>NC_133524.1:129245000-134045000 GCF_049354715.1 Callithrix jacchus | reverse complement strand
AATCTCAGCTTTGCCACTTACCTTGCTGTGTGACCTTGGAGAAATTATTAAAATTCCCCAAGATTGTTTGCTGATCTGTAAAATGAGAATTCTTATAATATCTGCATAATTCATAGGGACATTGTGATGTGCAAACAAGAGGTGTAAAAAAGTACTTAGAAAACTGATAACAGCAATTCAAATGGTCAGGTATCACTGCTGTCCCCACCTGGAGGTTCCACCCTTTGTGGGAGGGCTTTCATCCATAGGAAACATTGATAATGCTCAGGAGTGGATCTGTGCATACACAGAGCTCACACTACAAGAATGAGACTGGAGAAAACTGAGAAAGAGAAATTCCTACTCTCTCTGAACTCCAAGGGGGAAGAAAGTTGTTTAAAAGAATGAATGGGCCAGGCGTGGTGGCTAATGCCTGTAATCCCAGCACTTTGGGAGGCCAAGGCAGGTGGATCACCTGAGGTCAGGAGTTTGAGACCACCCTGGCCAACATGGAAAAACCCTGTATCTACTAAAAATAATAATAAAAAAAATAGCTGCGCATTGTGGTAGTTGCCTGTAATCCCAGTTACTTGGGAGGCTGAGGCAAGAGAATTGCTTGAACCCAGGAGTCAGAGGTGGCAGTGAGCCAAGATTGCACCATTGTACTCCAGTCTGGGTGACAGAGCAGGACTTCATCTCAAAAAAAAAAAAAAAGAATGAATGAATAAAAAAAACGAATGAATGAATTAGTGAATAAGTAAGAACCAAACAAAGTGAAAGGTTTAGTGTTTTGCTGCAAAGAGGACCAAGATACAGTAAGCACACAAGTATGCATTGAGTGCCTATTGCATGTCAGGCACTATTTGGGATGTTAGGGACTGTCTAGTGGGATGTATAAAGCTCCATTGGGTATGCAATAATGAGTCTGGTTTGACGGTCAAAGTTTGCTGAGGAAGATACAAGATGACTAAGACTTGATCCATGTCCTTTAGGAGCTTCAACTTAGTAGGGGATATAAAACATGTATACAATAGGTTGATGCAAAAATAATTACAGTTTTTGCCACTACTTTTAATGACAAAAAACTGCTATTACTTTTACACCAACCTGATACAAATAACTGTGACACACAGCAGAAAGTTACATTTAAAAACAACCAACACCAAAATTAGAGTGAACCAACAACCAACAGAATGGGAAAAAAATCTTTGCAGTCTACCCATCTGACAAAGGGCTTATATCCAGAATCTACAAAGAACTAAAACAGATATAGAAGAAAAAAACAAACAACCCCATTCAAAAGTAGGAAAAGGATATGAACAGATACTTTTCAAAAGAAGACATATATGAGGCCAACAAACATATGAAAAACTGCTCATCATCACTGATCATTAGAGAAATGTAAATGAAAACCACATTGTGATACCATCTCGTGCCAGTTAGAATGGTGATCATTAAAAAATCTGGAGACAACAGGTGCTGGAGACAAAGTGGAGAGGAGACAACAGGTGCTGGAGACGAAGTGGAGAAATAGGAACACTTTTACACTGTTGGTGGGAGTGTAAACTAGTTCAACCATTGTGGAAGACTGTGGTGATTCCTCAAAGATCTAGAAATAGAAATTCCATTTGACCCAGCAATCCCATTATTGGGTATATACCCAAGGATTATAAATTGTTCTGTTATAAAGACACGAGCTCATGCATGTTCATTGCAGTACTGTTTAGAATAGCAAAGACCTGAAATCAACCCAAATGCCCATCAATGATAGACTGGACAAGGAAAATGTGGCACATATACACCATGTAATACAACGCAGCCATAAAAAGCGACGAGTTCATGTCCTTGGTAGGGACTTGGATGACTCTGGAAACCATCATTCGCAGCAAACTGACACAAGAACAGAAAACCAAACACCACATGTTCTCACTCATAGGCAGGTGTTGAACAATGAGAACACATGAACTCAGGGAGACAAGCATTACACACTGGGGGCAGTTGGAGGGGGTGGCTAGTGGAGGGACAGTGGGGGGTGGGAAGGGTGGTGAGGGGTAATAACATGGGGAGAAATGCTGGATATAGTATGCACCGATGCAGCAACCCTGCATGACCTGCACATGTACCCCAGAACCTAAAGGAAAGTTTTTTAAAAAATCCATTTGCTTGAATAACCTAGGAGCAGAAGACAATGCACAGTTGTTTAGGAAGTACCCATACAGAGAAGTCAGTCTTCTCAACTCTTTTTGATTCCTTGTTATGATAAGACAGAGAGATAGGAAAGACTATGGGGGAGGATATTTGGTTTTGACCCCATGGATACCCCTGCTCAACGTTGGTGGTTATAAAGTTTGCTTACATTTCTGCAGGGTGGACCATGCAGAGTGTCTCTTTAAAGGTGTCAGATTGGATATCAGTCTCCATTTTAGATGTAGGCTGGCAGAGGGGTTGGAGGTAGGACAGCTTTATAATTTGCTCTTACCCTTTCCACTGATAGCAAACTGTCATAGAAAAATCATAGTCTCTGTCTCTTACCACCTTTGTGATCTTGAACAAATGAAGTAACCTATCTGGGTCTCAATTTGCTCCCTTGCAAAATGGGGATGATAGTAACAGCTATTTTGTAGTGTGGCTGTATGAACAGTGCAGTTCATGGTACAAAACAATTGCTCAATAAATAGGGTAGCATTTACTCTAACTATTTCATGGTTGTTACTGTCATCCTAAGATCACAAGGAAAACCTGGATTTGTTAATAAACTCTCCTGACAGCCAAATGAATTCGTCACAGAGCAGGAAGTAGGTGTCCAGCAAAATTTTGTCTGGACTCTAATTTCTTAATCCTGCAAGATTTCTGATCACCTGAATGGCTGGTCAAGGTCACAGAAACATTTCGGGGCAAAGGGCCACTTTTGGTTACTGTCTTCTGAGATTTTTCAATCTTTCTTAGAATGAAAGAAAGAAAAAGAAAAAGAACAAATAAATACATTTAGAAAAAGTAATCAATTACCATTAATATTTCTACTGATTACCCTTATAATTAAAGTCAGAGGTCATCCTTTTCCAAATGCTTTTATTCACATCTTTTTCTCTGGATCCTCTCACAGCCCACTAGGATAGAGGAATTAGGGTATTACCACTTTCCCACAAGACACCAGAGTTCTCTTGGGAGTGCCAAGTACCCTTTGTTCTTTCATTCATTCAACAAATATTTACTAAGTGAGTATTGTATGCAGATCACTGTTCTGACATTCTAGTTGGGAAGTGGGGTGGGTCAGGAGACAGAAAATAAACAAATAATAATATAAATATATAATGTCAGATGGTAATAATGCTATAAAGAAGAAGAGGCAGGTTAAGGGGAACATAGCATGATGGCGAAGGAGTCCCATTTTATTCAGGGGTGATCCAGCTGATGAGATGACATTTAAACAGAGACCTCATTTCTCATGACTCTTTTTCTCTCTTACTCTACTCTACTTCAGAGGATCTCAACCCTAATCATTCCAACATCCTCTTTTGATAACAAATGCTTTTAATGCCCCTTTGATTATCCTGAAATGAAATGTACAAATAATTTGCCTATGTATGTATTTTTAGATATCATTATAATGCCCCCAAATAACATAAAAGAAAAAAGACAATAATTTTTTTTTATTTATTTTTTTTAATTTTTTATTGGATTTTAGGTTTTGGGGTATATGAGCAGAGCATGCAAGACAGTTGCGTAGGAACACACATGGCAGTGTGCTTTTCTTTCCTTCTCCCCTTCACCCACATTTGGCATTTCTCCCCAGGCTATCCCTCCCCACCTCCCCCTCCCACTGGCCCTCCCCTTTTCCCCCCAATAGACCCCAGTGTTTAGTACTCCCCTGTCTGTGTCCATGTGTTCTCATTTTTCATCACCCGCCTATGAGTAAGAATATGCGGTGTTTCATTTTCTGTTCTTGTGTCAGTTTGCTGAGGATGACATTCTCCAGATTCATCCATGTCCCTACAAACGACACAAACTCATCATTTCTGATTGCTGCATAATATTCCATGGTGTATATGTGCCACATTTTTCCAATCCAGTCTATTATCAATGGGCATTTGGGTTGATTCCAGGTCTTTGCTATTGTAAACAGTGCTGCAATGAACATTCGTGTGCATGTGTCCTTATAGTAGAACGATTTATAGTCTTTTGGATATATACCCAGTAATGGGATTGCTGGGTCAAATGGAATTTCTATTTCTAAGGCCTTGAGGAATCGCCACACTGTCTTCCACAATGGTTGAACTAATTTACACTCCCACCAACAGTGTAAAAGTGTTCTTTTTTCTCCACATCCTCTCCAGCATCTGTTGTCTCCAGATTTTTTAATGATCGCCATTCTAACTGGCGTGAGATGGTATCTCAATGTGGTTTTGATTTGCATCTCTCTGATGACCAGTGACGATGAGCATTTTTTCATATGATTGTTGGCCTCATATATGTCTTCTTTCGTAAAGTGTCTGTTCATATCCTTTGCCCACTTTTGAATGGGCTTGTTTGTTTTTTTCCTGTAAATCCGTAATCAAAACAGCATGGTACTGGTACCAAAACAGAGATATAGACCAATGGAACAAAACAGAGGCACCGGAGGCAACACAACATATCTACAACTATACAATCTTTGATAAACCTGACAAAAACAAGCAAGGGGGAAAGGATTCCCTGTTTAACAAATGGTGTTGGGAAAACTGGCTAGCCATGTGCAGAAAGCAGAAACTGGACCCCTTCCTGACACCTTACACTAAAATTAACTCCAGATGGATTAAAGACTTAAACATAAGACCTGGCACCATAAAAACCCTAGAAGGAAATCTAGGCAAAACTATCCAGGACATAGGAGTAGGCAAGGACTTCATGAACAAAACACCAAAAGCATTGGCAACAAAAGCCAAAATAGACAAATGGGACCTAATGAAACTCCACAGCTTCTGCACGGCAAAAGAAACAGTCACTAGAGTGGATCGGCAACCAACAGAATGGGAAAAAATTTTTGCAGTTTACCCATCTGACAAAGGGCTGATATCCAGAATTTACAAAGACAATAATTTATAATAAATTAATACATATTTTAATATGGAAATTCTAGGACACAGCAACACCTAAAGACATAACGAGGCAGTTAGAAGCTTTGTACCTATATTGAAAAATCATAGTGAAAGCAACAGCTCCAAATGCTGATTGATAGATGCATATTGTTGGGGCTATTCAGATACACAGAACTGCATTTGTCAGTGCTGTGATTTTTTTCCCAAAATGGTAAACATTTCTCTTTTTTATAATTTTGAAATATACCATGCATTATTATTTATTATAGTCACCATTCTGTCCAATAGATCACGGAAGCTTATTTCTCCTGTTCAACTGAAATTTTGTACCCTTTGAGCAACATCTTCCATTTCCCCATCCACCAGCCCCTGGTACTCACCATTCTACTCTCTGGTTCTGTGAGTTCAACTTTTTTAGATTCCACGTATAAGGAAGAATATGAAGTATTTGTATTTCTGTGTCTGGCTAATTTCACTTAGCATAATGTCCCCTGGATTCATCCATGTTACTGCAAATGACAGTATTTCCTTCTTTTTAAAGACTATATAGTATTCCCTTGTGTATACATGCCACATATTCTTTATTTGACCATCTGTTAATGGGCACTTAGGTTGTTTCCAAAGCTTGGCTATTGTGCATACTGCTGTGGTGAACATGGCGGTACAGACATCTCTTTGGCATACTGATTTCATTTCCTTTGGATATATACCCAGAAACTGGATTGCTGGATCATATTTTATTTTTGGGTTTTCTGAAAATACCTCCATACTACTTTTCATAATGGTTGTATTAATTTACATTCTCACCAACAATGCAAACAGGTTCCATTTTCTTCAAGGAACCCTTGCCTGATGAACATTTCTTGATAAAGTTCCAAACGAAATGAAATATGGGCCAGGTGCAGTGGCTCAGGCCTGTAATCTCAGCATTTTGGGAGGCTGAGACCAGTGGATCACCTGAGGTTAGGAGTTCAAGACCATCCTGGCCAACATGGTGAAACTCTGTCTCTACTAAAAATACCAAAAACAAACAAACAAACAAAAACAACTGAGTGTGATGGTGTATGGTGTATGCCTGTAATCATAGCTACTTGGGAGCCTGAGGCAGGAGAATTACTTCAACCGGGAGGCGAAGGTTGTAGTGAGCTGAAATCACACCACTGCACTCCAGCTTGGGAGACAGAGCGAGACGTTGTCTAAAAAAAAATGAACTATGGTCTTTTCTGTCCCCCCACCCTCCAAGTAAAGTCCTCCAATCATTGGAACAATTAAAAAACTAAATATGCTCAGTTACATTTTCAAAGTGCCCTCTAGGGGACATTGGTGACCCCTGAGAACTATGGTTGAGCCTACTGATCTTGCTTCTTTATGCAAAGTTTGTTCCTACCTCAGGAACTTTGCACTTGCTGTGGCTCTCTGTCTGGAAGGCTCTCAGTGTGTGGAGAATAGACTTTGGGGTACAGGAGTGGAAACAGAGAGGTTTAAGATTCTTTCAAACAGTCCTGGGAGGAGATTATAGTGGCTTAAACCAGGGTGAAAGCAGTGGAGGTAGTAGAGCTGATTGGACTCTGGATACATTTTGTAAGTAGAGCAAAGAGGATACATGGAGGAGGTGGACTTTGTGTGGGGTCTTGAGAGGATGAGATAGTACAAGTATCAAGACAAGAAGGTAGGGTTGCACATAGTGTTCTGCAGCACACTAAGAAAATCTTAAAGAAATGAGACTGGAACAAAAGCTGGAAGAGATAAAGGAAAGAATAATCAGGCAAAATAGCATCATATCTCCTTCAAGGGCAAAGGGTCACTAAAACCCAAGCAGAAGCATTTCGACATTGAAGCCCTCATAGGCTTTAGAGCAGGACTGTGAGCTGCTTGGCAGCAGCAGATCTGCTTCCTGCACCTGTCACTGTGCTCCTAGCACAGGGCTTACACATGGTAGGATGTTAAATGGATGAAGTAATGTGTGATAGACCTTAGAAACGTTAATCTTTGTAGAAAGAATTCTAAATGCAATTATATTCAAGATTTATGGATCATTTCAGGATAGTCCTAAACTTGGTTGAAAATATGAAAACAAGAAAAACAGTTGCTACATGAAATTAAAAAGAAAAATAACCAGGCATGGTGACATATGCCTGTAGTCCTAGACAATCAAGGGCCTGAAGAAGGAAAATCACTTGAGCCCAGAAATTCAAGGTCACAGTGAACTATGATCATCTTACTGCACTCCAGCCTTGGTGACAGAACGAGATACTGTCTCTAAAGAAAAACATAAATGAAGCAATCAACGGTGGAAATGTACAAGAAATACACACTGCTTGGAGGCTAAAGGTGCTTTGCTACTTCGGCAAAGATTGCAGGTCTTTAAATGCTGTGGAAGAATCTTTTGAGATGATCAAATATGTAGGAGTTCCACTTTACAATTCTTTCCTCTTATCAGATATTGACAAGGATTCTTTGCTTGACCAAACTATAGTTAGGTTACTGAATATTGTCCTTGACTCATCTGTGCACTTTCTTGTAAATCCAGTTTTAGTAATGAATAATGATAAGTCAATTTAGTAAGAATGCCACCCCCTTTGATATCTGATCACCTTCAGTGTCTGATTGGATTCCTCATTATCCACTATCCCCTAAGGGATGTCTGATCACCCTGCCCAGTCTTCAGCAAATGTCATATTAGGTCTGCTCAGCCAGAAACCTTCTTCCCCTTGATGTTTTGTTTTGCTTTTTGTTTTTTGTTTTTTCTTTACTTTTTTAATCTACTGACCCCCATCCTATTCCTTACCTATAAGTTTCCACTTACCCAGGTTGTACTCAGAGTTGAGCCCAATTTCTCTCACTTACTGCAATATCGCATTGCAGCAATCTCTATACCTATCATGGTGGTCCTAAAATAAAGTCTTCCTTACCATGCTTTAACAACTGTCATTGACTTCATTGATACAGGAACTAAATACTAATAACAGAAATTGACTGTGAAAGCCTATTGGACCTTAAGAAAAACTCTGCTCAACGAAACCCTGGTCAAAAGTGTCTATTGTTTTCCAGATTCATCAAAAGTAGAAGAAAACTGGCTGGTGACTAGATTATATAAATAATAGAGTAGCGCTGCTGCTATGAGCAAAGAACTGGGTCTCTCAGTCTCACTTTCCTGAAATAAATCAAAATCTTCTTCTATGAAGTTTGCTAGCATTCCGGCAGGCACTTGAGCTGCAGAGGTCCTCTCAGCAACTAGGCGTGCTTCTTTCAGACTGTGTGTAGCAGCTCCTTACCTTGGGACTTAAAGACCCATTGATTGATTTTTGGCATCGCCTTCATGCTGGAGCAAAGCCTACTGAATGCATGTGTCCAGGCCCCTCCCACTGCTTTCACTCTTGGTACACTATACCACTCCTCCCACCACCACTACCATCTAAGGGGACAGGAAGGGGAAACATATCACAGCGGCCCTTGAACCATAACATTTCCCCCATTCCAGTATCATGATCCTGGAAATATCTCCCCACAGCACAGGTTCATCAGCCAGTGGAGAATGAGACTGACTTAACTGCAAATTAAGAAGGCTTCAGGGTTCAAACCATATTCAGATGGGGCGAGTTGTAGGTGCATAGCCTTGTAAGTGAAGCCAGCATGGCACAGAGAAACCATCCATTAGTCAAGCATCCAGTTTTCATTGCTGCTGTTGCTTCTTAACCACAGCAGAGAACCTATGTTTGAGATTCCATAATTCATTCATGTTGGCCCTGAATTATAGGTCCACCACATTACAGATCAGAAGTGCTCTCATTCCTGTATGTAACAAACATTTTTTAAAAAATAATTTGCCCATTATGTGCTAGACTCTACAGATATAGCAGTGATGCAGGTGGACTTGAACTCTCATAGAAGAAAAAGAAATGAACAAGTGTGATGAGTACTGTCAAATGGCAGGAACACAGTGCCACAGGAGCCCAGAATATGAGGATAACACCTTGCTTAGAGTTCAGAGGAAATTGTTTTGAGAGAATGAGGCTTAGGCTAGGCCCTTAGAGGTGAGTAGGATTCAGGCAGGTGAAGAAGTGGAGAACAATCACAACATGTTACTATGTGGGGGATAAAAACAGGTCATAAAACATACTAATTCCAAATTTGTAAAGAACTCTCTCTACATATGGGCTTGGAGTAAAACATCCAGGAGGATATACCTCAAATATCTATAGTGGTAATCTCTGAGTAGTAGTACTATGAATTATTTTTTAGTTTCTGCTTAATATTCTGTATTTCCTAAAATTCCTACTATCAGCATGTTTACATCCATAGTCAGAAAGCAAAATGTGATCTTATGTAAAGCAAACCTGTCTCAGCCCCAGCCACTCCAGCCCTGATCCAGTGACTGTGTCCTCCTCTGAATTACATCCAAAGAGCTCTTCTCTGGGCCCTAGTGGCCAGTCAGAGAACTATCCCCTCACAACTGCTCCTCGATTTCAGGCCTTTGCCAGCTAGCTCGCCCCTGGTCCGTTAATGGAATCCTCTCCTGGGAGCGCCTACATAGCTCCACATGCTACATCGATCATCCTGTCGCCTCTCCAGTCTTCTTACATTTTCTGAGCCCCAATTTCTATCAACAGCTCTATTTTTCTTTCCTTCCCCTAGAACTGTCATCAGATTCTACCAGCAGGCTTGTCAGGGAGACTGCCTGCAAAGTTATTATTGAATGCTGCAAACACTGGTAAAGTCTATTTTCCATTATGAGCTCTTCCAGTCCAGCCAAAGAAGGCTACTCTCAAGTCCACCCATATATGATTTTGAAAATTTTTCTCTATAGTCTGTGGGTCCCTAAGGGTATTTGTTCATTTCCTCATTACCTCCTCCAGCCAATACTTCACTTCTGAGGCAGTAAAAAATTTGAAGCCTCACTTCTGGTTCTATGTGATGCCACAGCTACAGACAAGAGCGAGACCAACCTCAGGTTCCATAAGCAAGCACATTGGCATAAGTAGAAGGTGGGGTACCCGTCCTCCATTTCCGTTGGCAGGCCAGGACAACCCACAGTCAACAATTCCACTTCTCTAGTTTCAAGCTGCACTAGTGTGTCCGGGAAAGTTGCCTGGAACCTAGAGGGAACAGGTAGCAGCAAGGTGGAGACAGCAACATTCCTCTTGCTGGCATATCTCCCTGCAGATGCCTGCTCCCTGGTGCCAATCCCTGGCACTTTCCAAACCCTGTGTGTGACAACTGCACAGCTGCTGAGCAATTAAGCCTAGTCATCTCAGAGAATTTGCAAAGGGGCAGAGAAAAATGCTCTCTCCTACTGGTCAGGCTGTGCTCTGAAAGGTTCTGTGGAATTATTTCATGGGAAGCTAGAAGGCAAGAAAGGACATAATATTAAGTGAATTCTTCTGAAAATGACTCTCAAAGAGTTTATCATAGAATCAGAGTCTTAAAGTTCGAAAACACTTTCATAAATATTTTCACCATGACTTATGATGCTAATTTGCTGTCTCTGAAAGATAGGAACAGAGTTATGGTCTGTTGGGCACTCGCTTGATAAATAGAGGTGTTTATCAGCCTTACAGCTAGACAGTAGGAGGCTACTTCAGAGGGCAAAAGATAGATAGCCAAAATGATATCTACAAGCACAATGAACTGTAGCTAAGCCATCCAAGTCAAGGTTTACACCCTTCATCTGGTTAGTATGGAGACACAACATCAGTTCTCAGTAGTGTTCAGCCCAATTGACCCCTCCCATTTTCCAAGACAACCCCCTCCCACCATGGTCTTGTCTAGTCTAAATTTCCTTCTCTTCTCCAGCAACCCTTGGGGATGATGTGGAGAAGGAATTGGCCTGAATAAATTTGTTTATACAGAGACCTGACTGTTCCAACTGAAACCTCATGACTTTACGCCAAAGTGTAACAACAATTCTGATTTGTGTTCATGGTTGGTGTTCTTCTTTCTTTTATGAAAAGGGAAATTGGAGCTGGGCAAGGTGGTATATGCCTGTAATCCTAGAGCTTTGGGAGGCCAAGGCAGGAGGATTGCTTGAGCCCAGAAGTTTGAGATAAGTCTGTGCAACATAGTGAGAACTTGTCTCTTAAAAAAAAAATTAGCTGGGTATGGTGGCACATGTCTGTAGTCCCAGCTACTGGACAGGACAGGCTGAGGCAGGAGGATCACTTGAGCCCAGGAGTTCCAGGCTGCAATTAGCTACGATCATACCACTGCACTCCCACCTGAGAGACAGAGTGAGATCCTGTATCTTAAAAAAAGTGGAGGGGGGAGGAATTTACCTGATATATGTATTTAATGTTAAATGCTGTGTCTTAAAGTAGTAAGATTTAAAATTTTATTAAGCACTTTTGACCAAGGTATTTTAAATACTGGCTGATACATACAGCAGATTCCTTTTAGATCTGCTAAAAGCAATTAAAACCCAAATTGAAGAATGACAATCTAAGGGGGCTGGTTTGTGACCCTACACTGGCTTTCCTAGTAAGTCTCAATATTTTGAAGTGTGTGTGGGGAACTGGAGCATGAAGAAGAAATGTATCAGAATCTCTGAAGAAAGCAACAGAGGTAATGTATGGAATAAAATAACAACATTCCTATGATTTAAAAATATCTACTATGGAGTATAAATCTCTGAAAAATCTTCCTGACTGGTAAGAATGCATGGAAGATACAGTAAAAAATATTACAGGAGGATCGAGTAATAAAAAAGGAAGTGAACATTACCTAGCCTGAATTCATGCCCTTGATATAAGGAGAACAGTTGAGGGCACTGATAGG
This sequence comes from Callithrix jacchus, assembly GCF_049354715.1. Classification (NCBI taxonomy): domain Eukaryota; kingdom Metazoa; phylum Chordata; class Mammalia; order Primates; family Cebidae; genus Callithrix; species Callithrix jacchus. Next base: position 134,033,175 of record NC_133524.1, on the reverse strand, counting down.
TCAGTACAAATCAACCTTATCACTGGAAACCCTCTCCCAAATGCTGCCCCTTCTGTTTGCTAGAACACCGGCAGGGCAAAGTTCCAAGTCCAAGTGAGCCAATGGAACTATAGCTATACTGTGTTAGCCTTCAGGGCAAAGGCTGTCTTGTCCACAACTCTATCTTCAATGGCTAGGGCTCTGTCTAGTACATAATAGCTTCCCAGTAAATAATTGTTTCTTATCTAGATGCATGGTAAAAAGAAATATGTAAAATATTGATTTTATATAAATATAAATTTATATCTTATATAAATACCCAGTGAAAGAATAAGGCATATAGTCGATATGTGGCAAATCCACTTTATATCATATTTTTGCCCCCTTAGTGCTCAATAAAACTCATTTAAAGAGCGATAGACATATGGCAAGAAAACGTGGTCCACTTGCATTTGATCTACCCAAATAATACAAGTTTAGAACCAGTTTCACTTGAACAGTGTCTTGAACAGTAACAATATAGTACTCAAGAAACATCAACATTTCTTGTATGAATAAATGCAGATGAGATGTCAAGAGAAATGTGCACTGAGAAAATACCTTACAAATAGCGGACCCCAATCACTGTTTAATTGTCTGTCCAAAATGGAGCAGTGCAATTAAGACAAATCAAGTCCATTGAAAACAATAGTAAACTGCTTTTAACAAGAAAAGGTGGACTGCATTCCCAATGCTTACATAAAGTTGAATATGCTCAGTATTTTTTCCTGTCTGTAATCCATCGAGAAACATTGCAAAATCATTTCAGGAGCCATATTATAGCCAAAGAGTCAATGGGGGGGAAAATAGCTGTTGGGAGTGAAAGGAAAACATCAACATCTGTTTGTATTTTTATGCACAATGATACTATTTTCTCAGTATGAAGGCCAGTTTATATTACTTGCATTATCAGACCAACCAGACTTTTAAAGAAATAATCAAATGAAAGGTGATTTGTTTTCTTCCAATGCAGGTATTTACATATAACCATTTGCTCAATCTGAAGAGCTTCCTCATTTCTCCTCTGTACTGTGAGACCATCTCAGAGATGGTTTGCATAAGTAATGCATTTATTTACTAATCTTCAAAGAGTCTCTATTTTTCCTGCTTTCCCACTGTAGTCATTAAGGGTCACAACCCTGCAGGAAATATGGGCTGCCATGGAAACACAAAATGTCTGCTGCTGGGCTTAGCGTAATTCCTCCGTAATAGAAAAACAACGAGCAGTAAATCCCATCTTTGATAAACTGGCTTATTGTTGTATGGAGCCTCTACCTGGGAGGTGGAGATCCCCCAGCGCAGTTTTAAATGACACAAATGCAACCCACATCTGGATTGATTTTTGATTTTACACAAGGAATGGGGTAAAATTATACCAAGCCAAGTCAAATTCCTTGTCACATTTAAAAATCATTGATATTGCACTCAGTCAGTAGTCTGTTGGGTAAATTTATCAGATGCTATGTATCTCTGTGCTAGGGTCTGGAAAAAGCAAATCACTTCCCCAAATCACTTTTAATCCCCATAAAGAACTACAAATAAAATGCACCAACTCCATAATTTTCAACTATTTATTAATGATAGCTATTTTATTAGTTTACAGTCTTGTGGACTGAAAGTGGAGTGAGCCTGCTTAGGGCTAAGGGATCCGACATGAGAGAAGGATGTTCTAATATGACTTCAAAGAGAAATCATATACAACAACAAGAAAAGTCTCCCCTGCTTGTATTTGGGAACAAAAGAAATGTAAAGTAAGAAAAGGAAGACCTACTACTCCGTTGTTTTGTTCTGAAAGGGAAGTGTTAAAAAAAATCCTGAAAGCAGCAATGATTATGTAAATAAAATTACACTGCAAATGTTAAAAATCACAATTCTTGCCAAAGTATATGTTCATCAAAATGTATGCCTTTGAGGACCAGTCACGTGGTCATGCTCTTAGACAGTGACAAGGAACATCCATTGAGGAGATGATGATTCTTCTCTCAAACAACTCTGTTTCGCTGCTAAATCTTGAAGGCTGACTTGGAATCTGCTGTTTGCTTTTACTGCTTTTCATTACACCCAAAAACATGTACTCTACTGCACCATCTAGGCCACTGGTCTTACTGTTCTCTGAACACCGTACTTGTCCTGTCTCTACATCACTTCACACACTACACCCCTTATCTAAATGCCTTCCCCCTCCCTATGTCACTAACCCGCCTCATTCAAGCTCGATGAATCCTCTGTGGCCTATTATCATACATTTGGGCATTTAATGACAGTCTGTCATATGTTTTGTTTGCCAATTATTTCCTATATACAAGAAAATTGTAAAGTTCCTGAGAGCAAACATTAAGAGTCTCCCTGGTGTTTCATTGGCTCCCACACCCTGATGAAGCAAGCTCCCATAGTGGAGAAGCCCATGGGGCAAGGAACTGAGGTTGGCCTCCAGCCAACAGCCAGCAAGGAACTGAGGCCCTCAGTTCAATAAATCTCCAGAAACCAAATTCTGCCAACAACCTCATAAGCTTGGGAGCAAATCCCTTCCCAGTCCAACTTTCAAATGAAAGCCCAACCGTGGTCCACACCTTGATTGCAACCTAAGAAAGACCCTCAAGCAGAGGACCCAGCAAGCCTTGCCTAAATTTCTGACCCACAAAAAATTTAAGTGAACAAATATGGTTTTATCATAAGCTGCTAAATTTTCAGCTAATTTGCTATACAGCATCAGATGACTGCTACTATGAACTAAGCCTCTAGCCTTATAGCAGGGCTCCATAAATACCTATGGAATTAGAGTTATGCAAAAGTGAATTATACTTCTAGTATATTCTCCAGTGAGTTAAGTGTTTGGGGGAAATAACATCACACTTCTTGTTAGATGAAGGCCAGGAATGTTAAATGGTTCTCTAGGTTAGCTACCAATTTCCAGAATATGGAGAGTGAAGATCAGGGCACCTATTTCTCATTTACCCCTTTATGGTGTTTACAAAATATTAATAATATTTGTTGAGTTCACACAAGACTTTCTTACAAGTGATCTCATGTGTGGACCCAGTTTACTAGCCTCTGCTTTTGATAAGTCCCCAATGCTAGCAGAACGAAGTCAAATTTCTTAACCTGTTGTTCAAACCCTTTCATAGCTGGACCCAAACTCCCTCCAGCCTTGTCTCTCACCACATCTCCTTTTCAGCCCCATAATAGCCACAGTAAAAACACAAATCTAACTATGTTCTTCCCATTCTTAAAACCCTCCAATGACTCTATTGCTCTTAGGACAAAGAGTCTGCACAGCCTGACTCCTGCCTACCGCTGTAGACTTACCTTGCACCACCCTTTCCTGAATGCTCTCCTCTCTAGTCGCAATGGCCCACTTTCATTTCCTTGGACTGTGTTCTGTCTTGCCACAGCCTTTGAACATGCGGTTACCTTGTCACCTGGCTAGCTTCTATTCACTCTTCAGCTTTCACGATAGCATCACTCCCTCAGGGAGGCATTGGCTGATTTTTCTGACCAGGTCAAGCACCACATTTTACATGCCCATGGCACTGTGTATCTCTTCTTCCTAGGTCTTGTCATGCTAATTTGTATGACTTATTAATGTTAGTCTCTCTCAATCATTGTAATATCAGTTCCATAAGTCTGGGCCTTGTTCACTGCTGTATCCCCAGCACCTGGCTCTTATTAGGTACCTTATCTCTCTCTCTCTCCACCCACATCTATCTGTCTATCTATCTGTGTATATATATATATATATATATATATATATATATATATATATATAAATAATTTATTATTTTGAATTGGCAGATGACATTGTATATATTTGTCATGTACAAAATTATATTTTAAAGTATGTATTCATTGCAGATTGACTAAAGCTAGCTAATTATCATATGCATTACCTCACATAGTTATCATTTTGTGGTGAGAACTCAACATCTACTCTGTTAGCATTTTTCAGTATTTTTCATGTATTGTTATTAACTACACTCACTATGTTGTATAATAGATCTCTTGAACTCGTTCCTCCAATCTAACTCAAATTTTGTAGACTTTGACAAACATTTATCCAACACCCCTCTACCCCTCTTCCAGCCTCTGGTAACCACGATTCTATGTTCTACTTCTATGAGGTCAACTTTGTAAGACTTCATATATTAGTGGGGTTATGAGGTATTTGTCTTTTTGTGTCTGGCTTATTTCACTTAGTATAATTTCCTGCAGGTTCATCCATGTCATCGCAAATGGCAGGATTTCCTTGCTATTTATGGCCTAATAGCATTTCATTGTGTAACAATATACATTTGTGAAAGAAATGTTGAACAGAAATCACTTCTCTTCTTGAAACTTCAAGTTCTTCCCTCATCTAGTGAAAGAAAATGTTCTATTGTCTTCTTCAGTCTATCTCATTTGTGATTCCAAGTTGGATAACATCCACACCTTCAATCTTTCTGGGCCACTTCACACCATTCACTGAGACTCTTGAAATAAGGGGCAGATCCTTGGTCCACTTTTCTAGTTCTAGAAACTGAACATTAGAACTCAGAAGAAATAACAAAGAGTACGAAAATGTTTCCCTTTTTGCAGTCCAAAGAAAATCTAGAGAATTTTTAAAGGATTCCAATTCCAAATTGATGAAAATATATGAGTCATTTGTTCATTTGGTCGGTTGTACATTTAAATGTGATTTTGCCTTAGGAGCTGTCTAAAGCTTTCCTGTGGTTACAAAGTACTTGTGAGCGCAGCCTCATGTACTGATGGCTTTTTCTTAATGGATGCTCAGTAATGACATTTATGAACCTCTTCCGGAGGGTACTACTGAGAACAGAGCTTGAAATGAAAACAGAAATGCAACTTTAGGTCATAAATTTCTATATTGCCATGTCCGGAAGAACCTAAGAGATAATCTGCTCCAACCTCCATACTTTACAGATAGGAAAACTAAAGACTAGAAAAAGAAAATAACCTGCCCAAAGTCACAAAGATAGTTAATTTAGATTTCAGTGCAAACGTGGGACTAAAACCAAAATTCTTGACCCTCAATTTCTTCACTCAGGGTTATTCCCTGCGCTCTCTCGCTCTCTCTCTCTCTCTCTCTCTCTCTCTCTCTCTCTCTCTCTCTCTCTCTCTCTTCCTCTTTTCCTCTCTCTCCTTACAAAAAGCTGAGTATTTTCTTCCGGATCTGTTTTCACTTCTCAAAAAGTATTTAGTTGTATGCCTTGCATTGAGGAAACATTTAATCAAATGAATCCTAAGAAGAAACAAATAGCTAAGGACCAAATCTCTGACTACTACGGTGAGGAAATTCAAGTACTTTCAGGAAAAGACATACAGAAAACTTCACCTCCAACTCCTCTCCAATTCACAAATCTTGCAATTACATAATCGGTATATAATTTCCTCCATAAAACTTCTATGTTCCTCCTAAAAACCATCACATTTTTACAAAGCCAATTGCTCCATCACTCCAGGCTTGAAGTGTGTGCAATTCAAATTTATGCCTCAGCAAAATTACAAATGACTACATGTCATGGGCCTTTAACACTCACTCAAACATAGTTGAAGTTGTGAATGTTATATCCAAAAATGCCCACGGTCTACTGATTGTTTAAAATGACAGCCCCACCAAATCCAGACAGGTATTTAAGTTACTGGATTGAATTCAAGAGAGAGACCATGTTATGCCAGTGTGAAATCTGGAAAATTACTGGTCATGAGTTATATGTGAAAGCAGAGAATATATTGGGTAGGTCTAGAAATGGAAATGTAAAGATGACCAAATCTATCTTAATCATGGAAAACGCTTCTCTCCTTAGCCTGGAAATGCTCCCCATCCTGGGTGCAAATGCTCAGTTCATTGCTGCAGGACAAATAGACCCCAGCGAATTGAGCATTTGTACCCAGCCCTGTGTCATGCTATACTGTGAGTATTTATAACAAAATATCTCGACTTAGTCCTTGCTTTTTCAGAGTTTAGAGTCAAGTTAAGGAGTCAAGGCAAATTTAGTAAAAATTGATAAATATCAATGCAAGGAAATAGAAGATATTTAACAACACTTCGTGGAAAAGAAAGCATTTGAGCAAGGGAGGATGAGGTGGGCTGAAGAGGACTTGGAAGAGTCTGTGGAAAAGCCCAGAAATGAACTAGGGTTTGGCCATAGTCACCATAACCATCAAAGAGAAACCCAAAGAATTTTTTGCCTGGTTTAGGTTTTATTTGTTTAATCTCTTTGGAAGGGAAAATAATCCCTAATATCACACAGCAAAGGGATTCATGCCTAGTGGAGGCTCAATAGACTCCTCTTTAGAGAAATACTCATTAAAGTATAACTTATATATTGAAATGTGCACAAATGATAAGTGTTCAGTTTGATGAATTTTCAAAAATTGAACACATTCTTGTAACCAGCACCCAGATGAAGAAACAGAACATGGCCAGTACTCCAAAGACACCTTCATTTCCCCTTCCCAGTCACTGCCTCCCCTACTGCCTGCGCTGATCACAGGTTAATTGGTTAATTTTACTGGATTTGGACTTTATAGAAATGGCATCTTGTAGGATGCTCTCTTTTGTGTCAGGCTTCTTTCACTCAACTTTGTATTTGGGAGATCTGTCCCTGTTATTGCATGTGACTGTGTACATAGACCATTTGGGAAGCACAGTTTCATGGCGGTTGCAATGGTGGTTATCATGTGTCAGGAACACATGAAATCATCCACTCACTGCTCCTGGGAACAATCAAATGGAATATTCATCAGTGAAGAAATGAATGAAGCAAGGGGAAGAAGAAATAGACAGGGCTTCTATAGCTGGGTCCTCAAGGAAAATTGGCAATTAGGTGAAAGGTGAAGGGGATAAGAGGTCTGAGTGGCAGACCTGATTGAGATTAACATAAACCATTAGGTTAACCCAGAGACAAATAGGAGTGGCACTTGAAATTTACATAAATGCTATACCCAGCTGCAATCAAGTTTCTGTAGGAAGAAGAAAATTGACAAAAAAAAACCTTGTAACCCAAATTGAGGAAAAACAATGGTGGCCCTAAATTGTCTTTGTCTGGCAGAAAAGCTGAGGAGAGTAGGAAGATTTGAGGAAAGATTTTTGTCTAAGTTGGCACTGAGATAACCAATGGACCATGGAATGTAATGCTGAGGAATAATGTAGGTACCCTGACAGTGTTCCTGCAGACCTTTCCCTCCTCCCAGGTTCCTCAGCCTTTCAGAGCAAGAGAACACAGTTTTCATTCAGTAAACATGTATTTTCTTTGAGCCAAGCACTGGCCTTGGTGTATGGTGCTGAACTAACTCAGTCTCTGTACTTATGGAGCTTACAATCTGTCCAGGTGGGCAACCAGCCACTACCTAACACTACAGCAGCGACACGGCACAGCCTTAAACCATAACGCATCCCTCTGAAAGGTTTCTATACCAGAATGAAAAGCTGCCCCTGTCATCCTCAGCACTCCTCTTCACTCCATCCCTATGCAGGGAATCCAGTCTAGGGTGAACGTTACACAGCCTTCAGAGCACTCTGTGTGGCCCATCTTGTGCCTTTTAGGAAAAAGGGACCATTTCCCATGACCTGCAGGAGGCCTAAGAGGAAGGAAACAAGGGCCAGGAAGCTAAAACAGCTCTGTTTCTGGAAATCTTGTGGATGGGAAACCACCACAATTCCAGAAGGAGCTCCTCCAGGATGACTGTAATATATTTTCCTCCCCGCTCTGCCCCAACATATATCCAAATCCTGGGGATTCAGACTTGTATTCTCTCTTCTGACTCCCTCTGCCTGGGCATGACAATATGATGTAACTGGGCATAGAGTCCATGGCTCCCTACTTGGGGAAAACTATAGCAAGTTGTTTCGGAATTAAAATCTAAGGCAAGCTTTAAGGAGTCTAGCTTAAAGGAGTTTTCAAGTGTGTAGGCTGAAGATAAGTGTGGCTGGTGGCCAACACTGTAGCAATAAGAGCTGCCTTTGTGTGTATCATTCATATCTTGCATAAAAGCACAATTACAAGATACTTACTATGTATGGGCCAGGCCCTATTTAAAGGCTTTACCCGTATTAACCCACTTAGTCTTCACAGAAGCACCTATGAAGTAGGTGTTATTAACACCCCCAACATACACTCCATTTTATAGATGAGGCAATGAAAGCTCAAGTCCAACAACTGGTAAATCAGGGCAGCAGCAGTTCAAACTCGGGCTATCTAATGCAGGAGTTTGGGCTCTAAGCAGTACCCCACACTGTCTCTTATATGCAGTGTCTTTTGAAATTTTTGCTCCAGTCCTATGGGATAGCAGATAATCCCTTTTATAAAAGAAAGGACTGTGGGTCAGAGAGGCTTGATGAGGCTCCCAAAGCTAGCAAGTAGTGAGGCAGGATTTGATACTACATCTATTTCTCTGCAAAACCTCATTTTGAAGCCAGTAGAGCAACTTAAGTAACTCAGAGGTTCTGAGGTAAGGTAAGGGGGTTTGCTTGGCCTGACCTGAGTAAGGCTTCTATCCTCAAGTTTGAGGGTAAGTAAGGCCTTACCCTGAGTAAGGCCTTCTATCCACCTTCTCCCTCTTCACTCAGCCAAGTGAGGATAACATCCTCTGAGACAAAGATGAGAGATGAAAACTGTAAAGTAATTTCATGAGGCCATGGTTCCAATATTTTTATTTATCAAAAAAGAATATGGTACAATGGTTAAAAGCGTGGACACAAGAGTGCAACTAGCCTGGGTATGAATCTCCATTTTATGACTTACCAGCCATATGAGCCTTGGAAAAGTCATTTTACCTCTCTAAGCCTCAATATTCTCATCTGTAAAATGAAGATAATGGTTCATACAACATACAGCTGATAGGAGAATTCAACAAGACCTAATGAAAGCCATTTAGTTCAATACCTGACTCAATGCAAATGTCCAGTAAATGGCTGCTAGCATTAGTTTTAATTATCCTTTTTGCCACTTCTCTCATTTTCTTTTTCCAGGCAAAATATACTTAGCATCTCCAGTATAGTCGAAGACCTAGAGGTGCCAGTTTGCATTTGAAAGACATATAATTACAGAAGTCATCAAGATGAGGACAGGGAGAAAAAACGCCCAGGCATACCAAAACCACTTCCAATTGCAACATATATTTTCTAAATCAAAAACTCATTCTTGTATTGATTGACTGGACAATGAAGATTCTTTTTAAACTCGAAAATAACTTTTATTCTTGAAAATCAAACTATGCTGAAGTTCTTTCCAGCTCCCGAGAGAAAACGGTTTCCCTGGTCTTTAAAGATGCTTAGCAAAATGATAAACGATGACACGTAAAAGCCGCCCAAAGATTGCCCTTTTAGTTCCCAAGAAAACCTCTTTCCAGAAAAACATTTATGTTGAGTGTTTGACGACAGAAAGTGTCCCACCTCTTTGCTGCCTTAAAGATAGTCAGCTAAAGCAGGAAGGCAAAGTCTAGGCAGGACAGGTGTTGCTGTAACTGACCACCGTTCATTTCAGTAGCTGTAACCTGGAGCTATTTAGGCTTGTTTTGCAGCAATGAAGGGTGGTTTTATGCAGGCCTGCTTGTCTCTTGTCACTCCTCTGGGGATGAGAGAGGTAGTTTATGGACTGACTGCTTCTGAAAGCCTCGTTATCTTTTTCTATAGCACCAGCCAGAGAAGCCACTTCTTTTTCTCCCTGCCCTTTCGGATCAGAGTCACAAGCACCACTTAGGCCTGAAACAGGAATCAAACATAATTGCTGAAAATAATAATTTTAAAATGCTGTCTATTGTTCTGGGCACTGGGCAAAGCACTTTACCTGCATTTGCTCATTCAATGTTCCCAAAAATCATATGGGTTAGAGTCCTGTTCTGATTCTTCATTTTATAGATGAGGACACTGAGGCCTCATCTATAAAGTCCCTGTTCTGACTCTTTATTTCATAGACAAGGACATTGAGACCTAGAGAGGATAAGTACCTTCTGAAATTCTCTGTAGTTTAAAGGGCAGAGCTACAGCCGGAACCCTACTTATTTGACAAAAAGTAGAATGATGCTTCCTGCGGGAAAAAAAAATAACTTTCTGGATTCTAGTGATTGCTGCAATTTTGGAAGGTAGTTAATTTGTGAATGTACTATAGCACTGAGTCACAGTTCTCAGCATCTCTCAGCAGCTCCTACAGGAACAGTTTGGAGAGGGAAACTCCAGAAACCAAATGTGACGGATAATAAAAATGCAATAGTTTCCTGATACTTTTAAAAAACAAAACAACATTTATACATACCATGTTTATGTTGTCTCAGCATTAAATTTACAAAAATATCCTATGATAATAAAATCAATTATTAACAAAGTATAAGACCAGAAAGCACATACATAATGACTATAGAATCACAAAAGTGTTTCTGTGAAAGAGAAATTTTAAATGAATTTAAATGAAATGAAAAAAACAGAACACTGAATGCTTTTATCGGAAATGAGCTACACTTGAAGAATTACTTTGCAAGCCCCTGAATTTCAAGTTCTAATAGCTGTCAGATAGCATTGTCATGTTGTAGAGGAAAATGTGCTCACTTTCTGCAGATGTACCTATTTTTGGCACTTAGTAGCTGAAAAATAACTTGTAAAGAGTTAGGTAAAGGATAATATGAAAGGCCTCAGGACTCAGGAAGTACTCTCTCTCCTGGATTTCATTAAATCTAATGAGTCAGATCAGTTTGGAGCCTTCAAATTTTGTGCATAGTATTTTCTTAAAGAAACACCTATAGGATCACTAATGAGAGAAAAAAGGGCAATCTTTTGTCTGTACACCTCCAAAAGAAGCTCTTAAAAATAGAATCAAGTCCTTTTCAAAAAGCATTCCTGCAGTGGCCATTTTACTTGCCACCAAGTAGTTCGCTTGGGCTCAGTTGAAAAGCCTAGTATTCTGCCATGTCTCATCTTGAAATGAGAGCCTGACAAGGAAATCATAGTGTCCTTTATATCTCAGATTAGTCTGAAAACGTCACAGCTCCCACGATAACTCAGATGGACTCAGTACCCACTACACGCAAGACTTACCATCTAGATGGTCAGACAGGTAAAAACATGATAAGGCCCAGTCCTTATCTTCAAGGAGCTTTGTCATTCAATGAGGACACATGAAATGCAAAAACCAGGAAGTCAAACACCTTGGACAAGTCTCTCTGGACCCCTATTCCACATCCACAATGTGATATCGGATAATATTCTTAAATTTTGCAAATGTAAGTCACCAAGAAATAATATGAAGAATAACTGCTAGAAAAGTTCAGAGGAGGGGAGAGGCTGCTGCAGATGACTATATCCTCCAGACTCCTCCACTCCCCCAAACACATCACTGGCATCCTTTGCTAAATTACTTCCAAAGGGAAAATCTAAGAGACTTGAAAATGGCAGTTTTCAGGCCATGGTTATAAGGAAGCAGGCATCTCATGTGAATGCCCCATATTTTGAGTAATTTGTCCACCCTGGAGCAGTCATGTGTCTACACAACTAGAAACATCTACACATATATTCACAGGATCTGCTCAATGATACATTTTGCCTACAGTTCTTTGGGCTCTTGTGGGTACACATTTTTTACTTTCCATTCAGTTTGGAGTTAATAGGATTTGCAATCCTGAAGTCTAATAAAGTTGATTCCCAATTCATAGAACTATCCTACAGGTCAGCATAGTAATAACTCTAATAATAAAGCAGGTGTCATGACCTCTTTACCCTAGAAATTTCCTGAGGGCGCATGATGAGCTAGTCATTGTGTTACGATCTGGGGATGCTCCAAAAACGAATGACACTCTGTGCTTGCCCTTGAAGACTTCTGGCTGGCGGGGAAAGCAGAGATTAAGACCAGGGATTGGTAAATTTTTTTTTCTGTTTAAAATGGGATTTCATACTCAAGAAAGGTTGATAGTCATTGTTTTCATGTCGGAGATTTTGAGCACAAATGCTCACAGGACCAAGCATGTAACAAGGCAGGCCTGGCGGAAGCTGTGGCAAAGTGGAGAAAGTTTGTCCTGTGGGATGAGGGAGCCAGGATTCAGCCTCAGTCAATGCTTGCCATGTAGAAATGATGATCCAGGGTTGCCAAAGCTTTTGATTCTCTCAAAAAATCCAGAAATGCTGATTTTTTAAAATGCAAAATCTCTCTCAACTTCTAAATGTTAGCAACTAATCTAAAATATATATTTTAACACTGTGCAAGACCAAACCAGAATTACCTGTGAGCCCACTGCAAAAGTGTGCAGGCTGTCACCCTATGCTGACTGCTTTGACAGTGCCATCCTGACTGGGTTTTCACAACGAAGTGGCCATGTGACTTAGTGAAAGTTGACTTCTCTGAACCTTAGTTTCTTAGGAAAATGAGAATAAATGCCCACTTTCTCAGACTATGATAAGGAAACTAATGAAATGTAAAATGTCAGAATAGTGAAGAAAATGTTTTTTCTAGTACGAAGTATGGAACTCCTGAGACACACCAGCTTCAATTGGTTAGTATAACCAGCTAATTCTAAATCAGAACAACAGTACCAATGGTTTAAAGCAAATCCTAAATGTCTCTTCATGTTTTTGTACAATGAGGTGGAGCATTTCTATATAGGGAAATTTATTTGCAAATGCACCTGATTCCATACGACATAGACACTGGGTTAACGAGTTTTGAGTAAATAATAAAACTACATTCATATGCATCTGATTTGGCAATTATTTAAAATTATATTAAGCCCTGTCTGCTGCAGAGGGCATAATTGGCCTTTCTCAGAACTACAGATTAGCACCTTTGTTCTCACTATTCAAACCAAGAGAACTGAATTTGATAAATAGAGAGATTGGTATTGTCTCCACATCAGTTCAGGGAAATGTTTTAAATTGTGAAGTTTAGAACACCTCTTTATTTTAATTCTAGTCATCCCTACTCCTAATCATATCACTAGAGTAACACTGAAAATTAATACTGCAATTTCTAATAAACAGTTGCATGAAGGCGAGTTAAACTGGAAAGTCCATTATGAATTTAGAGATTACAGCTCTGCCAAATGATGAGTCCTCAAGTTTTACCTCAGGTATTCTGCTTGTTTATATGAGAGAGAGAGAGAGAGAGAGAGAGAGAGAGAGAGAGAGAGAGAGAGAGAGAGAGAGAGACAGAGAGAGACAGAGAGAGACAGAGAGAGACATGTAACTCTATCTGGTTGTTCTAAGATAAAATTCTATTCTGTGGATTTAGTTTACTGTCCCAAACACCAAAAACCAAACTTTCTGAAAATGGTGCAGGAATCTAGTCAGTCAGGATGCCTATTTTCTATGTCTCTGAAATTAGCTCTTTTTAGTCAGCTTCCTATGTAGAATGTCTGCTTTTAGAATAATACAGTGCTTCATTTGAAAAGAAAATTTTGCTTTTTGATTACTTGCTTTGAAATCTCTTGTTGCATTAATTTCATCAGGTTTTCTATGCTTCTTGCATGTCTGTATAATCAAAGAGGCTAAAATGTTCCTTTCACTTCTCATTCAGAGATGGAGCTGGATTATGGAAAAAATAAATAAAACCTGTGATTCAAAACGCCCACAGATTGTGCCCTGCGTAGGCAAATCGATCTGTTAAAAAGAAATGACATATCTAATGTGAAACTCCTCTGTACAGGGTTTTCAATGAAAACATCATGCCAGAGAACAGATCAGGGACCCTTGCAGCTGTGATTTCGATTCTTTTTTTTTTTTTTTTTAATCCGGAGATAGCTTCCCTAAAGGAGAATAGCCCCTTTGGAGACCCTTCTGTGTTTCAGGTTCTTTCATGAGCTCTACTTCGCCACTAATTTGCTTCCATGGGGAGGTGACTTGAAAACACCACAAAAGTAAGCCATTGAGCATGTGGATGGATGGACTTTTAAGCATTAGTAAATTGACTTTTTGAAAAAAAATTAAAGCCAGAAAGTCTTTGTGACCCATTGATGGGAAATCTTTTCATAAGAAATGCCAGGCTAAATAACTTAAAAGCTTTAATCAAAATCTTCTCTACTTACTATTTTGTCTGTTCTGGTCTCAGATATCACCATCTGAACATTTTCTTAAAAGTGAACAATATTTTAGACCCAAGGCGACCTCTCACAAAGCATAGATTGTGGCTGAAACAATACACTAATCACTAGCATCATGATTAACTGCATTTTCAGATATTGGCTCTTCAGGTTTTCTGTTAGTCTAAAAATGTGCAACACCTGCTTTCAATGGTCATATCAACCCTTTGTCAAGATGGCAGGACCCGAAGAGTACACAGAGAAATCAAACATCTATATGAATATCGATATATCAATACAATATTATCTATATACATTATTTATAAAGCATTATCCTAAAAACAGAATTTTCCTTCTTCAGTAGCACTAAGGTACATCAATTCCTCAAAGCAGAAGCAATATAGTGCAATTATTATTAACTAAACAACTACTAATTTTTTAAAAACTGGAAAATACAATTTTGAAAACATCCAGTTATATAAAACAGGGTTTGTTGACCACATTTTAAATACTTCACAATCTCATCAAACATCCTGTACAATATATGTTGGGGAGAACCACAACAAACAAAAAGCAGCAGAAACTTCCCTTCCCTGCCTGTAATAGACATTTCAGTACATGTTAATCACTACACTGCTGATAAGAAGAAGATATGAAATTCAATGATCCTATTTTTATTTCAAATAAACAACAGAGTCATAAAAACTTCTCAATATTGCTATATTTTAGAACAAAATTACAGCTATCTTCCAGCACTACATGTAACAATTTATTGTACCTGAATAATTACTTGAGTTGAATAAAGTCCATATGTTTCAAATAAACCTGAAAGGCATTTGTTGTTTTAATCTAATTCTCCCGGTTAAACAATATACTAATTAGTCACATATTTCATAAAAGTTACAGGGATGTAATAGCAGCTTGTAAATTGCCTTGCATTGCATAATACATGATTCCATAAATCATCACAAAACATAAAACAATGGGTAAGACCTAAGGCTGCATAAAAATTAAACTATAAAACATGATTTCAACTGAATTTATCATTTTATCAATTTTTAAGAAGCTATGACCAGACATCAAAAAATAAAGGGAGAAAATATTGTCCATATAAAGACAACCCATTTTGTTTAGATTGCAGCCATCTTTGGAAACGGTACAGATATACAGAGAAAACAGGATCATGCTGCTGCTGATTTCCATTTTTTAGAGGAATCATTAGCTAACCAACCAGTTCAGATTTGATTACATAAAAAGGGTCTCTATTTCACATAAGAAGGGAAAGGGGCAGGGGATCAGAATGATGAGAAAAACAACACAAATAGCACTTAGTCAATCACTAGAGAAATTAGAAATCAAACTGGTTTTTACTCTTCATAGGTGACATTAAATCAGAAGAGTCATCTACTTGCATTGCATATATTTACAACCATATTAAAAAGTATTTTGTCTCTCTTTTCTTTCACTAAATTCCCTTTACTAGAATCACATAAATTAGATAGCATTAACCAAAATATACCATTGAAAATCTTTCCAGGAAATGCTGCCTGTTCTGTTTCTTTATTCCTTTTGAACTCTGGAAGCTACAGTATGTACTCTCTAAGTTAGGTACTATTTGCCATAACCCACAGGTCCCCCTTTCTGCATCCTCTCTCAGAAAAGCGAATACAGAATGCTGATTTTTTCATCTAGACACAGATACACATAAACAAACATTCTTACATGTACTGAGTGTCTTATACAACAAAGAAGAAACATTTATATTTTAAAAGACAGAATAAACCAAAATTTTGATGAGAAATACTATGAGTATTAATATCAATAGCACCCTGAGGAGACATGTGATTTCTTCTTATTTTTTTTTGGTCAAATTTTTTTTAGCATTTATACCACCGACTCCAGAAATATTGTCCCATGCTAATAGGAAATTCCATTCCGATATCAAAACAGTCTTATCAAAATGCTTGAAATCATCCAACTGACTTTTAAAATAACACGTTTTTAAAATCATGTACATAATAATTATATTAAAAACCTCATCAAACTTCACTTCATTTTATTTTTAGCCTCTGAAACCATCATAACTTCCTTAATACCCTGGTGCCCCCTTTTGGTGTAGCTAGATCAAGGCTTTTTTTTTTTTTTCAACTAAAAAAAAATCATACGCACTATATGTATTCATTCACCAGACATAGTGTTTAACTTGGAAACTGTCAATTCACACTACAGATGGCTCATGGTTATTAGAGCTTTTCTTCTGCCTTTACTATTACCAGTTATTGATCTAAAACATGTGCAAACAAACAAAGCTAACTCTTTGAGTGGGAAAGGAAAAGCGTCCTTTCCCTTAGACAACTGGCATAGCACTACTCAGATTCCTTGAGTTCTTGTCCCAGTCTTCATGGTAAATAAGTGACCCGTTACCTTTGCTACAGGACATTCAATGGCTCGCTGACGGCTGCATTCAGAAGATATTTTTTTGTCCTCGATACGTTTATGCTGTATGTCTGTCTATCATCCTGAGGAAAGAAAGCCTGGTGAGCATGTATAGATCCCAACATCTATTGACAAACAGCAAGTCCAAGCACGGAGACATACATAGTCTAGTAAACAAGCTCTGTCACAGGGGAAACAAAAGTTAACATTTTAAAGAGTCTGACCGAAATTTAAGAAAAGGGAAAAAAATAAATATCCTTACGACTTTTCATAGGTTAGAGCTGGTAATTATGCCTCAGAAATAAGTTCTTTCCACGTTCAACAGCACTGTGTGAAGAAGACGAGCTGATTTCCAGCAGGGATATTGAATCCTTCCATCTGAAGGACCAATCAAGTGTGAAGTACAGTA
The DNA here is from genome assembly GCF_049354715.1 of Callithrix jacchus. Lineage (NCBI taxonomy): Eukaryota > Metazoa > Chordata > Mammalia > Primates > Cebidae > Callithrix > Callithrix jacchus. The sequence goes on along the minus strand of NC_133524.1, from coordinate 134,016,317 downwards.
TAGTTTTAGATTCAATTGAAAGGAAAAAGCTTGACTACTAGTTCATAGCATGACAACTTTCATGGATTAGTTCAGACCCTATTCTCCTCGCTGAAAGGGTATCACAGCATGAAGACAGTTTTCAATGCACTAAACTTTAATAGCTGAGTGGGGGAGCCAAAGCTTCCCTTTGGTCTCTATAGAAACAGTATAGCCAAAATTTGAGGCAAAATTAAGGTCTTTGGTCTTAGGTGCTGTACCTCCCCTCAGAGGTTTCTTTTCACAAACAGACTTTGGCCCTTATCAAATGTACTCTCTTTTGGGGACTACTGTAAAAGGGAAGAGGCAAAACCTACTCCATTATTTTCCCCTGTGAACTCCACACAGGCAGCCATTTCAATGAAATACCAGCAAGCCCGATATGTGGTGCCAGTGTCAAAGGCAGGTGGAATCGTCTCTAAGGAAAGACTTCTCTGTGTTGTGTCGGTGGTGGTTGTGGTTGTTGACAGAAAGCTCTTCCCCGCTTATCTCTGTGACCACTGCCCTGTGCCTGCAGCACTCAGGCCTGGCAGGCCCCTCCCCTCCTTTTCTCCAGGGGCCTTCCCCACTCATCTCGGCTCTTGGGATTTTCCCAAAGCAGCCTCCACAGCATTCCCTGAATTGTTCCCCCACCCCCACTCCCACATCTCAACTGAATACATTGTCAGAAGAAAGAGGTGTTTTCATAACACCAGAGGGATGTTAAAAGTTTGCACAAATCAAGCACTTCATTAGGAAGTCAGTATGTTTGAATTTTCTTTGTCAGAATTCCTAATCAAAGGCAGCAAGACCCCAAAACTTGATTTTCTTCTAACAATGCAGTTTTACTCCCCACTCAAGTCAGCTCTGTCAGAAGCAACCTAAGACATTCTATTAGTTCTTTTCTTTTTCCAAGTTACAACTTCATCTCCAGGTTCAAGACCCCTTTACGGATAAGAAAATGCAGCCTCCTCATCTGCCTAAGAAAGAACACTCCAAACTTGTGGTGGAGAAGCCTAGGATTTCTTTCCCTAGAGGCATATAACCATCAGAGCAGGATGAGGACCAGGGAGAAGCTCTCACCCCTTGGTGGGGCTGATGGGTTCAGATATTGATGAGAAAATTTCTAAAGAACATGAATTAGGGGATGTCATAAGCAGATTTCTTTAGAAAATCCTCTCAATGGCATGAAACAACTGGCTGGGAAATCTGTCAGACCAGCATGTAAGAGCTATCGGTGGGTCCAGTCCCATATTTGGGCTTTCCTTGTATAAAACTTTATATTCTTATGATGCCAGCAATTCTACAATGCAGATGTTATCTAGCACCTGGACTTCTAGAATCCTCAGATTTGTGGACCTAGAAACAGCTCAAAAACCTCTTTTATAGTGAAAGAGAAACCCATTGATACCCAGCATCAAACAACAAGGCCCAAGACAGCCTCCAGAATTACCTCACAAGTAAGGTGACTACTTGGGTTGTCACCCAAAAGGAAAATGACAGTATTAATAACTGGCTCTATATATATATATATATATATATAGAGAGAGAGAGAGAGAGAGAGAGAGAGTAGTTTTTTACACTTGAAAGTCAAGAGGCACTGGTGAAGCAAACAGAAGCAAGAAGAAACAGGAAATGGGTAGAGAGTCATTGGTGGCAGAAACAGCAGAGTTTAGAAGGAGTTATGGAGGGTCCACAGTCATGGTGGCAAGGACAGCAACAGCAGCCACAGAGGTGAGTGGAAACGATGTTCAGAAGTTTCTCAGTGTACCCCAATCAATTAAGTTTCCCAATCCAGAAAAGAGGGGACATTCACTACATATAGAGCAGAGTGACAAACTCATTCATGCTCTTCTTCATTCCGTCCATGTATAGTTACATCTATGGGGTACCATATTTATAAAAATACAGAAGCATATAATATCTTGTAGAAATATTTTTGCCAATAACCAGTTAAAATTTTAAAGTGTGTAAATCTCAAAGTACTTAGAGCATTTGCCAATCTAGAGAGGGTCATTCCACTGAAGGTGCTATCGGTGAGCTATTCCTGGAATGTGTGTGATTTTAACTTTTATTGTATTGACTAAAATTATTCCCAAGGCTTATTATTATTATTTTTAAATGGTCTGTCTTTGAATTATGTACACAGTAGGCACTCCACATTGCTTGCTGAGTGGATAAATAAATCATGAAAATGTCAACAGCCAAATAAGTAAGAGAGGGTTCCTTTACCCAGATTCTTTAAACACTTAATTATTACATGTACTTATTTGTTCAGCCAGCGTTTACTGACTGTGTAACACATAGAATGGGTTTGTGTATGTATGTGTGTGTCTGTGGACGCGCACACATGATGGGGTCCCAGTATAGACAAAAGTCAACAAAATCCTGGTAACATCCATCAATATAGTATCCATCTGTTAAGCATTCATCAGACTATCAAGTTAATATGAAAATCCAAATGGCCAAGAAACACTTGTAAAAATATTCATCAAGAAACGACAATCAAAACAGTGAGATACATATTGATAATTACCCGTAGTGGAGTTGGTGTAGGTAGGTAGCCTTTCAGTAGGGAATTTTGAAAGCTTAAAAACACACATTTAAGTCTTGAGCTCAGACATTCCATTTCTAGGAATGTGTCCTAAGGTAATGATTAAAGATGTGCATAATGATTAAACTACCAGAATGCCATTGCAAAATTATTTGTATTAATAAAGGACAAGACAACCTGAATCAGGAGCTTGCATAAATTATGCTGCAGTCGTACAATGGGACATCAAGCAGCTAAAGAAACCACCTTCTAGAAGAATACTAACACGAAGAGCTGACCAGAAAATAAGTGGAAAAATAACAAATTTTAAAAAATCTTTATTAATTCCAAGGATCACAGTAATTCATACTTATAGTAAGTCAAACTAAACAAAATGGAAGAGAGCTGTAAATAAAAGTCCACTGTGATATCAGAAATAAGCATTGTTTCCAGTTTGTTCTACATATTTTCAGACTTATTTTACATATCCAGATGTAATCAATAAGTTGAATTGACAGAAGTCATGGAATGAAATCATAAACCACCTTCAATGGTGTCTTCCACTTTACCTGTCTCTTCAGTAACAAAACACAGTGTTAAAAGGTTTCTTACAATTCCCATCCCATGGAATAAAGCTTTCAACTAAAACCAGAGTTAGAACTATTCTTCCTACCTGAGCGGCAACCTGCTACAGGTGAAGGGCCTACACTGGGAAATGGACCATGGTTGTTCTCTTTCCCTACTTTACACCTTCAGCCATTCTCCCTATCTTACTAACTACAATTACTGACCCCGTTTAGAGTAATAGATAAAATATACAGGATGCCCAATTAAATTGGAATTTGAAATAAGCATTGAATAAATTTTTGAGCATGATTGATCTCACATATTGCATGGTAGATAATGCTAAAAAGGTCTCCACTGTTTATCTTAAATTCCAGTTTAACTGAGAATCCTGTATTTTTGTCATTGTTGTTGGTATATCTGGCAACCCTGGTTCAGTGGCAAAGCAAGGGGAAGAAAAAGAGGTAAGGGAGATAGAAAAGTTATTTCTTGACTCATACTGTTGTAAGCTGGCTTTTCACGACCTGGGACCAGCAGGTATTTAAAGCTGTGTCTTTCGTGAATGCTTTTGTGATTTCTTCTGAGACCTCCACATTGCAGAAAGCATTCGCCTGAAAATCTCTCACGGATGTGTAGCTCTTGTCTTATCCCTGGGGTACACGTACATATTTCGTGCTCTGACAGATTCTGGGAGAGAAGGCATATCGCAACACAACACCAACATTTTCGCTCCTGCTCTTGGAGCACTGGGCAGCCTTTTACCTTTTCCAGGTGAAAGTCAGACACCATGTCACCATATCTGCCCAACTGCAGAAATCACATATCAAGCTAAGCGTTCCCTTGAAATTCCTCTCTCCTGACTTGATGTAGAGGGAGAAGCACCCTCTACCCTTCCATCTTGGGGAGGAGGGCTCACAAAACAGCCCTTTTAGAAGAAATATTCTGTACAAATACCCCAATCTCCCAACACCAGAGCTTTTTAAAACCGTTACTGTGAGTGAAGAGTTTAAGAATTTTGAAATCAGTTCACTACTTTGAAATTCATACAGGTGGCCTGTCTCACTAATTACGTCAATATCTATGGTACCTTGATGCCTCAGTCAAAACTTTAACTTTTGCTACACTAGCACTCTTCATATGATTCCTCTAGTCAATTCTCTCACATTCTCCACAACTGCAAACTTTCTTAACCATCCTCATACCTTGCCCTACCATTACTATCAATATTTATAATTTCCAATGTCAGTGCTACTTAGCAAGTCCAGTGGTTGTCGAAGTTTGATCTCTGGATCAGGAGCATCAGCATCAGCTGGGAGCTTGTCAGAAATGCAAATTCTCAGCTCATCTTTAAGATGAGAATCAGAACCCTTGTGGTTGGGGCCCAGCACTCTGTTTTAGCAAGCCCTCCAGGGGAGTCTAATGCATTCTTAAATGTGAGAACCACACCTTCAGCCAATGCTGTCACCTACTTTACAAAGACGTTAATTCACCTGTTTATTCTATTCACACCCCTTACCTTTCAGCCACCCCAGCTTTCACCCCAAGCAAATAAACTCACTTTCAGATTCACATTAACAAGTGGAAAACTTCAGATTCCCTAACCTTCCTACTACCAAATGTACAGACTGACCTGTAATTTTGCCCATCCATCTATTAAAATGGAAGAGGAAAACTCCTTTGTATGGCTAGTCCTGCCTCCTGATCCCTGAGTACCAGCCTCTGTAGCTTCTCAGGAACTTCACTTTAATGATTATTTACCCTCTCCCTTAAATATCTAATCTCCATAGGGTTTCAAGACTTCCATCTTAAAGATCTTCCCATCCAGATTCCCTTTTCAGCAATGACACCAGGTCTGGTTTTCACTTCACAGACAACATTTTCAAAGGAGCTGTCTGACTTGTTACTTTCATTTTCTTACCTTTGCTAACTTCTCACTCTGGCTTTCGTTCCCACAGCTGCATTGAAATGACTCTCATCAAGATTACCCTGACTTCCATGTTGCTGAGTTCCACTGGACACCTTATAGTTCCTACCCTGGACAACTACTCTTGTACAACAGAAGCTTCTGCAATGATGGAAGTGGTGTGTATCTGTGCTGTCCAATATGGCAGCCACTAATCTTGTATGGCTGCTAAACACTTCAAATGTGGCCAGTGTGACTGAGGACTGAATTTTTAAACTATATTGAATTTAAATTTGAATAGCCACATATAGCTAGCGTGTACCACATCAGCCAAGGCATCTCTAAGCTGTATGCCACTTCCTTCTTGAAGCATTTTCTTCTCTTTGGCTTTTATGTTGCCAACTGTCTCTCTATACCCTTTAGGACTCCCTTTCAGCCCCCTTTGTTGGCTGCTTCTTTGCTATTGGATGTTTTAGGGTGCTACTCCAGTCCCCTTAATCTTTTCACTTTCTACTCTAGGCTTTAATGACCGCCTATGGAGATATAATTCACAAACTTGTATACCTGGGGAGAGTTTGTACATGTGTCTTGAGATATGTATATGCAGATTAAACATATCAACATTGACAAATGGACTTGCATTTAAAAAATGAATAGACAAGTTAGTCCTCCTGATACTACCTTTCTGGAAAGGAATTTGGAAAGATGTATCAATTTTTACTCTCACTGGCGGACTAGGAGACAACAACCTACCTAACTGCACCCTCACAAGCAATTTACTTCTGAACTGCCTCAGGTCTTTGCTCATTCACACTGAGCTCACTTCCTGATACTTCAAGACAAACAAGTGGAGAACACCTACTCTGAGCAGCGAGCCCAGAACCCTACCATGTTTCATTTGACCACTTTATCTTTCCTTCATAAACCTAGGTTTTCTGGCTTTCTAAGCCAGCTTTCTTCTTGCAGTTCTTGCAAGCATAAAGTGAACTCTTAGCCTTCATGTAGATTTACTCATGATTGATTAACATTTTGCCACATATGACACATCAACATCTCACTTTCTCTTTCTACACACATGCAATATGCATATATATACACGCATGTGCACATGTGTTATTATTTTCACTGGACCATTTGGGAGTAAATTCTAGATACTCTGAACTTCCGTGCTTAGATATTTTTCTGTGAATCTACTAGAAACAAATACATTGTCTTAGATAAATCTCATTAAATGATCAAATCTGGGAGAATTCACACTTATACAACATTATTATCTAGTATACGGTCCATATTCAAATTTTACCAATGGTATCTACAGAAACTTCCTTTCAATACAAGATCACACACTGTGTTTTGTTCTTATACTTCTCCTAAGTCAGCTGCTTTTGACCATTTGGACTCTGCTACCCCATGAGACCTCTATTTCAAGAATGCTAAGACTATGTCTCCCAACCTCACTGTAATATTGGGGTTCAGGGGGCCCTCAGCTTCCCTGAGAGGACGTTTCTCCAGGTTCTTGGTCTCCTGCCCTCTGAAGAATGAGAGAGGGGACCGTGGCACAGCATGCAGTAAATGCTGGACTCAAACGTGTTTGTAGAAAGTGATTTATTTAGAGAGTGAAAAAGGAGGAGACAGAAGCAGCTAACTCTCACACTGAGTGAAAGAAAGAAAGAAAAGCCACTCTCACGCTGAGTGAGAAGGGTTCCCAGAGGGGGAAAACCAGAGAAGGAAAGCTCCTCTCACACTCAGTGAGAGAATCTAGAAAGATGGAATCCAGGAGAGGAAAGGAAAGCAGCTTCCACACTGAGTAGAAGGGAATAGAGAGAGAGAGATGGAGTTTAGGAGGGGAAGACAGGCTTCCAAGAGGTTGTGGAAGGGGACTCCAGAGGGAAAATCCAGGATAGAGAAAAACAGCTTCCACAAAGGGAGTGTTCGTGGAAGGGGATCCAAACATGGAGTCCAAAGGAGTGTGGAAGAAGGGGACTTTTAATCTGGGAGAAACCCGCACCTTCTCTAAGACCCTGGGCCAAAGAAAGGAGTTCCTTAGAACTTCCACTGAAATGACTGACTCTTGGCTTCTTCCCGAGCCCACGAAATTTCAACATAAACCATTAAATCTCCCAGATGGAGAGAGATGGGAGGGGGGCATGGCGCTGGGAAGTTCTTGCCCTTAAAACTACACCCCCTCATGGACCCAGCAAAAGAACACCTTCCCTCACTACCTGTCTTAGACAAATTAGCCTGGTTATGACATCCCCAGGGACTCTTCCATAAAGAGGGTCCAAGAACTACTTTCCTTTCACCTTCCCTCATTCCCTCCCTCCCTGTCTCCACTCCTTCTTGTCTTTCTGTCTTTATTTTTAGCATTTTCTGGCACTATATGATGCTGAGGGTTCATCTTGTGTTTTTTTCCCCAGTTCTAAAATCAGCCATTTTTCCAAAGGCTTCTTTTAGTGGAGAATGATATTTAGAAACCAAGATTTGGGTATCAAGGGTGCTAGTTGCTACTGGGAGGTCAATTTATAGACCCTTTCAGTGGACGGAGCAGGAACATATACGTATATTTACCAAAGTATCACACATATCCATATTTCCATATTTCTCTTTCTGTATAAATAAATAACACATATATGTATATGTAAATATGGGTTCATAATATTTCCAACTCTAATCTAGCATCACAGTGATTTTGCTATCCTTCCTTTGCTTATTTTTAACTTTTTTCCCCTGACAGTGAGAAATGTGACCCTCAATATCTGTTTAACTTATTTACTTTTCTGTTTAATCCTATAACACGTTAAGTCACTTCAGAATTGTTAAGCTGTATCTCTATGAGAAACAAATTTAACAACCACAGTACAGTGTTTATATACAGCTCCTTTTGTCTTTAGCCTTACAGTATTCAGGGAAATTACTGTTTTCCAAAGATATGTATGTGAGCTCCTTTTTTTCTTATCTTTTTTTGTGAGGTTATCTCTTACATTTGTAGCACAGATTGGTTTGTTTGTCACCATGTGCACAGTCTACACTCTGAGACCCTCTGACATCCTGGTTGACTTGTTTTTAACTAATAAATTTTATTATTTTAGAGCTGTTTTTGGTACACAGCAAAATTGAGTAGAAAGTACACAGTTCTTGTACAATCCCTGCCCCTACACATGCATAGCCTCTCCCATTATCGACATCCTCACCAGAGTGATTCATCTTTTACAATTGAAAAACCTACATTGACATCATTATCACCCAAAGTCCATAATTTACATTAGGGTTCTGCTGTTGGTCTTGAAGATTCATGGGTTTGAACATGTGTATAATAATATACACCTATCATTGTCATTGCATACAGAACAGTTTCACTGCCCTAAAAACCCTCTGTGTTCTCCCTATTCTTCCTTTCATCTCCCTTACCTCTCCATAACCACTTATCCTTTTATTATTCCCATGGTTTGCCTTTTCCAGATTGTCATGTAGCTGAAATTATACAAAATGTAGCCTTTTCAAACTGGCTTCTTTCACTTATTGATTTGCATTCAAATTTCTTCCATATCTTTTTCGTGACTTGATAGCTCATTTCTTTTTAATGCCAAATAATGTTCTCTTCTCTGCATGTACCACAATGTATTTATCCATTCACTTACTGAAACCCATCTTGATTGCTTCCAAGTTTTGACAAGTATGACTAAAGCTGCTATAAACATCTGTGGTGTAAAGTTTTGTGTGGACTTTAGCATTCAACTCATTGGGTAAGTACCTAGGGGCAGGATTGCTGGATTGTAGAAGTATATGATTAGTTTTGTAAGAAACTGCCAAACTATCTTACAAAGTGGCTATAGCATTTTGCATTCCTACCAACAATAAGTGAGAGTCACTGTTGTTCCACATCCTCACCAGTATTTGATATTGCTAGTGCTTTGGATTTTGGTCATTCTATGGTTAATTTTTTAAAAATGTGCACACACTAAAATTCTCTTTGTGAAGTGCAGCTCCATGGGTTTTGACAAAAGCAGTGTTATTTATCTATTACTCTACTACCATACAAAACAGTTCCATTAGTCTAAAAAGTCCTTAGAGGGCCCCTTAATAGTCAGTCCTTATCCCCTGACAACCACCAATTTTTTTCCATTCCTATACTTTTGCCATTTCCATAATGTCACATAAATGGAATGATACAATATGCAGCCTTCTGAGTCTAGCTTCTTTCGCTCAGCAAAAATGCATTTAAGGTTAATCTGTGGTGTTGCATAAAATTAATAGCCTATTCCTTTTTGTTGCTGAGTAATATTCAATTACATGAATGTATTAGGATCCTATCAAAAAACCAAGACCAGTAGAATATACATATGTGTGTGTATGTATATACATATGTATGTGTGTGTATATATATATGGTGTATATATATATATCTTTATATATATTTTTTTATATATATTTTAATATATTTTGTAAAATATATGGTATATATATTTTTGGTATATATATTTATGTATTTTATTTATTTATATATATAAAATATGTATATTTTGTATACATATTTTATATTTTATAAATATATATACCATAACATATATTTATAGTATATCTACTATATATGAGTTTTATAAATACATACATATATATGCCATAAATATATGTTTATGGTTTATATATTTTTATATATGTATTTATAAAATAATACAAAAATAGATACATCAAGATATATATCTCTTGCTGGTTCTGGTTTTTGGTAGGATCTATATGCATGTGTATATACACACACACACACACACACACATGCGCGCACATAAAGATAGTCCACTCTCCATACCCATGAGATCTGTATTCCTGAATTCAACCAACCATGAATTAAAAATATTTCTACAAAAACAATAAAAAAATGGCAAAAACTTAAAAATATAAATTTTAAAAGATACAGTATAACAACTACTTACATAGCTCTTGGATTGTATTAAGTAGTATGAGTAATCTAGAGATGATTTGAAGTATGCAGAAAGATGTTCATAGATTACATGCAAAAATACTAAGCCATTTTATATAATGAACTTCAGCATCTGCAGATTTAGGTATCTATAAGCGGTCCTAGAACTAATCACCCACAGATCGGATACCAAGGAATGACTCCATATATTTCAAGGAATTGGCAATTGTAGGGTCTGGCTGGGCAAGTCCAAGATTCATAGGGCAAGTCAGCCAGCTGGAAACTCTTAGGCAGAAGTTGACATGCAGACCACAGATGGAATTTCTTCTTTCTTGGGGAAACCAACTTTGCTGTTAAAACCTTTCAACTGATTGAATGAGGCCCACCCAGATTACAGAGGTTAATATTCTACACACATCTATGAAAGACTTTCACAGAAACATCTAGATCAGTATTCAACTGAATATCTGGCTACTGGAGGCTGGCCAGGTTGACACATAAAACTAGCCATTACACAGTTTGTTTTTCTCATTCATGTGTTGAAGATTTCTCTTGGATCAGAGAATAGAATTCCCTTAGAATAGACTACATAAATACATTGTAGTATATTTATAGTTGAATACTGTAACAGCAATGAGAATGAATAAACTACAACTCTAACCAACAGCATGGATGAATCTGACAAAGAAAGAAACCCTACACAACATAATTCATAGTGTTAATAGATGATTTCACAAGACTAAACTTATTTATACCATTAAAATTCAAGATAGGGATTACCCTCGAAGGAGCAGTGACTTGCAAGATGCAGAAGGAAGCCTCACAGGTGCAGGGTTCCATTACTTGTCCTGGGTTCTGCTTACACCAGTGTGTTGATTTTGTCATCATTCATTGGGATATACACTTATGACTTGTGAACTTTTATGTATGGGTATTGCGCTTCAATAAAAAGTTCAAAAAATTCTCTTGGAGATCAGAGGATCTGGGTTCACATCCTGGCATTCCCACATATTCTTCCAGCTGTGTGATCTCAGGAAACTTACTTAACCTCTCCAGTTTCAGTTTCCTCATGGATAAAATGATATGACTACATTTTTTGCAAGGGTGCTATGAGGATTAAATTATATATGATCAAAAGGGAGTTTAACTTCTAAAAAGTATTTAGTGATGACAGTAGATCTGGATAGATTTCAGTGAGAAGAGAATGGATGCTGCATTTCTCTCTATAGAGCCCTGGCACAAGGATAAAGACAATAGCCAGAAAATAGTATGACAAGTGGTTACAACCTCAAGGGAATATGATTAATGAAAACAGTACAAATTAAATGCAAATGATTATGACTAAAATATTATTCAATAAGGGGCAATCTCTAGCTGCTAGTGTACTTAGAATGTACTTTTCTGCACTTTAGCTAGATTTCCACATGAGGACAGCATATATTCAAACAATAATATACATCATTCAAGGTAAACCTCTCTTCTTTTAGTTTTATAGCTGTTTCTTATCAAATATATTAGAATTAGGAATAATAAAATATGTTGAAATTCTGTGAGGCTGCTGAGATTGGATCTTAATGATTTTTAAAATCTTGATGGCCTAAAGAAGAAACAAAGTGACTATTTTAAAGTTGGAAGCAGTTTTTCTCGTTTGTCTATGAGTGGATGCACAGTTCTTGTTTGAAGAAAATAGTAGAATTTTATGTTAGCAGACTTCCAAGATGACTCCAACGATAAATGACCCCAATTTATAAATACATATGAGATATATGTGTGTGTGTGTGTGTGTGTGTATTTATATATATACCATATGGGTAAATGTATGTATATATATATATATGTGTGTGTGTGTGTGTATATATATATGGTGTGTACATATATATATGTGGTATATATATTTACATATATACCATACACACACACACACACATATATATCATATGTATTTTCAAATATATGGTATATATATAAATACACACACACACACACACACACACACACACATATACCATCCTTGCCTCCTGGTATTCATACCCTTGGGCTGTTTCCTCCTACACTGTACCAGGGTTGGTTGTTGTGATTTATAAAATATGGCAGAAGTGATGGTATGTCACTTCCAAAATATGAGCATAAATTACAGTGGCTTTCGTCTTGTGTTCTCTCTTTCTCAAACTATCTCTTGGATTGCTCACTCTGGGGGAAGCCAGTTGTCATGTCAAGAGAATACCCAGACATCATGCAACAAGGAATTTGCCAGTGAGGAACTATCAACCACACGTGTAGGTTTGAAAGCAGATATTCCTCCTATCAAGACTTTAGATGAGACCACAGCCCCAGCTGAAAGCTTGACTGCAACTTCATGAGAGACCATAAACCAGAGGGACCCACCTAAGCCACTCCTGGATCCCTGATGCACCAAATCTGTGAGATTGTGTTGTTTGTTGCAAGGTTCTAAATTTGAGAGGTAATTTCTTTTGCAGAAATAGATAGGTAAATACAAATGATTAATTTCTCTCTGCAAATATAAAGCCAGAATCCTATTTCAGAGGGGACACATTTGGGACAATGTAGGGGGATAAACACTTTTGCACAGTAATGTAAAAAGTTCATTATCTTCATTACAGGTTTGTATCTCTTTAAGAAATCCAATGATATTAACATGAAAGTGAGGTGGGAAAGAGATTCTCCTCTTTCTCTGCTGTATAGAGTGAGGATATCAGGGCCTTCACTGTAGTATATGACCAAAGACATTCCCAGGGAAGACAAGTAGGCTGGCTCTACCTGATGGTGGAGCTAGTAGGGCCTAAGAGATAAAGCTAATAAGAGACATCTTGGGTGGAAAGAGGAACGGGACTGGACTGTAGAAGCCTCATTATCTAAAATAATGTTTTTAAAGTATTATAATTTCACTTTGTTTTTCCAAACCTTCCATCAAGAGAAGGGCCTGTGGTAATGATTCAATTCTACAAGTAATGGAGTATGGGAAGGTGGCCAGTGTGACCTATCAGCATGGAAGCCTGAGGTGACTAGTAACAACTGGGACATATATCTCTGGAAAAAACATTTGAGAAAGAGAACCCAGTAAATGACTAGAGTATCTACAATCGTGAAATATGTAAGCTTCAATTACAGTTGCTGGTTTTAAAGGGGAGGGTGAACTTTGAAGACTGGAGGACTTGGAAAATTGAATTTCAGTTTCTACTCTTGCTGGGCACATTTTGTATCTTATTCATTCCTTATCATAAGCCATTAAGGTAGGTATTTTCCCCACTTTACAAATGAGAAAATTGAAGCTCAGTGAGAATAAACAACCTAACTAAATTACAAATCTAGTAAGGATTTGGATCGAGGCCTGTTGGACTCCAAAGCCTGCAATATTTGTGTCAATCTACTGTCTCTTACATTAAAATGAAGAACTTCTGTTTCAGAAAAAAAATACTATGATTGAACAAACTTGGAAGGTAGATTTCCTTAATAAGAAAATATTTGCCATCTATATGACAAATGATTATAATACATATCACATAAATAGCACCTATGAGTCAAAATGAGAAAGAATTAACTACTCTAGCAAGCAAAGTATAGAACACATAATCCACTGTATACCAGTCTATACAGCATACTATGTAATCATATAGGGATTTCTGAATTTGTATGTTATAATTGCATACATGCAGTAGACAGTTAATTTTTTTGTTTTTGCCTGCCTTTCTTCTTTGTAGTAACAGGCCCTGGCTTTTCCTTTAGGAAATTGCTTCTCCTCCATCCATCCTCTTTGTGGAACTGTCAATCATAGAGTCCATCCCCTGTTATATTGATTATCTAGGAGTGGGCACATGATCCAGTTTGGACGAATCACAGTCCCTCTCCCCATATTTTGAATGTTGAGTAGTGCTATGAAGGATGGAAGTCAGTTGGCACTACACCTTTCTGATGGCAATGGCCTAAAGCAAGAGTCTGCAATTTTTTTCTATAAAAGGTCAGAGAGTAATAAGCTTTGTGGGCCATACAGTGTCTGTTGCAACTACAAAAATTCTGTCACTGTATGATGAAAGCAGCCATGGAGTAAACAAATGAGCATGATTGTGTTCCAAGAAAACTTTATTTACAAAAGCAGGTAGTAGACTGGATTTGGCATATAGACTATGGTTTGCCAACTCTTGCAGTGGAGAAACAATCCATGGCACAATGTTACTCATCTTCTCTAGGGGTGCTCATGTTATGGTCTCTCTTGAGACGTGAGTATTAAGCTTCTCCAGTTGTGTGAGACACTCGGCACCATTGCAGCAAATCCCTCTTTTTGTGGTTGTTGGCAAAATTAGTTTCTGCTGCTTGCAACTGGAGACAGCTAACTACCACAATAGGCACTTGTTAAAAGCAAACATTGTTTAAAAAAAAAACTAGAGTTTTGAAGGAGCACAGGGAACTTTACCTCAAAAAAAGGCTTTCTGGTATAGTGAGTGTTTTTAAGTAAAGGTCCTTAGAGAGTAACAGATGTTAGAAGAGATATTTTTTATTTATATAAAGACTGGATACAGCTACCAAGAACAGCTGCTTTTTTTCCTGTTATCTCATTGTCTCTTGTAGAGAAAAAGGCTAAGAATGTAACCACACCAGAACAGACCTATTTATAACATAGTGTCTGTCTCTCAGAGACACTTAATTTTTAAGAGAACTTTTATGTTAATCTCTGTTTTTTGATCTATTTCATTTTCTCTGGTAATCATGTATTGCCTCTAAAAAATTATATTTCCCATCTCCTTCGCCCCCTATGAAATAAGGCTATGTAAGTATTTAAGCCCCATTGAGATATGGGGCAATCACTCTGTGATTCTCCCCCATGTACACATTAATACATTTACATGCCTTTTCTCTAATTAATCTGCCTTTTGTCAGTTCATTTTTCAGTGAAACTTCAGAAGACAAAGGGCAAGCTTTCCCTTCACCCCTACAGTTGTAAGAGTTCACTTGAAATATTTAAAATGGGTACTCGTCAAAGTATTTTAACATACACCAAGAAGACATTTTTCACTATCACACATGAGTCTAAGTGATCTCCTTGTTGTACTCTCTCTAATTATTATTACCAAAAGGCAACCTTCCACTTTTTCAGAACAATTATAGTGTATAGACCTTCATCAATACTTACCCACATAAATTCAAACCCTATATTAATTTTTAAAAGATTTGTTAATATTTAAAGCCTCCTCATTTTTATTATTCTAGGTTTAAAATGCCACAAACCCTGAGTATCATTAAAACATTCAACATATGGATTTTTCTATTATTCTTACCACAAGGAAGAATCAGTAAAACACTATTCAGATTCAGACCTATATGGACTAGGAATATTTGGCTTACCAGCAATCAAAAACATTTTAAAAGCAAGAGATGTTCATCAGGTTTGAGTGTTCACTTTCAAATTGCCCCAAAAGCTTGACCTGAAATCCACTGAGGATCCCTAAGATGCTGCTTCCTAATAGTGGGGTTCACAAATTGGGAAAAAATGCACAATACTAATTAATAATAGTTGCCACTTGTTGAGTGTCTACCATGTGCAGAACACTTTACATATATTCTTTCTAACCCTTCCAGAGATTTTCATCATCACTGTATAGGTAAAGGAATGATCTCAGCTACATATACCTAGGGTGTCAAATTTAGGGTTTTGTTTTATTTTGTTTTTTGAGACAGGGTCTCACTCTGTCACCCAGACTGCAGTACAGTGGTACAATCATGGCTTACTGCAGCCCCAATTTCCTGGGCTCAAAGATCCTCCCACCTCAGCCTACAGAGCAGCTGGAACTACAGGCATGCACCACCATGCCCAACTATTTTTTGTAATTTTTGTAGAGATAGGGTTTTTCCACATTGCCCAGGCTGGTCTCAAACACCTAGGTTCAAGCAATCCACCTGCCTCAGCCTCCAAAACTGCTGGGATTACAGGTGTGAGCAACCATGCGTAGCTTAAATTTGGGTTTTCAATAGTTCTTTTTTGCTCCAAAAACAATGCTCATTTCACCATTTCACAGTGAAAAGTCTCCCACAAGATCATTATGTATCGTGGATGGGTAGAATAAGGCACTTTACTATGTGCCTCTTTTGACTGATTCAGCAGGGAATGTCTAACATTCCTGTCATCTTCATCTATAGATTTGCAGGATGTCAAGTTTTATTTTTTAGTGGACATTCTGGGTTGACATTCCAGTATTGATTCTTTCTTGTTATTGTTATTTCCAAACAGAACCCTGATTTTGATCAAGGACCCAACCCTCCCTCATATAGCCATGTGATTCAGGGTTTCCTGAGTTCAAAGGCTGTGAGTTCAAGAGGTATGCCGGATTGATCTAATGCAGTGATTCTCAGCTGTCCCCAGATCAGCAGCATCAGCATGACCTGATAACATGCTAGAAATGCACATTCCTGGGCAACTGTGGACTTGCTGACCACAAAACTCTGTGGGTGTATTTTAAAACAAGTTCTTCAATTGATGCTAATGCATGCTAAAGCATGAGAACCATTGATCTAAGGGGAGCATACTTCCTTGCTGGTGACTGGGTTAAGAATGGTCTTATGACCTGATTCTGGCCAGTTATATTTGAAGTGAGAACTGCTATGTGGCTTCTGTGAAATGTTTGCACATTCCTAAAATGAAAAGAGGCATATAAAAATGTGGTTCCTGTACATCTTCTGGATGTTATTATACCTAGATCTGTTGCAGCCATCTTGCTGCAAACCTTAGAATAAAGCCTGTTCTGAGAATGGCAGAGCAACAGTGATGGAAAAATCCCAAGGTTTTCATGACATCACTGACATTGTCAAATCAACTACCCTAACTTTAGTCTTCCTGTCTTGTGAGATAATATCATTCAGTGAAAGTAGATAACAATGAATCAAAGACAAAACCAAGAGAAAGAGAGGGTGGGGATGGGATGGGTAGATGATATTTAAAGGAGAAAGAATACCAAAACTCTGAAGGTTTGCAGATTAGCTGCTCAGGCTTTTATAGAGTCACAAGAAAGAGCTTATGTTTAAGACTATACAGAAATACAAGACAGAAAAGGAAAAGAGCCCACCAGCTGCTTCCTTAACCCAAGCCCCAATTCTCTCAGCTTTTGGAGGTGTCCCCAGTTTCATAGGCAACTAAGACTATCACTAAATATTTCTTAGACCTGTTGCCTCTCAGCTTTATTCTCACAAAATCAGTGATTATGTTAGATTGGTGACACTGGGCATAGAGCACCTGTACAGGACAGACTTCAAGCAAACCCCTTTAGAGGCAGCAGAAATCCCTGGAGCCAGCGCTGTTGGCTGCGTGGCAGTTAATTATTATGGTGCCTAGTCCAACAATCTGTGACTAGAATAGTGAATAGTCAACAAAACAGACTACAGGAGCAATTATGGTAAAGCAGGAAGAAACCAGTTGGGACTGCCCGTGCAAATACAGTAGCTTTGTGAAGAGCAGGTTTGGAGGTGTCATTAAGTAATTTATTTTTTATTATATCCAGTACAAAGTTCCTTAAACCAATTGTTCTGCTGAGACTTAATTTTAATAGTAAGCAGGTATTTACTTAAATGTCCACTCTGCCTACTGAAAAAGATAAAAATTGGCAACATGTTGGGCCTCAAGCCTGGCTGGCGTCACTTCATCATAGCTTGGCAGATCCAGAAACTCCAGAAATATTAACAATGGATTTGTAAATTCAACAGAGACAATTTTGTAAGCTATAAAGTTAGAATAGAATAGAAGGGAACTTCTTTAACTTGATGTAGAGTATCTACCCCAAGTACAGCAAACACCATTTTAATGGTACATTAGAAATATTCCCTTTAAATTCAGGAAGAAGACAAGAGTGTCTGCATCCAATAATGTTTACTGAATAGATAAATTAGAAAGAATGAATAAGACATCAGATTTGCTAGCACAACAGGGTGACTATAGTCAAAGATAATCTTATGTGTACATATTTAAATAAAGAAGTGTATTTCAATTGTTTTTAACATGAAGGATAAATGCTTGAGGTGATAGATACCCCATTTATTCTGATATGATTATTGCACATTGCATGCCTGTATCGAAGTATCTTATGTAACTCAGAAATATATACATCTAACATGTACCCACAAAAATTAAAAATTAAGTCACTTGAAATACATTATTTTACCTATGCGATTATGATTTAGAGTTAGGATTCCCTTCAATTTTGATAGTCACAATTGACTTAATAGAATCTAAATTTGTTCAATATCTCTTCTCTCTTCCTTAAAAAGGATCTTAGAATATTTTAACTCCAGTCAATTTCCCATTGTAAATAATTTTATTTCCATTTTGTTATGTTCCCCAAATTAGTAATTATTATTACATTTTGCTGAATCAAAGGCATCATTGATTGTATAATGCACCATTTTACCTACTCCAAAGAAAAAAATGCTGCCAATTACATGACACATCAACACATAAGATGCATCCAATTTCAGAAACGTTGAAAAGATTTTTAAGTGTATCTTATAATCAACTAAATGTGATATTATTATTATTGCTGTTTATAGAGTCAACCTTTATTGAGTTTTACCCACCCATTTAGCTTGCTCTCAATTGCTAAGTCTCCCTTTGTTCTGGAGTACATCTTGGAGAGTTCTTTCAGGGAGGATCTATGAGTCATAAAAACTCAAAACCTACGCCTAGAAATACTTACAATATTTTATTTTAAATTTTATTTCAATTTCACTGAAAGTTTTGGATTTTTTACTGTGTGCATATTATATTTTTAAAACAATTAAAAATATAAGAAAATAGAAACAAAATTTTTCACTGAGGGGTGACTTTTGCACAGTAAGCTTTACAAACATTACATGTACATGTTGATGGAGTTTTACCTTTACAATCACCATCCAGTTTCTGAAAATGTTTTTAAGAAAAATAACTTTCAAAAAAATGAAAGCTATTTTTTGCTGGCTATAGTAATATTTTTCTATTGTCTCATGGTTTCAGTTGTTAAGTCTGCTATCCATCTAATTGCTATTCTTGGAAAGTAATTTGTCTCTCTTCTTAGGTCAATTTTAACATTATATAGTTTTTGGCATTTGGGACTTTATAAATTGTATTCAAATGTGAGTTTATTTTATTTTTTTCTGACCAAGATTTTGCTTTCTGAATCTGAAAATTAGTATTTTTTTCATCCTATCTGAAAAACTGTCAGCCATTATCTCTTTAAATATTGATTTGCTTCAATTTTCTATAGGCTCCTTTAGAAGTTTCTATTTGATGCATGTTGGACTTTCTTATTCTACCTTCCATGCCTGCTCAGTATTAAACTTCTTGAGGTATAATTAACATAACTGAAATGCACC
Source organism: Callithrix jacchus (assembly GCF_049354715.1). Taxonomy (NCBI): domain Eukaryota; kingdom Metazoa; phylum Chordata; class Mammalia; order Primates; family Cebidae; genus Callithrix; species Callithrix jacchus. The sequence goes on along the minus strand of NC_133524.1, from coordinate 133,997,057 downwards.
CATTTTAAGTGTATGAGCTATAACCAACATTTATACCAATATAATAATAATCATGGTCAGCATACAGATCATTTTCAATCCCCTAAAAATTTCTCTTATGCTCCTCTCCAGACAGATCTGTCACACTCAGCCCTAGGCAACCACCGACATGCTTTCTATCATTGTTTAGTAGTTTTGACACTTTAAGGATTTCATACAAATGGAATCACACAATATAAATTCTTTGTGTCTGGCTTCTTTCACTCAACATACAATGTTTTTGAGATTCACCCATGTTTTAGGGTATAATAGTAAACTGTTCCTTTTTATTGCTGAGTAGTTTATCTGTATACAGATATCACACATTTTGCTTATTCATTCGTCTATTAATGGACATTTGGGTTGTTTCCAATTTGGAGTTATTATGAATAAAACTGCTACAAACATGTGGACATATGTTTTTATTTCTCTTTATTTACCTAAGAGTGAGATAGCTAGAACACACTGTAAATATATATTTAACATTATAAGAAACCTCTCTTTTTCAGAGTTGTTGTACCATTTGCTATTTCTACCATCAATGTATGAGAGTATTAATTGCTTCACACTCCTGCCAACACCTGGTATTAGGAATCTTTTTAATTTTAGCCATCCTACTAGATGTGTAGTAGTACATGATTGCCATTTTAATTTGTAGTTCCCTGGTGACTAATAAGGATAATCATCTCTGTGTGTGTCTATGGCAAATTTTAGATCATTTTTGTGATGTTTCTTTTTAAATCTTTTGCCTACTCATTTAATTGGATTTCTTGTCTTATTAATAAATTATGAGTTCACTATATATTCTGGACACAAGTCCTTTGTCAGATTTATGTTTTGCAGATTTCTCTCTGATTCTGTCACTTACCATTTCATTTTCTTAATATGTATTTCAAAAATCAGAAGTTTTAAATCCTGATGAAGTCAAATTATTAAACTTTTTCTTTATTGTCTATGCTTTTTGTGTTCCATCTAAGAAAACTTTGCTTTCTCAAGATAGTGAAAGCTTCCTCCTATGTCTTCTTCTAGGTTTTATAGTTTTAACTTTTGCCTTTTGATCTGTAATCCATTTGAGTTAATTTTTCTGTATGAAATAACATAAAGATTGGGTTTTTAAAAAAATATATGGACATCTAGTTTTCCAGCATATTTGTTGAAAATACTGTTCTTGCCCCAATTGAAGTGTCTTGGCACCTTTGTAAAAGACAAATTGACCATATATTTGTGGGGCTACCTGTGGACTCTATCATTTTCTATATGCCTATCTTTGTTCCAGCATGACACTCTTTTTTTTTAAACTTTTATTTTAAGTTCAGGGGTGCATGCGCAGGATGTGCAGGTTTGCTACATAGGTAAATGTGTGTCATGAGGGTTTGCTGTACAGATCATTTCATTGCCCAGGTATTAAGCCTAGTATCAATTAGTTATTTTTCCTGATTCGCTCCCTCCTCCAAACCTCCACCCTCCAACAGGCTCCAGTCTATGTGGTTACCCTCTATGTGTCCATGTGTTCTCATCATTTAGCTCCCACTTATAAGTGAAATTATGCAGTATTTGGTTTTCTGTTCCTGTGTTAGTTTGCTAAGGATAATGGCCACCAGCCCCATCCATGTCCCTGCAAAGTACATGATTTTGTTCTTTTTCAGTGCATAATACTCCATAGTGTATATGTAGCACATTTTCTTTATCCAGTTTATCTTGATAGGCATTGGATTTGATTCCATGTCTTTGGTATTACAGTACCACACTATATTGATTATTATAGTTTTATGAAAAGTATTGAAATCAAATAGTGTAAGTCGATTAATTTTGTTCTTCTTTTTCAAGGTTGCTTTGACTATCCTAGGTTCTGTGCATTATACCTTGTCAGATTATCAATTTCTTCAAAAAATTATGCTGAGATTCTAATTGGATATGTGCTGAATCTACAGATCATTTTTGGAAGAACCAATGTTTTAACAATAACACCTCTGAGTCTTCCAATCCATTTATTAGGTCTTCTTTAATTTCCCTTGACAATGTTTTACACCACTCAGTGTAAAAGTCTTGCACATATTTTGTTTAAATGATCACTAAGTATTCCATATTTTTTATGCTATTGAAAATTGTCTCCTTTTAAATTTTATTTTCCAATTGTTTATAGCAAGTATATAGAAATTTATACATTGACATTGTATTATTTGAACTTGCTGAATTCACTTATCAGTTCTAGTAGTTTTTGGGTAGACTGTTTAGAATTTTCTCTGTATACAATCATGTCATCATAAATAGAGATGGTTTTCTTTTATTCTAAACTGTATGCATTTTCTTTTTTCACTTGCTGATTTTACTTGTTGGCAGCTCCAGTATAATGGTGAATAGAAGTAACAAAAGCAGAAATTCTTGCCTCATATTTCGTCTTGGGAGAAAGTGTTCAGTCTTTCAACAATAAGTATGCCGTTACTTAAATATTTTTCATAGATCCCCATTATCAGGTTGAGGAAGATTTCTTCTGTTTATAGTTTGCTGAGAGTTTTTATGTTGAGTGTATTTTCAATTTTCTCAAATGCTTTTTCTGCATTTATTGAGATGGTCTTATGTTTCTATTATTTTATACTTTTAATATGATGAATATGATGAATTACACTGGTTAATTTTCAAATGGTAAACCAGTCTTGCATTATTCAGAGAAACCTTACTTGGTCATGATGTAGCATCCTTTTTATATAGGTCATGATTCAACTTTAGATTTTATACTGAGTGAAATAGGAGCCATTAGAAAGTTTCTGAGCAGAGGAACGATACAACATGGCATATTTAGTAGGATTCATCCGGGGTTGCTGTATTGAGAAACTACAGTAGAGGCAGTAGTGTAAGAGGGAAGACCAGGTAGGAAATTATGCCAGTAATCTAGGTGAGAGGTGATGGATGAATTAGAACAGGGGTATAGTAGTGGAGGTGATGATAAATGGTCACATTCTGAATATATTTTGATGTTAGAGCCAATAGACTTCTTCTGATGGATTGGATGTGTGGTTTTAAAAGATGAAAGAAATCAGAGGTATTGCTAAGCTTTTAGACCTGAAAAACTTGAAGAGCAGAGTTATTATCCCTTAAAATGGGGAAAGACTGAAGGAGGAGCAGCTTTAGGGCTGTGGAAGATCAAGAGTTCAGTTTTGAATATCTTGAGTTTGAAATAAGCAACATACATCTAAATGGAAATGTTGGTGGGATGTGCAGGCTCACGCCTGTAGTCCCAGCACTTTGAGAGGCCAAGGTGGGTAGATCATTTGAGGTCAAAGGTTTGAGACCAGCCTGGGCAACATGGTGAAACCCTGCTTCTACCCAAAACACAAAAATTAGCTGGGTGTAGTGGCACATGCCTATAATCCCAGCTACTTGGGAGGCTGAGGCAGGAGAGTCACTTGAACCCAGGAGACAGAGGTTGCAGTGAGCCGGGATCATGCTACAGCACTCCAGCCTGGCAACAGAGCAAGACTCAGTCTCTAAATAAATAAATAAATGGAAATGTCAACTAGCACTTTGATATACAAGAATTAGCTTCATGTGAGAGGCTGAAACTGAAGTTATAAGCTGTGCTTCAGTTTCTAAATGCATATAATTCTGGAAGGACCTGACTCACAGAGTTTTGCATTTAATGAGACTACACATGAAAATATTTGCCTGACACATAAGAAGCATTCAGTAAATGGCAGCTATTATAAAACTGGAAGGGGAGTTGAGGACAGACTTTGAAGAGTCTTGAATCCTTATCTAAGGAGCTGATATTCATTCTCAAAACATCCATAAACCCATGAGGTTTGTTGAGCAGGAAAGTGACGTTGTCAAAGTGGCACTAAACACCAAAACAGAGGGGTCAAGGGAAATGAGTGTTGAGAATGGACTGCTTGATCTGATGGCAAAGATACCACTGGAAATCTTAGAAATTACTGTTTCAATAGTAAGGGATCACCATATCATAGTACAAGGGGATTAACAAGTAACTTGTAGGTGAGCAATTAGAAGTATAATAGTGAAATGAGAGAAAATAAGTAAATGCAAGGAGCATCTGAGTCCAAAAAGATATCTTTGGGTTAAGATTTACTTTGGAAAACAAATACAAAAACAACACAAAATAACCAAAGGGGGGAAACAATAAAATTGGAGGGTAAAGAAGCAATCTATCTGTGTTTGAAGACATGGGGAGGAGTCCATGAAGATAAGGTATTGGAGAAAGAGAAGGTAAAGTAAAAAGCAACGTCTCCAAGCAGATAGAATATGGACTCAAGAGTACAAATGGAGAGGTGAGCTTTGAAGAGCTCAACTAATCTACTAGCTAGCTTCCAAATTTTTGCTCTGGCAACAAGGCCCTTCAAGGCCCCAAGCTTACATCATTATGCAGTCAATCTATAACTTCTGCATGTTTTTGTCCCAGGAAGACTGGCTTCTTTACTACCCATTACCACCTACCACCTGCAGAGCCCTAAAACACTGTGGCCCATGTTCTTAGGCCTACCTGTAATGATAACCCCAAACCACCTTTCTGCTTTTATGTGAATCGATCTCTTCCTCTAATGGTCATTTTGTCAAGGAAGCCTGCTATTACAATCCCACCCAACAGTATTCTGTCCCTCCTCTGACCTTCTTCAGCACTTGTCTATACTCCTCATTTGCTCTTTATGTGCTACTTTTTATTGTTATTTATCTTTAGTGCATATCTTCTCCCTCTCCAAGTGGATTATAAGTTCCTCAAGGGCCCGATTCATCTTCATATTTGCAGTAATGAGCACATAAGAAGCGTTCAATAACTGGCTGTTGTTGATGATGATTACAAAAAATTGAATTGAGGAATAATGTCATAAAGCTATGGCAGCCTGGTGAGTCACCCTTAACACTGTAGAGAAAGACTTATCAAGGAAATAGAAGTGCTCACATTACTAGACACTCCCCCAGTGTTATGATAAAGCCACAGTACTTTTTCTCCATGTCGGTGCTCCCATTTAGCTATTTGAATATATGGCATGCAACTTTATAACATGCTCTGACTTCTAAACTTTTAGTTCATTTAATATTGTTTGCTTCTTGATGAAATTTAGGGACACATTAGTCCCATGCAAATCACCCTTTGGGTAACATGAGGCTTGTCCAACCCACACTCCATGGGCCACATGTAACCCAGGCTGGCTTTGAATGTGGCCCAACAGAAATTCGTAAAATTTCTTAAAATATTATGAGATTTTTTTGCAATTATTTTGTTTAGCTCATCAGCTATGGTTAGTGTTAGTTTAGTGTATTTTATATGTTTCCCAAGACTATTCTTCTTCTTTCAATGTGGCCCAGAGAAAGCCAAAAGATAGGACAGCCCTAGACTACATAATTTACTCCAAATAACTTATTCTACGTCATGACACATGGATCCAAGTTAATATCACAAGGGGCTGCATCTCTGTTTATCGTTTATGTTTCCACTTTTCTGTAATTTCAGGCTCAGTTCTGGTCTGCCTGGGTTAGCATTAATGTAATTGTCAGGGCCAGAAAGTGCAGTTAAGGGTTTGAACTAGAACTGAAGGGCCAGAGGTAATGATGAAGAGAGTAACATGGTACAGGTAACTTTATAGTGATTTACCTTGTCTAGCCCATTATGATTTCTAGCCTAGAGTAAGATCTGTCATAGGAAGACAGCTTCTGAACTCACTTCTAATGTTTAAATGAAAATGAGTCTGAGTGAGGCAGAACATGACTCTCACTATGGAAGTTAAAAAAGCTTTTCCCAGTACTTCCTGCATCTAGGGTACGGGCACAAAACTGAAGGCATGATTAATAAAAGACGTGGACATAATGACAGACAGAAGCAGAGATGGGGTAAAACCATACTGGAGTCAATAGCATTGTTCTGCAACTAGAGCCAGCAACCTGGAGTTCAGGGTTCAATAGCAGCTGTGCAAGAGTATGCTCACTGTATAGGGCTTATAACAAGTTTATGGCTGTGGCTCTGGACACAGTGCCACCCTTGTTCCTGTCTATTTTCTGAACTGGTTCTCTTGACTTTCCATCAATTCTGCACATGACGTACTCCCCCGACCATAGATTTTTACATTGAAAAACGTCAAATCTTCAGGAAGGGTGAAAGATTTGTAAATTCAATTCCTATATACTTTTCACTTGGATTTACCAACTTCTTAATACCTTGCTACATTTGCTTTGTCTCATATATAATATATATATATACACACACACACACACACACATATACATATACATATATACACACATAGGTATGTATAGGTATATCATATATCACATATATTATATATAATACATTTGAAAACAACTTGAGGACATCATGATATTTTAGCCCTAAATACTTGAGCACAGGCTGGGCACAGTGGCTCATGCCTGTAATCCCAGCACTTTGGGAGGCCAAGGCGGGTTAATCACTTGAGGTCAGGCAGTCAAGACCAGCCTGGCTAACACAGTGAAACCTCTTCTCCACTAAAATTACAAAAATTAACCAGGCATGGTGGCGGGCATTGGTAATCCCAGCTACTTGGGAGAGTGAGGCAAGAGAATCACTTGAACCTAGGAGGTGGAGGTTGCAGTGAGCCAAGGTCACCATTGCACTCCAGCCTGGGCAACAAGAGCTAGACTCTGTCTCAAAACATATCTCCTAAGAACAAGGACAATCTCCTACATAACCACAATACCATTATCAAACCCCAGAAATGTGGTAATCAGTCTGTAAAATCATCAAATTACAGTGTATATGCAAGTTTCCCCAGTTGTTCCTAAAATGCCTTCTATGTCTTCTTTTACCCAGCCCAGATTCCAATCAAGATTTGTTGCCTTGATGGCATTTAAAAACAATTTTTTCCCTCTATTTGTTTTTCTTCATTAGAGACTTTTTTCAAGAGTTTAGGCTAGTTGTCTTGTAGAATAAAACATCCCACATTCTAGATGTCTCTAATTATATCCTCACTCATGACTAGATTTAGATAAAACACTCTAGACAAAAGTACTATATATGTGTTATTGTATAGTTGCTATTGTATCACATCAGGAGGCACTTAATGTCATGTTAGTGACACTAAGACTGATCACTTTTAAATTAAAGTGATGACTACCATAGCTCCACACTGTAAAACCACATTATTCTTTTTGTAATTAGTAAGTAATTTATGGGCAATATCTTAATATCATACCTTGACTATTTGGAATACCTGGTTGCGCAAATTACCCTTCACTCAACAGTATTAGCACCCACTGATGATCCTTGCTAGATTATTACATTGAAGTTTGAAAAATCGTGAGCTTCTCAATCTCTCATTTTTTCTACATTTTATAATTAGTATTACTGTGAAAATAAAGAACTTTCCTCCCACACATGTTCACCCCCTTTGGCCCTATCACTTCAAATTCATGGATTGTTTTAATCAAATATATTAACATCTGTGACCAAGATTATTGTAATGTTAAAACTGTCTTGATTTTAACCAGTAGGAACCCCTCAAGACAACTCATGTGTTCTCTGACTTAATCCCATTAGCATCTGAACACTTCCCTTCTTTCTGGCACAAGAAGATGTTCCAGGATCACCTTGTACCTTCCCTGCCCCAGCCCTAAAATCAGTCATTTCTCCAAGTTCTCTGTTCTATTTAGTGGAGTACAACATTTAGAAAGCAACATTTGAGCTCTAAGTATGTTCATTGCTACTGGGATGTCATTACTTCTAAGTCCAGTGAGTGAATAGATCTGGGAAAAAATGTATATACATGTATAAAATGAATTCATACTGATATTTTGGATTCAAATTTAACATTACAGAACATTCCCTACTTTCTGTTACTTTATACTTGTTATAAAGTATACCTGGAAGTCTGGATTCCAAACAAAATTAAAACATTTTCTTATTTGCTTCATTGTACACTATATATAAATGCACAAATATAATGCACTATTCACAATACAATTACTAAATATTCTTATGACTTTACAGCTCTTTTTGGCCTTAGAACACACAAGATGTCTTCAAAAAGTTTATGGAAATGCATATTATGAAAAACTATACATGGATTTCAGTTTTTTTTGCACCAAAATAGATTGGTTCTAACTTATTATATCTGAATGGGATCTAGTTTGGGCACTAAGAAGGATTAGGCATCAGTTTGAAAAGACCCTTTATGAGAGCAACATGAATTCTGTTAAAAGGACAAACATCAAATTTATGATGAAGCTTGGGTGGAAGAATGGTGGAATTGTTGATGCTTTACAAAAAACTTGTAGGGACAATGTCTCAAGGAAATCAGTAGAATAGGTAACCATCCACATCAATTTGTGAGGAAGAAATTCGTCTTGTTTGTGCCCTAATTGAAGAGGACTGATGATTAACAGCAGAAAAAGTAGCCAACACCATAGTCATGTCAACTGGCCTAGCTTACAAAACTATGACTGAAGAATTAAAGTTGGATGAAATTTCCACTCAAAAGGTACCAAAAGTATTGCACCCAGATTAGCTGAAGATGAGAGCAGAACCTTTGATGGAAATTTTAAATAAGTAGGATTAAGACCCTGAAACATTTCCTTGAAGACTTGTAACAGGAGATGAAACATAGCTTTACCAGTATGATCCTGAAGACAAAGCACAATCAAAGTAATGGCTACCGAGGGATGGAAGTGGTCCAGTCAAGGCACAAGTGGACTGATCAAAAGCAAAGGTGAGAGCAATGGTGTTTTGGAATGCTGAAAGCATTTTGCTTGTTAACTTTCTAGTGGGCCAAAGAACAACAACTGCTTATTATGAGAGTGTTTTGAGAAAGTAAGCCAAAGTTTTAGCAGAAAAATGCCTGAGAAAGTTTCACCAGAGTCCTTCTCCATCACAACAATGCTCTTGATCATTCCTCTCATCAAACAAGGGCAATTTTATGAGAGTTTTGATGGCAAATCATTTGGCTTTCATACTACTGTCTGATTTGGCTCCTTCTGACTTATTTTTGTTTCCTAATCAAAAGTCACCCATTTTTCTACAGTTAAAAATGTAAAAGTCTACATTGACATGATTAAATTCCAAGAACCCTCAGTTCTTTAGGGATGGAATAAATGGCTGTTATAATCATTTACCAAAATACCTTGACCTTGATGGAGCTTATGTTGAGAGATAAAGTTGTAATTTTATTGTTATATTTTAATTCCATTTTCCACAAAGTTTTTGAAGTCACCTCATATTCTAGCAATGATGTATATAGTCAGAGACATGTGTTCAAAATTTTGAAAGAAATTTTAATTTTCTTTTCTCTGTCATTTGTTACAAATGTGATACTTAGGTTCATTTGTTTCTATTTTTATTAACTTTTAACATTTGATTTTTCATTACACTTTAAAAACATTTATATGTTTAAAAAGTCAAAACTATCTTGTTTATCTTTTACCACATTTACTTCAAAAAGAAAAAAGGGGAAAAAGTCAAAACTATCTAAAATGTTATCCTGAAAGTAGTCATTCTTCTATCCTATCCTATCTACTCAGTTTCCACCAACTCTCAATAGATTGTCTTAGCCTTTCTCTATTTGTTTTTGTAGGAAAAAAGTACACATACCAATTTACATCTATCTATATGTTATAGATATGTGTGTGTTCTTCTTAGTTGTTATGCAAAAAGTAAAATGCTAATATGGTATACTTTTCTCTTACCACTTAATAATATATCCTGGAAATGATACTATATCAGTTCATAGACTATGCCTTATTATTTTATACAACTGTTTGTTCTCCACTGGCCTCCATGTCTTAAAATCCTTCGTCTCTTCCATGGTACCTAGAACTATCTCAGATTTATAGTAGGCAAGTTATAAATATTTTGTGGTTGACTAAGCAAAATAATAATGGGCTAAATTGCCGCATAAACTACTATGATTAGGCTTTAGTAACAACATCCTACAGTAAGAATGACGAAGTTCCTTAAAAATTGCTTAGGTATAAAATTATGTGTCAATTAAAAATAAGAAACAAGTAAAAGCAGAATTTCAATTTAAAAAAAATGCTAAGAGAGGTTGTAGAAAATCTTTCCCTAAAGTTCTTAGGAATTAAAAAGTGGAAAACGGTAGTTTAGATTAAGGTGTTTCCTCTTTTTCATTCCTAAGACCTTTAGGGAAAGATTTTCGACAAGCTCTTTTAGCATTATTTTACCCCAGCATCCATCCTAACAGACTTCAGTACTCAGAAAATTTTAGAAGCTGAAATGATTTGGAATAAATACTATGGCCATATTAAAAGACCTTTTTGAAATGCCATTATAGAGCTAAAATATTCACCCAACTGAGAACATTTTCTTTACAATAACGCTAGTACCCAGATGTGATTTACTAGTAAATTTCTTTAACATTTCAAAATCCTTTAATGATAGGTCATTTGTTGAGCTCCAATTTTTCCCCCAATTGTAGACTTCAGCACCAACTGCACCTTTTCTTTGTCTGTGGTTATCATGGAGTTAAATTTTTTTTTAATATAGAAAAGCATATGTGCTCACAGGCAAAGGAATCTAGTTAACATCAAGATTTTAGCATATGCCCTGATGCTAGGGCACTTTTTAACTATCCTCAAGAATAGCATTCAAATTTTGGTCCTTGATTAAAGTGTGCGATTCTAACAGTCCAGCATTACTACAAATACACTTTGGTTTTCAAAGTATGGATCGGAAGATCTAGTCTAAAATTGTGATCTGGGACAAGCAACATCAGCATTGCCAAGGAGTTTATGAAAAATGCAGAATATCGGGCCCCACCCTAGACCTACTGAATCAGAACCTGTATTTTAACATAATTCCTCAGGTGATTCATAATGCACATTAGAGTCTGAGAAGCACTAATGTAAAATTTATAAGAGAGAAGCAAACAGTTAAATAGGAATAGCCCAATAAATCAGCAAATGGGTGGTGTTAACCACATTTCGGTTGCTACTGGAGGGGGTGCAGAAGAGATAATGATGGAGTGGAGTCACTGCATAAAGTGAAGCAGGGAGAGTAGTAAAGAAAGATTATTGAGAAAGCACCCAAACCAAAAGTTTTGTTCTGCCAAAAGCCAGAGAGGTTTGTAAAACTCTTATCACTGCAACAAAAGGGAGGGGGAAAGCATGGAAAGAGACAAGAGGCAGAGGTATAGATAATATAACGGAGGATGAAAGATGTAAAAACATTGGAGCCTTGGTTCTGCTGGCAGACTTATTGTAATTGGGATGCAAATTAGTGATTATGGAAGGTTTATGAATAAGGTCCCACTTAAAAGCAGCCAGCAGTACACGGCTCAGAGGCTCTGGCTTCTGGCATAGGAGAATGCTTTCCCTCTCCTTGATTTATTCTCCAGTGATTCTGAATTTTCTGAAGATATATATATATATGATGACAATGGAGATTCTGTGAAACTTTTTCCTTGATATTTAATCACAAATTCATTATGGATTTTCTTGACGAATTAAATCTCTTCCCATAACAATGTCTTAAAGAGTGCCTGTGTGTATGTGAACGGGGGAGAAGGGTAGACAATCAAGTACCTATCCCTAGATCTAATAGGAAAAATGGACAGTGAAAAGGGTAAGATATTACCAAAATTACCACAGGGATAGTTACATTCTTAAATTCAGAACTGGAAGGCAGCTTCGAAATCCCTTGACATTCACCTATTACATTTTTTATTGACTTTTTATTGTCTTTTCTCCCAGAGTGAAAAATTGCTAAAACCTGAACTGAAGCACCTATATTTGCTATGATTTTTGCTCATGATCTACAAGGTTGAGCTGGCTGGTTGAGAGCGAGCAAGAGAGAGAGAGAGAGAGAGGTTAGATAATGCCAGAAAATACTATACTTCCTGAAAGAGAACCAGGCTGTGCAGATCGTGTTCTACCTTATAGCTGGAAATCGACTGATTTTCTTTCAATTTTGCAATAATCTGTATTATATGAGGCTTTGCCCTCACTCTCTCCTCTGCAGCCCCCTTGAAATCGTTGTTTAGAATCATGGGGAGGGAGGTAGGCAGGAAGGGACACACCTTTCACCTGATTTTTCAACAACCCTATCAAACAAAGAGAAGCCCAGAAGAAATATGAAGGCCACTGTTTGTGCATATGAAACAGCACAGAATGTACCCAGCTATTTCTTTTAATAAAGAAACAAGTAAATTAGTTTCACAGAGTAATACTAAAATTGGTTTCCTCCCCACACAAAACCATGAAGATATTTATATATAATTTCTCTTTCTAAGTTGTCATGTGGCAAAAGACCACTTGCTGTGCAGCAGGCTTCTCTTGCTACTTAGAGAGAATTACGTGATTAAATAGAGACCTGAAAAGTTTTGAACAAGCACTGAAGGAGAAAAGGTTTCCTCTTCAAGCCTTAATGAAGTGAGCTCATTCCTCCTCCAACATCAACTTAGCCTTGTGTAGTTTGTTTTCTCGCGGGTTAATCACTGACCAGAGCCGCAGTGCGGACCACCAGTTTCTAATAAACCATAAAAGGCCGATCAGCAGCCATTGTGCTTTTCTGTAGGGCTTAGCAGACAGCAGCTGAATAAACCTGTTCAAAGTCAGAACAGTCAAGCAGGAGCGCAGAGGCCCAACCGGTGCCTCTGGTGAATCCTGAAAAGCAAATTAATTTATTAGGACATAATTGATAGCATGTGCAAATACACTAGCCAAAGACTCCCCTGTGCTAATTTCAGCAGAAATATGGGGCAGTTAATGAATAGTGTTCCGGGAAAGCAACATTATGATAAATATCCAATTATTACTTACTGTATTCCATACTTGCTATGTTATATGCAGGCCAATGCCTCTGCTTTCGAGGTTTAGAGAAAAATCCAGTGGGAAAGAAAAGACCTAACAAACTGTGATTCCTCTGAATTAAGTTTTAAATAAAGGCTGTGGCAAGTGAAATCCGCCCAGAAAGAGAATTACTTGAATATGCACGGAAAGAAGGACATGAAATCTATCAATTATATTTTCATGTAAATGCGCATGTTCTTTCTTCTTTGGAGAGTTTCACAATTTGGAAGTCTATTCAAAGCCTCTGTGCAAACGTTGTCTAAACAAGGCTTCCCTTTACAAAAATAACTCCACCTGCCAAGGTAAAGACTGAACAGAGAGCTGCTCAAATACGGCAGAACAAACCTATACCGTCGGTGAATGTGCTGCTGGCTGTATGAGGTCCTCTGGCTCTGGTTCTCTTTTATTTCTGCCCTTTTCCTCAAACTTGCCTCAGAAATTACTGCCAAAAATAGTGCTCCCTGCGGGTCAGGACCTGAGAGTCAGCAGTCTTTCCAGACTCACAACACAGTAACAACTCCATCATGCCATTTCTGATGTATCCTTTGGCTACTGCCTTTACAGGTTAAGAAAACAAAACAAGCAGGAGAAAAAAGAAAACATTTCCTGGTAAAAGTAAGTAAATAACACCTCCCTAACCAGCTTGGTCAATAGAGCTTTTGAAGTCACAGCATCAGTATGCATACGGAATGTCAAATGTCTAAATTGTGTCATATTTCTCCAAAGGATCTTTGAAGCAACCTTTGAAGATGGGAGAGAGATCGCCACATCCTCCCCTAATCCCTGAGGCTGATAGGTGAGAGAAAGAAGGACACTTTCATTTCCTACATTCATCAACAAGGATTTTCTTCTGAGCAGTCTCAGATCTGTGGAGAGTTCATTGTCACTTGGAGTTATGTTTGTCTTCCCAAAAGGAGCCTCTTCTAACACATTTCAACTGCTTGTCGCCAGTTGTGTTGTAAAAGGGCTGGGGCTTTCCAAATTATTTGCTGCTGGTTAGAATGGGACATGGTCCTAAAGGCAGAGGTAATAGGAGGCTTACCCCATCTGCTCTGGTCAGTTTCTTTTCCCCAGCTGGCATCAGGGTGTCATTTCTATTCTCCACACTCTTGGTGTTTCTGACAGCTAAAGCTGCCAGATAAATGATCATTCTAGATACATTTGTGATGCATGATATGCCATAGAAAGCAACCAACATTAGAGTGACCCTCAGTTATCGTTTTAGAAATTAGGAAATGAGAGTTCACGTGTGGATCTTTTATATCTTTTCTTTTAGGATCCTGATGGTCTTTCCATCAACTTGAGGTTTATTGTGGCTGTTTATGCAGCTTTGAGCATCATAGGAGTTTAAATCAACAGTTGATATTTTCAAGTCCTGTCCTGTACAATCACCCTGTGGCAGAGGCCTGCCTGTACCATTTGGCCATCAGAAGAGACACTACTGTGATAAACTAAATGACACTGGAAAGTAAAACAATTTTAATCTAACTAGAAAGAATCTTTTTACATTTTCCAAAATAATCAAAGTCAAAAATCTAAGGACATTTCAAAGGAAAAAATAACTGAGGCATTAAGTGACTCTTCAAAGGAGACCTGGCCCACACGGAAGCTTTGCAACAGACAGCATGGACCTACTGACCTGGGAAAGAAAGAAGCGTCCTCTGGGCAAAGCAGAGACCAAATCATAAAGAATGTCCAAGTCTCACCTGACTCCAGCTGAAGCCGACACTGGTGTGCAAATCTACCGAGGAACCACTGCAAGTCATTGTCTGTGTCACATTATTAGGCAGCTCTCCAGTGGCTACCTTATTCTGGGCAGTGTTTCAATGCAGATAGATGCCTTAAACTTGGGTTTTGCACGTAATTTGCTCTTTTAGAGCAGTTTATTTCTCTCACCTGCACACCCCATGGGGACTCACTGATTGCTTTAATTCTAACATTTGGAGTGGAACCCATTCATGAAACTTTCTGGCTGTGTGATTCAAACGAAGGCTTCTCTTTCCTCTTTTTGTTCTCACAAGAAAATCGATTCACTTGAAGAGCCTCTTAATCCCATTTTTGCAATCAACAATTGCCACTTGTATATCGCTCTAATAGATTAAGAAGTGGGATGATGCGGTTGTCTGGTCTAATTCAACCCTATTCAGGTAGCTGCAGCCTGAGGCACTTTGTAGTGCCAAGTGCAGAGCTCGACAGGAAGACTTTTGCTATCATAATTTCCTGTGGAGCTATGCACTGCCCCCACTGTGGAGCCTGAATTACTTTGAATTAGGCCCGACAACCACAGAGAGTCGAAATCCAGCAAGCAACAATAACCAACTCTTTGAGCATGACTTGCATGGGTTATTTTTTTCTTTGCATTAGCAAAGAAAGGAGGAATTTCAAAATGCACATCTATTTAAATGACAGCAACCTGCCATAAATCAAGTGTGAAACAAAAGAGAAAACAGTTGAAGTGAGAGAGAAGTTGGAGTGGAGGAAAAATTAATCAAAACAGTTTTCAAAAACTTCATAGTTTGAGCCTGTGAAAATTTTCAGGCCTACACTATCACCATGACAACCCGTAGCAAGCCCATGTTGGATAACCACATCAGAAAGGGGCTGTTTTGTAAGAATGAAGCCCTCACATATTCATCCTAAGTTCAAGTCTCACTTCTGAATGCCTTTTAAAAAAATCACAAAAATTAAAATGCAAATATAAAAAGCTACCCGAGCTTCTTTGGTGCTCTAGAAAAAGGTAGATGCAGGCAGATCTTCTTGTGTGATTTTAAAGTGATCTTATCATGAAACCCATACTAAACCCCATGCAGCTGTCACTTCAGGTAGGTGGTGTTTGAATCATAAAGCAACCGCTACGATGTATCAAGCCCAAGTGGGAAAGAAACAGCCATACATTAAATGAGTAAGCAGATTCCAACAATCATCAAAATTGGAAACATGTGGTTAAAATAGATTATTTCCAGAGATGCCAGTTAAACAAAATGTTCTAGGTAAGGAAACTGAGATCCCTGTTCTATTCTCCGTAACTCCTTAATTATTACTGACATGGCCCAAAAATGAATTAAATCTAAATAAATATAGGTTTCTCTTCTTAAGAGTTCCAATCCCTATTTCTACTCTTTTACCTTTCTGTGTTCAGAAAATAAAGAGAACAAAGAGGGAGTCCCACTGATTCAAAACTAGCAGAACAGCCAAACAACAGAGCACAACTGTTCTCTCATGCATGACTGGGATTAGGATAAAAGCAGAAAAAGGCTTCTGAGAAAAAGAAAACAACAAAAGAAACAGGAGTGCTGACAAAACTTTTTTTTCTTTCTATTGAGGCAAAAGAGAGGGAGGAAAAAAGAGAACTGCTTTTAAAAAAAGATAGAAGAAGAAAGATTAACAAACAGAAGTAAGGGCTTTCACCTCCTGTTTTACTTTTAGCCCAATCTGGTCAGAGAAACAAAACCCAGAAGTAAAGTAGTTGATAACCTAAGACACTTTGGCCATTTTCACACTCAGAAGAGAAGCTCTATTGCTAGAAAATCTACTTTTATGTTATCAGTTCATTATTCTCTCTGATATCTAGGATATGGGACAATGTTCCCTGATTGGAATTTTCCCCTGCACAATTAGGACAGGATGCATGTGAATTCACACATTCTTCCACAGAGGGAAATCAGGGGAAGGTAGGGGAGCTTTTGCATTTGGAAATCGCATTCACAAATTAAACATAATTGTTTAAAAAAGAATGACCCTGAGGTCAACGCCACCAGCGTGGCATCACTGGACGGCTGGAGGGAGGAATTGAAAGCTCAGGCAACTGCAAACTTTGATTCAGGAGTCCTCATAAAGGCATGCGGATCAGTCATATTCCTCTGTGACTCCCCCAACCTGCTCTCCTAGCATTTTTACAGATCCCCTTAGGCTCTAATGATTAGTGAGTTACATAGAACATGCATTTTTATAAGTTTTTGACCTGTATCTCAAAGATTCTTACCAGATCTTAAAATAGAAATTAGATTCTTACTCAATACTACTAAGTATCTTGATTTCTTAAAATTCTGTCAGCTCCCATACTAGAATCTTGTTCTCCCAAAATATATTTTAACCATGAAACAGCCAACAGACATGATGCCTGCTCTTGAGATCCTTAAATAAAGTACCCTCACAAAACCTGGAAATTGACTAGAAGAGTTTATGTTTAAGTAGAAGCTTCTATTGTCAGAAGAAACGGATTTTACATAAGTAACAGAACAAATATTGATATGCCACAGTTGACAATACCAAATTACTTTTTCATGTCTAATACAATATTTTCTCATACTTCTCCCCTCTGACTGATACATTCAACAAAAATACCTCCGCAAATCTATAGTTTAGGTGCTCATTACCTCTTGTGTGTTAGGCATTTAGGTACATCCTCTTTGATCTAATCTTCCCAATAACACCCTGAAGTCCATATCAGCATGCCCATTTTTCAGTATACCATGCCATGCTGCTTTCTGTCATTAGTTCATTCAACAGACAGAGTTAGCATCTACTATGTTCTAGGTAGTGTACATTGCTAAGGATAAAATGATAATATAGACACAGTCTCCATCTCCTGAGACTTATAATCTAATTAGGGAGGCAGATATTAAGCAAATGATAACATGCATAATTATTTAGTTATAGTTGTTCTAAGTGCTATAGAGAAAAAGCAGGACACTGTGAGACCCAAGTAGACCCAGACCTTTAATCTGGTCTAGGAGGAAGAAAGGAAGTAAATGGGAGGAGCAGCAAGAGCTCTTCAGAAGAAGGAAAGACAAGTTTGAGTGAAAAGAAATGTGGCATATTTGAGAAACTACAATAATGGTGGGGTGGGAATTTAGTGAGGTAGGCCATGAGGGCTAGAAGATAGGCAGAATGGTGGTTGATCATGTAGGGCCTAATTTTAAGTTATTTACAGATTTTTCATTTTAGGTTCAGTGTGGGGATTTGGAATGGCTTGAAGCAGTTGAGTAACGTGATTATACTGCTTGTGTTCACTCTGACTGCTGTTTGGAGAATGGAATAGAGCAGAGCAAGCAGGACTGCCACATGCAGTTGTGCAGGATGCTCACACACAAGGGGGCTTTACTAAGGGGCAAGTGGAAGCTGTAGTCCAGCCTGAGGTATTCCTGTCCAGCCATAAGCCCAGGATTTGGGTTTTGTGTAATCAAAGGGAGTTTCTAACTTATACAAAGGCACAATGTAGCCTCGTAATGACTCTGGGAGTAAGATCGAAAGGAAGGAGATGAATGAGAAGGCTGTTGAAGTAGTCCAGGTGATGGTAAAACAATTGCTTTGGGCTAGATTACCAATGGAAGTTATACTAAAAGCATGAGGTTGAAACATTCATGGAGATTAAATATTTGCAAGATGCCAAAGCATTGCCCAACAAACTCCTGCTTGAAAGGCAGAAGTGTAACTTTCCAACGGAGAGATCAGGATGTTCCCACATGACCTCAGTGATCCATCAATGTTGGATCTCCAATGGTGGGATAGTAAGACATGATGTGCCTTCTGATGGGATGCAATATGAGCATACAACTTTACATATGAGGATTGTTAAGAGTTTGCTAGGGTTGCCATAACAAAATGCTACAGACTGAGGTTTTTTTTTTTTTTAACAACCAGAATTGATTTTCTCAAAGTTCTGAAGGCTAAAAGTCTAATATCAAGGTGTTAATAGGGTTGATGTCTTCTGAGGCCTCTCTATGTTCTCACATGGCCTTTTCTCTCTGTGTGTGTGCATCCCTGTTGCCTCTCTATGTCCTAATCTCCTCTTCTTATAAGGATATCATTCAGATTAGGATTTACCCTAAAGGCCTCATTTTAACTTAATCACCTCTTTAAAGGCTCAGTCTCCAAGTAGTCACATTTCAAGTTATTAGGGTTAGGACTTCACCACATGAATTTTGGGGAAATACAGTTTAGCCTATGATAAGGATTCTTGCCTAATATTTTAAGGCAGAAATTGTATTTTAAGGTTAAAAGATTCAACCTTAATCCAGCTGATCCTTTTAGATCTAACTTCCAGTTTGCAGAAAATGCTAATGCTAGAGGAACAAGTTTACCACCACCACAAGGCAGCAATCAGAAAGTGCAGAAAAGTGAGACATTCTTTAGAACTGGCTAGCTCTTTTCACAAACTTAATATTAAAAACAAGTGAGGGTAGTTTGGAAGCTAATGTTCTAGAGAGTAACAGAAATTACAATACATGGTCCTTGATGGGAGCTTCCTGGTTCGATGACCTTTCAATGATGTTTTGAGGACAATTGGGGAAACCTGAAAATGAACTGAGCATTAGATATTATTAAGAAATTATTAGTTATTTGTTAGATGTGATAATGCTGTTGCGGTTCTGTAGGAAAATAACTAATTCTTAGAAAGTCATATTGAGGTATGTATGTTGGTAAGTTACTTTAAAAAAAATGAAGTAAATATTTCAAAAATTAAGAATGGTTAAATCTAGTGATAGATACATGGGTGTTCATTACACTATTCTATCTTTCCGTGTGCTTTCTACATTTTTCATAAGAAAACATTAAACATGAGATTTGTCCTAAATGGAAAAAAATTATAAATACAGGTGAGAGATAATGATGACTTGAGCTAGGGTGACAGTGGAGATAGGAAAAATGAATAAATTCAAGTGATTAAGTGGGTGAAGAAAATGAGACTCTGCACAGTGCCTCACACCTGTAATCCCAGCATTTTAGGAGGACAAGGCAGTAGGATCACTTGAGGCCAAGAGTTCAAGACCAGCCTAGTTAACAGAGCAAGACCCTGCCTCTACAAGAAAAAGATAGCCAGACATGGTGGCATGCACATCTAGTCCTCAGTGACTTGGGAGACTGAGGCAAGAGGATTCCTTGAGCCCAGGAGTTCAAGACCATCCTGGGCAACAGAGCAAGACACTGTCTTTTGAAAAAGTTTTAAAAATAAATATTTGTAATCAGCACAGTCAAAAAGCATTTGTGGAGTAACTGTCACATGTCAGGCGCTCTATTGGTCACTTTTCCACACATTATCTCATTAAATCCTCAAAACAGCTCATCTAAGAGGTAGTAGTCCTTACTCAGGCAGTGGTGGCTAAGAGAGGTGAAGAAGAGGCTTTCCTAAAGCAAGAGCCAGCTGCTGGCCACAGCTTTAAGAAGCCTCTTCCTACCAAATCTGAACTACAGTAGAGAAACCCCGGGACTACTCATTTTAAGAAAAGAATAATTTATGTTGTCATTGACCACCCCCTAAGTTGCCCATTTTGTAAAGTTTGGGTTTTCATATAGCAGGTTTCTTTTAAGAAACAGCCACTTATATTTTAGCAACCTTTCAGGGAAGAAATTGTCCCCAGACATTGCTCCTTTCCACAAAAGCTACATGATTAAATAACCCAACACAACTCCTGTTCTTGGAAAATGGTGGTGCCAGCAGTGCACAGATTACACATTCAGTAAATGTATTTGAAAATTTCCCCTAGTTTTCCAAAATAATTAGCTGCTTACTGAGTTATGAGTTGTGGAATACTGACCTTTAAAAAGTTTATATAGCCACCTCATAGGTTACGTCTAAACTTTAAAAAGGGCACCATTTTAATAGGTTCATGAATCCGAATTCATGTAAGACCATTAAGTTCTCTAACCCTTTCAAAATTCCAGTTAATAATAAGATTTAAGGAATGAGCAATTTTCCCTCCTTTAGGTAATCTAATAACAGTCAGTAGTGGAATCCATTGGATTACGAAAAGAGCAGCATTCACAGAGATGAACACTAGTGTGGATATGTTCCATCTCACTAACACAGATTTTCTTAAATGGCTATTTTGGATTGCACCAGTAATCCAGGATACTAGTTTTATCCATAGAGTATCACAAAGAAACAGAAAGGCACTTCCAAGTGCTTTGAACAAAAGCATACAACAGATCCTACCAGAACTGCCTGTGAGTAGAGCCCAACTTGCTTTCAACAGCTTCAGAAATTTAGTGCCTCTTCATGTACTACAAAGATTCCTCATTTTTTTCAATAACTCAAGGTTTGTTTGTTTGTTTCTAATACACAGACCTCCATCATCACCACTGTTTCTCTTTCCACCCTCCCTACAGCCTTCCCCTTGAACATGTGAGTGTCTTTCAGAGTGCTGGGAACACAGGTAGATTTACCTACCATGAAGCCAATGTAGTTTGAGTTTCGGGACCAATCACTGGGAAGGATTGTCATTGTCATTGTAAAAGTTGTAAAAGACATTTTCATATTATTTTACTTAGAGAGCCCGCTCCTTCTCCCAAAAATATAAATACTTTAGGCACCACACAACCTGGCTTCATCCCTAGTCAGGAAACTCTGCCTGTAAACACCGATCTAGGTTACACAAATGCCTCGTGCACTGAAGACCTTTTTAAAATCAGCTAAAAACAGGTCAGGTCAAGCCATAAATGACCTTCTTCATCAGAATTTAAATCCGCAATAACTGGGCACAGTGGCTCATGCCCGTAATCCCAGCACTTTAGGAAGCTGTGGCAAGAGAATCACTTTACGCCAGGAGTTCGAGAATAGCCTGGGCAGCATAATGAGACCCTATCTCTACAAAAAAATAATAATTTTTAATTAGTCAAGTGTGGTAGTGCACACCTGTAGTTTCAGCTACTTGAGAGGCTGAAGTAGAAGGACTGCTTGAGCCCAGGAGGTCAAGACTGCAGTGAGCCGTGATTGTGCCAATGCATTCTAGCATGGGCAATAGAGCAGGATCCTGTCTCTAAAATAATAAATAATAATAAAACCAATCTGCAACAGAACCTTGGAAAATAATGTTGAGAAAATATAGTCTATAATGGTTCTACATTTTCTTGAATATTCTAATAGTCCCATTATGATTTGGATTTGAAAAGCCACGTATGGCTTTTGAAAGATATGTAACCTTGACTTCTATGTTAAGCTCTTAACTTTCTTTCAAAATAAAATAGGATATTTTTTCTTTAAGACTAAAAAATTTATCACCAGGATAGAGCACATCTTCCGCCAGTCTGTGGAGTGGACTCCCTTCCCAAGAACAGGGTTATTTTCTGTGACATACTCGGCACTGCTTTTCCCTGTCTATGAAGCTGGGATAGATAGGGGTGAAGAGATGCAATTCCACAGCTGTTGAGCTTCTGGATCTCTAAATTTCTGTTTTAAAACAAGCAACACTCTTTCCAGAAAGGAACTTAGGTAGTTCATGACACGAAGAACAACTGAGATATGAGATTGAAAAGAAGACAGGCATTCTTTCTGCTCTGATTTTATTACCCTTCAAAAGGATGAGGAATCAGGGATGCACCATCTGACATTCATTTGGATACATTCTGAGACAAACTGTTCCAGCAGTTTTTCTATTTACCACCAGTTGTCGCTTTGTAGCACGCATGCGTGTGCATGCACACACATGCACAAAGACGCACACACAGTTATTATTTTTCTGGCTATAAATATCAGATTAATGAAGGAAATTAAGGCCGGGTGCAGTGGCTCACTCCTGTAATCCCAGCATTTTGGGAGGCCAAGGTGGGTGGATCACCTGAAGTCAGGAGTTTGAGACCAGTCTGGCCAACATAGTGAAACCCCATCTCTACTAAAAGTACAAAAATCAGCCAGGCATGATGGCACACGCCTGTAGTCCCAGCTCCTCGGGAGGGTGAGACAAGAGAATCTCTTGAACCAGGAGGTGGAGGTTGCAGTGAGCCAAGACTGTGTCACTGCACTCCAGCCTGGGCAACAGAGCAAGACTCCATCTCAAAAAAAATAAAATAAAGTGAAGCAATTTCAGTGTCTAACACAGTATAAAGAAAGCATACTGTCTTGCATGCTCTGCACATGTACCCCAAAACCTAAAAGGCAATAAAAAATTAAAAAAAAAAAAAGAAAGCGTACAATGTTTATTGAAAGCAATGAGGGCTTGAAAATTTGAGGCAAAAGTTGTATGAGAGCTCTTTTTATCAGCATATATTTTTCTTCTCATACACACGTACACACACCCTTCTCAGCTCTCTATAGTTACAGCTCAGCCTTTAAGTGCCAAATGGCCAAGTGGCTTGGGCACTGGGAGTTCATAAATCTCACCTGTCCAGTTCAGATCTCAAGTCCTAGAACACTTCTCACTGGGTGGCCCTTTTCTGAAATGTTGCCAAGGTTCTTCCAGTTCTTGGCTATAGTCTGTGTCTCATATATTATTTCTTAAGAGTTTTGAAATATAAAATAAAGTCACAACAGACAAAAATACGTTATGAGTTCACCAAGCTTTAATGGAAATACTCTAAGCATGAAGCATCACAAACGTGTCCAATTTCACAGTATGGCCTGTAAAAGCTTGGCTTTCAATATTTTTCCTACTCCTGAGGTGGCAGGAAAATGTTTTTCAAAAGACAGTAGAAAGACAGAAAAAAGTCAGACATATATATATGTCCCACGAATTACATTGCAATGACCAAAGCATGGAGCTGGAGGCAATCAACCTTTTCTTTTTATGTGGGGAATGGGCAAGCCAGTCTGCACTTTGCAGCAGTTCACTTACTCTGATTTCTCTTCCAGGATTCAACCAACTACACCCATGACATTTCTTACAGCATTTTAATAGCAAGCAGTGCAGAAATTACATCATCACGATAGGTCGCTTTAAATGTACTCTGGAATAATAGACTTATTCTGGCTCTAGAGCCCAAATGAAAGTTCTCCCTGAGTACTGTGCTAGGTACTGAATTTCTATCATTTGGGATCTGATATTTTCAACCAGAAAACAATATTGTGTGTGTGGGGGGGGTACAAAAGTGACAACTGGTGGCCAATAAGAAAACTTCCTTAGGAGAAGAAGGAACATCTTTTTAACATTGTCTTCTCACATTGATTTACATATGCTTTAAAATAGTTGAACAAGACATTCTGGTACATGACATTATTTATAGATTAAATCAGGGTGTTGCCCTTTAGATAACATTTTATTCATCCAGCAAATATTTGTTGAACACTTACAACGAGCAAGGAATAACGCTAGGCACTGAAAATGTAGTGGTGGAGAAAGCATAGTCCCTGCCCTTAGGGACTTTGAGTTTTAGAAAGATAGGCATATAAATAGGCCATGCTAATTCAGCACAACAGGTGGACAAAGGAGTGAAAGACACCAGGGCATTATGAAAACACAGAAGGTGCCTAATGTCTCATGCGGCCAGGAAGGGAAGAAAGGATATCTAAACTCAGATTTAAAAGATTATTTCTGTTTTGGTACCAGTACATGCTGTTCTGATTACTGTAGCCTTGTAGTATAGTTTGAAGTCAGGTAGCATGATACCTCCAGCTTTGTTCTTTTTGCTTAGGATTGTCTTAGCTATGTGGGCTCTCTTTTGGTTCCATATGAATTTTAAGGTGTTTTTTTCCAGTTCTGTGAAGGTCATTGGTAGCTTGAAGGGGATAGCATTGAATCTGTAAATTACTTTGGGCAGTATGGCCATTTTCACGATATTGATTCTTCCTAACCATGAGCATGGAATGTTTTTCAGTTTGTTTGTGTCCTCCCTTATTTCCTTGAACATCAGTTTGTAGTTCTCCTTGAAGAGGTCCTTTACATCCTTTGTTAGTTGTATTCCTAGGTATTTTATTCTATTTGCAGCAATTGTGAATGGGAGTTTGCTCTTGATTTGGCTCTCTGTTAATCTGTTATTGGTAGGAACAGAACAGAGGCCTCAGAGGCAATGCCACATATCTACAACCATCTGATCTTTGACAACCCTGACAAAAACAAGCAATGGGGAAATGATTCTCTGTATAATAAATGGTGTTGGGGAAACTGGCTAGCCATGTGCAGAAAACAGAAGCTAGACCCCTTCCTGACACCTTACAGTAAAATTAACTCCAGTTGGATTAAAGACTTAAACATAAGACCTAACACCATAAAAACCCTGGAGGAAAACCTAGGCAAAACCATTCAGGACATAGGCATAGGCAAGTGCCTCATGACTAAAACACCAAAAGCATTGACAATAAAACCAAAATAGACAAATGGGA
Source organism: Callithrix jacchus (assembly GCF_049354715.1). Lineage (NCBI taxonomy): Eukaryota > Metazoa > Chordata > Mammalia > Primates > Cebidae > Callithrix > Callithrix jacchus. The sequence goes on along the minus strand of NC_133524.1, from coordinate 133,972,222 downwards.
TCTAATTAAACTCCAGAGCTTCTTACAGCAAAAGAAACAATCATTAGAGTGAACTGGCAACCAACACAATGGAAAAAAATTTTTGCAATCTACCCATCTGACAAGGGGCTAATATCCAGAATCTACAAAGAACTGAAACAGATTTACAAGAAAAAAACAAACAAACCCATTCAAAAGTAGGCAAAGGATAAGAACAGACACTTTTCAAAAGAAGACATATATGAAACCAACAAACATATGAAAAAATGCTCATCATTACTGGTCCTTAGAGAAATGACAATCAAAACCACATTGAGATACCATCTCAGGCCAGTTAGAATGGCGATCATTAAAAAATCTGGAGACAACAGATGCTGGAGAGGATGTGGAGAAATAGAAACACTTTTATACTGTTGGTGGGAGTATAAATTAGATCAGTCATTGTGGAAGACAGTGTGATTATTCCTCAAGGACCTAGAAAGAGAAATTCCATTTGACCCAGCAACCCCATTACTAGGTGTATACCCAATGGATTATAAATCTTTCTATTATAAAGACACATGCACATGTATGTTCACTGTGGCACTGTTTATAATAGCAAAGACTTGGAACCAACCCAAATGCCCATTGGTGATAGACTAGACAAGGAAAATGTGGCACATATATGCCATGGAATACTATGCAGCCATAAAAAGTGATGAGTTCATATCCTTTGTAGGGACATGGATGAATCTGGAACCCATAATTCTCAGCAAACCAACACAAGAACAGAAAATCAAACACTGCATGTTCCCACTCATAGGTGCATGTGAACAGTGAGAACACATGGATACAGGGAGGGGAATATCATGCACTGGGGTCTGTTGGTGGGGGCTAGGGGACAGACAGCAGTGGGTGGAGAGGTTGGAGAGACATAACATGGGGAGAATGCCAGATATAAGTGACAGGGGAATCGAGGCAGCAAACCACATTGCCATGTATGTACCTATGCAAGAATCTTGCATGAACTACACATGTACCCCAGAATCTAAAGTGCAATTAAAAAAAAGAAGAAAAAAAGATTATTAAGTCATCAGGCAAATGAGGGGAAGTAAGAGTGGAGAAAGTTTGTTTACTCAAGGATGTGAAAAGACCCTCAGAAGAAAGAGGGATGTTGTATCTACACATAAAACTGGAGAAGTTCCGGCATTTGGACTTTTTGTTCTGAGAACAGTGGGGACTCACTGAATGGCTTTCAGCAGGGAAGATATGTTATCATCTAACTTGCATTTCGAAAATATATTCTGGCTACACTGTGGAAGGTAGATTGATAGAGGACCAGAAGGGAGGCAGAATGATCAGACAGAGGACTGCTACCATAGTTCAGGTAAGCAATGAAGGTGGCCTGAACTAGAAGAGTGGCAGTGGAGGACACAGAGAAGTATACAGATTGAAGAGATTGTCTTAATCCATTCAAGCTGCTCTATCAAAAATACCATATGCTGAACAGCTTAGAGATAACAGAAATTTATTTCCCCAATTCTAGAGGCTGGGAAGTCCAAGATCAAGGTGCCAGTAGATTCAGTGTCTGGTGAGGGCCTGTTTTCTGGTTCATAGATGACACCTTCTTGTCATGTCCTCCCATGATGGAAAGGGCAAGGGATCTCTCTTGGGCATCCTTGATAAGGGCACTAATCCCATTTTAATGAGGGCAGAGTCCTCATGACTTAATCACTTCCCAAAAGCCCCATCTCCTGATACCAGCCCTTTGATGAATAGGTTTCAAAATATAAATTTGGGGGAACACAAACACTCAGACCAGAGATTATAAGGATGTAATCAATAACAATAACTAGTGTTTATTTTGTGTCAGGCTCTATAGCATGCACTTTACATGCTTTATATCACTGGATCCACACAACCCCATAACATGGTCACTGCAGAGAAAACTGAGCCTCAGAGGGATTAAGTAACTTATTCAAGATCCCTCAACTAGCAGCAGGTGCTTGATCTTAACCACTGTGTTCTACTGCCTTTTCAGGTAAAAATATCAGGACCTGTTGAAGAGAAGATGACAGAAGAGAAAAGGTACAATTTTGAACCAAGTTTCTGCTGTGGGCAATTATAAACACAGAAGTTTGATGAAATGTTGGGGGAACTAGGTGATGTGTTCATTTTGTGCATGTTGAGTTGGATATCTATCAGATATTCCGTGTATGTGAGAGATAGGTATATATGCCCGAGATATATATATATGGGTCTGAACTCAAGGTAGCTGATGAAGGAGGAGAATTATTAGTCATTGAAGCAGAACAGATTACTTTAAGGGAGTGCATAGAATGAGAAGGGATCTAAACATATTCTCAAGAAGCACAAACATTTAGGGGGCAGCCAGAGGAAGAGAGCTATGCAAAGAGAAGAAAAAAGAGATGAAGAAAGAAACCCAGATAGCGTGGTTATCACAGAAGCCAAGCAAAATAGAATTTCCAAAAGCCAGTGGTCAGAGGCTGCAGAGAGGCATGGTAAGATATAGATTTAAAACGTCCAGAGGTTTACCAGCAATGCGGCTGCCCATGACCTTGATGAGAGTATCTCCAGTGGAGTGCTCAGAGGTGAGGAAGAGGAGATCAAGGGGGTGATGACTCACAAGAAGTTTGGTTGTGAATGGGGAGAAAGTGCTACGGCAGTATACAGAAGGGGACCTTGGGTCAATAAAATTTTCATGTTGATTTGTTTGTTTTTAAATGCTTGAATGACTTGAACACGTTTTTATCCTGCTGATACAAAGCTACTAGAAACAGAGAAAAAGCACTTGCCACAGGTGAGTGAATAGAAATTGAGGAAAATGGGGATCAGACAGATGAAGAAATTAACTTTAGAAGGGAGGAGAGACACTGCTCTACTATCACAGGAAGAAAGGAATCAGTGATGGGGGAAACACAGGTAGCTTAGTCAAAACATTTATTTCTTACAGATCTGGAGGCTGGAAAGTCCAGGATCAAGGCTGACAGACTTGATGTCTGGTGAGGACTCACTTTCTGGTTGGCAAATGGCCATCTTCTCATTATGTCCTCGTGTGGCCTGTCCTTGGTGTGTTTATGTGGAGAGAAAGAAAGATCTCATGTCTCTTCCTCTTCTTATAAAGGGACTAGTCTCATCATGGGGGCTCCAGCCTTATGACATCATCTAAACCTAATTAATTCCCAAAGGTCCCACCTCTAAATACCATTACATTGGACATAGGGGCTTCAACATATAAACTTTAGGGGCACAAAACATTCAGTCCCTAGTGTACGAGAGGAAAAATATTTTTTTCTCCCTACTCTAACCTAATGGCCCCTATAACAAAAGACAGATTAACCAGAGAAAAGCATACACGTGTATTTAATATAAATTTTATGTGACACAGGAGCTTTCCTAAGGAAATGAAGACCTGAAGGAACCATTAAACCTGTGATTTTTTTAGAAACATGTGGATTTTTATGCTAGATTTGATGAAGAAGTGGATAATCTTAGAGAAACAGAACTGAACCAAGTGGGTATGATCTAATGGTAATAAACTGGGGGATACTTAGCAAGGCCTGTTGGTTCAGATTCTTCTTTGCAGCCCTCCACCTTCAGAGTTAAGAATATTTCTTTCCATGGGAGTAGGTAGCTGAAGTGGTGTGGAAGTAAAGACCTCTGAAGTTTAAGAGGTCAAAGAACTGAGAGGTCAGAGTGGTGTTCTGCTTGTCCATGTCAATTATGACACCCCCTCGGGGAATGGCAGGATTTAGGATGAAAAAGAATTCTCTAATCCAGATACCAAAGTCTCTGCTGAATGAAATGGAGAAGTTTGTGAGTATCGGACAGCAGACTAAAGCAACACTTTTCTCACCTTCCAGAATGGTTTCTCATAGACAAGAATAATAGCTACTATTTATTTAGCTCTCCTGATGTGCCAGGCACCCTTTTTTTCTAAGCATTTTACATATATTGTCTCATTTCATCCTCACAACAACCTTAGAAGATAGGCCCTGGTATTATCTCCCCCATTTTACAGCTGAGAGAAGGAAGGAAAGCACAGAGATATGAAATAGCTTTTTTAGGATTACCTAGCTAGTACATGGCAAAGCCAGGACTCGAACTTAAGCAGCCTGGCTCCAGAGTCTGTGCAGATAATCATCATCATAATTTCAGAGCTACTGCTACTGTTTGTTGAGCTCAGGTTATGTACCACACACATGCAATATGTACCATATACATTATCTTATTCAACCATGACAAGAACACTACCCGATAGGCACTATGATTCCCCCACTTTACAAATGAGGAAAATGAAGCTCAGAATTAGAAAATGACTCCGCTATACTACTTCCAATGACATATTTTCTGTACAATCCAAGCACTTCGGAGGTCAAGGCGGGTGGATCACCTGAGGTCAGGAGTTCAAGACCAGCCTGACCAATATGGTGAAACCTCGCCTTTAAAAAAAAAGAAAAAAATTAATTAAAAAAGAGAAAAATTAGCCTTGATTTTCCCATTTTAATTTATAGCACCTATTCCAGGAACATAACATTTGTCTAATCCAAGTACTTAAATACGTACATCTATAATGTAGATATTTCTAGTTTGTCTTTCAAGTGGTGTTATTTTAAGTGGCTAATCAGTAAAGAAAATTATGTTACCTGATTAAGAGAGCAAAAGAGGAGGAAATGGTATTTAATGGTAGAACAATGGCTAACAATGATGTTATAGTTGTATAGTACTTTCATGTTTTGCTAAGGACTTCAACATATACTATTTTATTTGATCCTCTCTAAAGAAGAGTTTCCTGAAAGTGAACGTTCTAAGACCTTAGAATACAATACCTAAGGAAAACCCCACCTTGAGAGGCTTGCTGTTGTTGTTACTTTATAAGGTACAGCTATTATATCTGCAAGCGTGAAAAACAGTTCCCTCTGGAGACAGGGATAATCTAGCCTAGAGAAGACTCTAAATCATTTGATATCTTTGAAACTTTGCCAGAACACTGAATTTATAATCATATTCTAAGGCAGAGATTTCCAATCTTTTGGGTAACAGGGTGCCCTATTTTCAATCCCACTTACTCTTGTCCTAAAAGTATTACAGGCATGTTTTCTAAACAGTAATTCAAACTCATTTTATTTTGAAAATGCTAAGGTCATTTAAAATTACTGGAGCTGTCTAATGTGACATAAAATAAGGGTTGAGACTTGTGCTGAAACCTGAATCCTTTATCTAATAACAACAACAGACAATTGTGAGTAAAGACAGACTAAAACTAGAGCAAAATTAACTTATTCAACAGCCATTTATAAGCACTTACTACACACAAGTCACTGTGCTAAGTACTGAAGTCCTCATGGATTGCTGTATTAATCAGGATTGGTTAACTGCTGTAGCTCTAACAAATAATCCCCCAGTCTCAGTGACTTAGCAAAGTAAAAGTTTCTCTTCTGTGTAAAGTCCAATTCAGATGTTCCTGGCAGCACTCCTCCAAATGGGGACTCAGGAATTTAGGCTCCATGCATCAGTTGGTTTCACCATCTTCTAGAGCCTCTACACTAGCTATTTTGCAGATGAACTCATGGGATGTTTTGTGAGCCAGACCTGGAATTGCCACACAACACTTCTACCTACATTCCGTAAAACAGAACTTAGTCACCTAGCCTCCACCTTACTGCAATGGAGCCTGGAAACTGTAATCTTTCTATGTCCAATAAAAGGAAATGAATTTGATGAACACCTAAGCAGTCTCTGCCTCAATCACATAATCCATTGTTTCCCAAACTTTAATTGTTCTTGAATCACCTTTGTGATATTTGTTATATGTAATAATCAGTGGGTATTAGTTAATTAGTATTTTCTAGAACTTGACTCACTTTTTATATTTAAATAATTTTTTTTTTGAGATAGAGTTTCACTCTTGTTGCCCAAGCTGGAGTGCAAGGGCTCATTCTCGGCTCACTGCAACCTCCGCCTCCCGGGTTCAAGTGCTTCTCCTACCTCAGTCTCCCAAGGAGCTGGAATTACAGACGTGCCACTACATCTGGCTAATTTTTTTTTTTTTTTTTTTTTGTAGAGACGAGGTTTCTCCATGTTGGTCAGGCTGGTCTAGAACTCCCGACCTCAGGTGATCTGATTGCCTTGGCCTCCCAAAGTGCTGGGATTATAGGCATTAGCCACCATGGCCTGCCTATTGAAATATTTTTTTAAAAGGAAACTTGGTCACTATAGTTAAGTAGAAAGGCAATATTTCTTCCTATAAATAGAACATAGCGATAAAAATAAATATGACCATTAAACAACATTAAGGTTTAGCCAGAGACCATTTTCTGCTAAAGGTACCAAGCTGAAGCTTGCTCTCACTTGCTAAAAAGGGAGATTAGCAAATGTTAGAAAGACAGAGAGATGTTAACCACATGGGAGCACCTAACTGAAACCTACTTCTTATCAGAATGATTGCAAAATAATTGAAACAATAAATTACTGGAATTAATGAATTGTAGTCTCAACATTCTGAATAATCCTTTTCCCTGGGAACTTTTTGTTATTTCATTTTACTAATTAGTTGTGTTACAGGACTTTTCCTTAGTACAGCTAAAAACGGGTTTCTTGTCCGTCCCATAGCCACAAAAATTTAGACTCACAGATGGTTTGAAGGGTGAGTAAAGCAGGGTTTCATTGGGTAAAAAGGAAAAACGGGGAAACAGGGATCCTCCGCAAAGCTAGAGCTCTTGCTAGAGTGCTTCCAGACCGGCAGTTAGAATCCCAGGATCCACACAAGAAGAGGAAGGGCCAGGCTCCTCCCTGCTACAAACATTTTGAACTTCCTGAGGTTCTACCCCAGTGGGCAGGCTGGTTGAAGTTTCTCCAGGGGCCCCTTCGCACCCGGCTGTCTCACTTGGTTATTACAGTATAGGATTTTTTTACAATTACCTTTTTTCCATAAATAATAAAGCTGAAACCTAGAGAAGGTGAAGTCAATTAACCAAGGTCTCATGTAATAACTGGCATGGCTCAAAGTACAACAAAAGCCTACTATGTGTGATTTACAAACATTTATGTTGATAAGAGAAAAACTTCAGCTGAATTAAATTTGTTATTATTTTAAAAATTATTATACTTTAAGTTCTGGGGTACATGTACCGATCATGCAGGTTTGTTACATAGGTATTCACGTGCCATGGTGGTGGTTTGCTGCATCCATCACCCCGCCATCTACATTAGGTATTTAATGTTATCCTTAATGCTATCCCTCCCCAATCCCCCCACCCCCAAGCCAAATTAAACTTATAAGAGTGTAACTGAGCAATGAACGATTCACAAATCAGGCAGCCCCAGAATCACGGCAGATTCACAGAGACTCCAGGGGTGCCTAATGGCAGAACAAGTTTATAGGTAAAAAAGGTAAAGTGGCATACAGGAATTGGAAGTGAGGTACAGAAACAATGAGATTGGTTACAGCTAAACATTTGCCTTATTTGAACACAGTTTGAACATTCAGCAGTCTATAAATAGTTGAAGTATGGTCGCTGGAATTGGCCAATATTCAGCCATTGTTATAAGGGCATACTATTAAGTTCGGTTTTCAATTTTGTCTGACTATTAAGCTAGGTTACAGTTCACCCACAAGGACTCAAATATAGACGTACAGAGTCCTTCTCAGACCATATTTAGTTTGCTTTAACAATTCCCTCTTTTGGCCATTTTCTCGATTTTGAGAGATTGACCAAAATTTCAGTCACTGATGTTACTGTCACTATTGTAAATGCACTTACATGGTTTTGAAACCCACCGGGAAACAGTAGAACAGTGGGTTTTGCAAGGAGGGAATAAGAACTGAGTAGAGGATACCTCCTTCTGCTGGAACATCCTGCTTACAGGAGAAAAACCAAACCTCATCTATTCTAGGATCTATGTGTTTTCCTAAAGCCTTAGCTTGATTATGTCACATTTAGCACAAGTGACTCCATTTTACTTTGGTTTGGTTTGTTAGGACCTAGTGCATAGCTCAGGTTAAAATAATGGCCTCCCATAATTTTGTTTAAAAAAATTTACTCTTTTTGTCCAGGTTCTCACTTAGGTAAGAGTGTGACCAAAACTAAGAGCCTTAGTGCCATTCTCAGTTACCATCGTTTTGGGTTTCTCGTCTCAGCACGTCATTCATGGGATATGATGTTATCATGGTCACACATTTCTTTCAGTTTTTATCATTCCAGTTGAAGAAAGACCATTTGACGTTCTAGAGATGGCTGCATGCAAACATTTAAAATCCTTGAGATAATACAACACACCAGGGAGATGATTATTATGACTATTGGGAGAATAATACCAAGAGTTTGGAGTATGCTCCTTATCCAAAGTCCCCATAAACCAAACCACCTAAAATTAAATAAAGAATGAGCTAGATGAAGAGTCTACTTGCTTGACTAAGTGATCTTTTCATTAATCATCAACAACTGAATTTTTATAATCTACATTTGGTATATTTTTCCATAGGCCACAAGTGTCAGAAACTGCACAGGTACTTTTCTGTTTCGCCAATTCTATATGTGGCATAACTTTCACAAGAGAATTTAAAGTCTGTTGTGTAATGATAGCCTTTAAAGTGGAATTTACTGTAGAGCATATTGTGAGTGTGACATTTCTAATTATTGCCTCTTTTATTCTAAACCATGGAAAAAGGACCCAACAAATGATGCCCTTCTAGAAGAGTGAAGGCCTCTTGGCAATGTTCTCTTTAATCCATGATGTGGGTTAAGAGGAGTTTTGACTGATTATGAAGCAATATATGTACCACCAACGTTTCTCACCTACATTGGGCCTTCATCTTGTATCTATTAAAGTGTAAGGTTATTCATGTAGAAGGCTGGCTGCAAAATCCTTCACGAATAAAAGTATACCCTATAAGTGCACATAATAGAACCCCTTTTAATTTCTATTGTTCATAGGGGCATAAACAAGGAAAAAAATTTCAAAGATTAGAGTCTCATGATAGGAGAAGTCTTGATCAGTGATCTTGAGGAAAGCTGTTGACATCAAGGATGCCATCTTTTTCTGTGGAGAAGCTTTCCTGGTTAGTTTTACCTTAAGGGTTCCAATGGATGTGCACTTCCAGGAGTGTAGAGGGACCGTTCTCAGTTGTGAGATTATGAACGTAAGGTTCAAGCCTTCAAAGTTTTGCTGTAGTGTGGATGGCAAAAGCAGTCTTTCTCTGCTGGTCTCAGAAGATCCAATCTTTGGGTTCTAGATTGTGAAGGGATTGTCCCAGTGAATGATAAAAAACTTTCTTTACCTGGTGAAATACATTGTAGCATAATAATCTACTGTTATAATATCAGCCCTCTTGCATGGGAAAGGTTTTATACAACCAGAAAACATGAATTGAAAATGACAATTGAATGAAATTCCTTTATAAATATTTAAATGACCTATCAGGTAGCCAAATGTACCTGAAGCTTTGATTGTCTTCCCAGGAATATGGAACCAAATATTGGCTTTAAACTATTTCTGCAGTTTATAAGTCACCACATCAATGTATTCAATTTGGATTATATTATCTTTTTCAAGATGAGTAATATAATGCAGAACCTTTAATAACAGAAGCTTCAAGAAATTGGGAAAGACAAGGTAGTCATCTTGGTTATTCATGAGTCCATGCTTAACATTGAACTTATGTCTTCTTGCATACCAATTGTATATCAGTGCATAGCACTGATAACTAATGGGTTAGCAGAGGTAATTTGACTTAGACCATGGAGTTCATTCAAATTGTATATTTAAACAATTTTCATATTGGCTGATTTAGCATGAAAATCTAGAGCTTGATTTTGAAAGGTTTGTTAAATACCAAAGACTTAAAACATTGGCTATTACAAAATAGAATCTTAGATTACCACAAGTCATTCATTTAGGAAAATGATAACTCAAAAATTTTCAAAAGGAAAAATCTTATTCTGTTAGAGAGGAGACTCACCTTTCCAAACAAGACCCAATGAAGATAGCATAAGAACAACTGACTCTTTCCCTTCCCCGCTTTGTCTTTTGTAGTTACTTAAAAGGTAAACAAAAAGCTTTCATTGCCTTTTAATATTACGTAAAAATACTTTTAAAAAGAGAAAACCAAATTTTATGTTTCCATTAGTGTATTTTTTATGTTAAAGCTGGTTTTTAAATAACATTTTATAAATCTATTCAGTTTTAATTAGTTTGACCGTAAGGTAAGATTTTTATAAACCTTTTATAACCTCTAAATTTAAAAATCCCTGTGAATTTTCAAAAGCTAAATTTTATAACCCCTGCAATATTACTGCTGACTACTAGCTCCTTTCCAACCCAGTCAGATGTAAGAGGCCTCTAACTGGATTCAAGCCAATTAATTCCTGGATCAAACCCATTCCTGAACCCAGACCTGTTTCTGTCATGACTCCAAATCCAGTTTGGATCAGAAATTTGCTCAAAGAAACTCAGAGAGCTCAAAACCCAAATCAATGGAGCTCCAAAATCCAAAACAGAGCATATCTATGATCCCCACCAGCTCTGAGAGATCAGTGGACACAAGTGCGTTCTGCAGATACCTTCCATGTTCACTCAGCATTCCTGGGGGTGGCCAGAAGCTCTACTTTGAATCCCACTTGTGACACCATCTGATAAAGTAAAAACTTCAGCCGAATTAAATTTAACAAAGTTTAACTGAGCAATGAATGATTCGTGAAACAGACAGCCCCCAGTATTACAGCAGATTCACAGAGACTCCAGGGTTGCTTCATGGTCAGAACAAATTTATAGACAAAAAAAGGTAAAGTGACATGCAGGAATCAGAAATGAGGTACAGAAACAGTGAGATTGGTCACAGCTCGGCGTTTGCCTTATTTGAACATGATTTGAATGTTCAGCCATCGATGAGTCGTTGAAGTATGGCCGCCAGGATTGGCCCACACTCAGCCATTGTTACAGGTGCATACTATTAAGTTCATTTTTTCAATTTTATCGGCTATTAAGCTACGTTATTGTCCATCCACAAGGACTCAAATATAGAAGTATGGAGTCCTTCGCAAGGCATATTCAGTTTGCTTTAACAATGTGAACTATAAAGACTATCATATTATCACGATGCATTGTATCTCTTGATATGTAACTCACATAAAAGCTTAAGTTGGTTACATTTACCAATGCTTGGCTCCTGTGAACACAGTGGCAGGGAAACCAAGAGGGTATAGTAATATTCTTGGCTAGGTTTCTACAAATCCAAAAAATAAATGCCAGAAATTAAAAAATGAATTTAAAAAAGAATGCCCAGAATAGCCTTGAAATTTCAGAAAAAGACAAATAATGAAAGAGAATTATTCTTGAAGTATATTAAAATGCATTACAAGTCTGTCTACAGTAATTCAGACAGTGTGGTACTGTCATAAGACAGTGATGTTCATGAAATGGAATAGAATCTGAACATAGATGTAAACACATGAGAATTTCATATTTGATAGTTATTTTATATCAATGGGGAACATGTGGACTATTTAGTAAAAGGTATTTGGACAACCGGGTAGCCAAGGAAGAATAATTACCATAATTTCATCATATATACTTATATATATGCATATGTGCTTGTAGATAAATAGAATAACCCTAGGAGGACACATAAGAAACAATCATGGTAGTTGCCTCAAGAAAGGGGCACTAAGTGGCTGACATGCCATCTGCAGATATTATAATATCTATTACTATTTAATTAATTAAAATCCAATAAAGTATAGAATAATGCTAACAACTTCATAGGGCTAACCACTATTAAGTAGCCTAAAAGTTCCACTTTTTTCTGATATTAGTAAAGTTTTGAAAGCATTTCTATTTTTGTCACCTATTTTGTTTTCATCTGTGGTTACTTTATACCTATAACTCCATTCTGAGACCACAGTCTTCAACACTCCACATTACATGCACTTTAGAGGATCTAGAAGTCCTTAGGCCAACCTTGAATGAAATCTGGAAGCCAACAATGCAAATTTTAATAACATGGGAATTAATAACAGCTCTCATCCTGTATTTATTTAAACTATAAATATTGCTCAGTAACCCAGGAAAATACGGCTCCAGCATTGTGGAGTGTCAAGAAGACAGTTGAACATTTTCTGAAATGGTAACAAAGTTTTTCTAATAATATGTTGATTTTCCAATCTATTGGCAAGTCTGTTTCAGAATAGATTATCCTTCCTGTAAAATACGATTGTTTTCAAACAGCCTGAAGGGAACAGGCAAAGAAGAGTAAGGAGAAGGCAAGAGATCACCTAAACATTCTCAGCAACTTTCATTTAGCTTTTATAAATAACACAAACACATCCTCTATGAAAATACAGCAGTTCAACTATTCCTCACCTTTGCACTTTTTATCATTGCACTTACCATAGTGTATCAAAACCTGATTAAATATATATTGCGTCTATGAACCCCAAAAATCTAAAGACAGGTCTCAGTTAATTTAGAAAGTTTATTTTGCCAAGGTTGAGGACATGCACCAGTGGCTCAGGAGGGTCTGACAACATGTAACCAAAGTGGTCAGAGCACAGTTGGGTTTTGTACATTTTAGGGAAACATGAGACATCAATCAACACATGTAAGATGAACATTGGTTCTGTCTAGAAAAGCAGGACAACTCGAAGCAAAGGCGGAAAGACTGGAAGTGGGGAGGGGGCTTCCAGGTCATAGGTAGGTAAGAGACAAATAGTTGCATTCTTTTGAGTTTCTGATAAGCTTCTCCAGAGGAGGCAATCAATCAGATATGCATTTATCTCAGGGAACAGAGGGGTGACTTTAAACAGCATGGAAGCAGTTCCCAGCTTGACTTTTCCCTTTAGTTTAGTGATTTTGGGGGGCCCCAAGTTTTCTTTTCCTTTCACACCTCTGTTACAGGAAAGGGGTCCCAATCCAGACTCCACGAGAGGGTTCTTGAATCTCATACAAGAAAGAATTCAGAGCGAGTCCACACTGCAAAGCAAAAGCAAGTTTATTACGAAAGTAAAGGAACAAAGAACGGCTATTCCATAGACAGAGCGGCCCTGAGCGCTGCTGGTTGCCCATGTTTATGGTTATTTCTTGGTGATATGCTGAACAAGGAGTGGATTATTCATGCCTCCTCCTTTTTAGACCATACAGGGTAACTTTCTGACATTGCCACGGCAGTTGTCAGCTGTCACGGAGCTGGTAGGAGTGTAGCAATGAGGATGACCAGAGGTCACTCTCGTCAGGATCTTGGTTTTGGTGGGTTTGGGCTGGTTTCTTTACTGCAACTGTTTTATCAGCAAGGTCGTTATGACCTGTCTTTTGTGCTGACCTTTAATCTCATCCTGTGACTTAGAATGCCTTAACCATCTGGGAATGCAGCCCAGTAGGTTTCAGCTTTATTTTACCTAGTTCCTATTCAAGATGGAGTTGCTCTGGTTCCAATGCCTCTGACACCTCCATGAAACTGTAGCTTCTCAAGGACAGGGACTGCTTGATTCATGTTTGACTGCACAAGGGTGTAGTATATTGCCTAGAACATACCAAATGTTCTATGAATGGATTAATGAACAAATGAAGGATTTCTTTTCAACTAAACTGAGTTGTAACAATGTATTCAAAATGTGAATTATCTCTCAGTGAAATAAAATCATGCATTCAGAGAGGTAAAAAGTGAGGTGTGATATTGCAAGTGTAATTGAAAGCTAATGTTTACATTTCAGATTTCCTCTGTTCTTGAGAACCTGGTTATGGGCTTACTCGTCTTTGGTCCAAGGGAAGACACACCCACAGGCAATTGCTATAACTCCTGCTGTTGGAAGTACAAAGAAGAACCTGGTGATTCTTTACTCCCAGCCTTCAGGGGATGGGAAAGGAGAGAGACGCAAGCTACCCAACTGGGCAGAGGTAAATGAATGAATGCTAAGTAGGTCTCTCCACCCCCCAGCCAGTGTCAAGTTACCAGCTGTGCCTTTAATTTAGCCCTTTGTCTTCCCAAGAAAGACCAAAGCCATTGTGCTTGGGGGAGAAAAAACCCCCAGCTTCTCTAGCATGCTGTTCAAAAGCAAGAGATGGAAATTACTGGGATTAGGAGAGATATTATTTATTAAAGAAATATAATATTCTTAAAATAAAATGAAGGGATGTTATATGAGAAGGGAAAAAATCAATGAGTAAATTTGAATATTTGACTGCATTTTATGTACAGATTAAAATCCCAGTTCAAAGAACAATTGGGATACATTTTAAAGGTCAGGACCTTGTTCTCTTATTGATAAGCCTTAGTACCAACCATGGGGATAGCTTGGTGAAAGAGAAAGACTGAGCAAGGTCTGAAGGAGAGCACCCCACAGAGCCAAACCCCATGAAGAGCCATAAAAATGATGTTCATATTTTCCTCTTGGCGGAAGAGAGAGAGAGAGAATAAATTATTATTAGTTTATGATTTGTTTTGAAAAGGAAGAGGTTTAGACATGAGAGACAATGCATATAAAGCAGTTAGCACGATGCTTCAAATGCAGCATGCACTTAGTAGAGGTTAGCTATTTGTAGTAATAGTATTTACTATAAGAAAATATGAAAACAGCTGACTCTGACTTCAGCTGCAATCAAATAAATGAGCATTGGGCTGGAAATCGGCAATTACAATTGCAGTCCTTGCTCTGCCACTGTTTGTGTGACCTTGAACAAGTCGCTTCCTCCCTTGAGGACTCAGTTTCCCCACAGCTAAAAGAGAGGCTGAAGTAAATATGTGAGGTGGATTAAAACTCAATAAGGAAAAATGCTAACAAATTCATAGAACTAAACATCTTTAGTTGGCCTAGAAGTTCTACTTTTCTCTGATATTAGTAAAGTTTTGAAAGCATATTCTATTCTTATCACCTATTTTGTTTTCATTGGGGTTACTTTATGCCCAGTGATAGAAAGTGCAAAGGTGATAAATGGTTAAGCTGCCGTATTTTGACAAATTGGGAATGTATGTGTGTGATTTATAAAAGCTAAATGAAAGTTGTTGAGAACTCCTGGATTCTACAAACACCAGCAGCCTAAACAAATAAAAGAGTATTAGTTCTTCTCCTCCTTTGGAAGCTCCAATGACCGCTGTAAGAAGAAATGCACTTGTCTGCTTCCTCAGACAGTCCTTGCTGTTCTTCAATCACTTTAAACAAAGGTAAGGGCAAACTGCAAAAGCAGCAAGTGGAACAATGGTGACAAGGGAACTTGGGCTGCCATTCCATGCACAAATCACTTCTGGCAGGAAGAGTAGTCTCAGAGTCATCTAAATTCCAAACACTGGAAATAGAAACAATACTAATAAACCTTAAAGAATGGGCCTAAGATTTCCTTTCTCAAAAAAAAAAATCGAACCCATTTGGATGGAGGTTTCATGTGCTTATAAAACTCTGGCATGTTGGCAGATGATCTTTTTGTCTTAATATTGCTCTCCAAAGAGTTAATACAGCCCAAGCATGAAACACCAACCCCTGTGCATCCTGGACAAGAGGAGGAAGCTACATGGCTCTTTCCTGGCTCTGGCACTAATTCATAGGCTCACGTTGGCCCTATTACTAAAGCTCTCTGTAGCAGTGTCCTAAGTAATGGAAATGAAAGCTCTTTTGCCTAACTCAGAAGGGGCTTGTGAGATTAAAATGAAGTCACATATGTGAAACTACTTTGAAGACCATAACTGCTGCACAAACGTATTCTCTTTCCACATGTCTAGAATGCACATGTATGGCTGATCCCATTAGAATAGGAAGGGAGTTTCCCTGCAAGTAATTACTCATTATTCTTGAAATAGCATTTAGTTTACCACATCACTGCTTTCTCTTTATCGTTGATAATTAGGTAATCACAATTTCACATAAGCATTCTAAGTCATTTGTAAAAGTTTTACTGCTCAAGGATGAAAGCAAGACCGTTGTCTCTATGAGAAAAATCATTTGTATCTCTGCACAAAAGCTGCTTTAAAATAATCATAAAAAGAAATAAACAACCTTTATTTCACAAAAGCAGCTGTGACACAAGTTGATGTCTCACCAGGTACTTAATGCATACTTTCAAATGACTTCAACACTCTATCTTTTATGGTAAATTTTAGTTCAGCCAATGTTTTATTGAGGGCCTAACTATATGCCCGCCACTGTGATGGCACTTGGGACCAAATCATAATAAGAAATAATCCTTATCTTCAGAGGGGGAAGTCAGTCTGCTACACACGATAAGTCTAAGGCAGCGTGTGATTGAGGCTATAATAGACTTGTGAAGTGGAATTCGTCAGGGCTCCCAGGGAAGTAGGCTCTTGATTACAGAGAGACCAGCATGGGGTTTTGCCCACCTCCTGCCTCTGGACCTGGCTGGCTCAGAATGCAGGGGTTGGTGGAGTAGAGGTAGAGCCATCATGCATCTGCCTCAGAAACGATCTGCAGTGGCAATATTTTGGAAGGCCAGCAGATAGGGATATTACTCCGTGAAAATAGAACCTGTCCTCTTCCACTGAGATTGAAGACTTCTCTCTTTTCAGAGCAGAAAGTTGGAAATTTTCTCGATGAAAGCATGGGAAAATAGAGTTTTGAGAATATCAGAAGGTAAAAAGTTTAGATAGAAGTAAAGCATTTTAGGATTTTTGTTTTAAATTTTTAAATTTTTTTTATTTTTAATTGACAACAATTGTCTATATTTTATGGTGTACAATGTGATGTTTTGATCTGTGTATACATTTTAGGAAGATTAAATCAAGTTACTTAACATATCCTTTAACTCACCAACTTAGCATTTTTATAATGGTTAAGATGTTAAGAAGTCTATTTTTCTAAGCAATTTTGAAAAATGCAATACAGTAAACCCTTGGTATCTAGGAATTCCACATCCACAGATTCAACTACCTGATGATCAAAAATACTCAGAAAAAAATAACAATGCAACAATAAAAATAATACAAACCTTAAAAATGCAGTATAAGCATTTACATAACATGTACATTGTATTAGGTATTATAAGTAATATAGAGATGACATAGAGAATACAAGAGGATGTGCATAGGTTACATGCAAACACTATGCCATTTTATATGAGAGACTTGAGCATTCATAGATTTTGGTGTTCAGGAGAGTCCTGGAACCAATCCTCCGAGGACACTGAGGGGCAACTACACATTATTATTAACTGTGGTCACTGTGCAGTGTCTTTACTAAAACTTATTCCTCCAGTCTAACTGAAACTTTGTACCCTTTGATCAACATCTTCCCTTTCCCCATCTCTGTACATCCCTCCCTCTGATAACCACCTTTCTATTCTCTGTTTCTATGAGATCAACTTTTTTAGATTCCAAGTATAAATGAGATCATGCAGCATTTGACCTTTTGTGCCTGGCTTATTTCACTTAGCATAGTACAGAGGCTCCTCAAAAAGCTAAAAATAGAATTACCTGATGATCCACCAAGCCCACTTTTGGGTATGTAGCCAAAACAATTAAAACTGGTACATCAAAGAGATATCTGCACTCCCATGTTCACTGCAACATTATTCACAGTAGCCAAGACATGGAATCAATGTAAGTGTCCATCAGTGGATGAATGGCTAAAGAAAAATATATATAAATATATACTCTATAGCCTTAAAAAAGAAAATTCTGTCATTCACAACATGGGCAGAACTGGATGATTAAAGCAGTTTCAGTTTATCTGTTCTTTTAAAAAATTTATAGTCTCATGATAAGTTATAATGGTAGCTGAGATAGGACATTGTTTCTTGGTAGTTCATCCCTTTACTTAGCTTTCCCCTCATCTATTTACTGAGTTTATCTTCCTCTCTTTAACTTTCTTAATTGTTCATAGTTTAGAGTTAATTTTTAATTTGTTATATATACTGAATGGTTTTAGAATTCCTTCTCTTTTAAAAATAGTATATCATTACTCATTCCAAATAATGACCCAAACAGTTTATTTTTCTGAATTTGTGACCTTTGGTTAACATTTTTCTGAATGTTAATGTTCCTCAATAGCAAAAAAAAAAAAAAAATGTTTTCAGCCCCATATTATAAAACATTGATTCTTAAACTTTATCCAGCACTGATAGGTTGGGATTGGAAACTGGGAAGCTACATTTTAAACACCAACCCTTCAATACACACACACACACACACACACACACACACACACACACACAGTCTTTAATATGGGAGAACCAAGGACGTCACTTTGAGAAGACACATGCACACATATGTTTATTGCAGCACTGTTCACAACAGCGAAGACTTGGAACCAACCCAAATGCCCATCAGTGTTAGACTAGATAAGGAAAATGTTGCACACATACACCATGGAATCCTATACAGCCATAAAAAGAATGAGTTTATGTCCTTTTCAGGGATACGAATGAAGCTGGAAACCATCATTCTCAGCAAACACAGGAACAGAAAACCAAATACCACATGTTCTCATTCATAAGTGGGAATCCGACAATGAGAACATGTGCTCACAGGGAGGGGAACATCACATACCGGGCCTTGTCATGGGATGGGGAACAAGGGGAGGGATAGCATTAGGAAAAATACCTAATGTAGTTGGCACGTTGATGGGTACAGCAAATCACTATGGCACATGTAAACCTATGTAACAAACCTGCATGTTCTGCACATGTATCCCAAAACTTAAAGCAAAATTTTTTTAAAAAGAAACACAACTATAAAACATTACTGTACCATATATCTAAATAACTTAAGTATTCACTGGGCTCCATATAGTATATGTAGGTCCAATTTCTGATTTTCAAAAATTGCTTACCCTGGCAACACTCCAGACACCCATGAGGTTCAACCAAGACTTAGAACAACTGCCTCCTACTTTCAACTATCTTCCCACCCTAGTGAACTGGTCTGGACAACCTTGTATGTAGAGCTCTAAAAAATATTCTCTATTTTTCCTTTTCCCAAGGCAAATCCCTAGGAATTATTAAGACCCATTTCCTCACATGCCAATTCATTTTTCTTATTTTCTCTTCTTTCACCAGCTTCCCTTAAAAAGGTGGTTCTCAATCCTGGGTGTATGTCAAAATCACCTGGGAGAGCTTGCTAAAAATACAGATGTCCCCAGGTACTAACCCAGATCTGGTAGCCAGAGTGTCCTGCAAGAAAATTCAGAATCACAACAGGTCCAGGGGCATCTGTTTTTTGTTGTTGTTGTTGTTGTTTTGGAGGCAGTCTTATTCTGTTGCCCAGACTGAACTGTAGTGGTGTGATAATGGCTTACTTACACTGAACTGTAGTGGTGTGATAATGGCTTACTACAGCATCAACCTCCTGGGCTCAAGCAATCCTCCTACCTCAGCTTCTCAAATAGCTGTGACCACAGGTATATGTAATTCCACCAAGATCATTTTTCTATTTTTTTTTTTTGTAGAGATGGGGTTTTGCCATGTTGCCCAGACTGATCTCAAACTCCTTGGCTCAAGTAGTCTGCTCATCTTGGTCTCTCAAATTGCTTGGATTACAGGCCTGAGCCACCACACCCAGCCCTAGCATCCATATTTCTAACAAGCTCCTCCAGGTGATTCTGAGACACCCAGGATTAAGATCTATATCCTATAATAATTAAAAATTGTACAGAGATATTTGCAGAGCATATATAGTAGGAGCAAGGGAGTGAACCTTAAAGGAGGATATTTAATCTGGGTCATTAAAAAATAAGAACTGTTATAAACATGCAAGGTATAAGTTATACGCTCTCACTTATAAGTAGGAGCTAAACAATAGACACACATGGACATAAAAATGGAAATGGTAGATAATGGGGACTCCAAAAGGGGAGAGGAAAGGAGAAGGGAAAGGGTTGAAAAATCACCTATTGGGTACTATATTCACTATTTGAGTGACAGGATCCATAGAAGTCCAAACCTCAGGATAATGCAATGTAGTCATGTAACAAACCTGCACATGTACCCATTGATTCTAAAATAAGATAAAATAAAATAATAACTGAAGCAATTAATTTAAAATCTTAGAAGAACAATATTTCTTCTCATAATAACTATGGTGAGGTTGAAGTAAATTGCCATAATCCTGCACTATTCGTCAATCTGTTCAAAAAATTTTGAGGAGTAAAGGTAAATCTTACCAACCTCTGGGCTACCTTGGTGACTTTTTTGTCACAGTCCTGTTAAAGGACCAGCTGGAATGATGGGTTCAGGGCTGATATGGTCTGGCTGTGTCCCCATCCAAATCTCATCTCCAATTGTAGTACAAATTGTAATATCCACATGTCAAGGGAGGGACCTGATGTGAGGTGACTGGATCATGGAGGCAGTTTTCACCATGCTATTCTCCTGATAGTGAGTGAGTTCTCATGAGATCTGGCTGTCTGATAAGTGTCTGGTCCTTCCCCTGCTCTCATTCTCCTGCTTCCATGTAAGATATGCCTTGCTTCCCCTTTGTCTTGCACCATGATTGTAAGTTCCCTGACACCTCCCAGCCATGTAGGACTGTGAGCCAATTAAACCTTCTTTGATATATATTACCCAGTCTCAGGTAGTATATTTAGAGCAGTGTGAGAATGGACTAATACAGAGAATTGGTGTCAGTAGTGGGATACTGCTATAAAGATAACCTGAAAATGTGGAAGTGACTTTGGAAGTGGGTAACAGGCAGAGGCTGGAATAGTTCAGAGGGCTCAGAAGAAAAGAGAAAGATGTGAGAAAGTTTGGAATTTTCTAGAAACTTGCTGAATGGTTTTGACCAAAATGCTTACAGTGATATCGACAAGGAAGCCCAGGCCAAGGTGGTCTCAGATGGATATGAATAACTTATTGGGAACTACAGCAAAGGTCACTCTTGCTATGCTTTAGCAAAGAGATTGGTGGCATTTTGCTCCTGCCCTAGAGATCTGCAAAACTTTGACCTTGAGAGAGATGATTTAGGGTATCTGGCAGAAGAAATTTATAAGCAGCAAAGCATTCAAGAGGAAGCAGAGCATAAAGGTTTGGAAAATTTGCACCTTGACAATTTGATATATTATCCCCTATGCTATTCTTATGATAGTATTCTCATGAGATGTAGTTGTTTGACAAATGTCTGGCAATACCCCTGCTCTCTCTCTCTCACTCCTGCTGCCATATAAGATGTGCCTTGCTTTCCCTTTGGCTTCTGCCATCCTGACGATGTAGTAGAAAAGAAAAACCCATTTTCTGGGGCAACCTGCTATAGAAATTTGCATAAGTAACAAGGAATCAAATGTTAATTGCCAAGACAATGGAGAAAATGTCTCCAAGGCATGTCAGAGGTCTTCATGGCAGCCCCTTCCATCACAGGCCCAGATACCTAGGAGGAAAAAAATGGTTTTGTAGGCCAGGCCCAGGGCCTTGCTGCTTTGTGCAGTCCTGGGACTTGGTGCCCTGATACAGTCATGGCTAAAAGGGGCCAAGGTACAGCTTGGACCGTGGCTTCAGAGGATGCAAGCCCCAAGCCTTGGCAGCTTCCATGTGGTAGAGAGCCTGTTGGTGCATAGAAGTCAAGAATTGAGGTTTGGAAATTTCTGCCTAGATTTCAGAGGAAGTATGGAAATGTCTGAAAATCCAGACAGAAGTTTAGTGCAGGACCAAGGTACTCATGGAGAAACTCTACTAGGGCAATATGGAAGAGAAATGTGAGGTGGTC
This sequence comes from Callithrix jacchus, assembly GCF_049354715.1. NCBI lineage: Eukaryota > Metazoa > Chordata > Mammalia > Primates > Cebidae > Callithrix > Callithrix jacchus. The sequence goes on along the minus strand of NC_133524.1, from coordinate 133,950,612 downwards.
ACCCCCACATAGAGTCCCCACTGTGGCACTGCCTGGTGGAGCTATGAGATGAAGGCCACCATTCTCAAGATCCCAGAATGGTAGATACACCAACAGCTTGTACCACAAGACTGGAAAAGACACAAACACTCAATGTCAGCCCATGAAAACAGCCAGGAGGAATGCTGTACCTACAAAGCCGCAGAGGCAGAGCTGCCCAAGGCCTTGGGAGCCCATTCCTTGCATCAGTCTTCCTTGAATGTGAGACATAGAGCCAATGGAGATCATTTTGGAGCTTTAAGATTTAATGACGGCCCCACTGGGTTTTGGACTTGCATGGTGCCTATGACCCCCTTTTTTGGCCAATTTTTACCATTTGGCATGGAACCATTTACCCAATGCCTGTACTCCCATTGGATCTTGGAAGTAACTAACTTGTTTTTGATTTTACAGGCTCCTAGGCATAAATAAGGGTCTTGCCTTGCCTCAGGTGAGACTTTGGACTTGTATTTTTGAGTGAATGCTGGAATGAGATCAGACTTTGGGAGATTGTTGAGAAGGCATGATTGGTTTTGAAATGTGAAAAGGACATGAGATTTGGGAGGGGCCAGGGAGAAATGATATCATTTGGCTGTGTGTCCACCCAACCTCATCTCAAATTGTAAATCTGAATTGTAATCCCCATGTGTCGAGGGAGGGACCTGGTAGGAGGTGATTGGATCATGGGGGTGGTTTCCCCCTTGCTATTCTCATGATAGTGTTCTTATGAGATGTAGTTGTTTGATAAATGTCTGGCAATACCCCTGCTTGCTCTCTCTCTCTCTCTCTCTCTCTCTCTCTCTCTCTCTCTCTCTCTCTCTCCTGCTGGCATATAAGGTGTGCCTTGCTTGCCCTTTGCCTTCTGCCATAGTTGTAAGTTTCCTAAGACCTCCTAGCCATGTGAAACTGTGAGTCAAGTAAACCTCCTTTGTTTATAAATTACCCAGTCTCATGTAGTAACTTTATAGCAGTGTGAGAATGGACGAATACAAGGGCTACAGTGATGGGGCAAAACCACCCAGTGAGAAAATACTAAAAGGACAAAATATAGTACCTCCAAAGTAGCACCTGAACCCTCATAGGGTATCTACCAGTCTTTCGTTTCTACCAGCAAGCAAACCTAAAAGACGGAACTACTTCCCTGGCAGGATGGCATGAGGGAACTCTGATTCTGATTTAGGTAAAATGATAGGAACTAGATTGCTAGCTTTTGAAAGGCTCTATACATGCACCATAGTTTTTAATTAATAAACAGTTTTGCAGAAAAAGGGAGGAAAATAATTTTGTTTACTTTAGGGGGTAGGGAAATTTGGTGGGTGTTTCATGGGGCCTGGGAAGAGGATATGGATGAATGGATGCTAGGAAATAGCAGGGATATTGGTGAGGTGGGAAACTTCCTGTTCATGTTCCTTCAAGGTTGGTTTTAAGCACTAAGCATAACTAAACCAATGAAATTTTCTGGCTTTAAGAAAATCATTTCCATTCTCCAAATATACTGGTCATACTGTAGGCCTTACAATATTTTGACAGCAAGATTATAAGGACTTTTTCTCTAACAATCAATTGTAGTCCATTTTTAGCATAGACAGTCTAGTAATTAAACAAATATTGATTGGGAGGAAAAAAGATTTAAATTCTAAATGCTTAGGTTTTAAGAGTGTCTCTCTTCCAATCAAAGATCACCTTTCCCCAAAATGTGCCTATCAGAGAGAGCATGCAAGATGCTGGCTACTCTTCTCAAACCTAGCTGAGACTAATTGCTCAGTCTTTCTGCCTTTTCCTGCCTCTGGAAAGTTGTGATGGTGATCCCAAAGGAGATGGGACTTTCAGAAGCCCAGAAAGATGAACTTATCCCCCCACATACTTGCTTGGTGCCTACCCTGTGTTGAGAAAAGAGTCATAAAACAGGTAAGGCACCTGACCTCACAGAGCTCACGGCCTAGCTGCAATAAAAAAATAGACAAGAAAGTTTCAAATTTTTAAAAGTGCTATGAAGGAAATGAAATTAGGCTACAGGAGAGATCTAGGAGGAAGGAAAGTTTGCTTTTAATAAATAGAGGGATAATGATGGCAGGAAGGGGGTATGTTTTAGGAAATGTCAGAAGCTCTGTATTGCTGGAGTGAAGTGACAAGAGGACAGTGGTATATGATGAATTTGCAGAGGTCCTGGCAAAGAGTTTGTGTTTTATTATAGATGCAAAGGGAAAAATTTGGAGAGTTTTTAATGAGACAGCTACATAATATGAATCATAGTTTTTAAGATGAACTTTTTATTTGGGGATAATTTTAGATTTACAGAAAAGTTTAAATATAGTACAGAGGGTTTCTGTATACTTTCACCTAGTTACCACCATTGTTAGCATCTTAAAATGCTGTGGTACATGAATACTAACTAAAGGCTTTATTTCAATTTCACCAGTTTTTCCATTAATCTTCTTTTTCTGTTCCAGGATGGAATCCCAGCTACCATATTGCATTTAGTTTTCAAATAGATCAAATAGCCCTAGCTTTCTCTGGTCTCTGATAGTTCCTCAGTCTTTTCTTGTTTTTCATAACCCTGACAGTTTTGAAGAGTCTGGTCAGGTATCCTGTAAAAAATTTCCCAATCAGGGGTTTGTCTGATGTTTTCCCCTCATGATTAGACTCAAATTAGGGGTGTTTTGAAAGACTGTCATAGAGATAATGTGTCCTTCTTATCATATAATATCAGTAGTTCATGATAGGTACACACATGCTATTACTGGAGACCTTAACCTTCATCACTTAGTTCAAGTAGTGCTTGCGTGGTTTCTCCACTATAAAGTTACTATTTTTCCTTCTTCATATTTTATGCTTTAGAAGCAGAGCACTAAGTCTACTCTACCTTCAAGGAGATGGGGGAAAGGGAACTAAGCTGCATCTCCTGGAAAGGGGAATAGGCACATCTATTATTTGGAATTCTCCTGTAAGAAAGATATGCCTGTTATTCCTCATTTATCTCATATATATATATATATATATATATATATATATATATATATACACACACACACACACATGGCAAGGTGGTTTGCTGCCTCCATTCCCCCCATCACCTATATCTGGCATTTCTCCCCACATTATTCCTTCCCAACCTCCCTACCCCTGCTATCCCTCCCCATTACCCCCTAGACCCCAGTGTGTGATGCTCCCCTCCCTGTGCCCATGTGTTCTCATTATTCAACATCCGCCTATGAGTGAAAACATGTGGTGTTAGATTTTTCTGTTCTTGTGTCAGTTTGCTGAGAGTGATGGTTTCCAGATTCATCCATGTCCTTACAAAGGACACAAACTCATCATTTTTTATGGCTGCATAGTATTCCATGGTGTATATGTGTCACATTTTCCTTGTCCAGTCTATCATCGATTGGTATTTAGGTTGGTTCCAGGTCTTTGCTACTGTAAACGGTGCCACAATGAACATACATGTGCATGTGTCTTTATAATAGAACGATTTATAATCCTTTGGATATATATCGAGTAATGGGATTGCTGGGTCAAATGGAATTTCTATTTCTAGGTCCTTGAGGAATCGCCACACTGTCTTCCAAAATGACTGAACTAATTTACACTCCCACCAACAGTGTAAAAGTGTTCCTATTTCTCCACATCCTCTCCAGCATCTGTTGTCTCCAGATTTTTAAATGATCACCATTCTAACCGGCATAAGATGGTATCTCAATGTGGTTTTGATTGTCATTTCTCTAATGACCAGTGATGATGAGCATTTCTTCATATGTTTGTTGGCCTCATGTATGTCTTCTTTTGAAAAGTGTCTGTTCATGTCCTTCACGCACTTTTGAATGGATTTGTTTGTTTTTTTCTTGTAAATCTGTTTTAGTTCTTTGTAGATTCTGTATATTGGCCCTTTGTCAGATGGGTAGATTGCAAAAATTTTTTCACATTAGAGTGAACTTGGTTGCCAGTTCACTCTACTGATTGTTTCTTTTGCTGTACAGAGGCTCTGGAGTTTAATTAGATCCCATTTGTCTATTTTGACTTTTGTTGCCAATGCTTTTGGTGTTTTAGTTATGAAGTCCTTGACTATGTCTATGTCCTGAGTGGTTTTGCCTAGGTTTTCTTCTAGGGTTTTTATGTTGTTAGGTCTTATGTCTAAGTCTTTAATCCATCTGGAGTTAATTTTAGTGTAAGGTGTCAGGATGGGGTCCAGTTCCTGTTTTCTGCACATGGCTAGTCAGTTTTCCCAACACCATTTATTAAAGAGGGAATCCTTTCCCCATTGCTTGTTTTTGTCGGGTTTGTCAAAGATCAGATGGTTGTAGATGTGCGGCAGTGCCTCCGAGACCTCTGTTCTGTTCCATTGGTCTATCTCTGTTTTGGTACCATACCATGCTGTTTTGATTACTGTAGCCTTGTAGTATAGTTTGAAGTCAGGTATCATTTATCTCTTTATTCAAACATTTATTTATAGCAGTACAAATTCATGGATATTGATATCACACTTTGTGTAATAATCCAAATACTACAGTATTTATTATTTATTTTTACTTTTTTTTCCCCATGGTCTTCAAAGCATATATTATTTATTTTATTGTTCAATTTGTAACAGCTTTGGCTGGTGGGAGCTCTTTAAGGTTGGCTCCTATATTTCTTTGATGTTCCCCTATCCTTTTTTTGTTTTTTTTGAGCACTATCTTACTCTCTGCCAGTATAAAGTGCTATATGCTCACCTTGTGTTTTTCTTTCCTCAGTCCTAGAATCAGCCATTTCACCAAGGACCCGGGCTCCTTTTGTCAGAGAATGATAATAGAAACCAAGATTTGTGCACTGACCATTCTAATTGCTAGCAAGGTGTCACTGCCTCTAGGCCCTCTCAGCTAATACAGCTAGGAAATACATGATTTGTGTGAACTAACCCATATGTATACACATATCTATAAATATTTATATATCTATTCATTTGTATCTATATTAAACTAAACATGAGTTTGTACTAATACACTGCCACAGGGCTCACTGAGTCATATTTTTAAAAGTTCACTCCAAAAATATTTTACATCAACAAAAAGGGATAACTAACTGTTATTCCTTTTATAACAACAAAAAGGGATACCTAACTGTTCCAAGAGTAGAGGCAGTGAGACAAGTTTAGGCTATTGTCATCTAGGCAAGAGATGATATAGGTTTGAATTAGGATGGTGACAGACAACAAGGGGGAGACAGAGCTGATTCCAGATAGCCTTCAAAGACAGAGCTGGCAGGATTTGGTGGTAGTCTGGATATGAAGTAGGGGTAAAAGAATGAGGGAAATAGAAGGATCAAGGACGCCTCATGAATTGCAGGTCTAAAGGAAATGTGTCCACTATGATGCCATTTCCTGAGATGGGAAAGACTAGGGAAGGTGCAGCTTTGGAAGGGAGGATACATACAGGAGTCAAAGCTCTGTTTTTATCTTGCTAAGTTTGAGATGATCTTTAGACAAGTTGACATGTCAAATGAGCAGGTACACCTAAGAGTGTGGAGCTCCTGTGAGGAGTTTGGACTAGAGATATAAATTATGGTGTTATAAGCATACAGATTGAAGCCAGGGGGCTAGATGGGATAACCCAGGGAGAAGGCAAGAGTGATGACAGAAAAAAAAAAGGATCAGTACTAAGTCCCAAGACACTTCGGCAGTTACAGATTGAGCAGAGGAGGAGCCAGCAGAAGTGATTTCACTTCTCCATTAGAGTTCAAGATTCACAGTGTTTTTTTATCTGAGATATCCACATCACACATTTCCTCACTGCTTGTGGTGTTCCAATGATCAGCAGAATAATTCCCATTTTTACATTAATTTTGTTTTGTAACTGCTTTGGGGAGGCAACTGGAGATGATTCAACTTTTATTAAATCAACTTTTTGGGATTGATGGGTGTTCTTTTCTTATGAAATACAATGTTCTGCTTCATTTTCATGATGCACCAATTGAAAACTCATTCCTGCCTCTGTACTCATTTCCCTCCCTGGATCCAAGAACATCTTTCTGAAGAAACAGAGAGAAGTGAGCTAGTTTTGGGGGTAGGGAGTGGAGGAGCACTAGAGTGCCTTCCATACCTAGCTGAAAAGGACCTGTATAATATCTCTAGACACATTTATGATCAGGGACTTCTTTCCCTTCCTAATCAAAACAGAAAACCAATTCTCAGATAAACATGCCAGATCCCCAAGTCTTGCTCATTTCTCCAGCCCTGTCTGCATTTCCCCCATCTCTACCCTGAGCCAGGTTCCTACCAGCGCTCCCCGCCCCCCCCCCCGCCCCCCCCCCCCGTGCCCTGCCACCAAGGTAAAAGGGAGAATAGTGCACTGGCTTAAGAGCATGGATCCTGGGCCAGATATCCCTGGGCTTAAATTTTACCAGTACCACCTAGTAGCTGTGTAATCTCGGACCAGTTAACTTCTTTGGGCCTTAATTTCTTCACTTATAAAATATAAATAATAATTATGTTAGTTTCATAGGATTGTTGTGAGAATTTAATGAGATAATGTATATAACATAAAGTGCTTAAAGAGTATCTGGTGTGTGGTAAATGCTACGTAAGTGTTAACTATTGAGTCGGGCGTAGTGGCCCACACCTGTAATCAGAGCATTTTGGGAGGCTGAGGCAAGCGTATCACTTGAGTCCAGGTATTCAAGACCAGTCTGACCAACATGGCAAAGCCCTATCTCTACTAAAAATATATTTAAAAAAAACCTGGGTGTGGTGATGCACACCTGTTACTCATGTACTCAGGAGGCTGGATCCCAGCTACTCAGGAGTATCCCAGCTACTCAGGAGGCTGAGACAGGAGAATCACTTCAACCCAGGAGGTGGAGGTTGCAGTGAGCCAAGATCACACCACTGCACTCCAGCCTGGGTGACAGAGATGTTATCTCAAAAAAAGTGTTAACTATTATTCCTGCAACTGACTAGCATACTAAGGGATCCACCTGCCTCCACCCTTACTAGGGCCTCTCTCAACTACATTCTGATACTGGACAATTTCTTTCTTTTTTTTTTTCTATTCCTTTAACTGATTATTTTTTGTCAACTATCACAAGCTAGGAACTGTCCTAGATACTGAGAATATGGCAGTGGTCAAGATTCACAGTGATCTTGATTTCCTGGAGCTACATTCAAGCAAGAGGAAACAGACAATAAACAAAGTAATTTCAAGCAGTATTGTACCTGCTTTGGCAGTGCTATGAAGGACATACAGGAGTAAAATGTGATAGAGTGAGATTCCTCCTGTGAATGAACAGGGAAAGTGTTTCTGAGGTGATGACTTTTCATCAGCCATTCGTGGGGTGCTCTTTATAAGAAGCACAGGCACAGCAATTGTAAAAACCCTGAGGGGAAGGGGACCCTGGCATGCTGAAAGAACTCTCAGGAAATCAGTGAGACTGAATCATAGTGGAAATAGAGGCATGTGGCAGAGATTGAGAGTGTTCAACACTACATATATACTCCTCCTCTTACTGGACATCCAGCCTAATTCCATTTCCCAGACATCCTTGCCATTACATGTGGACATATGACTGACTTATGGCCAATGGAATGTAAGCGCAGCAAGATACACCACTCTAGGACTGGCCTATAAAACGCTTCAACATGTGATTCTTCTTTCATCTGCTTGCTAGCTACAAAACAATCAACAGGTAATTCCAAGGCCCTTGAGATTTTGTTGTTTCTGTTGTTTGAGACAGTCTCTTGTTGCCCAGGCTGGAGTGCAGTGGTATGACCTAGGCTCATTGCAATCTCTGCCTCAGGGATTACAGGTGTGCACCACCATGACTAGCTAATTTTTGTATTTTTAGTAGAGACAGGGTTTCACCATGTTGCCCAGGCTGGTTTTGAGCGCCTGACCTCAGGTGATCCACCTGCTTTGGCCTCCCAAAGTGTTAGGATTATAGGCATAAACCCCTATGCCTGATCCCCCTTGAGTTTTCAAAGCCACAAGACAAAGTCCCAGACTTTGTGGAGTAGAGTCATCAATGGAGAATTTGGGACTGATCCCTTTAGCAGCTAGTATTATTTACCTCAATACCAGGAGTGTGGTGCAAGATGAGGTCAGAGAGAAGGAAAGGGCCAATTCTTCCTAACACAACCCTTTTACCATCGATCCTGCTGCTTATTGTCCAGACTCCCCAGCCCCAACTATGAGGCCTACCCGGTCATCCTCACAGTACTTACCCCACCATCATGTCTCCTTGATCCAGATCTTGTGCTGCAAGATCTTGTGCTTCTCATTGTCTCGTGCCTTGCAACTCAGCCAACCCTACCAAGTTCTCAGCACCCACTGTTTCAAGCCACCACATCCTCTGAATGCCACTGGGCTCCTTAGCTTTTCACTTCACCATTCATAGGCTGTTTCACACAAGATAGTTTATTTGCTTTATGGACTCAGTGATTAAGCGGAGAAGCCAGATCGCAGCTTCTTCGGGATCCCTCACAATGCCTGATAGAAATGTGCAGCACATAGAAGGTATTCAACAAATGCTTGATTGCCAACATTGAGCTCATTTGAGATAATGTCTCACCTGCTCCACTCATGGATGCAAGTGGCAATTTTGAAAACCACTAAGGCAGGTTTCTGTGACTGTGCACTTTGCATAGAGGAGCTACAACAAATGTTCCTACCATGGCATTGACCCCCTGCTTGGGGGAGTGTCTTGTGTTTAGTTGGTAAGCTTTTCCTAGAAGCTGCAAAATGGAGCCTCTGCCATTACTGTGACAACTGAAGCCTCCAGCTCATTTATAGCAAACGTCAGAAAACAAACATTGCAGATCCCCCACCTCTGAGACATCTTAAAAGCTGACTGTCTTGGCTCCCAGCTCTGCATCTGGTATACTACCAGTTCCCCATAACTTTTATCTTGTTTGAACTCCCATTTGCACCGTTCCAAATTGGGCAACTTGAGTCCCGAACCTCTAGGTTACATTTTGCTCCAATTCAGTTTACCAAAACCCAGTCTCTTCCTAATACACTTAGAGTTCTCAGCCATAGGACCTAATCAGGCCTTAAAAAGCAAAAGCATCACTCTGGGAGAAGTGCAACGGTTCTCCAGAATCAGCCCCACCAATAATTTTCCATATAACTAAGTGACCAGGAAAGCATCCAAAAAGGTATGAATTTACCTTCATTTGCCTTCCAAGGCAAGTAGCTTTCAGCTCCAGAAACGGAGAGACTTTGGAATTAGCATTCTTTAAGGCAAGAGGAGGAGTGGGCTAAGGAGACACATTTCACCTGCCTTTTCCTTAAACCCTGCTAATAACCTTCCTCTCAGAGGGGCAGTAGCTGCAGCTGGGGCTGCAGCTCCAAATCAGTTCATTCATCACAGATGGTACTGTTAGTGTGGGGACTGTGGGCTCCAGTAAACCAAACATTGGGGTTGACTCTTTACTAAGAAGACATTCCTCACTCTGGACTTTGGGCTCAGTCCAGAATGAAATTATTCACATCTCCCTTTCACCTCTCTTCCCTTTTCCCTCTGTTCTTACCTTGTGTTGGCTTCTTGTGCTTAGCTGCTGTTTGGCTTTTTCCCAGCCCCTTCACCCTTTTGTAACCACAATAACTAACCCCTAATGGGAGAGAGCTGGCATTTGTAAGCCTCGACTCAGGTACTGTGCCTAACTCTTTGAGATCTGTTATACTTATATATAAACATGTATATATGTATATCTACATATACATATGTGTATGTGTGTATATATGTATATCTACATATACATATGTGTATGTGTGTATATATATATTATGTACAATCTCTTTTATTCTCTGGTTGTTATCTGTTTCATTTCCAACATGAGGAAACCAAGGATGAGACAGAAGGAAACTGTAGTCCAAGGTCACATGATAGAGCTAAGAAATCCAGATTTCGTTTGATTTAAAGCTCTTGTTCTCTACACAACGACTACATCGTGTTCCCAAAGACATCACATGCAAACAGTAATGTTGCTGAAAGCTTCCCTGTTCCAGAGCTTCCATCAATATCAAAAGGAGATGTTATTTCTACAATGTACCTGTATGATCTTCCCCTGGGGAATGAAATAGCAAGTTCCTGTGAAAAACTACTTCTGTCAATGTTCAGCTAAGACCAAGGCTCAGCAAAATGATTCCAGAATATGACTGCGCTGAATCAACTGAGACTTCTGTTGCCAGAGAAACAGAAGGTACCCAGGAACAGGGTATTCAAGATAGCATAGTGGACGAGTGTTCAGGTCAGGCTCGGGGATCAGATTGCCTCCCTTCTCATCATCTGCACCACTCAGTGGATATGGGAGGTTAGATGAATTACTGAAGCTCAGATGCCCTCATCTGTAAAATACACACACACACACACACACACACACACACACACGTATACATACATATATATGCCAGGCACTGTTCTAACTACTTACATGCGTTGTCCTTCACATCAACCCTATAAATAAGATTACTTTTATAATCTCCATTTTATAGGTGGAAAAACAGAGGCACCGAGAACTTAGGTAAATTGCCCAGTCACACATCTGGTAGATGGCACCAGCAGGTTCAAAGGTGGGTAATCCTACTCCAGACCCTGTGCTTCCTCCCATCACTGTCATTACACGAACAGCAATACTATCTGTATATTATGAATGTTGTCCTAGCTGCTGCATTTAAAACGCCTAACAGTTCCTGGCACAAAGCAAGCTCTCAAAAAATGTTAGCTAATGATATTACTACTAAGGAAAGCTAGAGTGTTTAATTTTTGGCAAATGGAATAGTTTGGTTAGTAGTCAGGGTTTGGACAAAAGGCAAGCATGGGTGTTATGAAAAATCCAAGCCACACGCATTACTGCAGCCAATCCGATCATGGTTCTATGCTCCCTTATGAGCCTGAGCTTTCATTTTCCTGCTCTTCTGGTTAGGGTGGCAACATTTGTTGTACTCCCATTTCATGAGCTTTTGCTGAAGAAAGATAATGGAGTGGAAAGGCATGGGACACTCTTATGGCAACTCGTATTTCTCCTCCACAGCACTAGACACAGAGTTATTATTTATGTAATTACACATTTATTGTCCTCTTTCCCCCCTCAACCAGACTGTAAACCGCTTGAGGGCAAGAACTATGTGTGCTTTTCCACCACTATGTCTCCTGCTCCTGGCATAGAACTTGGCATGAGGTGTGCATTCAGTGTTCGTGGAATGGATGAATGAATGACGATCTGTAGAGCGAGTTGCAGGTCCTCTCCGGATGAGGGGAATGCCAGAAAAGGTGCAATTCCTAGGTATAACCAAAAGGTGGCAGAGTGACTCTGCAAACAGTCAGGGGAGAAAATGACGCAGCCTGGGAGCTGAGTGGTCTGTCAGAAACTGCAAGACTCAGAATGACCTCTGTAGCTCCCATGTTGTTCAGCAAACGGCACTGCATATGGTACGTGCTCAAAAATGCTTGCTAAAAACGACAACTCTTCTTTCGGCAAGGACTTTTCTTCATTTGTCTTTCTTCAATAAGAGCTTCAAAAACCAATATTTATTGAGCGCCTACTAAGTAGGCACTGAGGCGACAGTGATGAACAAATTGGATCTAGCTGTTGCCCTTCTTGAGCTCATATCTAGCAGGGAGGAGATGGTTAATGAGACACATAAGTGCCAAATGCTATGGGAGAGGCCTTGAGGAGTAAGTATATGTTTACACATCCACGTGAGTCACCGCACCATTAAGTAACAGACATTTCCTTGGTTACATAAACTGTTCCAAGACAGAGTGATTGTCAGACATACAAAAGTTTGGGACATTCCACCATTGGCCTTTTTCAATATTACGAACTTGACAAAGTGTAACTACTTTTAACAGAAGACATTTGTTGAAAAGGAATTGCAAATACAGGTCAAGTCCCAAGATGCACATGGACTTCCCTGAATTCTAGACTAGTGTTTCTTATATGTGTCCCGGGCTTTTCATCTTCTACAATGTTAGCTTACTTGATTCTTACTACAAATCTGTGAGGTACGAAAAGCAAACAGCACCAGCCCCATTTTAAAGGGTCTAGCATTTCACAGGGTGAAATGGAAACTCAGAGAAGTTCCGTGACTTGCTCAAATCCCCATTGCACACAGAGGCAGAGTCAGCACCATAACTTGGTCAACTGACTCCAAGTCCATTACACTTAGCTGTCTGTTGATTGCACATAAAGAGGACACCTCTGAAAGTTCCTTACGCTGGGGTGAGACCTGCATTTATGTTTCCTCTATTCCCTATACTCTGGAACACTTTATGTAAGAAGGGAATTATATGTTTTCTAAATTTCTCCTATGGTAATAGACCTATTCAGACTTTGAAACATTCCTCGCGTAAACTTTGGAAATCCCTTTTTTATCTAGAAACTCATCCGTAGATTGTAAAATTTATAGGCACAAAGTGGTAAACATTAGTCTTGAAAAAATAATTTTGTAACCGTTTTTTACATCTGCTTTACTTCTTCATAAATATGTATACACAAACTATGTTTTTCCTGAACCATGTGCAAGCGAGTCACAGTTGTTAATGATCCTTCACCGCTAAGCACCTCAGCCTATGTCTACTAAAAATAAAGATTTTTATTACATAGCAACAAGAAAATGATCAAATTTGATACCTTTAGCATCAATCAAATACTATTACCTAATGAATTTTCCAAATTCCAATTTCACCAATTATTCGGATTAAGTTCTTTATAGCATTTTCATTTTCTTCTTTGGGCTCCAAGCGAGGATCATGCACTGCATTTAGTTGTCCTATCTCTTTCTTCATCTTTTTCTCAGCCATTCTTTGTATTTCATCGCATTGCCATTTTTGAAGAGAACAAATCAGTTATATTGTAGAATGGCCATCAGCTTGGCTTTGTGTGATGTTTCCTCATGATCATACTCAGGTACTGCACTGTGGGCAGGAATAACAGAAGGGATGCTGTGCCCTTCTCAGTGCATCACAGCAGAAGGCACATGATGTCAGATTGTCCCATTTCTTGTGGATGTTTGTTTTAATCACTTGGTTAAGGTAGTATCTGCCAGGCTTCTCCACCATGAATATGCCCTTTTCCTTTTTGTTATTTATAGTAAGTAATCTGTGGGAAAATACCTTTGAGTCTTTTCAATACTCTTGTACCAGTAGTTTTGGTGTCTTGCCCAAATCCAGTATTACTATGTTAATTGCAAAATATTGGCCTCAAACTCTGTCTTCCCACTACCCTTATTAGTGAGCATTATAAAGAAGAGTTGTTGCTTCTCCTTCCTTTTGTAATGCATTGATTTATTTTTCTGACTTTGGTTTTTGGTATCAATTTGGACTCATAAATTCAACTTATGAAAAACTAAAGTTTTCAGTATCACAAAAACCTGGCATGTAAATGTATTACCTTCTTGATTTCATTTTGATGGTAAAATTGTCCCCAATCAAGCTGTAGAAACCCTTCAAGCTGGCTTCTGTGTCCTTTAGGCATGTTACATCAGTGTTTAATCACTGCCTTTCCTTTTAACACAAGATATTCCTTTGCCCTAGAACCAGCTATTTCTCCAAAAGACTTGGTTTCTTTTATCAGAGAATGGTATTTAGAAAACAAGGTCTTGGCACTAGCTGTGCTCATTGATTCAAGGATGTTCCCACTTCTAGACTTTCCCAGTGAACAGAGTTAAGGATGAGCTTATACTGGTATCTCTAATTGCAATTGAACACCATAGGGCTCTTCCTCTTCTCCCATGCCAATGATGTACCTTCTCCCACAGTAAGATCCCTGGCTTGCGAAGACATTAATATAATATAATCACTCATTTGCCCAATCCTTTAGACATACACAATATAGTTTAAGCATTACTATACTGACACCACTACTAATAATAAATCTACTAAGAAAAAAAAAGAAAAGTTCAAGATTTATTTCTTTTTATCTTTGAATTGAGAGTATATGGTTTAAATCACCTAGATTGGTTTTTGTTTATTTCTGGGTTGGTTATTTTATCAATTTGATATATAATTAATGTGCCTCTGTTTGTATTCTATTTTAGGAGTTTCCTCATCCTTACTGATTTCATTTCTCCTTTTGAGTATGGAAAATACAAACATGGTTTCAAGAGTCACAACTATACATATAGGTATATTCTGGTCTCTGAAAGTGTTTTAATATTTTCATATGTATTATGTCCTCCTTATTCCAAAGTTTGCTTAGTTGAATCTCTTTTTGTTTCTTAATTAGATTTGCCAAAGCTTTTCTTTTTAATTGTTTTTTGTTTGTTTGTTTTTTTAAGATAGGGCCTTGCTCTGTAGCCCAGGCTGGAGTGAAGTGGTGCAATCGCAGCTCACTGCAGCCTCAATCTCCAGGTCTGAAGCAATCCTCCCATCTCAGCATCCCACACCCCCCAACCAAAAGTAGCTGGGACTACAGGTGCACACCACCACACCTGGCTAATTTTTGTATTTTTTGTAGAAACAGGGTTTCAACATGTTCCCCAGGCTGGTCTTGAACTCTTAGGCTCAAGTGATCTGCCTGCCTCAGCCTCCCAAAGGGTTGGGATTATAGGCATGAACCACCACAGCTGGCCAGTGTTGGTCTTCATAAAGAATTAACTTTAGGTTTTATTAGTCAGGTCTACTTTTGCTTATTTTCTGTTTTAGTAATGCTTGCATCATTATGAATTCCTTCCATCTACATTTCTTGGGTGTATTTTACCATTATTCTCCTAACGTCTTGAGTTGGATACTCAGTCCATTAATTTTCAGGATTTTTAAAAATAAGTATGTAAAGTTTTCATTTTCTTCTGTATTGTTTTAGCCACCCACCAAAGATTTTAATGTGTCGTTCCTTTATTTTCATTCCATTCCAAATAGTATTTGTCTTGTATTTCTCCCAAGTCTTAATCATCAAACATTTTTTATCATTTTATTTTAGGTATGTGTCACTTATAAACTGCATATGCTAAATATTTGAACACAATCTGAAAATAATAGAATTTAATTTGTTCACATTTATTGGAATTATTGATATATTTGAACTTATCCCTCCCATCTTTTGTTATTCTTTATCATGCTTTAATTTTTTTTTTATCACTACAGCCAGTTGTTAGCATCTCTTTTGAACTCTGTGTTCAGTGACGTCATGTTGGTAGCTTGACGTCAGCCATGTTGGGAGTAATTTTCATTGTACAAATCAGAGCTTTTCCCCCCTGAGTTGGTTGTTAAGCATTTACCAGCACACCACTCTTTTCTTGTATGTCATGTCTTTCTCTTTACTATGTTACTTTTTAGTTTTAGTATGCCCTTGAGTATTTTAGAGAGGGTCCATGAATACTAAAATTTATTAGTATGTATTTGCCCTCCTCCTTCAATATTGATTTACCTAACAATAGGATTTATGGAAGAGACTGATAATTGCCTATTTTAAATCCAGTTTTCCCTTTTCCTCAAGAACTAAACCTCATTTTAGCAGAGTTAACAAGTCCCTTGAATAAACATAGTACTTTTTAGTCTTTCTTTAGGCAAGTGTGGCCACATGATCAAGTTCTAGCCAATTAAGTTAAAATAAATACTGTGTAGGAGTTCTAGGAAGCCTCCTTAAGGAGAAATGACAAAACTGGGAGAGATGTTCATTTTACTCTTCCTCACAATTACTTTATATGACGACTTGGAACATGTATAAGATGGCTGGAGCCCCAGGAGCTACCTTGAGCTGTGAGGTAACTAGGGATGGAAGTCATACGTTGAAAATGGTTGCAACAGAAAGATAAAAAGAGCCTGAGCACCGATAACCTCATGAAGCTGGGTTGATTCTCCATGCCTCAATTTTTTCTTTGATACTTTTCATCTCTTTGTCTTTTGGTTTAATATTTTGGGAAATTTCCTCTACATGAGTTTCCAATAACTAATTCCTTCTTTAGCCACACACATTCTATCATTCAACCATTCTGCTGAATTTTTAATTTCAGTAGTCAGATTTTTAATATCAAGACACTTTCCTATTCTCTGACTGTGGATACAATATTGTGACAGGTTCTTACTCTTTCTCTTGCCCAACTCTTCTCCAGATAGATATTTAATAGTCACATTACCAGACAGAACCAAAAACTAGAGTACCAAGTGATATATTTTGAATTCTGCATTTCAACTTCCAAATTATTATCTGGTGCTCCCCTTCTGTGAGTTCTTTGGGGATAGAGACAATAGAAGTTGCTGAGTAAATACTTGCAATTAAATTCACTGGTAAAGATTATTATTGAAGAATAAATTAATAGAAAAGATACTTAAATATCCATTCATCCTTCCCAAATCACTTTAAATTTTGGGCATAATAACGTGAGCTGATAAACAGTTGCCATCTGATAAAAACCAAAGGGCCAGATATTGAAATGTACGGTTTTGTGGGCCATGTGGCCTCTGTTGCAATTACTGACATTGTAGTGTGAAAGCAGCCATAGACTATTTGTACATAAATGGATGTGACTATGTTCCAATAAAACTTTACTTATGGTCACTAACAGTTGAATTTCATGTAATTTTCAAGTGCCATGAAATATTATTCTTCCTTTCATTTCTTTCAACCATTTAAAAACATCAAAAATCATTCTGGCTTCTTGGCCATTCAAAATTATGGAGTGAGCTAGACTTGTCTCGCAGGCCATCATTTGATGATCTCTTTTCTAGCTATTACCGTTAATGCTTGTTTTGGTCAAACAAACCCAATAGCATTTATAGCTCTTTTGTCCTTGACCTGAATTTCATCACCAACTAATGGATGTTTGGGAAAGAATCATAGGTATTTCCTTTCTCTTATTTCTTTCCCACTCAGCCTCATTTTGGCCCCAGCATTTTTGCTTTATTTTGTTTCTCTTTTTCCTCGTGATTTCATATTTAACCCAACAACAATGTAAGCTCTACACACATGCACATACGCACACACGGGGGTGGGAGGAGTTAAAAAGAAAAGATGATCATCTTTTCTTATTACCATGAGAAATTTAAGTGTCCGAGTCTGTTAACTTTTTGAATTGTGATACTTCAGACAATGAATAAAGCCAGTTTGTTTACAAGGAAGGAAGGGAAAATGTCCTAATCACAGTACTCTGGACATTAGGCCCAAAAGGATCAAAATATTCATTAATGAAGATTATAACATTTGGTGGGACTTCGCTAGTTCTCATGTCGTGTTTCAAATCAGGAACAGTTCTCTTCAGAACATGGGTCCAGACATTTGTGGACTGAGAAGTCTAATCCATCACTGCACAATTATCTTACCTGCTTGGGTAAAGCCAGCAAGGTATCTTGCTGCCCTAGCCAGAGTTCTTCAGGAAATGAGGAGAAACCATGTGGACTTCATTAAAACAGTTGCCAAAGCACATCATTCCTTTGAGCTTCATATAATATTTCCATAAAAATAAATCATGTGATGCCAACAGTTTTTTGTTGTTTGAACAACAGTGCATTTGCAAAGGGTTGAGCCTCATTTTCTTTTTGATGTATTCTTAGTAGAATAGAATTAAGGTAAATCTGTGGGGAAAGCAGACACAGTTGCTTCAGGCTGGACTACATTACTGGGGTCATCATGAGTGCCAGTGTCTGGTCCTCTGCTTAACAAATTCAGAAGTTGATTGTTATGACATTCATACTGAGGTGATCAGGCTTCAGGGGACTGACTCATGCTAACCAGATTTACAGAAGACCAACTGATTAAATGGGAAGCCAATTGATTAATTTACACTGGGAAATGGAACTGCCAGCCAGCCAGCGCATTCTTTGCCAGAAGAAAAGATAACTTGGAAAACCAAATTACAGTCCAAAGGTTGTTTGAAGAGTGCAGAAATCAGGACTAAAGTTGTTAAATTGCTTCAAAGGATAGTTGCCCAGCTATGGCAGTCTGATGAGTTCTACTTCTCTGGTGCAATGACCTTCTTCGCAGATCCCAGGATTTAACATTGGCTGATCAGGGTTCCCTCACTCTTGGCCACTGCTAGAGACACACCGACTATGTATTACTCTGCAGCTCTCGTTTTTCAAGTCTGTAAGAAAACTGTATGATATGAAACATAGCCTAGGGTACATAGAGATAATATTCCCCTGACATCTGACCCAATGGACCCAATATTTTTATATCAGTGTCCCCTTCTCTTTTCCTAAACTGTTTTTCTTATAATCTTACTCTAATCTCTGAAAATTTCTTTTCCTTTCTTGTTCTAACTGAAACTCAGCTCTCCTCTAGGGACAATATATTTCCCTTGTTGCTTTCTTAAGTAGTGGCTGTTAAACCTTCATACTGCTAGATTTGAAAGTTGGGTAGGTGGCCTTCTTTATTTCCATTGCCATTTCCAGACCATTCTTCTTTCCTCCAAAACATCAGGGTCATTTTGATCTCATGCCATCAGACCAGACAATTTACTAGTTCCTCCTTGTTTCAGACCCCTGATTTCCTGAGTGTTTTAGCTCTTGGCATGCTTTTGCTTTCTCCAACACTACATCTGCCTTCATACTTGGTGATTTTGATAGTACACATAGAGAATCCTACCTGTGCCCTAGACTTTCAGTTCCTTGACCTCTTTTCCTTGAGTGACGTTTTCTGTACCCCACTCCCCAACACCAGCTGCTCACTCCCATGGCTATATTCTAGATCTGATCATTACCAGTAACTGCATTCCCTCCTTTATCTGAATTTCATGCATCCCACTATCCCTCCACCACTTCTTATTTTTCCACTTACTCCCTCTACTGCCCTATCTTCAGCAATCCTTCAATCTCATCATGACCTATAATTCATTGAGCCTCTCACCTTTTCACCATTTCTTATCCCTCATAGATAAGGGATAAGCAATAGTCATCACGTTCTTCATACACAGCTTTGCTTCCATGGCCCATTGTTATAATTTTTCTCTTGCATATACCAGTGACTCCCTTGCCCCTTGCCTTGTTTCATCATACCCCTCTGGCAATGTCTCCACTCTATTTTAATCAAATTTCATGCCTCCTCTGAAACTGCACCTGTGCAGCTAAAAGTGCCTGGGGAAAACATACAATGTGCCTACTGATCTCACTTTAAATTCATGAGCACTATCCTCAAGTGGTCCCTTAATGATAACTCAGTAATTTTATTACATTTATTAATTCATTTATTCTCTCACTCTTCTAAACAAATAATACCTTATATTCTTCCTCAACCTCCAGTACCTCTCTCATCCTCATTCTCATCAGATGACCCTATTTATTCATCTGAAAAGTATAAGCAATCAGCTGAGAAGTTGTTGCCCATACTCCCACAAGCAGCTGACCTCCGTCTGTATGCACACACTAGCCTCCTTCCTGTTACCATAGATGAACAGTCTGTGCGCCTCACTAAGGCCAATTCTCTATTTGTGCACTCAGCCTCATCCCATTTTACCCACTTCAGAACAGTCTTCCAGCGATTCCCTTCTCTCTCTTCGATATCATCAATTTTTCCATCTTTACTGGATAATCTCATCTGCATACAAACATGCTATTATTTCTTCCATTTTAAACTATGCTTTTAATCTTGGATTGCCCTCCAATTACTATTAATTTCCCTTTCCTTTTATTAAAAAAAAAACTCCACAAAGGTATTGCCCATAATCATCTTCAATTCCTCTCCATCAAGTCTTTCTTATTCATCTTAATCAGGCTTTCTCCTCCAGCATTTCTCTGAAATTGCCCTTGTCAAAATCACCAATGACCTCCACCTTGCTGACTCCAAAGTCACTTCTCAGTCTTCATTGTACTTGACTCAGCAGTGGCATTTGACACTGTATATCACTTCTTCCTTCTGGAAATACTTGCTTCAATCAGCCTCCAGGATTCCACTCTCTCCTGGTCCTCTTTCACTTCACTGGCCTGTCCTCCCCAGTCTCCATTGCTTCTTCATCCTCACCTCCCTCATCTTTTAATATATTGGAATTCCCTGGGACTCATTTCTTGGTGCTTTATTCTCTCTCTACATTCACTTACTTAGTGATCTCATCCAGTCTCATAGCCTTTAAATACCACTGAAAACTCCTAATGTTATATCTCCAGCCCAGATCCCTTCCCTGAACTTCATACTCGTATATCCAACTGCCTACTTTAGAGGTCAACTGGCATATACATTTGACATGTCAAGATTGACATGTACAAAACACATCTTATGGCATAACTTCTCTACCCATGCCCACTGTTAAAACCTGTTCCTCCTGTGGTCTCACCATGTCAGTAAGTGACATTTACATCCTTCCAGTTGCTCAGGACCAAAACCTTGATATAACTTTTGATACCTATCTCTCTCACATACTTCACATCTAATTTATCAGTAAGTTATGTTAACTCTCTTCCAAAATACAACTAGAATCCAACCCCTTCCCACTGCCTTCCCTACTACCACCTTGGTTGAAACCACTATCATCTCTTGCCTGGATTATTGCAATAGCCTTCCAACAGGTTTCCCTGAAACACTTGCCCCATTACTGTTTATTTTGAACACAGCATCCAGAATTGAGTTTTTTAAAATCCAAAATCAGATCACGTCACACTGCTGCTCAAAACTTTCCAATAACTTCTCATCTCCCTCAAGGTCAAAGCCAAAGTCCTCGCAATTACTTACAGGGCTCTATATAATTGGGGACCACCTTTCATTACCTCTCTGACTTTATTCACTCTGTTCCACCAACCTTGGCCTCTTTGTTCTTTGTCCAGCCTATCAGAGAATCTTAGGGGTTTTGTCCCAGCTGTGTTCTCTGCCTAGAGTGATCTTCCCCCAGATAGCCCTGTGGCTCACTCCCTCATCTCTTTCAGGCTTTGGATCCATGACTACACTATTTAAACTTGCTCCATATACACCCAGCAGTCTCTGTCGCCCTCCCCGTTTTATTTTTCTTTATTCAACTGCTTGTTTTTTATTTATCACCATGAAACAAACTATATATTCTACTTACTTGTCTTGCTTATTGTCTATTCCCTTCACAACCCCATTCTTTCCCCCCTAATAAAATGTAATCTACTTGAGAGCAGGGATGTTTCTTTCATTTACTTCTGTATCCTCAGGGCCTAGAAGAACAGTTGGATCACAGTGGGTGCTTAATAAATATATTTAAGAGAGGAAAGGGGAATAAAGAATGTTTAAAGTACAAAGTATTTTTTTTCTATGTTGTCTCTATGGGAATTAAATCAGTTGCTTGGAATTGGGAATATATTTTGTCATAGATTTAATAAGATTTCTGTTAACAGTTATAACTCTATAAATGCAATGTGGTATCCTGAATTGGATCCTGGAACACAGAAACAACAATAGTAGAAAAACCGACAAAATCCTAATAAAATTAGGAGTGAGAACACAGGTTATGTCATAGCTTTGTCACTTAATTGCTATGCGACCTTCATTTCTGTGAAGCTCTGTATTCGTGTCTATAAAATGGAATACGAATCCTAATAAATCCTGCAGTTTGGTTTACAGTAATATGTCAGTGTTGGTTTCTTTTTTTTTTTTTTTTTAATTTTTTATTGGATTATAGGTTTTGGGGTACATGAGCAGAGCATGCAAGACAGTTGCGTAGGTACACACATGGCAGTGTGCTTTGCTTTTCTTCTCCCCTTCACCCACATTTGGCATTTCTCCCCAGGCTATCCCTCCCCACCTCCCCCTCCCACTGGCCCTCCCCTTTTCCCCCCAATAGACCCCAGTGTTTAGTACTCCCCTTTCTGTGTCCATGTGTTCTCATTTTTCATCACCCACCTATGAGTGAGAATATGCGGTGTTTCATTTTCTGTTCTTGTGTCAGTTTGCTGAGGATGATGTTTTCCAGATTCATCCATGTCCCTACAAACGACACGAACTCATCATTTCTGATTGCTGCATAATATTCCATGGTGTATATGTGCCACATTTTTCCAATCCAGTCTATTATCAATGGGCATTTGGGTTGATTCCAGGTCTTTGCTATTGTAAACAGTGCTGCAATGAACATTCGTGTACATGTGTCCTTATAGTAGAACGATTTATAGTCTTTTGGATATATACCCAGTAATGGGATTGCTGGGTCAAATGGAATTTCTATTTCTAAGGCCTTGAGGAATCGCCACACCGTCTTCCACAATGGTTGAACTAATTTACACTCCCACCAACAGTGTAAAAGTGTTCCTTTTTCTCCACATCCTCTCCAGCATCTGTTGTCTCCAGATTTTTTAATGATCGCCATTCTAACTGGCGTGAGATGGTATCTCAATGTGGTTTTGATTTGCATCTCTCTGATGACCAGTGACGATGAGCATTTTTTTCATATGATTGTTGGCCTCATATATGTCTTCTTTCGTAAAGTATCTGTTCATATCCTTTGCCCACTTTTGAATGGGCTTGTTTGTTTTTTTCCTGTAAATCTGCTTGAGTTGTTTGTAAATTCTGGATATCAGCCCTTTGTCAGATGGGTAGACTGCGAAAATTTTTTCCCATTCTGTTGGTTGCCGATCCATTCTAGTGACTGTTTCTTTTGCCGTGCAGAAGCTGTGGAGTTTCATTAGGTCCCATTTGTCTATTTTGGCTTTTGTTGCCAATGCTCTTGGTGTTTTGTTCATGAAGTCCTTGCCTACTTCTATGTCCTGGATAGTTTTGCCTAGATTTCCTTCTAGGGTTTTTATGGTGCCAGGTCTTATGTTTAAGTCTTTAATCCATTTGGAGTTAATTTTAGTGTAAGGTGTCAGGAAGGGGTCCAGTTTCTGCTTTCTGCACATGGCTAGCCAGTTTTCCCAACACCATTTGTTAAACATGGAATCCTTGCCCCATTGCTTGTTTTTGTCAGGTTTATCAAAGATTGTATAGTTGTATGTATGTTGTGTTGCCTCCGGTGCCTCTGTTTTGTTCCATTGATCTATATCTCTGTTTTGGTACCAGTACCATGCTGTTTTGATTACTGTAGCCTTGTAGTATAGTTTGAAATCCGGTAGTGTGATGCCCCCCGCTGTGTTCTTTGTGCTTAGAATTGACTTGGCTATGCGGGCTCTCTTTTGGTTCCATATGAAGTTCATGGTGGTTTTTTCCAGTTCTGTGAAGAAAGTCAATGGTAGCTTGATGGGGATAGCGTTGATTCTGTAAATTACTTTGGGCAGTATAGCCATTTTCACGATATTAATTCTTCCTAACCATGAACATGGAATGTTTCTCCATCTGTTTGTGTCCTCTCTGATTTCGTTGAGCAGTGGTTTGTAGTTCTCCTTGAAGAGGTCCCTTACGTTCCTTGTGAGTTGTATTCCAAGGTATTTTATTCTTTTTGTAGCAATTGCGAATGGCAGTTCGCTCTTGATTTGGCTTTCTTTAAGTCTGTTATTGGTGTAGACGAAGGCTTGTGATTTTTGCACATTGATTTTATATCCTGAGACTTTGCTGAAGTTGTTTATCAGTTTCAGGAGTTTTTGGGCTGAGGCGATGGGGTCTTCTAGGTATACTATCATGTCGTCTGCAAATAGAGACAATTTGGCTTCCACCTTTCCTATTTGAATACCCTTTATTTCTTTTTCTTGCCTGATTGCTCTGGCTAGAACTTCCAGTACTATATTGAATAGGAGTGGTGAGAGAGGGCATCCTTGTCTAGTACCAGATTTCAAAGGGAATGCTTCCAGTTTTTGCCCATTCAGTATGATATTGGCTGTTGGTTTGTCATAAATAGCTTTTATTACTTTGAGATACGTTCCATCGATACCGAGTTTATTGAGGGTTTTTAGCATAAAGGGCTGTTGAATTTTGTCAAATGCCTTCTCTGCGTCAATTGAGATAATCATGTGGTTTTTGTTTTTGGTTCTGTTTATGTGGTGAATTACGTTGATAGACTTGCGTATGTTGAACCAGCCTTGCATCCCCAGGATGAATCCTACTTGATCATGATGAATAAGTTTTTTGATTTGCTGTTGCAATCGGCTTGCCAATATTTTATTGAAGATTTTTGCATCTATGTTCATCATGGATATTGGCCTGAAGTTTTCTTTTCTCGTTGGGTCTCTGCCGGGTTTTGGTATCAGGATGATGTTGGTCTCATAAAATGATTTGGGAAGGATTCCCTCTTTTTGGATTGTTTGAAATAGTTTTAGAAGGAATGGTACCAGCTCCTCCTTGTGTGTCTGGTAGAATTCGGCTGTGAACCCATCTGGACCTGGGCTTTTTTTGTGAGGTAGGCTCTTAATTGCTGCCTCAACTTCAGACCTTGTTATTGGTCTATTCATAGTTTCAGCTTCCTCCTGGTTTAGGCTTGGGAGGACACAGGAGTCCAGGAATTTATCCATTTCTTCCAGGTTTACTAGTTTATGTGCATAGAGTTGTTTGTAATATTCTCTGATGATGGTTTGAATTTCTGTGGAATCTGTGGTGATTTCCCCTTTATCATTTTTTATTGCATCTATTTGGTTGTTCTCTCTTTTATTTTTAATCAATCTGGCTAGTGGTCTGTCTATTTTGTTGATCTTTTCAAAAAACCAGCTCTTGGATTTATTGATTTTTTGAAGGGTTTTTCGTGTCTCAATCTCCTTCAGCTCAGCTCTGATCTTAGTAATTTCTTGTCTTCTGCTGGGTTTTGAGTTTTTTTGATCTTGCTCCTCTAGCTCTTTCAATTTTGACGATAGGGTGTCAATTTTGGATCTCTCCATTCTCCTCATATGGGCACTTATTGCTATATACTTTCCTCTAGAGACTGCTTTAAATGTGTCCCAGAGGTTCTGGCACATTGTGTCTTCGTTCTCATTGGTTTCGAAGAACTTCTTTATTTCTGCCTTCATTTCGTTGTTTACCCAGTCAACATTCAAGAGCCAGTTGTTCAGTTTCCATGAAGCTGTGCGATTCTGGGTCGGTTTCTGAATTCTGAGTTCTAACTTGATTGCACTATGGTCTGAGAGGCTGTTTGTTATGATTTCAGTTGTTTTGCATTTGTTGAGCAGTGCTTTACTTCCAATTATGTGGTCAATTTTAGAGTAGGTGTGATGTGGTGCTGAGAAGAATGTGTATTCTGTGGATTTGGGGTGGAGAGTTCTGTAAATGTCCACCAGGTTTGCTTGCTCCAGGTCTGAGTTCAAGCCCTGGGTATCCTTGTTGATTTTCTGTCTGGTTGATCTGTCTAGTATTGACAGTGGAGTGTTAAAGTCTCCCACTATTATTGTGTGGGAGTCTAAGTCCTTCTGTAAGTCATTAAGAACTTGCCTTATGTATCTGGGTGCTCCTGTGTTGGGTCCATATATGTTTAGGATCGTTAGCTCTTCTTGTTGTATCGATCCTTTTACCATTATGTAATGGCCTTCTTTGTCTCTTTTGATCTTTGTTGCTTTAAAGTCTATTTTATCAGAGATGAGAATTGCAACTCCTGCTTTTTTTTGCTTTCCATTAGCTTGGTAAATCTTCCTCCATCCCTTTATTTTGAGCCTTTGTGTATCCTTGCATGTGAGATGGGTTTCCTGGATACAGCACACTGATGGGTTTTGGATTTTTATCCAATTTGCCAGTCTGTGTCTTTTGATTGGTGCATTTAGTCCATTTACATTTAGGGTTAATATTGTTATGTGTGAATTTGGTACTGCCATTTTGATTCTAAGTGGCTGTTTTGCCTGTTAGTTGTTGTAGATTCTTCATTATGTTGAAGCTCTTTAGCATTCAGTGTGATTTTGGAATGGCTGGTACTGATTGATCCTTTCTATGTGTAGTGCCTCTTTTAGGAGCTCTTGTAAAGCAGGCCTGGTGGTGACAAAATCTCTGAGTACTTGCTTGTTCGCAAAGGATTTTATTCTTCCTTCACTTCTGAAGCTCAGTTTGGCTGGATATGAAATTCTGGGTTGAAAGTTCTTTTCTTTAAGAATGTTGAATATTGGCCCCCACTCTCTTCTGGCTTGTAGTGTTTCTGCCGAGAGATCTGCTGTGAGTCTGATGGGCTTCCCTTTGTGGGTGACCCGACCTTTCTCTCTGGCTGCCCTTAGTATTCTCTCCTTTATTTCAACCCTGTTGAATCTGACGATTATGTGCCTTGGGGTTGCTCTTCTTGCGGAATATCTTTGTGGTGTTCTCTGTATTTCCTGCAATTGAGTGTTGGCTTGTCTTGCTAGGTGGGGGAAATTTTCCTGGATGATGTCCTGAAGAGTATTTTCCAGCTGGGATTCATTCTCTTCGTCCCCTTCTGGTACACCTATCAAACGTAGGTTAGGTCTTTTCACATAGTCCCACATTTCTTGGAGACTTTGTTCATTCCTTTTTGCGCTTTTTTCTCTGATCTTGGTTTCTCGTTTTATTTCATTGAGTTGGTCTTCGACTTCAGATATTCTTTCTTCTGCTTGGTCAATTCGGCTATTGAAACTTGCATTTGCTTCATGAAGTTCTCGTATTGTGTTTTTCAGCTCCTTTAATTCATTCATATTCCTCTCTAAGGTATCCATTCTTGTTATCATTTCCTCGAATCTTTTTTCAAATCTTTTTTCAAGGTTCTTAGTTTCTTTGCATTGATTTAATACATGATCTTTTAGCTCACAAAAGTTTCTCATTATCCATCTTCTGAAGTCTAATTCCGTCATTTCGTCACAGTCATTCTCCGTCCAGCTTTGTTCCCTTGCTGGGGAGGAGTTTTGGTCCTTTCTAGGAGGCGATGTGTTCTGGTTTCGTGTGTTTTCCTCTTTTTTGCGCTGGTTTCTTCCCATCTTTGTGGATTTGTCTGCTGGTCGTCTGCGTAGTTGCTGACTTTTCGTTTGGGTCTCTGAGTAGACACCCAGAATGTTGATGATGAAGTATTTCTGTTGCTTGGTTTTCCTTCTACCAGTCTAGCCCCTTCGCTGAACGACTGTTGAGGTCCGCTCCAGACCCTGCTTGTCTGGGGTGCACCTCTAGTAGCCGTGGCACAGCGAGGGATGCTACCAGTTTCTTTTTCTGCTCTCTTTGTCCCAGGATGATGCCTGCCTAATGACAGTCTTTTGGATATAGAGGGGTCAGGGAGCTGCTTGAGGAGACAGTTTGTACTTTATAGGGGTTTAATTGCTGAGCTGTGCACTCTGTTGTTCATTCAGGGCTGTTAGGCTGCTATGTTTGATTCTGCTGCAACACAGCTCATTAAACAACCCTTTTTTTTTTTTCTCAAATGCTCTGTGTTGAGGGGTTTGGGCTTTATTTTTGGATGTCCGATCAGGTGTCCTGCCCAGCTCGAAGGCAGACTAGCCACTGTTTGGCTGCCAAGGCTCCACCCTGCTTTTGTGTGATTCACGCTGTTCCTGCCGGCTCTGCTGTGGTCTCCGCCACGCCCTGTGGCGGAGTCTCTTCGTTGCAGCGTGTTGCCTCAGCAACGGCAGGCTGCGTCAGCAGTGGGCGTGTATCTCAGTTGGGGCGGGTTGCCTCGGCAACGGCTGGCTGCGTCAGCAGTGGGCGTGTATCTCAGTTGGGGCGGGTTGCCTCGGCAACGGCTGGCTGCGTCAGCAGTGGGCGTGTATATCAGTTGGGGCAGGTTGCCTCCGTAGTGGTGGACGCCCCTCCCCCACAGAGCGTCTCGGACCGTCTGCCCGGGATAGTTTGAAATCGCGGTTTTGTTCGTCCCACTGGGTATCCCAAACGATCTGTCCCTGCAATCCCCTGGGCTGGGCTACTGTGCAAGTCTCATTCAGTCTCAAGTCCAGCCCTCTCAAGTCTCAGGTTGCCGGTTCAACAAGGCACCTGGACAAGCGCGCCCTGTGGGGATTGCTGGGTAGGGCCGGCCGCCGCCGCCCCGGCTGCCGGCTTCGCCAGGCAGACCTACTGCCTGGTGTCCCGTTTCTTTTTATACTTGGGAGTTTCCCCGTTCTGTGGGCAACAAAGATCAGTCTGGAAATGCAGCACTGACTCACCGTTTGCGAATTCAACGCGGGCTCCAATCCTGGGTTGTTCTCACAGCGCCATCTTCGTGTTGGTTTCTTAATTGTGACAAGTGTACCATGGCAATAAGATGCCAACATTAGGATAAAATGGGTAAGGGGCATATGGAAACTCTCTGTATTATTTTTACAAATTTCCTCCAAACTGAAAATTGTTCAAGAATTTTAAGAAGTCTGGTGTATGTGTGTGTGGAGGGGTGGTGGTGGGCAGAATAATGTCCCTACAATGATGTTCACCTTCTTTTCCAAATCATTGTAGAAGTCCCCCTCCCTCCATAAATAGGTACAAAAATGTCTACCTTCTCATCGTCAGAACCTGTGGATATGTTAGGTTACATGGAAAGGGGGAATTAGGTTGCAGATGGAATTAAGGTTGCTAATAAACTGGTCTTTAAATGGGGGGATTATCCTGGATTATCTAGGTAGATCCAGTGTAATCACAAGGGTCCTTAAACTTGGAAGAAGGAGGCAGAAAAAAGGCAAAGGGAGATGTGAATATGAAAGAATGACCAAAGAGATGTGACATTGCTGGCTGTGAAGAGAGTGAAAAGTGCTGAGGCATGCAGGAAGCCTTCAGAAGCTGAAAGTATGCAAAGAAACAGATCTGCCCTTAAAGTTTCAAAAATCAAGCACAACCTTGTCAACATCTTGATTTTTAGCCCAGTGAGGCCCAGGTTGGACTGCTACAGAATTGTAAGAGAATAAATTTGTATTGTTTTTAGACACTCAGTTTGAGGTAATTTGTTATGGCAGACATAGGAAACTAAATACATATCATTTCTAGTCATTACCAAAACCCAGGAAGATAGGTCTAATCTCCATTTTATAGAAGCGAATACTGAGCTTCACAGAAATGAAAGTCGCACAGCAATTAAGTGACAGAGCTACGACCTAACCTGTGTTCTCACTCCTAATTTTATTAGGATTTTGTCAGTTTTTCTACTATTGTTGTTTCTATATTCCTAATTTTATGCTCTATTATTGGCATGCTGTCTCGCTCCTTAGGATCCAAGACGTGGCCCACCAAACCCTATGTAACCCATAATATGCCCCAAATACCTTAGATTTGCAAGATTTGAAAAATGCTTTTTGAAAAACAAAAGTGATGGTGGAGCCACTTTTAAATTGTACAACAAAAGGTGTATTTCAAAATGGCATATTTAAATAACTTAAAAGTACACATGCACCAGTTCTCGATGGTGTTCTAACTAGCAAACGAAGTGTTGTATATACCTGTGTAAATGGTGTTTGTTTATCTTCAAGACTGAAACTTAAGGTAAATCAGATTTAATTAAGAAAAATAAGCAGGCAGATGTAGACTTCTGTGAAGAAGCTAAAGGTGACTTTAGGTCATTTTCCAGGCCTTAGAGATTGAGGGCACCACTGGGGTTTTTTATGTCTAATTTTACTTCAAAGCTTATGGACACAGATGCATCACTAGCTCTGCTCTTACCTAGCCTTGATCAAGATTGTTTTCAGCTCACAAAAGAACATTACTTTCACTCAGAAACAACCAAAAAATTGCCCCAAGCCTCAAAGCAAAATTTCTTAATCCATTTTGTTTACTTTCTTCCTCCTAGTTTCTGGGTTTCTTAGTGCGTCTTTGTCTTGGGCTCCGTGGTTTTCTTTCCCCACTTAGGATCTGGGAATATATATGCTAAGAGTTGACAATGTCTTTTCCTGTCCGTTAACTCGGCTTGATTTTGCTACTCTCAAAAACCCTTTGAGGTAGGCCAAGCAGGTATTACTATTCACATTTTACAAAGAAGGAAACCAGAACTCAGAGAGATTGAGCTAGGACACAAATCCAATAGAGACTCAGTCAAAGTCGAGTGCTATTTCTACCATATCCTGCTACCTCATCC
The DNA here is from genome assembly GCF_049354715.1 of Callithrix jacchus. NCBI lineage: Eukaryota > Metazoa > Chordata > Mammalia > Primates > Cebidae > Callithrix > Callithrix jacchus. Next base: position 133,920,916 of record NC_133524.1, on the reverse strand, counting down.
CAGAGATGGAGACACATTCCTTGGAACCTAGGATGGGAAAGAACTGAAATGAAGATGTGGACCCCAAAGGGGAACATTTGGAGGAAGGGAAAATCAGGAGAACCATGCTGCTGTCCTTCCTATGGAGAGGGAGGAGCAAAAAGGGAATGTCTATGTGGCCTGGAGACAAGGGTATAGGTCAATCATCTACGCTACCAATAGATGGCCAATGAGGAAGAGGGACGCCAAATGACATAGGAAGAAAAGGAGACTCATGGAGACTCACAGGTGGTAGCATAAGAGGAGAAACTGGAAGGAATCTTTATGATTTGGGAGTTTGAAAATGGAGTTGGACTTTCTGAGGAAATCCTGAAGCACAGACTACATGTAAGTATGTAAATTTTAGATTTGACTCAAACTCCTCTCCCCTTGTTTCACTTTATAGTCCATCCTTGCTCCCATTTGTAGCCCAACACCAGTTCCCTTGAACATTGGGGAAGCAAGAGCCTTTAAATCTGAACCCCACATTCATCCCTCAGTCCTAGCAACCCAAAGCCTCATTCAGAGGTGTCTGGATTAGGCTCCTTGGGATGTCAGAACAGAACACTGTTCACCTTCAAGGTCTCATCTTTTCTGAGATGCTTAGAGATATATGCCTCAAATTTACTATATTTTCTTCCCTTCTCTACTGTCTCCTCACCAACACATACCCTTATCCCCAACAAAACATCTTCCTAACACAATTTAGTCATCAGTTTTCCTGGTAGCAAGAAGCTTATACATTTCTAACCATATTGTTTTTTCCCAACAAACATCAACATGTGTTTAATTTAATTATATGTTAGTTACTTTTGTCTACTCAGCTGAGGCCCCGTTTTCACCAACAGTACAACTTAAGAAGGAATTCTGGCACCGGGATCATGATATGATGTTTACTTTTACCTTTACAAAATCTTGTCAAAGAAAGAAATGAGCTATTCTTAATATTAAGAATACTAATAATCACCAAGCATTTAGAACAGTGCTTAGTGATTTTTAGTATTCTTAATAGTTTTTTAACTTCATGTCTTCATGCCTAAATTCATAGATTCATGTAGGGTGCTTTCTTCATGATGATATGTATAAATGCCTAAAACTCAAAAGTTGGGTTACTTCTCATAAGATTTCCTATAAACACTGTAGCCCAATCCTGGTATTAAGGTTCTCCTTAGTCCAATTCTAGCATTTTCTCTTCTCTCCTGGATATCCTGTTCTTGTCCTTTTTGTCCTAAGCCTTCTTGGTTGTACATTTTAGGCCCCACCTAAATTGAGGACCTGCTGCCCTTTTCATATCATCTCCATATTTAGAATTGTATTTGTCAAATAATTCATTATTTTTGTTTCAAAATTAAATTTAATATATGAATTCCAAGTATCATATAGAACCACTTCAGATACCTGGAGTTTAGGCTTCCAGCAGCTTTAACTACTGGAACATGGCTGTATAACCCAGAAAGAAATGGGAACGCATAGCCATCTGAAGCTTTCATCCAGTCTGTGGATGAAAATGCGTATCAATTATAAATATTGGCTTCGCAATTGTGATGGTCAGTTTTATGTGTCATCATGGCTAGCCTACCATCCCTGTTTTGATTCCATAAAATATTAATCTAGGTGTTGCTGTGAAGGTCTATTGTAGATGTGATTAACATCTACAGTCAATTGACTTTAACTATAGGACACTGTCTTTGATCATGTGGGTGGGTCATATCCAATGAGCTGAACAGGCCTTAAGAGGAAAACTAAGGTTTCTCTGAGGAAGAAGAAATTCTGCCTATGGACCACAGGGACAACTTTTGTCCTAGAGTGTTTAGGCCGCTCCTCCTGATGGCTTACCCTACAAATTTCAGACTTTCCCAGCCAACCTCCACAATCATATAAGCCAGCTCACACACACACATACACACACACACACACACACACACACACATATATATTTTGCTTACTTCTCCAGCTCAAGATGCAATCCATGCACTTTCTTTACACTCTTCCAAACTATATGTGTGTGTGTGTGTGTGTGTGTGTGTGTGTGTACACTTCATTCAAAAATACATTTAAAAGGAGACAAGAAGGGGGATGCTTGAAGCTGACAACACTGACAAGTAAAGTTAGCAGGAAGAGAGAAATCAGAATCACCAAATCATCATACAAAGGTTAACTTCTGTTCAGTGTGGTAAAGACATAAATATGTAATACAGTGGTTGAAGGAGCAAGTTTAAATTGTCGGGAAAATTAGCACTCTAATCTCTAAATATATTGCAATTCTAAGTTTGCTTTCAAAATTCTACTTGTGTTCACTTACAAAACTATACCTTAAATGAAAGCCCAAGTTAGAAACTTAGGGAATCATTCCAGACTTTGTAAGCTCTCTGGTTCCTTATTCTAAGAAAAAGTATATGTATGTCATTGAAGGATTTCATGCAGTGGGGTTTCATGATGTGATGTGTCTATCTTCCTGTGGGGCGGAGATCAAACTAGGAGAGAAAAGTGGGAATAAAGAGATCGATTAAGAAAGCTGCAATTGTCTAAGTCAGATGAGAACTGATTATGGCTAAGACTCGTGTTGTGGCAGTGGCAATAGAGAGAAGTGAGCAGATATGGCTGTATTTTGCAGGTGGAAGTCATGGTAGATTTCCTAAGAGGCTGGAGATGAGGGGGAAGAAGTAGGATGTGTCAACGATGAGTGCCACGTTTCTGGCTCATGGAACAAGATAGATGAAAGTGTCATTGGCTAAAACAGAGAACACTGGAAGAAGGCCAGGTTTGGTTGAAAGGGATGGTGAAGAGAAAGTGAAGAGCATGAGTTCTTTTTAAGACCTGTTTCATTTGTAATTTTTGTGGGCCATCCAACAGGAGCAAGCTGGCAGCTAGATGTATAAGTCCGGATCTCAGAGCAGAATTCCAATCTGAAGATACAAACATGTGAGTCATCTGCCTATAGGTGGTGGTAATTGAAGCAGTGGCTAAAAATGAAATCACCTAAGGAGAAAGCATAGAGTAAGAGAAGACAAATATCCAAGGATTGAACACTGGAGGAGCTGCAATATTTAATGGCTGGATACATGTACCTGCTCAGGATATAAGCTCAATAAACGTTTAGTGAATCACCTTATGAAAAAAATTCTAATGTACCTGTTGTTGTTGTTGACTGTGCCCAAGCACAGATCTTTAAACATAACAGTGGATCCCTGATATATCCTTCATCCTGTTGGCATTAATCCAGGCTTCACCACAGAGAGCTGAGAGATTGCTGCCAAGTGATACGAGCTTCATTCAAGCCAGATCTCTTTCTTTTTTGCTTACTTCTCCAGCTCAAGATGCGATCCATGCACTTTCTTTACACTCTTCCAAACTATACCCTGTATCAATAAAATTATATAGCTCGATTTTTAATATTGGGATTTAAAATAACATTAATTTTTTTAAATGTACATATTATAAAATGCACATTGGCATTCTATAAAACCACCGTGACTACACTCCTATGGCATAATTGAATATTTATTTAATGCCTACTCTGTCCAGTCCTGTAGGAAATGGGAGAAAAGCAAAAGACATAATCTCTACCCTTAAGGGACTTTCAGTGTATTTAGAGACAAGCCTAATAACCATGACACAAGTAAAGAAAAAAAAAGATCATATTAATCAAGTCTATTGCACAGCACAGGCACTAAGGTCTATTAGAGTTCAAAGCAAGGAGTTCCAATTTACATTCACAGGATAAGGAATCAGAAAGACTTGATGGAGTTGCTCTGCTCTCACACCTCCACTATCCTTGCTCCTAGGAGGAACGGGACAGAAACCATATTTGACAAACAGATCTCTAGGGGAGAGTGCTGTACAACCACCTGCAGAAACGAAATCAATCTCACATAATAGAATTGTCACCTCTTTTAAATGATTTAGGCCACTTGAGAGTTTTAGAATTCAGTTCCCAAATTAATTTAGCATTTGTCTTCCAGACAGGCTGTTACAGCTAACAATAAACTCCCAATAAAGGAACTTAGATGAATGTGGCTGAGGAAAGGAGTTCCTCATTTCTCATCCCACTTGACTTTTCTTCAGCATTTGACACTGTTGACAAGGGCCGTTCCTGCTCCAGATCCTCCTCAGCTTCGCATATTTCTGGGTCTCTTCCTGCCTGACTATTCAGTCTTGAGCCAAGTGTCTAGCACGTAGTAGGCACTCAACAAATACTTCTGAATCACAGAAAGTTTCATTTTAGTCTCTTCTCTACTGACTCTTCATTTTCACCTAATACTTAAAGGTAGACATCCTCTCCCACACACAACTTTCCTTCTGTTGTCATTTTCTCCTCTACCATCCCTACTCCTCATGAGGGATCCCACCAATGTCTATGGCTTTAGCTGCCACTTGGACACTGAAGACACCCAAATGCATATCTCCATCTGTTCTTCAAGTCCCAGATTTTCACCTGCCTACAGGACCTCTCTTAGGTGTGTTGCATGCAATTCAAAGTGAATATGTCCAAAAATGAACTAATTATTATCTTTCTCCTCAAAGTTATACTCATTCCCGTATTAGGAATAGAAGTTTACAGTCCTGCCATTCCTTCTGTCACCAGGGCTAAAATCTTTCAAAGCATTTTCAAACGTTCCCATTTCTGCACCTTTTCTGATGTCCTGTCAGTTGTCTGGTCCTATGAGTGACCCCTCCATGTTCTCTCTGGCATCTGTCCTCTCATTTCCATCCACTGCTCTTCCATTGTTTATTGTCAACCTCACTAACATTCCCTACTACAACTCACCAATTTATTTTTCAGCCTGCTATCGAAATGTAACTCAAAGCATATATTTCTCCTTTTCTAAAAAGTATTCTTTATTTTTGTAAATCACTTTTTGGCTTATAAAGTTTCTTCATACACTCTGTATCAGTGGAGAACACTTTTTGGCTTCAGGTAACAGAACCCCCAACTAACAATGACTCATACAGATAGAAGGCTATTTTTCTTACATAAGTCTGGAGGTAGGTGGTTGATGGCATTCATTCATTGTTGCCATCAAGAGACGAGACCCTCTTACAGACTCTGCACTGCCCTTAATGTGTTGGCTTGTCACCTTCATCACTGCCAGTGATTCAACTGCAAGATAGCTATTAGAGCCCCAGGTATCATGTCTGCATTCAAGGCAGGAACTAGAGAGAAGCAGATAGCATTATCAATGCCTGTATCTTTTCTTCAGGAAAGAAAACTCTGCTAGAAGCCCCTTAGCAGTCTTTTGTTTATGTATCATTAGCCATAAATATGTCCCTGTCATGTGGCCACCTTGAGCTCCAAAGGAAGCTGAGCAGGTATTTGGGTTTTCAAGCCTCTGCTATAGATGCAGGCAAGGGAGAAGAGGGCTGAGAATAGATGCTGGGTTATTCAGCCCACAGTGTCTCCCACGTTGTCCTTTCATTTGATGAATACTACAACGTTATGAATAGGATGTTCATCTTCATTTTCAGGTTAAGGAAATTGAGGTCCAGAGAGGTTAGGTGACCCACCCAAGGTCATGGCTAGGAGGTAGCAGAGTCATAGATAGCACCTTCCATTTCTTTGTAGCCTCCATTCCATCCTTGCTCGGATCCCTCAACTGTGAATGACCTTCTCTCCCAACCTTGCCCTCCAGAATATCTTGAGGCTTTGTTATTGAATTGAATTCACATTCACACTTCAAGATCCAGATTAAATTCTGCCACCTAGCTGAAGCATTTCTTAAACACATCAGTTATATCTATTCATTAATTCTGCTAGAAATACCAAGGTCTATTATAGCCCTTTTTTTTTCACCCTATCTTGATAGTTGCTTTCTTTCCTATCTGCCTCCTTAAATCATAAGCTTCTTGGGGGCTTCTGACTCTTAGTTATATCTGCACCCCTGTCCCCAGCACCTGTTACAGCACAAGGCACAGAGAACATGGCCAGCAAGATTTTCTTTGTAACAGTTTTGTTGAGATATAATTCACACACCATACAATTCACCCATTAATTGTAATGGTTTTTAGTATATTTACAGAGTTGTTCAACATTCATCACAATCAGTTTTGGAATATTTCCATTATCTGAAAAATGAACTTCATGTTCTATAGTTATCACCCCACAATTTCCACCCCCCTTCCCTAACCCTTAGCAACCATTAATTTACCTTCTCTCTACAGATTTGCCTGTTTTGGACATTTCATAGAGATAGAATATGTGGTCTTTGGTGTCTAGCTTTTCACTTAGCATAATGTTTTCAAGGTTTATCCATGTTGTAACACTTCAAAGGAGATGTACACGTGGCCAAGAAGCATATGAAAAAACGCTCAAAATCACTGATCAGTTGAGAAATGCAAATCAAAAACCACAATGAGATAACATCTCATACTGGTCAGAATGGTTATTACTAAAAAGTTAAAAAAAAAAAAAAAACAGATGCTGGCCAGGTGGCAAAGAAAAGATAATGCTTATATACTACTGGCATGAATGTAAATTAGTTCAGACACTATAAATAGCAGTTGGAGATTTCTGGATAGTACAAAACTGCATAGCAGTTTGGAGATTTCTCAAAGTACTTAAAACAGAACTATCATTCAACCCAGCAATCCCATTACTGGGTATATAACCAGCAGGTTATAAACCATTCTACCATAAACACACATGCATACATTATGTTAATCACACCGCTATTCACAATAGCAAAGACACGTAATCAATGTAAATGCCCATCAACAGTGGATTGGATAAAGAAAGTTTGTCACATATACACCATGGAATACTATGCAGCTATAAAAAAGAATGAGGTCATGTCCTTTGCAGGAACATGGGTGGAGCTGTAGGCCATTCGACTAAGTGAACTAATGCAGGAACAGAAAACCAAATACCTCATGTTCTTACTTGCTAAACACTGAATACACATGCACACAAAAAAGGGAACAACAGACACAAGGGCCTACTTGAAGGTAGAAGGTGTGAGGAGGGTGAGGATTGAAAAACTACCTATGAGGTACCATGCTTATTACCTGGTGATGAAATAATCTGTACAAGAAACCCATGTGACATGAAATTTACCTACATAACAAACCCACACAGGTACCCCTGAAACGAAGAGGTTTTTTTTTTTTTAAGTAACATGAATCAGTTCTTTATTTCTTTTTATGGCCAAATAATATTCCATTGTGTGAATATGTCATATTATTTTATCCATTTATCAGAAGATGGATATTTGGGTTGTTTCCATCTACAATTTTGGTTATTGTATGTAATGCTGCTCTGAACAGTGGTGTACAAATATTTGTTTGAGTCCCTGCTTTGAATTCCTTTGGGTATATTCCTAGAAGTAGAATTACTGGGTTATCTTATAACTCTGTGTTTAACTATTTCTGGAATTGCCAGTCATATCTATTCATTAGAAGAGATTGTTCTCCACAGAAGCTGTACCATTTTACATTCTCACCAAAAATATATGGGGGTTTCAATTGCTCCATACCCTTGCTAACCTTTGTTACTGTCTGACGTTGTGGTTTATAGCTATCCTAATGGGTGTAAAGTGGCATCTTACTATGGTTTTAATTTTCTTTTCCCTGATGACTAATGATGTTGAGCATCATTTCATCTTCTTGTTAGCCATTTTTATATCTTCTTTGGGAAAATATCTATTCAAATTCATTGTACATTTTTAAATTGTTCTGTTTGTCTTTTTATTACCGAGTTGTAAGAGTTCTTATATATTCTAGATACAGTTTCCTTATCAGATGCATGATTAGAAAATATTGATTAGCAAGCATCTTTCAATAAGGGAATTCTAAAATTGCTATTTAAAAATTCAGATGTTTCTTGCAAAAGCTAACAGAAACATTCCAGCAAAGTTTGTTTAAAAGTGATCATCCAAAAAAAAAAAAAAAAAACAGTTTCTGATAACTTCTATTATCTAATTGGAGCTGGATCTCCGGAGGACAATTTTAATTGAAAGTGAGACAAACACAGCCCAGAATGCAGCAGATCTTCTAAACAGGCTTATTTATGTTCTGACAAAATAAAGCAGAATTTTAACAACAAAACCTCAAAATATTATCAGTTACCCCAAATTTGGCCCAAAACAAAAGTAGTAAAATATAAATAGAAGCAAACATCTGGCCATAGACTTGTAAGCCCCTCCTGACTTGTGGGGCCCTCTTGACTTGTGAGTCCCTCTCACAGTGTTTCCATTCTAGGATCACTCAGCCTTACAGTCCTAGCAGTTTGGCAAAGTTCTTCATCAGCCTCAAGGTACCTAAAGACTTTTAATTTTTCATTGAAGACTTTCAATCCTAACACTTTCTTCTATTTTCCACATCACTGATTGGCCTCTTTCCAGACATATCTGGCTAATAACATCTGGTTATTTTGACAACTCCATTGAAAAAGAGAAGGTAGCAGGACCTAAAAGCAAATCCTGTAATTCCCAGGCCACCTATGTTGAGCTTTGGAGGAGTGACCCTACATCTGTTGGCAAAAGGGGCAGGTGAGGGTCCCATGATTGCAAGAAACCTAGGAAATTGCACCTGTACGAGTTGGTGTAGTGTCAGTTTTAAATTTAATTGATAATTGATATCCTTTCTCAGTTAATGTGTTTTACATAGAAAACCTATTATCCTTATGTTTCTAGGACTGTAGCTGTTTGCTTCAATCAGCAGGGGATTCTAGTAATCCAGATCACTGCAGCAGGAAGGATCAGACACAGCAGGCTTAATTCAATGCATTTGGAAGTCTTCCTGTCTGACAGGAAATGTGTGACTGATGTGTCCTTTAAGCTTGTAGTCCTCTTCTAGGAGCGTGGAAAGAAGCCAGAATCATCACAAGAACTAGCTTCCAGTCCTGGCTCAGTGTTAACTCAGTCCTAGCTGTGTGGCTACTGGCAAGGCTCTATGCCTCAGTTTTCCTATCTTTAAAATGGGAATGATGACTATACTTGCATCAAGTTAAATTGTGTAGTGGATGAAATAGACAAGTAGTTTATACAATGTAATACACACTCTAGAGAGAGAGAGAGAGAAAGACAGTGAGAGGAAGAAAGTGAAAGATCACAAAATCCACAGGATTTGCTCATTCTCTCCCTCTCTCCTCTGACTTGGTTTCCTCATGGTTTCCATCTTTGCTCAGTTTGCAAAGTATAAAACCTAACATAAAGAGTATATTGCATTTAGGAAAAAGTGAATCATTTACTATAGCTGGGGAGAGGGGTGAAAAGCATTAGTGGAGAGGATGAGAAATTAGACTTCAAAAAGGCAAATTAAGAAGCTTAGACATTAACCTGTCAAAAATGGGAAGCCATTGAGGAGTTCTAAACAGAAATCCTGAACTCTGGCCAGGCACGATGGCTCACACCTGTAATTCCAGCCCTTTGGGAGGCTGAGGGGGGCAGATTGCCTGAGGTCAGGAGTTCAAGACCAGCCTGGCAGACATAATGAAACCCCATCTCTATTGAAAAAACAAAACTTAGCCAGTTGTGGTGGCATGTGCCTGTAGTCCCAGCCACTCGGGAGGCTGAGGTGGGAGAATCGCTTGAATCCAGGAGGCAGAGGTTGTAGTGAGTCGAGATCATGCCATCGCATTCCAACCTGGGTGACAGAGCAAGACTCCGTCTCAAAAAAAAAAAAAAATCCTGAACTCCTATCTGTGTTTAGAAAGCTAACCCTAATATCAGTGTGGTGGATGAGCTGGGGAAAGCAGAAACAAAGAACAGCTAAAACCGGTAGGAAGCTATTTGTTGGTATCACACAAAGTTAAGACAGTGGTAGTTACTGTGGAGAGAAGACAAAATTGGGTGATATTTAGAAGGAGTAGAAAAGACAATGTTTGATTCAATGGGGCGGGGAAGGAAGGGAGCAAAGGATTTTGCCTTAGACAATTGGGCTAACTGTGGGATCATTTACAGGAAAGGGAATATAAGAGGCTTGAGAGAATGTAACATTGTTTGGGACATGCTGAGTTTGAGGTGCCCACAGCCCATCTTTGTAGCAAAGCCTAGTAAATCTTTAGGAGTATGTAGCTTGACAAGAGGGAGTGAAAAGTCTGAATTGGATTTAATCATGGGCACCTAGAATGGTAAGTGATGCCACAGTACTTCAGTACTGGGACAGCTTAGTGAGAAAGCACACAGAAAAGAATGCCAAGAGTGAGCCCTCAAGAACAAGAGTTTCCAAGGGGCACGGGAGAAAGAATGCACAAAGGAGACTGGCAAAGAGTGATGCAGAAGAGTGTTCCAGAGCTGAGTTTCATGAAGCCGGGGTGCAGCTTAAAAGAAGTAAATGCTACTGAGAGTTTGGATTGGATGAGAACAAAGAAAAGACCATTGGAGTTAGCAGTTAAATAGGATTTGGTCATGGCCAGGTCAAGACAATTTCAGGCAATGTGGAGAGAATCTGAAAAGCAATTGGGAGGCAATCATGAAGATACAGCAAGACAAGATACTCTCTGGAAGCTAGATGGAAGGACAGAGCAAGGAGGTGGTTGTAAATAAAATGAGTTCAGATGAGATAACATATGTGAAGGCTCTGTTAAAAATGCACAGGACAGTTATTATTCTGTTAAGCATAACGGAATAATACACTTTTGGCTATTCTCCCAAAGAATAAAACAAAAAACATTTAAAAAACAAAAAATACTCCCACCAGCAAGTAGATGAGTCATGAAGTAAAGGAAATAAGAGTTCCTTTTATCATTTCTGTTTTCATGGAAATGATAGCACTGTCCATTTATCCATGTTTGGAAGGATCTCATTAAAATATTTTTCTCTCAGGTTAATTTGGTAGCTTCCTTTGATATCCAGAATGGTAAAGGGCGGCAGAATATTGCATTAAGCAAAAGGACATGAGCTTGCCACCATCTTTTAAACTGGAAGATTGTGGCTGTACTTATAGAAAGACACATCAAGAGGCTTGATGATTTTGTGCACTGAATTCATCCATATTTGATATTGTGTTGACCTAGCCTGCGTTTCTCAGTCAACCACAAGGCTGCTTCATCAATTCGTATATCATACACACTTTAGCAGCAAGAGAGAGCTGCTACAACCCAGCCTGAGAGTTCTCAGGGAAAATGCTGAGAGATGTGGAGGAGAGACTCGTTACGCATAAAATTATCAGACCATGGGCAAGTGGGAATTTTAATGGATTGGAAATTGACACTGATTTTCTACTATTTCAGTGTTCTCTGAAATGAGGGAAAGAAATCACTGTGATGACAATAATAATATCTTTTACGATTAACAAAGCACTTCCACATCCATTATGTCATTTGATCCCAATAAACCTGCAAGATATAATGTGCAGTGATTATAGTCCCCTTTTGCAGTTGCAGACACTAAAGCTCAGGGGTTAAGTGACTCCTTGTCATGGCACAGGCAATAGGTAACAGAGCCAGGGCTGCACTCCAGGTCTTCTGACTTGGAGTCCATCACTCTCTTTGCTAACTACACAGCCAGTCTAAACAAACAATGGCCAAAATGATTCTGTGGTCCCAGTGGCACCACAGGTACAGCACCGAGAAAGTAGAAACAGGTACTCAAAGTTACTTTGGGGCCTATCCATAAAGCTAGGCTTTTGTCTCTAAGAGTTAACTTTTTCTTCCTGAAGTGCAAATCACTTACTTAAATTCTTGGTACATTATGTAAAGATTCTTGTTTGAGTAAGACAGACAGTCTTGCCCATGCTGTGTCCGCATCTGATTTTCTGAACAATGCTTCTCACTCTGTTAATTCCTCCTGGATTTCTTACTCATCTACCCCCCACATTCAGCTGAGAAAAGCCACCACACCTTTGAATCTCACATTCTGAAATTTGAATCACAATTTGAATTTATTTCCATGTCTATTATTACTGTCAGGATGCACGATGAAGAAAAATGGACACATTAGAGAAATGAATTCAGCATAATGAAGGTCATTTTCAATTGTGACTGCCCATTATACATCTCTTTGGCCATGCAATAGAATTTTTTTTCTGATATTGCGTTAGCTTCTTGGCAGACTAAGGCAGCTCATTAGTAATCTTGGATCTTTCCGTATTTGTGATTCAACTCTAGATGTTAGATAGTAGGTGATCTGAGCTTTATGTTGTAAAAATCTACAATGACATAATACAAATCCCAATGATTGAGAGGGGAGTTCTTTTTCTTGAGACCCAAATCTGTCTTACCTTAAATTAGTAAACCTAGTTCAGGGTTAGCCAGCGTAAGAAGAAAAAGGAGGCAGAATAGGAAACACAGAGAAGAGGAAGAGAGGGAGCCAGATCTCAGCTGTAATTTAAGAGGAGCCATTGGCCGGGCACAGTGGCTCATGCCTGTAATCCCAGCTATTTGGGAGACCAAGGCAGGCAGACCATCCGAGTTTGGGAGTTCGAGACCAGCCTGATGAACATGGAGAAACCCTGTCTCTACTAAAAATTAGCCAGGCGTGGTAGCACATGTCTGCAACCCCAGCTTCTCGGGAGGCTGAGGCAGGAGAATTGCTTGAACCCGGGAGGCGGAGGTTGCGATGAGCCAAGATCATGCCATTGCACTCCAGTATGGGTAACAAGACTGAAACTTGGTCTCTAGAAAAAAAAAAAAAAGAGCCATTGCAAAGAACATTTTTTTAAATAGCCCAAGATAAGCTACAGAGTAGTAGGAGGATGCTCACAGAAACGTCCAGTATAACACTGTTTTGGAGGTGTGCACAGTAACAGTAATCAATTTTATTTTGTGTAATTTGTTTCCCAAGTTTCTTTTTTATATCACCTCAGTTTTTAATTCTCTAAGAGTTGACTTCTACTTGATGAAGCAAAATTGGAGGCTCATGAGGTGGCTCTTCCTCTGTCAACTGGTCTCCAGTGTTTTTCCCCATGGAATCCATCATGCACATTCCCACCAGTAGTCTCCTTAGAGACAAGTCTAATCATAGGCTTGTTATTAACTGCTTAACTGCTTCAATATCTGCACCACCTACTTCCAGACCTTAGCCTCTCGCCACACTTAATTATAAACCATTCTGAAAATATACTACTCCTCAGTGGGTGGTACATCTATTAATGTGTACTCTGTGAATGTGCTCATAACAAAAAATCAACATGGAGTGGTTTTGACCAAAAAAAAAAAAAAAAAAAAAAGAGAGAGAGAGAAATTGCTGAAAGGGACTGGGAAAAAGCTGAGGGAAGACAGGGATGCAGCTGGACCTCCAGATCAGCTGAACCCAAGGAAACACCATCTCTTTGTCGCCGCCATTCCTGTCCTGCCTCTCACCACAACTTCTGCCTTTGCTTCTGTGTCATTCTCTTTCACTGCATATTGGAATCCATTATGTGGCGAGAAACGTGACCAGTGACACTTCCCGACCAGACTGTTTTACTTGTTACTATGTCCATGCACAGACCAACACTGAACTTATTAATTCTAGCTTCAAATGCCCTGGGGAAGAATTTGATCTTCCTAGGTAAGGTGAGAGACTCCTAAAATCATGTGGATAGGGAGAGAGGGGACAGTAACCAGGAAAAGGTAGCATTGTTGTAAAGATATGTCATAAATGCTCATAATCTTGTATTTGCTTATGTGCCTTCCCCCATCTCTGCTTGTTGTGGTTGTTCTACTTTGCCCCATATTCTCCTCTCATTTCTATAAACTTCTGTAGAACATGTCAACTGTCTGGTCCTTGTTACAACACTGCTTTCTCTGTTGCCTGATGATTTCATGGCTTTATCAGTTTGTATGCTCAATGACTTTGAAAGTGGTTTGGAAGACAGGAACCATTTTGTACTTCTTCAGAATCCCCCACACTGTTTCTAGAACTGTCCTAATACATAGTAAGAGCTCATATGCTAGTTGAGTTCAGCTGAACATTTATTAGGTTTCCATTGTAGAGAAGCTTGGATCTCGAAGAGAAATAATTCATCTACCCACTCCCAGCTCCAGCTACTGAATGGAGAAAATGACATTATATTTCATTCCATTCATCCATTCATCCATTGAAAAACATTTAATGAATTATTACTCTATTCCTGTCACCATGTCAAGAGCTGAGGATACAGAGATTAATTAGATAAGGTATCTTCCCTGGAGGGCACAATCTAGCTGTGGAACAGACATGGAAACAAATAAATTATCACCACACCACATAATGAGTGTTATAAAGAGTACAGAGTGCTGAGGGAACCCAGAGAAGTTGATTATAGGTGGGTCTCTAGTGTTGGGATTAGAACTCCTAGGCACCAACTCTATATGTGATTGATCTTAGCCTATAGAAGAGCATCTTTGACAATTTCCTTACATGTTTACGAGACTTTGAAATGAGTGAAAGAAACCAAAAGAAGCAGTTTTCTCTTTTCCAAATTCTTTACTTGGGTGGGATTCAGTGTTCTGATCTCCTTCCTGTCAGCCCCTTATGTGTACTCCCACCTGCCCCTTGCCTCATCAGCTGTCTGTTGCCTCCTGAGCAATCACAAGAAGTGGCATGACCACTTCTCTTCCTTGTACAATCCTGTTTTATGAGCAAGATAACCAGGAAATTGGGCAGTCAACTGAAAGAATCTTAGAACTAGAGCCCTTCTGCCAAATTCTTCCCCTTTTGATGATCTTCTGTTTTAAATATTACTGGCTATTGTTTTGAATAACGCATTGTGACCTGGAATATTTCCTCTGTGAAACTACTTTGCAGAAGGTAAAACTGTACCCTGATATGCAGGTGGGATTTGCCTGAGATGTCAAATAGATTTTGCTTTACAGCAATTGTAAGGAACTTGATGAGGGAAGATGTGTGTACAATTAGGCAGTTTAGGGTCTTGCCACTCTTTCCATGGTCTTGATTTATAACAAGTCGTTTTATAAATTTCAGTTTGCCTCAGCCTCTCACTGTGTGAAACCTGGTTAACAGCCACTAAACATGCAGGAAACTACCCTTTAATGGTTCCGAATATCATGGGAGAGCAACCAGGTCAGCAATGGAGGAAGAAGAAAGGAAAACCAAGTGGCATTGATCACAGTTCCAAAGAAACAAGGAAGGTTTTATCTAACCATTTGGCATTTTCAGAAATGTATTTTCTCATCACATACATCTCTTCAGAATCCAGCCACATCTTCAGTTCTTGGGAACTGGGCAAGCAAATCACACTTATCATGTAAACATTTGCAATCTTAACTCTCAATGGGCATGAAACCACTTTTAGGGAATCTCTTGATGTTGAACCTGGGGCATCCCCACTCTACCAGCCGTACTGGGAGAAGTACTACCATTTGTGCTAGAAAAAGCAAGGCAAGGTTTGGCCCCACTGCATTTGAAGGAGGCTGCCTAGGGCACTGCACCTGGTCATCAACATTCTAGTAGTGAGAACTAAATGTCTGAATTCAACAGTCTTTAGGTTTACCCTGGGTGTCTTCTTGTCAATATACACATAAAATGCCCTTGTAATTAGCCATTTGTATTAGTCAGGTTCTCTAGAGGGACAGAACTAATAGTATATATGATATATATTTCTTTTTTTTTTTTTTTTTGAGGCAAATCTTGGAAACTTAGTTTGAAGTTCTTAATCCAGGATCCTTCTGGTCTTCCCAACTTCTGATACATGTAATGTATCCCTCACTTTCTTTTAAGGATTAATGTTCACTTTACTTTGGTATAAATTCTATTATATTCAATAAATTCTGCAGAAGCTGAGAAGGAGGTAGCCTAGAAGCTTCTTTTCTAGGTAAAGGGGGAAGCAGTGTGGATTCTTCAGTGTATCCTGATAGCCATTGTCACTACGTACTTCTTTGAGTCTTTACATCTCCTGCTGCATTTTAAATCATTTTTATAGTGTGTAGTTTGGCCTAATAAAACATTTTTATGGGAAGGCAGCAAACCACATTGCCATGTATATACCTATGCAACAATCCTGCATGTTCTTCACATGTACCCCAAAACCTAAAACGCAATAAAATAAAAAATTAAAAAAAAACATTTTTATGGCAAAAAAAGTCCACCATTCTCTGAAAAGACATTGCTAGCAATAGTGTTAAGCTCTGAAAAGGGAGCACCAAATCTACAAAGTGCACACCTCTGACAAAAACTTTCTGTCCTGTCCGAAGGGATTAGTGGTTTCTATCATCTACTAAGAAGTTGAATGAGCCAGATAAAGAGGTCATTCCAGGAGGCTACCCCACAGTGGCACAAGTGACAAAAGAAGCACACCTCACTGTGGGGCCACTGATCTTCCTGGAAAAGGCTGGTGACCAAAATACGGAAAGGTGGACCTCTTCTGCCCATCCCCTCATGGTGTTAGGAGGAGGCCTGGCCGTGGTGGTGTTCCTGATTCTGGATGCAGTTGTCCTGGATCTTGCCTGAAGGCATCAAATGGCTTCCCACCCCTTGATGTGCTCTGTGTCTGTTTCTAATAAAAGCAAACAGTGAAAACAAAACAAAACAAAAAAACTCAATAACAGTAATTGTACCATAAGGATAGAACAGTGCTTTTCCACATACCCTCTGATTTTAATTTTCAGAGTCCCCAGGAGCATTGTTATCCCATTTTACAGGTATAGGAACTGAGATTCAAGGAGGTTAAATTACTTTAACCAGGTTTCTGTTAGTAAACACCAGAGCTGCAGTTCAAAGCTATGTCGTCTTATGACAATCAAACTGCTCATTAAGCTTCCCCACAGCTATCCCCAATTTTTATGAATTCTTCCAAGTTTCTTTGAAAACCAACAGGTTGGTAACAATTTTAGTTATCTTTACTAATGTAAAACTGTCAATAGTAACTCTACAACTGTATTCAAGACATGTGTGCCCCTAAGAAATTCCCTGGATATGAAGTCAAACCATAGAGCCTGGATTTCCACCCCAGGTAAACCTGAGTACTTGTATAGATATTGACCTCTGTATGTCTACACTTCACCCCACTGAGTGACCTCTGCTGGCAGACTGAGAGCCCTTGGATTTGCATTTATATAGCCCATTTGATATCACCTCAGTCTCATTGGGGTATTTTGTCAGAACTGGAATAAAAACACAACTCATCAAATTTCAATAGTTTTTTTTTCCTTTGCCCAATTTCATGGCAGTTGTCTGGCTTCCCATCCCCCAGGTGAGTATAAGTGTTGGGAGCCTCTTGCATATAAGACCAAGGGAGAAAAGCATACTTTTGTTTATGAAAATGAAAAACATAATCTCTTATGGCCCTGCCTCCAACAAGGCCTCAGCCATGTCAACACAGGCCACATTTAAATGGCCCCCTGAGGTTCCTGCTATTGTGATTATTAAATCAATTACTCCTATTATTAGATTGCACGGCAGAATATAGACAAAAATGTTTCTCGGCCAATGAAAATATCTTATAAATGATTGCAATAGTCCTCAGAGCTTGTATGAGCCTGAAGGAAAATACTGGGTCATTACCTGAAAGATAAATTTTAAAAATTCTAACTTGATTGTCTCTTTAATTTACATGAAAATGCAGCATTGAGAGAAAAACAGAGAGAGAGAGAAAGCACTTGTATGTGACTGAATATTACAAGCTTCTCCAACATTTCAAATGGGTTGTGTTCCAAAGGGACATTTATAAGTCAGCTATTTGGCTTTAGAATGTGTTTGTCCACAAAGACAATAAGCTGCACAGCTGAGGGGAGTCTTAGGCTGCCCCTGAAAAGCTTACCATCCCGCATACAGGAACTATCTTCATGAACCCAAGACCTGGGCACTAGGAAAAGAACTCACATCCTGCTGGAGGGAAGAGGAAGAAGAGTGAATGTGCAGTGGTAAAGAACTGGACTTTGAAGTCAGACAGATCTGGGTTTGCATCTGGACCCTTTAATCTATTATCTCTGAGAACTTGGGGAAGTTATCTAAATTCTGTGCCCCAGTTTCTTCCTCTGTGAAATGAGAATTATAATTCCTATTTCACAGAGTCATTAAAAAGTTTAGTGAGACAACATACATGAAGTACCTGGCACTTGATAGAAAATAAAGGATAATTACTATTCTTAGGACAGAACAGGCCTCAATCAAAACTTAAAAATCAGTAGTGTTTACCTTTAATATCCTTCTATCTGCCTTTCTTCACTCAGCATTTTCTATATCTATGTATTTTTTTCTATAGACAATAACCACACTCCACTCCAGCTAAATGTTACAGAAAAGTTTGTTGTTCTACCACCAGCCACACCAGTAAGTGCCAAATAGGGAGCCTAGACTTCCATTCTTACAAGGCACCCCAATACCCCATAAGAGTAGTATCAGAAAAGATCAAGTAGGGAGCCAGAACTCTGACCTGCTGGCCAGTAATGATCCCCCATCCACACAGTATCTTTGGAAACCACAGTAAGATCCTGTACTTCCACCTCCACCTGGAAGTTATGAAGTGTCCCTCCCATTCCCTGCCAGTTAATCTAAGAAGGGACCTAGTGGAGACTCAAGATTTCACCATTGTCCCATGGTTACAAGGCCACTCCTGCTACAGTGTCAGTGGAGACTATGTGAGAAGACAGAACTCCTACCTCAACCTAACAGCAAATGAGGAGCCTACCCCTCAGGTGTCAATGAAGGCTGAGTGAGTGCCCTGGACTTCTACCTCCACCTAGCAGTAATGAGGCAATGTTCTCTCCTCTCCCTGCTGGAGCAATGTCAGAAAATGTCAACTAAAACAGACAATTTTTTAAAAATCCACAATCTCAAAATATAAACATGACCAAGTTTCAATTTAAAAGATTATTGGTCATAACAAGAATAAGGAAGATCTCAAACTGTATAAAAAGAAAATCAATACATACCAATACCAGAATGAGAGAAATGGCAGAATTAGCTGACAAAGATTTTCAAGAAACCGTCGCTTAAAATATTTCAACAAGCAATTGAAAACACTATTGAAATGCAAACAAACAAAAAACAAGGAACCTCAGAAAAGAATCAGAAGTCTTAGCAAAGACATAAAAAATATTAAGAAGAACAAATGGAAATTTTGGAAAAGGAGAATATAATAATAAAAATAAAAAGCTCAGTGCATAGGCTTAATAACAAAACGGATGGGAGGAAAGAATCCGTGAACTTGGAGATAGAACAATAGAAATTACTCAGCCTACACAACAGAGAAAACCTAAACCCAAAAGAATAAACAGAACCCCAGGGACCTATGGACTATAACACAATAGCTAACATTTGTATCATCAGAGTCCCAGAAAAAGAATAGGAAGAAGGCAAGGCTAAAGAAGTACTCCAGAAAAGAATGGCTGAAAACTTTCCAAATTTGGGAAGAGACATAAACCTGCAGATTAAAGAAGCTGAGAAAACCTCAAACAAAATGAACCCAAAGAAATCCATGCTGAGACATTTCATAATTAAACACCTGAAAAATAAAGACAAAGAAAAAAGTATCCTGAAAGCAGCCAGAGAAAAATGACACCAAATCTATATGAGAAAAACAATTAAAATGACAATGGACTTCTCATTAGAAGCCATGGAGGCCAGAGTGGCACAACATTTTTTAAGTACAGAAAGAACTGTAAAACCATAATCTTATTTATACCCAGATAAAATATTGTTCTGGAATAAAGCAGAAACCAAGACATTTTCAGACGAAGGACAGCTGAGAGTATATTTCACCAGCAGACCTACCTTAAAAGAATGGCTAAAGGAAGCTTTCTAAACAAAACTGAAATGACAATCAAGGAACCTTGGAAAATCAGAAAGGAAAGAACACAGAAAGCAAAAATATAGGTAAAAACAAAGCCTTTCCTTTTCTTGACTTTTCTAAATTCTGTTGATTGTTGAAGCAAAAATTATAGCACTGTCTGATGTGATTCTAAATGTAGGCAGAGAAAATATTTAAGACAACTATATTATAAATGGGAGAGGGTAAGCAGATATAAAGGAAGGTACAGTATCTGTACTTCACTCTAACTGGTAAATGATATCAATTATGCAATAAGTTATGTGTATATATAATATGGTATCTAGAGCAACCCCTAAAAAAAGCTATACAAATGAATACACTCAAAAACACTGGGTCAATCAGAATGGAATTCAAAAATGTGTCCAACTTACAAACAGAAAGGCAGAGAAAAGGAAACAAATGAAGTACAGAAAGAACAAACAGAAAACAAAAATAAAATAGCAGACTTAAGTCCTACCATATCACTAATTACATTAAACATGCATGGTCTACATATGCCGACTAAAAGACAGATTGACAGTGTATTAATAAAACCATGACCCAAAAATATGCTGTCTATAAGAAACTCACTCAAATCACGCAAAAGAGAGTAGAAGTGGCTTTATTAATATCAGATAAAGTAGACTTTACAGAAAAGAAAATTACCAGAGACCAGAAGGGTATTATACAACAAAAAACTATCAATCCACAAAGAAGGCATAGCCATCCTAAGTGTATACATAGAACAACAGAGCTGCGAAATACACAGGCCAAAACTGATAGAACTAAAAAGATAAATAGACCACTGTACAATTATAATTAGAGAAAATGATACCCCCCAACACCAACTAATAGAACCAGACAAAAAAAGGCAGCAAGAATATTTTGTAAAAAGTAACACTATCAACCAACAGTATCTGATCAACATTGGTAGAACACCCTACTTAACAACAGCAGAACATACATTCTTTTCAAATATCGATGGCAAAAAGGTCAAGCTAGATCGTACCCTGGGACATAAAGTAAGCCTCAACAAATTTAAACTAATTGAGATCACACAGATTGTGTTGTCCAACAGGAATGGAATCAAACTACAAATCAGTAACAGAAAGATAACAGTAAAGTCTTCAAATAGTTGGAACCTAAAGAACTAAATAACCCACGGGACAAATTCCTTTTAGAAATTGATTGAATTTATAGACTTCCTCCCCGGTTTAAAAAAAAAAAAACCCTCTTTACACATAAAACTTAGTGTACAATTTAAGGCAGTTAGCCAGGATAGGCTCTGCTTATTTTGGTAAACAGATGAGCCCACATAATATCAACAGCCAAATAGAGTAAAGGGGAACTTTAAACAGATGTAAATTACTGTGGATACTATCAGATCCATTCATTTCCTATAAATGAGGAATTGAAGAATTTGCTGTTGAACTCATGATAGGCAGTGTTGTACTGTATAGCCTTTGAGCGTGCAGTTTCCAGAATCTGACAGACCTAGGTTCTGCCACTTTCCATCGGAATAAAACTGGGCCATCTACTTAAATTCTCGCTCTCAGTTTTTATGCCTATAATATGGACACAAACAAAGTATCTACTTCCTGGGGCTTTTTTGAGGATTATGAGAAACAAAACATGAAAAGTGTAGTGTATATGGTGATTAACCACATTCCCATCACTTCAAAAAAAATAAGCCTGTGCCTGGTTACACATAAGAATTCAGGGAAAATAGGGCATGGTGGCTCACACCTGTAATCCCAGCACTTTGGGAAGCTAAGAAGGGTGGATCACTTGTGGTCAGGAGTTCGAGACCAGCCTGGCCAACACGGCAAAACCCCGTCTCTACTAAAAATAGAAAAATTAGCTGGGCATGGTGGCTCATGCCTGTAATCCCAGCTACTCAGGAAGCTGAGTAAGGCAGAAGAATCACTTGAACCTAGCCGGTGGAGATTGCAGTGAGTCGAGTTTGTGCCACTGCACTTCAGCCTGGGTGACAGAGAGAGACTATGTCTTTAAAAAAGAAAAAGGAATTTAGAGAAAATAGCCATTCTGAACACTAAAGTATTATCAATAATCTACTGAAGGCTGGGTGCGGTGGCTCACACCTGTAATCCCAGCACTTTGGGAGACCGAGGCAGGAGGATCACTTGAGATCAGGAGTTCAAGACCAGCCTAGCCAACATGGTAAAACCCTGTCTCCACTAAAAATACAAAAATTAGCGAGGCATGGTAGTGTGTGCCTATAATCCCACCTGCTCAAGAAGCTGAAGCAGGAGAATTGCTTGAACCCAGGAGGCGGAGGTTGCAGTAAGCTAAGATTGTGCCACTGCACTCCAGCCTGACAACAGAGCAAGACTCCATCTCAAAAAATATAATAATGATAATCATCATCATCATCATCATCATCATTAACTCAAGCAAAAAATCCCTTCTTGTATGTCAGACTTGACATTTTCATAATAAAGGAAAAGTCCTTTACAAACTTGTCTGTTCTTAGCAGAGTAGATGACCTACTTAACTGATTAAAGACTGCAATGTGGCATATCATAAGCATTTCTAAATATCAGAGGTTTCAAACCCTGAATTTTTCCCAGTGGCAAAATTCCACTTGCTAGCGTTGTTCTGCGTTCTAACACACCTACACGGTATTAAAGCCACTGGGACTATCCGTTTTCAAGTATGTCATTTAAAACCCCAAATCCCGAGATCGATACCTGTGGCCGCCTTGCAGGACCACTGCTGGTACTCTAGATGTATTCCTCTGGCAGCCATGGAGGGGAGGTGAGCGGCTGGGATCTCCCTTTAGGAAAGCCATGGCTGATCCTGCAAGGAGTGCAGTTAGCAGAGAGCCTCCCGCTGCCGTGGTGCCATAGGGATCCACTGCAGCACTGAGCTGAGGCCACGCCCTTCCCAGGCTGCCCAGGGCCAGTGGCAGAGAATGGCAGGGTGTTAGGTCAGCTCTGCCCAGCGTGGCCATACTCTATGGGAAATCTTGGTGCCAGAGGTCCCCCTTGGGCTGGCTAAGACTTTCTCCAACCTACACCAGTGTCTGAGCTTCTTCACACCCAATCCTCTTTCATTCCTCCCTCCTCTCACAGGTGCTAGGTCAGCTTTGTGGCCTGGAGGCTCTCCCTGCCTACCCCAGCTCCCTCGCCCCTTTATCTTCCATGGGCATTACCTGAATAAATATCTTGCCTTTCAAATTCTATCTTGGCTTCCCAGAGGAGCCAAACTGACACACAAATCTGAACTATGTTTCTTAGCAAAGAACTGGAAACTCCCAGAAATAATTAGATGTGGAACTTTGCAAGCTGTGGATATCCTGAAATAGTCATTCAGATTAAGAGCTAACAAGCATGAGTTACAGAAATTCTAGACGATTGGCAAGGGGAAGACTTATAACCCTGAAAAGTGGTGAGTTACAAGGGGCATTCAGTGCCTTGTTCTTTCGCTTCTGGTTTTTCCGCTTTAGATGCAAGTGCTGAAGATGCTGCATTCCAAATTGCCATTGGACAGAGTTCACTAAATACAAGAGCTAATGAATCAACCTCGTTCAGCTGGGAGGGAGTTCCTACTTCTGTTGAAAAACTGATAAGTTTAACTGTTTAATAGTCATTTAAAAATCAGCAGTGATTCCCCACCCCCAAGCATTTTGCTTGTCAGACTGAATGACGAGGATGTTGTGGATGAGGAGGAGATGACTATAGCATGTTTTAATTAGTGCATAAGTTAAGGATTTGTTTAATTGTGTTCTATTCCAAGAAGATGTCTGAGAGATATTCTGAATTAAATTCAAACGCTGTTTCCACTACTTACTAAGTTAGCCTTTCTTCCTGGCAGAAACCCCTGAGTTCATGTGTATTCATTAAAATCCAGTCCTAATTGCTCCCTAGTCAGCTATGGATCTTAAGAAGCTTAACTGTTAAATGCTTAAACTGTGTTTGCTGACAGTAAATGGAATTTCTTTAATGATTTGCTATAAATGTCTCCATATTGTTATTAGAGTGATTTTACTCATAGTAAGGTTCAGAGACTGGAGGAAAAGAGCATTCACATTAGAATTTGTTCATTTAAAAATTAGATAGGTTCAGCTGCCTCTGCTTCATTCCTCAAATGCCAGTTTACAGCATCTGCAAATGCAGGAATTTTGAAATCCTTGCATATCAGAGTCTCACTCTAACAGATGTGGTATAAACTCAACACTCCTTTCTGGATACAGAGCTTTTCTTCCAAAGATGGTGATAGGGCTGGGCAGGGGTCAGGGTTGGGGACAGAAAAGAACCTCATTTCTCTCACTAAGCTCCTGGATCAAGTTAGGTGCACAGCACCCTCTGCTTCCCCAGTCCTAACCCTCACCACAGCCTCCTTTTCCCCCTTGGCTCTACTCATTTATCTGTGTTTTCCCCAACTAGCTCCTAAAATCCACGAGGGCAGGGACATTCTCTGTCTTGCTCTTTATAACATGCCCAAGAGCACAGAATCTGACACTGCTTTGACAGCCAGATTCCTGCATTCCTCACCCTTCAGCCACCCACACTCTGACTTTTTAGTAGGGCTCTTTTACCTGGAAGCCTTCCCTCTTCATGGACCAGTGCCCCTAAATAGACACTGCAATTTCTTGAGCTCTTTTTAACTGACCTGCCCCTCTATAGCTCTAAAGCATAATAATAATAATACAGTAAAGGCAACCAATATTTATTGAGTCATTTCATTCTGTAGGCCAGGCCTGTTACATGCATTATCTCCTTCAATACTCAAAAACCTATGGAATCTATAATAGAATGTTCCTCTTTTTACATGAGGAAATGGAGACTCTGAAGTGGGAATGAGGAGGAAAGGGGATAAAGAAGTGGCACTGGGAAGCAAGGAGCGGGCCATCTTCCCCCATGTGTAGTCATCACAACACCAAGCAGGCACCACTCTCTCGGATCCCACCTTTCATGCTGGGGCCAAAGGGAATCTCCCTGCCTGGATTCTCCATCCCCCTCTCCCTTCTCAAGCCCAAGCAATCTGGTTTCTCTCCCAGCACTCCATGGAAACTGCTTGGAGGTCTCCCGTGGTCTTCTCCTGGCCAAAGCTAAAGGTCCCTTCTGCATTTTCCTTTGTTGACTGTGGAGCTACTTGCTACTTACCTACACCTACCTTGGCTTTCATCACCTGCCAATCCTGCCAATGCTCCCAGTGTCTTCCATTTGTTTTCACTTTTTTTTTTTAGGCAGAGTCTTGCTCTGTTGCCCAGGCTGGAGTACAATGGCACGATCTTAGCTCACTGCAACCTCCGCCTCCTGAGTTCAAGCAATTCTCCTGCCTCAGCCTCCCGATTAGCTGGGACTACAAATGTGCACCACCAGGCCCAGATAATTTTTTGTATTTTTAGTAAAGACAGGGTTTCACCATGTTGGCCAAGCTGATCTTGAATTCCTGACCTCAGGTGATCCTCCCACCTCGGCCTCCCACCAAGTGCTGAGATTACATTTGCGAGCCACCATGCCTGGCCTCACGTTTTCACTTTCACTGATATCTAAAAGTAATCTCTGTCTTATTCTGTGGTCACCTCCTTCCAATCCTCCCACCAAACAAAAATAACTTGCATTTTTGCAGATGAGGAAACTGAAATTCAGAGAGGTTTAGAACCTGACCAAATTCACAATGCCAAGGAGAGGCAGAATTAATACTAACACCTTGGTCCTTATTCTTTTTCTTTCTGTTTCTTTCTTTCTTTCTTTGTTTCTTATTTTTGGTAGAGATAGAGTCTCACTATGTGGTCCACATTGATCACTAACTCCTGGCCTCAGGTCATTCTCCCACCTCAGCCTCCCAAAGTGCTGGGATTACAGGAGTGAGCCACCACACCTGGCTGGTCTTACTCTTAATTACTACTGTGGCTCCTACAACTTCCTTCTCACCCCAACTCTGTTCCCCTACTGTCCCCATTGGTTCTCAATAAGATATAGTGGATGGAGACAGCTCCTAGATGTTTGATAGGTTGTGTGTCTATTTAATATTAACCCAAAAGTCCTAATTGTCCATAGGGACAAAGGCTACGTTTCTTAGTACTGTCTTTGTTTTCAGTTCTCCAACTCTGGGAGCATCATGGTTTGGGGAACCTAGAGCCCAAATTCCAGTCCACATGAATTGAAGGACCAAAGAGTTTTGTATAAAACAATACCCCAAAACTGAAGGAACAAATCTAGCAACGTAAATGTTTGTAAAAATATCAAGGTGCCAGGTGCCAAGACTTGATTGTCAGAATGTGCATTGTCTCCTTGGAGACCCCTAGAGTGAGTGACAGCACTAAGGAAGTAGCGTGGGAAATTGAGATGCACAATGAATGTACTGAGCATTACAGATTCTGTGACAATTTGTAACAGATGTGAAAGAGTAAGGCACTCCTGGCTGCTATTGTTTTCACTCTCTCCTAGAAGCCTTCAAAGGGCCAGGAAAGGTTCTAGAAAGGTCATGTGCTATATGGAAGAGTGTGGAACTACAGGGCAGAAGAACTGACTTCCGGTTTTAGTTCTACTTTAAATTAACTGTGGAAGATGTAATCATCAGCAACATTTTGACCTCCCTGAGTCTTAATTTTTTCATCTTTCAATTGGGATTACAATTCCTGCCCTAAATGGTCACTATTGTTATTAATACATACATCCCTCAATAGCACCTACCTTAATGCCGGGCATGTAAGAAGTCTGTGTTGCATTGGCTTTCAACTCAAATAGCAGACCAATTAGGTCACATAGCCAAGCAAGAAATTAACATTTATTGAGTACTTACCTGTGCAAAACATTGTGGAGTCATGCTGCACAAAGACTGAGTTGCAGCTTTTAAGAGGCTGAACAATAAACCGTGGAGTTAAAACATGTGCACACTTGAAACAAGCTGAGAAAAATGATTATTAATGACAACAATTACTAATGCCATGTATTTGGGATTTACTCTGCCAGGCACTGTGCTAAGCACTCTACCTCTTGGACCTCGTTAGACCATCACCACCACTCTCTGAGAAGCATATCTCCATTATGTTAATAATTAGAACATTAAGGAAGTTTCTTAAGCTCACCTAACCTGAAAGGTTCACAGCTAAGACAAGGACTCAAATTCATCTGCTGCACTGCAAACCAAAAACTGCTCCCATTGACACTGAGTAAAAGATAGTGAGAGTTGGTTGGAATTAATCAGGGAAGACTTCTTAGATGAAGAAAGCTTGAGACAATGTTGTAAAGCAAGTAAAATACCAGAAGTGGTATAGAAAGGTTAAAAAAAAGATGTTCTGAGTAGAAGGAATGCCTAGGTGAAAGAATACAAGGAAATTCACCTTTTCTGTACAAAGACAGGAAAGTAGTGGGTTTGCTAGAGCAGTTGTGGACTGAACTGTTGGTGAAGGACAAAGGAGCTTTCGGAGGATACTTGGACTGGCCTCTAGAAAGCTTTGAATGCTCTGTAGTTAGCCATAGCAAGATTTGGTCTTTGTTCATACCAACACCTTTATTTTGGAATGTTCTTCCTTAATCTTGTCCAGTAAACCTTCAAGTCTCATCCCAGGCATCACCTCATTTCAGAAAACCCCTCCTAATTTATTCTTCCGTAAAAGTCACTTTAGCCACCTCATTTGAATTTCCACGATCTCCTGTGGATACCTCTAACTTACCACATCAGAGCACGATGAGAGCAGAGTCTGCCATTTACCTTTGCACACTCAGTACCTAGTCCCCTGCCTGGCACATAGTCAACACCCCATGAACATCTTGTGACTAAACATATTCTGAGTGCCAATTATGTCCCTGATATAGACATTCTCTTTTTTTTATTCTTTTTTTTTCTTTTCAGATGTTCCATTTAATTGACATTGCAGTCCCTGATCTAGACATTCTGAATATATCCAAAGTTATTCAACATGACTCCTGTTCTCAACAGTCCCCAAAGTTAGCATAGAATATATGGCAAAAGCATTCAGAATATAAAGTGGAAGGTTAAGGGGCTTCAGGAAAAAGTAAGAGAAGGGAGGGGGACGTGAAAGAGACAGGACATAGAAAGAGACATAGAAACTTCTGTGGGACCCTCAGGAGAAAGGCCTCATATAGATGTAAAAGGATGAGTAGGCTTTGAACATGTCAAGATGCAGGGGAAGGCAAGTCTGAGAAGAGGGAACAGCATCAATTAAGATACAAAGATGAGAATATACAGAGCATGTACGGAGGCAGAAAATTTTATGAAAGCAAATGTTCATTAAGAAAGTTGAAAGCAACCTGCTTACTAGCCTTTTCTTAGATTAACAATTGTTGAATTAAGCACACAGAATAATATAAACCTCAAGTTTATGCATTTTCATACATTTAGTAAATTCACAGAAAAAATCTCTGGGTACAGCAAAAAAAAAACAATCAACTTTATCCATTCTCAACAAATGGCATTTAGGATTGCTTGCATTGTGTCATGTTGGAATTAGTGGGGAAAAGGACTTTAGAAACAGCCAGCTGAAAGTTAGTCTGTCTGTAATCAGAGGTGCTTCTTTGTGCTTTACTAGGCAACAGGAAAACGAGGGACCAGACACAGCCCTTTTGGTTCTGATGGATAGATTAACCCTTAAGTGCTTTGTTTTCTTCAAAAACATATTTCAAAGATGAAAAGTTATCAGTCCCTCCTAAGTATTTACCAAGGGGAAATGCAAACCCATGTCCATACAAAGACTTTTACATGACTGTTTATAGCAGTTTTGTAATATTTATCTCAAATATTTGAAAACAACCCAAATATCCAACAGTAGGTGGTAGAGTCATACAATGAAATACTATTCCACTACAAAAAAGAAATGAACTATGATCCCTGTAATAGCATTAATGGATCTCCAGAGAAACACACTCAGTGAAAAAAGTAAAAATCAAAAGGCTACATACTGTATGATTCCATTTATGAGGAATCCTCAATAGGTAGAACTGTATGACAAAGTAGATCCGTGATTGCCTAGGGCCAGGGGTTGGGGAGAGGGAATCTACCACAAAAGAGTTAACAGGAACTATTCTTTATCTTCACTGTGATGATAGTTACATGACTGTATTCAATTGCCAAAATTCATTAAATGGTTCACCTAAAATAAGTACGTTTTATTGTATGTAAACTATGCCTCAAAAATTATTTTAAAGTAATTGACTACCATTTTTTGAAGGAAAAAAGCTTTTATTCAAGATTATATTTCTTTATTTTAATTGATAAACTTTATGTTTATATTGTCTTTAGGTTCAAGGCCAAATTGAGTGGAAAATACAGAGTTCCTGCATACCTACCATCTCTACACACACACACACACACACACACACACACAACCTCCCTGTTACTATCAACATCCTGCGTTACAGTGGCACATTTCTTACAATCAATAAATCTACACATCATTATCACCTAAAGTCCATAGTTTACATTAGGTTTCACTCCTGAAGCTGTACATTCTATAGGTTTGGACAAATGTATAATGACATGTACCCACCATTGCTATATCATACAGAACAGTTTCACTGCCCTAAAAATCATCTGTGCTCAGTCTACTCATCCCTCTCTCCTCCTGAACACCTGGTAACCATTGAGCCCTTTATTACGTCCATAATTTTCTCTTTTATAGAATGTCATGTAATTGGCATCACACAGCATGGAGCCTTTTCGGACTGGCTTCTTTCTCTTAATAATATGCGTTTAAGTTTCCTCCATGTCTTTTCATGGCTTGACAGTTCATTTCTTTTTAGTGCTGAATAATAGTCCTTTGTCTAGATGTACCACAGTGTATTCACTCACCTACTACAGGACACCGTCATTAGTTTCAAGTTGTGGCAATTATGGATAAATCTCTTATAAACATTATGTGTAGGTTTTTGTGTGGACCTAAGCTTTCAGTTCATTTTAATAAATACCAAAAAGCATGATTACTGGATCCTGTGGTAAGAGTATGTTCAGTTTTGTTAAAAAACTGCCAAGGTGTCTTCCAAAGTGGCTGTACCATTTTGCATTTCCACCAGATATAAATGAGACTTCCTTTTGCTTCACATCCTTTCCAGTATTTGGTATTATTAGTGTTTTGGATTTTGGCCATTCTAATTGGTATGGAGTGGTATCTCATCGTTGTTTTAATTTACAATTCCCTAAAGACATGTGATGTTGTACATTGTTTCATTTGCATGACTGCCATGTGTACATTTTCTTTGCTGACATATCTGCTCAAGTTTTTTGCCCATTTTTAATTGGGTTGTTTGTTTTCTAATTGTTGACTTTTAAGAACTCTTTATAAGAACTCTTGTATAACAGTCCTTTATCACATGTGTCTTTTGCAAATATTATCTGCCAGTCTGTGGTTTGCCTGCTTATTCTCTTGGCCTTGTCTTTTGTAGAGCAGAAGTGTTCATTTTAATGACACCCAGCTTAATAACTATTTAGTTCATGGATTGTGCCTTTGGTGTTGTATCTAAAAAGTCATCGCCATACCTAAGATCAATTAGGTTTTTTCCTGTATCTTCTAGGAGCTTCCCAGTTTTGCATTTTACATTTAGGTTCATAATCCATTTTTAGTTAATTCTCATGAAGGGTCTAAAGTCTATGTCTACATTCACTTTTCTGCATGTATGTGCGTGCATGTCCAGTTGTTCCAGCACCGTTTGCTGAAAAAAACTGTATTTGCTTTATTGCCTTGTCTTTGCCCCTTTGTCAAAGATAAGTTGACTATATGTATGGGTCTATTTCTGGCCTCTCCATTATGTTCCACTGATCTATTTGTCCATTCTTTTACCAGTACTTGATTACAGTAGCTTCATACTGAATCTTGAAGTGGGGTGGTGTTGGTCCCCTAATTTTGTTCTTCTTTTTCAGTATTGAGATGGCTGTTCCGGGTGTTTTGCCACTCCAAATAAACTTTAGAATCAGTTTGTTGATAACCACAACATCAGAATTGCTAGGATTTTGATGAGATTGCATTGACCCTTTAGCTCAAGTTCAGAAGAACTTACATCTTCATAATATTGAGTCTTCCTATCTATGAGCATAAAATATCCCTTTATCTATTTCACTCTTTTTTTCATTAGAGTTTTGTTGAATTTATACCTAAATATGTCATATTGGGAGGGCTAATGTAAATGATGATGTGTTTTTAATTTCAAATTCCACTTGCTCTGATATATAGGACAGCAATTGATTTTTGTATATTAACCTGTGTCCCAGAACTTTCTCATAATTGCTTATTAGTTCCAGTAATTTTTTTGGTCAGTTATTTTGGATTTTCTACATAGACAATTATGTCACCTGCAAACAAAAGACAGTTTGAGTTCTTCCCTCCTAGTCTGTATACCTTTTATTTCCTTTTCTTGTTTTAGGGCATTAGCTAAGACTTCTAGTGCAATGTTGAAAAGAAGTGGTGGGAGACAACATCCTAACCTTATTTCTGATCTTAGCGGGACAGCTTTGAGTTTCTCACCATGGAGCATGACGTGAGCTGTGGGAGTTTTGCAGATGTTCTTTATCAAGTTGAGGAAGCTTTTCTTTATTCCTTGTTTGCTGAGAGTTTTATCATGAATGGGTGTTGGATTTTGTCAAATACTTTTTCTGTATCTATTAATACAATCAGGTGATTTTTTTTCTTCTTTGGCCTGTTGATATAATAGATTACATTAATTGATTTCCAAATGTTAAAACACTCTTGCATACCTGGGATAAATCTCACTTGGTTGTAGGGTATAATTATTCTTTTTATACATTCTTGGATTTGATTTGTTAATACTTTATTGAGGATTTTTACATCTATGTTCATGAGAGGTACTGGTCTGTAGTTTTCTTTTCTTATAATGCTTTTGTCAGGCTTGGTATTAGCATAATGCTGACATCACAGAATGAATTAGAAGTATTCCCTTGGCTTCTATCTTCTGGAAGAGATCATAGAGAGTTGGTGTGGTTTCACACTTATATGTTTGGTAAAATTTATCAGTGAACCCAACTGGAGCTGGTAATTTTTGTTTTCAAAGCTGTTAACTATTGATTCAATTTATTTTATAGATATAGGCCTATTCAGGTTGCCTATTTCTATTTGTATGAGTTTTGGCAGATTATGTCTTTTAAAGAACTCATCCATTTCACCTAGGTTATCAAATCTGTGGGCACCGAGTTGTTCACAATATGCCATTGTTATCTTTTCATGTCCATAGAAACTGTGCTGATATTCTCTCTTTCATTTCTGATATCAGCAAACCTCTTTTTATTGTGATTCTCTTTACTTTGCTTCACAGATATGTTTTTCTACAAATTAAAGGTTAGTAGCAACTCTACATTGAGTAAGTCTATCGGTGACATTTTTCCAATAGCATATGCTCACTTCATGTCTCTGTGTCACATTTTAGTAATTCTCACATTATTTCAAACATTTTGTTATTATTCTATCTATTATGGTGATTTGCAATCAGTGGTCTTTGAGGTTACTACTGTAATTGTTTTGGGGCTCCATGAACTGCATCAGTATAAGTTGGTAAACTTAATTGTTGTATGTTGTATGTGTTCTGGCTGCTGTTCTCCCATCTCTCTCCCTCCCCTTAGTTCTCCCTATTCCCTGAGACACAACAATATTGAAATTGGGCCAATTAATAACCTTACAATGGCCTCTAAGTGTTCCACTGAAAGGAAGACTCACACATTTCTCACTTTAAATGAAAAGCTAGATTTGATTAAGTTTGGTGAGGAAAGCATGTCGAAAGCCAAAATAGGTCAAAAGCTAGGTCTCTTTTCCCAAATAACCAAGTTGTGAATGTAAAGTAAAAGTTCTTGAAGGGAATTGGAATTGCTATTCTAGAGAGTACACAAATGATAAGAAAGTTTTAAAAAAGCCTTATTGCTGATATGGAGAAAGTTTTAGTGGTCTAGATAGAAGATCAAACCAGCCACAACATTCCCTTAAGACAAAACTTAATCCAGAGTGAGACCCTAACTGTCTTTAGTTCTATGAAGGCTGAGAGAGGTTAGGAAGCTGCAAAATAAATGTATGAAGCTAGAAGAGGTTGGTTCATGAGGTTTAAGGAAAGAAGCCATCTCTATAACATAAAAGTCCAAAGTGAAGAAGCAGGTGCTGATGCAGAAGCTGCGGCAAGTTATCCAGAAGATCTAGCTAAGAACTTTGATGAAGATAACAACACTAATCAACAGATTTTAGATAGTTCCCGCTTTCTCCTGTGGGCATTTAGGGCTATAAATTTCCCTCTAATCTCTGCTTTAGCTGTGTTCCAGAGGTTCTGGTGTGTCATGTCTTTGCTCTTATTGGTTTCAAAGAGCTTATTTATTTCTGCCTTCATTTCGTTATTTACCCAGTAGTCATTCAGGAGGAAGTTGTTCAATTTTCATGTAGTTGTGTGGTTTTAAGTGGGTTTCTTAATCCTGAGTTCTAATTTGATTGCACTGTGGCCTGAGAGATTGTTTGTTATGATTTCTGTTCTTTTGCATTTGCTGACGAGTGTTTTACTTCCAATTATGTGGTCAATTTTTGAATAAGTGTGATGTGGTGCTGAGAAGAATTTATGTTCTGTGGATTTGGGGTGGAGAGTTCTGTAGATGTCTATTAGGTCTGCTTGGTCCAGAGCTGAGTTCAAGTCCTGAATATCCTTATTAATTTTCTGTCTCATTGATCTGTCTAATATTGACAGTGGGGTGTTAAAGTCTCCCACTATTATTGTGTGGGAGTCTAAGTCTCTTTGTAGGTCATTAAGAACTTGTCTTATGAATCTTGCATGGTCCCTCATGGCTTCCCTTGGCTAGGGGAAAGAGTTCCCCGACCCCTTGCACTTCCCAAGTGAGGCAATGCCTCCCCCTGCTTCTGCTTGCCCTCTGTGGGCTGTGCTCACTGTCTAACCAGTCCCAGTGAGATAAGCCACATACCTCAGTTGGAAATGGAGAAATCCCCCACCTTCTGCATTGATCTCGCTGGGAGCTGCAGACTGGAGCTGTTCCTATTCAGCCACTTGCCAGCCACCCCACCAATGCTGATTTATCATTCTGAGAATCCTAGGGCCCTTAAGAATTATGCTAAAGTGACTCTGCCTGTGCTCTACAAATGGAACAACAAAGCCTGGATGACAGCACATATGTTTACAGCATGGTTTCCTGAATATTTTAAGCCCGCTCTTGAGATCTATTGCTCAGGAGAGATTTCTTTCAAAATATGACTGTTCATTGACAAGGCACCTGGTCACCCGAGAGCTCTGATGGGAATGTACAAGGAGTTGAATGTTGTCTTCGTGCCTGCTAACACAATGGTATACTTTGACTCTGTGTCTCCACTAAAACCTCATGTCAAATTGTAATCTCCAAGTGTTGAAGGAGAGACCTGGTGAGAGATAATTTGATCATGGGTACAGTCTCCTGCATGCTATTCTTGTAATAGTGAGTTCTCACAAGATCTGATGGTTTAAAAGTGTGTGGCAGTGTCCCCTCCCTGCCATCATATAAGACGTGCTTGCTTTCCTTTTGCCTTCCACCATGATTGTAAGTTTCCTGAGGCATCCCCAGCCATGTGGAACTGTGAGTCAATTAAATCTCTTTTCTATATATATATATATATATATATTAAAAAGAGACGGGGTTTCACTGTGATAGCCAGGATGGTCTCAACCTCCTGACCTTGTGATCCGCCCGCCTCGGCCTCCCAAAGTGCTAGGATTACAAGAGTAAGCCACAATGCCTGGCCTTCATAAATTACCCAGTCTCAGGTAGTTCTTCAGAGCATTGCAAAATGACTACTACACACAACATCCATTATGCAGCCCTGAGATCAAGGAATAATTTTGACTTTCAGGTGTTATTAGTTAGCAAATACATTTCATAAGGCAATAGCTACCATAGATATTGATTTCTCTGATGGATCTGGGCAAAGTAAATTGAAAGCCTTCTGGAAAGGATTCACCATTTATGCCATTAAGAACATTCATGATTCATGGGTGGAGGTCAAAATATCAACATTAACAAGAGTTTGGAAAAAGCTGATTCCAACCGTTATGGATGACTTTCAGGGGTTCAAGCCTTCAGTGGAGGAAGTAGCTGCAGATGTGCTAGAAAATGTAAGAGAACAAGAATTAGAAGGGGAGCCTAATTGCTACAATCTCATGATAAAACTTTAATGAGTAAGGAGTTGCTTCTTATGGATGAGCAAAGAAAGTGGTTTCTTGAGATAGGATCTACTCTTAGTGAAGATGCTATGCACATTATTGAAATGACAGCAAAGGATTTAGCATATTGCATAACGAGAGTGATGTTAAGTTCAACTTTGTCCTTAATTTTCTTTGAGCTTGATCTGTTCATTTCTGATAAAGAGGTGGTTAAGTTTCCAACAATAACACTGAATTCATCTATTTATTCTCATAATTCTGTCAGTTTTTGCTTCATGTACTTTGATGCTCTATTGTTAGGTGCATATACATTAGGGATTATTGTGTCTTCTTTGAGTACTGACCTCTTTATCATTATGCAATGCCCCTCTTTATCCTTGATAACTTTCCTTGCCCTGAAGTCTGCTCTGTTTGAAATTAATATAGTGTCTTCCACTTTGTTTTGATTAGTGTTATCATAGTTTATTTCCTTCCTTTTAATCTATATGTGTCTTTATATTTAAAGTGGGTTTTTTGTAGACAACACATAGGATTTTTTAATCCACTCTAATGAACTCTTTTTATTTGTATGCATTATGGGGTACAAATGCTCTTTTCTTACACGCATAGATTGCTTCGTGATGAAGTTAGAGCTTACAGGATATCCATTACCCAAATAATGTATATTGTACTCATTAAGTAATTTCTCCTCACCCACCCACCTCTCACCCCCTCACCTTTCCAAGTCTCCATTGTCTGTCGTTCCAAACTCTACATCCATGTATATCCATTATTTAGCTCCCACTTATAAGTGAGAACATGTGGTATTTGTCTTTCTGTGAAATCCATCATTTATTTATTTATTTATTTAAGATAAGATCTTGCTCCATCACCTAGGCTGGAGTGGAGTGTCACATCTCAGATCATTGCAGCCTCAACCTTCTGGGCTCAAGTGATCCTCTCACCTCAGCCTCCTGAGTAGCTGGGACTACAGGCACACATCACCACACCTGGCTAATTTTAAAAATTTTTGTAGAGATGGGGTCTGACTATATTGCCCAGGTTGGTCTTGAACTCCTGGCCTCAAACTACTCTCCTGCCCTGGCCTACCAAAGTGCTGGGATTACAGGTGTGAGCCATTGCAGCTGACCAGAAATCTGTTTTAATTGGTGTATTTAGACCATTGATATTTAAAGTGATTATTGATACAGTTGGATTATTATGATATCTGCCATATTTACTATAGTTTTCTACTTGTTGCCTTTGTTTTTTGTTCCCGTTTTTGTGTTTCATACTTTTCCTGCCTCTTGTGGTTTTAATTGAGCATTTCATGAGATTCCATTTTCTCTCCTTTCTTAACATATCTGATATAATTTTTCAACTATTTTTGGTGGTTACCATAGAATTTGCAATACGTATTTGCAGCTAATCCAAGTCCACTTTCAAATAACAGGATACCACTTTATACTATCTGTCACCCAAAT
This sequence comes from Callithrix jacchus, assembly GCF_049354715.1. Taxonomy (NCBI): domain Eukaryota; kingdom Metazoa; phylum Chordata; class Mammalia; order Primates; family Cebidae; genus Callithrix; species Callithrix jacchus. The sequence continues at coordinate 133,884,714 of NC_133524.1, read as the reverse complement.
GGGTATCACAAATATGGCAAATGCCTGACAATAGCAAAATGTTTCTAAGTCCCCACTCCTGTACCTTGCATCATCACTGTCATTCATTTCCCTTTCATATAAACATACCTAGCAAATGCGCGCGCGCACACACAGACACACACACACACACACACACACACACACATAACCAAATACATTGTTGCTATTATTTTGTTGAATAAACTGTTGTCAGATCAACTAAGAGTAAGAAAAATAAAAGGTTTTATTTTCTTTTCACTTATTCCTTCTCCCATGCTCCGTTTCTTTATATTGACCTGCATTTCTGATCTATATCATTTTCCATCTCTCTGAAGAATTTCTTTTAACGTTTCTTGCAAGACGGGTCTACTTACATAAATTCCCTCAATTTTTTGTTTTTCTGAGAATGTATTTATTTCTCCACTTTTGAAGGATCATTTGGCAAGGTAAGGAATTCTAGGTTGGTGAGTCTTTTTCTCTCAACACTTTAAATGTTTAATTTTATTTTACCTTGTTCTTATTTGACTGGTTTCTGAGAAAAAAATCAGATGTAATTCTTATCTTTGCCCCTCTAGGGTTAAGGTGGTTTCTCTGGCTTCATTCAAGATTTTTGCTTTATCTTTGATTTTCTGCAGTTTGAATATGATACGCCAAGGTGCAGGCTTGTTTTATTTTGTTTTGTTTAGTCATTATTGCTACAAACATTGCTTCTGTTCCTTTGTCTTTTTCTTTTCCTTCTGGTATTCCATTATGCATACTATACCTTTTGAAATTGTCTCCCATTTTTAAAGACATTTTGTACTTTTGTACTATATTTTTTCCCGAGTCTTTGCTCTGATTTGGAAGTTTCTATTACCATGTCCACAAGTGCAAATTCTTTCCTCACTGTGACTACTCTAGTGATGATCCCATCAAAGACATTCTTTATTTCCATTATAGTTTTTTATCTTGAGCATTTTTAAATTCCTTCTTAGAATTTCTAGCTCTCTGCTTACATTATCCATCTGTTCTGGGATGTTGTCTATTTTTTTAAATTCCTAATCTGGTAATTCCGACATTCCAGCCATATCTGATCCTAGTTCTGATGTTGGTTCAACCTCTTCAAACTGTGGTTTCATTTTTGTTTTTGCTTTGCCTTTGAGTACGCCTCATAATTTTTTGGCGAAAAGTGGACATGATGTACCGGGTAAAAGGAACAGTAGGAAACAGGCCTTTAGTAATGTAGTGGTAAGGTGTGGGAGGAGGGAAAGCATTCTATAATCCTATGATTAAGTCTCAATCTTTTGGTGAGCCTGCGCCCCTGGTCTGTGAACTTCACCAATGTTTCTCAATCATGACTCCTTCCTCCACCATCCCCCAGCAACTCTTAGGTGGGACAAGATGGCTGGAGGGGTCTGGAGTCCGGTATTTCTTTTTTCACATGAGGAAGCTAAAGGGAGCTGGAACTGGAGCTGAGTATTTCCCTTCTCCCATGTAGGTTAGGCTTTGATATAACCCCAGCAGGTTACATTGGTGAAAAAAATAGCTTCTTCTGAGGGCTGGCCTTGTGAAAAAGAACAGAATGCTCTGGTGTATCTCAAAATGGTTTCCTTCCCCTTAAAGCCTGCTGGGAGAGAAAAAGGATTTTTCCCGTATATTCACTGTGAGGACTGGATCGCCCTGGTTTTAGCTCTGAGAGTTGTCCACACTGAGCCTCCAGCAATTTGTCAATTATGATTAAGGCTTTCCTACCCCAGAACTGGTTTCTGGGGAGGTTTCTGGGGGGGGGTTCTGCTCTGGTAAGTTATGATTCTCCGTGACTCCGTGTCTCTTCTACTTTTGTTGCAGTGGCTTGCCCTATGACCTCACTTCTCTGATGAATCTAAAAAGATGTGTTAGTTTTTTTTAGTTTTCTACATGTTGTTTGGATGTAGCGGTGACTTCTAAGCCATAGTTATTTATTTTTCTTACTTAGTATACCTTCTTTATTAACTCAGTCACTGTTTCCTACAGTAAAGTGATAAATAGGTTTGTTTGCTTTTTAAAGGAAAAGTGATACACAACAATAAAAATGAAAATCATTCTCAATTCTTTAGATGATATTTTATTTTCATGAACACATTTTCCTGTAAATTTGTACTAAGTAAATAATGATGGCATTAACTGGCATTCTTGGTATGCTTTTGATCTTCTTTTTCCAAAAGCAACTGCCAAGATAACTTCCAACAAACATCACTTAACCACTAAGTGACTCTATTTCATATATAATGATAGCTTATTTAGACATTCCTCTTCATTCTATTTTCTTCTCTATTCTATTGCCATTAAGGATAATGAGATTTCCATACTTTCTCTGAAAAATATATAATATATTCTCTGAGCAATAGTTTCCCCACTGAATCTTAGTGTAGAAAATGGAACATGTCTTCAGAATCATGTTAAATGGCTGAGCCTTACCCAAAGCCCTCAAACTTAGGATTTGTATCTGATCTGAGTTTTATTTATGGCCTTTATCATATTGCACTGTGATTCACTGTTCACACGTCTGTCTTCAAGCTAGACTTGGAGATCCTTAAGGGCAAAACTATGTCTTATTCATCTCGGTATCCTCCATACCCTACACCATGCCTGGCACAGAGCTGGCACTCAGGAAATATTTGTTGAACTGTGATGTACTTCCTCTTATCCTTGGCTCACCCTTTGCCAAATATTCAGCCACTCACTGAATCACTGAACACACACACTTTGCAAGAATGCTTTCCTCTTAAGAATTAAAGGTAATGGCCAGGTGCTGTGGCTCGCACCTGTCATCCCAGCATTTTGGGAGGCTGACGCTGGTGGATCACCTGAAGGTCTGGAGTTTGAGACCAGCCTGGCCAGCATGTAGAAACTCCGTTTCTACTAAAAGTATAAAATTAGCTGGGTGAGGTGGTGCACACCTGTAATCCCAGCTACTTGGGAGGCTGAGGCGGGAGAATCGCTTGAACTCGGGAGCAGAGATTACAATGAGCCGAGATCACACCACTGCACTCCAGCATGGGAAACAAGAGCAAAACTCTGTCTCAAAAAAAGAAAAAAATTATTAAAGGTAAAATTGTCAATACAGCATTTTCTATTGTACATTTATCAAAGAAAGATTTTCATCACACATCATTTTTTCAATAAAAAAGTTTTATTGAGCACCTCTCATGTGCCAGGCACAATGCTAGACACCAGGACAACAGCAATAAATAAGATAGATAAGGTCTTTTTATAGTGAAAGAGAGACATCAAACAGTTACTCAATCACAACATCATGTGTTGCATCATAGCACAACTACATTGTTTCAAAATCACCCTTCCTTGTCTATCTGGACTGCTATATCCTTGAAGACAAGAACCCTGTTTAACTGCTTTGCTGAGTCTTGCCTGTGCTGTCTTCCAGCATCTACCGTAGTGCCTGGCATATGGTAAGAGCTCAGCAAATGTTAAATGAATGAAGTAAAGAATGAATGACCAAATGAAAAACATGATCAGTGTTCACTATGTGGTAAGATTAACTAGGCAATCTTCATACCTCCTACTGAAACCGTCTTCTTTTATTTATAAACAGATAGAATTTAAGGAATCATAGCTTATGGAATGTAAGCACACCTCATGCCCATCAAATTATTCTCCCTCCCAGCAGAAGGATGAGTTTAGATAAGAAGTTTTTTTTAATTTTAATTTTTAATTTTGTAGGTGTATAAATTTATGGGGTATGTGAGATGTTTTGATAAAGGACTGCAATGTATAATAATTACATTACATAAAATGGGGTGTCTGTCCTTTCAAGTATTTATACTTTGTGTTACAAACAATTCAATTACACTCCTTTAGTTATTTTTAAATGTATAATTGATTTATTATTGACTATAGTCACCCTGTTGCTCTATCGGATAGTAGATCTTATTCATTTCTTCAATTTTTTTGTAGCCATTAACCACCCCCACTTCACCTCAACCTTCCCACTACCCTTTCCAGCCTCTGGTAATCATCCTTTTACTCTCTATGTCTATGAGTTCAATTGTTTTGACTTTTAGATCCTACAAATAAGTGAGAACATGGCATGTTGGTCTTTCTTGGCCTTTCACTTGCAACAATATGAATGAAACTGGAGGTCATTATGCCAAGTGAAATATATACCATTTATTGAGCATGGAACAGTCTGTGCTAAGAGGTTTACATAGTTTAGCACATTAAGCATTTATAACATCTATTTAATGTAGTATAATAATCACCCCAATTTTTTTCCAACTCAATTGAGGTACAATTGACAAATAAAAATGGTATAGATACAAGGTATACAACATGATTTAATATATGTGTATATTGTATAATGATTACCAAAATCAAATTAATTAACACATCATTTGCCACATATAGTTGTCATTATGTGTGTGTCTTTTTTTTAAGTCTGTGAAATGCTATGCAAATACTGAAGAGTGAATTTACTTCCAATTATCTGATCACTTTCAAAATGGGTGTAATGTGATACTGAGAAAAATGTATGTTCTGTGGACCTGGGGTGAAGAATTCCATAAATATTCACTGAGTTTACTTGTTCCAGGTCTGAGTTCTAATCATAGATGTCCCTGTTAATTTTCTATCGTCATTGATCCGTGGAATATTAACAATGTGGTGTCAAAGTCTCCCGCTATTATTATGCGGGAGTCCAAGTCTCTTTATAAGTCATTAAGAACTTGTCTTATGTATCTGGTTGTTCCTATATTGGGTGCATATATATTTATAATCATTGACTCCTGTTGTTGCATTGATCCTTTTACCATTATGTAATGTCCTTCTTTGTTTCTTTTAGTCTTTGTTACTATTAAAGTCTATTTTGTCAGAGACGAAAGTTACAACTCCTGCGTTTTTTTTTGTTTTGTTTTGTTTGTTTGTTTGTTTGTTTGTTTTTTTGCTCTCCATTTGATTGGTAAGTCTTCCACCAACTCTTTGTTTTGAGGCTTTGTGTGTCCTTGCTTATGAGATGGATCTGGATACAGAGTGCCGATGGGTTTTGACTTTTTATTCAATTTGCCTGTGTATGTCTTTGATTGGGGCATTTAATCCATTTAAATTTATGATTAATATTGATGTTTGTGAGTTTAATACTGTCATTTAATGCTATCTGGCTATTTTGCCCATTAGTTGATATAGATTCTTCATTATGGAGATACTCTTTACCTTTTGGTAAGTTTTGGGATGACTGATATTGGTTGTTCCTGTGTGTAATGCTTCTTTCAGAAACTCTTGTAAAGCAGGGAGTGGTGATGAAATCTCTGAGTACTTGCTTGTTCGCAAAAAAAAATGTATTTTTCCTTCATTTATGAAGCTTAGTTTGGCTGGATATGAGATTCTGGGTTGAAAATTCTTTTCTTTGAGGATATTGAATATTGACCCCCACTCTCTTCTACTTTGTAAGGTTTCTGCTGAGAGATCTGCTGTGAGTCTGATAGGCTTCCCTTTATGGGTAACCTGACCTTTCTCTCTAGCTGCCCTTAGAATGTTCTCCTTTATTTCAACCCTGGTGAATCTAACAATTATGTGTCTTGGGGTTGCTCTACTTGAGGAATATCTTTGTGGTGTTCTCTGTATTACCTGGAGTTGAGTATTGTCCTGCCTTACTAGGTTAGGAAAGTTTTCCTGAATAATATCCTGAAGAATATTTTCCAGCTTGGATCCATTCTCTTCATGACATTCAGGTACACCTATCCAACGTAAATTAGGTCTTTTCACATAGTCCTATATTTTTTGGAGACTTTGCTCATTCCTTTTTACTCTTTCTTCTCTAGTCTTGTCTTCTCGTTTCATTTCACTAAGTTGCTCTTCAACCTCTGATATCCTTTCTTCTGCTTGGTCAATTCAACTGTTAAAACCTGTGCATACTTCGTGAAGTTCTCATATTGTATTCTTCAGTTCCATTAATTCACCTATATTCCTCTCTAAATTGTCTATTCTGATTAGGATTTCATCAAACCTTTTTTCAAGGTTCTTAGTTTCTTTACGTCAGGCTATAACATGTTCTTTTAACTCACAGAAGTTTCTTATTATCCACTTTCTGAAGCCTAATTCTGTTAATGGAATGCACTTGTTCTCCATCAGGCCTTGTTCCCTTGTCGATGAGGAACTGTGATCCCCTGTAGAGGGAGAAGCATTCTGATTTTGGGTATTCTCAGCCTTTTTATGCTGGTTTCTTCCCATCATTGTAAATTTATCCATCTTAGATATATACATATCTAAGATATGTCAAATATATCAATGGGTGCAAGAGGGTGAGTAGGGTGCAGAGGGAGTGGGAAAATCACTATGAAGGGTAAAAGCAGTAAAATACAATAAGAAGGGTCTTGTGAAGCCCATATGTAGTAATGTGCAAAAAAGTGATTAGAAATTTTGAGTCACTCAGCTCCCTATACCTGAGGTCACCCTTTAAAAATCTTACCCTTCTTATAGATGAAGAAACCAAGACACTAAGTTACAATAATATAAATTAAGCTACCAATGACAAAGTACTCAGTCAGCCTTCTGCTTTCTATTGATAACACTAACCTGCCCTAGTTATAGCTAAAGATACATTTACTTTCATACAGATTTCACAGCTTCTCAACAGCAACATACCTGAAAAGATAAGAAAATTTGTATATCCTTCCATGTGAGTCTTGTGATTCATTCAGGCTGTAGTTTAAGTGTCCTTTCAATTATTCCAAGGAGAATCAGCATGACCAAGCAAAGCAGGTTCCAAAGGCAGAAAGCAGAAGCAATAGGATGCTATGGAAGTACCTTTCTGAATAGTCTCTTCTGCCGTTGTAGGGCCTTGGGGCAACCCTTCAATGTAAGTGCTTGGCAACAAGTCTGCTGAGATAGGTTGACCTTGTAGCTTTTGTAGTCTCTCTTGTACAGCACTGGTCAGATCTACATAAGCCTCATCGATGCTGGCACGTTCAATCACAGCAAAACGAGACATTATCTCCATCACTTCAACACTGGCTTCCCGGTACTTAGTGAGGTTAGCTTTCCCACAGGACTCACGAACTTGTGCCAGTAGAAGATCTGGACATAACTTCTTAGCATCATCTGCCCACATACTTCTAGTGACCCCAAATGCATAAGCTTCATAACTCACTGCAATTATTCCACCACCCTTCCATGATTTGTACTGTACAACTGCACAAGGTTTATTCCTGAAATGAGGATTTTGTCGCTGCTCCACTTGAACAAAAAAACAGTCCATGCCCATGAGAGCAACCACTCGATCCTGTCCAGTAGCCATTTTTCAAGGTAACGAACACCTGGCAAACTGCGAACATCGGGTGCCGCAAATGCTGCGGTCGGTGTCCACTGGAAGGAAAATGGAACGGCTCTTGAATATCTTTTCGCCTTTCTGGGAGCAGGCCAGTGAGTTTTGAGTGAGATTTATTTCCCGTGACGACGGAAACCGAGAAGGGGTCATAAAGAATCCTGCCCGGGCAACCGCCCGCATAGCCCAGCAGGAATCAGCCATGAGCTTTGCGCCCAGCAACGAAGCAGCCAGACTCGTGTGTGTCTTAAGAACATTTGAGATCTGCTCTCTTACCAAATTTCAAGCAAACAATATGGCACTATTAACCATAATGATTGTGCTATGCATCAGATCCCCAGAACCCTCAGTTTCTTCATGTTTAAAATGGATGTGAATAATTAATACATATACATGTATGTATGTATACACACACACACACACACATAAAATATAATATTATTTTAAACATGAAGAAACTGCAGCCCAAGCAACTTAGGTGATTTGTCTATGATCACACAACTAGTAAAGAGTGTAGGTGGAAATCGAACTCATGTCTGTTTGTCACTAAAGTAGAACCCAAAAATTCGATGCTAGATGCCCAATATATCAATGGTTCTCAGTGTAGGGAAAGGAAATCCAAATCTGCAGAGGGTTGTATTGAGCGTGAAAAAACTATATTTACGTGGTTAAAGATGCTGGTTGACAGCACGTATCTATCTCGGTTCCCTCCCAAGTACTCCCAAAATGACAGCAAATGGATTTTTAAAAGGCACAAATATATAACACCCAAAAGATTAGGAAAGAAGACATCATTGGGTGAAAAACTTCAACAATTTTTGGAAGTAGAACAGGGAGGAGAATGCTACAACTTTAAATGCCTACAGAGAAGGCTGCAGAACAGAGCCAGTTGATTTGCTCTTTAAAACCTGAGTGCACCAATAAGGCAGGTCTGAAGTGCAGAGCAGAAAATAGGACATTGGGTGAATATCTGTATATGGACTAAATATTCTCTGAGGTTCCCACCCCCATCATAAGCATCCAGGAAAGAAACTAAGTTTTATTTCTGGAAACATTAAATGAAGTTGATATTAAATGAAGATGTCAAGGGTTTAAAAGACACCAGCTATGCTGGTGAGCAGGGGGTAAGTCCTATAGCTTAAAACAAGGAGATGTCTTGAATGTCTGCTCCTGAACCTGTGGGGCTGGGCCCATCTTGGTTCCCAAGTTCTCCCCTGCTAGGTTTAAAATTCACAGCAGCCAAGCTTATCTCCCAACTTGCTCCAAGATATGGAAGGAATATTGTTGAAGAAAATGACCTATCTGAGCAAAAAAGATGTCTACATACTTACATATAATATTTGAGGGTCCCAGTGGAAAAGTCTGGCTCCTTGTCTAACCACTCTTCATTGTAGACTACCAGTCAACAACCTTCAACCACAGATTTTCAGTAAATGTTTTTGCGCCTCACTTTTAAATATATACAGACAGCCAAGGTTCATGAGATATTTGAATCCTACCATTTATCATCACCTCCATTTCTACCACCCTCACCTACGACACCTTTATTTCTCACCTGGATTGTTTCAACAGTCTCACAACTGGTTTCCCATCTTCCACCCTCACCCTCTTCCAGTCCATTCTCAACAGAATCATCAGTTGGACTTTTGAGACATATCCAAATGATGTCACTCTTCTTTACAAAAAGCCTCCAATGGGTTCCTCCCTTGATCAAAGTAAAAGCCTTTCCTTTCCAAATCCATTTCTTACTACTCTTCCCTTTGCTCAGTACACTCAATTTACACTGGTCTTCTGGCTGTTTAATTATATCAAGTATCTTTTTTATGTCAGTGCTGTTGTACCTACTCTATCAGTAAACAACATCTGCATCTCTCTCCTGTTCTCCATAGCTTGCCTTACTTTACAGCATTCAGCAGACAGCATCTAAAATTATCTTATTACATTCCACTAGAATGTAAACTCCATGATAGTATGGTCTTTGTTTTAATTTTGTTCACATGAAGTATCTGACACATTTTAGACACTCAATATTTGTTGAATGAATGAATAAATTTGAGAAAGACTTCCAAAATTAAACAATCAAACAAACAAAATGAAAATAATGGAACCCAAACTTAGAAAGAATAAAATATGCGGAAAAAAAATCTGTTTTATGAAAATCTCCCAAGTGACATCAGTAGGAATGGTGAAATAAAGATCTCCAAAAATTCTTTTCTCCATAGAAGCAATGGGAACACTGGAAAATAATTTGTCAGAATCAACATTTTTAAAACTCTGGAAATTAAGCAAGGGCCTTCAGAAATCTGGGGACTATTTATTGAAGAAAAATGGTTGAGTTTCTGTAAAAGAGTGAGCTTTGAGGCATTTTAACCAACCTTGTTCCCATACCACTCTCCTCAGCTCAACAGTAGCCTTGAAATCCAATATCCCTGCAATCACACTGAAAATCATCAGCCCAGAAACCACTAGAGGGAGAAGAATAAAGTTGGATATGCCTGTGTGTGAATGTGTGTGTGTGTATGAGAGAGTGTGTGTGTGCATGCACGTGTGTGTGTGTGTGTGTGTGTGTGTGTGTGTAAAGGCTGAGTATCCTTTATCCAAAATGCTTGGAAGCAGAAGTTTGGGATTTGGGATATTTTCAGACTTGGGATATTTGCATTATACTTATTGGTTGAACATTCTTAATCTGAACATCTAAAATCCGGATACTCCAATGGGCATTTTCTTTGACCATCATGTCAGTGCTCAAAAAGCTTTTGGTTTTGGAGCATTTTGTTTTATGGATACTCAGTACACACACACACACACACACACACACACACACACACACACAGAGTACATGGTTGTGTGTGTATATATATATATATATATATATATATATATATATATCTGACCTTGCCCATCACATGAATTGGGACTATTTTTCTTGCAGCAAGTTCTAGAAAACCTGATTATAGTAAATGTGTTAGTTTGCTAGGGCTTCTATAAAAATAAAAGGCAGGCCAGGCATAGTGGCTCACACCTGTAATCCCAGCACTTTGGTAAGCTGAGGCAGGAGAAATACTTGAGCTCAGGAGATTCAGACCAACCTGAGAAACATAGTGAGACCACATCGCTAAAAACAAATTTTTAAAAAATTATCCAGGCTAAACAATTGTTTTAAAGTCATTATGCAATAACAGAGGCAGATGTGTCAAAAAATAAATTATGTCATACCCACACAGTGGGATTTTATGCAACCATTAAAATAAATGAGATAGTTCTAATTGGACTGAACTGACATAGACCCATTTTATGATATAAGGGTAAATTTTTAAAACACAAAGTGTAAAACTGTGTTTAAATTATGTGACTATTTAAGTAAGCTCAAAAAAGAAAAACAAATAAATATACTTACATATATAGTTATATATTCACGGAATACCTCTGGAAAAATACACAGGAGTAATAATAGTTACCTCCAAAAAAAGAGATAAAAATATAGATCAAATATATAGAACAAAATGCAGAGTCCAGAGTAGACTCACACAAATATGACCAATTAATTTTGGGCCAAAAAAAAACCTAAATTGCGAAAGGAACCATAGGCATCCATTTGCAAAAAAAGAATTAACTTATATCTGAAGCTTATGCCTTATACAACAATTAGTTCAAAATAGATCATAAACATAAATATGAAACATAAAGCTATACAAACTTTTCGAATAAAACATAGGAGAAATCTTTGTGACATTGGCCTTGGCAATTAGTCTTAAAATACAACACCAAAGGCATTATCAATTCAAGAAAAAAATAATAAATAGGACTTCACTAAAATTATAAACATTTCCTCTGCAAAAGATACTGTTAAGTGTCTTAAAAGACAAGTCATAGATTGGGAGAAAACATTCGAAAACCACACATCTGACAAAGAAATTGTTTCTAAAATATACAATAAACTTTTAAAATTCAACAATAAGAAAATTAATAAGATAATAAAGTTTTTTAAATGGCTAAAATACTTGAATAGATATTTCACCAAAAATTATTTAGAGATGACTATAAGCACATTAAAAATATGCTCATTATCATTAGTCATCAGAGATATAAAAATGTATACCACAAAGATATATCACCACATACCTATTTAAATGGCTAACATTGATAATGTTGACAAAACCTGACTAGGATGCAGAGCAACTGGAATTCTCATATATTGCTGATGACAATGCAAAATGGCACATATGATTTGCAAATTAGTTTGTCAGTTTCTTACAAAGTTAACATACTCTGACTATATGGCCTAGCAATCCCACCTCTAGATATTCACTGAGGTGAAATAAAAATTTGTGTTCACCCAGAAAAATATTTATTGAATGAATGGATTAATGAGTGAATAATAATAATGAATGGATCTATCATAATGTAAAATGACTAGATAATGTCTAAAATTGCTGAAACAAAAACAACTATATAACACTATTTTAGGAATGAGGAAATAACTACCACAAGGAGTATTTAAAAGAGTAAAAAGAGATTGACTCTTAAGGACAGCACAGAATGGCGGGAATGGTTAAAAGGGACTGCTGTTTTTCATTAAAGCCTTCCATCCTATTGATTCTTTTAACTATGTGAATATATTACTTTCATAAAAATTTAAAAACCAAAGTCATGCTGCGTGAAGTTCTATGAACTTCTACAAGGAACAAAACTAATCTATGATTCCATGCTACTTAATCTCAAGTGCTTCAGGAAAAAAATGTCTGTTATTTTTGTTTAAAAAAAATATTTAGAGGCCAGGCGCGGTGGCTCAGGCCTGTAATCCCAGCGCTTTAGGCGGCCGAGGCGGGTGGATCACGAGGTCAAGAGATCGAGACCATCCTGGTCAACATGGTGAAACCCCGTCTCTACTAAAAATACAAAAAATTAGCTGGGCACGGTGGCGCGTGCCTGTAATCCCAGCTACTCGGGAGGCTGAGGCAGGAGAATTGCCTGAGCCCAGGAGGCGGAGGTTGTGGTGAGCCGAGATCGCGCCATTGCACTCCAGCCTGGGTGACAAGAGCGAAACTCCGTCTCAAAAAAAAAAAAAAAAAAAATATTTAGAGACATGTGTCTCACTATGTTACCCTGGCTAGTCTCAAAGTCCTGGGCTCAAGCAACTCTCCTGCCTCAGCCTCCCATGTAGCTGGGATTACAGGTGCATACAATCATGCCAAGTTTAAAAAAATCTGTATACATAGAAAGAAAGCAAATGCCAAATCAAATTAGTTAAATGTCAATGAGAGATGGATCTGGATGAAGAGTATCTGGATGGTCTTTGTAGTATTATTTTTCTTACAACTTTTCTCTAAGTTTGAAATTATTTCCAAATAAAAGTTATAAAAAGTAACTAATCTATGGTAGAAAAACAAGAACAATGTTACCTGTGGAGGGTGAAGGCAGAGATTGACTTGGAAGGAGATGGGGATGCTTTCTGGGCTGTTGAAAATGTTCTGTATCTTGATAGGGGTTAGGATTATATGGTGTGTCCATTTATCACACCTTATAGAATAGTCCTCGTGAGATCACTGCATTTCATTGTATGTGAATTTTACTTCAATTAGAAAAATAACCAATATTGAACTTAACAATATTCATGCTAAAGAGTTTAGAGGTAAAGTATATTAATGTCTTCAACTTGCTGTCCAATACACCAGAAAAAAAAAGATGGATGGATAAATGGGAAGAGACATCGATAGATGGATAGATGGATGATGAGGCAAAAATAGTACAATGTTCATTATAAAATCCAATGGTACTATGTGGTTGTTCGTTGTAAATTTCTTTCAACTTTGCTAGATGTTTGAAAATTTTGATAAGAAAGTGTTAGGAAAAAAACAAAGGATGAAAAAGCAGTATGAAGAGAGGCAAATGATTTTAAAGTTTATCAGAAAGGAGTAAGTCCATTAAAAGACTGCAAAACATCAATATGGGTAAGGAAAATGAAGCAAAAAGACTTACACATGATGGCCCAGGTCTGGAACCAAGGTCTGTGTACACTGCAGCAGCAAAGCCATCTCAACAGCCAGCTCCCCTGCCACCCCCACCACAGCCACCGGAGATCTAGTACCACAGCCAGCTCCCCTGCCACCCCCACCACAGCCACCGGAGATCTAGTACCACAGCCACATAACCAGTTCTGTCCTCTGTCTAACCCAGCACCACGTACCGGTGGACACTTAGGACCTTTGGATAAGGATGGGGGCCCCCACTTCCTTCATCATATGCGATCAAATTTTTACTCAAAGCATTTTGTAGATATATCAAGTTCTGCTCTTCATTTGTCAACTGAGAATTTTTAATTTCCCTTGGGACATTTCTGGGCATGGAACTTTCAACTGAGCTTTTTCATTGCCTGAGAAACATTGCTTTCTCATCTTTGTTGAGTCAAATACAAATATTTTGGCCTGGACCGGTCTGCACATTTTAAAATGCAAATAATCCCAATGTCCATCAAGAAGAGAATGAATAATTGTGGTGCAATTATATAAGGAATACATGAGACAAGTATAATTAATATGCTATGTCTCTAGCATAACAAAATACCAAAAACATACTGGACAAAAAAAAGGTAAGCTGCAGAAAAATATAGTATAAGCCACTTATAAACAGTACCATGCATTGTTTGAGAATATGCACCTGTGTATCAAATGTGTGAAATCATGAAAACTAAATTCAAAACAATAGTTACTTCTTGGGACGGGGGTTACTGAGGTAGCTTGTATAATTTTTGTTTTAGTGACAAAATCTAAAAAGATAGAGTTTCATTTTTGATCATTAAAGTTGAGTTCATTCAGACCTGCCTTTCTGCTAAAGAAAACTGAGAAGAGACAATATTTTTAAAAGAACACATTTCTATAATTATCAAAGAAATAATGAAAGAGTGGAGAATTACCAAGCTTAGAAACAGGGTTGAATCAGGAAACCCGGAGAGGTAATTGATCCACTTTAGTCCATGGGGCTTTCACCAATATTAGAGAGAGAAAAAAATGTGGAATACAGGGTCTGCAAAGGTTGGGGGCACTAAAAACCACCCATCATCTAGGGTTGGGACCTGAAAAGACGAGATAATAGGCAGCATAAGCATGAAGAGAAAGTAAACCATCCCCTACTTAGGATCAACTGAGTGGTTCCAAAGATCTCAAGCCCTGACAACATGAAGCTGTTGAGTTAATCCATTCTGAGACTACCCTACCGCTGACATTCTCATGTGAAATAATAAATGTTGTTATGTTTCAAACTACTTTTAGTTAAATTTTGTGTTGCTTGAAGCCTGAAGCATCCTAACTGATACAGTGAGCAATCATAGACATGGTCTCTTTCTCACAGAGCTCACAGCCAGGAAACTGAGGGAAAAGAGCTATTGTATTAGTTTGCTAGGGCTTCCATAACTAAATGCCTAAAACTCGGTGACTTAAACAATGGGAATTTGTCGTTTCACAGTTCTGGAGGCCAGAAGTCTGAAACCAAGGTGCTGGCAGGGTTGACTCTTTTGGAGAGCTCTGAGGGAGACTGTTCCATGCTTCTCTCCTAGCTTCTGGTGATGGCCAGCAATCCTCACCATTCCTCAGCTTGCAGCTTCACCGTTCATTCCAATCTCTGCCTTCATCTTCACATGATATTCTCTTTGTGCGTGTGTTTGCAGGCACACGCCCAAGTTTCCCTTTTTAAAAATTTTACATTACTTTGTGTTCCAGGATACAAGTGCAGAACATGTAGGTTTGTTACATAGGTATACGTGTGCCATGGTGGTTTGCTGCATTTATCAACCCATCATCTAGGTTTTAAGCCCCACATACATTAGCTATTTGTCCTAATACTCTCCTTCCCCTTGCCTTCCAGCCCCTGACTGAGAAAAACAAAATGTGTGTGTTGTTTTCCTCCCTGTGTCCATGTGTTCTCATTATTCAACTCCCACTTCTGAGTGAGAACATGCGGTATTTGTTTTTCTGTTCCTGTGTTAGTTTGCTGAGGACAATGGCTTCCAGCTTCATCCATGTCCCTGCAAAATACATGATCTCATTCCTTTTTATGGCTGCATAGTATTCCATGGTATATATGTACCACATGTTCTTTATCTGTTGATGGGCACCAAATTTCTCTTTTTTATAACAACACCCGTCATAATTGGATTAGGGCCCAGACTACTTCCTTTATCTTTTTTTTCTTCAACTTTTATTTTAAGTTCCAGGGTATATGTGCAAGATGTGCAGATTTGTTACACAGGTAAGTATGTGCCATGGTGGTTTGCTGCACCAATCAATCCATCACCTTGGTATTAAGCCCAGAATACATTAGCTATTCTTCCTGATGTTTTCCCTTCCCCACCCCCACTCTCTAACAGGCCCCAGTGTGTGATGTTCCCCTCCCTGTGTCCATGTGTTCTCATTGTTCAGCTTCCATTTAAAAGTGAGAACATGTGGTGGTTTACCGTTCCTGTGTTATTTTGCTGAGGATAATGGCTTCCAGCTCCATCCATGTCTCTGCAAAGGACATGGTCTTATTCCTTTTTATGGCTGCATAGTATTCCATGATGTATATGTACCACATTTTCTTTATCTAGTCTATCACTGATGGGCATTTGGGTTGATTCCATGTCTTTGCTATTGTGAATAGTGCTGCAATGAACATACACGTGCATGTATCTTTGTAATAGAATAATTTCTACTCCTTTGGGTATATAACTAGTAATGGAATTGCTGGGTTAAATTTCTGCCTCTAGGGCTTTGAGAGATTGCCACACCATATTCCACAATGGTTAAACTAATTTACACTACCACCAACAGTGTAAAAGCATTCCTTTTGCTCTCAACCTCACCAGCATCTGTTGTTGTTTTTTTACTTTTTAATAATTGCCATTCTGACTGGCATGAGATGGTATCTCATTGTGATTTAGATTTGCATTTCTCTAATGATCAGTGATGTTGAGCTTTTTTTTTCTGTGTTTGTTGGCTGCATAAATGTCTTCTTTTGAGAAGTGTACTGACTTTATCTTAACTTCATTATCCCCACAAAAAGACCCTATCTTCAAATAGAGTCACATTCTGAAGTAGTGGGGGTTGGGATTTCAACATATGAATTCCAGTTCAACCTATAACAGCCATAAGCTTCATTTTGTCCCTAAGATAGAAAACTCTAACCCTATATGCATGAGAGGAACTCCCCTGGAAGCCACTTTGTATATTTTTACTAGATCATTCTTTTAACAGATATAAGGCCCTCCTAAAGTATTTGAAACAGTTTGTGTCAGAATTATCATCAAAGCCTGGTGCTAATGTCTTGTGTTCAAAACCCTCCATGGTGCTAATGTCTTGTGTTCAAAACCCCCCACTGCCTCACTCTTCTGAGCATGCCTTTTAGGGTCCGCCACATAGTGGCCCCAGCCTGATTCTCTAACCTCACATTCCATCCTTTTCTTTAAATCATTCTAATTGGATATTCCATTGTTTCTCTCACCCACAGATTCTACATTTTTATTCAGTATTTTAGTATGTTCCCCCATCCTGGAATACCCTCCAAGAGCCTCTTTACCTCAACCTGTGAAAATCCTTGCCACAGATAAGGTTCCCCAGATTCTGAGATGGAAATGACAGTGCAGGTCATTTATATATAAAGGAATGCTGTTTGGATCAACCCGTGGAATGAAGGAAAGGAAGTTGGAGTGGGCACAGGGAAAATCTGGATCATATTCTGATCACACAATGCCACAGCTAAGCCCACAAAAGATAAAAATCCAAGTTTGGCCCTTTACAGTTGCCTCCAGTTGAGACAAGGGAACCAGATCTTTGTACTCCTGTGGCAAACAGACTCTAAGATGCTCCCCCAATCACCCCTGCCTCCTGGTGTTCATGTACTGGACCTAGTAACTTGCTCCTAATCAACAGAATACAGCAAAGGAAATAGGATGTCAGTTTTATTATTATATTATGCTGCATAAGACTATCTTGCTACCACAGTCACTCTAGAGACCCTACTTGCTGGACTGATAAAATATCCAAGTTGAGAAAGCCCATGTAGCATGGGACTGTCTGATGGCCTCTAGGAGCTAAGGACAGCTTCTGGCCAATATTAAGCAAGAAGCAGAAGGCAGAGGCCTCAGCCCTTCAATAGTAAGGAAATGAATTCTGCCAAAAACCTGAGGTTAGAAGTGAATTCAGCCCCAGATGGGCCCCCAGATGACAATGTGACCTGGTTGGTACCTTGAATGTAGCCTTGTAAGACCCTAAGCAGATAATTCAGTAAAGCTATTTTCAGACTCCTGACCCACAGAAACTGTGAGATAAATATGTGTTTTTGTTGTTGTTGTTTGAAACGTGTTTCTTTTATTTACCAAAAAACCAAATATGTGGACATAAAAACATATACATACATAAACTATAATTTTTGATGCCTTAATAAAATATAATAGTTACAAAATTTACCTTATGTAGCTATGACATTTTAAATATTTATCATAGGAAAGTTAGACTGTAGTTATATGAATAGTTAAATCAAAAATTTTAAATGAGGTCAAAAATTACCTCTCATGCTTTTATTATCTGACTCCCATTGTGAATAACAGCTCATTGAAAAAATACATTAAATTTGAGTATTCTCCTAAATTAATTTTTTAATTATTCATGTGTTTAACCAAACATTTGGTATATAACTTCTGCAGAAATATCTCACAACTCAATATTTTAAATTATTTGTAATCATCATATAATCTTGAATTATTACGAATTTTTTAGTGAGTTTGTATCATATTTAAAACTTTAAAATACTAATGATTAACGAAGTTTTTTTGGAGCATAAAATATTTTCTTTCAGAAAATAAAACTCTAACAAATAGTACTAGATATTCATGACTGCTATGTTCAGTTAGCTTTTATTTTGAATATTCATTTCATCAACAGAATTGGATGCTAACATTTGAGTTAAGTGAGCTAGATCTTTACATTTTACTTATGCTTGATATCTATTAATGTTTTGGTATCTTGAATTGGAATATTAGAATATTAGCCCTTTTTTCATCTAGGTTGTTAAGAAATTCAAACTTATATTTAGACATGAGCTAAACTGCTATGTTAACAAAATAAACTTATGTTTCCATTATATTCAAATAATTATATTAATTGGCATATACACCACAATATTGGCATATTGTGGTATACAGAGCATTTTACACATATTTTAAATGCTGTTATTATTATAAAAATGGATTTATTTCAGAATAGTAAAATAAAGAAAATTACTATTTTTTAAATTCAGTTATTTTACTATCCAGTTATTGCTACTTTTAACATTATGGAGTGTTTTCTGTCAGGATTTAAAAAATATATGTTTAACTTAATGAGAAGTATTGTATCTTTTAAAAATATGTCATAACATGTTCAGTCTAATGACAGTCTGTTCATAGACGCAATTCATACTATGAATGTTAATAATGTTTAGAAGACCATTCACCTCTTATTTAATATATTTAGGTTGGTTCCAATTTTTACATACTGTAACTAGTGTACTGATTACATCTGTACATATGCTTTATGTGGTGTCTTTGGATCACCACAATTCTGTGGGGTAGGCAAGTACCAGTTTATAAATTTTTCATTTTTATCATGGAACTGAGAGGCTAAGCAACCAGTCCAATGTCACAAAATCAAGAAATTTGGGTGCCAGCTGAGGAAACCAGACATTTGATATTGTATGAATTGTTCTTAAAGTGCACCCATCATTAAAAGGGTTTAAGACAGAGGTTGTGCCCTTAGAATATAACAGGTATAGCTGTTGCATCTGCATATGGGTGGTGGCAATGTCATGGATTATGTGGCTTTTTAGATGAGATCTCAGAGTTGGCAGAGCATGTGACATTGGGGAATGAGACTGAATACAACATAAATTTAATGGATGTATAGAATAGAATCTTTGAGAAAATCATGATGTTCTTCTGCAAACAGCTAAAATGAAAGGGATTCTATTTATACCAACTAGATTAGCTGAAATCAATTTTGATAAGGTAGAGGTAAACAGGTATTTGAGTAATGCTGATGTCAAATCTGATTAATTAGAAACATGCTTAGAGAATATAGGACTAAAGTATTTACATGTACAGATTAAATAATCAGTACTCCACAATTGCATTTCAAATTAAACTGCAAAGATGTAACTTAGGACATACAATTTTTAGAAAAACAAAACATATTTTACTAAGTGTGATAATTTATTGGGCATCTATTGATAACTAATACAACCTCCATGCTGAACAGTCATTGGATGCAGTCTATCTGCAGGATAGAGACGTTGCTTTGGACAAGTTCCCATCTTTAGCAGAAATAGTTCCTATAAAGGGCTGGCAGCTGAAGACGGGCAACCAACAGAACCCCAGGAGCTGGGTGAACAAGTCGTTTTAACCTGATGGGAATTGAAGGAGTGCAGCACAGAATCCACAGGAATCCTACTCATCCTTCAAATCTCTTTCAGTGTTTTCACAGGGCTGCCACAACAAATTAACATAGACTTGGCGACTTAAAACAACATAACTTCATTCTATCACAGTTATAAAGACCTCAAGATTGAAACCAAGGTGTTAGCAAAGCCACATTTATTGTGCATCTATTGATAACTGGCTGCCTGGCATTCCTTGTCTTTCCTTAGTTTGTGGCTTTATTATACCAATCTCTGCCTCCGTTTCCTACTGCTTATCCTCTGTATCTCTGTCTTTTCCCCTTCTGTTTCATCTGTAATCACCACAGCCAGGTATGACTTCTCTACCCTTGAAAATTCTAGAATCTTTGGTTGGCATCTCCTCTATGGCATTTTCCTTAGAGCATTTCGTACTATAGTCCTAACTTCGTTTATCCTCACCTTTACCATTGGATTCTAAGCTCCAGGGAGGTAGTATATGTTTCATGTTCAAATTCCAACTCTGTCACTTACTACTAGTATGTATGACCTTGGGCAAGCTCACTGATTCATTCATTTAACACGTATTTATTGAGTGCCTGCGCTGTTCCAGACATACTAGGTGCTAGGGATATACCAGTGAACAAAGTCCCTTGTGGGTCTTACATTCTAAGAAACAGGCAATAAACAAGATCGAAGTGTAAAACATATTTTATGTATTTACATATTTTATGTTAGACAGTAATAAAGGATCTGGAAGAAACTAAAGCAGGAAGGGGGCTTAGGGATTATGGAGTAGGGTGCAACTTCAAAAAAAGTTGTCAGAGAAGACCTTATTGAGAAGGTGCAAACTGAGTAGAAGTATTAGGGTAAGTACTTACCAAGGGGAAAGTCATCGCAAGCTGACCAAACAGCATATTCAAAGGCCCTGACACGGGATCGTGTTTGGAGCATTCATTTATGTCCAGAGGGAAAGCAAGTGAGGAGGAAGGTAAATGAGAGAGAGAAAGTAGAAGAAGTCACAGTGATAAGGGGCACACTCAGGACCGTTAGGGCCTTGTGGGGCATGATGAAGAGTTTGGCTTTGGACACAGTAAGGAGATCGGGAGCTACTAAAGGACTGTGTGTATGGAAATGACAGGATCTGCTTACATTTGAACAGGATTACACTGGCTGCTGAGTGGAGAAAAAACTGAAGAAAGGTATGGTAGGCAGCAGTCTAATATTAATTCTTTTTTTATTTTATGGGCAGCATTCTAAATATGGATTCCCCAACTTCGCACCCCCCCCCCCACGCCAATTTTTGTTTCCTGTTTATTCAACTAAATGCTGATCTGGGTACAGCTCTGAAGAGATTTTACAGAAATAACTAAAGTTCCAAGTCAGTTGACCTTAAGGTATGGAGATGACCTGGTTGGGCCTGACCCAATCAAGTGAGCCCTTCAAAAGCAGAGGGTTTTCTCCAGCTGATAGCAGAAGAGCGAGTTAGATGGATCTGAAGCACAAGGGGAATATAGTGTGCCATTGCTGGCTTTGAAGATGGAGAGAACTGCTTGAGAAGAAATGTGTGTAGCCTTTAGGGTTCCAGAGTGACCTCCAGCCAGTAGCCAGAAAGAAAACAGGCCTCCGACCTACAGCTGCCACAAGTGTCTGGATTCACCCAATAGCACAAATGAGCTTAGAAGTGGATTCTGCCCCCACTTTCAAGAAAAAGCCCAGCCTGGCTGCCATTTTGACTTCACCCTTGTGAAATCCTAAGCAGAGAGCCCGTCTGAGCCCTCTGGACTTCTGATTTACAAAACTGCAAGATAATACATGAGTATTTTAAGCTGTTAAGTTTATAGTAATTTATTACACAGCAATAACCATCAGGAAAGAAGCTGAGAGGCTTGTTAAGAAGCTACAGTAGTCATTCAGGCAATAGAAGACAGTGGCTCAGGCCAAAATGGCAGCCTTGAAGATGGAGAGTAGTCAGATTCTAGATATACATAAAAGATGTGAAAAAACATCAGCCTAGAACAGGGAGAATGAAGTCTCCATCAGCTCAGACAGGGAAGACAAGGGAAGGAGCACTCCTCAAGGAGGGGGAAGATCAGGATCTCCATTTAGGACCTGTAAAGTCTGAGATGTGTATTTAAAAAAATCAGTGGTATATAAAGCCACAAAACTAAATGAGATCATCAAGGGAGTGAGTATAGTCCAAGAAGAGAGCCAAAGACTAAGCCCTGGGGTGCTGCAGAGTTAGGTGGTGAAGAAGATGTGCCAGCAAAGGTGAATGAGAAGCAGCAGCAGTTACTTAACTTCTCTGAGCCTCAGTTTTATCATCTGTATAATGTGTATACAAATAGCACCTACCCCTAGAGTCATTACATCAAGTGATTTCAAGTGCTTAGCACAGTGTCTGTGGCATAGGGTATATTCACAAATGTTAGCTATTATTCAAGAGGGTAGACACCATCTCTCACTCATCTTCCCATCATTGTCACTTCTACCACCCTGCCTCTTTCCCACCACCTTGCAGCACCAAGTGCAGGGCTTTGCACACAATCATCACTAGATCAACATCTATTGAAGCAAATTTAATTCTCCATCTTAGTGTTCTAAAGTGCAGATTACTTTTTCAAGCTGGCAAAACGAACAAATCCTTTTGACCATTTGCAACTGATGATTTGAGGAGCCAAGGAGAAGGACTGGCAAGAAGCACACTCCTTCATTTTGTCAAGTAGTTCCTGTTGCTAAGGCACAGCCATGCTAAAGACTCCACACATGTGCTTTTCTCCCTCGGTTTTCATTATGATGCAATCATAAGTAGAAACAACATAATAACAGAGAGAAATCCAATTTTGTCGACAAGGCCACAGATATTTAGTTTTCAAATGAAGTATTCCTGTAGGGTTTACTCATTTTCTGTTTGGAGTCATTTCTCCAAGCCCTTGAGATATTTATAAACTCCTAACTGAAAAATAGTGCCCGTGGCAGGTCATAATTCTTTGACATGTGCCTTGTAGTTTCAAACAGTGACCTGAACAGTGGCTACTGGGAATACTTGTGCTTTTTCTTCCTAATTTCTCCTCTGAGACGTATTTACTGAAATGCTTTATTGCCTCTGCAATGAGAATAATTTAAAACTGCAGTTAAGCCTGTAGCAGTTAAGTAAAAGCATGCATCATTTGGATTGAATTTGCTGAGAAAGAATCAACTGTTTACTATCTGCCGTGAAATGTTGAAAATTTGAGGCAATTAGCTCCTTGAAAGGAAAAACTCTTCTAATTTACTTGGCATCACAGAAATGCATTCAAAAGTGCTGTTCAAAGCTTCAACTTTTGCCATCTGTGTTTTAAGGTGGCTATTCAATATCAGCAAAATGTGTGAATTTAATTAATTGTATCAAAACAAAAGCATTTCCAAAGTGCTCAAATCCATATGAGACCGATATGTTGACTTGTTGATATGAATTTAATTAGTATCTTCAAGCATGACTCCAAAAGCCCCTTTTATCTTATCATCACATTCATATAAACCATTAGCACATAGTACTTGGTTTGAAATGTTTTGCTACATAATCCAAACTGCTATCCTGCCCTGGAAGAGTCTCTAATAAGCCCAATATGTTTGCACAGAGAAACTTTTGTATTCACATCAAGTAAATTTAGACTCAACTGTTGCACAGAAAGTAACTTAAAACCAGCCTTTGAACACATGGAATAGAAGTGATTTAGTGCTTGTTCTGCCTTTTCATCACTTTCTGGAATGAGCAAAAAGAAAGAAATCAGATTGTGCTGGCCTAACTAGTCTCAGGAAGTATCCCAACAAACCACTAAACTGAGTCTCAGAGTCCCACGTTGTGGGGAGCGACAATGACTGAAGAAGCCCGTATTTTGGGCAATACTGACTTGACAGCTTTAGACTAAGAAATATTGCTCCGGGTGCCCCAGGAACAATTTCTCAGTAATAAGTGCACCTCTCTCCCAGCTATGCTTTTCCCTGCCTCCCCCTAAAAATGTTCTTAAAAGCAAAAATCATTTCAATATGACTTTTAAGTGACTGTTGTTTTGCTGTACAGTTCTAAAATTCAATGAGGTACATTTTGGCGGTGATTTAACTCTTTAGGATTAATACAATAATAAGCTAGTCTGTTACAGGCTAGCCAGAGACTCTAGGCAGATAGGTAAAATGACAATAGGGAGCAAGTTCTCAGGTGAGACTGAACTAGGTTCAAATCTCAACTTTGCACTTATTTACTTTGTGACCTTACACATGTCAGTTACATTTCTGCACCTCAGCTTATTCATCTGTAGAGTGGGATTAATAGTAATACTCTCTTGTATTGATTTGCTAGTGTTGCTATAACAAAGTACCACAAACTTGAAGAAGAGAGGTTACTTAAGCAACAGAAATGTATCATCTCACAATTCTGGGGGCTAAAAGGCTGAGATCACAGTGTTGCAGAATTGGTTTCTCCTAGGGACTGTGAGGGAAGGATCTCTTCTGGACCTTTCCTCTTGGCTTGTAGATGGCTGTCCTCGTGTTCACATGATGTTTTCTCCACATACATGCCTGTATCCAAATTTCCCCTTTTGATACGGACACCATGGGTGTTGTTTTAGGACCTACCTTAATGACCTTGTTTTACCTTTATTACCTCTCTAAAAACCAAGTAAGATCACATCCTGAAGTACTGGGGTAACGACTGCAACATATCAATCAGGGATGGTCACACAATTCAGCCCATAACATCCTTTGAGTGGGTGCTGTAAGGATGTGATAAGATAATGTATATAAATTTCTTAGCTTAGCATTTGGCTCACATAAGCACTCATCAAAAGGTAACTAATAGGAGGCACTGTGAATGTCCATACATATAGATTTTTAGGGCTTAAATAATTTTTGGTACAGATGAAATCCAGCCTGTCCACATTATCCCTGGAGTCAATCTCCCTCAACAAGTAGGGAAAAGGTGAGAAAAGCTAAATCATTGTAAAGAAGAAGCAAGGGGACCAAACTAGGACATTGAGATATGGCAAAAATAGAATTGTATTTAGATGCTAGGAAATTGTAAAAATTCCTCATCTGCCAGTGAGACTGTAAAAATCAACTGTCAGCTCATCAAGCAACCTCGGGAGGGAGTGAAATACTTTGAAGGCAACTTGAGTTCAGAAAAAGGCAACCATTTTAAGTAATGAATTAACCAAAACTCCAGAATTACAGTGCTAGAGCCCTTAATTCTATAGACTATCCTTGGGAGGATTGGGGTTTAAGTGCAGTGTGAAACATTCCCTACAGCTAGAGGAACACTGCCTCTGCAATTGCAAGTTTATCAGGTCACATGTTCCAATAAACACAGACGTGCCCAGAATGTGCCTCAGAAGTAAAAAAGGAGTGATGGAAAGATCTTAGAACTCAGAGAAAACAGCGCAACAGACTACAGTGGGGGAAGTATCTGCTTCATGATTGTGATTAATAGCCTTATACTTGTTGTTTTCAGAGATAATTTTTTTACCAACTTAAATCCTCTCTTTTAATATCTTCCAAGTTAAATTCTCAAGGCCACAAAATTTTTTTAAATAATATATGTATTCATAAGTAAAAGACATATGGTCCAATCATAAAGAAATTCTATGAACTGGGCATGGTAGCTGGGGTCTGTAGTCCCAGGACTTTGGAAGGTTGAGGTGGGAGGATCACGTGAGCCCAGGAGTTCAAGGCTGGCAGAGCAAGACCCCATGTTTAAGAGAAAGAAAAAAAGAGAGGGAGAGAAAAAGAAAGAAAGATAGAGAGAGAAAGAGAAAAGAAAGAAAGAAAAAAGAAAGAGGAAAAAAAGAAAAAAAGAAAAGAATTAGATGGCATTTCTCATATATTTGCTTATATACACATACTTAGGCAGAGAAAAGGGGTCCAAGGAGACAGGAAGAAAAGGGTCAAGAGCACAGTCAATTCTGATTCAGAAAGAATTCAGAAAGAATATAAATTTCTGTGCAGAAAGAAAAAAATGCTGTGTATCAATAAATTTGGTTTGTAGAAATTGACCTGTCAGGAACTTACCGGAACCTTGTACAAATTATTTCTTCTCTGAGCCTTCATAAAACGAAACCTGGATGATTGCTACACTTTTCATATTTTGTTTGATAATTAGCCCTTTTATGCAATAAATTAATAAATAATTCACTCTAATGAATAGCAGTTGTGGGAACTGCAGGCCTCACAGTCTAAGTACATTTTTCTATAACCTCTATGCACTATTAAAATCCACAGAAATTTATTTCAAGTTTCAGAAAAATATTCCCCCTTGAAAACCTTTGCCAGCTGCCATTTTCTTTCACATGGTAGACTCCTCATTGCCTCCCTCTGTGTCCTACTTTAGTAAATGGCACAACCCTCCATGTCATTCTTTATTCCAGAAACCTGGGAGGTATCCTTTATTTCTCCTTCTTCTACAACACATCAAATTCATCCATTTCCAATTCCTACCAATTCAGTTTCCTAAATATGTCTCAGATCCATCTACTCCTGTCAGCTCTATTGCCACTCATCTAATCCAAGTCACATCATCTGGACTATGGTAATAATTTTCATCAGTCTCCCCACTTCTACCTGTGCCCACCCTTCCCTGGTCCAGCTTCTATATAACAGCCCAAGGGATCTTTTAAAAATGTAAATCACATCATATTTGGTCCTTGCCTACCATCTCACACAGTTAGAATGGCGACCATTAAAAAATATGGAGACAACAGACACTGGAGAGGATGTGGAGAAATAGGAACGCTTTTACACTGTTGGTGGGAGTGTAAATTAGTTCAACCATTGTGGAAGACAGTGTGGCGATTCCTCAAGGCCTTAGAAGTAGAAATTCCTTTTGATCCAGCAATCCCATTACTGGGTATATATCCAAAGGACTATAAATCGTTCTACTATAAGGACACATGCACACGAATGTTCATTGCAGCACTGTTTACAATAGCAAAAACCTGGAACCAACCCAAATGCCCATCGATGATAGACCGGACAGGGAAAATGTGGCACATATACACCATGGAATATTATGCAACCATCAAAAACTATGAGTTTGTGTCGTTTGTAGGGACATGGATGAACTTGGAGAACATCATTCTCAGCAAACTAACACAAGAACAGAAAATGAAATACCGCATGTTCTCACTCATAGGCGGGTGTTGAACAATGAGAACACATGGACACAGAGAGGGGAGCACTACACACTGGAGTCTGTTGGGGGGAAATAGGGGAGGGACAGTGGGGGTGGGGAGTTGGGGAGAGATAGCATGGGGAGAAATGCCAGATATAGGTGATCAGGAGGAAGGCAGCAAATCACACTGCCAGGTGTGTACCTATGCAACAATCTTGCATGTACTTCACATGTACCCCAAACCTAAAATGCAATAAAAATAAATAAATAAAATAAAAAAGAAGTTGTTCCTCAAGATTAAATTAGAAAATATTATTTTAAAAAAAAATCTTCCAGTGGTTTCCCATTGTACTCAGAAGAAAACTCAAAGACTGTAACTCTGCCCACTTTTCCCTTAATTGCCTGGATCCCCATCACTTCTTACCTGGACCTGCTCCCCCACCACTCCACTTCCTGCCTCATAATCCATTCCGATACCAAGCCAGTGATCTCTTCTAAATATGCAATGAGTATGTCAACACCATAATTAAAATCCATTAATGTCTCCCTATTAACTATTGGATCAAGTCCCGACTACTTACTTAGCCTGGCCTGTGAGGACCTTTCATTGTCAGCCCTCCCACCCTCACACCAACCCTGTCACCTAGTTCATCAGCCTCACCTTTGAACACTTCCCTCTACCTTTTCATTGTGCCATCTCTACCAAACTGCTTTTTCTTTCAAAAAAGATTTTACTATGGAAAATTTCAGGCATACACAAAAGCAAAAAGCATACTAAAATTAATCTCCCTATACTTATCATCCTGCTTCAAAATTATCCAATTCCTTGCACTCTTATTTTATCCATTTCCTCTCCTCCCCATTCCACGTGCTTTGGTTTTTCTGGAGCATTTTAAAGCAAATCCCAGATACCATATAAATTTACCTTTAAATCCCCAAGTGGGCCATTCTCACAGAGGAAGACTCACCAACCTACTTACTGTTTTCCAGACATGCCTCATTCTCTTCTGTGCCTTTTCACAGTTTATTCCTTCTGCCGAGTGTGGGCTTGGTTCCCTCATTTCTCTGCCGGACAAACTCCTAGTTTCCCTCCAAAGCCCATCCTAAATATTACCCTTTCTGTGAAACCTTCTCAACTTCCTCTCTGTTGTGCCCTCACAGCACTTTGTACATATCCTACATATTTATTTATAAAATAGAAACATAATAGAATATATAAATGTAGTTCATGTATTAATATATCATACAATATTATTGTATATTTTATATTTCATTGCAATATTATAGAGTATGGTGTCCAGTCTATTGTATTCAAATTATGTGTCTGTGTGCCTGTCTCTCCCAGTAAAGGAGCTGTTTGAGGTAGAAAATGTGTCTGCCTTTTCACACCTCAAGCCGACTGCCCAATACATGTTTATACATCTAGCACTTAGCACAGTCTTTGCCACATGGTGTCTAACTTGCAAATATTTGCTGAATTAAGGGAGACCTGTTGGGATCGCTCCTGTGTGAGGCCCCTAGGAAATGGGCCTCGCCATACGGTGAGCTTGAGCCTGGACACAGATCCCCGGTTGGGGGAGTCGAGCTGAGGGAAAGCAGGAACCGAGAGAGGAACTATATGTTATTCAAAATAATCAACAGACATTACTTTATGAATATGAGGACTTGGGAGTCAATGTGTCCACTTTCGGCTTCTTATGGTTTATTGTCTCATTGTGTTCATTTTGGACCCTTGTTACCTTCATTGCAAAATATTAACTTAAATATTTACACTTGGTAATTTACTTACGGTAACTTACAGGGCGTAACTGTAACTTATTTACCATAGCTTACAGGCCGTAACTGTAACTTACTTACCATGGCTTACAGGGTGTGACTGTAATTTACTTACCTTGACCTATTGGGCGTAACCTACTTACTGGAAGTAACCTACTTACTGGGCGTAGCCTACTTACTGGGTGTAACTTGCTTACTGTAACTTAAGTACGTTAATCTGGCGTAAACAACTTTAACTTCAGAAAAGTATATAATGAAACACATTGCAAAAATAAAATTGCTGCGTGAGCATAGCGCATGTAGCCCTCCAGACCTCTCCTTTTCTATCTCCTTTTTTCCGGCACGCGCTCTCTTCCAGGTTTGGGACCCTCTCGCTGGACGAGATTCCTGGGCTCGCGTTCAGTTCACAACATTGAATTAACACATTAATTAGCTGTGATACCAAAAAAGACTATAAAATTTGCTGTTGAGCATACTGGGATTTAAGTCCCAGTTCCAGCAGTTATTTACAAGCTATTTGATCTGGTAAGCCTCACATTCCTCATCTGGCCATTGGAATAGGAACACCTACCTCCTTGGATTGTTGTGAGGATCAAATAAGACAGTAAATAGAAAGGTAATCACTAAACACAAAATCTTTCTACATGGAAGGTTTTGCTATAAACATCAACAAATATTAGGGTCTAAGGTATGACAACTGCTTAGCACAATGCCTAGCACATAGGAAGCGCTCCGTGATGGTGAGCCACCATTGTTTACATTTGAAGACTAGTCTGTTGACAGTCATCCTGCTTGTGCATATAGCTCTGAGCAAAGAAGTGATTGATGGATGACTAAACACTCCTGTCCACACAGCAGATGCTCATCATCAGTTGACTAGATGGCTCTGTGACTCTGCTGCTCACAGACTCTGCTGTTAGACCTGCCCAGCTGCTCTGCTACTTACTGCAGATTATCAACCATCTGAAACATTTCACATGGCTGGATGCTAGGGTCCAAGAGAGCTTTAAAGCTCATCCAAGATGATGGTCAAGGCTGCAGGTACCATACATCCCAAATTGTCTGGGATAATCTCAGGTTAGGTTTGTGGCCCACCATAATTATCAACAGGGTCCTCTTACTGTAATGGTTTCGACAATAAATTATGTGGTCATCCTAGTCAAGGTTATACGTGCTACTCAAGCTATTTGTTTTCAAAGGGGAGAAAAAAAATCCTAAGTGAAGGTCTTACTAGTGCTTTTTCAACAGTAACTTCTCTTTTTTGGCACAAGCTATCCCCTTTTTTGTGGCTCCGCATGGCACATAGAAGCAGATCATTAGGGAAATTAAGAGTGGTACAAGGGGCCTGTCCCTCGGCCCCTGTGTTCATTTACATCAGGAACTAGTCTATGTTGGCATCTGGTCCTGTAACCGCATAAACACGATACCTTCCTGGACCTAAAGGGCATTCTTCTTGAGGCTCTACCTCCTGTACTCTTTTTGTCCACAGACCACATGGCATGGCACTGCCTGAAGCCACACCTAGGCAGATGGTCCCCAATCCCCAGGCCTCTCCTGGACTGCAATTTGAAGGAGGTAACTTTATTCAATAGCCACTGCCCCAGATACTGGGCAGCTTTCAGACAAGTCTCCAACCACTCCTAGCTAATCCTGAGATTTTTAGGGGCAGAGATGAGAACCAAGGGCCAAAAACCACACTGGCTGATTTAACTATCTCTAGTTAACCACCTCTTAAGCCTGGCTTTGGCAATAGCTTGATATGATCCATTAAAAAGGCATTCTGTCAGACTAGGCCACTGATATTTACATCTGTGGGTTTAGTCCCTATTAAATCTGTTTGGTCATTGTGTATGATAAGCAGATCCTCCATGTCAGCTGTCTCCAGACAGAAGGAGCGTCATTGTGTGTGATGATTGAGCCATCATGAACTGTGCTTGATTTATATCCATTCTGTGCCCAGCAAAACAAAGGAGATAAAGAGTTAAACACCATGGCTCTTGTTCTCTGGATCTCAAATTTCTGCTGCGAAAAGCAGAGCACAAATGCATGGTAGAATAATTTACCCAGATGATGGAAGGACTGAGCCTATTCATTGAATCTATGGATCACCTATATTGGACACTAAGTGTGCAGGGGTAACAAAGATGCACACCATCCCTGCCTCCATGGGACTCACAGGCAAGTGGGGAAAATAGACATCAAAACTGTCATTTTAAAATGCACTAAATAATTAGAAGAATAACCACAGGCTTAACATGGTCTGGGATGGTAAGAAGGAGTTCAGGGACTGATTTTTAGAGCAAGTAGCAGATGATCTGAGATTTGAAAGAGGACTAGAAATTAGGAATGTAAGAATCAACAGGTTGGGAGCAGTGGCTCGTGCCTGTAATCCCAGCACTTTGGGAGGCTGAGGCGGATGGATCACTTGCAGTCAGGAGTTTGAGATCAGCCTGGCCAACATGGTGAAATCCCATCTCAACAAAAGTATAAAAATTATCCACGCATGATGGTGGGTGCCTGTAATCCCCGCTACTTGGGAGGCTGAGGTGGAAGAATCACTTGAACCTGGGAGATAGATGTTGCAATGAGCCAAGATCATGCCATTGCACTCCAGCCTTGGTGAGAGAGAATGAGAGTCTGTCTCAAAAAAAAAAATCAACAAACATTATTCATTCAGTGAAACATTCATACATTTGGTGAGTATTCATTGAGTACTAACTATGGTTTCAGGCTCTGTGTTGACTGCCATGGAAATCATGTTAAATAAGACAGGTTATGTCCCTGCCCCCATGTAGCTTATAGTCTAGTAGAATTCCCAGAATGGTGAAGACCAGGGAGTTTTCAGATTCTCTGAGCATTTTTGTTCCCTCCTCTTTTTCCTGGATAGAGAAGTGCAGAAAGGTAACCCTAAAGTTCAGGCAACTGGTCTCCAAGCTTCTGGAACAACCGCATTCTGAGGCTGTGAGGCAAATGCCTTTGCCAAACTCACTCACTTCTTTTTAACCTGAAGTTTAGGTGGCAAGGAAGGCTCAGTTTTAGGTGGTTTGGACTGTGAGTCAGGAATCCCTGATCCCCTCTACACATACGGACACACCTTGGAATCTGCTTCTCATTGATTTGCAAAATACCTCCCTGGCTCCCAGCTTCCTGAGGCTGGTATAATCACTCTGTGAAGACCTCGCTTCTTGATCTGTATATCCTTTAGAGATGGGCGTTTCTTTCAAAATACTCTCCATACTCTGAAACAAATAAATTAAGTAGAAATCATTTCAGGTACCCAATAATTATTTACTTTACAAAAGGTTTTATACTGCAGAGAGGTTTTCAGTCTAGGGCATTTTTTCCCTCAATATTTTTATTATTAAAATGATAAAACCTTATCATTAATATTTTGATAAAAACATCAAAATACTTATATCAAAAATACCAAAAATTATAAAAGAATTGTGTAATAACAAACCCATATACCCATAATCTATATTCCACAATTAACACCCCGCTATATTAACTTTATCACACATCTATCCATCCATTAATCTATCTATCTTACTTACGGAAGTATTTTCAAGTAAATTACAAACATTAGTACACTTCACCCCAAAACACTACAGCATGCATTTTGAAGTAGAGTTTAAAATTTTTTATGGTTGTTTACGTAAAATTTGCATAGGATACAATGTATTCATCTTAAGTGTATCATTCAATGAATTTTGACAAATGCATAAACCAATATGACTCAAACTTTACCAGGTTATAGAACACTTTTATCACCCTAGCAAGGTTCCTCATGCCACCCTCTCATCTAGTAACCCCTATCCACCCACCAGTGGTAGTCACTGTTATATTTTTTCACCACAGATGCGTTTTGCTTACTGTAGAACATCTTGTAAATGGATAGCGTCTGTAATCTATTGTGTCTTTCTATTTCACACAACATGGTTTTTAGACTCATCCATGCTATTGCATGTATCAGTAGTTCATTCATTTTTATTACTGAGCAGTTTACCATTGTATGCAATGTGTAACTCCTCTTCCATAAACTTTCGAAATCCCATTGTCCTCCCAAGGTTTCTCTGAATTCCCAGGAAAGAAGAGCCAAGTGCCAGTAGAAGAGAACAGAATTTAGATATCAGGGGAAAGAAATGTACATAATTCTGAGACTATCTCAGGAAATGGGTTGGAACAGCCCAGAGACCAAAAGGATACAGCAGAAAGGCCAGTGAGAGTCCAGAAACTCAAACACTGGAAAAGATGTGAGAGTAAGACAGGACTTTGAGGGTCAATCTTGGGATTGCTCAGTTCCAACAGTGTTTTCCCTTTGTCCCCCAGTTGAAAACTCCTGCCAGGCCAAGGCAGGTAAGGTCGGTTCTGATTAGACTCAGCCATAGGGGAAAATGAGATAATAGGGAAGGCCTGATTTGGATAGAGTGGCCAAGGAGGACCTCTGAGGAAGCAACATGGAGACTGAGAGTTAAAGAAAAGGAAGGAGCCAGTCATGAAAAAAAAAAAAAAACAGAAGAGAGTGTTCTAGAAAATTGCTAAGACAAAGGCTTCAAGATGAAAATAGGTTATGGAAGTGACAGAAAGCCAGAGTGGTGGCTGGAGTGCAGAGAATGACAGGGAGACAAGGCTAAAAACAGTAGACAAATCACAAGGTCCTAGTAGGCCAGAGAAGTTTTGTCTTTATCTTCAAAACAGGACTCCTTAGAGGATTCTAAGGACTTTCATTTGTGTTTCAAGAAGGCCACAGTGGCCACACAACGGAAAATGATTTGGAGAAGGGCAAGAGCAGAAGCAGGAATTCCAGTTCAGAAGCGATTACAGTTGTCCAAGTGAGAGATGTTTTGACTGTGGTAGTGATAGAAGAAGCAGAAATAAAGTATAAAGATAAATTCAAGAAGTAAAACTGACAGCGCTTAATGGTGGATGGATATTTGTGAGTGTGTGTTGTGTCTGGAAAAATGTCTGGGAAAATAGCTACCAAAATCTGAACAGAGACTATATCTGGATAGGGGGTGTATTATTCATAGATTTTATTTTCTTCCTTTTGACTATGTTTTCTAAAATTTCCACAGTGAACATGGACTACTTTTGTAATTAAAAAAGGAATAAAGTTATTACATGTTTAAAATTCCTAAAGAAGATGACATTGACCTTAACCATTTACAAGAGGGTGCTATCTGATATGCTTATATCCTCAGGAGGCCCCCCACTCCCCAGAGAGAAGAACCCCTGGAGAACTGCCCTCAGGACCTGCAGCCCAACCATGCAACCTCCTTGATGGCTTCACATCTCCGTCTTTTGAGAAAGGACGTAAGATTTTGTAAATACTCATAAGCTATTTGGAACCAGATCTGTTGGGGCCTGCCTGGGGTGGGGGTGGGAGTAGGCGTGAGATGAAAGGCTGAATGACATTATTTTAGTTAAAACAAGCACCACCTGTGACTCCAAAGTAGTAAGCCCTGGTTGTCTTTTTTTGGTTGGTAAATTGGCTCTGAAGGGAAAAGGGAGATTCCAAGAAAGCCTGTTTCCAGGTGGCTTTTGAGGAATGGGAACATCCGTAGACGTAACCTATACAGCCCCTCAAGTTTAAAAATCAAAATCAAGCTCATGATCCTACAGCCATTCTTTACATATTACATATATCCTTCCCGAACACCAATGAGAAATTCCTCCATCTTATCTGATTCCTTTAACCAACAGCCTGGGTTTTAGTCAGTGTCCCCATATGGCACTAGTTTAATGTCAGAGATAATATTCAGAAATGTTATTAAGTACATGAATTAGAAACAGAAGAAAGAGGCCTCTTCTGGTAAGGCAGAAGACCAAAAAGTTGCCAGCACAGAAGGCCACCGCTATATTCCATGATCAAAGGATAATGGAGAAGAGTGATAGAAAAAAAGATTACAAAATATGAGTTTGGGCTTTTTTCCAGTTCCCTTGCTTCAAACCCAAATGCTGATACCGGCCAATCAGATGTGATTTTCAATCACAGGAAGCAGCTGTTTTGGTTTTAAAAGAATAATAAGTCACCTAACGTTTTTTAACCAATTTATTTTAAATTTTCTAAAACTTATCTCTTGTCAGTGATATATTAGATGACTCTTGGTATTTTATGGTGATGCATAAAAATAATAAAAGTATGAATGTGCCATTTGCAGAACAAAGCCAGTATTTTGGAGGAAAATTGCTCTTGCAATTGGCTGCAACAACTATTCTGGGTTTAAGGATCCGAAATATGTGATTGTCACATAGAAAAACGAAGGGAAGTTACAATAAGGACTTCTGTGCTAAAGGGCAGAACTTTCCCGAGGATCTTAGTGTCTGAGTGCTCCCCATTGGGTCTGGGCCTAGAAAGGGAAGAAAGACACAGGTCTGCCTGACCCTCTCAACCTCTGCTTGAAAACAATTAAGAATTAGAATGCTGTCCAGCACTAACCTAAGACCATGGCTATCCCAACACACTGCAGAACTACAGAACAGTGAAAAGACAAAACCTCACTTGTTTGGCCAAGCATTTGAAGATTTTTGAATGTAACTATTACTTACTTGTTTAAATGGAAAAGAGATTTCTAACGCCTTATACTCTTCAGAGGAAAAGATAAGCTCTCAGGGTCTGCTTCCAGACACATCTTCCATAACTGCAGGTCTGATGATGATACTCCCCTGCTAAAACATCTCTTGGTGCTCTCATCCCACCCTACACTGCCTTCCAAATAAAATACATGAGCCTGTCAGCCAAAGTCCTCTAACTGCCTGGTTCCCAATCAACATTTCCAACTGTATTTCCCAATACACAGCACCCCTTTCACATACACTGCACTCCAGGTAAATTTGAGTAATTCCTATTCCTCTTACGTGCTCCGGCCTTTCCTGCCTTATTCTCTATATCAATGTTTTCTCAAGCCCTTCTCTGTTTTGTTAAATCCAATGGGGAATTTTGAATCCTCATCTTACTGAACATCTCAGCAGCATTTGATCCAGTGACTGCTCCCTCTTTCTTGAAATTCTCTCTCCCCTTGGCTCCTGGGACACCTCATTTTCCAGAATTTTCTCCTACCTGTGTGACTTCCCTTTCTTCTTTACCAAACGCATTCTCCCACTCTTTCCAACTTGATATGGGAGCGACTGTGGACTGAGTTGAGTCCTAGGCACCTCTTCTTTTATTTTTCCTTAGGTGATCTCATGTAGCCCCATGATTTATATTTTAAAAAAAGAAAGAAAAGAGAACCTCTTTACAAAGGTGATTCTCAAATTTATATCTCAAGCTCCAATCTCTGTCCTAACTCCTAACTCATGTATCCAACTGCCTACTTGAAGTCTCCACTTGAATCTTAAACAGAGGATCAATCTCCCCCTCCCCTTACACACACTGTATCAGTAAACTTGCCTTTCCCTCAATCTTCCCCATCTCAATGAATGGCAAGTCTAACACAGAAGAGCTAAAGCCAGAAACCTGGACCTTATCCTTGTGTTTGCTCCCTTTTCCCTGCATGCCATAGATCCAGCTACTAAGAGATGCAAGTTTTATGAAGGGATGAATTGCAAGTTCTGATTTAGACTTGTGAAGTCTGGGGTGCCTGTTGGTCACCCAGATGGTGGCCTTATATATAAGACAGTTGGACTTATATACGTGTAGCTGAGGAATGAAGTCTGGGCCAGGGATTTGGGAGCCATCTCAAATTCAAAGAAGAGGGAGATGAATGGCAGGAAGGAGTCTTAAGGCCCAAATGTTTAGTTTGGGTGATTGAGTGGATGGTGATATCATTCACGGTGACACAGAACACAGGAGACAAAATAGTTTTCAAGAAAGGTGATGGGGGTCAGGCGCAGTGGCTCACACCTGTAATCCCAGAACTTTGGGAGGCCAAGGCAGGTGGATCACTTGGTCAGGAGTTCAAGACCAGCCTGGCTAACATGGTGAAACTCTGTCTCTACTAAAAATACAAAAAAAAAAAAAATTAGCCAGGCATAGTGGCATGCAACTATAATTCCAACTACTTGGGAGGCTGAGGCAGGAAAATCACTTGAACCCTGGAGGAGGAGGTTGCAGTGAGCCAAGATTGCACCAGTGCACTCCAACCTGGGCGATAGAGTGAGACTCCATCTCATAAAAAAAAAAAAAAAAAAGGTGATGGAGTTGGTCTTAGATCTGCTGAGTTTGATATGCCCATAAGTGACCCAGATAGAAATGTTAAATAGGCAATTGCCTATATAGTTTTGGAGCTCAGGAGAAGAAAATGCTGAGGATAAAGCCTTAGGCAGCATTCACATTTAAGCCATGAACAAAGGAAATGAGGCCCACTAAGGAGTCTGCAAAGGAAAAACAAGAGAGGCCCAAGGAAAGCCACCTCATGCTGCCAGCACGCAAGAGACACCACATCAAAATATCAGAAATACAGTAGCATTCCACTTCAGTTCCTGGTTTTCTCCCAACTTTAAACCCTCAATTACAGTTTGGAAACTTGTAGCGCTGAATGACAGAGCTGGATCAGACCTTAGAGATTATCGGATCCCTACTATGGAAGTGAAGTGCACAAACACTATAGCCAGAATGCCTGTTTGTCCTTAAACAGGAAATTTGTCCCTCATACTACTCATCTGTAAAATGGGTAGAGCCCATTCTTTACAGGGCTGTAATGGGGATTAAACAAGCTAATATTTGTAAAGCACTTCAAGCAGTGTCTGGCACATAAGTGAACAGGATGTAAATGCTTGTTAAAATAAATAAAATACAATAGAGTTAGCAGAGGAGATTCTGCTTTAATTGATATAAGCTGAAACCAGGCATCAGTGTTTATTAAAAATTCCTTAGGTTATGCAGCCAGGGTTAAGACCCAATGATCTAGCCCAATGTTTCTTAGACTTTCATGTTTATATAATTCACATGGGATCTTGTTAAAATACAAGTTCTGATTCAGTAGCATTAAGGCAGAAGCAGCATTTTTAACAAGCAACCAGGTGATGTAGATGCTCCTGTTCCATGGACCACACTTTGAGTTGCAAGGATCTAATAAAATTTCCTTTCATTTCCAATTAAAGTTAATGACTCACCTGAGATCATACAGCTTGTTAGTAGCATAACTGATTCAAGGTTCTGGCTTCTCTCTCTATTCTTTCTTTTTAGCTCCATCTTTAATACCACCTCATACCAAACACAAAATGTGCCCTTGATATCCAAGAGCAGCATCTCTCCATCCTTTTTCTCCACAATGATTCTCCTGCCTTATGGCCACATATCCATGCATGAAAAAGCCATAGGCAAACCTGTAGCCCTTGCTGTTTCCACATCCCTAGCCATACCTCCTCACTGTCTGCCATTTCAGAAAAGAGGTTCAGGTATGACTGAATGAGGGCAACGTCAATAGAGGGTCAATTGTGAATGCGCTTAAACTTCTTGAGTCACCTGAAACTTCGGTCTGTTACTAGTAACATGACCACACAAACCCTCACCATCAGCCCTGTGTGTAGTGCTATCTTAGAGTTTTGTTTTTAAAGGGATTCCACAGCTGGGTGGTAGTTCCAGCTTGTAATCCCATGGCTTTGGGAGGCCAAAGTGGGAGAATCACTTAAGCCCAGGAGTTTGAGACCAGACTGGGCAACATTGGGAGACCTCAACTCTACGAAAAATAAAAATTATCTGGGCATGGTGGCACGTACCTGTAGTTCCAGGTACCCAGGAGTCTGAGGCAAGAGGGTGACTTGAGCCCAGGAGGTCAAGGCTTCAGTTAACTATGATGGCACCACTGCACTCCAGCCTGAGTGACAGAGCAAGATCCTGTCTCTAATAAACAGATAAATAAACAAATAAATAAATAAATAGGATTTCTCATGGTGACTCCTTTTTAAAAGCAAATCATCTTAAGAAAGGAAAAAAACTGTTCTCTTAGAACATCTAAGGAAATATGGACTTTTATAGCTCAGGGTTACTTGAAATGGGCTGCACCAATGGTGTTTGGTGGCCATAGGTTATAAGAACTCTGGGTGGCTGTGTGAGCCCCAAGGCCTGGTGAGGCAGGGGAGGGGAGTCTTACTCTTTGCTGTTAGCAGCCTCTGGAAGACACAGGCACCAGCAGGTTATTCCCACTCCCCAGCAGCCACATCTCTGGCTTTCCCAGAGGTCTTGTCCTCCATCAGCTGCTCCACCTGCTACTCAACTCATTTAAATGTCAAGCCAGCTGCACCAATTAGCACCAGCCCAACCATCCAGAGCCTGAAAAGAAATGAGGTGTAAATGCAAAAGTCGGGATGAAGAAGCCCCTACAAAATGCCTCCCCTGACCTGCTCTTGTATTTCCTCAAGGTAGAAAGACTTTTTCATAAGATGCTGTGGGAGCAGGGAGGGCGAAACATGTGCAGCAGAAAACACCTAGGGCCCAGAAAAACCTTAGTGAGCTGATCTTTGCAGGTTCTGTTTGCAAAGCTGTATTGAATTTTCTCTGGAAACCTTATGACATTCGCCGGGTATATAAAAGTACTGCTGTGAAGTGTTCACATGGGGATCGTTAATAAGCATTACATTCAACTGTTTGTGTGGATTAATCAGACTCATTAAAAGAAAAATGTTGATAATTGTGTCCAAATGTGCTTAGATTCTATGACAGATACAAGAGTCCCTTGGGACTCTCCTGAGATGGCCATATGCACCCCGATTGGGACTGCAGATGATATTTAAATATCAGGCACTAAGATGCTTTATGACAGACAACAGTCTATACCTTCTTAAGTTTTCCAACTGAGTCAGACTGGTAATGCCATATCAAGGCAGTAAAATGATGGTTGCAATTAGCACTATTTTGGACCTCAATTCCTCAAAGTTGCCTCAAGAGAAATGGTCCTCACTTCTCTTTGTCCTCCATTTTAAAGTACAGAAGCACCCACTCCCAGTTCCCTGGCCTACTGCCACCAATTCTTGTCACTAGCAATGATGCTCATGAAAGAAGAAATATCCCAGGGAAAAGTCAGGCAGCAAAGGTCAGACCAAAGAATTCAGGGCTGGAAGACCCATAGTCAAGTCCATGATCTGCCACTAATTCATCTGGTAACCCCTCTGGCACTCTCTCAGCCTCAGTTTTCTCATCAGTAATATGCGGGGAGTAAATGCAGTCAGCTCAAACATGACATCGAGATCCTACCCGCTAGCGTTTCTCCAGGTCCTGTTTATTTTCTCTTAACTATCGTTGCACAGCCACTGAAGCCCATGTGCCTGATGCATTTGTGCTCAGATTCCTGCTTTCCACTAAAGGGCCAAAGCCTTCAAAGCTGGAGGAAGGAGGCTGGTGATCATCTGTAGATTCATTTCAGCCTTTGCAAACCAATTCCTCAAGGTCTCCAGAATGTCTACTCTAAACATGCTTGTAAGGCAGAACTTTCACAAGTCTTCAGTGAGCAGGTTTGAGTACTTAACATGTGGATTAGGAATTTGAGTCAGAGAAAAATCTCAAGACATCAGGTGCAGCAGAGTAGACAGATCCGTGTTTGCAGCCAAACTTCACCCCATCCTAACTGTGTGACCCCAAGCATATTGCATAACCTCCCAGAGTCCCAGTTTCCTCACCTGTAACATGGGGATGCTATTAATAGTTCCAACCCCTCTGAGTTCTTCTGAAGATTAAAAGAGACAAGGTATATGCCCTTCCCAGAGCATGGCGAACATTCAGTAAAGGGCAGGTCTGATGATCAAGCTTTTCATTGCCCTCCTGCACATGCAATAGTTGGAGAAGCAGATGTCTTCCCTGTCTGCCTGAAATTATTACACACCCATGTATCTCTCATAGGTTCTCAAACAGAAATACTGGCCAGTGCTGATGGATGCAGATGGAGAATGAATGGGACAGACCCACATGAAGAAAGAAAAAGAAAGGCAAGACCAAAAAGAAAGAAAGAAGGCAAGGCACATATCATAGGATTTTAGGTGATACTTTGACTACTTATAGCTTTTGAATCCCTTGTTTGAGGTTGTGGTTGTGACTATGACTATGGTTGTTTCCAAGATGAAACTTTTTTTTCTTTTTTGCCCAGAAACTAGCTGGGAAATGCCCTCCAGGTGGGGCAGAAGAACAATTAGATTCATTCCTGTTTGGCACCTATTAAAGTTCAAACTATTTAGTCCGAATAATACAGAAGGTGAAAACTTCTGGAGAAAGTTCTACTGGCTCCCTCCTGGGATTTAGGGCCCTAAGCTGAACTTAGCAGAAGATATTACTTTGAAGTGTGCTATTTTGCTTTCTCACCCATCAAATTCAAAATCAAGATCATCTAAGCCTTGCTTAGATGCCTAAGATGAGAGCCACTCTCTCTCTCTCTCCCTTCACTGGCCCAAAAAGGTTTTCTTTCCAATCTTTTGTTGGAACTTCTGAGAAATGACAATGCAGAATATTGGTACTGAGAAGCATTTTGCTCTGCAATTGTTTTCATTTTTCCCTTTAGAAGCAATAGCAATTGAAGAAAAATGAAGTTGGATTATCTTAAGATAGGAAAAAATTGTATGACCAAACAAAAAAAAATCACAAAATGTTCTTCTTTGCACTGAGAAAAACAAATCTATTACTTCTCTCTTGGGGTCCAAAAACCCTCATACAGCATATGGTGTCAGGGCACTTCATAAATATTATTTAATGGGATGATGTTGATGATGATGATTATTATTATTTTAATGATAAGAACAAATGCCTCCCCCACCATGCACATCTTAGCCTTCTTTTCTGTAACAAAACTAATGTTTTTCCTTTCACTTCTTTTCCCAAAGATCACCTTTTCTAGGGAATATCGAAGAAGAGTTCAGAGCAGGGTATTCAAGTCCTGACTCTGCAACTTACCTGCTGTGTGTCATCAGCCAAGTTATTTCTCCTCTGTGTACTTCAGTTTCTTCATTTTGAAATACCTTTTTTTTCCCAGTTGGATGTGCTGATTAGAGCGATGTAACATAGGTAAGAAACTTGACATGTAGAAGGTGCTTGAGAGCTGCTTGCATGACACCCTCCACTGTGAAGATCATGACAACTAAGCTGTCATGACCCCAAAGACATCCCATTGACCCCTATTCATTCAGGGAAATAGTCAGAAAATCCTCTACTGGTAACATTGAATAATTTTTTTCTCTTTTGAAATGCCATCAAACTGCTTGTTTGCCCCCTTGCAGCCAACCAAGGACTGCGAGACCCATTACAAAGTCTCCCCAGCTTCTAATATTCCCATTCTAATAAGTGTTTGCCAATCAGAGGCTTTCTCAGTATTTCCTCTTTTATATTCTAAAACTTACTGTCCTTTCTGACACTTTTGTAGCCCCCCAAAAACGAAAATGATGGCCACAAGTTTATGAATAAACAACCTTTGTCAATTTTTCTCAGACATTGTTTTTGTTTTTGTTTTGACAAGCTCAGGAAAAAGTAGCTATGTTGACTCATAGTTCTGAACCACTCCCAGTTGCCAATTGTTTTATATTGAATGCTCAATAGGGCCTTGCACATGGAAGGCACACAATCCATATTCATGAAATTGTTAATTGTATGTTAACAATTATTTTACCCAGTATTTGGTAAGCCTCTATGTCACTAACCAGTGTGCTAGAGGTTTTCATACACATTCCCTCTTTTTGTCATATTATTGACCAACTAAGTCTTACACAGATTGAAAACCTGTTCATTATTTTTTAGAGGTTGTGTTAACAGAAAAAAAAGGTGGGGGGTCTTGTGTCTATGAAAATTGAAATTTGGAGAAAATCCCAAGCCCAGGACATTTTTGACTTATTCTTCAGCTATGGGTTTTCATCAGCATTCAGGAATCAGGACAAATTAAATAATGTTCTTCTCTCTTCTCTCATTCGGCTAATTAATGAAATGTGCTTTCCCTAATTGCCAGAATATTTTCAAATGTTACGCCATGTGGGAATGTAAGGTAGGGACAGCGGAGGAAAGATACCTTTAAAATTAGATGTTTCCAGTGTTCATAGATAGATGAATGGATAAATGAAATGTGATATATCTATATAA
Source organism: Callithrix jacchus (assembly GCF_049354715.1). Lineage (NCBI taxonomy): Eukaryota > Metazoa > Chordata > Mammalia > Primates > Cebidae > Callithrix > Callithrix jacchus. Next base: position 133,842,114 of record NC_133524.1, on the reverse strand, counting down.
TAGAATATTATTCAGCCTTCAGAAAAAAAGAAATTCCGCATTATGCTAAGTAAAAGACATCAGTTATGAAAGACAAATACTGTATGATTCCACTTATATGAGATACCTAGAGTAGTCAAATTCATGGAAACAAAAAGTAGACTGGGGGAAGCAAGAAATAAGAGTTGGTGTTTCAAGGATCTAGAGTTTCGGTTTGGGAAGCTGAAAAAACTTCTGGAGATCTACAGCAATGTGAATATACTTAACATTACTGAACTACACACTAAAAAATAGTTAGAATGTTAAGTTTCATGTTATGCGCTTTTTATCACAATAAAAAAATAGAGAATGAAGATTCCATAGTGGTCAGAGAGCCTTGGTGGAGTGAAATAAATCCAACAGGCACAGCCGTTTCCCAAGATCCCTTTCCTTTCAAATGAAGGTCTGTACTCAGCACACATACCTCTCTTTCATTAGCATGACTTCTGGATATTCTTAATGCATGATACTGCTAGTGAGCTTTACTTTAGGGTAGGAGGCAAAGGAGGCAGAAGTGTATGAGACAAGCATTTTCCCATCAATTGTCTTCCAATTGATGTTGAGAAATTTTCTACTTCCCCTAAAGAACAGCAAGCGGAAATTTGCAGCTGCTCATCTCAACCATATCTCTTATTACCAGGAACTCTCTCAAAGTCATTCCACGTGAACTTTTGCCTAAGTTTGCGCATCAACTAAGTCACTTTCTGCATATTAAACATATTCATAATACATATTTAAAACCCCAGAGCCTACTTTGAAATATCCTCATTACTGTAAAACTCATCAGTGAAAAAGAGGAACTCCAAGGCAAAAGTGACCTAACAGCTCAAAATTGATGGGCACAGAGTGACTTGGAGAGGAAAAAAAAAAAAAACAGCTCAGCTCCAGTTAAAATTTCACCTTGTTGATCCTGGGTTTCTTGTTTGTTTATTTGTTTTTGTGTGGTGATTTCTGACCAGTCTGGTATGTTTTAATTTATTATAGTATTCATATACACAAGGCAGTTATTTGTCCAAATGTTTTAAATATTTTCAGCCTAATTGAGGAGAACATCAATATGGTTTTTTGACCCCTAACCATTTGCATAATAAACTCTAAACAAATCTCTCATTACCAACTTCCCTAAAAAGCAAACATAACCTGCTAAAAATGGAAATCCCAGAGACAGATGGAGATGGGTGAGCCCAAATCACCTTCATTCTGTCCTCATAGTTTCATCACCCATGACCTTGCCTCTCCCTCCTTCACTCTCATATCCCCTGCCTAAAGCAGTGCCGTCCTATCAGTGGATACTTACAAAATAGTCTCCTAATCATTTCTTGACCATTGGATGTTTGCTTAATAGTGGTAGTAGCAGCAGTGGTGATGTTGATGATGATGGCTACAATTAGCTGAGACCCTAATATGTGCCAGGCATGGCACTACATTTTTTTACGTACGTGGCCTCTTTCAGTACTCATAAAACGTACTATATTATGAAGTAGGTATTATGGTTACCCCACTCTACAGATAAAGAAAATTACGTTAAATCTCAACAGACCTAGTAAGTGAAACTAGATTTGTCTGATCCTTTCTGCTTTCCCACATCAACCCTAAGAATTGTGTTTTCAAGCTGAGTGTGGTGGCTTATGCCTGTAATTCCAACACTTTTGGAGGCCGAGGTGGGAGAATTGCTTGAAACCAAGAGAGTTTGAGACCAGCCTAAGCGGTGTAGTGAGACATGGTCTCTACAAAAAATTTAAAAATTAGCCAGGTATTGGGGCAGAGCCTGTGGTAGCTTATAGGGAGGCTTGAGTGAGAGGATCACTTGAGCTGGGGAGATGGAGGCTGCAGTGAGCCTGATCATGCCACTGCACTCCAGCCTGGGTGACATAAGAGAGATCCTGTCTTAAAAAAAAAAAAGAATTGTGCTTTCAGAATTGGGCAAATTTTATAAAGAGCTCCAGGTGTTATAACCCACATTCATATAACATATGACTACAAAGTCAAATATGGTTTGTTTTTCAACCAATCACGAAAACTTAAGTATCGAAATGAATCACCACTCTGAGTCATACCCATGGGAGGATATACAGTGACTTCGAGGACATAAACAGTGTTCCAAACTTTCTGCTGCTCTTTTTGTCACAACTCCCTCCAAAACTCACTGTTAAGCCACATAGGAGAGTCCTTCCCAGAGAGACACAGCTCATTTCTAAATCCAAAACGTTCATCATCCAGTCTGATCACCCACCTTAACCACCAGTGTGGGATCTGATGACTTCTGTTTGTTCAAGTGTAGCCTATTCTGAGGACAACGATTTGTCAAGGAGATTCAAAAGAATGTGCAACAGGCTCTGAAGGCAGACAATTGGATTTCTTCCTCCTTTTCAACATTTAGCATTTGGTTTGCCTTTTCAAAATTTCTTGGTGAACAGTGAGGAGTCGGGTTTCTTTCTGAATTGAAAATCTTTTCCATGAAAAATCCCTCAAAGTGTAATGATAAGTTCCAGAAAGTGTGCACTATCCAGGAGACATTCATAGATCATTGAAGGGCTATAAGTGGAAACCAGTTGCTATTTGGCCTTTGATTTAGAGTGACCAGAATCCAACTGGCTCCCTGAAGGCTATTTACAGTGAAACAGGAAGAAACCACTTCTCACTGCAACTCTCCTTCACTTTTTACTCCAATAATACGTTAATTTATGGTATAAAACTCTATTAATAATCTTCTGATGTATGTCTGTGAGAGGTGAGAGCAAGCCTCTTTGCTAGGTGGCCTCCAGGAGACAAATGGCACTGGCAAACCTATTGCCAGTTGATCGTCCTTGCAACCACCTTTAAATACATCTTTCAAGCTGTCTCTCCTGCCCCTACTGATAAAATATTCTAGCATATTTATTGCCCAGGAAGTAGTCATCTCAACATAAGCTTGATGTACCAAACCACATTGCTAAGTAAGATATATGTTTCATGGATCAATTACCTTCATGCAAATAGCACATCACTTTAATTTAACACTCTCATTAAGTGTCAAGCTTTTGCATTTGAATGTGACAAAGGACACAAGGAAGGATTGCTTTTGGTGCTAGGCATATTATACCAACCTAACATCCCTGGGCCAAACAATGAGACTTTCTGGATGTGGGAGTTCCAAAAAAAAAAAAGGCAGGGAGGGACTTCAAAATAGCCAGAGTAAGCAATGGCCAACCTATGGCTAGCCCTTGAGCAACTGTGGAAGAAAACCAAAAGCCATTCTGAATGGGATTGATGCTACAATTAAATGTCATGTCATATCCCTTGTATTATATATTGCCTTTGAAATGTTGGGAGCACGGTAATCAACAAGCAATGGAGATAAAGGGTTTCATGATCTTTCTTTCAAGTAAAGCAAACAGTGGATTGAACCATTTGTCAGAGGCACTAGTAATATCTAGCATTTGCCTGTAGCTTCTATTGAAAATCTCACTCTGAATAATCTAGGGAACAATATTTTTGGCAATTTATTAGGGGGCTCACTGAACTTTTGAACTTTTCTACCACCTTTGTCTTCTCATTTTTCATTCCCAGCCTCCCACAGTTTCTCCCTATCTCTGAGAGCCATCTGAATTAAATCTTATAGACCTCAAAAAGTTGGTCTAAGATGTCACTCTGTGTTAACATATAGTCTTTTGTGACTGTCTTAAACCTGTGTTTAACTTTGTAAGGTAACAAATTCAAGTGAAACCCAGCTGAGATACCCAACTGAGGATCTAGTGTGAAAAGCACATTATCAACTAAATATGTCTATAATATTCTCATTAGTGAGTAAAATTCACATTCACATATGAACTGGTAATGCTCAATTTCTTCCCTGGGGTTTTCCCTCTTGCTAGGCTGTCTTCACCAGAGTTAAGGCTCAGTAAAATATCTCTTATTTTTGCTTGTGAGTATGCAAGCCTCTAAGAGCTCTTTAGTCATTCTCCTCCTCAGTCTGGCTTTTAATATTCCTCAGGGGAGAGAAATTTGTTTCACATGTAACCTGAGCACACGACAATGTCCAAGTCATTGCATATGCCAGCAAAACATTTTAATAAGCACTGTTAGAAAGTTAGCAAGGTCCGTAAACATCACCCATGCTTGCTGCACATTTGCTTCATTCCCATGATCCATCTGCATCAAGAAAAGTTTTAGACTTTAGCGCAGTGGCTCAGGCTTGTAATCCCTGCGCTTTAGGAGGCCCAATCAGGAGGATCACTTGAGCCCAGGAGCTCAAGACCAGCCTGGGCAACATAGTAAGACCTTGCCTCTGAAAAAAAACAAAACAAAACAAATTAGTTGAGAATGGTGGTGCAGGCCTGTGGTCCCAGTTACTCAGGAGCCTGAGGTGGGAGGATCACTCGAGTCTGCAAGGTCAAGGCTTCAGTTAGCAGTGACTGCACTGCTGCAATCCAACCTGGGTGACAGAATGAGACCCTGTCTCAAAAGCAAACAGGCAAAAAGAATGAAAGAAAAGTTTTAGCCATATTAATGTGGCCTTATAACCCTCAATGCATTTGGGTTTTTTCATTTACAAATAGGAACAGGAAGACCTAGGTTATAAGGCTGAATGCCTGACCGAAGAAGCAGATCCTTCTTTCTCTGCCACGTTATTTACTTCCCATAGAGACTGTTGATTCTTGGGAAATTTGCTTCTTGGTAAGTCACATGAAAACTCAAACTGATAATGAAGAATTTGCATTTTCTCCACCTCTAAGGAGACTGCCAGCTGCAGAGAGAGCATTCCCAGTTCACCAGTTTTCAGCCCAGCATGTGGTCTGCCACTAGTGATCACAGATCATGAGTACAGTCTCTCTCAACGGCTACATTTGCTGCAGTAGAAGTTTGTGGAAACATCACATTTGGCAAAGAGTAATTTTACATAAAATTTCCTGGTACTGAGACCAGATTTTTTTTCCCTACACCTCTCTTCAAAATGTCTCATATTAGTTTAGAAATTCAAGCAGTGCAACAGATTCTAATGACATTCACATAACCTGTCACAGCCCCCAAAGTCAAGTCACAAGAGCACTCGCAGAAGCCTTGTATACTTGGTTAGAGAATGCCTTTCCTCTGTGCTACAGCAGAGACCTAATCCCCGTTTAGGTAAAATGGTTCACCAGTTCAATATCCTGCTTCAATATTGCTACGAATTCTCCCTGTGCCATTCCTTAGGAGGAGTGAGAAATTTATAAATATCAATTGGTAACCATTTAAAGCATGCATTGATGAAAGACTTTGTGAATAATGGGTATGTGTACAGCCCTGGGAGGGTTGCTGAATACACACTTTGACTTGATGAAGGTTTTGTGATTATGAGACAAACCAGAAATCTATTTCCAGCCTGTAACTTATTTAGAACCATTGAGAAAGTGTGAGTACATCTTCAGTTAAGTCAATATAAAGTGAATATAGTCTCACCTTTTTGTTGTTGCTAAGAGATTTCTCAGCCTGATGGCATTCCTAATACTATCATTCATTGTCAGTTCAGAAACATACTTGGCAAGCATTTCTCCCTTTACTTGCACGGAAGGCATCTAACTACTTCTTGATGATAAAACTCACTGATCAAAGGAAGTGATCCATTTGGCTTTTTCTCTTCTCCCATTTTTGGGACTGTGTCAAATGCCACATGGAGCAGCATTAGCAGCTGCCTACAACTATAATCATTTTTCTCTAATGATTCCTGCATCTACTCCTAGAGAAAGGGGGCTGAGCAGGGAGGCAGGCAGGGAGAAGGGGAGGAGGAATGGAGTGACTTACATTAGCATTACATTGTGGTGATGGTGTAAAAATGGAGAGCTTAGTGAAACCCCTTGGAATAATGGTAATAGTGCTTACTCAACTCCTAGTATTGGCCCACATGTCAAAACCAAGAAAAATTAATTATTTCCTCAGTTCTTTAGGAAAAGATGTATCTTTTAAGTACCAAGATAGGTTTTCCACAGCCTGTAATATAGCTGAAATTGGCTTGTTTTGCACACTAGACTCCAGGACTCCTGTCATTGCCACGTCACCTGAGTTTAAGTCCTAATTCTTCTCCTTTCTAGCTGTATAATCCTGAGTAAAGTTATTTCACCTCTGTGAACTGTTTTCTATCAGAATAATGTAGAAAAACACAGTACCTACTGCACAATGCTGTTGTGACACTCAAAATCGAGATGAGAGGATAGGACACCATAAAGTGCTCTATGCTGCATGCAGACACTAAAGCAGTCTATACATGTGAAGTGGCATTATCTACAATGTAGTGGTAACCTCAGTTCATATGGTTGCTGAGAGAAGCTGCACGATCCCAAAGTGCTTTTTGAATCAACAAAGGTCCATTTGATCGTGTGGACTATAATTTTACCATAAGAAGTTTTCTGTGTTCTCGTGCCTTTATGCATGTGCCATCCATTCATGTGGCACCTATCTATTAAGCAAAGCAGTTGTTTAGAAACCCCACCTCCCAATCAGTCTGGGTAGAAGAGTTAACCAACTCTTTTTGACACAGAGCTGTGTGCACCACCTCATCTTAGTGCCTCTCTTACCCTCCCCAGGCATCAGTCCCCTCCAGTCTAACATGCAGACTTCTGCAAGTAGCTCTGGCTTCCCAGGAGGAAACTGTATTTTTACTAGCACGCACAAGAGAGATGGAGTGAAATGTATGTATGGTGCGACCCCTATATTACATGCAAACAACCAACTGGCAGCTACTTGGCTGTTGACCACTCAAATCCTAGAGCCCATCTGGTGATGCGATTGCATTTACCCCTCCTGGGGCTTACAGATATATGCTGGACAGCAATTAGCTCAATCTATGGATATACAGTTTCATTCCAACTATCCTCCACAAAAATATTTATGCCTAATTCCGGCATTAATAACCAGCTAACAACCTATTGTCATTGGTTGGTCACATAAGTACTGTGTATGAGACAAGCATGTCACAGATATGATACCAGCTGTATTTGTATTATATTCTCATGAAATACTTTGCCTCACATTATTCTATGTCTCTCCTGACAATAATCCTGGGAAGAAGGCTAGGCAAGATAGGTGCTACCCTCCACACTTTCTAAATGATGAGATTAAAACATAGAATGTTGTATGACTTGCTTCAAGTAATAAAACTGGTTAGTGAGAGGCCCAAGGCCCAACCCAGGCTTCCTGACTCCCAGTGTTTTCTCTAGATGCTGATTTGTAAACATTTATGATAGGGCTTAATAAGAAAATAAGTTGGAGTCAATGTAAGTGATGAGAGACAGAGGAGCTATCAGAACAGCCACATCACAACTTACCACCTTCATTGGCTCATCCACATGTAGCACTTCCAAGGCAAGCTCTTTGATTTTTTCAATGCAAACCGTGACTACCTGCTTCACGAAAGGAGAAACACTCTATGTTAACTGGCACATTTCTTTGCATTCATCAAAAAATGCTGGCTTGAACTCAGCATCTTTTTCTCCCCAGAAGCCTAGCTTCTGCTGACTCTGATCTGAAATTCACCAGCCTAACTTCAAGAATCATGTTGTGTAACCCCTACAATATTACGGTGACATCATTAATTCCTTGGCTTATTGGCTTCTCTTTAGGAACTAGCAGGAGAAAAATCACACTGTGACGAGAACATCTTGGATCATTCATTAGCAGTCATGGCAGGAAGAAAAATCTCAAAGAAAAACGGGGCTGTCCTTAAACAAGTTGCATTTTCTTCACTTTCCCCTGGACTGGATCTTTGCTGAGCCTGCAAAAAAAAAAAAAAAAAAAAAAAAAAAAAGCTATTTTTGTTGTTTTTACAAACAGTAGTCCTCCCTTATCTGTGATTTTCCTTTCCACAGGTTGTAAGTTTCAGTTACTTACAACCATGGTCTGAAAATATTATATATAATAAGATATTCTGAGAGAGAAAGGGAGATCAAATACATTTGCATAACTTTTATTGCAGTATATTGTTATAATTGATCTATTGCATTATTATTGTTCTTAGTCTCTTACTCTGCCTAATTTATAAATTTAAATTTATCATAGATATGTCTGTATAGGGAAAAACATAATATACACAGGGTTTGATGATATCTGTGGTTTCAGGCATCCACTGGGGGTCTTGGAAAGTATCCACTGTGGATAAGGGGAGACTAATGTAATGAGTGTGCCTGCGGGACTGCGAACTTTTGCACTGGAGAAAAGTTGCACAGAAAACAGAGTCATGCTATTAAGCCACAAACATTGCAAGTCATTTTCATACCTCCCAGCTCTACTAATTACCAAAAATAATTATGCAGCAGTAAGAGCTTTCTCCCTCATTGTGTCTGGACTGATCATAATAGACCATCCTCGGGCAAATTTGAAGCCTAACAACTGCTTTGTTCCAAGTGGGAGACGACAGTAAACTGGGAAGAGGAGAGCATAGGGGCAGAGCCAAGAATTGGCGGGATTTAGGTTCACTCAGAAATTTCTTACATCAGAAATAGAATCAATTTTCTAATGGTCCTTCTTGTATGTTAAGAGCAAAGCAATAACAGCTCGTGTGTACCCCAATTGAATCCTAGGCTCTTTCCGACCTGGAATTGGTAGCTCTTTGGTTAGGTACATAAAGGTGATTTTCTTGCCAGAGAGAGGCCACTTACTTTCACGGCAGTTCGCAACAAGGAATCCCACAGGTCAGTTGCGACCAGTGAATCCAAGCTGCTGCTCTCAGAGAGCGGCTTATCTAGACTCTACCATGCCCAACTCATTGCAATTGCTCATGGCAGGTCTCATCCTGGCACCTATATCCCATCCATTGTTTGTTCCTTTACAATTTTTACAAGTAAAATTTATACAGAGAAATGCACAAATCTTAAGTGCAACATACGATGTCTTGACAAATACATACACTGGTATAACCCAAACTCCTATCAAGATATAGAACATTTCAATCACTTCAGAAAGTTCCCTCATGCCCCATTATGGCGAGTATAAACACACTCAGAGGCAACCACTGGTCTGATTGCTTGCAACATGGTCTATTTCAACCACTAAGGCAAATGCAAGCCTTTGTCAGGTAGTGCCATGATTTCCTTAGTGATTCAGAATGGGAATTGTGGTGGTTCTCAAATATGGCTGCAAATTCTTTGACACACTTCCCAATGAAAGGTGGAGTCTACGTCCCTTCCTGCTGAATCTGTGTGTTGTGACTACTTTGACCAGTAAATTACGAAGGAAGTGATGCTATGTGATTTCCAAAGCTACACATACAAGACCATTTAGTTTCTACTATGTTCATTTAAATATTCATTCTTGGACACTGAAACAGCACGTAAGAAGTCTGATTACCCTGAGGCTACCAAGCTGTGAGGAAGCCCAAGCCACATGGTGAGGCCACATGTATAGATTCATCTATTCAGCTGTTCATTCCTTTATATTGCCAAGTAGAATGCCAATACATGACTATACCACAATTTGTTTATCCCTTCACCAGTTGACATACATTTGAGTTGTTCCCAGTTGGAGGTTACTACAAAGAGAGCCACTATGGGCATGCCCTTACAAGTGTTTCTGTGGAGATATGCTTTCTTTTTTTTCTGCTGGGTAAATGCCCAAAAGCAGGATTGCTGGGGTAAAGGGTAAAGCATGCATAGTTAAATATAAAACTGCAAGATGTTTTTCAAAGTGATTGTACCATTTTACAGTCCCACCAACAGTGTATAAAGATTCCAATTGCTCCACACCTTTGCCAACACCTGGTATTGTCAGTCTTTTTATTTCTGCCATTTTAGTGGTTGTGTAGTAGAAGTTTTGATTTCTATTTTCCTGATAATAATGATGTTCAGCACTTTTTCATGTGTTTGTTGGCCATTTATTATATCTCTCTTGGGAAGGATAGCTGTTCAAATTATTTTCCCATTTTAAATTGGATTGTCTTCTTATTATTGAGTTGTAAGCATTTTCTATATATTCTAGATATAAATCTTTTGTTTGATATGTGTTGTGAATATTTTCTCCCAGTCTGTGGCTTACCTATTCATTTTCTGAATGGTGTCACGTGGTGAGAGGAAATGACAAATTTCGATAAAATCTAGTTTATCATTTTTTCCTTTTATAATCCTTGCTTTCTGTGTCCTAAGGATCAAATCCATTTTTAAGCTCACCTCTTTAACGGGTGTCAAATCTGGCCCCTCTTCTCTCTTTCCCTTTCTCAAATGACCAACTCCAGGCCACCATCATCTTTTGTCAGGACCACTGTGAGAGCTCCTTAGAGATCTAAAATAGAACTCACAGTTTCATCCCCCACCCATCTCTAAAATGCATGGGCATTTCTTCATCTCCTCTTTCACAACCTTAGCCCAGACCACCCTGAGTGCAACAATTTTTTTTTTTTTTTGAGCTGGAGTCTCACTCTGTCACCCAGGCTGCAGTGCTGTGGCATGATCTCGGCTCACTGCAACCTTGGCCTCCCATATTCAAGTGATTCTCCAGCCGCACAAGCAGCTGAGATTACAGGCACCCGCCACCACACCCAGCTAATTTTTGTATTTTTAGTAGAGATGGGGGTTTTGCCATGTTGGCCAGTTTCGAATTTCTGACCTCAACTAATCTGCCCACCTCAGCCTCCCAAAGTACTGGAATTACAGACATGAGCCACCACTTCCGGCCTACAACAGCAACTCTTAACTATTCTCTCCAATTCTACTCTTGCTCCTTCCAATCCATTCTCCATTGAGAAGCGAGGATGATTTTTTCATTTATCTACTTCTGCATAACAAAGCACACCAAAGCACTTAGCAGTGTCAAACAACCACCGTATCTTGTGCCCAGAGACTCCAGGGATCAGGAGTTTGGAAAAAGCACAGCAGGGAAGGCTTTTCTCTGCTCCTTGATGTGTGGGGCCTCAGCTGAGAAGAGATGAACAGCTAAGAACTCGAATCATCTGGAGGCTTTTTCACTCATGTGTTTGGCTCCTGGCCTGAGATGACTAAAAAACTGGGTTCAGCTGGGACTGTCTGCCAGCGTGCAGTGGTATGGCCTCTCCATGTGGCTTGGGCTTCCTCACAGCTTGGTATCCTCAGGGTAATCAGACTTCTTACATGCTGGTTCAGTTTCCAGGAAAGAATATTTAAATAAACATAGTGGAAACTGAATGGCCTTGTATATATAGCCTTGGAAATCACATAGCATCACTTCCCTTGTAATTTACTGGTAAAAGCAGTCACAACACACAGATTCAGCAGGAGGGGACGTAGACCCCCACCTCTCAATGAGAAGTGTGTCAAAGAATTTGCAGGCGTATTCAAGAACCACCACAGTTCCCATTCTGAATCACTAAGGAGATCGTGGCACTGCCTGACAAAGCCTTCCACTTGCCTTAGCAGTGACTCTCAAGTGAACATAGGCCCATCTCAATGGCAGCTCAGGATCTCCTGAGAAGCAGTCCAGCCTTCCAGAAGTTTATGTTCTTCAGAGTTCGTGAGCTAATCCAACCAGGTAATTTTTATTCATGAGCACCAGAGAACATTAAAATAAAGTCATTTAAGACCTTAAAAGGATTTCTTTAGGAAGGTTAAGCAGTAGGAAGAGGGAACAACCTAACGAAGATGATGAAAAACTTTCTGAAAAGCGATTCAGCTCTGAGCAATTCAGCTCTGTGCATCATATGCTCCTGACCTAGCGGTGCCTCTTCCGGAATTCAATCCGGTAGGAGTTGGAGGAGTCCAGGAAAAAAAAGCACCATAATTTTCATTCATAATGGTAAAAAATGGACAACCAAAATGTCCAACAATTAGAGTTTGGATGAGTAATATAAAGGAATACTATACGGTAAATGAAAGCGGTTATTTTAAAGACATATTTAATGACATGGGGAAATGCTCATATAATTAAAGTTGGTAAATCAAAACTCAGAAGTACATGTGCAGTATGCACATATTTTTGTTGTTCTTTATTGCTGTATACACAGTGCCTAGCAAATAATAATGCCTGGCTCAATAAATAATCACTAAATATAATATATATATATAGTATGTTATATATCATATGTAACATGTAAATATAATTTCACATTTACAGTATGGTCATTGAATGACTAAAATATTTGAGTGCTCACAATGTATCAAGCTTGATGCTAAAGCTATATGTGGTGTAACATAACTTATTTAATCTCACAATCCTTGTGAGACAGTTTCTGACATCGTCACAGTTTTTTCTTTTTGTAGAGATGGAGACTCGCTCTGTCACCCAGGCTAGAGGGCAGTGGTACGGCTATAGCTCACTTCAGCCTCGAACTTCTGGCCTCAAGTGGTCCTCCCACCTCAGCCTCCTGTGTAGCTGGGATTGCAGACACAAGCCACCACGACCAGCACCCCAATTTTTCCAGACAAGGAAACTGAAAATCTGAAAGGATAAATGATTTTGCTTAAGGGCACATAGTTACTAAGTGCCAGAACCAGGATTCAAACCCAGGCAGCCTGATTCCAGAGGCCAGGCTCTTTAACAGTATAGTAGTACTTCATGCACACTTTTGCACATGTAAGGAACAAAACCTGGGAGAAAAAAACACCAGTATGTTACCAGGGCCTTATCTCTAGGTGGTAGGATATGAGGGAATTGGTTTTTTTTTTTTTTTTTTTTTTTTTGCTTTTACTTCCAAATCCTTTACAATAATTATGTATTGCTTTTGTCTTCAAATTTGTAAAATAATTTTGCTTTTAACCAACCAAAGATTTTGGAGTTCTCAGTAATTATGCCCAGCGCTTGGAGCTCACCACTCGGAGGCAGAGTCAGCACCCTCTGCAGTCCTAAGCTGACGACATGCTCTGCTTCTACCCCAGCAAACCTACCTTGACTGCAAACTGCCCGTGTAAACAGCACTTCTGGCTGAGGTTTGAGTTAACTGTGTCCCTTTGCAGCTTTTCTGCCTAGTCTCTGATCTTAGTATCCTGTTCTGCCTTTGCCACCTAGGTGCTCTGCCTCCTGGCAAACCATATCCCCCATGCTTTATCCTCATCTTTCACTCTCTCAGCACCTATAGGCTCAGGATGATGTCATAGCAATACCTAGTGCAACAGTTAGGGGCATGGAAAAGGTGTCTGTATACAGAGTCCTTGCAGCACACAGGATTCAGGGACAAGCCACGACAGTCGTCTCTTTCCTCTAACTTCTTTACATCTCTCTTCAATTACAGACCCCCCAAGCTAATCACACTACCCTAATAAGACCCTGATCAATGCTAAGGAGATATTTTATGATTTTTGCAGGTTGTATTCCTGTTATTATTACACATCACAGCATTATATTCGCTTTCAAAAAACAACCAGCATTGATTAGCTGACTCACTCTATGGCCTCCTTATGACGCCCAGATCTTTCCATTATGCTTGCATCTCTAGGCAAGGAAAGAATTGATTTCCTCTCCAGTCCTCTGTAAGAGGTTCCTGTTCACTAGCCACTCCCAATCTTCCCTCCAGCCTTAGTATTGCAATTGGAGAAGCATCGAAAGCAACCAAATCCTGAGTCCATTTGTCAGACCCCCAAACCACAAGAAAACAAAGCGAAACAGAAGCATCACAAGTAAACTAAAGGCTCTGGTCTACTTTCCACCAGATCTCTCCAACGTTTGTTTTAAAAACGTGGGTAGCCAAAAGTACAGTTTATTTTATAGGTTGTAAATTAATAAAGTAGGTTAGTCAAGAGCTTAAACTATGGAGTCAGAGAGATCTGAATTCAAAATCCAGCTCTGTAGCCCTACAGCTGTGACAAGTCACTTTTCCTCTTTATCTCTCAGTTTTACCACATGCAAAATGGGAGTAATTATAGCAAGCCAGTTCTGCTAAACTGTGACATATGTGTTTCTAAAACTTTCCACACTATGCAGAACTGTGCATTAAAAGTCAGAAGGCTTATGGGGACAAATGGGGTTAGAGGTACAACACTCAAAAAGTTTATCATCAAAACATTTCGAAAGATGAAAACGGCATCACAGTTTTGCAGATAAATACAATAAATGCGGAGCTTTAAAAAGACCTGAAGTGTGCTTGTGGAAGTGACTTCTGGAAGAGTCACAGTTTGTGAGTTCTTGTGTAGTAGTGAAAGGATGATGATCTGAAATCAAACAAAGTTGTAACAGCAGATGTGGCCCAGTGTGGCTCATCCCACACATCTTGGTGAATGTTGGAACTGTGTGTGTGTGTGTGTGTGTGTGTGTGTGTGTGTGTGTGTGTGTTCACGTAGGCATGCACATGCTTTGTGTTTTCCTTCGTGGTTCAATTCAGCTGGGTACAGTTCCTTGTGTTCACTTAGTGTTTCTTGTGGAAGAAATTGCCCATAAGAAAACACAAAGTTCATGTTATGCTCAAACTGTTTCCTAATATGTCAATCACGTTACAGTAAATTCACATTTTTCAAAACAAGTGTTACAGCAAAACTAACTGTACCACCCTTCCCAGCTAGAGAAAATTACGTGAAATAACGGCTCGGCTAATGCTTTTAGCAAAAGGCCTGGCACACAGTAAGCTCTCAATAAATGCCTGCAGGTGGAACCTGGAACTGCCTTGATATGAGTTTTCCTTCACACATCTGATGAGAGGCAATGGAAGCCCTTTAAAGGTCAGCTGTTAGGAGTCACCTCTCTTCACACCCCTCCTGCCAATCAAGTGCCTGTGACATTTGCAACTAATTCTATAACTCTCTCCTTATGGCCCTAGGGTGCCAGACAGTACCTAGGCAATGTAGAACCTACAAGAGGAGTCAAGGGCTCAGCTTATTCTCCACTGATCGGTGAGAAGGATAAGGCATGATCAAAGCCAGGATGGGCTGGCTGGAGGGTCTCCAATAAGCAATAGGGCGGTACTGTAGGTTCTGGAGCAGGGCACTGACAGGATTAGAGCCACGTTTTAGAGCAGATGTCAGCAAACATTTTCTGTTAAAGACCAGATAGTAAGTGTTTAGGCTTCATAAGCCATCTGATCTCTGTCAAAAGCAATCAAATGTGCCATTGTAATGTGAAAACAGCAATACATACAGCAGTGAACATGGCTGTGATCCAGTAAAACTTCATTTACAACACATACGATGGGCAGGAGCGCAGGCGGCAGTTTGCCAACCTTGACTTTGGAAATCCTGTCTAATAGAGTTTGTGCCACAAATGCAAGCCACATAATTAATTGTAAACTTTTCTAGTAGCCACACTTTAAAAAGTCAAAAGAGGCCAGGCACAGTGGCTTACGCCTTATAATCCCAGCACTTTGGGAGGCTGAGATGGGCAGATCATCTGAGGTCAGGAGCTCGAGAGCAACCTCACCAACATGGTGAAACCCTGTTTCTACTAAAAATACAAAAATTAGCTGGGCGTGGTCGTGGGCGCCTGTAGTCCCAGCCACTCGGGAGACTGAGGCAGGAGAATTGCTTGAACCCAGGAGGCAGAAGTTGCAGTGAGCCGAGATCACGCCACTGCACTCCAGCCTCAGCAACAGAGTGAGATTCTGTCTCAAAAAATAAATAAATAAATTGTCAAAAGAAAGAGGTGAAAGTAATTTTGAAAATATATTACAATTATATTATATTACCAATATAGTTAACCCTTGAACAATACAGGGCTTAGGGGAACTGACCCTAGCCACATATAACTTTTGACTCTCCCAAAACATAACTACTAATAGCCCACTTTTGATGGGAAGGCTTACCAATAACATCAATAGTTGATTAACACATACTTTTATGTTATATGTATTATATGCTATATTCTTACAATAAAGTAAGATACAGAAAAGAAAATGTTATGAATAAAACCATAAAAAGAAAATATACTTACTATTCCCTAAGTGGAAATGGATCATTATAAATGTCTCCATCCTTGTTGTCTTCACACTGAATAGGCTGAGGAGGAGGAGAAAGAGGAGGGGTTGATTTTTGTCTCAGAGGTAGCAGAGATGGAAGAAAATCTACGTATAAGTTGAACTGTGCAGTTCAAATCAGTATTGTTGAAGGGTTGATATGATAACTGTATATCCAAAATGTTATCATTTCAATGTGTAATGAACAAAACGTTATTCTCAATATTATTATTAAGATTTTTAAATATATTTTATTATACTAGGTCTTTGAAATCTGTTATGAATTGAATTGTGTCCCCTCAATAGATGTTGAAGCCTTAACCTCTAGTACCTGTGAATGGCTCTTATTTGGAAATAGGATCTTTGCAGATGATTAAGATGAGGTCATTAGGGTGGGCTCTAATCTAATACAACATGTTTCCTTATAAAAAGGGGAAATTTGGACACAGATACAGACATGCACACAGGAAGAATGCCATGTGAAAGTGAAAGCAGAGATCAGTGTTATGTTTCGACAAGCCAAAGAATGCCAAAGATTGTCAGCAAGCTACCAGAAGCTAGAGGAGAAGCATTAAACAGAGTCTCCCTCACAGCCCTCAAATGGAAGGAATCCTGTCAACTCCTTGACCTTGGACTTCTAAGCCTGCAGGACTGTGAGACAATATATTTCTCCTATGTTAAGCCACTCAGTGTGTGGTACTTTGTTAAGGCTCTAGCAAACCAATACAAAATCTAAGTCTTTGTATTTTACTCTTGCAGCACAAATTAATGCATCCTAACCTCATCACAAGTGCTCGACGCCATCCATGGCTAGCAGTCATCAGATCGGACACTGATGTAGCTTGAAAAAGAGCAATTTGGTTGCCCCAAAAGCTGTGATTAGCATGAGAAGAGAAAGAAAACAGAGATATGGAGAACTTAGGTTTAAGTGTAGACAAAGAACTTTTCTGAAGCCTTAACCTTCCTTGAAAATGTGTTAAATGAGATGGTCCTAGGAGTTTGCTTTCCTTTTTGAAAGCTCTCACGAAGTGACCATGGCACAGGCAAAGAATGCTCTATTTTCTTTGGCCAAAATCATCTCATCCCAGAGCTCTAATTTTGTTTCTGTGGCATATGCTCATTTTTGTCTCCTGACTGATTTCCTCTGAACTCAATACGTGATCTTTTTTCCTTGAAGTAATTTGGCAGTTTCATCATTTTATTGATCTTACATTCCAGATTAACTGTATCAGTGCATGCAATATATCATTTAAAGTGACGAGGAGATTTTAACAAGCAGTCCAACTCCATCTTTTATATTTGACTGCTCACAGCTTTTGAGCTCCCCACTCCCCTTTTCCCCTTTTGCCCCGCATGTAGGCAAGTCAATAAGAAAGCCCAAACACTCCCTCCCTTTGTGCCAGTGAAGAAGTTCAAACCAAAAAAAAAACCTGTGGCCCATATGCATGGAACTTCCCTCCAACCCCACTCCTACCCACGCTAAAAACCAGAGCCATTCATCCCTCCTTTATTTCAGCCCAATGGACAGGCTTGAGTGCTTTCCCTAATCTCTCCAGAAAACCTCACGATGTGAATAATAAAGCTTTTCATACCCTCAGGGCACATGTGTGGCATCACCCATCTCAGGATCCAAACCCTTGGGTAGGGGTGAGGGACTTGGCCTTTCACTCTGAGAAACCTGAAGACGATTGGTGCTGAGAGCGGGATGATCTAAGAGATGACTACTGCCTACTGGAGGGCTTTATTCTCTTGTTTCCAGTTGACTAACTGGCTCTGCATGCTGCTGGCAACCATGCATTCAGAGCTGCTGCCTGAGTGTGCTCTTTGAGCTGCGCTGCTGCCTGCTAGTAAGTTTGTGTTAAAGTTGTTGCCCTAAGTCAGAAGTTTTGCATTTAGGGACAATAGTACAGGATTGCAGCCCTCCTTAAAGTGGCCCCAGTTTTGGTATCTCAGCCCAAACCTATCTGTTTCAGATTGAATCATGTGTCTCAATTTCAGGACAAACTGTGGCTGATGCTAGACTCGGGGGATGACTGTTACCCTGTGTCTAGTGGTTATGTGTTTCAACCAGGCATTAGTCCCATTCTATAGAGTATTCAAGAAAAAGATTGATATCATGCGCAATATACAGACCCATTAGCTGGTCACGGGGGCATCGCTGGTGTGACGAAGAATAGTCACTATGTCGAGTACTGAGGTCACATTCTTAAAAGAAGATGGCTCCTTAGAGCCCTAAGTGCTCCTAGTGCAACAAAGATCCTGATCCTCAGGATTATGAGGGGAAACACCCATAACACCCTCATGATAGAAACCCTTATGAAAAGCACTCTATATGTTTTTGCCCTACCCAGAGGACACCATCACCCTATTGGATAACTGTAAAACAGAGCAATTAAGATTCTAGGTTCTATTGAGAGCCACAGCTGATTAACACACCAAGGAGTTAATTCAAACTTGATTTAAGTTTAGCGTACCTTGACCTAGTGAAATAATAATTGTCATATGAAAGGCCCCTAAACCTGATGATACTGATTTGGGACTCTCTGGAGGAATAAATTTATAAACATCATCAGAGACAATCCCTTTCCCCACGTAAGGTAGATCTGGTAATCACCAAAACAAAAACAACAACAAAACAAAAAATTAATACAAGGTGAGGAAAGAGTAGCTGAAGCAGAGATTTGCATTGACCAAATTGCATATCCAAAATTGACTCATAATTTATGGAACAGAAAAATGAAAGAATATTGATTGGCTTGTGCACCTCTAACACATAGGTTCTAAATTAACTTTATCATGTGCTGCAATGCGTCAACTTTCATTCTCTAAATTGATTCCAGGGCTTGATCACAGTTATACCTGGAAGTCCACTAAACTGAAATGTGGGATCTTCTGTACACACACAGAAGTCACCAGATGTAAAATAGAAAACAAACAGGTATGTTTCACCTTAACCGTCAAAATCTGCTGCCTTAACTAAATTCCCCACGGTGATAGTGCCCATTGTCCTACACAGCTGGACCTTCTCAGCACCCATGTCATTAAATGAAGCCCAACAGCTTTCAGACATTTTTAGTTCTGGAGGTAACATATTCTTTGTTTAAAAATTTTGCTCAAATCCATTTACTTGCAAATTAGTCCATCTTGTATGGGGTCTCCTGCTACAAAAGACTCCAGAATCTGTCTAAACTGCAATGGCAGTTCCATTAATGCCCTCCAAAGAGTTCTTCACTGTAGAGGTTTTAGCAATCTCTTGTGTCTTGCGGAGTCTCTGAACGACCTATGATGACTGTAAGTTGTCTGTGGGCTTCTGATGCTAAAGAAAAACCTACTCTCCTCAGTCCCGCACTACATACTGTTAGAGCAATAACTGCTGGCTGCATACTATGCCATTCTAGAGACAGAGACTCTGACAGGCGGCTCTCTGCACTCAGCTGCCCATTATGCTTTTGATCATGGAGGCAGCACCCCTCCTTATTGAAATGAAAATAATACTTACATGATGGAGTCAAACCTGGGCCCTCTGGCATATTCCACCCACAGGAAAGGGTGGCCTCTCCTGTCCCCAGTCCCTTAACAGATGCAAAGGAGATTGCCCATGTCTCAGATTCAATGACCACATGGAGAGTCCCTTGGGATCAACTGGATAATCAGAAAAGGGAGTCTGTACGTTTTACAAATGGCAGTGTTGCTGGAGAGTTGCTGCTGTCCATTTCCTACCCTGGATGTCCCTGATCAAGGACATTGCCAACAATCCGGCCATCTGCTCTAACCAATGGCACCTACAATCCCTTATCTAAGGTTGCTCCCTCTGGGGCAAAGAATTCTGGGAACATGAAAAGAAAAAAAAAGGAAAAAAAAAAAAGAATTCTCAGAATATATTCCCTCACAAATGCCCAAAATACAAATTAAGGTCATACATGTCTCTGCACATATTTAACACGGCCTCTGGAACTCGTTATCCTCCTCAGAGTTCCAGAGATCACTGACAGTGACCAAGGCACTTCTCACAATACACAGTGCTGGTCTCTTAAACAAGATGTTCAAAGAAACAATCACCTCCCTTACTGGTCTCAGGCTGCAGGCCTCACAGAGCACCATAAGGGCTTACTTAAATGAGTTCAAATTCAATTAAATAAAACATGGCACAATTCAGTCATCAGTGAAACATCAGAGGTGAATTGCAACAGAGTCTCACTTTGACTTGGATGTTTGACTGCTAACAACTTTCAATCCCAACTATCCCCTTCCCCTTTTTCCCCATATTTGATCAAGCCCATAAGAAAGTCTAGGCAATACTTCACTTGGAGCCCAGGGGCAAGTTCAAACCATGCAAACCTCAGCATGCATGTGAACTCTCACTCCAACCCCATGCTCTTAACTACAATAAAACCAAAGGCACCTTTGGGAGGCTGAGGCAGGCGGATCACCAGGTCAAGAGATCAAGAGCATCCTGGCCAACATGGTACAACCCCGTCTCTACTAAAAATACAAAAATTAGCTGGCTGTGGTGGCGTGCGCCTGTAGTCCCAGCTACTCGGGAGGCTGAGGCAGGAGAATTGCTTGAACCCGGGAGGCGGAGGTTGTAGTTAGCCGAGATTGTGCCACTGCACTCCAGCCTGGTGCCTGGCAACAGAGCGAGACTCTGTCTCAAAAAAAAACCAAAGCCACTAGCCCCTTCTTTTACTCAAGTTCGGGTGTCTGCTCTTCGACTTGTTTGGGGGCCTTCCTTGCTCTCCCAAGAAAGCCTCATGATGCAGGTATGGCTTTTCACACCTCTTGGTGCATGTGTGATATCATCAGCCTCAATTTCCAAACCAATCTGGGATATAGGGTCGATCCCACCCTCCTCAAGGCAACCACAAGACAGACATTCTAATTAACAACCATTATAAAACGTACCATCATGCTTCTAATGAAAGCTAACCCCACCTCCAGCAGAAATTGAGTTTTAGTTACAAAGGGGATTTTCTCAATTGTATTCGTGAAAGAAGAACGCATTTTAGAAGCTTACATAACATGTCACTTGGCTCCCCCACTCCCACTTAGCTACAGATTAATTTCCCCTTAAATGTATTCGTGAAAGCTGACTTTTCCAGTCAGGCAGAAAAGAATACAAGATTCAAAGTCGTCATCTGTACAGAAATCCTGATAAAGAGTTTTAAAGAACTGCAATGTCACAGCTCCCCTCAGATTGTTAATCCTTGTAAAGGGGAATTGATATTGTCCAGGAAAGCTCTGTTAATACTATAACCGTCACACATTTGACCAAGAAAAAAAATAAGTAGCAACAATAAGATTGAAGTTCTAAGTAGGTTTTATAGAAAAGAAGACTCTGTAAAACCTTGTATAGTGAAAATGATGTGGACAAATGCCAAAGCAACCAAACTACTTGTCGCCTTGTGAAAATTAAAATCTTCCTGATAGTCAAGCATTTGGTGTGTGCCCATAAAGGAGTATGTGAATAAAAAGGCTCCCTTGGAATAAAAATCCATTCCAGCATTGCCAACGCTGTTCAGAAGAGGGAGAACTTTTATTCTAAAAATCTCTTTTTCTCAGTCTAATCCTGCACAGACGATATCAATTTCAGCTTTCACTGAAAACAATAAGAAGAAATCTGTATTTATGCGAGAATGTGAAACAGAAAGACACCTCCAGAAGCATCCACTTAACTGTCTGCCCATCAGCAGGGTCGTGCTCCCAGGCAAGGCTCTTCAGAAATACTGTGTTTCTACAGAATGGAATTTCATTTTCTCCCTTTGCTAAACACTGATCACCATGGTCACTCACAGAGTTCTTTCTGAGTCTAACTTCCATTCTTCTTGATCTTTCTTTCAGTGCTTCTCATTCTTTAGGAGACTGTTTTATTTACACCCAATTTGTAGATTTGCTGATGGTTCAGCATCCTGTCAGCTTTGGGATAAGTTCTCAGCACTTTAATCCAGCCTGGTCCATAGGTTAACAAACTCAGAAATATTCCCATTCAATCACGATGCTCATACTAGCACTAGTTCCCTTGAACATGAATGCTCCTCCCTCTCTTTTCTATGAGTTGCTGCACTTCACTGTTCTCACGGGAAAGACATTCTAGTGGGCAGGTGTTTTCACCCTCTGCTGCACCCCCGATCCCCACCTCAAATCAACACGTTCACAAGATCCACAATCTCAACAAAAGCAGAAAAAACAACTGAAACTCTTCCTAGAGCTTCCCTCTTGATAAACCTCTCTGATCCTCACTCAGCCCTATAGGTGGTTGTTGTCCCTTTCCACATGAGGAAACTGAGGCTCTGAGTCAGAGGGCAAGCACTCAGAGTACTAGTACTTGGGAGCAGGAAGAGTCCAAACTTTAACTCCTGGTTGCCAAATGTGGTGTCCCAGGGGCCTCAGGCTAGCCCAACTCCCCAACCACCATCCAAGCCTGGAGATCTAGGTCACTCCTTCCCTCCCACCTTGAAAAGTGCTGGTGACATCAATGAGAATACCCAGTGACCCTTTCTGGAAGTCCAGCCTACCAACCCAACTGAAGAAGGCCAAGTACAGAAAACAAACAAACTAACTACGCAGAGGTATGCCCCTCAGGCCCTCTGCCTACTTCTCTCAGGGGTCTTACCTACTTGCCTCTAAGCCAAAGGTATATGGGTCTCTGCTAAGTCCTGAGCAGTGGGAATCTTCTTTGATATTTGGCCTACTCTTTCCTCCCAATTCTTCTACTTGCAAGGAAGTTGCACAATTGCCGAGAGGAGCAAGCATTTGAACACTGACAGAAGAAATCAAGTTTGAACTTTGTATTTTGCACATGTGGGACAATAGAATTTAAAATATAGAGGATAAGTGCAGTTGGCTCCATACTTCAGGGGTTAGACCACCGGTCTTGTAAAACATAGAGGATGTAAAAGGAGAAAAAGAGAAAGAAGAAAAACACATTTAGGAAGACCCACACACTGTGAGTGCTGCTGTACGCTTTGGATTGTTTGAAGGTGGCATGCAATTCTTTTGCAATTGTAGTTCTCTTGTCATTTTCTCTCTGTAGCCTCTTACAAATCTGCCTTTCACAGAAAACACATTTGGTGATGGGTACTGAATTGGAATGTTCTATTTGTGATAAACCTGTCTTACCGAGTTTACGTAAAAGGAGAGAGGAGAAGGGAAAAAAAAAATCTCAAATAAGAGAAGATAATGCCATAATTCAGACAATGATAATTATTCTTTGTAGTTTAAAACATTTTAACACTTGAAAAGATGAATACATGTTCTCGAAGCCTCTGCTATTCAATAATAAAACTCATTAGGTGGCAACAGAGAGGATTCTTGGTGTTATTAAGAACACAGAGATGGGGGAAATGAAGGCCAGCGTTAGAAGCCCCACAGCCAAATTCAGAAATGAATGATAATTAGATTGCCTTTTAAAGTGCGCTGGCGATCCGGACACACGTTTTGAATCCCACCCACATTTGCGGAGGGAAGAGGTAGACAGCGCCTGGAATTTTGTCTTTCAGAGCTATTAATGATCCATTATGAATTTCATCCACGTATTAATGATAATTCAGTCCTCATTAAGCACCCGTTCTGATCGCAACCCACATTTCGGCACAGCAGGCCATGGCAAATTTATTTTCCCTTTGTTAAATCCGGTTTATTCTAACAGTTTGCCAAGCAATAGACAGAAGCTGCGCAGGGGGATAGAAATCGATGTCTACGACTGACCAAACACCGTCCTTTCTAAAACGACAGCGCCTGCACGCTAGCGGCACGGGGCGGGGGGGAATGTTTCTGGCATCTGAAGAGATGGGGCTGTGCCTGGGGACACTGGGTTACGTTTAGTGAGGAGCAGGCTGCCCGTTTCTCCTCTGAGTGCTTGTCCAAACAAAAATGGTAGCAAGGGCAGCAGATGACATTCGCGAGGGCGCTGTGGGACTGGGGCTCGCACCTCGAGTTGGGTTAGGGGTGTTGGTGAAGTCTGCTGAATCCTATCACAAGGGCTGCTCTCTGGAGGAGACAGCGCCCTGGGGGACAGGTGCCGTAAAGTCAAAGGCCGACAGAGCCCCCAGTTGTAGTAACAGTTGTGCTAAAGAAATTTTTTTTTAAATGTTCTTATAGATCTGCGTCTTATGGGTCGGTGTGGCGTGGTCAGGACATCCAGAAATGAAGGTCGGGGTTTGTGACGGTGCCAAGGAATCTTCACAAACACCCTCGGTGAGGCGGGGAGAGGTGGGGCTGCTGGCACCCGCGCAGTGACAGCTCCTGGGCACCAGAGGGCGACGTGCGCGCAGTTTGCTTTCGCCACGAGCAGGGCGAGGGCGGGAGTTAGGGACCTCCCAGAGGGTGGGAGTAGGAACGAGTCTCTGCAAGCCCACCCCAACTGCCCCTAGTCGCCGGCACCGCCCGCGAGCCACACTGGGCGGCCCCCGGGGAGAGGCCTGCACTACTCGGGAACATCCGACCGGATAATATCTGACAACAACTCAGCAAAACGCAAATGAAGGAGGGGGAAGCATCCATAACACCTACGGCAGCTCAACCAAATGTCATTTTTAAACTGCTGAGGATGAGCAATTGCCGTCAGACCCCATTCTGCAGCACCTCACAATCACCCAGAGCTGGCGCTGTCCGGAGGTTTGTCGCCCTGGGAAATGCAGAGGTCCCACACGCAGTAGGGGGCTTCCTGTATGGGACCTGCACCGTCGTCATCACAATAGTACCTACTACTTGCCATCTGCTGCTGTGAGCACTTTCACACCAATCATTTGATCCCTGAAACCATCCCATGAGGCACTCTAGCTAGCCCCACTTTACAGAAGCGAAAACTAAGGCTCAGAGGGGTTCTAGAACCTCTCAAGTTCACACAGAACCCATGTTCTTTTCATTTCCTAGCACTCCCTCACTGACGGGAAGCACAGCTGTCCACATGGTTGCTTACACACTTCTTCAAGCCAGCAGGAAATATGGGAGTCAAAAGCATGCATATGAGTTCATGAAAATGAAGCTAGCTCTAATCTGTGTTCACCTTGGAAACGCCCCCATCCCAACCTTTCTCTGATGTGCTTTGAATGCTGTATCTCAGGCTGGTTGAGGAAAGCGTTCTGCATTTGAGTTAGGAAGTGATTGCACACACCAGGAGCTGCAGTGGCCCCAGACACCCAAAGCCTTTTCTTTCGGACTCAGGTATGGGCTCTTGCCAGAATTTGCAAGATCTGCTTTCTGTGCACAGAGGAACCGAAAGGGTCCAGTTGGCCCCGAGGTGTCACCAAGCACACTGGTGTGAACTGCTGATGCTAGGGTCTCAGCTCCTCCCAGAAGCCCTCAGCCCACATGAGCTTCTTCTACCTCTGACCTCCCCGCTCCCCGCCCCCCCCCCCCGCATTTAATGTATGAACCACCATAGCAACTTGCTTGTTTCCATCTCCTGTTCTCTGATTCTCTCCTGTGTGTCTGCCTCTCCAGTGGGCTGATGAGAAACACAGGAGCAGAGACCATGTCAGCACTGGGCACATAGCAGCTCTCAGAGAGTCATGAAATTGAATTATGCTGCGTCTCTGCTTACAATATCTACCACTTTCCACTAATTAAAAAGATGGCCTTGTTTGCTTTTTTTCTGGCTTTTTGAATTTGTTTATTTCAAACAGTGAGACCTGCTGACAGGTACAGTTTATTAAAAGACCACTGAGTTTGTGAAAATGTGAATCATTTCCTTTGCACAGTGCAATGTTCACTTTATCCTCTCTTCCCGTTTGCATCCCTGTTTCATCTCTCTTTTGCACCTGTGTTTTGATAATAAGTACTCACCTTTGCTATAAGAAGACAAATAGAAAGTCATGTTAAAAGGAAACACTGCCATCCAGCAGATTCCCATCTTCTCCACCAGTTGCTAGAATGTGCTTAGACTCTTCTGAGCAATCAGACCTGCTGGGCTAGATATGCACTGCCTCTGCCACCATAATGCAGTACCCAAACTGGTTGTTACTGGTAACAAATGGAAAGATGGGCAATGAATGAGGGGGAGTAAGTGAGGATTAATGAGGAAACAAGAAGATAAAAGGCAGAGTGTGGTGGGGATGAAGTGGAGAGGAGACACTGGAAAGTCAGAAAGCAATAAGGTGGTATGCATTTTACAGGACCCAATAACTGAGGGGGCTGCGGGAAGTTACAGTAGTATATATAAGCATAAGAAGTACAGTATGGAACCAGGTGTGGTGGCTCACACCTGTGATTCCAGCACTTTGCTAAGCTGAGGCAGGTGGATCACCTGAGCTTGGGAATTTGAGACCAGCCTGGCCAAAATGGTTAAACCCCTTCTCAACCAAAAAAAAAAAAAAAAACACAAAAAAATTAGCTGGGCATTGTAGTGCATGCCTGTAATCCCAGTTACTCTGGAGGCTGAGGCAAGAGAATCACTTGAACCCAAAAGTCGGAGGTTGCAGTGAGCTGAGATTGCAGAGAGCCTGGGTGACAGAGTGAGACTCCATCAAGAAGAGGAAGAAGAAGAGGAAGAGGAAGAAGGAGAAGGAGAAGGAGAAGAGGAAGAAGAAGAAGAAGAGAAGAAGAAGTTGTTCAATATGGATATCACAGAACCCAAAGAACTGGACCTCTGGGAAGGCCTAGAGGGGTGGAACTTCTTGCTAGACCATGCTTACCACCGAAGTATCTCCATCCAAAATACACACATATGCAGAGACATCATGATGATGGAGTTTCCAGATCCTCCCACCTGTCCAGAGTTTCCAGATCCTCTTACCGGTATCCCTCACCAGCACCTCCAGTCAATGCTGAGCTGCTACCTTGGCTTAAGCATGAGTCCCTCAGGCTAGTTAGGTCATTTGGGTTGAAAGGGACAAAGAGTCTCATTCAGGCTGCATTCAGAAAGGGTCGACCTCATATATGAAAGAATCTAGTCAATGATGCCCGGTAGCTGCTAACATCACAAAAAGAGAGACAACCAGACATCATGCATCTCCTGATGACGCTATTACACATAACACCGTTTCTGAAGGAGTCTTGCCAGAAGGCAAATGTGAATCTGATCAAGCCTTAACCCAACTACCAATTTACAGGAAATACAACAGACAGAGGAGCACACTAAAAGACATCACAAAGATGCAATTAGCAAGATCCAGACTGTGGGGAACTCTACAGAACAAAGATCTCATTTCTTCACCAAATAGATTGGAGAGAGCGAAAAAAAAAGATGGAGAAAGAGGAACCTATAGTTTAAAAATGCTTAAAATACATATCAACGAATCACAATATGTAGAGCTTATTTTGATCCTAACTCTAACCAACTGTGAAACAAAAAATCCTATGGCATTTAAGAGATAATTGGAAATTATAACACTCATTGGATAGTTTATGACATTAAAGATTTATTGTGAATGATGTTACATGCGATAATGGTGTTGTGTTTATATTTTTAAAAGACTCCTGTATTTAATGTAAAGATACACGCTGCGGCATTCACAGATACAATATGATATCAGGCGTTCAAACTGCTCTGGAAGTAAATATTTATAATAACATTATTCATAATAGCCAAAAAGTAGAAACAACCTAAATGTTCATCAACTGGTGAATGGATAGACAAAATGTGGTATATCCATACAGTGAATTATTCAGCCATCAAAAAGAATGAAGTGTTGATACATTCTATAACATGGATATACTTCAAAAACATCATACTAAGTGTAAGAAGCTAGATGCACAAGATTGCATGTTGTATGATTCCATTCCATATAGAACACCCAGAAAAGGCAAATCTACAGAGACAGACAGCAGATAAGTAGTTGCCAGGGGCTCCGGATGAGAAGGAGAGTGAAGTTAAATAGACACAGCGAATCCTTTCAGTCCAATAAAAATGTTCTAAAGTCAGATTGTGGCGATATTTATGCAATTCTGTAAAGTTACTGAAAGCCACGGAGTTTTACACTTGGAAGGGTTGCATTTTATAGTATGTAAGTTATGTCTCAATAAGGCTGTTTTGCTTTTAGTGCTCCAGAGGGTAAGAGGCGTGGGCGGGAGTTAAATGAAACAAGATCGCCCAACAGTCAGTAATCACTTAAGCTGGGTGATGAGAACAGGGGGGTTATGAAGCTATTGTCTTTCATTTTGCATATGCTTGAAAATTTCCACAATAAAAAATAAAAGTTAAAAAGAGAGAGAAGGAGTTTGGAAGTAAGTTGTTGGAAAATAAGTCTTCTCTGGAGACCCGCTTCTCTGTTTCTCCCCATCATGTGCCTCTCACGGTATCTACATCTCCTACCCATTCCCTTCCCACGACAAACTTATCAAGCCTCTTGGCATTCTCTAGCCCAAATGCCAAGGCCACCATTAGGCAAAACCCTAGGTACCAGCCTAGGCAGGAACCAGATGTCCACTTCTGGTCCAAAGAGCCCGCACCAAAATCAAGAACAAAACTCACACACACAATGATGTGATCCTAGTTTCCTGAGTAGGTGGCTGTGTAATAGGCTATTTCAGCTAAAACCAAAAGTTAAGCACAGCAGACACTAGCATGCCCCATATAGACCCTATTCCTACCATGCCTACCATCCACGGATCATAAAATGAACAATATCATTTCTGAAAATGCCTCTGCTGAACATGGCTCCAGCAGTTGAATCTGAGACTCAGAGCATCACCTGCAAAACAAGAGCGAAGAAAAGTGATGGAAAGTACCCCCAGCCAGCATTGGATAGCAAATATGCAAAGAGAGGTCTAAGAAGGAAGAAAGAGGGAAAAAAAAACCCTCTAGGCTGGGCTTAGTGGCTCACACCTGGAATCCTAGCAATTTGAGAGGCCAAGGCAGGAGGACTGCTTGAAGGAAGGAGTTCAAGACCAACCTGACCAACATAGCGGGATCCCATCTCATAAAAAGCATATAAATTTTTTTAAAAATAAAAACTTCAAGAAGACCAGGCCTGTCTCTGCCTACTTGTGGAGTGGCAATTAAGTGATACTGAGTGGATCATTAGCAACAGTTCACCCCCACCGCCACCAAACTGATTGATTTTAAACTGTTCCCGGAGTTGTTTTCCTCTGAGCACATCCACAGTCACCAGCAGGAATGGCATGTTACCCTAGGCAAGGAAACAGCTACATTTGAGCAAAGAAAGCTATTCAGCCTCCAAGTCCCATTGGTGTGTCCCACCTGAATACACGGCAGGAAAAGTCGGACTCCTTCTGTCACAATTACACTGCAGCTGCTACTCCTGCTCCTGGGATGGGCCAATACCAAGAGTATATTCATGAAGCAATGCAGATGCCCGAGGCTGACACAATTAATTTCAATTAGCTGACCTCCTGTTCCTCTGCCTACTGGCTCCAAAGGAGCTTTTCTCTAATGGTACCGGACTGGCCAAAGCTCTTTCACAAGCTCCGTGTCTTCGATTGTCACTCTCCATAACTGTTCACCCTGGTGGTGTGTCCATCCAGCAGTCAACTCAGCTCAACCTTTGGAAAGGACATTGTATTTCTAAATGGACCAAGCCCAGTTATATTAAAGATGATTTGCCTACACCACACAATGCCTCAGTGCTCTTTGCCCAGCTCCTTTGAATATCAGCTCTTTGGATCTCAACATCCCTCTTACATTTCTCTCACAGCTCCATGGCACCCACAGGAAGTCATGACATCTCCATCAAGAAATAAGATACCAGGGCGAGAGACGTTCCCTCTAAGAACATTCCCTCTCCCGTATTATTTACTTTTTCTTAGGCTCTCCTCTTTTGTAGGCCACTGGCTTTCTAAGTCTATTCATATCACCCTCATTCAGACTGCCACTTTGCATTTCAACATACTTCCCCCTCAAACGAACATTTATCTTACTGTTCACTTGGTTGTTTTTTAATAGAATTTGGAGGGTATAATAGAAAGCAATGGAATTTCCTTCCCATTTGCCAGTGACAAAAGCGCTTGCTACCTATTCCACTTCCACCAGCAACCCTTCCACTAGAGAAAGCTCGTTGACCTGCAAGGCTGTGAGAATCTGCTTGTTTGGCCTTTATTCCCTCTCCTTTGTAATTGTTGACATGACATTCTTAGCATAACTTTTCAGCTATAGAATTACTGTCCAAGAGCCAATGGCTCCTTCCAGAAACAAAGAAGGCTCTGGATCAATTTTGGTGGTTTGTTGATCAACCACACTGGTTCGAGTTCATGAAGTCAGGATGTAAACAAGCTGCAGGGGAGGCCACTGTGATCAGCACAGGCTAGGAGCCATCTTCTAGAGCAAGGCTTTCTAACCAGGGTCTCTAGACTCCAGACTCTGTGGATTGCCTTCGTAAGTCCATGAACCCCTTACAATTGAGTGTGTGTGTGTGTGCATGCATGAGTGCACATATGCTATACCCACTTTTCTATAGCTAGAGTTCCTAGCTTTTATCATCTTTCCAAAAGAGTCCCTGATTCAAACATAAACTAAAAACGTAAAAATCACTATTCTCAAAAAACTCTAAGCTTGGTCAGCAGTGCTTCTCAGCACATTGTGGAATAGGTTAGAGAGCCAGAGCACAGGGCTGGCCTGGTGGAACTGGGAATTGGAGGACCCTTTTCTCCAGAGCCAGATAGTAGCCACCAACCCAGATATGGATCCCGAGCCCAGGTTTCAGATACTGGAAGGGTCCAAATATCTTGCCCAGGGCTGAGTAAATCTGAATCTAACTCCTTACTTATTGGCAATAATGAACATTAACAAGGTGGTGATGCAAACGGATCCACTGTGACCCCATTTATACATCTCGGTCCCTCCTGTAAGGGGGATTAAAATGAGAAAACTGAATCCAGAGAAGGAAAAGGACCTACCTTCTACCATATAGACTGAATGTTTGTGTTTCCCCAAAGTTCATGCGTTGAAATCCTAATCCCCAATGTGATGGTATGAGAAGGTGGAGGGTTTTGGAGGTCATTAGGTCATGAGAGTTAGGCCCTCATGAATAGGTTTGGTGCTGTTACAAAAGAAACCCCAAATGCATTCTATCTCTCTTTCCACCATGTAAGGATAAAAGAAGAAGACAGCAGTCTGCAACCCAGAATAGAATCCTCCCCAGAGCTCTGTCATGCTGGCACTGGGATCTCAGACTTCTAGCCTTCAGAACTGTGAGAAATGGATTTCTGTTGTTTATAAGTCTCCCAGTCTACAGTGCTTTTCAGTAGCAGCCTAAACTGACTAAGACAGTGACTGAGACAAGCTAAAAGCCAGATTCTTGGACACCATAGATGAGCTCAAAGCCCCCACTCACTTTATCCACCCTCTTTCCGGGCTCCTGTTAAAATATGGAGGCCTGTGATTGGTAATGGTACTCATCAGGTTAATTGTGAATAAAGTCCTCAAAAATGCTGATCCCAGCACAACCACGACCAGTAACCCAGTGGGAAAGGAAAAGTCAGAGAAATTCACCACATGTTTATTTACTTCATTCTAGCAAATAGAACCTTCACCAAATGTAAACATTAGTTTTTACTAATGTTAAAATAATTTTAACATTAATAATAATGAAAGAAATAATTAAACAAGTCAATAACCACAAGAGGTCTGTAGACAGTTTTAAAATACATCTTATTGACAATCCAGGGTATGCCAAGAGTCCAAAATGCCAGAAACCTGAGAACAACCATCTTTGAGCAACTAAATAGCCAAGTGAGACACATGAGCAATGTGAAAAAGCTCATATGGAAAGGTGGCTCAAGCAGAGGAGACATAGACACTCCCCACAAATAGAAAGTCAAAGGCAAACTAAAAATCAAGAACTGGAGATGAACCAGTCAAGGTACCTAAAAGCCAAAGCCTAGAGCCTCTGGAAATGTAGCCTAGGGAGAATGCCAGCAAGACAATCCATCAGTGGAAAAAATCCACAGCTGGAAAAGCAGCTATACTTGGCAGGCCAGGAGGTGAATGGATACCAAACTGGGTATCACTGGGGTGTCTATTTCTCACATCTCATTGGAATTGTCCATGCACTGAACCACATAAGGGCAAATGCTGTGGCTGTCCAAGGCCTAAAGAATAGCCTAAATATGCATCCTTCACTAAGACTGTGGGCCAAAATGTTCTCAGGAGTCGGGCACAGTGGCTCATGCCTGTAATCCTAGCACTTTGGGAGGCCGAGGTGGGAGGATCACGAGGTTAGGAGTTTGAGACCAGCCTGACCAAAAATGTGGAAACCCTGTCTCTACTAAAAATACAAAAGTTAGCCAGGCATGGTGGCAGGCATCTGTAATCTCAGCTACTCAGGAGGCTGAGATAGGAGAATCACTTGAACCTGGGAGGCGGAGGTTGCAATAAGCAGAGATCATGCCATTGCACTCCATCCTGGGTGACAGAGTAAGACTCCATCTCAAAAAAATAAAATAAAATGTTCTCAGGAAACTAAGTCAGTAGGTACAGCTTGTCCTTGCCAAGG
Organism: Callithrix jacchus; assembly: GCF_049354715.1. Classification (NCBI taxonomy): domain Eukaryota; kingdom Metazoa; phylum Chordata; class Mammalia; order Primates; family Cebidae; genus Callithrix; species Callithrix jacchus. The sequence goes on along the minus strand of NC_133524.1, from coordinate 133,809,921 downwards.
ACCCACATAACAAAGACTGGAACCTTGTCAATATGAGTTCCATTCATAAGATAGGGTTCTAAAGAGACTCCAGGGCACAGGCTGGCAAACACATGATTTTTGTAACAAAAGATGGGCTCAATGACCACTTGAACAACATTTTACACAAGTGGTAGTCATGCCTGATCTATCTGTCAAAAAGTTTTAAATGGCGAAAACACACATAGATAAAAAAGGGAACATGAAAACATAGTGCCCAACCACTATGGGACTGGGGTGTGGTTGTACTGTGAATAAGCAAGAGGCATAGGGACAGGGAACAGAGGAATAAACCTGACCTTCTCTAGAGAGAGAAGTGTAGACAGTATGGCCTCCCATCAAAGACTGGTGGAGAGATGTGTCTTATCTGACTTACTTAAAAATTATGTGGAAGAGAATCAGCCTAGTAAAAACTTCAGGTTTCCAGGCAACACCCAGTCTTTCTGGGTAGTAACACGTTAAGCTCTTTAGATTAAACTGCAGGAAGACGCTAGGAGGCTGTGTGTGTGGGCTGGAAAGTAGCAGGTGAGCATCAGTGTAGGCAAGTGTAACATAATGCACTGAGAAAAAGAATCCCATTAACCACTCAAAATAACACATCAGCAATCAAGCCTCCTTTGTACAAATCCTAAGGACATCTGCATCAAAAATGAAATGGCCAATTTTGCTATTAGACCAATTGAGTAATACAGGGGTCATCCAGCTCAGACTCCTCCTTTGAGAGATAAGGATATGAAGACCCAGAGCCAGAGCAAGGACTAGCACCCAGGCCAGAACGCTCTGTTCAGGACCACAGTGCCTGGATGAGATTATCAGCCTTTAAGCATCAGCTGACAGATCAAGGGTCTTGGAAACACTGTGGTGTAATACAGGGATCATGAGTTGTCAAGCCAGATACATTCAAATCCCAGCTCCTCTTCTAGCTATGTTCAAGTTAAGCAAGTGCCTCCATCTCTGAGTCTCAGTTGCCTCAACTGTAAGATGGGAATCATGACACACACTTTGCAAGGTTGCTATGAGGATGAGAGATATTTTTAAAGTGCTCTACCAAAGGATCTGAATAGATATTTTTCTAGAGACGATACACAAATGGCAACACACACATGAAAAAAATGCTTGACATCATTGGTCAGTAGTGAAATGAAATCAAAACCACAATGTAACTCCACTACACATCCATTAGGATGGCTATAATTTTTTTTTAATGGAAACCAACAAGTGTTGGTGAGGCTGTGGAGAAGTCAGAACCCCCACACATTGCAGGTGGGCACATAAAATGTGGGAAACAATTTGGCAGATCCTCAATAAATTAAACAGAATCACCATATGAGCAAGCAATTCCACTCTTAGGCATATAGTCAGAAGAATTGGAAACAGGTGTTCAAGCAAAAACCTGTATATGAATGTTCAAAGCAGCACTATTCACAGTAGCCAAAAAATAGAAACATTCAAAATGTTCATCAATTGATGGGTAGATAAGCAAAAGGAGGCATATCTGTACAATGAGGCCAAGCACGGTGGCCCAGGCCTATAATCCCAGCACTTTGGGAGGCCGAGACAGACAGATTGCTCTGAGCTCAGGAGTTTGAGACCAGCCTAGGAAACATGGTAAAATCCCATCTCTACAAAAAAAAAAAAAAATATATATATATATATATATATATACACACAAAAATTAGCCAGGAGTGGCGGCATACACCTGTAATCCCAGCTACTCAGGAAGCTGAGGCAGGAGCTTCTCTTGAACCCAGGAGGCGGAGGTGGTGGTGAGCCAAGACCACACCACTGCATTCCAGGCTGGGCAACAAATAGAGTGAGACCCCGTCTCTCCAAAAACAAGCAAAAAAAAAAAAAAGGAATAAAATAAGGAACAAGGGACCACATGCTGTGTGGCTCCGTTTCTATAAAATGGCCAGAAAAAGCAAATCCATGGAGACAGAATGAGGATTAGTGATCGCTGGGGGCTGATAGGTGTGGGATGATGATAGGGGGCCATTAACTGAAGGGTGCAGGGTTTCTTTCTGAGCTTGTGAAAACGTTCTAAAATTGACTTTAGTGATGATTCCACCTATATATGATTATACTAAAGCCAGTTGAATTGTACAGTTTAAATGGATGAATTGTATGGCATGTGAATGATGTCTCAATACAACTGTATAAAAACAAAAATAAAGAGTTCTACAGACAGTGATGTGTTGACAAATGTTTAACATCTGGCTCTCAGAGGACAAAAAGTCCTGATTTGTAGTGTTGGATACTTTTTACGGTGAAAACAGTCCCATGGCCAATGTCAAGCAACCAATGTGCTACTGATGAATGTGGAGCTGGGAAGAAATGTGTAGAAGCTTACTGTCGTAGATTATTTGCACCACAAGATCACAGATAATCATAAAAGTGATAAAAAAAAAAATTAGGGAGTGATATGTTTTGAGTATTTATTACCTTTGTTTTTAACGTAATTTATTTAACTGCAATTTTATATAATTCAAATTTTAACAATTGCCAGCAACATTACTGAAAATGTAACAATCAGCTCTCACCAACTGGTATGGACTGTCTCCAGGCACTATGCTGCTGTGACCACAGACCAGTCTTTCTGAAGAATTTCAGATGAGCATCTTCTAGAGAAGTGCCACTTTTTGCATTCCTCTGAGCAAAAACTCAAAATGTATGTGGCCATTCTAGTTTGACTTAGACAGACTGATTTTTCCACCTCTCATGCTAATTTCTGAGCATGGCAGAAATATTTGCCTAAATGTGGAAACATAATTCTGTTTCCTGTAGTCTCCATTTTGAGTCATTTTGGCAAGATCTCTACAGCCAAGAAAAAACAACAACAGTTCAAGCAAAGCACCTGAACACACTTGATGGATCACCTTTCTCTGGTTAACTCACTGGCTCCAGGGCTCTATCCTGATTCGTAACTGTCATCAATCTCAGTTCTTGTACTGTTTTATGAAGTCAAACTTCCGAACATCTTAATTCAATGACAAACAGTATATAAATGAGCCTTCTAAAACCCTGCAGGCCCTGATATTTAGCACAGAGCCATGGGAGGTTTGCAGTGTTTGATACTTTGAATATTTAATATTGATTAGCAATGTGTCAGTTCTAACCATCCAGGCCCTCCATTCAAAAAATACATGTTGTAGAACAAGGTAGGCCATTCCAGTGCTCCTAACACCTGATACTGCACCAAAGTTATGTTATGAAATTCTTGAGCCTCTGAGCAAGTAGACAGGAGAAGATCAAGTGTGGTTCTGAGATGAGGGAGTTTAAGGCTCTTGCCCTGGACCTGGAGGTGACAGTAAGTGAATCAGCCACAAAGAGTGGGCTCTGAAGTTAACCACATACTATTGGGGTGGATTCGAGCAAATTATTTAGCTTATCTATGCAAAGTTTTCTCATCTATAAAATAAAAAATATTAACAATAACCACCTCACAAAATTGTTGCAGAATTAGATGAGATAAGATGTATAAAATTCCGTTCCAGGGATACATTTAAAAATAAAATAAAATTGTAATCCCAGCACTTTGGGAGGCTGAGGCGGGTGGATCGCGAGGTCAAGAGATCAAGAACCATCCTGGTCAACATGGTGAAACCCCATCTCTACTCAAAATACAAAAAATTAGCTGGGCATGGTGGCGCATGCCTGTAATCCCAGCTACTCGGGAGGCTGAGGCAGGAGAATTGCCTGAACCCAGGAGGCGGAGGTTGCGCTGAGCCGGGATCGTGCCATTGCACTCCAGCCTGGGTAACAAGAGTGAAACTCTGTCTCAAAAAAAATAAAATAAAATAAATTTGGCTGGGCGCTGTGGCTCATGCCTGTAATCCCAGTACTTTGGGAGGCCGAGGCAGGCAGATCACCTGAGGCCAGGAGTTCAAGACCAGGCTGGTCAACATGGCAAAACCCTGTCTCTACTAAAAATACAAAAAAAAATTAGCTGGGCGTGGTGGCAGGCACCTGTAATCCCAACTACACAGGAGGCTGAGGCAGGAGAATAGCTTGAACCTGGGCGGTGGATGTTGCAGTGAGCTGAGTTAGTGCCATGGCAGGCCAGCCTAGGCAACAAGAGTAAAACTCTGTCTCAAAATTAATTAATTAATTAATTTCCCTAGGATAGGAAAGCAAAATAGAATAGCAACTAAGCATCCAAACTTTAAAGTCAAAGTCAGTCCTAACTTCAAAATCTAGCCCTGTGTGATCCTGAGTGGCTCTGTGTAAATCATTACTCCATTCTGATCCTTGGCTCCCCATTCATAAAACAAAGCTAATGATGACAGCATCTATGTCACAGCAGTCATTAAAAGAGTTGAGAGAGGTCAGGTGCTAGGTGAAGCGTAAATACTGAGTAAGTGGGAACTATTATCTGCCATGAACGGATGACCAAAATCATTTCCATCACAGAATGAAAAGGGAACAAGGACGCTGATTACTACAACACAGTCATACTGTACTGGAACACAGAGTAGACTGATGAGAGCCAAGACGGATGTGCTCTGTGGCCTGTGGTCCTTTCAGGGAAAAGCCAGTATTCTAATAATAGGAATAGATTACCTGACATAAAAACCATTGGCTTTGGGATTTTTTTCCCTGGTGATTATTTTCTTACAGTTTTCTTTGGGTATAATACAAGTAGATTAAACTGCACACATCTAAAGAGTACAGTTTGATGAGTTTTGAAATAGGTATACACAAACAAAGCCATCATTCCAATCAAGATCATGAACACTTTTATTACCTGAAAAAGATTCTTTATGACCTCTGTAATTTATTTTCCTCCCTCTCTCTCTTCCCTCATCTTAAGGCAACCACTGATTTGTCTTATGTCACATTAGATTAGTTTGAATTTCTGTAATTTTCTATAAATGGGATCATACAGTATGTACTTTTTTTGTCTGGTTTCTCTCGCTCTGCATATTTATTTTGAGATTCATCCTTGTTGTGCACACTAATAATTTGTTCTCTTTTTTGACTGAATATTATCCCGATTTGTGGATATACCATTCACTTGTTGATGGACATCAAGGTGACTTCTAGTTTTTATCTGTTACAAATAAAAATGTTATAAACATTCATGTACATCTTCACATGGACAGAGTCATGTGGCAGGTAATTGATTACCTATTTTTTAAACTGGCCAAACTGTTTATTAGTGTGATTATACTATTTTCCATTTCAAAATGAGTGTGTAAGAGTTACAGTTTCTCCAAATCCTTGCCAAAAATATAGTGAGGATTTACAGAGAAACTACAAGCATTATGATGTGGTCTGGCATGGTTTTTTTCATATTTATTGTTCTTGGGTTTTGTTGAGGTTTTTGGATCTGTGAGTTTATATTTTTATTGCATTTGGAAATGTTTCAGTCATTATTTCTTCAAATATGTTTCCGTCTCCCTACTTATTTTTGGGACTCCAACTAACATGTAGTAGGCTACTTGTTATCCCACAGCTCATTGTTGCTTTTCTCATTTACTTTTAACTTTGTTCTTTCTGTTTCATTTTACACAATTTCTATTACTGTGTTTTCAAGTTCATTAATCTTCTTTTCTGCAGTGTCTAGAATGCTAGTAATGTTGTCCAGTGTATTTTCTATGCTACACATATTTTTTACCTGTAGAAGTAAGATTTTAATCTGTTTTATATTTTTATGTTTTCCAAGTCTCACTTTTACATGCCCATACTTTCCTCTACATTCTTGAGCATATGAATTATATTTTTAAAGCCATTTTAATATCTGTGTTTACCAGTTCTATCATTTGTGTCTGTTTCTATTTAAAAATTTCTCTTCTCGTTATGGGTATATTTTCTTACCTTGCATGCCTCATAATCTTTTATTGGATTTCACATTTTACAAATTTTAGCTTATTGGGAGCTCTTTAGATATTGTTGTATTCCTTTATGTATTGTTGAGTCTTACTCTCAATGCAGTAAAGCCACTTGGAAACAGTTTGATACTTTGAAAACTTGCTTTTAAGCTTTGGTATGTGGGACCAGAGCACACTTGACTCTAAGACTAGTTTGGCTCTATTACTGAGGAAATCCTCCTCTGAGGACTTAGTCTGATGCACTGTATATTATGAAGTCTCTTCTCCCTGACTACTGGGAAACCGAGCTATTCCCAGTCTTGTGTGAACTCTACAAATCACTTCACCTACTGCTTTTGAGTGGTTCTATCCCAACCTTGCATACCTTACATGAATGCACTGATCAGTATTCAGCCTTGAGGGAAATCTTTTACAGAGCTCCTGAGTTCTCTTTCTGGGCAACAATCCTCTGGCACCTTGCTCTGCAAATTCTGCCCACCCTCACCTCCTTGAATTCTGAACTCTGTCTCCTCAATTTAGGTGGACTTCCAGGCTCAGCCTGAGTTCCTTCTTCCTGCACAGAGGCCTGGAAATTCTCTCTAGGTAGTAAACGGAGGGAATTGTAGGCCTCACCCCATTTGTTTCTCTTTTCTTGAAGATTACTGTTTTGTACTATTTTCCAATATCCAACGACCATTATTTTATGTATGTTGCCCACTTTTTTGTTGTTTACAGTAAAAGGGTAAATCCTGCCTCTTACTCTTTCAAGTAAGAAGCAGAGTCCAGCTTTCAGGTTTTTAATATTTGGGTCAGATTAGTTTGGGGATGTTTAACACTCAAATAGAAAGTAGATGGCATCAAAGGTCATAAACTGACAGGATCCTCCGAGATTACCTAACATCCAACCCCTACCCCTGCCACACACATACATTCGTTTGGTGGATTACAGAAGTGAGATCAGAGAGAGGAAGGGGATCTTCCCAAAGTTACACAGCAAGTTAGCCACAAAACTAGGGCTAGAATTCAAGTCTTCTGCTCTCTAGTCTTAATCCATCCAGTTATTTTCTGCAGATTTTCTCTTCCGAATCAGTTGATTTGGATAGACATAGCTTTGAAATCCAGACCTTCTGTACTGCCCAAGCCCACAGAATGTGCAATATTAGCTCATACCCAGATGGTACTTGATTTTGTTTGAGTTTTACAAACACAACTTCTAGGAGGTGGCCTGAAGTGAATTCCAGAGTAACACATAACACTGAAAAATTTAAAACACCCCCGTGGGTAAGCACTCCAGAACAAAACCATATATTTTCCCCATTGACTTATTATGAACTCGCTAAGCAGAAAGGAGTGTGGCTTAGAATTTAGATTGACTGATTTAGGCATTTTACCACCTTTGGGAGCCATGAGTCTGTCTTACAAAAAGAAACCATTACCATTGCAAATGCGCTTGTCTTTCCACAATCCTGGCGATTCCTAGCCCCCTTTCACCTAGATTCAAAAATTTCATCTGGGCTGGGTCTGGGAGACCTTCTGTCTTGTCTCAGCACTCTTCCTTGATGTAGCCTAGGAAATGCCCCTACTTTGGAGTCAGAGCAGGTTTTAACTCTTAGCTCCAAAAACTTATTTGCTGTGTGGCCTTGGGTAAGTTACTTAACCTCTCTGTAAAGACAGGGATGGTACTGTCTTACATTGATTCCAAAACACATTTTTTTTCTCATTCTAGCATCTTTGAAATCAAAATGTATCTTGTTAGCCATAGTATTATGGTTAAATTTTCAGCTTTTTTTCTATCTCTTAGTAGTATATATGGTGTCTTGCTTTCAGAAAATGCAGTATTGATTCCTAACTTGCAGAGCTTCCTCAAGGATTAAATACAATAAAGCAAGCATAATGTTTGTCACATAGTAGACACTCAAGGACTCTTGCACCCATTATTACTAGAACGAATGACTAGAACTAATAGCGGCTGAGTCTTGGGTATCCCAACTTCCCTCATCTAGCAATTGATACAACAATCAGGGCAACTGGTCTCACAAGGTGAGCAAGTCTGAGGCCAGCACACTGCTGACCAGTGTTGCAACTTGTGATTGTCATAGGGCCCTTGGGCCCTTTCTTGCCCTCTAGGCCTGGTCCATTAATATCATCACCTTGATCATACTTCTGCTGCTACTGAATTATGAAGGTAGGGAAACGGACTAGGTGATGTCTTAAGCCATCATTCCAAACTCTCCCTGTCTCATCCCAAAGATTCTTCCCAGAATGTAATGAGGCTTTTCAGTTGAAGAGCTCCTTCAAGGCTATCAGAATCAGAGCCTACAGGGCTGGAAGCCAAATCCGCATTCCCCAAAGTTCCGCCATCCATCTGGAGGGAAAGAGAATAAACCTGAAGACTAACCACCTTCAAACATCTCCCTGTACAGAGAAGTAGCTGGCATTTATTTCCTAGCAATTCCCTGCCATTTTTACTATCTCCGGCAGGCAGGCTAATCTCAGTTGCAGAGGCCTCATCCCACCCAACCTCTTCCACTCCCTATCATCCCTCTTAGTGCCCAAAAGCGCAGCTGACTCCATGAACCCATCCCTCTGAGGCAACCATCTTTAACATGTGTCTAGAGGTTTTCTCCCTGTCCCCTGCTGGAATCCAGCAGTCTCAGGCACGCTCACAATCACAGTAAAAATAGGAAAAGTCAAGAAAGACTGACCTTTGTCTCTGGCCACTTCTAGCAGCTCCACTGCCTCCCAAGTGATTGTAAAATCACTGAGTCTGAGCAAACTGCTGCTTGACAGTGCATGCCACCCAGGATTCTGTACCATGGCCAGCACGAAGCTAGGAATTAATAACCATGAGTGATTATCATGGAAACTGTCTCTAGGAAAAATGACCAGGTTTTTACCATTCAACCTTGGGGAGATAAAATCAGGCCTAGCAGAAAAAAGACAAATGATCTAAGAGCAAATGCAGAGCTTCAGATCCAAAGAGCATTCTGAGGCCGATTATACACCTGTCTCATCTCCCTGTCCCCCGGAGGCAGGTAATGAGAAGGGGAGGAGGGATCTCCATCCAGCCCCTCAACCAACTCCAAACCCTGTGCTCATTCTAGACCCTCCCCACCACCTCCTTGCCCTTATTCTCTTCCACTATCAATGTGGCCTCTCTCTAAGTCTCTGCTTGCTCCACTCTGCGGAACCTGTCAAGACTCTCCCTGTCTCCTGCCACAGCCTCCCTTCAGCTTTCTCCATCCCCCATCAGCCCTGATTCTAGAACATCACCCTACCTAAAACCCACCAATGAACAAAAATGGAAAATTATTTATCCTTGTGAAGGCTGGGTAATGGTAACATGGAGGATTATTTTATTATTTTCATTACATTTGTGTATGCTTGAAATTGTTCATGATAAAACGACTCTCCAAGGGCCTCCAGGGATCTCAGGGTAAAGTCCAAAGTCTGCAGACTGACATTCAAGACCCCTTAGGATCTGCCCCTGACATTCAAGACCCCTCAGGATCTGCCCGTACCTAATTTAACCAGCTCACCTCCTGGCACTCACCTTTCTGGGGCCTTTCTGTTTTCGCAGCCTTTGGAACCCACTTCTCTCTTGCAGCCCTAGTTTGGCCCCATGCGTCTTCTTACAGAGCACCTTTCCCCTTGTGCCCTGCCTAGAAAACACTTTGCAATCCTTTGAAAACCTAATGCAAATGATCCCTGGTTTGGGACACCTTCCCTACCCTCTGGGGGCAGGGAAGAGAGGGTGCCTCCTCAGGCCTGATATACAACAAATACCCAATATGTGTTTAGGAGAGACCAGAACATCTTGGTTAATAGAACGTGTGCCATATTTACTTGAACTTAGGCAAGTAGGGTAATCTTTCTTGTCTTCTGTTACCGTCTCTATAAAATGAAGATGATAGCGGTACTTATCTCACAAGCCTGGAGTAACGATTTAGCGGTATTCTCTGTGTAAACAGCTTAACACAGTACCTGGCAGAGGGAGGGGGAGAAAGGGGAAGAGAGAGAGGAAGAGATGACTGACTTACAGACAGACATACTTCAATCAAAGAATATAGTGGGTAATTATGCGGCTTGTCTTAAGTGAAATGCTTCCAAATCCTACAGGGAAAGCATTGCCGCTTAGCTTTTCCTGGAAGCTAGAGAAATTCGTGGAAAATCGTTGACATTAAAGTCACAATTGCTTTCTCGGGCTCAGGGGCTATTCATACTTTGGAGGGTTTTCAGAAGTCTAGGAGAGCCCCGGGCCCTCCTATTTGGAAGGATCCTGCAAGGTCTGTGCCTGGGAGCTGGCCGGAAATCCGGGGGCTAGGAGGACAAGGGGTTTGCACGAAAATCAGCCCCGGTGATGATCCCCAGTCTGCGGAGTCTCGGTGAGCTCGGGGCCCCTGGGGTGGGAACCCGCAGTGGCATAATCTGAGTGGGGTCTGGTTCAGGGTCCCCCACCCGCCAGCCCCGCTCCCTTGGGCCGCCGCGGCCTCTTGCGTCACTGGCGCAGGCGGGGGCCGAGGGGAGGGCGGCACCGCAAGGTGAGGGCACCGCGCTGCCTTAACACGCCGCGCGCCCCCGCTGCCTCTCAGAGCTTGCAGCGCGGCGCGCCGGCCGGACGTGCGGGCACATACGCTGTGCCCCGCTCCCGCCGAGCCCGCAGCGTCCGCTGCCCGGTGCCAGCTCGCAGCCGCCCGCGCCCCGAGAGGCGGCCGGGACGAGCGCGAGGAGCCCCGAAGGACTCGCACGCAGCGCCCGCGACGCGACGTCCGCAGCAGCAACAGGTAAGCGGCCCGGCCCTACTCCGGGCGCCGTGGCCCCCAGCATCCGGCCGGGCCCTGAGCCTGGGAGCCCCCGATGCCCGGTTGCAGCTACCCGACGGCTGCTGAGCTAACCGGAGCGGTGGCCCGCGGTGCAGCCCCTTCTCACCTTTCCCTGGCCAACCTCCTGCCCTCACGTTTTCCCTCGCACTTTTTCTCGTGCGTTCTTTTTCTCCCTTCCTCTCCATTCTCTCGTTTTTTTCTCTTCCTTTCCCTCTTCCTCTGCTTGTTCTCTTTTCTTCTCTTTTTTGCTTTTTCTGTCTGCGTCTCTCCCAGTCTCTCAGTCTTGCTCTCTCATTCTCTCTCACTCTCTCTCATTTGTTCTTTTTTGTTTATGTCTCTCTCCCTCTCTGTTGCTCACTTTCTCTCTCTCTCTGTATGGATCTCATTCTTTCGCTGTCTCTCGTTTTCTTTCTGTCTCTCTGCCTCTTAATGTCTCTCATCCTATCTCTCTCAGACTCTCCCAACCACCCTGCACCCTTGCCTTTTTTCCCGTTCTCCCCATCTCCTCTCCCACTCCCCTTGGCTGCCCCCGAGACCATGCAGACTAGAGAAAGCAAGGAGGATGCCGAATTGGGATGGGGCGGTGAGGGTAGGGGAGCTCAATAGGCATCCTCACAGCATTTTCCAGTCGCCATTGCGCTGCTGAGAAACTAGGGGTTTTATTAGCCAAAGCCCGCAGTGGCCAGGAAGGCAGGTGGTTTCCGTGCCAAAATAAAGTCCACAGAGAGACAGATATCCAAAGAGACAGTGATCCAGCCAGAGAAAAACCGAGGTGAGGGGCGGTGGGGAAAAAGATGTAGAGAAACAGAGGTGCGCACTCCCTCAAAGATATGAAGAAAGTGTTTAGCCAGAGTCCTGGGGTGACAGGAAATTGAGGGACAGAGAAACCAACTGGAAAGCGCACATACTAAAGAGCTTGAGAGACAGGTGAGACAAACAGCAGAGTGTTAGAGACCAATGGAGAAAGAGACAGTCAGAGCAATGCAGAGAGAACTTGGGCAGGGAGAGATAGAAACCACACGAAGAAACACAGAGACAAGTGGGTCCGAGAAAGACAGAGCAAGCGCATATGTGCCAGTGTGAGAAAGGAGACACCTAGAGAACCCGAGGGAGGCAGAAAACAAGAGAGTTGGAGAGACACGGAGGCTGGCAGAGACCCAGCGAGCGACATTGAACAGGTGCGCTAGGGACCGACAAAGATGAACTGTTAGGGAAATAGACTGAGAGAGAAATGGAGAGACAAGAGAGCATTAGGGAAAGACAGAGACGCACACTCACTAGCGAGCGACACAGTGACAAGCAGAGACACAGAGAGACAGAACGGATCAGAAAGAGACTGAGGGAGAGACGGGGGCAGGATTGGGAGAAAGGGAGCAAGAGCGCGCGCCCTGCAGAGAAAGTGCGCTAGACAAAGAGACAAACACAGAGAGACTGAGAGACAAAGTGAGAGTGGAAGAGAGAAATGGGAGTAACAAGCAGAAAGGAAAGAGAGAGACGGTGCGCGCGTGCTATTAAGAGACGGAGAAACAGAGGCAGACATGAGAAACAAGGATGAGAAATCATCAGGAAACGGTGAGACATATACAGACACACTACCCGAGAGATACAGAAAAAAACTGCGTTAGCGGGAGACACTGGAGAGAGACAGAAACTGACAATCGTAAACACACAAACAGAGAGCGCACGCGCATGCGCTAGCGCGAGAGCCCGAAACTCCAGAGAGCCAGAGACAGTGTGAGAGACAAGCAGAGAAAACGCGCGCACGCACGCGCCGGCAGGAGAAACAGATGAGAGGAAATCAGAGCCCTGGAGAGAGACAGGCAGACAGATCTGGAGAGTCCGAAAAGGAACCATAGAAGCTGCCCATAGTGGGGATGGGGCCGTGCGGGAATCCGGGGGAGGGGGTCCTGCAGAGCCCTTACGAGGCGCGGAGGCTTCTCACCTTGGCGGGTGACTAACTCCGCCTGCGTGTTTCTTTTGTCCCCAGCATAGGCACTGAGTGCGGTCTGTGCACCCCTTTGCCACCCACGGGTGCCCGCGCTGAGCCTGAACCCTGTTTCACACCCTCTGGCTGTTGCCATGACGTCCGCCTGCACCAACAGCACGCGCGAGAGTAACAGCAGCCACACGTGCATGCCCCTCTCCAAAATGCCCATCAGCCTGGCTCACGGCATCATCCGCTCAATCGTGCTGCTTATCTTCCTCGTCGCCTCTTTCGTCGGCAACATAGTGCTGGCGGTAGTGTTGCAGCGCAAGCCGCAGCTGCTGCAGGTCACCAACCGTTTTATCTTTAACCTCCTCGTCACCGACCTGCTGCAGGTTTTGCTTGTGGCCCCCTGGGTGGTGGCCACCTCTGTGCCTCTCTTCTGGCCCCTCAACAGCCATTTCTGCACGGCCCTGGTTAGCCTCACCCACCTGTTCGCCTTCGCTAGTGTCAACACCATTGTCGTGGTGTCAATAGATCGCTACCTATCCATCATCCACCCTCTCTCCTACCCGTCCAAGATGACCCAGCGCCGTGGTTACAGGCTCCTCTACTGCACCTGGATTGTGGCCATCCTGCAGAGCACCCCTCCACTCTATGGCTGGGGCCAGGCTGCCTTTGATGAGCGCAATGCCCTCTGCTCCATGATCTGGGGGTCCAGCCCCAGCTACGCTATTCTCAGCGTGGTGTTCTTCATTGTCATTCCCCTGATTGTCATGATTGCCTGCTACTCAGTAGTGTTCGGTGCAGCACGGAGGCAGCATGCTCTGCTGTACAATGCTAAGAGCCACAACTTGGAGGTGCAAGCCAAGGACTGTGTGGAGAATGGGGATGAAGAGGGAGCAAAGAAGAAGAAGAAGAAGTTCCGGGGTAAAACTGAGTTTCACCTCCAGGATGAAGGTGAGGTCAAGGCCAAGGAGGGCAGCATGGAAGCCAAGGACAGCAGCCTGAAGGCCAAGGAAGGAAGCATGGTGACCAGTGAGGGTAGTGTGAGGGCCAGGGGCAGCAAGGAGGTCAGAGAGAGCAGCATGGTGGCCAGCAACGGCAGCATGGAGGGTAAGGAAGGCGGCACCAAAGTTGAGGGGAAAAGCATGAAGGCAGACAAGGGTCTCACAGAAGTCAACCAGTGCAGCATTGACTTGGGTGAAGATGACATGGAGTTTGGGGAAGACGACATCAATTTCAGTGAGGATGATGTCGAGGCAGTGCACCTCCCCGAGAGCCTCCCACCCAGTCGTCATAACAGCAACAGTGACCCTCCTCTGCCCAGATGCTACCAGTGCAAAGCTGCTAAAGTGATCTTCATCATCATTTTCTCCTACGTGATATCCCTGGGGCCCTACTGCCTTTTAGCAGTCCTGGCCCTGTGGGTGGATGTCGAAACCAAGGTACCCCAGTGGGTGATCACCATAATAATCTGGCTTTTCTTCCTGCAGTGCTGCATCCACCCCTACATCTATGGCTACATGCACAAGACCATTAAGAAGGAATTCAAGGATGTGCTGAACAAGTTATTCTGCAAGAAAAAGCCCCCAAAAGAAGATAGCCACCCAGACCTGCCTGGAACCGAAGGTGGGACTGAAGGCAAGTTCGTCCCTTCCCACAATTCTGCTACTTCTCCTTGAAGTTAGTTCTAAGGCAAACCTTGAACTGTCCATAACAAGAGCAGCTTTCTTTTCAATGGACCCACAATCCATTAATGCCAAACCCTACCATTTCAGGCAAAAGTGTTGCACACATGCTCTTCACCACATGGAAGAGGCAGGAACTGGGGTCTTTCCTTAAAAGCATGAACTTGAGGATTCTGACTTAAGTTTTTCTCCCAAAGATTATTAGGCTCTAAATTTCTTAAAGAAGCAAGTGTTGCCCATTTTGGACATGTACTTGGTATTTTGTCTTTCCAGAGCTACAACATGCCAACTTTAGCTCTGAGGGAAAGGAAAGTTGATGCCTGTGAACTTAAGGACTTTTTGGCCCTTGGGCCAGGGCTACAGCTTATGTTCAACTGAAAGAAAGGTGATGGACCAAATCATTCATGAAGCCCAAGAAACAGAACCTAATGGACTGATCAACATATAAGCCAAATTCTGAACTGAACAGCCCCACAGTTGGGTGCAAAGACTGTTATGCAAACTAAAAGAAAAGACCTCGTGCAGTTAAAATCTCAAGAAGGTTTCTAGGTCCCCTAAAGAGATCCGGAAAAGTAGAAGGGCGTGTATGAAATGGGAAGCTAGTCCAAGGGAAAAGATCGAGAAATAACACACATCCGGGGGGCTTTTTTTCCTATAAAATCTTGGGTTTATGCAGGGGCTGGGACTGAGGTCATTAAGTGCAAATGGAAAATTGTCAATTGACACCAATATTTTCTGTCTTGTGTTTGAATAATAGTGGGGCGGAAATCATGCCACTGTTTTACAACTTCCCCTATGTGACTGAATGGAGATGCTGGTAAGAAATCTTCAGATCTCTGCCAGCATTTGTGTTTTCTTTTGGTTTTTTTTTTTTTTTTTTCAAATAAGTCTTTTTTAGTCAAGCTGTATTTCTAGAAAAAGGAAATTCAGTATGAGATCATAGACAGTAAATATGATCTCCATACGGGGAGCAAGGAAGGCAGGATGAACAGTTTTCTTCCTCCAGGCACACCCATGAGTCTTTTCCACCTGTGACTCTTTTTAAAGCTTTTAAGCTCTCTGCAGATGTGAGAGAAATATCAGAGTCAGAAATGACAAAGAGGATGGTTTCATAATACCTGGAAAACAGCTGACCTATTCCAAATAGTCCTTAAATCAAAGCCTTCGGGTCAGACGTATGCTAATTTTTGCTGTTGAAATGTATCACTTTGGAAAACTTTTACAATACCTACATTATCCCTAGGGTCAATTCACAGGAAAATTTCTCAAATCCCGAAACCCAAAACCACTTTGGGCAAGGATATATGTATATATTTCTGAGGGCATGAGCCATGTCTATATGACCAGGTAACATGGAACCAAAAAAACAGTCAAGCCAGTGTTTTTGATCGTCCTCTAGAACAAGTTAGAGCAACCCTAAAGCCAATCAACTGTTCACGTACAAATCCACTGGTAATATGGGTGGAGGGAGTTTTTGGTTGAAAATGGTTAATCAGGTAGTTGCATGATGTAAGATGACCATCTTCAGAGTTAAGCCTGATTCTTGTGTGATTGCCGTGCCTTTACTAGAACTCAAGTTTCATTTCAATAAATGCCCAGCTCATTTATATTCTTTTATCTCTTCCTCCTCGCAGATTTCAACATGAGCTTCTCAAGGGGGAGAGGTAAACAGCAATGTATTTGGACTGACACTAACTCTGCATGGGAATTTGGGATTGCCATGTTCAGAATTTAGGAAAGGAGAGGGAATAGAACCAAATAATATAGAGATGATCCATCAAATAAAAATACCACGATAACCTTATTAATTTCAACTTCATTAATTTGAATCTTGTAGTTATTCAGGCAAGGCAGGGGGCTGAAGTTTACCCTTACACTATCATTTATTTTTCTACCAAAATGCATAAAGTGAATTAACAGTTATAAATTGGTTCTACTAATTTATCGCCAAACTCTTACTTACCTGTCCTTTATCAGGGTGAATAAATGGCCTATGTGATGAATCCTTCTGTGGGGGAGGGGTAGTGCCTTGAGATCTGTTCAAATGGTCAAAGCCTATCCTTTGAGTAGAAATGTTTACTTGGGTAGGAACTAGGACTTCAAACATAAGTGTGTCTTCAAATATTGCTTTGAAACTGAACCTCTTATTTTATTTTTAAAGCTCACCCCTTCAAAGTGTATCAGAGAAAATTGTTTGCCAAAATCCCAAATCAAAATGGAACCAGAACCTGTACGAGTATGGTAAGTCCATTTAACAGCACACAACATTCTCAAGGGCACCGAGATTCCCTGCTTTCCTTTTTGAAGTTCCTCTTTTTCTTATTTTAGTCATTGTCCATTATTTTAGTAAATTGAATTCCTCAAAAGTAAAGACCTTTTGAAAATACGAACCCGGAAAAGAGGACCTTTTAATTAAGAGCATTCTGCTTTGATGACATATTCTTCTTAATGAACAGTAAGGCCTCTGGTTAACTTGGAGATAACAAGTACTTGTAATTTTTTGCTATTTTGAATAAAACACTATCACTTTAATGAGGTTTTACTGCACATACTGTTTTGTCATTTGAAAATCTGAAAGCACACAAAAAAAGTCATCATTAGCCTCACAGGACCTCATGTGCAATAGCTTTCCCTAAATGTTTCTAAGGGACGTATTCTTTTGCCAAAGCCACTTCATATGTGCAGTAAAAAAAAAAAAAAAAAAATCCCATTAAAGTACAGGGGCCAGACAAACCAGTCTATGAAATGATGTGATTTTTAATTTAATGATTTTCCTTATTTACGAATAATAGAGCATGTAGTTTGCCAAGGAGTCGCAGGTGCTTTGACTAACACACCAATTTCTACAAGCTTGGGAAGGCAGTAATAGGGAGCGAGTGGGCTTCTGTGACTTCTATGATGCTAGGGTCGCTCTTCTCTGACATACTACAAGTAGCAGCTGCTTGAAAAGCCTCTGCACTTTCAGCTCCCTGCCTACCTCTTGCCATAGGCCCACTGCCTTCACCGGCTTCACTCCCTCTCCCTCTGCTGCACTGGCCCTTCAGGAATAGTCCATGCTTGAAGTTCTGCATGTTCACCTACCCCCCCCATCCATCCCTTCCCAACCCAGAGCTGACAGATTCACAGGGACCCGTGGGCCTGTGGAAGCAGGGAAGGAGAGAAGTGAGCCAGGAGTGACCAGCAATTAAAGGTATTTTTCTGTCTCCTACCCAACTCCAATCTAATTTAGAGATGACGGGACACCTACTTCAAATTCAAGAGGTAAGGAAAAGTGCCATTTATTATTAAGGAGAAGGTAGACAGCTCATTTTTTACCAAGAAAGCATTTGATATTACACATCACTGGAGGAATAGTCAATCCTGTGGATACTGTCCAATTATTTCAGCCAAAAAAAAAAAAAACACTAAAAAATCTTTTACCTACAAAATTATAATGTGCCCAACATTGCCTTATTTTTTTTCCTGTTAGCACAGTAGTTAAGGCACAGGGCCTGCAACACTGCCTTGTTTTATACATAATTAGCCAATTAAGCTAGGTAAAGTTACTTCAAAAAGATTTTTTCATACCACCTAAAGAATAACTTACAAGATTAAACTAGGCTTACTTAAACTTTGCCAAAAAGCTCTTAAAAGTGTCTAAAATACATCATTTGGAAGAAAAAAAAATGCATCATCTGGTAATTTGAACTCAAGATAAAATCCTCACGAGTCATTGGGATGAAACAATTTAAACTCCTGGATGGAATTTTCTCTCACAACCAACTTGCCCAATATTTTGAGAAAAAAAAACACACAGTATTTTCCTCTCCTAATGTCTTTTCTGTTGTATTCCTCCAGACCTCATGCTGGCAGGAGAGGTTTCTCTAAGCAAAATGCCATTTCCTTCTAGAGCAGACAAAAGATTACAGGAACACTTGGCTGCTAGCCATTGTCCAAGATAAGGAGAGAAAATCTGGCCAGTCAATGGCTTTTAACCCTCTCCCTCCTTATCTCTTTCTCTTACTTTCCATGGGCTGGACTAGTGTTCTCGACCCCTCAAAGCCCCTCTAAGCTTAGGCATGAGGAGACAGAAGCAATGAGCCGGAAACAACAGATGCGATAGCCTAAACTCCAAAAAGAAGGGAAATCCTTGTCATAAAATCTTTCCGATTACTTAGCAATGATCTCTTCCTCTACAGCAAATGCCCAGCTAGCTTACAGAAGTCTTTTGCCATAAGCAACAAAACTGGCCAGAGGAAGAAACAGGAAAGCTAAACTCCACTGAAATAGGAGGAAACAGGAAAGCTAAAATCCGCTGAACCTGGCCACTGATTGCCAGGTCACTAACAAGTTCACTGCTCTTTGGTAAATAAAGTAAGAATCCTCAAGGTAAATGAAGGTTGCTAATAGGTGTCAAGTATTTCCATCACTGCCTCCCAAAGCCTGCATATCTCAGAGTACACACACCAAGGGAAAACCACAGTGACTTGTTCACTCAGCAGGAGGTTTACTATGTCTGAGGAATAATTACTCTACCTGTCTTTTTCTAAAATGTGGAGAAAAACAAGATCGGATTTAGTCTGGTGTTTCAGACGTGAGTGGATTTCCCCCCCCACCCCCGCTTCATCTGTGCTACAACTTAATGTTAAAAGTTTGGTATTTTCATCTTGTTTTAGTGGTGTATTTTTTGTAGTAATTCTCCTAAATGTAAACTACAACTGTACATAAAATGTAAGTGTTCTTGGAGATATGGTGCTAGATATTAGACTGTATGTGTTTGTAGATAGTGTCGTCCTCAAAAATGGGTAGTATGTATATGTAAAGCTAGTTAATAAAATGCATGCAAAATTCTATGTATGATTTACATCTTGGTCAGTTTCTGATGCAGAACATAGTACGTTTGTTTTTTAAATTTATTTTTAAATTATATACTACAGGATATGTAAAATGGCACCAAAGTGGGGTGGCAGAAAGTGATGACTTTCATTCCTTAAATCCTTAATATGATACATGACAGGTGAGAAGTTATTCTGGTACAATTGGTCATTAGTGTGAACTAATCATCTTGGCTGAAGTCCTTGCTGACAGTTTTCCACAACACACTTGGCACTGGTATGCTGTTTTCTATTCACTGAATATATAGAATGCAAATTCAAAGAAGACCATCCTTCTCCATTAAAAAGGAAGGACTCCACAATAGGCAACTGGAGTCCAGTTAGTGGGACGAAAAGAATACTGCACTCTGAAGACCCAACGGACACCTGACCATGAACTGAGACGATTTGCACTTGGCAGATCCATAATGCGACCATCCATGTCCTCCTAGAGCAGTAACAAAACTCAGAAAAAGGCTGCTGTTTTTTCCCCTTTCATTGGTTGTCTGAGAGATAAGATAGAGCGAGCATGGATGGCTAATACATAGAGAGATAGTGGGACTCCTCTATGGGGTCACAGCTACAGTATTTGATAGTTTCAGTAGTATATCAATGGGATTTGTGTCAGACAAGAAAAGAAAACTATAAGATGATTTTGTTATATTTTCAGAAGAAAATGTTAAAACAAAAAAACTATATATATACCCTCATTAAATTATTTCTAAAACTGCCTTTAATGTCAAATTTTGCGTGCTGCTTTGAAACGGAAAACAGAAAAATGTATTTAATCAATAAACAGTTCTCTTTAATATTTTAAAGTTTGAATTCAAAGGTTTCATTTTTCTTTAAAAAAAAGAATTTGTAATTGAAAAGTGCCTTTTCAAAGGATTGTCAAACTAAACAGTCCCGGGGCCAAGTTCCCACTGGCACAACTTGCATTCAGGTGCCCAAAAGGGGTAGGCTTTATCCTCCTCCCCTCAGCAAGAAGAGAACCCCACTCACACCCAATCAAATTCACAAATCAACACTGTTACCTGGGCCAGTAGTCCCAGAGACTCTGCCCTAGGCCAAAATTTCACATATTTGTTGGCTTTAATTGGGTCTTTTCTAAAATGGTTACAATACTTTTTGTTTTTCTTTTGCTGGAAAGGAATAACAGACTCCTACTTGGTGAATGTGGAGAGATTGATGTTTGTGATTTAACTAAGTATTATTAAGTGACGTTTGTGTTTCTTAAATAGGTGCTGTTCATCTGTCCTTGTTATGTTCCTCTTAAATATGCTAAATAAAGTCAAATTTTATGTGTGTATCTGGTTTTTATGACAAGATCCTTCAGGAAAGAGTGGTGAGGGAGACACATACCGTGGTCTCCATTCCTTCTCTTTTGCTTAAATGGAGGAAACAGGGGATGAACAACTAACTGCATTACAAAGTAGAATGAAATATATGGGCTCCAATATTTCATATTCCAGTATTCTAATATAAGGAATATGCAGGGGATAGAGGGGGCGGTCAGCTGAAAGGGCTTGCTGGAAGAGCGTAAACCTGATCCTCTATGAATGGAAAGCATTTCAAAAGGAGGGAGGGGGTGAGCAGATGGAAAATCTAGGGCCAGATGGTTTCTGGGGCTCTTAAATGCCCAACTTTATTCCAAAGACATTGAAGTCTAGGAGCAGGGGTTGGAGGGAAGACAGTGAGTAACCTTTGTCTTTAGGAAACGGTACTGCCAAGCACCCACTGGGCTCCAGCCCCTGCTACCCTACCACTCTGGCCCAGGCCACTTCCCTCCACAGAACTCAACCCACCCTGGCCTAGTTCCACACTCAATTCAGTTCAGCCCCAGCTCATCAGGGTTTATAGAAGAGGAGGGCAAGAGTACATTCCCTTAAGCTCTCCTTTCAGAAAATGGTGATACCTCTATTGCCACCATTAGATGTGAAACGACTATACACAAATGAGATAGGCAAATATGTCTAAAACATAAGTGCCCCTAATTCCCATTGAGTCAAACTACTTGACCCACTAGTAGCTCCTCTTCTGGTACTCTCATTGGTAGCAATGCAAGGAACTGTATGTCTCCTGCCTCCAAAGTGGTATTTGTGGGCCCACACTGGGAGGCTTAGGGAGCTATTCAGCCCCATTGCAATAAAAGCAAACTGCTCTTCTCCATTTTTCACTCCCAAATCAAGCTAAATGCTGACTTACTATTTCAAGATGTTCAAAGATGGCTGCAGGTGTCTGCCTTCACCTTAATCTATGAATGCCATCTAGGCAATGACATTTTCCTGCGGCAGAAATAAATGTGCCTTTCTAGCAAACTACTACCATCAATGCAAATAAGCAGGCTTGAGAGCTCAGATAAAACAATCCAGCAGCCAACCTTGTGGGAAAAGCGGTCCCTGAAGCTCAATATACCACAACTTAGTTCAGAGTATTTAGAGGAGAATAGAACTGGCTCCAACGGACCTCATAACAGCAGTTTCTCCTCCCAAGCAGGGCTAAGGGCTCAGCCCTAGGTTATGAGATTGAATGGGAGAGGGTTGAGAGGACGTGAAAATTCCACTGTCAAGAAACCTTCTGTAGTCACTACCTCCCCCACCAGGCTGCTCTAAGCCCCAGACCCATTTGCCACCAGTCGTAGCCCTGATCCTTCCAATACAGACACATTACTGGCTAGTGAATTATTTTCTTCTTCCATGAGGTAACTAGTCAACTCCTTCTCCACCTTTCACTCTCTTTCAGAATGCAACTCTCTGAGCCTGTTCCTCCTCATTCCAATCTCCCATCCAAGGGCAACACAAACTCTTTGATCCCTGCACACACAAACAAGTACTCCTCAGCTTTAAGGATCGCTTTGAGAATGTTCCTTAATTGAAGGATATGTGTAGACATTTTTCAAACACTTTCCTAAATGAGACCCACAGTCATCAATACAATTTGATATCTAAAATGTATGATTTTCATGACTGCTCCCCCAAAACTACAAGCTCAAAGAATATTTGCAACACAAATTCCCAACATTTAGGGAGATGTGATACCTGACTATTGTTTAGGCAGGGCAAATAACCCCAAGAAAATTGACTCCAAAGATTTATTTAAACACAAGTAAGTCAAACTTGAACATTCTCAGCCCCCCAAGGAACGGCAAACAGAAATAGACAGCCAACAATTAGAAATGTGCAGATTTCACTGAGGAATAAGAGCATTACCTGGCATTTCATAAACACTATGTGCTAAACCAATATGCATTTTTAAATGATCACCCAGATACAAAGGTGTAATACAGTTTGTATAATCAACTCCCATTAGAAAAATATACATTTTACATAAAATTTATTTGACAATAGTTCTGATGGAATTAGATTCTCTGAACAATATGGAGAAGAAAGAGGAAAAAAAAAAGAAAACTTCATCTGAAAAACCAGTGTGGTATTCAACTTTAATTTTTTAAAGAAATGTGCCTCCCTGGCTGTAATTGCTTTAATTTAAATCATTTTATGGTATATTGTCAGGAAAATATGATGTTGAATAAATCTGTTTCCCAACCTGTTTTCTTCCACACAATCAGTATTTTGTGTCATATAAACTGAAGTCAGACAATGAGATTTTACATTTATACGTGCTTAAAATTTATGTAATTAGGGGCACACACATATGTATCTTCATTGATGTTCATATAGATATACAGATACTCAAGAGCAAGGGAAATGTGCTTGGAATCCTTTGGGAAAATACTTTACTCCACCTCCAGCACACTGTTGATTTTAGTAATAAACCAGAAACTGGAAAAAAAAATCCAACTGTCCTTGAAACAAAATGAAAAAGATTTTTGTTAGCCAGACGTCATAGCAATGAAAGTAGCTTTCTCAAAAACACAAAGCATGTCAGTTTTTGAGGTAGGCTACTCATTCTCCAACTCTCAAGATTTGTACATTTATCAAATGAAAACCACCGGGCTCTCTTGCTGAGCAAACAGGACATGAGCAACAGAGCCCGAGACAGTCACCTGCAAACTAGTGTGAGAGTCCATCTGATTGAATTCTGCAGGTCTGTAACCAAAGCAAGAAAACAAAAATGAGTAGCTTAACAACTTCCCCATTTCAAAAAGAATACAAAGAGGTCCAAGCCCAGTTTCTGATACAAAAAACTTCCTGTAACTTGCTTCACTTTACAAAATGTAAATAACCATTATCACTACACATAGCCAAATGGGGGGAATAATCTTATTTATTTGCATATCAAGAGAACATATTCATTTTGTAAATGGAAGTTTTGTATTATTAAACTTTAAAAACTTTATGAAACTTTTTTTTGAGACAGTCTTACTCTGTCGCCCAGGCAGAAGAGCAGGGTTGCCATCTTGGCTCACTGAAATCTCCACCTCCGGGGTTGAAGCAATTCTCCTGCCTCAGCCTCCCAAGTAGCTGAGATTACAGAAGCCTGCCACCATGCCCAGCTAATTTTTGTATTTTTTGTAGAGACGGGGTTTCGCCATGTTGGCCAGGCTGGTCTCAAACTCCTGACCTCAAGTGATCTTCCCACCTTGGCCTCCCCACGTACTGGGATTACAAGCATGAGCCACTGCATCCGGCCTTAAGCTTTATTTAAATTCTAAATACATCTTGGAGCCAGGTGCAGTGGCACGTGCTTGTGTTCCCAGCTGAGGAGGCTGTGACAGGAGATCACTTGAGCCCACGAATTCAAATGTAACCTGGGCAACATAGCAGGCCCTGTCTCAATAAGTAAATGAATAAATGAGAAAACACCTCATTTGAAAGGATTTATCCTAAAGAAATGGTTAGAAAAAAATTACATGCAAAATAGAGATCATAATAATATGAGTTATAATATTGGAAATTAAAAACAAACCAAATGCCCCCAAAATAGGCAACTAGCTAAATTATGGCCCAAGTGCTCAATGAAATAATATAAAAATGACTAAAATAAAGACTATATAGCAGCATGAGGCAATCTTTATAATACAGTGTCAGGTGATAAAAGACCTTAAATGATTCCTAGGTATCATACAAGTGTGAACATAGTATAAGCATAAATATATGGACCAGATAGAGCAGAGCATAGATAAAAGAAGGCACCTTTATATTCAGGATGATAAAATTATGGGCAAATTTTTCTTTAATACATTATTTCATTGATGTTCATATTATTAAAAACAATTTTCAGATGATATTATGGTTTCAATGACCTAATCAAAGAAAATTCCAGATTCTATAGTCTAATGGGGCACCCCAGGACAATTCATCTGGAAAAACAACTTAGTAAAGTCTACTGCAGAAAGCTTTAGGCAGTGGTTAGCAGCTTTTTCCTTGCCAGATTCCAAACTTAGAATAACTTTCCATCCAATATATCATCATATCACTTCCTTCTACTCTTCAGTGCTCATCAGGAATCAGTATGGTATAATGATTAAGACCATGAGGATAGAGTAACACAGCTGTACTCTATTGGTTTACTAGATATCTGATCTTGGGCAAGTGACAATCTTGCCAAGCCTCAGTTTTCTCAGCTAAAAAATGGGGATGATAGTACCTATTCTTACTCTAAACTTCCTTTTCTGAATCCAACTTCAAAGTTTCAGGAGATGGCAGGTGTATAGCTAACACATGTCTCAGAAGCTAAAACATCTCTGATTTTGATTTGCTGCCTATTTTCCCCATAAATCACTGAAATGTTTATGAATTCTCAATATTTTGATGCTTTACCTAAAATATGTAATTGTCTTTACCTAAAACACAAAAATCCGTCAACCCTCACATTATTTTGATAGTTAGCTGAGCTAAAGAATCTGGACTTTGGAGTCAAGCAGACACTTAGCTATATGATGTAGAACAAGCTACCTACCTCCTCTGTTTCTCATATGTGAAAAGGAATTATACCCTCACCCAACTGAGGCTTTCCCTAAGAGCAAAAGGACAAGATATATTAGAGTGCCCGTCAGAGTAGGCACTCAAGAAATGATAGCTATTATTGATGTTCTGATTTGGAGCTTGAAGTTATGATCACATGGAGTTTATCTGATTAGTGTGCGGTCACCCTCAACATTGGCTGCACATTGAAATCACCTGGGGAGATTTAAATACTACTATCTGGGTTACACCCCCAGATATTCCAATTGATTTGGGATGCAGCCTGAGAGTCAAGATTTCTTAAAGCTCCCCCCTCACTAGTCGGTCCCTCCCTCCCTTCCTCTCCCACTGAACCAAAGGGCCACTGAAACACACAAGTCAAAAGCAACTTAAAGGATCTGAATAAATTATTTTTTCTACAACTGAATTGCTTGCATCACAACTTAAGAGTAGAAAACAGGAGATTAAACAAAAACAGGGGGAATTATTACCTTGATATCTTTGCTTTATTTTGCTTCAGGTCAGACAAAGCGCTAAACCAATATTAAAAATGCCCTAGCTTCTTTCTAAGCTTCAGAACCTTGTTTTGTTTCTGTTTTTGTTTTTGTTTTTAGCGAGGGAAGGAGGAAGGGAGGAAGGCAGTAAGGGAGGGAAGGAGGAAGGGAGGAAGGAAGAAAGGGATGAAGGAAGGAAGGAAGGGGGGAGGGAGGGAAGGGAGGGAAGGAATTCAAGCAATGAGAGAGACATTGCCGACCTGGATCTAGAGGTTTACAAGTTGATTTCTTTTTCTGAGAGAAGGAAAGAAGAAAAATGAGTAAAGGAGAGAAAGAAAGAGGAAGAGAGAGAGGGAGGGTGAACGGAAATATTGCTTTATTCTGAAAAAAAAATGGGTATTAATAATGGCCAATCAATGTTTCATTTAAACCTATGAGTAGGTGTGATGTGGTATTGACAAGAATGTATATTTTATGTATTTGAAGTGGAGAGCTCTATAAATATTTATTAAGTTTACTTGTTCCGGATCTGAGTTCAAGTCCTTGATATCCTTATTAATTTTCTGTCTCATTGAGTCTAAGTCTCTATGTATCTGGGTGTTAGGATCATTAGCTCTTGTTGTTGTATTGATCCTTTTACCACTATATCTTTGTTGCTTTAAAATCTATTTTATCTGCTACAAGAATCGCAACTCCTGCTTTTTATTTATTTATTTATTTTTGCTCTCCATTTGGTTGGTAAATCTTTCTCCATCCCTTTGTTTTGAGTCTTTGTGTATCCTTGCATGTGAAACAGGTCTGGATGTAACATGCCGTTGGGTTTTGGCTGTGTCTTTTGATTGGGGGATTTAGTCAATTTAAATTTAGGGTTACTGCCATTTGATGTTAACTGGCTATTTGATCCATTCATTGATGAAAATTCTTCTTTATGTTGGTGCTCTTTACTTTTTGGTATATTTTTAGTAAGGCTAATACTGGTTGTTTCTTTCTGTGTGTAATGCCTCTTTCAGAAGCTCTTGCAAAGCAGGCCTGGTGGTAATAAAATCTCTGAGTACTTGCTTGTTCATAAAAGATTTTATTTTTCCTTCAGTTGTGAAGCTTAGTTTGGCTGGATATGAAATTCTGGACTGAAGGTTCTCTTCTTTGAGGATGTTGAATATTGGCCCCCACTCTCTTCTGGCTTGTAGAGTTTCTGCCGAGAGATCTGCTGTAAGTCTGATAGGCTTGCCTTTGTGGGTAACCTGGTCTTTCTCTCTGGCTGCCCTTAGTATTT
This sequence comes from Callithrix jacchus, assembly GCF_049354715.1. NCBI lineage: Eukaryota > Metazoa > Chordata > Mammalia > Primates > Cebidae > Callithrix > Callithrix jacchus. The sequence goes on along the minus strand of NC_133524.1, from coordinate 133,783,168 downwards.
TCTCCTTCGTTTCAACCCTGGTGAATCTAACGATTATGTGCCTTGGGGTTGCTCTTCTTGAGGAATATCTTTGAGGTGTTCTCTGTATTGCCTGGGGTTGAATATTGACCTGCTTTGCTAGTTCAGAAAAATTTTCCTGAATAATATCCTGAAGGGTATTTTCCAGCTTGGATTCATTCTCTCCGTCACATTCAGGTACACGTATCAAACATAAATTTGGTCTTTTCACATAGTCCCACATTTCTTGGAGACTTTGCTCATTCCTTTTTATCCTTTTATCTCTAATCTTGTCTTCCTGTTTTCTTTCATTAAGTTGGACTTTGACCTCTGTTATCCTTTCTTCTGCTTGAACAATTCGAGTGTTTAAACCTGTGCATACTTCTCGGAGTTCCTGTATTGTATTCTTCAGTTCCATTAATTCACTTATATTCCTCTCTAAGTTGTCTATTCTCAATAGGATTTCGTCAAACCTTTTTTCAAAGTTCCTAGTTTCTTTACGTTGGGCTACAACATGTTCTTTTAACTCACAGAATTTTCTTATTATCCATTCCTTGAAGAGTGATTCTGTCATTGGGATGCGCTCGTTCTCCGTCAAGCCTTGTTCCATTGTTGATGTGGAACTGTGATCATCTTTAGAGGGAGAGGCGTTCTGATTTTGAGTATTCTCAGCCTTTTTACGCTGGTTTCTTCCCATCATTGTAAATTTATCCTCCTGTCATCTTTGAAATTACCAACTTTCAGATTAGGTCTCTTGATTGGATGTCCAAGTTGTTAGTACCCAGGGGCAGAATGGCGTCGTTAAAACTGATGGTGCTTTTCTGCCCAGGATTCTCCTGTCTGGCTTCCTTCTTGTGTCCGTAATGGGCGACTCTGCCTTCCCCGGGCTCCAAACCTCGGTCAGAAGGGGAACCAGTCTCGTTTACTCTGCGCTGAGAGCTGCCGCGCTGAGGTGCCATCACAGCTGCTGCGCTGGTCTCAGGAGTCGTGCTAGGGACCCGGGTGGGTCCTCCAAACCTCGGTCAGAAGGGGAGCCGGCCCTGTTTGCTCTGCTCTGAGAGCTGCCGCACCGAGGTGCTGGTGAAACTGCTGCACCGGCCACGAGAGTCATGCTGGCGACCCGTGTGGTTCCTCCACTGGGGATCTTCTGCTCCGTGAGCGACCAGAATTTGACTGAAAGTGTGAAGTCCTCTAGTTCTCTGCGCTTTGACTGAGAGCTGCAATCCCGAGCTGTTAGCGATCAGCCATCTTGGATCCTTCCCCGCTTCAGAACCTTTTATCATGATACATAACCAAAAGACAATCCAACCACAGGATCTTGAATGAGGCAGTCCAGGAAAAGCAGAGAACCCAATTTTTTCCCTTTCCCTTCCCTAATTGTAATTCTATAATGAAAAGAACTCACAGTCTGATCCTGGGATAGGTATCCAATGTATGTTTCTTCTAAGGGTTTCCCAATGTGGTCATATATTACACTAAAAAAAGAAAAAGAAACTAGTTAAATGAAACATTTTGAAAGTCTACTACTTTCTATTCCACAAAAACCTGAAAGAAATGGATAAATTCCTGGACACTTGCATCCTCCCAAGCCTAAACCCAGAAAAAGTCAAAACCATGAATAGACCAATAACAAGATCTGAAGTTGAGGCAGCAGTTAAGAGCCTACCACACAAAAAAAGCCCAGGTCCAGATGGGTTCACAGCTGAATTCTACCAGACACACAAAGAGGAACTGTTACCATCCCTTCTGAAACTATTCCAAATAATCCAAAAAGAGGGAATCCTTCCCAAATCATTTTATGAGACTAGCATCATCCTGATACCAAAACCCGGCAGAGACCCAAGAAGAAAAGAAAACTTCAGGCCAATATCCATCATGAACATAGATGCAAAAATCTTCAATAAAATACTGGCAAACTGATTGCAACAGCACATCAAAAAGCTTATCCACCATGATCAAGTAGGATTCATCCTGGGGATGCAAAACTGGTTCAACATACACAAGTCCATAAACGCAATTCACCACATAAACAGAAGCAAAAACAAAACCACATGATTATCTCAATAGACGCAGAGAAGGCCTTTGACAAAATTCAACAGCCCTTTATGCTAAAAACCCTCAATAAACTCGGTATTGATGGAACGTATCTCAAAATAATAAAAGCTATTTATGACAAACCAACAGCCACTATCATACTGAATGGGCAAAAACTGGAAGCATTCCCTTTGAAATGTGGCACTAGACAAGGATGCCCTCTCTCACCACTCCTATTCAATATAGTACTGGAAGTCCTAGCCAGAGCAATCAGGCAAGAAAAAGAAATAAAGGGTATTCAAATAGGAAAGGAGGAAGCCAAATTGTCTCTATTTGCAGATGACATGATAGTATACCTAGAGGTCACCATTGTCTCAGCCCAAAATCTCCTGAAACTGATAAGCAACTTTAGCAAAGTCTCAGGATTCAAAATCAATGTGCAAAAATCACAAGCATTCCTATACACCAATAACAGACTTAAAGAGAGCCAAATCAAGAACAAACTGCCATTCACAATTGCTACAAAGAGAATAAAATACCTAGGAATACAACAAACAAGGAATGTAAAGGACCTCTTCAAGGAGAACTACAAACCACTGCTCAATGAAATAAAAGAGGACACAAACAGATGGAGAAACATTCCATGTTGGTGGTTAGGAAGAATCAATATTGTGAAAATGGCCATACTGCCCAAAGTAATTTACAGAATCAAAGCTATCCCCAGCAAGCTATCAATGACCTTCTTCACAGAACTGGAAAAAACCACCTTAAACTTCATATGGTACCAAAAGAGAGCCCGCATAGCCAAGTCAATTCTAAGTAAAAAGAACACAGCAGGAGGCATCACACTACTGGACTTCAAACCATACTACAAGGCTACAGTAATCAAAACAGCATGGTACTGGTACCAAAACAGAGATACAGACCAATGGAACAGAACACAGGCATCAGAGGCAACACAACATATCTACAACCTTACAATCTTTGATAAACCTGACAAAAACAAGGAATGGGGAAAGGATTACCTGTTTAATAAATGGTGTTGGGAAAACTGGCTAGCTATGTGCAGAAAGCAGAAACTGGACCCCTTCCTGACACCTTACACTAAAATTAACTCCAGATGGATTAAAGGCTTAAACCTAAGACCTAACACCATAAAAACCCTAGAAGAAAATCTAGGCAAAACCATTCAGGACATGGGAGTAGGCAAGGACTTCATGACCAAAACACCAAAAGCATTGGCAACAAAAGACAAAATAGACAAATGGGACCTAATCAAACCTCACAGCTTCTGCACAGCAAAAGAAACAGTCATTAGGTGAATCAGCAACCAACAGAATGGGAAAAAATTTTTGCAATTTACCCATCTGACAAAGACCTGATATCCAGAATTTACAAAGAACTCAAACAGATTTACAAGAAAAAAAACAAGCCCATTCATAAGTGGGCAAAGGATATGAACAGACACTTTACAAAAGAAGACATACATGAGGCCAACAAACATATGAAAAAATGCTCATCATCACTGATCATTAGAGAAATGCAAATCAAAACTACATTGAGATACCATCTCACGCCAGTTAGAATGGCAATCATTAAAAAAAATCTGGAGACAACAGATGCTGGAGAGGATGTGGAGAAATAGGAACACTTTTACACTGTTGGTAGGAGTGTAAATTAGTTCAACCATTGTGGAAGACAGTGTGGCAATTCCTCAAGGACCTAGAAACAGAAATTCCATTTGACCCAGCAACCCCTTTACTGGGTATATATCCAAAGGATTATAAATCGTTCTACTATAAGGACACATGCACACGAATGTTCATTGCAGCACTGTTTACAATAGCAAAGACCTGGAATCAACCCAAATGCCCATCGATGATAGACTGGACAGGGAAAATGTGGCACATATACACCATGGAATATTATGCAGCAATTAAAAACGTTGAGTTCATGTCCTTTGTAGGGACATGGATGAACCTGGAGAACATCATTCTCAGCAAACTGAAGCAAGAACAGAAAATGAAATATCAATTGTTCTCACTCCTAGGTGGGTGTTCAACAATGAGAACACATGGACACAGGGAGGGGAGCACTACACACTGGGGTCTGTTGGGGGGAATAGGGGAGGGACAGCGGGGAGTGGGGAGTTGGGGAGAGATAGCATGGGGAGGAATGCCAGATATAGGTGAAGGGGAGGAAGGCAGCAAATCACACTGCCACGTGTGTACCTATGCAACTATCTTGCATGTTCTTCACAGGTACCCCAAAACCTAAAATGCAATAAAAAAAATTTTTTTAAATCACTATCAGAAACTTTTGTCCACAGCAAGAAAGCATAATCACAAATTACTAATTATACTTTTGTGTACATCTATATTCGCAAGGCTACCTAATCAAAAACTTCTTCTTCACAAGTTAAACAACATGAAAATAGGTAATAAGCCTTGCTACCAACTATTAACCTCAACATAAAATGATAAAATATAAAGAAATGCCATTTAAGAGTCCGTAAGAAGACAGCTTCTTTTTCTTACAGATACATACATAGTTTAAGTTCTGGGATACATGTGTAGAACGTGCAGGTTTGTTACATAGCTATACACGTGCTGTGGTGGTTTGCTGAACCCATCAACCCATCATCTACATTAGGTATTTCTCCTAATGCTATCCCTCCCCTAGCCCCCCACCCCCAACAGGTCCTGGTGTGTGATGTTCCCCTCCCTGTGTCCCTGTGTTCTCATTGTTCACTCCCACTTATGTTTGAGAATATGAGGTGTTTGGTTTTCTGCTCCTGTGTTAGTTTGCTGAAAATGATGGTTTCCAGCTTCATCCATGTCCCTGCAAAGGACGTGAACTCCATGCTGTTCTCCTTATAGTGAGCGAGTTCTCACGAGATCTAATGGTTTTATAAGGGGCTTTTCCCTCACTTCACTCTGCACTTCTTGCTGCTGCCATGTGAAGAAGAACTTGTTTGCTTCCCTTTCCAACATGATAGTAAGTTTCCTGAGGATTTCCCTGCCATGCAGAATTGTGAATCAATTAAACCTCTTTCCTTTATAAATTACCCAGTCTCTGATGTGTCTTTATTTTCAGCGTGAGAATGAACTAATACAGAATTTCAAGCCAGTGGATCTTAGCTTGCTGGGCTCCATGGTGATGGGATCTGCTGAACAAGATCATTTGACTCCCTGGCTTCAAGTGAATCGTTCTGTCTCACTGGCATTCCAGGTGCCACTTGGGTGTGAATAAAAACCTTCTACAGCTAGCTCGGTGTCTGCCCAAATGGCTGCTTAGTTCTCTGCTTGAAACCCAGGGACCTTGTGGTGTAGGCACCCAAGGGAATCTCCTGGTCTGCGGGTTGCAAAGTCCATGGGAAAACTGTAGTATCTGGGCCAGATAGCACTGTCCTTCATGGTGTGGTTCCTCATGGCTTCTCTTGGCTAGGGGAGGGAGTTTCCCCTTGTGTTTCCTAGATGAGGCAACACCCCACCCTGCTTCTGCTCACCCTCCATGAGCTACACCCACTGTCTAACCAGTCCCAATGAGATGAACCAGGTACCTCAATTGGAAATGCAGAAATCACATGTCTTCTGCATTGGTCTCACTGGGAGCTGCAGACTGGAGCTGTTCCTATTTGTCAAGGAACTCAAATTGTACTATTATAATAAGAAAAAAATAAGTTCGTTGGGAAGCAGGTAGCATGAAAAGTGCATTAGAAAAAGAGAGACCAGAGTCCAGCAAACCAAAGAAGAGGCTATAGCAATGATCCAAAGAAAAAGAAATAAAGGCCTAAAGACTGTAGGGGTATGAAAAAAGAATATTTGGCAACAAGAGGTTTCTAAGAAGAATAAATAGGGAATTTATGATTGATTAGCTATAAATCACAGAAGGCAATAGGGTCTGGTTGTGTCCCTACCCAGATCTCATCTTGAATTGTAGTTCCCATAGTCCCCATGTATCATGGATGGGACCCAGTGGGAGATAATTGAATCATGGAGGTGGTTACCTCCATGCTGTTCTCCTTATAGTGAGCGAGTTCTCACAAGATCTAATGGTTTTATAAGGGGCTTTTCGCTCACTTCACTCTGCACTTCTTGCTGCTGCCATGTGAAGAAGAACTTGTTTGCTTCCCTTTTCGACATGATAGTAAGTTTCCTGAGGACTTCCCTGCCATGCAGAATTGTGAATCAATTAAACCTCTTTCCTTTATAAATTACCCAGTCTCTGATGTGTCTTTATTTTCAGCGTGAGAATGAACTAATACAGAAGGGCTATGTTAAGAATTTATTCAAAATAGGTCAAGGAGATCAGAGATTAATGATGATGATCAAAGAGAAAAAGAAATTAGGATAAGCCAGTTTGTAGAAAAGGAAGTGCTACCTTCATTTTGGGGGCATGGTGAGTTTGCAGTTCCATTGAGATATGGAAATGTTCAGAATTCAACCAGATAGAGACTATGGTCAGAAATACAGGTTGGGGAGCAGTCAGCATTGAGGTCAGCATTGAGGAGATAAGTGAAGCCATGGGACCGAATAAGCTCTAAAAGGGGAGTGTGTAGAACGAAAGGATTTAAATACTGAAAAAAGCTAGAGTTAAGTGACAGGAAGAGGAGGGAAAACAAGAAAAGGTACAGAGTGGTACAATGACAATTATCCAAATGATGTTGAAATGATTACACAAAATAGATGTCGGGTGGTGTTAAATAAAGAAACCAAAGAAATCGAAGACTGGAAAAAGCCATTTAAGTTGGCAAGAGATCACCCTTTGAGAGGCAGTATTCAATGTGGTGTGGTGACAGAAGCTAGAATGCAGGTGCTGGAGCCAAGGAACAGAAAAAGATTTTTTGGGCAATGTGACCATTCAAGAGTACATCTGTTTTAAAAGAATCTATTGTAATATAAGCCCCAGAAAAAGGCAACCTTAGTCAAAGTGTTACATAATGAGGAAAACATAAGTCTGAAATTATTGTGCTGCATAGATCCAACCTGCACACTGCACAAATATAAAAGTTAGTAACTCATTGGGCAGGGTAGAAGGAGGATCCAAAACAAAAGACATGAGGGACACAGACTGCATCTACACAGTGATGTGGATGACTCTCACAAGCAATATGAAGGTCAAGAAACCAGCCACAAAAGAAATCAGACAGAAAAGAGTATTATATGTATGTATGTATTTACATACAATTCAAATATGGGCCAAATTCATCTTTTATTAATTTATATTAATATTTAATTTGCAGCTGTTATGGGCTGCGGTAACCAGGAATCACTTTGTGCAGAAAGACCTCAAAAAACAAGCAGCAATAGTTCATACCACATTGAACACTGCCTCTGAAAGGGTGATCTCTTGCCAAATTGAACAGCCTTTTCCTAATCTTCACCCTCTCTGGTGTCTTTGTTTAACACCACTCAACACCTGTTCTGTAAAATCATTTCAACATCATTTGGATGATTCTCCTTGAACCACTCTGTGCTTTTTCTTGTTTTCCTTCTTCTTCCTGTCACTTAACTCTCGTTTTTATCAGAATTTCAATCTTTCCTTCCCACACTCTCCCTTTTAGAGCTGAGTCAAGATAGTGGGTGCCCTGCAGAAAGTGAGTGGAAGTAGGCCCAACACTTCAGGGCTGCTCATCATGTACTGGCTATTGGTAGGGGTGCTAGTTACAAAGGTATGTTCACTTCATGATAACTCATCAAGCACTTACAATGCATGTACTTTTCCATCCATGTTTCATTTAAAAGTTTTATAAAAAACAAAAGCATCAGGAGCCTACTTGGACTCGAATGGTGAGAAGCTCTCAGGCCTTCGATTTTAAATACAACTGCTGGTGTCTGAGAGATAAGAGTAGGACTGCATGGTCTCTTCTTTACTGAGCAGTTGAGACCAGTAGTACATACGAGGTAATATATATTTTAGGTATTACACAGAAAAGGGAACCACCACCAAGATGCCTGGTTTCTCAGATAACGTTTACATTTGTCTGAATGTCTTGATTTTTAACAAATTTCCATTGTTTATTTTTATATATTTGTTGAACCCGAGAGTTCAAATTAGAGAAAATTCTTGAACTTTTCCAATCTGACCTATACAAGGGGTATGATTTGAGTTAAAACCAGAACTTGACATGATGCAGGCAGAAATGTCACTTTGCTTGGGTTCAGAAGGTCTCAGAGCTCTCCAACTTCATTATTTCTCCAAATGAGCATTTTACAAAATGTTTCATTTTTTTTCACCTGCTTCAAGTATTTATCTAGGCAAAAGTTTCCCGTCACATATGAATCCAAATAACAAACCCAAATGAGTAATTCTGAGAAGTATGCATCTTGTCCTTCGCGTATAATTGCTTATATGACGGCATATTTAATTAATCAAATTTTACTAATTTAAAAGTTATTCAAGTAGGTTAATTTTTATGCTTAGAGGCTATTCAAATGTGATTACACATGACCCTTTCTGTGCTTTGGAACATATTGCTGTTTTAAAACATTCACAAGGGACAATCTTGTAGCTAAGTACATAAGGTCCCTTCAGGTCCCCCGGCTGTGCAATCTTTTATCTCTAAAGCATAAAAATGAACATGATGACTTTGTTCCCTTTTTCTTCCACTAGTTGTTAATTTATGTTTATTACATTATGGCTATCTCCAAGACTCTTAGAGAGTCTGAAATACACTGAGTAATTCTGTAGTTACCTATGAAAAGGAAGCAAATCAACACAATGATCATCTTGTACCAAAGTACAAAACAGAGCTCGCAATTTCTGTGATTTGAAGTTTGGCAAAGAAGTAATGAACTGCATACGTAAAAAGATAAACAGCTATAAAGCTGTTAGTTAAAAAGGATCACCACCACCAATGATAATCCGGTAAAAAGAAGTAGGAAAAAAAAAACGACTTTTCAGCTGAAATTTTAACCATAAATGGGTTTATCTTATAACAAGAATATAAGATAAGCTCTATAAAATTATGAATTAAAAGAAATAAAAGAGAAACTTTTATAAGAAATTTAATAAAACATGTAATGTATGTCCTGCCTGGAGTGTCCTAACAATTGTCAACTCTTTGTTTCAAGGGATACCACATGTGTCCTCTGGGATTGGACTTTTAATGTGTGCACGCTGACTATCATAACGTTGCCTCAGCCCTGGAAGGCATTCAGTTCAGCCTCTATATACTGGCCAGAGTTGTGCTATGCCTATTGATGCCTCAGGCCAGGCATTTTTTTAAAGGGGGATAACATAAAAATTTAGGCTAGACCTGTGGTTAGTAAGATTTGCTTTAACTGGCTCAATTCAGGACCCATGGATGGCATGACTAAGGTCAATACTGCAGGTTGGTCTCACCCTGTCCCATGGACTCCTACTGATGATGTTATTGCAAAGACACTGTGGCCAAAAGCCGTGGGGAGAGACAGTGCAGAAAAGAATTAACATAGCAGGTCTGAGGCTACTACCTTTAGAAAGTCTGCTTGCAAGGTTGGCCCTTGGCTTGCATCTGAGAATTTGGCATTTAATCATTCCCTGACTGATGTAGACTGGTTTGCTATGCCTAGACTGTACAGACAATGTGATTTATGGTGAATACTTGCTTTCCTTTGAGGAGTCTGGAATTTTGTAGTTGCTAGGCAGAGGGTGTCTATGTGACTACTCCCAATAAAAACCTTGGATGCTGAATCTCTAATGGGCTTCCCTGGGCAGAACATTGCACATTTATTACTGCATTTTTCACTGCTGGAGAAAGAAGTATGCTCGGTGTGCTCTCTAACAGGAGGGAGACAACATGAGAAATCTGTGCCTGGATTCCTCCAGGCTCCACCTGTCTTTTTCCCTCGCTGATCCTGTGGGCATCATTTCTGTAGCCTACCCATGTGTGCATCTGGATGCCTAGGCCCACAAGTCCTTCTAGTGAGTCACCAAACATTTTTGGGTAGTCTTCAGGACCCCCCAAAACATTTTCTTAGGAATAAAAACATATCCATTATATGCTTATTGTTGTATGCCTTATTAATGACTGCTGCTTATTCTCTATGACAAAATGTACCATAGAATTAATGACCAGCTGATACAGTTTGGCTGTGTCCTCACTGAAATCTCAACTTGAATTTTATCTCCCAGAATTCCCACATGTTGTGGGAGGGACCCAGGGGGAGGTAATTGAATCATGGGGACGTGTCTTTCCCATGCTTTTTTCGTGATAGTGAATAAATCTCATGAAATCTGATGGGTTTATCAAGGGTTTCCACTTTTGTTTCCTCCTCATTCGTCTCTTCCTGCTGCCATGTAAGAAGTGCCTTTCACCTCCCGCCATGATTCTGAGGCCTCCCCAGCCATGAGGAACTGTAAGTCCAATTAAACCTCTTTTTGTTCTCAGTTTCGGGTATGTCTTTATCCGCAGTGTGAAAACGAACTAATATACCAGCTAAGTATAAGTATACTACAGAAGCATACTTAAGCATATACATAGTTCCATTTTGTACCTCTATACCTATAGCACAAGAAGAAAATGTCTAAGACAACATGTATATAAGAATCATTCCCTGAACCCTCTATTGTCTGTCACTTTTGGAGAGTCATATTTAATTACCAAAATAAAAAGGATTTAGGGGAACAATATACACTACCAGCTCAGTTATCCAGAATGATATCAGGAAAAAATAAGACTAGGGTAAAAAGAATTATTTATGTCTGTGGTTACCAAAAGGCAATAAAATGAAAAAAGAGAAAGGACCTTTAGCCACAATCTCAAACCAACAAACCACAATCCTGGCTTAAGCTGCAAAGAAAAAACTTTATTGTTAAAAAGAAAACATTGGCCGGGTGCAAGTGGCTCATGCCTGTAATCTCAGCTCTTTGGGAAGCCAAGGCAGTTGGATCACTTGAACCCAGGAATTTGAGACCAGCCTGGCCAATATGGCAACAACCCTGTCTCTACTGAAAACACAAAAATTAGCCATGTGTGGTGATGGGCACCTGTAATCCCAGCTACTCGAGAGGCTGAGGCAGGAGAATCGCTTAAACCTGGGAGGCAGAGGTTGCAGTGAGCCAACATCACACCACTGCACTCCAGCCTGGGTGACAGAGTGAGACTCTGTCTCAGGAAAAAAAGAAAAGAAAAGAAAACATCACTGAACTTGGTAAATATTAAATCAGTCCCTTATATTTTTCTGTTAACTGAATATCATGCAGCAATTACAATAACCAGTCAAAGAGAAATCACTTTCCATTTAAATTTTCCTTCCAAGCAGCCTTAACTTGATAACTGCATCAAAGTTAAAATGTGTTATTAGGAAAACACAATATAAAACTGACCTCAAGTTGTAGAAACATGCAGTTACCATCTATTTCAATTCCTTTCTAAACACAGACTTCCAATTCCAATAATACAAGTATAGAAAATTTAAGATGCATTAGTTTCGTATGGCTTCATCTCAGCACATCAACGAAAATAATACAGCAAAACTGTAACTTCTGAGCAAGTAATCAAAAGAATTATAAAGAGTAAGAAAAGGAAGCCAAGCATGTAGCACACCTAATGAGACCTGAAAATAAAAATAAAAGGTTTAAATAAACTTTAACTTAACAGTGCACACAGAAAGATCAATCCAAATCTATACAATAGACAGTCACACACTTCTCTAAACCTTTTTTTTTTTAACCCTAAACATTTAACTCTATTCCAAACCTTCACCTATGCATCTAGTACCAAAAAACAGTCCCTTACAGATGCAGTTTCAGAGTTTGGCCACATCTTCTCTAGTCAGAATCAGTGCTGCTACTTACCCATGTTTCTCTGTTCATATAAGTTAGTTCTCACTTGAGACTCATCAGTAGCACCATAATTTTCTCCATAAACATTTGAAAACATTCTCTTTAGAAATGGAAGACTGAAAATGCCATGAATACTAACAACTACATTATAAAACAGAAAACCACAAACTCAAACACCACTTTTGCCTTAGAAGGCCTGTTGACATTCAGCTTCTCCAAATATGTCTTTATAGCAAAGCACAGATAATTCTATCAAATATACTTTCAAACATGCATTTTAAAAAATCTGTGTGTGGATTATATCTAGGTGTGAAACTTTGAAAGAATGAAGTTAATTCTCTTGGTTATTATAGACTTGAGCTATGTTTGGATAATCAATGCCCATTTTAATTAATTAATATGTTAGAGATGGAATCGCACTCTGTCACCCACTGGTGCAATCACAGCTTCAGTCTCTCAAGTAGCTGGGACTTACAGGCCACCATGCCTGGCTAACTTTTTAGCCCAGCACATGCCACCATGCCTGGCTAATTTTGTATTTTATTTTGTTTCATTTTATATTATTTTATTTCATTTATAGAGACAGGATCTCGCTACGTTGTGCAAGGCTGGTCTTGAACTCCTGGCCTCAAGTGATTCTCCCTGCCTCAGTCTCCCAAAATGCTGGGATTAAAGGCATGAGCCACCACACCTGGCCACAACATCCATTTTTAAAATGGCTTTCTGGAAATAAAAAGAAACTGATGAACTGATCAATACCCCACGTAAAAAATCTCATGTAAAAATAGCAGAGACTTGGAACCGACACAAATGCCCATTGATGATAGACTGGACAGGGAAAATGTGGCACATACACACCATGGAATACTATGCAGGCATAAAAAATGATGAGTTTGTGTCCTTTGTAGGGACATGGATGAACCTGGAAACCATCATTCTCAGCAAACTGACACAAGAACAGAAAATTAAACACCACATGGTCTCCACTCATAGGTGGGTGTTGAACAATGAGAACACATGGATACAGGAAGGGGAGTATCACACACTGAGATCTGTGGAGGAGGACCAGCGGAGGGGCAGTGGGGGTTAGGGAGTTGGGGAGGGATAACATGGGGAGAAATGCCAGATATAGGTGATGGGGAGGGAGGCAGCAAACCGCATTGCCATGTATGTATCTATGCAACATCCCTCCCTGTTCTTTACATGTACCCCAGAACCTAAAATGAAATAATATATATATGTTAAAAAACACAAAAACAAAAAAATATTGACACATTCTTAGACAAATTCTAAGAGAGAACATTTTTTTCATTTCTTTCTTTTATACTGTACTTTAAGTTCTGGGGTACATGTGCAGATCTTGCAGGACTGTTGCACAGGTACACACATGCCATGGTGGTTTGCTGTCTCCATCCCCCTGTCACCTACATCAGGCATTTCTCCCAGTGTTATCCCTCCCCAATCTCCCCACCCACCACTGTCCCTCCACTAGCCCCCCAGCCCCAACAGACTCCAGTGTGTAATGTTCCCCAAGAGATAACTTTTTGACATTTTAGATTATTTTGCATTAGAATACTCACTAGTTAATCTTTCCAATCTCTCCGTTAGAAATTATAAAAAGTGACAAATATCCTTATTGATTGCTTAGCCGTGTGTTATTTAGTATGGTGCCACTGGCCGCATGCGGCTGTTGAGCACCTGAAATGTGGCTGTCTGAATTGAGATGGGCTCTATGTGGAAAATACACCCCAGATTTTGAACACCTAAAACAACAACAAAATAATGTAAAATATTTGCTCAATAATTTTATATTAATCACAAGTATAAATGATAATATTTGGACATGTTAGACTAAATGAAACATGATATGAAAATTAATTCCATCTATTTCTTTTTACTTTTTAAAGGGGGCTACTAAAAAATTTAAAAGTACACATGTGGCTTGCACTGTAGCTCCATTGCACAGCACTAGCCTACCCCTGCCCACATGACTGCTTTTTTGTTGTTTTCTTAAACAGTTGTTGTTTTCTTAAAGCTGCCTTTGAGAAAAATGCTCCTGTAAATATTCCATGCCCTCTTCAGATTCAAGATTCTGTTTTGTGATAATATCAGTACAGATGTTTTTCAATTTAATTTCATTCTGATTCTCACTTCATTTACTTCCAAGCAGATTACTTGCCCACTTCACACAAACCAGCTCCTCTGTCAGATTGCTCCACAAAACCACTTCTTGGCATCATAATTGGTGGAATTTTATGGTCTGGTTGTATTTTTATTCAACTCTTTTTCATTCTGAACAGTATTTGGTGAGTACTGCATCTTCATAATCTTTAAAGTGTTAGTTTTTAGTAAATTAATATTCCTACATTTTAAGGAGGTTAAATTTTGGCATGATAATACTTCATTTACGTCCACTTTATCCAGTAAATAGCAATCTGACCTAGGAGAATTTCCTAGAGAACTGAGACTTAATTCATGACTTTAAAAAAATTTAGTTTTCATCTTTTTGTGTACACAGTACGTGTGTATATTTATGGAGCACGTGGGATGTTTTGATATAGGCATGCAGTGCATAATAATCACATCATGGCATTTATCCTTTGTGTCACAAACAACACAATTATACTCTTTTAGTTATTTTAAAATGTACAATTAAATTATCATTGATTACAGTCACCCTGTTGAATCTACAATTTTTAAAAGGTATCTTTTGATGGAAATATTTTTAAAGATTTACTTTTTTTGGCTGGGTGTGGTGGCACAGGCCTATAATCACAGCACTTTGGGAGGCTAAAGCAGGTGGACGACTTGACATCAGGAGTTTGATAGTAGCCTCGCCAACATGGTGAAACCCCATCTCTACTAAAAATACAAACATTGCCTGGACATGATGGTGAATGACTGTAATCCCAGCTACTTGGGAGGCTGAGGCATGAGAATTGCTTGAACCCAGGAGGTGGAGGTTGCAGTGAGCTGAGATTGTGCAACTGCACTTCAGCTTGGGTGACAGAGCAAGACCCCATCTCAAAACAAACAAACAAAAAAGCTGCAAAATAGATTATAATAACCATATTTTCCAGATGTCATTTTAAAATGAAAACTAAAAGGTTCTTTAGACAATTAAATTTTATTTCAGTAAAAAGCAATGTGCTTGTTTTTTATTTTGTTTTTGTTTTTATTTTTTTTGAGACAGGGTCTCACTCTGTTACCCAGGCTGGAGTGCAGTGGTGCGATGTCAGTTCACTGCAACCACCACTTGCTTCCTGGTTTCAAGCAGTTCTCATGTCTCAGCCTCTTGAGTAGCTGGGGCTGCAAGTGTGCACCACCCTGCCCAGCTAATTTTTGTATTTTTAATAGAGATGGGGTTTCAACATGTTGGCCAGGCTGGTCTTGAAGCAATGTGTTATTATCTATAGAGATGCTTCTCTTCAATCCTCATCCCTCATTCTCATACACTGGTATATATTTTACATGAGATTTTATATATACATATATAATTGCATTTTAGGTTCTGGGGTACATGTAAAGAATATGCAGTTTGCTGCCTCCATCCCCATCTTTCAATTTTGATGATAGGGTGTCAATTTTAGATCTTTCCTTGCTTCTTATGTGGGCATTCATTGCTATAAATTTTCCTCTAAACCCTGCTTTAAATGTGTCCCAGAGATTCTGGTACATTGTGTCTTTGTTCTCGTTGGTTTTGAAGAACATCTTTATTTCTGTCTTCATTTCATTGTTTATCCAGTCAACATTCAAGAGCCAGTTTTTCAGTTTCCATGATGTTATGCAGTTCTGAGTTAGTTTCTGAATTCTGAGTTCTAATTTGATTGCACTGTGATCTGAGAGACTGTTTGTTATGATTTCCGTTCTTTTGCATTTGCTGAGGAGTGGTTTACTTCCGATTATGTGGTCAGTTTTAGAGTAGGTGTGATGTGATGCTGAGAAGAATGTATATTCTGTAGATTTGGGGTGGAGAGTTCTGCAAATTTCTATTAGGTTTGCTTGGTCCAGGTCTGAGTTCAAGTCCTGGATATCCTTGTTAATTTTCTGTCTCATTGATCTGTCTACTATTCACAGTGGAGTGTTCAAGTCTCCAACTATTATTGTGTGGGAGTGTAAGTCTTGTGTAGGTCATTAAGAACCTGCTTTATGTATCCAGAAGCTCCTGTATTGGGTGCATGCATGTTTAGGATCGTTAGCTCTTCTTGTTGCATTGATCCTTTTACCATTATGTAATGCCCTTCTTTGTCTCTTTTGATTTTTGTTTGTTTAAAGTCTATTTTATCAGAGACTAGGATTGCAACTCCTGCTTTTCTTTGCTCTCCATTTGCTTGGTAGATCTTCCTCCATCCCTTTATTTTGAGCTCATGTGTATCCTTGCATGTGAGATGGGTTTCCTGGATACAGCACACCAATGGGTTTTGGCTTTTTATCCAATTTGCCAGTCTGTGTCTTTTGATTGGGGCATTTAGCCCATTTACATTTAAGGTTAATATTGTTATGTGTGATTTTGATACTGCCATTTTGATGCTAGATGGTTGTTTTGCCCATTAGTTGACGTAGTTTCTTCATTGTGTCAATACTCTTTACCATTTGGTACATTTTAGAATGGCTGGTACTGGTCGTTCCTTTCTATGTTTAGTGCTTCTTTTGGGAACTCTTGTAAAGCAGGTCTGGTGGTGATGAAATCTCTGAGCAATTGCTTGTTCATAAAGGATTTTATTTCTCCTTCACTTATGTAGCTTAGTTTAGCTGTATATGAAATTATAGGTTGAAAGTTCCTTTCTTTAAGGGTGTTGAATATCGGCCGCACCTCTCTTGTAGCTTGTAGAGCTTCTGCTGAGAGATCTTCTGTGAGTCTGATGGGCTTCCCTTTGTGGGTAACCCGACCTTTCTGTCTGGCTGCCCTTAGCATTTTTCCCTTCATTTCAACCCTGGTGAATCTGACAATTATGTGCCTTGGGGTTGTTCTTCTTGAGGAGTATCTTTGTGGTGTTCTCTGTATTTTCTGGACTTGAATATTGGCCTTCCTTGCTATGTTGGGGAAGTTCTCCTGGATAATATCCTGAAGAGTGTTTTCCAGCTTGGATTCATTCTCTCCATCACATTCAGGTACATCTACCAGATGTAGATTAGGTCTTTTCACATAACCCCATATTTCTTGGAGGGTTTGTTCATTTCTTTTTACTCTTTTCTCTCTAATCTTGCCTTCTCATTTTATTTCATTGAGTTGATCTTCAATCTCTGATACCCTCACTTCTTCTTGGTCTATTTGGCTGTTGAAACTTGTGTATGCTTCACGAAGTTCTCATGTTGTGTTTTTGAGCTCCATCAATTCATTCATATACCTCTCTAAGTTGTTTATTCTCATTAGGATTTCATCTTTTTGCACTGGTTTCTTCCCATCTTTGTGGATTTATCTACCTGTGGTTTTTGTGGCTGGTGACTTTCAGATGGGGTCTCTGAGTGGATGTCCTTTTTGTTGCTGATGAGGTTCTTTCTTTCTGCTTCTTAGTTTTCCTTCTAACAGTCAGGCCTGCCTGCTGTAGGACTGCTGGAGGTCCACTCCAGACCCTGCTTGCCTGGAGATCACCTGCAGTGGCTGCAGAACAGTAAGGGTTGCTGCCAGTATCTTCTTCTGTTATCTTTGTCCCAGAAGGATACCCGCCAGATGTCAGCCTGAGCTCTCCTTTATGAGGTGTCTCTTTGGTTATACAGGGGTCAGGGAGCTGCATGAGGAGACAGTCTGTCCCTTATAAGTGTTCAAGTGCTGAGCTGTGAGCTCCATTTTTCCTTTCAGAGCTGCTGGGCAGGTACATTTAAGTCTGCTGCAGTTGAACTCATAACCACCTTTTTCCCCGGGTGCTCTGTCCTGGGAAGGTGGAGCTTTATTTATAAGTTCCTGTCATTCTGCTGCCTTTTTTCAGAGATGCCCTGCCCAGTGAGGAGGTAGCGTAGTCACAGTCTGCCAGCAGAGGCATTGCTGAGCTGCCATGGTCTCTGCCCAGCTGCTGTGTGAACTTCCTTGCAGTTTTGTTTATAGGGGTATAGTTAGAACTGCCTCAGTAATGGCAGTCTGCCTCAGTAATGGCCGACTGCCTCAGTAATGGTGGACTGCCTCGGTAGTGGTGGACTGCCTCAGTAGTGGTGGACTGCCTCAGTAGTGGTGGACTGCCTCGGCAATGGTGGACACCCTTCCCCCGACAGAGCTGGACCGTCCCAGGTCCAGCTGTGCTTGCTGTGAAACTCTCAATCCAGAGCAGTTCAGATTGCTGGTCTTTGTGGGGATGGGACCCACTGAACCAAATCACCTGGCTCCCTGTTTCAGCCCCCTTTTTTTTGAGTTGAATGGAGAACTCCATCTCCCAGGTGTTCCAGTCGCCAGTTGAAACTGCACCCGGGTTTATGTGAGTTTTTGTGCAGAGACCTGTTGCACTGGCTGAAACAGCCATGCTGGAGGCTCGTGGCGCTTTTCTGCCCAGGAATCTCCTGGTCTGTGGGCAGTAAAAATTCGTTTGGAAATGCAGTGATCACTCACCCTCTGTGTTTTCACTGGGAACTGCAATCCAGAGCTGTTCCTGTTCGGCCCTCTTGGATCACCAAGTAATCAGAATGTGTCAATAGTTTTCAGAACATTTTCTTTTTGCTGCTCTCTGTGGAACTCCACCCCCCATTTTGCCTTTTATGATGTGTCCCCTGCAATCTATGCTATATCTTTGAACAGTTTCTTGGCTGTGTGGCCTCATGGAGTCTTTTTGGTATCCTACACCTTTTTCCTATATGTGGAATAGACTAACTTCAAATCTATAAACTGAATAGCCCCATTTCCTGAACTACATCTTGATTTTCTTCTCCCATTTTATAACCCTATCACTTTCCTGAGTAGGCCAATGTCAGCCTTTCTACAATATGTCCTTTTAATTTGGGCCATCAGAGGTAAAATGAAATATCAACAATTGATAATGTAGGAAATGCATTAATGTCTTTAAAAGTGTTACCGTCCTTTACTTGATTTTTTAAAATATCTTTTAGTCCAAAATGATTATTGTCTGTAGTTCTCTCCAGTGGGACTTTTTGTATTTCATGCGTAACATATACACTGAAGTATTATTTCAGCCGTGGCTCAGTGGCCAAAAGCAGTATTTTAAAAGTTTACAGTATTTTACTTTTTAAAAAAGCAGTATTTTAAAAGTTTACCTGCCATGCACGGTGACTCACACCTGTAATCCCAGCACTTTAAGAGGTGGAGGCGGGTGGATCACCTGAGGTCAGAGTTCAAGACCAGCCTGACCAACATGGAGAAACTCCATCTCTACTAAAAATACAAAATCAGCAGGGCATGGTGGCACATGCTTGTAATCCCAGCTACTCAGGAGGCTGAGGCAGGAGAATCACTTGAATCTGGGAGGCAGAGGTTGCGGTAAGCCAAGGTTGCATCATTGCACTCCAGCCTGGTCAACAAGAGTGAAAACATCTCAAAAACAAAACAAAAAAAAAAGTTTACCTTTTCCTTGTTTCCAAAATATGCACCAAAAAATGTTAGTGGTACTGAAATTCCAAACCAAATTGTAAAGATATCTAGCAGAGTAGCAAAGGAGATGGTAGCTGATGACCCTTCCATCCAGAGAATTTCATTCGCAATTAAGAGGTCAGCAAAGACAATTCTGAAGGGAGAAAAAAGTCATTAGAAAACAGGGGCTAGGGAAAGATTTGTTAAAGGGCACAAAATTACCACTAAATAAGAAAAATGAGTTCTAGCATTCTATATATAACACTGTAGAATGACAACAATTAATAATAATATGCTATATAGTTTCAAATAGCTAGCTAGAAGGAAGATATTGAACATTCTCAACACAAAGAAATAATAAATTTTGAGATGGTGGATATGCTAATTACCGATTTAATCACTATATATTATATGCATTGAAACATCACTGTGTACCCCAAGAATATGTACAATTATTGTATGTCCATTTAGATTAAAAATTTTTAAATGTGTACAACAGCTGGGTGTGGTGGCTCACGCCTGTTATCCCAGCACTTTGGGAGGCCGAGGTGGGTGGATCACAAGATCAGGAGTTCGAGACCAGTGTGGCCAATATGGTGAAACCCCATCTCCATTAAAAATACAAAAATTAGTTGGGCATGGTGGCATATGCCTGTAGTCCCAGCTACTTGGGAGGCTGAGGCAGGAGAATTGCTTGAACTTAGTAGACAGAGGTTGCAGTAAGGCAAGATCTCACCACTGCACTCTAGCCTAGGTAACAGAGTGAGACTCGGTCTCAAAAAAAAAATGTGTACAACAAAAGAAAACAATATACTTTCAGGAAAATGTTACAATCATAACTTTTCTTTTCTTTTCTTTTTTTAAAGACGGTTTTACTATATTGGTCAGGCTGGTCTTGAACCCCTGATCTCAGGTGATCCACCCACCTCAGCCTCCCAAAGTGCTGGGATTACAGGCGTGAGCCACTGAGCCCAGCTCAAACATAACTTTTCTTGAAACAGTATCTTGCTCTGTTGCCCAGGCTGGAGGGCAGCAGCACAATCATAGCTTACTTGTAGCTTCAACCTCCTGGACTCAAGCGATCATCCCACCGAAGCCTCCCGAGCAGCTAGGACTATCGGTGTGTGCCACCAGGACTGGCTAACTTTTTTTGCAGAGAGAAGTCTCACTACTATGCCCAGGCTGTTCTCAAATTCCTGGGCTCAAGTGATCCTCCTGTCTCAGCCTCCCAAAACACTGGAGCGGTGGGCATGAGCCATCAAGCCTTTGAATATCCAGGCATGTAAGAAGGATATAATAAATTGCAATGTTAAATCCTAGAAGAATATTAAATCACAATGTGTAAACCCAGTCATTGAGCTAGGGGTTAAACTTGATATCATATAAGAAAGAAGACAGAGGTTTCTTATCAGATGCAATTTTCACGGCCTACTCATCTTTGCACCTTGAGAATCTAGCATAAAGTAAGGTATGAAGTAATAGACCATGGAAAAAAATCAATATGCTATATAGTGAACACAATCAAGAGACAGCATATATAGAAAACAGATTTTCAAATCCTAGGCTGAAAGGGGCTATAAGATGCCTTCAATCAACAGATTTTCACTTAAGGAATTTTAAATTGGTTGTTCAAATCAACAGGCCAACTTCTAAGTCTACTGGATACATCACCGGGCAAGCCTAGCTGCTGTGTCCCTACTTGTCTGGTACACTAGGCAAGTTTGACCAAAGCTACAAGTGGGGATGGGTGTGGATATGGATATGAGTGTTTCAGAAAGCCTAAAAGATGAGGTTGAAACAGTAGACAGAGGTTAGACTGTGGAAGGCTTTGATTTTCTCCTTTTGGCATTAGGAAGCAACAGAAGAGTTTTTACAATCAAAACTGTGATACACCGTGCAGTTGTTTGGGAAGATGAACCCACAATATTGTGGAAAACAGACCTGAGGGATGAGATGATAGAGGAAAGGAGCCCAGACAGGAAGTGGTAAGAAGTTGTATAATGTAGTGACAGTTAAAATGAAAAGAGATGGATAAAGAATACTCATGCAACAAATGTGCACATGTACCCCCGAATATAAAACAAAATAATTGGAAAAAAAGAATTAAGAGACTTTGCTTAAAGATGGCAGATTTAACTCACACATTTAGCTCTGCTCCTTCCTCAAAACCCTGATAAAATTACAATAAAGGAATTCTAAAAGGACATAAAAACACAAGGTAGAAGAATAGAGGAGAGAAGATATTAGCAACAATTTTTGGAGACTGAATAGCAACTGAACAAATACTAACTGAATTAGCAGAAGTAAGAAATCTGCATCCCAAGTCATCAGTAGGGAACACTGAAATGCAATTCCATTTATAGCAAAGAATTCCAAAAGGGCTCAGCAATTTGTAGTACCAGGTACCCCTGTAAGTACGCATGAAGGAGAGGTAATAACCAGGAGGACTGCTTGAAAGTCAGCCTAAGAAGCTGACTTGCAGATTCCTCGCCCTATTCTGCAGGGCCAAATAACTTGCCTTTCCCAACACCAACAGAATACTGGAGGTCTGTTCTTTTAGGGAAGATCCCTGAAGTTCAGACGGAAAGTTTTAAAAAGAAAATCTATCATTGACATCCTCGGAGAGATTAGAGGCAATATTGCGACCATAAAACAAGAAAAAGAAATTTTAAAGACTATTGAGGAAACGAAAGAGCTCTTGGGAATTAAAAATATGACAAGAGGAATTAAAACCTTAATAAAAGGGTTGCAAGATAGAGGTGATTAAAATGTCTTAGAAAGCAGCATTTAAAAAAAATGGAAAACAGGCAAAACATTATGGGAAAATTAGATGAACAACCCAGACATCTGAAAAACAGGAGTTGTCAAAGGGGACAGGGTTCCTTATTAATGTCTTTTAGGGATATTAAGTACTTTGCTCAAGGTCAAATCACTAAAAGAGGCAGAGCTGGGATTCTAAGTCAGGTGTGTCTGATTTTTTAAGTGCAAACTTTTTCTCATTCCACTATGCTATAATAAAGCCTCTGTGATGATAACTCTAGAATGTTAATGTATGTGTAACAAATCTGTAACTGTCCTCCAACTTCATGTCTTTACATTCTAAATATTTCTTTCTGGGCACAGTAGCTCATGCCTATAATCCCAGAATTTAGGGAGCCAAGGTGGGCAGATCACATGAAGCCAGGCGTTCGAGAACAGCCTGGGCAACATGGCAAAACCCCATCTCTACTAAAAATACAAAAATTAGCCAGCAGTGGTGGTTGCATGCTTGTAATCCCAGCTACTTGGGAGGCTGAGGCTAGAGAATCACTTGAACCCAGGAGGCAGAGGTTGCAGTGAGCCAAGATTGCACAACTGCACTCCAATCTGGGCAACATGAGAGAGACCCTGTCACATACACACACACACAAAAAAAGCCTCTATGATAAGAAAATTCTCCCTGAACCCACTCTAACAATTACATCTGTCTTCTCCCCTCCTGGATATTTTGTCAGAGATGAGACAGAGAGAATGTGTTAATAGCCACTCTATGATATTACCAGTTTAGCCTTTGAGGTCAACTGTTCAGGGAATCTCTGGTTTAGCTCTTCAGTTATAAGTTCTCCCAATGTCCATTCCAAGTCTATCATTTTAATTCTGCTGTCACGTTTGTCATCTCTTCTCAATTTCTTACTTAGGATCATTGTTTTGGATGCTTTTTTGTCTCTCATTACAAGTAATTTGGCCTTTACTCAATCAACTTCAGTTATTTCTTCTTTCATTTTACCATTTCTACTTCACCTTTCCCCCTTGTGTTTACAATTTCTTCTGTCTACTAACAACTTTTCAGTAGGTATAGCTATTCTGCTCTCTAAACGCTCATACTTTGCTCCTGTTGGAGATATAGCTTGAAGTTCTTTTAAACAAAACAAAACCTCTACCTTATGTCCCATCAGTTTCTGGCTTCTTAGTAAGGACACCCGGTTTTCCGTGATTTAACTCCACTTCTCAAAATGTTTTTAATACCTTTCTGCTCTAATGAATTTGTTTAGCCACAATGTTCCCCTGCCAAATTTCCTAGCTTTTGAGAGATTCGTTTCAGCTGTTATCATTCCTTGGCCAGAAAAATTACTTCTCACTTGACAAATCATAACCTCCCTTTTTATATATAAACTCAATTAACCCGTCTCAACAATTTCCCTTTTGAAAGTACATTCTAGAATGTTAATATGTATTTAACAAATCTGGAATTGTCCTCCAATTTCATGTTTTTACATTCTAAATATTTCTTCCTATGTCAATCTCTAATTATTTTAGACATTTTCATGGAATCTTAAACAGTAAAGCTAGAAGGAAACTTAATAGGTTACCTGAGTCCATCTCCAACCTGAAACATTTATTCACACATTATCAAACATTTATTGAGTACCAGTGTGTTAGGCCCTGGTGTCCAAAGATAAATAAAACAAAAATCTTAGCTCTGAAAAAAGTTTAATCTAATGGGAGATGGATATAAACAAATAAATTACAATACAACATGGCAATTGCTATAGCAGAATGATAAACACAGAGCAGTAAGAACCCAGAAGAGTGACCAGAAATGCTTTGTAACTCACAAAACAATTTCACAATCCATTAGTTCATTTACTTCTCTAAACTTCTCTGTGACACAGGCATTACAGGCAAGAAAATGGATAATCAGAAAGGTTATAGAGCGTTCCCAAAGTCACTCACCTAATATTGAGTGCTGAAATACAGACTTTCTTCTTCCTATTTTAATGTTTGGGTGCATACCCATCAAACTCTGCTGCCTCTTCCCTTCCCTACCTACCACTTTGGGAGTTACATGGAGGAAAAGGACATCGTTTCATAAACTTTATTGTCTTCACATTCCTTTAGGGAATATATATGTTCATTATTCTAATAGCTTCTCCATCTATAAGTTGGTACAAAAGTAATTGTGATTTTGCAGTTGAAAGGAATTGCAAAAACCACAATTACTTTTGCACCAACCTAATAAATCCAAAACCATTTATATGCTGTGATGCACTGAAATGCTCTTTCAATCTACCACATTTTGAGAAATAAGAATCCCACTGTCTTATGACTCTCTCTCCTGTTCAGCTGAGAAAGCCTGTAAACCACTTATGGGAAGTACACCCTTTGTATCATGCTTGGTTTAATGCTGCTTTAAAATTGCATTCAGATCTACTAACAGAACCAGAAAACTCAATTTGTTTTGCATTTTTAAATCATTCACATTATTCAATGATACAGTAAACATTTACTGAGCACTTACTGCATGTATAAGGCACTGAGTTACACACCGTGAAAAATACTGAGATGAAGAAGACATAGTATTCACCCTCGTGAGCTTTAAAATATAGAATGAGAGAGAAAACATATCACAAATAACTACAATCTAAGGTGATAAGTGTTGTAATAGTGATAATCGACATTGCACAAGTTAAGAACATGGAAGTGGTTGTATTTGAGAGTGAATAAAAAGTTATCATAGGGAAACTGGAAAGAAGAAATTACAAATAGGGTGGGGGCAGTGGCTCACGCCTGTAATCCCAGAACCTTGTGAGGCCAAAGTGGGCAGATCGCTTGAGGTCAGACATTTGATACCAGCCTGGTCAACATGGTGAAACCCCATCTCTACTAAAAGTACAAAAATTAGCCGGGTGGCAACCATGGCAACCACCTGTAATCCCAGCTACTCGGAAGGCTGAGGCATGAGAATTCTCTGAACCCAGGAGGTGGAGGTTGCAGTGAGCCGAGATCATGCCACTGCACGTGTCACTGCCTGGGTGACAGAGTGAGACTCTGTCTCAAAAACAAAACAAAAACTGAAACTACAAATAGATGGAACATCATGAGCAAAAGCATGATGGTAAAAGAAAATAGTAACTAATAACCACAGCTACCATTTAAGGAGTACTTATTCTGTGTTAGGCACTGTTCTAAATGCTTGACATGCATTATCCCGCTTAATCCTTGGAGCAACCACACAAGGTAAATAATACCATTAACTGGAGCCCTGATACATTACTGATAGGGATGGAAATGGTGCAGCCAGGTTTGAAAACAGGATGAAACATAAAGTTACCATATGACCCAGTGATTTCACTCTGAAGTATACATGCAGTAGAAGTGAAAGCATATGTTTACTCAAAACGTTGTACAAAAATGTTTATAGCAGTATAATTCAAAATATCCAAAAGGTAAAAATAGCCCAGATGTCCATCAAACAAAAAGTGGTCCATTCATACAAAGAAATACTATTCAGTCATAAAAAGGAATGAAGTCCTGATACATGCTACCATAGAGACAAAAAGTAGATTAGTAAATTCACGGCCAAGGGAAAGGGAGAATGAGGCGTATCTGCTAATAAGAACAGGATTTCTTTTATTATTTTTATTTTAAGTTCCAGGTTACATGTGCGGGTTTGTTACATAGGTAAACATATGTCATTGTGATTTGCTGCACCTATCAACCCATCACCTAGATATTAAACCCTGCATGAATGAGCTCTCCTTCCCCCCACCCAGCCCCCAACGGGCCCCAGTGTGTGTTGTTCCTTTCCCTGTGTCCATGTGTTCTCACGAACAGGGTTTCTTCTGAGGGTCAAGAAACGTTCTGGAATTAAGATAGTGGTAACAGTTTCATAACTTTGTGATACTAAAAACCACTGACTTGTAGGCTTTAAAGGGTGAATTTAGGGCTGGGAACAGTGGCTCACACCTGTAATCCCAGCGCTTTGGGAGGCAAGGCTGAAGTGGGCAGACCATTTGAGGTAAGGACTTCAAGACCAGCCTGACCAACATGGTGAAACCCCATCTCTACGAAAAATACAAAACTTAGGTGGGTGTGGTAGTATGCACCTATAATCTCAGCTACTCAGGAGGCTGAGGTGGAGAATCGCTTGAACCCCAGAGGTGGAGGTTGCAGTGAGCTGGGATCATCCCACTGCACTCCAGCCTAGGTGATAGAGCGACACTCCATTTTTAAAGAAAGGGGGGGAGTTAATTTTGTGATATGTGAATGACATACAAATGTTTTAGAAGAAGGAGTAAAGGGTAAGGGCAAAACCAAGAATGAATACAGTTTTAAGCCTATGTGACCAAAACAGTGGTGATAATATCAACAAAAATAAAAACTTTATGTGGGAGAACTTGTTTGATAAATAGAAATAAATAAATTCAGTTCTAAAGACATAGTACTTGAAAATGATCATGAAAATGAATGCCATCATTCAAGGAGAGAGCATGCAAAAATCAAGAAAAAGGGAAGAGGAGAGAGGAAGAGGGGGAAGAAGAGAAGGACAAAGAATGGAGAGAGAGGAAAGAGAAGAACCAAGAGGCAAGGATATAACGAGAAAGAAGGTTCACATTTAGTGGTCAGGAGGATAACAGAAGGGAGTTAAGAGAAGAAAAAATGAAGTGGAAGAACTAGAAGAGTACAATGACAAGAATCGTGAGAGAACTTTTCATAAAGATGAGTGTAGTTGGCCAGGCGTGGTGGCTCACGCCTATAATCCCAGCACTTTGGGAGGCCGAGGTAGGTGGATCACCTGAGGTCAGGAGTTCAAGACCAGCCTGACCAACATGGTGAAACCCCATCTCTACTAAAAATGCAAAACTAGCTGGGAGTGGTGGCACATGCCTGTAATCCCAGGTACTCGGAGGCTGAGGCAGGAGAATTGCTTGAACACTGGAGGCAGACGTTGCAGTGAGCCAAGATCCCACCACTGTACTACAGCCTGGGCAACAAGAGTGAAACTCTATTAAAAAAAAAAAAAAAGAAAGAAAGAAAGAAATGAGTGAAGCTAATAGTCTGTCAAATGTTACAGACTTATCAAGGAGACTAGGGACAAATGCAATGAATTTGACAAGAAGAAAGGTCATCTGTCAACTTTCAGGAATGCTTTTCAAAAGAGAGGTCCAAACTGCCAGCATTAAGAAAAGTGGGTCATAAAAACAAAGAGAGATGTTTGGGAAAGAAAGAGAAATGGGACAGGAACATGAAAGGATGTGCAAGGACAATAGCAAATAAACTGAAGTGTACCAAACCTGACACAAAAAGACTTTGTCTAAGCATAATCTCTCATTAACATAAAATACAAACAACCTAAACTATCTAACAACGCATAAAAAATAAATAATTGCACAAGTATAGAAGCATTGTCTGGTATCATGATTAAAAGAACAGACTCCCAAGCCAGATTACTTGCATTTGAATTCTTATTTATTTATTTATTTATTTAAGATAAGGTCTCACCCAGGCTGGAGTTCAGTGGCACAGTCTCGGCTCACTGCAACCTCCCCCTTCTGTGCTCAAGCAACTGTCTTGCCTCCACTTCTCAAGTAGCTGGGACAATAGGAGAATACCAGCCAATTTTTTGTATTTTTTGTAAAGACAGTGTTTGCCATGTTGCCCAGGCTGGTTTCGAACTCTGGGCTCAGTCCCAGATCCACCTGCCTTGGCCTACCAAACTACTGGGATTACAGGTGTGAGCCACCACGCCCTGCCAAATTTGAATTCTGACTCTACCATTTACTAGCTGAGTGACTATGGGCAAGTTACTATACTACTCTGTGCCTTATTTCGTCATTTGCAAAACGGGATAATAACAATAATATCTACATCATAGAGTTGATGGGAAGATTAAATGAGTTGATATTTGTGAAGCATTTACAACAATATCTGGCATATAATTAAGTACTATATAAGGGTGAATTATTACCAATACAATAGAATACTTTTGGTTGTTTAAAATGATGTCAGAGAATTTCCAATGATTACCTAAAGTATTGAGACTTCTTAACATTTAACCACACATTGTTAGGTAAGTAAGGCTGGAAAAATTGTATACGTTATGTGATCATAATTTACATGCACAGAATAAAAGACTAAAAACATAACAGAAGGTCAACATGAGTTCACTCAAAAAGACGGGACTGTAGGGGATGATTTTAATCTTTATGCTTTTCTGTATCTCTAAATGTTGTACCACAAAATTTATTATTATAGGTGAGAAAAAATAAACATGAAAATAGAACATGATAGGCTAAAATGGCTGACTGAATACACATACCTTTAATCTTACTTTCTTCTGAAAACTACAGGAAAATTACAAAAGTATTTTTTTAATCTGCACAGACAGGGAGAACAGGAGAGCAAATAGCTTTGGAAAAATAGAAGTCAGAAACTATTGCAGGCAGTGGAGAAAGCTGAGAAGCAACCCAATTTACACTATAGAATCCACAAAATGCTCAGAAACTGGCAGCAACAGGTATTTCTATGAGTAAAGTAGGATGGGGTGACTAATGGAAGAGAATTTTGTGAAAGCTTTTTGAGAAGTAGACACATCTATCATCTGTCTCACTCTAACTATAGCAGATATCTGGAGGTTTATTCTCCGGGCTGGAGAACATCAGACATGATTAAGGGATCGGGTACTATATGCAGTTACATGATACATGTCAAGACATTTGGTTCCTTTCCCCCAAACACCTCCCAGAATGCTGGCAGCCAGACATTAACCCTTTAGCCAGAAGATTAGGATTTCCAGGTTTTCTCTGGGAAAAGTTACTATCCCAAGGCTTAAGCCCTAAAGATATTGACAGAAGGGGGTCCACTAAAAATAGTGTGCCTAGATCAGAGCACAGCAAAGCTCCAAGTCTATAAGCTTCCCTACATACTCGTGACATTCATTTAGTATTTTGTTCTTATACTTTTCATCATATGCATACATATAACCAGCCATTGCCAGACCTTTGAGGAAATCCTGTAGCATGAAAGATAGAAATGAAAACAAAAAGGGAAAGTCGGCCTGAAGAAAAAAAGAGAGGTGTAATATGATACTGCACTCATGGAACACTGACAAGATGCTTTTTAAAATGAACATTAAGAAAACAAGGCCAGTGTGGTGGCTCATGCCTGTAATCCCAGTACTCTGGGAAGCTGAGGTGGGCAGATTGCTGGAGACATCAAGACCAGCCTGGGCAACATAGTGAGACCCTGTCTTTATTAAAAATACAAAAAAAAATAGCCAGGCATGGTGGCACAAGCCTGTAATCCCAGCTACTCCAGAGGCTGAGGCACAAGAATCTCTTGAACCCAGGAGGTGGAGGTTGCAGTGAGTGAAAATTGCACCATTGCACTCCACTTTGGGTGATGGGGCCAGACTCTGTCTCAAACAAACAAACAAAAACAGAAAACAAACAAAAAAAAAAAGAGCCATAGGGTGCTGAAACCTAACAACAGTAATAATGAAAAAAATCAATATGAAAATTCAAAATCTAGAAACTAGAGCAAAAATACAGAGATAAGAATTACAAGAGAAAAAATGAGAAATTTAGAGGACAGTCCAGGAATTCTCAACAAATACAGATGCTCCTTGATTTACAACTGTGTTACATCCCAGTAAACCCACTGTAAGTCAAAAATACTGTAAGTTGAAAATGCATCTAATACACCAAACCTAAACATCCTAGCTTAGACTAGCCTGGGCATTTTGCAGACATAACAGGATGCAAAAAACACAAATCACAACATCCAAAAATGCTAGCCACACAGTACACTGTAGAGTGTCTGTTGCTTGCCCTCATGTTGTGTGTAACACAGCTTATTGCTAACCCGGGAAAAAATCAAAATTCAAAACTCAAAGTTCAATTTCTACTGTAAGCATATTGCTTTCACACCATCATAAAATTGAAAAATCGTAAGTCAAACTATCAGAAGTCAGGGACTATGTGAATTAGCAAACCGAGTATAGCCATATATAAAAAGAATAAAAACCATGACCAGCTTACTCAGAGCATTTTCCTTGTATTTATATTATATTACATAACCTCAAGTACCACTTCTTGTAATATTAACTTTAGAGTTTTCTTGTAAATTTAATGATAACAAGCACTGAAATTAATCATGACGGGTCAAAAATTGAAATCAAATCAATGTAATTTACCATATTAATAAACTTAAAAAATGGTCATCTCAACAAATGCAGAAAAAGCATCTGACAAAATCCAAAATCGATTACTTATAAAGTTCTCAGCAAAGGAAGAATAGAAAGAAACATCCTCAACCTGACAGAGTTTATATATGAAAAACCCTCAGCTAACATACTTAGTCATAAAAGACTAGATGTTTTCTCTCTGAGATCAGGAACAAAGCAAAGATATCCATTCTTACCATTTTTCAATATCATATTGGAAGTCTAGCCAGTGCTATAAGGCAACATCAACAAAAAAAAAGCATCCATGTTGGAAAGGAAGAAATACAAGTCTCCATTCACAGCTGACATAATTGCACACACAGAAAATCACAAACACTACAGCAAAGCTTCTAGAACAAATCAGTGAGCTTAGCAAGGTGAGAGGATACAAGGGCAGTATATTGAAATCAATTATATTTCTATATGCCTGCAATAAATAACTGGAATTCATTTTATATACTACTACTTATAGCAGCAAAAAAAAAAAAAGAAAAGAATGGAAAGGAAGAAAAAAATATGTAGGTATAAATCTAACAAACTATGTGCTGGAACTACAAAATGCTGATGAAAGACAATAAAGAGGACCTAAATAAATGGAGAGAAATACTGTATTCATCAATTGGGAGACTTCATATTATGAACCTATCAATGGTCTACAAATTGATCTATAGATTCAATGCAATCATAATCAAAATCCCAGCAGGACTTATTGTACATATTAACAAGCTGATGCTAAAATTTATATGGAAAGAAAAATAAACAAGAATGTCCAAAACAATCTTAAAGAAAGAACAACAAAGTTAGAGGACTCACACCACCTGATTTCAAATTTTGTTACAAAAATACAGTAATCAGTCTGGGCGCAGTGTCTCACGCCTGTAATCCCAGCCCTTTGGGAGGTCGAGGCAGGTGGATCACTTGAGGTCAGGAGTTCAAGACCAGCCTGGCCAACATGGTGAAACCCCGTCTCTACTAAAAATACAAAAATTAGCCAGGTGTGGTAGCAGGTGTCTGTAATCCCAGCTACTCTGGAGCCTGAAGAAGGAGAATCATTTGAATCTGGGAGGCGGAGGTTGCAGTGAGCTGAGATCATAACACTGCACTCCAGCTGGGTGACAGAGCGAGACTCTGTCTCAAAAAAAAAAAAATTCAGTGATCAAGACAGTATGATATTTGTGAGATGATACACACATAGATCAATGCAACAGAACAGAGTCCAGAAACTGGCCCAACATATATGGGCAATTGATTTTGACAGTGGTGCAAAGGTAATTCAATGGAGAAAGAACAGTCTTTTCTACAATTAGTACTGAAACCATAGGGCATCCATAAACAATATAATAAAAAAAATCTTCGAGCCACAACTCACATATACCCAAAAATTAAGTCAAAATGGATCACAGGACTAGACATAAAACATAAAACTATGCATCTTTTACAAGAAAACAGAAGAAAATTTTGTGATCTTGAATTGGGCAAAGAGTTTTTAAATACAATACAAAAAAGCATATCTATAAATGAAAAAAATTGATAAATAGGACTCATCCAAGTTAAGTCCTTTCATTCTGCAAAAGACCCTTTCAAGATATTAAGAAGATAAGCACTGAGAAAATATTTCAAATCACATATCTCACAAAGGACTTGTGTCCCGGATACATAAAGAACTCTCAAAACTCAATAATAAGAAAACAAACTACCCAGTTAAAAAGCAAGCGAAAGATCTGAACAGACACTTGGCCAAAGAAGAGACATGGATAGCAAATAAAAACATGCAAAGATGTTAGACAACATTAGTCATTACAGAAATGCAAATTCAAACCACAATGAAATACCAGTACACACCAATTAGAATGAGTAAAAGAAAAAAAACTGACAATACCAAGTGCTGACAATGATGTAAAAAAAACTAGCATTCTCATACATTGCTGGTAGAAATGTAAAATGGTAACAACAACTTTGAAAAACAATTGGGCAGTTTCTTTCTTTCTTTTTTTCTTTTTTTTTTTTTTTTTTTAATGGAGTTTCGCTTTTGTCACCCAGGCTGGAGTGCAGTGGCACAATCTCAGTTCACTGCAACCTCCGTCTGTTGGATTCAAGTGATTCTCCTGCCTCAGCCTCCTGATTAGCTGTGATTACAGGCATGAGCCACCACCACACTCAGCTAATTTTCGTATTTTTAGTAGAGATGGCCAGGCTGGTGGCAAACTCCTGACCTCAGGTGATCCACCCACTTTGGCCTCCCAAAGTGCTAGGATTACAGGCATGAGCCAAAACCCTCAGCCTGGGCAGTTTCCTATAAAGTAAAACATACTTTTCATATGACCTAGCAATTCCACTGCTAAGTATTTACCCAAAAGACATAAAAACATGTTCACATAACAACCTTTTTTATGAATTTTTTACAGCAGTTATGGCAACATTTATTCATAACCACCAAAAACTGGAATAACCTGAATGTTCTTCATCTGGTGAATACATAAACTATGGCACATCCCATACAATGGAATACTACTCAGTAATAAAAAGTAAGAAGTGAAATACACCAGATCCAAAGGGCTCTATATGACTCACTCTATGGCTTATTTATATGACATACTAAAAAAGGCAAAACTCCAGGGGTGGAGAACAGGTCCATAGCTGCTAGGGTTTCAGGTGGGGGAAGGGGTTGACTATAAAGGGATAGCATAAGGGAAGTTTTAGACTGATGGAATCTTTCCACATCTGGATTCTGGTGGTGCTTACATGACTCTACACATTTGTCAAAACGTAAAGCATTGTATATACCAAAAAGCATGGATTTTGGAAATAAATATATATATTTAAATAGCATGTCTGTGTGTGGTTCTTTGCATTATGTGAAAACTGCAATATTATCTCAGGAATAAAATATATAACCACTTTTTAATTTACAAAAATATAATAAAAAGCCTAAGTGGTGGGCCCAAGGGGTAGAAAGGGAAGCTCTGAAAATATTTATAAGCAGAAAAAAAGAGCGTCAGTGGAGAGATAAGGTAGACATGCAAGAAAGGAGCAGTGATGAATTGAACAAGGCTGTGAAAAAAATGGAAGGGAATGGAATCGAGCACAAAAGTGGCCAAGTTCTGAGTATCTTTCAAATCAGAAAGTAAGCATTACCTCCACAAAGCCTTCCCAGGAGCCCCAAAGTGGAAATTACCTTTTCCTCCTCTGAAACTCGACATCACTTTAAACATACTGTCTGATAAACTCTTCATAATTACTATGAGATAGGATTATTCCTATTTTACATGTCTTATCTCCCGCGCCTTCCCCAATAACTCACTAGATTATAAATTATTTGAAAGCAAACCTTCAGGGACAATTTATATTTCTTTCCTCCAAAGTGCCTTGCATTATGCTTTAAATATAGTAAAACTGAAACCAAAACAAAACCACAATAAGTATGTTGAGTAAATAATGCAGAGAGTAGTAGATGGTTTACTGATTGATTCTTGCATGTGATATCCCTTGTATTACAATCCAGTATAATAACTTTTGCACACTGTCACTTTTGTTGTCAAATGTATTCAGTTACGGATTCATCTGAGTCTTAAATTTGAAGCAAAAAGTGTTTGAAAAATTGTCGAGGACATCAGTTACTTACATAAATATATTTAAAAATTCACCTCCGGAAAGACCACCCATTCTAATTCCCTTGGAAAGTTACAGAAAAAGCAGTTGGCTCTACAAGATTGGGGGTGGGGGATACATTAGGCTCATTTTAAGTAAGCCAAAAATTCTGGCCGGGCATGATGACATCACGCCTGTAATCACAATACTTTGTAAGGCCAAGGCATGAGGAGCACTTGAGGCCTTGAGGCTTGGTTCGAGACCAGCCTGGGCAACACTGCAAGATACTGTCTCTACAAAAACAAAAAATGAGCCAGGCATGGTGGTGCATGCCTGGGGCCCCAGCTATTTGAAAGGTTGAGGTGGGAGGATCTCTTGAGCCCAGGTAGTAGAGGCTACAATGAGCATGATTGGGCCACTGCCCTCCAGCCTGGGTGACAGTGAGAACCTGTCTCTTAAAAAAAAATCTGAGGTACATGTATTTAATGTGCAAGTTTGTAATGCTCAGTTTTATCAATGACCTTTCTTTTCTTTCTGTACATATGCTAACTCATCTTTGAATGATCTTATTTCTTTCCCTGGAGTTTAGGGGAAAGAAACCATAAGTAAATGAGATACTATCAGTCTACTGAATGTATCACTGAATTCCATCATTGATGACATTATACTCAGTTACAGAGCATTATGAATTCATCTACTCTCATTTTGTCACTAATCAGGATATCATGTCCAGGTAACTGAATTTACTCTGTAAAACTTAGTGTAGGACCTCTTTTTCTATTAGGATACACTTCCAGCATCGAGGACATGGAAATTTTGTTACAAATAGTAAGTACCACATAACAATTAAAATATAATTCATTGGCCAGGTGCAGTGGCTCATGCCTATAATCTCAACACTTTGGGAGGCCGAGGCAGATGGATCACCTGAGGTCGGGAGTTTGAGACCAGCCTGACCAACATGGAGAAATCTCGTCTCTACCAAAAATAAAAACAAAAAATCAGCCAGGTGTGGTGGCGCATGCCTGTAATCCCAGCTACTCAAGGGGCTGAGATAGGAGAATTGCTTGAACCTTGGAGGCAGAGGTTGCAGTGAGCCAAGATTGCACCATTGCACTCCAGCCTGGGCAACAAAAGTGAAACTCTCTCTCAAAAAAAGAAAAGATATAATTTACTACTTCCGTTTTTTTTTTTTTTTGGTTTTTTTTTTCCGAGATGGAGTTTCGCTCTTGTTACCCAGACTGGAGTGCAATGGCACGATCTCGGCTCACCGCAACCTCTGCCTTTGGGTTCAAGCAATTCTCCTGCCTCAGCCTCCCGAGTAGCTGGGACTACAGGTGCACACCACCATGCCCAGCTAGTTTTTGTATTTTTAGTAGAGACGGGGTTTCACCTTGTTGACCAGGATGGTCTCGATCTCTTGACCTTGTGATCCACCCGCCTCGGCCTCTACTACTACTTCCTTAAAAACAAAATAAAGCAAAACAAAAAGACTGTCCTTCAGAACATATCAAGGAGATAATTTTTTCTTGTTATCAATGAATGAAACATGCTATGGACTGAATTGTGCACATCCCACCCCCCAAATTCATATGTTGAAGCCCTAACCTCCAATGTAATGATACTTAGAGATGGGCTTTTGAGACCTAAGTAGGTTCCTATGATGGGATAGTGTCCTTATGATTAGAGATGGCTCTTTCTCTTTCTCTTTCTCTCTCTTTCTTTCTCTCTCTCTCTCTCTCTCTCTCTCTCTCTCTCTCTCTCTCTCTCTCTCTCTCTCTCTCCCTTCCCCCCGCCCATCTACCCCCAATCCTCCGCTCTTGCCATGTGAGGACACAGGGATAAAGGCAGCCATCTGCAAGCAAGGAAGAGGGCTCTGACCAGATGACAACTATGCTAGCTGTCACCTGTTTTTAAACCACTCCAGCTATGGTGTTTTAAACACTATGGCAGTCCAAGCTAAGACAAAAACATATTAAGAAATTTGGAGATGAAACCCTAAGCAATTCAGCACTTTATCAGTGAAGTATCGCAGGAAGAGAAATGGATGCGATGTAGGAGAGGGGACACCGAGTTACATACAGCCTGGCCCTATTACTGACTTCATGTCAGACCCTGAACAAGTTGCTCCTTAGTTTGGCTACAGATTCTGCATCTATTTAATTCGGGGACTGGATAAGCTACTCTCACAGCCACCGCAGAGCATCACTCCCACCCTCACTAACGACACTGCAGTAACTAGGTGAGACAGGAAGAAATAATCACTGAAGGCAGCAATAGGAGAATAACAAAGTGTCGTGCATCAATTGCAACTCCGGCATGACGTAGAATGCAAAATGTATAACTGAGATCAACATTTATGAAATCTGCTTCAAAAACAAATATCAAAATTGAATACTAGCCGGGCATGGTGGCTCATGCTTGTAATCCCAGCACTTTGGGAGGCTGAGGCAGGTGGATCACCTGAGGTCAAGAGTTACCCTGGTCAACCTGGCAAAACCCCATCTCTACTAAAAATACAAAAGTTAGCTGGGTATGGTGGTGCACAAGTCTAGCTACAAGGGAGGCTGAGGTGGTAGGATCATCATCTCTTCATGCTAAAGCTTAAGACGTACAAAAAAATTAAAAGAATGCAGATACAACAGAAAGGGAATGCTACGACTGCAGAAAGCACAGTGGTCATTCAGGTCCTGGCTACTCTTTGTTACAGTATACTATGATTTTTTTTCCCAAGATGAAGTCTAGGGAAGCATATAATTACACAGGGGAAAGAGAACATGCTATGCTAACCCCGGACATAATAGTGCTGTCAGCAAAGCATTTGTCTTCCACTTAACAGCTCTAAATGCCCAGGAAGTAAAAAGTCAGAACAGTTACTTTCGCAACTTGATTTAGTCCTCTTTACGAATGCTTTAGAGTAACCAAGTCACAATTACATTTTCATAGGTAGGCTAAAATCACCCCATGCAATTTTTTTATGTTTTATCTTACAGTCTTTTAATTTCTACATTTAACACAGCAACTTCCTTGAATAATAACAGTTGTAATGCTTACTTTTATACATTATAGCAGACATGTATCTGGCAGGGGTTTCCAGAAGGACCCATAACACAATGGCATAGGTCAGGAAGCTCCTCCATTGCCAGGAGAAAGAAAACGAAGGCAGGCCAGACCTAAGGGCAAACAAATGAAATAGAAAACCAGCGACAATAATAGTCTCAACAGTACATAGAACTTTATAAGAATTAAGCACAACCTTATTAAGGCATTATATGAAACAGCACACAAGGAAATTATCTAATGGAAGAACTACAAGCAAGGGATGCTATAAGTGAATGTTATTTGCTTGGCTAAGTACTTGACAATTTTTGTTAATGAAAAGGTCTAATTCTCCATTCAAGGTAAGTGGAAGGAAGTTTTCATAAGTTGAATTAGCCTTAATTTCACTGTCTAATTCAAAATAAAACAAAATATTTTCCCCTTTCCCAATTCAATCGTCACTACTAAAAAAACAGCAAGTCTTTTTTTCCCCAAAGGAATTTCATTCTGTTTCCTTTCATTCAAGGTGAGGGATAAAAAACAAATCTAAGTGAGACTTGGTCTCAGGAAAATATAACCCTAAAAGCTGATTTTTGAAATTATGATTGACATCTGAAACACCTAATGAGCCATTTTGACAGCAGCTGTGTTTATGAAAATCCCTACTCTGGCTATCAGAAACTGACAAGCTCCATTTTTAGTTTATAAACGAAGGTGCTAGTATTCATCAGCCATTGTGAACCCACTACGGATGCTATTCCACTTATACACTTAAAGACCAGCACTTAGGCTTGCTGTAGCATTTCAAAATGCTAGCTTTTGAATCATGAACTCCCTTAGCCCACTTAAAATATGATTCTACTCACATACCGATTTTAAGAATGCATTTATTTTGCAAGGCAAGGAATATGCATGTTGGAGTTTATAGTAAACTGTTCAGAACTAAAGAAGCTATGGAAGGTGCTTGATATAGGAAGATACTTAGACTCATATCCTTAATTTGAGAAGACAGTAATGTAAATGTTACAAAACACAGATGTCCACAAACTTTAGGATATAATTTTCCAAGTTATTTTGTACAAAGGAATCAAAGTTCAACATATGTCAGCAGCTTACTACTCATCCTTAAAACATATCTGAGTGTACTCATTTAAAGTAATAAAGGTCATAAACAAAACTTGTATTCCTTGACCCAGGAAGGCTGACAGCAACATTGCACTCTCTGGGGGCCTGAAAACAACTGTATGAATCATCTTCCAGCCACACTCCTGCTGGGCATCCTCCTACACATAAGAAAGTCTCTAATAAACATATAAGTTGCTATGACAGAAAGTTACAAGAGCTCTGAAAGTTAGTTGAAACGGAATTTTCCTTTAAAAGTGGACTAACCGGAAACCAATGGCTCATTATGAATTCAGCAGGTCTCTGGAAGGTACATGATCCTGCCACACAAATAAATCACTCCCTTACTTGAAGTTTTGCATCAGAGAGAGTGTGTTCATTACATAAAACACACAAGTGGTCAGGCACAGTGGCTCACACCTGTAATCACAGAACTTTGGGAGGCCAAGGTGGGCGGATCACGAGGTCAGGCAATCCAGACCATCCTGGCCAACATGGTGAAACCCCGTCTCTACTAAAAATACAAAAATTAGTTGGGCATGGTGGCACACACCTGTAGTCCCAGTTACTTGGGAGACTGAGGCAGAAGAATCGCTTGAAGCCAGGAGGCAGAGGTTGCAGTGAGCTGAGATCGCCGACCAAGGAAGACTTCATCCCAAAACACACACACACAGAAACACACACACACACACACACACACACACACACACACACAACTGATTTGCCTTTGATGAAGAAAGCGAAATGATTTAACCTACATAAGGAACTTAAGCAATGTTATGGCAATTAAAAATTGACCAATACACAAGTGGTCATGAGTCAAAACGTTATAAACAGTATAACCTAAATTATAGTGTTTTGCAATGTTTGATATGATATCTCCTACTTCTAATCAATGAAAATCTTTAATAATGATATTGTGAGAATTCAGAAACACTTAAAAATGATATAATCAAAAAGCTGATAGTGAACAGCTCTCTAATAAACCTCTCTGTTGTTTTAAAAAAATTTACTCAACTCTGTAGTTTCTGATTTGGTATAACATTGAAAATTACTAGGCATAAAAATTGTGCTGTATTCAAGGTGCCATACTCTAAATAAAAATATAACATTGATGAAAACTGGGCAGAATAGGTACTTAAGTATTTGCTGAATCAAACATATGCATTTTTACTTACAGGAGAACTCATCTGATTACATCTGATAATACCTTTGTGGAGAGTCCTGAATATGACGACAGCCAGCATTCCAGATAAGAAAAGAATAACAGCAAAGGAATTCATAATACTAGAAAATTTGAGAAAGAAAAAAAGAGAAGTTAAATCTCAAACTTCCTAATGGAGCACTAAAAAATATGCATCTACATATAAAAGAAAGACATTCAAATTATCATTGTGTCTAAATTTAGATCAATGACTGAATGCATCAATATATTAAATGAACTTTATGTTACGAAAGTGTATTACAAATAAAGTAATAGAACAACACCATTCTTAAGATTTTTAGAAAATTTTGAGAGTACATTTTCAAAGAGAAATAAGAAGAACTGAATAAGATCTGTAACACAAACATAGTTTGGGAGCATGGAACTGGCAACGAAAGTTTGGGAGACACAGGTTGAACTAATGGCTTACTGGCTTCTTAGCCAATGGATCAAGGCCACAGTCTTTAACTCTGTTACTCTACGAGCTTCAGGGCAAAGACCCCAGGGATCGCTTGTCTACCCACTCTTACTCTGTCTAAAATTCAAACTTAAAAACTATCCCCAAAGCAAAACCAATGCCTTCTGCCATCCCATCTCCCCAGCCAAACCCATACACACCCAAAAAGTTTCACCAGAATCCATGAAAAGTCCAGCACTGTTTTAGTGAGATACCAATAAGACTGATGTCTAAAATGTCTGTTAAATGTCGTTAAGTAAATTAAGTCACGACAGAAACTGAAATGTAGTACATCCATTGTTACAATACTACTACTAGAAATTGCCGGGTGCGGTGGCTCACGCCTGTAATCCCAGCACTTTGGGAGCCCGAGGCAGGTGGATCACAAGGTCAAGAGATCCAGACCATCCTGGTCAACATGGTGAAACCCTGTCTCTACTAAAAATACAAAAAATTAGCTGGGCATGGTGGCGCATGCCTGTAATCCCAGCTACTCAGGAGGCTGAGGCAGGAGAATTGCCTGAACCCAGGAGGTAGAGGTTGTGGTGAGCCAAGATTGCGCCATTGCACTCCAGCCTGGGTAACAAGAGCGAAACTCCGTCTCAAAAAAAAAAAAAAAATACTACTAGAAATCAGCCCTCATGATCTATCTAGAGGACCTTCACTTTTACAATCCCTTTGGAGAAGCCATTTAAATAAATTGTATCTAGGAGACTTCTGGGGGAGTGGGATGACAAAATGGGATTACACTGTTGCCCAAACAGAAGCCTCTCTGGAAAAGCTACCATAGGAAGAAGAAAGGGGACAAGGAGAAGGAGAAGGAGGAATAATAGGAATGAGAAAGGAAGGGAGCCGGGCGTGGTGGCTCACGCCTGTAATCCCAGCATTTTGGGAGGCCGAGGCAGGCGGATCACGAGGTCAAGAGATCAAGACCATCCTGGCCAACATAGTGAAACCCTGTCTCTACTAAAATACAAAAATTAGCTGGGCATGGTGGCATGGCACACCTGTAATCCCATCTACTCAGGAGGCTGAGGCAGGAGAATTGTTTGAACCCGGGAGGCAGAGGTTCAAACAATCTTGGCAGTGAGCCAAGATTGCACCACTGCACTGCAGCCTGGCACCTGGTGACAAAGCGAGACTCTGTCTCAAAAAGAAAAAAAAGAAAAGATAGGGAAGGGTATTTTCATTTTAAAGTCAGTGGGACTATAAGAAGAATCATCACT
Organism: Callithrix jacchus; assembly: GCF_049354715.1. Taxonomy (NCBI): domain Eukaryota; kingdom Metazoa; phylum Chordata; class Mammalia; order Primates; family Cebidae; genus Callithrix; species Callithrix jacchus. Next base: position 133,742,236 of record NC_133524.1, on the reverse strand, counting down.
TCAGAAGACCATACTCATAGTATCACACCATTCCCTACTTTTACTTTTTTAATTTTTATTTTATTTTTAGAGGCAGGGTCTCTCCATCTTGCCCAGGCTGGTCCTGAACTCCTGGTCTTCAGTGATCTTCCCACCCCGGCCTCCCAAAGCCCTGAGATTACAGGTGTGAGCCACCACACTAGGCGCTTACTTTCATTTTTCATTTTGTAATCTCCTTTAACCCATGATTGCCTTATTACAGGATACTAAGTCAACAAGGAATAAAATACTATGCAGGCAAGTTCATTTCCTTTTGACCAGCTTCTCTGTTCAGTCTCCTGAGTTACTAACTTCACATCCTCCTCCACTCTCAGCACTTTATCACAGCCCCAGTCATTAATTATGTTCTCAATTGATCATCCTTCAATAGGTCCATCCACGTGAAACTACTCTTCCCATAGTCACAGACTTCTAACTGTGGTTTCATCCTGTTGAAGATTCCTGAGGAATCAAGTCCTTTCACTCTGGGTCCATTAGAATGTAAGCTTCACGCAGAGAAGCCTCCTCTGCTTTATTCACTGTTGAGCTCAGAGCCTACCACAACATTACAATAGGGACTAAAAAGAGTAAATGGTCCTTCACTGGTAGACACTGGCTCCTCTCATCTATATGACGGGCCTTGATTACACAACCACTTGAAGTTGTAGGTTTGTCATACGAAATCCTTTCACCCTTTTTCTCACCTCTTCCCAGGTTGTTATGACATCCCTACCTTCCTCCACCCCAGCTGGTTACTCCTTTTCCTAATGCTCTAGTGTGCCTGAACTTTTGGAACCCACAAACAAAAATTTCCATTCCGTTTTAGTTTTCCTGTCTTGCACAGTGTCAACTTCCGCAGTCATATCTCGCTGACTCCCCAACCCAATATCCATTTCATGCAGACATAGTATCTCCATGATATTTCAGGTTTCTCTTTCCCTTCAGCATAAATATTAACATATCTAAAACACATTTCTGGTGGGGTTTTTTTCTTTGAGTCAGAGTCTCACTCTGCTGTCCAGCCTGGAGTGCGGTGGCATGATCTCGACTCACTGCAACCACTTCCTCCCATGTTCAAGCGATTATCCTGCCTCAGCCTCCTGAGTAGCTGAGATTACAGGCGCATGCCACCACACCTGGCTAATTTTTGTATTTTTAGTAGATACAGGGTTTCATCATGTTGATCAGGCTAGTCTCAAATTCCTGACCTCGTGATCCATCCGCCTCAGCCTCCCAAAGTGCTTGGATTACAGGTGTGAGCCACCACGCCTGGCCCATTTTTTTTTAAATTATGTATGTGGGGACTTGAAGGGAGAAGAAGAGAGAGGAAACTACAGTCACATAGAAGGAAAAAGATGTAACCCAAGATTATCTGTGATGACAAAATATGTTAATTTGGATATGTATATTTGCATTTTCTACCTCAAAACTACTTACTTTTACTTCATTAAGTACTTACCTAAACCACTGAATGTTGGTATGAGGCACAGACTCCAAAATAGAATCCCACCTAGAAGCCCACTTGACAGTTTTGCTTTTGTAAAACAGGATATAAAATCATATGACCAAATGTTAGTTGAAACTTTGGAAAAATGATTCTGCATATACTTTCTCCATTTCTTTAGTTCTAACTTCATGGAATTATGTGATCTACTTTGACATTTTTTTTTTGAGACAGTCTCGCTCTGTCACCCAGGCAGCAGTGTGGTGGTACGATCGCAGCTCATTTCAGCCTCTGTCTCCCGGGTTCAAGCGATTCTCCTGCTTCAGCCTGCTGAGAATCTGAGATTACAGATATGAGCCACACCCAGCTAATTTTTGTATTTTTAGTAGAGATGGGGTCTTGACATGTTGGACAGGTTGGTCTCGAACTCCTGACCTCAGGTGATCCACTCACCTCGGCCTCTCAATGTGCTGGGATTCCAGGCATGAGCCACGACACCCAGCCTTCCTATTTTCATTTCCTAATATTCTACCTCATTTCAAAAAGAGACTAGGAGGAAATAATTTTAGCTTGCTGCTATTCATCAGTAATAGCATCTCTTTGCTACTACTTTTCTGTAACCCTAAACCCACCCCATACTTCATTTCATTTTGTCCCTTTTGTCCTGATCATATTTCCATCTGCGAAAGTACACAAAGGTATAGATAATGAGAGTCACTGTAGCTTTGTTTGTAAATGTAAAAACCTAGAAGCAACCAAATATGCCCATCACAATGAAAATAAACTATGGTAATCCATGCAAATAGCATGTAACCATTAAAAAGAATGATGTGCATCTATAGGTGACGACATCTCTATGAAATAGCGTTGAGTGAAAAAAGAAAGGTGAACAGTATGTGTGGCAGGATTCCATTTTCTCCCAAGAAGATGATATGCATATCTTATAGGTACAAATATTTTTCTGGAAGGATAAATGAGAAAAAATAATGCTTATACTGTTAGATGGAGAGAGTAGGAACTGGAGGGTAAAGGAAGGGAGAAATTTACTTATACATTTTCTATTTGGTTTGAAGTCTTCACCACATGCAAATACATAAATGTTATTGGTATTATTACTTAAATTCAACTAAAAGACAACTTGCCTCACTGCAACCCACCAACTCCACCCTCTGCAAATAGGTTTGTTATTAGGGTATTTTGTTTGATTATAAATCCTTGTTCAACTTAACCCATCATTTTGTTTTTTGGTTTTTGTTTTTTTGTTTGTTTGTCTGTCTGAGAGTCTCCTCACTCGGCCACCCAGGCTGGAGTCCAGTGGCATGATCACAGCTCACTGCAGCCTCACCCTCCCCAGCTCAAGTGATTCTCTCACCTCAGCCTCTCAAGTAGCTGGGACCACAGGTGTGCGCCACCATGTCCAGGTAATTTTTTAGTATTTTTGTAGACAAGCTCTCACTATGTTGCCCAGGCTGGTCTTAAATTCCTGGGTGCAAGCAGTTCATCTACCTCAGCCTCCAAAAGTGCTGGGATTATAGGCGTAAGCCAGCCCATTTCTTATATTTTACATTTTTGTATGTAAAGTATTTTGTTGGTGTGTGCCTATTGTCCTAGCTACCCAGGAGGCTGAGGTGGGAGGATCACCTGAGCCAGGGAGTTTGAGGCTGCCATGAGCTGTGACTGTGCCACTATACTCCAGCCTGGGCAACAGAGTGAGACCCTGTTTCAAGGAAAAAGAAAGATTTTCTTTTATGTTGTAGTTTTCAGTACTGAATAAAACATAAGAAAACAGTTATGAATCAAGTTGTTTCTGCTGATGAGTGATCAAATTCAACTTGTCAAGAGCTTTAAGATACTGCCAATATATTAAGATCTTAAATAATAATCCCCAATAAACACTAAAGCCTTTCATGAAGTGTTATTACCCCTCAAATCCAGGCACTACCACTACTCTTAGATAATTTTTATGTTGCCAGAGCCGGTCTCATGAACCCCTGGGTTCAAGCCATCCTCCCACCTCAGCCTCCCAAAGTGCTGGGATTACAGGCAGGAGCCACACTGCACCCAGCCTTAAAAAAGAAAAAAAATGTAAATGGGTTTTAATCCTACAATAGTTTTGAGGTAAATCCTGATGACCATGTGACCATCATTAACACTACCAGTGGTGGGACAGCTTAGCATTATGTGCCTCTTCATGTATTCCTACCAAGAATGCATGGCCTGCATCTGGTCATGAAGAAACATCCAAAAGACTCAACTTGACAGTCATCCTACAGAATGTAATGTCTGTCCCCTTTGAAAATTTCAAGGATATGGAAGACTAATGAACTTAGTCCAGATTGGAGGAGACCAAAAACATAATCCTGGATAGGACTGTGAACTGGAAACGGAAAGAGTGACGCTGCTGACCAGCTGATAACATTTGAATGTCTGGATGTGGATTCAACAGTCCTGATTCCTGATTTGGAGGGTTGTATGCTAGCAGGAGAGTGACCTCGTTTTGAGGAAGTACCCTCCCAGAGTGTTTAGGGGTGATTAGACAACCTCTAGCTCTCAAATTTTCAGAAAAAGACTAATGATAATGGACACCCACACAGAAGAGTGAACAACGAAGCAAATGAGGTACATTGTTAACAATCTGGCTAAGGGGACTAGGGGAATTCTTTGTACTGTTATGGCAATTCTTCTCTAAGTCTGAAACTGTTTCAAAATGAAATTCTTTTAACAAACCTATAAGAAGACTGGGCGCGGTGGCTCACGCCTGTAATCCCAGCACTTTGGGAGGCCGAGGTGGGTGGATCACAAGGTCAAGAGATCGAGACCATCCTGGTCAACATGGTGAAACCCCGTCTCTACTAAAAATACAAAAAATTAGCTGGGCATGGCGGCGCGTGCCTGTAATCCCAGCTACTCAGGAGGCTGAGGCAGGAGAATTGCCTCAACCCAGGAGGCGGAGGTTGCAGTGAGCCGAGATAGCGCCATTGCACTCCAGCCTGGGTAACAAGAGTGAAACTCCGTCTCAAAAAAAAAAAAAAACCTATAAGAAAATCATAATTTATAAAACTGATAAATCAGAAGGTAAATACTTCATGAACAAACTTATCCATCTATTAAAATATTGTTGCATTTTTCTAGGAACTCCTTTAAAAAATATTTTTGCAACAGTAAAATGTGATTTATTTTGTGAAAATTTGAATTACATGCACCTCTCTACCAGCCTATCCATTGTTTTAACTGAGTTCATTCACATCAAGTCTTTAAAAAAAAAAAAAAAGAGCAGTACTTTCAAATATGCACTGTGAAGTTTGGATTTTAAGTACAAAGAGAGCCAGGACAATCTGCAATTGCTATACAGTCGTTTTTTGCACCAAACATTGCCACCTACTGGAAATAACAGACCACAACACATATGACTCTTCCCTAGGAAAGTAAAAAATTATTTTAAAATCCTAAGGCATATTTGAGAACAAAACAACAAATGCGAAAAGATAAGTAAATGGTAGAAACAATTTTTAATCCATTTAAAATGAATGATTTATTTTTTTACTTTTTATTCTTATAATTTTTTTGTCTTTTTGTTTTTTTCCTTTTTGTGGAGAAAGGGGTCTCGCTATTCTTTTATAATTTTTTTTTGTCTTTTTGTTTTTTTCCTTTTTGTGGAGAAAGGGGTCTCGCTATTCTTTTATAATTTTTTTTTGTCTTTTTGTTTTTTTCCTTTTTGTGGAGAAAGGGGTCTTGCTATATTGCCCAGGCAGGTCTCGAACTCCTGAGCTCAATCTATCCTCCCTCCTCTAACTCCCTAAGAGCTGGGATTACAATTATGCTGCATCTTTACATCCTAGAGTTTCAAAATCTTTTATAAGACAGCAATTCTCATAAAATCACATGAAGTAAACAGGTCTGTAAGGTTGGTAATAATGGAGGCACAAGAAGCAAACGTAGAAAACAGACAAGACTTCTTGATCCATTACACGGTACCCTATCAGAGATCTCATTCAACAAAAATTCACGCAGCGGGCCGGGCGCAGTGGCTCATGCCTGTAATCCCAGCACTTTGGGAGGTTGAGACGGGCGGATCACGAGGTCAAGATATCGAGACCATCCTGGCCAACATGGTGAAACTCCGTCTCTACTAAAAATACAAAAAAAAAAAAAAATTAGCCAGGCTTGGTGGCACGCGCCTGTGGTCCCAGCTACTCCGGGGGCTGAGGCGGAAGAATCGCTTGAACCCAGGAGGCGGAGGTTGCAGTGAGCCGAGATTGCGCCACTGCACTCCAGCCTGGGGACAGAGCAAGACTCCATCCCCCCACAAAAAAAAAAAAAAAAAAAAAAAAAAAAAAAAAAAAAAATCATGCAGGGGCCGGACGCGGTGGCTCACCCCTGTAGTCCCAGCACTTTTGGAGGCCGAGGCGGGTGGATCGCTCGAGCTCAGGAGCTCGAGACCAGCCTGGGCAACATGGTGAAACCCTGTTTCTACAAAAAATCAAAAATTAGCGGGGCATGGTGGTGCTTGCCTGTGCTCCCAGCTAGTTAGGAGGCTGAGGTAGGAGAATGGAGTGAACCTGGGAGGTCGAAGGTACAGTGAGCTGAGATCGCGCCACTGCACTCCAGCCTGAGCAACACAGTGAGACCCTGTCTAAAAAAAATTAAAATAATATGCAGGGATTCAAAAAAGAATCAAGCTGGCTGGTGGCTTGATCTTAGGCCAGTTGTTCGCAACAGGAGAAACAGCACCCTCTAGGGGTCATAATGAGAATCTGCGGCCACACTGCTGGTGTTGAGGCGCAAAGCACAATGGAGAATTGAGAACTGTATGGTGTCTTACAACTCTTTCAAATGCCTCAATCAACTTTCATGTGGGTGCAAAACTGCCTATTGATTATCTGAGCCTGATTATAACTCAGCCCCACCGTTTTTGTTTTTAGAAACAAGGCCTCTGTTTCCCAGGCTGGAGTCCAGTGGTGCAATCACTGCTCACTGCAGCCTCAACCTCTCAAGCCTCAAGCGATCCTCAAACCTCAGCCTCCTGAAGTAGTTGGGACCACAGGTGTGCCACCACATCCGGCTAATTTTTTTTTTTTTTTAGAGACAGAGTGTCACTCTGTTACCCAGGCTGGTCTTGAACTCCTGAGCTCAAGTACTCCTCCCACCTCAGCCTCCCAAAGTGCTGGGATTTTAGGCATGAGCCACTGCACCTGGTCCTAACTCCCTTTTACAGGTAAAGTATTTTCACATAGTTTCAATCTTCGTTGATATTTTTTCCCAAGAACGCAACTACCATGTCAATTGAAGGAAAACGGTACTACGTTTGGCTTGGAATTTTGCCAAAATTAATCATATCAGAAAATCATGGCATCATTTAGAGCTATCTGGTATTGGAGCAACCAATGCATACTATTCTTATATGCATGTGTTGCCATATTTACGATACTTATACCTACAGGTGCAAGCATCTGGCAATGACTGAAATATATACCTAAATACATATTTTATTAAAAGTTACTTCCCAGCTGGGCACAGTGGCTCACGCCTGTAATCCCAACACTTTGGGAGGCCAAGGCGGGCGGATCACCTAAGGTCAGGAGGTCAAGACCAGCCTGACAAACATGGAGAAACCCTGACTCTACTAAAAATACAAAAAATTAGCTGGGTGTGGTGGCCCATGCCTGTAATCCAGCTATTCAAGAGGCTGAGGCAGGAGAATCGCTTAAACCTGGGAGGCAGAGGTTTCAGTGAGCCAAGATTGCAGCACTGCACTCCAGCCTGGACAGCAAGAGTGAAACTCAATTTCAAAAAAAAAAAAAGTTACTTCTCTTTTGTTTATCCTTTATATTGTAGTTAGGATGTTATATTGATGTTTATTGAAACTATGTATATAGACATGTTTCATTGTCTTACCTATTAGTATCATTTTAGAATAGTAAAAGGAGAGTTACAAACTATTTGTTACTAAAAGAAGACATCAGCCAGGCGGGGTGGCACATGCCTGTAATCCCAGCACTTTGGGAGGCCGAGGCAGGTGGATCACCTGAGGTCAGGAGTTCAAGACCAGCCTGGCCAACATGGTGGAACCCCCCCACCTCTACTAAAAATAGAAACCTAACCAGGTGTGGTGGCGCGTGCCTATAATCCCAGCTACTTGGGAGGCTGAGGCAGGAGAATCGCATGAACCCGGGAGGCGGAGGTTGCAGTGAGCCGAGATCACGCCATTGCACTCCAACCTGGGCAACAAGAGCAAAACTCCGTTTCAAAACAAAACAAAACAAAAAACTATGTTTTTAAAGCAAAAGTTTTGTGAATAGAAACACCTTACCATGGCATTCAATAAACTCGTAGTAGGCACTCAGTTCATAATAGGCACTCAATAAACATGTTATATAAATTGATAAACAAAAGGTCTTCACTCAAATGTTAATCTTTATGACTCATGTCTCCTGAACAAATGCATTATAAACTCCAAATTTTACACCCATTTGGGAACCTGTATTATTTTCTGAAAATATTGAAGTGCATTCTCAAGACAGTTAAGTTAAAAACAAAATAACAGGCCAGGTGTGGTGGCTCACTCCTGTAATCTCAGCACTTTGGGAGGCCAAGGTAGGTGGATTACTTGAGGTTGGAAGTTCGAGACCACCCTGGCCAACATGGTGAAACCCCATCTCTACTAAAAATACAAAAATTTGCCAAGCATAGTAGCCCATACCTGTAGTCCCAGGTACTCGGGAGGCTGAGGCACAAGAATCACTTGAACCTGGGAGGCAGAGGTTGCAGTGAGCCAAGATTGCGCCACTGCACTCCATTCTGGGTGACAAAGTGAGACACCAATTCAGAAAAAAAAAATAAACTTTTCAAACTAAATTATTATTTGCCTCTGAACTTCTCTGTGTCTAGGCCTGATCAGGGGCTCAGGCTCACAAGCTCAGCCGATGATTATAGGCTCTGAGTCCAAACACCAGTTTGCCAGCGGCTGCAGCAAAGTGATGTGACAGGTACAGAAGAAAGGAGATGGTGATTCAGGTGACTGAAGAGCCAGAAGTGTTGCATGGCTCTGACATCTGTAAGTGGTTCATCATGTGCACAGAGTTCAGCTTCCTGTCCATGTTTCCCAGCCCCAATACTGTGCCAGGATTGCATCTCCGTTCTCCACTGGCCACATGAATGTCTTTGTATACTGTAGGCGGGCGTGGTGGTGCATGCCTGTAATCCCAGCTACTCGGGAGGCTGAGGCACAAGAATCACTTGAACCCAGGATGCGGAGGCTGCAGTGAGCCAAGATCACACCACTGCACTCCAGCCTAGGTAACAGAATGAGACCCTATCTCAAAACAAATAAAGAGAAGAAGTCTTTGTGCAATATAAACACATCTAAGACAGTGTAGTTCTCTCAATCACAGGATCTGGTGAAATTTTCCGTATGGAGAATAAGATGGAGCAAAAGGAGGGAAGGAAGCCATGTAGAAGCACAGAGGAAGGGGAACAGATACACATGAGGTGGTTTAGATCCATGCCAACACGGCAGCCACTGGTCATATGTGGCTCTTCAGCACTTGAAATGTGTCTGGTCCTAAGGGGATGAGCTATGAGTGTAAAATACACACCAGATTTCAGACTTTGTATGGGAAAAAGAATTAAGATATTTCTGTGCCCCAAAAGTGCTATATAAACACTGTACTCTAGTGAATATATTTCTCACAAGGATATATGTTAGCAGTTCTGAAACTGCATGTGCGCTAGGGTTAAATAAATGAGTCAATGCATCATAGATAATGAGAGCCAGATTTCTTACTTTCAGAGAAAGAAATTACAACTAAACCAGGGGAGAAGGCTAGAATAAATGCAGTGTGCTGGATGATGGTCTGAGATAATGTATGAACTCGTGTTTATTTACTTATTTGCTTTTATATTTTTCCATGAGCAGTTAGCAAGTAGTCTGTAGGGTGATACTATAGACCGTAGGGCATACAGTCTATAGAGTGATACCTTGCCACTGTGAGAATAACCATTTCCCAACACTCATTCACCTACAGTTTCAACATTCATTGATCATATTGACCTGAATCAATATTTAACTGGAGGTTGAAAAACTAGTGATGTTCAAATTCTATCATTCCCACTGGAACAACTCAATAAGTGATGACTACATACCCAGCTAGTTGACAAAATCCTTCAAAGCCCATAATGTAGGTTAAGTTCATTTATACTTATAGTTACCAAGATATGAAGCTTTGCTTCTCATTTGTACACTGAAAGTTTGAGCTATGTTGCAGGTTCAGTAGGATTTTGTGAGCTACTCTAAGACACAACCACCATGGGTACCTGGGGTAGCCAAAATGGCATCCACAGTGGATCTGAATGCTACCCTAAGAGAGTACTCCAGGTCAGGCACAGTGGCTCACGCCTGTAATTTTAGCACTTTGGGAGACTGAGGTAGGTGGATCACTTTAGACCAGGAGTTCGAGGCCAGCCTGGCCAAAATGGCAAAACTTCATCTCTACTAAAAATACAAAAAAAAAAAAAAAAGAAAAAAGAAAAAAAAATAGGCCAGCTGCAGTGACTCACGCCTGTAATCCCAACATTTTGGGAGGCCGAGTGGGGTGCATCATGAGGTCACACGATCGAGACCATCCTGGCTAACATGGTGAAACCCCATCTCTACTAAAAAAATACAAAAAAAAATTTGCTGGGCATGGTGGCATGCACCTATAGTCCCAGCTACTCGGGAGGCTGAAGCAGGAGAATCACTTGAACCCAGGAGGCGGAGGTTGTGGTGAGCCGAGATCGCATCACTCCACTCCAGCCTAGGCAGCAGAGCCAGACTCAGTCTCAAAAATAAAGATAAAAATAAATACCCATGTGTGGTGGCTCACGCCTGTAATCCCAGCTACTTGGGACACTGAGGTGGGTGGATTACCTGAGGTCAAGAGTTTGAGACCAGCCTGGCCAACATAGTGAAACCCTGTCTCTGTTGAAAATACAAAAATTAGCCGGGCATGGTGGCTCATGCCTGTAATCCCAGCTACTCAGGAGGCTGAGGTAGGAGACTCGCTTGAACCCAGGAAGCAGAAGTTGCAGTGAGCCGAGATTGCACCACTGCACTCCAGCCTGGGCAACAGAGCGAGACTCTGTCTCAAAAAAAGAAAGAAAGAAAGAGTACTCCAGAGTCTAATACATTTGTAAAGTGCCGAGTTAGACTCAGACAAGACATTTCTTTATTACGAATGAGATTAGGAGACTTTTACAATTCACTAATGTGCTTTGTAAAGCTGAGAAAGGAGGCACTAGAAAGTAACATTTTCCAAACTTATTTGACTAGACTAGTGTTCTACACAATGCACTTGGGGAAATGTTGATGTGCGCCATTAAAAAAAATTGTTTTAACACAAAAAAGCATTTTTCCAGCCTGCATCGTTCACTCACCCCGCTTTCTGCCTCTGCTGCCACCATGGTGCCCATAAAGCTTGTGGCGAAGGGGAACCAAAACAAAGAAGCAGGTTCTAAAGTTCACTCTTGATTGCACTCACTCTGTAGAAGATGGAATCATGGTGCTGCCAATTTTGAGCAATTTTTGCAAGAAAGGATCAAAGTGAACAGAAAAGCTGAGAGTCTTGCTTGGAGAGGTTGTGACCATCAAAATGAGCAAGAGCAAGATTACTGTGACTTCTGAGGTGCTTTTTTCCAAAAGGTATTTGAAATGCCTCACGAAAAAATATCTGAAAAAGAAGTATCTACTTGATTAGTTGTACGTAGTTGCTAACAGCAGAGAGTTAGGAATTACATTACTTCCAAATTAACCAGGATGCAGAAGAGGAGGAAGGTGACAATTAAAAGTCATTTATCTTGAACACTTTGTATAAGTTATTTTCTTTTTTCAAGGTGCTGTTAAATTATATGAGTTCTTGAATAAAACTTGGGAACCAAAAACAGAAATAAAGCATTTTTCAACCCAAGACAAGAAAATAAAGAAAGAGCACCATTAGCGATATATGTCACTACTCTCCCTTGACCCCTCTCCCCAACTATAACAGCCACGTTTTGGCCTTCAGATAAATAATATGCAGCTTAGCATGTTCTCACTGCATAATCCTCTCTCTGCATACATGAGCTATTGTTGTATGAGACATTTACAAATCAACTGCCTCCTGGGTCTGGGAGAACATATATGGGCGAGAAGGAGGAATAGGAAACATTATATGTGTACTACCTGCTAGACACTGTCCAAAATATTTCATGTTAGTGGCAGGGTGTGGTGGCTCATGCCTGTAATCCCAGCACTTTGGGAGGCCAAAGTGGGTAAATCAACTGAGGTCAGGAGTTTGAGACCAGCCTGGCCAACATGGTGAAACCTCATCTCTACTGAAAATACAAAAATGAGCCAGGTGTGGTGGCATGTGCCTGTAACCCCAGCTACTTGGGAGGCTGAGGCAAGAGAATCGTTTGAACCCAGGAGGCGGAGGTGGCCGTGAGCCGAGATCGCGCCATTGCGCTCCAGCCTGGGCAGTAAGAGGGAAACTTCATCTCAAAAAAATGAAACAAAACAAATATTTCATGTTAGCTCACTTCACCCTCAGAGCAATCACATGGGGTGAATATTTTACCTCCATTTTACAAATTCAGAAATACAGGCGCAAAGTAATTTAACCAAGTCCATACAGCTAGTAAGTGGCAGAGCAAAGATTATAATTCAACCGTGTCTGGTTCTCTCCAGTGTAACACGCTGGAAGCCAAGGGCCTTATAGGTACACTAAAAGAGTTTCAATGAAGCCAGGTGCAGTGGCTCACACCTGTAATCCCAGCACTTTGGGAGGCTGAGGTGGGCGGGTCACCGGAGGTCGGGAGTTTGAGACCAGCCTGACCAACATGGAGAAACCCTGTCTCTACTAAAAATACAAAATTAGCCAGGTGTGGTGGTGCATGCCTGTAATCCCAGCTACTCAGGAGGCTGAGGCAGAAGAATCGCTTGAATCCTGGAGGCGGAGGTTGTGGTGAGCCAAGATCATGCCATTGCACTCCAGCCTGGGCAACAAGAGTGAAACTCCATCTCTAATTAATTAAATAAATAAATAAACAAACAAACAAATAAATAAATAAGTTTCAATGGGAAAAGAAAATTCCCTCTTCTGAAATTCCTTCCAAGATTAGACTTGACTGTTGAGGAAAAAGGGGTTCAGACCTAACCTGAAATAGGGAGATTTCCCAAATTCTCCCATTTGGTATGGCTTTTTAAAAAATTATTTATTTATTTATTGAGAGAGAGTCTCAATATGTTGCCCAGGCTGGAGTGCAGTGGCACGATCTTGGCTCACTGCAACCTCCACTTCCCAGGTTCAAGCAATTCTCCTGCCTCAACCTCCTGAGTAGCTGGGACTACAAGTATGTGCCACCACACCAGACTAATGTTTGTATTTTAAGTAGAGACAGCATTTCACTGTTGGCCAGGCTGGTCTTAAACCCTTGACCTCAGGTGATTCACCCACATCTGCCTCCCAAAGTGCTGGGTTTACAGGCATGAGCTAACATGCCCGGCCCCTTCAGAATGCATTTCATTCCTTTCCCCAGATTACACTTCTGCATTTCATCCAGTGATTAGAAGACTGGACTATATTTATTGGACTAGTAAATTGCCTGTTTTCATCCATTGTACTTTGGGTAAACTGCAGGATGTTGGATCAAGCAATCCTGACCCCAGCTGGATGATTCAAGGTACACACACATTTCTAACACAAATTGTTCTCATTTTCTTTACAGTGATTCTGTAGGCAGAAAATATAATAGACCCTTAAGATAGAAAGCTAGAATGGTATAGTAGAAAAACTACAAGTTTGGGGGCCAGACAGACCTGGGTTTAAATATCACTTGCACCACCTGCTAGCTGTGATCCTGAGAAAATTACTTTAGCTTGCTGGGCTGCAGTAGCCTCATTTATAAAATGGAGATAACCACTATAGGTGATACATTGGGACAAAAGCAAGGTATTCCTAATGTGGAATTGCTTTCAGAATGAGATTCAGAAGAATCATTTTACAATGGCTGTCAGGCCATCTACAGAAATGACACAAACCAAGCATAATTTGTAAATGTTTGAGATTTGAGGTCTAGCCCCAAGTAAGGTGATGAGGGTTTGGTCTCAGGAAAGCATATCTGAAGCTATAAAAAATAAGCCTTAGATGAAACTGAGTATAACAAAAGCTCAATCAAAAAAATGATATATAGCTGGGCACAGTGGCTCACGACTGTAATCCCAGCACTTTGAGAGGCCAAGGCAGGTGGATCGCCTGAGGTTGGAAGTTTGAGACCAGCCTGGCCAGCATGGTGAAACTCCATCTCTACTAAAAAAATACAAAACTTAGCCAGGCGTGGCACCTGTAATCCCAGCTACTCAGGAAGCTGAGGCAGGAGAATCCCTTGAACCTGGGAGGCAGAGGTTGCAGTGAGCCGAGATCATGCCATTGCACTCCAGCCTGGGCAACAGAGTGAGACTCCATCTCAAATAAATGTATTTTATAGACTGTATATTATATATATACACATATATATGCATATAGGCTGTATTGCATATATGCATATATATGATATACAGTCTATAAAAGACTAAAAAGGAAAATACATAGATCTACATAGTCATAAAAGGTTTTCCCTACTAAAAGAATGTCCTAGAATCAGTGCTTTGGTGAAGCACCACTAATACAGTCTGGGGCTAAGAATACCTGACCCATAAACACAAACATCTGGTCCATGGGCAAGTAAAGAGTGTCGTGAATATCATCTTTTAATATCCCACTTCCGGCCAGGCATGGTGGCTCATGCCTGTAATCCCAGCATTTTGGGAGGCTGAGGCTGTTGGATCACCTGAGGTCAGGAGTTCAAGATCAACCTAGCCAACTTGGTGAAACCCTGTCCCTACTAAAAACAACAAAAATTAGCCGGGTGTGGTGGCAAGCGCCTATAATCCCAGCTACTTGGCAGGCTGAGGCAGGAGAATTGCTTGAACGAAGCAGAGGTTCCTGTGAGCCGAGATCATGCCACTGTACTCCAGTCTGGGCAACAGAGTGAGACTCCATCTCAAAAAAAAAAAAAAAAAATCTCACTTCCCTTTACTCTGGGGTCATATGCTCACCAAGAATCTTTCTATTTATTCTATTTTATTTATATTTGCTTTAATAAAGATATTAAATGCAGACGTACTGACCAGCTAACATTAATGGTGTGGCCCTCTAGGTATTTCTATTTCTCCATATAAATTAATAAATTAGTACTCTGGCAAGTACATCAGACCCACAGAAGTTTAGTTAGTATGGCTCTATCTCCCTTTGGTATACTTGCTAAATTAGCATTCAGAAGCAACATTTTAAAAGACTGAGAAGAACCTAGTATTGCTGAGTTTGTAAAGAAACAGCAGATCCTCAGACCTAGAAATCTTTCTGTAAACAATTTTGACAATGTCTTATCAAAATGCGTGCACCATTTTAACTGAATAACCCTACTTCTGGGAACTTTACCCCAGGAGATAAATACATAAGTTAAAATGTGAGGATGTTCATTAAAGCACCGTTCAGATTAAAAATTAGACTTTTGGGTTGTTTTCATCAACGGGGCGCTAAATATGTCAATTATGGCCTAATCTAGAAATTGATTAAAAATATATTCTCCTTTGGGAGGCCGAGGCGGGTGGATCACGAGGTCAAGATATCGAGACCATCCTGGTCAACATGGTGAAACCCCGTCTCTACTAAAGATACAAAAAATTAGCTGGGCATGGTGGCACATGCCTGTAATCCCAGCTACTCAGGAGGCAGAGGCAGGAGAATTGCCTGAACCCAGGAGGCGGAGGTTGCGGTGAGCCGAGATCGCGCCATTGCACTCCAGCCTGGGTAACAAGAGCGAAACTCCATCTCAAATATATATATATATATATATTTTTTTTTTTTTTTTTTTTTTTCTCTCTGAGCTGGGCATGGTGGCTCACCCCTGTAATCCCAGCACTTTGGGAGGCCAAGGCGGGCAGATCACCTGACATCAGGAGTCCAAGACCAGCCTGGCTAACATGGTGAAACCCTGTTTCTACTAAAAATACAAAAAATTAGCCGGGCGTGGTGGCACACACCTGTAGTCCCAGCTGCTCCGGAGACTGAGGCAGGAGAATCGCTTGAACCCAGGAGCTGGAAGTTGCAGTGAGCTGAGATCGCACCATTGCACTCCACTGGATATGGCAAAACTCCATATCAAAAAAAAAATGTGTTGTGCAATCAATAAAAAGATGTAACCTCATATTTATTGACATGGAAAGATATCCATGATAACACATTAAGTGAAAACAACACATGTAGTAGAATCCTGTTTGTACAAAGCTGCATACTCTGAGCACAGCAGGCAGTGTTTCCCTCAGATGATAGATAGATAGATAGATAGATAGATAGATAGATAGATAGATAGATAGATAGATAGTTTTTTGTTTTTTGAGACAGAGTCTCACTCTGTCGCCCAGGCTGGAGTGCAGTGGTGTGATCTGGGCTCACTGCAACTGCTGCCTACCGGGTTCACACGATTCTCCTGCCTCAGCCTCTTGAGTAGCTGAGATTATAGGCACCTGCCATCACACTTAGCTAATTTTTGTATTTTTAGTAGAGACTGGGTTTCACCATGTTGGCCAAGCTGGTCTTGAATGCCTGACCTCAGGTGATACACTCGCCTCGGCCTCCCAAAGTGTCCCTCATATATTATATAGAACATTTTATTCCTATGAGTTTCTCCATGGTCTACGAAACATTGCATATTATAATTATCTTCTGAAAAGTTACTATGCTCTTTAACACAGTGAATACTCTCGAAGTAATTGTTTTAACTTTGCTTAACCTAGCATTACCCAAAGTAACCTCACCATAGAATCCTTTTATCACAGAATACCTTTAAAAATACGAAGAGGTTGGGTGCAGTGACTCACACCTGTAATCCCAACACTTTGGGAGGCTGAGGCAGGCGGATCACCTGAGGTCAAGAATTCAAGACCAGCTTGGCCAACATGGTGAAACCCTGTCTCCACTAAAAAGACAAAAATCAGTTGGGCATGGTGGTACACGCATGTAATCCCAGCTACTCAGGAGGCTGAGGCAGGAGAATTGCTTGAACCAAGAGGCCGAGGTTGCAGTGAGCCAAGATTGTGCCACTGCACTCCAGCATGGACAACAGAGTGAGACTCCCTCTCAAAAAATAAACAAATAAATAAAAAATTAAAATAAAATACCAAGCAAAAATAAAGTAACAGACTACCGGTTATGGAAAACCCTTTGTGAAACACAGCCATCACAGAATACTCACTAGAACGTTTATAGTATATCTCTTTATATCTTTCTTTTATTTGTTGAGACTGAGTCTCAGTGTGTTGCCCAGGCTGGAGTGCAATGGCATGATCTCGGCTCACCGAAACCTCCACCTCCTGGGTTCAAGCAATTCTCTTGCGTCAGCCTCTTGAGTAGCTGGGATTACAGGTGTGCGCCACCATGCCTGGCTAATTTTTGTATTTTTAGTAGAGACAGGGTTTCTCCATATTGGTCAGGCTGGTCTCCAACTCCTGAGCTCGTGGTCCAGCCGCCTTGGCCTCCCAAAGTGCTGGGATTACAAGCGTGAGCCACCATGCCTGGCCTATCTATATCTATTTTTCACCAAAACCACACACCATCTCTGTGAAAAGAAAAACTATTTGTGAAAGAAAAAAGTCTAGAAATACAAACCATGATGAATGTCAAGTATTGGGAAGCTACTCTGTGTTGGGAACCATGCTAAGGGCTTTACATATTCTGAAAATGAGAATTAAATGACATGAGAAGAAACCGAGACTCAGACATCATGTGACTTACCTAAGCTCATGCAGCTAGTAAGTGGCAAAGGCGCATTTGAATCACAGGTCAGTCTGCCATTGTCTTGTTCTTTTCTCTACACTATACTGTGTCTCTTCCATGTGATAGTCTTCCTTTAAGGTCCCACTTGAGCAGCCGCCAGCCTGCCAACCGCAGAAGATGCCCCTCCACTTCCCCATGTACCTGTTTCAAACCTCAAACCTTTAACATGAAGTAAGAGAAAGTAAAATAGCTGGCACAGTATCCGAAATGTAGTCGACTTAATACAGTAATTCCTGTACTGACTGTCCATTAAATTGTTGGAACAGGAAGAATTTACCTGTTTTCTTGGGTCCTTAGCTGTGTTATACACCTTTATAATAAGGAAAATTTAGGCTTTAATATTAAGTACATGATATTTATAAAGATTAAGGTGATGGCACGAAGTACTTACTTCAATCTCACAGAATAAGTGTAAGTCACATTCAACTTATCTGTATATTCTCCAGGAAATAACATAGGGGATCCAATACAAGTAAGGTGGTTTTCATCTGAATGCTTACAGCTAATAAAAGAAAAAGGAGAAGGGAAGAGAATTTTATGTGAAACTGATATTGTAACATTTCTAATTTGTGGCTATTCAGGAATGTAGCAGGCTGAAAAAAATAGGCTTTTCATTATATTCTACATTTAAAACTTTTTATGATTTAAAATTCTTTTGTACCGAAATGTCCTCAACACTCAAATGAGACTCAATACACTACCCCAAATTCAAAACTTAGGAACTTTCCCTGTACCTATAGGTAGAAAGAGGGAAAAAAGAAACTGTCAGCAAATGGCTTTTTCAAATTTCACATCATCCTTTTTCAATATACTACGTAACCCATCTTGTAATCTTAACTGTGTGGCTAAAGAATTAAACAGAGGGCCGGGCGCAGTGGCTCAAGCCTGTAATCCCAGCACTTTGGGAGGCCGAAGCGGGTGGATCACGAGATCAAGAGATCGAGACCATCCTGGTCAACATGGTGAAACCCTGTCTCTACTAGAAATACAAAAAATTAGCTGGGCATGGTGGTGCATGCCTGTAATCCCAGCTACTCAGGAGGCTGAGGCAGGAGAATTGCCTCAACCCAGGAGGCGGAGGTTGCAGCAAGCCGAGATCGCACCATTGCACTCCAGCCTGGGTAACAAGAGAAAAACTCCATCTCAAAAAAAAAAAAAAAAAAATTAAATAGATGAAGCAAAAATCGTATTTGTAAGCACCCAGAGATTTGAGGACCTAGTGTGTATAAAGGACCATGCTTAGAAATGAAAGATACTGAAAATATCATCTACATGACCTTTCTGTCTGAAAAATAGATACCGTATGAAAAATAGAAGACGGAAACAAACTAGAGAAGTTTGAAACCAGACAGGAGTGACGCAGCAGCGAGTGCCTGGTCAGGGACATGGAGGCTCTTTTACTACTCAAAATGTAAAGAGGAATAAAGGGAAAACGGGAGAAAAATCAAAAGGAGAAACAGTGATGCTTCCCTTTTCATTTACTTACTCAGCATACAATTTATCCCTTGGCTTCTGTGTAATAAATAACAGGCGATCCTTATGGAATTGTCTATATGTGTGTATGTGTAATAAACCCATTCACTCACAGTTATGCAAATTACTGATGTGCACCTCTTCCTATTCGCTTTTGTAACCCTAGTGCCTGGTACATAATATGCCCTTATAAGTGTTTGTAGAATGAATAAATAGTATTTAAAGCCAGAAAGCTCCTTTATTATTTTATTTTATTTTATTTTGAGATGGCGTCTCACTCTGTCACCCAGGCTGGAATGCAGTGGCACAATCTCAGCTCACTGCAACCTCCGCCTCCTGGGTTCAAGCGATTCTCCTGCCTCAGCCTCCAAAGTGCTGGGTTTACAGGTGCAACTCACAGCGCCCAGCCCAGAACACATTTTAAAACAGCTATAAAATTTTAAAGTTATGATTTTTTGTTTTATTGTTTGTTTTTAATTCTCTTTAGCCTTATAACCATGAAAAGAATAATGATTGTTAAGGCTCCAGATCAAAATGTAACACTAAAGAGAACAATCAAATTACTGCATAATAATCCACATTAAGGTTTACTGTGTAAATACAGGCCTTGAACCCAGTAGAGAAAATACCTGCAACAAAGACTGTGTTAAGAGCTCTCACTGAAGTAGAAGCACTATTTTACTATAAACCACTGGCCTTATATATGAGCTGCATAAGGCTTTACAGGCCAGTTTCAGAACTTCGGCTTTTACTCTAAGTAAGCTGAGAAGTCAATTGAAGATTCTGAGCAGAGGATTGAAACAAGCTGAAATTTCCAAAGGAATTCTCCGAACACTGTACTGAGAACAGACCACTGGAAGACAAGGGGAGCAGCAGGGAGGCTAGCTACGTTTTTGCAGTGATCCAAGTGAGGTAAAATGATATCATGGAGTTGAGGTATAGTTGAGAAGTGGTGGATTCTGAAATATTTCGAAGGGAGAGAGCCACATGGTCTGTCAAAGGATTGGACTGAATGGGGGTATGAGTGAAGAATGAAAAAGAGGAATCAAGGGTGATGCCACGGTTTGAGGCCTCAGCAACTTGAAAGATGGAGTTGCCACTTACTGAGATGGGAAAAATAACAAGGGAAGCACATTCAAGTGGACATGTCCTGGCCAGGCACAGTGGCTCACACCTGTAAGCCCGGCACTTTGGGAGGCAGAGGCGGGTGGATCATTTGAGGTGAGGAGTTCACAACCATCCTGACTCACATGGTGAAACTCTGTCTATACTAATACAAAAATTAGCTGGGCATGGTGATGCATGCCTGTAATCTCAGCTACTCAGGAGGCTGAGGCAGGAGAATCACTTGAGCCCAGGAGGCACAAGTTGTAATAAGCAGAGATCGTGCCACTGCACTTCCACCTGGGCAACAGAGTGAGACTCCATTTCAAAAAACAAACAAAGAAGGAGACATGTCAAGTACACAGCTAAATACACAAGTCTAGAGATCTAAGAGTCATTATGGTAACACCATGAGACAGGTAAGACCACCACAGTGTGAGTATAACTCAAGAAGATAAAAAGTTCAAAAACTGAGTCTAAGGGCCCTCATTAGGAGTTTACAGAAATGAGGAGGAGATTAAGATGTGACCAGTGAGATAGGAAACCAGAAAAGCATGGTAACCTAAAACTCAAATGAAGCAAGTATTTCAAGAATAAGAGGCCAGGTTCACACTTGTAATCCCTGCATTCTGGGAGGCCAAGGCGGAAAGATGACTTGAGACCAGGAGGAGTTCAAGACTAGCCTAGGAAACATGGTGAGACCCCCATCTCTACAAATAAAAATAAAAATACAGCCAGACACAGTGGTGCATGCCTGTAGTTCCTGCTACACAGGAGGCTGAGGTGGGAGGCTGAGGTGGGAGGATCACCTAAGCCCAGGAGTTCAAAGCTACAGTAAGTTGTGATGGCACCACTGCTCTCCAGCCTGGGTGAACGAGTGAGACCCTGTCTCTTAAAAAAAAAAAAGCAGAAGAAGAGAAAAGAAAAAGAGATTATTAACTATGGTAAAAGTCGGGGAAATTATTAGCCAGCCACGCGAGGTTCAGTGGCTCACGCCTGTAATCCCAACACTTTGGGAAGCCAAGGTGGGTGGATCACAAGGTCAGGAGATCGAGACCTTTCTGGCTAACACGGTGAAACCCCGTCTCTACCAAAAATACAAAAAAAAAAAATAGCCAGGTGTGATGGTATGTGCCTGTAGCCCCAGCTACTCGGGAGGCTGAGGCAGGAGAATCACTTGAACCCAGGAGGTGGAGGTTGCGGTGAGCGGAGGTCGCACCACTGCACTCCAGCCTGGGTGACAGAGTGAGATTCTGTCTCAAAACAAACAAACAACAACAAAATACAAGACTGTAGGCCTAGCAAACAGCAAGGTCCGACTCACATCCATGGCCTCGGGCAGCTTGTTTAACTATGAAAAAGATAAATTATAACACAGTCCTTGCTCTCAGGGGGCCTACATAAATGACTTTTGCAGCAATTAGAGATTGATTAGAGATACTGTCATTTTCAGTATATCTGTTTGAGATACTGATTTGGTTTCCAGATACATATCTGCAAGTGGAATTGCTGGATCATATGGTAGCTCGATTTTTTTTTTTTTTTTTTGAGACAGTCACCCAGGCTGGAGTGCAGTGGTGCAATCTCGGCTCACTGCAACCTCCGCCTCCTGGGTTCAAAAGCATATATAAGCTATTTCTGTAGGCAGTATAGAATAAATACAACTGTGGAAAATTATTTTCTTGGCTTTTTTCCTCTGAGTCTAAGAATATAAGATGTGACTACAAAGCATTAAGTTTGATTTTCACATAGCTGGTGAGATGAGCTTCCTGTATGATCACACTTGGTTTGTTTACCACCTTTTTAACCAAATCTCTTCAAATATGAGCAAACTGGCTGAGTCAGACCTAACAGTTCATCACCCTAAAATTCTGTTTCCAAATAGCAGAAGTGACATAAACAAAAAGTATGACTGATTGTCCTTGCCATTGGTAAGGTATATCCTGACATCTCTTAGTAGCTATGTTTACTCCTGTTATTTGTAAATATGCCCTAAACCTTTTAATTCCTCTTTATTTCTCATTTGCAACACCTTGTGGAGATAGATAAGCTTCAAAATTTTTAACACAGCCACTAATTTTTTTTCTTTTTTTTTTTTAGAGACAGGGTTTCACCATATTGGTCAGGCTGGTCTCGAACTCCTGACCTCAGGTGATCCACCCACCTTGGCCTCCCAAAGTGCTGGGATTACAGGGGTGAGCCACCACGCCCAGCCAACGGCCACTAATTTTAAAAGAATTTCTGGCCAGGCGTGGTGGTTCATGCCTATAATCCCAGCACTTTGGGAGGTCGAGGTGGGCGGATCACCTGAGGTCGGGAGTTTGAAACCAGCCTGACCAACATGTTGAAACTCCCATCTCTACTAAAAAATACAAAATTAACCAGGCATGGTGGTACATGCCTATAATCCCAGCTACTTGTGAGGCTGAGGTAGGAGAATCGCTTGCACCTAGGAAGCCAAGGTTGTGGTGAGCTGAGATCACGCCATTGCAGTCCAACCTGGGCAACAAGAGCAACTCCACGTCAAAAAAAAAAAAAAAAAAAAAGAATTTCCTTTTACCAAGATCAGACAGAATTGGAATTCTCTAATCATCAGGGAAATGCAAATCAAAACCACAATGAGATATCACCTCACACCTGTCAGAATGGCTATTACTAAAAAATCAAGACATAGGCCAGGTGCAGTGGCTCATGCCTGTAATCCCAGCACTTTGGGAGCCTTGAGGTCAGGAGTTCAAGACTAGCCTGGCCAACATGGTGAAACCCCAACTTTACCAAAAATACAAAAAATTGGCCAGGTGTGGTGGCACGTGCCTGTAATCCCAGTCACTCAGGAGGCTGAGGCAGGAGAATCACTTGAACCCGGAAGGTGGATGTTGCAGTGAGCCAAGATCACACCATTTCACTCCAGCCTGGGCGACAGAGCGAGACTCCGTGTCAAAAAAAAAAAAAAAAAAAATCCAGAGATAACTGTCGGTGAGGGCATGGAGAAAAAGATCCCCTTGTGCACTGTTGGTGAAAATGTAAGTCAGTACAACCATTATGTAAAGCAGAATGTAAACTCTTCAAAAAGGTAAGAAATACAGCTACTATGTGATGCAGCAATCCCACTTCCAGATATATATCTGGAAACCACATCAGTGTCTCGAAGAGATAGCTGCACTCCTGTATTCATTGCAGTGTCATTCACAATAGCTAACATAGGAAAACAACCTAAGTGTCCACTGAGGGATAAATGGATAAAGCCTGGCTACAGAGCGAGACTCCGTCTCAAAATAATAATAATAATAACAATAATACAAAAATTAACCAGGAGCTGTGGCTCACTCCTGTAATCCCAAAACTTTGGGAGACCAAGGTAGGTGGATCACTTGAGTTCAGGAGTTCAAGACCAGCCTGGCCAACATGGTGAAACCCCATCTCTACTAAAAATATAAAAATGAGGGGTGTGGTGCCATGTACCTATAGTCCCAGCAACTTGTGAGGCTGAAGCTGGAGAATAGTTTGAACCCAGGAGTCAGAGGTTGCAGTGAGTCAAGATCATGCCACTGCACTCCAGCCTGGGCAAAAAAAAGGAGACTCTGTCTCAAAAAAATAAAAAATAAAAAAGGAAAGAAAAAATAATTGAGGCAGGGCGTGGTGGCTCATGCCTGTAATCCCAACACTTTGGGAGGCCAAGGCGGGAGGATCACAAGGTCAAGAGATCGAGACTATCCTGACCAACATGGTGAAAACCCCCCTCTGTCTCTACCAAAAATATGAAAAATTAGCTGGGCATGGTGGCACGCGCCTGTAGTCCCAGCTACTTGGGAGTCTGAGGCTGGAGAATTGCTTGAACCCAGGAGTCAGAGGTTGCAGTGAGATGAGATCATGCCACTGCACTCCAGCCTGGAGTGCAGAGCAAGACTATGTCTAAAAAAAAGAAAGAAAGGCAGAAAGGGAGAAACGGGAAGAGAGAGAGGGAGAGAGAGAGAAAAGAAAATGAGTACAAACAAGCTTTGTCAATTACTACATTGAGTAATCTACAATATATAGAGCTCTGAGATTAAGAATTACAGCATTACAAGTCTCAGAACTGAGGGTGGTGGCCCTGAAGGAGTTTTGGAGATCAGGAGTACAGTAATGATAAAGGAGAGGAGAAGAGTGATCATGTGGGAATGTGTCCAAATCAGCTTCAGGTGGAAAGTAAATAGTGTTCAATGAAGCACTGTGTGTAACTGCTAAAAATAAGAAGCAACCAAAAATCTCTATCAATCCAGTTAGATAGATTATGGTATAAACACACAGAGAAATAAAATACAACTAGTAGATTTGCACACACTAGTATGAAAGTATATCCATACTAACAGAGAGAAAAAGCACAGCATAGTGGTTAGGGATGTGGATCCACAGTCAAACCACCTATATTCGGCCAGGCGTGTGACTCACACCTGTAATCGCAGCACTTTGGGAGGCCAAGGTGGGCAGATCATACAAGGTTAGGAGTTTGAGACCAGCCTGGCCAACATGGCAAAATCGTGTCTCCACTAAAAATACAAAAATTAGTCAGACATGGTGACGTGCACCTATAATCCCAGCTACTCCGAGGCTGAGGCAAGAGAATCGTTTGAATCTAGGAAGTGGAGGTTGCAGTGAGCCAAGATCTCACCACTGCACTCCAGCCTGGGTGACAGAGCAAGACTCCATCTCAATTTTTACAAAAAAGGCTAGGTGCGGTGAAACCCATCTCTACTAAAAGTTAAAAAAATTAGCCGGGAGTAGTGGCACATGCCTGTAATACCAGCTGCTTGGGAGGCTGAGGCAGAATTGCTTGAACCGGGAGGCGGAGGTTTCAGTGAGCCGAGATCGTGCCACTGCACCCCAGCCTGAGTGACAGAGTGAGACTCAGTCTCAAAAATAAAGAAATAAATAAATAAATTGTAAAAACTACCTATATTCAAAGCTCAGGTATGTTCTGTACTAGCCTGTGTGATCTTTGTCATGTTGTAACCTCTCAGTGTCTCAGTTTCTGTGCCTGTGTAATGTAAAGATGATAACGGTACCCATAGGATGTTGTGAGGATGAAATCAACTCAGGAAAAGTACAACTACTGCTTGGCACAAACTAAGTACTTGATGTAATACGTAAAGGTCCTTCAGTATCTGGATCCCACCTGTCTCTCCAGACTCAAAGATGACAGCCTCTACTTCTAACCTGCTAAATCACTGTACTCTGTGTTCTCACAGCACTCAGTTCATATCTCTATTGTCACTTACATCACATTGTAGTTGGTATATTCACATGTTTATATCCCCTAGTAAATTATGTTTCCAAGTACATCACAAAAGTAAGAACTCTGTCTAGGTCATTCATTCATTTACTCACTCATTTACTTATTCAACATTTTTTTTTTTTTGAGATAGAGTTTCCCTCTTGTTGCCCAGGCTGGAGTGCAACGGCATGATGTCAGCTCACTGCACCCTCTGCCTGCCGGGTTCAAGCAATTCTCCTGCCTCAGTCTCCCAAGTAGCTGGGATTACAGGCACACACCACCATGCCTGGCTAATTTTAGAGGTGGGATTTCACCACATTGGCCAGGTTGGTCTCAAACTCCTGACCTCAAGTTATCCATCCACCTCAGCCTCCTAAAGTGCTAGAATTACAGGAGTGAGCCACTGCGCCCAACCTGGTCAAAGCTTTTCAAGGCCAGTTTTCTTCCTCCATCCCCTCCCATCCACCCCCTTGTTTCTTTAGCATCAGGGCAGACTTCCTAAGTTCACCGGAGGCATGAAGCAGGTTTACTTCTGGCTCACCTTTACCTTGAAGGTGTGGCCTTTTGGGAGGAGTGGATAGTCTCAGCTTCACCTACAGAGGATCTCATAATAGCCTTTTCATCTGGGAGGGTCCTGGGCCCTGAGTTCTTTCCTCTTCATCCCATGAGGCCACCAAAACCGAGTTCCAAGTTTGTCCTGATCAGCAGGTGTCCTCAGGGCAATGGCAGCATCAGTGCTCCCTACCCACCTTACCCCACTGGTTTGCTTTCCTTTAGAAATTTGCATGGTAGTTCCTTATTTTCTTGTCAGCTGATGTTGCTTTTAGGGTTACATATTTTATTTTATTAAGCACTTGTAGTTTTCAACAGATTTGGCCCAAATAAGATTAAAATTGGGGTCTACAGCCACACCACCCTGAACACACCCAATGTCATCTGATCTTGGAAGCTAAGCAGGGTCAGGCCTGGTTAGTACTTGGATGGGAGACTGCCTGGGAATACCAGGTGCTGTAGGCTTTAAGATTGAAATTGGAAATCTAGTTAAAAACTTTAAAGCACACACCTACTATAGGAGGAAGGAAATTAACATTTATTTACTTTCTTTTTGTTTCGTTTTGTTTTTTGAGACAGTTTCACTCTTGTTGCCCAGGCTGAAGTGCAACAGCATGATCTCAGCTCACTGCAACCTCCACCTCCTTGGTTCAAGTGATCTCCCGCCTCTGCCTCCCGAGTAGCTGGGATTACAGGCATGCGCCACCACACCTGACTAATTTTGGTATTTTTAGTAGAGACGGAGTTTCTCCATGTTGGTCAGGCTGGTCTCGAACTCCCGACCTCAGGTGATCCGCCCACCTTGGCCTCCCAAAGTGCTGAGATTACAGGCATGAGCCATGGCGCCCGGCCTATTTACTTTCTTACTCTGTATCAGGAGCTGTGTTGGGTCTTCTCATATCATACAGCCAAAAAAATTAAGGTCCAGAAAGATTAATTCACATACAAAAGATTGCATGTGGCAAAAATTTCAATTCCACCCCAATGTTCTGTTTGTTTTTGTTTGATACAGCATCTCATTCTGTCACCCAGGCTGGAGTGCAGTGGTGCAATCATAGCTCACTGAAGCCTTGACCTCCTGGGCTCAGGTGATCCTCCCACCTCAGCCTCCTGAGTAGCTAGGACCACAGGCATGCACCACCACACCCAACTAAGTTTTGTAGTTTTTTGTAGAGACAGAGTTTTGCCATGATACCCAGACTAGTCTCGAACTTCTGGACCTTGGCCTCCCAAAGTGCCAGGATTACAGGTATGAGCCACCACGCCTGCCCCAGCTCAACGTTCTTCTAACCAGATTTTGTGTGCTTGCTTGCTTGCTTTCTTTCTTTTATTTCTTTTTTCAAGACAGGGTCTCACTCTGTCACCCAGGCTGGAGTGTAGTGGTGGGATTTGGCTTACTGCAGCCTCCACCTCCTGGGTTTAAGTGATCCTCCCATCTCAGCCTCCTGGGACTACAGGCATGCACCACCATGCCCGGCTGTTTGCTTTCCTCTGTAGCAAACTATGCCCTGCATTTTGTTTTTAGTACCGACAGGGTCTCAGCTTTGAGGATACAGTCAAGAAGTGTAGGCCGGGCACAGTGGTTCACACCTATAATCCCAGCACTTTGGGAGGCCGAGGTGGGTGGATCACCTGAGGCTGGGAGTTTGAGACCAGCCTGACCAACATGGAGAAACCCCATCTCTACTAAAAATACAAAAAAATTGCCGGGCGTGGTGGCATGCCTGCAATCCAAACTACTCGGGAGGCTGAGACAGGAGAATCGCTTGAACCCAGGAGGTGGAGGTTGCAGTGAGCCAAGATTGAGACACTGCACTCCAGCCTGGGCAACAAGAGTGAAACTCCACCTCAAAAAAAAAGAAGACGTCACAGAGCAAAACACAATAATATGTTGTATACAGGCCGGGTGCAGTGACTC
This sequence comes from Callithrix jacchus, assembly GCF_049354715.1. NCBI lineage: Eukaryota > Metazoa > Chordata > Mammalia > Primates > Cebidae > Callithrix > Callithrix jacchus. The sequence continues at coordinate 133,714,586 of NC_133524.1, read as the reverse complement.
ATACCTGTAATCCCAGCACTTTGGGAGGCCAAGGCAGGCAGATTACCTGAGGTCAGAAGTTCAAGACCAGCCTAGCCAATATGGTGAAACTCCATTTCCACTAAAAATGCAAAAATTAGCCAGGTGTGATGGCACATGCCTGCAATTCCAGCTACTCAGGAGGCTGAGGCAGGAAAATTGTTTGAACATGCGAGGCAAAGGTTGCAGTGAGCCGAGATCATGCCATTGCACTCCAGTCTGGGTAAGAGAGCAAGTCTCTGTCTCAAAAAAATATATATGTTGTATGCAAGAGTCATATGTAAAACAAAGAGATCCTGAAAAGTTAAGAACAGAAGGATAAGCAAAGTTATAACAAGCAAATGCATACAAAAAAAAAGCAAGGCTGGGCACGGTGGCTCACACCTGTAATTCCAGCACTTTGGGAGGCCAAAGCAGCCAGATCACCTGAAGTCGGGAGTTCGAGACCAGCCTGACCAACATGGAGAAACTCCATCTCTACTAAAAATACAAAATTAGCCGGGCACAGTGGTGCATGTCTGTAATCCCAGCTATTGAGGAGGCAGAGGCAGAAGAATCACTTGAACCCAGGAGGCGGAGGTTGTGGTGAGCTGAAATCGTGCCATTGCACTCCAGCCTGGGCAACAAGAGCAAAACTCTGTCTCAAAACAAAAGAATAGAAAGAAAGGTGGCTTAATGGTCGGGCGCGGTGGCTCAAGCCTGTAATCCCAGCACTTTGGGAGGCCGAGGCGGGTGGATCATGAGGTCTAGAGATCGAGACCATCCAGGTCAACATGGTGAAACCCCGTCTCTACTAAAGATACAAAAAATTAGCTGGGCATGGTGGCGCATGCCTGTAATCCCAGCTACTCAGGAGGCTGAGGCAGGAGAATCACTTGAACCCAGGAGGCGGAGGTTGTGGTGAGCTGAAATCGCGCCATTGCACTCCAGCCTGGGTAACAAGAGTGAAACTCCGTCTCAAAAAAAAAAAAAAGAAAGAAAGATGGCTTAATTCAGTCATTCCACAATGCACACATATATCAAAATGGCATGTTGTATACCATAAATATAAACAATTTTTGTCAATTTTAAAATTAAAAATTAAAAATAAAAATAAAGCAGGCCAGGCACAGTAGCTCACGCCTGTAATCCCAGCACTTTGGGAAGCCGAGGTGGGTGGATCACTTGAGGTCAGGAGTTCGAGACCAGCCTGACCAACACTGTGAAACCCCATCTCTACTAAAAATACAAAAATTAGACACGCATGGTGGCAGGTGCCTGTGGTCCCAACTACTCTGGAGGCTGAGGCAGGAGAATCACTTGAACCCGGGAGGCAGAGGTTGCAATGAGCCGAGATCATGCCAATGCACTCCAGCCTGGGTGACAAAAGCAAAACTCCATCTCAACAAATAAATAAATATAAAACAAAAATACGTTTTTTTTTAATTGCATTTTAGGTTTTGGGGTACATGTGAAGAACATATAAGATGGTTGCATAGGTACACACATGGCAGTGAAAAATATGTTTTTAAAAGAAAATAAAGAAATTGGAATTCCTCTTTGGCCCAAGACATGGTAGAATAACAAAGACTAGATTTACCCCCCAACGTACACAACTTAAAAAATGAATAAAATATGTAAAGCAACAGTTTCCAGACATTGGACAACAAGAAATGGAAGAGTGATCACCTAGGGAAGGGGAACAAATAAGATAAGCCCTACCGTTGCCTCTAGCTTACTTCCTAGATAAAATTTCCAGGCTGTGACACAGGGAAAAGCTATCCAAGCAGAGCCCTGCGGTCTCCTAGGGTTGAGAAAACAAAGTTCGATGTCCAGGGAGGCCAAAGGCACTAGGATTCGTGGGGCAGAGTACCAGAGAGAAGAGAGCAGCACACAAATTTCTAGAAATACGTAGAGTTTTCCATTATCTGATCAGTACATGCGTGTAAGGTGTGTCTGTTATTGATATATTGCCTCTCATCTCCAAATTCATGTGTTTTGTCCTCCATGAAAATAATTCAGGCCCTTTGAATAGTTTGCCTTTGCAAACTGGCATTGAAGAAGCTTGGTCAGTAGAGGGCGCCGGAGAGACATCGCAAGGGTAAGAGTTTTATTTCCTGGTTGGTGTGCGCTCACTCCATAGGCTTGTTTTCCTTCAACCTGCTGCAGCCCCTAATAAATGGACCCAGGTATCACCACAAAAAAGAGAGACAAAAAAACATCATGTGCCTCCTGATGAAAGAACACAACCGCCACCTCACTTTCTCAAAGAAATCAAACCTGAATCTGATCAAGCCACTGGATCCAGCTACCAATTTGCAGGAAAGAGAGGACAGAGGAACATGTACAATGGATTGGATTGAATAATACAGGGATGGACAGATGGATAGATATGTGATAAATCAAATACAGCAAAATGGTAACTGTAGAATATAGATGTTGAGTAGATTAGTGTCCACTATATAATTCTTTCAAGTTTTTTTTTCTGAAACAAGAGGCAGAGGTGGGAGGATCGCTTGAGCCCAGGAGGCTGAGGCTGCAGTGAGCCGTGATAGCACAATTGCCCCTCAGCCTCCTGAGTAGCTGGGACTACAGGTGCATGCTACCATACCCAGCTAATTTTTAAAAATTTTTTGGAGAGATGGAGTCTTGCAATATTGCCCAGGCTGGTCTCCAACTTCTGGGAACAAACGATCTTCCCACCTTGGCCTCCCAAAGTGCTGGGATTACAGGTGTGAGCCACTGTGCCCAGCCCACTCAAGTTTCCTGTGTGTTTGAAAATACTCATAATAAAATTTGACAAAAGACATGTTAAAACAGTCACATCTAAACTATAATGTGGCTAGGCACGGTGGCTCACACTTGTAATCCCAGCACTTTGGGAGGCCAAGGCGGGCAGATTACCTGAGGTCAGGAGTTCAAGAGCAGCCTTGCCAACCTGATAAAACTCCATCTCTACTAAAAATATAAAAATAAGCGAGGTGTGGTGGTACATGCCTATAATCCGAGCTACTTGGGAGTCTGAGGCAGGAGAATCACTTGAACCCAGGAAGCGGAGGTTGCAATAAGCCCAGATTGGGCCACTGCACTCCAGCCTGGGCAACAGAGCAAGACTCCATCTCAAATATAAAAATAAAAATAAAATATAGGCCAGGTACAGTGGCCTGTAGCTCACGCCTGTAATCCCAGCACTTTGGGAGGCTGAAGCAGGTGAATCACCTGAGGTGGGGAGTTCAAGACTAGCCTGGCCAACATGGTGAAACTCCATCTCTACTAAAAATACAAAAATTAGTCAGGCACGGTGGTGGGCACCTATAATCCCAGCTACTCTGGAGGCTGAGGCAGGAGAATCGCTTGAATCCAGGAGACAAAGGTTTCGGTGAGCCGAGATCGCGCCATTGCACTCCAGCCTAGGCAACAAGAGCAAAGCTCTGTCTCAAAAAAAAATGTTTTTTAATAAATTAAATACAGTGTCTAGGGAAGTATACTAGGGTGGTGAAATTACAAAAGAAACTCAAGAAAGTGATTAGTATAAAAGTTAGGATAGTGGTTACTTTGAGAGAAAGCAGCATGTTGTAAATAGGCAGGGGCACATGGGAACCTTCTGAAGTAGCTGGCCAAATTCTGTTCTTGGCCTGGTTGGAGTTTACAAAGGTGTCCTCCTTACAATTATTCATTAACTGCTATTTCTGTTCTGTATGGCTTTCTGTCTGCCTTTTACAACAAAAGGGTTGTTTTTTTAAAGTCCATATCCCTTGACACAGCAATCACTTCAGGATAAGTACTAATTACTAATTACCCTAAAGTAGTTATCAATCATTTAAGCCCAGAAGTTGGAGACCTGCCTGAGCAACATTGCAAGACCCCATCTCTACAAAGACCATATCCTTTGACACAGCAAATAATTAGTAATTATCCTAAAGTAATAATCAAGACTACATGGATGGCTGTACATCAATAGCTGTCATTTTTTGAGTGCCTACTATGTATAAAATACTTGCAAGTATTATCCTATTTATCCTTCTAACAACCCTGTGTATTATAGTATACATTACTCTTATTTCCATTTTACAGATGAGACTAGAGGGGTGAAAGAATGTTGACCACAGCATTATTAATAAAAAGTATAGGTCAGGCACGGTGGCTCACGCATATAATCTCAGCACTTAGGCCAAGGCAGAAGGATCACTTGAGGTCAAAAGTTCGAGACCATCCTGGCCAACATGGCAAAACCCCATCTCTACTAAAAATACAAAAATTAGCCAGATGCGGTGGCACACGCCTGTAATCCCAGCTACTCAGGAGGCTGAGGCAGGAGAATCACTTGAACCCAGGAGGCAGAGGTTGCAAGTGAGCCAAGATCACGCTACTGCACCCCAGCCTGGGTGACAGAACAAGACTCTGTCTCCAAAAAACTACATAAATAAATAACAAGTTTGGATAGATATAAAGATATTTTATGTGTATTATTACATATTATACACATATATGAACATGGAAGAAGCCCATCATAAACTTCTCAGTGAAGACATAAAAGTCAGATCACAGAAATATATATATAATATCTCACTTACATTAAAAAGTTATATACAATATACATAAAAAGAATCTATTAAAATTGAAGAGGACTGCGAGGAGACTCTTATTTGGTACTCTTTCTATCCCTGTTTTGCAGGAGGTTTTCACAAGCCTATACTACTTTTGTAATTGTAAAAACCTTAATATGTTTCATAGTAAAGATACAGAGACCTACCTAGCATGGTAGGTCATAACAGAACAGAAGTAGGTGTCATGGCCATGGGCTTAAAACATCCCCACCTTAGCATCTCCAATCCCCAGAAACACTTCCATCTCCTCAGCCAAGAGATATGAGGAGTACGTTTTTCTAAAAGTGACAGGAATGAATGCAAAGCTCTGCACTGATCATCTGTTGAAGATGAAGCGATTTATGTCAGCATGAATTTTGAAAAAACTACCTCTAAGACTGTGCTAAAACAAGAATGCAGAAATAGCAAATCAAACTAAATGTACAAAACGAAATTGTATTGCCACAATTCCATAAGCTAAAGTGGTACATGATCAATATAGAAAAACAAGCAGAAGGCTGGGTGCAGTGGCTCACACCTGTAATCCCAGCACTTTGGGAGGCCAAGGCAGGCATATCACTTAAGGTCAGGAGTTCAAGACCAGCCTGGCCAACATGGTGAAACCACGTCTCTACTAAAAGATACAAAAACTACCGAGGCTAGGTGGTTCGAGCCTCTAATCCCAGCTACTTGGGAGCCTGAGGCAGAATTGCCTGAACCCTGGAGGCGGAAGCTGCAGTGAGCCCAAGTTGCACCACTGCACTCTAGCCTGGGCAACAGAGCAAGATTCCCTCACAAAACAAACAACAACAAAAAAAAGACAGAGGAAAACAAGCAGAGGTTTCACTTAACCATAGTTATTGTTCTACACACACTATCTTACTAACACAACCTAGTCAGCTGAGGTCCACAGCGGACCCTCCACCAGCTAAGCCTTACCAAGAGCTCTCTCATCTAAACGTACCCACAGGATGTGTATATTGGCCAGCCTTTGCAGGCTTATCTGGAGAATGAATTCCTAGCAGTGGAATTACCAGGTCAAATAATATGTATCTTTTTAAATTTTTTTATATACATTGTTGTTGTGTGTTATTTCACAAGTTTTGCTATTCCTATGCATTCTCACATATCTATTCTATTTTACTAGCTACAGCCAAATGTCCTCTGAGACTTTACCAATTTACTATAACAGTGTGTGTTTCCCTACAACTTAGCCAGCACTAGCCGTCACCTACATGCTTGTAAATCCGATCGCGGAACAATACTGCTTTTCAGTGTTGTCTTAATTTGTATCTCTTTAATTACGGCTACAGTCAAGTATAGGTTCATGTTCTTTGTCCGTTTGCATTTATTTTTCTGTAAAGCAGACTGTAGCCTTTGCCCATTTTTCTTTGGGTCTATTTGCCTTTTTCGGATTGATTTGCATATAGGCTCGGGATGAAAGAAATCAATCCTTCATCACCCCCAAACCACAAATCGCTTCTCTTGGTGTATCAGTTGCATCTTGACTTCGCTATTTATTTGCCGTAGAGAAGGATTTTGGTTTTGTTTTTATTCTCACTTAGTCAGATTCATCAGTCATTTCCTTTAGTTTCTGGAGCTTGTATTGTACCTTGTGTCCTCATTCCATGTTTGCTTCTCTCTTCTTAATGTTTAGAGTTTCAATTCCCTCCCTGACCTACAATGAAGACTTTTTGGTGTAAAAAATAAAATTAAATTAAATTCAAAAGTTTTCATTCCCTTGCAGTTCATTTGGGCATGAGGACTGGAGTACAGAGCCAGACCGTTTTGTTCCTGTGCTGAAACGGTTGTCTCTCTCCATCATGTATTGAACTGTCTTTGCTAATTTGACACACTATCTTTGGCCAGGCGTGGTGGCTCACACCTGTAATCTCAGCACTTTGGGAGGCGGAGGGGGGTGGATCACCTGAGGTCAGGAGACCACTGTGGCCAACATGGTGAAACCCTGTTTCTACTAAAAATACAAAAACTAGCTGGGCGTGGTGGCGTGCGCCTGTAATCCCAGCTACTCAGGAGGCAGAGGCAGGAGCATTGCTTGAACCCGAGGGGCGGAGGTTGCAGTAAGCCAAGATCACACTACCTCACTCCACTCTGAGTGAAAGAGAGAAACTCCATTTCAAAAAAAAGAAAAAAAAAAAAACACCTTTATGATAAATTGAAATTCCCATAAATAATTTCCATAAATATTTATGTCTCTTTCTGGACTCTATTCTAGTCCATTGTTCTCTGTTACTGTCTAATAGTTCTTCAAATAAATTATCAAAACTTGACTTCTAATGTGTTAAACCAAAACAGGAGTTTTTTACCTTTTTTTTAAACAGAGTCTCACGCAATCACCCAGGCTAGAGTGCAGTGGCAACATCTTGGTTCACTGGAACCTCTGTCTCCAGGGTTCAAGCAATTCCCCTGCCTCAGTTTCCCAAGTAGCTGGAATTACAGGTGCAAGCCACCATGCCTGGATAATTTTTGTGTTTTTAGTAGTGACAGGATTTCACCATGTTGGACAGGCTGATCTCGAACTTCTGACCTCAGGTGATCCTCCTGCCTTGGCCTCCCATTACAGGCATGAGTCACTGTGCCCAGCCGTTTTTTACTTTTAAAATGATTAGTTTTAATAAAAAGTATCTTAGGTTTTGTTTGGTTTGGTTTGAGATGGAGTCTCGCTTTGTTGCCCAGGCTGGAGTGCAATGGCACAATCTCTGCTCACTCCAACCTCCCCCTCCCAGGTTCAAGCAATTCTCCTGCCTCAGCCTCCCGAGTAGCTAGGATTACAGACACCTGCCACCACGCCTGGCTAATTTTCGTATTTTTAGTAGAGACAGGGTTTCACCATGCTGGACAGGCTGGTCTCGAACTCCCAACCTTAAGTAATCTGCCTGCCTCTGCTTCCCAAAGTGCTGAGATTACAGGCATGAGCCACCACGCCCGGCAAGTATCTTAGGTTTTGATTACAGTTACATCAAGGTAGCCAATGGTTGCACAACAACGCAAATGTGCTTAATGAATTTTAAAACAGAATAACCTTTTTTGTTAGACAATCATGATTGCCGCTTTGATTCTAAGCATCTAACTCAGAAGTTCTCAAACATTTTGGTCTCTGGAACCTTATTTCCCTTAAAAAATTAAAAACCCTGGCAGGGTACGGTGGCTCATGCCTGCAATCTCAGCACTTTGGGAGGCCGAGGCAGGTGGATCACAAAGTCAGGAGTTTAAGACCAGCCTGGCCAAGATGGTGAAACCAGTCTCTACTAAAAATACAAAAAGTTAGCCGGGTGCGGTGGCGGGCACCTGTAATTCCAGCTACTCAGGAGGCTGAGGCAGAGAATTGCTTGAATCTGGGAGGCAGAGGTTACAGTGAGCCAAGATTGTGTCACTGCACTCCAGCTTGGGTGACAGAGCAAGACTCCGTCTCAAAAAAAAAAAATTAAGAACACTGAAGAGCTTTTGTTTATGTGGGTTATAACTACCTATATTTACTGTGTTAGACTTTAAAATGAGACATCTTTAAAACACAAGATTACAGAAGCAAACATTCCATTAGCCCACAGAGTGATGACATCATTCTCACTTTATATAGCCTCTGGAAAATTCCATCATACATTCATGAAAGAATGAGAGTGAAGAAGGCAAATAAGAGCTTAGGACTACTGTGAAAATAGTTTGGACTTTGCAGACTCCCTGAAGGTCCCAGAGGTCCCCAGAAGGCACTTTGAAAATACCAGGTATAATTTTTTCCACTTACTCTCACTGATATGACCAATGGCACAATAAACAACTTTTTTTTTTTTTAGACAGATTCTCGCTCTGTCACACAGGCTGGTGTGCAGTGGCACAATCTCAGCTTACTGCAACCTCCGCTTCCCAAGTTCAAGCGATTCTCCTGCTTCAGCCTCCCAAGTAGCTAGGTTTATAGGGGCCCAACACAACACACGGCTAATTTTTTTGTATTTTTAGTAGAAATGGGGTTTCGCCGTGTTGGCCAGGCTGGTCTCGACCTCCTGATCAGGTGATCCAGCCGCCTCGGCCTCCCAAAGTGCTGGGATTACAGGCATGCCCCACCATGCCCAACCTATAAACAACTTTTCTGAAACTTGCCTGAAACTTTCATTTTGCAATGAAAAGGAGCCTATATGTCAAGGGGAAGAGAGGAGGACATAAATATCTATCTAAAATAAATATCTTTAAAATAAAAATAGGCTGGGAGCAGTGGTGCACACCTGTAATCCCAGCACTTTGGGAGGCTGAGGCAGGCAGATGGCTTGAGTCCAGGAGTTCGAGACCAACCTGGGCAACATGGTGAAACCCCATCTCTACAAAAACTACAAAGATTAGCCTGGCATGGTGACACATACCCATAGTCCCAGCTACTCAGGAGGCTGAGGCAAGAGGATCGTTTGAGCCCTGGAGGTCAAGGTTTCAGTGAGCCATGATCATGCCACTGCACTCAGTCTGGGTGACACAGTGGGACTCTGTCTCAAATAAGAAGAAAGAAGAAAAAGGAGGAGGAGGAGGAGGAGGAAGAGGAGAAAAAGAAGGAGAAGGATAAGGAATTCACAAGAAAGAGTACCATTATTTCGAAAAGAAATAGCAAAAAGCAACTGCTGGCTTTATTTAAGCTTTTACTTAACCTTGGTAATTTTAGGTTGACAACCTACAAATGTTGATAAAGTTATTGCTGCTCCTGCCAACTGGGGCTTTTTCATCCTATTGGTCCCTTTCTTCTTCCCAGATTTGATCCTGAAAGGTGTCGTCATTAAATGTTCCCTAAGAACCCGCTTTCATATACGCTCTCAAACAGAGACAATATGAATGAACATTTCTCCTGTTCATTAACTCCTTTCTTCTTCCAGTTTACCTCTGCTTTCAAAGAACTATCAATTAAGCAGTTGTTTGTTGCTTCTCTTCCCATTTTCTTTATCTCACTGCTTCCCATTGCGAAGACTACATAGCACTGAAGATATACAAGATGATTTTAGGTAGTAGATGGAAAAAAATTTTACTTTTTATATATTTACTTGAAATTAGATGAGGGCCAGACACAGTGGCTCATGCTTGTAATCCCAGCACTTTGGATTACAAGGTCAGGAGTTTGAGACCAGCCTGACCAACATGGTAAAACCCCGTCCTTACAAATATACAGAAATTAGCCAGGCATGACGGCAGGTGCCTGTAATCCCAGCTACTCAGGAGGCTTAGGTGGGAGAATTGCTTGAACCTGGGAGGCGGAGGTTGCAGTGAGCTGAGATTGTGCCACTGCACTCCAACCTGGGAGACAGAGACTCCAAGAAAGACAGAGAGAGACTCCAAGAAAGACAGAAAGATGGAAAGGGAAGAAAGACAGGAAGGGAGGAAGGGAGGAAGGAGGGAAAGAGGGAAGGAGGGAAGGAGGGAGGGAGGGAGGAAAGAAATTAGATGAATAGAAAATATAAGTAGTGGCTGGCGCAGTGGCTCACGCCTGTAATCCCAGCACTTTGGGAGGCTGAGGTGGGCGGATCACAAGGTCAGGAGATCGAGACCATCCTTGCCAATATGGTGAAACCCCATCGCTACCAAAAATACAAAAATTAGCTGGGTGTGGCGGCGCATACCTGTAATCCCAGCTACTCAGGAGGCCGAGGCAGGAGAATTGCTTGAACCTGGGAGGAGGAGGTTGCAGTGAGCCAAGATCTCGCCACTGCACTCCAGCCTGGCAACAGAGCTAGATTCCATCTCAAAAAAAAAAAAAAAAGAAGTGGTACAATAAACCTATAATTTCTAGGATATTATAGTCTCCTTTCTAAATAAAGCATGGATTTTTTTTTTTTTTTTTGAGACAGAGTCTCTCTCTGTCACCCAGGCTGGGGTGCAGTGGTGAGATCTCGGCTCACTGCAACCTTTGCCTCCCAGGCTCAAGCAATTCTCCCACCTCAGCCTCCCAAGTAGCTGGGACTGCAGGTGAGCGCCAAGCCTGGCTCATATTTTTGTATTTTTAGTAGAGATAGGGTTTTGCCATGCTGGCCAGGCTGGTCTCAAACTCTTGGCCTCAAGTGATCCACCCACCTCAACCTCCCAACGTGCTGGGATTACAGGTATGAGCCACTGCGCTGGGCCTTAAATGATGGATTTTTTTAAAGTAGATTAATAATACAGGTGCTTGAGATATGGCAAAAATCATCAAGTTGGTACATGAATAACTGAAATATAAGAAACACTGCCAGGAGCAGTGGCTCACGCCTGTAATCCCAGCACTTTGGGAGGCCAAGGCAGGTGGATCACTTGAGTCCAGGAGTTCAAGACCAGCGTGGCCAACATGGTAAAACCCCATCTCTACTAACAAAACACAAAAATTAGCCAGGCATGGTGGCAGGCACCTATAATCCCAGCTACTCAGGAGGCTGAGGCACGAGAATCACTTGAACCCGGGAAGCAGAGGTTGTAGTGAGCCAAGATGGTGACACTGCACTCCAGCCTGGGTGACAGAGAGAGAGAGAGAGAGAGAGAGAGAGAGAGAGAGAGACTCTGTATCAGAAAAAAAAAAAAAAGATTACTTTTTGGGCAGGGTGTGGTGACTCACTTTGGTAGTTCAAGGTGGAAGCACTGCTTGAGGCCAGGAGTCCAAGACCAGATGGCCAACATAGCTAGACCCTGTCTCTACGAAAATAATAATAAGGTGACAGCAAAAAAGAAACAAAAGAAGAAGAAAATCAAAACTTAACCAGGCGTGGTGGCACGTGCCTGTAGTCCTAGCTACTCAGGAGGCTAAGGAAAGAAAATCAATCGAGCCCAAGAGTTTGAGGCTGCAGTGAGCTATGGTTATATCACTTTACTCCAGCCTGGGCAACAGAGTAAGATCCTGTTTCAAAACAAACAAACAAAAAAAGGAATTGAAAAATGAATTAAGTCATGCTAATTTTTTTTTTTTTAGACAGCATCTCACTCTGTCACCCAGGCTGGAGTGCAGTGGCACAATCTTGGCTCACTGCAAACTCTACCTCCCAGGTTCAAGCAATTCTCTTGACTCAGCCTCTCAAGTAGCTGGGATTGCAGGTGCCCGCCACCATGATCAGCTAATTTTTATATTTTTAATAGAGACAGGCTGGGCATGGTGGCTCATGCCTGTAATCCCAGCTAATCAGGAGGCTGAGGCAGGAGACTTCCTTGAACCCAGGAGGTGAAGGTTGCGGTGAGCCGAGAATGCAATGTTACACTCCAGCCTGGGCAACAAGAGTGAAACTCTGTCTCCAAAAATAAATAAATAAAATTAGTAAAGATGGGTTTTTTGCCATGCTGGCCAGGCTGATCTCAACTCCTGACCTCAAGCGATCCACCTACCTCAGTCTCCAGAAGTGATGGGATTACAGGCATGAGCCACCTCGCCCAGCCAAGTCACATTATTTCAGATGCCAAACCTACCAGTGATGCTGGTAATTCGGTCGTATTCCATTCTTCAAAAAAGCCAGCTTGTTCATTTGGTCTCCATCTAAGATTTTACACAAAATTTTACACATTTCTGTTTTGTTAAAAGAAAACTGTTAAGAAAAAATTGAAAATATTAAGATTTGCCTAAATGTTATAATTCAAATGTCATGAAATAAGTGATTTATCTTACATGTAAAACTTCAGACTTCAGCACTCCATCATTCTGTACACTACCTCTTCTAACTTTTCATTGATAACTGAAATGATTACAACTAGACACACACACAATGCTGCCATCACTAAACAGAAGAATTTGTCTTCTTCAATAACACACAAGGTGGGATATGAAATCTAACTTAGCTTCCTAAGAACTACCTTGATATACAATCCTTCACTTAAAAGTGACAATAAAATTGATGGTCGTAGTGGTTGTACAACTGAATATACTAAAGACTACTAAGTTAGACACTTTAGGTGGGTGAATTATCTGGTATATGATTTATCTCTGAATAACACTGTTACCAAAAGAATGTGATAATAAAATATTTGACACTTGTAATACAAAATCTCTTATTTACAAGGTCTAGCGATAGAGGATTATCAAGGTAAAGTGCCAGTTTTTTTTATTACTATTTTTTCTCCCAGAGCCTTCCAATGAAATATGCTGATGTTATGAATCAGGAAATAATGAGCATGAGTAAACCATGAAAAAAAGAGTCATATTTTAGCAGCTATTGTCCTGAAATAATACAAATATGAACCAAAAAAAAAATCTTATTGGCAGTAGAGTTGTAATATACTGCCAAGTTTCTTCAGTCAGGGATAGCATTTTTTTTTTTTTTTTTAGAGATAGGGTTTCACCATGTTGTCCAGACTGGGCTTGAACTCCTGACCTCATGATCCAACCCCCTCAGCCTCCCAAAGTGCTGGGATTACAGACGTGAGCCACTGCGCCCAGCCCAGCATTTCTTGATAAGGTACGCTTTCCTGTTAGAACAATGGCACTCCACAAGGGTATTGCATGCAAATTTAATCATCAAAAAGCACAAATCAAAGTAACAGAACAACAGGAAACTCAGAAACACAGCCATACAACTTTGCCCAAGTGATTTTTTTTTCGTTTTGAGACGAAGTCTTGCTCTGTCACCCAGGCTGCAGTGCAGTGGCGTGATCTCGGCTCATTGCAACCTCTGCCTCCCAGGCTCAAGCAATTCTCCTGCCTCAGCCTCCTGAGCAGCTGGGATTACAAGCACCCGCCACCACACCCACCTACCAAGTGATTTTTTACAAAGGTATAAAAGCACCTGGACATGGTGGCTCACACCTGTAATCCCAACACTTTGAGAGGCCAAGTTGGGTCAGGAGTCGACACAAGACTGGCCAAGTCTCTGGTGTCGGGCATGGCCCTAGCTACTCAGAAGGCTGAGGCAGGGCCAGGCGCGGTGGCTCATGCCTGTAATCCTAGCACTTTGGGAGATGGAGGCAGGAGGATCACATAAGGTCAGGAGTTAGAAACCAGTCTGGCCAACATGGTGAAACCCATCTCTACAAAAATTTAAAAAAAAATTAGCCAGGCATCATGGCAGGCACCTGTAATCCCAGCTGTTTGGAAGGCTGAGGCAGGAGAATTTCTTGAACTCAGGAGGCGGAGGTTGCAGTGAGCCAAGGTGGTGCCACTGCACTCCAGCCTGGGGGACACTCTGCCAAAAAAAAAAAAAAGTGCAAAAGCAACTTAATGGAGGAAGGACAGTCTTTTCAAGAAACCATGCTAAAGAAATTAGACATCTATAGGCAAAAAAAATTAATCTCAACCTAACTTTCACATCTTACAACAACAAAAAAACTCAAAATGTATCAGATTTAAATGTGTGAACCCCAAATATCTAAGACAGGTCTCATTCAATATAGAAAGCTTATGTTACCAGGCGCGGTGGTTCACACCTGTAATCCCAGCACTTTGGGAGGCCAAGGTGGGTGAATCACCTAAGGTCAAGAGTTTGAGATCAGCCTGGTCAACATGTTGAAACTCCATCCATACTGAAAATACACACACACACACACACACACACACAAAATTAGCCAGGCCTGGTGGCAGACACCTGTAATCCCAGCTACTTGGCAGGCTAAGGCAGGAGAATCACTTGAATCCAGGAGGTGGAGGTTGCAGTGAGCCAAGATTGCGCCACTGCACTCCAGCCTGGGCAACAAGAGCAAAACTATGTTGCCAAAGTCGAGGACAGGCACACCCAGGACAAAGCCTCAAGATGTCCTGATGACATGTGCCTACAGTAGTTGAGGCAAAGCTTGGTTTTATACATTTTAGAGAGACATGAGATATCAAACAACATATATAAGAGGAACATTGGTTACATCTGGAAAGGCAGGACAACTCCTAACAGGGATGGGACTTCCAGGTCAAAGGTAGATAAGAAACAAAGGGTTGCATTCTTTTTAGTTTCTAATTAGCTGGAAGCAACCAGAAAGCAATCAGACATGCAATTCATCTCAGTGAGCAGAGGGGTGACTTTGAACAGAATGGGAGGCAAATTTGTCCTAAGCAGTTTCCAGCTTCGCTTTTCCCTTTAGCTTAGTGATTTGAGGGTCCCAAGGTTTATTTTCATTTCACAAATGTATTCAAGAAAAAATTTTAAAAACTTTTAGAAGAAAGTATGGAAGAAAATCTTCAAAACCTAACTCTATGCAACATCTTAGACTTGACACAAAAAGGGCAACCCATAGAAGGAAGACTTGATTATTAGACCTCATCAAATTTAAAAACTTTTGCTTTGTGAAAAAACCCTGTTAAGGCCAGGCGTGGTGGCTCACACCTGTAATCCAAGCACTTTGGGAGGCCAAGGCAGGCTGATCACGAGGTCAGGAATTTGAAACCAGCCTGACCAACATGGTGAAACCTCATCTCTACTAAAAATACAAAAATTGCCCAGGTGTGGTGATGCACACCTGTAATCCCAGCTACTCAGGAAGCTGAGGCAGAAGAATTGCTTGAACCTGGGAGGTGTATAGGTTGCAGTAAGCCCAGATCATGCCACTGCACTCCAGCCTGGATGACAGAGTGAGATTCCATCTCAAAAAAGAAAAAGAAAAAACAAAACCCTGTTAAGATTAAAACAGGCTGGGCGTGGTGGCTCACGCTTGTAATCAGCACTTTGGGAGTCCAAGGCGGGTGGATCACAAGGTCAGGAGTTCAAGACCAGCCAGCCAATATGGTGAAACCCCATCTCTACTAAAAATACAAAAAATTAGCCAGGTGTGGTGGAACATGACTGTAGTCCAAGCTATTAGGGAGGCTTAAGCAGGAGGATCGCCTGAACCCAGGAGGAGGAGGTTGCAGTGAGCCGAGATCGCGCCACTGCACTCCACTCCAGCCTGGGCAAAAGAGTGAGACTCCATCTCAAAAAAAGAAAAAAAGAAGAAGATTAAAACACAGGCCAGGCGTGGTGGCTCAGGCCTGTAATTCCAGCATTTTGGGAGGCTGAGGCAGAAGGATCACTGGAGGTCAGGAGTTCCAGACCAGCCTGGACAACATGGTAAAACCCTGCCTCTACTAAAAATACAAAAATTAGTTGGGCATGGTGGCGCATGCCTGTAATCCCAGCTACTACAGAGGCTGAGGCAGAAGAATCGCTTGAACCCAGGAGGGGAGGTTGCAGTGAGCCACCGTACTCCAACTTGGGTGATGGGCTGAGACTATCTCAAAAAGAAAAAGAAAAAAATCTACAGGATATGCTCAGATACCAGCAGTAGTAATTCTCTCCATGTTAAACATGGTTTTTTGTTTCATATTTTTTGCCTATCTGAATTTTCTAACCTACCATGCATGTTACCACTTTTGTAATAGTAAAAGTTTAAAAACTAAAAAAGAAAAGCAGAGAGTCACATAATACAGGAATAGGGAAGTTTGGAGTGTTAAACAGAAAATGAGACACTTGCTAAAGGCCACAAGACGCAATCTTAGAAAACAAAGTGGAACACATTTAGAGATGAGAGCACAGAGCTTACAGAAAAAGTAAAGAGCTTATAGAAATTCCAGGCCGGGCACGGTGGCCACGCCTGTAATCCCAATACTTTTGGAGGCCAAGGTGGGCGAATCACTTGAGTTCAAGAGTTCGAGACCAGCCTGGCCAAAATGGCGAAACCCTGTCTCTAATAAAAATACAAAAATTACCCAGGTGTGGTGTGCATGCTTGTAATCCCAGCTACTTGAGAGGCTGAGGCAGAAGAATTGGGCCGAGATTGCGCCACTGCCTGGGAGACAGAGCGAGACTCCATCAAGAAAGAGAGAAAGACAAAGAAAGAAAAGAAAGAGAGGGAGGGAGGGAGGGAGAGAGAGAGAGAGAGAGAAAGGAAGAAAAGAAAGAGAGAGAAAGGAAGAAAGAAAGAGAAAGAGAAAGAAAGAGAAAGAGAGAAATAAAGCATCCAGATGTTATGGTTAATAATCATGTTTCTTTGTTAGGGAGCCTGCTTTAATAGAGAATAAAGAGCAAGAACTAGATAACAACAGTCAGAGAAAAGACAAACAAAAAATATAAAAAGAATGCTATTTCTTACATTACACGGATTTGGCAAGGTGTTGGCTCAAAACACTGCTATCAATATTTCTCACAGGGAAAGGAAAGCTCCAGGTTTCAAAAGTAAACATACTTCACATCGAGCTAGCCTTTTAAAAACTACTAAAACCTTCAAGTTGCCTAAGTGTATAGTCAAATGGCCCCCAGCACCACCCTCAAGTTTGTGTGCATCTGTGGTGCCTTCTACCAGAATCCTCCCCTACATCCTAGATTAGGCAACTAGAGATCAGAACCTAAGTCTTATTTATTACTTTTTTAATTGATTACTTGCAAAAAAAAAAAAAAAAAAAAAAAACATTTCTTTTGAGTCAGTTTACAATGAAAACAAGGAGGCTACTAAGGAAGGGAGCCAAGAAATTACTGGTGGTTGAGGGACACACAGAAGAGGAATTGTGCCAGGAATCCACGGCTAAAGAAAAGTAATAATGCACTTTGGAAGGCTGAGGCGGGTGGATCACCTGAGGTCGGGAGTTCGAGACCAGCCTGACCAACACGGAGAAACCCCATCTCTACTAAATATACAAAATAAGCCGGGCCTGGTGGTGCATACCTGTAATCCAGCTATGGCAGGATGGCTGCTGAGGCAGGAGAATCGCTTGAACTAGGGAGGCTGAGGTTGCAGTGAGCAGAGATCACGCCATTGCACTCCGCACTCCAGCCTGGGCAACAAGAGCAAAACTCCGTCTCAAAGAAGAAAAGAAAAGAAAAAAAGAAGAGAAAAGAAAATAAGGAAAGAAAGAGAGAGAAGGAAAGAAAGAAAAAATAAAAGTAATAATGATGATAGTTCCCATTTATTTAAAGGTTACTATGTGCAGGTGCTTTTCAGGTAGTGTCTCATTTCCCTCTCACAAATCTCTGAAGTAATATTGTTTGCAGAGAGAGGACCCAGGAGACCAAAGTGGATTAACAAGAATCAGGGGGATAAGAGTGTGAGACCATTGGAGTGAGGGGTAACACAGCATGGTGGGGATGTATCGAAGAACGACCACAATGAGTGTGTGTGTCCAGAATGGAAGATTGTGTAAGAACAAGAGGGAGAGGGTGGAGGGAAGGGGAGGGTTACAGATGCTGAGAGGGAAAGGAAGACGTTGGGGAGGAGGGGAGGAGTTAGCTGAGGCAGAACCAAGAGGGAGGTGGAGGAGCAGCCAATAGGGAGGGAAGTGGGAGGGGCTCAGAGGAAGGAGGAGGAGCAGCTGAAAGGAAAACAGAAAAGCAGAAGGGAAGAGACTAGAAGGAACAGCAGAGAGGAGCAAGATGTAGAAGAGAGGGAGGGGTAGGGAGTGGAGCCGAGAGGGAGGGGAAAGAGAAGGAGGTGAGAGGGAGAGGGCAGAGAATCCAGGAGAAAGGTGAGGGGAAGGAGCCGAGAAAGCACTCGAGAAACAAAAAGGGGAGGGGTAAGGAGCCGATAAGCGTGGGGAAGGGGGGGACCAAGATAAAAGGTGGGACCGAGACTGTAGGCGTTGGAGCCCAGAGGGAGGATAAGGGCCAGATGAGAGGGAAGGGAGGGAGCTGAGAGAGAAGAGGAAGGGGAGGAGCTGTGAGGAAGGAGGAGCTACTGAGAGGGAGGGAAAGATCCGCAAAGTGGGAGGCTCCGAAATTAAGAGAACCCGAGACACACCCACAGAGAGATTGGCATTCCGGGTCCAAGCCGAAGAGCTCTCGACCCTGGTCGTCCCCGATCGGCCCCACACCCCTACCCGAAGCTTCCCCTCACACTCACTGCCTCCGTCTAGTCCTCACCTGACAAAATGCGATTTCTCGCTCCGCCTGGCACAAGTTGACCGCGGCTAACCCGGGGAGATAGCAAGCTGTGCAGCACACAGCCTGAAGCCTCAGGAGGAGCCCCAGCCCCAGCAGCCACCTCAGCCCAGGAAGGGCGGGCCACTGGCGCCCGAAGTTGGTTCCCACGCGGAAAACACTAATACTCATTTTAGGAGCCGACTAAGGCACTCGGGGACACACACGTGAAATCGGCACCCGTGGAGGAAAGAAGGGGAAATGACAAGACCCTCAGACAGGGAAGAGCCGAAGCCGGCTAGTGGCACTAGAACCCGCAGGATGGCCACCTAGTCGGGGTAAAGGGTGATTCACAACCCGGTTGCTACGGCGCCAGGAGGCGGGCACAGTGAACTGGTGGGGTACGCATGCGTACGGATCACCGCCGAGCCGCCCCGGCCCCCATCCCCCGCCTTTCCCGCCCCGCCCTTTCCCGCGGCTCTGGCGGTGCTTCGCGCTCTGCCTCTGTTGCAGCCTTGTTAGTCCCTGCACAGGGTGGGGGAAGAGGTGAGGTTGTCCTACAGGTGTCGTCATCGCAAGGGCTGCCTTCTCTCGACGTTGCGTTTCTTAGTCCCAAACTAGCAGTGTTACCTCCCCTGCTATCTTCATTTCTGGCTGCAGGGATTGGCGGGTGCTGCATTCTAGGGCCTCGCGGTCCAGTGTGAGGCACTTGAAGTGAAGCTTTTCGGAGTTTAATGTTCTGTAAGTGTAAAATGCACACCGACTGCCAAAGACAAAAAAAAAAAAGTCAAACATTTCTGCCGGGCGCGGTGGCTCACGCCTGTAATCCCAGCACTTTGGGAGGCCGAGGCGAGTGGATCACCTCAGGTCAGGAGTTCGAGACCAGCCTGATCAATATGGTGAAACCTCGTCTCTACTAAAAATACAACAATTAGCCGGGCTTGGCGGCATGCGCCTGTAATCCCAGCTACTCGGGAGGCTGAGACAGGAGAATTGCTTGAACCTGGAAGGTGAAGAGTGCAGTGAGCCGAGATCACACCACTGCACTCCAGCCTAGGCAACAGAGCAAGACTGTCTCAAAAAAAAAAAAGGAAAGAAAGTAAAACGTTTCTAATTGCTGCACGGGTGATATGTTGAAAATAATATTTGGGGTCCACTTCGTTGAATAAAACATTAAACCAATTTCACCTTCTTTTAATTTTTTTAATGTGGCTACTTGGAAATATAAAATTACGTAGTGTGTGACCTGCATTATTTTTCTACTGGATAACGCTGATCTGGGGAAGGAGGACGGAAGGGCAAAAGACTAAAGAAAAGGGAGGCGGACGCCTGCTCTATGCTATTGGAAGAGTCTTTCTCTTAGCAGCGGGGACCTTATTTTACGACCCCTGTTAGAATCCTGTCTTCCTTACCTTTTGCTCTTTGTGGTGTAGTATAATACTAAGTGCTTGCATTTGAACCGAAAGAGTATTGTAGGTATGATAGGACACAGATAGTAGAAGAGCTTGTTATTTTTCCCTCTTGTGTCTCAAGAGCTTTGGAGAACAAGAGGCACTTGTTTACGCTGAGTCGTGTGCGCCTTGCCAAGTGCCTTTCTTTCCAAGTTCCCTCGCTCCAGAGGTCTGCGTCTCCTGGTGATTGGCAGGCGGCGATTCAAGACAGAACAAAGGCATGGAGCTGGCGTCGAGCCCGAGGCATGTAGAAATGTAGCAAGTTAACTCGGACTAGAGAGGCTGAAAAAGTTGTAGGGGAAATGAAAAGAAATGTGTGAACGATGAGAAATAAGGGAGTTGTGAGAGTGAAAAGATTGAAGATTGAACTTGACCAAGAGAACTGGAGAAGCCCGTGTAAAGATTTGAAGGGCAGAATAGCATGATTGCCAGGGCACAGCCTTTGTGAAGAGGAATGGGAAAAGGGAGCTAGGAAGCGTGAGAGCGGTCGCGGTTGGAAGTAACCAGAGCTTGGATAAAAATCGTGTGTTTCACCGCTACATTAGTATGGCTCTCTGGTCTGCCTTTGGTTGAAAACATGTGTGTAATAAAAAAAAAAAAAAAAAAAAAAAGGCAGGATGGCCTCCCAAGCCTAGACCTGGAGCGTGAATACCGGCTCTTCCAGGTGCCAAGGAAACAAACCTCAGGAGGTCCCGAGGCTCCGAGGGAAGGTGTGACCTTTACATCCCTGCCTCCCAGGTCACCTCCAGGACTTGGGCCCCACCTGTAAGCAGACTCTGATCAGACTCTAACAGTACCATTGAGGTATTTCATTAAGGCTCACTGCAGGGATAGCGTATGCCTATGTCCACTTCCGGAAGTGAAGCATCACCAAAGGCTACAGGACGCAGCTCTCCTGATGCCACCAGTGTGTAATTGTTGCCAGCTGCAGCCACTTGCTGGACACTAAATGGGGTCTGGAGATAAGCCGAACGCATGCACTATCTGCATGAACAGCACACCCACCACGAGCTACTCAGCTGATGTGGGCAACACGACTACCTTCCAGAAGCCTATTAGCCCATTCCAGCATGTTCAGTATACTTCAGAGGCTCTAGGAATTGGTCAGTCGATCCGTCCAAACCATGTTCATCTTTTGCCTCCTTACACCCTTGCAAAATATATAAGGCCCCAGAACAGCCAAAGCATCCACTGGGCAGGCCTGGTTTTCTCCAACAACAAAGCCTGTGAGGCAGCAAAGACAAGTACCAGCCTCCCCGCCTGCCACCTCTGTGCACTTTCTCATGTTGTGTGTATCCGACCTACCCTCTGCGGGAAGACTGAGCTCATTGGGAAAGAAACCGGACCTCAGGCTAGAGGAAATTCCTTAAGTTCAGGCTTTATTGAGAGGAAAGAGCCTCCGGGCAGGCCAGCCGGGACGAAAAGGAAAAATGGCCGCGCTGCTCAGAGGGGCAGGGTTGTTTTATAGGGGGCTGAAGGGCTGGGGGGTGGGGAAGCCAAAAGCCGAGGTGGTGGGCAACTGTTGGTCAGTTTGAACTGCTGGGCGGGAAGCTGGGCGGCTGGAAGCTGGGCGGCGGGAGGGCTAGGACCGGTATGTAAAGTGAGAGATAAGGGAGCCTCTTTGTGGGGGAGGGAAAGAGAGAGAGAGAGCGTTTGCGGTAGGGGCAGAGTTTTCCAAACATTCCCGACTCCTTAAAGAAAAGAAAAAGAGGGGGTCAGGGGCGTCGGTTGTCTCTCTGGCTACTTCCTGCTGACAAGGGTCGACGGGGGGTTCTGAAGAGGTTTCTTTTCCTAAGGAGCCTGGATGTTCGGGGAGAGGTCTGTTTCTTGCACTCGTTCAGGGTAGGGTTGGAGCAGCATCTGGTGGATGGTGACTCCAGTCAGTTCTTGAAAGAGCCGCTGTAGGAACTGGAGAAAGCAAGGAGCAATAAGTAAGATTAGGCAAACGGCTATTAGGGGCCCAAGCAATGGTGACAAGAGGGTATACATAGAGGAAGACCACCACGCTGTGGCTTCAGCCGAGAACTTCTGACTCTAGAGGTTAGTTTTGAGTTTCTGGAGGCTCTCGATTCGGGTTTCTACTAGGCCGGATTCATTGATGTAGTAACAGCACTCTTCCTGTAGGAAGATACAGGTCCCTCCTCGTTCAGCAGTGAGCAGGTCCAGGGCTCTTCGGTTCTGCAAGGCAACTTGGGCAACTGAGGTGATCTGTCGTTGGAGTGATGCTAAAGACTCAGTAGAGTCATTAATAGCCGCTTGGAGTTGTGAGGTCAGTTGGGCTATGGCCAGGTGAGAGTGGACTAGTGCCCCTCCTCCTAATCCTGAGTAAAGTAGGGGAGGTAGCTGTCTAGAGGAGTAGTCTCTGGCGGTGGGGGAGTTGAAAGCAGGAAGGGGCAACCATACAGCAGCTCAAATGGGCTAAGCTGTGATGGGCCCCGGGGGCTTGCTCTTACTCTGGTGAGGGCGATAGGAAGTAAGGTTACCCAGGATTGGCGGAGCTCAAGCATGAGCTTGGTCAGATGCTCCTTTATTAGGCCATTGGCCCGTTCTACCTTACCAGAGGACTGGGGATGGTAGGCGGCATGTAGCTTCTACTGAATTCCTAGAGAGGTAGAAACGGCATTAGTGACTTTGGAGATAAAGGCTAGGCCGTTGTCTGACTGTATGGTAGCTGGGAGTCCAAAGCGTGGGATGATGTCTTGAATGAGATGAGTGGCTACTGTCCCGGCAGACTCAGAGGCTGTGGGGTAAGCTTCAATCCAGCCTGAAAAAGTGTCAACAATGGTTAGCAGATACCGGTACTGTTTGTGCTTTGGCATATAGGTGAAATCAATTTGCCAGTCTTGGCCAGGTAGGAACCCGCGTAGCTGATGAAGCTGGCGCCGGGGATGACAGGAACCCTGGGTATTAGTTTTCGCGCAGACAGTACATGAGGACTGGACTTCCTGTATGGTACTGAGGAGATGGTGAGGGTGAAAAAGTGGGTTGAGGAATCGGTATAAGGCTTTAGGCCCAATGTAGAGTGAATTGTGGATGTCTTGGATTATCTGGTACCTTTGCTTTTCAGGGAGGATGAGGAGGTTATGCTTGAAGGCCCAGTCATCCTTGAACCGTACCCCGGGGGTAGACTGGAGGGCCTGGAGTTCCGAGGCAGAGTATTGAGGGCTAGGAGAAAAAGGCTATGTGGGCTGGCGGTGGGGAAGGTTATGACGGCCTTCAGCTTTGAAAGGATGTCTCGCCCCAGAAGGGGAACTGGGCAGGTGGGGATTACTAAAAAGGAGTGGGTGAATGGAGTGGAGTTATATGAGCACATGAGTGGTGGGGTTTGGTAGGGGATACTCGGGGTCCCATCGATTCCCATGACTAAGACCTGGGAAGGGGTGAGATGGCCAGAATAAGAAGGAAGTGCGGAGTAGGTAGCCCCCATGTCTTGTGACCCTAGGCTCGGCGAGGGTAACCGGAGTCGGAAAGCCAGGGCCCCGCTAGTCATCTAGCAGCCCTAGTAGACTGGGGAACGGAGCTCCCTCGGAGGTCGGCTCCTGGCAAGCAGGCTCCTCCATACTGAGGGTGACTGCCGGCTGTGTAACACCAGTGTGTCTGTTTTGAGGAACCGGCACCCTGGGGAAGCTGGGGCAGTCTGACTTCCAGTGTCCCGGGAGCCGACAGATAGGGCAAGGCTTAGTTGGTGGCCGTGGTTGTGGACAGGCTCGGGACCAGTGTCCTTCCTTTCCACATTTGAAACATGCCCCTGGAGGGGCATGGGTTTCGGCCTTGGGCTTCTGGTTCCCTGCCGGCCTTAGAGCCGCCACTAGGGCTTGGGTCTGGAGGGCAGCCTTCTGCTTCATGCGAGTTTGGCGGGCAGCCTCAGCCGCATCTTCCCTGGCATTGAATACTTTAAAGGCCATTTTTACCAGGTTTTGGATGGGAGTCTCTGGCCCCTCTTCTGCTTTCTTTAGTTTCTTTCTTATGTCGGGTGCTGATTGGGAGATAAAATGGGAGGCTAATACAGTGGCCCCGTTTTGGGAGGCTGGGTCTAGTCGAGTATACCAGACTAGGGCTTCTTATGCTTGAGTGAGGTATTGGAATTCTTTAATATATGTGGACGGGTTGGCTGAGAAGGATCCTAAACGTGTCTCAATTTGGGACAGGTCTTGGAGTGAGAAAGGAACATGGACCCTGATTAAACCTTCTGCGCCTGCCACTTCTCGGAGTGGGGCCAGGATAGCTGGCTGGTGGGAGTGGGTGTGGGCCGCCACCGGAGAGGCAAGAGGAAGTGCGGCCTCTGAGGGAGGGGGCTCGGAGGGAGTAGAGGGAGAGCGAGGCATGGCCTCTGAGGTAGGAGGTGCAGAGGGAGTGGGGGAAGGGCGTGCCGTTGATGGCGACTGGTTGCTGAGATTGGCAGGAGAGGACAGATGTTCAGGCAGATCCTCCGGTGAGGAGTAGGGAGGGGGAGAGGTAGTGGAGGAAGATTTACGGGGGG
Organism: Callithrix jacchus; assembly: GCF_049354715.1. Lineage (NCBI taxonomy): Eukaryota > Metazoa > Chordata > Mammalia > Primates > Cebidae > Callithrix > Callithrix jacchus. The sequence goes on along the minus strand of NC_133524.1, from coordinate 133,690,327 downwards.
TTCGAGATAAGAGGATTTGGTAGGTGGAGCAGGAAGAACATAGGTCGGGGTGGGTACGGAGGTCCCAAAAAGCCTGGACGTAAGGAATTTCATTGTCCTTGCCCATGCGGCGACAAAAATCGTCGAGATCTCGGAGGGTGTTGAAATCAAAAGTGCCAGTCGGGGGCCAATGTGACTGGTTACCGAGTTTGTATTGGGGCCAAGCCACCTGAGACAGGAAGATAAGCTTTTTCTTTCTGAGGGTTTGGGAATATCCCAATTTGGTAAAATTCGCAGCAAGCACCCAAGGGGGGTGCTCAGAGGTATTTTGGACTCCGAATTTCCCATGGCAGGCGCAGCTACAGACTCTCCGGCGTGGATGGGCAGATGCAACGAAAAGGCGTCCCATTCGTTGCAAATTCCCCGGAGTACAATTAAGTACGGAAAGGGAAGCGGTCAGAGGGGCGTCCCCCGTCTGGCGGCTGTCCCTCGGAAGGCTCCTGGAGCCAGAACGGAAGACTACCTTGGCTCGGCCGAGACTAGGCAAGGAGTCCGTGCGGAACGCCGGAGAGGGAGCAACTGCACCATGCCGTAGGAAGAGGAGACAGGAAGCGGGGGAAGGCAAAGCAAGAAAAAACTTGGCTTACCTTAATCGGAACGTGGAGGTGGCAGGGCCAGTGTTGGGTAGGTAGGGGAGGGGGGCCGTGGCCAGGCCAATGGCCTCAGCTCCCATCCCGGGTTTCCGGCACCATTTGTCCGACCTACCCTCTGCGGGAAGACTGAGCTCATTGGGAAAGAAACCGGACCGCAGGCTAGAGGAAATTCCTTAAGTTCAGGCTTTATTGAGAGGAAAGAGCCTCCGGGCAGGCCAGCCGGGACTAAAAGGAAAAATGGCCGCGCTGCTCAGAGGGGCAGGGTTGTTTTATAGGGGGCTGAAGGGCTGGGGGGTGGGGAAGCCAAAAGCCGAGGTGGTGGGCAACTGTTGGTCAGTTTGAACTGCTGGGCGGGAAGCTGGGCGGCTGGAAGCTGGGCGGCGGGAGGGCTAGGACCGGTATGTAAAGTGAGAGATAAGGGAGCCTCTTTGTGGGGGAGGGAAAGAGAGAGAGAGAGAGAGCGTTTGCGGTAGGGGCAGAGTTTTCCAAACAGTGTGCAAATAGGGACAGCTGTATTTCTTTTTTCTTTTCTTTTCTTTTTTTCCCCCCTTTTTTGAGACAGAGTTTTGTTCTTGTTGCCCAGGCTGGAGTACAATGGTGAGATCTCAACTTACTGCAACCTCCGCCTCCCAGGTACAAGCAATTCTGCCTCAGCCTCCCGAGTAGCTGGAATTACAGGCATGCACCACCATGCCCAGCTAATTTTGTATTTTTAGTAGAGACAGGGTTTCTCCATGTTGGTCAGGCTGGTCTAGAACTCCCGACCTCAAGTGATCCACCCGCCTCAGCCTCCCAAAGTGCTGGGATTACAGGTGTGAGCCACCATGCCCGACTGGGACAGTTGTATTTCTTGCTTTCCAATATGTATGCTTTTTGTTTCTTTTTCTTGCCTTGTTGGTAGGATTTCTAATATGATGTTAAGTAGAAGTGGTGCTAGTGGACTTGTTTGGAAAAAATCATTTCAGTCTTTCACCATTAAGTGAGATATTAACAGCTTTTTGTAGATGCCCTTTACTGGGTGAAGGAAGTTCCCTTCTGAGTTCACTGAAAATTTTCATCATATTGAGTTTTATCAAATTTTTTGCATCAATTGATGTGATCTTTTTTTTTCCTTAAGACTACTAATGTGGACAGGTGCAGTGGTTCACACCTATAATCCCAGCACTTTGGAAGGCCGAAGTAGGAGGATCACCTGAGGTCAGGAGTTCAAGACCAGCATGGCCAACATGGTTAAACCCCATCTCCACAAAAAATACAAAAAAAATAATAATAAGGCCTGATGGCAAGTGCCTGTAATCCCAGGTACTCGGGAGGCTGAGGCAGCAGAATAGCTTGAACCTGGGAGGCGGAGGCTGCAGTGAGCTAAGATCACACCATTGCACTCCAACCTGGGTGACAGATCGAGACTTCATCTCAAAAAAAAAAACTCTTTATACAGGTTTTTCTTCCTCTAATTCACATCCACTGTTCAGTTTTTGCATTGTTTCTGTTAGTCTAAAATTATCTCAAAATAAAAATTTTGGGGAAAAAAAATCATCTTCTGGCTCTCCATTGGCCTAAAGATCAAGTTCAAATTCTACCTTTGCTTAGGAAGTGCTGCATGATCTGACCCCCCTCCCCGCATGCACACATACACCTTTCCAGTATCAAACTGCAATGGGGAAGTATGATACACACTCCACTCTGTTTCTGGTCCAGAGAACTGCTTTCAGTGACTAAGAAGCCATCCTCTGTAGGCTCTGGGCAAGGAAGAGCTTTGCTGTTCCTTAAGTCAAATATATTCTGCTGACCCTGCCACCCCTTCTCCTGCCTTTTGCTTGGCTGAAATCTTGCTTGTATATTTCAGCTTTTATTTTGTTGTTGTGGTGGTGTATATATACCACATTTCTTTAACCAGTCTATCACTGATGGGCATTCGGGTTGGTTCCATGTCTTTGCTGTTATAAATAATTCACCTCTTAATTTGAAAGTTACTTTTCCCAGTAAATCTTCTCTAGCAGCACTGCTACCTCCACACATATACCACACCACACACACACACACACACACACACACACACACACACATTCACTCACGCAGTTGACTTAAGTGCCCCGGTATGCACTCCGAAGCACCCTGTGTACCTCTGATTTATCATTTATCACAGTGTATTTTAGTTCTGTCTGCCTCCCTCATTAGTCAACTGTTAATTCTAAATCTTCTTCTATCCACACCTACTACCTTCTTTTTTTTTTTCTTTTTTTCTGAGACTTCGTCTCATTGTGTTGTCCAGGCTGCAGTACAGTGGTGCAATCTCAGCTCACTTCAACCTCTGCCTCCCAAGTTTACATGATTTTCCTGCCTCAGCCTCCCAAATAGCTGGGATTGCAGGTGTCCACCGCTACACCAAGCTAACATTTATTATTTTTTTACTTTTATTTATTTATTTTGAGACAAGTCTTGTTCTGTCTCCCAGGCTGGAATGCAGTGGCGAGATCTCAGCTCACTGCAACCTCCACCTCCTGGATTCAAGCAATTCTCCTGCCTCAGCTCCCTGAGTAGCTAGGATTACAGGCATGTACCACCACAGCCAGCTAATTTTTGCATTTTTATTAGAGATGGGCTTTCACCATGTTGGTCAGGCTGGTCTCAAACCCCCGACCTCGTGATCCACCAGCCTCAGCCTCCCAAAGTGCCAGGATTACAGGAGTGAGCTACTGCACCCGGCCCCAGTATTTTGTATTTTTAGTAGAGATGGGGCTTCACCACATTGGCCAGGCTGGACTCGAACTCCTGGGCTCAAGTGATGTGCCCACTTTGGCCTTCCAAAGTGCTGTGATTATAAGCATGAGCCACTGTGCCGGGCCCACACTTACCACTTCAAAATAGCTTGATGTCACAAACTTAACACTTTGAGGATTGAATTTTCCGTTGGAGCAATTATCCTTTTTTTGTATTTATTTATTTATTTATTTTTGAGATGGGGTCTTGATCTGTCACCCAGACTGGAATGCAGTGGTGAGATCACGACTCACTGTCACCTCCACCTCTAAGACTATGCCCAGCTAATTTTTTAACTTTTTGTGGAGACAAGGTTTCACCATGTTGACCAGGCTGGTCTCAAACTCCTGGCTCAAGTGATCTACCCACTGTGGCCTCCCAAAGTGCTGGGATTTCAGGCATGAACCACCGTGCCCAGCTGAGTAATTATTCTTGTCATTTACATACTCTATGATATGGTGAAAGTGGAAAGTTTTAGGTTTTTCTTTTGACACTGTTGGATTTTGGACTGAGAATCAGAATCCTGCACCAGTATCAACTTTTTATCAAGAGGGTATAGGCCTTTTTTATTTTTATTTTTTTGAGACAGAGTCTTGCCATGTCACCCAGGCTGGAGTGCAATGGAGGGATCCCAGCTCACTACAACCGCTGCCTCCCGGGTTCAAGTGAGTCTCCTGCCTCAGCCTCCCAAGTAGCTGAGATTACAGGTATGAACCACCATGCCCGGCTAATTTTTTGTGTCTTTAGTAGAGACGGAGTTTCACCATGTTGGCCAGGCTGGTCTCGAGCTCCTGACCTCGTGATCCGCCCACCTCAGCCTCCCAAAGTCCCTGCCCAACCTTGCCTTTTTTTTTTTTTTAACACAGGATCTTGATCTGTTGCCTCAGGCTAGAGTGGTGCAGTGATGCGATCTCTGCTCACTGCAGCCTCTGCCTCCTGGGCTCAAGCAATTCTTCCACCTCAGCCTCCTGAGTAGCTGGAACCACAGGCACGCACCAACATATCTGGCTAATTTTTTTGCATTTTTGGTAGAGACAGGGTTTCACTATGTTGCCCAGGCTGGTCTTGAACTTCTGGGCTCAAGCAATCAGCCCTCCTTTGCCTCTCAAAGTACTGGGATTACAGGTGTGAGCCACTGCATCCAGCCCCAAAAGGGTATATGCCTTTATTACAGTTTTCTATATACTAAAACTTTAGCAAGGATACTCATTCAATCCTAATTATGAAATTCTAATTATGTACAGCAATTTCTCTAGGCAACTCAACAGTCTTTTGTCCTTTCTTGCTTTTCAAGCCTAACCTTAACAATAAGATTTTCTCTTCCTGTCTGGGTGTTGGCTCACGCCTGTAATCCCACCACTTTGGGAGGCAAAGCAGGTCAATCACCTGAGGTCAGGAGTCCAAGACCAGCCTGACCAACATGGTGAAACCCTGTCTGTAGTAAAAATACAAAAATTAACCAGTTGTGGGGGTTGATACCTGTAATCTCAGCTACTTGGGAGGCTGAGGCAGGAGACTCACTTGAACCCGCGAGGCAGAGGTTGCAGTGAGCCGAGATCGTGCCATTGCACTCCAGCCTGAGTGACAAGAGTAAAACTCTGTCTCAAAAATAAAAAATAAAATAAAAATAAAGTTTAAGATTTTCTCATCTCCTTAAACGTACCTACATTTATCCCAATGTCAAAACATTTATTTATGGATTTATTTATTTATTTAGTGAGGATGTGTGTTTATCGTGTGTTGCAAGGGTTACAGTGAGTTATTCTCTAGTCAGGTAGGATCTGAAGGTGGCTCAGAGCTAATCCACTACAATCTCCCACAGGTACAGAAGTGCCCTAATAAAATCTCAGAGTTGGCTGTCCAGTCAAGATTTGCATACCTCCAGAAAGGAGCTCTTCCTGTCCCTCAGGGTAGCCCATTCTGCTGTTGGGCACCTCTACTGGTTGTCATTTTCCTTCTGGCAGCCTCTCACTTGGGCTTGGGATGGGGGTGCACAGATCCTGTCACTCAGCCCAACCTACAGGACAAGAGAGGCAGCTGGGGCGAAACAGAGGTGGAAAAAGCAATAAGTTAAATCTGAGAATGAACAGAAACATCTAGGATAGGGAGGGACACTCCCAGAGTGGCAGCAGTCTCTAGCTTGATCCAGGAGGCACTGAAGAGGAGGTTTCTGGTGACAAGATTCCAGGCAGGAGGTGATTCAGAAAGGTGGATTGTCAATGCCCCTCCGATCCCAGATATGTTCTTCAGGCCTGAAGCTATGGGGCGGGGGTGGTTCTATGGGGTTTAGGCCCAGGGTGGGCTTCAGAATATTCTCAAGGGGCTGGAGAAGGACTCATTCTCCTGGCAGCAGCTGTCACCACAGCATTTGAATCCTTTGGGCCAGGTGAAGGAGAGACCACATTTGGCTGGGGGTCAGCCTTTTGGGGGTCAGCCAGCAGGCTGAGCAGCAAGGTAGGTACAAGGCTGGGGACCTAAGTGTGGGACATCTTGGCATGAGGGCCAGTAGCGTCTAAACTTTTAACAGTGTCATTTTATTTTCATCTCTGGCTTCCTGCTGTCCTGTCCTTGCCATTGTTAAAAGATAGTTTTCAAAGCAAGATAAATCATGACTGTCATGCAAATATAAAAATGAGGCTGTGCTTGGTGGCTTATGCCTGTAATCCCAGCACTTTGGGCAGCTGAGGCGGGTGGATCACCTGAGGTCAGCAGTTTGAGACAGCAGTTGGCCTGACCAACATTGTGAAACCCCATCTCTAAAAAAATTTAAAAAAATTTTTAATGAATGCATCTTCATTTTTCTTTCTTTTCTTTTTTTTTTTTTTTTTTTGAGACAGAGTCTTGCTTCGTTACCCAGGCTGGAGTGCAGTGGCACGATCTCGGCTCACTGCAACCTCTGCCTCCTGGGTTCAAGTGATTCTTCTGTCTCAGCCTCCCAAGTAGCTGGGACTACAGACACATGCCACCATGCCCAGCTTTTTTGTATTTTCCATAAAGACAGGGTTTCACCATATTGGTCGGGCTGGTCTCGAACTTCTGACCTTAGTTGATCTATCTGCCTCTGCCTCCCAAAGTGCCTGGCCTAATTTTTAATTTTTTTTTTTGTAGAGATGAGGTCTCCCTGTGTTGCCCATGCTGGCATAAGATTATTGAAAGGATTTGATGAAAGAATTTGTCTAAGATGCCTCCACTCGTTTATGATAAAGACAATTAACAAACTTAGAATAGAAGGAAACTTCCTCAACCTGATAAAGGACATTATAATAGTCAATGTTCTCCAGAGAAACAGAATTAATAAAATATGAGAAGATTTATCACAGAAATTGGCTTATCCAGTTATGGAGGCCAAGAAATTCCACAATCTGCCATCTGCAAGCTATTGAACCAGAAAAGCCAGTGGTATAACTTGATGTGAGTCTGAAGGCCTGAGAATCAGGGATTCAATGATGTAAGTCCTGTTCTGAGTCCCAAAACCCAAGAACCAGAAGCGCCATTGTCTCAGAGCAAGAGAACATGAATGTCACAGCTCAAGAGAGAATGAATTCATCCCTCTTCTGCCTTTTTGTTCTACTCAGGCCCTCAACAGATTGAATGATGCCCATCCACATTGGTCTTTGCTCAGTGTATTAGTCTATTCTCACACTGCTGATAAAGACATACCTGAGCCGGGCACAGTGGCTCACACCTGTAATCCCAGCACTTTGGGAGGCTGAGGCTGGTGGATCACAAGGTCAGGAGTTTGAGACCAGCCTGGCCAACATGGTGAAACCCTGTCACTACTAAAAATATAAACAATTAGCTGGGTGTGGTGGCACACACCTGTAATCCCAGCTACTCTGGAGGCTGAGGCAGGAGAATCACTTGAACCTGAGAGGTGGAGGTTGCAGTGAGCTGAGATCGCACCATTGCACTCCAGCCTGGGCAACAGTGCAAGACTCCATCTCAAAAAAAAAAAAAAAGACATACCCAAGACTGGGTAATTTATAAAGGAAACAGCTTTAATGGACTCACAGTTCCACATGTCTGTGGACCACAATCATGACGGAAGATGAAAGAGAAGCAAAGGCACATTTTACATGGAAGCAGGCAAGGGAGCATGTGCAGGGGAACTCCCCTTTATAAAACTATCAGATCTCATGAGACTTATTCACTATCAAGACAACAGCACAGAGGCCGGGCACAGTGGCTCACACCTGTAATCCTAGCACTCTAAGAGGCCAAGGTGGGCAGATCACCTGAGGTCAGGAGTTGGAGACCAGCGTGGCCAACATAATGAAACCCCGTCTCTACTAAAAACACAAAAATTAGCTCAGCACGGTGGCATGTGCCTGTAGTCCCAGCTACTGGGGAGGCTGAGGCAGGAGAATCACTTGAACCTGGAAGGCAGAGGTTGCAGTGAGCCAAGATTGTGCCACTGCACTCCAGCCTGGGGGACAGAACAAGAGGCCATCTCAAAAAATAAAAAAGAGAATAGCACAGGAAAGACCCGCCCCCATAATTCAATTACCTCCAACTGGGTCCCTCCCATGACATGTGGGGATTTTTACAACTCCAGGTGACATTTGGGTGGGGACACAGAGCCAAACCGTATCACACAGTCTGCCAATTCAAATGCTAATCTCTTCTAGAAACACCCTCACAGTCACACCCCAAAACGATGCTATCTGGGCATCCCTTAGCCCAAATTGATGCATAAAATTAACCATCACAGACACCTATGAAAAACTTGCAGTAAACATCAGGCTGAACAATAAAAAAACTAAGGGCTTTCCTTCTGAGATTGAGAACAAGGTGAATATCCACTTTCACTTACTCTATTTAGCATAATACTAGAGGTTGTAGCCAGTTCAACAAGGCAAGGACAAAAAATAAAAGCCATCTGTTTTGAGAGGGAAGAAGTAAAACTGCCTTTATTTGTAGATGACAGGGCCGGGAGCAGTAGCTCATACCTGTAATCTCAGCACTTTGGAAGGCTGAGGATAGATCACTTAAGATCAGGAATTCCAAAGCAGCCTGGCCAATATGGTAAAACCCTGTCTCAACAAAAAAGTACAAAAATTAGCCAGGTGTGGTGGTGTGCATCTGTAGTCCCAGCTACTTGGGAGGCTGAGGTGGGAGAACTGCTTGAACCCAGGAGGCAGAGATTGCAGTGAGCCAAGATCCCACCACTGCACTCCAGCCTGAGCAATAGACTGAGATCCTGTCTCAATAGATAATAAATAAACAAATAAATGAATAAATAAATAAAATAATTGTAGATTACATAATCCTGTACATAGACTATCCTAAGAAATTCAGAAAACCCACTATCAGATGTAATAAATGAGGCCAGGCATGGTGGCTCATTCCTGTAATCCCAGCACTTTGGTAGACCAAGGCGGGTGGATCACGAGGTCAGGAGTTGGAAACCAGCCTGACCAACATGGAGAAACCCTATCTCTACTGAAAAAAAAAATAGAAAATTAGCCGGACATGGTGGCGCATGCTTGTAATCCCAGCTACTCAGGAGGCAGAGGAAGGGGAATTGCTTGAACCTTGGAGGCAGAGGTTGCAGTGAGCCGAGACCAGGCCATTGCACTCCAGCCTGAGCAACAAGAGTGAAACTCCGTCTCAAAAAACAAAACAAAACGAACAAAACTGGACTTCATTTTTATGGTTAAACCCATGAAAATATTAAAAGAAAATGGGAAAATCTTTGAGACTTTGGTTTAGGCAAATATCTCATGGATACAACTCTAATAGCATGTTCCATAGAAGAAAAAATACGGTAAATTTGACCTTACAAAAATTCAAAATATTTCACTCCAAAAGACATCATTAAAAAAATTAGGGCCGGGTGCGGTGTCTCACGCCTGTAATTTCAGCACTTTGGGAGGCCGAGGCAAGTGGATCACCTAAGGTCAGGAGTTTGAGACCATCCTGGCCAACATGATGAAACCCCTTCTCTACTAAAAATACAAAAATTAGCTAGGCATGGTGGTGGGCACCTGTAATCCCAGCTACTCAGGAGGTTGAGGCAGGAGAGTCACTTGAACCCAGGAGGCAAAGGTTGCCGTGAGCGGAGATCATGCCACTACACTCTAGCCTGGGTGACAGAGTAAGACTCCATCTCAAATAATAATAATAATAATGAAAATTAGAAAAAAAATCCCCACATACTTGGAGGAAAATTTGCAAAACACATACCAGATAAAGGACTTGTGTCCTGAATTTAGGAAGAACTCATGATTCAATAACAAAACAATTCAATCAAAACTGGGCTAAAGATATGAACAGACATTTCATCAGAGGACATATAAATGAAAAGGTGGTTGACATCATTCATCAGTACGGAAATGCAAATTGAAATACTATTCCATAACCACAAGAATGGTTATAAAAATTAAGACAAGCAATAACAAATGTTGCCTAGGATATAGAGAAATTGCAACATTCTTACATTGCTTGTGGGCATGTATAATAGTGCATCTGCTTTGTAAAACATTTTGGCAGCTCCTCAAAACATCAAACATAAACCTACCATACAAGCAAGCGGTTTCACTTCTAAATACAAACCTAACAGAAATGACGACAGGTGTCCACAACAATATTTTTATGCAAATATTCATAGCGCTTGCATTATTTATAATGAGGCATTATTCATGATAGCCAAAAACTATAAACAACAACTTATATGTCTGTCAAATGATGAATGGATAGTCAATATACGGCATATCCATAAAATGAAATATTATTTGGCAGTAAAAAGGAATGAACTGCTGACACACACTACAGTGTGGAGAAATCTCAACAGCATACTAAGTGCAAAAAGCCAGACACACGGCTGGGCACAACGCCTCACACCTGTAATCCCAACACCTTGGGAGGCCTAGGCAGGCGGATCACCTGAGGTCAGGAATTCGAAACCAGCCTGGCCACCATGGTGAAACCCCATCTCTACTAAAAATACAAAAATTAGCCTGGCTTGGTGGCATGCACCTGGAGAGGCTGAGACAAGAGAATCACCTGAACCCAGAAGGCAGGGGTTGTAGTGAGCCAAGATCATGCCACTGCACTCCAGCCTGGGAGACAGAGCAAGACTCCGTCAAAAATAAATAAATAAATAAATAAACAAAAGCCAGACACACAAGAGACCACATATTGTATAATTCCATTCATAAAAAATGTCTGGTTGCATGCGGTGGCTCATGACTATAATCCCAGCACTTTAGGAGGCCAAGGCAGGTGGATCACCTGAGATCAGGAGTTTGAGACCAGCCTGGCCAATGTGGTGAAAACCCGTCTCTACTAAGAATACAAAAAAATTAGCTAGGCATGGTGGCAGGTACTTGTAATCCCAGCTACTTCGGAGGCTGAGACAGGAGAATTACTTGAACCTGGGAGGCGAAGATCGCCATTGCACTCCAACTTGGGCAAAAAGAGTGAAACTCCACCTCAAAAACGAAAATAAAAATAAAAATAAAGATAAAATGCCCAAAAGCATGTGTGGTGGTGCATGCCTACAGTTCATCTACTCAGCAGGCTGAGGTGGGAAGATCCTTTGCGCCCAGGAGTTAGAGGCCAGCCTGCACAACATAGCAAGACCCTGGCTCAATAAAATAAAATAAAATGTCCAGAAAAGGTAAATTTATAGACAGAAAGTAGATTAGTAGTTGCCTGGCACTGGAGTTGGGGACAGGGTTAACTGAAAACGGGTATGAGGGGTCACTTACTAGGTTGGTGCAAAAGTAATTGTAGCTGTTGTCGTTACTTTCTTTTTTTGAGATGGAGTCTTGCTCTGTTGCAGAGGCTGGAGTGCAGTGGCACGATCTTGGCTCACTGCAACCTCTGCCTCCAGGGTTCAAGTGATTTTCGTGCCCCAGTCTCCCAAATAGCTGGGGTTACAGGCATGTGCCACCACAGCCAATTAATTTTTGTATTTTTAGTAGAGACGGGGTTTCATCACATTGACCAGGCTGGTCTCGAGCTCCTGTCCTCAAGTGATCCACCCACCTTGGCCTCCCAAAGTTCTGGGATTACAGGCATGAGCCACCAAGCCTGGCTGCCATTGGCTTCAGTTGCTAAACCACAATTGTTTTCTTTTTTTTTTTTTGAGACCAAGTCTCGCTCTGTCACCCAGGCTGGAGTGCAGTGGCACAATATCAGCTCACTACAACCTTCACTTCCCAGATTCAAGCAATTCTCCTTCATCAGCTTCCCGAGTAGCTGAAATTATAGTCGTGTGCCACCACGCCCAGTAATTTCTGTATTATTAGGAGAGATAGGGTTTCACCATGTTGGTCAGGCTAGTCTCGAACTCCTGACCTCATGATCTGCCCACCTCAGCCTCCCAAAGTGTTGGGATAACAGGCATGAGCCACAACACCTGCCCTCGTTTCATTTTTTAATAACATAAGTACTACAAAATATATATATATGTTCTTCTTTTAAAAAATTAAAACAGGCGAGTGGGTGCAGTGAGTGGCTCACAGCTGTAATCCCAACATTTGAGGAAGCTCAGATGGGAAGATCACTTGAGGACAGGAGGACAGGAGTTCAAGATCAGCCTGAGCAATGAAGCAAGACCCTGCCTCTACAAAAAAAAAAAAAAAAGACATAGGCGGGGCACAGTGGCTCACACCCCTGTATTCCCAGAACTTGGGGAGGCAAAGTCAGGCGCATCATGAGGTCAGGAGTTTGAGACCAGCCTGGCCAAATGGTGAAACCCCGTCTCTACTAAAAATACAAAAATTAGCTGGGTGTGGTGGCGGGCACCTGTAGTTTCAGCTACTCAGCAGGCTGAGGCAGGAGAATCATGGGAACCTGGGAGATGGAGGTTCCAGTGAGCTGAGATCATGCCATTGCACTCCAGCCTGGGTAACAGGGTGAGACTTCGTCTGAAAACAAATAAACAAACAAAAACAAAACAAATAGCTGGGCATGGTGGCATGACAGAGCAAGACCCTGCCTCAAATATAAATTAATAAAATTCAATTAAAGATTAAAATATTACAGAGAAGACTAAAATCCCCTTTAACCACTGCCACCAGTCGATCTCCCCCACCTTTCTGAGGTAATCATTATTATTTGTTTGGTGTGTGTCCTTCCTGCTTTTTTCTTTTTTTAAAATTTAATTTAATTTATTTATTTTTGTAAAGACTAGTCAAGTCCAGTAGTGAGAAGCGGGGAAAGAGTAGAACAAGGAGTTCGATCCGTAACTGACTGTGAACAGTCCGTTGAGATAACTAATTAACTTCGGACCAGCCCTTCCTGTTTTTTTCTAAGTGGTAACATATTATCATCATGTATAGTATAATTTTACATATACATATACATATGTTTTATATATACACATTATATACAGTATACCATGATGTATAGAATAAACTACTGCATTAACAGATATTTGATATTATGTATTATGAGTATATCATAGTTTATTGGGCCATTCCTCTACTGATGGTCATTTAAGTTGTTTTCATTTTTTCCCCAGTCGTTAACAATTCTGCAAAACAGTGGCCTCATACATGCTGCCCTGGGCCTGTGTGATGGTTCTTCTCTAGGGTAGACAACAAAAAGGGTATGTTTATCTAAAAAAAATTTTTTTTTCAACCGGAGTCTTGCTCTGTTGCCCAGGCTGGAGTGAAGTGGCGCAATCTCGGCTAACTGCAACCTCCACCTCCCTGGTCAAGCTATTGCCCTGCCTCAGCCTCCCAAGTAGCTGGGATTACAGATGCACGCCACCACGCCGGACTAATTTTTTTTTTCTTTTGTATTTTTAGTAGAGATGGGATTTCACCATGTTGGCCAGACTGGTCTTGAATTCCTGACCTCAGGCAATCTGCTTGCCTCAGCCTCCCACAGTGCTGGGATTACCGGTGTGAGCCACCACACCCAGCCACTTGTTTAAAATTCTAGTAGACAGCTACTCGCAGTGGAGCACATCTTTAGTCCCAGCTACTCAGGAGGTTGAGGCAGATGGATTGCTTGAGCCAGTAGTTTGAGGCAGCCTGGGCAACTTAGTGAGACCATGTATCTAAAAAAATTCAATAAAATTTTAATAGACACTTCTTGTACTTTCTATATTATATTTATTTATTTATTGAGACAGAGTCTCACTCTGTCACCCAGGCTGGAGTACAGTAGCGAGATCTCAGCTCACTGCAACTTATGCCTCCCGGGTTCAAGCAATTCTTGTGGGTCAGGCTCTCAAGTAACTGGAACTACAGGCACTTGCCACCATGCCTGGCTAATTTTTGTATTTTTTGTAGAAATGGGTTTTCGCCATGTTGGCTAGGCTGGTATCGAACTCCTGACCTCAAGTGATCCGCCCACCTCAGCCTCCCAGAGTGCTAGGATTATAGGTGTGAGCCATCACACCCAGGCATATTTTTTATATTTTAATAAATAATTCCAAACTGCCATCCCGGTGGCTGTATCAATTTTCCTCCCACCAGTGTATGAGACTGGTGACTACCCATTTCCCCATTCCTTCAACAATTCTTTATTTTATTTTATTTTTGGTAAGAAGACAACATGATATCTACTCTCTTAACAGATTTTTTTAATTTTAATTTTTTATTTTAGATGGAGTCTCACTCTGTTGCCCAGGCTGGAGTGCAGTGGCACGATCTCTGCTCACTGCAATCTTCGTCTCTTGGGTTCAAGCGATCTCCTGCCTCAGCCTCCCGAGTAGCTGGGATTACAGGCGTGCACCACTACGCCCGGCTGATTTTTGTATTTATAGTAGAGACAGGATCTCACCAGGTTGGACAGCCTGGTCTAGAACTCCTAACTTCAGGCAATCTGCCCACCACAGCCTCCCAAAGTGCTGGAATTATAGGTGTGAGCCACCACGCCCAGCTCTTAACAGATACTGGGTTTTTTTGTCTTTGTTTTTTAAAATTATATATATATATAATTTTATATATATATATAGTTATTTGTTTTTCTTTTTGGTAGAGTTGGCAGGGTTTGCAAGGGAGAGGGGGGTGGGTCTTGCTTTGTTTCCCAGGCTGGTCTCAAACTCCTAGCCTCAAGCAATCTTATCACCTTCACCTCCCAAAGTGCTGGGATTACAGGTGTGAGCCACTGCACCCAGCTCAGTATCTTTTTTTTTTTTGAGACAGAGCCTTGCTCTGTTACCCAGGCTGGGATGCCATGGTATGATCTCGGCTCACTGCAACCTTCACCTTCTGGGCTCAAGAGATTCTCCTGCCTCAGCCTCCCAAGTAGCTGGCTTTACAGGTGCCTGCCACCACACTCAGCTAACTTTAGTACTTTTTTAGTAGCGATGGGGTTTCACAATGTTGGCCAGGCTGGTCTCAAACTTATGACCTCAAGTGATCTGCCCACCTCGGCCTTCCAAAGTGCTGGGAGTACAGGCGTGAGCCACCATGCCCAGCCCAGTATTGTTATTTATAGGCAGAATGTTTTATAACAGATCTCTAGAATTTACTCATCTTGCATATTTGAAATGTAATGCACATTGATTAGCAACTCCACGTTTCCTCCCCTCCCTAGTCCCTGGCAACCACCATTCTATTCTTTGCTTTTATGAGTTTGACTATTTTAGCTACTTCATACAAGTGGAAGCATGCAGTATTTGTCCTTCTGTGACTGGCTTATGTCCCTTAGCATAAAGTCAATTCACCCATGCTGTCACGTACTGCAGGATTTCCTTTCTTTTTGATGCTGACAACTCTTTTAAGATGTTTGTAGAGGAGAGGAAATCTATCATGAGGTAGCTGGAAGGAGATGAACCATTAAGAGAGGAGGTTTTGTATATGAGAAAGGTTTGGGCATTATTTATGTACACAAGAAAGTTCCAGTTGAAAAGGAGTGGTTGAATACACAGGAGGAAAAAAAAGAACAATTAATGACATAAAATTCTTAAATTCTTAAGACACAGCCGGGCACAGTGGCTCACGCCTGTGATCCCAGCACTTTGGGAGGCCAAGGCAGGCGGATCACTTGAGGTCAGGAGTTCAAGACCAGCCTGGCCAACATGGTGAAACTCTGTCTCTACAAAAATACAAAAATTAGCTGGGCATGATGACGGGTGCCTGTAGTCCTAGCTACTCAGGAGGCTGAGGCGGGAAAATTGCTTGAACCTGGGAGCTGGAGGTTGCTGTGAGCCGAGATTGCATCATTGCACTCCAGCCAGGGTGACGGAGTGAGACTCCCTCTTAAAGAAAAATAAAAGAAGAAGAAGAAAAAGAAGACAGGGAGGACGTTATCTGAAGCACAAGTAGAAGGGTAGGCCTTAAATGAAAGGAGGCATTTTGGATTACAGTGATTCTCTCTCTCTCTCTCTCTCTTTTTTTGAGGGGGACAGAGTCTGGCTCTGTTGCCGAGGCTGGAGTGCAGTGGTGTGATCTCGGCTCACCACAACCTCTGCCTCCGGGGTTCAAGCGATTCTCCTTATTGCAGTGATTCTCTAACCTGAGTGTGCATCAGAATCTTCCTGGAGGTCTTATTAAAGCACAGAAAGCTGCCCCTTCCTTCACCCTACCCCAGAGTTTGTGATTCTGTAGGTTTGCAATGAGGCTGCAAATCTGCAGTTCTAATTACTTCCCAGGTGGTGCTGATGCTGCTATTCTGGGGAAATTAACACCACTTTGGGAATCACTATTCTGTGTAGCAGGAGGAAAAGAAGATAGGATGGATACAAAGATGGGTAGGTATGTATGTTTGGTAACCAGAAGATGAGGGCGTTCCTATCAGACGGCTTCTATTTTCTCTGTAAAATAGGAGTTTGGGTCAAATATTACAAGTGTAAGTGCAGGAGAAACTTGGTGCTGGACTAGAAGGTTAGAGAAGAATGGAATAGGTTTAACAAAAATGATTGCAGAAGGTAGGGGAGTGAATTGACCAAAGATGTAAAGTAGAATTGCTAGATGATATAAATTTGTCACTTGAGATCTGTAATCATGAATTTTATAATAGACTCTATCTGTTCCATTGAAAATCTATGACTTTTTCCAGTTGATGTGGACAGTGAATTAGTGACTTCCCCCAAGACTGAGGTTTTGCCACCCTAGTATCTCAAAAAAACAAAACAAAACAAAAAATCCAGTAGCTCATGCCAAAACCTGGAATCACCTTTGGTTCCTCCCTCATTCCTCACAGTCAATCCACTATCATTTTTTATTTTCTTTTATTTTTTTAACTTTTTTTTTTGAGACAGAGTCAGGCGCCAGGCTGGAATGCAGTGGGGGATCTCAGCTCATTGCAACCTCTGCCTCCCGGGTTCAAGCAAGTCTTCTGCCTCAGCCTCCCGAGTAGCTGGGACTACAGGCACACGCCAGCACGCCCAGCTAATTTTTGTATTTTTTAGTAGAGATGGGGTTTCACCATGTTAGCCAGGATGGTCTTGATCTCTTGACCTCGTGATCCGCCCACCTCAGCCTCCCAAAGTGCTGGGATTACAGGCATGAGCCACAAAGCCCGGCCCATTTTTTATTAACATTTAAATAAGATGGGGTCATGCTATGTTGCCCAAGCTAGTGTTGAACTCCTGGGCTCAAACAATCCTCCGAGTCACTGTACCCAGCCATCCACCATCATTATTGATAGCTAACAATTAACATAGTGCTTACTGTGCTCCAGGAGTGGTTCCAAATGCTTTGTGAATATTAATCCCCACACTTCGTACAAATATGACTATCCTCGTTTTGTAAATGAGGTGACTGAGGAATAGAGAGTTTATGGATTTGCCCAAATTCACACAGCTAGGAAGTGGCAGAGCTACATTTCAAGCCAGGTAGTTATCACCAGAGTCCATGTTCTTAACTATGCTACTGCGCATTGTTTCAACTTCCTAAACTTTTTTCTGATTGTCCTGACATGGTGGCTCACGCCTGTAATCCCAGCGCTTTGGGAGGCTGAGGTGGGTGGATCATCAGGTCAGGAGATTGAGACCATCCTGGCCAACACGGTGAAACCCTGTTTCTTTCTTCCTTTTCTTTTTTTTTTTTTTTTTGTTGTTGTTGCCCTTCTCCTGATTGTAAAAATGAAGGACTAGAGACTTCAGTTAACTTTCCCAGGGTCACACAGCGAGGAAGTGACAGAGCTGGGATTTGAACCAGGGCTCCCTGGCTCCAGAGCTCATGCTTTTAACCATGATTCTATAATTCGAATCCCTGTTTCTACTAAAAATACAAAAAATTAGCTGGGCATGGTCTGCCTATACTCCCAGCTACTCAGGAGGCTGAGGCAGGAGAATCACTTGAACCCGGGAGGCAGAGGTTGCAGTGAGCCAAGATCGTGCCATTGCACTCCAGCCTGGGCAACATAGCCAGACTTCGTCTCAAAAGAACAACAACAAAATATATACGTATCTGATCTACCTACTTCTCTCCATCTCCATGACCAGTAACCTAGTCTAAGTCACATCATCTCTCACTCAAAATACTGCCTTTAACTCTGAAGTGATTTCCCAGCTTCCATACTTGGCCCCTTGTAACTCATTCTCCACACAGCTGCCAGAGTGATCTTTCAAAAACATAAATCAGGCCAGAGTGCGATGGCTCACGCCTATAATCCCAGCACTTTGGGAGGTCAAGATGGATGGTTCACCTGAGGTCAGGAGTTCTAGACCAGCCTGGCCCAGTTCTAGGCCAACATGGTGAAGCCCCATCTCTACTAAAAATACAAAAATTATCCGGTGTGGTAGCATGCGCCTGTAATCCCAGCTACTTGGGAGGCTGAGGCAGGAGAATCAGCCCAGGAGGTGGAGATTGCAGTGAGCTGAGATGGAGCCATTTGCACTCCAGCCTGGGCAACAGAGCGAGACTTCATCTCAAAACAAAAACAAAAACAACTCACAAATCAGCTCAAATTATTCTCCTGGATTAAAACCCTTCAATGGCTTCCCATTGTTCTTAGACTAAAGCCCCAAACTCCCAGATATGACTTATAAGGTTCTGCCTGATTGACACTTTCCTAACACTCCAGCTTAATCATCTATCACTGTTTTTCCTTAATTACTATGTTCCAGCCATAGTGGCTTCATTTCAGTTCTTCAAATACATGAAATTATTTTCCTCAACAGAGCCTTTGCACATGCTGTTGCTATTGTCTACACTGCTCTTTCTATAGTTCTTCTCATGGGTGGTTGTTTCTCTTCTTTGTACTCTCAGCTTCCATGAAACTTCTTTAGAGAAATTTCCTCCCCTTGCATATACATACTTTTTATTCTGTATTATTGCAGCTTGTTTTTCTAATAGCACTTTTTGTTTGTTTTTTAATTTATTTTCTTACCTCCCCAGCCCCCATCCTCACTAGACTGGAAGCTTCATGAGAGCAGGGGCCCAAGTCTGTTTCATCCATTCACCATTGTATACTGTTGTGTCTAACACATACTTAGTACTCAAAAGATTCCTCAAGGGAATGATTTAATGAATTTAAGGCAGCCAAGTGATAATGACCAGTGGGAAGTTAGATATGCAAGTCGGGGAGCTCGAATTGAAGACTTGGCATAGAAATATAAACCTGAGAGTCTTAGGGATAGCTATTGCAACTAACACTCTGGGAATGGATGAAACTGCCTAAGAAGTAAGGACAGAATGAAAAAAACAGGAGGGTTTGGTAACAAAGCCAAAGAAATATTTATAAAGTTCCACTAGAAAAGAATGAACCATCAAAGCAGTTTGAGAATGAATGAATGCTTTTATCGTCAAATGAGTCAGTCTTTTCTTTCATGCCATCTGGATTTTGTGTCAGGAAATCCTTTTGGTTCTACCTTCAAAATATGCTCAGAAGCCAGTAATTTCTTACCACCTACACTGCTACCACCTTGCTCCAAGGCACTATTTATAAAACTCTCCTAACTGGTCTCCCTGCTTTCACCCTTGCTCCCTACAGTGTATTCTCAACACAGCAGCCAATGTGATCTTGTTGCAACGTAAGTAAGATTTATCACTCCTCTGCTCTAAGCCCTCCAGTGACATCCCATTTCACACACAGTAAAAGCCAAAGTCTACCGTGGCCTACATGAACCTACGTGATTTGGTTCTTCTGCTACCTATCAGCATCATCTCCTACTACTCTTGTATTCTCTCACTCAGTTTCGGCCATACTGACCTACTTACTGTTCTTAGAACATGATAGGTATATTTCAGTCTTCCCAGCATGCTCTTCTCCTGAATATCCACGTGTCTTTACTTCAACGTCACCTTCTTTTATGTGTGTGTGGTTTGTTTGTTTCTTTTGAGACGGAGTTTTCCCTTTTTGCCCAGGCTGGAGTGCAATGGCACAATTTCAGCTCACGGCAACCTCTGCCTCCTGGGTTCAAGCAATTCTCCTGCTACAGCCTCCCAAGTAGCTGGGACGGCAGGTGCATGCCATCACTCCTGGCTAATTTTTTTGTATTTTAGTAGAGATGGGGTTTCACCTGTTAGCCAGGATGGTGTCGACCTTCCAATCTCATGATCCACCCACCTCGGCCTCTCAAAGTGGTGGGATTACAGGCGTGAGCCACTGCACCCGGCCTTGTGTGTGGGTTTTTTTGAGACCGAGTCTTGCTCTGTCACCCAGGCTGGAGTACAATGACACGATCTCAGCTCACCGCAGCCTCTGCCTCCTGGGTTCAGCGATTCTTTTACCTTAGCCTTCTGAGTAGTTGGAATTACAGGCGTTCACCAACACGTCCGGCTAGTTTTTGTATTTTTAGTAGAGACGGGGTTTTACCATGTTAGCCGGGCTTGTCTCAAACTCCTGGCCTCAAGTGGTCTGCCCACCTCGGCCTCTCAAAGTGCTGGGATTACAAGCGTGAGCCACACGTCCAGCCCAATGTCCACTTCTTAGTGAGGCCTACCATTTAAAATTTGCATGTACTCTTGCACTCATACTTCTTACTGTCCCGCCCCACCCTTGCTATTCTTTATTTCTTTAACAGCACTTTCTACATTCAAACATACTTCTTTTTTTTTTTTTTTTTTTTAGGAGTCTCACTATGTTGTTACCAGGCTGGAGTTCAGTGGTGCAATCTCGGCTCACCGCAACCTCCACCTCCTGGGTTCAAGCGATTCTCCTGCCTCAGCCTCCCGAGTAGCTGGGACTACAGGCATGCACAACTAATTTTTGTATTTTTAGTAGAGACAGGGTTTCATCATGGTGGCTAGGATGGTCTCGATCTCTTGACCTCGTGATCCTCCTGCCTCGGCCTCTGAAAGTGCTGGGATTACAGGTGTGAGCCGCCATGTCCGGCCTCAAACATACTTCTAATTTATTTATTTATTTGGCTTGCTGTTTATATTCTATCCCCTTTCTCAGTCTGTTCAGGCTACTATAACAAATTACCATAGACTGGGTCAATAAAAAGTTACGTCTCAGCCAGGAGCTGTGGCTCACACCTGTAATCCCAGCACTTTGGGAGGCTGAGGTGGGCAGATCACCTGAGGGCAGGAGTTCTAGACCAGCCTGACCAACATGGAGAAACCCTGTCTCTACTAAAAATACAAAATTAGCTGGGCGCGGTGGCTCACGCCTGTAATCCCAGCACTTTGGGAGGCCGAGGTGGGTGGATCACAAGGTCAAGAGATCGAGACCATCCTGGTCAACATGGTGAAACCCCATCTCTACTAAAAATACAAAAATGAGCTGGGCATGGTGGTGCGTGCCTGTAGTCCCAGCTACTCAGGAGGCTGAGGCAGGAGAATTGCCTGAACCCAGGAGGCAGAGGTTGCGGTGAGCCGAGATCATGCCATTGCACTCCAGCCTGGGTAACAAGAGCGAAACTCCATCTCAAAAAAAATAAAATACGAAATTAGCCGGGCATCGTGGCACGCACCTGTAATCCCAGCTACTCGGGAGGCTGAGACAGGAGAATCGCTTGAATCCAGGAGGTAAAGCCAAGATCACACCATTGCAAGCCAGCCTGGGCAACAAGAACAAGACTGTCTAAAAAAAAAAAGGAAAAAAAAGTTACTTCTCATATTTCTGGAGGCTGGAAGCCCAAGATTGGGATGCCAGCATGGTTGGGTTCTGGTGAGGACCCTCTTCTGGGTTACTTTAGGGAAAAAGCCTATTGCATGGCTAGAGCGATGCCATCTTGAACCACCATGTGACTGATAATTTTTTTAATGACTTGATGTTTGACTCCTGCATATCAAAGTGGTGTTCTGCATCAAGCTCTCAGAACAATGCCTACGCATAAATAGCTCCTCATAAAGACGCTTATCTAGTTTCCCCAGTGGTCATGAGTTTTGGCAAGACAGTCTGAGATGTAACCAGTTGTACCTGCTTTACCCTAAAAGCTTGCTTAACAAAGGATATTTTCTGGAGAGCAGGTGCAGGGATCACCATCTCTCAGGAGAATCGCTTGAACCCAGGAGGCGGAGGTTGTGGTGACCTGAGATTGCACCACTGAACTCCAGCCTGGTAACAGAGTGAGACTCCGAAAAAAAAAAAAGATGTTTGAATGTAGAAAGTGCTATTAAAGAAATAGAGAATAGAAAGGGGAGGCTGTGGAAGAGTGCAAATTTTAAACTGTAGGCATCACTAAGAAGGTGACATTGGGCTGGACGTGTGGCTCATGCTTGTAATCCCAGCACTTTGAGAGGCTGAGGTGCGCAGACCACTTGAGGCCAAGAGTTTGAGACGAGCCTGGGTAACATGGTAAAACCCTGTCTCTACTTCTGGCTGCCAGAAGCATTGCTTCTGTCCCTATTAAATATTTTCTTTCTTTCTTTTCTTTTTTTTTTTTTTTAGGATTCTCACTCTGTCGCCCAGTCTGGAGTGCAGTGGTACAATCCCGGCTCACTGCAACCTCCACCTCCCAGGTTCAAGAGATTCTCCTGCCTCAGCCACCTGAATAGCTGGGATTACAGGCACGTGACACCACCCAGCTAATTTTGTATTTTTAGTAGAGACGGGGGTTTT
The DNA here is from genome assembly GCF_049354715.1 of Callithrix jacchus. Lineage (NCBI taxonomy): Eukaryota > Metazoa > Chordata > Mammalia > Primates > Cebidae > Callithrix > Callithrix jacchus. The sequence goes on along the minus strand of NC_133524.1, from coordinate 133,668,071 downwards.
ACCATGTTGGCCAGGCTGGTCTTGAACTCTCATCCTCAGGTGATCCACCTGCCTCAGCCTCCCAAAATGCTGGGATTACAGATGTGAGCCACTCTCTTTTTTGAGAGTCTTGCTCTGTCATACAGGCTGGAGTGCAGTGACATGATCTCGGCTCACTGCAACCTGTGCCTCCTGGATTCAAGTGATTCTTATGCCTCAGCCTCCCCAGTAGCTGAGATTACAGGCACATATCACCACTCCCAGCTAATTTTTGTATTTTTAGTAGAGAGAGGGTTTCATCATTAGTTAGGCCGGTCTCAAACTCCTGACCTCAAGCAGTCCACCAGGCTTGGTCTCCCAGAGTGCTGGGATTACAGGCATGAGCCACCATGCCTAGCCCAAATGTTTCTTAAGGCATACTTTGGTTCTTTTCAGTTGGATATGAAGTTTGGCTAAAATGTATCATCTCCTTTATTGTGGAAAAAAATACAGTAGAATTTTATCTTTATTTAGTCAGTCAGTTCCAAGATAGATACAAGAGCCATATGTTGGTTAAAAAGTTTTTATTTCTTGCTCTTTGTATCTAAGCTAAGTAGGCTATCTTCTGGGTAGTGGCTACTTAAAGTGGTTTGGAAAGTTACCCAATTTTTAATCACACCTACTTCTTCCCTCCCTTCTTCCTTCCTGCTTAGCACAAGATAACAGATTTTTTTTTAATATGTGGCAGGGTTATCTTTCTGCACTTTGGAGATCAAGCATAACCAGAAACAGAGTGACCATACAAATGTCCTTCCTGTAAAAATGCAAGCCCGACAGGAGAGCTTCAGTCTACTCATTGCAGTGATTCCTGGTTTGACGACCGAAAGGTTATTTCTTAAATTTAATTGGCTGCAACTTTTAAAACTACAGGTTTGCTTATTGTTTTTCCTTTTTTTAGTATGAAATATGGGCCCCTTGTAATTAAATCCAGATTTAAGGCCACCTGAATTTATTAAATACTTCCAGGCAGGTGTGGTGGCTCACACCTGTAATCCCAGCACTCTGGGAGGCTGAGGCGGGTGGACTACCTAAGGTCAAGAGTTCGATACCAGCCTGACCAACATGGTGAAACCCCATCTCTACTAAAAATCCAAAAAAATTAGCCGGGCGTGGTGGCACATGCCTGTAGTCCCAACTAATCAGGAGGCTGAGGCAGGAGAATCGCTTGAACCAGGGAGGTGGAGGTTGCAGTGAGCTGAGATTGCACCACTGCACTCCAGCCTGTGCAACAAGGTGAGACTCCATCTCAAAAATAAAATAAAATAAATACTTCCAGTGCACCCATCTCATGCTAAGTGCCATGAAGAATAAAAAGAGCTTGCAAGTCAATTCAGCCATTTAGTTAGCACTGATTATATTCCAAGGTTACCTAGTAGTGAAGTAATGTCATTTGATACAGTGATTCCGTCTATCACTGAGATGGCATCGGACTAGAAAACAATGAGGCAAAGGAAAAATTACAGTAAAGAGAAAAATGTAACTACATTTAATGACAATCTAAAAGAGTAAACAGAAAGAGGCAAAGGGAAAAATCTAGAAGATCCATGAGGAGGAGGGATAGGATTCGTAAATTACTTTTGGGCAGTGTGAGACCTGCTTATCCAACTGCCTGTTGGCCAGAGTCCCTCACACTCAGCACGCCCACGTCCCCCCCCTCCTGCATTACATCAGCAATACCCTTCTGATTTGTCTCCCTGCTTCCTGTCTCTCCCTCCCCCAAAACAGTCTCCAGACTGCAACCACAGTAATCTCATTAAGATGAAATTTGATTACTTTGCTCCATCTCTTAAAAAGGCTCCCCTCTCTTGGCTGGGCTCGGTGGCTCATGCCTGTAATCCCAGCACTTTGGGAGGCCGAGGTGGGTGGATCACGAGGTCAGGAGTTTGAGACTAGCCTGGCCAACATGGTGAAACCACCCCCTCCACTAAAAGTATAAAAATTAGCCAAGTGTGGTGTGTGTGTGTTGGGGGGGGTACCTGTAATCCTAGCTACTTGGGAGGCTGAAGCAGGAGAATCACTGGAACCCAGGGAGCAGAGGTTGCAGTGAGCTGAGATTGCACCACTTCACTCTAGTCTGGGCAAAAGGGCAAAACTTCGTCTCAAAAAAAAAAAAAAAAAAAAAAAAAAAAAAAAAAAAGCTCTTGTCTCTATTGCTCTCCAGATCTAGTCAGTAGCACTCCGCTTCCCCTTCAAGTTTCTTTGTTCTCTGTGTCCCTACTGGATGATATGGTCAACTGATTCCTTCCTACAGTTTCTTTAACTAGCCATCGTTGCCCCACCCACTCGCTTTTGATCCTTGGAAGTGCTGTTTGCCCCCAACATTGCCAGCAGGCTAATTCTCCTCTCCTACATTCCTGGGTATGAACTGCAGAGGCCAAAGTGAGCTGGTCTACGGGGATGCACATTTCCTGTTTGAGACCCAAGGGGACAGGGATATCTATTGTGGAGCCTGCTCCATTCTGCCCTGTATTGGCAGAGACCTGATTTACACTCAGATCCCGATCCTGTAGTCTCTTTGGATTTGAGACAGAGAAAGAGAGTGCCTGCTTCCACAGGGTGAGGGACTTCTCCCAGCTTCCTCTGGGGGTACAGGTTCTGCTTGCTGAGCCTGGTATTTAAGTCATTTTGGCCAATTCCCAGATGGTTCCAGAGTTGATAATTTATATAAATCATTCAAAAGGCAAATGGACATGACTTTTCCCTTATTTTTTGTTATTTGGCTGGGAAAAAAAAACAAGAACAAATATTCTTGTCCTACTGGGCATTATTCCCCCTATAAATGTGAATAATTCAGAGCTGGTTTCAAAGCTCCTTGGGGACTTTTACCCATGACCTGAGCATTATTTACTATAACCTGCCTGGCATATACCAAAATCCACCACGGGCAGGTAATTGTAACTATGAGGAAGAGAAGGGCCGGCACAGTGGCTCACGGCTGTAGTCCCAGAACTTTGGGAGGCTGAGGCGGGCAGATCACGAGGTCAGGAGTTCGAAACCAGCCTGGCCAACATGGTGAAACCCCACCTCTACTAAAAATACAAAATTAGCCAGGCATGGTGGTGCATGCCTGTAATCCCAGCTACTCAGAAAGTGGAGACAGGAAAATTGCTTGAACCTGGGAGGTGGAGGTTGCAGTTGCAGTAAGCCAAGATTGTGCCATTGCATTCCAGCCTGGGTAACAAGAGAGAACCTCCTTCTCAAAAAAAAAAAAAAAAAAAAAAAAACCGAAAAAGAAGAACAGTGAAAATTATCCATAAATTCTACCATTCCAAGATAAACTGGTTACATTCCCCCCTGTTATTTTGTCTCCACATGTATTTTTTTAATAGCTCATATTGTGTGATCTTGGCCCTTCTTTTCCCACTGTACTCTCTTCTTTGGTGGTTTCATCCATTATGATGGCTTTTATTACATCTCTGAGATGATAATTCGGCACAGATCTCTGCTCTGAGCTTCAAATTTTTCTGCCCCTACATTCCAAACTTGCTCCTCTGAAACCATTTTGGTAAATGACTATTACCATCTGTCCCACTAATACCAGATACTTGGAGTCATCCATAATGATTTTCTGTTTCGGCAATTCCTCCCCACCCCTTTCCCAACTGTCTTAGTCCATTCCTGCCACTATAACAAAATACCATAAACTGGCAGGTTGATAAACAACAGAAACTTATTTCTCACATTTTTGGAGGTTGGGGAGTCCAAGATCAAGATGCCAGCATACTCAGTGTCTGGTGAGGGCCCACCACCACCAGTTTTCTGGTTTATAAAGTGGTACCTTCTCACCGTGTTCTCACATGGTAGACAGAGGCACCTTTTATAAAAGTGCTAAACCCATTCATGAGGACCCCACTCTTGTGACCTAATCTTCTCTCCAAATCCCCTCCTCCTAATGCCATCTCCTTGGGTATTAGGTGTTTTTAAATTTTTATTTTTAGAGACAGAGTCTTACTCTGTCACCCAGGCTGGAGTGCAGTGCGTGATCTTGGCTCACTGCAACCTCTACCTCCCGGGTTCAAGCGATTCTCCTGCCTCAGCCTCCTGAGTAGCTGGGATTACAGGCATGCGCCACCACGCCCAGCTAATTTTTGTATTTTCGCCATGTTGGTCAGGCTGGTCTCGAACTCCTGACCTCGTGATCTGTCTGCCTTGGCGTCCCAAGGTGCTAGGATTACAGGTGTGAGACACCATGCCCGGCCAGGATTTCAACATATGAATCTGGGGGAGGACACAAACAGACCATAGCACCATTAATCATGATACCTGTCATATGTATCTAACAATTGTTCTTGCCTCCCCAAGTCCACTGCCACCACCCTAATTCAAGCCACCATCCTCTCTTTCTGGTCTGCTCCCACAGCCCTATTAGTGTCCTTTTTTCCACACATCCCCCCTACATTCATTTAATGGGCTCAAAGGTCCTGCCAATCCTGGCTCCCTCATTCCATGACCCTCAAATTCTTGTCACCTGGTCCTCTTTCTGTCCCTTAATATATGCCAAGCTCTTCTTCTCTACTTTGTGTTTAATATTCTCTTATTTTCCTGAAAGGCTTTTGCCTCAGCTGTTCCCATAGCTAGTTTCTTTTCTTCCTTCAGTTCTGATCTCCAAAGTCACCTCCTCACATAGACCTTCCCTGATGTTTTAATTAAATTTGGTCCTCCTAATATTGCCCATCAAAAAGCAACTAGTTTATTTTCTCCCTGGCATTAATCATGACATGCCATTCTTCTGTTAAATGTATTCAATTTCTTTCTTTTTTTTTTTAATTTTTGAGATGCAGTCTTGCTCTGTCTCCCAGGCTGGAGTGCAGTGACAGATCTCAGTTCACTGTAACTTCTGCCTCCCCGGTTCAAGCAATTCTCCTGTTCAAACGATGCCTCCCAAGTAGCTGGGACTACAGGCGCCTGCCACCATGCTCTGCTAATTTTTGTATTTTTAGTAGAGAGGGGGTTTCGCCTTGTTGGTCAGGCTGGTCTTGAGCTCCTGACCTTGTGATCCACCCGACTCGGTCTCCCAAAGTGCTGGGATTACGCCCAAAGGCGTGAGCCGTGGCGCTCCGTCCAATTTCTTTCTTTAATAGAAAAAGTAAATAAAAAAGTTTTGTAATATTCCTCCAACAAGTAGGATGCGCAGATGAAATATAGAATACCTAGTTAAATTCGAATTTCTGATAAACAGTGAACTTTTAAAATATGAGATTTGGGACATACTATACTAAAAAAGTATTCGTTATCTTAAATTTAAACTTAATCGTCCCATATGTGTATTTAAAATTTTTTTGACAGCTTCCCAGAATAAATTAGCGTCCTGCATTTTCATTTCTTAAATCCGACACCCTTACCCACAGGCTTGACTCTTGTCTTTTCCTGAGGCCGTACCCTCCCGGCCTAGCCCAGAGCTCATTATTTACAAGGTGCTCAGTAATTGTTGTATATGAATGAACTATCTGCATGCTGTTTTGTACGTTTTTTACTCATCTGAAATTTACATGTATTTATCAGAAATTCCCACATCCACTGAAATAACTTATTTAAGACAATTTTGGAAAATATATTGTATTGCCAAAACTTGTTTTCCGTTTCTGCAAAATTGGCGTAGGAGTATCCATCCTCATCACATTGTTTTGACAATTAAAAGAGTTAGTGAAAAAGTAAAAGTAAAGTTTTGCACTGTGCCCAGCCCACTAGGACGCTCAATACAGTTCTTTATTAAATGAAGGCTGTGCACCATTTTAGCGCCAAGCAAAAAAAGCGCGTTTGTAAAGAACGGGTGGGGGTAGGGAAAACGGTTAGAAAGGTCCGCCGACCCAACACCGAGGGCCCGAGAAAATGGGAGGAGCGAAGAGTGAACGACAGAGGAGGCAGCCAATGGAGAAACTGGGAACTACTTCCCCCCCCTCCCTTTGCGTTTCAAATTCTAAGCTCCGTTTCCATCCGGGTCCTTCAGCCTCGTTCCCGGGCAGTATAAAGTTTGCTGTCTCCTTTGTTCGTCCTCGTTGCGCAGTAGTGCTAGCGGGTTCGCGTTTCGGTTGTCGGACCCGGCAGCCGCTTTTGGTGCTAAGCTGCTAGGAAGCCCCTCTCGGCGAGCTCGTTGGAGCTTGAACCCATTGTCACCCCTCCGGTACGTGTCTCCTTTCCTCAGTCTGTTTTTCGTGACACTCGTCGCGTTAGGACTGGGGATTATATCTCTCTGGAGATGGGGGTGGCGGGCGCCATTTTAAGAACCCAAAGGTGCCGACCTATTTAAATAAAGCTGGGGGGGTCGAGGGAAAACAAATGAGGGGGCCCGTTTGGTTGTATGCCTCGAGGAAGTTTGGCAGTCGCCTACGGGAGTGGGTAGCGGAGGTCGGGGCTTTGTAGGCTGGAGCCGGGCGAGGAGCGACTGCACCACCGCGATACCTGCATTGGGATGGCGCTGGCGCTAATGATGGGCATGTGGAGTTCCATGCGGGCTGCGGGCTCCGTATTCATTGGCGGTCCGGAAGAAGAACCCCTCTGAATGTGCACAGCCAGTGTTGATGGTAAAAGTTAGTCCCCTTACCGGTGTCGGTGGTTCTGGGTTGAATCCAAGTGTCGCCATTTTGTCTTTTACACGCGGTTTTTAATGACGAGTTTTAATTAGGTTCTGCTTCAGTCACGGAGCGTCGGGTGTTAGTGCGTGCGTCCGCGTTCCGTTACTTAATAGGAAACGGTGTTGACAATTTGTTTTTATCTTTTTGGCTGGATAGTAGCATTTCGGTAGGGCGGGGACCGGTGAAGAAGAGGTGGCGTAACTTGGCTCAAACTTCACATTTCTCCCTAGATTTAGTAGGGAATTCTAATGAGGAAAAGAGGAGTCGTTTGGAAGAGGGCTTGTTGTTAAGGTCGTGTGTCTGGCCTGTGACCTTGGGAGTCTTTTAAAACCCCATCCTTAGGAAGGGTGTGATGAATAATTGAATCTTTCAAAGGCAACCGAAATACAGGACTAGAACTAAAAGTTGCTTTCTCAAATGTTAAGCAGCTGTTGCGAAGAATAGCTAAGGGCGATCAAGGGTAGTGGTAAAAGTGATTTTGGCCCTTTTAACCAGTTTTATGTAAATTACGCTGTTACTAAACTGCTTAATTCAAATACTTCCTACTGTGGCTGAGGCTTAGCTTATTAGCGTTTTCTTTAGTCATTAAGAAACAATGGTTTTAGTGGAAAATATGAAAAATATGCCACAGTAAAAGTGTCGAATAAACTTGAGGAACTTTTTGCAGTGAGGTAATACTATTCCTTCTCAACAGACTCACCGGCAAAAAAAAAATGGTTGAAGCAGATCGCCCAGGAAAGCTCTTCATTGGTGGGCTTAATACAGAAACAAATGAGAAAGCTCTTGAAGCAGTATTTGGCAAATATGGACGAATAGTGGAAGGTGAGTTGTCTGGAAGTACAGGCTGGGCTATTATAACTAAAACATAAGCAATGATGAATTTGATTGCATTGATTATCTGACGTGATAATGTATTTTGTCCTCTAAGAAGTTCTGAGCTTTCTCTTTACACATTTACTTTGGTTATTTCATTTGAACTAGGGTAACACTTAATTTTCTAAAAACTACTTTTTAGTACTCTTGATGAAAGACCGTGAAACCAACAAATCAAGAGGATTTGCTTTTGTCACCTTTGAAAGCCCAGCAGATGCTAAGGATGCAGCCAGAGACATGAATGGAAAGGTGAGATTGTCTACACAATGGATGATAACCTGTTACTAGTGCATAAAATAACATGTAGTTGCCCCAGTCTGGACTAGCACAGCTTTTGAGTTTTCATTGTTTTTCAGTATGTACCTGTCTGGGACCCACTTATCCTACCCCTTTGTGATCCTCTTCCAAAGAATATTCTGTAATTCCAGAACCAAATCTAGTAGTGAGTTATATCTTATGCTGTTAACAACATACTCTCAGTTCAAAATCATTGTCATTACATGATGCATTTTTTTTGGAGACAGTATTTCTCTGTTGCCCAGGCTAGAGTGCAAGGGTGTGAACTCTGTTCACTGCAACCTCCACCTCCTGGGTTCTAAGCGATTCTCCTGCCTCAGCCTCCCTGTAGCTGGGATTACAGGCATCCGACACCACATCTGACTAATTTTGTATTTTTAGTAGAAACGGGGATTTCACCATGTTGGCCAGGATGGTGTCAAACACCTGACTTCAAGTGATCCACTTGCCTCAGTCTCCCAAAGTGCTGGGATTACAGGCATGAGCCACTGCGCCCTGCCATCATGATAACATTTTATCTTGAGATCCCTAAGCCATATTTTGATAACTTGGCTTTTAGTGTTGATAACAAGCTGTCATCTACTTGGCCTTGTTTCATATTTTACCAAACAGCAACTCCTGACCTCAGGTGATCACCTGCCTCGGCCTCCCAAAGCTCTGGGATTACAGGCGTGAGCCACCGTGCCTGGCCCATCCGTATCATTTTTAAGTATTAAGAATTTTTAGTGGAAAAGCCCCATATATATAAACTGATTGTGCTTGCAGTGTTTTTTCTTCGACTAATTAATGAGCAACACTTATACATAACTGCATTTTGAAGGACCTGTTAGTGTCTTAGTGCATAGATGTGCAAATTATTTTTAAATCTTGATTTAATTTAACCATATCTTTTTTTGTAGTCATTAGACGGAAAAGCCATCAAAGTGGAACAAGCCACCAAACCATCATTCGAAAGTGGTAGACGTGGGCCACCTCCACCTCCAAGAAGTAGAGGCCCTCCAAGAGGTCTTAGAGGTGGAAGAGGAGGAAGTGGAGGAACCAGGGGACCTCCCTCACGGGGAGGACACATGGGTAATGACTTGAGTGGATCTCGGGCTTAGTGTATAAGTCAGGGACTGCAAACTCATACCAAGTGGATGTTTTGGTTAAGTCCTTGAGGAAAGGCACCAGCTTTTAAAATTGACAACACCTGTTCGTCTACTAAAAGTGATTGCCACTTGAAAGCATAGGAAGCATGTTATGAATGTGTACAGTGTCCTTGTCCAAGTAGTTCACTTTGTAGGAAAGACATTTAAAAAAACTTTGATAGGCCTAGGTGTTGGACATGGAAGTAATTTTAATTTTTTAAAGTTAGCTGGGTGTGATGGCCCACGCCTGTAAACCCAGCTGCTTGGGAGGCCGAGGCAGGAGAATCGCTTGAACCCAGGAGGCAGAGGTTGCAGTGAGCCAAGATCACACTACTGCACTCCATCCTGGGTGACACAGCAAAACTCCTTCTCAGAAAAAAAAAAAAAGTTTAAGACTACCTTCAGTTCTTACTTCCCCAGTCTATATGACTGCACTGCATGTTCTATCAAGTACAAGTGAAACGAGACCACCCAACTAAATAATGGCCATATATATATATATATATTTTTTTTTTGAGACTGTTTCACTATTGTTACCCAGGCTGGAGTACAGTGGTGGGATCTTGGCTCACTGCAACCTCTGCCTCCCAGGTTCAAGTGATTCTCCTGCCTCAGCCTCCTGAGTAGCTGGGATTACAGGCATGTGCCACCAGGGCTGGCTGATACTTGCATTTTTAGTAGAGACGGGGTTTCACCATGTTAGGCTGGTCTTCAACTCCTGACCTCAGGTGATCCACCCGCCTTGTCCTCCCAAAGCGTTGGGATTACAGGTGTGAGCCATCGTGCCTGGCCCAATGATGGTTATATTTTTATTGAAGCAAAGAAAACTTACAGCGGCCGGGCGCAGTGGTCCTAGTGCCCAGCCCACTAGGACGCTCAATACAGTTCTTTATTAAATGAAGGCTGTGCACCATTTTAGCGCCAAGCAAAAAAAGCGCGTTTGTAAAGAACGGGTGGGGGTAGGGAAAACGGTTAGAAAGGTCCGCCGACCCAACACTGAGGGCCCGAGAAAATGGGAGGAGCGAAGAGTGAACGACAGAGGAGGCAGCCAATGGAGAAACTGGGAACTACTTCCCCCCCCCTCCCTTTGCGTTTCAAATTCTAAGCTCCGTTTCCATCCGGGTCCTTCAGCCTCGTTCCCGGGCAGTATAAAGTTTGCTGTCTCCTTTGTTCGTCCTCGTTGCGCAGTAGTGCTAGCGGGTTCGCGTTTCGGTTGTCGGACCCGGCAGCCGCTTTTGGTGCTAAGCTGCTAGGAAGCCCCTCTCGGCGAGCTCGTTGGAGCTTGAACCCATTGTCACCCCTTCGGTACGTGTCTCCTTTCCTCAGTCTGTTTTTCGTGACACTCGTCGTGTTAGGACTGGGGATTATATCTCTCTGGAGATGGGGGTGGCGGGCGCCATTTTAAGAACCCAAAGGTGCCGACCTATTTAAATAAAGCTGGGGGGTCGAGAGAAAACAAATGAGGGGGCCCGTTTGGTTGTATGCCTCGAGGAAGTTTGGCAGTCGCCTACGGGGGTGGGTAGCGGAGGTCGGGGCCTTGTAGGCTGGAGCCGGGCGAGGAGCGACTGCACCACCGCGATACCTGCATTGGGATGGCGCTGGCGCTAATGATGGTTATATTTTTATTGAAGCAAAGAAAACTTACAGCGGCCGGGCGCAGTGGTTCACACCTGTAATCCCAGCAGTTTGGGAGGCCAAGGTGGGCGGATCACTTGAGGTCAGGAGTTCGAGACCAGGCTGGCCAGCATGGTGAAACCACCTCTCCACTAAAAAAAAAAAAAAAAAATATATATATATATATATACACATACACACACACACAAAATTAGCTGGGGATGTTGGCATGTGCCTGTAATCCCAGCTATTTGAGAGGCTGAGGGAGGAGAATTGCTTGAACTCAAGCAGAAGTTGCAGCAAGCTGAGATTGTGCCACTGCACTCCAGCCCGGGTGACAGTGAGCTCAAAAAAAAAAAAAACTGATTTAGCTTCCTTGATTCTTGTGAGTAGTAACATTTTTCTTTTCTATTCTAATGTAGATGACGGTGGATATTCCATGAATTTTAACATGAGTTCTTCCAGGGGACCACTCCCAGTAAAAAGAGGACCACCACCAAGAAGTGGGGGTCCTCCTCCTAAGAGATCTGCACCTTCAGGACCAGTTCGCAGCAGCAGTGGAATGGGAGGAAGAGGTAAATGTTCCATGTATGACAATCTATGATACTACTGTAACACAAAAAATTGAGAGGTGAATGATGCCTAAAACTTGAATCATACAGGCAGGGCAGGGTGGCTCATGCCTGTAATCCCAGCACTTTGGGAGGCTGAGGTAGGTGGGTCACCACGTCAGGAATTCGAGACCGGCACGGCCAACATGGTGAAACCCTATTTGTACTAAAAATACAAAAATTAGATGGGCATGGTGGTGGGCACCTGTAATCCCAGCTTTTCTGGAGGCTGAGGCAGGAAAATTCCTTGAAACTGGAAGGCAGAGGTTGCTTTGAGCTGAGATTGAGCTCTTTCTGGGAGAAAGGGCGAAACTCCGTCTCAAAAAAAAAAAATTAATCATTGGGTTCTAGGTGATCTAGATACATGGAATTAATGAGCACTGAAAAAAATTTAAAATGTGAATGGGAAATTCTAGAAAATAAAATTAGATCTAGCCTCCATAATGTTGTCTTTGAAGTCAGTCTCATTACTTTTCATAGCCTTGAATGTAAGTTCATGTTTTAACTTTTTTCTGTTAAAATATTTTTTTTCCTTTAAGCTCCTGTATCACGTGGAAGAGATAGTTACGGAGGTCCACCTCGAAGAGAACCGCTGCCTTCTCGTAGAGATGTTTATTTGTCCCCAAGAGATGATGGGTATTCTACTAAAGACAGGTAACATGTGCAGCTTGTTTATTAATAATTAAAAGAAAGCTTAGCAAAAGCACAAACCAAAACTTGTGTTTTTGTAGCTATTCCAGCAGAGATTACCCAAGTTCTCGTGATACAAGAGATTACGCACCACCACCGCGAGATTATACTTACCGTGACTATGGTCATTCCAGTTCACGTGATGACTACCCATCAAGAGGCTATAGGTAAGTGACTGCTTCTGTGGCTCGCGTGTAAGAAAAATCACTATGACAGTTCATGCTCTGGGACTTACCTTTCTCTCTAATTTAGCGATAGAGATGGATATGGTCGTGATCGTGACTATTCAGATCATCCAAGTGGAGGTTCCTACAGAGATTCATATGAGAGTTATGGTAAGATACTGGTTAAGGGTCTTGAGTATCACCAGCTTGAGTTTTTAGGTTCGTGAGCCAGTTTATTAGGCTGCGTGGTGCTTGCTTTTAAAGGGATGTTTGCTTGCTTTTAAAGGGGGTAACTTTATCAGCTGGGCTTTTCCTAGTTTTTGTGAGGGGCTTTTTTTGTTTTTCTAAGTTTCTTTTGAGGCTGTTTGCTTGCTTTGGAGGGGATTTTGCTTGCTTAAATTGGCAGCCTTATGTGTTTTCCCCCAACAGTGAAAATACAATTAAAAAATATTTATTAACAAGATCAAATATTTACCATTGCAATATGAAGGCAAGTTCTACAGTTCAAAATTGCAACTTATCACTGGAAAGTGGCTGAGTGTCTACTATAAAATAACAAGCTCTCTGGAATATCCTCTTGAAATACACACCGTCTTCAGTCTTTTCAAACAAACATTAAAATGAATCCATTTCCATATCTCAGCAGATGAGCAAATCCCTGTTATGGCCAGCAATGGCAGAGTTTAAAACCTCCCACCCAGTTGAGAAAGTAAACTTTTAATACAAGAATTCTGTAAATTCAGATTTAAAATGTTGTATATATACAATTTATAGTGTTGCCATATTACCTGACCATTGACCCTGCAGGTAACTCACGTAGTGCTCCACCTACACGAGGGCCCCCGCCATCTTATGGTGGAAGCAGTCGCTATGATGATTACAGCAGCTCACGTGACGGATATGGTGGAAGTCGAGACAGTTACTCAAGCAGCCGAAGTGATCTCTACTCAAGTGGTCGTGATCGGGTTGGCAGACAAGAAAGAGGGCTTCCCCCTTCTATGGAAAGGGGGTACCCTCCTCCACGTGATTCCTACAGCAGTTCAAGCCGCGGAGCACCAAGAGGTGGTGGCCGTGGAGGAAGCCGATCTGATAGAGGGGGAGGCAGAAGCAGATACTAGAAACAAACAAAACTTTGGACCAAAATCCCAGTTCAAAGAAACAAACAAAAAGTGGAAACTATTCTGTCATAACTACCCAAGGACTACTAAAAAGAAAAATTGTGTTACCTTTTTTAAATTCCCTGTTAAGTTCCCCTCCATAATTTTTATGTTCTTGTGAGGAAAAAAGTAAAACATGTTTAATATTATTTGACTTTATGACATTGCTTTTCAACAAGCAAATGTTAAATGTGTTAAGACTTGTTGTACTAGTGTTGTAACTTTCCAAGTTAAAGTGTCCCTAAAGGCCACTTCCTATATGATTTTTCCCAGTAAGTGAGGCAAGCAGTTCTAAGATCTTCCACAAAACATCTAGCCATCTAAAATGGAGAGATGAATCATTCTGCCTATACAAACTAGCTGTTAGAGGGTGGTTGGGGTATACTACTCATAAGATTTCAGGGTGTCTTCCAACTAAAACCTCCATGATCTCAGTATGAAAAACCTGAAATCAGATGCCTATGTAAGGAAATAATCACCCAGTAAACCCAAAAATGCAAATGGATAATGCTGGCCATTTTGCCTTCCTGACATTTCCTTGGGAATCTGCAAGAACCTCCCCTTTCCCCTCCCCCAATAAGACCATTTAAGTGTGTGTTAAACAACTACAGAATACTAAATAAAAAGTTTGGCCAAAACCAACCATGAAGCTGCAAAGGTGCTTGCTCTTACTGTTTCAAATTTTTGCAACTCTGTAGTGTCTCACTTTTAAAGGAACAGCTTGATTGCAAAGGAGAAAATAGATAAGCAATGAAGTTATCTCCAACTTCCTAAAGGCTTATGACTTCTAAAAAGTGAATCTATCAGCATTCCACATCAGATTTAAAGCATCAAATGCCTGTGAAACAGCAAAGATGGTAAGCAAAGCAAACTAGTTTTTCCGTCTAAGTCGAAATTGAACACTTACCTTCCTCATAGTACAGTGAAACATACTGTACCTCATGGCAATGGAAATGCCTTCTAGATTTAAAAAAAAACTTGGAAAAAAACAAATATTCAATAGCATATTAGAAGTCCTCCAAATTCAACACTTGGATTTTTTTTTTTAAAGCATGTGTGACACTTAAAGGCTTTAATAGAGCTGTTGTTTACCAATAGCAGTCTGGGGCTTGGGGGAGGGTATTTTTTCAAAGTCCATTTTTGATGAAGACCTTTAAACATGCTTCCTATGTTTTTAACATTTTTTTTTTCAAATTAGTCTTTTAGCCAATATAGGAAATGGCTTAAGTTTGGGGTCCCCCTTTTTACCCCTGTAAGCCATTGCAAACTTAACATTTAGTTGGATGCCTGACTTGTTTTTAGTTCTATGAAACTACACTGTATGGAGAAAATCTATTGCAAGTGGTCTTTAAAAAGCAAAACCTGAGGCAGCATGACCCAGGTCCAGCCATGAAGTTGAAAAAGATGCTCTTGAATATAGTAAACTTGAAGACCTCCAACTAAAAATCCTTATACTGCACTTATTCCTTCAAATAAGTTTTGTTCGTTCAACTTATGGATTTAACGTGGCAGTGCACCATTGGAACAGAATGACAATCCATAAGCCATGCAACTTAACCATTTAAGCCATTCCAGTCCATCCCAAGCCAGTGAATCTTCCACCACTTAAGAGAAGTAGTAGAACATGAAATAATGTTAAGCTGCAAGTCTGAACTTGCCTTTTCTTTCTGGAAAAGAGGGCAGTAATAGGCAAGTTTTGAAGAATTTCCTTAAGAGAGATAACTAGTTTTCATTTATTTAACTTTTGCAGGTTGAGGATTATGCTCATTTTGGTCGTGGAGTGCTGATTTATTCACAGTAGATAAAGCTGGCAGTAAGAGAAATCAAAGGCTAAGGTAAGTTTTGAAAGCAGTGGCCTTTGAAAGTTTAAATGCTGTGTAACTTCCACTTAGTGTAGCTGTGACGTGGGAAAGTTGTTAACACTTCTGGTTCACTTAGTCTCTAAAAGAAACTACCACTTGGAATTGAAGATGTAATTAAGTGCTTTAATGTGTAATACCTGGCACATTCATTGTGAATGTAGAGAGGTTACGTTTCCATGAGTGTGGCTCATTCATGTGATTATTCTTAGTTATTTTTAAACCTGTAAAGCTCGCTAATAGCTCTTCATATGCAAGCATTCTTAACAGGAAGTATACACTTAGGTTCACAACTGTAATTCCAGCACTTGGGGAGGCCAAGGCGGGGCAAATGCTGAGGTCAGGAATTTCAGACCAGCCTGGCCAACATGGTGAAACCCCATCTCTACTAAAAAACAAAAATTAGCAAGGTGTGGTGGCACGTGCTTGTAGTCCCAGCTCCTTGGGAGACTGAGGCACCAGAATCTCTTGAACCCAGGAGGTGGAGTTTGTAGTGAGCCGAGATCATGCCATTGCACTCCAGCCTGGGCGACTGAGCAAGACTCCGTGTCGGGAAGAGAAAAAAAAAGTTTACTCATGCATTTTGTAAAAGGATATGATATACTTCGTTGTTACTAGTGCTTGCTCATTTGCACAGCCACAGTACAAATTGACGAAATGTGGAGTTGATGATGGAGCTATGACTGCAAGGTCCCTGTTTGATTAATATAATTTTATTTACATAATGATGACGTAGTATGTAATTTTAACAGTACCAAGCTGATGCCTGTGGTAATTGTAATGGGGTATTTATGGTTGCTTTCTTTTCTTTTCGATGGCATCTAACTCTGTTGATCTACCGGTCTTGGCCTCCCAAAGTGCTGGGATTACAGGTGTGAGCCACTGTGCCTGGCCTATGGTTGCTTTTTAGAGCCTGTGTGGGGTTTGTATTTTTTTGTTTGTTTTTTGAGACAGTTTTGCTCTTGTTGCCCAGGCTGGAGTGCAATGGCATAATCTCAGCTCATTGCAACCTCCTCCTGGGTTCAAGGGATTCTCTTGCTTCAGCCTCCCAAGTAGATGGGATTAGAGGTGCCCTCCACCATGCCTGGCTAGTTTTTTGTATTTTTAATAGAGACAGGGTTTCACCGTGTTTGCCAGGCCTATCTCAAACTCCTAACCTCAGATGATCCACCTGCTTTGGCCTCCCGGTGTGCTTGATAGTACAGGTATGAGCCACTGCATCCAGCTGTTTTTTGGGGATGGCGTCTCCCTCTGTCACCCAAGCTGGAGTGCAGTGATTTGATCTCAACTCACTGCACTACAGGTGTGTGCCACCATATCTGCCTAATCTTTGTATTTTTTTGTAGAGATGGGGTTTCACCATGTTGGCCAGGCTGGTCTCAAACTCCTGACGTTGAGTGATCCTGTCTCGACCTCACAAAGTGCTGGGATTATAGGCGTGAGCTACTGCGCCCAGCCAGAGCTTGGTTTTAAAGCATATACTTCTATTTTAAGCTAAAGCAACAAGAAAGTATATATTTAAAAAATAGTTGGTGGGGGAGTACTTCGCAGTAATACAAATACCACATAACAAGATCCCATGTTTTTCATTTTACAGAGTTGTTGAAGCAGAAGGCGGCTGATTGTCGATAAGTCACTACAGTTGCACAAGCAGTACTGTCAGAATTGGTTTGGTGCAGGCAATAGATTTTTGCCTTCAGGGGTTCCTGTGGATCTGAGGAAGGCAGAAGTGTTGATTAACACTCATAACTAGGGAGTGAGTGGTAGTTACTTAAAACAAGTAACTGACCAAATGGAGAAGGGGAAGTAATTAAGGCAGTTGGTAAGTGGAGGTAGTCAGGAAGTTCTTGTGGTTCTTTACATAGATTGTACAGCTTTGGCTTTCATTTTGTTTAGCTAAAGTCATGGGGACAACAATTTAGAACTTAAGTTGAATTATAAAAATGATGGATATAAGTGGTAGCTCTATCTAGTGAAGTGTCTGTCAGTAAGTGAAACATTTTTTGGTGGTAGCTTATCCAGAAACAGTTTAGTTGTAGAATAAAACAGTGACGCCTGGAAAGTAACAACCATGCTGAGATGGCAAGCACACTGGAAACAATTAGGCCACCTGGCTTTTGTTTGCTGTATTGTTTTGTAAGCCTGCTTTATGTCCCAGTCTTAGAAACAAGTTTTAGTTTATTGCTTTGGAGACTAGAGCCAATAGCATAATGTTCTGAAAGGAAACAGACTTGAGTTGTTGGAGTAGAGGAACTAACTCAACTTACAAGATTTTTTTTGTTGTAATTATGGCACTGTCCTGTTTTAACATTTGCAACTAGGGAGAGTAAGTACAACATTTTAAACTCTCATTTGAAAGACGACTACTAATCAACAGACCACAAGGGTAATGACCAAATTTATGTGGTTGTTGCACTTCCATAGTTGTCTTAGCCCAGTCTTCCATACTCAGGATTACTTGGGTTAAAGCTTCTGTGAGGACCTTTTGGTTCTTGAAATATCCTAAATATTTCAGATCTTTAGATACCCTAAAGATAGTATAGGATATAGAGATGGTACCAGATATGGATGAATATTAACGTCAAAGCAAGGAGAATGTTAAAATGACCAGATACCTGTTTCATAGTTTACTGACCTAGCAGATGTGTGGAAAAAGAATCCGATCTTGATTCTTTTGGTTTATACTGGTTGTAATAAAACAGAATGATAACAGAAAATGTTTTTCTTGTTTAACTGGTAGTTGAACATAGAACTTGGGTATTTAGATCTCTTTTCACTTTTTGGAATGTTTTGTATTGAAACTTAATAAAACTTTAACATGGCATCTTTTTTGTGGCAAGGGACTCTTTTTTACTTTTAGAAATTAGGGGTTTATGGTTTTAAGGGTTTTTCATGCCCCCTTCCCCCATACACTAGCTCTGTTATATTGATTGCACTTAATCAGTTGCCTGGGAATGTACTGAGCCATCGAGGCTGTTCATGTGACTAGGCCTCCTTTTTTGAGAGTGAGCTTGAGGGGTAATGTCGATGACTTCATTCATTCCTCACTCTAAAAATTAAATGGAAGAACAATCACACACCTAAGAAGCAGAGGCTAAATACCAGGAATCAACTGTTGTGCGTTTACTTAATTCGTGCTTAAAAAACAGGTCAGCAACAACTCAGTTGTGGCTGTGGATTCCAGATACTTTGGGCCAAGCAAGGTGTATGATAATATGCTTCTGAATTTAGTTTTCAGTTTCTCTGCTTTACCTAGTGTCCTATGTATATCTGACTAATTGATTATTTGCATCTAAAACTGGACATTGCGTTTGGGTTTATGTAGTCAGTTGAACAGAACTCATCATGTGGAGAAAGAAAGCAGGTGAGCATTAAGATGGCAGAGAAAGCCCTGAGTATTGTCATTCTGAAAATAGTCTCAGCTCTACCTTTTTTTTTTTCCCCCCCCTGAGAGAGTCTCACTCTGTTGCCCAGGTGGTGGGAGTGCAGTGATGCCATCTTGGCTTACTGCAACCTCTGCCTCCCAGGTTCAAGTGATTCTCCTACCTCAGCTAGGATTACAGGTGTGCAATGTACTACCACACCCAGCTAATTTTTGTATTTTAGTAGAGGGGTTTTCACCATGTTGGCCACTCTGGTCTCAAACTCCTATCCTCAAGTGGTCCGCCTGCCTTGGCCTTCAAAAGTGCTGGGATTAACCACGCCTGGCCAGCCCTACACTTACTGTTTGAGTAAAACATCAATCTACCCATCCCATCAATACTTTATGTTGCACATGTCAGTATACTTCCCTGAAGGATAATTTGGACTTCTATATCAATGAATTCAACTTTTATTGATTTTCAAGATAACATTGAAATCTTAAAGTATTAAGTGTGCCATTTTATGAACTCAGAAATGTGTATTCTACCAAGATAAAAACTTGTGTTTTAGCCATGTATACATCAGTTCCTTTTTACTGTGGTTCATGAGTACGGTATGCTTATGTAATGGAAACCTGGGCCTTTTCTAGTTTTTTGTTTTCGTGCATAAAGTTGGTATAAATGTTCTTACACTAGTTTTTGTAATTACTGAGATGAAAACAGATACGCAATTGCTGATTCAGGATAGATTTTTGAGATGGCCAGGCATTTTGTCCAAAGTAGTATTTTGGAAACGCTTAGCCAACAATGTGTGAGGTTATTTGCCCTCATCGGTGTCTGGTGTTAAAGTTTAGCCCTTGTGTTGAATTTGTGGCTTATCCCCTGAGGAATGAGTAGCACTTAAAGAATATGGTGAAGTATACTGATCTCATGTACAGTTCAGTCTTGAGAAATGCTTAGCACATGAAGACAGAACATTGCTCCAGAAAGTTGTGTGTGCCCTTTTCAGCCAATAGACCACCTCCCAACACCAGCAACAGACACTGACCTGGTTTCCATCATGTTTTTTGCATGTTTGCTTATGTAAATTCTGTATCTGTAATTTGTCTAGCTGCTTAGAGTATTTTTGAGATTCATCCACATAGTTGCATGTATATTCCTTTTATTGCAGAGTAGAATTGCAGTGTATGAAGTAACCATTGATGGACATCTGGGCCATTTCCAGTTTTTGCCTATTAAGAATGCTGCTATGAGTATTGTGCAAGTTTTGGATGTAACAGTTTTTTTGTTGTTTTGAGACGGAATCTTGCTCTGTGCCCCAGGCTGGAGTGCAGTGGCGCGATCTCGGCCCACTGCAACCTTCACCTCCCAGGTTCAAGCAATTCTGCCTCAACCTCCTGAGTAGCTGGCATTACAGGCTCCTGCCACCACGACTGGCTAATTTTTGTGTTTTTTAGTAGAGATGGGGTTTCATCATTTTGGCCAGGCTGGTCTCGAACTCCTGACCTCGTGATCCACCCGCCTTGGCCCCCGAAAGTGCTGGGATTACAGGCATGAGCCACCGCGCCTGGCCTGGATGTGACAGTTTCTTTTGGGATAAGTGTCTTGAGTGGGATTGTGGAGTGACAGGATGTAGATAATACATCTTAAACATTGTTGAAGATTACTTGAAGAGTTACTGGAAACTAAGTGAAATGATACATAATGAAACCAATTTTACCATAGGCTAATTGACGCAAGAATTAAGTTCCTACAGCATATTTCTGGTTACAAACATTTTTCGAGACATCGTACTCTTGCCCAAGCTGGAGTGTAGTGCCATTATGGCTCACTGCAGCCTTGACCTCCTGCACTCAAGCAGTCCTCACACTCTAGCCTCCCAAGTAGCTGGGACTACAGGCCTGTGCTACCATGCCTGTTTTTTGTTGTTTTTTTAAATAGAGACAGGGGTCTGCCTTCATTGCCCAGGCTGGTCTTGAACCTTGCAATCCTTTCTTCACCTCCCAAAGTGCTGGGATTACAGGTGTGAGCCACTGCATGTGGCACCAAATAAGAGCCAAAACACATCTAATACTAAATACTGAAGTAAACGTGAGCTATGCATACATTTAAGAAAGGGTGAAAAAGCAACGTATGTCGTAAATTACCCAGTTATTTAGTCTCAGGAAACTAGAACCCACTTAGCCAGTTGAAGGCCAAGGTGGGAACTGATGATGGTCAGCAGGCTATTCCATTACAGGCCATGTTCCTACTTAGGGTCACTCAGATTGGGACTATTTAGACTTGGCAATTGACCTCAGGTCTTTGGGATGTGGGCGGGAACTTGGGTACCCAGAGAAGAAAGCCCATGCAGACACGGGGAGGATGTGTTAACTCCATCCACAACAGCGGTCCCAGCCAGGAGTTGATTTGTTTTTCCTCAACAAAATGATGTTGACCAAAACGACATTTTTAAAGGATCTGCTCTATGTTTAATTTTTTTTTTTTGAGATGGAGTCTTACTCTCACCCAGGCTGGAGTGCAGTGATGTGATGTCTGCTCACCGTAACCTCCACCTCCCGGGTTCAAGCGATTCTCCTGCCTCAGCCTCCTGAGTAGCTGGGACTACAGGCACATACCACCACACCCAGCTAATTTTTGTATTTTTAGTAGAGATGGGGTTTCACCATGTTGGTCACGCGGTCTCAAACTCCTGACCTCATGATTCACCCGCCTCGGCCTCCCGATGTGTTGGGATTACAGGTGTGATCCACCGTGCCTGGCCTGTATGTTTAATTTTTAAGAAACTCCCAAAGTGGTTGTATCATTTTATGCCCTCATTAGCAAATTTATTTTTGAGACAGTCTTGCTCTTGTCCAGGGTGGAGTGTAGTGGCATGATCTCAGCTTGCTGCAACCTCCATCTCCCAGGTTCAAACAATTCTCCTACGTCAGCCTCCTGAGTAGCTGGAACTACAGGCACCCACCACCATGCCCAGCTAATTTCGTAGTTTTAATAGAGACAGGGTTTCATCGAGTTAGCCAGGATGGTCTTGATCTGACCTTGATCCTCCAGCCTCCGCCTGTCAACGTGCTGAGATCACGGGTACGAGCCACCCTGCCCAGCCTCTGAGCAGTATTTTTGTTGAAGACTAGCCTGCAGTACTTAGTATCTTAATAGGAAATACACATATCTGGGTCCATTACTGTACTTTAAAAAATTGTTCAGTAATGTCCATCCTTAATCTTGATTACTGCAGTTTTTTTTTTTTTTTGAGATGCAGTTTTGCTCTGTTTCCCAGGCTAGAGTGCAATGGCACGATCTCGGCTTACTGCAACCTCCACCTCCCTGATTCAAGCAATTGTGTGTGCTTCAGTCTCTCCAGTAGCTGATATTACAGGTGCCTGGCTAATTTTTGTATTTTTAGTTGAGGTGAGGATTCACCATGTTGGCCAGGCTCGTCTCAAACTCCTGACCTCAGGTGATCCTCCCGCCTCGGCCTCCCAAAGTGCTGGGATTACAGGTGTGAGCCACTGCACCGGCCTGATTACTGTGGTTTTATAGTAAGCTCTCTAAGGATAGTAATTTTTAAGGTCCTAAAGTTTGCTTCCTGCAGAGTGGATTTTTTTTCCTTTGAAGTTACTAGTATTTTTTTCCTACTTCAAACTTCTTGTTAGGGGCTTTCCTCAAATAACTGGAAAGTTTTGGCTCTGTGCTCATAATTATAAGAAGAGCGGATTAACATGTTTATAAGCTCTGAGGGCTTTTTTACTAAGCTTCACCATGGGTGCTGTTTGTTGGAGAACCCCTGTGCTATGGTTTGAATGTTTGTCCCCTCCAAAACCCATGTTGTAAAACTTTCTTTTTAGAGATGGAGTCACTCTTGTGGCCCAGGCTGGAGTGCAGTGGTGCAGTCTTGGCTCACCACAACTTCCACCTCCCGGGTTCAAGCAATTCTGCCGCAGCAGATGGGAGTACAGGTAGATGCCACCACACTCGGCTAACTTTTGTATTTTTAGTGGAGATGGGATTTTACCATGTTGGCCAGGCTGGTCTCCAACTCCTGACCTCAAGTGATCTGCCCACCTCTGCCTCCCAGTGCTGGGATTACAAGCATGAGTCACCATGCCTGGCCCATGTTGAAACTTAATTTTCAGTGATTCATGGATTAATGAGTTAATGGATTATCATGGGACTGGGACTGGTGACTTTATGAGAAGAGGAAGAGACCTGAGCTAGCACACTCAGCTGCTTCACCATGTGATACCCTGCACTGCTTTGAGACACTGCAATCTGCAGAGTCCCCACCAGCAAGGAGGTTCTCACCAGATGTGACCCCTCGACCTTGGACTTCTCAGCAAGCAGAAATATTAGAAATAAATTCTTTATAAGTTACCCAGTCCCAGGAACTCAGTTATAACAACAGAAAACAATAAGAACCTGATGTCAGTTTTTTCAGGGTTTTTTCTTGGAATTCTTCAAGGAACATATGGCCAAATCCTTGCCTTGAAAGTGTAGGTTTTATTGACTAGCTGAAGGTGTAGAGTTGAGGTTTCAGAGTGGCCTCTGTACCTGTACATGTAATATGTTCCCCCATCCAACTGGGCTTCAGTGCTTCCTCAATGGAATCCACCTCTGGCTGGCTTGGCACAGATGTTCTTTGTCTTGCTGTGGCGACGAGGTGGCAGATGATCTTCCTGGTGGTGCAGTGTTGGAGGAGAAAGGGCACAATTACACATTTCATCCCTAGCTTCTCTGTCGGTGGACTCCGCTCCTCTTCCATCTAGGCTACCCTTCCCTGACCTCCATTCCTACCCCAGACTCACCATTTCCTGTCTCTAGGTGTTTCTCTGTTCTATCTAGACTGAGTTCAAATCCAAGTTTCCGCATTACCAGCTGTGTGATCTTGGACAAGTTGCTTCACCTCAGTAGTTTTCTCATCTATAAAATGGGAATAATTGTATTTATCTCATAGCATTGGCTGCTAAGATTAAATGAGTTAATAGTTCCTGGCATATGGTAAAGGCATATGGTAAATGCTGCATAAGTGTTAGATTTTATTATTTCCATCAACTTTCTTCTTGTGTGTCATCTTTAGGGCTGGAATTAGGAGCCAGCACTTTGTTAGATCAGCATCTTGTCAAGGACAAGATAAGCTGAGTTGCTTCCTTTTTCTCCTGAGTTCCTCATACTCCTCAATTTTTGGTGTATTCTGGTTAGTACACATAGAGTGCTTCTCGTTTTATTTTTACTTTTCTTCCCGATTCCCACTCCTATTCATTCACCTATCACTGGCAATCACTGTAATGCATTTAATGTATGTCCTTTTGTTGTATGTGTTCTCTTTTTTTTTGAGACTGAATCTCGCTCTTGTCGCCCAGGCTGGAGTGCAGTGGCGCGATCTCGATTAACTACAACCTCCGCCTTCCAGGTTCAAATTCTCCTACCTCAGCCTCCTGAGCAGCTGGGATTACAGGTGCCTGCCACCATGCCCATCTAATTTTTGTATTTTTAGTACAGACAGGCAGGGTTTCACCATGTTAGCCAGGCTGTTGTTGAATTCTTGACCTCAAGTGATCTGCCTGCCTCATCCTCCCAAAGTGTTGAGATTACAGGCATGAGCTACCGTGCCCTGCCAAGAAACTTTTGTTTCTTTTTTCTAGTTATTTAGAGGCAAAGTTATCAACTGAAAATGTGGAGGAGTGAGTAGCGGAGCTTTGAGGAGAGATAACAAATGACACAGTCGTTTGAAAAGTTGGAAAGCAAACAAACTAGAGAAGCAGTTGGTAGTTTTGAGTCCCATTTGACAGTTGTACCATCAATTTATAGAGAAACCAGCTAAGCATGCTTATGTATTTTTCTCCAGCAACACTTAAAGCCTGAGTGCAGCTGTCGGTCCCACAAAGCAAGTATATAGTAAGGGAGAAGTAGCCCCTTGAAGATAAATTGATGTACCAAGAGAAGGTAGAATGGATATGGGACAGTAAAATTCATAATAACTATGCACTACACTACTGTCCACATACTACCCCATTTCCTCATTCTCCTTTGCGGCGACATGTCTTGAAAGAGTTATTTATGCCTGCTGTCTGCAGTTCCTCTACACACATTCTCTTTAATTCATTTCAGTCAAGCTTTCCCTCTCATCATTACACTGAAACTGCTCTTGTCAAGGTCTCCAGTGACCTGCATATTGTTTCATTCAATTCCAGTTTTCCCCTTCCATATTTGACTCCATTAGTCACTCCTTCCCTGATAGAATTTCTTTATTTGAATTTTAGGATACTGCACTTTTTTACCCTTTGGTCACTACTTCCAGTGTCTTGCTGATCCTCTTCCCTAATCTCTTTTTTTTTTTTTTGAGACAGGGTCTTACTCTGTCACTCAGGCTAGAGTGCAGTGGTGTGATATCCGCTCACTGCAACCCCCATCTCCCAAGCTCAAGCGATTCTCTTGCCTCAGCCTTCTGAGTACCTGGGATTACAGGTGCCCACCACCACAGCTGGCTAATTTTTATATTTTGAGTAGAGATGGGGTTTCACTGTGTTGGCCAGGCTGGTTTTGAACTCCTGACCTCAAATTATCTGCTCATCTCGGCCTTTGAAAGTACTGGGATTACGGGTGTGAGCCACCATGCCCAGCCAATGGACCAATTATTTATTTATTTATTTATTTTGAGACAGTCTCACACTCACATGGGCTGGAGTGCAGTGGTACGATCTTGGCTCACTGCAACCTCCACCTCCCAGGTTCAAGTGATCCTCCTGCCTCAGCCTCCTGAATAGCTGGAGCTACAGGTGCCCACCACCATGCCTGGCTAATTTTTTTTTTTTGTATTTTTAGTAGAGACAGGGTTTCACTATGTTGGCCAGGCTGGTCTCAAACGCCTGACCTTGTGATCTACCAGTGTTTAAAAACCCATTGTTTCTTTTTGTCTTCCCTTGATAGGATATAATATCTATAAGATCAGGGATTGTTGCCTGTTTTGTTTATCCATGCATCCCCAAAGCCTGAAATGATATCTAGAACATGTTAGTTCAACAAGTATGTGTTAAATGAATGAATATGCTTCACTTCTCATTTGTTCTTTCACACTGGAACTGTTTTGCATACATCTTCAGGTGTACTGCTTTATGCCCACCCCAAAGAAAGACAACCTACAATTTTGTGAATAGTTGCATTCAACTCCAAGTGCAGAGTGTCTGGAGTCTTACCTGCAAATTTTCCAATACATAAACTAAAAATGTTAAAATGTATCCCTGAACATTCTGTATAAAATATTGGGAGAAGAGAAAACAAGAGTATGATACAGTAAAAGGAGAAATTCTGGTAGAGACTATGACTTGCTTAGTTAGGTAACTGGTCACAAGGCAATAAGTGGTAATTATAATATTCTTCCTAAAATGTCCATTTTTTTAACCTTAGTTAATGGTGGTATTTACTTGGTTTACTAAACCTTCAATCCTGAGGGATCTAAGCCTGTGTGATGTTGTAATAATCTTTCTTTAGCTTTTAAAAAACATTTTGGCTGGGTGTGATGGCTCATACCTGTAATCTCAGCACTTTGGGAGGCCGAGGCAGGAGGCTAACTTGAGGCCTAGGCAACATAGCTAGACTGTGTTTTTACAAAAAATAAAATTAGCTGGCGTGATGGCACTTGCCTGTAGTCCTAGCTACTCAGGAGACTGAGGCAGGAAGACTGCTTGAGCCCATGAAGCCTGCAGTAAGCTATGATCACACCACTGCACTCCAGCCTGGGTGACAGAGCAAGACCCTGTCTCATAAAACATAAGAAATACCATTTTTATTCCACCACATAAATGAGCATGAAAAAGATTTTAAAAATTGAATGGAAACACACAGAAAAGTAAATAGAGCAACTTCCACTTCTGGCAGTGATGGAGTAATCGATACTACACCTGTTCTTTCCCCATAACCAACTGTAAAGCTAAACAACATAATGAGGCAACTATTTTCAGACATTGCACAAGTGCTCTAGGAGGACAATCCCTGAGGGAAAAAAACCACACGAGGAGAGCCCCGTGTTCACTTAGTTCTCTGACTAGGGGCAATTTTCTGATTGTAGCATAGGAAGATGAAGTTCAAACACAGCACAGTGTTCTCACTGGGCAAAGGAAGCAAAGATCAGCGTTTGGGTTTTGAAGAGGAAAGAGATACACAGCATCACCCAGATGTTTGAGTGGGAGTTCTCTGTAGGTCTTTTTATTTTTATTTATTTTGAGATGGAGTCTCACTCTGTCACCCAGGCTAGAGTGCAATGGCCTGGTCTTGGCTCACTGCAACCTCTGCCTCCTGGGTTCAAGCGATTCTCCTGCCTCAGCCTCCCTAGTAGCTGGGACTGCAGGTGCTTGTCACCACACCCAGCTAATTTTTGTATTTTTAGTAGAGATGGGGTTTCACTATGTTGGCCAGGCTGGTCTTGAATCCCTGACCTCGTGATCTGCCTGCCTCAGCCTGCCAGTGCTGAGATACAGGTGTGAGCCACCATGCCTGGCCTATTTTTTAATTTTCTGAGGCGGAGTCTCACTCTGTTGTTCAGGCTGGAGTGCAGTGGTAAGATCTTGGCTCACTGCATCCTTAACCTCCCAGGTTCAAGTGATTTTCCTGCCTCAGCCTTTCAAGTAGCTGGGACTACAGGCACCTGCCACCATGCCCAGCTAATTTTTCTATATTTAGTAGAGATTGGGTTTTGCCATGTTGGCCAAGCTGGTCTTGAACTCCTGACCTCAGGTGATCCGCTCATGTTGGCCTCCCCAACTATCAGGCTTACAGGCATGAGCCACTGTGCCTGGCCCCTGTGGGTCTTTAAAAAAAATTTAAATTTGTGAGAGAAAAACATCTGAACATCAGGTACAGTCTGATCCACAAACTAGCTGGGTGTGGTGGCTCACACCTATAATCCCAGCACTTTGGGAGGCCAAGGCAGAAGAATCACTTGAGGCCAAGAGTTTGAGACCAGCCCTTGAAACATAGTGAGACCCTGTCTCTACAAAAAATTTAAACATTAGCCAGGTGTGGTGGTACATACCTGTAGTTCCAGCTACTTGGGAGGCTGAGGTGGGAGGATCACTTGGGCCTGGGAGGTTGAGGCTGCAGTGAGTGTGGTTGTGGCTCTGCACTCCAGCCTTGAGACCCTGTCTCAAAAACAAAAAAACAAAAAAACCCACCACAACAACAAACCCCCAAAACAAGCAACCAACCTAGTGTGTCATAACTCATTCCTGGACTACTCTTAGGCAGTTTACAGGAGAAATTCCATGTGGAGCATCAGCTGAACATTTATCTAAATTGATAAAGTCATCTAACCTAAGTACTACATAAAACATAATGAACACAAATTACAATATAGATAATTTAGGCCCCTATTTTATGTATTTATTTTTTGTGAGATGGAGTTTCACTCTCGTTGCCCAGGCTGGAGTGCGATGGCACTATCTTGACTTACCACAACCTTTGCCTCCCAGGTTCAAGCAATTCTTCTGCCTCAGCCTCAGAGATGGGGTTTCTCCCTGTTGGTCAGGCCAGTTTCGAACTCCTGCCTCAGGTGATCCGCCCCCCTTGGCCTCCCAAAGTGCTGGGATTACAGACATTAGCCAGTGTGCCTGGCCTGTTTTTTTATTTTTTTGAGAGAGAATTTCGCCCTTGTTGCCCAGGCCGGAGTACAATGGTGCGATCTTGGCTCACTGCAACCTCCACCTCCTGGGTTCAAGCGATTCTCCTGTCTCAGCCTCCCGAGTAGCTGGGATTACAACAGTCTGCCACCATGCCTGGCTAATTTTTTTGTATTGTTAGTAGAGACAGGTTTCACCATGTTGGCCAGACTGGTCTCGAACTTCTGACCTCAGGTGATCCACCTGCCTCAGCCTCCCAAAGTTCTGGGATTCTTCTGACCTCAGGTGATCCACCTGCCTTGATGTCCCGAAGTGCTGGGATTACAGGCGTGAGCCACCACGCCCGACCAGGCCCCTTTTTAAAAATGAAAAAATATTTCTATTACAGCCTTATTTTGAACATTTTCAGTAGATAACAGCTTTATTTTTACTCACAATAGATAGCAAAAGAATATCTTCTCCAGTATCTATAGGTACATGTATAAGTTCACATGAGAGAATGAAACTGCTGTGACAGAATCCTGGCTGATGATCAAGACTTGGATAGTTTTCACATTTATTAAAAAAATTTAAATCAGGGGCCGAGTGCGGTGGTTCACACCTGTAATCCCAGCACTTTGAGAGGCCGAGGCAGGTGGATCACGTGGTCAGGAGTTCCAAGACCAATCTGGCCAAGATGGTGAAACCCTATCTCTACTAAAAATACAAAAATTAGCCGGGCAGGGTGGCAGGCACCTGTAATCCCAGCTACTCAGGAGACTGAGGCAGGAAAATCGCTTGAACCTGGGTGGCAGGGGTTGCAGTGAGCCAAGATTGTGCCACTGCACTCCAGCCTGGGTGACAGAGTGAGAATTTGTAAAAAAAAAAAAAAGAAGAAAATAACATCAGAGACAAAAAGAACATACAGAGAAGCAACACCATTGTTTTTCTTCCTTTCTTTCTTTCTTTTTTTATCCCCAGACGGAGTTTTGCTCTTGTTGCCCAGCTGGATTGCAATGGCACGATCTTGGCTTGCTGCAATCTCCACCTCCCGGGTTCCAGCGATTCTCCTGCTTTAGTCTTCCAGGTAGCTGGGATTACAGGCGTGTGCCACCATGCCTGGCTAATTTTTTGTATTTTTAGTAGAGACGGGGTGTCACCATACTGGTCAGGCTGGTCTTGAACTCCTGGCCTCAGATGATCCACCCTCCTTGGCCTCCCAAAATGCTGAGATCACAGGTGTGAGCCACCCGACCTGGCAGGACACCATTCTTTTTCAATGAAACAGTCTAATTTAAGAGAATGGGCCTTCCAGTTTGAATGCAAAATGTATGGCCCCAGTGTTGCATTCCTTTGAATCCAAGTACATGCCTGCAGCTGGGAGGCAACACTAAGGATGAAGCAAGTTCAGAGGAAAGCGTTTAATGAACTAGAGATGGTCACCGATAAAACAAATTTTTAGAAGTTCTCAGACCCACCCAGAGGTAAAGGATAGCCAGAACTATCAACACAGTGGAAAAATGAGCTCTTGCAACTGCATGCACAGAGCTTCTAGGAGGGTTACCAGCTCTTGACATAGGTTCCTGGCTGTAGTTTTAAATACTTGCCTTCACCACCCTCTGTGACTTTGTTTAAAACTTATTTCTAGTTTGTTTAATTTGATTCCAAGGATTTCAGCAGCAACTTTCTGAAAACACAGGAAGACAAAGCATCTTGCTTTGGTTGAAACAAAGCAGCTATTAAAACCATTTTCCTGGGAAAACCATAAGTGTTTTTTAGGTTTTACTGTTTGAATATGCTCCAAATCAGTTTTATTGTCCACCAAGGCAACCAGAGGCTGAGTTTCTGACTCTTCACTCGCTTTCTCCACTAATCTTATAAAAATTCTCAAAGCTTTGATAATTTGTGATATCATATACCAAGAGGATTTCTGTGCTCCATAGATGCATTTGTCCAGCATTTTGCTTCCTATTATCTGCCCTCCTATATCCCAAACTAGAGAGCAGCATTCAAGTGTCCTGGCATTGTTACCCTTCTCAAAAGAAATCCAGTCCTATAGTTTGTACTGGTTCCCAAAAGTTTTTTTTTCTTTTCTTTTCTTTTTTTTTTTTTTTTTTTTGAGATGGAGTCTTGCACTGTTGCCCAGGCTGGAGTGCAGCGGTGTGATTTTAGCTCACTGCAACTTCCACCTCCTGGGTTCAAACAGTTATCTGCCTCAGCCTCCCAAGTAGCTGGGATTACAGTCATGTGCCACCATGCCTGGCTAATTTTTTGTATTTTTGGCAGAGACGGGGTTTCACCGTGTTAGCCTGGCTGGTCTCGATCTCTTGACTTCATGATCTGCCCGCCTTGGCCTCCCCAAAGTGCTGGGATTACAGGCGGGAGCCACCACGCCCAGCCTCCCAAAAGTTTTTTGAGCAAAACCTGCAGCTAAGGAGATGTTTATTCTGGGAGGTACTGTTCCCCAGCACGATGATTTTCAGTGCTGGTCCTGGCTCTCTTCCTCAGAGTCCTACATGATGTCCCAGGAATCATGCCCGCCCCCCCTCCCCCAGGTGGAAGGAGGAGGGGAAGGAAAAGGTCTCCAGGGGTGAGGGAAAGGAAGAAGGGAGGTAGTGGGGACAGTACCTTACTTGTCTGCTCGGTGTCTCAGCAGTGGCTGGAGAATCTCTCGCCAGGTGCTATCTTGTCAACATCTTCTCCCCCTGCCCTCTGTGAGTCTTTTGTTGAGGGCTGGGCTGTACATGCACAGTATGAGATTCTGAGAGGCCTATAAAAGAGCAGCTGCACTTGACTAGCCAAAAAAAAAAAAAAAAAAAAAAAGAGCAGCTGCTATGGGGTTGAAAGATTGGAGAAGGCTGGGTGCGGTGGCTGTAATCCCAGCACTTTGGGAGGCCAAGGCGGGAGGATCACTTGAAGTCAGGAGTTCAAGACCAGCCTGGCCAACATGGCAAAACCCCGTCTCTACTGAGAATACAAAAATTAGCCAGGGACAGTGGCGCATGCCTGTAATCCCAGCTACTTGGGAGGTTGAGGTAGGAGAATGGCTTGAACCCAGGAGGTGGAGGTTGCAGTGAGCTGACATCAAGCCATTGCACTTTAGCCTGGGTGATAGAGCGAGACTCCGTCTCAAAAAAGAGAGAAAGAAGAATGGAGATACTAGAGATTGCACAGTGCTGAGACAGGTTCTGACCTAGCCAGAGTGGAGATAACTTTTTAACATTCCAGGCATTCAATTGAAAAACCACACCTTAGGGGAAAGAACCACCTCCTAGAGTAAAGACTACTCTAGGCCTGGCACAGTGGCTCCCGCCTGTAATCCCAGCACTTAGGGAGTCCAAGGCAGGCGGATCATGAGGTCAGCAGTTCGAGACCAGCCTGGCCAACATGGTGAAACACAGTCTCTACCAGAAATACAAAAAAAATTAGCTTGGAGTAGTGGTGTATGCCTGTAATTCCAGCTACTCAGGAGGCTGAGGCAGGACAATTGCTGAACCTGGGTGGCAGAGGTTGCAGTGAGCTAAGATCAGGCCACTGCACTCCAGCCTGGGTGACAGAGCAAGACTCCGTCTCAGAAAAAAAAAACTACCCTAAGACTGCCCTAATGAAGCCTAAATTATACCTCGCCAGGATCAAGGATCAAGGAAATTAACTGCCTCTCAGAACAAAACTCAATACTTTTCTAAAGATGCAACATAATCCAGATTCCTTAAAGCGTATCACTCATAGTGTGCAATCCACAGTGAAACATTTGCTAAACATGTCATGAAATAGGAAAACATGACCCATAATCCAGAAAAAATGCTGTAAGTTCCCATATTTTATTCACTTCTTATCTTACCTTTCCTTCTGTTTCTGTTCCTTTCCTATCTTTTTTTTCTATGCACTTCCTCCTTTTCTTTCCTTTCTCTACCTATTTCCTTTCACTTGCTTCCCCTTCTCCAGTTTTCCATCTGTTCCCTTCTCATCTTTCTTTCCCTTTCCATGTTTCCTTTTATTCTCTTATCACCTTTCCTTCCCATATAACCATTGCATCCCACATTTCTTTCCCTTCTCATTTCCCCATCCCTTATTTCCTTCCTTTCCCTCACTTCTAATCGTTTTTTCTCTTCATACCTACCCTTCCTTTTTTTTTCTTTTTTTGAGATGGAGCTTCGCTTTTGTTACCCAGGCTGGAGTGTAGAGTGCAATGGTGTGATCTTGGCTCATCACAACTTCCGCCTCCCAGATTCAAGCGATTCTCCTGCCTCAGCCTCCCGAGTAGGTGGGATTACATGCATGTGCTACCATGCCCAGCTAATTTTTGCATTTTTAGTAGAGACAGGGTTTCTCCATGTTGGCCAGGCTGATCTTGAACTCCCAACCTCAGATAATCCGCCTGCCTCGGCCTCCCAAAGTGCTGGGATTACAGGTGTGAGCCACTGCGCCCAGCCACCTTCCCTTTCCTGTATTGAAAAGTTGGCAGTGGCTAACCATGGGGCATCAAAGGATTAAGGGGAGAGCTACACAGAGGCACATTGATAGCGTGTTCACTGGAGTTCAAAGTTTTAGGGTCCTGGTGGGTAGAGAGGTCATGAGGTGGCAAGAAGATGAGATTGCTGGTGTGGTTGGCAGGGATTACTTGCATTGAGCAAATAAGTAAAGTGGGCTCAGTAACAGAATGAATATGACAGAGGAAGGAATCAGTAAACATGAACATAAAATAATAGAAATTATCTAATCAGGCCAGGTGCAGTGGCTCATACCTATAATCCCGGCACTTTGTGAGGCTGAGGCAAGAGGATCACTTGAGACAGTATGGACAACATAGTGAGACCCCATCTCTACCAAAAATGTAAAAATTAGCTGGGCATGGTGGTGCATGTCTGTAGTCCCAGCTACTTAGGGGCTGAAGTAGGACGATCACTTGGGTTCAGGAGATTGAGGCTGCAGTGAGCTATGACTGTGCTACTGCATTCCAGCCTGGGGGACAGAGTGAGACCTTGTCTAAAAAAAATTAATCTTAACAACAGAGGGAAAATAAACTTAAAAATATGACCAGGTGCAGTGGCTCATGCAGGTGATCCCAGTACTTTGGGAGTCTGAGGTGGGCAGATGGCTTGAGCTCAGAAGTTCAAGACAAGCCTGGACAACATGGTGAAACCCCTTCCCTACAAAAATTAACCAAATGTGGTGGTGTGCACCTGTCCCCAGCT
Organism: Callithrix jacchus; assembly: GCF_049354715.1. Lineage (NCBI taxonomy): Eukaryota > Metazoa > Chordata > Mammalia > Primates > Cebidae > Callithrix > Callithrix jacchus. Next base: position 133,634,942 of record NC_133524.1, on the reverse strand, counting down.
ACTTGGGAGGCTGAGGGTGAGAGGACTGCTTCAGCCTGGGAGCGGGAGATTGCAGTGAGATTGTGCTACTGCACTCCAGCCTGGGTGACACAGTGAGACCCTGTCTTAAAAAAAAATCGAAAAAAAAAAAAAATAGATCTCCAGAGACCAGTGGGACAATAACAAAAGAAGTAAATAACACATATCATAAGAGTTGCAGAATGAGAAGTGAGAGAGAATGTGGGGTTGAAAATATGTTGGACGAAGTAAGACTGAAATTTTCCCAAATTTGGTGAAAGGTGTAAATTTACAGATTCAAGAAGTTGTGAATGAATGCCAAACAGGATAAACTCAAAGAAATACATGCACAGACATGTCTTTTTTTGGTATTACATATATTTAAAACTATAATTATGGCCGGGCGCGGTGGCTCATGCCTGTAATCCCAGCACTTTGGGAGGCCGAGGTGAGTGGATCACGAGGTCGAGAGATCGAGACCATCCTGGTCAACATGGTGAAACCCCGTTTCTACTAAAAATACAAAAATTAGCTGGGCATGGTGGCACGTGCCTGTAATCCCAGCTACTGAGGAGGCTGAGGCAGGAGAATTGCCTGAACCCAGGAGGCAGAGGTTGCAGTGAGCCAAGATCGCGCCATTGCACTCCAGCCTGGGTAACAAGAGTGAAACTCCGTCTCAAAAAAAAAACAACAACTATAATTATATGCAAAGTGTATGTAGTGACAATGCACATTTCCTCTACATACTGAGGCAGGACAATTGCTTGAACCCAGGAGGCGAAGGTTGCAGTGAGCCAAGATTGCGCCATTGCACTCCAGCCTGGGCAACAAGGCCAAAACTCTCTCTCTCAAAAAAAAAATTATATTTGGTGGTTGAACCAAAGTCATATCATCTGATACGGTGCTCAGTGTATGTAGAGGAAACGTACATTGTCACTACATACACTTTGCATATAATTATAGTTTTAAATATATGTAACGCGGAACTATGTTTTAAGAGTGGGGAGGGTAAAGAGACCTAAATGGAAGCAAAGTTTCTGCACTTCATTCAAAATATAAATTGTTGATACCACTAGACTGTGATTAGTTATGTAATTATATTGTGATAACTAGAGTAACCACTAAGCCTATACAAAGTGATATGTTCAAAAATATTATCACTGGCCGGGCGCGGTGGCTCACACCTATAATCCCAGCACTCTGGGAGGCCAAGGCAGGTGGATCACGAGGTCAGGGGTTCAAGACCAGCCTGGCCAACATGGTGAAACCCCGTCTCTACTAAAAATACAAAAATTAGGTGGGTGGGTGTGGTGGTGTGTGCCTGTAATCCCAGCTACTTGGGAGGCTGAGGCAGGAGAATTGCTTGAACCTAGGAGACAGAGGTTGCAGTGAGCCGAGATCATGCCACTGCACTCCAGCCTGCGTGACAGAGCAAGACTCCATCTCAAAAAACATACTATCACTAATTCAAGATAGAATTCGATAAATGTTTAAGAAAGTCACATGAGGCCAGAGGAGATGCCTCACACCTGTAATCCCAGCACTTTGGGAGGCTGAGGCAAGTAGATCACCTGAGGTCTGTAGTTCAAGACCAGCCTGGCCAATATGGCAAAACCCCATCTCTACTAAAACTACAAAAATTAGCTGGGTGTGGTGGCTCATGCCTATTATCCCAGCTACTCAGGAGGCTGAGGCAAGAGAGTTGGTTGAACTTGGGAGGCGGAGGTTGCAGTGAGCCAAGATCACACCACTGTACTCCAGTCCAGGCGACATGCAAGGCTCCCTCTCAAAAGAAAAAAAAAGGTACTCACATGAAAGCAAGTAAAGAAAAACACAGGAATGAGAAACAGAAGGGACAGAAAAAAATAAATGGCAACTTTAAGCCCCAACACATCAATAATTATTATGAATGTTAATGATCTGAATGCACTAATTATAATACAAATTGGAAGATTAGTTACAGAATGTAATCCAACTCTGTGCTATCTACAGTAAGCTGACTTCAAAACATGGTTGACAAAGGTAAGCTGAAAGTAAAAGATGTGTCATATAAGTATTAATAAATACTAATAAAACAATCAGGAGTGTATTACTATCAGATAAAGTAGACTTCAAAGCAAAGAAAATTGCTAGGGATAAAGAGAGGTATTATTTAATCATGAAAGGATCAATCTAAAGAAGACATAATGATCCTTAATTTTGTATGCACCAAACAACAAAGCTTAAGCTATACAAATCAAAACTGATAGAATTAAGAGGAAATTTTAAAATCCATAACTGTAGATGGGTATTTCAATATCCACATTCAGTATTGACAGACTACTGGACATACAATCAGCAAAGATATAGAAGAACTGAAGAATGTCATCAACTAAGAGGATCCAATCGACATTTATAGAATACCCAACAACAGAATACACAGTACTTCCAAGTGCTCATAAAATATTCACCAAGACAGAACAATATCCTGGGTCATAAAACTCAATTTTAAAATAATTTAAATCAGTCAGAACATACTTATTTTCTGTCGCTGCTATAATAAATTACCACGTATTTGATGGTTTAGGTAATTAAAAATACATTATCTTACATTTCTTTAACTCAGGTGTCTGACATGGGTCTCATCAGGTTAAAATCAAGGCATCAAAAGGGCTGCATTCCTTTTTCTCTTTCTTTCTTTTTTTTTTGTGTGTGTGCATATGTGTTTTTTTGTTTGTTTGAGACCGAGTTTCAGTCTTGCCCAGGCTGGAGTGCAATGGTGTGATCTCGGCTCTCCACAACCTCCGCCTCCTGGGTTCAAGCAATTCTACTGCCTCAGCCTCCCAAGTAGCTGAGATTACAGGCATGTACCACCATGCCTGGCTAATTTTGTATTTTTAGCAGAGACGGGGTTTCTCCATGTTGGTTAGGCTGGTCTCGAACCCCGACCTCAGGTGATCCTCCCACCTAGGCCTCCCAAAGTGCTGGGATTACACGCGTGAGCCACGGCACCTGACTGGCTGCATTCCTTTCTGTACGCTCTAAGGGAGAATTCATTTCCTTAATCATTTAGGTTGTTGGCAGACTTCAATTCCTTGTGGTTGTAGGAATGAGGTCCATGTTTACTTGCAGACTATAAACTGAAGATGTCCCCAGCTTTTAGAGGCTAACAGATTCCTTGGCTTATATCCCACTTCCTTCATCTTCAAAGTCAGCAATGGCAGATTAAGTCCTTGTCATGCTGCATCTCTCTTTCTTTTGCTTCACTCTTCCACTTTTTTTTAGATGGAGTTTCCCTCTTGTTGTCCAGGCTGGGGTGCAGTGGCGCAATCTTGGCTCACTGCAACCTCCACCTCCTGAGTTCAAGTGATTCTCCTGTTATAGCCTCCTGAGTAGCGATGATTACAGGCATGCGCCACCACGCCTGGCTAATTTTGTATTTTTGGTAAGGACAGGGTTTCGCCATGTTGGTCAGGCTGGTCTTGAACTCCTGGCCTCAGGTGATCTACCCGCTTTGGCCTTCCAAAGTGCTGGGATTATAGGCATGAGCCACCTTGCCTGGCCTCTCTTCCAATTTTATGATTAGATTGGGCCCATGTGGATAAACCAGGGTAATCTCCTATTTTTAGTAAACTGATTAGCAACTTTAATTTCATCTGCAATCTTAATTCCTCTTTGCCATGTGCCAACATATATACAGGTTTCAAAGATTAAGATGTGTACATCTTTGGGTGGTTATTATTCTGCCTACCACACGGAATATATCCTCTGACTGTAATGGAACCAAACTAGAAATCGGTAATAGAAATACAAGAGGAAAATCAATGAACACTTGGAAATAAAATAACACACTACTAAATAATGTATAGATCAAAGAGAAAGTCTCAAAGGAAATTTAAAAACCATGTAATTGAATGAAAATGAAAATACAACATATCAAAATATGTGAGACCCATCTAAATCAGTGCTGAAAGGGAAATTGTTTTTACATAGAAGCTTCGTTGAAATATCATTTACCTTTTATTTATATATTTATTTTTGAGACAGTTTCTTGCTCTGGTGCCCAGGCTGGAGTACAGTTGTGCAGTCATAGCTCACTGCAGTCTCACTGTCCCAGGCTCAAGCTGTCTGCCCACATCAACCTCCTGAGTAGCTGGGACTACAGGTGCATGCCACCACGCCTGGCTAATTTTATTTTTGTAACGATGGGATCTCATTTTGCTGCTTAGGCCAGTCTCGAGCTCCTGTACTTATGTGATTCTCCTGCCTTGGCATCCCAAAGTGGTGGGATTATAGGTGTGAACCACTGCTCCCGGCCCAATTTACCTTTTATAGTAAACAATTCAATGTTTTTTTAAAAGCATATTTACAGAGTTGTGCAACCATCACCACTATCTAACTTAAGAATATTTTAGCCAGACATGGTAGGTAGCATGTGCCTGTAGTCCATGCTACCTGGGAAGCTGAGGCAAGAGGATTGCTTGAGCCCAGTGGGTTAAGCCTGCAGTAAGCTATGATCACGCCACTGTACATCACCCTGTGTGACAGAGCGAGACTTGTTTCAAAAAAAGAAGAAAAGAATAAAAGAATATTCCCATCACCCTAAAAAGAAACCCCATCTTTACTCTTAATCACTTTCTATTCCTTTCTGCCCTGGGCCCAGAAATAGCTACTGTCTGTTTCGATGAATTTTCCTATTCCGTACTTGCATACAAATTGAATCATATAATACTTAGTCTTTCATGATGGGCTTCTTTTACTTAGAATGTTTTCAAAGTTCATCCACATTGAGGTATACATTAGCACTTCATCTCTTGGTCAAATAATATTACATTGTATGAATATATCACATTTGGTTTGTCCATTCATCAGCTGATAGATATTTGGGAGTTATACTTTTTGACTATGATGAGTAAATGCTGCTATTAACATTCCTGAGTATGTTTTGGTATGAACATATGTTTTCAATTCTTCTGGGTATACACCTCAGAGTAGAACTGCTGGATCCTAGGGTAATTCATTGTTTACCATTTTGAGGAAATACAAAACTGTTTTCCAAAGTGGCTATATCAGTTTACAATTCTATGAAAGAGAAATTTATAATACTAAATGGTGCTCATATTAGAAAAAAGGAAAGACCTCAAATTAATAATCTAAAGTTCCTGATTCAAGCAACTAGAAAAAGAAAAGCAAATGAATCCAAAGGGCTGGGCACAATGGCTTATGCCTATAATCCCAGCACTTGGGGAGGCCGAGGCGGGAAAATTGCTTGAGCCCAAGAGTTCAAGACCAGTCCAGACAACATAGTGGGACCCTATCTCTACTAAAAAAAAAATGTTAAAAATTAAAAAAATATAAATAAACCAAATAAAGCAGAAGGAAAGAAAGAATGCAAGAACAGAAATCACCAAGGCTGGGCACAGTGGCTCATGCCTGTCATCCCAGCACTTTAGGAGGCTGAGATAGGTGGGTCACTTGAGGTCAGGAGTTTGAGACCAGCCTGGCCAACATGGTGAAACACCATCTCTACTGAAAATACAAAAATTAGCTGGGCATGATGGCATGTGCCTGTAATCCCAGCTACTTGGCAAGCTAAGGCAGGAGAATTGCTTGAACTTGGGAGGCGGAGGTTGCAGTGAGCTGAGATTGTGCCATTGCACTGCAACCTGGGCAACAGAGTGAGAATCTGACTCAAAAAAAAAAAAAAAAGAAAAAGAAAAGAAAAGAAATTCATCATAAAAAAGAATACAAACCTGTCATTTCTAACAGCATGGATGGAGCTGGAAAATATTATGTTAAGCAAAGTAAGCCAAGCACAGAAAGACAAATATTGCATGTTCTTAGCCATATATGGAAGCAAAAAAAAAATTGATCTCATAGAGTAGAATGATGGTTACCCAAGGCTGGGAAGGGTAGTGGGAAGAGGGGATACAAAGTGGGTGGTTAGCTGGGTGCGGTGGCTCACGCCTGTAATCCCAGCACTTTAGGAGGCCGAGGTGGGTGGATCATGAGGTCAAAAGTTTGAGATCAGCCTGGCCAATATGGTGAAACCCCATGCCTACTAAAAATACAAAAATTAGTCAGGCACGGTGGCACACACCTGTGGTCCTAGCTATTTGGGAAGCTGAGGCAGAAGAATCACTTGAACCTGGCAGGTGGAGGTTGCAGTGAGCCAAGATTGTACCACTGCACTCTAGCCTGGGTGACAGAGTGAGACTCTGTCTCAAAAAGAAAAAAAAAATGGATGGTTAATGGGTACAGAAGTACAGTTAGATACAAGGAATAAGATCTAATGTTCAATAGCATGATAGGGCAATTATAGTTAACACTAATTTATTATATATTTGAAATAACTAAAAGAGTGGAATTGGAAAAAAAAGTGAAATTGGAATATTCAAAGGCTTGAAGTGACAGATACCTCAATTACTCTGATATAATTATCACATATTGTACACTTATATCAAAATATCACATGTATCTCATAAATAAGTACAACTATTATGTATCAATAACAAAAAAATTTAAAATAAAATCTACTTTATGTTGCAAAAAAACCTAGTTATTCTTAATAAATGAATAAAATTGATAAGCTGTAGCAAGATTGACAAAGATAAAAAGAGAGACGACATAAATACCACTATCAGGATTCAAGCAGTGAGTATCACTACAGAGCCTACAGATGTTAAAAAAATGAAAAAGAAAATATTAGGACCAACTTGACACGCATAAATTTGACAACTTAGAAGAAACTGATCAATTTTTCCAAAACCATGCAGATACCCAAACTAAAGATAAAATAAATCCGGCCAGGAGCAGTGGCTCCTGCCTGTAATTCCGACACTTTAGGAGGCTGAGGGGAGGAGCACTTGAGCACAGGAGTCTGAAAACAACAACATAACAACAACAAAAACCTCAAATCATCAGAATAGTCTTTTAACCATTAAAGAAAATGAATTCATGGCTAGGCCGAGGCAGGCGGATCACAAGGTCAGGAGTTCAAGACCAGCCTGGCCAGTATGGTGAAACCCTGTCTTTACTAAAGTTACAAAAAATTATCCAGGCATGGTGGAGCATGCCTGTAGTCCCAGCTCCTTGAGAGACTGAGGCAGAAGAATTGCTTGAATCCAGGAGGTGGAGGTTGCAGTGAGCTGAGATCATGACACTGCACTCCAGCTTAGGTGACAGAGCAAGATTCCATCTCAAAAAAAAAAAAAAAAAAAAGGAAAGAAAGAACATGAAGTCATAACTAAAAACCTTCTAAAAAAGAGATCTCCATGCTTGTATCACTTTGTTCACTGAAGAATCCTCCCAAACATTTAAAGAATTAACATCAGTATTAAACGATCTCCCATCAGAAATAGAAGAGGAGAGAACACTTCCTAGCTCACTTTATGAGGCCCGTATTACTGTGATCCCAAAACTGAAGAGAGCACAAAAACAAAAACCATGAATTAATGTCTCTCATAAATGTAGAAACGAAAATCCTTAATAAAATATTACCAAATCAGGCTGGGTGCAGTGGCTCACGCCTGTAATCCCAGCACTTTGGGAGGCTGAGGCCGGCGAATAGCTTGAGGCTAGGAGTTTGAGACCAGCCTCATGGTGAAACTCTGTCTCTACTAAAAATACAAAAAAAAGCTGGGTGTGGTGGTGCATGCCTGTAATCCCAGTTACTTGGTAGGCTGAGGCAGGAGAATTGCTTAAACCTGGGATGTGGAGATTGCAGTGAGCCATGATTGTGCCACTGCACTTCAGCCTGCACGACAAAGCAAGACTCTGTCTCAAAAAAAAAAAAAAATTAGCAAATCAAATGGAGCAACAGACAAAACAAATTATATACTACAACTGTGATGATTGATTTTGGGTGTCAACTTGACTTGTTTAAGGAATTCCGGAAACCTGGTAAATAATTCATTATTCTCAATGTTTCGTTAAGCACTGAACCCAGCCCTCTTCTGCTTAAAGGGAAACTCAGGTAGTTTGCCATTTGATTAGAATGATTTGGTTGCTCCAGGTGTGTCTGTGATGGTGTTTCCAGAGGGATTGGCACTTGAGTTGGTGAACTGAATGGAGATTTGCCCTCATGTTACTGAGGTTGCAGTGAGCCAAGATTGTGCCACTGCACTCCAACCTGGGCAACAGAGTGAGACCCTGTTCCCCAAGCCTCCCCCAATAATATTATATCAATTGATGCAGAAGGCATATACAAGATCATTCAGAATTTTTCATGAAAAGGCACGGTCCCTAAAATACTTAAAACAAATTTTTGAAAGAATAGAAGAAATTACTTGATGTTAAAGCCTAATACATAAATCCTATAATCTGAACATTGTGGTATTTGTTGAGGGATAGCCATACAGATTAATAGGACAGAGTAGAGAACCCAGAAATGGACCCACACAAATGTGCCTAAAAGATTTTTGTCTTTTTTGTTTTTGAGACGGAGTTTCACTTTTGTTGCTCAGGCTGGAGTGGAATGGCGTGATCTTGGATCACTGCAACCTCCGCCTCCTGGGTTCAAGTGATTCTCCTGCCTCAGCCTCCAGAGTAGCTGGGACTAAGGCATGAATTTTTGTATTTTAGTAGACACAGCATTTCACTATGTGTTAGCCAGGCTGGTCTCAAACTCCTGGCCTCAGGTGATCTGCCTACCTTGGCCTCTCAAAGTGCTGGAATTAAAGGCATGAGCCACCATGCCTACCTCTGTATATTTACTTCCAAAGGCCTGCACCTTTGCATCTCTGGCTCTCTTTGAAGCCTGTTTTCAGGAGCAGCTTTGCTTGTACATGCAGAGAACTGACAATGCCTGAGAATTTACATTCGTCTTTTTGCAACCCCAGCCCTTTCCACTTGCAAGTTCTGAATAGTCTTTACCAAATGAAGGTTATTGGGTGAAAATATGAAAATTTAGTTCCCCTGTCTTGAGTAGGGACAAACCCTATGGCATAATCTACACTCGGCATTCTTCTGTGGGGTCATGCAGAAGCAACCCTCCACGGGATGTTGCCTGAAATTACACATTTGCTTAGCTTCTTCTGCTTTCTTGTCCTGCTTCCTCCATTTCCTTATTGGGGTCTCCTGGGAGCACTTCCTGAAATTAACTCCATGTACATGAATCCTCATCTCAGAGCCTGCTTCTGCGGGGGCCATCCCAAGACAAGAGGGATTACTTATTCCTAATTTCTCCAGTTTTCAGGTGAAGGGACCATATTCAACTAATGCTCCAGGCTTTCCTATGCCCTTCACTGCTCCTCATGGGAGGAGTGACAGGCTAAATTGTGATTTGGGACTAAGAATTTGGCATCTGTGATTTATGCCCACCCTTTCTTTCCTTCTTTCTTTCCTTTCCTTTGTTTTCTTTCCTTTTCTTTTCTTTTACTGAGATGGAGTCTTGCTCTGTCACCCAGGCTGGAGTGCAGTGGTGCAATCTTGGCTCACTGTAACCTCCACCTCCCGGGTTCAAGCAATTCTCCTGCCTCAGCCTCCCGAGTAGCTGGGACTACAGGCATGCGCCACCACACCCAGCTAATTTTTGTATTTTTAGTAGAGACAGGGTTTCACAATGTTGGCCGGCTGATCTCGAACTCTTGACCTCGTGATCCGTCTGCCTTAGCATCCCAAAGTGCTGGGATTGCAAGCATGAGCCACCGTGCCTGCCCGACCCTTTCTTTGCGGCATTCCTGCCTGCACGGAGCATGTGCTCTGGTCTGTAAGCTTAAGGAAAATGGCTCTGCCTTTGCAGGAAAGGCCCAGAAGCTGAGCCTGAGGGAGGAATTTAGGTGTATGTGATTTATTGAGGGAGGGCTCTTTAAGAAAAACCTGTAAAAGAATGAGAGTAGAAAGATATGGGGGAGGAATGGGTGTATTCCTGGCCTGTAACATGTGTCAGAAGTTGTTTCATGTAGCAATGAGGGGCTTCAGGAGTTCTTCCATTAGGAGGCAAGGGGATTAGGCCCATCAGTCAGTCATTGGTCATTATTGGTGATGGTGGTATGTGGTGGGTGTGGGAGGCGTTTGGATTTCCCAGTTGTCTTCAGAAGAGGTGGCTTCCCTTAGCAAAGGGTAATTATTTGGAGATGTTTGAAGGTGTAAACTGTTAGCCACAACACTCAATGTAGCTGGGGAAGGATGCACCAGTTAATGAAGGTGATCAATGTAAGGCACCAACAGTGTCTACTATAGTTCATTCCTTGGACCAATCAGATCCATTTGCTACTTCCTATTAGGTTCACTCTATTTGGGCATGGATTCTCCAGGATTCTGATTGTGGGAATTCCTTTAGGAAACTTGCAAGAGGATATTTAAACAAACCACAGCCTTGACGGCTCTGATTGGTCCTGAGACTTTAACTGATATTCTCCTTTCCTTCTTTCATCACCCATTCTAGATTTCCCTAACTTGTTTGGTTCTTCTGCTGGTCTAGGTGGCTTTCCTGCTGGGGTGACCTATGCTCTCATCACTGTGGGTCTGAGCCCCAGTTTCCATGCCCTTATTAGGTCTGTGGTTGCTGCACTTGCTCATTCATGGCTAAAACTGGGCATTACAGTAGCAAGAGATGCCCCAGATGGTCACATGAATGCCAAACATATTCTTCACTGCTCATATTATATAGCAGCAACCGTACATCCTCACGATAATCTAGGGTCAATTCCCACGGTCAATATGGTAACTCTTTTTCATACCTGCTGATCTATTGGCAGAAGGGGCCCAAGTGACCAGCCAATAGATGTAGCTTTAGGTGTAGTTGGATTCTTACTATGTCCCTTTGTGGAAGTGATCCCCATCTGAGAACTGGGTCTTCTAGATGCATAGATTCTAAAGTTATGGAGACAGGAAGCATAAATTCATCAAGTGAGTCATTAGGAGTGATGGTGAGAGGGTTACTCTTACTTCCATGTCTTGGTTCTTACACCCATGTTTATTACCTGTTAGGGCCGGAGCACTACATGATGATCACTGGGTTAGAGCTAGAGTGAGTGAGCTTTTTCTATAAAGGGCCAGACAGCAAATATTTTAGGCTTTTCAGTCCATATGGTCTCTGTTGCTACTGCTCAACTCCGATGTTGTAACATGAAAGCAGCTAAAGACAGTATGTAAACAAATGAGCCTGGCTAGGTTCCAATAAAATCGTATTTACCAAAACAGGCGGTGGGCTGGATTTGGCACATTGGCTATAACTTGCCGATCCCTGGTTTAGAGTACAGATGCTCCTCAACTTTCAATGGGTTATGTCCTGACAAACACACCATAAGGTGAAAATATTGGTAGTTGAAAATGCATTAAATACACCTAACTAGTGAACATTGTAGCTTAGCCTAGCCTATCTTAAACATGCTCAGAACACTTATATTAGCTTACAGTTGTGCAAACTCATCTGGCAACATGGTACCCTGTAGGGTATTGGTTGTTTATCCTCGTGACTGTGTGGCTGAGTGGGAGCTGCAGCTTGCTGCCCCTGCCCAACATCACAAGGCAGTGTCATATTGCATATCAGTTTCCCAGGAAAAGGTCAAAATTCAATATTCAAAGTGTAGTTTCTACTGAATGTGTATTACTTTCGCACCATTATAAAGTGTAAAAATCCTAAGTGGAGCCATCATAAGTCGGGGACTGTCTGTATATACTGCATCTTGAAGGATAGTGCCCCATCCTCACATGGATAGCTTCAAAGCTGGTGCTTCATCTGTGCCTTTAAAGTGCCTTTCTTCCCTCCTTCCCTCTCCCTCCCTCCCTCTCTCTCTCTTTCTTTCTTTTTCCTTTCTTTCTCTCTCTCTCTGTCTCTGTCTCTCTCTTTCTCTTTCTTTCTTTTCTTTCCTTTCTCTCTTTCTTTCTGAGTTTCACTCTTATTGTCCAGGCTGCAGTGTAATGACATGATATCGGGTCACTGCAACCTCCGCCTCCCGGGTTCTTCAAGTGATTCTTTTGCTTCAGCCTCCTGAGTAGCTGGGACTATAGGAGCCCACCACCACGCCCGGCTAATTTTTGTATTTTTAGTGGAGATGGGGTTTCACCGTGTTGCCCAGGCTTCTCTTGAACTCCTGACCTCAGGTGATCTGCCCTCCTTGGCCTCCCAAAGTGCTGGGATTACAGGAGTGAGCCGCCACGCCCAGCCCTGAAGTACCTTTCTATCACTATTGCACCAGCAGCCTCTGAATGGTGCCCTATGTTGTAGGGCCAATGGATTTCATCGTCGTGTGTTCACTGCTGCATCACAGTTTTCGTAAAGTGGATCTCTTGGTCTGAGGTGACATTAGGAGAGATCCTATGTTGGTAGATCAGATACACCATGAATTCTCAGATAGTGGTGCTGACACTGACTCCTTGAAGGCAGTAAAGGAAAAATTTGTAGGTGGCATATGTGGTAATCTCTGTCACAATGAACCACTGACCTTTTTGAATGTAATCATTTTGACATCACGTGACTGGTTGATATCCTCAAGGGATGGTGCCATATCGGGGATTTGGTGTGGCCTTTGTTGCTAGAAGTTTAGACTTTCAGCTCCAGCTATCTCTACATTAGTCTTGGTGAGAGGAAGCCAGTGTTGTTGGATATGTGTAACCTCCGTCTTTGCCACTGTGGCTACTCTGTGTGCAAACACTGGGATGGGAGAGGACAGACTGGCTGATATCAACTGGCCAGATCATCCTGTCCTCTTGGTCATTTAGTGCTTCTTCTGCAGTGAATGCTTCTTTTTTTTCTGAGATGGAGTCTTGCTCTGTTGCCCAGGCTGGAGTGCAGTGGCATGATCTCAGCTTACTGCAACCTCTACCTCCCAGGTTCAAGCACTTCTCTGCCTTAGCCTCCTGAGTAGCTGAGATTACAGGTGCCCACCACCACACCTGGCTAATTTTTATATTTTTAGTAGAGATGGGGTTTCACCATCTTGGCCAGGCTGGTCTTGAACTCCTTACCTCATGATCCACCCTCCTTGGCTTCCCAAAGTGCTGGGATTACAGGCGTGAGCCACCGCATCTGGCTTTTTTTTTTTTTTTTTTTTTTTTTCGAGACAGAGTCTTGCTCTGTCACCAGGCTGGAGTGCAATGGTGGGATCTCTGCTCACTGCAACCTCCACCTCCCCAGTTCAAGCAATTCTTCTGCCTCAGCCTCCCAAGTAGCCAGGACTACAGGCGCGTACCACCACGCCCAGCTAATTTTTGTATTTTTAGTAGAGACAGGTTTCACCATGTTGGCGAGGAGGGTCTCAATCTCTTGACCACGTGCTCTGCCCACCTTGGCCTCCCAAAGTGCTGGGATTACAGATGTGAGCCACCGCACCCAGCCGTGAATGCTTTCTGATGAATGTTAAAATGAAAAGACAAAACCCTTGATGCTTTGTACACATTCCCATAATTCCACCCATATGCATTTTACCCAGACCTCCTTCACACCAATCTTTCCATCTTTCTCCTCCAATCCCCTGATCAACCAGCCAAACCATTCACTCTTTCCCATGAATGAATATGTATTGTAAGTTTGGGCCATTTCTTCAACACAAAGTGGATGATCAAGTGTACCACCAAAAGCTCTGCTCACTGTCCCTCAGAGACACCCTTGAGTAGGGTTGTAGGGCAGCAGCTACATGTTTTCATCTAGTACACAAACACTGCGCTGATCTATCCATGAACTATATTTGAGATTTTTTCTTTTATGCCAGCTGATTATAAGGAATACCTCCCCTTCCATGTCCTCGTAGGTGTCAGTTAAGGAAGAAGCACCAGTGTAGCAGTGGTGGGTAATATAGGGGTCTGGACCACCTGTTTCTGTAGCTTACTTGGGTCTTGGCCTGCTAGCACCCGGTCCTGCTGGATGTACTACTTTCTCTTACGATAAATTGCCACTGGGCCTGCCCAACCTTATGACTGGGTGGGTCTGACAGACCCTAGCTCAAGGTGAGAATATGGTTATTTGATATCCAAAGGGCAAGTACTCAAAAAAAAAAAAATCTGGGCTAGGCGTGTAATCATACCTGTAATCCCAGCACTTTAGGGGGCTGAGGCAGATGGATTACCTGAGGTCAGGAGTTCGAGACCAGCCTGACCAACATGGAGAAACCCCGACATTACTAAAAATACAAAATTAGCTGGGTGTGGTGGTGGATGCCTGTAATCCCAGCTACTCGGGAAGCTGAGGCAGGAGAATCCTAGAACCTGGGAGGCGGAGGTTGCAATGAGCTGAGATCATGCCATTGCACTCCAGCCTGGGCGACAGAGCAAGACTCTAGTTCAAAAAAAAAAAAATCTGAAGGGCAAGTGCTTAATCTCTACCAGGCTCCAGGAGCATACCAGGAGCTCCTTTCAAATGGCATATAGCTTTCTGCTTCTAGATGGCATGGCCTTGCTCCAGAACCCTAAGAGTATGCACTGTACAGTTCCTATTTGGGCTTGTTAGGGAGTTCACATATTTTTTCTGCCACAGATGCCTCTCATATCAAGGAAACTTTTGGAGCACATGACCCAAGTGGTGCGATTACATTTACTGCAGCTTGGACTTGCTTCAGAGGACTTTCTCGCCCTGCGCTCTGCTCACAACTAATAGCCTTCCATGTCATTCAGTAAATGGGTTATTACAGTGTTTCTAAGTGTGGAACATGTTGCTTACAGGCCCAAAGAGGCCCACCTTTGGACTCTTTCTTAAAGGTGAGGTTAAAGGGGCAATAATTTTTCCATCACTTTGGAGTGAATGTCCCAGCATTCCTGAGAGCCTAGACCACCAGATCCCTAAAAACCTTACTCATGTAGCTCATCCCCGAATCTTTGCAGGGTTTATCTTTTACTTTCTAGAGTGTACATCTTATTAGGGCACCCAGGGCACTTCTGCTTCTTGCTCATCAGGTCCAGATAACATGATACCATCAATATGGTGGACCAATATGATGTTCTATAAAGTATTTAGATGGATCAGGTCCTGTTAAAAGAGAGAGCAGGAGAAATAACATAGCCTTGGGGTAAGACTGTGAATATATATTGGTGTCTGTTCCATGTGAATAGAACCAGTTCCTGATTTTCCTTCCTGACAGGTATGAAAGAAATGTATTGGTCCAAATCAATAGCCATATACCACCTACCAGAGGAGTGTTAATCTGCTTTAATAAAGACACTACATCCAGCTCAGTAGATACAATTGGGACTATTATGTTTACTGGGCAAGTGACAGACTGATTGGTTTTTTTTTTTAGACAGAGTCTTGCTCTGTTGGAGTGCAGAAGTTTGATCTTGGCTTGTTGCAACCTCCACCTCCTGAGTTCAAGTGATTCTCCTGCCTCGGCCTCCTGAGTAGCTGGGACTACAGGCATGTACCACCACGCCTGGCTAATTTTTATATTTTTAGTAGAGGCAGGATTTCAGCATGTTCGCCAGGCTGGTCCTGAACTTCTGGTGTCTGGTGATCGGCCTTCCTCAGCCTCCCAGAATACTGAGATTACATGTATGAGCCACTGTGCTTGGCCCCCAGACTGATTAATTAAATAAAGATATGATGAGGACCATGACCCCTGCATTATTTAATATTTTGACGGTAACACTCACCTTTGCTGTTTCTCCCTTCCCCCAGATGTAATTCTGGTTTTTATTTACTGTTTTGGCGATTGAAAGGTTTTTCTTTGGGGGTGGAGCTGAGTTTCAGGGGCTTCCATAGGGCTTTTCCTATTATAATATCTCTCACTCCATAAAGCAAAGAACTGAGGTAAGGATTCTGTGAACTGCTAATGTATTCATTCCGATGATTCATTTGGGAGTCATGGAGATGACTATTGGACTCATTGTGAGACAAAACTGGGCCAATATCCTAAGTATTTCCTGACCAACGTAAGCCTCTCCCTAACAAGAGGGCCACAGTAACATTTTGGCTCCTGGGTGTCGGTGTCTACTTATTTCCTGGGTCCAGTAGGCTTGAAAGAATCTCTGCATTCCCCTTTCCCTAGCTGAGTAAATGGCCATAGACACTTGGAGAAGGCCTGGAGAACACTACTAAATATACTTACCATGTTGCTGTAGGGTCCTTTCTCTTGGGAACCTGACCTCTTCTTCATTTTATGGGTTTGGCGTCTGAGAACTGGCTTAGTTCTGGAAGTTAGAAAAGGACCTGTGACTTTCCATTGGGGCAACTGACTTCAGACTTCTGCTTATCTGTATATTTATATATGGTAATATCCTTGCTGGCTGTTTATCTGAATTGCCCCTAGGAATCAACGTTCTATGGGCCATCTCATTAAATCCCTGCGAGTCAGGAGGCATCTCTTGGTGTCATTCCAACCTTGCTGCCTATGCTTATACCCACTTCACTTTTGATGGTTAAGTGCTATCACCTAGTCTCCCCTTTTTCAGAATGCTATCACCTCCATTAGCGCTAGGGAGCCCAGTTCTGTATGAGCATCTCTTATCATCAGCCCTGGCTTACAGAGGACAGCTACTACTATGAAGCTTTTATTTTATTTTCTTTTTTTCTTCTTTTTGTAGAGATGGGATCTCCCCATGTTGCCCAGGCTGGTCTTGAACTCCTGGGCTCAAAGGAGTCACCAACTTTGGCCTCTCAAAGTGCTGGGATTACAAGCATGAGTCACCATGCCCAGCTGACTATGAAGCTTTTATTTATTTATTTATTTGAGATGGAGCCTTACTGTTGCCCAGGCTGGAGTGCAGTGGTATGATCTCGGCTCACTGCAACCTCTGCCTCCCAGGTTCAAGCAATTCTCCTGCCTCAGCCTCCCAAGTAGCTGAGACTACAGGCGTATGCCACCATGCCTGGCTAATTTTTGTATTTGTGGTAGAAACGGGGTTTTACCTTGTTGGCCAGGTTGGCCTTGAACTCCTGACTTCAAATGATCCACCCACTTCGGCCTTCCAAACTGCTAGGATTACAGGTGTGAGCCACCACACCCGGCTAAAGCTTTTCACTAATGCTGCTGTCCCCTCACTATCACATTCCTTATTGTTTCGGTAAGTGAACTATACTCTGGGCCCTTCCAAAGAACATAGTCAACTGGTCGATCCTCTTTTCATATGTAATAAATCCATCCTAACATGTTCACTTCTTTAAGCCTTTTGATCTATTCCTCTATCGTCCCACTAAGTTCTAGTGTCTCTACTTCATTTAATGTGGACCAGTGCTTTTTTCTACCTTCCTAAAACCATTTCCAAACTGGCCTCTGGGGCCCCTACCAGTTTGCTGAATCCTGTGTCAGAGGAGAGTTCCTGCATGTTAACACACGTTTCTTTATCCAGCTTTGTAATCTGTCCTGTAGATCCAGCATCCTCAGATATACTCTTCCAGTTTTTGCTGTTAAACGTCAGCCAAGTTCTGCAGCTGCTTACATGTATATAATGCCTCTCTTTTTGTGTATAATTCCTTTCTCCCTCAGAAGGTCAAGCACTTCTCCAGACATCCCATGTTGAAATTTGACCATAGTTATTGTTCTAATTGCTGGGCGGGGGTAGATCCTGAGAAGGGCAGGTATTGTCCCAGACAATGCCTCATTTGAGTTACTTTTATGATCTTCAATCAGGGAGGGACTGCTGTCCCCTAAAAGGAGGATTGCAGCGCTTCTGCACATCCAGAATTTTCTGGAGGATCTTAGGGTTTGAGGGTCCCAAATGCATCTACTCAGTAATCTCTCTTCCAAGTTCTAGGGCCCTACTCTTTATTGGGACCCTGATTTTGGTGTAGGAAACTCACTGGAACTGAGAATTCAACCTTCTCTGAATTTTAACTTCTATGATTTGCTTCTGAGCCTGGTGATATGGTTTGTAACTGTGTCTCCACCCAAATATCACGTTCAATTGTTATCCCCAATGTTGGAAATGGGGCCTGGTGGCAGGGGACTAGATTATGGAGTTGAATTTCTCATGAATGGTTTAGTACCATCCCCTTGGAACTGTTCTCAAAATAGTGAGTGAGTTCTCTCAAGATCTGGTCGTTTAAAAGTGTGGCATCTCACATATACACACAAACATAAACCATACATAGCAACATTTGCAGTCTGAGAGAAATATAAATAACAGTAGAGATGCAATGTTAAAATTAACTGTAGTATATACTGTACTACTGTAACAATTTTGTAGCCACCTCTTGTTGCTATTGTTGTGAGCCCAAGTGTTGTGGGCATCTGTTTAGAACTTTGTGGGACACCAATCATTGCTACATGAGTAGTTTGTCTCTCCAGTAAATTGCACATCACAATAAAAAGTGATCTCTTGCAATTCATGTGTTTTCCATTGTGTTCAATCCATATCATAAATCTTGAATAATACCATAGGGCCTAAGGTGGGACAAACCTTAAATAATGCCATGGGATGAAATGCCATTGGTAATATGGGAAGTGTTCCTAAGAAGTAGATAAATATCATGACATTACAAGAAAAAAGTTGAATTGCTTGATATGTACCATAGATTGAGGTTTGCAGCTGTGGTTGCCCACCATTTCAAGATAAATGAATCCAGTGTAAGGAGTATTATAAAAAAGAAAAGGAAATTAATGAAGTTGTTGCTGCAGCTGTGCCAGTAGGTATGAACTTCTTGAAAAATACCTTTTTATATTGTATTGAAAATGCAGCTTTTGGCCGGGAGCGGTGGCTCACATCTGTAATCCCAGGACGTTGGGAGACTGAGGTGGGCGGATTACTTGAGGTCAAGAGTTTGATACCACCTGGCCAACATGCCCAAACACTGTCTTTACTAAAAATATAAAAATTAGCTAGGCATAATGGTGTACGCCTGTAATCCCAGCTAGTCAGCAGGCTGAGGTTAAACTTGGGAGGCGGAGGTTGCAGTGAGCCAACTCCAGCCTGGGTGACAGAGTGAGACTCTGTCTCAAAGGAAAAAAAAAAAAAGAAAGAAAGAAAAGAAAGTGCAGCTTTTATGTGGATGAAGGATTACTATAAGAAAGGGATGCCTACAGACTCTACTATGATTTGTGAAAAAGCAAAGTTATTATATGACAAATCGAAAAGAAGGTGAAGGATCTAACACTGGAGAATTTAATGCCAGCAAAGGATGGTTTGATAATTTTAGTAAGAGATTTGGCTTAAAAAATGTCAAGATTGGCAAGGCACAGTGGCTAATGCCTGTAATCCCAGCATTTTGGGAGGCTGAGGTAAGCAGATCACTTGAGGTCAGGAGTTTGAGGCCAGCCTGGCCAACATGGTGAAACGCTGTCTCTACTATAAATACAAAAATTAGCCAGGCCTGGTTGTGTGTGCCTGTAATCCCAGCTACTTGGGAGGCTGAGACAGGAGAATTGCTTGAACTCAGATGGTGGAGGTTGCAGTGAGCTGAAATTGCAGCACTGCACTCCAGCTTGGGCAACAGAGCAAGACTCCATCTCAAAAAACAAAAAAAAAGTCAAGATAACAGGAGAAGCAGCTTCTGCTGACCAAGAGGCAGCACACGAGTTTCTAGATGTTACTAAGACAATCACTGAAGAGAAAAGTTATCTGTCTGAACAGGTTTTTAATGTAGATTAAAGTGCCCTATTTTGGAAAAGAATGCCGGAAAGGACATTCGTTAGTAAGGAAGAGAAGCAAGCACCAAGATTTAAAGCAGGAAGGGACAGGCTAACTCTACTGTTTTGTGCAAATACAGTTGGTTTTATGATAAGAACTGCCTTATCTATAAAACTGCTACCCCTGAGCCTTGAATAGAAAAGATAAACACCAGCCGCCAGTCTTCCGGTTGTACAACTAGAAGGCTTGGACAAGAATGCTTTTTCTGGATGGTTTCCGCAGATGTTTTGTCCCTGAAGTCAGGAAGTACCTTGCCAGTGAGGGACTGCCTTTTAAAGTTCTCTTGATATTGAATGATGCCCCTGGCCACCCAGAGCCCTATGAGTTCAAAACCAAAAGCCTTGAATTGATCTCCTTGTTCTCAAACACGATGTCTCTAATCCAGCCTCTAGATCAGGTAGTCATAAGGACCTGTAAGGCTCATTATGCATGGTACACTATGGAAGGGATTGTCAATGCTGTGGAAGAGAACTCTGATAGAGAGAACATCATGAAAATCTGGAAGGATTACATCATTGAAGAAGCCATCGTTGTTACGGAAAAAGCTATGAAAACCAAGCCCAATACAATAAATTCCTGCTGGAGAAAACTGTGTCCAGGTGTGCATGGCTTCACAGGATTTATAACAGAGCCAATCAAGGAAATCATGAAAGAGATTGTGGAGGTGGGACAAAAAAGGTGGTTGTGCAGGGGAGAAGGGTTTCAAGATATGGATCTTGGAGAAATTCAAGAACGAATCGACACCACACTAGAGGAATTAACAGAAGACAACCTGATAGAGATGAGACTGCTTCCGAACCTGTGCCAGACAATGAAGATGTAGAAGAAGCAGTGCGAGAAAACAAACTGACATTAGGCAATTTAGCAGAAGCATTCTGATTATTCAAGATTGCTTTTAGCTTCTTTTATGACATGGGCCCTTCTATGATGCATGCACTGAAACTAAAGCAAACTGTGGAAGAGGAATTGGTACTATATAGGCACATTTTTAGGAAAATTAAATGCAAAGAACATCAAAAATTATCATGTATTGAATTTCCATAAAGTTACACTAGGTATGCCTGTGTCTCCTGACTCCCCTTCTGCCTCTTCCACTTTAGCTACACTGAGACAGCAAGACCAGCCTCTGCTCTTCAGCCTACTCAACCTGAAGATGAGGACAGACTTTTATAATGATCCACTTAATCAATAGCAAATATATTTCTATCATGATTTTCTTCATAACATTTCCTTTTCTCCAACTTACTTTATTGTAAGAATACAGTATATATTATCAATGAAATATATATATATATATATATATATATATATATATATATATATATATACTTTTGAAGACTACATAGACGTTTTATCAGCTTCATGACCCAGAAATGTTTTTCTCAAGGAACCCGGAGCCATTTCTTTAAAATGTAAACATCAAGTGAGGTAGCACCCCTATCTCCCAGTTTTTGTGGGAGTGTAGAAACCTAACTTTGGTGGGCACCTTGCTCCAAATTGCAAAGCTATTTCCTGTTATAAAGACACAATAATTTTTTTCCTCTAGATAAGGCCAATTAAATAGCATAGACAGTCGCCTCAATTATGAGGTAAAGTTTGGGTGAAATATATGTGACAAACAATGCTGCCAAGTCTTCTTAGTTGAAGACTAGTCATTATTTATTTAATTGTAAACATGTAATTAATGGATTGTATCTGCTTGGCTACATTAGGGGGTGAAATTCCCTTCGGTTTTGTAATCTCGTAGTGAGTTACTTTGGATGTGCATCATGTTCTGGTTTAATGCTGATTCAAAAATAAAACATTCTTTCTCTACTACCATTGTGGAGAGGAATTCTGGGTTAGGAGATGATTTTGTTTTTAATTATATTTCCCTAACAATTTTGGTGATGAGAACATGGAAATATCTGGTGGCTCTTGACATGAGCAGCAACTGACAATCTGTAACCATAAAACAGCCAGGTAGGAGACCCTGAATTATAAAAAGTCTTCCCTCTAGCAGTCCATTTTTTGAGACTACTACCTAGACAATCCAACCTGTCCAAATTCAGTATGTTACTATTAAATAAACATGGGTAATGTAGACTCTAAATTTCAATCAGGGTCATCATATGGTTGGAAAATATGGGAAGACAGGAATGTTGCCTTCAAGTTTCTCAAATAGTTAATATCTCTCTGTCTCATTGGGATGGTTATGCACATGAGAATCCAGTCCTGTAGTGGTGGGAGGATGGTTCTTCTGATTTAGATAGATTAACACATTCTTGGAGGGGTTTCATCCTGAATGAATGAGTTGCTGGCATTTATGGGATAAATATTGTTCTAAGAGGAGACTTAAAAATGATTTAGGGCTGGTCAAAGTACAGTGGTGTTTACAATTAATTGATCACGACTAGTCATAGATTTGTTTCTTCTCCACTCCCATTGTCTTACTTGACTAGCCTTAAAAAAGATTCAGATAGCCAGATGAGAAGGAAAAAGAGGGGAAATGCAAAAATCAAAGGTACTTACTTTTTCATGGAAACCTCCTCCTCCTTTCTCCGCTGTCCTTGCTCCCTCCCTCTTCCCCTACATGTCCTCATCCTTCCTTGCTTCTAACTGACTGTAATGGCTCCCAGGAAAGGGGGAGGTGATAATCTTTTAGAGAGGTGGCTCCCTTCAATAATAGGTTTCCCTGTAAAGGGAGATGAAGGTATGATTTTCTACAACAACCTGCTCTATTTGAGGATACAAGCTTGTGTCTCTGGTGGCCTAGCCCTGAGTCTACTTTATGTTTTAGACCAGATGCCACCTACAGGAGGTCTTATCATCTACGCACCACACAACACACAACTAGAAAGACAGAAATAATAGACAGGGTCATGGGATGACTGAGAACTTGGATAAAAGACTTTGCTGTGGTTTGAATGTGTCCTCCAAATTGCATGTGTCAGAAACTTAATCTCCAAATTCATATGTTGATGGTATTTGGAGGTGGGGCGTTTGGGAGGTGATTAAAATTAGATAACTTCATAGGGTGGGACCACCATGATGGGACTGGTGGCTTTATAAGAAGAGGAAAAGAGACCTGAGCTGACACGCTCTTACTCTCTTGCCATGTGATACCTTCCAGCATGTTATGACATGGCAGGAAGGCCCTCATCAGATGCTGGCACCTTGATATTGGACTTCCCAGTCTCCAGAACCATGAGGTAAATAAACTTCTGTTCTTTATAGATTACTCAGTCTGTGGTATTCAATTATAGCAACAAAAAAGTAGGCTAAGACAGAGTGTTTTCTATATGAAGGCAACAGAATGGAGAGTAGCTGCACTTTTCACTTGGAAAAAGACAGACAACCAAGGTATTAAACTTATGAATGTCAATGCTGGAACTGAAGTGTAATTTACATTTTTATTGTCTCAATGTGAGGAAAACCAGACCTTCCTATTTGGATAGCCAGAAAAGCTGAGAAGCTACCCAGGACTCTTGGGTGGTTCAGATCCTTTTCTCACTCATTTAAACACTTCTCTTCCCTTTGCCCCAGAAATTTGCAGTACTACTACGCAGCATGTTTTCAGTTTAAAGCCCCATGTGTGGAGATGCGCACTGGCTACTGCATGGAATTTTGTATCCTGAAGACTTTGATCCTTTGATGGAGCAAGGATGTTGGTGTTCAGAAGATTATATCAGGGTATGGTGGCCAAGAGAAGCTGACTATCCATCATCCCCCCCAAATATGGATGATCTGAAGATAGAGGTTACTTGAATCCTTTCTTGTAAAGAGGAACTGGAAGACATTGCAGCTGTTCACTCATGAGACAGATGAGTCTCTCACTGATTTCCATCAGTGATTTGTTCAGATATTCTAAAACATTTATTGGCGTGAGTCCAAGGTCTTATAAAAATTGTCCTCTGTTTCTAACCACCTTTATTTTAGCTCTTTTACTGACTCTCCAAACCCAAGTTAAAGGAAAGGTAGGATGGCAGAAGCAAACTATTACTCAAATCTTAGCAGCAGCTACTCAGTTTTGGGATAATCTAAGAACAAAAAAGAAAAGAAGAGATTAAAGTCTGCTGTGTTCTCTGCTTAGTTAGAACTTTTTACTGAAGGTGAAATGACCAATCCAGAAAGGGAAGAAAGAAAGATGGAAAGCTCTATGTTGTTACTGCAAAAAGCAAGGGCGCTGGAAAAGGAACTGCCGAAGGACACTCTGGATGATGCAGCAACTACAAAGGTAGGAGAATGAGGAGAGCCTAGAACAAAGCTTTCAGCTAGGAAATACTTGCCAAATGATTCAAAATGGATAAATTGAGGGAATCCCAAAGGTGGGAACTAGTGGACTGTAATGTGTCAATAACTTTTCCCATCTGGTGACAGGTTAATGCAGGCTATGGATATTTGGGTCAGCCTTCTACTTGTCCCCTTTCCTCTGTAGTTCCTTTGATAGACATAGGTCCTTTGACTAAGAAACATGTGTTCTTCATTTCTCCTGAATCGCCTATAAACCTACTGGTGAGGAAGCTGCTGTGCAACTTAATAGATACCATATTTTGTCCTGCGGAGGAAGTGTCTGTGGAGCTTTTTGGGAAAAGGCACCTGATTTGGACACTATGTACTTCTGAAAGAAAAGAGGTATGGCAAAGAGTGGCAAAGATTCTTAGACACAACACCAAAAACAGGACCCATATGGAAAAAAATAAACAAACTGAACTTCATAAAAAATGAAAAAAATTGCATTTCAAAATATTCCATTAAGGAAATGAGAAGACAAGCCACAGATTGGGAGAAATATTGGCAAATCATATTTCTGATAAAGCAATTGTATCCAGAATACATTAAGAACTCTTACAACTCAATCATAATAAAGATAATAATCAGACAACTGAATTTAAAAGTAAGCAGAAGACTTGAAGGAGCATTTAATCAAAGGGAATGACAATACTGGATTAATTTGAGATACAAAAAATAGCTTATCAGCTTTCCGCCATCTTTCCGTGCCGCCACAATGGCACACGTGAATGTCCTGGCTGATGCTCTCAAGAGCATCAGCAATGCCGAAAAGAGAAGCAAACGCCAGGTGCTTATTAGGCCGTGCTCCAAAGTCATAGTCCGGTTTCTCACTGTGATGATGAAGCATAGTTACATTGGCGAATTTGAAATCATTAACGATCACAGAGCTGGGAAAATTGTTGTGAACCTCACAGGCTGGCTAAACAAGTGTGGTGTGATCAGCCCCAGATTTGATGGGCAACTCAAAGATCTAGAAAAATGGCAGAATAATCTGCTTCCATCCCGCCAGTTTGGTTTCATTGTACTGACAACCCCAGCTGGCATCATGGACCATGAAGAAGCAAGATGAAAGCACACAGGAGGGAAAATCCTGGGATTCTTTTTCTAGGGGTGTAATACTTACAAATAAAATGCCTCCTGGACAATATATATATATATATATATAATCTTACCAAAAAGGTGAACCATGGACATGTGTAAACAATATCCTTTGTTGAGAGCTCAATTAAACATAATAAAAGCAGTTATAAAAAATTAGAAAAACATGTAATCCCCATGCTTTGAAAGGCCGAGTTAGGAGGATCAGTTGGGGTTTGGTATTTGAGACCAGTCTGGGCAACATAGTGAGACCTTGCCTGTACAAAAAATTTAAAAAAATTAACCGGGTATGATGGCATGTGCCTGTGGGAAGGAGGCTGAAGTGGGAGGATCACCTGAACCTTGCACTTTGAGGTTACAGTGAGCCATTACTACACTACTGCACTCAAGCCTGGGTAACAGAGTGAGGCACCCTGTCTCCAAAAAAAAAAGGGGGAAAGTAATAAAACAAAGGATAATTTATTTATTTATTTATTCTTTCATGTGTAATGTGTAATCTCCTTTCTTTTTTTACTAATTTATTATACTTTAAGTTCTGGGGTACATGTGCAGATCGTGCAGGTTTGTTACATAGGTAAACACGTGCCATGGGGGCGGTTTGCTGCATCCATCGCCCCGTCATCTACATTAGGTATTTCTCCTAATGCTATCCCTCCCCAATCCCCACACCCTGTGCTATTCTTCCCCTAGCCCCCCACCCCCAGGCCCTGGTGTGTGAGTGTGATGCTCCCCTCCCTGTGTCCGTGTGTTCTCACTGTTCAACACCCACTTATGAGTGAGAATATGTGGTGTTTGGTTTTCTGTTCTTGTGTCAGTTTGCTGAGGATGATTGTTTCCAGCTTCATCCATGTCTCTGCAAAGGACATGAACTCATCCAAACAAAGGATACTTTAAAAGTATCCTACCCTGTAGGATTACACTTCCAATAAATAATAAAGGTAAATTTGAAAAAGATGGGGAAGCTCTATATAGATTTATATTGGTTTGGGAGAAGTAAATTAATTCATTGTCCCATCAACACCTGTAGTCCCTAATCCTGCAACTATTCTGATTTCATCATCGTTGTCTCATAAAAATTTTTTGCTGTTCTATATGTTCTGCCCGCCCTTCCTTTCCTTGCCTTGCCTCGCCCAGCCTCGCCCCGCCCCGCCCCGCCCCGCCTCGCCTCGCCCTGCCCTGCCCCACCCCATCTCGCCTCGCCTTTTTTCTTTCTTCTCCTCCCCTCCCCTCCCCTCCCCTCTCCTTTCCTTTTTCCTTTCCTCTCCTCTCCTCTCGTTTCCTTCCTTTTCTCTCCCCTTCCCTCCTTTCCTTTCTTCTCTTTTTTTCTTTCCACTTTTTCTTTCTTTATTTCTAAGTAGAAAAGTCTAAGTTCTTATTTGCTCATAAAGGAGTCTGATAGTTATGGCAGACAATTCCTCAAGATTTTGAGACTCCCATACTGTTTTCTCCAGTCATTTACAGAAACAGAAAAATTTGTTTCACCAGGAGGATCTATACTTTTTCAAAATATAGATGATTTTGCTGGTAGCCTCAGAAACTAAAGAGCAATGCAATACTAACACTTCGGCTTTGTCACAGTTATTTGCTTCACAAGGGCATAAGGCCTCACTAGACAAATCGCAACATTGCTTCTGTGAGTAAATTATTTCAGGCATTTGTGTTTAGATGTGGCCCTTAGGGTAGTACAGTCTAGGAGTTATCTCATTTTGCAGATCTAACAGCCGGATGTAGTGCTATGGTGGGAATGTTTATGTCTTATTCTCTCCCCAATTCAACTGTTGAACTCCAATCTCTAATGTGATGGTATTAGAAATGGGGCCTTTGGAGGTGATTAGGGTGTTGCCCTAATGAATAGGATGAATGCCATTATAAAAGAGAACTCAGAGAACTTCCTGGCTCCTTCCACCATGTGAGGACGCAACCAGAAGGCACCATCTATGAGGAAGTGAATCGTTACCAGACACCGAATTTGCCAGCATCTTGATCTAGTACTTGCTTTTTCTTTTCTTGTTTTTTTTTTTTTTTGAGACAGAGTCTCATTCTGTTGCCCAAGCTGGAGTGCAGTGGTGCAATCTTGGCTCACTGCCAACCTCTGCCTCCCAGTTTCCAGCGATTCTCCTGCCTCAGCCTCCCCCAGTAGCTGGGACCACAGGTGCCCCACCTGCCACCATGCCTGGCTAAGTTTTTGTACTTTTAGCAGAGACAGGTTTCACGGTGTTAGCCAGGATGGTCTCGATCTCCTGACCTCATGATCCGCCCGCCTTGGCCTCCCAAAGTGCTGGGATTACAGGCGTGAGCCACTGTGCTCCTTCCCATCTTGTACTTTCTAGCCTCCCAAAATGTGATTAATAAATGCCTGTTTGTAAGCTACCCAGTTTGTGGTATTTTGTTATAACAGCCCAAATGACTGAGACAGACAGTTTTGGTACTAATATAGTATTAAAGAGTAGATTCCAGGTTTTGCAGAGTGGGCAAAACCTCTGATGGAGCAACTGCATGATAATACTTCAGCTCTTCTGGATTGGTCCCTAGAATCTGAAGAGGCTTTTGAACAGTGGAAATTGGTGATAGCCTCTCTCTTAGCTTTGAAATGTTCAAACTTTGAAAAATTTGACTTGATTTATATAATATTCCTGTTCAAAATGATGATATAATAATGTTTATCAATTGGTAATATAGTATGGCTAACAGTGGCCCACTTAAAAAGCTTCCTAGCTGCAGTGACTTGTCACAGAGCCTCGGAAGCTTATGTTTTGTCTGCAATGAAGTCTGCATAAGCAGACGAGTTAATACCAGTTACTAGGACTGCAATTCTTAGCTCTGGACTAAAAATAAACACAAAAATATATACATAATAAATATATGTTTGGTGTCCGTTGTACAACAGGGAAAATTTTTTTAATACAGGATTTTTTACTTTAATAGCAACTAAAAAAAAATCACATGGAAAATTGATAGCTGTTTTATTAGGGACTTGACTCCTGCTTTCTCAGATACCAGTAGCTTATTTTGCTGACAGAGCTGTAAAAGCTGCATTTATTTATGTATTTATTTGTTAAAATTTTTTTTTTGAGATGGAGTTTCACTCTTGTTGCTCAGGCTGGAGTGCAATGGCGCAATCTCGGCTCACCACAACCTCCGCCTCCTGGGTTCAAGTGATTCTCCTGCCTCAGCCTCTCGAGTAGCTGGGATCACGGGCATTTGCCACCATGCCTGGCCAATTTTTGCATTTTTAGTAGAGACAGGGTTTCACCATGTTGGCCAGGCTGGTCTCGAACTCCAGACCTCAGGTGATCTGCCTGCCTTGGCCTCTCAAAGTGCTGGGATTACAGGCGTGAACCACTGTGCCTGGCTTATTTATTTTTTATTTTTATTTCTTAGATGAAGTTTCGCTGTGTCACCCAGGCTGTAGTGCAATGGTGCAATCTTGGCTCACTGCAACCTCTGCCTCCTGGGTTCAAGCAATTCTCCTGCCTCAGCCTTCCAAGTAGCTGGGACTACAGGCATGTGGCATCACACCCAGCTAATTTTTGTATTTTCAGTAGAGACAGGGTTTCACCATGTTGGCCAAGCTGGTCTTGAGCTCCTGACCTAAGGTGATCTGCCTACCTTGGTCTCCCAAAGTGCTGGGACTGCAGGCATGAGCCACTGAGCCTGGCTAAAAGCTGCTTTTAAAACATGGCTGGCTCCAAACTTAGAAGCTCCATTTTTTAATACAACAAGAAGCTTTTGTTCATTCTTTAAAATGTGCTTCACAAAAAGAAATGAGCAAATGAATTGAAAAAGGAATTAAAAGCAATTTGATTGAACTATGGGAATCACCTAACAGTAGTTCCTCTACTTCAGTCCCAGTTTGCTTGGTTACTGGTGTTGTGTCATCAACAAAATGATCTGAACAAAAGAGGAATTTTAAAGGCATTAGACTCTTATTAGGCTTACCAAAAAGATAAAATGATTCACAACATATTTAAGAGATATGCTTGTAATGTGTGCTGTTGATGTGCTATTCTTTACAGGCCACTCCACATATAAGTACAGGAAATTCTCTCTAACCAGCTTTACCAGTAACTTGGTGGCAGTTAGATTTCACAGAACTAATGCTTGTTAAAGGTAAGAGATATTGTCTAATTGTGGTATGCATGTTATTTGGATGGCCTGAAATCTTACTGTCTTCAACAGCTGATCTTCAATTAAGCCAGATGATCTACTGTACAACATTATACCTAGAGCCAATAATACTATATAGTACGCTCAAAAATTTGTCAAGGGGGTAGATCTCTTGTTAAATGTTTTTACCACAATCAAATAAAACTTAAAAAGCTCATGTTCGGAACAGAAAACCAAACACCACATATTCTTACTAATAAGTGGGAGTTGAACAATGAGAACTCATGGACACAGGGAGGGGGACATCACACACTGGGGTCTGTCAAGGGGCGGGGAGGGCAAGGAGAAGGAGAGCATTAGGACAAATACCTAATGCATGTGGAGCTTAAAACCTAGATGATGGGTTGATGGGTGCAGCAAACCACCATGGCACGTGTATACCGATGTAACAAACCTGCACATTCTTCACAAGTATCCTAGAACTTAAATTAATAAAATAAAAATAAAAATAAAAAGCTGATGTTCAGTCAGTGGTAAAGCTTCTCTTAAAACACAATTCCCACTTTTGGGATACCAGAGCACATTGACTAGGACAGAGGAAGTAATTTTACTTCTACCGTTGCCCAGGAAGTACGCCAAATGTTTGCAGATTCCTATAAGCCTCACTCACAAGTAGTGTAAATGAACCAAACTCTGAAAAACTACTTGTCCAAGATTTAGTAATCTAACGTGCTAAAATGGCTTATAGCTTTGCCACTAGCCTTGTCAAAAATTAGAGTGACCCCTGCAAGCAAGCATAGTATCTCTCCCTTTGAACTTATGGTTGGCAGGCCTATGACCTTGGATCTGAGACCATGTTCTGTACTCGATTTAAATGAATCCTCTCATAATCATGTTCAAAGTTAAAAGACCTTCTCTTTCCCCTAGACACCCGAGACTTAAAGTCATAAGGACTTGCCTAAGTCACTCTGCCACCCTTATTGAATAGGAGACTTCATCCACATAAAGGCATTTCAAAGGAAAGACAGGTTGTCACTCCATTGGGAGAGACCCTTTCAGGTGCTGCTGATTACTCACACTGGTATCAAAGTGAAGGGGAACCATAGGTGGATTCATGCTTTCTATGTGAAGCCAGCACCTCAGGAGGACTAGACAGTTGTTCCCACAAAGAACGTTGCTAGAGTAATGGATATTGGTAGTGAACTCAACTGAAAAGAGGTATTCTTTATTAAAAAAAATTTATTTTGAGACAAGGTATCACTCTGTCCCCCAGGCTGGACTACTTGACTGCAATGGCATGATGTTGGTCACTGCAACCTCTGCCTCCCAGGTTCAAATGATTCTCTTGCCTTGAAAAGATGTATTCCAAAAAATTGATTGCTATTCTCAGTACTACTCAGGCAGTGGTTATTCAAATCACCACAATGAAGAGTCGCTTTTATTGGAAAGCAATTATTATTACACCAAATTTCTGCACTCCCAGTATTGGTTCCTACAACACATATTTCCAATGAGCTCTCAACTGTACTCCCATTATGGATATACTCTGGATTACTGGCAGAGTACAAGTGAGATCATCATCATTAGTAATTTTTGATAATAACAAAGTAAAAGTAATTAGTATGCATCCATGGTACTCAAGTTCTAGCTTTAACACAAAAATGTTTTATTAACTGCCTTGATGGAAAGAATGACATAGAAAAGGAAAATATCTAATAGATGAACAGAAATCTGGCACCTACAGGTTACTAGCAACTGTAGAAGACAGATACAGTGTCACCACTAACATTGGGAGGCAGGTTTTCTGCAGTATGGGTGGATAAACACAGGAGGATGCCTGTTATTTATAGAGATTTAGTTGACTGTTATAATTATATAACTATTTACATCAATGGAAAAAATGGCCTATAAGATTTTTCCTTAAGGTTTAAAACATTAAAGTTTCTTGCATTGGAACTGAAAAAAAAAACAAAAAAAAACAAAATCACTGAAGTTGGCTGGTCACGGTGGCTCACACCAGTAATCCCAGCACTTTGGTAGGCCAAGACAGGCAAATTGCTTGAGCCCGGGAGTTTAAGACCAGCTTGGGCAACACAGTGAGGCCTCATCCCTACAAAAATACAAAAATTAGCTAGGTGTGGTTGTGTGTGCTTGTAGTTCCAGCTGCTTGGGAAGTCGAGGTGGGAGAATCGCTTGAACCCAGGAGTTTGAGGATGCAGTGAGCTATGATCATGCCACTGCACTCCAGCCTGAGCGACAGAGGGAGACCTTGTCTCAAAAACAAAGACAAAAAGAAAAAACTGAACCAAAAAAAACAAACAAACACAAAACAAATTAAAGTTGTGCACATTAAACACTAGATTCCATCTGTACTCTAAAATCAGTGCCTTGGAAGACTTTTAACTAGATGATGGCCATGGATGTCATTCTACTTCTCATCTTAAAAATAAATCATTTAGGAAGATGGCACATTCACTGAACGGCGTAAATTACCATGTAAATGTAATGTTACTCATGTAATAGATGGAAACTCAGGAGAAATTTATTGGGCCATCACAGAAAAACTCTTAATTAAAATTTGAAATTAGGAGGGTCCTGAGTTAATCTACTCTATAGGCTTGGGTTGGGCAAGATTTCATGAGGAATTACAAAATAATACTCCATAGTTAATCATTTGAAAGTGCAAGCAATAAAGACATCACAACAATTTGTAAAATTGATGTATGACTAAAACATTTTTTCTTTGCTAATCAAGACTTTGAGGCTTCTGCCATCTTTCCAGCCTGAGTTGGATAGGCACAGAGACACTTCTGGAAGGAACATCATGAGACTGCCCAAGGAGAGGCCCAAATCCAGTTCAAATTGGTATTGGTTTGTGATGGTGGTACTGGAAAAATTGCATTCATGAAACGTCATTTGGCCAGTGAATTTGAGAAGTGTGTAGCCACCTTGGGTGTTGAGGTTCATCATCTTGTGTTCCTCACCAACAGAGGACCTATTAAGTTCACTGTATGAGATACAACTGGCCAGGAGAAATTTAGTATATTGAGAAATGGCTGTTACATTCAAGCCCAGTGTGCCATTATAACATTTGATGAAACATCCAGAGTTATTTACAAGAATGTGCCTAACTGGCTCTATAGAGATCTGGTATGAGTATGTGAAAACATCCTCATGTTGAATGGCAACAAAATGGATATTAAGGATGGGAAAGTGAAGGGAAAATCTATTGTCTCCTACTGAAAGAAGAATCTTCAGTATTATGACATTTCTGCCATAAATGCCAAAAAGTAACTACAACTTTGAAAAGCCCTTCCCTTGGCTTCCTAGAGAGCTCATTGGAGACCCTAATGTGGAATTCGTTACTATGCCTGCTCTTGCCTCACCAGAGATTGTCATGAACCCAACTTTGGCAGTGTAGTATGAGCATGATTTAGAAGTTGCTTAGACAACTGCTCTCCCAGGTGAGGATTATGACCTGTAAGAATGAAGCTGAAGCCCAGTGTCAAAAGTCTAGTTTTATAGGCAGCTGTTCTGTGATGTCAAGTGGTGCACTGTGTGTGTCACTTCATTATCTAGCTAAGGGAAACATGTGCTCCATCTGCGGGATGCTGAAGGAGATGAATGAGTTTTGGAGTGAATGTGACAGTTTAAAAAATACCTTCATTGTTTGGACCTGCCTATTTATCTGTTTGGGAACACAACTGATTTCTTCTTGAGTTTCAAATGTAAGGCTGCTACAGTCACATCACAATATTCACTTGTGCCTGACTGACATAGAGATCTGGTACGAGTATGTGAAAGCATCCTTACGTTGTTCAGTGGGGAAATTTTGTTTGCTACTGTCATTGCCATTTCTTTTTGTTTAGAATCAGAATAAAAGTATCAGAATAAAATATATTTTCAAATATCTTTTATAAATCTGATTTAACTATTCAGTCTTGGTATAATATATTCAAAGGTTGTTTCCCCAAGGCAGATAGAAATTTCTAAAAATTTCACTTGATACAAATTTAGTAATTCTGATGTTCTATTATACGTCTAATAATTACTTTGCTTTGTATTTTCCTACAGATTTGCTGGTTTTAGATGGCTACAACTGCCCAGAGAAAGGAAAAAAAAACACAATGGAGAGAACAAAAAAAATTTTTCACGTTACTATTTTATAGTAACATAGGTAGGAGATTGTAAGGACAGATACAAATTAACAATGAGACTTAATTACCCCTGTTGAAAATAAGGTATGAGATTTCTCGCTCCTCCTTTCTTCCAGAATATTGACTTTATAAAACTTATAATTGTAAGTACTTCCTACTCTCTTTTAAATGTACATAAATGCTTTTGAAGACTAAGTAAGTCTTTTGCCATCTTTATGACCCACAAATGTCTTTCTCAAGAATGGACCTAAGAGTCATCTCTTTGAAATGTAAAGATCAAGGGATAAAGCACCCTCATTTTTTAGTTCCTGTGGGAGAGTAGCAGCCTAACTTTGGTGGCTATCTTACTCAAAGTGTCAGAATCACCTCCTGTCTTAAAGATATGAGAAGTTTATTTTTCCCCTGGATAAAGCCAAAGCTAACACAATGGTAATGGTAACTTGGTGTATTGGTCTGTTTGTGCTGTTATAATGAAATACCACATTATAGGTAATCTATAAATAACAGACATTTATTTCTTATGGTTCCAGAATCTTGAAAGTCCAAGATCAAGGAACTGACAGGTTTGGTGTCTGGTTGTTACTGGAAATGGGTCCTGATCTAGACCCCAAGAGAGGGTTCTTGGATCTTGTGTAAGAAAGAATTAGAGGCAAATCCATAGAGCAAAGTGAAAGCAAGTTTATGAAGAAAGCAAAGGAATAAAAGTGTGGCTACTCCATAGGCAGGGCAGCCCCAAGGACACTGCCCATTTTTATGGTTATTTCTTTATTATATGCAAAATGGGATAAATTATTCATGTCTCCCCTTTTTAGACCATACAGGATAACTTTCCTATGTTGCCATGGCATTTGTAAACTGTCATGGTGTTGGTGGGCATGTGGCAGTGAGGAAAACCAGAGGTCAGTCCCATTGCCATCTTGGTTTTGGGGGGTTTTAGCCAGCTTCTTTACTGCAAACTGTTTTATCAGCAAGGTCTTTATGACCTGTATCTTGTGCCAACCTCCTTTCTCATCCTGTGACTAAGAATGCCTTAACCTCCTGGGAATGCAGCCCAGCCCAGCATTGTTTTGCCCAGCTCCTATTCAAGATGGAGTTGCTCTGGTTTAAATACCTCTGACATGGTGAGGGCTTGATATCTGCTTCCAAGATGGCACCCTGTTGCTGAATCCTCTCTCTTAATTTTAGCCTAGAAAGACTCATGTTGGACTTCTACAGAACTGTAAGAGAATACATGTGTTGTTGTCGTTGTTTTTAAGTCACTAAGATTGTAGCAATTTGTCACTGCATCAATAGAAAACTAATAGAACAAGGCATTTCCCAATAGCTGAGTGCAATTCTATGGAGAAGGTTGCAGTTATAAGCTGTTAGCAGCAGTACTCCCAGGAACCGGAGGGTGGGTGCATTTGACATTAAAGGGGTGGCTGTGTCCACTATAGTAAATCTGCCTAATTCTGGGATGCGATTTAAGGAAACCTACTGTTTATGATTTTGGTTTCTTTTTTATTTGTTTATTTTGGTTCTCTTTAGGGAGCTGGTCCTTACCTCAAGGTAAAAAACATACTCTCTTACATTTTCTTCAAATACATTTTTAGTTGGGTTTTATACATATAATAATTTAATCCATCCCTTCCAAAATTTGTGTGTGTGTGTGGTAGGAGGTAGAAATTTACCTTTTTCCAGGTAGATAGCAAATTGTCTCAGTCTCATTTATCGAGGAGTCAGTCTTCTTTCCCTATTGATTTGAAACATTATGTCTGTCATAAACCTAATTTCCACAAATGCATGGGTTAGTTTCTGGGCATTAGTGATATGCTCACCTAATCCCAAATCAGCCCCACACTTATTTAATTATTATAGCTTTATAGTATGACTTGGTATCTTATGGGTAAAATTTGTTCTCTTTATTTTAAAAAATTGTCTTGGCTATATGAGGGTATTGGTGATGTTGACCCCATCTCATATATATGTATGTATGTATATGTAAATATATAGGTAAACAACTTTATTAAGATATAATTTACACATGTTCTTCAGTGGGAAGGACATGGGATTAACTGGGACAGGGCATGAAGGAATTCTCTGGGATGATGGAAGTGTTCATATCATAACCCAAATGATTTGGGTTACCTGAGTGGGTGCATTTGTAAAAATTAGTTGAACTGTACTTTCAGATCTGTGAATTTGGCTACACGTAAATTATATTTCATTTTTTTCAAATACAAAAATAAAACCTACTGTTAGAATACACCTCAACCTCACAGAGTAGTGGTTACCTGGGTAAAGGAAGAAAGTACAAGGAGCTAAAGTGAGTGCCTTACCTGTACTCATATCTTGAGATGAAGAGAGAGAGTGTATGTGTATGAAACGGAGAAAGAAATCATGCCCCATGCTCTAGTATTCCTCCTAATTTTTTTTTTTGAGACAGGGTTTCGGTATGTCACTTGGGCTGGAGTGCAGTGGTGCGATCTCAGCTCACTGCAACCTCTGCCTCCTAGGCTCAATAAATCCTTTCATCTCAGTCTCCCAAGTAGCTGGGACCACAGGCGCACGCCACTATACCTGATTAATTTTTGTATTTTTTTTTGTAAAGATGAAGTTTTACCATGTTATCAAGACAGATCTTGAACTCCTGAGCTCAAGTGATCTGCCTACCTTAGGCCCCCAAAGTGCTGGGATTACAGGCGTGAGCCACCGTACTTGGCCCCTCCTACCTGCTTCCTCATTCCATCTCATCTGGCTCATTTTACTCAAGCTTCCCACTCAACGTTAGTGTTCATCAGCATTTTAGCTTCTATCTTTGTCATATGAAAATACCAACGTTCCTTAAAGTGTGGCAAACAGGTCACGTATATCATAATCTCTTGGGCTCCTTGCTGAAAATGTAGACAGTACCTACCTCATAGGGCTACTGGGGCAACTGAATGAGATAATGGTTAAACAATGCTCAAAATGCTGCCTATGACAGAGTAAGGACCCCCCAAAAGTTCTGTATTTTTATTATTTGTTGTTGTTTATTGAAATAGAATATTGGAAGTTGATGGTGGAAAATTTTCTTTTTTAAAAAATTTTAAGTCTGGGATACATATGCAGAATGTGCAGGTTTTTTACATAGGTATACATGTGCCATGGTGGTTTGCTGCACCTATCAGCCCGTCATCTAGGTTTTAAGCCCCACATGCATTAGGTATTTGTCCTAATTCGTAGCTTCCCTTTGCTCCCCACCCCACACCCCCCAAGAATTTTCATTTTTACTAAAATCTTCAGGTGATTCTGATGCATATTAAGTTTTGGAACCACTGAAGAAATACTCCCTAAGGGATCTCATTCATATACATCACCTCAACTACTACTTGTATGGAAATGACTCTCAAAACACATTCCCAGATATTTCTCCTGAGTTCCAGATTCTAATATAACCAATTTCTTCTGAGTACCTCCATCTGCATAGCTCACAGATACCCTACAACTGAAAGATTTGAAAACATACTCAGTCTTTCCCCAGACCCCCTTTCCCTTCTTTCCCAGGCCTACTGAATGGCAGTTCTGCATTTCATTCAGCCGAACCAGAAAGTAAAGAATCATCTAGACTTTTCCTTCTCTCTTCCCATTCAACACCCATTTGCTGACAACATTCACTTTCTTTGATATCCATTTCCTGTCAAGCCTACCTGCTTTATCAGTCTGGGTTTCTGTTTCCTCATTTGCATCTCTCCGCTGTAGTCCAGGTCCTCTTCTCCCTCTCCTGGATTGTAGCAATGACAGTCAAATTGATCTTCCTCTTCCCAGAATATCACCAATTCTATAACACTCCTTTTGAGGGTGCATGAATTAAAGCTATATATCCCATGAGTCTCAGAGTATTTCATTCTTGTGCAAACACCATGGCATTTCTTTTCCCTGCTTACAAAAGTAACACTTTCTTTTGACAAGCAATAGGCAACACAGAAAGATATAAAGAACTGAATAAGAAAGTTAGCTGGACATGGTGGCGCACACCTGTAATCCCAGGTATTTGGGAGGCTAAGACTGGAGAATCGCTGTAACCTAGGAGGTGGAAGTTGCAGTGAGCCAAGATCATGCCACTGCACTCCAGCCTAGGTGACAGAGTGAGACCCTGTCTCAAACAAACTAAACAAAACAACAACAACAGAATTAGAATAATAAGCAACCATAATACCACCACCCAGAGATTAGTATTAATAACATTTTGTTTGTATTTATTTATTTTGGAGACAGATTCTCATTCTTGTTGTCCAGGCTGGAGTTCAGTAGCACAATCATAGCTCACTGCAGTATTTTTATTTTTATTTTTTTTGAGACAGAGTCTCGCTCTGTCACCCAGGCTGGAGTGCAGGCTTGAACCTGCCTCACAGGTTCAAGTAATTCTCCTGCCTCAGCCTCCTGAGTAGCTGGGATTGCAGGTGCCCACCACCATGCCTGGCTAAATTTTTTTGTAATTTTAGTAGAGACGGGCTTTCACCATGTTGGCCAGGATGGTCTCAATTTCCTGACTTTGTGATCCACCTGCCTCAGCCTCCCAAAGTGCTGGGATTACAGGAGTGAACCACTGCGCCCAGCTTTTATTTTATTTTTTTAATTAAAGGATAACTTGCATACTGTTAATCTCAATGATTTTTTACACATGAATAGACCTGTGTACTCACTACCCAGAATACTGCCATCAACACAGACAGTGCCATCATGCTCCCCCAGTCTATACCATCCACCAGAAAGAACCACTATTCTGATTTGTGTCATTGTAGATCAATTTGACCAGTTTTTAAACTTTATCTGTATGGAATTATACAGTATTTTCTCTTTTATGTCTGTCCTCTTTTGTTCAAAATTACATCCATGAGATTAATCCATGTTGTTGGGCATATCAGTAGCTCATAACTATTAACATTTTGATGTATGTCTTTTCAGAAGTTTTTCTATACACACTCAGGCACTAAAATAGTGTCTATGTTATGACCTTCTTCTCCTTTTCATGTCATACAGGAATGTATCATCTTACAATTGTTTTGTTCTGGTTAAAAAAGCAGTACATTCTTATTATATAAAATGAAATGCTATTGAAATACGTAATTTAAAAAGAAAAAGTCTCCCACAATTTCCCAGTACACCCTCAATAGCACTAACTTAGAGGAGGTCATGGAAATTTTGACTGCCATTTTCTTTCATTCAACAAGCTTTTATTGAGTGCTTTTTATGTGCTAGGCATTTTTCTTGACACTGAGGGTATAGCAGTAAACAAAACAAAGCCCTAGCTATCATGAAACTTACTTTATAGTGGGAGCTACTAGCAAATAAACGATTAACTATGTAAAATAATATCAGGTTACTGATCAATGCAATAATGGTAAGTAAAACAGAGAGAAAGAGTGATGGTGGATTTTCAATAGTATGGTCAAAAGAAGACTTTTTTTTATTTAGGGAGAAAGAGAAAGAAAAAGAGGGAAAAAGAGGAAAAAAAGAGGGAAAAAGAGAAAAAGAGGGAAAAAGAAATATTACTTCATTCCTAAAATGGGTATCACTAACGGCCGATCAATATTTTGTGTGTTTAAAGTGGATAATGTATATTTTGTGTGTTTAAAATGGAGAGCTCTACTGAGTTTATTTGTTCTGGTTCTGAGTTCAAGTCCTGGATATCATTATCAATTTTCTGTCTCGTTGAATCTAAATCTCATTATGGGTCTTATGTATCTGGGTGTTAAGATCTCTTATTATTACATTAATCCTTTTACCCTTGTATCCTTATAGCTTTGAAATCTATTTTATTAATTGTGAGAATTGCAACTCCTGCTTTTTATTTATTTGTTTTTGCTCTCCATTTGGTTTGTAAGTTTTTTTCCAACCCTTTATTTTGAGTCTTTGTATATCTTTAGATATACCATTAGATTTTGTCTGTATCTTTTGATTGGGGGATTTAGTCGATTTAAATTTAGGGTTACTGCCATTTGATATTAACTGGCTATTTTATCCTTTCGTTGATGTAAATTCTTTATGTTAATGCTCTTTACGTTTTGGTATATTTTTAGAAAGGCTCATACTGGTTGTTCCTTTCTATGTATAATACTTCTTTTAGAAGTTCTTGTAAAGCAGGCCTGGTGGTAGTAAAATCTCTAAGTACTTGCTTGTTCCTGAAAGATTTTATTTTTCCTTCAATTGTAAAGCTTAAATTGGCAGGATATGAAATTCTGGGCTGAAGGTTCTGTTCTTTAAGTATATTGAATATTGGCCCCCACTCTCTTCTGACTTGTAGGGTTTCCGCTGAGAGATCTGCTGTAAGCCTAATAGGCTTCCCTTTATGGGTAACCTGATCTTTCCCTCTGGCTGCCCTTAAGATTTTCTCCTTCGTTTCGATCCTGGTGAATCTAACGATTATGTGCCTTGGGGTTGGTCTTCTTGAGGAATATCTTTGTGGTGTTCTCTGTATTGCCTGGGGTTGAATAGTGTCCTGCTTTGCTAAGTTGGGAAAATTTTCCTGGATAATGTCCTGGAGAGTATTTTCCAGCTTGACTTCATTCTCTCCGTCACATTCAGGTACACTGATCAAACGTATATTAGGTCTTTTCACATAGTCCCATATTTCTTGGAGACTTTGCTCATTCCTTTTTATCCTTTTTTCTCTATTCTTGTCTTGTCGTTTTGTTTCATTAAGTTGGTCTTCGACCTCTAATACCCTTTCTTCTGCTTGATCCATTCGGCTGTTTAAGCTTGTACATATTTCACTCAGTTCTCGTGTTGTATTTTTCAACTCCATAAGTTCATTTGTATTCCTCTCTATATTGTCTATTCTTTTCATCATTTCATCGAACCTTTTTTCAAAGTTCTTAGTTTCTTTACACTGGGTTAGAACAAGTTCCTTTAACTCCCAGAAGTTTCTTATCATCCACCTTTTAAAGCCTACTTCAGATAATGGAACACAGTCCTTTTCCATCAGGACTTTTTCTGTTGCTGATGAGTCCTTTTCCATCAGGGCTTGTTCGGTTGCTGATGAGTCCTTTTCCATCAGGGCTTGTTCTGTTGCTGATGGGTTCTGATTTTGAGTATACTCGGCCTTCTTAGGCTGTTTTTTTCCCTTCATTGTAGATGAACAGGCTTTCTAATTAGGTTTCTGAGTCGACGTCCAATTTATTGATTCCCAGTGCTGGGATCCGAGCAACTCACTGTGGCGGCCTAAATAGCAGCGGTAAGACTGATGGTGCTCTTCTGCCCGGGAATCTCTGGTCTGGCTTCCCTCTTGAGTCCGCAACAAGCGGCTCTGACTTCCCGGAGCTCCAAACTCCGGTCAGTAGGGGAAGTGGTCCCGTTGGCTCTGCGTGAAGAGCTGCTGCGCCGAGACGCCGGCAAAACCACTGCAGGGGCCACAAGAGTCACGCTGGTGACCCGTGGGGCTCCTCCACTGGGAATCAGCTGATCCGTGAGTGACGAAAATTCGTCTAAAAGTGTGGCGTTGTCTCGTTCTCTGAGCTTTCACTGGGAGCTACAATCCCGAGCTGTTAGTGATCGGCCATCTTGGATCCAAAAGAAGACTTTTGAAAGAAATGATATTTTATGAACAGAAAGAAAAGCAAGTGCAGGCCGGGTCCAGTGGCTCACCTGTAATCCCAGCACCTTGGGAGGCCAAGGCAGGCAGATTACCTGAGGTCAGGAGTTTGAGACCAGCCTGGCCAACATGGTGAAACCCCATCACTATTTTAAAAAAAAATTAGCCAGGCATTGTGGCGGGAACATGTAATCACAGCTACTTGGGAGGCTGAAGCAGAAGAATCGCTTGAACCTGGAAGGTGGAGGTTGCTGTGAGTCAAGATTGCGCCACAGCACTACAGTCTGGCTGACAGAGCAAGACTCTGTCTCAAAAAAAGGAAAAGCAAATGCAAAGTTCCTGAGGTTGGGAACTGCATGAGTGCAGGGGGACCAGTGGAGCTGGAACAGAGCAACCAAAGAGAAGTGTAGTAGAAAATAAGGTTTGACATTCTGGACATGGGAACAGGCAAAAATTTCATGACAAAGACACCAAAAGCAATTGCAGCAAAAGCAAAAACTGACAAATGGGATCTAATTAAACTAAAGAGTTTCTGCACAGCAAAAGAAACTATCAACTGAGTAAACAGCCTACAGAATGGGAGAAACTTTTTGAAAACTATGCATTTGACAAAGGTCTAATATCTAGCATCTATAAGGAACTCAAACAAATTTACAAAGAAAAACAACTTCATTTAAAAGTGGGCAAAAGACGTGAACAGACACTTT
The DNA here is from genome assembly GCF_049354715.1 of Callithrix jacchus. Classification (NCBI taxonomy): domain Eukaryota; kingdom Metazoa; phylum Chordata; class Mammalia; order Primates; family Cebidae; genus Callithrix; species Callithrix jacchus. The sequence continues at coordinate 133,593,576 of NC_133524.1, read as the reverse complement.
TCAAAAGAAGACATACATGCAGCCAAAAAACTATGACTAAAACCTCAGCATCACTGACAATTAGGGAAATGCAAATGAACACCATGATGAGATATCATCTCACACCAGTCAGAGTGGCTATTATTAAAAAGTCAAAAATAACAGATGCTGATGAGGTTGCAGAGAAAAGGGAGAGCTTATATACTGTTGGTGGGAGTGTAAATTAGTTCAGCCTATGGAAAGCAGTGTGATGATTACTCAAAGAGCTAAAAACAGAACTACCATTCCACCCAGCAAACCCATTACTGGTATATACCCAAAGGAATAGAAATCATTCTGTCATACAGACACATGCATGTGTATGTTCATTCTAGCACTGTTCACAATAGCAAAGACATGGAATCAACGTAAACGTCCATGAATGGCAGATTGGATTAAGAGAATGTGGTACATAGACATTGTGGAATACTATGCAGCCATAAAAAAGAACAAGATCATGTCCTTTGCAGGAACATGGATGGAGCTGGATGCCATAATCTTTAGCAAACTAACGCAGAAACAGAAAGCCAATACTGCATGTTTACACTTATAAGTGGGCACTAAATGGTGAGAACACATGGAGACATAGAGGGCAACAACAGACTCTGGGGCCTAGTGGAGAATGGAGAGTGGGAGGAAGGAGAGGATCAGAAAAAATAATGAATAGGCACTAAGCTTAATACCAGGGTAATGAAAGAATGTGTACAACAAACCCACATGACATGAGCTTACCTATATAACAAAACTGCACATGTACCCTTGAACGTAAAATAAAGGTTAAAAAAAAAAAAGGAAAAGAAGTCTTGAAAATAGGCAAGGGCCAGACCTTGTAGGGCCTAGTAGTCTATCTAAGTCCTTTGAATTTTATTCTAAATGCAATGGAAAGCCACTGGAGAATTGAGAGCAGGTGAAGGAGATTATCTCATTTACGTTTTAAAAGAATTACTCTGTCTCCTGTGTAGAGAATAGACTGCATAAAGGAAATAATAGAAGTGGGTACCTCACGTGAGAAGCTATTGGCAGTGATCCCGGCGAGAGATGATGTGGCTTAGGCCAGGGCGGCAACAGGGGAGGAGGTGAGAGGAGCATTGATTCTGGACCTGTGTAGAACTGACAGGACTTGTTGGTTGCCTGGATACAAAGTGTAAGAGAAGGAGAGGCAGTAAAGCACAGCTCCAAGGTTTTTAGATTTGATGATTTCAGTATTCACATAGATCAATTGAACCCCCTTGCCTCTTAGTTCCTTTAGGAAGAACTGGCTTGATGCATGCATTGGGAGAAAAGGTTAGGTGCCCAATTTGGGTCATATTGAGTTTGAGATTAGATCATCCAAATGGAGATAGTGAGTAGACAATGGAAATATGACTCTAGAGTTCAAAGTAGAGGTCAGGGCTGGGGATTTACTGCCATGAAACTGGATGAAATCACCCAGGGAGTGAATGTAGATAGAAAAGTGAAGCTGCCCAGGGCCTGAGCCCTAGAGCACTCCTATGTTTAATAATCTGAAAGAAGAGGAGAAACTGGCAAAAGAGACAAACGGAAACCAAGGAGGCCAAAGGAAAACTGTGTGGGGTCATGGAAGCCAAATGAAAAATCTGTTTCAAACAGAGCCACTGCTAGGCCATATTATTCCTGTGTGAAAACAAAACAATACAAACCAAAAGCCCTTATCTATTCCTCAAGTAGAAGGAAATAATTAGTATTCTATTTATTTTCTAATAAGAAGGATTGCAAAAACTATATATTCATTTTGTATAAATTGTACGAATATTGAACACAAAAGTATAGACAATCCCAAAATGTAATCACATTTAGGAATTCAAAGCCACCAAGCTATAATAATTTATTATAAAATAGTTTCACATCTTGCTTTTATCAAAACAAAATTCTTCATGGCAGTTTCAATGCTCGCTTGCTCTGTTTCTATCAAATAATCACTATATATGACAGTCTTTCTTTTAACATTGTACATATTAAGTAGTTCTCTATGCATTTTAATCTTGGGAAGCTACATTCTTTAATGGTGGCCATTGTTGACAAAATTAATATATCCTGAGAGCTCATGAGCTATTTGGAAATGTATCTGATAAATTATTGCTGCAAATATGCTGCAGCACTTCAGCAAGAGTCTTAATAGTTTTTTTTATTTTTTATTTTTTGAGACAGAGTCTTGCTCTGTCACCCAGGCTGGAGCGCAGTGGCACGAACAGGGCTCATCTCAGCCTCAACCACCTGGGGTCAAGCAATCCTCCCACCTCAGCCCCCTAAGTAGCTGAGACCCTGACAGGTATGTGCCATCACATCTGGCTAATTTTTAAATGTTTTGTTTGTAGAGACGGGGTCTCCCTAGGTTGCCCAGGCTTGAGTCAAACTCCTCAAGTGAGCCTCCTGCCTTGGCCTCCCAAAGTGCTGGGATTACAGGCATGAGCCATGTCTGGTCTAGAGTCTTACTACATTTTAGTAACCAACTTTTTAGTTCCAGATTTTAGCTCCTTACACATTAAAAATCACTAATATAACACTTCATATGTATTTTCATCAGTCATTTCAATTGTAAAATTTTCATAGATATATTTGTTAATTTATTATTTTATATTTATATTATTCTTTTATAAAAATAAAGTTTTTTTTTTTTTTTAGATGGAGTCTCACTCTGACCCCAGCCTGGAGTGCAGTGATGCGATCTTGGCTCACCGCAACCTCTACCTGCCGGGTTCAAGCAATTCTCCTGCCTCAGCCTCTTGAGTAGCTGGAATTACAAGCGTGAGCCACCATGCCTCACTAGTTTTTGTATTTTTTAGTAGAGACAAGTTTCACCATGTTGGCCAGGCTGGTCTTGAACTCCTGACCTTGTGATCTGCCTGCCTTGACCTCCCAAAGTGCTGGGATTACAGGTATGAGACACTGTGCCCGGCCAATAATTAAGTTATATGTTTTTTAGAACACTGAAAAGGCAGTTATACCTGGCTGAATAATGGTCTTCCAAAGACATCAGTTCCTAATTCCTGGAACTTGTGTAAATGTAACCTTATTTGGAAAGCAGAGTTTTGTAGATATAATTAAATTGGGGATTTTTTTTTTTTTTTTTTGAGACAGGGTCTTGCTCTATTGCCAAGGCTGGAGTGCAGTGGTGCAACCTTGGCTCTCTGCAACGTCTGCCTCCTGGTGATTCTCTCACCTCAGTGTCCTGAGTAGCTGGGACCACAGGTGCCTGCCACCATACCTGGCTAATTTTTTGTGTTTTTGGTAGACAAGGAGTTTCACCATGTTGCCCAGGCTGGATTTGAACTCCTGGGCTCAAGTAGTCTGCCTGCCTTCGCTTCCCAAAGTGCTGGGATTGCAAGTATGAGGCACTGTGCCTGGCCCAAGTTGAGGATCTTGAGCCAAGGAGGCTATCCTGGATTGTCCAAGTGGGATGTAACACCAACACAAGTGTCTTTATAAGAAAGAGGCGGCGGGAGACTGTAGACACACAGAGGAGGTACTGTGAAGACAGAGGCACAGATTGTGGTTACAAGCCGAGAAATGTCAGCAGCCACCAGAAGCTGGAAGAAGCAAAGAATGGATTCTCTCCTGGAATCTCCGAAGGAAGCATGGCCCTACTGACAGCTTGATTTCAGACTTCTGGCTTCCAGGAGATTGTGAGCGAATACATTTCTGTTGTTTTAAGCCACTAAATTTGTGGTAACTTGTTATAGCAGTCATAGGAAATGAATACAGCCATGATAATCTTTATTATACATTTTTCCTTTTAATATATATTATTTGTTTAATTATCTATTTCACTTTGAAAGCATGTACTGTTTGTTAAATGATCAGATTAGAAAAACAATCACAGTAGACACATTAGTTCATTCCTCTAAGAAGCCTATTGGTCTGGTCCTCTCTATTACCAGCATCTCCACCTTCTACAAAATAGGTGGTGTTTTTCTTCATTCCACCTCATGGTCAGGATAATTTGAAGGGCCACAGGAAGTTATTTGCTTCTTTGAAGTGTTTTCCAACACTATAGATTTCATTAATAGGGTCCTCCATGCAGATGATACTGTATTTACCAAGAGATCGAGCAATCAATGTGTTATCTGTCAAGGCAACTCGCTTCTCATTGATTTTGCCTTAAAATGCTTGTAGATTAGTTCATTTACTGACTTAGCTTTGGGAACCCCCATGCAATATATGGTTTTACAATCTTCAACATGTTAATTGAAGCCTTGTTGAGTTTCTCAAAGTTTCCACTAAAGATTTGAGGAAGGCGAAGAAGCTGCAACACCTTTCGGACCTTTGGGCTCAGAGCATTGCTACCTCTGATCCTGATGACAAATGCCAGTTCGGTTTTGCAGGCACATAGAAGGTTTCCAGCTTTTCTTGCCATCCTAGCTATTTGAATATATTCAGCTCTGTATATTTGTCTATATTCCTTGTGATAGTGCTTTATTTTTTTCATACAAAAGCTTTCTCCCTGCCTTTCTTTCTTTCTTTCTTTTTTTTTTTTTTTTGAGATGGAGTTTCGCTCTTGTTGCCCAGGCTGGAGTGCAGTGGCGCGATCTCGGCTCACTGCAACCTCCGCCTCCTGGGTTCAAGTGATTCTCCTGCCTCAGCCACCCAAGTAGCTGGGACTACAGGCATGTGCCACCATGCCCGGCTAATTTTGTATTTTTAGTAGAGATGGTGTTTCACCATGTTAGCCAGGATAGTCTAGATCTCCTGACCTTGTGATCCGCCTGCCTCAGCCTCCCAAAGTGCTGGGATTACAGGCGTGAGCCACCACACCTGGCCAAAATGCCCACTGACCCTGACGTGATATGAATGATTTTTTTTCTTTTCCCAACTTTTATTTTATTAATAGATTCAGAGAGTACACGTGTAGGTTCGTTACATGGGTAAATTGCATGTCAAAGGTGGTTGGTATAAAGATTGTTACCCCAGGTCATGAGCATAGTACCCAACAGAATACCATTCTGGACATAGGCCCTGGCAAAAATTTTATGGTAAAAGTTTCAAAAGTAATTGCAGAAAAGAAAACCCACAAAAATTCATAGGCAAGATCTAATTAGACGAATGAACCTTTGCACAGCAAAAGAAACTATCAACAGAGTAAACAGACAACCTACAGAATGAGAGACCATATTTGCAAACTATGCACCTGACAAAGGTGTAATATCCAGAATTTATAAAGAATTTATACAGTATTTTTAAAAGTTGAATTTGAAATTTTTCATAGATTGGCTGTATGCAGTTATATAGATCATATATGGGCTCAGATATACAGTTGAAATGAATTGTCTTTTGCCTTTTTCTAGTGTTTCTATGCTGAAGAAGTTGGTGTCAATTTTGGGAGACTATGATTTGCTTAGCATTATTAATAAATTTTTCTTAAACAGTACTATTCAGTTTTTGTCAAATAATTTCTAACTTCTTTCAATGCTTTAAAGAGAAACTGTACTTGGGTAACAGCCTTTTCAATTGTGATGCCATGACAAAAACCGAGCCCCTGATACTCACCAAACTCACTTCCTCAAAGAACTGAGAAAACAGGATGTTGAATTGATTGTGTACAGGCATATTGAAATCACCAGTCTGAAATCCCTGAGTTCTTAAACTCAGAGTTCTTTGAATTGTAAAAATATTAAGATATGTGTGACTGAATAGCACTACTTTGTAAGGCTCTTGTGCAACGGACAGCCTGAACCTCTTTTCTGCACAGAAAAGTGCATTACATACACTGTGAGAGAACAAGGATTTTTAATGACATGTATTATGCATATTAGAATGGATCTGTGGCCGGGCGTGGTGGCTCAAGCCTGTAATCCCAGCACTTTGGGAGGCCGAGGCGGGTGGATCACGAGGTCAAGAGATCGAGACCATCCTGGTCAACATGGTGAAACCCCGTCTTTACTAAAAATACAAAAATTAGCTGGGCATGGTGGCGCGTGCCTGTAATCCCAGCTACTCAGGAGGCTGAGGTGGGAGAATTGCCTGAACCAGGAGGCAGAGGTTGCAGTGAGCCGAGATCGCGCCATTGCACTCCAGCCTGGGTAACAAGAGCTAAACTCCGTCTCAAAAAAAAAAAAAATAAAATAAATAAGAGTGGCATCTGTGAGGGGAACAGTCTTTATGAATGAAGGAAAAAGTGGGAGGAGAGCTTTTATATGTATGATAAACTGAGTAGTATGATCAATTTAACCTTCTGCATCTGAAGTTGAGGAAACATTTAATGAATATTTAGTAAAAAGAGCTGTGTGTCTAGTCCTCTTTTTATTTTTTTGAGACAGGGTCTCACTCTGTTGCCCGGACTGGTCTTGGCTTACTGCACCTTTCGCCTCCCAGGTTCAAGTGATTCTCCTGCCTCCGCCTCCCCGGTAGCTGGAATTACAGGTAAACACTGCAACCACCTGGTAAATTTTTGCATTTTTAGTAGAGACGGGGTTTCACCATGTTGGCCAGGCTGGTCTTAAACCCCGACTTCAAATAATTCACCCACCTCGACCTCCCAAAGTGCTGGGATTACAGGCATGAGCTACCACACCTGACCATCATGTGTTTTAAAATAAGGAAAATAAGGACAATTAATCATTTATTTTTACAAAGATTTATTTTTACAAAGGGAGATCAGACCATATATGCTATTTTGCAATCTTCTTTTTAAACTTAGTATATTTTAGATATCTTTCCATGTCAGCACATGATTTATATCATTCTTTGTAGAAGCTGCTTAAGTATTTGATTTGATAGGTGTATTATAATTTAAATCAATGCTCCAGTGATATTTGATTTTTTTTTAGAAAAAGGGAATTTTGTGTATTTATTATTTTATGGCAGAATGTCCAACATACAGCAACATTGCAAATATTCAACTGTGCAAAAATAATATGTGGTTGTTTAATACAAATGAGACCACTTTTATTTATTTATTTTTTTACTCTGTCACCCAGGCTGGAGTGCAGTGGCACGATCTTAGCTCACTGCAACCTCTGCTTCCTGGGTTCAAACAATTCTTCTGCTTCAGCCTCCTGAGTAGCTAGGACTACAGGCAAGTGCTGCCACACTTGGCTAATTTTTGTATTTTTAGCAGAGACAGGGTTTCACCATATTGACCAGGCTGGACTCGAACTCCTGACCTCAGGTGATTTGCCTGCCTCAGCCTCCCAGGGTGCTGGGATTGCAGGTGTGAGCCACTGCGCTCGGCCCAGGACTGCTTTTAAAAAATACTGAAACAAAACTTGAGGTACTATAAGAAACATTTAAACTAAATGGTTTCTAGATCTTAGCTTGAGATCTGTCCTCTGTAGACCTATAATGATGGTTGCTGCCCCTGACCATGATCAATATACAGAATAATCAGTTCCTATGATCTGCTGTGATCACAGCAAGTCTCCTTCTGTATATCTTTCTACAGACATGTCTACAGACATAATTTGGCCTGGGTAAAAGGACAGTGGAAATTTCTCAGTGGTTGAAAATAATATGTATGGTACATATTCTCAAGATCCTCTTGGTTCTCATTTCTAGTTAGATTGCACTTGGATGGCTTCTTAGTTTGTCATACAGAACGAGCATTCCAGAAGTGCCCCTGAGAACACTGGATTATGCACCTTTGTTAAAGGCGTTTCCACATGAATCTTTAAAATCTTCAACCCACAATATATGAAGGTTCCATTAGATATGATGTCAGTTCTTTGTGACCAGACTGCATCATCACCTACCCTGTCGCAGTATGGAGTAGGGAAGAGACCACGCTGGCCATCCAATTTGGTGATTTCACATAACAGTCTTCTATGCCTTTGAATTATTTTTCCCTTGACAGATTTCCCAATATTCGTTGCCCAGATGGTTCTGGCAAAACCTAAGGAGTAGGAAAAGCTGAAAATCACTCCTGATGTACCACCAGAGGCCAGATTGTCAGGAAAATACCTCCATAACCCAAGTCGCCCCTCCAGAAGAATATTCACTTCTCCTTGGGAAAGCAGACTGTATAATCCTCTACACCTTTGTACTGTTTGTAAGAGGCTCTCTCTCTCTCTCTCTCTCTCTCTCTCTCTCTCTCTCTCTCTCTCTCTCTCTCTCTCTCTCGCCTTGTTCTGTTGCCCAGGCAACCAGTGCAATGGTGTGATCTCAGCTCACTGCAACCACCGCGTCCTGGGTTCTAGCGATTCTCATGCCTCAGCCTCTTGAGTAGCTGGGATTACAGGCGCACACCACCATGCCTGGCTAATTTTTTGTATTTTTAGTAGAATGGGGTTTCACTATGTTGGCCAGGCTGGTCTCAAACTCCTGACCTCATGATCCACTCTCTTCGGCCTCCCAAAGTGCTGGGATTGCAGGCATGAGCCACCATGCCCAGCCTGACAGGCAATATTTTTACATACACATTGTACCTCTGGCATTCTGAGACCTCTGGGCATCTGTCATTTCATGAATATTATATAAATGAAATCATACAGCATATAACTTTTTGAGACTGGCTTTTCTTATTCCGCATAATTCCCTTGAGATCCATCTGAGTTGTTGCATATATCAATAAGTTATTCCTTTTTCAGTCCTGAATAGTATGCCATGATATGCATTTACCACAGTTTGTTTAACCATTTAACTATTGAAAAACTATTATACATTATTTGAAGTGTACAATTCATGGCTTCTTATATATTAATAGAATTATCCAACATCACCAAATCAATTTTAGAACATTCTTGTTATTGTTCTCCTTTCCCCATAAAACCCTCATGCCCATGACTGATAACTTATCGTCTCCTCTCAACACCCTCCCCAGTCCCAGGCAACTGCTGTTCTGCTTTATGTCTTTATGGATTTGCCTATTCTGAATGTTTCATATAAATGGAATCATACAATATATTGTCTTTTGTGTCTGGCTTTCTTCCTGTAACATAATGTTTTCAAGGTTCATTCAAGATGTAGCAGGTATCCAGTGCATCATTAATTTTTTATGACTAATATTCCATCATAACATTTGATTTATCCATTTATCAGCTGATGAACATTTGAGTTGTTTTCAATTTTTGCTATTATGAATAATGCTGCTGTGAGTACTTGTAGATAAGATTTTGTGTGGATATATGTTTTCATTTCTCTTGGAATGGAATTACTGGAACATATGGTAATTATGTTTAACATTTTGAGGAACTGCAACTGTTTTCCACAGCAACCCCATCACTTTACATTTCAGCTAGCATTGTATGAAGGTTTCAGTTTCTCCACGTTCTTGCCAACACTAGTTATTGTCTGTCTTTTTTATTATTCACACCCTAATGGGTATGCAATGGAATCCCATTGTGGTTTTGATTTGCATTTCTCTGATTGCTAATGATGTTGAGCATCTTTTCATGTGCTTATTGTCCATTTGTACATCTTCTATGGAGAAATCTCTACTCAATTTTTACCCATTATATGTATTTTTCTTTTTATTATTTAGTTATAAGAGTTCTTTATATATTCTAGATACAAGACCCTTATAAGATATATGATTTGCAAATACTTTCCTCCCATTCTTTGGGTCGTCTTTTCACTTTCTTGATGGTGTCCTTTTGATATGATTTGGCTGTGTGGATGGATGACAAGGTCAAGAGTTCAAGACCAGCCTGAAAAATATGGTGAAACCCTATCTCTACTAAAAATAAAAAATTGGCTGGGTGTGGTGGCGTGCACCTGTGCTCCCAGCTGCTCAGGAGGCTGGGGCAGGAGAATCGCTTGAGCCCAGGAAGCAGAGGTTGCAGTGAGCCGAAATCATGCCACTGCACTCCAGCCTGGGCAACAGAGCAAGATTCCAAAAAAAAAGAAAGAAAGAAAGAGAGGGAGAAAGAGAAGAAGGAAGGAAGGAAGGAAGAAAGAGGAAAGAAAGAAAGAGAGAGAGAGAGAGAAAGAAAGAAAGAAAGAAAGAAAGAAAGAAAGAAAGAAAGAAAGAAAGAAAGAAAGAAAGAAAGAAAATGTGATGTTGGAATTCATGACTTAGGAGACACAGAAATTTGTGTGATAAAAAAGTACAAGTTGTAACCTCACAAGAGGTTAGCTAAAGTGGAGAGGACTATACATTTAAGATAATAAGGGTATCAGTTGGGGTCCAATCAGAACATAGGCACTACATAGTAATGTTTTTTTCTTGAGATGCAATCTGGTTCTTGTTGCCCAGGCTGGAGTGCAATGGCATGATCTCAGCTCACTGCGACCTCTGCCCCCTGGGTTCAAGAGAATCTCCTGCCTCAGCCTCCAGAATAGCTGGGATTACAGGTGCCCGCCACCACCACTGGTTAATTTTTCTATTTTTATTATGGACGGGGTTTCACCATGTTGGCCAAGCTGGTCTTAAACTCCTGACCTCAAGTGATCCACCCGCCTCAGCCTCCCAAAGTGCTGGGAATACAGGCATAAGTCACTGCACCCAACCTATTATATAGTAATTTTAAGAAAAGTTTAACATAAAGAATTAATAGTAACAGGGGATTGGAGTGTTGGATTGGCTAGTAATAAGTAAAGGAAACTCTAAAAAAATATGGGATAGCAGATATAAATGGCAGACAATTGAAAAATAATGTGTAATGGCCGGTATCTCTAGGGCTGTGATAATCCTCCTCTCCACCCAGGGATGAGATCCAGGCCTTACTGAAGAAGTTGCTCTTGCGCTGAGTTGGTGGAACTTGTTGGACGTACACTCTCTGGAACTTGCTGAAATACACCCCTCTACGGTGCTGGTTCACATGGGAGGTGTCTCATCAGAGATGCTTTTCTGCCTAAAAACTCAAGGGTGGTGTCTAGGGAGGCTGCTATCTACCGTATATTGGGAAAAGCAGTGCTGCAGAAAGCGGGCACTAGGAAAGCTGAAAGCTCAGCAGGAGCTTGTGGAGCGAGCACACAGAAAACGGGAAGTAAAACCCCTTCTTCCTGCAATGTCTGTCTACCACTGCCTACTGATAAAACTTCACATCGTGCCAGCTGGCAAAGTAAAAAATATTTCAAGGCCCCAGGTCCGTTTTCACAGAATAGGCACAAAGGGGAAGTGAGAGGTAATAAATCGATTACAGGTTGAGAAGGTCAAGGAACTGAGAGGTCATGATGTTGGATTGTTGTTCTTGTGGATATTGAAATGACCCAAGTGTTGGCAGAAATTAGAGTTGGGTAGAAGGTTAGAGACCAATAAACCTGTTTCTCTAAGCATGACTTTGATCTATCTGTATTAGAATCAAGTGGGGTACTTTGATAGCACGGATTCCTTTTTCTCACTGCAGATATTCTAAACTAGAGTAACTGGGAAGAGAGTTCCCAATTTTTTTTTCCTGAGATGGCGTCTCACTCTATCACCCAAGCTGGAGTACAGTGGCGTGATCTTGTCTTACTGGAACCTCCACCTCCTACATTCAAGCAATTCTCCTGCCTCAGTCTCCCAAGTAGCTGGGACTACAGGCACACGTCACCCCGCCCAGCTAATTTTTGGGTTTTTAGTAGAGATGGGGTTTCACCATATTGGCCAGGCTGGTCTCAAACTCCTCTCCTTGTGATATGCCTGCCTTGGCCTCCCAAAGTGCTGAGATTACAGGTGTGAGCCACAGTGTCTGGCCTTTTTTTTTTTTTTTTTTTTTTTTTTTGAGATGGAGTTTCATTCTTTTTGCCCAGACTGGAGGGCAATGGCATGATCTTGGCTAACCGCAACCTCTGCCTCCCGGGTTCAAGAGATTCTCCTGCCTCAGCCTCCCGAGTAGCTGGGATTACAGGCATGTACCACCATGCCTGGCTAATTTTGTATTTTCAGTAGATATAGGGTTTTAACATGTTGATCAGGCTGGTCTTGAACTCCCAACCTCAGGTGATCCACCCACCTCGGGCTCCCAAAGTGCTGAGATTACAGGCATGAGCCACCATGTATGACTGCAAATCTTCTTTTTAATAAGTGCCTTAGTGGATTTGAAATGAAAGAAAATGGTTACTAATATTTTAAACACATACTACTAAATAGTAAAAGTGTACAGTGTATCCAGGATTCAGTCTTAACAAATGTTCACTTTTGCCTTATTTCCTGAAGATCTTTTGATTTTTCATGAGATGTTACCTATTTTAGCTTAAGTTCCACTCTCACCTTCCTTTCTCCTCATGCCTCAGAGGAGGTCATTATATGAACATTGTTTTTTTTTGTCAGTCACTGCTTTAGGCAATAGAGAGCCTTTGAACAGGGGTATTAACACTAAAGGTGTTTTTGGAAAATCAACCCAAATGTGCCCTGCTTGAGAGTTCATTAGGATGAGAGGATGGAGGTGGGAAAGCCCTTGAAGAGGCAGGTTCAGTGGTCCAGAGGGTGTGGTAATGAGGATCTGAGACAGGGGGAGAGAGCTTTGCTTTTTTTTCTCATGCTCTTGTATGAAGCCTGCTCTTTGTGTTGCTATGACCCCCAGTCTTTGAATTCCCCCTCTCCCCCTATTCCTTCAGTTCATCAGCTTCTTTCTATCTTCATTTGAATCCCTAACCAGCCTGGGTTTCATGGGTACCCATTTCACCTGTATGCTTCCCACTGCCCTAGAATTCTTTGATTTGTTGACATTTTACCACACCAACTGTAACTTTCAATCCTTATACGAATAGAACTGGTTCTTTTGCCTTGAGGCAGTGGTCTTGCCATTCTGATTTACTTGATTACTTATAGTAATATTTGCTATAGTGAGAATCCAAAACGAGGCCAAGTTTTATCCAGATGACCTCAGTGAACTCAAGCCTGTTTTGGAGGAGGCTGGGTTCACGAAATTTACTCAGGCTCTGCTCTTCATCAGAAGATGTAAGTGATACCTCAATAATACTGCCAGATTTTGTTTGTCTGTAGAGTAAAATTTTGATGAGCAATTGTGAAAACCGTTCAGATGACATATAGAAATGTGTCTAAGTTGGTCATATTTGGGAATTTTATTTATCAACAAATGGATTCTGTTTTAATTTCCACAACACAGATTTGGCCATGAGTCAACATCAATGAAAACTTTTGATTTACTGTACTGATTTTGCTTAAAACACAAGTACATCAAACAAACCTTCTTATAGAACTTTGGACAGACACAATAACATGAGTGAGTCTCAAAATGATGATGTTGAGTTAAAGAAGCCAGAAAAAAAGATAGTACTCTACTGTATACTTTCATTTATATAAGATTCTTGAAAATGCAAGCTAATCTATAGACCCTGAAAACAGATCAGTGATCGCCTGGGATTTGGAGGCAAAGGGGAAAGAAAATAATTCAAAGGGCACAGGGACAATTTTGGGGGTGATGGAAAGGTTTATCTGGATTGCATTTGTGTGATTGTATCAAAGGTGTACGTATATGTCAAAATTCATTAAATCATATATATGCAGTTCCTTATGTGTCAATTACATCTTAATAAAATGGTAAAAATCATTAGCAAGGAAAAATGTTTTAAGCCATTAAAACAAACAAAAAATCCTTCCTATAATTAGCTACTGTCTATATCAGAGACACCATCTGAATACATTCTTTCATTCATTCAACATTTTTTAACATCTATGGTGTATACCAGGCAGTGTGCTGGCAACATAGTGTTAAATAAAACAAATAAGACCTTGAGTCTAGGAAGCTTACATTCTGGTGGAGGAGTCAAAACAACATGCGATAATAGTAAAGTGTGATAAATGTCCTGGCAGAGCAAGAAAGGGCAGCTCTGAAAATGTTTAGTAGGGTTATCTAAGCTGATTCTTTGGTAGTAGATGCATGAATCTGTGTTGAACAGAATTCTGAGGCTTAGCAGGAAAGAGCTATGAATGATCTGATGTCTTCCATGCATGAGAGAGGTAATCACGGTTTAAGTGCCACACATTTGCCAACATAGGGTTATACTATTAAGGTTGGCCTTATCATAAATTTCACAACAGTAGACTTATTTTAAATGGTTCTGAAAATGTTTAGAATGATGAAGATCTCTTTTTTTTTTCAGAGCAGTATTTTAAGTGCAAACTGCTTTTTTGTTGGGGAAATATAAATCTTCCACATTGTAGTGTAGACAGAGGACAAGTGCTCTTTTGTTCTCAAACATTCTATTTTTTTCAAGTGTATTTTACCCGCTTATGTGACTGAGTCTGAGCCTTTGCTAAGGGTACTGCAGCTGGATTATGTAGTGGAACCAGGTCCAGAAAAAGAATTGCTAAAGAATGCAAGTAAACAGGATGTCAGATGTTATCCTTAGCCTATTTCCCTAAACATAGCTTTTTGGCTGCAAAGTAAAATGCCATTCTTCTAGCTTCTGCTTAAACACAGTGATGGCTGACAGCAGGCACAATCTTCGTTTGCTTGGCACGTTGTCACTATGCAACTCAACGTGTTTTGCAAGGAATGATCGTGACACACCATCTCTGGGAGATGGTATGAGGACATCCGGCTATTTCTTGGAAGAATATTCTCTCTACCTTCTTTGAGTCCTGTTGTGCCAGCACATCTCCCCACGAGACTCAGATCTGTCTGACCTAAGAGCCAGTTGGCATTGTCCTGCTAACAGAAGCCAGATTTTCGCTGGGGCTAGACTATTTATTGACAGTGTCTTCCCAGACTGGCCCATGAGTGTCTCATTTCCAAGGTCCCCTGAAGTGCTGCCTCACCTCTGTTTTCCAAAGCACTTGCTTCCTTGCCTCTCCTCCCTCCCCAGCATCCTTCTCACTTTCTTTCCTTATAACTTCTTGCACTCTGTGTGCGTGTGTGTTTGCACATGTGTGCATGTGTGTTTCTTCTTTTTTTATCCAAATGAATTCGTTTTGCAGGCTTTGAAAAGGAAAACCAGTGTTATCCAGGATTGTTCATTAATTCTTATCTGTTTCCACACCTTTGCGTGTGATCTCTGTGGTTTTAAAATCCCACATTTTGAGTAGGTTCCGCTGTTGTCTAAGAAAAAGAAAAGTTGCTTTAAACCTTTGCTCTGCAAGCACCCGAAGAGAACTCATAAAAAGGAAGACAACAGCAGATGCAATTGCGGATGTGGCTTAGTCCTTGCAGCTGCCCCAGAGTGCTGTTTGGAGTGTACGGTCCTCAGTAATGAATCCAGAAGAACAAATCGTGACATGGCTTATATCTTTGGGAGTTTTAGATTCCCCTAAGAAGACCATCTGTGATCCGGAGGAGTTTTTAAAGTCCTCGCTGAAAAATGGGGTAGTTCTATGCAAACTGATCAACAGACTCATGCCAGGCTCTGTGGAAAAGGTAAGGGAAATTTATAGTCTCTTTGGGATTGCTTATCACCGGAGAGCGGCAATCATGTAACGCTCAAGATTTTTCTATTTCCCAGGCTGTGGGAATCTCCTACTTTAATATTTTTCTAAGACTTAGACATTCTTTCTTACTGTTTTTGTAGTTTACAAAGGTAAGAAAATGAAATGTTATTCTTTAGCAATTGGCCCCAAATTGTAGTATAGGGAAAACCTGGGACAGCACCTATATTATAAGCTCACTGTATCATGGAGATGCATGTTACATCTCCCTGTGTACTGAGGGCATGTTTTGGACTTGGGGTACATGAATCTGTGGAAAAATAGAATAACTTATAACAGATCTTGATGGTGTTTATTGGCAGTTTGACTAAAATCAGTGTAGATTTCCTTTTATAAAAATCCATTGAAGGAGAGACTATTTAGCAACTGGGAGAAATAATTCAAAATGTCACATAAAGTTTGTAAAAGCAATAGAAGCCAGATATGTGTTTCGAATGCAATGTGTGTTCAAAGTGAAACTAACTTTGCTCTCTTTAAAACAATTCAAGATTTTTAATAGCTGGAAACCCACAATCATGAGAATAATTTCTAAAGTAGGCATTTTAAGTAAGCTTGAGTGTACAATTTTACATTTATTTTCTTAAGGTTATCATGGAATGTGACTGTGAGTGTAGCAATTTTGCCTTCATAAACCAGTTTGTATTTTTATTGAGCAAATAAATTTACTTATCATTTCTTAAACTTGAGAAAGAGTTATTAAATGGTGACAAAATGCAAAGAAATGTGATCAAATGCAGGCAACAGCCAAGGGGAAAAAGAATTTCATTAAATTATCTACGGGAAGGAGGAGAGAGAGGTACTAGGGATTGCTTCCTTGCTTGAAAGCAAGAACTAAGCTCAAAAAACTGTCTGGGTCTCCCGAATTTGCCGTTAGCACACTGGAACAGAAGGCACGAGATAAAGCTTGTAAGTAGGCATGGGCTGGGACTAAGGGTTTGGCGACATTTGAAACAAAGATCAACCGTTTAGATTTTTGCATCACTTCCTTCAGTGGTTGTTTCTCTTCCTGGATTGACAGCAGTGTTGCCCCACACCTTAAGAAGCCTGCTTTCCCTAGTTATCAGCAAATGATGAATATGCTTTGCTTGGCATGGGATGACAATCTTCAAGTAACATTTCACTGTGTTCCTCTAGTTTTGTCTGGATCCCCAAACTGAAGCTGACTGCATCAACAACATTAATGACTTCCTGAAAGGATGTGCAACCCTCCAAGTGGAAGTAAGCCTACCCCGGGTGCCTTCCCTGTTGTCATCATTTTTTTTTTTTTGCTCTGCTAATCAAGATGGCTGGTAAAAGTACTTGGTTTATTTACTGTCATTGGCCACTGAGTTAAACAGAGGTGGCAGACTGGTCGTCCCCGGTAACGGATTGCTAGTCTGTCTTTTCCAGAAACCATTTCCAAACAAAACAAAACAAAATCAAAACTCAAACAATGATGCCTTTTATATACAGCGTCCCAGCCCTGAAAACAGGCTTTCAGCGACAGAGCTTGTGTGGGCGTGTTCCCCTACTAAGGGGAACCAAAACTGGGCCACTGACTGTTGGAGAGGGTCACTGTAATCCTCCCAAATTGAGAAAAGAGGAAAGGCCGTTGTTACTCCTTCCCATAGAACAGATGCCTTGAAAAGCTGAGAGAACCTGGCTCTGAGGTAGAAGTTGTGTAGTAAATCGTGCTGCATTATTTTATATTATATGGATCCCTACAGTGTGTATGGAAAGTGTTACTAAAAGGGAGGCGAGACTTCCACATGTGCATCAAGTTGCTTAACCTCTCTGTGCTTCAGTATTTTTATCTGTAAAGTGGACATGCTCATAGCCAACTCATGGGATTGGTTTAAGAATCAGATAAGGCTGTACATGGTGGCTTATGACTTTAATCGTAGGCCAAGACAGAAGGATTGCTATAGCTCAGGAGTTTGAGACCAGCCTGGACAGTATGATGAAACCCCGACTCTACATAAAATGCAAAAATTAGCCAGGCATGGTGGCGTGTGCCTGTAGTCCCAGCTACTCGGGAGGCTGAGGTGGGAGGATCACTTGAACCTGAGAGACGGAGGTTGCAGTGAACCTTGATGGCACCACTGCACTCCAACCTGAGTGACAGAATGAGACCCTGTCTCGAAGAAGAAGAAAAAAGAATCAAATAAGATACTGCATAATAATTTAGGGCCAAGAGCTCCGACATCATATAAGATCTATGAGGTGATTTATGTAGAGTCCTTGGCACAGGGCCTGGGACAGAAGTATTCTATATTAGTAGACTAGTATTAGTCATATTATCTGTGGACAAATAGTTGTGTAGTTTAAGCACGAACTCTGGTGCGAGACTTCTTGGGTTCAAATCTCAGTTCTCTCTTACTAGCAGCTTTGTGACCTTGGGCATGTTACTTAACTATGACTCTAGGCCTCAGTCTTCCTACCTACAAAATGGGAATAATAGTGGCACCTAACTCGTAGGATTCACGTGACCTTTTTTTTTAAATATATATTATTTCAATAGTTTTGGGGGAACAGGTAGGTGGTGTTTGGTTACATGGATAAGTTCTTTGGTTGTGATTTCTGAGATTTTGGTGCATCCATCACTGGAGCAGTGTACACGGTACCCAATGTACAGTCTTTTATCCCTCACCTTCTCCCACCTTTCCCCCTGAGTCCCCAGAGTCCATTATATAATTCTTATGCCTTTGGATCCTCATAGCTTAGCTCCCCATTATAATTGAGAACATACGATGTTTGGTTTTCCATTCCTGAGTTACTTCCCTTAAAATAATGGTTTCCACCTCCATCCAGTTGTTGCAAATGCCATTATTTTATTCCTTTTTGCAGCTGAGTAGTATTCCACGGTGTGTGTGTATATATATATATTACATTTTCTTTTCTTTTTTTCTTCCATCTGAGATGAGCAGCATTTGGCCAATATATTATATTTTCTTTATCCACTCGTTGGCTGATGGGCATTTAGGCTGGGTCCATAACTTTGCAATTGAAAATTGTGCTGCTATAAATATGTGTGTATAAGTGTCTTTTTCATATAATGACTTCTTTTCCTCTGGGATTGCTGGATAAAATGGTAGTTCTACTTTTAGTTCTTTAAGGAATCTCCATACTTCCTGTTTTCCATTGTGATTGTACTAGTTTACATTCCCACCAGCAGTGCAGAAGTGTTCCCTTTTCACCACATCCATGACAATATTTATTATTTTTTGGTTCTTTAATTGTGGCCATTTCTGCAGGAGTAAGGTGATATCTCATTGTGGTTTTGATTTGCATTTCCGATGCTTAGTGATGTTGAGCATTTTTTTTATATGTTTCTTGGCCATTTGTATATGTTCTTTGAAAATTGTCTATTCATGTCCTTAGCCCACTTTTGGATGGGATTATTTGTTTCATTTAATTTTTAATTTTTTTTTTGCTGATTTGTTTGAGTTCCTTGTAGATTCTGTATATTAGACCTTTGCCAGATGCATAGTTTGTGAATATTTTCTCCCACATTGTGAGTTGTCTGTTTACTCTGCTGATTATTTCTTTTGCTGTGCAGAAGTTTTTAGTTTAATTAGGTCTCATCTATTTATCTTTGCTTTGTTGCCTTTGCTTTTGAGTTCTTGGTCATAAACTCTTTGCCTAAGCCAATATCTAAAAGAGTTTTTCCAATGTTGTCTTCTAGAATTTTTATGGTTTCAGGTCTTAGATTTAAGTCCTTGATCCTTGAGTCGATTTTTCTATAAGGTGAGAGATTAGGATCAAGGTTCATTCTTCTACATGTGGCTTGCCAATTATCCCAGCACCATTTGTTGAATAGGGTGTCCTTTCCCCACTTTATGTTTTTGTTTGCTTTGATACAGATCCGTTGGCTGTAAGTATTGAACTTTATTTCTGGGTTCTCTGTTCTGTCCTATTGGTTTATGTGCCTTTTTTATACCAGTACCATGCTGTTTCAGTGACTACAGGCTTGAAGCTGGGTAATGTGATACCTCCAGATTTGTTCTTTTGGCTTAGCCTTGCTTTGGCTATGTGACGTCTTTTTGGGTTTCATATGAATTTTAGGATTTTTTTTCTAGTTCTGTGAAGAATGATGATGGTATTTTGATGGGAATCTCATTGAATTTGTAGATTGTTTTTGGCAGTATGGTCATTTTCACAACATTGATTCTACTCATCCATGAGCATGGGATGTGTTTCCATTTGTTTGTGTCATCTATGATTTGTTTCAGCAGTGTTTTGTAGTTTTCCTTGTAGAGGTCTTTCATCTCCTTGGTTAGGTATATGCCTAAGTCCTAAGTTTTTTGTTTTGTTTTGTTTTTGCAGCTGTTGTGAAAGGGGTTGAGCTCTTGATTTTATTCTCAGCTTGGTTGCTGTTGATATATAGTAGTGTTGCTGACATATTGATTTTATATCCTGAAACTTTACTGAATTCATTTTTCAGATCTAGGAGCTTTCTGGGTGAGTCTTTATGGTTTCCTAGGTATACGATCATGTCATCAGCAAACAGTGACAGCTTGACTTCCTCTTTACTGATTTGGATGGCCTTTCTTTCTTTTGTCTGATTGCTCTGGCTAGGATTTCCAGGACTGTGCCAAATAGAAATGGCGAAAGGGAGCATCCTTGTCTAGTTCCAGTTCTCAGGGAGAATGCTTTCATCTTTTCCCTGTCGCATATAACATTGGCTGTAGGTTTGTCATAGATGGCTTTTATTACCTTAAGGTATGTCCCTTCAATGCTGATTTTGTGGAGGGTTTTAATCATAAAGGGATGCTGGATTTTGTCAAATGCTTGTTCTGCATCTATTGAGATGATCATGTGATTTTTGTTTTTATTTCTGTTTATGTGGTATATCACGTTTATTGACTTGCATATGTTAAACCAAACCTGCATCCCTGGTATGAAACCCATTTGATCATGGTCTACTATCTTTTTGATGTGCTGTTGGATTCGGTTAGCTAGTATTTTGCTGGGAATTTTTGCATCTATGTTCATCAGGGGTATAGGTCTGTGGTTTTCTTTGTTTTTGTTATGTCCCTTTCTGGTTTTGGTTTGAGGGTAAACCTGGTTTCATAGAATGATTTAGGGAGGATTTTCTCTTTCTCTGTCTTTTGGAATAGTTTTAAGTAGGATGGTACCAATTCCTCTTTGAATGTCTGATAGAATCATGTAACATTTCAATGAATTCATATATGTAAAGGCCCCAGAAAAGTGTCCGGAATGTAGTAAGTATTCTCCACATGGTAGGTATTATGATTATTAGCAAATGCTGGTAGCTTTGTGCCAGATAAACTTTGCTTCCTTCACCATTTTTCCTAAAGTTAGTCCTAGCACCAGGTTATATCTGTCTCAGAATGTTTTATTCCATTTTCCGTTAATGCCCAATTTGCGCACGCTTTCTCAATCTTTCTTTCTCTCTCTGTGTGTGTCTGTGTGTGTGACTTTTGAGGCACGTGTGATAGACGACCACTTTATATCCCTTATAGAATAATGTCTACTGTGGAATTGTCTTTTCTCTTTCTTTTTTCCTATTACAGCCCAGACTCTTCAGAAAATCTTAAAGTTTTCTCTGATAAATACTATGGTATATTCTTGTTCTTTTTTTCCTTTTTGTTTTTTTGAGATGGCGTCTTGCTCTGTCACCCAGTCTTGAGTGCAGTGATGTCATCTCTAATCACTCTAACATCCACCTCCGAGGTTCAAGCGATTCTCGTGGCTCAGCCTCTCAAGTAGCTGGGATTACAGGCACATGACACCGTGCCCAGCTAATTTTTGTATTTTTAGTAGAGATGGAGTTTCATTATGTTGGCCAGGCTGATTTCAAACTCCTAACCTCAAATGATCTGCCCATCTTGGCCTCCCACAATGCTGGGATTATAGGTGTGAGCCACCGCATCTGGCCAGTATGATGGTATTTCTTTTTCTTTTTTAATTGTACTTTAGGTTCTGGGGTACATGTGAAGATCACGCAAGATTGCTGAATAGGTACATACATGGCAAGGTGGTTTGCTGCCTCCATGCCCCCATCACCTATACCTGGCATTTCTCCCCACGTTATCCCTCCCCACCCTCCCACACCCGGCTGCCCCTCCCCTAAGCTCCCGCCTCAACAGACCCAGTATGGTGGTTTTTTTTTTTTTCAAATAAAAACATGGTGAAGTTGCCAATGATTTCTGCATTCTGAAGCCGCCGGAAGGTTTATCGAGCTTCTTTGCAGTTCTAAGAATACTGGATGATACAGAAACACTTTCCAGGTTAGGCATTGTTCAGGATTTTTCTGATAACTAATCCTTATTCCTTTGAGCACCAATGCTTAAAATATTCTTCCACTTTGGATAGAAATATTTATTTTTTAAAAATTATGTTTATTGCTTTTATTTTGTCATGGGACACTTCACAAATTTTTGTGTCATTCTTGTGCAGGGACCATACAAATATTCTTTGTAGCATTATAATTTTAGTGTATGTGCTGCTGAAGTGAGCACAAGATAGAAATGTTTCTAAAAAGTATGTCTTAATTTTCTCTCTTCTTTAATAAAAGGCACTGGAAAAAATTTTTATCTCTTTTTGATAATGCATGGTGACCTGAACGTTATAGGAATATTGTAACGAGGCAATATCTGGCATCGTGGTTAAGTGCATGCCTTCTCTAGTTTGACAGATCTAGATTAGAATCTTGGCTCTGTCAATTACCAGCTGCATGACTCTGGGAAAGTTACTTGACCTCTCTATGCTCCTTTTTCCTCATCTGTATAATGGAGACATTAATAATATCTACTATATATGACTGTTTTAAGGATCAAATGAGATAATACATCCAAGATACTTAACATAGCACTGCATACAAGGCATACACAGTAGTTGTTTTCTGTGGTATTACTAGGTAATGTTCTTTGCATTGTTATGCACAAAATTATTCTTGTAAGGGATATATAGGAGCCATATTGAGGCATTCTAGAACCCAGAGAGGAGACTAATAAAATCAATACATAAGGAATGAGACCAAAAGCTGAGCTGGGGAGCAGCAAGCAGTCAAGAAGACTGATCATCTTGTTGCAAGCTTCCAGGTGACTGGGAGACAGACCTAAACATAAATATTTGCAAATGTCACTGGATAGAGTCTCTCTGGGGCCCAAAGTGCCTGGTACAGTGCCTGGCATAGGATATACCTAATAGATTTTTGTTGACTCTGTAAAACTATAGATGTACAAAAAGCAAGAAGAGCAGGGCTTGACTATTGCTCAGAACACACTATTATTTATCTAAAAAAAGAATGCTGGCTTGAAATTGTCAGCTTGGAAATGCAGAAAAATGGAGCCAGAGATGTAGCACCATACCCACAAACTGAGTATTGGGCTCTGGGGCATGGTGACCAAATTAAAAAGCTGTTGCCTTCTGGCCCTCTGGTTGGCCAGTTGGCCTCTCCAAGTGACCTCCATCTGTTTGTTCTCATATGGCTACAATGTCTTAGGGTCTTTACAGGATCACACATTTAGTAACTGATCAGGGAATCTGCTGAGACATCTGGGAACAAAGTGCTGTCGGAAGCACCCCACCACCTTCTTGAACGTGTCCTTTGTAGCACAAATTTCTTGCTGTTTGTTTTGAGATGGAGTCTCACTCTGCTGCCCAGGCTGGAGTAAGGTGATGCAGTCTTGGCTCACTGCAACTTCGGCCTCTTGGGTTCAAGCAATTCTCATGCCTCAGCCTCCCAAGTAGCTGGAATTACAGGTGCCTGCCACCATGCCTGGCTAATTTTTGTATTTTAAAGTAGAGACTGGGTTTTGCCATATCAGCCAGGCTGGTCTCAAACTCCTGGCCTCGAGTAACCCACCTGCCTCAGCTTCCCAAAAGGCTTGGATTACAAGCATAAGCCACTGTGCCTGGCCCACAAAAGTTTATTAATTAGTCATTTTTATTTTTGATTTTTGATTTTTGTGGGTACATAGCAGGTGTATATATTTATGGGGTACATGAAATGTTGTGATACTGGCATACAACATGTAATAATCATATCATGGAGAATGGGGTATCCATACCCTCAAGCATTTATCCTTTGTCTTACAAAGAATTCAATTATACTATTTAAGTTATTTTAATATGTACAATTATTATTGACTATAGTCGCCCTGTTGTGCTATCAAATAGCAGGTCTTATTCATTCTTTCTATTTTTTGTACCCATTAACCATCCCTACCTCCTTCCCCACTACTCTTCTCAGCCTCTGATAACCTGTCTTCTACGCTCTATGTCTATTAGTTCAATTTTTTTGATTTATAGAGCCCTCAAATAAGTGAGGACATGTGGTGTTTGTCTTTCTGTTCCTGGCTTATTTCACTTAACATAATGACCTCCAGTGCCATCCATGTTGTCACAAACGACTGATTCTCATTCTTTTTTGTGGCTGAATAGTACTCCATCGTGTATATGTACCACATTTTCTTTATCCATTCATGTGTTGATGGACACTTAGGTTGCTTCCAAATCTTAGCTACTTGTGAACAGTGCTGCAACAAACATGGGAGTGCTGTTGTCTCTTCCATACACTGATTTTCTTTCTTTTGGGTAACATACTCAGCAGTAGGATTGTTGAATCATATGGTAGCTCAATTTTCAGTTTTTCAAGGCACCTCTAAACTGTCCTTCATAATGGTTGTATGCATTTCTGTTCCCACCAGCAGTGTATGAGGCTTCCTTTTTCTCTGCATCCTCTCCAGCATTTGTTATTTACTATCCAAAAGTTTTTAATTTTGATGAAGTCCAATTCCTCTCTTTTTGTTCTTTTGTTGCTTGTGCTTTTGGTGTCGTATCTAAGAAACACTTTCCTAATTAAATGTCTTGAAGACTTTTTCCTATTTTCTTCTAAGAATAATATAGTTTTACCTCTTACATTAAGCTCTTTGATTTATTTTGAGTTAATGTTTAACTATGGTAGGAGGTAGGGGTCCAAATTCATTCTTTTGCATATGCACATCCAGTTGCCTTAGCACCATTTGTTGAAAAGACAACACTAATCAATTCCTCCATCGAATTGACTAATGTAGCTATGTAGTAAGTTTTAAAAGTAGAAGGTATGAGTCCTCCAACTTTGTTCTTCATTTAAAAAATCATTTTGGCCATTCTGGATTTCTTGCATGTCCATATGAATTTTAGGATCAGCTTGTCCATTTCTGCAAAAAAGGTCAGCTGAGATTTTGATAGTGATTGTGTTCAATCTGTAGATTGCTTTGGGGAGTGTTGCCACATTAATAATATTAAATGTTTAAATCCATGAAAATGGGATCTATTTCCACTTATTTGTCTTTAATTTCATTCGGCAATGTTTTGTAGTTTTCCGTGTACATGTCTTATACCTCCTTGGTTCAATTTATTACAAAGAGTGTTATTATTTTTGGTGTTATCAAAAATAGGATTATTTTCTTGATTTGGTATTTAAATTGTTCATTGCAAGTGTATAGAAATATAATTGATTTTTTTTTGAGACAAGACTGTCGCCCAGACTGGAATGCAGTGTTATGATTACAGCTCATTGCAGGCTTAATTTCCTGGTCTCAGGTGATGGTCCTACCTCAGCCACCTGAGTAGCCGTGACCACAGGTGTGGAGCACCATGCCTGGCTGATCTTGTATTTTTTATAGGTACAGGGTTTTGCCATGTAGCCCAGGCTGGTCTCGAGCTTCTGAGCTCAAGTGATCTACCTGTCTCACCCTCCCAAATGGGATTACAGGTGTGATCCACAGTGTGTGGCCAATTGTTTTTTTACATTCATCTTATATTCTTCATTTCAATGAACTTACTCATTAGTTTGAATGTTTTTCTAGCAGGTTTCCATATGGTTTTCTTATACAAGAGTATGCCATTGGTGAATACAGATAGGGTTACTTCTTCCTTTCCAATCTGGATGCCTTTTATTCCATTTTCTTCTCTAATTTTTCCGGCTGGAACCTCTGGTACAATGTTTAATAGAAGTGGTGAGAGCAGACAGTGTTTCACCATTGAGTATGACGTTAGATGTGGGTTTTTGGTAAATGCCCTTTGTTAGGCTGAGAAAGTTCTCTTATATTCTGGGCTTGTTATAAGTGTTTTGTTTTGTTTTTATCATGAAAAGGGTTGGATTTTATCAAATGCTTTTTCTACATCTGTTAAAATGACCACTTGTTTTTGTTCTTTATTATATTTGTATGCTATATTACATCAGTTGATTTTCATATATTAAACCAATCTTGCATTCCTAGGATAAAACCCAGTGGATCATGTTATATATGCACATAGAAATTTCTGCACATCTGTGATTATTCTTCAAGGATCTTTCTTCATAGAAATTGAATTACTGTGTAAAATTCTGATAGATAATGTCAAATTGCCTTACAAAAATGCTATACCAAGTTACAGTCTCACCAATAGTGTAGACAGTGTCTTATTCCTATCCCTGCAACACTGGTTATTGTTTGTCTTTAATGTTTGCTAAACTGATGGATGAAAATGGCATTTTATTTATTGCTGTAATTTGTATTTCATGATTCCTAATGAGTTTGGACATCCTCTTATCCCTTTTAGTCTATTTGTATTTCCTTTTTGTGAACCAAATATATCTTTCTTATTTTCTTACAGAATGGAGAAGGCAGGGAAAAGACTCAGGTCCCAAGTGAAAAGTTTCCAGAATATATGGAAGAACCTTCATGTCTAGGTAGAGGATCACTGATGTCTCTCAACAACACAAATTCTAGCAACAAAAGTTTTACTTTTGTGTTGCCCCTGAAGTTGGTGGGAGTTAGGGACACCTACAGTTCTTCTGATCAGTCAAGAATGGCCTGGGTAGTACTTCTTTGATTGCATTGCCCTGGCTACAACTACATGATCGACTGGTCTCTGAAAGCTCTAAACCTATGGTTTACCTCTTAGCCAAGCCTTTCCCCTGCCTTATCCCCAGAAGGTAATTTGCCTTTGTCCTCTGCCGCTATTACTACCAACACATTGCCATTTGTTTTTATTTATTTTTGAGATGGAGTCTTGCTCTGTCACCCAACTGGAGTGCAGTGGTCTGATCTAGGCTCCCTGCAGCCTCTGCCTCCTGGTTTCAGTCGATTCTTGTGTCTCAGCCTCCAGAGTAGCTGGGATTACAGGTGCCCACCATCATGCCTGGCTAAGCTTTGTATTTTTAGTAGAGATAGGGTTTTGCCATGCTGGCCAGGCTGGTCTCAAACTCCTGACCTCAAGTAATCCACCTGCCTCTGCCTCCCAAAGTGCTGGGATTACAGTCAAGACCCACCACACCCAGCCCCAAGTTTATTTTTTAAAAACATATTTTATTCTTGAAGGATTTCATTGAATGTGTATGAGGTTCAATTAGTATTTATTTCACTTTCTTCCTTCCTCCTTCCCCCTCTTCCTCCTCTCTTACTCCCTCTCTTACTCACTCTTTCTCCCTCCCTTTCTCTTTCTCCCCCACCTCTTTCTTTCCAGTACCAGCTGGTAGCAGTGTGTTTTTTTTCTCTGCCCCCACCCCCTCATTGCCTCCTGTCTCCCTGAGTCACTCCATCTGCCTTGTCACTGGAACAGCATGGGTGCCCTCCCCAAAGTGAGGCCTGTGGGATTGACGGATTGCCATTTCCCAGGGGCTGCTCTGCAGAGAAGCAGTTCTGAAAGTAAGGCAGCTCTACTAGGGATCGTGAGTCAAGGCTAAATACCTAGCAGTGCAGTACCTCCGGGGAAGAGTTAGGCAGAATGCCCAGCAACTAACCAGTAGCTGTAATGGGTATCAGCAGATCTTCCTTCAAGCCCTGACCCTGCCAGTTGTGTGAAGTCAAGATCTCCTTTTCCAGGCCTCAGTTGAGTCATCTCTAAAATAAGGAGACTAGAGTAGGGGTTGGGTAATGTCTAATGGTTGTAATGTCTGTTTTTAACTGGCCCATTTCCATCAGTTTCCGCTAGGCAAAGCTTTGCGTATTTAGCTGCTCAGTTGGAGCTAGTGAGAAGACCAAAGAGGATTTTGGCAAGTTCTTTTCTTCTGTTGTGCAAATCTGAGATGCTTAATGTAATTTCCAAGAGTTACATTAAATGTCACCCACGAGTCTGGCCATCCTAATGTTTTAAAGACTGCATTGTGTTTCTGTAAAAATTCGAGTAAGGTTTTAAATATTTCCCACCTATCACGAACGCTTTCGTTCTCTCCCAAAGAGACTATTTGATTTGGGGCCTGTTATCAGAGAGGCCGGGAAGGGCATTCAGGATAGTTCCAGGAAGGGTGGTGTGTGAAGGGCCTCTGGAGAGCTAGCGCTTATTCACTTGGGTGTCTCAGCGACTCATCATAGAGTTTGGGGGTTCTGAGTTGCATCTAGGGGTGAGGGAGGAAGCAGGCCACCAGAAAGGGCTAGTCCATGAGTCCGGGGATCCCGCCCGAAGCTCTGGCAGTGACCCGCAGCATACCAGGCACTGGCAGCCCTCGGGTAGGGGCTGAGACAGGCGGCAGCAGCATGCGCAGTGTGGCAGCTGCCGCTACACCGCGGCTTTTGCTGCTGCCACAGCTAGCCGGGTTGCTGCTGCTGCTGCTGCTGCTGCTGCTGCTGCTGCTGCTGCTGCTGTTGCTGCTCTTCCTGCGCCGCTGTCACTTCCAGTTCCTACTTCTGCGATCCAGGTCCGGGTCACTGCTTCCCCGCTGCTGGCCCAGTGCCTCCAGGCCGCTTTCTCTCCGCGGCTCCGCTCAGGCTCCGGCTGCGGGAGGGAGGGCACCGGCGCGGGCAGCTGAGCGTGGTCTGAGGAGCCTCGCGGGCTGGCTCCCCAGGCAGTCGCTCCCCTTCCGTCGCCGCCCCGCGCACACTCCCCCGGCTCGCAGCCAGCGCACCCAGCGGGGCGCACCTCCGGCACCCCCGGTTCGGCCCGCTATCCTCCGCCCGCCGAGCGGCACGGCTATGGCAACAGAACTTGAGGACAAGACTCTGACTTCCCTTTAGATTAAAAAACAATCCCCGGACTGGAGAGGTTGCGGGCGCGGCACAGAGTTTGGAGACTGGCGCCCCCTCCTCGCCCACGTCCAGGCGCAAAGTTGCAGCCGCCCCTCCCCGCTGGGGCGAGCCTAGCCCAGCTCTCCAGTTTCGCCCTGGTGGCGGCCGCGCTCAGGGCAGGGTCCCAGCTCCGGCTGGGTTGAACGGTTCCCGCAGCCTTGGCACAGGCTTGCCCACCCGCTCGCCGGCCCCGTGACTAGGGAGGGTGAGCGGCTTCCAGGAGGCGGCAGCGGCGCGGCTGGAGTGAGGGAGCAGCAGGAGGACAGGCGGGCAGCGGCGGAGCCAGGTGACCTGCCTGGGGGCAAAAGGGTCAGGGGAAGGGGAGTGCGCGAGGGCCCGGGGGTGGGTGCTGAAGGACCCCCTTTGAAGAGGAGCCGCCCTTCCTTCCCACTGCCGTGGCTCGCAGCCCCAGCTGCGGGGTCCGTTCTCTGCCATGGCCTCACAGTGCGCTGAGATCCAGGGTGCCGGGGAGGGGGAGATGGGGGCCGAGGGCGCAGAGCGAGGACGCGCCAAACTTAGGGGCGAGTTGTCCGTCTCTGGCCGCAAGATTTGCATCCGACGGAATTCTTTCCTT
Organism: Callithrix jacchus; assembly: GCF_049354715.1. NCBI lineage: Eukaryota > Metazoa > Chordata > Mammalia > Primates > Cebidae > Callithrix > Callithrix jacchus. The sequence goes on along the minus strand of NC_133524.1, from coordinate 133,564,745 downwards.
CCCCCAGGACCAGAGCAGGAGTCAACAGTATCATTTTTAATACTAATTTGATGCCCTCCCAACCCGGTGCATCCGTACATTTGGGGATGTTTTCTGCGTTGAGTATACAGTGATCTGTTGCAGAAATGGTTTGTGGATGGAAAAGACCTGTGTTCTACAAGGTGTTCCAAAGTGCCTGTAGTTAATTTCAGGTTTTCATTTTCCAGTCATTTAGGAACCCAACAGGTATTTGAGCTATTTCGTTTCTTAGCTCCACAGTGGAGAGCCCTCAAGTTTATCTCTGTCTCTTCAAAGGTCTTATATTTTCATTTTTAATTTGTTACTGTTTTTGGATATAGGGGTAACTCACATAATGTTTTTCCCTTTTCTTAATGTATAGTGGGAATAAAAATATAGTAAATGAGTATATTTTCCTCTGCAACTATGTATATTTTTGTCAATAAAAGCTTCGCATAAACAAAAAAAAACCTGACAAAATAGAATAAATTTCAGTTGATGTTCTGTGAAGTATTAATAATTTTAAAGGCAAGATTCAAAGGTCCAAACTGTTTTTTTTTTTTTAACTTATATTTGCCTGGAAAACTCATAGTTTGTCCTTGGACTTCCCGTCTTAATTTTGACATTGACCACGGTAAGAGGATCTCTGATGACATCATTTGCTCCAGCCACAGTCTGGCATTCGTGACTGAGAGCACCTCTCTCCAAAATGTAAGGCCTGGGCCTGCCCTTGTGCTTCAGCTGAGGCATTTCCAAGGATTTCTCTTCAGCAAAGTATTATGCTACATGCCAGGCAATGCTGCAGTCCCTTCTTACATAAGCCAGCTTCAGGCTGGTGTACGCTTTGGGTGTGCTTAGAACAGTTAAAACAAGGGAGTGTTCTGTCTTAGTCTGGGTGCCGGGGCAGATGATTGGAGTTTTGAACAAAGTAAATTTCCAGCTACTATTCTCATATTGCATTTCTTCGGTGCTCAAGTTTTTTGAATGCCTTCTACTTATCTGAAACTCCCTGTGCCCTTGTAAAGGATGTAGGAGAGATGGCATTACTTTCACTTGACGAAGAAACAGAAAAGTTTAGTTGATCAAAATCATATAGCTTATCACTCGTAGGATCAAAAATCTAACCTGGATGTACTACTTTCAGCCTAGGTTTTTTCTTTGTTCATTTGTTTTTACTAAAATGTGACATTGTATGTGTAAGTGTTGTATTTGGCACATTTTATGGATAGTCCATCTTCCAAGCTACGAATTTTTTCTATTCTTTTTGCCTACTCACATCTCGGCCTTGTCTTTGCTTGTGCAGGGCTGGTGCTGTTCTTAGGGGTGAGGACAGGAGCAGAGTTTTCCAAAAGATGGTCTGTGGTTTGTATTTACCTACAGTTGGCCTCCTCTCCACTCACATTCAGGGATAGCAGGTGCTGAATCGAGTGAGTGGCCAGGGCCCAGAAATTTCTGATATTCATTTGACATCATTAGTCCAAGTATAATATTACTTCAGTCTTTACAAAGAAACTCATTCAGGAGAGGAAATTGGAGAGCATGAGTTTTGTTCCTTTACAGCAATCTGTTCGTCATTGTGCTTAGGATCATAGATGCTAAGGAGGAAAAGGAGTTGAGTATCTACCGTTTCTCAGGCACCGCCTATGTTTCAGGCACTATGCTAGGTGCTTTAAGTCTATTATCATATTTAACCCTTGCATTACTCCTGGGAGGCAGGTGGCATTGTACCCATTATATCCTGGTGGAAATTGAGGTTTAGAGATGATCCAGACTGATGCTTCACACTGCCAATGCAAAGCAGAACCGGAACGTAATCACTGATGTACCTGACTCCAGAACTCATTCCCTTTGTCTTGTGCTAGGCTGTTGCCCCCAAAGAGCTATTGATAAATATAGGAATCACTAGCTCCTTTGTTTTCAGACATAGCTGCACATTGGAATCCCTTGGGATGCTTTTTAAAAAGAGAAATCATTGGGGTGTGGGTTAATTATTCCTCAGTGGGACCCAGCCACTGGTATTCCTTTTTAAAAAAATGCTTAAATCAACTTTACATTTACATTCAGGAAATTGCACAAATCCTAAATATATAATCTGGTGAATCTTCACAAACTGACATACTCATACGGTCTGCATCCTTATTAAGAAACAGAAGCCACCCTCTTGCCCCTTCCCAGTCACTACTATCCTGACTATCCACCATTATCCTAGTACATTCCCGATCGCCCCCCGCCTGTTTGGTACGCCATATGAGCGGACTCATACAGTATGTACTGGTTTGTATAAGGTTTCTTTCACTCAGCATAATATTTGTACAAGTCACTATATTTGTTGCAGGTAGTAGTGGTTCATTTTTCTTCCTTGTTGTGTAATATTTCATTGTATAGATATACCTCGCTTTCGTTTTCTACTCACTTGTTGATGGATATCTGCATTATTTTCAGTTTTTGTTTGCTGTGGACAATGCTGCTGTGAAGATCCTCGTGGGCGTCTCCCGGACAGCATATACACACATTTCTGTTGGGTTTGTGCATTGTAGTGGCGCTGCTAGGTCGTAGGGTCTGCACATGTTCAGCTTTAGCAGGTACCATCCAGCTGTTTCCCAAAGCTGACGAGCCTCGTGATTTTTTTTTTTTTGAAAGCTCTGCAACTGCTTCTAATGTATATCCAGAGTTGAGAACCATTATCATGGCTTATCCGGAGTTCAGCAACCTAGTGACCTCCAGTGTCTATCACTAAGTTGAGAACCATACTAAAGGAGACCCCAGCTTTTTTCTCAGTCTGGAATCTTTTAGACAGTCTTCTCAGTGAAACTGGGCCGCTTACACCCATTGCCCCATAATCCCTTGAGTCAAGTTACCTTTACACTGTTCGTCCACCCTTGCTTTGGTTTATTCGTGAACACATCTGTTAGCCTCAGAACTTTTCAAAGGTAGGAACTGGAATCTGATCATCTTTATTTAATTAATTAAAATTAATTAAATTTGATACAGAGTCTAGCTGGGATTACAGGTGCATACCACCATGCACAGCTAATTTTTGTCACTGTGTTGGCCAAGCTGGTCTTGAACTCCTGACCCCAAGTGATCCACCTGCCTTGTCCTCCCAAAGTGCTAGGGTTACAGGCCTGAGCCAAGATGCCTGGCCCTAATCATATTTATAACCCTAGCACCCAGTACAGGACACGGCATAGAGCAAGTGCTTAGGAAGGGTTTGTTAGATGAAGGACTGAGTACTCAGAGAAGATCTGGGCTGCAAAAGAGACATCACATCTTTGCACTAAGAATTATGTACTTTATTCATAGGATACTGCCTCAGGCCTGCGCTCAGAGCCTAATTGCTTTTACTTATCTCAGCATGTTAGCATTATGGGTAATCTGGTTGCTCACCCTGAAACCTATTAGAAATAGCAGATTAAATGAGATGAGGTGAGGTATGTGAAAGCACATTGTAAACTGGAAAATAGCATCTAAATAGAAAGTTGTGATAAAGGGAAATGAGGGGCTGCTCTAGATTAGGTGCGCTGGCAATGGCAGAACATCTATATATCTGTGTCACATGGAAGAACTGAAATAAACAGCATGTCAGCAAAAGAGACAGGAAAACTATAAAAAGCAGACCCCCAAACACTTAACTCTCTGGGGACTTTTGGTGTGGTGTCAGGCATGCTGTGTGGTCTAGTTACTAGAATATGTTCTTTTTCCTGCCTTGATCCGGTTTGATTCCTGGTCAGGGCAGCCTTTTTTTCTTGAGAAGTAGTATACCAGTGCAGGGACTAAGAGCTTGAGCTTTGGACTTGGACTGACCGGTTGGCCATTTATTAGGTATATACCAACCTCCTAGGAGGTAGTAGCAATACCACTTACTAAGTACAAGCTTCTGGCTGGGCACGGTGGCTCATGCTTATGATACTAGCATTTGGGAGGCTGAGGCAGGCATATCACTTGAGGTTGTGAATTCGAGACCAACCTGCCAACATGGTGAAACACCATATCTACTAAAAATACAAAAATTAGCCAGACGTGGTGGCCAGAGCCTATAATTGCAGCTACTCGGGAGGCTGAGGCAAGAGAATCACTTGAACTTGGGAGGTAGACGTTGCAGTGAGCCAAGATCATGCCACTGCACTCCAGCCTGGGTGACAGAGAGACTGCAACTAAAAAAAATAGCATATGCCTCTTCTTAGGGTGAAATGAAAGAAAGTAAGTAAAGCACTTAGCATGGTCCTTGGCACTGAGTGGCCTCTCAATAACAGCTAGTTCCTAATTGGAATTTTAATATATCCCAGTAGATCAGTGTTCTGGGATATATTAAATAAACAACATTGCATTATTTTTTAAAAGTTCACTTAGATCAGTTATGTTAAGCTAACTGTTTAAGAAGTGAGTCACTGATTTTTAGCAAGATATTCTTTTGAAGTCTTAACACTTAAAAAAATTGGAAGGGTAGGCCAGACACAGTGGCTCACGCCTGTAATCCCAGCACTTTGGGAGGCTGAGGTGGGGGTATCACCTGAGGTCAGGAGTTAAGAGCAGACTGGCCAACCTGGTGAATTCCCATCTCCACAAAAATGCCAAAATTAACCAGGCATGATGGCAGGTGCCTGTAATTTCACCCACTCGGGAGGCTGAGGTGGGAGAATCGCTTGAACCCAGGAGGTGGAGGTTGCAGTGAGCGGAGATCGTGCCATTCCAGCCTGGGTGACAGAGTGAGACTCTGCCTCAAAAAAAAAAAAAAAAAATGAAAGGGTAAACTGTGGACTCTCCAAGGGTTATGATGTTTTACTAGTTGCTTTTGAAATTTAAACAGGGATAAAACTTGAAATAGGAAAAAAAAATCCAGCCATCTTGTCTCTCAGTTCTATGTTCTATTCGGCAGAGACTGCTTGTTTTCAGGAAAATGTTTTTAAAAATAAAGTCAAAGGTAAAATCCTCACATATCTTCTAATACTTAACACATCTCTGGAAGGCAAAACAAAGTTGAATATTTCTGGGTGTCTTAGATGAATAGTGATGTCAGATGGCCCCTGTTTTCAATGCTTACCAGCAGAAATTAATCCTTCAACATTATTAGCATCTTTCACTCACTATTAAAGTGCCTTTGCTTCTGAGTTTAAAAGACTCTGTGCCTTTCATCCTAGAAAATAATTTAGATTACAGCAGGTTGAAATGTGTTAAAAATAATTTTGATACTATATTTAATTTTTTATATTTTATTTGGAAGGCTATATAAAGACAGTTTAAATTTCCGTGATATTGCAGCCCAGCGATACCCATGGAACAGGGATTAGAATTCTAAACTACAGTTTCAGGCAATATACATGCAATTTGAAGAGTTTTAGGAACTCCTAGTAGGAGTTCTTGTTCTTTCCCCAGCTTATTGTCTTGCTGTTGTTCTCAGTGCTTAGCATGGCCAATTTTTAACTGCTGAAAACAATTTGTATATGGTTTCCTTTATACCAGCTCAGGACTAGAAATATATTTGGGGATCTAGTTGTAAAGAGGAACTGGAGAAAACAAAGCAACTGAATTCTTCAGAGACTATGAATTATTCAGTTGTTAACCACAGTAACTTCTTGAGCTACCATTTTGTGTTCTAATAATAGAAACAGTTTGGATGGATTCCTCTGGGTATTGAAAAATCAGATCTTTTCATTCTTTTCTAGTCTATGCATAAACTAGAAAAATCTGAGAAAAGACTCTTTTCAGTTGTTCATGTTTACCTGAATGAACAAGTTTAATTTTTGTCTTTTAAAACAGACATATTTATTTTTTAATTAAAATAGCTTGAAATTTAAAAATACATCCCAAAGCAAGATGATCGTGTCAGTTAAATTAAACAATGCAATGAATGGTCTTTTATTTTTGGAGATGATTGCCAAAAACCTCCCCCTCTTGCCTTCAGGAAATAAGCAATAAGCCTGATGAACTGAGCATAGTTGAGGGGAAAAATCAAAGTCAATGGCTTCTATTTACAAAACGCGGTATGTAATATCTAAAATGGAAAGGCATTGTTTCCGAATTGGGGTGAAGGTACCAAATATATACCAAAAGGAATGCATTTTGTTAGAAAATTTGATCAATTGTTAGAATCTTCCTGACTGGAGATATAAATTATCTTGTTTTAAATCTAACTCCCTCTAATTTGGTTTTAATGTTGACTGTAATCCAGGCTGTTTCTGGGGACAACAGAACACAATATACCTCTTTACTAAAACCACACAGTCTTGACCACTCTCCCCTACTCCAGCCTCATTCTAATTTGGTCTTATTGTTATCATTGAGGTGGCCCTCAAGGATCAGTCTGAGAGGTGATGCAACGTTGCCGGCACAGCATAAGGTATGCAGAACGATTGGTGATGACATTTGGGGTTAGTACCAAGAGGAAATGCAGGGTCTGGCCTTTGAATTGCAAATGGAGTGTGAAGGCACTTGCCAGTTTCTTAGGGCCCTTGCTGTACCAGCTTTTTAGAGGGGTAGTGTATGTTCACTTAGTCCAGAAGCTGCATTTCAACATTGGCGATGCCACATCCTCTGCTGTCAGCTGGACGAAAGACCTATGACACTAGACTTCTGTCCGATGAGATTCAGGCTTTGTCATACCCTGGCAAACTGGACCTTATCACAGAAAAAGATGTATGGGGTCAGAGATGTGGGTCATCCAAACCAGCATAGAGTCACACATCATTTCTATTGGACTTCTGGCAGAAGATTTCCCTTCCTAATTAACTTCTACTTAGGCAAATCGAGCTTTATACTTTCTTGAGGACTTGAATATTATTCCAGAGATTAGACGTGTCAATTGAGGGACTGAATAGGGCAACAGGGAAAAGAAGGAAATAAATTAAAGCGCGATAAAATGCAGCAGTTTGCGAAGCAGCAAGTGAGACTGTTACTAAAGACTTGTCTCACCCTCCACAGTAACAAAGATGTGTCCCTACTCCTTGGAAGCACAGACATTATTTTAAGAGGCATTTTTTTTTTTGTTTAGACAGAGTATCGCTCTGTTGTCCAAGCTGGAGTGCAATGGTGCGATCTGGGCTCACTGCAAACTCCACCTCCTGGGTTCAAGCGATTCTCCTGCCTCAGCCTCCCCAGTAGCTGGGATTACAGGCACGCGCCACCATGCCTGGCTAATTTTTGTATTCTTAGTAGAGACAGGGTTTCACTATGTAGGCCAGGCTGGTCTCAAACTCCTGATCTCAAGTGATCTGCCCCCCTTGGCCTCACAAAGTGTTGGAATTACAGGTGTGAGCCACCACGCCAGCCTTAAGAGCCATCTTTAAGGTGTCAAGCGTCGTTTACGAAAAGCCCTGCCTGTAAAGCAGGCCTGAACACTAATTTGTATGTTCTTCATGTGGAGGTCTGCAGCAAAATAGAGATACGTACTAATAATTTCTGAGACACGTATGCAAATCAGGAGACTGCAGTCTTTTAGTAACAAAAATGTAACAATTTTTTTGTGAGTATATACATTGTGATAGTGGAAATAAGCATTTGCACTGTTTGTATAACCACTTTGCATTATCTGAAGAAGGACTGGTATTTGGGAGTGTGTTGTATATTAGGGCAAATCTTGATTCGAGATTAAAAAAATCACCTTCAAGTAGAGACAACAGAATAGAAAATGGTGTTAGGGTTAGTGTACCTGTGGGTGACTTCATTTACCAGATTTTATATAGTGTTCTTTTCATTTCTCATCTTAAAACAAATTTATGTATTACTGCCTGAACATCAGGTGTTCAATAAATGTTTATTGAATGGATAAGGAATGGGTATTTGAATGGAAGTGAACTTTTAAAATTTTATTTTAGACAGCTTGCATATTTAAGAGTCTATATGTAGATGGGCAGGAGTTGACTTTTATTCATAAAAATGACTCTTCAGTGGGTAAAAATGAGAACAAAAAGAAAGCTGGGTTTCCCCTAACTTTATGCCAAGCTAGAGTACTTGTTTCAAGTTTCTTACAAATTAAGAAAAAGAGAAAATTAAAAGTGTGAGATACTAGCTCCTGTGATGTCATATGGAAGCCTTTTTCTGCCTTTCCAGTCTCCAGGCTATTTCTTATTTCTTATATGACGAAAATTCTCTTGCTTTCACTGGGCTTTCAAGGTGTGAGCTCTGCATGTGAGGGTTCCCTAACTGTGACTTTCTCCAGAGTGATCCCAGCCAGTAACTTCACTCTTCTTGGTGAGGTGAATGTGTTCCCAGCATTCTTCACTTCTCTCAATCATATTCCTCAAGAAAAGAATCTATTTTTACCAGCTGATAGAAAATATAGGAGCCTCGATTTATCAAATTCTACTAGAAGAAAATGGCCTTTCCCTCCTTTCTTCTGGGAAAGGCATGCCCAAAGGCAGCTGCTTGTGGTGGAAGAAATACCTGTTTGAATTTTAGCTGGGAGAGGAGATTGACATTTAGCAAGAACTTGTTCAATGTCTGTAAAATGAGCACCATGCCTGGCACTGTGGGCTCCTGCCTATTGGACAGAGGCAACATGTATGTGTGAAAGAGTGGAATTTAACAGCATATAGCAGTGTATGGTTAGGTGTCCAAGTTAGTGGTTCCAGAATCTAGAACCTAAACGCAAGAGGAATTCAGGTATCAGGAAGCCTGCTGTGTATTGAGGCATAGTGTTTGGGGAAAACACCATGGAAGGGAGTGATTTGGGATGGGCCCTGGGAGGATAGCTAGCATTCAGATGGTTGTGGGAACTTTCTGAAGGAGAAGTATAAATGTCAGAGAGAGGCACAGTGAAGAAAGAAGATTCTGGGGCATATAAGGAGATGATGGTGAGTAACAATGGGCCTACTAAGGTCCATCTTAGAGATGCTAGAGAAGAAATTACTTTAAATTTATTTATTGTTGTTTTTTGAGATGGTATCTTGCTCTGTCACCTAGGCTAGAGTGCAAGAGGCTAGATTGCCCAAGCTAGTGGTGCGATCTCAGCTCACTGCAACCTCCACCTCCCGGGTTCAAGCGATTCTCCTGCCTCAGCCTCCCCACTAGCTGGGATTACAGCCATGTGCCACCACATCTGTCTAATTTTTGTATTTTAGTAGAGACAGAGTTTCACCATGTTGGTCAAGCTGGTCTTGAACTCCTGACTTCAAGTGATCAGCCCGTCTCAGCCTCCCAAAGTGCTGGGACTACAGACACGAACCACTGCACCTGGCCATGAGAAGAAATTGGAATGTCAGTCTGAAGAGGGTGGACTTGATCTTGGGTTATATTAGGCTTTCTGTTGGATGACTTTGCTGTGTTTTGAGAGACATGAGTGCTAACTAAAAGCACCATTTCTGATGCCTCTGAGATCTGAGCTACTGAATGCCCACCTAACAGTGTTTAGATTGTTTCCTAGGTGCAAATCCTGTCTGGATTAAGTTGGAGCAGGATTCAGTCGGGGCAGGATTCATTAATTAATTGATGTCTGTTAGGCATTGATGAGTGTCTCTGAAAATGACATACTTTTGAAAAAGTGAATCACACAGATATATAAACAGGAAGAGTGAAAGTCTTTGCCAAATAAATGACTGAAGGTAATCTCTAAGTAAAGAGAGAAAATAATAATAACTTTGGCATTGCATCCTTTCCTCCAAGTTTAGCTAGTGTGAGGAGGATTTGGGGCATGTGAATTGTAGTCTTTCCAATTACATGTTACCCTTTCTTGCTGCTGGTGAGTTGCTTTGCCATGTCCCATTGTGCTCTGGCTGTGAGTTGGAGCCAGTTTTAGAGCATGGGCATGAACAGGAGAGGGTGACTTGTAGTGTTTGCCATTTGTTCAATTTTATGACAAAAACAGTTTTAAATATAACCAATTCCTGCAAAGCGGTAAAATCCCATGGTTCTTTGCAGCTTCTCTTCTCTGTAATGAGAGGTCATGGTGCTTTGTGGAATTTAGAGGAATGGCATTTAGAGGAATTTCTATTACCTGGGACAGGCAAGCAATTGTGGATGTTGCCCACACTCAGCATACAACTTAAAAAATTAACAACTATAGAGTTTGAAGCACCTTGGTCACTGCCTGGTCACAGGGCTTCATTTTGCTGATGAGTACAGGTGCATTTAATTTTAGATGATACATGTCTCCTGGAAAATTGCATGGAGATTGTTTTTTCTTTCCTAAGTGATATCTCTTTCTGAGTTTATTATACTTTCTGCAATGCTTTTTCTTCAATTATGACTAATCATCTATTGATGAGAACATCTAAACTCTCATTAATCAACCATGTATCTATTGAGTGCCTACTATGTGACAGGCGTTCATCTAGACACTGAGGATCCAGAAGTGAAAAAAAAAATTGGCATCATGGGACTTACGTTCTAGGCATACATCTTTAAGCCTCTCTGACAGAGCATCATGTTAATCAACCAATGAATGGTTATTTATCAAGTATTTCATATATGTTGAATATTGAGGCCAGCGCTGTGGGGGAATGTGGACTTCAAAGAGCCTACCTTTTAATCAGAAATTCAGGACTAATCCAAACACCTGCATAGTGAATAAAGAGTATTGGGCTGATAGACCTCTGAGAGCTTAAATGTACAACATCTCTACAGATTGTAAAGCTGTAGCTGTTCGGAAAAAAGAAGCATGAAGGGAAGTCAGTGAGGACGTTATGGATAGCAACAGGTGATACTAGCAGAAGGGCGGCTGCTGAAAGCTAATAGCAGTGGCTCTTCTGTTTCATGGCCCTCGTTTCTCCCTAGTCAGTGTGTGTGGCTATTTACCATCAGTCTGTGCTGTACATTCTGGTAGGCTCTGGGGCTCCTACCCTAAATCTTAGTAGCTGCTAGGAAAGCAGGGGTTGAGGGAACCCTCTCTCCATAGGTGAGGCTCCTCTCTAACTGCCTGGATTGTTAGGCAGGGAGGAGCTGCTGACTACTGAAATTTCTGAGAATATTTTCATAGACTTCATATATTTACCTTGATTCTCTCATCATGAAGCATTCTAAAATAAATAGTCCCCTGAATGTTTAGGGCGTTTGTTCATGTTTTATATGGATGGGACAAGGAAAAAGCATAAAGGATGTTGGACATTGATTTGGGAACACACGCCTGGCCACTCTTCAATATAAAAACAAATGATTTTTCAAAAGTTCATTTTTAAGTGATTGTTAGGGACACAGAAAACGTTTTCCCATAGAAACAAGGCTCTACACGGTGATTATTTTTCTGGCTGGCCCACAACAGCCTGTTGAATACTTAATGTGGCTGAACTATAGAACTCACAGAGACTAAGTGGCAGGTGTGATGCTGTCTCTGGGAAAATGTGTTCCGCATTCCAATTTGGAACACTAGAGAGTCAGTCCGCGTTTCTGAAGGGGTGGGGGTGGGGGCACTGGGGAAGACACCCTCTGGTCTGGCACACAGATGCTCTAGCAGCCGAGGGATCACCCATCCACCCCACCCTGCAAAACTGGCAAGCAGTGTGGCTTCTGCAAAGGCTCTGGTGACAGGGGTACAGGAGGAGGGGCCAGAGCGGACCAAGCCACAATGGCTGGCTGACTGTGAGGCAGCTGAGTCTAGGCCTCCTGCTTCCTGTCCTAGGCTTGGCAAGCACTATTGAGGAGAGAGAGTTCATCTTTCCCTTTCCTTCGTGCCTACTCTCTTTTTAGTGAGATCATTCTCAACCAGTTGTTTCTCTCTCTCTCTCTCTCTGTCTCTCTCTCTCTGGACGGAGGCTCTCTCTGTTGCCCAGGAGTGCAGTGGCATGATCTCGGCTCACTGCAACCTCTGCCTCCTGGGTTCAAGCCATTCTCCTACCCCAGCCTCTCGAGTAGCTGGGATTACAGGTGCCCACCAGCACGCCTGGCTAATTTTTGTATTTTTGGAAGAGATGGGGTTTCACTACTTTGGCCAGGCTGGTCTCAAACTCCTGAACTCAAGTGATCCACCTGCCTCAGCCTCCTAAGCTTTTGGAATTACAGGCGTGAGCTATTGTACCCGGCCATCAGTTGTTCTCTTTTGCTCTCCCTTTTTTTAATCCTGTGACTGGCCCCCACTAAGATGCCTATATTGTTCCTCATTCATTCCTCTCTTTTCTGAACACTTAATACTCAACTAAAGATAAATCTGTCTTACAGAGAAAGGGATTCTTCCCTATAGGAGTGCTAACAAGGAAGAATGGGAGTCCTAGGGGGATGCTGAGGTAGCCATCAGGAATGAGATTCGATGACTTTTAAATGGAGAGTGAGGGAGCAAGCTCAGATCTTGCCTTCTGTCATAGGAGCTCTATGGAGCTGAACTTCCTGGTTCTGGATTGTGTGAGGTTTGAGTAATCCAGGAGGCCATATTAGTTATGTAAAGTGACATTATAGAAATCCACAGAGCCAAAAAGAAAACACAGAGTTAAAGCTGTCGATGATCAGTCCAAATGCCATGATGCAGTGGCAACAAGATAAAGCCAGAATTTAGAAATAGGTCATTTAAAAATGACATTTTGAAAAATCAGCTTGTCAGCAGGTTATAATCATGTTAGGCTGCAATATCATAGACTCTCTTTGCTCTGATTTTGTAGTACTCAATACATTTTTTATTATAATTTAGCTTACCATAGTGATTTCTCTATTGGGAGTGCTCTGGCCACAAAATGGGAGCATTTAGTCTTCTTAGTGCTTCATTTATTTTTAGTAAAAATTAAGAAATTGGCCTTTTGGTTTATGCACTGGCCTTTTGTGAGCTTGGCTAGTGTGAGTCCATTCTCAAGAGCCTTGAGAACTGAAGACCAGATTATGGGCCTTGGGGACCCAGCGAAGATGCTGCCTTTGAAAGCTCCTGTTCAGATGATGGACCACAAGACCTCTCACTGAGCTCCTTTGCTCAAAGACACTTTCCAGATGGAAAATGGAGCCTCAGAAAAGTAGTGTTGTTTTCCTAAGGTCCTCACAACTGCTCAACAGTGACAAAGCTGAGATTGGAGTCAAAGTCTTTTGACTCTGACATCTGCTCTTTCCAATACACTGTATGTTGTTTCAGCTACGGGCACAAGTTAGATTTTGGAGAGAAAGGAAGGAAATAAGAGTTGAGAGCAGGATTTGTCTGTATCAAATAGGAACAGCTATTATTTAAAACCAGGCAGAGTACAAATGCCATCCACTATATTCTAGTAAGTAGAATACCACTGGGCAATGAATCCAACTTCTGAGCTAAGAGCATTATTTGTTGCTGACGTTGTGACCGCTTTTAGTAGGAGCTATGTGCATGCATCCCAGATCACATTCACAGAGCCAGGAGCGGTACCACTCAGTGAAATATGACTAAGCAGCTCAGATTTGCTTGCTCTGTTGCACTATGTAATGACATTTCCGCCAAAGTTCAGGGGTTAGCAGAGGCAGTGTGCTCAGCTGTGAGAATTAGAGAATGTGATTCAAGGTGAGCTAATTTAAGATTTTGAGAAATGCCAGATATAGGTGACAGGGGGATGGAGGCAGCAAACCACCTTGCCATGTATGTACCTATGCAACAATCCTCCATGATCTGCACAGGTACCCCATAACCTAAAGTACAATAAAAAAAAGATTTTGTTCAACAAGAGTAATAAGAACAAGGAAGAGCAGGAGTGTTCCAATTAGGAATCTTAAAAAAAAAGGGGGAGCTTGAAATATAAGCTATATGTCCTTGTGGTTCCACTGAATCACTTGCTTTTCACTTGATTAGATTTTTAACTCTTGAATAATGGAGCCTATTTTAATCATCCCCAACCTTAAATTACCTTTAAATAGAAGATGATTGGGTGTTACTGAAACCACATGACATTAAAAATGACCAGTTATCCTATCTGAACCAGGATAGGGTATGTCTTCTTTTCTTAGCCAAGATGTGGCTACACTGCTGTGAGTGGTTAACTCAGGCAATTAGAGCATGAGGTGAAGAAAATCAGGAGGCCAGGTGTCATTGCACGTGCCCAGATGTTTTAGCCTGGCTCTGTAATCATGAGCTGGATTCATACCAGACCGGCACCTCACAAATATGGACCATGGCTCACGAGGCACACCTGGTTCAATAAATAGGAGGAGCTCAGTGCAGCTTTTCCCCTCTTCTGGCAAATGTGGCCAAGTGCCTCCTGGGAGGTGAAGGTTGACCCTTGAAATGGGAAGGACAGCACAGGAATTAGGCAAGGCCCCTGCAGAGACAGACAGTCTTGTAATATAGAAGATTTCTCTTTGCTGTGATTAGTTATATTAATCATTTTCGAGGCTGTAACAAACTCGATGCAGATGACATAAATGCTACTTGTATTGACAGAAGCGAAGGATTTCTTTTTGTATACAGGCTTACAGATTGCTTTTTCACTTATTTTTATTTTTTTTTAAAGATGGGATTTCACCATGATGGCCAGGCTGGTCTCAAACTCCTGACCTCAGGTGATCCACCCACCTCGGCCTCCCAAAGTGCTAGGATTACAGGCATGAGCCACCGCGCCCGGCCTTTGCCTTTTCATTTTTTCTCTGTGTCTCATGGAAACATAAAGCACGCATGCAGGGCTACAGAGCCCCTCAGAGCACTTTCTTCTGTATTTTTATTGGCTCCATCATTTTCCTGCCCTGTGACTTAACCACTGTGAGTCTTAGTTTATTTATCCGTGGAATGGGGAAAATAACTGCACTGACATCATGAGCTTGCAGGGAGAATCAAATGCAAAGAAAAAAATATATTTGTATCTTAGTCTGCTGTTCAGACCACCAGAAGAAAATGCCATAAATCAGGCAGCTTGTAAACAACAGATGTGTATTTCTCATAGTTCTGGAGGCTGGAAATCCAAGTTCAAGGCATAGGTGGTAACCTGGGGAGGGCCTGCTTCCCTGTTCGTAGGCACTACCTTCTCTCTACATCCTTACATTGTGGAAGGGACAACGTAGCTCTCTGGGGCCTCTTGGATAGAGTCAATAATCCCATTCATGAGAGCTATGCCCTCATGATCTAATCACCTCTAAATGCTACCACCTCCAAATATTATTATACTGGAGATTCGGGTTCAACATATGATTTTGGGAAGGAAACATTCAGACCATAGCAATATGTATGTAATGTCCAAGAGTGCTGCCAGGAACATAGCAGGTGCCCAGTAAATCAGTATATAGTAGCTATAAGATAAGTGAGGGAATTGAACAAGGAGTTGGGAAAGTTTCTTCTCATATGCTTCCTAGCTTTTTTCAGTTTAGGGAAAGTGTCATAAAATAGCATACATGTTGAAACTGAGAACTACTCCAAAAGGTTTATTTGTAATGCTAGAAATATTAACTTCTTGCAGTTTATACTGGCAGATCTCCAGTAATTCACAATTAACACCTGCTGTTTAGTGGTTTGCAAATAGGTTTTGCTGTCATTGTGGATATCTAGAATAAAAAGTTGTGGGGAAACATTTAAAAATTAAATGTCTGATTTCGTCTACTGATGGAGGAATGCAACTTAGGTTGGCTATACGTAAATACTTAAAAATCTTTAATAAAGTTGAATTCCTCTCTGCCCTGTTGCTAAGAGTAAATGTTTTTATTGTTGTTATATTTGAATCTTGCATCATCTGATTGCAGGAAGGATACCTTGACATCATCTAGCAGTAATGTGAGAAATAGTACTTTTCTCTTGTCTGAGTCACAGTAGTGGTAAGATGAATGGAGAGAGGGAATCCTGCTGTTCATCTGACCTTCACGGATTCAACTGGAACTAACTGGCTTTTTTGTGCACCAAAATAGATATAAAGAAAGTTCAGCTGATCTGGGGGGACTCAGTCACAAACCAGATGCTGAACAGGCTAGTGAGGCTTGCACAGAGTACTAGAGGGTGAGTATCATCGTGACTTTGCCATGATTCAACTTGGACTTTGAAAAATTTCACTGAAAATGACTTTGGAAAATTATATACAACATAAATATGCAAATTTACGTTATCCTTTTAACAGGTTCCAGTGCTTTGCAGACAGAAAGGAGAGTTGGTTCTCTATTTTAGATGTATAAAATGAGTGAGATTAGTTAGTAAAGTGGCCTGTACTGTAATCTACCTTTCCTTGCTCATCTCACATCCTCTCTACATTTCGGAATTCTCCTTTGCTTTCTCCTATTTGGGGACTAGAGCCCTCAGTCTTTTTCCACATCATCATCTCTAAACTTGGTTTCACACTTCTCCTTTTCACTATGATATAAATGGTTGATAGTGGCTGAAAATGTTGTGATCCTTCCAGATAATATTTCCATTTTCATAAGGGAGCTATCTGAAGTGCATGGAAGAAATATCTTGGGTGGAGTTTTCAACATTGTTAAATTTGGAGCTTAGAAGGGTATAGTGTGGTGGAGGGTGTTTATGGTTGTATCTGATTCTCCAGCTGCTCTGAAATAATAATGCTTAGGCATTGTCTTCTCTAGCAGTTCCCAGAGGCTTCTTTCAACTCCTTCCCGTGTAGTTTCTAGTGCCTTACAATAGGCTTTCAGTAAGAAGAATAGTATCTATGGCTAAACTTGAGTATTTTGGGGTTTTCTCAAAAGAGAACCAGGCACTGTTCAGGAAGTTTCCCTCAAGCAGACGCAATGACTCTTGTTTTTGCATATTTCGATTTTCGATCAGTTTATTTATTTTGAAAACCAGCCAAATACCTGTACAAATGAATACCAGTGTTGCCATGTACAGGCATTTAGTAACCCTGGATAAGGAACAACTAAAACCAGAGGGAGAGGTTTTTATCACAACTTTTGCTCTCATGTCGTATTCTGCTAATATTTAACTGCTGCTTATTATTTTAGATCGACTCATCTCTACCACACCCGCCCCAAACATGTATCCACATGCACACTCCCATTAGGACTGATGGGCTAAAAACAAGTGAATTTTTTTGCTTTGCTACTATTTTGGCATGCATGTCACCAACATTTTCCCAGTTGATCAGTTGTATGGGAGACTTAGTAAGTCTAGAATCCCCTCAGATACTAGATACTCTCTCTAGTCTATTGCCTTTTGTTCACCCAGGCTTTAACAAACTAAAACAGAACTCTTGTCCATGTATTTCTGGAAAACTTTGAATTTTATTTTGAAGTATTCAGAGATGTCTGGACTGTATTGTTGTTTAACTCTTTAGTAATATTAGCATTACTCTTTTACCAGAAATAGATTAATGCCTCATTTTTAGATGCAACTGGGCTTTTTGGTCATTTTAACTTTGAATGTAAAGCATTCATGGATTAAATGAGTAAAGCAGCGAATCCTAGAATAGGCAGACTTGTGTAGGTTTGCATGTGTCTGTATTGACCCCCTAAAATGGGAAAAATTGCTGTTATATAGTTTCATTCTAAAAACAGATTATAGGTTTTCAATAACATGTACCAATAAGGTAGAAATTTGTCTTGATTAGGGTCCCAGAAAATATGCAGATTAAAAACGAAACAAATGGCTTTACCTAATGGGAAGACAGACCCTTCAGAATCCTAGGTCCATTACCAATCATGTCTGATATGAAAAGGTACATTTTATTTCCATCACCCCATTTGGGGAAAAAATGATGCAATCTGTTTTCTTCCTAAGACTTCTAGACATCCTGGAACAAAATGTTTTTAGAAAGGGCATTTCCATCCAGAAGGTAGGCATCTGGAAACCTACAGATAAGCATATTTACATTGTTGACTGGCAAATTAATAGATTGTACCTGTACATGAGAATACTTCTAATTTCAAATATGCATCTTTGAGACTCAACACATTTTAACACACTGACTACATTTCAAAGGTAACAGTCAAATTGTATTGAAAACAAGAACATCTGATTGGTATCTTCACTGGGTACAATAGCATATCAGATTGACAGTTGACTGGCAAAGTGAAATGTATTTATTTAATGTGTTTTTGCAGAGAGTTGAGTAGTATCAGACAGGCCAGAGGTCATACCTGGAAACGTCATCTAAAGCCAGGAAGAGTCCATAGGCCCAGGCAGGCAAATTCTCCAATTCATGATGAGCTGAGAGGGGGAGGGTCAAGCAGCAGAAACTGAGAACTGAGGCTGGGAGCAAGAGGCAGACCTAGGCCGGGCGCGGTGGCTCAAGCCTGTAATCCCAGCCCTTTGGGAGGCCGAGACAGGTGGATCACGAGGTCGAGAGATCGAGACCATCCTGGTCAACATGGTGAAACCCCGTCTCTACTAAAAATACAAAAAAAATTAGCTGGGCATGGTAGTGCGTGCCTGTAATCCCGCTACTCGGGAGGCTGAGGCAGGAGAATTGCCTGAACCAGGAGGTGGAGGTTGCGGTGAGCCGAGTGCTATTGCACTCCAGCCTGGGTAACAAGAGCGAAACTCTGTCTCGGAAATAAAAAAAAAAAGAGGCAGACCTGGGCAGAAAGTCTGGGCAACGTGGAATTGGGATCTTTGGCAGTTGGGATGCAGCGGGTGGCAGCGAGGAGGAAGGAAAGCAGAGAAAAAGGCACTTCTGCCAGTGACTCAACTGAGTATAGCTAATAAACTGTACAGATGCAAGCATGTCAAAAAGGCTCCACCTCCTTATTTGTGGACTGTTGAGGATATTCTGTAGGTGATGGGCATTAATTACAACCCATGCATATGAGCTTCCTGTAATTGGGCTGAAACTATTG
The DNA here is from genome assembly GCF_049354715.1 of Callithrix jacchus. Taxonomy (NCBI): domain Eukaryota; kingdom Metazoa; phylum Chordata; class Mammalia; order Primates; family Cebidae; genus Callithrix; species Callithrix jacchus. Next base: position 133,546,181 of record NC_133524.1, on the reverse strand, counting down.
ATACATTCAGGTCAGAAGAGTGGGACTGAGTATGCGCTGTTCATTTCCTGGTGGGCGCTGCCTTCTCAGCTTGGCTCTCATTTCCCATTACTGCTTTGCTCTGACTCACTGATGGCCCGCCACATGTCATTAGGCGGCTCAGCTGCCGCTCTCATTTCTCCCAAAGGTATAGGGAGGTTTGTCTCTTGGCTTTTACACTTTCTTTTCCCGGAGAGCTAGAGGAAGTGGCCTTTTGATAGTTTTGTTTGTTGAGCTGAATACTTGTAGTGTCTTAAGGTTTCAATTTTCCTTTCTCATAGGTATTTGATCCTGATGACCTTTATTCAGGGGTCAATTTCTCCAAGGTTCTGAGTACTCTTTTAGCTGTCAACAAAGCGACAGAAGGTAAGCCAGGCTTGTGATTTAAGTGTTCTGGGTGACATTTTTGAATCCATGTGTTTCTGATTACCCCAAGAGCCAACTCTGGTCAGAATTGTTCTCTTGATGCAAATTTTCCCCTTGCTTCCCGCAAATACAGCCCCAACAAATGTCAAATGCTTGAATTTTTTCATGGCTTAGGATTTAAAACATACCTATCATAGATCTTAATGTAATGATAAGAACCAAGAAACTATTTCATTCAAAGCTCTTGAATAGCCAACTAACAAAACAGAAAAGAAAAAGGAAGACCAGTTCCCTTTTTCATGGAGTTTACAAAATACAGCCGTCACTTCCCTTTCCCCATTAGAGACAGATTTTTCTCATTGTTTTCCGTATGCCTTTGTCCACATAAAGGAACCCCTCAGTAGCCTTGCACCAAAAATGAAATCCTGGGTTCATAGAGAGTGAAAATAATATCTTTTATTTAAACGTTTAACACCGTCCACACTAGAGGTATTAAATATAAGTGCTAGTCAATATGAAGAAAATGATGATACACTTAGACTGTAAATTCACTCCTTCTGTGATATTTTACCAGCAGCTTGGTAGTAATAATCATACTTAAAATGCTTTGAGCTCTTGCCCTGGATCTAGGCTGTCATAAGAGCCACAGGTGATCGCATTCAGTCTTTGAAACAACACTGGGGGTAGGTATTATTATTATTAAGTCCATATTACAGATAAGGAAAGTCAGGCCTGTGGTTGTCCAACTAGAAAGTTAGTGGCTGAGTTGGGATTCAGACCCACAACTAACTCACTGCAGAGCCCTTATGCCCAAGCACGAGGCTTGTTGCTCAAACTGCTGGAGACTCAAGAGGCTGTGTGCCCAGCACCTACAAAAAATGTCAGAGCTATGGTCCCTGCCTTTGAGAAAATGACTGTCTATTTAAGGAGACTCAACTTACCCACATGAAACAATCAGAGGACAAGAGCAGACAATATAATCAAGTGCCAAATAGGTTGGAACATCTAGAAAGCTATCAAGTAATTATAGTTGTAGTCAAAAGAGCTGTATATGATAGCAATACATGTAAAAATACTTTTCCAGAGTTGTTCTTTTGCTATTTGGAAAAAGAAAAATGCTTTTGAGCTATTGCAAGGCATATAGCTGAAAGTACAGCTAATTCAAGTAACTATATTTAACACACATGACAACTATCCAGTTCCAGTCAGGGAGGATCGTGTCATTCTAACATTATGCCACAGAAATTATACGTTCCTTTGCCAAACTCTCCTAGCAAGTTTTACAGTCTCTTCCCTTGCCACAGATATTTATAAAATACAAGGAGGTGAAAGTTAAAACCCACAGCATCAAGGAAATTACTTGGATACTGAGCTTGTCGCCTAGGGAATGTTTGGGCTTTAGACTTTTGCAGTTTATATCTTTTAAAAATAAATGGAGAGGAAAAGAACCCTTATTTAAATTTGTCAAGAAGCCAGCTCCTCTCTTTTGTATACTCTCAACAAACTGAAAACATCCAGCTCAGCTCTGGCCTGGTTGAATTTCACAAGGTTTCAAGGAAGACAAGACTCTTGAATCTGATTGTTAAAAAAAATTATTCTAGTGTCAAGACTGCATCTTTCCCAAACACATCTTCTCTCTCACTCTCATTCTCCACCCCACCCTACACACATGAGGGAGATTTTACATTATGTATGCCACACATATTGTTACTTGTAAGAAATGAGCCACTGAGTTATGGGCCAAAAAGCAAAGAGAGAAATTTGAAATATTTCAAAGTAATAAGAGCCACAAACAGCTGTTTGGTACCCAATATAGTTCTGCCTTAGATAAGAGGGCATACTGTTGCAACTGGTTCAGGAGGGAAGAGTTGAAGGGAAATGGGTTAAGAGAAAATGTGGTTCTGTCGCTGTTTTTCATTCTACTGGAGCACGATGGCCAGTAAGGTTAAGAACAGGAAGTTGGCCAACAAAAAGGGAAGGGGGACTGAAATACATTTGGCATGTTCATAATGATAACAGCTAGAATTATAGCCAGGATGCCTCTGATAATATCCCGTGAAAGATAATGTTATGTGGTACATGTTTTTCTGACCTGAGTGGTTCCTTTAACATGCCTTTTCCTCTTTTCACAGATCAGCTATCAGAAAGACCATGTGGACATTCCTCTTCTCTTAGCGCTGCTAATACTTCTCAGACAAACCCACAGGGAGCAGTTTCTAGCACAGCTTCAGGGCTGCAAAGGCAGTCAAAGACAGTGGTAAGTATAGTCCCCAATTATCTGTCTGTTTTAAAATCCGTAAAATTAGATTGATATCCTAGTTGCATCTCCATATGTGGTGAGACAGCCATCCGGTTTGTTTTGGGCATCACTGAGAAAACTAATTATAAACCGAGCACCAATTCAGGCTGGCCCAAAGGAACAAATCAAAGGCATGTGGAGGGGCAAAAATCTGGATTGAAGCTCCAGCTCTGCCCCTTATGAGAATTAGGCATGTCATTTAGCTGAGAATGCTATGCAGATAGAAGTTATTATGGCTACTTTCTGATGCAGTTATTTTCCCTATCCTTTGTTTTATTAGAACTAAACATTTCCTGACACATTCTAGGCAATCAATAAATATTGATTGGTATCCTCATTATTATTGTCATTTTTATTTTTCTCTTTCCATTCCTAATGAGGAAGACCTGATTTTAAATATCAGCCTATGATGAACTTCTATATTGGGATCTCCCGGTTGCCTTTGCACTTGGTCTTACTGGGAACTTTTTTTTGGTAGGAAATGCCTCATCTTCTGCTCTTTGGGTGAAAGCTTTATTTCCTGTCAAAAGCCACCCACTTGCAGTAAGCCATCATGACCTGTTACTTCCAAAGCACTTGAATATGTGGTTCTTAACCTCTTTGAGATCACAGATCCCTTTGAAAGGCTGATGAACACTATGGCTCTACACCCCTGGTACCCTCTCAAATTGTACACAAAAGCCCATGTGTATGAACTCATTTGGACAAAGATCTGTTGTGCTTATCAGATTCTCAAAGGGGTCTGTGACCCTCAAAAAGCAAGTCCAGTTTATACATGACAGATGAAGAATTCCTGACTTAATATATCCATGTAATAAAACTGCACTTGTACCCCCTAAATGTACAAAAATAAAAATGTGGAAAAAAGAATTTCTGACTCAGGCAACTATGGGGTATTTGATCTTTGCACATAAGTAAGTCTTAGCCAAATTAAGATATCCTTTGTAATTAGGAGGTGGGAGGCAGGTTTTATGGAGGGTAGGTTAGTACATCTTGGTCATATAATTATGTGGACTGTTTGTGTGTTTAGTAGAGGCAGGGTAGAATGGCTTATCTCTCTGCTTTGTTACCTGGCTCAGTTAAATAGATACCTTTAGATAATGGGCACGGGTGTGGAGAGAAAAATGAAAGCTATGACCCACTTCAAAATACACATTCTCACAAATGCCAAAGTTTACTTACTGTTCTGAGGGGTTTACTAATCCCTCTGAGACCCATTCATCAACTCCTAAGTTGAAAACTCAGGACTGAGATGGATCTGGGGTTTTATCTTGGCTTACCCCACTTTATTTGCCTAAATCCATATCATTTAGATGAGTGCTTAATCTGGTGTGGCTTTTGTTTCTCTAGGAGATGACGGAAAATGGAAGTCATCAGTTGATAGTAAAAGCAAGATTCAACTTTAAGCAGACTAATGAGGATGAACTGTCAGTTTGTAAGGGGGACATCATTTATGTCACTCGAGTTGAAGAAGGAGGCTGGTGGGAAGGTACATTAAATGGGAGAACAGGCTGGTTCCCTAGTAATTACGTCCGCGAAATTAAATCCAGTGGTAAGTGAAGTTTTTAAAAGCCTTTTCAATTGCGACTCTTGTACTTTCTTGGTATTCTTACTGAAAATTGTGTAGTTCTAATTGGTTAGCAGAAACTGTTTATACTTGTATGTGTATGCCAAAAATAAGAGTAGAACAGAACTGGGAAAAATCTGTGATTACATATTTTGAAACAAAGTTGTATTTAGATTACATTAAGGCAGCAGAAAAATAAAAAAAGCAAAGGAATTCAAAGCTCAGACAACTGGTCCACCTTAACTGTATCCCTTTATGTCTACTCATTCTAGCCCATGTAATATAGTACATAGTCCTTCTCACCACGCTAAAACTTGTCATGGCAGAATACAATAATAAGAGAGGCCATGTGCTAACTTCCATTTTTAGCCCTAAGCCCTGTAAGCAGACCTAAGACTAAATGCCTCAGACATGAGAGATAATAATGATAGGGCTATAGGAAGCTGTCTGGCCACTTTGATTGTGAACACGATTGCCAGAAACTGACTGCGTGCTGTTAGCTGTTTACCTTTCTTCATAACAATAGTCAGAGAATAAAATTGAATTGCTCTTCAGTAGTCTTCTCTTTCTCTCTCTCTTTCTTTCTTTCTTTCTTTCTTTCTTTCTTTCTTTCTTTCTTTCTTTCTTTCTTTCTTTCTTTCCTTCCTTCCTTCTTTCTTTCTCTGTCTTTTCTTTTGAGACAGGGTCTTGCTCTGTTGCCCAGGCAGAGTGCAGTGGTCATCACAGCTCACTGCAGCCTGGACCTCCTGGGCTCAAGTGATCCTCTTGCCTCAGCCTCCCAAGTATTTGGGACTACAGGTGCATGCCACCACACTCAGCTGACATTTAAATTTTTTGTAGAGACAGGATCTCCCTATGTTGCCCAGGCTGGTCTTGAACTCCTGGGCTCGAGTGATTTTCCTGCATCGGCCTCCCAAGGTGCTGGGATTACAGGTGGTAGCCATTGTGCCTGGCCACTCTTCAGCAGTTTTCCTTAGAGTTTTGTTTTGTTTTTTGATAATTCACTTACCTTTTATTATTTAAGAAGGTAGGCTCTGCTGATATTGCAAAAAAACCAGCAAACCCTTATACATAAAAATGCCACAGTACACATAAAACAGCATTTAGTTATTCACATTACTGTATCTCTTCACTTTTCAAAAATATTTACACAAGGTCTCTTTTGAATGGTTAGCTCCTCAGTACATTATTTCTTTTATAGATATCTTACTGTTTTTTAATGCCTCAAAATTGATGCTATTAATTAATTAACAAAATTATAGGCTCACTGTAGGTAAAATGAAACGTTGTGGAAATATACAGGTGACTCTTGAACAACATGGGGATTAAGGGCACTGAGTCCCCATGCAGTTGAAAATCCATGTATAACTTTTGACTTCTCTAAAACTTAACTTCTAATGTCCTACTCTTGATTGGAAGCCTTATTGATAACATAAGCAGTCATTTTAACACATATTTTGTATGTTATATTGTTATATACTATGTTCTTATGATAAAGTAAGCTAGGGAAAAGAAAATGTTATTAAGAAAATTATAAAGAAGAGAAAATACATTTACTATTAATTAAGCGGAAGTAAATCATCATAAAGGTCTTCATCTTCATTGTCTTCATGTATAAATGGGATGGGCCCACCAAGTTCAAACCCATGTTGTTCAAGGATCAGCTGCATAATGTATATAATGAAAGTTCCTCTTCTCTTTGCACCCTCCCCCAGATAACCAGAGTTAGGAGCTTTTCCCTAAAGTGTTTAAGATACAATTACTTTGGACACTTTTCTGTGTTCTATGCTGGGTTTAAAGGGGTAGCTCCTTTAATGGGATGCATTTACTAACAGATTTATAATTATATGTGTATATGGAGACTTCTTAGCATTTTAAATTACTGGGAATCAAGAAGTTTCTGTTGAGCCCTGGAGTATTTCCACAGGCTTTGCCTGGAATTTCCTGGGTTTTGATGATATTCACGGGCGATTTTTACCTCTCGCTACATCTTTCAATTGATATGATTTTGTTGGCAGGATCCCTAAATGCTTTTCCAGATTCACTCTAACATTGTTCCCTGATGCAGTGTCTTCATTTGCAAAACTGAAAGAGCAGTACTTTTGTCCAGGAATCCCAAGCACTGTTGATGGGCCCTGGGAAGTGAACAGCACACCCTCACTTTGATGACCCTCCTTATAATGTCCCTCACTGTGATTCATTGTAGCAGTCTGGCCAGTCCCTTATAGAGGGCCCCAGGTTGTTTGTCCTGGTTTTAGGACCCTTCTTTTAAAATTTCTCCTATACTCTCTCTGGTTTAGGACTCAGCTTAGGACTCATGTGGCAAGCCGCAGCTCTGATTTGAGCACTTAGGCAACCCTTAAAAGCATCTAACCCAACTGTCAAGGACAGGTCTGCATTGCTTGGGCCAGGAAATCAGTGCTAGCCAGGGAAGGCTTGGAACTAGTAGTGTATAGAACAGCCTCTCTCATTTAGCTTATTGCAGCAGCTTCCTAACTGGCATATCTGCCCCTGTTTTGTCATTCCTGTAATCCAGTCTAAACTCATTAGCCAGAGTAATTCTTTTAAAATGTAATTTGGTGCCAGGCATGGTGGCTCATGCCTGTAATCCCAGCACTTTGGGAGACTGAAATGGGTGGATCACTTGAGGTTAGGAGTTTGTGATCAGCCTGGGCAACATGGTAAAACCCTGACTTTACTAAAAATGCAAAAACCAGCTGGACATGGTACCACATGCCTGGAGTCCCAGCTACTTGGGAGGCTGAGGCAGAATAGTTTGAACCCAAGAGGCAGAGGTTGCAGTGAGCCGAGATCACACCACTGCACTCAAGTCTGGGTGACAGAGTGAGACTCCATCTCAAAAAAAAAAAAAAAAAATGTAACTTGGGTAATGGCTCCTCACTTCAAAAAAATAAAAGGCCAAGGTCATCACAATAGCCTCCAAGGCCCTCCGAGATCTGGCCTTCCATTGCCCTTCTGGCCTCCTCTCTGATCTCTCTTCCCCTCGCTCGTTCCACTTTAGCCACACTGGCCTCTTGGCTGCCTGTGCCAGACAGGCTCCTGAGTCACTTGCTGTCCCCTGTCTGGAGCACTCTCCAGCTATCAGCACGGCTGGCTCCCTCACCTCCTTCAGGTCCACTCACTTGTCCACTTCACAGGAGGGCCTTTCCTGGCACCCAGGAGAAAATGTAACACTATCCCCACTCCCTTTATCCCCCTTCCCTGCTTAAAGTTTTTGCTAATTATTTTTCTTCATCTAACATAATACGAATTTACTTATTTATTTCATTTACTGTTTATATTTTACCACTAGAAATGTAAGTACCACAAGGGCAGAGAGTTTGTTTGTTTTGTTTATGCTCAGTAAATATTTGTAAAATGAACAAATATTACGGGGCAGGTAATTAAATTCTGTTCAGCTTGTTCACTGAATACCTCCTAGGCACTCAGGGGGTCTATAACAATCTGTACCTCATAGACCCCGTCCCTTAGGACCTTATAGTCTAGTAATCAACACAGGTCTGTACAACTAACTAACAGGCCAGGACAGAGTAAATAACAGGGACAAAGGACTGAGTAAGATGCTGTTGGAACAGTGAAGAAACAATTTAATTAACAATAACAGGAGTGGGAAAGCACTTGAATTGGGTCTCGAAGGATAGAAGAGGAAGCTTCTGACTGGTAGAAGAAGATTAGAGAGAATTTTTAAGTTCAAGCATGGAAGTAAGAGTAGGCGGTGGGGTGATCTGGGTTGAGAATCAGGTGTATGAAGAGAAAGAATGGGACCTTGAGCTGGAGCTACATTAAGAGGCTGTGTCAATGTCAAATTTTAAGCAAGGGATAATGTGGTTTCTGAAGGTAGTGTGGGGGATGGATTGCAGGGAAGTGGTGGGGATAACCAGCAAGGATGTAGAGAAACCAACAGAGGCCGCTGCTAAGGTCCAGGCGATCAGGACAGCGGTATGGACCACTCTGGGGATGGTGGGGAGGAAGAGAAGTGGATGGATGCAGTATATACTGTTGAAATAAAATTATAAAAACTTGCTGATGATTCATTTTGAGGATAAGAGAACAATACGAAGTCTAGGCGTCCAGCTTGATGGCGAGCTCCTTAAAGGCACGCGGTGTCATGCACCTAACCAGCCCACAAAGGTTGATTTCTCTTGACAAAGGTTGATTTCTCTTGATGAGGGTGTCAATCTCTGTCTTGGACACTAGTGTGGTGGAGAAGTATAAGGCATGGCTGTTGCCTTCAGGGTGTTCATACTCTAGTAGGAAGACATCATTAGAATACAATATGATAAGTTTAGTGATAGAGCTAAATACAGGATGCTATGGGGAGGTGGGAGAACAAGAGAGGAACATAACTCATCTGACAGGGAAGTCAGGGGATTTTACTCATCTTTGTATGCCGTCTTGTCTCCATAGTGCCTAACATGGTGCTTTAGACATGGGAAATGTTTGATATGTGCTGAACTCCGTTAATAGAGAAGATAGGAGGAGACAGAACTTGTGTGTGCATGTCTCGTGTGTGTCTGTGTTGCGGGGATGATTGGTATGGAAGATGATGAACTGTTTTGTATTTGAGTGGAGGTGCGCCGAGTCATAGGTCTGAAGATTTCTAGCAGGTAGTTGGCAGTATGGTTATGGAGCACAGGAGACAGATAAGAGCTGGTGGTGAGGCAACTGACAGTTTAGGTCAGTGGACGATAAGGTGTAAAATATATAGCAGATCATCAGTGTTAGAGACAGAGAGTACATTGTGCCTGAAGAGGTTGGGGGAGGCTTCCTGGGGGAGATAAGGCTTAAGCTGAACACTGAAACACAGGTAGGCTATGAACAGGCCCAGAAGAGAGGTGACAACAATCTAAATCATAGTGATTGGTCAGGGAAAACAAAACCCATGACGATTCTGTGGTAGGGCTGAGCAGAGTGAGCTTGAGGGACAATGGAAGGGACTAGCTTCAGGTAATAAAAATGTCTTGCTGGGAAAGTAGGTGCTTAATAAATCTTTGTTGACTTGAATTCTTTCCTACCCCCATTCTTGCCACCACCACAAAACAGTGGGTAAGCCAAAACCTATGTAGGATACTGCTGAGGCATATTTTAAAATAAATTCTGTGTTGTGTTATGTTTGGTCTAGAAAATACTTGTCAATTTTTAATTAATTGGTTAATTAATTTCTCTCTCTCTCTCTCTCTCTTTTAACATGGGATCTCACTATGTTGCCCAGGCTGGTCTCAAACCCCTGGGCTCTAGCAATCTTCCGGCCTTGGCCCTCCAAAGTGCTGGGATTACAGACGTGAGCCACCGCGCCCTTTATTTCTTTCAATGAACTCCATACCTATGTATAAGCTTAGGAAAGATTTGTCTTTAAGGAGTCTGAAAAGAGTGATGTAGTGAAACCTTCAACACAGAGTTTTAAACTCCACTGCCATACAACCTTTTAGGCGATTTATAAAGTTCAATCAGGCATGGAACTAAAAACTTTAGCGATCTCAGTCTGCTTACTGCTGGGTCAAACATATAACGCTGAGGGCACTCTAATAAGTCAGTCATTCTAACAAATTCATACAGGCAGCCTGGAGGGCGGGAGGACGTTTAGCCTGATACTACACATTCTTTTGTAATGTCTTAAAAGCAGAACAAAACAAGCCCAAAGCCATACAGTCCTCACCCTGCACATTGTGGTGCCATGGGAGTACTGTGCATAGTTTTCCTCCCTTGAGCCTGTCATTGACAAGAGCACTTTGTGCTCTGGTGAATTTGCCCTTGGGGAGTGACATTTTAAGTTTTGGATTCCACTGTAGCTCTTATCTAGAGATAATTATGGCCAAAGTTTTGGGGATAGCTTTTTCCTGCTCTTTGAGAAGAGGCTGATTTCAGAGGTCATATAGCATAAAGGACCACCCACCTAATACTACAGAAAGTCAAGCAATAGAATACTTGAGTATAAAACAAATAAACACACCTCTTTTTAATATGAGCTTGTGAGTAAAAGTAGAGTGAGTTTTTGTGACCATGATGATAAAAACCTGTCTCCAAGGATGATCGAACCTGGACATTGGTGACATCATGAAGCCATTGTCACCAGTTCTGCTTGCCTACCTCTGGATTTCCCATTATATGAGAAAAATAAACCCCATTTTGACCAAAACTATGTTTTTTTTGAGGATCTAAGTTCATGAAAAATACATGTATTCACAACCTAGTCATTAAATAAGTTACAGAACTTATTTAATTAAGGGACTTTGAGTCAGGTACATTATAAATAAGAAAATTAGCCGCTTTGACAATTTTCTGTTCTCTTTTAAAAATCAGTGGTAACTTGTTATTTATACATCAAAGTAATTTCTTCTAGTACATTGGTAACATAATGGTAATTATATCCTTTTTAAAACTCTTGTCTCTGTTCTGTTACCTAGAAAGGTTGAGGATTTGTTAGGACTTTGCATTAAAAACTTCCTGGCAAAATTTTTAAGCCAAGAAATTATTGAGGCAAGTGCGATTGAGCAGATAGTTTAAAAAAATTCTATTTTCTCCCACGGATTCAATTAAGAGGTCATTAAATCCTTCTTCTAAAACTTCTCATTAGCAGTAAATATAGATATCAGTTGAGGGTATTAGGTACATGGTTAATTAAATTTGTATTAAGGCAGATTAAGAAATCACTCTTCCTGCTCAGTATAAAGTGAAGTGAGGATTGAGCTTTATATTTAGACTTCCTGTTTTAATCCCCTGGGTGTATCACATAGATGTTTCCTGTCCAGAGAGCCTATTTGTCACTAGATTTCTTTTTGTCCTATCACCACCAACAGGCAATAGTAATGTGTACACCAGCAAAGGAAGAGAAAAAATCAAAAGTTAATTGGAAAGGGGTCTTTACATCAGGATCAGGAGGATTTCTTATGCCTGTATTTGTGTGACACTGTTGTTTGAGATATATTATACAAACAATCCATTGGAATTCCTCACTATATTGACTGATTTTCCCCCCACTGGTTGGATTGCCCGATATGCTCATGGCCTTAGAACACCACCTAAAATGTTTACATTTTCGTGTTCATTCTAGCTGGGCACTTTGAATCGCCCCAGGGACTGAATTGTTTTCTCGGAACCTCCACATACTCATTTCTTCTCTGCATGCTGCTGAGTGTGGGTTTCAGAGAGTACTTCACACGGCGGGAGTAAGAAGTGGTAGGGTTGGGGGTGGGGAGCAAAGGAGGAACAAGAGGCCAGAAACTGTCACTGAGGTCATAGTGCTGGTGTTTCTCTCTTTGCATTCCCTCTTGTGTTTCATGGGGCCAGTCATTTGCAAGGGCTACATTTTTTTAGACTTTCCAAATTTATCCTTCCAAATCTGTCTCCCTTCTGTTCTTTGTGTTTATTCCCCATCCTAGACCAAGATTTCAGAGAGAGCTAGAACTTCAGTGCTGTTCCCTATTCGATAGTGGTGAGAGCATGCATCCTGGCCTTGTTCCTGATCTTAGGGGGAAGCATTTAGCATTTGGTCTTTCCCCATTTTGTAAGATGCTAACTGCAGGCTTTTTTTGTAGATGCACTTTACTAACTTGAAGAAGTTCTTCTTTATTCTTATTTTTTTCTGTGAGTTATTTTTTTTCGAATGGGTGTAAAATTTTGTCAAGTGCTTTTTCTGCATTGATTAATATTATCACGTGACGTTTTTCTTTTTAAGAATGTTAAGATCATGGATTACATTAATGATTTAAAAATATTTAACCAACCTAGGATGAATTCCATAGTACACAATTCTTTTAAAATATTGCTGAATTCTACTTGCTAATATTTTGTTAATCTTTTTGCATCTATATCATGAGGAATGTTGGTCTGCAGTTTTCTTTTCTGCCTTTGTATGGTGTTGGTGTCGGTGCATTAGTGATTTCATAAAATGACTTGGGAGGTGATCTCTTTTATTTTCTGTGTGACATTAGATGGAATTAGTATCGATTCTTCCTTAAAAAGTTGATACAATTCTCCAGTTACACGGTGTGGGCCTGGATATTTCCTTTTTAAGAGTTTTAAATTTACAAGTTCAATTTTCTTAATAATTATAAGGCCATTCAAATGACCTATTTCATATTGGGTGAGTTGTGGTAGTTTTTGTTTTCTGAGGAATTGGTTCATTTCACACCTAATTGTCAAATTTATGTGTGTAGAGTTGTTTGTAGTACTCCTTTATTATCCTTTTTATATCTCCAGGGTCTGGAGTGATGTCCCCTGTTTTATTTCTGATAGTGCTGACATTTTTCCAGAAAAGCCTAATGAACCCCAGTGCATCCAGGTAGATTTTGAGCTAGCATAAAGCTTCCAGGAACTGGTTATGCCCCACTTGTCCTCACTGGGGAGTGACAAAATTGTCCCTCATTGCTACTTCTCTGCCTTATTTTCACTCTGCCCAACCTGGCCCCACTGGATAACTCACTGTTACAAGAACAGTCTGTGTTTCTGAAATTTTCCCTGAAAAGAAAACTCTGTACTGTCTTTCCTGCCTGTTTGAATTCCATCTACCCTTCACGGCCAGATAAAGTACCTCCTTCCCAGCAAGGTCTCTCTAATCATCCCAGATCAAACTGATAGCCCCTCTGAACTCCAGCAGGAACCCCTGCCCATGCCATTAACCAAGCCTTTCAGTAGCCTTACACCAGAGATGTATGGTTAGGAACACAGGCTCTTGCCAAGGCATACCTGGGCTTCAGTCTTTGCTCTGCCATTTCCTAGCTGCATGACCTGAGACAACTAACTTCACTTCCTTGAATCTTAGTGGCCTCCTTTGTAAAATGAAAAGATACTCTGCCTGCCAGGGTTGTTGTAAAGATTAAATAATATGTCTGAAAAGCTATTAAGTATGAAATAGATATTAGGGATATTCCAATATAATAATAATTAAAAATCAAGGGTAAATGGGAAAATATTCATAAAATAATGTTGTAATAGGAGAATTATAAAACTGTAGGTTAAGGTTAGAAAGATCCAAGAGTGTGTGCATGGTGTGTGTGTTCACAAACATACATAAAATAATGGGAAGACACACTTCAAAAACAGTTTAAATGATAGTTAGCTCTAGATGATGGGATACTTGCTGGTTTTTGTTTTCTGTTCTATATTTTAAATTTTTGGGGGTGGGACTGCAATAGATTTCTAACTCAAAAATATTATTTAAAAAATCAAGGTCTGCTGATATATTATTATTTGGTTATTTATACTGCACCATACTTTAGAAAGGGTTTAAAACAGCATACAATGTATCAAATTAAAATTAAAATATAAAACAAATTGAAGCAAAGGAGAAAATGCAGGTAGGAAAGATGCTATGTAGTGACACTGCTAAAAATTTGTTATGACTGTCTCATATCTTTCTTTTTAAAGAAGGAATGTCCTAGGATTTCCTTTAGTCATGAGTTTAATAAGTAAGATTAACTTAGGTAAAAGAAGGACAGCATTGTACAATGCAATGGAATAATATTAAAATTATACTTAAAAGAGAATAATTTTCTGCTAGTTTTCATTGAGTTAAACCGTCTGATTATTTTGTTGTTGGCATCATAGACAGACCCAAGGAAAGCATGGTTGCCATTATTTATATTTTATTATACTTGCATAATGAATTGAAAGTTATAAGTACAGATGCTTCTTGACTTATGATGGGTTACATGCTGGTTAAACCCATCGTAAGTTGAAAATATCATAAATTATGAATACATTTAATACACCTAGGCTACTGAACATCATGGCTTAGCCTAGCCTACCTTAAATGTGCTCAGAAAACTTGCAGTAGCTCACAGTTGGGCAAAATACCTAACACAAAGCCTATTTTATAATTAAGTACTCAGTAGCTCATGTACACACTAGTTTGCCAAGGCAGGAAAATGTCAAAATTCAAAAGTCAAGGTATGATTTCTACTGAATGTGTATCGCTTTTGGACCATCGTTAAGGTGAAAAATGATAAGTTGAACCATCATAAGTTGGTAATTATCTGTATACGTTTGTTAGTATTGGTTTTGCCTATCTGTTTTGAATAAGTTGAATGGAGAGGGCGGACAAACCCCAACTGGGAGTAAAGTCCTTCCCTGGCCCTGCTATTTCTTAGTGAGGTCTTACTTCCTTGGCTTATTCCTCTTTTCGGAAATTGAGGGGTCTAGACAAGAAGATCTAACTTTGACCATCTACAGTTCAGCACAGCTGTAGTTTCACTTGTTTAGGAATGTGAAACTACTATAAAGATTCCCAGTGAAAGGATCAATTTCTTGCTGCATGTTTATATAACGCACCTTCTGTTGGAGGACGTGTATTGTTTCTTGTTCTTTGCTATTATAGCCAATTCTGCACTGAAGCGCATATATATATATATATAAAACTTTGCTGAAGTATACAAAGATCTGTATGGTGAAAGTTAAGTGCTTAGGTCAAAGTACATATATGTTTAACAGTTTTTTTTGGTATATATTCCAAACCTCCATTGATCCTTCCACCGGGAATCTTTTTTTTTTTTTTTTTTTTTTTCGGGAATCTTTATAGTATGTTACTTGACCCATGTTAAGAAATGTTCATCGTAGACTTCTGTGATATTAACATAATTTAAATGTCTTTTTCACAGAGAGACCTCTCTCTCCCAAGGCCATCAAAGGATTTGAAACTGCTCCACTTACCAAGAATTATTATACTGTGGTAAGTGTTCAGATGATGAATAAAAATTTTCTTGACTCTATATGGAACTTTTTCACTTATGAAACCATCTATGTGTTGAGGTGACACGAAGGAAAGACTGAATAAATTTGCATGCATGAGTCCAATGCCATCGCATTACAGTGGAGTGCTACTTATATGCTTCTTATAGATGTCTAGAAGTCTTACATCTACCGTGCTGAAAAATTCAAAGGTAGCACAGATTCAGAGCACAGTTTCACTATCAAACACCAGTAAAATGGAAATTGGTTAATATATAAGAATTATGGTGAAATTCCGCAGTTAGACATACTCTTATGAGGTATTTAGAAGGTGAATTTCCAAGTTCCTATAATGCAATACGTTTTAAGTGGTTGCATTTTGTGATTTTACTTTAGAATTAATGACTTCATTATTATATCCTCTGGAATATTATCATCCTTTGAGGAGAGCCCAAAAGGAAGACTGTCCTTTGGCACAGTGGGAGGAATGGCATGGCTCTGGCTTAAACAGATATGTCAAAATATGTTAGCTATAAATAGCATACGTGCAGTACTCAAAATAAATTCCTGTTTGAACAAGAAATTGTATCATTCTCCTTCAGCTACTCTCTGCTTTCTCTTCATGTCTCCTTTCCAGACTTGGCCCAGTCACTAATTAAAAGGTCAAGTCATCATTAACCTCTAAGTCTCCCTGACTGGTAGCCTTGTCATTCCCCTGGCCCTGCCTCACCACCTCAGCTGAAATACAGCTGCATTTTTCATCCAGTGTTCTGTGTGCGTTTGTACTGGATACTCATCTCCCTTTGTGCATGGATAGTGTTTTTAAACATCTCTATACAGGCATGTGAATATCATTTGGTTTCAGAAAGTTGAATTTCACTCTTCAGTGAATTTGCTCCATAATGATGACAAGAGCAATAGAGAATATGAAAAATCAGAAAGGAACTCACTAGGTAACATGGGACAATAAATAATCACAGGAGACTAGTTTGTCAATATCTTTTCTCTTACATTTCCAAGGCTAAAACATATTAACCAGCAGGGATAGGTTTCCTTACTTTCTGACCACTTATTTTAGCTTTTAGATAACCTCTAATGATTTACTTTTTAAAGAAAGGTTGTAGTGGAATGATGGATGAAAATATTACCATATCTTCTTCTCCCTGTGGGTCTGGAGCATATCATCACTCTGCTTTGGATCTCTTTCTGCCTCTGCTGATTCTGCCAACTTAAAATGTGGTTGGGATTATCCAAGGCAGAGTAACCTCTGTGATTCTCAGATAATTTATATAAATCCTATGTATATAATCGTCGGACTCTGGACGTGCTGCAGTTTATATAACGTGCCTCCTGTTGGAAGATGTGTATTGTTTCTAGTTCTTTGCTATTATAGACAATTCTGCATTGAATAGCTTATATATATCACTTTGCCAAAGTATATGAAGATCTATATGGTGAAAGTTAAGTGCTTAGGTCAAAGCATATATATGTTTAACAATTTTTTTTGGTATATATCGCAAACCTCAGACCTAATAAAGATAACAAATGTTTTGGGGGAACTCATGATGACATGTGAAGAACCTGTAGAACTCCGATGTTCATTGCTTAATTATTGATCAGCTGAATATATTGTAACTAGATAGGGATGTGAAGAGTTTTTGGTTGGTAGGTTTTTTAAATCCACATTTCTTTGGCTTTGAATATTTAGGCAAATTTTTAATGTCTATTAATTAAAAATATGTTTTGAGTGTTCTGATTGTCCTCCTAATCTATGTTGAATAAAATAATCGATTCCACCCGCAGGATTTGTAGACTTGGAAAATCAGTTTCACTCACATGAAAAGTCCCCTCATCTGATCTTATATTAACTCTTGTTCCCTCCAAGAGTCATTAATTGTAGATATTTTCTGTTGCTAGATCTATAAGAGTACTAATGACTGATTTTTACTTCATTAAAAAAGATAACATTTTTCTCTTATATAACTAATTATATAAAAACGGTTTTTAAAATATCAGACTATACAGAAATAGAAAAAAATAAATACCACATGTAATCCCTCCACTTACAAATAATCACTATTAACATGTTAGTGACTCTCATGCCAGATTTTCTTAGAGGCAGGTGTATGTGTATACATATATATGCATATATATGTACATATAGCCTGTAATATATATGTGTATACATAAATGTTTAAATGAAACAGGAAATTGTGTATTCTTTCTTTTTCATAAAGTTTTTGGAGACAAAGTCTTGCTCTGTTGCCCAGGTTGGAGTGCAGTGGCATGATGTGGGCTCACTGCAACCTCAGCCTCCTGAGTTCAGGCGATTCTTCTGCCGCAGCCTCCCCAGTAGCTGGGACTACAGGCGTGTGCCACCTTGCCTGGCTAATTTTTGTAACTGTAAGAGAGATCGGGTTTCACCATGTTGGCCAGGCTTGTCTTGAACTCCTGACCTCAGTTGATCCACCCACCTCGGCCTCCCAAAGTGCTGGAATTACAAGAATGAGTCACCATGCCCAGCCCATAAAGATTTTTCTGTCTTCACACCCCAATAATACTTGTGTCTGACTAGAGCTGTTCTTTTTCTTTTCTTTTTTTGAGATCGAGTTTTACTCTGTTGCCCGGGCTTGAGTGCAGTGGTACAATCTTGGCTCACTGCAACCTCTGCTTCCTGAATTGAGGTGATTCTTCTGCCTCAGCCTCCCCAGTAGCTGGGACTACGGGTGTATGCCACCATGCCTGGCTAATTTTTGTAATTGTGGTAGAGATGGGGTTTCACCATGTTGGCCAGGGTAGTCTCAAACTCCTGACCTCAGGTGGTCCTCCTGCCTTGGCTTCCCAAAGTGTTGAGGTTACAGGCGTGAGCCACTGCACCCAGACAGACCTGTTCTTATGCTCTTCCATTTAGTGAGTCTTTATCAGCCTATGGCTCCTTTTATTTTGGTCCTGTGTATTAGTCAGGTTTTCCAGAGAAACAGAACCAATAGAAGAGAAAGAGAGAGAGAGAAAGAGAGAGAGAGAGAGAGAGAGAGAGAGAGAGAGAGAGAGAGAGAGAACAAATAAAGAACTGGCACATGTGAATATGGAGACTGAGAAATCCCACAGTTTACCGTCTCAAAGCTGGAGACCCAAGAAAGCTGGTGGTGTAATTCTGTACAAGTCCAAGGGCCTGGGACCAGAGAGCTAATAGTATAAGTTTCACTCTGAGGTCAGGAGAAGATCAGTTTTCCAGCTCAAATAGGCAGACAGAGAAAGCAGATTCTCCCTTCTTCTACCTTTTTGTTCTATTCAGGTCCTTAACAGATTGGATGAAGCCCACTCACAATAGGGAGGCAATCTGCTCTACTACATCTACCAATTTAAATGCTAATCTCATCTGGAAACACCCCTACAGACACATGTAGAAATAATGTTTAGCTAAGTATCTGGGCGCCCTGTCTATCTGCCTAAGTTTACAGGATGTGATGATTAATTTTTTTTTTTTTTTGAGACGGAGTTTCGCTCTTGTTACACAGGCTGGAGTGCAATGGCGTGATCTTGGCTTACCGCAACCTCCACTTCCTGGGTTCAATCAATTCTCCTGCCTTAGACTCCCAAGTAGCTGGGACTACAGGCATGCACCACCATGCCTGGCTAATTTTTGTATTTTTAGTAGAGCCGGGGTTTCACCATGTTGACCAGGATGGTCTCGATCTCTTGACCTCGTGATCCACCTGCCTCGGCCTCCCAAAGTGCTGGGATTATAGACGTGAGCCACCGCTCCCGGCCGCGATGATTATTTTTACATGTCAAGTTGACACATAAATTTAATCATTGCATCCTGTAAACTTGGGCAGGATGCAGACCTCTTGGATTTTGCAAATCTGCAAACATGTTCTCCCTTTTATCAAATTTCTAAGGGTTTGTCTGCTGAGGTCAGCCCCATTTAGGCCTTGATGAAATTCTGATGTCATGTAAATTTTGAAATGTTAAGTAGTTGTACAGTGTGACCAAGGTGGCTGTGGGTACCCAGCTCAGACCCATACCTGCCACTAGGCATGTTTAATGTGTCTGTACTAAAAATATAAAAATTAGATCTGACCACTCCTGGCCTATTGTTTTGAATGGGAACTTAGCCTCCTTTAGGGACATGGCGGCCCAGAGAAAGCTTTTGCTCTCCCTGATCTTGGTTCCTTAATTGTCCTCAATCGTTGCTGCCATGTTAAACTTCTCTCACTATTAATTAGTTTTCTAATAATCTTCTTCTCCCCATTATCTTTCTTTGCTCTTTGCATATTGTTATATGCCAGGAAGATTTAAAAAGTAAAAATTAGAAAAAGGAACTGATACAGCTTGGTTATCAGGCTTTACTTGTATGCGGAACTCATGTCTTGGCACCCACGACCTCATTGGGAAGGCAGGACAAACATGATAGTGTAAGCCACATGGCAGAGAATGATGTCAGGTTGTAAAGTGTTGGAAGATGGGTTTTTCAAAATGTGGTTGGAATTCTTTGTCTCAGAGGCACCTGGGGAGGTTGTTAAAACTATAGACATACTGGTGTGGTGACTCATGCCTGTAATCCCAGCACTTTGGGAGCCTGAGGCAGGTGGATCACTTGAGGTCGGGAGTTCAAGACCAGCCTGTCCAACATGGCAATACCCCGTCTCTACTAAAAATATAAAAATTAGCTGGGTGTGGTGGCCCAGGCCTGCTACTTGGGAGACTGAGGCAGGAGAATCACTTGAACTGGGAGCCGGAGGTTGCAGTGAGCAGGGCCAAATACTTAACTTGCTACATCAAAACCTCTGGCTGTTGATTCCAGGAAATAGCATTTTTAACAACTCCCACTCCTTCCTTAACCACTTCCCCTTAACACACAGGTGGTTCTGATGCTCACTTCACCTAAAATATGAGAACCAATCAAGGAAAAGGTTGAACGGAGGATGTAGGATTCAAGGCAAATCTTGGAGGAAGGTTGGAACTTAAGACAAGCAGAGAAGAGCTGAGAGCTTATTCAGACAGGGAATTTATGAGCAAATTCTCCCAGGCAAGAATGTGCATGTCTGTAATTAGTCCCTACAGGTCAGAGAGTGGACTGCACTCTCTTCTCCCGTCCAAATGCCCCTAGTAAGATGGGATTCTTTATCCACTGCAAGCATTGCAGCACACTGTAATAAAGCTGTCCTTTGTGCTGTCACAAATAGGCCAGACTACAGTAATCTTAATATTCAACTCTGGGCATAAGCATCTGTGTGCAGAGTGAAAGATGGTATTTCTCCACATTCAAGTAGGAAAATATAATCAGTAAGGACCAATATAATTTATTTTGTTCTTGCTTTCTTCTACTTCATGTAACATATGGTAGACGCCTAAAGGGCATGTTTTAAAGAACCTGCCTGCATAGAAAAGGTGGGAGGAAGGCTGTGGCATGTTACATTACAAAAATTCTAGGAAGCCTCGGGTAACCTTTGCTGTAGCCTCCTGCCTTCTGCTCACCCTCATTTTCTCTTTCACTCTTCTATCTCCCCTCTTGCTCCCACCCTGGAGTTTTTCTACCTTTCTAGTGCTCACCCAGCTTTTTAATTCTACTAGCCTAAACTACCTTATGAAACTATGCATTGATTCTCTTTTCCATATTAGCTCTTATTTCTTTCTTACCCTCTTCCCATCTTACTCCTCCATACTGCTCTTCCGTGTGAGAGCTGGAGGTGGAGGAACTGAACTCCTCGTGAATTTGTCTGTGGCTAATGGGGAATAGTGCTGCTTGTTTTGTGAAAGCCAAGGACATGGGCATGCAGAATCAGTCACTGCAGGTGGTTCTGCTGGCATGGAAATCAACTATGACATAAGTATGGTAATATATTGCCCTTTTTCTTCTCAAAGAACTTTACCAACATTAGCTCATTTTTATAGGCATCATAATTATCTCAGAATTTCTGTAATGTAATATTTTTGCTTTAAGGTTTCCTGAGACCATTACAGTCTCCTCTATCATTGGATATATCTCTATTTTCAGCCATTGTTTATGCATTTTAGTTTCTTAAAATAATTTCTTTATACTTTTATGACTCCTTCCCTTTGGAAAATGTAGTTATACAAATGAACTCACTCTAAAGCCTTTCCAAGAAATGTAGGAAATGTGTTTTACTGGAAAATCAATAGCCCAATATGGCAGTACCAAAGGCCTCCACCTTTTTTTTCTATGGGTTCTCACTGTCTATTTTATTCTGAATTCAGGGAAAGGTTGGTTGAGCAAAAGGATGCCCACTTGTCCTTGTGAAGACAGAGTCAGGGAGGCAAAAGCAGTGTCTGGACAGTCTATTTTAGTGAGTTTGAATGGATTTCATCAGATCAAATTGTACTGCTCTGAAGTCGCTTAGCCTGCCAAACTCCTTGCCTTCTGACTCACCACTGAGGCCTTCTGTTTGGGAGCACATAGCCTTCTCTGTCTGCTTCCCTTCTTATCCTTTTACATTAGATGCCCTGTGGCCTGAAAAATAACCAGTCTCAGAAGTTCATCAGTTGATATTTTGAGATAAAGTTCCAAGTGACTTTGGGAAGGAATTCCAAACATCTACTCGGATGAGCACTTCTGCTCATCCAACCACAGCAAGAGAAGTTCTATTTAGTATATTACTACTCACATGTTTTGGGGTGGGGAGGCATAATTTGATAAAAAGACTTAACCACTTTTGTCATTTTAGTTTTGTAAAGTCCATTGTACCACTCTCAAAATTTTCAGTCATATGAGTTTAATGTATATTTCCGTTAAGCTCTCCAGAACTCACTCCAAGGCAGCAGGGAGTGTCTGCATGCCACCCTCCCATGGGAATAACTGTCCTGTGCCAGTGGTTCCAGCAGACAGGGAACCCCTTGAAAGTGTGTTGCCTCACCTAGCAAATACACCCATTGGAGCAGGACACTTGTCACCTTTCTTGAAGAATCTTAACAATTTCATGTACAAGAGCCCCAGATGATAGCATTTTAAAGGGAGCTGAAATATTAAGGCTATTTCAATGGGGGAGGGGGAGAGTGAATTATATCAACCACAGAATTAAAGTAATGTCTGTTTTAAACATCACATTTTATGATGAAAGTAATATCTATGACTTTTTTAATGTAAAAATTCCCTTCAAGCAATGACTATTTGCTGTTGTTTTTCTTTATTTCAACAGATATTATAATTCAGGGACTATGACAGTAATAGACAACAGTACTTGAAGGGAGGGTGACAGCTGGGCATGGTTGCTCATACGTGGAATCCCAGAACTTTGGGAGGCTGAGGCAGGAGGATAGTTTGAGCCCAGGAATTCAAGACCAGCCTGGGCTACATAGTGAGACCCTGTCTCAACAACAACAACAAAATTTAGCTGGGCATGGTGGCATGTGCTTGTAGGCCCAGCTACTTGGGAGGCTGAGGTGAGAGGATCACTTGAGTCTGGGAGGCCAAGGTTGCAGTGAGCCGAGATGGGGCCACTGCACTCCTGCCTGAGTGACAGAGCAAGATCCTATCTCAAAAACAAACAAATAACAAAAAATAAATTGATTATTAAAAAATTAAAAAAATATTTTAAAGGAAGGGTGAGGATGTGAGATGGCTTGTTACCAGACATGGTCTTTTTAGAAAAGTGTGAATAGGCTGAGCGTGCACTTTGGGATGCCAAGGCGGGCAGATCACGAGATCAGGAGTTTGAGACCAGCCTGGGCAATATGGTGAAACCCCGTTTCTACAAAAATACAAAAATTAGCTGGGTATGGTGGCGCGTGCCTGTAGTCCCAGCTACTTGGGAGGCTGAAGCATAAGAATTACTTGAACCCAGGAGGCGGAGGTTACAGTGAGCCGAGATTGCACCACTCCACTCCAGCCTGGCAACAGAGTGTTTTTAGTGTATTCAAAGAGTTGCACAGACATCACCACTATCTTATCTAATTTCATAACATTGTTATCATCCCAGAAAAAACCTTCTTTTCATTAGCAGTCACTTCCCATTTCCCATTCTCTCAAGCCCTTGGCAACCACTAATCTATTTTCTGTCTGTATGGATTTTGCCTATTCTGGAAGTTTTCTATACATGGAATTCTATATTATGTGCTATTTTGTGTTTGGTTTCTTTCACTTAGCATAGTATTTTCAAGGTTCATCCATGTTGTAGAACGTATCAGTACTTCTTTCTTTTTATAACTACGTCATATTCCGTTATATGGATAGACAGAGACCAGCTTTTACTTATCCATTTATCAGTAGATGGGCCTTTGGTTGCTGCCACTTTTTGGTTACTATTAAAAATGCTGCTATGAACATTCATGTACAAATTTTTATGTGGACGTTTGTTTTCACTTCTCTAGGAGCAGAATCGCTGGGTCATATGGTAACTCTGTGTTTGACTTTCTGAGGAATAGTCAAACTGTTTATCACAGTAGCAGTGTCATTTTACATTCTTACCAGCAATGTGTGAGAGTTTCAGTTTTTCTACATCCTCACCAACAGTTGTTATCGTCTGTTTTTTTTGTTCTTTGTAATGTAACCACCCTATTTAGTATCCAGTAGTATCTCATTGTGGTTTTGGTTAGCATTTTCTTAATAGTTAATGATGTTAGGTATTCTTATCGGCCATTTGTATATCTTCTTTGGACAAATGTCTACTCAAATTCTTTGGCAACATTTAATTGATTATTTTTCTTGTTGAGTTGTAATAGTTCTATATATATTTTGGATACTAGACTCTTATGAGATATATGATTTTGATTTGCAAATATTTCTTCCTTTCTATGAGTTGTCTTTTCACTTTCTTGATAATGTCATTTCACACAGAAAACTTTTTAGATTGATGAATTCTAGTTTACTTATTTTTGTTGCTGTTGCTTATGCTTTTAGTGTCACTGAAGAATCCGTTGCCAAATTGAAGGTCATGAAGATTTCCTCCTCTGTTTAATTTAAGACGTTTGTGGATTTAACTCTGAAATCTATTTTGAGTTAATTTTTGTATATGGTGTCAGGTAGTAGTGTAACTTCTTTCTTTTACATATGAATATCCAGTTTCCTCAGCAACATTTGTTGAAAAAAACTGTTATTTCCCCATTGAAAGGTCTTTTTTTTAAATTGACAGATAAAATTATATGTATTTATTGTGTACAACATGACATTCTATCATGTTTAGTCATTGTGGAATGATTAAAGCTAGCTAATTAACACACATATTACCTCATATAGTTATTTTTGTGGTAAGAACAATTAACATTCACTCTCTTAGCATTTTTCAAGAGTACAATATATTGTTATTTACTCTAGTCACAATGTTGCACAAGAGCTCTCTGGAACTTATTCCTTCTAATGAATGTTTCATATCTTTTGATCAACATCATTCCAACCCACTCCCCCAACTGCCCCAGCACCTTGTAAGCACCATTCTATTTTCTAGTTCTGTGAGATCAACTTTTTAAGATTGCACATATGATGAGATAATGTGGTATTTTCCTTTCTGTGCCTGACTTATTTTACTTAATAGGATGTCCTCTAGATTCATCCATGTTGCAAATAGCAGGATTTGCATCTTTTAAATGACTGAATAGTATTCCATTGTGTTTTGTTTTGTTTTGAGACAGGGTCTTGCTCTGTCACTCAGACTGGAGTGCAGTGATCCCGGCTCACTGCAATCTCTACCCACTGGGCTCAAGTGATCCTTCCACCTCAGCATCCCAAGTAGCTGGGACTACAGGTGTGTACCACCACACCTGGCTAATTTTAGAATTTTTTTGTAGAGACAGGGGCTTAACATGTTGCTGAGGCTGATCTTGAACTCTTGAGCTCAAGCAATCTGCCCACCCCAGCCTCCCAAAGTACTGGGATTATAGGCATGAACCTCCATGCCCAGCCTCCATTGTGTTTATATATCACATTTTCTCTGTCCATGCATCCGATGATTTCATATTTCGGCTATTGTGAGTAATGCTGCAATGAACATTTTTATTTTTGGAATTTGAATCTGTTTGTCAATATCCATAAAATAACTTACTGAGATTTTGATTGGAATTGTGTTGAATCTATAGATTAAGTTGGAAATAACTGACATCTTGTTAATATTGAGTTTTTTTACCCATGAATGTAGGATATCTCCCCATTTATTTAGTTCTTTGATTTCTTTTACCAGAGTTTTGTAGTTTTCTTTGTATAAATCTTGAACATATTTTTTTAGATTTATACTTAAGTATTTCATTTTTAGGGATGCTAATTTGAATCGTATTGTTTTGTTTCTGATTTTAATTGTTTATTGCTGATAAAGGAAAATGATTGACATTCGTGTATTGACTTTGCATCTTGCAACCATGCTATAATTACTCATTCGCTCCAAAAAATTTTTTGATTTATTTAGATTTTCTACATATACAATCATTGTCATCTGCAAATAAAAACAGTTCTATTTCTTCCTTCCCAATGTGTATATCTTTTTTTGTTCTTGTCTTATTTCATTAGCTAGGATGTTCAATATGATGTTGAAAAAGAGCAGTGTGAACAGTCTTGTTTTGTTCCTGATATTAGTAGGAAACCGTCTGGCTTCTCCCCATTAATTATGATGATAGATGTCAAGATTTTTTTTTGTAGCTGTTCTTTATCAAGTTGAGAAACTATTACTAGTTTTCTGAGAATTTTTAAAAAAAAATCATGAATAGGTGTTGTATATTGACAAATGCTTTTTCTGCATTGATGTGATCATGTGATTTTCCTTCTCTAGCCTGTTGATGTGATAGATTACAGTAATGATTTTTTTGAATGTTGAACTAGTCTTGCATACTTGGAATAAATCACACTTAGCTGTGTGGTAGCATTCTTTTTATCTATTGCTGGATTTTATTTACTAATAGTTTGTTGATGATTTTTGTAACTATGTTCCTGAGAGATACTGGTTTATAGTTTTCTTGTAAATGTCTTTGGTTTGGGTATTGGTATAATTCTGGCTTCTTAAAATGAGTTAGGAAGTATTTATTCTCTCTGCTTCTATGTTCTGGAAGAGATTGCAAAGAATTGATATAATTTCTTCCTTAAATGTTTAGTAGAATTTACCAGTGAACTTATCTGGGCTTAATGCTTTCTGTTTTGGAAGGTTATTAATTACTGATTAATTTTCTTTACTAGATGTAGGCCTATTCATATTATCTATTTCTTCTCTTGTGAGTGTTGGAAAGTTGTATCTTTAAAAAACTGGTCCATTTAATCTAGGTTATCAAATTTGTAGGCAGAGTTATTCACAATATTTCTTTAACACTATTTTAATGTCCATGAGATCTTTAGGATATCCTGCCATTTTATTTCTGATACTAAGAGTTTGTATCTTCTCTCTTGTTTTCAATGAAGTTCATCAATTTTAGTGATCTTTTCAAAGAGCCAGCTTTTCATTTAATTGATTTCCTCTACTGAGTTCCCATTTTCGATCTCATTGATTTCTGCCCTACTTTTTATTATTTCTTTTCTTCTACATGCTTTAGATTTTGTTTACTCTTTCTTTCTTTCTTTCTTTCTTTTTTTTGAGATGGAGTCTTGCTGTCACCAGGCTAGAGTGCAGTGGCGTGATCTCAGCTCACTGCAACCTCCACCTCCCAGGTTCAAGCGATTCTCCTGCCTCAGCCTCCCGAATAGCTGGGACTACAGACACATGCCATCATGCCCAGCTAATTTTTGTACTTTTGGTAGAGACAGAGTTTCACCATGTTGGCGAGTATGGTCTCTATCTCTTGACCTCATGATCCACCCACCTCGGCCTCTCAAAGGGTTGGGATTACAGGCATGAGCCACTGCACCCAGCCAATCTTTCTTCTTTTCTAATACATGCATTTAGTGCTATAAATTTCCCTATAAGCACTGCAACTACATTCCACACATTTTACTAAGTTATACTTTCTTTCCATTTAGTTCAACATAATTTAAAATTTCTCTTGAGGGCTAGAAAGAGTGAGGGAACAGGCAGTAACTGCTTAATAGAAAGCACCAAGTTTCTTTGGTGATCATTAAAATGTTTTGGGGTTGGGCATGGTGGCTTACACCTGTAATCCCAGTACTTTGGGAGGCCAAGGCAGGAGGATTGCTTGAGCTCAGGAGTTTGAGACCAGCCTAGACATCACAGTGAGACCTCTTCTCTACCAAAAAATAAACAAAAATTAGCCAAGTGCGGTGGTGCATGCTTGTGGTCCCAGCTACCTGGGATGCTGAGGTAGGAGAATCACTTGATCCCAAGAGGTGGAGCCTGCAGTGAGCTATGACTGCAACTGCAATACTGCCCTCCAGCCTTGGCAACAGAGCAAGACTCTGTTGAAAGAAAGAAGAAAGAAAGCAAGAGAGAAAGAGGGAAGGAAGGAAGGAAGGAAGGAAGGGAGGGAGGGAGGGAGGGAGGGAGGGAGGAAAGGAGGGACAGAGGGACGGAGGGGGCAGGGGAGAGGAGGGAGTGAGGGAGGGAAGGAAGGAATGATTTGGAACTAGACAGAGGTGACAGTTGTATGACATTGTGAATGGATTAAATTCCACTGAATTTTACACTTTAAAAAAAATAAAAAAATAAAATTTCTCTTGAAAATCTTTTTATAAAAGAAATGTGTTATTTTGAGATGTGTTGTTTAATCTCCAAGTATTTTTCTGTTATTGATTTCTAGTTTGATTACATTGTGGTCTGAGATCATTGTGGTATGATTCTTATTTTAAATTTA
The DNA here is from genome assembly GCF_049354715.1 of Callithrix jacchus. Taxonomy (NCBI): domain Eukaryota; kingdom Metazoa; phylum Chordata; class Mammalia; order Primates; family Cebidae; genus Callithrix; species Callithrix jacchus. The sequence continues at coordinate 133,518,567 of NC_133524.1, read as the reverse complement.
TTAAAGTGGGTTTTATGGATCATAATGTGGATCTATCTTGATTTATTTTGAGGAAAGTTTCAAATAGGCTCGAGAAGAATATGTAATCTGCTGTTGTTGGTTGAAATAGTCTATGGATGCCAGCTATACCCAGTTGCTTGATGGTACTATTGAGTTCTAGTATGACCTTTCTGATTTTTTGCTTGCTGGATCTCTCCATTTCTGATAGAGGGGTATTGAAGTCTCAACTGTAATAGATTTATCTATTTCTATTTGAAGTTCTAGCAGTTTTGCATCACATTTTTTTTTGTTTTGTTTTACCAAGTATTAAATCACAGGAGGAATTTACTCCAAGAATGCCAATCAACATACTGGACAATGTCTTTAACTATAGTTTACAACAATAGCTTACAACTATAAGGACCTTTCATATAGCTACTTCTAATGTCAGTACTCACTGAAAGGCATAATATTAAAGTATAACTCAACCAAAGAAAATGTTACTTTTGTTCATTAATTTTGTTCTTTTGTTTCTTTTGTTCATTTATTGAACTAGAAATTAGCAGGTACCAATGTGTGTAAAATGCCTAAAAAATACACGATGCCATTATCAGATAGGTTTGAAAAACATAGTATCATGTTGGCTCTGCTTAGAGATTCAAAAATATTTAGCATATTAAAAGTTCTAAAAAGCTATGCATAAAGAAATTTGTATAAATTATTTAATAGTTTTCCATAATTGTTATTGTCATCGTTGGGAACTAGATATATCAATATACTTTCAGATTTATTAATATACTTTCTTTTACCTGTCCTTTGAATGAGAGCGGGTTAAGCAAACAAATTTATTGTCATTTGCACTGACAAGGAACTAGAGTGTTAATTTTTTTTATTATTAATTGAAAGGGAGAATGCTTCCACCACAACTTTGGTGGAAGAGTTTTCATTCGATTATAAAAGTTGTGCCTCATGTATTTTGATTATGTTGTTAGGCACAAACATATCAAGGACTGTTGTGTCTTTTTGGAGAAATGACCTCTTTATTATAATGTAATACCTCTTTTTATTCCTGAGAATTTTTCGGGCTCTAATGTTCGCTCTGTCTAAAATTAACATACCCACTCCAGCTTTCTTTTGATTAGTATGAACATGATATCTCCTTTTTCATGCCTTTACTTTGAATTAATAAGTGTCTTTATATTTAACTTGAATTTCTTATTAACAGCATTTGGTTGGGTCGTATTTTTTTATTCACTCTGAAAATGTGTGTCTTTTCATCGGTATATTTACACCACTGACATTTAAAGGGATTATTGATATAGGTGGATTAATGCCTACCATAGTTGTTACTGTTTTCTCTTTGTTGCCTTTTTTGTTGTTAGCTTTTTGTCTACCACATTTTTCTCCTTCTGTTTTACTTGAGCATGTTGCTCTAAACATAATTGCTGTATGCAACCACTATGCCGTATTTTAGTGGTTGCTCTATGCCTTTATAGCTAGACCCAGCTCACTTCCATATAATACTATACAAAGATATATACTATATTCACAGGTAGTGCAAGTACTTTATAATAACATAGTATTCCTAATTATTACCTCCCACCCCTCGTATGATTGTTGTCGTTCATTTTACTTACATATAAATACACATTAGTATATACACTCACATAATCAAATACATTTCTGCTATTATTATTTTGAATAAACTGTTATCTGTTAGGTCAATTAAAAATAAGAAAAAAGTTTTTATTTTATCTTTGCTTATCCATTCTCTAATATTCTTTCCTTCTTTATGTAGATTCAAATTTCTGACCTATATTGTTTTTCTTCTCTGAAGAACTTCTTTTAACATTTCTTGCAAGGCAGGTCTAATGGTGACAATTTCCCTCAGTTTTTTTGTCTGAGAAAGTCTTGATTTGTCCCTCACTTTTGAAGGATAATTTTACAAGTTACAGAACTCAAGGTTAGTGGGTTTTTCTCTCAATGCTTTAACTATTTCACTCCACTCTCCTCTTGCTTGCACTGTTTCTGAGCAGAAGTCAGATGTAACATCTATGTGAACTGTGTAGATAAGCTCTTTGTTTCCTGTGCTTCTTTCAAGAATTTTTTGTTCATTTTTGATTTTCTGGAGTTTTAATATCATATGTTTAAAATTTTCTTTTGTATTTATCCTACTTGCTCTCTGTGTTTCCTGGATCTGTGATTTGGTTTCTGACTCGAATTTTGAGTAAATTCTCAACCATTATTCATGTATTTCTGCTATTATTTTGTCTTTCCTTATATTTCCACATAACATGAATGTTGCACCTTTTGTAATTGTCCCACAGTTCTTTGATATTCTGTTCTTTCTCCCTCAGTCTTTTTTCTCTTTGCTTTTTGGTTGTAGACGTCTCTATTGACATATTCTCAAGCTCAAAGATTCTTTCCTCAGCCATGCCCAGGCCACTATTGAGCTCATCATGGGCAGGCATTCTTCATTTCTGTTACAGTGTTCTTCATCTCTAGCATTTCTTTTTGATTCTTTCTTAGAATGTCTGTCTCTCCGCTTACAATATCCATCTATTCTTGCACATTGTCTACTTTTTCTGTTAGAGTCCTTAGTATTTTAATTACAGTTACTTGAAAACACTAGTCTAATAATTCTAACATTCCTGCGTTATCTGACTTGAGTTCTGATGCTTGCCTTGTCTCTTTATACTGTATTTTTTTGCCTTTTAATAAGCCTTATAAGTTTTTGTTGGAAGCCTGACATGATGTACTGGGTAAAGGAACTGTGGTAAATAATCCTTTAGTAATGTGGTGGTAAGGTGTAGAAGGAGGGGAGGCATTCTATATTTCCATGATTAGGTCTCAGTTTTTAGTGAGCTTGTGTCCCTGGACTGTGAACTTCACCAGTGCTTCCTAGTTCTCTACCTTAGGTGGGACAGGATGACTAGAAAGGGCTGGAGTTTGGTTATCTTCCTTCCCCCATTTGGAAAGCTAGAGCTGGCTGGAGTTGCTTATTGATCTTCCCCCGTATCAGTTAGTATCTGATAATACTTAAATAGGTTATGTTCATGCCTGTAATCCCAGCACTTTGGAAGGCTGAGGTGGGTGGATCACCTGAGGTCAGGAGTTTGAAACCAGCCTGACCAACATGGTGAAACCTTGTCTCTAATAAAAATACAAAATTAGTCAGGTGTGGTGACACACACCTGTAATTGCAGCTACTAGGGAAGGCTGAGGCAGGAGAGTTGCTTGAACCTGGAAGCCGGGGGTTACAGTGAGCGGAGATCACACCATTGCACTCCAGCCTGGGCAACAAAAGTGAAACTTTGTCTCAAAACAAAAGGAGCGGACAGAAAACAGGTTTTGCTCTGGTGAAATAATTTCTTCTGAGGGCTGACCTTGTTAAGAAGAATAGAGTGCTCTGGCATATTCAAAATGGTGACTTTTTCCCTCCCTCTGCCTGAAGCATGAGAGTATTTTCCTCTAAACTTCACTGAGAGAACCTGGAGCTTAAACTCACAACAGTGTGGGTGTGCTGTCCTAATACTGGCCCCCTGGAATTCCTAGCTCTCAGACTTGTCCATACCAGCCCCCAGAAGTCTGTCAATTACATTGTAGTTTTTCTACCCTGGTGCTGGTTCCTGTGGAGGCTTCTCTTTGTGATTCTCTTTATCTGCCTGTCTGTTTCTCCAATTATTGGAGTAGCAGTTTTCCCTGTTACCTCACCTTTATGATAGATTTAAGAGAAAACAATGGCTTACTTCAGTTTGTTTAGCTATTTACTTCCTGTTAGGACAGAGTAATGACTTCTAAGCTCTTTATGTGTCAGACTGGAAAATGAAAGCCTTTTTTCTTTTTTAAAATAGGCATGTATAAATATATACTTTTCTATAAACACTGCTTAACGGCACCCCGTGAGTTTTTATATGTTGTATTTTCATTTTCATTCATCTCAAAGTGGTTTCTAATTAAATTCTCACGCTCAGATTTTCTATAGAGGGGAATATTTCTATTCCATTGCTGGGTTAATTTCTGAGAACATCAATACCTCCAGAACCCTGCATTTACACTTTTAGAGAGTAGCTTCTGAGGAATAGAGTAACTGAAAGTAGACATCAGTATAGGAGCCACAATTTAACACCTAACTTTTGAAGCCATCCTGTGTTCTTCTAACCCAGTGATTCTCAACTGGGGGCAATAGTGCCCTTCAGGTGACATTTGTCAACGTCAAGGCAATGAAATGGGCATTCCATCACAACAAAGAATTATCTGGTCTGAAATGTTAATAATGTTGCTATTGAGAAACCCTTTTTTAACCCTTTAAATTGGTAGGTCTGTTTCCCACTTATTCAGCACCTCTCCGTACAGTGTGTCACTACATCTTCATAATGATCCCCAAAGTAGGTGCAACATCATAATCTGAGATGATGTAAGTAAAGCTTTAAACTGAAGCAACCTCTCAGTCAGCAGCAGAGTCAGTACGACCACTCTCTAGTCCAGTTGTTTCCCAGAGAGCCCACGGTTACTAGGATCTCCACTTGTTTTGACCATTCCACCTTCCCAAAGCAGATCATCATGCATTGTCCTGTGAATATATGGCTGGCATGTTGGTAGGCTAATACACTTCTTCTTCTTAAGGACACTTCACTCTGTCTTGTGACTCTCTGTTTAATGTCTCTGCAAATACAGTAAAAACTCCCTGTGGGCAGCACAGCAGTTGGCACAGAGTAGGCACTCAGTCTATTTTGTTGAATGAATTAGAATATATGAAAGAAAATATACCAGAATGTTAACTGGGTTGTCTCTAAGAGCTTAAATGAAGGTTTTACTTGCCACTAGAAGATACTAGGAAATGGAGTGTGACATGACCCTAGGACTGGTGGGGCAAGAAAAATTGTGAACCCCCATATTGGTTGTTTTGCCCATATGATTTTAATTATGTTATTAAAGTCTGTCAATTTAATGATTAATAATAAATAATCAGTATTATTTCTCTTGTTAAATTTCTCGCACTTCAGCCTACTTTGTTCTTTGAATTGTTCATGGTAGTACCTTTTGCCTTTAATAAAAGACTAGCTTTAACTCTGCTTAAAAATTCACTGTATCCTCAGATTTGTTCCCTAACGGTCTTGTCACAAGCATAAACAAAAATCTCTTGTGATGTTTGATATCACAGTGATTCTGAAATTATACTGACATTTAGTCTCCATGTCTTAAGGTAGCTGGCCTCAATTTTCTCCTCCATAAAAGAGGAATACTGAATATTTGTTAACTAACTGAGAACTTCCTGAGGATAAAATGATTTACGGCACACGAAAGCATTTTAAACAGTACCGTGGGGCTTGGCGTGGGCTCATACCTGTAATCCCAGCAGTTTGGAAGGCTGAGGCAGGAGGATTGCTCCAGACCAGGAGTTTGAGACCACCCTGAGCAACATAGAGAGATCCGGTCTCTACAAGAAATAAATAACCAAGCAATACTGTGTAAATGGCAAGACCCCTTCAGTTACGGGTAACTGAAAAATTGTGTTTGTATGAATTGTGCAGTATTCCCAGTTGTCATGCAATTATTAAAGTAGTTTGCTAGATTAAAAGAAAGTGCATTCAAATTTTGTGTTCCTTGCTTGCAATGGTAGCCTGAGTAAATAGGACCTTTTTTCTTCCTAGTAATTTGATTAAAGGATCTAAAGCTACATTTATTTGCCTTAGACTACTATCTTGACGATTATAATACATTGAATTTTTTTTCTTTTCAAAGGTGTTACAGAACATCCTGGACACTGAAAAAGAATATGCTAAAGAACTTCAGTCTCTTCTTGTTACTTACTTAAGACCCCTGCAGTCCAATAACAAGTAAGATGTTTATTCTAAACCCCTCACTAAGTAAAGCAACATAATGTCAGCATATGGAATCATTATTCTTATGTGACTGAATAATTGATTTTGCCGTTTAGAAGAATTTCCACAGATCACAGGTTGCCAAGAACATGATCAGGGCAACAGAAATTATGCAAGATGTTGCTTTTGGAAAGCTTGGCTTTCTTTCTCTTCTGGCTGTGAAAGGAATAAACAGATCTGTGTTTCTGCCTGTTACAATTTTTGTCTTGTACATTAAAAAAAGTGATATGCCTGGTTTTAACTTACAGGAAAATAACTCCCTAGTGCTTTTATTCAGAAAGCACATAAACCGCAAATTCTCATGCTCACTGTGACCTTTGTTTGCCAGAGCAGAACTTCTTTCCCATGCTCTGAGAATGGAAAGAATATGGCATTTTGTTGAATGCTCATAAGAGCTATTCAAGCAATTATTTCACCCAGGCAAATATAAATGATAATAGATGTTAAAATGTTTTTAAAGACAAAATGTTCGAATCTTACTCTGGTCTTAGAAATCTGAAGTGATTGTGTAAAGCCTGAATTGAAAGCTTTAGTTTTCATGAAAGAAAAGTAGTGACCATTTTTTTATGCCTGTAAGCACAGCGTATTTAACAAATAGTGGCAAACTGCATTTATTTGTTCTCATTTTAATTAATTAATTTTCACAGGAGATCATGATCAAATAGAAAATTTAGCAGTCAGTCCATATAATGGATAACGAAACATCTCTTTTTACCTTGGGAAGAGTTTACTATTACTAAACAGTTGCCTAAGCTATCAACTTCAAACTTAAATAAGTTAATATAGTTGAGAAATTTGGCCAGATGCCATGGCTCAAAAGCCTGTAATCCCAGCACTTTGGGAGGCTGAGGCGGGTGGATCACTAGAGGTCAGGAGTCCAAGACCAGCCTGGCCAACATGGTGAAACCTCGTTTCTACTGAAACTACAAAAGAAAATTAGCCAGGTGTGGTGGTGCAAGCCTGTAATCCTAGCTACTTGGGAGGATAAGGCAAGAGAATCGCTTGAGCCTGGGAGGCGGAGGTTGCAGTGAGCCAGGATCACACCACTGCACTCCAGCTTGGGAGATTCAGCGAGACTCCATGTGAAAACAAACAAACAAACAAATAAAAAATCCAAACAAACAAAAGAAAAAGAAAAAAAAATTGTGAGAAAATATCTTCCCTTTTCCAATTTATGCTTGTTTAGTTATAAAGTCTTTTTTCTTGCTAAATTTCCCACTTGGTTATTTTCCTTGCACTAGAGAAATCCACTTCAGTACAAAAAGATTTTCTGTTCCTTTGTTATAACAGTTTAAAAATGATCGACAACAAAGTGTTTTTTGGGGCAGGTGCTGTGGCTGGCTGGGCACTTTGACTCACTCCTGTAATCCCAGCACTTTGGGAGGCCAAGGTGGATAGATCACTTGAGGCCAGGAGTTCGAGATCAACCTGGGCAGCATGGCTAAACCCTGTCTGTACTAAAAACACAAAATTAGCTGGGTGTGGTGGTACACACCTGTAGTCCCAGCTACTCAGGAGTCTGAGGCAGGAGAATTGCTTGAACTTGGTAGGTGGAGGCTGCAGTGCACCAAGATTGCTACTGCACTCCAGCCTGGGGGATAGAGTAAGACTCCATCTCAAACAAAACAAAACAAAAAACAAAGTATTTTTTGTTTCTATCATGTGAAATATGAAGTGTTCTGTGAATCATAGTTCTTAGAGCTGAAGTAAATCAGTAAATCATTGGGTCTAGTGTCCTGGGAGAAATGACTATCTCTATTGAATAGAGAAGAAGCTGAAGTCCAGACAGGTTTACTGCCTTGCCCATCACACAGCCAGTAAGTGACCAGGCTGGAGCCACTCTGCCTCCTGCTGGCAAGTGAAACATACTGTTTGTTTCATGGAGGTGATAGGCAGAGAAGATGGAAACTGAAGTGGTGACTCTGGGAGGGGAAATGGTAACATTTTAAATGAAGGAGGGACTGATTAGCAATCAAGAAACAATAAGAAGATTTAGTGAGTCATTTTCCTTTAGGTAGATACCCAGTGGTGAGATTGCTGGATGGAATGGTAGATCTACCTTTAGCTTTGAGAAATCTCTGTAGTGTTTCTATTAGAGGCTGTACTAATTTACATTCCCACCAGCAGTGTGTAAGTGTTCCCTTTTCACCACATCCCTGCCAACATCTATTATTTTTGACTTTTTAATAATGGCTATTCTGGCTGGGCAGAGGTGGTATCTCATGGTTTTAATTTGCATTGATGATTAGAGATACCGAGCATTTCTTCATATATTGGTTGGCCATTTTTAAGTCTTCTTTTGAGAAGTGTGTTCATGTCATTTGTCTACTTTTTGATGGGATTATTTGCTTTTTTTTCTTACTGGTGTGTTTAAGTTCCTTGGAAAAGACTCAGGGCTGAAGAGGTGAGAGACCTGAGTCAGACCTGTACTGTTCCTAAATGAATTCAGAATGCAATGGTAGTAAGTTTCCATTACTTTTGACTGCCTTGTCAGCCCCAAAGTGATTTCAGCAAACCAGCCTGACTATTAGCTGATCATGAAAGGGCCAGATAAGCCCCCAGTCAGGTTCAGGTAAGGCCCCAACTTAAGTTCTTACTTCTCTGAGAGAGCAACAACCAGGGAAGTTGGGGGCCAAAAGTTTCACTTTAGAATAGGGGGTTTTCCAGCTTGTGATTCAGGATGTCACTACAGCAGAGGAACTGGCAGCTTTTTATTCTCTCAGAGTTACTGGTAATGCTTATTTGGGTCTTCTTCCCTTTCTTTTGCAGTCAGCAAAAAAAAAATATTCTCTTGGGAATACTCCCTGGTATTTCTCTCACACACACACACACACACACACACACACACACAAAGATCTTGGCTCACTGCAACCTCTGCTTCCCGGGTTCAAGCGATTCTCCTGCCTCAGCCTCCTGAGCAGCTGGGACTACAGGCACGTGCCACCATGCCCAGCTAATTTTGTATTTTTAGTAGAGATGGAGTTTCACCATGTTGGCCAGGCTAGTCTTGAATTCCTGACGTCAAATGATCCGCCCACCTTGGCCTCCCAAAGTGCTGGGATTACAGGCATGAGGCACTACACTCAGCCTGATATTACTATATTCTTAAGGAGAAAGAACATGTGGCAGACACTGGTTTGTTTTTTACGGTTTGTTTTTCTTTTTTGAGACAGAGTCTTATTCTGTCACCCAGCCTGGAGTGCAGTGGTGTGATCTCAGCTCACTGCAACCTCCACCTCCCGGGTTCAAGCAATTCTCCTGCCTCAGCCTCCCAAGTAGCTGGGATTACAGGCATGTGCCACCACACTCGGCTAATTTTTTTGTATTTTTAATACAGACGAGGTTTCACCACGTTGGCCAGGCTGGTTTTGAACTCCTGACTTCAAGTGATTTGCCCACCTCGGCCTCCCAAAGTGCTGGAATTACAGGCCTGACCCACCACCCCTGTCCCGACATTGGCTTTTGAAACAAATCTTCAGAAATATTTTCTCCCAAAAAGTGGTTAAGAGCATGGACTTTGGAACTAGAATGTTTTGGTTCAGTTTCTGTTTTTGCCGTTTCCTGGCTTTGTAGCTTTGAATGATTTGCTTAACCTCTCTACGCCTAGGTTTCTCCGCCTGTCAAATGGAAACAGCACTGGCATGATACCTACCTTATAGAGTTATAATAAGGTTAAAATGAGGTTTTAATTGTAAAACGCTTGTGTAAGTGTTCAGCACTCTATCAGAGTTGGCTCTTGTTTTTATTATCACTTACTGTTTGGTAGGGGAGGAATGGATAAGAACATTCTTCATACAGAGGCCCTGGATAAAGTGGTTCACTTTGCCTTTATTCGACTCCAGTCCATTCCAAAGACAAACAATACTATTTTTTTCCCTCCTACTTCATCTCATAAAGATTTTCTTTAATTGATGTATGAGCATTTTAGTTTAGGAGAAAGTTGATTTTGCTATTTTTTCTTGTGCATTATATCAGCATATATAAGATCTTTCAATTACTTTTCCAGTTCATCCTGCAGAAGGTACTCAAGAGTTTTTTTTTTTAACACTTATTCACAGCTGTGATTATTTTTATCTGTTTATATACTTCAGTATTAAACACTTGTTTTAAGTTACTCATTGTTTTATAAAATACCTAAATGTCCCTTATGACAACTCCTTTTCTTTAGGATCATTATTCTTATTATATAAAAGAAAATCAAGGGAAGAAGCTTCAGAAGTTGCCTAAGACAATAGAGTTGTTATAAATTAAAAAGCAAAAGTTAAAATACAGGGATTACTTCCCTTGTATTTACCATATATTAGCAAGCTATCAGCCAACTAGACTGGAATAGATAACTACATATACTATATATTTTTTTCAGTCTGAGCACTGTGGAGGTTATGTCTTTACTGGGAAACTTCGAGGAAGTATGCACATTTCAACAGACACTCTGCCAAGCCTTGGAAGAATGTTCAAAGTAAGCTCCGCATATTTCTGATAGGATAGCCAGCAACACTGCTGTTTGTGTTTGTTTCGCTTTTACCTGTTGCCTTAGATAAGGACACTTCATAGTTATATATTTGTTACAGCTTTGATACATTGTCCGAGAACAAAGTAGCAATACACAGACAATGTACTAGGTGGCAGTATTCCCAGTGTCAAACCACCAGTTGTATATTACAATTCTATATCTAGTAAATTGCTTTTGACTTCATTTAAAAAATACATCAGTTTGCTGTTTCTGGTCAGTATGAGAGACACATAAGGTCTTTTAAAAAAATTTAAGTTCTGGGATACATGTGCTGCACATGCAGATTTGATACATAGGTATAACGTGTCATGGTGATTTGCTGAACCTCTCAATCTGTCTTCCAGGTTTTAAGCTCCACATGCATTAGGTATTTGTCCTAATTCTCTTTCCCCATTCCCCCCACCCCCTGACAGGTGCCTGTGTGTGATGTTCCCTTCCCTGGAGACATACAAGGTCTTAATTGACCATGAATGACACCTCTGGCACTAATTACATATTTTCTTTTGTACATTGCAAATTACTTGGGAAAATCATTCAGATGATTCATTCATTTTCACAGATTTGTTCTCTTTGAATTGCTCCTGATACTATGTCTATTATATTGAGTTGAAGCACATAGAAATTGGGAGAAGGAAAAATACATCTTTATGTGAACCAACACATTTTTGAAGGCTAGCTAGATTGTCCAGATGTTCAACTTCATACTACAGGGTGAACTATAATGATCATCAGGCAATATGTTTCTATGGAAAGACTAATTTTTCAAGCAGCACGTCTTGACGAAGTTGGCAGCATTTCCCTATGGGGAAATGTAGGTGATTACCTGTTATTTGAGCTTAATGGGACACAGGTGGTTCCAGGGAGAAAGATGGAGAGGGTCCATGCTAAAGGGACTTGAGGGGCCAAGAGGGATCTAAATTATTGATATGAAAAGATGTTCACTAAGGGAGAAGGGCAGATTACAAACTGGATTCATAATCCTTATGTTTCCCATTTTATAGAGAAACATGTAGAAAAAGCCCAAGAAATATGCCAACATTGATAGAGTCAATATTTCCAAATGGTGGGAGTCTGAGAAATTCTTTTTTCTTACTATGCTTTTCTGATTTTTCTACAAATGAAGACAGATGGCTTATAATTTAAAACATTAATTTAAAAACTTTTGAGGGCACCCTGCCTAGCAAACACCAGGCCACCAAGATTACATAATGTTCTTTTGTGGTATGTCATTTTTGGATTTGATTAGCTTTGTCTGTACTCAAACTTTAGACAAATTAACCAAACGTATTTTAATGTACCCAGCTAAATCTGAAAATAATCATATTAAAAACAAACGAACGACCCTACCTAATAATTCCAAGTAAGTATCTGACCATATGTATTAGAGATATGTTTGGTGGCTAGAGTTTAAAGCAGTGGGCAAAAATTTGAATTTCATGGGTAAAATGGTTATAATATAGTTTTTTTTGCAACCTTGGCAAAATATTCAGAAGACTTTCACGTTGCCAGATTTAATTGGAATCATCTTCCTTTGCCTCTTGTTTCCTGTTTTACATTCTGTGTTTTGCCCATTTTGTTTACAGGTTTCCAGAAAACCAGCACAAAGTAGGAGGTTGTCTACTGAGTCTCATGCCTCATTTTAAATCTATGTATCTGGCTTACTGTGCAAACCATCCTTCAGCTGTGAATGTGCTCACTCAGCACAGGTAAATAGTTAACATTCCCCCAACCAGGCAGTTTTGCAGTGTGATCCTTTCTTAGGACTTCCTCATTTGGAAATCCAAGGTCTTCAGTTGGATTCTTGATTATCTCTGTTCACGATGCCAGGAATTGATTCATTGTTCCACGGATTGATTGTGCATTAATCCAACAAATAATTTCTTGAGCACGTACTATATACAACGCCCTGTACCAGTTGATGGGGATACAGGAATGAACGAGGAGGAGGCGGTCCCACCCCTCATGGAGCATAGAATCTTGAGGGGAATGCAAATATTAAATTAAACGTTGTAGACATGTCATATTATGAAGGAGTAAATTGAAAAGGTGCTATGAGACAAGATTAACATGATATCACCTTAGTGGGATGTGAAGAAAGGGTCAGGGAGGGCTTTCCGGAAGCAAAATTCTATTTAAAGCCAATTGTTTAGCTTTCTCCTGCCCCAATGAATGTTTTATCTTAGTTGCTGATAAATAGCTAAATTGCATAGGTTTATCTCTTTCTGCCTTCTCTTGTCTGGGTAGAGAAAGTTTCTGGCAATGATGTAGCTACAAAGCAGGTGTGAGCTGTGTGATGGATACTTTAAGCAAAGGGCTCTGATGACAATTGTACATGAATATAAGTTCTTTCTGATTCATGATGAACAATAGAATAGTGTCTTCTTTAAGAATATGAGTTCTTGCAAGGGACCTGGATAAGTGTCACACCTCTCCTACTCACCTTTAGCTTCTGATTACCCACCCCTGACACATTCACTGACACATTCATCTGGGCCAGGAAACTGTAGGATGGATAGGCTTGAAGACAGAATTTTACTTTAGGAGTCATATGCTAGAAATCCATGTGGGACAAAAGCAAGTCCAACATCGAGACTCTTGACTTAACTTGAAGGCTAAGATGCAGAATGGACCTGGATTCTGGAAGCTGTTCAGGACTGAAAAGAATATTCTCTTAATCTGGCCTATATTTCAACTCCCAGAGCTAGGCTAGAACATTAGTTGACACCAACCCCCAGAAATGACAGACATTTTGGTTCTCGTCCTGGTTTATTAAGGTGTTTTATTGGCTTTACAAAGATGTTATATAAGGACATTTTAAAGGTTGAACATAGTCAGTCCTGCTTGAAGGTCAATTTTATTCCTCTGACCAAAGCTTTGAACTCTTATGGAGTAGCAAATATGGAAATCGGAGTTTAAAGAAAGAGAGGTCATGAACCTGGAATTTTTAGGCAAATGGCTCAACTGCCTATAGCTAACATTAGCTAATAATAGCACTGACAATGTGCCAGGCACATGATGTAAAAACCTATGAGGGAGTTATTATTGCCATCTCTGCTTTACAGATAAGACATTGGAAGCCTTAGGTTAAGTAATGTGCCCAAGAACTCATAGCTCTTAAGTGGTTGAGCCAGAATCCGGGTCTGTCAGACTTCTAAAAAATGTTTTTATTAAGGCATGCATTTTATCCACGGAAACAATAATGTAAATGCAAATTTAAAGGATCACAATAAAATGAGCACCTGTGTACCTACCACTCAGCTTAAGTAATAGAAAGTTACCATTTTTTTTTGCTTTTCTTTCTTTTTTTTTTTTTTTTTGTTTAGACAGAGTCTTGCTCTATTGCCCAGGCTGGAGTACAATGGCACTATCTCGGCTCACTGCAATCTCTGCCTCCCAAGTTTAAGTGATTCTCCTGCTTCCACCTCCAGAATACCTGGTATTACAGGCATACACCACCACAGACCAGCTAATTTTTGTAGTGATGGGGTTTCACCATGTTGGCCAGGCTGGTCTCAAACTCCTGACCTCAAATGATCCCCCCATCTTGGCTTTGCTTGATGGAGCAAGACTCCGTCTCAGACAAAAACAAACAACAATAACAAAACGAAACAAAGTCACTGCACCAATTTATTTTCCCACTATCAGTTTATGAGCGTTTCACTTTCTCCACACCCTCACCAAACATTTGTTATTTTCAGTCTTTTTGATTATAGACATATTAGTGGATATGAAGTGGTTTCTCATGGTGAGATTGATATACATTTTCCTCAGGAATAATGATATTGAGCATCTGATATGGTTTGGCTCTGTGTCCCTACCCAAATCTCATCTTGAATTGTCAACCCCACATGCTGAGGGAGGGACCAGGTAGGTGGTGATTGGATCATGGGGGTGGTTCCCCCATGCTGTTCTCATGAGATCTGATGGTTTTATAAGGGCTCTTCCCCCTTCTCTTTTGCTCTTTTTCCTGCCACCTTGTGAAGGAAGTACTTGCCTTTCCTTTGCCTTCCACCATGATTGTAAGTTTCCTGAGGCCTCCCCAGCCATGCAGAACTATGAGTCAATTAAACATCCTTTGTTTATAAATTATCCAGTCTCAGGTAGTATCTTTATAGTAGTGTGAAAATGGACTAATACAGCATCTTTCATTACATTCTGGAAGTTTGTATGTCTTCATTAAAAGAAATGTCTATCCAGATCCTTAGCCTGTTTTTATATTGGGTTATTTTTCTTTTCATTGAGACATAATTTATATAACATAAAATTCACCATGTTAAAGTATGCAGTTCAGTGGATTTTAATATATTCACAAGGTTTTGTAGCCATCACCACTGTCTAGCTCAAGAACATTTTTATTACTCCCTTTTAAAAAACTCATCCCCAGTAACAGTCACTCCTTATTCCTCTAACGACTAATGAGGTTGGTCATCTTTTCATCTTGCTTATTGGCTATTTGAATGTCTTCTTTGGGATTATGTCTATTTAAATCCTTTGCTTATTTAAAAAAATCAGTTACTTGTCTTTTCATTGTTGAGTTGCAACAGTTCTTTATATATTCTGGATATTAGATTCTTATCAGATACATGCTTACCTTAGAAATACTGTGTATTTGGATCCAAACCACTACAATGAAGTGAATATTGCAATGAAGTTAGTCAAATGAAGTTTTTGGTTTCCAAGTGAATATAAAAGTTTTATTTACACTCCACTGTAGTCTATTAAGAGTGCAATAGCATTATGTCTAAAAAAGCAATGTACATTCCTTAATTAAAGAATACTTTATTGGCCAGGCATGGTGGCTCACGCCTGTAATTCCAGCACTTTGGGAGGCGGAGGTGGGTGGATCACTTGAGGTCAGGAGTTCAAGACCAGCCTGGCCAACATGGCAAATCCTGTCTCTACTAAAAATACAAAAATTTGCCAGGTATTTTTTTTTACATGCCTGTAATCCCAGCTACTTAGGAGGCTAAGACAGGAGAATCGCTTGAACTTGGGAGGTGGAGGTTGCAGTGAGCTGAGATTCTGCCACTTCACTCCAGCCTGGGCGACAGAGTGAGACTCCATCTCAAAAAAAATATTTTATTGATAAAAAAATGCTAATGATCATGTGAGCCTTCAGGAAGTTATAATTTTTTTGTTAGTGGAGAGTTTTGTCTCAGCGTTGATATTTCCTAAATTATCAGAGTGGTGTTTGCTGAAGGTTGGAGGGGTTAGGGAAAATTCTTAAAATATGACATCAGTGAAGTTTGCCACATCGATGGACTCGTCCTTTCATGAAAGAGTTCTCTGTAGCATGGGATTCTGTTTGATAGCATTTTACCCACAGTAGAACTTCTTTCAAAATTGCAGTCAGTCTTTTCAAACCCTGTCATTGCTTTATCATCTAAGTTTATGAAATATTAAATGCTTAGTTGTCATTTCATTAGTGTTCACAGCATCTTCACAACAAATAGATTCTATCTCAAGAAACCACTTTCTTTGCTCGTCCATAAGAAGCACCACCTCATCAAGTTTGATCATGAGATTGTAGCAATTTAGTCATATCTTCAGGCTCCCCTTCTAATTTTAGTTCTCTTGCTGTTTCTACCACATTTGCAGTTACTTCCTCCACTGAAGTGTTGAACCCCTCAAAGTTGTTCATGAGGGTTGGAATCAACTTCTTCCAAACTCCTGTTAATGTTGAAATTTCGACCTCCTCCACAAATGTTCTTAATGGCATCTAGAATGGTGATTTCTTTACAGAAGGTTTTCAATTTACTTTGCCCAGATCCATCAGAGGAATCACTATGGCAGTTGAATATATATAGCCTTCTGAAATATAGTTCTTAAATAACGAGACTTGAAAGTCAAAATTACCCTTTGATCCACGTACTGCAGAATGAATTATTAGCAGGCATGGAAACAACATTAATCTCCTTGTACATCTCTATCAGAGCTCTAGGCTAACCATGTGCATTGTCAATGATAAATAATATTTTGAAAGGAATCTTTTTCTTTTTTCTGAGCAGCAGCTCTCAACAGTGGGCTTGAAATAGTAAACCATGCTGTAAACATACGCTGTTATGTAGGTTTTGTTGTTTCATTTATAGAACATAGGCAGGATAGATTTAGCATGATTTATTTTTAAGGGCCCTAGGATTTTCAGAATGGTCAATGAGCACTGGCTTCAACTTAATGTCACCAGCTGCTTTAGCTCCTAACAAGAAAGTCAGCCTGTATTTTGAAGCGGTGAAGCCAGGCATTGACTTCTCCTCTCTAGCTATGAAAGTCCTAGATGGCATCTTCTTTTAATAGAAGGTTGTTTCACCTACATTGAAAACCTGTTGTTTAGTGTAGCCACATTCAACAATGATCTTAGTTAGATCTCCTTGATAATGTGCTGCAGCTTCTCCATCGGCACCTACTGCTTCACCTTGCACTTTTATGTTATGGCGATGGCTTCCTTTCTGATGGGTTCCCTCAT
The DNA here is from genome assembly GCF_049354715.1 of Callithrix jacchus. Taxonomy (NCBI): domain Eukaryota; kingdom Metazoa; phylum Chordata; class Mammalia; order Primates; family Cebidae; genus Callithrix; species Callithrix jacchus. Next base: position 133,501,727 of record NC_133524.1, on the reverse strand, counting down.
GAACCAACTTCTGCTAGCTTCAAACTTTTCTTCTGCACCTTCTCACATCTCCTAGCCTTCATAGAATTGATGAGAGTTAGGGTCTTGCTCTGTATTAGGCTTTGGCTTAAGGGAATGTTGTGGTTGGTTTGATCTTCTATGCAGACCATGCAAACTTTCTACATATAACAATATGACTGCTTGGCTATCTTATCATTTATGTGTTTACGGGAGTATCACTTTTAATTTCCTTCAATAACTTTTCCTTTGCATTTACAACTTGACTGGTGCAAGAGGCCCAGGTTTCAGCGTATCTCAGCTTTTGACATGCCTGCCTTACTAAGCTGAATCATTTCTGGCTTTTGATTTCAAGCGAAAGACGTGTGACTCTTCCTTTCACTTGAACACTTAGAGGCCACTGTAGGATTATTAATTGGCCTGATTTCAATTTTGTTGAATCTGAGGGAATAGGGAGGCCCAAGAAGAGAGAGAGGGGGAGGGAATGGCTGGTGGGTGGAGCAGTCAGAACACACACATTTATTGATTAAGTTCACTGTCTTATATGTGCATGGTTCATAGTGCCCCCAGTTACAATAGTGACTTCAAGGATCACTGATCACAGATCTCCATAAGAGATATAATAATAATGAAAAGTTTGGAGTATTGTAAGAATCACCAAAATGTGACACATAGACACAAAGTGAGTACACGCTTTTGGAAAAATGGCGCCGATAGACTTGCTTGACACATGGTTGCCACAAACCTTCAATTTGTTAAAAAATGCAGTATCTGTGAATTTCAATAAAGCACACTGCAATAAAATGAGGTGGGCCTATATATGATTTGCGAAATTTTTTTCTTGCATTTTTTGGATTGTCTTTTCAGTTTCTTGATGCTATCCTCTGAAGCACAAATATTTTAATTTTGTTGATATCCAATATGTTGTTTTGTCATTGTTTCTTGCACTTTTGGTGTTAAATCTAAGAAATTATTGGCTAATCTAGGTCATGTAGATTTATGTCTATTTATTTTTTTAGAGTTTTATAATCTTAGCTTTTATATTTAGGTCTTTAATTAATTTTGAGTTAATTTGTGCATACAGTTCCACTTTATTCTTTTGCATGTGGATATCTAGTTGTCCCAGCACCATTTGTTGATTTCTATTCTTATAAACTGAAGTTGTGCTTTCTGGCCCATAACATGGTCTATCTTGGTGAATGCTCCATGGGAGCATGAAAAGAAAGTGTATTTTGCTGTTGTTGAATGAAATATTCTACAAATGTTAATTAGAATCACTTGATTGATGGTTCTATTCAGTTCATCTGTTTACTTACTAATTTTCTGCTGCTGGATCTGTCAATTCCTGATAGAGGGATGTTAAAGTCTAACCACAATAGTGGATTTATCTCTTTTCAGTTCTATCAATTTTTGTGTCATGTATTTTGATACTCTGTTGTTAGGTGCATTCACATTAAGGATTATTATGTTTTGTTGGAGAATTCACCCTTTTATTATTGTATATTTTTCCCGCTTTATCCCTGATAATTTTCCCTGATTTGAGGTCTGCTTTGTGTGAAATTAATATAGCTAGTCCAGCTTGCTTTCCATTATTGTTAATAGGATTTATCCTTCTTCATCTCTTTACTTTTGTCATAGATTAAAAGGTAAGTTGTAGACAAAATATAATTGAGTCTTATTTCTTAATCCATTCTGACAGTCTCATTCTTTTAATTGGCGTATTTAGAAAATTCATGTTAGATGATTATTTATATATTTGGATTAGTATCTATCATGTTTGTAACTTTCCTATTCATTGTAATTGTTCTTTGTTTCTTTTTTACATATCTTTTTCTGCCTTTTGTTTTTAGTAAACATTTTGTATTATTTCATTTTCACTTTTCTCTTAGTATATTATACTCCCTTTTAAAAAATTTAGCAGTATCCCTAGAGTTTGTGTTATCTATTTATAGCTAAATCTAACAACAATTTCACATAACACTATACCATTCCATAGGTAACTTATAACAGAATATTCTCAATTCCTCCCTTTTACCCCTTATAACATTATTGTAATTCATTTTACTTTTCCATAAAGTAAAATCACCCATTTACTATCAATAAAGTAAAATCACTCAATACAAAGTAAAATTACCCCTTATAATGGGTATTATAATGGGTATTATAAGGGGTAATTTTACTTTGTATTGAGTGATTTTACTTTGAACAGTTATTTGTTAAATCAATTAAGAATAAGAAAAATGAAATATTTTATTTTACCTGTATTTATTATTTTTCTGATACTTTTTCCTGTGTACATTCAAGTTTTGTTTGTTTGTTGCTTTTTAACTTATATCACTTTCCTTCTTGCTGAAGAACTTTATGGAAAAGTGAAATGAATAATAATAGATGTTATAATTATTTAATTTTATGTCCATTAATAAAACTGAGAGAAGAAAGCAGAGAAAAAATACATTTATATTGTTTGTTATATTAACTTTCTTATTTACCATTTCTGTTTCTCTTCATTTTTTCCTGTGAATTTGTGTTACTGTCTGGTATTATATTCTTTTTCCAATAGACCGTTGCTCCCACCCATCTCCTTCATGCTGCAGTTTTCAAATATATTAACTTTATGTGTGTATAGGTTCAACAATAAAATTATAAAATTTTGCTTTGTCCAGTTGCTTTTATGTTGGTTAGGAGAAGAAACATGTATTTATGCTGTCTTTCATAATTGCACATTTACCTTTATTGGTGCTCTTTGTTTTCATATGTGATTTTAAGTTTAAGTCTGGGTTTACTTGCTTTCAGCCTGAAGGCCTTCAATGAGTGCTTATTGTAAGGTGGATTTTTTAGAAATACACTCAGTTCTTGTCTTGGAATGTTTTCATTCTACCTTCCATTTTGAAAGATACTTTGGATGAATATAGAATTCTTGGTTGGCAGTTCTGTTTCTTTTATTTATTTAGTTATTTATTTTTTGAGACAGAGTCTTGCTCTGTTGCTGGGCTGGAGTGCAGTGGTGTGATCTCGGCTCACTGCAACCTTCGCCTCCCAGGTTCAACTGATTCTCCTGCCTCAGCTTCCCGAGTAGTTGGGACTACAGGCGTGTGCCACCACACCCAGCAAATTTTTGTATTTTTAGTAGAGGCAGGGTTTCACCACATTGGCCGGGATGGTCTTGATCTCTTGACCTCGTGATCCACCCACCTTGGCCTCCCAAAGTGCTGAGATTACAGGCGTAAGCCAGTGCACCAGGCTTTCAGTTCTGTTTCTTTCAGTACTTTGACTATGTCATCCCACTGCCTTCTGGCCTCCAAGATTCTGACGAGAAATCAGCTGTTAATATTATCTAGGTTCCCTAGCCCATGATGAGTTGTTTTCCTCTTCCTGCTTTCGGTTTTCTCCTTGACTTTCAGCATTTTTATTATAATTCATTCAGGTGTGGACCTCTTTGCATTTATCCTACTTGAAATTCATTGAGCTTCTTGGATATGCGAGTTGATGTTCTTAAACTTGCGATTTTTTGGTCATTATTTCTTTGAACATTTTTTCTGCTCCATTTTCTCTTTCCTCTTTTTTAGTACTTCCATTGTGTATATGTTGTTTTGCTTAAAGATTTCTCATATTTTGCTAAGGTTCTATTCATTTTTCTTTATTCCTTTTCCTCTCTTTTTTACATTGCATAATCTCTATTAATGTATTTTAAATTTACAGATTCTTCTGCCAGTACAAATCAGCTGTTGAACCCCTCTGATGAAATTTAAAATTTCAATTATTTTATTTTTAAACTCTAGAATTTCCATTTGGTTCTTCTTCTTTTGTTTACAATTTTGATATCTTTATTGATCTTCTCTATTTGGTGAGACATTGTCATCATACTTCCTTTACTTCTTTAAGCGTGGTTTCTTTTTGTTCTTTGCACATATTTATACTGGCTGCCTTGAGGACTTTATTAAGTCTGACATTTTGTCTCTCTTACTGACAATTTCTGTTGTTATATGTTTGAGTTACACATTCCTGTTTGCTTTGCATGGCATATCGTTTTTTGTTGTTGAGAATAAGACATTTTAGGTAATTTTAGATTTCACAACTGTGATAATGATTTCATTCCCCACTCTCTGGGACATGTGTTTGTTGTTTGCTTACGTGCTTGTTTAGTAACTTGATTGGACTATTTTAGTGAAGTCTATTTTGCCCTGGTGTCACTCTTCAGAGGGCACAACCTTGGTCAGGCATCCGGTCACTGTGGAATGACAGTGGTCTTAGAAGAGTTCTCTTTGATTGTCTCACTCCCTGATCTCTCTTTGAAGCCCCATTTTGTATCACAACTGTTAGGCTCTACTAATTTCTAGCTAATTGGCTCTAATGTTTTTGACAGTTTCCTGGGAGCATAAATTGCTCCACCATCTTGAGAACAGAGGTTTGTTCTCATCCTTCTCAGCACTTCCTCGCTGTCTCTTTCCCTGGTTCTCTCTAGTGATCTAGCTGGCCTATGGTTTAGCTTTTTTTGCTTAAGTGACAGGAGCTACCTGCCTCCTTTTATTTGCTTACTACCAAAATCTCCTTTCTTTTGGCAAGAGCCCTTAGGCTTCAATATCTCCACATGCATTTTTTCCCCCATAGAAAACCAATTTCTTCATGGAGAGCTTTGGAACTCTTCTGTTCCTGTGGACTGCCTCTCCCTCTGGGCAAAATCTCACTACTCTGGGAGCTGGGCAGAATGGGTACCCTCTGGTCTTCTCAGCTTGCCTCTTCCAGCATGGAACTCTCTGCCCTACACTTGGACTGGGATGAGGGTGATTGGGCCCCAATATTTTCAGCCTGCCAGTGCTAGGGTAGAGCCTCCAGCCTGTGTGGGGGCTGGGTGAAGTGAACTTTCGCTCTCTCAGGCACATCACTAGGAATTTAGCTTCTTTCACACAGAGTTGAAGGGGATGAGATGTGGTGATGGCATGTTCCTCCTGGTGGGATATATCCTTTGACTGGTAGCTGGGAGGTCAGGGAGGTCTCTCTTCTTTGTCACAGTTGCCTGGGATGGAGCTTCTGTCAAGCTGAGCTGGGAGGAGGGAGAAAGGGGAGGGCTGGTCATAGCTCAAATCCTGTAAATTCTCCCTGTTCCTACTGAGTTTTAGTAGATTTTCCTGAATAAGTTTTATTTTTCAGTTATCTTTTATCATTAGGACAACTTCTAGATATTTTATTTATTTTTATTTTTATTAGTATTGGTTTTTTAGAGACAGGGTCTTGCTATGTCACCCAGGCTGGAGTGCAGTGATACAATCATAGCTCATTGCAGCCTTGAACTCCTGGGCTCAACCAATCCTCCTACCTCAGCCTCCTGAGCAGCTGTGACTACAGGCGCACACCACCACACCCGGCCAATTTAAAAAAAATTGTAGAGACATGGATTTCATTATGTTGCCCAGAGTTTGCTGGTCTCAAACTCCTGGGCTTAAGTGATCCTCCTGCCTCAGCTTTCCAAAGTGCTGGAATTACAGGTGTGAGCCACTGCATCGGGCCTAAATGGTTTTGCCTAAAATAGTTTTCACCTGTTATACTTTTCTTTGTTTTCGTAACCGAGTAGTGGGTCCAGTGAGTCCCATGCCACCATCTCAAAAGTGGAACTCCTTACCGCTTTCCTTTAAGTCCTCTGTGCCCCTGCCTGATCTGAGCCTAAACTTTTTACCACTTTTATAATGTCTCACTTCACAACTCTACCACTTAGAGGCTGTTTTACCCAAGGCAATTCCCTTCACTTCTAAGCCTTAATTTCCTCACTTGTAAAATGAGGATCAAACCACATACCAAGGTATTGGTATGTGAGAATTAAATGAAATAATGTGTACAAAGCACCCAGCACAGTGTCACCATGCCCCAAGTGTCCTTTTAACATCTTCTACCTACCAGCTATGAGTTGCTTTTTAGGAAAATGGTATAAAATATTTCAAGCATGCAAAGAACAGAGATAATATAAAGTACATCCACCTACCCACTATTCAGCTAAAACAAATTACAGATGCAATTCAAGTTCTGTGTATCCTCTTCAATATTTCCTGCTCTTCTCTCCCTCACCAGAGCGAACCACGGTCCTAAATTTGTTTTTGTCATTTCAGGGAATGTTTTCATACTTTTCTACATATCTACAATAAAGAAAAAAATGATGAATGATGCAGAGACATTTTTTTCCCTTTGATAAATACATAAACGTCCTATGTGTATAAGGGCAAATTCCTTAACACCAATAAAATGAGATGTCCCTCGTGTCAGCTCATTATTTACATGAGCACATGTTCTTCTCCTTTGATATGAAACCAGTATTCTGGGTGAATACTGGAAAGAAATGATTTACCTCAAATGGCAGGTTTTCCGTGGTGTCTAGATAGGCTTCCGTTGTAACTCTGTGTTAAAATGTTACTGACTACATGTACCTATGTTGGGAATTTGATTTTATAAGTAAAATTAAGTAAAGGTTCCCTCAAACATTATGGTTTAAGGTTTGTTACACAGTTGATTTAAAAGATTCTCAAGTTTTTGGTGAAGTATAATGTCCTGTTTGTTTAATTTTAGTTAATGGTGTTTTTTTGAGAATTGTATAATATTCCTTGAAATGATGGAAGACTCACTGGAGTCCTCATAGAACTAAATTTTTATCTTACTGGTTTATTTACAGGTAAAAGGGATGAAAATGAAAATACTTGAGGTTTTTCTCACATGTGCTTTGAATATAATCTCAGCTATATTACATGCATCTAATGGCACTTTATGCTGACATATTAAAGGCGAAGCACAGTGAAATGAAATTCACAGAAAATTCATATTAAAAAAGTTTTAGATGAAGATTTCAGCTGAAACGGGACATTGGTGGATTTCTATTCTTTCCTTGCTGAAGCTGTAACGTTCAGGTGAACTTCCTCATTTTGGCCTTTAGGTGGCAATACCATACCAGGAATGCTCCTAGCAATTGGCCCTGAGACGGGATCCAGCTTAAAATTGTATGAAATTGCATGCAGGTGTCTTATTAAAAATGCAGTTATCTATTGCCTGAATTTGGTTATGTAATCAGACCCCAACCTTGATGTGTCCCAATATTTGCATATATTTGAATGGCCACTCTAGTCTTTTGTTATCCCCTGAGTAAGGTCTTTTGGGATTTACCCTCTCTCTCCCCTGCTAGCTTGCTACGGTAGCTCCTGTTTCTTCCTGGGAATAATCTCTCTTTTACAAAAATACCCACTTCTCTCTTGTGCTTGCTTCGGTGTGGCATTCATTCTTTTCACAAGGGAGAACGTTAAAGGAGAGATCAGAGAGAGGGGGAGTTGGTGCTAAGACAGATCCGGACCTCACTTCCCGTCTCTGCTGTGGTGTGCTTTTGCTCTTGTAAGTTCTCTCCACTCTGTTTACCATGGTTGCCAGCAATGAGACTTTGAGAAAACCCCCAAAGAGTTACCTACTTGCTCTGGGGACAAGGAGCATAGAAAAATTTCTGAGCTTAGGTTCTGTTGTTTTCTGTCTTTGAAGGACCAGAGAAAGGAGTAAGTAAGACTGGTCACAAACAAAAATAGTAGGGACAAGGCCAGGCGCAGTGGTTCACACGTGTAATCCCAGTGGCCGAGGCAGGTAGATCACTGGAGGACAGGAGTTAGATACCATCCTGGTCAATGTAGCAAAACTCTATCTCTACTAAAAGTACAAAAATTAGCCAGATGTGGTGGTGTGCACCTGTAGTCCTGCTACTCGGGAGGCTGAGGCAGGAGAATCTCTTGAACCCGGGAGGTGGAGTTTATAGTGAGCCGAGATCATGCCACTGCATTCTAGCCTGGGAAACAGAGTGAGACCGTCTCCAAAAAAAAAAAAAAAAAAAAAGAAAAAGAAAAAAAGAAAAAAGAAAAAAAAAGAAAAAGTAATGGCAACAAAAAACAAGCACATCACCTAATCTCTTGGGCTGAATACATGCAAAAGAGAAGAAAGAGATCCACTCAACTCAGTGTGAGTGGCACTCCTGAAACTTTCCACTGGCCAGAGGCCATGGCATCCAGCTCCTCTTGCCTCACCTCCACTTTTGGGCCACAGTGATTTCCCCTGAAGGCCTGGTGGAGGAGTAATTGAGGTGGAGAGGAGGAATCTCTGACCTTCTGCTAGGTAGAGTCATGATCATTCAAATTAGAAACCTACACAAAGATGTCATAGAGATACTTCTACAAGATGGTTAAGCTCTGTAGTGTTGTTATAGTATACGTAGTCTTTTTTTTCAGCTTTCCAGTTCAACCCAGAGTATCCCACAGCCCTATCCACCATGCATTCTATGAAATAAGTGTATATTATTTTAAACAGCATTTATACATTGAGAACTGCTTCTATTGTATCACGTAACATATACAGAACACGTTAAGCTTGAAAAGCAAGTCTTAATCCACTGCTACTTAAATTGGGCTGTAGAAAATGAAAAACTGCATTTAAAAGACAGATTGTGCTTTGGCATAACAATATATGTATTTATGTATTATATTTGTGTATAATGATGCTAACCTGTGTAGTATGTTTATTTGGCAAAATAAAAGTGTGTCTTTTAGGATCTATTTATCATAGATCAAAGGTTCTATTGGACAATTTTGTTCTTTTGTTGCTCTAGTAAAATTTTCTTTTCTTCTCAAGAACCAGTGTTTTAATCCAAGATAGTGATCTCATGTTTTATAGAAATGTTTAAATTGTTTCATAATATTTAGCAAACCTAGAAGTTAGAATGCTGAATGGAAAGTAATAATAAAGTACACATTAGCATTTGCTTTTAATTGTTGTAACTCTTGCATCAGAGTAAAGCGTTGGGGATGCGGGCATTTAGTCACCGAAGGAAAAAGTAAAGCTTGTTTACTAAATTGTAAATAAATTAGGAAATGATTTTCTCCAAATTACATTTCTACTCAAATGCACTCCAAACCCAAGTTATTTCCCTAATTATATTTTATATGCAAGGAATTTTTAAACCTCTTTATGCACTTGATGCTCTTGGTTGGCAATTAAACATCAATTGAATTTCCATTAAGTTGGAAATCATAGGTACTGGTAGTTTTTAAAGATGTGATTTTAGCAAGGTATTTGTCTTGGAATAACCATAATAATAATAATACATCTATTAACTACTTTAAAGTTAACGAAATACTGTCCTGTAGAGAGGCAGTGTGATATCCTGAAATGACTTGAGGCTTTGGCTTCAGACCTGAGTATGAATGCCACTGTAGCCACTTACTATCACCCTTCCTCTCAGGTTTCTCATCTGTAAAATGTGGAGAACACCTATGTTGAAACGTTGTTGTCATTAAACAACAATGAGGGCATGTACAATTCGTAGCATGAAATAGCATTAAAACCCCCAATACTGGCCGGGTGTGATGGCCCATGCCTGTAATCCCAGCACTTAGGGAGGTGAGCAGATCATGAGGTCAGGAGATCAAGACCATCCTGGCCAACAAGGTGAAAACTTGTCTCTACTAAAAATACAAAATTTAGTGGGCCATGGTGGTGCACACCTGTAGTCCCAGCTATTCGGGAGGCTAAGGCAGGAGAATCGCTTGAACCTGGGAGGCGGAGGTTGCGGTGAGCTGAGATCACGCTATTGCACTCCACCTTGGGCAACAAAGAGTGAAACTCCATCAAAAAAACCCCATACCTAGTCTTTGCAATTTTATTAGGAAGTAGGTTTTATCTCTCTTTTAAACATGAGTCAGTTGAGGCTCAGGCTACTCATCCAGAGTCACCAAGCCTGTTTTATGACTCCAAGTCCAGGACATTTCCCTGCCCTTGGCTACTTCTGGAACAATACTACAAAAACTGATAAAGGATTAGCAGCAGGCTGGGTGCAGTGGTTCACGCTTATAGCCCCTCAATAAATGTTTTTTAATTTAATAAAAGTATTACAGCAATTGCTAGATGTGATCTCTCCTCATATGTGATCTAGGCTCCATTAAGGCAGCAATTCCCAGCCTTTTTTTTCTCTGACATACGTGACATACTGCATGACTCAAGGTTGCTGTTGCATTAGCTGAAACTCCATCTTTTCTCTCCTGCTCAGAAAAGCTCACAAAGGGAGAGTGTGTGTGGGTGTCTATAATTAATAGCGATAACCTGCAATCCGCTCTATTTCCAACCTCCTAGTACTTTATTACTGATAGCAAGTTTTTTGAACACACTTCACAACTTATAGCAGCACACCACAGTTGGGAAGCACGGCATAAGATGTGTTTTAGGGAGAATAAGTAGGTCAGTTTGCAGTAGGGGTTTCCTGCTGGGGAATAGTGAGAAACATGGTGGAGCCAGTAGGAATCTAAAACGTTAAGACTTGATCTTGTAGGCACTCAGAGGCTCTTGGGTAAGAAAGCAATGAGGCTAAAATGGTAGTCTGCAGGACCTGGAAAAAGCTGGGAAACCAGGAAAACAGTTGATCTATTGAAGTGAGCCAGATAGGATGAGCTAAAGTCTTGAACTAAGGCAGTGGCAGCAGTAATGGGAAGGAATGAACAGACCCAAGAAGATTTGTGACTGACTGGATATGCATGGCCAACCAAAGAGGAAAAAGGGCCATTTAATAAAGCAGAAGTTTCAACATCAGCTGTCACTTAGGCAGTAGGGTTTCTTCTCTAATTATATGTTGCTTAAATGTGTATTAAAATGATCTTGCAGCCCCAGGACTCAATATCCCTGTTGGTGGAAAGTAAACAATGTGGAAGGGTACTAAACAGCAGAGAAAGCACCGGCTTAGAGTTAGACATTTCCACACACAGTTCATAAAATATTAATCCATTTTTTTCACCAAGTTGCTGCCTTATTGAAGTGTTTGGGTAACCTGCTACACTGGTTTTAGATATTGGGCTAAGTGACTATGTGGTTGGTCATACAAACATGCTGCTATCTAAATGTAGGAAGTGATTCTAGAACATTACAATAGGTGACACAACCTGGTGAATTGTTATGTTTAGGCACCTGACCAGCCCGTAACTAGGGTATTTGAAGTGATTAAGAAAATCTGCTTTTTAATCCTGAAGTTACGATCATCTGATACACTGTATATCTCACGCCCATGGATGTAGGTTCCTTAAAGGTGGGGATTTCTTTTTGCTCACTGTTGTTGTAAACCCATCGGAAAACAGAGCCTGTTGCTTAGTAGATGCTCAATCTGTAAGTGTTGAATTGGTGACACCAGGGATCACGAGCATCTGGCTCACCAAAGGAGCCCTGGTGCTGATTGTATAGAAGGAGCTTAATAAAGGCTGATTTAGTTGAGTCGAAACAAACTGAACAGCATTTAGACTAGTGAAACACATTTTTATTTGGCTTTATATTGTGTGAAATACAGTAAAATAATTTTAGGTTGATAATTCTTTACATGGGATATTCAGCAGCAACAAAATTGTATTTGTTCTTTTGCTAGTGATGAGTTGGAACAATTTATGGAAAATCAAGGTGCATCGAGCCCAGGTATCCTCATTTTAACAACAAGCCTCAGCAAACCATTCATGCGACTGGAGAAATATGTTACTCTCTTGCAAGAGTTGGAACGGCATATGGAGGTAAAGGAAGAAACTTTTCAAGCTCGTGTGCCCAGTATGGTCCTCTGCTTTGGAGGACGCAGCCCATTTGCCTCCAAAATGGCCTTGCAGAGGAATCAAGGTCTTGGATTCGAAATTTACTTTATCTGTTCTTCTTTCTTCTCAGGCTTCTAGTTTTCCTGTTTATGCACATAATATTCTTTGCTGCTAGATATTAAGGATAATTCTCCCTTTTCTCTCTTTTCTTCCAAGCCTTGATCCTGTGGCTTCCCATAACCCCATGCTTACTTGCTAGCTCGGGTTTGCTTTTGCCCTCTCAGTAGTTTCGTCAAAATCTAACTAAGAAACCTTTGGTTTTGGTATATTAACCAACTTTATTGTGGGAGATAAAGCAAAACAACATCTGAAAGTACAAAGAATAAGTTCACTATAGACAGAAATATTTTCTCCAGAATTCTACCATCATTTAACTTCCTAACTGTTGATTACCCTGGACAATTCTGGTATTCATTCCTTAAGACTGATGAGTGGGTACAATATTTGCGGTATCTCTCTACACATCATGCATGTACATCAGAGTCCCCCCACATTTTTATTTATAAACCTACAGTTTACTTGCAACTGCTGTAGCATAGCTACAATATTTTCTAAATGTTAAGATTTTGCAATGAGGCCTGATAATTGAATATTTTTCACCAAGAATTAAAGGCCTTATGCTATGAAAAACCAATCAACAGAGCTAGCTCCTTGAGCCGTTCTTTTGTGATCATGCACAGGGGATTCAAGTGTGAGTGGGAGAGGAGGGCCTGCTGGAGGAGGCTGCACTTACCCTAGTTGCTCTTCCTGTGTCTGGGGAAAGGTTTTGAGGTTTCAAGGGGTTTGATTATCTTTAAAGAAAACGAGTGCACTCTGCCGGGCTTGTCAGCGTTTATAAGGATTGAAAGCACGTTCTCTGAGCAAAACCACATTCTCAGGGTATTTCACCTACCTGAAAGCTGGAGGTAGTGGGGAGCTGGTGAGTAAAGCCTGCCAGTGTGAAATTTCAGTTAGGGCTCAGGAAGGTGTTGACCTCTGGATGCCTTTCCATAAACGAGACCAGTTTGCTGAACCGTTTGAGGTTTGCCCCTCCTTGATTATCACAAAAGTCCAGAAACGAGTGGCCTCAGTTTCTATTACTTTTCAGTGCCGAAATAAAAATATGCACTTAGTTTCGGGAGAAACAAATCCCAGATGCTCCTGCTGCCTGGATCCTACGTCTCAGCCTTTCTTGTAGTGGAGCCTGTTCTCCTGCCTCCATTTGCTGTGGGTCACACGTCTTTGGCTGCCTCTCATTTCCCGTCATCAGAAAATACAAGCCCTTGGTACTAGTTCACTACTGGGTGAGAAACTTTGTGCAGATTTCAGAGCATTTGGCATGGCTTCTAACAGTAGAGCAGATCTTGAAATTCTTCGTGTCTGTTGATTTGGGTAAGGATAAATGTTACTGTAAAGGAATACAACCTTACTTTTTATGAGCAATGTCATTCTTGGCTTGGGTCAGGCCCCTAATCTGTTCGGTTTTGTATTTTATCACCTGAGATTGGTGGGGCAGGAGGTTTAGTCTTCCTTTACTCCAGCTAAGTTCTGCAGGTTAGGTATATGGAGATACCTCACATGCCCCAATGTTAGGTGCACATCTACCCATAAGAATCTCTACCTTCCCTTCATAAACAGTTATGGAGTTGTGGATTCCTCTAAGCCATTTTTGAATCTGTCCACTTTTCAGAATTGAAAGTACCACAGGATTGCAGGCCATATGCAAAAGCCTAACTTAAGAAGGAAATCATGGTATGAAACTTGGAATCTTTTCCCATCTGCCATGTTCATACTTCTGAAAGAAAATGAAGGCATTTTAGGAAATGAAATGAGATTGATTTTTCTGTTTTTTTTTTTTTTTTTCCTGAGACAGGGTCTCACCTCACTGTCACCCAGGCTGGAGTACAGTGATGCAATCACAGCTCACCACAACCTCGAGGCTCAGCTGATCCTCCCAGTTCAGCCTCCCGGGTAGCTGTGACTACAGGCATGCACCACCATGCCCGGCTAATAGGTTGATTTTTCTCTTATTTCCACAATTCCCTACCTCCTGTCATCTACCAACAACATGACCTAATAATGTCCCCTGAATAATTATTGAATTATTATATTGATTATTAAATAGTCATTATCCAAAGTATAATAGCAAAAAGGGAAATGGGAACTCTCGCCTTTTACTACATCATTACTAAATATATGATGTGTTACCAACTCTCTTAATTTCCTAACCATCTAAGAATTAGATTCACTGAGATACCAAATGCTCCCATGCTGCTCTATTTTTTAATCTTTAAATTAGTATACAGTAAAATTAACATTTTTTTCTGGTGCATAGTTCTATGAGTTTTCACACAGGTATAGATTCATGTTACCACGACCACAATTAAAATACAGAACAGTTCCATCATCCCTCAAAATTCTTTTGCTGTCTTTATAGCTACGCCCTCCTTCTACCCCAAACCCTTGGCAGCTGCTGACCCTCTCGCCTCTAATACTGTTTCCAAATGTATTCCTTTAATAGGATACTCATCCGGATCATCAGGACATTCTGAAGGCAATCGTAGCATTCAAAACTCTCATGGTAGGTGATGCTTTAAAATTAGAATTCTCCACTTTGTATACTTTATTCCTGAAAGAGTAATATGTGTGCAACGTTTCTTTCCTTATGCAAAGTTCTTTGGAAAGGAAATAATAAGCTTTCACGACAGTATAGCAGTGATTGCTTCACTCAATTTTATCCTCCAAAAATCATGCTCACCTAAGAAAGGTTGCCAGGCTGAGGGTATAAAGCAATCACATTTACAGTCTCAGCCACATTAAGCCACATTAAGCATTGGTGTGTAGGTGGGGGGTTTCCTTTTGTCTCTTTGTCTTTACCCCCATTGCTCACCTAATGACGAGTATGTGTAAATCGTCATTCACTGATTTGCATCAATACTGGATTCAACTAGTTATGCCAAAGGGTATGAGTTTGTTCTTTGCATATGAAGAAGAAATCCTTCATCAAATCTAAAAGGCGGGGGGAACCCAAAGTACTAAAATGCAATTGCTTTATATAGGTTGCTATCAAAAGTACCTGTGATCTTGTATCTTCAGTATGGTAGTTAATGCGTCTTCTTGAACCCACTGATGTAAAACCACTTGGTGCCATTTTAGGAGGAAAGAAAACTTTATTTTAGGCAATTTATTAAGCTCAGCTTTATTTCACACAATTCTGTAGCATTGTAAGTAATTTGAACTAATGTTTAGTTATTAATCCTTGTTGAAAGACCAGTAATTGACGTGTCCGTAGTTGAACAGCAAGCTGAAGACCAGAGTAAGTATTAGGTTAAAATTGCGATTGCTATATGCCAGAATAGTCCAATATTGGCAGTTTTACATGGCTTAAGCTAACAGAACAGCCCAGTGAAACCCACAGCATTTATTATAATTATGGCTCTTCTATTTTTTCTTGTATAAATAGGAATGTAAAATGAGTCTTTTTAAAAACCTGTATTTCTACATACATGGCAATGTGGTTTGCTGCCTTCCTCCCCATCACCTATATGTGCAACAATCCTGCATGTTCTTCACATGTACCCCAAAACCTAAAATGCAATTAAAAAACCTGTATTTCTTTCTGATTACGTTATATAACTTGCCTTGATGATTTAGTATATTTATTCCTATTATAGGTGCTCTTAAAATATGTGTACAGTGAATGTATTTCTTTGAGTTTCCATGTAGCTGAAAGGGACAGCAGAGATTTTATAGAAAATATAACCCCTAAAAATGTTATCTTACATTCATTTGGAAACAGTAACAGAACTAACCATATGCTTATTTTCGTATTCAATTTGGAAGGCATGCTGTTAAATTACTCTAAGATAACAGCACAGTTTCCGAAGTATATAAATATATATATACACACACATGAAATTGTTTCATGGCGGGAAAGTAAAAAAGAGATACAACTGAATTTCATGATAACATAGTAAAAATTCAAACCAAGAAACAATTTCATGATAACATAGTAAAAATTCAAACCAATTCCCTCCCTGTAAAGAATTTTTACTTTGGCAAAATGAAAAATGAGCCTTCCTCACAAAACTTTTGGGGGCTCAAGGCTAGAAATTTCAGGTAGTGGATCTTTCTATCTATCAAGAACAGGCCTGGTCATGGGATTCATGATGAGGAATAGGGACTCGGCGGGAACCACAAATTACTTTGGCCTTATTTTAGTTCTGTTTCATAAGAATTCCCAGTCCATTATGTTCTGCTTTGATTCTGTAGGGGCAATGTCAAGATCTGAGGAAGAGAAAACAGCTGGAGTTACAGATACTGTCTGAACCTATTCAGGCATGGGAAGGAGAGGATATTAAAAACTTGGGAAATGTGATTTTTATGTCACAAGTAATGGTGCAGTATGGAACATGTGAGGTAAGGTGCTTCAAATCTCAACATCATTTCTTCCATCTTTCATATTTTTCTTCCTTCTTTTTTGATAGAGTCCTGTTCTGTCAGCAGGGCTGGAGTGGAGTGGCATGATTTTGACTCACTGCAACCTCTGCCTCTTGAGTTCAAGCAATCCTCCTGCCCGAGCCTCTTAAGTAGTTTATCTTCCTTCTTCTTCCATCAAAGTCAAATGCTACAGCATTCAAATGAGAAGCTGAGCAGCTATTCTTTGCTCAACATTCTTTTAGGTGCTGTGGGAGATAGGAGAAAAGAGCAAACAATTATCCCCGTTTTCAAAGAACTCATTAAAAACAGACTAAAACACAAGTTGCAACTAGCAAACAAACCAAATAGTCAATGTTCAATTTCGCAATCTCAACAAAAGTCCATAGATGTTCAGAGGAGGAAGAGATCAAGATCTTACGGAGACAGGACTTGAGGAGGGAGCACAAAAACAAAAGGGGAGGATTCCATAAGGCAGAGGTCATTGTTATCTTAGGAGAGAACAGAAATGTGCCTTTGGTTTTCTGCAGCACAATAAGGAAACCAGCCTATAGGGAGCAAAAGAGGCAACTTGGCCATAGTAAAAGATTGCTTGAGTCAGGTAGAATTTGATTATGCAGAACGTTGACATCAGGCAAGAGTAGTTCAGATGGATGCAGCAAGTCATGGGAAGTAATGAAAGAGTCCAGAGTCATACAACAACACTGTGAAAGGGATGGTTCACACTTAATCTGACACCCATATATGTCAAGTGAACTGGAAGGGATGGATGAGAAACAGAAAGGCCAGCTGCGAGGGAAAGTGAAAAGGAGCCCCCTAAGATGGTGGTGACAGAGAGAATGGAGAAGGGGAAAATCAGAGGCACCTTTAGAAGGGAAAGTCAACAGGAAGTGGTGCCCCTGGGCTAGGGGAGAAGAAGAATATAGTTTTAGACCTGTAGATATCTGGGTGGAGATGTTACATAGGCAGCTGTAAACGTAGTATGGAAATGTGGGTGAGAGGTCAGAGTTAGAGGCAGAGACCTAGATGTCCCTAACAGATGTGCCTTCCTAGGAAGTGAATATCCAGAGAGAAGCACCGGGGGCTGAAGATGGATTATTTCTTTTAGGAAGGGGGCCAGGGAAAGGGAGGAAGGTTGATTATGGCACCTGGTTTGATTTATCGGGTGTTAGAATTGTCTTCCTTCTCCCAAAACATCTTCCTACACTCTGACACGTCTTTGGCAGAGATTCATTACTTTGGGTTAATAAGCAATCTCATTTAAAATGCAGATACCCCAGGGAAGGTTAATGTCGTGAGTCTAACTATTAGTCATTCACACCTTTGGGATAAACCTCTTGGGTGAAGGCAGGAGGAATCAGTGCTATAAAAAAATAAAAAGACAAGAAGGTAGAGAAGAAATTGGGGAGCATGAGTTGTAGAAATTCCATGAGGAGCATTTGAAAATGGCCAGTGTACCGACTGCTGCTGAAGGTTCAGAGGGCAAGGAGTGTGAGGACCAAGAGAAAGCCATTGGATATTGCTAGAAGGCAGTTATTGATGACTTTGCAAGAGCAGTGGGGGTGCAGTTAGGGATGGATCAATGGGGAGAAAATGAAGGCAGCAACTAATCTGGCAATAAAATGTCAAGAAATGGGAAACTACGCATAAATAGCCACATGGGGGTAAGCAAAGGTCTGTTAGGACAGGAGGTGTGTGTAAAGGAAAAGAGGAAAAGCTAGTAAAACAGGAGAGGATGCTGGGAGAAGAGGAGATGTCTGTAGAGGAAAACTAAGTGAGACAAAGATGTGAGAGAATGCGGAGCGCTTTTTAGAATAGTTAGCCTGGAACGGTTCCTCTTCTCAAATGGAAGGAAGGAGATGGAGACAGGCGTAATTGTAGCTAAGATGGCTGGGCATGTAAGCTAAATGTAATTTTTGAGTATACTAATTGCATATCTGTTGAAGGGGCTCTTCTCATGTGTAAAGGTTTCCTCAGTGCCCTTAAAAAAGTGTATCTACTTTTACATTTTACGTAAATCCAATAATTACCCTGTTCTTAATGACTAAAGCGAATTTTATGCATATGACTTTAACATATATTTTAGAGCATACTACATTTCTTATCACCTGAAAACCCCTTAATTTTGCCATTTTTTTCTAAATAAAATATATTTTCATTTTGTGAACCTGGAGACTTATTTTGTGCCTAGGACTAGCACATCTTGCTGGCTGCATAAACTGTGGTTTCTTCTCAGGCTTTCATACATGGAAAGCAAGCATGGTTCTTTGTATTTAACTGTTATATATAGGAAGAAGAGAGAGAACTGTGGGTTTATGTCCATTTCAAAGTAAAATTCAACTAGGTTTTTGTTTTCAAGTTGGATATCTTTTTTTTTAAAAAAATCACTTTTAATGTTTCTGTTGTTTATATAAGGTCTATGCTATAAGGCAGTGATTCCAGAAATTCTCAACAAATAAAATGTCCAGTTTTGTTCTTCAAATAATATTGTTCATTCTCTCTCAGGAAAAAGAGGAGCGGTACCTTATGTTATTTTCAAATGTCCTGATAATGTTATCTGCAAGTCCTCGGATGAGTGGCTTTATCTATCAGGTTAGTAGATTTCATATAAAACACACAGCAGACCCCCTAATGAAAACAGGTTTCCAACCAGATGCAGTATCTCCACTATGGCATTAAAAGCTCAAGCCAAGAGAACCAGAATGTTCTGACCGTTCATTTTAATTAAAAAGAGAGTCTAAGAGCAGATGTTCCTTAGATCAAAGATCTTTGTATTAGTGTAATGAGTTTATCTTGAATATATCCACCGCTTTAGTTATGCTCTGGGTTTTGAATGCATAAATGGAAACTAGATAAATTAGCAGCAGTATTGTACAGGCCCATGTCATTATTGCTGAGAAAACATAAAGCTGAGATCTGCTCCTATGCTTGTCTGATTATAGTCAGATCACATGATTCAGGCTTCTAAGAAGCATGTTATTAAACTCCTTAGGAAATTAAATGTCCCTCAGTCTGCTCCAAGATATAGAGTATTAAAAGTTACTATTGCCTGTTACATCTTGGCCTGGCAATTAATAATTTTCATAACATCTGAGCCTTCTCTTCTTTTTTAACTGTTTCTTATGAAAATGCTTTAGAAAAGTAAACTACTTTGTAAATCATGATCTTAACAGTTTAGGGTGTGTTAACCAAACACAATCCACATTTCCCCGTTGCTTTCTTGTCTGATTAAAATTTAGAGCAGGGAAACATATTATCCATTGACAGACTGGAGAAATACATCTAGCCATAATTTTGCAGTGCTGAGAGGGTCAGAAAATCTAACACTCTGAAATAAACAGAGACTCCTATAACTGCAGAATTAATGAGAATGTTCTTTTTCTAATAGGGAAAAATACCAATACCAGGAACAATGGTGGCTAGATTAGATGAAATTGAAGGGAATGACTGCACATTTGAAATCACTGGTAGGTAATTTTCTCTTTTTCATGTAACTACTTCCAATTCCTTTTGCAATGAAGGGGAATTTAATAAATAAATGCCGTCATTTTCTGTTACATAGGCCACGAGCAAGTTTTACATGGTCATGGCAAAGTATATTCCATTTCCTGGGATGATTAGGGTACAGCAATAGAACAGAGAAGTCTCTTCTCATTCAAAAGCCGTGGCTTTGCCATTAGTTTCAATCTTCTGTTGCATGAGAGCTACTTGTGAGAGCTAAGGAATAACAAAATGGAATAATGTAAATGTAATTTTCTCCCTTTCTGTCATTTGTTCCCTGGTGACAGAGAAGCCAAAGATATGGACTTTTATCAGCGATTTCATCATCAGCCCGAGTTAGCAAGATTTGGTTATGTTTCTAAAAAGTTCAGGAAAGCCATGAAACTATGTTCACAAATTGAGCACGATGCTGAGGCTTAATAATGCTCCCTGACATTTTAGCTTATGATCCCTTTTGCAAGGCCTGTGTCATTTATATGTAGTGGCCTCACTGTGGGTTCTGATACGGCACAGTGGCTAAGACTGGGATCATAGCCTTACTCTCTTCTTTCCCAAGAAGGATCCTAAGGTTTGGTGTTTGTCAAAAGATTGTAAACAGCCTTAGTTGGATCTTGTTCCAACTTTGATACTGGGAGAACCAGTACAATAGTCCCACTTTAGACTTAACTAGATGGACTACGTGCTTACATTTTTGGACTGTGAGTTTGTTTATAGTGAAGTTTTACACTACTTTTAAACTTCTGTAAGCAGTAAAAATCAAGGAGAGTTTTCTAAATCAGACACGAATATTTATTTACTTTATTATCACAGGTTATCTGTTTCTGATATAGAAGTTTCAACAGGGTTATCCCATAGGTGTGAAAACCCCTGAAAATACACACCCAAGTTCTAGTCGCGTGAAGTGTATTTCTGAATGGGACAAGCTCAAGTTTTTCCTTGTCTTTTGTTTTCAAATTGATCATAATTGGGGAATGTAGGTAACACAGTAGAGAGAATTGTGGTCCATTGCAACAACAACCAGGACTTCCAGGAATGGTTGGAGCAGCTGAACAGACTGATAAGAGGACCTGCCTCTTGCAGTTCATTATCCAAAACATCATCGTCATCATGTAGTGCTCATTCTGTAAGTAGTCCATGTATTCTGTCCAGGGATTATTGAGTCTTTCATCAACTCCTGCCTGCTGGAGACTTACAAGAAGCAGTGAGCACACCCTTAGTCTTTTGGGCAGCCTATATTTGTAGATTTTGAAGTACAGTTAAACTTCACTTATTCTGATTTCTCATTACGGGGCCCATCCAAATTAATGAAAAGATTTACTTAGAGGTGTGCAGTTCTGTTTGACAGTATTCTGATACCCCAACTAACTGCTAGCAAAGTATTTCTAACCAGAAGTCCTGCTAAAATATTTTAATGATAAGCAGAGCTTATTTTCATGAGCAATGGTTATTCTCTTATTAACAATGGGCTAAGTCAAAACAGATAGTTTACCTCCCTAAGTACTTAAACATCTCCATGTCACCTCACTCATGCTCTCACACTTGCTCAGTAACCTTCTTCAAAGGTAAACTTTTAGCATTGTCTCCTTCTGACTTACAAATTTAGAATTTGGAATTTGAATTGATGAGATTTTACTGTACTTGCTGAGTGAGATGGAAGATACGCTGTGTTGTTTGTTAACATACAAACCTATGATGCCAAAATTCCAGTTTTGAGCACTGTGTGTTGTGGTCGGAAGAATATGGGCTTTGGCTTCAGATCTGGGTTCAAATCTTGGCTTTGCCAATTACTAGTTAGTTACTTCACTTGGCCGAGTCTATGTCTTAGGCTGTTCTCATGAAATAACCTATTTAAGCACCTACCAGAGTGCCAAACACATCGCTGAACTCAAATGTTGATTGTTATTCCATTTTCCTTCCTTACAGAGGAAAGAAATGTAAATTAATTAAATTCCAGATGACAAAGAGAGGACAGGATCATGGAATGTTGAGTCAACTTTGTGCTGTTCCTTAGAGACCCCATAATCTTGACTGGAAAGAGCCAGTTCTCAAACTTTCTATTGTTCTCTCATTGTGTGGCACAAGGTTGGGTTCAGATGGCAGATTGCCAAAATCTCATCAGACATTTTCCCAGTCTTTTAGCTCTACCGGACAGCCCCGAGGACCCTTGGAGCCTCCTCAAATTATAAAACCGTGGAGTTTAAGTTGTCTACGACCTGCACCTCCACTTAGACCATCAGCAGCACTAGGTTATAAAGAGGTAATTTTGCTACCTATGGTATGAAATGCTTCTGACAAGTTAATTTCGCAGCTTATTACACGTAGTTCTGTGGGAATGTGCTAGAATTTAAGATAGGTGGTATATGCGAGTCAGTCTTGAATTGCTAGACTCGGTGATTTGTTTCTTAATTTTCACTTTCCCATTGTCCACCTGAAAATATGTATTGAATATCTACAGGGTCTATGTGCACTGCCTGAGTGTTCCCAGTCTCCTCCTGAAGTGCCTCTGGTTTACCTTAATGATTATTATGCTAATTCTTTGTATTCAGTAATAATGTACACAAATCTCAAACAAGAGCCACTTCATTGTAGTTGAATTGGCAATGAAGCAGACACAATTCAGCATTTGGGATCATTTTGATCAATTTGAACCAAATTAGTAAAGTGTTATGGGACCAAGCCATGAGTCCAAACTATAAAAGCGATATTTGCTACAATTGGAATGAGAAAAGAATTTGATGAAAGGAGTGTCTTTTAAAAAGAGGCTTCTCAGAGACAACCTCAAAGGCCATTTGATATTTGGGCAGTGTGGGGATTTAGAGATTTTTTGTATTTTTTTCTCTCGAAGTTGCAGTCAGGAAGTGTCAGTCACTAGCTTCTGTAACTGTGTGGCGTGTTACTTTTCATCCAGACAGTGGCTTTATCCCTAGCCTGTCTCTAATCATTTCAGATTTCAGAGAAGATCCTCATTTATTAGTAACTGTTCTTTAAATTGGTCTTGTTGAGTGATGATTAAGTTTGTGACAGTTACGAGATGAGTCTTAGAATTATGGGGCAACAGCAGCATATATTTCTTGATCAAATGTGTGTTTTGATGAGTGATGTAGCCTTAGCTCAGTTTTGAGTGTTTTGATTTAAACCACCCTGCTTTTGTTT
This sequence comes from Callithrix jacchus, assembly GCF_049354715.1. NCBI lineage: Eukaryota > Metazoa > Chordata > Mammalia > Primates > Cebidae > Callithrix > Callithrix jacchus. Next base: position 133,479,039 of record NC_133524.1, on the reverse strand, counting down.
CGATTAATTTGTTTCTTCCAACTCTAAGGGCAGTAAACATAGGACAGTATTTGGACACTGGAGCATTATTTGATCCTCTCAACTTGATATGTTAGGGCAAACAACCCTTGACTGAATCTTTGTTATATAACTCTATTTAGAATTTGGTCAGGAAGCAGTCCCACACATTTTGCTTTGGAAATTTACCTGCAATTCTTGCAATCATCCAATTTTCTTCTTTGATGATGTAAACCAGGAGTACAACTTCATAGTTACCTAGGTCCCCTTTGTTATGTTGGATATTTTGTAATTATCAGTACTAAGTTCAAATTAAGGTGAGCTTTGAAGAGCAAAGTTGACTTAATCCTTCACATAACTAATCTATTAAAACTAAGGCATGATCACTTCGTTTCTGCTGGGGGAAGAGAGTTATTAATATATTCTTACTAGGTAGTATGTATTTCAGTTGTTCGCAGCATTTGTTATTCTGCACAAAACTGTATTCCTCGGGCTTTTGCATGATAATATTGCATCTGAAACTAATGTGGGAAATGTGATGATATTCCCTCTGTGTAATTTATGATAACACTAACATTTCAAATGTTGTTTTAGAATTATTGATAAGTGGATTTGGTCATTATAACCATCGACCTCTCACGCTCATCTTCTCTTTCTTTACATATTCATTTTAGAGGATGTCTTATATCTTAAAGGTAAGGGTAGAACAATATCTTTGGCTTACAGTGACATCATAATACTGAGCTGTAACCTTTGATGAATGAAACTTTCCCTTATGCTTGTTTTGTCCCTTGTTATAAATGGTGGCTAAAATACGAAGATGCAATTCTGGCATGTAAGTACTTTGTTCAAAAAGCAGGCTCATGTGAAATACATATAAAATGTCACAATGCCCTAAATGCCAATTTTCCTGTGTTTTTTTTTTTTTTTAAAAATGCTGCTTTTTCTTGTTATTTTTGTCACATGAGAATTTGTTATATCTTATTTCAAATGTAAGTACTGTGGCTAAGTGAAATAAATTAAATTATTTGTTTCCTATATTTTTAAGGTGCTATTAATAATTAATACACATGCTTCACGTACACACATTGGCTGGAAAATTGGGATAAGGTGATCATGAGAGTTTTTTCCTAAGTCTAAGGTTCTTTTTTTTTTTTAAGTCTATGGTTCTAATCTGTTTACAGATTGTTGGATTAAGGATTAAGGATATTGACAATGAGTATCTTTTTTTTGAACTGCTGGTTACTCATATGGCAAAAACAAATTCAATACATTTATTTTGTCTACTAGTTAAATACATGGCTATATATATAGTTAAGCTTGGCTGTGAGTATGTTACTTCTAATCCAAAATTATTTATTAGGAAATCCCTTATTTGATTCTTCTCTCTGACTGAGGGAAAATGACTTTGTCTCTCTGCCTTAATTTTCCTGTCTCACAAATGGAAATTACATTTGTTTTTGTGGGACTGTTTCTGAGGCAAAATTATTTGAATACTTTGAAGTTCTTTGAAAAGCGATCAGTACTACATTCGTGGTTCCAGTAGTTATTTAATCCCCTAAAACTTTACCAGTGGAGAATGTGAACTAAATTAGGAATAGTGTTATGTTTCTAGGGTTGACACCCCTTACTTTCTCTGCAGATGGTTCCCTAAAGGCATTTGGGCTCCTGGAGAATCTGCCACATTTTCAGTAGGCACACTCCACTCTTAGTCCCACCTCTGTGCAGATTAAGAGGATAATGTCATTGCCTCTGTTTTATTTAACCTTTTAGAGTTTATTGGAACCATTTTAATTGTGATGTACTCCTAACTGAGATTGTCAAAATGAGAGAGAGGAATTCTATTTCGTTTCATTTGCGCTTTTAAATTTGTTTTGGAGGGGGGATTTTAATTCATCAAGAAATCTGTGTCCTTACAGGAATCTAGTAAAAGTCCTAAAACAATGAAGAAGTTTCTTCATAAAAGGAAGACTGAGAGAAAACCTTCGGAGGAAGAATATGCGATTAGGAAAAGTATGTGTTTTGTACATTCTGAAAGTCATTTATGGATAAATTCACATGAGAATCTCCTTTTATTTGAGGATTTATTTGAAAACAGATGATTAGAGCAATTTTTTTCTTGACATTGTCTCTTACATATAAAGAAGAATGCATGGAAGGCTTTGGTCACTTCTTAAACATTTGAATAAGCTTCTTACGGCTGCACTTCATGTCATCTTAGGCAGATGTCGTCTGTATTATTTCGTGTTGAATATTTTGCCTCACCTGGTTTAGAAGCTCTAAAGGGACCCATTTCTTATGGATACATTTTTTCCCCTCTTAGTTTCTGATGCTTGAGATATTTTTCTGTAGGGAGATAGACTAAATAGACCCGAAGGCTGAAGTCCTTCCAGAAGTCCCATGCTCAGTGATGCTCTTAGTTCCTCAGGGAATCAGCCTGCCCACATCTAGAAACATGGCTTCATTTGGAGACAGACTGCAACATCAGTCAGCCAATCAATATGGACATATTTGGCTATAAGATTGTGAACAAGGTACTTTGGGACACATGAAGGAGTGAGCAGTGTCTCACAAAGAGGTGACAGAACTGTGTGTATCAGCTGGAAATATAGTTTGGATAAACCTTTGCTCCACTTCAGCTTTGGCATGCCCACCCCCCACGCCACACCTGGTTGTGCACTTTGGCATGTTCACATGGTGCTGCCATCCAGTCATTTCAAGAATGAGTTTGGAGTAGGGGACAAGAGAGGAGGGAGAATGAGGGACTACATCGACTGGGTTAATGAGGGAAAGCTTCCTAAAGGTGAGCCTTGACATTTTAAGGAGAGAATGGCTGGCGTATACCAGTGGGAGCTAAACTAACACCTAAACTCAGTGCTGGGATTTTGGCCTCACTGAGACCACTGACAGAACCCCCACCCTTCCCATTGCGGAGCTCTGGGCTTCAGGAGTAGGCACCCCACTAAGCTGAACTCACTGAGGCTGACTCCAAAGCTCCATGATGATGCTATCATTCTTCTCCATCACCAGTTTTGGACAGCTCTTTCTCCTGACTTTCACAGACTCTACTGGTCAGAGAAGCCAGTCCCAGGCAGTGGAGTGGGCTGCACCATTTTGAGGGTCCAAAGGCATATATTTATGAAAAGTCACAATGAATTAATTTGACAGGTACAGCTGCTCTGGAAGAGGATGCCCAGATCCTTAAAGTGATTGAAGCCTACTGTACCAGCGCCAATTTTCAACAAGGCCATGGCTCAAGTAGGTTCCCCCAAACTACTTTCTCTAGTGAGTGACGTTTCTTCTTTACTACTTGGTGTCTCTTAGAAAAAGAAAAAAGTGATCTAGATGGGTTGCAGGGTGTGGAAAGCAGGTGACTTGGTGCAGAGGAGTGGTGCAGGACTGCATCTTTCAGATAAGGTGGTTTTAGTTACCAAGCAGTTTGTTTACCCACTGTTGTTTTTCACCCAGAAAGAGAGATGCAAGAGTAAAAGAGTTGGAGGTGATAGAAATGAAAAACAATTAGAAGTTGTTCTCCTTTGAAGTACACAGATACCTTCACCAACACTAGTTAGGAATTAAAGAGCCCAGAGAGTTCCTGTGTCTGTGAACAGATGCTAATCTCTTCTTATAGGCAGATTTGGAAAGGAAGTCGAAATATTATCTTTGATCAGCTGCATATTTAAACGAGCAATGCTTCACCAAACTAAGTTTCAAAGTTGCTCTGAAAGTCTGGAAATGTAGCTACTTAGCAGAGGTCGTTCAAAACGTATCAAATTTATCAGGGAGCTATTAGGTTAGGGTATTTCCCCAAACAACTTTCAGGTTACAATCTGAAAGTGAGATAATATTTTCTGATTCATCCTTATGCTTTTTAAAAGCCAGGTCACTTCGAATATGTCTTTTGTCTCCCATTATTATAGACATTCAGAATACCTCTGTGAAGTTTTTGCATCTACATAAGAAATGAATACTCCATAGTACTCCATTTTGAACAGCCAGCGACCAATCATTTGAATGTGGGAGGTGATGTCTTAGGTGCCTTGACATATTCTTTAAAAGTGATGCATCTCTAAGGCTGACATAAATAAAGCATTCTACTGGGTATGATGGCTCATGCCTGTAATCCCAGCCCTTTGGGAAACCAAGGTGGGAAGATACCTTGAGACCAGGATTTCAAGACCAGCTTGGGCAACATGGCAAAACCCTGTCTCTACTAAAAACACAAAAGTTAGCAGGGTGTGATGGTTCACACCTGTAGTCCCAGCTACTTGGGAGGCTGAGGCAGGAGAAATGCTTGAACCTGGGAGGCGGAGGTTGCAGTGAGCTGAGATCGTGCCACTGCACTACAGCCTCGGTGACATAGTGAGACTCCATCTCAAAAAAAGTGAAAAGGAAAGAAGGAAGGAAGGAAGGAAGGAAGGAAAGAAAGAGAAAGAAGAGAGAGGAAGGAAGGAGAAAGAAAGAAAAGAAAAGCAAACAAGCAAGCAAGCAAGCAAGCATTAATTCAATGTGAAAGTTGACACATTTGGCCATAAAGAGAGGACTGTCACACTCTGCTTCACAGAGAAAACCTGGCTGTGGCTTTGGGCATGCACAACTCTGATAACATGTTTCAAGGAGCCAGGAGAGGAAAGTGAGGGCAGTTTTTATTTTGAGAAATAGAAAAGAGAGGGGGACAAGGAGAGACCAAAAGCATCCCTTCTACAAAATCTGACCTCATCTCCTCCTCCCCCACCTATTTTTACATTCAGCAGAGTGGATGAGTCTGCAGCTGGGAGGTGCACCCACATTCTCTGGCTTAAAAAGACACAACTGCACCCTTGCTCCCTGGTCAACCTTTTATATGTGGAAGATGTCTGGCACTGTGCTTGTCACACAGCAGACCATTTAGCATCATGGTGACCTCCTATCCTCTATCCCTCTCTAACTAGAAGTCCTGTTTCTCTAGAACTGACTGCCCTTGGCTCTTACTGCATTCAGCCGGTCATTCAGTCAGTTTGCTTTCCACTTGTATTCGTCCCTTGGTATCTGCAGGAAATTGGTTCCAGGACCCCCAGAGATAACAAAATCTGAGGATGCTCAAGTCCCTGATATAAAATGGTGGAGTATTTGCATATCACCTCCATACACCTTCCCTATACTTTAAATCATCTTTAGATTGCTTATCATAACTAATAAATATAAATGTATGTAAATGGTTGTTATACTGCACTGGGTTTTAAGTTTGTATTTTTAACTTTTTTTCTGGATATTTTCAATGCATGGTTGGTTGAATCTGCAGATGTGAAACCCACAGATATGGGGGGGCCACATGTAATAAGCATATACAAATGCTAGGCCCTGGAGAAGGCAGAGACACATCTCACCTCAAGATGAGGTGGTCAAGTGAAGGCAGTGAGTGTTCACACCTCTGAGGGAACTTGGCCTAGAAGAGAGGAGGCCAGTGGCTCAGGGAGACCAAAGATTGAGCACTTGAGCTCTGAGAGGAAGGAACAGAGTGAAGGAGGTGGAGGAGAGCTGTTTGGTTGGGCCCCCGTGCCTGTTCTGTCACCTCTTCTGTCCCAGAGCCTGGAGACACTCTGAGCAGAGGACACCTACATCTTCACTGATGATATGTTCATCTCCAAACCCCACTCCACCCTTGATTTAAATGGTCTTAGGAGACATACCTACCTTACCCTATAAGACTGTAAAAAGAACAAATGAGGTGATGATGCTTCTGAGGTCCTTTAAGCACATAGTGTCTCAGTGCAGTGTTACTATCAGCCTGACTTTTACTACAGAGAGAACACCGCAGCATAGGATGTAGCGTGTCCTTCCCTGGAGATTTGCAGGGAAGCGTGATCACTGGTCAGCTTTTTGCTCTAGAGGAGGCAAAACAGGAAAGAATGGAGGTCTTGGTTGAGGATAGGTATTACAGGGGCTCTTCCACATTAGTTTTCTGAATACAAAATGCTCCCCACCTCGGGAAGATTAAATCAATGTATCTGGCCATTTAGAACTTCTCATGTCAGGAAAATTTAATCAGCAAATGATGGGTGACTGCCCTCTGGGTGTAATACAGCAACATGCTATGAACAAAGACCCTTCTATAACCATAGTGGGAAGGAACTAATACCCACCATTTCTACTCTTCACTGCTAACTCTCCCTCCTCCTTCCTCTTGCAACCCTTATTTGTAGGTACTCGAAAAGATTCCATTCCACAAGTCCTACTGCCTGAGGAAGAGAAACTCATCATTGAAGAAACCAGAAGCAACGGCCAAACCATCATGGAAGAAAAGTGAGTAGGGCAGGCAAAACCTTGCCTGGTTTGTCTGGGGGCTGGCAAGAAGGTCTGGCAGGATGGTGGGGCTCCTGGAAAGTCTATGATGGACAACCCCTCCTTATCTGGGAATGTGGCCTGCTTTGGGAGATTTGAGAGGGCTGTTCAGTCACCAAAGGAAGAGGGAAGGAAAGGCAGAGGTGACAGAACCCTCCAGGGCAGCTCCGGCTGGCAGCTGCCCCTGTAGCCAGCTCCCCATCCAGTAAGCTGCTTCTGAGCACATGCAGACATCGGTGCTCTGGACAAGTTTAGGAGGCGGCTGGGAATTCCAGTCACAGAACCGATTTCTTTGCCCAGAGAGATACCACTCACACATTTTGAGTCAGAGCTGTGTTTTCACATATTTGACATCATTTAAAATCCTGCAGCAATCCGGTTAGAGAAGCATTACTCTCACTACTTTCACAGATAAAGAAACTGAGGTGCGGGACGTTCAGGGAAATTATGTCTCTGGCTTACCTTTACACAGTAGTGTGTGTGACCTAATGGGGAAAATCAGGTTAAGTACCTTCTGGCTCATAAAATTAACACAAAATAGCCAAATAATTCATTTGTCTAAACCTGAGTCATTTCTGAAGTCAGGCCTAAATTTGCATAGGACAGCATATTTCAAGGTGCTTGGCATTGTCAATGCGTTTTACATCTGGTGTGTGAAGTGACACAGCAAGACGGTAAAGCACTTGCACTTGAGTGAAAAACATTGCTGGGTCAACTCCCAATTCTGCTACTCATTAGCTGTGTTACCCAGGGCAAGTTGCTTCACCTCTCTGTGCCTCAGTTTCCTCATATGTAAAATAAGGATGATGGTAATGCTTTCAGTGTTATTGTGAGGTTAAAAGAAATCCGTATAAAGGCTAGCACTCAATAATGATATTAAACTCATTTTTATTGTAACTATATTCATTCTTACAACTTGGTGAGGTTTTTAGAAAATGTGCTACTATTCCCATTTTACATGTAAAGAAACTAAGACCATGAGAGGATGGGAAGGAAACTGGTTCCTGGAGAACAGAGGACTAGTAAGTGGCAGGATCAGAACCGAAAGTTAGATTCCCAAAATCTTTATCAAGGAGGAGACCCAGAGAGGAAAAGGCGGTTTCACAACCTAACCAGGGTACTTCATCCTTTTTTGGGTAACATATGGTTGGGCTATTCCAGAAAGAATGCCTCTGACTTTGTGTCATGTGCAGTCAGAGAACTGAGAAGGGCAATGTCACAGCACAGATAGTGTAGAATAGGCAGTCTTGTGATACCTCTCCTTATATGATAGGTGATGTTCATTCCTGCCCTAAAGCTAGGGAAATCAAAACCTTATGATGGGAATTGAAAACATCACACTGCTAAACACAGAGAGTAGGATGGTTGCTTCTACGGCCTGAGGGGAAAGGGGGAATGGGGAGATATTAGTCATAGGTATGCAGAATGAGTAAGTTCTGGACAACTAATGTGCAGCATGCTGATCACATTTGGCCCTCTGCCTGTGTGGGCTCTGGATCTGTGCATTCAGCCAACCCCCGATTAAAAAAAATTCAGAGACAAATAGATGGCTGTATCTGTATTGAACATGTGCAGATTTTTTCATACCTAATAAAGTTTTTCTTTTTCCATCTTTGTTGAGGGATAATTGGCAAAGGTGTACAATGTAATGTCTTGATATATATATGCACTGTGTTATGCCATATTGTTTATTCCTAAATAAAATGGTAAAGCAACTATTTACACGGCATTCACGTCATATTAGGTATAAGTAATCTAGATATGATTTGCATAGGTTATATGCAAATACTATGCCATTTTATATTAAGGACTTGAACATCTGTGGATTTTGGTATCCATGGCGTCCTTGAACCAATAACCCGTGGATACCAAGGGAAGGAAGACTGTGTAGTTTACAATGCAGTATAAGAGTGTAGATTTTGCTAAGAGTGTAGATTTTGAGTGTTTCTACCACACACATACAAAAGGTAACTATGTGAGGAGGTGGATATATTAATTAGCTTGATTCTGGTGACCACTTATATCTTGATATATCAAGACATCACATTGCACACTTTTGTCAATTATCCCTCAACCAAGCTGGAAAAACAAAAACTTTGTGATGGGCCTTGATCTCTTGTATTTTGTTCACCCAGGCTGGGAAGTGAATAGGAAAGGAGAAGGGAAGTATAGAAAAGGGGTAATGACGTTGTCTTTAGCTAAGCATGTGTGCTGGTGGTTGTTCCTCCATCAAAATAAAGACGATAGAGACCATTCAGAGCAGTACCGTTCCTGCTAGAAAGTCCACTGTTTTTCAGGATCTGTATTCTCATAAAGTGGCTTTTATTGTCAAGTATTTTAACAGTACGTCGGTGCAAGCCATTTGTCTCTGAATTTTATCTCTATGTTCTAGGAGCCTTGTTGATACTGTTTACGCCTTGAAGGACGAGGTCAAAGAACTGAAGCAGGTAATAAAACATAAAAGTCATTTTCTCGGATGACAAAACCATTGTCTTTTCCTTGACTCACACCCGTCATGCTGTCAGGGAGGGCCTAGGAGCAAGGTAGTGAGGGGGAGATTTTTATTTTTCTTGTGTTATCAAGGTAGGTTTTGTCGACTTTATAATGGAGCCTTGAGTTTAAATTTCTGATATTCGCTTATATTTCTATGTAGTAGTTCACAATAGACTCCCAAAGTTAGTTACAACTTTCCTGTTCTCTGACATCCGTAAACAGACCTTAAGAAAAGACTAGTCATTCATGACTGTGTAAGTGTAAAGAGAACCATTAATCATTGTTTGTGGGCTTTTCTGCTGATGTGGTCCATTGCTCCGTGACACACACTGTGCCTTGTGTGTGAGAACTGACTGTATCGGGTGACAGAGTGAAGGATGGATGGCAGGGGAGAGAGACCAGGGACTGGAAGACCACTTAGGAGGTTCTTACAAAACTCAGGGTGAGACATGTCAAAGTCCTGAACTGAGGCAGGGCAATGAGGCTGGGAAAGAGCAGAGTGAAAGTAAAGGATGGGACATTGTAGAGTTTGAACATATAGATGAGGATAGTGTGATTTTGAGATTAAGAAAGAGCCAGGGATTAAAGGTGAAGCTTCTTTCCTGGGTGTCCAGTTGCATATGGTAGTGCCCTTCATGGAGTTCAGGAACCACAGGAGAAGGAGAAGTTTAGGGTGTTGAGAGAGATACTGAGTTCACTTTAGGATCTGATGAGTTCGAGGTGCTTGTGACATATCTAGGTGGAAACACCAAGCTGCTGCCAGGTAATCTCAGGTACGTGAAAGGATCACTTAAGCCCGGGAGTTTGAGGCTACAGTGAGTCATGATTACGTCACTGCTCTCCAGCCTAGCGAAAGAGTGAGACCCCCATCGCTTAAAATAATAATAATAATAATACCAAGCTGGCATTTGAGATTGTAGACCTGGTTCTCAGGAGACAAGATCAGTACCAGAGATATTTGGTAGTCTGCTTAATAGACACTTGATTTGAAAGAGAAGCGACACTAAAGAGCCAGTTAAATTAGAAGAGGGTCAGGGCAGGGAAGAAGAATCCAAAAGGCTTCCCAGAGACAGGCAGGAGAATCGACGGGCTGCTTTGTCATAGATGCTGAGGGAGCGGAGGTTGAGGAAGGAAAGGTAGTCAGTGATGAAAACTGCCCAAAGGATGAGCAGGAGGAGCCCTGGGAAGGGCCCCCCTCTGTTCGGTAATCAACAAATCTTTCCCCATCATAGGAAAATAAAAGAATGAAACAATGCCTGGAAGAAGAATTGAAGTCAAGAAAGGACCTAGAAAAGCTGGTTCGGAGGCTTTTGAAGCAAACAGATGAATGTATTCGAGCCGAGTCCACTAGCAAGACCTCGATTCTTCCATAACCATCACTGTGCCACCGGGTGGAGTGTGCCTTCAGGGCATCTTGAAATGTGCCTCTGAATGATTTGACTCAGTTTGCTCACTTCTTTGGCTTTTGTTTTGTGTTTGAGTCTGTATCTCTCTCTCGCTCTCTCTCTCTCTTCCCTCTCTCTCCTGTGTGTGTGAGTGTGTGTGTGTGTGCACGCGCGCGCGTGCTTGGGCATTTGTTGTTGTTTGGTTGTTCGTTTTTTTTCAACGGGAAAAAGCAGGAGGTGGTGGTAGAAATGGCCCCAGAGTCTTTTCCGTTCAGTAAGAAAAGGAAAGCGAACTCAGGCCAATTACTTAAAGGGTCTTCAGATTGCCTTCAGTTCACAGTGCCTCCGCAACAGCCATTGCCCTCGGGTCACATTCTCTGGGCGGGCTGGCTGCCCTCGCAAAGCAGCTGGCCAAGGCTTATTAAATGTGAGCCCAACTTGTCCCCCTAGTGCTTTCCTCTGCCTGCAAGCCTGTTAGTACCTAATTTACTGAAGGCAAATCTTCCAGAGCTACGGCTAGAGTAAGATGAAAGACAAACACATCTACCCAGTGATCCAGCTGCCCTTCCTTAGACCATCACAGGCTACCTGTCAATCACAGGTTTTAAAACTACTGCCCTATGTTGTCTATAAAACCAAGAAAAATGTACTACTTTTATTCCTTTTGTGTTGTGTACATTGTAACTCAGGGGGCAGAAGCTCTGGTCACCCACACCAACACCAAATCCATCAGCAAGTTCTATTGGACAATCCTCCCTCTCAGTAGCAGAGTTAACTGCCTTTTCCCATTGCATGATAGGTTTCTTTCCCTCACCTTCTGCCTAGTGTGTAAGTTTTCTATTTCCCCAGTGCTTTTAGCCAACTGTACCAAGTGGTGTGTAAACTAGTATGTATGTGCTTCGCTTACTTTTTAAAAAACATAGTTAGACTGTGAGCAATTACCTTATGTACATTGCATATCCAAACTGTGACCTTTTATCCTTCAAAACTATCTGCATTAAGGAGATATTGTGCCCTAGTAGACCGCTTTCATTCACCTTATTACTCTCTCTTGTATGCTGTGAGAAATTGTAATATTCATTGGCCTCTTTGGGTGGGACTCTAAGCAGTATTTGAAGAAATATGCTTCTGGTCCAATTTGTATATCCAGAACCAAAGGGCCCCTCTAGTTGTGCTGGATTATTTGGGACTGATTATCTCAAGTTGCTCATTGAGTCAAACCATCCACTTTATCCCAGAAACTAACACTGTGAGAAACCAGGTTTAGAAGAGAGTCACAGAACAGCACACGCCCAAATTCAGCACCATTGAAAGGTGGCCTAAGGCTGAGTGCAACTCACCCTCCCTCCCCTAAAGACAAGAAAAATTTGGCCAGATAGGGAGGGTCACTGGTAAGTGAGGCCAAAGTGCTGATCAAAATTGCCTTTACAATATATTTGATGGATGCCTATAAATGTGGGTTTTGCAAATGTTTAGAAACCAAACTTGAAGGCAGGCATGGTGGCGCACGCTTGCGGTCCCAGCTACTCAGGAAGCTGAGGTGGGAGGATCATTGGAGCCCAGGAGGTGAAGGCTTCAGTGAGCTGTGATGACACCACTGCACTCCAGCTGGGGTGACAGAGAGATACCTCTGTCTCTGAAAAAACAAAACTTGAAGTTTGAAACCCCCAGCTTGCTGAGGAGCCCTTTATCTTTTTGGTACTGAGAGTCTCAGTGTCCCGTAGCTATGTGGTACAGGGCTGTTGTCTGCTTGCTGCACAGCAAAAATTGCACCATCCACAGGAAAGGAAGTATTCTTGCAGTCTAACATCAACCAAACACACACAGTCGTGTTTGGAAGCTGAAGAGTAAAGAAATTTCTAGGAATGGCTGTTGTTCTGTTTTTAAGCACAGCCTTTTAAATATAACATCCTTCACTTAAAAATTAAAAACATCATCACCACCAGTGACAACATCAACACAGATCTTCACATCTGCCCATTCTGTGGTTAGTCAGTGGCTTGCAATAAATTTGCAGACTGTATCTATAGAAAACATTTTTGTGATTATGAAATACTTTAGCTAATTGCTGAAAATATTGAAAGGTCTTCATTTTACAGTGATGTGTACATATGCATGTTTTGGGGACTTGGCCCTTCTGATGAGGGGCCATCGGTACTCTGGATAACAAAGCTTGTGTGGAGTGGTAACCATGCTTACACACTAAACAATAATATAAAGGAAATGAAGCCATGTTAACCTGAGAGCAGTGTCTCCATAGTTGTGTTGTTTACAATACTCTACAAATGGGTTCCTGTTGCCCTGTAATTAAACTGCTGCCCTTAGAGGCCTTTCAGTTCCTTTTCTGTCCTGTCCCTTCTTAACACAAGCTCAAATTTTCTAACTTGTTTTTATTTTGAAGAATTTTAAAATGGACATTTTCAATACATAAAAATAAACAGTGCTTTATAAAAATAAGTCTTTTGCTTCTTTTTTTGCTAGCCGGTGTGCAGAAAGATTTCTTGTGCTGTGTCAGCTTCCTCTCCCATTTCCCTCATTAGCTAGTCTGCTCTTACCAAGCCCTCTAGCCAGTCTCAACTTTTTTCACTCAGAGCAGATGACATTTGCTCCCTACTTTACAGAGATAATACATGCCATAAGATAGAACCTTCCCTAACTTCTCTATGCCTCTTCCTCTGGCCCAAACCTATAAACTATATCTCTGCTCACCATTTGCTTTCCAATATTAGAGACAGACATATTTTCCTGCTCAAGATTATCCCTTGATATTTATTCCTGTCCTGATTCCTCTTTGAATTTGGCAGAATTTTGTCAATCAGTGATAATCCTATATTTTGACCACAGTTGGAATGCTGGTGTCAGCACTCAGGATGAAAATATTCATTCCGCTTAAAGATTGATGAGGTGGAAATTATCTGCTGCTCCACATGCATTCCTATCCCTTTTCTGTTTCTTCATTTCCCAGACTCCCTTGCAGCTAGGGTTATGGATAAAATGTGGGTTCAGATACGTGTTCACTTCTGCCAACAAAATTTGGAAGGCTTAAGTTGGGCAGAGGCTATTTTCTCAGGGTTTGGTAGGTGATTCCTAAGATGTATTTGTGGCTTCTGTGCCCACATTCAAGTGTGTCTCTTCACAGCCTTGTGAGTGAGAGACTGTAGTGGCAGCAGCAGCCTCCTAATGTGGATCATAACTGTGATGATACGACCTTGAAATCATTAGTCCAGTGGCACCCTCCTGACTTTCCCTTACTTCCACTTCTCTACCCCAGTGGTTTTGTAGACACCTAATTACCTTTCTGCCTGAGGTATCTTCAGTGGTTTATGATTCCTGCTCTGAGCCAATAGATAGAACATTGCACTCCATGTGTGATAGGCACTGTGCTAAGTGGTTTACATGATTAAGCTTATGTAAGCCTCACAACAACCTTATTAAGTATTTACGATTGTTATCTCCACTTAAAAATGAACAGAGGCACAGAGATGTTGAGCAACATGCTAGTACATGGTGGAATTGGGATTTGAAACCCTAGTCTGTCTGCCTCTTGGACCCATGCTCTCTCCATCACATAGCCTCCTCTGCACTTGGTACCTGCTAAAGTTCCTACCTCAGCCATCCCCCTTTGTGAAGTCACCATTAATCTTGTAATTGACAAATCCATGGGTTTTTTGATCCTCTTCTTGAAGTCTCTGCAGTATCGACTCTTGTCTTCTTTATGAATCTCTCCTTCCTTGGTTTTCATGAGCCCACACTTTCTCGGTATTCATTTAGTCACCCCATCTCCTTTGCTGGACCTGCCTCCTTTGCCTGTCCCCTGAACATTGCTGATCCTCTTTTCCTCATCTCTTTTATTCTATAGCCTACTCCTGGACAACCTTGTCTATCTTCATAACTTTATTTATCAAAATGGAGATGAATCCCATGTCCACAGTTTTCCATTCCGAGTTTTCTCCTGATCTCCAGACCCATGGATGCAGCTACTTTATAGATAACTCAGTGGAACTGCAGGAGTGGGGAAGGGAAAAATAACTACATATTTAACTGGTTTCCCTGAAAGTTGTTGAATTGCTTGAAGAATTACTCGAAGGAGTGTGAAAGTGTGGTATGGAAGGGGAAGGTTTTTGTGCTGATGCCCCTTAGACTAAGAATCAATGGTCATTGTCTTTTAAACAAACATTCCTAAATATAGAACTTCTCAAACCTACTGAAAAATTTGGCAACCCCAAGACCCCGGTGCTTAACAGTTTTTGACAATGAAACTATACCATAAAAAAGAGTCTTTGCTATCCACAGGTCTACTGTAATGTTTGCCCTTTCCTTCCTTCCTTCCTTCCTTCCTCTTTCTTTCTTCTTTCTTTCTTTTCTTTCTTTCTTTCTTTCTTTCTTTCTTTCTTTCTTTCTTTCTTTCTTTCTTTCTTTCTTTCTTTCTTTCTTTCTTCTTTCTCTTTCCTTTTTCTTTCTTTCTGGTTTCACTTTGCTTCACATTGCGTGTGGTCTTTGATTTAGTACATGAGCAAGGCCTCTCATGTGTACCTGGGTTGCCAGACATTCTCCTTGGTCTCAGAGGTTTCAGCCATTTAAGATAGCATCCTGTCCACTTGCACCATTGATTGTAGACCAGTGTGCTGGGGACCATGTAGAGAACTACCTTAGTGCTCCTTACATGATGATCTTCTCCAGAAAGGAGATTCTGTTGGTGACTTTCTGTGGACAATCTCACTGCATCTTGGCTCACTGCAAACTGCTGCTCCCAGATTCAAGTGATTCTCCTGTCTCAGCCTTCCAAGTAGCTGGGATTATAGGCACATGCTGCCATGCCAGGCTAATTTTTGTATTTTTAGTAGAGACAGGGTTTCACTATGCTGGCCAGGCTAGTCTTGAACTCCTGACCTCAAGTGATCCACCTGCCTTGGCCTCCCAAAGTGCTGGGATTACAGGTGTGAGCCATCATGGCTGGCCCAGCATGTCTTCTTTTTATTCCCACTTTACAGATGTGGACACTGAGGACTAGAAGAGGTGAAATGACTTGCCTGTACTTATAAAGCTGGTTAATAGTGGAGCCTAGATTAAAATTATATCTGTCTGCCTCCAGATTTAACTACTAGAGTACAATGAGCATTTCTGGTTTTATTTTATTTTGTTTTAATGGGGATGCGGTTCACAGAGTAAAAGAACATAAAAATCATACTTAGTTCTATGTTTCTGTGTCTCAAGATACTTCAGACTACTTTAAAAGCCTAAAGCAGTGCAGCTCCCAACACAGTGGCATTGGGTCCTGTGAAAATAGTTGAATGTAGCACAAAATGTATTCCCTCCTGAAGCCCAAAAGTTTACATGTCATTTCCGTTTAAGTGGGGATACCCCTGTACTGACAGCTTGCTAGAGCACACTGAGTTTTGTGGTCATTTGCTAACCATCAAGTAACAGAGGCAGTAATATTTTATCCTTTGTTTATTTTCTCTTTATCTAGAAACAAAACTTATTGGGTAGTTCCAACATTCCCATCCTCCCCCTTAAGATAGAAGGCAGAAGTGACATGTTTATAAAAATGGAACCAAATTAGATCATTTATGATCAGATTATTACAGGTAAATCAGAAATGTACTCGACTCTTTTTCATTTATAGGAAAATGTTGAAAATGTTCAACTGAAGTTTGGAACAAACATGTATTATTTTGTAAATTACCATGAAATGTAATATAATAAAAACAGATTATCTATTTTTATCTACAGCATAATTCGAAGTCATTTTTTA
The DNA here is from genome assembly GCF_049354715.1 of Callithrix jacchus. Lineage (NCBI taxonomy): Eukaryota > Metazoa > Chordata > Mammalia > Primates > Cebidae > Callithrix > Callithrix jacchus. The sequence continues at coordinate 133,463,088 of NC_133524.1, read as the reverse complement.
CTCCATGAGTGCACTTTTATCATCCAGATATTTTTGACAGTGAGGATCCTTTCAGTTTCGCCAATTTTTGCTTCAGCCAACACACAGAATTATTTCCTGGGATATTGAGTTATAAGCAGCTGCATTTATTCATTTATTTATTCCTTCATGCACCAAATAAATGGCCAATTCAATGCTGGGTCTTGTGGTAGACGCTGAAGTTGTCATGGTAAATGGAACAAGGTCTTGGTGCTCAAGAAGCTCACAGCATAGCAGGGAAAACCTCAACCATGATAACTGCTGTAAAACTTGCTAAGTGCAGGGTGCAGTGGAGGGAGGGAAACGGGTCTTACAAGAAGAGAAAACTATTCCAGGGTCTTAAGGTAGGAAAGCATTTGTAACCTTACTTAGAGAAACTGAGGGCTAGAACTCAAGAGACCGAGAGAGGTGGCAGCAGGAGATGAAATTGATTATTTTGGTCTTTATTCCAAGGTTCATAAGAAGCAGGGGACTGACTGTTCATGGAGAATGGATGGAAGGGAACAAGAGTGGAGGGAGGGAATCTAGGAGGCTGTTGTACTATTACAGAAGAGAGATGGTGATAGTTTGGACTAGGATAGCAATAGTAGAGATAGAAAGAAGTAGATTGACTTAAAAACTACTTAAGAGATAGGGTTGATGAGTATAGGCTGGAGGGATTGACCATGGGGGTGATGACAGTGAAGTCAAGCCAGGTTTCTGGCTTGAAAAACAAGGTAGATGAAGATATCATTCAATGGAACAGGAAACATCGAACACATTCTATTGTGAAGAGGAGGGTAATTAAGAGTTCCATTGGAATGCATTGGGTTTGAGGGCCAAGGCCCACTCTTTGGAGGTGTAGGCAAATTTTAGAAGACAGTTGAGAACAAAAGGCATGGCATTAGTGGCTTGAAGGTGCTGCTAAGTTAAAACCATGAGGCCAGGGAGATAGCCCACAGTGAGCAGGTAGGACTTCACCAGTAGAGATGAACACACCACTCTGGGTTTCTTACATGAAAAATTCCTCTATTGGAGGTGACAAGAAATGGCTCCATTGACTTCAGTGGAAAACTGTAGGGCCAATACTTTCCCTTAGGTTTCCCAGCTCCATTTCCTCTTGCCTAAGTGGAACACCTAGACAGCTATTAATAAGATATGCCACTGCTTCTTATTTAAGGACCCCCTGTCCGGCCTACTTGGCTATGATTAATAAAAAAAATTCTATCAATCTCCTGAAACCTTTTGCAGAAGAAGCTGGAAATAAAGACCTAGATTGCTTTTCACTGAATAGACTAGCACATCATCCATCAAAGCCTGTCACAGACTTCTAGAAAATGTGCCGCCACCAAGATATTTTACGATGTAAGTAGCTTAAGAACAGTTTATGAAAACATCACAAAGGTTGGGAAAATTTCCACCAAATGCTTCCTGCTTCCCCAACCTGGCTGAGAGCTTTAGGTACTCAGACAACACCAGTAATGTTAAGAGGTCTTTATTATTCAAAAAATAAATAACAAGATAATTACAAGTTCACTCTGGAAACAATGGAGACTGCAGGTAGATACAACAGATTTCCTTTAAATACGGTCATTTCGTGATGAGGAGTGGGCAGGCTCAGGGCCGCACTCCCTCCTCCTCACCCCCATCTACGTGGTAGAGATAGGGACAGGGTGGAAAGAAGAGAACTGACTAGCAACAGCCTAACCCGTGTGTGTGTGTGTGTGTGTGTGTGTGTGTGTGTGTGTGTGTGTGTGTGTGTGTGATGGAGAGAGAGAGTGAGAGAGAGACAGAGAGAGAGAGACGGGGAGAGAGAGAAATGGAGAGGTAGAGAAAGGCACAGAGACAGAGAAAGAGAGATTAAGAAGAGAGACTGGGGAGAAAAGAGACTGACAGAGGGAGAGAGAGACTGGGAGAAAGAGGTCGAGAAAGGGAGAAAGAGACTGAAATAGAGAGATGGAGAGAGAGAGAGTGAAAGGGAATGAATCACTGCCTGAGTGGGTGGCAGGGCAGGGTTTTCGGGTCTCCACGGTGTTAGACATTCTAAAGTCTAGAGCCTGGCCCCTCCAGCAGAGCCACAGGAACCCAGAGTCAGCCATAACTGAATGTTAGCTGAGGCTCCCCATTTCCCCTCTGCATCTTCACTGATAAATCAAATGCATTATCCGTGGAAAGACACTGCACGCAAAAAACAAAACTGAACTTGGCAAATTATCTGCTGTTTACTCAGAATTCAACCTGTGCATAATGGCCTTGTCTTTTCATAGGACTTTCTGGATGTCTGCATCAGTGGGGTTGCTGCTTCAGAAATATAAGCTCTTATGGAGCAGGGCCCGTTTTGGTTTCATGTGACCTGTAATTCACTCATTACAGCTCTACATGCCTTGGAGTATATAATAAATAGTTCTCCATAAGGAGGATCCTAGGGTTATAAATAGGCAGTTAACAGGGGGTGGGCTTATCTGCTGTGCTGTGTTATGAAGACTGCCAGCATCAGCTCCACCACAGCCTGCAAGGTGACACTGTTCCACTGTTCAGAGTTTGAGTAAGCCAAAGGACGTGAAGCCGGTGCCGTGGCTCACTTGGCTTGGATCAGTCACATTGACAAACACCGAGGCACCTGGTTGCAATTCAAATATTCCTCCCAAGTGAATGGATTGTTGCCCGCAAGGTTTGGCAGAACTGTGGGTATTTGCGGCTCTGAGTAAGATTCTCTCGAATCTATTGGGGGGCTTTAGGCAGAGGCTGGCTATAAATGGAGCTTGACTCGAAGCTTCCCGATTGGAACAGAAGGTGACTTGGGCATAGATATAATAGAGTCCTTGTCTTTTAACGGTCAGCTGTTTCCCATTTTCCAGGGTTACCAAGTTGTTGCTCATGGTGTAGTATCCTTTTTCAGCCCACTGTAGCACTGTTACAAAGAGAGGGAAAGTTTGTGGTGAGGTGAAGCAGAGCATAGTTCACATTCTGACAAAAAGTATAGCTTAATGTTGGACACTGGCTTGGTATGGGAATAGGTTCTCAAGGCGCCTTCCATGGGCTTCGGAGCCATGTTCTAATCCAGGCTCTACTTAAATTTAGGCAAGTCTCTGAATCTCCCCGAGCTTCACTCCTCATCTGCGACACGGGGCTCATATTAGAGCGTATTTCAGAGACTTGTGAAGATTAAATAAAGTAAGAGATCACAGTGAGTTTCTTTCTCTCGTTAGAGTTCTTATAGCCAATTTGCCTTGGACTTAAGAAGGTACAAATGATTTCAAAATTCTACATCATAAATTATGCAGACCAAATTACTCAGACAAAACTTTTGCTAATATTAACATGAATCCCTTGCTTGCCTTGAATTTTGCAAAGTCGAAGAGTTGCCAGTCTACCTAGCTCAGCCTTAGCACGGAGAAAAGACCCCATTTCTTCCTACCTGATCATGCTGTTGCAAACCTGACCTGCCTCCCCCAGCAAGGACTAAAATTAGGCAAGGAAGTATGAAAATAAACTGTGTGTTCATTTCACGGTATGTTTTGATCTCCTATTGTAGTGGGCGCCACCAACTTGAAAGGACCTGTATTCTTGTGGCTAAGCCAGAGTACCCACCAACAGTGTGCCATTTTCTCGGCTGCGATGTTGAGTGGGTTCAAAGTAGTGTGTGCACCCGACTTCAAATCTCAGCTCCCACAGAAAGCTAGACTGACTGATCAGGGTGAGGGTTGAGGAGAAGTGAAAGTACTGATGTGTTTGCTTCCTTGAGCTTTTTCTTTCTTTTAAATAATTCCTATTCTATAGCCTTATGTCTATCAGGGCACAAGAGCCCACCTGCTAAGACTCACCCTTTACTAATAGGAAGGCATCCTGAAATTCCGGACAGATCTGGGCCCTCCAGACCACCCCAGAAACAATGCTTCATTAGAATGTGTGCTCTTTTGAACCATTTTATTGAGAAAAAAAAGGCAGGTTCTTAAACTTTTAGTTTGATAAATTTACTTTGGTAGGTCCTTACCTAATTTTAGTTCTTGGTGTGGGATGTAGGGCAAGATATTAGCAGCATGGCTAGGTAGGAAGAAGAGGTTTGGGACTGGGGTCGGGGTGGAATGGCATTGTCTTCCCACCTGATCCCCTGCAAACCTATTGGGTTGCAGAGTGTAAGATATTATAGGGCTGATATCCATTACGAGCCTTTTGGGAGAATCTGAGCTCCAAGAAATATATCCAAGAGCAAGGGTTTAGATAGAGGTGAAAAAAAGACTAGTGGGAAGCTATTCTTCTAGGAGATTTATCTATTATTGTCATCCAATCCAGAAGAGAGAAGGAGTAGCTGACAAAATTATTAAATATTGTGCAACTAGCTGATATTAATGCGGGACTTTACATCACTCTTTTGACATCTAAGCCATGGTGAAGTAAACTATGTAGTGTCACCTTCCAGTTGTACAGCACTTAACAGCATCACTTTCTGCCGTTATATATGATTTCTGCTATCATATAGACAATAATGACAACTGTCCATGTGTGACACCCACTGAGAAGCCCCAGCCACTTCCGAGATGAAGCAGTGTCTTCTCTCTCTGTCTGTGTCTGTTCCTCTCTCTGACACACACACACACACACACACACACGCACACACACACACGCACACACACACACACACACGCACACTGTTTAGAACTCCATTCCGGAGTACTCTGTTGAATTTTTCAGACTCCTCTGACGCTCTTGCTTTTATGTTGATGGGGAACTTTATGTTAGCGTGCATGTTTCCATCCATTTATCAGATACGACATAATCTCCGGCGTCAGTTATTGCAAGGTACACATTTGGGAAAAAAATATCTAAAGGCTAGAATGGTGGCAGAACGTATATGGAAATAAAATCGCTCAAAGTTGAAAAGATCACAATATGTCGTCTGCTGTTACTTCATTGGAAAATCTAACGTCTTGGCACCTATTGATCTTCACAGAATGATTTTACCTTTAATTTCCCTGAGGTTGGCTTCAGTGAGTCTGAGCTTAATCATACAGGGATTGACAGATGGCAGGAAATACCCCACAAGGCCCATTTCCACACAGTGAAGAGGGGTTAGGAGGAGGGATGCTCCCAGTCAGGAGGTCACTACCTGCCATCTCTTCTATGTTGTCAGAATAATGATCCCTCCACCCAGTAATTCATCATTTAGAATCAGCCATTGAGCAAGAACATAATGAGAACATCAAGATTGCATTCCACCTCCTTTTGTCCTTCTAAGTCCCATCTGTGCATTTGAACTCACTTTGTAGACAAAGAAGGGAATAGGAGAAGTATAGGGGTAGGTTTGTAAATTGGGTCCCAGGGGAAAAGAGGAGTCTAACCATTAAGTAACATGACTTCAGCATCCCAGCCTTTCCCCTTGAGTGGCTACTGCTCAGATGCTGTGTGACTTACCAGATGTTGTTTTACTACTGGCCTCACTTATGACATGCGCCGCAATTTGAGGATTCTGATCACCTGAAATGAAACCAACAACAATCTGTCAGGCTAAGGTAATGCAAAAACTGCCCACAAAACTATTTGGTCCAGTTCTACAACTGTGTAATAGAGACTGTGCAAAAATGGGTTATGTAAAAGGAAAGATAAAAAGGTATGAAATCCCTCCCACTGAAGGCAAAGTTGGTTTCCAATATCTGAGTAATTGAATTGGCTATTTCCATTGATCTCATTCTCCTAATAGTTAATCAGTACTCGATTCCATTTTGCATACATTGACACAGGCTAAAAACACTGGACTTCGTTAAACATACCGTGAATCTTGCTTTTAGGCACAACTCTCATACATTGTGGATTTTAGTGTGCAGTTTCTGACTTGGTCAAGCAACTGGCCGAACTATTGTATCTATCTTTAATTATTTCTCATTTTAAAGCCCTGCTCCCTAATGAGATGTGCCAATCTGCTAAGGGTGGAGGCTATGTGGAAATTTCTTTTTGTCCAGTTATGAGCCTGATGTTGGGTACTTTGTAAGTGCCCTATAAATGTTGAATTAAATTGCATGACCTAAATGAGCAGTTTGGTTAATGCTATCATTTTCCTGAAGACTTATAAACAGCACCTGCATACACTGTTTCCTCAGAGCTCTCTGTAATTAACAAACAGCACGCTACTATTCCGCAACATATTCTGCAGTCATTCTGAAGATAAAACCTTCATGGAGGTCTGATGACCATTTAGCATCCAGAGCAACAGTTAAGGCAAGCTCTCAGTACTCTCTGCCTCAGAAAATAGTATTCTATCTCTGTGTGATGTATGTCTTTGTGTGTATTAAATTGGAAGAAGCCATAACATCATGTTCATCAACTTTGTGATATAATATTCTCTCTAACAACTCTCCCTCTTTCCCATAATCTGCTGCTAAAGTCACTTCAGGCATTACTGTATTGGTTTGGGTTACCACATTCTAAAAGGAAAAGGGAAAACTTAGCGTGTCCATGAAAAGATGAATGTCGGAGGAAAGGGCCTGGAAAGGGTCATAGGAGGAACAGTGGAAGATATCAGGGATCTTTAGCCTGGAGAAGAAAAAGTTCAGTCACGCCTTGGTGGCCATGATTGCTGTCTTCCATATCTGGACAGCTGCTGGGGGGGAGAGCAATTATACTTTGTTTACTATAGCCTCAAAGAGTAGAACTGGGACCAGTAAGTGGAGATTATAGGAACAAAGTTTAACTCGAGGAGGAAAGACTTCTCTCAAGTAGTATAGTGATCTTAGTAGTATTAGAGCCATTCAAAGATGGATCAGGCTGCCTTATGAGGTGTAAGGTGCTTCATCCCGAGACATATTTGATCAGAGGCTGGACAGTCAGCACTATTGTGAAGGAGATTTGTGTTGTGGCGATGGTGTTGGATTTGAGAACCATCAAGGTGTCTTCCAACCTGAGATGTTCAGGATGCTCTGACTTTAAGAACAGGGCAAATAATAGAACACTGTGACACTGTCACTCCTTGATCCCAGAGGCTCCACTGGCCACTGTGCCCCATGAAAAATGGTTATCCATGAGTGATGAATGCCACTGTTACCGAATGATGACTTTCCTGTCATCTCATTCCACTGTAGTTGGTACCAGGCTGCATGGTTGCTTCAATTAAGGTATTGAACATAAGGGGATTTCTTCAGATTTGGTATCATTGGCATTAAAGGAACATATCCTTTTTCATAAATATATACGTACAAAGCCTTTCCAAGTCACAGGGGCCGGAGAAGGTGTCAATTTGACAATTGCGTTCCTGTTTTATTTCCAGGGCTAAAAGTTCCCCGGTTCAACAACACTGGGTTGTTCGATATGATCAGACTATAAAACTTCCTTTTAGTTTTTAGACGTTCATAGAAATTAGTAAATAGCAAGCCTACCTTTTTGCATTTCAAAGCTATTTTCTTTCTTCTTCTCCTCTTTGTTTAGCATTATATCCTAAAATAAAAATCATTGCAAGAGGTTATTTTGACAGGGGCTCTGCTGTGGAGTTTTAAAGTTATCATTTGTTTGGCATCTGTCATTACTCTGTTGTCTGTTTCTGGTGAGGATTGTCATATAGACTCAGATCCTGTCATTTATTCCATCATACCAATTGGGGGTCCATGGCTCTGACAGATGAGCCGACAACCCAGAAAGCCAAGGGGAGAATCTGGAAGTAAAATCCAGGCCTATTATTTCCGTTCCAGTGCTCTCTCCAGACCAGAGGCTGCGATCTTGACCTTTCCTATGACCTCAAACTCCCTGCTTTTGACAGATATTGACAAATATGTTGAATGGGGAGATAATTCTACCCTGGGAACTGGTATATGGAATATTATTAAACATAAAGCATGGTGTGTATCTCTTGGAATACAATTGGTCTGAAATCTTGTAAGAAAAGATAACAGTAAGTTTGACCTTGGGAGAGAAATCCCAGACTATGAAAAGACCTCCAGACATTTTAAATGTTGTTATTGCTTTCAATGGGTTGAAGAGATTCTCTTGTTGAGAGTTGCATTTCATTTATTTAGAATAATCAGCATTTAGGAAACACAGGTCATCTCCCAATGGTGCTGATGTTCAAAGGCAAATGCGACACTTTTTAAACGGTTTCTTTTCACTTATAAACTGGAGGAATGCTAGAGGTATTTAAAGAAGCTAACAGGAACTTCTATCAACATCGGTTGGAAGATAATCAAGCCTATTGCTTCCATTTTAAAGAGACTGAACAAAAGGCCTGGAGGGCTTAACTGGTCAGTATGAGGTCACCCAAAGGAGCGGAGGTCTAAACCAAGAGTGGAAATTGTGAGATGACATTCACAGGCTGGGCTTAGCTTATTACATCTGTCTATCTTCTGAATGCAAGGGAAGAAGACAGTAGTATTTTCACATCTTGTGATAATCAAAGTCCTCTGCTCTTTCCCACTCTGGGAATCAGTTGTCTACAGGACCCTTCCTTTTCTTTCCTCCCCCAGAAGGAATTTGTGTTGTCACTGTTGAGTGTCTTGCTGTAGGCTCAGCTCAGTTGCCAGATTTAAAGGCGTAGGTCGTAGAGCCTCCAGGGGAACCTGAGCCTCAGAACGCTCACACGGGCCCCAGAGCTTCAACTTTCCATTCGAGCTGAAGCGCGGCACTATGAAGATGCAATGACAGGAAAATGTTTGTGAGATCACAAGTAAACAAATGACTATTTAGTGTCTTTTCAAAAAGTAGAGTGTGATGATTGAGGTCGAGATACTTTTAGGCTAAGTGGTTGCATTGGTGTTGAGGCCTGGCCAAGATGAAAACATGAAGTCAGCAAAGCTTGTGTTTCATGAGCCCAGCCTAGCCTTTCCGTGAACTTTCCCCCAGCCACAATCCCCAGAGCCTTTTTTTTCCTTGCTTCACTCCCCACCTCAACTGAAATACTTTTTAGAGTGGACTTTCAGAAAATCCGGCATGAGTTATTTCTTTCTTAGTGAGAGTTTCCCGTGGCAGGTATGGACAGGTTGCCCTTTACCTTGAAACAGAAGCGCTTTGACTCTCTCAAAGACCTTGCAGGCATTGGCGGGCAAATAATCATGGAACTGAATATTCTAGCAGGGGTGGGGTGGGTTGTAAATTTTAATATGAGATTATACTATTCAAAATGATACCTCTGTTTACCCTCACTTGAGCCCCGAATACCATCTTTCCCTCAAAGTGACAGATTAGTGCTACCTGCCTCCAAAGATAATGAGTTCCTTGTCACTAGAGATGTTCAAACAGAGATTGGATGACCACTTAGGATGTGGAGAGAAGACTGAAGTTCTGGATTGTGAATTGGATCTGATGACTTCTAAGACCCCATCAAGCCCTATGATTCAAAGACCCCAAATTCAAACTTGAGGTTGCTTTGGTGCAGCCAGACTGTGGCCCCGAAAAACAAGCCAGCTAACATTAGGTGAGAAAATATAAATCCAATCTGGAGCTGTTCTATAATTGGCCTATTGAGCTTTTTTTAAAGTCTAAAATATCGTTTTAGAGTGAGAAATTTTGGGGAAAGAGTATTGGAAAGAGGATCCGTCATAGGTGGAGGACTGGGCAGCTGGAGAACTCTGTATCTACTCATTGTGCATAATCCTAAGTATAGATGGTGTTGACTAGGGTTCCACACCTGCTGCAGTAGACACAAGGGGCCTCCTTCAGTTGCATGTAAGGAGGAGATCCCTGGAGCCCTGGCTGACATGCCTGAGACGATCTGCGTTTTAAGAATATGAAACTTTGGAGCTGTCACTTTTTTCATACGAGCATAAGCATGGAGGCCAAACTGACCTTATTCCTATCCTTGGTAGCTGATTTTGGGAGATTTACATACATACCCAACCAGAAATAATGATGTGAGGAATTGGCAATTCGACCGTAAAAGTCTCTGTAAGAAACGAGGGTGACTGACAAGCCACTCTCACCGCCATTGGAGGGAACTGAAGTCTTATCACATAATTATAGAATGTCAGAGCTGATAGTGCCCTTACAGATAATCTGTCTTCTCATGTTATAGATAACAAAACCGAGGCCCAGAAAAGTGAAGTTATTTACCCAAAGTCACACAGTCAAGCACATTCAGTCTGTTATTTGGATTATTAAGCATCATTTTGAAATTGTCTTTATTCACATATAAATTCATAACACCGTCCAATACTCTGTAATACTGGCCCAAATCCTTGAAGAACCGAAGAAACTCAAATCATTTTCCTAGCTGGCCAGTCTTGCAAAGAAAGGGTTTAGGAGTTTCATCTAAAACCTAGATTAATGTAAAGAGCCTGAAAGCAAGCAGCGGATTTGAGCTGCATTCTGATACCCGTAGGTGACTCAGGAATAAGGTGTTAGAATCTTCACTACAATTAAATGACACCCTGGTGACAGTACAGGAGGGCAGGAATACAACTAGAAATAAGACATTAAACCTTTTATGCCTTTATTATTTTACATATCATCTATACGTGAGAACTAATTCCTGTTGGCTTACCCAGACACCCACCCATCTGGTCCAGCGCTGACCTTGATGTGGCATGCTGCCCCCTAGAAATGACCCCTAACTGAGCTGAGACTCAAGGGTATTTGACTCAGTGTCCTCAGAGGGATGTAGGCAGAAAGAACTCTTGATGTTCTGCCTCAGGAGAAAGAGCCCTTAGATCCCATGTCTCTGACAATGGAATTAATGTAAAGGCTCTAAAAATTCTTGTTTTGGGTATCCATTATAAGCCATAGTCACTGCAGTGACTTCATGCTGGTTACCAGCCTGGTGGCTAGAAGGCTTTGAACCCTCTGTGCCTCTGGTCATGACTGGCCATAGAGTGGACTGGCTTCATGAGCAAGTGATATTATATGGAGTCTGATTTGAGCAGCACTGAGATTGTCTATTACTTATTCCCCACACCTCTCTCCCCAGTATAAGGGAAAGATCTCACTGTCAGGATATCTAAAATTCTATCACCAGAGAAGCACCAGAGACTGTTACCAGTCTTCAGAAGTCCCTTCACTTGCGGCCTGCTGCCACAGCAGCTGTCCATGGCTATTGCTTCTCTGGGAAATGGGGATCAGACCGTGGGTCCACAGTAGGAGAGAATAAAGGTTTGGATGGGGAGACACAGAAATGCAAAAACCAAGCTCGGTGGATTTTATCATTTTGCCTAGTGGTAGCTGCATATTGTAAGCTCATGAGTATGTGTGACTGTGCCCCTAAGGGTGTATTTTCCTCAGAGGGTGTCTTTGTATTTTTTAACACACACACACACTCATGTATATGTGTATGTATGCATGCTTAACACACATATACACACCCATATATGTGTGTATGTATTCATGCATGTATATACGTGTGTGTGTGTGTGTGTGTGTGTGTGTGTCTATAACCAATCTTTACACATTGGCATTGTCAGTTGCCCAATCTAGCAAATGTAGTAAAACATTTCAATGACACTTTTACCAACAACTAAGCTCCTTACCTTCACAAAGCCTTCAAACTGGCTTTTAATCTCCTCACAGTTCAGTAAGGATAAGGATCTTTCTCCTGTGTTGCATCTCTGTATTGTTTTCATGAATACAAAATCTTCATGAAGATTCCTTTCATCTTCTATCTATTTTGAAACAACACGGATATGATAAATGTCATTCTGAAGGAGAATACAGCTAATGATATCGGCCTCTACATTCATTTCCATGGCATCAACAAGAGGAGGACTTTCGGGCATAAATGGGGAATCATAAGTTATTATATAGGCTGATTGCTATTTTGTATTTGCAGTTTAAAAATCGATAAAAGCCAGCAATTACGATGTCATGTTATCAGAAACTCCAGGTAGAAATCAGAGCTATTCTACTAAATGTTCATTACAAAATGCATACTTTTGCAACATACTATAGCAGAAATATTCTGTAATTGTCACATTTCTCATTGCTCCAGTAATGAATGGTCATTATAAACATCAGCCTAGAAAGTAGTTTTCTGCAGAGCTCATTTGCCCACTTCATTTTAGTGTTTGTGATGCAGTGCTTTATAAAAAGAAGTTAATTTGCGATGTGTCAGTTAACGAGTTCTAATTACATCTCTCTCCCTTTTTAACTTTAGTATTTGTAGAAAACATTTGCATTTTTAAGGAAATCGTCTTTTATCCTCAAAGCAACAAGATATTTTTTTCCAGTGTCTCAGAATAATTAAATGTATAGAATTCACTTGCATTATCAAGTAATTTTGTACCATTTTCTTGCTTTAAGAGTAGATTTTTTAGATTCAAAACAAGATTCAGTTAGCTGGCAGCTTTTGTGGTCATTAAGAGCACATGCAAATACTATGGTAAATTTCAGATTACTCAGGCCACTATTGCTCCTTTAAAAGCTAGGCCTATGTCCAGACATCTGATTGACAGAGCACATCGGGCCAAATACAAACAACCAACCAGACCAGAAGCCTCCTCTTTTCTCAGTAGTGAAACCTGAAGTTTGGGTAACCCAGTGGATGACTTCAGCCCTTACTACCTTACCTTATCCCGATATAAAAACTTCATGACATTAATTCTAGGTCCTCATCCTAAGAGAGGACACTGAAGTATCCCTGATAAAGTGCAATCATCCAGATGCTTTACAACCACAGTTCCTGCATTCAGAATTTAAGGAACAGCCAGAAAACTAATGAATATTCTCCTTTACATCTATGATTGGTATTTTGTCAACACAGCCAATTATACTCCTCAGTGGAAGTGAAAAAATACATGAAATCAAAATAAATCCTGATGGTTTTCTTTTCCTAAGAATGCAAAACAGCCTACTAAGTGACTCTGCTCTTTCGTTCCTGCAAGTCTAACCATTTCAAAATGTAAAACTTCTCAGAGGGAAACTGAGCATCTTGCAACTACAATCAGTGTTTGCAAAGAATTATACAGAGAGTGCTACTTTTACTAAAAGACTGCAAATTCTAGGACTTATTCATGTCTATGCTAATCTGAAGCACTATGATTTTTTAGATCAAATTGATGCTTTTCTTGCCTACTTGGAAATGTAAAAGAAAAAAGTTGTCTCCATAAAATTATCTTAGTTTCAAAGCAAATCTTTAGCAAATAATTATAGCTAGTGCGTATACAGTGCTTACCATATATCAGGCACTCTCCTAAGCTCTTTACAAGGCTAAACTCAATCTATGAAATGGACACCATTACCATCTCCATTTCTCAGATGTGGAAACTAAGGCACTTGCCCCAGAATACCAGAGATAGTATGGGCAGGGCCAAGGTTTGAACCCAGGCAGTCTGACTCCAGATCCCAAGATCCTAACCAGAGACAAGAATATGAGCCTTGATTGACTAGGCAGCAAACAATATGCCACAAGACCATTCTTCTCTTTGGTTTCTACCATCATCCATCATTTAGGTAGAACTAAAACAAACCAACCTACAAATTAGTAAGGACCCCACATTTAGTTAATAAAGGCTTGTGGTTCATCTTACCTTGTCCAACCTTCTATGAAGATACACAGCAAAAAGTGCTGACCCAATCATCTGGGTGATAAGAAAAACAGTAAGTAAATACATAAAAATTTTCATGCTGATGGGCAGTCCAGTGGCTGCAGATCGGGGAACAGGTTGGTTGTATGTTTCGATCATGCTGTGTTAAAGTTGAAATGGTATCTTCTGGTGGAGAAGGTGGCAGAGGCAGCATGAGAAGACTGTCAAAGTGGCCACCTTACTCAGGATTAGTTAAGAGCGCACAATCGTTGCAGCCCACACTTCCTGGAAAATGTGCTTCGTAGTCTTCTCTCCCAGCAAAAACGTTACGTAAAGGTTTTTTTTTTTCTTTTTTTTTTAAATTATACCCATATCATTCACTTCCAGGCTTTCCTTTTTGTTAGTAAAGAAGAAACAAGTTTCTTCTTCCATATATTCATTCTTGCCTTGAAATGTCATAGACCTCTTAACAGACAATGGCAGGATTTTCCTATCGCTGTCTAATTTTTTGGGTTCACCAGTTTCAAGGAAAGTGACAAATTCATCCACCAGCAATAGGCTCATTTCAATTTCAATCTTACTAATATCAAGTGGGAACCTGGTATATGGGGAAAGAAACGTATGTCAACAAAAGTTTGGATTGATTTTATGACTGATGTCCCATCAACTAGTTGCTTCTTAAAACTTTACTTCTTTAATTGCTGAACTCAATGAAAGTCTGGCAGCCTTTCAGGTCAAGTCAACATGGTGTAAAGGGACAAGCATGATGATGGTTATTAAATGAAATTTAGCTGGAGAGATAATGCAAGAAAAATAAATTTCTCGAAGGGAAAGACAAGTAGGGTTTTGAGGGAAATCAGGCCAAGACTCTGGAATTGAAGTTAAAGTTAAAAAAGTGGCCTGACAGCCAATTTGCCTGTGTACACTATTCTAATCCATTAGATAATTGTTGATGCTGATGTAATGGTTAAGAATAGGAAAAACAGGCTGCAGATAAAAGATCTGAATTCTAGTCCTTGCTCTATGAATAAATTGTTATGAACCTTGGGCAAATCACTTCATCCATTTAGATCTCAGTCTCCTCATACCCAAAGGAGGCACTTGCACCTGTCTTGCTTATCCCATAGGTTGCTGTAAAGATCTAATAAAGATGTGCATGGAAGAAATTTGAAACACATTAAGCAATAAACAATTCTCATCCTGAATGTCTTTAGCCTAAGACATGAATTTTACAAATAATTGCCAACTCACTTTGGTAAAAACCAAATGAACAATAACAATATTAAAAACACCTAAAGTTTTGACAATGAATTGAATCACCAAAGTGTGTAGTATTACACATTTCTGAAGGGCTTTCACATCATCTTATCAGATTTCCTTCAAACTAAGGCAGCTGTGGAAATTCCTACCTCACATCCCAACCTGGTCTAGAAACCATGATAAAATCGCTTTGATGATTCCTATAAAATTGTTTTGAGACACAAATAGGAAACGTAAAAACTGCTCTTACAGGCATGCTGTCTGTGTAGTTAGCACCTGCTTTCTTCTCCTCCCACGCCCCAGCATCCTGCCCTGGGCCCAGATCTATGTAGCTTTTCACTACATCTGCCAAGTAGACGGCTTCAATGCACGTGACATACTTTGATCAGTCAAGTCAGAGCCTTTGGTTCTTAGACAAGTAATCTTAGTTCCACTGAAGGAAAATTATCATGAGAGCCAAAATGGGCTCAAGGACTTCTGCACAGCCAGTTTTATACAACTTGAGAGTGCCAGAGCTGCAAGGGCCCTGCAATCAGCTCAGCCAAGACCCAAGGGAGGGGATGCTGAAGGGACCACAGAGATGCAGACAATGTCAGGATTTGTTCACATGAGCAACTTGAAAAAACAGTTGCTGTCCAACCTCCTTGCCTCCACTTCTTGATCCTCAGCCTCCTACAGTCTGACTTCTGCCCACAATATTCACTTGAAATTGCTCCCACCATTATTAGCTCAATAATAGTTTGGCTGAATTCTTCTTAGAGTTTATTTTTAGTGACCTCTCTATTACTCTGTTGACCTATTATCCTGTTGTCGTCTTCCTGAATGCTCTCCCTCCTTGAATTCTATATCACCCTATTCTTAATGGCTTCTGCCTCTCAGAATCCTCTTTATTCTTTGTACCCCTTAAAACTTTGGTATTCCTTTTCCTATTTCCTTTCCTCCTCCCTTCTTATCTCCTCCCCTCTCTTCTAGTTCTCCATGGTTTCATTGGATGATTCATGGGTTTCATGAACTTTCATGGGTTTCAATCTCATCGTCATTGTGATAAATCCCAAATCTATAACTGCAACCCTGAACTTCAGACTTGTAATTATAGCTTATAGCTCTGAAAATCTCTACTTGGATATCCCAAAGCCACCTCACATTTGGTGTGCTCCAAACTTAATTTATCTCCCAACTCTACATCCAATCCAGACCTGCTCTCCCTTAAGGTTCTCCATGCCTCTGTGAATGGTTCTGCCACCCACCTAATTGCCCAAGTCAGAGATCTGGGATCCATCCATGATTCTTCTCTCTCTCTTGCCCCAGATTGCCCCAATCTCAGTGGCTTCTTCCTCCAAAAATCATCTTGGTTGCCACCACTTCTCTCCATGGCCCCTCTCTTCATCTTATTTCAGGCCTATATATACTCTCTTTTGTAGATTACTGAATTGTACCATCCTAACTTACCTTCTTGTTTCTCTTTCTGTCCCATCCCATCCATCTTTCACACTAACAGCAGAATGTTAATTCTAAATCTTATAAATGACCATATTGTCTGATCTGCTTTGACCCCCTAAGACTCTGTCCCAGACCCAAGGAAGTATATTGACATACTGCCCCAGGTATGTTCAACAAGAATGAAACTGACTCCAATATACCCTGCTTATACCTGAATACTTGAAGCCTTCCCTTTCTTCCATCCTTCTGCCTGGCCCTCTACCTAATGCTACAATTGATTCCCCTTCCAGTTTCCCAATTTAAGCTGTTTCTTGATTTCTGATTTTGTATCAGAAATCCTTTGTCTCAGAACCTCTCATGCCTGACTCTCCCTAACAGAGACTGGGCTCCTTTTTAATGTCCTCAGCTGCCTAACACATCAAGAAACGATTGTCAAACTTAGTTTTCAAGAAATGTATACATTTATAAGAGTGCATGGAAGTGCCTATAGCCAAAATCAAGTATTGGCCATCTTTTTCTAAGTTTACAGAAAGAATTAGGTTAGTGGATTGAAGTCTCATTTTTCAGTTATTTTTACATAGAATTTTCTTAAACCTTGGTCACCCTTTTCTACTACTGCTTTTCTGCTAGCTGGTGATTGATATGTAGCAAATATCAAGGGAAAAATAAGAAAAGCAATGGATCACGCTTCAACAGTTTGTTTTTGATGTGAATATGCTTGTGGTTGTGATTTTCTATTGATAACCTAGAACACAGTCACAGTTTCTGCTTGGAAAATTATTTCCAGTACATATGAGTTAAATATATCAGTATTTTGTTTGTTGTATGAAGGGCCTTCCAAGGGTTCTTTTCCCTGAATATGTCTGAGAAGCTGTAGACTAGAGTAAAGGATCTCAATTCTTAACATGGCAGATGAGTTGACCCCTGCCCACATTTCTCTCCTCATCATCTACAACTCATTCAGGTTCAATCCTGAGCATCAAGCATTTTAAGCTAGTTTTATTTCCTGAAATGTGTTGTGCTTTTCATGCTATCTGTGTGCCCAGGCTGATTCCCTTCTGTCTTATCTATTAATGTTTAAGTGAAATATTCTGTCTCAGCTGGCAAGATGCTCTCTTCTGTGCTGAATGTTTTTTTTTGTTTGTTTGTTTGTTTAAACAGAGTCTTGCTTTGTCGCCTGGTTGGAGTGCAATGGCATAATCTCAACTCATTGCAACGTTGGCCTCCTGGGTTCAAGTGATTCTCCAGCCTCAGCCTCCTGAGTAGCTGAGATTACAAGCATACCCCACTCTGCCAGGCTAACATTTGCATTTTTAGTAGAGAAGGGGTTTCACCAGGTTGGCCAGGCTGGTCTTGAACTCCTGACCTCAGGTGATCTACATGCCTCAGCCTCCCAAAGTGCTGGCATTACAGGCGTGAACCACCATGCCCCACCTCTTCTATGCTTAATCTATCATAGCATTTGCCATATGACAGCATAATGGACTTGTGTGATTTTTCTACCATTAGCTATTAGAGGAAAAATATAATTAAAAAAATTAAAAACCCAGAACCTTTAGTTCCAGAGAGACTGTAAGAAATTAGTAAGTTTTGCCCAATTACTAAATATTATTTTAAGGAGATAGAAGAGGGGGTTGCAAAATATTCTAACCTGGGAGAACCTTGGCTAGCTTTTCTGTAATATATGTCAGAATGTATTTAAATTTTCTTCAATTCCCTTAATTCTTTCTCTTTCCTCTGGCTCAGTCCCATTTGATTAGTTTGGTCCTTTTCATTTGTGTTGGTAGTTTTTCCCAAATGCTTGACGATTTTTGGTTGTCTGGTCATATTTGTGAATGAAAACCTGTGTTGGTTATTATGGGTAGATGGCATAAATTTCCTCTGCAATTGTGTTGATCTATCTGTTTCCCCCACAAACCTCTCTCCGGAATGGGAGGGCTGACTGTGGGTTCTGTTTAAGTGGGTAGGAAACGTCAACAGTCAGGCTTCCCTTTAGGTTATGTGGGTGGAGAGGCAGGAAGACCAGGGACCCCCACAACTGATTAAGGAGGGCCTTTCTCTGGGGGTGGAGCCCTATAGAAGGTTTCACTATTGACTGATACTAGTTTTCCTTTTGGTTTTGTCCTCCCATCTGCTGTGGAGGTCTCAGCACCCTTCCTAGAGGCCTCTCTAGACAACATTAGCCTGAGGGCCAAGGCACTGGGGGATGGGAGAAAGAGCGAAAGGGCCACTTGTCCCAGCTGTTTTCACTGTGACTCTTCAATGACTGTCTCACAGCCCATCCCTGCTCTTCACATTCTTTGACTCTGTGATTAATGCTTCTTTGGGAAAGCACACTCTTACGACTTCTAGAATTGCAGTATTTACTTCTCTGATCTCTCTGTTAGCCCAAATTCATGGAGTTTCTTGCTTCTTGGTATCTCTCAAAATTTATGTCACATTGATGTCACCTTTTCATATTTCCTATGGTTGTTGTGGTTTCTTCCTTTTTACACTGATTTTGGACTGAATAATACATTCACGTGGTCTAAAATGTAAATGAAAGAGCACGCAATGCAGTCTTTTTCCCATCTCTTCCTCTCAGTCTTCCATTGTTAACCAGTGTTGTCAGTTTCTTATGTATCTTCCTGGGATGCTTTTATGCACGTTGAAGCAAATACATAGACATTCCCTTTCACCCTTTTAACACACAGCAGTATATAACACATTGTTCTACATCTTAACAATGTATCTTGGAGATTGTTCTATGTCAGCAAATTCTTTATTCTCTATTTTTTTTTTACAATTTCACAGTATCCCATTACATGAATGATGATGTACCATAAATTATTTAACTAGTCCCCTATTGATGAACAATTAGGGTGTTTCCAATCATATGGTATTTTTAAGTGCTGTGACAAATAACTTTGTACTTATTCATTTTTAAAAGTTTTTTTTTTTACAGACATTTTCATGGAATCTGGAAGACTAAAATTTCCATATATTTTAACACTGACCAATCAATTTTTAACCTAAACACATTACCCTTGAAGAAAGATGATTTATGGGTTGTTTGTTTTCCATTAGTGAGATTGATGCACAGTAAATTATGTGTGTTACACTATCTCTTCAAAGCCAGACATCACATTTTAAAGCGTCCAATGCAAAGTTCTATCTAGCATTAAGGATTTTGGCTTCACCATGTAGGATTCTTCATGCGAATCTGTGGCAGAAAGCTAAAGATGATGTGATCTCTGGTACCTCCATTCAGAATATTGCATTTGTTGGCTTGATTGGAAAGAAGCAACTTTAGGAGACACTTCTTTGGATCAGATCATTTGTTCACATCAACATTCACTGAGTGCCTGCTGTTAGCCAGGTGCTGAGCTGGACCCTGGGGATACAAAGAAAAAGATGATAGCTATTGCTTTGCCAGGAGCTTCCAGTTCAGAGAAGCTGACCAATACATGAGCAGACGGATAATCATAAGTAGTGTGAAATGCACCACGGTGGAAGTGAAAACAGAATGTTGTAGGAACAAGAAGGAGGAGTATCTACACACCCAGGGGATGGGGTGGGGTGGGGTGGGATAGAAGGCATATCTTCAAAGGCTCTCTAGAAGCAAAGACACCTGCCATAATTTTGCATCCTGACTTGTGGCACTCCACTGACAATTCTCAACATTCAGTGTCTGTCTGCTGTCCTTGGCCTTTCTCGTCTGGAATCTTCCAACCTTTTCCATTCTGCAGAAGTCTTCTAGTTGGTTACGTTTATTCTGGCACTCCAATGGCTCAGGAAGAGTAACATAGAAGGGAGTTGGGGATAATCATCTCCAGCATAGATGAGTGTGGTTGGGAATGGGAATGTTGGGAGTGTTGGTCTGGTTTCTGATATTAGTTTTGATGGTGTGACCAGAATCTTCAGTCTCCCTTTCTCCCAGATGCCTACCTCCATCCCAAGTCCTCAAGGTGAGCTTTCTTGGCACAGGTCCAGTCATTGTTTCAGCCTTGTGGGACATCTGACTCCACTCCCAATTTGCGTTAGAAAAAAAAGCTGTATTTATTATTGAACTTAGACAAGAAACGCAGGTAACAGTGGGCTACTACTGAGAAGTAAAAGGACGTGGTAGGGGGAGAGTTTTACTTTTTGATGTATTCCTTTTGTGCTCTTCACATTATTTTTACAATGAGTATAATTTACCATAATAATTATTTTTGACAAACTTTTTATTGAAACAAACTTTTACACACAGAAAAATAGACAAGTCATAAACTTGATAAATTTTCATAAACATGCTCATTGTAATCATTACCCAGATTGCAAATTTATACTAACATCTCAGAAGACCCCTCCCTTGTCTTTTTCTAATCACCTCAACTTCTTGCAAAGGTAGCCACTATTGTACCTTCTACCACCAAAGATTAGATTTTTTTTCTGTCAACCTATGGATTATATTGAACAAAGATTAGTTTTGACTGAGAGTTCCAGTTGCTCCTTATCTTACCAGCATTTGATGTCATCAATGTTATTTCTCTTAATATTCTAATAGGTCTGTACTAATTGTGGTTTTGATGTACATTTTGCTGAAGGCTAATGGTGTAGAATTATATTTGCATTTGTCATCTGTATCTTCTCCTTGGTGGCAAGATCTTCCATAATTTAAGAAAATAATTTTTTAATTGCTTAAAAATAATAACAACATTAAACTGACTAGGGAATATTCTTTGAGTGAAGCAATTTTTCTGAGAGGTAGATTGTGATAGTGGTAGAAATAGCCAGATTTGTTAGCAGATATTCCAGACTACTCCACTTGCTGTGGGATCTTAGGCAAATTATTTAAACTTTTTGTGCCTCAGTTGGTTGCTCTATACATCAGAGATAATAATAGTTCCTGCTTCATAACATCCTGAGTAATGACGTTACTCAGATGAGAAAATTATGTAAGGTTCCCTGCTCTATGCCTCACACAGTAAATGTTCATCAGTGTTCTCTCTGTCCTCCTGGAAAAGCCTGAAAAGAGGCTGAGGGAGAGAGAGCTGTCTATAAAGCAGTCAATGGCCTAGAATCTGAGGGAAAATGAGTGAATGATACGTTTTTCCTGGCTTTAAGGAAAAAACTCCAGAGTTGTATCCTAGAGGGAGGATTCTGTTCCCTCATCCCTGACACTCGCTTCCCACCCCAATCACAGCAGTAGAATCATGCTTTGAAGGAAATTCTAGAAGAAATTTCTATTCATAAGCAGGTTCTTGGATGCCTTTGTAACACTTGTATGACTCTAACACCTACTGCTGTTAGTCTAGACAACAAAAAAAAAAAAAAAAAGAAAAGAAAAGAACCATACATTCCCCACAGCATCTTTATAATTCTAAAAGGTTCTCCTACTGATGTTTCCTATGGCAAGACTTCCTGAGGGGCCTTGTGGCTGACACTGAGTAGTCAATATCCTTTCAATAAATATTTTCCCAGCATTTGGCAAGCATTAGGCTCTCTGATAGGTCTGGGAATCCAAAATGTAAAAGACAGAACTACTAGTTAAGGAGATAGAAAAGCCAGAGTAGACCACAGTGCACTGGGTAAGCACCCACAATAGAGAAGTGCAGGGGGTTTTGGAAGCATGCAGGAGTGAGGATGAAGAGGTGAGAGACTCAGGGAAGATTCCCTGGAAGAGGAAGCCCTGAGGGAATTTTCTGGGTGAGGAAAGAATACATTCCAGGTATAGGAAATAGCATGTGGAAGGACCAACAGACTGGAGACCATGGGCTCATTCTTCTCTAAGGACTGCATGTTTCGGATCAAAGCCTTCCACTGGTCTCTGCACAGCACCGCAGGTTCTCCAGTCAGCCCGTAATGTGAAACATGATATATCAGGCCTTTATAGAACAAAAAGTCTCCCTTTATTCCATGATGAAGGGTCTCAGGGATGACATGCTCTGCAGGTGGGTACATAGTTGGCACCTGTTTTCCTTCAAATATCAGCCTGACATGATTGAACATTTTAGACATGTCTGTGTGGTTCTGGTCCATTTTTTAAACTCCCCTTGCTCTAGTCTCAGCCTGCATTTGTTTTGTTTGTTTGATTTTTGAGACAGAGTCTTGCTGTGTCACCCAGGCTAGAGTGCAATGGTGTGATCTCAGCTCACTGAAATCTCCATCTCCTGAGTTAGTGATTCTCATGTCTCAGCCTCCTGAGTAGCTGGGATTACAGGCATGCCCCACCACACCT
The DNA here is from genome assembly GCF_049354715.1 of Callithrix jacchus. NCBI lineage: Eukaryota > Metazoa > Chordata > Mammalia > Primates > Cebidae > Callithrix > Callithrix jacchus. Next base: position 133,440,762 of record NC_133524.1, on the reverse strand, counting down.
GGCCCATTTTTGTATTTTTAGTAGAGATGGGGTTTCACTATGCTGCCCAGGCTGATCTGGAACTTCTGACCTCAAGTGATCTGCCCACCTTGGCCTCTTAAACTGCTGGGATTACAGGCATGAGCCACCATGCTCAGCCTCAGCTTGCCTTCTGCATCTCCCCTAGAGCTCCAGAACTTGAATAGGCTAGCTCCTGGCTCTTCAGCCCAGAAGCCCCTTTCAACAGCCTTTCCCCACCCACCCTGCAATTTACCTCTACTCTGATCCTTCTTCTTGACTAAACTCATTCAGGGCTCTCTCTCTCTCTCTTTCCAACTTGTAACTGCTGTCATTCAGGGTACCCTCTTCAGTTCAGACCCCAGGCTTGGGCAGTCTCTCTCTGATTCTTCCTATGGTCTGTTCCTGACAACCCCTTGGAGACTGTTTGTGAAATGTGCCCTCTGCTTCTAAGTCATTTCCTGGGTATCCTCACAGGAGACTGCCTTCTTAGTGGGGGCCTGATTCAGAAGACTTCTTGTTCTCCCACAGTGTCTTCTGGGGCCAGCCCCACTGTTTCTCACTGAGGCTCAGAGAAAGGCAATGACTTACCAGGGTCGTGCAGCGTGTTAGCGGCAGAGCTGAGACTAGCCCAGGCCTCCTGACTTCCAGCCCAGTGGTCTTTTCTAGTAATCAAGCTGCCTCTCAGAAGACTCAGTCCTTCTAGTCAGCATCAGCTCCCACCCACTGCCTGCACTGTGTACCCATCTCTGTTAGCACTTCCTTCCTGATCCACCTCATGAAAACTGAAGCTGGCCTGTCCAGGCTTCTGACTCAGCAGCCTAGCAAAGACCATTCAGCCATGTCTACATCTGATTAAGGAAACGCCAGGGACAGGAAACATTTTTTTTTTTCTGGCTGAGTGGAAGGGTGCAAAAGGAAGTGGAGAGATTCAGTTAAATAGTTAAATAGTAGGATTTGAATAGAAGGTAATCTCTCAGCACAAGATATACCACAGGGGTGAAAGAGAAGGGCTTTATGAAAAGATTTAGGGCCAGTTAAATACATTTTGGAACAGAAGCATATTTACTGACTTAGAAGGATCAGGATGTTCCCATAGTTCCAGTGTTTTTTTTTGTTTTTTTTTTTTTGACGGAGTTCCACTCTTGTCACCCAGGCTGGAGTGCAGTGGCACAATCCGGCTCACTGCAACCTCCGCCTCCCAGGTTCAAGCAATTCCCCCACCTTAGCCTCCTGAGTAGTTGGGATTACAGGCACCCACCACCACATCCAGCTATTTTTTTGTATTTTTAGTAGAGATGGGGTTTTGCCATGTTGGCCAGACAGGTCTCTAACTCCTGACCTTAGGTGACCCACCTGCCTTGGCCTCCCAAAGTGCTGGGATTACAGGTGTGAGCCACTGTGCCCAGTCTAGTTCCAGTTTTGTAAAAATAAGTTGAGAGTGTCCCCAGAGTGCTTATGAGTAGTAGCTAAAGGTTCCCCTCCATGCTGTGCACCCATGTTATTTTTTGCCCGCAGATTGACAATTGGAAAACAATTACCACAACCTTTGATAGCTATTGTGGCACAGGTGTTCCCCTGTGAATAAATGGAGCTGGGAACCCTTCTTCATCACAATGCCCCATGGTGAACTGTGCCATCTTGGTAAGCGTGGACCTGGGACAGTTTCCACTAGAGCACTTCCACATAGAACTCAATAGCCCTTGTTCTTGACATCAAGATGTTTTCTGACTGTGAGAACCAGAATGTCCTGGTACTCCTTGTCACAGGGTGGCTGATGCATGGAGACTTTCCTCTCCCCTAACATATATAGGGGAACCAACCACATCTGAACCAGTTTCAGATAAGCAGTAGGGTTGGTACCTGTTCCAGGTCGAACAATGTCCCCCTTCCCAAATTCACATCCATGTGGAACCTGTGAATGTGACTTTTTTGGCAAATACTTTGCAAATGTAATTAGTGAAATTAATATAAGTTCATACTGGATTAGGGTGGGCGGTAATTCAATGACTAGTGATCTTATAGGAGGGAAATTTGGACACAGACTAACACAGAGGGAAAACAGCTATGTAAAGACAGAGGCAGGGATTGGAGAAATGTGTCTATAAGCCACGTGAACATCAAGGATTGCTGGCAACCATCAGAAGCTAGGAAGAAACAAGGAAAGACCTTCCCCTCGATCCTTTAGAGAGACCACAGCCCTGCCAACATCTTCAAGCTCAGACTTCTGGCCTCCAAGGCTGTAAAGGAATACATTTCTGTCATTTTAAGCTTCCCAGTTTGTGGCAATTTGTAATGGCAGCCCTTGGAAAGTAATACAACACTTCTGTAGAAGAAACTGGCTCCATCTTTTGAAATGCTGCTCGATCATGACCTGAGCAGAAAGATGTTCATCGGCAGAGGACACACAGTCAAGTGGAGGGACAGCATGGCTCTTTGATTGTGCTGTACACTCATCTACATGTACACACAGAAACAAGTCTGCAAGGTACCACAAGACTTGTCTCTGGATGATAGGTTCTGGGGTATCTTTAACTTTTTGCTTTAACTTGTCTATATTTTTGAAGTTTCCCACAAGTAATCTGTTCCTTGTGTAAAAAACATGTATCTATAGCTATATCTACCCATCATCTATTTATCCATCTACCTATCTTTAATCATTAGATTTTTGTCATTGAAGGTAATGGCAAAACCACAATTACTTTTGTACCAACCTAGTACCTGTATTTTCTATTCTCATGCACTCACAGAATCCTCCCAAATGAACTAGGCCCAGGGTACCTTCATTTCTTGTAGGCCCGAAGCTAGAAACTACTCCCTAAAAGCGGTGGCAAGGATGAGGGTAGACAATAATAAAATCATACGTTTACACGGTATTGGATACTCTTCAAAGAGTGCACCTCTATATCTGTCAACCCATTCAACCTGATACTCCTCTGATAGGTGAGAAATCTGAGGCTTCAATTTTTTTTAAATTATACTTTAAGTTCTGGGTTACATATACAGATCTTGCAGGATTGTTACATAGGTATACACAGGCATGGTGGTTTGCTACCTCCATTCCCCTGTCACCTACATTAGGTATGTCTCTTATGTTATCCCTCCCCAATCTCCCCACTCCCTGCTATTGCTCCCCTATCCCCCCACCCCTCAACATACCCCAGGATGTGATGTTGCCCTCCCTGTGTCCATGTGTTCTCATTGTTCAACACGCACTTATGAGTGAGAACATGTGGTCTTTGGTTTCTGTTTTTGTGTCAGTTTGCTGAGAATGATGGACAATGCTGCAAAGGACATGAACTTATCCTTTGTTAGGGTTGCATAGTATTCCACAGTGTATATGTGCCACATTCTCTTTAACCAGTTTATCCTTGATGGGTATTTGGGTTGGTTCCAAGTCTTTGCTATAATAATCAGTGTCTGAGTTTCCAACTTCTAACTGCTGTCCTCCAAGCTGCCCTCTTCAGTTCTGACCCCAGGCTCAGGAAGTTGTTAAAAAGCTCCACCAAGGTCTCATAGCTAATAACTTATGGTCCTGATGCCTAATCCAGCACCAGTTTCTAGAATGTAAGATACATCCGTAAAGGCAGGGACCTTTTGTCTTTCTTATTCACGGGTGTACCTCTAGCACTTAGAATGGTGCCTGGCATATAGTAGGTGATCAGTAAATTTTCATTGAATGAATGTATATATAACTACAGCGTGAAGAAAGCAAGCTCTTCGGAGAAGTATCTTCTGTCACTAGGTACATTTTTCTTCAGGCCAGGCTGTTGTGCTCTCCAGAAGGCAAGCAGGGCTGCTAAAGGGGTCCTGCTCTTTTTCCAATCTCTGTACTTCCATAGCCTGGCCCTGAGCCCCAGGTAAGAGTTAGCTGATTCCTAGAGCTGGCCTCTCACATCATCTACAAGGAGGCTTCTGCATAGCATGGTTCAAGGCGGGACTGGAAAAGCCTCTTTGTCCAAAAATAGTACCACTCGGTAAAAAGTTCTAGGGACAAGGGAAAGGCAGGCTGAATGATTTGGGACCAGGACAAGGAACAGGACACAGCAAAAAATATTCAGGGAGAAGGTAGTGGAATAGAACAAGAGGAGTGCAGAAAATGTCCAAAAACAAGCCCGGAAGGAAAACCTTGGTGAAACAAATAGGAAAAAGGCAGGTGGGGGTAGTGCAGGCAGAAAAGTCTTGTCCTCCCCACCCAACTTCCACCCCTCCCCAGACCAACCCTTGTTCACATGCCCTCTCCTCGGGATAACCTCCGACTTCCCCCACACAGGTGATATCTTCCCACCTGGCGTCTGTGTCCAGGTCTCCTAAAGGACAGGCGTTGTACAGAAGGGCAGGCTCCCTCCCAAAGTGTCCTTTTAAAGTACAAATCCTCCTGGGAAAGCTGCTAGGGAGTAAATTTCCAGGAATCCCTAAAGTTGCCCTTCCCCTGCCTGGGAGGGTGCGGCTGGGGCTACTCTCAGTGCTGGCAAGGACTGAGTTGGGGGATGCTGGGGAATTTGAGAAGTGGAGGGAGGGTAGGGGGCCCCTCCAAGTGCTGGGGTCAGGGAGCAGAGCTCTGGGGACTCTGAGGGTTTCACAGGACTTCTCTCCCCTCGTCCTCTTCCACGCACCCCAGGATGGGAAGAGGAAGCTTAAGGAAAATTAAGGGCCAACTAATTATAGGTTAGGAAGTTGCCTTAAAAAACCAAGCTCACAGCAAGGTCCCAGTTAAGGACCATGTCTGGCTAATTTACTAGACAAGGGGAGGGGTGAGGTTTTGATAGCAGGAGAGCACATATTTCTTTGTCTAGGTAGACCCACAGGTATTTGGGGAAAGGAAGTCTCCTGGGTCTTTGAGCTATAATGGAGGGGAGTCATGAGGGTGTTTTTCTTCTCTTCCAACATTGCATACTGCTATCCCCAGCCTTCTAGGGTTCACAGCACTAGTAATCACTAAGTACAAAACGCCAATCCTGGATTTTACTCATGTGACTGAACCCGAGAATTAATGCATTTTGTCAATTTTCAATGCTCCTATTTCCATGCTTCTTAACAAAAACTTATCTCAAAATCCTCTTCCATCTGGGAGCAGAATGCTTATGTGCAGCTTAGGACATGTAAGGATTTTCTGTCACTGGGGTGAAATTTGGAAATATCCTTCACAGAAGGGGTGAACTGTAAAAGATATTGCATTTTCAGTTAGCTCCTCTGAAACCGGAAATGTGAACAGAGCTGACTTAGTGCTAATACTTTCTCTTACTCTTGTAAGAAAGAGGAAAGACTGTGCTAGAGTTAGCAGTGATGTGCGAAAACCACAGTAGAGGTTTTGTGAAGAAAAGCATTTGTGGCTTTTGCACAAGTTATTCCTAAACCAAGGCTGAGGATGGCATATGACACTTTTCAAAGTAGCTTCTGGATTGGTATTTCACTGAAATAAAGATCTTTCAGCAAGACCGGAAAGCCAAAAATCTACGTTTCATGACTTCTACAGGAAAGTAATAGTTGCAGTGTGGAACATTCTAGAATGGCAGGCTCAAATGGTGGTCCGGAAGAACTGTAGGCTTTTTGGGGTGGGAGGAGGGGCGAGACAGGGAAAATCTAATTCCCAATAAAGGTTTCTGATAGTTTTCCACTCACTCTTCCCACACCCTCGCCTAGTTCTGTGGCTATTCTCCAGCCACCTTCTCTAGCACAGAGGCTCCGATTAAATAGCTGGGAAAGAGAAGATACAGGAAACAGAGAAGAAAAATTAATGTTCATCTCAGGAAGTTCATAACATTTTTAACTCAAATGTTGCTTGCATATGCAAATAATTTGCCTCAGGTACCCAGTTGTACTGTGAGTGTTCCGAAGTGTCATGCACCTAGATGTGGCCCTGGAAAAAGTCACTGCTGTTTTGTAATTAACCCAGATTGTATAAGAAGAAAAAAGAGATTTACCAGGTAAACATGGTTATCACTATTAATAAAACTGAATGAGAAGAGGAAAGAAACAGCCTAATGGAGTAAAACAAATATCTTTGCCTCTCACTGCTTTGTTGGGGCTGGATTAAGTCCCTATGGAATAAACTAGGAGTATTTTTAATGTTCAGAGAAAATTGTGGGGTTTTTTTTTTTTTTTTTTTGTTTTTTTTGAGACGGAGTCTCACTCTGTCACCCACGCTGGAGTGTAGTGGCATGATCTTGGCTCACTGCAACCTCCACCTCCTGGGTTCAAACAATTCTCTTGCCTCAGCCCCCGAGTAGCTGGAATTACAGGCGTGCACCACCACAGCTGGCTAATTTTTGTAGTTTTAGTAGAGATAGGGTTTCACCATGTTGACCAGGCTGCTTTCGAACTCCTGACCTCAAGTGATCCACCCACCTCAGCCTCCCAAAGTGCTGGGATTACAGGTGTGAGCCACCGTGTCTGGCCCAAACAAAGAGTGTTTTTAAACAGCCAGTTCTCCTAAACAACATCAGGCTGAGGCAGTTTCATGAAGAAATTCTTTCAAACTTTCAAGGAACAAGTACATTTTCAAATGTGTGAGGACAGAGAAAAATAAAAAACTCTCATTAAAAAAATCAAATCCAGCATGACATTGATATCAAAATCTGACAAAGAGCATAAAAACTAAGCTGCCTACAGTCTCACACATAAATATTTATTGAAAATCTGCCCAGTAAAATATCAGCAAATGGAATCTAGCAGTATGTGGATAGAGTCATACTGTCACCAAGAGGCATCCATAGTTTAATGTTAGAAAATTCATTAATCTAATTCACTTAACAGAATAAAGGAAAAATTTTGTGATAAATGGTAGAATAGTAAAAAATTCAACAATAATTCTTGGTGATGTTTTCAGAAAAGGAAGACTGGCAAAGTTCTTAATTCCTAAGATGAATTAATATTCCTGTCTTACTATCCTTATAAATTCAGGCATGTCACTTACTCTTTCTGCCTCTGTTTCCTCATATTTAAATAGGAATGCTTCTCAGTATTGTAAGGACTCAATAATACATATGCAAAGTGGTGTCACACAACACCCAATTCCCCCCGCCCTCTCACCACTTTATTTTCTCACCTATTTCTCACCTATATAATGCCTATTAAACTTTGTGGAACACACTAAGGAAAGTGATATACGAACATTTTTCGGTTTTCCTGTGTTTTCTTCACTTGCACCAGTGACTGTGGAATGGTTCACTGCTGCACTGGCTTGTGTTTATTCATGCATTATGCCAAGTCAAATAAAAATATAGAGTCAAATCTCTAAAGCAAAACAGTTTATTTGGAAAACAAAATTGCAGTTTTGGGCATACATGCAGACTGGGTTGACCTTCAGTGTGTCCAAAGAACAAAGAGAATATTGGAGGTTGTAATAGAAAGAGAGGCCATGCATGGTAGTGTGCACCTTTATAAAAAGGGAGGCTGAGGTGGGAGGATTGCTTGAGCCCAGCAAGTCAAGGCTGCAGTGAAATATGATCATACCACTGCACTCCAGCCTGGGTGACAGGGATAGGCTCTGTCTCAAAAATTAAAAAAAGAGAGAGAGAGACATGTTACATATTGTTTTGAAAGAAAACTCATTGGAACTAGCAAAGGTTTTGGAAGTAGGCAAGCTGTGGTCAGTGAGTGATGGTGGTGGGTAAAACTGGTCTTAGGGTTATGGCATGCCATTTTGATAATTGGCTTGTGACATAATCTCTGGGCAGGTGCTTTTTCACTGGTCTCTCAACTCTACTTTAGCTGAGTATGACAAGATAACTCCAATTCATATAATCAATTTTCGCAATAGTCTTATAAACAAAGTAACATTCTTCCTGACCACTTAGGCATTTGGACTCCCTCCATGCTACTCCTAGACTCCCTTAAAGTAAGATTGTACTGAGTGGCTTCATCAGTTGTAATAACCCAATGGTTCTCAGCCCTGTTTGCACAATTAGAATCACCTGAACAAGTTCCCCAGGTGATTCCGTTGGGCATCTAGAATTGCAAACTGATAAAGTAGTCATTTCATTCCAAGATATACTTTTACTAGCTCTACACAAATTTATGTATATGACATTTGATTCTGAAATCAGCTGTGATTCATTGCTAAAGATAAACTGCATGACTTCATAATACCATAAAAGAGCACTCATCAGAATGAATTCACTGCCAAAAAGAGAACTTAGAGGAGAGAGCAGGGTGCAAGTAACCCAACTTTGGGGGGAATCTCAAGATCAGGTAAAAGAAAAAAAGAGAAGCAAGAAAGGATTTAAAAAGAAAACAAAACAAAACAGAGAACCAGGACTGGGAAGTACCATAGAAACCAAAGAGGGAAACAGATGCAAGAAGGAGGAAGCTCAACTTTCTTTTCCCCTCAAGCATCTCCCATCCCAAAAGGAAGGCTTTTTTTTCTGGGCAAGTGGGTGTGGCATGACCCTGAGAACCAAAACCACACTGCCTGGCTTCAAATCCTAACTCTACCATTCCCCAAGAACACACATTGGACGAGTCACTAAACTCGCTGTGCCTTTATCTACTCACCTAGTAAACGGGAGAATTACCGTCTCTTCCTACGGCTATTGTGAGACCTAAGCAAGGTACCAAGAATAGCACCCAAGAAACAGCATATGTTACGCTGAGTGTTAGCTATTTTTATTTAAATCATGCCATGCATTCCCCTTCTGTAGCATTTGTCCCAGTTGTCATCTTACAATTTCTTTCGGTGATTAATTGACCCTCCTAGTATATCCTCCCTTTTGAATTAACTCAGAGTCAACCAATTTGGGACCTTAATTACATCTGCAAAATCCCCTTACCTTTGCCTTAAAATGTAACCTAAAAACAGGAGGAATATCCCATCATATTCACAGATTCTGCCCACAGAGAGGAAAGGGAATTATACAAGACATGTATAACAGGGGTAGGAATCTTAGGGGCCATCTTAGAATTGCCTACCACAGCAATTACAGTTGACCCTTGAAAAACTGGAGGTTAGAGCAGTTGGCCTCCCACACAGTCGAAAATCCTTGTATAACTCTTGACTCCCCAAAATGGAACTGACAGTCTACTGTGGACTGGAAGCCTTACCAATTACATACACAGTTAATACGTATTTTATATGTTATATATATTATATACTATATTCTTAAACTAGAGAAAAAATGTTATTAAGAAAATCATAAAGATGAGAAAATAATTTTACGATTTATTAAGTGGAAGTGGATTATCACAAAGGTCTTCATTCTCATAATTGTCTTCATGTGTAAGTGGACCTGTGCAGTTCAAATCTGTCGTCCAGGTATCTACTCTATTTGAGTAATCTCACTCTCTCCCACTAGATCATAAACTCTAAGGGGCTGGGGCCCTGTCTGTTTTGTGGAATGAACCAACCAATGAATGAATGAAAACTGAAAGAGAACCAGGGAAAAACAGCTGTGGATATATCTGTTTTGATTTACCGAAAGCCTACAGCTATGTTCAAGAAGCAGAAGGAGCCCCTAAAGATTCCCAAAAAGCTGTGGAAAGCTTCAAAGCTGATGCCCAGGTGAGCAGCAAGACTGAATCCCTCTTTGGTGCTCGTAGCATTTCCCAGAGGCAGTGGGGAAGCTGCCTGGGACCTCTGCTGGCTTGGGCGGTTTTCACACTACAGGGTCTCCATACGCCCAGCTCTAGCTCCTTGACAGCACCTGGAGTATAATATCTGGTGCTCTGAACACAGGGGTACCCTCTGATATCAACTGTTTATGAAGAGATCAAGGGCATCCCGAGTTAGGAAAGAAAAGGGAGAAATGGTATCTAAGTCCAACCTAAGAACTTCAGAGAAAGAATTCAATATCTTACCTCAAAGGCACACAGTATATATTTTTTCTTCTCCTTTTCCTTTTTACTTGGGGTGTATAAAGTGCCACAATTACTAGCTGGCCTGAACTGTATATCACCCTATTGTTCTCTCACTGGCCCCATTCCTTTCATAGCAACTGAGCTCCTGTTCTGGGCCAGGACCCGGGATGGGTTCACTCAGTATTTTTCCTAACACCTTTTTTGAGATATAATTCTCATATCATAAGATTCACCCATTATAACGTATGTAGTTCAATGGTTTTGAGTATATTTACTGAGTTGCGCAATCATCAACACTATCTAATTTCAGAACAGTTTTTAAACACCCCTTAAAGGAAACCCAGTCCCCTTTAGCAGTCATGCCCCCTTCCCCTGCCTTCTGCCCCTCACTCAGTTTTGACTGAGGCAGGATCCCTGCCCTCAAGGCTCTTTCAGCCAAGTACTACATCACCAGGTTCTGGGGGGCCAGAAGGCCAAGATTCCATTCCTGGCTGTGCTCCTGAGTACTTAGGTGCCTGGTCTTCTTTTTCTGGGGCTCAGTTTCCTTAGATATAAAATGATGGGGCTGGACAATTAAAAGAGAGTTTGGTGCTTGCATATCCTACCCACAAACTACTGCTGTAAGCAAGGTATTAGTTTAGTCCAACAGCTTAGCATTCTTCCTGCCTTCATAATGCCTTCACTTTGGTTTACCTCACCTGCAATCCTTGCCCCGCCTTTAGAGCCACCCCAAATGTACTTCTTCCAGCAAGTTTCATATATGTCCCCTATTTATCTAAACTCCTATGGCCACTAAACTGTCTACCACACAACTTTGGCCCTTCCTTATCTAGAGAAAGTCTGTGCTTCTTGTGGATGGCTAGGGCATGGTATCCCACAATGTCATCCTCTTTCTTTACCCAATGCCTCTCATTATGTTTTTGCAATTCTTTCCTGTTTGACACCTAGCAAGGTATTGCAGTATGTCAGAACCTGGCTTGGGGTGGGAAAGAAACAGGATTGGACTGAAATGGTGTGGGTACTTCTTATATGTCCAGTCCATGCTTAGAATCTGATACGCCACAATGGAGGCTCGCAGCAGCAACCTGTGGGGTACAGCCAAGGCTGGGAAAGGTTAAGTTACTTGGCCAAGCTAGTAAGCAACATAAAAAAGATGAAAATCTGTCTGTGTGAATCCTGGGTTTGTGCTTTTAACCTCTACGCTATGATGGCTCTCACTACAGTAGGAGATACTGGAGGGGATGTAGTCAGCTAACCACATTCCTCCTATAGCTAATGGGCACTGGGCTCACAACAGAGTGGTGATCTATGCAGCTCCATCACAGCCAGCACCACCCAGGGCACACAGTAGGTCATCAGCTCCTGCTTGCTCAGGCTCTGGGTGAACTGTCAAGACAATGAGATAAGACAGCAGACTTGTGGGAGGATGTAGGCGTGCCTTGCATTTCACTAGAAAAAAAGTTTACCTCAAACAGGACTAATTTCTGTTAAGAATTAGTTTTCAGTTAGCCAGGGATTTCTTTAAAATTGCCCTTAAACCTATTTTATTATTTTCACGGAGAAGGTCTACGTTTTAGAATGCTTCACCGCCAATGCTCGATGGAGCACTGGCTTTCTGATGAGAAAAGTGATAAGTGTTCATTGTGGGAAACTTTAGAATGCTGAAAAATATAAAGAAGGAAACAAAAGCACCCACAACCTAAAGATAACCACCGATAACATTTTGGAGTATTTCCTTCTAGACTTGCTGGCTTGCATCATACTCTCTTAATAAAGAAATAAATATACATATATTTGGCATCATTGGAATCATACGGAGTATATAACTTTATACCTGCTTTATCCCTGTGCATTTTTCCATTTAAGTTGTTTCCAAATTTCTCCCTGTTAGGAACTGATTTTGTAAACAAGTTGATTTGAGCACTGGCTCTCAAGTACTTTCATAACCATTGAGTACTGGAACCTAATCAAGTGACAACAGCTCCAAGGCCTGGAGGGTAGCAGAGTAATTCACAGACGTTGTTCTGATAACCTAGGAATTCTCTTCCATTCACCTGGCACTTAATTATGTAGCACCGGGCACCGGAACTTAACCGTTTTTTGTCTCATGAATTAGTTTATGAGCTGCAGAACACTCTTTGGTGTCCTATACCGTCACTCCCCATTTTTTTCAATAAACAATGGATAAATGGGCTTAAACACATTTGTGAGATATTTTTGGTCAATGTAGTAAGCGGCCCCTACAAAAGTATTTTGGCAAATCTGGTGATTTCATTTGATGATCTGTGAGGACCAGGGAAAGCTCTAAGTGGCAAATCTTAGACACAAAGGTCATCTTCCTTCCCAGGAAGAGGAGGCGCCGTCTTGTAACCAATGCATATTTTCTCACTCTTCCCTACTTGAAGACCATCCACACTGAGCTGAAACTGGTTACTCCCAGCTGTTCCTCATCCTCCTCCTGAGGCTCAGCTTTCTAAAACCACCCTGGCAGACACTTGTAAAAATGTGTTGCAATAGATACAGAGTTAAGAGGTTCAAGACATGGCTTCTGCCCTTAAAGAGGTTTTACTTTTTCTAGCAGAGACAGAGGAACAGAATGCTTCAACTTAGAGGAACAGAAGGGAATGAGGCTGATGTCTCTTGGGCTGGGGTGACTCAGTTTCTCTGTGCCTCGTCACTGAGAGCCAAAAGCCCAGTTGAGTGCCTCTCCTGGGCCACCCTTTGAGGATAAATTATTGCTCACCCAATTGAGATTCCCAGTATTGGGAAGATTGGGGTAGGTAAGGGGAAAAATGAACTCATGCTTTCAGCCTGGGAACTTGATTATGAGGGGTACCTGCGTAGAGACCCCTGTTTTAAATAAAATTCTAAAAAAAGTATAAAAGTAGTTTAACAATATTACCAAAAAACGAGAAAAGGAATACAATTTCTCAAAGCCTACCTTTCTAATATAACTATTTTTGTCATATTTCCTTCTTAATATTATCTTTATATAATGTTTTTTTGTGGTTAAAATAACAGAATCTATGTAATTTTTGCCTCATGCTTTTTTTCCACTTATCCTTTCCTAATAAGCATTTTTCTGTTGCCTCATATTTTAATAACCACTGTTTTAAAAGGCAAGATGATAAAATGTTTTCTTTTAATGACATGACATCACTGTGAAATTGTGTTTTTTCTTCTATTTCTCTGCAATAGATACAGAGTTAATAGGCTCATGACGTGGCTTCTGCCCTCAAAGAGGTTTTACTTTTTCTGGCAGAGATAGTTGTTTCTTCGAAGACCCTTAAGTTGGAGCTGCATGAGCAGCATCAGGTTCATGAGAAATGGAATACAAACTTAGACCCTACATCGGCACCTATCACCTACATGACCTACTCCTAGCTAAACAGATGTTTCAGTGGCCTTGATGTGGGGCTTGTGTGTGTGTAAGCCTCTCCCACATCCTTTTAATCTGGTTGTTTGGTTTGCTGGAGAGTGTGCCCTGGTGGGTTTACAACCCACCCTCACGGTAACCAATTAAGAAAATTCTAGCATCTAGGAGGACATCAAGTTAAATCCTGATATGAGAAGCAGAAGCTTTCTGACACTAACTGGCTCAGCTGATGGAAGTGTCACTAAACAGGATTCTATAGTCCTGATAAGAGTGACTACATTTTGTCACATTTTTGAAAACTTCCAACCCTAAGTTTTACTTAGAGGCCAGTTAACTCTTAGGATTTTTTGAAATCCATAATTTGTGGGTTGTTGATTTTTACAGGTGTTGCCAACTGAAACCATTTGCATCATGGGCCTCTTTTACTAGGATGGACCCTCTGACGGATCCTAGATTACACGAAATAAACATGTTCTTGATACAAGGAAATCTTCATCACTGGCTGCCAAACCTCAGGAAATAGCAAAGCCACCGACACTATTGTGTTCACAAGTGAAAAGAACCATTTGAACATTTGGTGGCTTTGGGTATACTAACAGCTATTCTGACTTCTAAATAGGGTACTACTCCTTTAGGCAACATTCTGCTAAAAAAATGACTTTTCTGTGCTTTTCTAACTTATTCTACAGTATGTTTTAAAACTGAGCCCAAGAGTTATTGACTTTGGTCAATAGTTTCCTAGATCGATTGAAATAAGCAGCTTTTCCTGAGGAACCAAACTCAGGCACCGCAGGTACTGCAATTTGGGCAATGCCAGATGATTTGGAAATCAAAGTTTAAACTTTGAATTATAGAACAACTGTGAAAAACAGATGTCACAAAAGGCCCAGGGAAACGTCCTTCAATGCCATTCCCTACAGTTCGTCAGAGGGTATCCTGAATATTCACATATTTTTCCTCATCTTTAAGAACAGCTTCTGGTCATCTCCCTGCTAGCAGGTGGCGGATGGTACTCCACCACTACAAAAAGTCTATCCCATTTGAATTGCCTACTTAGCTTCCTCAATAAAATATTTCAGTAGTTTTGTCCACAGCCATTAGTCTTCCTCTAATTGCTCTGACTCAAATGAAGATTTGACTTTGTGGTTGGAAATTTTGTAACATTACCAAGAAAGCTCAGTCAGTACCAGGACTCTTCTCAAACTTCTATTTGCAAACCCAAGGAAAGACCTTTAGCAGGAAAGGACAAAATACTGATATGCAAAACAATTGTGTGACATTTGGTAGAACTCAAATGATTAGCGAACCTACCAGTCTCTCCGTTTTTATTTTTTTGTCAAAGGAACGAGTTCAAGGAAATAGTGAGGGTACCTACAGATCATTTGTGTTCATGAAGGACAAACAGGTTCTGGAAAATTAAAAGCCAGGCAATATCAAATATCAAAAGTTTATGTTTCAAAATTCAAACATTTCAAAAGGTAGTCATTTCAAAATTATTTCTCATTAAAGCTTTATTTTTGCTTTTCTCCTTGCCATGGGTCATTCTTTGCTGGAAGTGGAAATACGGCTTTCACAGCTAGAAAGCACTTGAGGACATCATCGACTGTACTAGGGATCAAACCGGAAGCTAAGAGCCGCATGGGGGCCAGGCATGATCCTGTTTCTAAATAGATGATGGGGATGGGACAGCGTGGGTAATACATCATAGACTCATGAAATGTAAAGGTGAAAGAGAACTTACAGCCACAAAACTTATTAAAAATGCAGATTCTAAGACTCTAACACCAAGTACATCAGGTGATTGTGCTGCCAGTGGTCCATGCTGGGCTACTTTGAGAAACCCTACCTTAGCAGGATGGTTATAGAGCCCCTTTATTTTACAAAGAAGGAAACAGAGGTACTGAGACATTGGTCATTTGCTCAAGGGCCTTGAGAACAAAATGAAGGCGCCAGGTTGCTCAGCCTAGGGCCGTTTCCTCTCTGTGGTGGTCCTAGAGAGAGTTCTTCTTCCTTCTGGGCTCTCTGTGTGAGTGTGTACCAATGGCCAAGGATTCCATTTGGCCTGTTGTTTCTAGCTAGGGCCAGTATCACTGCTCACTACAAGCTTCAGTCTGGGTGGGCTGTGCTAGTAGTGGAGGGGGATCCACAAAATGGATCTGACTCCCTTAGCTTCATTGTTCCCCATAAACTGACTGAACTGCAACGCAGACTTTCTTGGGGCCAGGCTGTAAGGACAAAGTGTTATTTCTGTTGGGTATGCCTTTTCACATCCAGTTACATCTGGACTCCTGGGCCCCGGAATATATCTATTCTGTTGAGGACTTGCTCCAGGAGACCTGACCCCTACACCTATACACAGCATTAAAAACTTGAACATCTGATCACCTTACTTGGCCAAAAAGAATAATATTAATTGGCCACATATATATAGTATATTCATTTGCTAGGGCTCCTGTAATAAAAAGTACCATAAACTGGGTGTGGCTTAAACAACAGAGATGTGTGGTTTCACAATTATGGAGGCTGGCAGTCCAAAATCAAGGTGTCAGCAGGATTTTTTTTTGGAGATGCAGGGCAGGATCAGTTTCATATATCTGTCCGGGTGGTTTGCTGACAATCTTTGGTGTTCCTTGGCATGTAGATACATTCATCCCAAGCTCTGCCTTCATCTTCACATAGCATTCTCTCTCTCTCTCTCTGTGTGTGTGTGTGTCTGTGTATGTGTGTTTGTGTCTGTCATCTAATGTCCCCTTTTTATAAGGACAGCAGTTGTATTGGATTAAGAGCTCACCCTACTCCAGTGGGACCTCATCTTAACTAATTACATCTGCAATAACTATATTTCCAAATATGTTCATATTTTGAAGTAACCAGGGTTAGGACTTCAATCTCCAGCTGTACTAAAGTATCAAACCAGAAGGCAAGAGTAGCACAAAGTCCAGGCATTATCCTGTTTCTAAATAGTTGATGAGGATGGGGCAAAATGGATAATATGTCACAGACTTATGAAATGTGAAGGTGAAAGAGATCTTATTAAAATGCAAATTCCAAGACTGCAATACCAGAAATTCTGATCCATGAATTTCAAGGGACACAGTTCAATGCATAACATGTCATCTTTGTTCAGTCCAACAATAAATAGAGGTGAGCAACTGGTAGTAGAAGTGAGATGGGTGAGGAGTGGAGAGGAGAGCAGAAGAGTGGAAACAAACCTGAGTATAGGACTGCTTAGTGAAGACAGAGGTCTTTGTTAAGCAAGAGAGGGAGGAAATTCCATCAATTCCATACTAAAATTATATACCATATACTTTATTTGCACTAAATTCAACATTTCATAAGGACAGATGACTGTTTCATGAAAACTCTCCACATGCATGAAGTAATATTTTGTTGACAAAATGTGCTTTTCTGAATCAAGAAAAGAGACAATTGTACCCTTTTGAAAAAATTCTTTGGAGCTTTCTAATATAGAATTCTCCAAATCTCCTAACTTTAAGAGAAAAATAGAAAACATTAGCTTAGAGATTTTAAAAAAAATGATATAGAGGCATTTTACTACTGAGAACAAAAATAAGGATGTGACAGACTTCCTATTCAGCTTCTCAAAAGGTGAGGCTTGCTATGGCAGACTTTGAATAAATGAAGGACATAGCTCAAGGGTAGCCTGGCAAGAGGAAGGAGGACATACTATCAGGAGGGCACTGGAAAAAGCGAACTTGGTGATGACAAAATTCTCTTGAATCAGTCTTACAGTTCACTAACAAAGATTAGGAAGCTATTTTTATTAAGAGAGAGAGGGGCCACTCAACAGACACTGCCCAAGTCACCCACTGTTGTGGTTCAGTTTAGTCTCAGGCTTAGGGTACTATCGGAGAACTAGCAAGTGAGTGCTGAGTCACCTACCCAGAGTTTCTAGAAGACAGAGGTGGGCAATTCTGGGGTTTGGTGGTAACAGAGTGTGGCTTCTGGTGGGCCACAGTCTAACTATTCCATATCTCAACAAAAGTGAAAAGAAGAAATAAAAATGCTTGGTGCATGGAAGTTATAACTTAGAGGGTTCATCTCCAATTTACTGCTTCTGTTTTGTCTATTTAGTGACCTATCCATTGGTGAGTTTTTCATCACACGTTCATTACTTGAAGCAGCATAATGACCCGTGTAGCATTTTCTCTGTGCCAGGTGCTAAGTGCTCTACAAATGATAACTGACTTAATCCCCACAACAGATGAGGAAATGGAGGTACACAACTTGCCTAAGATTTTTGTGTTAGCAAGTTGGCAAAGCCAAGATTAGAACCTTAGCAGTCTGGCTTCAGAGTCTATGCTCACTATCACTGCAACTTCATACTGCCTAGTCACTGCGTGTGAAGGAAGACCAGTGGAAGCAAGCAAGTCAACTATCCAGAACCATTGGGGGAAACACTCTTCTAGAGAAGCTCATTTTTTAAATACAATCAAGGGCTGCATAGTAACATTTTGGTCAACACGGAACTGCATATACAAAGGTGGTTCCATAAGATTAAAATACCATATTTTTATTACTGTACCTTTTCTATGTTCAGATATGTTTAGATACATGGCTACTTAGCACTGTGTTACAATTGCCTACACCCCATTCAGTATGGTAACATGCTGTACAGGTGTATAGCCTAGGAGCAATAGGCCGTACCATATAGCCTAGGTGTGTAGTATGCGATATCACCTAGGTTTGTGTAAGTGCACTTTATGATGTTCATACAATGATGAAATCACCTATCAATACACTTCTCAGAATGTATGCCTGTCATCAAGCAATGCATGATGCTAGTTCATGGCCAGTATTTTCCATGTGGGAACTTCCAATGTATAGCTGTTGTCAGAGAGAAACTTTCTAAAATGTTATCTCCCAGCAGACTTTAAACATGTGGTCATGTTTTCTTCAGGACTGAATATCTCATTTTGGACATTATTCACGCATTCACTCTACATTTATTAAGTGCCTGTGCTGTTATTATCGTTGTAGATGCCAGTGGTGACTGAACTGAACTCTAGCTGAATGAGCTTTCTGGTCACTATACGACAACAGAGTCCCAGTGTTCTACCTGAATGCTGCAGCATACTGGCTGACATGTCTTCAGCTGAATTGGCTGTACAATTAGATAGACCCTAGGTGGTTCATGTTCAAGTGACTCTACCACTTACCAGCTTTGTGACTTTAGGTAAGTCAATGAGCTTTAGTTTCTTCACCTGTCAAAGGAAGATAATCATGTTTTGCCTCAAGGGTTGTGAAGACCCAAATGAGATAATGCATTGGAAGCACAGTGCCTGGCCCCTAGGGAGCCCTGTGATCACAAACCAAGCAGAAGATTCCGCTCACTCTACAGAGAGAACCCACCCTTCTTAAGCACTGGGTATCACCTCAAGGGCTTTGGTCTTCCCAGCTCTGTTCTTTTGCAGCTGCATGCTGAAGTGCAGCTTCTAGGCTATTGCAGAAGCCTTTCCTCATCCTGAGCCAAGCAAATCTAGGCCTGTCTGAATGGAAGAAATAACATGGGCTAGTGGTTGACATTGCTCAAGCGTTATCCCTTGTATAAAGGAGGCATTCAACGATTGAATGAAGTAAACAGTAAGCGAAGTGATTGATTCCTCTGGCTTGCCTCACCCTCACCCCACCTTGGCTGTGCCTCACTTTCTCCGCCTGTATGTGAGCCTAATAATACTTGCCACCTACACACCTTATTGCTGTTGTGAGGGTTATTGTGGGCAAAGGCCATAGAGTGCGGGGGATCATTAAAAGGTATACATCTAACAAAGTGGAAACCTTTGAACTTTCAGAGCTGTGGGGTTGTCATGCAGAGACCTGTTATCTTCATCTTTCAAACTCCTCTTCAGCATTTCAATTATGTTAGAAGTGAAAAGTGTTCCCTTCCGGCCTCAAGCCAGTACATACATATCCAGGAGAGCGTCTTGGCCTCTAGGCAGCCTGTACTCCAGCTTACCTCTCATGGAAAGTCCATTGAAGAGAAATAAGCCAGGCACAGAAAGACAAACATCACATGTTCTCACTCATCTGTGAAGTCTAAAAGTCAAAACAATTGAACTCATAGAGGGATAGACAGAAGGAGGGTCACCAGAGGCTAGAAAGGGTGGTGGGTAGAGGGGGAGGTAGGGATGGTTAGTGGGTACAAAAAATAGTTAAAGAATGAGTAAGACCTAGTATTTGATAGCACAACGGGGTGGCTATAGTCAATAATAACTTATTCGTACATTTAAAAATAACCAGAAGAGTGTAATTGGATTGTTTGTAACACAAAGGGTTAATGTTTGAGGGGATGGATACCCAATTCTCCATGATGTGCTCATTACACATTGCATGCCTGTATCAAAATACCTAAAGTATCCCATAAATATATATACCTACTATGTACCCACACAAATTAAAATTATTTAAAAATACATACATAAACAAATAAAGTTAGTTGAGTGACAGTGACTAACTGACTCACACTTCCTACCACCGCAACAGCCCCATGCTAGTTGACGTTAAGGGAAAACAAAGAGTAGTCTGTTTGCCCCATAAAAAATGTATGGGGTCTGAATTGTTAAAGGCTGTCCGGGAGGGTGAATGATTTATTTTCAGGAGACCTTGCTTAAAAATCATTTCAGTTCATTATTATTTCATTTACACCACAATTATTCATCAAGCACCTATTGTGTTCCAGACACTGTTCTCGGCACTGAGGGATACAGGAGTGAACAAACGGACAAAGTTCCTGTCCCATAGACATTACATTATTGAGAGAGTAGACAAACGATAATCAAATAGATAAATTAACAAGATGCTTTCAGGTAGCAATAATGATTATGAAGAAAATGAAATGGGGTAATAGGTTAGAGGATGACCAAGATGGGGGAGATGGTTTCATTGGAATAATTAAGAAACATTGCACTTAAACTAGCCCATTTCATCCTGAAGCTTGGAGATGAGAGGTCATAGGGCTTGGGTGTCCATCTTAGAGATTTCTTACCATATCTGAGATTCTCTTTAAATTCTAAGTACTACCTGAAGGGGTTGTATCCACACTACTCATGGCTTACTGTGAATTTGGTGTCAACTCCTTTCCACTCCATCCAGAGGGATGAAGCAAAACGTGGGCTGAGGAACCTAGTAGGGTAGAGGATGAGGTGGGGTAGAGGAGGAACCCTTTGCAGCCACTGTGTCATCGTTTCCGCCTTCACGTCAAGGTGCTTTACCCCTCAGGAACAATCTTTAGATGACGAGTGACTAGAAATTGGTTTGAGAGGTTTCCAAAGCTGTAGATCTTGTGATCACTGTTGCCATACCTGCATTCTTCCCTTCCTATCAACAAACACTGGAAAAGCTCTGATTCAGGGCGATGGGCTTGCCGTGCGGGCCTCCTGTTCTGAGTCAGAATGGAAGAGCTTGGAGGCCTTCGGTTGGTAGGGCTTAGTAATGAGGAAGGAAACGGTTACTAGGAAATGAAGAGTGACACTCATCAAAGTGATCAGTAACCAAAGAACGGTGACTTGGTTCTTTGTTACACGGTGGAATAGAAAAGAGTAGGTGTGTGACAGAACCAGACTCAGATGACCCCGCATTGCTCAAAGGGCCAGTGCCAGCTTCCTATGAAGCTGCCTAGGAAGTAGGTGGGGACAGCCCCAACTGTACCTCCATATTGTTTATTTTTGCTTTTCCCGAAATAAGCAATCTCAATGTTTAATTTCCATGTGGAAACACTCCCCACTCTGCCCTACCCCCCAAATGTGGGTGTGTAGACGAACAAGAGCATGAAACAATGTCAACAATAGATTTTGTAGGCAGTAATCAATGACCTGAATTGGGAAATTTTACTCACAGCACCTCTCTTCTTACCTACCTTTGATTTGTTTTGTCATTAATGGCTACTCGCTAACTTGTATAGCAGCCAAAGTCAATTGAACATTCGACAAACATCTAGATTTCAGGAACAATATACGTAATGCACAACGCTAAATATGTGCTTGCCTGTGTTTGAATCATTTTCTATACAATAACAAACACATTTAATCTTGCAGTAGCTCTGTAGGGTAGCTATCCAATTATTATACCCATTTTACAGATTAGGAAACTGAGGCCCAAGGAGGTTAATTAACTTGTCCAGCTACAGAATGGTATGGTAGGCTCTAAATCTGCTTCTTCCACTGGCTGTGATGGGTGTTACCCACATCTCAGTGCTTCTGGCTCTTCTTGTGTGTTTGCTTCAACTCAGGCTCTGCCACTCATTTCATGCATTATTATCTCCTCCACAACTACTTCCAGAAAATATTGGAGGCAGTGACTTAGACTCTAAGAATTCAACCTACCTAGAGGAATAACTCACCAGATGTCTACCAGCTGGCTTATAGTTATTTGTTACCCACCCACACATTTCCCCTGAGTGTTTTTTCGTACCCGCTCCTTCCTTAGGGAATCAGGACTGTGAACTTCTGAAGCCCATATGAGCACCACAGTATTATCTGAAAACCATGAGTTGAGTGGGCACCATGCCTAGAGATGGTCCTGGCAGAAAGTCTACTTTTTAGAGATGATTGATTTCATTTTCAGAAACTCTGAGCCCAAACAAAATCTTGCTGAATACTGGGATGAGAGCCCAGAATTTGGTTATTACAATTATAGTGAGAAATCCTGCCTGGGGCTCTTAGAAAAACCTTTCTGTAGACCAATAGGTTGGCTTAGCTATGCTGGGTTAGCTGATTGAAGCAGTGTGCTTATAATGACAGGGTCATGAGTTTTCTGCTAGGTGCAAGGGTATGATGGCTGGGTGTAGTTTTGGGTTTTGCCCCTAGGAATATGAGCGAAGGGGAAGAATCTGAAGCTTCAAACCAAAGATCTGTCCACATTCCTGGAGGAACAGGTCGAAGGGAAAACAGGAACGGAAAAGGCACAGCTTAACTGGCATTTGTAGTAAGATGGGATGAAAGAGTCCTAGGGAGCTGGGTGCCAAACTTGTACTTGTTTGCTGTAATCCACAAGTCAATTTCAACATGTCCTCATAGAGGAAAACTCAGTAAGAGTGCAACCTCAAGTTCTATTTCCTCTTCCTCTCAGAGAGCTATCGCTTAGGTGATCTGGCTCAGTTTTCTCTCCCTTCCTGACCTTACTTTCCAAACCCCTTTTTAAAATTCTGATTCCATAAAGGGGTTTTTTGCCCAGGGGAAGATTAAAAGCTTGTCTTCTTTTCCACAGAGAGAAAAACAAGTGGATATCGGTTTACATTTAAGACAAGGGGAATTTGCCAGATGACCACTCCCAACATTCTCTTCACTCCTTAATTAGGGGTCACTTCAGCACAAGTCATTAATTTCCAGTTTATTACTTGGCAAGTGGCTATCTGTTGCTTCAGGATGGTAGTGCTTGGCTGGCCACAGTGGCTCATGCCTGTAATTTCAGCACTTTGCAAGGCCGAGGCAGGCTTGGGCCCAGGAGTTGGAGGACTAATCTCTGCTAAAAATACACAAATTAACCAGGGTGTGGTGTCGTGTGACTGTGGTCCCAGCTACTTGGGAGGATCACTTAAGCCCAGGAGGCAGAGGTTGCAGTGAGACAAGATTGCACCACTGCACTCCAGCCTGGGCGACAGAGCCAGGCTCTTTCTCAAAAAAATAAATATAAATAAATAAATAAAAAGTAAAAATAAATAAGATGGAAGTGCCTGTTTTTTGTTTGCTTGAGTGTTTGCTTTTCTTAACAAAGTCCTCTGGAGCTTCTTACAAATCTAAGTCAGGTTATAAACATTGAAAAACATTGGACGATGTGAAGCGAAAACCTAGAGGAGTTGTTTTTGTGTTTCAGGGAACAAATGTTGCTCATTTCCACCTGGGACAAATGTGTGCCAGGTTTCTGGTAGCAGTGGTTCTCCAGGTGCGTGCTGGCCTTTTTAGCGATCATCTTACATTCAGTTGTGCACTGTCAAGCACTAAGAAGACTATAAAAAGCCTGAGATGACTAATGAGCCCCACTATTTAAAAGACACCAGTCTTCAACATATCAGAACCCCCCCTTTTACTGAACACTGAGAAGAAGGCCCCTCATCTGAGCGTACCGGGAAGTCAAATGAAGGGTAAAAATGGTCTGTTTATTGAGCACTTGCTGTGTTCAAGGAATTTCACCAGGATTACCTCTTTTTGTCTTCATAGTAGCTCTGTGAAATAGAAAATGTTAGGATCATGTTTATTTTACAGGGAGCTGAGGATCAGTGGGATTTAAAAACTCACCCAAGTGTAGTCAGCTTGTAAATGGCATAGTTGGGACTAGAACACAGACCAGTGAGAGGCCAGCACTTGTGTGATTTGCCACCACCCTCTACTGTATCTCAGAGTTCCACGATGTGTGAAGGTGGGCCTGGAATTGGATCATAGGTACCATTTAACCACTATTTGGATTTCCTCAGTTGTAAGATACTACTGAGTATCTTAAGAGGCATCACTGGTTTCAAAACAGCTTTTGGGGCCAGGCGTGGCGGCTCATGCCTATAATCCCAGCACTTTGGGAGGCCAAGGTGGGTGGATCACTTGAGGTCAAGAGTTCAAGATCAGCCTGGCCAACATGGCAAAACCCTGTCTCTACTAAAAATACAAAAATTAGCTGGGTGTCATGTTTAGGGTCATTGACTCGGCCTACCTCTGCCACCTAATAAAGGTGTGTGTGGGTATGTGAAGGTGTGGGGGTGTGACATCTTGGAGAACTTAACTTTTCTGTGCCTCAGTTTCCCCAACTGTCAAAAAGAGAATAATAACTAAACTGACAGCGTTGTAAATGAGCTAATACAGATAAAGCACTTAGAATAGTGCCTGCCATATATTAAATTGTATCTAAGTGTTAACTGTTATCATCGTCATCACCACCACTGTCATCATAATTTTACAGTCTGATTTCAGTAATGATAAGATGTGAAAAAAACATATTTATTGATTTATTTCTGACAGAGTCTCATTCTGTTGCCCAGGCTGGAAGCTCCCTGCAACCTCTGCCTCTTGGGTTAAATTGATTCTCATGCATCAGCCTCTTGAGTAGCTGAGACTACAGGCATGTGCCACCCCACCCAGCTAGTTTGTGTGTGTGTGTGTGTGTGTGTGTGTGTGTGTGTTTTGTAGAAACGGGGTTTCACCATGTTGGCCAGTCTGGTCTTGAACTCCTCACTTCAAGTGATCCACTTGCCTCGGCCTCCCAAAGTTCTGGGATTACAGGCAATAGCCTCTATGCCAGACGGAAACATGCTTTTTAAAAGTGAGAAAATAAAGAGAGTGATCTGATCAATGACTGCTGGTCTAGATTGAGCATATTGTATTAAAATGTTATCAACTATGTGACCTAAGCACTTGTCACTTTTGCCACCGCAGTGGTCACTTTTTCCCTAAAATCTTGGGGAAAGAGGTTTTGTCCTCTCACATTTACTCCTCAGTCAGATGGTCACTGGGTAGCAACTTCTCTGAGCTCAGATCCCTCCAGGCCACCCACAGTGATTTTTCCTTGCAGGTCACTGCTCACCTCCTAGCTGGGCTTGTCACCACATGGATCTCCTGAATGGTGGCCTTTCCTGGTGTGCTGCCACTCCTCTGCCTAGACCTCAGCCCCACATCAAATGTGGTCCAGGCCCTTCTCCCCTCACTGATCACTCCAGTAGCCCCCACAAGTCTGCTGCGGTGTTCTGCAGGAGCACTGGACCGTACTGAAGGGTTGGGAGTAAGGGTAACTGAGAGAATTACAATGAGGGAGGGAAGGATGCAAAACTGTACACTCAAAATGGCTTTTGCCTTTTTGTTGTTCAACAGAAAAGCATAAAAGAATTAATACCTACACAAACGTCCTTTGTGGGCATGCCCAGTTCCTAGCCTTGTTCTCTCCCGTTGAAGGCTGTGGGGGTCCCTTCTCAATAAGACCTCAATTTCCAAGGTGGGAATTACTACCTTCCTTTAAGTTAAGGGTGTCCAATCTTCCACATTGGAGGAAGAAAAATTGCCTTGGGCCACACATAAAATACACTAACACTAACGATAGCTGATGAGCGAAAAAAAGAAAGAAAATTGAAAAGAAAATCTCATAATGTTTTAAGTAAGTTTATGAACTTGTGTTGGGCCGCATTCAGAGCTGTCCTGGGCCGCATGCACTCTGCAGGCCATGGGTTGGACGAGCTTGCTTTAGGGAAATACCACTGCCTCATAGCAACCTTTGAGCACTTACTACATGCCAGGCACTGCTCTAAGTATTTGATCAGTATTAACTACTGCATCTCATTGATTCTGAAAGAAATGCACCTATTTCAAATTTTAACTTTTTTGTTGTTGTTGAGACACAGTTTCACCCTGTTTCCCAGGCTGGAGTGCAGTGGCATGATCTTGGTTCACTGCAACCTCCACCTTCCAAGTTTAGGTGATTCTTGTGACTCAGCCTCCCAGGTAGCTGGGATTACAGGCACGTGCCACCACGCCCAGCTAATTTTTGTATTATTAGTAGAGACAGAGTTTCACCATGTTGGCCAGGCTGGTCTCAAATTCCTAACCTCAAGTGATCCACCAGCCTCGGCCTCCCAACGTGCTGGGATTATAGGCATGAGCCACCGCACCTGGCCCACATTTTAACATTTCTGAAACCAGGATGTGTCTCAAATCAGTGACATATGCAGTTTAAGGGACAGCTTGCTATTTTCTTTCTTAGTGGTACATAAAATAATGGTTTATCTTATAATCGACGATACTTCAGAATCAAGGAAATGTAGCAATTGAATTCTCACAGTGACTCCCTCAGGTAAGGACTATTTTTATCAACATTTTACAGATGATGGAATTGAGGCTCCGAGAGCGTACACAGCTAGTGACCTCAAGGTTGCTCAAGATCACAGTTAGTAAATGGTAGAGATGAACTTAGGCAGCCTGACTCAAGAGCTCATACTCTTAGGAGGTGATCCACTTCTCCTGGATTAACACCGCTCATGGGTCCCCATTAATGATCAAGGATGGGCGAGTCTGATTCATACTGGAAAGAAGATAATTTTTTTTCCAAAGCTTCACAAAACCTGCCCAGCTGGCCCTGTTGAGCTCTATTGTTAAGCAAGGCAAGTGCCAGCATTTTGTTTTGGCTTCAGCTTTCAGACTGTACCCAAAAGGGTAAGGTAGAGGGGCATCCTGAGGCAAAAAACAGGTAGGCCTGTCCTGTCACAGAGTCACCTACCCCGAAAACTGTCAGAAGAAATGGAAAGCATTTTATTTATTTTGGAGGCCAGGTCAAATTCCAGGGACAGGTTCTCTCCTGCAATCTCTGGGAATGGAGACTGAATGAGGATTTTTCTGTCCTAACAACCCTGACACAGAGAAATGAGGGGACAGGAAGTGGCTGTCATTCCAGTTACATGCGTTTGTCATATAATGCATTGTGTCTTGTCTATTAAATGTGTGTTTTTCATCTGCTCATTCCTCATGAGCCTGTGACGGAAAGAAGGAACTTTAACACCAGAATCAGAGATTTATGTCTCTCAGATTGTGTCAGTATCACACAAACAAAAGTCCCAAATGCTTCTAAATAGGGATAGCTCATCCCAGCCCCATTTTCTAAAAATTGGAGAGAAATAGCTATTTCTACAGTTTATAAAATAATTCATGAGTTTGGGAGCAGTCTAACCTAAGAGTTTGCAAATGCTGCAAAATACGCATTTTGTGTTCTCCCATTTGCTACGCAGACCTTTGTAAAACAAAGAAAAGTGAACTGAGGAATAAGCGTAATACTATACCAGACATAAGGATACTGGAACTTCATTCTTAACATTAAATGGATGTTACAGGAAATCTTTTGAGAAAGAACACTTTACTGTTATCATGTGTAAATATTTTGTGTTCTATGTCATATTTCCTATAAAAACGTAAATAGATATTGCTCTATCAAGTTATATTTTGCAGTTTTTAGTATTAAAGTGATTTAATTTCTTATTTTTTTTTATTTTTGAGACAGAGTTTCGCTCTTTTTGCCCAGGCAACCTCTGCTTTCTGGGTTCAAGTGATTCTCCTGCCTCAGCCTCCCAAGTAGCTGGGATTACAGACATGCGCCACTGTGCCTGGCTAATTTTGTATTTTTAGTAGAGACAAGGGTTCTCTATGTTGGTCAGGGTGGTCTCAAACTCCTGGTCTCAGGTGATCCGCCCGCCTCAGCCTCCCAAAGTGCTAGGATTACTGTGCCTGGCCTTAATTTCTTATTTTTAGCTACAACAAGAAGTTGCCCAATGGAAGTAGGTAAGATTTATTATTATTTTTTTATTGCATGTGTTTAAGGTATACAACATCATGTTTTGATACACTTACCTTGATTTAATTTCTCTATTTAAAATTTCTTGGCCAGGTGCGGTGGCTCAGACCTGTAATCCCAGCACTCTGGGAGGCTGAGGTAGGCAGATCCCTTGAGGTCAGGAGTTTGAGACCATCCTGGTCAACATGGCGAAACCCTGTCTCTACCAAAAATACAAAATTTAGCCAGATGTGTTGGCGCACACCTGGAATTCCAGCTACTCAGGAGGCTGAAGCAAGAAAATTGCTTGAACCCAGGAGGCAGAGGTTGCAAGAGCAGAGATTGTGCCACTACACTCTAGCCTGGGCAACAGAGTGAGACCCTGCCCCCGCCCCCAACAAAATTCTGTAATAAAGACTAAATCAGCATATGAATCGCATCTTGTAAAATCAGCATATGAATCACATGTTTGTAAGCAACAGCTAATTGTGAAAACTGTGTTTTGCTTTCTGCTATCTGCCTGTGCTATCCATGGGCACCTGTTGGTGTGTTCGCAACAGGTTTTAATTTTAAAGTATGTAATGGCTAAACAAATCTGAAAACTCCTAACAGACACACTGAACTTTTAAATTGAGAGCTGAGTAATATAAATTAGGTATGGTGCGTGCAGTGGCTCATGCCTGTAATTCTAGCACTTTGGGAGGCCGAAGCAGGCAGATCACCTGAGGTCAGGAGTTCGAGACCAGCCTGGCCAACATGGTGAAGCCCCGTCTTTATTAAAAATACAAAAATTAGCCAGGTGTGGTGGTGGGCTCCTGTAATCTTAGTTACTCGGGAGGCTGGGGCAGGAGAATCTCTTCAACCTGGAAGGTGGAGGGTGCAGAAAGCTGAGATTTCATCACTGTATTCCAGGCTCGGTGACAGAGTGAGACTCCGTCTCATAAATTATAATAAAAAGCAAAAACAAAACAAAACAAACAAGCAAGCAATAAATAAATAAAAATCAGGCCTTCTGGGAGTCATACTTGAAAAAGTTTGCCCTCCAGTTTTTTTTTCTTGCATGACACATCCCCTCTGTACAGGTCTTTTCTGTGTTCTTCTATGCTATTAGTTGTAGAAACACAACATTGCTCTGCTTACCTTTATAAACACTTTGAGATAATAGCTATCCTGAATAAATTTCAGGATACATAATAAATGCTGCTGTTGCAGTAGTGCCCCTCTGCTTATCCATGGGGTACATGTTCCAAGACTCCTGGTGGATGCCTGAATCCACAGATAGTACCAAACCCTATATACACTATGATTTTTCCTATATATACATACTTAGGATAAAGTTTAATTTATAAATTCAGCATAGTAAGAGACTAACAACAATAACTGATGAGGGAATAGAACAATTATAGCAATATACTATAATAAAAGTTATATAAATGTAATCTTTCTCTCTCTCTTTCTCTTTCTCTCTCGGACTATCTTATTGTACTGTGCCTTGGGTAACAGAAGCTCTGGAAAGCAAAACTGCAGACAAGGGATGAATGCTGTACATGGAAAATCACTCGGTCAGTTAAAAGAAGTTGAACCATGCTCTGCCTTCTAAAATAAAGAGTTATGCCCTTCCTGTCACCCCCTGCCCAACATTGGCTGCTCTGACCTAAATGTGACACTTCTCACAGGCAAAAGCAATTGCTCTGTTAAGCTCCACCAACTCTTTGGCAAAATCAGATGCCATCATCCGTGCATATATCCCCTTACACTTTTATTCTTCCCACTAGTGTGGGAGAATCCTGAGCTCTGGCATGGAATTTCACTACAATGCTTGACTATCTTTTGCTGGGATTTGAACCTCTGCCTATTTCATGAGTCACCTTATACTCGGGCAAAGCTTACTGGAAGCTAGAAAGTATCTAATAGTTGTCTTTTTTTCTTTTCTTTTTTTTTTGTGATGAAGTTTCACTTTGTTGCTCAAGCTGGAGTGCAGTGGCGTGATCTCAGTTCACTGCAACCTCCACCTCCTGGGTTTAAGAGATTCTCCTGTCTCAGCCTCCCAAGTAGCTGGGACTACAGGCAAGCACCACCACATTCGGCTAATTTCTGTATGTTTGGTAGAGATGGGTTTTCACCATGTTGGCAGGCTCGTCTTGAACTCCTGACCTTGTGATCTGCCTGCCTTGGCCTACCAAAGCTCTGGGATTACAGGAGTGAGCCACTGCACCCGGCCTGTTTTTCTTTTACTTAAACAATCTCTGAGTAGTCTGAGGAAAAGTCTTTTTGCAGTTCTGCATCTGAAATTTTGAGAAATGCGAATTTCCGTATACTTACAGATCTGTGCAAACATCACCACAGCCAACTTTAGAACATTTTCATGACCTCAAAAAGAAACCGTGTACCCTCTGGCTATCTCATTCTATTGCCAAGCCTCCCAGCCTTAAGCAACTGCTAATCTTCCTTTCTCTTTATGTTTCTCTGTTCTGGACTTTCATATAAATGAAATCATATGTCTCGGAGTGGTGGCTCACACCCGTAATCTCAGCACTTTGGGAGGCTGAGGGGGAGTGAATCACTTGAGATTAGAAGTTTGAGACCAACCTGGCGAACAGTGAAACCCTGTCCCTACTAAAAAAAAAATACAAAAATTAGCCGGGTGTGGTGGCATGTGCCTATATTCTCAGCTACTCGGAAGGCTGACGCAGGAGAATTGCTTGAACCTAAGAGATGGAGGGTGCAGTGAGCTGAGGTCGCGCCACTGCACTCCAGCCTGGGCAACGAGTGAGATTCTGTCTCAATAAATAAATAAATAAATAATAAAAGAAATAATAAAGTATGTGGTATTTTCCATCTGGCTGCTTTCCTATAGCATAATATTTACAAGGTTCATCCACACTGTAGCATGTATCACTACTTCATTCCTTTTTATGGCTGAGTAATACTCCGTTGTATGAATAGACCTCATATTCTTTCAACAAAGAAACTTAAATAGAAACAATGGGGACCAGTGAACAGGGGTCAGGACAAGCATCAGTAAGCCTGATGAGGCTTAGAATCTGAAAACTCTGGGAGTGTCTGAGACTAGATGGGACACAGGAATATCATGCAGGATTATCAAATACTTGCAAGTAGACAGATCCTTTGGGTCTAGGTTTTCACCAGACCAGTTTTCAGGCCTACTGTACTAGAGATGCTTTTAATTTCCCTGCCCACCCATAGGGGATCTGCTCATCACTCGCTCCTAGTCTTGTCTGATTGAAGCAGGATTAGTGGTCATCTGATCTGATGATGGCCCCCTTTTAGGCAGGTTCATGCTCTATGTAGAATTTCTGTGGTCTGGAGCTTGGGAAATCAGAATTCTCTCTTGGGGATATGGTATTGGAAAGCCAAGAGTCTGAGAGTTTGAAAGACTAATATGCTAAAACTGAAAGGCAGGAACTGGGTCAAATGTGAGGAGCCATGTATGGGCAAAAGTTCTGAGGAGATCAGTCGGTAGAAAGAGGAGAATGGAGCAGGTATGCACTGAAGAGCAGAGACACCAAGAGAGAAATCCTGGACCTCTGGAGGGAGAGCCAGAAATTGTAGCTGCCTTGCTACCTGTCCCAGGTCCCACTATTGTGGCTGTCTTAGGAGTGCCATGAGATTTTGGTTTCCTTACAATAATCTGTGTCCCACCTTCCTGCCCCACCAACACCCACACCTTGTTGTTGAATCAGCTCGAATGGGCCTCTGTTCCTTGCATCCGAAGGAGCCCTGACTGAAACCTTATGCAGGATGGGTACAGAGTCAGGAGTTTGGAGTGCGGAGAGGGGCAAGTTGCAACAGTGGAAGTTCAGCAGGATGATGAACATTGGCCAGGCAGCACTGGGGCTATGTGGCAGCATGGCGTGGGTGAAGGAAGAGGTGCCTGGTAACAGGGTAAAATAAAGAGTAGCAAAGGCTTCTTGTGAGCTTCCTGGCCAGAGCTAGATGTCTCTATGTGTGTGCATCAACATACGTGTGTGCACACGTGTTCATGTCTCAGTGTGGCGGGTTTTAGCAGGGAAGGGGATTTTACGGCAAAATCTTAACCCAAGGTGGGCTAGGCAGCAGATTTTGGAGACAAAGTGGCACAAAGGATAGTCAGGCTTGGCTGGCAGCAAGAGCACTGCCTAGCCCATCTGCCTCGTCCATATATACCCGCTTCCTTCATCTAACCATTGGCTTATGATGGCAAAGACAAACCATCCTGCTTAGAAATGCCTCTGGTAAGGACAGCTGTTATAAAACAGAGAAGAACCTTGTGGTGATTGGTGAGGAAAAAGTGTCTGATTCTTCTAGACTTTTCTTCTTCAAATATGCATCTATAGATATGTACAGACTAGTCATGAACCTATGAAGTCTTCAGAACCACAACCCCAAACTCTTAAGCTAGTACCTGGGAAATTCTTAGCAACCTGAAGCAGAGGTCATCCTAGAGCCCACTGACACTGGTAAATTTGAATGACTGGCTGAGTGTCAGGAAGTTAGCTGGAGGCATTTCCTTGGGGTTCTCACAAGCAGAGCAATGCCGTAGAATCCCATGAATCAAAGCATGCAGAAAGGCACAAAGATTTTACAAATGTGAGGTAAGTCCACAGCCACTGATGCCCACTGGCCAGCAACGCCATGCTGTCTGTTAATTTGCAGTTGCCCCTATATTCACACCACTCTTCCTGGCATTCTGCCAGTGCCAGGCTGGCATGTCCCTGGGCTCTGGTGCACACTAGCCTGGCAGAGGGAAGCAGAAGTTGAGGCAATCCTGCCACCTGCTGCCCGATATGTTCTCCTAAGCAGCTTTTTGAATCTTTCAAGCTCTTTTACTTTTAATAATCCATATTTTGGTATTTTTTTAATTACAAAGGTGATATGTACTTGCTATAAACATTCAGGTAGGAGAGAAGACTACGAAGTAAAAACTAAAAGTTCTTCCATAATCCCACTCCCCATAGGTACCCACTATGACCAGTTTAGCATGGTTACATATCTTCTTCTATGTGTTTATATAACTATATATGATACATTCAACCACTCATTCAAAATATTTCTTCAAGGTCCTCTATGTGCCAGACCAGATACTGGGGCTACAACTGTCCACAAAATATGTTGTCTTCCCTGTTGGGTCTTACGTTTTAGTACTGAGAGTCAGGCCTATAAATGAATTAATAATGAATCCATAATATGCCAGATGATGACGGGGAGAAAATAAGACAGAGTAAGATACCTGGGGGGTGGCCAGCAGGATGGAAAGAGGGTGGCTATTTTACACAGGGTAGAGAAGGAGGACTCTCAGAGAAAGTAACTTTTGGGCAGGCCCCATAAGGAAGTGAGGAGTAGCTAACATGGCTATCCAGTGTAAAAGCAGGGGCCTGAGGAAGAAACATTTGAGAAACGTCAGGAGTGTTATGTAGCTGGAGTAGAGATATCAGAGGGGAAGAACAATAGGACACAAGGTCATAGACATAACAGGGATAGGGTGGGTCCAGGGAAACCCTAGGCCTGGAGGGGCTGGGAGAGGAAGCGGCACTACTGGAGCCCAGTGAGAGTTGGAATTATGGAGGAAGAACCCTGTGACAGCAGCCACTGGAGTGTTTTGAGTGGGGGAGAGGAGGAACATGATCTAACTTAAAGTTTAAAAGGGTCACTGTGACTGCTGTGTTGAGAATAGAGTGTAAGAAGGTAGAATAGGAGCAGGGAAGTGAGGAGAGGTGGAAACAGAGATCCAAGGCCTTGTCTACTCCAATGTATAAAGGTCAGAAAAGTGAGGAGTAACTAGCTAAAGAGACTGAGGAAGAGACCAAGGTGGGGGACGTTGGTTTAAAAGCTAAGGGAAGAAAGTGTATCAAAGAAGAGGGAGTGATCCAGTGCAGCTATTGGGTCAAGTAAGATAAGGTCTCCAAATTGGCCATTGGGTTTAGAAATGTAGAGGTCACCATGGGAACATGGTGGCCATTGGTGATCTTGATATGGACTCAGAGAAGTGCAAAATCCTAATGTAGTGGGTTCAAGAGAGAATGGTGACAGAAAACAGGAAACACTACAAACACCAGGAAGAGAAAGATGATAGAATGAGGGAGGGAAAGTGCAACAAGAACTCCAGCCATAGAGCAATTCTTCCCAAAATATGGTCTTTATAAGGGCAGGAGACAGGGTGGGGCAGAGAACTACTGTTTTGTAGGAGACAAAAGAGATATAATAACTTAATGCAATGCAGGATTCTTGATTAGATATCACAGTAAACTGCTGGCATGGTGGCCCACATCTGTAATTCCAACACTGTGGGAGGCTGAGGCGAGCAGATCACTTGAGGTCAGGGGTTCGAGACTAGCCTGGCCAACATGGTGAAAATCTGTCTCTTCCAAAAACACAAAAAATTAGCTGGATGTGGTGGCATGTACCTGTAATCTCAGCTATTCAGGAGGCTGAGGCAGGTGAATCACTTGAACCCAGAAGTAAGCTGAGATTGTGCCACTGTACTCCAGCCTGGGTGACAGAATGAGACCGTGTCTCAAAGAACAACAAGAGCAAAAAATTACAGTAAACAATTTATTAAAGGTATTATGAGGCAATTTGGGAAATATGAATTTGGACTGTTTTCAACATTACTGCTTTAATGGTAAATGTCTTGGACATGGTAGTGACATTGTGCTTATGGTTCTTAGAAGATGCACACTAAAGTATTTAGGGTTGAAGTGCTATTAAAATGTGAGGACTAAACTCTGTGTTTTTTTTAATCTTACCCAAATTCCTATCTAAGGGGTCTGGGGAGTCATGCCCTACAAGTCATAAATTCTCATCAGATAAGTTTTATTTAATCCTATGTATTGTGACTTTCCAACCTGACTCTGGCATAACATTATGAGACAAGGAAGAAAATAAAAATATTTAACCCCATAACATGTTTCTTTGCCATAGTTTGAAGTGGCCTTGCAAAGCCGTTCTTTGTGGGGAAAATCTACATCTGTAAAGAATCTCTATTCACGTAGCAAATTATTTTTCTTCCAGATCCTCCCAATCCAAAAGAGAATAACTAAGATCTGAACAAGAAACATTTGTCATCTATTGTCTCTGAGGGCAACCACTATTAGTCTTCAAAAGAACCTTGGTCTCCACAATCTTTACCTCAACCTGAACATTCCCTTTCTATGAATCCCAGATCTTTAGACAAACTCAACCAATTAATTGACAACCAGAAAGTGTTTAGATTCACCTATGGACTGGAACAACACCCACCAGCAGCCCGCCTAGCTTTGATTTGTCCTGCCTTTCTGGACAAAACCAATGTATTTCTTAAATATATTTGATTGATGTCTCATGCCTCTCTAAAATGTATAAAACCAAGCTGTGCCCCAACCACCCTGGGCACATTTCCTCAGGACCTCCTGAAGACTGTGTCACTGGCCACAGTCACTCTCATATTTGGCTCAGAAGAAATCCCTTCCAATTTTTACAGAGTTCTACTCTTTTTGTCAACAAATGACAAATGTCTGCAACTTTTCAGTGCTCCAGAATTTACACACATGCACCCCACATGTATCCAGAGAGATATAGGGAATGTGTCAAAATATTAAAAGTTTTTAAGTGAAATATAAACTTAAAATACATGTATAATTCTTGGAGCACCTGCATCAGAATTGCCTGGGATACTTCTTAAAAATGCAAATTTCTGTCTAATTTCAGCTCTTTTTCTCTTTTTTCCATTTGTGTATTATTACAAATGCAGATTTTATCATTAACTCTTTAAAATGTCTTTTAAATTTACAAAAGTAACGTAGTCATTGCCAAAAACCAAACCAAACCAAAACAAAACCTGAACAAACAAAACATCTCATCAAACACACCTCCTCAAACAGTACAGAAGGACCAAATAAAATCGCCTGTCCCCTTATGCCACCCAGATGCCATACCCACTGTCAATAGCTTCTTTATCTCTTTTATTATTTTTTAATTTTGGAGAGAGGGTTTTTTTGCCATGGTGCTCAGACTGGTCTTGAACTCCTGAGCTCAAGGGATCTGCCTGCCTTGGTCTCCCAAAGTGCTGGGATTACTGGAGTGAGCCACTGCACCTGGCCTATCAATAGCTTCTTGTGTTTTCTAATAGAATTTACTCATTCATATATATGTATCTTTGGTTTTCTTTCCTTTTCCCCCCCACAAATGGGATTGTAATATACATATTGTATATGTCCCATTTTTTCACTTAATATCACATTTTAAAGATCTTTCCATGTGGATACATACAGATCTACTTCTTGCTTTTCATGGAATGTATAGGCATCTATTGAAGGATGCAACATAACTTACTTATCCATTTCTATATTGACAGGCATTTGCATTGTTTTGCAAGCTCACAGAAAAAGTGGTTAATGAAGCTACATTTTCCCTATACGACACATGACAGAAAAATATTGGCAAAAGATGAAAAGGGTAGCAAACACATATATGTTTCTGATTTATGTCTAATCAAAAGGAATGGAACAAGTCACACTCTTCCCTTAACTGCCATCATTATGTTCATTATAATGCCTGCACTTCAGGGAACACTGCAGGTCAATCTGAGTGAGGCTTGTGGCTCATTTTTGACTTTTGCTAGTTGCCTGACAGGGCAGGCTGGGTAGGTTGTGCAGAACAGGGACAGGCTATATAGATTTGTGTCACAGCAAGAAAAATCTTTTCATTCAATAGAATAAACAATTACAAATGATTGACAACAAACAGATCTGAAGGCCTCTTGTCTCTGGCTAATTTATTCACAACTCCTTACCAGACAATAATGTATCTGGTAACAGGCATGAAACAGATTCGAAATATCTGTCAGTGCATTCCCCCTAGCCCCAGGAATTAATAGTAAGTTCTTCTCTTCTTTGGCCCCAGGGGAAGTAAAGTAATTTGTCTGATTGGTATATTTGAAAAGAACAAATAGGACATGCCTAGTTTTTTTTAAAAAAATAACTGGTAAGCAACCGAATTTGGCCTCTACACCAGAACCCAAGCAAACCTAAGGATTTTGATGGTTGCCCTCATGTCATTCAGTCTTCTCTCTGGGATTCAAAAGGGGAGAGGATTTTCTGTTGTCATGAAGCAAACAAAAGAAATAATCCTGAACAGAAAGAAGGTGGTTCTCCAGATCAATGAAGGAGTTCAAATTTCCATCATGATAGTTTGGATTTTTCATTACCCCTCCTTCACCTAGGACAAGGGCCTTTGATGTACTTCTTACCAGAAACACCAGTCTCTTTTGGGAGATTTCCATTTCGAAGATGAAATCAGTGGCTTTGCTCTGTTATAATGAAATCAATAATAGGAACACTCACTTGCTCTTCTTCAGATTTCTGCTTTTAAATGTATCACTGATTGACTATATGATTCCTGGGGTGAGAGATGGCACAGTGTAAAGTAACAGCCACTGACTAAGGAGGCAGCATAGTACAGAGCCAAAAGCTCTGGCCCTGGCATCACACGGATCCAACTCCAAAACCCCATGGTATCAAATGGGTATGTCACTTAACTTCTCTCTGCCTAATTTCTCCATATGTCAATTTGAGATCATGTATTCTTGACTTTATAGAATTGTGAGCATTTAATGTGATAAAAATGGGCTGAAGTTTCCAAATTTCTCATTTCTGTAGGTAAAAACCAATCGAATATCAGCAATTGTGTATGGCTCCATCTACAAATGTAAAGCACTGTGTACTTAGTAAACATTAGCAATGTTTGTTTAGAGATATAGGGGATATAGCTTCTATATCCAGTCCCACGGACCAGCTGTGTGACTTTACATAAGTCCTGTAGGTCCCAGAGATTTCGTCTAGCCATTAAGGAGTTTGAACCACTCCAGAGTCTCGTTTAAGTTTTTTATTGCTTTTACTTTCTGTGTTTTCACTGAATGATATCCATTTTCCCCAATACACATTGTGCATAGGCTCTTGGAGAGCAGAGATCTTTTTTTAGTGCATTGTTGTATCCTTAGTGCCTAGAATAGTCAGTGCCTGGCCCATAAGAGGGGCATATCTAGTGAGTGAGCAGATGACTAAATGGATAAATGAAGGCAAAATCAAGGCCAAGTAGGAGGCAATTAGTTCTGATAATTTGAGAGTCTTTTTGCTTTTCCTCCCCCAAGGCTGTTGAGATCAAGTTGAGGTGAAATAGTCTAGATTGGTGGTCAACAGTGAATACTGATTATCTCTCAAAGATAGTTACTTTCAGTCCACTTTATTTCTTTTGAGGAGGTAAATGGAGTTGCTACTTGTACAAAAGAGTCAGGTGCTAATATTTTTTCCTGATTCAATAAGTATTTTAAAAGAAAAAAGGAAAAGTTGAAATGATGATTTAGTCACTGCACTGGAGAGGTAAAGATGACTCTGCCATAAATCTTTTGGAAAAAATCCATGGAAAAAAAAACCCACGTCATTTCCTATACAGTTAGGAAAATAAATCTATGTATAGAAAAATAATAGTGTTATCAAGAATCTAAGGTAGGTATATTTTAGAAACAGTTTAAATGGCATTTTAATAAAGTACTGCAATTTTAGAAAGGTTATTAAATATTTTGAGAAACATTCAGTTTCTACATTTCCTTAAGGTAGGGGGCTGACGGTATAATATTAAATCCAAAATAAGAAATGAAAATTCTTGCCATGGCACAGATTCCCAAACCATTATTTGGGGTGTTTCAAGTCACTAAACTGTTACAAGATTAAATCTGAAAGCTATCTTTCAAAAAAATGACAACCGTTGATTTTTTAACACAATTTAAAATGTGGTAGAAAAACTTCTGACTGTGATAGATTTGAGGTTAAATATCATTATCTTAGAAATAAAATAGAAAAAAATTATTCTGAATCTGTTATCCTACTGCAATGGACTATCCCTTCCCCTATATCTTATAGATTCATATCACAGCAAGCGAAATCTTTTCATTCAATGAAATAAACAATTACAAACCATTAACAACAAACATATCTTCTGAAGACCTTCTTGTCTCAGGCTAATTTCTTCATAACTCCTACTCCAATAACTTGTCTGGTAACAGGCATGAAATAGATTTGAAATATCTGTCAGTGCATTTCTGTGCATATCTGTCAGTGCTACTCCTATGGGTAGCATGCGACAGAATAACTTAATCAATCCAGAGTGCTTAAGATCAGATGTTACAGTGGTGAGATGGGCAGAGGAGGGAGACCAGAGGGACAAGGACCTATCTATCTCCTTCCACACCTAGCACCACCACCTATAAACATTAGTTTAAAAGGAATGTCAAGGACAGTTTTGATGGAGAAAATAATTTACAAAAAGACCAGTGTAGTTTGAGAGATGGGGAAGGAGAGATATTCAGGAGTTTGAGCTAACGGTACATGTGTTGATTATGTGTATTTATATGTCTCAAACTTTTGCTTTGCTTTGTTTTTAACTGCAGCTAGAGTCTTCTCCTTAAGCTCACTAAGAGATGACCCAGAGTAACGTGTTTACTTGTTGATAGGGAAATGAAATGCTGGGCCAAACACTGTTGGGTGCCTGCTCATTGGCCTTCCTGTCTCCATGTCTTCCTTGATAGGAGAATCCTGCTTGTGTCAGGCTTTCTAGCCAAGAGCTCTTGATCTCAAGGAAGGTGTCCCTAGTCACTATCATCACTGGTCCAAGCCAAGCATGGCCATCCCATTCCTCTTGCCAAAATTATGGGTGTCCATGTGACCTAGCTTGGGTCAATGAAACAAGGGGAAGTTCACTGGTAGACTTCTGGAAAGGATTTCCCTTTGATCAAAGAGAAAGGCATATAGAAAGTATTTTCCCTACATTCATTTCCTACATTGGGAAGTTGTCAGATGATGGTGCAATGCTTGGAGCTGCTAAGAACATTTTAGACTAAGAGGGACATCGCCTGCCCATGGAAAGCAGCAGAGTGAAAAGACAGAACTAGGGGCCTGAGCTGTGGTCTCTTCCCTGGAACTATATCCTTTTAAACTTTTTATTATGTGAGAAAATTAGATGTATTTATTGTTTAAACTCGTGTCAGTGAGTTACTCTATTACTTGCAGCCAAATGCAACTGAACAGATATAAGACAGGAATAAGGTAAATGGCATATTCAGGACTACTCAGATTGTTGTGTCCACACAAGGCATAGATCTGGAGTGAATTTGGAGCTTGGAGTTAAATAGGCCTATGTTTGATAACAGAGTTGCTGTGTGCTCTTAGACAAGTTACTTCACCTCTTTGGGCCTCAGTTTTCTCTCCTGTTAAGTGGGGATAACACAAGCACCCACCTCATGGTATTGTTGCATAGGTTAAATAAGATCAAGTAATATGGCTGATGGTCAATGAATGTTATCTTTCTTCTGTTTCCTCCATGACTCTGCTTCCAGTGCAATCTTTTTATTCCATTTCAGAAAAGGTGTTTATTTTAAGAAATTTGACTTGAGAATTTTTAATGCAGTGTTTTATTACAGCAAAAAAATTTAATTGGTCTTTTTAAAAAACACAACATGCATTTGAAATAGTGCACTCTTAACCTTGTCTTTTCTTTCCTTGAGAATCATATTAGTAGTTGCACGTAGATGATAAAATATTAGTATTATGCAATCTCAGAATACCTAAAGGATTTATTTTATTTCAATGTAAGCAATTTTTTATATTTACAAAGTGCCTTTTCTCTGAAAGCCACTCAAACAGATTACTTAGTACATTAGTATCTGGAGGAGGAACTGCTGAAGATCTATAAGTATATTCTGAAAAATAACATAGACTTCCTGTAATTTGATGCACTATCTTGAAAATCTTTAAGTGCTTTTTAAAGTAATCCTTAAGTCTCTGCTCTGAATGCTATTTTCAAATGACAAAAGCAGCTGGAAATAATGAATGGCTCAGCTTTTCCTACCTGTGGATATTGGAAAGCACAATGATGTCTCAATAACAGTAATTTATAAAATGACCATGGCATTTTATAGCACAGATGTTAACATCTTCACACAAGACCAAATACTGTTTTGTGCCAGGTGGCGTACTAGTTCTTTCTAGTCATCAGCTCATTAAATTGTGCCAACAGCTCTCTGTGGTAGAGTCCATCATCCCCACTTGAGAGATGAGAAGACTGAGACTTGAGAAGTTTAACAATCTACCCAGGGTCACCCAGTGAGTTAAAGTGGTACAGCTGGGATCCAACTCAAGTTCTGTCAGATTTGGGAGCCCTTGCTCTGAATACCTACACCATACTGCTGCCTACAAAGCTTGCTAAACCTTCCTAAGTTACCATACTCCCTTGAACAACCAGACCTAAACATATATCATATTCATTACAATACTAATTAGCATTTATTGGGCACCTATCTATGCCAGGTAAATGATAACATTTAGTTATCAGAACAACCCCACAGGATAGATAAATGTAGATATTTTTTGCTATTATTATTATTCCAACTTAACAAATTAGGAGAGTGAGTGGCAGCGGTGGTCTATGACTTCTCCAGGTTTGCACAATTTTAGTAATACACATTCAAACCCAGGACAGCCTGACTCCAAAGTCCATGTTCTTTCCACTCTACCAGGTAACTTCTTATTGTAACAAAAGTAAACCACCATGGGGAAGCTGCTGCATGTTTGAGATGGGAAATGTATCTGTATTCATAAACTTTTAAGTGTCTCAGGGCCTTACATTTCTTTCGCTCTTGAGACAGCCAGAAAAGTGCTAGGCACTGACTTGGAACTCAGTGAGTGATTGGTTGATTAATCAATGGACTGATCGATAACAAGCCATAATATCTTACTTGCACACATTTCCTTCTGAAGAAATATTAAAGGGCCTGACAATGACATGAGCCACATTATAACTCTCTCTCTCTCTCTCTCTATATATATATATATATATATATACACACATATATTCACAATGATTGCAGGATAATTTCACAGCAATGACAATTTTATCATTTCTGGAAGTCTTGAGGATACAGTTGTCAAAATGAAAGCTGGTCACATCATTTTCAAAAGGCCAAATGTAGCAGTAGTTCTAAAAGATGAAAAAAAGCCTGGAGGCCTGAGTTTTCATTAGACCTTCATGTCAGAGTCAAGCATTGGATATGAAGGAAAATAGTTTGCAGAAGTCAAATTTTAAGTGTGACAGTCATAGTAACCCTCCAGCAGCTATATAACTTAAAATTCTTGACATTTTACATATCCATGAACTTGAAGACACAGAACGAGTGGAGGTTGGGAGTGATGTGTATTTCAGGAGGAAAATAAAGTTTGATGATTTAAAAAATTATATTCCAATTTCATTTACAGAATTTCACACTGGAGGCCTGTGGGAAACTAAGGAGTTAGAATGAATCAGTAGAACTAGAATCGAGTTCTGGCACGATTACTAACTTATTAGTAATAAGTAATAATTATTGGTAATATTACTAGTAATATTTGTTCTTAGTAACAAAGTTTTGTATTAGTAGAAACATTATTAGTAATAAGTTAGTAATAGAGCAGAACTCGAATCTAGTTCAGAGAGGGGGAGGGATGTGTAACTTTGGAAGCAGATCATCACTTCCCATCTCTGGAGCTCCATTCCTCATCTGTACAATGGAGGTTTGACCAGACGATTTGTAACGCGGCTTTCATGTATGAATACTTAGGAATGTCAACTCTTTCTGTTTCCTTTTCTTCCCAGGTCATTGCCAGGGAGGAAGAGTGGACAGTTTTGAGAAAAGTCCTTTTGACAGAAAAACTGTCTTGAGCTGAAAGTACTTGGAGACTGTAAGGCTCTTCATTTTTTTCTGGAATTAATAGCATGTTCTCTGTGTATATTTACCAGGATTGTTGTGGTTTCCAGTGACTGAAAGCCAGGTGTAATTTTGCTTAGCAAAAAAAAAAAAAAAAAAAAGGAGACTTATTGGTGGTCATGTAACCAAGCCATAGGAAGGGTAGGAACAACTAAAACAAAGGACTTAAGTAACTAACAGGATTTTCTCCCTCTCTCTCTCTCTGTCTTTCATTCTCTATCTCTCCTTTCCCACCCTTCTTCCCTCTTTTTTTCTGTCTTCCACTTCTGCCTCTCTCAGTGTCAGCTTCATTCTCTCTGTCTTCTCCCACACCGCTGATGCATGGTTGCTGGCCAGTTCTGTATTCATACCCCGCCCCCACCTCGCACCAGAATTACTGCCTGAGAGGACTAACTATTTCTATTCACTCTTTCTATGCCCAGGTATTCAAAGTCCCTGGAAGGATTTTAATTGACCCAGCTTGGATCAGGTGCCCATGTCTCTACCAGTCACTGTGTGCAGGCAACAGAGTTCCAGAAGACCATGGCAGGCATCCTTCAAATGCATGGTTGGAGTGGAGAAAGGAGCATCCCCAGGAGGGGAGTGCTGGTCTAGGTAGACAGAACACCAGACTAGATAACCACCGCAGTGGGGTTTCATTGCAGGGCTTCGTGGAAGACTACTGAGCACCATCCACAATGATACCAAAAGACTCCATGGCAATTTTGTTATCAGGAGGGTCTTAGAAAAGCAAATATTTTAATGTTGAATCCAAAGGATTGAGGGGTTGAATACATTTTTACTAGTCTCTTTTCTACAGTGCAGCTCTGCCTGTGGTTTGGCAAGAGACATCCATTTTCTATAATGTTCTTCATTCCTTTTTTCTTATTCATAGCAATACTTGATACCTACATACTCTGGCATTTTCATCAAAGGATCTTAGAGCATACAATTAACAAGTATTAGTCAGTTTTCAGATGGGAAGTCAGAGATGCTGAGAAGGCAAAGTGAGGCACCTTGAATCTGCCTGGGATGATGAACGTCTGGAAAGTACCTTTTCTAACCCTGGGAGTTCGGGGGTGACACATCCTCCAGTTCAGAAGCCAGATTCCAGTTCAAGAAAAAAAAAAGTGGAAGTTCAGGCTGTCACAGAATCAGAGATGTTCAGATGTGGAAGAGGTCTTGGGGGCCAGATGCAGCTTGACCTTCCATTCAGGGCATATGCTCTTTCTAGATTATCCCCCATCTTGAATTGTCATGTGGTAATCAGAAACTGCACACTATTAAGCTTACTGTGAAACACATTCTGTTGTTGGAACTAGGCTATTCGTTAAGTTAGAATCTGTCTCCTCCAGGGCAGCCATTCTTTTTTTTTTTTTAATTCACTTTTAAAGGCTTGTTCTGTGACTGACACCCTTCTAGCCTAGGGATGCAGAGGTGAGTAAGAGTTGGTCTCCATCTTCCAAGATCTCAGTGTTCAGTGGAAGAAACAGACCCATCTGTCTATGGCAGTTTGTTTAGTGGATGTGCGAACATTGTTCCCAGAAGTGAAAATGCTTATCACTTTCCAGAGGAGTCAGAAAAATTCTCCTTGAGGTGCTAGCTAACCCTGGAGCTGATTTTTGAAAGATGATTGAGAATCTGCCAGAAGATCGAAAATGAATCCTAGACTAGGCAGAGGTGATATCAGAATATGAAAAGGCTCAGCGGTGAACAAGAGAATCACCCATGAAGGGAACCACAAGTGATTCAGTGTGACTGAAGACAGGTGTGTGAAGTTTAATGGGCCAGGCTGCAGAGCAAACCAGGGCTATGTAATGAAGGGCCCCTATATCACAGCAAAGATGTGGTGTTTACATTATGAGCTAGTGGGTCTTGGGGACTTCCAGGGTCATGAATCATTGAGAATCTGATGAAAGGCCAGAGGGGCTCTCTCTCTCTCTCTCCAGAGAAACACATGTGCTCACATGCGTGCGTGCGCGCGTGCACACACACACACACACACCCATCTTTCACAACATTGCTTACCATTTCACAGAAGCTATAAAGTCCATTCATACATTCATTCATCAAGTAGTCACTAGGGAGAGGAATTAGGGGCCCGGAGGCAGGCTCTGTGTTAGATACTGGAGACAGGACAGTGTTGTGTGTTGAATTGTGTCCCCCTAAAGGATATGTTGATATCCTAGATCACAGTATTTCAGAATGTGACCTTATTTGGAAATAGGATACTTAAAGATATAATCAAGTTAAAACTAGGTCACTAGGATGAGCCCTCACCCAATATGACAGATGTTCTTATAAAAAGAAAAAACTTAGATGCACAGACACATACACACAGAACACCATGAGAAGATAAAGGCAGAGATGAAGATGCAGCATATCCAAGCTGAGAAATGCCAAGGACCA
Organism: Callithrix jacchus; assembly: GCF_049354715.1. Lineage (NCBI taxonomy): Eukaryota > Metazoa > Chordata > Mammalia > Primates > Cebidae > Callithrix > Callithrix jacchus. The sequence goes on along the minus strand of NC_133524.1, from coordinate 133,396,186 downwards.
CCAACAAACCACCAGAAGTTAGGACCGAGGCATGGAACAGATTCTTCCTCAGAGTCTCAAGAAGGAACCAACCCTGCTGACAACTTGATCTCAGACTGTTAGATTCCAGAGCTGTGAGAGAATACGTTTCTGTTGTCTAGGCCACCCGGGCTGTCGTATTGTGTTTTGACCGCCCTAGCAAACTAATATAAGCAGTAGCAAGAAAAATCTGCATTCTGTTCTTCTGAAGCTTATACTCCAGTGAAGAAGAGAGATTATGGCCAGGCGTGGTGGCTCACGCCTGTAGTCCTCGCACTTTAGGAGGCTGACGTGGATGGCTTACTTGAGCCCAGCAGGTTGAGACCAGCCTGGGCAACATGGCAATACACTATCTCTACTAAAAATACAAAAAAAAAAAAAAAATTAGCTGGGTGTGCTTGTTTGCTCCCGTAGTCCCAGCTACTTGGGAGGCTGAGGTGGGAAAATTACCTGAGCCCAGGAAGTCTAGACGGCAGTGAGCTGTGATCATGCCACTGCACTCCAGTTTGCGTGACGGTAGTGAGACCCTGTTTCAAAGAAAAAAAAGAGAGATTATTGAACAGATACAAAAATTTATGTTGTGCATTGTGAGACCAAGAGCCCAGGTGTTTACTGAGAGGAGGCCACCCAGAACAAATATTCTAATATCCAAGTGGATGGGGTGGGAAGTAGGTTGTGAACGAAGAGAATATCTATGTGCAGAAGTTCAGAAGTGAGAAGAATCATGACGCATTCCGGGAAAATAAGGAAGTTCACTGTGACAGGAGCCTGATGTGTAAAGAGAGGAAGATGAGAGATGAGGATGTAGACTTGCAGCTAGATCTTGGAGTCTTGTAAGCCAAGTTAAGGAGCTCAGACTATATTGAAAGAGCAAAGGATACCACCGAAGGGTTTTAAGCAGGGAATCCAGATCAGATTCGTATTTTAGAAAGATGACTATGGCTGCAGGGTGGAGAATGGATTTGAGAGCCCCAAGAGTGAGAGTGGAGAGATCAAGTTAGGAGGCTACTATTGTAGCCCAGTGAGAAATTATGATGGTTTGCACTGGAATGGCAATGGTAGAGGCAGAGGGAACTGGATGGATTTGGGATATAATTATGAGTTAGAGCCAATAGGACCTACTGATGAATTGAATGTGGGGGATGAGGCAGAGATGAGAATAAAGATGAGTTTTAGGTTGGGAGTTAAACAACTAGGGGGATAGTAACAAGAACAAGACTGGGGGAGAAGCAGGTTTAGGGAAAGTCCCCTTTTGGATGTGGGCACTGGAGTCCCAAAGACACCAAATTAAGAACTTCTGCTGTGGGCAATGGGAGAAGGGGGGGCATTGAAAAATTAAGCCAATTGGGTGAAGTGAATAGATTTTTTTTTTTTTTTTAGCGGAGTTTTGCTCTGTCACTTAGGCTGGAGTGGTGCAGTGGTGCTATCTTGGTTCCCTGCAACATTTGCCTCTCAGGTTCAAGGAATTCTCTGCCTCAGCCTCCCGAGTAGCTGGGATTAGAGGTGCCTGCCACCATGCCCAGCTAATCTTTTGTATTTTTACTAGAGACGGGGTTTCACCATCTTGGTCAGGCTGATCTTGAACTCCTGACCTTGTAACCTACCTGCCTTGGCCTGGCTGGGATTACAGGCATGGAGCCACCACGCCTGGCCTGACTGTTGTTTTTGAAAGATTACTCTAGTGGCAGAATAAAGGATAGATTAGAAGTGGGAAATTAGAAACCAGGAGCCAAGTTTAGGAAGCTGTTGCAACCATGTAATTGAAAAATACTGGTTTCTGAAATAAAGCAGCGTCAGTAGGAATGGAGAGGAAGGGAACAGATTTGAAGGCTCTTGAGGAATACAAATGACAGAATTTAGTGGTAGTTTAGAAGGGGGAGTGATGGCGGGAGGAGGAGTGTAGGATGATTCCAGGGTTGCTTTCTACAGCACGTAGATTGAATCTGTTGAACTAAAAAATTCAGGAGGAGAAGCAAATCTTGGTGGTAAGGAGTAGGTAAGTTACATTTCGGATATGTTGTGAGGCTAGCAGGACCTCCAGGTGGAGTAATCCTGCAAGTAATTGGAAATATCTGCAGGGCTCTCCTCTCTTTCCTGCATTATCGATTTCTCCCTTCCTATGCCTCAAGGCCATCAACATACAAACACATTCTAATAATTCCTATCTTAAAACATCCTCTGTTGATTCTATATACCCCTCCAGCTAATCCATCTCAAAGGAAAATTTGTGCAAAGAATTGTCTACACTCTCTCCACTTTCTCATTTCTCATTCACTGTTTTAAATGACAGTTTTGTTAAGATATAATTAACATATTATACAATTCACTCATTTAAAGTATATAATTCAATAGTTCTTAGTATATTCATCACTACATCCATTTTGGAATATTTTCATCACCCCAAAAAGAAACTCTATTCCCCTTTGCTATTATCCCTATCCCTGCCAATCTCCTCAAGCCCTTAGCAACTGCTAACCTACTTTCTGTCTCTATAGAGTTCCCTATTCTGGGCATTTCATATACGTGAAATCATACATGTGGTCTTTTGTAACTGACTTCTTTAAATTAGCATAGTGTTTCAAGATTCATCCATGCTGTAGCAAATATCAGTATTTCATTCCTTCATATGGCCAAATTATATTCTGTTGCACGGATGTGTCACATTTTGTTGATTTATTCATCGGTTGATCAAATCAGTCTTCAACTTTCTTCAATTGGTCTTTCATCCCCACCACCCCACTGAAAATAGTTTTGTGAAAATTACCAGTGATCTCCATGTTGTTTAATTTAATGGTCACTTCTCTATTCTCATATTACTCAACCTCTTGAGCATTCAACATTATTGACCGCTGCTTCTTTCTTGAAATACTTTCCTCTCTAGGTTTCAGTGACACCATCTTTTCCTACTCAATCAGCTGCTTCTTTCAGTTTCTTTGCGGGCTTCTCCCCTTTTATCCCACCTGTAAATATTGGAGTGCTCTAGGGTTTAACCTTGGGCTCTCCCATTTGCCGATAGCCTCTAAATTATTTCATGCAATCCTATGGCTTTACATATTATCTATGTATGCTGATGGCTCCACAGATTTTATCTTCAATCCAGACCTCTTCTTTGAGTTCCATGTTCATATATCCAACCTCCCGCTTAATCACCTCCTTTAGATATCTAATAGACATATTAAATATAATATAGCCAAACAAAACATTTGACTCCCTACCTCCTACCATATCCTTGCAAACCTGTACCCCTCACAGGCTTCCCCATCCCAGCAAATGGAATCACAGTCCAATAGTTGCTCAAGCAAAAAGCTAGGACATTCTTGATTGCTCGCTTTTTCTTCATCCCTTCCATATAAATGCTGAAAAATTCCAATGGGCTATATTAAAAAGGGTATCCCAATTTAACCACCTCTCACCACCTCTACCATTCTCCTCCTAGTTTAAACCTGATCCAGAGAGACTAGTCATCCCTTGCTTGGACCACTGAAAAAGTATCCTCACTACTCTACTTCTTCTTTTGGCCCCCATTTCAATCCATTCTCTGTATCACAGCCAGCGTAATCTTTCTAAAATGTAAATGAGATCATGTCTTTCAACTTTTTTTCAAAATCCTCAAATGTCTTGCTAAGTGGAATACCTTAGAATAAAATCTAAATCCTGATTATGGCCTATAAAACCCTGTAGGACTGGCTCCTGCCATTCTCTCGTTTTCTCCTCTATGGCTCCTTACTCATACTGCTACAGCCACACTGATTTCCTTGTTGTTCCTCAAGCACACCTAACATGTTCCTATTTCAGAGCCTCTGCATTTCTATTTCCTTTGCCTTTAAGGCTATTCCCCCAGATGTTTATATAGCTAGATTCTTATTGTATCATCTCAGCTCACATGCTACCTTGTTTTGAAATGGCCTTCCCTGACTAGCGTATCTAAAATTGCACGCACTATTTTGTTTATGATGGAAAAGCAAAGTAATTTTTTTTAAAAATGAGAATGGTATGGAAAGGTTATATAGTATCACTCCTTTTAATCTATCCGAAAGATTAACCTTTAAAGTTCTTAGTTTAAGTCAATCAGAAAGATTATCCTCCAAAATTCTTGGTTGGATTGAAATGCATTTGTTTCAAATAAATATTCCAGAAGGCTAGCATCACAGCATGAAGTAGATAGAGAAAACACTGCTTCAGAGCAAACTCTGTAAGAAAATGTTATCAAAGAAAAGTTGCATACATACTGTTGAGGAAGGTATAATTTCCAACACAGACCAATTTAAAGTGGAAGAGATGAAAACACCAGCATCAAACATTGTGAAGACATCCTTTTTAGTCAACATAATTTAACAAAATGCTAGCGATTCTAGTAGCAGAATAGTGGTTTTGAGCTTCATCTCTATGGTCTTGGAAAATTCTGGTCTCATAGAAACCCTTGGGACTTCACAGCAGCTTGAAACACTACAGTCAGTTTTTTCCAGGGGTTTTTATAATCTTGAGAGATGACCTAAACCCAGGGCAGATGCTCATAGGATGATGGAGTCCAAGGACTCAGCAAACTAAACTTTTATTGGAACTAAAGCCCACATATGTAGGCCCGAACTTGCGTACTAAACCTAAGAAGAAACTAACTGCCAAAGTAGAAGATTTACATAAAATGAAGTCTTCTAACATAAAAGAGTAAGGTGTACAGTATATAATCTGACTGTTACACATTGTATTCATGTATTGAAATATCACTCTGTATCTCCTAAATTTTTACAATTATTATATGTCAACTAAAAACAAAAGGAGATAAAAGTATTATATAAAGTGAAACAAAACAAAACATTACCTGTCACACCAAGTACCAGAAGAAAACACAACCAACTGACACCAATACTGAGATGAACCACGCGGTTCAATTATCTGACAAGGATTTTAAAGCAGATGTCATAACAATGCTTTAACGATCTATTACAAATTCAATTGAATTTATAAGTTCTGTTGAAACAAATAAAAACATTCATATTATGAGAGGTGCATGAGAGAGTGGGACTGAAAAAGTATCTGAAGTAATAATGGGTGAAAATTCCCCAAAGTTGTCAAAAAACATAAACCTAAAGATTCAAGAAGCTGAGAGAAACTCTGTTAGGATAAACACAAGGAAATTCACACCAATATAAATCCACACCACATAAATTTGTAAGGGTGGAGTAGGAGGTAGAGAGTCAGATACAGCATAATTAAACATCTGAAAACTGAAGAAGAAAAAAAAAATCTTGAAAGCAGCCAGAGAGAACCATGCCCTACCTATAGGGGACCAGTTTGAATCACAGAGGTTTCTCAAAATACATCATGGAGGCCAGAAGGAAGTAGCACATTTTTTAAGCAATGAAAGAAAAGACATGTCGATTACGAATGCTGTATCCAGTGAAACCATTCTTTAAGAATGAAGGAGGAAATCAAGATATTTTCAAGTGAAAGAAAACTAAGAGAATTTGTCAACAGCAAACCTACCCTGAATAATGGCTAAAGGAACTTCTCTAAAGAGCAAGAAAATGTTAACAAAAGGAGATATGGACCTTCAAAAAAGAAAGAAGAACAATGGAATTGGTAAACATAGAAGTAAATGTAACAGACTATTCTTTACTACATGAATTTCTTTAATCATATTTTATAGTTGAAGGAAGTATTGTTACACTATCTGATGTGGAGCTCAATGATTTTGGAGAAAATACCTAAAACAATTGTATTTGAAAAGTGGGGAGGTTAAAGGGACCTAAATGGACTTAAGGTTTCTATACTTACTCAATTGGTAAAATGTCAATACCAGTAGGCTGTGATAATTTATGTATGTGTGTAATAAGACCTAGAGCCGCCATTGTGAAAACTATACAAAGTAATATACTCAAAAGCATTATAAATAAATACAATGGAGCTCTAGAAATTGTTTAGGTAGCCTACAGGAAGGCGAGAAAAAATATCAGAGGAGCAAGAAACAGAGAATTAACATAAAATAAATATTAAAATGACAGACTTAAGCTCTAGAAATTCAATAATTACTTTCAGTGTAATGGTCTAAATTCACCAATTGAAAGAGATTGACAGTATAGATTTTAAGTATGTAATTCAAGCAATGCACTTCAAATATAACAAGATAGTTTTAAGAACAAGGGATAGAAAAATATATGCTCCAGAAGCATTAATCAAAAGAAAGAAGTGGCGATATTAATATCAGATAAAGCAGACTTTGGAGCAAAGAAAATTATCAGAGACAATTAGAGATATCAAATAATAATAAAGGGTCAAACCACTGAGAAGATCACCAAAGAACGGAGCTGCAAAACATGAGCAAAACCTACAGAGCTGCATGGAGAAATAGACAAATCCACAATAATACTCTGAGACCTCAACAATCCACTCTTAGCAATTGATAAGATTGCTAGACAAAAAATCATCAAGGATATAGTTTAACACAATTAACCAGTAGGATCTAATTGACATATATAGAACATTACACAAAAACACAGGACAATACACATTTTTTTCAAGTTCCCATGGAACATTCACCAAGATAACTATATCCTGGGTTACAAAAATTTTTTTAACAAATTAAAAATAATACAAATTATAATGTGTTATTTGGCCAAGATGAAATCAAACCAGAAATCAATAACAAAAAAAAGAGAAATATCTAAACACCTGAAAACTAAACAGCATACCTAATGATACAAGAATCAAAAAGGCAGTCTCGAAGGAAATTTAGAAATAAATAGGACTGAATAAAATGAAAATACAACATATCAAAATATGTGGAAAGCAGCTAAAACAGTGTAAAGAGGGGAATTCACAACACTGAATGCTTACATTGGAAAAGGGCAAAAGTCTCAAATCAGTAATTGAAGCTCACATCTTAAGAACCTAGAAAAAGAAGAGCAGGTCAATGCTAATGTTTTCAGTGGCATAGAAAACAGAATCATTAGAAAACCAGATGAAACAAAAAGCTGGTTCTTTAAAATAACTTGATAAGGTTGATAAACCTCTAGCAAATTTGACAAAGGTAAAAAGAGAGAAGGTAAAAATCACCAATATCAAACTAGGCATGGTGGCATACATCTGTTGTCCCAGGTACTCAGGAGGCTGAGGCAGGAGGATTGCTTCAGCCCAGGAGTTTAAGGCTGTAGTTCACTACGATCGTGCCTGTCAATAGCCGCTCACGCTAGCCTGGGCAATACAGTGAGATCCTATCCCTAAAACAAACAAACAAAAATCACCAACATGAGGAATAAAACAAAAGATATCACAGCAGCCTCTGAAGCCATTAAAAGGATAATAAGAAATACCACAAACAACTTTATGGGCATAAATTTGCATGCAGAAACTTGTCTTTATTTGTAATAGCCAAAAACTGGAAAAATACCCAAATGTCCTTCAACTGGAATAAACTTCAATAAAGAAACTGTGTTATATCCATACCATGTAATCCTACTCAGTAATACAAAAATACAGCACGCAACAATTTGGATGAATCTCAAAGGAATTATGCTGAGGGGAAAAAAAAGCCCATCTCAAAAGTTTATGTACTATGTGAGTTCGTTTATGTAACATTCTCAGAATGGCAAAACTGTTGTGATAGTGAACAGCTTAATGGTTGCCAGAGATAAGGGAGACAGGCTGAATGTGGCTGTAAAACATAACACAAGAGAGTTTTGTGGTGCTGGTACATTTGAGTATCTTTGATTTTGTTTATTTATTGTATTTTTTTTTAGAGATGGGGTCTCGCTGTGTTTTACAGGCTGGAGTGCAGTGGCATGATCATGCTCACTGCAGCCTGAAACTACTGGGCTCAAGCAATCCTCTTGCATCAGTTTTTCAAGGTTCTGTGATTACTGGCGCAAGCTACCACACCTGTAATTATAATTTTCCTGCTTCAGTCTTTCCAGGTTCCCAAGTGCTGGAATTACAGGTCTGAGCTTGGCTCTTTTTTTTTTTTTATTTTGAGACAGAGTTTCACTCTTGTCATCTAGGCTGGAGTGCAATGGCGCAATCTCAGCTCACTGCAACCTCCACCTCCTGGGTCCAAGCAATTCTCCTGCCTCAGACTCTGGGTTGGCTGGGATTACAGGTGTGCACCACCACATCTGGCTAACTTTTGTACTTTTTAGTAGATACCAGGTTTCACCATGTTGACCAGGCTGGTCTCACACTCCTGACCTTAGGTGATCCACCCGCCTCGCCCTCCCAAAGTATTGGAATTCCACGCATGAGCCAGCAAGCCAGGCCTCATTTTTCCTTTTTTTTTTTTTTTTTGACAGACGGGGTCTCACTATGTTATCCAGACTGCAGTTGAGTATCTTGATTGTGGTCGTGGTTACACAAATCTTCACATGTGATAAAATTGCATAGAGCCACACACACATGCTTGCATGTATAACTGGTAGAATTCGAATAAGCCTTATTTTCTCATCTGTAAAGAGATGTCATATCACATCCACCCCAGAAGGTTGCTGGGATGAGTCATTGAGATAAACAATGCTTAGCATAATGACTAAACAATGCTTAGCATCTACAGACATATAGAAAAGGCTTTACACAAGGGGTAGTAGCAGCAGCAGTAATTATTATTATTATTATGACTATTACTATTTTACCACCTACCTCTAGTGATAGCCTGTGCCTAGAACCCATGGTTTCAGATTTCACTTCTTATCATAAATCCAAGTGAGGTTGGTCTTTCTATCTGCACCTTCTCAAAAGCATTTGAGAAAATCTTCAGGTTTCCGGTAAACCTTTACTTATTTGGGGTCTCCACTGTAGTTTTGACTGAGTTTCCCACCGATATTTTGGTTCACCGGAAGGTAGAGTTCAAAGTGAAATTTACAGGAGAAGGGCTCTTTTATGCAACTGCAACTGGAGAAGATTTACGAAATGGAAACTGCTGAGATTTGCACAAATCTTTAGTCAGTTTGCTGCCTTATACCAGGCAAGTCTGTCTACGATGATGGAGCCATAAGCCCAAAGGAGAGAAATGCGTGTGAGAAAAGAAGAGGCATCTTCCTGTATCTAGTAGCTACCCTGTGTGAGAAGCAAATGATAGTTATAAGAAAGGTATAAATGGAATTCTATCCCACAGTTCAGTGTGTGCTGGATGTATCAAGTCATCTTGAGGCAGTTTCTATTAGCCAGACCATGTTTGCCTGAATCTGTAGGTGGGTGGAGGGTCAATGCAAATGCCCCCTCTCCAACTTCTCAGATGGGAAGTAACTGTGGAAACACAGTAGACCTGCTAAAAGCATAGGGAATGCGCTATGTAAAGTCTGAAACACAAGTCAACAGTGGTATTAATTCTACAGCAGCATAAAAATTATTTACGAAGATGAAGAATTAAAACTTAATAATGTCATGTTTAAATGATCACCGTTCTCACATTTTAATCATCATACCCCACACTAAGTTGTACATTTAATGGTGAAAACCCCTTTCTAGGTTGCATTCTGGATATAGCGCTGTAAATGCACACAGTTTAAATGTGTGCATTTACAGCAATTTTGTTGGGAATAGACAAGAAATAAACCCCTGGGTGGATGGAAGGTCTGGGAGCATCTGTTCAGGGAAAATAATTGAGCATACTGGTTGAAGGAGCCTGCAAGTATGAAATGGATTTGGAGGGTTATTATTTCTACATTGTTTTTGAGTTTTAATTTCTCAGACTTCATGAAGATTTTGTAATGTGTTGCCTGATAACGGAATTAGAAAGAAAAGCAAGGGTATCAGATAATGCCTCCTTCATCCCACCTAGAGACATGCTCCTGAGTGTTCTCAAATATCACTTCTTCAGTGAAGCCTCCTCTGGCCTTTCATCCAGCCCTATGGGTTGGAGCTCTATGGGATCTCACAGCCCCTCACTCCTTTCCCTCAGAGTGCACATCACACTTTAATTAAATCACAAATAGGCCAGGTATGGTGGCTCGTGTCTGTAATCCCAGCACTTTGGGAAACTGAGGTGGGCGGATTACTTGAAGTCAGGAGTTAGAGACCAGCCTGGCCAACATGGTGAAACCCCCTCTCTACTTAAAAAAAAGAAAAAATAGTGGGGTGTGGTGGCACATGCCTGTCATCCCAGCTATTCAGGAGGCTGAGGCAAGAGGATCACTTGAACTCCAGAGGCGGAGGTTGCAGTGAGCTAAGATCATGCCACTGCACTCCAGACTGGGTGACAGAGTGAGACCCTGTCTCAGAAGCAACAACAAAACCCAAATTATGTAATTGTTGGTTGAGTGCTCTTTTCTTCTAGATGGTACACTCCGTGAGGACAGGGACTGTGTCCATCTTAGTCACTGTTTACCAGGGACTTCTACCTCAGAACCTGGCACATAGTGAGTGTCAGTTAGTATCTCTGAATTAATTCCATTTTCACACCCATCCTTTATCTGAACTAGCTGAATGGGTTTCTATTCCTTGCAAACAAGAAAGTCAAGAAAAATTGGCCTGATGCAGTGGCTTATGCCTGTCATCCCAGCACTTTTGGGGGCTGAGGTGGGAGAAGTGCTTGAGCCCAGGAGTTCGAGACTAGCTTGGGCAACATGGTGAGAACCCCGTTTCTACAAAAAATAACAAAATTAGCTGGGCATGGTTGTGTGTGACCATGGTCCCAGCTACTCAGAAGGCTGAGGTGGGAGGATTGCTTATGCCTCGGAGGTCAAGGCTGCAATGTGCCGTGATTGGCCACTGCACTCCAGCCTGGGCAACAGAGCAAGACTCTCTCTCTCTCTCTCTCTCTCTCTCTCTATATATATATATATATATATGAAGTATGTAAAGGATTAAAGAAAACCCAGTCTCTGGGAATGCTTAGCACAGGTTTCTTTTCAAGAGTTTATTTGTCAAGAGATTCATCCTGTTTGTAACACTAAGGGCCTATGTTTCAGACTCTGAGCTCTTGCACAACTAGACCTGCTCCCTCTTCTCAGCCTCAGGGTAAAAAGTTACACTACTCCTTCTTTCCTCACCTCCATTCTAGTTTCATTTTTAGGTTGCTAATCTGACCTTTAGTTTAAAAAAAAATGAGGCACTGAATGTAAAGAGAAAGTAGGTATTTTCCCCAGATGTTCTTTTACCAAAATGAGACAACTTCATTTCTTAGATTTTCTGTAGTTAGGGACCTGAGTAGTTCAAATTCCCCATTCTTCATACACATACCAGAATATAATCTATCCTTATCTCGTGGCCAATTTTTCTTGGAAGAGTTAGTTTATGGTGTTGAAAAGGGAATATTGTTTATGCTTTGTCCATGAAACTGAAGGGCTTGGCAAATACCAGACTTCTGAATATAGGAATTTAATCATTACTCCTCAGTTGAGGTCTTTGGTCACAATTAGTTCAGAATTTAACAAGTGCATTCTCCCCCACACCTACAGTATTGAGGCAGAACTTCAAAGCCCTTGTCCAGGGCTGTTATAAGCCAAACCCTGTGATAGGTGGGAGGCTACACTAGAAACTAAGACCCCCACCCACTCACAAGGCAATATTTCAAGGATTATACAGTCTCAAGAGTGAAGCATTTCCTGAGAATACCTTTTTAAAACATCGATTACTCTTCTATGCTGATTATGCTTGCAATATATTTTAATATGTAAGAAGACATTACTTTTCTACCTCCATTTCTGGGAATGGTGGCTACTCCTAGTTCTTTTTTGATCCCCGTGTAAGATGCCACATTGCCTCCTCCAGGAAGCCTTACTCTACCCCCACCAGCACTGTGCCCTCCTCTGTGCCCCTACAGCAGCCCCAACAGAACCCACAGAGCACTTGACCCTTCACTCCCTTTCTCCTGTTTCCCTCTAACTAAGAGCCCCTGAGAGCAAAACCCATATCCTTTTCATTCAATCAATTCCACCCTATCTTGCCTCTGGGCCTTCACTCCTAATTATCCTTCAGAGCTTTGTTTGCTTCAAACACCAGCCTCCTATGTGAAGCCTTTCACGACACTTTCCCATGTTCCCCTATCATGGGCTATAATCCCACAGCCATAGGACCCACTGGATTTACTACCATCTATTTGTTAGAGTATCTCCAGTAGTATGCTGATAAATGTTTAATAACTGATTTTATGAAAGGAAAACATAAAACATTCCAAGTTTGTAGTGATTCAAATTTCCACTGTGTAAATACTCCCACCATGACCAATTTCAAGCTACCTATGTGAGGTCACACATTGATTTGGGTAGAAATGCCCAGTAGCACAGCAGTATACAGCATTTCCACCAGACTCTGCAATAGATATAGACCACTTCAAGAGCATAGACAATAAGCAATGGCAGTAAAATAATTAGGAATTGATACATTTTGAGTGTTTGTTACCTTTGTTTGAAATATATTTTAATTATAGGTTTATAGAATTTTATTTTTAATAAGAGTGTGTTTAACAACTGACTTGCAAAAATTTCTAAACATCTATCAACTCTCACGAGTCAGTAGCAATGGGCTCCAGCACATCACTGTTTGTCTCTCTGACTAGACTGTGAACTTGAGAACCGGGCCTGGGACTGTGCTGCTCATCACACCTCCAACACCTAACACGGAGGAGGCACTGAGTAATGTTCATTGGAAGCAGCCAGCCACATCCATCCTCTTCTCCTCACTTTAAAAGGAGTTAGGAGAGAGTTCAGCATGCTGTTTAACCACAAAGGCCACTTGGTAAATGCTCTAGAGGAAGCCATACCAACCTCAGCCAAGAACGAGGTCAGACCTCCGTCATATATAGTACTTTATTTCCAACTTCCTACATGTTAAGCTCATATGCCACTCTCCATTGAGAAAGCAAACAAGGCTCTGCTAAATGTTTTATCCTTTCCTTGAGGGGTTACCACCAGCTTTCTTCCCAAACTAGCAAGCCAAGAGAGCACAGGTCTGATATTAATGCCCAATTCACACCAAATCCCATATGGCAAAAGACAACTCCTGCCTTTCTAAGCCTCAGACGCTGATCCAGTTATTTCAAGATCCATTGGCTTTCACCGAATTCAAACCCAACAAAAGAATTTAGACACTTCTCTGCAGTTTCTTAGAATGGTTTTGATTACCCTAGAGCACCAGGCCAGCCACCAGCAGGACAGAATGACAGGCATAGTCACAGTGTGTTAGAGGCCAGATCCCACCTCTTAACTACTGGTGGAACTTTCTAGACAGGACCTTTTCATAATGATAGCTATGACTAACATGCCACATGTGCTATCTACCTCTGTGCCAAGCACCATGTGAGATCAGTCTCATAGACTAATTAATAAGGCCTCGAATAAAGTCCTCAAGCAGTGGCACCCTCATTTAAATTGTCAGTTTTTGGGGGCTCTTGCCAATTCAGTAAGACAAGACTGTAGCTGAGTTAAAAAGGTTCCACTTCATTAAGCACCGAAATAAAGCCACAGCTCTCTAAGAAATCATAGCTGTGGGGAAAAGTCTCCTCTCAATGACCATTTTTCCTTTTTGCCAATATGATGCCATACAAACTGGCAGGAGATGTGCCTTCCTCAATGAGCACGTCCAAGGCGCCTTGAATCTCTCCACGGAGAAGCACGGCAGGAAGCGACTCCATGGGCTAAGCTTTGCCCTTGTCTGACATCCGTTCAGAGAGTTAAAATTCGTTGGCTTTTCAGGGCAGTGGGTGACATTACTCATGGTCCTTTGCAGATCTTCAGTAAGTTGACATTTCAAATCATTTGAATAAATCAAAGTGACAGAGGCACCTTAAGTTGCTGAGTTGGGGAGATGATTATAGAGAGTGAAAGACACATTTTCATTTTATTGCTGATGAGCAAAATAAGTAAATTTTGAAAAGGAAGTGGGATGCTTTGTGGGAGGAATCTTCTCAGAGAGGACTGCAGTGGTACCTCTATCTTGCCAGTGATAAGCTGGTGCAGAAACGTTTCCAAACTATTCACCATATGTACCCCAAAAACCCAGTATGTAGAATACACACTATCCCTGAACACAAGAGAGCCCTGATTTGATAAATCTTAACCCTGGAATATAAGCTGTCAGTGCCACTTGGAGGAGTGAATCCAGTTTCCCGTAAGTGAAACTTGAGCCTTGGTCCCTCATAGCTATCGACTCTTATCTTCTTTTACGAAAGACCACTAGTGAAAACACAAGGTTAGTTGCTCTTCTCTGTGCACAGAAATAGCCTAACTCTGCTTTCAAGCTGCTTTGTTCAAAATGTGCTAATGATTTGTTGAGTGAATGAAAAAAGCAAGCAAGCAAACAAACAAACAAAATTTTATTTTTTTTTATCATTTCTCTAGAACACTGGCAAACAAACAAACAAACAAAAACACTTTAAATCAGACTGCAATTTAGGTCAAAAGTTAGAAAATATATTTGCAGAGCATATTTCAGGAAGGAAGATCTTTTTCATTCGAATCTACTGCTAATTATAAAATAGGTGATAGCAAGCATTGTGAGGAGATAAAAAGGAGGGGGTGGGGCAGTGCTATTTCATAATATAGTCACCCTCGATTGGAAAGTGGGCGTTTTAAGATTTGGCACCAAACCCCAGCGAGTCACTCTGTAGCATGAGTTCTCTCACTTTGGGCTTTCGGTTTGGACACATAAAGAACAGGGCAAAACGTAAAGCCAGAAGGGATGATTTTTTAAAGGGCAAGCTGCAAATAAAGATGGATTTCAGGCTCCTTTGCAAATAGAAGTGGAATAATGAGAATAAGCTTTCTAAGGCCTGAGGGGAAAGAAACACATGGAGGTGGTCAGCGCTGTGCCCAAAAAATGCCCTTGAGGAAGACTTTCAGATCCTGGGCATAAGGGGAAGGTGGCAGTAGCACTAAACCATTCTAAGACCAAGTTCTAACACTGACAGCATTGACTCCCTAGAACCAAGTCAGGGGAAGTATGCTTGGAGTCTAGGAAGCACAGTCATGTGCTGCTTAATGATGAGGGTACCTTCTGAAAAACATGTCGTTAGGTGATTTCATTGTGTGGACATCACAGAGTGCACTTACATAAACCTAGACGGGATAGTCAACTGCACACCCAGGCTGTATGGCATGGCCTATTGCTCCCAGGCTACAAACCCGAACAGCATGTTACTATACGGAATACTGTAGGTAATGGGAACACAATGGTAAATATTTGTGGAACGAACTTATCTAAACATAGAAAAGGCACAGTAAAAATATAGTATAAAAGATAAAAAATTATACATCTGTGTAAAGCACTTACCATGAATGGAGGTTGCAAGATTAGAAGTTGCTCTGGGTCAGTCAGTGAGTGGGTGGTGAATAAATGTGAAGGTCTAGGACATCACCATATGCTACAGTAGACTTTACAGACACTGTACACTAAGGCTATACTAAATTTACGAGAAATATTTTTTTCTTGCCCAGATGTGGTGGGTCACGCCTGTAATCCCAACACTTTGGAAGGCTGAGGTGGATGGATTGCTTGAGCTCAGGAGTTTCAGATCAGCCTGGGAAACATGGCAATACACCGTTTGTACAAAAAGCTAAAAAATTAACTGTGTGTGGAGGCACACACCTGCAGTCCCAGCTACTTGGGAGGCTGAGGTGGGAGGACCACTTGAGCCCCAGGGGTCAAGGCTGCAGTGAGCTGTGATCGTACCACTGTGCTCCAGCTTGGATGACAGAGCAAGACTCTGTCTCAAGACATACATAGTTTTTTCTGTCTTCAATAATTAATTATGCAAAATAAATAAATAATAAATAAATAAAAATAATTAATTGACCTTAGTTTACTGTAACTTTTTTACTTTATAAACTTTTAATTTTTTTACCTTTTTTACTCTTTTGTAATAACGCATAAAACACACATTGTGCAGCTGTACAAAAATATCTTCTTCATGTATATCCTTATTCTCTAAGTTTATTTACTTTTAAAATTTTAATTTTATTTTTAATTTGTGTGTCATCCTGGCACAGGAGCCGTGTGCAATGATTCTCAGTATCATTCCAATTTTAGTACATGTGCTGTCAAAGTGAGCGCAGTTTTGAAATTTTTTGTTAAACTCTTAAGACCAAATACACACGTTAGCCTACCCCTGCACAGGGTCAGGATCATCAATATCACGGTATTCCATCTCCACATCTTGTCCCCCTCTGGAAGATCTTCAGGGGCGTTAACATTCATGAAGCTGTAGTCTCCTACGATAACAATTCCTTCTTCTGGAATACCTCCTGAGGGAGCTGCCTGAGCCTGTTTTACACTTAACTGTTTTTTTTTTTTTTTAATAAGTAGAAGGAGTGCACTTGAAAATAAAGATAAAAGGTATGATATGGTAAATACCTAAACCAGTAACAGAGTTGTTTTTGTCATTATCTAGTATATGTATTACATATAGATAATCATATTGCTAGACTTGTATATGACTGGCAGAGCAATCGTTTGCTAACACTAGTGTCCTCACAAACACAAGTAATGCGTTGCATCACA
Source organism: Callithrix jacchus (assembly GCF_049354715.1). NCBI lineage: Eukaryota > Metazoa > Chordata > Mammalia > Primates > Cebidae > Callithrix > Callithrix jacchus. The sequence continues at coordinate 133,379,746 of NC_133524.1, read as the reverse complement.
TTACGGTGTTAGGGCTGCAACATTACTATGACTACAACGTCACTAGGCAATAGGAAATTTTAAATTCCATTGTAGGACCATCATCGTACATGTGGTCCTGTGATTGAGCAAAACATTGTTATGGGGCACATGACTGTAGCTTTTGGGCAAGTGGGTCTCAATCCTGCCTGCAAATTAGAGTCACCTGAAGAGGTTTTAAAACTTTTGCTGTCCAGGCCACCCGCTGAACTAGTTAAATCAGAATATTTGGGTGTGAGACCCAGGAATCGGTATTTTTATTTATTTTAAAAATTAGGTTATTTGATTGATTTACTTACTTAGAGCTGTCGGTATTTTTGAAACTCCCTAGGTGATTTCAATGTGCAGTCAAGGTGGAGAACCATGAATTAAACAGCAACAAAGCAGAGTTTTATAACTTTAGAGTTTATAAAGAACTCTAATGTGTATGTAATTTTATGTTTCTTGAAATGGTGCTTTCTCTTATACCTGACATGCAATATGGACAGTTAGTGTTCATCTTAGTCCATTTGGGCTGCTATAACAGAATTCTATAGACTGGGTGGCTAACAAACAGTAGAAATTTATTTCTCTCAGATTTGAAGCCTAGGAAGCTCAAGATCAATATACTGGCAGATTCAGTGTTTAGTGAGGGCCATCTTTCTAGTTCATACATGGTGGTGTTCTCTCTGTGTCCTTGCCCGACAGAAGAGGCAAATGAGATCTCTGGGGCCTCTTTTGTAAGAGTACCAATTCCATTTACGAGGGCTTCACCTTCATGACCTATTCACCTCCCAAATGCCCCACATCCTAAATATCATCACATTGGGGATTATGTTTTAACTTGTGAATTTGGAGGGACACAAACATTTAGTCTATAGCAGTGTTGGTAAGTAATTTTAGTATTGAGATATATGTAAGGAGAATACCTAATCAAGGGACCAAGTCTGGGGCCAGACTTCAGTGTGTTCTAGTCAAGAGCCAACTTCTCTGGTTGAGGTCGAATTTCTGTGGCACCTGAGATTCCCCTGGCTAGGGGAGCTGTGTGCTGGTATGGTGGGGCTGGGTACACCATGCCATTTCTTCGTGGTTGAGGTCCTTGTCTACTCTGGCCTAGATGCCTTCAGGATCTGATTATTAAGATGGCACACAACATTTCGTTGTGTTAATTAATGTCCTCTTTTGAGGACATTAGTTAATTTATTCACTCACCCACAAGGTCTTACTTACAGGGCATAATACATTTCAGGTGCTAGATTGTGGGTAGGGGAAGGGACAGGTCCCAGTCTTCTGGGGAAGACAAACAATTCCAATAGAGCCGAAGGAGTACACAGGACAAAAAGGACGTGATAAAGGAAGAGTTTCTAGAGGTGTTGAATCCTAAGGAATGAGTAGAAGGGAGCTCCTGAGGCAAAGAAAGCTGAGAAGGACATTCCCAGACAGAGAAGACGGGGAAGAAAAATATGTTTCTGCTGGAGGCCACGTGCAGATCAGTATGGCTGGGGTATTGTGTGTGATGCAGGGAGGGGTACGAGATGCAGATAAAGAAGTAGACAGGAGTCAGATAATGGAGGACCCATGGGCCATGCTAGGGAGCTTGAACTTCATCTTCTAAGCAACAGGGAGTCACTAAATCAATGCTTCTGCTTTTGGCTACATATTGGAATCTTCTCATGAGCTTTAACAATACTGATGCCTGGATACTATACCTGGAGATTCTGACTTAATCAGCCTGGGATGCAGCCTAGGCATCAGGATATCTGAAATCTGCCCAGATGATTCTACTATGCAGGCAGGGTTGAGAGTCACTGCATTAAGGGCTTCAAACAGGGAATTGACATTCTTTGGGGCCTGTTTTTAGACAGCTCATGCTGGTACAGGTGGACGAGTAGCTGCAGGCAAGAACCAGCTTGAAGGTTATTACAATAGTCCAGGTGAAAGATGATGTAGAACTGACTAAGAGCAACAATTGCAGTACTGAGAGAGGTTTAGAATGTTACATTGGCAAGACTTGGGTGATTGACTATCTGTGTGGACTGTGAGAGAGGGAGGAATCAAGAATGACTCCTAGAGAAATTTGAGCCATCATACATCGCTGGTAGGTTTGTAAAACGGTGTGCTCACTTTGGAAAATAGTTGGGCAGTTCCTCAAAAGCTTAAACACACAGTTGCCAAATGACCCAGCAAGTGTAATGTAAGGTATATACTCAGCAACTCTAAAACGAAGTAAAACATATCCACACAAAAACTTGTATGTGGATGTTCATAGCAGCATTATTCATAGTAGCCCAAAAGTGGAAACAACCCAAATGCCAGTCACCTGATAAATAAAGAGAATGTGATAAATCTATGCAGTGGAATATTTTTCAGCCATATGAAAGAATGAAGGACTGATACATGCTACAACATGGATGAACCAAGAAAACATTATGCTAAGTGCAAGAAGCCATCGCAAAATTCCGTATATTGTGCAATTGCATTTATATGAAATATGCAGAATAGGCAAATCCAAGGAGACAGAACACAGATTCATTGTTTCCAGAGACTGGGAGAGGGGAGATTGGGGAGTGACTGTTAAAGGACAAGCAGAATCTTTTCGGGGGGATGAAATGTCCTAAAACTAGATTGTGGGACTGGTTGAGAAACCTTGTGAACTTACTAAAAAGCACTGAATTGTACACTTTAAAAAGGCAAATGTATGGTATGTGATACCCCAAGAAAAAAGAATGACTTCCAAGTTCCTACCTTGACTGGCTGATTTAATGCTGATGTCAGAAAATAAGGTAGGGAACACAGTGGAGAAACATATTTGGCAGGGACTGGTGCCTGTGGGGCCCCTGGGTGCTGATATCTAGCAGACTGGTAGATGATGAGACTGAAGCTTGGGCAGATGTCTTGGCAGGAGACAGAGATTTTGGAGTTATCAACTTGGAAATAGGTGGTCGTTGATGTTGTGGGAAATGATGCAATCACTTAGAAAAAGAGTGTAGTGTGTGAGGACTGGAGGCCAAGAAAAGATCCCTGGGCAACACTAGCATTTAAGGGGTGGTAGAAGAGCTCATGGAGGAGCCAAAAGAAGAGGTGTCAGAGAGATTTGAGGAAAAGCAGCGAAGTGGGAGAAGGGGATTGTCATGGAATCCCAGAGTATTGAGACAGAAGGAAGAGCCAATTTAAATATCATTATATAATTAAGTCTCCGCCCTATTTCTGGTATCAACCCATACTGACCCTGTTTTAAAGATGTGGATAAGATGACTTGTTCAATGATAAATCCTCTATAATAGACGCTTTTTATAAATCCTTGTCCTTCTGACAGTTTTCTTCTGCTCCTGACCCTACAAAAGCAGAGGTCACCTCTCCACGGCAGAATTAGTTCTTCCACTTTCTGTGGCCCCATCACTTGTGTGGGTACTTTTGGAGTCAAGGAGAAGAGGGGCTGTCCTTGGAAGATTGAAAGAATGAGCTATCAGAGTGGACTCTGTATAGAGATCTGGAAGGGTTTTTTTCCTGTTAATCAAGGAAGAATAACCAATCAGATGTTACTTCAGCAGCATTTACACCTTCCCTGAATCTGCATCTCTTCTTCTCACTTGCCCCAAGTTGTTCTGCCTCACGTGTTGACAGTACTATTAAGAGCTGCCTGCTGGCTGCAGTGGCTAAGGCCTGTAATCCTAGCACTTTAGGAGGTTGAGGCGGGAGGGTGGTTTGAGCCCAGTAGTTCGAGGCCAGCCTGGGCAATATAGTGAGACCTTCATCTTTATAATAATAATAATAATAAAAGAGCTGACATTTATTCTTTATGATATAATTGACATAAGCATTTACTCATTTAATTCTCAAAATAATCTTGTAAGTTAAGTACTGTTATTCTTCCTGTTTGAAAGATGGGAGAAATGAAGCACAGAGAAGTTAAGTAATTTGCCTAGAGTCAGGGTGGACCCAGGCAGTGCTCTAGGAGCACTTAGTCTTAACCATTACCCTACCAAGCTCTCAGTAAGCAGCACCAAGCAGTGTGGTGCAGCAGTAAACAGAGTGAATTAGAAGTCCATTGAGTCCACGCCTCTATCACCCAGCAGCTAGCTGTGTTACGTTTGGCAACTCATGCGACCTCTCTGAGTCTTGGCTTCGTAATCTATATAATAGGGCTATTGCTATCTTCCCTGTAAACCTCACGGATTTGTTGTGATGATGAAATGAGATGAGACATGTACTGAGTGGACAGCTACAACTATAAAGTTCTGTGCTTATTTTCCCAGAACCTCACTAGGCAGTTGACACACGCAACACAAGGATTTTTTTCACACTCTTTCGACACTTACTGCACTTAATTATAATTCTCCATTTGAGAATCTGTCTTCCCCAATAGACTGAGCTTGCCAAGGATGAGGACCAAGAAGTGTCATCTCTGTCTCCGTGGCACCTAGCTCAGAACCTGGCACCTATAGGACACTCAATAAGTGGTACTAGTTAGTGGTAGTGACAATAGTAGGAGAAACCCCAGCAGCAGCACTTTGAATGAATCCCTTTCTCGGTGACTACAGCGATGGCCTGTGGCCAGCAGAGAGCAGCAGAGCCCCCAAAGCATAGACCTGTCTCCTTGCAAGGCCCTGTGCCTGTAGCCTGTCTCCTTTATTCTCTAACCTGGCACAGTAAATGGCCTGTCTCTAACAGGATGGAAATTGCGCTTGGTTTGACTAAAATGTGCTTCCCCTGACATCTAAGCAGTTTGGAAAATTTGTCCTGAAACTAGGGCAACAGGACCAGTTTTAGTCACCAAAGTCATTCCCAATGTTACACAGCGTCCGTGAGGTCTGAAACTCTCTGGGGAAGGACAGTGAAAAGGCTGTTTAGCATTTCCTTCGTACAGCGCTAAATGAATTTGACAAAAGATCTTATGGAATTTTGAAAGAATTCCTGGCTTTAGAAGATTGATAACTGATGACTTCCGCTTTTTAAAAAAATTTCTTTTTCTTTCTTTTTTTCTTTTTAAATAATACTTTAAGTTCTGGGGTACTGTGCAGATGGTCAGGATCGTTACATAGGACAAAAAAGAAATAATGCTTGCAAAGTTCTTTTAGAGAGGACTTTTTAGCTATGAAAGCTCTGAGTCAGGAGTCATTAATGTGGTTGAGTGGATGGTAATCATTTTAGCTAGTGATGGGGAGAAAGGGCCAGCATCCTGGAAAGACGGCCTGTTTGCTTCTGTTAACTGATGAACCAACCTTATTATTTTTTCCATTTGACATCAGAATGCGCCTGGAACTAATGGCTTTTCAAGATAAAGTAAAAGCTTTTCTATTTATTTACTGTCTACTTTGGCTTTTACATGTTTCCATTTTAATGTCCTTTAATTACAGCAGTTAGTGTACTGGTTAAGAGGATAAGCTTTTGGAGTTAGACAAAACCAGGCTTGCATCCCTGCTCTTCAACTTACCAGCTGCATGAACTCGGCCACTTACTAAACCACTCCAAGAATTAATTTCTTTATCTCTCAAATAGCACGCTAATTCTTGCCTCTAAGGGTTATTTTGCTGAGATGATGCACTTAAGGCACTTAGCACAGAGCCCACCGCACATTGCGTGTTCAGTAAATGATAGCCTTTATTATTCAAACATTATTTTAAAATTCTAAACACGCATGCACACAAAATTATGAATTCACCTTGAGGATACACAACGGTAAGGATAAGAACCTCAAAATGAGCCATAGTGAAGAAATGAGGCTCGGAGGGATGGGATAATTGCCCAAAGTTAGTAGGAAAGTACTGGACATATACCTTAAGCCTTCATCTATCTGAAGCCAAAGGCTCTACACCTATCACCAGAAAACCAAGCCTCCCTCTGTCAACTTTTTCGGGAGGAGCAATCTACTCTTGCCTCCAGCCTTAGGTCCCCCTCAGAGTCCTGGTGTCAGTGAATGCCCTGCACCCTCTTGAAGGCCCATCCCGAAGCCCACTACTCTAACTGAGGCTGGCTCCCAGGAAGCTGAGCTATTTGCCTAAGACCACACAGTCGGATGAGCAAGGGCACCTGGAGAAAGAGTGGTACATGGATTATTCCTTAGATTCAAACTAGTGCTTCTGGAAAATAGAGTAGAATTAATATTTAACGCAGCCATCATTCACAAACAGCAGTGGGGATGTGGTGATGGTCAGGCAAACCTAGTTCACATTCTAGAGGGGAAGACAGACAAAAAAACAGTCATTTGGAATAAACACAGTGTGACCCATGCTGTGACTTGGTGTCAAGGAAACAGGGAAAGCCCAGGGAACCACGGGAGATCAGAGGAGGTTAGCTATTCCAGTCCTGAGAAGGTCCAAAAAGAATCTGTAAAGTTCATTTGTTTTCTTTCTTGGCCAAGAATAGTATCAATTGGTCAGTGACACAATGCTATTTTCATTCATTTATTGTTCGGGGAAAAAATGGACTGAACTAGGTTCTGTGCTAGGCATGACAAAATACAGAGATAGCTCAGACATGGGCATTGTCCTTCTGAAAGCTGGCACTTTCCTTTAGGAGGTGGGTGACAATGATCCTCCTCAGTTTATTCATAATTATCTACTCCATCAGCTTCATGTAACAGATAATAATAACCAAGGCTGAATAATCCATTGGTTGGATTGATGCCTGGTTAAAGTATCTGTTGATTATGTGTTATTATTTACATCACAAAGCGTGTTGCTTATAAGCAAGAAAGCACACCTGAATTTCTGAAAACTTCTGCATGATTGTATGTTATGAGATTACCTAACAGAGTCTTGAAGATGGTCCTTCGGCTTTTGAGGATGAAATGAAATTTAATGTCAGTGATATGAACACACATGTTAATACTGAGGTTTGCTCTACCTGCCAGGGGGCAGAGCACTTACGTTGGACACTCTAAATGGCATGGCTGGAGAGTTGAGACATTTCCAGCTGTGCTTCTGGGAAAATAATGAGGTTCAAATGATGTGCTTATTGCGCACCTCAGAATATGCCATCATGGCATCTCTTGAATATAATTGCTCTTTCGCTGGTTTGGGAACTCATTACTGCTTCTCTGCCCTATGTTTACTTGTTCTCATGTTCATCTTTCGCAATTTCTGTCCAGGTGCTTCCTGAAAGTTCCATCCTGGAGCTTCCAACCCTGCATTTCCTCCTGAATCTTTGGGTCTATAATAGGAACCTGGACTTACTGAACCTGAAAGATCAGAAAACAGTCTTTGTGGGTCATTTGGAAAAAACCAACACCAATTAGCTCAAATTGTAACTGTGATTCTGAATTTCCACTCTGGGTGGACTTTGGCCACCCTGCCTCGTAAGTCATCTAGAAACTGTACTCAGATGAGCGGCTCCAAGTCCTCAGGGAATTTAGCTCTTTGCCAATGAATTTAATAGGTTATTGGGATTTGCTTCTCTACCTAGGGAGAACTGCAAAACTTGTTCACATTTTAAGGTTTTAATCAACCCCTTATCCAGAATGACTGCATTAAACCACAGCTTTTGGCTCTGGACCAAGGGAGCTATCCCAATTTGCACTTCTCCCAGCTGGTCTTGAATTCTGTCTGTCATTCTCTGGACAAGTTGAAGAATGCCCTTTTTTTTTTTTGTTTGAGACGAAGTTTCACTCTTGTCATCCAGGCTGGAGTGCAATGGCGTGATCTCGGCTCACAGCAACCTCCGCCTCCTGGGTTCAGGCAATTCTCCTGCCTCAGCCTCCCGAGTAGCTGGGATTACAGGCACGCGCCACCATGCCCAGCTAATTTTTTGTATTTTTAGTAGGGACGGGGTTTCACCATGTTGACCAGGATGGTCTCGATCTCTTGACCTCGTGATCCACCTGCCTCGGCCTCCCAAAGTGCTGGGATTACAGGAGTGAGCCACCGCACCCGGCCAGAATGTCCTTTCTAATAAGAGAACTTCAGTAATTCAGTCCCCACTGACCGAGGTCGCCTATCTATTTTGGCTCTCTGCAGCTGCAGTAGAGTGGAAAGAATGTTGACTTTGGAGTCAGTCCAACGAGGACTAAAGTCCTCCACTACTTTCTAGCTGCGGGACCTTATACAGGTGACTTCACCCCTCTGAGCCTTCAGTCTCTCATCAGGAAAATAAAAATAATAATAGTCCCTCCCTGATAAGGTTATTGTGATGGCTAATGAGATCATGCACGTAAAGTGATACAGTGTCACCAACTGTCCTGATTTGCCTGGGAATGAGGAATTTCCTGGGACATGGGACTTTAAATGCTAAAACCAGAGTAGTCCCAGGCAAACCAGGATGGGTGGTCACCCTAGATGAATGTAAGTACATCGTTACCCTACTTTGTCAGTATCACCAGCATAGCCTCCATTTCCAGATCAGGAGAACCTCCACATGTACATCTGATCCACATATCTTAAGTGATCCAGGCAACCTGTTCAACATACATGAAAGTCAGGGATTCAGAGCTTTGAATTGTAAAGTGCTGTATGTGCTTAAATCATTACTATTACTCTCATTATCGGTGGTTTGTATTCCAATAATGACAGGTTCAATGGTGAGATATATAAAGCCATCAAAGGCAATTCCACATTTATTGAGTGCCTGCTCTGTGAAAGATACTATGCTAAGCATCAGGGGGACAATAATCTACTGGGTGAAACAGAATAATAAAATTATAGTTTCCCTTTTTGGGGAAACTCTTCAAGGAAGTCTAAAAGATCACAGTGTATGTTCTTAGCACCTTCGCTGAAAATGAGCTCACTGTAGGTGTGTGGATTTGTTTCTGGGTTCTCTATTCTGTTCCATTGGTCTATGTGTCTGTTTTTAGGCCAGCACCACGCCAGTCTCCGTGATGTGCTTATTTCACATTGCATGCCTGTACCAAAACATCTTGTAAACCCCATAAATAGATACACCTACTAGCTACCTACAAAAATTTAAATCTCTCTCTCTGTCTATATATATATGTATGTGTGTATATATGTATTTGTATATATGTTTATATATACATACATATAGACTGAGATATATATTTACTGAGATATAGATATATTTACTGAGATTATATATATACATTTACTGAGATAAGTATATCTACATATTTACTGAAATAAATATATATATGTTTACTGAGATAAATCTCTCTCCATCTATATATGCATATGTATATATGTATATGTACATATATACACACATATATACATATATGTATATATAAGTATATACATACATATATAGACAGAGGGAGAGATTTATCTCAGTAAATATATATATCTCAGTCTATATGTATGTATATATACATATATACAAATACATATATACATATATACACACATACATATATATATAGACAGAGAGAGAGATTTAAATTTTTGTAGGTAGCTAGTAGATGTATCTATTTATGGGGTTTACAAGATGTTTTGGTACAGGCATGCAATGTGAAATAAGCACATCACGGAGACTGGCGTGGTGCTGGCCTAAAAACAGACACATAGACCAATGGAACAGAATAGAGAACCCAGAAACAAATCCACACGCCTACAGTGAGCTCATTTTCAGCGAAGGTGCTAAGAACATACACTGTGATCTTTTAGACTTCCTTGAAGAGTTTCCCCAAAAAGAGAAACTATAATTTTATTATTCTATAATTCTATATCTCAGTAAATATATATATATATTTATATATATGTATGGCCACTTAAGATTTGCACCTTTTTAAACTTTCTTTCTCTAGCGAGAGTGAATTCCAGATCAATGGATTGTCAGAAAGTGAAAACAATTGTGTAATCAGCAGCCAGCTCAAGATATAGAACGTTACCAGCACTGCCAAGGCACCCCTCCTCAAGGTCTCATTTCAAGCCACTGCCCACCCTCTCCAAGGGAAACCCCCACTTTTATTTTTATCTTGGTTATGTCCTTTGCTGTACTTTCTTTTGGTTTGCCTTGTTCTTTTTCTAGTTTTTTTTTTTTTAGTTGAGAATTTAATTCATTTATTTTTATTCCTTTCATTGTTGTAGATGTCCAGGGCTATGAATTTTCCTCTGACCACTGCTTTAAATTCCATAGATTCTGATGTGTAGTGTTTTCATTACCACTATTTTTTAGAAAACCTGTAGTTTCTGATTTTCCTCCTTTCACTCAAGAGTTTTTAAAACTTCCAGATTGAAGGGCCTTTTTAGTTTTTATTTTAAAATTCTTGTTTTATTTCATTTAGAAACTTGATGTTTAACACACAGATTTTTCTACCTGTTTTTGAATTTTATCTAAACAAAATACTGCTACGTCTTCTTTTGGAACTTCAAAGCACTTCTCTTTTCAGAAAAGGCAATATATATTCTTAAGGTATCAAGCTCTTCTGACCTAAAATTGGAGATGTTTCTACAGTAATTTTAATGATTCTAGAAGTTACTGAGGTTAAACCAGGCAGGCAGAATAGACATATCACTAGCAAAACTGGATCTTGAGACACAAAGTCCCAGTCAACGGGTTGGGAAATTTTAAAAGCGTGTATAAATTATCTTCCTGAATGTTCCTTTTCTGTCATTAGCAAGTTGGAAGTAAACTAACAGAAAATGAGAGTGTCATGTTATTTTTTCCAGGTGTTTTACTTTCTATCACATCACAAAGAACATATTCAGAGTATTTCAAATTAAATACTCTGCCATTGCCTTCACAACATGAGACGATCATTACCAAAAACTAGGTTTTTGTACCATCTAGTGGTACAGCAAAATATAGCTGATATGTAAATAATTTTAAGGTAATAATTCTTTAAGAGAATCCTTGAGGGCTCAGGTCATTGTGGATTATTTCACATGTAGACTACAGATACAAAGAAGTGGTCAGCTTCCTCACTCTTCAGCGTAACCACGAGCTCTGTATCTTGATTCCTCATCTTGACATAGATTCAAGTCTGCAATTTGAAGATTCTGGATCTTCACTGATTACAAGGATAAGGGCAAATAGACTGTTCATGCTTACCATCCCTCTCTTTTTTCTCTTTCTTGGACCTTGTTTAAAAGTTCCCAGAAATCTCGAATAGATTTCATTTTTAATTTTAAATTGAGATAACAAACACATAACATAAAATTTACCATCTTGGTTGGTCCAAAGGTAGTGAGTTATCTCAACTGACTGTTCACAGTTACAGATTGAACTCTTTGTTCTCCTTCCTCCTGCCCCTTCTAAATACTGTACTTAACTAGTCTTTAAAAAAAAAATCATTACTGTAATCCCATCACTATGGGAGGCCAAGGTGGAGGTTCACTTGAGTCCAGAATTGTGAGACCAGTTTGGGCAACATAGTGAGACCTCATCTCTACAGAAAAATTAAAAATTAACCATATGTGGTGACACATGTTTGTAGTCTCAGCAACTCAGGAGGCTGAGGCAGGAGGATGGCTTGAGCCCAGGAGTTTAAGGCTGTAGTGAACCATGATCACATCACAGCACTCTATTCTGGGTGACAGAGAAGACTCTGTTTCTTAAAAAAAAAATTAAATTTTACAATATTAACTATTTTTAAGTGTAAAGTTGAGTAGTGTTAAGAATATTTACATTATTAGGCAAGAGTTCTCTAGAACATTTTCATCTTGCAAAACTGAAACTCTGTATTTTTTAAACAGCAGCTCCTTGTTTCCCTTTCCCCTCTCTGATGGTTGTATCAAGGGATCACTAACAGACATTCCTATACGGGTCAGTGTTTTTACCCAAAGCAGTAATTATCACAAAAATAAACAGCTCTCTTCTTTTCCCTGCCCACCATCTCAGGGACAAAAAAATGATTTTGAAATAGTAATGCTCTTATCTCTTCATTAACTAAATCTCAGAGCTGAGTTTACTTTTGTAACCACCATTGCTCACAAGGCTTAGGAGCAGAAGTTTTGAGATCCTCAAATGCAAGATTCTGCAATCGGTGAAATTTAAAAATTGATTTTTTTTTTAAATTGCGAGATTATATCAAGGCGATTCAAGGCCCACCAGGGGAAAAGTTGAAGAGATATCACAGCAGGCTAATGGGGAGAACACTTTTCTCAGAAGAGGAAGATCTGGGCCCAGGCACAGTGGCTCACGCCTATAATCCCAACAATTTGGGAGGCAGATCACTTGAGCCCAGGAGCTCTAGACAAGCCTGAGCAACATAGTGAGACCTTGTCTCTACCAACAATTTTTTTTAAAAAATGGCCAGGCATGGTGGCATGCACCTGTAGTCCCAGCTACTCAGGAGGCTGAGGCAGGAGGATTGCTTGAGCCCAGGAGATTGAGGCTGCAGTGAGCCGTGATTGCACCACTGCACTCCAACCTGGGGTGACAGAGTGAGACCCTGTCTTAAAAAAAAGAAGGCACAGGGGAAGGAAAGAGCTGACTTGGCATTCTGGCTCTGCCAAGTTTCAAGCTGTTTGATCTTAGGGGAAATTACTGAGCCTCTCACAGCCTCAGTTTCCTCGTCAGCAAGATGGGAATAATAAATTCTATATGCTGTGAAGATAAAATGAAGTAAGTTATATACTGTAACTAGTACATAGTAGGTGCTCATTAAGTGTTGGTTCCATCTTCTCTCCCCAGTTTAGCAGTATATACACATCTTCTTGAGGCCTGGGCCTCAGTTTCCTCATCAATCGGTTGCAAAGGGTCACTATGAAGTTTAAGTTGTGACAATGTATGTGAAAATAACTTTATAATGGACACTCAATAAATGTTTTTTAAAATTCAATTTTATTTCTACAATGTTATAACTAACTGAGAAAGAAAATAATCACTGAATACAGGTGATTAGTATTTGATTAGTATTTCCCAAAGACAGTTATTAACATTTTCCTGATAGGCAATTATTTTTCCTGGATCATTTAAATAATTTATCTGTCTGAAGGTAGCAGCCTGGCCTAGGTAATCTCTTGAGGCTGTAGCTGCCCCCCAGGAGTATATGATTCTCTTCCAGTCTCACAAAAGGAACAGGACAGGACAGGTAAAGTGGTCTGGGTTATCAGAGAAACTTGGAGAGAACAGAGCATATTTTACTGCTTCACAATTATTACAACTACTTAGAGATAGCCACTGCTCATTTTTCCAAACATTTTCTGCATAAAATCCATATTTAAATGATTTTCTTGGCTTGGCTCAGTGGCTCACACCTGTTAATCCTAACACTTTGGGAGGCTGAGGCAGGCGGATTGCTTGAGCTCAGGAGTTTGAGACCAGCCTGGGCAACATGAGGAAACCCCATCTCTACTAAAACAACACAAAATTAGCCAGGCATGGTGGCAGGTACTTGTAATTCCAACTACTACTGAGGCTGAGGCGAAAATTGCTTGAACCCAGGGGGTGGAGGTTGCAGTCAGCCGAGATCACACCACTTCACTCCAGCCTGGCCAACAGAACAAGACTGTCTCAAAAAACTATATATATTTTTTCATGAAAGTGACACAGGCTTGTAAAAATCTTTAAACAGCACAGAAGGATGTAATGTGAAAGTAAAATTTCCCTGACCAACACCACCACACACACACACACACACACATACACAGTCTCCCCAATTATACTTGCCAAAGGAAACCACTGTTAACAGATTGTTTGAAATTAGCTATGCGTTTCCTATACACATATACCGTATACACAAATGATGTGTGTGTATGTATACACATGGAAACACATGTACATGCATGCATATACATATACCCTGTGTTTCATAGTCTTTGTCACATAGACTATCATATGATAGAATGTAAATGATCTCCCTTGGAATTGTGCAGCATTGCACAAAGCAACAACTCCACACGCAGACACATTAACGTCTCCCTTTAAAAAGAAACACAAATGCAATAATACTAGACTTTCGTAATTTGCTTTTCTCAATTAATGATATATCTTAGATGTTTTTCCATATCAGTGTATACAAATCTACAAATCTGATTTTTTTACCGGCTCCATCATGTTCAATTGTATAGATTTTTTAAATTGCATTTTAGGTTTTGGGGTACATATGAAGAACATGCAAGATTGTTGCATAGGTACACACATGGCACCGTGATTTGCTGCCTTCCTCCCCATCACCTGTATCTGGCATTTCTCCCCATGCTATCTCTCCCCCACTCCCCAACCCCCACTGTCCCTCCCCTATTTCCCCGCAACAGACCCCAATGTGTGATGCTCCCCTCCCTGTGTCCATGTGTTCTCATTGTTCAACACCCGCTTATGAGTGAGAACATGTGGTGTTTGATTTTCTGTTCTTGTGTCAGTTTGTTGAGAATGATGGTTTTCAGGTTCATCCATGTCCATGCAAAGGACACGAACTCATTGTTTTTGATGGCTGCATAATATTCCATGGTGTATATGTGCCACATTTTCCCTGTTCAGTCTATCATCGATGGGCATTTGGGTTGGTTCCAGGTCTTCGCTATTGTAAACTATGCTGCAATGAACATTCATGTGCATGTGTCCTTATAGTAGAACGATTTATAATCCTTTGGATGTATACCCAGTAATGGGATTGCTGGGTCAAATGGAATTTCTATTTCTAGGTCCTTGAGGAATCGCCACACTGTCTTCCACAATGGTTGAACTAATTTACCCTCCCACCAACAGTGTAAAAGTGTTCCTATTTCTCCACATCCTCTCCAGCATCTGTTGTCTCCAGATTTTTTAATGATTGCCATTCTAACTGGTGTGAGATGGTATCTCAATGTAGTTTTGATTTGCATTTCTCTAATGACCAGTGACGATGAGCATTTTTTCATATGTTTGTTGGCCTCATGTATGTCTTCTTTTGTAAAGTGTCTGTTCATATCCTTCACCCACTTTTGAATTGTATAGATGTAACATAATTTATTCAGACAATTTATTTTTGATAAAAATTGAGGCCATTTACACTGTTTTTTTTTTGCTACTATTAACAATGCTGTAATAAATAATTATACCTGGTCACATTATATATGTATATTTTTACAATGAGCTTAAAGTGCATGTGTGTGTGCAGTATATGTGTGTATAACTTTTTATACTTAATCTTCATTTTAATGATTAAATATAGATCTATAGCATCGTTTTTAATGGCTGTGTGTTATATTGGAGGGATGAAACAGTTTGCTTAATGAATGCCCTGCTGTTAGACGTTCATGTTGTTGCTGATTTTTCACTATTATGAACACTAAAGTGTTGAACATCTATACTTAAATCTTTGTACATCTGTCCAATTTATTTTCTTTAGATACATCCCTAGAGGTGAAGTTGTCAGCTCAAAGGCCATGCGTGTTTTTAAGAGTAGTCACTTCATTTAAAGGAAAAGGTTATCAATACAGTTACGCACATTGGCTGAACAAAGTTCTTCAGATATAATAGCCTTGTGGAGAAACATTTATATCACATATATTGCTGGTTTCCAAACCTGATGTTGTAGGCAGAATGGCCCAAATGATTTCTACGTCCTAATCCCTCCAAAACCTGTGAATATGCTATGTTACATAGCAATAGGAACCAAGAGTGCAGATGGAATTAAGGTTGCTAATCAGCTGAGTTTAAAAGAATAATCATCTGGGGCCCAATGTAATTACAAGGATTTTTTTAAAAAATGGAGGAGGAAGGCAAAATAAGTGAGTCCCAGGAAAGTGTGATTATCGAGGAATGATCAAAGGGATGCACGTTTCTAGCTTTGAAGTTGGAGGCAGGAGGCCATGAGATAAGGAATGTGGGCAGCCTCTAGAAGCTGGAAAGGGTAATGAAACAAATCCTCCCTAGAGGCTCCAGAAGAAATGCAGCCTTGCAGTCACCTTGATTTTAGCTCAGTGAGATTCATGTAGGAGGATTTCTGATCTCCAGAACTGTAAGATAATAAACATGTGTTGCTTTAAGCCACTGAGGCACTGGGTTGCACATGTGACTAATGGCAGGAGTAGGGGCTGCTCACAGAAATGCTGATTCAGTAGTCTAGGGAAGAGCCAGGGGGTATTTATTTTCAACAAGCTCCCAAGGTGATACTGATGTGTCTAGTGGGGATTTGGGGAACCGCTGAAATAGACCACATAGGTCTGCAAAAGTAATCATCTCTTGATATGGAGAAGTTACTTGCTGGCCTGGAGGATG
The DNA here is from genome assembly GCF_049354715.1 of Callithrix jacchus. NCBI lineage: Eukaryota > Metazoa > Chordata > Mammalia > Primates > Cebidae > Callithrix > Callithrix jacchus. Next base: position 133,363,714 of record NC_133524.1, on the reverse strand, counting down.
ATCTTGATAGGTGATTAAAGATGTGTCTGGGGCTGGTCCGGGGCTCCAATCTGGCACCAACCTTAACTCTACCTCCTAAGTAACAGTCATTCAACCCATTGATCTGACCTTAATCTATCTTGCCAGCTTAATTTTCAACTGTTCATCAACCCAAATACTCTGCTTAAGCCAGACTAGTCTAATCGCCAACTATTCAATAGGTCTTGAGATTTCTCCCTTTATATTTTCTCTTAAAATGCTGCTATATCCTTGTATCAGCTGGGCCGTCCAGAATGCAGGAGCTGTGGAGTTAAAGGGGGTTTATGGGGCCTGGTGGGTAACACCTGCAAAAGAGAAAAGGAAGAAGAAGAATTGAATAGGGAGAGACTCAGACCAAGATGGAGATCTGAAAGAAGTTCAGCCATCTTAGTAGAGGCCCTGAAACAAATACTGCCCTGTAGATGAGTCCCACATTGGGCAGAAATGGCCAGGTCCTAGTACCCGCTGTAAGCCTCAACCATTGGCTGGGAATGCCCACAAAGAACATAGCTGAAGCAGATCCTAAGGTACTAATAGGTGGAAGTACTCAACTAACGACATTTCTTGCAACTGAATGGCCAATTCTTTCTTGAGGGGAGTTCCCGGCAGCGCCCTCCATGGCTGCCACAGTTCTCTCTTCGGTTATCCAGACACTGTCTTCTTCTTTGAGACACAATATGGCAACTGTTGATAAATTTTGTCTTAGCTACAACATTTATTTCAAAATACAGGCACACATAGCTGAAAATGACCTTAGGGATCAAGTTACTTTACATATACAGAAACTGAGACTTGGGGAAGCAGGGAAGAGGGGCTGTGACGTATTCAAGGTGACACAGCTAGGTAGCGGAAGAGCCAGGGCCAGAACCTGGCTGTTAACTCTGAGTCCAGGTTTGCAGGAGCATTAGGAAAAGGCTTCTCATCTTTAAAGATTAGTGGAAGGTAATAGTTTCCAACTAAAAAGTAAGTATAACTGCTTTAAATATAATAAACAGGCTCATTAACTTACCCCTATGCATACAGAATCATTAAAATGATGACTAATATAACTAAATGTATCTGAGTAGATATTTGAGATTTAATTTACAAATATATAAAGACATACACCATTTCTATTTGTGGGAATGTAAATTAGATCAGCCACTGTGGAGAGCAGTTTGGAGATTTCTCAAAGAATTAAGCGTTGAACTACCATTCAACCCAGCAATCCCATTACTGGATATATACCCAAAGGAAAATAAATTATTCTACCAAAAAGATACATGCACCCATATGTTCATCACAGCACTATTTGCAATACCAAAGACATAGAATCAATCCAGGTACCCATCAGCAGTGGATTGGATAAAGAAAATGTGGTACATATGAACCATGGAATACTACACAGCCATAAAAAATACTGAAATAATGTCCTTTGCAGCAACATGAATGCAGCTGGAAACCATTATCCCAAGCAAATTAACTCAGGAACAGAAAACCAAATATGGCATGTTCTTGTAAGTGAGAATTAAATATTGGCTACACACAGACACGAAGGTAAGAACAATGAAAACTGAGTATTCCAAAGAAGGGAAAGGACAAGGGCTGAAAAACTACCTATCAGGTACTATGCACACTACTTGAACAGTGGAATCATTGAGAGGCCCAGGCTTCAACATCATGCAATATACCCATGTAACAAACCTTGGACATGTACCTACTAAATCTAAATAAAAAGGAAAAATAAAAAAAAAGAAATAGTGATAGAGGGCGGAGAAAGATGGCTGAATAGAAGGCTCCACCAATCATTCCCACACCCTGGAAGGACACCAATTGGACAACTATCTATACGCACACACACAAATCTTCATAAGAACGAAAAATCAAGTGAGCACTCACCGTACCTGGTTTTAATTTCATATCACTGGAAGAGGGTAGGGAAGACAGTCTTGAATCGCTGATGCAACCCCTTCCCCATCCCCATGAAGCAGCTGTGTGGTATGGAGAGATAACCTGTGCACTTGGGAGAGGAAGAGCACAGGGACTGAGAGACACTGGACTGAACTCCATGGTGCCCTGTCACAGCAGAAAACAAAACCAAACTGAAGCCATCTGACAACTGCCCATGGAGGGTGTACTTAACCAGTTCTAGCTGGAGGAGAGTCACCTATCCCAGCACTTAGAACTTGAGTTCTGGCAAGCCTCGCATCATAGGCTCAAGTGCTCTGGAATCCTAAATAAACTTGAAAGGCAGCCTAGGCCACAAGGACTATAACTCCTAGGCAAACCCTAGTGCTGAACTGGGCTCAAAGCCAGTGGATGTGAAGGACACATGATCTACTGAAATACCACCTGGGATGGCTAAGGTAGTGCTGGCATTACCCCTGTCCTAACCCCAGGCTGCATAGCTCGTGGCTCCATAAGCGACACACTCCTTCTGCTTGAGGAGAGGAGAAGGAAGGGTAAAGAGGGCTTTGTCTTGCATCTTGGATACCATCTCAGCCACAGCAGGATAGAGCAGCACTCAGTGTAATGGAGACCTCTTTTCAGGCCCTAGCTCCAGACAGCATTTCTAGACACACCCTGGGCCAGAAGAGAACCCACTGCCTTGAAGTGAAGGACCTAGTCCTGGCAGGTCCAATCATCTGCTAACTAAAAAGCCCTTGGACCCAGAATAACCAGCAGCAATACCCACGTAGGATGCCATGGCCTTGGGTGAGACTGTGAAACTAGCTGACGTAAGGTAAGATCAGTACATTCCAAGCTGTGGTGGCTATGTGGTGAGACTCCTTCTGCTTCAGAAAAAGCAGAGGGAAAAGTAAAGGAGACTTTGTCCTGCACCTTAGGTAACAGCTCAGCCACAGGGGTCTCTTGGGGTCCACAATTCTATGCCTTAGGTCTTGGATGGCATTGCTGGACCTGCCCTGGACCAGAGGAGAGCCCGTTGTCCTGAAGAGTGAGTCCCAGGCCAGAAAGCATTTACCACAAGATGACTGAAGAGCCCTTGGGCCTTAAGGGGACATTGGTAGTAACCTGGCAGTACTTTCCATGGGCCTGTGCTGGTAGAGGCCATGGGGTGAGCTCCTTTGCATGTAAAAAAGGGAGGAAAGAGTGGGAAGGACTACATCTCATAGTACCAGCTTAGCCACAGTACAATAGAATACCAAGGTAGACTTTTAAGGTTTGTGATTCCAGTCCCTGGTTCCCAGATGGCACCTCTGGACCTGCCAAGGGCCTAGGGAAACTCACCATCTTGAAGGGAAGGATACAAGCCTGGCTATCTTCTCTACCTGCTGACCTTGGAGCCCCAGGGCCCTGAGCAAACATAGGCAGTAGCCAGGTAGTAGTTATAGCAGGCCTTGGGCGAGACCCAGTGCAGTACTGGCTTCAGGTCTGAACCAGCACAGTCCCAGTGGTGGTGGGCTCAGGGGTTCTTGTGTCATTTCATCTCCAGCGTCAGACGACTCAGAACCAGAGAGACTCTATTTGTTTGAGAGAAAGTAAGGAAAGAGAACAAGAGTCTCTGCCTGGTAATCCAGACAATTCTGAATTTTATCCAAGACCATCAAGGTGATACCTCTATGAGTCTGCAAGAACCACAGTGTTACTGGGCTTGAGTTGCCCCATAATGCAGATATGACCTAGATCACAACATCCAAGTCCTTTATCATATCTGGAAAGCCTTCCCAAGAAGGACGGGTATAAACAAGTCCATACTGTGAAGACTGTATTGAGTGCCTACCTCTTCAATGCCCAAACACAGATGAATACCTACAAGTACCAAGACCATCCAGGAAAACATGACTTCACCAAATGAACAAAATAAGCTGCCAGGGATCAATCCTACAGAAACAGAGATATGTGACCTTTCAGAAAATTCAAAATAGCTGTTTTGAGGAAGCTTAAAGAAAGTCAAAATAACGCAGAGAAGGAATTCGGAATTCTATCGGATAAACTAACAAAGAGATTGAAATAATTAAAAAGCATCAAGCAGAAATTCTGGAATTGAAAACTGCCATTGGCATACTGAAGAATGCATCCGAATCTTTTAATAGAAGAATTGATCAATCAGAAGAAAGAATTAATGCACTGGAAGATAGGCTTTTTGAAAATACACACTCATATAAGAAAAAAAGAATAAAGAACAATGAAACATACCTACAAGATCTAGAAAATAGCTTCCAAAGGGTGAATCTAAGAGTTATTGGCCTTAAAGAGGAGGTAGAGAGGGAGGTAAGGGTAGAAAGTTTATTTAAAGGGATAACAACAGAGAACTTCCCAAACCTCAAGAAAGATAACAATATTCAAATACAAGAAGGCTATGAACACCAAGCAGATTTCACACAAAGAAGGCTACCTCAAGGCATTGAGTAATCAAACTTCCAAAGGTAAAAGATAAACAGAGGATCCTAAAAGCAGCCAAAGAGAAGAAATTAATAACGTGCAATGGAGCTCCCATATGTCTGGCAGCAGACTTTTTAGTAGAAAATTCACGGGCCAGGAGAGAGTGGCATGACATATTTAATGTGCTGAAGGAAAAAACCTTTATCCTAAAATAGGATATTTAGTTAAAATACCCTTCAAACATGAATGAGACATACTTTCCCAAACAAAAGCTGAGGAATTTCATCAACACCAGACCTGTCCTACAAGAAGTGCTAAAGGTAGTACTTCAATCAGAAAGAAAAGGACATTAATGAGCAATAAGAAATCTGAAGGTGCGAAACTCATTGGTAATAGTAAGTACACACAAAAAAACACAGAATATGGTTACACTCTAATTGTAGTGTGTAAACTACTCTTAGCTTAAGTAGAAAGACTAAACAATGAAGCCAGGCACGGGGGCTCGTGCCTGTAATCCTAGCACTTTGGGAGGCCGAAATGGGCAGATCACCTGAGGTCAGGAGTTTGAGACCAGCCTGGCCAACATGGTGAAACCCCGTCTCTACTAAAAATACCAAAACTTAGCCGGTCATAGTGGCAGGTGCCTGTAATCCCAGCTACTCAGGAGGCTGAGACAGGAGAATACCTTGAACCCAGGAGGCAGAGGTTACAGTGAGCCATGATCATGCCATTGCACTCCTGCCTGGGCAACAAGAGCAAAAAATCTATCAAAAAGGAAGGAAGGAGGGAGGGAGGGAAGGAAGGAAGGAAGGAAGGAAGGAAGGAAGGAAGGAAGGAAGGAAGGAAGGAAGGAAGGAAAAAGAGACTAAATGAAGAACCAAACAAAACTAATAACCAAAACAATTTTTTAAAACATAGACCATACAATAAGATATAAATAGAAAAAGTTTAACAGTGGGGTAAGAACAAAGTTAAGGTGTAGAGCGTTTATTAATTTTGTTTTGTGTATTTGTGTGTTTATGCAAATGGTGTTGTTATTAGCTTAAAATAATGGGTTATAAGATACTATTTGCAAGCCTCATGGTAACCTGAAATAAAAAACATACAATAGATATGTATGCAAATCAATTAATGTAATACCACATATCAACAGAATGAAGGACAAAAACCACATAATTATTTCAAATGCTGAGAAAGCATTTGATAAAATTCAACATCTCTTCATGGTAAAATCCCTAAAACATTGGGTATAGAAGGAACATACCATGACATAATAACGTCATATATGACAGATTCATAGATAGTGTAAGACTGAATCGGGAAAAACTGAAAGCCTTTCCTCTAAGATCAGGAACATGCAAGGATGCCCATTTTCACCAGTGTTATTCAACATGGCACTGGAAGTCCTAGCTAGAGCAATCAAACAAGAAAAAGAAGTAAAGAACATCCAAATTGGAAAGAAAGAAGTCAAATTATCTTTGTTAGCAGATGATATGATCTTATATTTGGAAAAACCTAAAGACTCCACTAAAAAACTGTTAAAATTGAGAAGCAAATTCAGGAAAGTTGTAAAATATAAAATCAACATACAAAAATCACTAGCATTTCTATATGCCAACAGCAAACCATTTGAAAAAGAAGTTAAGGAAGTAATCTCATTTACAATAGGTAAAAATAAAACAGAATACCTAGGAATTAACCAAAGGATGGAAAGATCTCTACAATGGAAACTATAAAACATTGATGCAAGAAGTTGAAGAAGACACACAAAAATGGAAAGATATTCCATGTTTATGGATTGGAGGAATTAATATTGTTAAAATGTGCATATTACCCAAAGCAATCTACAGATTCAATTCAATCCCTATCAAAATACTAAGGACATTCTTCACAAAAATAGAAAAGACAATCCTAAAATTTATATGGAACCACAAAAGATCCAGAATAGCCAAAGCTATCCTAAGCAAAAAGAACAAAATTGGAAGAATCATGTTGCTTGACTTTAAATTATACTACAGAGCTATAGTAAGCAAAAAATGGCATGATACTGAGATAAAAACAGACACACAGATAATCTCTACACCTACAGTGAACTCATTTTTTACAAAGGTACCAAAAACTTACACTGGGGAAAGGACAGTCTCTTCAATAAATGGTGCTGGAAAAATAGGATATCCATATGCAAAATAATGAAACTAGACCCTCTTCTCTTACCATATACAAAAATCGAATCAAAATAGATTAAAGACTTAACTCTAAGACCTCAAACTATGAAACTACTAAAGAAAACATTGGGGAAACTTTCTGGGACATTAGACTGAGCAAAGATTTCTTAAGTAACACCCCATAAGCACAGGCAACCAAAGCAAAAGAGACAAATATGCTCATATCAACTTAAAAAGCATCTGCACAACAAGGGAAACAACAAAGTGAAGCAGCAACCCACAGAATGAGAGAAAATGTTTCCAAACCACCCAGCTGATAAGGGATTAATAACCAGAATACATAAGGAGTTCAAACTGTATAGGAAAAATCCTAATAAGCTGATTAAAAAACGGGCAAAAGACCTGAATAGGCATTTCTCAAAAGAAGAAATACAAATGGCAAACAGGTATATAAAAAGGTGCTCAACATGAATCATCGGAGAAATGCAAATCAAAACTACAACGAGATTATCATCTCACTCCAGTTACAATGGCTTTTATCAAAAAGTCAGTGGTAACAAATGCTGATGAGGATGTGGAGAAAAGAGAGCACTTGTACACTGCTAGCAGGAATGTAAATGAGTACAATCACTTTTGTTAACAGTTTGGTAGTTCCTCAAAAAATTAAAAATAGAGCTACCATAAAAATCCAGAATTCTCACTTCTGGGTATAAACCCAAAAGAAAAGGAATCAGGCTATCCATGAGATATCTGCACTCCCATGTTTATTACAGCACTATTCACAGTAACCAAAGATTTGGAAGCAACCTAAGTGTCCATCAACAGATGAATGGAAAAGAAAATGTGTATATATACACAATAAAGTACTATTCAGCCATAAAGAGAATGAGATCCTGTCATTTACACCACTATGGGTGGAGCTGGATATTGTTATGTTAAGTGAAATAAGCCAGGCACAGAAAGACATACATCATATGTTCTCACTTATTTGTGGAATTTAAAAATCAAAACAACTGAACTCATGGAGACAGAGAATAGAAGGATGCTTACCAGAGCCTGGGAAGGATAGTGGAGAGTTGGTGATGGTTGTGAGGGAATGGGGATGGTTAATGGGTACAAAAAATTGTTAGAAAGAATGTGAAAGACCCAGTATTTGCTAACACAAGGTGACTATAGTAAAAAATAATTTAAAATAACTTAAAGAGTGTAATTGGATTGTTTGTAACACAAAGGATAAATGCTTGAGGTGATGGGTAACCCATCTACTCTAATGTTATTATTACACATTTCATGCCTGTATCAAATATCTCACATAACCCATAAGTATATACATCTACTATATACCCATAAAAACTAAAAATAAATGGTGATAAAACTGCAATCCTTATAACAATGCTATAGCCTAATTCATTTCTATAATCACTAATCTATAAACATTCATAGTAACATGCTGTTTTAAAATCTTAACACATTAAATGAATCTAAAGAAACAATTCTATATACAAATGGGTTACAAACTTATTTTTAATTCATTATGTTAAGCTAAGGCAATAGAGAAAGGTCAGTGTTCATTGTTTACATGTGAGAAAAATAACTTATTTTCTAGTTAGCATTTATTTGTGGAGGAGTGATTTTATTTTCAGTGTTGTACATGATCACTGATTTTTAGAATGGGAATGTTCTTAAACACAAGTCTCAATTGGGTCTGCAAACAACAGTCTTAGCTGAGATTTTTTTTTTTTTTGAGACAGAGTTTTTGCTCTTGTCACCCAGGCTGGAGTGCAGTGGCACTATCTCTGCTCACTGCAACCTCTGCCTCCTAGGTTCAAGCGATTCTCATGCCTCAGGCTCCTGAGTAGCTGAGATTAAAGTCACCTGCCCCCACGCTCAGCAAATTTTCATATTTTTGGTAGAGACGTGGTTTCACCATGTTGGCCAGGCTGGTCTTGAACTCCTGATCTCAAGTGATCTGCCTACCTCGGCCTCCCAAAGTGCTGGGATTACAGGCATGAGCCACCGTGCCAGGCCTTAGCTGAGATTTTCAAAAGATAATCTTTGTTAACAGAAAAAGAGAATTGTCACCTTTTCACTTTTTCAGAGACAGGCATCATTTGAGTAATGTGAGAGTGTCCGCTCCATTTGAAGCAATTTCAATTCTTCCAGATTGTAAAGTCGAGAATGGGTGTGTGTTGCGGATGTGATGGGAGGGTGGAGGGCAGAGGCAGCTGCTAAGTCAAAGCCAGTCAGGCCATTTGTCAATTTCTCAAAACTATAGAGAAAGATGTCAATGAGGTTTATGGGCTCTGGCCCTATGGGGCCCTGACTTTCCACAATTTCAAGACCTTGATTGATCTGGTGGAAAAAAATCCCACCTCCCCTACTCTCTGCCCAAAGTAGCATCTCACAGGGTTATCAATTGGCATGTAGATGAAGGTATACATCTTGTATGCAAGGGGAGGGGGTATTTTTTTAATTGCAAGAGTAAAATGCCAAAGTGAGAGACGAAGAAATAATTTTCCCCTTGGCTCTTTGGAAGTAAGGTAGGAAAGGAAAAACAAGATAGTTGTAAACGAGCCAGAAATCTGAGTCTGAAATTAGTATCAATTAATGCGGGCAGGGATTTACCTGCTTATGTCAGATGAGCGAGTGTTTGTCTCTTAGAAACAGGGTCTTTTCTTTCCTCTTTTTAAAGCAGAAAAATTATTACTGCTTTCAGTTTTATTCAAGAGAGAGTTTCCAGAGTTTTGCAGGGAAAGGTTGTCAGATCACCCAACCTACGGAACATGCTAACTCTACTGAAATCATTTCTTCTATGTTAAGAGTTCATTTCTGACGGTTTATATTATCATCTAACACAGATGGATCTTTCTAGAGTCAGCCAAGATAAACACACGCTTCTACAATTATATGCTACAGGTGTTCTAGAATCAACCTCTACAGCAAATTTTTCTATCACCTAAAGCACATAGACTTTGCAGGTAAGCAACTTAGAAAATGTACTCCCTTAGCCTTTTTTTCCTCTTACTAAATCTAGGAAACATATGTAACACACTGAAAAAACTGTTCTTGAGACAGAAGAGTTGCTGTATTAATGCCAAGATCACCAATCCACTCGTGCAAGAGTTGTGTTCTTCATTACATAGCGAATGGGAGGGGAAAATATCTAAGAGCCATCCTAATACTAACCCTTGATAAGTATTGTGGCAGTGTGAAAAGAGCACTGAGTTCAGAGGCCTGGATTTCAGTGTTGACCCTGCTACTGGCCATGTGATCTTAGGCAGATCACTTACCTTCTCTCAACCTCAGTGTCCACATATATTAAATGAAGATAATAACGCCAATATTGGGGTCGCTGGGAAATTTGAATGAAATGATGGATGTGAAAGAAAGTAGAACCCAGAACAGCACGATCCTACAAAGTATAGTTTTTTTATTATTCATCATCTGAGCTGTTACACAGGAGCAAGCAGGGTGTGATGGGAAACATTGACAGCAGGGGCTTCTGGGATTTTCAAAGGGCAAGTACTGAGCTCATACTAGACACGAAGCTGCTTAACAGATTGGGAAGGCAAGTGGGTTTGAGAAGCTTTTATTTTTATCTGGAACAATCTGCAGGGATGTCCTGCTGCCGTGTCTTAGACCAAGTGTGGTCTTTCTCCTCCAACTTGACTAAAGATGCTGCAGGTATCGATGTGGGTGGCCCCAGTGGTTTGGTGGTGTAAGTGAGTATTTCCCAGGAGTCACTAACTCTGAAAGACCTAAAGGAGAAGTTACATTGTTAATGAAAGCCAGTTAGTCCCCTATGGAAAACTGTACGTCTCCTCCAGGATCCAGATGAACACCTGTGGGATGTCAGATACCGGAGTCCTCACCCTCAGAGGAAGGGAAGAGAGAAACGCATGGAACTGCATCCAAGAAATGCTCTGGATACAGAATAAGTTCTGCTACAGCCACAGGCCCAACATGTGACAGGCAGATTACTTAATTTCTAGTAAGTAAGTTCTCAGATTTCTCAACAATTTCATTTTGGGGTCACTTTGTTAGGATTGAGAAACAAAGTTTTCAAGGGAACGTATGTCATTCATCAGGGCCAGACTGAGACTTTTCAGCTTCTTTCCAGACTTTGAAAATGTAGGAAACCCGCAGCCTCAACCTATTCTCAGTAGGTCTTGCCCACCTTATTTTCATTTTGCCTTTGGTAGAGGCAAGAATGAAGTTGGTCACAGTCTGGCTCAGGCTGAAAAGCTTCAGGCTGTTCCTGGGATCTTGATTCAGTTGGAAACATGATGGGACGACCCCATAGGATACTATGTGGTCAGTCTTGATTAGAAGGACCCTGCTGGAGGAACATGAGAGGAGTCTGATTTCTAAGTAACAAGGTCATGGGTGCCATGAGGAGTGAGAAGAACAAGCAGGTGGGCCTCCATGCTCCCATCCCAGAACAGTGCCCTTAATCATTTATATATGCTGAGAATTCACTTAACAAGTTTGAAAAGCCTTGCCATAGGGCATAGGTGCCAAGGAAGAGATATGCACAATTTTAGAAGGGGCATATACTTGTTCCTAATTCAACACCTAGAAACAGAAAAGGACAGTGATATCTCTAGACCCTCTAGATTCATAGTAGAAAATCGTAAGCAGATTGGAAAAAAGAATTCTCTTCTTCAAATTGAACTTCAATAAAAGAACAGATCTTTTCTTCTCTCTGGAGACTGGCTACCTGAAAAATAGAATAAGCATGAGCTGACTCTGGGGTCCAGTGAACTCAGGTTTCAGTCCTGGATTCACCACTGCCTAGCTGTGTGACCTTGGGCAAGTTACCTAGCCTGTCTGTGCCCCACTTTCCTCATGTCAAATAGGGATATTAATGAAAACTACCTCCTAAGATTCTAGTGAGGATTAAGTGAGTTAAACACATATAACGTGGTTAGAACAGCAACTGGCACACAAATGCTCAATAAACGTTTACTACTGTTCTATTAAAAAGGCAATGTGTCTGTATGTGGTAGAGACCATGCAAATTGTTGCAGGGTCAAGCTGCACCTTACCTTGGTGGGTAAAACCGAAGAATATGAAGTCACTGAAAACTGACTCTGGCACTCACTTTGACTTCGGACAAGTCAGTTAACCTCCTAAGCCTCAACTTTCCCAGCTGTGAATGAGGATAAAAGCAGAACCTCTGTTGTCGGTAGCTACTGGCTCTTACTTTGCTTTACTTCCATGATTTTTGTCACTCTTCTTATTTCTCACAAGCTTGTACTTTGCTCTACCTCAACCATCCATTCCCGCGATCACACCCTAGACTTTCTCATCTATACAGGGGACCCTTGCAATCTCAGTTTCAAATATCCACTCTCCAGCCACCACCTCCCATGCAGCTGGCTTAAGTAGTCTTATCACCATGTTTTTACATAACCTCCAATCCATCAACCTCCATTAGCCTGTCAACGTCCATCTGCCTCTACTTCCTTCCCTGTGCAACTTAGATACCACATTCTGTTGTTATAATCACCAACTTGCAAACACCCTCAACTCCTTTTCCTTATTCTCTATCCTTCATGCTCACTGCCACAACCTCACCCCTAGATGAGGGTCCCCATTTTCCTTCTCTGTGCATTACACTAACCTAACATCACTGATGAAAATCGCACAACCCAGCTGACAGCTCACACTTTAAACTCGTGAGCTCAGACTTCAGATCACCACCCAGAAATCCTGCTCATGTTTGTCTACAATCAGGCTTGCTTTCCCAATGCCCAAGAAGACTTCTTTATACTTTCTCACTCTCTTTAAATATCCCATACTCTTGCTGTCAGCTAATGATCTTGCTCGACAGTTGATTGAGAAAATGGAAATCATTAGATTAGTATTTTTTAGTCTCCTCACAAGCAAGCCCGAAAATCAATTTGCATCTGTGTCCTTTTTAGCTTTCTTTTGTATACTTTCAGTGGCAGAAGAGGCCCTGTTCTTATAAAAGGTCAATGCTTCTACATGTCCCTTCTGTCAATGACTTCACTCCTCAAATTATCTTTATCCTCCTACATTAGATCATTTTCATTGTCATGCAAAGAGGCTCTAATATTTGCCTTCTTAAAAAAAAAGACCTTCTCAAACCCCATTAGTCCCTTAACTAATACCTTTTTTTTCTCTTTATCATTGCAATGTTAAATTTCTCTAAGACGCTCCTTGAATTTACTGTCTCCATATTCTCATCTCTAGTTCACTCTTCAACCAACTTTAACCTGGCTTCTGTTCACATCACATAATGAAAACTGCTCTTAACAAGGCTACAAGAATCTCTGATGCCACATCTGAAAGGAGTTTTTCCTCATCTTACCTTCTCTTATTTGATCTCTCCACAGTCTTTGACGCAGTTGATCACTCGTTATGTTTTGAAATATTCTCCTCTTTTAGCTTCTGTTATATACCACACTGCCCCGATTCTCCTCTTATCATGCTGGATACTCCTTTTTAGTCTCCTCCGTTGGTTCCTCATGTCCTCAATCCCTAAATATTGGCACCTTCCAGGCCTCTGTCCGCAGCTCTCTTCTCGTCTATGTCTACATCCTCTGCCTAGGTGATCACATCCAATGGCCTTAACTACTACTTATGCACAGGACTAATATACATCCCAAATATTTACCTAGACTTTCTTCTGAACTCCACACTTACATATACAACTGTTTAAAAGGTATATCCACTTGGATAACTTACAGGCACCTCAGACTTGGCATGGCCAAAATAGAGTTGTGTTCTCCTATCCATTTGCTCAAACGGGAAACCTAGGAGATAACCTGGATTCTTCCCCTTTCTTTGCCACTCCCATTTAATCCATTAGCAAGTCCTAAGAGCTAACCCTCCCAAACAGATCTCAAATACCTCTATCTCTGCTGTTGCCACCTTATCCAGGATATCATCCTCTCATGATTCTTGCCTCTTTGTTTTCATTCTTGCCTTTCTTCAATGTGTCCTCCCCACAACAGCTTTTGTGATGACATCAGATGCAAATTGGATCACAATTAAAATCCTTCTATGGCTCACAAAGTCTCTTAGAATATGAAATCTCAATTTCCAATGTTACCCATAAGGCCCCTGCACCGCCTGGCCCCTGCCTACCTCTCCAGCCTTGTCTCATGCCACATTCTCTCCTTTCTCACTGCGCTTTTGTCACCCCGGTCTTTTTTTTCCATTCTTCACACACACGTCGGGTTCTGGCAGGGACAGCTTTCTCCACCTCCCTCCATCTCCGCCCTAATTCTTGCCAGAGATGGCTCTCTCACTTCATTCAGATCCCTGATCACACATCATGTCTTCAGAAAGGCCTTTCTTGAACACTTTATCTAAAGTTGGCCCCCATTTTTCCCTATTTCAAAACCTCATGTATGTTCATCACTGCACTCATCATAACTAGCAAATATTTTGCATTTTCCCTTTGGGGGTGGCTATGTCTTCCCCATGAAGCTATTAACTATGAGGGCAGGGACCAAGACAATTTTATTCACTGTTATATCTCCAGTGTATATTACGATACAGTGTCTGGCAATTAACAATATCAACTGTTATTATTATTTGCAGACATTGAAGCAATACATAACCATTATCTATTTCTACTGACCAAAAAAAAAAAAATCAAATTCACTAAAACTTTTGACCAATGTTTGTGGGAGTCACCTCTGGAGTGTTTTTCTCTGAGGTCTCTCTGACTACTCTTCTGGCCCTGATGACTCTTCTGCTCCACATGGACCCTCCTTCATAGCTGCGGGACAGCTCACACAAGGGGACTAACACCATATCGAAGGGGCAGGGAGACTCTGTCTCCCTTTTTTGACAAATATTTTTCTAGAGCCTCACATAAGAAGTCTTTCATAATAACCTAAATTACCACTGAAAGGTTGGTTCATGCAGTTCACTTTGAAATGAGGTTAATATAAATTATATAAAGAATAAAACATGAAGACGCAGCTGAGTCTCATGCCAAACAGGAAGTGGAGGAGCAGTATCTGGGCAGTGAAAAAGCTCCCCAGGTGGTTCGTACCATCAGGCAAGACTGGGAGACTGGTGTCATGCTTAAGAGCAAGGGCTTTGCTGGGTTCCATTGACCTTTCACTTGGAGTCCTAGGAAGCCCCTTCTCTTCCTCTCAGCTCCAGGCTACCTCCCTCTGGCCAGGGCCACAGTAGTAGAAAGGCAAACTCTGGCCTGTTGGCATAGCCACTGTTCCTCAACTACTCTCTGCAAGGGAAGTAGTTGAGGCACCACAGGCATTCCTTCCCCCTTAACCGAAGGCATATTTTTCTTGGCTCTTTTGCTTGCTTTCTGAGCCTTCTGCATCCCCCTTCCTTTATTTTAGGATAGTGTCCGGGCCCCAGATAGACAGTGAACTAATGTGTGGTAAAATAATCTCACCAGTCACTAATTTTCACTGTTGTACACTTGATTTAACCTGGATTTGTTTTTGATGATTTTGTGACACTATGAGAGCAAAGAGATAATACTGCATCTGCCACTTGCTGCTGTATGGCTTAAGGCAAGTCCTTTCACTTTTTTTGAGATCCAGTTTCCTCATCTATAAAATGGGGATATTCATTTAGTCAATCACTACTTACTGAATATCGATTGAGTAAAGCACCTAGGACATATTCATATACACATCAAGGTCATGGTGGGGACTGAGCAAGATGGAGTATGTGGTATGTGGCTCATAGTCAACACCCAATACATGTTGCTGCTGTTAGTTTTAGCCTATGAACAATTTTAAGCATCAAGTTACCAGTAATTCTGAGACTCACAATAAGCAAATGTAGAAACTATTAACAAGTACTCAGGAAACACCACAATGCTGCTTTCCATAAGTTGTAAGGTCAGCAGACCTCATTCCCTTGGTCAAGGGCTTACATGATGCCCGCCTTGGCCATGCTAAGGCTTTTGAACCAGCTGTCAATGAATCTCCTCATGAAGGCAATGCCAATTTATCACTGGGGTTGGTTTCTGTTTTGTTTGCTTGTTTGTCTCTCACACAAGGATCTCAAATAATAATTTTTTACTACATTGGAATAACTTTTTCTACATTACTACATTTCTTCCCTTTTTCTTGTTAAATGCCTTTTATTGTTTCCAGCCTTCACTCATTCATTTATTCAGCAAATAACTACACCTCTGTGCCAGGTGCTAGGGATACAATGGTTTCCATGAAACTATAAAACCATCTGTGTTTCAACTATTTGCCAGTCACCAATTAATAATAATAAAGTCTCAGCCCTTATGGAGTTGACATTCTAGTGGGGTCTATAAATTGCCCTCACCCCTACTTCACACAAGACTGTCAAATGCCTGAAATCAGGGGCTGTGGTAGTGGCTCTTTCTTTGCGTCCTCTCTATTTTTATTTTTTATGGAGATGGGGATCTTGCCATGTTGCCCAGGCTGGTCTCTAACTCCTGGGCTCAAGTAATCCTCCCGCCTTGACCTCACAAAGTGCTGGGATTACATGTGCGAGGCACCACAGGCAGCTTGGGTCCTGTCTTAAACACAGTAACCAGAGTACAGCTTGGGGTACACAAGATGCCCTCCAAGAGACTTCTCGATGGCTTAATGTATGCCAATGCTTAGAAGAATGCACCAGCCATTATTCTGGAACTGAAACATGAAGTGGTTAAGAAATATGACCAGGTTCCTGAAGCAAGTAAATGATAAAGCCGGCATTTGAACCCTGAACCCAGGTGGTGAAGATTCTCCTGTCATTCCACCCAGATTGTCCTCTTTTGTAAGTACCTAGTGACACCACTTTCAAATCAAGTGTGGAGCCCAGAGTTCTGGCCTCACGCCTTAGTTGACATTTTCCCTGACTGCAGAGTCCTGGGGTGGCCCTGTGTACTAGGCTGAAAACTGAACATCTGGGACACAGCAAGCTAATCCTCATCCTCATGAATTTCTTCATTTTTCTGAGTCACCTTGGCTACTTCAGTTAAGTCCAGCTCAGGTTAAAAAAGAAAGAAAGAAAAGACAAGAAAAAAGAAACTAAGGAGAGTTGCTTCTATAGCAAAATAAAATTTTACAAGATAAGGAGTGCATACACTCTTTTTTGAGGCTAAAATGAAACAAATTCCATCTGTGAAAACACTGAGTGACAGAAATAAGGCTCCCGTCCATTACTGGAGACCCTGGGTTTTACACTATCAGTGTCTCTGATAGTAGACAGGAGCCTTATTTCTCAAGTTCATTCTCAAGATACAGAGACCGTCTCAAGATACCGTCTAAGGCTGGACAAGATACCTACTTTCATTTGGATGGCTGGTACTGGCAGCTCCACGAGATACATATAACTTCTTATCTAGAAAAGAAGAAAACATTATTGGAACTGAATTTTCTGGAACTAGGTTAGAAAGTGCCCAGTAGCTCCCCGGGGGCCCCACATTGCCTGGCCCTAAGTTTATGAATATCAGGCATATTCTCTCTTATCAGATGCTACAAAAACAGAGAAGCTACTGTTTTTAAGGTTCCCCATTTTCCAAGGCAGTGTTTCTGATTAAGGGTCACTGACTTCCTCAACAGGTCCTAGACTGCCAGTCACCAATTAATACAACTGATGTCAACATGAGCAGAGCATGCAGACTTTGGTAATAACCATTTGTTTGTGAATGTGCCTTGAGATTTCTGGAGTCGGACAATGTCTGCATTATAGTTTCACCATGACGTGCCTGGCTTATAGTAGATGCTCACAAAATATTTGCTGAATTGGATTTAAACTGTAAAGAGTTGTTATGTTTGGAAGGTGATGACTTCAACCCTCTGTGTTCTAACCAACTATTGAAACAGGGCTCTGTTGTGTGCATGCACAGGCATATATACAAGCACAGTTGGCCTAATTTTCCCTGTAAATCCAGTAAGAAAGGACTTTTCAAAGAGAGTAGAGGGGTACGAATTTTCACAGGTTTCCCAAGCATGCCACTTTTATGATTTACTCCTTAAGTACATTGCTAATCAAATTCTGGGAATGACAGAGTGGTATTTTGATGGGGAAATTTGTTTTCCACATTAGAATGGAACACAGTGCCTGACTGAGGTAGGCTATGCTGAACAGGCCCTTTGTTTACTGTACGCTTAGTTCAGGGTAAAGACAGTGCCCAGTAATTTCTTGCTGGCTTGGAACACTAGAACCACATATATATATGGATAAGGAAGCTACAAAAGAAAATTCATTCAGAGTACAGAATGCCAGAGGATGCAGACTTGGTCCCACGAAACTATAAAAAAATATATATTTATACGTGTTTCATATGAAAGGCAAATCTTGTAGATTGATTGTAGAGTAGATTGAATTTTTGGTGGAAGTATAATTAATGCCAATTCTTCCCGGTCCTTTTACAAAGAAGGGAGCCTTGTTTTCTGATGGATGTTTTGCATCTGGTAGGCACTAATTAAATATTTGCTGGGTGAATAAGTGAATGAAGAAGTGAGTGAGCCTTAAGGGAGTTTTTAGTTCAGGGGAGGGGTGGCGGTCAGGGAGCAGGAACCCAAGGGAAACCAAGCAGGTTTCCCAGAGTGCAGGAGCAAGCCAGGGACAGCCAGGCACTGTTACATCTCCAAGCAGCAATGGGGCTGCCTCTACCGTTGCTTTGAATTTTAATGTGTGGAGCAGATGGCTGGTATAGATTGCCCTTGTTTTTCGTCTGGAGCCTGACATCACAGCAAGTTGGCAACTTGTTTGGAGGCTACAGTTTGAGGCTGTAGGTACGTCATGGAGCTCTATTTGGCAAATGCCTTATTTAATTGCTCCCAACGATGTGAACACAGGACCCTACGATATTAGGCAGCAGCCCATCATTTTTCTAAGGTAAGGCCAAGTTGACGGGCTAGGGTGAGTACTTTGGGCCTAGTCCATCTGGCTGACTATCTATGTAACCCTTTAGCTATTAAACTGTGAATGTCAATGAAGCATAGTGAAAATATATGGAACATTTAAGCGAACATTCTGTCCCTCAGCAGCCCTATGTCCAGAGTGGCAGCAATTAGTCTGGGCACCTCATCTCATGCCAACTCACTCTCAGCCACAACCAACCAGAGGCACCCCTCCAAGTATCTGTAGGCATTTCCTTACAGTGGACGGAGCCGGGATGCATGTTGAAGAGCAACCCTGTGCTTCCATTCTCCCTGGCAGCAGATTCCTGAGGACGGGCTAAGCATCTGTCTTGCTGGAGAAGACTTAGGAAAGGCTCACGTTTCCCATCAGGTTGGGGCTCTGGAACCAGGTGCCGAGCCGGGAAGGCATGAGAGTAGCCAGGCTCTAAGGAACTGGGGCCGGCCACAGAGGAGAAATGCCACAGCTCTCCAGGCCGAATGGAGGCCCTTCTAGCCAGGGATGGTGAGAACTGATTCACAGCCACGGGACCAGGCACATGTAAGCTGCAGTTGGCACGGTTTGTGACAGGTACTTCTGGCTGTGGCTTTGTCCATGGAGAAGAGTAACGCCACTGATTTGGAGACATGCTATCATCTGACAAGGAAGATTTAGAAGACATGTTAGGCATTTATCGTTTTCAAAATGAATGTAGCTTTTTTCAGTAATACATACTTCATTTTTTTTACCTTGAAGGAAACACAGAAAAGCTAAAAAAATAATTATCCTAGTGATAATATCCAGAAATAGCCATTGTCCTCTGCAGGTATACTCCTTCTAGGATTTGTTTCTATTCATGCATTCATTGTTTTCACAACATATATTGTTATTAAAGCCATTTTTACTTCATTAAAATATTATGAAAAGCCTCCTATAGAAATGAATAGGCCAGGTGCGGTGGCTCACACCTGTAATCCCAGCTCTCTGGGAGGCCGAGACGGGCAGATCACTTGAAGCCAGGACTTAGAGACCAGCCTGGCCAATATGGTGAAATGCTGTCTTTACTAAAAATACAAAATTTAGCTGGGTATGGTGGTGCACACCTGTAATCCCAGCTACTCAGAAGGCTGAGGCAGGATAATTGCTTGTGTCTGGGAGGCAGATATTGCAGTGAGCTGAGACAACAGAGTGAGACTCAGTCAGAAGAAAGAAACAAGGAAAGAAAGGAAGAAGGAAGGAAGGAGAAAAGGAAGAAAGAAAGAAAGAGAAAGAAAGAGAGAGAAAGAGAGAAAGGAAGGAAAGAAAGAAAGAGAAGGAGAGAAAGAAAGAGAGAGGAAGGAAGGAAGGAAGGAGGGGAGGTAGGTAGGCAGGGAGGGAGGTAAACACCAGCTTTTTAAAGTGCTGTACTTTAAAGGTAAGGGAGTAATGTGGCTAACAAACTGTGCTCTGGGGCACCCGGTGACCATACAGGACTTTGGACTGTGGCACACCAACCCACTTTCCCTTAACATTTCAGAGAATCCTAGAAGGGAAGCAGTTAAGAGAAATATTCGAAACACTCTGGGACTCTGCTTTCCACATTTCAGGCATTCAGCCCCTAAGTCATATGTATGAGGCCTGCAAGGCCTGTTCAGATGGAAACTGCCTAGTTGTCAGGGGCTACACTTTGTTTCTAATTTGTGCTTAGGACATGCAGTACCCTCATTTAATATGAAACAGACTGTGATTATCCCAAATCAGCGTAATCACTCTCTTTGTGCACTGAATTGCTTTTGGCCTGGAGATATTAATTTTCAGAAGTAGCATTCACCCTCAGCAAATGTCATATATGTGGACTGCTTGGTTATTTCCATTTTTTTCCAATTATGTTAACAGCATTTCAATGAGCATCTTTGTATAGATACCTTTGGACCTGGATCCAATTAGCTCCTTAAGGATACTTTTCTAGAAGTAAAAGTGTTTGGTTGTTGCTATCATCTAGTTTTATTTTACAGCTGGTATTTTAAATACACCAAATAGGGACTCCACAGAACTTTATAAAGGGCTTAACATTTACCTGTGCTGGTCATTCACACAACTCTAGGAGTTAAAACCACAATATGAGGCATAGGGATGTTAAGAGACTGAACCAAGGTAGCAAAACAGATTAGCCAAGTAGGAAATTGATTAGTAATGGGAACGATAAGTAATGGGAAGGGAAGTAGTTGCTTGGACCCCATTTTGCAAAAGCAGAATGCTGAGGGTCAAGAGGTACTTAGTTTCTTCTTACAAAGTTCATGTGGATTGGTTAAGAGGGTTGGAGTGTCCTTTGGTCCCATAGACACTAATCTAATTGTGCCTGTGATAGCCACTGAATCTGAGATCTCAAATGTCCAGAATGGCTCAGGACAAGGATGAATGTTTTCCCCATTCTCAACACCCACTCAGGCAAGGAGGGAGGAGGGAAAGAGCTCTTCTAGACAGTGCTTAAAACCTGGAGCCTATCATCTATCCAACATAATGGAGAGAGGGTGGATGTGGAGACAAAGGAAGACTGACCAGCTGGAGAGGTTGTCTGGGACGTTGGTCCTCTTTCCCATACAAACCTCTCCTAGCTCTCCTGAATGTTCAGTTTGACTGGATAGTGTACAAGATAAAAAATTCTGAGAGGCCTGCACAGTGTTACCGGAGTGCCGTCACTCAGTGAAACGCAAAAGATAGAAACAGAAGTCCAAGCCCTCATAGCACAGACATTCTGCCCAGCATCTCACACCATTCACAGTGAATGATGGGCGATGGCTGGACCTTCTTATGAAACCGAAGGCAAGACAATATGTAAAGATTAGTTTTTCAACATGCAAACTTAAATGTCACCCTTTCAGAAAGGCCTTCCCTCAACCTCCAATCTAAAGTTTGTGACCCTGTTACTTTCTGTGACTGCACCCTGTTTATTTCCTTCGTGGCAGTAACCTATAATTTATTTATTTCTTCATTCTTACATTCATTCATTCACTATTGGTCTTCATTATTCAGTAAGGTTTGCGAGAGCTGGGATCATTTCTCTTTTGTTCACCATCATATCCCCAAGAACTTGCACAGTGCCTAGCACATAGTGGCCCTGAGAAAGTATTATTCTAATGAGTGCACACACATTTACACACAAACACACATATATGTGCACAGTTGCAAACATGTACACGTCCATACTCATTAACGCAAACATGTACACACACACACACACACACACACACACACACCCTTCCCCACTGAACCTTTCTAAATTAAAGAGCACAGCACGAAAGTGGTTAAAGAATAGACTTTGAAATCAGACAGGCTTGGAATCCAATCCCAGATCTGTCACTTTCTAGCTGTGTGACACCGAGCAAATCCCCACCACTTCTGAGACTGTTACGAGACTGAATGGGATAAGCCATGTAAAGGGTTTAGTAGTACAGTGCCTGGTACACAACTGATACTCAATAAGCGACAGCTGTTGCTATTGTTATTATTAATCATCTCAGTTTGGAAACCCACTCTGGGTTTCTTTACTGGTTTGCAATACTCAGCATTATCAACATGAGAAAAGCAAGACGGTAATTCATGTATGAGACCTGAGAATCCTCCCTGCTAACAGTCACCTAGTGCTGGAGAACGGAAGGGCAGAAATGACTGAGCCAAGGAGCCCATAACAGCAGCAGAGGATGGAATAGATACTGGTTATAAAAGAGATTTCAGAAGTCTTTGCTCAGTCTGTGGCCATTCTCCGGGAATAACACCTCAGAGGTGGGCAGGAACCATTTATAAATATAGAATATCTTTCATTTATTGAGTGCTCACTATGGGCAGGCACTTAGCACTCTACATACATGATCTCATGTGATCCTCACAGCCACCCAGGTAAGAAAATTGAGACCCAGAATGGTTAAGTGACTTGTCTAAGACCACACAGTTAGCAGGTGGTAGAGGTGTCTGATTACAAACCTCATGCTCCTGCCAACTATGCTTCCCCAATATTGCAAAGAATGCAGTGAGCTGGGCACTTTCACTTGCTCCTTCGGTTGGAGGCCTGGCAGATTGACATAACATTTCTAGGGAGAAATTTGTCGATATATATCAAAACCCTAAAATTTGCATGTACTCTTTGACCCAAGCATTCTACATATAGCAATTTATTTTAAGGATATAGCCAATGAGGTAAAAATATACCTACAAAGATGTTCAAAGTGATTGATTTAATATAGTGAAAGAGTAGCAACAACCTAAATATCCAAATATTTGAATAAATTTGGTACATCTATAAAAGGATACTCTTGAGCTATTAAAATGACGTTGTGGTAGCACATTCAATGGCATGGAGAACTGAATATGGCACTGTTGAATTTTAAAAGCAGGTTACAACCCTTATGCACAAAATGATGCCATGTTGTCAAAATTAGTACACGCACATAGATGCACATGTTTTTTGTTTCCTGAATGCTTATCTGTGTTTTCTAAATTTCCAAAGATGAGTATATTTTATGTTTGTAAATAGCAAAAATTATGTTTTAAGCAAAAACTTAAGAAACCAGTTGACCCGTGAAGCTCCCAAAAGATGAGCCACAGCTGTGAATTACTAATCCATGATTGCCTAATTTCCTTCCATCCATCCTTTCTTTTCTTTCCTTCTCTTCTCCCTCTTTCTGCATCTTTTAATGCAAATTTTGTCTTTTTTTTGCTGAGACAGAATCTCACTGTCTCCCAGCATGGAGTGTACTGGCAAGATCGTAGCTCACTGCAGCCTCAGTTTCCCAAGGCTCAAATGATCCTCCCACCTCAACCACAGCCTCCTGAGTAGCTGGAAATACAGGTGTGAGCCAGCACACCTGGACAAATTTTTAATATTTTTTTGTGTAGAGATTGGTCTCTCTATGTTGCCCAGGCTGGTCTTGAATGCCTGACCCTCCCAAGGTGCTGGGATTACAGGAGTGAGCCACCATGTCTGGCTTATAAATCTCATTTTATGATGAAGTCGAAACCAAGAGCCCTCTGAACACACGCACATTGACTTTCCCCTCTCTGCTCTCTTTGCTGGTGGCATTTGCACTTCATTCATTCCGCCCAAGTACAAAAAGCCCATTATTTGCATTAGCTGAGGTCAAAATAACACCCGAGGCAGAGGGACAGCTTACAGGAGACGGTCCTGTTCCAGGGCACCAGAGGGGCCTTTCAGTTCCTTCCCCTCTTTCACAGCTGCCTCCCTGGGGTACCTAGTCTTTGGATGAATATCTGTTTCTTTTCCCAACTGAAAATGGAGATCAAATACAGAATATGAGCTAGTATTTGAAAAGTTGAGTGGCTAAGACATGAAATAGATTCTTTCTGTGGCAAATACTATAGATTCCCCATCTTAGCTGGGAAATCTTGGGCAAATCACTAGACTGTCTGACCCTGTTTCCTCATCAGGAAAATGGACACAGTCAGAGTTAACCTGAACAGTTGGTGTGAAGATTCAATGAGATAACGCACGTGACAGCCCCTAGCAAAGGGTCTGGCACACAGAAAGTTTTCAAATGTGTTAGCCATTATACACATTATGAGCGATAGTCTTTATAGGTATTAGATTCTCTTGCTAGGGCATTGTCAGAGTATACAAAGGCAGGACAATGGGGTAGTCAAGACACTGGCTCTGGAGATCAATGGACTTGGGTTTCAATCTTTATCACTCACTGGCTGTGTTACCCATCTCTAGGCACTTACCTTCTCTGGGCTGCAGTTTCCTGCTCTGTAAAATAAGGATAGTAATACCCATTGCAAAATGGTTTTGTGAAGCGCAACCAACATGCAGAAAAATGCACAAATAGAAGTGTGCCGCTGGGGGAACTTTCATAAACTGGGTAATGAGCACCCAGCTCGAGTACCAACCTGACCACCACCCAGAAGCACCCTGTACTCCCTCTCAGTCAAGACTCCTCCCAAAGACAACCACTATCCTGTCTTCTAACACCATAGGTTCTATTTGCCTGTCTTTGAACCTTACAAATCACAATGGATTTTGTAGACTGAAGTAAAATGCATTAATTTGAGTGTGGTGTCTGGCATCTAGTGGGAGCTCTACATGTTTGTGCGGATAGATTCCTTTCCCTTACGAGAAAGAAAGACAGAAAACTATCGGTATTTACAAGGGCCATAAGCAACTAGCCTGACTATATCTCACATAGATATTCACACTTAAAAAACATTTTTTTTTGGACAGAGTCTCACTCTGTGACCCACGTGGGAGTGTGGAGTGCAGTGGCGTGATCTCGGCTCACTGCAACCACCGCCTCCCAGGTTCAAGTGATTCTCCTGCCTCAGCCTCCCGAGTAGCTCGGATTAGAGGCATGCCCGGCCATGCTCAGTTAATTTTTCTATTTTTAGAAGAGACGGGGTTTCACCATGTTGGTCTTGAACTCCTGACCTTGTGATCCACCCGACTGAGCATCCCAAAGTGCTGGGATTACAGGCATGAGCCACTGTGCCTGGCCGATAGTCACACTTTTTTTTTTTAAAGTCAGCATTTCTTCCCTACCCTCACTGATTATGGCAGATGGGAGGGGAGAGAGAAGGAGGCTGGACCCATTGAGATTGGCATAAAAACCCAGGTATATGCCCTGTCACCTTCTCCCAGCAGCCCAGCAGCAATGTCACCAGGCCTGAGGCCAGCCTTAGGACTTGGTCTGGGAACAGGATAGGAAGAACACAGGCTGGCATAAGTGCCAGGATCATGCCCACTACAAACAATAGTTACTGAAGCTTCTCTAGCTACTAATTCTAAAATTCTCAATGTCCTTTTAAAACAGAGATAATTCAAGGATACCTTCAACGTGTTATTTTCTTTTCTGAAGTACAGCCAGTATAAATTGTCCATAAGTAAATTTAAAAAAAAAACATTGATTGGGGAAGAGAAGCCAGGAAATTTGACAGCATTTCCTAGCCACACGGGTCTCTGTGTTTGGGCTTTGCATATTTGGCTCAACAGAGAACCCTTAGAATGTGGGTGAGTCTGCCATAGGAGCCCATGAATGGGAGCCTGTTCTACTTGGCATGGCGTAGCTGGGCTGGATGGCCTGGTGTTGGCGTGTAGGGGTTGAGAGGATGCTAACAGTCAGTGACGAAAGTCCACTTGAAAGATTTCCCACCATTTTCAAAGCCATATGTATGTCATATAACACCTCCAGTGAGAACCTCTGTGGGACTGGAAGTCTTTCATGGGGCCCTCCCTTGCGGCAGCAGAGCTTATGAGAAACTTGACTCCCAATGGTGATAAGAGAGGCTTTGAGGGAGGCAGTCTTTCCTCCATTTGCTCAATCAGCAGACAAATACTTGCCTAGCCCACACCTCGCACTGTGAGGCAGACGACATCTTCACAGGCAAGGGATCTGTGGGCTTCTCATAGGGAAAAGGCAACAACCAAGAAGGAAGATGGAGGAGCAAGCCGCCTCTGTCTGGCCTGTGAAGGCTGGCTTGGGCAAGAAACAAGGCCACAACCGACTTCCCTTAGGGGGCAGGGGCTTCACAGAAGGATACAGGGTGAAGTCAGAAGGCATAGGAAACTCTACAGCAGCCACGCAGCAGAACCCCCGAAAGCCTGGAGGCTTATGGGAGAGACCTGCTGCTCTGTGATCCTGGTGTTTCGAACACAGGTCCTCACATCTATCTTGGCTGTTTAAAACTCAACTCAAGCTTTGGACTACATAGCAATTACTATATGCCACTTGATATACATTATCTCATTGGCTCCCTGCAAGCACTGTCCTAAAATTCAATAATATTCCATTTTAGAGATGAGGAAACTGAGGCACAGAGAGGTGAATTGATATTTCTGGAGATCACACTGTTAGTAAGTGATGGAGCTGGCCTGGCCCCATGCTGGGTGGTTCTAAAGCTGTACACCACACCATAGCACTTCTCTACGGTGACCCCATCTGTAGGGTCAACACCTTGTGATCCAAATCACAATTTCATTCATTCAAGCCATTTGTATTGAGTGCCTCCATATGTCAGGCGTTGTACTAGGTACTTGGAAAGCAGCAGTTAACAGACTGAGTCCCGGCTGCCACAGAGCTCAGAGGGTGAGGGGAAAGAGGAGTCAAGAAAGAATTACAACATATAATGTGCCTGGTAGTGACAAATGCTAAGAAGAAAAATGAACCAGGATAAGTGGACAGAAGTGAGAGTGTTGGGGTTTTCATTTTTTTAAAATAGATTACTCGGACAAGGACTGTTTGAAGTCATGACATCCAGGTGGAGACTTGAATGGAGAAAGGTTAAGCCATGCAGGTATCTGGGGAAAGAACATTCCAGGGATAGGAGAGACCATGCACAAAGGGCAGGCCTGAGGCAGGATTGTCCTTGGCATATTTTAGGAATAGCAAGGAGCCTAGACTGGAGTGGGTAAGGCAGAAAGTGGTAAGATATGAGACCAGAAAGACAATGGGGGCCCAGAGGAGATAGGGCCCCATTATAGACTTTAGATTTGATTCCAAGTGACATAGGAAGTTGTCAGGGAGTTTTGAACAGAAGAGTTCTAGGGTGTGAATTTCATTTTAATGCTACCATTCTGATTGCCCTCCTAAGAATAGACTGAAGGGGAGGAAGGGAAGAAGCAATGAGACCAATTAGGAGGCAACTGTAACTGTAACAACTATGGGGGCGGGGAGATGATAGCTTCTAGGACCCAGGTGATAGCAGTGGAGGTGAGGGGACATGGTCAGATACTGAACACTTTGAAGATACAACTTACACAATTTCCAAAAGGATTGGAGTTGGGGTGTGAGACAAAGGTGTTAAGCATAACTTCCAGGAATTGGAAGGAAGCAGCTGCCATTTACCGAGATGGGAAAGGCTGTGGGCAGAGCAGGGTGACGGGGGAATGAAGTGTTCAGTTTGGGAGCTGTTTTGTTTGAGTTTCCTATTAGACATGTTAAGTGAAGATCAAGTCGGCAGTTGGATGGGCAGGTGTGAAATACATTCTGGGTTGCAGATATGCATTTGGAATTGATCAACATATAGATGGCATTTAAGACCCAGAGAGTAAGTGTCCATGGAAAAAAGGAGTTGTCGGGGACCTGAGCGCTGGCGCTCTGGAATGTTTAGAAGTTGAAGGAGGAGGACATCTAGCAAAGGAGACGAAAGGAATAGCAACCAAGGGACAGGAGGAAAACCAAGAAAGCGTAATTTTATGGACTGACTGCAAGTGAAGGAGGTATTTCCAGGAGGAGGGAGCAATCTTCTGCAGCAAATGTTGTGATAGGTCAAATCAGATGAGGACAGGTAGGGACTCCTGGATTTGGAAAGTGGAGGTCACTGGGTAACTTTGATAAGAGTGATTTCAAGGAGTGATGAAGTTGAAAACATGAGAGGAATGGAGTCTAGGGAGCATGAGAGGAAAGGACGCAGTATGCATAAATACCACTTTGAAGTTTTGCTGCAAAATGAAGCAGAGAAAAGGTGCAATAGGCCAAGAGTTTTATCCCAGTTTTGGTTTTATCCCAGCTTGGGTTTTACCAGGCAAGTAGCAAGAGGAAGTGACACCGTGGCTTGATGGTGCTTGTAAGGGATTATAATGAATCCAAGCCAACGCGTTCAGAAATAAATCAGAGACAAAGAGCCAAAGTCAGTATACTTGTCTGTGTATTAAGTGCCAGGGATTTTGACCCTTCCAAGGAGCCGATTAGATCTTCTGAATCCCACACACCATATTTCTCACCTCTTAGCACATGTCAATCCCTCAAATGATTCAAGACCACGGTCATTCCTGCTCCTGCTATGATTATTCAGCACACCCTTAGACATCACCTCCCCACGTCCCCTCCTGCCCATTTGAACAGCAAGCTCCACATCATTTCCTTTAGTATCTGCTGCTACCCCATGCCCTTCCACATATTTATTTAACCCACACGATTCTCTGTGAAAACCACATTGCTTGACTGTAAAAGTAATTTCTAAGAGAGAAGTAAACTCTGCAAAGATGAATACATCAGATACACATCAACTCCCTCTGCAGACCCAAAGAGCAAAGCCAGAATGATGGCATCTGGAGACAGGGGAGCTCTTTGCCCGCAGGCAGAGGCTCCACTTGTCTACTTTCCACAAAGGCCCCCAGTTGGAGGTATGCATCTCTTCCAGTGAGAACAGGTCACTGAACGTGTGCACTCGGCAACACCAACAAAGAGCTCTTGAAACCCACCACACCCTGATCTATTTGCTTATTTTTCAAAAAGGTAAAGGGAGCCATATGGAGTCACATCCAGCTGGCAAGGGTGACTTCTCCATTAGGCACAGGAGGCACAGTGCCTAGGGCCCATTAATACTTTTAGAGGTCCACAAAAATGTTTTAAAATCAGAAGAAAAAATGAATATGGTGATGATACTGAATATATTTAAAACATGAACCCAGGCTGGATTTATTCATCTTTATACCAATCCAGTCATAAAATGTAACTTTTTATGTTTTTGTGGAGGAAGGAGGTCCATGAAGACAAAAGTGTCCGGGACCCATGAAAGTCATACTGCAGCCTTGCTAGTGTGATATCTAAGGCTTCCTTCAGACATGGATATTTTGATGTGCACATTTTGACTTAGCTCTCTTGAAGTAACTGCTTTGAGATGTACGACTGTTTACTTCTTAACAATTACCAAATAGACACACCTGGCCCTGTGAAGGGTGGGAAAGAGATGGCAAGACTATTCATCTACTTCCCTCTGGCCCCTGCCCTTGCTCACCAAACTATCCACTATGAATAGAGAAGAGGCTGGGAGCACCTACATGGGACATGCATTTTCCTTTCATGGTTGTTTTGGTGTTCCTGCTCTCTCAGGCCACTAGTAATAATAATACTAGCCTGGTGTGGGGGTTCACACCTGTAATACTAGCAATTTGAAAGGCCAAAGTGGGAGGATTGCTTGAGGTCAGGAATCTAAAACCTGCCCCAGCAACACAGTGAGATCCTCTCTGTACAAAAAAATCTTTTTTTAATTAGCCAGGTGTGGTGGTGCATGCCTGTAATTCTAGCTACTTGCGAGGCTGAGGCAGGAAAATTTTATGAGCTCAGGAATTTGTGGCTGCAGTGAGCCACCACATTCCAGCCTGGACAACAGAGTGAGACCCTGTCTCTAAAACACAGAAGAAGAAAAATACTGATAATGATAACAGTGAATAGCTGTGGAGCTCTCATTCAGTGTTGAGCAATGAACCCAGCATTTAACGTGATGAAGAAAATAATAAAATAGGTGAACTAATTTGATTAAACAGCACCCATTTTTACCTTGAACTTCTTTTATTTCAGTAGCTTTACTTTTTTTTCTTTTGAGACAGTCTTGCTTTGTCACTCAGGCTGGTGTACAGTGGTACTCTGCAGCCTCAACCCCCAGGCTCAAGTGATCCTCCTGCCTCAGCCTCCTGAGTAGCTGGACATACAGGTATGAGCCACTACACCTGAATAATTTTTTTATTTTTTATAGAGACAGGGTCTCACTACATTGGCCTAGCTGGTCTTAAACTCCTGGCCTCAAGCGATCCTCTGCCTTGGCCTCCCAAAGTGCTGGGATTGCAGGTGTAAACCATCACACCTGGCCAGCCTCAATTTTAAAACTTTTCAAAACCACCTCTCTACAACTGGGAACACTCCAGTTATAAATTACATAATGTATGGAAATAAATTATATAAAATGCAAATATTATCAACATTTTAAAACTATCATAACACGTTTCTGTTCTGCTGGTTTATTCAACAAGATTTTGATCTACGTTTTAGTCTTTTATGGAAAGTTCAAGGTTCTTTGAACCTAGATATAGTGCTCAGAAATTTGCACATTCGTGTGTTCATTTACTCATTCAACAAATCCTTGTTGGTTGCCCCTGTGTCACAGTTACTGTTTCTAAATGCTGGAAACACAATATTGAACAAACCCAGCAATGGTCCTTGCCCTCACAGAACTTTCATTTAATGGGGGAGTATGCAATAGTCGAATAATCATACAAGTGTAAAAGCTGCAATTGTGAAGGGTTGTGAAGGAGAGTTAAAGAATGGTAGGAGAATCTATAATAGGATATTTCAATGGTTGGGGGTATGGGTGGTCAGGGAAAGCTGTCCTAAGGAAGTGATCTTAGGATGAATGTGGGTTAATTAGGAGAATGGAGGGAAGAGCTTCACAGACAAGGAAGAGTTTGTGCAAAGGCCAGGAAGAGATCAAAGCAAACATGAAGGACAGAAGGAAGCCAGTTACTGATGGACAGTGCTGGGGAGGTGAGGTTGGAGTAGTAAATGGCAGCCCCATTTTAATGTTAAACTTCTAGGAATGGCTGTGGCTTCTAACTAGTCAGAGCGACTTGCCTTTAGCAAACATGTATGTGTCTAAGTGTGTCAAGTACATCAAAGAACTGGTTTGTCCGTGGCAGCCTTGATAGGGAATCCCAGCCTCCTGCCCTCCCCACATGCTCACCATTCTTCAGCATCACACCGTCACTCTGACTCGAGGGGGTCAATTCCTGGGGGCTCTTGATATTGCTCAGAGCTCTGGAAAAGTGCTCATCCACTACACTGCTGATGTCCCCTTGGAAGTAGGTGAAAAGGACACACCGGGAATTCCATTCCGTCTTTATAGGCTTCTGCTTGCCTTTGGGCAGCCGGATGGCATTCTTCTTCATTTCTTCTTCCATTGTGAGTGACAAAGGTGATACCTGTGGACTGAAGGCAAAATGTCACTGGCATTATTCTACCAAGTGGCTTGGATGTGGTTTGGGTGAGCAGTAACCTTGGGCAAGCCGTTTGCTTCCACCAGGTACACATGCTTTCTGCGGCCCCAGGGAGCCATATAGCTCCCAAAGTTCAGTGACAACGCTGTTGAGGAGCCTTGTCTAATCAGTGTTCAAGGCACAATAGGACAAAGCTCCATGAAGTACTGAGAAGGGGTCTTCTCTTACAAATGAAAATGAACGGGCAACGTGACTAGAGAGAGCATCAGGAAATGGGGAGGTGGGAGGACGTTGAGGCCAAATAGCAGTATAACTTGCCTCCTGGAGAAGTGCCTTTCTCCTAAATGAATAAGCCAAGGTGGGCGCAGAACTACCTGTAGGCATGAGCTCCCATGGAGAGCTTGACCAGGCAATCCACTGGGTGCTTGACGACTCAGCTTGTATAGTAGGCATTGCTTTCCATCTTGACCATTCACACGCAAGTGGAGTAAACACATCAAACTTTCCTACTCCCCCTGATGCCTTAATCTATGTAAGACTGTGTCCCACACCTACCCGCATCCCATCTTAGAAACTAGCAGTTACAAACAACACCATCTCTAAGGACTCCAACAAATATATTCTGAAAAAAATACAGACGTGTAAAAAACATTTTTACACCAATGTTGCCAACATTGGTGGAAAGCTCCTGAAAGGTTTTAAGATTGTCATCTCTGTTCCCCACCATATCTTCTGTATTTAGAACAATGCCTGAAATAGAGTAGATGCTCAATAGTCGTGTACTGAACTTGGGTTCCATCATTGGTATCATCATATCCTACCTTGAAAGTTCCTTGTGGGCAAAGGCCATCTATTTGGATCCAGGCCAGGACCTGGCACACAGTGGGCCCTCAAGACATGCTGTGGCCTTCCTTTACTAGAAAAGTAGCCTGTCAAGATGCTTCTTTACCTTTGACCACCCAATCTGACTTGCCATGTGCTTTGGCTAAAGATGGATTTCATCTATTCATCCTTGTCAATTTAATGAAAATGACTAGTTTAATAGACTGTTTCTCTCTCTCTAGTTTATGAGATCCTTGAGAACAGGAAGCACGTTATATTCATTTATTTATTCCTAGCACCTAGCACAAAGTAGGTGTTCAGTAACCAGTGTTTCCTCTGGTGGACAGTTATGCTAAGCAAAACCAGGTACTAGCTCAAATATTAATCCATTGCACCCTTACTTTCTAAAACAAGTGAACAAGCACTTTGAAAACTACTAGCTTCTTATAAAAGTAAACACATTCTTACCTTGTGACCCAGCAATCTCACTTCTAGGTAGACATTGCCAAGAGAAATGAAAACTATGTCCACACAAAGACTTGTACATGACTGTTCACAGCAGCTTTCTTCATAGTAACCAAAAATGGAAAGTACCCACATGTTTGTCACCAGGAGAATAAAGAAACTAGCTGTGACATATTTATACAATGGAATGTTACTCAACAAAAGATGAAACAAACAAACTACCAGTCTCCACAACAGCATGTATGAATCTCAAAAACATGTTGAGTGAAAGAAGCCAGACACCAAAGGGCACATACTGTACAATTTCACATACATGAAATAAGCACAAATAATCTATGGTGATGAAATTCAGAACTGTGGTTGCCTGTGGGGTAGAGATTGAGAGATTGACTAGGAAAGGGCATGAGGGAGCCCTCAGGGGTGTTGGAAATGTCCTACATCTTGGTGAAGATGAGGGAGATGGTTACTACGTGAATGGATAAATTTGTTAAAACTCATCAAATTTTACACTTCAGATCTCTGCATTTCACTGTAGGTAAATTCTTGCTCTGTTTTAAAAAAGCACATGATCTATTCTGATACTTGAAGTGATAGAAATGAAAAAACAAAGTATTATGAATTATAGGCAATGAGAAGCATGGAGGCAGTACTTTTTTAAAGCTGCACTTGAACACCCATTCTGTGTCAGAAACTATACATCTATTTTCTCCAATTTTTATAATCCTCAAATTAGGTATTGCCCCCATTTTACAGGTGAGCAATTTAGGGCTTAAAGAAGGTGAAATAGACTGCCTAGGCTGCACAACTAGGGAGTGGCAGAGCTGTGATTTCAACCCAGATCTTTCTGTTGTCAATGTTTGTCCTACCTTCACTGACCCCGACTGAGTACCTGGTAGGTCTAATAGTCCCTTCTCCTCTATGGGCCTCAGTCTCTGTATC
This sequence comes from Callithrix jacchus, assembly GCF_049354715.1. Taxonomy (NCBI): domain Eukaryota; kingdom Metazoa; phylum Chordata; class Mammalia; order Primates; family Cebidae; genus Callithrix; species Callithrix jacchus. The sequence goes on along the minus strand of NC_133524.1, from coordinate 133,330,456 downwards.
TACCTCCTACTCCTTAGGGGGCTTCAAGCCAGAACCCTAAGCCAGCCAGCTAGCCAGCCAGCCATCTGGTTTCCTTCAGATAATGCAGGCAGCAACTCCCAACTCTGTCTGCTTCCTCAGAGCTTCTCCTTGAAGCCTCTGCCTGCTACTGGATGGGCCAGTGATCACCTTTAGAGGACTTACCCTCTCATTCTCAGGATTTCCAGTGGCCACTGCTCAAGACTCAGCCTTGACACAGCTCGCAGTCTCTCTTTTCTAACTCCACTTGAAGCCACAAAGGAAGGAGCTGATAGAACCCTAAGGACATTGGGGTCCTGAAGCATGTCTCCTAAGGTAGCATCCCCAGATCCCAGGCCAAGTGGCTACAGTCAGGAAATAGTAGAGATGGAGAAACTCGGAGGTGGTGTCTCAGTCCCTTCACCTTGGAGAGCTCAGACCATGGGCAAGTGGGCATCCTGAATAATAAATTCAGTATTCACTAAATAAGTACTACCTATGCCCTTTTTTTCCTCCCCAAACACACCATACACAATCAAAAGGAAAGCCATAGACTACTTCTCTGGATCAGCTCACAAGCAACTCCCTGGGCTGCACTTGGACCCCAGTGGAGAGAAAGTGTATTTAAGGAATATTAAAATTCTGAGAACTGCCATTGGCTTAGTCCTATGAAGAACTGCATCTCACTGTACCTCGGAGAAACATGAGAAGCTTCATCCTCAAATGAGACCTCCATAAGGGGTCTCTTCATTCCTGAGTTAATTGCTGGGGTGTATCTTGCCTAGGAGAAAGAGATGCTGCAAAGTTGGATTGAAGGGGATGTCAGTGAGCCTAAACAAAGGCTGGGTGTCTCCCAGATAAGTTGTTTCCATATCAGCGCCTGGTTTATAGCAAAAGCCTCTCATAGTAGACAAAATCCCAAGGCCAAGTTTTACCAGTGGTACTGCCAGAATGGCATAATTACAAAACAACCTGCAGTTTGCAACTTCTCCGTCTCACAAGATATAAAGACACAAAGTGCTCCCTCAAATACTTCCCTCTTCTTCAAAGAAGAAAGAAGAAAGAAAAAGAAAGAAAGAAGAAAGAAGGAAAGAAAAGAAAGAAGAAAGAAAGAAAGAAGGAAAGAAGGAAGGAAGGAAGGAAAGAAAGAGAAAGAAAGAAAGAAAGAAAGAAAGAAAGAAAGAAAGAAAGAAAGAAAGAAAGAAAGAAAGAAAGAAAGAAAGAAAGAGAAAGAAAGAAAATCATTGAACATGGAATCCCAAACCAGCGTTTTGGCCAGACCTCTACCACAGTCTGCCTGCATGGACGCACTTACCACACTTCTCCAAAATGGTACCTAGCACTCTGGGGTGGAGCCGGAAGTCAGAGGGGTTGGTTTGTCAAACAATCACTTGGAACAAAATCCCCAAGGGGACCAGACTGTACCTCATTGAGCAAAGCATTTGATGACTCCCCCATTTCTTCCCAGTTAAGTTTCATTCCTCCTCCCCAGAAACAAAATCCCCAGATTCTCTTACCTTAATTCTGGATCATCACCTGATTCTATGGCTGGGAAAAGATGGCCAGAGCTACCTGGCTCACTTCAGAGCAACTCAGTGCTTGCGGAAGCAGGAGCTGAGGATTTGTACCCCCACCTCCTTGTTACTTTCCGCCCCTCTAGCTGGGACTGTACAAGGCGTTTCCTGCTAGCTATCTATTAAGAATGCAGAAAATGCACTCCAACAAGTCAACCTGGTTGGGCACCTGCAGGAATGAGGAAAATGGTAGCTCTTTTTTTTTTCATTTCTTTCTTTTTGCACTAAAAAAAGCATTTTGTGAGATTGTCTCTTAAACTGGGAGGCCAATTGTTTGTCCAAAACCATACACACAGTCAACGACAAATGAAACATCGGTTTGGGGTTTAGATCAAACTGATGTCACACCAGTCTCAGGAACTGAGAATCAGTTCGGATTATGTCTAGTTTTTCCCTTCTCTCCACGGGAAGAAAAGGAGAGCTCAGACCCCTAGGAGTCTGGACTTGTCACAGGCTTCCACTGGCCAAAGAGGAAGAAAGGACTTCTCTCGATCTGCAGTATGCAAAGCAATTCAGGGCAGGAGGTTTGGAGGAGGGGATCCCAATTCTCATTTAAAAAGCACTCAATATTACCTCAGTAAGTGGCACCATTATTCAGTCCCCAAATGCTGGAGCCATTCTTTGCTCCTCTCTTTGTCTATTTCATTAATATTAATTCAACAAATATTTATTAAACAGCAACTGTGTGCCAGGCACTATTCTGGGGGTTGTGTTCCACAGTGAACAAAACACACCAAATCCCCATCTTCATGGAATACACACACATGTTTTATGTGTGTATACGTTTGTGTATATATACACATATGTACATTATATGTACAATGACAGATGGTGATAAGCACTATGAAAAGATATTAAGCAGGGTAGAGGAACAGGGAGTGGTAGGCTAGGTGTTAATTTATAGAGGGTGGCCAAGAAAGCATTTTCTGATAGAGTGACACTTCAGCAGAACCCTGAGGGGGAAAACCATGTGGATAGCTGCTTTCCTGATACCGGAAAGAACATCAAATGCAAAAGGTGAGATCATGCTTAATCTGTTCACAGAAAGGCAGGCCAGTGTGGCTACAGGGGAGGGAGTGAGGGGAAAAGGAGATGAGGACCAGCTCACATGGACCTCATTGGCCACGCTAGAGTTTTTGGCATTTCCTGTAAGTGAGAAGGAAACCCACCAGGGCTTGGAGGAACACATCCACAAATCCTGAAAGTTCTACCTTCCAGATGCTTTACAGTCTGTCCTTTCTCATCACCCCGCCAACACTCACTGTAGTCTAAGCTCCCATCATTTTTCCTCAGGACCACCACCATAGCCTCCTAACTGGACTCCTGACTTCCACCTTTACCCCTTTCTAAACCATTCACCCCAACACAGCCATAGTGATCATTTTAGAACACTGAATGCAGTCACTCCTTTTCCTACTGTTTTGGTAAGGTCACATAACACAGAGGCCAGACTGCCTGGCTTAGACAAGCTATATAACTTCTCTGTGGCTCTGTTTACTCAATTTTTAAAAATTGGATAATAACAGTATCTGCCTTATAGAACTATTTGAATGCTTTAATACATGTCAATGAAAAAAGTTGATCTCGTGGGGGCAGAGAATAGATACCAAATGCTGGGAAGAGTGTGTGGGTGGGAGCGGGGGGGATGAAGAGAGTCTCTAAACTACAGTTAAATAGAAGGTATTCTTCTGTATTTGTTTGGTAGCAAAGTAGAGTGTCTATAGTTAGCAACAACGTATTATGTATTTCAAAATAGCTAGAAGACTTGAAATGTTCCTAAGTACTCAAGGTGGAGGCTGGGCACAGTGGCTCCTGCTTATAATCCCAGCACTTTGGGAGGCTGAGGTGGGAGGATCACATGAGCCCAGGAGTTTGAGACCAGTCTGGGCAACATGACAAAATCTCATCTCTACAAATAATAAAAAAAAAAAAAAATTACTGGGTATGGTGGCACACTCCTGTGGTCCCAGCTATTGGTGGGGCTGAGTATGGCTTGAGCTCAGGTGGTCAAAGATGCAGTGAGCCTAGATCATGCCACTGCACTCCAGCCTGGGTGACAGAGCAAGATACTGTCTCAAAAACACACACACAAAAACAAAACCAAACAACCAAACAAAAATGCTCAGGGTGATTGATACCTCAAATATCTTTACTTGATCATTACACAGTCTATGCATGTAGCAAAATATCACATATTCATCATAAATATAGACAGATATTATGTGTCAATTAGAAAAAACTTCTAGTGGCCTCTCTTCCCACAGCATGGCCTACAAGGCCCTCCCTGACCCGGTCCCTGCCTCTATCTCTGTTCTTATCTCTTACCACTCCCCCTTTACTCCACTCCCCTTGGCCGACTTCCTGGCTCCTTCTTGTACAGGCTAAACACCCTCTAGTCTTTACCCTCACTATTTGCTCTTCCCAGAATGTCCACCCCTCCAGGCATCCCTGTGATGAGTTCCCTCACTCCATTCAAATCTCTGATCAGTCACGTCTTCCTTCTTTAATTACTGGTTCTTTAAAAACTTTTAATTTAGGTACATGTGTGTCATGGGGGTTTGGTGCACAGATTATTACACCACCCAGATAATCATCAGAGTACTGGATAGGTAGTTTTTTGATCCTCTCCCTACTCCCACCCTCAAGTAGGTCCCAGTGCCTGTTGTCCCCTTCTTTGTTGTCCCCCTCTTGTGTATTCAGTGTTTAGCTCCCCTTCTCTAACTATCCTATCCAAAGTAGCAGCCTTTCAAAGTCTCTGGCCTGTTGCTCCACTTCGTGTTTCTTCATAGCACTTTTCACCTCTTGGTATCATATTGCACATTTATTTGTTCACAGTTTGTCGCCCCTTCCAAAATAATGCCTGGTAGGTAGTGAGGACTCAGTAAATATTTGTTGAATGTACACATGAGAAGTGGCAGGGGGAGAAAAATTATTCCACTATGCACACAAGTAAATGCACAACTGCAATGGTGAGGACTCAATGTCTGGTAAAAGAAGAGCCTGTGATAAGGATCCCTGACTTAATCAGAGAAGACAGGGTACCTTCTCTGGGGAAATAATGTTTGAGCTCAGATCCGATAAGACAAGAAGGAGTTAGCCAAGCAGAGGGGAGGGAGGAGTGTTCCCAAGGCTCTGAGGTAGTAGGGGCGTGGCAAACCTGAGTGACAGGAGCAGAAGAAGCTATGTGATTGCACTGGAGGCAATGAGAGGGAGACAGTGGGAGAAGACCTGGGAAGGCAGGCAGGAGCCAGAGCAAGTAGGGCTTTGCAGGCCATGTTGAAGAATTTTGTCTACTTCCTAAGAATAGTATGAAGCTATTAAAGGGGTTTACGGAAATATGTGCTGAGGAGTGTGGGGAAGCGGAAGGGGTGGGAAGTGACATAATTAGATGTACATTTTGAAAAACACCAGGCTGGCTGCAGTGAGGAGAAAGGATTGAAGGAGTCAGTGAATGTGAGTAGACCAGTTAGAGAACTGTTCTCGTTGTCTAGTGAGGAGATGATGGTAGCTGCATCTGGAGGTTGGGGAAAAGGAGTTGGAAATAGAGAGAAGTGGACGGACTCAAGAGATAGAAAATAAAATTGTCTGTGTGCAGTGGTTCACACCTGTAATCCCAGCACTTTGGGAGGCCAAGGAAGGAGAATTGCTTCAGATAAAGAGTTTGAGACCATCCTGGGCAACATAGTGAGATCTCAACCTCTACAAAAAAATAAAATTAAAAGATTAGTTGAGCGTGGTGGCTCATGCCTGTAATCTCAACTTGTCAGGAGGCTGAGGTGGGAGGATTGCTTGAGCCCAGGAGTTCAAGGCTGTAGTGAGCCATGATCACACCACTGCGCTCTAGCCGCAGTGACAAAGTCATACCCTGTCTCAAAAAAATAAAATAAAATGGACAAATTGGTACTAAATTTGGCATAAGAAAGGAAGGGTATCAGGATAATTCCTAGGTTTGGGTATTACATAAGTTATCAATGAGTGTGCCTTTCACGGAGATATGAAACACTGGAAGAGTGTCATGTTTAGGAGAGGAAATCAAGACTTCCATTTTGAGCATGTTGATTTTGAGAGATAACAGACGTCAGTTATTCAGGAAAGGGATCTGAGTTAGAGATACACATTTTGCAACCAGTTGCATATAGATGGCTGGTAAAGCCTTGGGCTCTAACTTACCCAGGGAGAGCAGACAGTGAAACATAAACAGGGATAAGGACAAGCTTTGTGTAACTCCAGTATTTACTGGCCACATGGAAGTGATGAGCTAGCAGACATTGCTAATAAGGAATAGGCAAGGAGATAGGAGGAAAACCAGAGGGATGCTTGAATCCTAAGGCCCAAAGAAGAATGTATTTGAAGATGGAGGAACTGATCACCTGTTCCACGAGGAGCTGCTGAGAAGTAGAAGAGTCTAATAAAAATGTCTGCTGGATTTAGCAGCATGGAGGTCGTAAGTGACCTTAGTGAGAAGTCTTTGCTGGAGTGTTGAGACAAAAGGCAAATTCCAATGGGATGAGAGAAGTGAAGAGGAAGAGCTGTTACTGACAATATGGAGAGTATTTTGCAGGATTTTGGAGGTGGAAGAGTGAAGAGACAGAAGAGAATCTGGGGATGGGATTAGGCGGTGCTAAATGAGGTTTTTGTTGCTTTTTCTTAAAGGGATAGGTATTGACATCATTAAAGGTCAATGGAAAGGATCCAGTTGAGAGCAAGAGGTTGAATATACCACAGAAAGAAGGTATCATTAATAATATAAAACTTTGGAGAAAGCAGTTGGAGAGCATGGGATCAAAGTCCAGGTGGAAGGATTGGCTTTCAGTAGGAGGTACTGTGTAAGAGGAGGAAAGACATAGGATGCATACAGATATAATGGACTTTCTAATCTTGGTACATGTGTCAGGCATTATTTATTTACTTATTTTTAGTGGTAGGGGAATTGCACTAGGAGGCAAGAGATCTTGACTCTAATCTGGGATCTTTTCCTAAACAGATTTTCAACCTTGGGGAAGTTATTTCTCATTCCTTTGCCCATTTTTTGAGTGAGGATGCTCTGTTAGGTGATCTCTAAGGTTTCTTACAGTTACTCTAAACAAATCAAGAGAGGATAAAGTCCAAAATGGTAGGAAACTAACTCAAGATGTTCATTTCATTATGTTTTCAAATATAAGTGCTTGCTTTTAGTTCAAGGTGATGTATGAAGCCACTGTATTCAATCACATTTTCTTTCCAAAATCTCACTAAAATGCCAAAATAAATATTAAAAAAAGAAAAAAATCCAGAGCAGTGCTAGAAAGGCAGAAAAGGTATCACCAGCAGATAAGAAAAATACAGTGGGCTAGGTACTACACTAAGCAATTGACATGTATTAAAGCATTCAAATCATTCAAATAGTTCTATAAGGCAGGTACTATTATTATCCAAATTTTAAAAATTCAGTAAACAGAGCCACAGAGAAGTTACATTGCTTGTCCAAGCCAGGCAGTCTGGCCTCTAGGCACGATGTCATGTGACCTTGCCAAAACAGTAGGAAATTTCTGAAAATTATAATGTGGAACCCATGCCCTGCTAACATAGAAATAAGAGAAGCATATTGGAGAAATGATCATGTATCTTCCACACGAAGCACCAGAAAAAGCTTAGAGTTAGCAAGGGATAGAAGCTAGACTGAGTCATGGAGCAGAAAGCAGAGAAGTGAGTCGAAGTTCTGTCAGAGCTACTGGGCCATGCTCCAACTCTGTGCACAGTGTCTTGCTGTAGTATTCACCCCTGGCTATAGCCAGTGAGAGGAGATTTCTAAATAAAGCTCTTCTTTTGCATAGAGAGAGAGCCTAGTGTGGACTTTGTGGTTGGAGAGTGAAGTGGGAGTGCCCAGGTAATTCAGAGGTCATCATAAGGATATGGAGACAAAAGCCATCTAGGTATAGCAATTAAGTCCTCTAAAGCACTATACAACCAATAAGATGCTTTCGCAGCCTCTGAGCTACTAGCTACCCAGACTGCAACCAGCTGCCTATCCACACTTCATAAATAGGAGCCCTCCTGTTGGCTCACCCCCAACCATTCACCTGCACAACTCTGTCACATTCAGAGAGGAGGCCTGTCAGGTGAATGGTGATCTCCATAACTACTAAGGACCCCAAACCAGTTACCAAAATATAGCAATCTAGACCTCTGTATCAATGGCCAGTCACTAGACATTTAAGAAAAACCGATATTCTGATACAGAAACACTAAGATAACAAGGCAAACAGTGGATTTCTGAGGGAAAAGTGAATGTGGAACACAGAAGCAGATATGTTTGAAAAATCCTAATTAGCATCTTGAGAGATGTCAAAGATAACATTGCATCCGTAGGATGAAACTGGTGTGCTATGAGAAAGAAGTAATCAGAGAATAAGGCAGAGTTCTTACAAATTGAAAACAATTGCTGAAATAAAACAACTCAGTAAAATACATAAATAGCAATGGAAATAAGTTGAAAGCTGTCTTAGCAGTTTGAAAGACCAAGTCATGGAAGATCAGTGGAACAGACTATAAAGTACAAATATATATGGGAATTTCATATTTTTAGAGGTTTTAAATTGCCAAAGAACAGACGGAGGATTCAACTAATGATATCAAGACAATTGGCTATTCATTGGGGAAAAGCATAAGGTTTAAGGGCTATCTTAAAACTCAATTATCCTCTTTCTCTTCTGCCTCAAATTTTCTATCTCTACTGGATCATTCTCATCTTCATTCAAATATGCCCACGTATCTCCCACTTCTTACACTCCTCCCACACCTCTATTTTCATTTTTCTGATCCCCTTTGTAGCAAAACTCCTTGAACTTGTCCATGGTTGGTCACTATCTCTACTTCTCACCTTTCTGTCCACTCCTAAACCCACTCCATTAAACTTCCATTTTCCAATGTATCTACTTTTGTCAAGGTCACCAATCATTTCACTGTTACTAAATCCATTCTCACTCACCTCTGACTTTATCCTACTCAGTCTCTCAGAGGCAGTCAGCAGAGCTGATCACTTTCCTTTCTTCTTCAGGCATTCTCTTCTTCACTTTATGGCACCACCTTGTCCTGTTTTTCTCTGGCTTCACTAGCTCTTTCTTTTCAGTCTCCTCTGCTCAAACCCTGAATCTCAGATTGCCTCAGGGATTGGTTAGTTCTGAGATCTCTACTCTGAGTCTATCATCTCTCTTTTGACAGTCCTGGCCCCAAGTTTTGAATATATTCTATGTAACTATGGCTCAGAAATTCATATCTCCAGCCCAGACCTCTCCTCCAATAGGCATCTCAAACTTAATATGTCTAAAACAGAGCTTTTAATTCTCTGTACCCAAATTTGTTTCTCATGCTTTACATGAAGGGAAATACCATAACATTAAAGATGTAAACATAAAAATTAAACTACTAAAATAATATATAGAAATGTGTATATGGGAAATACATTACAATAAATATAATATTCAAGTGGGGAAGGTCTTTCTACTCTGACATGAAGCTCAGGAGTCATAAAGAGAAAGATTTACTGACTGACACACAGTGAACTTCTGTGTATCTAAAACCAGCATAAAGTTATAAGACAAAGGGCAGACTGAGAGAATCTACTTGCAATACCTATCCATATTGTTTCTATCCATAATATAAAAAAGAACTTCTACGAATTATTAAAAAAAGGCAAATAAGCCAGTAGAAAACTGAGCAAAATATATGAACAACCAAATCAAAAAGGAAGAAATACAGTCAACAAACATTTAAAACAATACTTAACTACTTATCAGGAAAGTACAAATAAAAATGAGATATCATTTTCAACTATTAGATTGGCAAAAGCTTGAAAGATCAGTAATACCTAGTATTAACAAAAAATAAGGGAATAGAACACTCTCCTACACTTGTGAGTGTAAATTAATTCAACATTTCTGGAGGGCAATTTGGCAGATTTTACCAAAATTTAAAATAATTTAAATTTTATTTACATAAATACCTAAATTTTGATTTATGATGTGGCAAACCCACTTTGTGAAATCTATTTTAAAGAAATACCATTTCTTTAACAATATTAAAATATTTTTAAAAGAAACTTGCATTTAACAAAAAAACTTATTTATAATAACTGCAAGCCAGCTAGGATGTTTCAGCATGAACAGTGTCCATCTGCGCAAACCTCCAAAGACATTAATAATGCTGTTGGTCTTTGCTTAATTTAAAACCTAAATGTAACTAAACCAAACAAAAGACTATCAGTCTATAGCGAGGGACAGTAAAACTGTATCTTCATAGGTTGGGTAGACCCTGAAGCTGTTAAGTAAACAAAGGTTTTGTGGAGTAGGAGGGAGGAAACTGGCTATTTTTCTGAAAGGTTTATTAATAATGTATTATATTTTATGGTAGGAAATGAAACACCTGTCCTTGTTTCTTTCCTCCTTTATAAATCAATTGAGATTCACAGAATCTAAATTTGCGGTACAGAAATAGGCGAGCATCATTCACATCTTTTTACATGTTAGTTAATTGGTAAAACTAACATCTCTATTAAGACTTCATTACCTCAAATCAGTATTTCCTTGGAGTGGTTGGTAGCACAGCAGATGTGTTCATTAGTTTTGATCGCCACATGATCAGCTTAGCTTAAGCTACCACCGAAGTGAACAAACAAGAGCTTCCTCTTCTGTTGTTGGCTTGCCCAACATTTATGCATCTTTGCAGCTCACATGCCTTTCTTATGAAGCTTTTCCTCACTTCCCCCATCAAGAAGGGATCAGTCCCTTCTTTGTGCCGGTGGGTCTTAAAGTGTGGTCTCTGGCCCTGGAGCAGCAGCAGCAGCACCTGGAAGCTTGTGAGAAATACAGAATCTCAGGCCCTATCCCAAATCTACTAAGTCAAAACTTCTGGGGGTGAGCCCGGTGTTTTAACAGCCCCTTGGATTTTGCATGCTAAAATTAAAGAAGCACTGACCTAAGGGTACTTCACTTTACCAGAGCCTCTCAATCTCTGGGTACAAATGAGGTCACCTCTACATGGGCGTCCAAATTCCACTAGATCCCTTAATCACCTACATTTGTAAGACTTCCAAATCCTTTCAAGATATATTTTCTTTCAGAAAAGTATTTTTAGGAGTCCCTAGGGTGTGTTCACGCATGCCCCTGAATTGATGAGGGCTGCTGCTCACCTCTGCTATACCTAGCCTCCACTGCTTGTTCAATAGCTGACTTAAGCAGATAGTTCTGCATGAATCCCCTTAAAAGTTAGTCCAGTTCTGCAATTGAACAGAAATACAAATGCGTGATGGCTTGATGGAGTGAGATGCAGAAACTACTGGACACAATGCAACGCTAAACACGACATTGGCCACCCTACTAGTTGCATTGATCAACTGAATTGCCCAACCAAAAGCAACTTGGTTGCATCTCTCCAGTGGAAATAGCCTACCCCAGGGCCTCAACCCTGTAATCATCCTCTCCTCTCTTGAACAGCCCCTTCTCTATTCTGCAGTATCCCATCATTACACAATCGGATTCAATAATACATACCCATCTTTTTTTAAAAAAAACCCTTTCCATAGCCTTACATTCTCTTCCAGATTCTGCCCTATTCTCTATTCTCTTTCACAACAAAACTCCTCAATATAGGTGCCCATGGTTGCCGCCTTTACGTCCTTGCCTCACATTCTTTTCTCCACTCTCTCCATTTGGGTTGAATCCCCAACACTCTGCTGAAATGACTTTTCTTTGGAGACAGAGTCACTCTGACACCCAGGATGGAGTGCAGTGGCACAATCTTAGCTCATTGCAACCTATGCCTCCCATGTTCAAGTGATTCTCCTGCCTCAGCCTCCTGAGTAGCTGGGATTACAGGCTCACGCCACCATGCCTGGCTAGTTTTTTGTATTTTTAGTAGAGACTGGGTTTTACCATGTTGGCCAGGCTGGTCTTGAACTCCTGACCTCAAGTGATCCACCCGCCTTGGCCTCCCAAAGTGCTGGGATTACAGGCATGGGCTACTGTGCTAGATCTGAAATGAATTTTAACAAAGCTCACCAACAACCTCCCACTTGACAAAGGCAATGGCCAGCTTTCTGTCCTCAGTCTCACCTTTTAGCAGCATTTGGCACAGTTGACCCTTCCTTTTTTTTTCACTCTTCCTTCTTGAAATATTTTCTTCTCTAACCTTCCAGAAACTCACCTTCTCTTTTTCTTCTGCATCACTGAGCACTCTTTCTCAATCTCTTTTTCTGGCCCCTTCTCCTGTGTCTCACCTCCAAATGCTCAAGTACGTGAGGGGGGGTCTGGTCCTCTCCTCTTCTCTCTCTGTATTCTCTCCTGAGAACAGCTCCTCAGTCCCATGCTTTAAACATGAGCAGTATGCTAATGTCATCAAGTTTATATCTCCAGCTCTGAGTTATCCTTGAGCTTTAGACTTATATTCTGATTGCCTATACGGCATCTCCCTTAGATGTCATATAGACATCCCAAACTTCACATAGCCAATACCGAAGCCTTCAGCTGCTCCAATCCTCAAACCTATTCCTTCCCCAGTCTTCCCTACCAGTTATAGAACCATCTGTCAGTCTCTCAGTTGCCTGAGACAAAATCCTGGAAAGTCATTCTTGATCTGTTAACCTTAATCCTTTCCCTTCATCTCTCTCCCTTAATTTCTACATTCAATCCATTAGCACATACTATCACCGCTACCTCCAAAATATATCCAGAACGAATACAGTCATTTCTTACCATCTCCACCATTAGCCTAGCCTAACTATTAACCATCATGTCTCAACTGGACTACTGCAGCAACCCCTTGCGGCCACCTTTTGCCACCAGCCCTTCACCGTTTGTCCTCCTCTCAGTGGTCAGAATGGTCTTTCTGAAGTACAAATCGGATCTTATCACTCCTCTGCTTAACAAGCCTAAAGGCTTTCTTTTTAAAGTCTGTTTGCTATAGAGTGTGGTTCTTTGTTGGTAATACTTAATAAGCATTTGGGAAATAAAATTGGTATAGCATAGAAATTGTGTTGGTTTACACATCATTTTTCTAGCACATTAATATTTTGAAATGATCTGTGGCAAACTTTCACACCATTAAAAAGAAGGCCTTAGCAATATATGGAGACCTTAAGCAAAAAGCAGGAAATTTACAAAGAGACCTTTCTTTCAGTACTAGTGTGGCTAATTACATGGTTTAGGTGTTGGCTATGCTTTTTTTCTATGCTAAGCTATCTGACAAGGCTGTGAGTACAGATAAAGATGCTGCAAAGCCATAACCGTTAAATGATGTTATCATTTAAATTCCCTTGTTAAACCATGAAAAATGAAAAAGGTGATGTCCTAGATCACTTTCTTAACTTTGATGAAAATGGTCTGTATTAGAAGTGAATGTCCTTTAGGACTTACATCTTGGAGGCTGAAGATGACCCAGGGTTTTAGTATACGATGCATTAACTGGCTGGGATGTGGGGTGCAAATTCCATCAGACAGAAACTTCGTTATTACAATTATTGTGATTGGTATTGTTCTTCTTAATGCTCTATTACATAGTTCCACGGGATTTGAGGGTTTGCCCTGACCCTACATTTCCTATAAGCCCTATTATTTTTAGCACACACTTTTGCATACTATAAAGTTTTCATTATAATAGAAACGCCTGTACTTACTGTAAAACCTCTTAATATTCTCATCCCCTCATGTTATATCTACTTCCAAAATATGTCCTGAATCCAATCCCTTCTCATCACTTCCATAGCTCCCACCCTCATGGAAGCCACCATCTTTGCTTGCCTGGACTACTAAAATTGCCTCCTTTCTCATCTCCTTCTAGTTCATTCTCCACACAGCAGTTAAAAAGATCCCTTTAAAACATAAATCAGATTGCATCACTGCTTTGTTTAAAAATCAACCCTCTGTTGGCTTTCCATTACACTCCAAATAAAAACCATCTTCTTTTTATGACTTTCAAGTCCCTCTTTTTCCCAGCCTGGCCTACATTACTTCTTAAACCTCCTCTTCCACCACTCTATCCATCACTCACTCTGATCCAGCCACACTGGCCTGTTTTGGATCTTGGACACACCAAGCTTCTTCCTGCCTCGGGGTCTTTTCATTTGCTTTCTCTGCCTAGAGTCATTTTCCCCCAGCTCTTCACCAGACAAGTTCTTTCTCATCATTTGGGTACTGGCTTTAATGTCACCTCCTCAACAACCTTCACTCTATCACCCCAGCTTAAGAATTTTTCTCACCCCAAGTTGTCTCTAAAGCATCATCCTGATTGAATTTGTTCTCAGCATTTACTATCTGAATTTATCTTTTAAAAACATATACATATTATCTACCTTTTCTCAGTTCCCCCTTGTTTGTTGATTCTTGTATACCCAGGCCTAGAACAATGCCTGGCTCACAGCCTGTAACCATTGAATCAATGAACAGTCTAGCACTTCTGAAAGTTTCATAAGCAAACTCCCAAAAGCTCAGATATAAACAGGCTACAAGCCGGGCACGGTGGCTCACACCTGTAATCCCAGCACTTTGGGAGGCTGAGGCAGGTGGATCACCTGAGGTCAGGAGTTTGAGACCAGCCTGGTCAACATAGTGAAACCCCATCTCTATTAAAAATCTAAAAAATTAGCCGGGCTTGGTGGTGGGCACTGGTAATCCCAGCTACTAGGGAGGCTGAGGCAGGAGAACCACTTGAACCCGGGAGGCGGAGGTTGCAGCGAGCTGAGATTGGACCATTGCACTCCAGCCTGGGAAACAAGAGTGAAACTCCGTCTCAAAAAATGATAGATAGATAGATAGATAGATAGATAGATAGATAGATAGATAGATAGATGATAGATAGATAAACAGGCTATAGTTCTAAGATTCACAGGTCTGTTCTTGTACTCCATAGATGTTCATGCACACTCCCACTCATTCGTTGAAAGTGGCTTGTTGACTTCACTATTGTTCTAGCCATCATTTTGGTGATTTCAGTATCAAGTGGTACGGAGAATGAAGCTCAGTACCTTGGTGTTAAGAACACCAAGTTTGTAACAGAAATATTGGTAAATATATAAGTGAAATATAGTCTTATTGCCGATTGGCCCAAATGCCTACTCTCCCACAGGAATAAAGCGTTTGCATTTGAATTGAGCTCTTATTTCTTCATTTTAATCAAACATGTAGATACTTTTCTAATGAATAGAGAAAATAAATGTTGTCAGGCTGCAAAGGATCTAAACCAGTTTGTAAAGACATGATTTTGGGCAAATTTCTGGTCATCTACAGAGCAGTTAGAGAGAATAAAACGGCAGGGAAGAAGAGAGCAGGAAAGTCAGAGAATCAAATCATTTTAGAAATCAGGGGTTTTCCAAAAGAAATTTCACATAGTTCACTTAAGAATGACCTTTTTTACCTCTAGTAAGAGAAATGAGGAGGAGTTCCATAAGCTCCCCACTGAGAAACCCTAGTGGTTAGCTATTCAAAAGCTTAAAATATCTTGCCAAGACTTTTGCTATCATTCAAATCCAGTTCCCTATGAAAAATAAAAATGCAATAATTCAATTTTTTGTCCTCAATGACTAACTCTACCTGTGAGCCTTGTTTTTTCAAAATCTTATCTCATTGGTTTATGTTAGAAATAGCTGTTACTGTTCCCTTTTCCCTGATCTACTCAAAGTTCTTCATATTCTTCTAAAAAGATGGAACTCATAAAAGAATACAACACATTCATGATGATTGCTCTCAATCTTTTTTTAAAAAAAGGTTTTCAATTATGTGCCAGTCACTATTCCAGCACTGGAGTTACAGCAGAGACTGGAGTTACAGCAGAGACTGGAGTTACAGCAGAGACTGGAGTTACAGCAGAGACAGACTGGAGTTACAGCAGAGACTGGAGTTACAGCAGAGACTGGAGTTAGTTACAGCAGAGACTGGAGTTACAGCAGTGACTGGAGTTACAGCAGAGACTGGAGTTACAGCAGAGACTGGGACAAAGTTCTGGGCGTTTGGGCTTGCACGCTGCTAGTATGGTGGAAGGAGGAGCAAGCGGATGACAAGTAAACAAACAAGATAATCTGAGAGTGTAATACTCGCTCTGAGAAGGTTCTTCGGTAATAGCATCAAGAGAGATTTGCATGTGGAGGAGGGATGGGTTACCATTGAGAAGGTTCTTCGGTAATAGCATCAAGAGAGATTTGCATGTGGAGGAGGGATGGGTTACCAGAGTGAGGATTTCTAAGTAAGTAATAATGAAGCAGTCTGAAAGATGAGAAAGGCCCAGCTTGGCTGGGAAGAGCATCCCAGGTGAATGTATGTGCAAAGGTCCTGAGGTAGACATGGGAGACTGAAATAATCCCTGTGTGACTGAAGAGTGGTGGACTAGGCAAAGTTTTCGGATTAATCTGGACAGGCAGGCAGGGGCAAAATCATTCAGGGCCTTGTGGACAGGCCATAGAAGGGAGTTTGGGTTTTAAGTACTATTAAAGCATTGTAATAGAAAGCCACCAGGGCATTTGGGGCAGATTTTTTTTTTTAAATCTCCGGGGCTGTTGTATAAATCATTTAGAATAGGACAAGAGTACAAGTGGGGAGTCATCTTGGAGGCTTTTTTAGGCAAGCAGATGAGAGATGATGGTGGTTCATGCTAACGTGGTCGAAGTAGAGATGGGAAATATTCAGATGTGGGAAATATTTGGAGTTTGAGCCAACAGGAAATGGATGTAATGGGGCGGGGGTGGTGAAAGAGAAAAAATCAGGAATAATTCCTATATTTCTGGTTTGAAGAGTTGGGGTGCTGAGGTGAAACGACTAGGGGAAGAACAGAATCAATAACCTTGATATTGAAATCAATGAGAACGATGACAAGGTGTTAGTGACATAAATGAACCTCTTCAAATGAATATGTGTGTAAGTCTATCCATGGGATATATTCTTTTTTTTCTTTCTTTTTTATTGCATTTTAGGTTTTGGGGTACATGTGCAGAACGTGCAAAATAGTTGCATAGGTACACACATGGCAGTGTGTTTCGCTGCCTTCCTGCCCCTCACCCACATTTGGCATTTCTCCCCAGGCTATTCTTTTAACAAATATTTATTGAACCCCTACTATGTGCCAGGCACTGCTCTAGGCTCTAGCAGGGCTATTGATGGATTGATGGCTTTTGTTTTTTGTGTTGTTTTTTGACTTTGTCTTAATCTAGACATTAAAATTGCCATTTGAGGAGGGTCCATGTCTAATGCTGCCTTTCTTCTTCACTGCCCCATTTCATCTAGCATATTATTGGGTACACACTAGCCCAATACATAACTTGCTAATTGATTGAACCACATTAAATCATTAAATAGATGCTATAGTAAGTGTAAATATGCTAAATCAATAGACTAATACTACTAATATTTCAATATAATATATTCCCGGAGAAATGTGACAGAAAAAGCATCCGGGTGCTGTACACATTTTTATTAACCTAATCTCTAATTTCTTAAGTGTCACCTTAAAAACGATGTTTATGCTGTTTATTTAAAAGGTAGTATAAAAACAAGAAAAAAGGGGTCAAGATAATCACATTTTCAAACTTTAAAGTCAGACACAGTTGAATCTAGAATGTTTACATGAAGATGTTGCAGGTTTATCATTATTTAAGCCTAATTTCTATTATAAACCCGGAAAACAGCAAATCAAAAGGTGTTTTACTCTTAGAGCTTGACTCTTCTAATACTTCACTATTATTTAACATTAAGAAGCAGTGCAAAAAGTAGAACACTTGAAACAAAAAAGCCACCTTTGTGCTCCACTGCTGGCCTAGCTTTCTTTATCTAGCCTGGGAAGACCAGCGCATCTTAATAGCACAGCCTTGAAGCTTCACAGATAACTGAAATATAAACACAGCCAACCTGTTTGTGCTTTGAGTATAACGCATCAGCATACCTTAACAGCAGTATCTTCTTGGATTCAAATGGAGAGCAAAACAAACCTGTGGGGCTCTGAATAGCTAAAAGTCAACTTTATACTCTGAAGTCTTTTTCTCAAGCAATCGTCCCCTGTAATAACTGGCATCCAAGAATTTAGGCTATCTGCAGTATCAGTTTGTGATTTTCGAAGGGAATAATTTTAACTTTTTTTTCCTTCTGTCAGGGAAGTTCTAGGAAGATATACACAAAGCCCATATGGTGAGGAGAAAAATCATTTGAGCAAACGGATTTCAAATGAAGTTACCATCCAAAGAAAGGCATACAGCTTGTATATGAGACTCAATAAAGAAAAACCTACAAGAATATTGACAAATATTCACAAAGGGCAAATTTATAAGCCTTCCATTGTTCTCCGGGCCATGGCTTTGTTCAAACTAATTAACAGCACTTCTCTGCATTACATGGAAATGTTTGGTTTATCTTTAAAAAAAATTACATTCACATGATTGAGAAAGGCATACTCAGAATATTAGCTAATCCCTACCTCCTTGCCAAGCGTCAGAAATGACTGAATAATTTACATCAGGAAAATAGATTATACTCTGAAAAGGAAGAGGTAGCAGCTTCCAAATGAACTGGATTTGGCTCCTCAGGGCTTCAGAAAGAGCCCAGAGCTATTACAACTTGAGAAGGAAGGAAACAGATACTTAGGTTACTCCAATTTTGCCCTTATTACATTTCTTTTGTAGAAAGCAATAATCATTTCAATATTTTATTAATATTGCAAAGATTAGAAATGTCTTTTTCTAACAGTTTCATGTTTGTTCTTGTACAAGGTACTTGTGGACTCAGAGAGCAGGGCATTGAAGTCATTCAAAGGTATGCCTGAAGCCACTTCTGGCTTATGCCTTTGGGATTGAATGCATTATTTCATATTTTGTGTAAATTATAACTGTAAGGAGCATTAAACTTAATAGTTATCAGCTGATAGTTCAGCATTGCTGGGCTTAAAATCCACCCCCCCCACATACCATTTTTCTTTTGATAATAGGATGTATACTTGCCTCCCAGTAAATTCAGTTTTCAGGACTAATAAAATCTGATTAATGAAAAGGTAGCTATGTGTGTGCTTTATGACTTTAATTTCTGTTGTTTATCTCATAAATTGCCATTTTACAGGTGTTTGTGACTTTTCACTTCCAGTGTATGTGAAAAGAACCTGAGTATATGATATCAATCAAATTGTAATCAAAATATTTGGGACAGTATTAACTGAAATCCATTCACACACACATGCACACACACACACACACATGCAAGTTCACACAGAAGATGGTTAACCTGCCAGGGGTGGCGATGACTTTATTCAAAACCCCCCAAGTAGTTAAAGTTTACTCTTTTTAATGCATTTTCTGTCCCAAAATTGTGGCAGGGAGTCTTTACTAGGCAATGGTTAGTACCTAAAACAGAAATAGTATATTCTTTTGAGAAATTCTGGATTTCCAAAATTATAAATTTTAATGTAAAGAATGAAACGAATTCTCCTAATGGTCTCAGAGCGAATTTGTTGTAGAGTTATGTGTCCTAACAACTGTGTACAGAAGGCAAAGCATTCATTTAGAAAACTAATTTTCTAATAAACTCAAGTTTAAATGCCTCTGGCTTAAAGGAAACACTATTTTGGTTTGCAATTTTTCTATACTTAACTTTCTTCACCTCATTTACTGGCATATCCCTGGTGAAAATCCTGATTTTTATGAAATCCTAGACATCAACTAAAAAATTCTCAAAATAAAAATTGACTCAAAGTATAGGAACTGTTATCTAGAGAGTGACACTTACTGATACGATAGTAACTGCAGTTTAATGCTTCTGATTTCTGAGAATAACTTCTTAATGCTACATCAGAAATAAATTTATCAATACTGACTTTGGGAAGTATAATCAAGACTCACAGTTTTATTGGGACAACACAACTTTGCACAGTGCTAGGCACTATGATTCTAAAAAATGAACAACTGAAGCATACATGAAGTTCTTAAACTTCAGGGCAGCCATGAACCTCCCCAAACTATACCCAAGTTGTGTAGTGTAGTGTGTACATTTTTTTCTGGGAAGAAGTCCTCTAACTTGAATTAACTTCTAAAGGGGCCCAAAGAGGCTAACAGTACAAGGTAGAATTCTAATCTATTTCTCTAGATTTCTAATAATAATGGGAGCTGTGGACCACAGGGAGTTCACTTTTGCACATCTAAGAGTCAATTTTAATGGAAAGAGGGTAGAAAACAAATAAAAGTTAATTTGCAAGGACTAGGCAGAAAAAAAAATCCAGAGGGTTATTCATCTGCTTTCTGAGTTTAGGAACGCGTTCTGGTTTAGAGAGAGGAAATGGGGACACACATGCCAATACCAGTAGGAAGCAAGGAGACTCCAAAGGATTCAAGTCCTCAGAAACACCAACCCTCAGTGTAAATAAAGCAATATCAAGAATTTAAAATATAATTTAACTCAAGCTGAATTTTCAGTTTTTGCAATTACCAACTTACTTTTATTGATGAATATCACAAACTTCAATCCTTTTAAAAATATTATTCTGCATGCATTTAACAAATCTGACAAAAGAACAAGTATCCAGTTTACTTGCATTGTAACTATGACATTATAACTGAACAGTCAACTAACATATATTTAAAACCATTAGGTACAGGTAACAATGAAAAACTTCAATGTATTAATGTGATGGCATCCTACCACTATGCACATGTTCATGTAACACTACTAGTAATTACCCTGAAGCACAGGCAAATGTAGATGGAGGACTCTCCCTAAGAAGCAAGTTTAGGGGATTACATATCATCATCATCACTACTGAGAATAAAGCTGCTGCCAGTGGATAGGGGACCTTCTTCAACACTCCCAAAACCACCCAGAGTCCCCCTCTCATCAGAATCGTCAAACAACTTCTCATTGGAATCTTCCTCCTCATCAAACAACTTCTCGTTGGAATCATCATCTTCAAATAACTTTTCATCAGCATCTTCATCTTCCTTTCCATCTGCATCTTCATCCTCCTTGTCTGACTCTTCAAACAGCTTTTCATCCGCATCACCTTCTTCTTTCTTTTTAGCAGCGGCTTCAAGCCCCTTTTCATCTGCATATTCTTCATCCTCTTTCTCATTGGACTCATCATCAAATACTTTTTCATATGTATCCTCCTCGTCTTCCTTTTCATCTGAATTTTCATCAAACTCACCCTCAGAGCCTTCCTCATCTAACACTTTTTCAGAGCCATCATCATCAAATTCGGAGTTTTCGGAGTCATTTTCTTCTAACTCTTTGTCAAGAACATTTTCAGGAAGCTCCTTTTCAGAGCCATCCTCATCCAAATCTTTCTCGAAACCATTTTCTTCAAATTCTCTTTCAGAGCCATCTTCAGACTGTTTTTCAGAGCAGTCTTCATCAGATTCTTTCTCTGAGTCACCTTCTTCAGACTCTTTTTTGGGTCCAGCCTCCTCTTCAGAGTCCTTGTTGGGGTCATCTGCAGATTCTTTTCCAAGGCCGTTCTCTTCAGAATCATTTTTGAGTGTCTTCTTTTTTGACTCTATTTTAGGAATACCCTCTTCAGATCCTCTTATGGGACTGCTGTCTTCACACTCTTTTGGGGGGCAGCTGCCTTCAGATTCTTTCTCAGGGCAGCCTTCTTCGGCCTCGTCTTCGGGGCCACCTTCTTTAGCATTTTTTTCAGAAGCATCTTCTTCAAATTCTCCCCCATCTTCTGTCTTTTCAAACTTCTTCTCATCTATAGGTTCTTCAAATGCCATTCTAGCTGCAGCTTCGTGAACATTCATTTGAGATGTGCTGGGGTGCTCGGAAAAATGCCTTGCTCTAGAAGGCCCTGCCCTTGCCGAAGCAGAGACAGAATCTGAGCGTCTAAGGCCTCTGTTGGACTCAGGAGCATTGAGGAAAGCCTCCCATCCTCTCAGCCTTTCCTCCCTTTCTCTTGAGGTTTCCTCCACCTGTGGATAAATGGAGACTGCCATTAAAATAAGTTTTAGGCAAAAAGTTACTTATCTGAACATTTCTAATATTGATGAAACGACCTTAATTTTATAAAGCATCTCTTCTTAGGAAATGAAAGCAATACTCTGTCTTCAGTTTTCAAAACTATATTTGTGAGAGTTGACCTTAAAGGCCAAATATCACAGTACTACAGAAATGTCTCATCTCTTAAAAAGTTAGTATTTGAGCTCTGTCCATATGTGACAGCGTACAAAGGAAGAGAAACATTTAGTTGAATGTGTTCTGTTCTTATTACTTTTCTGAACAAGCTTCAAACTTTCAGACTTACAAACTGAAAGACTCAAACATTTCTCTATCTTCTGAATGCAAAATATTATTTAAAAGCAGTATTGAAAGAGGAAGAATAAAAAATGTAAAAATGTATAAGTAAAAATAAAAGAAGCATTGTTATGTTAAATAGAGTAAACCAGATCCAAAGCTTAAATCTGAAGGATCAGTATTTGTTGGTAATGAAACAATGTGTGTGCCCTTGACAAGTTGCAGAATTTACCTGATAATCGGTAGTCCCATCCCATGCCTGGGCAGTGATTTGACGGCCACCAAACCATCTTCCATCCAGAGTTTGAATACAATAATCAGCTTCCTCTGGATCCCGAAAGGACACAGAGGCCACACCATCTGGGTGTCTCTAGAAAGATAAGAAAAAAAAAAAAAGGAGTGAATGATACGATTAAAGATAAAACACATACATTTCACGAAGCAGGTAAGTGGTAGTGTTCTCTCTGATACTTTGAAGTATGAAGTCTTTCTTCCCTTTTATCCCAGCCAGTGACATGCAGTCAGCTGCTTTTTTACCTTAATCTTATCTAGCAAGAACCAAGCACAGTGGACTTGGAAATGTTTCTGCTGACATCCCTGTCTAATGAGAAGCAGGACAGTATAATTGTTAAAAGTGTAAACTCTGAAGTCATACTGCCCTGGGATTAAATCCTGGTTCTGTCAGTTACCAGATGAATAACCTTGGACAAGGTGCTCAACGTCTAAAGTGTCAGCTTCCCCATCTGTAAAATGGGTATAATAGTGCTCACCTGCCTCAAAGAGGTTTGAGGATTAAATGAAGTAACATGTAAAGTAGCTTGTTATACACAAGCAATAAATGCTGACTCTTTAATTATTGGGTGTCAATTGTGGAAGTAAAAAAAAAAGGGTGAGAAGAGGAAATACACAGGAGAATATTTTTCCTGGTTGTTCCAAATATGGAGGACAAGTATAATTCACAAAGAGAGGAAAACGTGACTAATCGGGAACCAGAGATCTCATACATTTTTCTTGTACCTTTTTTCACCTGATCTCATCCTCTAGGGTAATGATGACGGAAAATAAGCAAGGCATACCAAATCTATCAAAGCCGTGCTTGACTTGTAATCCATGTTCATCTAATTACTGCTAGTAGATGATTACCATGACAGTGGACTACTATATAAAAACATTAACCTAAAATTCAGGGGTACACTCACATCTGGGAAGAATTTAACTAAGATTGCTTTAGGAGCCATATGTCCAAGCCAAGAACTTACATCAAAGAGAAGGAGCTTCCTAATTTGTCCAAACTTTGAACACTCTACTCGAAGGTCTTCTCTGATCTCATTCAGCACCAATGGATCATCCTGAAAAATATGCATGATTAAAATGGGTTTGCTCCCTTCTTTAACTATAAATCCTGAGAGTCCAATTTCTTGTTCTGATAAACCAACAAACAGAAAAAGGTTTCGCTTAAGGTTAGTTGTGTTTTGCAGTCTATAAAATGTTTTAAAAACTCAAAATCAAATTAAATTAGATTACTACACCCACTGCTACTCCTACAGGTTTGCCCTGCTTTACGACAAAGGAAATGACAAGTACCACAGCCAGCAGAAGGGGCTTATAGTATCAGAGCAGGAGAAGGTGGAAGTCCTGAGGTGCATATTCAGTCAGACTGTTAATTTCTATGTTCTGCGTGGGCCTCACCATCACACTGATGAGAGCCCTTTGCTTTTTGTTTTGGATACATTCCTATTTACAGAAATGTAATGTGGGGGGGAGGGGGGAGAGGGAGGGAGAAGAGAGGAAAGAGAGATATCCCTTTTATTGATTAAGTGTCCAAAGACTGATTTTTGTGCTTCCAAGATGCATTTTAACTCACAGAATAAACCTTATAAGGATTCCTGTTCATCTTATCTCCTACCACACTGCAACAGAACCACACAATAAGGAGCTGTTAAGCACGCAATAAATACATTCTTAGCTGTTGCTTTCTTGCAACTATGAGGCTATTAAGAACACTCAAGTACTGCTGTTTCTAGTAGTCTGGAGTTCATGTGGAAATCTCCCTACAACAAGAAAATGATTAAAAACTCCCTCTGGGAATTAACAAATCTCTCTCCAAGTACCAATGCATAAAGAGGGCTCAGGACAAGCTACATTATCAGCTTGAATTTTAACTACATACAAATATAAATGAAGACATCCTATCTATAAATTTCTATTGAAGGTGACTTACACTTTCTAGGAAACACTGAAGTGCATCTTTCTTTCTTACAGGCTTTCATTATTCTCATTGGCTAAAGAGAAATGAACTACAGGGAATTACAAAAAAGTGGCTTTCCTCCCCTAAGGTTCTTCAAAAAACAAAAATAAGCAACTGGCAGGTGTGTTACTGAAATAGGATTTAAAATAAAAAATATAAAATCGTACCCATTTGCGTAAGTCTGAGGCTTCTGAAACTACAGTTGGCAGAAATCTGGATTTCCCCACTTATAAAACCCAGTTTTGGAGAAGCAGCCAATTTGCTTTATACAAAATTATCAGACCTGAGACGAATGAGGAGTGGAGAATAAAAGTTATGGCTTTTGATGATGATGATGATGATGACGTGTGTGCGCGCGCGTGCGCGTGTGTGGTTGGCTCCTATTAGACTGAGTGCTTTCAGAAGGCAGGAACCTTGTTTTATTGAGTTTCAAATACCTCACAGAAAACAGCACAGCCTTTTGTACATAGCCAACATTCAAAAAAATCTTTTTAAGAATTTGATAAACTGTTTCTAGTATCTTTTATTCACCAAGAAAATCAGACTATATTAAAAACAAAAAAGGCCAGGTGTGGTGGCTCACGCCTGTAATCCCAGTACTTTGGGGGCCGAGGCAGGCAGATTACGAGGTCAGGAGTTTGAGACCAGCCTCACCAACATGGTGAAACCCGTCTCTACCAAAAATTCAAAAATTAGCTAGGCAAGGTGGCAGGTGACTCTAATCCCAGCTACTCAGGAGGGTGAGGCAGGAGAATCATTCGAACCTGGGAGACGGAGGTTTTGGTGAGCTGAGATTGTGCCACTGCACTGCAGCCTGGGCGACATAGCAAGACTCCATCTCAAAAAACAAAACAAAACAAAAACTGTTTCAACATGTTTAACAACTTTTAAGTGTGATTCCATGGTGGGGGTAGGCATTACCTTTATTTCTATACCAGTATCTTAGTGCTTTTCTTTTCTTTCTGTTTTTGAAGACGGGGTCTTGCTCAGTTGCCCAAGCTGGAGTGCAATGGCGCAATCTTGGCTCACTGCAGACTCTGCCTCCCAGGTTTAACAGATTCTTCTGCCTCAGCCTCCCAAGTAGCTAGGATTACAGGCGCACGCCACCCAGCTAATTTTTGTGTTTTAGTAGAGACAGGTTTCACCATGTTGGCCAGGCTGGTCTCAAACTCCTAACCTCAGGTGATTCACCCGCCTCGGCCTCCCAAAGTGCTGGGATTATAGGCGTGAGCCACTGAGCCTGGCCTCAGTGGTTTTCTTATATTATCAAATCTTAGCCAAAGTCTTCTCAAACCCTTGTTTCCATTTATAGCAGCCTGAAAACCTAACAGATCTTCATTGCTATATAGTACCCTGAAGCTTAAAGGGAGTGATCTCCTTTAGGGAGATTTTTTAATCTACCTAGCTACACATGTGGTCATTTTAAAAAGACAAAACTTTCCAAGCAATCTAAGACTAAAATCAGACTCAGGCATTGGAACCTTCTGCAGTCAACTCTCATTAATTTTTTTTGGAAGAAATAAACCATGTTTCTCATTCCTTGGCAATCTAAACTTGTGCTGTCCAAGATGGTGGCCACTAACTGCATGTGGCTAGTCCAAACTGAGGCGTCCTATATACGTGAAATGTACACCATATTGTGAAGACTTGGTACCAAATGAAACAAAAAGCAATGTAACATAGCTCACTAACACTTTTATCTACATTACATGTTGAAATTATAGTTAGGATGTTCTGGGTTAAATAAAATTCATTATTAAAAATAATTTCCCATTTCATGTTATATTTTTATTGTGGCTACACAAAAATGTAAATTACACATGTGGCTCATGTTATATTTCTATTGAACAGTGCTGGCATACAGTGAGAAAATGTACCTTTGTATCTGAGTTTTTCTTTTTTGAGACAGAGTCTCGCTCTGTCGCCCAGGCTTGAGTGGAGTGCAGTGGCATGATCTCAGCTCATTGCAACCTCTGCCTCCTGGACTCAAGTGATCCTCACACCTCAGCCTCCCAAGTAGCTGGGTTTAGAGGCATGAGCCACCGCGCCCAGCCTAACCTGCTTTCTGTATAACTTGCTATCACTACTTTCAGAACCAGGGAGAGAATAGTTGTTTCTCCACTATACAATAAAGTTGCTCCACACCAGTAGACAGAGAAGAGAATAGAGGCAGAATGTAACAACAAACTGTACATTTTGCTTCAGACTTGTGGGAGAGAGAAAAAAAAGTTGTTCATACAATACTTTGTTATTTATTAATGATACTTATTGAATTTTACAACAAACTGCATTTCAGTCACAGTTACAGTCAGAAAACTTTCTGAAATAAAGGTGGCTCAAGCCTGTAATCCCAGCACTTTGGGAGGCCGAGGAGGGTGGACCACGAGGTCAAGAGATCGACACCGTCCTGGTCAACTTCGTGAAACCCCATCTCTACTAAAAATACAAAAAATTAGCTGGGCCATGGTGGCGCGTGCCTGTAATCCCAGCTACTCAGGAGGCTGAGGCAGGAGAATTGTCTGAACCCAGGAGGCGGAGGTTGCGGTGAGCCGAGATCGCTCCATTGCACTCCAGCCTGGGTAACAAGAGCGAAACTCCGTCTCAAAAAAAATAAAAATAAAAATAAAAAAATAAAGGTACTTTGATGACAATATTCCTTAGAACTCCTTAAGTAGTTCTTTGTTCTTCCTTCATTCAGTTTTTTGAGGGGAGGAAGGGCAGTTCCATTCACTTTTTAAAATCATTTTAAGAAAATGATTAAAATACTATTTTAATCATTCACTTTTACTTGCTGTTATTGGAATTTTACAGGGACATTAAGCATTATAACTTTTAATATTAAACTGAAGTCTGCATTTACAATTGTGAAGCTGGTACTCCCCACCAAAATCAGTCCACACTTGTTGAACTGCACTCAAAATTCACAAGCAGTTCCCATAAATCTTTTAATGATGGTATTTTTCAGTGATTTCCCATACCAAGTAGCTGGGGTGCAGTACGGTTATTAAACACTCTTATCTGGGATATACTTTAAAACAACACTGGGCTAAACAAAGGGAAGAGAAATTAAAAAAAAAACTGAAGTAGCCTCTTGGCTCCATCTTCCTTTACTACTCACTGCACAAACACGCAGGAGGTGACATGACAAAGATGGGGTGAGGCAAGCTCCAGGCTCCCTTGAAAGAAAGCCTATCAGCATTTCTATCAGTGGGCACACCACTTCCTACCTCAAAATCCATAGGATGAAACATATTCTTGATGATGACAACTCGCTCATGGCGCATCCGGGATGGCCCAGCTCTCCTCTCAGGTCTCCAATCCAGCTGCCTGAGGCAATGAAGCAGTAACAACAAACTGTAAATTTTGCTTCAGAGTTGGAGAGAGAAAAAAATGAGTTGTTCATACAATACTTTGATGAGTATCTAATAATAATAATTACTGGATTTTACAACAACAAACTATTTCAGTCACAGTTCTAGTCAGGTAACTTTCTGAAATAAAAATAATGGGCAGGGGGCCGGGTGCAGTGGCTCACACCTATAATCTCAGCACTTTGGGAGGTGGAGGCGGACAGATCACTTCAGGTCAGGAGTTCAAGACCAGCCTGGACAACATGGTGAAACCCCATCTCTACTAAAAATACAAAAATTAGCTGAGCGTGATGCTGCACGTCTGTAATCCCTGCTACTAGAGAGGTTGAGGCATGAGAATCACTTGAACCCGGGAAGTGTAGGTTGTAGTGAGCCAAGACTGCACTACTGCACTCCAGCCTGGGCAACAGAGCGAGACTCTTGTCTCAAATAAATAATAAAATAAAATAAAAGGCAGGGGCAAAATGGCCCCAATATCTGAAAAAATCCCCAGAATAAATGTTCTCCAGGGCAACTGCTGTCTGGTTATACAAATATTCCAATGAGACCCTTGAAAAACCTCTAATTCTTAGCGTTTATGAGTCCAGAAAGATATATTTTGAGGCTAAAAACTATTTTTAAATTATATTGGTTTTTAGGTACTTTATAAAAAACAAACTGCACTGAAATATGTAAAACTACTCACTCCGTTACAATCATAAATTTTACTGATATTGTTTAAAAAATATGTTATCAAATTTACCTAATCTTGGAAAAACGATGAGACATAACCCAATGCTTTTATGATCATTTTAAATTAGTTTAAGTGTGGTGGTGTTAGAAGTGTCATTAGAATTTACTCTGATAAAAGTATTAGTTTGGCTAATTTCTTAAAACTGGAATATTTCAAAGTATATCAAACAGAATGATAGAAACTTGATGACATTATGCATATGGTATATACAACTACACAGTAAATACAATTATAAAATCCTATCATTTCTAATCCTATAACAAACCTGTATATAAAAATTTAGCTCCTGGTACAGCTGATTTCAACCCGCACAGAAAGTAAATTAATGGTTCTGGTACATAAGCCTAAACTATATTATTTAATTTGATCAATGTTTTCCAAACAGATGGCTTCTCTTAGCTCATTTAAGCCCTTATATTACCAACTAAACACCTTGGAAAATTAAAATCCCCTCCACTACTAAATCATCCTATTGTATAGCCTGCTAAAGGTACCTGATGATCTAAAGAAATTGTTTTAATATAATGTGTAGGCAGATTTGACAGAATAAAACTAGATGGCTATTACCAAAAATATACTCTAGAATACAAGGAACCTTTCAAAAGGGAAAAAAATGACAAACTTTTGTTGCATAGACAGCTTCTTCTTATAGTCTTTGCACTTCTTCTTCTTCTTTGAGGCATCATATTCTCCCTTCAGTTGAAACTTTGCCACCTCAACATGTAATTTGTAGCCTCTAATTTCATCTTCATCCAAAAGTTTTAATGCAAGTTCCACAGATTCTCTCTTTATAAAAGTAAGATAAAATATAGTTATACAACAAAATAAAACTTAAGGAGTTTTTTAGATAATTATAATTATACATACAATAATTTAAATTTTTATATTTATGTATTACTAATATATGAGATCGCTTTATCGCTTTGAGATAAAGAACTTTAGAATCCAAACCAGGATTCGAGACACAGCAGTCCCTAACCGGCCGTGTAAATGTGGGTAAATTATACAAGCTTCCTGAGCCCCGATACCATCATCTGTAAAATGGAAATAGTAAGATCTTCATCACAAAGTTCTTGACTAAATTAAATGAAATAATGCACGGAAAAGACAAGGACTAGCGTATGACAGGTGTTCAACAAATTATATTATTATTGTATAATCTTTTCTCAAGGCTGCAATTTCTCATCTGTAGAAAGAGGGGAGCAAACCTGTTAATTTCTAAGGTGTATTTGTTTTAAAATCCTATATAATACTCTTACTTAAGAGATGAGATGACTCAACGAACTGGGAACAGCATAGACAGCCTTTAATTTTTTTGTTCATCAACTAAAATGTAAGTTTGTAATACACTGAGAAGTAGAAGACAATTATCTGATGGCTTGTACTTTATATTAAATACATGTATGGATTCCGGGTCTTACACAGAAGCGACATTTATCAGCCCTACACAGAGTCAAAGATCAGAGGATCTGTAGAAAAAAAAATGGATAACTAAACTCAGCTGCTCACATAAAATATGGGTCCTGGAATAATTCGCTTCATTTTCCTGGAACTCAATTAACTGCTTTGACAATCTTGTATTGCTATGGGTCTCAAAACCCTATTTTTTTCCTTTAAAAATTTAAAAAATCTAACAGAATGCCCTAAGAGTCTGTTCACAGATTTTTTAATAATCCTTAAAGAACGTGTAAGACTCTCAAATCTCCTTATATTTTAATATTACAAACATCCTAAAATGGTCATGCTCACGTCCCAAAACCACCACATTTAAGATTCAAGTCAAAAACCTATTTCCCAAAAAGCTGTCAGCTTAATCCTACCCTCTTCTGATCCCACTGGAATACTGTGTACTCACAACACGCCCATGGTGTTTGTACCTTTGCTTTACCATTTTGATTTTACTCTGTAATTATTTTCAGGTTTTGACTTACATAAATGCCATCTTCATTTGTTCTGTACCCTGTGATAATGTATAACACATGCTCCTAAGGTGGCAGGTGTTCCAAAAATGATGGCTGCCTTTGGCATTAAGGTTTGTGTAATTTATGGTATTATGACTACATGCAGTTCTGCAAATTTCTCTTATTACCACTCTCGCTTTTTTCGCATTCGAAAAAATATTTTAAAGCAGTAAGCATAAGCTATCATCTCTGTATGGTCTAATTCAAGGGTCAGAAAAGTCCTTTTGTTAAAGGGCCAGTTCATAAATATTTTAGGGTTTGTAGGCCACAAGGTCTGTGCTGCAACCACTCAGCTCTATCAATGAAATATAAAAGCAATCATAGACAAATGCATAAGTGAATTAGTGTGGCTGTGTTCCATAAAGCTGGATTTACCAAAACAGGACTGGAGTTTGCTGAACCCTGGTGTAATTCACTCCAGTATACAAGGAAAACGTCATTGGCTTTTTTTTTTCTTCTTGAATTTTTAAAATGTATTCTGAATTGACTGTACACATCAATAAAGACATCTTTCCAGTGAGAGTTTTTCAAGACAAAAGAAGCACTCCATTCACATACTTATATAATACTTTAACCAGATAACATACTTTCTTAAAACAAGTGAATAATCTTACCAGTGTGATACACACAGGTACTAACCGAAATTCCGGTTTTCTTCATATCCTGTTTTGAATAGTTCTTGGTGTTGGTTATCACCTATAGACATTATAGCCCTGGTTCCTGAGTTAAAAACGAAGACACAGAAACTTATTTGATCATATAACTTACCTTCAAGTAACAGCAAAGACCGTCTCCTTTAAGATTTCCTTGGTTATCTTTGTAAAGTTTGACCTTAAATTCCTCTGTCTGAGGATCTCTCATAATGATGCCAAACTTGGACATGAGTTGTATAAATTCATCCACTGTAATATCTGGAGGCAAACCTGTCATTTAATTAAAAAACATTTATAATCGGTTATAAAGGTGAATTACTTAACATTCTACCAATTAGAACTCTATAACTTAGGTGAATGCAATGTTGATTTTTCTAAATGTATGGAAAAGTTTTACATTTACAGAACTGAAGAAATTTCACATTTCTGTGTGTTCAAGTATACATTAAAACTACGCTTTGTTGAAGGCCTCACTGAATGTGAAGGGACACACTGCTGTAAGCTACATTAACCAGGTCCAAAGGCTGGCATGTAAAGTTACACACTAAATTTCTTGGTTCTGTAATAAACACATATATTCCTTACTAATATAAATGGCTCGATAAAAAATGGACTCTGGAGAAACTGAAAGCTAAAAATCACTTCGTGAAAAATCTCAAAATTAAGTATTTCCTACCTTAAACTTAGTTAAAAATTTATACATACCAGACACGTATACATTTGTATTTCTGTCTTCTTCAACATGAAACCATCCTGGAAATCAAAATTAATGAAATAAATAAAACACTTGCAAGAAAGTTAAGAGTCATATTATGGAATCTTGACAAAGTGCAGTTTCTTGAAACTTCAAGGACATTTCTCTTAGTCTTAAAAGACCAAGTTAAACTAACTCAGATCAGTACCCAGCTTTCAAAATATTTAAATCTTTTGACAAATAATTAGTTTTTGACCCTACCTGGAAAAAAGATGGCCAGTTTATCTTCATTCTTTATAACTCTGACACTATCTTAAAGAAAAAACTCACCTTATGCTCTCAAAGCTATTATAATTCTCGAAAAAGTAACGTACATATACGCACCCACATTTTTAATTTTTGCACTTAAAATTTGTGAGCTAGACCCAGTTACCTGACTCAGCCTTTCTTTTTTCTCCCTTCTTTCTGGGATCAGTGGGTTCTGGGGCTTTTTCTTGTGGAGGTTGTTCCTCTGCAGTCCTAGCATGGACATCTTGAGCATTTGCAGTAGAACTAGATGCACCATCATTAGAGAAACCATAATTGGCCTGATACGTAGCAATGAAATCTTCAGTGATCTACACAAGCAATTCAAAAGACAGAGACAGAGGAATTTTAAATTATTTCCACCTATAGGAAGTTTAAATTGTGTTTTTACAGCATAGTTTACAACTTAACGCAGAACTGTTTCTGTGGATAACAGGTGTAGTCACTAAGGCGTAAATCCAAAAACAGTCACCTCATACAGAAAAGTGTGTATATAGTGATAAAAAACAAGACACAAGTACTCAGATGGTCAATGCAAAAGTCTGAGGTACGATTGAAAGCATTTTAAGTGATGCTGCCACCTTTTCTAGGTGTTTCATTTATAAATTACTACCTCTCTATAGTCTATTGACTAAGGCTACAAATACATATATAACAAAGGGAAGTACCAGATAATAAAACAATAAGAACCAATAGTCAGTGAATAATGTAACCACAGAATCCACTTTTACTGTACAGATGCACAAATATACGTGTACAATAAGTGTATACATGTACAATAAGCATGTACTTACACACATGTACTTATTGTACATGCATATTTGTATGCAGAAAGCACAAATTTGTATGCAGAGTGCACACAGAACTCTGATACGGTACATAAAGAATGGGGTGGGTTAACAGTTGTAAAACTAAATGCACATTTTAACTTTATCACAAATCAAATCACGTTATCTTTTAGTATCAGAACAAATTAAAGACAAATTCAACTTATATTTATCGTCCTCCCCTTTGGGGGAAAAGCATTATTGCACAACTAAAGAAATATAGTTATATCATCATATCAATCAACATTAGGCACGCATAGAATGGGGAAAACATAAAACTCAAAGTTTGAAGAGGTATGGGCTTCAACAACATAAAAGATAAAGTCGCACATTAATCCATTATCAGACCTTTGTATTCAGAATGCTGAAGACACCAAACCTACACTCAATCTGACACTACCAATACAGAAGTGAAATCGTAAATTTTAGCAATCTGGAGGGATTGGAATACATATACAAATACAGAATGGGAAAGAAAAGTCGCAAAAAATTTTTTTAAACAAAGGTGCCATCGCGTGAGACAGGTTTTGTATCACTGGCTCGCAAGTCAATTTGTGCGCTATTAGTGTGCCCTTTCCCGCTCATGAGAGTCAGATTCAAAGGACACTTTTACCACAAAGTTTACAGAACCAAGTTTAACAGTAGTATTTTACTTCAAAAGTGAAATAAAAACACTTAGCGATTTCCAAGTACTCCAAACAAACATCCACAGATCTTTTCTATCTATATCCTGTGCATCTGCAGTCTTATTCCTGTAGTTGTATGGTTCAAACATATATGCCTAGGGACACAATTTACTAGGAAAGTAAAGCAAGGTGCAAACAAAGTTCAATTAGTAAAGATACATAAACAGCTACTTTTATCAAGAAAACTGCATTTTGCACATAGTACATAAGCTAAACATCCGAGTTCCTAGGACAAGTGGGGTTGGCTACCAGAAATGGACAGCTACTAATCTGCTCTTGGTGTTTTTCCTCTTTGCAATAAAAAGCAGTCATCAACGTAATAACCAACTGTAACCTTCACAGACAAAATTAATAAAGCATAGAAAAGACTTAAGAATCACATTTAAGACACTACCCTAAAGATTTATCTTCCTTTACACACCGGTGCGCCAACAAACACAACAACAAAAAAGCGTCGCTATCCAAGGGGGTTAGGACCAAGGACCAAGGACCTCAGCAATGCAAACGCAAAAGGAGTGCCCCGCGAGGCTGGCCAGGCGGCCGCTCTGCAGTGGCGCCCGTGGCACTCTCCTACCTTGGGGAACCAAGCCTTCTTGTCCAGGTCCCACTCGTAGGGGGTGTCCGTCGGCTGCTGCCCGAGAGAATCGGTTTCTCCACCGGCTTCGGTCTGGGTGTCACCGTCCTCGGAGTCTCCGTACAATTCTTGCATTCGCAACTGCTCATCAAACTCATCGTTCCCATCCAAGTGGCTGCGGCTCATGTTGCCTACCTAGCTCAGGAGCAGGATTCAGGAGAACTGAGAGGCCGAAATGACGCTGGAGCTCAGCAGAGAAAGGGAGGTCGGTCGCGCTCCGCTCGCGCCCCACCGCCCCCCGGCCCGCCTCCCCGCGGCGCCCCAGCAGTCCCCGGGAAGTCGGTGCGGCTCTGCTGCCGCACCGCCCCCCGCTCGGCCCGCCCTCCGCGCGCGCGCGCGCGCGCGCTAGTGCTGTGAGCTCGGCCGCGCCGCCGCCCACCTGATTCGCTCCGCCGAGCTTCTGCACCGCCGCTCGGTCCAGGGCGCGGCGGGAGCGCCCAGGCGCGCCGCCGCCGCCGCCTACCGGGTCTGAGACGAGTGCGGTTCCCGCCGCAACGTCAGGAAATTACTTGCAAACGAAGCCCCGTTCAGGCCAACGCAACCGCCGTGGTCAGCGCGTCGCGACGTCGTGGCTCGCGCCGACACGCCCACGATGGCGTCAAAAGGCGCCGACGCCGGCAAGCGGCGTGAGGCACGGGGGGGCGGGGCGCGGAGGAGGCGCGCTGGTGCCGCGCATCGACGCCCACCGGGGCCCGCCTTGGGTTGGGGCGAGGGCCGCAGGGATCCCGCGGCGCCTCAGGGCCTTGAGCTCCGAGGGGTCCCGGCGAGTCAGCCCGGGCCAACCCGGGAGGGAGATCGGAGGAAGGCGTGGGAATATTCCCTCACGGAGGTGGCCGGGCGGGTTTCGCGGTGGGCGCCATGTTGGGGGAGTGGGTGGGGCAGCAGGACAAATTTCTCCGGCTTCGAGAAGACGACATGCCTCGTTCGCCCAAAGGCCCCTCCCACTCGCAGGAACCGCGTCTTACTTGTTTCTTTACAACTCCCTGGGATAGACACCGGATATAGTTCATCTTGGTAGCCTAAGCTCCTGGCACAGGATCTGGTGTCTAAGGCGGAATAGGCGAATGAATGAACGAACGAGGCGTAGAAGGGCCCACTTTCTTTTCCTAATGCCAGCCTTGTCTTTTATCGGTCTCATACCTTCCTCTGGCTGGAGTTCGACTCTTACATTGAAACATTGAAGATCCCAAGAAACATTTGTGGATTATACTTACCAATATTTCTGCACAAAAGTTAAAGCGGCCGTTAACAAATACTAGTTCATTTAAAATAATAAGGAACCCATGAGTGTAAACATAAATATCATAATACAGGCTTAAGGTCGGGGAAAA
This sequence comes from Callithrix jacchus, assembly GCF_049354715.1. NCBI lineage: Eukaryota > Metazoa > Chordata > Mammalia > Primates > Cebidae > Callithrix > Callithrix jacchus. The sequence goes on along the minus strand of NC_133524.1, from coordinate 133,295,222 downwards.
CCTTCCCAAAAGAAATTATTCACTATTCCAGTGACCTTCACTTCTAAACATAGTAGTTGAGTGCTAGTTCCAGAAAATCCTGGCTCCCCGCATACCAGCTGTATGAATCTATGGTTTCAACGATAATAGTTCTTAAATAATAGTTTGGGTTCGTTTTTTTTTTTTTTTTTTCAATTGTATTTCCTTTTCATGAAGTTCTCGTTCTGGTAGGAACTCTTGGAGAACTGAATTTGTGTGCATTTTTATGATACAGGTAATGTGAGTTGTATTAGGCTTACTTAAACCTTGCTAAATATTTTTTCCTAGATCCAAAAATAGCATACAGCTGTTTTCAGCAATGTGTTATTGGGCTCCCATTTCATTCCTGCGTTCACAGCATAGGTGAAAATATGCGACACCGCCCTACTGCACATGTCATTGAGTGCCTGCTCTACCACAACCCTCTTTTGAGCAGGCGACTGAAAGGGTTCCTTATGCTTAGGTCCCATGTCACCCAGCCATCCTGGCTCAAAAGCTGCCTGGGGCCTGGATAGTGACCTGGCAAAGTAGATCTGCATTCCAGACTGGATTTGACTAACTGATCCAGTGAGAGCCTCTCCTGGGAAGTTTGAGTGTGGAACAGACAGGGATGTGGTTAGAGTAGCAAAGAAGCAATGAGATACTCCCAGGGAAGGTAAAAGGCAGAACAGAGGCCTACTATGGAGAAGTTCCCCAGGGGTGAGAGGAGCAGTTGAAGCAGCGCAAGAGGATCACTGAGTCACCATAGTAGTGGAGCAGTGGAGTTGAGAGATAAAAACATTGTACCTGTAATGGCATTTTGTTTGGTCATGAGACTTTTTTTTTTTTTGAGACAGAGTCTCACTCTGTCACCCAGGCTGGAGTGCAGTGGTGCAATCTGGGCTCACTGCAACCTTCGCCTCCCAGGTTCAAGCGATTCTCCTGCTTCAGCCTCTGGAGTAGCTGGGACTACAGGTGCAGGCCACCACACTCAGCTAACTTTTATATTTTTAGTGGAGACGAGGTTTCACCATATTGGCCAGGCTGGTCTTGAACTCCTGACCTCACAATCTGCCCACCTCGGCCTCCCAAAGTGCTGGGATTACAGGTGTGAGCCATTGCCCCTGGCTGACAGTTCTAACTGAACAATCCTGTGGTCTTTATGAGGCCTGGTTCCTATTTCTTCTCATTTCCATGTGTATTCGTAGAATAACTCCCTAGTAACTGAGGTAATCTGAAAGCATCTCTGTCTTTGTAACCTGCCTTTTTCAAGTTTTTTTTTTTTTAGTTATAGAAACACTCAAGGTAACAAAAAATGGGTGGGTTATAAAGCTAGGGATGGTACTGAAACTCCAAGACTGCAATGTAGGTGGGCTACATAAGGAGTTGCTGACCTAGGAAGGGGAACTGGTTAGAATCTGGAGAGCTGGCTTCTCTCTGAATATGTGTTTCATTCTTCCCTCTGACCTTTATATTGGAGTGATCCATGTTATACTCTGGCCTAATAGGCCACAGCCTTCTTGGTGGATAAATACACATTAAACTACAAAAGCAGAGACTGCACTCCAGATAGGACTCACCTATCTGGCCTAAGAACTCTTTCTGAAAAATTACTGAACTATACCAAACCAGATTTTTACATGGCTCCTTCAGGCCCACTCTATCCAGGAATTTTCCTGTCCCCATATCCTGTAATCTCAAGACTTAGTGGAAATAAAAATAGAAAAGACTTCTGTCCTTCTGACAAAAAGGTTGATGAATCCCTTCCCTGACATGGTTCAAACTGCAGAAATTCTGCAAACCCGAATTTGCTATTTTCAGCAGAAATGCCAGTGGTAAGTGTTTTGTAGTGCTTTCACCTTCAATGGAGAAGACACCTGCTGGATGTTTTGGTTATGCCTAACTTTGTGACTGTGTTTTCATGCTTTTTGGAGTATTACTGAATTATGGTCCATATTTTAAGTCTTGGGTCAGGGAAGACCCTGAGCAAAATTGAGATGTATACAGAATTTATTTTGCATATGTCCCACCTCTCCCTGCCATTTAGAATTTTCTCCAAAGAAATGAAATCTTCAATAGAAGCATTTCTGGCACTGCAATAGGCAGTGTGAAAAAAATTGTGGCTCTTGGGGCCTACTCATAAGGTTACCCCTGACAAGAATAATCTGTAGAAAAAGAGACCACCTTCTCAAAAATGTCAAAGCGAAGCTGTGACTTTTAAGCCAACTACAACTACAGATGGAAGGAGGCTGATGCCCTACACAGCCATTTAAGGAATTATTTTATATTATATCCCTCATATAAATCTCAGGGATTGCCGAGAATGAAAAAAACAAAGTTCTTTGAGTTCTAGTTTTATGACCTGCCAAAAGGCTCTCTTCACTTTTGCGTTCTGGTACCTTTATCAAGTTATATCTGAAACGTTGTTAGAGTTTAGGAGAGTAAAGATGTGATTTTTACTGAGAGTGAGGAAAATATTCAAACTATTTCAGGTCTCTGAGACTTGAAAATAACATTTTGGAATGAAAATGGGTTCCCGGTTATATTCTGTCAGAAATACTGTTTTTAGAATATGAAGTTACACAGGGTCATTTAAAACTTTATTTCATATTTATTTGTTTTTCCCCACTTATTACGGTGTTCACTTTAAAACAATACTAATACAATATCACCGCCCCCCCCACTTTAAGTAAACCAATTTTACAGAAAGTTAAAGTCTAATGTCAATATATATTACCGTTTGGAGCCACATCATTAGCAAAAGTTCACGACTCCGCAAGACATTTAAGGAAAGTTCAACACTACCGAAAGCACACTCAAACATTGTTTTTTTAAAATACAAATTTACCTATAGTGCCAAACATATGTTTTAATTTGCTCCAAAAAGTTTTCTGAAACCACAAATCTAAATCTGACACATCTATTGACAACACTTTTTAAAAAACAATAATTATTAACAAGCGATTGATGTTAGGTGGGAGCACAGGATAGAAAATCAGACCGTTACATCTGATTTCCATGGGCAGAGATTAATTAGGCCGTACATTTACAGGACTTAGTCACCCATCAGATTTAATAAAGTCAGGCAGGAAGATGATCTAATCATAGTTGCACACCCAGGGGTTAGGAATTTCATGTGGTACTTCTGCATGATTTTAGAAAGAGGGCACTGCTTACCAGAAAGAAATGAATTTCCGTAAAGGAAAAATTTTAGACACCGTGGCAGGTTTGCAGATTTTTCAACGGGGTCCTCAAATGACATCATAAAAATGGCCACTTATTCTGCCTATGAATAAGGCAAGTTCTTCACAATATTTGTGAATGATAACTTAGCCCAGTTATTAATCCATGGCAGTTGTAAGTGTTAAAACTACATCAAGTCAGTAAGTGTTGACACAGTAAGGCAAGCACTGTGCCCCAGATCCTTACTCAGTACTTTATATTCGCTGACTCCAAAACATTTTCATTTAAACTGCACAGATTCAGTTACAGTGGAATAGAGATGAATGGAAAAGGGCAGCCATTCTGTGAAGGTTTATTTTTAAGAAAATTGCATGAAAAAAAAGAAAAGAAAATTGCGTGAGAGATATTTTATCTCTTTTGTGATCCCCTTTTCACATACAGAGTATCTCTAGATTTACACCACACAATAAACACAAACACAATTTTATGCAAATCACAGTATACGAGGAATTAGAAGCATCACAGATGTGATTAAAAGCAAATTAGATTTTTAAGTTTCATCTTGTTTATTACACCTTCCTTCCTATTCGACCTCCCTTACAATTTGCTGGCATATGTAAACTTGTCTTTCTGCACTTAGTAGGGCTTCATTTTATTTAGAAAGCCCGATAACATTACTGATTCATTTGAAGAAAGTAATGGTTTGTCTTTTACTTACAGGGATCCTTCACTCCAAAGATTTCAACACAATTCTCAAACAACAAAAATCTGGACACGATACACCTACAACAGCTTAGAGTCAGATACACACGCTGGGAAGAGTAACAACATTTTTCATTGAAAAGCTAGACTCTGTCCTCTGCCTTCTTCACACTATACCCAGGGAACGAGGTCACACTAATTTCAGGCACCTGTGTGGTCCCAGAGCCTGGGACCCTTCCCGTCACCGTCAGGGTGATAAGAGAGGTGTCAGCCACAGGAGGCTCAGGCTGCTCCGCCTTGCAACAGAACAGCTGAGATTTAAAGTGCTCCTGGAAGGTTGTGCTCAGCCAGTAGAGAGCAAAGGGGTTTACGCAAGAATTGCTGAAAGCCAGAATCCGAGAGAAAATGGTGAGAAGGAAATGCATGGCAGAGGGATCTACATAGGTTTGAGGAGTAAATGAATGGTAGAGGTACAGGAGGTGATTTGGCAACCAGCAGAGGGCAAACAGAGCCACCAACACCAATACCGTTTTGGCAATTCTCTTCCGGGATTCAATCTACAGGGGGAAGAAACAGCAAAAAAAAAAAAAAAAAAAAAAAAAAAAAAGGAATGAAAGAAAGAGAAATAATTTAGCTGGAGATTTTTTTAAATTCTCTAAATTTACATAGAAATTTACAGTTAATTACAGCTGATTTCCCTATGAACATGCATTTGTATGCTAAGTGGCTGGGATGTGCATGAAGTCAGCCTGTGACTATATAACACCGCAAGTCAATTGGCATAGTAACCCCAGATTTTGGACTCATTAACTCGCTAATTTTGAGGTACTCTAGGGTGTCTCCAGTTAACTCAAAGAATGCTGTGGAATTCTCCAAAATTTAGTGTAATTAAAAACAGACAGACGCTATACAAAACTTCTTTCACTGCATCAGCAGAAGCTGACTAGGTCAGAATATTCTTTTCAGGTCTATGAAAGTTGCCAAGCTGTTATGTAAAATTGTTTTTACTCTATAGGAATTCTAACCATATCGTCAAAGAAATAAACCCCAAACGTGCTGTCCTTCATATGTGAAGATAATCCTACCTATATCTATTAGTAAGAGAAATGAGCAGTTAGGTAAATATATAGCCCATGGTCACAAAAAGAGCAAAGGTAACTAGTTCACATGGGCATTAAATATGCCACTTCAGTCTCATGAGCACTATTGTTAAACTAACTGAATGGACTAGCTCTAAAATATGCACAGTACTCTGTGTACTGATCAAAGGGTAAATGGAATTATCTCTCCCCCTTCCCCAGTAGTTATAAAAAATATTTTTAATCAAATGGAACTATGTTTCGGCAATGTCCCTTTTATTCTGTCCATATTTATGGGAGGAGGGCACACCTGGCTCTTGCAGTGGTCTTAATCAAGCTTCCGTGAGTCACTGTGTTCTCATGCTACCGGCATTCCACTCTTCCCCCCGCTCCTCCCCACCTCAGTTTGCTCATCTGTGTGTAAGTGGTTTGCATTGAATAGTGTTATGGATTCTTGCCAGTTCTACATGCTATGCATTTTTATTCTGTTACACTTTCTAAAACAAAAGATGCTTTTCTTCATAGTTTTATCTTACACAATGTTCCCCACTATTCCATGGGGTAAAAAATTTTGATTACTCTCAAACTTCAATTGTCCCCTCCCTAGCAGTAGTAGTCCTACTGTTTATTGAAATATTCTGCATCTAAGCATTTCATCTATATCATCTAGTAGTCGTTTTCATTTTACAGATGAGGAAAGTGAGGCTCAGAAAGGTTAGGTAACTTGCTCAAGATTACTCAGCTAGTATGTGATACAGCTGGGATTCAAACTGCAGCCTATCCTTGTAATAAAAATACTACACTGCTGTTGCATTTATACACAGGAGGATACACAGTTGCTCGCTGTGCAAAAGTAGGGACTTCACTTCTAAATTCAAACTAGATTTGCATGAGTAATGCTTAATACATACCTGCTTGCGGGCATGTCTTTGTTCCTCAGTAGGTATGTTCAGGGTGCTTTTGTAAAGGGTCCTAGCAATCAAAGAATAATAGACAGAGATAATAGAGAGTGGAATAATGTAGAACACTAAGAAGCACAGCAGAGAATGTATTTCTTGCAAGAGCTTCTTAGAGACAGGATAAGAGGTACATGATTCAAATGTCATATTTTTGTTGGGATCTCGAAAAGTGTATACATTTGAAAATACAGCCTCAGGTAGGGCAAATATCATAGACACAATCCAGATGCAGCCAGCTTTTACACAAGTCTTCAGGATGGCATTGGGGGGCTGCCGCTCGAGTGGCTTCACAACCGCCTTGTATCTAGAAACACATAATCAGAGGCAAAGGTCCAAATAAATGTCAAAGTTACCAAATTGTAGGGTTAAAGTGACCTTATTGGTCACCCAGTTCTACCATCTTTGCATATGTATATAACCAAGTCAATATTAACCAACTAGAATTGGCTATGGTTTTAAATGCACATAGTACATCTCAATATTCTTATTTATGCTAATCACCTTTTCCATTATTCACTCCTATTGAATATTCCAGATTTGCAATTTTATAATTTTATGTATAGACTCTCTATTTAGGACAAATAAACATTTATCAGCATGATTTCATGTGTGATTGAGAGTAATTCACCATCTGTGCATTACCTCAAGTGTTCTAAAAGACTTCCTTTTGTATAAGTGACTGATGTTAAAACTGAATTAATTTTCCTTTCTTCATGAATGAACAGTTACCAACCTTCCTAAAAAGAATTCCAAGGGTTTATATGGTAAAGAGGAAAGGATTAATTTCTTCCCCATTTATAAGTGTTAATTCATTGCCCAAGCTGATCAATGGAAAGATTTAGGGCAAAGCAAACAGAAGTCCTGTGCCGGTACAGAGATGCCTCTTTATTCAATCAAATCCACCTTAAAATCTACATTCATTAAGCCAGTCTGCCCTCAAATAGAGTATAAGACCAGTCAAAGCAAAAATCCAGAAAAGACACAGGGAAAGGTTTTCCCCCTCTCAGATTCTAAAATTTGAAGAAGCTATTCTTTCTGGTATTGCCAGACATCGATTACTTATAGGCTTCTTTCTTGAAGGCATTTTAAAGCATCACTTTTAACATTTGGAGCCTCAAGTTTTTTTATGTTTTCACAGTTACCATTCTATAGTAGGAACACAGAAAAACAGAGGACTTGGACTGAAAATATCCTAACACAGAATCTGAACACTCTGACTGCAAGAGGATCTCACACACTCTCTCCACAGAGCTCTAAAAGTCACCCAGGATTAATTTATTTCTCTGGAAACGATAATGTCACACTGAAATGCCTATAGAGAAAATAAGTAGAATGAAGTGATGACATTACACCAAGTTACCAGGGAGCTGAAAATCTCACGGTTTCTCTGCGATTAGCTAATTTGATAAATTTCAAATAAATTGGATGCCTGTATCGTTTTACCAGTTTCCTGATATACAGTAATGCATATGTGGTCAATTTCATGTTGACTATATTGCACCACTAGGCTGCACTAATGTATAAAGCATGAATTTTTTTCTTTTACACCTGGAACAATTTGCTTTACTTAATAATCTGAGGAAAAATAAAAACCCCGTTCAGTATTCTTTTGAGCAAACAATAAGAATAAATTACCCCTGAAGCATGCAATTTCAACTTCTCTGTGCTAACACAGACATTTTAACACTCTTACGCTAACTTTTATTTTAAATGCCACCAGATTTTCTAATCTCACATACACATTACAGAGTGTGAGAAAAGCAGAATAGTAGCCAGTAAATGCCAAATACAAGCTTTCCTTTCTTTTTGCCCAATTTTACATCCTAGCAAATATAACAGAGGAAAGAAACTCACCTGTCAGCGCTGAGAATTGTTAACGTGAACACCGACACACCAACAGAAGTGAGCCGGATGAAAGAGAGCACCTTACAACCAGTTCTTCCGAACAGCCATCCTCCTGCAAGGTAGTGGGTTACATCCACTGGCACACAAGTTACCAGAAGTAAAAGATCTCCAAAAGCCAGGCTGGTGATGAAAATATTTGGAACTGTTTGCATGGATTTGGTCTTGAAAAAGACTTTGATGAGAATAGCATTTCCCAGGATGCCCACTGAAATGATCACAGCATAAGTAATGTAGATAGCACACAATGCTTCTATTCCTGGAGAGTTGTCCCCGCTCCATCCTTTATTTGTGTTATCGTTAGAAACCACAGAGCTTGATAATTCTGTGTCATTTGTGATTGAAATTAAAGTCTGATTAGGTGACTGAGGCTGGCTTTGAGCCATTCCTTCTGAAGACTGTGTCTTTAATATTTCTTCCTCTCAGTTGAAATGCAGTTGATTGTCACGTCTAATGCCTACGTCTAGTAACGAGATGGTATTAGGAGAACAGAGCAGAACAGAATGGCAAGAAAATCTAAGTCATCCAGATACTCCTTTCCTTCAGTTCTGTGTGTCTCCCAGCATGCTTGGCTAAACAGTTACCGACCTGGCACTCTAGAGTAGGAGGTGGGGTTTCATTGGCGTGTCCTGTCATAAGGGGAGGGAGGAGACTGGGGAAATGCTCTGCAGTTGCTTATTCTTCCCTGTTGGGGACTCTTGGGACTAACTAGACTTATTAAATCATCTCATTGATTATTAGAATCACCCTGTTCTCATATCTACCCAGGATGGTCCATATAGGTTTTGTCCAATTTTTTTTAGAAAAAAGCTATTTATCCCCCTGCAATCACATGGTAGTCTAGTGCATTTTCTTTTACATGATAAATAAGTGTAGGTGTCCCCTGAAACACAACCTTGAACCCACTCCTCAAAATTTGGTATCAGAGAGATGGTGAAAGAACAAGTCATTTACACTTTGACAGGGTTGATGTCACCTCCAAGGAGTGATAATTCAGGTCACTTGGGCTTAATACCTAGCTCTGTCACATGGTAAACCCCAACTTTGCACATTATCCAGGTGTGTGGCACAATATCAAAACAACCCTTTTTTGAGATGGAGTCTTGCTCTGTTGCCCAGGTTGGAGTGCAGTAGTGCAATCTCTGCTCACTGCAACCTCCACATTCCGGGTTCAATTCTCCTGCCTCAGCCTCCTGCGTAGCTGCAATTACAGGTCCCTGCAACCACACCTGGCTAATTTTTGTATTTTCAGTAGAGACAGGGTTTCACCATGTTGGCCAGGCTGGTCTTGAACTCCTGACCTCAGGCGATCCTCCCACCTGGGCCTCCCAAAGTGATGGGATTACAGGAGTGAACAACCACTTCCTGCCAAAACAGCCTTTAAGGGATGAAAAATCCAGGCACACCACCAGTTGCTTTGTCTCTAAATGTCCTAATAAAACCACTTTTACTGTTTGTCTGTTTTAATGTCATGTTTTTTCTTAAAGGGCAGTTTAGGATTTTTCTCTCTGGAAATGGTTAAAGTGAACCTAACTAGCCTTATTCCAAAACAAAACAATATAGAACATCACTGCTCAAGGTCCTGACACAAAAGAACTTTTAAGAATAAAAATCATCATTTGTAGATGAAGAAATGCTATAGATGACTCCAGGGATGATGGGTATGTAGATGATGTTTACATCAACTGAAAGAAGTACACATTTAAGGCAGATACCTCAGTACCAGCAAGAGAAGCTACTTTTTACAGAAAACATAAACGTGCTTTATATATATGTATTTGTGGTGGGAGCACTGTCTGGGAGCAGAAGGCTAGCAATTGGAGTGCAGTTAATAATTGAAGCTGCTAAGAAATATTCTCTGAAATTATCAAGTGCAATGCATAATCTCTCAGCTAGAAACTGTGTAGTGAGGTGTTTATAAATCTAGCCGTATTAGAAAGTTGTTTGGGGAGTGAAATGAAAAAGAGAAAAGTATTTGGCTAGCTAATGAACGGGGGGAGGAACAAAGGTTGTTCTTTATACTTTAAAATTTTTGTATTATTTTTTAATTAATTATTAATTTATTTTTATTTTAATTGTACTTTAGGTTTTGGGGTACCTGTGCAAATCATGCAGGATTGTTGCATAGGTACATACATGGCAATGTAATTTGCTGCCTCCATCCCCCTGTCACCTATATCTGGCATTTCTCCCCATGTTATCCCTCCCCAACCCCCCTACTTCATGCTGTCCCTCCCCAAGTACACCCCAACAGACCCCAGTGTGTGATGCTCCCTTCCCTGTGACTATGTGTTCTCATTGTTCAACACCTGCCTATGAGTGAGAACATGTGGTGTTTGATTTTCTGTTCTTGTGTCAATTTGCTGAAAATGACGGTTTCCAGATTCATCCATGTCCCTATGAAGGACACGAACTCATCGCTTTTATGGCTGCATAGTATTCCATGGTGCATATGTGCAATATTTACCTTGTCCAGTCTATCCTTGACGGGCATTTGGGTTGGTTCCAGGTCTTTGCTATTGTAAACAGTGCCACAATGAACATACGTGTGCATGTGTTCTATAAATAATAGAATGATTTATAATCCTTTGGATATATACCCAGTAGTGGGGTTGCTGGGTCAAACAGAATTTCTATTTCTAGGTCCTTGAGGAATTGCCACACAGTCTTCCACAACTGTTGAACTAATTTACACTCCCACCAACAGTATAAAAGTGTTCCTATTTCTCCACATCCTCTCCAGCATCTGTTGTCTCCAGATTTTTTAATGATCGCCATTCTAACTGGTGTGAGATGGTATCTCAACGTGGTTTTGATTTGCATCTCTCTAATGACCAGTGATGATGAGCATTTTTTCATCTGTTTGTTGGCCTCATATATGTCTTCTTTTATAAAGTGTCCGTTCATGTCCTTTGCCCACTTTTGAATGGGTTTGTTTGTTTTTTTTTTCTTGTAAATCTGTTTTAGTTCTTTGTAGATTCTGGATATTAGCCCTTTGTCAGATGGGTAAATTGCAAAAATTTTTTCCCATTCTGTTGGTTGCCAGTTCATTCTAATGACTGGGTTTTTTTTTTTTTTTCCTGTACAGAAGCTCTGGAGTTTAAATAGATCCCATTTGTCTGTTTTGGCTTTTGTTGCCAATGCTTTTGGTGTTTTAGTCATGATGTCCTTTCCTATGCCTATGTCCTGAATGGTTTTGCCTAGGTTTTCTTCTAGGGTTTTTATGGTGTTAGGTCTTATGTTTAGGTCTTTAATCCAACTGGAGTTAATTTTAGTGTAAGGTGTCACAAGGGGTCCAGTTTCTATTTTCTGCACATGGTTAGCCAGTTTTCCCAACACCATTTATTGAACAGGGAATCCTTTCCCCATTGCTTGTTTTTGTCAGGTTTGTCAAAGATCAGATGGTTGTAGATGTGTGGCATTGCCTCTGAGGACTCCATTCTGTTCTATTGGTCTATATCTCTGTTTTGGTACTGGTACCATGCTGTTTTGATTACTGTAGCCTTGTAGTATAATTTGAAGTCAGGTAGCATGGTGCCTCCAGCTTTGTTCTTTTTGCTTAGGATTGTCTTGGCTATGCAGGCTGTCTTTTGGTTCCATATGAAGTTTAAGGTAGTTTTTTACAGTTCTGTGAAGAGGGTCATAGGTAGCTTGATGGGGATAGCATTGAATCTATAAATTACTTTGGGCAATATGGCCATTTTCACAATATTGATTCTTCCTAACCATGAGCATGGAATGTTTCTCCATCTGTTTGTGTCCTCTTTTATTTCCTTGAGCAGTGTTTTGTAGTTCTCTTTGAAGAGGTCCTTTACATCCTTTGTTAGTTTTATTTTTAGGTATTTTATTCTCTTTGTAGCAATTGTGAATGGGAATTTGCTCTTGATTTGGCTCTCTGTTAGTCTGTTATTGGTGTATAGGAATGCTTCTGATTTCTGCACATTGATTTTGTATCCTGAGATTTTGCTGAAGTTGCTTATCAGTTTAAGGAGATTTTTGACTGAGACAATGGGGTCTTCTAAATATACAATCATGTGGTCTGCAAATAGAGACAATTTGACTTTCTCCTTTCCTAATTGAATGCTCTTTATTTCTTTCCTACCTGAGTGCTCTGGCTAGAACTTCCAATACTATATTGAACAGGAGTGATGAAAGAGGGCATCCTTGTCTAGTGCCAGATTTCAAAGGGAATGCTTCCAGGTTTTGCCCATTCAGTATGATATGGACTGTGGGTTTGTCACAAGTAGCTTTTATTATTTTGAGATATGTTGCATTGATACCTAGTTTATTGAGAGTTTTTTGTATAAAGGGCTGTTGAATTTTGACAAAGGCCTTCTTTGCATCTAGTGAGATAATCATATGGTTTTTGTCTTTGGTTCTGTTTATGTGGTGGATTACGTTTATAGACTTGTGTGTTTTGAACCAGCCTTGCATCCCTGGGATTGAAGCCTGCTTGATTGTGATGGATAAGCTTTCTGATGTGCTGTTGCAATCAGTTTGCAGTATTTTATTGAAGATTTTTGCATCTATGTTCATCGTGGATATTGGCCTGAAGTTTTCTTTTTTTGTTGAGTCTCTGCTGGGCTTTGGTATCTGGATGATGTTGGTCTCATAAAATGATTTGGGAAGGAGTCCCTCTTTTTGTATTGTTTGGAATAGTTTCAAAAGGAGTGGTACCAGCTCCTCTTTGTATGTCTGTTCGAATTTGGCTGTGAACCCATCTGGACCTGGGCTTTTGTTGCTTGGTAGGCTATTAATTGCTGCCTCAACTTCAGCCCTTATTACTGGTCTATTCAGGGTTTCAACTTCTTCCTGGTTTAGGCTTGGGAGAGTGCAGTGCAAGTGTCCAGGAATTTATCCATTTCTTCCAGGTTTACTGGTTTATGTGCATAGAGTTGTTTGTAGTAATCTCTGATGGTAGTTTGTATTTCTGTGGAATCAGTGGTGATATCCCCTTTATTGTTTTTATTGCATCTATTTGATTCTTCTCTCTTTTCTTTTTTATTAATCTGGCTAGTGGTCTGTCTATTCTGTTGATCTTTTCAAAAACCCAGCTCCTGGATTTACTGATTTTTTTGAAGGGTTTTTTTTTTATTCTCTATCTCCTTCAGTTCTGCTCTGATCTTAGTTATTTCTTGTCTTCTGCTAGCTGTTCAGTTTTTTTTTTATATTTGCTCCTCTAGCTCTTTCAATTTTGATGATAGGGTGTTGGCTTTCCTCACTTCTTATGTAGGCATTTATTGCTACAAATTTCCCTCTAGACACTGCTTTAAATGTGTCCCAGAGATTCTGGTATGTTGTGTCTTCTTTTTTGTTGGTTTTGAAGAACATCTTTATTTCTGCCTTCATTTCATTGTTCATCCAGTCAACATTTAGGATCCAGTTGTTCAGTTTCTATGAAGCTGTGTGGTTCTGAGTTAGTTTCAGAATCCTGAGATCTGATTTGATTGCACTGTGGTCTGAGAGACTGTTTGTTATGATTTCTGTTCTTTTGCATTTGCTGAAGAGTGATTTACTTCCAATTATGTGGTCAATTTTAGAGTAAGTGTGATGTGGTACTGTGAAGAATATATATTCAGGGGATTTGGGGTGCAGAGTTCTGTAGATGTCTATTAGGCTTGCTTCGTCCAAATCTAAGTTCAGGTCCTGGATACCCTTGTTAATTTTTTGTCTCATTAATCTATCTAATATTGACAGTGGAGTGTTAAAGTCTCCCAGTATAATTGTGTGGGAGTCTAAGTCTCTTTGTAGGTTGTTAATAACATACTTTATGTATCTGGGTGCTCCTGTATTGGGTGCATATATATTTAGGATCATTAGCTTTTCTTGTTGCATTGATCCTTTCACCTATAGGTAATGTGCTTCTTTGTCTCTTTTGATCTTCGTTGGTTTAAAGTCCATTTTATCAGAGACTAGGATTGCAACTCCCACTTTTTTTTTTTTTTGCTGTCCATTTTCTTGGTAAATCTTCCTCCATCCCTTTATTTTGAGCCTGTGTGTGTCCTTGCATGTGAGATGGGTTTCCTGAATGCAGCACAACGATGGGTTTTGACTTTTTATCCAATTTGCCAATCAAATTTGTGTCTTTTGATTGGGGCATTTAGCTCATTTACATTTAAGGTTAATATTGTTATGTGTAAATTTGATCCTGCCATTTTGATGCTAGCTGGATGTTTGCCCATTAGTTGACGCAGATTCTTCATTGTGTCGATGGTCTTTACCATTTAGTACATTTTTGGAGTGGCTGGTACTGGTTGTTCCTTTCCATGTTTAGTGCTTCTTTCAGGAACTCTTGTAAGGCAGGCCTGGCGGTGATGAAATCTCTCAGCAATTGCATGTTCATAAAGGATTTTATTTCTCCTTCACTTATGAAGCTTAGTTTGGCTGGATATGAAATTGTAGGTTGAAAGTTCTTTTCTTTAAGGATATTGAATATTGGCCCCCACTCTCTTCTGACTTGTAGGATTTCTTCTGAGAGATCCACTGTGAGTCTGATGGGCTTCCCTTTGTGGGTAACTCGACCTTTCTCTGTGGCTGCCCTTAGCATTTTTTCCTTCATTTCAACCCTAGTGAATCTGATGACTATGTGCCTTGGGGTTGCTCTTCTCGAGGAGTACCTTTGTGGTGTTCTCTGTATTTCCTGGACTTGAAAGTTGGCCTGCCTTGCTAGGTTGGGGAAGTTCTCCTGGGTAATATACTGAAGAGTGTTTTCCAGCTTGGATTCATTCTCCCCATCACATTCAGGTACACCTATCAAACATAGATTAGGTCTTTTTACATAATACCCTATTTCTTGGAGGCTTCATTCATTTCTTTTCACTCCTTTTTCTCTAATCTTGCCTTCTCATTTTATTTCATTGAGTTGATCTCCAATCTCTGATATCCTTTCTTCTGCTTGGTCAATTTGGCTATTGAAACTTGTGTGTGCTTTGCGAAGTTCTCGTGTTGTGTTTTTCAGCTCCATCAAGTCGTTTATATTCTTCTCTAAGCTGTTTATTCTCATTAGTGTTTCGTCTAACCTTTTTTCAAAGTTCTTAGTTTCTTTGCATTCAGTTAGGACATTTTCTTTTAGCTCAGAGAAGTTTGTTATTACCCACCTTCTGAAGCCTGTTTCTGTGAATTCATCAGACTCATTCTCCATCCAGCTTTGTTCTCTTGCTGGTGAGGATTGGAATCCCTTGGAAGAGGAAAGGCATTCTGGTTTTTGGTGTTTTCACCCTTTTTGTGCTGGTTTCTTCTCATCTTCGTGGATTTATCTACCTGTGTTCTTTGTAGTGGGTGACTTTTGGATGGAGTCTCTGAGTGGATGTCCTTTTTGTTGATGTTGAAGTTATTTCTTTCTGTTTTTTAGTTTTCCTTATAACAGTCAGGTCCCTCTGCTGCAGGACTGCTGGGGGTCCACTTCAGACTCTGCTTGCCTGGAGATCACCTGCAGTGGCTGCAGAAAAGCAAGGGTTGCTGCCAGTTTCTTACTCTGTTATCTTCATCCCAGAAGGTTACCTGCCAGATGTCAGCATGAGCTCTCCTTTATGAGATGTCTCTTTGGATATATGGGGGTTGCGGAGCTGCTTAAGGAGACAGTATGTCCCTTATGGAAGCTCAAGTGCTGTGCTGGAAGCTCCGTTGTTCCTTTCAGAGCTGCTGGACAGGTACATTTAAGTCTCTGCTGCAGCAGAACTCATAACCACCTCTTTTTCCAGTTGCTCTGTCCTGGGAAGGTGGGGCTTTATTTATAAGTTCCTGATGTGCTGCTGCCTGTTTTCAGAGATGCCCTGCCCAGCAAAGAGGTAGAGTAGTCACAGTCTGCCAGCAGAGGCATTGCTGAGCTGCCGTGGGCTCTCCCCAACTGCTGTGTAAATTTCCTTGTGGTTTTATTTACAGAGGTACAGTTAGAACTGCCTCGGTAATGGCGGTCTGCCTCAGTAATGGCAGACGGCCTTGGTGATGGTGGACTGCCTCGGTAGTGATGGAATGCCTCAGCAATGGTGGGCTGCCTCGGTAATGGCAGATGCCCTTACCCCTACCGAGCTGGACTGTCCTGGGTCCAGCTGCACTCGCTGCAAAACTCTCAATCCAGAGCGTTTTAGATTGTTGCACTTTGTGGGGGTGGGATCCACCAAGTCAGATCACCTGGCTCCCTGTTTTAGCCCCCTTTTTCAGTTGAATGGGCAGCTCTATCTCCCAGGCATTCCAGGTGCCAGTTGAAACAGCCACCCAGATTTGTGTGAGTTTTTGTGTGGAAACCCGTGGTGCCAGCTGTTTCCCATGCTGGAAACTTATGGCACTTTTCAGCCCAGAAATTTCCTGGTCTGTGGGCAGTAAAAACTCATTTGGAAATGTGGTGATCACTCACCTTCTGCATTGTTCTCACTGGGAACTACACTCCAGAGCTGTTCCTATTCGGCCATCTTGCATCTCCCTGTTCTCTATACTTAATAGGGGCAGTCAGTTCTTCAGAGAAAGTGAAGTGAATGAATTGAATCAACTACCTGTTTAAGTTCATGAAGGGTAGAAGATAGATGTTATTTGAGTCCCCCAAACCACACCTATCCTCCACCCTTTATAAGTTATGGACACAGCTTGAATCATTCAGCAAAATAATTGCTTTTGATGGGAATGGGGGTGTGGGGAGTGTTTGCATAAACCCAAGTTCCTACACTTTTAGGTATATACACTTTAATAATTTCATACCCTGGGCTGGTGCTTTAAAATTGTCTGCATCATCCTGTCACCTATATCTGGCATTTCTCCCCATGTTATCCCTCCCCAACCTCTCCATGCCCTGCTGTCTCTCCTTTATCCCCCACAACAGACCCCAGTGTGTGATGCTCCCCTCGCTGTGCTTATGTGTTCTCATTGTTCAACACTTGTATGTGAGTGAGAACATGCAGTATTTCGTTTTCTGTTCTTGTGTCAGTTTACTGAAAATGATGGTTTCCAGATTCATCCATGTCCCTACAAAGAACACGAACTCATCCTTTTTTATGGCTGTGTAGAATTCCATGGTGTATATGTGCCACATTTTCTTTGTCCAGTCTATCATTGATGGGCATTTGGGTTGGTTCCAGGTCTTTGTTTTTGTAAATAGTGCCACAATGAACATACGTGTATATGTACCTATGCAACAATCCTGCATGATCTGCACATGTACACCAGAACCTAAAGTACAAAAAAAAGAAAACAAACAAAAGAAATAAAAATGAACAAACTAAAGTTATGTACAATAGCATGGATGAATCATGAAATCATAACATTGAACAAATGGAGTCAAGCATAGAATATACATTGATCATGATTCCATTTAAATTAAGTTTAAAGTATTATCATTAGGAATGCAATTTTGATTATAAAACCTTCATGAAGAATAAGGAGAGTGATTACCATAAACATCATGATATGGCTTATACTGTATTTAGCACAGAGGGTAGGGGCAGTGATTTTATCAGTGAAGGGCTTCCAGGGTGCTGGCAATGTTTTTTAAACAGGGAGCTGGTTACATGGACGTTTACTTAATAATAGTTTATTAAACTATATGTTTGTGTTTTATGCATTTTTTGGTATGGCTGTTACATTTCACAATACAAATGGTAAAAGAAAAACCTGAAGGATAGGCTGGAGTTGGGTTAGCAGGAAGGCAGCAACTTTTATAACAAAATTGGAGTGCATAGGAGAGTTCTTAAAGTACAATCTCATTTTTTTGAGACCAGAGTAAAGAAGATATGGAGAGGGCTATGGACCACAACTTTAAAACTTTGTGAAAGTATTTTACTTTATGTCCATGAAAATCTTTTATTTTCCTCTGAGAAATTAATAGGCTTTTCATGAAAGACAGTGCAAACTATATAAGGGATTTTGTTAATTTTGGTTTTATGTCCTAATTTGTTTCTCCTGTGAAGAAGGTCAGATTCAAATTTGAAGCTTAATTCTTAATGAACTTAATTCTGTATATTCTAATTGCAAGTTTCTCCTAGTCTTAATTACTTATGTTTTCCTGACTAATTTTTATCTATTTAGGGTTTTCCATCTTATTGTTGAGATTATTTTGGTCTACTTTACCTGCCTTATAGAATAAGATAATAAAATAAATACATCATTTAAAACTAAAAAAAAAAAAGACTGTGTCTACAGAAAAGGTCTGCTTAAAGGGTTCACATCTTGTTCTCAGCAAACTAATGATAAAATCTCCCTGGGACTCCTGTGTATCATTTAGCAAGGAGCAAAAACATGTCTCCCAATTCACACCACAGTCGATCTCCACACAGCAATGTTCTGGAAGTTTTGTAATGCTTGCATGTGATTTCTCAGATTATCTGAATTCCCAAGATCTCACTTATACTTTCAGCAGGCTGCACCGACTGGCATATTTTTTCTTCTCCCCTTTCCTTCTGATCAGCAGTGGTCAGGAGAGAGTAGTAGTATTGGAGTAGAATTCCAGAATCCCAGAATATCAGAGATGGAAGTGAGCCTGGATATGATAGAATCAAATTCTCTCATTTTGCAGAGGCAAAAATGAGGTCCAGAGTAGGGAAAGTATCTCACCCAAGGTCTCACAAGTTCTCAGCAGAACTAAGATGAAACACAGATTCTCTCTGGCTTCCGAAAGGTTAAAAATCAGTGACAAGAGCTAAAAAACACTCAGTTCCTGACAATGAGCCATATTTGCTCATTTGGCATTGTATACTTAGGTTTTCTCTGTGTTCCATTAACCAAAGAACAAGAGATTTCCAGACTAACCAGTGAGTCATGATAGATAATTTAAATGCATCTATTTTTATATTTCTTTTACAACCTTATAATTCACTTGCAAAAGATAACCATGTCTTTTTAATCATTTTTAACTAGAAACTTAGCCTATTCAAATGATGAAATCCTTTTTTTTGTTTCTTGTACATAAGTGGTCAATGTTATCATCCAAGATTTTCGAAACAACTTTTTGGTTCTGTATTAAGGAATTGCGATAAAATCCTAATGCAGCTTTTTAACTCAACGAAGTATTAGAAGTTGAGAATAAGTTACCAATTTGCTGAAGTTGGGTTTTCTGGTTCACAGCCCAATTTAACTGGTGTTGTCAAAATGTTTTTTTAAATCTCTAAGGAGCTGGTCATCTAAGGGGGCTGAAGAAGCCGTCTTTACCTCTCAGATGGTGGGGATAGGGGTTAGAAAGCAGCTGCTAGAGAGCAGCTGCCAATTTGGTTCTGTGATTCTCAGCCATCAGTAAACAGCACAGTGGTTCTCAAATTCTGGCTTCCCTAGATTCACCAGAAAGGCTTATCAAAACACAGATTGCTGGGTCTCGCCTGCAGAACTTCTGATTTGGTATATCTGGGGTGGGACCTGAGTATGTGCATTTGTTTTTGTTTGTTTGTTTAGTTTTTTTTTGTTCTTTTTTTATTGTTACTTCTTTTTTTATTGCATTTTAGGTTTTGGGGTACATGTGTAGAACATGCAAGATAGTTGCATAGGTACACACATGGCAGTGTGTTCTGCAGCCTTCCTCCTCCCCTTCACCCACATTTGGCATTTCTCCCCAGGCTATCCCTCCCCTGCTCCCCCCCCGCTATCCCTCTCCTGTTCCCCCCAATAGACCCCAGTGTGTAGTAATCCCCTCCCTGTGTCCATGTGTTCTCATTTTTAATCACCCGCCTGACTATAAATCGTTCTACTATAAGGACACATGCACATGAATGTTCATTGCAGCACTGTTTACAATAGCAAAGACCTGGAACCAACCCAAATGCCCATCGATGATAGAGTATGTGCATTTTGAACAAGGTCCCAGGTGATGAGGATGCTGCTGGTTGGGACCACATTCTGAGAACCACTTATGATAGGATAGAAATAGTTCAGTTTGTCCAAGAGGATCATGGGAGCTTTTCCTGATACTGAGGTGCAACAGGTATTTCTGTGGGTCTTTATTAAAGAAAAAAGTACTCTGTGCTGTGATATCTATGTCAGAAACCTTCCTGGAGCTGGCTACCCTCCCTATATATCACAATCCCTGGTAGGTAATCTTTCCAACGTGAGAAAGATGAAGTGAATAAACTTTTGCCTCTTACTCAAGTTCAAAATCTGTTTGTATATTTAAGAACTGAAAATTGAATGACCAGAACTCTCAATCTTTAAGTCTCTAATGATTGAGGTAAAGTACTTTTATACTTTTTCCCTAGGAAGTGGGATGGATTTCTTCGTTATAGATTAATTGGGTTATATCAATTATAGGATGATATAATTCGACATGCGAGTGTGTTTGGATCTATGTAATTATTTTTGTCATCACAGAGTTCTCTTTCATTACTTCTGGCTCCAAAACCTTATTGGTACAGTTTCATATTCCAAGGGGAACATACTATTCAGAATGACATCTGCAGAGACCAGGTATACACCTATGCCATGGTAGAATAGAAAGCTAAGAGGTAGAAGCAAAGAGTAGAAATTCCAACTTAATTTTTGAAATGGAATTTTTTGGTAAAGGCAAATTCTTGTCATGATTAGACTTAATGGTTCCATAAAAGTAGACAAGCATGTAGGCTGTTGGCAGGCTTAGGTGACTTTATAGATGCCCTAATTACTGCACTTCTCCATCCACACATGCCTAATGGTGTATGCTACGATCAAGGTGAAATTCTGCTATTATAATAGACTGAGACAATTTTGTATTACATAAAATGTTTAGGCTTCCCACATATATTGAAGCACAAACTATGAAGTAGATGAATCTTTCTCTTAATGCATTTCTATCTTTCTTCTCAGTAAACTTCCTTTTCCTGGAATTCTCTGCCTCAAATCAATGAAAATCATGCATTTATCATATAGCTCCACAATTGCACTTCTAGATTTCTACCCAAAATAAATGAAAATGTACATCTACACAAAGACTAGTAATGTACATCTACACAAATGAACATTGAAGCTTTTTTTTGTAAAAACAAGTGAGAAATAACCCAAATGTCTAACTGTTATGTTAGAAAGTGTGTTAACAAAATGTGGCTTACCCAGGCAATGGAATACTACACAGCAACAAAAAATACTTATTACAACATTGATGAATCTTAAATGTATGCAGTGAAAGACACCAGATGTACTATATGATTCCTTAATATGAAATTTCCAGAAAAAACAAAACTGTAAATTATGGACAACACACAAATAGTTGCCTGGGTCTGAAGGTTGGGGCAGGGATGGCTGCTAAGCAGCACACGGAATATTTAGGACAGATGGAAGTATTCCAGACTATGTGGTGTGATGATGGATGCATGATTGTATACATGTATGAAAACTCAACCTGTACACTTAGAATAGGTGAATTTATGGTATATAAATTATGCCTCAATGAAGCTAACAAATGGGGAGAAAAGAAATAAGCCCAGGGCCAGATGCCATTAAGAGATAGGGATGAGTGGGATATTTTCTAGAAAGTCTCACCTGTGCACAGGATGGAGCTGGCTCTGCCTAGTGCTGCTGCTGATCCAGTGGGCATCAGGCCACCCTGCAGTCTCCACAGCCTCTGTGAGGACTAGGGCTCTTGCTTTTGGGAGGTACTGAGGCGAGTAAGATTTAGCACCTGTCCTCAAAGAGCTTAATGAAAGGGATAAAGCAAGGACACCAATAATCAGGAAATCTGAATTTCTCTGGCTCTAACACACACTTGCTCACATATAATGTTTAGCTTCCTGCAAAGCCCTTACCTCAAGCTCTTCTGGGAACCCCTAACAATGAGGGTCCTGCCAGTATGTTCCCACTGGCATTGCTGCGGTTACACTGGGTGCCCCACACTCTGCCTTGCAGTCTCTATGTTACTCTGCAAGATTTAGAGTCTTTTGCACTGTTCCACCAAGCACAGCAGTCCCTTTCTAGTGATCATGTCTGGTTTGCTGAGCATTGCCACTATGACAAGGTATGATAAGCCTGCAAATAAAAAATAAATTCTCATTAATCTGCCATGGTGGCATGTGTCTGTAGTCCCAGCTACTTGGGAGGCTGAGGCAGGAGGCTTGCCTGAGCCCAGGAGTTCAAGGCTGCAGTGAATGATGATCACACCACTGCACTCCAGCCTGGGTAACAACAACAAGACCCTATGTTTAAAAATAATTTAAAAACAAAGAAAGAAAGAAAAAAGAAGCCCAGGTGCAGTGGCTAATACCTGTAATCCCAGCATGTTGGGAAGCTGAGGTGGGCAGACCACTTGAAATCAGGAGTTCAAAACCAGCCTGGCCAACATGACAAAACCTTGTTTCTAATAAAAATACAAAAAATTAGCTGGGCATGGTGGCAGGTGCCTGTAGTCCCAGCTACTCAGGAGGCTGAGGCACGAGAATCACTTGTATTCGGGAGGCAGAGTTTGCAGAGAGCGGAGATCCAGCCATTGCACTCCAGCCTGGGCAACAGAGTGAGACTCTGTCTCAAAACAAACAACAAAAAAAAAAAAGAAAGAAAGAAAAAGAAAAGGAAAAAGTTATAAGGTCTCATCCTTCAATATTCAAATTTTAATGACATCAAGACCCTCCCCCAGTTTTTCTAGAAAAAAATTCTAGAACTGTTTTTTCCCCTTTTTAACAGAGCCAAGAATCTGTAGGGTTGCTTTTGCATATCCATACACCCACAAATCAGTCCTCTACTTTATTTGGTTTAGTCTGCTGCGCCTCTTGAAATGGACTTCACAACTGCTGACATCAAGGAGGTCCTACTTGCTGCTCTCAGTTGACTGATTTCTGTTATCCCTGTTTATCTATGAGGAAGCTGAAGCACAGGGCCAATCATATTCTCAAGCTGAACCCAGGGAGCTGGCTCATAACCACTGCCCCATCATACAGAGGTGGCCTCAACCCAGCCACCGGTTTCAACTGGTTCCAGCATAGCATGCTGACTTGATCCATCCTTATCAAGATGGTTTCTGAAGGTGTCATCTGTATTCTGTCAGGCTTAGATGTCCGAAGGAAGAACTGCCTGGGTTCCTGAGGATTTTGACTCTCTTGTGGCTTAGATGCAGCTCTTGCCTTCGAGGAGCATCCACCAAGTATCCTGAACCAGAACTCTCTCCAGTTATATGGACTCCAATTTTCCCTCCATGGAAAGCATCCTCTCAGAGCACAATTGCTCCTTCTCTGCAGATTGGCCTCATTGGGACCATTAGAGAGGCCATTAGACAGACATCAGTTATACCTTTGACCTCAGTGGGCTGGGGTGGGAATCTCATTTCCTTTACTGTCGTGAGACTCCTTCGTGGATGCAAATAGGTGCCTGGATAGGACACTGGCTTGCATCTGAGGATTCTGGGCTAGAGCCAGATTCCGATAACAGCCATCACGTTGTATTCCAAATCACTGCTTCCTGTGGCAGACTTGGACTTTGTGCCTGAGTCAGCTGTGTTGTGCTTGGCTACTGCCTTCCCTCAGGAGACTTTATGTCTTTGGAGGCCTTCCGCCCCACCACTATTCCTCCAAGTTACCAGACCTGCCTGCAATGTCGAAACCCCAGCAAGGGTCACAACCTAGGCACAAACTAGAATCCATGCCACAAGTGAGACAGAAGTAAATTCTATCATAGTTCAGAGGAAAGAGGCAAGTTGGAGGGACTTGAGGGATCATGAAGGGATTCATGGGAAAGTCTGTTTTTCAGAGGAACTGTGAAGGATTGAAGTAGGTAGAGATGAAAGACAAGGAAGAAGTCATAAATAAGGAGCAAAGACACAGAGGTGGGAGTGTGTGGGTGCATGTTCAGGGAATGAACAGTGCTGTGTGGCTGAAGGGTAGATGTGGATAGTAAAGTAAAGGTAAAGTAAGCCTGGCCAGGTAGGTTGAAATTAACCTGTGAAGAACATTTGAATGCTGCGGGCTGAGTCTGCAGTTCATTCAGAAAAGTTATTTCTAATTATTGAGCAGAAGAGTGATTGGTTTGAGCCCACCCCTCTCCACAATCTCAGAAGAGGTCCCAGGGGCATTCTCATATATTTTGGTTGACAGTTTAGGAATGTAGCAGCCACACTACACTTGTGGTTGGGCTGTGCACTTGATGAACTAAAGTGGGTGTTTGGATTTGCTTGGCTTCTTCAAAAACATACAAGGCACACCTTGTCCCTCAAGAAGTTCACTGAACCATACCTAAGGGGTGTACCATGGTAGAGCGGCTGGTATCAGATGTGTTCCTGGAATCACATCTGAACATTATTTTGACCTACTTATACTTCATCCCATCTTTGACCCCACGACCTCTGAGTCTTACTTAGTTTTAAGGCCTGACCTTGTTTTGCTTTCCCAGTTCGCATCTTCTGGGCCCGCCCAGTACAAGCAGTGCTTGTGGAGCATAGTGAGGGGCTGGGAATGAGGGGCTTCAAAAGGTGGTTACTGGGGCCAAGTCAACAAAACAATCTGTTTTCTGGAGCTGTCTCTGGGAGACATAAGCCACATGGTTGTGTTCTAGCTCAAATAAAAATAATAGCTAGGTTCAAATATGAAGAGCAAAAGCCACATTTGCCTTTGTCATCTCATTAGACTACACCAGGCTTGCATGTAGGTGGAACGAGTGCCACCTCAATGGCTTGGTCTGAGATGAAATGACAACCACCATGTACTGAGCATCTACTGTATGCTCTAGGTATCTCTATGTCTGTTATCTCATTTAATCCTGAGACAGCTCTAAGAGGTAGATAATATACTTTTGTATTTTAGAGGTGAAGAAGCAAAGCCTCAGAAGGTAAAGCAATTTGCTTAAGGTCCTGTATGGTAAAAGCACCTAAGAGCAATAACAAGCATACCCGGAGAACCACCCTGTATGGCAGATGCACCTGAGGGTGTTCCCAGCTAGAGAGTGGCCAGCCTGGGAACTCCTTTTTTGTCTCTGAGGAGCATCTGAGCCCCCAGCCTATCCCATGGAACATAGACCATACAGGGGCTTGGGGGCCCAAGTTTTGGGCTGCATAAAGGTTGCCAGATGGAGGTCATTAGGGAAAGGATGCGAAATGAAAATGCTATATAAACTGCATGCTTTTTGCAAGTGGTTGCGGTTCTCCTGCCCAGCCCACCACCACTGGGCTATCTCCCCTATACATAAGCCCCAGTAAAACCGTGTCTTGTTCGCTAGCTCTGGGTGTCTTCTTCAGCCTCTGGAACCTGGTGCCATCCTCATTGGAGTCAATAGGGGTTCGGCACGACAGGTCACACACATCTGTAAGTGGAAGAGCCAGAATTCAAATCCAGAGCTTTCTGGTACCAAGTTGCATTTTCTTTTTATTCATCTACAAAGGCAGACAAAAAAGGAAGAACCACAAGGATGAGTTGGAAGCCGGGCAAAATCAGACACATGGAATGAAGGCTGTTTATAGTTGTGTCAGTATTGGAGCACCTTTTGTTTATGAATGTACCTGGTGCACAGTATAGGGGCAGGTGTGGCTGTTTAAAAGATCTACTTTCTAGAACCCTGGCCTTTGTTTTTAAACTTACTTTTTATTTATACATAATAGATGAACATATTTTGGAGATACATGTGGAAATTTGATGCATTCATATAATGTGTAAGGATCAAATTAGTATCACTGGAACATCTATCACCTTAAATATTTGTCTCTTTTTTTTTTGAGATGGAGTCTTGCTCTGTCACACAGGCTGGAGTGCAGTGGTGCAATTTTGGCTCACTGTAGCCTCTGCCTCCCAGGTTCAAGCGATTCTCCTGCCTCAGCCTCCCGAGTAGCTGGGACTACAGGCGCACGCCACTACACCCAGCTAATTTTTGTATTTTTTTTTTAGTAGAGATGAGGTTTCACCATATTGGCCAGGCTGATCTTGAACTCCTGACCTCAAGTAATCCGCCCACCTCGGCCTTCCAAAGTGTTGGAATTACGGGAGTCAGCCACCACGCCCAGCCTCTATTTGTCTTTTCTTTATGCTAAAGACATTTGAATTATTCTCTTCTAGCGTTTGTTGAAATGTACACTAGATTATTGTTAACTATAGTAGTCACTCTAGACTAGACTAGATTTTTTTTTAAGAGTCTCATTCTGTTGCTGGGCTGGAGTGCAGCAGTGCTATCTCAATTCATCACAACCTCCACCTCCTGGGTTCAAGTGATTCTCCTGCCTCAGCCTCCCAAGTAGTTGGGACTACAGGCACTCAGCACCATGCCCAGCTAATTTTTGTATTTTTGGTACAGATGGGGTTTCACCATGTTGGCCAGGATGGTCTCTATCTCCTGACCTTGTGATCTGCCCACCTCAGCCTCCCAAAGTGCTGAGATTACAGGCGTGAGCCACCGCACCCAGCTAGATCTTATTTCTTCTCTCTAACTGTATATTTATACAGGTGAATCAATCTCTCTTCATCCTCTCCTCCTTCTACCTTTCTGATTAGTAACCTGGATGATCTTCAAATGAGATTCCTATGACACTGACTTGGGACCTCCCAGGCCTTGGTGAGCATTTTGAATAGCTGGATCTGGCCTGGTTTCTACAAGTTGGTCTCATGTTAGGGTGCAGGGGCAGGTGGCGATGAAGGGAGTAGCAGAAAGTAAAGCTGAGAAGCTAGAGCTTCTTACCTGGCTCTAGGAAGACGTGGAAGTACATAAATCAGAGAAGACGGGACATATGGAATGGGAAGAAGAGGATCCATTATTCCTTGCTATTTCAGGGGATTCTTCCAGACCCTCACAGCAATACTTAGAGTTATGATTAACCCACCTCCAACCCCACCAAGAAACAAGAGAATTCCCCATCTAGGAAGGGAGATGAAGTGTACCCTGTAAATTATGAAGAGAAGGACATGGGCTCAAGTTTGGGAAAGGTAGACAAAAGGTAGCTCTGAAGTCATCTAAATTAAGCACAAAGGCAGAGCCACGGAAGTAAGAAAGGTAGCTTGAAGCTGAGCTCAAAATGCTGGACTAAAGCTCCTTAAATACCCATCTACCTCAAAGCCAAGGCTGCTCATATGGACTGAGGGGTGGAACTAAGTGCATAGATGGGAGACATATAGTCTCAGGAATGAGGACAGGAGGATGTTATAGTCCGAGATACAACAAGGTCTGCACTGTCCCTCCCCCAGGCCATGTAAACCCCTGACATTCTGGTACAAGAGACAAGTAAGTTTCTTGAGCAAGTTACTTGCTCCAGAACAGCCCTCTTTTGGAAGACAGACTCCCAGTCTCTAGGGACCATGTCCATAGTGTCTTTATTACTGAGTGTTATTTTGGTGCCTAAAACATATTTCTAGTATAAGTACAGAGGATCTGAATAATAAAACACCGCAGACCATGGGACAAACTAAATATCAGTTCTAGGAAAATAAACACGTAGATGAGTTGAGTTAATAGATGTAAATAACAAAAATAGGTTGAAGCTTGGGAGGTGCTCACAAAGGCTGTAATAAGAAGTGGACCACAGACTACTGACAAGCAAAACAAACCACTGTGGCCTGGTGAAAACATTTCAATTCACATTTTCTTCTTTTGTTGCTTCTAAGGTGCCTGTTTTCCCACACTCCCCACTTTCCTTCCAGCAGTGTGAGGAGGTGACAAACTCCCTGCATTTCCTAGCACGTGTAAAAGCCAGGGGGCAGCCCCCTTCCATCCCTAGTGGGGAGCATCTTGACTTGGCACCAGCAGGGAGAGTTCAGGAAGAGCTAAGACTAAGTTGAGAGTTCCTTGCACAACAGGTGTTTATGACTCCGAACAAACCCAACCTCACCCAAGAGATGGCTTCCCACTGCAGCAAAACACCAAAGTTTTCAATCTTTCTTCCTGTTTGCATTCAAGTATGTCTGACACACCGTTGGAACAACTGGCCAGGCGTGCTTGAAGTGCTGTGAGGCTAGGGAGGCAGTTCCGTGTTCCAGGCTATTCACTGGGCTGGCTATGTGGACTCTGGTGCCAGTCTGAGTCTCATGGCCCTAACTAGGAGTCCAGCGCAAACCTGAGGTTGGGGGGCACACTTCCCCAGATTAAGCTAAGGTTGGCGAGCAGAGGTGGGATAAGAAAAAGGCCGGCAAACTAAGATCCCCTCCATCAACATCGCTTTCCAATTTTCCTTGTCTTTTAGAGTAAGGAAACAAGTTTTCCCACATGTGCAATGAAATGAACTGTTTTAGAGATTTCTTTCACATGCCCCACGTGCTTGAGTGCACATCAAGTTATGCACAGTTACATAATCTCAAAGATGATCTCTTGGCAGATCATGAAAAGGTTATATGATTGCAACAACCAGTTCCAAAGAGGGATATGCTAGTGAAGCTGGAACAATAGTTTGCCAATGTAGCCCCTCTAGGGTCCTCCAGAGTCTAGATTGCACTTCTCACAGTCCTCAGCACTTGGGGCTCTCTGCTTCACTCCATTTTTTTCAGCTCACATTTTCTTGAAAGCATCTGTAGTTAGGGCCTTTACAGGGCAAGGGTATTGGATTTAAGGCAACGTTTTACTTTTTCTCCTGTATCTACTATGGATGAAGAAACACTGTCTGTCTTGGTTTCTAAAACAATTAAGCCAGGACTAATTCTTGAGTCTTTGGCAGTGACTCAATGCCCTACAATGAGGATGACTTGAGAAGGATATGTGATCATGGCTTTGAGAAGCATAAAAGCAGAAGCCAGAAAATAAGGATTGCAACTTTTCCTAAATAGATTCATTCTCTTCACATAAGGATCATTACTCTTCACACTCTCTCCTTTACTGTATTTTCTTCTCTCTGCCCTGTAAAGTCTAGACTCTAGGTCTCCACACCTCACCTCTCTCTTGGGTAGATTGAGATAGGGCAACTCCATTTAGAGCCTGATCTACTTCCCATAGAAGCAGATGTGCACTGATTATTAGGGAGGCAGAACAAGAGTCATCCTCCCATTATTTGATTCACAGAAAGGCAACCCGAAAGGAGAATTAGGGGAAAGCAGTGGTGCAGGGGAAGCAGGAAAAAGTGGAGGAGATGTTGCTGCCTTGCGAGGCCTAGAGCCTAGTTCATGGGCCTCTGCTTCTTTGCACCTGCAGCCTCTAAAGACCTTTCCTCTCTGAGAGATGGAAATTGAATAGTTGTCTTGGGGCCTCCTACAATGCTGGGAACTGAAAACACCATCAGCCTTTCCATTTCTCCAGAGCCCGATCTCTTTTCAATAGGAGCAATTGTGCACTGATTATAAGGGAGATGGAGCAAGAGACATCCTTCCCTTGCTAGGTGACTTGGAAGAAAGCCAGATGGAGAATGGGTTGGATGACCCAGATGGAAACATTTGGTATTAGTCAAGAGAATAGTGGGAACAAAAGAGACAGAGTCGCTGCCCTGTCCAGACAAGCTGCCCCTTCATAGGGGTTGCCCATATGGGAGGAGGCTTAGTGTAAAGACCAGATAGGGAGCTCTGGCATTAGTCCTCCACAGTATGATAGAAACATTGGCAAACACGGGTCAGCCCCGAACACAGGGTGTAAGAGATCCCTTTTCTGGGATACAACAGCTGTGTTCTTCCCTTTACAGAGGCAGCCACCTGGAATTACAGCTTTTCTATCATCCTCAAGCTTTAACTATGTGGAAGCCTAAGTGTGGGTGGTGATTTGTGGTAGAAAATTGTGCATCAATAGTGATCCATGCTTTGCGTGGTGGGCTGGTAGGCAGCTTGGAGGCTGGTTTGCCAAAGAGGCTGCCTCTGTTTAGGGACCTCTGAAAGCATTCTGCGGTAGAAATAATAATGGGAAAGCTGTTGCCCTTTTCCTGCTAGCACCTCCTTTCCAGGCCTTTTCTATTGTGTCAATAGACCCATTCGCTCTATACTTACCTGCCTTTCTCCCTTTACTGCTACTTCTGTGTCTTTGATACAGAATCAGGGACTGGGTGTACCTAAGGCTTTTTTTTTTTTTTCATTTTTCTACTTTATCTTTGTCCCGGGGAAAAGCATGTGTTGTTTCATAAGGGAAATTGATTAGTTAATGATGACTTATTTTAGGGCTTTCAAAAGGGCCCATAGAAAGAATCAGCCCTGGGATAACTGAATATTATTTCCCTTAAAACTGAGTTGGCAATGACTGAATTGAAGTAGGGACAGGTAGAAGGAAAGAGTTTGACTGATTTATGGTACACAGAAGTCATTTCAAAATGCATTGCAAAGAAGACAGCATAGACTACAACTCATTCTGATGCTAGCCATGTTTAAGGGTAGCTGTGCCACCTCTCATCCATCTTACTTCTCTTCACTCTCATCCCTGTCCCATTTTATAAAGATGTCTCTAAAACCAAAAGCAATAAAAGTGAACAATCCCACGCTCAGAAGGAATATCTCCTCTGGTTGCGGGGTCAGCCTTTGGCCTATCTCCCTCCTTGCCTCTTTCTTCTTGATAGTTTCCACTATTCACCACTCCTATTTACTGGCCTGGAAGCCAAGGTCAAAATCTCCCTTTCTTCACTTCACCCTGCATGCCCGCTTCCTCCATGCTAAGGCATTGGGAAGCAGGATACCACAGGTGCAGGCTTGGGGGACTGGCATTTTGGGCCCTCCCACCCCAGGTTTGCTTCATGGTCCCATTTTCTTTGAGAGGATAGCTCTTGAGGACTAGAATTCACCCTCTTTCTGAGGAAACCGTCCTTACCCCAACTGGCTATACCCAGAAATGTTGGTACCTCACGCCCCATGGGTGGGCCTCTCCTACTTCCTGCTAATACGGGCTCCACTCTTCTCTCCTTCTGGCATTTCTTTCTGAACATTTCCAGGCTTTTCCAGCTGTAAGGCCAGCTTTATGGGCATGTGATCTGGGTAGTCACACAGGGCCCACGGTGTAAAAGGGCCCTGTGTTTGGTCTTGTGTTCTGCTGTCATTATCTTGAAATTCTTAATAATTTTTGAACAAGGGGTATCACATTTTAATTTTTTCTGGGCCCTGCAAATTATGTAGCTGGTCCTGTGTGGCTGCCATAGCCTGAGATCGGGAAGGAAACTACACACAGTGCACTTCCTTCCTGCCAAACCAGGCCGCATGTGGGGTGCCAGATCTGTTCTTTGGAACCTTGGTTGAAGAGCTCCACCAGACTTGTCCATCCCCTGGCTGACAAGCCATGGCCCCCTCTCCAGTGCCCCTTGTTCTCTCCTCACTATACCAGGTACCCTACCCAGGCTTTATGTCCTGGGTCTCTTTCAGTGAAGACCTTGATTTTAGCTCTTAGCAGACTTTGGTAGATGCCTTAGGTCAATGGTGACTTTTTCCTGCTGGATACGGTGGGTATGCCTTATCTCCAACCATGGGGTCCCTCGGCTCCATTGAAAGACTGCCCCTGTCAGGGGCCAGCAGGTACCAGGGAAGAAATACACACATGATAATTTGCAATGAACATGGGTGCTTGGCTCAGATTTGTTGAATTTTGTAGGGCCCTCTTTATAGTGTGTTTTCCCAACCATGTCTTCATGCAGCAAAGGAGGGATGAGTTAAACTGACTTTTCCCTGAGATCCTCCTGGCACCCAGAGGAAGCCTGGTGAGCAGGACGTGGCCCAGCCCTGAAGTGCTTAGAAGAGACTAAGGTTAAGGTGGCTGCGGTCCCCTGTGTCTGCTTGGGACAGGGGAGTGGAAGTCGTGGTGTGAGCCTAGTTCTCCCTCCCTTCCTTCCTTCCTCCGTTCCTCCCTATCTACCTCCCTCCCTTTTTTCCTCCCTCCCTCCCTTCCTTCCTCCTTTTTTTCTCCCTCCCTTTATTTCTCTCTTCCTTCCTCTTTCTGTCCCTTCTCGCCATTCTCCTTCCTTCTCTTACCATTATGTCTGTGAAGCTGATTCAGCTCTAAGATCACCAGGTAGTAGCTCTCAGGATTGGGTACCCTGGCACATTGCCGGGGGAGCAGTGGAACACCTCCAGGAAAGTTGCTCACTTTTCCTGTCAGTGAAGGCATGTGCAATCTGCCTTAGCTTCTTTTGGCTATGGCCAATGGTCTCGTCACATTATCCCAGAGCCGGACATCCTGAAGGTGGGTGGGGCCTCTGTGCTTTAAAGGGGCTTCTCTGTATGGCTTCTTCCAGAAAGTTCTCCATTCACAGTCTTGATACCAAAGAAGGGGTGGATAGTCTTGGTGGACTGACTTCTTGGGTGTGCTTGAGCTGCCCTGGGCTGTGGTGGTTGAGGAGCTCCACAAGGGAAACAGTGGGACCAGTTAGGGCCAGAGATAAGCAGGAGATGGTGATACTTGGAAGCATTGGATGTAAAGACCTCTGCTTTTCTTTACTTCAGACCTGGAGCAAATGCCCAAAGAGGAGCCAGCAAGAGCAAGGATGATGTGGTGGGATCACGACATGGAGGTCAGGCTGATAGCAATTTATTTCCTGCTCTTCGCGTACTAGCTGGGTGTGTTAGGCTGTACTTGTACTTCTATAAAGAAATACCTGAGACTGGGTAATTTATAAAGAGAAGAAACAACACATGCTTTTCCCTGGGACAAAGATAAAGTAGAAAAATGTAACTGTGGTGTGCTGAGGTCTATATCCACTTAGAGGAGTAGCTACAGAAAACCCTGTGAAGCCCTAAAGGCTTATGCTATTGTGGCTGCCTCTGCCTCTGTCACAAAGACCCAAATTCAGCCCGGTATAGAGACCCATTGTTGGTGCCCTGTGACAAAATCTTTGATGCAATCCAGCTCTGAATGCCTAAATCCTTCACTGCGAAAGAGGCCTCAGGTCACCAGTGCACCCTATTTGCAATGCACAGCTGGCTGCCAAGGAGCCTGGGTATTAGTGCTGTGCTCCAGCATTCCAGCATGCTAAGGTGTTGGCTCTGTCTAACATGAAATCACACATCCTGGCTGCCATGGCAAAATTGAAACCTGAGGAAGGCAGCACTGCTTCAGAGGATATAAACTGGGACGCCCCAGAGGAGGAAGCCCACCACCACGAACAACGAGAAGTAAAAGTTCCAGCCGCTTACATGGATTTAAGCAGCAACAAGATAGCAACTAGAGGGTGAGAAACAGAATGCAAAATAAAACCTAACATTTGACCCTACTGGAAATTCAAAATCTAATTAAAGGTTACATGCCAATGAAGAACAAAAACGGGGCTGATTGGCTACTACAACTCTTCAACAATGGCTGTGAGCTAAACTTGTCTCCTTCCAAGATTCACCAAGTGATAATTATCTCCTGTGATCTGTTAGCAACATATTGCAGGCTCCTACTGACCTCTTAAAAAGGGCCTGTCCAAAATGCAATATTCCCTGAAGAGACAACTTCTCTCCTACTTTGCAGTTTTGTGGCCCAACAAAGAGCCCCTCCCAGCACAGTAGTACTCAGTGTTAGGGCCCTTACTAAGTAAAAAAAAAAAAAAAAAAAAAAAAAAAGACCTCATTAGGAGAAGGCAGACAACTAACTGCTCAACAGACCTGGTATGGTCCAATAGGTCTACCATTTTGGTGAACACCTAGAAGGGAGAAATGCCCTTACCAACCCTGTAAAGGCCTCCCTAGTTGCACATGACTGAAAGCTATTTATTAGGAGAAGGACTCCAAATTGCAGGGCAACCTCACTACCCCTAACTGGACAAGCTGGCCCTGTAAAAGAGGCCCTGAAGGGATTACTGGTCAACCATCAGGCCAGTCTCAATGCCACAGTCTACCAGATCCTAACACAGTATAAGCCCTTTAAACAAAAGAGTGCTGATAAAGGCCCCTGGGGCCACATTCAACCCCACCTCCCCAGACTCATCGCTGGGACCAGAAACTTCATGATTTCAGGTTTCCCCAGCCACTAAATCTAAAGGAAAACTGTCATGGAACTACAGGACACCTTAGAACTGGGCATACAAATAGCCCAGCACCGCCAATTAAAACAGTTAACAGTATAATCGAAATTTTACATGAGAAAATTCTTTGAACTCTCAGGAACCTTTTCTCCTGTATGTCCCCTGCAGCCTTGGATGACGGGCTGTACACCTTGTTCCAAGGTCCCTCTTGCTAGTGGGTGGACTTTTCATACTGAGCCGGGTTTGGACAACCAGCACCACCTGCATGTAAATATATTTAAAAGAGTCCTCGCACAAGGAACCAAATGTTGGGGGTGAATTGTGGGAAAATGGAACCAAACTCTTAGCACCTCTTAGCACCTCTTAGCAAAATAAGCCAAGTCACTCTTAGCAAAATGACATTTGACGAAACTATTTACATCTGCCAGGTCAGAAAACCATCATAAGCACCAGATGTACTCACTATGCCCATTAAGTCCCCTATGAGGCAACCTGCCCTGCTTCTTTTGATCTCTAATTATCCACAGCATGATAATAG
The DNA here is from genome assembly GCF_049354715.1 of Callithrix jacchus. Taxonomy (NCBI): domain Eukaryota; kingdom Metazoa; phylum Chordata; class Mammalia; order Primates; family Cebidae; genus Callithrix; species Callithrix jacchus. The sequence goes on along the minus strand of NC_133524.1, from coordinate 133,261,199 downwards.
CTTGAAATTAGTTTGCTTTTGGCATTATTTGAAAATCCTGCAGGCAGCCTCCTGTTCTTTATACATATCCCCAGGACGTGTTTCGCTCTTTCTTTCTCTTCCCACAACCCTCTGCCCACCTTGGAAGATAGGCAAACAGAGGAAAAAGGAAAATCCCTGGGGGAAAGGGCCCATGGGGCAAGAGGGCTCTCTGGTGTTTAGGCACAGGAAGAAAAAGAGAGAATGGGCCCGGATGTGGTGGCTCACGCCTATAGTCCCAGCACTTTGGGAGGCTAAGGCAGGCAGATAACATGAGGTTGGAAGTTCGAGACCAGCCTGACCAACATGGAGAAACCCCATCTCTACTAAAAATACAAAATTAGCCGGGCATGGTGGCACATGCCTGTTATCTCAGCTACTCAGGAGGCTGAGGCAGGAGAATTGCTTGAACCCAGGAGGTGGAGGTTGTGGTGAGCCAAGATCACACCATTGCACTCCAGCCTGGATGACAAGAGCAAAACTTTGTCTCAAAAAAAAAAAAAAAAAGAGGGAGAGAGAACGAAAGTATGAGCACATGCCTGGTTTTGGGGACAAAGATGGTAATGAATCTTCGAGTTACTTGTGATCACTGGCTCCCGTATGGTGTGTTTTAACATCCAATAGCTTTAAGTAGCGGCAAATAATAGCTGACCCAGCAATGGGCTAAGTCAGACTACAACGACCAGAGTCCTGGGTGGAATGCCAGGCTGAGGGAAGAGGTGTAGACCTAGAACAAGGGTACATGAAGGGCCTGGGCCTGGACCTTGGGACAAGGCACATGCAGAGTGGTAAAGAGCACAACTTTGCTACCTTCCCATTCATTCAGAGCAGCTAGCATGTGCCAAGTGCAGGCAGTGGGCTAGGTGCCAAGCACATAGTAACAACTAAGACTGAATCATATCTGTCTTAGCAGTATTAGTCTGCTTGGGCTGCCATAATAAAACACCATAGACTTGGGGGTTGAACAACAGATATTTATTTTCTCACAATTCTAGAGGCCGAAAGTCCCAGATGAATGCCCAGCAGGGACAATTCCTGGTGGGGACTCTTCTCCTGGCTTATAAGAAAAAGAATGAGAGAGAGAGAGAGAGAGAGAGAGAGAGAGAGAGAGAGAGAGAGAGAGAGAGAGAGAGAGAGAATGAGAATGAATGAGTTTTCTGATGTCTCTTCTTATAAGGACAGTAATCCTATCAGATGAGTTCCCCACCCTTATGACTTATTGAACCTTTAACCTTAATTACTCCCTTATAGGTCCTATCTCCAAATACAGTCACATTAAGGGTTACTGCATCCATCAACATATGAATTTTGGAGGGACACTATCCAGTCCGTTGCACTGGATTGTAAAGTTCGTGAATAGAAATGGCTTCAGATCTACTACTAACTATGTGGCCTTGGACAAATCATGTAACCATCTAGTGACTCAACTGTTTCTCACCTGTAAAATGGGGACAGTAATGCCTATCTCACAGAATTGTTTTAAGGCAGTGGCAATTCTTGGACTTCCATATAGGAGTGACTTAGTTAGTGGGGGCAGCCAATGGGAGCTTATCTTGAATATCTCAGCAAGTATAGTGTGTTTTTTCCATTACCCACCTCCCCATAGACATATATAAATATATACATAAATATATGTATATATTTTTATAAATATATATTTATATACATAAAAACATATATATACATATATATTATATATGATATGTATAAATACAAATATATATAATATGTATAAATAAATATGTATAAATACAAATATATATAATATGTATAAATAATATATAATATGTATAAATACAAATATATATAATATGTATAAATATGTATAAATATACACATATATAACATGTATATATCTATATATATACACATATATAACATGTGTATATCTATATATATACACATACTATATAATATGTATATATCTATACACATATATTTATATATATATATTTATTTATTTTGGAGTTTTTTTAAGACATCTCTGATGGAGATAGGGGAGGGCAGCTAAAGCCCACATCCCTCTAGTCAACCCTTGACTCAAACATTGTGAAGATAAAACAAAGCAATGCGTGTAAAGTACAGTGCCTGGCACATAGTAAGAAAAACCTTAACCAAATTTGGTTATACAATGCGGCTCACAATACTGGGCTTATGCAACCATGATCAGTGGGTTAGACTAATTTACAGTGGTTATTAGTCCTCATGATGCCTTGGAATCATCTGAGGATCTTTTAAGAGACACCTATGCCTAGGCCCAGCCCCAGAGGCTCTGAATCAATTAGTCTGGTGTGGGTTCCTAGCATCCATATTTTTAAAAATATTTTAAGGTGATTTATAATGTGCAGTAAAAGTTGAGAACCAATGGTAGTGCCTAAAATTGTATCTAAGTCTGTCTTGGGCATGAAATGAACATTGCCTGTTAAGAAAGGAGGCCTGCACAATCTAGGAATGAGTCAGGGCTTTCAAAGTAGAGTTGAGAGGACAATAAACGATCATATTGATCTAACCACTGGGAGAAGAGCTGTTCCCTTTCCCCTTTTCTCTTTTCTTGTGAAGATGCAGCACTATGTCAGTAGAACTATAATCAGTGTTCTTTTTCATGCTTTTCCCAGTGGAAATGCCACATCATAAGACACTTTGGAAACTCACTGGCTAATAGAATGAATAATTCAATCTTCAGGAAATTAGAAGCAGCACAAACATCCTTTATTTAATTTATACTTTGAGCTCAAGATGTTGCTTGGCAAATACATCTGAGAATATGTCTATCTTGTTTATTTCTGGGCCCACAGTGTCTATTCCAGTGCCTATATAGAGTAGATTCTCAGTAATTACTTGTTGAATGAATGAATAAATGAAATGAACATAGCTCTCTACACAGATCAATGGCACTGAGCTTAGCTGCCAGGATATATGCACAGTTTAGAGACCTGTGCATGTAAGGCTGGCCTCTTGTCTTTATATCAGTGAGTTAATATGGCTTTTTATATAAATTATTGTAAGAATTCTCATGTGTGCGCCACCTCAGAAGACAAAAATAAGTAAAGACAAGGTAGAATTATGACTCTAAGTTCCTCCATGAATAGTTCTAATACTTCCTCCTGGAATATGTGACACTAGACCTGTACAAGTTTGCATTTTGATTATTAAAAAAAAATAATTGGGTCACAGTGTTTAATATCACCAGATTGTGATCAGTCATTTACCCTATAACCTGAAAGAGAGATTGGGATGTTGATAGAATGGACATTTGCCTAGCCTATTTGCTTGAGCTTATCTCTTTCTTACTTTTGTGTTCACTTTTATTACCATAGTTATCATTTGAAAAGAGCTTTAAAGCATTAGTGAAAATGTTCCCCTAATGGAATCTTTGAGGTAGGCACATAAGCTAGAATCAGTCCACAATCCCTTATCCAAAACCCTTGGGAGCCAGCTGCATTTCAGAACTCAGGAATTTTTAGCTTTTAGAAAGATAATACGGTACATATGCTCTATATTTGTTAACATCCCTAATGGTGTCTGAAGCAATACCCCATAAGAAAACACGTTAATATGTCTGCAGTGTAATGTGTGTTTCTTCCCATTAAATAGAATAAATAAAAAACCATAAATAGCCTAATGCCATTTCAAAACAGGTTTTGCCATTAAATCCATTTTTAAAACTTGCAGTTTTCAGAGCCTTTTGGACTTTGGAATTGTAGATATAAGCTTATGGACCTATGATGGGCATTTCTTAATGGAAAATGCTTGAAACAGTGCCTGGCACTTAGTAAGTAATCAGTAACTGTTAGTTTTGTTATTGTCATTATTACCCACACCAATGTATCCACACTGACATACTTAAAAGAAGGACAACAGAGCTAGGGACAAAGACATTATTTTCTCACCCACTTACAGAATACACTTTCAAATTCAGGAACATAGACAAATAATCTTTAAAAAACAGGCCGGGCGCGGTGGCTCACGCCTGTAATCCTAGCACTTTGGGAGGCCGAGGTGGGTGGATCACCTGAGGTCAGGAGTTCAAGACCAGCCTGGCCATCATGGTGAAGCCCCATCTTAAAAAAAAAAAAAAAAATTTAAAAAAAACCACAAAAATATCTGACTTATTTTTTTTTAAGAACGGGGAGGGATGAGGGGAGCTCAAACTCTTTTTTTCCTTTTGTGGAGAGGCAGGAGTCTCACTATGTTGCCCAGGCTGGTCTCCAATTCCTGGGCTCAATTGATCCACCTGCTTCAGCCTCCCAAAGTGCTGGATTACAGGCATGAGCTAACTTCTGATTGGAAATGGAGTAGCCCTCCCAAGTCCAGCAGTCCTCCCAGGTCCTCCGTTTCACAATTAAAAAGTACCGAACGGCCTGTAATCCCGAAACTTTGGAAGGCAGAGGCAGGAGGATCACTTCAGTCCAGGAATCCAAGACCAGCCCTGGCAACATAGTGAGACCCCATCTCTACAAAAAAATTTTAAAATTAGTTGGGCACAGTGGCATGTGCCTGTCATCCTAGCTACTCAGAAGGCTAAGGCAGGAGGATCGCTGGAGCTCAGGAGTTCGAGGTTGAAGTGAGCCATAATAATGCCACTGCACTCCAATCTGGGTGACAGAGAGAGACTCTATCTCTTAAACAAACAAAAAACCCTGAAATTAACACAACAAACAAGCATAGGAAGATTCTGAAAGATGGAAAGAAAGTAGACTATCTTAGGACCTCGGAACTTGAGGCTTTCATGGTGGTGAGTCCCCTGGATTTCCTCATTGCCTCCCATGTATCCTGGATAGGGTGCTGGAGAAGACTGTAACCCAGCACTGCCAACAGACAGAGACAGAAAGGGCTCCAAGATAAGTCTGCTCCCCCTAGCCAAAAGACAGGGAAAAGGGTGGCCTGAAAGAATAGCAAAGAAGCTGAAAATACTTGCCCTAGGCCAGCTAAACAACAGTTGAAAAATTTCACCAGCCCCCATGGTTTTAGCAAGGCTGAGTAAAGAATTCATCTTCCACCCCATACCCAGAGGAAGCAAGCAGTGTTCTGATCTCCTTGCCAGGGTCAGGCCAGCAGAACCCAGCACACAGGTGAGCCTCCACCTGCAACTAGGCATCAATGAGACTAAACAAGGTGGGGGAGTAGTGGGTCTGCTCTGCATTCTGATTTGCTGCCCACCATTGGGTCAGTGGGATCCAGTGAGGAAATTAGTCTCCACCTTCACCCAGTATCAACAAGGTAGAATAAGGCAGTGTGAGACAGTGATTGTTTTTGCCACAGAATCAAGGTGGAGAAGGAGTTGAACTTCCATCCCACCCATTTGAAATGAGAAAGTGTGAGTAATCAATCACTTTCACTGGGGTGGTGTCAGCAGGGACCAATGGGGAGCTGAATATCCGCCTTCCCAGGGACCCATGCACTAGCACTACACCTAAATAGGATGGCTGCCTGCTAATAAGGAGGATTAAATAGGAACCAAATTCTTCTGACATAATACTCCAAATGCCCAGGATACAATAGAAAATCACTCATTATACCAAGAATCAAGACAATCACATTTGAATGAGAACAGACAACATATGCTGACATTGAGATGACTCAGATGTTGGAATCATCTGATAATGATTTTAAAACGTAAATCATAAAAATGCTTGAACAAGCAATTATGAATTCTCTTGAAACAAAAAAGAGGAAGAAATTCAGCAAATAAATAAATAACAATAATTGGATCAAATAATTCAGACTGATTCAATTCAGACTGATTTGAGCAGAAAAGGGATTTATTGAAAGCATATTGATTACCTAAGAAGAGCCAAATGGAAATTATAGAACTGAAATAAATGAACGAAAAATAAATAAATAACTCACTGGACAAGCTCAGCAATAGATTGGAAATAACAGAGAAAAGAATCAGTGAAATCAAAGATAAATCAATATAAATTACCCCATTCAAACAACAGAGAGAAAATTAGAAGAAAAGTGAATCAGGGACCTGTGGGATAATACAAAAGATCTGATACTTGTATCACTGGAATTCTAGAAAGACAGAAGAAACAGTGTGGGACTGAAAAAAGATTTGAAGAAATAATGTCTGAAAAATTCTCTAATTTATAGAAATACATTGTCTTACAGATTCAAGGAGCTAAGCAAATATCTTAGCTCCTTGATAGGATAGACCTAAATAAATACATGAAAAGACACATTGTAATTGCACTCCTGAAAACTAAAGACAAAGAACAAGATCTTGTAAGCAGACAGAGAGAAATGAGACATTACATACAAAGGAACGATTCAAATCACTTTGTATTTGTCACCTGGACCCATGAAAGTTAGAAGGAAGTAGTTCTGAGGAAGCTGGTTCCTCAAATGTTTACAAGACTGGTAAACCTCTAGGAAGACTGACAAATAGAAAGAGATGACACCAGTATCAGGACTGGAACGAGATATTACTACAGATCCTGCAGCCATAAGGAAAATAATAAGGGACTACTACAGACAGTTAAACACTTACAAATGTGAGAATTTAGAAGAAATAGTTCAATTCCTGAAAAGGAATTTTTTTTTTCTTAGATTCTACTTTATTTGGTAAAACTCAGAAACTAACAATTCACATCCTCCCACCTCCTTCTTTCCGAAGAAGGCAGTCTGCAGAGACAAAAGGGCTGTGGCATGGGGATCATCCACCATCTCCAGGTTTTATACACCTGGCAACCAGGCCTCTAGGGCTGATGCTCTCAGAGGAAACAGAAGAAAAGTAAAAGGAAGGTCTCACACTTCATAAACAATGAAACCCTCCCAATCCTCTTCCCCACTACCCACAACTCCCTACAACGCCAATCTAAATAAAAGACAGAGGACAATTCGTGTGAGATACACACACACATGCGCACACGCGTGCACACACACACACACACTGTGTGTGTAATTAAAACTTACCCTATATAATAAAGATATTCTGAATTTTTCGAGAACTACTAATAAAATCAAGTCCATAATTTAAAACCTTCTGGAAAACAAATCTCCATGCCTAGAAAATTTTACTGGTAAATTCTATCGTATATCTAAAGATGAATTAACACCAGTTCTATCTACCCATCTACCCAATCTCTTTTTTTTTTTTGAGACAGTGTTACCCAGGCTAAGGTGCAGTGGTGCAATTTTGGCTCACTGCAACATCCACCTCCCAGGTTCAAGCGATTCTCATGCCCCACCCTCTGAAGTAGCTGGGACTACAGGCATGCACCTCCACACCTGGCTATTTTTGTATTTTTAGTGGAGATGGGGTTTCATCATGTTGGCCAATGGTCTTGATCTCCTGACCTCAAGTGATCCACCCACCCTAGCCTCTTAAAGTGCTAGGATTATAGGCATGAGCCACTGCACCCGGCTACCACCCAATCTCTTGCAGAAAATAAAGGAAGAGGGAACACTTCCCAATTCATTTTATGAGGCCCTAATGTGAAAAACAGAGACAGTACCAGAAAAACCAGAAAACTTGAGACTAGTCTGTGTTATGAACCTTGATGCAAAAATGTTCAACAAAATACTAACAAATAAAACCCAGCAATATATAAAAGAAATCATACACATCATGATCAAGATATTATTCCAGGGATGCAAGATAAATCTGTTATTTGAAAATCACTCAGTGTAATCCACCATATTAACATGCTAAAAAAGAAAAATCACATGATCAAACCAATCAATGCACAAAAATCATTTGATAAAATACAACATGCATTCATGGTTAAAAAAATAAAAAAGGAAATTGGAAATGGAGGGGAAGTTTTTCAACTTAGTAAAGAATATTTACAAAAACCCCACAGCTAACATCATACATGATGGTGACAGACTGAATGCTTTTCCTCACAGATCAGCAACAGGACAGACAAGAAAGTTCACATTTCACAATAGCAAAGACATGGAATCAGCCTAAATGCTCATCAATGGTAGACCAAATAAAGAAAATGGGGTACATATACACTATGAAATACTATGCAACCACTAAAAAGAATGAGATCATGTCCTCTGCAGGATCATGGATGTAGCTGGGGGCCATTATCCTCAGCAAACTAATGCAGGAATAGAAAACAAAATACCGCATGTTCTCACTTTTAAGTGGAGCTAAATGATGAGAACACATGGACACATAGAAAGGAACAGTGCACCCTGGGCCCTATTGAAGGGTAGAGGGTGAGAGGAGGGAGAGTATCATGAAAAACAACTAACGGATACTAGGCTTAATACCTGGTGATGAAATAATTTGTGCAACAAACCCCCATGACACAGGTTTACCTATATAACAAAACTGCACCTTTACTCCTGAATTTAAAATAAAAGTTAGGGCTGATGGCTCATACCTGTAATCCCAGCACTTTTGGAGGCTGAGACGGGGAGGGGGGCAGTTCGAGACCAGCTGAACAACATGGTGAAACCCCGTCTCTACTAAAAATACAAAAATCAGCAGAGCGTGGTGGTGAGCACCTGTAATCTCAGCTACTTGGAAGTCTGAGGCAGGAGAATTGTTTGAACCCAGGAGGCGGAGGTTTCAGTGATCCAAGATCATGCCATTGCATTCCAGCCTGGGCAACAAGAGCAAAACTCCACCCCCCACCAAAAAAAAATTTTTTTAAAAGTTCAATCTTATCATCCTTATTCAGCACAGTCCTGGAAGTTATAGCCACCGTAATAAGGCAAGAATAGAAATAAAGACATAGAGATTGGAAAGAAAGAAATAATGAAATATGTTTCTATTGGAGATGGTAAGAATGTCTATATAGAAAATATAAAGAAAATTTTAAAAGCTTTATAAAATTGGTGAGTTAATAAGGTGTTGGGATACAAGATCAACATGCAAAATTACCTCACATTCCTATATATAGTAGTGCCTCTTTATCCATAGGAAATACATTCCAAGACCCCCCAGCAGACACCTAAAACCTCAGACAGCACTAAGCCCTATATATCCTACACTTTCTCCTAACCTACATACGTATGGTAAAAGTATAATTTATAGATTAGGCACAGTAAGAGATTGTCTCTCAAAATACTGCTCAGACTGTGGTTGACAGACTGGGGGGACTACTGTACTAGAAACAAACATATAGAAATGCAAATTTAAAACAATGCTATTTTCAATCACTCTAAAGAAAATATATTACTTAGACACAAATAAAACAAAGTATAATAGGATCTCTATGCTGGAAGTTATAAAATGCTCATGTAAAAAATCAAAGCTGTAAATAAATAGGGAGATATGCCTTGTTCATGGATTGGGAGACTCAATATAGTAAAGGTGTCAATTCTCCAGAAGTTGATCTATAGGTTTAATGCATTCTCTATCAAAATCTTAGGAAGAAGTTTTGGAGATATAGACAAGATTATTTCAAAATACATACAGAAAGGCAAAAGAACTAGAAAAGTTCAATCAGTTGCTAAAAAAGAATAAATTACAAGGAATTACTCTACCTAATGTTAAGACTTACAATATAACTATAGGAACCAAGACAATGTGGTATTGGCAAAAAATAGATATGTGAATCAAGGTAACAGAATAAGGATCCTAGTATAGATGAACAGAAATGTGTTCATTTATTTATTTATTTGTTGAGATGAAGTCTTTCTCTTGTCGCCCAGGCTGGAGTGCAATGATGCAATCTCAGCTCACTGCAACCTTCGCCTCCCGGGTTCAAGTGATTCTCCTGCTTCAGCCTCCCGAGTAGCTGGGATTACAAGCACCTGCCACCATGCCCAGCTAATTTTTGTGTTTTTAATAGAGATGGGGTTTTACCATGTTGGCCATGCTGGTCTTGAACTCCTGACCTCAGGTGATCCACCCACCTTGGCCTCCCATAGTGCTGGGATTTTTTTCTTTTTTTTTTTTGAGACGGAATCTCAATCTGTCACCTAGGCTGGAGTGCAGTGGCATGATCTCACTGCAACTCTGCCTTCTGGGTTCAAGCAGTTCTCTTGACTCAGCCTCCCAAGTAGCTGGGATTACAGGTGCCTGCCACCATGCCCAGCTAATTTTTGTATCTTTAGTAGAGACGGGGCTTCACCATGTTGACCAGGCTGGTCTCAAACTCCTGACCTCAGGTGATTTGCATTCCTTGGACTCCCATAGGGTTGGGATTTCTTTTTTAATGGAATCTCGATCTGTTGCCCATGCTGGAGTGCAGTGGCATGATCTTACTGCAACTTCTGCCTCCTGAATTCAAGCAAGTCTCCTGCCTCAGCCTCCTGAGTAGCTGGGATTACAGGCACCTGCAACCACACCCAGCTAAGTTTTGTATTTTTAGTAGAGACGGGGCTTCACTATGTTGGCCAGACTGGTCTCAAACTCCTGACCTCAAATGATTCACCTGCCTTGGCCTCCCAAAATTCTGGGATTATAGGCATGAGCCACTGCACGCAGCCTCGCTTGATTTTTTGACAAAGGTGCAAAAGGAATTCAATGGAAGAAGGATAATGCTTTCAACAAATGGTGCTAGAACAACTGGACACCCCACCAAAAATAAAATAAACTATAACCAAAACCTCACAACATATTTGATACTTAATTCAAAACGGATAATAGATTTAAATAAAAATATAAAATTATTTTTAGAATGTATGTGATCCAGGGCTAAGGAAAAAGTTCTTAGACATGACCATAGAAGCATAATTCATATAAGAAATAAATGAATAAATTGGACTTCATTAAAATTAAAATGTTTCTCTGGAAAGAATCTGTTAAGAGAATGAAAAGACCCAGTAGAGACTAGGAGAAAATATTTACAAATGGGAAATTTTAGTTTCCCAGGGGTGCCATAAAAAATTAACACAACCTTGGTGACTTAAAAGAACAGAAATGTATTCTCTCACAGTCCTGGGGACTGTAAGTCCAATATGAAGGTGTCAGCAGGGCTGTGGTCTATCTGATGGCTGGAAAAGGATTCTTCCTTGCCTCTTTCTAACCTTTGGTCGCTGGTGCCAACAGTTGGCACTCCTTGGCTGTAGATGCATCACTCTGCCTCCTTTGCTACATGCTCTTCTCCCTGTGTGACTATGCCTAAATTTCTCTTTGCCTATAAGGGCACCAATCATTGGATTAGGGCTCACCCTAATCCAGTATGACCTCATTTTAACTTGATTATATCAGCAAAGACCTTATTTCCAAATAAGGTCACATTCACAAGTACTGAGGATTTTGACTTGAGCATATCTTTTTCTGGTACACAAGCCCACAACCTAAACCATATACTCAACAAAGGCCTTATATGGAGACATCGATATCATGTAAGCACAAGAATAAATATTCAACATCACTAGCCTTTAGGAAAATGCAAATTAAAATTACAAGGGGATATCACAACATACCTATTAGAACAGCTAAAATAAAGCATGATAATGCTAAACGTTGGTAAAGATGTGGAGAAACTGAATCACTCATTGCTGCGGGGATCATAAAATGGTCACAAATTCTCTGGAAAACAGTTTCTCAGCTTCTCATAAATTTAAACATACACTTAACATATGACCCTGCAATCACTCTCCAGAGCATAAAGAAATGGAAACGTACATCCACACAAAAATGTGAACACTATTCTTCATAGCATCTTTACTGGTAATAGCAAATTACTGGACACAGACCAAATTTCATTCAATGGATGACAGTTGTAGAAACTAGCTACTCAGCAATAAAAAAAAGAATGAACAACTGATAACATGCAATGACTTGGATGGACCTCAATGGCATTATGCTTAGTAAAAAAATCAATATTAAAAGTTGATATACTATATGATTCCATTTATCTAATGTTCTTGAAATTACAAAAAAACAGATTGGTGGTTTCCATGGAACAAGGATGGTGGGGGATTAGCTGCAAATTCAAAGAGGTAGCAAAGAAGAGTTATTTTGTGGTAAGGGAAACAGTTCTGTATCTTAATTGTGGTGGTAGTTGCATGAATTTATACTTGAGGTAAAATTGCACAGAACTATACACCCACACATGTCAGTGTAAGTTAAAAAGTGAACAACCAGGCTGGGGGCAGTGGCTCACACCTGTAATCCTAGCACTTTGGGAAGCTGAGGCGGGTGGATCACGAGGTCAGGAGTTCAAGACCAGTCTGGCCAAGATGGTGAAATCCCATCTCTACTAAAAATATGAAATTTAGACGGGCATGGTGGCACATGCCTGTAATCTCAGCTACTCAGGAGACTGAGGCAGGGAATTGCTTGAACCCGGGAGGTGGAGGTTGCAGTGAGCCAAGATCATGCCACTGCACTAGAGCCTGGGCCACAGAGCAAGACTCTGTATCAAAAAAGAAAAAAAAAGAGTAGAGAGAGATCCAAGATGGCTGACTACTAGCAGCTCAGGATTGTAGCTCCCAGTGAAAGGGCAGAGAACGAGAGGACGCCACACGTTCAGACGAATTTCTGTTGCTCATGGACCAGGAGATCCCCAGTGGAGGAGCCCCACGGGTCGCCGGCACAGCGGTTTTGCTGGCGCCTTGGAGCAGTGGTTCTCAGTGCAGAGTAAACAGGACTGGGTCACCTTCTGGTTGACGTTTGGAGCTCTGGGAAGGCAGAGTCACCCATTCAGCTGATTGAAAAAGGGACTCAAGAGGGAAGCCAGACTGGAGATTCCTGGGCAGAAAAGCACCATGAATCTTAATGCCGCTGTTTTAGCTGGTGCAGTGGGATGCTCAGATTCCAGCGCTGGGAATAAACAAGTTTGACATCCACTCAGAGACCTAATTTGAAAGTCAGTAATTACAAAGACGACAGGTGGATAAATTTACAATGAGAGGAAGAAACCAGTGTAAAAACACTGAGAATACCCAAAATCAGAATGCCTCTCCCTCTACAGGGGATCACAGTTCCTCATCAACAGGGGAACAAGGGCTGATGGAGAATGAGTGCATTCCATTAACAGAATTAGGCTTCCAAAGGTGGATACTAAGAAACTTCTGTGAGTTAAAATAACATGTTCTAGCCCAATGTAAAGAAACTAAGAACCTTGCAAAAAGGTTTGACGAAATCCTAATGAGAATAGACAATCTAGAGAGGAATATAAGTGAATTAATGGAACTGAATAATACAATACGAGAATTCCATGAAGTATGCACAGGTTTTAACAGTCGAATTGATCAAGCAGAAGAAAGGATATCAGAGGTCGAAGACCAAATGAAATGAAATGAGAAGACAAGATCAGAGAAGAAAGAGTAAAAAGGAGTGAGCAAAGTCTCCAAGAAATATGGGACTATGTGAAAAGACCTAATTTACATTTGATAGGTGTACCTGAATGTCATGAAGAGAATGAATCCAAGCTGGAAAATACTCTTCAGGATATTATTCAGGAAAACTTTCCTAACCTAGTAAGGCAGGACAATACTCAACTCCAGGCAATACAGAGAACACCACAAAGATATTCCTCAAGTAGAGCAACCCCAAGACACATAATCGTTTGATTCACCAAGTTTGAAACAAAGGAGAACATTCTAAGGGCAGCTAGAGAGAAAGGTGAGGTTATCCGTAAAGGGAAGCCTATCAGACGCACAGCAGATCTCTCAGTAGAAACCCTACAAACTAGAAGAGAGTGGGGGTCAATATTTAATATCCTCAAAGAAAAGAATTTTCAAACCAGAATCTCATATCCAGTCAAACTAAGCTTCGTAAATGAAGGAAAAATAAAATTTTTCATGAAAAGCAAGCACTCAGAGATTTTATCACCACCAGGCCTGCTTTACAAGAGCTTCTAAAAGAAGCATTAAATACAGAAAGGAACGACCAGTATCAGCCATCCCAAAAACTTACCAAAAGTTAAAGAGTATCTCCACAATGAAGAATCTATATCAACTAATGGGCAAAATAGCCAGCTAGCATTAAAGGACAATATTAAACTCACAAATATCAATATTAATCCTAAATTTAAATGGATTAAATTTCCCAATCAAAGACACAGAAAGGCAAATTGAATAAAAAGTTAAAACTCATCAGTACGCTGTATCCAGATCCATCTCATAAGCAAGGACACACAAAAACTCAAAATAAAGGATTGGAGGAAGACTCACCAATCAAATGGAGAACAACAACAACAACAAAAAACCCAGGAGTTGTAACTTTCGTCTCTGACAAAATAGACTTTAATAATAACAAAGACTAAAAGAAACAAAGAAGGACATCACATAATGGTAAAAGGATCAGTGCAACAGCAGGAGTCAATGATCATAAATATATATGCACCCAATATAGGAACACCCAGATACATAAGACAAGTTCTTAATGACTTATAGAGACTTGGACTCCCGCACAATAATAGCAGGGGACTTCGACACCACGTTGTTAATATTTGACGGATCAACGAGATAGAAAATTAACAGGGACATCTATGATTAGAACTTAGACCTGGAACAAGTAAACTCAGTGAATATTTATAGAATTCTTCATCGAAGTTCCACAGAACATACATCTTTCTCAGTATCACATTACACCTATTTTGAAAGTGACCACATAATTGGAAGTATTTGCATAGCATTTCACAGACTTAAATGAAATATTGGTTGGCTGTTTGTTATTTTCTTACCTTATTCCTTCCTGTCTCTGCTGTTAAGCACAATTATCAGCATAAAAGAGGTTTTTAATACCTATTTTTAGATTGCATCCCAGCCTGGGCAACAGAGCAAGACTCCTGTTCTCTCTCCCCCTTTCTCTTTCTTTCTTTCTTTCTTTCATAAAAAAGTAGACAATCTAATAAGGTCTTTAGTCAACAGTATTATACCAATGTCAAATTTCTGGTTTTGATACCGTACTACAACTATTTAAGATGTCATCATTGGGGAAAGCTGGGACACAGGGCTCTTCCTACTGTTTTTGCAACTTCCTGGAAGTTGCAAACTTGGTTGATACACTTGACTACATTAAAAAGGTCTGAATGCCAAGTGTGTGGATTTTATTAAATTATTTTAATCACTCATTTATTTTAAGCCCTGTGTAGTAGTAATGAAGATTTACTGAGCACTAAAAAGGTGTGAGACACAATGCTAAGCATTTTACATTCATTATCTCCCACTATAGTTAGGAGTAGATAATATTATGTCACTCACCTTTTACAGATTCTGAAACTGAAATTCCAAGATGTTCACTAACTTTTCCCAGGTCACAAAGCTGTAAGTGGCAGAACTAAGGCTTGAACCTATGTCTTTCTGACTCCATAGCTTCTGATCCTAAGCACAATTCCGTAATGATTCCATAATGGAGCAGCTGTGAAGCCAAAATGAGTCATCACATGTAAATTGCACAGCTTAGTGCTTGAAATACAGCCAACATCTAATGAAGAGCGTGCTTTTATTATCATCATGTTTCTCACTATTATTTATTAATTGTGGTCTTAACCTTAGCATCGAGGGACATCTGGTCATTATACTTAAGGCAATGTGAATAGTACCATAAGAAAAAGCTCAGATCCTTATCTATAAAATCATAAAAATATCTACCCCACAGTGTTACCATGAGTTTTGAGCAAAATTAAAGGTGATAATATATGTAAAAGCGCTTTGTAAACAGAAAAGCTCCCTGCATGCTAGCTACATTGCATTTTATTCCATTATTTTACCTCAAGATTGGCAGCTAAAAAGCTTTTTGCCTCTCAGCCATGCCATAATCCACAAACTCATCACCCTGCTCTCTTGCTGTGTGTTTCTATGGCATCAATCACCATAGTTTCTAGATCCTCTGACAGAAATATTAGGTGAAAGGCAGTTTAACAGAAGGAATCAGGGAATTCAACTCAAAGAACTCCGTCCTCTCCACCTCGAAGCAGTGTTTAGCTGAGCAGCAGTAGGTCACATACTCATGGCTTTCCCATTCATTACTTCCAGATTTTTGTTGCAAAAGTTAAATAAAGGGATGAATTTTGAGTTAGTTTTGAGGTTTCAGTAATTGATATGTCTCTGAAATTATTTTCTCTCCTGTGATAAAATTTCACAATTATTCCTCTACATCGGGGGTTGGACCAAATCTGGCCTGCCATCTGTTTTTGTGTGGCCAATTAACTAAGTGATTTTCACATTTTTAAATACTCGAAAACATGTAAAAATAGTATTTTATGATGTAAAAATTACATTAAATTCACATTTCAGTTCATAAACAAAGTTTCATGGGGATACAGCCACTTTCATTATTCATGCAGATAAAGTAGTTGTAAAACCAAAAATATTTATCTGGCTCTGTACAGATAGAGCTTGTTAACCCCTTCTTTACATAAGAACATCAGTCATCAGTAATAGCTAGGTCTATACACAACCTACATTGAGCCCAATCACTCACCCTATACACCACTCGCAACACTGGCCTCTTCGCTCCCTCCTTGTTTTATAATATACCTATCTCCCACACTACAGTACAAGTTCTTTGGAGGACAAAGTCTATTTTTTTCTGTTTCATATTGGTATCTCACACGGTGCCTGGCACAGTATTTTACTCATAATAGACAAATAAGTGTTATTTAAGCAACAGAGCTGGATCAAATTTCCATAGCAACTGGGTTTCACGACTGAAGCTTCACTGTGCAAAATCCTTTCTACTCAGTTCATTCCATTCAGTGCTGGAGGTTAGATATAAAGATGCTACTTGTAAAATAGTATTTAAACTCTGCAGCAGGAAGACTCATGAATCACAATTCTGTTTAAATGTCTGTTGTTTTTACCCTCAGAGTAAAAAAGCCCTTTCTAGATACATCACTAAACCCAGAAAACTTTTTTTTAATAAGGATTCATTCACTGGACTACATAATAGTAAAGAATTTCTGGCCAGGTGCAGTGGCTCACACCTGTAATCCCACCACTTTAGGAGGCCAAGGCAGAAGGATCACTTCAGGCCAGAGTTTGAGACCAGTCTGAGCAATATAGCAAGACCTCATCTTAACAACAACAACAAAAATTAGCCGGACGTGGTGGCATGTACCTGTAGTCACAGCTACGCTAGAGGCTGAGGTGGGAGGATTGCTTGAGGCCCAGAGTTTGAGACTGCAGTGAAACACGACACCACTGCACTCCAGCCTGGGTGACAGAGCAGGACCTTGTCACAAAAGAAAAAAAAAAGAGCAAATTTCCCTAAATAAATTGTGTATACAAATCAGTAAAAGAGAAATAAGCCTTACAGAAAAACAAGTGAAGATGACCAAGCAGCTCACAGAAGGGCAGATACAAATGGCTGTTGACATGTAAAATGATGCTCAGCTTCCGTAATAACAAGAGAAATGCAAATTTAAACTCCACCATGATGCCGTTTTTACCTACAACATTGACAAAGTTAAATGACACATTTTGTGGACAAAAGTGTGGGAAAACAAACATGCCTCATACATTGGTAGTAGAAGTATAAGTTGTCTTTCTATGAAAATTCACATGCTTTTTGTCCTAACGGACCCACTTCTAGAAATTTATTCTACAGATGTACCCATATGTGTGTGATTTACATACAAAGTAAGTCATTGCAGCATTTTTTGGTAACAGCAAAATATCAGAAAAAGCCTAAATATAAATTAGTAGGTGACTGGCTAAATAAATGATGCTAAATATACAAAGCTATGCAGCTATTAACAAAAAGAATGAGGAAATGCTTTACATACTAGAGATGGGAAAAATGTTCGATTTTTTGGTACATTTTGTACATTTTGAATCAGTACCATGTGATGCATTACCCTTACAAAAATCATTTTAATTTTTAAAATATGAGCTTATTTCTTGTTCCTTAATGGTGGCTACTTCAGAGTTCGTGTGATTGTCATTCTCTATACCTATGGTATACATTTCTTTTGTGTTTATTCAGTAGTTAATAAAACCTATTAAAAATAAAAGACTTTTTTGAAGGGTGAGGATTTCTTTTTTTTTTTTTTGGGATGGAGTTTCACTCTTGTTACTCAGGCTGGAGTGCAATGGCACGATCTCGGTTCACCGCAACCTCCGTCTCCTGGGTTCAGGCAATTCTCCGGCCTCAGCCTCCTGAGGTAGCTGGGATTACAGGCACGCGCCACCATGCCCAGCTAATTTTTTGTATTTTTAGTAGAGATGGGGTTTCACCACGTTGACCAGGATGGTCTAGATCTCTTGACCTCATGATCCACCCGCCTCGGCCTCCCAAAGTGCTGGGATTACAGGCTTGAGCCACCATGCCCGGCCCAGGGTGAGGATTTCTTAATTTAAGGAAGACTGTAGGCTATAGAGCAGAAATTTTAGCACACAAAAAATTGACTGAGTCTGGAGCTTTGCCATGAAAATCAAGATTTGTGGAAATACAAACACATTTAATTTAGTCACAGGCAATGTTGGTAATGAATATAGGCAAAACTCTCACTCATAGTGAATCATTAATTTTGACAATAGAAGTGTAAATAATACCACAAATAGAATTTTCAATTATTCTCCTATGCCAAATACATCAGTTAGTCATGGCACATATTTATAACAAGTGATATTTGCCCCTGATTTTCTGCGCTCTGTTCTGTGCAGCCTGGTATTGATCATGAGAGAACAAAGGTCCCTGACTCCAGGTCACCCTTCCCCCACAAATGTTAAACAAATTCGGATCATTAATGGCTACTTCATAAGCTAACCAAATTAGAAAAATTCTTTATTCTCTGAGTGGATTCTTTCTAGGGACAAGATTTAGTTTAAAGCACATCCATATGCATATAGAATTAACTGCTATAATACTGATTAATTTTACTTACACCAGCTACTAGCTCTGAACTTCCTAGAGTTCCAGTGTGAGTCTCTAGCATCCAAATAGTATACAGAATGAGTTAAAAATTCTGGGACTAGCCAATGTTTTCCAATGACATTAACAATACCACCCTGAGTTGTGTTACTGCCTGTTTGCCAGCCTGTCTTCCCTACTAGCTTGTGAGCTCTATAAGAGCAGGAATAGGTGGTGCATTTTTTTCATCCTTTTATCCTCCTCCTCTAGGTTCCATAAACATTGGCATAGAATCGGTGCTCAGTCGGTTGTTGAATGAATGAATAAATAAGTATTCTTCCCGGTTGTTTTCTGGCATATTTTAAAAAGCAAGAGTCTGTACAGATTTTATAGTGTAGGTTTGAGGATAGAAGAAATTGGAGGGGGGAAAAAAAGCAATTACAATTCCCCAGGAGTGCTTTACTGTCCCTGTGAACCACTGACCAACTACACCCTAAGTCATGTGATGTACAACTATTGGCACACAGAAAGAATCAAGCACATGTAAGAACCCAAGAGAATAAATAAGCACAAAGTCTGAACTACTGTACTGTTGGCCTTCAAACTCATTTATGGATAGTTAATTTTGTTTTGGTCTTTGCTGTTTGATTCATTTACCTATATAGGTAAAACAGATCCAGACAACATCCAATAGAAAAACTTAGAATTCGGATGAAATTGTCTATGACTTAAACCTCCACTCAACAGTTTAAATGGAAATTCAGTGCTTACAACCCACTTGAGTACATGTTCTTAACTAGAGTTACTGCTCTTATTTATTTTTGCCTCTAAGCTTTCTGCCACCCTATAAACCAGGAGTTGGTAAACTACGGCCCATGATCTGGCCACCTGTTTTTGTAAATAAAGTTTTAATGGGAACCCAGCCACAGCCATTTTTTCTTTTTTTTTGAGATGGGGTCACCCAGGTTGTAGTGCAATGGCACAATCTCTGCTAGCTGCAACCTCTGCCTCCCAGGTTCAAGCGATTCTCCCACCTCAGCCTCCTGAGTAGCTGGGATTACAAGTGTGCACTACCACACTCAGCTAATTTTTGTATCCTTAGTAGCAGTGGGGTTTCACGATGTTGGCCAGGCTGGTCTGGAACTCGTGAACCGCCCGCCTCAGCCTGCATTGTCTGTGGCTGCTTTCACTGTACAGGTTACGGAGCTGTGGCAGAGACTGTCTGGCCCCCAAGCCTAAAATGTTTACTTTCTGACCCTTTAAAGGAAATGCTTGCTGACTCCTACTATCTCTGTAAGATCATATGGCAAAATATAGAAAGGTACATTTCCTCAACAAATACTAGCATTTAACTGAACTTTAATATGTACTGGCACTGGAAATTAAAAGATGATGAAGACTCTGAATAACGTTGGTACAGAACATACTTCCAGCACCAAGAGAAGTACATATTCTCATTTTGATGAAAAAGTAAACAATGCTGAATTTGAAATCTAAATGTTAAGTGAAAAGCTAACGGATGTAACACAGAGATCCAAGGCACACAAATCCGCTGTCTTTTCATAGAAGCAATTACGTAGTTCCAGAACCCTGGAAAAAGTGTCATTCATTCCAGCTGAGAAGTACCTAACTCAATCAACTGATATATGTTGGGCTGAAAGTAGGAAGATCCCTAACTCAGTAACTACTGCTACTACTAGCTAATATGAACAGCACTGATTATATATGCTAGACTCATATATTAACTTGTAAAATGCTCATAAAAATCCAGTGAGTTAGAGACTGTTATCATCAGTTCCATTTTACACAGGAGGAAACTGAGATACAGAGCAGTCAGTTCACATAGCTAGGAAGCGGGAGATTCGAAATTTCAATCTAAGTAGTTTGGCTTTGGAGTCTGGGCTCTTAACTATCCATACTGCCTTTAGCTAATTCTATGATTTGGGACATAAAATGAAAATGTTGGCTTTGATTTATCGGGTTCTTCCAACCATACTATTTTAAGATTCTGGGTTTGAATAATTACTTAGACATACCAAACTGTGGGAATTACAAGAAACAAGACATATATTATTCATTTATTCGGTAAATAATTACTGAGTGCCTATAGTGTGCCAAGCTGTGTTCCAGGCACTGAGGATACAGGAATGGGCAAAACAGACAAAAATTCTTGCTCTCATAGGGCTTTCATTCTAGTGTAGTGCAATAATAACAATGATAAACATTTCTAGAGCACTTACAATGAGCAATAGATTGCATTATGTAATTTACAGGGTTTACGTCTTTCAATCTTCACAGCTATTATTAACCTTATTTTACAGACGAGAAAACTCAGACTTAGCAGTTAGGTACAAAGGTCACAGTTAGTAAGTGGTGGGGCCTGAATCAGTTTACTTGCAGAGTTCATGTGCCAACTCATGTTACACTACTTCGCTTTAAGGACTTTCTAACTAATTGACTGGCTAGCATACAGTTGAAGTGAAATGGCTTAAAAAAATTTCAGGGCATTTTGATAGTTTCTTTTTAAGAGAAGCAAGGGTAATGGTAGGAAACTGATCAGCAAAGTGACATCAGAAACTCTGAGTCGACAGGCCAGAAACAAGAAGTCCAGAAACTTCCAGAACATCAGAAACTCTGAGTTGACAGGCCTTAACATAAGAAGTCCAGAAGCTTCTAGAACATTAGAAACTCTGAACTGACAGACCAGAACACAAGATCATCTATACAATGACCCCTGGGCCCCTTTTGAGGGGAATCACAAAAGGGATTTAGAGACAGATACTCTTCCATGATAGTAGGGTTAAAATTCTGGATAAAAAAATAATCGCAAAGACTAGCCTAACCTCTGGCTGGGGAAGTGGACTCATCCTAAGAAAGAAAAGAGCAAAAACAAACAAAATCTTGCGTCTTGGGTCTTGACTTCAAAGTCATCAAAGAATGCGCTTGTTACCCAAGTGATCTCAACTGAATGCTCTCTAACCCAGATCCTGGAAGAACATGTTCTTCCACACAGTGTACTGTCAAGCAGGGAACTGAGAGCTGTGCAGTTTCAGTAACAAAATTATACAAGGATTCAAAGTCAAATTTCTTTGTGATTATCACCAAAATTTGTGAATTTCCTAAAGTTTGATGGGACTTCAGGAGAGGGTGTTTACAAAACCTGAATGGACTTGACCATCCCAAAGGCCACTCTCGATAGACTTTAGGTCATTAGGACTTGTGTTTATATAGCCAAAGTAAAGCCAAAGGCTACATAAAACTATCCACTGATTTAAAATATTCCATTGGGCTGGGCGTGGTGGCTCACACCCCCATAATCCTAGCACTTTGGGAGGCCAGGGCAGGTGGATCACCTGAGGTCAGGAGTTCAAGACCAGACTGACCAGCATCTGAAACCCTGTCTTTACAAAAATACAAAAATTATCTAGGCATTGTGGCATGCTTCTGTAGTCCTAGCTACTAGGGAGGCTGAGGCAGGAGAATTGCTTGAACCTGGAAGGCAGAATTTGCAGTGAGCTGAGATGGCACCACTGCACTCCAGCCTGGGCGACAGAGTGAGACTCTGTCCCCCACCCCAAAATATATATATTATACATAAAATAATACATATATATATATATATATATATGTTCCGTTGTATCAACTATTGTACAAATGTTTTAATGATCAACTGCTGCACAATGGACCCAGTTAGCTGGGTAGATGCTAGGATTTGGCTCTATCAATGGGGTATGCTGAAGGAGAGTCATTCAGGTTTTAATCTAAGCTAGGATTCAGAAACATGTAAATATTTTGACTGCATCATGACCTCCAACCCAGTGACTTGTCACTTTTTCTCAAATTTTCAGCTTTCTCCTGTTTTCTCTTCCTTGTCCAGCTTAGGTTCCATGAGCCATTATTATAGTTACTTCATTGCAACTCCCTGATCTCTGCTCTTCTTCCCTGACCCTCGTCTGTGGCTCTCTTTCTCTCTCCCGTCACCCATAGTATTCAGCTGGCGAAAGCTCAACTCTGATTGAACCCAGTCCCTGAGCCAACATTTTCTAGAGAGAATCACAGAACTGGAATACCTGCCTTCACTGTTAATTCATGATCAAAGATATCAAATGGCACTTAATACCACAAGTCAATCCTGGTACATTTCCCTGGTAAGTTCATTTTCTCATTATCCAAAACATTTATTTCATACCTTATCCTCTATCTCTTTAAGCTTCATACACCCCTCATTCTCAGCTGATGACCTCATTTTATATTTCATTGAGATAACAGAAGAAACCTCGCCTTAGTGCGGTTATCTATCATCACCCTCCACCTCCACCAGTCATTCCTAGTTATTCATTGAAGATTTCAATACCTGCCTTACTGTCTTCTCAGCCAAAACTATTGGTATTTGTGGTGACTTCAACATCAAAGTATAGAATTCATCTAACACTCTGGCCATGCTGATCCATAATTTTCTCCTTTTTTCTTCCTCTCTTTCCCCCCTCATCCCACAGTAGCCATTTACTCCCATAGTCATACTTTAGACCTTCACATCATTAAAAAAATGTAATGCACCACCGGCAAAATTTTGACTTCAAGCATGCCACACACAACCACCTCCAACCATTCCAGCTCATTTCCTATAGTTCTCCCACTCCAACTATTCTTTGACTTGCTTAGACTCCAATCCATTAAACTTACCACTTTTTCAAGGACCAGTTGAAACACTCATGCCTTTGCTTCCTTCCTTAGACTCCATTATCCAATATTATGATCACCCTCTTGCACATATTTTCAAATGACTGATCCCTGTCTCCCTCCATCAGACTTGTCTTGCAAAACCTCGATGGCAGTTAAACCCAACTTCCCATCTATTCTGTGCCAGCTCTTGAGCATACAAACCTGTCTGGAGGAAAGCACATAGCCATGCTGACTTGTCTTACCTAACATTTTTGCCAAAGGTTCTAGTGTTTCCCTGCCTTTTCACTTGCTCTTCTACAATTCATTCCCTATGGAGTAGCCAGAGTGATCATTTTAAAGAGTAAATCATATCACATCACTCCTCTACTTAATATCCTCCAGTGCTTCTCACTGCTTGTGAATGTAATCTAAAGTCTTTGTCATGGCCTGCCAGGATGTTCATAACTTCCCACACCTACTTCTCCAACCCTGACTCTAATTCTTTTTCACTAGGTTCTAGTCACACTTGCCTTTTTCCACAAGTGCTTCTAATATTTTCCTTTTCTGGAGGTTTTTGCTCACTGTTCCGTCTCCCTGAAACATCCTTCCCTCACATTCTTTTATGTCTCTATTCCTCAGAGAGGCCTTCTCTGGCTACTCTCCCCATACATTCAATTTCCCACTAACCCTTTAGCCTATTTTATGCTTCTTCATAACTCTCTCTCTCTCTCTCTCTCTCTCTCTCTCTCTCTCTCTCTCTCTCTCTCTCACACACACACACACACACACACACACACACACACAAATTCTATAATACACTACATGTTTTAAAGTTTTCATATGTATTCTCCCTTAGATTGAAAACTCCATGATATGAGAATGAGGCTGGTCTGTTTCACAGAATTTTCAGATATAGTCTAAAATAGTGCCTAGTATGTGTTCATTGAATGAATGAATATTTTCATTACCAAGCCCATGATTCTATCTTAATCTGCACCAGCCCTCTTGATATGGTTTGGTTGTGTCCCCACCCCAATCTCATCATGAATTGTAGCTTCCATAATTCCCACATGTCATGAGAGGGATCTGGTGGGAGGTAACTGAATCATGGGGGTGGACCTTTCCCATGCTGTTCTCTTGATAGTGACTAAGTCTCAGGAGATCTGATGGCTTTATAAAGGGGAGTTCCCCTGCACAGGCTCTCTTGCCTGCTGCCATGGAAGATGTAACTTTGCTCCTCATTCACCTCCCACCATGACAGTGAAACCTCCCCAGTCGCGTGGAACTGTGAGTCAATTAAACCTCTTCCCTTTATAAATTACCCAGTCCCTAAAGAGATACCCAGAGGTATCTCTTTATTAGCAGCATGAGAACAGACTAATACACCTCTCTTCTCTATTGAAGACCAACCTCAACACTTGTGACCTGTATCCAAAAACTTCTTCAACCACTCAAGGCATTTATTCCTTTACTTGTTCTCTTTTACATGTTCAATTACTCCATCTCTACTAGAACATTCCGATCAGCATTTGAATGTCTTTTATTATCTCTCATTTAAAAAACAATCCTGTAACCTCATATAACCTCCAAGATTTCCCTGCTCCCCCTCACAGTAAAACTCCTTCATAGATGCCTTCAAATATTGTGCCATCTCTACTTCCTTACCTGCTATTCATTCGTTGGCTGTCTTAGATCTGGCTTGTTACCCATCACTCCACTGAGGCAGTTCTGAATAATGTCACCAGCAATCTTCATTCTGACAAAGCCAATGGACACTTTAGGACCCTCAAATTACTTGATCTATCATCAGCATTAAAGAGCATTGACTACTTGCTTCTTGAAGCTCTTTCTACTCTTGGTGTCTGTGTCTTTCTGATTTTCCTTCTGTCTTACTGGCCTTTCCTTTCTAGTGTCCTTTATGGGCTCCTCTTATTCTACCAGGCTTCTAAATGTTGCAATTCCTTGTACCTAGGCCCCCTCTCTCTATCTACATTCTCTTACTAAGTGATATGACCTGGTCCCATGGCTTTAAGGACCATCTATCTGGCAATAAGAGCCCAGTGGGAGGCACTGGGACCCACCATCTCTGCTTAAGTTCCTCTCTGAACAAGACCTCATTTCCTACTGGAAAACAGAGTACTGTATAGCTTCCATATGCCACATGAAGCAGGAGATAGCCATGACTATGAGGTGCCCAGCAGATATAGCGATAGATACCCAGAAGATGCCAAGAAGGCAATAGAATTACTTGTGAGTACATGTGAGCCATCTCCTAAGGAATCCCAAGGTCCCAAGAAATAAATCCAGTTTATTACTGGCAATGTGAGACCATTCATATTGGTAAGGCTGGAGAAACACAGGAGGTGATTCTAGTCATCATATTTTATATCTGATGCTTTTTAAAAGGATGTTGACATAAGTGGTGGAGAGAAAACCGGACTATTTTGCAAAAGCACCTCTCACTACTTGTCCAAGACTACTACTAAGAAGAAGAGAATGATAATTGCTTTACAATCATTGTTTACTTGGGGAAGCATAAAGGGGGAAAGTCAATTGGTAAAAATAGTTATGAGTCAGTATATGTGCTCCGTTAGTTTACAAGACTTTCAAATAACCCAGAAATAACTTAGTAAGCACACTAAATAAGTGTGGCCCTTTGTTCACTCCATTAACAGTGGCTTGGGAATTTAAAATTGGATGGGATGTTTTTTAGTAAGGGAGAGTTCTATGCTTTTATCAAAAGACAAGTTACCTGGATCACACAAATATTTGTTCCTGGACAAAGTAGCAATTCCCTCTGACACAAATCAGTTTCAGTGCTCTTAGGTAAGAGCCCAGTAGTCAGGATACCTTTAGGGCAGGAATCCTAGGGTGTAGAACCAGCTCCCTTCAAACTATGGGGCCTTGTAAGGTTACTGAAGGCCAATGAGACAGGTGTTTCCTGTTTAAATCTAGAATGCATTTTTCCTGAGTTTCTTAGGTATATAGCGGATGGGGAAAAGTTTGAGGACACACTATTTGATTTCTTTCAGTATCCATCACTTCTGGATTCTCTCTTTGGAGTAACATCAGAGAAATTAATGAGAACTTGATGATCCATGGTTGTTCTCTCACTGATGTCAGTTATAGTATTGAACTTCTAAGTAGAGATGAGCAATGACCCTTATGCCTCAATCTATAAAGTTTCTGAATCCCTCAGCCTCCCTAATATTGGTCACCTTGGGGATACTGAAGACACATCATTTTAAAACAGAATTGGGAATGAAGATATCAGATGGAACAGAATGAAATGGTAGTGAGAATGATAAATACAGCAATAATAAAAACTTACTGAATACTTACTATGTATCAGGCACTGTGCTGAATGTTTTACATGCATTATCTTATATAATCTTCACAATATCCCTATAATGTAAGTATTATTATTATTTACATATTACAGAAGAAATTAAGACTTCGAAAGATTAACTGATTTGCTTTAGGTCACATGACTAGTATGTGGCAAAGCTTGAATTCAAATCCAGATCTGTCTTACTCACTCAAACCCACACCAAGGAAAAGAAAGTTAAGAAAAATAATAACAGATAAAATATAAACTGCTACACTAAATACCTAAAGATATCAATTATATATCTTATTTTAGTGCTGAATTTATATATATATATATATATCTTTATGGCACTGAATGGATATATACCTTTAAACTTTTCCATGCATTCTATATAACTAAAAATGCAGATAAAAAATATATTCCAGATGAAAACCAGCCATCTTTTTTGCAGCTCATTCACATTTTCCTATTTTATTTTCCAAGAAGCAACTGGTGCCATGCTATTATGATATTTATCCTTACGAATAGAATCTTGAGCCTTCAAAACCCAATTTTCTAAAATATGAAAGTCATTTCACTCTTATTCTGCCTTTTGGGGTGATCTTTGGTGCAAGAACACACGCAGCCTCTAGCAACAGCAAGTTAGATTGTATTGGTCAGTGTTCCATAGCTCCACACTACTAGCACACTTTGAACACATTGCTCGATACCCTTTCTTAGGAATACAGGAAAATTGGGGATAGGAGGAGAGAATTAATGAGGATACAGTCTGTGAATCCCAAGGGCTGGAGGTGAAAGTGAGTTATGACTCAAGGCAGCCAGAAGCAAAAAGAAGCCAACATACAAATCCTTAATGAGTACTGAAAATCAAGCCATGGAATCCAATTCATTCACTGTACCCACCAATAGCAGTGGCATGGAAAACGGAAGACAACAACTGGAATAGTAAGGAAAGAAGTTTGAAAGCTAATTGAGCAGGTCTCCAAGTGCTGACTGATCCTTAGAAACCTTAACTTGGCCTTTTGAGTGCTCCAATTTCCCATCCAACCTCCTCTCACATCATCCTCCCCTCTTCTAATGACATGAACACAGCAAGCACTTCCATATCTCCAAGGTTTTTCCTATGCTGCCCCGTCACCCGGAATGCCTTTCTCCCACACCTTCAGACTTTGATGATGAGCTCGTCTTCCAAGAATCAACTTAAAAATTGCTTCCTCTGTGAAGCCTTCCTCATCCTCTCCAAATTAGCATTAGTCACTGCATCGCTGTGTTGTCATAAACTTTACTTATATCCTTCATAGCATATAATTTATATGTTGCTTTGCAGTTATTTGTGTCTGTGTCTGTATCTCTTACTGATGTGTAAGCTCTTCGAGGGCAATTTTGTTTCGTCCTTATACCCAGTTCCTTGAGGATAGGGACTTTTAATCTCTGTCTTATTTATCATTGTGTACTCAGGGCCTGGCAAAGAACCTAGCACAAAGTGAAGCTCTTGATAAATGTTTATTGAATAAATGAAGGAATGATTATTGAAGGATGAGTTTATGAATAAATGATGGAGACAAACCACAGCATGTAAAACACCAAAACAGCAGACAGGGGAAAAAAATCTCTTTTATATAGACACCATCTTTTTCCAGAAAAAAATAATTGTGTGACTTGAAAATCATGTATGCCTGGATTAGGGAGGTGTTTGAAGAAGACAGCAAATGAGTGATTTTGTGGTAATAACTAATCTCTTGTTTTAGAGCAATAAGAAATAAAATACATCTTCAAAAGTTCATTATTTTTGGCTTTTTCACTCTAAGCAGAAGCACACCACCTTCAACAAAACAGTGATGCTCTCAGAGGAGCTAAAAAACACAGGATTCTGACAGACATGTTGTCCTTTTTCATTAATTTTTTGTTATTCCTTTCTCAGAGCTAACTGATAAAGGACACAGGTGAGAAAAAAATATCAAGTAGAGATAAAGAGAAGTGTCAAAAAGAAATAAAATTTCAAAGTAAAAGATGAAGTAATCTTTGCCCACTGAGACACACTATCAAGTGAGTCATATGTCCTTAAATCTAACAGCTACAAACGTCTTTTTTTAATTTTTATTTTTTTAATTATACTTTAGGTTCTGGGGTACATGTGCAGAACGTGCAGGTTTGTAACATAGGTATACACGTGCTATGGTGGTTTGCTGCATCCATCCCCCAGTCATCTACATTAGGTATTTCTCCTAATATTAGCCCTCCCTAATCCCCCCAACCCCTGCTGTCCCTCGCCTAGTCTCCTCACCCCGCCAGCAGGCCCCAGTGTGTGATGTTCCCCTCCCTGTGTTCATGTGTTCTCATTGTTCAGCACTCACTTATGAGTGAGAACATGTGGTGTTAGTTTTTCTGTTCTTGTATCAGTTTGTTGAGAATAATGGTTTCCAGCTTCATCCATGTCCCTGCAAAGGACATGAACTCATCCTTTTTTATGGCTGCATAGTATTCCATGGTGTATACATGCCACATTTTCTTTATCCAGTCTATCATTGATGGGCATTTAGGTTGGTGCCAAGTCTTTGCTATTGAAAACAGTGCTGCGATAAGCATACATGTGCATGTGTCTTTATAATCGAATGTTTTATAGTCCTTTGGGTATATAACCAGTAATGGGATTTCTGGGTCAAGTGGTATT
The DNA here is from genome assembly GCF_049354715.1 of Callithrix jacchus. NCBI lineage: Eukaryota > Metazoa > Chordata > Mammalia > Primates > Cebidae > Callithrix > Callithrix jacchus. Next base: position 133,231,856 of record NC_133524.1, on the reverse strand, counting down.
TCTAGTTCTAGATCCTTGAGGAATCACCACACTGCCTTCTACAATGGCTAAACTGATTTATGCTCCCACCAACAGTGTAAAAGTGTTCCTATTTCTCCACATCCTCTCCAGCATCTGTTGTCTCCTAATTTTTTAATGATCACCATTCTAACTGGCGTGAGATGTTATCTCAACGTGGTTTTGATTTGAATTTCTCTAATGACCAGTGGTGATGAGCTTTTTTTAAATGTTTGTTGGTTGCAAAAATGTATTCTTTTAAATAGTGTCTGTTCATATGCTTTGCCCACTTTTCGATGGGGTTGTTTGTTTTTTTTCTTGTAAATTTGTTTAAGTTCTTTGTAGATTCTGGTTATTAGCCCTTTGTCAGATGGGTAGAAAAAGGAGTTGAAGGGGCTTATGTTGAGAGAGAGAGTGAATACAGGAATATGGCCAGGTGAGTTAAAGACAAAAAAAATCTGCAAGTCCACAACTCCATCAGAAAAGGAGAAACTTGTATGGACTAGGAACTAAAGATAAAGAAGTCACTGTAACTGAGTGTTGAAATTTGTTCTGGCCTTTCTGGAAATCAAGAAAATAATTCATGATGGGTTATAAATCTCTCCTTGTGTAAAGAAAATGTGTCACTGGGAGTAAATCATCAACTCTGAGCTATTTCTTCAGAAGTGAGAATGGTTTCTGTTTGAAGCCCTCCCCACTCGCTTGGCCAGCACCTCTGTGAGTCATGACACATACTGGCAAGGTTGGATGTGACGTTAGAATTGACAGAAGCTGAGAGGTCTACAGGGGACTGAACATGTGGCTCTTACTGAGCTGCTGAGTTGTGGACTCTGAAAAGTGGTAAGTAGGAAAGCTCCTCATTCCAAAAAAACCTATTTTTTAAAGCGAAAATCAACACTTAAAGTACAATCATCTAGATTATTTACCTGGGTTTCTTTCTTTTTTTTTTTTAAAGAAAAACATTGAGAATTACAGTCAAGGTTTATTTGATTTCTTAATTTAGAAAATCTTTTCAGAATATAGAGAAGTAATATTTAAACTTTTCTATTTGTTAATTAACTTTTCCCATTACCAATAACTTAAACCTAGTCCCCTCCTCCCCAGCAAGACAAGTTACAGCTAACGCTTAAACATTCATCTTCCTCTTCTAATTGTTGTGTAGGAGTAATTCTGTGATTCTGGAAGGAAACTTCAGTGAATAGATGAACGACTCTCTCATTTGCTATTTGGAAGTTATAAAAATTACAAGACATCATTCCATTATATTTCCTCATTTCCTTGTCATTGGGAAAGGTTCCAACCTCTCATCATATTAAAAAGCAATTATCAAAATGTTTTATTCCATAATAAGTTTGACTACTAGGAGAGAAAGTATTCAGAAATCAAAATAAGGGGATTCTTTTTAGCATATAAACAGGTGAGTCAACCCTCCAAATCTGAAAAAAAATATATATCAGTAAAGATTACCCTTGAAACCATCTATATTCGGAATTTGGTGTCTTTACTTTGGTGTTTCTATACTGCCTAATTCCCATTAAACTGTTGTAATCAGATTGTAGATGTTAGCTTCTTGCTGACTATGCAGGTTGATGGAGTTGAGTCACAGTTCCTACAAAAGTTAGCATACAGCACTATTCACCAAGGTAAGCTGGGCTTTGTTAGAAAGAATTGAGAGTGCTCATGCCTGGGTCAGTCAACCAGTAGTGGGTGGGCTCTGAAGCCACCACATGCACTGTGCTCAGGAGCTGGGGAGAATTACAGTGGGATTTAAAGATATGCCACCTAGCCCCTTTGGTAATAATTCTTAACTTTGTACAGAACCTTACAATTTACAAAGGATCTTCCTGTAAGTTACTGACTTTGATCCTTACAATAACCTAGAGAAGGCAGTAAAGTAGATCTTACCAATACTCATTTGATAAGTGAGGAAACCAAAGCTCAGAGGGTTTATGTGCCTTGCCTATAGTCAGTCATGGAGTTAGTTTAAAAAAAAGGAAGGCCTTTGATGATGAGTGCAGTGCTCTCTTACATCCTGTTGCTTTTCACATATTATCAAATGCAGGTGTGCACATAAAAGAGCCAGAGCTGAGTCAAATCACCTATAAAACCATCCACCTGAAGGATCAGTCAGAAAGGAGCAAAGGATAAATGGTAAGGTGGGTTGGGGTATCACCCATGGCCAAGGCTGCTGGACCATATGGCACATTTGTATGGATTAGAAAAGGTGCTTCCTTCTGATGCATATAGTCCTGAGGGTGCAAGTAGCTCACAGAACCCATGTGGGAACTGGAACAAATGGGGAAATATGCCCCCTCCACCCACTGGATGTGGCCGGAACCAGAGTGCAGGGCTTGAGTGAGCATGGTTTAGATTTCAGCCATCACTGGTTTCCTTTGCGGCGTGCTTTGGTACAAAGCATTTCCACATAACCATTCATGATGGTCCTGACTTAGATGACTAGAAGACCCAAGAATAGGCAAAGCTAGCTGGCGAGTTTGCTACTGGAAGTGTGGTTCTTGGACTAGTAGCATTGACTTTTATCTGGGAGCGCGTTAAATACACAGAATCCCAGGCCCCACTTCCAAACCTACTGACTCTGAATATGCATTATAATAAGTTCCCCCGCATGATTTGAGAAACCCTGGGCTCCAGTGGAAAAATAAGTGACGAGCAGAATCTCTGGGATTTAGAGCAATGTGAATCCCTGATTAGCTGTGGAATGGCAAGGAGGTTTGCCTGGCTGGAGAAGAGGGCACTCAGAGCACAGGTGAGCCCCTGCCCTCTAACGGCACTCTGATTGAAACTCAGTCTAAAGTCTAGCATTACCTTTTACTTTTCTTTTTCTTAAATATTTTTTTTCGAGACAGGGTCTTTCTCTGTTGCCAAGGCTGACGTGCAGTGGCAGAATCTCGGCTCCCTACAACCTCCGCCTCCCAGGTTCAAGCAATTCTCCTGCCTCAGCCTCCCGAGTAGCAGGGACTACAGGTGCATGCTACCATGCCCGGCTAATTTTTGTATTTTTTGGTAAAGACAGAGTTTCACCATGTTGGCCAGGCTGGTCTTGAACTCCTGACCACAAGTGATCCCCTTGTATGTCGGCCTCCCAAAGTGCTGAGATTATAGGCGTGAACCAGCGTACTTGGCCACCTTTTATTTTTCTTCCGTTACTTGATTTAACAGAAAAGGTTTCAGCCATCTCGGATGCAGGGAGCCCTACACATCTAAAACTCAGTATGTCACAGTCCATGTTCTCAAGGAGGTCACTGTCAAGAGATAATAAAGAGCATTCAATCCAGTGCAAGGAGCACCCCTATAAAGATGTACACAAAACACGAAGGGAGCACAGAGTACCAGCAAACAACTCTGCCTATGATAGTTGAGTTAGGTGTTGAAAGATGAGAAACTGCTCACACGGATAGAAGGACAAGAGTGTCTGTCTATTCAGAGGTGTCTATCTCCCTCAGTAAACTGTGGACCTTTTAAAGGGGGTCTGGTTTCATTTGTATCTCCCTCCCCTTCACCTATCTCAGGGCCTACCACAGTAGTGAATGCACAGCAGTTAATGCTTGCTAACTCACTGATGAACCAACAGACTGACTGAAAAAAAATGTGAATGAATGAGTTTGGAAAGAGAAGTCCCACAGACTACCATGGGAGATTAAAAGACCTTATAATGTCCCAGGAATTATGTGGTTAAGATCTACAGTTGTGCTCTGGCTGGAGAAATGAGGGAAAGAACTAAGAAATCGTGTACTGTGCTAGGGTTTCTTGTCTGAAAGAAAAATGTCACAATGAGACAGAGACTTTAAAAAATACACCTTGGTTAGATCTAAATAATTCTTAACAGTGAGCTGAGTGAGCCTGCAATCACAACTATCCTCTCCAAATGGGCCAAGTGGAGGGCACCGGGAAAGGCTGCTGCCAGGGAATTAAGCCTGATTTCTCCAACTCACTGTGGGGTTCCATGTTGCTTTGGGTAAGAGAATGGACATTTTTTTTTAACGGATTTCCATTACACAGAGCAAGACAAGAGTTCCCAAATGAAATCCAGTCGTTAGTCTCCCTTTTAAATAATCTGCATAATACTTCCAGAGAGGGGCAGAGGGAGGGGGTCACAGGCAGGTGAGCCAGGGACCTGAAGGGGCTCATTTGGGCCCTGTTAGTGCAACAAAGCACATTGTAACCCATCAGCCCCAGAGCCAGCCTCCATGCACTGAATATTCAGTTGCAGTGCATAACTGGCTTGGAGTCTGCGTATACTGTAAGTTGAATGCAGGTGACATTTTCAACAGTATAACAAATATATTTCAGAGAAGTAGGTTAGACTCTGTTCTTTAGTGTAAAAACGTTTATTGGGCATTCAGGGAAGGAGGCTAAGGATCTCAATGTAGTTAAAGTGAGTACAGGTGGTAGGGGCTTGGAAGGGGAGGGGAGATTTCATGTAAAAGATTTAGAGATCCTTAACCAAGCCCATGGAACATGGGGAAGAGGAGAGGAAGGATTTCAGAGGCATTTCAGAATTGAGGAACAAATTGAACGTGGGTGGCCAGAGATTGGACAGAACTGAAATTGACTCCCAGATCTCTAGTCTGGACACTGGCTGGGGGCTAAGGGGATGAAGATCATTAGTTTGAATATAAATATGTTTAGTTGGAGTGTTTATGAATAATGTAGGTGCTGATGTTCAATAAGAGTTGGAAATAAAGGGCTGGAGTTCAGTGGAGGGGTTTGGGCTGGAGATATAGATGTGAAAATTATGAGCATATTATAATGAAAACCACATAAGTAAATTATGTCTCCTAGGGAGAACACAGAGAAAGGAGAGGAGAAGACTAAGGAGAGGACCCTGGGAAAAGCCAACAAGAGCCAGGACAGAGTGGTATCAAGGAAGCTGAGAAAGTACAGAGTTCAGGATGGAGTGGGTTGTCAAGAGTTTGGGATGCTACAAGAGTTTGCAGAGGATCAGAGTTGAAAGGAAATCAGCAGATTAGTCAGTTACTAAGTCCTTGGTGATCTTCACCAGAGCAGTTTCAGCTGCACTGGGGAGGAAAGCTCTAAGCTGCAGGAGAAGAAAGAATGGCTGCAAAATGAAACACTGAAGACTACAAGGGGTTTGGTGATGGAAGAAAGAAAAATGAGTTGGTGTCTTGAGGAGGAGATAGATTCTCAGGAAGAACTTTTAGTATGCCAGAGGCTTGGGCATACTGACCAAAGCAGGACAGATTTGGGTGAGGGGAGAAAAAATGGCATTAATGGAGGTAGGTCCCTGAGGAGGTGAGGGAATAATGTGTCTTAGAAAGGAAAGACACCTTTTCCTTTGAAACAGGAAGGAATTAACAAATAAGCAAAGAAACACAATAGAATGTGTTGTTTTTCTCAAACAAATCAGCAAGAAAAAAAGATTCATCGAAAAGTTAACAAATGACATGAATAGACATTTCTCAACAAAAGATAATACAAATGGCCAATAAACATATGAAAAATGCTCAACATCACTAATTATCAGTGAAATGCAAATTAAAATCACAGTGAGATACCACCTTATTTCCACAAGAATGGCCATTACGAAAAAGTCAAAACCCAAGATAGTGTGGATGTGGGAAAAAGGGAATGCTTATTACACTGCTGGTGTGACTGTAAATTAGTACAACCTCTATGGAAAACAGTATGGAGGTTTCTAGAAGAACTGAAAGTAGATCTACCATTTGACCCAGCAACCCCACTACTGGCTATCTACTCAAGGGAAAATAGGTTATTATATTAAAAAGACACATGCCCATATGTGTTTATAGCAGCACAATTCACAATTGCAAAGATATGGAACCAACGCAAGTGCCCTTGACTGACGAGTAGATAAAGAAAATGTTTGGGGAGATGGATGCAGCAAACCACCATGGCACGTTTATATGTATATAACAAACCTGCAAGTTCTGCACATGTACCCCAGAACTTAAAGTATTATAAAAAAAAGAAAATGTGGTACACACACGCACACACCATGGAATACTACTCAGCCATAAAAAAAAGAACGAAATCATGTCTTTTGCAGCACCTTAGATGTAGCTGGAAGCCTTTATTCTAAGTGAAGTAAGACAGGAATGGAACACCAAATACCATATATTCTCACTTGTAAGTGGGAGCTGAGCTATGGGTACACAAAGGCATACAGAATAGTACAATGAACTTTGGAGACTCAGAAGGGGGAAGGATGAGAAGAGGATGAGGGATAAGAAACTACATATTGGGTGCAAGGTACTCTCCTTGGGTGACAGATGCACCAAAACCTCAGACTTTACCACGATACAATTCATCTATGTAACCAAAACAGTTTGTACCCCAAAAGCTATTGAAATAATTTTTTTAAAAAAATAATGTGTTGTTCAGAAAACATTTTTGTCAAAAGAAATACTAGCGCTTGGAGAATTAACAAAGAGGAGAGATGCAATCAGCCTCAGTTGTGTAAAAGAATAATTCCAAACTCTCACACCAGCCTCTTACCACTTATGCCTGATTAACACATGGCGCCCTAACAATTATGCATATCAATGTATAGTTGTCAGAATAACTTCGTTTTAAGATTTGATTTATTTCACAACTTAACTCTCCTTAGGTTTGCTCAGCTTTCATAAGTTGTAGTTATGTAATATTGTTTGTTTGCCATCTATAAAAGATTTTGAGAGCACTGGTTTAGGTAGGAGAAAATTAGTCAGTTTACTTCTATGACATTTAACTTGGCAATTAGGGAAATGAGAGAGAAAAAAAATAATGTGTATACAAGTAATAGAAAAGGAAACTTTACGTCCATGTCACACTCAAGAGATATGCTTGCTCATGGAGATGCTTGTCTCATTTTGAGAGAAGGTTGTGTTTTTGAAAAAACCTTTTTTGCTTTTTTCCCTAGACCTCTGGTAGTCACATGTAATTACTGCATCCTTGGGAGCACAAATGTGATGAAAGCTCGGCAGATGTGTTCTTCGGAGGTCATCCTGTCAGAAGTGGTCTGATGTGCACTACAGCAAAACTTATTCTGTGATTTGTTTTGCTCCTCCACACAATGACTCATCTCTTTGTCTGAGACATGGAAATCTGTATGGTTTTAAATGGTATCAGAATATACTTTTAACTCTAGCATAAACATTATTAAAATAATGGCTACCATATACTGAGCGCCTACTATGTGACGGATATGGTACATGTATTAGCACAGTATTCAAAAACATTTTATTGACAATCTTTTTAATTCTTTCAGTAATCCTAAGAGATGAGCAATTCTACCAATATATTTTTTATGTAGGAAAAAATTAGGCTTCATCCACCAGTTGTTTCCCCATTTCTTTCTTCTTATTCACAGCAAACATCGTTAAAGCATTGTCTCTACTCTCTGTCTCCAATTCTTTCTTAGAGCCATTCTAGTTAGGCTCTTGCCTGTACTAGTTCACAAATACTGCTCCGGTTAAGTCACCAATAACCCGCTCATTCTCAATCTGTAAGTTGGCTTCAAAGAAGGGCTCAGGGCACCCCTACTGATAACCACTGCTCCATGCTGCCATATGATGGAGTCATCAAGGGCATGGGCTTTGTTATGTGAGAGGCTGGAATTTGAATGCCAGACCTGTCACTGTGTAACTAACTTTTGGCAAAAATACCTAAATTTTTTAATTGAATCCAACAAACATTTATGAGGGCTGCTATATGCTGGGTACTGTTCTAAGTGTTTGTGGGTAATAATCTTCCTTGACCCAGAAGCGGCGTTATAGACATTGGATTACTCCCCACTCCTTCACACGCTTTCTTCACTTAATTTCCAGGACATCAAAATCTAGATTTTCCTCTAACTTCACCAAATACTCCTTAGTTTCCTTTGCCAGTTGTGTTTCTTTTCTGACTATTTTATTTTATTTTATTTTTTATTGCATTTTAGGTTTTGGGGTACATGTGAAGAACATGCAAGACTGTTGCATAGGTACACACATGGCAGCGTGATTTGCTGCCTTCCTCCCCATCACCTATATCTGGCATTTCTCCCCATGCTATCTCTCCCCAACTCCCCACCCCCCACTGTCCCTCCCCTATTTCCCCCCAACAGACCCCAGTGTGTAGTGCTCCCCTCCCTGTGTCCATGTGTTCTCATTGTTCAACACTCACCTGTGAGTGAGAACATGCAGTGTTTGATCTTCTGTTTTTGTGTAAGTTTGCTGAGAATGATGGTTTCCAGGTTCATCCATGTCCCTAAAAGGACACGAACTCATCATTTTTGATGGCTGCATAATATTCCATGGTGTATATGTGCCATATTTTCTCTGTCCAGTCTATCATCGATGGACATTTGGGTTGGTTCCAGGTCTTTGCTATTGTAAACTGTGCTGCAATGAACATTCATGTACATGTGACCTTATAGTAGAACTATTTGTAATCCTTTGGGTATATACCCAGTAATGGGATTGCTGGGTCAAATAGAATTTCTATTTCTAGGTCCTTGAGGAATCGCCACACTGTCTTCCACAATGGTTGAACTAATTTACACTCCCACCAACGGTGTAAAAGTGTTCCTATTTCTCCATATCCTTTCCAGCATCTGTTGTCTCCAGATTTTTTAATGATTGCCATTCTAACTGGCGTGAGATGGTATCTCAATGTAGTTTTCATTTGCATTTCTCTAATGACCAGTGATGATGAGCATTTTTTCATATGTTTGTTGGCCTCATGTATGTCATCTTTTGTAAAGTGTCTGTTCATATCATTCGCCCACTTTTGAATGGGCTTTTTTTTTCCTTGTAAATCTGTTTTAGTTCTTTGTAAATTCTGGATATCAGCCCTTTGTCAGATGAGTAAACTGCAAAAATTTTTTCCCATTCTGTTGGTTGCCAATTCACTCTAATGACTGTTTCTTTTGCTGTGCAGAAGCTGTGGAGTTTGATTAGGTCCAATTTGTCTATTTTGGCTTTTGTTGCCTATGCTTTTGGTGTTTTGGTCATGAAGTCCTTGCCTACGCCTATGTTCTAATGGTTTTGCCTAGATTTTCTTCTAGGGTTTTTATGGTGCCAGGTCTTATGTTTAAGTCTTTAATCCATCTGGAGTTAATTTTAGTGTAAGGTGTCAGGAAGGGGTCCAGTTTCTGCTTTCTGCACATGACTAGCCAGTTATCCCAACACCATTTATTAAACAGGGAATCCTTTCCCCATTGCTTGTTTTTGTCAGGTTTGTCAAATATTGGATGGTTGTAGATATGTTGTGTTGCCTCTGAGGCCTCTATTCTGTCATTGGTCTATATCTCTGTTTTGGTACCAGTACCATGCTGTTTTGATTACTGTAGCCTTGTAGTATAGTTTGAAGTCTGGTAATGTGATGCCTCCTGCTGTGTTCTTTTTGCTTAGAATTGACTTGGCTATGCAGGCTCTCTTTTGGTTCCATATGAAGTTCAAGGTAGTTTTTTCCAGTTCTGTGAAGAAAGTCAATGGTAACTTGATGGGGATAGAGTTGAGTCTGTAAATTACTTTGGGCAGTATGGCCATTTTCACAATATTGATTCTTCCTAACCATGAACGTGGAATGTTTCTCCATCTGTTTGTGTCCTCTCTTATCTCTTTGAGCAGTGGTTTGTAGTTCTCCTTGAAGAGGTCCTTTATGTTCCTTGTTAGTTGTATTCCTAGGTATTTTATTCTCTTTGTAGCAATTGTGAAGGGCAGTTCGTTCTTGATTTGGCTCTCTGTTAGTCTGTTGTTGGTGTACAGGAATACTTGTGATTTTTGCACATTGATTTTGTATCCTGAGACTTTGCTGAAGTTGCTTATCAGTTTCAGGAGACTTTGGGCTGAGATGATGGGGTCTTCTAGATATACAATCATGTGGTCTGCAAATAGAAACAATTTGACTTCCTCCTTTCCTATTTGAGTACCCTTTATTTCTTTTTCTTGCCTGATTGCTCTGGCTAGAACTTCCAACACTATACCGAATAGGAGTGGTGAGAGAGGGCATCCTTGTCTAGTGCTGGATTTCAAAGGGAATGCTTCCAGTTTTTGCCGATTCAGTATGATACTGGCTGTGGGTTTTTCATAAATAGTTTTTATTATGTTGAGATACGTTCCGTCAATACCTAGTTTATTGAGGGTTTTTAGCATAAAGGGCTGTTGAATTTTGTCAAAGGACTTCTCTGCATCAATTGAGATAATCATGTGGTTTTTGTTTTTGGTTCTGTTTATGTGGTGAATTACGTTTATAGACTTGCATATGTTGAACCAGCCTTGCATCCCCGGGATGAATCCTACTTGATCATGGTGGATAAGCTTTTTGATGTGCTGTTGCAACGGGCTTGCCAATATTTTATTGAAGATTTTTGCGTCCATGTTCATCATGGATATTGGCCTGAAGTTTTCTTTTCTTGTTGAGTCTCTGCCAGGTTTTGGTATCAGGATGATGTTGGTCTCATAAAATGAATTGGGAAGAATTCCCTCTTTTTGGATTATTTGGAATAGTTTCAGAAGGAATGGTACCAGCTCCTCTTTGTGTGTCTGGTAGAATTCGGCTGTGAACCCATCCGGACCCGGGCTTTTTTGGGGTGGTAGGCTCTGACTTCTTAATATTGTGAGGCCTCAGGACTCAGTTATTGGAGTTCTTCTCTAGATATATTACTTCCCAGGCAGTCTCATCTGAGCTCATGACTTTATAGGCCCTATAACTCCCAAACTTATATCTCCAGCTTGAACTTCAGACTTCCTACTTAATATCATCTCCACTAAAATTTCTTTCTCTTGCTTTATTTCTCTCTTTCTTTCTCCCGCCTTCCTTTCTTCCTTCCTTCCCTCCTTCCTTTCTTTCTTTCTCTCTCTCTTTCTTTTTTTTTCCTTTCTTTCTTTTGACAGAGGCTTCACTCTGTCACCTAAGCCAGAGTACAGTGGCACAATCTCAGCTCACTTCAACCTCCACCTCCCAGGTTCAAGCGATTCTCATGCCTCAGCCTCCAGACTAGCTGGGATTACGGGTGTGAACTACCATGCCTGGCTAATTTTTGTATTTGTAGTAGAGACAGGGTTTTTCCATGTTGGCCAGGCTTGTCATGAACTCCTGACTTCAAGTGATCCAACTGCGTTAGCCTCCCAAAGTGCTGGGGTTACAAGTGTGAGCCACTGCACCTGGACTTCAACAAGGATTTCTAATAGGCATCTCGATATGCCCAAAACACTGCTCCTGATCTTTCTCCACAATGAAAAAGTAAGAAAGCATTATATGCATATATCATAACATCACTTTGTACCCCATCAATATAAAAATTATAATTTGCCATTTGCAGTTTTTTAAAGGGTAAGAACAAAGGAAAGTCTGCTCCAAACTGTACCCTTCCTCAGATGTAGGTAGTGTCTTAATCCTTGTGGATATTCTTGACATCTTTCTTTTTCATTCACCATACAGAGGGTATCATGAAATCAGGATGGATCCAACTTCAAAAATCCACAAGTCAACCATTCCTTACCACATCCTCTGCTACCTCCACATTTCTTGATCTCAACAGTAAGGCTTCTACCTACTACAGATGGCCATGTGACGAGTTCTCTTTTTCCCTGTACTCAGGTGTCACCTTCTCAGCAAGGCATACCCTGATCACCCTGTTTGATACTGCAGCCTGTGCCCTCTCTCTGCATTCTCCTGTATGAGGACCCTGCTTGACCTTTTCTTTAATCGATGACACTTACCCCCTCCTTGCACATCACAGTCTACTTATTTATGTTAATTGTTTGTCATTTATCTCCCCCTCTTAGAACATAGGCATCAGAAAGGCACAGATTTTTATCTGGTATGTCCACTACTGTATTGCCTAAGCACCTGGAACAGTTCTTGGCATAAAATAGACCCAATATGTGTTTGTGGGATTGAATTAGAAAGCTTAAGTATCTTGCCAAAGGCTGCTTACACAGTGTCAGGTCTGGTATTCAAAATCCAGTCTCTCTGATACCTAAGCCCATACCCTTGATAACTTCATCCTATGGCAGGATGGGGCAGTGGTTCTCAGCAGGGGTGCTCTGAGCCCTTCTTGGAAGCCAAGGAAGCAATATATTTTTGCTACAGTCAAGCGTGTAAATATTGTGATGACTCTCAGAGAATATTGAGTTGAACATGTCACTCGATATACTGAAGTTCAACTTGATGTGGGGAAGAGGTATGCAGCAACATAAAGTAAGTGTCCAGGGGAGGGAGGTGGAGTGTGGATTTGTTGTTCAATGGGTATAAAGTGTCAGTTATGCCAGATGAATACGTTCTAGAGGTCTGCTGTATAACATAGTGCCTATAGTTACCAATATGGTATTGTGCACTTCAAAATATCTTAAGTAGGTAGATCTCATGATATGTGTTCTTACCACAAAAAGAGAGAACACACAAAAAATGTGAGGTATTGGATATGTCTATTACCTCGATTGTGGTGATGGTCGAGTTGGTGTGTGCATATGTCCCAGTTCATCACATTGTACACTTCGAATATGTACCATTACTTGTATATCAATTATACCTAAATAAAGCTGTTAAATTGGTTGCTTTTTTAATTTTAAAAACTCAAATGTCGCAAAACACTGTCACACAGGTATGCAGAATGAATGCCTGTTCTCTTGCCTCATGGGTGTATAAGTGAGCATGGTTAGGGCAGGCAAGTGTTCTATTTGAACTATGACACAAGGCCAAGGCATATTGATAAACAGCAATTCTTTGCTAGGTCCTGTGAGATTGTTACATTGTTAGAGTACAATAGAGATGACATTATTATTATTATGACTGAGTTGTTTATTGGGTTTTTTAAATCCTTTGAAGTATACTAACAAAAAGTCTAATACTCAACATTGAGTCAGAGGGTTTTTTTTTTTTGTTTTTCAGATGGAGTCTCACTCTGTCACCCAGGCTGGAGTGCAGTGGAGCCATCTCAGTTCACTGCAATTTCCATCTCTGGGGTTCAAGTGATTCTCCTGCCTCAGCCTCATGAGTAGCTGGGCTTGCAGGCATGTGCCACTATGCCTGGCTAAATGTTTTTGTATTTTTAGTAGAGACAGGGTTTCACCATGTGGGCCAGGCTGGTGTCAAACTCCCAACCTCAGGTGATCCACCCATCTTAGCCTCCCAAAGTGCTGGGGTTACAGGCATGAGCCACTGTGCCCAGTCAATGTCATAGGTTTAAAAAATTGTTTAGCACCCTTGGCATGAGGTAAACTTTACTGACTTCAACCACCCTTCCCCCATGTAGGCAAGGCAGGACAGCACAACTGTTTCCTGCTTTTATTTCTAAATTTAAAAACATATATGAATGATGCAGAAACCATAGAATGGATTTTAATTCATTTAAGAAGCAAACAACAACAACAACAAAACAACCACAAAACCAGTGAGATTTTTCCTGAGAGGGTATGCATGGTACACAGGGGAAAGAGTAGTAGATTTCCAGAAGACCTGGGTCTAGTCCAAGCTTTGTAACAAGATGTGTGACTTTAGCCAAGTCATTTCCTTCCCAGGGTCTCAGTTTCCTCATTCATAAAATAAGTGATGGGGTAAAAACTAAAAATAGAACTGGTATATGATTGAGCAATCCCACTGCTGGGTATATATCCACTAGAAATGAAATCAGTATATTGAAGATATATACCTGCACTCCCACGTTCATTGCAGCGTTATTCACAATAGCCAAGATATTCAAAATATCTTAAGTGGGTAGATCTCATGATATGTATTCTTACCACAAAAAGATAGAGCACAAAAAACTTGGGAGGTATTGGATATGTCTATTACCTTGATTGTGATGATGGTCAAATGGGTGTGTGCATATGTCCCAATTCATCACATTGTGATAGGGATCAACCTAAGCATCCATCACGTGAATGGATAAAGACAATGTACTATATATACATAGTGGGATATTATTAGTCCTTAAAAAGAAATAAAAAATGCTGCCCTTTGTGACAGCATGGACAAACCTGGTGACACTATGCTAAGTGAAATAAGCCAGACACAGAAAGACAAATATTGCGTGATATCACTTATAGGTAATAGGGTAATCTAGGAGTAGACTGGGTTAAGGAAATGGGGAGATGTTAGTTAAAGGATATACATTTTCAGTTATAAGATAAATCAGTTCTGGGGATCAATTGTACAGCATGGTGACTATAGTTAATAATACTTGAAGCTTAATAAGAGAGTAGACCTTAAAAGTAGATTGAAACTATTCTCACCACACAAAAAAGGTAACTGTGTAAGGTGATGAGTATGTTAATTAGGTTGATTTTGGGAATCATTTTACAATATATATATATATATATCAAAACATCACACTGCACACCTTGAATATAAATTTTGATTTATCAATTATACCTCAATACAACTGCAAAGAAAGCCTACAAATCATGAGGTGAGGGGTAGCCCTAGATAACCTGCACACTGTCCTCCAACACTGATCCTATGTGGGCAATTTGTTATGGGTTGAAGATAAAGATGTTGCTTGAAACAAAATGGACCAGAGGTTAGAAAAGCATTTCAATTCATTTATTTATTTCTGTATTTAGTTAGCGCCTTAGGTGCAGAGGATTGAGTTAATCAAACTCGGCTCATGGAACATTTATCATCATTGATAACTTGCTTGATTGATTTATTCCCTGTCATCACCACACTTCACTCAAATTCTCCTCCCTTCCTCATTAGTAACTATTCTCTTCCGCTTAATTATGATATTTTTGTTTGCATCTGTTCTTACAAAATATGTATTATCATTTTGAATGGATGTCTTTTGAAATTTCTGTAAATTTGTATTGTGGTATTGTGTTATAGATATTATTCTGCTTCTTGCTATTCTTTTTTTTTCTTACCCAGCACTATGTTTTAAAAATCTATACGTGTTTCTCTATGTACAGCTAATCTCTTATTTCCAATTTCTGCTAACTACTTGAAAATGTGTGTCCACCACATTTGCCTCTTCACTCTCTTAGTGATGGATGCCGGATTGCCTTCAACTCTCTGTCACCACAAATAATGCTGCAATGAGTGCATTCCAATTTAAAAAAGAATTGTAGGTGAGGGTGCGAATAGGGAGCTGCTTCTGAGCTGTGACTAGAATGACGAAGTGCTATGTTAGGGTTTCCTTTTCTCCAGCATGCTGTGGAACCTTGGGTAATGGAATTAAATCCAAGTGCTTCAGCTGGGGCGGTTATAGAAGTTGGGCTCTTGTGGTGTCAAGTAATTGTGCTACTGTTTTTTTCACTGAATTGACTAGTTATTTGAATCAGTTAACCCATTTGATGAGGAATTTTGACACTGTGTAGATGCTCCACCTCTGCCCTCACTCACAGGGGATGATCCCACACAATCTCTCCAAATCATGCAGACCATGGCCTCCGACCTCAAGTGGATCTTTAAGGAGACCTACAAATGTTTCTGTTTCCCTATATATCACTTCCTCCTGTTCTCTATAGCAGCTGTTTTAAACCTCTCCATCTTCTCACTCTCTTCTCACTCTCAGCAGGTTGCCTCACCTCCTACTTCACAGAGAAAATGGAAACTACCAGATGAGAGCTCCCTTAAATTCTGATTGCCAAATCCATGTTTTTTCCTGCATCCACACCCACCCTTTCCTCCTTCCTTCCTGTTACAATGGAGTGCCTCACCTTCTAAGAGGAATCGTTCCATCTGTGCCGTGAACCCCATCCTCTCCTTCCTTGTTCTATTGGCTAAATTATGCCCCCTCAGTATTTCAACCTTTATATTTCCGCTGGCTACTTCCCTTAACCATGTAAATATGTTCATCTCTCTCTTATCTTAATACTACATTTTAAAAACCTCTCTCAACCTCGATCTCCTCTACCAGCTTCTGCATCTTAGTGGCTAAATGTATTCAAAGAGCTACACTGCCCTCTTTTCCTTCCTCATGACTCAACCTCTTAGATATCACCAAAATTTCCTTGGCTTGCATGGGGCCCCATACCTCTGGTTTCCTTCCTACCTCTCCAACCATTCCTTCAAGATGTCCTTTGTAGGATGATCCACCTTTGGCTGCTCCTCAGTGTTCCTCATTTCTGGGCCTAGTTGCTTCCATTCTTCCTCTACGTACTCCCCCTCGGCAATCACATTCACCCTAAGGTGGCTTCGATTACCACTGATATTGCCAAAATCTCCATCTCCATCCCTAACCACTCTTTCCTCCTCCAGACTTAGATATCCAACTCCCTTCTAGACATCTCACCTGAATATCCCACAGGCATCTCAAAACCAGATTTCCAAGACTGAATTTATCATCTTTCTCAACAAACACCCTTTGATTATTTTCAGTTACTATCTCAGGGAGATTCATCACACTCCATATATTCTGATTATTACTAAATTTTAAATTACAAAAGTTATAGATACTTTACAAAAATTAAAAATATACAAAAGTATGTAAAATAAAAAGTGAAAGCCTCATCACTTCTTCTCCCCAGAGGTAAATTGCTATTAACAATGAGGAGTGTGTCCTTACTTTTTTCTGTGTATAACTATGGACATGTATGCACACACAAAGTTTTGTTTTTACACATACTTTATCATGCTACATGTACTGTAGTGAAAATTTCTTTATAGCAGAAAAATATATTGTGGATATCTTTGAATTCACAATCAAATTGATATAACTTCTTCTTAGCTGCATATTATTCCATGCTATAGGTAGCCCACATTTATTTAACCCTTCTGATATTGAAAACCTTTAGCTTATTTCTAGTTTTTACTATTTCAGGGTTGCACTGAATAACCTTGCCCATAAATTTTTAAATTGTTGAGCTAGGATAGAATTCTATAAGTGGAATTTCTGAGCTAAGTTTATGTACATTAAAGTTTAGTTAGACATTACTAAAGTGTGCTTAATAGCTTGAATGGGGATTTCCCTCTACTTTTAGACTGAGAGACAGCACACTATAATAAGATGCATAAAGTACATTTTTAAGTGGGCAACTGAATGAATCTTTATATGTGTATTTAGCTGTGAAAGCACCATTTCCAGCCTCCCAGGAGGCTCCCTTTTAAACCTTCTCAGTACAGACCTCTCCCTGAGAGATCACCACTATTCCAATTTCTATAATTTGTGTGTGGCTTCTTTGATTCAACATGTTTATATTTATCCATGTTGTCGTGTGTGTCCATAGTTCAGTTTTTACTGCTCTATAGTAATCCATTGGAAGAATGTCCCACAGTTTGCTTATCCATTCACCAGTTGATGGACATTTTGATTGTTTCTGCCATGTTGGCTGTCATGAATAAAGTGGCTATGAACATTTGTCTGCAAATATTTTGGCGGACACGTTTGCATTTTACTAGGGTGTACATGCCTAGGAGTCAAATTGCTGGGCCATAGGGTTTGTTTAACTTTCTTAGAAACTACAGAACAGTTTTCCAAACAGGCTACACCTGTTTGCCCTGCCGCAGTTGTATAAATAGAAACCTGCTAGCATATGAAAGTATCAAACACTGTAATATTACTGCACACATAATTGTCTCCCCAAATAATTTTAGGAACTGTCTGTCTTGTTCAGTACCTCAAACATAGTGGATTCTCAATAAATATTTGTGGAATTAGACTAGTA
Source organism: Callithrix jacchus (assembly GCF_049354715.1). Lineage (NCBI taxonomy): Eukaryota > Metazoa > Chordata > Mammalia > Primates > Cebidae > Callithrix > Callithrix jacchus. Next base: position 133,214,286 of record NC_133524.1, on the reverse strand, counting down.
ATTAAGTAGTTACTGTTTGTTATGCTTCAAAGTCTCTACCCACATTCACCCAAAGGCAGCAAAACACATTGCCATGTGTGTACCTATGCAAATGTCTTGCATGTTCCACACATGTACCCCAAAACCTAAAATGCAATAAAAAAATAAGAAACTGCATTCTCTCTGCACCTCTGATTTATAAGGTGAGTAAATTCTGTAGCAACACTACAAGTGCAATAATGTATATGAGTGTGCTGAACACATAAGAAATACTATTTTTCTCTTAAAAAAAAAAGTCTCTACCATACAATTTGAACAAACTGTTGTAGACACGGATGTTTCGTTACACCAAGGACACCTCATTTTCTTGTGGGTAGGACTGTGGCCTTTACTTCATTGTATCCTCTGTGGAGATGAGCATAGAAATGGGCACAGAAGAAGTGCCTGTAATGACTAGCATGCTGGACTTGGTGAGCTACCAGATTCAAAGACTGCCAAGCCTCTCTGAAACCTTTACCTGCTCACATTTCTGGACTCAGGTCTAGAGGAGGCAGAGAGAAGAGAAAAATTCTCTTCTATTCCTCACTAGCTGCACTGTCACCATCCCCAGTTTCGTAGGTTTCTAACTATAGATAGTTTTCACCTTCAAAATGTTAGCCAGCTCATTCATCTATCTATCTATCTATCTATCTATCTATCTATCTATCTATCTATCTATCTATCTATCTATAATTAGAAAACTAACTGTCTATAGTTAGTTACAATCTATCTATAGTTAGAAACCTGACTTCTCAGGTCCACTAAAGACCCAGATCATGCAGGGTAGGAAAGTGTGATCCATGATAAAGTGTATCTTTATGTCTCTCCTTCTGAAAGGGCCAGTGCATGAAGATTTGATATAGCCTGTTACACTAGGTCTTTATTCTTCCCCTGTAGCTGTCTCTAAAGTTCTCCATTCCTCTGGGAATTTGTGAGCTGAGGATGTAAAAAAAGAAAAAAAATATTTCTTGCATGAACTAGGCTAGGCTTTCATCAAAATTCACTGCAACTCAGACTCATTCCCATTTCTAGTCCCATTGCTGCCCACAACCAACTGAGCATGATGAATGAGTTGGCTAACATTTTGAAGGTGAAAACTATCTATCTATTAATCTAACCATCTATCTAGCATGTCCCCAGATTTGAGTGTCTTCACTTTATTAAAGTAGCATATCTTTCAATCTTGCCTCCCTTCACATCTAAGTGAGGAGATGTAAACAAAAATCCTTACCCTTGTTTCTACGATGAATACTAGGTTAACATAAGTAAGTTGTGGAAACTTGGGAATTTGCCAGTCCCAACTTTTTGTTTAATTTACATTATCATTTACATAGGACTGCATATATTAAGGAAAATCTGTACTTTTCTTATGCATTTAGATGCGATGAAGTTTTTTTCAATATTTGAAGTTACTACTTACTATTGATTTCTTCTGCCTCTCCCTTTTTAGGAATCTCATTTTGTGAACATCAAGCCATCAGCCTGGTAAGATAAAGAATGGAAGTAACACTCCTCCTAGCTTTCCTTCTCAGACAAGAAAGCACTCCTTAATCAGAGCTAAAGGAGCCTGGAAATTGGAATCATAATATATTTTCAAATATTTAAGAAAGCTCATAAAAAGCTTTATGAAAAGCACCTTTAAAAAGTTTAATTTAAAAATGCCCTTTCAAGTGTAGATACATAAAGGTATACTTTATAATGAATCACACTTTCCCAGCCTGCGTGATCTGGGTCTTTATTAGACCTAAGCAATTAAGTTGCAGAATGGAGATTGGGGGAATATTTCCTAGTACTGGGGCTGAAAACGTGCTTGTCTGGAGAGACATGGCAAGGTGACAATGTAAGCAAACAATGAAGCTCGTTTTCATATATTGGTTTTTCTTAGAGTGAGGCCAACTTGTGCACTCAGGATCTCTAAAGATCACCTTTTCTAACCGCACTCTTATCTATTATTCTGGGACGCTTATCTTGAACTCTTCAACTCTCTCAGCACATCCTGATTCACCTTAGCCTTAAAACACAATTAGTGAACACCTGAATGAGGCCTCCGCGTAGGGGAGAGATCTACTCTTCCTAGCACTATGGCACCCTCACTGAAGAAGGATGCTACTGAATTAGCCATTCGTTCAACCAAAGTATATCCAGTCCTATATCGTGTGAGGTGAACATATGTGGGTTTTTTTTTCCTACCTACTCATTCATTCCTAATAGCCTACTTTCTTTTTGTAGAATGACTTCTCCCTTATTGTGGATATTCTTGGCGGGATGGTAAATTCACACTTCTATCCTACAACAATCAAAAGCAAAGTGCTCCTGAAGATTTCTCTGCCACATCCCTCCTCTCACTGCTCAGTAGAGCACAAAATTTAAGCTCAGCTGATTAGATGCAGGCTCACAGGACTTTGAGTTTTAAGCTAGTAGCACGAGCATAGAAGAAATTACTGTTTATTCTTTCCAGTAATGGTGCCCATATGAGTCTCCTCTACTGCTAGGAGACAATCACTATGGTTACTGCTTTGTAGACCTCGGTCCTTTTTCAAGCCCTGATATTTTTTTCTTCTTTCTTTTTTCTAACAACTTTTAAGTTCAGAGGTATAAGTGCAGATTTGTTATACAAGTAAACTTGTGTCATGAGGTTTTGTGGTACAGATTATTTCGTCACCCAGGTATTAAGCCTGGTACCCATTAGTTGATTTTCTGATCCTCTCCCTCCCCTGACCCTCACTCTCTGCAAGTTCCCAGTGTATTTTGTTCCCCTCCATGTGTCCATGTGTTCTCATCATTCAGCTCCCACTTATAAGTGAGAACATGCAATATTTGGCTTTCTGTTCCTGCATTAGTTTGCTAAAGATGATGTCCTCCAGCTTCACCCTTTTTTGTGGCTACATAGTACTCCATGGTGTATATGTATCACACTTTCTTTATCCAGTCTATCATTGATGGGCATTTAGGTTGATTCCTGTCTTTGTTATTGTGAATAGTGCTGCAATGAACATATACATGCATGGGTCTTTATAACAGAATGATTTATATTTCTTTTAGTATATACCCAGTAATGGGCTTGCTGGGTCAAATGGTAGCTCTGTCTTTATATCTTTGATGAACATCACACTATCTTCCACAAAGTCAAGCCCTGTTCTTTAACTTTCCCATAAATGTTTTGAATTCCCAAAACACTTTCAACAAGTTCCCTTGGTTAACTAGAATTGACAATAATGCCAGCTCAAAGACATTTGGTTTCTGTGGCTGGCAACCAAAGAACCTAGAGTGAAACACTGTGCTAGGTACTGAGAGTACAGTGGTAAACATGACAAACAAGGTTATTGCCCTTATGGAGTTTATGTACTAATGGAAAGCATAGGTTTACTCAGCACTAAGATAGCAAACCCTAGATGAAGAAAAGTCAGCATTGCTTTCCTAAGCTCATATATTTTAGACCATCCATTCACTCATGCATGTGGCAAATATTTATGGAGTGTCTGTGAGTTACCAGACATTATAAGTATAAATTTATCCATTCCATTTGTTTTGCCTAATCAGCAGAGGTATAATTAGGTCTTTCCTTCATTTCTCCAAGCTCCTTGTGTCCCCTAAATGCTTGAAGGTCAGGACCAGAAACACACCATAGCCTTGAGCTATTAGAGATACAAACCTTACCTTCTTTTAGCCTTCTTCCCCTCCCCAACCTTCCCATATTCCTGGGTGCAGGGGAAGTGGGCCATCACAGGTGGGCACTGTCATCCTTGGGACTTTGGACAAAATGATAAGGATTAGGATTCTGGGCAGGAGCTTCCTCAGACTTGCCTCAGAGAGAGTCTAGTCATTCAGTGTTCGCCACTTGCCACAGAGTACCCAGTGTGCAGCAGAGAATGAAAAGTCCATGCCCTGAAGCTCCAAAGGGCTGTGTAAATTTGCTGATCAACGCTTAATAAAGACAGTTTGTGGTATTAAGAAATAGAGTTCTGTCTTATTCAAACTGCCACCCCCCCCCCACACACACACCATTGGCTCCACCTGGAATACCCCACTCTCAGCCTGACTAAATCCTCCATGACTTCCTGCCTATAAAGCACTTTTCTTTTATCATATCCTTGTTCTAATCACATGCTATTCCAGTGTGTGCATCTGGCCTCTCCAAGTAAACAGTAAGCTGTTGGAGGTAGTGGCCTAAGTATGATGTGTCAGTATCTTTCCCTCCATGTCAGGACTCAGTGAATATTTGGCAGTTGATTGTTGATTGAAAGCAGTCCAAAGTTTCTAGGGTTTTTTTTTTTCCCGAAATTACTTGGGTCCATCTTGACACAAGTGTCAGCCATTTCGTGTGCCCAGGAAAAACAAGCCAGAGGATGCCAGCAAAATATTTAATCAATGTTTTCCCTGCAATGTTCAAACTGCCTTTGAAATGGCAGAAAACCCAAGTTTCCTAATTAGCAAGGGGTGTCATGGCAGGAATCATGAATTTTTCTATAAAATAATGTTTCTGTTCTCAACAGTCTGTCAGGTCATTAGAGATAGGCTGTACATTTATCACTCCAGCAGCAACAGAACAATCAAGGTTTTATTACTTGTTGAACATAAATACAATCACGGGCATTTTCACAGCCAAAATGATCCCCAAATCCAACCACCTGCAGACTGCATTTATTTGTAAATGTGCTAAGTGCAACCAAGTCTTGCTCTTAAATCTATTTTTGAGTGAAGGTGACTTAATATCGTCAGTTCAAAGACATATAACATTCAAGATACTTGGATCATTATTCAGCTTAGCCCCTTCACACACACAGGCATACAGAAAGACGACAGACACACACACATACATGCGCACACACATTCACTCCCTCACCTTCTCCTACCAAAATGTACACATGAAGCCACATGGAGAAAAGTGGATTTGACTCTGATGGCAGACATTCAGGGACCTGAGGGCCAACCTACTTTTTTATATTATGTGAGATGATAGGGGGGACAATGGAGGCCTAGGAGCTTTATACCAGGGACTGGCACCAGTGCTGCAGTCTGTGTGGTAGTCAGCATTAAATTTTGCTTAGAAGATCAATGTGATAACTTTAATGGGGTAGACATGGTAGACTGGGGCCATGAGGGGATGAGTGGTAAGCTGATGGGGATTTGAAAGAGAAAGAAATGAAAATGTATTGTGTTACACTATGCTAGAACATTTTCCGACCTCACCTTATTTGAATTTCACTTCACTTTTAGGATGCATCTATGATCATTATTACATCATGAGGTTGCACATCTAGAAAGTGACAGAGCTGGGATTTGAACCCAACTCTGCTATCTCTACAGCCCACTGCATCATACATACTCACAAGGGTTCTGGGGAACTTGATTTTTGGTATTGAAATGCAGGCATTTATCTTTCTTACTGGAAGGGGCTGGTTATCTTTATTTATTTATGTATTCATTTATTTATTGCTCCAAGCAGTAATATATCCTTTCAATACAAGATTCAAAAGATACAAAGAGGTATATGGTGAAAAGTAAATGCCTCTTCCTCCTTTGCTTCTAGACACCTAGTTGAAGGCAACCACTGATACCAGTTGCTTGTGTATCCTTCCAGAATGTTCTCTCTTTACTTATTTCTACCCAAGGACAAATGTGAGCAGCACACCTGACTGGGAAGCCACAGAAGGGAAAGCTGGTGAAATCCGTCTTCATTGTTCACTCTGTTGCCTTTGGGTGGCTCTTCTTGCCTCTGTCTCCCCACTGTTCTGCTCACCCCTATCTCGTCTTTCCTTCCTAGAGAGAACCACCAGCTTTGAACAGTTTCTGTTCTGTTTTAATCCTCAGGACCCTGCTTGCTGTTCCCTAAGGGGGTGTCTTGGCTGAGAAATTCACCCTTACTAAGGAATTTGTGGGTGTCTGTGGATTGATGGCCCACCCTTTTCACAAAACATGTTTGCATTTTAATAAGAGCTTCAATCAAAAGTATGACTTGAATAATGGGGATCTGAAGGTGCTTTGTCATAACAGGCCAACAGGGCAGAATATTTTTTCCAAAATGTATGACCTTGTGGCTCTTCCTATTTACTTCCTCCGTGGGTATCAGGCCTACTGGGTATCCCGAAACTGACCACCTGAAATTGTTTGGCTTCCATGGCGGGGCAGTAAGGATCCTGGTCTTGACTTTTTTTTTAAGTACACTTAAAGTTTTTAAAACACAATTTCCGATGCTGTAGACATTTCTCCTCTAACTATAGCCTGAAATCTTATCCAAAAAAGAAACAACTATAATGACAAATAGGAGAATGATTCTGACTTTAATATTTACCAAATGTTATCTTATTCTTCCCCTTTTAAAATAATATTTAAAATACAAGGTTGGAGCAGATTGTTTCACAAATTCAACATTTTCCCCAGTCAGGGGTTGGGAGGAGGCAACTATCTCTACTGGGATTTATTGAAAAATTCTGTTTGTGAATGGAATTCCTTTTGGGATTTTTGTTTTGCTCTGTATTATTAAGTTTTTTGATTTCCATAGGTTTCTGGGGGAACAGGTAGTATTTGGTTACATGAGTACACTCTTTAGTGGTGATCTGTGAGGTTTGGGTGCACCCATCACCCGAGCAAGTATACACTTGGAATTCATTTTAATTTCCACAGGTGTTATATTCTTTTTATATAATTAGGCACAACTTCACAACTCAAGGAGAGGAACAGTAGGTATCTTTGTCAAAGTCATCTGCAGTAAAGAAAAAAAGAACATTTTCAGCTGTGGCATCAGGGATTTTGCATGTAGTAGAGGCAGAAGAAAATTTCACTAAATGAAGGAAAAAAATAAAGAAATTAGAAGAGAAGAAAAGGATGCGGTGCCTTCTTTGGACCATTTTATATGAAACTGGGGTGAATTAATTCATCCTGATAGAAGTGTTCGGGCAACTAGTGCCTATCTTCTTCCTACATTGTGAATAGCAGGCAGCATTATTGACCTTAACCTTAACCTAGAAGAGGATATTTATGCACAAACCTTGGAGGCCTTCAAGAGGAGATGATGTAAAATGCAAACACACACACCTATATCCCTTACGGATTTGATATTCTTGCACTGAAAGTTTGGCTATTTCCCAAGTTTGAGAATGCCTGGTGGTACAGAAGGCATGATTTTTCACTCTCTGCTAATAGAATCAAGCTTCTGGCTGCCACCAATACAATGGTAGCACTCAGATTTCAGTTTTAGAGCCTGTGGCAGGTCTACCTGCCCCACTGGCTCAGTTAGTCTCAACTGATGATCACTTTAATGCTGGTTTTCTAGGTCTATTGATTGGTAAGACGCCATCAATATCCTGGACATGGTATTTGCTAGTGATCCTCTGAAGCAAAATATGTACACATAGGGTTGCATATTTGCTACTTAAACATTAGTCCCCAGGAACATCAAGAAATCCAATATTAACTAACTCTCTTGAAAAAATGTTATTTCCCAACCCGCCCCAACTCTTATCTACTAAGGAGTTTCCACGACCCATGCCTTGTCTATGCCATGCCATCCCAGTGCCTTTATATGAGCATGAAGATATATTCACAGGTTAGTTGGCCAGTATGATAAATGAAAGGTTTTTTTCATGTGTACCACTAACTGTTCCATACAAAGATGGGAGACTAAGACTCTATACACTAGTCAACCCCAGCCTAAACTGGAAGATAACGTTGCCTCTTACACAGTCCTGAAGCTGGCAGGCACCTTACAAATTATCCATTCCAGTTCCCTCATATTAAAGGTAGAAAAAATGCAGCTCCAAGCAGAGAAGTGATGTGCTCAAGGTCACAGAGTGACTGACAGAGCTGGAACCTGAACCCAAGCCTTTGAACTCCAAGTTTAATGGTTTTTTTTTAAATCCACCATGCTGCTTCCAGATTGCCTTGGACGTAGACTTGGTTTTTGGAGCCAACATAAAGAAAAATACTAGTGGATGAGGCAGTCCTACCTCCAGCACTACAAAGGTGGAAGAATGACTACAGCCAGGCCACCAAAGTGTGTGTGAACTGGAGTATACTTTGGTCTTAAATAAAGGCAACCAAAGACCACTGCACCATCATCTAATTAGAAGCACACACGCAGAAAGAATCATCGTAATATCAACCTGAAGTTCTTCAGTTCTTGCTCACTTTGCCTTTCTCTTTACCTTAAACCTGTAAGCCAATCCTTTTCCTACACTTTCTCTTCTTATATAATTAGGCACAACACCCCGACCCCAGTTGAACATCTGTCTCTGCTTAGAAATATGGAGTCCTATGGAAGAAGTTCAGCACCTAAGAATGATGTGTATCTCTGAGAGTTTCCTCGGTAGGTATAATAGCCCTGAGAGCCAGAAGACCTGAGTTCTGGCCCCAGTTCTACTGGCTGGTTAGGATGGGCTCAGTGACTGTCAATAAGGCATTTTCCTTTTCCCCAATTGAGGTTCCTCTACTGTAAAATAAAGGGATTGGACTAGACAATGTCTAGGTTCCTTCTGGTTTCAACAGTCTGTGACAATTGTTTTTAATTACTCATGAATTTTCTAACCTCCCATCTCTTCTTTCCTCTATTAGTCTAACAACACATTTATACTTCGTAAATTTACTGGGCACAAAAACACCTATACATGCTTCTGTACACATTTCTATGCTTCTACATACACTTTCTCAGTCAAGAATGAGTCGAGGCATATATGTGCACATATGCATCTAGTTTTGAAGAGGAAGTATCATCCAAGACTCAGTATGTGGTCTCACGTTAGTTCAATACCTCTGGAATATGAATGTAGACAACACAGCCTTTTTCTTACCATTTGGAAAGCTTATTTCTGAAGGTGTGCCTTGCACAGAGCCTAAAGATTTGAAAGTGGAGCTAGTTGCAGTTGACTTGAGGGATGGTATCAACAGTTTGTGCTCCAAGGTCTTCTTTAGTCCCTCCTGTTTATAGCCAATGTTTATCCGACATCGGCTGCTCCCATCTGAAATGATACCAAGAAAAGTTAAAAATATAAAACTCATCAAATTCTATACTTAAAGTAGTGAATTTCATGATGTATGATTTACACATCAATAATGTGGTTTAAAAAAATACAAAGCTCGATGCACAATGTTCATTCTGGGTACCTCAAGGAGTCAGCTTTTTTGTGAAGTTGTAAGAAGTAGGTTTGTACTGTAATGTGTGGTACAGGAAGAGACAATTCACGTACCAAGGATGCCTGCTTTTCCCAGAGCACAAGGACCAGAAGATTACTAATATGGCCGGCGTAAAGTGGGGAATGGTGGAATCTCAGTGCTACTTATAGAATCTTAGAGTTCAAGTGCTGCCTTCCCTAAAGAAAATGAATTTGGCTTTACTGAGACTGGGAGAAGCTGCCTGAATTGGATGGAAGATCCTTTTGATACATAGAACATCAGTTTGCCCGTACTGGAAACATTCTCAAGGGAAGCACCAGCGTTAAGAGGCAACATCTGAGTTCAGTACATCCCCCAGTGTGTGGGCCATCAGTGCACCTGTGCAGCCCATTGGACATGCATCTCAGGAATGCTTATAAGTTCCCTCCATCTCCACCACCACTCCTTGCTTCCTACATCCACTCAACCCACTGTTGGCTACCAGCCAGAAGCCCCTGAGACCCAGTGACTGGAACACAGTAGGCACTCACTCAATGTTCTTTTAATTGAATTGAGACTGATGTGACAGTGAGGGTAAGCAATCCAAGGAATCTGGGCCAAAACAAAAGCATCCCTAGTTTAAAATATGGCCTAAGTCACATCCTTTACTTAACTTCATTCATCTCAGTTCAAAAGCACAAATCATTTTCATGACATGGAAACAGCCTGTGTTTTGATGCTGATGCTGTATGAACTCAAGTTAGGAGACAAATTAATCTGATCAGTTTTGTAAAACATGTAAAATTCAAAACTTCATCCAAACTGACATCTTACCAGAAGAGTTATCCAATCGCAACCACCCACAACAGAGGTGAATCTGCCACTGCTCCCGCACACTCTCCTTCATCACACAGTGAAACACAAAAATGAGGAATCCTAAGCCAGGAGAAGAAGGTCAGTCTTTTTCAGTTTCTTTCACGTGCTGTCACCAATGCCCTGACTCAGGCCCGCTTCTATCACGAGAAATACTGCTTTCAAGGAACCTCAGGGCCATTACTGGCTTTCTGATCTTGTCTTTGTAGCCTCCCTCCCAAAGGCAAAATGGTCTGTATCAAGACTTCATGTCAACTACTGCTTTGCCCCTGCGCTGTCGTTCATCCTAGAGCATGAGAAGTAAGGTAGCCCCGCTCTGAGATTGCTCTCAATGATCCCAACATCCTGTCCTACCACTGACATCCTTGTGTAGTTTCCTTCCACATTGTACCAACAGAATATGGTAGAAGGGATGGCATGTCACTTCCAAGATTAGATTATAAAAGACATATTTCCCTCTCTCTCTCTCTCTCTCTCTCTCTCTCTCTCTCTTGCTCTCACTCTCGTCACTCTGAAGGAAGCCAAGTATTTTGTCCTGAGAACATCCTGGCATCTCTATGGAGAGGCCCACATGATAAGGAACTGAGGCTTCCAGTCCACATTTCCCAGCCTCAGTCAAGTTTTCGGATGACTGCAGCTCCAGATGACAGCTTGACTACAACTTTACGACAATCCCTGAGTCAGAAACACCCAGTTAAGCTGCTCCTGAATTCCTGATCCCCAGACACTGTGTGAGATAGTAAATGTTTGTTGTTTTAGCCTGGTAAAATTTGGGGGTAATATGTTACATAGCAATAAATAACTATTACACATGCTTTTTGGCATAATGACACCATGTTGAAACCACAGATTTGGCCCTCAACTTCTTATGCCAGCCCTGATTTTGTCCTGCAAGTGGGAGGGAGGGGGCTGAAAGTATTTGCCAGCAATGCTGGCCATTTCTCATTGCGACCCTCTAAAATCTCTCCTTGGAAGATAAAAATATGATTTAATATTATCTTGGCTGGGTGTGTTGGCTCACTTCTGTAATCCCAGTACTTTGGGAGACCAAGGCAAGTGGATCACTTGAAGCCAGAAGTTCAAGACCAACTTGGTCAACATAGAGAAACCCCATCTCTATTAAAAATACAAAAATTAGCTGGGTATGGTGGCACATGCCTGTAATCCCATCTACTTGGGAGGCTGAGGTACGAGAATCACTTGAACCTGGGAGGCAGAGGTTGCAGTGAGCCAGAATTGAGCCACTACACTCCAGCCTGAGCAATAGAGCAAGACAGTCTAAAATTAGATTTCCTGCAGTTGGGGGTAGAATTGGCAGAAATAACTCCTGTCAACAGCCTGACTTTTATTCACGGTCCATTATAAAAAGTCTTTATCCACAAAGCCTTTCCAGATGCTTCAAACTGAAACTCATTTTTCCCACTTCTGAACTCTTATAACATTTTGTTTCTTGTATTATTTGCTATACTTAGCCATGTAATTATTTATCTATTTCCCATTTCTCCACCTAGCTGTTAAGTCTTTGAGGGCCAAGATCCGTTTTCTTTTCATATTTATGTCATTTTGACCTTGGTCTTTAGTACACTAAGTGCTGCAGCTCAGTACATATTTGTTGATTCAAACTTCAAGGCACTTGATACGCAAACTCTCACATCCATCTACAACATAGTGATAACTTCTTGAGGCTCAAAATATTTATTTTGACCAAAGTGCAGTTTGGAAACCTTTATTCTCTATACAGGTTTAGATTGCCTCTACATTGGTCAGTAGTCCTGAAGGAAAACCATTAGTGTCAGGGAGGTCTTAACCCATTGCAAACTGAGCACCAGTCAATTGTAAATGTTCCCTAAGCAAATTTCAGCCAGAGCACTACTGGAAGTAAAGAATCTTAACTGAGGCCAGTGACAGTCTCCTGCCATTCTGTCCGGGTTTGACTATACCTCCCACCAGCACCATGTCAAGTTTGGGAGGCTTTGTTTTAAGAGGAAGATGGCAAACAGAAGTATTCGAGAATACAGTGAAGAAAGATAGTGATGAACTTGAAGAAAAGCTGAAAGAGCTGGGGTGCTGTATCTAGATTTAAAAACAAACAAACAAACAAAAAACCTTGGAGTGGAAAACATAGGGTGAGAAGAGATGTTAACTTAGCCACAGATCTCAAAGGGCTGTCATGAAAAGGACAAATTAGGCTTGTATCTGTATGTTTGCCAGGTTAGAACCAGGAGCAATGGAAGAAAGTTCCAGAGCAACCACGTACTAACAAATCACAGCTAGTGTTTATTTAGCAATGAGTATATGATAGGAATTATACTATTAGTCCCATTTTTATAGTTGAGAGAACTCGGAGTTGAAGAAGCCTAGTAAACTTGACCCAGGTCACAGAGCTAACATTGAGCTGCCAGAACCAGGCCTGAATGCAGGAAGTCTGACTAGAGAGCCCAAGGGATAAACTGCTGTACTTTATACTAGCCTCAGCTAAGGAAAACTGGTACCACATCAGAGCTAATAAGACGTTAAACGCGGGCCTGGCGCGGTGGCTCATGCCTGTAATCTCAGCACTTTTGGATGCCAAGGCGGGTGGATCACAAGGTCAAGAGATCGAGACCATCCTGGTCAACATGGTGAAACCCCATCTCTCCTAAAAATACAAAAAATGAGCTGGGCATGGTGGCTCATGCCTATAATCATAGCTACTCAGGAGGCTGAGGCAGGAGAATTGCCTGAACCCAGGAGGTGGAGGTTGCAGTGAGCCAAGATCGCGCCATTGCACTCCAGCCTGGGTAACAAGAGCAAAACTCCAGCTCAAAAAAATAAAAGTAAGTTAAACGCTTTGCTTTATGGAATGGTGAGTTCTCCGTCCCTGGAAAGTTTCAGAGGCAAGTGACTTCCTGTCTCTCGATGTGAAGTTTGATTGGAAAGATCTTGGCTCCCTAGCCCCAGCCCTGAGACTGTGATTCCAGGTGGGAGGTAGCAATCTGGAGGCTAAACGGAATGACATGTCTCGCTAACTTTCCCAAGGGCTTTATCTCCATGGGTAACCAAACAACTGCGGTGACAAATTCAGCAGCTTTCACTGTTCTTCTGAGCAGCAGCCACCTGGAAGGCAGTGCAGCACCCCAAGGAGAGCAAACTACAGTCTCAGAGCAGGCAAAACTCCTCCAGTTTCAGCATGTACAAGGGGTGACAGTGACATCAAGCACCTGTTACTGCTCTGATTTCTTGCATGGTGTTTAGTTAGCTTTCAGACTTAAAGGTTATTCTGTGAATTGCAATGAGCTGCCTGCCAGCTCTCCCCCTCTGCCTGACAGCCTTCCTTTTCCTTTCCAATAACAGATTGATCTGCTTACTCACCAGAAAAACACAGCCATGAGGGAAGATGCCAGGTTTTTGTCACCTGCATTTTTATTTGTCCTCCTTCACAAATAGCTCACCAGGAGCATAATCCCGCTTGACCGCAGGCCACCCCCATCCCCTTCAGCCAGCATTGCAAGCTTGCCATTTGTCTTTTAAATGGCTACTTCATTCACTGTTCCACTGCTCATTTTGGAGGTTATTTGGGTCACATTTTGCGTGCGTGCGTGTGTGTGTGAGAGAAACTCTGGGCTTTGAAAACACCTTTGCTACAAGATGGCATATTCTGTCTTCTACGTATTTTATGCAGGATTGGCAAGACTTGGTGCTTGATGGACATAAGGCATATCTGACAAAGACAGCTTGGCTCTGTTGATGCTGGATCTACGGGACTTTGATTTTAGTTTTCAAGAAATACCCAATTAGAACATGTTGGTGGGAATGCAAATTAGTTCTGCCACTGTGGAAAGCAGTTTGAAGATTTCTCAAGGAAATTGAAACAGAGCTACTATTTGACCCAGCAATCCCATTATTGGGTATATATCAAAAGAAAATAGATCACTCTACCAAAAAGACACATGCACTCTTGTGTTCATTGCAAAGATATTCACAACAGCAAAGACATGGAATCAAACTAGGTGCCCATTAATGGTGGACTGGATAAAGAAAGTGTCTACATAGTCACCATGGAATACTACACAGCTATAAAAAAGAATGAGATCATGTCATTTGCAGCAGCATGGATGCAGTTAGGGGCTATTATACTAAGCGCATTAATGCAGGAACAGAAAACCAAGTACTGCATGTTCTCATTTGTAAGTGAAAGCTAAATATTGGCACACGTGGACATAATGATGGCAACAATAGACAACTGGAGATGCCTAGAGGGAAAAGGAGGGAGAAAGTAAGGGTTGAAAAGCCATAGGGTACTATGCTCACTACCTAGATGATGGGATCATTCATACCCCAAGCCTCAGCATCACATGATATACCCAGGTAACAGACCTGCACATGTACCCCCTGAATCTGAAATTAAAATTGAAAAAGGGAAACACCCTATTAAATTCTGCTTCTGTCCATGCAGGCTCCCTCCTTAGATGCTTCTTTCCATTGTAAGAGTAGTTTTGAAAACACTCCTGCCCTCCATTTTTAAGCTCAAAATTGCCTTGCTTTCTTTAACCTGTCTTTCCACAAAGTGAGTATATTTCTCCTCAGAATCAGTGAGCGAAAAAGAAGCCTGGAGTTACCAAGTGGAGGAAGTCTTCACGGGCACCTGGGTACTAAACCATTTCCGTGGACACTCTACACCAAGCCTGGTTAAGTTCTTGAGGTTAGAGAATCAAGTTAGAGTACTGCAGTGTGGGCCAGGCAGTTCTGTCCAGAAAAAAGGTGTAGAACCATCACCAGGGCCTCAGTCCTACACTAGAATACAACCTTCAGTTCTACACTAGGATTCAAGCAAGTGCCAGCAGCCTCCAAGGGAACTGAGCGAGGGTGGTATGGAGCGATTCTAAACATTCTGTTCCTACTACCAGAGGCAATAAAAATGGCACGTGAAGGAAGAACAACACACTTTGTGACTTCTTACATTCCAGTTAGAACATGGCTGTATAAAGTTGGCAGCATCTGGTGGGACAGAAAGTTTCCATTAATCCATCTCACTGCTCTAAAATGAGATGGTTTCTTGAGTCATAAAACATAAATGCAAAAGCCATGCCTTCTGCTTCACTGCTTTCCCATCTCCCTGCAGCACTTTGCAAGTGCCTGGCATATAATACCTGCATGCCAGTTAATTTTTCCCAAGGCCCCTCAGGGATTAACAATGACCACAATAAAGGGTTCAGAGGTTTGTAAGACACTACATTAAAACAAATTTTTAAAGGCATTTTTTTTTTCATAATAGAGCTTTTACCATGCTAATGCATATTGTGCTATTCTAAGAACGGGGGGATGTATTTGCCACATTTCTCAAAGTTATTTGGCCATAGAACCTTTTCCTTGCGGGAGCATCCCATGGGACCATTAGTATTGAAAAGAAGGGCTTATTAATGAAAAAAATAGTGGAGAGTGTGAAGGGAAACTAACTCAATGAAATGCCAAGTTGACACTCAGCCTGTCCCAGTAGCCAAAATGGACCAAACTTGAGGATAAAAAAGTTTGGGGTAGAATCAAAGACTCCCACAAAATCATTTTGCATGCCTCTTCCCCCCAATATTTTTAATAGGCAAAATCAGGTTAAAATGAGCAGCAGCAATTATTCAGATTTATATGAACCACATCCCTACCTTTTTCTTTTTTCCTTTTTTGAGATGGAGTCTCACTCTGTTACCCAGGCTGGAGTTCAGTGGCACGATTATAGCTCACTGCAACCTCTGCCTCCTGGGGTTTGAGTGATTCTCCTGCCTCAGCCTCCCAAGTAGCTGAGACTACAGGCGCACATCACCATGCCCGGCTAATTTTTATGTTTTTTAGTAGAGACAGGGTTTCACCATGTTGACCAGGCTGGTCTCGAACTCCTGACCTCAAGTGATCCTCCCGCCTCAGCCTCTCAAAGTGTCATGATTACAGGCATGAGCCATCGCTCCTGGCCCCTAGCTTTTACTACTCATGCCATCTTTTGTCTACCATTTCGTCACTTCATTGATAATTTGTTCATCTCATCGGAATAAAGGAAAATAATTAAAAGATCTCTAGGGCCTTTAGTTCAGGATCATCTAATTCGACCAATTATGGTAACTTTTTGAAGATTGTTATAGCAAAATCAAGGCTAGAATCTTGGCCTTTCCCACAGCCTTTGCTTTTAATCTTCATTCCTGTATAATTCTATGATCGTGTAGCCTGGCTCTTTCCCAAAATATTAGGATATCAGATGCAGATACAGCCTATGGGATCAAAACTTTAATGTTTCTGCTTTCCAGTTAATTACAACGTTTAGCTGGATTGTGTACCTCAAAATGTCAACATTAGTGTGAATCTGTACATTTTCTAGCACAATGTGTTGCTACAATGAATAGTGTAAGAAGTGTTACCAATCAGTGTTTGATACAGACATTTTCAACTAGCTAAAGTTGGGTTAGCTATCTAGGCTTCTCCCTATACCCTTGAGTTAGAGAGAGTGAGCTGTGTGTGCATTTAACGAAGACTAACATCTAGTTAATGTTTCCAATGGCTGCCTATTAACTCAATGAGAGCAGGGGTCTCTTGAGCATTTTCTTCTCTTTTCACTTTGCAACAGGTGAGATTATTTTCAAAGCAACAAAAGCTTTGCTGGAGGTGTAGCTGGCCATGGAAAAGGCAAAAAAGCAGCAGTTACCTTGCAAAGTGTTAAAAATAGCAAAAAGATACAAGAAAAAGATTCTCACGGGTCCCCAGGCAAAAAAGGCAAACCCCCAGGTGAGGCCAAGTAAGAATGTCAGGCTTGTTGTGCCTTTGAGGTCATGCAGGATCATCTTCCGCCGAGTCTTCTGGCTTTGGGATTTCACAGAATTCAGTTGAGCAAGAACAGTGCAGAACATGAAGAGATTCATGAGAAATATGAGGCAAAAATAAGCCACCACTGAGATGTAAAAGATATAATCATCTTTAATCCAACAACTGTAAGAAACAAAGAAGACTATCATGAGAAAGGGAAACAGAAAGTCCTATTTCTCAGAGACTGAAGATCATCTATTCAGTTTATTTCACCCTAAGGGTATCTAGCCTTAGATGAACTAGACAGAGTTCACTCACACCAACTGGAGGCAGAGCTGGGACAAGAACCTGAGCCCCAGTTCAGGGTTCTTTCCAACTCTGACTCAGAAATCCTAGAGGATGTTTCTGCCCTACATATGCAGAAACCTCTCAGGCTAATTCCTTAGGAAACTATTTTCTTCGTTAACAGCAGAAAAACAAATGATGTATTTTTTCCCAAAGAGGCTCTCTGATGCCGTGCTCCCCTCACCGCCTCTGCACACCCACCCAACCACCTTACACCTGAGCTCTTATTTGTAGGATGAAATCTACTTCACATGGTTAATATCACAGTGAAAGGACGTGAGCAGTGAGTGGCTTTTCTGAATGCTGTATCAAACAATGGTGAGATTATGAAAGTTAATGAAAATGCAACAAAAACAGCATAGCTCTAGGTGTACTGCTTTAAAATATGATGTATTTGGATGACAAATGTAACACTGGCCACGAAATTGATTAATGACTCTATAGATTTTATTAAAGAAAAAGCATGCAGTGCCTCACATGAACAGATACTCCATTTAATAGCATTTGCAATTACTGGAGGCATTGTCCCTGATTTTTGAACACAGACAAGCTTGACTAATTTAACTGTGTGTCAACTTAGTTGAGCTCTCTTTTCTAAAGCCAGAAAAATCTCTTTTGGTCATGTTGTTTATATTGGTGTGGATACTTTCACATATGTGTGAGTTTTTGTGTGTGTGTTGCAAACGTGTTAAAAATATTTAATTTTCCTAATAGAGTCTGATACCTAGGGTTCCCTGAATATCATTGACATCCTTAAAGTACGCTGTAGAAAACTGTTAAAAAGACATAGTGTTGTATGTTTGGGTAGAAAATCACCTCCAAGATATATTGTTAAGTGAAAAGACCAAGTTGCCAAACGGTGTATATCTACCATTTGGGTAACAAAGTGTGCGAGAGAATATTCATACAAATTTGATTGTTGGTAATAAATTGGTAATATGAATTACCTGAAGGAGGGAAACTGGGTAGCTAGGGGTTGGAGAGGGGGTTTACCTTTCATCCTCTACCCTGTTGTACATTTGGATTTTGTTCCATGTGCATGAATTACTTCAAAATATAATTTGAAGAAAAAAAAACAACTTTGGAGCTGCCTGCCTCTTACTAACAAGTCACATCTGAAAAGTCTCTTTTGGGAAAAAGTGGAGTTGATTTTGTTCTGGTTTTGCTTTCGCTCTTGCTTTTGATGGTTCAAGAAGAATCACCATTAGGTAGACACTGGGGGCCTTTTAAGTCACAAAACAGGCAAGGGGGAGAGGATGGAGGGGGAAATGAGAAGGAAGGGAAGAGAAAGAAAAGATAACAAGGAATTTTAATTAGAAAGGATCTGCTGCAAAGGGCAAAGTAATTTTGACCTCCTGGAAACGGTCATCTCAATATGAAAGACGGGTGAGTCTTGGAGCAGGACCTCCCACTGGATTCCAGTCCAGTGGGAGAGGAAATCTATAGTGGAAGAGAACTTGATAGGCAATGATAAGAAGAATGGAATAATCCGAAGTGTAAAATGAGATTGTGCAACCTAAAGGACCACAGGGCAACTATCTACACACCTGTAAAAGAAGGTTCCGAAGAGATGGCGTGAAGTGAATTGCTACTCTCTTGTGGTTGTGATTGGGAGAACTAAAGAGATGAGCTTATACGTCAAATGGGAAGAAAAGGAAAAACATGAAAAGCAACAAGAGAACAACAAAGCAGAGGCTGTTTACAAAGGAAAGCTGTTCAGTTTTCTTCAGGGACGATCTTTGTTGTTGAAAGGTAAAAAATGTTTTCCAAATCATCTCAGAATTTCCTTGTGGTGGACACTAACTCCTTTCAATGACCTGATGTGTGAGTTTTGTAATCATAATAGCTGCCAGTTATACAGCATTTACCATAGAACAGGCAACATGCTGAGCAACTTACATACATGTTATTATTTTAATTTGCACAGGACATTAAGAGGAAACATTATTTTCCCCATTTTCCAGAGTCTGTAATTGAACTAAAAGGTAAGGTAACTTGCCCAAAATCATAGAAGACCTGGGCAACTAACCGTTACATGAATGTGGCCTTGACTATGTTTAGGACAAAAGGGCTTAGGCTAATTTCATCCTGAAGTCAGGGTCAATTCCAATCCCAGGCTGACAACACTTTACCATACCCTGCTGGGTCAGAGCCCCGCCACCAGAGAAGCAGAGATGCTGGTACTTACAATGGAGTTGTTGAGCTCAGAGTTCCATACAGATCTTCATTCACACTGACTATGATTGCCACCATGATCGCTGGGATTCCTACAGTGGGAGAGCCAGTCAAAGGTATTTTAACAGGTAGCAGGGAGGGACCCTAATCAATGACTGTGGTGATGATCCATTAAGACACTGTTTAAATGAGCCACAGATGTGCAGGCATCAAAATACCATTGTTTGCAAAATGTTTGTGAATTCTTCCAACTTAAACATTTCTAGGACTTCTCCAATCTGCTAAACTACACAGCATGCCAATGGCTCTAATACAACGCCCACTAGTTATTAAAAATAGCTCAAGTGCCAAAAAATCAACTTGGCAAAAGAAGTATCTAGTTCATTGGAATGCACGTTTGTATCGGGCATTTCTTCTCCGATGATGAGCCCCTAATTTTCACTCCCTTTCCACATCGCCCACTTCGTTCCCAGTAGCTTTTTGTCTAGGTCACCTTAGGGGAAGGGCACAGGCAGTCAGCTCCAGCCTTCAATGCTTTTTTGACAGGGAAGCTGTTTCCACACTCGTTACTAGTTTGACATTTTGACTAGATCGACCAGTTAATGACCACTCAATTCGGTCAGACTATAATAAAGCAATCAGTTCAGTCAAAATGGTCAAACGTGAGGAGAGTATAGACACAGGGTTTAAAAATCCAATTTCACGTACATTTGCAAAACTTAAATGATTTCTTTATCTCTCAATTGTATTTCTCCTAGACTAAGAGCATACACCTACATACATTTTAAGGGTTTTGTTACATTTCCAAAGCTGTTCCAAAGCCCAGAACGCCAAGTATGTTGAAAGATCCTCCACTGTCCCCTTCTGTGATAAACAGGATAGTCCCTTCAAATCTGTATGGCCGTCCCCCAGCACAGCACCTAGAATGCTGCTGCAGATATTCTTTAAAACACCCCCTGAAGTCTGGAAGGGAGGAACAGAGGAAGGTCTCATATTTAGGATAGAAGTTGTGTGGCAGTCTTTAAGCTGAGTTTACATATTGAAATTGTTTTTAAATAATCCCTACTGTCTGTTATTTTTAAAATATGGAAAAATCTACTGTATTGGACAGGAATTCATTAGGGTGGTGCAAAAGTAATTGCGTTTTTTGTCATTAAAAGTATAAACCTTTCCAACAGGTTGCTTTGGCATTCATAAGGCAGAGCTTCAAACATAAACAGATGCTAATATCTATTTTCCTAACAGTTGATTGCCTTTGTCTAATATTGAAGTGCTCTGAAACTCCCTGTAGCGGGACAGCTCAGCTGTGGCTCCCTGGTGACCTTGCATGTATCCACATAGACCACGCAAGTAAAGCCTTATCTGAATTTGGACCGTGTGCCCTGCAGTCCTCTACACATTTGAGAAGATGGGAGGCCTCTGAGGAGGTGCTCTGGGCCATCTCCTATTCGCCTCCCTATCTCCTACAGGAGGCTGTCAGGAGACAGCTTCTCATCCATCATCTCCCAGGGTTCTGGGGAGGTGTGGGCCTTTGTACCCTGCCCCTTCAGAATAGGGCTGCGGAATAAAAAATAGCATCACTTCCATTTAAAACTAGCTCCTCAGCTACAGGGAATCCTAAAACTCATGGACAAAAGGGCAGTCATCCATTCCCTTTTGTTTTGGTGGTGTTTTTTTTTTTAGTGTCGGGGACAAGAACCTGAGAGCTGGCACTTTTAGGTACCCTTCCTTTCACAGTTTATGTAAGTAATAAACTGAACCTAAGGGTGGCTCATTGTATCTTTCTTTTTCTTTTTTTTTTTTGAGACGAAGTCTCACTCTGTGGCCCAGGCTGGAGTGTAGTGGCGCCATCTTGGCTCACTGCAACCTCCGCCTCCCAGGTTCAGGCAATTCTCCTGCCTCAGCTTCCTGAGTAGCTGGGATTACAGGCATGTGCCATCACACCCAGCTAATTTTTATATTTTTAGTAGAGAGGAGGTTTCACTATGTTGGTCAGGCTGGTCTCGAACTCCTGACCTTGTGATCCACCCGCCTTGGCCTCTCAAAGTGCTGCGATTACAGGCGTGAGCCACCGAGCCTGGCCTCATTGTATCTTTCTTTACTGATTGAGCCAGTCAGGCTCCTCAGCTTGTGCAACTCAAGGTTTTCCTGCTTCCAAGTACCAAGCTTTAGCCTTTCCTGCCTCTCCTTGTAACCCAGGAAATGTGCGTGAAATCAGATCAAAGAGATAAGAAGTGAGTCCTGAAGGAAGGGTTTGAAAAAGAAACTGGGAATGAGTGATGATGAGGGAGAAGGAAAGCCAGGTTGGAGTGATATTTACAGTCCTTTCTTTCACAATTGGCTGTATGTGGCTTATCTTTATCTGCTTTTTGGATTATTCATGAAGGCTCTTCCACATATTTCAATCCTCTGATTGAATCAAGATAAGGGACACAAGGCACCAAGGGGAGTGTATCGACTGCTTTTGGCTCTGTGTTTCTGATGGATTTCAAAGTGTACTAAAACAAGCTTTTAGATTGTGATCTGTTCAGTAGTTGCCTGTCTCTGCTCCCCATATTAGCCTAGATAATAGCACTGACTGTATCCAGTGAAAGCCTGTACTATGTTAATGAACTCATTAAAGGGATGGGTAGCTAATTAGGAAGCTGTTGTCTGCACAAAAGCAGTGGAAGATAAAATCTATGTTCCTATGTACCCTAGGTATGCTACTTAATATACATCTCCTACGCATCTAACACATTTTCTGAACCCCAAATCTGGCTTGAATACACAAGGGAGAGAAAGGAAAGGAACCAAGCTGACCATGTCAGTTAGAAATACAAGAAAGCAAGCCAATGACATGACATTTGTGTTTGAAAAGATCTACGCTGAGGACCATTCCTGGCTTCTTCCAAGGGCAGCAGTGATCACCAGTCATAAGGTGTCACGAGAATCAGGTTCTGGGTGACCCAGCACTCTTTTACCCATTTCAAGTCCTTTCCCTGTTCTTTAAATAATATGGCAAGACCATA
The DNA here is from genome assembly GCF_049354715.1 of Callithrix jacchus. NCBI lineage: Eukaryota > Metazoa > Chordata > Mammalia > Primates > Cebidae > Callithrix > Callithrix jacchus. The sequence continues at coordinate 133,192,015 of NC_133524.1, read as the reverse complement.
GAGGTTAGAAGTCCAAACTATGGAGACAAACTCCCTGGCTCAAATCCCAGCTCTCTTGCCTACTAGCTGTGTGAGTTGGCAAATTACCTCATCTTTCTGTGCCCGGTGTCCTCATCTATTAAATGAGAATAATGATGGAATCTATCCTATAGAGATATTATGAGGATTACATGCATATGTAAAGCACTTAGAATAGCATTTAGCACATGTAAGTGCTACCTAAGTGTTATCTGTTTTATTAGTATTTGTTGTGACTGTAACTTCTGTAAAGGAAGAGTTAAAATCTGTTCACTACTGTAAAGCCAGCACTTAGCACAGCACACAGTACTTAGTACTTAGTACATTAAGTACTAAGTAAATATTTGTGCATTAACTCCTCACCATAAAGGCTAAGCATTGAATTTATAGAGCAATACATGAAGAAAAAAAGATACATGACCAAATACCAACTAGGCAATCCTTAATTTTTTGCCTACGATATTACCAGAATCTGTCTAACAGAGCTAGAATTAGAAAGACACACAGGCTTAAGACAGAAATATCAAAAACAATGGCAGATATACTTACCCCAACCAACTAGACAAAGTTTAAGGATATAATTTGGAATATATATGTTGAAGACTTTGACTAGAGCAAAATACATGTGAACCGCCTCCAAGCCCATCCAAGTCAACGAAACAAGCAGGAAGTAATGAAGTGCCACTGCAGCTGTGATACAAACTCCCACTTTCTGAAATGATGACAACCAAGAATTGACCAGAAATACCAGGTTTAGCATCAGCAGTGCTGTGCACAGGTTGATCAGGATTTTGGCAGGATAATCTTTTCGAAGTTTGCTAAAAGAGAAAGTACAATATTTAGGTAAAGTCTTCTTTTTTTAAATTAAACATCACCACATCTTGCCTACATAATAAGTGAAAGAATAAAAGAATTACTCATCTTAGCCTATACGTCCTAAATTTCAAAGTCCCTCATCCTCTTTCCAGGTAGAATCGAAGTATAATAAATATAGTGACCTTCACTAACAGAAATAGTAATAGCCTCTCTCAACTAGGCAGTCCCTTTTTTTCTTTTTATCTTTTAGAAAAAAGGAAGAAGTTTGCCGGGTATTATGATTCTATCACCACTGCTTCAGTAGGTTTGAGCTAGCTTTACCAAACAGCGGGATGACCACAGAAGTTTCCTTCATGTTTCTACCATTCAATATCACCCACCAGAGATAACCAATTCTCTCACATTTATCCCCATAAATTTTGACTGTGTTTGGAACTTTATGTAAATGAAGCCACACAATATGCTGTCTGATATTTCTTGCTTCCTTTGCTCAATTCTGTGTCTATGAGATTTAGATATTATGTTGTATTGTATAGCAGTAATTCATTTTTTCTGCTGTGTAGCATTCCATTTTACAAATATATCACAATTAATTCATCCAAACAACTGTTAATGTAAATTGGGTTTGTTTCTAATTTGAAGTTACTGTGACTGAAACTGCTATAAATGTTCTTGTTCATATCTTTCAGTGGACATATGTACTCATTTGTCTTGAGTATATATCTAAGAGTGAAATTTCTGGGTCAATAGCGTGATACATATTTATATTTAACAGGTGTTGCCAAAGAATCTTCCAAAGTGTCTGAACTATTTTACATTTCCATCAGCTAATGTATGAGTTCCTGTTGTTCCACATCTTTGTTGACACTTGCTATTGTCAGCATTTTTAATTTTAGCCATTCTGGTGGGTGCAGAGAAGTACATAACTGTGGTTGTAATTAACATTTCTCTGATAGGTAATGATGTTAAGAACTTCATCATATGCTTATTGGCCATTTGGGTAAAGGTAAGCCTTAGGTATGGATATTCTCCTTTGTGAGATGCCTGTTTAAATCTTTGGTCCGTTTATAAATTTTACTGTCCTTTGCTTTTTGATTTGTGAGAGTTATTTATATATTCTGCATACAAGTGTTTTATCTGATATATGCATTGTGAATATGTTCTATGTATGGTTTGCTTTTCACTAGCTGAATTGTGTCCTTTGATTTAAAAAGTTCTTAATAAAGTATACTTTATGAAATTTTATTTTAGGGTTGGTGTTCTTGTATCCTAATAGAGAATCTTTTCTTATCCCAACTCTCTTGTTTTACAAAAATCTAATTATAATATTTTTAAAGGAGCCTTGATGTTTTGTTTTTAACCTGTCCACTTCATAATCTAATGGATCTGACTTCTTCCTATTGTGATGTGTTCATGAAATTAACAAAGTTACAATGGCAATAGCATCCATCAAACCAAATTAAGCTTACTCAGAGCAAGACTGTATCAACTTACTGAAAAGCTATGTATGTCAGCAATGCAACTCCCAGGAAAATGGAGGAGATTCCACATCCGGTGTATGTTATAAGCGCTAATATCTGTTCATTGACTGTATCCACTGTAGACCTGGATAAATCCTAAGGAACACAATGTGTTGTGTTTTACACATTCACCAGAGCAAGTTTATGGTAAAATGCTTCCAGTGCTCACTAACAAGAGGTTCCCAGGATGTATAACATTTCTGCCATAGCTCTTGTAAAACAAGATTATGTGAATGGATAAGACCATATATTGTTTGTTGAATATGCCTAGTCCAACTGACTGCATACAGGGCATGGAGAGCCATCAATAACGTTCAAAGAACATTTAGTTCTTGGTTTCATTGTCACTAACATGCTTTACATTTAAAATACAACCAAACTAATAGATGTAAATTTTGGATACAAAGTGAATCATTATCTGAACTGAGCATCTCAAAACACTACGCAGAACAGCAACAAAAAAAAAAGGTCTTTTTCTTAGATCATAAACAGCTCTTTGCAAAATTAACAAACAAAATTGACCTTAGAGATCACATAGTTCAATCATTTCTTAATTAAGTACCATTAAAGATCTGGAACGACATGCAAAATTAATTAAATATATGTGTGTACTGGCTTGAGAAGAAGGTTCGTAGCCTTCATCAGATGATTAGAGATTCATGACTCATAAAAGGTTAGGAAGCAGTGTTTATTTTGGTAGTTCTCAACCAGGAGTGATTTTACCCTTCTCCCAGGGACATTTGGCAGTATCTGGAGACATTTTTTGGTTGTCACAACTTAGGGGTGGGGGTGCTATTGGCATCTAGTGGGGAAGGACCAGGGAGGCTGCTAAACATTTCACAATGCACAGAGCAACTCCCCACAACAAAGAATTATTTGAGGCTGGGCATGGTGGCTCACGCCTGTAATCCCAGCACTTTGGGAGGCCAATGTGGGCAGATCACAAGTTCAGGAGATCAAGACCATCCTAGCCAACATGGCAAAACCCCGTCTCTACTAAAAAAAAAAAAAAAAAAGCAAAAATTAGCTGGGCATGGTGGAGGGCACCTGTAATCCCAGCTACTGGGGAGGCCGAGGCAAGAGAATTGCTTGAACCCGGGAGTCGGAGGTTGCAGTAAGCCAGGATTGCACCACTGCACTCCAACCTGGAGACAGAGCAAGACTCCATCTTAAAAAGAAAGAAAGAAAGAAAGAAAGAATTATTTGGCCAAAATATCAACAGTGCCAATATTGAGAAACACTGGTATACTCCAGTCATTCACATTCCAGAGAAAAAAAATGTAAGATCCAAAAGAGGGAAACAGCCTACCAAGATCACATAGCTGGTTAGAGACAGAGCTGGAACAAGAACGCTGGTCTTTTTTTTTTTTTTTTTTTTTTGAGACAGGGTCTCACTCTGTTGCCCAGGCTGGAGTACAGTGACCTGACCATGGCCCACTGCAGCCTTGACCTCCCTGGGCTCAGGTGATCCTTCCCACCTTAGCCTCCTGAGTAGTTTGAACTATAAGTGTGTGCCATCACGGCCTGCTAATTTTTTAAATTTTTTTGTAGAGACAGGGTTTTGCCATGTTGCCCTGGCTGGTCTCCAACTCCTGGGCCAAAGCCATTCATCCACCTCAGACCCCAAAGTGCTGGTATTATAGGCATGAGCCGTGGTGCCGAGCCAACCCCAGTCTTTTGATTCCCACTGTAATGTTCCAGCCAATTCGGAGTGGAGCTGAAAAAAATTATTACAGTTTAACAAGTATCAATTGAGTACCATTTATTTGTTGAATAGATATAGTTAAAAAATAAATATAAAACAAACCCGCAGCTCTCAAAAAGTTAACCATTCTTTGTAGAAACAAGTCACATATGACACATTCAGATAACAGTATGTAATAAAGTTACCTAAGAAATCTAGGAAAGTATTCTGATGTGGGTAGAGAAGAAGGAATATATTTGAGAGTCATTTGGGAAAAAAAAACTCAGCAAATACCCATGGTTCTTAAATTTAAATATTTTAATGATCAGACCCTTTAATCCAGCAATTCTGTCAACTTATCCTGAAAAATACTTACACCGATGTTTGAAGATACATGAGTAAGAATGTGTATTAGAGCAGTGTTTATAATGAGAAGAACAGCAACAGCTAAAATGTCCACCAGTCAGGGGTGAGTTAAATTCATTGTGTTAAACCCAAGCAATGGTACACTATAAAGGAATTTTAACAATTGAAGTGTAATAGATAGATACATATTTTCCTGAAAGTTGTGCAATATATACTGTTAGATAAAAAACAATTGGTAAAAACTGTATAAACAATTTGATACCATGTTTATAAAACAAAAACATATATTAATATATACACAGAAAAGAACCTAAATGAATATACATGTTAGACTGTTAAAGGTGGTGACCACTTGGGAGGGAGGTTACAAGGACCTGTTTTGCACTGCTGGAAATTTGAAAAGCAAGCATTAATTTTTTTTTTTTTTTTTTTAATGGATTGGAGGTTTCAGTGGGACGGGAGAATCGCAAGGAATCAGGTGTTCAGAATAATGTATTGAGTAGAGGTGAGGAACTAGGATGTTAAAAAGTAAAAAAAGGAGAGAAGGAGAGGAAGAAAGAGGAAGAAAAAGAGGGAGAGAGAACAGGAATATTGCTTCATTCTAAAAATGGGTATTAATAATGGCCGATCAATATTTTGTGTATTTAAAATGGAGAACTCTATAAATATTTATTGAGTTTACTTGTTCCAGATCTGAGTTGAAGTCCTGGATATCCTTATTAATTTTCTGTCTCGTTGAGTCTAAATCTCGTTATGGGTCTTATGTTTCTGGGTATTAAGATCTCTTATTGTTGCATTGATCCTTTTACCACTGTATCTTTGTTGCTTTGAAATTTATTTTATCAAATGTGAGAAAATAAATAAATAAACAAAAAGCAGGAGTTGCAATTCTCGCAAGCATTAATTTTATAAGGAGAAAACTAAATAAATATTTGTCTCAATCTGCTGTACTTTGGATGAACAAATTGGTGGGGGGATTTTTTTCCAAATGCATACCATTTCTTTATAACTTAGTTCACACATATATTACTGGTCTAATAAAAATTGTGAAACCTCTATCCAGGAATGACTAAGAGACAACTCACCATTAAGACTCCAAAATGGGTGAGGTGGTCACACTGACAGATTGTGTAATTTACGTTTGTTTCCTTTACTTTACAGCCTGACGAATTCCATCCGCCCAGCCCATCTGTAGGAGACAGAAGGAAATTTCAAAGCAATTTTGTTTTTCTCAGAAATGTTTAACTTTTCATTATATGCACCATCCAAACGTGTGTCATAATTAGCATTATTTGCTAAGACAGCAAGATTAGGGGTATAATTGAACACTGAAATTAAATTAAGTCTAATAGACTAAATTGACTTTTGGGGAATTTCATAAATGGCATAACTTCTCCAGCTCTCACTTTTCCTGTTCTTGTACCATACTTCTTTAAATGAGGACAGCCTCTAAACATGAACAAGAGTCCTGCCACCATACTACAGTGACGAGTAAAGACTGTTTTTATTTATTTTTTTTTCAAGTAGACAATAAGTAGGAAGCAGACAGATCTAGAATCTTTTTAAGGACATTGACATGTGGAATATAAACTGACACTTGAGCTTACTCAGAGGGACTGGAATAGACATCTGAAAACCCAGCTGAACCCCCAATTCAAAGGGTCTCAAGTGATTTGAACCAAAGTCTGATCATGGTCCGGAGCTCAACAGGGCTAATAAGAGACTCTGCTCTACTTGACACCTGGCTAGTTTCTTCTGAGCACACTCAGGGTTTAGAACTAACACCAAACCTCCATAACCTGAGATCTCAGGTACTAGACCAGATTTAGCGTAGAACTTCCTGAGTGGCACTAGACCAGAGGGGTTATCCAAGGGCAGGCAGCTGAGTATGATCAACATTTGCCCATCTGGGATAATGCCATAGGTTCCAGAGGTTCTAGATCTACGGGGCAGAGGGGCAGGGGCAAAGGGTGACTTGGGACTATCCCAGCAATTTGCATTAATGAGCATAAAGGTCAACTTACTAAGGTTGTAAGGGACAAAGCTAATCACTTTATAGAAGTTTTATCCTGAGAGACTTGGAGGGGATCAGGAAAGGGCAGTGTTATTTTTGTTTTTCAGAAAGAAGTAGCATTCTTATACCCCAGGGAGCCAAATGGGAAGAGAATTTCTCTTTTATCCCAGAATTTTGAGGATAGTGAAAAAGGGAAAGGTCCTAGGCAGAGTTTCCACAGGCAGAAGGACTCCTCACTTAGACACTCCTGGCGTTCTTGAGGACATTGATGCTGTGTGGAAATTCTCTGAGATTCGGTGATAACCCCGGATATTTCCAGTGAAGATGGCAGGCCTCAGAGCACCCCAGTCAGCAACGACCGTTCCCAGTCTCTTTTCCTACTGTGTGTCTCCAAAGACTCATGCTTATTCATCAAATAGGGTCCCTAGAGACCAACCAAGAAGTTTAATCTCCTCAATGAAAAGATAAAAAGACTGGGGCCCAGAGGGGGTAAATGGCCTACACAAGGTCACACAGTCAGTCTAAAAGAGTTGAGGAGAAAAAAAGGAAAGGAGATCACGGATCTTGCAAAAGCCCTGTGGGAAAGTACAGATAAAAAAACCAGGTATTCATTCCTCAACTTTTTTCAAAAAGCTCAAGGCTACTCTGCTCTGGACCTTCCAAATTTTTTCTTCCAACTTTGCTTACCCTCGAGTTGTATGATTTTTCTGATTTCCCAAATAATTGTCTTTGGGGCTTAAGATACTTATCATAAGCTCCTATAGTCTTCAGGAAACTGTAGGTAAGGAGCAATTAGTTATTGGGCATGATTGGAGTGCTGTAGTCCCAGAACGAATTGAGAGATCTTACCTACTAAAAAGGAAAGTTGTCTTAATTCCCGTGCCCTAGTTTGGTATAAAAATCCTATCCTATATCTTGATCATTCAGAATGCTCTGTAGGGTCTGACAAGACAGTAATTTCAGCACAACTCCCTTCCATTTAACTGCCAAGTGGGAAAATGGTCTGGGGCAAAGTCAAAGTTGCTAAAGAAAATACTTACTATTGTTCTCAAAATCCCAAAAGGCGCAGTGAACTTGACCATAATTCTGGGGGAAAAAATCAGAGGTAAACATCTTGCCTGTGATAGTTACCATATAGTCACTTACATACACGTGTGTTTTCTTCTTAATATTTTTTCACATGGTAGTTATGCACACACTCACATGCACACACACACACACACACACACACATTTGGGCCATTTGTAAATTGGTTTTTAGACTAAGTCCACTTAACTCTGGATTAGAGAAGTGAGGAAACAGCACTGCCTGGTGATCCCGTATGTCCTTTAAAATATTTGATAGTATTAAAACTTGCCATGCTCCCTTCTGGTACAAGGTCATGGATAGTCAATGCAGGACTGATGTGTTCCTTACAGAGCTTTGGAATTCAGGGCTCACCTCTGAGATCAAGCTTTATGGACGGGCCCCATTAGCCCTACAGAACGTTCCTAAGACCTCACTGGCTCCTATAATCTCCAGGAAACTGCGGGCAGGAAGCAAAAGTTATTGGGGATAATTGAAGTGCTGTAGCCCAGACCAAATTGAGAGATCTTACTTATCTAACACGTTTCATTTGGTATTTGTTTCTTTAAATTTCCTGTCCCTCTCTTCTCTCTCTTTTTTTTTTTTTTTTTTTTTTTTGAGACGGAGTTTCGCTCTTGTTACCCAGGCTGGAGTGCAATGGCGCGATCTCGGCTCACCGCAACCTCCGCCTCCTGGGTTCAGGCAATTCTCCTGCCTCAGCCTCCTGAGTAGCTGGGATTACAGGCACGCGTCACCATGCCCAGCTAATTTTTTGTATTTTTAGTAGAGACGGGGTTTCACCATGTTGACCAGGATGGTCTCGATCTCTTGACCTCGTGATCCACCCGCCTCGGCCTCCCAAAGTGCTGGGATTACAGGCTTGAGCCACCACGCCCGGCCCTCTTCTCTTCTTTCCTTCTAGACTCAAGAGCAGTGAAAAGTATGCTGAACCATATGATCTTTTAGAATGGGAACTGAGAAATCTATTGAGACTTCATTAACGTCAAATAATGAAATCGTCATTCATTCTTGTTCTTAGGCTAAATTCGATTATTTAGTAATATATACCTTATGTTATGCCATATGACTATACTTTTAGTCCTTTGGTGATAATTCATACATGTTTTAATGTTCTTTATGGAAATTCAAATAATATAAATGTTTAGGTTTCTTGTAGAGGAAACCTGTAATAAACCTATGCCTATATGGATAAAGGTCACACAGCTAGTGAATGACAGGGGAGGGATACTTAATAAATATTGGTTTAAAGGCAACAAACTAGAATGTACCTGGCTTGCTAATTAACAGTGCCAAAGTATCAATTATTTTGAGTGAAGTTGTTTGCCTCACTCAAAAATAAATGGAATCACATGTCATTTAGTGTGATGGGACAACCAAAAGTTCCAGTCACCACCCCACCCATGTGTCACAATGCTAGAATGCCCACCATTCCCTATTACTTTAGGATGAGGCATTATTTCTAAAAGGTTCCAATTATAACACACCTTTTGCTACCTGGAATGAGACATTCTTCACTAAGCATTAGAATCACATCTGTTAATTAACAAATTACTTTTAACAGAAAAATCCTGACGAGTTCCTGAGGCCATTTGGTTTTGAGCTAAAAATGGATATATTACCTGGTTTCCTTCAATATGCTGCAGAGTGATGACCACTGGGTCAGCTAAGTTTTGAATGAACATATCTGAAACGCTGGCACTAACAACATATGTAGTTAATGCTTTAGTGACGTTTTTGATCTGCAGATAAAACATAAGAGGAGTTCAGGTCCTAAATTTTTAATTACTTACATATTAATAATCAATCTGGAATTTTGAAGTGCTACACACAACATTAGGTACAGAATGTGGAAAATAAATGTGCAAGCTAAAGTCAGATGTCATTCAGCTCATCTCCTGTCTTCACATAAGGTCTCTATTATACCAAGCTAGAACAGTTCATTAACGCATCCATCCAACCAAACATCTATCTAGCACTCCTTGGTTTTGCACCTGCTACTCAGTACTGCGCTAGGAACAAAATGAAACTATTCTCTATTTTGATAACTTTCTGGACATTGACATTTCACAACGTATCCCAGTTCTAACTCTCAACTATTTTTGCTTACTTTTAGGGAGCTCCTCTGTAAGAAACCTAAATCCATCATTTGTAAGTTATATACCACTTCTTGTTCTATTCCGACAGAGATAGAAGCAAGTTTATCAACACCCAGTTTGAAACAAATCTCAGAGGATAGTCATTGCCTTAGGTGACTGTGAGCTCTGAGGCCAGAGCCAGGGATTGTATAGCCTGGTATTCCTCACATATCCTAACACACAGCAGGGGTCTTGTGCCCATGGTGAGCAAATTATTATGTGCCTTTCATGCACATGACGTGTGCAGTCCTCACTGAAACCACATAAGCATTTTTCAGATAGACTGAGGCTTGAGTGGCTCAGTGCCAATATGGATAAAGGTCACATAGCTAGTAAATGACAGGGAATGGATGCTTAATAAATGTTGTTTTAAAGGCAACAAACCAGAATGTACCTGTTGAGAAGTGGGGCTTGCTAATTAACAGCGCTAAAGCACCCCAGGCCAAGGGTCCAGGATGCAGGTCAGCTGAGAGGCTGCCTTTTCTGGGGCACAGGCACATGTGAAGAGGCCAGAGATAGGGCTGGTGACACCAGACAAGAGGGAGAGGAATAAAAATCTCTGAGGACTTCCCCAAAAAAGCCTAGAGGAGGTAGGTGAGCCCAGAGGATGTTCCTTGGAGATCCTGCTGGGCCACTTGTAGAAGATGCTAAGGCTTCATATTTCTGAAGAAACAGTGTGCAGTCCCTACTACCTACCCTCCACACCTGAGTCCTGCAGCCTGCAGTAGTTGCGAATTTAGCCTGGGGCTCCACTAGGAGTCTACCCCCTTCCTGTTTCTGACCTGTTCTGTTCATTCAAAGCCAGCCTGATGGGTTAGTGCTTCCTTCCCAGCAGAATTATCCTGGGGAAACCTGATTTAGAGATGGGCCAGTAGCAAGATATAATAAGAAGGGCCCTGCTGACACTCAAAAGGCCAAGTGCTAACCCTAGCTCACTTGTTCCTCCTAAGCCCCATTACTCCTTTTCAGTCCATTGGTGACACTAGGAAAGATGGCAGAGTAGATGTTATTTAACCATCCTCCCAACTTAGTCTAAGAGACAGTTTTCTGTAGTGAAAAGGCCAAAAGAGGAGACACACACTATGAGCCAGAACCTAATTAGCCTTTTCTCTGGTCTCATTTCCCTTACTATAAAATGGTAGTCATGCCAGGAAAGGGACTGAACCTTCCTCATCCTTCAACCCTTTGCACTGTAGGCTCAAGTTTTCCCTGTTACACCTCTGAACTTTTAGACAAGCTATTCCCTCTATCTGAAACTCTCTTCCCTCCTTCTCTTTGCCCTATTTCATCTTTGAGCTCCTACTCAAATTCAGGGCTTGGCTGAGACCTTTCTCTCAGTGCACTTTCCGGATCTCCTAGAAGAGTGGCAGAGCCCCTCTTCTGTGCACCCAGAACCCCTGTGCCACATTGTAACCACCTGTCTCCCTGAGAATCACAGATAGTGGAGGCGTGAAGGAGGAGACACATATTATCCAAGAGTGGTGCCTTATCAACAGTTTCTGTGGACCAGGCATGGTGGCTCACACCTGTAATCCTAACGCTTTGGAAGGCAGAGACAGGAGGATGGCTTGAGGACAGAAGTTTGAAACCAGCCTGGGCAACAAACTGAGACCTTGTCTCGACAAAAAATAAAAAAATCAGCCAGGCATGGTGGCGAGCACCTATAGCCTCAGCTACTTGGGAGGCTGAGCCAGGAGAATCACTTAAACCCAGGAGTTCAAGGTTACAGTGAGCTGTGATTGCACCACTACACTTCAGCCTGGGTGGCAGAGCAAGATCCTGTTTTTAAAAGACATCAACAAACAAACAAACAAATTTCTAAGGTTATATGTCATAATGACTTAAGATTTTGATCAAAATACGTTAGGGGAAGCAGCGTTAGAGCAAGGCAGTGATACTTTGTGATTCAAGAGAAACAATTAAAGAGCAGCACCATTTATAAGTACTCATTCCCCAATAACCAGTGACAGATCCCAGCCTCAGGTCACCCCTTTCAATGTTTAGGTCTCTGCTCTCTTCCACCGAACTGGAAGTTCCATGAAGGCAGGCACTATGTCTCTTGCTCAGCATTGTATCCTTATCATTCAGCACAATATAAGACACACAGAAGGAATCAAGTAAATAGTTGGTGAATGAATAAATGATAGAGTGAATAAATGAACAAATTGTGGCACCTTCAACAGATTCCTTCCCCTCTCCTGGTCTCAGTGGCCTCAATATCCATTTTACCTTTACCAATGAAGTGATGGGATGACATGAGTTAAGAGGGCCCACCCTTTCAGCTCTGAATTTGATGGCAGGCTAGTTCCAATCCTTCTTCATCTGGTACTATGACGTCTGCAGGCTAATTTTGGCAAAGCATCTTTAATCTCTTTCAGTGGAAAGTGTTAGTGAATAAAGATGACTTATTAAGTGTGATGTCTATGCAAAACAAGTTTATGTCTTATTCTATGAGACAAGCACGGCCCTCTGAAGAAAGGAGAGAAATTAAGACCAAAATAATGGCATTTCAGGTGACACAGAGAAATTGTAAGCCTACCAAAAGGTTCAGAGTGTTATGGACCACATTTTTAATTTTATTAAAATGTTTTGCCCACTAAATATTTTGTCCAGGAGGCAGGAAGGAGAGCAGAGGCTCGCTTACTCCAGGCAGCCATCCTGGGTGGGATTTGAGCTAAGGCTACAGGAACAAATAGAATTTAGATAGAGAAAATTGAGGCTGGAGAACTCCAGGGAAACAGAATGTCTTATAGACACAGCTGGAGGTGACATGGTATGTTTGAGGTGGCATGTGGTATGGGTATGTGCTATATTTTCAGTTGGCCCAGTGCAACCTCCCACAGAAGAACTATGAATATTTGACCATTAGAAATTCGTTCCTCATCATTCTCAGCAAACTGACACAAGAACAGAAAATGAAACACCGCATATTCTCACTCATAGGCGGGTGATGAAAAATGAGAACACATGGACACAGAGAGGGGAGTACTAAACACTGGGGTCTATAGGGGGGAAAGGGGAGGGCCAGTGGGAGGGGGAGGTGGGGAGGGATTGCCAGGGGAGAAATGCCAAATGTGGGTGAAGGGGAGAAAGCAAACAAAACACACTGCCATGTGTGTACCTATGCAACTGTATTGCATGCTCTGCACATGTACCCCAAAACCTAAAATGCAATAAAAAAAAAAAGAAATTCGTTCCTTTGGATAGCCTCTTTAGAAATGCAAACACATCTGGGAAAACTAATGTATTGACTTCTTAAATACATGAACTTTGAAGTCAGATAGCCTGGGTGTGATTCCTAGCTGTGCCATTTTATAGCTATGTGGCCTTGGGAAAAATTACTTAACCTTTTTGTATCTTAGTTTCTCATTATTAGTAGATGAAATAACAAATGTAAATATTAGCTATTAATGATATTTATTGTCTTCAACTTCATGCAAACTCTGATTACTGTCTTCCCAATAGCTAGATGAGACAGAGTGGTCTGAACGAATAGCCTTTTGTTAGGTAGGGACCTAAGACAGGATAATAATAATAGTAGAGCAAACACTTATGGTACTTATGTGCCAAGCAGTATTGTAAACACTTTAAATGCACTAACTCCTTTAATCCTTCAGTTGCTTTTTAAGGTGTCCTTATGACCCTATGCTACAGAGGTTCAGTGACTTGCTTGAGGACACACAGGGAGAATATGGCATCGCCAGCTTTAAACTCAGCCAGAGTCCACACTCTTCAGCGTCACATCATGCTGCCTCTGTTTTCTAGTGGGTGAGGACTGCAGCCTTTAGAGAAAGTTCTGTGGGGGCTGTGGGAAGTAGCAGCAAATGCCTGTAGGCAAATGTCCTTCTGGATACCACCCAGCTTCAAAGGAATTGGCCCAAAATAGTGGACATGTTGGCTTTGAGGAGCCAAGGGAGATTTGGGAGGCAAGCACTGACAAGCCAAAACATCATTTCATCAGGAGAATTCGCTGTTCTTTTCTGGCTTTGAAATATATGGAGACCTCTGTTTAGCCACCAGATAATCCAGAAGGTCCCTTCCAAAGCTGAGATGCTGTGAAAATTAAAAACTGTAGAACATCATTAAAGTGGACATTGATTCATGTTAAAGGGCAGGAGTTGTGCTGGAAGATTTGTGGAATCAATCAGACAACATTATAAACAAAACATCATGAAAATAGCAAGAGTTCATAATTACAATGAGTCACCATACGCCAGTTCATCACAGTTACCACAGGCAAGAATTTACCTTAAAGAGTGAAGTTTGGCCAAAGAAATTAAACAAGATCGTTTGTAAGTTGCTAAGAGGAATTCTCCCCATCAGTGATTTAGGCAAATATATGGAAGCCAAAATCCTTCCCACAGGGACATTGCCTAGGAAAATCTGCCAAGAAAAGTCAGAAATGAAAATTGAAATCTTCGTTCATTATAATGAAGTCCTGCCCACCTTCCACCCCAGCTCAGCCTCAGAATATCACTCAAAGGGCTGAAAGGTGGGAACTAGCTCCATAAGCTATATGGTATACTTTTTGCACACATGTGCACATCCACATGCACGCACACACACACACGCACACACATACACACATAGAATCACAAGCCAAGACATGATCCTGGTACACATAGACAGAGACAAACATACATCATCTTGTCCTTTGTAAGCCTAATCCCGAGGTTATCTCCCTTTGATCTCCTTTCACCTGGATAATAATAGAAATGAAAGGGAAAAGACAAATTAGGTCATTTGCCCTGATTATTAGAAATAAACCAGTCTTGGAAATCAGGCTACCTTCCTCCATATAGTAAAAGGAAAAAACAAAACAACAATAAAAAACACAATACAATGGGAATAGGGATTTGCCTCATTGTTTATGGAGCAATGCTTTGGTTGAAAAGTGAAGCACAGAAGTGAGGCATTAGCTCTACTAAGAGCTACATACCCACAGCTATGGTTTGAATGTGTCCCCAAAAAGCATGTAATGGAAACTTAATCCCCAATGTGACAGTAACGGGGGCAGGGGCACATTGGGATATGTTCAGGTCATGAAGGCTCCACCGTGTTGAATGGAATCATGCCAATTGTAAAAGGGCTTAAGGCTGTCAGTTCAATCTTTTGTTCTCTCTTGCCCTCTCTTTGCACATCTTCCATTGGATGACACAGCAAGAAGGCTCTCACCACAGGTGGCCCCTTGATCTTGGACTTCCTAGCCTCCAGAACTATGAGCCAATATAATTCTGTTAATCAGAAATTAGCCATTCTGTGGTATTCTGTTACAGCAGCACAAAATGGACCAAGAAATCCACTATCAGAAGTTTTTCCTGAGTTGACTGGTAATAGTATTTGACAAGTACTGGAACATTTTTGAGAGTCAAAAAGCGTTGTTAATAATTACACTAAGTCCACAGCCATAAATCTGGACTCTCACAGACAAAA
Organism: Callithrix jacchus; assembly: GCF_049354715.1. NCBI lineage: Eukaryota > Metazoa > Chordata > Mammalia > Primates > Cebidae > Callithrix > Callithrix jacchus. The sequence goes on along the minus strand of NC_133524.1, from coordinate 133,176,943 downwards.
CAGGATAGGTATACACACTTAACTGCATTCTCCCATTTAATCTGTCTATCACCTCTGAGAGGTATGCTGTATTATGGCAACAGGAAATGGGTTAGAAAGGTTAAATGACTTGCTTAGAGTCACGCAGCTGGGATGCTGCTGCACAAAGATATATGTGATTTGGGGCTCACTTTTTAAAATTATGCTGCCTCTCAAGTTGTTATTATCTATCTGGGTGTATAATGGGGGGGCTAAAAGTTTATCATACTTCTAAAAATGACTTGTAGAATTAAAAGCCCTATGGCTCTTCACTAAGCAGAAATGAACTCTTCTAGGACAATCAAGTACCATGGAGAGGTCATGATTTAGCTTCAATATGTAAGCAATTTGGTACCAACAATACAATTGGTGTTGTTTGGTTTGTCTCTCCACCAAGATTTATGATTGAAAATCCTGTATGTAAACAAAATACACTGGGAAGTCAACATATGCTTCAATATAGCTAAGTAACTCTTCATAAACTCAACCCTCTGTCATATCAAAATGCAAAATAACAATGACTTAAAGGCACTGGAAAATTACCAAAAGCAGACAGTTTCTGGAGAAGAGGAAACACTTGGAAAAAGGTAACATCACAAGGTGGGGTACCCGTTTTTACAGTTTGTAGGCTGATGCCAGGCTGAAACTAATGCTGTGAAGGACATCTAAAAGTCTGATTTTTTTTTAATTGCAGTCTTTGTGGAATGAAAAACCAGAAAACAGAAGTCAGGCCAACCATAGCCACTGGGAGGTGATGGGAATTGGAGTGGGGACATCTAGAATGAAAAGCGGGATCAAAAATTTTGAGTACAAACTCTGCCCAAATATCTGCCTGAGCTCTGGACCACATAGGTACAGGACAGACTTCCACTAAAAATTAAGGAAGTAAACTGAGATTTGAACTGCCAATCAAGAAATAACATCTACAGTATATTCCAACCAAGTTAATTTCCTGTTAAAACAAAAATCTATAATCTACAACAAAAATCTATAATCTACAAGGAAATAGAGTAGAATCTAGAGTGTTCACAATGTAACATTTGTAATACCCAGGACATAATCCAAAATTACTCAATAGGTGAAGACATATGTAACCTATTTTTTAAAATCCTTGTCTGTTAATTCTAATATCTGGATCATCTCAAGGTTTAACTCCTTGAGATGATCCAGATATTAGAATTAACAGACAAGGATTTTTAAAGCAGCTAGAATAACTATGCTGAGGTATTTAAAAGAAAATCTGTTTGCAATTAATGCCGAGAGGAAACAATAGGAAAAAAACAGAAACAAATGAAATAGAAATTCTAAACTTTCAATATAATATTAGAATTTTAAAAAATAATTTTTATTGTCTGTACTTGTTATATAATATAGATAGATATGGAAAGGAAAATGGTCACTATAGTAAAGCAAATTACCTTATCCGTCATCTCACAGTTACCTCTTTTTTTGCTTTTGTGGCAAGATCAGCTAAAATCTACTCATTTAGCATGAATTCCAAAAACAGTACAATTTTAAAAATTGCACAGGATGGCTTCAATAGTAACATGAATACAACAGATGTCTGCAGATTTAAAAGCAGATCAATAGAAATGATCCTTTCAGAAGAACAGATAGTGAAATGACAGCCTCGAGGTACATGTGGCGAAGTGTCAAAAGGACCTAATGAAACTCCAGAGCTTCTGCACGGCAAAAGAAACAGTCACTAGAGTGAATCGACAACCAACAGAATGGGAAAAAATTTTTGCAGTTTACCCATCTGACAAAGGGCTGATATCCAGAATTTACAAAGAACTCAAACAGATTCACAGGAATAAAACAAACAAGCCCATTCAAAAGTGGGCAAAGGATATGAACAGACACTTTACGAAAGAAGACATATATGAGGCCAACAATCATATGAAAAAATGCTCATCGTCACTGGTCATCAGAGAGATGCAAATCAAAACCACATTGAGATACCATCTCACGCCAGTTAGAATGGCGATCATTAAAAAATCTGGAGACAACAGATGCTGGAGAGGATGTGGAGAAAAAGGAACACTTTTACACTGTTGGTGGGAGTGTAAATTAGTCCAACCATTGTGGAAGACAGTGTGGCGATTCCTCAAGGCCTTAGAAATAGAAATTCCATTTGACCCAGCAATCCCATTACTGGGTATATACCCAAAGGACTATAAATCGTTCTACTATAAGGACATATGCACACGAATGTTCATTTCAGCACTGTTTACAATAGCAAAGACCTGGAATCAACCCAAATGCCCATTGATGATAGACTGGATTGGGAAAATGTGGCACATATACACCATGGAATATTATGCAGCAATCAGAAATGATGAGTTCATGTCGTTTGTAGGGACATGGAAGAATCTGGAGAACATCATTCTCAGCAAACTGACACAAGAACAGAAAATGAAACACTGCATATTCTCACTCACAGGCGGGTGATGAAAAATGAGAACACATGGACACAGAGAGGGGAGTACTAAACACTGGGGTCTATTGGGGGACAAAGGGGAGGGCCAGTGGGAGGGGGAGGTGGGGAGGGATAGCCTGGGGAGAAATGCCGAATGTGGGTGAAGGGGAGAAAGCAAACAAAACACACTGCCATGTGTGTACCTATGCAACTGTATTGCATGCTCTGCACATGTACCCCAAAACCTAAAATGCAATAAAAAAATAAAAATATAAAATAAAAATTAAAAAAAAGGTCTTACATACAAGTAATTGGAGTCTCAAAAGGAGAGGAAAGAGAAAATGGTGAGGAAACAGTATTTGGTGAAAATTTCCCCAAATTCAGTAGAAGGTGTAAATTTACATATTCAAGAAGCTCACCAAAACTCTTAGCAGAGTAAGTACGAAGAAAAAGATGTCCAAGCATATAATAGTCAAACAGCAGAATATTAAAAAAACGTTAAAAACAGCCCAAGAAAAATTACACATTATATACAGAGAAACAAGAACTCAAATGATTACTGATTTCTCTTCAGAAAACATAGAGGCCAGAAGAGAGTGAAATGACATCTTTAAAATGCTGGGGGCTAGGGGAAGGACTTGCCAATCCTGAATCCTATAGCAAACAAAAATATCCTTCAAGCATAAAGATAAAATAAAGACATTTTCAGATAAATACAAACTAAGAAAATTCATCATGATCAGACCTGCACTACAATAAATGCTAAGTGAAATTTTTTATGCTGTAGAGAAATGATACCAAATAGAACTGTGATCTTCAGGAAGGAAAGAGGAGCATCAAAAATAATACATATCTAGGTAAATGTAAAAAACCATATTTTCTCTTTTTTTTAAGCAACATAGGACTTTTCAAAGCAATGACTGTAACATTGTCTTGTGAATTTTAGGATCTTGTGTAAAATATATGTGTGACAATTATAACATTAAAAATAGGGAGTAAAAATTGACATGTCTGGTTTAAAGTTTCCACATTTTACATGAAGCAGTACAATATTAACTCTAAGTAGACAGTAAAAAAATGTACAAGTATATATTATAATCTCTAGAGCCACCATTAAGATAACAATGCAGGCGGGTCATGGTGGCTCACGCCTGTAATCCCAGCACTTTGGGAGACCAAGGCAGGTGGATCACTTCAGGTCAGGAGTTTGAAACCAGCCTGACCAACATGGTGAAACCCTGTCTCTACTACAAATACAAAAAAAAAAAAAATTAGCCATGTGTGGCGGCACACACCTGTAGTCCCTGCTACTCTGGAGGCTGAGGCATGAGAATCTCTTGAACCTGGGAGGCAGAGGTTGCACTCAGCCTAGATCATGCTACTGCACTCCAGCCTGGGTGACAAAGGGAGACTTCATCAAAAGAAAAAAGAAGGAAGAGAAAGAGAGCGAGAGAGACAGACAGAAAGAAAGAAAAGAAAGAAGAGCAAATACATATAATTAAAGAGTCAGCAAGCAATTAAAATGCAACTGTAATAAATGTTAAAGCAAGAGACAACAGGAAAGAAGGTACAGAGGAACAAAAGCCAGAGGGGTAGACAGAGGGTAAGGTAAAACGGTAGTTCAGATCCAAGCCCGTTAATACTTACATTACATGTTAGCAAACTACACGCCAATTAAAAGTCAGATATTTTCAGGATGGATAAAAAATGAAACACAAGCTACATGCTACCCACAAGAGGTACACTTTAAATATAAAGATAGCTAGAAAGCAAGTGGATATAAAATATATATATATATATATATACCTTTTAGAGTAACCATAAGAAGGCTTGGATGACTTGGTTTTTTATATTAAAACCAGACAAAATAAACTTCAAGACAGTATTAACAGAGATAAAGAGGTATATTTAATAATGTTAAATAGGGTTAGGGATAGGATTAGTGTTAGAAAGACAAACCACGGTGGCTCACGCCTGTAATCCCAGCACTTTGGGAGGCCCAGGCTGGTGGATCACGAGGTCAAGAGATCGAGACCATCCTGGTCAACATGGTGAAATCCCGTCTCTACTAAAAACACAAAAAAATTAGCTGGGCATGGTGGCGCATGCCTGTAATTCCAGCCACTCAGGAGGCTGAGGCAGGAGAATTGCCTGAAACCAGGAGGCAGAGGTTGCGGTGAGCCGAGATCGCACCATTGCACTCCAGCCTGGGTAACAACAGCAAAAAAAAAAAAAAAAAAAAAAAGACAAACCAACACAAATGTGTATGTGCTTAATAAAAGAGCCCCAAAACAAACAAAGCAAAATTTGGAAGGACTAAATGGAGAAATAGACAGTTGTACAAAGTTAGCGATTTTATCACCTGTCTCAACCAGAGAACAACTAGAAAAACATCAGTAAAAACAAAGATGATTAGAACAACACTGCCAGCACCTTGACCTAATTGCTATTTCTATCGAACAACTGTAGAATGCACATTTTTTTGAAGTCCATGTGAAACATTCACCAAATAGATCACACACTGAGATACAAAGTAAGGTTTCTGAATCAGCGTCTGATATATGGTACGCTGGTTTCTCCCACAGCCAGGATTTATGGTTCTAGGACTCAAGGGGTGGAAGGGGAAGTGGCACCACTCACCATCATCTCTAGTGATCCACTAGCAAAATTTTTGCTTCCTGTTCCCATGACATTACATTCTGCTTGCCTAGAGGTCTTAGTTCCAGAGGGAGGAATGCTGCCACCAGTTGACATAACATCGGTCCCCTTAAACTGGAAGATTGCCACCTAGACACTTTGGGCTCCTCTTAAGTCAACAGGGTAAGGAGGGAGTTACAGTGTTGGCTGGGGTTGACTGACCCAGACTATCAAGATGAAATCAGTCTACTACTCCACAATGGAGGTAAGGTATGTATGAAATACAGGAGATCCATTAGGGCATCTCTTAGTATTACCATGCTCTTGACTAAGGTCAATGGGAAACTACAACAGCCCAATCCAGGCAAGACTACACATGGCCTAGACCCTTTGAAAATGAAGCCTTGGGTCACTCCACCAGGAAAAAAACCATGACCTGCTGAGGTGCTTGCTGAAGGCAAAGGGAACACAGAATGGGTAGTAGAAGATAGTCTTCAATACCAGCTACGACCACGTGACCAGCTGCAGAAACAGGGACTGTAATTGTCATGAGTATTTCTTCCTTCTTTTATTAAAAACATGTTTGTGCATGTATACACTTGTACTAAGAAGATATCTTCATTTTATTTCCCTTTTCCTTTATCATGTGACATAAGATTTATTGACTTCATATCAACACTTAAGTATTGTTAATTTTATATAACAGTGTTTGTGTTGGGGATTGGTGCATTTCTGGTTGCACAAAGGATAGTTGTATTACGTTAAGGGTAATTATGACCTTATTATTGTCTGTATTTGAAGATTATGTATGTGTATGGGCTCAAATTGGAAAAACGGTGGACTTGTGATGGCTAATACTGAGTCAACTTGATTGGATTGAAAGATACAAAGTATTGATCCCAGGTGTGTCAGTAGGGGTGTTGCCAAAGGAGATTAACATTTGAGTCAGTCGCCTGGGGAAGGCAGAGCCACCCTTAATTGGGTGGGCGCCTTCTAATCAGCTGCCAGCAAATATATAGCAGCCAGAAAAATGCAAAAAGGAGAGACTGGCCTAGCCTCGCAGCCTACAGCTTTCTCCCGTGCTGGATGCTTCCTGCCCTTGAACATCACATGCCAAGTTCTTCAGTTTTGAGACACAGACTGGCTCTCCTTGCTCCTCAGGCTTGCAGACAGCCTATTGTGAGACCTTGTGATCATGTAAGTTAATACTTAATAAACTCCTACATATATATATACACACACACACACACACACACACACACGTATATATATATATATATATATATATATATATATATATCCTACTAGTTCTGTCCCTTTAGAGAACCCTGACTAATACAATAAGTTTCAATACATTTAAATGGATTGAAATTATAATAAGTATATTCTGTGACCAAAATGAAATAAATGATAAATCAGTAACAATAAGACATCTTAGGTTGGGTGGGGTGGCTTATGCCTGCAATCCCAACACTTTGAGAGGCTAAGTTTGAGACCAGCCTGGGCAACATGGCAAGATCTCATCCCTATAAATAATTTTTTTAAAACTAGCCAGGTATGGTGACATGCATATGTGGTCCTAGCTACTCAGGAGTCTGAGGTGGGAGGATCACTGCGGCTACAGTGAGTTGTGATTGTGCCACTGCACTCCAGCCTGGATGACAGAGTGAGACCCTGTCTCAAAAAATAATACTAATAAAATACCTTAGATAGCCCCAAATACCTGGAATTTAAACAATACACTCCTAAATAATCCACAGGTTAAAGAAAAAATAGTACATATTTTGTACTGACATAATAAAAATACAACATACAAAAATTTGTGGGCTACAGCTAAAGCAGTGCTTAGAAAGATATTTAAAGCTTTTTAGGATTACGTTAGAAAAGAAGAAAAGTCTAAAACCAATGATCTATAGATCCTCATTAAGAAGCTAGATAGGCCAGGCAGGAGTCGTAGCTCATACCTGTAATCCCAGCACTTTGGGAGACTGAGGCAGGAGGATGGCTTGAAGCTAGGAGTTCGAGACTACCATGGGCAACAAAGAAAGACCCTGTCTCTACAGAAATAAAAAGTCTAAAAATTAGCCTGGTGTGGTGGCACATGCTTGTAGTCCCAGCTACTGAGGAGGCTGAGGTTGGAGGATCACTTGAGCCCAGGAGTTCAAAGCTGCTGTGAGCTATGGTAACACCACTGTATTCCAGCCTGGGTGACAGAGAGACCTCATTAAAAAAGAAGAAGAAGAAGAAGTAGCTAGGTAAAGACGATAAAAATAGAACCGAAGTAAGTACAAGAATAAAAGTAATAAATATAAGATCAGGTATCAAAGAGTAGAAAACAAGTAATAGGGAAAATTAACGAGGCCAAAAGTTGGTTGTTAAAAAGGATCAACGAAATGGAAAAATCCCTATACTATCAAAAATAAAAGAGCAAAAAAATTACCAATATCAGAAATGAAAGAGGGTTTATTACTATGAATCAGAGGTTGACAAATGAATCAGCAAGTCACACCCTTCCTAAGGCTTTTTTTTTTAATATTGCTCTGAGCTAAGAATAGATTTACATGTTGTTTTTAGGTTTCTTTCTTTTGATAACAGGGTTATTGAGACTTTACTCTCATACCATGTAATTCACCCATTTAAACTATACAATTCATTGCTTTCAGCACATTCAGAGTTGTGCAACTATCACTACAACTAATTTTAGAATATTTCCATCACTTGCAAAGGAACCCCTGTATGAATAATGAACAAAGTGTGGTAAATACATACAATAGAACATTATTCAGCCTTTAAAACTTAGCAAATTCTAACATGCTACAACATAGATGAACCTTGAAGACATTTTGCAATGTGAAAAAAGCCAGTCACACAATGACACATGTTGTATGATTCCATTTATATGAGGTACCTAGAGTAGTCAAAATCACAGGGACCAGAAGAATTGTGGTTGTCAGGAGCTAGGAGAGAGCAGAACGGGGACTTGTTAGTCAACGGGTCAGTTACTGGGAAGGCTGGCCTCCCCAGTAGCTTTGGGAAGATGAACAACATTGTGCAGACATATGGTGGTGACAGTTGCACAACATACATTTTATTTGTAAAAGCTTGTACGAAGAAAGAAGCAGAGGGAGAGGAGAGGAGAAGGGAGGGAAGGAAAAGAGAGGAAAGCAAGGGAAGGAGAAGAGAGGTGAAGAGAGGGAGGGAGAGGATAGGAGAAAAGAGGGAAGGAGAAGACAGGAGAAGAGGGGGAAGGAGAGGAGAGGAGAAGAGAAAGAAGGAGAGGATAGGGCAGGGGGCAAGACGAAAGGAAAGCAGAACAAAAATAAAAACATAAGAACATTCAACAGTCACCTGTGGCTTGCAAAGCCTAAAATATTTATTATCTGCCCTTTACAGAAAGTTTGCTGACTCCTGCTATAAATCCTATAGATGTTAAAAAAATAATAGGAAAACAGTATGAACTATTGCCAATAGCTTGACAAGTTAGATGAAATAAACTCTTAGAAAAATACAACTATCCAAAAACTGACACAAGATGAATCAGAAAATCTGAATGGCTCTATAGCCACTAAATAAATCTAGTTTGCTATCAAAAAACTTCCCACAAAGAAATCCATAGCATGTGTATACCTATGTAACAATCCTGCATGATCTGTACATGTATCCCAGAACTTAAAATATAATAATAATAAAAAAGAAAAAAAAAGAAGTTTCAGGCCCAGAGGGTTTCCTAGTGAGCCCTATAAAGCATTCAATGAATAACTCTTTCTGAACATAGAAGAGGGACCACTTCCCAACTCACTTTTATGATATTGCCAAAACCTTTCTAAAGTCTGACAAACAAATCACACAAAAAAAGCGAATTTCAGACCAACGCTCTTCATGAATGTAAGGGCAAAAATACTTCACAAAACATCAGCACATAGAAAATAGCAAAAAAAACAACCACAACAACATGATGACGCATCATGACCTGACAAGTAGGGTTTCTTCCGGGAATGCAAGATTGGCTTAATATTTTAAAATCAATATAATTCATCAAATTAAGAGAATAAACATGAAAGCCAGGTGATTACTTCAAGAGGTACAAAAAGAGCTTTTGACAAAATTCAACAGCATTTTTTTTCCAGGAAACTTAGAATAGAAGGTAATTACCTCAATCAAATAAAGGACAACTTTAAAAAACAAAACAAAAACACCAATAGTATTACTGTAATGGTAAAATAGCGAATACTTTTTTCCTAATATTAAAAATAAGACAAGGATGCCCACTTTAACCACTTCCATTCAACATTTTATTGGAAGTATTAAACATCAGAATAGGCCCCCAAAAAGAAATAAAAGGAATAAAAATCAGTAAAGAATAAATAAAATTCTCTATTGTCAGATAATGTTGGCTTGCATAGAAAGTTCAAAGGAATCTCTAAAACAATTTCTAGAAGCAATAAGTGAATTTAGCAAGTGAATAAGAAACAAAATGTGTTTGTGTGTATATATATATATATACATATATAGCATATAATATAAATAATAGTATATATTTCATATGTAATCAATTGCATTTTTATGTAATGGCAGCAAATAATTGGAATATCTAGTTTTAAACTATTTCATTTTAAAAATACTTAGGAATAAATTTATCAAAATACATGCAGTATCTCCCCACTTAAACTACAAAAGATTGCTGAGAGTAATTTAAATAGAACTAAATAAATGTTCCTAGATTAGAAGACTCAATATTACTAAGAAATAAATTCTCCCAAAATTGATCAGTAGCTTCAACTCAATCTCAGCCATAATCTCAGCAGGTTTTTTATACAAATTGATCAGCAGATTCAAAAATTTATATGGACATGTAAAAGGCTTAGAATAACCAAAGCAATCTTGAAAAGCAACAATGTTGAAGTATTCAGACTACCTGACTTCAACACTTCAGGAACCAAGACGACCTGGTAATAACATAGAGCTTACAAAACAACAACAACAACAACAAAACAGAACATAATAGGAAAGCCCAGAAATAGCCTTACATTTATACAACTATTTGACTTTTTGTCAAAGTTACCAAAGCAAGCCAATGGGGAAGGAAAGGTCTTTTCCATAAATGGTGCTGGAAATGCTAGATATCTACATAAAACAAAATAATCCTCAACTCCTACCTCATGCAATACACAAATCAATCAATCAAGTTCTAAACATAAAAGCTAAAATCATAAAGCTTCTAAAGAAATGCATAAGTCTTCATGACTTCCTGATAGACAAAGATATCCTAGACAAGTCCTATATGGTTATCCATAAAAGAAAACAGAACTATAAATTAGACTTCATGAATATTAAAAAAATTTGGTGAGCATTGTGACACATGCCTGTAATCCCAGCACTTTAGTAGGCCAAGGCAGGGGAATTGCCTGAGCCCACGACTTCAAGACCACCCTGGGCAACAAAGTGAGAGCCCCATCTCTACAAAAAATTAAAAAATTAGTCAGGCATGATGGTGCGTGCCTGTGGTCCCAGCTACACATGAGGCTGAGGCAGGAGGATAGCTTGACCTCAGGAGGTCAAGGCTGCAGTGAGCTGTGTTCAAGACACTGCATTCCAGTCTGGGTGAAAGAACGAGACCCACACTCCAAAAAAATAAAAAAATAAAAAATAAGAAAGTGAAAAACTGCTCATCAAAAGATATTATTCAGAAAATAGACAAGCCATAAGGAAAACATTTTCAAAACATTTATCTGATAAATTGCTTGTATCCAGAATATGTAAAGAACACTTTTCAACTCAGTAATAAGAGGGATGCTTACTTTTACCATTTCTTGGTACTGGAGGTCCTAGTCGCAGCAATCGGACAAGAGAAAGAAAGAAAGGGCATCCAAATTTGAAAACAGGAAGTCAAGCTGTTGCTGTTCACCAGTGATATGAACGTATATCTAGAAAGCCATAAAGACTCATCCAAAAAGCTCCTACATCTGATAAATGAATTCAGTAAAGTCTCAGGTTACAAAATCAATGTACACAAATCAGCAGCACTGCTATTCACCAACACTGACCAAGCTGAGAATCAAACCAAGAACTCAATCTTTTTTACAACAGCTGCAAAATAAAATAAAACACTTAGGAATATACTTAACAAAGGAGGTGAAAGAACTCTACAACAAAAACTAGAAAGAACTGCTGAAAGAAATCATAAATGACACAAATGGAAACACATCACATGCTCATGGATGGAAAGAATCAATATTGTGAAAATGACCATATTGCAAAAAGCAATCTACACATAATGCAATTCCCACCAAAATACCATCATCGTTCTTATGGAACTAGAAAAAAATTCTAAAATTCTTACAGAATCAGAAAAGGCCCACATAGCCAAAGCAATTCTAAGCAAAAAGAACAAATCTGGAGGCATCATATTACCCAACTTCAAATTATACTGCAAGGCTATAGTTACCAAAACAGCATGGTATCAGTATAAAAGTAGGTATGTAGACAAATGGAACAGAATAGAAGACCCAGAAATAAAGCCAAATATTTACAGCCAACTGATCTTTGACAAAGCAAATGAAAACATAAAGTGGAGAAAGGACGCCCTGTTCCAAAAATGGTGCTGGGATAATTGGTAAGCCACATGGAGAAAAATGAAACTGGCTCACCATCACTTGAATTGCACAAAAATCAACTCAAGATGGATCAAAGACTTAAATGTGAGATCTGAAACCATAAAAATTCTAGAAGATAACATTGGAAAAAACTCTTCTGGACATTGGTCTAGGCAAAAAACTCATGACTAAGACCCCAAAAGCAAATGCACAAACAAAAACAAATAAATGGGATCAAATTAAACTAAAAAGCTTCTGTGCAACAAAAGAAATAATCAGCAGAGTCAAAAGGTAATCCACAGAGTGGGAGAAAACATTTGCAAACTATGCATCTGACAAAGGACCAGTATCCAGAATCTACAAGGGACTCAAACAAATCAGCAAGCAAAAAACAAATGATCCTATCAAAAAGTGGGCAAAGGACATATATAAGCAATTCTCAAAAGAAGATAGACAAATAGCCAACAAACATGAAAAAATGCTCAACATCCTTAATCACCAGGGAAATGTAAATCAAAACCACCGTGAGATACCACCTTACTCCTGCAAGAATGGCCATAATTAGAAGGCCAAACAACAATAGATGTTAGCATAGATGTAGTGAAAAGGAAACACTTTTATACAGTTGGTGGGAATATAAATTAATACAACCACTATGGAAAACAGTATGGAGATTCCTTAAAGAACTAAACTTAGAACTAACATTCCATCTAACAATCCCACTACTGGGTATCTACACAAAGGAAAAGAAGTCATTATATGAAAAAGGCACATGCACACACATGTTTAAAGCAGCATAATTAACAGTTGCAAAGATATGGAACCAACCTAAGTTTCCATCAAACAAACAAGTGGATAAAGTAAATGTGGTATATATACACCATGGAATACTACTCAGCCATAAAAAGGAATGAAATCATGTCTTTTGCAGCAACTTGGATGGAGATAGAGGCCATTATTCTAAGTAAAATAACTCAGGAATGGAAAACCAAATATCATATGTTCTCACTTATAAGTAGAAAGTAAGCTATGATGAGGACACAAAAGTATAAGAATGATATAATGGATTTTGGGGACTCAAGGGAAAGGGTGGTAGGGGGTAAAGAATAAAAGACCACATATTGGGTACAGAGTATACTACTCAGGTGACGAGTACAATAAAATCTCAGAAATCACCACTTACCTATGTAACCCCAAACCACCTGTATCCCAAAAACTATTGCAATAAAAAAGGAAAATACCCAATTTAAAAATGGGCAAAATATTTTTAACAGATACTTCACCAAAGATATACAAATAACTAATATGAGCAGGAAAAATTACTCTACATCATTTACGACTCTCGAAAACACTGTGACAGTTTCTAATACATTTAAACATATACCTACAGGCCGGGTGAGGTGGCTTATGCATTTTGGGAGGCTGAGGCAGGTGGATCACTTGAGGCCAGGAGTTTGAGACTGGCCTGGTCAACATGGTGAAATCCAGTCTCTACTAAATATACAAAAATTAGCTGGGCGTGGCAGTGAGTGCCTGTAGTCCCAGCTATTTGGGAGGCTGAGGCAGGAGAATCACTTGAATCTGGGAGGCAGAGCTTTCAGTGAACAGAGATTGTGCTACCACACTCCAGCCTGGATGCCAGAGCAAGACCCCATCTTAAAAAATAATAAAAAAAAGAAATAATAAACATACACCTACGTGCCAGCTATTCCATTCCTAAGTGTTTATCGAAAACATATGGTCACATGAAGACTTATACACAAAGGTTCATAGCAGGATTATCCATAATAGCCAAACTGGAAACATTCCAAACGTCCATCAAGAGGAGAATATACAAGGAATCTGTGGTATACCCATTCGATGGAATAGCATTCAGCAATAAAAATGAACGAACTACTGAAACAAAAGGATGACTCAAAGAAAAACCATTATGCTACATGAAAGAAGCCTTATAAAAGAGAATACATATTGTAAGACTTCATTTATATAATGTTCTAAAACTGGAAAAACTATGATGGGAAAAAAAGAAGAACAATGATTGGCATTGCAGGCAGTAGTTTCAGAGACTGACTTGCAAAGGGCACAAGGGGCTTTCAGAGGAGATAGTAATATTCTAGATCTTTTTTAAAATACAGAATCTTGCTCTGTTGCATAGCCTGGAATGCAGTGGTGCAGTCATGGCTCACTGCAGCCTTGATCTCCTGGTCTCAAGTGATCCTCCCACCTAAGCCTCTCATGTAGCTGGACCACAGGCACGCGCCACCGTGCCTGGCCTTTTTTATTTTTTGTAGAGATAGGGTTTCACTATATGGCCCAGGCTGGTCTCAAACTCCTGGGCTCAAGTGTTCCTCCCACCTTGAACTCACAAAGTGCTGGGATTACAGGTGTGGCACTGCACCTGGTCAACATTCCATATCTTAATAGAAGCTTGGATTACGTAGATGTATACATTTATCAAAATGCAGAGGGTGTATACTTAGGATTTGTGCATTTTCTTATATGCAAATTTTATTAGTTTTTAATTGTAAAAAAAAAAAATCTCAGCCGCGCACTGTGGCTCACGCCTGTAATCCCAGCACTTTGGGAGGCCGAGGCGGGTGGATCACAAGGTCAAGAGATCGAGACCATCCTGGTCACCATGGTGAAACGCCGTCTCTACTACAAATACAAAAAAATTAGCTGGGCATGGTGGTGCGTGCCTGTAATCCCAGCTACTCAGGAGGCTGAGGCAGGAGAATTGCCTGAACCCAGGAGGCGGAGGTTGTGGTGAGCCGAGATGGCGCCATTGCGCTCCAGCCTGGGTAACAAGAGCGAAACTCCGTCTCAAAAAAAAAAAAAAAAAAAAAATCTGATCTCCGAAATCGTCTTGAGCAGGATTGGCAGCCTATAACCTGTCAATGGCTAAGGTAGGATGATATGGTGGAAAGGGCCCAGGCTTCAAAGTCAGACAAACATAGGATTGAATTCTGGCTTAGCCATTAGACTATGTGTTCTTGGGCAAATTACTTCTCTGTTTCCTTATCTATACAAAGGAGACAGTAGCACAATGTCCAACATATAATGTGTTCCATAAATGGTGGCCAAGGATAAACTGACATTTGAGATAATTTGGGGTCACAGAGCCAATCATTGCACAATTCACAGACACCATTCCAACCAAGGTGTCAGCCTACTAAAGATTATATATGAATCTTCCCTGGGATGTTTGCATTTCCATAAGGTCCCCTGAAGATTAAAACCTTAACAGAGTGTCCTCTCTGTCTCCCAAGGAGTAAATGAATGAAGACTTGAAACAGTGCTTGGCTGATTGGCTTTCAGTTCTCTGAACTGCACTCACCTCAGGATCTGTGCCTTCTTCGTAGGAGTGAATGCTGAAGGCCATGCCATCAAATGTGTGGTCCATCCGCAGCACAGCCAAAGCCAGCCCAGCCACCGTCAGATTTGCTCTCTGTCCAGAAAACTCCATCTTGTGACCAGCATGCTCAATTATCCTCAGAATTCTGCAAGAACCCACAGATGGAGAAGAGCATCCTACCCCTTAAAAGTAAAACCCACCTCCTTACAAGATTTCCTCATTGCAAGACTTTTCTTTGTGTTTTAATCACTATCTTTATATCACTTAGGAATTATTAAATAAGAGCACCGGCTTTGGAATCAGACAAGTTGATGTCTAAATCTTAGCTCCTCTCATATGTAACTGTGCGGCCAAATACAGTAATCTCACTTAGCTTCAGCTTCCTCACCTGCAAAGTCAGAAGTAATACTACACTCATCTCAAAAGATTGTTGTGAAAATTAACAAAATTGTAACATGTAAGCGACACCCTTCAGGGCCTCGTAAGACTTTATAAGAAGTTTGGATTTCATTCTATGTGTAATGGAAAGCCACTGAGTGGTTTTAAAAGCAAGATAAGGACATGATCTGATATATACATTAAAAGATTACCGTGGGTGCCATGTAGAAGATGACCCATAGAGGGTCAAGAATGGAGGCAGGGAGATCATTTAGGAAGTTTTTTGTTGTTGTTTTGTGTTTTTGAGATGGAGTTTCGCTCTTGTTACCCAGGCTGGAGTGCAATGTCGCCATCTCGGCTCACCGCAACCTCCACCTCCTGGGTTCAAGCAATTCTCCTGCCTCAGCCTCCTGATTAGCTGGGACTACAGGCGCGCACCATCATGCCCAGCTAATTTTTTTGTATTTTTAGTAGAGACGGGGTTTCACCATGTTGACCAGGATGGTCTCAATCTCTTAACCTCGTGATCCACCTGCCTCGGCCTCCCAAAGTGCTGGGATTATAGGCATGAGCCACTGTGCCTGGCCAGGAAGTTGTTATAGACAGTTTGGTGAGAGAACTAGGTCTAGGAATAGGGTGGTGGTGGTGGAGGAGATGAAGAGAAGTAAATGAATTCCACTGGAATATTTAAGGGATTTTATAAGTGGGTGTACAGAGTACATACAAGAGTTGGTTATTGATTGGCTGTGAAGTTGGAGGGAGGTAACTGGTACTATTGTCGAGTTTTTCACTTTAACATTGGTTGGATACATTTTATACACATTAAGAACACTGAGGGAGCACAAAGGTTGGGGAAATAGACTGGGGGTCTGGTTTGGGGTAACTGTTTACTTGAAAACTTGCTGTCACTAAGATTCAGTTAGAATTCAAATACATCCTTTCACAATGAATATTTGAGTAAAGTGACCCCATTGCATTGTACTAACTGAGCTTTCAATGTGTAACTACCTGACTTTTAAAATCGATGATGACTGTATGCCAAAAAATTGATAATATACACAGTCGTCCATTGATATTTTTGGGGGATCTGTTCCAGGACTCCCATGGATACAAAAATCCATGGATGCTTAAGTACCTGATATAAAATGGGGTAGTATTTTCATATAGCCTATGTACATCATTGTATATTTTAATCTCTAGATTACTTGTAATGCCTAATACAATGCAAATGCTATGTAAATAGTTGTTATACTGTATTTTTTAGGGAATAATGATGAGAAAAAAGTCTGTACTTGTTCACTATCAACGCAAGATTTTTTTAAGGATATTTGCAATCTGTGGTTGTTTGAATTCACAAATGCAGAATGCACAGATACAGAGGGCCGACTGCATTTTAAATCTTAAGAAATAATGTCTTTCTCCAAAGTATTAATACTTACTCATTGCTAACTTCATGCAGATCAGAGGCTGAATCGTTTTGCTTTTCCAAAACAACGCTGATTATTTGTAATATAATGTGGGTTAGGTTCATACTTATCTCATCACATTGTGAAATATCTGATATTTTAGAAACAATGATCTTTGTCTCTTCTTTATCCAGGGATGGGGATTCATTTATCAAATTTAAAATGTGCTCTGCAACATCCTCAGCATTCTCTGGGGAAAGAAAGTTGAGACATAAAAGCTGCATGACTTAGTCTTCTGCCATTCTGGTGTACTTCCTTCCCTTTAAAGAGTAAAGAGGGTGAGATGAGAATACTTACCAAGGTAAAACGTTTACAGAAGGAAAACGTTGGCCCTTTGTTTCTACAATAGATGTAGTCCCAGAAAGTAGAACGTAAGTCAAGTTTTTATTGATTAAAAAGTTTTCATTCACTAAATCCTTTTTCAAATGTACAGGGAACTCTTTTTGTCCCTGAAGAATTATCTTGAAATTTTATTCTAATTAAATTGAGACTTTTGAGTATTGGATTGTGTTAAGTAGATCTCATCTTATACTCAAACATCAACAAACACTCAGTCTATGTTTTCTTAATTAAGGGTGGTGGTTACATTTTCCTGTCAAGAACCATCAAACCACAGAAAAAAAGCAAATATGGACTACATCGTAATAAAAAGCAGTTAATTTAGATTTTCCAGAGAGTAAGAACAATAGATATTAACTCACTCGCTTTTTTCTTCACGTTTTACTATGGAAATTTGCAAGCATACACAAAAGTAGAAATAACAGCATAATGAATTTCCATGGTCCTCATGAATCACCCAACTTCAACAAGTGTCAACAAATGGCTAATCTCATTTTATCTACACTCCCACTCACCTTTTCCCCAACCCCAGATTATTTCAAACTGACATGATATTATTTTTATCCATAAACACTTCGGTATGTATCTCCAAAATAAAGGATTTTTACATGTCACAACCACAATAACAATTAAAATTAAATTTAATTATTAGCAATAATATTCAAAATCATCAAATATCCTGTCAGTGCCCAAAAGTTCCTGTCTCATAAATGCTTCTTCTAAATAGTTGTTTTGTTTGAATCACGATCCACTTTTAAAGTGAAGAGCTTTGTTAAATGAATACAGCACAAATTAGATTTTAGTTCAATAGAACACATATAAAGCTGAGCTTTCTTGTGGTGTCTTCCTAGCTTAAAGCAATCACATTCAAGTCCAATAACCAAAATATAAAAGAAAATGTTCAAAAAAATGCAATTTGTTAAGAAAAATTCCAGACAGAGCTAACACTCATAACGCACTTAACCCAGGTTATATTACAAATAATCAACCTGTTTCGGAAAACAAAATAATTCAGCATAAAATTCATCCCTTCTCTCTCTGTCTTTCTCTTCCTCCCTCTCTTTCAATGACCTGCATAGTTGTGCCTCCTCAAATCTCTCTCCTACCCCAAGCTCCCCACAACTTAACACCTTTAAAAGCCTACACACACTACCTTTTGCTTTCTCCTCCTCCTCCTTACATTCTTTCTTTATTCTATCCTTTTTTCTGCAAACTTTCTGTCCCCATCAATGTAAAATAAGCAATCATAACTGAGATCCTCTCAATTCTCCCCCCAGCCATTACCTCGATTTGTCCAATAAAGGATCACATAGGAACTGAGCTAGCAAAGACAGAGTTCTCCCTGAGGAGATGGGAGGAAGAGAGGTGATTGAACAAGGTTGTAATTGTTTTTGAATTAATATTTTGTCCCAGTTAACATCTATCTTCTGGTAAGTTAAAGAAACTGAGAAAATATTAAGACTAGGGATGATAGAAAAAGATAGTGAGCTCATTCACAGAACTTTCTACTGCTCTTATTAAATTGCTCAGACTGTTGAAAATGGAATAGCAAGAGCTGCCTAGTCATGATTTTGGGCCTCAGTGGTGCAATTTCACTTTCACGTAGTCCCTGCTGTGGCAGAATGAAAGTAAACAGCAGGACAATGGGAGACTAACTATACTGTGAAAAGTGATAATAGACTTTTTCTCTGGAGTTATATAGTTTTTAAGGAAAATTCAAGGTGAATTACACTCATCGTGTAAAAATTCCTGGTCCCCAAGCAAAAGCAATAAAGGGACTCCTCCTTTATTTATTGAAGAATAAATTGATCCTCATTCCTTGAAATACTGTTACAGTTAATCTGCCAGTAATTACAACATTTTAAATAATAATATCTGCTATTTACTGAGCAATTTCTATGAGCCAGTGTTCCAGGTTATCTCTTGCGGTATAACAAATCACCCTAAAACTTAATGGCTTAAAGCAACAATTTGTTATTATCCTTCATGGTTCTGTGTGTTAACTAGGCTCAGTTGAGTGTACTCGCTTGGAGTGTCTCACACAGTTGAAATCAGATAGCAGCTGAGGCTGAACACATCAGAAGGCTAATCTGGGCTGGATGTCCAAGAGGGCTAACTCACGTGTCTGGCAATTGATGCAGACTAGTCAGTTGGGCTGTTGGCTGTACTCCCTACACATGGCCTCCCACAGTGGTGTAGGCTCAGTAGGGTGCTGGGTCTGGCTTGTGATGTACTGGAGCCAGCTTGTACCAGCTAATGAGAACCAATTGTTAAATTTTCAGGAATTTTGTGAGCTAGTTGTTAAACATGGCCATTATTAAAAATTAAATTATGTAAACCTACAATTGCATAAATTATACTTTAAAATGATGATACTCAAAACACTTCACTTCCCAATTATTTTGCTATATTTTACTAATCTATGCTCTTGTGATTATTTACATATCTACTGTATCTGTGCAAACATCTCTTACCAACTTTATAGTTCAGTGACTATACATTACATTGTAGTTTGTATGCAGCCATGGAGGAGATGGTATTATACCATGAAAACTGGCAAAAGCTACAAACCAGTACCTTCCTTGGGTAGAGCTTGTTGTTAAATATTTTTCAGCACACCACTGTTTGAACTACTTACAGCATGGTGGCTGGCTCTGAGGAAGCATCTCAAATGAGAGTGTACCAAGAGAAAGGATGCAGAAACTTTCAGTCCCCTTAAACGTTAGTCCCATCATTGGCAAAGCCATTTCTTCCAAATTCTACTGGGCTAAGCAGTCACAAGCCAGCCCTGATTCAACTCCCAATTGACAAATGAGTTGGTGGGCATTTTGGAGACAGGATACAACAGCAAGGCATTATATGTGTTTTCTCATCTATTCATCACAATAACCTTCATATTAGTCATGAAAGTACTCACATTATCCCTTTTAAATAGATTAAGAAGTTAAAACATTGAAATAATCTAACCTAGTGCTAACTCCAAAGCTTGAGCTCTTCAGTATCACTTTGTGTAGCATCTTTGCCTTTGGCCCTTTTCTCCACCATGTTGGGGGTTGGAACAGCTGTGCTTTGCAGTCTTCCTACCTGACCTCCTGGGAATTCCACTGCTTTCTCAAGGTTGGGCGCGGTGGCTCAAACCTGTAATCCCAGCACTTTGGGAGGCCTAGGTGGGTGGATCACGAGGTCAAGAGATCGAGACCATCCTGGTCAACATGGTGAAACCCCGTCTCTACTCAAAATACAGAAATTAGCTGGACATGGTGGCGTGTGCCTGTAATCCCAGCTACTCGGGAGCCTGAGGCAGGAGAATTACTTGAACCCAGGAGGCGGAGGTTGCGGTGAGCCGAGATTGCGCCAATGCACCCCAGCCTTGGTAACAAGAAGTTAAACAACAACAAAAAAAAAGCACTCACTATCCTGCCCCAATGGTGGAATGTGTTTGCTTTTCTAATTCTTCTAGACAGTCCTCAGGAGAGAGTTTTGTGAAAAGTTCTAGTCAACGTCACTAGAGCCTGATGCATCTTTACTGTCATGGAGGTAACAAACATTGACCACAGAAGAGAACCCCAAAAACTTTGAAATAACAGTACCTTTTCTAACTCTGTGATGTTAAAGAATTAAGAAAAATGAGTATTTAAGTGAGAGAGCTGAAGAGTTTTTCTTCAACCAAGATATCTAATGCTTGTCAGCAAGATTGAAAGCAAAAGAAAATATATTGTTTCAATGTGAATACATTTTCTTTCTTTCTTTCTTTCTCTCTTTCTTTCTCTCTCTCTCTCTCTCTCTCTCTCTCTCTCTCTCTCTCTCTCTCTCTCTTTCTTTCTTTCTTTCTTTCTTTCTTTTTTTTTGAGACGGAGTTTCGCTCTTGTTACCCAGGCTGGAGTGCAATGGCACGATCTCAGCTCACCTCAACCTCCGCCTCCTGGGTTCAGGCAATTCTCCTGCCTCAGCCTCCTGAGTAGCTGGGATTACAGGCACATGCCACCGTGCCCAGCTAATTTTTTGTAATTTTTAGTAGAGACGGGGTTTCACCATGTTGACCAGGATGGTCTCGATCTGCCGACCTCGTGATCCACCCTCCTCGGCCTCCCAAAGTGCTGGGATTACAGGCGTGAGCCACCGCGCCCGGCCCATTTTCTTTCTTTTATATTGTATTCATTGTTCATTAAGCCCCTAATTTACAAGTAGAATAGGATTCTTCCAAAGATAATAAACTCAATAATTTACTTTTCAGTTATATACATTACAATCATCATCCAATTGTTCTTTAACTCCATGGTAGTTTTCTAGATATAAAATGACTTCTCACAGTCAATTTTCTAAAAATCCCAACAACAATTCTGTTGTGGTTATGACTGTTTGTTAACTTTTTCTTCCACAAGAAAAAATTCTATTAACATGTCTAAAGAAAATGTGTCACTCAGAAGGAGGGAGGTCAGCGTGAAACACAAACTCTCCGTCTTTCTGCCCATTCCCTTCAAGCTGTAACATTTCCTATTGCCCTGACTCTTGGTTTCTGATCTAGAAATCATCAGAGCTGTGTTTCCTTTTCTCATTCTTCTAGATAGTCCTCAGCAAGGATCTAAAACTTGCATTCTCTGTAAGGAAAACAGGTCTGAGAAGTTCACTGCCTCAAGGCCAATTCCCTGGCCCTTCTGCGAGGTACTGGAATGCCTGTTCCTCAATTTCTGACATTTCACTATGGGAGGGACCCATTTTATGTAATACAGTCATGTCTAGCAAGTTGTCTATGAGGAACAGATTCAGTGTCTGGTGAGAGCTCATTTCCTGGCTCATAGACGTCCATTTTTTTCACTGTAACCTCACGTGGTGAAAGGGGCAAAGAAGCTCTCTGGGGCTTTTTTTATTAGGGCACTAATCTCACTCATGAAGGCTCCATCCTCATGACCTAATCACCTCCTAAAGGCCTCATCTCCAAATGCCATCACATTGGGGTTAGAATCTCAACGTATGAATTTTTGAGGCACACGAACATTCACCCTATAGTATATGCCTCACCAAAGGAGACATAAAGATGGCAAATGTGCATATGAAAAGCTATTCAACAACATATGTCATTAAGGAATTGCAAATTTAAGCAACAATGATATACCACTACACACCTATTAGAATAGCCGAAATCTAAAACACTGACAACACTAAATGCTGGAAAGGATGTGAAACAATAGAAACTCCCATTGCTGATGAGAATGCAAAATGGCACAGCACTTTGGAAGGCAATTTGGCAGCTTCTTACAAGACTAAACCTACTCTTATCATACAATCCAACAACCACACCTTTTGTTCTTTACCCAAATGAGTTGAACACTTAACATCCATACAAAAACCTGCACACAGATGTTTATAGTAGCTGTATTCATAGTTAACAGAACTTGAAAGCAACCAAGACGTCCTTCAGTAGGTGAATGAGTAAATAAACTGTGGTACATCCAGACAATGGAATATTATTCAGTGCCAAAAAGAAATGAGCTGCCAAGCTATGAAAAGACATGGAAGAAATTTAAATGCACATAACTAAGTGAAAAAAGCCAATCTGAAAAGACTGCATACTGTAAGATTCCAACTATATGGCCTTCCGGAAAAAACAAAAACACAGAGATAGTAAAAAGATCCGTGATTGCCAGGGGTTGGGAGGAAGGAGGGATGAATAAGTGGATGTTAGAGGACTTTTAGAGCAGTGAAAATATCCCATATGACACTGTAATGGTGAATTCATGTCATTATACATTTGTCCAAACCCACAGAATGTACAACAGCAAGACTGAACACTAAAACTATGAAGTATTGGTGATAACAATGTATCAGTGTAGATTCAATTGTAACAGATGTACCACTCTAGTGGGGAATATTGATGGTGGGGGAGTCTGTGCATGTGGTTGGGGGAGGGTATATGCTGGAGCTATGTACTTTGTGCTCAGTTTTGCTGTGATTCTACAACTGCTCTCAAAAATAAAGACTATAAAAATTAACAAAATAAAAAAAAAGTTTTAGCTAGACTGACCAAGATAAAAAAGTGAAGGTACAAATTACTAAAATCAGGAATAAAGGTGCTCTGGGAGGGCATTACTACCAGCCATAATCTAAAACACGGACAATAATCATAAGTGTTTACAAGGATGTGAAGAAATTGGAACCTTCATACAGAGTTGGCAGAGATGTAGAATGGCACAATTGCTGTGGAAAACAGCTTTGCAGTTCCTCAAAAAGCTAATCATAGGCTTACCATATGACCTAGCAATTCTACCCTTCAATGTATACCCAAGAAAATTGAAAACGTATGTCTACACAAAATCTGTACGTAAATGTGCATAGCCAGATTTTTAATAATAGCCAAAAGGTGGAAAAGAAATGTCCATCAACTGATGAGTTAATAAGCAAAATGTGGTATGTCTATATAATGGAATATAATGTAGCCGTAAAAATGAATGAAGCAATGATACATGCTACAACATTAGATGAACCTCAGAAACATTAAATGCCCCAAATAGGCACAATTCATAGAGACAAAAAGTAGATTAGTGGTTGCCCAGAGCTGGGGTTGGGGAGAAATGGAGAAACTGCTAATGAGTACAGGGTTTCTTTTTGGGGTGAAGATATATTCTGGAATTACTGATGATGGTTGCACAATCTAGCGAATATCCTTTTAAAAATCCACTAAATTGTACACATTAAATGAGTGAATTTTATGATATGTGAACATCTCCATTAAAAATATCTAAACTATATTGAGATATCGATCTCTGCTTATCAAATTACAAAAAGATCCAGAAGTCTGATAACAAAATGCTGTGTTGATGGAGGAATTGTGAAAAAGGCACTTTTAATACCTTGCAAATGGGAATCTAAAATGTTGTAAGTATTACAGAGAGCATTTTGACACCATCAGAAGTATGATTGAGCCAGCAATTCCACGTTCAAGGATGTGTGCTTTAGGTATACCCTTCTTTCCCAAAATTGTGACATATGTGTAATATTCTTTGAAGCAGTGAGGTTTTTATTTTAAAGAGGTACTCTTTATTTTGAATCTCTTTTACCTTATAATATGAAATATGCTAACAGTGTCACAAACCAAAATAAAAGCCAACATGGTCTACAAATGTATTTTTGAAAGAAATGCAACCTTCTAGATTAGCTGCTTAGGCAATGCCATCTCTAAGGCATCTTATACAACATCAAAAATGGAAGTTCTTTTAAAATATGTTATACTATTTTCCCTACAATAAAAAAACCACAAAAATAGTTGTACAGTCATGCTTTCAAAGAAAAATGTTACTAACAACCTAAATACTCATCCACATGAAACAGGTTAAATTGCTAAATTGTGGCACATTTATTGTGGTATAATACCATGCAGCAGGGGAAAAAGAATGAGGAAACTCTTTATATACTGAGATTATATATATTTATAGACAATAAATTTATATATTTATATATGTATTTATATATAATAAACTCTGCAATATACTATTAAGACAAAAAAGCAAGGTGAAGAATAGTGTGTATAGCATTCTCCAGTTTGTGTACAAAAAGTGAGGGCGAGTATATGTGGATGTATACATATACATGCCATTATGAATGCATAAAATGTCTCTGTGGATAGTGACTGAATGGCTGAGGTCAGCAGTGGGAGAGACATGTTTTACATATACTCTTTTTGTTTTTTGAATATTGAACTCAGTGAAGTATTACCTATTAATTTCTTAATTAAAATTAATAAAAACAATAATTAGCCAAAAAAGTAAAATAAGCCCAGGCGCGGTGGCTCATGCCTGTAATCCCAGCACTTTGGGAGGCCAAGGCAGGTGGATCCTGAGGTCAGGAGTTTGAGACCAACATGAGACCAACATGGTAAAACCCCGCCTCTACCAAAAATATAAAAACTTAGCCAGGCATGGTGGCAGGCACCTGTAATCCCAGCTACTCGGAAGGCTGCGGCAGGAGAATTGCTTGGACCTGGGAGGCAGAGGTTGCAGTGAGCCGAGAACATGCCATTGCACTTCAGCCTGGGCAACAAGAGTGAAACTCAGTCTCAAAAAAAAAAATGTATAAAACAAAAACAAACAAAAATCACTGAAACACTGATAGTCCTAACATCTCATGCCCCATCACCACCTCCACCAACATTAATCATCTTGGTTCTGAAATTGGATTTTCGTAAGGTAGATTTTCCTAAGTGATGTTTTCCTATGCTGTCTTTGGTTTGAGGTCAAGTAGGCAAAGTAATCAAAGTTCCATAATTTGTCTTATATGTACAGAACAATCTTACCATCACTTATAGTAATATTAGCAAGATCCACAATCTTGTCAGGAAGTTCTTGAAGCAATTTGCATTGTTTAAACTTTGGCTTTTCCCACTGAGATTTGCCTGTGTTGATGCTGATTAAACTGAAAAAGAGAGAAAAGAGCTTTCTCATCAGAGGATGAGGCAAGGATAGTCTTAAAGCAAATGGTAACGGAACGGGTGTATCCTTGGCGTGCCTTCTCCTCGCCTGTCCCCAGCCTCCTGGCATAGTGAGCAAAGGTGGGAGCCTAGTACTACTTTGTGAAATGAAGCAATTTTGCTATTAGGAGCAAGTGAATCTAGAATCAACATGTGGGAAAGGGGAAGCGGGATGGATAAACAGGCAAGGGAGATGGGAATGGGGCATGGCAATGTTCCGCTGGCCAAGAGTCAAGGCAGAAATACTGCTCCTCTAGACATGACTCTTTACTCTCACTATCCCTTCTTACCCTTTTTAAAGGAGAATTTCCTGTTGGAATGTGGTCTCTATCTCAGCATATTAACTGACTCAAAACAATTAGTATAGAGTCCTCTACAGCCCATTTTCCTTCATCATCCACCCTCCCCAAATTTAAAC
This sequence comes from Callithrix jacchus, assembly GCF_049354715.1. Lineage (NCBI taxonomy): Eukaryota > Metazoa > Chordata > Mammalia > Primates > Cebidae > Callithrix > Callithrix jacchus. Next base: position 133,150,859 of record NC_133524.1, on the reverse strand, counting down.
CAGTTCATTTCGGGAGGCCGAGGCCGGTGGATCACGAGGTCAAGAGATCAAGACCATCCTGGTCAACAAGGTGAAATCCCGTCTCTACTAAAAATACAAAAATTAGCTGGGCATGGTAGTGCGCACCTGTAGTCCCAGCTACCTGGGAGGCTGAGGCAGGAGATTTGCTTGAACCCAGAAGGCGGAGGTTGCACTGAGCCGAGATCGTGCCATTGCACTCCAGTCTGGGTAAAAACAGCGAAACTCCGTCTCAAAAAAAAAAAAAAAAAAAAAAAAAAACCAGTTCATTTCAAGTCAGCTAACACATTTATTGAGCACCCACTCTGTTCTAGGAATGTTAATAGGTAGCACAAACAGGGCAGGGTTTCATCGGTCCCTCAAGGAGCTTGTAATTAGGGGGTTTAAAACTCGAAATGTAATTACTCGAGACTTAGGGCAAATATAAGATGAAAAGCTGTAAAAACAAAACTGAATCTACCAAACCACCAAGGAAAGAGATGTTACTTTCAGCATTTGAGCTTGGAGGACAAGGTAGAAAGGACAGAGGTAGAGAAAAACCTCTGTCCCCAACCCCAAGAAGGGTAAACAGCACAAGCAGACAAAGAGACACTAGGAAGCTTCGCTCATTGAGCTCAGAACAACAAATGGCCTTTTTGACTGGAGTGTACGGTACAGGGAGGGAGAATGAGTGAGGCAGCAGGAGAGGAAGCCCATGGTCTGATGGACTATATTGAGGGGTTTGGACTTAATTCTTGGGGCAATGTCAAACTGGAGCAGGACGGTGGCATGATGGCAGCCGTACTTCAGGAAGATCACACTGGCAGCAGCGTGGGGTACAGTTGGTGGAGCAGGCAAGGTGTACCATGCAGTTAGATAGCAAGGAGACTGCTCTAAGAGTGGGCAATAAGGGCTTGCACCAAGGTAGTGGCAGTGGGGTTGGAAAGGAAAGGCTAGATGTGGGCTCTGACTAGGACCGTCAAAGCTGCAGGAGTTGCCGACTGATTAGACACAGGGAGGAGAAAGAAAGTCCTTGAAGTTGCTTTCTAAAAGAGGGCTTTTTAGCTTCTGTCAAAATCTGCTGCCCCTCTAGTCTTGCCCACTTAAGTTAATGGCATAAACCATGAACAGCAGAGAGTAAGAAAAGAGGGCTGATGATTTTAAAAAGGAAAATGATAAAGTCAACAATAGAAGAGTGATTTAGTAAATTACTATGGCCCATCAACTAGTTTCCAAGGCCATTTTCTTTTAGATGAACATTAAGATCATGAATGTAAAACATGGAAAATGTTTGATAAACCACTGAATGGAAGGGTAAATTGCATTATTGATATGAGGACAGTGATTACCACTACATAAAATTTAAAGGCATATGGAGAAAGGCTAGATGAAAAAAATACATGCCAACCTAAAAACAGTTTCGTTCAGGCAGTGGGGGTATGGGTGAATTTTTCTCTTTTGTCTTCTTGAATTTTCTTCTGGGATGATGGGTAACTTTTACCTTTTGTCTCCTTGAAAATTTTTCTTATTATGTTGGATGTGTATGTTCAAACAGGTCCAAAAGGTAATAGACAGAAATATTGGCACTAGAGATGGAGGAAGGGAGCACGCTCAGACAAATGACATAGAAACATGTCCCCAATTAAGCAGATCTTTGTGTATCTAAATTAGCAATTAGAACTTGGCCTGAACATACCAGATTCTTGTGGCGTTTCCATCCTCATTTTTTATGCATCTAGTTTGGGCTGTCTCTGTAGGGTTGGTTAATAGCCACTTATATGTCCCTTTGTATTTAGAGAGGGTTTCATCAGCTTTGCAGTTTCCAGGCTCTACCGAGAAAATGAATGCACATTTTAAAGGTCAAGAGTCACTGAAAAGTATTACGAACATCCATTATTAAAATTACTATATAACAATATAATATAGTAATATATTATATATTATTATGAATGTTATTACTATGCTGCACGTGAAGATCAGCAAATTAAAAAGCAAACGTTTTCTACCTTGACATTTGGACCAGGACTTATTGAAAATATCATTACATGGAATGTTTTTTTATTAATAATAAACCACCCAATATAACTGCATATTTAATCCTTTTCATTAAAACAGCCAGTTGATGAGAGAGGTTTTTCTAAATTGTTTTGTAGAGATGGCTTCTTGCTATGTTATAGAGACTGGTCTGAAACTCCTGGCTTCAAGCAACCCTCCCATCTCAGCCTCCCAAAGATCTGGGATTATAGGCGTGAGCCACCTCACCTGACACTGTTTTGTCTTGTTTTTAAAACAATACATATGAATTGAAAAAATTCAAGCCACACATTGGAGTGCAGAGTCAAAAGTCAAAAGCCCCCACCTACCAGCTGCCCAGCTTCTGAGATACCCACTGTTATCAGTTTTATGTCCAAAGACGAGACTGTAAGCCAACTTCTCTCTCTGGAATGGCCCCCTTCTTAATGGACTCTGGGATAGATTTTGTTTTAGTAAACTCAGTGTATCTGAAATTATCAATATAGACAGGGGAGGTCTGTTTTGTTTGTTTGTTATATGAGGTTTCACTGTGCCACTCAGGCTGGAGTGCAGTGGTGTGATCATGGCTCACTGCAGCCTCAATCTCCTGGCCTCAAGTGATCCTCCTGCCTCAGCCTCTTGAATAGCTAGCACTACAGGTGTGCATCACCAAGTTTAGCTAATTTTTTATTTTTGTAGAGACAGAGTCTTGCTTTGTTGCCCGGGGTGGTCGCAAACTCTTGACCTTAAGTGATCCTCCTTAAGTGCTAAGATTATACATGTAAGCCACTGCATGCAGCCTGGGGCTCTGTTTTTGATGTTGGTGCTGAGGGACAGGGCAAACTTCCACAGACAGCTGCTAAGGCAAGGTTTGGCTGTCACATGAAGGGAAATGTGACCTGGGCTAAGTCTATATGATAAGTTCCTAGTTTTTACTGAGCACTCGCTGGGTTTGATGACCCTGATTCTGGAAATCTTTCCCTCAAGTGTTGAGAGTGGTGTGAGAAGTGGCCCAGCCAGCTTTGCTCAGCCGTCTCAGTCTCCATTCTGAGTAAGGGTGAAAGGTGCCTTCCTCTCACTCTTAGGACACATTTGTTAGTGTCATGTACGTGGTGGACTCTGCCTGTGGCTTCAACACGTTTCTGCCCTCCATTTCACTCTCACCCCTGCACCATCCCAGGCTGCCCTCTGATACTTAATCTATTGCCACGGATTGTGCATTCTGATGCCTGTGTGTGTTATCTGGCATTAGAGCTATGTGAGTTCAATGATTTCTACAGCAGTCTATTGGGAAAAAGGAACAAAGCTGTACTGGGAAGGAGGTGGAGTGACCTTTTAGTCTTTCACTTTTACCAGGAAAGCTTTGCTAATCAGAGAATGCCCATGATAGAAATCTGGGACAGTACCCAGATCACTTGCCAAGATGTATAATATGGCTGAATCAATCAATAAATTAGCAAATATCTATTGGGCATCTATTGTGTGTTAATGAGGAAGCTCTTTAATTCTCTGAGTATTTATGCAAGAGAGAAAACTCTCCCATTCTACTGATGGACTGACCATTGCTAATACCCAGAGCTGACCAGAGACTTTGGTAACTCCTCCAGCACTCTGTTCTTCCATAAGTTCTTAAAGGTAGAAAGGTCATCAGATCAAGTGGGTACCAAGAATATGGAAAGGAACATAAAGATGACTTCTCTCCTTTTGGAACTCAGAATCCTTAACCAGGCATACATTATGACTTTTGTAATAAAAGAAGTAAATTTGTGGCCGGGCGTGGTGGCTCAAGCCTGTAATCCCAGCACTTTGGGAGGCCGAGGCGGGCGGATCACAAGGTCAGGAGATCGAGACCATCCTGATCAACATGGTGAAAACCCATCTCTACTAAAGATACAAAAAATTAGCTGGGCATGGTGGCTTGTGCCTGTAATCCCAGCTACTCAGGAGGCTGAGGCAGGAGAATTACCTGAACCCAGGAGGCGGAGGTTGCGGTGAGCTGAGATTGCGCCATTGCACTCCAGCCTGGGTAACAAAAGCAAAAAAAAAAAAAAAAAAAAAAAAAAAAGAAGTAAATTTGTACTGCAATAGCCACCCCCTAAAAAATTACCTAGTTTTTTCACTGCAACATCTTCAGAGTTTACTAATAACATCAATTGATCCTGTGTGAAGTTTCCGTGCGTGAAGTTGCCACATATTTTACTTTTGATTTTGCTAATCAATTCAGAGGATGCTAAGGAAGAGCTGGCTTTTATGATGACCTGACAAACACAGCTACAAATCAGAATAAAAAAGAAAGATTGTTGGAGTTATGTCAACGAAGTGCAACTTTGCCTGCAGTGCTGAAATTCTGTACCGCTGATGTAATTGGTAGTTCATAAATGTCAAACATTTTACAGCTATTAAGTGGACCATCCTAAGAAGTAATGGAAGACAGCATACTGAAATGTTCCGATAATTTTCTCCTATCCAAAACAGACAATGCAAAACCTACTTTCAAAAGAATGGTCAGAAATGTATTCATTGTGCTGAAATTGCTAGCCTTGAGATTTCTCTAAGAGTTTGTAATAATTAAAAGAGAAGATGGAGTTCTCATTATTTCAGATAGAACCTTTTATTCTCCTGGTCTCCAATTTCCCCGTCATTAAGAAAATAGGGCAAAGAGGCACATGATGCTCAATTAGTCTATAAAGAAGTGTTCTGAAGAAGGCTCACTTCTATAGTAAGTAATAATGATGATAATGATGATGGTAGTAGCTAACATTTGTGAAGCTCTTCCTCCACATGTTCTCACAACAACCATATGAGGTAATGCTATTATTATTCCCATAATACAGATGATGGAACTCAGCCTCAGGGAGGTAACGTTTCCCATGGTCACAAAGGCTCAGTCTTTATGACCACTAAAAGATCGCTGACGAAAGGTTAGGGCTGTCCTTGACTTCATCCTCTATGCTCTATAGCAAGATCCTCAAATATTCTGAATTCCTTTAATATTCCATTAAGAAGCACATTTCGGATTTTAAAAACTTACCTATATCTTTCTTCCATTTCCATTTGTAGATACAGCTTGTTGAAGAACATATTTACTAAGTGTCCTGCCAGCTGCAAGTTAGACATACCTGCGCTTGCTCAAAACTTCTCTCTATGTCTGATCTAAGTGATGTCTCCCCCTCCCCTGATCCATATTTGGTGAAGTCCCTGCTCATCCTACCTCCTTCCTTTGGGGCCTATCTCTTCTCAGCTTTCATCTTTCCAGTCCGCAGAGGAGTCTTCATTTTAAACCTCTCCTCCTGCTTGCAACAGACCCTCTACTCCATTTCAAAGACCTCTTCATCAGTCTTCTTTGGCTATATGTTCTTCCTGATGTGCATCGAACACATCAACAATAGCCAGCATTCTTGGAGGAGCTGGACCACGAGTCTGAACAGAACTGAAGCTACTTTCCATGTTGTTGCTGTTTCCAACTTCTCTGTTAAGTATTTCATGGACCTTTTTGACCACGGCAAACACTTCACTCCCCTGACCCAGACTATGACCACCCCATTTTCTCTTCATCGCAAAGCGACAGCAGGCTGGCTGCTAGGCTGTGCCATGACCAACCGAAACAACATATTTCATGAAGGCAAGGGCCTGATTACAGCATCTGTGAAATAATCGTTGGGTACTTTGATCTCCTTCTGACAACTTTGGCCATCTGGCCATACATATGGAATTAAATAGAAGGAAAATCAGAACTAAATGTACCCGCTATTAATAAACTCAGTTCCTACCTGTATGGTACATAGGAAATCGTAGCCATTCCTTGTCCTCTCTGTTCCAGCTAATGCAAAAGAAAAGTTCATAGTGACTGAAATCTTTAAACAAATGTCACAACTGAGTACAGGGATTATTGTTAACAACAATTAAATAATTATGCTTTACATTTATGTAACCCATGGCCATCTACAAACTATCTTTAAAAACATCAATGCATTTACTCCTCACACCAACCCTGTATGGTGGGCAATGCAAGGATTGTCATCCTGTTTTCTACATGAGGAATCTGAGTCACAGAGAAGTTAAGTGGTCTGCCCAATACCACACAGCTGACAAGTCACAGAACTGGGAGCAGAATCCAAGCCTTCTGGATCTAGATATTAACATGCTCTTGACACTATCAAACATTTACTATGTTCTAAGCCCTGTGCTAAACACTTAACATAGATTATCTCATTTTATCCTTCCAACAGCCCTCATCTTACAGATAAGGAAACTGTGGCATGGAGAAGTTAATTAAGTTGCCCAAGTTCTCGTAGGCTGGAAGTGGGAAAGCAGGGGTTCCAACCCAGGCAGCTTGACCCATTATCACCAAAAGGATTTTATACCCGTTATTGACAGGAATTTTAGTTATGTTATCTATAATGTGTTACGGCAAAATTTCTGACTCAGCTATTTACAGAAAATATTTTTAATGTCAATGGATAATTTGGAATGCACTACAGGCTTTTTGTTTTTTAAGAGACAGGGTCTTGCTCTATCACCGAGGCTGGAGTGCAGTGGTGCAATCATAATTCAGTGCAGCCTTGAAATCTGGGCTTATGTGATCCTCACACCTCAGCCTCCTGAGTAGCTGGGACTACAGGAATGCATCACCATGCCCAGCTAATATTTTTAAATTATTTTTTGTAGAGATGGGGTCTCTCTATGTTGCTCAGACTGATCTTGAACTCCTGGCCTCAAGCAATCCTCCCACTTCGGCCTCCCAAATCTCTGGGATTACAGGTGTCAGTCATTGCACCTGACCCCTGTACAGTGGGCTTGGTTGTATTCCGTATCATCAAAATATTTAAGTCATACTTAAGTATCTAAAAAGCTGTGTGCTTGTTACTCATTTTAGAGTGTGCTATTGTAAAGTTTTGAGGCAGTGCAACAAGAACTGAGAATTGGGGCAAGGATTATGGGCGATAGTTTTATCACACTCTGGCTTCAAATCTGGACAAATAGAGGGTGGATTTGTTGTGTGAATGCCAGTCTTGCAAACAATTGTGTCACTCTTGGAAGAGCTAGGCTTTTTTACAAGACATCTACAACTAAGAAATTCATTTACCATTTACAATCCTCGAGTCATTCCACACTCTTGTAGACCAGAAAATGTGCCTCAAAAAGCTGCCAAATGGATAGTTCAGAAAAGCAGGAGATGGTTTTCTTGATGGCTTTTTATGTAAACCCCAAAGGAAGTAATGTAATTTGACCCCCAGTTGTCACAACAGAACCTCGCCTGATAGTACACACTTGGGTGGAAGAGCTATTGACTTACATCTAATCAGGCATAGATAGGTCACAAGTAGATTCATTCTGAAAAATTACTTACAATAGCTTCATCCATGACCATCTCTTCCTCTGAAATGTCCCTGTATCAAAAGCATTACAAAAGTATAGGAAAATGAAATATAGAATGAAATATAGTACCAAGTATACAGGGTACAAAATCAGGAGAAAGGCAACTCTGAGGCAGAACAGTAGACTCCTCCCAGCTTGAAATTCAAATAATGCTGAGGCTCCAGAGGAACGCTTCCAAAGGGCTTGCTTATTATGTGCACACCAAAATGGTAGCAAACCTTTGACTTAGTAACCCTGCGTCCAGGAATCTATGTCATAATGGTAACAGCAAAAGTGCATAAAATGTACCAACAAGTAGAAGTTACTCAACTGTCCATCATTAGATCACTGGAGGAAAACATCATGGCACAACATATAAAATAACATATAAAAGAATTCTCTACTGTCATTAAAACAAATGAGCTATATCTGCATGTATTGGCCTGAAAAGGCATACATGATGTTTATTATAAAGCTTGAAAAGAAAGTTGTCCAACAGCATGTGGAGGAAAATCTTATTCTCTTAGTAAATACAGGAAAACAAATCTGGAGAAACCAATAAAATAAGCCGTTAACAGGAGTTCTGGGAGGGATGGGAGAAGACAAGTATTCAGAGATTTTTACTATCATGTTGCATATATTTCTGTGAAGCTCTAAGATTTTACAATGGTCACATGTAACTTTTATAATAAGGAAAAATAATAGACACAGTTTTTCAAAAGAATGTTGTATACCTGCAGACATCTCTAGTTTTGTTTTAGTAAGTTATGGACTGAATGTTTGTGTCTGCCCAAAATTCGACGTTGAAGCCCATTCCCCAGTGTGATGATATTAGGAGGTGGGGCCTTTGAGGGGTAATTAGATCATGAAGGTGGAGCTCTCATAAATGGGATCAGTGCCTGTGGTGGTGATGATGGTGGTGGGGGGGGGTGTGCATGTGTGTGTGTGTGTGTGTGTGTGTGTGTGTGTATACACATATGTTTTCATCCACAGTTCTTGGCTCATAACTCCCATAGCCTTTGTTACAGTCTTTTGTTATAATGTTGGGTGTGCTAGGCCTCAGACGCTGGCTGCAGCAAACAGAATCTCTCTGATCTTCTCCCACCTTCTTTTCACCTGCCCCAAGGCAGAACTCTAATCTTTCTTCACCTTTCTGATGATGAGTCTTGAGACCCTCTCCAGACAGAGTCCTGCCTCATATGAGACTCGGAAAAGGAATGCTGACATAATGATGCTTCCATAAAATCCCAAGGAGACTGGGTTTGGAGAACTTCCCAATAGCTCAACACATGGAGGTTCCTGGAGGGTGGTGCACACAGGGAGATCACAGAAGCTCCATGCCCCTTGTCCCTTACCTCGCCTTACACATCTCTTCATTTGTATCTTCTGCAGTATTCTTTACAATAAACCAATAAACATAACGTTTTTCCTGAGTTCTGTGAGCCACTCTAGCAAATTAATCAAATTCAAAGAGGGTGTCACGGGAACCCCAAGTTGAAGTCAGTTAGTCAGAAGTTCCGGAGGCCCGGACTTTTGATTGGTGTCTGGGGTGAGGGGCAGTCTTGGGACCTGTGAGATCTGAAGCCATCTTCGAGAGGATAGCCCCAGAATAGAACTGAAGTAGAGGACAACCAACTAGTGTCAGCTGCTTGGTGTATTGGGGGTAAATCCCCACACATTTGGTCATAGAAGTCCCCTATGGCGATTGTTGTGTTGGTATGACAGCAGAGAGAAAAATTTGAATTTTTCTGAAACAGTGCTCTTATAAGAAGAGACAGGAGAGCTTTCTCTCTCTCTGCTCTCTGCCACTTGAGGACACAACAAGAAGAGGGCAATCACCAGACACTGAACCTTCCAACCCTTGATCTTGGACTTCCCAGTCACTGGAACTGTGAGCAATAAATTTCTGTGATTTAAGCCATCTAGTTTGTAGTATTTTTGTTATAGTAACTCAAAACTGATTAACACAATAACCTACCATAGATTTACCTCCATTCATTTATATGAATATTCTTGAAACTAGTAATACTTGTATGAATTAATACTTGATTAATAATTAATAATTTATACTCAAATATGTAACGGAAACCAAAGTCCCAGTGTAGAGGAGACAGGCAGTAGCATTTCATGTTTTAAAAATCAGTTTACCACGGCTGAACAGAGCCATGCCAATTTTCCAAAGAGCTTCTGCCAGGTGTCCCTTTACAGAGGACTAGTGCAGGGAAAGAATACAGGGAGTATTTCCCAAGTAAGCAATTGCCTTTGCCCTATTTTCCATAATACTACTCAGCGTCTGCCCACTTCACTGCAATCACTTTTTGAAATTTGTGTCCCAAGCAAATCTTGGACTAGTCAACATTCTTGCTTTAGACATTTCAAGTTGACTTTGGAATTTCCCATTTCTGAAAGTGAATCATTTTATATTAAAAGGCTGTATAAATCCTCATGCATTGTCCATCATCCATAGCATTTCAAGGCATGATTTTTGTCTAAGTCACAGAATCATAGAATCTTAGAGATGAAAGGGGCATTAGAGGTAACTCAGTCTAACTGCACAACTTCTATTGATTTTCTTTTGTTTTATTCTCCCATTGACTTTATGCCCTACAATAGTAATACAATGTTTTTCCTCATGCCAAAGAGAACCTACTCAGGAAAAAAGATGCAACTAAACATGTGGTAGCCCTAAATCTCAGACACAAACATAGGAAATCCCCTCCAGATAGGAACAGACCCAAAATGCCCTCAAATTGCCATCTGACCCTCAGTAAATGTCATTCACGTACCTGCTTGTAATTTGGGTTTTCAGATTAGCAAGAAAAAATTCACTGTCCTGAAATATAGAATTCAGCTGTACAAGACAAAAAAAAATCAGTGTTAGTATTTTGCTCCTCTGGTTTAACCGAGCAAAGTCACCTGAGATGATGTGATCATTAGGCTGCACTCATTATTTCAGCTGGCTCAACATTTCCATCTGCTCCACAGAGTTTTCCAATTTACATTTTACCTACTGTTATGGGTTGAATTGGTCTTTCCAAAACTCAAATGTTGAAGCCCTAACCCTGAATATGGTTATATCCAGATATAAGCCCTTTTGGGACAGAATTAAGGTTAAATAAGACCATGAAGGTGGAGCCCTAATCCAATAAGACTGGTGTCCTTATAAGAAAAAGAGAGACCAGGGATGCATGTGCACAGAGGAAAGGTCATGTAAGGACAGAGGTGAGAAGATGACTATCTGCAAACCAGGGAGAGAGGCCTCACCAGAAACCAGCTCTGCCAGCACCTTCCTCTTAGACTTCCAGCCTCCAGAACTGAGAAAATGGATGTCTGTTGTTTAAGCCACCCAGTCCATGGTATCTTGTTCTGGTAGCCGGAGTAGACTAATACACCCACCCATTTTCAAATATTCATAACCATGTCATAGACACTTGAAAATAAGTGCTGACAGGAAAAGAGGGGAAACAGATATGATTATTTGCTGTTGGGAGATGGTGCAAGTTGGTGTCACCTATCTGGGAGGCCATTTAGTGACAGCTATTTAAATGTGAAAGGTTCACATCCTTTCATCTACTGATTCCAATTCTAGGAATTTATCCAATAAAAATGTTTAAATGTCCCAAAATTTATTTCTAGGGAATTGTTTTCAGCATTGTTTCTTTTTTAAACATTTTATTTTTAAAGAAGACAAGATCTTGCCATGTCGCCCAGGCTACTCTCGAACTCCTGGACTCCAGCAATCCTTTTGTTTCAACTTCTCAGAGTACTAGGATTGCAGGCATGAGCCACACTGTCTAGCCCAGCATTGTTTCTAAATAGAGAAAAAGATAGAAACAATTTAAATGTCCACCAATGGATTAAAAAAAAACTATAATACAACCATGCAATGAAATCCTATCGTCTGGTAAAGTGTATGATTTGCATTTGTCAGCATGAATACATGCAAAGGTACATAGCTAAGTGCAGAGAAGGCGGAACAAGTTGAAGAATAGCATAACTAGTACAATTACAATTATTTTGTAAAAGAACATACACGCAGCAATGTTATAATATGCATAGAAAAAAATCTAAAAGAATGTATCTTAAACTATTAAGCGGAGTTAATGCATACGGCAGTATTAGAGAGGACATTTACTTTCTGGGCCTTAGAGGTCAATATCTGATTTTTTTTTGCAGAGAGTATGTATTAGTCATATCAAAAAAAATTAAGAATAAGTAAAACATTCATCGTGTTGGAAAGAGAAAAAACAAAATGCAGAAAACAATAATACTTAAATACAATGGCATATATTTTGTTATTACTGCTCTCCCACTTTCCCCAAATAGAAAAATTTGACCAAGACTCAGAATTTGTGTCAGTGGAGGGAAATGTACAGATCTCAACAAATGAAAATAATAACATTCCATAAAGGCTTTCAGCACTGGCACTATGAAAGAGAGATTGCATACATTCTAGTGTTGCTTACAGAATAGACAGATTTGCAGCAAAATCCAAAGTCAACACTACTTAGCTGTGAAATTGATTATTGGTAGAAAAAAGTAAAGCCTGGTTTTAATATACTCTGTCATATATCTATATATATCTATAGATATATATTCACATATATTTACATATACCATAAATATGCAAAAGATTATTTTACCCAATTTTCTGTAAATTCATTTATAACACTGGTAATAAGGATTCTTGGCTCTTCAACAAAGACAGAGAAGCTCATTTCAGCATTGTAGAAGGAAACTGTAATTAAAAATAAGGAGGTTAATTTTATTCATTTAGTTCAAAAAATTTGACTTCTGTAAACTGGGTGAAAAGTGTTCTCTGTTTTAAAGTAAACCAAATAATAATGTCTCATGCCTAAACTTAGCTGAATTTAACTCCAAGGCCAAGAACCAACATTTTTGACTCCATATCAAAAAGGATGTTACCATCCCAATTTTGCTCTCATTATTTGGGCACTTCCTTGATTTCTAGTTGCCAGACACTCCACAAATCTCACCAGTTCTCTACTCTCATTGGCCAACAGATTTCCAGTCCACTCAAAGGCCAAGCCGAACATTATCTCAGAAGATGATTTGCCCTGAGAAAATAACTGTTTTTTTCTTCCTGAACTTTGTTTTCTGCTTTAGGTTTTTCTCTTCTTATTTCCCTCTTGCTCTTGTGTATCCTTTCAAATTTCTATTGTAAAATGTTAAAGTTGCAGGAGGCCAGGTGCAGTGGCTCGTGCCTGTAATCCCAGCACTTTGGGAGGCCAAGGTGTGTGAATCATGAGGTCAGGAGTTCAAGACCAGCCTGGCCAAGATGGTGAAACCCCATCTCTATTAAAAATCCAAAAATTAGCTGGGCGTGGTAGCAGGCACCTATAGTCCCAGCTATTTGGGAGACTGAAGCAGAGAATTAGTTGAACCCAGGAGGCAGAGGTTGCAGTGAGCCGAGATCGCACCACTGCACTCTAGCCTGGGTGGCAGAGCGAGACTCTGTCTCAAAAAAAAAAAAAAAAAAAATGTTGCAGGAACATTCAAAATGTGAACAACATGAAAGCCAAATATTCCCTGGCCTTGGACAAGCTCTGTTAGCCAGCTGCAGGTAGGGTTTGGAGAAGTCTGAGACCTGCATAAAAGGAATCCAAAAGGCAAGATAGGGTATCTTCTGGTGTTTTTTTTTTCTGGTGTTTTCTGGTGAGTGGTCAGCATGGTCAGACCTAAGGCCATATGATCCTCTTACTGGGAATGGATAAAGTTCCTAGTCCATGTGCACATTGGCAGAATCAGAGTCAGAATGTCAAGAACAAAACAGGCGGAAAGGAGGATTCAAAATTGCCATGCTGAGTGAAAAGATGCATTTGCATTATATTTCAGTAAAGCAAAGACAAGAAACATGGCTAGAGAATTTTGTATTTGGACAAGGCATTCACTGTACCCACTGTCTGAAGGAGATAAGAAACATCTGCACCTTTTTTCATTCTTTTCTGTCTTCCAAGAACTGGCCACCTTGGAGAACACATGACCCATAGAGCATAAATTCTGTTGGGGCTACACCACATGCATTATGGAGCAGTACCTGTGGACTTGGTGGCAATAGGCGAAGTCGATGCTTCTGTAGATAGAAAGGAAGGTGTGGCATCCAACCTCGTGGTCTCAAAGAAGGACAATATTGGTGAAGACACAGTTGCTGTAGAAGGATGTATCACCCCAGTGGATAAGAGTGGAAATGAGGCTCCAGGAACAGTGGATTTAGTAGTCATTATATTTAGGAGGGAGTCCAGTGTGGGCTTAAGAATAATTAAAGTAGAGAGTGATGATGCAGCTGGAACTCTGCTCCATGAAGATGTTGTTGTAGAGCTAGGCAGAGGCATGGAACCAGTGGATACAGTGTGGTCAGTTGTAGAAGGTGACATGCTCTTTCCACTGAAGGATGAAGGATGAGGCACCGTCCTGGGGTTGGCAGTTACTGTGGTTCTGGAGAATGCTTCAGGGTGTGTGGAAATGTACACAATGTTATCTGTGACTTTTATAGACATAGGAAAAGAAGTTGGGAAGCCAGTAGTGATACCACCCAGTGTAGATGTAGGAGTGCTTTGGGTGAGTATGGTGCTTATAGTAGCAGGGGGTAGTGTTGTCAATTTAGTGAATGAATGCACTGATATCATGTCAGATGTCAGAAATGTTGATTTTGACACCTCTACTGTAGAGGAAGTCATAACATGAGGGGCATTAGACACAGTTGCTGAAGGGGAGCCAGAAGGGAGACTAGATAAGAGCCATGTCAGAATGGGTAAAGTAGTAGCCTTTGAAATTACAGATCCTGAAGTGGCACCAGAAAGATTCGATGAGAGTGTGGTCCCAGGAGTTACAGATGTGGTCATTTTCTCAAATGTGTGCTTAACGTCAGCCAAAGTGCTAGGGTTAGCTCTTAAAGATGTTGATAGTGAAGGGTTTTCAGAAAGCCCATAGGTAGGAAGAATTCCTGACGTAGGAATAGATGACATTGCCATGACATCTTTAGATACTAGACCAGTCTGAGAGGCAGTGAATGTTGACAGAGTCCCAGGAACAAGGTGTAGAGTCTCTGTTTCCATCTGATTGGATGTAGGTACATGAATAGTGGTGGAAATTGGAAACTGAGAACCTTCGGCTATGGACATGTTCCAGGAAGTCATAAGCGGAGACTGGGTATTACTAGATGTGATTCTTGTTCCCAGAACTGGAAATTCAACCACTGGGGATGTGGGAGGAGGAGAGGTATTTGGGGTAGAAAGCTCAGCTTCGGTACCATGAGGTAAATGAAGAAATGATGTCAAAGAGGGTGGTGTTGTGCTGGGTGGGGTCCATGGAGGGTATGAAACAAGGGTATTCAAAGATGTGGCATGGTTTGTTAAGGAAGTCTTTTCTGACGAAGAAGTCATCTTTCCTGTATTAGAAGAAAGGTAAGTGGTGGTCATTTTAACACTTTTTGTGGGTCCAAAAGTACTCTTAAAGCTAGTCAGAGATGGGGAAACCTGAATATTGGAGGAAGTATGGACACTATCTGCATGAGTAGGTGAAAGCATATTTTCAGGAACAGTGGTTCTGGAATAAGTGTTGGTGAGAGCTACCTCTGTCCCACTGTTCACCATAGACAGGGAGCTGTCAGTAATCCCAGATAATATCTCGAAAGTTGTAGCCTCATCTGCTTGTGATGACTGTTGAATTGCTGATAGAAATGGTGAAAATGTGGTTTTTGGAATGGAGGAAATAGATCCAGTGTTCTTAGATCTGAGTAGAGAGAAGGCAGTGGTGCCTACAAATGGAGTCACTATCCCAGCCATAATAGTGGTTGGAACGGTTTTCACAGAGGGCAACGTTGACTCTGTTGGAGAGAAAAAGGTTGTAGGTGTGATCCTGGAAGGTACCGCTATCATTTCTGTAGTGAAAGCAGAAGAAGCCCTTTTGTTTTGTGAAGAAGGCCCAGCATATGTCACAGGTGTGATATCCAGTGTTTGCATGGTCATAGTAATCATGGGGGTAACTGAAGACAATAAAGTAGAGGATGACTCAACTGTTGTGGAAGTGTCAGAAGAGACTGTTGCAGGAGTGAAAGCAGAGTTATTAACTGGCATTGAGGACATCTCAGACATGGGCCCAGAAGTGACTGTGCAGGGACTTTTCGAACAACCTGGATGCATTGTTTTAGAAGATTTAGTTATTGATATTGCCGGAGTGTCAGAAACTTTTGTGGAGGTGAAGGCAGTTACATTAACTGGCAATGAGGACATCTGGTAAATAGGAGTGGATGTTGCCATAGAGGCTTCTTTATGAAGTGTTGTACGTACATTTGGAACAGAAAAGGCTGTAGTGATCCTGTCGGAAAGAACTGTAAAACTGTCATTATATAATCCAGTTATGGAAAGAGACAAGGACTCAGGGAAAGTCTGTGTGCTTTCAGAAATGAAAGAGGCAACTGAAGTCACCTCAGGTTGTGTACTAAGTGAAGGCAAGTGTGAAAAAGTTGTATTGATATCCATAGCATCTGATATTCTGGCTGAGCTGAAAGTTGTGGTATCTACAAATGAAGTTTCCTGGCTGTATGAGATAGAGTGAGTCACATAGGTGGAGTTTGCCATCATTTCCACCGTCCTGGGAGTATATGCTGAAAGGGCACTCGTGCTTTCTTTTTCAGGAGACAAAAGAGTGGTGGTTGTCAGAGCTTGTGAGGGGAGAGCTGTTTTCCCAAGACTGGTAGACATTTCTGGAATGTGAACATCTACTGTGTTACTTGAGGTCAAGCTAGGTATAATCTGTGTGCTTACAGAAGTGGGAGATAAAGCCGAATTTCCATCAGAGGAAGTCCCAAGTGGAATCTCTGAAGGCAAATATGTTTGGTGACTGGAAATTTTTGTGGTCTCAGAAAATCCTGTATCCAAAGATGGAGTATCCTGGGAGTATGAAATAAAAGAATTATTTGAAGAGGACATTTCTGCCATCTCCACAGTTCTAGGGTTTTTTCCCAGGGAGATGGTCATCTGGTCTTTGTCAGAAGATAAGATAGAGGTGCTAGTCACCAATTGGGTGGACATTGGTGTGTGTACATGATATGTGGCAGACTGAAAAATGTGACTGTCTACTGAAGTAGTAAGCTTATTGGCATAGGTGTGTGAGGGCGTATTCTCATTAACAACAGAGGTCTCTGTGGTGCCAGTAGTTAACCTGGCAACATCTCCACCACCACTGAAAGTATACGGGAAGCTGAGAGCATAGGTAGAAGTCTCTTCTACTTGAGATATGGGTTGAGTTACTTCTAGTGTAGACATAGTTGAGATCACAGGAGTGGAGGACGCAGTAGCAATGTTGTCAGGGGGAGGTTTTGAGCAGAGAAGAGTGTGTGTAGACGGGGTTACTGTATCAACTGAGGTGGAGGAAAGGGTGGTCTCAGCCTTAGCCATCACATGAGTGGAGAGACTCAGTGAAGAAAATGGAGTTTCTGTTAGAGAAGGAACTGCCATGGATGTCTTCTTGACAGAGATTACTGTGGCCTTTGAAGTGGTATAAATCGAGTCTCTGTGGGAAGGCACAATATCACTGATTGTGAAAGCAGTCTGATCCAATAGTGGTACCAATGCTGTGGTCATTGTAGCTGACGATAGATTTGAGACATCTGAGAGCATAGATGTAGAAAAAGCTCTGGCCAGTGTAGAAGGCTCAGACATGGTAACCTCAGTTTCCTGAGACACCACAGAACTGCCATTAACTGGCAGTGAGAACCTATGAGTAACAGGCATATGGGTTTCTGAGGAATGAGCAGCTGTAGGCTGTGGAGGTAAGATATCACCAGACAAAGATGTAACTGTCCTGTCTGTAGGGGTAGTAGGGAAACTGGTTTCTGATATCCTTGTGGTAGAAGCACCCAGGAATTCACTGAATATATGTGTGCTTCCAGAAGTGAAGGATCCAGCTGAGGTCCAGTGTGCTGCATAGGTGTGGTTGGAATTAAACATTTCTGTTGTTTCATTGTATGAACTCCCAGGTGTGGTTTTCACCAATTTTGTCGAAAGCCAACTTTCTCTCACCTCAGTTGGTGCAGTTTTATTATCCAATGGGGTAGTCAGCTTTTCTATATCAGGAGAAGAGGAAACAGTGACAGAAGCTGTCACCATTTGTGCTGATTCATCTGTCACTTCCAGCATTGTTGAAAATGGAGAAACCCCAGTTACTGCTGCTATAGTTGATTTTCCCATAAGATAATGGGAAGTTGCTTCTTTTCTTGTCACAGTGGCTTTAAAGCTTTGCGTTGTTGCTGACCTTGGTACAGGAGTTGTTGTATCTCCAAATACAATTGCATCACTTATTTCTGTTTGTGTGGTCTCAGAAGCACTTTCCTCAGTAGAAAAATTTAGTTGAATGTAAGGAAGAGTAGATATTATATCTACAGATGGAACAACAGTCTCCCTTGATATTGAAGGAAGTTCATTTGCAGGTTTTGTAGGCATAGGGATTGTTTTTAGTAGTAAGGTGGTAAATTTAAACTCAGGCAGACTGGTCATGAATGTCAATTTGGATAGAGCTGTTGCATATGTGGCTGTGGTAGCATCAGTGGTAGTGGTACCCTCGTTCTCTGGAGATGCTTTCAGTGGGGTGATAATATTAGTAGTTGTGGATACATGTTCTTCATGAGTAGTACTCTCATGAAATGCTGGTGTGAAATTTTCATTAGGCACAAATGTGAGTATGGTGGTTGTGTTCTCAGATGTCAGCAGGGTCTGGTCTGGCCTGGAAGTCCAAATTGTCTCATTGGTGAAGAACTGATGGGCATCTTCATCAGTTGTTGATGTGGGAACTGACCCGGGTGCCTTGGATGCGGAGGCTGATCTAGTGGAAATCAAAGTAAGCATGTGTTCATCAGCTGTAGGTGTATTCTGGGTATAAACTGGTCCTGTGGAAAGCATAGTATCAGCCACTGTAGGTACAAGTGTCATTTCAGGAGTTAAGGCTGTATGTGTATCTTCGGCATCAATAACAGTCTGTACAGTCTCAGTCCCAGTAAATGAAGAGGATGTTAAGAAAGAAAGAGTCTTAGAGGAGGTCTCTTTAGACATGGATGTAGACATGCCATCTGCCACTCTGGGTAAAGAGACATCCTGAAAATTTGTAGATGTCAATTCTGTTTCAGCTGTTCTTGGGGCAGGTGTGGTTTCAATAAGTCTAGTTGAGAGAGTTAATGAATGGGCTGTAAATGCTATTTTCCTGTCAGTTGTTGCCAATGGAGATGATGTCTGGTTTTTAGGAGATACAGAATCTACCAGAGAAGCTGTGGAGATGAGCACAGACTCAGGTGGGAATGCTGATAGAGTCCCAATCTGAGTAGCTGCAGGCGAAGTCTTTTCCACCGTCAACAAAGGTACAGTTTCGGCTGCTCTAGATTCAGCAAACTCCTGGCCAGCTGTGGAGATAGAGAGTGCCCCAATATTTGTGGATTTTTGTTCGAGACAAGATGTTGTAGACATAGATGTTGACTCAATAGTTGGAAATAAAGATGTTGTCTTCCTAACAGCCCACTGAGATTTAATTGCTGAAGTTGTAGATACAATCAAATTCTTGGTAAATCTGGATGTGGATAGGAAATTAGAAGGTGTAGGCGGTTGAAAGATTTCAGTAGCCATGGCTTCAGACATTTTTGTTGTCTTTGTGTTTGCGGAAGATGGGGATTTTGTATTTTTCATGGAATTGGTAGTAGTATCTATGGATATACTCTGGTTAGGCGTAGAGATGGCTGCTGAAGTTGATAAAACATCTACTGCAAATGTAGCTGTCTCAGCTACCAGTGTCTTTAAAATTTTTTGTGCAGTCATTGTTTCCAGAGGTGGAGATGTTGTATTGGAATATGATATGGTTGTATAATCAGTTGCAAACATAGGTGTGCTTTGAGACAACACTGTGGAGGAATGTGCAGTATTTTGTGGTTTTAGTCCAGTAATTTGAGGTGGAGTGGTCATATCTATTTGTTGTGAAAGAGTTGTACTTCTTTCTTGAATTGTCGTATTTTCAGGAACAACTAAAAAAAAATCAGAAAGAATGTGTTATTTCGGATTCGGCTTTTGAAATCAGAGACAATTCTTTAAGAAAGGGCTCTATAATTTCTTTTCATTTTGTGAGACAGTATCACAGATATAATCAAATGACGTGATAACTTGGTTTTCCATAAGATAATTTTTTACTTTCTACAGTCTCTATGTGGCTCTCATAGCACCCTGATTAAGTAACTGGTAAGAGGACATCCATTTCACAGTATCTTCATAAAATATATAAACATTCCTAAAAAAAAGGATGCATGCTACAGTAGTGCATTGATTAAGAACATTAGCTTTGGGAAAGGATCCAACTCCTTGAAAGACACAGCTATAAGAACTCAGTTAAGAAGAAACAGATAACTTGAATAATCCTGTATCTATCAAAGAAATGGAACTGTGTAGTTTAAAATATTCCAAACAAGAAAAATATACCTTAGATTCAAATAGATTAGTTTTAAATCCTGGTTGCATCACTTTCACACTCATTATATAACCATGGACTAGTTGCTTAACCTCTCTGTGCTTCAATTTCTTCCTCTATAACATGACGATTATAATAACACCTATCCTATAAAATTGTTAGGAGATATAAGTGAATTAACGTGTGTAAAACACTTAGCATAGCTTCTCATATAGAGTAAGTGCTCAAAAAACAGTTGACTTGGACTTGGCCAAATTTCTATCACTCATTTAAACACTAGGTTGAAAATTTTTTAATCAGGAACCCCCAAATTAACATTTATTTAGTAGTAGTGAGTTGAAAATACTCTTTTCGTTGCTTTCCATTACACAACACAGTCCTGCAGTCTCTCCTACTGCTCTATCCACTCATTTTTAGACTCATCCTATTTTACCTGACCAAGGCTTTATCCCAGGACCTCTTCTCTTTTCACTGTACAGTTTCTCTAAACCTAGGATTTCAACCTATACACAGATAAATCTCAAAGTTGTATCTCTTGACACAGATAAATCTCAAAGTTACATCTCATGACCCTATCTCTATTTTGAGCTCCACATTTTTTATAACCAATTGTTTACTTGCTATCATCTCTTGGATATCTCATTAGCACCTCAAACTCAACATGTCCAACTTGAACTTACTTATTTCTCTCCAAACTGGGTCCTCTTCTGATATTCCTTCAGTGAATGGTCCTACACTATCATACATTAAATTATGCAAACCCCAACTCTCTCTCTCTCCCTCTGTCTCCTTCATTCTCTCTCTCACCTGCCATAGCCAAACCATAATCTTGTCCTACTGCTCTTAGCTCCTAAATATCTCTTGGCTCCCCCAGTTTATCTCTATCTCCATCACTTACCACTCTGACCAGTAACCATGATCTTTTACTTGGAATACTGTGATAACCTCTCAACTGAACTGTTTGCCACTACTCTTGGGCCCCATCTAATCTGTTCCATAATACAGCAGAAATGATCTTTTTAAATGCCAATCTGATCCCTCCTCTTCCCCCCACCAACACACACACGCGCGCGCACACACACACACACACAGAGTTCTCTTTGGTGGTTTCTATTGCTCATAGGCTAAAAAGAAAATTTATTTGCAATAAATCATATAAAGCTATGCATGATTTCCTCCCTCTGTATCTCTCTGTCTCTCCAGTCTCAATTTGTGCTAAGTCCCCTCTGTTTTCTTTTAGTTTTCCTCTTTTTAGTTCTCTAATACTTGGCATTCTTTTTCCCATCACAAGACCATTCCCCACCACAAGACCATTGCATGTGCTATAACCTCTACTTAGAATGTTCTTCCCATCCTTCCTCATCTGAATAACTTCTGATAATCCTTCAGTTTTCAGCTCATGCATCACCTATTCAGGGAAGCCTACCTTCCCTGACTTCCATGACTAACTCACATCAATCTATCTTAGGCTCTTATGACACCTCATACCTCAAGGACCTAGAAATAGATTCTTCATGTAATGCGTCATAGCTGGAGCTTTACATTTGTTTGCAGGTGATTTTTAATGTCTCTCTTCCTTGCTAGACCATATTGAGAGTCCTCATCTTTTGTTGCCCACCATTGTATCTTTAGTGTCTACTATTCCAGTGCCTGGCACATGGTAGATGTGTAGTATCTATTTGTAAGCTAACTGAATAACTGAATGAGGCTTGGAATGATGAGAGAGCAGTGTGAAGATTCCTAACCCTATATCTACTAGAAAGGAAAAATTGGCAAGGTATGGTAACAAAGAGGTTTAAGAGATAAAGAAGACATAGAAATCTCAGAGAACTCAAAGTTTGCTTCAGATCAACTCAGAAAATAGTGGTAAAATTCATAAAAACAGGAAAATTAGGAAAGCAGCCTCACTCAGAAGAAAAACACCCAGTTCAGACGTGGATAAGTGGAATTTCAGATGATAGTGAATATCCAAGTGAAAATGGTACATAGTAAAATTCAGGGCTGAGTCATAATCTTTCTCCAGTTCAAATCACCCAAAATGAAATCGTCCATATTTACCTTGGGGAAATCAGTATTTTGTATTTGTCCATCTGAGAAGCATATTACCTATGATGTAGGAATAATTGTGGTAGTAGACAATATACTGATTTGTTTCACTGTCTAGAGCAGTAAAATTACTTATAATTTGCATATTCAGAAATTCGGAGGTATGTGTAGATTGTCCTTTAGGATTCTGTGGCCATTAGCAAGTAGAATGAGTAACAATCCTACAATTGACTATACAGATGAATTGATAAAAGTACACACATTTATAGGGGGGATGTCAAAGCTATATAAAAAATATTTTTCCACTTAATTTTATGACATTTTTCTAATTATCAAAGATCCACATTATGTTAGGCCTTATCAATAAACTGGTATATTTCAGCAGCCAAATGTATAATTCAAGCTTTATGCTCTCAAATTTGTCCATAACTTCAAGTGAAAGGAGAATTTTTGGGATCTTGGTTTCCAATTTTGTGGATGGGTTTACACCAGCCAATTGGCTTAGCAAACCTCTGTGAAAGTGTCATTTCTAGCGCATTTGAGGAGTGTGGAATCCCAGAGCCTGAAATCGCTCTATGAATGCACTAATTGTTGAGAGAAGAGTTCACAATTCCTTCTCCTTTACAAAAGATTAATGATTGAACTGAATTCACTTTCTTTCTCTTCCTTTTAAAAAATTTTTATTGTACTTTAAGTTCTGGGGTACATGTACAGATCTTGCAGGATTGTTGCATAGGTACACACATGCCATGGTGGTTTGCTGCCTCCATCACCCAGTTACCTACATCAGGCATTTCTCCCAATGCTATTCCTCCCCAACCTGTCCACCTCCTACTGTCCATCCCCTAGCTCCCTACCCCCAACAGACCCCAGTGTGTGATGTTCCTCTCCCTGTGCCTATGTTTTCTCATTTTTCAACACCCGCCTATGAGTGAAAACATGTGGTGTTTGGTTTTCTGTTCTTGTGTCAATTTGCTAAGAATGATGGTTCCCAGATTCATTCATATCCCTACAAAGGACATGAACTCATCCTTTTTATGGCTGCATAGTATTCCATGGTGTATATGTGCCACATTTTCTTAATCCAGTCTATCATTGATGGGCATTTGAGTTGGTTCCATGTCTTTGCTATTGTAAACAGTGCTGCAATGAACATACGTGTGCATTTGTCTTTATAATAGAACAATTTATAATCATTTGGATATATACCCAGTAATGGGATTGCTGGGTCAAATGGAATTTCTATTTTTAGGTTCTTGAGGAATCACCACACTGTCTTCCACAATGGTTGAACTAATTTACACTCCCACCAACAGTGTAAAAGTGTTCCTATTCCTCCACATCCTCTCCAGCATCTGTTATAGCCTGCTTTTTTAATGATCGCCATTCTAACTGGCATGAGATGGTATCTCAATGTGGTTTTGATTTGCATTTCCCTAATGACCAGTGATGTTGAGCATTTTTTTCATGTTTGCTGGACTAATAAATGTCTTCTTTTGAAAAGTGTCTGTTCATGTCCTTCACCCACTTTTGAATGAGTTTGTTTTTTTCTTGTAAATCTGTTTTCGTTCTTTGTAGATTCTGGATATTAGTCCTTTGTCAGATGAGTAGATTGCAAAAAAATTTTCCCATTATGTTAATTTCCCATTTATGCTAATGATTCTTTCTTTTGCTGTGCAGAAACTCTTAAGTTTAATTAGATCCCATTTGTCTATTTTGGCTTTTGTTGCCATTGCTTTTGGTGTTTTAGTCATGAAATCCTTGCCTATGCCTACAACCCGAATGGTATTGCTTAGGTTTCCTTCTAGGGTTTCTATGGTGTTAGGTCTTATGTTTAAATCTTCAATCCTACAATACCACTGATTTGATAATGGAAAAAAAGAAAAAAAACTTCAATTCATCTGGAGTTAATTTTAGTGTAAGGTGTAAGGAAGGGGTCCAGTTTCAGCTTTCTGCACATGGCTAGCCAGTTTTCCCAACACCATTTATGAAACAGGGAATCTTTTCCCCATTGCTTGTTTCTGTCAGGTTTGTCAAGGATCAGATGGTCACCTTTTTAGGAAAACAATAAAACACTAAATACCACAAAAGCCTACGTTATCTTCACTGATGCAGCATTTAAAGAGTACTATTGCAGTAATCCATAAGTAATGGAAAACTCTTTTAGAAGACAAGGAATGGGAGTTAGGCATGGTATTTTTATCACAGCAGGCTGAGCCATAGATGTAGCACTTGTTATTAACACTTCCAGTAAGCATCGCAAAAAGGAAAATAAGATTTAGAAAAATAAAAACAAATGAGTTGAGCTAAATTGCCAGGCAGGTTCACTTTAAGTACCAGAGAGCTCAAGGAATAATGCATCTTACATTGCTCCATTTTAACCTAAAACCTGGATTTGCATATTTCAGCAAACCTTCCATTAAATGTTTCAGATGCAAGTTTCTTACAGAGGGTCTGCTGTATGAATTTTTCCCCTAAAATCTTTATTAATAAAGACTAAAGTCTTCATTCATTAAAATCTCAGAATTTTAGAGCCAGGACTTGGAGATTATATTCATTCCTTTCATATAGAGATGAGTCTCAGAGAAGTGCAGTGTTGAGATGAGATTTTCAAAGAGGAAAGATTTAGGGAAGAAATTAGACAGTATGTAACAATGCCTCAATTATCCAACACTCATAAATATATGCCCTCAATTTACATGGAAACACCCCTATCCCAGGAGACAGAAAGAAAGTGACTCTATCAGAAGGTACCAAGAAGAAATAAAGTTAGATACTAAAAGCCAAGTTCTGCAAGTGCTGAACAATGTAAGAAACAGCAATCCACCAAAACAGTAAGACAAACCTTAGAGGACAGCATTGCAATGCTAACCTAAAACATCAAGGTGAACTTGCTGGCCCAGGAATCAAAACTCAGTGGGGATCCCAAATTGTAGACATCTCCTGATATAATATCTGCCTTGAGTAATCATTAATATCCTAGATAAAGACAATTCAGTCAAATGATTAGTAGCTTTTTAGAACCAGGATCCATTGGAATTAAGATTCCTATAAACTTTAAGTCTAGAAATTAATTACAATGGGTTGGCATTGAAAATGTTCTTGAACATTCAAGATCATTTTGTATAATGTAGGCTGATACTGAACATACATTTCTTTGATAACTTCACTTGTTTATTGGTGACCTTATTGTCTTAATCTGTACATACTTTTGTTTTTCTTAAATTCAGTAATTCAGGCTTTCTGTGCACCTATCATTTCTAATGAGTGAGTTCCACTTTACTTGTGCCTCATCAATCTTTCTCTTTTCCCTATATGTGGTGGGGAATTTTTATCCTAAATGGCACACTTATCTCCATTGAATTTAATGCCTGTCCTTCTCAGAAAAGAAAATGTTGTAAGTGAGTAAGGTAGTTACAATGCCAGTGATATTATCTCTGTCATTTTGTTGCACCCTATCTGTCTATACACACACACTGAAGAGCTTTTACTGCCCAAAAACTGATGTTAAAAGCAAATGCCGACTTCTCAACTGAACAAGATGGCATAAATCCACTTTTCCCTGCCCCTCCCTAAAGGGTACAACTATAACTCCTTGAAATTGTTCAAGAGACAACCAAAGGAGAACTACGAAAGGTGCTAAGAACAGAACAAACTGGTTTGGGACCCCAAGAGTAAAGTAACAACACAGTGGCAGGCATCTTCTCCCTCTCACCAAACTCAACATAAAATTGTGGCCCAGGCCCTATGCTTCCCAATCTCCAACCTAGCAACAGAAGTCAGTCCGAGTAGGCTCATTCCCCTTCTGGATCAAATGGGAGTCCCTGTGACAACCTCAGGCAAGACTGATACTCCAGCAAGGGGATTGACTAGACACCTTCCTAACAATAAGCAACCAGGAGAAGCAGTTTCCTTCCCTACCAGGCCTGAGTCTCCTCTGTCCACCAAAAAACACTGGCTGAACAGAATCTAGTCTGGGAACACTATTTGTTTTTACCAACCCAAAGTTCTCCTTGCCCACTTGGAAAAACCAAGGCAGACAGGCATAAGAGGAAAAAGGGAGCCAGTAATAGCAAGTGGCCTGATCCAGGAAGTCTCTTTGTCCTTGTAGTACTGAAATTCCTCTCCCTCACCCAGAGACACCAAAGGAGTCAGGAGAAACAAGAAAAAGGGACTCTCCAGCAGCAGGTGGCCACATCTAGGAAAACTAGCCCAAGATTTTCCTTTCCTGTCCAGAGACTAGGTGAAGCCAAGAGGCATTGGTAGGGGGATGACCCCACATCCACCCCCCACTGAGAGACAGCTGGAGGCCTGGCCTGAGGAGATGCCTTCTGCCCTCAACTCAAGCAGCACCAGCAGAGACAGGTGGGAGCCTCAGAGGCACCAGATAAACCAAGCAAGATGAAACAACATCACAAAAACTCTAAAAATTAAGTTGCATTTGGAAGCACGCCCCACAAAAATGGACCAAGACCTGTGTGCTAAGCCTAAACAGGATGACTGTGACTAACTGCTAAAATAAAAGATTTGAATAAGACCCAGAATCTCCTAACATAATTGATGAAATGTCCAGGATACAATCTTTTAAATTACCTGTCATACTTAGAGGCAACAAAATCACAACTTGAATGAGAAAAGATAATCAACTGATGCTAAAACCAAGATGAATCAGACACTGGAATTATCTAACAATGATTTTAAAGCAATCATCGTATAAATAATTCTTCAAGCACTTACAAATTCTCTTGAAATGAAAAAAAATAGAATCTCAGAAAATAAATTAAAATTATTAAGAAAGAACCAAGGTGATGGGGTTCATAGGTACAGCAAACCACCATGGTACGTTGACTGGGTAACAAATCTGCACATCCTGAACTTAACACTTGAAAAATTATTTTTAAAAAGAACCAAATGGGACCAGGTATGGTGACTCATGCCTGTAATCCCGGTACTTCGGGAGGAAACAAGGGCAGATCATCTGAGGCCAGGAGTTTGAGACCTGGCCAACATGATGAAACCCCATCTTTATTAAAAATACAAAAATTAGCCAGACGTGGTGGTGGGTGCCAAGTACTCAGGAGGTTGAGGCACAAGAATCCCTTGAACTGCGGAGACAGAGGTTGCAGTGAGACAAGTTCGCATCACTGCACTTTTACCAACACAAAGTTCTCCTTGCCCACTCAGAAAAACCAAGGCAGACAGGCATAAGAGGAAAAAGGGAGCCAGTAATAGCAAATGGCCTGATCCAGGAAGTCTCTTCGTCCTTGTGTGACACTCCAGCCTGTGTGACAGAATAAGACTGTATTGGAAAAAAAAAAAAAAAGGACCAAATGGAATTATAGAATGAAAGAATACAAAAGGAAATTTTTAAGAACAGCTGGATGGGCTTAATAGTAGAGCAGAGATGACTGCTCTATTAGAGCAGCTAGATCAGGTAAACTTAAGGATAAAATAATAGAATTCACCTAATCTAAACAATACAGAAAAAAATGGACTGAAAAGAAAAATGAAGAGAGCCACAAGGACCTCTGGGACAATAACAAAATATCCAACCTTCATATTACCATAGCCCTAAAAGAGAGGAGAAGGACAATGTGGCTGACTATATATTAAAAAGAAATAAAGGCTAACAGCTTTCCAAATTTGACAAAAAACACCAACCTAAAGATTCAAAAACTAAACAAATTCCAAGCAAGATAAAAGCCAAAGAAATCTGTGGCAAGGCACATCATAATTGAACTTTTGGAAACTAAAAGACAAAGAAAAAATTTTGAAAGTAGAAAGAAAAAAAAAACATTACTTATACAAAAGCAACAACTTAAATGACAGATTTCTCATCCAGAACCAAGGAGGCCAGAAGGAGCTGTAATAATATTTTTCAAATGCTGACAGAAAGGAATTGTTAGCCATGAATTCTATATCCACCAAAGCTATCTTACAGGAATAAAGTGGAAATGAAAACATTCTCAGACGAAGGAAAACTAAAGTACCTTGTCCCTAGCAGACCTATCTTTAAAAGATTAAAGGAATTACTTCAAACAGAAAGGAAATTAATTTTTGAAAAAAGAATCTTGGAGAATTAGAAAAAAGGAGCAAGGGAAAGAATAAAAATATGGGTACATAAAATAGATGATCCTTTTCCTCATGAGCTTTATAAATCATATTTGATGATTGACACAAAAATTGTAACATCATCTGATATTTAAGAGAACAAAATTTAAAAGTGGCTGGATACGGCAGCTCATGCCTGTAATCCCAGCACTTTGGGAGGTCAGAGCAGGAGAATTGCTTGAAGACAGAAGTTCAAGATCAGCCTGGGCAACAAAGTGAGACCCTATCTCTACCAAAAATTAAAAAAAAATAGCTGGGCATGGTGATACACACCTATAGTCTTAGCTACTTGGGAGACTGAGACAGGAGGATTGCTTGAGCCCTGGAGTTTAAGGTTGCAGTGAGCTATTATCATGCCACTGCACTCCACTGCACTCCAGTCTGGATGACAGAGTGAGATCCCTTCTCAAAAAAATATCTAAAAAGTGAGGAAGGTCAAAGGACCAAAATGGAAGTGAGGTTTCCATATTTCACTCAAACTGGTAAAACATTTACAACGGTAGGCTATGGTAAGTCACATCTTCATATTGTAATACAAAGACCAACCACTAGGAAAACTATACAAAGAGAAACTCAAAACCCCATGAATAAATCAAAATGGAATATTAAAGTATGCTCAAGTAACCCATAGATTGCTGTTTATAAAAAATGTGCTTCGAATATCATCATATAGGTAGGTTGAAAGTAGAAGAATGGAAAAATTATACCATGCAAGCAGTAAGTTTAAGGAAAGTAAAAATGGCTATAATCATATTCTCACTAAAGCAGAGTACAGAGCAAGGGAAATTACTGGACCCAAGAAAGGACACTACATAATAATCAAAGCATTGCTCCACCAGGGAGATCTAGTGATCTTAAATGCATACACATCAAACAATAGAGCCTCAAAATTCATGAAGCAAAACTGATGGAGCTGAAAGGAAAAATAGGCAAATCCATAATTATAGTTGGGAATTCTATCACCCCTGTCTCAACAAGTGATAAAACTAAACAGAAAATCAGCAAGTATATAGAAGTTCTGAACAACACAATGAACAGACTTTCGTTGACACAGAGCACTCCACTCAACAATGGCAAAATGTATATTTTTTGAAGCACACGTGGAATATTCACCAACATAGACCATATACTGGGCCATAAAACACACCTCATTAAAACAAACTGAATTTATAAGACTGTTTCTTCTGATTATTATGGAATCAAACTAGAAATCAGTTACAGAAAGACCATGGAAAAGTTCTAAACAACACACTTCTGCATAATCCATGAATAAAAGAAGACATTTTAAGAAAAAAAATTTTTTAACATTAAATTAAGTAAAACTAATTATTTTAATAAAATTTAATTTAATTTTAAAAATTTGGGAGATGCAACTAAAGCAATGCTGAGAGGGAAGATTATAGCACTAAATGCATACATTTAAAAAGAGGAAAGATCTCAAAACAATAGTCTCAGCTCCCACCTCAAGAACCTAAAAAAAGAGCAAGATAAATCCAAAGCAAGCAGAAGGAAAAATAATCCATACCACAAAGGAACTCAATGAAATTAAAAATAAGAAACAATAGAGAAAAATCAATGGAGCAAAGCTGATTCTTTTTTTAAAAGTCAATAAAATTGACAAACTTATAGCAAGACTGACAAAAGTAAAAAGAGAAAAGCACAAGTCACCAATATCAGGAATGAAACAGAGAATATCACTGTATATTCTGCAGCAATTTAGAAGATAATAAGAGAATATTATGGATAAGTTTATGCTCACAAATTCGGTAAGTTAGAAGAGATAGACAACCCCTCAAAACCCATAAATTACCAAAGCTCTATCAAGAGGAAATAGACAATGTGAATAGCCCTATAGCTATTAAAGAAATTAAACTAGTAATTTAAGAGCCTTCACAAAAGAATCTCCAGGCGCAGATGATTTTGCTGGAGTTTACTTTCAAGGAAGAATTAACACCAATTTAGAATCTCTTCCAGAAAAGAGGAGCAAACACTTTCCAACATGCTTTATGAAGCCAATGTCATCCTGATATTGAAATCAGAGACAGTAAAAAAAAAAAAAAAAAAAAAAAAAAAAGAAAAAGAAAACTACAGACCAGTATCTCTCCTGAACTTAAATGCAAAAGTCCTCAACAAAATATGAGCAAACTAAATAAAACAATGTATAAAAATAATTATGCACCATGACCAAATGTTATCTATTCCAAATATGCAAAGCTGGCTAAACCTTTGAAAAATCTATCAACATAACCCACAATATCAACAAGATAAAGAAGAAAAATTATATGGTCATATCAACTCATTCAAAAAAGGCATTTGACAAAAACTCATATCCCTTCACAATCTCTCAGCAAGTTAAGAATAGAGAGGATTTAGCAACATGATAAAGAGCATCATCAAGAAACCTACAGCTAACATCAACTGTAATGGTGAAAGATTGAATGTTTTCCAGCTAAGACCAGGAGCGAGGCAAGGATATCCACTCTCACCACTATGATTCAACATGGTACTGGATGTTAGAGGCACTCCAATCAGGCAAAAAAAAAAAATAATAAAAAATTAAGGAACTGCAGATTATGCAGTAGTCTACATAGAAAATCTCAAGGAAACTTCAAGAAAATTAGTTCAGAATACAAAATCAACACATGAAAAGCAATCGCATTTCTATGTCCTAAAAACATGCAGAAACTGAAATCAAAAGCACAGTGCTATTTACAATTGCTCCAATGAAAAATGAAATACTTAGGTATACATTTAACAAAGCATGTGTATGTTGAAAAATCACAAAATGCTAATGAAATAAATCAAAGAAAACCTCTAAAAATGGAGAGGCACACTGTGTCATGGAATGAAAGATTCAACATAGTAAAGACGTCAGTACTCTTCAAATTGATATACAGATATAATCCAATTCCTATCAAAATTCCATCAAGGTTATATGTAAACAGACAAGCTTAGTCTAAATTTTTTTTATGGAAATGCACAAGTCCTAGAATAACTAAACCAATTTTTGAAAAGAAGCATAAGGTGAGAGGAATCACTCTACCCATTATTAAGGCTTGATGTAAAGCTATAGCAATCAAGATAGTGTGGTACTGGCAGAGGGATAGACACATAGATGATTGGAACAGATAGAAAACTCAGAAATAGACACATACAAATATACTCAACTGATTTTTGACAAAGGTAGAAAATCAATTCAATAAAGCAAGGATAACCTTTTCAACAATCACACATCCATAAACCAAATAAATAAATAAAACCCTCAACCTACATCTCACACACCTTACGTAAAAATTGACTCAAAATGGACCACAGACCGTGTAAAGTACAAAACTATGGAATGTTTTGAAAAAACCTAGGAGAAAATCTTTGGGATCTAGGGCTAAGCAAAGAGTTCTTAAACTTGAACACCAAAAGCATGATTCAAAAAAAAAAAAACCAATTAATAAACTAGATTTTAACAAAATTAAAAGCTTTTGTTCTGTGAAAGCCCATGTAGAAAGGATTTTTAGGCCCAGTGTGGTGGTTCATGCTGCAATCCCAGAGGCCAAGCTGCGTGGATCATTTGAGGTCAAGAGATCGAGACTGGCCTGGCCAACACAGAGAAACCTCATCTCTACAAAAAATGCAAAAATTAGCCGGGCGTGATGGCACGTGCCTATGGTCCCAGCTACTCAGGAGGCTGAGGCACATGAATCCCTTGAACCCGGGAGGTGGAGGTTGCAGTGAGCTGAGATCGTGCCACTGCACTCCAGCCTGGGCGATGGAGCGAGACTCTGTCTCAAATAAATAAAACAATAAATATAAACAAAAAGAATTTTTAAAAATTTATGGCCTAGAAGGAACATATTTTTAAACTTTTGAAACTCAACAATAAAATGAACAATCAGTTTTTTAAAAGGGCAAAAGACATGAACTGACATTTCACTGATGAAGACATGAAGATGGCACATAAACACAGGAAAAGATGTTCACCATCATAAAGCATCAGGGAAATGCAATTTGAAAGCACAATAAGATATCACTACAAATGTATAAGAATGACTAAAATGAAAAATAGTGACAACACCAAATGCTGGCAAGGATGCTGAGAAACTAGATCCCTTATACATTGCTGGTGGAATGTAAAGTGATACAGCCACTTTGTAAAAGTATTAAACACTTTGGTAAAAGAGTCTGACAGTTTCTTATAAAGCTAAATGTGCAAACAGTTTGGAGGTTCCTCAAAAAACTAAAAATAGAGCTACCATATGACCCAGCAATCCCACTGCTGGGTAAATACCCAAAAGAGAGGAAATAAGAATAACAAAGAGATATCTGCACTCCCATATTTATTGCAGCACTGTTCACAACAGCTAAGATTTGGAATCAACCTAAGTGCCCATCAACAGATGAATGGATAAAGAATATGTGGTACATATACATAATATAGTACTATTCAGCCACAAAAAAATGACATCGTCATTTGCAACAACATCAGTGGAACTGGGAGTCATTATGTTAAGTGAAATAAGCCAGGCACAGAAAAACAAACATCACATGTTCTCATTTATCTGTGGGCTATAAAAATCAAAACAATTGAACTTATGCATATAGAGAGGAGAAGGATGGTTACCAGAGACTGGGAAGGGGGAAGGGTAGTGGGGCTCTGGGGGCAAGGGGGTGGATTAATGGGACCAAAACCAAGTTAGAAAGAATAAGACCTAATATTTGATTGCACAACAGGGTGACTATAGTCAGTAATAACTTAACTGTACATTTAAAAATAACTAAAAGAGTATAATTGGGTTGTTTACAACACAAAGGATAAATACTTGAGGGGATGGATACCATGATGTGATTGTTTCACATTCCATGCCTATATGAAAACATCTCATATACCACACAAATGTGTACACCTAATATGTACCCACAGAAATTTAATTATTTTTTGAATTAAGAAAAAAACAAAACATGCAACTACCATATAGCCAAGCTGTTGCATCTTTCCCAAAGAAATAAAAACTTATGTTCACAAAAAAAACCTATACACAGATGTTCTTAGCAGGGTTCTTTTTTTTTTTTTTTTGTAACAGCAGAAAATTGGAATCAGCCCAAATGTCTTTCAACAGTTGAATGATTGAATAAACTGTAACATATCCATACCATGGAATACTACTCAGCAATGAAAAGGAGCAAACTATTGACACACTCAATAACCTGGATGGCTCTTCAGAGAATTATGCTGAGAAAAAAAAAGCAATCCTAAATGTTGACATACCGTGTGATTCCATCTATGTAATATTGTTGAAATGATACAATTTTAGAAATGGAGGACAGATTAGTGGTTGTCAGGGGTTAGGTCTGAAGCAGGTAGGGGGAAAGGGTGGGAAGGAAGTGGGTGTGGTTATAAAAGGTCAGCATGAGGGATCCTAGTGGTATTAGAACTGTTCAGCATCAGTATGCTGGTAGATACACAAGTTTACCCAGGTGGTAAAATTGTATAGAACTTAATACACAGAAACAAGTATAAGAAAAACTAGACAAATCTAAATAAGATTGGTGGGTTGTGTCAAGGTCAATGTTGTTTGTTACACTATAGCTTTGCAAAATGTTACCATTGGAGGAAACTAGACAGAGTGTAGAAGAATTTCCAACTGCATGTGAATCTACAGTTATTTCTCATTGAAAAAAATTCAGTTAAAAAAAGCAAATGCCCAGCCTAGGAAACACAGCAAGACCCCATCTCAAACAAAAAAATTAAATTAGCCAGGCATGATGGTACATGTCTGTAGTCCTAGCTACCCAGGGGGCTGAAGCAGGAGGATGGTTTGAGCCCAGGAGGTCGAGGCTGCAGTGAGCTCTGATCGCACCACTGCACTACATCCTCGGCGACAGAGCAAGAACTTATCTTAAGTAAATAAATAGCAAAAGCCCATACTGTGCTTGAGCAATGATTGAATATCCATTCACATTGGACAGAAGCCGTGAGGTGAGGCCTCCATCTTTGGAGGATCACAAACATGATTTGCCATATTCACTTTGTTCCTGTTTGTGAACAAGTGATCACTTGCACAAATAATTTGCATAAGCCTTGCTGTCTCTGTATTTTAAAGTGGAGATAATCCATGTTAATTTACAGGGGTCTGCGGGCTTAATTGTCATTTGCTCTTTCACTCTATACAAAATTGTATTATTGTAATCATTGGGAGCTAGAGAACAGAGGTATAGAGTAGCTGAATATTTATGAGGCCTTTTGTTGCAGATGTACCTGCCAACAGAATGTTAAGTAGAACATTTGCTAAGGTTCCAAATTCTGGTTGTGATTTCGGTATATCACCTCATATTAAATCTACGTGTTGTTCTAGCCCACATATTGCATCTGGTTTTTCTTTCAATCAGGACTTCTATAAATATAATTCAGCATTTGATTAGATTTGTGAGAGATAATGGTGGCCAGAAACTGCCACAGACAGATCTGTCTGTGGGGTAGAAAAAAATATGAAATGAGTATCTTTAAGGTGAAAAGCTAACTTTTATTTTCAAAGTGGTGTCTGCATTCAGTTTCCAGGCAAAGGCATGAAAAATGCTGCGATAGAGAAACAGGCTAGGGCTTCTATCTCTGAGTCTATAGGAGAATGTCATCCTGTGAAGGAGAATACAAATAAGAAGGCTTTGAGTGACTACAAACAGCTCATGCTTACCTTTCGTGATGAGAAACGACGGTTGCACAGAGAATTGATGTACGAGGGCAAGACCAAATTGCCTTTTAGCTAGTAGAGCCCATTACCATGGAACCTTTCCTATCAGAGCTGATAATTGGCCAGAGGAATTAATAGTGAGCCAAACGAAGGCCTTTATAAAGGACAGACCATATAATCCATCTCTGCATATTTTAAGAATAGTCAATTCATAAACTAATTCAAAGCAGCTGGAACATTAGACCAATTAATAAACCTCAGCAAATCAACGACTCCGCAGATATAGGTATGCTATGCTTTGATACAGTGTAGATTTCCCGGGATGAACTCAACTCAAGTTATTTCATTCTTTTCGATAGAAGGGATTAGGGGGAGGTGGGGAGGGATAGCCTGGGGAGAAATACCAAATGTGGGTAAAGGGGAAAAGGAAAGCAAAGCACACTTCCATGTGTGTACCTACGCAACTGTCTTGCATGCTCTGCTCATGTACCCCAAAACCTAAAATCCAATAAAAAATTTTTTTTAAAAAAAGAAGGGATTTCTCAAATGTAAAACTAAGAGGAATTTAATCTGCATGTATTTGGAAGACTCTTCCTCTTCATACATTCAGAGGTCAAAAAAAAATCCTTTGCTTGATCTTGTGTCTGAGTTGAGATTAAGAAATTATGCTCACCATACCTTGAGAGGAACTTTAGCTTGTGATAAGATCTTTATGGTTGCTTCAAGATATTTCTGTCACCACTTATTACTTTTAAAAACCCTGTAGACTTTTGTCATAGCTAGAAACTAGAAACAACTTAAAAGTCCTTCAAACAGAGCTTGTCGAATAAATTGTAGCATACCCCTTTTCTTTCATACTATTCAGCAGCCTCCCCCAAAAAGAACCAGATAGATTTATATTTTCTGATATGAAAATACCTCCAAAAATATTAAATTTTAAATAGAAGCAGAAAAGAATGCATATAATGATGAACCCAGCTGTGAAAAGAGAAAAAAATTACATGTAAATTCAAGTTTTACATTTTTTCCGCAAGGATATATAAGAAATTATTAACAATCATTACTTTTGGGGAGAGAAACTTAGGGTAAACGATTGAAGTGAAAAGATTGAGACTTTACATTTATACTTTTGTGTATTTTAAAATCTTTTAGTGTATATATCTGGTAATTTTACTTTAAGAGATCAACTTTTAATGAATTGTTACATTAATAAAATAACTAGTAAAAATGATAAATCTATTTAAACTGTAACAGCTTGTAGGCTTTTACTGAGAAATTCTACACTTAGGAACGTGTTGTATAAAACTGCAAACCTAAGTGTACCGAGATGTATGTATGAGGAATTTACTATAGCATTATTTGTAATTGCAAAATATTGAAAGCAACTTAAATGCCCATCAATGATGGGTTAGTCAAACAAATTATGTTACACGTAAATTATGTTACATGGAATATATGTAGCCTAAAACAGATCTAAATGTACTTATGTGTCTGTCCATGATAGTATTGAGTTAAAATAAATCAAGTTCCAGAACAACATATATGTATATATTATTTTTGTTTTTTTGAAGTGTACACACTCATGCATATATATGCACACACTTATTATAAAGCCATGGAAAAAATTTTTTAAATAGACACCTCTGTGAAGAGGATAGTGAAGGGTAGGCGCTACTTCATATTTCATACGCTTTTGTATTGTTTAAATTTTTTTATTCACAAACACATGTATTGCACTTGTGCTTTTTAAAAATAAGGAAAAGATGCTTAAAAACTACTTCAAAACTAAATTTCTAATGACTAGAAATTTTACTGTTATTATTTATCACCATGTTGTTTAATATTCCAAGACATCTCCAACTACAGTGAATACTCGTTTATTAAATCCAGGTAGGGCTCATGTTTTTCAGTCAATGTTCCCCAAAAGCCTTGTTCTCATGAGTAGATATAGATATAGATATAGATAGATAGATATAGATATAGATATAATTTATGTGCAAATAGATTTATCGAGATTTGTAACCTAGCAATGTGCTCATTAAAATTTATTTTTTAAAGGTCATAATCCTTCTATGGACGATAAATATCAATTTGTTAGGCAAAAGCTGAAGCTAGAGATGTTGTAATCACTCATATTTATTCATATATTGCCCCCTGTGTCCCAGATGTCATACAGCCAAAATCAAAGTAGGAGAAATAACTATGGTATTTTACAGATCCTTCAGTGGTGAGGCAGGCAGTGACTGCAGCTAGTAGCCTAATTTCCCCAGGTAAATTATTAGACCAGCAATTACCATCAAAAGAAGCTTCTAAGACATAGTAATATCACATAACACTTTGGGGGTCACAGACTCATTTGAGACAGTCCTGTATGGTATAAGGTGAAAAACATGGGCTTTGCAACCAGACCAATCTGTTCAAACCCCAGCTTCACTATTTATTTGATTGGTGACATTAGGCATTTACCCAATCTCTGTGAGCCCCTATTTCTTTTCTATAAAATGCCTGGCACACAATAAAAACTTAGTAAAAGGCACCAATTACCATAATACCTTAACATGTGATGGAAACTATAGACTGCACCCTCAGAAAAAAAATATCTGCCCTGTATTTTTAGGGTGTTGTAATTTCAGTGGCTTTGTCCATTCTTTCAAGTCCATTCTGGCCCTCAGATTAGGAACTCCTGGTCTAAGATTTGAGAAGAACACTTTAAGAGATCTGAATAGTAGAAAGAACATTTATTCCTTTTTTTTTGTTTGTCATTTGAGGTGATAATTTGTTTGTTTTGTTAGATTGTGCATTATGACCACCAGGATTCAATCAGACCCAGAGGATTGTTGTCCATTAAAAAGTGTATGAAAGAGGTCAGGTGCAGTGGCTCCACCTGTAATCTCAACACTCTGGGAGGGTGAGGTAGGCAGATCACTTGAGGTCAGAAGTTCAAGATCAGCCTGGCCAATGTAGTGAAACCCTGTCTCCACTAAAAATACAAAACGTAACCGGGCGTGGTGGCACATGTCTGTAGTCCCAGCCACTTGGGAGGCTGAAGTAGGAGAATCACTTGAACCCGGGAAGCAAAAGTTGCAGTGAGCCGAGATGGCGCCATTGCACTCCAGCCTGGGTCTTGCTGTGAGACTCTGTCTCGGAAAAGAAAAAAAAAGTGTATAAAAGAGCAAAATAAAAGAGGATTGTCTAGTACTTTAACACAGCAGTTAGATTTAACTACCCATAGAGTGGCAGGAAAACGCATGGCCATTAGCTGGCCAGATTAGGTTTTCAAAGACCACTGCTGAGCACATGGATATAATAAGGCCATACTTCTGGTTCCTTAGATCAAAGACAAAGTTACCAGAAACTGCTTTGGGTGAGCTGTTTAGGCTTAATCTACCAGTCTCTAGCTCATTTTTGTAATCAGAGCCAGCTAGAAATATTCTTTTATTTTTAAGTTCTCAGAAAGGAGAAAACCCAAATACCTTTGAGTAGTAGCACAAAGGAATAGCTTTCCTGTTCCTTTGCATTGGTCTCATCTCAGAGAAACAGAAATATCCTGGAATATCCCTTTGCCGTTAACTCAAACAGCATCCAGACTGTTGGTGAAAACATATCCCCTTAGTCTAAGAGAGTCCTTTTAGGCATGGAACTAGCCCTGGTTCCTTTCCTAAAAGCTTCCTCCTGGAAAGAAAAAACCTGTAAGAACAGTCAATAATACTTCTCCAAGAATAAGTATTTCGGGAAATGTGAAAAAATCTTGTCTTGATGCTATTATCACTGACTACCCGTACTAAAGACTGCTGCTGCTGATAGCGGAGAGGATTGAATTTGAGAGCAAAGTGGGATTATGCAGAGAAAATCAATGTTATCCTTCCTCCTCAAAACTAGAGAGGAGAGAAATACAGGTGCAGTTCCAAGAAGCCAGTTTCCTTACAAGAACTCCATTCCGAACAGTTCTCCAATGTTACAATTGCTCTCACAAGAAAAAATGAATTGGTCTATAACTACCATTCCCCACTAAAAGGAACGGGGACGCCTTAGTAAAATGACTGCTCCTTGGGCTGAGCAGAAAAAGTACAAGAAGAGCCTGGAACATCTTGTTGTGCCAGAGAATAAGAAAATGCTCCAAAATGATGGGGAACCTGTCAAAAGGACACAGGAGCCAGATTGAAGTACTCTTACTGATCAACCCTGGGCCAACATCGAAATAAATGAGAGTAACAGACTGTAACCCATTGAATAAAATGAGAATCCAGGAGTTCATGTTGAAATAAATAAACACATAAATAAGGTTGGGCATGGTGGCTTACACCTGTTATTCCAGAATTTTAGGAAGCTGAGGCAGGAAAACCACTTGAGCCCAGAAGTTAGAGGTTACAGTGAGCTATGATCATGCCACTTCACTCTGGCTTTGGCAACAGAGTCAGAACCCATGTCTTAAATAAGTAAACACATAAATATGGAAGAAGAAAAAGCTCTTTCTTACAATAGAATGCCAACTAATAAATGTAAAAAAAATGGAATTTTAAAAATCATTATTTTGCAAACATCACAGTGATTCCTGAATCAGGCAAGAAACATGAAAAGATGTAAAACCTATTGGGTGAAAGCATGGTAAAAAAAGGATATTTACATAACCTCCAAATATCTCCCCAGAAATTACCCAACAATTACAACGGAAAAAATCATAACTACAGTGGAGAAATATGACAGACGTCACCAAAATCAACTGATCAAACTTATGATTATGAGTAATGAGACAAATTGTTACCAGGTGTCTACTGATGCGATGCACTGAGAAAAATATGACACCATTTCTGTGGTATTCTTACCAAAAATTCATAGCCTAAATCTAATTATGAGGAAATATTAGACAAATATAAATCGAGAGACAAAATAAATGGACTGTATGCTGAAAATGTCTAGGTCATGAAAGACAAGGAAAGACTGAGAATCTATTCCATATTAGTCTAAAGAGACACGACAAGGAAATATAATGTGTGATCCTGAGATGGATCCTGAGCCAAGCAACAAAGAGTTATAACGGAAATTACTAGGAGAATTGGAGTCATTACAATTTTAAGTTAAATATGAATGTGAACTGTGAATTAGATATTAGTATTGTATCAACATTAAATTTTCGGATTTTGATCATTATAGCATGGTAAAGTAAGAAAATTCCTTATTCTCAGGAACTAAACACTGAGATAGTTAGAGGTAACAAAGAATTATGCCCTAAACTTACTCTCAAATGACTTAGAAACAAATAAGTGGTGTGTGTGTGTGTGTGTGTGTGTGTGTGTGTGTGTGTAAGGAGGGGAGAAAGGAGAGAAATTTATATAGATAGAATAAGTCATATGGGAAAGTGTTAAACATTTGTGAATCTGGGTAAAGAGTATATAAGTTCTTCTATTCCAATCTTTCTATAAGTTTGAAATCATATCAAAATAAAGGTAAAAGAAAACAGTATGTGCTCCACATTAAAAAATGATGACAAAACTAGCAACCTAGGGTCACTGGGAGCAGAGGAGTACCACATCAACACTACCCTTGCCAAGGAAAAAAGTTCGTAAGTTACTCACAGCAGCGCAGTGTCCTGTCAACAGTTGGGATGATCTTGTTGACAAGCCAAACGTCTTCTTCCCAGCTAACTACATTTCCATCTAAACACTTCATAAACTCTTCATTTTCCAGGATGTGGTCCCAGAGTTGAAAGTAGTACAAGCTTCCCGGAAAGCTGGGCATCACGCTTTTAACCTCGCTGCTCCCATTCCTGAGAAAGTGCCCTAGAAACAGAGTCCCATGAGGTGTCAGGTTGTGTGGTTGATCCATCACTACCAGTATCCTTTCTTTATTCAGGAAGAGTTCTAATTTGCCTTTCACACCATCCCATATCAAGCATATTGTATGCCATTGAAATGAAGCCAGGGGGTGACGGATGTAAAAGGTCTTTCCCAGTTTGTACAGTATTAGCTGCTGATGGTCTCCTGCAAGTCCAAGATCTATGTCTTCTCTGCCCAGGAGGGTTTTTTTAGTAATATAGGAGAAGGCCATCCAATAGCTTGAGTTGTCATCCATGAATACCAGATCAATGCATGCTGTGAATCGGCTGAGTTCAGGAATGGTGTCTATCAGGCTTACATATGTGTCACCTCTTCCCAAAAAATCCAGCTTTTTTCCTTTTAGTGAAAGTGTATCTGTCCAAATTTGGGGGAGGGGAAAGAGAAAACAAATGAAATTTCTGTTAAAATTGTTTTATTATATTTGGCAGTATAGTCAAATCCGGATTATACAATATAATTATGAGTCAATACTGGTGCAAATAAGCAAAAATAGTAGATGTACAAAAATCATCTCTATTTGACATTAGCATGTGATTTTTGTTTTGGCAGAAGAGTTTCTTCCTAATTATATTTTGCCTGGACTAATACGAAAAGTTAGATTAGAGTTCCCAGAGCGCACACCAGCTGTACAGCTTGGAGAGGCAGTAAGAAGTGTGTGGCTAGTGAAGGGGTGGGGAAGAGGCCAAGGAAAAGGCAGCTTGGAATTCAAATTTGCTACACATAATCCTCACTCATATAATCAAAAGAGAACTATTTCCGCCCACCTAACTGCCTTATTATATTCATGGTGCAATAGCAATTTGTTTCTCCAATGCCTTTCCCTGAGCCAAATGATCTGATTTATTCTGTCTCTGGGGACTGCTTCTCACTGAAAAGCACTGACAAAGACCTGAAGAATGACCAGCTGGACAATACTGAAACGCTGGGATTTGTTTGTACTTGGGAATGGAAAACATGGCACTGCCCTGAGTGCATCCTGATGCCCCCTTCTGTCTCCTCACCAAGGGTGCTGCAGTGGTTTTAACGTGCTCTAGAAGGCCATAGACCCCAGTTACCATTGGCTCTGGAGTCAGACAGCCTGGGTTGAAATCCACGCCCTGACACTCATCAGCTGTGGAACTCTGAGCAAGTAACTCAACCTCCTGATAACTCAAGGTCTGCTTCAGTGAAATGGAGATTTGGGGCCGGTGTTGTATGCTCGCCCAACTCTAAGGACCACCATTCATATTATAGTCTATGCCAGACAATAGCTTCTCCCTAATGACCTTACAAGATTATTTGAAGATTAAGTGAGATGATGTATGCAAAGCCTTGTCAAACACTGCTGAAGGACATGTCCATTAGGTACAGTCTTTTGGTAAGTAATTTGGCAGTATCTATGAAACTTTACATTGGATATGCCCTTTGTCTCATAGGAAGCTATAGATGAGTGATGATCCTATCACCACCACAGACCTTACACCTCCAGGCTACTAGGAAAATATCTGAGGATTATCTAATTATCAACCTAATTTTATTGCCAGCACAGCCTAAGCCAGAGATACAGAGCTTTGTGGCAGATTGGAATTGTAACCACTCCCTGAATTGGAGTTGTAATGTTGGGACCACCATTCTAAAACAGTGACAGCCATAACAGAACACTACAGAGGCTAGCAAAAAGTAAATACTTCCCTGTTTCTGGGAGATGCCTCCAAATGAAAGCTTGCAGATATTCTCTGACCATATAGTATTCGCTCCCTCCGATCCTCTAGGGGACATTCTCCAAAAGCAAACAAACACATGCATATGCCTGCCCCCCCACACACTCACATACATTCCACCTGCATCACACACTCCCATGTGCAGGAGTTCATACTATACACCTGCCAGGGAGTTATTTCTGAACTGTCCATTGATGAATGAGCAAATGCTTATTTCTGTCCCTGGCTTATGCGATTATATTACTTTATCATCTTTTGTGTGGCTAATAAATCAAGAGTTGATCCCACAAGACAATAAGTAATATGAAACTCAAGTCTCAATTGTTCGTTAACTGTTTTCTGCTCGGCCCTCCAAAATGATGTCAAATACATTTTTTTTAAAATAGTAAAACCAGTAATAGAACTGGTTTTATGGTGAGCATAAATCTCCAGGGCTTACTTGTACCTTAAAAGAGAATATAGCATAATCTCATATGGTTTGCAAGGCACTCTCCTCTCTGCAGTATACTAATTTAGTTTTTGATTGTTTGTTTTCAGAGGGGGTCTCATTCTGTTGCCCAGGCTGGAGTACAGTGGCATGAACATGGGTCACTGCAGCCTTGACCTCCCAGGTTCAAGCAATCCTCCCACCTCAGCCTTCCAGTTAGCTAGAACCACAAGTGCATGCCACCACGCCTGGAAACATTTTAAATTCTTTTAGAAATGGGAACTCACTATGTTGCCTAGGCTGGTGTGGTCTCGAACTCCTGGGCTCAAAAATCCTCCCACCTCGGTCTCCCAAAGTGCTGGGATTACAAGTGTGAGACACCATGCCCAGCCTGCAGTATACTAAGTTAAAACCAGTTGCCAAAAGATGAGAATGAGCAATTTACAAAAGCAGAAATATAAATGCCAATAATATAAAAAGATGCCACCTTACTATTTTTAAGCACAAATTAAAACAATAAGGAGACGCCATTTTTGCCTACTTGGTTGATAAAATTTTAGAAGGCAGAATATCCGGTGTTGGCAAGCTTGTGGGGAAATGAGTCACTCTTACACACTGCTAGTGGGAGTGCCAATTAATAGTATTTTTCTGAAGGGCAATTTGCCATTATC
This sequence comes from Callithrix jacchus, assembly GCF_049354715.1. Taxonomy (NCBI): domain Eukaryota; kingdom Metazoa; phylum Chordata; class Mammalia; order Primates; family Cebidae; genus Callithrix; species Callithrix jacchus. The sequence goes on along the minus strand of NC_133524.1, from coordinate 133,107,560 downwards.
TATGACACTCTTAATTGTATATAATCGTGTGCATACTTTTCACCCAGCAATTTCACTTCTATCAATTCATTTTAGACAGATATACAAATAGACAAAGATGAGAGTACAATGATATTTATCGCAGCATTGTTTATAATAAGGAACAATTGAAAAACCTGTATATCTATCAATAAGGGACTATTTAGGAAAATTGCTACCTCTATACAATGGAATGGTAAAACAAACAAGATAGGCCTCTATAGTCATGGAGAGATTTTTAAGGCTTACTATTGTGTGAAATGGGACTTACATTAACTGCAGGTGCAGTACTATTCTATTAAAAAGTAAAAGAAAAATATGTAGGTAGTATGCCCATAGAAAATAGTCTGGAAGAACACGTATTAAACAATTAAGAATTATTAGCTTTAGGTGTGAGATTTAGGAAGATTTGTTACTTTCTTTGTTACTTATTTCAGTATGCTTGCATGTTTTACACAATCATGTATTACACTTATAATCAGCAAAATAAAGATAAATGAATGGATGGATGGATAAATGAAGGAATGGCTGGAGAGATGGTTGAATGAATAGACAGGTAGGCAGATGGATGGATGGATAGATAGATAGATGATATATAGATAGATATATAGATAGATAGATAGATAGATAGATAGAATCACTGGGGCCTTAACATTCTGCAAATATAGGTAAATTCTGCTTAGACATATGCAGAAGGGGGGTATAGTGCAGTCTAAAAAGTCAAATTTGAGTCCCAGTTCTGCCCTTACTAGCTGTGTGAACATAGGCAGTACGTGCCTGTGAAAGCTCTCAGCAGTGTCTGGCACATAGAGAGCACGATATAAAAGTTAAATAAATAGCTCATATCACTTCTCTGTGCCTTGTTCTTCCATGGTAAGATGGAAATAAGAACTGCCTACTTTACAGGGCCATGATTAAAGATGATGCAATCATAACCAACATTTAGGTTATATGTGTGAGAATGTTTATAAACCGTGAAACCCCATGTAAATGTCAGTTGTGATGTTTGCCAAGGTCACTCTCAGAAGCCTCTTCCTTCCTCCATGATCTCTTTTGCACCCTCACACGTGCAAGACCATCAGAGTTGAGCCCTACTGCAGCCTCTGGGCCTCCAGCAGGGCTCTGAGGAGGCCAGACTGTGACAAGGCAGAGAGGGGCTTTGCCCTTCTGTTTGGCCAGGCAAGCAGCATTCTCTGCCGGGCCTCTCAAGGGCCTGCTTCAAAGGCCACTTGTGTCTTTGCATATGATTTCGGTATCCACTGCAGATGTCTGCTTAGATGCTGCCATCTGTTCCCTGGCAATCTTCAAGTCCAAATGGCATGATTGCTCCCCTGAAGCGTGTTCTCTCTTGATTTGGCTCCTCTGTGTCTCTTCGCCTCTATCCACTGTTTCCTTTTACTTTAAATGTCATTTATTGTCTTCCTTAACTTTTTTTAAGAGGTGTTTTCTTTTCCACTATAAAAGTGATACTGTACATGTTTTCTTAAAGAAAAAACTGAAAACTATTAGAAAGTAAAAAGATGAAAACAAAGCCAGCCAGAGAGTCCCACCACCCAGAGATAATCACCATTAACATTTTGATATATTTCCTCAGTTTTTCTTCTGTACACAGGCTTTGCTTATTTTTGTGAGGCTGAGATCATATTATAAGGAAAACTGGGTACCCTGCTTTTCTCACTTAACATCATAGCATAACTGTTTTCCGTGTTAGGGAAAACTCATCATAAATCTCACTTAAATGACTGTTACTGCCCTAGGAGTGCCAAGCACCATTTTATTTGTACTGGGAACTTTCATGTAACATAAAATTTACCATTTTAACCATTTTAAAGTCTACAATTCGGTGGTATTTAGCATATTCATAATGTTGTGCAACTATAACCATTATCTAATTCCAGATCATTTTCATCATCCCAAAAGGAAACCCTGAACCCATTAAGCACTCACTCTCAATTTGCCCCTCCCCTGCAGGCCCTGGCAACCACTAATCTGCTTTTCGTCTCTGGATTTGCCTATTCTGGACATTTTATATAAAGGGAGTTAGACAATATGTGTCCTTTTGTGTCTGGCTTCTTTCATTTAGCATAATGTTTATCCATGCTGTACCATGTATCAGTACTTGGTCCTTTTCCATGGCTTAATAAGATTCCATTATATGGATATATCCCATTCTGTTTATTTATTTATTTATTTGAGACAGAATCTCGCTCTGTCGCCAGGCTGGAGTGCAGTGGTGAGATGTCAGCTCACTGCAACCTCTGCCTCCCGGGTTCAAGCAATTCTCCTGCCTTAGCCTTCCAAGTAGCTACAGGCATGTGCCACCATGCCACGAATAATTTTTGTATTTTTGGTAGAGATAGGGTTTCACCATATTGACCGGGCTAGTCTCAAACTCCTGACCTCGTGATCCGTCCACCTTGGCCTTTCAAAGTGCTGGGATTACAGGCATGAGCCACAGAGCCCCACCTACATTCTATTTATTGATTCACCTGTTAATGGACATTTGGATTGTTTCTACCTTTTGGCTATTATGAATAGTGCTGCTATGAACATGTATGTCATTCACTTTGTTTGAACACATGTTTTCATTCCTTTGGGGTATAAACGTAAGAGAAGAATCGCTAGGTCATATAGTAACTCTATGTTTTACTTATGAGTAACAGCCAAACTGTTTTCCACAGCAGCTGTACCACTTTATAGTCCTACCAGCAATGTATGAGGGCTCCAATTTATCCACATCTTAGCCAACACTTGCTGTTTTCCACTCATTATTATTATTGTCATCCTAAAGGTATGGAGTAGTGTCTCATTGTGGTTTCGATTTGTATTTCCCTAATGACTGATGACATACAGCATTTTAAAAAAATACGTTTGTTGCCATTTACATAGACTCTTTGGAGAAATATATATTCAAGTCTTTTGCCCATTTTTAGTTGGGTGGCTTGTCTTTTTGTCCTTGAGTTGCAAGCATTCTTTGTATTTTCTGGATACTAGAACTTTACCAGACATATGACCTGCAAATATTTTCTCCCATTCTGTATTGTCTTTTCACTTTCTTGATAGTGTCTTTTGATGTGTAAAATATTTTATTTTAATGAAATCCAATTTATCTAATTTTTCTCTTATTGTTCATGCTTTTGGTGTCATTTCTAAGAATCTATTGCCAAACCAAAGGTCATGAAGCTTCTCCCTTATGCTTTCCTCTATGAATGCTATAGTTTTAGTTCTTACATTTAAATCTTCCATCCATTTTGAGTTAATTTTCATGTACAGTGTGAAATGGGGAGGTCCAACTTCATTGGCACAGAGTAGGCCTTTTGTAGCTGTTTAATGAATAAATAGCTGTGTCCTGTATTAGGGCACAGAGTTGGAGGCTAATAGGTAGGCAGATGGAGTGCTGTCCCTCGTGAAAAGGTATCAGGGATAAAGCATCTGGCATAATAAGAAGTTCTGAAGTGTATACTGAACTTGTGCTCTGCCCTCTCTTTTAGTGAACTTTTAGCAAAAGATCAAGGGAGAATTCTCTCCCCCTGTCAGACCCCAAAAGTAATAAATACATTCATTTTAAAAGTCAGTGAGTAAGGCTGGGCATGGTGGCTCAAGCCTGTAATCCCAGGACTTTGGGAGGCCAAGGCGGATGGATCACCTGAGGTCAGGAGTTTGAGACCAGCCTGGCTAACATGGCGAAACCCCAACTCTACTAAAAATACAGAAATTAGCTGGGCATGGTGGTGGGCGTCTTAATCCCAGCTACTCGGGAGGCTGAGGCAGGAGAATCGATTGAACCGGGAGGCAGAGATTGCAGTGAGCCAAGACAGCACAATTGCACTCCAGCCTGGGCAACAAGAAAAAAACTTCATCTCAAAATAAAGAAATAAAATAAATAAAAAGTCAGTGAGTAAAAGGATTGAAACTCTAAGCGATAGACAATATGAATGGTTTTTTTCCAGCAAAATCCCTTTGTTTTCTGCTGATTACAGCATCAAGTAACATCAGACATACACAGGTTTTTCTACCCTTTCTTGGAAGGCAAAGTTTCTCCTTAAAATGTTCAAGTGTTTCAAAGCTTGGGGGACTGTGATTCCAGGTGCACTGTCCTGCACCACCTTCAGGGAAGAGGACAACTGAGGTTCTTCCATTGTCAGGCACTCTGGGCATGATCTGGTCACTGTTTCTGCCCCATGAGGTAACCTGCTTCCCTCTAACCCAATGAGCCTGCCAGAGCATCAGTGTCTGCATCATTAGTTTGCTAGGGCTGCCATAACAACATACCACTTACTGGGTGGTTTAAACAACAGACATGTATCATCCCACAGTTTTGGAGACTAGTAGTCCAAGGTCAAGGTGTCAGCAGAGTTGTTTCCTTCTGAGAGCTGTGAAAGAGAATCTGTTCTATGCCTCTTTCCTAGTTTCTGGTGGTTTGCTGGCAATATTTGGTGTTCTTTGGCATGTAAGCACATGACTCCAATATCTGCCTTCATCTTTACATGGTGATCTCCCTGTGTGCATGTCTGTGTCCACACTTTTTATTCTTATAAAGATAGTAGTCATATTGGAATAAGTGTTTACTGCAGTGTGACTTTATCTTAACTAATTACATTTTCAATGATCCTATTTCCAAAGAAGATCACATTCTAAGGTACTGAGGGTTAGGACTTCAGCATATGAATGCTGGGAAGATACAACTTGACTCAACACTGTGTAAGGTTCAGAATCCAGCTAACCACCTGGTAATACCCATCAGAGCAAGGTGAAAAGGCAGAGCAGATTTGAGGAAAAGGGCCCACTAGAGGCACCAATTGTATTTATACTTTGAAGAATCTGGCCACTCTGAGAGTGACCATGACTGCCTCATCTGGGAAATGGCACTCATAAAAGGGCAGGTGAGCAGATATTCCCCTGAGCAGGGAGTCTTCTGGGTCTTAGAATCACAATTCTTGCAAATCAATGTTCTGGAGCACTGAAAACCTTTGTAGACCAGGCTCTGGTCTAGCAGCCCCATGGCTGTCTGAGTAGATATAATCGATAGGCACCTGATACTGGGGAGCTCTATTACCCACACCACCATGGCCATAGTGTGAACACCACAAAGAATCAGAGTTACTATCTGCCACTCACTGCCCACACTTTCCACTGGTCTTGTAACCAGGCTAATCCTTAGATAAACAAGGCCTAACAGATATAGAAGCATCCAACCCTGAGCCTCATTTGTGTCACCAATCACCAGGCACAGAGTTGTTCAACACATCCCTTCCTATAGCACCCAGGCTGCTGACTCCATATGTGGCCTGCCAAGAGTTCTTGGAATAGGAAGCAGAGGAATTATCCTCACATAAGTCATATGATTGTTCCTTCAAATCTTGGATTCAAGGCCCATGTCTCACCCCAAAAAATAGATGTCCTTACTCACAAAGTCAGAAGCTCCCTGAAAAATTTATTTACTCAAGAGCAACAGTCACTGAGCATTGACTATGTGTCAGTGTTAGAGTGCAGTAATAGAGTGGACGTAACACACAAGGTTCCTGACCTCATCAGCTTACATTCCAGAGACAGACGCAGTCAATAAACAAGTAAAGGAAAAAACACAAATTACATATAGTGCTCTGAAGGAAACTGACAGGTTGAGTTAGATAATGGGAAAAGCAGAGATGAGGGGAAAAAAAATGTCCACATTATGTAGGATAGTTAAGAAAGGCCTCTCTGAGAAAGAGTCATTTTAGCTTAGTCCCAAGGGATGCAAAAAGAGCCAGGATACAAACATGTGGAATAAGACTGACCCAGACATGGGTAACAGTATGTGCAAAGGCCTTTTGGTGAGACTGTGCTGGGCATGTTTATGGAATAGCAGGAAACCAGTGTGTCTGGAGCAGAGGGAGAAAGAGGAAGCATGGTAGTAAGTGAAGCCCAAGAGGCAGTGGGAGATCACATCGTGTAGTGCTTTTTAGGTTTCATTAAAGAGTTTGAATTAAATTTTAATTTTGAGAGAAACTTACTGGCAAGTTTTAAGTAAAAGAGTGGTATGATCTGACTTGATATATTAAAGGGTCACTCTGGCTGCTGTGAGGAGAATAGACTGTCGCAGAGCAACAGTGAAAGTAGGGAGACCATTAGGAGGCTACTGAAGTCATCTAAGAGAAAACATTGGTGGCTCAGCTCATGGCAGAGGCAGTTGAGATGATTATAAAAGAGAGAGAGAGAAGAAGAAAAAAGAAGAGAAAAGACAATGGTCAGATTTGGGTTGTATTTTTGAGGTGGCACAAACAAGACTTGATGGATTAGATGTGAAGGGTGACAGAAAGGAAAGATGACAGATGGACCCTATATTTGCATAATGGAGTGTGCAGAGGAGCCATTTCCAGAAGAGGAAGGACTGCTGATTATTACCTGGCAGTGAAATTACTAGTCCCTCTGCTTCCCTACCAAGATCTCTATGTTGTGACACTAATAGTTCCCATAAGCCCAATCTTGATAGACCAACTCAAAAGTACCTAGGTAACAAAAATCCAAGCTGAAGATCCTAGAAGCCCATCTACCTCTGGGAGATGAACAACATGGGGAAAACAGCATTTCAGACCTACTTTTCAGCCTGTGCAACTCCCTATCAATATTCTTCTGTCAATGAAGGAAATTTGTACAACTTGCTAGCCTGACATAGAGTATGATGGTCAGTCGCCTTCCTAAATGACATGCTCAAATTCAAACAGGCTATTATACGAGCCTTTCTCATCTGTCCTATGATGGACAAATGTGCTATGCCTGTGCCAACTCAAGGAAATATGTACCTGAAAAAAATTAAAAAGAAAGAATTTATGCTTCAGAGTCTAGAAGGCATAATTTCCCAGCTGAAAGGCTTTGAGTGTTGTCAGACAAAATGTCTGTTTTTACACATGAAAAGATGCTTATGTTAATAGTCATAGGGAAAAGCACATCAAAATCACAGTGGAGTATCAATTCATTTCCAATAGGATGGCTATGATCAAAAAGACAGACAATAACAAGTTTTGGTGAGGCTGTGGAGAAATCAGAACCTTCATACACTGCTAGTGGGGATATAAAATGATGCAACCTCTTTGGAAAATGGTCTGCCAGCTCCTCAAAATGTTAATCATAAAGTTACATATGACTCTGCAATTCCACTCGTAGGTATATTCACAAAAGAAATGAAAGTGTATGTCTACACAAAAACTTGCACACAGATGTTCATACAGCATTATTCATATAGGTGAAATGTAGAAACAAATCAAATGCCCATCAAATGGGGACTGAAAAAAATATGAGGCATATCCATACCATTGAATATTATTCAGCAATAAAAATAAATGAACTGCTCATGCATGCTGCACATGGATGAACCTTGGAAACATTGTGTAAAGTGGAAGAAGCCAGTCACAAAAGGCTGCATATTGTATGATTCCATTTATTTGAACTATCCAGAATAGGCAAATTCATAGAGCCAGAAAACAGGTCACTGATTACCAAGGCCTGGAGTACTGAGGGAGGAATGGAGAGTATTGGATTTCTTTTGGGGTTTATGAAAATGTTCTAGAATTAGATAGTAGTGATGGTTGCACAACTCTGTAAATATACTGAAAACCATTGAATTGTATACTTTAAAGGGGTTCATTGTATGGTCTGTAAATTATATTTCAATAAAGCTGTTATTTTATTTTATTACACAGGGTTTCACTCCCATTGCCCAGGCTGGAGTGCAATGATGAGATCTTGACTCACTGCAACCTCCACCTCCTGGGTTCAAGTGATTCTCACGCCACAGCCTCCCGAGTACCTGGGATTACAGGTGCATGCCACCATGCCCAGCTCATTTTTGTATTTTTAGTAGAGGCAGGGTTTTGCCATGCTTCCAAGGCTGTCTTAAAGTCCTGATCTCAAATGATCCACCTGCCTCAGCCTCCCAAAGTGCTGGGATTACAGACATGAGCCACCAGACCCAGCCCCATAAACTGGTTTAAAGCAAATGTCTTTTCTCAAAGGACCAGTCTCTACAACCTTCTAGAACAGTGCTATCTAATAAAACTTTCTGTGATAATGGAAATGTTCTGCATTTTGCACTGCCGAATATGGTAGCAACCAGCCACCTGTAGCTATCGAGCACTTAAAACATGGCTTGTGTTACTGAGAACTGAATTTTTAATTTAATTTAATTTAAATTGATTAAAACTTAGCCACATGTTGCAAGTAATTATCATATTCGACAGCTCAACTCTTGAATTTATACAGAAATTTAGTTTCTACTCAAAGTTTATCCTCCACTTCTCCTTTCTCATGGAATTAGTTTCTCAAGAAAAGATAGACCAGGCAGGCTTGCACATGTCTATAATCCCAGCACTTTGGGAGGCTGAGGTGGGAGGATCACTTGAGCCTAGCAGTTCAAGACCAGCCCAGGCAACATAGCGAGACCCTGCCTCTATGTAAAATTTAAAAAATAAAAATTTTCAAGGAAATAAAAGATAGGGCTTTTCCTGAACCGTGGCTATACAAATATATTTTACCTCTACACTCCTACTGTGTCCTGACTGCCCTGACCTAGTTTGTCTCTATAGCATAAGGACTGATTTTCTCACATGGCTCTTCTAACATGGCTTTTTTGGGGCTCTCCTGTGTCAAAGGGATTCCTAGTCAGGTTGTCTCTGAATATGTGAGAACTTCTCAAGAAAGTTGATTCCAGTGCAGATTGACTAATTGACTATCCAATATAGGAGCAAAAGGTACTGACTGTAGAAGCTAGTTGCCTCAAAATGCCAGCCTCACACCTCAAGAATGTCACAACCCCAGCCTCCCACCTCAAGAATGCTCCAGAACACGTTACACTCTTTCAGACAGCAAAGCCTGTCATACACCATTTGGGGTGTGTGTGTGTGTGTGTGTGTGTGTGCACATGTTATGAGCAAGACCTTGGGACAACTACTCCAGCCCTATGTCTTCAACCCAAACCTACCCATATCCATTACACAGCCAATATCCAGCATCAGTAAGAGGAAAATCGTGTTATGGACTGAATGTTTGTTTCCTGCTCCCCTAAAATCCTATGCTGAAGCCCCAGCCTCTAATGTGTTAGTATCAGGAGGTGTGGCCTTTGAAAGGTAATTAGATTTACAGGAGGGCAGGAAGGTGGAGCTCTTATGATGGGATTAGCGCCCTTACAGAAGAGGAAGAAAACAGAGCTCTCTCTCTCTATCAGCCTTATGCGGACACAGAGAGAAGGCAGCTGTCTGCAAGCCAGAAAGAGGGCCCTCACCGGGAATTAACTCATCTGGCACCTTGATCTTGAACTCTCAGCCCCTAGAACCATGAGAAATAAAGGCCTGTTGTTTAAACCATCCAATCTGTGGTATTTTGTTTGCTATGGCAGCCTGAGCAGACTAAGACAGAGCACTAGGAAACCAAGTCCCACTTACAGCCTAAGTCCTAGGACCTCTTCTTTCATGTATGCCTTATTTTTTACCTCCTGCTCTGTTCTACAACTATTCAGCTCTTGACCTCAGTCTTCGTCTCTTCTTTCTGGTTCTGCTCACACCCCGTAGACTTTATTACAGATTTGTTTCTCCTCCTCAACCCTTGATATTCTTCTGTGGAGACAGTTTGCTCCACACTCTGGCTCCTCCCAGTGAGAGCATCTCTGAGTCAACCTCTGCTTAATCTGGCCTTAATCTCTCCCCCATAATGACCATCACAGTTGGGAGGCTGGTGATTCATCTGGAGCCTGAAGGGAACTGAACCTTAGTTATGCTGTTGTTTCCAATGACAGGGTCTTTTTTTTCCCCAAGAAGGAAGTTATTAACTTCTCAGGAATCAAAGAACAATTATAATTAAATATTTGATAACCTGAAAATAAAACTTATTTTGACTCTTGAATTTGAGGCTTAGTCTGGAAAACCTTGTGATTACTTTAAAGTGATCTCTGCAGGTTGAGGACCTGCACACATCTAACATAATTTTCACTGACCAATACAAAAATTAGCCAGGTGTGGTGGCAGGCACCTGTAATCCTAGTTATTCAGGAAGCTGAGGCAGGAGAATTGCTTGAATCTGGGAGGCAGAGGTTGCAGTGAGCCAAGATCATGCCACTGCACTTCAGCCTGGGCAACAGAGCGAGATTCTGTCTCAAAATACTACTACTACTACTACTAATAATAATAATAATTTTCACTGACCAGTGATGTTCCTCACAAACCCATGAAAACTTTTCAGTACCACATACTCTTCACTTTTTATTCCATGACTATTCCTATATTATTCTATTCTAGATTGCTCTATTCCATGCCCCATAGCCCTTTACAAAAACCCGAAAGCATTCGTGTCATATACCCCACCACCATACAGGTGTTGAGAGTTTTTATCATTTCAAAGTGCATGAATTCATTGAAGCAGCACATATGAACCAAGTGCCTAAACTGTGTGTCAAAGCCTGTGTTGAATGCATTGGATAAAGAAGTGAGGAAAATACAGTTTCTTGCCCTTGAGAAAACAGGCAGAGGGAAGATAAATCAACTCTTTAGCAGGTAGGCCAAGCCAGGTGACAGAGTTGCCGCTGTATCCCGTAGGTCCCATTTCAATCTCTATTATAAAAAACATGATTTTCCATCAGGCTCTGCATGCAGCAAGAAGCCAGTGTTTGCTGTTAATGGTGATGATGATTTGGTATTTTTGCAGATTAGCTCTCATACCTGAGGACCCTTCAAATGAAAAACCAGGTCAATTTCATCAGTCATTGTCACTCACTGGCATTCATTACCTTTTAGGTAAACACTTATGTGCTAAATGATCAATGTTACCAACAGAATTTACTTAATGTGGACAAGATTGCAGTTTACCAGCACCTTCTCCTGAAGTCTCTAAATTATCAGCTACTTCAATGAACCATCTTATTTATCTATGCATTGCAAAACAGAGACAAATTCTCTTCATTCCTGTCATAGAGTCTAGGGAAGCTCTGGGTGCTTCCAGAGCACATGACCATTGTCATTACGAGTCTGTTACCAGCTGTCTGCACATCTCAATTTCCCCATTATTCTATGAGTCTTGCCATGTACCTATAATGGAAACAGAAAGATGATATCACAATGCTTCAGAGGGCTTTAAATAAAGCATTATGAAAGAGAGGAAGCAGCCCAAAAACATCAGGTGTGCATTAACCACCAATGGCATTTCAGAGTTGCTTTAAGAAACGTCAAAGGCATCAATCCAAACTACTGCCTGCTTGAGGCCAGTTCTCCATCAGTGGTACAGAATACTGAATGAATTGATTCATTTATTGAAGCTTCAGCTTCTTCTGTAGCCATATTGACCAAAAGGTGGCCATTGACAAGCAACCAAGCAAATCTTCACTGGTAGTATTTTTCAAATGGTTTATTTCTATAGCCTTCTATATACATGAGACATTGAAAGAGACAAAAAGAATACATTTTCTTACCTGAGAGAAAGATAAAACTCGACATGAGAATCACTCCATGAAGCCTCTGATATATGATGCGTTCTTTCATTGTCTAAATCTGTTTAAAAAGTCAAAAATATGCCCAGCTCAGATTCAGAAAAGACAATTTCTAAGTGTATGTGACCACACTTCTCCTTTGCATTCCACCTAACATTTTTTCTTATTGCTTAAAATCATGTCAGCCAGCCACATGACAGGCATTTAACTGAGTTATCCAGCCTGACTGAAACCTCACTGATGGATTTAGCTGTACACTAGCTCAATACATTTTCTTGAATTACTACTATGTGCCAGACACTGTGTTGCCCACTGGGACTACAGAGCTGAGAAGACAAGACACAGATATCTGCCATCATAGGACAGTTAGCCCTGTTGGGGGGACAGAAGTTAAATGCATGATTACAAAATGTGAGGCCAGGAGCAGTGGCTCATGCCTGTGATCTCAGTACTTTGGGAGGCTAAGGAGAGGGAGATCGCCTGAGGTCAGGGGTTTAAGATCAGCCTGGCCAACGTGGTGAAACCCCATCTCTACTAAAAATACACACACACACACAAAATAGCCTGGTGCGGTGGTGGGCACCTGTAATCCCAGCTACTCTGGCGGCTGAGGCAGGAGAATTGCTTGGCCCTGGGAGGTGGAGGTTGCAGTGAGTCGAGATGGCACCACAATACTCCAGCGTGGGCAACAAGCGCAAAATTCTGTCTCAAAAACAAACAAACAAAAATATGATACGTTCAACCCTAATGCACAGGCTTCGGTTCAATTACTTGTACTTGTAATGATCCCAAACTTCTTGAAGGAATGTTATTCAAGAAGACCTTGGTGACAAATCATTTGTATTTTTAAAACAGATCTGTTTAGAGAAATCTAATCACCATTTCATTACATTCACCCAGCTTCTCTCCTTAATTAATTGTAACTAAAGCTTCTTATGTGGAAAATGCACTGAAAACTCCCTCTTCTCCAAACAAAACTGCAAATCCTACTGAAACATTACAGGAACCTGGCAGTGGGGTGCTGATGAGCATTTCTGATTTTAAATAAAATATACTTCTGAATGATTTACTACTGATTTGAAAAATTTCCTTTCCTATAGGATAATGCAACATACTGTATTTCTTTTTATCTCCAAGTGGGATTTGGAGTGAATAGACCCACTTTACATTTAACGTAACAGAAGCCAATTAGGAAGTCAAATGAATCTCGGGCTTGCTATGAACATCACCCATTAATCAGGCTCTTCATATTTACCAAGTATTCTACTGCCATTATCATTAGAATAATAAGGGAATTTGTATGAGTTGGATGGATTTTCTAAACTATGAGCTTAGAAGTAAGGGGGTGTCTAAATCTTTTATGACTTGCAAAATGAAATGCAGCTTAAATTTATAGTGCTATAAGAGGACTAGGCTGAGAATCAGTAACTGGCTGTGAGGCCATACATATTTCTGTTCCTTAATTTCTCCGGGCCTCAGTTTCCTTATCTGTAAAAATGGAGATAATAATCTGCCTATTTCCCAGAGCTGCTCTCAAAGAGGATCAAATGAGATGATATTTCAAAGGCAATTTTCAAAGCATAAAGTGCTATAGAAATGGATATGATTGCTATCTATAAAATGGAATTTTCAGCAGCAAATAATCCAATTTATATTTTTCTTCCATTTCCTCTAAACTTTTATAACAACTTCAAGGTATGTTTCAGAAACTTACCTAGTGCCCCAAATACAAATCATGGGACATTTACACAACAGAATACTATGCAACCATTAAAAGGAATAAGGGCTGGCATGGTGGCTTACACCTGTAATCACAGCACTTTCAGAGGTTGAGGCGGGCAGGTCACTTGAGGCTAGGAGTTCGAGAACAGCCTGGGCAACATGGTGAAACCTATCTCTACTAAAAATGCAAAAATTAGCTGGGCACGGTGGCACAGCTACTCGAGAGGCTGAGGTACAAGAATCACTTGAACCTGGGAGGCAAACGTTGCAGTGAGCTGTGTTCATGCCACCGCACTCCAGCCTGGGTGACAGAGTGAGACTCTGTTTCCAAAAAAAAAAAAAAAAAAAAAAAACAGGAATAAGTTAAGGCTATATGTAAGGCATGAGAAGGTGGGTTGAGGAAAGGGAGTGGGGCTTGAGGACTTTTTCATACCATTCTGTACTGTTTGATTCTTTTACAAAGATCATAAGTTAGTAACATAATTTTAAAAATTAAAGGAAAGGAGAAAGGGAGAGAGGAAGGCAAGAAAGACAGGAAGGAAGGGGAGGAAAGAGGAAGGAAGAACGGGAATTAAATGTTTCCTTTTTACTTATGATTCTGAACTGTTTGCTTTTACAATAAGCATACATTACTTTCACAATTTTGAAGAAAACGTAAAACGAAGGAATGAGGCAAAGTAAAGAAAGAGGAAAAGAGAAAAAAATGGTGAGGATTAAAGACTTGAGTTTTATACCCCACAGAATTACAAGCAATTTGGTTATTTTATGATGAGTATTTGTTACTTTTGTGATTCAGAAAAAAATTAAAGGAAGGAAGTGGAGCGAGAGAGGGAAAGAGGGAAAGAAGGAAGGAAAGGAAAGAGGGAGGGAAGGAGAGAGGGAGGAAGTGAGACACTTACCTGAACACTGGACTCTTTTAACTTCCCACCCTGAAATGACCAGATCTGGCCTCTAAATTCCTATGTTTGATGTGAAATGAAAGGAGCACAAAACAGGAGACTCATTTTCTGCTGGCCATGCCTCAGTCACCTCCTTTTCTGCATCAAACCAGCCTCTCTGCTCTTAGCTTTATGGGGCTTATTGATCCCGGTAGATCCTCTTTTTGTGGCTTGTATCACGTCATGGGCTGCTCTTCTGAGCATAAAATCAGCATGGGCAAAGTTCTCAGATTATTACAACCCTGCAATAACCCATTAATTTGAGGGCTGTCTCCCAGTTTTCACTAAGGATTATCTTCAGCTCCTAGTTGATTATTGCTTTAATTAAATTGGATATATTAAATGGATACTAGCTTACCTGACTAAGGCTCATTTCACTTCATTGAGAAAGTGGGGAGGAGGAGGGGTGGTGTTCAGAACTATGAGCAGAAAGCAAAGGCCAAAGAGGCATGAACATGTTCACATCTCACTCCATCAGTAAGGTGAAGCCAGCTATTTACCGTCACTGGATATTTCTTTTTCAAGTCGCCTCAAAAGTAAATAGATTTACTGAAGTGGCTTTGTGTTCATCTCAAGAAGGAGATGTTGTTTTTGTCCCAGAAGGTGTCATTACAGCCCCTTAGGGGTGACGAAAGTATCACCAAATCCCATGGAGGATTCAGTGATGATCCCTGTCAGCCTCTGCACTTCATAGGTGAAGCCCCTGAGATCCCAAGGGTAGAATGACTCGTCCAAAATCACAGAGCTTGTGAAATAGAAAGCAGGAGCTAGAACCAAGGTGTCCTGACTACCAGATTAGTGCATTTTCCTCTTCATCTCATACCTTCAATAGAAAATTCAGTCTCATAGGAGGCTGAATCAACCCAGCTTAAGGCCAGGATTCTCCACATGGGAACAGAGAAGGAAGAGGTGTATTGGAATCATCCATGATTCACCACAAAACCCACTAACTGTGATCAGGGTAGTGAATAAGAACCTAGACTTTGCAGAAAGACAGGCTTGAGTTTGAGTCTCACCTGTGTGTCTTGTGGCCAGTCTCTTAACATCTCTGGAGCCCTTAGTGTCCTCATTTGTAAAACACTGATCATGGAACTCACCTCATAATACTGTGAAATTAAACAACACAACCTATATAAAGTGTTTGGCCCAGAGCTCAGCACCAGGTTCCAGCACCACTGCTCCTGTGTAGGACTCCACTGCTTCTCCTTTCCAGTATGCACAAGGCTTAGGTTTTGTGACCTGTCCCTGACGTGGGGCCACACAGCCTACAAGATGATGTGGAGCCGTTACTGAGAAACATCTTGACACTTCCCTGGCATGGTTTGTATTTCATACCATGCCTGCTCATTGATCTGTCTCCCGCACAACACTAAGCTCTGATAGGGCAGGAACTCCATGTTCTTCAGTGGTTCACATGCTGCCTGGCACATAGAAGGCGCTCAATCAATACTTCATAAACAATGCCTTTCTCCCTTATTAGAGTGTAAGCTTCCTGAGGACAGAGAAAAATATCTCTGTTTCTTCTGTGCCCTTCACCAGGAGTTAGCACAGTGTCTAATACATAGTAGGTATTTAATTAATGTTTGCTGAAATGAAGAAAAGAATTTAGAGAAAAATTATTCATATATACTTGGATATGTCATCAAATTTCTGTAGAAAAGAACCCTGGTAAGAAGAGTTGCTTCTAGAGAGGGAAACTGGGGGATTTGGGGTGGAAGGGAACCTCAGTGTTCACTGAACGTGCTTTTGTACTATAAGAATTGTAATCTGTGTGTGTGTGTGTGTGTGTGTGTGTGTGTTTTTCAAAGAAAAACATTGTATATTTTGTTAAAAATCCAACACAGCACAAACGAAAGAATTAACTAGAAAATTAAATTTGTACAAAAAAAGGGAAGAGGTTTGAACTCTTTTGTTAGGAAAACATTTGCCACCTGGGAGGGCTTCAGTGGGTATCTTCCATTCCCTGGAAGGTTGTAAGGAGAATGTTGACCATCTGCTCTCCGTATCTACAGAGAAGTAGCAAATTGACTGAAATTGCAGTGGGAGATGTGAGTCAGAAATAAATAAGTCATTATTGACAATAGGAATTGATAAGCAGCAGAAAAGGCTATCACAGGATATTATGAGCCATCCATGCCTGAAAACTGAAAGACCTAGATAGCCATATGGCTCTGCTGATTTACATGTCCTTTCACAGAGAGGGCTGAGCTGAGCAACTTGCTGCAACTCTGTCCCTGTTCCTAACACTAGAAAAGACCCTTAATCTGTTGAAAGTCCAAGCTGTCTTCATTCCTTCACCCTTTCCTAGTGTGAGCCTCCCACCAGGCCAATTGGTGGGGTGGTGATTTCCATACAACATGAACTAGAAAACCAACTATTGAATTTGGGGCTCTACCATAGAAACAGAAAAAGGGTCCAATGCTGGAGGAAAAGGCATCTATGCTGACAACTCCTTAAGAGATTTGGAAGGATAATTTTGATTATATTTGATTTCCAACTTAAAAACTACTACCCAACTCACTACCTGCTCATTGTCATTCCCATGCATACCTACATACTGTCACTACATATGTGGGCATTCCTTAACAGTGTGTAGTATTATTTTGCATAGTGATATTACATGTTTTTAACATCACATGGATTTGCCTACTTGCCTGCCTTCCCTCCTTCCTTCTTTCCTTCCCTCCTTCCTCTTTCTTTCTTTCTTTCTTTCTTTTTCTTTCTATTCCAGCATTGGTCTGCCTGTCACCCATGCTGGAATAAGTGGCACAATCAAGGTTCACTGCAGCTTCCCACCTCAGCCTCCAGAGTAGCTGGGACCACAGGCATACACCACTTGGCTAATGTTTGTATTTTTTGTAGAGATAGACTCTTGCTATATTGTCCATATGGTCTCAGATTCCTGGCCTCAAGCATTCCTCTCACCTTGGCCTCCCAAAGTGCCAGAATAACAGGTGTGTTACATAGGTATACATGTGCCAGAACTTAAAGTATAATAAATAAACAAAAAGGTAGTCATTCCACATAGAAAAAACTGCAGAGCTTCATATTTTCCTTAAATATTTTCAAGTACTGTAAGAACACACACACAAAAATAAATAAATAAAATAAAATGACAGGTGTGAGCCACTGCACCAGCCTCATGATTTTAAACATGCTATAAAAGGTGTCATACCACAAGACAGGCAGTACACCGTAGTAGCTAACAAAACAGACTCTGAAGCCAGACTCTTCGGATTTCCTAATGTCTCACTGCCTCACCTTCCTCATCTGCAACACGGAAATAATGATGATGATGCGTTAATGATGATGATGGTATCCACCTCTATTATTTGTATAATATCAATGAGATAATATATGTAAAGCACTTAGAACACTGTCTGGTCCATAATAAATGCTTTATTATTAGCTATTATTACCTATTCTTCTGCAACTTATGTTTCAAGCATAAGTGTTCATTTAGTCCGCAATCATTTGACTGCCCCCTGTGTACAGGCAGCATTCTGAGATGCTAGGGATTCAGCAGTGAACAAAACAGGCAACTCTATCTGCCCTCAAAAAGTTTCTGTTTTAAAGTTAGAACAGGTCAAATTAATGGGTAGGAGCCAGTAAGCAAAGATTCTGCATTTAATGTTGCAGCTGGGGGAGTTAGAAAAGGAAATAGGAACACTGCTACACAGTTGGTGGGAGTGTAAATTAGTTCAACCATTGTGGAAGACAGTGTGGCGATTTCTCAAGGATCTAGAAATAGAAATTCCATTTGACCCAGCAACCCCATTACTGGGTATATACCTAAAGAACTATACATCGTTCTACTATAAAGACACATGCACACATATGTTCATTGCAGCCCTGTGTACAATAGCAAAGACCTGGGACCAACCCAAATGCCCATCAATGATAGACTGGACAAAGAAAATGTGGCACATATACACCATGGAATACTATGCAGCCATAAAAAACGATGAGTTTGTGTCCTTTGTAGGGAGTTGGATAAATCTGGAAACCATCATTCTCAGCAAACTGATACAAGAACAGAAACTCAGACACCGCATGTTCTCACTCATAGATGGGTGTTGAACAACGAGAACACGTGGACTCAGGGAGAGGAGCATCACATACTGGGGGCAGTTGTGGGGGTAAGGGAGAGACAGCGGTGGGTAGGGAGGGAGGGGAGGGTGTGGAGGGATAACATGGGGAGAAATGCCAGATATAGTATGCACCTAAAGTAAAATAAATGTTTTTTTTTTTAATGTAAAAAATAAAGAAAAAAGAAAAAAGGAAAGCCTCTAGGCGGACCCAGTCCACCCAGCTCCAGCTGAGCTGCAGTGGCTGCGGTGGTGGCAGGTCGCGCAAGCCCTCGCGGACCCCGCAGCCCCTTCCCCGCTCGGTGCATGGAGATGTGAACAGTGCCAGCTGCTGAACCGGGACCGGCTGGGACTGGGATGGCCTCGGGCTCTGGCTGGCCCTGCCGCCTGAGGGCTGCACATAGCCAGGCCATCGCGTTCCAGGAAGTGGCCTTCCTGAGCACCAAGGCTTACTCCCCAGTGCAGTCCCACCTCCCGGAATGCAGAACCTAAAGGCAGATCCAGAAGAGATTTTTACAAAAGTAGAGAAAATTGCGAAGGGCTCTTTTGGCAAGTTGTTCAAAGGCATTGACAACTGGACTCAGAAAGTGGTTGCCATAAAAATCGCTGATCTGGAAGAAGCTGAAGATGAGATAGAGGACATTCAACAAGAAATCGCAGTGCTGAGTCAGTGTGACAGTCCACACGTAACCAAATATTATGGATCCTATCTAAAGAATGCAAAATTATAGATAATAATGGAATATCTTGGTGGAGGCTTGGCACTAAATCTATTAGAACCTGGCCCATTAGATGAAACCCAGATCAGTTCTATATTAAGATATTAAGAGATATACTGAAAGGACTTTGATTATCTCCATTCGGAGAAGAAAATCCACAGATTTTTTTCTGTCTGAGCACGGCGAGGTGAAGCTGGCGGACTTTGGCGTGGCCAGCCAATTGACGGACACCCAGATCAAAAGGAACACCTCCATGGGCACCCCGTTCTGGATGGCACCCAAGGTCATCAAACAGTCGGCCTATGAAGACATCTGGTCCCTGGGCATACAGCTAATGAACTTGCAAAAGGAGAACCACCTCATTCCGAGCTGCGCCCCATGAAAATTTTATTCCTCATTCCAAAGAACAACCCAGCAGCGTTGGGAGGAAACTGCACAAACCCCTCAAGGAGTTTGTGGAGGCCTATTTATTATATAAGGAAACGAGCTTTAAACCCACTGCTAAGGAGTTATTGAAGCAAAAGTTTAACTACGAAATGCAACGAAAACTTCCTACTTGACCGAGCTCATCGACAGGTACAAGAGATGGAAGGCCGAGCAGGGCCACGGAAACTCGAGCTCCGAGGATTCCCACACGGAAACAGATGGCCAAGCCTTAGGCGGCAGCGATTCTGATAACCGGGCCTTCACAATCCGAGAAAAAGATCCCAAGAATCTGGAGAATGGAGCTCTTCAGCCATCGGACTTAGACAGAAATAAGATGAAAGACATCCCAAAGAGGCCTTTCTCTCTTGTGTTTATTTACAATTATTTCTCCTGTGTTTGCAGAGTTGAAGGAAAAGAGCCAGGCGTGCAGAGGGAACTTGGGATCCATTGAAAAGCTGCGAGGGGCCATCTACCTGGCGGAGGAAGCGTGCCCCGGCATCACAGACACCATAGGACCCAGCTAGTGCAGCGGCTCCAGAAATATTCGCTAAGTGGTGGAGGAACTTCATCCCACTGAAATTCCTTTGGCATTTGGAGTTTTGTTTTTCCTTTTTTTTTTTCTTCATCCTCCTCCTTTGTTAAAGTCAATGAGAGCCTTCACTGACTCCACTGAGATGTGCCACTGGAGACCACCCCAACGTGGGCGCCTGTCCCGGGACACATACAGTCCTCACTGTGCCGCAGCCAGATGATGTCTCTCAGATGAATGGGGAGGGTCAGCTCTTTCCAGCAATGATTTTATTATATTACTTTTGTTTTTAATTTTAACCATAGTGCGAATATTCAAGGAAAGTGTCTTTAAAAACAAAAACAAACCCTGAAATGTATATTTGGGATGATGATAAGGCGACTAAAGACATGAAAACGCAAGTATCCGGCTTTAAGCTGATAACTCCCCCTGGGAGCGGGAGAATCACTCTGGTGGATAGATGGGTGTACAGATGTGTATGTAGTGTCATTTTCACGGAAACCCTTTGGGGGTGCATAAGGAATCACTGTGTACAAACTGGCCCAATGCTTCTGTAGATAATGTCAGTGGAGTAAGCATTCGGCAGGCCAAAAAGAAAGAAAAAGTAAAAGAAAGGGCTCTAACAGTTTTGGGGTTTTTGTTTTGTGTTTCTATTTAGTTTTGGTTCATGAAATTAAAATTAATTAACTAATTCTTATAAGCTATGTTCTAATGGAAGTAGACAGTAAACAAAAGAAAAATAGGTAAAGCATATAACATATTAGAAGGTGAAAAAAGTCATAGAGGGAAGCAAAGTGGAAAAGGGATATAAGGATTTTTGGAAGGAGGATGGGGAATGCAATTTTATTTTTATTTTTGCTCCATGGCCCAGGCTGGAGTGCAGTGGAGTGATCTTGGCTCACTGAAACCTCTGCCTCCTGGGTTCAAGTGATTTTCCTGCCTCAGCCTCCTGAGTAGCTGGGATTACAGAAATGCACCACTATACCTGGCTAATTTCTGTATTTTTAGTAGAGATGGGGTTTCACCATGTTGGCCAGGCTGGTTTCGAACTCCTGACATCAGATGATGTCCCGCCTCAGCCTCCCAAGGTGCTGAGATTACAAACATGAGCCACTGTGCCCAGCTGGGAATGCAATTTTAAATAGGGGATCTGTGATGTCGTCACTGAAAAGTGACGTTTGAACAGAGACCTGAAGGAAGTGAGGGAATAAGCCATGGGGATACTTGAAGAAAGAGCGTTTTGGGCAGGAGGATATACCCTGAGCACGGCAGGCTGCTTGGAGCCTTTCTAGGGGCAGTATTGATGTTAATGTGCCAGAAGCAGAGCAAGCTAAGGGGAAAACGGTGAGCGAAGAGGTAAGAGAGGTGATAAAAAGCCAAATCACACAGGGGCTTGCAGGCTGTTTTAAGACCTTTGGTTTTACTCTGGAGAATGGGGAGCCACTGCAGGGTTTGAAGAAACATATTTTGAAATAGCATTAAACTTAACAGAAATGGTGTAAGAATAGTACAAAGAGCTCTCATCTGTCCTTTGTCCAGATTCTCCAAATTGTTAACATTTTGCCATATTTGCCTTATCTTTCCTTACATGTATTTTTGAAGCATTTGAGTGTAAACTGGAGACATCCTGTCCCTCATTCTATATACTGTAGCAGGCATTTTCCTGAGAACAAGAGTAGTTTCTTACGTAACTATCAAAATAAGGAAATTTACATCAATGCAATCCTACTTCATATACAGTCCACATTCATATTTGGGCAACTGTCTCACTAATGTCCTTTATTGCATGATCCCCTCTGATCCAGTGTCTAATGTAGATCCTGCTTTTAGTTGTCACAGTTTTCCAGTATCCCTTAATCTGGAAATGTTCCTCAGCCTTTCTTTGACTTAAATAATACTGACATTTTTGAAGCACACAGGCTGGCTATCATATAGAATGTCCCTCAGTTTGGGTTTGCCTAAGCTTTCCTCATCATTCAGGTCATCCTTTTTTGACAGCACAGAGGTGATAGTGCCTCCTTCTCAGTGCATCACTTCAGCACATGCATGATGTCACTTTGCCCCATCATTGAGGACATTAACTTTGATTACTTGGTTAAGGTAATGTTCACCACATTTCTCCACTGCAGAGTTATCATTTTCCCACTTGCAACTTAAAAGTGACTTATAAGTGATTTGTACAGAAATGCTTTGAGTCTCTGTAAGTATCCTGTTCCTCCTCAAATCTTTAACCTGCTGGGCACAGTGCCTCACACCTATAATCCCAGCACTTTGGGAGGCTAAGATGGGTGGATCGCTTGAGCTCAGGAGTTTGAAACCAGCCTAAGCAACATTGCAAAACTCCATCTCTAGAAAATATTAGCCGAGTGTGGTGGCACACACCTGTGGCCCAGCTACTTGGGAGGCAAGATGGGAGGATTGCTTGATCTGGGAGGTCGAGGCTGCAGTGAGCCAAGATTGCGCCACTGCACTTCTGTCTAGGTGACAGTGAGACTCTGTAAAACAAAACAACAACAACAACAAAAACCCTTAACCCGTGGTTTTGGTGTTCATTGTTAATTTTTCCTTAACCTATGGTTTTAGTATTCATTGTTAATTTTTGCCTGATGGTTGCCTGTCAAATCGTGGTTTTCTATTTCCCTCATTTTCCTACATGTATGAGTAAGCTTTTTAGTGAAAGGGAGAGTTTTTCCTTCTCTCTTATTTACTCATTCATTTTTACCAGTATGGACTTATGCATTTCTCTTTTAATTAGTGAGTTACAATCTATTACTATCATTATGTTGATGTTGAATTTGTCCCAGGTTTGTCCAATGGGAGCCCTTTCAACCTGGCTTCTGTGTCTTTTTGACATATATAGACCTCTGATTTTCTGCGCACTTTCTTACACTCTTTCACAAGATGTTCCATGCAGAATCTTGCATTTTTTCCTTGCTTCATACCTAGAATCCACCATTTCTCTAAGGACTCTGGTTCCTTTTAGAAGAAAATCGTGCCTAGAAACCAAAATCTGAGTAAAGCCAGAGTTTTGGGCAGAAGAATAACATGATCTGACATGTTTTAAAAAGATCACTTAGGCTGCTATGCTACAAATTGACTGCAAGGGGACAAAGGAAGAAGCAGGAAGATGTATCTGTGTTAACAGAGTAGCTTTTTCTCTGTAATGCAAATCTGACCATGTGCTTTTTCTGTCAAAATTATTTGACAGATAATACCTCTTA
Organism: Callithrix jacchus; assembly: GCF_049354715.1. Classification (NCBI taxonomy): domain Eukaryota; kingdom Metazoa; phylum Chordata; class Mammalia; order Primates; family Cebidae; genus Callithrix; species Callithrix jacchus. Next base: position 133,084,450 of record NC_133524.1, on the reverse strand, counting down.
TAAAGTCAAAATCCTGTGGCATTGCAAGAAAAGGTCTATGATCTGGTCCCTTTTGGACTTCTCCACCTTCTTTTTTTTTTTTTCCCCCCCGAGATGGAGTCTTGTTCTGTCACCCAGGTGGGAATGCAGTGGTGCCATCTCGGTTCACTGCAACCTCTGCCTCTCAGGTTCAACAGATTCTCCTGCCTCAGCCTCCTGCGTAGCTGGGATTACAGGCGCCCACTGCAAAGTAGAGACTGGGTTTTGCCAGGTTGACCAGGCTGGTCTCGAACTCCTGACCTCAGGTGATCCACCAACCTTGGCCTCCCAAATGCTGGGATTACATGTGTGAGCCACCACGCCCAGCCCAGACTGCTCCACTTTCTTCCCCCACTGCTCGTCTTCCTCACAACCTATATTTTGCCCGTAGTGAACAATTTTAGAATTCCCAAAATGTACCATTCTGTTTTATTCTTCTATACTTTTGCAAATGCTGCTCCTTTTGCCTGCCCCTGACCCCTTGACCATCTCATCCTTCATGACTCAACACAACCCTCTTCTTCCTTTGTAAAGCCTTCCCTGAGCATTTCCCTCCATCTGCATCCCACCCCAGGTAGAAATTATCATTCAGGCCATTGTGTTATCACACATTCCATCCTGGAAACATACTGCCTCTCCTTTAGTCACCTTTCTGGAATCCTAAGAGAGAAAAACTTGGCCTCCCAAAGTGATGGTTCTTTTTGTCCTGATACATCAAGGATGATTGGTTCTGTTGACATGAGGCCCAAGGAAGTTTTGATTCGCTACAGCCTGACCCCATAACACAGGTGAAGCCCCAAGGCTGGAGAACTGGAGTCCTTGAGCCAAAACAGGATTAGCAGCGCTTCCTGGAGTACAGAGGCCTGCTCAGATAACCCTGGAGATATGGGTAGGCTTGACTTCAAAGGCACCTGGGACAGAGGGAAGAGAGAGTCAGGCTTGGTTAACTAGAAGACATAATTCAGTTGAGTTTTGAGACTTCTATAAGAACATTCACCTTCCCTGGCTGGGCACAGTGGCTCACATCTGCAATCCCATCACTTTTGGAGGCCAAAGTAGGCGGATCACCTGAGGTCAGCCTGGCCAACACAGTGAAACTCTGTCTCTAAGAAAAACAGAAAAAACAATGAGCTGGGCATGGTGGCGGGCACCTGTAATTCCAGCTACTCGGAGGCTGAGGCAGGAGAATCACTTGAACCCAGAAAGTGGAGGTTGCAGTGAGCCAAGATGGTGCCACTGCACTCCAGCCTGAGCAACTGAGTGAGTCTCTTTTTGTAAAAGGCAGACAAAGTTAGGCTGCAGGATGTTACTCCATGATACCCAGGTTTTCCCCATTGCTGATCAGGAAATGGTTTTGAGAATGTAGTCTGTACTTGGACTGTAGTTAGTCCTTCCAGCTTGCTGCAGGATGGGTTGCTGCATTCTCTGATATGAAAATGGCTGTATGGTACAAGTTCAATATAAAAGGACTCTGGGAATAGCATGAGCAATCTTAATTGTAATTAAGAAGAGCAGTTATCAGAAATAGATACCATGGCCGGGTGTGATAATTCATACCTGTAATCCCAGCACTTTGGGAGGCTGAGGCAGACAAATCACTTGACGTCAGGAGTTTAAGACAAGTCTGGCCAACATAGCGAGATCCTGTCTCCACTAAAAATACAAAAAAAATTAGCCAGGCATGGTGGCAGACTCCTGTAATCCCAGTTATTGGAGAGACTGAGGTAGGAAAATTGCTTGAGCCCGAGAAGTGGAGGTTGCAGTGAGCCAAGATGGCACCACTGCACTCCAGTCTGGGCAACAGAGCCAGACTCCATCTCAAAAAAAAAAAAAAAAAGTCTCAAAGCTATGGGCCTAGATTATAAAACCTAGATAATGAAAATATATCCCAGAATCCAACCAGGTCTCTCCGAGTCTACCAGTTGGCTTTTTCTTTTAGCATACTCACGAACCATTCCGCATTTCCTGTAGTACTTACATAGGTGCAACGAGTAATATTTGCTACAAAACAAATTCCCTCTTGGCTGGAAAAGAAAATGAAGGGCTATGTGATTGCCCAGGACAACTCTAGCTAATGAATTCTGACTAGTTTCTTGGGCTTTCAGAGCAGGAGTGTGTCATTTTTGACTTTTACCAGCGTCAGAAACAAATTTCAGACCATCTTTCTGGTTGTATTATACCCACTATGGGATTTACAGCTTGCAGTGTAAGCATAAAGAGGGAATCCAGGCCAGGCGCAGTGGCTCACACCTGTAATCCCACCACTTTAGGAGGCCAAGGCAGGCAGATCACTTGAGGTCAGGAGTTCGAGACCAGCTTTGCCAACATGGTAAAACCCTGTCTCTGCTAAAAGTACAAAAAATAGCCAGGTGTGGTGGCACATGCTTGTAGTCCCAGCTACTTGGGAGGCTGAAGTGGGAGGATTGCTTGAATCCAGGAGGTGGAGGTTGCAGTGAGCTGAGATCTTGCCACTGCACTCCAGCTTAGGCAACAAATGAGACTCTGTCTTAAAAAAAAAAAAAAAAAAAAAGGCTGGGTTCAGTGTCTCACACTTGTAATCCCAGAACTTTGGGAGGCCAAGGCGGTCAGATCACCTGAGGTTGGGAGTTCAAGAGCAGCCCAACCAGTATGATGAATCCCTGTCTCTACGAAAAATACAAAAATTAGCCGGGCATGATGGCAGGCGCCGGTAATCCCAGCTACTCGGGAGGCTGAGGCAGGAGAATCACTTGAACCAAGGAAGTGGAGGTTGCAGTGTGCCAAGATCATGCCACTGCACACCAGCCTGGGTAATAGAGTGAGACTCAGTCTCAAAAGAAAAAAAAGAGAAAGAAAAGGAAAAGAAAAGAGGAATCCATTATCCCTCTTGGAAATTCTCTTGAAAGTATTTGCCTCAGTTTGGAGGCTTCTGGGTGTTCTCTATGAGACACTGTCACATAAAGGATGGGAGTTTTAAATCTCTAACAATCACCCTAAATACACAGGTTAAGGTGGTATGTGGCAGGAGATATAAGGTCTTCTTATATTAAAAAGGTATGTAAGGAGATATATAAGCAGTAAGACCTGAGTGGAGCACAGATTATATTTGGAATATAACTATCATTTACTGCAATAGGAGTGAGCCAATTTGTGGCTTCTGAGATAGACAAATCCCTTTAGTATAATTTTAGTACAATTAAACAGCTCCTGCAAAGAAGGTTGAAGAGAACAAACTGATCATTGCACTCAGATGTTTCCAATGTTAGTGTCCACTCCTGATTGACTACACCTTGCGGATAGGATTATAATGACTTCAGCAAAAGCATTTTGTTGATGTGAGGTCAGGTCCAATTTTTACAAAACTGATTGGGATTAGTGCTGTGAGGGAAACAAGTACTAGAAGAGACCTACAAAAGGGAATCTACCTCATGAAGTGTTTCAAGGAACAGCTATTACGTTTTTGCCAGCAGGGTTAGGCCGGGGTGGGGGTGACATAGGTAGCAATCAGTTAACTTCAGAGTCATGGTTATGGGAAAAAATTAAGTAGTAGGAGACCATGAGGAGACAAAAATGATAGGATACAGCCTGGGCAACAAGGTGAGACCCCATTTCTACAAATAATTTTTTAAAATTAGCTGAGTGTGATGGCACACACCTGTGGTCCCATCTACTTGGGAGGCTGAGGCAGGAGGATTGCTTGAGCCCAGGATGTCGAGGTTGCAATAAGTCATGATTGCACCACTGCAGTCCAGCCTGGGTGACAGAGCAAGATTCCATCTCAAAATAATAACAACAGTAATAATAATAGGATGGATATGGGATCATTGCATTACTGTCTGTTACATCCTTAGAGGATGTCTAAGTAGAATAATCAGCAACATTAGTAAAAGAGTAAAGGAACTGAAAAGGGGGTTGAAGAATCAAACAATTCATCTTGTTCTGTCACATTAGGTGGGCGCTATCCACCTCTGAAGTTAGCAATTTCTGAAGGATTTCTAAGAATCCAAAGTTTAAGGTCTCCAGATGGAATGGATGTCCAGTAATCAGGATGAGAGTATCCATATCCTTTGAATTGGGAAACATGAATTCAAGCACTAGCTCCTCGGAGTTTTACTGCTGTGTCAACTGTTAACAGTACCTGATAAGGTCCTCGCCATCAAGGCTCAAGAGCAGCTTTTCTCCAGTGTCTATGGGTCACTTACATTACTTGATCATGTCTACTTACATTCAAACAGACTCTAAGACTGAGGGTGAAGTTACCGAATACATAGGGTGACCTGTTGTTAAATCACTAGATAACTTCTGTGTCCCAGATGGGGATGATCTTGTAGACATTAAAGCTAATCTAATACTTTAGGCCAAGCTTATCCAGCCCTGGTCTGTGGGTTGCATGTGGCCCAGGACAGCTTTGAATGCAGCTGATATAGTTTGGCTATGTCCCCACCCAGATCTCATCCTGAATTCCTACGTGTTGTGAGAGGTACCCAGTGGGAGGTAATTGAATCATGGGGGCAGGTCTTGCCCATGCTGTTTTCATGATAGTGAATAAGTCTCATAAGATCTGATGGTTTCATAAGGGGGAGTTTCCCTGCACATGTGCTCTCCCTCCGTGCACATGTGCTCTCCCTCCGTGCTCCTTCATGTCTCACTCTGTCGCCAGGCAAACTGGACTCACTGCAACCTCCCTCTCCAGGTTCAAGCGATTCTCCTGCCTCAGCCTCCTGAGTAGCTGGGACTACAGGTGTGTGCCACCACACCTGGCTAGTGAATTCCATTTTTAATAGATTTGATGCTACCAGTTGGCCATCTTAAGAGTGCCAAATATTACCTCTGTGCAATGAGCCTTCAAAGTTTTTTCCAAAATCTTTGTTTTCAAAAAGAAGCCAAACTCTGACAGTTAACAACAATCTCATTGAATTCCTCTGAAGTGTCTCTTTTCTGAGTGGTTATAGGACAGATTTTCTTGGTGAAAACTTCTTATTTAGCCTAGTAGTCAGCTAAGGTTTTATCGCAAGCTTCTGGGTCCTTGTGTTTTGAATGATGCTTCACTGTTACTATAGTAATTAAGTTAACAGCATCTGAAAACATCCAAGAGTTCTTTAATCTGTCAATTTTTATAGGTGCTCTGTCAGGGTCAGAAAACCTATTGGTTTCAAGGCATTTTGAAGTCAGACTAACCTAAAACCACGTACTTACTATCAGTATAAGTATTTATTCCTTTACTTTTTGCCAGTTGGTAAGTCTATGTAATCAATTAAACCATCTAAACTGACTTAATTTACGTGAGAAGTTTATCTTTTAAGAGTAGTTGTTTTTTTTCTTTTGAGACAGTCTCACTCTGTCACCTAGGCCGGAGTGCAGTCGCATGATCCTGGCCCGCTGCAACCTCCCCCTCCCGGGTTCAAGTTATTCTACTGCCACAGCCTCCCAAGTAGCTGGGACTACAGGTGCAGGCCACCACGCCTGGTTAATCTTTGTATTTTTACTAGAGATGGGGTTTCACCATGTTGGCCAGGCTGGTCTGGAACTCCTGACCTCAAGTGATCCACCCGCCCCAGCCTCCCAAAGTGCTGGGAATACAAGCATAAGCCACCACACCTAGCTTTAGGAGTAAAGGAAGGAGTGTGATAGCATATCCTATTTGACAATTTTGGGTCTTATTCTTTATGTATGAACAATTAACAAATAAAATAAAATTAGCATTATCCAAGGAAGTCTTTACAAGGTCTGTGCAGTGTATGGATTGTTTTTTGTTTTTTGTTCTTGTTTTTTCTTTTAAAGAGGTAAGCAATTAAAGGGTTTTCCTTTTTCAGGTAAAGGAAAAAAGGCTGGGTTTATAGTGTTGCAGCAATGGGCAATGATGTGTGAAAGAGAAAGCAACAATGCTTTATAGGTCACGTAAGGAGATAAGAAGTGGTGGATGTTGGCTGGGCGTAATGGCTCATGCCTATAATCCCAGCGCTTTGACAGGCCGAGGTAGAAGGATTGCTTGAGGCCAGGAGTTTGAGACCAGCATGGGCAATATAGTGAGACTGTCCCTACCAAAAACTAAACATATTAGCCAGGCATGGTGGCATGTGCCTATAGTCCTAGCTACTCTGGAGGCTGAGACAAGAGGATCGCTTGTGCCCAGGAGTTTGAGGTTGCAGTGAGTTATGCACCACTGCACTCCAGCTTGGGTGACAGAGAAAGACCCTGTCTCTAAAAAAGAAATAAAAAATAAAAGTAGTGAGTGTTTTTAAAAAACCCAAGAGTTTTCACAGCGTGGAGAAACATCAACTTTAGACAGAAATTAAACTAACTGAAGTCTTCATATGTTTTTCTATTCCTGTTATACCTCTTAAATAAGGGGGATATGTGTTGGCCACTGGGCCTAGTGAAAGACTGAAATAAACAACAGGCCTCTAATAATTCCCATGAAACAGAGGCAACATTCCCCAGTGCCTGTTCAGACTTTTTATGAACAAAAAGGTAAGTGGGCTTGTGAATCTAACATCATGGAAAAATTTTGTGGTAAACAATTATTGTATAAGTTTTTGTGCTTATACATGAACATGCTTCTTCTACCTTGTAAAGTATTCAGTCACTGAAATATATTCATGTACAGCCCAGCTGTGCTCCACTCAATGTCCTAGTTCAGACCAGGTCATAGTAGGTTGAGTAGGACACAATATTGCAGTGCAGGCAGGACCGAGAGATAAATGCAAACTCACTCCCTGGGACAGTCAGGCACTGAAGAAGAGTCTGATGAAAACATCAGAATCCCACATTTGTGGTGAGGCTCATTCCAGAATCTTACCACCCACTGACCAGGCAAGCAGCTACATCACACGTCAAACAAGACCCATAAGAAACAGCAGAAAGAGAACAAGGCAATGGGAGACACAGTCAATGGGAAACATGGTATCTTTACTATTAATTGTTTTTCCTCCAAAAACAATTGGAGACAGCTTCCAAGTATTCATGCAATCTAAGCAAATTTTAAATAAAGTAAAAAAAGAAGAAGAAGAAGAAGACAAATGATAAATGTACTAAGCAAGTAACCCAGTCCAGCAGTGAGACAAAGATCCAGCAATGCCTCAGGGTCTCAATTCAGACTAGCAGCAAAAGGGATCATTTAAACTACGGGGTGATCCTGCCTGCTCCTGTCTGGCCAGGTCTGCCACTCACCACCACATCCCTCTTTTCCAGCTCCCTGCTCCTCCAGATTGCCTTGTGATCTATTTTGTTTCCTTTTGTGTTTTTCTGGGGTTGTTTGTTTTTGAGAGGGAGTCTTGCTGTCACCAAAGCTGGAGTGCAGTGGCTCCATCTCAGCTTACTGCAACCTCTACCTCCTGGGTTCAAGCAATTCTCCTGCCTTGGCCTCCTGAGTAGCTGGGACTACAGTCATGCACCACCACACTCAGCTAATTTTTGGTATTTTTTAGTAGAGATGGAGTTTTGCCATGTTGGCCAGGCTGGTCTTGAACTCCTGACCTCAGGTGATCTGCCAACCTCGGCCTCCCAAAGTGCTGGAATTACAGGCATGAGCCACCATACCCAGCCTTCTTTTTCTGTTCTGACTGTCTTTCTTTGCAGGTTTCTGTAGCCAGAAGATCTCCATTCCACTCCCAGTGGCTCCAGTGTAAATTCCCCTTCCCCGTGGGGAAATGCACTAGCTTGTTTTGGGGGGCTTGTGGTGTTTTTCGGTTTTGGTTTTGTTTTGTTTTGTTCCTTTGCCTTTTTTTCCCCTTTTATTTGGAGGGAATGGGAGAAAGTGGGAACAGGAAGGTGGGAGGTGGATTTTGTTTTTGTTTTTGTTTTTTTAGCTCATTTCCAGGGGGTGGGAAATTTTTTAATATGTGTCATGAATAAAGTTGTTTTTGAAAATAAAAAAAAAAACTAGGGGGTGAAAAAAGCCTTCAAAGGTGATAATGGACCCAAATTTGAAAGGTAAGTGGCATTTGTCTGAGTGGGGATGAAAGAACAAACACCTCAGGTAGAGGAAGAGCTCTAGTTCCTCCACTGAGGCCTTAGTAAAGTGCCTGGAGCAGAGATGATGGGGAGGAGCCAAGGTAGGTGGATGAGACTGGAGAGGAACAAGCGACAAGTCTTACCAGGTCCTGAATGCCTGCTAAAGAGCTGGACTGGACTCCTTTGCAATCACTCAGCACTTCTCAAAAGTTCTGAAGAATGGACAGCTTAATCAGAGAGATATGCCTTAGAAAATATGCAGGATGATAGGGCAAATGATGTGTCTCGAGGTGACTGCGTATGAATGTCTAGGTCTGGGAAGAGGGGCAGGGATGAGTGTTTAACAAAAGTTACCAGGTTAAGGTCATGTGAGGAGTCTGTGACACCAGAAGACTAGCAGGGATATTAGGTGGGGACAGTTGGGGATGAGAGAGAGAAAATGGGATCAAGAGAGACTTTAGGGATCTCGTGGTAAAAACAGCCTTCTGGAGGGGCACTTCTGCCCTAAGGGAAGCTGTTCAGAGGGAGGCACACATTTCCTGAAATCACTACTCATGTGTTACCACAAGATTCTCTTTAACTGGCTGAAGAGCCACATGTGGCCCTAGAAGCTACTACTCCCTCAATGACATTCCTGTCTCCACCCACTGCACCATGCATGCCCTGGAAGAAAGCCCTGAAATGATTGCAGAAGCCATTACTTTTATTACTACTACATTACTATTCATATTCAGCTCTGTAACTGGCTGTAGAAACCTGTAGGAGGGAGAAGACATGATGCCTTCACTGTGAGGCACCTAGTTAAGGTTTCTCATTGGTGGAAGGTAGCCCAATGGCTGACTTCCTTCTTAATGACATCCTCTGTAACAGGAGTCAGTGTTACACATCACCTCACGTGATAGGGTCAAGTCATTTTTTGTTAAAGAGGTAATTCTAAATGTAATACTCCCTCCATGACACCTTGACCTACACACACAGCACTGTACCCAGGAAAAGGACAACAGAGGGTTGCAGAAGTCATCCCTGACATTACTAATTACTTGTCTGCACAATGTGCTCTCTGAGCGACTGAAGGGAGCATCCGTAGGGAGGAGCCATGATGCCTCCCCTCTGAGGCATTGATGTCCTCTTTACTGAGGTTTCACATTAGTGGAGGCTGGCCAATAGTGATCCTTCTAATTAACCAAGGTTTTTTTCCGACTAGCCAATGTGCTTCATTTTCACCACAGAACTCTAGGTCATAGTGCAAGACCAGTAAAGATACATGAGTGGCCTTATATGACATATATCTGCACCTCCACACACTGCACTCACCAAAGAAAAGTACTTGAGAGGGTTGCAAAAGTAATCACTTCTATTACTAATACATTACTTTTCACATTTCAGCACAATATTGTCAATGAAAGGCTAAAGGGACTCACTAGAGGGAGGAGCCACAATGCCTCCATTGTGAGGCATTGATGCCCCCTTTAACTATTAAGATGTTATATGGGGAGCACCATATTTTAAGACCGTCCCAATACCTTTAGGTAACTTGACCCTATGACTTGGGGTTCTGGGGTGGAATTGAGCACACTGGCTGCTGACACAGATGCCTTGGTTAAGTGTAAGTGCACACTGGACAGCCCCACTAATGGGGAAACGTTAGTAGAGAGGACACCAACACCTCACAATGGAGGCAGCATGGTTCTTCCCTCCTAAGAGTGCCTTCAGCTACTCAAAGGGCACCTTGTGCAGATGTGTGAATTGTTATGTCAGGAATGAGTTCTGCAATCCTCTGATCTCCTTTCCCTGGAGTAGAGTGCAGGGTACAAATGCGGAGGTGTCATTGGGAAAGCATTGCATTCTGGGGCCACCCCTATTCCTCTTAATGGCTCTATCCTATGATTTGGGGTCCCAGTGTGGTAAACCAAGCACATTGTCTGCTGACACAGAGGCTGTGATTAAGTAGGAGGGCTGCCATTGGCTAGCTTCCACCAATGGGAATTCTTAGTAGAGAGAACATCAATACCTCACAATAGAGGCTTCATGGCTTCTCCCTCCCGAGGGTGTCTTCAGCCACTGAAAAAGTCCTTTGTGATGATATTTGAATAGTAATATATTAGTACTCTAGTAGTGATAGTATTAATAATAGAAATGATAAACTCTGCAACACTCTCAAGTCCTTGCCCTAGGAAGAACTTTGCAGTGTTTTCTGATACAGACATCATAGGGAGAATACTACCTTCTGGGGCCACCCCATACCTTTAAATGGTCCAACCCTATGATTTGGAGTTCCGGGAGGGGGAAGTCAAGCACATTGTCTGCTCATATGGTGGCCTCCGTTAAGTAGGAAGGCAGCCATTGGCCAGCTTTCACCAATGGGAAATCTTAGTAGAGAAGACATCAATATCTCATAATGGAAACATCATGGCTCCTCCCTCCAGGATCCCTTCAGCCACTCAGAGAGCACCTTGTGCAGATATAATAATAATGCCAAGGATGAGCTCTGCAACCCTCTAATCTCCTCCTCCTGGGTAGACTGCAGTGTATGAATGTAGAGGTGTCATGGGGGGAGCACTACTTTATAGGAACAAGCCTATTGTTTTGAATGACCTGACACTGTGATTTGGGGTTCTGGTATGTTAAAGAAACACATTTGCTACTGGTACAGAGGATGTCATTAAGAAGGAGGGCAGCCATTGGCCCACTTTCCACCAATGGGAAGCTTTAGCTAGAAGGGGCCTTACACCTCACAATAGAGACATCATGGCTCCTCGCTTCCTTGGGTCCACCCAGCCTCTGAGAGAATCTTGTGCTGAAATGTAAATAGTAATGTATTAGCAATACTACTAGTAATAGAAGTAATGACTTCTCGAGCCCTCTCAAGTTCTTCTCCTAAGGACATTTCAGCACAAGTTTCTCTCAGAGGCTGAGGGGACCCAAGGAAGGGAGAACCCATGATGTCTCCATTGTGAAGCATAATGTCCTTTCTAGCTAAAGCTTCCCATGGGTGGAAAGTGGGCCAATGGCTGCCCTCCTTCTTAATGGCATCCTCTGTAACAGCACCCAAAGTGCTTAACACCCCAGATTCCCAAATATAGGATTAAACCATTAAAAGAAATTAGTGTTCTCTCCCTCCCTCTGACTTCTCTACATCCATACACTGCATCCTTCCTAGGGGAAGAAGGTCAGAGGGTTGCAAAAATCATCCCTGACATTACTTTTTTTTTTTTTTGAGAAGGAGTTTCGCTCTTGTTACCCAGGCTGTAGTGCAATGGCGCGATCTCGGCTCACTGCAACCTCCGCCTCCTGGTTTCAGGCAATTCTCCTGCCTCAGCCTCCTGAGTAGCTGGGATTACAGGCACGCGCCACCATGCCCAGCTAATTTTTTGTATCTTTAGTAGAGACGGGGTTTCACCATGTTGACCAGGATGGTCTCCATCTCTTGACCTCGTGATCCACCCGCCTCGGCCTCCCAAACTGCTGGGATTACAGGCATGAGCCACCGCGCCCGGCCGACATTACTATTTACACATCTGCAGAACCTGTTCTCTGAGTAGATGAAGGGCCCTTTGGGAGGATGGAGTCACCATGCTTCCATCATGAGGTGCTGACGTCCTCTCTACTAAGGTTGCCCATTCGTGGAAGCTGTCCAGTGACTGCCCTCCTATTTAATCAAAGCCACTATATGGCTAGCCAATGTGTTTGACTCCTAGAACCCCAAATCATAGGGTTGGACCTTTCAAAAGTATTAGGGGTGGCCCAGAAGTTAGTGCTCCCCCTATGATATCTGTGTTTCCACACACAGTATCCTCCCTAAGGGAAGGACTTGAAAGGGTTGCAGAGGCCATCACTTCTATTACCAATACTATTATTAATACATCACCTATATATTACTATTCAAATTTCAGTGCAAGATATTGTGAGGCAATTTCTTGCACTGAAATTTCCTCACAATCTGTTGTGAAGCATTAATGGCTCCTCACAAGGTTTCCTACTGGTAGAAGATGACCAATGGCAGCCCTCCTACTTAATCACAGCTTTTGTGTTAGCAATCAATGTGCTTGTTCACACCACAGGACCCCAAATCAATAAGGTAGAGCCATCAAGAGGAACAGGGTTGGTCCTAGAAAGCAAAGCTCCTCACATGACATCTCCACCTCCATATCCCTGCACTCTACCCAGGGGAAGGAGATTAGAGGGTTGCAGAACTCATTCCTAATATTACTATTCACATGTCTGCACAAAGTGCTCTCTTAGTGACTAAAGGGACCTTTGGGAGAGAGGAGCCATGACGCCTCCATTGTGAGGCATTGATGTCCTTGTTACTAAAGTTTCCCATTGGTGAAAGCTGGTTATTGGCTGCCCTCCTACTTAATCACAGCCTCTCTATTAGCAGCCAGCATGCTTGAATTTCACCAAAGTGCCTCATGTCATAGGCTAAGGGCATTAGAAGCAATAAGGGTCACCCTGGAAGATCTGTGCTTCCTCATACCACTTCCACTTTAACCCAATGCATCCTGCCCTAGGGAAGGAATTCAGTGGGTTGCTGAAGTCACCCCTGACTGTACTACTCACATGTCTAACCAAAATCCTCTCTAATGGCTAAATGGGCCTATGGGTGGGAAGAGCCATGATGCTTGTATGGTGTTGACTGACCTCTCAATCTACAGATGCTCATTGGTGGAAGCTGGGCCAATGGCTAGCCTCCTACTTAATAGTCATCTTCTCTCTCTGCCAACCACAGGTAGGGTTTGTGTCAGATCTAAAGGTGAAAAGGTCTCTCTCCCATTATCATTCTCCAGAGTATACAAAAAGCATATATGGGTTTTTATGAAGAGATTATTTAAAAGCTTATAGTCTTGAGACATTAAGTGATAAATGTCATGAAGAGTTTGTGGAATAAGATAAGACTATTTTACACAAAGTGGGAAAGATATTTTAAAATCTCTCAACCTGATTATAACTTGATTATATGTAAATGTATATAATGTCTGGTCTATATTATTTATCTACTACATAAATATATAATATTGATCAATTAACTAAAAACGGCATTGTCATTCAGCAAAAGTATGGGCCTTTTCCTGACCCCAGTTGAATCTTTTGAAACTGATTTTAATTTGCTTTTGGAATATATATATGAATTGGGCCATGGTTGCTATGGAGATCTCAAGATCATCTAAACTTCTCTGTGGTTATGTCTGAAATGATGTCTTTGGGGAGATTCAAATTATGAGGATGAGGACTGTGGGTGTCTGCCTCTCAAGATGCCACTTGTTATCAGCTACCATCATCTACTAAACCAGAAAGACTCATAGATTCCCTATCTTGATAGATGATTACATTTCATAGTAGATCTTTTATCCTGTCAACCATCCTGAATAACATACCAAATTAATTTGGGGGTATAAATGGATGTGCTTTTTAGGTGAATTTGGCTCTATTTTCAGCTGTGAATTATGCATTAGTAAGAATTATTTGGACAGCATTCATCATCATTTCCGAAGTTAATGAAATTCCATTACACCTCAGTACATTTTCATTTTACCCAGTGGTAAATTAATTCTCCTTCCCTCTCTCTTTCTGTCTCTATCTCTCATTCTCTTTTGCATCGTTTACAGTAGTTACAGGTAGGGAAACATGGAGAGGCTTCATCACTAGAATAGGTTAAATAAGGGCCAGGAAAGACAGATGTTACCGATTTTGTCTATGACAATGATGTGCTCTGTAACTCAACACCAAGATGAGCAAGAAAGCCCGCTTGTTTTCACAGCTGCCACTGCTGTTTTCCACTGCTCAAGAATTGAGGGCACGATTGGAGCTGGGGGGTTTAGCTGGGCTATAACTTAGAAGCCTGGTCCCTCATCTCCTTGACACACTGCTCACCCTTCTGAGGTTCCAGCAGGAGCAGCAGCACATCCCACCCAGCTACGTTCCTCAACTTGGGGAGGCTCTTTCAGCAGATGAGAAAGCCAAGAGCTTTGCAAAGTTCAGCTTTTGCCCCATTGAAGAGAAGCAAGCCTAGAGCTCTCCTCAGTGCTGGCTGTTTCTGTTAATTATTGGCCCAGTCCCATTCCATGTGTCTAGCCCTAGTCATGGCCCAAGGGAATCCTGCTCCCACAGGTCTCCTGCCCAGTAGGCAAACAAATCTTCTGTCTAGTTCCCTAGGACCAGACCAAAGTGGATCTTGGGAGCTAATTTGGCCCTGACCCCTCACACGTGGCTGGCTCTGTGTGTTGCTAGTCTCTTCTTCCAGCTAATAGTGTAGTGGTTAAAAGGGAGTTCTCACTCTAAACACATAGAAAGCAGAGTTTGAGTGCCTTGTACTACTGTGGGAACATTGCCAAGTTCTGTGACAACTTGAGCCTGGTTTCCACAGCATAAAATGGAGATAACTTCTTTTCACCAACATATTACAAGGAGGAAATCAGATAACGTATGGGAAAGTATTGAGCACATGGGCCTGAAACTTAGTGAGTAGCAGTTATTACAATTGTTTCTAGCTCATTCTAATGCTGTTTACTGATGTTTTTCTGATTCCCTTCTCCTTTTCTCTTCTATTTACAGTTATGTGCAGTCTCCTGCCCACCCTCTGCAAGGCTCAGAGGGGTCTTGGTAGCCACGAAAGTGTGGCTAGCCCTTAAACACACTCGTTCTAATACCCCTAGACTTCCCAGTCTCAGCCAGTCTAAGCATGCTATTTGCTTCCTTTCCCATTCCTCCAGTCACATAAGCATGCCCAGACACTTGTGTTTACATGGATTATTTAGAAGTTGGCATTGTGCCTATAGAAAATTTGGGAAGGGTAGGACTTTTTTACTTTTTTTAACTGTTTCATTCACCCCAGCAGTGAGTTCCATCACGCACTGTGCTAGATCAAAACAATTGAGAACCTACTCTATTTCAAGTAAATGTTAGGGCCCCTTATTGAATAGGCCCCTGTAAGTGCTGGGAGTCACAGAATGTATGAGGTGGATAGGGATACAGATATTAAAGTCACCCCCAAGATGATGCCGGACTTGAGAACAAGAGGAAAATTCTCTTCAGCGTGTTTAGTGGTTTCATTATACAAGTAATAGGTGATATATTATAAACTTTCTGCCTTCAGGCAGATTTGTGGGGGATTTTTAAGAAAGAAAATTGAACTTTTGAATCCTTCATAGAGGAAAAAGTCTTCCAAATTCCTAAATGCCAAAACCATACAAAACACTCTATTTCTATGGCTGAAAAAGAGATCAGTCAATCAATTCTGTCAGAGCACTTAGAAATGACCCCAGTCAAATGGATTGTTTTCTGGTTAATGGTATTTGGCCAAACTAACCGAATGAAATCAACCAGATGGCAATCCCATTGATTGTACAAACATTGGTCATTCTGGAGTTCAAAAAAATGGCCTTTCAATGAGCACTACAGACATGTGATAACAACACAGACTCTTCCTTATATTAATATATAGTAGCCATCACTTTAGATTACTTTTCAGGTTGATTTAGTTGCCCCGTGTATACAACATATGTTTATTCAGACTATTCAATGCTCTTGATTTCAATTAACTCCAGACAAGTCACTCCCAGAGCAAAAGGCAGAGAGTGTAAGTTTATTTGCCTATCTTAACCAAATTGGCAGGTAGTCAGGCAAACACAACCATAACAACATCTGTGTATTAAGCTGCTCAAAGCTCCCAAGGCTGGAGAGTAATGCAAGTCAGGTGGAGATAAGAGAGTACCTTGACTGTTATTTATAGTTGTCAGGGAAATGACAGAACTGGGGAGGTGCCCTACTCTTGCTAAAAGCAGAAGTAATTAATGAAGGAGAGTAATCATGTTGATTACAAAAGGTACAGTAAATCTTATGACCATATGTATCCCCTTATCAGGAGATATTCTCCAGGAGTCACCAATCCTGGAAAACTCAGACGATTGTGACTAATTTGGAGCACAGCAAATTTGTAGGTGACCTTATTAGCTAAAAAGCAGCAAGATATGGTCACTGAATTATCTGGGCACCAGAAGGCCAAGTGTTAGTCTTGACTCCACATTGTGTAACCTTAGACAAGACCTTCCTTTCCTCTGCCCTCACTAGGTTCACCTGCAAAAGAAAATGAGTTACACTAAATGGCTACCAAGATGCCTCTCTCTCTCTCTCTCTCTCTCTCTCTCTCACACACACACACACACACACACACACACATACACACACACACAGTCTCTCTCACACACACACAGTCTCTCTCTCTCTCTCTCTCTTTCTCTCTCTCTCACACACAGTCTCTCTCTCTCTCTCTCTCTCTCTCTCTCTCTCTCTCTTTCCCTCTTTATTATTATTATTATTATTGAGATGGAGTCTTGTTCTATCACTCATACTGAAGTGCAATGGCACAATCTTGGCTCACTGCAACCTCCGCTCCCAGGTTCAAGTGATTCTCCTGCCTCAGCCTCCCGAGTAGCTGAGATTACAGGTGCGTGCCAGCATGCCCAGCTAATTTTTGTATTTTAGTAGAGACAGGGTTTCACCATGTTGGCCAGGCTGGTCTCAAACTCCTCAAGTGATCCACCCGCCTCAGTCTTCCAAAGTGCTGGGATTACAGGCGTGAGCCGCTGCGCCAAGCACATAACACATTTTGTTAGCCCTTGATGTGAAAAGCTCCATTCTAGACAAGAGACGAAATTATTACACATTTCCATCCTACTTTCCTTGAAAACGTCTCATCAGCAATTTTTGAGAGGTCCGAATACTCTGCATCTTTGCCAGCGTTTCATATAAACAGTTCTGTCTTTGCTTTGTTTTGGTTGTAGCCATCCTAATAGGTATGCAGTGGTATCTCGCTGCGGCTTTAATTTGCATTTCCTGAATGACTAATGATGTTGAGAGTCTTTTCATGCGCTTATTTGCCAGCACTATGCCTGGCACGTAATAAATGTTCCCTTCCAAGATTTTGGGTGGTTTCTACCCACTGCTTCCCAAATATATAATTTCAACAGGGGCCATCTAGAGACAAGGATTTTAAGTAGCAGTTGTGTGCTTGAGGAGAAAGGCATGGGAGAGCGAGAGAGAAGAGAAGATCTCTTGAAACTTCTCACACAGCACACTGTGTAGTGACCACAGATTTTTGGTGGGAATAATTGTCCTACTTCTAGCTGGGTGCAGTGGCTCATGCCTATAATCCCAGCTACTGAGGAGGCCTAGACAGGAGGATTGTTTGAGGCCAGAAGTTTGAGACCAGCCTGGACAACATAGAGAGACTCTGTCTCTGCAAAAAAAAAAAAAAAAAAAAAACTTAAAAGACTGTCTGGGCAAGGTGGCACACACCTGTAGTTCTAGCTACTCTGAAGACTGAGGTGGGAGAATGGCTTGTGCCCAGGAGTTTGAGGCTGCAATGAACTATGATTGCACCACTGCACTCTAGCTTGGGCAACAGAGTGACACCCTGTCTCAAAATAAATATTTTTTTAAATGCCCTAATTCTAAAAAATTCTTTTCAGTACTAGCTTCTCTGAATTATACATACAAACACACACACACACACACACACACACACACACACACACAGTTTTTTAAATTAAATAATTGTTTTTGAGTGAATTGTACAGTAAAGGCAGATAGCCAGATTCTAGGGGAGCTGTAGCAAGTCACTGAAAAACTGCCCATATGTCCTGCATTATTATAATCATGATTCACATAAAATGAGATGAGAACATTTACTATCTTTGCAATCTTCCCTTCACACTCTAAAATGAAGTTTCCATCATTTCTCATTTCTTTTGCTGTGTTTTGTTTTGTTTTGCAATCACCAGCTTGATTCTCGAAGCCTGGAACTCGATTACAAAGTTTATTTTGACTCACTAAATATTTGCTGGGTACCTAAAACATCCCAAGCGCTAGGCTAGACAACATGGGAGAATTTGATGATAAGTAAGACATTCTCTCAACTCCTAGAGGGGAACTTGCGGTCTATGTGCCCCTCAGGCTTGTTTCCAGAAACAGCAAAAATTCTGCTTGTACTCCAGACTTCGTACGTGGAGTCTAGGGATGAGGCAAGTCCTCTATTTTTTTTAAAAGACCTTTTCTCCTTTGATGACCCTCCAAACACAAAGTTTCCTTTAGTCTCCAACTCACTTCCTCTTTTGAAACGACATTCTCAGCTGTGTTCAACTATTTCCTGTTGATATTTTCTAACTGCCTTAAGAAAAACCATAGAGTAATAACATAAAACATTATACTTGATTTAGCATATATTCTTTGCCTGAAGAACCAAAAAAAAAGTCAAAAGAGGGATGAGAAGTCCAGGTACAGTGGCTCATGCCTATAATCCTAGCACTTTGGGAGGCCAAAGTGGGTGAATTACTTGAGGCCAGGAGTTCAAGACCAGCCTGGGCAACATTGTGAAACCCCATCTCTACTAAAATTTTAAAAATAAACAAATAACCGGATGCGGTTGTACATGCCTATAACCCCAGCTATTTGGGAGGCAGGAGAATTGCCTGAACCCAGGAGTCGGAGGTTACAGTGATCCGTGATTGCGCCACTGTACTCCAGTCTGGGCAATAGAGTGAAACTTTATCTCAAATAAATAAAAAGGGAGGGAGGTGAGAGCAAGAGTAAAATCATTGTTATGCATATTCTGTCCATATTACACGGATAGATATAGAACAGATGGTAGATGAATAAATACCTACATACCTACATAAAATACATAGATAGATTCTTGTTTAAGGAACCTCTTCATTTAAACTGGTAATTCAATGGGAGAAAGAGGGGATCGTAGGAACACTAGAAGAAAGTCCGTTTATTTCTGTGAATAATTCTGTGCATGCTTGTTTATTACTGGAGAGAATTTTGTGTGTGAGAGAGGAAGGTTTGAATTACTTAACCACACAGTCAATTCTTAATTATCCATGTTAATAGACAGAAGCAATTGCTCTGATAATCTAAAAAACATATAATCAAAAATTCTTCCCCTTAATTAGTCACCTGTATCCTCCTACTGTTTCTCTCCCCCTCTACCCGCACCCAGCAAACAATTTTCTGTAAATTAGGGAAAATGTTTTTCAGAGGTAATCTCTCCCCCTACAGGCAACTAGCTGACCAAGCTGATGATCAGTTCCCTGAGGAGAGGCTGTAATCCTGGAATGCCTATGCATTCATTTACAACAAAGTCTAGGGATGGCAAGGAGGGAATGTCTTCCTGGAGATAGAAATATACATGTCCACTAGAGTATACATTCACCTCCTGCTTCCTGGTATTAGTGCATCTTGGAAGCCAAACCTTCAGGGAAGAGACAGTAAAGGGCAGCAATAAAGAGCTGAGAAGGTCAGGGAGAGCTATGTGACCTTGGGAAAACTGCTTTCTGAGCCTCAACTTACTCGGCTATAATATAGGGGCCATAATAATTATGACTTCATTGGTCTATTGTCAGTTTTATGAGATAATGACTGGAAAGCTCCTAACACAGTGAATGCCCCTGGTGATATCAACTATTATTATCACCATTGTTGTTATTCCTAAGGTTGTTGACAGTGCAAAGAATCATTCCAGGCTGGGCACAGTGGCTCAAGCCTGTAATCCCAGCACTTTGGCAGGCCGAGGCAGGCAGATCACTTGAGACCAGGAGTTCAAGACTAGCCTGGCCAGCATGGTGAAACCCCATCTCTACTAAAAATATTTTTAAAAAATTAGCTGGGTGTGGTGTCATGCGCGTGTAATCCCAGCTACTTGCAAGGCTGAGGCATGAGCCTCTTGCTTGAACACAGGAGGTGGAGGAGGTTGAAGTGAGCCGGTGACAGAGCCAGACTCTGTCTCAAAAATAAAAAAAAGAATCAGTCCAAGAATGTGGGCCATCCAAACTACAAACTGTGAATTTGCTGCAAATTATTATTGTTAATAACAAAAGCTATTGATTTTTAAAAATACATTCTAGCAGATTCAAGTTATCCTGCAATAAGCTTTGCTTTTCATCTCACTTCTGATATTCTTTCTGATAGCAGAGGAAACAGTAGGATTAGATCTGGTACACTGGGAGCCCTGAGTACTCCCTCATGGGTGGGAATGTATCTCATGAAGATTGAGATCTGTTGACTGTGGGACCTTTATACTCAGCCTGGCCTCTATGAGTCCTGATGAGTGATTACTTCATCCCAGTAGAGAGCATCTTCTAGTGCCTGAAGCTCTCCCTCAGCTTCAGTTTCTCCACATTTCCTGCCAGACCACCCATATCTCCCTACTAGAACGACTTGGCTTCCTTCACATATGTTCATATCATTGATGATATCTCCTCATCTTGCTCCAGACTGAAGGTGATTTTGCAAATGTCTAATCTCATCCATTCTGGGTGGATTTGATCAGACCAGGTATCAGAGTTCTGAGACCAGCCTTCCTGTCAGTATTGCCTATGTAAACTATCTTTGTGGCCTTGGTCAAATACGTTTTCTTCTTCTGTGTTATGACTCAGGCTGCCCTAGAAATTCGCTGATGGTTCCTTCCTGCTCAGACTCAGGGTTCTAGGATTCCAGCTGGGAGAGGGAGAAGATCAGTGGGAAAGGACACAGTGTAAGCAGATGTTTGGAGGAAACCAAAGACTTCCAACTTAACACTTACAGACCTCCTTCTTAATCACTCCTACTTAACACTGCCCAGAGTAGCTCTTCTCCTGATCCAATTTTTCTCAAAGGAAAAGATATCGGATTGCAGGTACTGAAGCGAACATTGCAATTTTAACGTATTAGTGAAATCTCATAAGTTATTAACATTTGGTCAACTGGATGATTTCTGGTCTTTTTCCCTGGGTCTCCACAGAAGGACCTGACCTTGCATGATCGCCATCTTCCTTTTACCCGCTAGGTGGCAGCAACACTCAGCTTTGTCAAATAGGAAAAAGAGTCCTTATTGTCATCTCTGTCGTCTGTATGTTTGATTTAGGAGCACCTCGATAATTTGTGTTTCTATTTTTATTTTTATGAACACCTAAAGTTGAATTCCAGCTACAAGTAATCACAAATAACTGTACAGATTTTGTTTTCGATTTCAGAAAAAAAAATCGAATGTAAAGCCAGTACACAACCAGCACAGAAACTGATGAATGGATGATAAAATAGAATTGGAATGACTTGCCCAGAGTCATACAGGTAGTCAGTGGCAGCGCGAGAACTAGAAATCAATCTCAACTCTCAAACCCAATCTCTTGGCCATTTTTTCTTTTGGGTGGTGAATACGCCCAATAGTTTCATGGAGTAACTATGGTCCCTGGGGCAGATTTGTTAACCTCTCTGGGCCTCGAGTTCCTCATCTATAATATGGGGACAATGATAGTAGCTATCTCACAGAATTCTGCCAGAATTAAATGAGACCTTGCCAGCAAGGGGCAGGGAGGCACGTCATACTCAGGCAGGTGTGTCACACACAGGGATGGGCAGCACACACTGGGACACCTGATGGCATTTTGGACCACAGTTTCCTTTGAGAGAGTCTCATGCAACACACTCGGTACACAATTTGCCTTCTTTTTTTTCATATGCAGGACAGTGCATGCATTTTTAACACACACATTTAAGCTAGATTCCAAAAATAAGAAATGCCAAGTGGAGACTGATATCCAATGAGAGGATGTCCAAGGCCTCTTTCAATCTTCACAGTCTCTGAATGCAATGTGTCTAACTCCAGGTTTCTCCCTTAGCAGGGGAAGTGGGAGAGAGAGTGTTTCCTTCAGTTGCTGTCACATTGCATCAACAACCCACCTAAAACAAAGACCTGAGGTAGAATAATCGGCTTGCCCTGATTATTCTCTGAGTATTCTCTTTCACTCTGAGTACCACACCGAATACTCTGGCTCCCTTTAAGATATACACAAGACCACCATGAACAGAAACATCAGTGCAAGTGAGTCTCATACAGGTAGACATTGCATTTCCAAATATCATAGTGTAACCACAATCAGAGACCCACTTCTCAGAAATCATTCTTTTTTTTTTTGGAGAAAGAGTCTTATTCTGGTGCCCAGGCTGGAGTACAGTGGCACCATCTCGGCTTACTGCAACATCTGCCTCCCGGGTTAAAGTGATTCTCCTGCCTCAGCCTCCCAAGTAGCTGAGACTACAGTTGTGTGCCACCAGGCCAAGCTAATTTTTGTATTTTTAGTAGAGATGGGGTTTTGCCATGTTGGCCAGGCTGTCCTTGAATTCCAGACATCAAATGATCTGCTCACCTCAGCCTCTTAAGGTGCTGGGATTCCAGGTGTGAGCCACCAGGCCCAGCCATCAGAAATTATTCTTAGGACCGAAGCCGCTGAGTATCTCCAGAAAGCCTAGGACTGAGCCAGGTTATGCGGCTGGTAGAGTCCTATGGAATCACTGTAGCTAAATCAAATCCAACTGATCTTAATACCCTGAAGTTACAAAGTGCCTATGTTATTTGTGCAATGTTTTGTTCACTCTTTACAAGGCACTTTGCAAGTTTTTTAAAATCTCATTTGATGCTTAAAACAACACTGGAGCTAGTGTGGGAGGTTGTAAGTCACCATCTCATAAATGAGGAGAATATCAAAGGCAAAACAAGATCAAGTACAAAGGCCTTCAAATCAGACAGACTTGAGTTCATATCACAGCTCTGGTGCTTCCTAGCTATGTGACTCTGAGCAAGTTAAATGATCTTTCTAAGCCTCAGTTTCCTCCTCCACAAAAAGGGGATAATGGAGTTCACTCCAGGGGTTGTTCTGAGGATTAAATAAGAGAGCATTGGAGACAAAGGGCTTTAATATTTTTAATAACTTATTATTATTAAATCATTGACAACTTGTGACAGAAGTCAGGCTAGGCACCCCAAATCCAGTGGGGTAAATGTTCAGATTCAAGGATATGGATTCACGGATCCAAAATCAGACTTTTCTAGCTTAAAAAAAAAGGACAGGCTTTACTTATTAGCTGACCTTTGATACCAAAAATCACCTTTTTGGCCATGAATTTGTGAATCTCCAACATTTGAATTGGAGAAGTACTTTTCATGTTCCCACTTCCATGTATGTGGCTTTTGTGAGATTTTGCCTAGTATTGATGCAAAAGCTGTTTGTCCTGTTGCGTGACAGCATGGCCATTTCTGCTCCAAGATTCTGCAAAGAAAGAGAAAATTAGTAAAAGGCCAGGCACGGTGGCTTATGACTGTAATCCAAACAGTTTGGGAGGCCGAGGCAGGTAGATCACCTGGGTCAGGAGTTCAAGATCAGCCTGGCCAACATGGTAAAACTCTGTCTCTACTAAAACCATAAAAATTGGCTGGTGTGGTGGTGCATGCCTGTAATCCCAGCTACGTGGGAGGCTGAGGCATGATCCTCTCAGTTGAACCTGGGAGGCAGAGGCTGCAGTGACCCAAGATCACACCACTATGCTCCAGCCTGGGTGACAGAGCAAGACTTTGCAAAAAAAAGAAGAGAGAGAGAGAGAAAGAAAGAGAAAGGAAAGAAGGAAGGAAAGAAAGGCAGGCCAGGAAAGCAGTAACAGTACAGAAGATTGGGTGGAGTGAGTAGGGATGTGGAAGGAAATTTCAGCCAAGAATTCTCAAGTTCCTTTTCTAAGCCTGGAGAGAAGAGTTAAACCACTTTTTTTTTTTTTTCTGAGAATATAGTCTCGACAAGATGCAGTGGCTCAGGCCTATAATCTCAGAGCTTTAGGAGGCTGAATCAGAGGAATCATTTGAGGCCAGGAGTTCAAGGCTGCAGTGAGCTATGATTGAGCCACTGCACCTCCAGCCTGGGCAACAGAGTGATATCCTGTCTTTTAAAAATAAAAAATAATATTGCCTCCTCATCACTGATGACGCACAGACACACTGAACTGGTGGTATTTCTCTGGAGAGCAACTTGGTTGGAAAGCTCTGTACACCTCTGCCCCCATTGCTGAGACCACATTCCAAAGAAACAATCCCCAAAGAAACGAGGGAATGGAGGGTGAAACACTGTGTAAGGTCATTCCAAGCCCAGCTGTTTATAATGGTGAAAAACTGGAAACAATCCAAATGTTCAATAATGGTAGACTGTATAAAAGAATGTCGTCTATGGACCGGATGGAATGCTGTTTAGGCAAAACGTGGTAAGCCTGCGGGCTGCGTTAAGTGAAAAAGGCAGATCACAATGTGATATGGACATAAACATTACAACTATGTAAACCTAAAATATGTGGACATTAATATAAAAGAAAGAGACCGGGGATGGTGACTCATGCCTGTAATCCCAGCACTTTGGGTGGCTGAGGCAGGCAGATCACCTGAGGTCAGGAGTTCCAGACCAACCTGGCCAACATGTCAAAACGCCCGTCTCTAGTAAAAATACAAAAATTAGCCGGGTGTGGTGGCAGGCACCTGTAATCCCAGCAACTCAGGAGGCTGAGGCAGGAGAATCGCTTGAACCCAGGAGACAGAGCTTGCAGTGAGCTGAGATTGTGCCACTATACTCCAGCCTGGGCGATAAGAGAAAGACTTTGTCTCAAAAAAAAAAAAAAATATATATATATATATATATACACACATACACACACACACACACACACACACATATATGTAAAGGAAAGAAAATGTGTATAGTATATGTAGTGCAGAGACCAAGCTACTGTGCGTGCCACCTTATAAACATTATCTCATTTAATCCTCATACCATCTAACCATTTTGTTCATTTTTTTTTTTTTTTGAGACAAGGTCTCACTCTGTCATGCAGGCTGGAGTTCAGTGATCTTGGCTCAATGCAACCTCCACCTACCAGGCTTAAGCAGTTCTCCTGCCTCAGCCTTCAAGGAGCTGGAACTACCAGGCATGTGCCACCTGCCTGGCTCACTTTTGTATTTTTTGTAGAGACTGGGTTTCACCATGTTACCCAGGATGGTCTCGAACTCCTGAGCTCTGATGATCCACCCACCTCAGCCTCCCAAAGTGCTAGGATTACAGGTGTGAGCCACCCTGCCAGGCCCATTTTGTTCATTTTTTTCTTTTTTTTTTTTTTTTGAAACAGTCTTGCTCTGTCACCCTGGCTGGAGTGCAGCGGCATGATCTCGGCTCATTGCAACCTATGCCTCCCAGGTTCAAGTGATTCTCCTGCCTCAGCCTCTCAAGTAGCTGAGATTACAGGGCACACTGCCACACCCAGCTAAATAAATTATTTTGTGTTTTTAGTAGCGATGGTGTTTCCCCATGTTGGCCAGACTGGTCTCGAAATCCTGACCTTAAGTGATCCACCTGCCTCAGCCTCCCAAAGAGCTGGGATTGCAGGCTTGAGCCACTGTGCATGGCCACCATTTTGTTCATTTCTATTTCTATACACACACACACACACACACACACACACACAAAAGCCCTGCTGGGATTATAATTTGCATTGTGAAAAATGGGACTTTAAAATGAGTGGCTCTGGCCGGGCATGGTAGAATCCTGCTCCAGCAGGAGAATCGCTTGAACCTGGGAGGCAGAGGTTGCAGTGAGCTGAGATCACGTCACTCCATTCCAGCCTGGGTGACAGAGCAAGACTCCATCTCAAAAATAAATAAATAAATAAATAAATAAAATGAGCAGCTCTCCCATTTACAAGATGTGTGACTTTGGACACTAAACTGCTTCGTTCATAAAATGAGGAGGAAGCTGATTAAATGTTAAATCTGAGTGTCTTTGAGCTATCAAATGTGTCATAATTTTAGTTTTTATGTCTCTGGTGTTCTTGAGAATCAGTTCAAAAATGCCTACCATGAAGTGAGTGTCCATTGACATGTTTTGAAAGGTATGGTGCAAGTCTGGGCGCAGTGGCTCATGCCTGTAATCCCAGCACTTTGGGAAGCCAAGGTGGGTGGATCACCTGAGTCAGGAGTTTGAGACCAGGCTGGCCAACATGGTGAAACCCCATCTCTACTAAAAATACAAAAAATTAGCCTGGCATGGTGGCAGGTGCCTGCAATCCCAGCTACTCAGGAGGTGAGGCACGAGAATCACTTGAACCCAGGAGGTAGAGGTTGCAATGAACCGAGATAGCATCATTATTGCACTCCAGCCTAGGTAACAAGACCAAAACTCCATCTCAAAAAAAAAAAAGGAAAGTATACTGCAAAATGCCACCAAAAGATAACTGACTTTCCTATATTAAAGAAGAGAAAAGAGATTAAAACTTTTTCTATGTCAAAAAAGAAAAAGAAAAATATAACTGATTTTCCTATATTAAAGCAAGATACAGTTCAAAATATTCTATTAATGTCATTCATAGTTCCATAAATTTTAGTTACCAGAATAAAAGTGCTTTCTTTCTACCATACCCAGAGAATTGGCAGAGATGGAGATGGGGGTGGAATAACATACCCAGAAAGAATTAGAAACTATGCACAGACAGTTTAAGTGAAAACCGGAAATTCTGGCTGGAACCACATTGTTTTCAACTAGCATTCAAATAACTTTGTCATCTAGGAGGCGCTATTTCCCCCAACCACAAACTGTCCTTCTGAAGTGGAGGAAGGAGGAGTATGTTAAGCCACATGATCGGGGTTAACCCCTCCTGAAACTGACGCTCTTCAAGGCCCACTTGCCTCCCTCTTTGCCATAAACTGCTGAGACTGTGGTCTTCTGGCTTGGATTCTCATTAGGTGCTGCTTCCGTTTTTGCCTTACTCTTTTTTTTTTTTAGACACAGTCTTGCTCTGTTGCCCAGGCTGGAATGCAGTGGCATCATCTCAGCTCACTGCAACCTCTGCCTCCCAGGTTCAAGTGACTCTCCTCCGTCAGCCTCCGGCGTAGCTGGGATTACAGACATGTGCCACATCACCCGGCTAATTTTTGTATTTTTAATAGAGACGGAGCTTCACCATGTCGGCCAGGCTAGTCTCAAACTACTAGCCTCAAGAAATCTGCCTGCCTCGACCTCCCAAAGTACTAGAATTACAGGCGTGAGCCACCACGCCCAGCCTGACTTACTCTTGATAGATGTTCTCACTTCTTGCAAGGTCACTCTTCCAGTACGTCTGTTTCCACTTGTGAGAAATGAGGGGAGAGTTCAATCATGGTAGTAGCTGCAGTCTGTCGAGACTATGTTTGTCCCTGACTTCTGACTTCTACCATCGGGAGACAAGTTTGGGAAAGGGGTGGGTGGGTCTGCGACTGGACAACGTTTCACCAGCACCTCAAGGGAACAGACACTACCTTGTCTTCTTCTGAAACAGGCCTTCCCCTCCCCAACAGCTGAGGGAAGTAGGGGAAGGGGCAGAGCAGGAACACAAAAGGAACTGACATTCTGTGATGGTCCAGCATTCTGGCCTTTAAAAAGACTTTGAGTAATGCTCTGGTTTCTCTTCATAAGGAATAAATTTTTTGCCTTTTACTAAAGATTTTCGTGGAGAGGAACAATTATGAGCCTATAACCAAATTTTTTGATGTCCTGCTTAGGTAGGGCTAAGTAATAGGAAAAAAAAAAAAGACTTTAAGTGGCCGGGTGCAGTGCCTTACGCCTGTAATCCCAGCACTTTGGGAGGCTGAGGCGGGAGTATCATGAGGTCAGGAGTTCAAGACCAGCCTGATCAACATGGTGAAACCCCACCTTTACTAAAAATACAAAAATTAGCTGGGTGTGGTGGTGCACATCTGTAATCCCAGCTACTAAGGATGCTGAGGCAGGAGAATGTCTTGAACCTGGGAAGTGGAGGTTGCAGTGAGTTATCTCACCACTGCACTCCAGCCTGGGTGACAGAGTGAAACTCCGTCTCTAAAAAAAAAAAAAAAAAAAAGACTTTGAGTATATGAATGAGTCCTGTGTTTATTTCTCCCCAAACAAGCATCTTTGTTAGGTAGTTAGACGCAATTATTATTCTTGGCCTAAACAACTTGAAACTGCAAATCCCTCTGCCAGCATTTGGGTTGCAAAATGTTTTGTTTTCTTGGCCTTCTGTCTTTAGTCTCTAAATCACCTGGTGCAACATCCTCGGCCCTCTGTTCACAAATGAGGACATTTAGGGCAAAGGTGAGGGAACAAAGAAGAAAAGGCTTTCTAGTAACTTTTGAGTCGGGACAGGATTACGAAGCACAAAATTATCTATTTTAGTCTGAGCTATGTGGTATATATATTATTGTCATTATTAATAGTAACAGCATTTAGGCCAGGTACAGTGGCTCACGCCTATAATCCCAGCACTTTGAGGGCCAAGGTGGGTGGATTACAAGGTCAGGAGATCGAGACCATTCTGGCTAACATGGTGAAACCCCATCTCTACTAAAAATACAAAAACGAAAAAAAAGAATTAGTCTGGCATGGTGGTACATGTTTGTAGTCCCAGCTACTCAGGAGGTTGAGGCAGGAAAATCACTTGAACCTGGGAGGTGGAGGTTGCAGTGAGCTGAAATCACTCCACTGTACTCCAGCATGGGCGACAGAGCAAGACTTTGTCTCTAAAGAAAAAAAAAAAGGAAAACAAAACAAACACTAACAGCATTTGAGGAGATAATTCTACTAACTTCAGAGCATTTTATTTTTGAGACAGGGTCTCACTCTGTCCCCCAGGCTGGAGCGATACACTGGTGCGACCATGGTTCATTGCCGCCTGGACCTCCTGGACTCAAGCTATCCTCCTGACTAATTTTTTTTATTTTTTGTAGAGATGAGGTCTCACTGTGTTGCCCAGGCTGGTCTCAAACTCCTAGGCTCAAGGCAGCTGCTGGTCTTAGCCTCCCAAAGTACTGGGATTACAGTGTGAGCCACTGCGCCCGGCCTCATAGCATTATTGTCAGGAATAAGTGAGTCTGCGATGTAAATAAAGTATATGACTCAGTCCCTGGCCCACAGTAAATGCCTCTAAACTATTAGCTACTATTATTGTTACCAGTCATCTTTTTATTGAGCCTGTACTGTACAGGGGCACTGTATCTGATCTTTTATATCAACTGATTTGAATATCAACGGAACAGTTATAAGCAATTGTCATTATGCTCATTTTACAGATGAGAAAACCGAGATTCAAGGTCACAAAGTCCTTAGGTGGCAGAACTGGGACCCAGGCCCAGATGTGTTCAGTTCCAAAGCCCACATGCTCCTCACCGCACTGCAGTGGATAAAGGACACTTTCAGGGGCTTCGCAAGTTAGCCAGTTTCCCTCCTCAACAGTGTTACTAAACTATGAATCCTTATATAATGACAGCATTTCTCCCTGAACCAATTTTCTTCAAATGTCATTTCCTCCTTCTATAAACAGACTGAACACATCCCTGACTCACATTTGAACAAAGTCATTTCACATCTCATATTTTCTTTTCCCTGCAGTCAGCCCTATGGCAATTGCGCAGGCCCAGGGCCAAATTCCAGCTCAGAGTGGAGGATGTGTGAATACCATAGGCTAAGAAAATAGCATGAGACCAACTAACAGAGGGCCCCCAAGTCCTGTCTTACCCTGCTATTTCCCAGCAGGCTGTGGATTAAGATATAAATGAGACATATGGAGATGGTAAAAAGCATATTTCAGGCATGCTGTGGCCTGTATTCCTGTCAAGCACACACACTGGGTCATTTTTAATCATGAAAACACCACCAAGCAGGCTACGTAAATATTTCTACAGAACCAAAATTGAAGTCACTGCTTTATTTCTCACACTTTCCTTCTTACATCAGCCTTTTCTGCAGTGTCCCAGAATTGGGTGCACACACCCCTCCTCCGCCCCCAGAAAAAGGAGAGAGAAAGAAAAGAACTGGTTAGTTCCAAAAAAACGAAACAGTTCCTCCTGGGTATGTTTCAGTTGAATTAATTATCCCCAGGCATAATAATAAATGTTATCATGATCAACAGAAAAACTTATCTAACATAAACTTTCTACACAGTATTGTAGAAGGGCATTGTGGTAAAATGCCATCAAGCATCCCTGCTGCACCTCCCTGTCAGTGATGTGTCCCCCACGTCCCTGTGTTGTGATGCGCTTCCCTGCCTTAAGCTCTGAGGACAACATGTATAAGAACTCACCATTCAAGAAATAGCCATTTCTTCCGTGAAGCCACTCCAGTACACTAGAGCTTGGTCATTTCCTCCATTCCCATCTTCACTCCCCGATTCAGATGGCAATTTGATGTGGCCGCTCGTTTGGCCCTTGGCATAGGCTCCCTGGCACCATTTTTAGTGGCCCTGTCTTCCTCCGACTCCTCCTGCTGTTGGAAAGCTTGCAAGCTCTGGAGTCAGATTATCCTGAATTTGAATCATGCCTCGGTGAGGTGGGGGAAGAGCAAAGATCAAAGCAGAGGTCCTTGTGAGCTCAGGAGATGTCCTGGTTTCGCTGGTGCAGAAACGAGTTCCTGGGAGGAAGTAGTGAGGAATGAGTCTGGAACAGCAGGTAGGGGCCAATTCACAGGAACCTTTACAAAAAGAACAAGTTGTTAGACAGAACATCTTACAAAACTTTGCAACATCTCCATTTAATTCTCTCCTATCCCCTTTTCAGTTTCATTGGAAGGATATAGGCCAAACTCCAGCTGGATTATATAATGATTCCCAGCATTGGATCAGCAATTCTCACTTTTTTTTTCCTCCCAAAAGATTGTTTAGGCAGTCTTTCACGTGTATGTAGAGGAAAGAACATTCATTAGATAGGGTATCAGGAGACTCGGTTCTAGCCACTGGAAGTTGAGTCATCACCTCTCTCTGAGCCTCGGAGGAAGGTAAAAGGACTAAAGTAGGTGATTTTGACAGTTGTTCTAGGTCTGACATCCTTGATATGTTCTCAACAGTAACATCTGGAAACTAAAGAAAAGCAAAATCTAAGGGTATGTGTCGTTCATGAGAGCAGAGGAATATGGTCTGTTTACCCATTGGCTTCAGGGATAACCTGCACTTTTTCACTTCTCCACATTTACCTCAAGTCTCTTCCTGAACATGCTCCTTGTGGGCCTTGTAGTGTTGTCTGCTGGGTTAACCTGAGCCTTAGAACTTTTGCTCTGTTTTTGCTGAGTCTTTCACCTGACCTGCATGGAAAGATGTTGGGAACCCATTGGCAAAACTTGCTTCAGCTCTTGGCTGTCCATACGTGCATGCCAATAAACCCACGTGCCCTGGAGATTGTGAACACAGTTCCCTTTATACTCTCAGGCTCTTATTCTCCCAAAGTACACATTCTTTAAATAAGGTTGTGAGCTGGCCATGAAAACAACAATGAGGTGTACAGTGCAGGCTTTCAGCTACACAACTGTATCAGCCCATTGACAATTGAGTTTTGCAAAGAGACATTCTCTCAAGAAGAGCCAGAACAAGGACAGATTTTTAAACATTGAAAATGGCTTCAGCTTGAGTCTCAAAATGTTGATAAACTAAGACTTTCGAACACCATGTAGCCCCAGATAGCACTTGATGATTAATGAAGTACAATACCCAAATATGGATGAGATAGATTCCTCCCATCCACAGAGCGTCCAAATGTCTAGATCAACACTCAAAGCAAGAAACCATTCCCTCTGCCATGGAAACATCTGAGTTTGCAGCATTAAAAACTGGGGGCTGAATGCAGTGGATGAGGGGACATGATCTACTCTGAATCTGACCAATTTTCCCTGGGAAACATCTCTCTCGGTTTATAGAAGAGTTTCTTCTGCATCTCACTTCCTGTGTGTAATCTGGAGGTTTTTATGTCTCCCTCATTCATCTAGCTAGCTCATTTTTAAATGTAGTTGGCTTTGTGTGTGTACTGTCCTTTATGGGGAAATGGCTAGAAAATTGTGTGTGCAGTGTGTTGTATCAGACTCTGTCACAGGACATTGTGATACAAAATGCCATCAGGCATCCTTGCTGCACTCCCTATAAGTGACAAACATGACCACCCCCACCTGTCTGTATTGTGATGCACTTCCCTGCCTTGTCATGCTCGCTGGTAACATCATGGTGATACCTTGGCTTTCAATGTGCCCCAGGGCAAAGCATCTGCCTGCTCTGAGATATATATACATATATATAAAGTATCCACAATGAATGTACACAATACTAGATCTGTATTAGAATCTCTAATACTTCCCTTTATCAAAGTGTAATAGTATTAAATATTCAGCTGTAACTAACATCACATAAGACGTTATTCAGTATACTTTCTTAGAAATGGATGTCATACAAATAATAACATATAGAATCAGAAACTCTGGGAATGGGGCCCAGAAATCTATATTAACTTCTCTTTTCTTCTCATTTTTTTTCCATCTGGATTTTTATCAATTTTTAGCTCTATTAGAAATTCCAAAGTGTCTTTAAAGGGTATCCCTTGATACTTTCTGCTTTTTGGCATCCTCTGAAGCTTCCCTTATATTGCAGGCCTGTATTTGGAATGAGGAGGCACAGCCCATGTTTGCTGTACTTTATTTGAAGCCAAGAAAATAAATGAGGACATTTTCTTGCCCTTTAATAATTTTAAGTCTAGACCTTTTCAACACTGGGGTGGCCATCCAAAATATTTTCATCTCTTCCTCCTTTGGTACCCAGGGGGCTTCTAGTACTCTTTTCATTTATTCAATAAATATTATTTACAGGATAAACCGCATAATAAATGTGGCACATCTTCTTTTACACACGTATTTTGAAATCAGTCCCAAATACTCAGCATTTATTGACTCTTCTGAGCCTTTCCAGAAGGAAGCCTGTTTAAGAGGAGTCATATCTATCTCCATTTCAAGATACACATTAAACACCCATTTTCTTTTTTTTAAATCTGTATAACTTTAAGGGGTACAAGTGCAGTTTTATTTTTTGGCTATATTGTGTAGTGGTGACGTATCTGGGCTTTTATTGTAACCATCACCTAAACACCCATTTTCAATGTTTCAGTCGATTTCATTGGAGGCTTAAGAGGCAGCTGAACCAACACTCAGGTTAGGAGATGTAGTTGTGGGAGACCTTACCAATTAGAAAGTGCATCTTTCAAAAGTCCCAGTAGCCAGAGTGTGAGGATTGCCTCAAGGAAGAAGTGGAAGGCAAGGGTGAGGAATTAAGAGGGCATGAGGGCTTGTCAACTGGAAATTGGGAGGAGCCAGGTGCAGTGACTCACACCTGTAATCCCAGAAACTTGGGAGGCCAAGGCAGGTAGATCATTTGAGGTTAGGAGTTTGAGACCAGCCTGAGCAACATGGTGAAACCCAGTCTCTACGAAAAATACAAAAAAAATCAGCTGGATGTGGTGGCGCATGCCTGTAAGTCCCAGCTACTCAGGAGCCTGAGGCAGGACGATCACCTGAACTCAGGAGGCAGAGGTTGCAGTGAGCCATGATCACACCACTGCACTCCAGCCTGGGCAATAGAGTGAGACTCTGTCTCAGAAAATAAAGGGAAAAGAAATTGGGAGGCCCAATGGAAGGAGGATGAGCTCTGCAGTCAGATATATATGGGCTTGAATCTTCACTCTGTGACTTCCTAGCTGCACTAACTTTGGGCAGGCTAGCTAACCTCCCTGGGCCTGCTTCCTCATCTGTAAAATGAGGATGGGAATAGAAGTGAGTTCATAAAGTTGTGGTGAAGATTACATGAAGTAATCCATGTCAAGCCTTTTACACTGGCCCTCCCATTGAGTAGGCAATCAGCAAATGATGGCTCTTAATATCAACCAGGAAGTTTCCATGGCTTACCTACTACTCCAAGCAGATTGCCCCCACTGCCACACCATTCCTCTCTGAGGTTTGTCTACATTCCCACTTGGGAGGGATATGGCAGTGGGAGCCTCTTTCCTTTCCTCAGAAGTTCACTGCCCCCTGCCTGGTGAGCTCAGGCAAAGGAAATCAGCCTCTCTACCCTAGGGAAAACCTAAAAGGAGATGGCACAGAGCAGCCTGCTGAAATTAGACAGTGGGGTCACCCTGGTCCTCTGTGCCACAGGAAGGAGGGGGTACTGAAGCATCAGTTGCAGTGGGCAGTGCTGCAGCAGAAATTCCAGAGCTGAGAAGGCTGCCATCAGCCAAGTGAGACATGACCAGGCCCTGAGGTAAGTCTGTAACTTAGGAGGAAAGAAAGTGCAGAAGTGGGAAAAGGAAGGAAAATGTGAATAGATTTGGCAAGAGATGAGTCCAGAAGGAAACATCACTCTTCCTGGGCATCACAGTCAAGCTACAACAGATGCAGGGCAAGAGTGAGCGATGAGAGGAGAAAGAACGAAAAACCAGAGCCTTGTCTCAACTGTGTATATGACAAGGAATCTAACAGGTAGTTCCAGATGGAGAGAAAACGCCATCACATAGCTGGTAAGCTTAAAACTCATGGTACAGAGCTGTGGTGGTGGCAGTTCGCATGCAAATTAGCTAGACTTGGTAAGCTCACTAAATGTTTATTATATGTAAATTAAATTTTTAAAAAACTTCATCTTTTAATAGAAACAAATGTGACAATTCCTAGACCTATTATGACTGTGGTTTCTGAATGTTTTTCCTGATGGTATAAGGTTTAAGGGGAAAAAATAGCTAGAAGGAAGAAAAAGTGAGCAGGATTCCAATTCTTTTCTGCTCGCTGGGGAACACATGCTTTCCAAATACCGGGAGGAAAGGAGAGGAGAAGAGAGGAGAGGAGCCACCTGGGTTCTTTCTCAGCTCTGAGTCTGTTTTGGCTCCAGAATACACTCCACTTTCCCCAAGCTGATAGCTTTCAGTTCCAATATTTTTTTCTCAGAAATGCACAATCTCGTGAGAGCTCCTTGGTGAGCTTCTGTAGCCCCAAGGAAACATCTAAAGGGACGCTGATATAAGTCATTAGTTTAGAATCAATGAGATTGGGGGCCCCAGAGGGCAGGACTTCCTTCTGTATGTATTTGTCCCCATACAGACAGTCACAGAATAGGTGGTTAATAAAAGATTAATTGAATAATTTGCCTACTAAATTATTTTGTTTTATCTCTTGTTTTTCTTTTTTGAGACGGAGTTTCTCTCTTATTGCCCAGGCTGGAGTGCAATGGTGCCATCTAGGCTCACCACAACCTCTGCCTCCCAGGTTCAAGTGATTCTCCTGCCTCGGCCTCCTGAGTAACTAGGATTACAGGGGTGTGCCACCACGCCCAGCTGATTTTTTTTTTTTTTTTTTTTTTTTAGTAGAGATGGGGTTTCACCACATTGGCCAGGCTGGTCTTGAACTTCTGAAATCAGGTGATCAGCCCGCCTCAGCCTCCCAAAGTGCTGGGATTACAGGTGTGAGCCACCACACCCAGGCATTTTTTAAAAAAAACTTTTAATGTAGTCATCATTTAAAAATAGATTTTACAGTAAGATCCAGATTTCCAGCTTATTTTGAAAAATGGGAATATCTGGCCACAGATGGGCCCACCTCCCCACTCAGCGACCATGTGCTGGAATTATGGCGTGGTTACTCGGTTTTAGAGGTGGTTCCCACAGTCCCCATCTCAGGCCCAGGATACGTGCTAATTCTTCCACAAAGACTTCTCTGATCACCCCAAACAGGACTGATTTCTCATCCCTCTCAGCCCTTGGAACCCATTTCAATTACTCACCTAAATCCTCTACATGCTGCCTGTACATGGGTATTTCTGGATGTCTTGTCTCCCCTCTTCCTCCTACACCCTGGCTGGAATGAGGCCTTCTGAGGCTCTACACACTGAAAAGATTAGCAGGGTGCCTCCGCATATGTAATTCCCAATCAAATTTTATTTTTCAAAGTGACAGTGTTTACAAACAAGTTAAGGACAAACTTCTAGATTGAAAAAAATTTCTTGGCTGGGTGCAGTAGCTCACACCTGTAATCCCAGCACTCTAGGAAGCCAAGCAGGGTGGATTATTTGACCTCAGGAGTTGGAGATTAGCCCGGGCAACATGACAAAACCCCGTCTCTACTAAAAATACAAAAATTAGCCTGGTGTCGGGGTGCACTCTTGTAATCCCAGCTACTTGGGAGGCTGAGGCAGGAGAATTGCTTGAACCTAGGAGGTGGAGGGTGCAGTGAGCCAGGATCACACCAATGCACTCCAGCCTGGGCAACAGAATAAGACTCCATCTCAAAAAAGGAAGAAAAAATCTCTATTTTCTTCTAATGAAGAACAACTTCTTATTTTGAAAAACCCCAAATCAAATCTTTACCCCTACATTCTTCAACATCTTTTTCTCTTTTATTTTTTAAGATGAAGTCTTATTCTGCTCTCAGGGTGGAGTAGTGGGTGATCTCGGCTCACTGCAACCTCCACCACCAGGTTCAAGAGATTTTCTTCCCTTAGCCTCCTGAGTAGCTGGAATTACAGGCATGCGTCACCACACCCAGGCAATTTTTGGGGTTTTGTTTTGTGGGTTTTTTGTTTGTTTGGTTTTGTTTTTTTTTTTTGAGACGGAGTTTCGCTGTTGTTACCCAGACTGGAGTGCAATGGCACGATCTCGGCTCACCGCAACCTCCGCCTTCTGGGTTCAAGCAATTCTCCTGCCTCAGCCTCCCGAGTACCTGGGACTACAGGCGCGCACCACCATGCCCAGCTAATTTTTTGTATTTTTAGTAGAGACGGGGTTTCACCATGTTGACCAGGATGGTCTTGATCTCTTGACCTCGTAATCCACCCGCCTCGGCCTCCCAAAGTGCTAAGATTATAGGCGTGAGCCACCGCGCCCGGCCGATTTTTGTTTGTTTGTTTTTTGTTTTTTGTATTGGTGGGGTTTCGCCAT
Source organism: Callithrix jacchus (assembly GCF_049354715.1). Lineage (NCBI taxonomy): Eukaryota > Metazoa > Chordata > Mammalia > Primates > Cebidae > Callithrix > Callithrix jacchus. The sequence goes on along the minus strand of NC_133524.1, from coordinate 133,047,930 downwards.
GTTGGCCAGGCTGATCTGGAACTCCTGAGCCCAAGCAATCTACCTGCCTTGGCCTCCCAAAGTGCTGGGATTACAGGCGTGAGTATTTATTTCTTAAGAAGAAGTGCATTTTCCTAGGTGACCACAACATCATTCATACAAGAAAATTCACACCCAAGAAATTTGACCTGGATACAATATCATGTACCATAGAGTTCATATTCAAGTTTTCTAATTGTGCCAGTAATGTATGCCCTTTAAAACTTCTTTTAAAAATCAGAGTTCTAATCAAGGATCATACATTGCATGTGGTCCCTTTTTTTTTCTTTTTCTTTCTTCTTCTTTCTTTCTTTATTTTTTTAGACGAGTCTTGCTCTGTCACCAGGCTGGAATGCAGTGGCATAATCGCGGCTCACTGCAATTTCAGCCTCCCGGGTTCAAGCGATTCCACTGCCTCAGCCTCCCAAGTAACTGAGACTACAGGCGTGCGCCACCACGCCCAGCTAATTTTTTGTACTTTAGTAGCGATGGGGGTTTCACCATGTTGGCCAGCATGATCTCCATCTCCTGACCTCATGATCTGCTGGCCTCGGCTCCCAAAGAACTGGGATTACAGGCATGTCTGTGATCTGGAACACTTCCCCAATTTTTGTTGTTAGTCTTTCATGACACTAAAATTTTGAAGCATCGGGGCCAGTGTTTTGTAGACTATCCCACAGTCTCTACCTCTGTCTGAATGTTTCTTCATTATTATTACATTTAGGTTCAACATTTTTGTGAGAAACTACAAAGCTGATGTGGTTTGCTAAATTTTCTGTTGGTGGAGTTCCAGATACTGTCACGAAAGCTGAAAATGTGTTTGTGTATGTGTGTGTACTTTGTGGGCACCTTAATAATATGTGTGTTGTATTAATAATCTTGGCTACCATCCTGGATATCATGCAAAGCATTAGCCGGGTGTCAGAGTGCATGCCTGTAATCCAGCTACTCGGGAGGCTGAGGCAGGAGAATTTACTTATAAGCAGGGCTTCAGGAATTATAATGTCAAACTGTTTATTTTCCCCGCTAGTTGGTTTTTTGTTTTTTGGTTGTTTGTTTTGTTTTGTTTTGGAGACAGAGTCTCTCTCTGTTGCCCAGGCTGGAGAGCAGTGGCATGATCTCAGCTCACTGCCACCTCCACCTCCCAAGTTCAAGTGATGCTCCTGCCTCAGCCTCTCGAGTAGCTGGAATTACAGATGCCCGCATGACGCCCAGCTAATTTTTGTGTTATTAGTAGAGACAGGGTTTCTCAGTGTTGGCCAGGCTGGTCTTGAACTCCTGACCTCAGATGATCCGTCCGCCTCAGCCTCCCAAAGTGCTGGGATTACAGGCATGAGCCAAGGCATCCGGCCTCACACTAGTATTAATCTACTGTCATTGCAAACACTTATTGACCACGTTATAATTTTTGTTGAATCTGTAGGTGTAACATAATGTCTTTTTCCTTTGTTTGTTTTTTGTTTTGGTTTGGTTTTGAGACAGAGTCTCTGTCGCCAGGCTGGAATGCAGTGGTGCCATGTTGGCTCACCACAACCTCTGCCTCCCTGGTTCAAGCGATTCTCAAGTCTCAGCCTCTCGAGTAGCTGGGATTACAGGTGCCCACCACTGCACCCAGCTAATTTTTTGTATTTTTAGTAGAGATGGGGTTTCACCATGTTGGCCAGGCTGTTCTTAAACTCCTGACCTCAAATGATCCACCCACCTCAGCCTCCCAAAATGCTGGGATTACAGGCATGAGCCACCGCACCTGGACCTATATTACATATTATATTACATATATTACATATTAATACATGTAACATGCTGTTATTGCTAATATATGTAATATATGGTATTATTAGCTTCTTCCATTTTATAGCTCCCATGTCATTTGGAGACTCATTGGGCTCGCCAAGGTGCCCATCTCACAAGTGGTCCTGCCCCCTTTGGGGATGTCCTGCACCACACTTAATGGCCCCGACCATAAACTGCGTCCCTATAACCGTGTCACCACACACATGCTCATAACAGTGGTGACTCCACCTCGTACGGGCAAGTGCCCATGAACTGAAGTCTGCCCCTTAAGTGTCAGGCCAATTATGGTTTTCCTTGTGAATCGGAAAAACATTCTGCGACCCGGTAGTGTCTCCCAAAATCCGAAGAGATTGATGCCAATGAGTCCCCTGCCTCTCTTTAGAGACTCACAGACATCTTAAAGATATTTCACCCAACTTTTAGACCTATGTGTCATGATTTATTCTGCAACAATTAAAGGAAGTCTACTCATGACGGGGCCCCTAGCACCTGAAAGCAACCCTGCCACTCCCAACCTCTCCCTGGGCTTCTTCCCCCAACTTGAGTCTTTCTTTGTATAGTGTTTCAAGGACTAACTAGTAAACTCATGATACAAGCGCATCCAGGAGGCGAGCCATAAATGCTCCATGAATGAACGAATAAGGAAGGACTGTTACTGCGTTGCTAGGCAAAGGGAAGGAACGTTGGGGGGGCCAATCTAGGTGCTGATTGGCTAGTCCCCACAATGCAGTAGGCGTAGAGCACGAGGCAGTCGTGGCCCAGCTGGTGAGGAGGAGGGACACAGGAAGCAATCCTGCCTCGTTTGGTGGTCCAAGGCGAGCGCGGTGGCCCTTTGGGCCCCGCCCCGCCCCGCCCACCGGCAGCCGGGCCAAGGCCCCAGCGGAGGTCCCGCGGACGCCTGCGCAATGTATCCTTACTGCCACCGCTGCCTCCGATTCCGACTCCAGCAATGGCGGACCGCTCCGCCGCCGGCGCTGGCGGCAGCACATCCTTGAGGGAGATGCCGGCACGGAAGGGTGAGCTGGCGGGTGGCTCCCGGGGGTGGCTCGGTCCTGCGTGGGAGGCGGGGCTCCCGCAGACCCTGCGTGGGAGGCGGGGCTGTCGGAGCGGCGCAGCGGGCACCACAAAACTTTTCCCTGGAGTCGCCTGGCGCTATCCTGTCCTCCCCTCACCCCCGCCGGAGTCCCCTGGGATGGGACAGGGAGTAGCCCTGGGCCTGGGGCGGGGGCGGGGGGGTCCAAAAGGTAGGCTTGGGTCCCACGCCAACGGTTGAACCGCCGCTGTCAACAGTCTAAGCCCCGCGGGCACGGCGCGAGGAAACTCACCGGCTCTGCTTCGACGCGCGGGGCGGGGGTGGGCTGGAACCCGGACCTTGCGGACAGCCCCGAGCCCTGACTGCCCATGAGGGGCGGTGGCCGCCCTCTCAACGGCCCCAACGGACGCGGCGCTGCCCGGGGTGTGCGGGCGCCCGCCGGGACTCCGCGCGCCGGCGCCTCCCCCGCGTCCAGGCTGCCCTTCCAGGCACGGAAAGTTTGAGTGATCCCCCAGCCCAGGACGTGGGCGAGGTTAGGCGCTTTGACTGTGGCAGTCCTCGCCTCTCCCAAAGGCCTACCTCCTGCACCCTCCAGGTCAACGTCCAGGAGGAAGCGGGGTGAGGGCAGGGATGTTTAAAAGTTGCTTTAAAAGATGAAACTTGGCTCTTTGCATCTCCTGATTTGCCTGCTGTAGCACATGACTTCGACAAGATGTCACCTTCCACAGTACATCTTGCAGTCCCTAGGCTGAACTGAACGAGGATCAGCATTTCAGAGTGCTTTTCCCTCAATGGGTCCCAGCGCCAAAAAGTTTTTCCCTCCTCGAAAACCGTTAATCTTACACAATTTGACAGCGAATTGCTTGGTCCAGGAGACTGCTCCACTACCTGAGATAGGATTTCTTCCTTGCAGAAGGTTGCTTTTAGCTTGTTACACTAGTTCCCTCTGCTTTGAGTGCAAATCAAACGATTTTATTAATTTTAATCGATTTTTTAGGGTTTTTCTTTGCATTTGTAATTAAAAAGTTAGATTGTCTGAGATTGGGAAGCTGTATGTTACTTGAGAACACTTTGAATCAGCTCTCCAAAGACTGTCAGAAGCATATACTACATACACTTTTACCATTCATTAGGGAGAAGCGAATCTTCCTTCTGTGTCTAAATTTATGGTTCACCTAGAAAGAGTCTTCAATAAATTGTGTTGCTTATTGGTACCTGGGACTCTCTGACACTGGTTTATTTCAGTGATTTAGATTAACCAGCCTTACTCCAATGTGAAAGAGCTGTGGACCGAATAACCCCCTAAAAGCATTTGGATACCAGATGTTAGAAAGTGTTTTAAAATTATATATAGGGCAGATACTTGAATTCACAGCATTTCAAACCAAAAACTTAAAAGCCGTGCAAAAGGCTTAACCCAAGACTCTGGTTTAAATCCTTGCTTCCCATTTCATGTTAGGAATTGGAAATATCACATGTTAGACTTTCTTTCACAGAGCACCAACTTGACCAGAACCGCCCTTTAGATCTCAGCGTTTTCCTTAAGGGGTCACGGAGACAGATGTTTTTGCTAAAGTGTTTTCATGTTCTGCTGGGAGCCTGGCAGCAAGAGTTAAAACTGTCTTGAACACATAACATATAGCTGCACAGTACAGTACACATTTATTTTATACATTTATGTATGTATGCATTAAGAGATCCACTTATTTAAATAGATGTTATGTATAAAGCGTAAATATGCATGTATTGAGTTATGTTTTCTGCGCATAGCACTGTGCTGAGGTTATAGCATACCAAATATTTATTTTAACAAACACATGTGTTTCTTAGTTTCATGCAGAATTGTTTTAAAATAATTTATTTGAATATTTCAACCAGCTGAGCATAAGAAACTTGCCACTGACTTATCACCTTTCCTTTTCTAGTTTTCTAAATTCACAAATGTTTCTCAGTTTAGAATAACTTATTCAAAGAATAATTTCTACCTATGCAGAAAAAGTTACCGAGATTGACAGCCAGATTATCATACAATTTTAGAGTTGGAGAAACCTTAAGATTATCTTGTCTGGCATCCAGAGTCCCAGCTGTAAAATCCTGGGGCACTTCTACCACTTGAATATGCACTCTAATGAGGAGCTTAATATTTTTCCAAGTAGCCATTCCATTGTAAACAGCTCTAAATAGTAGAAAATTGTCTGCAATTTTCTCTTCAAGACACGCTATTGTTGGTTTGAACTTGGAGGTCTTCTGGAAGTCTCAGCCCTATGACTTTGGCTTTTGCTATTCAAGACGAAATTCTGTGATTCTGCCTGATTTTTATGGTTCTCTGATAGCAGATTTCTTTTGCTGTTATTTTCTCTTAATATTTTAGAATAAAGTTGCTTTGAAATTTACAGTTAAGTTCTGGTTTCACCACTTACTACCTGTGTGATCTGAGAAAGTTATGTTTAGCTTCAGTTTTCTCAACTGTAAAAATAAATGGGGGGAAATAGTTATGACTATAGGATTGTTATAAGAATTACATTAAGTAATACAAGTGAACTTTGTAAATGGTGAACTGATGTATAATAATGTGTTATGAAAGTTTTTAGAAAAGTACCATAGATGCATATTGGTACTTTTCTTAGTAATAAACTACACATTTTCTTAATCTACAGGCAAAATATAACTTTTACTTTAATTTTGGATTTAGAATTAGTATAAGGACTACAGAAATACCTTGCTGTTACTTTTAACTGAATATTAATTCCCTCATTCATTAAAATGCATGTTAAGTAAATTCTTTCATTCAATGAAGCTGTGTAAATTGTTGACCCTATTATATCCAGACATAAAGGCATTATCCCATTGGCTGGACATTTTAAATCATTTTTAAAGCCTGTCCTTTCTGTTAATGTATTTCTTACCAGTAGGAATTTGGATGCAAAGGACTAAAAGTCAGATTTGATACTACTACCACATTAACCTTTATAGGATTTGGTTCATTATTCTCATCACAGCTACTTCTAAGGTTATTTCTGTTTAATAAGATTTTTAATTAATCTGGTAAAAATGTACTTTTTTGAGACAGGGTCTCTCTTGACCGGACTGGCATATAGTGGCATGCTAATGGCTCACTGCAGCCTCAAACTCTTGGGCTCAGCCTCCTGAATAGCTGAGACTGTAGGTGTGCACCACCACACCCAGCTAATTTTTGTATTTTTGTAGAGATGGGGGTTTGCCATGTTACCCAGGCTGATCTCTAACTCTTAACCTGAAGTGATCCACTTGCCTTGGTCTCCCAAAGTGCTGGGATTTCAGGCATGAACCACCACACTGGGCCAAAAATGTACATGATGGGAGAAATTGTCAGCTAAATAGTGTCAAATACAGACTATCCTTAGGACTTCTAAGCAGGAGAACTGAATGTGTAAAAACAATATTACAAGATACTTTGTTTTCTCTGCACTCACATAAAAATGTTGTAAAGTGGATGTATAGGAGGATCTGTAGACTAAGAAGTTTTGTTAATATACTAGTGCTCAAATTCTGAAGATAATTGTGGTCCCTGGAATTGCCAGTAGTTAAATTATTAAGGAAGCTGAGAAGAGTCTAATCTTCAAATTAAGCTACGTCATACATTATCTGGGCTGTTAGGCCTCTGGTGTAAAAAAAAAAAGTCATTTTTCTCTTTGGAAATAGTGATCCTTATGGCAGCAATTGTGATGTCCCTTTCAAGGTTATGCTGTAAAATAACTCCCTCAGTAGCAATTAACATCTCAGAGTTCATTCATTTTATAAGTGCAAGGACAGCCCCTCTATTCCCTCAGTTATTTTAACTGCCCATCTTCAACTGTTATATTTTTATTAATATATAGAAACCAAACTTGTATGCAGCATCACAGGGGCTTACTTCCTGTGCTTTTCTACAAGGGTGGAACACAGTTAGTTTTCAGTGTTATTCTCCGTACTCTTTCTGAAGATACTCAGTATTGTAGGGCATTTTAGATACAGCCATATGTGGAATTAAAGGCCTCAGGGATTCCTCTTACTTTTCCTCATACTGTGCTTTCCTAATCTTACACTTCACTCTTATTGAAGTTTATCACTTTTTCTGCCTGTTTACACGTTTGTTTGCACATTGTATAATTTATATTTGTTTGCTTGACATCAACCTAGAATGATACCATCTCACTGGAGATTCAAAAGAATAGTTATTTTAACAACTGGCAATTGTTAAAAGCTTTATTCTGATGCACACTGAAGGTGGAGAAATAACTATTCTTTTGAATCTCCACACCCAGAGACTGGTGGTGGGGAGCGGGCAGGGAGGCATTGCTGATTTTTTTAAAGTGATTTAGATGACTCCAATGTGCAATCAGGGTAGAAAGCCCCTAATTTAGGTAATTTATAAATGTACCCCTTAACATTGGTTTGGCCTGATCTCTTAGTATTTCACTGTTAACACTTTGCTTCAAAATTCAGATGCATATATTCTTAACCTGATATCTTCTAAATTTCCAATTTATGGTGAAACTTAATTTTTCCAATTCCTTGCCAGCTCAGTTTTTCTAACACTTGGTGTAATGTCTTGTCTGAGACATTTTTGAAATCTATTAATCATTGGCTCCTACTCATCCACAAGCTTGTTCTGCCGCTGCCACTAGCAATTATCTTTATGTCTACAAATACCCTGGCCATCATAGTCAACACTTTAAATTCTTTGTTAAAGTATAGTTGAAGGTCATAGGCATTCAATATATCTTTGTTGTTGACCCAGATGAAATCGGTCATGATTTATAGAAGTGATCCTATCCTTTATCATCAGACACGGTTGGCTGTTGTTTGCTGACCCCTGTGTTAGCTATGCATATTCTTAATATCTAATCCCTTTATCTCCCTGTGTTTTAGTTGCTGCAATGCACCAGATTTCAGAAAAGCGGAAACAAGTTGTGATTAGTAGCATATCATCTCATTCCTCAAGTATAAGATCGACATTTAAACCAGGTGTAATTTCTCTGATGCTTTGATAGATGTCAAAGTGTCGTATCTTTAAAATTTGATATCCTATTAATATCTAACTATATTCTTTTTTTTTTAGTAATCTATAGATCTATACTTAAAAATGATGAAAAACGAAGATTAGCAGGAGAGAGACGGAAAGAGAAAAAAAGACAGCAAGGTGGTATATTTTAGACCTTTTTCAAAAATAAAAATGAATTTTATGTTATATACTGCGAAGTGTTTTTAACTTCTCCTCATTTGTTTATATGATAGATTATGATTTTTTTTTTTTTTTTATGAGACAGAGTTTCGCTCTTGTTACCCAGGCTGGAGTGCAATGGCGCGATCTCGGCTCACCGCAACCTCCGCCTCCTGGGTTCAGGCAATTCTCCTGCCTCAGCCTCCTGAGTAGCTGGGATTACAGGCATGCACCACCGTGCCCAGCTAATTTTTTATATTTTTAGTAGAGACGGGGTTTCACCATGTTGACCAGGACGGTCTCGATCTCTTGACCTCGTGATCCACCCGCCTCGGCCTCCCAAAGTGCTGGGATTACAGGCGTGAGCCACTGCACCTGGCCATGATTTTTATATTATGTATTATTTTGGGTTAAATCCTTTTACTAAATCAGGTAAGGGAGGCCCATGAAAATTCTTAGTCAATCAGATGCACCCGTGGGGGACTCTGAATAGTTAGCTAATTATACACACACACACACACACACACACACTGTACACACACACACAAAGCAGTGAGGAATTAATTCTGCAGGTGCTAGTGGCTGAATCCAGTATTCGAAAATTCTTTAACTAAATCGTTTAATTTTTGAAGGAGTAGTTTATCTAAGTTCTGATTTTCTGAAAACTAAAGTCTGAAAATTTCTTCAATGTTTGTAAAGATAATCAGAATAAGATTTCAGTAAAAGTGATTCTAAAAATGAAAATAAGTTGCCAATAACCCTAACATAAATAAGATGAAAAGCATGTTACCAACTTATAAAAAGATTATCCTTTTAGATCCTAATTTATACAGAGTCACCCTTCAGAAGCATTTAGTGACAGAAAATTTTAATATAGGAAAAATTGTGCTCTCCTATAATATGGTACATAGCTAAGTCCGTTAATGCAAAACTGGCATGTTTAATATGGTCTGCATAGATGAGGACTTTGAAAGAAGTTTCTTAGTAGAAGGAAACAAAACATATATCCTAGCCATGTGGTTTTTAAAAAGTTTTATTTTAATATACAGCATATTAATATGGTGGGGTTTGACTTTAACTCCAATCAGCAGAAATATCACATGAAAGAAAATATTTTTTCTTAATTTGGAATTGTAGTTTGCACAGGATGAGAGACAATCCAGTTCTCTAGAAATTAAATGAATACTCAGTGAAAATGGTTCTTCAGTGGCTACCTCTGTTCACTTTATAATAAATCTTTAGTTACTAGCACAGACTAGCACAGATTGTGTTATTTTAAGAAAGAGAATGAGATATGTTAACTTTTTCCTTCTGTGTGTGTAACGTGGAAAACCTAAATATTTTCTTGGTTCTTACGCATTGAAAATGTGTTCGGAATATTTCAGCCAATAAGGAGACACAGCTACTTGAAAAAGAAAGACAGACCAAGCTCCGATGCCAGCAGCAGACGGAGGTAAAAATGAGAAAGTACAGGGAGCGACAAGAGAAAGATGAACGAAGGAGAAGAGCTGCAGAAGAAAAAAGACACCAGAAGGATGAAGCGTTAAAGGTACATAATTTTACAGCCTGTGCGTGAGAAGATAGACTGTGTTGCCTGAGTCTGGAATGTTTTCTTAGGCCTTCTCTGCAGTACTGGCCCTGTAGAAAGGGAACCAATCCCAGCTCGCTCTTCCTCGCTTCCTCTTCTCCTCAGTATAACAAGCTCTTACTCCTCTCCTGGTAAGATCCCAGGACCTTAGAACCACTAGCCCAGGGAAGGAGGAGCCTTGCAAATCCAGGAATAAAGCCCTATCCACCTTCAGGACTTGGCATATGAGGAAGCTGTGGCCTGGGGTTTATTCTGAGTGGCTCTGTTGTCTCATTGCCTACAGAATAACGGCAGACCCCACTGTCTGACCCTCCCAACATGCCCTCATCTGACCCATGGTTCACACTGCTTTAAGAGTGTGACTCCCCAGCCAAATCAGGGCACTTGCTCTCCCTTTCAGCATTCCTGGCTCCCTCTGGTGTGCACTCATACTCTCTCCCTCTCCACCCTCTGCCCCCATATTCCTCACTTTCCCTTTCCTGGCAGGGACCCTCTGGACAGTGGTTCAGAGTCAGCATCCTTGCTCTTGTTTTGTGGGACTGCCCCTCTCTTTTCCTTTCTGGATTCTCTTTTGCTGTCTTCGGCACTCTGTTGGGATGAGTCTGTGGCTTTGTTATGCCCTCTCTTTTTCACTTCTTTCCCTTTTCAGTTTGTCTTTTGTTTATACTGGACATCTGGCTACCTGTCTCATTCTGTGATTCTCTCTGACACCAAATTTTTCTCTTGCAGGTCATTTCACTACTTGATTTGGAGTATGCTTGACTGCTTCTGAATCTAGCGCGGTCTCTCTCACCGTTCTCTATCTTCCCAATGTTCTCACTTTCTCTTTATTCCAGGGATTCTTAAGTGTCCCTGAATAAACCTTAGTCTGTCTTTGGGTCTCTATCTGACTCTGGCCATTTTCTGCCTGAGGCAGCTTGCTTTTCTTTCTTCTGTCTTTGTCGTAGCTTCTGTTTTTCCCCATCTTTGGACTCTCTGTCTGCCATTCTTTCAGTGTGTTCTATTTTTATTTGCCTCTCTTATTTTCTGTCACTCTAATATTTGCATTTCTTTTTCTCTCCTTTTCTTTTTGGTTCCATTTCTTCCACGAAGAAGCTTCTTGTCTTCCTCTGTGGTACTCACTTTCCTCCCTCCTCATCCATACTGTTGCTCTTGTACGTGCTTCCTCTCCAGCCCTGCACCCTATCTGGAGAGCTTCCTGATTCCAGAACACCTCTTATGCCACTTCTTCCCCATACATGGTGTACTATCTGTCTTTCTAAACCTTTTTCTGTGGTTTATGCTCTGTTTCATGTTCCACTATTTGGTAGACTCATTCCGAATTTCTGTCATTTTCCATCATCTTCTGTGAAACATCTCCTTATTTTACTTATCTGTGGTGAAGAGATGAAGGCCAGAGAGAGAGAGAGTATGAACTAAGTAAAGATAGTTTGAGAACCGAAGGAGGTGAAATATAAACTGTGTGTAGAGTGAGGGGGAGTGCATGGAGGAGAGAGTCCCAGGGACTGAGACCAAAAAATAAAGACTATCTTATAGAAAGACGAAGCTGCCAGAAAGAACAGAGAAGAGAGTGCAGCAAAATGACACTGCAGACAGAAAGGGAGCCACAGACATGGCAGGAGAAGGGGCAAAAGAAAACCCCAGAGAGCTAGTGTGGGGGAGTCCCAGACAACACAGGGCATGTGCACTGTAAGTAGGCTACATATAGCAAAAGAGGAATTCTGGAGAGCAGAAAAAAAAAAGACTCAGTGGTGCTGAGGACGGATAAGTGTGGACAGGAGGTGTATATGAGATGGGATAGGAACTTCCATGTGAGTCCTGGGTGGCCACAGTGTGAGAAGGGACCTGGATGAGAGCACAGTAGGTAATGCCTTTAGAAACAGTGGAATAGAATCAGAAATAGTTTAATAATACAAGATTAATCTTTGGTTTTAGTCTATTATAGTTTCAGGGTTTCTAAGTAATTCAGAACAACTGCCTTTCTGTTAGATAATATAATTTTCAAATATTACCATTAGATCAACTTTATTTTAAGAATTGCAGTTGCTTTTCTTCTCAGAAGGTATGGCTGCTCTCCATTTTCCTAGTAGGTTTATCTTTGCCCTTGGTAGAAACAGTAGAGGCTTTGTAAGGATGATGTTTGCTGTGAAATGGTTGTTGATAGGGAAGAATAGAAAACCTCTGGCCCTAAAAGTTGATTTGCTTACCTGAGTTCATGGTATGGTACAGTACAAGGATGAGAAATATTTGAGAGAAGCGCTCACTTCTGGAAGTGGAGTTGTTTTGCTGCAGCATGGCATTGATTTTGTATAGTGTCTTGACCACTTTAAGTTAAAGTTGAGGTCAAGACAAATACATTAATTATCTTTTTTGAAACTTTATTTTTATTAACACCAGAATTTAAGCTGTTACAGATGAGAGTATAATAGGTGATTCTCGTATAAATTTAACTTATATGTGTGCTGATTTTTTCCCCTGCCTCGTTCCACAAAGAATTCAGGTGACTTAAAAATGCATACCACACCAGATGATAAAATAAATGGTTGAGGGAATCAAGCAGAGGGGAAAATTAAGGTAGGCAATTAAAACATATAGTATGATTAGCATACACAAAAGCATACCAATCAGTTTTTGTACAGTTGCTAGAAATAGGCTACAAACTTGGTTCTAAATTTCCTAATGATACAAGCAAGGAGGAAGGCATGGTCATTTTCTCAATGCAGGGTCCATAAGATAAAAAAAATGAGTTACTTAGGAGAAGCACTGGTATTGATTGATAGCTGAGGCATGTCTCCAATTATTTTAAACTTTTACCTGATACAGAAATTTGGTGATGGTTTATTTTATAAACCACACAACAAAATTATACTGACTAATATAATGAATATGTAAAAATATGTGGGCATTTACTTTAAATAGGAGCAATTTAGAGCCATTCTTCAACGAACATTGGAAAGAAGGAGACTTACTAATGAATATCAACAAAAAAGATGGTCATGGGGAGTCTCTGCCATGGTGAATTCTGAGAACAAAACTGGTAATTAATGCATCTGTTAAATTTTAAGTTCATTTATGTTCTTGATTAAACACTGGCTATGAATAGAAGCTTGCATTACAGCAAGGTTTTAGTCTTTGTATCCTAAACAAAAATACTATAAATGGTAAATTTAAATTTGTGTCATTTGCCATTGTAAAAGAAACAGGTGACATTTTATAGTAGCTTTTATTTAGCTCAGTATACCTACAGTCTTATGGAAACTTATAATCAGCAGAAAAATGATGAATTGGTGAATAATAACTAAGCTTTACACAGCTTATTGAATACATATTTTAAAAAATAAGTCTGCCTTATCTATTATTGATTCAGTGTAAATTTTCCTATGTGTTCATAATTCTACATAATTTCAAAAAACAAAAGCAAAATGTATACAGTTTAGAAGGATTGGCCAGGTACCGTGGCTCATGCCTGTAATCCCAGCACTTTGGGAGGCCAAGGCCAGCATATCACTTGAGGTCAGGAGTTTGAGACCAACCTGGCCAACATGGTGAAACCCCTGTCTCTACTTAAAAAAAAAAAAAAAGGAATGACGGGTAGTGAATATTTTGAACTTCAGTAATGTAAGTCTGTGCTCCATAGAACTATATCATGAAAACTCATTTGGTTTCAGTTAATGATGCTTTCCTCCTTGAAATGTGATTACAGTAAGTGTTATGTCTTTTCTCAGCCAATAAACGATCTCTATCTACTGAAAAACTTGAAAAAGGACCTTCTTTTGCTCTTAACAGACAAATTCCTTTGACATCTGAAGTCCTTGAAACTTGCTTTGCCAAAAGTAAGTAGTTATTTTATGTATTCTACTGAATTTCCATTTAATGAAATTAGTTTATAATTTTACAGTACCACCTATTCGAATTGTGGAACATTTAGGTTTATTTCAGAATACCATGTTGTTTTACAGCAGAAAGAGAGAGATAGTCATACTTATTTTTTTTTTTTTTTTTGAGACAGAGTCTTACTTTGCTGCCCAGGCTAGAGTGCAGTGGCGGCTCACTGCAACCACTGCCTCCTAGGCTCAAGCAATTCTTGTGCCTCAGCCTCCCGAGTAGCTGGGATTACAGGCATGCACCACCCCGCCCAGCTAATTTTTGTAATTTTGGTAGAGACAGGGTTTCACCATGTGGGCCAGGCTGGTCTCAAATTCCTGACCTCAAGTGATCCACCTGCTTTGACCTCCCAAAGTGCTGGGATTACAGGCGTGAGCCATCATGCTTGGCCTTGTATTTTCATTAATATACTTGTTTCATGATGTTTGTCTTAATCATATCAGATTGGATTATTGAGCCTCAGTAGTGCAAACTGAAACAGACTTTGGCCAAAAGACATTGCCATTAAGTGGCATAATTATTTATTTTAAAAATTCATATTCTAGCCAACCTACAAATGAAATCATGTTTTTTAGGGACTGGTTAGACTAGTTATTCAATTTCCATTAAATATTGTGAATATTACCTCATTTAAGAAAAATAATAGCATATATATATAGCAGTGGACAAGTTGATCTGCATTACATATATCGTGTTTGTTATTCACCATTATCTTAGAAAATTGACAGACAAGTATAATTACCTTCCTTGTTTTGTAGTTAAGACTCCAAGAAATTCAGTGACTTCCATTCTAACATCCTTTTCTATGGTTTATATTTTGGTCATTTTATAGATGGATCATGATAATTAAATTGTACCTTTCATTTATAAGTCAACATTTTCCCCCAAAAGCAAATAAAGTGATAATGATGTTTAATGATAGATGTATTGCCAAGCTCCACTTTATAACTCTTCCTAGTGGCAATACAGAGTTGTTTTAAATATAGCAAAGTTATCTACTATGGATAATTTAAATATCTTTTTGCTCCTGATGTTTGCCCTTTTAATTAGTGTTCCTTATTGAAAGAAAAATCTATACCCGAGTGTGTGTCAATAACCACGTCTGGCTTGTAGCACATGGTGCCTCTCACTGATAATTGAAATGGATTAGGCAACCATACCTTCAATCCAAAAAAAGAGATCCTTTTTCTTTCTAGAGGAAAGAAAGGAATGTTCTTGAGAGGAAAAAGACAGAGCAAACAAATTCCACATCATTCCCTTAAACTTAGCCATTAAAAAAAGATGAAGAAAGACAGCTTTTGTGCCTTATGAATTGAAAAAGGCATAATTATAGTTTGAATTTTAAAATGTTTGTTTTGCATTATTAGGTTTCTCGACAATTTTTGAGCAATGCTGATTGCTATAAAATTCTAGTACAGCAAAAGATTTTGGATATCATTTAAAGTAATTAATTGTAGCAGTAGTTAACCTTATGAAAAAGATTTCCATTTTTGCGTAAAACAATATAGTTTTTAATATGTTTAAAAGTAATTCTAGGGGGAAAGGATTTTTGTTCAAACTGACTTTATGCTATTTGTACTTTTAGGACTCTTAATATTTCAATGATGAACTTGAGAGGTCTTCCATTTTATTGTCAGTCTGAGTATATCACGTTTTCTCTTGTATTGGCCTGAGAAAATTTCATCCATTTACCACCTCCACCCTCAATATGCTTTCCCAAAGCACTTTTATGTGTAGTCTGGGTTCATTTATAGATTAATATGGGGAGATTTTCTCTGTCACCTTGCTTATAATATGGTAAAATTGATTTATTATTCACCAGCTAAATCCTTTAGAAAAATTAGATAACATTAATTGCAATGCCATGTTTATGTACTTTCATTTTAATATATCTTAATTGTTCCACAAGCATTGACTCTGTTTACTATCTAATTGCTTTCAGGAATTAGCAAAGATTTATTTCATAGACAGTTATTACATATTTAATATAATGAGCAAAAGCCTTATTAATGAGACATGTAAAGAGAAGGGACAGATTATGACCTCAAGATAATAATTATTTAAATTGTAATGTGAAAGAGTAATTCCAAATAAAACTTTTAAAATGATTTCTTTATTAGTTTTTAATATAAGAAGGTATGCGTGGAAGATACTTTGTGACATAACTTGCTTACAGGTATAATATATTGCACACTCTGAAATGATGATTTCTAGAAAATAAAATCCATATTGGCAATGTCTTACCTTTAAATTGAAATAAAACCTGGTCAATACAGAGAGATCAATATTTTAAACTCAAATGAAGTTCATAATCTAACCTGTAATATTTTAAATAACCGTCTTAAATCTTGGTTGATTCAAGTAGTCTATTTTTGTGACTACTCATTGCTGATTCATAATAACTGCTCACACCATTTTGTCATTTCTTGCAGTATGCTCGTGAAGGATACTGACTTAATCACATGATCAAACCACCTCTGCAGTTCATGCTGCTCAATCACATTATCAATTCAAGGAATTTTCAGATCGCACTGTGTTGTTAACATGTACTTTCGTTTACAAATCCCCAAAAGAGAAATTATTATTGTCTTTTGAGACAGAGTTTCACTCTTGTTGCCCAGGCTGGAGTGCAATGGCACAATCTCAACTCACTGACCTCCGCCTCCCGGGTTCAAGTAATTCTCCTGCCTCAGCCTCCTGAGTAGCTGGAATTACAGGCATGCACCACCACACCTGACTAATTTTGTGTTTTCAGTAAAGATGGGGTTTCTCCATATTGGTCAGGCTGGTTTTGAACTCCTGACCTCAGGTGATCCACCCACCTTGGCCTCCCAAAGTGCTGTGATTACAGACGTGAGCCACCACACCCGGCTAAGAAATTATTTTTTAAACAGACATTTCTCAGTATTCTGAGCTAGAATATCTTATATGAAATAAAAGTGTCTACACGGAAGCAGATTATTTTTTCTTGGGTTGCTTAATTCATGGCATCTATACCAATGGTCAATATTGATTTTTATTTTAAAAATACTAGTTATAACTATGTAACTTGTAAGGTCCAGGACCTCAGCCTCTGAAAGCCATTTTTTGGCCATGCAGCTGAAGTCAGATGCTAGAGCTATTAATAACATTAAACTTGATATCAAAAGAATGGCTCCGTAGGGTAAAACACTGACAGTCTGTTAAAGCCTGTAAGCTGATACATGTATAACTCAGATAATTCATTTTCCTTATGTTAATAACAAATATCTTTTTATTTAAATGATTGATATTGGAGCTTGGTGTTTTCTTCATTTTGTATTGGTGTGTGCTCATGTATGTGTATACCTGTGTGTATACATATATGTGTTTTTAAAATATATGCATATATAACAAAAAACAGTAGTTATAACTAAAGTATAAATTACTTTTAAGTATTAGGCATGTCTAAAGGGTTGTATGCTTGTAATTTGGGAACTCTGATGTCAGTATCATCATTTTACCTCTTAATTTTTACCATTTTCTAAATAATTGTATTTCATTTCAGATAAAGAATAAACTCACTTTAAGTATGGGGATATAGACTTTCTGCACATTATTTGAAATTAAATCTTATAAGCAAAGTAGAGAAGATAAAAAATATTTGAAAAAGGAATGTCTCACTCCTGAGATAATTAGTAGTTTATGAACACTAATATTTCTTTGTACTTGATCTCTAGGAAAAACCAACAAGGAGAAAAACTTGTCTTTAAATAAAAGAAATACCAAGGCACATTCATCTGCTGATACAGAACAAGTGGAAAAGAAGCCAGGTGGTTAGTTAATTCTAAATACAAATTTTAAGTAGTGATTTAAAAGAGGTATTTTATGTCAACATTGAATTGCTTGAAAAATCATTTCCAAAATTGGAAGCCAAAATATTCCTTCTTAAACTAAAAAAACATGCTTTGATGCCATATCTATTTGGCTAAAGCTAGAACAATCTGTCTATAAATGAGTGTATGTAATTCCTCCCATCATCTGACAGGGGGTGGATAATGCCAGCTGAGGAAATAAATCACAGAATATTGGTATAGATAGCTGTGTATTGGAGGATTTGATTCACTTCCAAGATTTGATTAATTTGGATTTAGAAGTTTAAATTCCCGGCCACATTTTGAACTTCAAAACTTTGCTCTTGCTTCATAGCATTACCCATATACATCCTTTGTGCATATTTTCACTGCTGATTATTCACAGAATTTCACAGTGATTACTAAAGTACTTCTTTATATAAAGTAGGTTTTTTTGTTTTTTTTGTTTGTTTGTTTGTTTGTTTGTTTTTGAGATGGAGTCTCACTCAGTTGCCCAGGCTGGAGTGCAGTGGCGCCATCTCAGTTCACTGCAACCTCTGCCTCCTGGGTTCAAGCAATTCTCCTGCCTCAGCCTCCTGAGTAGCTGGGATTATAAGCACCCACCACCACAACTGGCTAATTTTTGTATTTTTAGTAGAGACAGAGTTTTGCCATGTTGGGTCTCACTCAGTTGCCCAGGCTGGAGCGCAGTGGCGCCATCTCAGTTCACTGCAACCTCTGCCTCCTGGGTTCAAGCAATTCTCCTGCCTCAGCCTCCTGAGTAGCTGGGATTACAAGCACCCCCTACCACACCTGGCTAATTTTTGTGTTTTTAGTAGAGACGGAGTTTTGCCATGTTGGCCAGGGTGGTCTTGAACTCCTGACCTCAGGTGATTTGTCTGCCTCGGCCTCCCAAAAAGTCCTGGGATTACAGGTGTGAGCCACTGCACTGGCCATAAAGTAAAACCTTTCTCTAGCATTTTCCTTTCACGTGTATTTGTTGCTTTTTGTTTCATACCAAAACTCTCCACTTAATTGATTCAGGTCAAATTCTGTTAGAACAAATGTCATTGACACAGGGATCTTTATGAACATGAAGATTTATTGGCGCAAGATATTTACAACAAAATTTACTGTTAATGAAAGAGTTTACTCACTTTCTTGGAGCCCTTGGCAGTGGACTTGACCGTTATGATT
Organism: Callithrix jacchus; assembly: GCF_049354715.1. Lineage (NCBI taxonomy): Eukaryota > Metazoa > Chordata > Mammalia > Primates > Cebidae > Callithrix > Callithrix jacchus. Next base: position 133,029,421 of record NC_133524.1, on the reverse strand, counting down.
TTCAGTGATGTCCATCTGTAGGAATCCTTGTAAAAGTTGTTTTACCATGTGCAACTTTTTTTTCCCAAGTGTGAGTTCCTGTATACACTTCATACCGTGGGGAATGGCTGTGTTTGAATTGTTACCTATACTCCTTCCTTAGAGTTATTTTGGTATGTATGCTGTGGCCTTTCTCCTTTTATTTTGGGAATCTCTTCCTTGAAAGAGCAGTCCAGTCAGATGCCAGTGTTCAATCCTGGTATGTTTTGTGTTGCTGGGAAAGTTGCTATTGAGAGCAGTTTGCATTGCTCTTCCTTGCAATGGAATCCTTTGAATTTGTTTGCATTATATAGCTCATTGCTCATATATCAGTTCTCAAGAGAATAATTTGATCAGTTTTCTGCTCAGCCCAACAAAAGTGTCATTAGCCAAAAGCAGAAGTACTGCTTCATTATCCAGCCCTGAAAAAGATAGTCCGGATAACAGGCATATTGTGGAAAGCCTGATGCTAACACCTGGAGAGGTGTTAGTATTTGCATTTCAAAGCAGGCTTCATTACTGAATTTGTTGTATTTAGACACCAAAATAGCTTGAATCAGTAATTACAAGATTAGTGATTTGACCCAGCGTTTGATGTTGCATATTTATTGTTTGACTTCTAACATGATAGATAGGGCAGTTATCTGGAGAATAGGTAATTTGTAGGATGAGATTGTTAACTCTGGAGGTGGTTGTTAAATTTTAAAGCTGTAGGGGTTTTTAAAGTATAGAAAAACTTCACTGTCAAGGGAGAAAGTTTCCTACTCTACCCTCCTTTTTTCCCTAAAATGTGGAAAAATAGCATAGACCCACCCTTCAGCTTTTAACCAGAGACCTAAGATTGTTCTTAACATAAAACATCTTCAGGGTTGTGTGGACTTTCTCATTTTCTCATTTATGGTTTACATATAGTATTGGACTTGCCTTTGGATAGCAAGACACCCCCTGCCCCAATAATGGAAAGTGCTAACGCACTGTTCCTATGACGTTTTTCTCTTTTTTTCCCCTTCCACTTTTTCCTTTCTAGTATATATCCCACTCTCTTTGCTTTTTCTCAGTATTCATATGATTAGTAAAATGAATCTAAATGCTATCACAGACTTTCTTGTAGTGCACCCTTATCATTTTTGCTCTAATTCCTGACTTTTTTATGCCTAGTTATATGTATGTCAGGTTATTTTCTGCCAGTCTCCCCCACCAATCTATGGTGAGATATTTCTATTACCACCATCCAAAAAAACCTCAATATTTTGTCTTACATGTTTATAGCTAATAAAAATCCAGTTATACTATGTTTTCTGTAGATCAAACTGTTGGTGCTAATGTGACTGTTTAGGCATGTGTAGATGTGTAAATAAAATGCTTTCTCCACTAAAAATGACGGACTAAAAGATAACATTTAATATAGCTAAAAGTTTTATTCATAGGTAGTCAATCTTTCGTAATTTGGTCTATTTTAATAATTTTATAAGATTATGTGAAAATTTGCCACCCGTACATAATGATGAGGTGGCAGATAAATTTAACCAGGTCTTTTTTTAAAATTTAATTTACCAGGTCTTAAGAAAGCCACCTCCAAATACGTTTTTAAAAGTGTAATTAGGCCAGATGTGGTGTCTCACGCCTGTAATCCCAGCACTTTGGGAGACCAAGGCAGGTAGATCACCTGAGGTCAGGAGTTCAAGACCAGCCCAGTCAACATGGTGAAACCCCATCCCTACTAAAAGCACAAAATTCATCGAGTGTGGTGGCGCAGGCCTGTAATCCCAGCTACTTGGGTGGCTGAGGCAGGAAAATTGCTTGAACCTGGGAGGTGGAGGTTGCAATAAACCAAGATCACGCCACTGCACTCCAGCCTGGGTGATACAGCGAGACTCCATCTAAAAAAAATAATAATAATTAATTAATTATATAAGCAATAAATGTTTCATGGAGAAGAATTTTTTAATCGAATCCCCCATTATCCCAGTGTGCTCACTGGCAAGTTAATATTTTTCTTTGCATTTTTTTCACAAAATGAAATAACCTTCTTTTATTTAAACTCAATAGAAGCCATCTTTTATGTCCAAAATATTGCATGTTATTACTCTTAGTGACTGCCTTAATATAGTCCACATTTCCTTTGGAGCATTTGGATGCTATTTGCAATTGTTTCAATATTATAAACAGTATAGTAATTAGCAACTTTATGCATACATTTTTATGTATTTATGTAATTTCTTTTCCTAAGATTAAACCTAGAAGTAGAATTGCTAGAACAAGCAGTATGTACTTTTAATGGCCCCCCCCAGGGAAGATATACAAATCTATACTCCCACCTGTGGTGATGAGGTTGCCTGGTTCCAAACATTGGCATTAACGACTTTCTTCCATCTTACCTGGCACCAATATGATCATTTTTGTCCTCTTCATAGGAAAAATAAAATTAGATTGTTAAAGGTGGAAGGGACCTTGGAGATCCAATTCACTCTGATTAATGTCTCATTACAGTTGTTAGTATGGGTGAGAAAATGCTCTTTCTTACCTTCTATTCTAAAACAATAAACTATGGAGTGTCTTACATAATCACCTATAATGGTAAGATCTCTAGCCCTGGTGAAGATGTTTCGATTACTTTTAGAAAGGGTTGAAGATCTTGTAATTTTTTGTGAAAATTATTCTGAAATATAGTATGATTAAAATAGAAACAACTTACTGCAAACACCAACACTGGAGAAGCATCTTATTTTCATCTGTAACAGGCTATTGCCTTTACAATGACTGTTGTTCATGTTGCTTCTGAAGCACTGACTTTGTGATGGTTCTTTCCTGTGTCATCCAATTCACTAAAATTTCCTGTGTTGTGTGTAATCCCCGTGATGTCCTAATAAACAATCTCTTTTCTCTGTTCCTGTTCTTATACTGTATATGTGGTGTGTCCTTATCTTGTCAAATTTCTAGCTTAGGGAATTTAATTATCTGTCCTCATTCACTTACAGGCGGCCCCAAGTATGTAACGCAGTATGTCACTATGCCACTGCGTAAATGTACTAGTGATGAATTGAGAGCTTTTATGTTTCGCATATCGGCAGCAAAAATACCTCCTCAAACTAAAGTAGAAGTTCCCTCAGAAGAAGTAGAGGCACCTCCCAAGACACCTCCCAAGAGTATGGATGCACCCTCCCCAGGGAATATCAAAATAATTTCCAACAGAAAAATAGAGGCAATCCCCAAGTTTAACTTTTACATGGACACAATCCGTGAGAAGAGCATAGACTTATCCCCTGTGGTGAGTGGGGACGTGTCATCTGTCATGAGCACAACTGATTCTGAGTGGAGCACGGACACATCCTCCAAGTTGAGCATAGAAGCAGCCTCGAAGGTGCACCTGAGAACAGTTCCCAAGGTAAGCATAGAAGCATCTCTCGAGGTGAGCCCGGAAGCACCCCCAGAGGGGAGCCTGGAAGCACCTCCCAAGGTGTGTGCAGGAGCAGCCCCCAAGGAAAATGTGAAAGCATCATCCAAAGAGAACACGGAGGCAGTGGTGAAAGCGTCCCCAGAGTCGAGTGTAGAAGCGCCCCCAAGGCATCCCTTGAAGCAAGCTTGGAAGCCTCTCACAAGGCAAAAGTGAGAGATGCTCTAAGGGTTTGTCAAGTGTCTGTTATTGACAGGTTTTCTATTAAAATATGTACATTTTATTGTATACTTCACAGTAGGTCAGGTTTTACAACATAACCAGCATATTATTTATAGTATTTTGCAATATAGTTAATAAAATAGGCTAACTCACTTAAACTAAGAATTTAAACTCTCTGATGTTCATTGGACCACTTTTCCCCCAAAGCTGAAATATTAGTGAGTCTTTATTAGAAGGGAGAAAATGTAAGTTTATGTGAACTCTGTTTCTAAACTCTGAAGAAATGTTTTTCAAGAAATGTTTTAAACCCTGAGTTAGGATTTGGAAATAGAGTTAGGTTTTGAAGCATAATATGTCTTTTAAACCTATTACTTCTGTGATCTCCTCGAATTGTGTAATATAAATTGTTAGTCCAGAAGAAAATACCGCTGTCCTGCTTCTCATGCTCTAAAAGAAAATTGGAGTTTAAAGAATTCTAATTGTGTTTTATTCAGAATGTTTTTCTGTTTAAAAAAAAAAAAAAGCCAGCTGCAGTAAGAGAATTGCTAGTAACGTATCTTACTGTGTTTATCTGTTCAGAAATCAGAAACGGACCTACAGGCCTTAGACCGTGTTCCTAAGAAACATCTATCATCATACGGTGAATGTTATACATCGTCGTTTTCTCCTGAAAATGTTTGTGCTCCACCATCTCCTGTCAGTTCTAAGTAAGCAGCTTATTTGCAACTGTTCCTGATAGGTATTTTACCAGAACAAATTTCATGTTAATGTCTGATGAGTGAAATAATAGAGTGTGCATGGTAACACAAATGTAAAGGGGAAAAGCCTGTAAAAAGGGATTTACTGGGCCGGGCGCAGTGGCTCAAGCCTGTAATCCCATCACTTTGGGAGGCTGAGGCGGGTGGATCACGAGGTCAAGAGATCGAGACCATCCTGGTCAACATGGTGAAACCCCGTCTCTACTAAAAATGCAAAAAATTAGCTGGGCATGGTGGCGCGTGCCTGTAATCCCAGCTACTCAGGAGGCTGAGGCAGGAGAATTGCCTGAACCCAGGAGGTGGAGGTTGTGGTGAGCCGAGATCGCGCCATTGCACTCCAGCCTGGGTAACAAGAGCGAAACTCCATCTCAAAAAAAAAAAAAAGGATTTACTTTTCAGAAAAATTCCAAGATTATAATATCGTCTCATAATATCATCTCATATTTTATACAATTGTACACCAAAAATTAATTAGCAAACATGTATTACTTTTTCTCAGGAGTCAAATCCAAAAGAACCAGCTTTCATCACCTCTGCCGAAACAGTCAAAACAATCAGCAGACCCTTCCCTTCCCTGTAAAATGCCTCTTCAGTGGGACCAATTTGTGCAGAGTGAATCAAGCGCTGATAAAAATAAGAAAGAGTCAAGTAAGTTCTGTCGCTAAGTTTATCTTAGCAACACAGAAAATCTTACTGTATTCTGGGAAAGTTTCACTTCATTTTATTCCCCAATTGAGAGAACTTTAGGGAATTATTTTCCTTATAGAGAAAGAGAGTCTAACCAATCTCTGTTACATTGGAATGTATATTCTCTGTTTGCTTGTCCTTACCAAAGCTTTCTTCTCACCCCTTTGTTTTGAGAAACCATTTTTGGAACTGCTTTTAAAAGCATAGGTCTGGCCAGGCATGGTAACTAACACCTGTAATACCAGCATTTTGGGAGGCTGAGGTGAGAGGATTGCTTGAGCCCAGGAGTTCGAGACCAGCCCAGGCAACATAGAAGAGAGATTCCCTTTTCTACAAAAAAATACAAATATTAGCCTGATGTGGAAAGGATAGGCTGTATATTCTCTTAGGCGGTTAAGGATAAGAATAAGCCATATTATACCATAACTACCTAGCTTTAGGTGGTATACAGCTGTAGTCCCAGCTAGTAAGAAGGCTAAGGTGGGAGGATCGCTGAGACCACGAGGTGGAGGCTGCAGTGAGCCGTGATGGTGCCTCTACAGTCCAGTCTGGATGAGAGAGCGAGACCCTATATCAAAAAAAAAAGCACAGATCAGGTGAGAGGTTTGGTCTAGGTGATTGCTAAGGTCCCTTCTAGCTCTGAAAGTGATGGTTCTTGGAGAGAGCATATCCACTCGTGGATGAGCAGGTCTCTCCCAGGATTTAGGTTCCTTTCTATATATAGGCCATAATGTGGTTTCCCTTGATTTGTGTAGTATTCCTGAAAGTGCTATATTGCTATATATGCCCATCACATGCATTGTTAATACCCATGGACATTACTTAATTTCAAAAACACACTGGGAAATTTTGTTTTTTTTTTTAGGGAGCTCCACAGTGAATTTTTTGTAACAGAAACAATCATTTAATTATAGATTATTCATTCCTGATGTGTCTTCTCATTTTCATGTGTGATTTATTTAAAATAAATTAGTTATGTAGACCAAAGTATTATAATATGCCTCCATGTACTCACCTTATTTTACTGATAGTCTTGGTTTTATTATCTACTGTTAGCTACTCTATGATCAACCACATATATACACTATTATCAAGGTTTAGCTAAATAGTAATTATATAGTAAAAATGATGCACAAATCTCAAAACGTATGCCAGATGTATTTTTGCTTATTTGAGATACACGTACCCTTCATTTGGATTGAGCATAGCTTGTCTTCCTCTGTGTTCAGTATTTCTTATTCTTTTTTTTTTTTTGAGACGGAGTTTCGCTCTTGTTACCCAGGCTGGAGTGCAATGGTGCTATCTCAGCTCACTGCAACCTCCGCCTCCTGGGTTCAGGGAATTCTCCTGCCTCAGCCTCCTGAGTAGCTGGGATTACAGGCACACGCCACCATGCCCAGCTAATTTTTTGTATTTTTAGTAGAGACAGGGTTTCACCATGTTGACCAGGATGGTCTCGATCTCCTGACCTCGTGATCCACCCGCCTCAGCCTCCCAAAGTGCTGGGATTACAGGCATGAGCCACCTAGCTCCGCCCAGTATTTCTTACTCTTTTCCTGTGAGGTCGGTTGATTCAGTTATTTCAGAACAGCTAAAACGAAAGTATAAGTACATTGTTTCATTTTGGAACAAGCAGGTGTTAAAAAGAAACAAAATGCTACTGCTTTTGTTGAGGTACAGTTTGAGCGAAATCTGTTAAGCAAGCACCTATAGTTTGCTTGTGATTTATACATTTTGGACTATACACCTGTTTTGTTTTTTAATGTTTTGGATTGTGTTGTACTTCTTTGTTGGACTGAGAGATGACTAGCTCCCTAAACTAACTGTTGCACATATTTATTTAAACTAGAGTCTGATAAGAAGAATACTGTACGGTGTATGAATGACGAGATAGAAAAACTTTTTGCCAGGCTACGTCGTCGCATTGCTCGTCGACTAGGATCAAGAGAGGAAGAAGAAGAACTAGAGGAAGAGATGCAGCCAAGGTCAGCACGAAGTCTTCCTTCTTATACTATAAATCTTGAGTGGGGCCCACATTTTTGAAAATCAAAATTTAACCCTCAAGTTATGAATTCTCAAGGAGCAACTGACTTTCTTCAGTGAGGATCAGAAGTGCCTCATTGCTTGTATAGGAAGCATTTCAAGCCCTTGTAAATGGCTAAGGACTGTTGTGTGTAGATAAATGGCACAGTCCTTTTTGGCCTCCATACATCACGTGCCATTAAGGTGTGGTAGGAGGATGCACAGAGATCAAACTCACATTCAGGATTTGATCTCTCAACACCAGAGTGGTATATAAGAATATTTTTCTTTGTGTTCACTAGTGTCAGCCCTTTTCTTTTTTTAAATTGACTTTTAACCTCAGGATTTTAAACCTGAAAATTATACTTACTCCTGTTTTACTTTGGGTGTTTTCCAGGGATCTTTCTGACACCTGTATCTCGTCAGACCGGTGAGTCATTGCTAGGATTCCCTTAGTGCGCAGCAAATCTCATGTACAGTAGTGTGCTTTCAAATTCTAGCAAAGGTTTCTTGCTCCTCCATCTTGAGGCCTATTTCATGTGAGGCCTTATAATGTAAACCTCTGTCCACTGACTGCAGGGAATAACAACACTACTGACTTTGCTTTTAAGTATTTAGTGTTATTTGAAATTATCACATATTTTCCATATGCTTATATGGGCTTGGGAAAAAGAAGTATTATGAATAGCAAAAAACTATAGCCTGAAGAGTATTATTACTCACTTCATATAAACAGAGCTAATGTAGCCTTTGAAAATGCTGAATACTAGGGAACCAGCAGACTCTCCTCTAAGTTATCTCTACAATCCCCACGAGAGATTGGGTGTGAGCATGTATAAATAAGGCCTTTTGGGGGATGTCACATCTCAAAGACAGTTAAGTTTTTTAACAAGCAAATTAATCTATTACTTGATTGAAATATTTTTCTGCTCCTAAGGACTGGTTTTTCTCTTTTAAAAAGGGGTGGAACTGTGTGATTCCTATATAGTAAGAACACAGAAGATGTAGTGACTATGGTGTAAATATAAATTGTATTACTATACACAGGAAGTTTCACGATAAAAGCTCACATAGGACTGCAAGCTGAGTATGGTAGCAATCAAGACAAATACTAAGAATTATTTCAATACTCTCAGGGCCGTTAAGAAATCAAAAGATGTGGAAAAGAAAGAAGCTGAGTTATTGGAAGCAGAAGAGTTCTTGAAACCCGAAGATGGGCAACAACAAAAGGAGACTGAAGAGAAGAAGGGCTGGCCGGATCAGGAAGACCAGGAAACACCACTTCAGGTTTGCTGGCTTGACACTTTTATCAGGGGATGAGAACCAGATTACATCAGTTGGAACCCAAAGCAAAAATATCTGTCTCTGACAAGACATGAGCAGATTCTCTGGCTGCTTTATTTTATTTTATTTTTATTTTTTGAGACAGAGTTTCACTCTTGTCACCCAGGCTGGAGTGCAATGGCATGATCTCGGCTCACTGCAATCTCTACCTTCTGGGTTCAAGTGATTCTCCTGCCTCAGCCTCCTGAGTAGCTGGATTACAGGCATTCGCCACCACGCTCGGCTCCTTTTTGTATTTTTGGTAGAGACGGAGTTTCACCATGTTGTCCCAGCTGGTTTTGAACTCCTGACCTCAGATGATCTCTCCACTTTGGCTTCCCAGTGCTGGGATAACAGGCATGAGCCACTGTACCTGGACTCTGGCTGCATTTTTATGTTACAGTCTCTATTAGCCAGTACCACTGCAGGTCATTGTCAGCCACTCTCAGAAAACCACAGAATGTTTTCCTACTGAAATTAGCAGAAAACAGGAAATTGTGGATTAGTGGTTCTTAATTTGAAATCCAAATTGCTTAAACAGATTCAACATTCTACATTGGTTTCCCCCATCTTTCATTCTGTGGTACCACATACAACTCCACCAACTGGACCTTACAATGTCCCTGTAACAGATAAGATAAACCATAAATACTTTTACAAGTTTAAAATCATTAACCAATAAGAATGTCTCATCTATCTAAAGTCAATCATTGGGTAAATAAAGGCCCAAACTGAGCTCAGACTGTATTCAGTTTGAATTATTATCATAGCCCAATTCATATTCCTGGTTTTTAGTGTGTCATTCACCAGCGTTGGTCAAATGTTTTATATATGACTGTTTATGCCTGCTTTTTTTAGCAAAGTGCCTTCAATAATCCTCTCAGTGCTTTTGAGAAATGTCAGGTTGTTGGCTTCTGTTACTGTGTTAATGGACAGCTCCACAGTCATGTAAATACTTTGAAATAGGGTGGTATGGTGCTTATAAATGTAACCCTGTGGTCCTGAATCCTTAAGATAATGTTTAGCCTAGCTTTGTGCATTCTAATTAGTGCTTTGAAAATTGACAATCCACAAATATCTTATATATAGGAACCTTCATCCAAAAGGTTACATTATTTTGTTACACTAGATAACATTTTACTGTTGAAGTTTTTAAACTAGCGTTCTCTGATGTCACTCAGGTGTCTTGAGATTAAATGATACTTTTATATAAAATTCCTAGGAATGGGACACCAAAATAAAAGCTCAAGAGGAAGACAACAAATACAAGAAAGAAGTCGACAGAATTATGTTACAAAATTTAAAAGAACACCTAGGAAGGAAAAAGGTACTCACTCTCTGTTTAGGGGGACTTGATTTTGGGTTTAAAACAATATTGGGCACCTGATAGCAGCACATTTTTCAAAATCACACATCTGGTGTATGCTAGCCCCTGGTGGTTTCCCCACTCTGTTCTCTTCCTTTTCCAAGGATCTGACCTCTCCTACATAGAAGGCTCTCCTCTTACTAATCATGCCTCCCCATCATGGACCCTTGGTGGTTGTTATAGTGATGCCTCACTATATCAAACCTCTGGTAACAAAACTCCTCTGAGCAGAGTGACTCCAGTCGTGGTAGGGGTTGGTGGAAGTTAAGAATTTCTTCCAAACTTGCTGGAAATTGCAGCAACTACATGGGAAAAAGCAGAAACTGTGGGCCTCTCTGAGAGGCCGAGGCGCAGGCTATTTGTAAGGTAGGACCACATGTGAGCTTATCTGGCAGCCGTGGTCCTGCAGGTACTGCAAGGCTTCTCTGGTAGTAGATTGGTCACCTCGAGGGGGCCAGGGAGCTGCAAGTCTCCTCACTGCAGGGAAAGAAGTATGCACAGGAGAGAGAATTCTGTCATTCCCTAGAATATATTACTCTTCTACCTCCTGTCTTCTCTCTTCATTAACACAGTCTCTAACAGTGTGGCATCATTGAGGTGTATTATTTTCATTAACATTGGCTTCAGGAATCAACTGAAGACTAAAGACTATAATTATGTTAAGACTAAAATTATGTTAAAAGCTCTAATTGGTTTTCAATATGCTTAGTCTAAGTAATGAATTCCTGCATATACAAAATTAGGAGTTAGATGTTGTCATTTGGATATTTGTGTTATAACAAATCCAGCGGTCATCATTCCAGGCATTGTACCGCTAAAACTGGGATTGGGATAGGGAACATAACTGCCACCACAAGCCTTCTGTTGGTAATATTTGTGGTTTTGGAGCAATCACTGCCATTGTTTACCTCTGTGAAATGGGGATAATCAACTCCTTTAGAACAAGTGTTCGGTTTCTAATGTGTTTTTATGTTTGAATTTTTATTTTCCTTTAAACAGAGAATAGAAGAAATTATTAAGTGGATGGGACAGACAGATGTGAATGCCTCCAAGGTAATCTCCATACTCATACCAGCAGTGTATAAGAATGCCTCTTGTTTCACATTATTGCCATGCTTTTCATTTTTGCCAATCTGGTGCTAATGAAATAAAGTGTTACATTTCCATTTCCCTGATAATTAACAAGGTTGACCATGTTTTCATATCTTTAGTTAGCTCTCATGTTTTCTTTTGTGTGAAAGGCTTGTTTTGATCTTTTGCCCAAAACTTTTGGCTTGATTTGTCTCATTTGTAGTTCTTTAAATATTTGAGATACTGCCTTTTTTTTGGTTATGTATTGTAGATGTCTTCTCCCAGTTTACAGCTTATCTTTTCTTTCTTTTTTTTTCCTGGCTATAATGTATAATGATCAAATCAGGATAATTAGCATATCCATCACCTCAGAGGCTGATTATTTCTCTTTTTTTTTTCTTTTCTGAGACAGAGCCCTGCTCTGTCCCCTAGGCTGGAGTGCAGTGGCACAGTCTCAGCTCACTGCAACCTTCGCCTCCTGGTTTCAAGCAATTATCCTGCCTCAGCCTCCCCAGTAGCTGGGATTACAGTGTGCCACCATGCCCAGCTATTTTTGTATTATTAGTAGAGACAGAGTTTCACCGTGTTGGCCAGACTGGTCTCAAACTCCTGACCTCAGGTGATCCACCCACCTCAGCCTCGCAAAGTGCTGGGATTACAGGTGTGTGCCACCACGCCCGGCCAGCTTATCTTTCTTAATGTTGACCTCCACTGGATAGAAGCTTCTGATTTTTTCTTTCCTTTTTTTTTTTTTTTTTTTTTTTGAGATAGAATCTTGCTCTGTCACCCAGACAGGGGCACAGTGATACAATCTCGACTCACTGCAACCTCCACCTCCCAAGCTCAAGCGATCCTCCCACCTCAGCCTTCCAAGTAACTGGGACTACAGGTGCATACCACCACACTCAGCTAATTTTTAATTTTTTAATTTGTTTGTAGAAACGGGGTTTTACCATGTTACCCAGGCTGATCTTGAACTCCTGGACTCAAGCAATCCACCCGCCTCAGCCTCCCAAAGTGCTGGGATTGCAGGCTTGAACGCCCTGCCTTCTGATTTTAATGTTGTCGAATTTACCAATATTTTCTGATGACTAATGGGATAACTAATGAAGCCAGGCACCTTTTCATAAATCTTATGGGCCTGTTGGAGATTGTCTTTGGTGAAGAACTTTTTCACGTCATTTGCTTGTTTTGCTGTTTTGTTACCTGCCTTTCTCTGATTGAGTTGTAGACATTTTTACCAACACTAGTTAGGAGTCCTTTGGATTTGCAGGTTTCTTTTTTCATGCCATAGTCGGCCTCACACTCCCCTAATGTCTGTTGATGAATCAGACGGAAGTTCTTCTTTTTAACAAGCTCAAATTTATCCTTTTTTCCCTTATGATGAGTGCTTTTGTGGTCTGTTTCATAATTATTTGTTTACCCCAACGTCATGTCTTTTGATGGGGCACATGTATTCAAGGCCTTTTTCCTCCAGCTTCTGTGCTTTTTACATTCTGTGCTATAAAACTGATGTTTTGTCTGTTTGTAATTACCCAGTTGTGCTCATTTATATTAAATAAAATGAGAATTTACAGTAGAAATGTCATTTCCAGAAAATGCTGGGAGTCATCATGTCAAAGTTCGTTCAACTTATTGGGAGTTTTACCTCAAGCAGCAACCAAAGGCTGGGCACAGTGGCTTGCGCCTGTAATCCCAGCCTTTGGGAGGCCAAGGCGAGTGGATCTCTTGAGCCCAGGAGCTCAAGACCAGCCTAGATAACATAGTGAGTCCTCGTCTCTATAAAAAAATTTAAAAATTATCCAGGTATGGTGGCACATGCCTGTAGTCCCAACTACTTGGGAGGCTGGGACAGGAAGATTACGTTAGCCCTGGAGTTTGAGGCTGCAGTGAGCTATGCTCATGCCACTGCACTCTGTCCAGTGCAAGTCTAGTCAAAACTTTTTAGCTTCAGCAGAATGAGACTTTGTCCCCCACCACCACCAAAAAATAATCAGTCAAAACTTTTTTTTTTGAGACGGAGTTTCCCTCTTGTTACCCTGGCCGGAGTGCAATGGTGCGATCTCGGCTCACCGCAACCTCCACCTCCTGGGTTCAGGCAATTCTCCGGCCTCAGCCTCCTGAGTAGCTGGGATTACAGGCACGCGCCACCATGCCCAGCTAATTTTTTGTATCTTTAGTAGAGACGGGGTTTCACCATGTTGACCAGGATGGTCTTGATCACTTGACCTCGTGATCCACCCGCCTTGGCCTCCCAAAGTGCTGGGATTACAGGCGTGAGCCACCCGCCCCCCGACCTAGTCAAAACTTTTTAGCTATTCACTGACTAGTCCCATCCCACCTTAGTTAAGGTTCTGAGAAGGTATAGAACAAATGCCAACCCAAAGCTGTAGTCCCTTGGCTACTGCCCAGAGACATCTTTCATTCTCGAGCGTCTTTTCCAAACTAAAAGACACAGCTGTGGGTACCTGTCTCTATCCTTTGTAGATTCTTGGGGCTAGTTAAAAGAGGTTAGGTTTTTTTTAGCTTTTCATTGAAATGACAAAAGTTAGCCATCAATCCAGCTTTGAAATCTGACTTCGTTGAAATTCTAAACCAGGATGATTGAATATTAGGCATAATCAAGATTTCCTTTTTTAATCATAGGTCACAGAAACGCCCTGCCATGACACATATGAGGAGGCTGAGGCTACCAGTGAAGAAAGTGACACAGACTCATTGAATGAAATATTTCTGTCAGGTTAGTCCCCATTTAGGAGCTAGACTGCCTAGGTTCATATCCACGTGTTCCTCTGCTTTTGAGCTGTGTGGCTTTGGGCAGGTCACTTAACCTTTCTGTGCTGAGTTTTCCCATCTGAAAACAGGGGAAGCTAATGTCCTTTTCCTAGAGTGGACATGAGATTTCAATAAGATAAATCCATGTAATTCTAAGAACAGTGTCTGACACATAAACTCAATAAATATCAGTTGCTGCTGCTATTATTTGAAAGATCATGCTAATAGACTGTAGACATCAGCTCCTTCTCACTTGAATGTGAGGAGACCCAGCATTTCATAGCTCACCTCCTCAAGGCATCCATGATTGACCATAGGTGGAATTCCACTTTCCACTTCATTAAGAAAAATTGAAACCATGCCATAATATGAATGCCCTCTCAAATGTATCAGTGACTCCCTTACGAGTAGGAACGACTTTGTGGTAGCGGTAATTGGCATTTGAGAAAACAAGATTTGTCCATATTTTTCCTGCCAGTGTATATTAAACAGGGGAGTCAGGTCCTCTACTAGGTGTTGGGGATGAAGAAGGGTGGAAAGACATGGCCTCAGCTCGAAGGAGCCATAGCCAGTGGGAAGACAAACATATGAGCAAACCATAATACTGCCACAAGATGATGGGGTTAAAAGAAGTTTGGTGAAAATACAATGAGAACATAGCAGTAGGAGCCTCTCAGTCTGCCTTAGGGCATTGAGGAAAGCCGAAGGTAGGAGGTAACATTAGAGGTAAGATGAAATGCACAAACAGAATTGGCTAGGTGAGTGATCAGGGGAGGGGCAAGAATCTCGAGCAGTTCTTCTCTCTGGCCTGTTATTCTTTCCTAGCAAAGTAAAAACGACAAGTTCCTTAAAGGTAGCCTCTTGGTGCCTCGAGGGCAGGGTGAGTGTATGTGCTGAGCAGTGGCCCAGGACATGGCTTGGGAAAGTAAAACAGCTGTGGGGCTGCTGGGCCTGCCTCCCGGGGGTACCACTACTTGACTCTTCCTGCCTTCAGACAGGTGTCACCTCCTCCCCATGCCGTAAGGGTCACAGCCTTCGCTTTTTCTTGAATTTGTTATTGAAACTCCATATTTAATTGTGATTTTTTTCCCTAGGCACTTTAAATGGCAAAGATCCATCTTCCAAATTGAAAAAGTCAATTAAGAATGTCAAGAAGATGCCACCCAAGCTGGTATTTCTGCAAGACAGTGACATCCAGGTCCATAAAGAGCCAAAGACATATTTTAATCGTGATTTAAAAACCTTCAGACCAAAAAGAACGAAATACACTTCAACACAGGCAGTAATTTCAAGGTGAGTCACTTAGGCAGCTTATCTAAATAAACTTGGCAGGATTATGACTGACATTCTTAGAATGCTAAATAATAGTATCTCTTGAGCTCATGTTTGTACCAAACATGATGTCAGGTATTTGACTTAACAGAAATAAACTCATCCCCACAATAGCCTTGCTAGGTAAGGATCATCATCCCCATTTATAAAGACAAGGAGACTGAGGTGTGGAGAGGCTAGGGGCTTCATTTGCTCAATATCCTGCTATTAAAGGGCTGAGCCCAAATTCAATTCCAGATACATCTGGCTCCAAACTTTACTTTTGTTCATAGTGATTAATGTTGTCTCATAAAGCCGGGCAAGAAGACATTTACTGAGTGATTGCTATCTACCAGGCATTTTATATTACCCGTTTCAATTATCACAACTCTGAGTGTGACAGTAATATCTTCATTTTATTTATTTTTATTTTTTATATTTGTTAAGAGAAGAGGTTTCACCATGTTGGCCAGGTTGGTCTTGAACACCTGGGCTCAAGTGATCTGTCCACCTTGCCCTCCCAAAGTGCTGGTATTACAGGCATGAGCCAGTGTGCCCAGCCATAATATGCTCATTTTCAGTGTAAGAAAACAAGGTCAGAGGTTAGGTCAGGAAAGCAGGAACCAATTCATGGAAAGGGATGCTATTCACCTGCAAGGCCCACAGGAACAGGAGTCTGCTGAGAGGGGCGGTGATGTGGAAGGAGCACTAGAGCTAGAGAACCTGCACCAGTTCTGTCACTACATGTCATTGGCCACATCCTTGACCAATCTGAGGGAGGGACAGGGTTTCTGGAGTCCCACGTGCTTAGCTGCTCCTACTCCTGGTGCTTCCGTGGGACCAAGGGCTTTCTGGAATACAGTTTGAAAATCAGTGTGTCTGTGATCTCTAGGGTTCCTTTTAGCCATCCTGTTCTATGATTCGGAAAATATTTTTTTAATTCCAAGGCATTTCTTAGAAGTTAATCAAAGGACAGAGCTTCTTTTAGGATAGAGCCTTGGTGTGGGAATAATTGGGATTCTAACCAAACTGTCTCTTTCCAGACCATCTACCAAAAGAATGACCAGTCGTACAACAAAAATCAGAAAGGCAGATGAAACCAATACCACCAACAGATCCTCTGTTAGTATGAATTATGAGCAGCAGCATATTTGTGATAAGATTACCAATATTTTAAGTCACGCCAGACTGTCTTTGTCACATTTTTCTCCTGACAGCCACAAACAAAATCTGGAGGATTCCATGACAACTCGCCAAAGTCTTCAGACACCTTTAGACGACAAGAGAAGCAGCAAACCTGTTTATCCTATTCAGGAAGGGCCTCATCTCATCTACCTTTTTCTTGAAAGGCAATTGACCCCGAAACCCCCTCCCCTCCTTCTAGCTGTTCCAGGGCAGTCTTTGCACCACATAGCTTTGGAAGAGAAGAAGACAGTTATGGGTCTGCAGGAATGATGTGAGAGTCTTCCATTAAGCTGGTTTTGAGAGAGTAGAGAGTAGATGACTTGATTCTAATTTTTATGTCCCACATTTCCTGCCAGATATGAAAAATAACTTCTAGCCAGATGTGGCGACTCAGGCCGATAATCTCGGCACTTGGGGAGGCCAAGGTGGGCAGATCACTTGAGGTCAGGAGTTTGAGAGCAGCCTGGCCAACATGGTGAAACCCTCGGCTCTACTAAAAGTATAAAAATTAGCTGGGTGTGGTAGCGCATGCCTGTAATCCCAGCTACTTGGGAGGCTGAGGCAGGAGAATCACTTAAACCTGGGAGGCAGAGATTGCAGTGAGCCGAGATCACACCACTGCACTCCAGCCTGGGTGACAGTACAAGACTCTTTCTCAAAAAAAAAAGTTCTTTTCAAACTTACATCTCAGACTCCTCTTAGCTCCTGGTCTGCGGGTTGCTTGGCAAGCACGCAAACATTTGCTTAGGGCAGAATATTAGGGAGGTCTTTGGAATAGCCTCAACCTGTGTTCCCAAAACCGGAAGCCCCTTGTTTTTCTTTCCTTGAGAAGCTCTCTTTGAAATTGAGAAACACCTTGGGCTTGGTCGGGAGCTGGGGAAGGGGAGGGCATATATAGGGTCACCAGTATGTCAGCAACTCCAGGAGCATGTGCCCTGAAGCGAGGCCAGGGACAAGTTGCTGTGAGACTAGTATCTTCTCTACTAATCTTTCTTTTATTTTTCCCTCTGGTCAGATATGTAAACTTTTCTCACCCTGGGAGGTATATACATCGTCCACTTGGATAACTCAACTCCTGGGCCATCAGTCCTCAAATTTTTTGCTTCTGACTTGAACCTGGCAAAGGATGTGACACCGAAAAATTAAGGAAGCTTCAGAAGGTCTCGAAGATTCGCAAATCATCTTGTTCTCTTGTTTCTAAGCAAGAGTTCTGAGTAAAATGTTTCTGCATGCTCAGGCAGTTCACTGTGCTCTTTTACATACTCTTAATGACATCACCGTTACTGTGAGTTGGCAAAACAAATGTTCTGATCTGCCCATGAGTGTTTAGTTTCCAACCTTAAATCATGCTTTATTCCAGCAGTCCACAACCTTTTTGGCACCAGGGACTGGTTTTGTGGAAGACAATTTTTCCATGTACCTTTGGTGGGTGCAGTGTGGTGCTTTTAGGATGATTCAAGTGCATTACACGTATTGTGTACTTTATTTCTATTATTATTACATTGTAATAGATAATGAAGTAATTATACAGCTCACCATATTGTAGAATCAGTGAGAGCCCTGAGCTTGTATTCCTATAACTAGACGGTCCCATCTCAGGGTAGACAGTGACAGATCATCAGGCATTAGATTCTCATAAGGAGTGCATAGCCTAGATCCCTCACATGTGTGGTTCACAATAGGGTGAGTGGTCCTATGAGAATCTAATGCCACCACTGCTGTGACAGGAGGCAGAGCTCAGACAGCAATGCAGGTGATGGGGAGCCACTGTAAATACAGATCAAGATTTGCTTACCTGCCATTCACCTCTTGCTCTGCAACCCAGTTCCTAACAGGTCACAGACCAGCACCGGGCTGTGGCCCAAGGGGTGGGGACCCCTGCTTTACTAGGTTTTATTTTTGATAGGGCAAGGTCCTTGTTTATCCCCAGTCTTTGGGGTCTGGTGCTTATGAGAATGGTGGTAGCCATTCCCCACTGAACATGCTAGAGCTTTCTATATACTTTTGAATCAGCACAAACTAGACACAGCTCATTCCTGTCAAACATATCACCTCCATATGTCTCATCTGAGCTGGATACTCTTTACTGCCAAGTGTGGTGCCAGGTTCTGTAGATCCATCCATTGAAACTGTCTGCCAGGATGTTCCTGTTTACAAGGCCAAGGTGATGGCCCTTGACCTAGCCTTCCCCTCACGCTTTGCTGCCTCACATTTCCCTTCCTGGTGTCCTCTCCCTGGAGGGACAGACCCCTGGCCTCTAGCAGCAGATTCTGCAGATCAGTGCATTTTCTGCTCCTGTGTCATTGTGGACACTGCCTGTGGAATGAAGCTTTTAACAGCTCCAGTCCCTAAAAAGCACAAGAATGCAGTGTGAAATACCATAAAGAGTGCCAGACAGCCCCCTGAAGACCTGAATCCAGCCGAGAGGGCTGCTAGCTCCCATGTGACTTTGTGTGTGTTGTTGCTCCTCTCTGATCCCTGTTCCTTATCTGTCAAATGAGGGAGCTCTGCTACAATCTCTGCAGCCTTTTCAGTTCGGAGATTCCACTGTTCTCGAATACCTCTAATAGCAGTTAGGGCCAAGGAGCCAGGGCATAGAAGCAGGCTGTGCATGACATTTTATCATGTCAGGGGGCAATTCCCTGTCATTTTCAGTGACCCCACCCCCCTCAGTGCCTGGCCGGCCTGGTTGGTTGAAACAGGCTCCAAAACAGCCACCAGTCCAGTTACAGTGTTTCCAGATGGGTTTTAGGCACCCAAATAATTTGAATTTCCCCAACTGTGTTGTAATTGTTGTAGTTAGATTTACATGTGCAATATGCCAGGTACTTGGTAGGCATTTTGTTTTATTTTATTTTATTTATTTTTTGAGATAGTCTTGCTCTGTCGCCCAGGCTGGAGTGCAATGGCATGATCTCAGCTCACTGCAACCTCCACCTCCTGGGTTCAAGCAATTCTCCTGCCTCAGCCTCCTGAGTAGCTGGGATTACAGAGGCACACACCAGCACACTTGACTAATTGTATTTTTAGTAGAGACAGGGTTTCACTATGTTGGCCAGGCTGGTTCGAACTCCTGATTTCAAGCGATCTTACTGCCTCAGCCTCCCAAGGTGCTGGGATTACAAGCCTGAGCCACCGGGCCCTGCCAGGCATTTTCAATGCTCACAACAACCCTATGAGGTGTGGGTATTCATTTATGCCTATGAGGACACCAAGATGTGTGGCAAGCAGCATTTGTTCCAGGTCACACAACTGGAAAGAGGCAGAGCTGGTGTTCAAACCCAAGTTTGTCCCTCAGGCCAACACCCCACACTGCTTTGGGAGTGGGCATAGTGTCTTGAGGCTTGCAGGGTGGGTCACAGACACTAAAGCAGTGTTTTCAGTGCTGGGGACAAAATCTTTGCTAGCACTGAGTGCTTTTACTGGGTGCTAGTCCCCTCACTAAACACTTGCATTATATCCCCTACATGGAATTCTACAAAGTAGAAATTTTAGGTCTCACAGATGAAGGATCAAGCTCAGAGAGGTTAAGTAACTTGCCCAAGGTCTTATGACCAGAAAGTGGCTGAGAAGCCAGGATTTGAGCCCTGGTAGCCTGGTGCCAGAACCCACCCCATTAACCACAAGCAGAGAGGTTCTTGACATTCTGATCCCATTCATTATGTGGGAGAAAATGTTTCTCTGCTGACAAATTGTTAAGTGGAAATTTACCCTCATTTCTCCTGAGCCTTATGGGTGTCACTCTTAAAATCATGTATTCAACAAAGTGCCTTCTAAGTACTGAGCCCTGTGCATGCTGGTTTTATTGTGATGTGTATATTTGTATGACAATTTAGTGTCATGAGTGATATGCTAGAGGTGTGCCCAGGGTATGGCTTGTCACTTACTAGCTGTGGGACTTTGGGCAAGCTTCTTAACCTCTCTGTTTTTTCATCTGGGAAATGGGAGCAATGGTGTGTGTCGGCCGTGAGGGTTAGCTCTCGTGTGTAGGTGCTTCACAAGATGCAGAACTGTGAAGGGCAGGCATCACAAAGCAAGCAATAGCTAGAAGCAGACTCCAGATAGGCCTCAGTCTCCCGGGTGAGGGTGGTGGAGGTGGTCTTGGGACTTTGGGCCAAGTGGCAGAGTGGTGGGACTGGGAATTTTAGACCAGCATGGCTTTTCCTCCGCGGAGCTCAAGCCATCCACCCAGGTTTTGCAGGCCAAGCAGGCTAGAAGGGCAA
Source organism: Callithrix jacchus (assembly GCF_049354715.1). Taxonomy (NCBI): domain Eukaryota; kingdom Metazoa; phylum Chordata; class Mammalia; order Primates; family Cebidae; genus Callithrix; species Callithrix jacchus. The sequence goes on along the minus strand of NC_133524.1, from coordinate 133,009,066 downwards.
AGGGATAGCAGGAGTAAGGGAAACGAATGCAGTGCAGAGAATAGAATCTAGGGCAGATGGGGAGGGGCATCAGGGTGGGAAGGGGCTGAGAAGGAGGGTGCACCGAGGACTGCAGGGCAAGGAACTGGCACAGTAAGGAAGAGTCTGGAATGGGAAACAACATGTGGGTAGGATCCAGAGCGAGCTGGGGCCAAAGCCCTTAGTGAAGGAAGTGGGGCCCCTCTCTCCATCCCAGGCCTCTCTCCTCTCCCCTCTCCCCTCTCCCCACGGGGCTCCTTTCCTTGCTGTAGCCTCAGGAACTCAGCCAGAGGGGGCAACCACTCTCCATCCCCCAACCCAGACTCATTTTCCTGGGGCCCCAGATGACTAGATAGACTTCATTGGTTTCGAGGTTTTCACAGCTAATTTCTGTAAGGAAACACACACAAGGGGATGTGCCACATTCCTGAAAGCGCTCATGGTTTCTTGCTGACAGGTTCAGTGCCCTTCTCAGAAGGCAAATGTTAGCACCAAAGGGCGTCTGCCCTTTGCTTGTATTACCCTCAGCGTGGGGCCCAGTTAAGACTAACACCCTCTCCTCCCACCCAGTTCTGCCTGGAGTTTGACAAGGGGCCATTAAGGTCTGAAGCCCCTTCCACTGGGAGGAGAGTGCAGCAGGCACCTGTCGCATGGGGCCTCCTGTGCTGTGCCGTAAGGGCCACATGGGTGGGCACAGTTTAGATGACCCAAGAACGCAAGCCTCAGAGGTGAATGAAAGACACTGGTGTGTGGTACTAGGCTAGCGGCAACTGCGGAGCCTCAATGCCAGGCCAACCCCTGCCTCTGCCCACAGCATCCCTGCATGTTCCCCCTAACTGAAGTGCATGGGCCCAAAGGGGCAGCCTCCTCAGTGAGCCATGCCCACAAGAAGCAGCAAAGATCTCATTCAGCTGTCAAGTGGAGGGAGCCGTGGTTGAGATGGTCACGCTCAACCTGGACCCTGGGCTCCAGAGGGCACAAAGGCAAAGGCACAGCAAGGAGGCACCCAAAAGACAGGGACTGAGATGGTTTCTCAGCAACACGCTTCACTGGGGGACTCAGGGATTCCCGCCCTAATCCCCTGGACAAATGAAACCAAGTCATCCTTTTTCAGTGAAAATCTGGGAAATACCATTTCAGGTCAGAATGGTTTCTGTTTTTTTTTTTAAAAAACTCAATTAAATGTGGTATTTACAGGTTTGTTTATAATTCTTATGTTCTGTACAACTGCACTGAACTGAGTGTATCCTGGAAGGAAAAGAAGTCATTTGGGTTTCTGGGTCAGGAGTATCACCTTAGAGTGATTCCACCCAGCAGAAAGAAAAGACAGGAGGCAGGTTATTCATATGCTGCTTTATTTCTGTAAGGATACACTGAAACGTTAGATGATAATAGCTAATGACAGAATGTAGAAATGAGGCATCAGCTTCTCTAACCACTCCTACAAGAATGTTAGTATGTATTGTCATTACATGTTTACTTTTGATACTGTCTCATTATACTATGTCATATAATAATGTAGAATACAGTTAATCAGGTGATCCTGCATTTCAGGTAAAGCGGTAGATAGAAATCCAGATTTCCTCTTGAGGATAAGTCCTAGGAATCACAAGAGAAGGGACTTTACAGTCCTCATTAACACAGGGACACAGAGCAGACAACTACTACGTTACAAGGAATTCAACTCATCACTGTTGGGAAATGTCATATCCATGTTGATGACAGCCCTGGCGCCTGCTCAACTCCCCCTCTAGAGTTTGGCGGTTACTTTTGTAGGATGAATTTCAACACTGCAGGAACATCTGAGGGGGGCTAAAATATTTTCATGCAAAGTTTCCAAACCCATAAACTATTTTACTATCAATTAAAAACAAAAAAATTTTAATTAAAAGCAATAAAAAGGACAGCAGGGTTAGTTTTGTTAAGCTTCCAGAAGTATCTGTGGTGACGATGTTGCTCTGAAACAGGCTCGTTTTCTCAGGTCTGCCTACACTTCCCAAATCACCTGCATGTTCCATGCTTTAAAGTAGGAACACTCAGAAACATGCCACACAGGGAAACCAAACGTTAGTACGGGGATAGGTCAGTTTAGAATTACAGCTAAGTTCAAATGTTAATTTTCTGGAAATTCATGTTAGTCATTTGAAAGCACAAAATAACAAAAGGAAGGGCAGAGTTCTGATGAGGAAGTTAAACCATGCATGTCAGTAAGTTCTTTTCCTGCTCACAGAAGAGGGTGAGCAGTGAGTTGGAGCAGCCGCTCCGACTCTGGCATGTTGTGTGTCTACACGGTGGGTCCCAGCTGAGGCGTGAGAGGCAGCTCAGTGGGCGCTTTATCTCCTATGCTTCTTGCTTACATCACTAAGTGGCTAAATGATTAGCACTTTTCTGCTCTATGAGAAACATGCAGAAGAGTCAATCTACCTAAGTTTTTTTTTTTAAATTGCAGCTGGACAGAAATTCACTTTGCTGCAGGGTTGCTTTTTGCTAAATGCTAATATGATCACGGTGTGCCCTTATTTGAGTAATACTGTAAAATGGGAGAAAAGATGGAAGGAGAACTTTAAAGAGGGGAAAGACCACTCTTCCCCTATTGATGGTAGAGGGCAGAAAGTAAGGACACAAAGAACAAGATTCAAATGCCATTTTACAGGACAGGAGCCCCTGTCAATTTACAGCTTTTTGGCACAGTCGGGACAATACACTTGCTCCTCGTGGAAAACAAAGCGCTTGTTGGCCAGATTCACGGAGCATTTTTTGCAGTGGAAGCAGTAGTCGTGCCAGGATTGTCCTTCATAGGCCACCACACTGGAGCCTTTACCAAACCCTGGGAAAAAAACAAAAGAAGACAAGAAAAACAGCTGAATGAACACAGGTAAGGAAGCCACGATTCAGAGAGATAAAATGACGACCTGCCCCACTCACAGACCGACAAGCACCGCAAGAGCCAGTGTCTGCCTGGCTCCCAGACCCCCTCCTCCACTCCATCGTGCACAGTCCCCCACGCCGCCATTGTCCCCCATGCCGCCGCAACCCTGCTATGGCTCTCCAGGACCTGAGAAGAAGCCGGAGCCCCGCCAAGGGCTTCCCTGATGTAAAGACCCCACGTTCCCATGCCACCGCGCTATTGCCCTGTGACTCGCACCGACCTCCCAGCATAACCAGTTTCTTTGATTTAGGTCAGGGCCATGGCATCAAAGTGGCCACCAGGAGGCAAACTTGGGCTGTTCGTGGGGTGTGCACTTACCGGGCCTCGAGGAGCTGCTAAGCTTCGATTTTTTCTATAAAGAACCACCACCCACGAGGGACAAGTCCTCTCTCCACCCGGATGCCTGCCCCGGAGGTTGGCGCTGGGAAACAGGGTGAGAGGCAAGCGTTTCCCGTGGCACACTGGGGGCTTCCTAGCTTTAGAGACTGGGTGGCTCACTCTTGACACAGTCCTTTTCCCTGAGGATGGCAAAAGTCTTCTCAAATGTACATTTCAAGGCTCCCCGGGGAGATGGGAAAATTGGAGGCAAGGGAAAGGGCCCAGGGCACGTGGATCGCGGCCGCGAGATGAGGAATGAAGTGATTAGCTTTGCTGATCGCAAAAACAAATGAACAGAAAACCAAAAAAAAAAACCCTGCCAACAGTCACCTCTGAACTAGCCTTCAGTTATGGGTTGTTACAATCCCAAGTTATCACTCTTCGGCCTCCCCTCCCACTTCCCCTACCCTTCTCCACCCTACCCCACCCCCCTTCTTTCTACCCTCCTCCCGCCCCTCCCCCCAGAATCCCCCTGCAACGTAGCATTGCCTGCCGGTGATGGCCGGCAGGTCTCAGGCTTGTGAACGCTTGGCATTGTTAGTCAACAGTAGTCAGGAAGTGTTCTGTATTGCAAAGCCTAACCTGGCCTGGGGACGAATCCAAACTCTTGGGGGACCTTTGGGATGACAATAGCAGGGGGAGAAGGGCATTCTCTGGGGGCCTTTGTGGATGAAACCGACGACAGGAAAATGAGAGATGGTTACCATGCGCAAAACCTAGCCTGGCAGACTTAGCAAGGACTCTTTAGCCTACCAGTGATGGGGTTCTTGCATCCAGCACACTTCTTGGCCACAAAGTTCTTGTAGCAATCCACGCAGTAATACTGGTCCTCCACAGCGGTGAAACGCTGCCCAGCCAGCTTCTTAGAGCAGGTAACACACACAAAGCAATCGGCATGCCAGGGCTGATCCTGGTAAGTGATTCCTCCAGATGTGATGGCCTAGACCAGGGAGTGTAGCACCGGATTCAGATTCAACAACCATTTTGTTGAATGCCTACTGTGTGCCAGGCACCGTGCTGGGCGCTTTGGTATACAATATCTCATTTAATCTCCACAGCAGCCATGGGAGGCAGGGGCCATTATTATCCCCAGTTCACAGATGAAGACACCAAGGCTCGGAGAAGGCGAGCCCCTATGCGAGGTTGCACAGCCCCTAAGTGGTAGAGGCAGGCCGTATGGGCCACCCGCACCACGGAGCTGAGCATGCGTACCGACAGCCGACTTGGCTGTGGCACTGCTTTCTAATCCATGGTCTCCTCATCTGTAAAATGGGAATAATAATTCCTACGTCACAGGACTGTCGTGAGGATGGAATGGGATAGTGTGTGTGGAAGTGCTCTGCAAACCATCAAACACTTCTGGAAACAGCGGTCAATGCCGAACTCCCTTGAAAGCATACCTTGTTGCACTTCACGCAATGCTTGGCAAACTTGGTCTCATGGCAAGTCACGCAGTAGAAGTCCTCCCCTTTAGGGAAGAAGCTTCCAGTCCCGATGACTTGCTTGCAGTTACTGCAGGTGAAGCAGTCTTTGTGCCAGACGGTCCCCTTGTACTCCACGTTTTGATCTCCTGCAGGAGGAAGCAATTGGATGGCCCCACTGACAGGCTCTGCAGGGTGCTGCATCCACTCAGCCCTCCTCCCCAGACCCCTAGAGGTGAGGGGATGCAGGCCCTGCAGTTACTGGCCTCACACTTCCAACTAACCTACCTGTGTTCTAATTGTGCTTGTGCCAACCCGGGATTTCTGTCATGGGCGGGGACCCCAGAATTATTATTTTAGGATCCGATGCCTGAATCCCCCATGCCCCCACCTCTATACCCTGCGTGCACTTAGACATTAAATCAGGGACTGACTGGCCCGCAATGACACCCTGAGGAAGAAGCATGCTTTCATCACTTACTACGCCCAAATGAGAAAGCGCTACATACTGTTCACTTCATTCTCTTGCCACAGGCTGTTCTCGCCAGTGTTCTTTAGTCTCCGAGTGTGTGCGTGTGTGCGAGCATATATGTGTACGCATATATACGTGTATGTATATGTGTACATATATATGCTAAGATCTCAAAGCAGCTCAGAGCAACGTTAGCCCCACCGTGACAAGCAAGCCCACATCACATCTGCCCTTAGGGCCTCCTCCCTGGGAACCCGGGGTGGGAAGGGGGCAGTACCTGCCACAATGGCCTTGAAGCACCCTTTGCACCTGGGGGAGTCCTCCCGAGTGGTGCACTTGTTGCACAGGATCTTGTTGTCCTTGGCCACAAAGGTCTCATTGGCCAAGGGGTGAAGGCACTTGGCACAGCGGAAGCAGGTGTCGTGCCAGAAGCGGTTCTTATAGTGCACCTCCTGGAAACCAAGCAGACGGGGGGCTGCCATGAGGGGTGCTGGGGGCAATGGCAGGAGCCCTCCCATAAGGCAGATTTCCCCGGGACTGACCACTGAGATGACACAGTCCCTTACACCTGGGACGGCCCCACAGTGACGGTTCTTATGAGTAATAAGAGGGACAAAAGTAATAGGATAGGATAAAAATCTCACAATTCTTAAAATGTTTAGAATGCAATCAAAAGAGCTGGCAAGGACCTTGGCACCCGTCTGGTCGAGCCCCACATTAAACAGCTCAGGCCACTGTGGCCTGGGGAGTGGAGGAGGCTTCCTTGAGACCTCAAGGTGGCTACAGTGATGCCGGGAAATCCTCCCAGCCAGACGCTGCTGCCATGGTTGCGGGGAAAGGATATTCCGAAGCCCAGCCCTGCCCATTAAGATGTGGGGAGGTCCATTACCTTGGAGTCCGCCCCGATGGGCTTGCGGCACTCCACGCAGGTGTTGGCACAGAACTTGTCAAAGCACTTCAGGCAGCAGTGGTGACCATCCTTCTGCACATACTTCTTCCCCTGCAAGGGGTCCCTGCAGTAGTGGCAGTCAAACTTCTCCGCCATGGTGCCCACCTTATAGCTGGAGGGACCTGCGGGGGCAAGCAGACAGGACAAATGACCACCAGAAACGCCCCAGCACCCAGAGGCACCTGTGCAATGCTGCCTTGGAGTCCATGGGGTCTGGGAACCAGGACCCAGCTTCGCCTTCAGCACAGCTGACCACCAGGCACCAAGATAACAGATACTTCAACTATGATTCCAGGAACAAAAGTGCCCCTCAGGGCCAGAAGGCTGATGGCCAGTGACTCCCTGGGGAGATGGTAGAGGCCCCTGTTCGGATATACCACTGTGCTGATTCACAAAGGACAGGGAGGAGGAAAAGTGGATCAAAGCCATGTTGGCCAAGTCACCAGACAGGGGACAGGATACTGGGAGATGTGGCCAGGTAGTGCTATTGTGCCACTGAGCAGTGACCCGATGGAGTGGAGAGGTGTGATAGGGCAGGCAGGTGAGAAGCAGTTGTTTTACACGAAGTAAGAGTGTGGGGCAGAGGCTCAAAGGGGTGCAGGAAAGCCGGGGTCCCGCCTGTAGGCAGCAGCTTCTCTGAGCCCACTATGTTGTCATGAAGAAGCCTCTCCAGCCGCTTGTGGCTCTTCCTCCTTCACTTTTAGAGAGGGTAGTATCCTCTAGAGGCCTCCCATTCCTCCTATCTATAAAATTCTAGTCATCAGCAGGCACCTAAGTAATCCTTGTTAATTTAAAATGTTTAAATTGACTTTAGGAGAAAAGTGTTAAATTCCTGAATAGATCCTAAAGAGGTTTGTCCAAGACAGTTTACCAACTTTTGAGGCCAGAGCAATATAGCAAGAGACAACTTACGTACATGGCATTGTCAATTGGTACAGGCAAGTTTGGTAACCGTGAATTATCTGTTATAGTCATGGGTGGCTTTGTGCCTAAAATTCAATCCCTCCCTTGATTCAAGCAAGTGAGGATCAATATGCTCATAGAATTGTAGCCAGTGTTATCATTTGGGATATATGCTGTTTTAAAAATTATAATCTTAAAATAGAGTTTGGAAAAAATTATTCCAAGAATCCCTTCCACTCCCTCCGTGTGAACACGGTCTCCCTCCCCAGCGGCGGCCCTAGACAACACGCCTGCAATCCCAAGCATTGCTAAGGCACTCTGTGACTCCCTTTGCCAAGGCATTTCCTATAGAATTCTGCCACCTAAAAAGGTACCAAATGTGAGTTTCAATTAAGCTCTCAACTTCTTTAAACATATGCTAATTTGTTCCTCTCCCCCTGAAAAAGAAATTTACACGGGTAAATAGATAGCAATTATTTCATTTGCACAGAAAACACACAAGTGAGACTATTTTCTAAAACTATCCACAAACATGGTTATTGTGCTAGCAAACATCCAGTGTAATTTAGAGAGAAAATAAATGAGCAGTTGCCTGGTACTCACCACAGCTCTTCCAGTGACTGAACAGCCCCAAACTGTCACTTTGGGTTCCATTCTCAGGTTTTTTTATACAAACACATGTCCAAGTTATTTGGATCCTGTTGCCATAAGCAACCAAATAGCAGAGAGTGAGCTAAGGAAACCACACCCTGTGTCTGAGAAGCCGCCTGGGCAAAGGCTATTGAACTCTCACTCAGAACCAAGCCTCCAAACAAGGGAAATCAGGCCACTGGAAGAGCCACAGGGCCTTCTGCCTCCTGCTAACACATAAACAGACCCCCCTCATCTCTAAGGAGCTGGCAGATGAAGCAGATGAGTGACATTCTTGTGCAAGGACAGTTGCTTAGGACAGTTGTGTCACAATTAAGAGACTTAGCAAGTCCAGAGAATGATTCTTTCTTGCACTTTTCTCTAAAAAGCAAACTGTGATGTTCCTTTATATAATGGGTTAGAAACAAAAACCAGAGACACAATGGATGCAGGGCCTGTCTCTCTGAAATATGTACTGTTTAGGCAAGGCAGCTTTCAACCTGCTTTTAGCCTCCGTATCTATGAATTACCTGTCACAGTGAGAACATATGGAAAATCACTCTCCTTAATCCATTCTTGCTTGTCTTTCCCACGTCACACAGAAGCCTTGTCTTAGCTTTGCCATACTGGTATTGTGCCCTCACAAAGACTTGCTTTCTTGTTAAGGGCTGAGTTGAGAAACCAAATAAAATCTCCAGTAACAGCCAGTGGTAATAAATTAAATTATCAGCTGCTCCTAAATCCCATTTGGCAGGAAAACAGAATTTGTAAGATTAGACAGCACTGGCTTCCTGCATGCCTAGTAACCGTGGCTGGTTTAGCCTTTCAGAGACTATCTTCTGGACCATACTTGAAAATCCCTCATTCTCTCTTATCAAGGTCTCTATTTAGTATACAACATTGAACCTACTCGCTCTAGTATCACTTGCTTTTGATACCTTTATAAGCAGAAATAGATTTCAAATATTTCTATTAAAGTACTATATAAAGTTCCACCTAAGGTGAGTCAAACCTCTCAGTATTTGAGTCCTATCTTTATGGTAAAAATACAGGTTAATTTGTGTCATACAGAAGAAAAAAAAACACTAGAAAACACAGTGAGTGCCATTTAGAAGTAGAGGTTTTGAAGAGAAGGAAAACTGCATTATGGGTCAGAGTACCTGAGAGATCTTACCTGCCATGTCTTTCACACATTAAAACCACACACCTTCAGAACTTTTTTATTACCAATGCAAAGTGCTTCACCATTTAGTCTCATAGTTCTAGAACATGACTTGCCCAGAGTTCTAAGCATCCAGATGATACAGTAATCCACGGCTCACCCGCGAAGACAGAAAAAACAAAGGGTGTTGAAAATGTCAGACAATGAAGTCACTGGCCACTATATAATTCCTAAAGTACACAGTCTTAAACCAAGCAAAAGGAAAATTAAATGAAACAACCCCAAGTTAATAGTATCCATAAGAAGAGATTCATCTAATGGTATTTTTGAATCCTAGCTGTAGGCAAGACTTTCTCACTCTCTAGTATGAAAACTCTAGGGTCACCTTACACCTTCTATTCCCCACCACTGTATACTTAAACCTATAGTCTGTACCCAGATGGAGAAACATTTCAAAGGGTATATTCTTTTCGAATTGATTTCTACAATTCACTTGAGTCCTTTTAATGTGTGTGGAAACAATTAGTGCAGATAAAACAGGCACTTCTAGGAATGCTGGATTTGTTGCCTAATAAGTAAACAGGCTAGAAATACTTACAGTATGTTCACAATGTGTATGTCAAACTCTTGAACGTTAGTACTTGTTTTGCCATAAATCAAGTGGAACTGCGGGCAACCTGAATTAGCTTATGTCATGTAGTTCTAACTTTATGATTATTTGTTACAAAAAGATTTCAAACCCTCACGCATGCAGTGTGCTCAGGATGAAGCTGGAGGAGATACTTACTGATCATACCACAACTTTGTATACAGTATGGACCAAAACAACCCTAAAAAGCCAGCTTATAAATGACAACGCTGAGACACACGTGCAAAGACCCTGTGTGGGCTCCCTAGGAGTCCGAGCTACTGTCGAGCTTTCACTTCATGAGGAGAAAAAAATTTGCACTTTCTTTTCTTTTGTTGGAAACAATGAGAAAATAGGGAAAGATGAAGATGGCATTTTACCTCGATTTTTTTTTTTTTTTTTTGAGACTGGGTCTCACTCTGTCTCCCAGGCTGGAGGGCAGTGGTGCCATCTTGGCTCACTACAACCTCCACCTCCCGGGGTCAAGAAATTCTCCTACCTTAGCCTCCTGAGTAGCTAGGACTATAGGTGCAGGCCACCACACCCGGCTAATTTTTGCTATTTTAGTAGAGACAGGGTTTTGCCATGTCGGCTAAGCTAGTCTCAAACTCCTGACCTCAAGTAATCTGCCCGCCTCAGCCTCCCAAACTGCTAGAATTGCAGGCGAGAGTCACCATGCCCTGCCACTATCTTACCACTTCTTTTGGGCTCTGTTTAACCTTACAGAATAATATGTACTTAGGCATTTATCTCTTAGGGAGTAATTTTTTATCCCCTTAGCGATTTCTAAGTACATGAAATGTGAAGGCTTTTAATCTTCCAAAACTTCTGGATATGTCTGCCTTGACCTATTGTTGTTATCTGGGAATGGGCATGTCAGCCATCATTGAAGGAGACATTTGCTACATATCATCACAATGCTTCTTCCCTTACCAACTGTCTTTGTGGACAGCATGTTTGCCCTCGGACAGCTCTTTGACTAATTTTAACGTCTCGGTATAGCCTTCATCTGTTCATAGTAGGGATGCTAGAGTAGGTATTAGACATGAGCACAGCTGGAAGGGGCACCCCACTCAACCAGGAATGTTAGGTGGCCATCAGGTGAAGGTTAGGTGGTTGTTAAACTCTCTCTCGCTCTAAAATAATGATTGGTCGAAGCTGGCACCAAGGAAATGCGGTTCCCAATAGACAGAAACACCTGAAACTGGTGATCAGCCACTTCCCTGTAAGATCTCAGGAGCTGGGTGAGTGGGCTCAAGTATGAGCACTAAGAGGCAAAATGGTGGCGTTCAACTGGTATAAGACCTACCTCTAGGAATGTTCCACTGCTAAGGGAAACACTGCTTAGGGGAAGCATGTGTACAACTTCAATAAACAGTGCGCACGCGGCCCTTCCCGAGTGATGGCAGGCCACTGGGCATGTGGACAACAGCCCACCCCAATGAAAGAATCAGAAGAGAAGTAATATAACCCCTTTTATATGCCAACATATAGAGGCCCAGGTCAAAGATCAAACCATAAACTTGAATCTCTCAATGAGCCTGTTTGGTCATCTTCCAAGTGTACTTTCATTCCTGCTCTAATTTTTTTTTTTTAAACAGAGTCTTACTCTGTCACCCAGGCTGGAATGTAATGGCGCTCTCTGTTCACCGCAACTTCCACTTCCCAGGTTCAAGCGATTCTCCTGCCTCAGCCTCCCAAGTAGCTGGGATTACAGGCGTATGCCACCATGCCTGGCTGATTTTTATATTTTTAGTAGAGACAGGGTTTCAACATGTTGACCAGGCTGGTCTCCAACTCCTGACTTCAAGTGATCTGCAAGCCTCAGCCTCCCAAAGTGCTAGGATTACAAGCGTGTGCCACCACACCCAGCCTCCTGCTCTAAAACTTTTTAATAAACTTTCAATTCTGCTCTAAACTTGCCTTGGCCTCTCCTTCTGCCTTGTTCTTCCTTGAGGAGGGAAGAGCTGAGACCCACACAGATTCCCTGCTAACATACTTTGGTGCCGAGTGACTTGGATACATTTCCTAGTGCTAACAAGTGGTTTGTCTATCACAAAAAGTTCTGCCCATACACAAGGAGCCCCAGTACTTAATCCAGGGCCTTGTATACAGGAATCACTCAGTATATGCCTGTTGATTGACAGATGGAGATAAATTACCATAACCATGTTTCTAAAACTTCCGGTATGTAGATGGTCACTAAAAGTGGTTTCTGATGCAATTATCTGAGCCTCTTATTTTGTCCATACCAAGCCTATTTTAGGACCACACTGATTTCCTTTCTGTAAGGACTTCTCTTCTTTCTTGGGCCAATTCTCCTCTGCTTTCATGGACTTATGAACCTAATGCAATATGACATGCTATTTCCTGATTTTAAAAATCATTTCCTATGACCCGTAAGGTGCTGAAGTCTAACCTACACCTCAGGGTCACATGAATGTCCCCTAATTATCTAAGAGAGAAAAAGCATCATTTTTAAATAATTTAATTTAAAAATTGACTTAAACGTTTTATAAACTTAGAATGCAGTTATAAATGTGGCTGGGTGACAAAATTTTAGATATTTATTCCAAAAGGGTAGCCTGACTTTCTATGCCTGCTTCAAAAGACACGTCATTTTTCACTTAATAAACAAGCTGCCTTTTTCAGAACATTCCTGAACTACATCCAGCATGCTGAGAGGTCCCTAAATAAACCTCAGCATCTTAATTAAAAGTTCTGGCTTTCAATTTAATCATGTACACAGAAGAGTAATATAACATTATGACATTTTTCTCTTTTTCACTATAAACTTCTCAATAGAGATTCAATTTGTATTTAATAAATCTTGCTTGTGGTCTTACATGTATTTTCTCATGTATTTCTTCCTTGTGTTCATTTTCTCCCACATGCCCGAGTAGCTCAAATCATGAATATTTAAGGACAAAGTGAGTAGGCAGCATTTTCTTATGTGCTTTCCCTGAAGGGTGTAATGTACAGTGTAAACAATAAACAACCCAAATGGAAAAAAAAACAGGCTATTTCAGACTCGTTCATCACTAAATCCAACATACCACTACATTAGTGACTCCACATATAAACACTGGCATCTAAAGAAAGGGTATAATGCTTTCCTCAGAACATTCACCAAATGGAGCGAAGCCTTAGCCGATGAATAGGACACTTGTGTAGCAGACATGCTAAGGCACCTGGAGGTGTTGTCAGACATTTGGGAATAAGAACCTAAGTAGCTGCAATGAGATGGAGCTCATGAGTCACGGCTGAAAAGTAGTTTTTCATACAATTTCATACAAAAATCAGAAAGTGTTTTTTCCTTTCAAAATAGAACGTGTACAGAATGATTCAATGTTATTAGCAACTTCACTGGTATGCTGCATTTCGAAAAAAAATCTTTTTGGGGTCATTGATACATAACTAACGCCATTTTAGATTATATTGGGTGTCAGGAGGGCTCAATACAGATTATTAAAAGAAAAATTATGTGCTACTGAACTTCCTGCACCATTTTGTCTGTCTGAAGGTTTTTCATAATGTTGCACAGATTATGTACAACACATCCCCTCTTTCATATGGGAAGAAAGCATCTCTGACCCGGCAGCAAAAGAGCATGAGTCCTTTAGTTTCTCCAGTTGTGCTGAAGCAGTAGGTAGACATTTAGTGGTCCTTAAAAGTACAAAACGTTCAGTTTCACCCTCACCCAAATCTTCTGAATTTTAAAAAGCCAATCCAGTTTCATTACTCTCCTCTCACCCTACCCTCCCATTTTCCATCCCTGCCCCAAGAAAAGAGGGGCAGGCTTGTGTAGCCCACTGAGCAGTGGCTGGTGAAGGGAATCAACGGCCATGTAATATGGCAAGTGACCTGATTCCCCCTCCACAACCCAATCCTTGTCTTTGACTTGAAAGGCCAAAGGGTAAAGAAATTAAATCTACATAATTTTGCAGACTGAAAGTCTTCAATGTCAAGAGTATACATTTTTTTTGTCCCTGAAATGTCCTCTCAGTATAGGGACAGTCACTAAAAATAGATTTGCATCCAATTATCCTAGCTTCTATTTTGCCCATACTGAGCCCATTTCAGGGCAACACTGATTTCCTATGAGGACTTCTCTCTCTCATGGACTGATTCTTCTCTGCTTTCATGAACCTATGAACCTGATGCAATGCAAAATGCTATTTCCTGATTTCAAAAATCATCTAAAAGGTGTAAATAATTTGTCTCATTTAGCCACAATTATTATAGCCTCCAGACTTACATACACAAGAATGACATAAGAATGTGTTGCAATTTAAGAGCCAAGGTTGGGTAAGCTTTTAAACTTTCTGTCACTATTCTGTCACTTAATTATTAAATACAATGAAGAGTTACTTTACCAGGTAACATGCATTTAAGGTTCATCAGGACAACTAGTACAGCTGACTAATTTGCTTACACCCAGAGAATGTGTATCTTGGCTGATAACCACAATCTCAAGCATTTGGTACCATGTTTGTGAAACAGTTCCTGAGGGTTGGGGAAAAAAAAACACAACTGTTGAACAGTTGGGAACAGGGAAGACATTGCATATTAATTCATTAAGGTAGGGAATTCCATTGCAGCATATCTACTTTAAAACCCCAAAAAGAGCAATTTCCATTGTTCAAATATTGACAGGCAACAAGTTTTAAAATATAATTTTTCCACCATGGCATGTGTATACCTATGTAACAAACCTGTACATTCTACACATGTAATCCAGAACTTAGAGTATAATAATAATTTTAAAAGATTTTTTCAAAAAAGCCATAGATAATGACTTTGTCTCTTAATCTGAAAGCTGGGAGACAGGACAAAATGCCTTCTTTAAATCCAACTGCCTGACTTGACCAGCTCCAAGAAAGGGAACCATTACTTAGGCAGTGGGCCACAGGGCCACAGCCACCCTCCTGGCTTCAAGGACTGGGCTTTTGTACCCTCAGCCCCTAATTCATAGATTTCTTGTCAGCGGCCAAAAGGCTTCCTTAATTGTAAGGTTACAAAACCAGAAGAAAATGCTCATGGCCTAAGGAATCCAAAATGTGCCCCTTTTTCTGCTAAAAACAGTAACATACTTATCACATCAAAAGGACCATAGCTGTTACTTTGGGAAGATTTAAAACATTGTCAGAAAAAGGGAAGATGTGTTAGGTCGTTGTGGACTTCCTTAGTTACAAATGTTCCTCCTTCCAGTTCCACATTTGATTTACCTTCTTCAAACACCTGAGATTTAAAGCACTGTCAAGATGAAGAATTCTATCTTAGAAAAAAGAAAACCAAAAATTCCTAAGCAGAAAAATCTTTCCTCACATAATCTCTTATAGTTTCAATGTAGTGGGAACATGTTCATATACATCCTTTTAAAATAAGCCACTCAAACTGTTAATTGTACTTGAACAATATTTTGCTTTGAAATAGCATGAAATGCAAAGGCAAAATAGAGACAAGCTATAATTTATTTACTATTCAGACAAGACTAAAATCGTTTCATCGAAAACCATCTTTTAGCCAAATGATGGATTCACTGCCCTAACAAAACTGTGCTCAATATAAGATAAAGAGCATTAATTTTTTTACCTGAGTGTCTATGGGAAGCCATGGCTCAGAAACCAAGTTCAGGAGCAGCACCTAGACCCGTCTTCCCTCAACCCCAGCTGATAAGGCTGTGGCTCATTTGTGAACATACATTTAAGGGGAAGCAGCTAACACAAAAATAACCGAGAGCAGATGTCCCACCCCTCCCCAGAGATCACAACCTTAATCCCACTAGAAAATTCTTAACCATTTTAGGTGATCCAAGGGAGAAGAATAGGACCCAGTAAAAATACCAAACGCTACATATAAATACCTGCGGGGCTACTCAGCATCCAAATTAGCTCCAGAGCAGAGAGGCCACATAGAAAGTCATGCCTGTACCGGAATAAAATTTGGACTCGGCTCTGGCATAGCTTAACACTGAGCCAACCTTATTAATCCACTTTATATGCCTCAAGAGCTTGCATTTGGCCCTATAAATAATACATTTCTGTGCTGTTAATGATAACAGTAACTCTAAAAGATAGACTTATGTTACCAGTGTAATTCAAGGAGATTAGACTCTATGAATATAGAGATTAAGGGGATTATAGATGTTGTCACTCTACATCCTCCTTGGTATGTTCCAGAGATCAGCAGACCACCGTACCAGAAAGGGGAGCGATTCTAATCACCCCACCTCCTTAACGGCAGGCAGCACAGAACAAGATGGGGAGACTACGTGTATCCCCACCACAGATACAATGAAGACATTTTGTCTGACAAACTCAACCTCTTGCTTTTCAACATCAGGGACAATAAAAGGAAAAATATGAATGAAAATAAAGACATCAACCTAACATGTTGTAACAGCTCAACAGGCCATCAGATGGCTGGAGGCTGGTCATTAGGAGCATGCTCTAGGAAAAGAAAGCCATCTTCTCCCAAATTCTTCTCTGGCCTTCTTATCTTCAGCCCCCTTTCCCTCACTCCTGCCTCACTGGCCTTCTCACAGAGGGCACAGGGGCCCCCATGGTTGTTCCTTCCACCACTTCAAGTCTGCTGGTATTGCACTGATTTCTCTCCTTGTTGTCTGATCTCCTGCTCTGCTCCATGAAGGCAGGGATTTAGTAGTGGAGCCCACTGCAGTGGCCCCAGAGCCTAGAACACTTTCCAGCTCCCAGGAGAGCCTCCAATAACGATTCCTTGAAAGAATGAACTAAATAACTAAAAAGTCCATCAAACCTCCAAAACACAGTCTCACCTGCAATCCTGAAGGTGGTTTTGGCCACTCAACTTTAAGGCAGGCAGCTGACCCTCATGCTGGTACACCTTTATAGCCACTGTCTTGTTGAACAGTGCATGTCACTGGTTTTGGCCCTATTCACCCATCTCCCCTACCAGGTTGAGGGCCAGGGCAGTGTTTTGCTTGTCTTCGTGTTCCTACAGCACAGAGTAGGTGAGCAGTAAATGTTCCCTGAATAAATCAATTAATGAGTTTCCCAATTCCTATGATCTTCAAACATTTAAGGAAAAGTTATTCTAAAAGGTAGCTGACATCAGTAACTCCCATTTAGCTAGAAAATGATACAATAAAAGCCAGGTTGTTACAAGCAAATTTATTACGTATTGGGGGGGAAAAAAAAGCCTGGGACAAGAAGAGACGCTACACTGTGCTCTCGCTCCATGCCTTTCTAGTCTCTTTCTTATCCAGCCTGATTAAATTATGGTGGGGAGATTAGCCAGTTGTAACACCACCACATCCCTAAAATAAACTGAAACTTTTCACCTGAGAAAATTCTCTTACTTTATTAGATGATTAACCTTAATGAACCCTGAATTTTTTATTTTAGTAAGGTATATTTTTAGGAAGAGCCCATGTATGTTGAAACGCCTCCCTTGCAGTGCTTGGTGTGCCAGATACTTTCCTTTAGGAAGTTTCAAGCTATGCATCGGTTAGTGTCTTATCGTAGCAAGTGTGGTGGTTCTTTAGGTTTCTGATCATTTTGAAAAGTGACAACAGAATATGGACAGACAGCCTTATGAAGGTATCAAAAAACAAATCTGTTTTGCCTAAAATAAAAGAGAAAATTCAAAGACAAGAGAATCCCTTTTTGACCATCATGAATTAGTCAGCTATGCCAGCCAGCATGGTCTGGGAGCTGAGCCCTGCAACAGAATTTACTCCAGTTATTTCCATTTCCATCAACAGGTAACTCTGCCTTCCTAAAAACTTCATGAAGCATGACAACTGCCTGCTTGCTCTGACATCTGGCCCTACTGCAGACATCCTCAAGGCACAATTAGACCTTCCACAAAACCAAAACACAAAAGGACCCCTGCATGATGAAAAACAATTTCTTAGGAATAATAGTTGGCAACTTTGTCCTGTCTCAGATCCGTGGTTCGGAACCCTTGCTGGTTATTTCACAGGTACCTGGAGTCACGGTTTTCATTGGCATCTGAGTCACTCTTGTTACACATAATAACATCCTTAAGAATCACCGTACTGTTTACAAAGCACCTTTATATACTATTGGTCGAGCTGGCTGGTGTTTGGTGAGCAATTCTCTTCCGTGTATGATGGTTACACTTCAGGCCTTCTAGTCTCATACTCTAGCAATATCAGGACAATTTTTTTTTTCAGTGAGTGCTAGGCATCAAACTCCCTAAGGTTCCCCTCCATGTGATCCTCTGTGAATCACTTACTTCAGGATTTATCTACACATCCTTATGTTCCTACTATCTACAGATGCATTATGACCCATTGTTGGGTTCACCTATAGATAATGCCACCCAGCCATTATTTTATTGTATATGACAAGCACTCATTGAACAGATGCCCTACTATGTGGTGCAAGATATTTTGCTGGTCACAAAGAATAAAATACAATCCTTACTTTCAAGTGTAACAAGATAAATATACAAATGACTGCCATGTAAGGCAGAGCTTGACAAATATTATAAGAAAGTTATAAAATGTTACTGAGATTTATCACAGGGAGAGATTACATCTGGTTTGGGGATCAAAAAGACTTGATGGATGTTATGGTATTTGACCTGGTCCCTGAAAAATGATTAAGACTTTGACACGGAGAGAAGGGAGAGGGAGTGTTCTAAGAAAAAGGTACCATGTCAGCTAAGATATGAGAAAAACATAGGGCATGTTCAAGAAGCAGGATGCAGCTGGGGTGGTTGGGGTGTGACAGAAGCACCAGATAAGGAAATAGTGGAGAGGAGAGAAAGCCACACCCGGAGGACCTTTCTGCAACTGGTGCAAGTGATGAATGAGATGGAGTCATGTAAGCAGTAATAAGAAGAGCAGATCTCCACCGGGGGTGGTGGCTCACGCCTGTAATCTCAGCACTTTGAGAGGCGGAGGTGGGCAGATCACTTGAGGTCAGGAGTTTGAGACCAGCCTGGGCAACATGGTAAAACCCCATCTCTACTGAAAATATAAAAATTAGCTGGGAGTGGTGGCACATGCCTGTAATCTCAACTACTCAGGAGGCTGAGACAGGAGAATCACTTGAACCTGTAAGTAAACATCATGCCATTGTACTCCAGCCTGGGCAACAAGAACGAAAGGGAGACAGGGAGGGAGGGAGGGAAGGAAGGAAGGAAGGAAGGAAGGAAGGAAGGAAGGAAGGAAGGCAGATCTCAGAGGAAGAGAGGAGGCAGGCAGACAGCACAGGGTACTCTCCAGTGAGATGCAAGGTAAGACTGAAAGAATGAGAGGCAGGGCAATGGGCATGGAAAGGAAAGACTAGATGTAAGGGACACTGTGGGACAAGGTTGCAAGGACTGAAAGAAGGGGAAGGAGCCAAGGATCTATCTGAGGTTCTGACTCTGGGTGATTGGGAAAATAATCGGGAAGGTGGGAGGCAGAGCTGGTGTAGGGAAGAGTGACACTTTTAGACTTCACAATGAGCTTCTTCTGAGATGTCAAAAATGAACCCCCTTTAATGGGATACCAGTTATCAAGGAGCAAGAGAGAACAGTAAGATTACAGTAGAATCACGTTTGTGGGATTTCTCAGGCTGCAATCTATTCCCAGCCTCTCTACCTCAGAAACACCACTGGGAGGATCAAACTTCAAAAGTTCAAAGTGGTGCAACCGAAGAGTCAAACATGGCAAATTCAGTGACCCACTTGGCCCACATTTCAGCAGTTTCTCATTCACAGCTGGACTTGTGGTCACCCTTCTCCCTTTACTAGATTTTTCTTTTCCTGAAGAAATTTCCAAATGGTTAAAAACTTGTTCAGACAATGACTAGCCATGTGTCATGACCAGGGGCAAGAGGCTGGTAACAAACTGTAATGGGGTCTTTGCCGATTTATCAGTGGTTTCATGTCCAGTTTTTAAACCTTACTCTTCTTTACTTCATGCCTACTACTAATAAACTAATATACTGCAAGTTTTTTTCTGAATATAATTTTGTCAGACTACTTAATTCCTCTGCCAACAATTTATCCTGAGTGAGTCCAACTGCAAGATTAAAGCAACTAGTCATGCACTATGATATGATGTGATTCAATGTTGAGCTCTCCGGAGTATTTCTTGTCCTATGTACTCTTGCCAGAAAAAAGCCCAGGACAGCTTCAGCCATCTCATGTTCCTGTCAATCTTTAAGGTGGGAAGAGTACTTTTTCCTACTGACAAGTCCAATTTGCAAAGTCACTGCTTAAATGTCACAATTCATGGCATACCTGTCAGAGATTAAAATGAAGGAGCACCCCTGGAACCCCAAGAGGGGGGATTTGGTCTTGTAAGATCCAAATGAAAGCAAAGCTGAAATTCGGCCTACCCAAAGGGTCTCTGAATCTCAGAGAGAAGGAAAAGGTGACTACGAAAGAAGAAGATCTGTTACAAATGAGATAAGATAAATGAAATAAAGGATCTTGTAAACAGCAAATCACCTGGAAAATGCTAATTAACTCAACTGAAGACCTGTTCATTTCACAGTTGATGAGGGCTTAGAAGTTCCCTTATAGTATTCACACGGAGATTACGAAGCATGGGCCATGGCCTCGTCCTTTGATTTTTGGTAATGTCATGATCAGTAACAGTTTTAAACATCTCTTGTCCCCAAAGTCTGCCCCCTTCCTGTGTTACTACTAGACTTTTACCAAGAGGTAGGAACTATCCCAACCACATCCTGTAGATACTTTTATGGGCCTATAACCAGAAATCACTACCAGGAAAACACCAAAAAAAGACTTTTGGAGCATACCTAGGATTGTATTTTTCAAAAAACAGAAGTGGCAAAAAAAAGTAAAAGAAGTAAAGAAAATAGAAACCAGAAGATGTTTTAGAAGGAAATATGTAACATAAATACAGATTCTCGAATCAAAGGAAAATGTTTCAAGAAACTGAGAAACTGCTAAGGATAAATCCTTGCCATATTTTAGATGTTAAAATTCTCTTCCAGTCTATTTCTACCAGCTACTTCTGATATATCTGTTTTATTTCCATGTTGCCATGTACCATGACTCAAAACACCCTTTTAATCATGCTAAGTCCTGGCATTCACCAAACCCACCTTTTATGAACATTTCAAGCCTCTGACAAATGCTTGAGGGCTAAACATTCCATGACCCTATTCTATAATTTACCCCGCTGGTTAATATCCATAACAGGAAAGAAGAGCAAATCAAATAAGCTTCCATCCATGCCCTTATTCTTAATGCTGATAACTGAGATTGACTGCCTTGTTCAGGGATGTTATAATTCATGAGCTCTGCTTCCTGGTGTGGAACATTAAGGCTAGTAACATACAATCTGTATTTACCAAAAAACTATAATTAATACATTACTTTATTATGCATTGGTGTTTTAAACCCCAAATAGGAGATAGCCCTAGAATTCAAGGTAAAGGTTGAAAAGACTCAGGAGTGGTTCTCTGGGGGTTTGGTCAGTAGAACATCTGAACTTAACATGGTGCACTGAAGTGGAAGTGTGAACATAGCAGGAGGAAAGAGACCAAGCTGTGACCTGGATGTCACTCAGGAAGTCTATATTTTGTTAGGCAACAGCATTGTCTATTTTGATAGCAGGGGAAATCCAGATTTCCAGAGGACTGAAAGTACATAAAGTGAAAGCTCACTTGGCTCCCACCTGCCAAGCTTCCCTGAAGGCCATCATTTGACTGCCTGAGCAGTGTCTTGATTCAAATTTTATGCAGGAGTACATACAGGTGGACAGAGGAGAGTGGTGGCCCATAGTTATTTGCATCTGAGAGAGCAAACAAAAATAACTTTCTATGGAAGGAGCTCTTCTGTTGTGCCAGGACAGGCACTGTTTTGTGAAAACTCAGCTGCAGAAGCAGAGTGATCTTGGTGTGTGACCTGCCATTAGGTTACCTCCCTGAATGGCAGCTTGTCTTCCCTGTTTGTCTACCTATGCATGGTGAGGACAGAGTATAGGCTCCTCCACAAGTTGGAGAGGCGTGGCAGACCTGAAGATAAACTGGGCCAAGTCTGTGGGTGTCTCCACCTTCATAAAGATCCCACGATAGAGTTGGAAATGGTCTTAGATACCACCTAATCCAATCACCTCATTTTACAGATGGGAAAGCTGAGGCCCAGAGATGGGGGGATGACTTGAGTTAACAGCCACTCCAGGTCTAGAAGCTGGGTGTCTGGGATCTTTACTCATGACAGTGTAAATCTCGGGAATGCTACGTACAGCAAATGGGGTTCGTTATGACTTTATATTAATCAACAGAGGTTAATCTGGTCACACACCCTGAGACTAAGGGACAGTTGTGTGTCTTGAGGACACATTTTGCAGATTCTCTCATGCAGCACCAAGAGTCCAGTCAAGTTATCTCAGCCACAGTTAGTTACGGTTAATTCTGGAGTCTCTGAGCCTACCCTGGTTCAGGAGGCTACCTAATTCACGAATTGTTCTTTGCTCAATTAAACTCTATTAAACTTATAAAAAACAAAGTTTATGGATAAACTTTGGCTGAGATAACTTGGAAGTGGTAGTTGACACAGAGCCGAGAGAGATATGGACTAGTCTGGATGGAAGCAGAGGCTCTACCTAAAACAGCTGACACTTAAGGAACAAGAGTGAATGATTTCAAAGCCCTTGAAGTCAAGCAACAAGTTCACCATGCCAGGCAGCAAGTACATGAAACAGAATGACAGGAACACGAAGTCCAGAAAGGAGAATGCAAGGAGAGTCTGCAGCTAGAGGAGCAGAAGCAGCCAAAGGACATGTACTTGGAAAGATCACACCCCATTCACCTCCCATCCCCGCCCTTCTTGCTCATTTCCAATCAGTGTGATAATCAACAAGAACAAACATGGGAAATATGTACCTAGCTAAGTGTAAATAACACCAGATTGTCTAAGGTACAGAAAAGAAAACAAGGAGTGATTGTCCTATTGCTTTCAATGAAATTCAGATAAAATGGTTTAGACTGGACCATAACTATTTTTGAAGGCTTCCCTGAAAGAAATTTAAGGCTTAACTTTATATGAGATTGGCTGAACAATTAAGATGGTTAGTTCCAAGACAAATAATAGGAAATTTGCCCTGAGGTTAGTATCGGTGTATCTATTTTATAATGTTTCAAGAGAATATAGCGCAGTGGCTAAGAGCATAGACTGGAGCCAGATTATTGGGATGTGAATCCTGCCTCCACCACTTACTGGTTGTATGACATTGGCAAGTTTCACTTAACTTCTCTGTGACTAAATTTGCCCATCCGTAAAATGGGGATGATAATAGAACCTATGTAAGAGGGTCATTGTGGGAAACAAAGCAGTAAATATTTATAACATTTAGAACAGTGGCTGGCACACAGTAAGTACTAGATATTATTATTAATTCAACTACATGCTAAAAATGTGGCTGACCCAAAGAGCAGATTCCTACAAACAGAATTTATCAAGTTTACCAATTCACAGGGGATAGGTGAAAAAGAGATAAGAGCTCAGGATGTTGGCCAAGAGCCCAGCTGCGAGGACCATGAGACTGAGGAAGTCTAGGGCAGCAGAGAGCAAAACTCAAAGTCCTAGGGACTCAGAGGAATTGGCCTCTAGCAGCTTGACAGCAAAGTGGAGATAGCTGTGGATTCAATACGGGTCAGAAGGGTTTATGAACAAATGATTGAGACCTAGGGAGAACAAATCTCTGCTCTCTTGATCCTCTAATGAAACAAATACCCAATAGGTCTAAGTCACCCGCCAGTCTTGAGTTGGGGAGGGTCTTCCCTACATCCTCCCTGCCAGGAAAGGGCCCAGTTAGCTCAGTGGATGATTAGACCTTTTCTAGCTAGAGTCAAAAATTTTCCAACACAACAAATAAGGGTCTGCCTTATGAGCACTAATTCATCAGGTATGCCACCCTTGGTTCACATCTCTGAGCTTAAGTTGGCCTATGAAGGCCAAAAATGAAAAGAGGCTACCTATATCCATCAGGCAGCTCCGCCAGAATGCAGATTAGCTTCGTATTATATGAGTTAATTCTGAATAAATGCCAAGGGCATGGATCTGAAAGACCCTATTTCATCAGCCACTTACAGAAAGGACTCAGCAGCTCAGAAGATGAGGTTGTTTGTGCTGAGACATAGCCTGGGTGAGTACAGCAATGTCCAAGTTCCCAGAGGTGGCAGAACCAAAATATACACCATCTATCCAAATCTTGACCAAAAATACGTTGTGGTCAATTCACCCATAACCACCCCAAGATGAACTCAGGCTAAAGCATCTAGAGTTGGGACGAGTGTCAGAAAACTATTATCTAACCAGCGTGTGGACAGACCAGATGCTGTATGTCTGCAATGACCCAGCACCTTACATTCCCACCCAAAAGAAACCCTGGATCTCTCAGTTGTCACTCTCCATACATAAACAGTTAGTGACTAGGAGAGGAGAGCCTATATTTTCAGGTCCACAGATCTCATCCCAGAGCCCCAAAGCTAATCTCCTCCCATGAGGATGGGCTCCCTAAACCCTGTGCCTCAGTTCACCGCAGGAGAACACAAGGAAGCAAACAGGGTCATATCAGCCTAAGGAGTCAAAGAGAGAAAGGACACACTGGTCCAAAAGAATCTCTGTGGCTCCATATCTCCTCTCCTACTGGCACAGCCTGAGCAGGGCATGCAGGTACAATATCTCAAATTTTTCTTAGTTATTTTACCCAAAAATTTATCAATCAGGGCTTCATTTGGGTTAATAATCTTCCCTTATAAAATGAAAAGATCCAAGGTGAGTGTGAGTGAAGGTGGCTAAAGAACATGAAGCTCTTTGTCATTATAGAGATAATATGTAAAATATTTGAGAACGAAAACATTTCTTAGGTGAAAACTTAAGAAGTTGTTGTTTTATATGTTCATAATGATTCTTAAAGTTTCCATGTTCATGACTTCAAGTTGTTTTTCTATGTTATTTTATTTACTGAGCTATAATTTACACACCTGTGCTTTGGGAGGCCAAGGCAAGAGGATCACCTGAGGCCAGGAGTTCAAGACTAGCCTGGGCAACATAGCGAGACCCCATCTCTAAGTCAAATTTAAAATAAACAATTTATATATCATAAAATTCACCTTTATAAAGTGTACAGATCAGCAGTTTTTAGTATATTCATAATGTATACCAATCATTACCACTATCTGATTTTATGTTTTCATCACCCCAAAAGAAACCCTGGACCTCTTAGCCATCACTCTCCATACCCCACCCCCACCCCCTGGGAACCACTAACCTACTTTCTGTCTTTATGGATGTGCCCCTTCTGGCAATGGAATCATGCAATATATGGCCTTCTGTGACTGATTTCTTTCACTTAGCATAATGCTTCCATAAAAACGGAACCACACAATACGCAGCTTTTGTGGCAGGTTTCTTTCCCTTAGTGTAGTGTTTTCAAGGCTCCTCCACGCTACGGCATGCATCAACATGTTACTTCTCTTTACAGGTGAATAACAGTCCATTGTATAGATACACCACATATTGTCCATCCATTTGGCAGGTAATGAACATTTGGGTTATTTCTACTTTTCAGCTGCTATGAATAATACTGCTATGAACATTTTTTTTTTTGCATGGATTTCCAAAGATGTATTTTTGAAGAGGTGTGAAAGAATTCAGAGTGAAAAGTCTTCCTCCCCTACCTATCCCCAGACACCTACTTCCCTGTCTCCATTGATAACTCATGATTCCAGTGTCTTCTTTGTGCTTCTGGAGATTCTGGGCTTAGAAAAGATAGGCAGCTATATATATATTTTTCTTTTTCCTTTTTTTTTTTTTAAAAAAAGATAAATGGTATACTATACATCCTCTTCTGCACCTTGTTTTTTCTATTTATTCTACTGCTAGTTCTATTTATTCATATTTAGAGAATTTTCCTTGTCAGTAAAGAGCTTCTGGGCCGGGCGCGGTGGCTCAAGCCTGTAATCCCAGCACTTTGGGAGGCCGAGGCAGGCAGATCATGAGGTCAAGAGATCGAGACCATCCTGGTCAACATGGTGAAACCCCGTCTCTACTAAAAATACAAAAAAATTAGCTGAGCATGGTGGTGCGTGCCTGTAATCCCAGCTACTCGGGAGGCTGAGACAGGAGAATTGCCTGAACCCAGGAGGCGGAGCTGAGATCACACCATTACCATTGAACTCCAGCCTGGGTAACAAGAGTGAAACTCCGTCTCAAAAAAAAAAAAAAAAAAAAAAAAAAGAGCTTCTACTTTTTGAATATGCACATAGTGTCCAACTGTGTAGCTATTCCACAATTAACCAGTCTCTTATTGACAAATATTTGTTTCCAGTCTTTTCTTTTGTTATCACAAACAATGCTGTAAGAAATATATACTTTTTTGTTCTTGTTGTTTGAGATGGAGTCTCTCTCTCTCTTTCTGTCACCCAGGCTGGAGTGCAATAACATGATCTCAGCTCACTGCAACCTCTGCCTCGCAGACTCAAGCGATTCTCCTTCCTCGGCCTCCTGAGTAGTTGGGATTACAGGTGCATGCCACCATGCCCAGCTAATTTTTGCACTTTTAATAGAGACAGGGTTTCATCATGTTGGCCATGCTGGTCTTGAACTCCTGACCTCAAGCAATCCACCCACCTCAGCCTCCCAAAATGCTGGGATTACAGGTATGAGCTACTGTGCCAGCCTTGAAATATATACATTTTTATAAGATAAGTAAAAACAATAGTAAGTCAGTTTAATCAGATTGGTTTCTTCTAACCCCAAAAAGAGATCAGCCACACTAAAGGAATAGGAGTTTTGATTTACAAGGAAAGGGAGAGAGCAAAAGAAACAGATGAAAAGATCTGGATTGGCTCAGGCAGCACCCACCAAAGCTTACTGAAATGGCGCATTTTTGTTCATGCAGAGAGGATGCCACCTGGAAATCCCATACCAACTATGGGAAGGTTACCCTCAGCTAATCAGCCACCCAGACGGGAAGTGCCTTTTGATTCCAAATCCACGCTCTTTGCACCAAAATCCACAATGCCTTGCCAATGAACTAAAAAAACAGTAAACTCAGCAAAACGCTGATACTGACGGTGCACACAGCATAGCCTCAGGCAGCACCACACCATGATGGATTAGTGGCGATGGAGACCCTACTTCTCAAAATTAAAGAGGCACCTTAATGTTCATCAAGTCTTCAGACTAAAAAGTTATAAAGTACGTATAGTATTTGAGTTTCAAATGTTCATGCTGTCTTCCTTATCTATTTTAAAAAATGAAAGGTGGCTTCTCAGCTGGAGATTATAATGGAGCAAGCTAAGCTGGGCACAAGCCCTTCTGGACGATTAGACTGGCAACATGTCACTGATGCATACCACCAGGGAAGTGCACAGCTCTGAGTCATAGGTCTGACCTTAAAACTGCATGCTGGGAAAACAACACACCATCCACGTTAGTTATATAAATCTGTCAGGGATTTTTCAACTCTGTCTGCATCAGAGTTTTAAATTAATGCTGTCATTGTTTCTTCCTTAAAGTAGAAGGGTAGCTTGATGTCTGTAGCCTCAAAGGTCAGTCTTTTCTGAAATGGGCACTTGTTTTCTTAAAGGTCACATAACTAATTGAAGCCAGGTGACCCATGTTCTATGACTATTTATCACTGATTTCCTAACTTAGATTGTATCTCCCTGTCTTTAAAGATAAACAAGAAAAAGAGATGTCACCAGCACCTCCACTCCAGTATCAGTGAACATAAAAAAAAATTAACTCTGGACTTCAGAAAAGGGGTTGATGTTTATAAAGCAGCTTAAAATAAACCATTTTAAAATTAAGTAGATTAGCAGCTATTTTTGTTAGATGTTCTAACAGGGATCCCCAGTCATGTCATGGCAATTCAGTGTGGCAAACCAGGAGTATTGTAAGAATTGCAAGACCTACTTAATCTTAATTCCCTTCAAACTGTCTACTAACTTAATGCCATAAGTAAACGCTAAAGCCTATGTAAATTATCATACTGGAACAGGAAATGTAAGGAGAAGAGATTAATTCAGGAATTGTGAAACAGAATACTTATTTTAAAACACTTTTAGCAAATTCAAAAATCAATTAAAAATTAACTTCATAAAATTAAATTAACGCTGCTTTTATATTGTTAAATTTTATACTGTTAAATTTTTTAATTGATTTTAAGCTTTCATTTAATGAAAATAACAGTAAATTTCATTGACTTAATTGTGTTGTAACCGAAGGAAAGCACACTAGACTTAGAATCAAAAATCTCAAATGCAATCCCTGACTCTGCTGAATTGCTTACTAGTCAATTTTTCTTCATCATCTATGAAATGGGAATATTAATATCTGTCTTGCTTTCCCTACTGAAATGTTTTAGAAATGAAATTAAATAATATATGTCCAAGTACTACACAAACTTTAATATAGCATAATATAGTCATAAAAGAAATATATCATAATATAGTCATAAAAGAAGTACATCAGGCTTTGTACCCAAGTAGGTAATGCTTTTAATTTTTCAAGTAGACTTGATTTTTTGTATGAGTTACACAATTTTCACAATAAACACACACAACTTTATCATATACTATAAAATCTAGTAGCAGGTCATTGTGAAAAGACAGGCAAGCCCCATGATAAGGATTCCCTCTCTTTCATGTCATTCTAAACTTTCAAGGGTACTATGGGTATTTTAGTTTTACTTAAAGCCTAGCTATTTAATCCTCTTGCATTTAGTTAATATTTAATTATTTGAATAGGCACAAGTAGCTGGGAACAAATATATCATAAGCAAGCTCCATAAAATCTTGCTTCTTCGCTTTGATCTAAAAATCAAAAGCATACTCCTCTACATATTTATCGTGGGTATTTTTAGTTGCTTTAAGTAACTGACATGGTTTATCCTCCATCCTTTACAAAGAAAATAACTTGGAAAGCCCTCAACAAAAGAAAAAAATAAGCCAAAGTTGGTTATTAAACTTTTATTTGGGAAAAATCAAAATAAGGAACCCCTTTTATGTCTGTTGCTTAAAGGGCTGAAGATTTAGTAACAACTTGAAGAAGTGAGTTAATCCCTTTGTAACACAGCCAGGATAGGGTTTATTTTCCTACTGTTATGGTGGTAACTTAGAACACACAGGAAAACAATATCAAATATCAATTCCCTCCAGAGTTGTAACTTTCTAAATGTAGTAATTAGTAATTTGTCAAGATTATCATTCAGCATACAAATACTCTCTACATAATTTGAACTTCCATGCCATCAAGTCCTCAAATGCTACCAAATATAAACCAGGTACCGGTTTCATGAAATAAGAATACAGGTGTTACAGATGAATACACTGAGACGTTTAAGAGATTAAGTGTCTTGCTTTAAGGGGATGGGGGGAGGCAAGGTCAAACTAAGAATAGAAGCTCAAGTACTATCACCTGTCCTAAGCATAAATCTAAAACACTTTCCACTTTCGTACTAGCCATAAGTGCATAGTCCCATCAAATTTGTATGTATTTTAAACATACATTTTGAAGAAAGAAAGTCTTTCAAACTGATTTGTGGACATATCATTTAATAAAGGGTGATTCTGCATGTATGAACTGCAGACTATAAAGTATTCATACATGAAATAACTTTTTATCAAATAAAATTAAATCTGATTTGAAAGCTTAATGTTAACATCTAAATGCTAAAAAATAATTCATAAACTTAAGCTATAACGGAAGCTAGATATAGTTTTAAACTTAACTATTCATTATATACAGTAAATCAGTTTTATTATGGGTGATTATGAAACAATCTCAGGACAGGTCAGTTACTTTCCAAGATCAAAGAGCAAGTCAGTGGTAGAGGAATCAAAAACGCTGCAACCTAATAGTCTCTTCCAAGACCAAAGTGTATATTATTCCACTGTGCCAAGGAGTTTTAATGGGTTTTAAAGTGTCATGTGTCTGTCTGAAGGGATTGGTAAATTTCTTACAACTCTCCATATATAATTTCTTTTTAATTCATGTTCTACACTGACATGACATGTTTAAATATATCTAATCACCAGGTTTCCCACCCATATCCCCCAACTAATCCCTCCTGCCCCAAAGGTTTTCTGTCCCTCTTTGTTCTCTCTTTTTTTTTTTTTTTTTTTTGAGACATAGTCTTGCTCTGTAGCAATCTCAGCTCACTGCAACCTCCACCTCCCAGGCTCCAGTGATTCTCCTGCCTCAGCCTCCCAAGTAGCTGGGATTACAGGCACCTGCCACCATGCCTGGCTAATTTTTGTATTTTTAGTAGAGATGGAGTTTCACCATGTTGGCTAGGCTGCTCTTGAACTTCTGACCTCAGGTGATCCACCCGCCTCAGCCTTCCAAAGTGCTGGGATTACAGGCGTGAGCCACCTCGCCTGGCCTCTTTGTTCTTATACACTCAATTTTTGTGGACCATCTGGAGTTTGAGAACACAGCAGAAATCTGTTTCTTCCCAAGCAACAGCAGCTGGAACTAAAGTGGAAAGTACAGGATGAGCCCCTATAGGGAAGTGAGAAAAACTGCTTGGAAATGGTTTTAAGGGATCTCTTGCCAGCTAACTCAAGAGTGCTAGTGAAGACTTCCAGAAGGAAACATACCCAGCCAACCCCTGGGCCAAGGGAGAGTGTTTGGACACAATTCTGGGGATTGAGAATAAAGGGAACAACAACACAGCTTTGCAAGGATGTGGAGAGTGCTTTCCACATAAATAGGGGCAAGAGCCATACATGAGAACCTTTCATCTCCATACCATTCTCTCTGTCCAAATTGTAATGAGTGTTTTCTTAAAAAAATAATAATAATTCACACTTAACACCTTGACATCACGGTTTGGAATCAGATCCTGCATAGATCAACTTAGTCCTCAGTTAACTGTTCCTCTGCCTTCCAAATGCAATTGATTCTGTGGGAGTAACCAACACTCTGTGTCTATAACACTTTTCAAGATGATCTTACCTCTCTATAAAAACTGGAAGTAACATGGCTCCTGCCTGAAATGAAAATAAAATTTACAAGTGTATCCCCTCCTTATTAGGGGTCAGCAATGTATGAGTCACAAAAAAGTCCCAATTTAAAAATTAGCTAATATTTTTTTTTCCAACTCCATGCCAGGATTCCAGAATACCTGTTACTTTTAAAATAAGCCTCCTAAATATTTTTCCCAGCAAAACTGGGGCATTTATTTTACACCTTCTTTCACAGCATTCTATACCAATTTAGGCACATTTGTGTACTATTCAAAAAGCTAGACTTCAAGTATATAAAATATTACAAAGTTAACTGGTGAAATCTGCTACATTCACTTTGAAATGCATCCAAAAATAAGATGAATGGATAGATAGAGGGACGGATAGATACGTGACAAAACAGGTAGAGTAAAATGCTATTAATGGAAGCCTCTTGATGATAGAGATAAAGGTGGCCACTATAAAAGTCGTTTCAACTTCGAAGATCTTAATAAATGCTAGAGGAAAATAAAATATACATCAGCAAACCCTTTAAAAATTTTCTGCAGCGGCTGGGCGTGGTGGCTCACACCTGTAATCCCAGCACTTTGGGAGGCCGAGGCGGGCTGATCACGAGGTCAGGAGATCAAGACCATCCCGACCAATATGGTGAAACCCGTCTCTACTAAAAATATAAAAATTAGCTGAGTGTGGCAGTGCGTGCCTGTAGTCCCAGCTACTCGGGAGGCTGAGGCAGGAAAATTGCTTCAACCTGGGGGGCAGAAGTTGCAGTGAGCTGAGATCACACCACTGCACTCCAGCCCTGGGCAGCAGATCGAGACTCTGTCTCAGAAAAGAAAAATTGACTTCAGCTACACACAAGGAGGTACTGGCTTCCAAAATGTTTTTCACACTATAGGCACAGAATGTGTTACAATCTGGAATGAAAAACACCAAAGTTAAGTGCCACAAACTCCAAATGGAAGAAATCTGCCAAACACATTTAAAGGTTTTTAGGCATAATCAATGAAGCCCTGAACATCACATCTCATCATGAAGTCCAATACTGCACATATCTGTTTTCAGACTATGTTGAGGAGTTTGGGCCAGAAGAGAGACCTTTTTGAAGGTTCCCTAATCCATTCACATAGGCCCATCTGAAGGATTACACTGTAGCCAGCCGCCAGCACCCTAACCATCTCTACCCTTGTATGGTCGTTTCAAGTTTAAAGCAGATACTCGTCAGATTCTTAAAGGTACTAGAAAAAAAAATCTAAATATAACAGATGGATAAGTGCTCATGGTAACTGGAAACCAAATGTAACTTCAGCTTTTGCAGGCCAATGCCTTAACACCCATGGCTTTAGTGTAATGGTCCTGCTGTGGACCTTTTGTCTTTATTCCCACATAGAAATACTACCCTGACTTTGATGAATGACAGATAAGTGTTAGTCAAAACTTTATTTTAGGTTGACATTAATAACTGGTCAATCAGGGCAGGGCGCGGTGGCTCACGCCCGTAATCTCAACACTTTGGGAGGCTGAGGCAGGTGGATCACCAGAGATCAGGAGTCCGAGAGCAGCCTGGCCAACATGATGAAACACTGTCTGTACTAAAAATACAAAAAATGAGCCAGGCGTAGTGGTGGGCGCCTGTAATCCCAGCTACTCAGGAGGCTGAGGGAGGAGAATCGCTTCAACCTGGGAAGCAGAGGCTGCAGTGAGCCGAGATGGTGCCATCGCACTCCATCCTGGGCAACAAAGCAACACTTCATCTCCGAATGAATGAATGAATGAATGAATGAATTAGAACAAAAGAAAGAAAGAAGGAAAATCTATCAGTATGTGTTCTCCAGGATGTTAAATTTTTCTACAAAACACAGTCAAGTGTGTCTATTGGGTTTTCTTATTCGTTTTTTAAAAAATAGTTCAATATACTTGCAAAAAAATAATTCAAATGTTGGTGAAACCTCTGAGACAATTCTATGAATTCTAGGGTTCCATGGAATATAATATGAAAACAACTAAACTGGAATAGCTGTATCTGCACTCATTGTTTATTCAATCCATGACCTTTAGGTGTCACAAACAGCCACCAAACCCTCTCTAGACTTCATATATGAAAGTGGTATCATGCCGGTAACTTCCTGATCTGAATCTCTTCCCCTTTTCTTATACTCAACTCTATCCTCCCCTTATAGCAGTTAACTCTAACATTTTGCCCTACTATTCTCAACCCCAATTCTCTGGTTTCATTCATATCCACAAGCCCCTCAACTGCATTTCCTAGGCTGGTTTTCCAAGTTTCAACAGTACAAATAATGTGACCCTATAATGAAGGGGAGAAGGGGCAGTGATATGTGTCTGTACAATTGCTGGTAGTTACAATGAAAAACTCCCAGTGTCTGAAAACTGAGCATATTGCACATTTGATTTATTACCTCTTCTTACCTACCATCAAAATAAATGTCAGGATCTCAACAAATCTGAAAGCAGCTCTAAGAAAATCAAAGCTGAAACCACATAATGATAAAGCTGAAGTATTTCAGGGTAAAGTCTACAGATGCCTTCAGCGTACTTCGAAATGCATCCGAAAAATCAAGATGGACTAATGGTGGATAGATATTTGATAAAGCAAATATAGTAAAATGTTTAATTGCTGACTGCAGGTGGTAGGAATAGGAGTGTTCACTGTATAATTTCAACTTTTCTGCTTGAAAAACTTGCTGATAACATGTCAGGAAAAAATAATGCCATGCTACAATGAGGGAAAAGGGATAGCTCTATTCAAGGATATTCTCCAATAATTCAGGAATACAGCTATTAGAGGAACAGGGATCCTGAGACAGTCCTGTGTCATATCACGGTAATGCTATGGTCTGTACTTAACACAATGCTTTTCATTCAATTAATTGTATCTCTAGTAAATGCCTACTAAATAATAAATGATATGAAGGACATAAGAGGAAACATCAGGCTTCTTGCTCTTCAGAAGCTTCCAGTTTCCTGGAGAAAGCGGGGTATAATTTAAGACAGTAACTCTGACCAAATCCTCTACTTGTTGTGCCTTAGATTGCCCCAGTAAGGAAAATGGAAAACATCCATGAGAGGACCAAGAGTCAGATCAAGATCCTGTGTAAAGTCTACAAGGACTGACAATTCAAAGGGCAGAGCTGGGAACATCAGGGATAGGCTAAAAATACTGGAGCACGTTGTACTATTTTCCAGTTCAAACCTGTCCCATGAGCCAATGCAAAAGGTGGAACTCACCCTCTCAAACTGGTTTGCATTTGAACCACTGTAGGGAGCAAAAGACACTCTGGAGTATAAATCCCCTTGCTTGTGCATGATGACAATTATGTACACAAGCTCTCACCACCACCCATAAAGAAAGCTCTACTGGTTCTGGGGAAGAAGCACACAGAGTACCTTAAGTAAATTATGAATTCGTAGCCCTAATTAATGTGTATAGAAATGGTCCTAACAGCTTGGCGCAGCGGCTCATGACTGTAATCCCAGCACTTTGGGAGGCTGAGGCATGAGAATCATTTGAACCCAGGAGTCAGAGGTTGCAGTGCGCCAAGATTGCAACATTGTACTCCAGTCTGGGCAACAGAGTGAGACTCTGTTTTTAAAATAAATAAATTATATATATATATATATATATATATACACACACACATATACATATATATATACATATATATATATATAAAGCAAGCAAGCAAAAGAAAAAGAAATGGTCCTATTATGTACACAAAGCACATGGTTTAAGAAATGTCCACAGACTCACAAAGACCACAGAGCATTGTTTTTCTGCTTCTCTACTTAGGTGAAGAACTGTTCTTTGGTTTATGTGGCTTGGTTTTATTTTTGTTTGTTTGTTTTTTAGACAGAGTCTCATTCTGTCACCCAGGTTGGAGGGTAGTGTTGCGATCTCTGCACCCTCTGCCTCCCGGATTCAAGTGATTCTCATGCCTCAGCCTCCTGAATAGCTGGGACTACAGGCGTGAGCCACTGCACTCAGCCCAAGAACTGTTAAAGAAGCTAATTGTTTATCCAATAATTAGATGTCCTTCAGTGAGAAATGCTCCACTGAACACAAAGCTTATCTGGCTGATGAGATAGACAATGAGGCTACTATTCTAAATCCATTTTTATATCTTTCTTCCTTTTTAAGTTGATCCCTACAGCTGTTTAAACAAAATTGAAATATCACTAATGAAATACATAAATTATAACTATTATTAGCACAGTTCCCCACACTGGGCTTTCAACATGTGCTGTGAGGTTGATACGATAATGATGATGATGATGATGATGATGATGATGAAAGTACTATTCTTTCTCAAGCATTATTAAACACTTTAGGCCTTAACATTGTGATTTCCATAAAAGCTTTGACCTCAGCTATGCTTATTGATCATAATAAAATTTGTATGATTTAGCTATGACCTTAATCTAACAAATATTTTAAGTCCATGGTTATAAGACAAATGAGTCAAGGTTTCAAACCCAGAAATTAAGGAGCATCCAACATTCATCTCCCAGGCATGGTTCTCTCTTACAAGACAGCATCTGTTGTTGGCTTCTCAAAGCTTTGTCTATTAATAGAAGAGTTGATGATGGACAAAATCTTAAAAGAACTTCCACATGCACTGAACTTTTATGATGTTCAAAAATCTTAGTAAATAATCACAAATTCCTATTGGACTTGAACTAAACTTGATGACATATCTGAACTCTAATACTTTTTACTTGGGGACAGAAGAATACTTTTGTCACTTCCCTTGCCTCAGTCTCTATGCAATATTTGATAATTAATCATTTACTGACTCATTTGTTTTGGTTTCAAAGAAAATTCACATGTGAGCTTATTCTTAGAGAAGCCGAAAGGACCTGTAAATAGCTGAATAAATCAGTAAATTCTTAAAACTGGAATGTTGTTAAAAGTCTCAAAGCACCATACAGGAGAAGAGAAAAAGTTTTGAAGGATCATTTGAACCAATAGAAATCCAAGATGGTTTGACTCTAACTACCTCAGAGATGAGATATCTGTGTCCTCATTTCACATCAATTATGTAGATGGAACACTAGATTTGAATTTTAACTGTCCAAATCTGACTCCTTCCATTGGGTTTATTGTGGACTTCCCCAGCACAATTTAATACACTTGAACTCCGAAATATGGTTCAAACATTTATATGCATGCAAATTTAGAATTCTGTAATGGGTAAAGGAGATACTTTTCAAAAATAAAAACGTAATGTCTGATCAATGTTTCCACTGACTTGGTATCCTGACAAAAGGTTCTCCTATAGAAAGTTCTTACAGACGGTTAATTCACATTAACTAAATAATACTTTATTTCACTTGAAAGAAAAGTATTTCCTTGAGATATTACGTGTGTGTGTGTGTGTGTGTGTGTGTGTGTGTTTCTACATGACTTCTTAGCTTTCTTTACAAGCACAACAGGTACTCTGAAGACTATGTAAGAATCACAGACTGGAGATTCCACTTTTCAAGAGTTAGGAACCCTTTTGTAAGTGAGGCAGTTTCTCTCCTCAAGTGAAAATGAATTCTTTCTAAATCAGAGGCTGGGAAAAGTTAGGAGATGTTACACGAGGTCAAAATTAAGCCCATTAAATCCCAGACCCAGATTTCGTCTCCGTAGAGACAAGGGAGATAAATAAACCAGCAACCCTAGCAAGCGTGCCGCGCCTTTGCCAGACACATCCCTGACTTACCATTATTTCTACTTAAGTATCTCTCAGTCCAAACATAACTGACTCCGAAGACTACAAAACCAAACAGAACTAGGCCCAAAAGAAATACGAACACTCACTGAAGCAAAGGGCAGGCAAAAGAGTCAAGAGCCACCCCCCACCCTTAGCGACATGCTCTCCGTTCCCCTTGAAAAACTATTGCAACATGAAGCTCCAGAGGCAATGACATATGGGGAAAATATGTGGTGCCAAAGCCAGAAGAAACCATGTCAAAAAAGAAAAACAGACATGAAGTAACCGACCTAATTAGAGGAGAAAAGTGTACTTACAGCAGAGAAACAAGTATATCTGAAACAGGAAACACAGCTGAAGGTGAGGGGGCCTGCTCTAAGGAGGCCCATGACCTTAAAGCGAATTTTTGTTGCTTATCTAAAGGAAATCAGAAGATGAAATAGGCATCGCTCTTGAGCCATTGCTCCATTAATATTCTCCTTAAGTGGACCCTGGGCCTTTAAACGTGAAGATTCATCCCCTGTCTGGCACTGCTATGCTTTCATTAAAAGCTCTGAAACAAATATTTGTACTTGGTGTCACGTGGGATACCAGGATGCCTCTACCAACCACCAAAAATGGAAGAAAGAGAAATGGGGGCTCAGGATGATGAAACAAAACAAACGAGAAGGAACTAGAGCATTGGAACCCCATGTTTAGACTCTCGGCAGGAGTTCTCAAGTTTCTTGATTAGTTACTAAGCACCTACTGTGTGATACATTGGAATATCCTGCTTGTGATATGGAGTTGAGTACAGAAGTTTCTCAACATCTAAGTGAGCATATATTTACAGGAAAATGTACCAACAACATCACAACATGAATATAACCTCAAAAAAGTGATACTTACATTTTTTCCTTGTGTCTTCTAGTTCTTGTCCACAGGTAGCTATCACTTTGCATGTTACAATCAAAGCATATATACGATTTTGCATCCTGCATTTTTTAGTAAGACCATATTATACAAATTCTTTCATATTGCTAATGTAAGTATGAAAATCATAATTTTAACAGAATCATGAAATTCCACTGCATAGATATATCATACCCTACTTAACCAAAACTATCTGTTGAATAATTGAACTATTTTTTTCACATTAGACATTAAAATTCTTTCTTTGTGTCCTCAAAAATAACACTGTGATGAATACTTATACAGCTTTTTTCTTTTCTTTCTTTTTTTTTTTTGAGATCGAATCTCTCTCTTGGTTGCCCAGGCTGGAGTGCAGTGGCGCAGTCTCGGCTCACTGCAACCTCCACCTCCCGGGTTCAAGCAATTCTCCTGCCTCAGCCTCCTGAGTAGCTGGGACTACAAGCACGCGCCACCACACCCGGCTAATTTTTTTTTTTTTTTTTTTTTTTTTTTTTTTTTTTTTTGTAGAGACGGGGTTTCAGCATATTGGTCAGGCTGGTCTCGAACTCCTGACCTCGTGATCCACCTGCCTCGGCCTCCCAAAGTGCTGGGGGATTACAGGCGTGAGCCACCACACCCAGCCTTTTTTTCTTTTCTTAGAACAATTTGTTTCTTAGAACACAGTTCCCAAAGGATGATTACTAGATTCAAGGGTACCAGTCGTTGTGCCTTTTGCCATATATTGCCAAACAATGTTCCAAAAGGCTTTGTACCAACTCACAATGCTGCCAGCAGTGAGTTAGTGCATATCCATTTCAAGTTAACCATATTGACATTGGGTTTTCTTTTTGTAAGTGAAAAGTGTGCCTTGCTGACGTTTAAATATGCTTATCTTTGCATACTAGTGAGGCTGAACGTTTTCCATGCATTTCTTTACTTTGTGATAGAACATGAGTGTCTTTTACCCATCTATCAGCTGGAAAATTCATTCAGTCAACAGATAGGAAGCATCTACCACATGCTAGGCCTGTGCACACCTTTCTTACAATCCATATGAGCTCTATGTATGATATAGAAAGTATGCATCTTGTCATATGTGTCACAGATTTTTCCTGGCATGCGTTCTTTTTCATTTTATTTATTTATTTATTTTTGAGATTGAGTCTTGCTCTTTCTCCCAGGCTGGAGTATAATGGCGCGATCTCGGCTCAATGCAACCTCCACCTCCCGGGTTCAAGCAACTCTCCTGCCTCAGCCTCCTGAGTAGCTGGGATTTACAGGTGCCTGCCACCATACCTGTCTAATTTTTTGTATTTTTAGTAGAGACAGGATTTCACCATGCTGGTGAGGCTGGTCTTGAACTCCTAACCTCATGAAGCACCCGTCTCGTCCTCCCAAAGTGCTGGGATTACAGGTATGAGCCACTGCAACCAGCTCTTTTTCATTTTAATCATACTTTTTCACTGTAGGACTGTATACATTTGAAACTGTTGATTTCTTCGTTTCCAACTTTTAAAAATCATTTTGTAGCTTCCAAGGTTGTCATCTATCCAGGGATTTGATAATTATCCTATTTTCTGTGGTCTTATAAATAAGTTTTCTAACAGCCCCATATTTTCCTAAATTTTCCTAAAATTAAAAGCTCTAATCCCTACATTTCATAAATCTTGAGCTTTAACATATCTAACTTTTTTTTACCAGAAGCACATAATTTAAAACAAATTTTAAAATCAAAGTTAGATTTATCTTTCCATGTGCTATACTGCATTGAAAATAATTGATTTTTCACCTCCTGTGTTGCAACTCAAACTAGATCCAGATTTATCTCGGAAGATTCAACCCAAAATCCCTGGGTTCATAGCTCTTTTTCTTTCTCAGGTCAAAGAAAAGTGAATGTTCTTAACATTAGCACCATCATTGCCTGACTGATTTTTCTTAGGATTGCTTTAAGGCAGTTCCCTTGCTATTCAGAGAGAGGCAGATCCTCAGATTAGCAGTGGTGTAACGTGGAGCTTGTTGGAAGTACAGAATCTCAGGCCTTACTCTAGACCTGCTGCACCAGAATCTGCACGTTAAAGTGTGAGAAGCACCAAAGCAGACTACAGGAATCCTCCAGAATGAAATAAAACACCCACACCTGTCAATGCTCCTTAATCAAGTGCCATCATCAGAAAGTATCCCTCCCCTGAAATGTTTGCCCTCAACCCTTTTAAAGCACCCCGTTAATAAGACTGTCACCCAATGTCGGACACCTGAAAATTAGCAAGCCAATACTCTGAGAGAAAGGATGACCTTAAGTTTGCAGCCTCAATTGTATCTATACCTCGGATTGAAAACTCAAATGTCTATAGAGGTAGAACATTCAGATAATGGCAACCAACTCTTGTCCGTAGTGTCAAGGAGACTACAGGGTCTGCCAAAGACTGTAGCAAACTTCAGAGTTCATGCTCCAGCTAAAGAAACAGCAGCCATTCGGCTCCAGCCTAGTGTAGCCAAATAGGAATGAGGGCTCAATGCTGCCAGATCTTCTGATATTTCAAGAGAAGCTGAAAAACTTGGATTTCAAAAAATATGAAATCTTTCAATTTTTAAATGCTGGCAATTAAAATTTTAAAAGAACACCTCTGTGTGCCAGATCTAGCCCACTAGTTTGAGACCTTGGCTCTAGACTGATGATTTCCAAACTCAGTCTATGTAACCCATCTGTGCTAATTTTCCTTCTTACTGCTAGTGCACCAAGAAGAGAGGTTACATCAATACAAATGGCACAAATCAAATCACTCTGACCACTGTATTTCAAAATTTTGTGTTTTGTGAATATTAACTGCCAAATCAATAATGAAAATGACCATATGTCAGTGATATAAATATCTCCATGTGAAACACACGTTTAATTAACAATATTGTCACTATTATGGTACAAATACTCAAATTTAGCCCAGTTCACGTATGAGTTAAGAATTATGTGTTCAAGCTTGTGTTACAAATAATTTCATAAACTAAAAGGCAGCCAAATGGAATAATTCTAAGTTTCTGAATAATCAAGTTTATCTATGATAAACACTATATTAAAAGGGGACACACCATCATTTAAAAGAACAAAATAGGCCAGGTACGGTGACTCATGCCTGTAATCTCAGCATTTTGGGAGGCTGAGTCGGGCAGATCACTTCAGGTAAGGAGTTCGAGACCAGCCTGGCCAACATGGTGAAACCCCGTCTCCACTAAAAATATAAAGATTATCCGGGCATGGTGGCGTGCGTCTGTAATCCCAGCTACTCCGGAGGCTGAGGCAGGAGAATTGCTTGAATCGGGGAGGCAGAGGTTGCAGTGAGCCGAGATCACACCAATGCACTCCAGTCTGGGTGATAGAGTGAGGCTCCATCTCAAAAAAGAATAAATAAAAAATAAAAGAACAAAATTTCCTCATGCGGAAACAGGGAAGTCCATTTTACTAAACTGTTCAATCATTTCAAACAAACTTTTTAAAAATAGAGCATGAAATGCACAGTTTACATTTATTTTCATTTTAGGACCGTTGGGTCCCAGGCACAGCTGCATCCATGGTGATTACTGAATATTTTATTTGCACATGATTATATGGAGGTGGCATAAATCACAGGCTCAAAGAGCAGAGTAAAGACAGGGACTTTGAACTGTACCCCTTCATCTATACGTGTCTACTGAATATTGGGCAATGGAATCAAGAAAAGCAAAGCAATTTTCAGTTTCCTCGTCTACAAAAGGGAAAATAATCTAGCTATGTCCCACCCTTGAAGAATATCAAACCCAAAATTCATTTTTTGTTGTTGTGCTCACCACTACATTCCTGCCCTGGCCCATAGTAGGGCTGAATGAATTAATAAGTAAAAGAAAGGAAGAAAGAATACAAGATGCAATTGTGCAATCTTGTGTATTTGTTACAAGGAAACAGAATTTAACGGATTTGGCCAGGTGCAGTGGCTCACGCCTGTAATCACAGCAGTTTGGGAGGCCGAGGCGGGTGGATAGCTTGAGGTCAGGAGTTTGAGACTAGCCTGGCCAACATGGTGAAATCCTGCCTCTACTAAAAACACAAAAATTAACCAGGTGTGGTGGTGTAGCCACGCCTATAATCACAGCTCCTTGGGAGGCTGAGGCTAGAGAATGGCTTGAACCCAGGAGACGGAGGTTCCAGTCAGTCTCCCGGGTTTGCACCACTGCACTCTAGCCTGAGCAACCGAGCAAGACTCCATCTCAGAAGAAAAAAAAACCACCCAGAATTTAACAAATTCTATTCAGTTGACACACCTGAGAAACTTGCTGCTCTAAAAACCCAAGGACACTAAATTTTGGTGAATGTAAAGATGTCACTGGGGTGTGCTTGATATCATAAAACCATTTGAAATGTGTGTTTGAAAAACTTGGATTTAAATGTTCTACTTTAAGAATATAGACTTGTACACATGGTTTCTATCAAAGTTTTCTACTGACGAAGCTGACTGAATTTGCAGATTGCCACGGAATTACTAGGGGCAAATAATGCATGTGAATAGCCACCTAGCCGGCGTTTCCATCTGATGAGAGGGTGTCTCTGTATCTCCTTAAAGAACCTTTATATCTCCCTTCTTTATATCTCCTTAAAGAATCTAATCTCTTTTCTGTCGGAAAATAAAAATAAGAGCTGGGAAGGGCACACAGCTAAACTCTCTGCTCTTTCAATAAGGTACTATACTTTAAAACTGCCCTAGGGTTCCTCTGCGGAGAGTGACAGAGTCAGAGCCTCCTACTTGAGCCAAAGCAGTTCAGCTTTGGTTTTGTCTATTGGGGTTAGATGTAAAGATTTGTATTTTTTGAAGATAGGTTTCTATCATTTTTTTTTAAGTTTGAAAACAACCATTATAGGTAAAGGCTATGAATGAGAGTGATGGCAGGATTTAGACCCAAAAATGAAGATTGCATCTCCAGCAGCAGAGGGAAGCTGCTGCAGCTTTTATCACTGAGCCTGCTTCAAGCCCCAGGGCTTTGGAAGGACTTCTGACTACCACCATAACTGATGAAACAGATTATAAAATTCAGATTTAGCATTTCTAAAACCTTGTCCTACACTTTTTACTCTTTTACATTTAATATATTTAGGTATTTGACGAGATATATTTTAAAATTTGGGTAGAATTCTGTAGCAAGTAGACATTTAACAAAGGCAATTCTTGTCACCTGGTGACATGTACCCTAACTGAAATCTAAGTACCTACACTGACCATGTGGCTGCGTGCTGGCATGGGCAGGATGAAGGTGAAGGCAAAATCTCAGCAACCTTTTGAGGGATGAAATGGGAAATCCTCACAGGTACAGTGCAGGCAAAGGTTACATCCCCTTTTCTGAGCACATGGAGACCGGGCAGGGACCATCCCTATATTGTGCCTGGATGAGCCTTCTCTTCAATTCCTTCCTTTCATTATTTTCAAAGGTCAATGTCCTTCTCTCAGAGAAAATTGAGGAACCCTGAGTCATGACAGAGTATAAACAAGCCACTGTGGCTAAATGAAGAGGACAGAAGATGCTTATTCAATGCATGTGACATGAAAGGTCTGCTTGACCTGGCTGCCCACAGGTTGTTCTGAACTTGAGGGCAAATCAGAAGAAAATCTTCTGGACCCTATTAATGTCACCTGCCAGAAGCACTCTTTGGACTTCCTATCACCAGATTTTGCAGTGCCGGTACCACACCTTGGCTCCTTCCACCCACGGAGAAAGATTCCTAATAGCCGATCAGGCCACCCTAACCTTCTCCTGGCTGGCAGCAGGACTCTCCTCCCTCCTGTCCCAGTACTTGCTCCATGCAGCTTTCCTGCTCCCTACTGTTCATGCAGCTACACGAGCAGATCTTTATTTTCAAACAGATCTTTGAACAGTTTTGTTGTGCCTGGCAAATTCCCTTTACATACCCCCAAGCTGAAAGCAAATGAGATTTTCCGTTGAAAAGGCATTCTCCCCAAGAGCTAATATTTAGGGTAAGCAGTGATATTGGTTGGGTCAATTAAAATGAACCTTCTGAAACCTCCTGTACAAATAAAGGCCTTTGTACAATGCCACCCCTAATACCACAACTTGGAAGGCTGGCGATCAGTATAAGAATTTGTGGCAATTAGTGAAACTTACCTCACACTGGATGTGTGGCAGATAGAATGTATTCAGCAAGGGGTGGATACGGTTGAAAACAACTCCCAAGGTGCCTAAGTTAGGGAAAAAATGAGAATCAAGAGGCAAAGTTACCTTTTTAGAAGCAAAGTTCTGAATTCTAAAAAAAATCAAGTCAACTTCCTTTGAAATGGCTCATGGTAACACATTCTACTTTGTATTTACAACCCTTACAGTGAAAGGAAAACTGCCAAGATGTTCTGCATATTTCTCCAAATGTCTGTTTATCATATAACATGAGCACTGGCAGTGGATCTGGCTCCCTCATTATCAAGCTGTATTAGCTCAAACACTCACATTGTTGGGGGAGTGAGCTCATGGCCTATTTCAGTGTTAAATTAACATTTGGCAATCACCCGGGTAATCAAAACAAATGACTCAGTCGTTTAGAATAGATTTATTAGTTGAGGCTTTTTTTTTCTCTCTTTTAACATCTTTAGAATATTTTGCCACAGGAGGGCTCGGATCCAGCCAGAATGTAGAGCACAAGTCACCAGAGGAATATTTAGAGGGGTTGCCATGGAGACGAGGTAC
Source organism: Callithrix jacchus (assembly GCF_049354715.1). Taxonomy (NCBI): domain Eukaryota; kingdom Metazoa; phylum Chordata; class Mammalia; order Primates; family Cebidae; genus Callithrix; species Callithrix jacchus. The sequence goes on along the minus strand of NC_133524.1, from coordinate 132,965,297 downwards.
CCTGTGACCGCTGAAGTTATCTCCAATAACAGCAGGATTAGGATGCGGGCTAGTGGGCAGGCTCATCTCAGGGTGAGGATTCTGCAGCACTAGGAAACAGGTGTGCCCTGTGCCATCCCCATCCCCGACATAAATACGGGCCGCCACGACATGCTGCCCTCTCCAAGCCCCTACAATCTCCCCACAGGCCCATTCACATCACCATCTTCCTCCCCCAACCACCTGACCTTTATTCAGAAAGGACTGGCTGGGGCAAAGCAGAAAGGGAGTGCGACTACTGCATTATCCCAAAAGTGTGAAATTCTAGAATTCACACCAAAGGCCACTTTCAGATCAACTATGAAATGTACATGAGCGAATGAAATCTGAGGAAAACATAGTGCCCTGAGCAGGGGACCCTGTCTGTTTTTGCACTGCTCTGTCCCCACACCCAGGTCAATGCCTGGCACACAGCAGACACAGAAGTGTGGATGAAAACAGGGCAAAAATTAACCAAGGATCACAACCAGGCGTGTAACCACCCACCCCACCCCACCCTCCAATCACTTCCAGGCTGTTCTTCACACAGGCAGTGGTTATAGATGGAAAAACTGTGAATGTGCTGGTAAAGAAACAGCTGGGGCAGTTGGTTCACTAGGCTAATGGGTTCATCTGTTGAGAGATCCTGATGACCAGTGTCAGGATTGTCAAGAAGACAAGGCTGAAGACAATGCTTCCCAACTCAAAATGGGCAAACCTGCTGACCATAGGGACGGGGCGGGTTCTTGTCTGCCAGGCCAAAAGCCTAAACGAAGGCAAATTTTGTTCCTGAGTGAAGCACTAAAATTTGAAAGCAAATGTTTTAAAGTGCCTTAATGCAAAGGAACTCCTTCTAGTCCTCTTCCCACCTGTGCTTAAATAGAGACAATATTTTCAGATTCTATCGTACGAATCTGGGTTGGTTCATGTTAGGTTTTGTTTGTCCTGTGAGATGTTATGTATCAAGTTGGCAAAAACAAAAGTGTCTCAATTCATTTCTATCTCCCAGTACTTAGCATGATATTTTTACACAAAAGGCTCTACTCCGTCTCATCTCTTACCACCACACTTCACTCTTCTGGAACTCACTGTTTCTAGAAGGTTCCACACCCTTTCATGCAGATGCAGGAGGAATGCAGCATGCACAGCTGTTCACAGCAGGGGCACCACAGTCAGACTGCCTGGGCTCAAATACTTGCTCCACCTCATATCAGCTGTCCAGCCTCTATGAGCATCATAATGGCAACCTACCTCATAGAGATAGGGAGGTACCTACATCTGCATGTAAAGCATTTAGCAGTGCCTCCCCCACACAAGCTAACCACTGAATGTTAAATACATACTTGGTACTATTATTGCAGCAGGCAAAGAGTCAAACAGTTATCCAATATGGATGATGACTTTATATGCCGTTCTGGAGTTGACTTTTCCTAGAGATGGGTACAGCATCTCTACTTGATGGAATCTGGTTCTCTTCTTTAAGAAGCAACAATCACTACCTTCCTAAGATTCCCACCTTGCCAATGGCTTCCCTGCCATCACTCTGCCTGCTCCTCACCTCTATGCATTCCAGCTTGGAGGGGCTGCAGGTGGGGAAGGGAACAGATAAAGTGTCTTCTAGTAACCAGACTGGGACCTTGGCTATCCTTTCCAGAAAATATTTTCATATTCTATCATATGACTCTGGATTGGTTCATGTTAGGTTTTGTTTGTTCTGTAAGATGTTAAGTATCTTGGTGGCAGAAACAAAAAAATGTCTCATTTCATTCTGTCTACTAGTACTTAGCATGGTATGTATACATAAAAGGCTTTAAACCGTCTCATCTCCCACCACCACACCACTCTTATGAAACTCACTGTTTCTGGAAGGTTCTACACCCTTTCATGCAGCTGCAGGAGGAATGCAGCATGCACAGCTGTTCACAGCAGGGGCACCACAGTCAGACTGCCTGGGCTCAAATACTGGCTCCACCTCATATCAGCTGTCCAGCCTCTATGAGCATCATAATGGCAACCTACCTCACAGAGATAGGGAGGTACCTGCATCTGCATGTAAAGCATTTAGCAGTGCCTCCCCCACACAAGCTAACCACTGAATGTTAAATACATACTTGGTACTATTATTGCAGCAGGCAAAGAGTCAAACAGTTATCCAATATGGATGATGACTTTATATGCCGTTCTGGAGTTGACTTTTCCTAGAGATGGCTACAGCATCTCTACTTGATGGAATCTGGTTCTCTTCTTTAAGAAACAACAATCACTACCTTCCTAAGATTCCCACCTTGCCAATGGCTTCCCTGCCATCACTCTGCCTGCTCCTCACCTCTATGCATTCCAGCTTGGAGGGGCTGCAGGTGGGGAAGGGAACAGATAAAGTGTCTTCTAGTAACCAGACTGGGACCTTGGCTATCCTTTCCAGAAAATATTTTCATATTCTATCATATGACTCTGGATTGGTTCATGTTAGGTTTTGTTTGTTCTGTAAGATGTTAAGTATCTTGGTGGCAGAAACAGAAAAATGTCTCATTTCATTCTGTCTACTAGTACTTAGCATGGTATGTATACATAAAAGGCTTTAAACCGTCTCATCTCCCACCACCACACCACTCTTATGGAACTCACTGTTTCTGGAAGGTTCTACACCCTTTCATGCAGCTGCAGGAGGAATGCAGCATGCACAGCTGTTCACAGCAGGGGCACCACAGTCAGACTGCCTGGGCTCAAATACTGGCTCCACCTCATATCAGCTGTCCAGCCTCTATGAGCATCATAATGGCAACCTACCTCACAGAGATAGGGAGGTACCTGCATCTGCATGTAAAGCATTTAGCAGTGCCTCCCCCACACAAGCTAACCACTGAATGTTAAATACGTACTTGGTACTATTATTGCAGCAGGCAAAGAGTCAAACAGGTATCAAACGTGGGTAATGACTTCATACGCCGCCACTGACATTTGGCACCAAATATATCTCTTTAGATTCAATCCAACTGAAGCTTCAGATCTGAATCTGTCACACACTACCTTTAACATATTTCATCTTACCCTTCTGGAATTGATTTTTCCTAGAGATATTCATACCGATTCTACTTGATGGACTCCAGTTCTCTTTTTCTTTCTTTTCTCTTTTTTTTTTTTCTTTTTTTTTTGAGACAGAGTCTCGCTCTTGTTACCCAGGCTGGAGTGCAATGGCGTGATCTCGGCTCACTGCAACCTCCGCCTCCTGGGTTCAGGCAATTCTCCTGCCTCAGCCTCCTGAGTAGCTGGGGTTACAGGCACGCGCCACCGTGCCCAGCTAATTTTTTGTATTTTTAGTAGAGACGGGGTTTCACCATGTTGACCAGGATGTTCTCGATCTCTTGACCTCGTGATCCACCTGCCTCGGCCTCCCAAAGTGCTGGGATTACAGGCGTGAGCCACCGCGCCCGGCTCCAGTTCTCTTTTTCAAGAACCAAAATCACGTCCTTCATAAGATTCCCACTTTTCTAATGGCTTCCCTGCCATCTCTCTGTCTGTTCCTTTCCTTTACACATTCCAGCTTTGAGGGGCTACAGGGGGGAAGAGAACAGGTAAAGTATCTTCTAGTAACCAGACCAAACCCTGGCTATCCTTTCCAGAAAGTCCTTGCATTTAATGTTCTCTGACACCCTCCAGAGGGCAGAAGAGGGAAAGTCCCAAAGGCTAAGTTGGCAAAGCTCTGGCATGAGATCCAACTCAAGCCCCTGCTGGAGCAGTTTTCCCTCCATAGTTCATGGTTTCTCCACCCAGAATTAGTGCACAAAGAAGGAGAAAAACTGACAGTGACATCTGAACTGCCTTTGTATCTCCATTTCACTTTTCCATCTGTACAAACATGTCTCACTTAACATTAGCTGGGGTCATGAGGCTGAAGACACTAACGGTAGGTATATTTGTGTGTACTTTTCAATCTGCAGCGTGTAACTGTGTCTCTGACCAGAACATCATACAAATTATGTTGACAATATTGTGCAAGGCAAAGAATAAAAACAGAACAGCAGCCAAACACACTGGGTAAGATGACAGCAAAGTAATCCAAAATAAAGCCCAAACATTTTTGGGTCAGTCATGCTTTCAAGGAGATCATGGTAATCTTATCCCACCCTGACAGAATTAATAAGTGAAAGACAAACCATTTATATTATTCCAGAAGAAGCCAGGAGTTACTTTTTAGTGACATTTAACACATACAATCACTCTCCTTCAGGTTTACCAAAAGTATTGTGGTCATGGACAGTGCTGTCTCTGTCGCTGCTGACAACCAAGCTTCCAAGATCCCCACATCACCAATCAATTGGGTGAATTACATGGCAAAGAAAATCCAGAGACAACAGCTGTCTGAATGAACTTAAAAGACGAGTCGAATCAATCAAAGGAGATGATCCCCACAGACTCATTGTCTCCTCTCAATTCTTTGAATGTGATTGTCATGGTAACAGTTCCTTAATCACGTCCAGAATATTCTCTCCCACCCAAGATATCAAAGAGCAGTGAATTCCAAACAGCTTCTTAATTAGGTACACTTGATGGTACTGGGCGGCACAGACTTCTCATTTACCTCACTTTTATTCAAATACTTACGCTACTATAGAGGTCAGAAACATTGGCATGCGCACCATTAAAAACACATTTTAAATGCTTACCATAAAAGGCAATGATAAATACAACTGAGGTAGCCACTGGCTCATTTCCTTTAACAAAAAACTGGTAAACTAGTTCCCATTTGGCAAAATAATTTATTGGAAATAAGCAGTACAGATGAAAGATGCCTCATTTTTAATAATTCCAACATAATCAAGGTCTACGACATAATAAAATCTTTAACAGCATATTCATTTAATAAACAAGCAAAAACTAGAAGAATATTACCAGTTATAGAAATGTAATAAAGTCCAGTTTTGTGTCCTTATATTTAGTTAGAGTATTATCTGGTGATATATGCCATACTCTGTTTGGAAGATCATTTATTCCACACGTTTCTATATTTATTTTATATGATATAATCATAATATTCCTCACAATTTGGAAAGAGGATTTATACTCATCCAGTTTGGGAAAAGATGAGTTATATCTTTAAAAGATATCTACTAGATATACTAAAAATTTCAAGTTGTGATTAGTCCAGATTTTTCTGCAGATTTTTGCAGTTCTTTCAAAAACTAAAAAGTGCACACATTTACCAAAGTTGTAGTGAGTCATTTTTAACTTTGCATAGGAATATATGCAATCCTTTAAAATACTGAGTCTGCTTTCATAGATTTTGAAATTAGTTAATGAAAGGTGTCTTTCCTTCCAGATGTGGCATGACCTAGAAACTAACAAAAAGCCCCACCATGCCCTAAATAAATACAAAGGAGCCCTTTCTGTGAGCCATTTCTGGATGCAAATTTAAAGAATTTTTAGTAATAAAGGAAGAATAAGTATATTGGGGGAAAACATAAAGGGAAAAATACATATTTTTAACTAGAATAGTAAAACATTAAGAATACTTATGAATAAAAAAGCCATCAAAAATAGAATAGAAGCTGGGCACAGCGGCACACAATTGTAATCCCGGGAGCTCAAGACCAGCCTGGCCAACATCGTGAAATCCAGTCTCTACTAAAAACAAGAAAATGAGCTAGACATGGTGGTGTGAGCCTATAATTTCAGCTACCTGGGAGGCCAAGGCACAAGAATCACTTGAACTTGCAGTGAGCTGAGATCGTGCCACTGCACTCTAGCCTGGGCAACAGACGGAGACTATGTCTCAAAAAAAAAAAAAAAATGGGGAAACTACAGTTATCAAGCACAAAGAACAAATTGAAACAAAGCAAAAACACAAGTTAAATGGCAAAATCTAGCAAAAGAAGTGGAGCAGCAAATATTTGCTAAAGTCAAAAGGTAAAACCTTGAAATTCTTGTCCTTTGCCCTAATGTTCAATGGTATTTTTGTTTTGCTTTAAAAATATGAAGACTGATGTCTTCTCAATGACTATTACAGCAGCTCACAAATAAAACAAATGATAAAATAAAAATCCACTTAATTGACTGATAGGCTTGAATTACTCATTGCCAAGTTTACAACTTTCCCACAACTCCAAGCATTCTTTCCTTAAGAGAAAAACAGCATTTTTTTCCTCTGACATGATGACCATGGGTAGCTTTCGAGGTGACTACAATTCTGTACTTTTCTATAACTTGCTGTAGACCACCTCCGCATTATAACTCCGAAATCAAAGCAACAAAAATCAAAGAATTGTACATATCCATACATAACAATTTTGCCAGATGCATCCAGAGAGCACTGGCCGTCCCAGAAATCTAAGAAGAGCTCCTGAACCAAAGATATTCTAACACTGCTGTCATCCCAGCGACCAGCGCCAAACCCTGCCCAATTTTCCTGAAAAGAGTTTTCATATATTTTCTTCCTTATAATTTCATTTCTATGGTCGTAATTGGACCCATTATCACTTCACACCAGACTATTTCATCAGATTTCTCAGCTATGGGTATGCCCTCTTGTTCATCATCTCTCAAATGTACCACCTCAAATGTATCACTCCCATTGCCAAAAACCTTTCTCTTTAGTAATGTAAAGGCAAAGTTTCTTAGCATGAAATTCAAGCCTCTGGCTTTGGCTAACTCCCTGCATCTGAGATTCATTGCCACTAGAGAATGACAGGGGTCTTGGCTCATGCCATTGTCCCCTAAACCAGTGATTCTCAAAATTGGCTGCACCTGGGGAGCCAAAGCAACTAGTGATGGCTGGGTGCCTGCTACAGTTTTTATGTGCCCAAGATTCAGATGTTGAAACTTAATTGCCAATGCGATGGTATTGAGAGGTGGGACCTTTAAGAGGTGGGGTGATTAAACTGCAAGGGCTCCTCCTTCTTGGATGGAATTAAAGCTTCATGAGAGCCTTTGGCTCTCCTGCCCTTCTACCTTCCGCCACATGAGGGCAGCGCATTCCTCCCCGCTGGAGGCTGGAGCAGTAAAGTGTCATCTAGGAAGCAGAGAGCAGCCCTCACCAGACAACTGAACGTGCTGACACCTTGATCTTAGTCCTCCAGTTTCCAGAACCATAAGAAATCGATTTCTGTTTTTATAAGGTACCCAGTCTCAGGTATTCTGTTATAGCAGCACAAACAAGGACAATTCCCCACCCCCAACAAAGTTTCCTCAGATGAATCTATTGTATGGCCAAGGCTGAGAACCACTGCCCCAAATTCCTACAGCCTGTAATTGTCAGACTTTATTGTGCCTCAAAATCTCCTGAGAGAGGACCTTGTTAGGACACAGATGGCTGGGCCCCATTCCCAGCGTTTCCGCTTCTCCAGGTCTGGAGTGGGGCCTGTGAAATTTGCATTTCTAACAAGCTCATGGTGCTGATGATGCTGACCCAAGGAACTCACTTTGAAAAACACTGGTCTATAGTCACAACTAGTATTATATAGTATAGATATATGCACTTTATGAATATAATTTTTTGAGACAGGGTCTCACTCTGCCACACAGGCTGGAGTGCAGTGGCATGATCATAGCTCACTGCAGCCTCCTGGGCTCATGCAATCCTCCCACCTCAGCCTCCTGAGTAACAGGGACTACAAGCACACACCACCTCACTGGGCTAATTTTTTGTATTTTTTGTAGAGACAGAGTCTTACCATGTTGCCCAGGCTGGTCTGGAACTCTTGGACTCAAGCTTCTGTTTTCCGGAATCTCTTCCACATTTATGAATCAATCCACAGAACATCTTAAAGATGATCTTGTTCAGTTGCCTTTTTATAAACTGAGACCCAGAGTGGGGAGATGATTTTCCCAGAGGTTCCAATGCTTAGTGGCAGAAATTGGGCTAGGATTCAAAACTCCTGACTCCCTCCCCACACCCTATGCAGTTCAGTACTCTTTCCACCTCCAATTAGAATGGGCGTTCTTGGCTTGAAGAGATCACTTTTTTTTTTTTTTTTTTTTTTGAGACAGGGTCTCTCTCCGTCACCCAAACTGGAGTGCAGTAGCACAATCTCAGTTCACTGCAACCTCCACCTCCCAGGTTCAAGTGATCTTCCTGCCTCAGCCTCCCAAGTGGCTGGAAGCACAGGCACACACCAGCAGGCCTTTTTTTTTTTTTTTTTTTTTTTTAGTTGAGACAGGGTTTCATCATGATGTTGGCCAGGCTGGTCTTGAACTCCTGACCTCAAGTGATCTGCCCACCTTGGCCTCCCAAAGTGCTGGAATTACAGGAGTGAGCCACCACGCCTGGCCTTGAAGAGACCACTGTTGTTTTAAGGCTTCCCACAGTTATCTAGCAAGCCTAGCAAAGTGCCTTGCCCATGTGAGTAAGCTCTTGAAAAACATTTTTTTAAATTTCATCTTACTAAATACTCATCCCCATACTTTTACTAAGTTGGCTTTGGCACTCCATGAACTGTTTCCTTACACTTCAACAACTGGGCAGCTCTGCTCCAATCAATTAGCCCTGGAGCAAATCCCTCAGATCAGCACGCGTGCTGCTGTTATCTGCTATAGGGATAATCACAAGCACATAAGGAAAACTTACGGGGGTTTAAAAGTGGCAGAAATGATAACTAAGTTTATAAGGTGACAAAATTCAACTTTCAAGCTGTATGTCAGAAAATATTTACAAAATACCCTAAGTCCCATTTAACACCAACACAACACTGCAGCCATAACAATCAGGCAGTCCAAGAACTATAAAGTGCATTGCTCTGGTGGTTTGAATATTTATGCCATTTTTTCATGGTGAGGCGCTCCTGGTTCCCTAACAGAAAATTCAAAAGTAGCTGGATTAAGTGTAAAGAGGAGATGGAGGGGAAGATGAAGAGGAGCCCATGGGTGGCAAGAAGCAGGTGGGTGAGCAACAAGTGGGCAAAAGGATGCTGTCACATGCCTGTCCCACAAGCCACTGCCACTACACCACCCCTAGTACTTCCAGGTACTTACAGCAATTAGGGAGCATGACTACGCTAAGCCCAATGACTAACCCAGCCTGCCTATACCTGGGAAACAAACATATTATGATTTGGTTAGATGGTGACTTTTGCCATCTTTCCAACCAACAAGAATTGCTGTAAAGTCACATCAGCTGCAGGATTTGGTGTCAACTGTGAAGCTGACTGAAAGAAGTGCAGTGGCAGTGCCACCATTTGGCTCACTACTGGCATCATCTGGCCACTGAATCCCAGCTTCCATCACAAAATGGGACTTGAGGGAGAGGTTATTTTTATCCTCTTTCTCCCTTTCCTCATCAAAATCTGCATCTAACAGGTGGTACCACATATATAGTCAATTCAGGAAAGCAATGAAAGTAAGGAAAAAACTGTCTAACAATAGATGTAACAACGAGTATACATAACAGATGTGCACACAAATAATTATTTCCAGTATACGAAATAAAGTTTAATAAGTTAAACAAGCCAGGAATTTGAGACCAGTCTGGACAATATAGAGAGACCCTGCCTCTACGAAACTAAAACATTAGATGGGTGTGGTGGTGCACACCTGTAGTCTCCAGCTACTCAGAGGCTAAGGCAGAGGGATTGCTTGAGCCTGGGAGGTCAAGGCTGCAGTGAGCCATGATCATTCCAGCCTGTGTGACAGAGCAAGACACCATTTCAAAAAAAAAAAAAAAAAAATTAAACAGCTGAACTCTATAACCAACTCTTCCCTTTATTGGTATTTTTCAGATAATCGCATAAACTATGAAGTTTTTCACCCTGGGTCTTATCACAGTCCTGACAGACAACCACTTCTTTAAGATACCTGGGTGTTAGCCGGGCACGGTGGCTCACGCCTGTAATCCTAGCAACGAGAGTGAAACTCTGTCTCAACAACAACAAAATATCCAGGTGCTTGAGTGATGGCTCCCATTTGCCTTCTAATTCTTGATGCCTTCTCAGTTTTTTCTTTCTTTCTTTTTTTTTTTTTTTGAGATGGAGTTGTTTTGCTCTTGTTACCCAGGCTGGAGTGCAATGGCGCGATCTTGGCTCACCGCAACCTCCGCCTCCTGGGTTCAGGCAATTCTCCTGCCTCAGCCTCCCGAGTAGCTGGGATTACAGGCACGCGCCACCATGCCCGGCTAATTTTTTGTATTTTTAGTAGAGACGGGGTTTCACCATGTTGACCAGGATGGTCTCGATCACTTGACCTCATGATCCACCCGCCTCGGCCTCCCAAAGTGCTAGGATTACAGGCGTGAGCCACCATGCCCAGCCCGAGCTTTTTTGTTTCCCTTGTTAGTTGAGACGTCCCTCTTAGACCTGATTCTCCCCTCACCCCTACTACCACATACCACAGAATGTCCTGTTCTCACTGCCAACTCAAGAAAGCAATGCAAACTTGTAATTGCTCATCATAGCTACCCAGTTCCAATATAAAGAAACCATTTACGTTAATGCCTATAAAAACTGAATCTTTTCACACATGTTTACTGGAGAGCTGTCCATATGGAGTAAGTATATGGAAGTTCTGACGTTGGGTCTATGCTTCTACAAGCCATGCAATAATGGCCTTTAGCCCAAAGCAATCGAACTCTGACCTGGATATTGGCTTGGAGTTGGCATATGTTCACCAACTGTCACTGTTGCTGGCACAACACAAATGTAAGGATCAAAAGAGGGCCCTATTTGGTTGTAGGGCAGGGAATTTGTCAAATCTGGGACTCCACTGCAAAGATGGCATGATGTTTCAAGGGTGGCATGCGAAGTCCCTGCCCAGTGCTCCCACTGACCTATCTGCTGACTACTGCGCAACTAGACATGGCACTGGAGGTACTGGGGAGCTCTCCTGGAAGCTCATACTTTCCCTTTTCAGGGGCTCATGCCACAAGTTACATCACTCAAGGAGAAACACGTCTTATTTTACTCAATCTGAAAAACAAACACTGGATTTATTTATTTATTTATTTATTTATTTATTTATTTATTTATTTATTTATTTGAGACAGGATCTCACTCGGTCTCCCAGGTTGAGTGCAATGATGCGATCTCGGCTCACTGCAACCTCCACCACCCAGGTTCAAGCGATTCTTCCACCTCAACCACCCGAGTAGCTGGAAGTACAGGCGCATGCCATCATGCCTGACATATTTTTGTATTTTTAGTGGAGACAGGGTTTTGCCATGTTGGCCAGGCTGGTCTCAAATTCCTAGTCTCAAGTGATCCACCCGCCTTGACCTCCCAGAGTGCTGGGATTACAGGCGTAAACCACCACACCTGGCCACAAACACTGGACTTTAATCCCCAAGGTAATAATAAAAAGTTCCCGATCTAGACTTTGTATTTCTGAAACCCATATATTTGAAGAGTTTTTTTCAACTAACACACTTTTTTTTGAGCAGTTTTAGGTTTACAGAAAAACTAAGCAAGAAGTACTGAGTTTCTATATACCTCCTTAGCATCCACTGCCCAGTTTCTCCTTCTATCAACATCTTGTACTGATGTGGTACATTTGTCCCAATTGATGGGCCAACGTTAATACGTTATTATGAACCAAAGTCCACGGTTTACATTAGGGTTCATTCTTTGTGTTGCGCATTTCATAGGTTTGGACAAATGTTGAAGGGGTTCTTTAATATCTTTATGGCTCATTCTGAAAAACAATAAATCACCTTATCTCAGGACAATCTTAATTGCTTTACAGTTATCAAAGGAAGTTTTCTAGGAATATTATAATGTAAACTATTCACTTATTTTGAATGATTCATGGTTTCAAAGACAGTCATAACACTGCCCAGCAAGTATATTCAACTTTGATCATCCAAAAACCAAAAACCATCCTTTCACAATTCTCCAATCTCCAGTACAGCTCGAAACTGGAAGGGAGTGTGAAGAGTGTTTGATCACAGGAGAAACAGACGCCAAGACACCATCTGACATGTTGGAATTAGTCTGCTGCCCTCTCGGTCTTGAGAAGTTTATAAAAATGGCTTTCTCATGAGAAAGCAGAGCAGTGCAAGAGAAGTGACATCCGGAGACGGGAAAGACATGGAGGAGGAAAGTCAGGGAAGGAAGATAGGGCAGAAACAGTAGAAATCGAGAGTGGCAAGAGGAGACTAGATGTATACCAAAGTAGTGGCAACAGAACAGAGAGAGAGCCAGCAAAGTATTTTTTGACACTTGGATTTTTCTAGAAGGTGACAAAAGAAGGGACAAACTGCACCTCAATGAAGTAGACTTTAAATTGCCCAATAATTATTAGTTCGATTAAATATATCAATGAGGGTAATAACAGCATATGAAAAGCTTGCTTTGCACCTAAATGTGTAAAGATAGTACACCTTTCATGCACAGAAAATTCACTCTGAAGCCTTCAAATCTTTTGGAAGCCTCCAGGGATAGAGTTATTAATACATAGTAATTTTATATAGAAACATATATACACACACTAGCTGGAGGGATGGATGGATGAACGATTACATAGATTAGACAGATAACCTTTATTCTCAGTCTTCGTTTTTACTTTACAAATCAGTATGAAGCAAAATTCAAATTTTACTCTTCCTGTTCCTGGGGGATTTGACATCTCACTGTAACTACTTGGGAAGAACATACACTGCTTTTCTATCAAAATTGTTTTTCTTTTGGGTGTAATTTCTCTTCAAGTACATAATGAAACTATTTACTAAGTAGCTTACTTGCAGAGGATCAGGAAAAGATTCTAAAAAATCAATACCTAGAATTTCTCTGTAATATTATTTTAAATATAGAGACGACAATTGTATTTTGGACATAAATCTAGAGGAAGATCCACAAACTTTCAAATCCGAGTTTTGAAAATGGCTCTCACATTTGAAAATGGCTTTCCCCATGTCTGGGGAAAGGGGTGGAGGAAGAATGTTACTGGAAAAGGAGCAGGGGTAAACTCATGGGGGTGATAAAGACATTCCACGTCCTGATTGGGGCAGTGGTTTCATGGGTATATACATCTGTCTAAACTCATCAAATTGGAGGCTTTACTTGGATGCCGGTTTTTGTACCTAAATCATGATCAGTAAAGTTGGCATTTTAAAAGTGGCTCTAACAAAGGCCATCTGCTATAAGATGCAAGTATAAACTTTCACTTCCTCATATGAGTTTGGCTGCCTGTTTTCTTTCCTTCGTGTGATTAGCTGTGCTTAGTGCATTGGAAAATTCCTTCTTTAAAAGAGGCAGACCTTCTGTGGCCCAGAAGAGAATGGGTCTAGGGTTTGAAAACTTGTGTTGACTCTGGTTGGTATCTGAAGGTGTGGAATCTTTGACAAGCAACTTAAAGTGTCTCTTCAGCTTCTAGAAGCTATGTGGCTAAGGACTTTATCTTTTCATTGTTGTAGGTGAACTGAAGATCATTTACAGGATAGTTGCTAGAATGTGTTGAAAAACAGTTTGCTAAGTCGAATGTCTAAATCCACTGCTTTGGCTTAGTGATACAAATATTTTTGGACTGATAATTTGCATGTTTGCCTCTGTGTGTGTGTGTGTGTGTGTGTGTACACTCTTTAGTTTCTGAGAAGCCTGGGGGGAAACCTGTTACTTCAGTCCATCTGGCCACCTGAAAGTACACGTGATTGATTATGTCTGTAGGCACACTTGCAATCAGCTTCCCAAACAAGAATGATGCGTAAAAGTAGACCTGGCAGAGTACAATGGAAAACCAATCCTTAATGTCTCATAAATCATACATTTCAAATCTGACAATAATCAAACAGCCTAATCCACACTCTAAAACTAAAAGTGAGTTACAAGACTTACAAATTAATCAAGTATAGACATTAATTTTGTGCCATCCTTGTCAAAACAATCTTGCCAATAAAGACTTTGCATTTTCAGCTATCATTTCCTTAGTATTGAAAAGGGAATTTAAAATCTTGTGAATATTACAAATTCTTGTGATTAGAAAGTCTATGGAACAGCTCACACCTGTAACCTCAGCACTTTGGGAGGCAGAGGCAGGCAGATCACCTGACATCGGGAGTTCGAGACCAGCCTGGCCAACATGGTGAAACACCATCTCTACCAAAAATTAACTGGGCGTGGTGGTAGATGCCTATAGTCCCAGCTACTGGGGAGGCTGAGGCAGGAGAATCACTTGAACCCAGGAGGCGGAGGTTGTAGTGAGCCGAGATTGTGCCATTGCTCTCCAGCCAGAACAAGAGTGAAACTGTCTCAAAAAAAAAAAAAAAAAGTCTATGGAACATTTAATGTCTTGCAATAGGAATAACATCCAGAGAGTTGTTATGTGAGTAAATAGAAGCAGTAAAACGCTGACGAGATACTTATTATTTTGATTGTTCTTTTCTTTTTCTAGGTTTCAATGCATTTCCAAAACAGTCCACGGGTATTTTCTATCTGTGTCTTTTATATCTATAGTAGTTCAAAAATGAGGCAGAAGTAAATCTCAGTGGTTTAAATACAGAGCGAAATCTATTTTCAGAAGAGAAAAACAGTGTACTACGGGAAGCTGGGGAAGAGTTGGTCACTTACTGACAATGTACATATCCATTAGCAGGCAATAATAAGGAACAGGAGCAAAAACTACTGTCTTGCAATAGGAATAACATCCAGAGAGTTTTTATGTGGGTAAACAGAACATCAATTCTACAAGCAGTAACATGCTGACAAGAGATACTTATTATTTTGATTGTTCTTTTCTTTTTCTAGGTTTCACTGCATTTCAAAAACAGTCTACAGGTATTTTCTATCTGTGCGTTTTATATCTATAGTAGTTCAAGAATGAGGCACAAGTAAATCTCAGTTGTTTAAATACAGAGGAAAATTCATTTTCAGAAGAGAAATACAGTGTACTATAGGAAGCTGAGGAGAGTTGGTCACTTACCGACAATATACGTATCTATTAGCAGGCAGTAATAAGGAACAAGAGCAAAAACTACTTAAAAATACACCCCTAGGCAAGAGTACAATTCTCTCACTTGTTCAAATAGTGAGCCCTTGGCAATAGGTATCCATATTCATTATTTCATGTAGCTTTAGCATTTTCTGGGACTCTGGCTGTAAAGAAGGGATGATTTTGTGTTCACAGGTTTACATGCATACATAGCCTATATAATCTCTGTACATAATTTGTTTAATCCTATTTTGTCAATGCCATTTCTGTATGGAGTGACTACAACTCTTTTCACTCCACACCTGCCCTGGAGATCAGCTTCCCTGCCCAACCTAGGCTGAAAAACAGCCCTGGCCCAGCCCAGGGTGGGGTAATTGTAACACTGGAAAATGGGGACAAGGGCAAGACGCAGTGGCAGATGCATGTGATAGAGGGATATGGATACATGGAGAGCCTGGAAAAAGGAAAGTGGGTGCGGTCTGGTGGACTGAAAGAAGAGTCACCCTAAGAGTGCAACAGACACAAAGAGAGTGTGACTCTCACAGCTATAGAAAGAAAGAAAGTGGGGCAGGAGAAAAGGGGGAAGAAAGAGAAATAACTGATTTTTTTAAGAATGCCAGATTAAGGCCGGGTGCAGTGGCTCACACCTGTAATCCCAGCACTTTGGGAGGCCAAGGCGGGTGGATCACCTGAGGTCAGGAATTTGAGACCAGCCTAACCAACATGGTGAAACCCTGTCTCTACTAAAAATGCAAAAATTAGGCGTGGTGGCACGTGCCTGTAATCCCAGCTACTTGGGAGGCTGAGGCAAGAGAATCACTTGAACCCGGGAGGCGGAGGTTGCAGTGAGCCAAGAGAGTACCACTGAACTCCAGCCTGGGCAACACAGCGAGACTCCATCTCAAAAAATAAAAAAGAATACCAGATGAAAACAATAATTTCATGTATATTTGTGCAGCTTAATGATACCACACTGCATGCATTTACTATAATTTAACTTTCCACCTTACTTTGGAAGCAGATGCAATCTTTAAAATCTCTATCCCACAATTTCAACAGATATCTCCCTTTATAAAGAAAAAAATACTTTCATGAAGCAAAAGCTCTAATTTTGATCTTCCAGGCTACTATGTCTAAAGACTCTTTTTTTTTTAAGACTCTTTTAATGTCATCTTTCGTTTTTGTACCTATAGGCATACTTCATATGCCTTGGCACTTGCCTCATAGAAGAGAGGAAATTAAACTGAGAGCTAGATGCATCCAAGGGGTTCCTCACCACCAAATGTTCAATTTCAATAGAGCAAGTAACATGAAAAATTCCTGTACTGCCCACACTTGCTCTGAACATATTCTGAAATTAGGAAATATTATACTTGGCCTTTTAGTATCCTTTATAGTATATTCCCAACAGAAGAACTTGTTCTTTTGAGGGACAGGCCATGAAAAAGTTCTTGACTGTGAGGAATCTTTAGGAAATAAAAATTTATCTACCTATGAAGACAACCTAAAAATTCAAGCTGGAACTCTGATTAGCACATTAGGTGCTTGGTCCCTTTGAGCCTCAGTTTCCTCATCTGTAAAATAACAGGGGGTAGGTACTGACAGCCTCTTTTAGCACTGAAACTCGATCATTCAAGCTGGAAGAGGAGATATTTAAAGGAGCTATCCTTAAGCTTCTTTACACAGCTGCCAGGAAGAAGCTATAGCATAGTTCTCCAACTACCTGGCAGCTTTCCCTTTTCATGGGTTAAGACCGTGACTTCTATCTAGAGATGCAGCAATCATTCAGAAAAAAATCTCCTAGTCATTTTTAAAAGAAAATAATAGACTATATAAGTTAGAGGTTGTACAATGGGCTTGAATCCACCATTTTTAGAAAGTACTGCATTTTTAAAAGACATACAAAATACTGTCATTAATTTCTGGATGGTGGATTATGACTGAGTTTTGTTTTCTTCTTGAAGTTTTTCTATATTTTCTGCATTTCCCTAAAATAAAAAAGTACTATTCTCATTGAAAAATCTGATTTTCAAAAGGATCATTCATTCTTGCAAATTCTATCAAATTTTTCAAGTCTACTCTAGAATGAATCAATGGGTGATGGGACAAATCAGATGTCTATACACACTGGTTGATTACCCACGTGGCTGATTGCTGTCGTAGAATCAGGACATTATTATTATAATCAGAATCTATGGCTCACAGTTCTATGTGGAAATCAAAACACACATTTCATCTGAATAACATTTTTTTCCAGCATCCTGGCTCTTGAGAATCATGGTTAAAATTCCTTTCCAAATTGAAGTAAATGAAATGAAACATGCGGTCCTTTTCCTGCCCCCCCCCGTCCCCCCAAAAAATGCTTTCCAGACAAAATGATTGTGATTGGGCTGGTTTTTAAATGTTTCCTCTTTTTGTGCTCTGAAACAAAACACATCAAAACTTAAAATATTTAGTTGTCAAAACAAAACACCCCCATACGGAAAACACAAGTATGAATTTGATACCACGTATTACAAAAACAATTTCCATAGCAAGCACAAATGTTTAAATTGTGTAAAAAGAAGACAAAAACCAAATGCTGTCACCCCTAAGTTCCACAGGACAGCACTAAGAAAGGTGAAAGGTGATCTACCGAAAGGATAAGCACAGACTTCCGTAACTTCCAGGTTTATGGTTATCAAAGCACAGCCTGGAAAATTCAGGTAAGACAGAAAATGGAGTTGAACAAAATGGCAATCACTGTTTCGATTTGAGTATATCTCCAGAACAAATTCCATGTAGAATTAAATTCTCATCAGCTGAGGAAGGTACAGCAATTCACCTCTCTATTCTCTACCTGAATATAACCCATCATCTACTTCACGTTACCTCTCAAATTTTTTTTTTTTTTTTGAGGCAGAGTCTTGCTCTGTTGCCCAGGCTGGAGTGCAGTGGCACAATCTTGGCTCACTGCAACCTCTGCCTCCTGGTTCAAGCTATTTTCCCTGCCCCAGCCTCCGGAGTAGCTGGGATAATAGGTGCCCACTACCACATCCAGCGAATTTTGTATTTTAGCCATGACAGGGTTGGCCAGGTTGGTCTTGAACTCCTGACCTCAGGTGATCCACCCGCCTTGGCTTCCCAAAGTGCTGGGATTACAGGCGTGAGCCACTGTGCCCAGCCTGAAATTACGTTTTACCCAGGACCAGTTACCCTCCTTTCTCCAAGAAGCTCAACTTCCAAACTTTAGAGTAAGCAGCAGAGTGGCTTAATTGTGGGACATCATTTCAAATCCCAACTCTGCTGCTTATTAGTTGTGCAATCTTAGACAAGTTACCTACCAAACATCTCCCACTCTCATCTGTGAAATGTGCATCATAACTGCAGAGTTGCTGTGAGAATCGAGTTAGACAATGGGTGTATATTTAATTGTGTGCTTCCTGAAATTTTCGTAGGTGTTCAATTAATGTTGGTCCCCTTTTCCCCCTACTCCTTGTCACTTACTCCAAGTATGATCACATTTAATATTCATGGTTTTAATTACTCTCAGGCAAACCCAATGGTATATAAGACTTATAGTAATTTTCATTTTGTTAAGATTTTGACTGATGCGTGCAGCAAGGGAGATAATACGTAGTTGTGCTTAAAACCATGAACTTCAAAGGAGTAATCATCTTAAATCTGATTTCTATTTCTAACCTTGACCATCTGTGAGGCCCCGGGCAAGTTCCTTTACCTCTCTGATCATGGTTCCTCATTTACAAAATGAAGATAATATATAATGTATACAAGTCTTCTGGCACAGAGTAAGTGCCATAAATGGTAGCTGTTATTTTCTTTTTTCTTTTCTTTTTTTTTTTGAGACGGAGTTTTGCTCTTGATACCCAGGCTGGAGTGCAATGGCGCGATCTCGGCTCACCGCAACCTCCCCCTCCTGGGTTCAGGCAATTCTCCTGCCTCAGCCTCCTGAGTAGCTGGGATTACAGGCACGCACCACCACGCCCAGCTAATGTTTTTTGTATTTTTAGTAGAGCCTGGGTTTCACCATGTTGACCAGGATGCTCTCGATCTCTTGACCTCGTGATCCACCCGCCTCGGCCTCCCAAAGTGCTGGGATTACAGGCTTGAGCCGCTGCTACTTTCTTTAATTCTTCAGGTTAGTATGCAGCAACCAGTCTTATTTATTTATTTAGAGACAGGGTCTCGCTTTATCACCCAGGCTGGAGTGCAGTGGTGCAATCTCAGCTCACAGCAACCTTTGCCTCCTGAGCTCGTGATCCGCCTGCCTCAGCCTCCCAAAGTGCTGGGATTACAGGCGTGAACCACAGCACCCAGCTGGAACTAGTCATTTTTGAGACTAATAAAGTGAGCTCTGCCAACTACTCAGTCACCTCAAGACACTGTTATTGTTCTCCACTCTCCTGGAATTATGTTCTACTACATTTTGTAGAGGAAATTACATCAACCTCAGCATTATCGACATTTCAGGCTAGATAATTATTTGCCGCGGGGCACTGCGCTGTGTGTTGTTGGATATTTAAGCAGCATCCCTGCCTCAACCAACTGGATGCCAGTAGACCGCTTTTGGCCAAAATTGTTAAGTGATCCCTGGGGGGCAAAAGTACCCTGTCTGAAAATCACGGTGGTGGCACTATCCATAAAGAGGGAATTTCTCCAGGCACTCAGGAAGTAGCGCTGTAGAAGATGTAAGGTTTATTTGAGCTGCTATTTAGGACTATCCCCACTCTTCTAGGCTCCGTCATCCATTACTATCCATAATTCAAAGTTGACCCCAGAAAAATATTTTGGGGAGGCCCAATTTGCCACCAGAGATGCATGAAGTCACAGGAAGGGATGTCAGCCATCCACTTCTCCCTACTCTATACACTAATACAAAGCTGAATATAAACATCAAGAAATCAGCTATGTCTTACTTTACATAAAACTTATTTTTTTAAAAAAGAAAAGGCCATAGACCCTAATATGACTTATAAACCATATGATTTCCCAAAATGAAAAAAAAAAAAAAACCAACACGTCTTCACTGAGAAGGCAAGGTACAAACGATGCAGTGAATAGGTGACCGAAAGAAACGCCCCCACTGTTTGCATGGTTGAAGCAGTTTACCGTATAGAAGGTTGCCATGTGTATGTACAAAAACTCCAGACAATTCTTGATTATTCACAACAGATTCATTGTCTATTTTTCATTGTCATAACTGCACCAGAAAGGCGGAAGCCATTTCTTATCAACCATATACCCCCGCACCCAGCACAGAGCCTCCAACAGAGGAGGTAACTCAGCAAATGTTTGTTGAATAAACGAACAGTCATGTATTCTGCTCAATTAAGTACACCACTGCCCAAAAAAGAAACTTTCTTTGCTCTTGTTCCACAGGAGCTAAAAGAAAAGATCTTTTAAGAGAAAATTATTATGGTCTACTCCCTTTTATCCCAAATCCAAACAACCAGATAGTTCAATTAACCAAAAAAAAGTTCAGTAGGCAAAAGTTGGGGAAAGCAGCCAAATAGATAAGGCCTAGAGTTCAAGCAAGCAGGAACATTTGGTTCAACTCCCACAAGGTTATAAAAGCCAGTCACTGGCACCAGAGCGGGGGAAAGGGAGAGGCAAGGGGAAGAGGGAACTAGGAGGTGCAGAGTGGGAAAACAGGCTTCAGTAGCAGGAGACTACCTTCCACGCCTTCAACAAACTTTTTTAATGCTCAAACTTTAGAGGTGAGGGTAAATTTCTTAGATGAAAACTTGATTTACAAATTTTCAAATGGGTATCAGTAAAAGTTATAAGTGCATCCAGCAAGAGAATTTGATCCGATTTCTGTTCATTCCTGAAATATCTTTCATCTTTTTTTCTTCCAGTTTTAGAGGGCAACAGATTCTCAAAAAGCCAGGTAAAATATACGCCATTTACACCTTTTGTCTGGAGAGAAACTTAAAGCCCATTTCCTATCAACATGCTTCTCTCTGTAAAAGACTTTTACCACTTTCTGCATTCGACTCCTCACAGAAAAAGAACATTAGGCTTAAGTCGTATTATAAAAATATGCTATTTTTTCTATTGTTATTGTAGATCTTTGTGACCAAAAATATATACTTCCTCTTAAACATTTCCAGTTTAATACTTCCAGTAAAAAATAATTATCTTGTTTTAGCAGTCCATTCATTTAATTTACATTTAACCTCCAATTCACTGCTATTATACAAGAGGAATTTCATCAATTCAAATCTCACACAATTTTTCTTAGTTTCACTCAAAAATCTAGACTTGGTTGAAAAAAATATTTTTCTTTTCTGAAAATTAAATATGGGAATGGTGGCCTAGAATTTCAAAAACCATATATGGTTATAGAATCTATATGGTTGTCTTAGGACTGTGTACTTATTGTGAGGTGGTTTGCACAAATCATGGCCTATCTGACCAATTTCCTGTTGCATAAAGATTATATTTGCCCTTAAAAATGTTAAATAAGCATTTTTAAAGACTGAACGTAAAGACTTGATTGGAACCTTATGTAACCAAAAATGAGAAAACACTGGAGTCTCACCACATAAAAGACAAATGCCTTGTTAATACGTACTCTTCTTAAACAAACATGAGCATGAGTTTGTAAAGGCAAAGCCACCATCCCAGAAGCCCTTGCTTCTTCAGTGTAAGGCTCGGGAGGGCCCAGTTCTTGGAGATGAGCTGGGGCGGGAAAGGCTTTACAAAATTCAAGGGGGGCCCATAATTTAAACTTGTGCTATTCTGCAAATGTTCACATTTCCAAGGAAGGCCATAACATTTACATTAAAACTGTCTTAATCAAGACGACGGAGAAAACTATTCCTGCTGTTCTATAAGCTTGCCATAGATTTGATAACCCAGAGAAGAATTACAAGCAATTACAAGATGATGGCTCCAATTAGGAAAACTGGATCTATTCCAAATCCAAATCAAAGGGGGCTCGGATAATCCCGAAGGGATAATTTAAATGAATACAAGGGGACTTCCAGCAAAGACATATGCTTATTCTACTATTTCTACTCTTCTGAAAACCAAGGGAAATGCTACAAGGATGTATCTCCTGCCCTTCAGGAAATTCAAAAACCAAACCTGGCATACCATTAATAAGCCTTGTCCTTTTCTTTTCCCAAGGGGTCTCCCTAGTATGGGCTTTTCATTGTAAAGGGCAATCAAAACAAACCTGAGAAACTCGCACATTCCCAAATGCAGAAAATAATACAGCGCTCAACACAAACGACACAACAGTCTTTCCCTTAGCCGTGATGATTTTTAAACCTTTACCTAGTCCTGGAACGACTAAAAGCAGAGAGGAACGGAACAGAAACTTCGAAAGCAGAAACCTCTCTCCCAGAACCTGCAACAGACGGCACCTTGTCAGGATTTCAGGCTTTTTGAGACGGGAAAGGTCACGCCTTGCAGTTTTGAAAACCCACCTTCTAAGGCTCAACGCCGGTGATAGAACCCTAGTGCTTCTCTAGATTCCACGCTGCAGCTGTAATCCCCCCTCTCCCCACCCCCACTCGCCAACCACCCCGCCCCCACCATCCCCCTTGGAGAGAAGAACCACAGCAGGCCCTCCCCCTCCCTCCTCATTCTGCACCCCACCCCCATCCTCCAACCACCCCCCCAGCATCCCCATCAGGAAAACCCAGGAGAGCCCCCTCACTTCTACTCCTTCACGTCGTCACCCCCGCCATCCTCCTTGAGCGAAGCAAGGCAGGTCTCCCACCTCCCCCCTCCACGATCCCCGCCATCCTTGATGGGGAAAACCAAGGGAGACGACCTCGCCTCATCCTCACCTGCTCCCCACAGCTCCTGTTAGCTATCCTGGCTGAGAAAACCAAGAGGTGTCACCACCTCGCCCCACCCCCACTGCCCGCCATCCTTGGTGACAAAACCAGGGCCCCCCCTTCACTCCCTTCCCACTCCTCACCATCCCCCCCCTGCACAGGAAAACATAGAGAGCCCCCATTTCACTCCCAATCCCCCCACCTCCACCGCACTGCCTCCTCATCCCCAACAAGGCGAAAACCCAAGGGAGGCCGAGGCACGCACCAGAGGGGACCTCACAGTCCCTCGTCCCGCACCCCGCAGCCCGGGACGCCCCCAGCCCCAGCGAGGCCGCCGAGGCCGCAGGTACCCAGCCCAAGAAGGCCGGGCAGCCGGGACCGCAGGGACCAGCCCCGAGCCTCGGCGGCAGCGGAGCAGCAGGGCAGCCGCTCCCCCGGGACCCAGGACGCGGGCGGGCGGGAGGCACATACGCACGCACACGCGGAGAGAAACCAGGCTTACTGCGTGGGGATGCTCGCCCGCGCAGCTGTCTCGGCGGCGGCGGCCGCTGCCTGCACCGAGGCCGAAGCGCGGCGGTGGCAGTGGCGGCGGCGGCTGCGGACTGAGCCCCCTCCGCCGGGCGGTGGATGTAGGGCGCGGGAGGGGCGCGAGGGGAGGGGCGCACGCGGGGGAGGCGGGGAGGGAGGGTGGGGAGAGAGCAGGAGCGCGGGGGCGGGTGCGGCTGGCCCAGGGCGGGGCGGGGCGCGCGCCGGGCCGGGCTCTGCCCACTGCACTGGGGCTGCGTGCGGGGCGCGCGCGCGGGGGGCGGCCTGGCGGGCGCGGGGAGGGGGGCGGCTCTCCACGCACCCTGCGCGCCCACATGCCCCCGCCACTGGAGAGGCCCGGCTGCTTGCCAGGCTCGGGCGCGCGGAGAGGGTGTCTGCGGGGACGCGGTGGCGTGCTCTTTCCCCAGGACCGGCTCGAACGTGAAGGCCGGGAGGAGGGCGGGCCGGAGGCGCCCGGGGCCACCTCCCACGCGCCGCGGGCCTTCGAGGCCAGAGGGAGTCACAAGTCACTGCAGGCGGTTGGGACTGGGGAGGTGGGAGCAACAAAGACAGCCGAGTGAGGGTGGCGTTTCGCCTCACCCGGGGCCTCGCTAAACTGCGCACTCCCTGCAAAGCGGCCCGGGTTCGGGACGCACGCCGTTTCGGCCCCCGACTGCGGAACCCGGTGGCTCGGAATGGCGGTGAAAGACCCACCGACGACCCCTCCCCTTAGTAACAAGCCTGTGGGAGCTAAAGAAGCCCCATCCATAATCCCAAGGCCACCATCCAGAGCGTTTTAACGTCACTAAGAAAGCACCGATGGCAAAGCGGCGCGTGATGTCTCATTCATTCACTCAGCATTCAGTTTCCTGAGCCCTCACCATGTGCCAAGCACAGTGCCGGACGCTGGTGATAACAGCATTGTCTGTAGACAGTACCCTTCCTGCCCTGGGAGCTTGTAATCTAGTGTGGGAGACAGACAATAAAGAAGTGAGAAAATAATCAAATTTGGATAAAGCCTGTGCAGGAAAAGTGCAAATAGTGTGTTTAGGAAAGGAGAAGGTGACGTTTTAGCTGAACCCTGAAAGATATGAAAGAGCCAGGCAAAAGCTTGCCAGAAATCAAGCCAGAAGGAGGGACCAAATCTTGATGCTTTGGAACTAAAAGGTGGTGATTGTGATTGGCACCAGGAGAGTTGGGTAGAGTACCAGAATGTAAGGCTGGACAGGTTGACAGGGACCAGATCGTGGATTGCATGCTACGGGCAGGTGTAGTCCATGGACAGGCCACTTCATTCGAAAATCAATGGAAGGGCATTGATTGAGTGGCTTAACCCCAAGGCATGACATAGTTCAACTTATATTTAACTAAACTTTTGTCTTTTGGGATGATTGTAGATTACATGCATTTGTAAGAAATAATACAGAGAGATCTGGGGTCCAATTTCCCCTAATGCAAAACTACACCACAAGATAACCAGAATATTGACATTAATACAATCTACCAATCTTATTTTGATTTCTCCAGTTTTACTTTTACTCGTGTGTGTGTGCATGCACATGTGTGCATGTGGTGTGTATGTTTAGTTCTATACAATTTTATCACGGTGGCCTCTTTGCACCACCATGGTCAATGTATAAAACAGTTTCATCATTGCAAGGATCTCACCTGTTGTATTATAGCTATAAAATAGCAATAACCATCTCTTCAGTTCCCCTAGTCTTTCACCGCTGGCAACCACTAATACATCCTCCATTTCTGTAAGTTTGATATTTTGAGAATGTTTTGTAAATTAATCCATACAATATTCATTTTGAGATTTGCTTTTTTCACTCGGTTTTGAGTCTCTTGAGATTCATCCAAGTTGTTGGGTGTTTCCATAGTTTGTTCTTTTTCTTTTTCCAGATCTGATTTACATTTTTAAAAGACCACCTTGACTACTGTATGGAGAATGGTTCAGAGGAGATTAAAAATTGAAACAGGGAGATTAATTAGGAGGCTTTCTCAATAGCTCTATCAAAGCTGATGGTGGTTTAGATTAGGGTGGTGCTAGTGGAGGGAAGTGGAAGGATTTGATGGAACGGGGTTGCAGACGGAATTGGAGTTGAAGTAGAGACAGCATAGGGTAGACAACTGTTTCGAGGCCTTCCATTGTAAAGGGGAAGAAAAATGGAGCAGAACTGGAGGAGCGAGAAAGGACAAGAAAAGCTGCATGCAGTGGCTCATGCTTGTAATCCCAGCACTTTGGGAGGGCAAGGCAGGCAGATCACGAGGTCAGGAGATAGAGACCACCCTGGCCAACATGGTGAAACATCATCTCTACTGAAAATACAAAAATTAGTTGGATGTGGTGGTGCATGCCTGCAATCCCAGCTACCTGGAAAGCTGAGGCAGGAGAATCACTTGAACCCAGGAGGCGGAGGTTGCAGTGAGTCGAGATTGCGCTACTGCACTCCCGCCTGGCAATGGAGCCAGACTCTGTGTTTAAAAAAAAAAAAAAAAAAAAAAAAAGAAAGAAATTAAGAAAAAGAAAAAAAGGAAAGAAAAGAAAAGATTCCCTTGTCTGTTTGTGATTTGAGAGATGGCAGCCTGTTTGTCAATAGTTGAGGGATAATCAGTAGAGGGGCGTGTGTGAGGCATGACAGAAGGGTTTACTTTTTTTCTTCTTTTTTTCTGAGATGGAATCTCACTCTGTCACCCAGGCTGGAGTACAGTGGCAAGATCTCTGCTCACTGCAACCTCTACCTCCCGGGTTCAAGCAATTCTCCTGACTCAGCCTCCCAAGTAGCTGGAACTATGGGTGCCCAGCACCATGCTCAGCTATTTTTTGTATTTTTAGTAGAGACAGGGGTTTCATCACATTGGCCAGGCTGGTTTCGAACTCCTGACCTTGTGATCTGCCCACCTCGGCCTCCCAAAGTGCTGGGATTACAGGTGTGAGCCACCGCATCTGGACTGACAGGAGGACTTACTAAAGGAGTCAAGTCTCCTGCCTAGGCGAGATGGAATAAGGGCTGGATTTGTGGGGAGAATTGGCTCTCGATCTGCCGAAAGTCATTCTTCACTGTAGGGAAGACCATAGAGGTAGATCATGATGGCAGGGGCGGGTGTAGGGGCAGTGGTGTACATAGATTCAGCAAATAGATCCTCATGACTCCTATTTGCCTCATGTTGCACAAACTGGCTGGTGGTCTCCCTTACCAGAGAACCAGCAGCATAAGCCCTTATAAAGTCCCCTTCTCTACCCCTGGCACCAGGGCCCTGGGTTTTCTCTTTTCCCCTTCTAAACCCTCAGAAGCACTGAAATTTGTTCCTTCTAGATGGCAAGAGAAGTCCTGCTCCACTGCCTAGGAGAAGAGGAAGCCAATCTGCCCCCACTCCATCATGGAAAGGTGCTGAACAATTAGCTCAGCCACAGACAACTCTGAACCCCATACCAGCCCTGCACCCAGCCCAAAAGAAACAGCCAAGAGTCACCCATGATGGCAGGCTCTGGATAGAGGACCTTCTCTCAGGGAAACTTCTGGCTATTCTTTGGCATTCAACCAGTGTTAGTTGTGATTCATTCCTCTCAAGACTTTTTCTGTCCTCCCTCTTCCTTTATTCATTCTTCCTTCTTTTCTTTCCCCATTGTCAACCCCACCCCCATCTCTGCTCAACTCCTACCTTCCTTCCTGCCTCCTCCACTTATTTCCTCCCTTTCTCCCTCATGCAGATATTGGTGATAGTCTAGGTACAGGGCATGCTGTCCTGCCTCCCACGTTGCCCCAGTTTAATCTGCGCCCAAGGCCAGCCCTGTCTGCCTCTTTTAACACTTCATCTCCTTGAGTCAGATGCAATTTCTGTGCGTCATGGAAACAACAGCTTTCCACTGAAAGCATGTAAGGGACTGTAGTGTGTGTTGCAGAACAAGCAAAACGAATAAAAGGAAAGGGGTTGCCCAAATTTCAAACTTGTGTGCTACATTGTGGTAATGTTTTCAGCATTAAAAAGTAAAAAGAAATTAAATAGACTAAAATCAGGTAGTGTGATCTCAGATCTGATCTTTTGCATTTCTGTTTGAGTAAGGAAAAGGGCATGAGGAAAATAGCCTTCGATTTCAATAGAATTTAAAACACTATTGGAAGGAAATATGGAGCATTTATCAGCACACAAAGTAATCAAGTCCTTTACATTCTTTTCAAAAAGTACCATTAGAACTAATAATTCTACATTATTGAAAATGTATTATGTAACAGACAGTTTGCTTACATCATTTTATTTACTCTTATACATTAGATACTTTACAGATGAGGAAACTGAGCCTTAAGCAACTCGAACAATTCTGGAACCAGTATTTAAAACCAAGCAGCATAGCTCTAGAGCCCACAATCCAAACCTCTATACCGTACTTCTAAAACAATGAAAGAAGAGTGTTCATCACTTTTATTACAGTCATCCAAATGGCTGCTTCTTTCAGGCAAGTGATTTTTTCCCACAAAGTGGTGCTAAGTCCTTCATCTGACTTTCTCAATGGAACCCACAGGGAAGCAGTGGATCCATTTCATAATCTCACATGTCCCATCAATGGTGGAGCCCAAAACAACTCCCAGAAAACCACGTCTACTTCTCCAGACAGCCTTACTCCTGCCTCTCCCCAGCCTATTAGGCTTTCAGTCCAGGATCTAGAAGGATCTCCAAAAACATCCTGTGAATTCCCCTCTTGAAACCTTAGTTACTACCAGTCCTTCTGCCTAGAACCGTTTCAACCACTTCCGGGACATCTCAGCGTGACACAGCAGTTCAATCTCAATAGGTCTAAAGCTGAACTCTCCCCTACCTGCCCCAACTCTGACCTATTTTTCTTCCCATATTACCTTTTTCCATTAATGGCACACCACCCACCCAGGTGGCCATAGTAAAAGCTTCTATTACTTTTGACTCTGTCTTTTTCACATCCCATAGGTCAAGTCCTAGAAATTCTACTTCTGAAATAGTGAAACCTCACTGTCTCTTTCAAGCTGTTCCTGACCAACTCAGGCAGAATCCAGTTCCCCCGTAGCATTTGGTCATGCCGATAGCACAGCAGGTAATCGTGGCATACCTGGTCATTTCATGTGTCTATTTTCCCCAGCAGATCATAAGCTCTTTGAGGGCAAGCAATGTATTTTCCTTGTTTATACTTCCAGTTTCTTAGAACATGGTAAGCATTAAATTATAGTAGTTTTTTGTGTTTGTTTTTTGTTTTTTGAGATGCAGTTTCACCCTTTTGCTCAGGCTGGAGTGAAGTGGCGTAATATCTGCTCACTGCAACCTCCACCCACCGGGTTCAAGGGATTCTCCTGCATAGCTGGGATTATAGGCACCTGCCACCACACCTAACTAATTTTTTGTATTTTTAGTACAGATGGGGTTTTGCCATGTTGAAAACTCATTATGGTAAAATACAAACATATGTGTAATAGAGAAAATAATGTAATGAACTTTCATGTACCTAACACCCAACTTCAAAAATTATCAACACATGTTCTATTTCATTTTATTTATAGTTCTCCTACCAGTTCCCTCTAACACACATACACCAGATTATTTTAAATCAAATGCAAAACATCATGTCATTCCATCCAGAAATATTTCAGTGTCTATTGCAAAAAGAAAAAAATGCTTTTCTTCTTTTTATAACATAAGAACAATATCATTATCACACTTAGGAGCAGTTAGCTCAAATTCCTTAATACCGGCAAGTATCCAGTCAGGGTTCTGAATTCTCCAGATGTCTCCCAAATGTTGTTTTTACAGTTCATTTATTTCAACCAGGATATTTTTTTGTGACATGTAAAATTCGTACGAAATTCACATTTCGGTGTCCAGAAATAAAGTACTGTTGGAACACAAGTACATTCATTTGTTTACATATTATCTGTGGTTGCTTCCTCAATACAGCAGTAGAACAGAGTGGTTGTGACAGAGATCAGATGGTCCAGGAAGCTGAAAATACTTGCTGTCTGCTTCTTCAAGGGAAAAGTTTGTTGACCCTTGATATAAACAGTTTCTATTTTGGTGACCTGGTCATCTGTTTAATGCTAAGTATCTTTCCACTTCAAGAAATATCTTTTTTGCTATCATTTCTAATTGACAAATAATCATTGTACATCATTGTATACAATGTATTTCAATACATGTAGACAATGTGTAATGATCAAATCAGGATATTTAGCATACCAATCACCTCAAACTGATATTTCTTTTCTTTTCTTTTCTGTTTTTTTGAGATGGACTCCTGCTCTGTCGTCCAAGCTGGAGTATAGTGGCACAATCTTGGTTCACTGCAACCTCTGCCTCCTAGGTTCAAGCAATTCTCTTGCCTCAGCCTCCCGAGCAACTGGGATTACAAGCACACACCACCATGTCTGGCTACTTTTTTTTTTTTGTATTTTTAGTAGACACGGGATTTCACCATGGTGGCCAGGCGGGTCTGAAACTCCAAACCTCAGGTAATCCACCCACTTTGGACTCCCAAAGTGCTGGGATCACAGGCATGAGCCACTGCACCCAGCCTGATCACTTCTTTGTGTTGGCAACATTCAAATTGACTCCTGGCTTTTTGAAAATAGTTGTTAGCCATAGTCACCCTACAGTGCCATACAACAGAACTTAGTCCTCTCATCTAGCTGTAACATTGTTTGCATTAACCATCTTCTCACTACTACCTTTCCCCTTACCCTTCCCAGTCTCTAGTAACCACTATCTACTCTGTACTTACATGAGATTAACGTTTTTAATTTCCACATATAAGTCAGAATATGCAGTATTTGTCTTTCTGTGCCTGACTTATTTCACTTAACACAATGTCCTCCAAGCTAATAATGTTGCTGTGAACGACAGGGTTTCGTTCTTTGTTTATGGCTGAATAGTACTCCAGTGGGGTGTGTGTGTGTGTGTGTGTGTGTGTGTGTGTACCGCATTTTTCTTATTCATTCATCTGCTGATGGACACAGGTTGATTCCATATCATGGCTGCTGTTGCTGCAATAAAACTTGGGAGCGCACATTTCTTTTTGACATATTGATTTCATTTCCTTTGGATATATACCCAATAGTGGGATTTCTGGATTATAGGCTAGTTCTATTTTTTATTTTTTGAGGAACTCCTATACTGTTTTCCATAATAGCTGTACTAATTTACATTCCCACCAACCATCTACAATAGTTGCACTTTCTCTGCGTCCTCCCCGGCATTTGTTATTTTTGTCATTTTCATAATAGCCATTCTAACTGGGGCAAGGAGACATCTCATTGTGCCAGCCACAATCTTTTAAAGTCCCATTTATTACATTTGGTTACTATGTCTCTAACAAAGGTTCTTGGGTGAATGAATTCCCTCTACCTTCTTTCATCCATTTCTCCCAAATTTTACCTGTTTACAAAGATCTCTCTATCTGATATTGGAACCTGCTCAAACTCTTTTGTCTAGCTCTGTCTTTCTTTTCTTTTCTTTTTTCTTTACTTTGTTTTTTTGTTTTGTTTTGTTTTGAGATGGGATCTCACTCTGTCACCCAGTTGGAGTCCAGTGGTGCGATCTCGACTCACTGCAACCTCAGCTTCCCAGGCTCAAGTGATCCTCCCACCTCAGCCTCCCGAATAACTGGGACCACAGGCATGTACCACCACACCTTTCTTCTCTCTTTTTCTGTAGCACATATCATAACTGCCTCTCACCCTTATTACATTTAATCTTATATTAAAGATATTATGAAGGCAGCTTATCTCTCATGTAAAGTTTTCAGCTTCTTGAGGGTAAGTAAAATGTCTCACTCAGTATTGTGTATTAAAATCGCAATTACTTTTGCACCAACCTAATATCTAGTGGCACCAAGAATAGGGCCTTGCTCCATATTAGACAACCAAATAAATTATTTCTAAGCAGAATGGAGTTAACAATTAAGACCAGCATTCATAGCATCCTTTATCTCCCTCAGGTATAGTCTAAGCACCATGAGCCTTGAAATCTTGCAGATATGGGTTCAAGTCTACACTTGGCCTCGGTTGGTGGTGTGGCCCAGGGTAAGTTACAAACTCAGGTGTGTTCGAACATTTTTGCCCACATGCTTCCTAAAATAATTTTGAAAACCTATGTGCCCCCACATCATTCAATTTAGAAATAATTGATTTGGTTGTCTGAGAAAGGCCCTGTGCTTATGCCACTAGGTACACAACAGTGAGTGAGACATTTTACTTACCCTACCATTCACATTATAAGCTGATGTCTCAACTTTTTCATCCCATGTTTAAACAGTTACAAAACGAAGTCATTTTGGGTGTATAGTATATATTGACATTGTAAAATGATTACATCACTTTTTTATTCTATCCAATTAAATTGAAATAGAGTAGTTGTTTCATACCCGCCATTACCCATTAAATATTATACATGATTAACCTCTTTAACAGTTGTAAATTTTACATTGCTCCTTTTTGCCTTAAAGTCGTATCTCCATTCACTACTTTTACAGAATTTTGTACTAATGTAATATATTTTACAAGTATAAGTTTGTTTTTCATCACTCTATATACACCTCTGCAATGCAAATATGTACAAAAATAAAATTTTAAAAATTATTTCACCATAAAGTTCTGTGTGTTAAAAATAGTTTTCTAGGAGATGGAGTATAAAAAAGTTTCCTGGATAGAGTTATCTTTAGTACACAATTTAATCAGAATAACTTAAATATTTTACAAGATTTGAAAAATAATTTAAATGCACAATGTAAAGTTTTTTGAAATGTACTTTTCGGAGATGGATGAAGTCTTGTCCAATTAGTTCATGCATTTGTGGATAAATATTGCTTATTGTTAGAATGAGACAGTGTTCCATATCCATTTTATTTTGACATTTTACATGTTTAAAAAATATTAAGGTTAAGAAGCTTTGTTCACATAAATAGCTAGAAGGACGTGAAAAGAGCTCGTCTCACAGTGTTAACGTACAAACTTTGTATTTCTTCTGAGTTGTATACCCAAAATCCAATCCCATCATGATCTATTGTCAAAAATTAATTTTAATGATTTATTGGTTGACAATTCTATTAGATCGTTCAGCGTTTTTTTTGAAGACAAAGAATTGGAAACCACCTGTGTTGCAAAAGGTCTTGCTATGCAGGTTCAGGGTCACTCATTTTTCCACAACACCCTTGTTTTGGCTTCTCCCTTTGTTTGGCGCAGGGAGGTTTATATCCCCTGGGGCAATAAGCCAAAGTCAGATTAGTGATGGAGAAAGTGGTTGTCTTTCTTTTGTAAAATGGGAGAAGGGCTGTTGGAAAAAAAGGAAGTGGAAAAGGAGAATCCATCTGCCTCAAACACTGCTTTCTCAGGCAGATCAATTTTTAAAAGTTGAGGGTGTAGAAATTGATTTCTTCACAACTGAATGTGCCCACAGACTCCTAGAAGTTCTTCATGTATCCCCAGTACGACTTAATTTACTTCGCCTCAGTTTCCACATCTGAAATTCAGGGCTAGCATTATCTAAGTCACAGGACTGTTGTGAGAATGAAATCAAATTACCTACCACATGTAATTACCTAGCACAACATCAGAAAGATACTAAGTGTTTGGGAAATATTAGATTCTTACTCCACCTTTCCATCTTGACAGTCCTATTTTTACACAAGTATGATGGATTATCTTTAGCTTTTTTATAGTCTTTTAAAAAAAAGAATAAAAAGGTTATGCTGTTAGGCCAAGATTACAGATGAAATTAATAAATGTGGGCTGTAAATCTAATCAGCACGCTTCCCCATATATTTTTTTAGGCTTTCAGACATTTCTTAAAAAGGAAAGTACAAACAATAATATAATACTAATGCTCCCACTACCCAGAATTCCTAACTCTAACAGTTTATATCTACTTTCTCTCTCTCTTTTTTAAATTTTTTTTTTCAGACTTGGTCAATAGGAAGTGTTTTTGTTTTTGTTTTAACTTTGTTTCTCTTTCGGGAAATAAAATAACTGAATATTACAGGTAAAATATTTAATATTGTCCTCTGTCTCCAGTGGTGTCCCTTCTTTCTCCTGAGTCAATCACTATTCTGAGTTGGTTTTGTTTCATGATTTTGCTTAATGCATATTAGTGGTACCATTAGTCTATATCATTCTGCAACTTTCGTTTGTCTGTTTGACTCAAACTTCTGGCTTTCTTTTATTTTTTTTTTCCTTTCTTTCTTTTTTTGTGAGACAAGGTCTTGCTCCATTGCCCAGGCTGGAGTGCAGTGGCACGGTCTTAGCTCACTGCAGCCTCCACCTCCCAGCCTTAAATGATCCTCCTCCCTCAGCCTCCAGAGTAGCTGGGATTACAGGCGTGTACAACCTTGCCCAGCCAATTTTTGTATTTTTGTAGAAATGGGGTTTAGCCATGTGGGCCAGGCCGGTCTCGAACAACTGACCTCAAGTGATCCACCCCACTTGCCTCCCAAAGTCTGGGATTACAGGCATGAGCCACCATGCCTGGCTTCATTCTTCATTCGTTTCTTCTCCCTGCCACTCCAGTCATTTTAGAAGTCATGCATTCTATTTATATCATACACTCCAAATGAAATCAGTATCTCCATCCTTCTCCAAAACAAGGCAATTTCTCCCACCCCACCCCCAACTCCATTGTTTTTGTTCTCTGTGATTTTATTTCCAGTTTGGTTTTTTGGGCTTTGTTTTGTTTTGAGACAGTCTCACTCCGTCACTCAGGCTGGAGTGCAGTGGTGCCATCACAGCTTACTCTGCAGCCTCCATCTCCTGGGCCCAAGTGATCCTCCCCTCTCAGCCTCCCAAATAGCTGGGACTATAGGCACTCACCATGACAATTGGCTAACTTTTTATATTTGTAGAGAAGGAGTCTCAGTATGTTGCCCAGACTGGTCTCAAACTCCTGGCCTCAGGCGATCTTCCTGCCTCAGCCTCCCAAAGTGCTGGGATTAAAGGTGTGAGGCACTGCGCCCGCCACATATAATTCTTTAAATTTCTGTAAGGTCAGTAATAATACACCTTCTTCTTTTATTTCTTATTTTAGTAACTTGAGTCCCCTTTTTTTTTGGTAGTCGTAAAGAAGGATTGTCAATTTTGTTCATATTTTCAAAGAAACAACTTTTGTTGATTTTACTGTATTACTTATCTATTCTTTATCCAACTTGTTTTTCTTTCTTTCCAATGGATTTTTTTTTTTTTGAGATGGAGTCTCACTCTGTCACCCAGGCTGGAGTGCAGTGGCACGATCTTGGCTCACTGTGACCTCCACCTCCCAGGTTCAAGTGATTCTTCTGCCTCAGCCTCCCAAGAAACTGGGACTACAGGCGCGCACCACCACGCTCAGCTGATTTTTTATTTTTAGTAGAGATGGGGTTTCACCATATTGGCTAGGCTGATCTTGAACTCCTGACATTGTGATCCACCCACTTCAGCCTCCCAAAGTGCTAGGATTATAGGCATGATCCACCTTACCCGGCAGAAGTTTTTATTCAATATGTTACAATCCATTCCTGTCCTTATTCATATTGTTGCTCAAATTGTCCTAAGTGGGGGGCCCCTTCTAGCTGGGTCCTGTATCTTTTCTTTTTTTTTTTTTTTTTTTGAGACAGAGTTTCGCTCTGTTGCCTAGGCTGGGGAGCAGTGGCACGATCTCAGCTCACTGCGACCTCTGCCTCCCTGGTTCAAGTGATTGTCCTGCCTCAGCATCCTGAGTAGCTGGGACCATAAACACCTGCCACCGTGCCCAGCTAATTTTGTATTTTTTTCTAGAGACAAGATTTCACCATGTTGCCCAAGCTGGTCTTGAACTCCTGACCTCAGGTGACCCGCCCACCTTGACCTCTCAAAGTGCTGGGGTTACAGGCATGAGCCATCAAGCCTGGCCAAGCTTGAAATTTCTATTTGTTTTTATCTGAGTTCCTTCCTCAGGAAAGGACTGTCAGGCCTCTCAAAAAAAAAAAAAAAAAAAAAAAAGTATCAACTTTGGGAGGCCCAGGCAGGCAGATCACTTGGGTCAAAGAGTTCAAGACAGCCTGGGCAACCCAGTGAAACCATGTTTCTACTAAAAATACAATAAATTAGCCAGGTGTGGTGATGCAGGCCTGTAGTACCAGCTACTCATGGGGGCTGAGGTGGAGGCTGCAGTGAGCTATGATACTGCCATTGCACTGCAGCCTGGGTAACAGAATAAGACCCTGTCTCAAAAAAACAAAAACACAAAAAAAAAACAAGGAAGAATTGAAACTGACCACACCAGCACATGGAGACAATGAGATGTCTTACCCCTTATTCATCATAATTGCTTCCTTGCCCTCTCTAGTTTCTGTTTTCTTACACATTGTTATATTTCTCCCCTGCTGTGTAAACCCCTAGTTTTTGTTGGTCAGGGAGATGGATTTGAGACTCAGCTCCCATCTTCTCGGCTGCAGCACCCAATTAAAGCCTTCTTCCTTGGCAATAATCATCGTCTCAGTGATTTGCTCTCTGTGCAGCAAGCAACAGGACCTAGACCAAACCCCTGGTGTTTTGGTAACACTCCCTTATCCTCAGGGGACACATTCCAAGACATTCCAAGACTTCCTGTGGATGCCTGAAACTACAGATAGTACCAAACCCTATACACACTATGATATTCAATCTGATAACAGGCACAGGCAGGTGGTGACCACAGCATGAACATCATGGACAAAGGGATGATTCATGTCCTGGGAGGGATAAAGCAGAACTGTTTAAGATTTCATCGTGCTACTCAGAACAACTTAGAGCTTATGATTTGGTTATTTCTGGAATTTTTCATTTAATATTTTTGGGTTTTGGTTGACTGTGAGTAACTGAAACCGCAAAAAGTAAAACCACAGATAAGAGAGGACTACTGTACAAGAACTAGGCGCTGTGTGCTCACTGCCATTGGGATTTCATTGATTCTAGGCCCTTTTACTAGACAGACATGCATTTTAAAATCACGAGGCCAGGTGTGGTGGCTCATGTCTGCAATCCCGGCATTTTGGGAGGCTGAGCCGGGTGGACCACTTGAGGTCAGGAGTTCGAGACAAGCTTGGCCAGCATAGGGAAACCCCATCTCTACTAAAAATGCAAAAATAGCTGGGTGTGTGGCACACACCTGTAATTCCAGCTACTCAGGAGGCTGAGGCACGAGAATTGCTTGAACTAGAGGGAGGCCAAGGTTACAGTAAGCCAAGAGCATGCCACTGTGCTCCAGCCTGGGCGACACAGTGAGACTCAGTCTCAAAATAAATAAATAAATAAATGGAATCATGAATTCATACTAGTAGCTATATTCCAATCCAATATCACATGGTTCTTCCACTCCCTCCCCCGTAACATAACTTGTATTTCCCTTTCCCACAGTGAGAATCCCTACTCCCAGTGTATTTATGCATTTTTCAGCCTATTTACTAATTTGCTGAGTCCAATGATGCACACAAAACAGCTTCAGAATCGCTACAGCAGCAGTGTTGATATGAATAAGAAACCACTAAGAAATGTTTAAGGTTGTTTTGTCATTATTTTTATCTATATATCTTACTGAGTGTGCACAATGAGATTGCTGTGTCAAAAGTTAGCGGACTAATTCTTTTTATTCCACTGCAGTTATATCTTCAGTGTGATATGCAGTTACATTAGTGTATTTGCTGATACTGCATTTTAGTTTTTTCTCATATTCAGTTTTATTTTTGAATATGTAAAAAATTAATGTAATTAGAAACCAAAATATACTCAGAGAAGTCCCATTGTTTTTTTCACATCCCATTCACACCCACTCCTTTTAGGTAATCAAATTGCTTAATATCTGGCTTATCCTTCCTCCAAAATATATTTTGCAGATCTTAGCTACTTTCTTATACAAAAGGAGGAATACTATACATAGTATTTCACATCTTGTAAACACAAGATTTAAATTAAATTTTAGTTTAAAATTTGGAGTTTTTTTTTAAATTTTAATGTTTTTTGAGATGGAGTTTTGCTCTTGTCTGGAGTTCAATGGTGTGATCTTGGCTCACTGCAACCTCCACCTCCTGGGTTGAAGCTATTCTCCTGCCTCAGCCTCCCAAGTAGCTGGAATTACAGGAGCCTGCCATCACACCCACCTAATTTTTGTATTTTTAGTAGAGATGGGGTTTCACCATATTGGCCAGGCTGGTATTGAACTCCTGACTTCAGGGGATCTGCCTGCCTTGGCCTCCCAAAGTTCTTGGATTACAGGTGTGAGCCACCATGCCTGGCCAAATTTAGAGATTTTAAACATGCTGGCTTGAAAAATCCTTTTTAGGTCATTCCTTTTTTTGCATATCTTCAGATATTGGGTCTGTTCGGCCACTTTTGGCGGTGCCCAACTTCCCCATAGATGTTATCATATTGTTTTGGAGCTACTTTTCTCTGGGAGTTTTCTTCTGCACACACATACTGGTGGAGGTGGTTTGTCAGTTCTCCCGGTCCTGGCTCCTTGAGTTAGCAAAAGCTCAGATCAGGGCTTCTTCCTGTAAGATGTGGTAGTTCCAATGCCTATACTCACATGGCGCAAACCAGGCATAGGTCTTATGGTCCTAAAGGGTAGGTAGACCACGTAGGAAGCACGGCTATAAACCTTGCTTTCACACTGAGATCCTAGTGCCAGCCCCCTACCACATACTGGGCAAGTTTGGCCGCATTTCCCCATGGACTTGAAGCCCTATCCTAGACTGCTCCTAGTTCACTACTGTAGTTTCTGTCTCTGTTTCAGACTGTGACAATTTTCAGTTTTCCTCTCATGGTTGATGGTTACGTACTGTTAAATATCTTCAAGACCTTATAGATCATTCCTATGCATTTGAAATAATGTGGGGAGAATTAGGCATATGCTCACTTCACCATCTTGATGTAAAACCATTGATCATTTATTCGACAAATATTTATTGAGACTCACTATATGCAAAGTACTGGCCCAGGTTCTTGGAATACCAAAATAAATTAAAGAAATTATCATAGCTGATGAAAGCTCAATATTCTTTCTCTTTATGCTTTATTAAGAATCTACAATGTACCTTCATAATACAATAAAACCTTTAAAATATATTGGGATTGAGGCTGGGTGCAGTGGCTCACATCTATAATCCTAGCACTTTGGGAGGCTGAGGCGGGCAGATCACTTCAGGTCAGGAGTTCAAGACCAGCCTGGCCAACATGGTGAAACCCCGTCTCTACTAAAAATGCAAAAACAAACAAACAGTTACCCAGGCCTGTAGTCTCAGCACATTAGGAGGCCAAGATGGGTGGATCACGAGGTCTGGAGACTGAGACCACCTTGGCCAACATGATGAAACCCCATCTCTACTAAAATACAAAAAAAAAAAAAAATTAGCTGAGCATAGTGGCCAGCACCTGTAGTCCCAGCTACATGGGAGGCTGAGGCAGGAGAATCACTTGAACCCAGGAGGAGGAGGTTGTAGTGAGCCAAGATGGTGCCACTGTAGTCCAGTCTGGCAAGAGAGCAAGATTCCGTCTGAAAAAAAAAAAAAGAGGCCAGCCATGGTGGCTCACACTTGTAATCCCAGCACTTTGGGAGGCCGAGGCGGGTGGATCACGAGGTCAGGAGATCAAGATCATCCCGGCCAGCATAGTGAAACCCCGTCTCTACTAAAAATACAAAAAATCAGCTGGGCATGGTGGCACACGACTGTAGTCCCAGCTGCTTGGGAGGCTGAGGCAGGAGAATTGCTTGAACCCAGGAGACAGAGATTGCAGTGAGCTGAGATCGCGCCAGTGAGCTACAGGCTGGGCGACAGTGTGACACTCCATCTCAAAAAAATAAAAAAAATTAACCATGCCTGGTGGCATGTGCCTGTAGTCCTAGCTACTCAGGAGGCTGAGGCATGAGAATGGCTTGAACCTGGGAGACAAAGGTTGCAGTGAGCCGAGATCATGCCACTGCACTCCAGCCTGGGCAACAGAGCAAGACTCCATATATATGGATTGCTAGGCTATCTTGAAGGGATGCCCGTCTTGCCTACTTCTTCCTCCCTGCCACCTATACCTGGATATACATTCTCAACATAAAACAGTCTTAAGAAAATAAAAGCTCACTCTGAACAGAAAGCTTTTCTTTTATTCTTCTAATCCTTCTCATCAATTACACTGATGATACCCTCTGAGTCCTTAAATGCTAAAGTAGACCACATGAAACTGCTTCTGAAAAAATAACTCGCCACCTACTCAATACTCTGCTTCTCCCTGGGACCTCTTTCAGTGGAGATGGGAGCCTTGGCTTTTTTAACGGTAAATTATTTTAAAGAATTCACTTGTGAGGATAAATTCTGGTTTCCGGACAGACCTCTTACTTACGCTACCACCCTCCTGGCATTTTTCCTTTGACAAACGTGTACTTAGGCGGTGCGTGACATTTTTCTTGATTATCTTGTTTTATATCTTTTTTTTCCCTCCTCTGGCAATGCTAAAATTAAATGCATTTTCAATCTCTGGTTCAATGCTGAGACAAAAGGCCTCCTCTGCTCTTTGATATTTAACAGGCTGATGTGCTGACTAATTCTGCAGCAGCCTTCTCTATTAGCTTAGTTGCTAAATATAGAACTGGACATGGTGTCTGATAAAAGTAAGTTAATTAAATGTTACTTTTCATCCATTAATATTTCAGTTGTTCACTGTTTAAGCACAAACAGTATTATAGAAAAAGCAACTCAAAATGAAAGTACATATACGTATTCAGAATATTTAAATGTAATACTCAATCATATTTTCTGTTAATTCAGAAGTAAAAGTCACTGATAAGTATGAAACTTTTTATTTTCAAAATGAGGTCAAACACATCATAGACTAATGTTTCCGTTTTTAGAACTATGGGAGCTGAGGGAGGCCAGAGATCCACTGAGGAAAAGCCAGTTTAGGCTTTGGGAGTTTTTTCTGTTTGGGGTCACATCGTGATATTGTCATTATTTTGTTCTCTTTGGGGTTAAATCATGCTATCGTAATTATTTTCTTAGTCTAGATTACCACCTTCAGACTCGTCCCCTATAGGCTTATGGTAAAAAAACTCACAGCTCCTCTCAGCCTGGGATTAAGTCATGCTTAGAGTTGGCTGAATATTAACAGCAGTTGAATTCTGAAGAGTTAGGTAATTTATGTTGTTCATTGATTTATGGGTTTGGCAAAATTGAACAAAAATGGAAGAAAATGAATTCGTGACTTGTTTTCTAGACTGGAATGATTTAGGCGTGAGAGCCGTGCTTGCTCGAGATTAGGCCTATATTTGGGAATCACATAAGTGCTTCTCTATAAAGCTTGTTAAGAAGACAGCCGTGAAGTAGAAGACAGTGACTGAAATTACTAACACTGTCTCTTTTCTGTCCCCCTGCAAAATAATTTTCAGTTCAAATAGCACACCGTTAATTGCTGCAAATGCAGTGCAAATGTAATTAGTCTGAATTCTGTGCTTTTTAAAACAAGGTAGGAATAGAAATAAATAACAAAAACTAATGTTTGTTGATGTGCCTGGAAGTC
The DNA here is from genome assembly GCF_049354715.1 of Callithrix jacchus. Classification (NCBI taxonomy): domain Eukaryota; kingdom Metazoa; phylum Chordata; class Mammalia; order Primates; family Cebidae; genus Callithrix; species Callithrix jacchus. The sequence continues at coordinate 132,924,619 of NC_133524.1, read as the reverse complement.
TTTTAAGTGCTTTTCATGTATGATCTAATTTAGTCATTACAGTAACCTTATGGATGAGGTACTATATTGTCCTATTTTATACATGAGGAAACTGAAGGCTCGGGGCATTAAGCAATTTGCTAGAGGTCACCCAGTTCTTAAAAGGATTTGCCAGTATTTATGCCCAGGCACTCTTTTTTAAAATTAATTAATTAATTAATTGACACAGAGTTTCCCTCTTGTTGCCTAGGCTGGAGTGAAATAGTGCAATGTTGGCTCACTGCAACCTCCACCTCCCTGGTTCAAGCAATTCTCCTGCCTAAGCCTCCTGAGTATCTGGGATTACAGGCATGTGTCACCACGCCAGCTAATTTTGTGTTTTTGTTTTTAAGTAGAGACAGGGTTTCTCCATGTTGGTCAGGCTGGTCTCGAACCATGTGATCACAGCTCCACATGAGCTCAAGTGATCCTCCCGTTACTGCTAGAGGGTCTTAACCACAAGTTGTCCAGGTTCTTGGCATTTTAAACAAAGAATTGGACAGAACACACAGCAAAGCAAGAAAAGAATGAAGCAACAAAAGAACCAAAGCAGGGATTTATTGAAATTGAAACTACATTCCACGGTGTGGGAGCTGGCCAAGCAGTGGCTCAAAGGTCCAGATACAGAATCATTTTGGGTTCGATACCCCCTAGAGGTTTCCCTTGGCCATTTGGTGCTCACCTCATGAAAATGAAGTGGTGGCCTGTGATCAGTCTGATTGGTTGTCGATCAGAGGCTGGAGTGAAGTTACAAAGGTCACACTCCCGTGTAAATGTCTGATTGGTTCCCAAAAGCAACCAATCAGAGGTACTTTAAATTTCTCATCTGCCTGTGCAGAAAAGGTGGGGGTTTGCAAAGGGAGTCACTTCTGATCCTTTTGTTACTTAGGCATGGAAACTTAGGGTTTTCTTTTCAATTTAGTTCTAGGAAGTCGGCCTGAAATGGCCCTAGGTTTCCTGCCTCCAGACCTTATTCTTTTGCTGTACTCCCACCTCAGCTTCATGAGTAGCTGACACCACAAGCGGGCGCCACCACTCCTGGGTAATTTTTGTAGGGATGGGGTTTCCCCGTGTTACCCAGGCTGATCTCAAACTCCTGAGCTCAAGTGATCTGGCTGCCTCAGCCTCCCAAAGTGCTGGGATTACAGACATGAGCCACCACACCCAGCAGAAAAATTTGTAAAACCTCACAGTAAAAGATAATAATGCAACAATAAAAAAATTAAAAATGCAGTATAATAACCACTGACATAACATTTGCATTGCAGCAAGTGTGATAAATAATCTAGAGATGATTTAAAGTGTACAGCACGATGTGCATAGGTGATAATGTGAATACTACAACATTTTATATCGAGGATTATAAGTGTGGATTTTGGCATCCACCAGTGAATGGTCCTGAAACCAATCTCCCATGCATATCAAGAGAGACACAATTGTATAAAGCATGGTCAATATAATGGAAACCCCTCCAAGAGCTCGTAACACAGAATAAAATGTAAACCTATGGCCATGGCCTGCAAAGCCCTGCATGTCTGTCCCTTGCCCCTCTCCCTCATCTCAGCTCCTACCAATCTGTTCCCCTTTCCCTTGCTCCATCCATGTTGGCCTGTCCCTTCATTGAACACACTGAGCTTGTTCCCATGTCAGGGCCATTATGCTTGTTTTTCTCTCAGGCTACATCAATCTTCCCTACATGTTCATATGGCTGGCTTCTTGTCATCAAGTCTTCTCTCACCACCCCATCTAAATAGACCCCAACCCCAGGTCACTGTCACATTGTCCTGTTTTTACACCTCCAGAATGCATATAATTAACAGAATTGATCATCTTTATTTACTTATCATCTCTTTCTCCTGCTAGCATGTAAGTAGCACAAGGGATTTTTTTGTTCCTTTTGTTCACTGTGCTATCCAAAGTGCCCAGAACAGCACTGGCAGCTAGTAGTATTCAAATAAATATTTAATGAATGATCAAATGATTAAGGACTAACTTACTCGTTACCCAGATATATAAGGAAGTCATAGGGCTTTGGAAGAAGAGGAGAGAAACAAAAGAAAGACAAGAAAGAACATTTTAAAGAGAAGGTCAGATCTAAACTGGGAGATAGATTAAAATGATGATGATTTAGAACACATTTTTATTGTTTTTAGGTATAATCACTCTGATTTGCTGTGGCTCTTTTGGCTCGTCTGTTAGTTCATTATATTTTAAAAGCCTAAATCCATCAATGGGGCTGCCATTCAAGCAAGAAAGTTTTTTGAACATGTAGAATAATTAGCCCTCCTCTAACTTTATCTGTTTTATGAATAATACTCTTGACATTATTAAGAAATTGACAACTAGGCCAGGCATGGTGGCTCATGCCTGTAATCCCAGCATTTTGAGAGGCTGAGGCGGGTGGATGGTTTGAGCCCAGGAGTTCATGACCAGCCTGGGCAAGAGGGAGAAACAAAACCCCTTCGCTACAAATAAATAAATAAATAAAATTAGCCAGGCATGATGGCACGTGTCTGTAGTATCTTTACACGGGAATACTCACCTGAGCCTGGGGAGGTCCAGGCTGCAGTGACCCATAACCACACCACTGCACTCCAGCCTGGGCAACAGAGTGAGACTCTGTTACAAAAATAAAGAAAAGAAAAAGAAATTGACAACTAATCAGCTGTTGACTAGCTTTGGGCAGTAACAATGTTTCCAAACCTCAGTCTCAAAACCTCAGAAGGGGATTACATTAGCTCAGGAGTCAGACGCAAAGGACACCGCCTAGCACAGGGCCCGCAGGTCTTGCAACTGATGGAAGTGAGCCTACAGGAGGACCCTGAGAAATTGGATGGAGCGCCATGCTTCAGTGTGGGCCAGAGATGGCCAGGTTTACTCACTTTTTCAAGAAAAGGCAAAAGTCCAGATTTTTATGACTTGTAAATGTTGGCAACTAATTTAAATAGTTTTAAAATACCACCAGGGCCAAGTAAAACATGTCTACAGGCTGTACTTGACTCACAGAACCCTGTCTTGGCTTTCTAAGGTTCTTTCCAACTTCTCAAATGCCTCCCATCTATGAAATTTCTTTTTAAAACTTGACACAAAATCTGGGTAAACATTCTAAAACCCTGACTAGCATGAAAACCTTTTTTAAGATAAAAAAAATATTGTTTCAAGTAAAATAAATGTTCGCTGTATACTTGATTTCTGGCCAATAACATACTAGATATTTTGATAAAGTTATTTATTATTTAATTAGGCATAAAACAAGAAGAACCAGCAATTCAAAGAGAGGGGACTATGCTAACTGTGATGTCTTAAGGCAAAAATAGAAAAGTGGAGGGACTAACTTCTCTAGGTGAGGAGTTTGTGTGCATTTACGTCTACTGCAAAAAACAAAACTCATCCAGAACATTAACTGCAGAGTATGGATCTTGTCCTTGAGAAAATTTTAATCTCACAGGATCTGATTTTCAGTTCATTAAAGAAAGGGGGACGTTTAATGCCAACATCCAGGAATTTTTTTTTAGAGAAAGAACCATAATTACGGAAATACCCAGTCACCCAAGGAGTGTATTAAATACTTTAACTATTAGCAGACAGGTTTCTGGAACAACCAAAGTAAACAGTTTCACATTAACTATTCTCAGATATGACGGTATTGGCTTAGAATTTTTATGATAATCTTAAATCCATTAGTGAGGTCAATTGTTTCCATGTTACCAAAACATACTAATGGGATAATTTGTTAAAGCTTTGTTACTGTGCTGGACATTGTAAAACACTGGAAGCCCTGAAATAACAACCTAAAAATATATATTAACAACCTTTGAATTTAAACTTAAGAGACTGATCATGGTGATTTTTTGTCTCTTATTCAAAATGTCATAGGAACAATCTGAAAATAAAATTAAGAAACTCTTCAATTTATAATAGTATCAAAAGAGTGAATTACTTAGGGATAAATTTAACAAAAGAGATGCAAAACTTCTATTCTGAAAAGTACAAAACGTTGTGCAAAGAAACCAAAGAAGATCTAAACAAATGGAAAGATGTTCCATGTGCATGGAACATAATATTTAATATTGTTAAGATGGCAATATTCCCCAAACTGATTCATAATTTAATGCAATTCCTATCAAAATTCCAATAACAGTTTTTGTGGAAATGGCAAAGGCAATCTTCAAATTGATTTGGAATTACAAGGGGCCCTGAATAGCCAAAAACAATATTGAAAGAAGAAAAATAAAGTTGGAGGACTCACACTTCCAAATATCAAAACTTACCACAAAGCTAGAGTAACCAAACAATGTGCTATTGGAGTAGGGACAGACATATAGAACAATGGAATAGAATTGAGAGTAAAAAATGAACCCATAAGTCTATGATCAACTGATTTCAACATGGATGCCAAGTCCACTCAATGAGGAAAGAAAGAATAGCCTCTTCAATGAATGCTGAGATACCTGGATCTCCACGTGCAAAAGGAATGAAGTACTGATACATGCTACAACATGGGTGAACCTTCAAAACAGTATGCTAAGCAAAAGAACCCAGTCATTAAAAACTTACATATTTATGGTTCCATTTATGTGGAGTGACCAGGTAAGCTAATTTGTAGTTACGAAAAGTAGATTATTTCTTACCTAGGGCTACAGAGTTGGTGGGAAATAGGGAATGCCTACTAATGGCTATAGAGTTTCTTTTGGGGTGACAAAAATGTTCAAAATTGATTTTGGTGATGGTTGCACAACTCTATGAATGCTAAAAACCATTGAACTGTATGCTTTATTTTTTTTGAGGCTTCTCACTCTATCACGCAGGCTGGAGTGCAGTAGCATGATCACAATTCACTGCGGCCGCAACCTTCTGAGCTCAAGCAATCCTCCCACCTCAGCCTCCCGAGTAGCTGGCACCACCACAGGTGTGTACCACCATGCCCGGCTAATTTTGTTAATTTTTGTAGAGATGGTGTCTTGCTATGGTGCCCAGGATGGTCTTGATCTCCGGGGCTCAAGTGAGTCCCCCACCTTGGCCTCCCAAAGTTCCAGGATTACAGGCATGAGCCTCCACTCCTGGCCTAACTGTACCTTTTAAATGGGTGAATTGTCTGGCATTTGAATTATATCTCAATGAAGCTGCTAAAATATAATGGTAGTCTTCCACACTTACAGAAATATAAGATGTATTTATTTCACAGGCATTGGTAGAGCGCCTACTATATGCCATGCACTATGCTACGTGCCATTGGAGCCAAAACAAAATTTTATATCCCTACTGTCTCAGAGTTTATAATACAGTTGTATACATCAATAACTAGAACACCTGGAAGAAAGCCAAGACTGAGCCCAAGAAGGCAGCAAAGTCCTGATGAGAATAAAATCCATTCTTAGTGGAGGAAGTACCTTTTGGGGCTTTGGAGGGTAGCAGCACTTTGACAGGTACAGGTCAGTGAGAAAGGCGATTCTAGCTGTGTGAGGTGGTTAGGGCAGGATGGGGCGACAATGCACAGGAAGAGCAATGGAAGTGAGATGCACCTATTGTGTTAGGAAGTGTCAAGTACCCTAGCTGGCCGGGAGGTAAGAACTGAAGTGTAGTGATCCCCTAAAGCAGTGCAGGTGGGTTAGGCTATATCCTAGAGGGCATTGAATGCCGTGCTAAAATGTTTGCACGTCTCTCACTAGGCAAGAGATAAATAGGAAGGCTTCTGAGCAGAGGAGCTCCATGAGCAGAGCTGTACTTTAGACAACACCCTCATCCCCTACCCTACCTTCACTCCCACCCTTGCCCTGAATCACATGGTGCTCACTACATATATCCTCAAACGACACATGAATTAGCGAGGCTCATGACTTGAAGACACCAGGCACAGAAGAGGCTGAAATGCCAACACAACAGGGATTGAAAGAAGATCTTAAAACCCTCCAGAGAATCAGTCACACAACATACAAAGGAGAATCTGAACCGTATCACCCCTCTCAAGAGCAACGCTGGATGCTACAAGATAACTGAGCAATGCTACAAAAAATGTGAGAGAAAATCATCTTCAACCCAGAATTCCATCCCCAACTACAAAACTCATCAACTGTGAGGTTAAAGACCTTTTCACAAATGCAAGAGATCAGAAACTTTCTCTCTTATGAATCCTACTTAGAGACTACTGGAGGATATGCTCTACCAAAGCAAGGGAATAAAACAAGACTGGAGAACAATTGAGGTTCAGGAAACTAGACCCAACCTAGGACAGTGGCATGGGACAGGATCAGGATGGCAAGTGTGCGTGTGCAACAGACTTGGAAAGCAAGCAGTTGAGATTCGCACAGGAAGATGCTAGGTCCTAGAGAGGTCATGTCTGGGCCAGGTGCAGTGGCTCACACCTGTGATCCAAACACTTTGGGAGGCCGAGGTGGGCGGATCATGAGGCCAGGAGTTCGAGACCAGCCTGACCAGCATGGTGAAACCTCATCTCTACTAAAAATACAAAAATTAGCAGGGCATGGTGGCACACACCTGTAATCCCAGCTACTTGGGAGACTGAGGCAAGAGAATGACTTGAACCCGGGAGGGAGGTAGAGATTGCTGTGAGCCGAGATCGTGCCTCTGCACTCCAGTCTGAGTGACAGAGTGAGACTCCGTCTAAAAAAAAAAAATGAAAGAAAGAAAGAAAGAAAGGTCATGTCTGAGGAAGCAAAGGGGGACTCGATAGAATATGGAGAAGCTATAAAGAATTTATGAAAAGTGGATGATAGATAAACAAAACAAAACTAAGGGTAATTAGAGTTAACAAGGGAAAAAAATATATGACAAGAAAAGAGGCTGAGGCAGGCAGATCACGAGATCAGGAGTTCAAGACCAGCTTGGCCAACATGGTGAAACTCTGTCTCTACTAAAATAACAAAAAAATTAGCTGGGCATCGTGGTATGTGCCTGTAATCCCAGCTACTTAGGAGTCTGAGGCAGGAAAGCTGCTTGAACCTGGGAGGCAGAGGTTGCAGTGAGCCAAGATTGCACCACTGCACTCCAGCCTAGGCGACAGAGCAAGACTCTGTCTAGAAAAAAAAAGAAAAGAAAAAAATAAGCATGGTGTATTACTTGATGACCCCACAATAAGTGTTAACATAGTTGTAATAGTATAAATACTTGTTTTATTTTATTTTTTTTATTATTATTTTTATTTTTATTTGTTATTGCATTTTAGGTTTTGGGGTACATGTGCAGAGCATGCAATACAGTTGCATAGGCACACACATGGCAGTGTGTTTTGTTTGCTTTCTCCCCTTCACCCACATTTGGCATTTCTCCCCAGGCTATCCCTCCCCACCTCCCCCTCCCACTGGCCCTCCCCTTTCCCCCCCAATAGACCCCAGTGTTTAGTACTCCCCTCTCTGTGTCCATGTGTTCTCATTTTTCATCACCCGCCTATGAGTGAGTTGTTTTGTTTTAAAATGCAGTACAGCTATATAGTGTAAGATTGGTAGATCTTTATCTCTACAGTGCTCTTCTAGCATAACAAGAAGTCAATAGATGGTGTCTAAAACAGATGAATCTAGAAACAGCAATAAAATCATATTGTAAAGGAATGTGGTCACAACTGTGATTAAAAAACAGCTAGAAGTATTGAAGTGACTGCTTCTGTGGAGCCAGAATAGAGTATGGTAAAGAGTGGGTAGGGGGACTATGGTTTTTCTTTTTCTTTCTTTCTTTTTTTTCTTTTTGAGAAGAAGTTTCACTCTTGTCGCTTAGGCTGAGGTCCAATGACTCATTGCAACCTCTGCCTCCTGGGTTCAGGTGATTCTTCTGACTTAGCCTCCCAAGTAGCTGGGATTACAGGAGTCTGCCACCATGCCTGGCTAATTTTGTATTTTTAGTAGAGATGGAAATTGACCATGTTTGCCAGGCTGGTCTTGAACTCCTGACCTCAGGTGATCCACCCACCTTGGCCTTCCAAAATGTTGGGATTACAGGCATGAGCCACTGTGCCTGGCTGGTGGTTTTTCATTATATGACTTTCAATTCTGAATTATTTGTTTTATATTATATATGCGTATTCTATTATACATACTTTAAATTATGCAATTATTTAAAAATCTAACTCTGGATGTGTTGTAAAGGTTGACCTGGAGAGGGTAGAAAAATAATGAGAATAAGGGTCTGAACTATCCACAAAGACCCTTCTCTGTTAAGTCTCATAAGAATGTAATCTTTTAGAGTAGAGACCTTGTCTGTTTTGTTCACTTCTATAACCCCAGCATCTAGCACAGTGCCTGGCACCTATAGAAGTTGGACAAATACCTGTCAAATGAATGAATGAATATATCTTGATGTGTTTCTACAAGATTAAATTGCATCTTTTTCTGATTCCTATGGTGATGCTTATTAATAAAAAGAGTGCTTCCTTATATGGCAACAAAATAATAGCCATGCCACTCTTGTCTCCACTTCCTCCAAACAAAACAGAAGCGGGGAGGGGGATCTGCTTCATCTCATGGGAAGCATGGTGATAGTTTCCTGAGGAGCACAGATAAAATCTGTAATGCTGATGTGCCGATTCCCAAGTACATGGTTAGAGGGGATGGTAGGGAGGGATTGTTTTATTTGGACCTAAGTGTTCAGTGTTTCCAAGATTCCATTCTCCTTATCTTTAGCAAATACGCCCCAATCCGATTCATAATTGAAAAAACATGATCTGAATATTTTTCATGCAAGGTATTTTAGCAGAATTTTGTACAAAATCACCACAGGCTTAGGTGGAATTAGATAAACTGATACTTCAAGAGGCTAAGTGCCTGAGAAGTACCATGCCAAGTTGTACAACTGTCTGTAAGCAGTGATAAGGAGTTCTGCATTGAAATCTTAGAAAATAAGAAAGAGAGGCCGGATGCAGAGGCTCACACCTGTAATCCCAGCACTTTGGGAAGCCAAGGTGGGAGGATCATTTGAACCTAGGAGTTTGAGAACAGCCTGGGCAACATGGTGAAACCCCGTCTCAACAACAACAACAGACACAAAAAATTAGCAGGTCGTGGTGGTGTGCACCTGTGTAGTACCTGTAGTCCCAGCTACATGGAAGGATTGCTCAAGCCCGGGAGGTGGAGTTTGCAGTGAGCTATGATTATGCCCCTGCACTCCAGTCTGCACAACAGAGTGAGACCCAGTCTCAAAAAAAAAAAAATGAAGGAAAGAAGAAAAGAAGGAAGGAAGGGAGAGAGGGAGGGAAGGAGGGAGAGAGAGCGAGAGAGAGAAAGCAAGGAAGGAAGGAAGAGAAAGAAAGAAAGGAAGGAAACAAGAAAGAGATGTTGGTTACCCTCTAGCTGAAAACAACTGAACGTCTGTTTAGACTGCAAGCCCACGTCGTGAATCCTCTTGGACTCTGAAGTTTTAACTTCCAAGCAGATGTTCTACTGGTAAAGGACATGAGCAAGTCAAGATTTTTACGATAATCCCCACCAGCTCAGCAATTGCTAGGCTGATAATAGACAAAATTAATTCATCCCTGTGTGGTGGTTACACTACCCAGACATTTAAGCCTAGGGTCTTATTACTTTAGCGTAGTACAATATTGTATCTGTAAAATACAAACCTATCTGTTAACTGCCTGAAGACAAGCTACCAAGGCAAGAAGCCAGATGCAGGGGAGGAAAACATGAATCATATTGGTAGTAATAGGATGCAAGGTGGAGACTCGATTTCCCATATCTTCCTCCCGTCTGGCCCACGTTGATTTCTCCCCCAGCCAGGTCCACTCTGCCACAACTCCCAGCAGCTGCTCCACCTCCGACAATACTCCTTCAAAACTGTGGACGCTCCTACTCTCCTCCAACTTATAGCAGTTAACCCTGTTATTTCCTGCTAACCACTGGAATTTCTAAGCTAGTCAATGTAGCCTGTGTTATATGGTTTTATTTCATTGTTACTTTTATAACACGGAAAAAGGTTTTTTTAAATTAAGAGTTTGGAGAGTGCTCAAAAATGAGAGGCCATTTGCCTTTTCGCAGTGCACACAAGGCATAAAATACTTTTCTCAACATTGTAGCTGCTAACTTACACAAAGAATTTTCCAGGCGCCTAAACATTTGCTTATGCACTTCTACATTCCTACAATACCAATTCAAAAGTTGTGCTGAAATCCTCCATGATTTAGGTGCATAAAAGGAATAGCAAGATCATTTCTCAGGCCAGGAGCAGTGGCTCATGCCTGTAATCCCAGCACTTTGGGAGGCCAAGACGTGTGAATCACGAGGTAAGGAGATCGAGACCAACCTGACCAACATGGTGAAACCCCGTCTCTACTAATATACAAAAATTAACCGAGCGTGGTGGTGCACACCTGTCATCCCAGCTACTCAGGAGGCTGAGGCACAAGAATTGCTTGAACTCGGAAGGCAGAGGTTGCAGTGAGCCAAGATCGCACCACTGCACGCCAGCCTGGGTGACAGAGCGAGACTCCATCTCAAAAATTCAACCACAACAAAAAGATCATTTCTCCTTCATTCTTCTTCCTTTGGAACCAGCAACCAATGCCACTGTAATTCTAGACTAAGCAGTTAAAAGCAAGTGATTTCACTCAAACACCATGGTGTTTGCCCTAAATGTAAAACCTAAGACTCTGTCATTGATCCAGTGTCAGTCAGGGCCCAGGCTGGGTATTGGGGATACAGAAGTCAGTCAAGCAGACCTGGTCTGTGCTCTCATGTAGCTCACAGTGTAATAGGGAGAGCCAGACCATAACCAAGAACTCAAAGAACGCAGCTTTCAGGTTGTGATGAGAGCTATAGCGGAAATAAACAGGAGGGGATGGTAAGAGTCCCTGTCGAGGCACTACTATGGAGATTCAATATTCTTCATATGAATAAGATAGTCTTGCCCTGAGAAGGTTTCAGTCAAGTGAAGGAGGTAGAGTAAAAACAAGTAGACAGATAAATAATCTAATTGTGGGTTATGAGGAAAGAAACGAAGGGTAGTCAGAGAGGGCCTCTCCCAGGAGGTGCTGTGTCAGCTGAGGCCTCATGGGTGAGAAGGGATCGCCTGAGCTCAGAACTGGACAAAGAACATTTCAAGCAGAAGGAGCAAAAGAATCTAAAGTCTCTACGATGGGGAAAAGCCAGACATCTCCAGAAAGGAGGCCAGGGTGGATGGTGGAAGAAGAGAGAGAGTGGAAGGAGAGGAGGTTGGAGAGACGGACAACAGCCAGCTTCTTTGGGGCCTTCCAGTCCATGGTGAACAGTGGGATTCTTATTCCAAGTGCACTGAGAAAATGGAAATGTTGCCTACCATCTCCTATTCCTTGATCTTCTGTTCCTCAGTGGCTCTTTCTCACTGGGCAGATGGGTATAGAGTGTCTGTGAGAAATAAGTGTCTCAAAGTGTAATAAATTAGCTTTGGCCTTAGAAATTTCAAAGATATTTAATTGGATATTTACATACAGTCGGTATCTGCACATCTATTCTTGGAGATTGCTATGGCCAAGTAACCTAGTAAGTGAAGTGGAGTCTGAGTCCACTCCCCTTTCACTCCCTCTAAAATGGTTAGCAGGAATGGTGTTTCCAACATGGAATAGCATTTGTTATGTTCATACTGCCTTCCCCTGTTAATTAATAAGTAACTGAAGGCAGTGGTTTGGTCAATTACATTCTCCTTCCAAAGAGGATGGTAAGTGGGTTACATCAACCTATGTAATGTAACAGGATAAAAAATAATAGATAAAATTCATGACCAAGGGAAAAATAGGAAAAAAAAATAAGTGAAACCAAAAATAAAGTTAAAACAGTGTAAGTTTTAAGTGAATCACAAGTGAATGCCATAAGTGAATCACAAATCTAGCTTTGGGCTACCTGGTGGACAAAGGAAAGAAGGAAGCATGACCAAATTTGTCTTGTCGGTAAGATAAACCAGGCTGGGTGCGCGGTGGCTCACGCCTGTAATCCCAGCAATTTGGGAGGCCAAGGTGGGCGGATCACGAGGTCAGGAGATTGAGACCATCCTGGCTAACACGGTGAAACCCCATCTCTACTAAAAATACAAAAAATTAGCAGCACATGGTGGTGAGCACCTGCAGTTCCAGTTCCTTGGGAGGCGAAGACAGGAGAATCGCTTGAACCCAGGACGCAGAGGTTGCAGTGAGCTGAGATCACACCACTGCACTCCAGCCTGGGCAACAGAGTGACACTCTATCTCAGAAAATAAATAAATACACAAAAATAAAATAAAGATAAACCATAGTTTTGCTCAGGATGAATGCAGCTTTTCCTGGTACAGGAACTTGAGTGAAATTTTAGTGAGTTCTACTAGACTGTAGACATTGCGCTCAAATGAACCTATGTCTCTTTTCAAAAGCAGCTCTCGTGGAGTATATTTATACACCAACACCCATTTTAAGTGTACAAGTTCCTATGTCTTCTTAAAAACTTCTACATGAAAACATCTCAGAAGGTTCTGTAATTAGAGGAGAGAAATATGATCTTTCCTTCAGATAAAGTGATTCATATGAGTAATCATACTTTCTCCTAGCAAAAAGCTCTACACTTATTAGTATACTCCTTCTCATCGCTAATCTTACAGATTATAGTATTTTCATTTTATAAGACGGCGATCCTAAGGCTCAGGAAAGTTGAGCAGTTTAGCTGAAGTCACACAATTTAACCAAAGCTAAACATCAAAACTGGAATGTTACATAAGCCATATTCCTATTCCAATTGCTAAATATGGGTTGATTTTCCCTGTTTACGGATTGCTACTGTTGCAGTATGTTTATCTCACTCAATTGAAGTCCAGAAATGTGAAAGAGGCCCAGGAATTCAAACACTCTTAAGGCCCTATTTCAGATTGCTAAACACAGATTAAGCATTAAGTCATACATTCCAATGCCAAAAACGAAGAAATAAGATGTTTGCTTTTTTAACTTTTTGGATAAACATATGAAAATTTTATTTTGAGCCTTTAAAAAGTAGGTAGAACATTCCATCACATTGGTTCAAAGATCAGTTTCTCAGAAGTTTGCTGGTTGTGGGTTAATGACATATGACCGACCAGGAATATTAATATATAGATAATAGCTTACAAGCAGAATGTGAAATATTAAGATATTATTGCAAAAGACTTTGCTGCTTTCCAGAAGTATATTAACAGGATACCACGAGGTCCAGAAGATTTGTAAATGTATCCCCCTTTTTTATCCAGCATTTTCAAGCTCCTTGTGAAGTATCCTACAGAGCCAAGCAAGGATTTGGCCATCCTGGAGCCAATGATCTTGGAACAGGACATGTTTATGACTTCTTCAGACTCCCCAGCCAGCACAGATCAAGGGCTGGAGAGGGACAAGAAAGCCAAAGGTGCCTGCTTGGATCACCTAAGAACCTAGCACAGTACTGGGAACATAGTAGGTGCTCAGTAATTGGATTTTAACCTGCAGTAAACAGGATGGGGAAAGAGTTTTTACATTTCTTGTTTTTATCCATTTAAAAAAAAAACCCTTTGTGTAGAGCTTGATGAATTTTTGCAACCTGACCACAGCTGTGTTGCCAGTTACCCATTTCTGGTGGAGGATTTTTAACAAGGGACCTAACAGAAATGTGTAAACTCTGCCCATGGCCCTGGAGGAAGACATAGTAGAGTAGGGGAGACAATCACCAAATTACGTTAAACAATTACGATTAAAATTAATGTGCTGAGTGCTTTTATAGAAGTGTGTACATGATACCTCGGGGCATGATGAAGGAAGTAGCTCACTTTACCCTGATTGTTAGTGAAGTCTTCACAGAGGAAGGGACACTTGAGATGGGTCTTAAAGGAAAAGTTTGCCAGGTGAAGGACGGAGATAGAACTTGGCATGTGGAAAGAATAGTGTGGGCAAAGGCAAGTGTGGGAGAGTTGGACAAGCATAGTGTGGCGGGAATACTAGGGGCATGAACATTCCTTCACTGACCCCACAGCACTCTCCATCTGATATTTTTTCCTGCTGCCTTCTCAGCCCAACTTCTCCAAAGAATCATCTACTTACACTGCCTCTTCCTCCTCACCTCCCACCCACTCTTCAACCCCCTCCAACCTATCTTCCAGACTCTCCACTTTATTGAAGCTCTTGCTTCAGTGCTGGCAAGTCCAAGGAACATCATTCTGTCCTTATTCAGCTTCTCAGTGATAATCCAAAAGTCAGTCACTCTCTCATTCTTAGGACAATCTTTTTTTTTTTTTTTTTTTTGCTTTCTGTGACATCCCATATCCTTAAGCCTCTTCTGCAGTGTCTTTTACTTCCCCATTTCCTCTACTCAAGCAGAGTGTAAATAAGCTAATACATGAAAAGTGCTTAGAATAGGTCGTGGTAAGTAGTAAGCATTCAATCAATATTATCTATTACTATTTCTGGTCTCCCGGCAGCATCTTTTTCATTTTTCCAGTCCTGCTATCAGTTTATTCTTATTTTAAGTTATTTCCCAATCTTTAAATTGTTATTCATCAGGGCTCACATGTTAAATACCATCTACATACTCATAGATCAAAAATTTCTATCTTTAGCCTTGTTCACTAACCATTTTTTTCTACACAGCAGCCAGAACATTCTTTTAGAAATTAGTAACAAAGCAAGGATGTCCATTTTCATTACTTTTATTCAACATCAGACTGGAGGTTCTAGCCAGTGCAATAAAGCAAGAAAAAGAAATAAAAGATATATAAATTGGAAAAAAAAAGAAATAAAACTTTTTCTTCAGACAACGTAATTGTGTATAGAAAAAAAATCTAAAGACTCTACAAAAGAACTACTGAACTAATAAGCAAATTAAGCAAGGTTATGAGATAGAAAGTCAACATACAAAACTAATTGTATATTGGCCATGAAAAACTGGAAAAAATTTGAAACACATTATTTATAACATCAAAAATTTCAAACATGCAGAAAAAGTATAATGAGAGCAGTTCAAGATCTCTAGGCTGAAAAATACAATACATTGTTGAAATAAATTAAAGAAGGCCTAGATAAATGGAGAGATATATCATGTCAATGGGTTGGAAGAATCAGTATTGTTAGGATGTCAAAGTCTTTTAAATTGATCTCTGGATTTCATGCAGTCCCATTTATAATCCCAGTCAATTTCTTTTATAGAAATTGACAAGCTGATTATAAATTTATTTGAAAATGCAAAAGACCTAAACAAAACAAACTTGTAAAAGAAAAACTTTGGATGATTCACATTGCCTGCATTCAACACTTACTGTGAAGCTTCTTCGTGGTACTGGCATAAAGATAGGTAAATAGATCAATGGAACAGGACAGAGAGTCCAATGATAACCCCATATAGGTATTGCCAGTTAATTTCAACAAAGGTGCAAAGACAATTTAATTGGGGAAATAATAGTTTGTTCATCAAATAGAGCTGGGAACAGCTAGATATTCTTTTTCTTTCTTTCTTCTTCTTCTTTTTTTTTTTTTGAGATGGACTTTTACTCTAGTTGCACAGGCTGGAGTGCAATGGCACAATCTCAGCTAAGCAATTCTCCCGCCTCAGCCTCCCAAGTAGCTGAAATTATAGGCGCTCACCACCATCCCCAGATAATTTTTTTGTATTTTTAGGAGAGATGGGGTTTCACCACGTTGGCCAGGCTCGTCTTGAACTCCTGACCTCAGGTGATGCACCTGAGGTGTCTTTTGGTAGAGCCAGGTTTCACTATGTTGGCCAGGCTGGTCTTGAACTCCTGACCTTAGGTGATCTGCCTACCTCAGCCTCCCAAAGTGCTGGGATTACAGGCATGAACCACCACACCCAGTCGCAGCTACATATTCTTACGAAACAAAAAGGAACTTTGGCTCACTATCTCACTACTTAATTAAAAATTATTTTTGCATGCATCATTGCCTAAAGGCAAAAGCTAAAATTCGAAAGCTTCTAAAAGAATACGTACACAAATATCTTCATGACATGGGATAGGCAATGGTTTCTTAGACAAGACACAGACAGCACTAATCTTAAAAGAAAAAAATTGATAAATGAAACAATTAAAATTAAACATTTATCCTCATCAAATGACACTATTAAGAAAATGAATAGGTCGATCGCTATGGCTCATGCCTGTAATCCCAGCACTTTGGGAGGCTGAGGCAGGCAGATCACCTGAGGTCAGGAGTTCAAGACCAGCCTGGCCAACACAGTGGAACCTGGCTCTACCAAAAGACACAAAAATTAGCTGTGTGTGCTGGTGGGTACCTGTAATCTCAGCTACTCAGGAGGTTGAGGCAGGAGAATTGCTTGAACCCGGGAGGCAGAGGTTACAGTGAGCCGAGATAGTGCCATTGCACTCCAGCCTGGGCAACAAGAGCAAAACTCCGTCTCAAAAAAAGGAAAATGAATAGTCCAACTATTGTGGAAAGCAGTGTAGCAATTCTTAGAAGAGCTAAAAATAGAACTACCATTCCACTTATCAATCCTGTTACTGAGTATACACCTAAAGGAATATAAATCATCCTACCATAAAGACACATGTATGGGTATGTCCATTGCAGCATTATTCACAATAGTAAAGACATGAAATCAACCTAAATGTGCATCAATGGTAGATTGACTAAAGAAAATGCGGTACATATATGTCATGGCATATTATACAACCATAAAAAAGAATGAGATCATGTCCTTTGCAGGAAGACGTAAGGACCTGGAGGCCATTATCCTTAGCAAACTAATGCAGGAACAGAAAACCAAATGTTACATACTCTTACTTATAAGTGGGAGCTAAATTATGAGAACACATGAACTCATAGAGCAGAACAACAGACACTGGGGTCTACTTGAGGGTGGAGGGTAGGAGGAGGGAGAGAATCAGAAGAAATAACTAATGGGTACTAGGCTTAGTGCCTGGGTAATGAAATAATCTGTACAACAAACCCTTGTGACATAAGTTTACCTATATAACAAATCTGTACATGTACCCATGAACCTAAAACGAATAGTCAAGCCACAGACTGGGAAAAATATTCACAATACATATAAATCACAAAGGACAAAATACAGAAACTTAATAGAAGAATGGACAAAAGAATAGACACTTTAGAAAAGAAGATCTATGAAGGGCCAATAAACACATGAAAAGTTTCTCAGCATTATTAATTATCAGGTAAACGCAAACTAAAACTGCAGTGAAATGCCATTTCATACCCACTAGAATGGCTAAAATCAAAAAGATTGACAGCACAAAATACTAGCGAGGATGTGAAGCAATGGGAAACCTCAAGTACTGCTTATGGAAATGTCAGATGGTGAACCAGGCTGGGCGCAGTGGCTCACACCTGCAATCCCAGCACTTTGGGAGGCTGAGATGGGCAGATCACATGAGGCCAGGAGTCCAAGACCAGCCCGGCCAACACGGTGAAACCCCATCTCTACTAAAAATACAAAAATTACCAAGGCATGGTGGTGCACACTTGTAATCCCAGCTACTCGGGAGGTTGAGGCATGAGAATCACGTGCTGGGAGGCAAAGGTTGCAGTGAGCTGGGATTGTGCCACTACACTCCTGGGAGACAGAGCAACCCTTGTCTCAAAAAAAAAAAAAAAAAAAAAAAAAAGATGGTGAACCACTTCAGAAAACTATTTAGCAAACTCTTACAAAGTTAATCATTTATCTACCTTGATGATATAACAACCAACTTTAATCCTGTGTATTTAGCCAAGATAAATGTAAGCATATGTCCATGAAAAGACTTGTATAAGAATCTTCATAGCAGCCTTATTCATGCTGTCAAAAACTAGACCAAAGCATGCATACATCAATACGAGAAAGGACAAATCGTAATAAATTAATACAATGGATATTACTCAGCAGTAAGAGGAACCAACTACTGATATATATACAGACGAACCAACTACTGAAGAGGGAGGGAGGACAAGGGATGAAAAACTACCTATTCCGTACTATGCTCACTACCTGCAGGGCAAGATCAATCACACCCCAGACCTCAGCTTCACACAATATACCAATGCAACAAACCTGCACATGTACCCCCTGAATCTAAAACAAAAGTTGAAACTATAATTTTTAAAAAAGATGTGTTGGCTATTCCCCTTAAGGGGTAAGCTCTTTACCCCTTCTCCAACTGCATTCTGTGCTCCCCTCTAACATGGATAAATCTCAAAAACTTGTTGAACAAAAGAAAGGAGACATAGAAGTATATAATGTATGATTCCATTTATATGAAGTTCAAGAATAGACAAAAGTGATCTATAGCAGGTGTCCCTAGCTCCTGGGCCACGGACTGGTACCAGTCCTTGGCCTTTTAGGAACCAGGCAACACATCAGGAGGTTAGTGGCCAGCAAGCCAGCATTACTGCCTAAACTCTGCCTCCTGTCAGCATTAGATTCTCATAGGAGTGCAAACTCTATTGTGAACTGCACATGGGAGGGATCTAGGTTGCACACTCCTGAGACTTGAATTGCTCTGAAACCATCTTCCCACCTTACGTGGAGAAATTGTCTTTCATGAAACGATCCCTGGTGCCAAAAAGATTGGGGACCATGGATCTACAGGATAGAACTCAGATCACTGGGTGGGGAGAAGGGGTGACTGCCTGCAAAGGGACATGAAAACTTTTCCTGGAGTATGGGAATGTTTGGTGGCTTGATTTGGGTGTTGGTTACACACGAGTATATAATTACTTAAACTCACTGAACTGAACAATTAAGATTTGTGAATTTTTGTTATAGATAAAATCCAATTAAAATTAAAAATATAAACCTTCAACGCCTGGAATAACAACAACTAAAAGATATCCAACTACTTAATTGACATCACTACTTGGAAAGTTAAATCAACATCTTAAATGAAACTCAGATATTCAGTGGTGGTCTCAAAATCCTTTGCCATCCATGAATAACATAAAGTTATTTGACAGACTGGCTAATTTAGATAGGGTAATTAGAGAGCTGAGGGAACAATATTCCAGACAGAGGGAAAGCAAATGCAAAGACTAAGAAATGAGTTTGGCATGTGCCTGGAACTTAGAAAGTCAGGGAAAAGTGGTGGGTGATGGGAGATGATATCAAAGAGGTAGGGTCAGATCAGGTACGGCCATATAGGCTATGAAGAGGTTTTATTTTGAGTGTGATGAGAAGACACTGGAGGGGTTTTAACAGGTGTTTGACATCACTTGATTTGCATTATAAAGGATTCCTCTGAGTGCTTTGTGGAGAATAGATCTGGGATTTGGAGGATGGGGAACAGTGGAAGCAAAGTGGCCAGTCAGAACATGTGTTTGCCGTGGAATACTATTAGGCCATTCAAAAGAATGAAATCATGTCTTTTGCAGCAACATGGATGCAGCTGGAGGCCATTATCCTAAGTGAATTAACACAGGAATGGAAAATCAAATACCACAGTGCTTAGCGGGAGCTAAGCATTGTGTACACATGGACATAAAGATGGGAGCAATAGGCACTGGAGACTCCAAAAGTGGGGAGGGAGGGAGGGAGGCAAGGGATGAAAAACTACCTATTTTGTACTATGCTCACTACCTGCATGGCAAGATCACACCCCAGACCCCAGCTTCACACAATAAAGCAATGTGACAAACCTGCACATGTACCCCCTGAATCTAAAACAAAAGTTGAAATTATAATTTATAAAAAGATGTGTTAGCTATTCCCCTGAAGCTCTTTATCCCTTCTCAATTGCATTCTATGCTCCCCTCTAACCCTGAAGGCTGATCTTTATAGACAGCATTTCCAGGGCTCCTTTGCTGCCGGTTTTTGGTTGACTTTAGCCAATGGAGGCACTTTCAGGAGACCAGAAGGTGAAGAAGAAAGAGAGAGAGGTCAGGGTACTCCTTACACTCCCATATACCCCATTTTCTTCCTTCCTCACCTGGGTCCTGGCTGTGGCTGTGTTGCTGCAGCCATAGCTCCTGTTGCTTGTTCCTGGTGTTTCACCATCTTTTGGTGTTTTGTTAACCCTATCCATGTTTTGGGTAATAGCTGCATCATTAAACTCTCTTTGGTTAATCTCTTTGAAGTATGCTATCTGTTTTACACTGGTATCCTGAATAGCACAGAAGGCTGTTGCAAGCAAAAACATGATGGTGGCTTGGATGACAGTGGTAGCGTTGGAAATGGTAAGAAGAGGGGAGATTTGAGATACATTTTGGAGGTAGCAATCATAGGATATCTTGAAGAATTGAATATGGAGGATGCGGGAAAGAGAGAAATGGAGGGCAATCTCTTGGATTTAGGTTCAAGTGACTGGTGGTGCTGTTCAGTGAGGCAGGAAGTCTGAGGGAGATATAACCTAATAGGGGTGGAAATGGGGAAATTAAAAATCCGTTTTCAGCGATAATCACTTTGAGTTGTCAGTCAGATATCCAGGTGGGGGTGTCATGAAGGCATGTAGACATAGGAGTCTGGCACTTAGTAGAGATGTTTCGCTAGAGACAGAAATTTGGGAGCCATCAGTCTGTCCTAGTATTTAAAGCCACAGAACAGGATGAGATCACCCAGGGAGAGAGTGTATTGGGGAACCCCCACTGTGTGAGTTGTGAGGGGAGACAGAGCCCATCATCCACTGAGGAAATTGAAAAAGCCAGATACTTACCTTCCCCGACCTCTGGCAGCCTAGGCAAGGGTATGTGACTTAGGCTCAGCCACCCTGGGACCCCTATCCAGGACTTTGAATCTGGAGTCGGTGTTGCAAAGAAGCAAGGGACAGTTTCAAATTTGTTCTGATGGCAGCAGCTGCAGCATCCAGTGGTCATTGGCACTGCTTATTGGCATGGTGTCCATGATCAGCTTTCGGCATCCAAAGGGGATGGCAGGGCACCTAACCAGTCTCTTCCTGTGATGTGAGCTCGGCTGGGACTCCAACCCCTGAGATTCCCTAAGTCTCAGATTGTTTCCCAAGCCTAGTTCACCAGCATTTCTGTCAATTCTGTTTGCAACCTAATTTCGTGCCAGTGAATTTCTTTTCTCCTTAGATTAACTAGGGTTGGTTTCTGTTGGTTACAACTGAGAACCTTGTTAGTACAAATGCCTTGAATTGGTAGGCATGCAACAAATATCTGCTGAGTAAGTGGCCAATTCCCCACCAACCGCAACATCAAATTACTCAGCAAGAAGTCCTATGCATTTCCTCCATGGCTGCCATGTCTAATGGCAGGTACTCCTTTTCATTAATTGACAGCTTTCCTTGGAGTTTTTGGAGAGCGAAGAAAAATGAGGCCAGCAGCTGAAGTAACTATGTTCCAGTCTAACAGGAATAAACATATTGACTTAAGAGTGAACTCAGTTTCCTTCTGAAAATGGCATATGGAAACTATATTATTTGGGAGGAATTCTTCTCTGGATACTCTGGTATTTAATATTATATATATCAAAAACCCATATAGATGTGGTTTGATGTAGCCCATCATTAAACACCAGAGCATCCACATATACATATATATATCCAGAGACAGAGTCTCGCTCTATCACCCAGGCTGGAGTGCAGTGGCATGATCTCTGCTCACTGCAACCTCCGCCTCCTGGGTTCAAGAGATTCTCCTGCCTCAGCCTCCCGAGTACCTGGGACTACAGGCTGGCGCCATCACACCCAGCTAATTTTTGTATTTTTTGGTAGAGATGGGGTTTGACCATGTTGGCCAAGCTGGTCTCTAACTCCTGACCTCAAGTGATCTGCCTGTCTCGGCCTCCCACAGTGCTGGGATTACAGGCGTGAGCCACTGCCTGGCTTAACGTGTGAGTTTTCAAATAGGATAAAACCTCAGACCCTCACAGTTCTTAACACATACTTTTGTTACCAGTGGAGGGTGTCCAGATTCTTTGCGTTTTAAACAAATAATTGGACAAAATGCCCAAACAAAGCAAGGAAAGAAGGAAGCAACAAAAGCAAAGACTTACTGAAAACAAAAGTATACTCCACAGTGTGGGAGCAAGCACAAGCGGTGGCTCAAGGGCCCAAATACAAAATCTTCTCAGCCCCAAATACCTTCTAGAAGTTTCCCATTGGCCACTTGGTGCTCACCTCATTTAAATAGAGCGGTGGCCTACAATTGGAGGCTAAAATGAAATTACTAAGTTGCACTTCTATGCAAATGAAGACTTGGCTCACAATCAGAGGCTGAAGTTACACTCTTATGTAAATGTCTGATTGGTTGCAAAAAGCAACCAATCAGAGGTACTTTCAATTTCCCATCTGCCATGCAAAAAAGATGACAGTTTGCAAAGGGAGTAGGCTCTGGTCCTTTTGTTACTTAGGCATAGAAAGTTAGGGTTTTACTTTCAATTTAGTCCTAGGAAGTCAGCATGAAATGGCCTTAGGTTCTTTGCCTCCAGCCCCTATTCTCCTGCCTCACTCTCAAATGTTTGAATACTATGTATGTATACTAGATTGTAAAATCAAGAGAACACAGATATGTGTCTGTGTATATATACGTGTGTGTGTGTATATATATATATATATGTGTGTGTGTGTATTTTTTGAGATGGGTCTCACTCTGTTGCTCAGGTTGGAGTTCAGTGGCATGATCTCAGCTCACTGCAGCTAATTTTTGTAGTTTTGATCGAGACCGGGTTTTGCCATGTTGCTCAGGCTGGTCTCAAACTCCTGGGCTCAAGCAGTCCACCTGCCTAGGCCTTCCAAAGTTCTGGGATTACAGCAGTGAGCCCCAAGCCCGGCTTATTTTAACAACAGTTATAGAAATTCATGAATTCCCTGATTTTAAGCTATGTATCCATAATGAAAGCAAGGATGCCTGTTGTCCTTTGTGGCTAGAATAAAGAGCTGATGCTTCACTTTGCAAAACTTCTCAAGGTAATTCAATACCCCACTCCTCTTCAGTGTGTTAAATTAAAGTCAACTGTTGTCTTTGAGGAAACTTAAAAAAATTATTGTAACAACAGGATTCTCAGTCTGCTTTGGCAAAATAATGTGGAATTATCCTACATGGTTTTATTTTGTATTTTATTGATTTTGAGCTGCATAAGGAGCCATCTGCTGGGGCTCCAGAAAAGAAACTAATTTTTTGTCTCCAGACTGCTCCAGACCCAAAGAGAAGGTCAGTTTCTCAGCCCAGGAGAGTGTGCAGTCAGTTGGAGCTCTGGTTGAGCAAAAAGTGGGGAAGTCAGCAAATGAAGAAATAAGGCAATTTTTAAAAGATCAATACAGCTGAGGCTAAATCCTGTTGATCCCATCTTAATAACTCTCCCATATCTATAGCCTCCTCTCCATCCCCATTTAGTCTTGGCCAATGAATCTTAAACTTTAAGATGGGCACCAGTTACCTGGGGATCTTGTTATAACGCAGATTCAGACTTGGCAGGTGTGTGCGGTGAGGCCTGAAATTCTGCTTGTTTAACATGATCCCAGGTGATGCACTTTGAATGGCCACTGCTGTAGCATAGCTTAAGTGGATATTTGCAGAATATTTGCAGAATGTGGTCTGCAAATATGATCTCCTTGCCTCCAAGCTTGATCTTATTTTCAATTGATTCTTCATGGAGAATACAGAAATGATTGATTTAGGGCCAGGCACAGTGGCTCATGCCTGTAATTCCAGCACTCTGGGAGGTCCAGGCAGGTGGATCACTTGAGGTCAGTAGTTCCAGACCAGACTGGCCAGCATGGTGAAACTCTGTCTCTGCTAAAAATACAAACACACACACACACACACACACACACACACACACACACACCCCATTAGCCAGGCGGGGTAGCTGACATCTCTAGTCCAAGCTACTTGGGAGGATGAGCCAGGAGGCAGGAGAATCGCTTGAACCTGGGAGGTGGAGGTTGCAGTGAGCCAAGATAGCACCATTGTACTCCAGCCTGGGCAATGGAGCTAGACTTCATCTCAAAAAATAAAATAAAGATTGATTTAGGAGCTAATCCTGAATCTGTAGTATTTCCCTCACCCCTCTCCGCTTAAGGTCCCTCAGTGGCTCCCACTTTTACTAGAATACAGTCCAGACCCCTTACTGCGGCTCCAAAGGCCTCTATGCCCAGGAACCTCCAAAGGCCACTCTGCTCTCACAGCCCTGTGTCCTTGCAAGTCTTGTTCTCTTTCCATCCTTTGGGCTTTCTCCCCTCCGTCTGCCTGGTGAAGCGTCAGGCCTTCAGCATTCTCTGGTAAGCCTTCTCTTTCCCTCCAGGGCTCCTCTTTCCTTCACAGAAGGAGGACTCCTTCCCTGTGTGTTCCTATTCCACCCTGAAAATAGCTCTACCACCAATTTAATCAAACCGATTTTTAATTGTTTACATGGTTACCCCCTAGTACTAAGTAATGAGCTCCTTGAGAGCACAGATTTTCTCCCTTCCTTTCTTCCTCCCTCCTTCCTCTTCCCTCCCTCCCTCTCTCCTTCTTTCTTCTTCCTCCTTCCCTCTCTCCCTCCCTCTTTTTCCTTTCTTCCCTCCTCCCTTCTCTTCCATTCCTCTCCTTCCCTCTTCTTCCTCCTTCTCTCTCCCTCTCTCTTCTTCCTTTTCTTTCTTCCTTCCTCTCTTCCTTTCTTTCTCCCCTCCTTCCTCCCATCCCTCCTCCTCTCTCTCCTCTTCCTCCCTCACTCCATCCCTCCCCTCCCTCCTTTTCCTTCCCTTCCCTCCTTCTCATCCTCCCTTCCCTTCCTTCCTATCTCCTTCTTTCCCTCCCTCCGTCTTTCTTTTTCCCTTTCTGTCACTCTAAACTATCTAAAATTTCTGAAGTTTCTGGCATATAGGACTTCTCAGTCCTGTTTTAATCTCCCTGGAATACCCTTTCCCCACTTTCTAGGTCTGAAAACTCCTACTCATTCTGCAGGATTCAACTCAGATGTGACTTGCTCTTATAAATTTTCATTAATAATTTTTACCCCCACTCTACCCCTAAGTCAGACTAGGGGTTCCACAACACCTGATATAAAGCTCTCCTAGCACTGATCACACTGCTTTTAATGGAATGTTTACTTCTACACTCAGCTGGACTTCACTTCTGTTCAGCACTCACCCACCATAAAACAAAGTGTAGTGAAAGTCAAGAGCTGTCTTTTGTTGCACTCCTTCCATGGGCCCATTATCTCTAATGCTCACAATAACCCCATAAAGGAGGTGTTGCCAACTCAACTGTAAACACGAAGCAACTGAGACTCAATGATTTGCCAAAGGATGCTCAGCCAGGAGGTGGGACAGGAGAGACTGGAACCTAGATGTGACTACAAAGCCATTTCTGCCATATTTCATCATGTATTCCTGTAATTAAAAACAATATTGAAAAATTCCAGACTTTTAGGGGAGGAGGATAAAACGAGATATTCAGTTCGGTGACTCACGCCTATAATCTTAACACTTTGGGAAGCCGACGTGGGTGGATCATGTGAGTCAGGAGCTGGAAAACAGCCTGGGCAACATGACAAAACCCCGTTTCTACGAAAAAAAAAAAAGAAATTATCTGGGCATGGTGGTGCACACCTGTAGTCCCAGCTACTTGGGAGGCTGAGGTGGGAGGATCACTTAAGCCTGGGAGGCAGAGGTTGCAGTGAGCAGAAATTGTGCCACTGCACTCCAGTCTGGGCAACAGAGTGAGAACCTGTCTAAAAAAAAATTACAAATTAACCAGGCATGTTGGCATGTGCCTGTAATTCCAGCTGCTCAGGAGGCTGAGGCAGGAGAATTGCTTGAACGCGGAGGGGGAGGTTGTAGTGAGCCGAGATAATACCACCGCACTCCAGCCCGAATGACAGAGTGAGACACCATCTCAGAAAAAAAAAGGTCATCATATACAGTTTAAAAGTTAGAAATGCAAGAAATACCAAGAGCTTAGCAGGACAAAGACTCCTGCAAACACACATTCTTTCTTTCTTTCTTTTTTTTTTTTTTCTGAGGTAGGGTCTCACTCTGTCACCCAGGCTGGAGTGCAATGGCGTGTTCTCGACTCACTGAAACCTCCACTTCTCATGCTCAAGTAATTCTCATGCCTCAGCCTCCTGAATAGCTGGGACCACAGACATGCACCACCATGCCTGGTTATTTTATTTATTTATTTATTTATTTATTTATTTATTTATTTATTTGGTAGCGATGGGATTTTGCCATGTTGCCCAGGCTGGTCTTCCACATCTGAACTCAAGCAATCCACCCACCTCGGCTTCCCAAAGTGCTGGGATTACAGACATGAGCCACTGTGCCCGGCCAGAAATAAGAAAATTTGCCTTAAAGTCTGTTAAAGAAGCTTATTGGTAGAGATAGAAATAGATATAGATATCTATCTCCTATTGGTTCTGCTTCTCTGACAACCCCGACTAATCCATTATTTATACCACGAGTTGAGTAGCCCTTATCTAAAATGCTTGGGACAGGAAGTGTTTTAGATTTTGGGCTTTTTCCGATTTCTGGATATTTGCAGGTACTTTAACCAGCGGAGCATCACGAGTTTAAAAAGCCTACCTCCAAAATGCTCCAATGAGAATATCCCTTGAGCGTCTTGCTGGCACTCAAAAAGTTTTAGATTTTGGAGTATTCCAGATTTGGGATTTTCAGATTAGGGACACTCAACCTGTATTTGATTTCCACAATAACTGTGTGATCATGGCAGAGCATGTCATTGCCCAGATGAGCAAACAAAATCAGAAATCAGAAAAGTCAGCTGATTTACCCATGATCACTGTTTTGTGTGCCAGATACAGGCCTAGAATCCAGGCCTTTCTGATTCTTCATCCAGTACTCTCCCACTCTAGTAGGCTAGATCCCCTAGGGCTGATGTAGTTTCATTTGTAATGAATGTAATTAGGGCTGGACATCTCTTCAAGAAGCTGTGACCAGAGCAGTGGTCAAAAACCAAACTGACTGCAGGAGCTGGCAGTGAACTAAATGAGTGAGACCACCTTGGGGTGAAGCAGAGAGAGAGTGATGGCACCTATGCTGATCTAGAGAGTATGTATCTTGCTTAAAAAATGTTTAAAATAAAAAATTGTTTTAGGTGGGACACAGTGGCTCACGTCTGTAATCCCAGCACTTTGGGAGGCCAAAGCGGGTGGATCCTGAGGTCAAGAGATGGAGACCATACTGGCTAACATGGTGAAACCCCCTCTCTACTAAAAATACAAAAAAATTAACCAGGCATGGTGGTACACACCTGTAGTCCCAGCTACTTGAGAGGCTGAGGCAGGAGAATAGCTTGAACCTGGGAGGCACAGGTTGCAGTGAGCTGAGATTGTGCCACTGCACTCCAGCTGGGCGACGGAGTGAGACTCTGTCTCAAAATAAACCTGTTTTATACTGAGCTATTCGAACAAAACATGTCTACTGGCCTCACTCAGACCACATATCACCTGTGTATGCCCCCTGGTACTCTAACCATCTCAATGACAGATGATAAAATTGAGATTCAGAGAAGTCAAGTAATTCATTCAAGCTCAAAAAGCTTATTAATGACAGAGAGGAGACTAAAACTGAGCTCTGCTGACTCCCTGCCCAGTCCTCCTCCCATCCTCATCCCCAGGCTGCAATTGCCCCTATTGTGCCCTGATAGGACAGCCACCCAGGACTTCGACCCATAATCCCAGCTTTTACTATGCCTGTGGCCCCATACTCGCTTGCTCCTCATAATAAAAATTCCCCAATCCTTCTCTCAGTTCCCTCTGGGCACTGTTTCAAGTTTGGCCTAATCTGAAAAAAGAATTCATACTAAGGCAGCAATGAGAGGCGATGGCTTAATGTAAATTAGTATAACCAGTCATATCAATTAATTATGTCAAGTCAAAGATTAAATCCCTTTATTGCAAAGTCATTAGGGAAGTCTTTAGAGAACATCATGACTAAGAGTTTGGGATTTGTAGTTATAGAGACCTGGTTTCAAATCCTGGCTGTGTCATTTGGGAAAGTTACTTATCCTCTCTGTGCCTTAGTTTCACTCTCCAAAAATGCGTATAATACTAGTTCAACGTTACAGTGATGGTCTGAGGATTACAGCGAATGTATGCAGTTAGCACAGTATCTGCCATATAGTAATTCATCATAAATGATGGATTTTGAAAAAAAATCTTAGACAATAAAAAGGATGCATGTTATTGTGAGCATTCCTTGGCAATCTGGACTGTTTCTGTGCTTTAGGTCTGGCTGGGGTTTAGAGACAAGAAAGGTGAGGAGGGAGGAAAAGAATCCTCCAAGTTTTTAATATTTTCTCCCAATTTGTAGGTTGCCTCTTCACTCTGTTAATATATGTTCTTTGCTGTGCAGAAGCTTTTTAGTTTGATGTTCTCTCTCTCTCTCTCTCTCTCTCTCTCTCTCTCAACAGGGTTTCACTCCCGTTGCCCAGGATGGAATGCAGTGGTGCACTCTAGGCTTACTACAATCTCTGCCTCCTGGGCTCAAGCAATCCTGCTTCATCCTCCCGAGTATCTGAGACTACAGGCGCACACCACCACGCCTGGTTAATTTTTGTATTTTTAGTAGAGACAGGGTTTGACCACATTGGCCAGACTGAACTGGAACTCCTGGCCTCAAGTGATCCATCCCCCTCGGCCTCCCAAAGTTCTGGGATTACTGGCATGAGCCACCCAGCCTCTTCATTATTATTATTAGTTTGAGACAGAGTTTCACTTTGTCACCCAGGTTGGAGTGGAGTGGCACAATCACGGCTCACCATAGCTTCAACCTCCTAGGCTCAAGCAATCCTCCTACCTCAGCCTCCTGAGTAGCTGGGACTACAGGTATGCGCCACCATGCCTGGTTAATTTTTGTATTTTTTGTAGAGATAGGGTTTCACTGTGTGCCCAGGCTAGTCTGTAACTCCTGGGCTCAAGCGATCCTTCCACCTCTGCTTTGTAAAGTGTTGGGTTTACAGGAGTAAGCCACCATGACTGGCCTCAATGCAATCTCATTCGTCTGTTTTTGCTTTCATTGCCTGAACTTTTGTGGTCAAATGCAAAAAAATCATTGCTCAGGACCATAAAATAGGATTATTAAAAGTGTATAAAATTATGGCTGGGTGTGTTGGCTCACGCCTGTAATCCCAGCAGTTTGGGAGATGAAGGTGGGTGGATCGCTTGAGGCCAGGAGTTTGAGACCAGCCTGGCCAACATGGTGAAACCCTGTCTCTACGAAAACTTAAAAAAAAAAAAAAAAGCCAAGCCTGGTGGCATGCCTGTAATCCCAACTACTTGGGAGGCTGAGGCAGGAGAATTGCTTGAACCTGGGAGGCAGAGGTTGCAGTGACTCGAGATCAGGCCACTGCACTCCAGTCTGGGCGATGGAGCAAGACTCCATCTCAAAACAAGAAAGAGAAAGGAGAGAGAGAGAGAGAGAGAGAGAGAGAGAGAGAGAGAGAAACAGAAAGAAAAATGAATGTGGAAGTGGCATAAAGCTTGGAAGAGGTAGTTAAATATTTTTCACGACAGCATCAGTTTTCGGAAAGGCCCTGAAAGAAATCTGGCTTCCTGGTCCTATTGAGGTGAAAGAGCTGGCTGGGCGTGGTGGCTCTTGACTGTAATCCCAGCACTTTTGGAGACCCAAGTGGGCAGATCACTTAAGGCCAAGAGTTCCTGATCAGCCTGGCCAACATGGTGAAACCCCATCTCTACTAAAAATACAAAAATTAGCCAGGCATGGTGTCATGAGCCTGTAATCACAGCTACTTGGGATGTTGAGGCAGGAGAATTGCTTAAACCCAGGAGGCAGAGGTTGCAGTGAGCCGAGATTGCACCACTGCACTCCAGCCTGGGTGACAGAGAGAGACTCCATCTTAAAAAAAAAAAAAAACTAAAATAAAATAAAGTGTATAAAACTATATACATACAGCCATGCATCGCATTAATGACGTTTCATTCAACCACGGACTGCATATATGATCGTGGTCTCATTGACTATAATGGTACAGAAAAATTCCTATCTCCTAGTTTCGCAGTAGCATAATGCATTACGGTAGTGTTTATCATGATGCTGCTGTAAACAAAGCTACTGCGCTACTTGTGGTGTAAAAGTATAACACATACATTTCTGCTCAGTACGTAATTGGTAACAACTGTCAGCACTGCGCATGCGGGCAGGCGGTTGGGCGCGACCACGTGAGAACTGCGCATGTCGCCCTACTGACTTCCGGTCTGCATCTGGAGCTGCCGGGCCAGACGGCGGCGTGTGGGACTGTGGCCTGTTTGCTGGCTGAGCAGAAGGCCTAGACGAACTGCACCTCGGAGCAGACCTTGGACCCTCTTTGTGCTGAGTCTTCAGAAATTAGTGAGTTGGTATTGGTGCTCAAGCTGCTCGAGAGAAGGTGGGAGAGCTTGCGGGGTGTGAAGGCTGAGGGCCATCCAGCTGGGCAGCATGAGTCAGCAGCAGCCTGAAGAGAACTTGCCCAACCTGCCAATGGACCTGGCGGAGGAGGCGGTTTGCCGCCAAGACGCCACCAGTGCGGAGTGCCCGCTGCCATCAACAATAAGGGATAATTTCAGAAATGCACAACCTGAGTCTAAAATCAAAACCGTAAATGTGAAACCTCAACGTGAGGCATCACTGGCTTGCTTAACCCGAAAATTTGTAGATATTCTCAGATTTGCTCCTGGAGGTGTTGTTAACTTAAAGGAGGCTGCAGCAAAACTGGCAGTGCAGAAACGAAGAATATATGACATCACCAATGTCTTACTTGGAGTCAAACTAATTGAAAAATCAGCTAAGAACCATATTCGGTGGATTGGACCAGATCTTAATCCTGCTGCAACACCCGAAGAAAAGAAGCTACAGGAGGAACTTTGCAAATTATCAGCAACGGAAGATGCCTTAGATGGGTTAATTAATGATTGTACTCAGCAATTGAATGAGTTAACAGATGACAAAGAAATGAAAAAACTAGCATATGTGACATATGAAGAGGTTCACAGATCTGAACTCTTCCAGGAACAGATCGTTTTTGTAATTAAAGCCCCAGTAGGAACCTCATTGGAAGTTTCAGGTTCCCGAGACCCTTTCTTATTACGTCTACATAACCCCAACGAACCTATTAATGTCTGTTTGTGTGTATCGAAGGAAGATGCAGCTAACGATACATCTGAGGGTGCCGGGACTTCATCTGAGAGTGCTGGGACTTCATCGGAATGCGCTGGGACTTCATCTGAGAGCAGTCATCTAGAATGCCCTGAAGAAGAAGAAAATCCTCAGCAAAGTGAAGAATTGCTTGACATGAGCAACTAACTGGTAACATTTGAGAATTCATGTATTGTTGAGGTTTTAGGGGAGCATCCTTTGTGGAGAATTACACGTCACATTTGATTTTTTTTAATTGCATTTTAGGTTTTGGGGTACATGTGAAGAATATGCAAGATAATTGCATAGGTACACACATGGCAGTGTAATTTGCTGCCTTCCTCCCCTTCACCTATATCTGGCATTTCTCCCCATGCTATCTCTCCCCAACTCCCCACCCCCCGTTGTCCCTCCCCGATTCCCCCCAACAGACCCCAGTGTGTAGTGCTCCCCTCCCTGTGTCCATGTGTTCTCATTGTTCAACACCCACCTATGAGTGAGAACATGCGGTATTTCATTTTCTGTTCTTGTGTCAGTTTCCTGAGAATTATGTTCTCCAGGTTCATGCGTGTCCCTACAAAGGACACTAACTCATCATTTTTTATTGCTGCAGAATATTCTATGGTGTATATGTGCCACATTTTCCCTGTCCAGTCTATCATTGTTGGGTATTTGGGTTGATTGCAGTTCTACATTTGATTCTTATAGCAGTGGACATGGAGTGCTCTTGTTTTCTGTTAGTGGCAGCATTACCACCAGTACTATTTTTGAGTAGTTCACGACTTAGATTTCTGAATAATTCTGGTTTCCACATTAAAAAACGACTCTAAGGCCGGGCGCGGTGGCTCAAACCTGTAATCCCAGCACTTTGGGAGGCCAAGGCGGGTGGATCATGAGGTCAAGAGATCGAGACCATCCTGGTCAAAATGGTGAAACCCCGTCTCTACTAAAGATACAAAAAATTAGCTGGGCATGGTGGCGCATGCCTGTAATCTCAGCTACTCAGGAGGCTGAGGCAGGAGAATTGCCTGAACCCAGGAGGCGGAGGTTGTGATGAGCCGAGATCGCACCATTGCACTCCAGCCCGGGTAACAAAAGCGAAACTCCGTCTCAAAAGAAAATAAAAAAAGCAACTCTGTGTATAATTATGCACTGCTTTTTGTCGTCGGAATAGATATCTTGTCTCCTGAAATAGCTTCAGCACAAAGGGTGTCATCAAAATGACAGTCAGGCCTGAAATGGATGGTTGTTTTCAGACTACCCTTTCCTTCAGGGATTATGTCATACATCACAAAAGAAATTGCCTTACACTGGTTCATGTTTGCAGTTACCATTGTACATTGGATCCAAATGTGGTCTAAACTTTATACAGAAGATTAGATTACTTATCAACTATTTCCAAGTGACACTTTTGCTCTTGTACAGCCAAAGTAATGTATATATTGGAAAGTGAAAAATTATCTGATTTTTTTGGTATCTATCACTTACTAGAATACTCTGGATGAGGGTTAGAGGACAGTTTTTCCAAACTGCTACACGTAGAAATATCATAAATGTGCTGTACATTTACATTCATGGATTTAAGTGTTTTAATACGGTTTCTAATGCTAAATTTTGAGTTGGATACTTCTTGATTTTAAGCTGTCTGCCACATTGCTGTATCTCAGCAAATTGATGACATGCTCCAAGGCTTTGCGGCCAGGTATAGAAATTGTTATCAAATGATAGAGTAATTGATTGTGAATGTAAATTCAATTGTGGGGAAAACTGGAACTGAAGGTTTTTGCAAGCAGATTTTGTAATGTGTTTCTGTATGCAGCCCGGCTTTCAATCAAAGGGCTTTTACTTACAGTAAGTTCTACCATGCCCTCTCTCCAGCTCTGGTCCTACATTTCCACATACCTAGCGATTGTCACCTCACTGGGTAAGTCATTTACCACTCTGTGCCTCTGTTTACTCTGTGGTTTACCATTAGACTATGAGCTCCTTGAGGGACTTTGTTGTACTCACTCTTATGTCCCATCACCTTGCACGGTGCTTGGCCCATAAAATATTGCTCAATTTTTTTTTTTTTAAGAGATGAGGTCTTTCCCAGTTGCCCAGCCTGGAGTGCAGTGGCAGCCTCTAATACCTGGGCTCACAAGATTCTACCACCTCAGCCTCCTAGGAAGCTGGGACTACAGGTATGCACCACCACCACACCCAGCTCATTTTTGTATTTTTGTTTTTTCTGTAGAGAAGATGTCTCCCTATGTTGCCCAGGCTGGTCTCAACCTCCTGGCTTCAAGCAGTCCTATTTCAGCCTCCCAAAGTGCTGAGATCACAGGCATGAGCCACTGCACCTGACTTAAATGTTTGAACAAAAACAAGATAGTAAATGACTATGTGACTGGTTTTTGTATTTACTATGCTATAGTTTTTAGAATTACTTTACTCCTACTTATATAGAAAAAAGTTAATTGTAAAACAGCCTTAGGCAGTCCCAGCAGGAGGTCTTCCAGAAGAAAGCATTGTTATCACAGGAGATGACAGCTTCATGTTTATTGTCCCTGAAGACCTTCCAGTGGGGGGAGCAAGATGTGGTGGTAAAAGACTGATACTGATGATCCTGACTGTGTATGCCTGGGCTAATGTGCATGTTTGTGTCTTAGTTCTAACAAAAATGTTTAAAAGGTAAAAAAAAAGTTGTAATAGTTAAAATCTTATCAATTAAGAATACAAATAAAAATATATATTAAATTGGGCTTAAAAAAAGAAAATATTTTTAAAATGCATTTTTGTACATCTGTATAATGCTTGTATTTTAAGCTGTGTTATGAATAAAGTTTATAAAATGAAAATGTTACAGTATGTTAAGGTTGATTAATTAATTTATTTTTGAGACAGGGTCTGGTTCTGTTGCCCAGCCTGGAGTGCAGAGGCACAGTCATGCCTCACCGCAGCCTCGATCTCCTGGGCTCAAGTGATTCTTCCACCTCCACCTCCCGAGTAGCTGGGACTACAGGAACATGCCTGTAGCTAATATTTGCATTTTTTGTATAGGTGGGGTTTTGCCATGTTGCCCAGGCGGGTCTTGAACTCATGAGCTGAAGCAATCCACCCACCTTGGCCTCTCAAAGTGCTGGGATTGCAGGCATGAGCTACAACTTATTATTGAAGAAAGAACTTTTTTGTTTGTTTTTTACAAATTTATCAGAGCCCAAGTATACAGTGTTTATAAATTCTACAGGAGTGTACAGTAGTGTCCTAGGCCTTCGCATTCACTCACCACCCACTCACTGACTCACCCAGAGCAACTTCCAGTCCCGGATGTTCCATTTATGGTCAATACTCTATACAAGTGTATTAATACCTTTATTTTATCATTTGTACCATCTTTTCACTGCACATTTTCTATATTTAGATATGTTAAAATACACAAATATTTACCATATGTTCCAATTGCCTACCAGTATTCAGTACAATAACATACTGTACAGGTTTTTGGTCTGGGAGGAATAGGTGATACCAAATAGCCTAGGTGAGTAGTAGGCGATACCATCAAGGCTTATGTAAGTACACTCTATGATGTTCACACAATGATGAATTGCGTAATGATGCATTTCTCAGAGCATATCCCTGTAACCACCCAGTGAGTTCATTTTTCTCATTGCCCAGATAGAGCCAATTTATCAGGACAGGGAATGGTAATAGAGAAAGAGTTAAAGTCACACAGAGCCAGCTGAACAGGAGGCCAGAGTCTTATTATTACTCAAATCAGCCTCCCACAAAATTCAGAGGCTAGGATTTTTCAGGGTTAGTTTGGAAGGCTGGGGAATGGATGCTGCTTATTGGTTGGGGATGCGATCATAGGAATGTGGAAAATGGTCCTTGTGTGTGCTGAGTCCACTTTTGGGTTGGGCCACAGGGCCACCTGGTGGGACTGGGTGGAGCCAGCAGTTGTCAGAAATGCAAAAACCTGAAAAGATGTCTCAAAAGGACAATCTTGAGTTCTACAATAGTGATGTTATCTGTAGGAGTAATTGGGAGGTTGTAAATCTTGTCATCTCAGGAAAAATGGGTGGTATTGTCTACACTTTAGCAGTATCCAGGCTCCTCTCATCCTCTTAACCTGCTGGTCCTTCACTAGCTTTACAAAGACATTTTAGTTTGGGGGGAAGGGTTGTTGCCACTTGAAGTAGCCCAGGGATGACTAAGCGCAGTTTAGAGGTGAAAGGAAGATGGGGGTTGGTTAAATCAGATCTCTTTCACTGTTATAATTTTCACAAAGGTGGTTTCATCTCCATCTTTACATTGCACATGACTATATGTATGTATGTGTGCATAAGTGCTCTAAGTCAAATGGTGTTCCCATACATTAATGTATATAGACACCGTCACCAGATTATTTTTATGTAAACAAGAGCTTTTTTTATATACTTTAAGTGTAAATGGAGATTACTTGCAGTGCTATTCTGTGGTGGACCAGGAATAAAATCACAGAAACAGAATAATCACAGAATAGACAAATTAGAGCCAGTATGTAGAATTGGGCATATTAGGGCCAGGCACAGTGGCTCACACCTGTAATCCCAGCACTTTGGGAGGCTGAGGCAGGCAGATCAAGAGGTCAAGAGATCAAGACCATCCTGGCCAACGTGGTGAAACCCGTCTCTACTAAAAATTCAAAAATTAGCTGGGTGTGGTGGCATGTGCCTGTAGTCCCAGGTACTTGGGAGGCTGAGGCAGGAGAATTGCTTGAACCCAGGAGGCAGAGGTTGCAGTCAGCCAAGATTGTGCCACTGCACTCCAGCCTGGTGACAGAGCGAGACTCCGTCTCAAACAAAAAACAAAAAGAAAGAAAGAAAACAAGAGTTGGGAGTATTAGCCAGGAAACTGTGAGAGGCCAGACATAGACTAGTAATAATAAAGCACAAAAAGTGAAAGAAGGGTTAGTAAGCAGGTAAACTACTTCTCTGCTTGTTAATCTCAACATTTCTTATCAGTAAGTGGAAAAAAGATTGGAGATCAGGCCATGAATGGTGGCTCATGCGTGTAATCCCAGGACTTTGGGAGGCCGAAGTGGGCAAATTACTCAAAGCTAGAAGTTTGAGACCTGTCTGGCCAACATGGTGAAACCCTGTCTCTACTAAAAATACATACACACAAAAAAGAGCTGGGCCTGGTGGCACGCGCCTGTAATCACAGCTTCTCGGGAGGCTGAGGCACCAGAATTACTTGAACCTGGGAGGCAGAGGTTGCAGTGAGTTGAGATCGTGCCACTGCACTCCAGCCTGGGTGACAGAGTGAGAAAAAAAAAAAACTTAATATGGAAGTGGCAGAAAGCTTGGAAGAGGTGGTTAAGTACCTTGCATGAAGCATCCATTTTCAAAAAGGCCCAGAAAGAAATCTGGCTTCCTGGTCCTATCAAGATGAAAGAGCTGGTCAGGTATGGTGGCTCACTTCTGTAATCCTAGCATTTTGGGAGGCTGAGGTGGGCAGATCACTTGAGGTCAGGAGTTTGAGACCAGCCTAGCCAACGTGATGAACCCCATTCTACTAAAAATACAGAAGAATAAATGAGCCAGGATGGTGGTGCATGCCTGTAGTCCCAGCTACTCGGGAGGCTGAGGCAGGAGAATCACTTGATCCTGGGAGGCGGAGTGAGCCGAGATCACACCACTGCACTCCAGCCTGGGTGACAGAGTAAGACCCTGTCTCAAAATAAACAAATAATTTAAAATACCATTACAGGCGTGTACCACTACACATGGCTAATTTTTGTATTTTTAGTAGAGAAGGAGGGTCTCACCATGTTGCCAAGGCTGGTCTCAAACTCCTGACCTCAAGTGATCTGCCTGCCTTGGCCTCCCAAAGAGCTGGGATTACAGCCATTGCGCCTGGCCAGTTTTTGCCATTACTGTTAATGGTAAAAACGTGATTACTTTTGCACCAACCTGATACATGCTTGGTATCAAGTTGAGGAATTTTCTTTCTATTCCCATTTTTCTGAGAGGTTTTAAACCACAAATGGGTGTTAAATTTTGTCAGATACATTTACAGTATCAATTGACATGATCATTATGATCATGTTATTTTTCTTCTTTAGCCTGTTGATACGGTGAATCACATTGGTTGATTTTCAAATGTTGAAACAGCCTTGCAAACTGGGGTTAAATTTCACTTACTCGTGGTATATAATTATTTTCGTACATTGTTGAATTTGATTTGCTAATATTTTGTGAAGGGTTTTTCTGTCTATCACGAGCAATTTTGATGTGTAGTGTGTGTGTGTGTGTGTGTGTGTGTGTGTGTGTGTGTCTACTATCTGCCTGTTTTGGTATCTGGTTAATATAAGCTTGCTAAAATGGTGGAAAGTGTATTACCAGGGTTTGTCAGAGAAACAGAATAGGCATATTTAGAACATTTACATTAATGTAACTATTGATCTGTTATACTTTATTTGCCACTTTATTATTTGTTTTCTCCTTGTTCCTTCTGTCTCTCATTCCTCTGTTTCTCTTTTCCTGCTTACCTATGGCTCCCTTGAACATTATTAAAAATTAAATTTTGATTTATCTATATTTGAAAAATGGAGCCCGGAGGGTGGCTTATGCCTGTAATCTCAACATTTTGGGAGGCTGAGGTGGGTGGATTACCCGAGGTCGGGAGTTCGAGACTAGCCCGGACAACATGTTGAAACCTCGTCTCTACTAAAATTCCAAAAATAAGCCAGGCATGGTGGCACATGCTTGTAGTCTCAGCTGCTTGGGAGGCTGAGTCATGAGAACAGCTTGAACCTGGGGGGCAGAGGTTGCAGTGAGCCAAGATTGCGCCACTGTACTTCAGCCTGGGTGACAGAATGAGACCCTGTCTCAAAAAAAAGAAAAAAGAAAAAGAAAAATGGGGAGAGTATAGTGTCCTGTAAATATTGTCTTTGTAATGACGTATGTATTCTCTAAGAAGATACAGGTTTTTCCACCATGCTCCTGACTTTCTTTTGAACCCTTCCTGACAGAATCTTCAACATCTACATTTCTATCAACAGTCTATCCAAGGCAATGTAAGATTGTTCTATCATGCTCTTCAAAATTCTTCTAGCCTCTTCCCATTACCCAATGCCAAAGCCACTTCCACCTAAATACTTAGATATTTGTTGCAGTAGCACCCTATTTCTGATGCAGAAATTTGTATCAGTCAGGATTCAGTTAGGGGATAAAGGACCAGTAGGAGATATATTTTGAGACTTACTGGTGTAAGCTGGTCTTGAACTCCTGATCTTATGCAATTGTAGAGTCTGGCCAGACAAGACTGAAATCTATAGGGAAGACTGACAAAAAGGGCAGTCTGGATAAATGGGCAGATTCAGGCATAAACTGAATCTGCTATCTATAGGCAAGATTTCTTCTTCTGAGAAGCCCCAGCTCTGCTCTTAAGGCTTTTCACCTGATTGAATCAAGCCCGCCAAGATTATCTAGGATAATCTCCCATGCTTAAAGTTAACTGACTGGACTTTCATCATATCTACAAAGGTGTTTCACAGCAACACCTAGATTTATGTTTGATTGACTAACTGAGGACTATAGCTTAACCAAGAACATATAAAACGGCATCACAGAGTGTCTATTGCCACAATCACTTTTTTTGAGACAAGGTCTAGCTCTGTCACCCAGGCTGGAGTGCAGTGGTGCAGTCTTGGCTCACCGCAACCTCTGCCTCTCAGGCTTGAGCCACCCTCCCACCTCAGGCTCCCAAGTAGCTGGGACTACAGGCACATGCCACTATGCCTGGCTAATTTTTGTAATTTTTGTAGAGATGGGGATCTCACTTCATTGCCCAGACTGGTCCTGAACTCCTGAGCTCAAGTGATCTGCCCTCTTTGGCCCCCCCAGAGTGCTGGGATTATAGGCGTGAGCCACTGCACCTGGCCCACAATCACTTTTTTAAATGTTTGACAATATATACTAAAGCTAAACATACATATACTCTATGATCCAGCAAGTGCCATTTCAGGTTTCCACCTAATATAAATCCATGTTTCACCAAAAGACGTGTACAAGAATGCTCATTATCACATTATTTATATTAGCTTGCAATTGGAAACGTCCACAATTTCCATCAAGGAGAAAGGATAAACAAATTGTATTAGATTCATCTGGCCAGGTACGGTCACTCATGCCTGTAATGCTAGCACTTTGGGAGGCCAAAGCTGGAGGATGACTTGAGCCCAGGAGTTCAGGACCAGCCCGGGCAACGTAGTGAGACCCTGTCTCTACTAAAAATAAAAATAAATAAATAGGTGTGGTGGTACCCACCTGTGGTCCCAGCTGCTCAGGAAGCTGAGGTGGGAGGATTGATTGCCTGAACCCAGGAGGTGAAGGCTGCAGTGAGCCAAAATTGTGCCACTGCATTCTAGCCTGGGTGACATAGTGAGACCCTGTCTCAAAAGTTAAAAAATTTAAAAAAATAGATTCATTCTGTGAATTACTACTTGGCAATGAAAAAAAGCAAACTGTCGCTATCTGCGACAGTTTGTCAATGAATCTCACAGACATAATGACAAGCAACAAAAAAGCCATTCACAAATGAGTGCATCCTGTATGATCTCATTTATATAAAGTTCAGAAACAGGCAAAACTAACCTTGCAAGGAGGCACAAGGAAGCTTTCTGGATGCTGCTAATGTTCTGTTTCTTGATCTGGGTGGTGGTTTTATAAAAAATACATATATATGTCTGTGTGCATGTGTTTATGTGTGTTAATCTGTACACTTAAGACCTATGCACTTTACATAAGTTATACCTTAATAAATTATTTTTAAAAATCCAGAAATGCAAGAAAAATAAGTTGAAACCAGTAAGATAATCTGTAATGTCTAATACTTTTAAAGGAGAGCATGAGGGAGACACCACAGAGAATTTAGCATCCCAGCGAAAAACTTGGGGGCTTTAGTTGACCACAAGTTTTGTGTGAGTCAGTCATGTGACATGACAATTTTAAAAGTTCATGTAATTTAAGCTGCTTTAGCAGATACAAAATCTCTGTTGTATTTCATATTGTTGGTTCCAGTCCATCATTTTCAAATCTCTTTGAATCCTAATTCTTTCATGTAGGACAGAATGGGGTTGTTGAAAGAATTCTTAACTAGAAAAATAAAGTAAAGCCTTCTAACTATCTTTCTAATGAATACAACAATTTTAATGTTGAGCATAAGTCCAATGAGTTATTTTCTTTTTTAAAATTTATTTTTATTGTTTGAGACAGAGTTTTGCTCTGTCGCCCAGGCTAGAGTGCAGTGCCTTGATCTCAACTCACTGCAGCCTCTGCCTCCCAGGCTCAAGCAATTCTCGTGCCTTAGCCTCTTTAGTAGCTGGGACTACAGGCGCCTTGCACCACATCCAGCTAATTTTTGTATTTTTTGTAGAGATGGGGTTTCACCATGTTGGCCAGGCTGGTCTCAAAATCTTGGCCTCAAGTGATCCGCCCACCTCCGCTCCCAAAGTGCTGGGATTACAGGAGTGAAACACCTCGCCCAGCCCTTTTGTGATATTTTCAACGTAAAAATGCACACTTTGATAATTTGCATGAGAGCTTGCTTTAGAACACTAAACTCTCACAAGTGCCAGTCACCGGCCACTACAGAAAGATTTTTGAGATTTCGTATCCCAAAACAATTGAGTGTTGAGGTTCCATTTATTCAATTCTGCCCTAAGTTTTTTTGCATACATTTCCTTTGAAAAGTGTAAGGCATTTCAGTGTATAAGTGAAGAAATTAACTGTAAAATAAAATGTTTATTTTCTGGCAGTGAACAGCCCTCGGAAGTCATGTTGCCTCATTTGAATTTTATTTTACAGTATAGTTGTGCATTTAATATAGTGGTAATTTAAATTATTTATTTATTTTGAGATAGGGTCTCACTCTGTCACCCAGGGTGGAGTGCAATGGTGTGATCTCGGCTCACTGTAGCCTTCACCTCCCAGGTTCAAGTGATTCTCCTGCCTCAGCCTCCCAAGTAGCTGGGACTACAGGCATGTGCCACCATGCCCAGCTAATTTTTGTATTTTTAGTAGAGACAGGGTTTTATCATATCAGCCACGCTGATCTTGAACTCCTGACCTCAAGTGATTCAGCTGCCTCGGCCTTCCAAAGTGCTGGGGTTACAGCTGTGAGCCACTGCACTCCGCCAGTTATTTCCTTTATAACTGGACTTAGGTTTAGAGACCAGATGAAACATTACCCAAAAGTTTCTGACAAATTTAAGAGGATATATAAACCAAAAATTAAGATAATAATGAGAAAGTTAACCTTGCTATATACAGGGGATCTTGAGATGAAAATCTGGGAAGGAACATGGAAAGGGTTTTTTAAATTATTTTGAATATTGGAAGGGCTGGCATATGGAAGAGGGCATATCTGGTCACTCTTCAGGGCAGAGCTCAACCTACAGGTAGATGTGACAGTGATGCCAACTTGAGTTCTGTAATAAGAAGAAAACTCCCTGCAATCTCAGCTACTTAGGAGGCAATCTCAGCTACTTAGAAGCAAGATCACTAGAGCTCAGGAATTTGAAGCTGCTGTGAACCATAATCATACTTCTACACTCCAGTCTGGGCAACAGAATAAGACCCTATTTCTCAAATAAATTTTAAAAAATGAAATAAGGCTGGGCATGGTGGTTCATGCCTATAATCCCAGCAATTTGGGAGACTGAGATGGGTGAATTGCTTGAACTCATGAGTTTGAGACCAGCCTGGGCAACATGGTGAAACCCATCTCTACAAAAAATACAAAAATTTAGCCAGGCATAGTGGCTCATGCCTGTAATCCCAGCTACTTGGGAGGCTGAGGCAGGAGGATCACTTGAGCCGAGAAGGCAGAGGTTGCAGTGAGCAGAGATTGCACCACTGTACTCCAGTCCAGGCAACAGAGGGAGACCCCATCTCAAAAATAAATTTAAAAAACCCAAAAATACAAAAACTAGCTGGTCATGGTGGCACATGCCTGTAGTCCCAGCTAATTAGGAAAATGAAGTGGGAGGACTGCTTGAGCCTGGGAGGCAGAGCTGGTAGTGAGCCGAGATCACATCACTGCACTCCAGCCTGGGCGATAGAGCCAGACCTTGTTTAAAAATAGTAATAAATAAATAGGCCAGGCGTGGTGACTCACACCTATAATCTCAGCACTTTGGGAGGCCAACGCAGGTGGAAAACTGGAGGTCAGGAGTTTCAGACCAGCCTGGCCAACACGGCGAAACTCCATCTCTCCTGAAAATACAAAAATTAGCCAGGTATGGTGGCACATGCCCGTAATCCCAGTTAGGAGGCTGAGGCAGGAGAATGGCTTGAACCAAGGAGGTGGAGGCTGCAGTGATCCAAGATCATGCCACTGCACTCCATTCTGAGAGAAGGAATGAGACTCTGTCGACCTCCACCCCCAAAAAAATAATAAGATAAAATAAAAAATTCCTAATGCCTGGGAAAGAGAGCTGGAGTTTCAAAGATACTGAGAGAAGAAACATGCTAATATCTATGTTCAATCATTACTCATTACCTTTTCTTTACAATCGCTTCAAAGTGGTCAGTGGGGATGCCTGTAAAGACTGTTTTTTTCTAAGACGGCGTCTTGCTCTTGTAGCTCAGGCTGGAATGCAGTGGCACGATCTCGGCTCACCACAACCTCTGCCTCTCGGGTTCTCCTGTCTTAACCTCCTGAGTAGCTGGGATTACAGGCGCATGCCACCACTACCAGCTAATTTTTGTATTATTAGTAGAGATGGAGTTTACATCATATTGGTCAGGCTGGTCTTGAACCCAACTTCAGGTCATCTGCCCACCTCCGCTTCCCAAAGCGCTGGGATTACAGGTGTGAGCCACCACACCTAGACCTGTAAACATTTTTTAAACTAGAAATGGATGAGAAATAGAAGGCAAGGTGCAAGGTTATTGCAACTTCCCCAAGGTGCCTCTGTAAAATTGAGCTAATACCAAATCCCAAGTTTATATTTTCAGATGAAAGGGACTAGTTCCAAATGCTGTCTGGATTCTCCAGTCCATATGTGGGGCCACCCACTTCAAAATCTTACGTCCTTTAAGCAGCATTAAAACGGGCCTTATTATGACCCTTTTACAAACATTCTCTTCAACTACACTCTCCTTGACCCTCTAAAACTGAAGTCCAGCTATGTGAAAAACCCACCAAATATTTATGCTCAACTGTTTTTGCTTAAACTGTATCTAATTTAGTGCTGTTGACATCAAAGATAAAGGATTATGCTAGCACATGTTGGTCAATCTGACCCTGTCTAGAATGCAGTGCTTATTTTTATTATATGGCTGCAAAAATACTGTCACAAGTATCTATGACTAGTAGGTACATAAAAGTTATTAAAATGCATTCTCTTATTAAAGTAGTGCAAAAAATATGTAAACAAGTAAATCTAGAAGCAAACATATTTCATTTGCTTAAATAGCACTAAGGAAGCCACCAAAGCAAAGCTGCGCTGGCAGGCAGCAGGGAGATAATTTCAGTGATGATATGACATGATAAATTGCCTCTGCTGTACACAATTTTCACTCCAGAAAAAAAATTAATCACCTACTCCTGTCACATTGTTCTTTCCCACTGATGCGTATGTCAGTTATGTTATCTCTGGAGTCTGAGCAGGACCAAGTTTGTCCTTTGTGACTGCACCTCCAAAGACGCATAACCACTAAAGAAAAACAAATCCACAAAGCCTTGCCTGCTTTTGGATAACTGCTAAAATGGAAATCTCATTGTTTGGATCCCATGTACATGTATGCATTAATTGTCTGGAGTTACCTATAGAATAATCATCTTTTGGCAAGGCACAACGGCTCACACCTGTAATCCCAGCTCTTTGGGAGGCCAAGGCAGGCGGATCACCTGAAGTCAGGAGTTTGAGACCAGCCTGGCCAACATTGTGAAACCCCATCTCTACTAAAAATACAGAAAAATTAGGCAGGCATGGTGGTGTATGCCTGTAATCCCAGCTACTTGGCAGGCTGAGGCAGGAGAATCTCTTGAACATGGGAAGTGGAGGTTGCAGTGAGCTGAGATGGCGCAACTTGACTCCAGCCTGGGCGACAAGAGTGAAACTCCGTCTCAAAAAAAAGAATAATCATCTTTTGGGGCAAGAAACTTTGAAAGGAGGCAAGAACAGCTGTACTGTGACCCGTGGAAGTTGGATTTGGCATTCTAGCACTTACCAGAGGTGTGAATCTAGGAAATTCACTCAACTCTTCAGTTTCCTCATCTGTAAAATATGAATAATAATTCACCTTCCTGGGGTTGTTATGAAAACGAAGTGATATCATGAATGTGAGGTGTCTACACAGTGTATGTCTGTTAATTGGTAACTGGTGTTATTATTCAGTCACTTAACTAATATTTATTGTACACCTTTTTGTGAAACACTGTTCTAGGTGCTGGGAATATTGCAGAGAATAAAGTCACCAAAAGCCTTTCACAGGAGACCTTAAATTTACTGCGGGGTTGGCTCAGCACTTTGAGAGGCTGAGGTGGTAAGATCACTTGAGCCCAGGAGTTCAAAACCAGCCTAGGCAACATAGGTGTGAGACCCCAATCTCTATTTTTGTATAATTTTTTAAATAAAAAAATTTTAAATCTACTGAGGGGAAACAAACAAAAACATCAAACACATAGTTTGTTAAAAGATAATAATTGTTATGGAGAAAAACATAGCAGGCCAAGAGAATAAGGAATGCTGGGATTGGGGGTAGGTGGAAGTTTTGGATGGGTTGGTTACCTAAGTTGGTGACAAGGGAGCTAAGACCTGAAAGAAATGAAGTGAGCCAGGAGCCATGATGATAACTGAGGGAACTGTGTTTCAGGTAGAGACAATAGCAACTTGAGAGTCCTGAAATAGAAGCGTG
Organism: Callithrix jacchus; assembly: GCF_049354715.1. NCBI lineage: Eukaryota > Metazoa > Chordata > Mammalia > Primates > Cebidae > Callithrix > Callithrix jacchus. Next base: position 132,879,776 of record NC_133524.1, on the reverse strand, counting down.
CTGGGCAGGTGGTTCAGAAAAACAGGGAGGCCAGTGTAGAGTGGTATGAATGAATGAATGAGTGAATGAATGAATGACAGGGAAAGTAGCAGGGCCAGATCATGTAAGGCCTTGTAGGGCTTGGCATGTAGCAAGTGGAATAGGTATTATTATGATATGATCATCACCTAACTCATATATTTAAAGAATCACCCTTTGCTGGGTTGAAAATAAACTGTAGAAGGGACAAGGGTGGTAGCAGGGAGATCACTGAGATAACTAGATGAGAAGTGATGGTTCGTTTGGATAAGAGTAATAGCAGTGGAGGCTATAAGACATAGTCAGATTCTGGCTATATTTTGAAGTTAGAGCCATCAGGCTTTCCTGATTTAGTAGATGTGGGGTGTGAATGAGAGAGGTTGGAGTCCAAGATGATTCTAAGGTTTTGATGCCTGAGTAACTGGAGGGATAAGATTGTCATAATCTGTGATGAAGGCTACACAGGCAGAGCAGGTTCTAGGAGATCAGCAGCTAGTTTTGAAACATGTTAAGTTTGGAGTGTCTATTAGAGATCCATGGGACAGATTAAATAGGCAGTTGGGTATCCAAATCTAGAGTTCAAGGGGAGAGGTCACACTGGTGTCATCAGTGTGTGGATTGTATGTAAATCTGTAGAGCAGGATGAGATCACCAAGGACTAAGGATAGATAAAAAGGAAAAGGTATTGAGCTCTGGAGCACTTCAATTTTAATAAGTGAGGGAGAAGAATAGGCAAATGCATACAAATGCAAAGTAGATTCATAATTGTCAGGGGCCAGGAGTAGGGATGGAGAGTGATTGTTAATGCATAAAGGGCTACTTTTTGGGGTGATGACAATGTTTTAGAATTAGTGGTGATGATTGTACAACTCTGTGAGTATACAAAAAAAGCCACTTAATTGTATATTATGGAAGGTTACATTTTATGGTATGTGGATTATATATCATTTAGAAAAAAATAAGTCAGGTAGAAGAGGATAAATCAGCAAAGGAGATACAGAAGGAGATGGGAAGAAAACCAGAAATAGATTACCCTAGAAAGAAAGTGAAAAAAAAATGTTGCAAAAGGAGTGTGTCAAATGCTGTTGACACTTCACCTAAGTTGAGGACGGAAGGCTGTATTATTAGATTGAACATCATGAAGATCATCGATGACCTTGACAAGAGCCAGTTAGGTGGAATGGTGGAATGGTGAAAGCCGGCCTGTAGTGAGATGGGAAAAAGATCTCACTATTGGAGGGTGCTAAGGAACAAACTCATTATTATTATTGTTATTATTATTATTACTGAGACAGGGGGCTGCAGTACAGTGGGGCAATCTCTGCTCACTGACCTCCCCCTCTTGGGCTCAAGTGAATCTCCTACCTCAGCCTCCCAAGTCACTGAGACTATAGGTGTGCACCATCATGCCCAGCTAATTCTTGTATTTTTAGTAGAGACGGGGTTCCACCATGTTGGCCATGCAGGTCTCAAACTCCTAAACTCAAGTGATCCACCTGCCTTGGCCTCCCTAAGTGCTTAGATTACAGGCATGAGCCAATGCGCCCAGACCCAGCTCACTGTTTTTAAAAACTGGTAAGTAAAGGGAAGAAATCAAGCATCTCTCCTGCCTTTCTATAGAAACATACAGTAAGTGAGGGGACATTTCTTTTTATAGAAGTATTCCAAGTAATAAATGAAGAAGGGATGACAGAATTCTAATATCACCACTTTGCAAACTGCAGTGGAGCACCAACAGCTGCCAATATCACACAGAGGCACTATCACAACTCTGTACATCCTAATGGAAGTACACACCACCACCAATGAAATGATCATGCCAAAAAAAATCTGATTAAACTTCTAGATCCAACCAGCAATGTACAGGAAATTCAAACGATGGAAGAGCATGTTAAATGACACCGCAAGGATGCAGTAGTAAACTCCAGCCTGTGGAACATTGTATAGAATAAACAACCAGTTTTTCCAACAAATATATTTTAAGGGAAAAAAAGAAGCCAGGCGCAGTGGCTCACGCCTGTAATCCCAGCATTTTGGGAGGCCAAGGAGGTTGGATCACCTGAGGTCAGGAGTTCAAGACCAACCTGACCAACATAGTGAAACCCCGTCTCTACTAAAAATATAAAAATTAGCTGGGCATGGTGGCAGGCACCTGTAATCCCAGCTACTCTGGAGGCTGAGACAGGAGAATCATTTGAACCCAAGAGGTGGAGGTTGCAGTGAGCTGAAATCGTGCCACTGCACTCCAGCCTGGGTGACAGAGTGAGACTCCATCTCAAACAAACAAACAAAAAAAGAGATGGCGGGAGAACGTATAGATTAAGGGAGACATATCAAGTAATTGCAATGTGTGGACCTTATTTGGAACCAAATTTAAACAAATTTAAAAAAATTGTGACATCACGAGACTATTACAAATGTGAAGAGGATATCAAAGATATATTTTACAGACGTATACTAATTATATTGTAGTTAAGATTATACAATACATAGGGTTTGCTTCAAAACAGTTTGTGAGGGAAGTGGGTAAAGGAACAGATGAAAAGAATGTTCACTATGGCAGAATCATTTTTGAAGCTAACTGATGGGTGCTTCAGATAGATCTTACTACTCCTTCAACTCTCTACTCTATGGTCTACTTTTATATATGTTTGAAATTCTCCATAACAAAAATTTTAAATATGTGAGCAAATATGCCAAAATATTCACAGTCATTGGTGCTGAATAATGGGAACATAAGTACGATGTTACTTTCTGTAGTTTTCTCTATTTTTACAATTTTTCACAAAACCCCAGCAACTATACATTTTAAAGTACACTAGAAGAATCTTAATGTATGGCCTTATACTTTTCTGTACCTGTGGTGTCTAGACATTTTTTCTGGTACAATTGGAATTCTCATTATAGAACTTGGGAAGTCTTGTAAATCTCATGGAGTAGCATTTCTTAAGAATTCTTAAGATCAGATTTTTGGGAGGTACTGAGTACAGAAGACTGTATTGATGGTACATGACAAGGTGAGGATCTCTAGGCCCCTCCCATTCTTCAGGGGGTCTGACATGGAAATTGTATCAAGGAGTGGAGAATATCAGTGTGTTGGGGGAATGAGGGGAGCAGGGACTCCCCACCAGCTGACAGCCCACCCTCTCTCTTCCTCTCATGCTCTTGCTGAGGCTGGTGGTCTGGGAGTTCTCACTCCTTAGAGGCTATGTAGACCATGGGGTTCACCACCCTGTTACTTCAGCCAAATTCATTGTCATAGCAGGAAACGAGCTTGACAGAGTGGTCGTTCAAGGTGATGCCAGCCCCAGTGTCGAAATTGGAGTAGTGGGTGTTGCTGTTGAAGTCAAAGGATACAACCTGGTGCTCAGTGTAGCCCAGGATGCACCTGAGGGGGACCTCCTGAAGGCAGGTGAAGATGCCTGCCTCACCACTTTCTTGATATCATATTTGCCAGGTCTTTCCAGAAGGCAGGTCAGGTGATGATCTTGGCCCGGGAGGGGTTAAGCAGTTTGGGGTGCAGGAGACATTGCTGACGATCTTGAGGCTCTTTTAGTACTTCTCATGTTTATGCCCATCACAAACTTGGGGCCATCAGCAGAGGGAGCAGAGATGATGACCATTTCAGCTCCCCCCAAAATAAGTCCTAGTTTTCTCCATGGCGGTGAAGACACCAGTGCACTCCACAGCATAATCAACGCCAGCATCACCGCGTTTCATTTTAGTAGGATCTTGCTCCTGGAAGACGGCGATGGGATTTCCAATGATGACAAACTTCCCATTCTCAGCCTTGACGGTGCAGTGGAACTTGCCATGGGTGGAATCAGACAGGAACATGTAGACCATGTAGTTGAGGTCAATGATGGTGACAATATACACTTTGCCAGAGTTAAAAGCAGCCCTGGTGACAAGGAACCCAGTACAGCCAAATCGTTTACTCTGGCCTTTATTTTTACCATGGTGTCTCAGGGACATGAGAAGATGGTGCTGCACGAGAAGATGCAGTGGATCAGTTCTAGTGTCCAAGAGGAATAGAAAAACATGAATGGGCAGGGGGAAGGAGGGAGGGAGAAGAGAGGAAGAATGTGAGTAGGAGAGAGACTTTGGAGACAACACTTTCAAAGAGCTTTAGTGTAAAAGGAAAGAGAAAAAATGGGGCAGTTGCTAGAGAGGAAAGTGGGTCAAGAGACATGTTTGTTCATTGATGAGAATGATCTAGTAAAGCAGGAAAAATTAATGATTTAGAAGAAGAGAGGAGAAATGTTATAGCCATGTTCTTCAGTAGGTGAGAGGGGTGGCAATCTAGTAGACAAGTGGAAGAGTTGCACTTTGATGGGAGACACCTCTTCCATTGCAACATATTTGGTTGTGGGAGCTTTGAGAAGTCCTTTTTATCTTCTGACTGCTTCTATTCCCTCAATAAAATAGGAAATGGGATCATCTGCTGAGAGTGAGGATGGGAGAGGAAGTGTTGGCACTTTGAAGAGAGACGAATAGATGTGACAGTCTTTGAGGAGAGTTGGAGAAGGAATATCTAGAGAACTAGTTTGGTTGCCAGGCAGGCAGCTCTAAAGACTTACCGGTGGCTAGCAGTCATTCATTTAAAGTGAGGGCAATCATCAGCCATTGTGGTTTTGTACTTTCTCTCGGCCACGTCAGCTACAGGCACAGAGTAGGCAAAGAGTTGAATAGAACAAGGTTCGGGGTTTTGTGAAGCGATTATGCAGATGTGAGGAGGGTGAGGAGCTTGAATGTATGCAAGAGAGTGATTATAGCAACTAAGCATTGAAGGAAAGCTCAGTAAATTGGGGAGAGAGGACATCAAGTCGGTGGGGGACAGTGAAAATGAAGGAAGATGTATGGATTGGATGTCTCATGCAGGCAAAAATAGAGTCACTAGTGGGAGCGAGCTGAACAGGGAGAAGATGGTAGTCTATCTAGCCTTGCAACAAGACATTGAAAGTTTTGGTAGAAAACTTGGTAATGGTCAGCTCTAGGGTCTGATCATGGAAGTGAGTGGCTGAGGTGGGGTCGGGGGAGACAAGATCATTGAAGGAGAGACGGTCAAGGAATGGAGAAGCCACAGGTGGAAGGGTATTCCTCATGGATACTGAGGTGGCAGTGGTGATATTACAAAAGGTTGTAGTTGTGACAGTGGCAGCAGCAGATGCAGTTGTTATGGTTGTCATTGTGAATAAGGAGACAGATGCAACTCTGTTAAGAAGGCAAACGTTGGCCAGGTGAGGTAGCTCAAGCCTGTAGTCTCAGCACTTTGGGAGGCCAAAGCAGGCAGACCACAAGGTCAGGAGTTCAAGACCAGCCTGGCCAACATGGTGAAATCCTGTCTCTACTAAAAATTAAAAAATTAGCCAGGCTTGGTGGTGATCACCTGTAATCCCAGCTACTTGGGAGGCTGAGGTAGGAGAATCACTTGAACCTGGGATACGGAGGTTGTAGTGAGCTGAGATCACGACCTTGTACTCCAGCCTGGGCAACAAGAGTGAAACTCCATCTCGAAAAAAGAGAAAATGCAAACTTCTTCCTTACAGAGAGGTCTTCTCGGCCAACCTCATTAAAGGAGCCCTTCTCACACTCTGTCTTCTGCCCTATCACTACTCATCCTATTACTCTATTTTATTTTCTCGAATGCATTCATTGCTGTCAGAAAAATGGCATGCTTATTTAGTTGTTTTCCTTATCTGTCTTTTCCACTAGATTGTAAACTCCATGAATTTGCCTTTTTCAATGCTTCGTTCTCAGGGCCCATATGGTGCACTTAATAGTAGCCAGTTGAAAATGATGAAAAAAAGAATGAGGAGTTTTATCATACATGTGCTGCATTCTTAGCACATAGGAGGACTCTTTATGGGAACTTTGGAAAGTTGAGAGAACGGAATGCATTTAGGAAAGAGTGTGCCTGTGTCAAGTAGGAGAATGTTAGGTGTTACACACTGATTGAATATAAAAATCTCTGGAGTGACTTTCCCTGCACAGCCCATTGAGGATCTGATCAGAGTTTCCAGGCAAAGAACCTGTAGCAGGTCCTTCTGTGTGATACACTGCCCGCTCCCCTTATCTTCTCCATACTTCTTAAATTTCGTTTCTTAGAGATTCGTCTTCGATTAACAGCCATGAGAAGCTGTCACTCATGTACTAATTTCTGGGCCGGGTGTGGTGGTTCACACCTATAATCCTGGCACTTTTAGAGACTGAGGTGAACAGATCACTTGAGGTCAGGAGCTCAAAACCAGCCTAGCCAACATGGTGAAATCCCATCTCTACTAAAAAATACAAAAAAAAAAAAAATTAACCTGGCATGGTGGCAGTTGCCTGCTTTTAACTCTGGCAAAGTGTATATTGTCCCAGCTACTTGGGGGGCTGAGGCAGGAGAACCACCTGAACCCAGGAGGCAGAGGTTGCAGTGCCACTGCACTCCAGCCTGGGCAACAGGGTGAGATGCTGTCTCAAAAAGTAAATAAATGAAATGAAACGATAATAATGATTTCCGAACAGAAGGACTCCTGATTAAGAGGAAGAACAAGTAGTTGATCTGAAGAAGAATGCTGTGGTGGGGGTTGTATAGAGTTTCATGAGGTCACTAAGGGACCTGGGAACACAGGGTGTATCTGTCCGTTTTCATGCTGCTGAGAAAGACATACCTGAGAGTGGGCAATTTACAAAAGAAAGGTTTAATGGACTTACAGTTCCAAATGGTTGGGGAGGCTTCACAATCATGGTGGAAGATGAAAAGCATGTTTCACATGGTGGCAGACAAGAGAAGACTTTGTGCAGGGAAACTCCTCTTTTCTTATTTTTATTTTAATTTATTTTTTATATTTTATTGTAATTTAGGTTCTGGGGTACATGTGAGGAACATGCATGATTGTTGCATAGGTACATACATGGCAATGTGCTTTGCTGCCTTCCTCCCCATCACCTATATCTGGCATTTCTCCCCATGCTATCCCTACCCAACTCCCTACCCCACAATGTCCCTCTCTTAGTCCCCCAAACAGACCCCAGTATGTGATGCTTCCCTCCTGTGTCCATGTGTTCTCATTGTTCAACACCCTCCTATGAGTGAGAACATGCAGTGTTAGATTTTCTGTTCTTGTGTCAGTTTTCAGAGGATGATGGTTTCCAGGTTCATCCAAGTCCCTGCAAAGGACATGAACTCATCATTTTTTGTGGCTGCATAGTATGCCATGGTGTATACGTGCCACATTTTCCCTGTCCAGTCTATCATCGATGGGCATTTGTGTTGGTTCCAGGTCTTTGGTATTGTAAACAGGAAACTCCTCTTTTTAACACCATTGGATCTCATGAGACTTATTCACTTCCCCAGGACAGGAAAGGCCTGCTACCATGATTCAATTACCTCCCTCGCACAACACATAGGAATTCAAGATGAGATTTGGGTGGGGACACAGCCAAACCATATCACAGGGTATTGGGAGAGCTGGGAAAGGAGGATGGGGATGAGATGTAGGGGCATGCCAAAGACAAAATTACTTTGTTGTCAAATTATGCCCAGATAAAGAAGAGGGATTCTACCCCTTCTTCCCCCAGGCTTGCCCTGTCTCCTTTATTCAGCTACACTGCCGGGTGCCTGCTTGGTTCCCAACCTTTAAGGTTTTTAGTCTCTAAATTCAGAAGTGTTGGACAAGTGCTCTGATACCTGCAGAGGTGGAGGGTATCAGAGTCCTTCTAGTCCTCTGCTAGGAGGTGGAGAGACAATCAAAGTTTAGTAGCCAGAGCTGGCCCTGGAAGAGCAAGTAGGACCTCTTCAGCCAGACTAAGTTGGAGAAGGGCATTCTTGGCAGAAGGAATATTGTATATAAAGGCTAAGAGTCAGGAAACAGTAGGGCTCTCTGAAGAACTACAGATTGTGTTCTAAGTGAATGACACGTAAGGTTTGTAATGGGTGAATGATAATCGTTGATAAATGGCAGATGGCGTTGACAACTAGGGAGGGCCAGAGTCTGTAGGATCTTACATGTCTTGCAATAAGTTTTGACTTTGTCCTTGGAACCTAGTTGGGGCTCCCTTCATGCCAATTCCTCATGACAGCGAAATATATAGTACTGTGCATTGTAAGATTTCAAAACCTTGCTAGTGAGAGGCCTGCTTAACATTGTTTAATCCAGTTCAATTTAAGTAGGGAATGGTTTTGAAATTTTTTTCTTCATTTTGAAGGTACGCTTTTTACCAGTTTGGAAAATGCTGTGCAGGCAATAGGAAGCTCTGAACTTTTAGAAAGAAAGGGAAAAGATTATTTCTGATTGCATATAAACTCAAATGAGGGAGACTAGGTCTCAGGACCTGAATTGAGGAAAAGCCAATGAAAATACAGCATGATGAGGTGGATTTGAGAAGGGTAGTAATGATAGCTTTAGCGGCCAGTTGGATATAGAAGGTGTGAGACAAGAAGGGGTCTAGGGTGACTTGTAAATTTCTGGGATGGCTTTTTAGGCAAATCATACTCATTAAAGGAGTAGAGGGAATTGGTGGTGGCTAGGGTGTGGGGCAGACTTTTTGGAAGAAAGATAAAATGAACCTATTGAATTTTAGCTGTCCACAAACATGTACAATAGACTATCGAATCTGTGGATCTGGAGCACCTGAGAGATCAGTGCTAAAAATATGAATTGGTGGTTGCCACGGTAGATGGTCCAATAGTGTCATCCCTGATGAGATTGTTACAAAAATAAGAGCCTCAGGAATATTAGTCACTAAAAAGTGGGCAGAGGAAATGGAGGCTTGGTAACCTGGCTACCTGCCCCAACACAGACACTAGCACAATGTGTACGAACTGCAGCTGAGCAGAATTGTGGGAGGTACAATGGGCATTTGTGGGCCATCTTAGGAACCTAGACACAATTTTCCTGATTAAAAAATGTATTTCAATAACATTTGGAGCAAAAACTGGTTTTTATTTTATTTTATTCTATTTTGAGATGAAGTCTCACTCTGTCGCCCAGGCTGGAGTGCAGTGGTGTGATCTTGACTCACCGCAACCTCCACCTCCCAGGTTCAAGCAATTCTACTGTCTCAGCCTCCCTAGTAGCTGGGATTACAGTCGCAATCCACCATGCCCGGCCAATTTTTCTATTTTTAGTAGAGATGGGGTTTCACCATATTGCTCAGGCTGATATCGAACTCCTGACCTCAGGTGATCCACCCCCCCTCAGCCTCCCAAAGTTCTGGGATTACAGGCGTAAGCCTCTGTGCCCTGCCAATAACTGGTTTTTAAATGAATTTTTGGAAAATAGCCCCTTGAAAAACAGTGCTGCCTACATGTCATTCCTTAATTGGTTGGTAAGCCTTTCAATGTCAAGTCACCCCCATGCTGGACTTTCTGGGAAAATGAAAAATACTAATCTTGGTTAAGTGAAGATTGTCTTTTCCTGTTTTTGAAAGGCAATATTGGTTGAAAACTGATAAGTAGAGTAGATAACCTGCAAAAGTGTTTTGTAACTTAAATATCCCTTTACAGATTGCTATTGTGGTTGTTATAGTACCTAAATACATTGATTAAAAGAAAAGCATGTGCAGCAGGGCAGGATGACTGACTGCAACCATAGGCTGCACCCCAACCTGCAAATGTTGCCATTCCTCCCGGGCTCTGTGTCCACTTTGTCACATCCCATCCCTTCTCCGCTTGTTTATATCAGACTTCCTTGCCCCCTCACCTCTTCTAAAATAGATCCTGTCAAGGACACTAACGGCTTCCCTGTAGCCAATGCAACAGTCATTCTACTGTCTCCATCTGAAAGCTCAGCAGTAGCATGAGGCACATGAACAGGTTCTTCCTCTCTGAAACAGTTTTCCTCTCATCTGCTTCACAGAAACAACTTCTGGGATTTCCTCTGTCTCACTGGCTACTTTTCCTTCTCCTCCACTTGACCTTGAAATTGGTGACCTCTAAATGTGCCTGTTTCTCTTAGCATTCCTCTCCACTCCCATGGCCTCAATTGTCACACAACTCCTGCCTCTGGACTAATAGCTCTTCCTAGGGCCAGAACACTCCCCTGTATTTCCATCTGCCTCCTGGACATCTTCTCCAACTCAGAATGTGGCGAGCACACCTCTCATCTTGCCTCCATCTCCTTGCCAAATCTCATACTCTGTCTCTGCCATCTCTTTATTATTATTATTATTATTATTTTGAGATGGAGTCTCACTCTGTTGCCCAGGCTGGAGTGCACTGGCGGGATCTCAGCTCACTGCAACTTCTGCCTCCCAGGTTCAAGCTATTCTTCTGCCTCAGCCTCCCAAGAAGCTGGGACTACAGGCACGCTCCATCACGCCTGGCTAATTTTTGTATTTTTTAGTAGAGACAGGGTTTCACCATTTTGGCCAGGCTGGTCTCGAACTCCTGACCTCAGCTGATCTGCCCACCTCGGCCTCCCAAAGTGCTGGGGTAAGCAACCTCGCCTGGCTGAGCCATGGTCTTTTCAAAACATAATTTGGATTACGTCTCTCCCCAGCTTAACACTGTTTAATGGTTTCTCCATTATTTTCAGAACCAGAATCTCAAACCCATAAGATGCCCATGTCTGCTCTCCGGTCTCATCTCCCATAACCCCTCCCGGCTCCTGAATGTCTGTAAGCATGTGTTGGTTCCTCAGATATGTGCTGCAATGTGAGTAGCGGCCCTTCACACTTGTGGTCCCTTTTGCTTAGACAGAGGAGCACTCTTCCCTCCACACATCCTCTCCCAGTTGACCTGGCTAACTTCTACTCGGCTTAAATGCCTCTTCCTCCAGAAAGCCTTCTCTGAGCCTTACGCTCAGCCTTCAGAACCTTGACTCATGTTTCCAGAGCTCTCTGCTTTTCCTTTCATAGCATTGATCCAACTGCAACATAACTGCCTACCTATCTGTCTGTCTTCCCAACTAAATTATCAGCTCTGGGGGGAAGGGGCGTCTTCTCTCTTTATGTAAAAATTTAATTTTATTATTATTAGTTTTGGAAAGGGGGTCTCACTCCATTTCCCAGGCTGGAGTGCAGTGGGGTGATTACAGCTCAGGGCAGCTTCCAATTACTGGGTTCAAGCGATCCTCCCACCTCAGTCTCCTTGGTAGCTGGGGCTACAGCCATGAGCCATCACACCCAGCCAATTTTTACATATTTTTTCAGAGATCGTGGTCTCTCTATGTTGCCCAGGCTGGTCTTGAACTCTTGGCCTCATGTGATCCTCCCACCTCACTCTCCCCAGTAGCTGGAATTACCTCTTCTCTTTTGTTCCCCTCTGCATGTCGGGTCTAGCCCATAGCAGGCTCTTTCCATCAGCTCATCCTTATACCCAGAATATTCCTCACCCCCATCTTTAAAAGTCTGGCTACTCATCCTTCAGGCTCAGTTTGAGGTCCTTTGCTCATGGATGTTGTCATTTCCACGTTATCTGAGCTAGCCACCCAGTCACTCTATCACATCACCCTACTTTCATTCCCTGTGTTGCATTTGCCACTTTTGGATGTTTTCCATGTTTGTGTGTTTCTTATTTGTTAATTTATTGGCTGTTTCCCCAAGGAGGAATGCACACACCATAGGAACAGGGCCCTTGTCTGGTTTTGCCCCACATTGTAACACAGCATCTAGGCAAATGCTTGGCATGTGGTAGGATGAGTATTGGATGAATGCATGTTGGATAAGTTGAATGAATGAACTGATAGTGAATGATCAGTCAATCAAACAATCAAAGGTAACCCTCAGAGGAGAGCAGCAATTCTCAACTGGAAATGGTACACCAAGTGAGGAGCCTGTGCAGCCCCAGCTGGTATCTAAGATGGGTCATCAGATATTCCCTAAGGGTGGCCTACATTCTCCCAGCATGCATTGCCTCTGGCACTCATTAAAGGAGGACACTGGGGAAGATTCTTTTTCTTTCTTTTTTTTTTTAATTGTAGTTTAAGTTCTGGGGTACATGTGCAGAATGTGCAGGTTTGTTACATGGGTATACATGCGCTATGGTGGTTTGCTGCACCCACCACCCCATCATCTACATTAGGCATTTCTCCTAATGCTATCCCTCCCCTACCCCCCAACCCTGCTATCTCTCCCTTAGCCCCCACCTCTGACAGGCCCCAGTGTGTGTTGCTCCCCTCCTTGTGTCCATGTGTTCTCATTGTTCAACACCCACTTATGAGTGAGACCATTCAGTGTTTGGTTTTCTGTTTTTGTGTCAGTTTGCTAAGAATGATGGTTTCCAGCTTCATCCATGTACCTGCAAAGGAAATGAACTCATCCTTTTTTATGGCTGCATAGTATTACATAGTGTATATGTGCCACATTTTCTTTATCCAGTCTATCACTGATGGACATTTGGGTTGTGTCCTAGTCTTTGCTACTGTGAACAGTGCCACAATGAACATATGTGTGCATGTGTCTTTATAACAGAATGATTTATAATCCTTTGGGTACATACCCAGTAATGGGATTGCTGGATCAAATGGTATTTCTATTTCTATATCCTTGAGGAATCACCACACTGCCTTCCACAATGGTTGAACTAATTTACACTCCCACCACCATGTAAAAGTGTTCCTATTTCTCCACATCCTCTCAGCATCTGTTGTCTCATGATTTTTTAATGATCGCCATTCTAACTGGCGTGAGATGGTATCTCAATGTGGTTTTGATTTGCATCTCTCTAATGACCAGTGATGATGAGCTTTTTTTCATATATTTGTTGGCAGCATAAATGTCTTCTTTTGAGAAGTGTCTGTTTAGATCCTTCACCTAGTTTTTGATGTTTTTTTTTTCTTGTAAATTTGTTTAAGTTCTTTGTTGATTCTAGATATTATCCCTTTGTCAGATGGGTAGATTGTAAACATTTTTTCCCATTATGTTGGTTGCCGGTTCATTCTAATGATAGTTTCTTTTGCTGTGCAGAAGCTGTTTAGTTTAATGAGATCCCATTTGTGAATTCTGATGTTTCTGATTTGCAAATGGGGCAGACTCTTGATATGAGAAGAATAAATTGCCCCCCACGGCGGGCTGAATGGAGAGGCTGGCAGACTTCAGGTTTTTAGAACTTTGGGTGGGTGCTGGAGACTGGTTAATCAGTGACAGGTAAGGACTTGGACACTCATGAAAAACAGTAGACCATTGGCTAATGACAGAACCCAGGGCAAGGCTGAGTTATCTGGAGGTCTAACGGTCCTTTTGAACAATCTCAGCTTTTCTGGAAGGCAGTGAGGAGGAATGTGGCCTAAGAGTTCCTGCATATCATAACTGCCCTGCCTTGAGCTGTCTTCAAACAACCCCCTAACCTTCCCAAGTGAGAACAAAGAGCCATCATTCCACCTCCAGAAGCTCTGCCCATGGGAACGTGTCCAACCTACTAAACAGGGCTCCTTACCCCTGTGAATACTAAGAATTAAACCGAAACAGATCCCTTGCCAAGACTTCTCCCTCTTTCAGCATCAACATTGAGGTCCTGTGCTTTCCAGCAAACAGTTCTGAAGTTACCCCCTTTTCTTTTTTAAAGTTGCAAGCCAAAAAACTCTCTAGCAAAGCGCCCCTCCCCCACCCCTCTCTTTGGTGGGGAGCCATGCCAGTTTGGCCATGTCCCAAGGACCAGTGATGCCAGGCATTTTGTGAAGAAAGCTCAAGTTCCTTCAGATGCTGGCTGATTGATGGAAGTTCTGTGGGATTCAATCCTTGGAGGATTCACAGCCGAATTACTTTAACCTCAAAATAAAATAGCAAACGCCTCAAAGTCCCATTTGCTTGCTATTTACTTATTGTTGTAGACAATTAAGTAGACTGTGTGTCCTCTGGTCCAAGATGCTGGTCTCTGTGTGATGTTGCACAAACAACAAAAGACATCATTCCTGTCTTTGGAAAGGTCCAGTGGGGCTGAGTTACCATGTGTGTGAAGAACATATATGTTCATGAAGAAATGCGTAGCACAGGCAAATATGGTGTGACCAGCTCCTCTCTCTGCACCACAAGTGGTCTGAGGGTCTCAGCTTTCTTTTGAGCACCAAGACGCAAAGAATGGGCTCCATAATATCAGGACCGGGTCCCACTCCTCTCCCTGGAGAAGATAGCAGCTCAAGCTTAAATTCTGGTCTCTACAGCAAAAATAATTTCAGCATGAAAGAGCCTCCCAACCCAAGCTACCCCTGATTGATCCAGAACTGGGTAGCGGGGTGGGTTGTTGAAAATCCAGGAGCACTTGGGAGGGATTTGCGCTTGTGGCTCCAGCCCTACTCTTCCTTGTTTCTGAGTAATGCACTTGATGATTTTCACTCACGCAAGCACATTGAATTTATTGGAAAGTGTGTATACAAACAGATCTCAGCAAGTCCTGCGTCTCAGACTTTGGCAGCACAGAAATCAATGAAGCAACTGCAAGCTCATAAAATGTAAGACGTTTTGTGTGGGAGACAGTGGCTCTGGATGCAAAGGGCTGTGGGGGAGGAAAATAAGTAAGGGATGACCAAAAACAACCTAAAAAGCAACTTGTTATCTTTTTTCTTCAGGAGTGACCACACCAATACCCCCATTGCAGAATGAGCTTAAGGAAAATGAGAAAGCAAAAATTTGGAGCGATAAGTTGGCATTTCATGGTTTTTCAAGACCACCAAACTCCACACTGCCTCCACCCCAGCAGTCCAGAGCACACTGTGGTCCGTGATATGAGCAAGACCACCGAATGCTGACATGCTCATCCACAGCATACCACATTCCAGCTCCTAGGGGACTCTTTCCCGTCCAAACTTGGCTGTGAGAAATGGAACTGAGCAGAGGGTTTCCTCATCCCTCAGCCCGTGCCATTATTAGCAAAATGGGTCCAATGAACCATGTCATAGCAAAATCCACTGACAGCAGCTGGGAAGAGATGGGGAAATACAAGACAGATTGTAAAGTCATTTGAAGTATGGATACAGTCCCTAAATAGAGAGGAGAGAGCCACCCGCTGAGCATTTCATTCTGTAAGAAATAAAATGGCCCAAATGCTGAAAACGTGTACTACAATTCCAAAAGGTGTTTCCAAAGCCTAACTCTGACTCTCAAGTCCTTGGGTTAGGCTACCTTGCCTCTGAAGACATCATAGGTTGAGCATTTTTAAAGAAACTACCTTCAGAACTTGCAACCAATTCCTTGGATTGTCCTTAGTGCTGAATTTGTTGTTTGAAAAAATAAGCCAACATTGATCCATGGCAACTAGGCAGATGTTCCAACAAGGCTGCACTACTCTGGGTGCAAAAAGAAGATGAAGTGGATTTTCTCAGGTGTCACATAGCTCCTCCTGGCACACTGGCAGCCACATTGGAATAAGTGCAATTTCTTTTTCCTTTTTCTCTCGTTCTCCCTTCCTTCCTTCCTTCCTTCCTTCCTTCCTTCCTTCCTTCCTTCCTTCCTTCCTTCCTTCCTTTCTTTCTTTCTTTCTTTCTTTCTTTCTTTCTTTCTTTCTTTCTTTCTTTCTCTCTCTCTCTCTCTCTCTCTCTCTCTCTCTCTCTCTCTCTCTCTCTCTCTCTTTCTTTCTTTCTTTCTTCTTTCACAGAGTCTCACTCTGTTGTCCAGGCTGGAGTGCAATGGCATAATCTTGGCTCACTGCAACTTCCGCCTCCTGGGTAGCCTCCTGAGTAGCTGGGATTACAAGCACATGCCACTACACCTGGCTAACTTTTGTATTTTTAGTAGAGACAGGGTTTCACCATGTTGGCCAGGCTGGTCTGT
This sequence comes from Callithrix jacchus, assembly GCF_049354715.1. Classification (NCBI taxonomy): domain Eukaryota; kingdom Metazoa; phylum Chordata; class Mammalia; order Primates; family Cebidae; genus Callithrix; species Callithrix jacchus. The sequence goes on along the minus strand of NC_133524.1, from coordinate 132,864,062 downwards.
CTTGAACTCCTGACCTCAGGTGATCCGCCCACCTCGGCCTCCCAAAGTGCGGGGATTACAAGTGTGAGCCACCATGCCCAGCATAAGTGTACAATCTCTTTAGGAAACTTTTTGGAAAGACAACATATTTAATAAATGTGCAAGTTCTGATGCAATTTAATAAATGTGAAAGACCCGATATGCTGGTTAAAAATCAACCTTGACCCTTTTTGTTGTATCAGGTGTTTGGGGGGGAGGGGAAGGAATGGGTAGTGGTGTTAAGTCATGGGATAAGAGTACATTAAATCCACACATCCTCCTCCTTGGGTGTAGGAGGAGAGAGCTTCAGTGCAGGGTTTGGCAAACTTTTTCTCTAAGGGCCAGATAGTAAAACTTTTCAGCTTTGCCGGCCATATGGGCTCTGTTACATAACTTAACTCTGCTGTTGTAGTGCAAAAGCAGCCTTAGACAATACTCAAACAAATGAGCATGGCTGAATGCCAATAAAACTTTATTTGCAAAATCAGATGGGAATGGATTTGCTCTGTGGGCCAGATTTGGTTGGCAGGTCCTAGTTTGCCAAGCCCTGCTCTCATGCAAAGCAGACACTCATTTGCAGACTTCTTGTTTGACATATCCAGACAACTTGCTGAAAGGTAAAGGGGCAAGCAGAGGTCCCTAGGCTCCCATAATCACTTCTCTTCAACCGTTCTCAGTTGAATCCCATGATGTCATTCTGAAATGCAGTGGGTCATTCACAGGGTCACATTACTCAGAGAAAAACAGGATGTTTGACACCTAAAATATTCAGAACAAGCCCAGAGCTCATCTCTGCAAAAATGCTCTTATATAACGGGAAGCAAGAAGAAAGGGAAAGTGGCAACAGGAGGCTGGGAGGGGACAGCCGCTCATGGAGAAGGCACACTGGGCTGGGCTCCGACGGCAGTCCTGCTGCCTGGAGAGTACATCTCTGCTTGCAGCTGTCACTTCAGTGGACTGATGACTTCATTTCAGCTCCCCTCAAATAAAGGGGCAATAATCTCTCACTTGGGAGAAATACCATATGGCAGATGCTTTGGAAAATTGTAAGAAAACAGTATAAAGTACTTGGGGGGGGGGAAGCCACTTTCAAAAGCATGAAATTTGTCTAGAAAGGGATCAGGCAGTGTCTTTGAAATATCATAGCTTCCTAGAAGATGAAGTCGAAACCAGTGGGATTAGGTAACAAGAGGGGCATTAGTGAGGCAAGTTAACAGAGTGATCTCCTTTCTTGTGTTTACACACTTTTAGTATGGCTCAAATCCAAAACCCTTATTCCCAAAGCTTGCCCTGAATGGCCCTTGCTGAAATCTCAATGTCCACCACTCTCTACCTTGTACTTCAGGCTCGAAAATAACAGAAAGTCTTCTCATTCCCCAAAGACTCAGCGGCATGAAGCCTCTGGCAGGTGGCTGTGTGTCTTTGGGCCCTCAGTCATACAGTGTTTTGGCTCTTCACAAATCAGCCTCCCTTGGCTGTTTCCTGGGCCTCCCAAGTGTGCTCAGCACCCTCTCTTCTATGCTACCGTGTGACCTTGTACATATTTCTTTTGTTGTACTTAGTACATCGTAGAGTCATTTATTTGATTATATGACTTATTTACTCCACTAGACCCTGAGCTCCTTGCTGTCTGATTTGTCTCTGGATTCCCAAAACCTAGGTAGTGCTGGGATTACAGGCAGAGCCCCATAAACATTTGCAGAATTCAGCATCCAATAGTGGGGGAGCCTCACTTGCTCAACTGATCTCCTTTGGACCAGGGCTATATTTTCCAGGGCAAGCCTGGGTTAGGGTTCCATTTTGAGGTCTCTAAAACAAAATCCCTAATAGCCTTGGGTTCCTCAGCACGGGGCTCTGGTCAACCGAGTTGGTGGCACAGTTCTTTCATTAACTCTCTTAACTCAAATTTCTGAACCAAGATTTCCAATCCAATTACTAAGAGTCTCTCAGCCAGCACCTTCTTATCCTTCAGGCCTCATCTTAAATGTCGTCTGAGAGACAGCTCCTGATGGCCCAGTCTCAAGTAGCTTTCCCCATTACTGTCTTGGCTTACCACACAACTTGGCATTTAGTAGGCATCCAATAAATACCTGTTGAAAGACTGAGTGAAAGCGTGTTGGAGGTTTGAGTAAGCTAACACCCAAGGAATGCGTCAGCCACATTCACTGCCTATAGATACACAATAAATGTTCCCTTTATCAACATCTCTTCAGACACACTAATCCCAGGAAGCAACTAGGATAATGAAGCGACATCTCCCCCACTCCAGCACTTACAAAAATGCCTCCTTCCACCTACAGACAAATAAAAAGCAAGAAGAATTCCAAAAGGAAGGCAGCTGTCATCTTTGACATACAAATAAAATGTGTTCAGAAGTGGACAGCATTTGTTTTCCCTTAAAGTGTGGCAAAAGCCAAGTTCCCCACAGCTTGAGCAAACAGGAAGACAAGAAATGCTCACACATAACCTTAAAAGTGGATTCAACCATGCGGCAGAGTGAGGCAAGCCTGGCTTAGGAGATTATGCCCATATAAGGCCCACAAGCAGCTCCCAGTGAAGCCTGAGATAATTTGGCACCTCTCAGCAAAGACCAACAAGATTTACCTTCAGGGCTTTGTGCACAAATAACCCCAAGTCTGCTGTCTACATTTTCTTCTAAACACTTGATGAAAAATCTAATACCACCCCAAACATTTCAGCCTCAAAGACTCTGAAGGAAGTGCTGGAAATAACTCAAAGGCAGCCATCATCCAAAATGCTCACTCAAGGCTCCTGGGTAGTCTCTCCAAGTTGCTGAGGAAGAGCTGGGATAGGGGAGCAGAGACCTGGGGACCACCTTAGCTCAGAGATGGGCTGAGATCTGTTTTCTTTTCTGTCAGTGACCTACTAAGCCAGGAAGTGGTAAGCTCTCCCAGTTAAGGGCTAGATAGTAAGTATTTTTCATTCTGCAGGCCATGGGTCTTTCACCACTGATCTAGTCTCCCATTGTAGTGTAAAAGCCTTAGGAAAATGTGAATGAATGGGCATGGCTGTGTTCCAATAAAATTTTATTGATGGTCACTGAAATGTGAATTTCATATAATTTTCATGTGTCACAAAATATACTTTTGATTTGTAAAATACAAAACCAGTCTTAGTTCTCAGACAGTACAAAAACAGGCAATGGGTTGGACTTAACGTGTGGGCTGCATTTAGCTAATCCCTGCAATGGGCAGTACTGTACAGTAATGTGTAGTAACCATCGAAGAACACAGCCTCTGGCCCTTGGGCTCACTTGGATTTTGGAAATTTACTTCTGCAACTTTCTGGCTATGTGACTTTGAGCAAGTCAGTAAAATCTCTGAGCCTCAGTTTCCCTACCTGTCTGGACCTCCCTGCCATTGCTGGAATGAGCATTCAAAGAGAGAAGGCATGGAAAGCACTCATCACGGTGCTTGACACATGTAAACACTGTGTAGATGTTAGCTACTGTTATCCGAAGTTCCCTTTGATCGCAGCTGGCTTTCTCTCTTCTGATAGCCCTAGTGCCTAGCACACTATGTGGCACACAGTAGACACTCATGAATCTTGGTTGAATGAATGAATGGATACGTGAATAAAATCTCATTGAAATGCAGCAAATGCCAGGCCCAGTGGCTCACACCTGTAATCCCAGAACTTTGGGAGGCTGAGGTCGGAAGTTCAAGACCAACCTGACCAACACGGAGAAACCCCGTCCCTACTAAAAATACAAAATTAGCCGGGCGTGATGGTGCATGCCTGTAATCCCAGCTACTCGGGAGGCTGAGGCAGGAGAGTCGCTTGAATCTGGGAGGCAAAGGTTGTGGTGAGCTGAGATCGCACCATTGCACTCCAGCCTGGGCAATAAGAGTGAAACTTCGTCTCCAGAAAAAAAAAAAAGAAATGCAGCAACTGACACTTTCACTCTGTAGCTGCCCAGGCTGTTGACTTGCAGTTACATCACTTCCAGACTTTTAGTTTTGGCCCAGCGTCCTGGTTGGGTCAGCACTAGGGACAAGTGACTAGGGCTGCACTTGGTACAATTTCAGATGTGCACATAGTAGGTGCTCAATAATTGCTTGATGAATGAATCAACAGGCATCTATTGCCCAAGTGAAGCAATACCTTCATGTATTTTAAGTCCAAAAAGAATGAGATCCCCCTCCTTTGCACTCAGTCCTAGGGCTCATGATGCTGGGGAAGTGGTGATTAGGATGAGGGGACTTCCCTGAAAGTCTGCCCTGGGATCCAGAAGGTAATTGTCCAGCACTGCATGTTGGTCTCCTGCTTTCTTCAGCTAATCCCACAGAGGGACACTGGCCTGCCCACCACCTGTCTCTCTAGGAGACCCAGCTCTCGCACAAACAAACTGTTCAGGGCTTTTTAGAGCCAAATTTCTATCTGCATACGCATTCTCATCCAGAGGGCGATTGCTCCAGCTGCTAAGGTAAAAAGGGGGTTAGCCAGTGATTTGGGCCCATGTGCTTCACGGGGGGAAGCCATTTATTTTTGTACAAACAGCATATGGTGCTCATCTACCTCTCACAAGGAGGCTGTGGGAATTCCTGGCACATGAGTAATTTTAAGTTTCAAAGTTTTTCTAGAGTCCTGAAGAAAGAAGCTGCAGAAAACACGGAAAGGGAAATCATCTTGAGCTGGACACAGCAGCTCCTGAACCATGAAGAGCATCACATGTAGATCAGAGGCCCCAGCAAAGCTCTCCCTAGAGAAAGGGCCCCTCACGCCCAAGCCATGCCGATAGGGGGTTGATTTCCCACCCCCGGAAACAGTGCAGGAATCAATGAGTGCACTGTGATCCGGAGCTGACTGCCAGGAAGCCTTGGCCTTGGGAGAAGCTAGGCAGGAGGCTGTGGGCTACGTGAGCACTGACAAGACCCTTAACGGCTTCCAACTTTCCTCTGGAGGAAGGCTTGATTTGGCTCCCACTACAAGTTCTGTCAACCACATCAGAGCAGTTTCACAAAAGCCACTCAGAAAATAGAAAATGTAAAGGACATTTGTGGGAACCAAGAAGGAGCCAGACACAAGTACGGCATCATTTTCCCTACCACCCACGGAGCCACTGTCCCAAGTCTTGAGGAAGCACAAAGGGAAGTTGAGATCCTCATGCCTGTTGAGCAGGCCCCCAGGAGTCTGCAGCTCAGAGCCTGCTTTGGGCCTTGGGACCTCAGTCTGCTTTGAGAAGACTGTGGCACCCGCCATTTCTTATTATTAATCATAGTAATAATCGCTATGGCAGCTACCATTGACAGGGTGTTCACTGTAGGCTGGGCACTGTGCTAAGTAGCTGTGTGATCTTAGGTCTTTGCTGAACCTCTCTGAGCCCCAATTCCTTCCTTATCAGTAAGAGGGGATAGCAATGGCATTCAGCTCAGAGGGCTGTTATGTGGATTTGACGAGGCAATGCTTGCAAAGGGCTTAACCCTGTGCCTGGCCCAGAGTAGGTGCCTCAACAAGAGACAACTACTATTATTACACATGGAAATAGCCGATGATTCAGATCAAAGGGGGAAAAGAGAATGGTCTTAATTCTGTTGTACTTCTCCCTCTCCTCACCTTCTTCCTTCTCACCTTACCCTGGCTTTTTTGTTTTGTTTTGTGAGACTGAGTTTCACTCTTCTTGCCCAGGCTGGAGAGCAATGGCACCATCTTGGCTCACTGTAACCTCCACCTCCCGGATTCAAGTGATTCTCCTGCCTCAGCCTCCCAAGTAGCTGAGATTACAGGCATCCGCCACCAGGCCAGGCTAATTTTATTTTATTTTTTTTGTGTTTTTAGTAGAGACAAGGTTTCACCATGTTGGCCAGGCTGGTCTCAAACTCCTGACCTCAGGAGATCCACACCTGCTTTGACCTCCCAAAGTGCTGGGATTACAGGCATGAGTTTAATCCCTAGCCATAAATGCAGACCTTCCGTTCTCTCCCCACCCTGTGAAGTGCAGGGAGGGCAAGAGCTTGCATGGCTGTTGAGAAGCATGTATGAGGCCCTCCAGGTTTGTGTGCCCACCAGCGGCAATTCCAAGCAGACTGCCTCTTCTTTCTCCTTGCCAAGTCCGTTTGCATCTCCCAGCCAATACGGTTTTGGTTGGCTCCACAGTGCAGCGTGTGAGGCATGCCACAGCAACGTGAGAAGTAGCTAGTTGGCTATCTTGCCAGGCTGTGTAGCTGTGAGTCAAAAAAATGCCGAAACATTTGTAAGCAGAATTCACCCCTTCTGTGACAACTGCCAGAGTAATGCTCAAAAGGTATTTTTTTCTTCTATGGGTAAAGCAGAAGAGAAAAAAAATGAGTGGCAGTCACCAGTCCAGTGAAGGGAATGTTTGATCTTGGTTTGTTATTCATTCGGTCCTTTGTTCATCCCTCACATTCTTAATAGGTTCCTGTATCTACTCTTTGCCAAGTAATATGCCTACCACTGGGGGACATCAGACAATTGAGACAAGGGTGCCTGAGCCTAGGGCTTACTGTCTAGTAGGGGAGATGGATAAAACAAATGAACAATTCTAATATAGTGAGAGGAGTTCTCTGCAACTAAGGAACACAGGGTACTGTGAGTCCCCAGAGGAACCAGCATCAAACTCAACCTGGGAATGTATTTGTTTAAGTCCACAAAAAAGTCAGCATCCAAATCGGAAAGATGACCAGAAGTGGTGAGTCTCGCCTGTAATCCCTGCACTGTGGGAGGCCAAAGCAGGAGGATTGCTTGAGCCCAAAAGTTTGAAACCAGCCTGGGCAATATAGCAAGATCTCCTGCCTCCAAAAATTTTTTTTAAATAAAAAATGATCTTTGCTTAAAACAAGTGAAAGCAGCAGCCTGGAAAACCAAATGCAGAGGCCACCGAACCTCCAAAGGCAGCCTGGAAAGTTTCTCCTCTACATCTTGTTCTGTGCCTGTTTCTTGTCTATCCCTGAGCCCACTGATTAGGCTCTTGCCTTTCACCATCAAGAAAGAGTTAATCCTATATACAGCAGGATTTCAGTTTTCCAAAGTTTCTGAATGTGTGGGTGCATATGCATATAGAGTCAAAAGACTGGAAGAAACCTCACTAAAATGTTAACAATGGTTATCTTTGGGCAGCATTTTTGTGTTTTGTTTCTTAAATATTTAAATTTCTTCCACAATGAACATATGTTATTTTTATTATCTGAAAACAATGTTATTAATTTCAAAAGTGAGAGTCTGCAAAAGGCTATGTGCTATATGCTTCTGTTTATATGACATTCTGGAAAAAGCTAAACTACAGGCACAGGAAATATGTCAGTGGTTGTCAGAAGCCCAGGGCACAGGGGAAGTTTTTGGAGAGATGAACCCTATCCATCTCTTGATTGTGGTGATAGTTACATGTCCGTGTTTTTCTGTTTTTGTTTTTTTTTTTTTTAAGATAGAATGTTGCTTTTGTTGCCCAGTCTGGAGTACAATGGTGCAATCTCAGCTCACTGCCACCTCCATCTCCCAGGTTCTCCTGCCTCGGCCTCCCGAATAGCTGGGATTACAGGCACCTGCCACCACATCTGGCTGGTTTTTTGTACTTTTACTAGAGATGGGGTTTCACCATGTTGGCCAGGCTGGTCTCAAACTTCTGGCCTCAGGTGATCCACCCGCCTCAGCCTCCCAAAGTGTTAGGATTACAGACGTGAGCCACCACACCCGGCTGTCTATGTTTTTCAAAGCTCACAGAGCTATATGCTAAAGGATAAATTTTACGGCATGCAAATCATACTTCAATAAGCAAGAGGTTTTGTTTGTTGTTTGTTTGTTTGTTTGTTTTTAGATGGAGTATTGCTCTGTTGCCCAGGCTGGAGTGTAGTGGTGTGATCTCAGCTCACTGCAACCACTACCTCCTGGATTCAAGCAATTCTCCTACCTCAGCCTCTTGAGTAGCGGGGATTACAGGCCTGCACCTCCAAGCCCAGCTATCTTTTGTATTTTTAGTAGAGACAGGGTTTCACCATGTTGGCCAGGCTGGTCTCAGGTGACCTGGTCACCTTTGCCTCCCAGGGTGCTGGGATTATAGGTGTGAGCCACCGCACTCAGCCAATGAGCCAGAGTTTTATGAAAAAGTGAGTTTACATAGTTTTTCCAGTTCTAACATTTCTAGAGAATCTGATGGATCCAGGAAGACAATAAAATGTTTGAAGCATATGATTTTAAAACGATTACAAAAACAGACGAGAAATTTTCTTATTCCTGTCTGTTCTCTTAAAGTTTAGCCTTAGACGACCGCGGCTTGAGTTTTGATTTTTTGTTCTTTGCTCCTTTTTTTTAAAGTCAATTTGAGACAATAATTTATGTGAAAGACATAGTTTTTCTTGGTTTCTAATGCAGTGACTTTAGAATAATTTCAAGTATATGATTTACAACTGGAGTGCTATCTTTATGAAACATTTATATCTGTAACAACACCTAATAAAAGTTTTTATTGGAAACATTGCTTGTATGGTTAGAACAGACTGTCAAAATAATCCCCCTTGGACCAGACACATCACAAACTGATCATTTACCCTGTTGTTTTTGCCAGGATCATATTTAAATTAAATCTGATGGGGACTAGAGAAAAAGGCAAGCCAATGATGTCATTTTCTTTACGAAAATTGGGTTTTTCATTTACTACAAGGGACATGACATAAAGACTATCTTAGAGTAAGAAACTACATTGGCCACAAGCTAGAAATTTCTGTCCTGAACTACTCGGCTAGACACTGTTATTGAGTTCAGTCGTGTCATTTAAATATTTGAAACCTGGTTTGCACTTTATTTAATGTACAAGTGGATCACTGTCTATAAGAACAGACTCTAGATGCTGTATAATTGGGGTGGTATCTGAAGCTACTCTTTTATTTATTTATTTATTTATTTGGAGATGGAGTTTTGCTCTTGTTGCCGAGGCTGGAGTGCAATAGCACGATCTTAGCTCACTGCAACCTCCACCTCCTAGGTTCAAGCAATTCTCCCCCTCAGCCTCCCGAGTAACTGGGATTACAGGTGTGCACCACGCCCAGCAAATTTTTGTATTTTTAGTAGAGACGGGCTTTTGCCATGTTGGCCAGGCTGGTCTCAAACACCGGGCCTCAGGTGATCAACTTGCCTCGGCCTCCCAAAGTGCTGGGATTACAGGTGTGAGCCACCAGCCTGAAGCTACCCTTTCATTTCTTCCTTAGCTTAACAACAAGAGAAAGTTCTATAATATACCAGTGTAATGGAGAGGAAGTGGCAACTGACTCAGCACAGAGAGAAGCAGTGTGCCAGGTACATTTGTTTTAAATTTACCTTGTAAACTCTTCGGTTCTTCCTTAGAAGTGACTCAAAATGCATGGTACAGAAACTACGTGCACAGATGCTACTTGTTCAAATAAAATCAGTGGAGAAATCAGAGAATACCAAAAGATAGCTAATAATGAGCTATTGATTCTGCCGAAGGGAATAATGAAAAGATGGCATGAAGTTCTCCACCAAAAAAATGGCCCTTTTGATGTATTACATTAACAAACTAGAAATGCTGAACTCCAAAACGATATATCTAATCACATCAAATGGCAAGACCATCTTTACCACTAGACTGTGACCTCATTGAGGGCAGGAAGCATACCTGATGTACCTCTGACTTTCTAGATCAGACAAGGAACGACGGAAGGATTTGTAGAATCAAGTCATCAGTCAATGGGTCAGAAAGAACAGAGCTCAGCATAACAAGAGCAGAGTTGTGGGCTCCATCATCACACAGAACTGCCAGCTTTGTCCTAGGCTGCTTTTGTAGGTGAAGGGGAGGCTCTGGATTTAATATACCTTTTTTAGGTCAGCACATCAGTCCTACAGTTTCTGGATGAAGAAATACATTCTTGCCGAGGAAGGAATGTAACTGGGGTTTAACACAAGCAATTTTCAGAAACACCTCCATGTATCAGGACCAATACTACATTTCTTTAATTAAAAATGACACCTCTCTGTCCATCATCTTTCTCTCAAGATAGTTCTGAAGTGACTTTTCCCAGCCACTCCGGAGGCAATGAAAACTTCATTTTGGAAACACTGGCTGGGCGTACTGGTGACTCACACCTCAGATGAATTAATAAAAGTTGAGAAAACAAAAACCAGATGTTTCCTTCGTCTTAATATAGGCCCCTAAGCTTTCTTTTTTCAGTTATACTGTCATTTACTGATTTCCTTCTAGTGAGGCAAAACCCAGCATTTTGAAAGTTTGTATCCATGCCTATTGGATGACCTCCATCCCAACAGTTGCTATTTGGTTCAAACTTCCATCAAGACAGCAGCTCCGGCCCGGACTGTTTCAGCAGGCTCGTGGCACTCAGTGTTTGCAAACAGCATACCAGAGGGCTTGGACCCTAGATTGGGTTTGCTTGAGAACCGTTGCAACGCCTTCTGAAGAAAAGCAAAAAGCAAAGCAGTCTCTTTGCTTGCATGCAGACCCCCACAGAACCAGAAAGGGTCTGGCCAGCCAGCTGTGGCTTCCTTTCCATATCCACTACTCATTCCTTGGCCCTTGACCCTTCCGGAAAATGCTAAGAACCACATTTTAGAAAGCCCGCAACATATATTTTCACTCTTCTGGCCAGACTGGAGGTGGATACACTGAAATCCAGAGTGATGGAAACTTAAAGTTTCCTAATAACACCACCCATCATTTCCCGAGAATTTCTGAAGCTTTCTGTTTTTCGTAAGGAGGGAAAATAATTTATTTTTTCCTACATCTATTGTACTTTGGTTAAAGCAATTATTTTTCCCCAGACACCACCCATAACAAAAAGCTGCAGATGTTTTTAAGTTATAATGGGAGAATGGACGGCAAACCCTGGTGTTTTTCAAAGTTGTATTATTTCCCAGCCTTTCTGTATGGGACCCTTAGCCCTCCTCTCCCTCCCCTCTTTTCTAAATTGGGATCCACCTTCCTTGACTTAAGTGACCCAGAAACAAATTTGGATTTGTGCTTTGACCACTAGATCTCTCAATCTCTTGGTCCTAACAGGTATCTTCTAAAATTGTGATTCCCACCACTCCATCCACTGATTTGCCCAATGCAGGTTGCTGGGATCATTATAAACTTCCCCCCGTCATCCACTCACTACACTTAGTCTCCAAATCATCACCAACCAGATGTCTCTTGCATCCGTCCCCTCCTCTCCACCCCCATTCTCTCTCACCCCCCAGGTCTTCTAACCATCATCTCTGTGTCCATTCTTACTCCTCTCCAAATTATTCATCCTTCTTCCGGTAGCCACAATAAGTGATCTTTCTAAAACCCCTGTATGATAATGTCTTCCATACACTGACTGACACTCTTTGGTAACATACTGGGCATGGTCCTGGGAAAAATCCTTACACCAGCGAGTAATGAGAAAGTGCTAGTTAAAGCGGTTAGGCTGGGTGCAGTGGCTCATGCCTGTAATCCCAACCCTTGGGGTGGGTGAGGCAGGTGGATTGCTTGAGGCCAGGAGTTTGAGACCACACTGGACAACATAGAGAGACCCTGTCTCTACAAAAAGCAATAATAAAAAAACTTAGCTGCATTGTGGCACATGCCTGTAATCCCAGCTTGGCAGGCTGAGATGGGAGGATCCCTTGAACACAGGAGGTCGAGGCTGCAGTGAGCCTTGATCAACGGCATTGCACTCCAGCCTGGGCTACATGGGCTACAGAAAAAGACTCTCTCTCTCTCTCTCTCTCTCTCTCTCTCTCTCGGAGATGGAGTCTCACTATGTTGCCTGGGCTGGAGTGCAATGGCATGATCTCGGCTCACCACAACCTCCACCTCCCAGGTTCAAGAGATTCTTCTGCCTCAGCCTCCTGAGTAGCTGGGATTACAGGCATCTGCCACCACATCCAGCTAATTTTTGTATTTTTGGTAGAAATGGGGTTTCACCAGATTGGCCAGGCTGGTCTTGAACTCCTGACCTCAAGTGATCTGCCTACCTCAGCCTCCCAAACTGGTGGGATTATAGGTGTGGGCCACTGTCACTATACCCGGCCACGGTCTCTTTAAAAAAAAAAAAAAGAGGCCAGGTAAGGTGGCTCATGTCTGTAATCCCTGCACTTTGGGAGGTTGAGGTGGGTGGATCACTTGAGGCCAGGAGTTCCAGACCAGCCTGGCCAGCATGGCAAAATCTCATCTCTACTAAAAATACAAAAACTAGTAGGGCATGGTGTCGCACTCCTGTAATCCCTACTGGAGAGGTGGAGGCAGGAGAATCGCTTGAACCCGGGAGGCAGAGGTTGCAGTGAACCGAGATTGCACCACTGCACTCCAGCCTGGGCGACAGAGGGAGACTCCATCTAAAAAAAAAGGAAGAAGAAGAAGAAAGAAGAGCTAGGTTAATGTCAGAGAACTAGCAGGACCTTCTCCAGCCTGGCATTTGTCACCTGGATTCTTCTCCATCATGACTCCGTTGCACCACACTGAGGTTAACTGTATGCCTGCTAGTCTCTCCCACCAGACGGTGAAGTCTGGGTCTCACTCACTTCAGTGTCTGCAGCACTACACACAGTGCCTGGCACAGAGTGGAACTCACAATAAAATAGTATCAGAGGCAATAGTGTCTCCCTCAAAGGTAATGTGTTAGTTTCCTATTGCCGACATAACAGAATACTGCAGACTTAGTGGCTTGAGACAGGGGTTCCCATCCCCCAAGCCGCAGACCAGTACTGGCATCATTGCTTTACTGCCTGAGCTCTGCCTCCTGTCAGGTCAGCAGTGGCATTAGATTCTCCTAGGAGGGCAAAACTTATGGTGAACTGTGCATGCAAGGGATCTAGGTTGTGTGCCCATTATGAAAATCTAATACCAGATGATCTGTGACTGTCTCCCATCACCCCCAGATGAGACCACCTAGTTCCAGGAAAACAGGCTCAGGGCTCTCGCTGATGCTACATTATGGTGAGTTGTATAATTACTTCATTATCTATCACAATGTAATAATAGAAATAAAGTGCACAATAAATAATGTACTTGAATCATCCCATAACCATATCCCTTGTTCCCTACCCCCCCACCGCCCATCCATGGAAAAATTGTCTTCCAAGAAACCAGTCCCTGTTGCCAAAAAAGTTGGGGACCGCTGGCTTAAGACAACATTCACTTGTCACCTGCTAGTTCTGTAGGTCAGAAGTCTGACCAGGATCCCACTGGACTAAAATCAAGGGGACAGTGGGCTGTTTGTTTGGAGGCCTTAGGGGAGAATCCTTTTTTTTTTTTTTTTTTTGCCTTTCCAGCTACTAGAGGCTGCCTTCCTCTATGTTCAAAGCCAGCGACCTGGGCTGGGTGCAGTGGCTCACGCCTGTAGTTCCAGCACTTTGGGAAGCCAAGGTGGGTCCATCGCCTGAGGTCAGGAGTTCAAGAACAGCCTGGCCAACATGGTGAAACCCCGTCTCTACTAAAAATACAAAAATGAGCTGGGCATGGTGGCATGCACCTGTAGTCCCAGCTACTTGGGAGGCTGAGGCAGGAGGATTGCTTGAACCCAGGAAGTCGAGGTTGTGGTGAACCAAGATCATGCCACTGAACTCCAGCCTGGGAGACAGAGTGAGATTCTGTTTTGAGACTCTGTCTCAAAACAACAACAAAAACAACAAAACAAAGCCAGCAACGTAGCCTCTCGCTGACCCGGCTTCTGTTATCACCTCTTTCTCTGATTATAGCCAGGAAAGGCTCTCCCAGTTTGAAAGGATTGGGCGCCCCCCTGGATAATCCAGGATAAACTCCCACCTCAAGGCCATCTCATTAGCAACCTTAATTCCATTGACATCCTTAATTCTCTTTGCTGTGTAACCTAACATACCCACAGGGTCCAGGGATTAGGGTGTGGACATTTCGGGTGCACCATTATTCTGCCCACCATGGGCAGCAGGAGGTGAGGGACCTGAATTCCACACAGAGGCCCCTTCTAATGCTTTTCACGAAATGGCAATGCTCTTACTTAGTTGGCTGCATTCGTCTTTCAATTGAAACTATGATTTTGTCACCTCTGTGTCCCCAGTGCCTGGCCCAGGGCTTGGCCCGGGTGAGGTGCTCAGTGTCTATTGACTGGATGTTAGTGAGCAAAATATCGATTGACTGGAGTGTTTAAATATCAACCTCTTTGTTCCCCTCAGCAAATGAAACTTTGATTGTTGAGTTTCAAAAAGTGTTAAAAAACCAATTTTGTAGCACAATCGGGGGGTCCAATTGCCATTATCTTGCTTTCTCATATGAAACCAGCTCAGATTGAAAAAACAGACAACTTCTATTATCTGTCAGAAGTCTTCCAGATTTTTTCTGGTGAAAAAACAGCTCACATGTTTTTCGCCTAGTCCACATGGGAACACAGCTGTATAAGAAATTCAAATGAACAAAAAAAATAAATCATGCTATAAAGCCTCGTGACTCCCAAAACAACCAAAAATTGAATACTTCTCAAGCAATTTTTGTAGGATTTGTATTTAAACACACAGTGAACCACTTCAATTTCTCCACAACAAATCTGGAGAAATTAAACCTTGTTTCCAAGAAGTACTCACAGAGCTTTCAATACATTTTTCCATCACTGAAAAATAAATGACTTGCACAACTAAGCTGTCTCTCTTTAGCAGGACCCAGTGCCCATCAGGCAGCAGCAAGTGGAAAATGAGTCGATCTGGTGTCCATTAGGACAGGAGTCCTCTCCTCAAGCTGCAATTGCAGTGCAGTTCATGGTAAAGGAAAGGGTTCTTGGCTGGGTGCGGTGGCTCAGGCCTGTAATTCCAGCACTTTGGGAGGCTGAGATGGGTGGATCACCTGAGGTCAGGAGATTGAGACCAGCCTGGCCAACATGGTGAAACTCCGTCTCTACTAAAAATACAAAAGTCAGCTGGGCGTGGTGGTGGGCAGCTGTAATCTCAGCTGCTTGGGAGGCTGAGGCAGTAGAATTGTTGGAACCCGGGAGGCAGAGGTTGCAGTGGGCTGAGATGATGCCATTGCACTCCAGCCCAGATGACAACAGCGAGACTCCATCTCAAAAAAAAAGGAAAGGGTTCTTTCATTGGGTAGAATTGGCCAGAAATTGTCAGGTTTCATGGAGTTCAGGCTCCACCCATGACAATCCCAACTAATCCAGTTCTCAGAGTTCAGTCCTTACCATAGCAAACACTTGGGGCACCTCCAAAGTGCTAAACTGGAGACTCCAAAGGAAAGCAACCCAAAGTAGCTGCATGGTCTGCAAAGACTTTTCCATATTTTATTCAAATAGCGTTTCATCAGCAAAACCTTTCCGAATACTCAACCTCGGTTTCGAGACTATTCTGAATCCCAGTCAGAATGTTTCAATGTACATCACTTCATCCGATCCCCCCGCAACACCGCAACAGGCCTGGCAGTGACTTGGTGCTGGAACCAGTATCCAGTGCCTACCACAGTGCTTGGCACATGGTAATAGCTCAGCAAACTGCCCTCATTTTATAAAGGAAGAAACAGGCTCAGGCAGGTTGAAGTGGCTTCCTCAAAGTGCCTAGTGGCAGGCAGGGCTAGGACTCTGGCCTCCTGACTGTCACCCTGTTGTTTCTCTTATTCTACTACCCTGGACTTCAAAATCCAACTCCATAAAGGTTAGCAGAGCATTTCACTCCTTCTCAATAAACATGTGTTGAGCGTCTGCCCTAAACCAGACCTTTTCACCACTCCTCCACTGTTCTCTGCCTGGCTGGCTCTTTCAGGTCTTGGTTTTAATGTTACCCCTTAAGCAAGGTCTCCTGACTGCTCCTCCCACACCCACCCCACCTCCACACACCCATCGCCCTCAATCTCATTTCCTATTTGTCACTTATCCCAACCTTGAATGAATTTATATGCGTGTTGATTCACAGTCTGCCTTTCCCGACTGGAATGTAAGCTGTATGACAGCAGGGCGTTACTGGCCCAGACTTTCTGTGGATAGTCGGCCCACTCTTAAGATGAGCACGTGAGGCGGCCGCTGAAACAAAGCCAGTGTATTCTTGGGTATGTTCATAAAAGAATAATGGGGCCAGCTGTGGCTGGGCACAGTGGCTTATGCCTGTAATTCCAGCACTTTGGGAGGCTGAGGCAGGTGGATCACAAAATTAGGACTTCGAGACCAGTCTGGCCAATATGGTGAAACCCCATCTCTACTAAAAATACAAGTTAGCCGGGCATGATGTCAGGCGTCTGTAGTCCCAGCTGCTCAGAAGGCTGAGGCAGGAGAATTGCTTGAACCTGGGAGGCGGAGGTTACAGTGAGCCAAAATTGCACATTTGCACTCCAGCATGGGTGATAGAGCAAGACTCCATCTCAAAAAAATAAAGAAAATAAAGAATGATGGACTTCTGGCAGATGTCCTGAAGACAGAAAGGGAATGGAGTTATTTAACGTGGGGACAGAAAGACTGAGGGAAGACATACCAGCTCCTTTCAAATGTCTGAAGGCAGCCAGGCGCAGTGGCTCACGCCTGTAATCCCAACATTTTGGGAGGCCAAGGCGGGCAGATCACCTGAGGTAGGGAGTTCAAGACCATCCTGAGCAACATGGAGAAACCCGGTCTCTACTAAAAATACAAAAAATTAGCTGGGCGTGGTGGCACATGCCTGTAATCCCAGCTACTTGGGAGGCTGAGGCAGGAGAATCAATTGAACCTGGGAGACGAGGCGGAGGTTTCGGTGAGCTGAGAACACACCATTGCACTTCGGCCTGGGTGAAAAGAGTGAAAACTCCTTCTCAAAAAAAAAAAAATGCCTGAGGTCGGCAACACAAAGAGATCCAGTGGGACAGGGATGAGGGAGAGGATGCTGTGAGAGCAGATTTTGGTTCAAGATGCTCCTTGCTATGCTTGTCTAATTGTTGGATACTTACTGTTTTCCCAATTAACCCGTAAGTTCTAAAAAGGGTGGCCCGTATCTATGGTATTCCTCACTGTACGTAAACAGAATAGCACACCATACGTGGGGTGTTTGTCATTCAATAACGTTTTGACTGAATAAAGGTCATGTGGAATATCAGTGTTCGCTCTACCTGGAATGATCCTTGTCCTCACCCCGTTTCACATGGCTGACCTTGACTTACTCGAGATCTAAATGTTCCTTTATCAGGACAATCTTCCCCAGTCCCCTTCCACCAGATTACAGCACCCTCTCATAGTGTCCTGCAGTTTGTTTGTTTCTTTGAGGCAGGCTCTTGATTTGTGGCCCAGGCTGGAACACAATGGCACGGTTATGCTCACTACGGCTTTGACCTCCTAGGCTCAAGCAATCCTCCTTCCTCAGCTTCCTGAGTATCTGGGACTACAGGTGCACACCATTATATCCAGCTAGCTAGCACTTAAGATTCTTTTATTTCTTGGTTACTTAACCTAGATATAGGCCGGACATGGTGGCTCATGCCTGTAATCCCAGCACTTTGAGAGGCTGAGACCGGTGGATCGCCCGAGGTCAGGAGTTTGAGACCAATCCAGCCAACACAGTGAAACCCCATCTCTACTGAAAATACAAACATTGGCTGGGTGTGGTGGCGGGCGCTTGTAATCCGAGCTACTTGGGAGGCTGAGGCAGGAGAATTGGTTGAACCCAGGAGGCAGAGGTTGCAATGAGTCGAGAACGCACCATTGCACTCCAGCCTGGGCAAAAAGAGCAAAACTCCTTCTCAAAAAAAAAAAAAAAAAAAAAAAAAAAAAGAAGAAGAAGATATCTCCCTACTAGAAGGCAAGAAGGCAATCAGTCTTTCCTGCATGAATGACTCCTAAGAACCTCGTGAGACAGCTACATCTCCTATAGAATATTCTCCATGAGAGCTGGGACTGTTTAGTTATTTGCTGCTATCTCTTTGTGGCACAAAGTAAGCACTCAGATATTTCTTGTCTGAGTGAATTAACGTTATAGCTGAGAACACTAATAGGCTCACTGAAGTAACTGGCCAACATTACACAATAACCAAGCAGCAGAGCCTGGGTTTGAACCCAGGTCTATGTCATTCTGGAGCCTGGGCTTTTTCTACTATGCCTGACTGTGGGGATGCAAAGCCATCATTCAGGACCACAAACTGTGCTATAAAATCCGGGCCCCTTGGTGATAATGTTGAGGGGTAGAGCACGAAGAAAATGCTGCTAGGCAGACTGTTCACCCATGGATCCAACAAGAGACTGGAGGGCCCTTTGCAATGAATGCGGGGACCCTCCCAACCAGGGGAACACATGCCCAACAGCCAAGAGCATGGCAGCAAATGGAGGGACAGTTGAGACTTCATGCCCTAGCCTGGCCTGATGGCAAGCAGTTCGGGGGCAGCAGGCTAGAAATCTGCAATTCCCTCCAGCCTTCTAGTTACACTCAGGATGAATCAGCAGAGCCTGCCTTTGGTACCAGCATAGTAGTATCATCTGGGCTTTGGAGTCAGACTTGACTGGAGTCCTGGCTCTGCCACTTACTTGCTGTGTGACTTCTCTGTACCTCAGTCTCCTCATTTGTGTACTGAGGATGACAGAACATGCCCTCAACAGCATGACTGAATCATAGATTTTAAAATGCTGAGTATATACGTGACCAGTACCTAAGAAGGGCTCAGAACTACTATTGTTATCATTTCCAATTTATTTTCAAGCCTCACACTACATCATCTGTGTGGCATATGTCCTGTCGGGGACTCTAATCTCATTATAGTTCTTCACTGCGTCAGCTTAACAAATTTACCTGCTCAGATATAACATAGGGTTTTGTGTGGTGAATTAGAAAACATGGGTTCTTTCAAGAAAAGAGCCTGTTGTGTCTGGACCACCGCCACCAGTCTCTCACTGGGCCATAATGAACAAGGAAGCTGGAGTGGATGACAACAACACACAACAGTGTGGATGGTGCCATTGCTAGACTAGATAGAGTTGCAGTCAGCAAACTCTAGCCTATAAAACTTCTCATGCAGCCGGGTGCTGTGGCTTATGCCTGTAATCCCAGCACTTTGGGAGGCCAAGGTGGGCAGATCACGAGGTCAGGAGTTCAAGACCAGCCTGACTAATATGGTGAAACCCTGACTCTACCAAAAATATAAAAATTAGCTGGATATGGTGGCGCGGGCCTGTAGTCCCAGCTACTCAAGAAGCTGAGGCAGGAGAATCGCTTGAACCTGGCAGGCAGAGGTTGCAGTGAGCTGAGATTGCACCACTGGACTCCAGCCTGGGCAACAGAGCAAGACTCTGTCTCAATAAGAAAACAAAACAAAACAAAAAAAACACTTCTCATGAACAGAAGAGAGAAGTGTCTTTAACTTGGAAGGACTATTTGTATTTGTGTGATCATGCTTTCAGCCAAACTTGGAACTGCCTTCCTACCTAACTGGATATAGAATTTTCTCTCCTCTCTCCCATACCAGCATTTTTATGACCTTATCCATTACTGAGCTAACAGGCTACAAATCAATGTAACATAATTTGACTGCTTTGAGTCATATTTCCTAGAGTCCAATTGTGACCATAAGCAAATACATCCACCCTTACACATAAGCACCAAAAATTTGCCACCCCATAAGTTAAGTTCTGTTAGGTTTCTGTTTGTTTATTTGAAAACATCAGTCTTCCCTTTTCCAGTAGGTATATAGGTAGAAAAACAAATGAAGTCAGCACTCTTTACGTCTCACTAGAATAAACTGTGACTCAAATACGGTGAGTGGTTATTTGCAAGGCTATAATTTTTTTAATGACAGATTTTCCTAAAAGAAACCACTATAACATCTGTCCAAGTACTCCAGAGAAAACAAAAATACATAAAGATTAAAAGTCTATTACTTTAACAGCACATTGCCAAACACGGACAACTAGGATAAATGCCAAGAAACCTTAAAAAATAACTTCAAAAGATGCAACGTTCAAGTCATTCAAACGTGTAGGTTCCACAAACAACAGGAAAACAAGTCCAAGAGCAGTTCTACTTGTGCATGATGGTAACTCAGACTGTACTTCATCAAAGTTCATTCAGGTGTTCCATCGGTGTCTGAGCAGAGTTTGTTTGTTCTTCCTTGGAGATGTGTACACAGATTAAAGGAGAGGAAAATCTTCCAGATGCTGATGTAAGCACAGCAGGCTTGGTTCCCCTTGATAAAGTATGAAGGCAGATTTAGTTGACTCAAGCTTTATCAGTTTCCCTAATGAAAAGTCTTATGCATGCTGAAAGAGACAAGTTACTGAATTTGTCATGCGAAGTATTTACATAAAGTGAGGTCAGTAACCCGACAGAATAAAAAAGGTAGTTGTTAAATTATTGTATAACCTTTTACAACTTGAATAACTTTGTGGGTAAATGACAATGACGTTCAAACCCCTCACACATACATTAACAAGAAACCATTTACTGCGTGAAGAGGCACACATTATATAAAACACACACTTCATGGGAGGGATTCCTGCATAGCAGGAAAGTCGCTACCACTACATGACAAATGGCTATGCCAACAGTCGAAGCTGCCACGAAAGGGTACAACATTAGAATTCCCTTAAAATCTCAAGGAGTATTTGCGATAGCACAGATACCTTCTGGAGAGTAAGTACACGTTTTGTTTGGAAGGGTATTTTCCATCAGAAAATCTGAACATCATGTAAATAAACCAATTTTCTAATTGGGTAAGATTTAAGGCAATGCTACTCAGACCTGAGGGGGGAAAAAAATCCCAAAGAGTTTCGATTTTTCTTCTGAATCATGAACAGGTCAAAATCAAAAATCAAAAAAGAATTCTCCTTCCAAGCATTCAATGCACCTTTAAGTATTGTGAGCATTACAAAATAGAATCTGCTTTCATACTCCAAATATGAAATAAGAAATGGTTCTGTGCTCTTCCTTGAAAACTGTTAAAAAAAATGCATGGCAGCTTAGGTCATTAATATTAAAAAGTACCATGAAAATGAAGACTACCACACCTGCCACACACAAAGGAGCCACTTTGCTGTAATTGACACTTCAGAACATGCGACTTCTCTTATGACTGCCTTCGGTGTAGTGTGGAACGATCATGGGCTCATAAATTAACTGTTGACATGAACTACAGACTAACACATGATGCTTAGACATAGTAAGTTCAAAAATTTTACATTTTGCTCCTGTTTGGCTGCTAAAGAGCAGCGATTTAAATCGATATAAAAACTTCTGACGACAAAGCTTGCTATACAGATAAAGTACATAATCAAAAATTAAGCAGCAATTAAATTTCTCATTTAAACTTATCTGGTATAGAATATTTACACATTTGGGAAGAGAGATTTCTAAAACCACCATTCTCTTTACTCCCCTCTTGCCCTCTGCCCACCCCAACCCCTCCAAATCGAAGTCAAGTGCCCTGAACTATATACACCTGTACTTTGGCTAAACCGGCTGGATGCGACTCCTTCTATGGTCTGGGTCAGGAAGAAAAGACATAGGGTCTCAGAAGTCATTTGCAGCCTTGTTTACTGAACAACAGTGTACTGCAGTCAATGAATCTGTGAATCTGTGCTTTCACAGCAAGCGGGGAAAAGGGTCCCCACACTTCATTCCCCAACCTGAATGGGGCAAGATCAAAACGCCATCAGCTCCTTGCACCACAACAGGCCACCAGAAAAAAGGGAAAGAAAACAGTCAGGACAAAGGCAGCAGCTATCAACAAGTTTCCCAACAAAGGAACCTCTCCTCCCTGGGCTCCCAAGGAAATGACACTCCCTCCTCACTCTCCCTCCCCTAGCACACACAAAAATTAATTCACATCACGAGAACTTGGTACTCTGGTTAAGTGTCAGTTAAGTATAAGAAAGAGAAAATCTGTCACTTTTTATACTTTAACTGAGACATAAAACTAACAGAACATACAACATCACTGTGAGAACAACTTTCTAAAATAGATCCAGTCTACAGAGTGCAGCCAGGAAAACTTAAAAGGAATAGTTTGTTCACAATCTGCCATGTACAGGATATTTATATTCTTTCTACGCCATATAAATAGCATTTATATAGCTTACACATTCAGAGACATGCACTGGGACTTTTAGGTAGTACGAATTTCTTCACAATCACATGTGCAAATTTTACAAATCACTAAGTGAGTATTAGTAAGCTTAGGCTGGACCATGTCTCGTATTATCTAACAAATTTAGTGGGGGTTCGGAATCATCCATTGGAAGAACCAGGCGTGTTCCCCGAATGACCAGTTCATGGTCTCCAAATGCAAGCTCCCGATCCAAAGCATCTTCTGAACTGTTTCCCATAAATCTCCTTGGGGCGCTGGATGTGGCCGATTCAGTGTTCACAGTAGAATCTCCATATGTCAAACTGATATCGCCATCATTGAGAATAAGATCAGAATCATCATCTTTCAACTGTTCCTGGTTCTAAATGCAAACAGATAAAAGTAAGATTTCAGAATTGTGGAGGAGTTCAAGAAACATTTCCAATAGGAGAATTCTGGAGGATTCCCCATCTAAAACCCTTCAGTGGGAGCCCACTGGCCTCAGGATAAAGTCTAAAGTCCATATCTTGGCTTAAAATACAGCATGACTTGGCCTCTTTAGTTCCTCTCCTGCCACAATCTGCCTCTCCCACACCAATGGTCCTATTGTCTGCCAACCAGACTGAAGTGCTGACAGCTGCCCAGACTCCTCCAGCATCTCTTACCTCCAGGCCCTTCTACATGACCCCTCCTCCCCTTCACATGACTAACACCATTTATCACTTTTGCCCTAAAGTCTTCCTTGAGCTTCTAGGACTAGGTTAGGTGTTCTTCCTGTGTGCTTTTGTGGCATCCTGTACCTGGCCCTCTCCCTGTAGTGGCACTTACCCTTGAGCTATAACTGCATGTGTATCAATCTGCCCTCAAGAGGCTTAGAGTCTAGTGTGTGGGGGGAGCTGACAGATATACCATGTGGTGAAGACACAGGGTAAATGCTATGTAGTCCAACCACCTAATACAGTTTGAGGCACAGAGAAACATATCAAGCCCTCACTGCATGTGTGTCTCCCAGCTCCATAAGCTTTGGTTCTCATGGAAATATTAGGGCCAAAATAGTATACTTAAATAAGGTTCTACAAAAGGGAAAAGCATCAGGAATACATAGTCCCATTTTGGCAAATAAAAAATGTTTGTATAGAAAAGTCTTTTCTTCTTTATGTTTCTGTATTATCTGAAATTTTATTATAATGAGTACATACTCCTTTTAAAAATCAGAAGTAAGTCATTTATTCTAGTGTAAAGAGAAAAGATCATTCTTAATATTCACATTGATCCAGCAAAAACCAGTCTGTCATTAACACTCCTTGAGGGAAGTACATTCTCCAGCTTTCTAAATCCCACGTTTGTTTGAAAATTTTGAATTTGTCTAAGACCATCAAACAGACTCACAAGACTATTAGACAAAATCTAAAGAGAAATTTAATCTGCTGTTGCTAGAATTTCCATCCATACTCAAAGACCAAAATAAGTGTGAATTCAAAAACAAACAGCTGGGTACGGGTGGCACATGCCTACTGTCCTAGGTACAGGGGAGGCTAAGGTGGGAGGGCTGCTTGGGCCCAGAAGTTTGAGGCCAGCCTGGGCAACACAGCCAGAACCCATCTCAAAAACAAACTCATAGCCACCAATCAGCCCAAATCCCTTCCTGTCTAATCTAGTTAGGACAACAAGTCTACCTAACCAGTACCTATCACTTAATTCAGCAATATTCACAACAAAGCTGTGTGGCTCCTTCACAGGCCCACAGTGGCTCTTCAGCACCTTCTAATAGCTTTATTAAGTTTGAAGTCTGGGGTAATATCTACCAAATTTTAAAATGCACATGCCTTTTGACTCGGTGATCTTACCTTTAAAATCTATTCTACGGTGGCTCAAGCCTGTAATCCCAGCACTTTGGGAGGCTGAGGCGGGTGGATCATGAGGTCAAGAGATCGAGACCATCCTGGTCAACATGGTGAAACCCCGTCTCTACTAAAAATACAAAAAATTAGCTGGGCATGGTGGCGCGTGCCTGTAATCTCAGCTACTCAGGAGGCTGAGGCAGGAGAATTGCCTGAACCCAGGAGGTGGAGGTTGCGGTGAGCTGAGATCGTGCCATTGCACTCCAGCCTGGGTAACAAGAGCAAAACTCCATCTCAAAAAATAAAAATAAAAAATAAAAAAAATAAAATCTATTCTATATACTTTTACTATTTGGATAAGTTTATGCATAAAAGGATATTCACCAGAAGTATTGTTTGTAATAGCAAAAAAGGAAATGACTGAAATGTCCATCCAAAAGAGAATGAATACATAAATTTTACTATAGCCATGAAATGGAACAGTATATAGCCATGAAAAGAGAAGGTAAGACATCTAATGTACTCACATATAAAGGTATCCATGATATATCAGTAATTGAAAAAAAAAAAGCAAGTAACAGGACAATTTGCGTATTACGATCCCATTTGTGTAAAACAACAAAGCTATATATACACATATTTGTTTGCAATAAAATATATCAGGATGTATCCACAGTGAGCCTATAATAAAAGACTGACTTGAGGACTGCAGGTAGGAGGAAGGCAACTTTGATTTTTCACTTTGTACGTTCTATACTGTATGGCTATCTGGCCATGAGCTTGGTAGTTTTATAACCAAAAAAAAAAAAAGCAGTTAACAAAAATAATATAAAAAATTACATCTGGGCCTGGCGTGGTGGCTTATGCCTGTAATCCCAGACTTTGGGAGGCCAAGGTGAGCAGATCACTTGAGGCCAGGAGTTAAAGACCAGCCTTGCCAACATGGTGATACCCCATCGTTACTAAAAATACAGAAAAATGAGCTAGGTGTGGTGGCGCACATCTGTAATCCCAGCTACTTGGGAGCCTAAGACATGAAAATCGCTTGAACTTGAGAGGTGGAAGGTGCAGTGAGCCAAGACTGTGCCACTGCACTCCAGCCTGGATGACAGAGTGAGACTCGGTCTCAAAAAAAAAAAAAAAATCAGTGTGAAGTTTGTTACGGGTTAAACTGTATCGCTCCCCCCACACCAAAAGATGCTGAAGTCCTAACCCCCAGCACCTGATAATGTGACCCTGTTTGGAAATACGGTCTTGCCTGGAAATAAGATAGGCCCTGATCCAATATGAGCGGTGTCCTTATGGACAGAGGTAGGTATGCGCACAGGTAGAACACCATGTGAAGATGAAAGTAGAGATACACAGTGATGTATCTGTAAGTCAAGGACGGTCAAACATTGCCAGGAAGCCATCAGAAGGTAGAAGAGAGGCCTGGGGCAGATTCTCCCTCTCAGCCTAGAAGGAACCAACCCTGCCACAACTTGACCTTGGATTTTAGCCTCCAAAACTAAGAGACGGTAAGTTTGTACTGTTTAAGCCATTTGGTTTGTGGTACTTTGCTACAGCTGCTCTAGGAAGCCTGTCATGTTTTGCTACATTCTAAAGGACACAGGGTTGTGGTGGACCTCTTCTGGGTTTGGGTGATGGTGAGTGGGTCTCTGGAATCCAAGAGCCAAGCTTCACTGCCTGAAGCAACAGAGCTGGCTGACTTCTCTGCACAGTCATGTGGGTTCACAGGGCATGGTGGGAAACGGAGACCATATTTGAGAGGGGAGCCTGGGCAATGCAGAAGGGAGAGGAGGGGCAACATGGGGTGTGCTGCCCATCTCATGGGCACAGTCTGTCAGAAACGTGGACTGACTTGACATAAAACGAAGCCAGAGGATGCTCCTCCCTGGCCCAGATGCCACCCCCACTCTGCTTACTCTTTCCTGTCCATTTCTTATACAATCTGCTCTCACATGAGGTTCACTCACAGGGAACGGGGGTACGGGGATGGAGGTATGGGTGGTTCCTGTCTACACATCTTCAGTAAGGCTTCCCCTCTCAAGGTTCTTCGTCTTGCATCTGAGTTGTCAAAACTGGTGGGCTTTGTTAACGGGACCCTATTTGATGTCATGGATTATTTCTGAAAGGTTGGTTTAGAATGGAAGGTTTCTTTTCTTTTTTGAAATGGAGTCTCACTCTGCCGCCTAGGCTGGAGTACAGTGGTGTGATCTCTGCTTACCACAACCTTCACCTCCCAGGTTCAAGCAATCCTCCTGCCTCAGCCTCCTGAATAGCTGGGATTACAGGCATGCACCACTGTGCCCAGCTAATTTTTGTAATTTTGGTAGAGACAGGGCTCCACCATATTGACTAGTCTGGTCTTGAACTCCTGAACTCAGGTGATCCACCCGCCTTGGCCTCCCCAAGTGCTGGGATTACAGGCGTGAGCCATGGGGCCTGGCCAGAATGGAAGGTTTTTAAAAAAGAACTTGAAAAATAAAAATGTGCACATTTAAAAACAAAGGCCAACTAACATTTTTGTCATTTATTTCCTAGTTGCAATATTTATCAAATTACCAATCACATGTTGGTAGCTAAGGGAAAAATACCCAGATTTTATCAAGATATGCTCATGCCTCCCAGCAATGTAGAACAGAGGCAGATAAGCTTTCTCAAACATCCAAAGGTTAGGAGGTGTGAAATAATAGACCATCTGTTGCACTTTAGGGATGTCAAAATTGTTTTAACATCCTCTCAATGTAACTGAGACAACACTCATTTGTGGATGAAAGCACGCACATTTAGTACTGAGTTCAGAACACATACTGCAAAGAAATGAAAGCCAGCATGGAAATAGAACTATTTACTAAAATCACCCACAGTAAGAAGAGGCACACTTCTATATCTGTTTTCAAATGCTGCTTCAAAGGCTGTGAATTATATTTATAGGTTTCAGTGTATTTTCTGGTTGAGCCAAATATGCTTAAATTCCCTCTCATGGAATTTATACCTCAAAGGCAGAAAACCAAACCAAAATAAAATAAAACCAGCGACTCATCCACGGAGCAGATAAATTTAACTTACTGAAGAATTTAGTTTTGGATAAAACCAACTTACTTCGTAAGCCTGGGGGCTGGTGAGGCACCTGGCGATGGGTCCACAGCAGGCGGGGAGTGTCGTCGTCAGCGGAGGCCCACTGTGAGTCAGCAGAGGCTTCAGATAGCTGCACAGTTAAGGAAGAGCGAGGTCCTTTTTTTTTTTTTTACAAATTTAAAAGAGCAACTCATTTGATAATAATCACCACCACAGTGTAGCAACCACTTGGGAGGACAGCAAAATGCTTTCACGTCTGTGGTCTCATTTCCTCCTCACTTTATGGCAGTGAAACAGCAAAGGCATAGCTTATCAACTTCACTTCACAGATAAGAAAACTGAGGCTCCGAGAGGTCAATGACCTGCTGAAAGCCACACAATGAGGTAAATGGGGACGGATCTCCTAGCCCAAATTGGTCTGAATTTCAAATCTTGTGCCCTCTCCACTCCATCATATTGTTTTTCTGATTTTACTAAAACCAAAAGGAACATCACTGTAAATTGAGCACTAAAGGAGATAAGGGAGAAAGTAAACAAAGATAATGGCCAGAGAGGAAATTAAACTTGCCAGTGGAACATAGTAATAAAATGGCTTTCATCATGGATTGTGAATTCAGCCGGCCTCTTGGCATTTTGTAAGTTGAAACTTCAGTATCAGACAGACTCTTTTCTTATGAAGCTATAAGAAGGAAAGGCAAGTCAAATCTCAAGACAGTTTTAAAAACTATGTATCATGAGGCCCTTTATCATTGGCCCTCATTTCAGTATTCATTTATTTGCCAAAAATAAAAATAGACATGAGAATACATGACACTCAGAAGAAAAAAGAGGGAATCACAAGAAAAAGCAGAAAAGGATACGGACACATAGATTCCCCACATCATTTATTTATTTTTTGAGACAGAGTCTCGCTGTGTCACCCAGGCTAGAGTGCAGTGGGTGATCACAGCTCCCTGTAACCTCAGACTCCTGCACTCAAGTGACCTTCTCACCTCAGTTTTCAGCATACCTGGGACTAGAGGTACGTGCCACAATGGTCAACTAAATTTTTTTTTTAATTTGATTTTTGCAGAGACAGAGTCTTGCTATGCTGTTAGGGCTGGTCTTGAACTCTGAGCCTGCCTCAAGCAAGCCTCCCAACTCAGCCTCCCAAAATATTGGGTTTACAGGTATGAGCTACCATGCCCTGACTCCTCATTTTCTGATGAGAACCTAAGGTGGTTCTCAGTTAAAAATGAGAAAGAGAAAATTTCATGAATCCTCATATTAATAAAATCTAAGTAAATATGAAAGCACTCTATATAAACATGCTTTATAAAACACCTGGCCAAACACAAAGCAACTAAAAAACTGGAATGATGAATTCTACTAGTGTTTCAAGTAAATGACCAGGTCTTCATCTTGTGGTACCGAATGGGTAGTATTGAGGCTAACAAGTCTTGATGTTTGATTCTACAAGAAAAAAAACCTTAGAAAACAAAACTTGCCAGATATTGACAAATGGTAAAAAAGAAAAAAAGGTTTTAAAAATAGTCCTGTATTTATTAATGAAATTAAACACTTTCTCCTACAAAAAGCTCCAGGCTCAAAGGGCTTCACTGGTAAAATTTTCTTAACATTGGAAAAAAAAGTAACACTAATCTTAATACTCCTTCAGAGAACAGAAAATGAAGGAATACTTCCCAATTCGTTTTATGAGGCCAGTTTAATCTTGTTATAGAAACCTGACAAGGGCATTATAAGAAAAAAAAATCATAAGCCAATATTGTTCATAAAAATAGACACAGAAATCAGATGCAAAATATGAGCAAATTAAATCCAGTGATGTACACAAAGGATAACACATCATAACCAAGTGGAATTTGTTCCAGCAATGCAAGATTGGTTTATCGTTCAAATAATCAATGAAAATCAAAATAACAGATTAAAGAAGAAAAATATAAATATATGATCATCTCAATGCAGAAAAAGCATCTGATACTAAAAATTCTCAGCAGATAAAACCTCATAAAAACTCTCAGCAATAATTTGAACCCAGGAAACAGACGTTGCTGTGAGCCAAGATTACGCCACTGCACTCCAGCCTGGGGACAGAACGAGACTCCATCTGACAAAAAAAAAAAAAAAAGAGAGAGAATGCTCTTATTGTACTTAATAGTGAACTATTGAAAAATTTCCCTCTGAGGTCAAGAATGTAAGAATGTCTAGTATCATCACTTACATTCAGCATTGCACTGGAGAAGTCCCCTACAAAAGCCAATGTAAAAAGACTCAAAAAAGAAATATAGAAATTG
This sequence comes from Callithrix jacchus, assembly GCF_049354715.1. Taxonomy (NCBI): domain Eukaryota; kingdom Metazoa; phylum Chordata; class Mammalia; order Primates; family Cebidae; genus Callithrix; species Callithrix jacchus. Next base: position 132,834,888 of record NC_133524.1, on the reverse strand, counting down.
GAAAAGGAAAAAAAATCATTACTCATAGATCACTTAATTATGTATATAGAAGATCGAAAAGAATCTATCAGAAATTGGCTGGGCATGGTGGCTCACGCCTGTAATCCCAGCACTTTGGAAGGCCAAGGCGGGAAGATCACGAGGTCAGAAGATAGAGACCATCCTGGCCAACATGGTAAAACCCCATCTCTATTAAAATACAAAAAATCAGCTGGGTGTGGTGGTGCGCACCTGTAATTCCAGCTACTTGGGAGGCTGAGGCACAGGAATCACTTACAACTGGGAGACAGAAGTTGCAGTGAGCCGAGATCGCCTCACTGAACCAAGATCGCACCACTACACTCTAGCCTGGTGACAGACCAAGACTCCAGCTCAAAAACAAAAACAACAACAAAAAAGAATCTATCAGAATTCGTAAGTGAACGTAGCAAGATTGCTGGACCCAAGTTCCATATACAAAATCAAATTATATATATATACATACATATATATGTATATTTTTTACATGAAACAAATAGAAAATAGAATAAATACCATTTGCAATAGGATCAAAAACATCAAATATTTAGGGATAAATCTAATGAAAGATGTATAAGAGCTGTGCACTGAAAAGTATAAATCATTAATGAGAGAAATTTTAAAAGACCTAAATGACTGGAGCAATATGCTGTGTTTATGATATGGAAATCTCAATATTGTTATGATATCATTTCTCTCCAAATTCATTTATGGATTCAATATAAACCCAGTAAAACTGCCAGCACTTGTGTGTGTGTGTGTGTGTGTGTCTGCATACACACACCCATGTGTATAAATTGGCAAGCTGTTTCGAAAATTTAAAGGAAAATGCAAAGCACCCAAAATAGCCAAGGCAATACTAGAGAAGAACAAAGCCAGACTTTAATTACTCTACTGGATAGCAAAACTTATTATAAAGCACAGTGATTAAAAGGGTGTGGTATTGATATAAAAATGGAAAAATAGAATAAAGAAGAGAGTCCAGCAACTTATCCCTGCTTATACAGCGAAGTGATTCACAACAGATTGTGTTGCAGATTCAGTGGGGTAATAATGGCATCTTATCAATAAATGGGGCTGCATCAACTGGATATGCACATGGAAAAAAGTAGCTCTTGACCCACTATCTCACACCATACACAAAAATAAATGTGTGATCGATCAAAGACTTCAATATGATAGTCAAAACAATCATATTTCTAGAAGAAAACATAGGAAAATATTTTCATGACCTTGGGATATGGAATATTTCTTAAGACATAGAAAATACTAACCATAAGAGGTGAATAAAATTGATTTCTAGCCTGGGCAACAAAATGAGACCCTGTCTCTATAAAAAAAATTTTTTGAGATGGAGTCTCACCGCATCACCCAGGCTGCAGTGCAGTGGTGCAATCTCGGCTCACTGCAACCTCCACCTCCTGGGTTCAAGCAATTCTCCTGCCTCAGCCTCCCAAGAAGCTGGAACTACAGGTACCTGCCACCATGCCTGGCTAATTTTGGTATTTTTAGTAGAGACGGAGTTTCACCTTGTTGGTCAGGCTGGTCTCAAACTCCTGACCACAGGTGATCCACCTGCCTCGGCCTCCCAAAGTGCTGGGATTACAGACATGAACCACCGCGCCTAGCCTATAAAAATTTTTTTAGAACTAGCTGGGTGTGGTGGCATGTGGCATGCACCTGTAGTCCTAGCTACTCAGGAGGCTGAGGCAGGAGGATCACCTGAGCCCAGGAGGTTGAGGCTACAGTGAGCTATGATTACACCACTGCACTCCAGCCTGGGTGAGAGTGAGACCTTATCTCAAAAATAAACAAAATAATTAAATAAATAAATTAAATAAACAAAAAAAAATTAAATTGAAAAACTTCTACTCCTTAAATATAGGATTAAGAAAATAAAAATGCAAGCTACAGACTGAGAGAAAATACAATAATCAACAAAAAACTCAGTTCCAATATAAAGATAACTATAAATCATTGAGAAAAAGAAAAAAAAAACTCAGTTAATGGACAAAAGACTTAGATACACTTCACAAAAGAGGATATCTAAGTGGCCAAAAAACAAGAAAAGGTGCTCAGCCTCACTGGTCATTAGAGAAATGCAAATTAAACCGTCTATCACTACACACCCATCAAAATGGCTACAATTTAAAAGGCAGAAACAGATCTCCCTTAATTTGCTGATGGAAATAATCATAAATTCATCAAATTGGTTAAAACCAATTAAACTGGTTGCAATCACTCTGGAAAACTGGTTGGCAAGGTCTATTAAAGCTAAACGGGCCAGGCACAGTTGCTCACTCCTGTAATCCCAGCACTCTGGGAGGCCGAGGTGGGTGGATGGCTTGAGTCCAGGAGTTCAAGACCAGCCTGGGCAACATGGTGAAACCCTGTCTCTACATTAAAAAAATAAGTAAAAGTTAGCTGGACATGATGACATGCACCAGGAGTCCCAGCTACCCAGGAGGCTGAGGTCAGAGGATCACCTGAGTCTGGGAGGCAGAGGTTGTTGCAGTAGGCCAAGATTGCACTGCGGCATTCCAGCCTGGGTAACAGAGCCAGACACTACTTCAAAAACAAAGTTAAACATATACTTGTCTTAAATTCCACTCCTTGGTATATACCCAAGAGAAATGAGTGCTTATGTCCACCAAAAGATGCATATTCATGCATGTTTTTGTAATAGCCAAAAGCCAGAAACAACTCAAATATGTATTAACAATAGACTGGTTAAAAACAAATATCCTGTAGTATATTCGTACTACAGAACTCTACTCTACTATAGCAATAAAAAAGAACGAATTACTGTTACATGAAGTATGGATAAATTACACAGAAGATGTCGAGTGAAAGAAGTGAGACAAAAATGAATACCTAACATATGAATCCATATATATAAAGATCAAAATCAGGTAAAACTAACTCATGTTGATAAAGTCAGAATCATGGTTGCCCCTTTGTGGAGGGGGATAGAGAATGTTCATTTATATCTTCATATGGGTGCTAGGCATACAAGTATAGACATAGGTCAAAATTCATTAAGCTGTACACTTAAGATTCATGTACTTTATTGTATTCAAGTTGTATGTCAATTATAACAAATCATTTTCCTACACAAATGAATTGAAATCTAAAATAGTGGATATTTAATAATGATCAGGTCTTCATTGAGTAGGACTTAACAGGGCGGTACTGAGTCAAACAAGCTTTGGTGTTTACTTCTATAAAACATACAGAAAAATCAACTATTATTCTACTTTCTCAACCTTAGGATCATTGAACTGTTTCATATATTATGTAGAAAATGAATAAAACATTTTTTGCAGAAAACTCACTGAAAAATTATTGCTAAATTAGAGGGGTGAAAAAGCCCCAAGAGATACAGAAGTGGCTTATATCCAAAAGGCTGACAATGGAGCCAAAAGTAATGACATATCTTTAAAAATTTTTAAAGAGCCAGGCTCTCTCTCTCTCTCTCTCTAATGGGAGTCTTAATACCCCAGATAGGCTTGCATTCTTGTTTCCATTCAGTAATTTAATTCTGAAATACTTGCAAACAGTGAATGCAGAAATTACCAAACAGAACATGGTAAACAGTAGCTTCTAACTGTTAAGTGTCAAGTGATTTTTCTTAAATATACAAGGCTTTCATCAGAAAGTTGAGAGCAAGGACAAATTTCTTACATGGCTGTCTTCAACTTGCTTCAATAGAACATAAACTGTTATAAGTTATTTACCGATAAATCAGAGCCTGAAAGAACTCCATGGCTCTTTTTGCTGGGTGAATTTTCAAACAAGAAATTAATTTTGAATAGTGATAAAATGTTTAAAAGGCATGACTTAAAGCAGTGGCACCAGGAACTGGCTACATGGAAGACATTTTTTCCATGGATGGGGCTGGGGACAAAACAGCTTTGGGATAAAACTGTTCCACCTCACATCATCAGACATCAGATTCTCATAAGGAGTATGTAACCCAGATCCCTTGCATGTGCAGTTCACAATAGGGTTTGAGCTCCTATGAGAATCTAATGCTGCCGATCTGACAGGAGATAGAGCTCAGGCAGTGATGTTCACTGACCCACTGCTCACCTTCTGCTGTGCGGTCCGGTTCCTAACAAGCCACGGACCAGTACTGGGAACCCCTGATTTAAAGAGGTTATAGAATATCAACACTACTCAAAGTACAGCTATGAAACAGACTTACAACAGAGCAAGAAGGAAATCTGGCAAACAAAAACATTAGCTATCTGTGGCATGCTGAATACAGAGAATCTCCCAGTCTTTGGAAAGGTCAGAGGAAAAAAGGTGTATTGCTGAACAGTGTAGTATCGAACATTGCCACATTTATTTTATTCTCCTGGTTTTCCCTAAGCCTTTCCTCTCTTACCCTGCTAAGTACACTGACAAGAACCAAGAAATATCTTCTGCAGGATTTACTAAATGAGCTAAAGGACAATGAATTAAATTAAAGTTTGCTCAATAAATAAACCTATATATCAAAGAAAGTATGTCATCTGGGCTCTTGGTTCCCTTTACACAGCCAGCTTCTGAAGTAACCAGTCCCTATGGGTTTGCAGAGGAATCTGTCTGTGTGGGTTTCTTTTTCCACAGCACTGATGGGGAAAGGGAAGATGAAAGGTAGGTTTTACATTCCACTCCAGGAAGAGAACAGTCAAAACAGTTGTTCCATTAAACTGTAATTATCCATGTCCACACCACCCTTTTCTTTTTCTCAATTAAGGATACTTATGATCAAAGTTGTACCACATCCGGAAAAGCCAAGCGCTTTCTGCTTTGGTAGTTCTCCTTTCATTTTCAGGAACACCCTGCAGACAGATAATATATAAATCAATATATATACACAAAGACATGAACACATTTATTTAGAGCCATTTCTTTGGAGAATTATAGAAATAGAGGCTATTATATATAAGACACTCTCCAACATGGGTAGTATTGGAAATTTAATAGCTTGTATATTGCAGCTTTGGAATAAGAAATTGAAATGTTTTTCAGAACATCTTTATTACTCAGGCTGCCTGCTAATTTATGAATCTACTGTCACTTAAAAACTCATTGCGGGAGAATTCATGTCCTAAACCTGAAAGAGTTATACTCTCAATGTAATAGCACCTTAGGAGACATCACATCAACATCCCTATGTATTTGGGAGTTGTCATGAGTCTCAAAACTATGTTCTGAGACAACACTAGCAAAATAAAAACAAGTAGGGAAACTGCAAGGTAAGCCTGACCAGCTAGGAGGGAAAACTAACATAGCAAGTAGGCGTCTTCTAAAATAGCTTCCAAAAGTATAAACTGTGTCCTTATTTGTAACACGGTGCAGTCAGCAGTTGGGCAGTGAGGTGATCTGCTTTCAGTCCCAGCTCATTGACATTAAGTAGTTTAAGTAAGTCCCTTTCTCTCTCTGGGCCCGAATTTCTTCATGTCTAAAAACATCATGAGGGTTAGAGAATCCCGAAGGCCCTTTCTAGTGCTCATGTTCTATGGTTCCATAATTATCTTTTCTAAAAGCACAGAGTTTAGGCCGGACACAGTGGATCATGCCTGTAATCCCAACACTTTGGGAGGACGAGGCAGATGGATCACTCGCAGTCAGGAGTTCGAGACCAGCCTGATCAATATGGCAAAACCCCATCTCTACTAAAAACACACACAAAAATGAGTCAGGGGTGGTGGTGGCAGGTGCCTGTAGTCTCAGCTACCCGGAGGGCTGAGGCAAAAGAATCGCTTGAATCAGGGAGGTGGAGGTTGCAGTGAGCTAAGATTGTATCACTGTACTCTAGTCTGGGCAACAGAGTGAAAGTCCATCACAAAAAATAAATAAATTAAAATGCACAGAGTTTAGATTCTGGGGTTTGGCTTTTTCCTCTCCTTCCTAATGCTCAAAATAAATTTATCTCCCCCTCAACGTGTCATGTATTAACTTATACATAACATAAAAATATTTGGAAACACTGTATGGGCTTACAAAAGCTGAAGAACACCTGCAATTCCTCATCATGTCATTAAGAATAGCTTTGCGGGCCTCTGCCCCTTGAAGAGCAATTCATCTATAAATCTCACCACCCCTAGGCCGGGCGCAGTGGCTCAAGCCTGTAATCCCAGCACTTTGGGAGGCTGAGGCGGGTGGATCACGAGGTCAACAGATCGAGACCATCCTGGTCAACATGGTGAAACCCCATCTGTACTAAAAAAACAAAAACTTAGCTGGGCATGGTGGCACATGCCTGTAATCCCAGCTACTCAGGAGGCTGAGGCAGGAGAATTGCCTGAACCCAGGAGGCGGAGGTTGCGGTGAGCCGAGATCGCGCCATTGCACTCCAGCCTGGGTAAAGAGTGAAACTCCGTCTCAAAAAAAAAAAAAAAAAAAAATCTCACCACCCCTGACCACATGAACACCTGTACACCCTATTCCACACACTCCATACTTACTATAATGTGCTTTCCAGTGGACATTCAAAACATTAAAGAAACAATATAACCAAGACAGCCAAAGAGTTTTTGTTTTTTGAGATGGAATCTTGCTCTGTTGCCCAGGCTGGAGTGCAGTGGTGCAATCTCAGCTCACTGCAACCTCCACCTCCCAAGTTCAAATGATTCTCCTGCCTCAGCTTCCCAAGCAGCTGGGACTACAGGCACCTGCCACCATGCCCAGGGAATTTTTTTATTTTTGGTAGAGACAGGGTTTTGCCATGTTGGCCAGGCTGGTCTCAAACTCCTGACCTCAGGTGATCCACCCACCTCGGCCTCCCTATGTGCTGGGATTACAGGTGTGAGCCACCACGCCCGGCCCAGCCATAGGGTTTTGAAGGTAAGGAGAAAAATTGGTCCTTTGTTCTGTATGTGATGACTGATACTCACCTACCTGGCTCTCTCCCTGTCACTCCATTTCCATTTGTCCTCTGTGGTTACAGAGGTGACACAGCTGGTGGAGACTTACACAGAGAGTGATCAAGCATTTGTCTTTTGAGCTGCATGATTAACTTTATTCTTATTTTGACACAGGGAGGAAGCACTGAGGACTTATTACCCCTTGGACACTATCCCAGGAACTTGGCATCATGGGAATTTATCCAGCTTGGTTTGTACAAGTATGTCAAGCCCATGGAATTCTACTTTAAGGGTCTGACCACAAGAGGCAAGTACTTACTATATCTCATATATACATTCCCACTCATTACTCAACAGCTAACAAAATTCACATTTAGGAAATAAATCTGAGAAATGGTTTTTTTAACCTCACCCTGAAGACAAATACACTGGGGTTTGTTTCAGACAAGAAGAAGAATTGTGTTTTGAAAGAGACGCTTTCCATGTTCAAAAACCTAACGTCTGTGATTTCTTATCTAACGTCTGAAACGGAGTCATGTATTCAGTGGTGCTCAGAAACCATTGAAAAGCAGATGGAAAATACCAGACAAGGGTAGTCAGTCTAGAGAGGGCAGCCAGTTACAAAGCATTCAGCCCAACAGGCTCAAGTTCATAGCAACAACTGAGAAACTGACACAACGGAAGGAAGGAAGCAAGGAAACATGGCCAAGGCTGAGGGACAAAGTAAGAAAGTGCGCTCCCCTGAACAGGCAGGGAAGGCTGCTTGAACAGTCAAAAGCTTCTAGGCAGTTCTCAAGGGCAGCTGCTGGTCATCCAATTTGAAAGTTACACAGGAAGAGCAGCTGGAGTGAGGCTTACATCAGAGACAAGCCTTCATGCACAAACCGAAGTGGAAAAAGCCTCCCTGTGCCAGAGGAGTCACTTGAAAACCCAGGAGTGCTTAAGAGACTGCTCTCCTCTGGAGCAAAATCCCAGGCAGGATGGCCCGGAGACATGAAAGCTGTCACCCTTGATAACCACACACTGTGGCTAACTTGGCTTTGTCTCTGTGGAGCAGTGAGAAAAGCCAGGAATGATGTCAGTTAAAAGCCGAGGCAAAGAGGACAGGATCTAAATAGTGGCATGAAGTCTACAGTAGATTGGTTCTTTTCCCAAATCACTGCACATTTGACAGAAATGCCAGGAACAACACAAACGCATATTTACCAAGTGTTCTTGGTCTGAATCAACACCAACCCTAAAGGAGAAACACAAAGAGCAAATGAGATTTGGAAGCCAAAAAAAGGTCTATTCACACATGCACATTGTCAGGCAACTACTTTCCTCAACACAGAAGCTACGGAATGGTTAATGTTTTCTTGCTTCTCTATGGCTGTTGATGCAGATTTTTGGTTCCTGCCACTTTCCTTAGCAACGGCTTGGATTCTAAGGCAAGCAGGGTGTACCAATGATTCTCTTCCTGCAATCCTACTTACCAGGAAAAAAACAGGATTTTCTTCTCTGAATATAGGTCCACTTGAAGCAGAATCAGGGAGAGCAGCACCGCCCCGGATGCTAAATAAGAACTACTGGGGTAGCTCCAAAAACAAGGCTGGCACAGTGCAATTCTGCGAGGGAGTTGCATGTTTTTGGACCTCGCAGCTCTCCTGGCAATATTCTGTTACTATGACTGAAGAGAGGGTCCAATTACAGGTTTTTCATAGGCTAATGGACAGACATCAGCCTTGCTTCTTCACGATTCTTTCCTTATCTGCTTCAAATTCCTGCTTTCTGTATCCCAGGGAACAGCTTCATTACAAAGTTCTCTGGCTCCTCTCTATTCCCTAAACATGAGCACCCACCAGTTCTGTTCATGCTTCCTCTAAATGGTCTCTCAGGTTTTCTCTTTCCTTTCCATCCCAACTGCTCAAGCACAGTCCTCATCCTGAGGCTCACAGGGTCTGTTATGGAAGCTTTTCCAGCTGCCAGCCTCTCCCTGAGAGCCAGCTGTCGCCAGCATAGAACTCGCTGTGTTACTCCCTTGACAAAGGACTCTGAGAGTGGCTTACCACCCTGGCCAAGTCTGAAGTCCTTTGTGGGGCATTCAAGACTCTCTACAAACCAGCATACCCGCCCCACTCCAGCCTACATCTTTCCATCCTCATTCCCATCCTTCTCTTCTACATGCCCCATTCTAGCCATACCTGCCTACTCTTCTCCCCAAATCCATCCGCTTCTGAGCCTCCCATGCCTTTGCTCATGCTGTTCTGTCCATCTGCAATGTACTTTCCCTCATTTCTTCTAGTCGTTTTCCCAAGTTCCAAAGTAACCACCGTATGACCCCTTCAAGCAGAATCATTTTTTCCTCTGTGCATATGCAGTACTTTCTACAGTCCTTTATTACAATACTTAGCACAGTAGAGTATAGTTATTTACCTGTCAGTCTCCCCAAAAAGACTGTGAGCTCCTTGAGGGTAAAGGCCATGTCTCAATTCATCTCTGTATCCCCAGAGTCTAGCACAGTACCTGACACACAATAGGTGCTCAAATGTTTATCAATTAAATTAACTACTACAGACAACACAGAAAAAATAGCAGCATGAGAAGCTGTAGCAGTAGCATCCCAGAACACGAATAACACTGAAGGGAGAAAACGATGCAAGGCTGCATCTGGAAAGCAAAGCATCATGGTCAAGGACTTGAAAACAGACTGTCATGACCAGATTCTTAATTCAAAGACTGGCTCATTTTTCCTTTGTTAAAATGGCCAGGAGCTGTTTAACATCTTCTCAGTCGCATTAAACTCTAACCACATTTATGCATCTTGAGTGCCATCTAGTGGACTTGAAGATAGCACACTTGAAATACTCCGTCATTATCAGAAGCTAAGTCAATGTAATAAACATTTATAGAGCGCTTATTATTTGCCAGGCACTGTACTAGGCACAGGGCATAGAAATGAATTAAACACGGCCCCTGCCCTCAAGGAACTCATAGACTAGTGGGGGAAACAGACACAACTAGGGCATGATCCCTAAGGGCTTCTCTCAGGGAGCTCTGGGTTCAAATGCGTCCTTGGCTGTTTTCTAGCTGTGTGAACTGCCAAGGGATGCAGTCCTGTAAACCATCATTTTATCACCTGGAGAATGGAGCTAATATCCACCACACAGAGTTGCTGCAAGGATTCAATGAGACAATGTATGAAAAGGTTTTAAAAGAGCACCTGAAACACCATTAACATTAAAGAGCATCTGAAACATCATTAACACTAAGTGGTAGCTCTTATAACAACATTATTACAAGACTGAATAAAACAAGTGCTATAATGGAGAGGCCCAATGTTGCACCAACAGAAGAGTGGTTCTGAGGGAAAAGAATGGGGGAAAAGGAGGTGGCACTTAGCTGTGTCATTTACTGAAAGAACATTCCAGGCAGAGGGAACCGTATGAGCAAAGGCTCAGAGACACAGAAGTGCAAAGCATGTAGAGTAAATGATAGAGCCAAATGTGACTGTCACAAACTACGTGAAAGGACATGGGAATAGCTGGCTGTTTCTAATTTGCTGAGGGTCCACTGTCCATAAGACAGCTGAAAGTGAGCCTTTTACACTGTAAATGACTTCATGTCACTCCCTTGCTTTAAAATCTTCCAGGATTTCCAGTTGCATTTTAAAATCCAAATTCCTTACCATGCTCCACAAGACTATTGCGGGTCCACAAACTACAGCCTACGGGCCACATCAGTACCTCTTCAATTTTTGTAAATCAAGTTTTACGGGGATACAACCACGCCAATTGATTTACATATTGTCAAGGGCCGTTTTCACACTAGAGTTGAGTAGCTAAGACAGACCGTATGACCTCCAAAGCCTGATATATTTACTCTCTGGCCCTTTACAGTAAAAGTTTGCAGACCCCTGCTTCCATAGGATCTGGCCAACCTCATTTCCTACCTACCCTTCAGTCACGACACTCTAGCCACTAGAGATTTTTCCTGTTCATTAAACGGGCCAAGTTTGCCCCCGCCTCAGGACTTTTGTACTTTTCCCTCTGCCTAGACTGCTCCCCTTCCTGATGACTGTTTAACTGGCAACATCTAGTCACTTAGGAAAGACTGAGCTCAAACGTAACCTCTCAGAGAAAACTTTCCTGGCCGCCTTTTGTAAAATACATCCCCATCCGCAGTCACTATCACAGTACCTTGCCCGATTGCTATCACAGCATTCAGTGTCATCTACAGTTGTCCGGTTCATTTATGTGTTGCTAGCTTATTGTATGTCTTCTCTCACTGAAGTATAGATGTTATGAGTCCAGGAACCTTTTCTATCTTATTATAATCACTGTGCTCCTCTAGAGCAGGATTTCTTAACCTTAGCGTTAACTGATATTCTGGCCTACATGGTTCTCTGCTGGCAGGTGGCGAGGGTGGGGAGGAGCCTGTCCTATGCATTGGAGCATGTTTAGCAGCATCCTTGGCCTCTACTCACTAGATGGCAGCAGCAGCCCCCTCTTCCAGTTGTGACAACCAAAAATGTCTCCATAAAGTGCCAAATGTCCCTTGGGGGGTAAAATTATCCCCAGTTAAGATGCACTGAGGCTGGGTAAGGTGGCTCCAGCCTGTAATCCCAACACTTTGGAAGGTTGAGGCAGGCGAATCACTTGAGGCCAGGAGTTTCAGACCAGCTTGGCCAACATGGTGAAACCCCGTCTCTACTAAAAATACAAAAATTAGCCAGTCATGACGATGCATGCCTGTAGTCCCAGCTACTTGGGAGGCTGGGGCAGGAGAATTGCTTGAACTTTGGAGGCGGAGATTGCAATAAGCTGATACTGCACCACTGCACTCCGGCCTGGGTGACACAGCAAGACTCTGTCTCTAAATAAATAAATAAATAAATAAATAAAAAGAACCACTGAGTTGAAACCTAAAACAGTGCCTGGCACCATGGCTGGTGTTCAGTAAATGCTTATCGAATGAATGAACAAAAGGTATATTTGAAATGCTAAGAACTCTACAGATATTATTAGCTCACTGAATCCTTACAACAACCCAAGGAGGTAGGTACTATGACATACATGTTACAGATGAGGAAACTGAGGCTTGAAAAGGTTTGAGAGCTTGCCTACGATCACAGAATTCGTCAGTGAAGGAGCAAGAACTCAAAGCCAAGCCTAAGTGGGCACAAATCTTAAACTTTCAGGACTTAGCAGTGCCTTTAAAACAACTCGACAAATTTCGGGGGAGGGAGGAGAAGCTTAAAATACACCCCTGTTCACGAAGAGGCCAAGAATAATACCAAGAAAACAAGAAGAAGTAACCTAAGACTATAAGACAATATTATATATCATTAAGTGATAAACTATGTTACAGGACAGGCACTATGCTGCCAGACAAAGAGCTCTGACAGCTAGTGATACAGATTAGATTTGGTATGAGTAGGTATGTTTTTGCCTTTTCTTTTTAGGGGGATGGTAAGCATAGGGATTTTGTTTGGTTTATTCTTACACTTAATTTTTTCTCCTTAGGAAAATGAGGGAAGTCTTCATCTACAAGCTCTCGAGAAAAGAAAGGAATTGTGTCCTTTCAAAATGTACCACGCCCATTTCTTGATGAAATTAATTTCTAAAAGAAATTAAGAAAGACTGGAGGCTCCTCTGCCTGCCATTTAATTATCCAGATGACCTCGAACAACTCAGAACCTTTCTAAGCCTCTATTTCATCACTTGGAAAATGGAGTTATCATGTTTGGATAAATACGTAAAATGTACTTAGCACGATGCCCAGCACATAGTAAGTGTTCAATAAATGCCAGGTTCTCCCTGAAGTAATAATTAAGGTTAGAAGAACATTATTTTTGTGTATTTTACACTATGCACAATAAAAGCACAGAAATGATAAGGGATTTGAATAGTAAAGAGAAATTAAGACAATAATAAAAACATTCAAAGTGTGATTTAGGGCTGGCTGGTCTTTAGAATGTTTGAAAAAGGCATAATAGAATGAAAAAAATGGAAGACAGGATCTCTGAAGTGTGAAATACTGTTTTCTCTAACAAGCCCTATGTGTCCTGGAAGCTTGGTAGCTCTTAATGTCTATGAAGTTTCAGCCAAACACAGAACTAAAATCTACAAAGGCTTTAGCAGCATAGGCTGCTGTATCCATGGAAACAAATGCAGAACTCTTGAGATACAAGGGAGCTTTCAAATTGAATACATTAACTGGTACACATTTAAGACTAAGACCTCAAGATCTTGGCTTTGGATTGTTAGGTTAAAAACAGTGCTGAAAAAACAACGACAACAGTGCTGATGAGAAAAATGATAATATCTAGCAGTGATTAGGGTTGGGGAAAACTGCACTGTCTCATACATTGCATGTGGAAGACAAATTTTTGATCTGACCTAGTAGTACCGATCAAAAGCCTTAAATATGTACGTATATTTTGAGCAAGCAATTTCATTTCTAGACATGCATTCTAAGGAAATAATCAAACAAGTACACAGTGGTATACATTTAAGAATGTTCACGTTGTTAATGGTAATAGTAACAGCAAAATCCTCAAATGGTAATGGTAATAGGAAAATCCTAGAAACAATACAGAAGTCCAGCAACAGGGATTTCATTAAATGAATCAGGACATATGTAGCCATTAAAACAATGATGTAAATATATTCACAGTGAAAATGTCCATGCTATATTACATTTAAAAATCAGGCTACAAGAGTACCTTTACTACTTTCTTGCCCCTTTTGTCAAAAATATGTATCATGTATAGCAAACGGTCTGGAAAGATATCCCTCAAAGTGTTAACAATGAATTTTCTTTTTCTCTTGCATATATATTTTCCTTTCTGTGTACCACATATTACACATTTTTTAAAAGGAAAACATAAACATTACGGATTCACCAAAGCTTAAAAATTGAAAATGGGCAGAGAAAATAAACCAAATTAAAGTTTAATCTTAAAATGAAGTCTCTAGTTGGTACTTACCTGATATGCAAGCATGAGAGCATTGCAGTGGTGCCGCCGCCAAATACCCACACAGTAAAAAACACAATCAGAAGCGTGGTGCTGAACATCATTTGCCGTGCGTAAGTGGCAGTATCCCGAATGGCCAAGGCAAATGCCATTGCACCGCGAAGGCCTACAGGGGAACAGAAAAGGTATTTCTTCAATAACTCATTGTGAATCCAGGCTTCATAAACTCAGAGCAAGAAAGCACATTCTGAAAACTTAGAAGCATGTGAACAAATATGCAGTAAATAGTAACATACTTAAATATGTACAGGCCGGGTGCGATGGCTCACAACTGTAATCCTAGCACTTTGGGAGGCTGAGGCGGGTGGATCACCAGAGGTCAGGAGTTCAAGACCAGCCTGGCCAAATGGTGAAGCCCCATCTCTACTAAAAATACAAAAATTAGCCAGGCATGGTGGCACATGCCTGTAATCCCAGCTACTCGGGAGGCTGAGGAAGGAGAATGGCTTGAACCAGGGAGGCAGAGGTTGCAGTGAGCCAAGTTCACACCACTGCACTCCAGTCTGGGTGACAGAGTGAGACTCTGTCTTGAAAAAAAAAATGTACAAATAGAAATAGAATTTGTATATGATACTGACTGACACACACTGATTTTTTTAAAATAATTTTTAAAATTCATTTTTCATTTACAAACGGTAAAATTCACTCTTTTTGGTCTACAGCTACATGAGTTTTGGCAAATTCATAGAGGTGAGTGTAACCACTGCTACTACAGTTGAGACACAGAATGGTTTCATCATCCCTCCCCCTGTCAAATTTCTTTGCATTACCCTTTTTCAGTCTAACCTCTCATCACTCCATCAAACCCCTGGAAACCACTGGTGTATTCCACATCAGTATGATTTTGTCTTTTTGTGAATGTCATTTGAATGGAATCACACAACAGGTAGCCTTTCAAGACTGGCTTCTTGCACTTAGCACAATGCCTCTGAGATTTATCCATGCTTTATGGGTAAATTATTTGTTCCTTTTAGTGTCGAGTAGTATTCCATAGCATGGATGTATCACAGTTTGATTAGCTATTCACCCATTGAGAGACAGATTTCCAGGTTTTGGCAATTATGAATAGAACTGCTATAAACATTCACCTACAGGTTTTTGTTTGAAAACGACTTCATCTTTATCTTTCTCACTTTGTGTGACATAATTCTGAATCAAGGATTTGGAACCAGAATATGAAGAAATTCCCATAGAAGGCAATGGGACACTATAATTTTTTTTCTGTTCAAGGATGCAACTTCAATGTTTAAAGGAGTATTAGATGCCAGGCACGATGACTCATGCCTATAATCCTAGCACTTTGGAAGGCTGAGGCCGGTGGATCACCTGAGGTCAGGAGTTTGTGACCAGCCTGGCCAATATGATGAAACGCTATCTCTACTAAAAATAAAAAAATTAGCTGGGCTTGATGGTGTGTGCCTGTAATCCCAGCTACTTGGGAGGCTGAGGCATGAGAATTACTTGAACCTGGGAGGTAGAGGTTGCAGTGAGTCAAGATTGTGCCACTGCACTACAGCCTGGGTAACAGAGTGAAATCGTGTCTCAAAATAAATAAATAAATAATATAAAAATAACGGAGTATTATATTACCAGCATAACATCTCAGTGTTACATTAAGCTGGCATATACACTGTGAATGGTTGCTTGAGATGGGCAAGAGAAGAAAATCATAACTTACCAGCAAACATCATCATATGTTGAAAATTTGATCCAATCTTACTTCTTCTACCCAAATTAAGTAAGAGGGACAAGGGGTAAATATTGGCAGCTCTTCCCAAGAAAATAGCAACCTAAAATTATTACTAGGTTAAGGATAATTTCATTTTCCTATTAATATTATTTAGACTGTGCATTCCAGATGGTGAAAGGCTATTTTAGGGAACTCAGTTTCTAACACACAGTGCCTTGGTTCCACTGCCTAACATAGCATTGTCCAAACAGAACTTTCTGCAACAACGGAAATTTTCTGTATCTGCAGTGTCCAATTTAGTGAGCACCTGAAATGTGGCTAGTGTGACGGAGGAACTGAAAATTGAATTTTATTTCATTTTAATTACTTCAAATTAAAATAATCACATTTGGCTAGTTGCTACCAAATTGGACAGAGCAGGTGTACCATGCAGGAAATTTACTAGCTGAAGAGAAACATGTTTAAAAGAGGAGTTTCTTTACTATACTTTTAAGATTATTAATAGAGTAAGTTGGCCGGGCGCAGTGGCTCATGCCTGTAATCCCAGCATTTTGGGAGGCTGAGATGGGCAGATCACTTGAGATCAGGAGTTCGAGACCAGCCTGGCCAACATGGTGAAACCCCTGCCTCTACTGAAAATATACAATTTAGCCAGGTGTGATGGTACATGCCTGTAATCTCAGCTCATGCCTATAATCTGAGCTATTTGGGAAGCTGAGACAGGAGAATTGCTTGAACCTGGGAGGCAGAGGTTGCAGTGAGCCGAGACTGCACTATTGCACTCCAGCCTGGGCAACATGAGCGAAGCTCTGGCTCAAAAAAAAAAAATACAATAATAAAATTTAAAAAATAAATGATTGAATAAAATAATACATGAGGAAGAATAGATAAATGTCCTGTGTAAAAAAAATCCAAATAATTTTGCTGATACTCTGTCCTCAAGGAGGTGGAACCTAACTCCCGATTCCTCAATCCTTGCCCATAGCAACTTCCTTCCAAGCATAGAGAGGGGGTAAATGGGTAACTTTATAATGGATAAATCTGACAAACACTATCTCAACCAAGTGATTAAGACTATCATCAACATTATTAAGTATGTACCCTTGATATGATGTAATGAGAATGGCATTTACCTTCCCAAACAACACTTAACTCCAGTCTAATCATGGGGAAAATATCAGACAAGTTCCAACTGCAGGACATTCTACGAAATACACAGCTAGTACCCCTCAAAACTGTCAAGGGTCACCAAAAACAAAGAACACACATGAGAAACTGTCACAGTCAGGCAGAGCCTAAGGAGACATGACAACTAAATGTAATGTGGTATCCTGAATGGGACCCTGGAATAGAAAAGGACATTAGGGGAAAACTATGGAAATCAGAATAAAGTTTGAACTTTAGTTAATAACATATCAATATTAGTTCATTCATTGTGACAAATATACCATGCTAATATGTTAATAAGGGAAACTGAGTGTAGAGCATATAAGAACTTTCTGTATTATCTTCCTAAGTTTTTTTTAGATGGAATATAGCTCTATTGCCCAGGCTGGAGTATGATGACACGATCTCGGCTCACTGCAACCTCTGCCTCCTGGGTTCAAGCGATTCTCCTGCCTCAGCCTCCTGAGAAGCTAGGATTACAGGTGACTGCTACCACACCTGGCTAATTTTTTGTATTTTTAGTAGAGTCAGGGTTTCACCATGTTGGCCAGGCTGGTCTCAAACTCCAGACCTTGTGATCCTCCCACCTCGGCCTCCCAAAACGCTGGGATTACAGACGTGAGCCACCACATCCAGTCTATCTTCACAATTTTTCTCTAAACCTAAAACCATTCTAAAATAAGAAAAAAATTTAAGTGATTTTCTAAAAGGAAAAGAAAACATAACCACTAAGCATGTGGGCCAATGTGGCAGTGACTGCTAGTTCTCCCCAACATCTGTTCTTGCTTTCTTCCTTGGTAGTTGGCACTCATCCCTTTCATCTTTACACAGCCACCAAGAGAAAGAATATAATTCCTAGCCTCCCTTGTGAGTAGGTGTAACCACTGACGTTAGGTGGAAGGGATGAGTGCACATTCTGGGTCAAGCCCTTGAAGGCAACCGACAGACAGGGTGAGCCACCTTGGATTGCAAGAACAAGGGCAAGTCGCTAAGGATGTTAGCAACAATGCTGCTTCAGTCCCTGGTGATCCTATGCAGCAGAACTGCCACATCAGTTCAGACTTTTAGATAAGAAAGAAATGTCTATGTTGTTTAAACCTGGATTAGTTTGAGTCTTTTCACATGAAACCAAACCTACGTCCTAACTAATATAGCCAGAAATAGAGCAACTCTCTCCTGTTAAGAGGCCATTTTCATGGAAGGATTTTGTATTGAGGAATTTTAATTCCTAACAGACTCAGAAACCTATAGAGAATATTTAGCTTTGTTTCCAGATTAAGTATAGTGGATCAAGCCACTTAACTGCTCAAAATTTTCTCCAAGACTAGCAGGACATTGAGTTACTGATCTCATGGTTGTCTCTCAGCTAAGACCTTCTATTGACAGTACTTTATTTTATTTATTTATTTATTTATTTATTTATTTTTTGCCTAAAGTTCATTTGCAGACTAAGGCTCTGCGGAATGGTATTTCAGTAAAACTTCACTTCTAACAGAGATCCTAGAGTTTTAGTTAAAAAAAACAAACTTCTAATCTTTTTGGCAGATTCTTCATTCTGAAGTGGGGTTTTAAAATATGTCTTTTGAAAATTATTTATTCAAACATTCCCTCTGGCCACAACTGCTCCTTCCACATTTTATGTCCAACTATCCCACTCTGATCATTTTTCCACAGCACTGAGACTTTCAGTCCAAAGATCCCTAAACAATGTCTTCTTTCCTCACTTCCCTTCTTACTGTCATGTTAATAACACCCTTTAATGTTATTTAAACATTAAATGAAATGTTTAGATTGCATCAGTCATGTAATAACACTATGATCTCTCCTCCTTCTGTTTTCATTGCATCCACTTGAAAAAACTCCAAATCTGGAGAAGCCAACTCTCTCTTTTTTCCATGCTTGCAGTGAATACTGTTGGACAAAGTCATTCAGTGAGGCAGATTGGTTCTACTGCTAGTGCCTATTCCTCAAACACAATGAATCCCTAATACTTCTTAGCAGTCCTGTTGCATTTCTTTGGTCAACTTATTCTCCCACTCTCTACAACAACTATTTCACAAACTTTCACCTTCCTCAAAATCCCTATGCTCTGTGTAAGCCAATATTCAAGGTAGTACCTAACCATTCCTGCCTCTTAGTGTTTATACCTTTGTATAATCTCCACCCACACTGTACCAGGTTGGTCTGTATAACCAACAGAATATTATAGAAGTGATGCTGGCATGTCTCTTCAATGATTAGGTTACAAAAGGCACCTCAGCTTTCATTTTAGGGCTCTCTCAGCTCACTCAGTTTGGGGGAAGCCATGGTGTAAGTTGCCCTATGGAGATGTCCATGTGGAGAAGAATAGAAGCCTCTTGCTGACACGATGTGAGTTGAGCAAGCTTGGAGTGGATTCCCTGGCCCTAGTCAAGTCTTGAGAAAGTACAGAGATCGAGACCATCCCGGTCAATATGGTGAAACCCCGTCTCTACTAAAAATACAAAAAATTAGCTGGGCACGGCGGCATGTGAGTGTAATCCCAGCTGCTCAGGAGGCTGAGGCAGGAGAATTGCCTGAATCCAGGAGGCGGAGGTTGTGGTGAGCCGAGATCGCGCCATTGCACTCCAGCCTGGGTAACAAGAGCAAAACTCCGTCTTGAAAAAAAAAAAAGAAAAAGAAAGTACAGTCCCAGCCAAGAGCATAACTGCAACCTCTTGAGAGATCCTGGAGCCAGAACCACCCAGCTAAGCTGCTCCAGGATTCCTGACCCTCAGAAACCATGTGAGAAAATAAACGTCTGTTGTTTTAAGCTGCTAAATGTAAGGTAATTTGTTACACAATAGATAACTGATACACTCCGCAACTCCCTATCTTACTCTCAGCAGATGATCTCACCTCCTACTTAACGGATAAACATAGAAGCCATCAGACAGGAGCTCCATCTTACAAATGTGCCTTCATCTGTGCATACCCTATCCTCTCCTGTAGCAATGGTAGAGCTGTCTCTCCTCCCAGTGAAGGCAAAATTTCTCTCCACATGCTTTGGATTTCATTCCTGCCCTCTCAAGAGGCTTTCACTATTGCCTCTTCTCTTTCGTATACTCAGTTTCTTCCTTCAACTGCAACTGTTTTTTTTTTTTTTGTTGTTGTTGTTGTTGTTGTTTGAGACAGGGTCTTGCTTTGTCACCCAGGGTGGAGTGCAGTGACACAGTCATGGCTCACTACAGTCTCGAACTCCTGGGCTCAAGTAATCCTTCTACCATAGACTCCCAAGTAGCTGGGACTACAGGCATGCGCCACCACACCGGGCTAATTTTTAAAATTTTGTTTGTAAAGATGGATCTCGCTATGTGGCCCAGGCTGGGTTTTTTTTAAGACTCTTTGTATATATGCGAGAGAGAGAGAGAGAGAGAGAGAGAAAGAGAGAGAGAGAGAGAGAGAGAGAGAGAGAGAGAGAGAGAGAGAGAGAGAGAGAGAGAGAGAGAGGTTGAAGGAGGGAGAGAAAGTGGCCTTATTTAACGCTTCGTCCTCTTCACCTATTGCCCTGTGGTAGAGACTGCTAACTGTTCCCCAGTATTCAACCTCTCCCTCCCTGAAGTAATAAAGAGAAAACACTTATCTTTTGGGATTGGCAAAACAGTAGGACACTTGTCTGTCATTTTAATCTGTCAACACTATTTGTGCAAAAAATACAAATTGAAATAGAATATAATAAAATAAATAACTATAAAAAAGAGCTGGAATCTTTGTTTTACTCAGAGGAAAATTACATATATTTAAATGTATTCTTATCAACCACATACCCAAATCCCACATGAAAAATCTCAATTAAAAATACTTTTCAAAATAAAACACGTAATAAAGGATACGAATGCTCCCACTACAAATGTTGGGTTAAAGACATGGTTCTGGAAGGTGAACAGCGTGAGCCCCATGTAGGAGAAGATGAAATTCTCTGCCAAGAAATTGAGAAGCTCAAACAACTGAAATGAAATTGTAAAAGATTAGTCCAGGAAATAAGTTAAGTTATATAATTTGAAAACATGAGTATTACTAAGATAGTAAAACAGACACTCAAATACATAAAGTTCATGCATACACACACAGTATGTGATTTGGAAGGGAGCAAATGCGGAGATGACATTACTAGTCCTGCAGAAAAAGCCAGAAATGGCTGGGTGGAGTGGCTCATGCCTGTAATCCAGGCACTTTGGGAGTCAAGCAGATCACCTGAGGTGGGCAGTTCGACACCAACCTGACCAACATGGTGAAACCCCATCTCCACTAAAAATACAAAAATTAGCTGAGCATGGTGCCATGCGCCTGTAATCCCAGCTACTCAGGAGGCTGAGGCAGGAGAATCACTTTAATTTGGGAGGCAGAGGTAGTGAGCCGAGAGTGCGCCATTGCACTCTAGCCTGGGCAACAGAGTGAGACCCTGTCTCAAAAACAAAAAAACAAAAAAGAAAGAAAAAGGAAAAATATGAAAATTTAGGCAGGCGTGGTGATGCATGCCTATAATCCCAGCTACTCAGGAGGCTGAGGCAGGAGAATCGCTTGAACCCAGGAAGCGGAGGTTGCAGTGAGCCAAGATCGCGCCATTGCACTCCAGCCTGGGCAACAGAGTGAGATTCTGTCTCAGAAAAAGAAAAAGCCAGAAACGTTGCCCCTTTACTTTCTCCAATCAGCTTCTCTTCTCCAAAGCCCCATCTTCAGTTATTCCTCTCCTTTTCCTCCAAACTCTGTCAATTTTTCTTTAGGAATATTCCTCGTGTCCCTCCTACTGCCCTAGTCAAACTTTCGCCACTTCCTACCCATAATGATGAAAAAGGACCTCTAATCATCCCTCATCCTCCAGCTCCCCCAAACCAATGAATCTCTAAAAATGATAGTTTCAAGATACTTTCCTCTTGTAAGCTATAAGATTCATTTCAACCTTTTTTATCCTAGCAGAGAGTGCTTTGTGAGAACTCTTGTATTCCTGGCTTGCCCTGTGACTTCACTTTTTGCATGGGTCTTAACCTCGTGTAGGGAGTAAGCAGGATGGCAGAACTATCTGTGGGGAGAACTAAACCCTGTGTCCTCCCCTGCAGCCCACCCACTCCACCCCATTCACATCATAGCCTTGGCAAAGGTATATGATACTTGCTGAATGAAGTTAAGGTCCTTCATAATGTGGTGTCCCTCTGGCCACCATAGTTATCCACAATGGCTTGTTACTACAAGCCCTCTGCCACATAACAGGATAGTGGTTAAGAACATGGGCTTAGGAATCAAAATGCCAGCCAGGTGCTGTGGCTCACGCCTGTAATCCCAGCACTTTTGGAGGCCAAGGCGGGCGGATCACGAGGTCAGGAGTTCAAAACCAGCCTGGTCAATATGGTGAATCCCTATTTCTACTAATAATACAACAATTAGCCGGGTGAGGTGGTGCATGCCTGTAGTCTAGCTACTCAGGAGGCTGAGGCAGGAGAATAGCTTGAACCCGGAAGGCAGAGGTTGTAGTGAGATCGCGCCATTGCACTCCAGCCTGGGCAACAGAGCAAGACTCTGTCTCAAAAAAAAAAAAAAAAAAAAAACGAAAAGAAAGAAAGAAAATGCCTAGACTTGAGCCCTGTCTTCCCCTTTGCTGGATGTGTGACCTTGGGCAAGTTAGTTAATCTCTTTAAACCAGGGTTGCCTTATTACCAAAAAATGAGAAAATTAAAATAAGTATGTATTTAATTTTCTTTAAATGATTGAATATGCTATTATTACTACTTATTGATACTTAATGATAACAGCTACACCTTTTTCAGTTTTTACCATGTGTCTCATACTATACTATGGACTTCATATGCATTACCTCATTTTAATCCCAACACAACTCAGTGAGGTAGGTACTATCATTATGTCCATTTTCAGAGATGGCAAAACTGAAGCACAGAGAAGTTATGGAACTTGCTCCTGCTCACACAGCCAGCAAGTAGTAGACAGAACCAGGATTTAAAAGGATACAGTGACTCCAAAGTCCCAGCTTTACTCTGCAACACAGAGACCGGCAAACTTTCCCATGAATGGCCAGAGTAAACATGAGGGGATTTGCAGGCCAAGAGGTCTCTGTCCACTGCTTTTATGCCAGTGGAGCATAAAAGCAGCCATAGACTATACACTTTTTAAAAAATGAGTGTGGCTGGGTGCCAAGAAAATCTTACTGGTAGACATGGAAATGTGAATTTCACATAACTGTCATGGGTCACAAAATATTCTTCTTTTGATCTTTTGCCAACCAATTAAAAATGGATGGAAAGAAAACTACTCTTAGCTCACTGACTGGCAAGGGCCGGATGTGGCCTGAGGGCTGGCGTCAGCCAACCTTTTGCTCTACACTTTACTGCCTTCTTTTGATTCTTGCCTTTATCTGTACTGCTTCCCCTAGGCCTTCCCAAATCCTCCCCATCCTTCTAAGGGTACTGTTTCTTCTAGGATAGCTTTCCAGATCCTCAAGTCTCAAACCATTTCCCCCACTTCTCTGATGTCTTCTGTGACATATAATCTGAAGTACACAATCTAGGATTCCTATTCATCATATTTTGTAAATGTACATAAGCTTCATATCATCAACAATACTGGAAGCTCTTACACCGTTCTTGTTTTTTTTTGCTTGTTTTGTTTTGGTTTTTGAGACAGAGTCTTGCTCTGTTGTCCAGGTTGGAGTATAGTGGCACAATTTCGGCTCACTGCAACCTCAGACTCCCATGTTCAAGAGATTCTCCTGCCTCAGTCTCCTGAGTAGCTGGGACTACAGGCCTGTGCCACCATACCTGGCTAAATTTTGTATTTTTAGTAGAGACGGGGTATCACCGTGTTGGCCAGGCTGGTCAAACTCCTAACCTCAGGTGATCTGCCCACCTCGGCCTCCCAAAATGCTGGGATTACAGGCGTGAGTCACCACACCCGGCCTGTTCTTGTTTTTTATTCCCTACCCATAACCTGGAATATTCTGACCCAGCCCCACACCTACTCCCTCCACCACCAGCTGATTTTCTTCTCTAACTTATTGCACTGAATTAATTTCTAACAAGGATTTGTAACCCAAATGTGTATGCTTGGGGGAAAAAAGCCTAATCTCTTTTGAGGGGCTGGGGAAAAGCACAGGTCATAAACTTTATGGCTGTGCTTTTTATGGCTCCCGCAGAAAGTAACAGTACTGTTGCTCCTGCTTTCAGCACCACTCCTTTTCAGGAGAATCCAACAACATTCTTGTCATTTGGCAAAATTTAAGCCTTCTGTTTCTCACTATAGCCATAGTCAAGTATGTACCTGTTTCTATTCCAGACATTACGTTTTGCTCATGATTTGTCTCATATACCTCCTAAGACTGGAAAATCCTATTCCTATTTCCTTTATAATTCCCTTCGGATACCCTGCACAACTGATCATTCGATACCAAATAAAGCCAGACCGCTGACTAGTCCCCTGACATTCCTGGAAACATAGTAGCTTTGTAGTACCTGAGCAAAGACTGAAGGAAGTTGATCTTCTTTTAGCAGGTCTAGTCAGATCAGAAGTTAATCTTAACTACGTCACACAACAGCAGTTCGAGTAAAACCAGAGTGAGCTTCCAAAACATTCCCCTTAAAAGCCATTAAATTGGGAAAGCACTGAGAGAAAAGGAAGCTACTTCACTGGTTATTGAAGCCACAATAATAACAGTCCTGGCTATTCTGCTGATATATTTCCACCTTAAATGCTGTCACTCTTCAGTTGACCAATCCCACCTACTTTTACAGGCAAACGAAGAGGAGCTGAAATTAGTAGATATCACCTAGAACAGATCAAAGACTTTTTTTTTTTTAGTAAAAAAGACTTCTATTTTGCTGGAAGAAGGAAAAGCCTATTCACAAACAATTATTAAGTTCCTCTTACCTGTTTAGTTCTGTGCTGAGACTCTGTGGACAAATTATTATACGTATAATGTGCTTGTGTGATGCCACAAAACAATACTGCAACCACACCTATAAAGACAACAAATTCCAAGTTCACATAAAAGGATGGTTCCCACCTTTTTTACTGAGGTTCCCTCTTCACAGTAGATTATATGCTTTGTCTTGAAATTCTCATTCGTGGCTTGCTTTGTTAAGAGGAACCACTTCCACTGAAAATTTTATGTTCTGAAGTGACAGCCTAAATCCCAACCACAACAAGTATGTTCAAATACTAATGGAGCTGATTCACTTGGAGCAAAATTGACTGGCAAAGTCACTCCTTGTAAGGGTTGACAATCAAAAGGAGCAAGTCACCCACCTGTGAAGCCCCATGCTTCGGCCAAGAGGAAGGTACTCCAGGACATCAAGAAGAACAAGCCTGTCTCCAACAACTGGAACTCCCGTAATTTGGTGAACTTTGTCACGTAAGACTGTTAAGGTTGGTAATGAGATCATGTAACACAAAAGTGTGACTAGGAAAACTAACAGTTTAAGCAAGGCAACCATGAAAGAAGGGTTCTCTAGTTTCTCTAACACAAAAGTCCCAGAATAAGGAAGAACCACCTGAGTGGGGAAACTTCTAAAATGAACATCTTACTGAGGATTCAGCTGCCTTCCCTTCAGTGAGGAAGCCTTACGGCTTAGCCACTCCACTTGTTTCATGGGTATCACATACCTTGCCAGAAATCATGCAGTGAAGGACAGGTAGAGTCAGGAGTAACAGATCAGATCTACTACATGCCACCTCTATTAATCTCAGACCCAAAGCTAGACAGCTTCCACAGCAATTTACATTTATAAAAACACATAAATTCCAAGAGATTTCACACTACTTTGATCCTTCACCACCTCTGTGGTATGGAGCATTCATTCCACGGTGAAGAAACTGAGGCACTTCACTCACTTATACTAGTTTAACAAGCATCTGTTTCACCATGTTGGCCAGGCTTGTCTCGAAGTGTTAGCTGACACTGAAACGGCCTGTGCCAAATTGCGACCAATCTCAGGCTAGAATCTAGAGTCATTTCCACAACTAGGCACTACAACGAAATGATTAACAAGATATACTCTCGACCCTCAAGGAACCAGTAACGGGGAAGAGATACTATCTGTCTTGGCATCACCTTCAAAACTCTTTTTACTGCTGCTTTATACCTCAGTTCACCTATAAAAAACCATAAAAGAAGCCTCTACCAGCACAAGGTTGAAGTATAACAAATTAAAAGGTACTTACCAAAGAAGAATGTCTCCACTTTGTACAAGTATCACAGAAGTTTTAAAGTTGGAAACTCTTTAGGCATCATCTGGTCCCACTCCTCTTTCCTACCATCCCCACCCTCCACTTTCTTTCACTGAGAGCCAAAGAGGTGAAGTGTCAAAGCTTCTATCATGTTTGTGTCTGCCACTATCCCAAAGGCTCCAGGGAGGTAGGGGTCATGTTTGTCTTCTTTAGCCTTGATATACAGAGTGCAGCACATGTAGCAGGTGATCAAGACATGCCTTCTGACTTCTTGTTTTGGGTTGGGGGTTTAAATTTTGTTTTCACGCCAGGCATGATGGCTCATGCCTGTAATCCCAGCACTTTGGGAGGCCGAGCTGGGTGGATCACCTGAGGTCAGGAGTTCGAGACAAGCCTGGCCAACGTGGTGAAACCCCGTCTCTACTAAAAATACAAAAATCTTGCTGGGCATGGTGGTGATCACCTGTAATCCCAGCTACGTGGAAGGCTGAGGCGGGAGAATCGCTTGAACCCAGGAGGAGGAGGTTGCAGTGAGCCAGGATCATACTATTGCACTCCAGCCTGGGTGAAAGAACGAGACTCCATCTCAAAATAAATAAATAAAAATAAAATAAAATTTGTTTTTATAGATTCGGAAGCACAAGCGCAGATTTACTACATGGATGTATTGAATACTGGTGAAGTCCAGGATAAAATGGCCTTTGCATGAACACAAGAATAACTTGCCCAGTATTTCAATAGGTAACTAGTGGTAGTACCAAGCCTACAACTCAGGTCCTTTGGGCTTCCTGTTCAGGGCTGTAGAGTACAAAGTTTAAAATCGGGAGAGCTGAGATGAACCCTTACATATCCTAACCAGGAAACCACATTTTGTTCATTTGGCATCGCTGCTGTACATTTCCTATTTGTCCCATTAAACAAAGAGCAAAAGACTGCTAGGCTGACCAGCAGCACAGAACACCCAGAGGCTCTTTGGAATATGTCTACCTTTACAGCTATTTAATCTACAACTATAAAATTCACCCTCAAAGAGATACCATCTCTAATTATATTCTTGCATTGAAAGTTTTAGGGCACCAAACCCCATGCAGAACAATACAGTTCTTTTATTTATTTATTGGCAAAGACTACTGCTTAATGTTTTCAAACCAGGCACTTAAAGTTATAAGATTAGTAATTCTAATATTATTCTAATCATAGAACTAGGAAAAACCGCAGAATACAGCATTCAACTGCTACATTAGGTTAACAAGAAAAGATGAATATAACAAAAGGATATTAAAGCTGTCACCACTCCAGTCGCAGCACCCATTGCAAAAGATCCACTGAAGATTCCAAGGAAGATCCCAATAGACTTGAACATTGCTGTGACATCAAAGGTGTGACTGTTGTCTCCAGCTGGCTGGTATGCCACTATTGAGCTACAGAAGAGAGATTGCTTTTACTTCTGAAAGCAACTTTTACTTAAAAAAAATTATGTAGTGTAGAGCTTGAAAGATGAAATTAGAGGGAGAAGAAAAAAAAAGTCTTTTCATTAGAATTGCCAAAATAAGGACAAAGTTACCCCAAAATCCTGCAATGTATCTGGCTAGCAAGAAAACTAGAAAACTTGGCTTTTCCTTAAATGTTAATTTCAGGGGGTGAGAACATTGTAAAATCCTGTATATGAAAGTTGCACCAAGCTTTTTCCTCCACCCTCAAGATACTGTGGAGTATTAATTCTTTTGTGATTCTGTTTCAGAATTACTAGTACTGGGTGTCCGAAAGCCTTAACATACTAATGTGAACCAACTAATGAAAAATCCCACTTGTTTCCAGTAGAGGCACAAGAACATAAAGAACATTATTCAATACTCGACCCAGTCACATTTTGTTTTTCCTATGAGAAAAAAGGTAACTGAAGGACGCTTCCAACTTCTAGAATACCAGAATGGGCCAAATGCCTAATATCTATTCATTCAGTGAAATGGACTATTATGAAAAAAGCACTCAAAAGGCCTCCCAAGGAATTAGAATCTACTCAACAGTACTTTCAGCATAACCAGCTGGATCCTCCACCTCAAGCTTCTGAAAGAAAGTCACTCTCTACCAGGCCAAGACAGGCAATTACAAGAGATGCTCTCCATCTTGAACTCACAGTCCAAACCTGGTCTGAAAAAGCTTCTTTTATAACAGTTACCCCAGAAAATAGAAATGCCTGAGAAAATTGCTGTTGTCAGCAGGTCTCTGGCAACAGTGCTTACCGTTACTAAATCAGTTTTCATCTCAGTTAATTGAGAGACCAACATTATAAAAAGTCCAGACTCAACAACATCATACAAATCACATTAAAGAAAAGAAGGAAAAACACGTTCCTAAAAATATAATGAATTCTCCCTGTGGTTGCTGCAATGTTTTTTTCTGATTCAAGGTTGAAAAATGTGTTTACTATACCATGTACAAGTTCTTTCCAGATCTCCCAGGTTAAAAAAAAATCTAAAATCAAACTAAAATCTCCTAATTTGTACTTATTTTATTGAAATATAGCACTAACAATTATTTCTAATAATGATATCCAGAAATTTCGGAGACACACTCTAAATTGAAAATGTTAAACATTTATGTTTAAATGTGCAAAGTAACCAGATCATTTTGGAACAGTAGCTTTAATATCATTTTGATGAATATGAAATAGCCTTGAACATCAAGCTACCTTACCTACACATAAAGGGTCCCACCACCATAAATGAGATCTGCTTCCATTATGAAAATACAGTAACTGGCTGTAGAAAAGAAAAAAAATGCTATACAACCTTCCTTTTCTTTGGTGGTATTTTTCAAAATGCTGTCTGGAACAAAATATCTATGCCATGCCTCCTGAGGTTGCTTTCCCTGGATTTGTTCATGTAAATTCAAGAGTCACACTAATTATTATTTCATTCTTTAGTCATTAAAATGTATAAGAACACATGGGAAACATGATGGGCTGAGAACAGATGACAGGCTTGTTTTTTTCTTTTTTAGGCAGACACTGGCCTCTAGATTGAAATCTTAACTCATTTTTTCCATATCAATCAATATTTTATCTTGAGGCAGTAACGTTTTTTATGAATACTTTCTTTTTTAAACCGTGAAAGTAATATAATGTACAGTTTAGGCGGAAAAATCATTCCATCATTCCACTACCCTCATTTTATTTTCCTTCTGTATTCCTTTCCTCTCTCTGTGTTACATGCATGCTAATTCTTAATTATCTGTAATCACAGTGAACATGTGGTTTTGAATTCTGCTTTTTAAACTGACAATGACATAAAAATATTCATAGCCTTGGCTGGGTGCAGTGGCTCACAACTGTAATCCTAGGACCTTGGGAGGCCGAGGTAGATGGATCACTTGAGGTCAGGAGTTCAAGACCAACCTGACCAACATGGTGAAACGCTGCCTCTACTAAAAATACAAAATTAGTGGGGTGTAGTGGTACATGCCTGCAAGCACAGCTACTTGGGAGGCTGAGGCAGGAGAACCACTTGAACCCGGGAGGTGGAGGTTGCAGTGAGCTGAAATTGCACCATTGCACTCCCTCCTGGACAACAAGAGCAAAACTGCGTCTCAAAAAAAAATTTTTTTCATAGTCTTCGTAAGACTTCACAATGGTTCAAATGGATATAGTACAATTTAGTCAACCATTTCCTCATTGTTAGATATTTAAAAATTGCTTCTACTATTTTTGCTACTACAAATAACTGAAAGAACATCTTCAGGCTTTATTCATATTTTAGACTACTCCTTGCCCTATATTTCTAAAAATAGACCTATTACCATACCTATGGCTCATTTTACACGTTGCACAACTGCCTTCCAAAAGGTCTCTCCGTTACATTTTAGAGGGAAATATGATAATATCTCCCAATTTTTTAAAATGATCATACCCATTGGCCTAGCAGTTCTACTCCTAAAATATATCCTACAGAAATACTGTCAAGGATTCACAAAGATTTACACGTAAATATGCTCATTGCCATGTTAGTCACAATAACACAATATTAGAAAAAGCCAAATATTAATCAAACAATAGCGGATTGGAGAGGCAAATTTGAAATGCATCCATCCAATGTGATAATACAGGTATTAGTACAGTATAATATCCAAGTGAAAAAGTTAGTTACAGAAAAGTATGTATACTATGCCTTTTTTTGTTTAAATATTATGAATACTTATATGTATATTACTAACTTAATGGAAAAAGTCTGGATGAAAATCCTAATAGTGGTTATTTCTGAGCTGAAATTTCAGGAATTTTCTACTTTCTGAGTCAAATACTTTGAATTTTTGCCAGAGACATGTTAATATTATCACAAAGAATGATAAAAGGTGATACCAATTTCAACATTAACAACAATGTATGCATGCTCTAGTTTTACTACACCAGGGTTTCTCAAGCCCAGTATTATTGACATTTGTGGTCAGATATTTATTTGTTGGCTACGACAGGGGTGGGGTAAGGGGAATGCTGTCCTGTACATTGAAAGCTTCTACCCTTCTATCCACTAGGCTATGTCAATAGGAACCTGCTCCCATTGATGACAACCAAAATGCCACCAGACACTGTCAAATATCCCGCGTGTGTGTGTGTGTGTGTGCGTGCGCCCACGGGGGTGGGTGGTAGGGGTGGGGGTGGTGACAAATTGCCCCTGGCTAAGAATGACTATATTACATAATTACCAGTCTTAACTATTATCATTAACAATTATGGCTGGGCAGGTGTCTCACACCTGTAATCCCAGCACTTTGAGAGGCCGGGTGGCATGCACCTGTAATCTGTAATTGCAGCTACTAGGGAAGCTGAGGCAGGAGAATTGCTTGAACATGGGAGGCAGAGGTTGCAATGAGCCAAGATTGTGCCACTGTACTCCAGCCTGGGTGAGAAGAGTGAAACTGCATCTCACAAAAAAAAAAAAAAAAGTTCTGTCTTGTTAATTGATAGGTAGAAATGGCCACTGATCCTGGTATGTATCTCTGGTAATTAGTGAAGTTAAACAGTTTTTCATGTTTGTCATCCTCTGT
The DNA here is from genome assembly GCF_049354715.1 of Callithrix jacchus. Lineage (NCBI taxonomy): Eukaryota > Metazoa > Chordata > Mammalia > Primates > Cebidae > Callithrix > Callithrix jacchus. The sequence goes on along the minus strand of NC_133524.1, from coordinate 132,803,906 downwards.
ATATCCACTTTTATAAAAATGTAAATGACGGTAAACCACATATTTTAAAACAGTGTGAATTTAGGTCTTCAGGATATCATGGTAATCCATTCAGTGGAACACTATGCAACTTACACTTTATCTCTAACTACATATACTGTATCTATCATATTATATCGATATACATATAGATCCACCTCATGCAGCCATGTATGAGGGAATCAATTTCACTTTACCCTCACTGGATTGCAAGTATTATTTTTAAAAAAAAATAAGTGCTACTCCAATAGGTTAATTAAAAAAAAAAAAAAAAAAGGCCGGGCATGGTGGCTCATGTCTGTAATCCCAGCACTTTGGGAGGGTAAGGCGGGTGGATCACGAGGTCAGAAGTTCAAGACCAGCCTGGCCAAGAGGGTGAAACCCCATCTCCAATAAAAATATAAAAATTAGCCAGGCATGGTGGCAGGTGCCTATAATCCCAGCTACTCGGGAGGCTGAGATGGAGAACTGCTTGAATCCAGGAGGTGGAGGTTGCAGTGAGCCGAGATTGTGCCACTGCACTCCAGCCTAGGCGACAGAGTGAGACTCCGTCTGAAAAAACAAAATAAAACAAAACAGTGCTTCAGGAATAGCTAATGGATGCTGTGTTTAATACCTATGTGATGGGTTGATCTGTGCAGTAAACCACCATGTCACATATAACAAACCTGCACATCCTGCACATGCACCCCTGAACTTAAAAGTTGGAAATCCAAAAACACAAAAAACAGAAACAAAAACAACCTCCAACATAAATTTCAGGATGAGTTGCCTTAACCTGTTAATTACCAAACAGAACTCCTTCAGAAAGGGTTTTCTCTCCTTTGATCCAAAGCTGTTCATACAAAATACACACAGTAGATAATCCTCAAACTAAGAAAATTCAACACAAAGTAGACTACCCATATCTAACTCTCTTTAAAACACACAAAAGGTAATGAAGAACAATGAGCAACATACCACCAAGCATTCCAACTAGTAAACTCCCACGGCGAGCAACACAACTGCTTTCCCTTCAGCTTTCAGGCAGTAACTCATTTTTCCAACTCTATTAAGACACAGAGCTAACAATTTCCCTCTAGATTCAGTCCTTCTCCACCAGAGTCCCAATGAGGTTGTAATGCGTTAACCTATTATCTACACCATTCTAAAATGGCACTAGCTCTCTAACATCCTTATGTGAAATGAAAAAAGACTCACTCAAATCATTTCCTATAAGGCTTCATTCTCTCACAGAAAACCCTGTTTGAGAAAGGCTGTAAAAGAAGGACAAGCATGGTCCTTTGTGAGAAGTGCTATGGAAAGGGCTTTTTTTTTTTTTTTTTTTTTTTGAGAGAGAGTCTGCTCTGTCGCCCAGGCTGGAGTGCAGTGCCACGATTTCAGCTCACTGCAACCTCTGCCTCCTGGGCTCAAAATATTCTCCTGCCTCAGCCTCCTGAGTAGCTAGGATTAAAGGCATGTACTAGCCCAACTAATTTTTGTATTTTTTAGTAGAGACGGGGTTTTGCCATATGGGCCAGCCTGGTCTCAAACTCCTAACCTCAGGTGATCCACCCGCCCCAACCTTCTAAAGTGCTGGGATTACAGGTGAGAGCCAATGCACCCAGCCAGCTCTCTCTTTTTAACATTTATTCTTCACCGATGCTGGTATGTACACCCCCAAGATTAAAATCTTTCAATGAGGTTTTGCTCCCTTTCACACGAATCAGCTATTCAGACGTTGCAGGAAATAGGTTATTTTTAATCCCAAGTTCAAAATCTTTCAGTGAGGGTTTTTATCTTTTCCTTTAACCCTAATCAACTGTTTCTAAAGATGCAGGAAACAGGCTATTTTATTAATGGGAAAAACGAAGACACAGGACACACTGGTTTAAGATAAGACAGAGATTTTTTAACTCTTAATCCATTAGGGCAATGATAAGACAACAGTTACTAGTAAGATGACTGAACAGTAGAATAGTTATCTAGGATAGGGAATTGATGCTAAAAGTGACTGCCTGCACCTGTTCTCTTTACTCAATAGTGCTGGTAATCTCTCATGTACCTGTGTACTGGAAACTTCAACAATCTTTGTTGATTCATTTTTTATAACCACACTATCCATTTCTCCCTTACCTCAAATAATATAAAACTCTTATTCTGTACCTATCATCATTGGAGGTGCTAAAGTTCACTATCAATATTAGTTACAGCCTTTAGGTTTTATTTCTCAAATTAAATTTATATTAGTGGCAGACAGCTACAAAAAAAAATCTGGCAATAAATTTGGTGTGGGGGGGTAACATTTACATACATTGCATTCACAAAAAAGGATATGTTTTTTTTGTGTATCTTAATACATAGCATTTAAGGAATTAATGTTACATCCTAGAAATAATTTCCAACTTTGCAGAAGACAAAGGGGGAAATAAGGCTATACAAACCAGAGCCAGTGATATTTTACTCTTTCATAACTAAAAATGTGGAAATTAAGAAAATAAAAATAAAGAGAAAATGTGAAGGGCTCTTACTTCTCTCTCACACAAGGTTCTGGTATGAACTAAAGCCAACTGCCCAGAGAGTTAGATATTTGCTTAATAAGAGTAGATAGGCAGGGGCCAGGTGTGGTGGCTCACGCCTGTAATCCCAACACTTTGGGAGGCCAAGGCAGGCAGATCACCTGAGGTCAGGAGTTCGAAACCAGCCTGGCCAACATGGTGAAACCCGTCTCTACTAAATATACAAAAATTAGCCAGGCATGGTGGTGCATGCCTGTAGTCCCTGCTATTCGGGAGGCTGAGGAAGGAGAATCACTTGAAAGCAGGAGGTGGAGGTTGTGGTGAGCCAATATCATGTCACTGCATTCCAGCCTGGGCAACAGAGTGAGACTCTGTCTCAAAAAAAAAAAGAGTAGGTAGGCAGGATTGAATTCCTCAGAGGTTCAGTCCCATTCTTCAACCTGCACATACCTTATAGTAACATGTATAGTACCTTCTATAATTAGATTAAAAATATTGCTCATTCAATAGTTCCTTGCACTTAAATTGTTATAAGTAATACAATATGTAATTAAATAACTATAATATGTATTATTTAACACTTCTAAAGATTAAAAATGTTTTGAAATCATTATGTTAAATAAGAGAAACACAAATTAAACTACAATGAGATATGTCTCAGTGATCAAGTTAGCAAAAATATTAAAGTTTAACAAATATTCTGCTGGTGAAACTGTGAGGAAACAGAGCTGTAATTTCACAGTTAAATTGCAAAGTGATACAGTCCCTTTGATGAGCAATTTAACAATGCCAAACAAAATTACAAATGGATTTACCCCTTAACCTACCCGCCAATCTCACTTTGGGGCATTCAGCATACCAATATACCTATGCATGTATAAAACAAGGTAAGTTCAAGGTAATCACTGCGGCACCATTTGGGACAGCAAAGGGTTAAAAACCCTTCAAGTGTCTGGCAATAGGAGACTGAGCAAATAAACAATAATGCAGTTCACTCATGGAATACTATATAGCTGCAAACAAAGAATGAGAACACTCGGGAGGCCGAGGTGGGTGGATCACGAGGTCAACAGATCGAGACCATCCTGGTCAACATGGTGAAACCCCATCTCTACCAGAAATACAAAAAACTATCTGGGCATGGTGGCACGTGCCTGTAATCCCAGCTACTCAGGAGGCTGAGGCAGGAGAATTGCCTGAACCCAGGAGGTGGAGGTTGCAGTGAGCCGAGATCGTGCCATTGCACTCCAGCCTGGGTAACAAGAGTGAAACTCCGTCTCAAAAAAAAAAAAAAAAAAAAAGAATGAGAACACCCCCTCTTTTGATATGTAAAGTTCTCCAGAAGATATTTATGTGAGAGAACATATACAGTATGTGACTTTAAAAATAAGAAATGAGAGGCAAATAAGACTATTTATTCACAATTGTACTTGCATTTGAATGAAGAAATACAAAATATACAAGAAACTAATAAGAATGTTATCTACAAGGAACTGGGGACAGGTGTGCAAGAGTTTGACTTTTCTGTGTATAACTTTTTACATGGTTTTGATTTATGAGCCATGTGAATATATTGTGTATTCAGAAAAAATTAAGGCTGGGCATGGTGGCTCATGCCTATAGTCCCATCACTTTGGGAGGGCAAGGCAGGTGGATCATCTGAGGTCAGGAGAAGACCAGCCTGGGCAACATGGTGAAACCCCATCTACCAAAATACAAAAATTAGTTGAGCACGTGGTGGCAGGTGCCTGTAGTCCCAGCTACTCAGGAAGCTGAGGCAGGGGAATAGCTTGAACCTGGGAGGCAGAGGTTGCAGTGAGCTGAGATTGCACCGCTTCACTCTAGCCTTCGTGATAGAGTGACACTTCAGTCTCCAAAAAAAAAAAAAAAAGAAAGAAAGAAAAAGAAAATACTAAATCTAATTTAAAAAACAAAATGCTCATGTTATAATGTTAAAACCAAATACAAAATTATGTAGACACTACAATCATAACTATGTAAAAATATCATACACAGAAAAAGGAAAAGGAAATGTTCTAGAATGTTTATAGTAATTGTCTTTCAGTGGTGGCCGTATATATTTTTTCTTCCCTGAGTTTTCCAATTTAGTTATAAAATACGAATTTCTTCAAGAGGGTAAAAAAATGCCTCATTCTTCCAAATGTTTCCATTCATAATGTACTTTATTCAATAAGTGACTGTCAGTTCCAAGTACCCTCACGCTTAATATTCAGAATATAGTAAGAAAACAAATACTTACGAGGACAGCACTATGGCAACAGCATCATTGAGGACACTTTCACCAAAAAGAAGTGCATAGAGTTCAACATCAACTTGAAGCTCGTGGAATATAGCAAGAACAGTCACTAGCAAGGAAAAAGAGCCAGAGGAATACTTAGACATTACAAATATAACATATTCTCCTCAGTAGATGACTTATATAAGAGTTATTTAGAAATTCATTTCTTCCTCCTAGAATTCAATACTAATAAACATTCTTTTACCATATTAAAGATCCTATAATTTTATATAAACATTTTTCTTTTCTAATTGTGTACCTGTACAAACTGCTCCTTTCTCTCTCTTAAAAACGGCTGAAAGTAACCTTGAAAAACTGAGTTGGCCTATATTCTTCATGCAAATGTTAATAATCACGTCTTGTACATTTTTTCCCATAAAGAATATATTCAGAATTTCTTATAGACCAGGTAGTCATAAATCTTTAATGGAGAAGAATATTATGAAAATAATCTAATGCTGCAAACTTCATTTGTTTCTCGGGGCCTTACAACTCACTTGTACTTGACTTACAAATTGCATGCACACAGGTTTAGCAAAGACAGTAGGAAATGCAAATTTCTTGTTTGTATGATTGGCATGATCTCGGCCCACTGCAACCTCCGCCTCCTGGGCTAAGGCAGGAGGATCGCTTGAACCCAGGAGGCGGAGGTTTCAGTGGGCCGAGATCATGCCACTGCACTCCAGCCTGGCAACAGAACAAGATTCTGTCTTAAAGAAAAAGAAAAAAAAAAAAAAATCATCCTTTTAGGGAAGCAATTATATGAGAAAGCTTAGAAAATCAGATGAGATTGAAGTAACATTATAACTTTAATTACTAAGTCATATAACTCACTAAATAAACCCAAGCAGACATGGAAGATTAATATAACCAGAGGTGAGAGATAGTTTTCAAATGCCAATCACAGAAACAAGAAACTTGCATCTTATTTGTTTAAATTTTTTTTTAAATTTTTTTTAGAGATGGGGTTTTGCTCTGTCACTCAGGATGGAGTGGCACAATCACAGCTCACTGCAGCCTCTAACCCCGAGGTTCAAGTGATCCTCCTGCCTCAGCCTCCTGAGTCACTGAGATTAAAGACATGAGCCACCATGTCCAGCATATTTTAAAAGCTATAGTTTCTACTACAAAGCATTGCAGCTGGAATATACTGATACCAAAGCTCACCAAGAGAGTGGGAGAAGGAGCGTGGAGCAATAGCGCAGAATTTCGAACAGAGAACCCATAGCTCACCCTTGTAAGAGCAAGTTAACAATGGTAAAATAACAGAAATGGGGCAAGTGCCTACATAATTCAGAAAAAAAATAACAGTCAAACTTTATGTAAGACAAAGAGTTTTTCTTGGCTATTAAGGCAATAGTCCTACCAAACAAAACCAGGAGGTTGAAATAATGTAGCCAAGCCAATGGACTCAGATTTCTCATAGGATTTGAAAAGTTGAGAAGCTTGCTTATAATGAAAGGTCACAGAAACCAGAGTCCACTGACTCCTTGCAAAAACCATCCTATCTTCATGTTGATAATAGGAGTAGCTACAAACAGTAAGAAGACAGCCTTGGTAGTCTTCAGGGAAGCAATTTAATTTCCAGTTTTAAAAATGCTAAACTACACAAATGTCTCTGTAAAATGGCCAGCTAACTAATCTTCTAAAATCTTTTTTTTTTTTTTTTTTTTGAGACAGGGTCTCACTCATCACCCAAGCCGAGTGAGACTGCAGCCTCTGCAGCTCACTGCCACCTCAAACTCCTAGGCTCAAGTGGTCCTCCCACCTCAGCCTCCCAAGTAGCTAGGACTACAGGCACACATCCCTATGCTCAGCTAATTTTTTTCATTTTTTTTGTAGAGACAAGGTGTTGCTGTATTGCCTAGGCTGGTCTCAAACTCCTAGTCTCAAGTAATCCTACTGCCTAGGCCTTTCAAAGCACTGGTATTCACAGGCATAAGCCACTGTGCCCAGTCAAAATAATCTCTTGCAGGGTACTGAACAAATTTTTCTCCTTCCCATAAGGTCCTGTGTTATCAGAGTTAACAAAGGAATTCAGAAATAACCTTAGGATCCTACCTTTAATTGTGCTGGATGACAATTAAAGATGATTAACTTACAAGGTTAAAAGGTAAAACAACATCCTGGCCAACATGGTGAAACCTCATCTCTACTAAAAATACAAAAAATTAGCTGGGCATGGTGGCGCACCCCTGTAGTCCCAGCTTCTCGGAAGGCTGAGGCAGGAGAATCGCTTGAATCCGGGAGGTAGGGGTTGCAGTGAGCTGAGATTGTGGCACTGCACTCTAGCCTGGAGACAGAGCGAGACTCCGTCTCAAAAAAAAAAAAAAAAAAATTGGTAAAACAAAACAAGCTTCAACAGAAGTCTTAAGGCATGCTAAAAGAAACGTCCATCTCCCTCAAAACATCAGTCTGTGTTCCTACCCCAAACTTTCCATTCTATATCTTCTCCAAATTCCTAATTTGAATGTAGCTGTTAAGTTTACCAATGCCGTACTGTATCAGGAAAACTAAAACCTAACTCAGTGCAATTAAATTCATTCTGGAATACAGCTTTCAGAATATCTGACACTAAAAGCACAGGGGAACAAGCTGTGTTAACATTAAACAGCCAACTGTATAATCATCAAGCCAATTTTATAAAAACAGTTCTTTAATGTATATTAAAGTTCTCCAATGACTCCAAACCATACCTGTATTAGCACAACTGCCTTCTAACAATCGTTTTAAAACATTTTTTCTTCCTGTTAAATGCATATAGGTGAACAGAAAGATTTTTAGGGAACTGGTTTTCTAAAAGCTTGAAAGGAAATACGTAATTATTACCCATTTAAACTCATCTATAATCTAGTTCATCGTCTTCTATACCCAATCACTAGGGATAAAGACCAACATGAATTTCTGAAGAAAATATCTTATAGTCCTTCTGGATCAGTAATAGGCAAATGTAATTTAAACAAGTAAAAGGAAAACAAATTTGTGCTGAAGCCAAAAGGAATCATGAATTTTATTTTTCCTCCCCAGTTAAAAAGTATAGCACTAAGACTAAGGAAGTAACTAATCATGAATTCTACACCTCAAACAAAGAAAAACCCCCATGTATTTGACCAAACAATGTACCTCAAATACGTCAACTCCATTCATATAAAACATACCTGGATCAGTTGCTGATACAATGGCACCAAACAGAAGGCAATCTGTAAAGTAAAAATCTCCTGCCAGCTGTCCAGTTACCTTCATCAGTGTTACACAGCCATACATTATTGACCTGTTCAATTTTTTTTAGAGAAAAGTCAACTGTTAAAAAAATTAGGATAAAGTAAGAATAAGAAGATCGGTTTACTGTAGCACCTTGTGACTAATCCCAAATTTAATTCATGTCATTGAAATATGGTAATACCTTGGCCTTAAGGAAAATTCAAACAACTTATTACCTATGTGAATATTGCAAAAGTCTTTAGACCCCGTTAAGAATATAACACTGCATAAATCAACAATACATTATTTTAAAATTATCATTTGAAGGCTACAAAGTATTTTAAGCTTCAAATACTTACCCAATAACGAAACAAGAAATTGCTGTTCCAAGAAAAGCGTATGCTAGGATCGACCCAAGATTTCGAAAGAAATGTCTCTGACAAAAAAAAAAGGTACACTGTGTTAGGATACTTAGTTATTTGAAAAAGAAAAGGTTTTCTATGTTATGCTAATATTAAATCCATTATTTGCAAGGATAAATAAGAGAAAGCATTCTTGTACAGGTATAAATTTCAGCATCTAAAAAGAATAAGGAGAGGAGAAAGGAGGGGAATCTGGACAGAACAGCCCATTTCTGAAGTGTCAAATATTACAAAGCCCACGGAGTTTAAGGTTGTTCAAAGTATATGAAAGACAAAAGGACTTACCCTTTTCAGGCTATATCCTGCATAAAATATGATAGGAGGAAGTAATATGTTGAAAAATACTTCTGGATCAAAAGTAACCTGTTAAAATAAAGAGTTATTTTAGATCGATTCCCTAGAAGACTTCATATTCCATTATCAAATGATCAAAAAGAAAAAAAAATTAAATGTTAAATTACTCAAGGCAAGAACATTACTGTGTTAACTTAAAAATCTTTCATATAGGATAGCTTCTGTTCTACTTCTCAACCAAACGACCAGGAGATAGCACTGGAACGATCAGTTAAGCCCTATCTGTAGAAAGTGTATTAAAATACTATGCTATTAAAAAAATGTTTTGGGAGGCTGAAGCAGGAGAATTGCTTAAACCCGGGAGGCAGAGGCTTCAGTGAGCCGAAATTTCGCCACTGCTCTCCAGCCTGGGTGACAGATTATGACTCCATCTCCAAGAGACAAAGAAGTTAAAAATAGGGCCGGGCACAGTGACTCATGCCTGTAATCCCAGCATTTTGGGAGGCCAAGATGGACGGATCATCTGATGTCAGGAGTTCAACACCAGCCTGGCCAACATGGTGAAACTCCACCTCTACTAAAAATACAAAAATTAGCCAGGTGTGGTGGTACATCCCTATAATCCAAGCTACTCGGGAGGCTGAGGCAAGAGAATCACTTGAACTTCGGAGGCAGAGGTTGCAGTGAGCCAAGATCACACCACTGCACTCCAGCCTGGGTAACAGAGTGAGACTTCATCTCAAAAAAAAAAAAAAAAAAAAGGTAAGAGAAAGCATGAACATTATTTTTGCTTTAAATAAAAGAAACCCAGCTGGGTACAGTGGCTCATGCCTGTATGCCCAGCACTTTGGGAGGCTGAGGCAGGTGGATCAACTGACGCCAGGAGTTCAAGACCAGCCTGATTGACATGGCGAAAGCCTATCTCTACTAAAAATACAAAATTAGCCGGGCATGGTGTTACATGCCTGTAATCTGCACTACCCAGGAGGCCGAGACAGGAGAATTGCTTGAATCTGGGAGGCGGAGGAGCTGAGATCACGCCACTGCACTGTTTCTGTACGACTCAGATTTCTACTTCTGACAGCCCACTCATTTTAAGACCCAGTCACCATAAAAATGCAAATGCCCCCTTCTGTTCATAAGGCTGCAGTAGAATGTGACATGAACACAAAGCAACTATACACATATCCAGGCTAAAACTTCATTTACTAGAAGTTTTAAGGAATTGGAATGTTCCACAGGCGGAAAGAACTCTTGCTGCAAGGTAAAAACCTCAAGTTCATATGAAATTTTAAAAGCATTAAAGATGATCAGAAACACAATCAAGTAGCTAAAAAGTCAAGTCCTGCCTGTACTCCTAGCACTTCGGGAGGCAGGGGTGGGTGGTTCGCTTGAGCCCAGGAGTTTGAGACCCGGCTGGACAACATGGTGAAACACCAACTCTACTAAAAATACAAAAATTAGTCACATGTGGTGGCACATGCCTGTAGTCCTAGCTACTCAGAAGGCTGAGGTCAGAGGGTCACCTGAGCCTGGGAGGTGGAGGTTTCAGGGAGCTGAGATTGTGCCACTACACTCCAGCCTGGGTGACAGAGTAAAACCCTGTGTCCAAAAAAAAAAAAAAAAAGTCAAGTCCTGCCAATGTAGCAGACAGAAGTGAAGGCAAACAGCAAAGGGTGGAGAAAACAGAGACGTGAGCGAAGTGGTACTGAGAAACGTCATGACAGAAACTATGAGGGAAACAGGAGAAAGCAGCTCCAGGGATGTCTGGGAGCCAGTACAGCTGCAACTCAAGCTTGAACATGAGGCTTTATGCACAGCATGGGACTGTAACTCAGACTCACACTTAGGGCCCCTGAAGTTGTGCCAGATTGTGAATCAAAGAAAGATTACATTGTGATCAGTAGAGAATACAAGCAAGGCAAGAAAGAATCCAAAGAAACATTAATAGAATATTTTAGGAATTATCAAATAAAGTCAGTGTGCTGAAGTACTATAAAACTATCAGGACCTGCCGGGCGCAGTGGCTCACACCTATAATCCCAACACTTTGGGAGGTCGAGACGGGGGATTCCCTTGGGGTCAGGAGCTAGAGACCAGCCTGGCCAACATGGTGGAAAATGTCTCTACTAAAAAATACAAAAATTAGCAGGGCGTAGTGGTGGCAGCCTATAATTCAGCTACTTGGGAGGCTAAGGCAGGAGAACTGCTTGAACCCAGAAGGCAGAGGCTGCAATAAGCAAAGACTGCGCCTGCACTCCAGCCTAGACGACAGAGTCAGACTCTGCCTCAGAAAAATAAATAAATAAAAATAAAACTGTATGGACCAACTGCAAATGGAAAGAAACGCTTATAGATTCTGCTTAACTCAATCCCAGTCTCTGTTTATCACAAGCTGTCAACAACCCAGAGTAAAACAAAAAGAGTCATACTACTTAGCCTCAATCAGAAAATGAGTCACACAGCATCCCCCTTTCCTTACATATTACGTTTGTTAATTGAGGTTTTACCTCATTTAAAAAGACTCATTATTTTAAATAGCATTTAAAATTCATTACTTATTTTCTCCTGAATCATTCTGCTGTTAGACACACAAAAATAATTCAAAGATTTCCTTTAAGAACTTACCTTTCTAAGCATTTCATTATCTTGAACATTATTGAGTTCATGTGAACTAATCTCTCCTTTCAGCGTATACTCATAAAATTTTCCACTAACATTTACCAGTAAGGTAGTTGGACTTGACTGCACTTCACAGCTCAGGGTCACATTATTCACATCACTTGGAACGTGAATGCCATACCGAAGCACAAGGCCCACCAAAAGACCTGGAAAAAAAGAACAATGTAAGCTCTTCTTGCCAACAGAGATCATTTCTTTTGTATCCCATGCATAACTACAGGTAAGAGAAAATCTCTTACGGTAGGTAGTTCCCTGTAGCTCAGAACTGGTTTTCAGATGAAATGCAGTTATATTTTAAAGTATTACTAAATTCATACAACCAACAGCCCAATCTTCATATAATCCAGTGAAACAGGAGAGAAAAATATTCCCTAGGCAACAGCACAGATCCCTGCATTTCTAGATCAATATTTAAAGAAGTAATGAGGGAGGTAACAAAAGGAGAAAATATCTTCAAATCATCTGTAGACAGAATATGCTCCAAGGTGTCCCGACTCAGCAGTGCAATCATGTCAGAAATCTGTTTTCTGGCCGGGAGCAGTGGTTCACATCTGTAATCTTACCACTTTGGGAGGCCAAGACAGGCAGACTGCCTGAGAGCTCAGGAGTTCGAGACTAGCCTGAGCAACATGGCGAAACTCCGTCTCTACTAAAATACAAAAAATCAGCCAAGTGTGGTGGCAGGCGCCTGTAATCCCAGCTACTCAAGAGGCTGAGGTGAGAGAATTGCTTGAACCTGGTAGGCAGAGGTTGCAGTGGGCCGAGACCATGCCACTTCATTCCAGTCTGGGCAACAAAGGAAACTCTGTCTCAAAAAGAAAAAAAAGAAAGAAAGAAAAGAAAAGAAACGTGTTTTTCACATCCATCCATCAATTTACAAGACTTAATGCACTTCCAGGTTTATTCTCAAAGCACATGGCTGGCCAAATAACACATAGTTAACAAATTGAAAAGCCAATAATGTTTGTAGGTTGATTGGGTTATTCTAATTCTAGAAGTGAGATTTTAATTTTAAAATACCTGCTTTAAAATCAAAACGTGGATTAGAAGTCCTGAATCTGGCACTATGACATCAACAGATTGCTAAGATTTTACTTGGATCATCCTATTGACATTCAAATATGCACAATGTACTAGATGCCATAAAACTAATTTTTTTTTTTTCACAATGAAGTCTTGCTCTGTTACCGAGGCTGGAGTGCAGTGGCGTGATCTCGGCTCACTGCAACCTCTGCCTCCCGGGTTCAATCAATTCTCGTGGCTCAGCCTCGCAAGTAGCTGGAATTACAGACATGTACCACCACTATGCATGGCTAATTTTTGTATTTTTAGTAGAGACGGGGTTTTGCCATGTTGGCCAGACTGGTCTCGAACACCTGACCTTGCAATCCATCCACCTCGGCATGAGCTACCACGCCTGGCCCTATAAAACTACATTGATCGGGCCAGGCATGGTGGCTCATGCCTGTAATCCCAGCACTTTGGGAGCCCGAAGTGGGTGGATGACCAGAGGTCAGGTGTTCGAGACCAGCCTGGCCAACATGGCAAAACCCCGTCTCTACTAAAAATACAAAAATTAGCCAAGTGTGGTGGCGGGCACCTACAATCCCAGCTACTCTGGAGGCTGATGGGGAATCGCTTAAACTGGGAGGTGGAGGTTGCAGTGAGCCGAGAGTGCACCCTTGCACTTCAGCCTGGGTGACAAGAGTAAAACTCCATCTCAAAAAAAAAAAAATACTACATTGATCAACTGTAATTGTTTAATAATGGCTTTACTGATATCTAATTCAAACACCAAAAGTTTATCATTTTAAACTGTACAATTCAGTGGTCTTTAGTATATTCATGGAGTTGGATATATCTAATTCTAATTCTAGAACATTTTCATCTCTCCAAAAAGAAACCCCACACCTATTAGCAGTCACTCTCCATTCCCCCTCAACCCCAATCCCCAGTCCCTGGCAACCACTCATCTACTTTCTTTATTTATGGACCTGCCTTTTCTAGACATTTCATATAAATAAACTCCTATAATATATGGCCTGCTGTGTCTGATTTCTTTCACTTAGCATAACGTTTTCAAGGTTTATCTATGTTGTAGCATGGATTAGAACCTCCTTTATTTTTATGGCCAAACAATATTTCATTGCATGAACATACCTCAACTACAAATATAACCCAAACTTCTAGAACTTTCCTCAACTCCAAGATGCATAGTATACCACAACTAGCTACATTTCGCCTTTCTATTGCCTTTCTTTCTGACTAGCCAGCCATTTTTTTCATATGTAAATGAGTGAACTATGCTAGATAGGCCTCCAGGGTTCAGAGATGAAAACAACGTCCCTCCTTCAAGGAAAACTCGGTCCAGTTAGTGAAAACAGACTGAATAAGCAATCATAATGCAATATATACGTATACAAGGTATTATAAAAACAAAAGAGACACCTACCCAAGCCTGGGGGAGTAAGATATTAGGGAAGTCGTTCTGGAGACATCACCTGGGCAGGTAACCAACTAGAAGAAATGGGTCTATTCCAAGTAGGGGAATAGTAAGTACCACATATCCAGTCACAGATGGAGAGAACACAGCCCATCCAGGGAATCAAGTAGTTCAGTATGGCTGGCTTATAAAGTAACAAGAGTTGAGGTTTGAAAGATTGGCAGGAGTTGAATCATAAAAGATCTTATCTGTTGGGGAAGGGAGCTTTTAGTTTATCCGAAAAGTAAAATGAAATCATAGAAGGCAGAGGCTTCGTATCAGATTTCTACTTTAGAAAGACTGGCCTAGACTAGAGAGAGTCTAAAAGGCTAGATACAGGGCTATTGCAGGCATTCAGGCCATAAGAGTTTGGGTCTTAAACCTAAGAGAGAACTGAGAAGGGAGGAGAAGGATTTTTAGAAGGTATTATATTTTAGTAAGATTTAGTGACTGAGTAGAACAGACTATGAGGAAGGGAGGTGAAAGACTAAGAGAAGCCTTAGTTGATTTGGTAACCAGGTAAGTAAGTTGGCCTGAGCACCCAGGGGATAGCAAGGCTGTTCAATGAGGTAAGGAACACAGACAGATGAACAGATTTACAGGGAAAAAGGCTATGTTGTTTTGGACACGTTGAGTTGGATGTACTTGTGACACATGCATAGTTGAGTATGTGGTATCTGGAGCTAGAGCAGAAGGTCTCAACTGGAGATACACACTGTGCAGTCATAAGATGGTTGAAGTCAAACGTAGATGAGATCACCAGGGGAGCAAACAAAATGGGAAGAAAACTATGATATAGGTCTTGGGTTTGACCTATTAATAGCCAACATTAAAGGGCCGCTAGAGGAGAAGGAACTGATGAAGGAGTCTGAGAAGGAAAACCCACAGGAGTAGAAAAAAAAGAAACCAGTGGTGGCAAAGTCAGAAAGAAAGGGAAAAAAATTCACTGTTGAGGAGAAGGAAGTGATAAAAAAAAAAATCAAATACTACAGCAAAGTCAAGTAAGGCAGGCATTAGAAGTATCCACTGGATTTGGCAACAGGGAGTCCCTAGGTGACCTTGGTACGAGCAGTTTCAGTGGAGTAGCGGGGGTGGAAACCAGATCCAAATGAGAAATGATGAAGCAGAAACGAGGGGGTATAAGAGCAGTAGTTGGCAGCTGGGTGCGGTGGCTCACATCTGTAATCCTAGCACTTTGGGAGGCCGAGGCGGGTAGATCACTTGAGGTCAACAGTTTGAGACCAGACTGGCCAACGTAGTAAAACATCATCTCTAGTAAAAATACAAAAATTAGCCAGGCATGGCAGCGGGTACCTGTAATCTCAGCTACTCAGGAGACTAAGGCAGGAGAATTGCTTGAACCCAAGACGTGGTGGAGGTTGCAGTGAGCCGAGATTGTACCACTGCACTCCAGCCTGGGCAATAGAGCAAAAACTCAGTTTAAAAAAAAAAAAAAAAAAGAAGAGCAGTTGTTGCCCAGGAAGCAGGGAGGGAGCAGAGATGAGGGATCCTTCTAGTCAATTTATAGTCACATATATTTTCAGAGTAGTCATGATTAATTGATGAACAGTATAATGACACGAACTTTAAAAACATTTTAACAAAGGTTCAAATTTAAAATAAACAAAAGATACCCTTTGAAAACATCTCACCTCCAAAAAATAAAATTAAAAAGTGGCTGTTAGATAGCAACTGTGCCTGATAGGCATAACCCAGAAAAGCCTCTGCCTGTATGAGATAGAAGCAACTCTTTTTGGCCGGGCGTGGTGGCTCACGCTTGTAATTTCAGCACTTTGGGAGGCCAAGAGAGGTGGATCACAAGGTCAAGAGTTTGAGACCAGCCTGACCAACATGGTGAAACACTGTCTCTACTAAAAATACAAAGTTGCCAGGTGTGGTGGTGCATGCCTGTAATCCCAGCTACTGGGAAGGCTGAGGTAGGAGAATCACTTGAACCTGGGAAGCGGGGGTTGCGGTGAGCCGAGATCGCACCATTGCACTCCAGCTTGGGTAACAAGAGCGAAACTCGGTCTCAAAAAAAGAAAAAAAAAAAAAAGCAGCCTTTTTCTCTACGATTCCTCAAGAGCTAATTAAGAGGCTCAGTAAAGGCTGTCCTCTTATATTTACATGCAAAAAATCACAGACAAGCGCCTACAAATACTAATAATTGCAGCATAAATTCTTTCCATTTCCCCAATCCCAACTATGGCTCTTTTTTTTTTATGAGATGGAATCCTGCTTTGTCGCCAAGGCTGGTGTGCAGTGGTGTGATCTCGGCTCATAGCAACCTCCACCTCCCGAGTGCCCACTGGTTCTACTGTTTGCCAGACCCTATGCTGAAGTATCACTGGGTACCCTGAGGAGAGCTCAGCACTTGGGCAAATTTGAAACACATACTGCAAGGTTGGTAAAACCACAGCATGGAGAATAATTATTTAGGTTGGGAAAAAAAATCAAGATTCCTTTATTATGGCACCAGGCATCTGAAAAATTGGAATTTCTTTGAAAACAATGCACAGATCAAGTTAACGAGGGTTCTGTAAAAGGTCAAATCCTAGTCAGAGAGTTAAAGCAATTCTCAGTGAAAGGATACAAAAACAGTGCTTTGTTAAGAGGCTAAAGCAGAAACGTCTAGCCTCCTACATAGAGGGAGGCACAGAAAACATTTATATTATGAAATTTAAAATTACCACTAACAGGCAACAAAGAACACAGCCACAAAGAGTTATCTTTCACAAGACAGGGAAGTCCTCTACTCCACCTACACATTCCTGACCTTCCTGTGCTGAAAACTCTACCAGTAATAAGAAATTCAGCACCACCCAAGGCCCCACCAATGTGTGATTCTCCCAGTTGGCAATGACTGGTTTCCTTGTGGATTTCAGCTCATTATTCCAGCTGATCACACCTGAAGCCTCTAACAGTCAAAAATAAAGGAAGAACATCCCTAGGGCATTAAGTGTGACCAAAACTGATACAATTTCTAGAGATTAAGTTTAGTTTTGTGGAAGGTATGATGAGAAATAAGGCATGAGCCATAGTCACTAGATGGTAAGTGCTTTGTGGGCAGATACTGTGACTCAGACCTGTATTTCTCATCATATCCCATACATCATAGACGTCTAATCAATATTTATTGATGAATCACATTGGTTAAGCCTCGGACTCCAGATGCCTTCAGCTTAAGGCAAAACAATTATTTCTTCCATATTTTGCTTTTTACACAATCTGTAAGCACACTGTAGTGAGTGATCACTTTTCAGACTTAACTACCTCAACAGCTTTTACTAACGGTGACTCACTTTTAAGCTTCTTAAGAAAGCTAGCCCAATGAGCAAAACATGAGGGTGCTTTGAGATTGTGTATTTGTAACTGGAGCAACTGGTCTATATTACGATCTAGAAAGCGACCACTCTGGTAATTTAAACTTTTTACTCTTGTATCTCAGATAAAGGAAAAGCTTATTTTTAATAGCATTTTCCAGGATTTACGTAGTTAACCCAATATCACAGAAATAAGATCACCAGTAGGCTGAATCTTAAAGGTCTAGGCATTCCATTTTGACCCAGTCATGCTGAAAAATAAAGGTCTTAAAATGATAGATTAATAATAACACAGTAGCTATGATGTCATGAGAGCTGTAAGAAAAATGACAGACAGTAATAAGGCTTAGAAAACTTCAATTTCCAGCCAGGAGAGGTGGCTCCCACTTAAAATCCCAGCACTTTGGGAGGCCAAGATGGGAGGACAGCTTGAGCCCAAGAGCTGGAGACCAGCCTGGGAAACAATAGGAAGACCCCCTCATACCGTCTCCACAAAAATAAAAATAAAAAATTAGCCAGGTGTGATGGTGCATACCTGTAGTCACAGTTACTCATAAGGGTGAGGTGGGAGGATCTTGTAAGCCCAAAAGGTTGAGGCTGTAGAGAACTATGACCCCAACACTGCCCTCCAGCCTAGGCGAAAGAGCGACACTCCGTATCAAAAATAAAAAAAGGAAAAAGAAAACTTCAATTTTCAAGGTACTGAAAATAGTTTGACTCAATCCCAGCTATTCTTGAACTGGACTTGCGAGTTAAGTTAGGAGGCTGTTTGGTCCACAGCACCCACTGCCCACAATGAGAAAACAGGACAGGTTACAGAACGCCAAGTCAACTCCAGATTTGTCTCCCAGACGAACACTCTTGCACTTTACATTCCACAAGAGATACCCTTGTTTTTCCTTCAAAAAATGCTAACACCAAGATGCTCTATCACTTTTTATTAACTTAAGAAACCTCACAAAATGCAATCAGTAATGCTACTTTTCTACTGCAGTCCTAGAGTTAGACGAGGTTAATGATATCAGCTACCAAAGAGAAAATATTTTCAGGGCAATTCAAAGCCCCTATTTGATTCTTTTAAAAAGACTGTATCTGCCCCTTGACTTATGAGACTGAACAATTAAAAAAAGTTGTTCTGGGCCGGGCATGAGGCCAAGGCGGGCGAATGACCTGAGGTCAGGAGTTCAAGACGAGCCTGGCCAACAAGGTGAAACCCGTCTCTACTAAAAAGACAAAAATTAGCTGGGCACGGTGGTGAGCATCTGTAGTACCAGCTACTTGGGAGGCTGAGGCAGGAGAATCGCTTGAACCCAGGAGGTGGAGGTTGCAGTGAGCCGAGATTGCGGCACTGCACTCCAGCGTGGGCGACAGAGTAAGACCATGTCTCAGAAAAACAAGAGTTGTATGGGCCTAATCTGAGAAAATGCAGCTGTAACAGAATAATAATAATAATAGCATAGCTATCATTTCCTGGACATTTACTTAAGGGTCAGTTACTAGGCTAAAAACATTTCTTCCTCACAGTAATCCTACTATCATCATCCCCAACATATAGATGAGGGTAAAAGAGAGTAAGGGACTTGTCTAAGATCACACATACCTATGAGCAGAATGGGACGGGAAGCTAGGTCTGATTCTAAAGTAGGGGTTGGCCAAACTACAGCCCTTGGTCTGTTTTTGTATGGCCCAAGAGCTAAGAATAGTTTTTATGTTTGCAAAGATTTGTAAAAAGAAAAAAAATCAATGAAAAAAATGCAACAGAGACAGAGATCTATGTATCTACAAGGTCAACAATCATTACTACCTGGCCCTTCACAGAAAAAAAAAAAAAATTGCTGAACTCTGGTCTAAAGCCTTGTACCTTTAATTACCACATCATACTATCTTTCTCTATAAAACAGTTATCTGTGATCAGTTCATTACTTTATAATACTCATTTAGCATTTAACCAAATTTAAGATGCCATTATTTTCTTTACATGACCTGCCTATAGTTCCTTGAAAGCAAAGATCTTACACCTCTTTGTATTTTTTGAGCATAATACATAGATGGTTTATCAATAAATGTTTGTTGAGGATAGTAAATAAATCACACACTGTTATGCAGAAAATTTTACGGAAATGTATAGCTTATCTGGCCAATCTGGCTTAAGGTGCACTGCAAATCAAATGCAAAACACACGAAATATACAAACCATCTAATATGTCTAAAAACTAGGAATCTTCGCCAGCAGAGATACTTTACAAGCAGGCTCATACTTGTATTCTCTTACAAATGAAAAACAAGACGGAGTTCATGCATTTTCCTGAGGCACACAACTACCTTTCCTTGCTACCCTTGAGAGATGCACATTCCAGAAGTCTGGATTTACTGGGGGATGGGGGTTTGCATGGAGAAATGTCTTTTGTGCCAAAGCTTCATCTACCTATCTGCCAAGTCTGAAAGACAAACCTCGACAAACTCATCAGTTTAACTGTTTCAAATGAAGATAATCTTCACACATATACTGTACAGAAAGAACTGTGCGTCCGCCCTCATCATCTTCAGCACTCGTACAGTCAAATGAAGACAGTCGGCAATATGTACCTTCTTTTCTCCTCTTGAGGCCCCTTTTCTCACAGCTCAAAATGCGTCTGAGCCCACAGTTTGATTTACCCTTCTCACCTCGTCACCAAAACATAAATAAACCTCAGAAAGCAGACTGAATCACAAGGACCGAAGCTATTTATTCTACAATTGTCAATAACCTTATACCAACAGTAAGTCACCCATTCTGCATATGCGTGATGTTTGTGATCACTGTTTGTCTGAACCGTCCTGATCATCGTATAGTACACTACACTGCTGGAAGGATCTTAACTCTTCCTTGTCCTCACTTTTGTACGCCTGAATTGGAAGGGTCAACTATATGTATCCATATCAGATATTAGACGCATAGTACAATAAATGGGACGTCATTAAAAATGCCCTAAGCCTTCCGTAGCCCATTTCATGTTCGGGTTTTTTCCTGGACTCCACAGGAATAAGGTTTTCCTTTGCAACCTCGAAAGGACAGGGCGTAGCAGGAGCTAGGTGATGAGTAAAGGTCGACTCTGGCTCCAAAAGAACGCCAGATTCTGGGCAGCAGAGATACTACTGCAGCTTCAATGAACCTTAAACAAACTGACACCCCAGAGAAATGAATCCCAATGGTGTCTCCCCTCCCCCAGCCCCCAGCCCAATTCCAGACACCGCACCCACTCCTTTTCCATCCTCAGCCCCGGGTCCCGAGCTTGGTAGGCAGAGGAAGGGTGGGGATTGGGGGTGCGGAGGAAAAAGGGGGTGGGGTCGGAAGCGAAAAAGGTATGGGGAGGCAGAGAAAATGGGGCGCGAGGCTGAAGAGGAAAGGGGATGAGGCAGAGAAACGCGGGGTGGGGGGAAGGCAAGGCAGAAAATGGAAGGAATTAGAAGGGGAGCGGAACGCAGGCCGAGCAGGGCCAGGAGAGGAGGCGAAGCAGCCGGCAGGCAGAGAAAGGGGCAGCGCCAAGGGGCTGACAAGCGTTGAGGCACTTGCCATAAATCATAGCCAGGCCGGTTTCGTGCAGGAAGCGGGCCCGGCGGTGCTTGAAGAGCCAGATCGTGAGAATAGTGAGGGTGAGCAGCAGGATGAAGATGAGCAGGTTGGCACTGTCCTGCCGGTGGCTTTCCTCGGCTTGCTTCTCAGACACGATCTCCTCGTCCATGGCTCTCGCCGCTCCGCCGCCGCCGTCCGAAGCCCCTGCCCAGTCAAAGACGCCCACTGCGAGGAGCAACCAGAGGGGCCGCATAAGCCTGCGGGCTTGGGGACCGCCGGCGATGCCGCGGCGGAGGGGTGCCCGCCGCCAGCTGCGCGGAGCCATGTCTACCCCCGCCCCCCGCCCCTTCCTCACCGGCGGCCGCCCGCGGTCGGACCACTCCCCGAGGGCTCACGGGAAAGGGGCGGGGCCCGGGGGTAGCCGTCGGAGCGCGCGGCGCCGCCAACGCTCTTAAAGGGGCCGCGGCACCCGCAGCTCTCTATGCCGGGTTCCTTTGCCCCTCTGCCCCAGGTTACACGCACGCACAAGCGCTACCGGGGAATGAAAAGCCATCTAAACTAGCCCCCTGCCTTCTGCTAAAGAAACATCGGCTCAGTGTAATCAAGCAGAGGTCGACCGCACTGTCTACTTTGATCCTATTCTTAGAGCTCCCAGGGGAATCGATATTTCATAACCCATCTCAATATCGTCCCCCAGTGTCTCTTAACAGGATAAGTTGTCCCCTTGGGAGGGACCTCAATCTCCATCTCTGTAATTTAAATCGTATTCTTCTTGTATTAGCCTTATCGAAATAAAAAAAAAAAAACCTCACAGCACTGTAGCAGTTCATAAA
Source organism: Callithrix jacchus (assembly GCF_049354715.1). Classification (NCBI taxonomy): domain Eukaryota; kingdom Metazoa; phylum Chordata; class Mammalia; order Primates; family Cebidae; genus Callithrix; species Callithrix jacchus. The sequence goes on along the minus strand of NC_133524.1, from coordinate 132,782,301 downwards.
ACAAGCAACTCAAAGGTGTGTGGATTATGTGTTTGTCTGTGTAGTCGGTTTTCTGTACATGTAAACATCTGATATCTCTCACGCCAGGAATCTGTAAACAGATCGGTTTATGCTCAGATTTCCTGATGCTCGTAAACACTCTCTTCCTGAAGAAAATATCTTGGGTAGTGCGGTGGATTTGTCCTTCTCCTCTTGCTCCTTTTTAACTGCTGTTTTAAAGCTAAGGTCCCTAGCTCAGAAGTCACCTTTGACCCCTATCTCTCATCTCTCCTCCTTAGAATTCCTCAGAACAGTATTTTTTTTCTGTTCTCAGTCTGTCCAACCTCTCTCACCAGAATTTTCACACTTCTCACCTCCAAACTCGAGTTTTGTCTTTTGAGAACAGTGACTTCCTATTTTTTTCATATTTCTCAGATCGCTCCTTAGTTTGTGTGGGCTCTTTGTTTTCTCAAGACCTTGATTTCAATATGAATGAGCTACAAGTGTCAAGCCCTGGCCTACTGCCCTAACTGCAGGCCTCTACCTGTTGGATTCTGAGCATATTCTGTTGAGGCGCCTACCACCTCAAGACTAAAAATATTTTGAAATGGGCTTATTTGAAATGAGTTCCCCCTACAATTACAAATTTTTTCTCAAATTCTTCATACCATCAGTGGTACCACTATCAGTTCAATTCCTAGCATTCTGCCTGGAACTCGTGATTCTTAAATGTTTCCATTTCATGCCCATATAACCTCCTTGCTAAAACATGTAATACTCAGGCAGCACCAAGCTGCCCCTGTGTGTATTCACCTTCACTAACCAGCTCTCTAAACTCTCAGGATGATGAGCTAAACAAAGAAAGCACTCCAATGATGTCCAATTCCACTTTCTGTCCCTTTTAGGTCAGAAACTGCCCCAGATCAGAGCCAGTGACTGTATGTCCATTCTCTGCTATTAGTACTTGGGTCTGCCTGTGTCTCCCCAAGAAACATCATGGCTGCCTGGCAGCCACACTGCCCTGTCCACACAGGGCTGGGCTTTGTGAAAGCAAGAAATCTAGGTAAGGATTCTTCCCAGTCTCCCCATCATCCCCTCCCCAGAAGACCTAGTAAATGAGCTTACCTGCTTCTTCATGCCTAACTCTCATTCCAAGACTGTTTTGTCCTAACACAAACCCACTTTTCACTGAGTGTTTAGAACCTGAAAAAAAAAAAACAAAAAAAAAACGAAGCCACAGATTGCTTCCCAGACCAGGTTCAGCAAATGTCTTCAAGCACCAGACTCCGCTTCTGTTTGTGTGGCCCCAGTAACTTAGTATGCCCCTCAGCAACCTCTTTGTATTGGAGTTCCAGGAGGAGTCTTGAAATGGTAATGACTTCTACCAGGCAGCCAATCCCCCTGAGGCTTCTGCTCCCGAGAGAATGTACTTCTCTCTCCATCCAACACTGCTCTATACTTCTGACGTCTACACCCCAGTTTCTCCTCTTGCTACTGCCCTTTCTGTCCATCTTTGTCAGTGCACTCCCTGGAATGTTCTTCCTTGTAAACATACTACTCAACCCTCTCAGTCACTGAATGGATAGCCCCTCCATCTCCTCTCATTACCAGAATCCACGTCTCTCCCAGGACATCACATGTTCTGATGCTGTTGCAAATGGAGGCTGTCCGTGGTCATTTGGTCACAGCCCCACTGTCCTACACACAGATACACATGTATACACAACTCACACCCTGTATCAGGTGGCCTGAAGGAGTTGGCACTGTGCTCACATTGGTTCAAGCTCATTACCCCTCCATTGAACCTCTAACACCATCTCCTTCCCACACAGTCCTCTCTTAATGACTTCCTGGTCACTCCTATACATTCGCTGAGTACTTGGAAATCTGGTTCACAGGCTTCCTCTCTCCTCCCACCCCACTGCCCAGACTGACATCATCCCAAGTGACTTCACTGCTCTTACAGACAACTCACGGAGAATCCCAGCCTTGCTTCTTTTGTCACTGAGAAAGTCAAGGTATTCAGGGAAAATCGTACCCTGCTATCTACTTAAATATCCCATCAGTGCCCATCCTGTCTTTCTCCCCTGAGCCTCAGTGGAAAGAGGTGTTTCCTTCTCCCTTAAGAAGCTAATTGGCCAGGCATGGTGGCTTACGCCTATAATCTCAGCAGGTTGGGAGGCCAAGACGGGCGAATCACTTGAGCCCAGGAGTTCAAGACCAGCCTGGTCAACATGGTGAAACCCTGTCTCTACAAAAATCACAAAAATTCGCGAGCTACTCAGGAGGCTGAGGTGGGAGGAGGGTTTGAGCCCAGGAGGCAGAGATTGCAGTGAGCTGAGATCAGGCCAGCCTGGGTGACAGAGTGAGACCTTGTCTCAAAAAAAAGCGAATTGACCAAACTGTACTCTGCATGTCATCACTTCCTTTCCTCTTCGTCCAGGATCTACTCCAACAATCACCCCCCTGCCTCCACCATCTTCAGTGGCTCCTTCTCTATCATCTCTTTCTGCTCTCCGTGAACATTTTCAGGTCTCCTATGAGAAATAGCTTTCATCCACACCCTCTCCAGCTACTGCACTATCTCTCCTTTCCTCTTCAGAGATAAGCTTCTCAAAAGAGCTGTCTGCATTCTCTGGGCTCCCATCCCATAGTCCAGGGATTACAAAACACTAGACTATAATCTGAGGGCCAAATCCAGCCTGCTACCTGTTTTTGCATGTCTTGAAGCTAAGAATGTTTTTCACATGTTTTAAGGGCTGAGAAAAAACATTTAAAGAATATTTTGTGACACGTAAAAGTGATGTGAAATCCAAATTTCTATGTCCATCAATAATGGTTTATTGGACATGGCCATGTCCATTCCTTTACTTATTGTCTATGGCTGCTTTAGCACTACAAAGGGCAGAGTTGAGTAGTTGCAAAAGAGATTGTGGACTGCAAAGTCTACATATATACTATCTGGCCCTTTGCCAGAAAGATATGCTGACCTCCTCTTTAGTCTCTGCCAACCATTCCTCTACACTTTTATAAGAAGGGTGTTTCTGGAGCACAAATCCTCTAATCCTCCCCGCCTTGCTTTTGGTTCTATCTCCTTAGCCTGGCAGCCAATGCTCCTCCAGGCTGCTCTTCACCCTTCTATCCTGTTCTTCCTTCCCAAATATATTTTGCTTCAGCCATTCTGAACTCCTTCTAGTTCCTTGAAACGCTTCATGTGTTTCATGCCATTTATGTGCCTTTCCATGTGTTCCTTCTGCTTGGATAGTCCTCAGCTTTCTTCTCCTCATCAAACTAGCTTCTACTTGTCTGACAAAACTCAGATTACAGATCACCAAATTTTCCAGGATGCCCTCAGGCTGAGTTAGGAGCCTGATACGGTTTGGCTCTGTCCCCATCCAAATCTCATGTCAAATTGTAATCCTCCGGTGTCTGGGGAGGGGCCTGGTGGGAAGTCACTGGATCATGGGGGCAGTTTCCCTCATGCTGTTCTTGTGACAGTGAGTGAATTCTCAGGATATCTGATGGTTTAAGGCAGTTCCCCCCTTGCTCTTTGTTTCCTGCTGCCTAAGAAGACATGCCTTCCTTCCCCTTTGCCTTCTAACACAATTGCAAGTTTCCCAAGATCCCCCTCCCCAAGTCATGCTTCCTGTACATCCTGCAGAACTGTGAGTCAATTAAACCTCTTTCCTTCATCAATTACCCAGTCTCAGATAGTTCGTTATGGCAGTGTGAAAACAGACTAATATAGAGAACCTCTTCAGAAAGGGCTTCTAAGGCCCCCGGAAGATCTCTATCCTAGTAGTTCTCATGATGTATTGTCGTGTTTGATTGATGAGTCTGTCATTCAACAGGTCATGAGCACCTTGAGGGCAGGAGCTAGGCTTCATTTATTTCTTTACTGACAGCATCTAGCACAAGGCCTAAACAAAACAGGAACTTTATAAAACATATCTGTGCATCAATAAATATCTCTTAGCCCAAGCATGGTGGCTTGTACCTATAATCCCAGCACTTTAGGAGGCTGAGGCAGGAGGATTGCTTAAGGCCAGGAGTTTGAGACCAGCATGGGCAACAGTGAGAATTCATCTCTACAAAAATTTTTAAAATTAGTCAGGTATGGTGGTGTGCACCTGTGGTCTCAACTACTTGGGAGGCTGAGGTGGGAGGACTGCTTGAGCCCAAAAGTTCGAGGTTACATTGACCTATGATCATGCCACTGCACTCTGGCCTAGACAACAGAGTGAGACCTCGACTCTAAAAATAATTAATAAATACCCCTTAAATTTAATTAAGTACCAAAGAAATCTTCATGTCTGCAGATAATATTTAATTTCTCCAGATAGATTCAATTAAAGTTTAAACCGAAAAGAGAGCTTCAGTCAGTATAATACTTGATAATTGAACAGTATAGATAAGTTTAGTCAACACAGTCATTGGTTCATTGGAGGTGCTTGATAAACACTGAATTAAATAATTCATGTATTGGCAGGAGGCTGAGGCAGAAGAATCATTTGAACGGGGGAGGCCAAGGTGGCAGTGAGCCAAGATTGCACCACTGCACTGCAGCCTGGGCAACAGAGTGAGACTCTGTCTTTAAAAAAAAAAAACATATTGGGGAGAGGCTGAGAAACTAGAGTGAAGTCATATTGTGGAAGTTCTCTATGCCACAAAAATTTTAACTCATTAATTTCCCTGGTCAAAAACCTCCCCAATATTAATTTGGCAACAGAAAAGTGGGTGAATGAAATGTGGAGGCCAGGTGCAGTGGCTCACACCTGTAATCCCAGCACTTTGGGAGGCTGAGGTGGGCGGATCACTTGAGGTCAGGAGTTCAAGACCCAGCCTGGGCAACATGGTGAAACCCCAGCTCTACTAAAAATACAAAAATTAGCTAGGCATGGTGGCATGTGCCTGTAATTCCAGCTACTCAGGAAGCCAAGGCAGTAGAATTGCTTTAACCTGAGAAATAAAGGTTGTAGTGAGCCGAGATCATGCCACTTCACTCCAGCCTGGGTGACAGAGCAAGACTTCATTTCAAGAAAAAAAAAAAAAAAAAAAAAAGAAAAAGAAAAGAGGAGAGATAAGTACCAAGGAGGCCAGTTAGGAGGTTAGAAAGGTCATCTTGCTGAAAAGTAATAATGAGGTCTTAACTTAGCAGGTGCAGTAGGAATGCATATGGAAAGTTGGATGCAAGAACCAATGCAGAGGTAGGATTAACCTGCCTTGGAATTGATTGGGTGGGTGAGTGGAGAGTGCCTGAGGAAGAAGAACTGAGAGATGACTCCAAAGGCTTGAACCTGGATAACTGGAAAAGAGAGGGCTGTCAGTAGCATTAATGTGGGAGTCAGAAAGCAGAGCTCAATTGTGCACAGGTTGGATTTAAGGGACTGGTAGAATATCCAAGAACAGATGTCAACATAGGCACCTAGAAACTTGGCTCTGCAGTTCAGTAGTAAAGACTGGACCAGCAATGGATTTGTGAGCTATATGCATAATATCAAAGCTGTGGGAGTGCCAAAAAAGAGAAGGTGTAAAGAGACTTGGACCTAAGGCAGTAGTAGAGGAAATGCTTATATTCACGTGGAACAAAGAATAGGATGCTGAGGTTTTCACTGTTTTGTTACTAAAATACCAGTGGTTCCGTCTAGGTCTTGCTGATCGCTGCACACAAAACCAATCACTGAGACAATGAGTACTGCCAGGGAAGAAAGCTTTAGTTGGGTGCTGCAGCTGAGGAAATGGGAGCTCAGTCTGAAATCTATCTCCCTGACCAACTAAAACTAGGGGTTTACATAGCAGGGAAGAAATGCAATAATAGATAAGAAAACAAGAAGTAGGGAGGGGCAAGGAAGCAATCATGATGAATGAGGGGTCCCACATCTGATGTGGTAGTCTGGTGAATTTTAGTTCTTTGATGCTTTTTTTGAGAGGCCTGAAGTTTCTTTCCTGAGGAAGGAACTCAGATCAAACAAATATACATTTCAAGCTTTAAGACCAGAAGGGTCAATTTCTATGTTTATCAAAAATAATGGTCTATAGGATTATTGGATAAATTTCAGTTTATTTGCTGAACAGACCAACCCAATGTGCTCAAAAAGTCTATTTGAGTATTTTTTTCTTTCTTTGAGACAGAGTCTCACTCTGTCACCCAGGCTGGAGTGCAGCAGTGCAATCTTGGCTCATTGCAACCTCCACCTCCCAGGTTCAAGTGGTTCTCCTGCCTCAGCCTCCCAAGTAGTTGGGATTACAGGTGCCTGCCACCACGCCTGGCTAATTTTTTGTATTTTTTAGTAGAGATGTGTTTCGCCATATCAGCCAGGCTGGTGGTCTCAAACTCCTGACCTCAAGTAATCTGCCCACCTCAGCCTCTCAAAGTACTGGAATTATAGGTGTGAGCCACCGTGCCCAGGTAGGAAGGATATTTGAAATGAATAATTATATTAACCTCATACAAGTAAGCTAGGCTACTTCGTGCAGATGTGGTAATGAAACCCTAAAAGAGATATTAGTAGATCAGGAAATGGTTCAGAGAAGAGCAATAATCAAAGGGGAGAAGCAACTGATGTTTTAGGAAAGACTAAAAAGGTAAGGAGCTAGAATAATCAATAGCAACAACAACAATAGCTAACACTTATTTAGTGTTTACTATGTGTAATACTATTCTGATCACTTTATATGTATCATCTCACTCAATCCTGTTAGCAACCTAGGCAGGTTGTTAACACTGTTACCATCCTCACTTTACAGATGAGAAAACTGAGGTGCAGTGAAGTTACGTAGCTTCTCCAGTCTCTCAGAGGTAGAACAGGAAAAGTAAGGATTCAAACCCAATATGATTCCAGAGCATATGCTTATAACCACTGTAGTATAAATCATCCAGCAAATAAACAAATCTTAAAGATATGAATCATGGGCCTGGCGCAGTGGCTAACGCCTATAATCCCAGCACTTTGGGAGGCTGAGGTGGGTGGATCACGAGGTCAAGAGATTGAAACCATCCTGGTCAACAAGATGAAACACCGTCTCTACTAAAAATACAAAAAAAAAAATTAGCTGGGCATGGTGGCATGCGCCTGTAGTCCCAGCTACTCAGGAGGCTGAGGCAGGAGAATTGCCTGAACCCAGGAGGCGGAGGTTGCAGTGAGCCGAGATCGCACCTTTGCACTCCAGCCTGGGTAACAAGAGCGAAACTCTGTCTCAAAAAAAAAAAAAAAAGAAAAGAAAAAAGATATGAATCTTGTAACCACTGTTGGGTTGTTGGCCCCACAGGGTCGTGAGGTGTCCCTTATGCTGTGCTGAGTTGCAGGATCTGAGAAGTAAAGAGACAGGACACTGAAGAACTGGTGAAGAGCATCTGGACTCGGGGGGCCACACCACCTATGAGCAGAGACAGGCAAGGCCCTGAATGCCCAGAAGTGTCTGTAATTATTCGGTACAAGCAGGGGGAAGGGTCATAAGTGAGATCATCATCTATAGGCTTAGTGATAGGGCATACATAATCACGTGAGTCACAAGCAAGGGGGCCACCCCATTATGTCACCTGGGCAGAGAGGTGGGCCATGTGCAGTAGGGGGCTGTGCCATGTGCAGTAGTAGAGGGTTGTATACATAAAAGGGGTCCACCCCCATTAGGTCACTGAGGCAAAGAGGTGGGATGTGTGCAACAGGTGTCGCGTGCAATACTTCTTATCTAGGGGCTGGAGACTTCAAATGATTTCTAATAGAAGGATACTGTAAGCAATGCAGTGGGAGCTGACAGACTTGTGCTCTTCTCTTAAGATATTTATGGGAGGATGATTTGAGCTAGCACAGAAGCGAAAAAAGACTGACAGGGTGTACAGCAGCTGTGACTGGTCACACCAGAGGGGTTCTTCTCCCTCCATTATTTGCAGGATCTCAGGCCTGAGGCCTACTTTCCACAGAAACTGGATGCAAGGTACTACAACTCCTTTATCAGGAGGAGAGGCTCTTGCTCCAAGCCTGCCATACAGCGTATGCCCTTCCAGGCAGGGATGCCACCGCCTGGGTCTTGTCTTGGTTCTTGTCCTGTTGTGGCTGTTTTCCCATGTACTGCTTCTGTTCTGTGACTGCTCCAGGCATTCCTTCTACTACAAACTACCATATGGTTATATGAAAGGATTATATAAATCAGCACTAAATGTGTCAGTACAGCTCCGACTATAATACCTATATGATTATATAGAAAGATTATATGGAACTAAGTATGATTATATATATAAGCTAGATATAGTAAGCAGTGAGTTATGCTTCAGGCACTAACTGTGCCTGGGGTCTGCACAGTTCTCCTTCCTCGGTGCCCATGGTGGGTGTTACCAACAAACCACAGTTCTGTTTACTAAGATTCAGAACTCAAAATACCAAGGTAGACTTAATGCGTCAAAACAAATACTTTTTGTTTGTTTGTTTGAATTTCTTACAATGAGCTCATACCACTTTGGTAAAGAAAAAAAAAGTAAACAGGATGCGATTTCAATACTGAAAGTACTAGTTTACTCAGCAGGTAGTAAACTTCTAGAATGTGTTACCCAGAGAGGTTGAACAAAATATAAATAGTTTGAAGAAAGGCTTTGTGCCACCGATAGATATATACCTTTTATAAATATCTGTAATAGTCAGTGTAAGCGTCGTGGTGAGGCAACCAGCCTTACAGTCAGGAGCATATTCCTGGAGAAAGTGGAATTTTGAACAAGGTAGGAAAGGACAGAGTGTGCCAGACAGAGGGAGAATCTGCATGGGTAATGGAGATGAGGATAGGTAGTGTGTGAAGATATTCATGGAGTTGGGGGGCATGTAACAAAGTCAAGACAAGTCTGGGATAGCAGTGCTTTCTCTATTCAGTGAACTAGCCTGGGAAATGTGATGAGTCTTCAGAAATAACACCTCAGTAGGAACTGCTTTAAAGACGATTATCCCCACCTTTAATAACAACCACATCACTTATCCAAGGTGCATATGGAAAATAGCTCTTTCTTTGGAAAAACAAACAGCACTTCTGGGGTCACTTAGAAATTTAAATGCGCTTTCTCATGAGGTTTGACTTTTGTTCCAGGAGCTCATGAAAACAGTGCTACCACTAGCTGTACCTTCCATATTTGGGATTAACTGAAACTTACAGTACTGTGTGTGAGTGGACCCAGGGTACTTATTTGAATGATACAGTCCTTGGTAACTGTGACTATGAATATCTTGGCTTCCCTTCAGGTTGGAAACTACAGAAAAGACAATTAAAATCTCAGTCCCTGAACATATTTAATCATGTATTACCAGAAAATGTGAAACTAGGCTAGTTTCTCTTGGACTCACTATATGGGTAAAGAGGTAAAAAAGAAGAGAGTGAGAAATGCATCTTAAGAGGGCAATAGAGAAAACAAAACTCAATATCTGGACATGGGTGACCGCCCTGAAGACTAGGATAATGCATTGATGGTTTATACAAATACCAGATTAATTACTGAATTTCTCTTTTTTCCTATAACCTCATCCATTTAAAGGAAAATAACCAGATCTCAGGTCCTATAAGAAAACTCTTAATCATTTTCTGCTTCAGATAAATTGATATTAGAAGAAGTAATTTTCTTTTTCTTTTTCTTTTTTTTTTGATGAGAGTTTCACTCTTGTTGCCCAGGTTGGAGTGCAATGGTGCGATCTTGTCTCACGGCAAACTCCGCCTCCTGGGTTCAAGCGATTCTCTTGCCTCAGCCTTCTGAGTAGCTGGAATTACAGGCAGCCACCACCACTCCCGGTTAATTTTTTTTTTTTGTATTTTTAGTAGAGATGGGGTTTCACTATGATGGCCAGGCTGGTCTCAAAGAAGTGGTAATATAACAGGGAATCTGAAAAGGCTAATTTCAATTTGACCATTACCTTAGCTAAAACAATATTTTAAGATTTTTTTTGGTCAACTATCTTTTCTATCTTATTACCTCCCAGGGGTGGAGAAGGAAGCACTTTCCTGTCAACTACAGAGAGATTATCTCCTGATTCTTTCTGATTGTGAAGTTTATAAACAGAACTACATTTGTAAGGAATACATTATATGGCACTTGACATCGATCAAGTACTGTGTAAAATTTTGGCTTAGAGGTGAAGAAATTGGAGCAGGCCCAGAAAAAAACAATGACTATGACTAAAGGTTTGGAAAATGAGATCTGGGACAAAAATTATATAAGTAAAGTTGAGGAAATATGATGAATCTTAGATGTCTTCTTCTACTTTTTTTTGGTTACAGAAAGGGTCTTGCTCTGTCACTCAGGCTGTAGTGTAGTGGCATAATCATGGCTCACTGCAGCCTTGAACTCCTGGGATCAAGCAATCCTCCTTCTGTAGCTTCCCAAGTAGCTAGGACTAGCTAGGACTACAAGCATGTGCTACTATGCCCAGCCAATGAGGTGTTTTCTTTATTTTCTTTATTTGTTTCCTCTAGCTTTGAGGAAGCTCAAGCATATCAGAAAATGTTTACAATCAAAAAGTTGTCAAAATGTGACAGTACATGCAAGTCCATAGGTATTTTTGAGCCCATTTCAAAATATTGAAAGGACTCTCTGTAGAGATCCTTTCAAGTAGGGATACACTCCCACTTCTTTTCTGTAATCCATTCATTTGCCATTCAACAAGCATTTATTGAATGCCCACCACATGACAGTTAAACTTTTAGGTACAGAGAAGTCTCTGTCCTCTCAGAGCTTACATTCCAGTGGGAAAAGACAGACAGTAAACAGTAACACAACAAACATAATAAATAGGTAAATTGTATAGTATGTTAGAAGGTGATATAAAAAGTAGAACAGAATAAGGGGATCAGGAATGGGAATTTTGGACATTTAAAAGGGGTGGTTGGGATAGGAGGCATCTTTGAGCAAAAGCAAATTGATGCAACTAAAACATAGGATTCTGACTGGGTTAAAGGAAAAGAATGGTGATCATACTTTGCATTTGCTTTGTGATATGCAGTTTACAAAACTTTGCCACTCAGTCAGGGGTCACTGAAGGAACTGGTGCAGAATTTGGGGAAAAAGGATAAATTCCATTTTGGCCATATTACATTTGAAATGCCACAGGAAATAAACGCCTAGCAGGTAGTCAGAAATGCAGCCATGGAGCTAGGGAGAGATATTTGTGATAGAGATGTCGATTTGGAATCACTGTAATATCTACGCCAGCTGAAGCGGTGGGAATGAATGGGTGAGCTCGCCAGGGGAGAGCAGAGTGATGAGGTCAAGGGGAGAAGCTCACTATTAAATGTCTACATTTTAGGAGATGAAGACAAAGAAAAATGGGCAGAGGAGTATATATTTTACCCAGATCAGAGATAAACACAAGACAAGACTGTGTTATTAGCATTTTAACATTTCCTCTTTCATTTCTTCCTTAATGTAAGCTGGTTCTTTTCATGACAAAACACTCCCACCATCCCACACACCTCTTTTTGCGCGAATCTTTCTCCAGGACCTTAAAAGGGTTTACTGAGCACTTCCCGGTGGCCAAGTATTTGGGGCTCTAAATCCTGGTTTTTGTCCTTGACCCTCCAACTGCCTCCTCGTTTTAACACCTTGGCCTCCTACTGCAGTGCCAGTTCCCACAGAGCAGAAGCACAGGAAAGGCCTACAGAAAACAAAAGGCACAGTTTGAAGAAAAAACAAAACCAACCAACCCACAAAACACAACTGTCCAGGGTCTATATTCTGCACCTACTGCCTTTTCCCACCGCCCCAGCCCCGCCCCGCCCCTCGGTCCCATCGCCCCTAGGCCCCACCTCCTCCCCGCCCCTCGGTCCCACCGTCCCAGCCCCGCCCCCATTCCCCACCTCCTCCCCGCCCCTCCGCCCCACCTTTTCTCCGAAGGCCCCGCCCCTATACCACACCCACCAAACCCTGCCCCTTGGATACACCCACCGACCCCAGGCCCCGCCTCTCGGCTACACCCACCCTTTCGCAGGCCCCGCCCCTCTGCCCCACCCCGCCGCTCGGCCCCACCCATTCTTACGCAGGCCCCGCCCCTCTTCTCCACCCTATTTTCGCCACTGGCCCCGCCCCGCTGTCGCGGCCCGCGCTTATTAGCCGGCGTACTTCCTCTTCGCTTCCGCATTGCTCTTGCTTTCGCGTCTTCGTTTACGACTCTGTTGAGCTCCGCCCCTTCCAGAGAGGCCTCCATAGCGCAGGTTCGTGGGTTCTCGTGGACATTTTTCCGTGTAGCTTTCTCCTTATTCCCGGCATTCCTGTTTCCGCTTTCTCACGGTCCTCTGGCTTTTCTACCACTTAGACACTTGGCGCTCGGGACTTCAGTGACGTCATCTTTCTGCGGCGCGCGGACACCCGCAGGTGGAAGAAGAAACAGCTCCGCCGCCCTTTGCTTCTTTGGCTGGGCTGCTGCTCCTTCGGCATTATGGCGCCGTCGCTTTGGAAGGGGCTGGTAGGCATCGGTCTCTTTGCCCTAGCCCACGCCGCCTTTTCCGCTGCGCAGCGTAAGTGCCTGGGGCACGGGGACCGCTCCGGTGTGGGACCTTAGGGGCGGTGTGTGGGCGCACTTCTAAGGGACCATCAGAGCGAGTGTCCGATTAATGGTCCTTTGAGACCTTACAGTTTGGAGTGACTACGAAAATCAGTGCAGGAGTCCCCAGTGGAAGGTTCGGAGTTTGAATTTGAGGAGAGAGTGACACCTGAAATTGCAGGAAGGTTGGAAGGAGGTGTCTGGGAGGCTTCAGAATGGGTCTCCAGGAATCCAGGACAAGTGATGACAGATCCAGCACGGGGCAGATTAGGCACAGTTGTGGGATTGAGGATTCTGGATGCTCATGGTCCCCCGACAACAAAGTGGACAATATCTTGGGCACTCTTGGGCTGTCCAGGCAAAGACTGAATAGTTAAGTGACCGATTGCCTCAGGGAGGCACTGTGGTACAGGAGAAAGAGCACTGGACTGGGAGTCTAAAGGGCTGGTTGTTAGAAAACTTGCATTACCGCTAAATCTGTGTGACCTTGGGCAAAAGATTTGTGCTACACTGAGTTATGAAATTCAGTTTTGGGTCGTTGGTTGAAATTGCACTGTGCTTAGGTGCTTAGAGATACAGCGATGCCCTGAGCCAGTTCAAAGTCTAGAGGAAAACAAGTGGATCAAGAAGTAATTACAATGAAGTGATATGCTAGAAGTGTATAAGGATGCATGGAAGCAGGGACAGTCATTTTGGGCGGGGGGAACTGGGAGGTTAAGGAAAGGAAGTATCCTAGATCCTTGCTGCTTAAAGTGTGGTCAAGATACCAGCATTATGAGCACCACCTGGCAGGTAGTTAGAAAACGCTCAGGCCTAATCTGTTCAATCAGAATCAGGGTTTTAATAACGATCCCCAGGTGATTTGTATACACATTAGTTTGAGAAACACTGTCCTAGAGAAGATTAGGATACACTGGGGTACTGTGTTATTTTCTACTCTAAGCTTTAGCTGTAGAATTATATGATTGTAGGGCGAGAAGCGCTCTTGGAGTGCACTGAATTCCAACCCCTTAATTTTACAGATGAAGATATTCCTGGTTGAATGTAGTGTTAGAATCAGGTGAGGCTTCATGCAAGCTAGCTAGGAATTGAACCATATAGGAGATTAGTCAAAATCTACTTTTGATATTGGTTTAATGTTTCTTTTACACCTGTCTTTATGACAAACCTGTAGGTTAAAACTTGAGAAATGTCTCTAAACACATTCTCTTTTAAGAGTCAATACACATGCACTCAAAACCAATTTGAGTTATTTAGTCCAAAGTAAGTTATTACACAGGGATTGTCCTAGGTTCATCTAGAATTAAGATTTTTGTGTTTTATGTTTTGGGTGATGAGAATGCCTTGTGGATTTGCCACTGCAGTGAGACCTCTTTATGTATAATGCTCATGTTAGAGAGAGAGTAATATATACATTTCAGACTAAGTGTGTCATGTCAGATTGTGGCAGCAGATAGCACAGTGTGGCACTGTGACATGCTCATCTTTGCTGTAATGAACTTTGTTCTAGTAGGGGACCAGTCATTTACTATATCTTGTTTAATTCTCACCTCACATTATTCTCATTTTACTGTTGTGGAAATTCAGGTAATGAAAAAGCAGATACTGTATTTCTTTGATTTTTAAGACACCCCCCATTTTAACGCTCTGAACTTGAGATATGTATTATGATCACTGAGAGCTGCTTTAATTAAATGAGATTATAGTAAATTGTATAGTAAATCAGCTGGCACTGATTTAGGCTTATCAGTTTCCAAATCCCAAACCTTTTATTCTTTGCTGCCTCCTGAGGTTAGGCAGCAGCAGCGGCAGCAGCAGAATTATAACTGGTAGAGGCAGAAACTGATTTCATGGAATTCCTGTTCCACCACTGCCCCAGCGTATCCTCTCAGGAGAACCATTTCTATAACAGTATTTTATCCATACTGCATGGTGATGGTGCTGTTTCAGAGTTGAAATTTTCTGTAGACTTTACCTTTTAAATAATTGTGATTTCTTTGATGAGTTAGTGAAAGTAACAGTTTGAGAAGTTTCTAGAATAATGAAAGGAAAATCATACTAAGGTATTTCTGCCTCATACTTGCTCACCTATCTTACCCATTTTATAAGGTGACAAAACAGGTCGTGATGAAAATAAAATAGTTCAGTAAGATAGGGCTGACTGCCTTAGAAGATAGAAGGTTTTGAGGAATCCAGAATTAGCATTACTTTATGTAGCATGTAAGTCAGCCACTTCATTGGTATATTGATTTGCTTGCATTTTAAGAAAGAAAAATGAGCTACAATTTCCTTAATGGTATGCTTCTGGTTTATAGATCGTTCTTATATGCGACTAACAGAAAAGGAAGATGAATCACTGCCAATAGATGTAAGTTGGTCATTTATATTCCATTACATGTATGTTTAAAATTAGACACATAGCTTATTAAATTTTATTACTGGTTTTTATTCTCTTAAAGTTTTCCAGATGTAAAATAACATCTGATATCCACTTTTCATCACTCATTATAAAGCTCAAAGATTTGGAAACCTTAAAAGATTTCTCTGTTTGGTTTCTAGAACGATAGTTAAAATAGTCTTTCTAGAAGTTGCTCTGTCCATAGTATGGGATGGACTTAAAAAGTTGATGATTTGGCTTTATTTCTGAGAAAATTTCCTTTTTATATAAAGAAAATAAAGCCAACAATACATTGTTTAGGGACATGCATAGGTAGTAAAATGAAAGAAAAAAAGTGTGTGTGTGTGTGTGTGTGTGTGTGTGTGTGTTTTTTTTTTCGAGATGGTGTTTTGCTCTTGTTGCCCAGCCTGGAGTGCAGTGGCGTGATCTGGGGCTCACTACAACCTCTGCCTCCCAGGTTCAAGCAGTTCTCCTGCCTCAGCCTCCCAAGAAGCTGGGATTACAGGTGCCTGCCACCACTTCTGGCTAATTTTTTGTATTTTTAGTAGAGACAGGGTTTCCCCATGTTGGCCAGGCTGGTCTTGAACTCCTGACCTCAGGTGATCCACCCACGTCAACCTTCCAAAGTGCTGGGATTACAGGTGTGAGCCACCACACCCTTCCAGGAAAGTACTTTTTTTAGACAAAAATGATAAATATTCCCGCATCATTCACAATTTTTATCTTTACTAGATTTGAAATTACACAAGTATTAAGTTCTTTATAACAAAATCAAACAGTAAAAATTAAAACTGACCCTACACAATTAGGAAAACAGCAACATTGAGATACCATCTCACGCCAGTTAGAATGGCAATCATTAAAAAATCTGGAGACAACAGATGCTGGAGAGGATGTGGAGAAAAAGGAACACTTTTGCACTGTTGATGGGAGTGTAAATTAGTTCAACCATTGTGGAAGACAGTGTGGCAATTCCTCAAGGCCTTAGAAATAGAAATTCCATTTGACCCAGCAATCCCATTACTGGGTATATATCCAAAGGACTATAAATCGTTCTACTATAAGGACACATGCACACGAATGTTCATTGCAGCACTGTTTGCAATAGCAAAGACCTGGAACCAACCCAAATGCCCATTGATGTTAGACTGGATTGGGAAAATGTGGCACATATACACTATGGAATATTATGCAGCAATCAGAAATGATGAGTTCGTGTCGTTTGTAGGGACATGGATGAATCTGGAGAACATCATTCTCAGCAAACTGACACAAGAACAGAAAATGAAATACCGCATATTCTCACTCATAGGCGGGTGATGAAAAATGAGAACACATGGACAGAGGGAAGGGAGTACTAAACACTAGGGTCTATTGGGGGGAAAAGGGGAGGGCCAGTGGGGGGGGAGCTGGGGAGGGATAGCCTGGGGAGAAATGCCAAATGTGGGTGAAGGGGAGAAAGGAAGCAAAACACACTGCCATGTGTGTACCTATGCAACTGTCTTGCACGTTCTGCACATGTACCCCAAAGCCTAAAATGCAATAAAAAATTAAAAAAAAAACAGCAACAACAAAAGAAACCTGGTCTCATTCCTTGACAGTTCCACTTGGACCCCCAACAGTTTGGAGTACAGTAGTAGTTCGGTCCTCTTCCTGTGCACAAACAACATTATGTATGTGTAGTTTTACTTAGTACAAACACTTTTTTCTTTAAAAATTTATACACGTAGGCCGGGCACAGTGGCTCATGCCTGTAATCACAGCACTTTGGGAGGCCGAGGCAGGTGGATCATGAGGTCAAAAAATAGAGACCATCCTGGCTAACATGGTGAAACCCCGTCACTATTAAAAAAAACAAAAAACAAAAATTAGCTGGGCGTGGTGGCACGCACCTTTAGCCCCAGCTACTCTGGAGGCTGAGGCAGAAAAATCATTTGAACCCAGGAGGTGGAGGTTGCAGTCAGCCAAGATCATGCCACTGCACTGCAGACTGGGACACAGAGCGAGACTCTGTCTCAAAAGAAAAAAAGTTATACATGTGTACATATGTATAGTTTTATAATTAACTTATCACTTAGCAGCTTCAATCTTATTTTCATGACAGCTCATACAGAGTCTTGTTAATAGTACCTGTGATTGCATCGTATAAAACAAGTCTTCTTGGTGGACTGGTGGTGGGAATGTAAAATGGTATGATATATAATGTTAGGTTTTAATTTAAACAGGAAAACAGATTATGGCTAATTTTGACTTTATTTGTCTATAATTAAAGATATAGTTGATGAGGCTGTTAACGCCTCCTATCACCTATTTTTGTGATGGACACACACACTCTTACGTCTTTTTTTTTTTCTTTTTGAGACGGAGTTTCGCTCTTGTTACCCAGGCTGGAGTGCAATGGCATAATCTCGGCTCACCGCAACCTCCGCCTCCTGGGTTCAGGCAATTCTCTTGCCTCAGCCTCCTCAGTAGCTGGGATTACAGGCACGCGCCACAATACCCAGCTAAGTTTTTGTATTTTTAGTAGAGACGGGGTTTCACCATGTTGACCAGGATGGTCTCGATCTCTTGACCTCGTGATCCACCTGCCTCGGCATCCCAAAGTGCTGGAATTATAGGCATGAGCCACCATGCCCGGCCTCTTATGTCTATTTTAAAGAATTTTTTTCCCCTGAGGCTGAGTCTTACTCTGTCGCCCAGGCTGAAGTGCAGTGGTGCAATCTTGGCTCACTGCAACTTCCACCTCCCAGGCTCAAAGAATTCTCCTGCCTTAGCCTCCCAAGTAGCTAGGATTACAGGTGCTTGCCACCGCACCTGGCTAATTTTGTGTGTGTGTGTATATATATATATATATATATTTTAAGTAGAGATGAGTTTTCACCATGTTAGCCATGATGGTCTCGATCTCCTGACTTCCTGATCCGCCCTCCTCAGCCTCCCAAAGTCCTGGGATCACAGGAGTGAGCCATCGCACCCGGACTAAAGAACTTTTTTCTGTAATGTGAACATGCCAATAATCCCATGTTGGTTAAAATGAAGCATTCAGCATTTTTGCTTCTTCAACCACTTTGGAAAGGCGTTTGGTATTGCCCAATAAAATTGAACATGTGCATACTCTACACCTAGTGTTTCCACATGTGAACTGAGAGACATGCATATTAGTATTTGTGTTGATTGTGAAAGTAACAGGAAATAACCCACATATCTAACAACAGCGGAATGGATAAAGTGTGACATTTTCATATAATGAAATACAAAGCACAGTGAAAACTGGCCCAGCACGGGTGGCTCACGCCTGTAATCTCAGCACTTTGGGAGGCCGAGGTGGGCAGGTCACCTGAGGTCAGGAGTTTGAGACCAGCCTGGCCAACATGGTGAAACCCCGTCTCTACTAAAAATACAAAAGTTAGCCAGATGCGGTGGCACGTGCCTGTAATCCCAGCTACTTGGGAGGCTGCGGCAGAAGAACTGCTTGAACCTGGGAGGCAGAGGTTGCAGTGAGTTGGGACTATGCCATTGTACTCCAGCCTGGGTGACAGAGCGAGACTGTCTCAAAAAAAGAAAAAAAAAACAACCACACAATGAAAATGTACTGACTACAACTACGTACTACACCTTGGATGAATCTCACAAATGTTATGTTGAGTGAGGAAAGCTAGACATAAAAGAATACATTCGAGTTCATTTAAATAAAGCTCAGTATGGGCAAAAGTAATGAATATATGTTTTAGAGATTCATATATATTTAATAGCTGGTAAAATTATCAAGAAAAGCAAAAAACAGTAATATACAATTCAGGACAATAGTTAACTTTGAGAGGAATGGTGAAGAATATAATCCGAGAGGGACATGGGACTTGAAAGGTACTAGGAATGTTCTATTAAGCTGGGTGGTGGGTACATGGTCTTTAATTGCTTTATACTGTGCACATATGCTTTCTGTACTCTATGATATTTAACAATAATACCTTAAAAAGTGTTTGTTGCTCTTGGAAGCAGGTAATATTTGATAATTCAGTTCTGAGTGGCTTAGTACCATTCAGTACTCAGTGATTTTGCTTATTTGAACATGTCACTAGGTTTATTTATTGAAGCATCAGAAGTATTTTTGCAGCCAAGTCACAGAATTTTTAGATTGTATTGCATCTGAATTGCAGTCATTTCAAGCAAGCATTGTCTACCTGATAGTGGCCCTGAGAGGACTACCTGTTAGAGGCAATAAAGAGATGGAGAGAAAGTTGTAAATGTTTGTAATAATATTTGTGTTATTTAGTAATCTCAATCTTTATACTCACAGATAGTTCTTCAGACACTTCTGGCCTTTGCAGTTACCTGTTATGGCATCGTTCATATTGCAGGGGAGTTTAAAGACATGGATGCTACTTCAGAACTGAAAAATAAGTAAGTCTTTCCCTTTTCATGGTTATCGAATTTCATAGAGGTTTGCTGTATTCACATAAAGTGTACATTTTCTGGTTCATAAAAGTTGGTTTTGTTTCTGCATTTTGATTACTCAGTTTGTATGAATAACGAGGTAAAAACACCGAGGTGGCGTTTGATATTGTAAGAAAAATGGAACATAAATGCCAGATTATTCACTGTAGAATAAAAAATTATGTTGCTTAAAATTATTGGTTGGTTGGATGGACAGATGGCTGAAAATAGATTTATAGAAAAATACTGTTTTTTGTTAACAATTATTTTGAATTGTTAACCTTCCTCCTTCTTTTCCTTCCTCCCCCTCCTTTTCCCTTTTCTCTTCCTCCATCCCTCTCTTCCTACCATCCTCTTTCTATCCTCTTGTCCCAGCTTAGTCTTTGGAAGATTAAGTGGTTTTCGGTTTCTTCTCTCACTTGAACCTAGTCTATGAGATAAGCTCTGCTCCCAGGCCCTTTCTGCTACTGGATGAAAAGTATATTTGTTATTGTGCTTTCTTTTTTTCTCTTGGACTACTTCGAAACTATTTTCATGAGCTGAGTTTGCTTTTCTTTTTCATATTTTTACTTTCCTAAAATCATCCTTTAGCTTTGTTCAGTTCCATCTCTGGCCTTTACCCACCTTCTTTATCCTGGACATGATACCGCTTTACAATATTTCCTTAGAAGGAGTCAGAGTGAACATGTATGTGTTACAGGAAACTCATATCCCTCTTTTACTTTTAGTTCATGATGTACATTTTATTTATTTTTTTAACACAGGGTCTCTAACAACCAGGCTGGAGTGCAGTCGTGTAATTTTGCCTCACTGCAACCTCCGCCTCCAAAGTTCAAGCGATTCTCCTGCCTCAGCCTCCTGGGTAGCTGGGATTAAAGGCACCCGCCAGCATACCTGGCTAACTTTTGTATTTTTAGTAGAGATGAGGTTTCACCATGTTGGCCAGGATGGTCTCAAACTCCTGACCTCAAGTGATCCACCCACCTTGGCTTCCCAAAGTTCTAGGATTACAGGTGTGAGCCACTGTGCCTCGCCCAATATGTACATTTTGAAGGGTTAGATATCAGGCCTCCTTTTTTGTATTGCGGTATGCTTGGATGTTTAGGTGGGCTGACTGAGATTTGTGTTTGTATCAAAGGAAGAGTTCTCCTATCCTTTCCAGGAAAATAATCTTGAAAAACAAAAACCAGAAAGACCATACACCAAGGTGTTTGTGAACTCTTTTATCTCTCACTGGAAAGGTAGAAAAGGATACTTTAGTGTCATCACTGCTTGCTCTTACAAAGAGTGTACCAAAAAATCACTGGCAAGGGGCCAGGAAAGAAAGAAGTAAAACAATGTCATTAGGTAGGTAGTAGAAAAATGTGTGAGTTTGGATAATAGCAGGTGCAGAGGGCTAAAAGGAATTTTTTGTTGTACTTGAAAGATTCTTGGAAAACAGATCTGTGAAATGATCATATGGCTTGAATAATGAGAGCCAAATGAGAATAATCAAAGCTATAATCTATGTGCTGCTTTTTAAAAAAGACTATTCGGCATGGGCTATTGTTAGATTTACAGGGGCGATTAAAGTTGAGCTAGTATTTGTGTTGTAATTCATAGGCATCTTGGAAGGAATGGCTGAATAAAAAAAAAATTAGAAGCAGGCATGGTAGCTCACACCTGTAATCTCAGCTCTTTGGGAGGCTGAGATAGAATTTCTTGAGCCCAGGAGTCTGAGACCACCTGGGCAGCATTGGGAGACCCTGTCTCTACAAAAAAAAAAAATTAACCATGTGTGGTGGTGCACAGCTGTAGTGCCAGCACTTGGGGGGCTGAGACAGGAGGGTCACTTGAGTCCAGGAGTTTGAGGCTGCAGTGAGCTATGATTGCACCACTGCACTCCAGCCTGGGCAATAGTATGAGACCCTATCACTATTTTTTTTAAAAAAGAAGAAATTTGAGAGCTTTATGCTGCTTTTCCAGGTTTCTTACTTTCTTTATACAGGAAAAGAGATACAGTGTAAATATTATTTACAGTCTGATTTCATGTGTTAATACTTGTTAAAAAATATAACCCATAGTAAATTGATGATTCGTTAGAAGTCTGCTTATTTTCAAGTAGGGTTTTATAAAGGTTTATCTAAAATTGATGCTTTTTTTCTTTTAAGGACATTTGATACATTAAGGAATCACCCATCCTTTTATGTATTTAATCATCGTGGTCGAGTACTGTTCCGGCCTTCGGATACAGCAAATTCTTCAAATCAAGATGCGTTGTCCTCTAACACATCATTGAAGTTACGAAAACTTGAATCGCTGCGTCGTTAAGATTTTTACGAATTATGATAAATAGGACAGGACACAGAGCTGAAGTATTGGAGTTTGGGGTATAAAACACTCCTCCCCCCATTAGTATTTATATTGATTTTTCAGACCTACTTTAGGAAAAACCATGCCCCTTGTTTATATACTGTTAATTCAATCATTAATGCAGTATAAGTTATATGTGAAATGGGTCTTTGGTATTTCATATAGGGATTTTTTTTTTCATTTAAAACAAATCCACATATTTTGTAAAAGCCACTGTTTTGAACACGTTTCCTTGAAAACTATTGGTGTTTTTTGTGATTATTTATTTTCTTAGATGTCTTTTCTTTTGCACTACAGTGTTTGGAATCCTTTTGGAAATACTCAGTGACTACTGCATTTTGCAGCATGAATTATGGTAAAATGGCCTTCAGTTCTTAACAAATGGACTTCCCTAATGAGACCAAAATGGTGACTTAACAGTTTTTCTTGTGTCCCCTAAAAAGTGGCTGTGCTTCAGAAGTACTTCCCAGTTTTGAGTTTATGTGTGACTTTTCACCCCACCCTGCTCCCATATGCCTTCTACCATTGCCTGTCTTCTTTCATCACTTCTCCGAGGTTCCGTGTGTAGTGGGCAATGTGTGTGTCCGAAATTCTTTGTCAGAACAAATATCTTTAACAATCCCAACTTGCTGTAAAGCTATTTGTGTTCTCCTTTGTCTGTAAAAATTTCCCTAAGTGATTATACAGTGTAAGAGTAGTTGAAGACTAGTTGAAGACCTTTTGTGATTTCATTATCTTACCTGTGTAGAAAAATCATTGAGGAAAATTGTCATTAGCCAGTTTAACTGATTTAAAATCTGTTTATTTCATACTAAACTAGTGAATAAGCGAAATAAAGGAAACTTACCATTAATCTAAAGACAGACTTCAAAGGAATTTGGGCCAAATATATTCTCAATATTTAGACTAATGTTTTGAGAAAAATCAGGTCATTTAAGAAATTGTTTTGTAGTTTCTGATTTATAGCAGGCTTCGAGTTTTCCATCTTCGCTATATGGTGCTGAAAGTGAGGATGAGGATACAGAGTTGATATTTTTAGAAACAGTAATTTTACTTTCAAGGAAATTGGCTAGCTCTTGGAGCTAGAGAGCAGTAGGAAGCTCAACATTTCTTCGTAGAGAATGTTGCTTTTGTTGGATTGTACAGGTGTAAAAACATTGCTTTTGATGAATTGTATAGGTGTAAAGGGAATAACCGTATGCAGGTTTTAAAAGGAAATGTGCTTTAAGCACAAGTCGTAAGATGCCATTGTACTTGTAGACATTTGTTTTTCTATTAGAAATGAGCCTGAGCTCTTCTCTTCTGACTGGTAACACAGCCCCAAAGCATGAGGTTATATTTTCATTGGGTTTTTATTCTTGTTGTTTAGTTTTGGTTTGTTATGCCAACCCAGTCTGTAGAACACTGATTCTGCTCTTTAATGAGAACAAAGTTAGAAATCTGATGACCTAAAATAATTTAGAAATGAATTAAAATGTGAAATCAGAGGTTAAAGTGATGATAACTTAAAACAGCATGCAAGAAACGAGCTCGCTCCATCAAACTTGGCTACTGTTTCCTTAGGTATGATTTGGTTTGGAAGAGCCTCTTGTTTCCTTCTCTTTTGGGGCTGTCTTCCTTTCTTAATATGTTTGTAACATTAGTGAGACGAAATTCATATACTTTACACTTCACCCATTTTAAGGGTACAATTCAGTGGTTTTTAGTGTATTCACAAAGTTGTGTAACCGTGACCACAGTCAGTTTGAGAACATTTTGTTACCCCAAAAAGAAACACTGCACCTTTGAGCAGTCGCCTCTCATTTTCTCCCAGTGCCCACCCCCTAGCCCCTGGCAACCACTAATCTCTTTCTCTCTCTGTAGATTTGCCTATTCTGGTCACTTCATATAAATGGAGTTCTACAATATTTGGTCTTTTGGAACTGGCTTCCCAAATGTGGTTTTCTATATGGAGTGAATTCTCATTTGGAGAACTGTTATTGCTGTGAAAGGGAGTGGTTGGTAGAAATCAATAGATTTCAGGCAGGAGGGCCACATGCCTAGCAGGTTTTTCTCTGTGAATCTTATGCTAATAGTTTTTCCTCATAAGGAAGCATTCATGATCTACTACTACTTATATAGTATTGTGGCTAGTCTCTAGAATGGATGTTGAAACTTTGCCTGCACAGTCAGGAAGAGTCCTGCTAAAAATCAGGCCAAGTCATTTGGCAAATAATTGACAAAGTAGTTTTCAGTTGTGTCTATCTTTGCTAGCAGCGTGTATACCTCAGGCCAGGTGAGCTCCCCACATTTCTTTTTTCATTTACACCAATGAGTTTCTGCTGTCTTTTTCCAAGTATGTACCATAGGACTTAAAGGTGATTTGGATGCAGTGTAACATTGCTAAATGTACTAAGTACAGAATCTTATTTACAGTACTGTGAGATAGTCAATTATTGCCTAGGATAGTTCAAAAATAGGATAAAGTGAAGGCTTAACTAGCTCACATGACTCATGTTCAGAGGTGTGTACCAGTCAAGGCTCTTTAAAATATAGGAAGACTCAATAACCAGGGAACCAGCCAAATACTGTGCAGCCGCAGAATATGCATAGCAGTGAATCTTGGAGACTATTATGCTCTGTAACTCTCTAATGATTATTTCCTAAGCATTGTGGCTTCTCAGTGGCTTGAGAGCATCTTCCTGGTTGTATGTGGCCTGTTTTCATGATGTTTTGAGTGATGTTGTTTGTTGTGAGCATCAATGCCTGTAACACCAAGGTAAACACATGTTTTTGGGATATGTTTCCTCTCTTTAAATGACCTTGCCCTGTCCAATAAATAAATGATTGTCTCACCCGTTTTTGGTAGTGTTTTTTGGGTTCTTTTTGGTTCTTTTTGGACTTTAAATCTCATTTCTTCTGCTTTTCTGTCCCCAGAAAAATGTAAGAGCTAGTTTTATGACTGTATTTTTCTACTGTGTTGCTGTTTTACTAAATTCAATGTGCATGTAAAATCTTACTACAATTTTATGTTTTTAATGTATAATCTTGATGATATTTATAAATCATCAAATGCCCCTTGGGGTATAAAAATGGGTTCTTGACCATCAGTGTCTAATGATTCTATCACAAATTTGTTGTGTAGCCAAACTGCCATTAAAAATGTCACTTTATACGTAATAGGAAATCGTTATGATTAAAGCATCAGGGGGCAAGTGTAAAGTTTAGTGAAAATCCAAGGGTACATTCTAAACTGCAAAACTTGGCACTTATCTACAGTATTCTGAAAAATAACACCACTGATACTGAAACCTACCTAGGAATGTCTCAAAATAACCTGCTAATCAAGTGTTCTTAGAGGAGTGGGGGCAAGAAAGCTAATATACGCACATGGCAAAAAGATCAGATGGTACAGAAAGGCATAAAAACTTGGCCCCTTCCCTTCTACCCTAATATTTCTCTGCAAAAGTAACCAGTCTCAAATGTCTTGTACGTTCTCACAGGAAAACAATTTTTTATTTGTCAGCAAATATGTACTTAAAAAAATTTCACATGAATGGAATCAGACTATATTCTGTACCTTGCTTTTTTTGCTACCTGTGTTTTATGAGATCACTCTGTATCAGTATATATAGAAATACCTCATTATTTTAAATGACTGTGTGGTATTCTCATGTTTGAATGTGTTACAAATGTTCAAACATCGATTGGCTCTTTAGGTTGTTTCCAATATTTTATTAAATCACATTGTGATGAATATACTTGTGCATATAATGAGTTTATATTCTACAGGGTTCCTAGCAATAGAATTGCTGGATCAGAGGGTATTCTTTATTTTCAGTTCAGTAGTTACTGCCGAACTGTCCTCTAGGAACCTTTGCCCAGTTTACTTCCACATGTAATGTATGAGAATGATTATTTGCCAAACCCATGCCAATACTGGGTACTAAACTTCTGAAGTCTGATTATATGAAAGTGAATAAATGGTATCTTGCATTTTAATGAAAGTCTAATGCATTTTAATGAAGCAGATGGAACACATTTTCATGTTTATTGGTTACTGATATTTCCTGTGAACTCTGTAGTCATGTTCTGGTTTCTATTAGGTGGTATGTTTTTTATTGATTTGTATGAGTTTTCTGTAAGCTAAGAAAATTGGTCCATTGTCATGTTTAATAATATTTTCTTAAGTTTTATTTATGTAGTTAAACTTAGTATTTACGGCTTCTGAGATTTTGCCTTGCTTAGAAAGGCTGCCTCTGCATTTAAGAATAAATTTAATGTATTTTTCCAATACTTTTAAGGTTTTTTTTCAACTTTTAAATCTTTGATTCATTTGGAATTTGTCTAGGTAGTAGGAGTGAGGAGGATTCAACATTTTTCTCCCTCGAGTAGCTATGTATTCCAACCCCATTTATTAACTTTCCACGCTGATTGGAAAAACCATCATCCTCATTCATACCGTTCAGATATGCTTCTGGGCTCTGTAGTCTGTTGAAAAAATACTAGTCTTTTAATTATTTTACATGGTTATACATTTTAATCTTGGGGATGGATAGTCCATACCTCATTCTTCTTCAGGATTTTTTTCTGGTTATTCTTGCATGTTTATTTTTTCAGATAAGCTTTCATATCATTTTGTCCAAATCTAAAATCATATTGATATTTTCCCTGAAATTTTATTTTGAAAAATTTCATATCTACAGAAAATACAAAGGAATAGTAGGATGGACACTAGTATACTTTTCACTGAGGTTCACCATTTTTAACATTTTACTGCTGTTGCTTTTGCTCTCTCCAAATGTGCTCTTTTCCCCACTCCAGATTCATTCGAGCTAAGTTGCAGACTTTATCATCACACTTCAGGACATTTCCAAATATGTCAGCATGCCCCTCCTACAGGAGTAAGGACATTCTCCCATTTAGCCACAATTCCATTCTCACAAGTGAAAAAAAGATCAACCACCTAATATTTCATGTTCATATTTTCCCATGTATCCCCCAGATAGCTTTTATAGTGGTCCCCATCAAAGTTGACAAATTCCATTGATTGGTGTGTCTCTGTAGTCTCTTTTCAACAGTCTACCCCTTTTGTAAACTGGTATTTTCTAAACAATATTTTTTAGAACTGTTTTAGATTTATAGAGAAAATGGGAAGATAGTACAGAGAATTCCCACATACCCCAAACTCAGTTTCTCCTATTAATATGTTAGCATGAGGCATTTGACACAATTGGTCAATATCAATATATTTTTATTAATTAAAGTCCATACTTTATTCGGATTCCTGTTGGTTTTACCTAGTGTCCTTTGTGTTCTGGGATTCCATCACGGGACCACATCACGTTTAGTCATCATGTCTTGGCATCTCTTGGTTGTGATGGTTTCTTAGACTTTCCTTGTTTTTGATGATCTAAACAGTTTTCAGGAGTGTTAGGTATTTTGTAGAATTTTCCTGTACTGGGATTTGTCTGATGATTTTTTGGTTATTAAACTAGTCCATACCTCATTCTTCAGCATTTTTTTCTAGTTATTCTTGCATGATTTTTCAAATAAGCTTTCATATCATTTTGTCCAAATCTAAAATCATATTGATATTTTACCTGAAATTTTATTTCAGGGAAATAAAGTTGTGTGTGTTTTTGGAGGAAGACCACTAAGGATAAAGTGTGTGTTTTTGGAGGAAGACCACTAAGGTAAGGTGCTATTCTCATCACTTCAAGGACAAGTTTATTGTTACTATTGATGTTAATCTTGATCACCTGGCTGAGGTAGTGTTTGTCAGATTTCCCCAGTGTACTCTTTTTTTCCCCTTTCCATACTGTGCTTTTTGAAAGGAAGTCACTGCACAGCCCATGCTTAAGGAGTGATAATGTTCACCTCCTTCAGGATAGAGTATCTACATAATTGGAATTCTGCATGGGAGATATGTTTCTTCTCCCCCGTGTATTCACTTATTTTTTATGAGTTTGACTCATTTTATACCTTGCTTTATCCTTTAATACTATATTTTGTTGAAATTGTTCCAGTTTCAGACATTGGTAGCATTTTCAGTTGGACTCCTGTGTCCCTTTGTCCTATTCCCATCATTGTCATTGTGGGTTTTTTTCTTTGTTGTTGTTTGTTTGCTTTTGAGTACTTTCTTTCTGGCACTACAAAGATGTTTCAGGCTTGTGTTGTATATTTCCTTCCCCAGTTCTACAATCAGCCATTTTGCCAAGGAGCCTGGTTCCTTGAAGAATGGTATAAACCAAGGTCTGGCCACTAGGTTCGCTTTTTGCTACTGATGTTTCATTGCCTCTAGGCCTTTTCAGCAGACAGATTAAGGAAATACATGTGTGCATACCAACCTATGCATTTATGCCTAAGTGTAAATATGTAACATGTGTATTTCCATTAAATGAAACGAGTTCATATTGACTTTCAATCCATTACCACATAGATTATTCTAACATCTTCCTTTGCATATCTGTAAACTTCTACTCCAACTGAGAAACGTGACTCCCACCATCTGCTCTCTTCTTCTTACTTGAATTGTTTAATTCCAGTATACACATAAAGTGGCTTCAGAATTGTTAACCCATTCCCCGACAAGAAACAACTTTATCAACTAGAGCACAGTGATTATGTAGCTTTGTTGGTTGTTCCTTTGCTGACATTAATTTCACAGTCTACTCATTTTCAAAGTTACTTAGGTCAGCACTTTTGCCCCCATCTCCTTCAGTGATAGTGTTTCATAAATTTATAATAAACTTAGATTGTTTGTCACATTCTATATTCTATTTTGGTATTCCTCTGACCTCCCAAATGGTTTTTTAAAATGTGTATACATTAAGGATCACTTTTTGTTTTTGGAAGTTTAGTGAGTTTTGATGGATCCATAATGTTATGTATCCACAATTGTATTATCATATAGAATAGTTTCATAACCATAAGAATTCCTGTACTTCATGTATTTATCCCTCCCTCTTCTTCTCCTGAGCCTCTGTTAACCACTGATCTTTTTTTTTTTTTTAATCGTATTTGGGCTCTGGGGTATATGTGCATGTCCTGCATCCTGCAGGATTGTTGCATAGGTGCATACATGCCATAGTGGTTTGCTGTCTCCATCCCTGCCCCCCCGCCCCGTCGCCTAGGTCAGGCATTTCTCCCAGTGTTATCCCTCCCCATCATCCCTGCCGCACCCCCCACTGTCCCTCCCCTCCCCTCTAGCCCTGTGAGTGTTGTTCCCTTCCCTGTGCCCAAGTGTTCTCATTGTTCATCACCCACCTATGAGTGAAAACATGCAGTTTGTTTTTCTGTTCTTGTGTCAGTTTGCTGAGAATCATAGTTTCTAGGTTCATCCATGTCTCTACAAAGGACACGAACTCATCGTTTTTTATGGCTGCAGAGTATTCCATGGTGTATGTGTGCCACATTTTTTTGTCCAGTCTCTCATTGATGGGCATTTGGGTTGGTTCCAGGTCTTTGCTATTGTAAACAGCGCCACAATGAACATACATGTGCATGTGTCTTTATGATAGAACGATGTATAATTCTTTGGGCATATACCCAGTAATGGGATTGCTGGGTCAAATGGAATTTCTATTTTTAGGTCCTTGAGGAATCGCCACACTGTCTTCCACAATGGTTGAACTAATTTACACTCCTACCAACAGTATAAAAGTGTTCCTTTTTTTCTACATCCTCTCCAGCATCTGTTGTCTCCAGATTTTTTAATGATCCCCATTCTAAGTGGCGTGAGATGGTATCTCAATGTGGTTTTGATTTGCATTTCTCTAATGACCAGTGATAATGAGCTTTTTTTCATATGTTTGTGGGCCGCATATTTGTCTTCTTTTGAAAAGTGTCTTTTCATATCCTTTGCCCACTTTTGAATGGGTTTGTTTGTTTTTTTTTCTTGTAAATCTGCTTTAGTTCTTTGTAGATTCTGGATATTAGCCCTTTGTCTGATGGGTAGATTGCAAAAATTTTTCCCATTCTGTTGGTTGCCACTTTACTCTAACAATTGTTTCTTTTGCTGTGCAGAAGCTCTTAAGTTTAATTAGGTCCCATTTGTCTATTTTGGCTTTTGTTGCCAGTGCTTTTGGTGTTTTAGTCATGAAGTCCTTGCCTGTACCTATGTCCTGAATGGTGTTGCCTAGATATTCTTCTAGGGTTTTAAAGGTGTTGGTTCTTATGTTTAAATCTTTAATCCAGCTGGAGTTAATTTTTATATAAGGTGTAAGGAATGAGTCCAGTTTCAGCTTTCTGCACATGGCTAGCCAGTTTTCCCAACACCATTTATTAAACAGGGAATCTTTTCCCCATTGCTTGTCTTTGTGAGGTTTGTCAAAGATCAGATGGTTGTAGATGTGTGGCGTTGCTTCTGAGGCCTCTGTTCTGTTTCATTGGTCTATATCTCTGTTTTGGTACCAGTACCATGCTGTTGGATTACTGCAGCCTTGTAGTATAGTTTGAAGTCAGGTAGCATTTTGCCTCCAGCTTTGTTCTTTTTGCTTAGGATTGTCCTGGCTATGCGGGCTCTCTTTTGGTTCCATATGAAGTTTAAAGTGTTTTTTTTCCAGTTCTGTGAAGAGGGTCAATGGTAGCTTGATGGGGATAGCATTGAATCTATAAATTACTTTGGGCAGTATGGCCATTTTCTTTTTTTTTTTTCTTTTTTCTTTTTTGTTGAGATGGAGTTTCACTCTTATTACCCAGGCTGGAGTGCAGTGGCGCAATCTCAGCTCACCGCAACCTCCACCTCCTGGGTTCAAGCAATTCTCCTACCTCAGCCTCCCGAGTAGCTAGGACTACAGGCTGTGCCACCATGCTCAGCTAAGTTTTTGTATTTTTAGTAGAGATGGCGTTTCACCATGTTGACCAGGATGGTCTCGATCTCTTGACCTAGTGATCCACTCGCCTCGGCCTCCCAAAGTGATGGGATTATAGGCGTGAGCCACTGCACCTGGCCAGTATGGCCATTTTCACAATATTAATTCTTCCTAACCATGAGCATGGAATGTTTTTCCATCTGTTTGTGTCCTCTTATTTCCTTGATCAGTAACCACTGATCTTTTTAGTGTCCCTACATTTTTGCTTTTTCTAGAATGTCACGTAGTTGGAATCAGGCAGTATGTAGTCTTTTTAAATTGGCTTCTTTCACTTAGCAATATGCATTCAGGGTTCCTCCGTTTCTTTCTGTAGTTGAATAATTCATTTTTTCTTAACTCTGAATAATAGTTTATTGTATGGATATTCCTGTAGTTTATCCATTCACCTACTGAAGGACATCTTGGTTGCTGCCAGTTGTTGCTGGTTATGAATAAAGCTCTGTAAACATTCACATGCAGGTTT
Source organism: Callithrix jacchus (assembly GCF_049354715.1). Lineage (NCBI taxonomy): Eukaryota > Metazoa > Chordata > Mammalia > Primates > Cebidae > Callithrix > Callithrix jacchus. The sequence continues at coordinate 132,751,314 of NC_133524.1, read as the reverse complement.
TTGTGTGGACATGATTTTTCAAATTGGTTGAGTGTAAATACCGAGGAGCAGAATTGCTGGTATGTAAACATAATTGTATAACATTATGTTTAGCTTTATAAGAAATTGCCAGGGAGGGTGCAATGGCTCATGCCTGTAATCCCAGTACCCTGAAAGGTCAAGATGGGTGATCATTTGAGCCCAGAAGTTTGAGACCAGCCTGGGTGATATGGTGAAACCCTGTCTCTACATGAAATAAAAAAAAAGTAGCCAGGAATGGTGGTACATGTCTGTAGTCCCAGCTACTCAGGAGACTGAAGTGGGAGGATTGCTTGAGTTCAAGGCAGCAGTGACCCATGTTAGTGCCACTGCACTCCAGCCTGAGTGACAGAGTGAGACCCTGTGTAAAAGAAAAGTTGCCAAACAACCATTCAAAGTGGCTGTACCATTTTGCATTCCTATCAGCAATGAACAAGAATTCCTGTTGCTCCATGTCCTTGCCACCAATTGGTATTGTCAGTTTTTGAATTTTAGCTATTAATAGGTGTGTAGTGCTATTTCTTTGTTTTGATTTTGCAGTTCTTTAACAACAAATTATGTTAAGCATCTTATGTACTTATCTACCATCTATTTCTCCTGTGATGAGGTATCTGTTCAGGTCTTTTGCTCATTTTAAAATTGGGTTGTTTGCTTAATTGTTGAGTTGTAAGTTGCAAGATTTCTTTGTATATTTTGAATACAAGTTCTTTACAGATGTGTGTTTTGCAAATATTTTCTCCTGGTCAGTGGCTTTTCATTCTTATAACAGTGTCTTGTCACATAGAAATTTTCATTGTAGTAAAGTTCAAGTTATTGAGTTTCTCTTTCATGGATCATGCTTTTGGTGTTGAAATTAAAATTTCACTTCCAAACCTAAGCTCATCTAGATTTTCTCCTATGTTTTTTTACAGATGTTTTGTAGTTTTTCATTTACATTTAGATCTGTAATCCAGTTTAAGTTAATTTTTGCAAAAGGTATAAATAAGATTTGTGACTAGGTTCATTTTTTTTCCATATGGCCATCTACTTCTCCCAGCAACATCTGTTGAGAAGACTATGCTTTCTTCATTGCTTTGCTTTTGTTCCTTTGTCAAAAACCAATTGACTGCATATGTGTGGATCTATTTCTGGGCTATCTACTTTGTTCCATTGGTCAACGTGTCTATTGCCAGTTTCACAGTGTCTTGATCATTGTATCTTTACACTGTCTCCTGAAATTCGGTACTAAGAGTACACCAACTTTGTTGTTATTTTTCAGTATTGTGTTGGCTATTCAGCATCATTCCTCTTTCCTTAGAAGGTTTATATTCTGTTTGTCAATATCTATAAGATAGTTTTCTGGGATTTTGATGCTGATTGCTTTGAATCTATAGATCTCTCTGGGAAGGACTGACAGTAATATTGCATCTTCCAATTTGTGAACGTGGAACAGCTTTCCATTTATATAGACATTGTAGTTTTCCACATGTAGATCCTGTATATATTTTGTTTGGATTATACATATTTCATGACTTTGGTGTTCTTGCAAGTGAAATTGCCTTTAAATTTCAAATTCCAATTGTTGGGATTTAGGAAAATAATCAACTTTTGTGTATTAACCTTGTATCCTACTCCTTGTTATTTTTTAAATTCAGGAATGGATCTTGAATGTTGTCAAGTGCATTTTTGGAATCTATTGAAATAACCATTTTTTTTTCATTTTTTTTTTTTGAACAGAAACTCAAGATTTTATTGTCTTCATAAAAGAAAAGATGACACTTAGAACTGGATCACTTGGACTTTCTCTTTTTATCTCCTCCCAGTTCAAAATGCTTGCATCTTTTAATAGCCAGAATTCTCTTAGATCTGCAGTTGGACTCAACACACTCAGGCCTTAGCATAATCTTCTTTGTAGTTTTAGCCTTTTTCCAGAAAATCGGCTTAGTTTGCCCACCATTGCCACTCTGCTTCCTGTCATAATGCCACTTTCCCTGGGCATACAGAGAATCCTTGCCCTTCTTATACTGTGTCACTTTGTGGGGTTGGTGCTTGCCACACTTGCTACAGAAAGTCCAGTGGGTTTTAGGAACGTTCATTATCTTTGCGTGAGCACTATCAGCTTGGAAAGAAAGGTTTTTCTTGTTTTACCTATTAAAATGGTAAATCACAAGAATAGATTTTCAAATGTTGACCCATCCTTGCATTCATCAGATGAAACAAATATTCATTAAAAATAACAGCTTGCTAGGATTTTGGTTTTTAAATTTCCCTTATTATTAGTCCTGCTTTTGTAATTCCTTTAAACCACAGATTCACTAGAAGGAGGAGAATTCTGCTACAAGTTAGGCTTATTTTATTTTTATGATTTAAAAAGGGTACTGACCTTTTGCTCTGCCATAATTTATATGCCTTTCTTTTTGTAGTCAAATGTGTTAAATATACAGAGCATATATATAAGATGAAACTTAATAAAAGGGGAATGGATTAAGATACCATCAAATGTAAAAATGAGAGTATTATCAATACCATTGCAGTAACCTGTTATGTTTAGCAGTTTTTGTGCCCTCTTTATTATTTTTCTATTTTGAAATCTTAAGGAAATCTTCTATAATTTCTTCTAAAGTCTTAATTTTTTCCCACACAATACTTAATCCATTTGAAATTGCTTTAAAAAATATGGTGTAAGAAAGAAATCCAACGGCATTATTTTTCACATGGATCGCCAGTTGTCCCAGTGCTGTCCACTACTACACGATCTATTCTTTCCTCCAATAATCTTCAATGATACCTCTGAAATGTGTCAAATTTCCACATATGCATAGGATGCTTTCTGGGCTCTGCTCTTCTATTTCTTTGTTCAATCCATGTACCTCTGCATCCATATCATACTGTCATTATTATTAAAGTTTAATAATGTCTTAAAAACAGCAAGTCAGATCCCCCTAATTTGTTCTTCATGTTTATCTTGACTGGTCTTGAGAATCTACTTTTCCATATACATTTAATTAATTTATTTATCTGGACAGAGTTTTGCTTTGCCACCCAGGCTAGAGAGAAGTGGTGCAATCTCAGCTCCTGCACTGCAACCTCTGTCTCCCAGGTTCAAGCAATTCTCATGCCTCAGTCTCCTGAACAGCTGGGACTACAGGCAGCCTCCCTAGTAGCTGGGACTACAGCCATACCCTGCTAATTTTTGTATTTTTAGTAGAGACGGGGTTTCACCATGTTGGCCAGGCTGGTTTCAAATGCCTGGACCTCAGGTGATCCACCCATCTCGGCCTCCCAAAGTGCTGGGATTACAGGTGTGAGCCACCGCACCCAGCCCATATACATTTCAGAATCAGCTTGTCAAATTCCGTGAAAGAAACATGTTGGGATCTTCATTGTCATTTTATTGAATTTATACATTAAACTGAAGATGGACATTGAGTCCTCCTATCCACAGTGTAGCCCTTCTTTTACGTTTTCTCTGATGTCTTTCAGTAAAATTTTATAATTATCTGCATATTGGTTGGTATACCTGCTTATATTCATTATATATATATATATATTATATATATATATATATTATATATATATTATATATATATATACCTTCACATACTTCATATATGTTGTCCATATGTATTCCATATATGTGATATATATTTATACATATATATGTCTTTATATACTTATATAGTTTTGCTAATGTTATCTTAAAAGCTTACATTTCCTGAGTTTCTTGGTACTCTTATATAGAAGCACAGTTAATTTTTATATTCTGATTTTATAACTAGCCACCTTGTTCAACGCTTTGTCTATAGACTACTTTGAGATTTTAGTTTAGACAAATAATTTATCTCAGGATACGAGCTGGGAATTCTTATAATGCAGTGGTGAATAGAAGTGGCACTAATGAGCATCCTTGTCTTGGTTTTGATTTTACAAAGAATATTTAAAATTTTTAATCACTAGAAGTAATACACACTGTAGGTTTTTGGTAGATTCACTTCTTAACAATGCTTTTAATTTTGTCCCCATTAATAATTATTGCATTTCATTGCATGTTTTTTCTACATTTATTTTTCTCCAGCTTTATTAAGGTATAATTGACAAAACTTGTATATTTTTACTGTGTACATGAGGTTTTGATATATGTATACATTGTTAAATGACTAAATCAAGCAAATGAATGTGTCCATCATCTCATATATTTATTTTGTGTGGTAAGAACATTTAAAGTATACTCTCTTAGCAACTTTCAAGTATACAATCCAATGTTACTAACTGTAGTCAGCATATATAGAGCAGGTTTCCAGGTTTATTTGCTTTTGTTATCTGTGCTTGTGGGGTCCTATCCAAAAAAGTATTGCCTGGAACAATGGTAAGGAGCTTTTCCTTTATGTTTTCTTATAAGAGTTTTAAACTTTCTGGCCTTATGTATAAGTCTTTAATCCACATTGAGTTTATTTTTGTATATGTTGAGAGATCAGGGTCCAATTTCATTCTTCCAAACTCAAATTCAAATGCATACATGGCATCTTCACTTGCTTGTCCAAGAAACATTTAAAATTCAACCCATTCCATTCCACTCTTTTTTTCTTTTTGAGACAGAGTCTCGCTCTGTCACCCAGGCTGGAGTGCAATGGCACACTCTCGGCTCACCACAGCCTCCGCCTCCTGGGTTCAACCAATTCTCCTGCCTCAGCCCAAGTAGCTGGGATTACAGGTGTGTGCCACCACACCTGGCTAATTTTTATATTTTTAAGTAGAGACAGAGTTTCACCATGTTGGTCAAGCTGACCCTCCTCAGCCTCCCAAAGTGCTGGGATTACAGGCATGAGCCACTGTGGCCAGCTCATTCCATGTGTTTAAACTGAACTCCTGAACTGTCTCTCCCAACAAACCTTCTCTACCTACAGCACTTGCCAACTCAGTTAATGACATCATATAGTAATGTACTGGTAAAACTGTAACAATGCCCTGTCCACAGGTATGTGTAGGGTGGTAGGGTAGAGAAGCCCTGGTTTGCAGTCTTTGCAGATTACTATGTTGTGTAAATTAATCCTGACATGGCTGGCATTGAGCTCTCATGTGGTCACTGAACAGAGTCCAGAAGAGTTGGGCACACTCTGCTTTTGTAAGTTGTATGCTGGCTCCTAAACACTCCTGGCCCTACTATTTACCCAGTGGTTCAGGCCAAAAAAACACAAAAAACAAAAAAATGAAACCTTACAGTCACTGTGATTTCTCTTTTATTCTTCTCTTACATTCAATCTCTTAGCAACTCCAGGCAACTTTATGTCTAATATAATTCCCAAATATCACCATTTCTCTCCACGTCTCTAGTCAACTCTGCCATGATCAATCACTGAGTGACTAGGCTATCTCCATGTTTCCCATTCTTGTTCCCATCAACATATACTCTCTAACCTTGCAGCCAGGTCATCATGTTGGCATGTAAATCACATCACGCCATGCACCTCCTGAAAACCTATCCTCAACTCTCCTAAGTACTCAGAACAGATCCTGAACTCCTGGCTCTGGTTTGCATGTCCTGCCCTCTGTCACCATCTCCTAAAGTAGGTCTCATCCATCTTCTCCTGAATCTCTGCCTCTGTCCTTCACCTCGTAGTGCTCAGTTCATCCCCACTCCATCCCCTACCCTTGGCTTCACCGCAACCTGGAACTCTTCCTCTGCCTCTGCACAGGCAGCTCTGCTTTTTCTTCCAAGCCCTGCCCAAGGGCATCTCCTCAGCAGGCCCTGCCCAACCAGTGGCAGCTCCTGGGGCTCCCTCTGCTCCTGTCTCCCACAGGCCTGTGTACAGCTTCCCCAACACCAGCCTAAGGCTGTTAGTTTCATTTGCTCATTGTGCACACACTGTTTGACTGTCCCATGAAGATGTGAGCTCCACAAGGGCAGGAAACGTTGCTCTCTGGGCTGCTTGCTGCTGATTGCCAGCTCCCAGCATGCTGCCTGCCACAGATGATGAATAAATGAAAGAGGTGTCAGACCTGGAGTGAAAAAAAGTCACTTTTCTGAGACGGAAAAGAAGGATGAGGAAGATCATACACTAAAAGGGATTTTTGGTGATGGAGTGTGCATCGAACTTTCAGAACTAATGACCACCTCTGTTTTCTCAGAATATATTTGATGTAGAGAGGAGGCAGGTCAAGGTGTATCCAAGCTGTCTGTCTTCCACTTCAGAAAAGAAGCAAAATTATATGCAAATTTCAGAAATCGTGACATCACATGGACTTTCAGCTCATCAACTTGTAAAAGGCAAAAAGGCAACATTAAATGAGTATCTTGGCTGGGTGTGGTGATTCATGCCTGTAATCTCAGCACTTTGGAAGGTCAAGGTGGGAGGCTCACTTGAGCCCAGGAGTTTAAGACCAGCCTGAGCAACGTGGCAAAACCCCATCTCTACAAAAATAGAAAAATTAGCTGGGGGTGGTGGCACATGCCTGTAGTCCCAGCTACTAGGGAGGCTGAGGCAGGAGGATTGCTTGAGCACAGAAGGTTAAGGCTGCAGGGAGCCATGACTATGCTACTGCACTCCAGCCTCGGTGACAGAGCAAGACCCTGTCTCAAAAAAAACAAAACAAAACAAAAAAACAGTACTGGCCAGGCGGGGTGGCTCATGCCTGTAATCCCAGTAATTTGGGAGGCCAAGGCAGGTGGATCATGAGGTCAGGATTTCAAGACCAGCCTGGCCAACATGGTGAAACACTGTCTACTAAAAAAATACAAAAATTAGCCAGACGTGGTGGTGTGCGCCTGTAATCCCAGCTACCTGGGAGCCTGAGGCAGGAGAATTGCTTGAACCAGGGAGGCGGAGGTCAGAGTGAGCTGAGGTCACACCACTGCACTCCAGCCTGGGCAACAGAGCAAGACTCCATATCAGGGATTTGTGAATGCTTATTAGTTGTATAGTTTAACTTGATTTCTGTACGTATTGATAGTGCCAAGAAGTTAAAAGGGAGTTTTGTGTATTATCTTTTCTGAGCTCAGTTTTTCAGGTCTGAGATTTCCGTCTGGTTTATCATTTTACTTTATGAAATAGTAATTTTCTAGAAACTGCAGAGTATAGTGATATCCCTGTGGGGGTGATGAAATGCACCTGCCTTGCAGCTCTACCATTTAATTTGGTTTCCAGATGCTACTGTCATTTGCGATGTCCATGAAGAGAAGATGGAAGTGGTCAAACTACACCTGATGGCATCTTGTCAAAATCTGCTCCATCAGAGGTTATGAACATGGAAGGAGATGGTATTCTACCCAATTAATTGAATTATCTATTTAATGAGTTAACTAGTCTCAGCAAATATGGGCTGATTGCAAATTGAAAACTCTACCCATTAAAAAAACAAAAACAAAAACAAAAACAACAACAACAACAACAACAACAAAACATTTCCCCCTCCCCTAACCCCTAGCAACCACTGTTCTACTTTCTGTCTCTGGACAGAAATTTAGGCTGGGTGCAGTGGCTCATGCCTTTAAATCCCAGCACTTTGGGAGGCTGAAGTGGGCAGATTGCATGAGGTCAATAGTTCAAGACCAGCTTGACCAACATGGTAAAACCCTGTCTCTACCGAAAATGCAAAAAAAATTAACCAGCTGGTGGCGGGTGCCTGTGATCCCAGCTACTCAGGTGGCTGAGGTACAAGAATCGCTTGAACTCGGGAGGCAGAGGTTGCAATGAGCCAAGATTGCTCCACTGCACTCCAGCCTGGGCGACAGTGCGAGACTCTGTCTCACACACACAAAAAAGAATTTAACTAGTTTATATACCTCATTATATAAGTGGAATCATATAATATTCATCTTTTTGTGACTGACTCATTTCCCTTAGCAAAATGTCCTCAAAGTTCATCCATGTCATAGCTCGTGAAAGGATTTCCTTCCCTTTTAAGGATGAATAAGATTCTCTATGTGTATACTGCATTTTGTTTATCCATTTATCTCTTGATGGACCTTTTGGATGCTTCCACCTCTTGGCTGTTGTGAAGAATGCTGCTATGAACATGGGTATGCAAATATTTCTTTGAGATCCAGTTTCATTTCCTTTGGATATATATCTAAGTCGGATGTCTGGATCATATGGCAGTTTAGTTTCATTTCGTTTTTGAGGAGCTGTCATACTATTTTATATAGCCACTGCATCAATTCTATCCATGGTGCAGAACGGTTCTAATATTTCCACATTCTTACCAACACTTGTTGTAGCCATGCTAATGGGTGTGAGGTTTTCATTGTGGTTTTGCTTTGCATTTCTTTGATGATTATTCATGTTGAGTATCTTTTCATATACTCGTTAACCATTTATATATCATCTCTGGGGATATGCAGTTATGTTTATTCAAGTAATTTGTCCAATGTTTGTGCTACCCCAGAACATGCCAAAGTTTCCTCATTTTTAACTTATTTTATTTTATTATTATTGTTGAGTTGCAGTGGCGAGATCTTGGCTTGTTGCAACCTCTGCCTCCTGGGTTCAAGCGATTCTCCTGCCTGAGCCTCCTGAGTAGCTAGGATTACAGTTTTGCAACACTGCGCCTGGCTAAGGAGTTCTTTACATATTCAGGATATTAACCCCTTAACAGATAAACAATGTGCCAATATTTTTTCCCATTTCATAGGTTGTCTTTTCACTCTGTTGATTATGTTCTTTGATGCATAAAAGTTTTTTTATTACATTTTAGGTTTTGGGGTACATGTGAAGAACATGCAAGATAGTTGCATAGGTACACACGTGGCTGGATGCACAAAAGTTTATGTATTCCCATTTGTTTATTTTTGCTTTTGGTGTTATGTTCAAGAAATCATTGCCAAGTCCAATATCATGAAGTTATTTCTCTATGTTTCTTTTTTTTTTCTTTTTCCTTTTTTTAACTTGTACTTTAGGTTCTGGGGTACATGTGCAGATCATGCAGGATTGTTGCATAGGGACATACGTAGCAAGGTGGTTTACTGCCTTCATCCCCCCTATCACTTATATCTGGTATTTCTCCCCACGTTATCCCTTCCCACCCCTGCTGCTCCTCCCCTAGCCCCCCCCAACTGTCCACAGTGTGTGATGCTTCCTTCCCTGTGTCCACATTTTCTCATTGTTCAACACCCGTCTATGAGTGAGAACATGTGGTGTTTGGTTTTCTGTTCTTGTGTCCGTTTGCTGAGAATGATGGTTTCCAGATTCATCCATGTACCTATGAAGGACATGAACTCATAGCTTTTTATGGCTGCATAGTATTCCATGGTTTATATGTGCCACATTTTCTTTATCCAGTCTATCATTGACGGACATTTGGGTTGGTTCCAAGTCTTTGCTCTTGTAAGCAGTGCCGCAATGAGCATATGTGTGCATATGTCTTGATAATAGAACAATTTATAATTATTTAGGTATATACACAGCAATGGATTACTGGTCAAATAGTATTTCTATTTCTAGGTCCTTGAGGAATTGCCACACTGTCTTCCACAGTGGTTGCACTAATTTACACTTCCATCAACAGTGTAAAAATGTTCCTATTCTCTATGTTTTCTTCTGAAAGTTTTGTAGTTGTAGATCTTACAATTAGGTCTTTTATTTATTTTGAGTTGATTTTTGTATAATTTTTACATATGGTGTAAGGTCCAGCTTCATTCTTTCACATGTGAATATCCAGTTTCCCCAAGATAATTTGTTGAAGACAATGTCCTTTCCCCATTGAGTGGTCCTGGCACTCTTGTCAAAGATCATTTGACCACATATGCCGGTTTTTTTTTTTTCTGTGCTCTTATTCTGTTCCATTGGTCTATTTGTCTGTCTTTATGCTAGTGTCACAATGTTTTAATTACTACAGCTTTGTATTATATTTTGAAATAAGGAAATGTGAGTCTTCTAACTTTTTCTTTTTCTAAATTGTTTTGGCTGTATGGGTTGCTTAAGATTCCATATAAATTTTAGGATTTTTTTCCTATTTCTGAAAAAAAACTGACATTGGGATTTTGATATGCATTCCATTAAATCAGCAGATCTCTTTGGGTTGTATAATAGTATAATACCTTGACAATATTAAGTCTTTCAATCCATAAACAAACATGGAGGAGTCCTTCCATTTATGTGTGCCTTTTTACATTTCTTTCATTCATCAATGTTTTGTAATTTTCAGTGTACAAATCTCTCACCTTCTTGATTAGGTTTATTCCTAAGTATTTTATTCTTTTGTTGCTGTTATCAATGGAATCATGTTTTTAATTTGTCTTTTGGCTTGTTTAGTGCATAGAAACACAACTGATTTTTGTGTGTTGATTTTATATCCTGCAACTCTCCATGAGAATTTATTTCATAATCCCATGTACATAGTAAGCTTCTGTTTCTGACCCTTATAATGTCCTGCAGATCACATGTTCTCTAGGTATCTTTCTGTTAATAAAATGTCTCTTTATTTTCAAGTTTAAAAGAAGAGTCTTAATTTAGGACCTTTAGACAGTGTTAGAAGAAATAAATTTCCATTACCTTCACAACAAAGTTAACCAGGTCAAAACCATTTAATAATGTTTTCACAATTATCTGTGAGAAATGAGACAAGTTTGCTGGGCTGTAGAATGGATATGTATTTTGGTGAAGTTTCCTAGAATGGGGCAGTCAAGGGAATTGCCTTCCATAGGCCAAGAAAAAACAGTGAAATTTTTCATGTTATGATTCTCTATCAGTACAAGCTGAACGTTTGTCCTAAGAATTATCTTTGAAAATATAGCTTGTTTTCCCACTTGAGGAGGGGGTCTGTTATTAACTCATCAAGCTAAACACTATTACAGTCTGGCTTCTATAGCAGTCACATTGTCATAGCTGATATTTGTAACTGCCTTCTTCCATTGCCCTTGTCCTCAGGCAGCACTTCAACTGTTCCAGGTTCTTTGCCTGGGGTGGGAGGATGACTGAAATCTTCATTCCTGAATGAACTTTCCAGGATGTCTGCCTCAGTTGGATTATTGGAATTATCCATTAACTTGAATCACAAAACATGGGAGTACTAAGAAGCGCGCCACACATATCAGACATATTCCTCCTTAGCCCCTTTTGTGGTAGGCACTCAATTTGCCTTTGAGAGTCAAGTTCAATCACCCCAGCCAGTACAGTACAGCCATTATTTGCCTGCTGATTGAGAAGGATGGGGAGTCCAAAGCAGCTAGCTGGAAGTCTCAACTTCCCATTCAATGGAGTCATTGTTGTTTCCACTAATCAAAGCATTTCTCTTTTTGGAGCTAAGATTTCTAGTCCAGAAGAGCATAGCATTGTGGGGATGAGAAGCAACATTTTTCCTATTGTATCTCTAGGGATGAACAGTGAGGGGAGGCACTTTCGTTTCCACACCTTGATTGCAGGACCTGTGAATACAGTCTATGGGAGAAACAGCACCACATATCTATGCATATAAACACTTGGATAGAGTATTACCATCTCCTAACAGCTGTTGCCCCTCAAGTTATTGCCACCTAGCCAAAAACATAACTGAATCTTCCAAAGGTCATTATACTTCAGGATGAGAGGAAGCATAATAAGACCAGTGAATTCTGTGAGTATTGCTCCATCGCGACACTCATTTCCTGTGAGGTGAGTTCCTTGTTTAGAAGTGGTACTGTGTGGAATATCATGATGGTGGATAAGGCATTTTTCAAATCTGCAAATAATTGGTTTTCTCAAAAGCACTGCCAGTGGGAAGGCAAATCCACATCCAGACTAAATGTCTGTTCAGGTAAGAACAAAGCACTTCTCTTTTTATAATAGAAGTGATCAATTGTAATCCACCTACCACCTGGTGGCTGGCAGATCACTCTGGAATCTGGTGCCATATTGGGAGCTTAGTGTTGGTCTCCATTTCTGGAAGATTGTTCACTCAGCAATGACCATAGCCAGGTTTGCCATGGTGAGTGGAAGTCCATGCTACTGCGCGTAGCTCCATCCTTGCCAGTTTGACCACTTTGTTGGTTGAGCCTATAAGATTGTGACCAAAGTGTTAGGGAAAGAGGCTGATTAATAAATATCTAGCTAATAAGCACATTATCCGATTATTAAAATTCTGCTTTGCTGAGGATACCCTTTGCTGAGAACTCTCATGAGACCCAAATATCTTCACATTGCATGTCCGTTTGGACGGGTCTGTCCACATATTTTTTTCCTCAGACCTCCTTGTCACAAAGTTTTAATCATGAGTCCTCAAAGTCCCTAACAATTCAGCTAATAAATGAGACACAGCCTATGTGTGATACATACTTATACATCTGGGTATGTCTCCTCCAAGAAGGTGCACTGCTCAAAGTTATTCCCTTTGGGAGGATTTCCATTCACCACTGTCCTTCAGGCCTGTCCCGGTCAGGACTGTCGTAATGCAGCTGTCCACTTCTGGCTTGTGTGGTAGGCAGGATTCTAATTACGCCCCACCAAGATTCTAGTCACATGGTTATTCAATCCAGTACTCACATGAGTACTGCTGCGGTGGGATTTTTTTCTTTATTGTACTCTAGGTTCTGGCATACATGTGCAGATCATGCAGGATTGTTGCATAGGTACATACATAGCAATGTGATTTGTTGCCTCCATCCCCCCGTCACCTATATCTGGCATTTCTCCCCATGTTATCCCTTTCCAACTTCCCTACCCCCTGTTGTCCCTCCCCTGGTCCTCCCAACAGACCCCGGTGTATGATGCTCCCCTCCCTGTGTCCATGTGTTCTCATTGTTCAACACGTGATGGGATTTTTTTAATGCAAAAATGAGTATTTCATTTTGATAACACTAGAAGAAAAACAAACAAAACACCTGTGTTCCTACATTGAAGCAAAAACAATGTTTAAGCTTTCACGTCAATCAAATATATTCCACAAGAAAATGTGTTCTATGAAGATTCCAAACACAGGCAAATCTTAGCACGATAGCCTAGGAAGCTGTAATACTGAAAATGACTCTCTTCTGACAGGGTACTTAACAAACATACCTTTTAAATTGAAATGTATTTATTTTTTATTTTTTTAAATATATATTTTATTGCATTTTAGGTTTTGGGGTACATGTGAAGAACATGCAAGATTGTTCATACATGGCAGTGTGGTTTGCTGCTTTCCTCCCCATCACCTTTATCTGACAGTTCTCCCTATGTTATCCCTCCCCAACTTTGAGACAGAGTCTCCTTCTGTCGCCCAGTCTAGAGTACAGTGGTGCTATGTCAGCTCACTAAAGCTTGCTCCTCCCAGATCCAGGGGATTTTCCTGCCTCTGCCTCCGGAATAGCTGGGATTACAGGCACCCACCACTATGCCTGGCTATATATTTTTAATTTTAATTTTAATGTTTTTACAAACATAACTTTTGATTTACAAAACCAGTGAAATAATCCCTTCCAAATAATTGTGTCAAGAGTGAAGCTGCTTGTTCTATTAAAACTCTGAAAATTTTGCTGTAATAGTCTTTACCGCTATAAACATTTCAAGTAAGTTTTGCTGCACTTAAAATAAGTTTTGAAAGTGGAAAAATGAGCTGGGCGCGGTGGCTCACATCTGTAATCCCAGCACTTTGGGAAGCTGAGGCAGATCACTTGAGGTCAGGAGTTTGAGACCAGTCTGGCCAACATGGTGAAACCCTGTCTCTACTAAAAATACAAAAATTACCGGGGCGTGGTGGTGCACACCTGTAATCCCAGCTTCTCAGGAGGCTGAGGCAGGATAAACGCTTGAACCTGGGAGGCGGAGGTTGCAGTGAGCCGAGATCACACTGCTACACTCCAGCCTGGGCAACAGAGTGAGACTCTGTCTCAGAAAAACCCACAAAAAACTAAAGTGGAAAAATATACAAAGTTCCAGATAAAAACGGTTAATAGATGCAACATAATGAGGTTTCCCCTCCTTTCTTGTTCTTTTTGTTTTTAGACAGTCTCGGTCTGTCACCCAGGCTGAAGTGCAGTGGTTCGATCAAGGCTCAATGCAGCCTCAACCTCCTGGTCTCAAGCCTCCCAAGTAGCTGGGGCCACAGGTACACACTCAGCTAATTTTTGTATTTTGTGTAGAGACAGGGTTTCACCATGCTATCCAGGCTGCTCTTGAACTTCTGGGCTCAAGGAATCACCCACTTTGGCCTCCCAAAGTGCTGGGATTAGGGTTCTGAGCTAGCACTGAGCCCTCCTTTTTCTTATCAATTAACAATAACAATAACAACAATAATGTTAACAGATAGAGGTTGACCTTATTTATTTTTTAAATTAAAAAATTTTTTTTTAGACAAAGTCTAGCTTTTTCACCCAGGCTGGAGTGCAGTGGCACGATCTGGACTTATTGCAAACTCTGCCTCCCACGTTCAAGCGATTCTTCGGCCTCAGCCTCCTGAGTAGCTGAGATTACATGCCCGTTGCACCATGCCCGGCTTAATATTTGTGTCTCTCCCTCCCTCCCTTCTTTCCTCCCTCCCTTCCTTCCCTCCCTCCTCCCTCCCTTCCTTCCCTTCCTCCCTCCTTCCTTCCTCTTTCTTTCCCTCCCTCTCTCTCTTTTCTTTCTTTCTTTCTTTCTTTCTTTCTTTCTTTCTTTCTTTCTTTCTTTCTTTCTTTCTTTCTTTCGTCTCTCTCTCTCTCTCTCTCTCTCTCTCTCTCTCTCTCTCTCTCACTATTTCTTTCCTTTCTCTCTCCCTGTCTCTTTCTTTTCTTTTTTTTTCTTTTCTATTTCTTGGTTGCTTGGCTGCTATGGAGAGCCAGAGTCTCGCTGTGTCATCCGGGTGGTTTCATCTCTCTGTGTCAGAAGTTTCTGCGTTCCTCTGTTTATATTGCTGTGCACTTGTCACGGAAGGTCGCCTGGAGAGGGCGCCAGAGTCAGTGAGGCTAAGGCTGCGCTTCCTGGTTTGGTGGGCTGGCGCCCTTGGTCCTGCTTGTTTATGAGGCTTCTTCTCTGGACTCTGGCGACCCAACAGGTTCCCAGTGAGCTTCCCTTCCTTCCATCTCCCTTGGGCACTATGGGATCTGTGTTTCTGGTGAGATGCTTCCCATGCACATCACTCCCAGGTGCTCTAGGGGGCACATTTCCCACAATTCTCAGAAGGCGCTTTTCTAGAAAGTTCAACGGGGGGAGGCGCCACAACAGTTTCACTGCCATTTTGTGCTGTAACGCTTCTGCTTCTCCGGCAAGGTCAGGACTTCAGGACTGTGAGTGGAGCAGTTTTTCCCTGAATGCTTTCATTTCACCCCGGAAAGGCTCCTTTGTCCTAGGAAAGCCTCTTTTCTGGGGTGCTCTCCATCGGGTGTGTGGTACGGATCACTGGGCTATGTGTTGCCGCTCTAAGGACACCGCCGTGGGAGCCTGTGTTGGCCGTGGGGGAACATTTTCCTTGGGCACCCAGTCTCAGCTATGTTGTGGGACTGGGGGGTTTTCTCGGGGGCTCTCTCTAGGTGATACGAGGGACTTTTTCTGCTGAAATGACCTGAACCAGGACGTAGGGATCCTGCCTTGGTTGCCTGTGTCAGCCTCGGGTTTAGGGGTGTGTCTTCCCCGCTCAGTCGCAGCCCTGAGGGGAGACTCTGCCTTGTGGACTCTACCCGTGCTCATGGGCCAGGGTGGGGGTGTCTGTGCCCCAGATGCACTATCACCTCTCTGTGGGGTCACTGTCATGGGCTTTATCTCAGCCCGCGAGGGACTCTTTTCTTCGAGTGCTGATGTCCTCTGTGGGGCGCATTTGTCTTTGGATGTTGCTGATGCTCAGCTAAGATGTGTTGGCCTTTCTTGGGTTCTGCTTGTCCCGGATGGGGATGCTTACCAAATGCTTTCCCTTGGTGCTGGGTTTTTTTTTTTTTTTTTGAGACGGAGTCTTACTCTGTCACCAGGCTGGAGTGCAGTGGCGCAATCTCGGCTCACTGCAACCTCCGCCTGGGTTCAAGCAATTCTTCCGCCTCAGCCTCCCGAGTAGCTGGGACCACAGGCGCATGCCACCACGCCCGGCTAATTTTTGTATTTTTAGTAGAGACGGGGTTTCACCATGGCCAGGATGGTCTCGATCTCTTGACCTCATGAACCGCCCGCCTTGGCCTCCCAAAGTGCTGGGATTACAGGCGTTAGCCACTGCGCCCGGCCGGTGCTGGGTTTTTAAATTATCTGTGGGTGCTGTCTCCCGGTGCTGCAGGGGAGTGGGGTGCTGTTCCTTGGGTTCTCTAAGCCTACAGTGGGACACGGGGAGCTCTGTGTCGGCCATGAGGGAGGCCACCTGACCCTGGGAGCTCTGTCTCGCCCCAGATTGGGGTGCTTTTCCTCCATTGGTTGATCTCAGTTCTGAAGGAGCTCTTCCCCGGGGTACTATCTGACCTTTCAGCCACAGCCTGGGGTGTCTGTGTGGGAGTCGGTGTACAGAAATATTCGAAGATTCCAGCTGTGCCACATTCACACACTCGCTGTACAGTTAATCTTTCATTCCAGTTGCTCTGATGGGTGTGCAGTGATTTCTCCTTAATGTTTACACTTGCATTTCTCTGCTGATTAATGAAATTGAGCGCCTTCTTAAAAAAGTTTTTATTTATTAATTTTTGTTTGTTTTGAGATGCGGTATCTCCCTGTTCAGGCTGGAGTGCAGAGTCACCACGGCACCACGCCCAGCTATTTATTTATTTATTTTTGAGCACCTTTTTATGTGTTTATTGATCATTTAACTATGTCATTTATAAAGTTCCTTTTCAGGTCTTTTCCCCCAGCTTCTACTGAGATGTTTGCAATTTAAAAATGGATTTGTAGTTTACATATATTCTGGATTTCAGTTATGCACACATACACACAGGCATATATGTACATAGATAAAAATATATGTACAATTTTAGTATCTTCCATAAATCTGTTTTGTTTTTACACCATCTCAATAATGTGTTCTAGATGAACACAGCCTCCTAATTTTATTAATCCATGTATTATTTATGGCTAGTGCTTTTCATTCTTTTAAGAAACATCTTTGCCTCACCGAATGCCATGACAATAATGTTCTTTATTATGATTATTATACTTTAAGTTCTGGGATACATGTGTAGAACATGCAGGTTTGTTACATAGGTATACATGTGCCATGGTGGTTTGCTGCACCTATCAAACCATCATCTACCTTAGGTATTTCTTCTAATGCTATCCCTCCCCAAGTCCCCCCACCCCCCTACAGGCCCCAGTGTGTGATGTTCCCCTCCGTGTGTCCAAGTGTTCTCTTATTCAGCTCCTACTTATGAGTGGGAATGTGTGGTGTTTGGTTTTCTGTTCCTGTGTTAGCTTGCTGAGAATGATGGTTTACAGCTTCATCTATGTCCCTGCAAAGGGCATGAACTCATCCTTTATATATATCTGGCAACAAATGTATATATAAATATATATATATATACATAAATACATATGTATATGTATGTGTATAATTAATATATAATTTTATATATGACCTGTACTATATACTACATAATATATAATCTATAAACAAGCTTTGCTTTTTCACTCTCTTAGTAGTGTCTTTTGAGGAACAGAAATTTTCCATTTATGTCTAATTAAACAATTCATTCTTTTTAGTTAGGGCTTTCTTATCTTCATTAAAAACACCTTTTCCTATTCTGCAGTTGTTAAGACAATATCTTAAGTGTTTTCTAGATTGTCTATCCATCTTTAATAACGT
This sequence comes from Callithrix jacchus, assembly GCF_049354715.1. Lineage (NCBI taxonomy): Eukaryota > Metazoa > Chordata > Mammalia > Primates > Cebidae > Callithrix > Callithrix jacchus. The sequence goes on along the minus strand of NC_133524.1, from coordinate 132,733,686 downwards.
TTTGTGGAGTGGGAAGAGGTAAGAATCAAGGTTTGTATTTTCCCTGCATTTATCAAGTGCATTTATTAGAAGCACTAGCCTTTCCACAATGATTTACGGCTCCTCTGTATTTTCCATTTCCAGATTCTTTCTGGCCTCTGTGTCCTCTTCCTTTGGTGTATTTGCCTGTCATTGCTCCAATACCTCACTGTTTTAATTACTCTACCCTTATAGTAAATCTCGTATTTAGTAGTACATATCTACCAACTTAGTTCTTTTTCTTAAAGGTTGTCATGGCTTTTCCAAATCTTTAATTTGCATATACTTAAAAATGTCAATTTTCAGAAAACATTTTGTTAACATGGTGGAGTTTAAAATATGATTCCTATGATCACTGTGAGAGAATTAACAATAATACCTCTTAATAATGTCTTCCAATGAATGGCAAGAATATTTTTCTCCATTTACTGCAGTCTTGAATTTCTCTCAGTGATGTTTTATAATTTTTGTATAGTACCCTAATGCATCTTGATTTGATTTATTCCTAAGTATTTGATGTTTTTGGTACTGTTTTTAGTGGGATTTGAAATCTCATATTCTGATTATTTGTTATTAATTATACAGAAATACCAGTGGTTTTTATTATATCTACTAACTTTACTAAGTTTGCTTATTAGTCACAATGATTTTATTCCTTTGCATTTTCTATGTACAGAACAATGTCATCCATGAATTATGACAGTTTTATTTCTTTCCAAATTTTAAACCTACTATAGTTTCCTGATGCTACTGCAATTGTTAGAACCTCCAGGAAATTGTTGAATGGATAGTGGACATCTTTGTCTTCTTTTCAAACTCAGGGAGAAAATCCTGACATTTCACTATGAAGTATGGCATTTACTATTTTTTCTGTACATATGCTGGCCAGAATAGGAAAGTAGCCCTTTTTCCTAAGTTGCTGATAGTTTCTAATCACGAATGGACTTTTAAACATTGACCCATGTATGAAAATGATCATGTAGTGTTTCCCTGGTTTTGTTGTTGTTGTTGTTGTTAATGTGGTGCATTACATTTGTTGATTTTCAAATATTAAATCAATGTTGCCTTTCTGCAGTATTCTCCACCATGGCTGATGTATGTCCTTTTTAAGTACTATGGCATTTTAGTTGCTCACCTTTAGTTTGGAATTTTTGTGTGTAAGTTCAGAGGTGATCTTGGCTTGTAGTTTGGCTTGATCTTGTAGTTTTTCTTTCTTCTAATGTCCTTGTCAGATTTTGTTATCAGGTTTGTATCAATCTCCTAAAATAAGGACAAAGAACAGGAACTATTTTTCCTAACAAGGGTTAATACAGATTGGTTTATACATCTTCAAATAGGTAATAATATTTTTATCTACTTTTGGTTGACAAGAGCTGCTTATTCCACAAGCATTCTAACTGATTTTGGTTGTACCATCTTTCTTTGTTTTTTACTTAGTGTACATTAATATAGATTCCTTTTTCCTGAGAACAGAGTGTTTATTGAAACTTGGTAAATCTTGGCTCATGATTAAAAGTGAAATCAATGATTCAAAGTCTTGGTTGTATACACATATGCAGAACTGTTTGCCATTTTTGATTGATAGATTTTTATTATTTTTGAGTATGTTCATTGATGTTTTTCAGGAAACAATGACCGATAAAACAGAGAGAGTGGCTGGTGATCCTGAAACCGTATTTAAACGTCCCAGGGAATGTGATAGTCCTTCTTATCAGAAAAGGCAGAAGATGGCCCTGTTGGCAAGGAAACAAGGAGCTGGAGATGGCCTTATTGGAGGCTCTGCCATGTCCAAAGAAAAGAGTAAGTCAGCCTGTCCTCACCTCCTCTTCATGCTGTGTCCAGTGCAGTTGGCCTCCTGCCTGTTCCCCTCCAGAGAAACTGCCCTTGTCAAGGTGAACAGTTTCACCTAACATGGCCATTAATTTCTCAGCAGCATTTCACAGTTGTTCACATGCTTCTTCATGGAAACTTTCTAGGATTTCCATTTTCTTCAATTTTTTTTTTTTTTTTTTTTGAGACAGAGTTTCGCTGTTGTTACCCAGACTGGAGTACAATGGCACAATCTCAGCTCAATGCAACCTCCGCCTCCTGGGTTCAAGCAATTCTCCTGCTTCAGCCTCCTGAGTAGCTGGGACTACAGGCATGCACCACCATGCCCAGCTAATTTTTGTAGTTTTAGTAGAGCCGGGGTTTCACCTTGTTGACCAGGATGGTCTTGATCTCTTGACCTCGTGATCCACCCACCTTGGCCTCTCAAAGTGCTGGGATTACAGGCTTGAGCCACCGCGCCCGGCCCCCAATCTTTTTTTTTTTTTTTTAATTTCTTGTCCTCATTGGTGAATCCCTATCATTTTTTTCTTTTGAGATGGAGTTTTGCTTGGCCAGGCTGGAGCGAAGTGGGGTGATCTCAGTTCACTGAAACCTCCGTCTCCTGGGTTCAAGTGATTCTCCTGCCTCAGCCTTTGAGTAGCTGGGATTACAGGTACCAGCCAGCATGCCCGGCTAATTTTTGTAATTTTAATAGGATGGGGTTTTGCCATATCAGCCAGGCTGGTCTTGAACTTCTCACGTCAGGTGATCCACTCACCTCAGCCTCCCAAAGTGCTTGGATTACAGGCATGAGCCACCGCGCCTGACTCCTATCATTCTTTTTTTCTAACTTTCTTTTTCTTCTCTTCTGTGAATACTTTAAAAAATTTCTGAACCCCAGCATGTCTCTCTCTCCTTCCATTCTAATCTGCCATGATGAATCACTGAGCCACTGTGATGTCTCCATGTCTCCCATTATTGCCCGTATCTAACACATACCCTCCAAACCTGCAGCCAGGTTTTCATGTTGACATGTAAATCACATCATGCCATATTGCTCTTGAAAATCATCCTTAATTCTCCTAATCACTCAGAACCGACCGTGAACTAGCTTTAGTCTGTGAGGTTTTGCGTGGCCTTACCTCTTTTGCCCTCTCCTAATACGGGGCCCATCCATCTCCTGGCTCTCTCTGCTTCTGTCCTTTACCCCATAGTGCCCAGTCCATCCCCACTCCAGCCCCTACCCGTGGCCTCACTGCAGCCTGGAAATCCCCTTCTGCCTCTGCACAGGCTGCCCCACTTCTTCCTCCAATCGCTGCCCAAGGGCACCTCCTCAGAAGGCCCTGCCCAACCAGTGGCAGCTCCTGGGGCTCCCTCTGCTCCTGACTCCCACAGGCCTGTGGACAGCTTCCCCAACACCAGCCCAAGGCTGTTTGTTTCATTTGCTCATTGTGCGCATACTGTCTGACTGTTCCATGAAGATGTGAGCTCCACAGGGGCAGGGAACATTGCTCTCTGGGCTGCTTGCTACTGATTCCCAGCTCCTGGATTGCTACTGTCACAATGAATAAATGAAAGAGATGCCAGACCCAGAGTGAAAAGAAAGTCACAGTTCTGACACAGAAAAGAAAGATGAGGAAGATCATACACTAACACAGATTTTTGGTGATGGAGTGCATATAGAACTTTCAGTACTAATGGTGGCTTCCATTTTCTCAGAATATATTTGATATAGAGAGGAGGCAGGTTGTCGTGTATCCAAGTTGTCTGGCTTCCAGCTGAGTAAAGCATGGCGGGTTGTATGTGAATTTGAGAAATCATGATATCAAGTGAGACTTGCTGCTTTCAACTTATAAAGTATAACAAGCTGACACTAACAGATGAGTACCAGGGACCTGTGAAGGTTTCCATATGTATTTATAGAGCCAGAAACTAAGAAATGGTTTTATTGTTTTATGTGTCCTGGCCTCAATTCGTCAGGTCTGGGATTTCCCCCTGGTATATCCTCCCATCTATGAAATAAATAATTCTCTAGAAACTGAGGAGCACATAGTTGTACCCAGAGGGGTGATGAAAGACACATTTCCCACAGCTCAACTTCTCAGTGTGGTTTTCAGATCTGTCATTCATGATGTCTATGTGGAGGGGAAAGAACATGGTGAAACTCCAACTGATGGCTTTTTGTCAAAATCTGTTTCACCAGAGCTTAAGGTAGGAGATGGTATTCCACTGAGCCAATGTTATTGGATTGATGAGTTCATCGGCTTCAGCAAAGATGGGCTGATGCAGAAACGTGATAGAAATGCAACTGTAGGAGGAATCATTACCAGCAATTTCTCTGCAGATGACCTAAAAGTCACAGAAATACTCCTCTTTCCAAAAAGCCAAGAAAAAATTAATTCTGATATAAAATGTCAGTTAATGAAGGAAATTCAACACTTTGGACAAAGTAAGTAGTGTAAGAATGTCTATTTTTAAAAAAAACTAAAGTTTCTCTTTCTATAATAAAAAAGCTATCCATGTTACCTGTTGAGGGTAATTCTTTGCCAGAGTTGAGTTTGCATGTAATTTACAGTGGTTCCTCTTTTCTTTGACTAAAATATAGGACACCTTTTCTTTTTCTTTTCTTACTTGGGTGTGGTTAAAAGAGTTTCATTTGTATGTTTGTACAGGTGCCTTTTTATTATTTAGATTTTGTATGTGCAGTTATCTTGATTTAAGCATTTAAAACATTTTAGCCTGTGAAGCATGATCAGTGAGGTATAGATTAACCGAGATTCACTCTGTTCTTTTTTATATTTGATAATACTGAAGTTTTTTTAAAAATCCTCAGTATATGAAAAAATCTTCAAGTTGCTTGATGGACTGCAAGGACCTATAGAAGTCAAGAAACAAGTTTTTGAATCCATCATCAAGGAAGCAGCAAGGTAGGTAGAGATAGGAACTGTCCAATTTCTTTAAGCACTTGGGCCCAACATATTACTGGCGGTGAGCGTGAGGGAATGGCCCCTGCCTTGAGTTTCTCACCCTGGCCCACACTCATAGTTATGGCTGTCTCCCCAGTTACTTAGGTTAATGTTATCTGAATCTAACTCATCCTTCCAGGCCTGTGGAGACTTCCATTCTCACTGTAGTCTGAGGACGACATTGTCCCTCAGTTGGCACTCTTCGTATTTGCTAGATTACCACTTTTAAAAAAATTTGTGTAGGTACATAGCAGATACATGTACTTCTGGGGTATATGAGACATTGTGATACAGACAACAATGTGTAATAAACACATCAAGGTAAATGGGGCATCTATCACCTCAAACATTTATCTTTTGTGTTACAGATAATCCAATTATACTCTTGTTGTTTTTAATGTACAATTATTACTGACTATAGTTACCCCATCATGCTTTCAAATACTATATCTTATGCCATTTTTGTACGTATTAATCATCTGCACTTCCCCTCACCCCCACTAACCTTCCCAGCCTCTGGTAACCGTCATTCTACTCTCTATCTCCGTTAGTTCAGTTGTTTAAAATTTTTGCTCCCACCAATAAGTGAGAACATGCGAAGTTTGTCTTTTTGTGCCTGGCTTATTCCACTTAACGTAATGACCTTCAGTTCCATCCATGTTGTTGCACAAGACTGAATCTCATTCTTTTCTATGGCTGAACAGCACTCCTTTGTGTATATGTACCGCGTTTTCCTTACCCATTCAGCTGTTGGTGGACACTTAGTTTGCTTCCAAAGTTTGGCTACTGTGGACGGTGCAGCAACCAACACGGGAGTGCAGATATCTCTGCGGTGTACTGACTTCCTTTCTCTTGGGACTATACCCAGCAGTGGGATTACTGGATCATATGATTGCTCCATTTTCAGGTTTTCGAGGAAACTCCAAACTGTTCTTCATAGTTGTCATAGTAAATTATATTCTCAACAAGAGTGTATGAAGCTTCCCTTTTCTTCACACCCTCGCCAGCATTTGTTATTGCCTGGCTAGACTACCCCTTACCATGCAGGTGCATTTCTGTCTCCATGCTGACTGTTACTTCATCCTTCTATCTCCCACAGTGCTTCCTACAGCATAGGTTCTTTGGCTCTCTTTTGGTTAATGACGCATCTCTTTCTTTTCAGGTATATAAGAGGAGACTTAATTGAGAACCTTGAGAAGAAACTGGAAGAAATGACTCTGGCTACTTGTCCAAGAAGGAACATCAGACCCTAAATGCATAATCTCTTTAATGATTGAGGAGAAAAGAGGATCAAATTGCTGTTTTCTACAATAGAGTAGGATATGGCTGAAGCCTCCTAGCATGTGTTAGTGAATAAAATGGCCTTCCAGAGGCTAAGAAATTTCTGTCAGTAAAAGTTGGTCTTTTTCCCTAAGCATTTCATTTGAAAGGATAACTTGTTTGCTGGTTGGTTAATTTTCCCACCTGTGCTGGCAGACATGATTAACCCATCAGGTAAATACTATTACAGTCGTGGTTTCTGCAGCAGCCCACATTGTTGTAGCTGGTATTTATAACTGCCTTCTTTCACTCCCCATTTCTGATTCCCTTTGCCTTGAGATGGCATGTCAGCTGCTCATGGTGCTTGGTCTGGCAGGATGACTCAAACCTTCATTACTGAACAGTCTGAACCATTAGATGTCCTGCCTAGATGGCGTTGCTGTAATTTTTCATTAACTCTGATCATAAAACACAGGAGTACTAAGAAGCTCTCTAGATATGTCAGGCATAGTGTTCCTTAGCCCCTGGTCTAGTAGGAACCCAATATCCGTGTTTTTTGTTTGTTTGTTTTTGTTTTTTACTTTCCATCAGCCGAGCCAGTAGTGGATCCCCTCAAGCCAGTTTCTTAGTTCAGATGAATGAAGAGTTCAAAGTGGTCAGCTTGTAGACACAACTTCCATTTGAATGGAATCATTTTTGGTTCCCCTGTTGAAAAAATTTCTCAATTCGTAACTAATACCTCTAGTCCAGCAGAGCCAAAAGTTTGCTTCTTGATATCAAAGTTTGGTTTTGGAGCACAAGAAGGAAAATTTTGCTACTAGATACCCAGGAGTAACAGTGAGAGAGGCCTGCGTATTGCATCCTTCATTCTTGAGGACATAGATGTAGCTATAGGAAAAATAGTTCCATCTGCTTGATGCTGCGATACAGCATTGCCACCTCCTAGACTGTCAGCCAAGCCCCCAAGGCACTGCCGGGAAGGCATTCCTACATCTCAGGTTTTAAAAGATCATTGCACTGTACTATTGAGCCAACCATTACAGCATGGGGAAGAACATCAGGAGACTCGTGTAATGCATTAGTATGATCTCATTGCCATATTCATTTCCTGTAAAGTGAGTTGCATGTTTTAAACTGGTGCAGTATGGGATACCACGATAGTTGATACAGCCTTTCGTTACAGCCTTTCCTAATACCACAGTGTTGGTTTTCTTGAAGCGCCGTGGGTAGGAATGAAAATCCTTATGCAGAAGAAGAGTCTATTTGAGGAAGATCAAAGTGATGCCCCTTTACCTGTGGAAGCAGACCAAAGTAATCAGCGTGCCACCTGGAAGCTGACTGACCAGTCTGGGACATGGTGCAATACTGGGGAATCAGCATTGGTCTCTGCAGCTAGCAGGTGGAATAGTCAGCAGTTACTGTAGTGACGTGGACCTGGTAAATGAAAGTTAGTGTTGCCAAGCCCATGAACAACCTCTGTCTCAGCCACCATAATCATGATGCACCATGACTGCTTAAAAGATAGCGGGGTGCACCTAAGGAGGTATGGATGTGGGTCAAGTAGCTTACTGTGGCCTCTGCGAAGACCACAAGTATATGGGTACCTCAGTTCTACAACTTTAAGAAGTTAGACCTGCCAGTAACCCAAATGAGCTTGAAAAGAGTTTCTCTCTGAGTCTTCAATTAGTCACCAGCCTGGTTGATACCTTAACTTTGATTTTGTGAGACCCTAAGCAGAGAATCATATCCAGACAGCCTGGATTTCTGATCTACAGAACTGCTTATATATTTGCATTGTTCTAAGCTGCTAAATGGGGGATGATTTCTTTTGCCGCAGTAACAAACTAATACATGTGGTGCCTGCATATTCGGAAGTAACAAATGAAAATCAGTTATGATGTTTTTTATTATCTAGTCTACTGGTCACAGGGAACTACACATGAGAACACCGGTGTAGGATGAGAGAATTTTCTCTTTTTTCTGGGCCCAATCCATGCTAACAGGGTTTCAGTCACTTGTCAATGGGTCACGGTACTGAACAACATTGAGGAATGTGCTAAAACAAGCACCTATTACAAAAAAAAACAAACCCAAAACTTAACCTTGTTGACTTTGCGTAACTACCAAAACTGGGGATATGCCAGACCTGGATCCTTAGAAGACTGGCCTGGCATCCCAGCACATCTCCAGGGGCAAACTCACTGGACCAAAGAATGGGGATGTCAGGCCCAACAGTCAATACCAAGGGATTTTGTTGCATCAAGTCATGGGTTCCTTAAGTTCCTCCTCTTAATTATCGACAGTAGTTCAAATGTCCCAAAAGGAAAAAGTGCTTTCCTACATACCTTTTATCCAGAGCAGTTCCCCTTCTGCCTTTACAGTAATCATGCCAGTGCTCCCACTTTCGTAGAACTCCAGGACAGACAGTGTAGCTGAAACTTTGTCACCAGGTCACCTATCTGAGTCAATGCATCTGCAGGAACTAAACTAATAAGTGGACACCTCACCCAGGAAACCAATTTTTTTGCTCTATGATGTCCCTGGAATGGCACCACCTCTATTTCCTGTCAACAAAGCTACAACCTCTAGGTTTTGCTGAGGCCATCCTTGCATGAAAAGCCCTTGTTCGCCCCATCTCAACGTATCCCCCAGGGACTGTCAACATAGCCTGTCTAAAGATAACTTTGCCTGTGGTCCAACCCTAAAAGGGGAAGTCCATTGAAAGATCTTACTAATACCGCCACTGAACTCTACCATTCATTAACGGGTCCAGTAACCACTGCCGACAGCGGCACAGAAACTTTCAATTATACGCCAGAAAACGGGAGACCCCTTTTATCGGCCCTCCACTGCTTTCACCACTTTAATGCAAAATACTTTTGCAGCAGAAATTTCAGCATCAAACAAATTTTGGGGGTTTGAGGATCTTCAGCATATCTACAATTACCCACTGTGGAAGGGGCGATGCTCTATCACTTACGTTTCCCTTATCTAACTTTCACATGGGCTAACACGTCTCTCCCTTTCCCCGTGTACCAGCGTAGCAAGATTCAGCTCCCAGCAAGACCCTGTATTCCCTTAAGTTTACTACTGCCCTCTCTATGGGGATTATCATGGTCAGCTACGGGAGGTAGAGCCTCGACATCCAGCATAACCGGTTTGAGGAGATGACGGTGGCCCTCCCACGAACGGCAGAGGGCCTCCCTACACTTCAACAGCAGCTGGACTCCCGAGCCATTATAGTCCGACAAAACCGAAAAGCCTTCAATCTTCTCACAGACGGTCAAAGACACACGTTGGTATGTGAGAGATGAATGCTCTTTTTACATCAATCAGTCTGGTTTAGCCCAAGAAAATATCAGAAATGTCATCACCCAGGCAAACGAAATGAATACTTTAGGAACTTCCATGGGAACTGGAAGCATTAGCTATTGTCTGCTCTGCTCCCTTTAACATTGCCAGTCGTTAACATACTTTTAGCTTTGACTTTTAGTCCCAGTGTGTTTAAAATGCTGATTTCTTACTCTCTTGCTTGCAGCTTCTCCAGGTCCATATGATGGTCTTGCAAGGCTTTCAACCTTGGGTTGCTAATGAGCTATCTCATGTCTTGCCCACCAGTCCAGTGAAACATGTGGTTCCCATCCCGTAGGATCAGGCAGGAAGAGACGTTAGGGCCCAGGCTAGGCAGGGAGAATGCCCCACTCAGCAGGAAACAGCATTAGAAGAACATTAAGCGGCCTAAAACAACACACGTGTATTATCCACAGTTCTGCAAGTCAAGACCAGGAAGGCTCAACCGGCCTCTCTGCTGAGTCTCTCCCAAGGCCAACTCTAAATGGGCCGGCTGGGTGCTAATGTGGAGACTGTGGAATAATCCACTTCCGAGCTTATTCAGGTTATTGCTCATTTGGATCTAGTTCCTTAAGGTAGTAGGAGTGTGGTTCCCATGTTTTGGTTGGCTGTCATCCAGGGACTGCTTTAAACGCTTAGAGCCACCCTATACTTTCTCGGGCGCACTGCTTTATCCTCAAAGAGGGCCTGCTGTGTCACATCCTTCTTGTGCTTTGACTCTCTTAGCTCTTCTTCTGCTCCTGTGTGATGAAAATGCTCTACTTTTCAAGGATTCCGCTGCCAGGTCTGGCCCAGCCACACCACACTCATGTCTCAAGGTTAACTGACTTGACACCTTAATTCTCCGGCAAAATCCCACCATAGCAGTATTAGGATTAGTGCTTGATTGAGTATCCGGGAGATGGGAATCTGGGGAATCAGACTACAGCTGTCTCAGTCAGCTCCAGCTGCTATCACAGAATACCACAGACTGGGTGGCTTCATCACCAGGCATTTCTTTCTCATCGTTCTGGAGGTTAGAAGTCCAAGATCAGGAATGCAGCGTGCTCAAATTCTGGTGGGGGTCCTCTTCCTGGCTTGTAGTCAGCCACTTTGCTATATCCTTACATTTTGAAGAGGCATGGAAGAACAAATTCTCTTTTCTCTAATTAGAAGGGCGTTAATCTCATCATAGGGACCCAACCATCATGACCACATCTAAACCTAATGACCTCCCAAACAGTCTACCTCCAAATATCATCCCATTGGGATTTAGGGTTTCATCGTATGAATTCTCAGAGGTCACACATATTCAGTCCGTTCATAATGCCTGCCAACCACGCAAGCCAGAAGTGGGCAGCAGCATTACGACAGGACCAACTGGGATAGCCCTGAAGGACAGTAGAGAAGGGAAATCCTCCCAGAGGAAAGAACTTTGAGCAGTGCTCCTGTGTGGAGGAGAGATGGCCAGACTTTTAAGTGTGTATCCTTGTACAGGCTGTGTCTCATTTATTGGCCGAATGATTAGGGACTTTGAGGACACATGATTGAAAATCTGTGACAAGGAGGTCTGGGGAAAAATATGTGGACAGACCTGTCCGAGTGGACATTCATTGTGAAGATATTTGAGTCTCATGAGAGTTCTCACCAAAGGGTAACCTCAGCAGAGCAGAAGTTTAATAATCTGAAGGATAAGGTACCTATTATCTAGATATTAATCAGCCTCTCTCCCCAACACTTGTGTCACAGCCTCATGAGCTCACAAAGTGGCCAAGGTGACAGGGATAGAGATTATGCTTCAGAGGCATGGACTTCCACTCACCAAGGCCAACCTGGCTACAGTCGATAGAGACATCAGACAGCCAAGGGTCCCTGGCTAAACTCCACTTTCAAGCCTAAAACGGCCTGAAGGTTGAAAAACCAGACTGCTGGTCCTGAATGAAACCCACAACCCAGAAAAAGGATTGTCACTGTTTGCTTGCCCTTTCCCAACTGAGTCTTTCTCATTAATGCTGCCGGGTACCCGGGGGAAGAGGGTAGAGCCATGGGAAAGTTGTGTCTCGTGCAGGAGTGGCAATGGGGAGCCTGGTCTCTTCGGTTTCTGTGTGATGGCACAGAAACAATCTGGGAGGTGGGGGCCTGTTAGCAGGATTCCCTCTCGCTTTGCTGAGAGTTCTTTCCTCCCTAATTTTCCTTTTCAACCGACACATTCCCCTCCTCACCCTGTAATGTGTGCGTGAACTTAATCTTTCCTGGTCATGTGACAAGAACTCAGTTTCAGCTGAACTAAGGAACAAAATTCTGTAACATAGTCATTGCTGAGTGTACAATCTGCCAGAAACAGAGAGCAACACTGAGTCTCTTATATGGCACCTGTCTCCAGGGTGATCAGCTAGCTACCAGATGGCAGGTGCTTACATTGGACCACTTTCAATATAGAAGGGACAGGGCTGTGTTCTTACTCAAATAGACACGTATACTGACTATGGATCTTCATTTCCACCCACAGTAATTTGAGAAAATCAACATTTGTGCAGTTAGAAAAAATGCCTTATTTACCACCAGGGTATTCCACACAAGGCACTCACAAATAATAAAGTGTAGCGATGGGCCCACCCTCATAGGAATTCACTGGTCTTAATATTTATATTCCCTTATCCTCCATCAGCCTTTTTTAAGGTGGTACTGTCTTACCCACATTGGCCTTGAACTCCAAATCAGGCTCCCGAGCTGTCCCACATTATCTTAAGATGACTGGATCAACAGAACTGTGCGATGGACTTGAGGAACTCAGTTATAGTGCAAGCTAGGTGGCAATGTCTTGCAGATCTGAGAAATCACTTAGGAAGCAGTGTTTGCTGTATATTTGCATCCAACACAGTTTGCTTTCTTTCCCATAGTCAGGATTCTTGGTCCTAGATTCAAGGGGTATAACTGGGGGTGTCTCTACTCATACTCTATACCCCAGTGACCCACTAGCAAAAACGTTTCCTATTCTCCTGATGTTAGGCTCTGCTGAACTAGAAGTCTTATTTCCAAAGGAAGAAATGCTTTCACCAAGGGACACAACAGTGATTCCATTGAAAAGACATTCATACTGCCAGCTGGCCATTTTGGTCTCTTCATCACTTTCCATCTAGAGGCAAAGGAGGGGGTCATCCACTGGCTTGGGATGATGAACCTGACGATCAAAGGGGGATTACTTGCACTACACCAGGAGCTAAAAAGGAGTATGTCTGCTGTGTCTAGAGAGCTTCTTAGTCCTCCCATGTTTTCTGATTACACTTAATGGAAAAGTACAGCAACCCAATCCAGGCAGGTATCTAATGGTCCTTCAGACTGTTCAGTGATGAAGGTTTGAGTCATCCTGCCAGGTCAAGCACCATGACCAGATGACATACTATCTCAGGGCAAAGGGAATGAAAAATGGGTAGTGAACGAAGGCAGTTATAAATACCGGCTACAACTATGCAGAAACCATGACCGTAATACTAAATACATTGGTGATTTCTCAACTCGTATCCCTCCTCAGGTGGAAGAATAAACCAACAAACAAACCACAAAAGTCTAGCTTTTACTAACAGAAATTTACTAAATTTCAAAAGCTCCATCTTTTCTTAGCTTCAGGAAGGGAATTTTCTTCACTTCAAAATTACAGGAAGCTTCAGCAATGACCTACTCCACTTTACAGCACATGTCCTTGTTTCTCCTTGGTATTTGCATTAACACAATTATTTTTTCTCATGTGCTTAACTTTGCTGAGATGGCAGTGGGAATCTACTTTTTTAGCACCTTCTCGAGTTTCTGAATTAAGGCAAAATTTTTAAGCCTGAAATGAAAGAGGTATTCCATTAACCAGAGGATACCCACGGCATCTGTGATATGTAAGAGGTAGTAGTGGATACAAAACAGACTTTACAATGTACATGCAGATAGAAAATGCATGCTCATGGAAAAATACAAACTAGAAAGAGACCAAGTGAGTCACCTGAGGGCCCACACCCACTCCCAGATTATGATAAATTTGGAAGGCTCCATGGCATTGGAAAAAGGGGTTAGAATAAGAAAATATCAACCTACATGCCTGTGGAAATAGCATGAACTATGACTGAGGGCCAGGGATTAGGAAGAAGAAGGCATGATTTCTTCCTGCTCCTGTCCCAAACTGGGCACAAGTGCTTAAAACAATAGAAGAGTTTCCTTTTGGCACCCACCTTGCTGCTTCCTTAATGGCAAATTTAATAAGTTGTTTCTTGACTTCCATAGATCCTTGTACTTCATCAAGCAAAATGAAAATTCTTTCATAATCTGAAGGTATAAAAAAATTAGTATTTCTAAAATTATGAAAATGAAATATACTTCAATCTCATTGCATCCACTACCGCAGTATACATTTTTTATGGGCTACAACGTTACACAGTGTTTGTGTTTTGAATGCTTAAATCACATCAGTATATTACTAAGGAAACTATTGTGAACACTAACAAAGAAAAACACCTAAGCAGATGTATTTGAAATTTTCAGTGAAATTAAATAGAAGCCCTGCTAAATTACAGACAGATCCAATTTAGCCAAACAATGAGCTCAAGGGGCAGCATAATTGAGTTCTAAATCATAGAATGGGAGGCTTCTCAGGCTTTCATTGATAGACATTCTTGCACTACTTACTTCGCCCACACCTTCGAACTTCTTTTATTAATTGATGTTTTATATCATCATTAATTTTCTTTGCCATAGCAGGAGATATTCGTGCTGTATTTGGCACAGTTTCCACCGGAGACCTTGCTGTGACTTGTGAATCACCTGCAGAGACACGGTAGTTTTGGGCTCCTACCACAAATTCGTTACTATCAGGTTTGTAAAGCAGCTTATCTTTGCTGAGACTAGTGCAGTTGTAAGACAAAGAATCTAATGTGTTGGGTTGCATACAATCTCCTGTCATATTTATAAGCTCTGGGGGAGCAGAATCTGACAGGAAGCCATCAGGTGGGGTCTGACCATTTTCTATCTCCTTCTGGATATCATGAATGACAGTAGCATCTGGAATCCAAATGGAAAAATTGAGCTGCGAGGTAAGTGCATTATGTCACTCCCACAGGTATATCCCTCAGAGGCTCAGTTTCGAGGAAGTTATGTCAGAAAGCAGGAGGATATACAAGGTGGCGATACCAGACCCCTCGGACTGAGCTCAAAAAAGACAATACAACAAAACCACCTGCTTCCCTGCTGGACACTATGCATGCATACAGAAATCAAGTAGGACAGTACAACCAATACACAAACATACACAGATCCCTGCTACTCCTGGATGAAGCACCAGCTCCTGACAGATTACTACACCCTGGTGGAACCGCTGATGAGGAGTTATCAGGTGCTTGTTGGCCATTATTCGTCTTCTTCTCATGGACATTGTGAGAGATGGTGGCATCTGGAAAAAACATGTAGAGGCCGAGCTGTGAGGTTAAGTGCATAATGAGAGCCCCACAGGTATATCCCGCTCATGCTCAGTTTCTAGAAAATTATCCCATAAAGCATGAGTATATACCAGGTGGCAACCAGAGAACCCTGAAATTGAGGCAAGAAAAGATAATACGACAAAACCACCTTCTTCCCTTGATGACACTATGCCCGCATATGGAAATCAAGTAGGACACAACTTATAAGGAAACATACACAGATCCCTGGTACTCATGGCTAGGATGCTAGCCCCTGTCATATTAGTAAGTCCTGATGGAAGAGTTGACAAGAAGTTTTGAGTTGCTGGTTGGCCGTTTTTTATCTTCTCTTCATGGACATTGTGAGTGATGGAAGCATCTGGAAATCAAGTGAGGAGGAGGAGGTGTGAGGTACGTGCATTATGTGAAGCCCCAGGTATATTCCACTGAGGCTAAGTTCCAAGGAAATTATGCCATAAAGCAGGAGATGATGTGCCAGGTGACGATCTGAAAACCCTCAAACTAAGCTAACAAAAGATAATACAACAAAACCACCTTCTTCTCTTTATGACACTATGCATTCATATGGAAACCAAGTAGGAAGTACAACTAGTAAACAGATCCCTCGTAGTCTTGGCTATGATACCAGCTCCTGCCAAATTATTAAGCCCTGGTGTAACAGTGGGCAGGAAGTTATCAGGTGCTAGTTGGCTGTTTTTTATCTTCTTTTCACCGACATTGTGAGTGATGGTAGCATGTGGAAACCAAATGAGTTGTGAGAAAAATACATGATGTCAACCCTACGGGTATATTCGCGATGCTCAGTTTCTAGGAAATCATTGCATAAAGCAGGAGGACAGGCCAGGTGGTGTTCTGAAAACCCTAAATTCAGGTCACAAAAGATAATACAACAAAATTGCCTCCTCCCTTTCATGACACCATGCATGCATGTGGAAACCAAGGAGGACAATCCAACTTATAAGCTAACATATACAGATCATTGTTACTCATGATTGGAATACCAGCTTTTGCCATGTTAATAAGCCCTGGTGGAACAGCTGACAAAATGTTATCAGGTGCTTGTTGGCCATTTTCCATCTTCTCTTCACGGACATTATGAGTGACAGTAGCAACTGGAAACCGAGAGAAGACGTCAAGCTGTGAGGTCAGTGCATTACAACAACCCTGCAGGTATATCCCTCTGATGCTCAGTTTTTAGAACATGATCTCATTAAGCAGAAGGATATACCAGGTGGCTATCTGAGACCTCCCAAAATGAGCTCACAAAAGATAATATAATAAAACGACCTTGTTTGATGTATGACCCTGCATGATTATGGAAACCAAGTAGGAAACCAAGCAGAAACAACCAGGAAACATACACTGAGCCCTGGTACTCATGGGTGGAGTACCAGCTACTGATACATTAATAAGCCCTGGTGTAATGGATGACAAGAAGTTCTCAGGTGCTCTTTGACCATTGTTCATCTTCTCTCCATGGACATTGTGAGTGACTGCAGCATCTGAAAACCAAATGAAGAGGTTGAGCTGTAAGGTAAGTGTATTATGGTAACCCTACAGGTATATCCTTCTGACACTCAGTTTCTAGGAAAATATTTCATGCAGCAGGAGAGGATATGCTGGGTGGCGATCTGAGAACACTCAAATTGAGCTCACGAAAGAAGGTACAACTGAACAACCTCCTTCCCTTGATGACACTATGCATACATATGAAAACCAAGTGAGACATTCCAACTTATAAACAAACATACACAGATCCTTGGTACTCATGGCTGGAATACCAGCTGCTGCCTTGTTAATACACCCTGGTGGAAAAGTTAACAAGATGTTACTGAATTGGAGTTGGGCATTTTCCATCCTCTCCTCACGGATGTTGTGAGGCGTGGTAGCATCTGGTAGCAAAATGACCAGGTCAAGCTGTGAAATAAATGCCTTATTTAAACACACAGGTATACTCTTATGATGCAGAGCTTCTAATAAATTATTGCATGGAGCAGGAGGACATGACGGCAGTGTTCTGAGACCCCTCAAATTGCACTTAAGGAAGAGAATACAACAAAACCACTTTCTCCCATTTATGACACTATGAGCAGATACGGAAATCAAATAGGAAAATCCAACTAATAAGAGAAGATACACAGTTGTATGGTACTCGTGGCCAGAAGAGCAGCTCCTGCCATACTAGTAAGCCCTGAAGGAACATTTGACTATATGTTATGCGGTTGTGGATTTGCCATTTTCCATCCTCTCCTCATGGACATTGAGATTGACTATAGCATCTGAAAATCAAATGAAGAGATTGAGCTGTGAGGTACGTGCATTATTTCAACCCCACAGGTACATCCCTCTGATGCTGACTTTCTAGGAAATTATCAAAGAGAGCAGGGGTGGATATGCCAAGTTGCCCTCTGATACCCTTCATATTGAGGCCAGGAAAGTATGTACAACAAAATTACCCTCTACCATCCATGAAATTATGCCTGCTTAGGGAAAGCGAGTAGGACAGCACAACTAAGAAGCAGACATACACAGATCTCTGGTCCTCCTGGATGAAATTCCAGCTGCTGCCATATTACCAAGACCTGTTGGAGCAGTTGACAAGATGTTATCAGTTGCCGGTTGGCCATTATTTATCTTCTCTTTACGGACATTGTGAGTGACTGCAGCATCTGGAAACCAAAGAAGGTGGTTTTGCTGTGAGGTAAGTGCATTATGTCAACTACATAGGTATACCACTCTGATGGGTAGTATCTAGGAAATTATCTCATACAGAAGAAAGATATACCAGCTAGTAATCTGAGAACCCTAAAATTGAGGCCAGGAAAGACAGGAAAACAACACTACATTCTTCCCTGCTTACACTATGCATGCATGTGGAAACCAAGTAGGACAGTACACCGAGTGAACAAACTTACACTGATCCCTGGTACTCATGGATGAAACACCAGCTGCTGCCATATTAATATGTGTAGGGGAAACAGTTGGAAAGACTTTATTGGGTGCTCCTTCAGCATTTTTAATCTTTCCCTCATGGACACTGTGAGTGACGGTAGCATCTGGAAACGAAATGAAAAGGTTTAGTTTTGAATTAAGTGCATTATGTCATCCCCACAGGTATATCCCCCTGATGCTCCGTTTCTAGAAAACTATTTCATAAAATAAGAGATGATATGCCAGAAGGCCATCTGAGAACACTCAAATGCAGCTCATGAAAGATAATACAACAAAATCACCTTCTCCCTTTCAGAGCACTAGGCATGCCTATGAAAACCAAGTAGGATAGTCCAAATGAATAAGCAAACATACACTGATCCCTGGTGCTCATGGCTGGGAGACCAGCTGTTGCCAAATAAGGAGGTCCTTGGAGAACAGTTGACAAGACGTTATTAGGTGTTAGTTGCTTGTTTTCCATGTTCTCTTTGTGGACATTTTGAGTGATGGTAGCATCTGAAAACCAAATGAAGAGGTTGAGCTGTGATGAAAGTGCATTATGTCAACCGCACAGGTATATCCCTCTGATCCTCAGTTTCTAGAAAACTATAAAAGAAATCAGGGTAGTATATGCCACGTGGCTATCTGATACCCCTCAAATTAATGCTAGGAAACTATATACAACAAAATTAACTTGTAGCATTCATCAAACTATGCCTCCTTAGGGAAATCAAGTAGGACAGTACAACTAAGAAGCAGATATACACAGACCTCCGGTCCTCCTGGATGAAATTCCAGCTGCTGCCCTATTACCAAGACCTGGTGGAGCAGCTGACAACACGTTGTCAGTTGCTAGTTGGATGTTATTTATCTTTACTTCACGGATATTGTGAGTGACTGCAGCATCTGGAAACCAACAGAAATGGCTGGGCTGTGAGGTAAGTGCATCCTGTGAACGTCACAGGCATATCCCTCTGATGCTCAGTATCTAGGACATTATCTCATAAAGAAGAAGGACATACCAAGTAGCAGTCTGAGAAGCTTAAGATTGAGGCCACGAGGCAAAACTATCCAGGACATAGGAGTAGGCAAGGACTTTATGAACAAAACACCAAAAGCATGGGCAACAAAAGCCAAAATAGACAAATGGGACCTAATGAAACTCCACAGCTTCTGCACGGCAAAAGAAACAGTCACTAGAGTGGATCGGCAACCAACAGAATGGGAAAAAATTTTTGCAGTTTACCCATCTGACAAAGGGCTGATATCCAGAATTTACAAAGAACTCAAACGGATTTACAGGAAAAAAACAAACAAGCCCATTCAAAAGTGGGCAAAGGATATGAACAGACACTTTACGAAAGAAGACATATATGAGGCCAACAACCATATGAAAAAATGCTCATCGTCACTGGTCATCAGAGAGATGCAAATCAAAACCACATTGAGATACCATCTCACGCCAGTTAGAATGGCGATCATTAAAAAATCTGGAGACAACAGATGCTGGAGAGGATGTGGAGAAAAAGGAACACTTTTACACTGTTGGTGGGAGTGTAAATTAGTTCAACCATTGTGGAAGACAGGGTGGCGATTCCTCAAGGCCTTAGAAATAGAAATTCTATTTGACCCAGCAATCCCATTACTGGGTATATATCCAAAAGACTATAAATCGTTCTACTATAAGGACACATGTACATGAATGTTCATTGCAGCACTGTTTACAATAGCAAAGACCTGGAATCAACCAAAATGCCCATTGATAATAGACTGGATTGGAAAAATGTGGCACATATACACCATGGAATATTATGCAGCAATCAGAAATGATGAGTTTGTATCGTTTGTAGGTACATGGATGAATCTGGGGAACGTCATCCTCAGCAAACTGACACAAGAACAGAAAATGAAACACCGCATATTCTCACTCATAGGCGGGTGATGAAAAATGAGAACACATGGACACAGAAAGGGGAGTACTAAACACTGGGGTCTATTGGGAGGAAAAGGGGAGGGCCAGTGGGAGGGGGAGATGGGGAGGGATAGCCTGGGGAGAAATGCCAAATGTGGGTGAAGGGGAGAAGGAAAGAAAAGCACACTGCCATGTGTGTTCCTATGCAACTGTCTTCCATGCTCTGCTCATGTACCCCAAAACCTAAAATCCAATAAAAAATTAAAAAAAAAAGAAAAGATAGTACAAAAAAACTACATTCTTCCCTCATGACACTATGCACGCACATGGAAACCTAGTAGAATTGTAAACCAATTGCACAAAGGTACACTGATCCCTGGTGCTCATGGATGACACAACAGCTGCTGCCATATTAATAAGTGCTGGGGGACTAGCTGGGAAGGTTTCATTGAGTGCTGCTTGGGCATTTTTAATCTTCCCTCACAAACATTGTGAGTGATCGCACCATATGGAAATGAAATGAAGGGGTTCAGTGTTGAGGTATGTGCATTATGTTAACCCCACAGGTATATCCTCCTGGTGTTCACGTTCTAGAAAACTATTTCATAAAGCCAGAGAGGATATGAAAACTATTTCATAAAGCCAGCAGGGGTTAATATGCTAAATGTGCATAAGATGCCCCTAAAATTGAGGCTTGGAAAGTATATACAACAAAATTAATTTGTAGTATTCATCAAACTATGCCTGTTTAGGGAAACCAAGTAGGACAGTAAAACTAAGAAACAGACATACACACACCTCTGGTCCTCGTGGATGAAATTCCAGCTGCTGCCCTATGACCAAGACCTGGTGGAGCAGTTGAAAAGATGTTGTAAAGTGCTCGTTGGCCGTTATATATCATCGCTTCACGGACGTTGTGAGTGACCGCAGCATCTGGAAACCAAATGGAGTGGTTGAGCTGTGCATTATGTGCATTAAGTCAACCACACAGGCATACCCCTCGGATGCTCAGAATCGAGGAAATTATCTCATAAAGAAGAAGGACATACGAAGTAGCAGCCTGAGAACCGTAAAGTTGAGGCCAGTAAAGATAGTACAACAACACTGTATTCTTCCCTCATGACACTACGCATGCATATAGAAATCAAGTAGGACAGTACGCCAAGTGAGCAAACTTACACTGATCCCTGGTACTCATGGATGAAACACCCGCTGCTGCCATATTAATATGTGCTGGTGGAATAGCTGAGAAAACATTCTTGGGTGCCGTTTGGGCATTTTTAATCTTCTCCTCATGGACATTGTGAGTGATGGTAGAATCTGGAAATGAAATCAGGAGGTTCAGTCTTGCGTTATGTGTACTATGTCAACTCTACAGGTATATCCTCCTGATACTCAGTTTCTAGAAAACGATTTCAAAAAGCTGAAGAGGATATGCCAGATGGCTATCTGAGAACACTCAAATGCAGCTCACAGAAGATAATACAATAAAATCACCTTCTCCCGTTCAGGACACTAGGCATGCCTATGAAAACCAAGTAGGATAGACCAAATGAATAAGCAAACATACACTGATCCCTGGTGCTCATGGCTGGGAGACCAGCTGTTGCCAAAGAAGGAAGTCCTTGGAGAACAGTTGACAAGACGTTATTAAGTGTTGGTTGGTTATTTTCCATCTTCTCTTTGCGGACATTTTGAGTGACGGTAGCATCTGAAAACCAAACGATGAGGTTGAGCTGTGAGGTAAGTACATTATGTCAACCACAGAGATATGTCCGTCTGATCCTCAGTTTCTAGGAAATTATCAAAACAGCAGGGTTGCATATGCCATGTGGCTATCTGATACCCCTCAAATTGACGCTAGGAACGTGTATATGACAAAATTAACCTGTAGCATACATCGATCTATGCCTCCTTAGGGAAATCAAGTCGGACAGTACAACTAAGAAGCAGATCTACACAGACCTGTGGTTCTCGTGGATGACATTCCAGCCGCTGCCACATTACCAAGACTTGGTGGAGCAGCTGACAAGACGTTGTCAGGTAGTAGTTGGCCGTTATTTATCTTCGCTTCACGGACATTGTGAGTGACTGCAGCATCTGAAAACCAACAGAAATGGCTGGGCTGTGAGGTAAGTGCATTATGTCAACCACAGCATACCCCTCTGATGCTCAGTATCCAGGAAACTATCTCATTAAGAAGAAGGACATACCAAGGAGCAGTCTGAGGACCTTAAGATTGAGGCAAGGAAAGATAGTACAACAAAATTACATTCTTCCCTCATGACACCATGCACGCATAAGGAAACCTAGTAGGATAGTAAACCAATTGCATACAGGTACACTGATCGTTGTTGCTCATGGATGACACAACAGCTGCTGGCATATTAATAAGTGCTGGGGGACTAGCTGGGAAGATTTTATCAGGTACTGCTTGGGCATTTTTAATCTTCTTCTCACAGACATTGTGAGTGATCGTAGCATTTGGAAATGAAAAGAAGGGGTTCAGTGTTGAGGTATGTGCATTATGTTAACCCCACAGGTATATCCTCCTAATGCTCACTTTCTAGAAAACTATTTCATACAGCCAGAGAGGATATGCCAGATGGCAATCTGAGAACACTCAAATGCAGCTCACGAAAGACAATACAACAAAATCACCTTCTCCCATTCAGGACACTAAGCATGCCTATGAAAACCAAGTAGGATAGTCCAAATGAATAAGCAAACATACACTGATCCCTGGTGCTCATGGCTGGGAGACCAGCCGTTGCCAAATAAGGAAGTCCTTGGAGAACAGATGACACGACTTTATTAAGTGTTGGTTGGTTATTTTCCATCTTCTCTTTGCGGACATTTTGAGTGATGGTAGCATCTGAAAACCAAATGAAGAGGTTGAGCTGTAAGGTAAGCACATTATGTCAACCCCAGAGTTATATCCCTCTGATCCTCAGTTTCTAGGAAATTATCAAAGAAACCAGGGTAGGATATGCCACGTGGCTCTCTGATAACCCTCAAATTGATGCTAGGAAACTATATCCAACAAAATTAACTTGTAGCATTCATCAAACAATGCCTCCTTAGGGAATCCAAGTAGGACGGTCCAACTAAGAAGCAGACATACATAGATCTCTGGTCTTCGTGGATGAAATTCCAGCTGCTGCCAAATTACCAAGCCCTGGTGGAGCAGTTGACAATATGCTATCAGGTGCTAGTTGGACATTATTTATCTTTGCTTCATAGACGTTGTGAGTGATCGCAGCATCTGGAAACCAAATGAAGTGGTTGAGCTGTGTGTTTCATGCATTATGTCAACCGCACAGGCATACCGCTCGGATGCTCAGTATCGAGGAAATTATCTCATAAAGAAGAAAGACATACCAAGTAGCAGTCTGAGAACCGTAAAGTTGAGGCCAGTAAAGATAGTACAACAACACTGTATTCTTCCCTCATGACACTACGCATGCATATAGAAACCAAGTAGGACAGTACGCCAAGTGAGCTAACTTACACTGATCCCTGGTACTCATCGAAGAAACACCCGCTGCTGCCATATTAATATGTGCTGGTGGAATTGCTGAGAAAACATTATTGGGTGCTGTTTGTGCATTTTTAATCTTCTCCTCATGGACATTGTGAGTGATGGTAGAATCTGGAAATGAAATCAGGAGTTTCAGTTTTGAGTTATGTGTACTAGGTCAACTCGACAGTCATATCCCCCTGATACTCAGTTTGTAGAAAACGATTTCATAAAGCTGAAGAGGATATGCCAGATGGCTATCTGAGAACATTCAAATGCAGCTCACAGAATATAATACAACAAAATCACCTTCTCCCGTTCAGGACACTAGGCATCCCTATGAAAACCAAGTAGGATAGTCCAAATGAATAAGCAAACATACACTGATCCCTGGTGCTCATGGCTGGGAGACCAGCTGTTGCCAAATAAGGAAGACCTTGGAGAACAGTTGACAAGACGTTATTAGGCGTTGGTTGGTTATTTTCCATCTTCTCTTTGCAGACATTTTGAGTGATGGTAGCATCTGAAAACCAAATGAAGAGGTTGAGCTGTAAGGTAAGTATATTATGTCAACCCCAGAGGTATATCCGTCTGATACTCAGTTTCTAGGAAATTATCAAAGACAGCAGGGTTGGATATGCCCTGTGACTATCTGATACCCCTCAAATTGATGCTAGGAACGTGTATACAATAAAATTAACTTGTAGCATTCATGGATCTATGTCTCCTTAGGGAAATCAAGTAGGATGGTAAGACAAAGCAGCAGACCTACACAGACCTGTGTTCCACGTGGATGAAATTCCAGCTGCTGCCATACTACCAAGACCTGGTGGAGCAGCTGACAAGACGTTGTCAGGTGGTAGTTGGCCGTTATTTATCTTTGCTTCACGGACATTGTGAGTGACTGCAGCATCTGGAAACCAACAAAAAAGGCTGGGCTGTGAGGTAAGTGCATTATGTCAACCACAGCATACCCCTCTGATGCTCAGTATCCAGGAAACTATCTCATAAAGAAGAAGGACATACCAAGTAGCACTCTGAGAAACTTAAGATTCAGGCCAGGAAAGATAGTACAACAAAACTACATTCTTCCCTCATGACACTATGCACGCATATGGAAACCTAGTAGGATAGTAAACCAATTGCACAAAGGTACACTGATCCCTGTTGCTCATGGATGACACAACAGCTCCTGCCATATTAATAAGTGATGGGGAACTAGCTGGGAAGCTTTTATCAGGTACTGCTTGGGCATTTTTAATCTTCTTCTCACAGACATTGTGAAAGATCATACAATCTGGAAATTAAATAAAGGGGTCAGTTTTGAGTTACATGCATTATGTTAACCCCACAGGTATATCCTCCTGATGCTCACTTTCTAGAAAACTATTTCAGGAAGCCAGAGAGGATATGCCAGGTGGCGATGTGAGAACACTCAAATGCAGCTCACGAAAGACAATACAACAAAATCACCTTCTCCCTTTCAGGACACTAGGCATGCCTATGAAAACCAGGTAGGATAGTCCAAATGAATAAGCACACATACACTGATCCCTGGCGCTCATGGCTGGGGGACCAGCTGTTGCCAAATAAGGAAGTCCTTGGAGAACAGTTGACAAGACCGTATTAGGTGTTGGTTGGTTATTTTCCATCTTCTCTTTGCAGACATTTTGAATGATGGTAGCATCTGAAAACCAAATACAGAGGCTGAGCTGTGACGGAAGTGCAGTGTGTTAACCCCAGAGGTATATCCCTCTGATCCTCACTTTCTAGGAAATTATCAAAGAATCCAGGGGATGATATGCCACATAGCTGTGATACCCCTCAAATTGATGCTAGGAAACTATATCCAAGAAAATTAACTTGTAGCATTCATCAAACAATGCCTCCTTAGGGAAACCAAGTAGGACAGTACAACTAAGAAGCAGACATACACAGATCTCTGGTCCTCGTAGATGAAAATCCAGCTGCTGCCATATTACCAAGACCTGGTGGAGCAGTTGACAAGAGGTTATCAGGTGCTGACTGGCCGTTATTTATCTTCTCTTCAAGGATTGCATGAGTGACTGCAGCATCTGGAAACCAAATGAAGTGGTTGAGCTGTGTGTTTCATGCTTTATGTCAACCGCACAGGCATACCGCTCGGATGCTCGGTATCGAGGAAATTATCTCATAAAGAAGAAAGACATACCAAGTAGCAGTCTGAGAACCGTAAAGTTGAGGCCAGTAAAGATAGTACAACAACACTGTATTCTTCCCTCATGACACTAAGCATGCATATAGAAATCAAGTAGGACAGTACGCCAAGTGAGCAAACTTACACTGATCCCTGGTACTCATGGAAGAAACACCAGCTGCTGCCATATTATTACGTGCTGGTGGAATACCTGAGAAGACATTATTGGCTGCCGTTTGGGCATTTTTAATCTTCTCCTCATGGACATTGTGAGTGATGGTAGAATCTGGAAATGAAATCAGGAGGTTCAGTTTTGAGTTATGTGTACTATGTCAACTCTACAGGCATATCCTCCTGATACTCAGTTTCTAGAAAACTATTTCATAAAGCTTAAGAGGATATGCTAGATGGTGATCTGAGAACATTCAAATGCAGCTCATGAATGTGAATACAACAAAACCACCTTCTCCCATTCAGGACACTAGGCATGCCTATGAAAACGAAGTAGGATAGTATAAATTAATGAGCAAACATACACTGACCCCTGGTGCTCATGGCTGGGAGACCAGCTGTTGCCAAATAAAGATGTTCTGGTAGAACAGTTGATAAGACGTTATTAGGTGTTGGTTGTGTATTTCTCATCTTCTCTTTGTGGACATTTTGAGTGACAGTAGCACCTGAAAACCAAATGAAGAGGTTGAGCTGTGAGGTATGTACATTATTCAACCCCAGAGGTATATCCCTCTGATCCTCACTTTCTAGGAAATTATCAAAGAATCCAGGGGTGAATATGCCAAGTGAAACATCTGATACCCCTCAAATTGAGGCTAGGAAAGTACATACAACAAAATTATCTTGTAGCATTCATCAAACTATGCCTCCTTAGGGAAACCAAGTAGGACAGTACAACTAAGAAGCAGACATACACAGACCTCTGGTCCTCGTGGATGAAATTCCAGCTGCCGCCATATTACCAAGACCTGCTGGAGCAGCTGACGAGACGTTGTGAGGTGCTAGTTGGCCATTATTTACCTTTGCTTCAGGGATATTGTGAGTGACTGCAGCATCTGGAAACCGAATGAAGTGGTTGAGCTGTGAGGTAAGTGCTTATGTCACTGCCACATGTATGTTTTTCTGACAATGAGATTTAAGTAATTGTTCCATCACACAAGAGGCTGTATCAGGTGGCGATTGAGGCCAAGAAAGACAATTCACAAAACAACCTTCTCCCCTTCATGGCACTATGCCTGCATATGGAAACCAAGGAGGACAGTACAAGTAAAAAATGAACATACACAGATCCCTGGTACTCATTGCTGGAATACCAGCTCCTGCCATATTATTAAACCATGCTAGAATATTTGGCCAGACGTTATCCTGTTGTGGTTGGTCATTTTCCATCCTCTGTTCATGGACATTGTGACTGACGGTGGCATCTGGAAAACAAATGAAGAGGTCAAGATAGGAGTAGGTGCATTATGCCGCCCCCACAGGTATATCCCTCTGATGTTCAGCTCCTGAGAAATTTTTGCACAAATCAAGATGACAAGAGCGGCATCTGGGACCCCTGAAACTGATCAAGAAAGATAATACAACAAGATCTCCATCTCCGATTCCTGACAATATACATGCATATGGAAACAAAGTAGGAAAATCCAACTAAAAAGTGAACATACACAGACCATCGGTACTCATGGCTGGAATAGCAGCTCCTGCCTCATTAGTAAGTCCTATTGGAGCAGTTGATGAGACGTTGCCATGTTGGCGTTCGCCCTTTTCCATCTTCTCCTTAAGGACATTATAAGTTTTGGTAGCATCTGGAAACCAAATGAAGAGATGTGAGTAAGTGTATTATGGTAACCCCACAGGTATCTGTGCTCAGTTTCTAGGAAATTATCTCATAAACCAGAGGATATACCAGGTTGCCATCTGAGACCCCTGAAATTGAGGCCTGGAAACATAGTATAACACAACCACCTCCTACCTTTTTTGACACTATACATGCATATGGAAACCAAGTAGGACAGTAATACTAACAAAAAAACTTACCCAGATCCCTGGTACTCATGGATGAAATACCAGCGCCTGCCATATTAATAAGTCCTGGCTGAAGTGTCAACAACACGTTGTCAGGTGCTGGTTGGACATATCCCATCTTCTGTTCATGGATGCTGTGAGTGATGGTAGCGTCTGGAAATCAAAGGAAGAGGTTGAGCTGTGAGGTAAGTGCATTAGGCAAACCATAAGTATATCCCTCTGATGCTCACTTTCCATGAAATTATTTCATAAAGCAGGAGGATATATAAGGTGGTGTATATATCTGGGACCACTCAGATTTAGTTCAGAAAACATAATACAAGAAAACAGCCTGCTTCCCTTCAGAAGGCACTATGCATGCATATGAAAAGCAAGTAGGACAGTACAACTTATAAGCGGACATATAGCGATCTCTGGGACTCATGGCCGGAATAGCAGTTGCTACCATATTACAAAGCCCTGTGGAATCAGTTGACAAGACGTTACCAGGTTGGGGCTGCCCATTTTTCATTCTCTCTTCATTGATATTGTGAGTGACGGTAGCATCTGGAAACCAAATGAAGAGTTCAAGCTCTGAGGAAAGTGCATTATGTCAACCCCACAGGTATATACCTCTGGTGGTCAGTTTCTATGAAATTAACCCATAAAGCAGGACATATCAGGTGGAAAATGAGACGCCAGAAATTCAGACCAGAAACAATAATAAAACAAAATCACCGTCTTCCCTGCAGGTCACTGCATGCATACGGAAACCCAGTAGGACAGTATAACTAGTAAACAAACATACGCTGATCCCCAGTACTCAGGGGTGGAATACCAGCCCCTGTGAAATTTATAAGCCCTTCTATAACGGTTGACAGGGATCTATGAGGTGCCATTTGTTCCTTTTTTATCTTCTCTTCATAGACATTCTGAGTAACAGTTGAATCTGGAAACCAAAGGAAAAGGTTGAGCTGTGATGTAAATGCATTATGTCAGTCCCACAGGTGTATCCCTCTGATGCTCAGTTTCTACGACATTATCTAAGAAACAGGGTACAATATGGCTGGGCACGGTGGCTCACGTCTGTAATCCCAGCACTTTGGAAGACTGAGGCGGGTGGATCTCGAGGTCAAGAGATCAAGACCATCCTGGCCGACACGGTGAAACCCTGTCTCTACCAAAAATGCAAATATTAGCTGGGCGTGGTGGTGCATGCCTGTTATCCCAGCTACTCAGGAGGCTGAGGCAGGAGAATCACTTGAACCCGGGAGGTGGAGATTGCAGCGACCGAGATAGCATCACTGCGCTCCAGCCTGGGCGAGAGAGTGAGAATCAGTTTTGAAAGAAAAAAGAAAAAAAAGAGAGAGAGAGAGAAAGAAAAAAAGAGAGATAAAGACAGGAAGGAAGGAAGGGAGGGATGGAGGGAGGCAGGGAGGGAGGAAGGACGGATGGAGGGATGATATGCGGCCATCTGAGACCCCTCAAATTGAGAGTAGGAAAGAAAATACAACAAAACCGACTTCTACCATTCATGAACATATGCATGTTAGGGAAACCAACTATTCAGTACTGCTAATTAAAAGACATACACAGATCCCTGATACTCATGGATGGAATACCAGCTGCAGTCATATGACCAAGGCATAGTGGAACAGTTGACAAGACTTTATCAGTTTGGGGTTGGCCATTTTCCATCTTCTGTTCATGGACACTTTGAGTGACAGTAGCATCTGAAAACCAAACAAAGAGGTTGAGCTGTGAGGTAAGTGCATTATGACAACCTCACTGGTATATCCCTCTGATCTTCACTTTCTAGGAAATTATCTGATAAAGCAGGAGCAGACATCATATAATGATTCGAGTTCCATCAAATTGAGGTCGGGAAAGATAATTCCCCAAAACCACCTTCTCTTCATGACATTACGCAGGCATATGGAATCCTAGTAGGATACTACATCTAATAAACAAACATGCACCCATCTCTGGTACTCATCACTAGAATACCAGCTCCTGGCATATAAATCAGCTGTGACCGAACATTTGACAAGACACTATCTGGTTGCAGTTGACCATTTTCCATCCTTTCTTCACGGATATTGTGATTGACGGTAGTATGTGGAAACCAAGTGAAGAGGTTGAGCTCTGAAGTAAGTGCTTTATGTCAACCCCACAGGAATATCCCTCTGATGCTCAGTTTCTAGAAAATTATCTAAAAAATCAGGAGAGAATATGCCAGGTGGCCATCTGATATTCCCCAAATGGAGGCTAGGAAAGAATATGAAACAAAACCACCTTCTACCGTTCATGAAAATATGCCTGCTTATGGAAATCAGGTAGGATAGCACAACTAAGAAGCAGACATACAGAGATCTCTCGTCCTTGTGGATGAAATTCTAGGGGCTGCCAAATTACCAAGACCTGGTGGAGCAGTTGAACAGACGGTATGAGGTGCTGGTTGGCCGTTATTCATCTTCTCTTCATGGATGTTGTGAGTCACCGCAGCATCTGGAAACCAAATGAAGTGGTTGAGCTGTGTGTTATGTGCATTATGTCAACCGCACAGGCATACCCCTCGGAAGCTCAGTATCTAGGAAATTATCTCATGAAGGAGGAGGACATACCAGTTAGCAATTTCAGAACCCTAAAATTGAGGCCAGAAAAGATAATACAACAAAATTACCATCATCTGTCATGACGCTATCTTTGCATACGGAAACCAAATAGGACAGTATAACAAGTGAACGAACTTACACTGATCGCCGAAACACAGGGATGAAATACCAGCTGCTGTAATATTAATAAGCGCTGATGGAACAGTTGGAAAGACATTATAGGGTGTTGGTTGGCCATTTTTAACCTTTTCTTCACAGACATTGTGAGTGACGCTAGCACCTGGAAACCAACTGAAGAGGCTCAGTTGCAAGATAGGTGTGTTTTGTCCCATCATCCCAGTGAGACAGCTATGTATGAATCAGTTTCTATGGAATTATTCATTTCACGAAACAGAAGGACTTACCACATGGAAACATATATCAGGTCAGATTACACAATAAATCTACGTATGTATCTCTTGGCATAACGATGGTATGTAGTAAGTACAACAGTAGAATAAACATTCACAGATTTCTCGCACTCATCATTTTGTATCATCTTGCTGCCCTTTACAATTCTCATTTGATTTCGCTTTTATAGTTCACCTATACATGCCATGCTGTGCGCAGCGGGAAAGCCAGACTAACTGAGGCCTTGTTAACTTGCCTTCTTTCTACGTCAAATATTCTGAGAAAATAGAGGTGGCTATTGGAGTTGAACACTCTTATCTCCACTCCATCGTCACACATCCCTGGTTTTTACGTGATTCTACAGATCCTCCCCTTTTGCCTGGAAAAGTAACATTTTTTTTACTCCAGGTCTGTCACCTCTTTCATTTATTCATTGTCTGAGGCAGGCGGCATGCCAGGAGCTGGGGATCAGCAGTAAAGAGGATGGAGAGCAACGGTCCCTGCCTTTGTGGGACTCATATCCCCATGGGGCAGTCAGACAGGACATACACAATGAGCAAATGAAACAAGCAGCATTGGGCTGGTGTTGGGGAAGTAGTCCACAGGCCTGAGGGAGACAGCAGCAGAGGGAGCCTCAGGGGCTCTGGCTCCTTGGGCAGAGCCATCTGAAGAAGTGCCATTGGACAGGGCTTAGAGGAAAAAGCAGAGCCTCCTGTACAGAGGCAGAGGGAGAGTTCCAGACTGCGGTGAGGCCAAGGGTAGGGGCTGGAGTGGGAATGGACCGGGCACTACAGGGTGTTAGACAGAGGCAAAGAGAGCCAGGAGGATATGGATGGGACCCTTGTTAGGAGAGGGAGAGTTGAGGATGGGGTTTTAGGAGGGAAATGGCATGCTGACATAATTTTCTAGCCACAGGGTTAGAGAGTATGCTACAGATGAGGGAAGATTAGAAAGACAGCCAAGAAGATGTTGTATTACCTTGGTCAGCGATCACGGCAGTGTGCACTGGAGTGATAGCGGGAAATGGTGGGATGCAGAGTTTATACTGGGCATTGACTGCTGAACTTGATAAGAGATTGGAAATGAGAGAATAATAAAAGAATCATAAGAGAAATCATAAGTGACTTTAAGTATTTTGGGGTGACCTACTAAGTAAAAGTATACCAGGCATGTGCAGGAGGGGTTAGGCAACCGACTACGGGAGCGGAATGCTGCCAACTCCTCCTGATTCTGGTTTAGTGACCTTATGTCGACAGCTTGAACTAGGCCATGGTGGGATTATTTGTACCGTGGACAGCTGAAAACTCTAAAACCAGGACTTCTGAATCCCCCATACCTGTGAACAGCTGCTTGTTACACCTTTGTGGATGTTTCACCTAATGGACAGTGTCTTTAACTGAAACAGTGAAGGCTGTGAGTAAAGTATTTTTGGAGAGAGGGAGGTCAGAAATTTGAACTTGCAGAGCTAGTTGAAATGTAGATGCCTATTAGACACCCTATAGAGATACAACACGTGTAGTTGTTTATGAGTTTGGATTTCAGGAGCAAGTCGTAGCCTAGAAGTTTAATGGTGACAGTTCTTGTAGTGTGAATCATTTAAAATTCTAAGACAGCATGACATCACCTATGGAGATAGGATATTGAAGAGAAGAGAGGCTAGGATCAAGTTTTGGTGCCCTGAAATATTTAGAGGTGGGAAGGAAGAGGAGAAAAACAAAAAAGGAGAAGGAAAATGAGCCCTTAGTAACAGAGTAAGAAATCCAGGTGTCTGGGGACCCAAGAAGTTTTCCGTGCAGGAGGGCGTAAACAACTGTGTCACATGCTGCTGAGGAATTGATGTCAAAGTGCAGCAAACATGGCGACCTCGATGGCACTATTTTCTTTGGAGTAGACTAAGAAGAAGCCATACTGCACTGGGTTAGAGAGGAGTATGTGGACAGGCGGAAAGTGAGCAGACCTGTCCTCTTGTTGTGCCCACCACCTCCTTCTGCCTCAGGAACCTGCTTTATTCATCTCACGCTTGCAGCAACTGCAAATTGTTGCACCTAATTAGAACCTTGCGCTTCCACTTGCAAATGTGCTCATATCTGTTCATCCTTCAAGGACAAGGCCACAAATGTCCTTTGACACGATTGAAGCCCAAAGATTGGATTCCCCCTCAGCTTCCTGTTGGTGTAACCACAGGGACGTACCCTGCCTTGTCGTAGAATAACAGCGTCTCTTGAATTTTCTGGAACGTCTCCTTTTCCTTTGATGCCTTCTTGCAGCCTGATTTACTTTGTCACTCCTCATTTGCTGAAAAACATCAGTGAACATATTCCATTAAAGACAAATACAACCATTGCAAAGTCACAGTCTTCATATGCATACACAGCCATGCATTTATATCATTAAGTTTTAGCCAAAGGTCCAAGATTCATCATCACACACGATGCTCGCAGAAAAGGCAAGCCAACTAAAATGTAGTTTCAGTGAAACAAGCGAAGGCAAAATACAAGGTGTTACGCAAAGTCAAACATGGTACAGTCATGATTAATCAGAGTGCTTGGGGAATGAGTGGCTTTCATCAACCAAGGCAAGAAACATGCTTATCTCTCTAATGTAGTACACATAATTGTCTCTCAGCCCTTGTTAGGGGACAAAAAAAAGCAAATACCGTTTTTATTTTTTAGTTGTTGAAAGTTACTTATTAACCAATACTGATTAACACTTTGTTAGATAATATATGTAGACAGTGAAAGGTAGCATCGATTGAAAAGGTAAATTTTCCCACCTCCAACCTTTTGGAGACTCATATATGTTCATTTTGGAGCCAGGCAGGGGCAGGAGGTGCTTTGAAATATTGGTGGTGAATAAAACATGAAATTGAAGGATATACTAGGTTAACTAAAAGGTCCTGCCATCAAAAGATAACCCGAGAATATGCTCCTGACTACTTAAAAAGTACTATTTGGCACTATTTCTACTGAAACTATATCAAAAAATTGAAAAGGAGGGACTCCTACTACGTTTTAGGAGACCAGCATCATCCGGATACCAAAATCTGGCAGCGATACAGCAACAACAAACACTTCAGGCTGGTGTTCCTGATGAGCAATGACACAAAAATCCTTAATAAAATACTGGCCAACTGAATCGAGCAGCACATCAAAAAACTTATCTACCATGATGAACTTGGCTTCATTGCCAGGACTCAAGGTCAGTTCAGAATAGGTAAATCAATCAATGTAATTCATCACATAAATAGAACTAAAGGCGAAAACCACATGATTATCTCAATGGATGCAGAAAAGTCCTTTGATAAAATTCAACATCCCATTATATTAAAAGCTCTCGGGCCGGGCACGGTGGCTCAAGCCTGTAATCCCAGCACTTTGGGAGGCCGAGGCGGTTGGATCACGAGGTTAAGGGATCGAGACCATCCTGGTCAACATGGTGAAACCCCGTCTCTACTAAAAATACAAAAAATTAGCTGGGCATGGTGGCGCGTGCCTGTAATCCCAGCTACTCGGGAGGCTGAGGCAGGAGAATTGCCTGAACCCAGGTGGCAAAGGTTGCGGTGAGCCGAGATTGTGCCATTGCACTCCAACCTGGGTAACAAGAGCGAAACTCCATCTCAAAAAAAAAAAAAAAAATAGCTCGCAAGAAACCAGGTATTGAATGAACACATCTCCAAACAGTAAGACGCATATATGACAAACTCACAGCCAATATCACATCGAATGGGAAACAGCTGGAAGCATTCCTCTTAAAACTTGCACAAGACAAGGATGCCCTCCTTCACCAGTCCTATCCAACATAGTAACAGAGGTTCTGGCCAGGGCAATCAGGCATGTCAAAGAAAGAAAGGTATTCAAATAGGGAAAGAGCACATGAAGTTATCTTTGTTTGCAGATGACATGGCCCCATATATAGAAAATACTATCATCTCCGTCCAAAAGTTTCTGAAGATGATAAGGAACTTCAGCAAACTCTCATGATATAAAATCCATGCGCAAAAATTGCTAGCATCCCTATATACCAAAAACAGGCAAGCAGAGAGCCAAATCATGAATGAACTCCCATTCACAATTGCTACAAAAAGAATAAAATACTTATGAATACAGCTAACAAGGGAAGTGAAGGACTTCCTCAGAGAGAACTTCAAACCACTGCTCAAAGAAATCGAAGAGGACACAAACAAATGGAAAAACACTCCATGCTCACGGATAGGAAGAATGAATATCGTGAAAATGGCCATACTGCCCAAAGTAATTGAGAGATTCAGTACTATTCCCATTAAACTACCATGGACATTCTCCACAGAAGTAGAAGAAACTCTTTTAAATTTCATATGGATCCCCCCCAAAAAAGCCACAATCGCCAAGACAATCCTAAGCAAAGGGGAGAAAGCTGGAGGCATCATGCTACCTAACTTCAAACTATACCATGGGGCAACAGTAACCAAGACGGCATGGTACTGGTAGAAAAACAGATACATGGACCAATGGACCAGAACAGAGAACTTGGAAGTAAGATCACACAATGATAAACATCTGATCTTGACAAACCTGACAAAAATAAGCAATGGAGACAGGATTCCCTATTTAATTAATGATACTGGGAGAATTGGCTAGCCATATACAAAAATTGAAACTGGGCCCCTTCCTTACAACTTATACAAAAATTAACGGAAGATGGATTAAATACTTAAATGTAACATCCAAAACTATAAAAACCCTATAAGAAAATCAAGGCAATATTATTCAGGACATAAGTTCGGCCAAAGATTTCATGACAGAAATGCCAAAAGCCATGGCAACAAAATAAAAATCTGACAAATGGGATCTAATGAAACTAAATCCTTCTACAGAGCAAAATGAACAATAATCAGAGTGAACAGACAACCTACAGAATGGGAGAAAACTTCTGCAATCTGTCTATCTGACAAAGGTCTAATATCCAGAGTCTACAAGAAACTTAAACACATTTACAAAAGAAAACTAAACAACCCCATTAAAAAGTAGGCAAAGGACGTGAACAGACACTTCTCAAAAGAAGATATTCATGCGGCCAACAAACATATGAAGAAAAGCTCAACATCACTGATCATTAGAGAAATGCAAATCAAAACCATAATAAGATACCATCGCACACTAGTCAGAATGGCGATTATTAAAACGTCAAAAAACTACAGATGCTGGCAAGGTTGCGGAGAAAAAGGAACACCTTTACACTGTTGGTGGGAATGTAAATTACTTCAACCATGTGGAAGACAGTGTGGTGATTCCCAAAACATCTAGAGGCAGAAATATAACTTGATTCACCAATCAAGTTATACTGGGTATACACCCAAGGAAATAGAAATCATTCCATTATAAAGATATATGCACACGTATATTCATTGCAGCACTATTTACAATAGCAAAGATGTGGAATCAACCCAAATGGCCATCAATGATAGACTGGATCAAGAAAATGTAGTACACATACACCAGGGAACACTATGCAGCCATAAAAAGGAATGAGATCATGTCCTTTGCGGAAACATTGACGGAGCTGGAAGCCATTATCCTCAACAAACTAATGCAGAGAAAGAAAACCAAACAGTGCGTGTTCTCACTTTTAAGTGGGAGCTGAATGATGAGAACACACAGACACATCAGGTAGGGCACCACACGCTGGGTCTTTCTGGGGGAGGGCTGGGGGGAGAGAGTACATCAGGAAGAATAGCTAATGGATGCTGGGCTTAATACCAAGGTGATTGATTGACAGGTGCAGCAAACCACCGTGCCACACATTTACCTATGTAAGAAACCTCCATATCCTGCACATGTACCCCAGAACTTAAAATAATAGGTGAAGTAATAACGAATATGCTCCCGCATTAAATAGGAAAGAGTATCAGCGTATATTTCAAGAAATACATATAATATATATATATACCATGTAATATATAGAACGTATATAATATATAATTTTGATTTTAAAATTTTCCAAAGCATTTTCCCATCCTATAAAAGAGGAGCTGAGAATGTGTGAAGACATTTTTACTGAACATTTACTACCCTCCAGGTACTGTTCTAAATGCTTTGCATGTATTAACTCAATCCTTGGCCAATCCCTATGAGTGAGGTGTGATTCTTATCTCTTTCCTTAAGAAAGCGAAGATAAAGGCACGGAAAATTAGGGAAGAGTCTAATTAATTGAGGAGTGGGAAAGAATATAGACTCTGGAGTCAGAAAGATATGTGTTCGAACCCTGGCTCTGTGTCCTACCATGTGTCATGTAGGGCAAGCCATTTGACCGCTGTCAGCCTTGATTTCTCATTAAAGGCGAGATAGTAATACACATCTGCAGAACAATTATGAGCATTAAATGTGATAATTAAAAACATCAGCTCCTAGTCCAATGAATCTACTCTTGGACCAAAAAGTTCCCATTTTATGTTCACATGAGAATTCCTGTGTCATATTCTTATCTTTTAAATCAAGAGAATTAACACATATAGTTTATATTCATCTTTCCACTGAGAAAATACTAATACTAAGAATGTCACAATTAGGGCAGAAATAGAAAGTTATCTTACCTGGCCATCATTTGTAAGCACAGAGCCAACAGTGTGACGTTTTCCAGGTGGAGTTGGCTGACTCGTTTGAAGTGGAGAAACCGGCATCTGCAGATATGTCTGATCATTATCTCTGTGTGTTACTAGAACACTTTCATTTATACCTGGAACATAACTGGCACATAAATTGGCACTATACAGCTGAAATATATGATCCTCCTGAGAGCACATGATCACAGACTGTTTTAGCAATGGGTGCCTTGGTAGCAAACAGAGTTTAGAATCTCATATCTAGAATCTATATCATGTTCTGTGATCTATAAATCTCACTTTATCTAAGTGATGACTCACGCTACCATCACGACTTCCTGTAGGTTCACACCACTAGGTTAAACAGATCCCTTATGCCTCCAGCTTAGTTTGAGAAAAGACTGACCTTCCTTATGCCACCATCCCGACTAAAAGATCTATAATTCTAAATATTAATAATTAAATATTTAGAATGCCAATTTTTGTAATTCCACAAGTTCATCTTTTCAGGCTTAAAGGAGAAGTATGTATTAATGAGCACATACACTTTCCTAGTTGTCCTACCTGCCCATCATTTGTAAAGCCATAGCCAACTGTATGAAGTTGTTCAGGTGGAGAAGGGTGTAGGCTACATGGCATTCTCTTACCTTCCAGGGAACGCTGAGTAGCGGGCCTAACCCTCTTTGGAAAATTTGATGAAATCTACAGATATTTTCCCCTGGAGAAGTACCCTTACACACAAACTTGGTGTGCAAATTCAGAAGTGTGACCAGCCTAAGATCCGATTAGATTAGTGGACAGGTGACCCCACACAAAATCACCAAATTAGGGGTAAAGAGGGTTTATAAACTGCTGCCAATTATCCTGGATATTATCAGTTTTGTGATTTCCATATAAACAAGGAATTCTCTGCCAAACTCACAGCAGTAAGCAGTGTGATATAGTATTTGTGTGTGCAATCTCTGGAATCTGACATACCTAGATTTTGTCACTTTTCCAACTGGTTAAACCTGAAAGAGCTACTTAAATGTGCACCCTAAGATTCTATTTCCGTAAAATGGGCATAAAACAGTACCTAACTCATGGTGCTCTTATAAGGATTATCAGAGATAAAGCACAAAGAGGATAGTGAATGTGCTGGTTGATACATACTTTGAAGCTTAAAAAAAATAAATTTGTGGGATTCAGTGAAAATGAGAAGTCTAAATATTAAAAAAACAAACTGCTCATGCAATAAACACCTTCTTACAAACTAGATTTATATTTTCAAAATTAATAAAACCTGGTACAAAAAACTTGTCTGGTTTCAGCATACCAAATTTCCTTCTGGTTAACTGGTCGAAAATGACTACTACTTGGCAATATCATAAGCATTTCTATATGTTTAAGGTTTCAAATCCTCCTTTATGAAACAAACCATTTGTTATTCCTGAAGTTTTAAACTGATGTATTTAATACTAGCAAGCAGAAAGAGGGGAATGATGAAAATTAAAGAAAATCAGTGAAATAAAAATCAATGAAATAAAAAAGTGGTTCACAGAATAGTTGAAAAAAAAAAAACTAACTTATCTTTCAGCTTGACTGACCAAGAATAAAAGAAAGGACTACACAGATTACCAAAATCAAGAATGAAAAGGGTGTTATGAATACTGACCTTACAGAAATTAAAAGGGGCCAGGCGCGGTGGCTCACTCCCGTAATCCCAGCACTTTGGGACGCCGAGACCAGCGGATCACCTGAGGTCAGGAGTTTGAGACCAGCCTGGCCAACATGGTGAAACCCCGACTCTACTAAAATACAAAAAATTAGTTGGGCGTGATGGTGCCACCTGTAACCCCAGCTACCCAGGAGACCGAGACAGAAGAAGTGCTTGAACCAGAAAGTCAGAAGAAGTAATGAGCCCAGATCGCGCCACCGCACTCCATCTTCAGCAAAAGATCGAGACACCGTCTCACGTGCACACACACGCAAAGAAAGCGAGAAATTTAAAGACATACATTATGAACACCTTTATGCCAACAAATTAAACAACGTAGGTGAAACAGAGAAATTCCTAGAGAACAAATTAGTGACTCAAAAGAAATAGAAATTTGCAATAGGACTATAGCATGGAAAGGTATTTAATTAGTAATTTAAAATCTCCCCACAAATGGAAGGCAAGCCGAGGTGGTTTCGCATGTAAATTCTATCAAACATTTAAGGAAGAAGTAATACCAATACTTAGCAAAGGATTTCAAACGAATAAAGGAGGAAGGAACACTACTTCATTCTATGAGGCCAATATTACCCTGATATCAAAGCCAGACAAACATACTATAAGATGTTTTTGCCCGTCAGCTCCAAATTCACCCTTTGATTCCGCTGTGTGAGGTTCCGCGTTCCTCTGCCTATGTCCGCCGTACTGCCGATACCGAAGGCTGCGCGTAAAGAGGGTTAGAGTTAGCGAAGGGCGGGGACGCCACGCTTCCCGGTTCTTCCGGTTGGCGCCGGCGGTCTCGCAGTGCACGAGGCTTCACTTCGGGACTCTGGCCCCCCCAACAGGCTCCCAGTGTTCGGCTGGGGCGGGGCCCGCGGTGGCCGGCAGCTTCCCTGCCTTCTGCCTCCCTTGAGCCTTACCAGATTGGTGCTTCTGGTGGGACGCCTCCCAATGAGCATCACTCACAGGCATCCGGGGCACACTTCCCATAACTCCCAGAGAGCAAGTTTCTAGAAAGTTCCAGCAGTGGGGAGGCGCCACAACTTCTCTGCCATTTTGGGAAGTGCGGCCGCAGCTCCTTCGGCAAGGTCAAGACTTCATGACTACGTAAGTGGGCAGTTTTTCCCTGGATGCTTTAATTTCTCCCCAGAAGGTGTCCTTTTTCCTAGGAAAGCTTCTTTTCTGGGGTGTTCTTTGTCCGGTGAGTGGTACGGCTTCGCTCTGTGGACACTACCATGGGCGCGTGTGTCAGCTGTCGGGGAGCCTTTTCCTTGGACACCCCGTCTCGGTTATGTTGTGGGGCTGGGGAGCTTTTCTTGGGGACTCCCTCTTAGTGATGCGACGAACTTTTCCTGCTGCAATGACTGAACCCAAGGGTGGGGACCCTACATTGGTCGCCTGTGTCACCTTCGGGTGCGGCGGTGTTTCTTCCCCGCTTGGCCACGACCCTGCGGGGAGACTCTGCCTTAGGGACTCTGTCTGTGTTCGGGGCTGGGGTGAGGGTGGCTGTCCTGCGGACACATGATCACTGCCCTGTGGGTTCACTCTCTGTCGCGGGGTTTATCTCAGCCCGCGAGATACTCTTCGCTGGGTGCTGATGTCAGCCGTGGGGCACATTTGGCCTTGGATGTTGCTCACTCTCAGCTAGGATGTGTTGGCTTTTCTTTGGATCTGTTTATCCCCGATTGGGACGCCTATCGGATGCTTTCTCTCGGTGCCGGGTTTTTAAATTATTATCTGTGGGTGCTGTCTCCCAGTGCTGCGAGGGAGTGGGGTGCTGTTTCTTGGATTCTCTAAGCCTATGGTGGGACTCTCAGAGCTCTGTGTCAGCCATGAGGGAGGCCACCTGACCTTGGGAGCTCTATCTGGACCCGGGTTGGGGTGCTTTTCCTCCGTTGGTTCTCAGTCGTGAAGGAGCTCTTTCCCCGGGAACTATCTCACCTTTCAGCCGTACCCATCGGGTGTCTGTGTAGGAAACATTTCTGTCCAGAAATGTTTGAAGGTTCCAGATGCACATCCTGGGTGTGCAATTAGTCTTTCATTTCAGCCACTCTGATGGGTGTGCAGTGATCTCTCCTTATGTCTGCATTTGCAGTTTTGGGCATGCCGCCAAGTCTGGCTAATCGTTGTATTTTTTGGTAGAGATGGCGTTTCGCCAAGTTGCCCAGGCTGGTCTCGAACCCTTGGGCTCAAGTGGCCTCTGCCTGCATCAGCCTCCCAAGGTGCTGGGATTACAGGTATGAGCCACTGTGCCCAGCTATTTATTATTTTTAGAGCACTTTTTAAATGTGTTTATTCGCCATTTAAATATGTCTTTTACGATGTCCCTTTTCAGCACTTTTCCTCCAAATTTTATTGAGATATTTGTATTTTAAAAATGGATTCGTGGTTTACATATAAGTTCTGGGTTTCAGTTAGACACATACACACAGGCATATATGTACATGTATTAAAATACACACACAATTTTAGTATCTTCTACAAATCTGTTTTGCTTTTACACTATCTCAATATTGTGTTTTAGATGAACAGATTCTCTTAATTTTATTAATCAGTTTCTTGTTTAGGGCTGGTGCTTCCTATTATTTTAAGAATAATCTTTGCCTCGCCCAATGCCATGATGATAATATTCTAAGCTGTCTTTTAGATCTCCCGTTCATCTCAAATAAATTTTCATGGATTGGAGTAAAGTCATAGTCTGGGTATATTTTATGTGATGATTAAAGTCATCTTTGAGTATGACTCTTATGAATGAGTACTCAGCTGTTTCCTGCACGTTTTATTGCAATGTTTATTTTTTAAAATTGATTTGTAGTTCTGGTTATATTCTGGATTCCACTCATTTTTTTGTCAGATATATACATATATATGATTAATGTATATTTTTATATATAACCTATACTATATATTATATAATATGTAATCTACAGATATGCTTTGCTTTTTCACTCCTAAGACTGTCTTTTGAGGAATACAAGTTTTACATTTAATTATGTCTAATTAAACAATGTATTCTTTATCGTTAGTGCCTTTTTATCCTAATCAAAAATACCTTGGCCTATTCTAAAGCTGTAACACTAATATCTTATGTTTTTACTGGATTTACTATCCATCTTTAGTAACTTTTTCTGGAGTGGGATGGGGTAAGAGTCCAAGTTTGTATTTTCCCTGCATTTATGAAGTGCATTTTTTAAAAACACTAGTCTTTCCACTCTTCTGTGGTAAATCTAGCTGTTTTCCATTTCTAGATCCTTTCTGGCCTCCATGTCCTCTACCTTTAGTGTATTTGTCTGTCATTGCTCCAATACCATACTGTTTCAATTACTCTACCGTTATGGTGAATCTCATGTTTAGTAGTGTATGTCTACAAACTTAGTTCTTTTTCTTAAATATTGTCTTAGCTTTTCCA
The DNA here is from genome assembly GCF_049354715.1 of Callithrix jacchus. Classification (NCBI taxonomy): domain Eukaryota; kingdom Metazoa; phylum Chordata; class Mammalia; order Primates; family Cebidae; genus Callithrix; species Callithrix jacchus. Next base: position 132,691,605 of record NC_133524.1, on the reverse strand, counting down.
AATATATATATGTTCCTTTTTCTCCGCAACCTTGCCAGCATCTGTAGTTTTTTGACGTTTTAATAATCGCCATTCTGACTAGTGTGCGATGGTATCTTATTATGGTTTTGATTTGCATTTCTCTAATGATCAGTGATGTTGAGCTTTTCTTCATATGTTTGTTGGCCGCATGAATATCTTCTTTTGAGAAGTGTCTGTTCACGTCCTTTGCCTACTTTTTAATGGGGTTGTTTAATTTTCTTTTGTAAATGTGTTTAAGTTTCTTGTAGACTCTGGATATTAGACCTTTGTCAGATAGACAGATTGCAGAAGTTTTCTCCCATTCTGTAGGTTGTCTGTTCACTCTGATTATTGTTCATTTTGCTCTGCAGAAGGCTTTTAGTTTCATTAGATACCATTTGTCAGATTTTTATTTTGTTGCCATGGCTTTTGGCATTTCTGTCATGAAATCTTTGGCCGAACTTATGCCCTGAATAATATTGCCTTGATTTTCTTATAGGGTTTTTATAGTTTTGGATGTTACATTTAAGTATTTAATCCATCTTCCGTTAATTTTTGTATAAGTTGTAAGGAAGGGGCCCAGTTTCAAATTTTGTATATGGCTAGCCAATTCTCCCAGTATCATTAATTAAATAGGGAATCCTGTCTCCATTGCTTATTTTTGTCAGGTTTGTCAAGATCAGATGTTTATCATTGTGTGATCTTACTTCCAAGTTCTCTGTTCTGGTCCATTGGTCCATGTATCTGTTTTTCTACCAGTACCATGCCGTCTTGGTTACTGTTGCCCCATGGTATAGTTTGAAGTTAGGTAGCATGATGCCTCCAGCTTTCTCCCTTTTGCTTAGGATTGTCTTGGCGATTGTGGCCTTTTTGGGGGGGATCCATATGAAAATTAAAAGGGTTTCTTCTACTTCTGTGAAGAATGTCCATGGTAGTTTAATGGGAATAGCATTGAATCTCTCAATTACTTTGGGCAGTATGGCCATTTTCACGATATTCATTCTTCCTATCCATGAGCACGGAGTGTTTTTCCATTTGTTTGTGTCCTCTTCGATTTCTTTGAGCAGTGGTTTGAAGTTCTCTCTGAGGAAGTCCTTCACTTCCCTTGTTAGCTGTATTCATAAGTATTTTATTCTTTTTGTAGCAATTGTGAATGGGAGTTCATTCATGATTTGGCTCTCTGCTTGCCTGTTTTTGGTATATAGGGATGCTAGCAATTTTTGCGCATGGATTTTATATCATGAGAGTTTGCTGAAGTTGCTTATCATCTTCAGAAACTTTTGGACTGAGATGATGGTATTTTCTATATATGGGGCCATGTCATCTGCAAAGAAAGATAACTTCATGTCCTCTTTCCCTATTTGAATACCCTTTCTTTCTTTGTCTTGCCTGATTGCCCTGGCCAGAATGTCTGATAGTATTTTGGATAGGACTGGTGAGGGAGGGCATCCTTGTCTTGTGCAAGTTTCAAGAGGAATGCTTCCAGCTTTTTCCCATTCGATATGATATTGGCTGTGAGTTTGTCATATATGACTCTTACTGTCTTGAGATGTATTCATTCAGTACCTGGTTTCTTTAGAGCTTTTTTTTTTTTTTTTTTTTTTTTTTTTTTTTTGAGACGGAGTTTCGCTCTTGTTACCCAGGTTGGAGTGCAATGGCGCAATCTCGGCTCACCGCAACCTCCGCCTCCTGGGTTCAGGCAATTCTCCTGCCTCAGCCTCCCGAGTAGCTGGGATTACAGGCATGCGCCACCATGCCCAGCTAATTTTTTGTATTTTTAGTAGAGACGGGGTTTCACCATGTTGAGCAGGATGGTCTCGATCTCTTAACCTCGTGATCCACCCACCTCGGCCTCCCAAAGCGCTGGGATTACAGGCTTGAGCCACCGCGCCCGGCCCAGGAGCTTTTAATATAATGGGATGTTGAATTTTATCAAAGGCCTTTTCTGCATCCATTGAGATAATCATGTGGTTTTTGCCTTTAGTTCTATTTATGTGATGAATTACATTTCTTGATTTACCTATTCTGAACTGACCTTGAGTCCTGGCAATGAAGCCAACTTGATCATGGTAGATAAGTTTTTTGATGTGCTGCTCGATTCAGTTGGCCAGTATTTTATTAAGGATTTTTGTGTCATTGCTCATCAGGAACACCAGCCTGAAGTGTTTGTTGTTGCTGTATCTCTGCCAGATTTTGGTATCCGGATGATGCTGGTCTCCTAAAATGTAGTAGGAGTCCCTCCTTTTCAATTTTTTGATATAGTTTCAGTAGAAATAGTGCCAAATTGTACTTTTTAAGTAGGCAGGAGCATATTCTCGGGTTATCTTTTGATGGCAGGACCTTTTAGTTAACCTAGTATATCCTTCAATTTCATGTTTTATTTACCACCAGTATTTCAAAGCACCTCCTGCCCCTGCCTGGCTCCAAAATGAACATATTTGAGTCTCCATAAGGTTGGAGGTGGGAAAATTTACCTTTTCAATCGATGCTACCTTTCACTGTCTACCTATATTATCTAATAATATATTAATCAGTATTAGTTAATAAGTAACTTTCAACAACTAAAAAATAAAAACGGTATTTGCTATTATTTGTCCCCTAACAAGGGCTGAGAGACAATTATGTGTACTACATTAGAGAGATAAGCATGTTTCTTGCCTTGGTTGATGAAAGCCACTCATTCCCCAAGCACTCCGATTAATCATGACTGTACCATGTTTGACTTTGGAAAACACCTTGTATTTTGCCTTCGCTTGTTTCATTGAAACTACATTATAGTTGGCTTGCCTTTTCTGGGAGCATCGTGTGTGATGATGAATCTTTGACCTTTGGCTAAAACTTAATGATATAAATGCATGGCTGTGTATGCATATGAAGACTGTGACTTTGCAATGGTTGTATTTGTCTTTAATGGAATATGTTCACTGATGTTTTTCAGCAAATGAGGAGTGACAAAGTAAATCAGGCTGCAAGAAGGCATCGAAGGAAAAGGAGACGTTCCAGAAAATCCAAGAGATGCTATTATTCTACGACAAGGCAGGGTACGTCCCTGTGGTTACACCAACAGGAAGCTGAGGGGGAATCCAATCTTTGGGCTTCAATCGTGTCAAAGGACATTTGTGGCCTTGTCCTTGAAGGATGAACAGATATGAGCACATTTGCAAGTGGAAGGGCAAGGTACTAATTAGGTGCAACAATTTGCAGTTGCTGCAAGCGTGAGATGAATAAAGCAGGTTCCTGAGGCAGAAGGAGGTGGTGGGCACAACAAGAGGACAGGTCTGCTCACTTTCCGCCTGTCCACACACTCCTCTCTAACCCAGTGCAGTATGGCTTCTTCTTAGTCTACTCCAATGAAAATAGTGCCATCGAGGTCGCCATGTTTGCTGCACTTTGACATCAATTCCTCAGCAGCATGTGACACAGTTGTTTACGCCCTCCTGCACGGAAAACTTCTTGGGTCCCCAGACACCTGGATTTCTTACTCTGTTACTAAGGGCTCATTTTCCTTCTCCTTTTTTGTTTTTCTCCTCTTCCTTCCCACTTCTAAATATTTCAGGGCACCAAAACTTGATCTTAACCTCTCTTCTCTTCAATATACTATCTCCATAGGTGATGTCATGCTGTCTTAGAATTTTAAATGATTGACACTACAAGAACTGTCACCATTAAACTTCTAGGCTACGACTTGCTCCTGAAATCCAAACTCATAAACAACTACACGTGTTGTATCTCTATAGGGTGTCTAATAGGCATCTACATTTCAACCAGCTCTGCAAGTTCAAATTTCTGACCTCCCTCTCTCCAAAAATACTTTACTCACAACCTTCACTGTTTCAGTTAAAGACACTGTCCATTAGGTGAAACATCCACAAAGGTGTAACAAGCAGCTGTTCACAGGTATGGGGGATTCAGAAGTCCTGGTTTTAGAGTTTTCAGCTCTCCACGGTACAAATAATCCCACCATGGCCTAGTTCAAGCTGTCGACATAAGGTCACTGAACCAGAATCAGGAAGAGTTGGCAGCATTCTGCTCCCGTAGTCGGTTGCCTAACCCCTCCTGCACATCCCTGGTATACTTTTACTTAGTAGGTCACCCCAAAATACTTAAAGTCACTTATGATTTCTCTTATGATTCTTTTATTATTCTCTCATTTCCAATCTCTTATCAAGTTCAGCAGTCAATGCCCAGTATAAACTCTGCATCCCACCATTTCCCGCTATCACTCCAGTGCACACTGCCGTGATCGCTGACCAAGGTAGTACAACATCTTCTTAGCTCTCTTTCTAATCTTCCCTCATCTGTAGCATACTCTCTAACCCTGTGGCTAGAAAATTAGGTCAGCATGCCATTTCCCTCCTAAAACCCAATCCTCAACTCTCCCTCTCCTAACAAGGGTCCCATCCATTTTCTCCTGGCTCTCTTTGCCTCTGTCTAACACCCTGTAGTGCCCAGTCCATTCCCACTCCAGCCCCTACCCTTGGCCTCACCGCAGTCTGGAACTCTCCCTCTGCCTCTGCACAGAAGGCTCTGCTTTTTCCTCCAAGCCCTGTCCAATGGCACTTCTTCAGATGGCTCTGCCCAAGGAGCCAGAGCCCCTGAGGCTCCCTCTGCTGCTGTCTCCCTCAGGAATGTGGACTACTTCCCCGACACCAGCCCAATGCTGCTTGTTTCATTTGCTCATTGTGTATGTCCTGTCTGACTGCCCCATGGGGATATGAGTCCCACAAAGGCAGGGACCGTTGCTCTCCGTCCTCTTTACTGCTGATCCCCAGCTCCTGGCATGCCGCCTGCCACAGACAGTGAATAAATGAAAGAGGTGACAGACCTGGAGTAAAAAGAATGTTACTTTTCCAGACAAAAGGGGAGGATCTGTAGAATCACGTAAAAACTAGGGATGTGTGACAATGGAGTGGAGATAAGAGTGTTCAACTCCAATAGCCACCTCTATTTTCTCAGATTATATGATGTAGAAAGGAGGCAAGTTAACAAGGCCTCACTTAGTCTGGCTTTCCTGCTGCGCACAGCATGGCATGTATAGGTGAACTATAAAAGCGATATCAAATGAGAATTGCAAAGGGCAGCAAGATGATGCAAAATGATGAGTGCAAGAAATCTGTGAATGTTTATTCTACTGTCGTACTTACTACATACCATCGTTATGCCAAGAGATACATACGTAGTTTTATTGTGTAATCTGACCTGATATATGTTTTAATGTGGTAATTCCTTCTGTTTCGTGAAATGAATAATTCCATAGAAACTGATTCATACATAGCTGTCTCACCGGGATGATGGGACAAAACACACTTATCTTGCAACTGAGCCTCTTCATTTGGTTTCCAGATGCTAGCGTCACTAACAATGTCTGTGAAGAAAAGGTTAAAAATGGCCAACCAACACCCGATAATGTCTTTCCAACTGTTCCATCAGCACTTGTTAATATGGTAGCAGCTGGTATTTCATCCCTGGGTTTCGGTGATCAGTGTAAGTTTGTTCACTTGTTGTACTGTCCTATTTGATTTCCGTATACATTCATGGCGTCATGATGGAAGATGGTAATTTTGTTGTATTATCTTTTCTGGCCTCAATTTTAGGGTTCTGAGATTGCTAACTGGTATGTCCTCCTCCTTTATGAGATAATTTCCTAGATATTGAGCATCCCAGGGGTATGCCTGTGCGGTAGACATAATGCACATTACACACAGCTCAACCACTTCATTTGGTTTCCAGATGCTGCAGTGACTCATAACGTCCATGAAGAGAAGATGAATAACGGCCAACCAGCACCTCATACCGTCTTTTCAACTGCTCCACCAGGTCTTGGTAATTTGGCAGCCCCTAGAATTTCATCCACGAGGACCAGAGATCTGTGTATGTCTGCTTCTTTATTGTACTATCCTACCTGATTTCCATAAGCAGGCATATTTTCATGAACGGTAGAAGGTGGTTTTGTTTCATATTCTTTCCTAGCCTCCATTTGGGGGATATCAGATGGCCACCTGGCATATTCTCTCCTGATTTTCTAGATAATTTTCTAGAAACTGAGCATCAGAGGGATATTCCTGTGGGGTTGACATAATGCACTTACTTCAGAGCTCAACCTCTTCACTTGGTTTCCACCTACTACCGTCAATCACAATATCCGTGAGGAAAGGATGGAAAATGGTCAACTGCAACCAGATAGTGTCTTGTCAAATGTTCGGTCACAGCTGATTTATATGACAGGATCTGGTATTCTAGTAATGAATACCAGAGATGTGTGTATGTTTGTTTATTAGATGTAGTATCCTACTAGGATTCCATATGCATGCGTAATGTCATGAAGAGGAGAAGGTCGTTTTGGTGACTTATCTTTCCCAACCTCAATTTGATGGAACTCGAATCATTATATGATGTCTGCTCCTGCTTTATCAGATAATTTCCTAGAAAGTGAAGATCAGAGGGATATACCAGTGAGGTTGTCATAATGCACTTACCTCACAGCTCAACCTCTTTGTTTGGTTTTCAGATGCTACTGTCACTCAAAATGTCCATGAACAGAAGATGGAAAATGGCCAACCCCAAACTGATAAAGTCTTGTCAACTGTTCCACTATGCCTTGGTCATATGACTGCAGCTGGTATTCCATCCATGAGTATCAGGGATCTGTGTATGTCTTTTAATTAGTAGTACTGAATAGTTGGTTTCCCTAACATGCATATGTGCATGAATGGTAGAAGTCAGTTTTCTTGTATTTTCTTTCCTACTCTCAATTTGAGGGGTCTCAGATGGCCACATATCATCCGTCCATCCGTCCGTCCTTCCGTCCTTCCTTCCTCTTTTATCTCTCTTTTTTTTCTTTTTTTCTTTCAAAACTGATTTTCACTCTCTCGCCCAGGCTGTAGCGCAGTGATGCTATCTCGGTCGCTGCAATCTCCACCTCCCGGGTTCAAGTGATTCTCCTGCCTCAGCCTCCTGAGTAGCTGGGATAACAGGCATGCACCACCACGCCCAGCTAATATTTGTATTTTTAGTAGAGACAGGGTTTCACCGTGTCGGCCAGGATGGTCTTGATCTCTTGACCTCGAGATCCACCCGCCTCAGCCTTCCAAAGTGCTGGGATTACAGACGTGAGCCACCGTGCCCAGCCAGATCCTACCCTGTCTCTTAGATAATTTCGTAGAAACTGAGCATCAGAGGGTTACACCTGTGGGACTGACATAATGCATTTACATCACAGCTCAACCTTTTCCTTTGGTTTCCAGATTCTACTGTTCCTCAGAATGTCTGTGAAGAGAAGATAGAAAATGAACAAATGGCACCTGATAGATTCTTGTCAAGTGTTATAGAAGGGTTTATAAATTTCGCAGGGGCTGGTATTCCACCCCTGAGTACTGGGGATCAGCGTATGTTTGTTTACTAGTTATACTGTCCTACTGGGATTCCGTATGCATGCAATGACATGCAGGGAAAACGGTGGTTTTGTTTTATTATTGTTTCTGGTCTGAATTTCTGGCGTCTCATTTTCCACCTGATATGTCCTGCTTTATGGGTTAACTTCATAGAAACTGACCACCAGAGGGATATACCTGTGGCGTTGACATAATGCACTTTCCTCAGAGCTTGAACTCTTCATTTGGTTTCCAGATGCTACCATCACTCACAATATCAATGAAGAGAGAATGAAAAATGGCCAGCCCCAACATGGTAACGTCTTGTCAACTGATTCCACAGGGCTTTGTAATATGGTAGCAACTGCTATTCCGGCCATGAGTCCCAGAGATCGCTATATGTCCGCTTATAAGTTGTACTGTCCTACTTGCTTTTCACAAGCATTGGTAGTACCTTCTGAAGGGAAGCAGGTGGTTTTCTTGTATTATATTTTCTGAACTAAATCTGAGTGGTCCCAGATATATACACCACCTTATATATCCTCCTGCTTTATGAAATAATTTCATGGAAAGTGAGCATCAGAGGGATATACGTATGGTTTGGCCTAATGCACTTACCTCACAGCTCAACTTCTTCCTTTGATTTCCAGACGCTACCATCACTCACAGCGTCCATGAACAGAAGATGGGATATGTCCAACCAGCACCTGACAACGTGTTGTTGACACGTCCACCACGACTTATTAATATGGCAGGCACTGGTATTTCATCCATGAGTACCAGGGATCTGGCTAAGTTTGTGTGTTAGTATTACTGTCCTACTTCGTTTCCATATGCATGTATAGTGTCAAAAAAGGTAGGAGGTGGTTGTGTTATACTATGTTTCCAGGCCTCAATTTCAGGGGTCTCAGATGGCAACCTGGTATATCCTCTGGTTTATGAGATAATTTCCTAGAAACTGAGCACAGATATATCTGTGGAGTTACCATAATACACTTACTCACATCTCTTCATTTTGTTTCCAGATGCTACCAAAACTTATAATGTCCTTAAGGAGAAGATGGAAAAGGGCGAACACCAACATGGCAACATCTCATCAACTGCTCCAATAGGACTTACTAATGTGGCAGGAGCTGCTATTCCAGCCATGAGTACCGATGGTCTGTGTATGTTCACTTTTTAGTTGGATTTTCCTACTTTGTCTCCATATGCATGTATATTGTCAGGAAGGGGAGATGGAGATCTTGTTGTATTATCTTTCTTGATATCAGTTTGAGGGGTCCCAGATGCCGCTCATGTCATCTTGATTTGTGCAAAAATTTCTCAGGAGCTGAGCATCACAGGGATATACCTGTGGGGGCGGCATAATGCACCTACTCCTATCTTGACCTCTTCATTTGTTTTCCAGATGCCACCGTCAGTCACAATGTCCATGAACAGAGGATGGAAAATGACCAACCACAACAGGATAACGTCTGGCCAAATATTCTAGCATGGTTTATTAATATGGCAGGAGCTGGTATTCCAGCAATGAGTACCAGGGATCTGTGTATGTTCATTTTTTACTTGTACTGTCCTCCTTGGTTTCCATATGCAGGCATAGTGCCATGAAGGGAAGAAGGTTGTTTTGTGAATTGTCTTCCTTGGCCTCATTTTGAGGAGCCACAGATCATTATTTGATGTGTTCTTTTGCTTTATGGTATTATTTCCTAGGAACTGATCATCAATGGGATATACTGGTGGCATTGACGTAATTCACTTACTTCAAGCTCAAAATCTTCCTTTGGTTTCCAGATGGTACCATCTCTCACAATGTACATGAAGAGAAGATGGAAAATGGCCCATCCCAAACTGGTAATCTCATGTCACCTGTTCCACCACTGCTTGGTCATATGGTAGCAGCTGCTCTTCCATGCATGAGTACCAGGGATCTGTGTATGTCTCTTAATTAGTTGTAGTGTCATCACTGGTTTCCATATGATTGCATATTTCATGAAAGGTACAAAGTGGTTTTATAGCATATACTTTGGTGGGATCAATTGGAGGGTTCTCACAGGGCCACCTGGCATATCCTCCCCTGCTTTATTAGATAATTTCCTAGAAACTGAGCGTCAGAGAGATAGACCTATAGGGCTGATATAATGCACTTAGCTCACAGCTGAAACTCTTCATGTGGTTTGCAGGTTTTACCATTGCTCAACATGTCTGTGAAGGAAAGATAAAAAGTGACAAAACAGCACCTCATGAATTCTTGTCAACTATTACAGCAGGGCTTAGGAATTTCACAGAAGCAGGTATTCAACCCCCGAGTACCAGGGATCTCTGCATGTTTATTTACTAACTACGTTGTGCTACTTGGTTTCCATAAACATGCAGTATCATGCAGGGAAAAAGGTGCTTTGGTTGTATTATCTTTTCCGACCTAAACTTGAAGGGTCTCAGATCGCCACCTGATACAGCCTCTTGTGTGATGGAACAATTTCTTAAAAACTCATTGTCAGAAGGACATACATGTGGCGTTGACATAAGCACTTACCTCACAGCTCAACCACTTCCTTTGGTTTCCAGATGCTGCGGTCACTCAGAATGTCCGTGAAGAGAAGATAAATAACCGCCAACCAGCACCTGATAACGTCTTACCAGGTGCTCCACCAGGGCTTGGTAATTTGGCAGCAGCTGGAATTTCATCCACGAGGACCAGAGATCTGTGTATGTCTGCTTCTTAATTGTACCGTCCTACTTGGTTTCCCTAAGGGGCATTGTTTGATGAATGCTACAAGTCAATTTTGTTCTATATACGTTCCTCACCTCAATTCGAGGGGTATCTGATGTGCACTTGGCATATTCACCCATGCTTTCTTTGATAATTTCCTTGAAACTGAGCATCAGAGGGATATCATACCAGTGGGGTTGACATAATACACTTACCTCACAGCTCAACCACTTCACTTGGTTTTCAGATGCTGCAGTCACTCATAAAATCCTCGAAGAGAAGATAAATAACGGCCAATCAGCACCTGATAACCTCTTGTCAACTGCTCCACCAGGTCTTGGTAATATGGCAGCAGCTGGACTTTCATCTAAGAGGACCAGAGATCTGTGTACGTCTGCTTCTTAGTTGTACTGTGCTATTTGGTTTCCCTAAGGAGGCATTGTTTGATGAATGCTACAAGTTAATTTTGTTGGATATAGTTTACTAGCATCAATTTGAGGGGTATCAGATGGCCACGTGGCATATCAACCCCTGGATTCTTTGATAATTTCCTAGAAAGTGAGGATCAGAGGGATATACCTCTGGGGTTGACACACTGCACTTCCATCAAAGCTCAACCTCTTCATTTGGTTTTCAGATGCTACCATCACTCAAAATGTCTGCAAAGAGAAGATGGAAAATGACCAACCAACACCTAATAAGGTCTTGTCAACTGTTCTCCAAGGACTTCCTTATTTGGCAACAGCTGGTCTCCCAGCCATGAGCACCAGGGATCAGTGTATGTTTGCTTATTCATTTAGACTATCCTACCTGGTTTTCATAGGCATGCTTAGTGTCCTGAATGGGAGAAGGTGATTTTGTTGTATTGTCTTTCGTGAGCTGCATTTGAGTGTTCTCAGATCGCCACCTGGCATATCCTCTCTGGGTTTCTGAAATAATTTTCTAAAAAGTGAGCATCAGGAGGATATACCAGTGGGTTTAACATAATGCACGTAACTCAAAACTGAACCCCTTCATTTCATTTCCAGATGGTATGATCTCTCACAATGTCTGTGAGAAGAAGATTAAAAATGCCCAAGCAGTACCCAATGAAACCTTCCCAGCTAGTCCCCCAGCACTTATTAATATGGCAGCAGCTGTTGTGTCATCCATGAGCACCAGGGATCAGTGTACCTTTGTGCAATTGGTTTACTATCCTACTAGGTTTCCATATGCGTGCATAGTGTCATGAGGGAAGAATGTAGTTTTGTTGTACTATCTTTCCTGGCCTTAATCTTAAGGTTCTCAGAGTGCTACTTGGTATGTCCTTCTTCTTTATGAGATAATTTCCTGGATACTGAGCATCAGAGGGGTATGCTGTGGTTGACATAATGCACTTCCCTCACAGCCCAGTCATTTCTCTTGGTTTCCAGATGCTGCCGTCACTCACAATGTCCGTGAAGCCAAGATAAATAACGGCCAACTAGCACCTGACAATGTCTTGTCAGCTGCTCCACCAGGTCTTGGTAATACGGCAACAGCTGGAATTTCATCCACAAGGAACACAGGTCTGTGTAGGTCTGCTTCTTTGTCATACCGTCCGACTTGATTTCTCTAAGGAAGCACAGATCAATGAAAGCTACAAGTTCATTTTGTTGTATACATGTTCCTAGCGTCAATTTGAGGGGTATCAGATAGCCACATGGCATATGCAACTTTGCTGTCTTTGATAATTTTCTAGAAACTGAGGATCAGACAGAAATACCTCTGGGGCTGACATAATGTACTAACTTCACAGCTCAACCTCTTCATTTGTTTTCAGATGCTACCATCACTCAAAATGTCCGCAAAGAGAAGATGGAAAATAACCAACCAACACCTAATAACGTCTTGTCAACTGTTCTGCAAGGACTTCCATATTTGGCAACAGCTGGTCTCCCAGCCATGAGCACCAGGGATCAGTGTATGTTTGCTTATTCATTTGGACTATCCTACTTGGTTTTAATAGGCATGCCTAGTGTCCTGAACGGGAGAAGGTGATTTTGTTGTATTATCTTCTGTGAGCTGCATTTGAGTGTTCTCAGATCGCCATCTGGCATATCCTCTTCAGCTTTATGAAATAGTTTTCTAGAAACTGAATATCAGGAGGATATACATGTAGAGTTGACATAGTACACATAACTCAAAACTGAACCTCCTGATTTCATTTCCAGATTATACCATCACTCACAATGTCCATGAGGAGAAGATTAAAAATGCCCAAACGGCACCCAATAATGTCTTCTCAGGTATTCCACCAGCACGTATTAATATGGCAGCAGCGGGTGTTTCATCCATGAGTACCAGGGATCAGTGTACGTTTGTTCACTTGGCGTGCTGTCCTACTTGGTTTCTATATGCATGCGTAGTGCCATGAGAAAAGAATACAGTGTTGTTGTACTATCTTTACTGGCCTCAACTTTACGGTTCTCAGACTGCTAGTTGGTATGTCCTTCTTCTTTATGAGATCATTTCCTCGATACTGAGCATACGAGCGGTACGCCTGTACGGTTGACATAATGCATGAAACACACAGCTCTACCACTTCATTTGGTTTCCAGATGCTGCGGTCACTCACAACGTCCGTGAAGCGAAGATAAATAATGGTCAACTAGCACCTGATAACGTCTTGTCAACTGCTCCACCAGGGCTTGGTAATTTGGCAGCAGCTGGAATTTCATCCACGAGGACCAGAGATCTATGCATGTCTGCTTTTTAGTTGGACCATCGTACTTGGATTCCCTAAGGAGGCATTGTTTGATGAATGCTACAAGTTAATTTTGTTGTATATAGTTTCCTAGCATCAATTTGAGGGGGATCAGATAGCCACGTGGCATATCCTAAACTGGTTTCTTTCATAATTTCCAGGAAACTGAGGATCAGACGGATGTACCTCTGGGGTTGACATAATGTACTTACCTCACAGCTCAACCTCTTCATTTGGGTTTCAGATGCTACCGTCACTCAAAATGTCTGCAAAGAGAAGATGGAAAATAATGAACCAACAATTAATAACGTCTTGTCAACTGTTCTCCAAGGACTTCCTTATTTGGCAACAGCTGGTCTCCCAGCCATGAGCACCAGGGATCAGTGTATGTTTGATTATTCATTCGGACTATCCTACTTGGTTTTCATAGGCATGCCTAGTGTCCTGAACGGGAGAAGGTGATTTTGTTGTATTGTGTTCTGTGAGCTGCATTTGAGTGTTCTCAGATCGCCATCTGGCATATCCTCTTCAGCTTTATGAAATAGTTTTCTAGAAACTGAGTATCAGGTGGATATGCCTGTAGAGTTGACATAGCACACATAACTCAAAACTGAACCTCCTGATTTCATTTCCAGATTCTGCCATCACTCACAATGTTTGTGAGGAGAAGATTAAAAATGCACAAACAGCACCCAATAATGTTTTCTCAGTTATTCCACCAGCACGTATTAATATGGCAGCAGCAGGTGTTTCATCCATGAGTACCAGGGATCAGTGTAAGTTTGCTCACTTGGCGTGCTGTCCTACTTGGTTTCTATATGCATGCGTAGTGTCATGAGGGAAGAATACAGTGTTGTTGTACTATCCTTACTAGCCTCAACTTTACGGTTCTCAGATTGCTACTTTGTATGTCCTTCTTTTTCTTTGAGATAATTTCCTCATTACTGAACATCAGAGGGGTATGCCTGTGCGGTTGCCATAATGCACATAACGCACAGCTCAACCACTTCATTTGGTTTCCAGATGCTGCGGTTACTCACAATGTCCATGAAGCGAAGATAAATAACGGCCAACGAGCACTTGACACCATCTTGTCAACTGCTCCACCAGGGCTTGGTAATATGGCAGCAGCTGGAACTTCATCCACGAGGACCAGAGGTGTGTGTTTGTCTACTTCTTAGTTGTACTGTCCTACTTGGTGTCCCTAACCAGGCATAGTTTGATGAATGCTACAAATTAATTTTGTTGTCTATAATTTCCAAGCCTCAATTTGAGGGGCATCATATGTACATTTAGCATATTCACCCCTGCTGGCTTTATGAAATAGTTTTCCTATCCTCTCTGGCTTTATGAAATAGTTTTCTAGAAAGTGACCACCAGGAGGATATACCTGTGGGGTTAACATAATGCCCATACCTGAACACTGAACCCCTTCATTTCATTTCCATATGCTGCGATCACTCACAATGTTTGTGAGGGAAGATTAAAAATGCCCAAGCAGCACTCAATGAAACCTTCCCAGCTAGTTCCCCAGCACTTATTAATATGGCAGCAGCTGTTGTGTCATCCATGAGCACCAGGTATCAGTGTACCTTTGTGCAATTGGTTTACAATCCTACTAGGTTTCCATATGCGTGCATAGTGTCATGAGGGGAGAATGTAGTTTTTGTACTATCTTTCCTGGCCTCAATCTTAAGCTTCTCAGACTGCTACTTGGTATGTCCTTCTTCGTTATGAGATAATTTCCTAGATACTGAGCATCAGAGGGATATGCCTGTGCCATTCACAAAATGCACTTACCTCACAGCCCAGCCATTTCTGTTGGTTTCCAGATGCTGCAGTCACTCACAATATCCGTGAAGCAAAGATAAATAACATCCAACTAGCACCTGACAACGTGTTGTCAGCTGCTCCACCAGGTCTTGGTAATATGGTAGCAGCCGGAATTTCATCCATGAAAACCACAGGTCTGTGTATGTCTGCTTCTTAGTTGTACTGTCCTACTTGGTTTCCCTAAGGAGGCATAGTTTTATGAATGCTACAAGTTAATTTTGTTGTATGTACTTTCCTAGCCTCACTTTGCGGGGTATGAGATAGCCACGTGGCATACCCTACCCTGGTTTCTTTGATAATTTCCTAGAAAGTGAGGATCATAGGGATATACCTCTGGGGTTGACATAATGTACTTAGCTCACAGCTCAACCTCTTCCTTTGGTTTTCAGGTGCAACCGTCACTCAAAATGTCTGCAAAGAAAAGACCGAAAATAAGCAACCAACACCTAGTAACGTCTTGTCAACTGTTCTCCAAGGACTTCCTTATTTGGCAACAGCTGGTCTCCCAGCCATGAGCGCCAGGGATCAGTGTATGTTTGCTTATTCATTTGGACTATCCTACTTGGTTTTCATAGGCATGCCTAGTGTCCTGAATGGGAGAAGGTGATTTTGTTGTATTATCTTTCATGAGCTGTATTTGAGTGTTCTCAGATGCCCATCTGGCATATCATTTCTGATTTTATGAAATAGTTTTCTAGAAACTGAGCATCAGGCTGATATACCTGTGGGGTTTAGATAATGCACTTAATTCAAATCTAAACCTTTTCATTTTGTTTCCAGATGCTACCATCACTCACACTGTCCATGAGGCAAGGATAAAAAATGCTGAAGGAGCACCCAATAAAGTCTTCCCAACTGTTTCCCCTACACATATTAATATGGCAGCAGCGGGTGTTTCATCCATGAAGACCAGGGATCAGTGTACGTTTGTTCACTCAGTGCACTGTCCTACTTGGTTTCCACATGCTTGCATAGTGTAAGCAGGAAAGAATGTAGTGTTGTTTTACTGTCTTTCCTGGCCTCAATTTTAGGGTTCTCAGATTACTAGCTGGTATATCTTTCTTCTGTATGACATAATTTCCTAGATACTACCCATGAGAGTGGTAAACCTATGTAGTTGACATAATGCACTTACCTAACAGCAAAACCACTTTGTTTGGTTTCCAGATGCTGCAGTCACTCACAATGTTCGTAAAGAGAAGATAAATAATGGCCAACCAGCAACTGATAACGTCTTGTCAACTGCTCCACCAGGGCTTGGTAATATGGCAGCAGCTGGAATTTCATCCAGGAGGACCAGAGATCTGTGTATGTCTGCTTCTTAGTTGTGCTGTCCTACTCGGTTTCCCTAAGCAGGCATAATTTCATGAATGGTAGAGGGTAACTCTGTTGTAAATACCTTAGTAGCCTCAATTTGAGGGTTATCAGATGTCCACTTGGCATATGCACCCCTGCTTTTTTTGATGATTACCTAGAAACTGATCATCAGAGGGATATACCTGTGCAGTTCACATGATGTATTTACTTCACAGCTCAACCTCTTCATTTGGTTTTCTTTCAGATGCTACCGTCACTCAAAATGTCCATGAAGAGGAGCTGGAAAATAAGCAACCAACATCTAATAACGACTTGTTGACTGTTCTACAAACACTTACATTTTTGGCCAAAGCTGTTCTGCCAGCCATGAGCACCAGGAATCAGTGTATGTTTGCTTATTCCTTTGTACTATCCTACCTTGTTTTCATAGGTATGACTAGTGTCCTGAATAGGAGAAAGTGATTTTGTTGTATTATATTTCGTGAGCACATTTGAGTGTTCTCAGATGCCCATCTGGCATATCCTCTCTGGCTTTTTGAAATAGTTTTCTAGAAACTGACCATCAGGGGGATATACCTGTGGGCTGACATAATGCCCTTAACTCAAAACTTAACGTCTTCATTGTCTTTCCAGATTCTACCATCACTCACAACGTCCACGAGGAGAAGATTAAAAATGCTGAAGCAGAACCCAATAATGTCTTCTCAACTATTCCCCCAGCACTTATTAATATGGGAGCAGCTGGTGTTTCATCCATGAGTACCAGGGATCAGTGTATGTTTGTTCACTCAATATACTGTCCTACTTGGTTTCTCTATGCATGCATAGTGTCATGAGGACAGAATCTAGTGTTGTTGTACTATCTTTCCTGGCCTCAATTTTAGGGTTCTCAGATTGCTACCTGGTATATTCTTCTCCAAGTGATAATTTCCTAGCTGCTGAGCATCTGAGGGCTATGCCTGTGTGGTTTACATAATGCAAGTAACTCACAGCTCAACCATTTCATTTGGTTTCCAGATGCTGCAGTCACGCACAGCGTCCGTGAAGAGAAGAGAAGTAACAGCCAACCGGTACCTGATAACGTCTTGTCAACTGCTCCACCAGGGCTTGGTAATATGGCAGCAGCTGGAATTTCATCCAGGAGGACCAGAGATCTGTGTATGTCTGCTTCTTAGTTGTGCTGTCCTACTCGGTTTCCCTAAGCAGGCATAATTTCATGAATGGTAGAGGGTAACTCTGTTGTAAATACCTTAGTAGCCTCAATTTGAGGGTTATCAGATGTCCACTTGGCATATGCACCCCTGCTTTTTTTGATGATTACCTAGAAACTGATCATCAGAGGGATATACCTGTGCAGTTCACATGATGTATTTACTTCACAGCTCAACCTCTTCATTTGGTTTTCTTTCAGATGCTACCGTCACTCAAAATGTCCGTGAAAAGGAGCTGGAAAATAAGCAACCAACATCTAATAACGATTTGTTGACTGTTCTACAAACACTTACATTTTTGGCCACAGCTGTTCTGCCAGCCATGAGCACCAGGGATCAGTGTATGTTTGCTTATTCATTTGTACTATCCTACCTGGTTTTCATAGGCATGACTAGTGTCCTGAATAGGAGAAAGTGATTTTGTTGTATTTTATTTCGTGAGCACATTTGAGTGTTCTCAGATGCCCATCTGGCATATCCTCTCTGGCTTTTTGAAATCGTTGTCTAGAAACTGATCATCAGGGGGATATACCTGTGGGCTGACATAATGCCCTTAACTCAAAACTTAACGTCTTCATTGTCTTTCCAGATTCTACCATCAGTCACAACGTCCACGAGGAGAAGATTAAAAATGCTGAAGCAGAACACAATAATGTCTTCTCAACTATTCCCCCAGCACTTATTAATATGGGAGCAGCTGGTGTTTCATCCATGAGTACCAGGGATCAGTGTATGTTTGTTCACTCGATATAATGTCCTACTTGTTTTTTATATGCATGCATAGCGTCATGAGGACAGAATCTAGTGTTGTTGTACTATCTTTCCTGGCCTCAATTTTAGGGTTCTCAGATTGCTACCTGGTATATTCTTCTCCAAGTGATAATTTCCTAGCTGCTGAGCATCTGAGGGCTATGCCTGTGTGGTTTACATAATGCAAATTACTCACAGCTCAACCATTTCATTTGGTTTCCAGATGCTGCAATCACGCACAGCATCCGTGAAGAGAAGAGAAGTAACAGCCAACCGGTACCTGATAACGTCTTGTCAACTGCTCCACCAGGGCTTGGTAATATGGCAGCAGCTGGAATTTCATCCAGGAGGACCAGAGATCTGTGTATGTCTGCTTCTTAGTTGTGCTGTCCTACTCGGTTTCCCTAAGCAGGCATAATTTCTTCGATGGTAGAGGGTAATTTTGTGGTATATACTTTCCTAGCCTCAATATGAAGGATATCAGAGGGCAACTTGGCATATCCACCCCTGTTCTCTTTGATAATTTCCTAGAAACTCAGCATCAGAGGGATGTACCTGTGTGGTTGAAATAACGCACGTACATCACAGCTCAACCTCTTCATTTGGTTTTCAGATGCTATAGTCCATCTCAATGTCCATGAGGAGAGGATGGAAAATGGCAAATCCGCAACCGCATCACATGTAGTCAAATGTTCCTTCAGGGCTTACTAATATGGCAGGAGCTGCTCTTCTCGCCACGAGTACCATATAACTGTGTATCTTCTCTTATTAGTTGGATTTTCCTACTTGTTTTCCATATCCGCTCATAGTGTCATAAAGGGGAGAAAGTGGTTTTGTTTTATTCTCTTCCTTAAGTGCAATTTGAGGGGTCTCAGAACACTGCCGTCATGTCCTCCTGCTCCATGCAATAATTTATTAGAAGCTCTGCATCAGAAGAGTATACCTGTGTGTTTAAATAAGGCATTTATTTCACAGCTTGACCTGGTCATTTTGCTTCCAGATGCTACCACGACTCACAACATCCGTGAGGAGAGGATAGAAAATGCCCAACTGCAATTTAGTAACATCTTGTTAACTTTTCCACCAGGGTGTATTAACATGGCAGCAGCTGGTATTCCAGCCATGAGTACCAAGGATCTGTGTATGTTTCTGTATAAGTTGGAAAGTCTCACTTGGTTTTCATATGTATGCATAGTGTCATCAAGGGAAGGAGGTTGTTCAGTTGTACCTTCTTTCGTGAGCTCAATTTGAGGGGTTTCAGATGGCCACCTGGCATATCCTCCACTTTCATGGGACGATTTCCTAGAAATTGAGCATCAGTGGGATATACAAGTGGGGTTGTCATAATGTACTTACCTCACAGCTTAAACATTTTCTTTGACAGAGGATGGAAACCCGCTAACCCCAAAATGATAACATCTTATCAACTGGTCCACCATGGCTTGGTGATATGGCAGCAGCTGGAATTTCATCCACGAGGACCAGGATCTGTGTATGTCTGCTTCTTAGTTGTTCCGTCCTACTTGGTTTCCAAATAAACAGGCATATTTTCATGAAGGGTAGAAGGTTGGTTTGTTGTATATTTTTTCCTAGCCTCAATTTGAGGGGTATCCAATGGCTGCCTGGCATATGCTCTCCTGCATTCTTAGATAATTTTACAGCAACTGGCCATCAGAAGGATATGCTTGTGGGGTTGACATAATGCACTTAACTCACAGTTCAACCTCCTCATTTGGTTTCCACAATCTATCATGAATCACAATGTCCGTGAAGAGCAGAGGAAGAATGGCCAAACACAAATGGAGAATGTCTCGTGAAATGTTCTATCAGGGCTTATGAGATGGCAGGAGCTGGCATCCCAGCGATGATTACCAGGCATCTGTGTGTGTTCTTTCATTAGTTGCGGTGTCCTCCTTGGTTTCCATATGCATGTGTAGTATCATGAAGGGTATAAGGTGGTTTTGTTGAATTATCTTTCCTGGTCCCAATTTGGGGGGATTTAGATCATTATATGGTGTATTCTCCTGCTTTATGGGATAATTTCCTAGAAACTGAGTATCAGTGAGATATACAAGTGGGGTTGACATAAAATGCACTTACCTCACAGCTCAACCTCTTCCTTTGGTTTCCAGATGCTATCATCAATCACCTCCAGACTTCCTTAGGTGCACCCTTCCATATTATAAAGAGTAACAGTGCATCATGATTATGGTGGTTGAGATAGAGGATATCCATGGTCTTGGTAATATCAACTTTCATTTACCAGGTCTATGTCAGTACAGCCACTGATCGCTATTCAATCTGCCAGCAGCAGAGACGAACACTGAGTCCCCAACATGAAACCATGTCCCAGAGTGGTCTGTCCGCTTCCAGATAGCACTGTGATTACTTGAATCTGCTTCCACAATTGAAGGGGCATCACTTTGATTTGCTCAAATGGACACTTATTCTGGATATGGATTTTCATTCTCACCTATGGTACTTCAAGAAAACAAACATTGTGGTATTAGGAAATGCTGTGTCCACCATCGTGGTATCCCACACTGTACTAGTTTTAAACAGGAATCTCACTTTACAGGAAATGAAGTATGGCAATAGGCCTATGGTAGCCAATTAGACTAGTCTTGTGATGTACTTCACCATCCTTAAGTGGCGGGCTCAATTGGACCGTGGAATGATCTTCTAAGCCTGACTTGTAGTTCCAGCTTTGTGGTAATGCCTTAAGGGTCTTGGCTAACAGTCTAGGAGGTGGCAATGCTGTATCCCAGCATCAAGTATATGGAGCTATTTTTCTATAGCCACATCTATGTCTTCAAGAATGAAAGAGGCAAGATGAGGGCCTCCTCTCACTATTACTTCTGGGTATCTAGTAGTAAAATTTTGCTTTTTGCAAACATTTGGCTCTGCTGGACTAGAGATCTTAGTTACAAATTGAGAGATTTTTTTTTTCAATAGCGGATCAAAAAATCATTCCATTGAAATGAAAGTTGTGTCTGCAAGCTGATCCCTTTGGAAAGTTCATTCTCAAACAAGAGACAAAGAAGGGGGTCCGCTACTGGCTGGGGTGACGGAAAATGACAATCAAAGGGAGATGGAGTTCCTACTACACCAGAGGCTAAGAAAGAGCATGTCTTATATGTCTAGAGAGCTTCTTAGTCCTCCTGTGTTTTGCGATTAGAGTTAATGGAAATTACAGCAAATGAAAGTTGTGTCTGCAAGCTGACCGCTTTGAACTCTTCATTCCTCTCAACCAAGAGACAAAGTAGGGGGCCTGCTACTGGCTCGGGTGATGGAAAGAAAAATGAATATTGGGTTCCTACTACACCATGGGCTAAGGAACAGTATGTCTGATATGTCTAGAGAGCTTCTTAGTACTCCCATGTTTTATGATTAGAGTTAATGAAAACTTACAGCAACCCCATCTAGGCAGGACATCTAATGGTTCAGACTGTTCAGTAATGAAGGTTGGAGTCATTCTGCCAGGCCAAGCACCACGAGCAGCTGACATGCTTTTGCTAGGGCAAAGGGAAAGAGAAATGGGTAGTGAAAGAAGGCAGTTATAAATAACAGTTACAGCAATGTGGGCTGCTGCAGAAACCACGACTGTAATAGTATTTACTTGATGGGTCAATAATGTCTGCCAGCACAGGTGGGAAAATCAACAAACCAACAAATAAGTTATCCTTTCAAATGAAATGCTTAGGGAAAAAGACCAACGTTTACTGACAGAAATTTCTTAGCCTCTGGGAGGCCATTTTATTCACTAACACATGCTAGGAGGTTTCAGCCATATCCTACTCTATTGTAAAAAACAGCAATTTGATCCTCTTTTCTCCTCAATCATTAAAGAGATTATGCATTTAGGGTCTGATGTTCCTTCTTGGACAAGTAGCCAGATGTCATTTCTTCCAGTTTCTTCTCAAGGTGCGGAATTAAGTCTCCTCGCACATACCTGAAAAGAAAGAGACGTGTCATTAACCAAAAGAGAGCCAAAGAACCTATGCTGTAGGAAGCACTGTGGGAGATAGAAGGATGAAGTAACAGTCAGCATGGAGACAGAAATGCACCTGCATGGTAAGGGGTAGTCTAGCCAGGCAATAACAAATGCTGGCGAGGGTGTGAAGAAAAGGGAAGCTTCATACACTCTTGTTGAGAATATAATTTACTATGACAACTATGAAGAACAGTTTGGAGGTTCCTCGAAAACCTGAAAATGGATCAATCATATGGTCCAGTAATCCCACTGCTGGGTATACTCCCAGGAGAAAGGAAGTCAATATACCGCAGAGATATCTGCACTCCCGTGTTGGTTGCAGCCCCGTCCACAGTAGCCAAGTTTTGGAAGCAACCTAAGTGTCCACCAACAGCTGAATGGGTAAGGAAAACGCGGTACATATACACAAAGGAGTGCTGTTCGGCCATAGAAAAGAATGAGATTCAGTCTTGTGCAACAACATGGATGGAACTGAAGGTCATTACGTTAAGTGGAATAAGCCAGGCACAAAAAGAGAAACTTCACATGTTCTCACTTATTTGTGGGAGCAAAAATTTTAAACTGAACTAATGGAGATAGAGAGTAGAATGGAGGACTGCCAGAGGCTGGGAAGGTTAGTGGGGTGGTCGGAACTACAGATGATTAATACGTACAAACTATCTGATAGCATGACAGGGTGACTACAGCCAGTACTAATTTAATTGTACATTAAAAATAACGAGTATAATTGGATTAACTGTAACACAAAAAATAAATGCTTGAGGTGATAGATGCCCCATTTACCTTGATGTGTTTATTACACATTGTTGTCTGTATCACAATGTCTCATATACCCCAGAAATATATGCATCTGCTATGTACCTACACACATTTCTTAAAAAGAGGTAATTAGCAAATACAAAGAGTGTCAATTGAGGGACAATGTCTACCTCAGACTATGGTGAGATTGAATTCTCCATAGGCTTAAAAGAATGAGTTAGTTTCAGACGACATTAACCTAAGTAACTGTGGAGACAGACGTAAGTATAAGTGAGGGCCAAGGTTTGAGAAATTCAAGGCACAGGCCGTTCCCCCATGCTCACCGCCAGTACTGTGTTGGACCAGAGTGCTTAAAGAAATTGGACAGTTCCTGTCTCTACCTACCTTGCTGCTTCCTTGATGTTGGATTCAAAAAATTGTTTTTTGATTTCTATAGGTCCTTGCACTCCTTCAAGCAATTTGAAGATTTTTTCATATTCTGAAGATGTTAAAAAAAAACTTCAGTATTATCAAATACAAAGAAGAATAGAAGTGAATCTTGCTTAACCTATACCTCACTAATCCTGCTTCATGGGCTAAAATGTTTTAAATGCTTAAATCAAGATACCTGCACATACAAAATCTAAAAAATAAAAAAAGACACCTGCACCTACCTATGAATGAAAGTCTTGTAAACCATAACCCGGTGAGAAAAGAGAAAGAAAATGTATACTGTGCTTTAGTCAAAAGACGAATTACCATAAATTATGGGTAAACTCAACTCTGGCAAGGAATTAGCCTCAACAGACAACATGCATATCTTCTGAATTAAAGAAAGGGAGACTTCCTCAATTTTTTTTAAAACAGACATTCTTATACTACTTACTTTGTCCAAAGCATTGAATTTCCTTCACTAACTGGTATTTTATATCAGCACTAATTTCTTCTCGGCTTTTTAGAAAAGGGAGTATTTCTCTGCATTTTAGGTCATCTGCAGAGAAATTGCTGGTAATGATTCTTTCTACAAGTGCATTTCTACCAGCTTTCTGCACCAGCCCATCTTTGCTGAAGCCAGTGAAGTCATCAATCCGAGAATCCAGTTGGCTGGCTGGAATACCAACTGCTACCTTAAGCTCTGGTGGAACAAATTTTGACAAAAAGCCATCAGTTGGAGTTTCACCATGTTCTTTCCCCTCCACATAGACATCACGAACGACAGATCTGGAAACCAAACCGAGAAGTTGAGCTGTGGGAAATGTGTCTTTTATCACCCCTCTGGGTATATCTATGTGCTCCTCAGTTTCTAGGGAATTATTTATTTCATAGATGGGAGGTATACCAGGGGGAAATCCCAGGCCTGATGAATTGAGGCCAGGACACATAAAACAATAAAACCATTTCTTAGTTTCTGGCTCTATAAATACATATGGAAACCAAGTAAGACAGTATAACTCTAACAAACATTCACAGGTCCCTGGTACTCATCTGTTAGTGTCAGCTTGTCATGCTTTATAAGTTGAAAGCAGCAAGTTTCACTTGATATCATGATTTTTCAGGTTCACATACAAACTGCCACGCTTTACTCAGCTGGAAGCCGGAAAACTTGGATACACCTCAACCTGTCTCCTCGCTATGTCAAATATATTCTGAGAAAATATAGGCAGCTGTTAATGCTGAAAGTTCTATACCCACTCATCACCTAAAATCCCGTTTAGCATATGATCTTCCTCTTTCTTTTTTCTGCCTCAGAAAAGTGACTTTCCTTTCACTCCAGGTCTGTCACCTCTTTCATTTCTTCATTGTCTGTGGCAGGCAGCATGCCAGGATCTAGGGATCAGTAGTAAACAGCCCAGAGAGCAAAGTTCTCTGCCCTTGTGGAGTTCACACCCTCAAGGGGCAGTCAGACAGTACATACGTAATGAGGAAAGGAAAGAAAGCAGCGTTAGGCTGGTGGTGGGGAAGACATCCACAGGCCTGTGGGAGACAGCAGCAGAGGGAGCCCCAGGAGCTGCCGCTGGTTGGGCAGGGCCTTCTCAGGAGGTGCCCTTGGGCAGGGATTGGAGGAAGAAGTGGGGCTACCTGTGCAGAGGCAGAGGGGGATTTCCAGGCTGCAATGAGTCTAAGGGTATGGGCTGTAGTGAGGATGGACCGGGCACTATGGAGTGAAGGAGATAAGCAGAGAGAGCCAGGAGATGAATAGGACCCGTGTTAGTAGAGGGTGAAGAAGGCCTCGCAGACCAAAGCTGGTTTACGGTCTGTTCTGAGTGCTTAGGAGAGTTGGGGATGGATTTTCAGGAGTGATGTGGCATGATGTCATTTACCTGCCAACACGATGACCTGGCTGCAGGGCTGGAGGGTGTGCGTTAGATGGGGGCAATAATGGGAGACATGGAGATAGCACAGTAGCTCAGTGACTCATCATGGCAAAGTGGAATAGAAGGAGAGAGAAATGCTGGGATTCAAGGAATATTTACAGTGTTTAGAGAAGAGAAGAAAAAGAAAGGTAGAAAAAACGAATGATAGGGGCCGGAAGTGGTGGCTCATGCCTGTAATCCCAGCACTTTGGGAGGCTGCGATCGGTGGATCATCTGAGGAGTCCGAGACAAGTTTGGCCAACATAGTGAGACCGCATATCTACCAAAAATACAAAAATTTCCTGAGAATGCTGGCAGGTGCCTGTAATCTCAGCTACTCGGGAGGCTGAGGCAGGAGAATTACTTGAACTGGGAGACAGAATTTGCAGTGAGCCAAGATTGAAATACTGCACTCCAGCCTTGCTGACAAGACTGAAACTCTGTCTCAAAAATAAAGAAAAGAAAAAAGAAAACAGGGGCTCACTAGTAAGGATAAGAAAAATTTAAAAGTACACATTGTGGAAAATGGAAATCCTAGAAGGTTTCCATGAAGGAGCAAGGGAACAACTGTCAAATGCTGTTGTAAAATTTATGGCAATGCAAGCCAAAACTGTTGACCTTGACAAGGACAGGAGGGTAAGAGGCAGGAGGCCAGCTGCACTGGATACAGCACGAAAAGGAGGCGAGGACAGGCTGACTTACCCTTTTCCGTAGACATGGCAGAGCGTCCAATACCACCGTCTCCTGCTCCTTCTGTCCGTGCCGACAGGGCCATCTTCTGCCTTTTCTGATATGAAGGACTGTCAGATTCCCTGGGACGTTCAAACACATTTTCAGGTTCTACAGCCACCTTCTCGCCTTGATGGGTCATGGTTTCCTGAAATATATCAATGAACGCCTCCCACTCATGACAAAAATCTAACAATCACCAAATGGCAAACAGTCTGCATATGTGTATCCAACCAAGAATGTGAATCATTAATTTGACGTTTAATCATGAGCCAAAATTTACCAAGCCCCAAGAAACACTCTGTTCTCATGAAAAGAAACCTATTTTTAATGCATGCTAAGTTAAAAAGAAGGAAGATAGTTTAATCAAAATCAATGAGAATGATTGCAGAAAAGGCAGCGACCATCAACCAAATGTAGATTAAACTATTATTAACTCTTTGAAGATTATGAATCAATTTGTATCAACCGTTGTTAGAAAAAGGGATTCCTTTTATTTGTCCTCATTTTAGGAGATTGATACAAACCAGGTAACAACATCTGACAAGGACCATAGAAAACAAGTAAATGATAAGATCAAGCCAAAACTACAAGCCAAGATCACCCTGAATTTAAACACAAGAATTCTAAACAAAAGTTTAGCGAACAAAATGCAATAGTACTTAGAAACAACGTTCATCAACCATTGTCAAACATATTGCAGAAAGGCGAGATTGATTTCACATTTGAAAATCAATAAATGTAATGCACCACATTAACAAAAAGTAAAAAAAAAAAAAAAAACAGGGAAACACCACAGGATTATTTTCATAGATGGGTCAATGTTTAACATTTATTCATGACAAAAACCATCAGTAACTTAGAAAAGAAAGCAACTTTCTAATGGTGGGAAGCATATGCACACACAAAAAATCATGGTAAATACCATACTTAATAGTGACATATCAGTATTTTCTCCCTGAGTTTGGAAACACGACAAAAAGATCAACTATCCATTCAGCAATTTACTGGAGAATCTAAGAAGTGCAGTGGCATCAGGAAGACATAATAGGTTTAAAAACTGGAAAGAAATGAAACTGTTATTATTCACATACAACACTGTTCTGTACATAGACAATGTAAAAGAATAAAATCATTAGGGTTAATAAACAAACTTAGTCAAGTTACTAGATATAATAAAAACCACTGGTATTTCTTTATAACTAATAGAAACAAATAGTTAGAATATGAAATTTCAAATGTCATTAAAAACAGCACCAGAAACATCAAATACTTAGGAATAAATCTAATGAAGATGTGCTGGAGCACTACACAATAATTATAAAACATCACTGAGAGAAATTCAAGGCTGCAGTAAATGGAAGAAATATTCTTTACATGGAATGGAAGACATTATTAAGAGATGTTACTGTTAATTCTCCCTGAATGATCATGCCAATCTTCCTTAAAATTCCACCATGAAAAATAAATTTTCCAAAAACTGACGAGCTGATAGTTTTTTAAAAAGTATATGGGAATTGCCAGCGCGGTGGCTCAAGCCTGAAATCCCAGCACTTTGGGAGGCTGAGGCAGGCTGATCACGACATCAAGAGACTGAGACCATACTGACCAACATAGTGAAACCCCATCTCTACTAAAAACAGAAAAATTAGTTGGGTGTGCTGGCTCATGCCTGTAGTCCCAGCTACTCGGGAGGCTGAGGCAGGAGAAGCACTTGAACTGAGGAGGCAGAGGTTGCAGTGAATCAGGATCGTGCCACTGCAGTCCAGCCTGTGTGACAGAGTGAGACTCTGTCTAAAAAAATAAAAAAGAAAAAGTATATGGGAATTAAAGATTTGGAAAAGCCAAGACAATCTATAAGAAGAAGAACTAATTTGGTAGATATACGCTACTAAATATGAGATTTACTGTAAGGGTAGAGTAATTAAAACAGTGTAGTATTGGAGCAATGACAGACAAATAAACCAAAGGAAGAGGACACAGAGTCTGGAAACACAAAAGAGCGAGATTTACCACAAAAGAGATTCTGTAAATCATTGTGGAAAGGGCTGTGCTTTTAATAAATGCACTTTATAAATGCAGGGAAAATATAAACCTTGACTCTTATCTCATCCGCTCCAAAAAACATTATTAAAGATGGAGAGACAATCTAGTAAAACACTTGAGATATTATCTTCACAACTATAGAACAGGCAAAGATGTTTCTAATGAGGATACAAAAGCACTAACCATAAAGAATGAATTGTTTAATTTGACATAATTAAATGGAAAATTTCTGTTCCTCCAAAGACACTACTAAGACAGTGAAAAAGCAAAGCGTATTTGTACATTACATATCACAGATTAGATTGTATAGGTTATATGTAAAAATATATATTAACCACACTCACACAAGCACACACACACATATATATATACATATGTATGTATGTATGTATGTATGACAAAAAACAAGTGGAATACACAACATATCCAGAACTACACTTCAATTTTTAAGAAACAAACATCCCAATAAAACTTGAGGGGGAGCTGAATACACACTTCATGACAGTCACACTTAAATATGACTCTAATAAACACGTAAAACACACCCAGACTCTGGCTTTACTCCATTCAACGAGAATTTATTTGAGATGAATTTGAAACCTAGAAGAAAACAGAATCTAATCGTCATGGCATTGGGCAAGGCAAAGATTTTTCTTAAAATAATAAAAAGCAGTAGCCATAAATAACACACTGAGTAATAAAATTAAGAGTCTGTTCATCAAAAACACTTTATCGAGACAGTGTAAAAGCAAAACAGATTTATCGAAGACATTAAAATTCCATGTGTTTTTTATCTATGTACATATATGCCTGTGTGTATGTGTGTATAACTGAAATATGGAATATATGTAAATCCATTTTTAAAGTACAAACATCTCAGTAAAATTTGGGGGTAGAGGCTTGAAAAGGAACCTACTAAAGGGCACAGTTAAATGACAATAAATACATAAAAACGTGCTCCAAACCCATTAATAAACAGCTGGGATTGGTGGCTCATACCTGTAATCCCAGCATCTTGGGAGGCTGAGGCAGGTGAATCGCTTAAGCCAGAAGTTCGAGACCAGCCAGGGCAACTTGGCAAAACCCCTCTCTGCGTAAAAAAATTACAAAAATTAGCCGGGCTTGCCGGTGCATGCTTGTAGTCCCAGCTACTCCAGAGGTTGAGGCACAAGAATTGCTCGAGCCCGGGAGGTGGAAGTGCTGCTGTATCCACCCTGGGAGGCAGAGGGAGACCCCATTTCAAAACAAAATCAAGTATCAATTAATAAATAAACAGTAAATAAATTAATTAATAAAAACAATTTTTTAAAAGATGTGCTCAATCTCAATCAGCAGAGAAATTCAAGTGCAGACATAAGGAGAGACCACTGCACACCCATCAGAGCAACTGGAATGAAAGATTAACTGTACAGCGAGTGTGTGAATGTGGCACAGCTGGAATCTTCGAATATTTCTGTACACCAACTCCCACACAGACACCCCAGGCTGTGGCTGAAAGGTCAGATAGTACCCCGGGGAAGAGCTCCTTCAGAACTGAGATCAACCAATGGAGGAAAAGCACCCCAATCCGGGGCGAGACAGAGCTCCCAGGGTCAGGTGGCCTCCCTCATGGCCGACACAGAGCTCCCCGTGTCCCACCGTAGGCTTAGAGAATCCAAGGAACAAGCACCCCACTCCCCCGCAGCACCGGGAGACAGCACCCACAGATAATTAAAAAAACCAGCACCAAGGGAAAGCATTTGGTAAGCATCCCCATCCGGGACGAGCAGAACCCAAGAAAGGCCAACACATCTTAGCTGAGCATGAGCAACATCCAAAGACAAATGCACCCCACGGAGGACATCAGCACTCGAAGAAAAGAGTCCCTCGCGGGCTGAGATAAAGCCCACGACAGTGACCCCACAGAGAGGTGATAGTGCGTCTGGGGCACAGACACCCCCACCCCGGCCCATGAGCACGGGCAGAGTCCACAAGGCAGAGTCTCCCCTCAGGGCTGCGACTGAGCAGGGAAGACACACCCCTAAACCCGAGGCTGACACAGGCAACCAAGGCAGGATCCCTATGTCCTGGTTCAGGTCATTTCAGCAGAAAAAGTCCCTCGCATCACCTAGAGAAAGCCCCCGAGAAAACCCCCCAGTCCCACAACATAGCTGAGACTGGGTGCCCAAGGAAAATGTTCCCCCACGGCCAACACAGGCTCCCACGGCGGTGTCCTCAGAGCGGGAACACATAGCCCAGTGATCCGTACCACACACCCGACGGAGAGCACCCCAGAAAAGAGGCTTTCCTAGGACAAAGGAGCCTTTCCGGGGTGAAATGAAAGCATTCAGGGAAAAACTGCTCCACTCACAGTCCTGAAGCCCTGACCTTGCCAGAGAAGCGGAAGCGTCACATCACAAAATGGCAGTGAAACTGTTGTGGCGCCTCCCCCCGGTTGAGCTTTCTAGAAAAGTGCCCTCTGAGAACTGTGGGAAATGTGCCCCCTAGGGCACCTGGGAGTGATGTGCATGGGTCGCGTCTCACCAGAAGCACAGATCCCGTAGTGACCAAGGGAGACGGAAGGAAGGGAAGCTGCCGGCCACTGGGAACCTGTTGGGGACACCAGAGTCCAGAGGAGAAGCCTGGAACCCAGCAGGACCCAGCGCGCCAGCCCAGACAGACCGAGGAAGAGGAGCGCTCCCCTTCGCTGACTCTGGCGCCCTCTAAAGGCGGCCTTCTGTATCAACTGCACCGCGCACATAGGCAGAGGAACGCAGAACCTTCTCACTCTGCGGGATAAAAGGGTGAATTTGGAGCTGACAGGCATATATATCTTGTGATATATTTGTCCGGCTTTGATAACGGAGTAATACTGGCCTTACAGAATGCGGTAGTGTTTCTTCCCGCGTTATTTTCTAGAAGACATCCCTAAGTGTTGGTATTATTTCTTCCTTAAATGTTTGGTAGAATTTGCAAGCGAAGCCACCTTGGCTTGGCTTGTATTTGTGGGGAGTTTTTAAATTACTAATTAAATCCCTTTTCATGCTATAGTCCTATTTCAGTAATTTGTCTTCAAGGAATTTTTCCATTTTGTCCAAGTTAATTTTTGGCAGAATGTTGTTCAGAATGTATTCCTTTTGATTTCTATAAGGTCAGTATTAATATACCCCCTTCTATTCTTGATTTTCAGAATCTGTATAGTTTTTTTGTTTTTTCTTGGTCAGTCAAGCTAAATGGTTGTTGTTGTTTTTTTTCACCTTTTCAGTGAACCAACTTTTGATTTCATTCTTTGTTTTTTGTTGTTGTTGTTGATTTTCTTCTACTTTAATTTTCATCATTCCCCTCCTTCTACTTGCGTGTAGTAAATATATCAATTTAAAACTTCAGGGATAACAAATGACTTGTTTCATAAAACAGGATTTGAAACCTTAGATATGTAGAAATGCTTATGCTATTGCAAGTAGTAATTGAGGCCAGGAAAGTTAATACAACACAACCACTTCCTACCCGTTTTGATAGTATGCATGCATATGAAAACCAAGTAGGACAGTAATACTAACAAACAAAATTACTTGGATCCCTGGTACTCATCGATGAAATACCAGTGGCTGCCATCTTAAGCCCTGATGGAAAAGTCAACAACACATTCTCAGGTGCTGGTTGGACATTTTCCATCTTCTGTTCATGGACATTGTGAAAGATGGCAGCATCTGGAAACCAAAGGAAGAGGTTGAGCGCTGAGGTAAGTGCATTATGCCAAACCACAAGTACATCCCTCTGATGCCCAGTTTCTATGAAATTATTTCATAAATCAGGAGGATCTATCAGGTGCTGATCTGAGAGCCCTCAGATTTAGGCCAGAAATGATCATACAACAAAACCACGTTACTCCCTTCATGGCACTGTGCATGCATATGAAAACCAAGTAAGAAAGTACAACTTATAAGCAAACATACAAAGATCCCTGGTACTCATGGCCGGAATACCAGCTGCTGCCATACAAATAAGCTGTGTCGGACCAGTAAACAAAACATGATCAGGTTGCGGTTCACCATTTTACTTTCTCTCTATACAGATATTGTGAGACACAATAGCATCTGGAAATTGAATGAGAAGTTTCAGCTGCGAGTGAAGTGCATTATGTCAATGCCACAGGTATGTCCCTCTGATGCTCAGCTTCTAGGAAATCATCCCATAAAGCAGGGGGCTATGTCAAGTGGCGGTCTGGGGCCCCTCAAATTTAGGACAGAAAATAAAATAAAACAAAACCACCTTCTTTCCTGCATGACACTGCATGCATACGGAAACCAAGTACGACAGTATAACTCGTAAACATTCACTGAACCCTGGTACTCATGGATGGAATACCAGCTGCTGCCATATGACCAAGCCTTGGTGGAATAGTTGACAAGAAATTATCAGTGTTGGATTGGCTATTTTGCATCCTCTCTTCACCAAGAGAGGATGTGATTGATGATTGATGATAGCATCTGGAACCCAAAGGAAGAGGTTGAGCTGTGAGGTAAGTGCATTTTATGTCAACCCCACTTGTATGTCCCACTGATACTCAGTCTCTAGGAAATTATCCCATAAAGCAGGAGAATACACCATATAATGATCTAAATCCCCCCAAATTGGGACCAGGAAAGATAATTCAACAAAACCACCTTATTCCCTTCATGATACTCCACATGCATATGGAAACCAAGGAGGACACGGCAACTAATAAACAAACACACACAGATGCCTGGTAATCGTCACTGGAATGCCAGGTCCTGCCGTACTCATAAGCCCTGATAGAACATTTCACGAGACGTTCTCCATTTGTGTTTGGCCATTCTTCATCTGCTCTTCACGGACATTGTGATTCATGATAGAATGTGGAAACCAAATGAAGAGGTTGAACTGTGAGTTAAGTGCATTATGTCAACCCCACAAGCATATCCTTCTGATGGTCAGTTTCTGTAAAATTATCTAAGAATGCAGGAGAGCATATGCCAGGCAGCCATTTGATACCCCTCAAATTGAGGCTAGGAAAAAATATACAACAAACCAACCTTCTAGCCTTCATGAAAATATGCCTGCTTATGGAAACCAAGTAGGACGGAACAACTAAGAAGCAGACATACACAGATCTCTGGTCCTCGTGGATGAAATTCCAGCTTCTGCCATATCACCAAGCCATGGTGGACCAGTTTATAAGACGTTATCATTTTGGGGTTAGCGGGTTTCCATCCTCTGTCAAAGGAAGAGGTTGAGCTGTGAGGTAAGTGCTTTATGACAACCTCACTGGTATATCCCACTGATGCTCAGTTTCTAGGAAATCGTCCCATGAAACTGGAGGATATGCCAGGGGGCCATCTGAAACCCCTCAAATTGAGCTCACAATAGAAAATAAAACAGAACACCATTTTCCCTTCATTACAGTATGCGTACATATGGAAACCAAGCAGGAGAGTGCAACTAATAGACTAACATACTCAGATATCTGGTACTCATGGATGAAACACCAGCTTCTGCCCAATTAATAAGTCCTAATGGAACAGTTGACAAGGTGTCATCAGGTTGTGACTGGCCGTTTTCCATCTTCTCTTCACGGACATTGTGAATGACACTAGCGTCTGGAAACTAAATGAAGTGATTGAGCTGCAACATAGATTTTTTTCCCCATACTTCCTCCAGAGGGACAGCTATACACAAATCAGTTACTAGGGAATTATTTGTATCATCAAACAGAAGCATATACCACGTGGAAATCCCAGATCTTGCCATCAGAGGTCAAGTGAGATCATACAATGAAACTACCTTTTTACCTCTTGGCACAATGAGTACATGCAGTAAACAAGTACGACAGTAGAACAAACATTCACAGGTTTCTTGTACTCATCATTTTGTATTATCTTGCTGCCTTTTACAATTCTAACTTGATATTATGTTTATAGTTTTCCTATCGATGCCACGCCATACACAGCAGGAAGCCAGATTAGGTGAGCCCTCCTTAACCTGGCTCCTTTCTAGCTCAAGCATTGAGAAAACAGAGGTGGCTATTAGAACTGAGCATTCTATCCCTACTCCATCATCAAACATACCGGGGTTTATACGATTCTATAGACCCTTCCCTTTTGTCTAGAAAGAGTGACTTTCTTTCCACTCCAGATCTGACATCTCTTTCATTTATTCATCATCTGTGGTAGCCTGCAGGCCAGGATCTGAGGATCAGCAGAACAGCCTATAGAGCAAAGTTCCCTGCCCTTGTGGAGCCCAGCCAGTGTCACTCATCTTTGCCCTCATCGTTAGCCCACAAATTTTCGGAGTGCCAACTATCCCCAGGCATAGTACAGATACTTGGAATGTCTCATCTCTTTTACTCCTGCTGAGGAATCCATGCAGTAGAATTTGCTCACCCCACTTTACTGGTGAGGAAGTTCAGGCCAAAGGAGATGGGGAGACTGAGACCAAGTCCCAGTGTCGGTAGATGGTCAAGTCCAATCTTGACGGTTGAGGACAATAAGACAGCAACACTGGAGCCAGCCGATGCTTTTAGGAGCCTTGGTGAGGGGGGATGACACTAACGCGTGGCCTAATCTCCCTTCCCCTGCTCCCATGCCAAATACAGCCTGATGATTCTCAAAAGAGCTTTTGCTTTAAAGTAGGTCTCCTCCGAAAGTGGAAAAGCATGGTTCCCACAAGGTTTTGCCCGCAGATGTGTAGCAGGTCCACGAATATTCCTGATGTTCTGCTTAAAGCTGACGTTCACAAGGGGGATGTCCAGTGTATGGAATGCATTCGTCTCAGAGCCAGAATGAAGACGTTTCTGAACAAGTTGTTACAGAATGTAAAATTATGTATGCAGAGATCTTTCCATGCGAGAAAGTTCCAAGTGCTCTGCAAGACTTGTGAGGGAGATTAGTAAACGTGATGCCCAAGAAATGTAAAAAGGGGTGTATAGATGTTTGCCTTTTCACAGTGTCTGTTATGCAGCCAGCAGTGGGCTCTGCAAACCTGTGTTTGAACCCAAAGTGGTAGTGCCTGCATCAGAAGTCAGAAAACCACTGTGGGTTTTTTTCTGAACTGGAAAGAAGGATTTAGGATGGGCCAGTGCCCAGGGGACACAGGAATCTGTCATCTACAAGGCCAGAGTTTGATGGCAGGTCCTAGGTCCTCAATATTGTGTTTCTTAAGCGGACAGCTGAGATCCCAACAAGCAAGCTTACTGGAAGAGTACAGTCCAGGTGGTTCTCCCTGGCCAATCTCTTTAAGAAACAGGTAAGAAAAAGGAGACACAATGAGCAGGTTTGGGCCTCCAGTGGAATAATATTTGCAAGGTTATAGAAATTCCAGAATTTAGAAAAATACATGAAAGGTTTGGTGGACCCCAGATTTTACAAGGTCCAGAGGCACTGGTCAAGGAAACTGAACAGAAGCGCAGTCCCAAACCCAGTCAAAAGAGAAGTGCTTTAGGGAATGCTGTGAGTGCGGGCTGAGGCCTCATCCCCTGTGCATCAGCTAGCAGGTTGGCAGAAAAACCAGTCCGAAGCTGAGGCTTCTGGAGGAACTGGAGGAATCATGGGCTTCTGCCTCGGCTGTCTCAAGTCCGTGATGGGCAGGATGGATATTGTGGATGGAGGCCAAAAAACAAAAACCCAAACCATAATCTTAGACCTTTCAGCCAAGAAGGAGTGATGAGGCAATCACAGAAAGTGCCGTTAAAAGAGCTTTGCATAGTGAGGCCTCTGCTGCATATTCCCAACCACACGTGGGGCCACCTACCTGTTCCTGTCCCATCCATCCCTGTGCTGAAGCCACTCTGACCTCTTTGCTGTTCCTCAAACATGACAGGGATGTGTCTTCTGCGTGGCCTTTGCAGTTGTTCTTTCCTCTGCCCAAATCAGTCTTTCTCATTTTGTCCATTTTTCTTTATTTTATTTAAACATTTTTTATAGAGATGTAGTCTTGCTGTTGCTTAGGCTGGTCTTGAACTCCTGGTTTCAAGCACTCCACCTGCCTTGGCCTTGCAAAGTGCTGGGATGACAGGCGTGAGCCACGATGCCTGGTCATCTTTTCTATTTCTCCTTAAATACCACTCCCTCGGAGCGACCATTTTGTCATCCAGTCTAAAGTAAGACCCTCAGTGAGTTCAGCCCCTTATTTTCATCACAGCACTACAACTGGCCGTCAGTCTATCCATTTCATGGTTCAGCATCTCATTCGTGGGCAGGCATTGCTACCTAACTGCACACTACCCATTCCACTTTCTTCCTCTCTATTGGAGCACTGATTTTGTTTTGGGCATACTTTTAAAAACCGTTTTCCATTTTAGACCCTTTGCAGTGTGGGTGGTCCTCTGACACAGCTGTTGACAGTGAGATGTCATCTGAGATGGTCTGGGAAAACCTCTGCTTTCAGAGCCACCCCTACCTTCTTCCATTTCTCTCCTTTTTATATTCCAGGAAGAGTCGCTCACCATGCCTGGATGTGGAGAGCCGTACTCCCCTGCCCCCACTTCGTGCTGTGCGGAGTCACACTGGAGCCCGAAGCACAGGGGAAATGTGCACCTTGATGAACATGTTTTCATAATTTTTTAAACAATTAGTGTTTCCAGGGCATTAAAGTTGTCGCAATAAAGAGATATTGAAATACCCTCTCTCTCTCTTTCTGTCTCTCTCTCTCTCTCTCCGTCTCTCTCTCTCATATATATATATATATATATATATATATATATATATACATACATTATATATATATGATGTATATATATATACATACATTATATATATATATGATGTATATATATATGTATGAATGTGTGTGTGTGTATATATATATATATATATATGTATATATGTATATATCGAGACAGGGTCTTGCTCTGTCACTCAGGCTGCAGTGTAGTGGCACAATATGGCTCACTGCAGCCTCAACCTCATGGGTTTCAGCAATCCTCCTACTTCAGCTTCCCAAGTAGCTGAGACTACAGGTGTACACCACCATGCGTGGCTACTTTTTGTATATTTTGTAGGGATGGTTTTGCCACATTGCCCAGGCTGGTCTTGAATTCCTGGACTCAAGGGATCCGCCTGTCTGGGCCTCTCATAGTGCTGAGATTATAGGCGTGAGACACTGGGCCCATCTGCAACATTATTTTAAATTGGAATTTTTATTTATGCTCCAAATAGAATTTATTAGCATCTTACTTTCTGGCTCTAATAGAAGCAAACTCATCATACTTTGAAAATTTACTACTTTGTTGATCTCGTTTTCAGTGAGAAGAATTGCCATGTGTGACAATTTCTCTTGACAAAATGATGATCTGAGGTGATTTTTTTTCAACCTCGGCTTACCGAAAGTCCTTTTGCAGGATCCCACTGTGAATGGTATTGTTTAATAAAAATTTTAGGGCTAAATTTGGATAAGACTGTGCAAAGGGAGATTAGTGACTCAGTTTTACAAGATCCAAACCTGATGTTGATGTGTTACAAAGTATTGATACTAGGTTCTGCTTCAAACTAATTATTGTAGGTGAAAATCTACAAGACCTATCAACCAAATATTTACAAGTTACATCAGTGGCTTCTTTTGTAGATCAGATGTATTCATAGGAAGTAATATTTCTCCATGTAAAGATTCCAAACACTGTTTACCTTGTCATATCTCCATTATTACTATGAAATTAGGACATCTGTAAACATCTTACTTTCTGTTTGAATTGTAGTTTTCCCAAAATAATCTGAAGTAAGATCTATATTCTTAGCTGGCGATTTGGACATTTCTAACTTCTCTACTTTTCTGTTCCCAATGTTTTCAAATCAAGGAAATGCATTCTTTTATCTTG
Source organism: Callithrix jacchus (assembly GCF_049354715.1). Taxonomy (NCBI): domain Eukaryota; kingdom Metazoa; phylum Chordata; class Mammalia; order Primates; family Cebidae; genus Callithrix; species Callithrix jacchus. The sequence goes on along the minus strand of NC_133524.1, from coordinate 132,654,014 downwards.
TGAAACTTTCACCTCCATGAAACATACTTTCAAAGATTCTTTCTTCCACTTGCTATAAACAAATGTAGCTTTGCTTTCTTGTATGTGTGGTTATTGGGGTTGTTTTTTTTGAGACAGGGTCTTGATCTGTTGCCCAGGTTGGAGTGCCATGGCACAATCACAGCTCACTGTAACCTTGACCTCTTGGGCTTAAGTGATCCTCCCATCTCATGCACTCTATCAGCTGGGACTACATGTGTGCACCAGCACAGGTAGCTAATGTTTATATATTTTCTTAGATACAGCATCGTATCATGTCGTCCAGGCTGGTCTTGAACTCCTGGGTTCAAGCGATCCACCCACCTCAGCCTCCTAAAGTGCTTGGATTACAGGCTTGAGTCACTGCACCTGGCCTCCTTATGTTTTAAAAAAATTATAGAGCTCTATTAACTGCTTCTACTTGGCAGAAAACATTATTAAACAAAAAAGTTCCACGAAGTTTTGTAATAATATTTTATGTCATTTCATGTTTTGTGTTTTAATAGTTGATAACCATCGTTAGTTAGTTTCTAGTGTCTCGATTGCCTGTTATCTTGATGCCCAGTATATCTTCACATAAATATATATTTTCCAGAAATACTTTAATGCATTATTAGGAACAGACACAAGAATTTCCCTATACTCATTGAAATCATGCAAAAAATGAGCCCAGTGAGTCTCATATTTGGCATAATTACTTCTGCATAAATTCCGGCAGGTATGTACTCTTGATACACCTGCCGTAAGTGCTCTCTTATCATATCCCTAGCTCTGAGTACTTTTATGCCATTAGAATCTTCTAATTTGTTAATCATTTCATAAACTAGACTCTACCCAACTCTTTTCATTTCAATGAAGTTAAAAAAATTCTTCTATTGTTATAACATGGTTGTTAATGTAAATATGCTTAATCGTCTGAAACATTCATTCAGAATTGGTTACATCTGGTGTACAATCAAGAAGGGAGAATACACGGTTTGCTTGTTTGGTTCTCACGAGATTTAGCACGATTTCCCAGAAACATTAAATATTCGTTTTGAATTTTTACGACCAGTAAGACCCATGATGGCCTATGGTTAGCTGTAACAACATTATACACACCTGTAAGTTCGCCTAAATTTAGAAATTTAAAGCATGTGGACTTTCGATAATTTCTTGCGATCTTTCATGAGGTAAATTCTTTTATATACAAAGGTATGATAACCTAAACACAGTGAGGCAGGATAGGGAGTCAAGGAAGCGACCACGTCCTTGGGACATAGCAGTCGTGGTGAGCATATACAATCAACACCAATAAGGCTCAGCATCCCCACTGTAGTGAAGCACATTCAGGCAAGGCTATCTTCATTCGGGAATTTCCTCTGTGTTTCGATTTGACCTGTCCTCACATTGACCCTTTACTCATTATAATAGTCAAAAACACATCCCGGGTGTAGAGTTAAGATGCTAATGAGACCTGTGATGTATGAACGAGCACCGACAGCTACTGCAAACGTGCACCCAGAGGACCACCCTGAACATGCCTGCTAGCTACACCATTTCCCACCTCCTTATGAATATTCATACAAGACTCCCGTAAAGGGAATTTCCCCAGTATTAACCAGTACTGTCTCATGCTTTCAAGCAGGCCACCCTGAATTCTCTCTGTCTCAGGGTATATTCCCTTTTCTACACTCAAATTTGAAAATATTATTTTTCCATTGCAATAAATTGTTCTGTGCTGCATCTCCTCTGCCGTGTGTCGCTTGGTTAAATTCTTGCACTAAGAAAACAAGAACCGAGTTCTCACAGCGGCTGTCAGCATTTCTGGTGCCGCGACACAGGTAGAGTTTTGCCTGCTGCACTGACTTTCGTTTCCTTTCACCAGTCCCAGACTACCTCCTTGCGTATCACTGCTTTTTCCAGTGTTGTTTCAGTGAAGTTGTGGAGAAAAGTTGTTAAATCGCTTTGATTCTTTATGTGAATATAAGTAGCGCTCTCCTTTTGGCTGCTACTTCTGTACTATTCGTAATTATACGAACCATGTGGGTTGCCCTCAATATTCAGGCCACTCTGCTGCTTAGCGTCACATATTTCTGGCCGCATTTCAGACTCAGGACGTTTGTTGTTGCTCTGCAAATACCTGACTGCCACTTAATGGCTACGGTGATTTATTTTCTAATCTGGTTTTCTGTTTATAAAACGTTCTGTTTCTAGGGCCACGTTAAGAGTCCCTATCCCTCCAGGCTTTATGCATTTTCATACTCCTTCAGATTGTCCTTCAACAAACTTTCTATGCTGAAAAAGAGAGGTGCAGTCATGTAGATGCCTGGTTGCAGGGACTGCATCCAGGTATTCTATGTATTATAATCGGGCATCACAAATGGTAAACCAGTAAGGTAGGGAAATTCTTGTCCGTGAGACATCTGGGCCCCCAGCTGGCAGTGAGGGCCACCTCAGTTGAGCCTGGAGATGTCCAGTTCTGGGGAGACCTAGCATGATGCATGGCAAACACCTGTGACCTCCTAGGGCCTCAGTCACATGGGAATTCAAGCAAGTGCCCTGTACCACTTTGTGGTCTAGATTGGCTCATGGGGACACCCACAACCTCCTGGATTTTGGTATATGTGTCTGTCATTGAACGATTCTCTTGGTTCCCTGGGACCCATCTCCCCTACTTACACTAAAAATATCCCTGGGCTGTATGTTTTAAAAACCTGAATGCCATTTGGTTAGGTGAGCTAAAAAACAAAAAACAAACAAACAAAAAACTTACCTTGTTTTCTAACACTGTTTGGCCTGGATACAATTCAGCTAACAATGAAAAAGGGCCAGAGAATTGAAATGTGAACTTCAACATTGTCCTACAGCTTGATCTTTTCTGTGCAAATCAGGAAAGTGGTCTGATGTTCCCTACGTGCAAGTCTTCATGGCCTCAGAACAGAACCCAGCTCTATGCAGCACCCGTGGACTTAAACCCAGTAAGACAGAAAACCACGCAGATGCACTAGGAGATCATCTTTTATTAAGGGAAAGGGACCCCAGGGCCCACGGTCCAACACCAGCTCCACATAGGGGCCCTCAGGGGCCCACACCTCCTTCTGAGTCCCCAGCACACCCATCCTATCCGAGTCTTGTGTAGAATGTAATACCATTTCAACCCCCGTCATATGTTCCTCTTTATTCTCCTTTGCCTTGTACGGTAAGAACTAGCCCAGTTGGAATAACCTTCAGTGGGACTTCATACCATCCAGGGCCAGAGAAACTGCTCCCTTTACAGGAAGTCTAAATGAAGAAGGGACCATTAGAGTGCATGTTCCATTCTCAGTGAATGTTCTAATCCAGTGCAAGCAAAACCTCAGCCGGTTCTCGGAGAAACCCAGTGCATTGACCGTCACATTCAAGGCTCTCATTTTGGCCTCTGACTTAACGTGGAAGGGTATACAAGTTGTCCTTTCCCTTGCCACACTCCACAGAAACAGCAGAGAGTCTGATTAGCCAGTCGGAGATACATGAATAGCAGGGCAGGTGACCTGCCGGCTACCCATGAAGGGGCAGCTATTGCTGATCTCTCCCAGGACCCAGATTGGAATTACAACAGGTCTGGAGGAATAAAGAATAGGGACGGGCTCCATGGTCCAGTGCCTCATGGCAGGGTCAGACGATGTCTTACAAAACCTGTTAACAATGAGAAAGTCGAAGCACAGGGAAAAGGTGAAAACCCTGCCCTCTTTCAGGGGTGCGTAGAGGAGGCCTCCCGAAAGTATGCTAACCTAGACCCTGACTCTGCTCAAGGCCAAGTGTTACCAAGACCCAACTTGATTAGCCAGTCTACCCCAGATCTCAGGAGAAAACCACAGAAATTACAATTAGGGCCACAAACGCCTATGTCTCAATTGATAGAAGTGGCTTTTTGAGTATTTCATAATAGGAATCTGGCTGAGGAGGAAGGCAGAGTCCAGTGCAAGAACAGGTGAGGTGAGGCCCAGGCTAAAATGATAGCTCTTTCTGTCAGTAGTGACCTGCAACCTCCAAGTCATCCCCAGGAACCTCAAAGCTTGGAAACCGATCACCAACAGGGTAACAGCCATCAAGGAGCCTGCCTTCAATCCAAGCAATCAGAGCACCAGGACAGAAAGTGCACACAGCTGCCCCTGGGCCATGCCCAGTCTGTAAACAAGACAGCCACTGGGGAACGGATTTCCCTTCGTCCCGAAGGAAAAAGTGGGCATCCTCCCTCGAGATGGCACTAAGTCAAGACTGAGGGGGCCCAGGGATCCAGACAGACCCCACTGATGGGAGCATTCCAGTCCCCAATCTGGAACCCTGGCTGACCCTTGATGTGGATTTTTTAAACGATAATCCGGCTTCCTACTGTGTATTAACTTCTCATGCTGGGCCACTTACCTCCAAAGGTTGTACTATAACTGGGGTCAATAATCTACCCCGTTCTTACTATTTTAATGCCTTACTCACATGTCAGTATAGACATCAGTTTATGGCACACTCTTTCTTACTTATGCCTGAGTGTCCTGCCCTGCTCTTAGGCAGAGAATTATTAAATAACATAGAGGCCATCATACCACTCAAAGGCACCAGTCCCTCCCAAACAGTCCTCACTGTAGGGCCAACAGATCACCTCTCTATGTCTGTCAATCTCAGAACGAGTAAACCCTGCATCTGGAACGACAGGGTGCTCACAAGAGCCCTTTGGGCTCAACCTGTGGTCATTAAACTATAGGACCCCAATAGGTACCCCAACAAAAAGAAATATTCCCTAATGTTAGAAGCAAAGAAAGGATTGGAGCCCTAAATTTCTAGATTCTTACAGCATGGCTACAAGCGTCCTGACAATCTCCTTGTAATACTCCCATTCTACCAGTCACAAAACCAAATGGGGAGTATTAACCGGCACAAAACTTGAGAATCATAAACGAGGCAGGAACCCTCTTCATCCCTTAGCAGAGAATTCTTATACCTTGTGAACCAAATTCCGGGACATTGCCAGTGGTTTAGTGTACTAGACATTAAAGATGTCGTATTCTTTTTATCCCAGCGCACCTGTCCTTTCAGTTTCTATTTGCCTTTGAGTGGACAGATCCAAATACACGGAACACGCACAGTACACCGGGGCGTTATAGCTCCTGGGCTTTCAAGATAGCCCTCATCTGTTTGCACTAGCCCGAGGCAAAGATCTTTGAAAGTTACCACTTAGGGAAGGCACTGTCCTACACTATGCAGATACCATCTTAATGTGTAGCCCTGCTGAGGAAACATCTGACAAGAATACCATCACAGTCTTAAATTTTCTTGGAACAAGCAGATATAAAGTTTCAAATAACAGGGCACAATTAACCAAACAAAGAGTAACTTACTGAGGGTATATTATAATCCCTGGGATAAGGCGGCTCTCAGGAAAAAGCAAACAGGCCACACTAGAGTTGCCCAGCTCCCAAACCAAGAGACAACGCAGAACTTTGCTCGCAATGTATGGTCCTGTAGAATCCTGATTCCTGGATTTGGACTAACGGCTCATCCTCGCTCTGAGATCACTAAAGGGCCCGACACCGATCTTACAACGGGAAGAAGAACGAACGAGGGCATTTCAAGACATGACCAAAGGCCCTTATTGAGGTTCCTGCCCTGGAAATTCCCGACTTGGAACATCCAGGCACCTTATATGGGGCAGAGAAACAGGACCTCCTCACCAAAAACTGGGAGAACCACCTGATCCAGTTGGCTACGTTTCAAAGCACATGGACTTCATGGCCTGTGGATAGCCTGGTTGCCCTAGGACAATCGCAGCCACTGCCATTCTAGTGGAGGAAGCCCTAAAGCTGACTTTTAGACACACCTTAGAGGTCCTCATCCCCCATCAAGTGCAGCTAGTTTTAGAAACTCCTCGGTCACACTGGGCAATGGAAGGGCTGGCAGGGAAGTTAGGAGGTCAGCCACGGAAGCTGTAGCCCAGCTGGCCTTTTTCCTCTCTGCCCATTCCCTTTATTTCTTATTATTTTTTTTTTTTGAGATGGAGTCTTGCTCTATCGCTTAGGCTGGAGTACAGTGGCGCACTCTTAACTCACTGCACTCTGTACCTCTCTCACTCAAGCAATTCTCCTGCCTCAGCCTCCGGAGTAGCTGGTATTACAGGCTCATGCCACCACACCTGTCTAATTTTTGTATTTTCAGTAAAGACGGGGTTTCGCCACATCGGCCAGGCTGGTCTTGGGCTCCTGACCACAAGTGAGCGGCCGACCTTAGCCTCCCAAAGTGGTGAAATGTACAAATGCGAGTTACCAGGCTTGGCTCCATTCTTCTGATATAAATAGATCCTATACTATAGAAAACAAGCATGGGCTCAAGAAAATCAGAAGACCCTGAATCCTGAGGGTTGGAGGCTCATAGATTTGCAGCTCTTGCTAATGCCACCCATGAAAAATTGTTAGAAATGTACATAATTCCCTCCATGTGGGGCAGGACGCTATGACCACCTGGATGGACCATGTGCTTACAGGTAAAGGCCTGGCGACCACAATAAGAAGGTGACTCCGGCCTGTGAACTTTGCTCTCAAAATTGCCATGTGGGCAGACAAAACAGGTCCCCTCCTCTATTAACCTCAATAAAGGTCCCCTCCTCTATTAACCTCAGTCCAGTGGTGAGGAACCAATCCTGGTGAGGACTGGCAAATTCACTGCACCCAAAGGCCCTCCTTCCAGGTTTTAAAATACCTTTTAGTTTCTCTAGACGCCTTTACTGAATGGGTAGAAGCTTTACCCACCAGAACAGAGACAGCTACAGGAGTGGCCAAGGCACTGCCGAGAGTTCATAACAGGATTTGGCCTCCCCTGCTCCTTTCAGAGCGACGGAGGGCCCTGTTTTCTTGTAACTGTGACCCAAGAGACAGCACAAGCTTTGGAAATTAAACTTCATCTCCACTCCTCATGGAGGCCACACTCCTCACGCAAGGTTAATAGGACTAATCAAACTTTAAGGCAGACCCTGGCGAAACCGTGCCAGGGAACTTCTGGACCTTGGTACACTCTGTTGCCTATAGCCCTCATGAGAATACGAGTGGCACCCAAGGAAAAGAGAAAACTTGGTCCGTTTGAAAAGACTTCTGGGAGACCCTTCCTTACCTTAGACCTGTTAATCAAACCAGAAACCCAGTCTAATACACAATATATTCAAAATCTAAGCCAGGGCTCAGGCGCGGTGATTCACAGCTGCACTCTCGTCACTTTGGGAGACCGAGGTGGGCAGATCACTGGAGGTCAGTGGTTCCGGACCAGCCTGGCCAACATGGCGAAACCCCCAAAATACAAAAATGACCCAGGCATGGAGGCGTTGGCCTTTAATCCCAGCTACTTGGGTGGCTGAGCCAGGAGAGTTGCTTGAACCCGAGAGGCGAAGGTTGCAGTGAGCCGAGACTGGACCGCTGCACTCCCGCCTGGGCGACAGAATGACACTCTGCTGCCTAAAAACAAACAAACAACAAACAAACAAACAAACAAACAAACAAACAAACAAACAAACAAACAAAACTGCTGTCTTAGGAAAAAAATCTAAGCCCTATACAGTGGGCTATCCAGGAATATAGCGATGCGGTGCTGCCCTCATGTGGACAAGTGGAAGGCATCCCCACGATCATACCTGGAGACGGGGTTCTATTGAAAACTTGGAAGGAAGGCTCCCAGGCAGATCAACTTTTCTTTGTTTGTTTGTTTGTTTTTTACTTCTTTTAAAATGACAGGGGCCCTAGTAAGTACTACTAACCACCCCGATGTCAGTCAAGCTGCAAGGAATAGCCAATAGGGTTCACATGGCCAGAATTAAAGGTTGCAGTACACATTTACGGGAACCAGAGGAAGCTACTAATGACACCTGCCAGCCCATAGAGGCTCTAAAGCTTCTGTTCAAGAACACAATTCCAGATAAAGCCAATCTGGAAGACAAGCAACATCTCATCTTTGTTTTCTTCGCACTGCCTGCCATAGTCTAATGGCTTTTAGAGATAGTGGCCTGTCTGCTGGGGAAGTAATTAACCACAGTGTTCGTCTATTAAACAACTCACCCCTGGGCACAGCGGCTCGGCCCATAATCCCAGCACTTGGGGAGACTGAGGCAGGTGGATCACCGGAGGTCAGGAGTTTTGACACCAGCCTGACCAACATGGTGAAACGCCGTCTCGATTAAAAACACAAAATCAGCCAGGCGTGGTGGTGCATGCCTGTAATCCCAGCCACGTCAGAGGCTGAGGTACGAGAATCACTTGAACCCAGGAGGCAGAGGTTGCAGTGAGGCGAGTTTATACCACTGCACTCCAGCCTTGGCAACAAGAGCAAAATTGCATGTCAAAAATAAAATTTTGAAAAAATACACTTAACCTTGTTGACTTTGGTTCACTACCAAAAGTTGGGGATATGCCAGACCTGGGCCCTTAGAAGACTGGCCTGGTATCCCAGCACATCTCCAGGGACAAACTCACTGGGCCAAAGAATGGGGATGTCAGGCCCGACGGTCAATGCAAAGGGATTTTATTCAGTCAGGTCCTGAGTTCCTTATCAACAGCAGTTCAAATGTCCCAAACAGAAAAAAAAAATGCTTTCTTACATAACTTTTATTCACAGCAATTCCCTTTCTGCCTTTACAATAATTATGCCAGTGCTGTCACTTTCATGGAATTCCAAGAGAGACAGTGTAGCTGATACTTTGTCCCTGGGTCACCTATCTGCGTCAATACCTCTGCAGGAACTAAACTAATAAGTGGACACCTCACCCAGGAAACCAGTTCTTTGCTCTATTTCCTATCAATAAAGCTACAACCTCTAGATTTCGCTGAGGCCATCCTCTCACAGAAACCCCTTATTCACCTGATCTCAATATATGTCCCAGGGACTGTCAACATATCCTATCGAAAGATAACTATGCCTTGTGGTCAAACCCTAAAGGAGGAGCTTTAATTAAAGAACTTATTAATGCCACTGCCCAACTCCAGCATTCATTTTTGAACCCAGTAACCACTACCAACTTGGCTGCACATAACCTTTCACTTACAGGCCACAAAACAGGAGACCCCTTTTATAGACCCTCCACTGCTTTCACCAGAGTAATGCAAAATATTTTGCAGCAGAAATTTCACCACCACAAGGAATGCTTGTGGTTTGTGGTACATCTGGGGTATATGAGATATTGTGATACAGACAACAATGTGTAATAAACACATCAAGGTAAATGGGGCATCTATCACCTCAAGTATTTATCTTTTGTGTTACAGATAAACTAATTATACTCTTGCTATTTTTAATGTACAATTATATTATTACTGACTGTAGTCACCCTGTCATGCTATCAGATAGATTTGTACGTATTAATCATCTGCACTTCCCCCCACCCCCAATAACCTTCCCAGCCTCTGGCAGTCATCCGTTCCACTCTCTATCTCCAGTACTTCAGTTGTTTAAGATTTTTGCTCCCACCAATAAGTGAGAACATGCGAAGTTTGTCTTTTTGTGCCTGGCTTATTCCACTTAACGTAATGACCTTCAGTTCCATCCATGTTGTTGCACAAGACTGAATCTCATTCTTTTCTATGGCCGAAACGCACTCCTTTGTGTATATGGACCGCGTTTTCCTTACCCATTCAGCTGTTGGTGGACACTTAGTTTGCTTCCAAAGCTTGGCTACTGTGGACAGAGCTGCAACCAACACGGGAGTGCAGATATCTCTGCGGTGTACTGACTTCCTTTCTCCTGGGAGTATACCCAGCAGTGGGATTACTGGATCACATGATTGATCCATTTTCAGGTTTTCGAGGAACCTCCAAACTGTTCTTCATAGTTGTCATAGTAAATTATATTCTCAACAAGAGTGTATGAAGCTTCCCTTTTCTTCACACCCTCGCCAGCATTTGTTATTGCCTGGCTAGACTACCCCTTACCATGCAGGTGCATTTCTGTCTCCATGCTGACTGTTACTTCATCCTTCTATCTCCCACAGTGCTTCCTACAGCATAGGTTCTTTGACTCTCTTTTGGTTAATGACACGTCTCTTTCTTTTCAGGTATATGAGAGGAGACTTAATTCCGCACCTTTAAAAGAGACTGGAAGAAATGACATCTGGCTACTTGTCCAAGAAGGAACATCAGACCCTAAATGCATAATCTCTTTAATGATTGAGGAGAAAAGAGGATCAAATTGCTCTTTCCTACAATCGAGCAGGATATGGCTGAGGCCTCCTAGCATGTGTTAGTGAATAAAATGGCCTCCCAGAGGCTAAGAAATTTCTGTCAGTAAACGTTGGTCTTTTTCCCTAAGCATTTCATTTGAAAGGATAACTTATTTGTTGGTTGGTTGATTTTCCCACCTGTGCTGGCAGACATGATTAACCCATCAGGTAAATACTATTACAGTCGTGGTTTCTGCAGCAGCCCACATTGTTGTAGCTGGCATTTATAACTGCCTTCTTTCACTCCCCATTTCTCATTCCCTTTGCCTTGCGATGCCATGTCAGCTACTCATGGTGCTCAGTCTGGCAGGATGACTCAAACCTTCATTACGGAACAGTCTGAACCATTAGATGTCCTGCCTAGATGGGGTTGCTGTAATTTTTCATTGACTCTGATCATAAAACACAGGAGTACTAAGAAGCTCTCTAGATATGTCAGGCATAGTGTTCCTTAGCCCCTGGTGTAGTAGGAACCCAATATCCGTGTTTTTTGTTAGTTTGTTTTTGTTTTTTACTTTCCATCAGCCGAGCCAGTAGTGGATCCCCTCAAGCCAGCCTCTTAGTTCAGATGAATGAAGAGTTCAAAGTGGTCAGCTTGTAGACACAACTTCCATTTCAATGGAATCATTTTTGGTTCCCCTGTTGAAAAAATTTCTGAATTCGTAACTAAGACCTCTAGTGCAGCAGAGCCAAAAGTTTGCTTCTTGATATCAAAGTTTGGTTTTGCAGCACAAGAAGCAAAATTTTGCTGCTAGATACCCAGGAGTAACAGTGAGAGAGGCCTGCATATTGCCTCCTTCATTCTTGAGGACATAGATGTAGCTATAGGAAAAATAGTTCCATATACTTGATGCTGCGATACAGCATTGCCACCTCCTAGACTGTCAGCCAAGCCCCCAAGGCACTGCCGGGAAGGCATTCCTACATCTCAGGTTTTAAAAGATCATTGCACTGTACTATTGAGCCAACCATTTCAGCATGGGGAAGAACATCAGGAGACTCGGGTAATGAATTAGCATGATCTCATTGCCATATTCATTTCCTGTAAAGTGAGTTGCATGTTTAAAACTGGTGCAGTAGGGGATACCACGATAGTTGATACAGCCTTTCCTTACAGCCTTTCCTAATACCACAGTGTTGGTTTTCTTGAAGCGCCGTGGGTAGGAATGAAAATCCTTATGCAGAAGAAGAGTCTATTTGAGGAAGATCAAAGTGATGCCCCTTTACCTGTGGAAGCTGACCAAAGTAATCAGCGTGCCACCTGGAAGCTGACTGACCAGTCTGGGACATGGTGCAATACTGGGGAATCAGCATTGGTCTCTGCAGCTAGCAGGTGGAATAGTCAGCAGTTACTGTAGTGAGATGGACCTGGTAAATGAAAGTTCATGTTGCTAAGCCCATGAAAAACCTCTATCTCAGCCACCATAGTCATGATGCACCATAACTGCTTAAAAGATAGCGGGGTGCACCTAAGGATGTATGGATGTGGGTCAAGTAGCTTATTGTGGCCTTGGCGAAGACCACAAGTATATGGGTACCTCAGTTCTACAACTTTAAGAAGTTAGACCTGCCAGTAACCCAAATGAGCTTGAAAAGAGTTTCTCTCTGAGTCTTCAATTAGTCACCAGCCTGGTTGATACCTTAACTTTGATTTTGTGAGACCCTAAGCAGAGAATCATATCCAGAGTGCCTGGATTTCTGATCTACAGAACTGCTTATATATTTGCATTGTTCTAAGCCGCTAAATGGGGGATGATTTCTTTTGCCGCAGTAACAAACTAATACATGTGGTGCCTGCATATTCGGAAGTAACAAATGAAAATCAGTTATGATGTTTTTTATTATCTAGTCTACTGCTCACAGGGAAGTACACATGAGACCACCGGTGTAGGATGAGAGAATTTTCTCTTTTTTCTGGGCCCAATCCATGCTAGCAGGGTTTCAGTCACTTGTCAATGGGTCACGGTACTGAACAACATTGAGGAATGTACTAAAACAAGCATCTATTACAAAAAAACAAACCCCAAAGTTAACCTTGTTGACTTTGCGTAACTACCAAAACTGGGGATATGCCAGACGTGGATCCTTAGAAGACTGGCCTGGCATCCCAGCACATCTCCAGGGGCAAACTCACTGGACCGAAGAATGGGGATGTCAGGCCCAACAGTCAATACCAAGGGATTTTGTTGCATCAAGTCATGGGTTCCTTAAGTTCCTCCTCTTAATTATCGACAGTAGTTCAAATGTCCCAAAAGGAAAAAGTGCTTTCCTACATACCTTTTATCCAGAGCAGTTCCCCTTCTGCCTTTACAGTAATCATGCCAGTGCTGCCACTTTCGTAGAACTCCAGGACAGACAGTGTAGCTGAAACTTTGTCACCGGGTCACCTATCTGAGTCAATGCATCTGCAGGAACTAAACTAATAAGTGGACACCTCACCCAGGAAACCAATTTTTTTGCTCTATGATGTCCCTGGACTGGCACCACCTCTATTTCCTGTCAACAAAGCTACAACCTCTAGGTTTTGCTGAGGCCATCCTTGCATGAAAAGCCCTTGTTCGCCCCATCTCAACGTATCCCCCAGGGACTGTCAACATAGCCTGTCTAAAGATAACTCTGCCTGTGGTCCAACCCTAAAAGGGGAAGTCCACTGAAAGATCTTACTAATGCCGCCACTGAACTCTACCATTCATTAACGGGTCCAGTAACCACTGCCGACTTAGCGGCACAGAAACTTTCAATTATAGGCCAGAAAACGGGAGACCCCTTTTATCTGCCCTCCACTGCTTTCACCACTTTAATGCAAATACTTTTGCAGCAGAAATTCCAGCATCAAACAAATTTTGGGGGTTTGAGGATCTTCAGCATATCTACAATTACCCACTGTGGAAGGGGCGATGCTCTATCACTTACGTTTCCCTTATCTAACTTTCACATGGGCTAACACGTCTCTCCCTTTCCCCATGTACCAGCATAGCAAGATTCAGCTCCCAGCAAGACCCTGTATTCCCTTAAGTTTACTACTGCCCTCTCTATGGGGATTATCATGGTCAGCTACGGGAGGTAGAGCCTCAACATCCAGCATAACCCGTTTGAGGAGATGACGGTGGCCCTCCCACGAACGGCAGAGGGCCTCCCTACACTTCAACAGCAGCTGGACTCCCTAGCCATTATAGTCTGACAAAACCGAAAAGGCTTCAGTCTTCTCACAGCTGGTCAAAGACACACGTTTGCATGTGAAAGATGAATGCTCTTTTTACATCAGTCTGGTTTAGCCCAGGAAAGTATCAGAAATGCCATCAGCCAGGCAAACGAAATGAACACTTTAGGAACTTCCATGGGAACTGGAAGCATTAGCTATTGTCTGCTCTGCTCCCTTTAACACTGCCAGTCGTTAACATACTTTTAGCTTTGACTTTTGGTCCCAGTGTGTTTAAAACGCTGATTTCTTACTCTCTTGCTTACAGCTTCTCCAGGTCCATATGATGGTTTTGCAAGGCTTTCAACCTTGGGTTGCTAATGAGCTATCTCATGTCTTCCCCACCAGTCCAGTGAAACATGTGGTTCCCACCCCGTAGGATCAGGCAGGAAGAGACGTTAGGGCCCAGTCTAGGCACGGAGAATGCCCCACTCAGCAGGAAACAGCTTTAGAATAACATTAAACGGCCTAAAATAACACACGTGTATTATGCACAGATCTGCAAGTCAAGACCAGGAAGGCTCAACCGGCCTCTCTGCTGAGTCTCTCCCAAGGCCAACTCTAAATGGGCCGGCTGGGTGCTAATGTGGAGACTGTGGAATAATCCACTTCTGAGCTTATTCAGGTTATTGCTCATTTAGATCTAGTTCCTTAAGGTGGTAGGAGTGTGGTTCCCATGTTTTGGTTGGCTGTCATCCAGGGACTGCTTTAAACGCTTAGAGCCACCTATACCTTCTCGGGAGCACTGCTTTATCCTCAAAGAGGGCCTGCTGTGTCACATCCTTCTTGTGCTTTGACTCTCTTAGCTCTTCTTCTGCTCCTGCTTGAGGAAAATGCTCCGCTTTTCAAGGATTCCGCTGCCAGGTCTGGCCCAGCCACACCACACTCATGTCTCATTGTTAACTGACTTGACACCTTAATTCTCCAGCAAAATCCCACCATAGCAGTATTAGGATTAGTGCTTGATGGAGTATTCAGGAGATGGGAATCTGGGGAATCAGACTATAGCTGTCTCAGTCAGCTCCAGCTGCTATCACAGAATACCACAGACTGGGTGGCTTCATCACCAGGCATTTCTTTCTCATAGTTCTGGAGGTTAGAAGTCCAAGATCAGGATGCCAGCGTGCTCAAATTCTGGTGGGGGTCCTCTTACTGGCTTGTAGTCAGCCACTTTGCTATATCCTTACATTTTGAAGAGGCATGGAAGAACAAATTCTCTTTTCTCTAATCAGAAGGGCGTTAATCTCATCATAGGGACCCAGCCATCATGACCACATCTAAACCTAATGACCTCCCAAACAGTCTACCTCCAAATATCATCCCATTGGGATTTAGGGTTTCATCGTATGAATTCTCAGAGGTCACACATATTCAGTCCGTTCATAATGCCTGTCAACCACGCAAGCCAGAAGTGGGCAGCCGCATTACGACAGGACCAACTGGGATAGCCCTGAAGGACAGTGGAGAAGGGAAATCCTCCCAGAGGAAAGAACTTTGAGCGGTGCTCCTGTGTGGAGGAGAGATGGCCAGACTTTTAAGTGTGTATCCTTGTACAGGCTGTGTCTCATTTATTGGCCGAATGATTAGGGACTTTGAGGACACATGATTGAAAATCTGTGACAAGGAGGTCTGGGGAAAAATATGTGGACAGACCTGTCCGAGTGGACATTCAATGTGAAGATATTTGAGTCTCATGAGAGTTCTCACCAAAGGGTAACCTCAGCAGAGCAGAATTGCAATAATCTGATGGATAAGATACCTATCATCGAGATATTAATTAGCCTCTTTCTCTAACACTTGTGTCATAACCACACAGGCTCACAGAGTGGTCCAGGTGACAGGCATAGAGATTATGCTTCAGTAGCACCGACTTCCACTCACCAAGGCCAACCTGTCTACAGTTGATAGAGACATGAAACAGCCAAGGGTCCCTAGTGAAATCCCGCCATCAAGCCCAAAGTGGCCCGAAGGTTGAAAAATCGGACTGCCCGTCCCAAATGAAACCCGCGACTGAGAGGAAGAACTGGCACTGCTTGTTCACCCTTTCCCAACTGATTATTTCTTAAGAATGCCCACACTTCCACTGGGAGAACAGGGCGGAGCCACAGGAAGGTTGCGCCTTGTGCAGGGGTAGCGGTGGGAGCCTGGTCTCTTTGGTGACTATGTGGTGGCCCCGAATGAATCTGGGAGGTTGTAGCCTGTTAATAGGACTCCCTCTCACTTTGCTGAGAGTCGTTTTCCTTTTCCCCCAATAAATTCCGCTCACACCTTTCAATGTGTGCGCGAACCGAATCTTTCCTGGTCATGTGAAAAGAACTCAGTTTTAGCTGAACTAAGGAGCAAAATTATACAACACAGCCATTGTTGTATGACTGCTAGTGTACAACCTGCCAGAAACAGAGCAACACTGAGCCTCTTATATGGCACCTGTCTCCAGGGTGATCAGTCAGCTACCAGATGGCAGGTAGGACCTTCCTACATTGGACCATTTCCATTATGGAAGGGACAGGGCTGTGTTCTTACTCAAATAAGACAGTTATTCTGAATATGGATCTTCTTTCCTGCCAACAGTACTTTGAGAAAATCAACATTCGTGCACTTGGAAAAATACCTTATATACCATCAAGGTATTTGTCACAGAATCACCTCTAAACAAGGCAGTCACTTCACAGAAAATTTAGTGCAGCAATGGGCCCGTTTTCACAGGAAATCACTGGAATAACTGGTCTTATTTTTTATATTCTCCTCTCCCCCCATGATCTTTTTTTCTTTTTTGAGATGATACTGTGCTTCCCCCGCTGGTCTTGAACACCAACTCAGCCTCCCAAAGTCTCCGCCATTATCTGAAAGCGACCGGATCAACAGGACAGTGGAATGGACTTGTGGAACTGTTACAGTGCTAGCCAGTTGGCAGTACCTTGCAGGTCTGACAAATTACTTTTAGGAAGCAATGTCTGCTGTATGTATGCATCCAACATACTTTGCTTTCTCTCCCATAGTCAGGATTCATGGGTCCTAGAATCAAGGGGTATAACTGGGAGTGTCTCTACTCTCTATTCACCCCTGTGACCCACTAGCAAAAATGCTTCCTATTTAGGCACTGCTGACCTAGAAGTCTTATTTCCAAAGGAAGAATTGCTTGTGCCAAGGGACACAACAGTGATTCCATTGAAAAGAGATTCATACTGCCAGCTGGCCATCTTGGTCTCTTCATCACTTTCCATCTAGAGGCAAAGGAGGGGGTCATCTACTGGCTTGGGATGATGAACCTGACGATCAAAGGGGGACTAATTTAACTACACCAGGAGCTAAAAAAGGGTGTGTCTGTTGTGTCTAGAGAGCTTCTAAGTCCTCCCATGTTTTTTGATTACACTTAATGGAAAATTACAGCAACCCAATCCAGGCAGGGTATCTAATGGTCCAGACTGTTCAGTAATGAAGGTTTAAGTCATCCTGCCAGGCCAAGCACCATGACCAGCTGACATGCTATCTCAGGGCAAAGGGAATGGGAAATGAGCAGTGAAAAAGAGACAGTTATAAATACCGGCTACAACAATGTGAGCTGCTGAAGAAACCAGGACTATAATACTTCATACCTTGGTGAGTTATTAACTCATCCCCCTCCTCAGGTGGAAGAACAAACAAACAACAAAAGTACAGCTTTTACTATCAGAGATTTATGAAACTTTAAAAGCTCCCACTTATTTTTCTTAGCTTCTGGAAGGGAATTCTCTTCACTTCAAACTACAGGGAGCTTCAGCAATAACTTGTTCCACCCTACAGCATACCTCCTTGTTTCTCCTTGGTCTTTGCACTAATGCAATTATTTTTTCCTCATGTGCTTAACTTTTCTGAGATGGCAGTGGGAATCTATTTCTTTAAGCGCCTTCTTGAGTGGCTGAATTCACACAACTTTTTTAAACCTGAAATTAAAGAGGTATTCCGTTAACCAGAGGATACCTACAGCATCTATGATATGTAAGAAGTAGTAGTGGATAGAAAATAGAGTTTACAATCTACATGCAAATAGAAAATGCATCCTCATGGAAAAATACAAACTAGAAAAATACGAAGTGAGTCACCTGAGGGCCCATGCCCACTCCCAGATTATGATAAATTTGGAAGGCTCCATGGCATTAGAAGGAAGTGTTAGAATAAGACAATATCAACCTACATGCCTGTGGAAATAGCATGAACTATGACTGAGGGCCAGGGATTAGGAAGAACAAGACATGATTTGTTCCTGCTCCAGTCCCAACTTGGGCACAAGTGCTTGAAACAATAGAAGAGTTTCCTTTTGCACCTACCTTGCTGCTTCCTTGAGGGTAAATTCAACAAATTGTCTCTTGACTTTCAGAGATCCTTGTACTTCTTCTTCAAGCAAAATGAAAATTCTTTCATAATCTGAAGATATTTTAAAAATTATTATTTCTACAATTATAAAAATGAAATAGACCTCAACCTTAGTGCATCCACTAACACAGTATACATTTTTAAATGGGCTACAATGTTACATAGTGTTTGTGTTTTGCATGTTTAAATCACAGCATCTGTTTATTACTAAGGAAACTATCATGAACACTAACAAAAAGCACTTAAGCAGATGTATTAGAAATTTTCAGTGAAATTAAGGAGAAGCCATGCTAAATTATATACAGATCCAATTCAGCCAAACAATGAGCTCAAGAGGCAGCGTAATTGTGTTCTAAATCATAGAATGAGAGACTTCTCAGGCTTTCATTGATAGACATTCTTGCACTACTTACTTCGCCCACACCTTCGAACTTCTTTCATTAATTGATATTTTACATCATCATTAAATTTCTTTGCCATAGCAGGAGATATTTGTGGCGTATTTGGCAGTTTCCATTGAAGACATTGCTGTGACTGGTGAGTCACCTGCAGAGACATTGTTGTTTTGGGTTCCTACCACAAACTCATTGCATTAATTTTGTAAAGCAGCTCATCTTTGCTGAGACTAATGAAGTTATAAGAGAAAGAATCTAATGGTTTGGGTGGCATATGCTCTCCTGTCATATTTATACTCTCTAGTGGAGCAGAATCTGACAGGAAGCCATCAGGAGGGGTTTGGCCATCCAACTCCTCCTCCTTGATATCGTTAATGACAGTAGCATTTGGAAACCAAATGTAAAAGCTGAGCTGCGAGGTAAGTGCATTATGTCACCCCCACAGGTATATCCCTCTGCTGCTCAGTTTCTAGGAAGTTACCTCATAAAGCAGGCGAATAAAACCAGGTGGCTATCCGAGACCCCTCAAACTGAGCTCAAGAAAGGCAATACAACAAAACCACCTACTTCCCTGCAGGACACTATGCATGCATACGGAAACCAGGTAGGACAGTACAACCAATACACAAACATACACAGATCCCTGGTACTCCTGGATGAAGTACCAGCTCCTGACATATTACTACACCCTGTGGAACCACTGACAAGGAGTTATCAGGTGCTTCTGGGCGGTTTTTCATCTTCTCCTCATGGAGATTACGATTGTTGGTGGCGTCTGGAAACAAAATGAAGAGGTCGAGCTATGAGGCTAAGTGCATAATGACAACCCCACAGGTATACCCCACTGATGCTCAGTTTCTAGAAAATTATCCCGTAAAGCAGGACGATATGCCAGGTGGCAATCAGAGAACCCTGAAATTCAGGCAAGAAAAGATAATACCACAAAACCACCTTCTTCCCTTGATGACACTATGCATGAATATGGAAATCAACTAGGACAGTACAACTTATAAGAAAACATGTACAGATCCCTGATACTCATGGTTGGAAAATACCAGCTCCTGCCATATTAATACACCCTGGTGCAACAGTGGACAAGAAGTTATGAGGTGCTGGTTGGACTTTTTGTATCTTCTCTTCACAGACATTGTGAGTGATGGTAGCATCTGGAAACCAAATGAACAGGTTGAGCTGTGAGGTAAGTGCATTATGTCAACCCGGCAGGTATACCTCTCTGATGTTATGTTTCTAGGAAATTATTTCATAAAGCAGGAGAGGATATGCCAGGTGACGATCTGAGATACCTCAAATTGAGCTCATGAAAGACAATATAACAAAACCACCTTCTTCCCCTTATGACAGTATGCATTCATATGGAAACCAAGTAGGACAGTAAAACTAGTAAACAGATGTACACAGATCCCTGGGACTCATGGCCGGAATACCAGCTCCTGCCAAATTAATACGCCCTGGCAGAATAGCTGACAAGATGTTATTAGGTGCTGGTTGGCCATCTTCCATCTTCCCAGCATGGCAGCTCAGCAAGGCCTCTCTGCAGGCAGACTGTCAAGCAGATTCCCTTCTTGCTGGGCAGGGCGTCTCAGAAAAAAACAAAAGAGGGCAGATTGTCAGGGGCTTACAAAGCTCCCAGCTTCCTGGGATAGAGCACCTGGGAAAAGGGACGGTTGTGGGTTCAAATTCAGCAGACTTAAACATCCCTGCCCAGCAGCTCTGAAGGGAGCAACGGATCCCTCAGCACAGTGCTTGAGCTCTGTTAAGGGACAGGCTGCCTCCTCTAGTGGCTCCCTGACCCCCCGTGTATCCTGTGAGTCACGTCATACGAGAGAGCTCTGGCTGACATCAGGCAGGTACCCTTTTGGGACAAAGCTACCAGAGGACAGAACAGACAGCAATCTTTGCTGTTCTGCAGACCCCACTGGTGACTCCCAGGCAAGCAGGGTCTGGAGTGGACCTCCAGCAAACTCCAGCAGACCTGTAGCAGAGGAGCCTGACTGTTAGAAGGAAAACTAACAAACAGAAAGAAATAGCTTCAACATAAACAGAAAGGGCGTCCACTCAGAAGCTCCAGCCAAAAGTCACCAACTTCAAAGACCAAAGGTAGATAAATCCACAAAGATAGGAAGGATCCAGCACAAAAAGGCTGAAATCACCAAAAGCCAGAATGCCTCTTCTCCTCCAAGGGATCGCCACCCCTCACCAGCAAGGGAACTAAACTGGATAAAGAATGAGTGTGATGAACTGACAGAAGCAGGCTTCAGAAGGTGGGTAATAACAAACTTCTCTGAGCTAAAGGAGGATGTTCTCACCCAATGTAAGGAAACTAAGGATCTTGACAAAACGTTAGATGAAATGCTAACGAGAATAACCAGCATTGAAAAGAACATAAACGACATGACAGAGCTGAAAAACACAGCACGAGAACTTCATGAAGCATATACAAGTTTCAATAGCCGAATCGATCAAGCAGAAGAAAGAATACCAGAGATTGAAGATCAACTCAATGAAATAAAGTGAGAAGGCAAGATTAGAGAAAAACAGTGAAAAGAAATGAACAAAGCCTGCAAGAAATATGGGATTCTGTGAAAAGACCAAATCTATGTTTGATCAGTGTGTCTGAAAGTGATGGGGAGAACAATACCAAGCTGGAAAACACTCTTCAGGATATTATCCAGGACAACTTCCCCAGCCTAGCAAGGCAGGCCAACATTCAAATACAGGAAATACAGAGAACACCACAAAGGTATTACTCGAGAAGAGCAACTCCAAGGCACATGATCGTCAGATTCACCAGGGTTGAAATGAAGGAAAAAATGCTAAGGGCAGCCAGAGAGGAAAGGTCAGGTTACCCACAAAGGGAAGCCCATCACACTCACAGCAGATCTCTCAGCAGAAACCCTATAGGCCAGAAGACAGTGGGGGCCAATATTCAGCATTCTAAAAGAAAAGCATTTTCAACCCAGAATTTCATATCCAGCCAAACTAAGCTTCATAAGCGAAGGAGAAATAAAATCCTTTACGGACAAGCAGATGCTGAAAGATTTCATCACCAACAGGCCTGCTCTACAAGAGCTCCTGAAGGAAGCACTAAACGTGGAAAGGAACAACCAGTACCAGCCATTGCAAAAGCATACCAAACTGTAAAGACCATTGATGCTGTGAAGAAACTGCGTCAACTACTGGGCAAAACAACCAGCTAGCATCAAAATGGCAGGATCAAATTCACACACAACATTATTAACCTTAAATGTAAATGGAATAACTGCCCCAATCAAAAGACACAGACTGGAAAATTGGATAAAATGTGGGTTTGTTATAAATAGCTCTTATTTATAAATAGCACACCCATCAGTGTGCTGTATTCAGAAAACCCATCTCTTGTGCAAAGACACACATAGGCTCAAAATAAAGAGATGGAGGAAGATTTACCAAGCATTGGAGAGCAAAAAAAAAAAAAAAAAAAACAAAAAAACAAAACAAAACAAAACCAAACCAGGGGTTGCAATCCTAGTCTCTGATAAAACAGACTTTAAACTGACAAAGATCAAAGGAGACAAAGAAGGGCATTACATAATGGCAAAGGGATTAATGCAACAAGAAGAGCTAACTATCCTAAATATATATGCACCCAATACAGGAGCACCCAGATACATAAAGAAAGTTTTGATGGTCTACAAAGAGACTTAGACTCCCACACAATAAGAGTGGGAGACCTTAACACACCACTGTCAATACTAGATGGATCGGTGAGATGGAAAATTAACAAGGATATCCAGGACTTAAACTCAGATCTGGACTAAGCGGACCTAATAGACATCTACAGAACTCTCCACCCCAAAACCACAGAATATACTTTCTTCTCAGCACATCATCGCACTTATTCTAAAATTGACCATATAATCGGAAGTAAAACACTCCTCAGTAAATGCAAAAGAATGGAAATCATAACAAACAGTCTGTCAGACCACAGTGCAATCAAATTAGAACTCAGGATTAAGAAACTCACTCAAAACCGCACAACTACATGGAAACTAAACAACCTGCTCCTGAATGACTACTGGATAAATAATGAAATGAAGGAAGAAATAAAGATGTTCTTCAAAGCCAATGAGAAAGAAGACAGAACATTCCAGAATCTCTGGAACACATTTAAAGCAGTGTCTAGAGGGCAATTTATAGCACTAAATGCCCGCCAGAGAAGTGAGGGAAGTTATAAAATCAACACCCTAACGTCACGATTAAAAGAACTAGAGGAGCAAGATCAAACAAATTCAAAAGCTAGCAGAAGGCAAGAAACAACTAAGATCAAAGCAGAACTGAAGGAGAGAGACACAAACAATCTTTCAAAAAATGAATGACTCCAGGAGCTGGTTTTTTGAAAAGATCAACAAAATAGACAGTTGGCTAGCCAGACTAATAAAAAAGAAAAGAGATAAGATTCAAATAGATTCAATAAAAAATGATAAAGGGGATATCACCACTTATCCCACAGAAATACAAACTACCATCATAGGTTACTACAAACACCTCTATGCACATAAACCATTAAATCTAAAAGAAATGGTTAGATTCCTGGACACTTACACCCTCCCAACACTAAACTAGGAAGAAGTTGAATTCCTGAATAGACCAATAACAAGGTCTGAAGTTGAGGTTGCAATTAATAGCCTACCAACTAAACTATGTCCATGCCAGATGGGTTCACAGCCGAATTCTACCAGAGGTACAAAGAGGAGCTGGTATCATTCCTTCTGAAACTATTCCAAACAATATAAAAAGAGGGAATCCGCCCTAACTAATTTTTTGAGACCATCATCATGATATTAATACCTGGCAGTGATACAACTAAAAAAAGAAAATTTCAGGCCAATATCCATGAGGAATATCGATGCAAAAATCTTCAATAAAATACTGGCAAACCAAGTCCAACAGCACATCAAAAAGCTTATCCATCATGATCAAGTTGGCTTCATCCCAGGGATGCAAGGCTGGTTCAACACCTGCAAATCTAACCCATCACATAAACAGAACCAAAGACAAAAACCACATACTTATCTCAATAGATGCAGAGAAGGCCTTCAACAAAATCAACAGCCCTTTATGCTAAACATTCTCAATAAACTAGACATCGATGTATCATATCTCAAAATAATAAGAGCTATTTATGACAAACCCACAGCCAATATCATACTGAATGGGCAACAACTGGAAGCATTCCCTTTGAAAACTGGCACAAGACAAGAATGCCCTCTCTCACCATTCCTATTCAATGTAGTATTGGACGTTCTGGCTAGGGCCGTCAGTCAAGAGAAAGAAATAAAGGGTATTTAAATAGGAAGAGAGGACGTCAAATTGTCCCTGTTTGCAGATGACATGATTGTATATTTAGAAAACCCATTGTCTCAGCCCCAAATCTTCTTAAGCTGATAAGCAACTTCAGCAGTCTCAGTATACAAAATAAATGTGCAAAATTCGCAAGCATTCCTACACACCAATAATAGACAAACAGAGAGCCAAATCATGAGTGAACTCCCATTCACAATTGCTACAGAGAATAAAATACCTAGGAATACAACTAACAAGGGATGTGATGGACCTCTTCAAGAAGAACTACAAACCACTGCTCAAGGAAATAAGAGAGGACACAAACAGATGGAGAAACATTCCATGATCATGGTTAGGAAGAATCATACTGCCCAAAGTAATGTATAGATTCACTGTGATCCCCATCAAGCTACCAATGACTTTCTTTACAGAATTGGAAAAAACCACCTTAAACTTCATATGGAACCAAAAAAGAGCCCACATAGCTAAGTCAATCCTAAGCAAAAACAAAAGCAAAAAACAAAAAACTGGAGGCATCATGCTACCTGACTTCAAACTATATTACAAGGCTACTGTACTTAAAACAGTATGGTACTGGTACCAAAACAGAGATATACACCAATGGAACAGAACAGAGGTCAGAAACAATGCTACACAACTACAACCATCTGATCTTTGACAAACCAGACAGAAACAAGCAATGGGGAAACGTTTCCCTATTTAATGAATGGTGTTAGGAAAACTGGCTAGCCATATGCAGAAAGTTGAAACTGGATCCCTTCCTTACACCTTATACAAAAATTAACTCTAGATAGATTAAAGATTTAAACATGAGGCCTAACACCATAAAAACTCTAGAAAAAAACCTAGGCAATACCATTCAGGACATAGGCATGGACAAGGACTTCATGATTAAAACACCAAAAGCAATGGCAACAAAAGCCAAATTAGACAAATGGGATCTAATTAAACATAAGAGCTTCTGCACAGCAAAAGAAACTATCAATAGACTGAACCAGCAACCAATAGAATGGGAAGAAAATTTTGCAATCTACCCATCTGACAAAGGGCTAATATCCAGAACCTAAAGAGAACTTAAATTTACAAGAAAAAACCCAAACAACCCCATCAAAAAGTGGGCAAAGGTTATGAACAGACACTTTTCAAAAGAAGACTTATATGCAGCCAACGAACATATGAAAAAAACCTCATCATACCGGTCATTAGAGACACCACATTGAGATACCATCTCACGCCAGTTAGAATGGCGATCATTAAAAAATCAGGAGACAACAGATGCTGGAGAGGATGTGGAGAAATAGGAATGCTTTTACACTGTTGGTGAGAGTGTAAATTAACTCCACCATTGTGGGAGACAGTGTGACAATTCCTTAAGCATCTAGAAATAGAAATACCATTTGACCCAGCAATCCCATTACTGTGTATATACCCAAAAGATTTAAATCACTATTATAAAGACACATGCACACATATGTTTATTCTGGCACTGTTCACAATAGCAAAGAATTGGAACCAACTCAAATGCCTATCAATGATAGATTGGGTAAAAAAAATGTGGCACATACACACTATGGAATACAATGCAGCCATAAAAAAGGATGAGTTCATGTCCTTTTCAGGAACATGGATGAAACTGGAGATCATCATTCTCAGCAAAGTGACACAAAAACAGAAAACCAAAGACCACATGTTCTCACTCATAAGTGGGTGTTGAACAATGAGAACACATGGACATAAGGAGGGGAACATCACATACTGGGGCCTGAGGGTGTGGGGGGCTAGGGGAAGAATAGCAGGGTGGGGGGGATTGGCGAGGGATAGCATTATGAGAAATATCTAATGTAGATGACGTGGCAATGGATGCAACAAATACCACCATGGCATGTGTATACCTATGCAACAAACCTGCACGATCTGTACATGTACCCCAGAACTTAAAGTATAATAAATAAATAAATAAATAAGAAAATGTAAAACAATAAAATCATTACAGTGAATGAGAAAATTTAGTCAAATTACTAGATATTATAAAAATGACTGGTATTTCTTTATAATTAATAGCAACAAATAATTAGAATATAAAATTTCAAATGTCATTAAAAACAGTACCCAAAACGTCAAATGCATATGATTAAATCTAATCAGAGGTTGCAGTGAGCCGAGATCACACCATTGCACTCCAGCTTGGGCAACAAGAGCAAAACTCCAAAAAAAAAAAAAAGAAATAGAATGATGCTGGTAGATATACCCTATTAAATATGAGATTTCTCATAGAGTAACTAAAACAGTGTGATATTGGAGAAATGACTGGCAAATACACCAAGGGAAGAGGACACAGAAGCCAGACACAATCTGGAAATACAAAACAGCCAGATTTACCACAGAAGAGCTCCTGTAAAACACTGTGGATATGACAGTGCTTTATAATAAATGCACTTCATAAATGCAGGGAAAATACAAATCTTGAATCTTACCTCATCCCACTCCAAAACATTATGGAAGATGGATAGACAATCTAGTAAACACTTAAGATATTATCTTCACAAGTATAGAATAGGCGAGGATGTTTTTAATGAGGGTAGAAAAACACTAGCCGTAAAGAATGAATTGTTTAATTAAACATAATTAAATGGAAAACTTCTATTCCTCAAAAGACACTATTAAGACAATGAGAAAACGAAGTATATTTGTAGGTTACATATTGTATAGTATATAGTATAGGTTGTACATATAAATTTATATTAATTACACACACCCTCACACACACACCATATATGTGCATACACACACATATACGTATATGTGTGTGTATATGTGTATACACGCATATACGTATATGTGTGTGTATATGTGTATACACACATATATTGGACAACAACTGAGTGGGATCCAGAACATATCCAGAACCATAAATCAATTTTAAAAAACCAACATCCCGATAAAATTTGGGGGGGAAAGCTCAATATGCACTTCATAAGGGTCATACTCTAATATGACTTTAATAATCACATCAAATACACCCGAACTCTGACTTTACTCCATTCCATGAATATTTATTTGATATGAATGGCAGATCTTAGAATATTATCATCATGGCATTGAGTGATGCAAAGATGTTCTTAAAATAAAAGAAAAGGACTAGCCCTAAATAATGTGCTGATTAATAAATTTAAGACAATCTGTTCATCCAAAACACATTTTTGAGATAGTCCGAAAGCAAAATAGATTTGTAGAAGATACTAAAATTGTATATGTATTTGTATATATATATATATATATATATATATATATATATATATATATACACATATGTGCCTGTTTATAACTGAAATCCAGAATATATGTAAACTACAAATCCATTTTTAAAATACAAACATCTCAACAAAATTTGGGGAAAAAGACCTGAGAAGTAACTTCTGAAAAGACGTAGTTAAATGGCCAATGAACACATAAAAAGGCACTCCCCAAAAACTCAATAAATAGCTGGGCGCCATGGCTCAGGCTTGTAATCCCAACACTTTGGAAGGCTAAGGTAGGCGAATCACTTGAGCCCAGGAGTTGCAGACCAGCCTGGGCAACTTGGCGAAACCCCGTCTCTACCCAAAAATACAAAGATTCGCTGGGCTTGGTGGCGTGCACTTGTAGTCCTAGCTACTTGGGAGACTGAGAAAATAGAATCGATTGAACCCAGGAGGTTGAGGTTGCAGTGAACCGAGATCATGCCACTGCACTCCAGCCTGGGCGAAAGAGGTAGACCCCATCTCAAAGGACAAAAATCAAGAAATAAAAATATTTTTTAAAAATACAGTGCTCAATCTCATTAATCAGCAGAGAAATGCAAGTGTAAACATAAGGAGAGATCACTGCACACCCATCAGAATGGCTGGGATGAAAGACTCACTGGCTGCGCGGTGGCTCAGGCCTGTAATCCCAGCACGTTGGGAGGCCGAGGTGGGCCGATCACGAGGTCAGGATATCAAGACCATCCTGGCCAACATGGTGAAACCCTGTCTCTATGAAATACAAAATATTAGCCAGGTGTGGTGGCTTGCGCCTGTAGTCCCAGCTACTCCAGAGTCTGAGGCAGGGGAATCGCTTGAACCAGGGAGTTGGAAGTTGTAGTGGGCAGAGATCACACCACACCACTGTACCCCAGCCTGGGCGACAGAGTAAGACTCCGTCTCAAAAAAAAAAAAAAAAAACGAAAAGAAAAGAAAGAGAGAGAGAAGGAAAAAGGAGAGAGAGAAAGAAAGAAAGAAATAGAGAAAGAGAGAGAAAGAAAGACTAACTGTACAGGGATTGAGCCAATGTGCCACAGCTAGAACTTCTGAATATTTAACTCAACTCTGATTTCCACACAGACACCCAAGGCTGTGGCCCAAAGGTCAGACAGAACCCAAAATAAGAGGTCCTTCAGGACTGAAATCAACCAACGGAGGAAAAGCACCCCACCCCAGGGTGAGGCAGAGCTCCCAAGGTCAGGTAGCCTCCCTCATGGCTGACACGGAGCTCCCCGAGTCCCACCATAGACTTAGATAATCCAAGGGATAGCACCCCCCTGCCCCCGTGGCACCGGGAGACAGCACCCACAGATAATAATTTTAAAACCCGGCACCAAGAGAAAGCATCCGGCAAGCGTCCCTACTGGGGATAAACAGATCCACAGAAAAGCCAACACATCCTAGTTGAGAGCGAGCAACAACCAAGGACAAATGCACCCCACAGCCAAAAACAACACCCAAAGAAGAGTCCCTCACGTGCTGAGATAAAGCCCCTGATTGAGAGTGACCCCACAGGGTGACAATCACGCGTCCGGGGCACAGCCACCCCCAACCCAGCTCCTGAGCGCCGAGTCCCCAAGACAGAGTACCCACTCAGGGCTGCAACCGCAGAAACACCAGCCGCCCCTGAGGCTGACACAGGTAACCAAGGCAGGGTCCCCACCCCCGGGCTCACATCATTTCAACAGGAAAAGTCCCTCATATTACTGAAAGGAAGCCCCCAAGAAAAGGCCCGGCCCCACCACATAGCCGAGACGAGGTGGCCAGGGAAAACTCCCCCATGACTGACACAGGCGCCATGGCAGTGTCCCCAGAGTGGAACCACATCACCCAGGGAGCCCGTACCACACACCCAATGGAGAGCACCCTAGAAAAGACACTTTCTGAAGACTGACCTTGCCAGAGAAGCTGCGGCGGCACCTCACAAAATGGCAGTGACGTTGTGGTGCCTCCCCCTGGTGTAACTTTCTAGAAACCTGCCTTCTGGGAGTTGTGGGAAATGTGCCCCCTAAGGCACTTGTGAGTGATGCGCATGGGTCTCACCAGAAGCACCGATCCAGTAGGGGATGGAAGAGAAGCTGCCGGCCACTGCATGCCCTGCGCCAGCCAAACACTGGGGAACTGGGGGCGCCAGGGCCCCGAGGTGAAGCCTTGTGCTCAGCAGGACCGCGTGCACCAGACAGCGCAGCCCTCCCCTTCGCTTACTCTGGCGCCCTCTACAGGCGGCATTCAGTAACAACCGCACAGCCGTCATAGGGAGAGGAACGCAGAACCACTTTCTCATACAGCGGGTTGAAATCGCTTGGGTAACATAGCCAGATCCCGGCTTTACAAAACAACCAGCCAACCAAAAAGAAAAAGAAAACACAAAAATTAGGTGGGCGTGGTGGCACGCAGCTGTGGCCCCAATTACTCAGGAAGTTAACATGGGAGGATCACTTGAACCCAGGAGGCAGAGGTTGCAGTGAGGCGAGATCATCCCACTGCACTCCATCTTGGGCGACAGACCCAAACCCTGTCTCAAAAACAATAGGGTGAATTTGTAGCTGACAACCAGTAAGTTGATGTCTGGCACACCATATAAATAAAAAAAGAAGAAATGCATGTCATCATCGCTTTTAAAGCAGAAACCATGGTAAAATGCAACAACCTATTCATGAGAAAAAAACGTAAACACATTTAAGAAAGGTCTCTATCATTCAGTATGATACTAGGTGTGGGTCTATCAGAAATCCACTGCACGCATTATTCCTAGGGGAGAAACCTTAGATACATTCTATGTAAAACCCAAACAGGACAGAATTGCCTACTGCCATCATTTCTGTGCAACGCTGCCCTGCAGGAATTCCTAGCTTACACCTGAAGACGGCGGATGGGGTATTCACACAGAGCCAGCTATCAGTTAATTAAACACAAGCTCTGTCCCCCGCACTGGGGTTCCACATCCTCGCCTGGTAGCCGCAGCTCAGACTAGGTGCCACCAGGGCTCAGTGTTGCCTCAGCACCCGGGTCTGACCCAGGAAAAGCCCTACCTGAGCTCCACCGCAGGCCGTTTTTTTCCCTGTGCCATGAGCTGCCTTGCTTCCTGGGCACACTCATCTCTCCACAGCCAGGGGCCTGCAAGACCCAGCCACGCAGCCTGAGCCCACTCCAGCAGTGAATGGCTGGGATGGGCTTTTGCAGATGGCATATCCCTATCTCAGTTATCCCTGAGTTGTCCCTGTGGATAGGCTTGCCACACTCAGTTGAGTCCTTTAAAAGCAGACAGGATGGGCACAGTGTTTCACGCCTGTAATCTCAGTGCTTTGGGAGGGTGGGGCGGGTGGACCTCTTGAGTCCAGGAGTTCGAGACCAGCCTGGCCAACATAGTGAAACCCTGTCACCAAACACAATTTTTTAAAAATTAGGTGGGTGTCGCAGTGCATGCCTGTAGTCCCAGCTACTTGGGAGGCTGAGGCGAGAAGATCACTTGAACCCAGCAATCTGAGGCTCTGCACTCCAACCTGGGAGACAGAGTGAGACCCTGTGGAACAAACGAATGAACGAACAACACTGCCACCCCACCCATACCCCGACTAAAACAAATAAAAGCAGACAGATTTCTCTACCAGAGAGCACAAAAAGAAGCATAAGATAGTCAAAGGACAAGAAGGCTTTGACTGGGCTTTACTGTTTTGAAGATGCAGGAATACATGATGAGGCTATGCTGGAGAGCCTAGGAGTTGAGAGTGGCCCCTGGCTGTCACCCAGCAAAGAAACTGGGGCCTCATTTCTACAACCCTAGACACAGGAATAGATCATCAATGTCCTCAGTCACTATGGAAATGGAAATCAAATCCACAAGGAGATCCTACTTCACCTCACTGGGGTAACTATTAACAAGTACTCAACAAGTGTTGTAGAGGATGTGGAGAAATTAGAACCCTCCACCGTTGCTGCTGAGAATGTAAAATGGTGCAGCATCTTTGAAAAATAGTCTGGCATTTCATCAAAGATTTAATAACAAAATTTCCAGATGATCTGGAAATTCCACTTCTAGCAAAATATCCAAGAGAAATACAAGCATATATCCACAGAAGAACTTGCACGCAAATATTTGAAGCCACATCCAATATTATATGGTGTCCAACTTCATACCCCAGCCTTAAGAACTGTTTTCACACGTTTACCCCCGACTACTAGATAAACTGTGTATTGGAAAAATTATACAGTTGTTTTGGTGAGTATCATGCCTCCTGACAGGGCTCAGTTTTTAACTCACTGTTCGCCAGCAGGAGCTTAAATTTAAGTATAGGTTAAGAAGCAAAGGAGGGTGGTGGTGGTACCTCCAGAGGAGGAGCAGCAGTGCCCTTCAAGGCAACAATTTCAGGTGAGACACTTCCAGGCACTTTGGGCAAAGGAGAACCTCAGGCAGGAGGAGCAGGAGGGCGGCTTCTGCTGGCAAAGACACTGGCGGAATTTAGGGATTTGCAATGGACTGAATGTTTGTGTCCCCCGCCACATTCATTTGTTGAAATCCTGACTCCTATTGTGATGTTATGAGGAGGTGGAGCCACTGGAAGGTGATTAAGCCATGAGGGTGGAGCCCTAATACATGAGAATAGAGTGCCCTCGCCAGAACCTGACCATGCTGGCACCCTGATCTCAGACTTCCAACCTCTAGAAATGTGAGAAATACAATTTCTGTTGTTTATAAGCTACCTAGTCTATGGTATTTTATTATGGCAGCCCTAACTGACTAAAACATGGTTCGAGGTGCCAAGATTGATTGGCAAAAACCTCTATGTTTCTATTCCAGTTTTCAGTATCTGATTTCTCCCTATTAGTGCCCTAACATTAACAGAAAATGTTGCGAATTCAATTTGTGTTGTAATTTAGCTACTCGCAGGAGTAGACTTTGGATTTTATTTTCCCAAATCTTGGCCGGGTGACTATAGGAGATAGCAGTTTTTTTCAGGCCAGTCATAGATGTTTTCAGGTCCTTCATTCAGATCTTGAGCAAAAACTTTAACAGCTTCTTTGTGTTCTACAGTACGTTAAAAACAAGAGATCGACCCCTTAATATGCCTTACTTTGACCAAACTATTCTAAGATAATAAAGCACAAGTAAGACGATTAGGCCAAGACCAGTGGCTCACGTCTGTAATCTCAGCACTTTGGGAGGCTGAGGCAGGAGTATTGCTGGAGCCCAGGAGATGGAGACCAGACAAATATATATGTATGTTATGAGGAGGTGGAACCATTGCAAGGTGATTAAGTCATGAGGGTGGAGGGTGACTACATATATGTAGCCACCCAGACACTTGTCTTTTATAGGCTCTTGATTATAGGACTCTAAAGATGTGCATTTGAGTAATTCTTTTCCTATTTCTTACCGTGTACTACCAGGGATCATTTTGCTACTGAAAACAGGATCATTAAAGCCTCTAAATTTAATCAGAATAAAGACACATTCCAGGAAACCCAGAATGAATTCAAGGAAGGTGCCATTAAGATTTCCTCTGGAAGCACTCTCAACGTTCAAATCTGTATCAGCCAGCGTTCCACAAAAAGGCAGAACTAATGAGATATTTTAAAGTGTGTGTGTGTGTATATACACACTTTAAAATCTCTCCTTACACACACACACACACACTTTAAAATACACACACACACTTTGAAATTTCCCATTATACATGTAATATACATTATACCCATGTGTGTGCATGTTGGCGGGATATCTGTATATACACACACACTTTATAATCTCCCTTTATGCATATAATGCACATTATACACATTAAACATATAAAACCCCCACCATATATATGCATTTGTGTGTGGGGGGTGTATCCAATCTATATAATGAAGGTAGTTCTTAGATAGAATTGGCCTGATACAATAATTTGGAGCTGCAGCAGCAGTCCCTGTAAGGCTGCTGTCTCTAGATATGACTTGCACAGTTTATGCTTTTTTATTTTTTGAGACAGAGTTGTGCTTTGTTGCCCAGGTTAGAGTGTGGTAGCATGATCTCAAGTCACTGCAGCCTCTGCCTCCACCCGGATCAAGCAATCCTCGTGCCTCGGCCTCACAAGCAGCTTGGATTACAGGTGTGTACAATCATGCTGCTAATTTTTGTATTTTTAGTAGAAATGGGGTTTTTCCATGTTGGCCAGGCTGGTCTCGAAACCTGGCCTCAAGTGATCCGCCCATCTCAGCCTCCCAAAGTGCTGGGATTATAAGCGTGAGCCACTGCGCCCAGACCATTCTATGCTTTTAAAGCATAAAAAGAGCAAAATATTGTGTGTTTTTTCCTTTCATGTTTTACAACGGTTTAAATTAACTCCTGGGCTCGAGCAATCCTCCTGCCTCAGCCTCCCAAAGTGCTGGGATTACAAGCATCAGCCACCACATCACCCAGCTTAGTTGTCTTTCTTGTGCTTTGTTATTCCTCCATAGAAAAGTAAATCGTACTATTTTATTTAAGAATATTAAGATAAGAACATAATTTAGACTTAAAAACTGCACTCAGTGTCAACAGTGCTATTTGTTCATGCTTGAATAGGAAATATGGACCTTAACAGCAACGAAAGTTTTTAAAATGGATTTCAAGACAGGCCGTGTGTACTAGTTATCAGCATAAAGTAAAACTACACAACTCTATAAGCAGGTGATACAATGAGGTTTAATAAAGGCAGTGGATAGATACACAGATGATTGATTTGTTAAAAAGAATTGGTCTTATGCAATTGTGAAAGGTGGTAATGTCGTCTCTATAAGGCTTTTGTCATCTCTACTGAGGATGGCGACATAACAAACAGGCTGAAACCCACAAACATGATCTGGAACATTATGAGGGCAGATGGAGATACATGTTCACTTTTATTGCCTCTGATCTTGGTGACGAGGGTGTCCTGCAGAAGCCAGGAAGAGCTGTTTGTCACAGAGCTAAACACATACATCTGGCCCAGAAGATAGAGAAGGTGAAAAAGCATCCATGAGAAGGAAGATAAATTGCAGGTCTGGCTGCAGCTTCATACAAACAAGGTGAATCAAGAGAGTAGCAACAATGTGTGTGAGCTACAAAGGGCTGCTGCTTCCCATCCACTGCCCTGCACAATGCTCAGAGAACCTCAACGGAGAACACCAGATGCTTCACAGAAAGAGGATTGTTGCTAATATAATTCTGCCTAGCCAAGTTGACAAATTGCACGTGATACCCCTGTCACTTTGGTATCCATGCACATCTCCTTATGCCATTCTTAATCTCTACATAGAGGTAATAACAAATCACAATTCTCCCTAACGTGGTACAACTCTCCCACCTGCAACCTGTAGGACGCTAAAGTCCTACATTATTCTTAAATCTTGTTAAAATTTCTGCTACCTAATTCACACTGTGCCTTTAATGTCCTGTACCTTAAATACTGAAAAATAAAGTTAACTTAATAGCACATCTTGTGCTAGGAGATCAGGGGATGAGACGAAAGGGGGTCAAAACCAAAACTATTTAGTATATATATGCATATATATATATATACACACACACACATACATATACACACACATATATAAAATAAAGCATATATGACACATATTAATATAATGCAAATGAATTAATATTAATAAGGAAAAGATACTCTTTACTCTGAAACAAAAACAGAAACAAAGACTTATGATAGTCCTTGTTTCTGCCTGTGGTCATGTAGTCACTCCTCCCACTACCCATTTCATACTCCCTTTCTCCTCAGCAAGCACCTTCCCTGGCGACAGACATTTTCCTAGTGGGGTGACTCAAACCTCCATTCTTGAGGTTCATGGCCATAGGCAGTCCTGACTGAATTAGGCTGTTGTAGTTTCCATTGACTTTCATCGCTGGACACAGGAGTACTAAGAGGTGCTCTGTAGGATCTTCTGAATTTCAGACATATCCCTCCTTAATCCCATGATGATTGAAGGGTTGTGCCTCAATCAACTTGCAGACTAGACTAGTTTATAGACCTAAAACCTCATGAATTAAGACAAGGCCTCTTGGGCTGGGCGCGGTGGCTCAAGCCTGTAATCCCAGCACTTTGGGAGGCTGAGACAGGTGGATCACGAGGTCAAGAGATCGAGACCATCTAGGTCAACATGGTGAAACCCTGTCTCTACTAAACATACAAAAAATTAGCTGGGCATGGAGGTGCGTGCCTGTAATCCCAAATACTCAAGAGGCTGAGGCAGGAGAATTGCCTGAACCCAGGAGGCGGAGGTTGCAATGAGCCGAGATTGCACCAATGCACTCCAGCCTGGGTAACAAGAGCGAAACTCCGTCTCAAAAAAACAACAAAAAACAAAAAACACAAGGCCTCTTGAGGAGGGAGCTTTCTAGACTCAAAAAGTTTTATAAATCGTTCTATTATAGCAACACGTGCACATGTATGTTTATTGTGGCAATGTTCACAATGGCAAAGACTTGGAACCAACCCAAATGCCCATCAATGATAGACTGGATAAAGAAAATGTGGCACATATACACCATGGAATACTATGCATCCATAAAAAGGATGAGTTCATGTCCTTTGCAGGGACATGGATAAAACTGGAAACCATCATTCCCAGCAAGCTGACACAAGAACAGAAAACCGAACACCGCATGTTCTCACTCATAAGTGGGTGTTGAACAACGAGGACACATGGACACAGGGAGGGAAATATCACACACCAGGGCCTATCAGGGGGTAGGGGGCTAGGGGAGCGATGGCAGAGGGTGGGGGCATAAGAGAAGGATAGCATTGGGAGAAATATCTAATGTAGATGACAGGTGATGGATGCAGCAAACCACCATGGCATGTGTATACCTATGTAACAAACCTGCATGCTCTGCACAAGAACCCCAGAACTTCAAGTATAATTTTAAAAAGTTTATACCATTACCCTTTCTCACATTCTTACTCTAAGAAGGCCCATAGCCCTTCACTAAGGAAGGTTAAAGTATATGGGAAAGAGAAATTACTAGATTTCTCAATGATTACAGCACCCCACTTCTGAATTGACACGAATTTCTTGAAGACACAAACATCATTCTGACCCTTTTGAAACATATTTGATTTATTAGTGACCCTTGATCATGGATGCCAAATTATAATGCTACTTAGAGAAGCCTGTCTTATCCTAGGTGCTTTCTGACCCACCAAGTTACAGCAATGGATATGCATAGAAGCACCCCATTATTAAATGGAAGTGGTATGTAGAAGATCAAGCAGGTCCTCAAGGCGAAAGTAAGTTCCATGATGAAGTGACCAAAATGCCTCATGGATCGTAATCCTGGGACACAACTTTCTCCATCTACCATTGGGAGAATTATAAACCGGTCTCCATCAATTTCACTCTCTTAGGATGTTACGTAGCATGACAAAAGCGATTTTGCAGATGTAATTAAGGTTACTTATCTGTTAGTCTAAATATTGAGGAATTCTCTAGGTTGGCCTAACCTACACACATGAGCCCTTAAAAGCAGAGCTTTTTCTCCAGCTGGTAGCATAAGAGGATGAGATAGTTACGAAGAATGGGGAGAATTTGACATGCTGATGCTGGCTTGAAGTTAGGGAAGGGACCACATGAAAACACCTGATGAGCATCTTTATGAGTTGAGAGTGAGCCCAAGCTCACAGCCTGCCAGAATCAAGGATTTCGGTTCTGCGCAGCAGCAAGGAATTGGATTCTGTCAATAATCTGAATGGATTTGGAATTGCATTCCACCCCTTATGTTTTAGATGAGAACACTGACGCACAAAATTTTGATTTTGGGCTTTTGAGATCTGAAGTAGAGAACAAAGTCAAGACCTCCCAGATTTCTGAACTGCAGAGCTGTGAGATAATAAATATAATAATTTGGTGTTGCTTTCAGCCATTAAGTTTGGTGTAGTTTGTCACAGGGCAATAAAACTAATACATTCTCTCAATCTGTACCTATATACCCATGGGGAGTACACTATAACCAGCTGCTTGAAGAAACAGTACCTCAGGGCTAGTTTACCAATAGAGGTGAATGATATGCAGGCACCACCTATATTAGTTTTCATACAGGGAAAAAAGAGAGAGAACATAAATTAATTACAATATTATTTGTTGGGTTTATAGTTAGGTTAAAATTTAACATATAGGAAAAGACAACTGGAATCATGGAGGAAAGACCAGTGAAAATACACTCCTTCATTTAAAAAAAAGTGTCAAATATTGTCAACATAAAGATTATTCGAATTCCGGGAATTAACCATAGACTTCCAACAATCTGAAGACTATTTATTCAAGAAAAATGGCTAAATCACACTACAAACCATAAGCTTTGTGGTGTTTTAACTTGCACTATTCCCACATGCTCCTCCGTTGCTCCACGGTAGCCTTGAAACAAACATCATCACAACTCCGATAGCTCTGAATACCAGCAAACTATCAGCCACTGCAGAGGGCTACTGGTTGGAGTTCTCCTAAAATCTCTATTTCCAGGCAATCATCACTATTTATACTAATATTGTTATTATTTTGAGACAGGCTCTCCCTCTGTCTCCCAGGCTGAATGACAGTGGTGCAATCATGGCTCCCTCCACCTCGACGTCGTGGGTTCAAGTGATCCTCCTGCCTCATCCACCTGAGTAGCTTAAACTACAGGCATGAGCCACTGCAGCCAGCCTAATCACCATTATTTAGCATGCCAGAGCTTTTGGGCAGGCACCCCAGGACTCAAGATAAGGGTAGCCACCAGAGCCACCTCCAACTGCCACAGTCCAAGGCAATGGCTGCGTGGCTGTCCATTCTACCAAGGTTCTTTCCTTTCAGCATTAGTTGGTAGTACCCCAAAGAGTTTCCAGGTAACGACCCCAGACATTTCCTAAGATACCTGAAGAAGAATGCAGCGTTGAATATGGGGTGCTTGACGCTAAGAATCCCGACTCCTTTGGCCATATCAAATGACTTTGATGTTGTAATTTGCATTTGTGTGGGAAAGGGTCAAAATACTTCAGGGGTAGACTGGCAGTCGATTTTTCTAGAGAACAATCACTACTTTACCTCATACTTTTACCTTAAAAAAGATGTGGCTATCAGAGTGGCAAGAGTTCCCTGAATGTGATGTTCTCTTTCTAAGGACTTAGATTGCCACCTGCAGTTTCTACAGCACTGCTGATGAAGTACATATAAAAACTTGGAAAAGAAAGGAAATTAGTATATGGAAGAGGTATCTGTACCCCCATGTGTGTTGCAGCATTATTCGTAGTAACTAAGACTTGGAAGCAGCCTAAATGTCTTCCAACAGATGAATGGATAAAGAAAACGTGGTACATATACACAATGGAGTACTACTATTCAGCCATTAAAAAGTATGAGATCCCATCATTCGCAACAACATGGATGGGACTGGAGGTCATTACCTTAAGTGAAATAAGCCAGGCAAAGAAAGACAAACTTCACATTTTCTCACTCCTTTGTGGGAGCTAAAAATTAAAGCCACTTAACTCATGGAGATAGAGCATAGAAGGATGGTTACTTGATGCAGAGAAGAGCAATGCGGGTATTGGGGGAAGTGGGGATGGCTCGTGGGTACAAAAATATAGTTAAGTAGAATGAATAAGATGTAGCATTTGATAGCACAACAGGGTGACCCACAGTCACTAATTTATTGTATATTTTAAAATCACTAAAAGAGTTTAATTGGATTGTTTGTAACACAAAGAAAGGATAAATGGTTGAGGTGATGGAAACCCTATTTACCCTGACATGATTATTACACATTGTGTGCTTTATCAAAGTATCTCATGTAATCCATAAATATATGCACCTACTATGTACTGACAAAAACTAAAAATGAAAAAACCCTGGAAATCCACAGAACACAATATGGGTCTAGCCTTCACCTGGGATGCCAATTAGAAGTGGATTGAATGCAATTGGATGCACAGACATTTTCTCTTCTGCTGGTGATTATAACTAGGACTGAACTCTTCAATATTTGTACCTTGGCTTCCAAAATTCTGGAAACGCTAGTTCCTCAAGTTCCTAGGGTTATTCATTCTGGAGACTCTAGTATGCACTGCAAGAAAACCTGCAGGACATCTACTGGAGTCCCCAATGGAGCCACTCTTCAATAACAAGTGCTACACGTTTCCAAAAACTCTAAATATCAGTGAAAAGTTTAGGATGGCAGCCATTTCGCCACCCAGGACAATTGGAGAATGGCAGATATTAGGGATCATTAACTCTGTCAAAGCTGTAGAAGACCGCAGTGAAGAATCACAGTTACAGAACCAAGAGTCACGGCCTTCTATTTTGGATGTTTGTACAACAAAGAGGATATACAATTAATCAAAGGGTCGAGGAACAGGTTTCTGCTTTAATACAAAAAAACTAACATAGAAACCTGTAAAGGTGTCCAAGTATAGTAATCCTTTTCATGTATATCTGGTTACGATTTAAAACTGAAGCTTTTTTAAACTTTTAAAAATCATAGATGAGGAGGGGTACATGTACAGGTTTCTCACATGGGTATAATTGCACAATGCTGGGGTTTGGGCTTCTAGCGAACCCATCACTCAAATAGTGAACAGAGTATCCAATAGGTAGTTTTTCAACCCTCTGACCTGCTCCCTCCCTCCCCTCCTCCTTCCTTTTGGAGCCCTCAGAATCAATGGTTTCTAGCTTTATGTTCATGCCTACCTACTGTTTAGTTCCCACATATGAATGAGAACATGCAGTATCTCATTTTTTGCCAGACACATTGGCTCACGCCTGTAATCCCAGGATTTGGGAGGCAGAAGTGGGCGGATCACTTGAGGTCAGGAGTTCCAGACAAGGCTGGCCAACATGGCAAAACCCTGTCTCTAACAAAACTACAAAAATTAGCCAGGGCCCGGCATGGTGACATGCACCTGCAGCCCTAGCACTTTGGGAAGCTGAGGTGGGTGGATCACTTGAGGTCAGGAGTTGGAGACCAGCCTGGGCAACATGGTGAAACCCTGTCTCTACTAAGAAATACAAACAGGCCAGGCGCTGTGGCTCACGCCTGTAATCCCAGCACTTTGGGAGGCTGAGGTGGGCAGATCACGAGGTCAGGAGTTCGAGACCAGCCTGGCCAACATAGTGAAAACCCTTCTCTACTAAAAATACCAAAATTAGCCAGGCATGTGGTATACACCTACAGTCCCAGCTACTAGAGAGGCTGAAGCAGGAGAAGCACTTGAACCCAGGAGGCGGAGCTTGTGGTGAGCCAGGATCCCGCCACTGCACTCTAGCCTGGGCAACAGAGTGAGACTCTATCTCAAAAATTAAAAAAAAACAAAAGAAATACAAATAATTAGCCAGGTGTGATAGTGTGTGCCTATAGCAGCTACACAGGAGGCTGAGGCAGGAGAATTGCTTGAACCCAGAAGGTGGAGGTTGCAGTGAGCCGAGATTGCACCATAAACTTAATCAAATTGTTGTTCCAATGGCAGTTGCTACACTATAGGTGGTTGTGTCGCTTCAGCAACTGTAACATCCATGGGAACCTGATATATAATATTGGACAGGTGAATGTTTTATTTTCTTTCAGTAATTGTTACAAACAAGAGTTTGAGTTCAGCTAGGAAGGACAGCAATGTACTATGACCTCCTATTTCAAGCTTGTATCAACTCTCTAGGCTTACATCCTAAACGAGTCCTTAGGGACCTTGGCCACCATTCCCTTACACCAGATGTGACACCATTCTTTGAACTGATGACATTATGCTGACTGAACAGGAGGTACCAACTAATCCAGACACATTAGCAACACACTTGAAAGACATTATGTGTGAAATAATTCCCACACAAAATCAGGGGCCTTCTGAGAGAGATCCAAGATGGCTGATCACTAACAGCTTGGGATTGTAGCTCCTAGTGAAAGTGCAGAGAACGAGAGGACGCCACACTTTCAGATGAATTTTTGTCACTCACGGACCAGAAAATTCCCAGCAGAGGACCCCCACGGGTCACCAGTGCGACTCTTGCGGCCGGCGCGGCGGCTCTTGGTGCAGAGTAAACGGGACTGGTTCACCTTCTGACCGACATTTGGAGCTCCAGGAAGGCAGAGTCGCCTATTACGACCTCAAGAAGGAAGCCAGACTGGAGTTTCCCGGGCAGAAGAGCACCATCAGTCTTAATGCCGCTGTTTTGGCTGGTGCAGTGGGTTGCTCAGATTCCGGCGCTGGGAATCAATAAATTGGACGTCCACTCAGAAACCTAATTAGAAAGGCGGTAATTGCAAAGATGACAGATGGATAAATTTATAACGAAGGGAAGAAACCAGCCTAAAAAGGCTGAGAATACCCAAAATCAGAATGCCTCTCCCTCTACAGGGGATTACAGTTCCTCATCAGCAATGGAACAAGACCTGCGGGAGAAAGACTGTGTTCCATTAACAGAAGTAGGCTTCAGAAGGTAGATGATAAGAAACTTCTGGGAGTTAAAAGAACTTGTTCATACCCAATGTAACGAAACTAAGAACTTTGAAAACAGATTATGAAAAAATGCTAACAAGAATAGACAATATAGAGAGGACTATAAATGAATCAACAGAGTTGAAAAACACAACAAGAGAACTTCACAAAATATGCACAAGTTTTAATAGCCAAATTGACCAAGCAGAAGAAAGGATATCAGAGGTTGAAGACGAACTTAATGAAATAAAACGAGAAGACAAGAATAGAGAAAAAAAGGATAAAAAGGAATGAGCAAAGTCTTCAAGAAATATGGGACTATGTGAAAAGACCTTATCTACATTTGATAGGTGTACCTGAATCTGACAAAGAGAATGAATCCAAGCTGGAAAATACTCTTCAGAATATTATTCAGGAAAACTTTCCCAACCTAGGAAGGCAGGGCAATATTCAACTCCAGGTAATACAGAGAACACCACAAATATATTCCTCAAGAAGAGCAACCCCAAGGCACATAATCGTTAGATTCACCAGGGTTGAAATGAAGGAGAAAATACTAAGGGCAGCCATAGAGAAAGGTCAGGTTACCCACAAATGAAAGCCTAGCAGACTTACAGCAGATCTCTCAGCAGAAACCCTACAAGCCAGAAGAGAGTGGGGGCCAATATTCAACATCCTTAAAGGAAAGAACTTTCAGCCCAGAATTTCATATCCAGCCAAACTAAGCTTCACAACTGAAGGAAAAATAAATTTTTTTATGAACAAGCAAGTACTCAGATTTTATTACCACCAGGCCTGCTTTACAAGAGCTTCTGAAAGAAGCATTACACATAGAAAGGAACAACCAGTATTAGCCTTTCCAAAAATATACCAAAAAGTAAAGAGCATCAACATAATGAAGAATTTACATCAACAAATGGACAAAACAGCCAGCTAACATCAAATGGCAGTAATCCTAAATTTAAATCGACTAAATCCCCCAATCAAAAGATACAGCCAAAACCCAACGGTATGCTGCATCCAGACCCATTTCACATGCAAGGATACACAAAGATTCAAAACAAAGGGATGGAGAAAGATTTACCAACCAAATGAAGAGCAAAAATAAATGAATAATAAAAAGCAGGAGTTGCAATTCTCGCCTTTGATAAAATAGATTTTAAAGCAACAAAGATATAATGGTAAAAGGATCAATGTAACAAGAAGAGCTAACGATCCTAACTATATACGTACCCAATACAGGAACACCCAGACACATAAGACCTATAAAGAGACTTAGACTCCCTAGACTCCCACACAATAAAAGTAGGAGACTTCAACATCAATATTAGATAGATCAATAAGACAGAAAATTAATAAGGATATCCAAGACTTGAACACAGATCCGGAAGAAGTAAACTTCATAAACATTTATAGAACTCTCCACTTTAAATACACAAAATATACAATTCTTATCCATATCACATCACACCTACTCATAGGTTTAAAGAAAATACTGATCAGCCATTATTAAGCACAATTATTGGCATAAAAGAGGTTATCAATACCCATTTTTAGAATAAAACAACATTCCTGTTGTCTCCCTTTTTTTCTTCCTCTCTGTCTTCCTCTCCTTCATTCCTATTTTTTCTTTCTTTCCTTCTCTCCTTCTTTCAAAAAAAAGAAAAAAAACCAGGGGCCTTCTAACTGAGTGAAATGTTTAATGATCTAGTAGGCCCACATGTCAAGATGGTGCTTATAAGGTCAACAGCAAGTTCCTACATCTTGACTTTCATACCACTAAATAAGGAGCAAAGAAACGAGTTGCATAATAGATGCTTCTTTTAGCGCATACCTCAATGTTGTGCAGTACCGTGACCCACTGACAAGTGACTGAAACCCTGCTAGCATGGATTGGGCCCAGAAAAAGAGAAGCTTCCCTAATCCCGCAACGTGGTCTCACGTGGGGTTCCCTGTGACCAGTTGACTAGAAAAAAAAACAAAAACAAAACAAGTTATCCCCAATTTAGCAGCTTACAATAACACAAATATATAAGCAGTTCCATCGATCAGAAATCCAGGCGTCCTCGATTTGTTTCTCTGCTTAGCATCTCACAAAATCAAAGTATCAACCAGGCTGCTGACTGAAGACTCAGAGACAAACAAGCTTATTTGGGTTACTGGCAGGTCTAACTTCTTAAAGTTATAGAACTGAGGTAACCATATACTTGCGGTCTTTGCTGAGGCCACAGTAAGCTACCTGAGCCACTTCCATACCTCCTTAGGTGCACCCCTCTATCTTCTAAGCAGTCATGGTGCATCATGACTATGGTGGCTGAGATAGAGGTTGTTCATGGGCTTGGCAACATGAACTTTCATTTACCAGGTCCATGTTACTACAGTAACTGCTGACTATTCAACCTGCTAGCTGCCGAGACCAACGCTGATTCCCCAATATGGCACCATGTCCCAGACTGGTCAGTCAGCTTCCAGGTGGCACTGTGATTACTTGGGTCTGCTTCCACAATTGAAAGAGCATCACTTTGATGTTGCTCAAATAGACACTCTTCTGGATATGGATTTTCATTCCTATCCATGGTACTTCAAGAAAACCAACACTGTGGTAATAGGAAAGGCTGTACCCACCATCGTGGTATCCCACACTTTACCAGTTTTAAACATGAAACCCACTTTACAGGAAATGAATACGGCAATGGGATCATGCTCACGGATTTCACTCGTCTCCTGATGTTCTTTACCATCCTAAAGTGGCTGGCTCAATAGAACATTGGAGGATCTTTCAAAGCCTGAGTTGTAGTTGCAGCTTTGTGACAGGGCCTTGTGTGGCTTGGCTGACAATCTAGAAAGTGACAAAGCTGAATCCCAGCATCAAAGATATGGAACTCTTTCTCCCATAGCCACATCTATGACTTCAAGAATGAAGGAGGCAATATGCAGGCCTCTTCTCACTATTAATCCTGGGTATCTAGTAGCAAAATGTTGCCTCTTATGCTCAAGAAGCAAAATTTGCTGTAAAGAAGAAAACTTTTGGCTCTGCTGGACTAGAGGACATTTTACACACTGAGACATTATTTCAACATGGGAACCAAAAGTGATTCCATTGAAATGACAGCTGTGTCTGGCCAGGAGCAGTGGCTCACAACTGTAAACCCAGCACTTTGGGAGAACAAGGTGGGCAGATCACCTGAGGTCAGGAGTTGGAGACCAGCCTGCCGAACATGATGAAACCCCGTCTCTAATAAAAATACAAAAATTAGCCAGACGCAGTGGTGCAGGCCTGTAGTCCCAGCTACTTGGGAGGCTGAGGGTGAAAAAACACTTGAAACTGGGAGGCAGAGGCTGCCACGAGCTGGGATGGCGCCACTGAACTCCTGAACTCCAGCCTGGGTGATAGAGTGATATTCCATCTCAAAATCAAAAGAAAACAACAACAACAACAAATAAAAGTCGTGTCTGCAAGCTGACCACTTTGGACTGTTCATTCCTCTCAACCAAAAGACAAAGGAGGAGGTCCACTACTGGCTGGAGTGATGGAAACTGACAATCAAAGGGAGATGGGGTTCCTAATATACTAGGGGCTAAGAAAGAGCATGTCTTATATGTCTAGACAGCTTCTT
The DNA here is from genome assembly GCF_049354715.1 of Callithrix jacchus. Taxonomy (NCBI): domain Eukaryota; kingdom Metazoa; phylum Chordata; class Mammalia; order Primates; family Cebidae; genus Callithrix; species Callithrix jacchus. Next base: position 132,609,175 of record NC_133524.1, on the reverse strand, counting down.
AATTCTCCTGTGTTTTGTGATTAGAGTTAATGGAAAATTACAGCAACCCCATCCAGGCAGGACATCTAATGGTTCAGACTCTTCATAATGAAGGTTTGAGTCACCCTGCCAGGCCAGGCACCATGACCAGCTGACATGCTATCTCAAGGCAAAGGAAATGAAAAATGGGGAGTGAAAGAAGGCAGTTATAAATACCAGCTACCACAATGTGGGCTGCTACAGAAACGACGACTGTAATAGTATTTACTTAATGGGTTAATAATATCTGCCAGCACAGGTGGGAAAATCAACCAACGAACAAACAAGTTATCCTTTCAAATGAAATGCTTAGGGAAAAAGACCAACTTTTACTGACAGAAATTTCTTAGCCTCTGGGAGGCCATTTTATTCACTAACACATGCTAGGAGGCCTCAGCCATATCCTGCTCGATTGTAGAAAACAGCAATTTGATCCTCTTTCCTCCTCAATCATTAAAGAGATTATGCATTTAGGGTCTGATGTTCCTTCTTGGACAAGTAGCCAGATGTCATTTCTTCCAGTTTCTTCTCAAGGTGCGGAATTAAGTCTCCGCTCATATACCTGAAAAGAAAGAGACGTGTCATTAACCAAAAGAGAGCCAAAGAACCTATGCTGTAGGAAGCACTGTGGGAGATAGAAGGATGAAGTAACAGTCAGCATGGAGACAGAAATGCACCTGCATGGTAAGGGGCGAGGGTGTGAAGAAAAGGGAAGCTTCATACACTCTTGTTGAGAATATAATTTACTATGACAACTATGAAGAACAGTTTGGAGGTTCCTCGAAAACCTGAACATGGAGCAATCATATGATCCAGTAATCCCACTGCTGGGTATACTCCCAAGAGAAAGGAAGTCAGTATACCGCAGAGATATCTGCACTCCTGTGTTCATTGCAGCCTCGTCCACAGTAGCCAAGCTTTGGAAGCAACCTAAGTGTCCACCAACAGCTGAATGGGTAAAGAAAACGCGGTACATATACACAAAGGAGTGCTGTTTGGCCATAAAAAAGAATGAGATTCAGTCATTTGCAACAACATGGATGGAACTGAAGGTCATTACGTTAAGTGGAATAAGCAAGGCACAAAAAGACAAACTTCGCATGTTCTCACTTATTGGTGGGAGCAAAAATTTTAAACAACTGAACTAACGGAGATAGAGAGTAGAATGACGGTTACCAGAGGCTGGGAAGGTTAGTGGGGTGGGGGGAAGTGCAGATGATTAATACGTACAAAAATGGCATGAGTAAGATGTAGTACTTGAAAGCATGACGGGGTAAATATAGTCAGTAATAATTCAATTGTACATTAGAAATAACAAGAGTATAATTGGATTATCTGTAACACAAAAGATAAATGCTTGAGGTGATAGATGCCCCATTTACCTTGCTGTGTTTATTACACGTTGTTGTCTGTATCACACTATGTCATATACCCCAGAAATATATGCATCTGCGATGTACCTACACACATTTTTTTTAAAAAAGAGGTAATCTAGCAAATACAAGGAGTGTCAATTGAGGGACAATGTCTACCTCAGACTATGGTGAGAAGGGAAGTCTCCATAGGCTTTGGAGAAGGAGTTAGATTCAGAAAACATTAACCTATGTAACTGTGGAGATAGCCGTAACTATAAGTGAAGGCCAGGGTTTGCGAAATTTGAGGCACGGGCTGTTCCCCCACGCTCATGCCCAGTACTGTGTTGAGCCCAAGTACTTAAAGAAATTGAGCAGTTCCTAGTTCTGCCCACCTGACTGCTTCCTTGATGATGGATTCAAAATAGCATCCCTTGACTTCTACAGGTGTTTGCAGTCCTTCAGGCAATTTGACTTTTTTTTTCACGTTCTGAAGATGTTAAAAAAATAAACTTCAGTATTATAAGGAAGAATAAAAGTGAATCTTGGCTAAACTATATCTCAGCAATCATGCTTCATAGGCTAAATGTTTTAAATGCTTAAATAAAGATGCCAGCTCATACAAAAACTAAATAAATAAACAAACACCTGCATGTACATAGGAATGAAACTCTTGTAAACAATAACCAAGAAAGAAAAGAAAAAGAGAAGTTGTACTATATTTTAGTCAAAGAACAGAAAAACCACTGTAAATTATATGCAATCTCAACTCTGGCAAAGAATGAGCCTCAGCAGATAACATGCACATCTTCTAAATTATAAAAAGAGAGACTTCGTGGAGTTTTTTTTTTTTTGAAACAGACATTCTTATATTACTTACTTCTCCAAAGTAATGTAGAATTTCCTTCATTAATTTGCCTTCTGTTTCAGCATTAATATCTTTTTGGATTCTTGAAAAAGGGAGTATTTCTGTGACTTTTAGGTCATCTGCAGAGAAAGTGCTGGTAATGATGACTCCTACAAGTGCATTTCTACCAGGTTTCTGCATCAGCCCACCTTTGCTGAAGCCAGTGAAGTCATCAATCCGAGAATCCAGTTGGCTGGCTGGAATACCAACTCCTACCTTAAGCTCTGGCGGAACAAATTTTGACAAAAAGCCATCAGTTGGGAGTTTCACCATGTTCTTTCCCCTCCACATAGACATCACGAACGACAGATCTGGAAACCAAACTGAGAAGTTGAGCTGTGGGATATGTGTGTTTCATCAGCCCTCTGGGTCCATCTATGTGTTCCTCAGTTTCTGGGTAATTATTTATTTCATAATTGGGAGGATGTACCGGGGGAAACCCCAGGCCTGACGAACTGAGGCCAGGACACATAATACAGTAAAACCACCACTTATTTTCTGGCCCTATGAATGCATATGGAAACCAAGTAAGACAGTACAACTCTAACAAACATTCACAGGTCCCTGGCACTCATGGGTTAGTGTCAGCTTGTTATGCTTTACTAGGTGAAAGCAGCACGTCTCATTTGACATCATGACTTCTCAAATTGACATACAACCCACCGTGCTTTACTGAGCTGGAAGCCAGACAACTTGGATACACCTCAACCTGCCTCCTCTCTACATCAAATATGTTCTGAGAAAATAGAGGCAGCCATTAGTGCTGAAAGTTCTATATGCACTCCAACACCAAAAATCCATTTTAGTGTATGATCTTCCTCATCCTTCTTTCTTTGTCTCAAAAACGTTACGTTCTTTTCACTCCAGATCTGTCACCTCTTTCATTTATTCATCGTCTGTGGTAGGCAGCATGCCAGAAGCTGGGGATCAGCAGTAAACTACCAGAGAGCAACATTTCCTGCTCTTGTGGAGCTCACATCCTCATGTGGCAGTCAGACAGTACGTGCCCAATGAGCGAAGGAAATTAACAGCATTGGGCTGATGGTGGGGAGGCCGTCCACAGGCTTGTGGGAGACAGCGGCAGAGGGAGCCACAGGGGCTATTACTGGTTGGGCAGGGCCTTCTGAGGAGGTGGCCTTGGGCAGCGATTGGAGGAAGAAGTGGGGCAGCCTGTGCAGAGGCAGAAGGGGATTTCCAGGCTGCAGTGAGGCCAAGGGTAGGGGCTGGAGTGGGGATAGACTGGGCACTATGGGGTGAAGGACAGAAACAGAGAGAGCCAGGGGATGGATGGGACCCGTGTTAGCAGAGGGTGACGGAGGTCAGGCCACCTAGAGCCTCGTAGACCAAAGCTGGTTTACAGTCTGTTCTGAGTGCTTAGGGGAGTTGAGGATAGGTTTTCAGGAGCGACACGACATGATGTCATTAACATGCCAACACGATGACCTGGCTGCAGGGTTGGAGGGTGTGTGTTAGATGGGGGCAATAATGGGAAACATGGAGATGTCACTGTAGCTCAGTGACTGACCATGGCACAGTGGATAAAAAGGAGAGAGAGAAATTCTGGGATTCAGAAATTTTTACAGGATTTACAGAAGAGAAGAAAAATAAAGGTAGAAAAACAGAGTGATGGGGTGCAGTAGCTCATGCCTGTAATCCCAGCACTTTGGGAGGTCGAGGTGGGTAGATCACCTGAGGTGAGGAATCTGAGATCAGTCTGGCTGCCATGGCGAAACCCCATTTTACTAAAAATATAAGAATTGGCTGGGCATGGTGGCTGGTGCCTATAACCCCAGCTACCCGAGAGGCTCAGACTGGTGAATAGTTGAACCCCAGAGACGGAGGTTGCAGTGACCCAGGATGGTGCCACTGCACTCCAGCCTGGCCTACAAGAAAGAAACTCCATCTGAAAACAAAAAAGGTCGGGATTCACCAATAAGGACAATACATTTTAAAAGAAGATTGTGGAAAACGGAAATCCTAGAAGCTTTCCATGAAGAAGCAGTGAACAACTCTCAAACGCTGCTGAGAAATTAATGGCAACGTCGGCCAAGACTGTTGATCTTGACAAGCACAGTTTCAGTGGAGGGGAAGAGGCAGGAGACTGACTGCACTGGATACAGCATGAAGAGGAGGTGAGGACAGGCTTATTTACTCTTTTCTTTAGACGTGGCAGAGCCTCCAATAAGGCCATCTCCTATTCCTCGTTTCCTTACCAACAGGGCCATCTTCTGCCTTTTCTGGGATGAAGAACTCTCACATTCCCTGGGATGTTTAAATGCATTTTGAGGTTTTGCAGCAACCTTCTCTTCTTTAATCCGTGATTGTGTCCTGAAAAACATCAATGAACATTTTCCATTCATGACAAATATCTAACAATCAGAAAATGACAAACAGTCTGCATATATCAATACAATCAAGAACTTCAATCATTAGTTTGACTTTTAATAATGAGCCAAGATTTACCGAGTCTCAACAAACACTCTGTTTTCAGGAAAAGAAACCTAATTTTGATGCGTGCTAAGAAGAAAGAAAGAAAGAAAGAAAGAAAGAAAGAAAGAAAGAAAGAAAGAAAGAAAGAGAGAGAGAGAGAAGGAAGGAAGGAAGGAAGGAAGGAAGGAAGGAAGGAAGGAAGGAAAGAAAGAAAGAAAGAAAGAAAGAAAGAAAGAAAGAAAGAAAGAAGAAAGAGAAAGAAAGAAAACTACAGACCAATATCCATGATGAACATTGATGCAAAAATGTTCAATAAAATACTGGCAAACCGAATCCAAAAGCACATCTAAAAGCTTATCCGCTATCATCAAGTAAACTTCATCCCGGGATGCAAGGCTGGTTCAACATAGGCAAATTTATAAATGTAATTCACCACATAAACAGAACCAAAAATAAAAACCACATGATTATCTCAATAGATGCAGAGAAGGGCTTTGACAAAATTCAACAGCCCTTTATGCTAAAGACTCTCAATAAACTAGGTATCGAAGGAACACACCTCAAAAGCCATATAGGAGAAACCCACAGCCAATATCATACTGAATGAGCAAAAACTAGAAGCATTCACTTTAAAAACTGGCACTAGACAAGGATGCCTTCTCTCACCACTCCTATTCAATATAGTATTGGAAGTTCTAGCCAGAGAAATTAGGCAAGAAAAAGAAATAAAGGGCATTCAATTAAGAAAAGAAGAAGTCAAATTGTCCCACTTGCAGACAACATGATCGTATATTTAGAAGAACTCATCATCTCAGCCCAAAACCTCCTTAGGCTGATAAGCAACTTCGGCAAAGTCTCAGGATACGAAATCAATGTGCAGAAATCACAAGCATTCCTATACACCAATAACAGACAAATAGAGAGCCAAATCATGAGTGAACTCCCATTTACAGTTGCTACATAGAGAATAAAATACCTAGGAATACAACTAACAAAGTATGTAAAAGATCTATTCAAGGTGAACTACAAACCAAATCAAGGAAATAAGAGAGGACACAAACAGCTGGGAAAACATTCTATGCTCATGGTTAGGAAGAATCAATATTGTGAAAATGGCCATACTGCCCAAAGTAATGTATAGATTCAATGCTATCCCCATCAAGCTACCACTGATCTTCTTCACACAACTGGGAAAAACCACTTTAAACTTCATATGGAATCAAAAGAGAGCTTGCACAGCCAAGACAATCCCAAGCAAAAAGAACAAAGCTGAAGGCATCATGCTACCTGACTTCAAACCATACTGGCAAGGCTACAGTAATCAAACAGCATGGTACTGGTACCAAAACAGAGATTCAGACCAATAGAACAGAACAGAGGCCTTGGAAGCAACACCACACATCTACAATCATCTGATCTCTGATGAACCAGACAAAAACAAGCAATGGGGAAATGATTCCCTGTTTAATAAATGGTGTTGGGAAAACTGTTGGGAAATTCCATTCTATTACAAGCGAGCCATATGCAGGAAGCTGAAACCTTTCTTACACCTTATACAAAAATTAACCCCAGCTGGATAAAAGGTTTAAACATAAGAACTAACACCATAAAAACCCTAGAAGAAAACCTAGGCAACACCATTCAGGACATAGGCACAGCAAGGACTTCATGACTAAAACACCAAAAGCAATGGCAACAAAAGCCAAAATAGACACATGGGATCCAATTAAACTTAAGAGTTTCTGCACACGAAAAGAAACAATCATCACAGTAAAGCGGCAACCAACAGAATGGGAAAAATGTTTGCAATCTACCTGTCAGACAAAGGGCTAATATCCAGAATCTACAAAGAACTAAAGGAGATTTACAAGAAAAAACAAACAAACAAACAAACAAACCAACCCATTCAAAAGTGGGCAAAGGATATGAACAGATAGTTTTCAAAAGAAGGCAAATATGCGGCCCACAAACATATGAAAAAATGCTCATCATCACTGGTCATTAGAGAAATGCAAATCAAAACCACATTGAGATACCATCTTACACCAGTTAGAATGGCAATCATTTAAAAATCTGTGGACAACAGATGCCAGAGAGGAAGTGGAGAAAAAGGAACACTTTTGTACTGTTGGTGGGAGTGTAAATTAGTTCAAACATTATGGAAGACATTGTGGCGATTCCTCAAGGACCTAGAAATAGAAATTCCATTTTGACCCAGCAATGCCATTACTGGGTATATACCCAAAGGATTATAAATCATTCTATCATAAAGACACACCCACACGTATGTTCATTGTGGTGCTGTTTACAATAGCAAAGACCTGGAACCAACCCAAATGCCCATCCATGATAGACTGGACAAAAAAAAAAAAAAAAAAAGTAGCACATATACACCATCGAATACTATGCAGCCATAAAAAACGACGAGTTTGTGTCCTTTTCAAGAGACATGGATGAATCTAGAAACCGTAATTTTCAGCAAACTGACCCAAGAACAGAAAACCAAACACCGCATGTTTTCACTCACAGGTGGGTGATGAACAATGAGCACACTTGGGCACAGGGAAGGGAACAACACTCACAGGGCTAGGTGGGGGAGTGGAGGGGAGCAGCGGGACAGCGAAGGGGGAGGGGTGGATGGGGAAGGATAACACCGGGAGAAATGCTGATCTAGGTGACATGGGGGGCGGAGGGATGGAGACAGGAAACCATCATGGCATATATATACCTATGCAACTATCCTGCAGGATGCATGATGTGCACATGTACCCCAGAGCCCAAATGCAATTTAGAAAAAAAGAAAGAAAAAGAAGAAGAAAAATGGTACAACCAGAATCAATCAGAATGCTTTCAGAATAAGCAGCTCTCATCAAACAAAAGTAGATAAAAATGTTATTACCTCTTTGAAGATGGATAAACTAATCTGTATCAACACTTGCTAGGAAAAATAATTCCTTTTCTTTGTCCTCATTCTAGGAGATTGATACAAATCTGATAATATTTGACAAGGACATCAGAAGAAAGAAAAACTACAAGATCAAGCCAAAACTACAAGCTAAGATCACCCCTGAACCCAGACTCCCAAATTCTAAACTAAAGGTTAGCAAATAAAATACAATAGTGCTTAAAAAGAACTCCATCAGCCATGGTGGAGTATACTGTATAAAGACAAGAATGATTTAACATTTGAAAATCAATAAATGTAATGCACCACATTAAAAACAACAAAAATACAGGGAAACACCACATGATCATTATTATAGATGGGTCAATGTTTAAAATGTATTCATGATAAAAACTATCAGCCTCTTAGAAAAAAAAGGTAAGCATATTTTGGTAAGCATATGCATACACACAAAAAATAGTAAATGCCATACTTCATAGTGAAGTATCAGGATTTTCTTCCTGAGTTTGAAAACAAGACAAATGTGTCCACTATCCGTTAAACAATTTACTGGAGGTTCTAAAAAGTGCAGTAACATCAGGAAAATATGAATCGGTTTAAAATCTTAAAAGAAAGAAAACTGTCATTATTTAGAGATGACATTGTTCTGTACCTAGAAAATGTAAAAGTATAAAATCATTATGGTTAATAAGCAAATTTACTCAAGTCACTGGATATAATAAAAATCAATGATATTTCTTTATAATTAATAGCAACAAATAATTAGAATATAAAATTTCAAATGTCGTTAAAACAGTAAAAAAATTGAATACTTAGAAATAAATCTAATCAGAATGTGCTAGAGCAGTACACAAAAATTATAACACATCTCTGAGAGAAATTCAAGACTGCAGTATATGGACAAAAATATTCTTTCCATGGAATGAAAAGACAGTATTAAGAGGCATTATTGTTAACTCTTTCAGAATGACATAGCAATCATATTTAAAATTCTACCATATTTACAAAAAGTTTTTCTAAAAATCGACAAACAGATAATTGTCTGAAGCATATGCAAATTAAAGATTTGGGAAAGCTGGCCGGAGGCGGTGACTCACGCCTGTAATCTCAGCACTTTGCGGGGCTGAGGTGTAGAGATCTAGAGATCACAAGATCCAGAAATCAAGACCATCCTGACCAACATGGTGATACCCCATCTCTACTAAAAATACCAAATTAGCTGGATGTGGTGGTGCGTGCCTGTAGTCCCAGCTACTCTGGAGGCTGAGACCTGAGAATCAATTGAACCAGGGAGGCGGAGGTCACAGTGAGCTGAGATTGTGCCACTGCACTCCAGCCTGGCAACAGAGTGAGACTCTGTCTCAAAATATATATATTTGGGAAACCTAAGACAATATTTAAGAAAAAGAACTAAGTTTGTAGACATACGCTACTAAACATGAGATTTACTATAAGGGTAGAGTAATGAAAACAGTATGGTATTGGTGCAATGACAGACAAATACACTAAAGGTAGAGGACATGGAGGCCAGAAAGAATCTGGAAATGGAAAACAGCTAGATTTACCACAGAAGAGCTCCTGTAAAACACTGTGGAAAGACTAGTGCTTTTAAAAAATGCACTTCATAAATGCAGGGAAAATACAAACTTGGACTCTTACCCCATCCCACTCCAGAAACGTTACTAAAGATGGATAGTAAATCCAGTAGAAAACATAAGATATTAGTGTTACAGCTTTAGAATAGGCCAAGGTATTTTTGATTAGGATAAAAAGGCACTAATGATAAAGAATACATTGTTTAATTAGACATAACTAAATGTAAAACTTGTATTCCTCAAAAGACAGTCTTAGGAGAGTGAAAAAGCAAAGCATATCTGTAGATTACATATTATATACTATATAGTCTAGGTTATATATAAAAATATACATTAATCATATATATGTATATATCTGACCAAAAAAATGAGTGAAATCCAGAATATAACCAGAACTACAAATCAATTTTAAAAAACAAACATTGCAATAAAATGTGCAGAAAACAGCTGAGTACTCATTCATAAGAGTCATACTCAAATATGACTTTAATCATCACATAAAATATACCCAGGCTATGACTGTACTCCATTCCATGAAAATTTATTTGAGATGAATGGGAGATCTAAAAGACAGCTTAGAATATTATCATCATGGCATTGGGCGAAGCAAAGATTATTCTTAAAATAATAGGAAGCACCAGCCCTAAACAAGAAACTGATTAATAAAATTAAGAGAATCTGTTCATCTAAAACACAATATTGAGATAGTGTAAAAGCAAAACAGATTTGTAGAAGATACTAAAATTGTGTGTGTATTTTAATACATGTACATATATGCCTGTGTGTATGTGTCTAACTGAAACCCAGAACTTATATGTAAACCATGAATCCATTTTTAAAATACAAGTATCTCGATAAAATTTGGAGGAAAAGAGCTGAAAAGGGATTTCGTAAAAGACATATTTAAATGGCGAATAAACACATTTAAAAAGTGCTCTAAAAATAATCAATAAATAGCTGGGCACAGTGGCTCATACCTATAATCCCGGCACCTTGGGAGGCTGATGCAGGCAGAGGCCACTTGAGCCCAAGGGTTCGAGACCAGCCTGGGCAACTTGGCGAAACGCCGTCTCTACCAAAAAATACAAAGATTAGCCAGAATTGGCGGCATGCACTTATAGTCCCAGCTACTCGGGAGGCTGAGGCATGAGAATCGATCAAGCCTGGGAGGTCGAGGTTGCAGTGAGCCGAGATGGTGCCACTGCACTGCAGCCTGGGTAACAGAGCAAGACCTCGTCTCAAAAAACAATCAAAACTCAATAAATAAACCCTTAAAAAAAAACAGGTCCTCAATCTCATTAATCAGCCCCAAACTGCAAATGCAGACATAAGGAGAGATCACTGCACACCCATCAGAGTGGCTGAAATGAAAGACTAATTGCACACCCAGTGTGTGCATCTGGAACCTTCAAACATTTCTGGAAGGAAATGTTTCCTACACAGACACCCGATGGGTACGGCTGAAAGGTCAGATAGTTCCCGGGGAAAGAGCTCCTTCACGACTGAGAACCAACGGAGGAAAAGCACCCCAACCCGGGGCCAGATAGAGCTCCCAAGGTCAGGTGGCCTCCCTCATGGCTGACACAGAGCGCTGAGAGTCCCACCATAGGCTTAGAGAATCCAAGAAACAGCACCCCACTCCCTCGCAGCACTGGGAGACAGCACCCACAGATAATAATTTAAAAACCCAGCACCAAGAGAAAGCATCCGATAGGCGTCCCAATCGGGTATAAACAGATCCAAAGAAAAGCCAACACATCCTAGCTGAGAGTGAGCAACGTCCAAGGCCAAATGTGCCCCACGGCTGACATCAGCACCCAGCGAAGAGTCCCTCGTGGGCTGAGATAAACCCCGCGACAGAGAGTGACCCAACAGGGCAGTGATCATGTGTCCGCAGGACAGCCACCCTCACCCCAGCCCCGAACACAGACAGAGTCCCTAAGGCAGAGTCTCCCAGCAGGGTCGTGGCCAAGCGGGGAAGAAACACCGCCGCACCCGAAGGTGACACAGGCGACCAATGTAGGGTCCCCACCCCTGGGTTCAGTCATTGCACAGGAAAAGTTCGTCGCATCACTAAGAGGGAGTCCCCAAGAAAAGCTCCCCAGCCCCACAACATAACCGAGACGGGGTGTCCAAGGAAAAGACTCCCCGACAGCTGACACACGCGCCCATGGTAGTGTCCACACAGGGAAGCCGTACCACTCACCGGACAAAGAACACGCCAGAAAAGAAGCTTTCCTAGGAAAAAGGACACATTCTGGGGAGAAATTAAAGCATCCAGGGAAAAACTGCCCACTTACGTAGTCGTGAAGTCTTGACCTTGCCAGAGGAGCTGCGGCTGCACTTCCCAAAATGGCAGAGAAGTTGTGGCGCCTCCCCACTGCTGGAACTTTCTAGAAACTTGCTCTCTGGGAGTTATGGGAAGTGTGCCCCGGATGCCTGTGAGTGATGCTCCTTGGGAGGCGTCCCACCAGAAGCACCAATCTGGTAAGGCTCAAGGGAGGCAGAAGGCAGGGAAGCTGCCGGCCACCGCGGGCCCCGCCCCAGCCGAACACTGGGAGCCTGTTGGGGGGGCCAGAGTCCCGAAGTGAAGCCTCGTGCACTGCGAGACCGCCGGCGCCAACCGGAAGAACCGGGAAGCGTGGCGTCCCCGCCCTTCGCTAACTCTAACCCTCTTTACGCGCAGCCTTCGGTATCGGCAGTACGGCGGACATAGGCAGAGGAACGCGGAACCTCACACAGCGGAATCAAAGGGTGAATTTGGAGCTGACGGGCAAAAACATCTTATAATATGTTTGTCTGGCTTTGATATCAGGGTAATATTGGCCTCATAGAATGAAGTAGTGTTCCTTCCTCTTTTATTCTTTTGAAATCCTTTGCTAAGTATTGGTATTACTTCTTCCTTAAATGTTTGATAGAATTTACATGCGAAACCACCTCGGCTTGCCTTCCATTTGTGGGGAGATTTAAAATTACTAATTAAATACCTTTTCATGCTATAGTCCTATTGCAAATTTCTATTTCTTTTGAGTCAGTAATTTGTTCTCTAGGAATTTCTCTGTTTCACCTGCGTTGTTTAATTTGTTGGCATAAAGGTGTTCATAATGTATGTCTTTAAATTTCTCACTTTCTTTGTGTGTGTGTGCACGTGAGACGGTGTCTCACTCTTTTGCTGAAGATGGAGGGTGGTGGCGCGATCTGGGCTCATAACTACTTCTGCCTTTCTGGTTCAAGCACTTCTTCTGTCTCGGTCTCCTGGGTAGCTGGGGCTACAGGTGGCATCATATCGCCCGGCTAATTTTTTGTGTTTTAGTAGAGTCAGGGTTTCACCATGTTGGCCAGGCTGGTCTCAAACTCCTGACCTCAGGTGATCCGCTGGTCTCGGCTCCCCAAAGTGCTGGGATTACGGGAGTGAGCCACCGCGCCTGGCCCCTTTTAATTTCTGTAAGGTCAGTATTCATAACACCCTTTTCATTCTTGATTTTGGTAATCTGTGTAGTCCTTTCTTTTATTCTTGGTCAGTCAAGCTAAAAGATAAGTTAGGTTTTTTTTCTCAGCTATTCTGTGAATCAATTTTTTAATTCATTGATTTTTATTTCACTGATTTTCTTTAATTTTCATCATTCCCCTCTTTCTGCTTGCTTGTATTAAATACATCAGTTTAAAACTTCAGGAATAACAAATGGTTTGTTTCATAAAGGAGGATTTGAATCCTTAAACATATAGAAATGCTTATGATATTGCCAAGTAGTAGTCATTTTCGACCAGTTAACCAGAAGGAAATTTGGTATGCTGAAACCAGACAAGTTTTTTGTACCAGGTTTTATTAATTTTGAAAATATAAATCTAGTTTGTAAGAAGGTGTTTATTGCATGAGCAGTTTGTTTTTTTTAATATTTAGACTTCTCATTTTCACTGAATCCCACAAATTTATTTTTCTTAAGCTTCAAAGTATGTATCAACCAGCACATTCACTATCCTCTTTGTGCTTTATCTCTGATAATCCTTATAAGAGCACCATGAGTTAGGTACTGTTTTATGCCCATTTTACGGAAATAGAATCTTAGGGTGCACATTTAAGTAGCTCTTTCAGGTTTAACCAGTTGGAAAAGTGACAGAATCTAGGTATGTCAGATTCCAGAGATTGCACACACAAATACTATATCACACTGCTTACTGCTGTGAGTTTGGCAGAGAATTCCTTGTTTATATGGAAATCACAAAACTGATAATATCCAGGATAATTGGCAGCAGTTTATAAACCCTCTTTACCCCTAATTTGGTGATTTTGTGTGGGGTCACCTGTCCACTAATCTAATCGGATCTTAGGCTGGTCACACTTCTGAATTTGCACACCAAGTTTGTGTGTAAGGGTACTTCTCCAGGGGAAAATATCTGTAGATTTCATCAAATTTTCCAAAGAGGGTTAGGCCCGCTACTCAGCGTTCCCTGGAAGGTAAGAGAATGCCATGTAGCCTACACCCTTCTCCACCTGAACAACTTCATACAGTTGGCTATGGCTTTACAAATGATGGGCAGGTAGGACAACTAGGAAAGTGTATGTGCTCATTAATACATACTTCTCCTTTAAGCCTGAAAAGATGAACTTGTGGAATTACAAAAATTGGCATTCTAAATATTTAATTATTAATATTTAGAATTATAGATCTTTTAGTCGGGATGGTGGCATAAGGAAGGTCAGTCTTTTCTCAAACTAAGCTGGAGGCATAAGGGATTTGTTTAACCTAGTGGTGTGAACCTACAGGAAGTCGTGATGGTAGCGTGAGTCATCACTTAGATAAAGTGAGATTTATAGATCACAGAACATGATATAGATTCTAGATATGAGATTCTAAACTCTGTTTGCTACCAAGGCACCCATTGCTAAAACAGTCTGTGATCATGTGCTCTCAGGAGGATCATATATTTCAGCTGTATAGTGCCAATTTATGTGCCAGTTATGTTCCAGGTATAAATGAAAATGTTCTAGTAACACACAGAGATAATTATCAGACATATCTGCAGATGCCGGTTTCTCCACTTCAAACGAGTCAGCCAACTCCACCTGGAAAACGTCACACTGTTGGCTCTGTGCTTACAAATGATGGCCAGGTAAGATAACTTTCTATTTCTGCCCTAATTGTGACATTCTTAGTATAAGTATTTTCTCAGTGGAAAGATGAATATAAACTATATGTGTTAATTCTCTTGATTTAAAAGATAAGAATATGACACAGGAATTCTCATGTGAACATAAAATGGGAACTTTTTGGTCCAAGAGTAGATTCATTGGACTAGGAGCTGATGTTTTTAATTATCACATTTAATGCTCATAATTGTTCTGCAGATGTGTATTACTATCTCGCCTTTAATGAGAAATCAAGGCTGACAGCGGTCAAATGGCTTGCCCTACATGACACATGGTAGGACACAGAGCCAGGGTTCGAATGCATAGTCTGTATTCTTTCCCACTCCTCAATTAATTAGACTCTTCCCTAATTTTCCGTGCCTTTATTTTCGCTTTCTTAAGGAAAGAGATAAGGATCACACCTCACTCATAGGGATTGGCCAAGGATTGACTTAATACATGCAAAGCATTTAGAACAGTACCTGGAGGGTAGTAAATGTTCAGTAAAAATGTCTTCACACATTCTCAGCTCCTCTTTTATAGGATGTGAAAATGCTTTGGAAAATTTTAAAATCAAAATTATATATTATATACGTTCTATATATTACATGATATATATATATATATTATACGTATTTCATTAAATATATGCTGATACTCTTTCCTATTTAATGCAGGAGCATATTCGTTATTACTTCACCTATTATTTTAAGTTCTGGGGTACATGTGCAGGATATGGAAGTTTGTTACATAGGTAAATGTGTGGCACAGTGGTTTGCTGCACCTGTCAATCAATCACCTTGGTATTAAGCCCAGCATCCATTAGCTATTCTTCCTGATGTACTCTCTCCCCCCAGCCCTCCCCCAGAAAGACCCAGCGTGTGTTGCCCTACCTGATGGGTCTGTGTGTTCTCATCATTCAGCTCCCATTTAGAAGTGAGAACACGCACTGTTTGGTTTTCTTTCTCTGCATTAGTTTGTTGAAGATAATGGCTTCCAGCTCCGTCAATGTTTCTGCAAAGGACATGATCTCATTCCTTTTTATGGCTGCATAGTGGTCCCTGGTGTATATGTACTACATTTTCTTGATCCAGTCTATCATTGATGGTCATTTGGGTTGATTCCACATCTTTGCTATTGTGAATAGTGCTGCAGTGAATATACGTGTGCATATATCTTTTTTTTTTTTTTTAGCAATTGTGAATGGGAGTTCATTCATGATTTGGCTCTCTGCTTGCCTGTTTTTGCTATATAGGGATGCTAGCAATTTTTGCGCATGGATTTTATATCATGAGAGTTTGCTGAAGTTGCTTATCATCTTCAGAAACTTTTGGACTGAGATGATGGTATTTTCTATATATGGGGCCATGTCATCTGCAACGAAAGATAACTTCATGTCCTCTTTCCCTATTTGAATACCCTTTATTTCTTTGTCTTGCCTGATTGCCCTGGCCAGAACGTCTGATACAATGTTGGATAGGACTGGTGAGGGAGGGCATCCTTGTCTCATGCAAGTTTCAAGAGGAATGCTTCCAGCTTTTTCCCATTCGATATGATATTGGCTGTGAGTTTGTCATATATGGCTCTTACTGTTTTGAGATGTGTTCATTCAATACCTGGTTTTTTGAGAGCTTTTTTTATTTTTTGAGACGGAGTTTCGCTCTTGTTACCCAGGTTGGAGTGCAATGGCGCGATCTCGGCTCACCGCAACCTCCGCCTCCTGGGTTCAGGCAATTCTCCTGCCTCAGCCTCCCGAGTAGCTGGGATTACAGGCACGCGCCACCATGCCCAGCTAATTTTTTGTATTTTTAGTAGAGACGGGGTTTCACCATTTTGAGCAGGATGGTCTCCATCTCTTAACCTCGTGATCCAACCGCCTCGGCCTCCCAAAGTGCTGGGATTACAGGCTTGAGCCACCGCGCCCGGCCCGAGAGCTTTTCATATAAGGGGGTGTTGAATTTTATCAAAGGCCTTTTCTGCATCCATTGAGATAATCATGCGGTTTTTGCCTTTAGTTCTATTTATGTGATAAATTACATTTATTGATTTACCTATTCTGAACTGACCTTGAGTCCTGGCAATGAAGCCAACTTCATCATGGTAGATAAGTTTTTTGATGTGCTGCTCGATTCAGTTGGCCAGGATTTTATTAAGGATTTTTTCCGTTATTGTTCAACAGGAATACCAGCCTGAAGTGTTTGTTGTTGCTGTGTCGCTGCCAGATTTTTGTTTCCGGATGATGCTGGTCTCCTAAAATGTAGTAGGAGTCCCTCCTTTTCAATTTTTTGATATAGTTTCAGTAGAAATAGTGCCAAATAGTACATTCTAAGTAGGCAGGAGCATATTCTCGGGTTATCTTTTGATGGCAGGACCTTTTAGTTAACCTAGTATATCCTTCAATTTCATGTTTTATTTACCACCAATATTTCAAAGCACCTCCTGCCCCTGCCTGGCTCCAAAATGAACATATTTGAGTCTCCATAAGGTTGGAGGTGGGAAAATATACCTTTTTCATCGATGTTACCTTTCACTGTCTACATATATTATCGAATAAAGTGTTAATCAGTATTTGTCAATAAGTAACGTTCAACAACTAAAAAATAAAAACGATATTTGCTATTTTTTGTCCCCTAACAAGGGCTGAGAGACAATTATGTGTACTACATTAGAGAGATAAGCATGTTTCTTGTCTTGGTTGATGAAAGCCACCCATTCCCCAAGGACTCCGATTAATCGTGACTGTACCATTTTTGACTTTGGATAACACCTTGTATTTTGCCTTCGCTTGTTTCACTGAAACTACATTAGAGTTGGCTTGCCTCTTCTGCGAGCATCGTGTGTGATGATGAATCTTTGACCTTTGGCTAAAACTTAATGATATAAATGCATGGCTGTGTATGCATATGAAGACTGTGACTTTGCAATGGTTGTATTTGTCTTTAATGGAATATGTTCACTGATGTTTTTCAGCAAATGAGGAGTGACAAAGTAAATCAGGCTGCAAGAAGGCATCGAAGGAAAAGGAGTCGTTCGAGAAAATCCAAGAGACGCTATTATTCTACGACAAGGCAGGGTACGTCCCTGTGGTTACACCAACAGGAAGCTGAGGGGGAATCCAATCTTTGGGCTTCAATCGTGTCAAAGGACATTTGTGGCCTTGTCCTTGAAGGATGAACAGATATGAGCACATTTGCAAGTGGAAGGGCAAGGTTCTAATTATGTGCAACAATTTGCAGTTGCTGCAAGCGTGAGATGAATAAAGCAGGTTCCTGAGGCAGAAGGAGGTGGTGGGCACAACAAGAGGACAGGTCTGCTCACTTTCCACCTGTCCACACACTCCTCTCTAACCCAGTGCAGTATGGCTTCTTCTTAGTCTACTCCAATGAAAATAGTGCCATCAAGGTCGCCATGTTTGTGGCACTTTGACATCAATTCCTCAACAGCATGTGACACAGTTGTTTACGCCCTCCTGCACGGAAAACTTCTTGGGTCCCCAGACACCTGGATTTCTTACTCTGTTACTAAGGGCTCATTTTCCTTCTCCTTTTTTGTTTTTCTCCTCTTCCTTCCCACCTCTAAATATTTCAGGGCACCAAAACTTGATCCTAGCCTCTCTTCTCTTCAATATCCTATCTCCGTAGGTGATGTCATGCTGTCTTAGAATTTTAAATGATTCACACTTCAAGAACTGTCACCATTAAACTTCTAGGCTACGACTTGCTCCTGAAATCCAAACTCATAAACAACTACACGTGTTGTATCTCTATAGGGTGTCTAATAGGCATCTGCATTTCAACCAGCTCTGCAAGTTCAAATTTCTGACCTCCCTCTCTCCAAAAACACTTTACTTGCAGCCTTCACTGTTTCAGATAAAGACACTGTCCATTAGGTGAAACATCCACAAAGGTGTAACAAGCAGCTGATCACAGGTATGGGGGATTCAGAAGTGCTGGTTTTAGAGTTTTCAGCTGTCCACGGTACAAATAATCCCACCATGGCCTAGTTCAAGCTGTCGACATAAGGTCACTGAACCAGAATCAGGAAGAGTTGGCAGCATTCCGCTCCCGTAGTCGGTTGCCTAACCCCTCCTGCACATCCCTGGTATATTTTACTTAGTAGGTCACCCCAAAATACTTAAAGTCACTTATGATTTCTCTTAAGATTCTTTTATTATTCTCTCATTTCCAATCTCTTATCGAGTTCAGCAGTCAATGCCCAGTATAAACCCTGCATCCCACCATTTCCCTCTATCCCTCCAGTGGACACTGCCATGATCGCTGACCAAGGTAGTACAACATCTTCTTAGCTCTGTTTCTAATCTTCCCTCATCTGTAGCATACTCTCTAACCCTGTGGCTAGAAAATTATGTCAGCATGCCATTTCGCTCCTAAAACCCCATCCTCAACTCTCCCTCTCCTAACAAGGGTCCCATCCATTTCCTCCTGGCTCTCGTTGCCTCTGTCTAACACCCTGTAGTGCCCGGTCCATTCCCACTCCAGCCCCTACCCTTGGCCTCACCGCAGTCTGGAACTCTCCCTCTGCCTCTGCACAGGAGGCTCTGCTTTTTCCTCCAAGCCCTGTCCAATGGCACTTCTTCAGATTGCTCTGCCCAAGGAGCCAGAGCCCCTGAGGCTCCCTCTGCTGCTGTCTCCCTCAGGCCTGTGGACTACTTCCCAGACACCAGCCCAATGCTGCTTGTTTCATTTCCTCATTGTGTATGTCCTGTGTGACTGCCCCATGGGGATATGAGTCCCACAAATGCAGGGACCGTTGCTCTCTGTCCCCTTTACTGCTGATCCCCAGCTCCTGGCATGCCGCCTGCCACAGACAATGAATAAATGAAAGAGGTGACAGACCTGGAGTAAAAAGAATGTTACTTTTCCAGACAAAAGGGGAGGATCTGTAGAATCACGTAAAAACTAGGGATGTGTGATGATGGAGTGGAGATAAGAGTGTTCAACTCCAATAGCCACCTCTATTTTCTCAGAATATTTGAGGTAGAAAGGAGGCAATTTAACAAGGCCTCACTTAGTCTGGCTTTCCTGCTGCGCACAGCATGGCATGTATAGGTGAAGTATAAAAGCGATATCAAGTGAGAACTGTAAAGGGCAGCAGCAGGATGATACAATATGATGAGTGCATGAAATCTGTGAATGTTTATTCTACTGTCGTACTTACTACATACCATCGTTATGCCAAGAGATACATACGTAGTTTTATTGTGTAATCTGACCTGATACAAGCTTCCATGTGGTAAGTCCTTCTGTTTCATGAAATGAATAATTCCATAGAAACTGATTCAAACATAGCTGTCTCTCCGGGATGATGGGACAAAACACACCTATCTTGTAACTGAGCCTCTTCATTTGGTTTCCAGATGCTAGCGTCACTCACAATGTCTGTGAAGAAAAGGTTAAAAATGGCCAACCAACACCCGATAATGTCCTTCCAACTGTTCCATCAGCGCTTATTAATATGACAGCAGCTGGTATTTCATCCCTGGGTTTCGGCGATCAGTGTAAGTTTTTTCACTTGTTATACTGTCCTATTTGGTTTCCATATACATGCATAGCGTCATGATGGAAGATGGTAATTTTGTTGTATTATCTTTTCTGGCCTCAATTTTAGGGTTCTGAGATTGCTAACTGGTATGTCCTCCTTCTTTATGAGATAATTTCCTAGAAACTGAGCATCTGAGGTGTATGCCTGTGCAGTTGACATAATGCACATTACACACAGCTCAACCACTTCATTTGGTTTCCAGATGCTGCGGTGACTCATAACGTCCATGAAGAGAAGATGAATAACGGCCAACCAGCACCTCATACCGTCTTTTCAACTGCTCCACCAGGTCTTGGTAATTTGGCAGCCCCTAGAATTTCATCCACGAGGACCAGAGATCTGTGTATCTCTGCTTCTTAATTGTACTATCCTACCTGATTTCCATAAGCAGGCATATTTTCATGAACGGTAGAAGGTCGTTTTGTTTCATATTCTTTCCTAGCCTCCATTTGGGGGATATCAGATGGACACATGGCATATTCTCTCCTGATTTTTTAGATAATTTTCTAGAAACTGAGCATCAGAGGGATATTCCTGTGGGGTTGACATAATGCACTTACTTCAGAGCTCAACCTCTTCACTTGGTTTCCACCTACTACCGTCAATCACAATATCCGTGAAGAAAGGATGGAAAATGGTTAACTGCAACCAGATAGTGTCTTGTCAAATGTTCTGTCACAGCTTATTTATATGCCAGGAGCTGGTATTCTAGTGATGAGTACCAGAGATGTGTGTCTGTTTGTTTATTAGATGTAGTATCCTACTAGGATTCCATATGCATGCGTAATGTCATGAAGAGAAGAAGGTGGTTTTGGGGAATTATCTTTCCCGACCTCAATTTGATGGAACTCGAATCATTATATGATGTCTGCTCCTGCTTTATCAGATAATTTCCTAGAAAGTGAAGATCAGAGGGATATACCAGTGAGGTTGTCATAATGCACTTACCTCACAGCTCAACCTCTTTGTTTGGTTTTCAGATGCTACTGTCACTCAATATGTCCATGAACAGAAGATGGAAAATGGCCAACCCCAAACTGATAAAGTCTTGTCAACTGTTCCACTATGCCTTGGTCATATGACTGCAGCTGGTATTCCATCCATGAGTATCAGGGATCTGTGTATGTCTTTTAATTAGTAGTACTGAATAGTTGGTTTCCCTAACATGCATATGTTCATGAATGGTAGAAGTCGGATTTGTTGTATTTTCTTTCCTACTCTCAATTTGAGGGGTCTCAGATGGCCGCATATCTTCCTTCCTTCCTTCCTTCCTTCCTTCCTTCCTTCCTTCCTTCCTTCCTTCCTTCCTTCCTCTCATTATCTCCCTTTATTTATTTCTCTCTCTCTCTCTCTTTTTTTTTTCTTTCAAAACTGATTCTCACTCTGTCGCCCAGGCTGGAGCGCAGTGATGCTATCTCGGTCGCTGCAATCTCCACCTCCCGGGTTCAAGTGATTCTCCTGCCTCAGCCTCCTGAGTAGCTGGGATAACAGGCATGCACCACCACGCCCAGCTAATATTTGCATTTTTGGTAGAGACAGGGTTTCACCGTGTCGGCCAGGATGGTCTTGATCTCTTGACCTCGAGATCCACCTGCTTCAGCCTTCCAAAGTGCTGGGATTACAGACGTGAGCCACCGTGCCCAGCCATATCCTACCCTGTTTCTTATATAATTTCGTAGAAACTGAGCATCAGAGGGATACACCTGTGGGACTGACATAATGCATTTACATCACAGCTCAACCTTTTCCTTTGGTTTCCAGATTCTACTGTTACTCAGAATGTCTGTGAAGAGAGAATGAAAAATTGGCAGCCCCAACCTGGTAACGTCTTGTCAACTGATTCCACAGGGCTTTGTAATATGGTAGCAACTGCTATTCCGGCCATGAGTCCCAGAGATCGCTATATGTCCGCTTATAAGTTGTACTGTCCTACTTGCTTTTCATAAACATGCATAGTGCCTTCTGAAGGGAAGCAGGTGGTTTTGTTGTATTATATTTTCTGAACTAAATCTGAGGGGCCCCAGATATATACACCACCTTATATATCCTCCTGCTTTATGAAATAATTTCATGGAAAGTGAGCATCAGAGGGATATACTTATGATTTGGCCTAATGCACTTACCTCACAGCTCAACCTCTTACTTTGATTTCCAGACGCTACCATCACTCACAGCATCCATGAACAGAAGATGGAATATGTCCAACCAGCACCTGACAACGTGTTGTTGACACTTCAGCCAGGACTTATTAATATGGCAGCCACTGGTATTTCATCCATGAGTACCAGGGATCTGGGTAAGTTTGTTTGTTAGTATTACTGTCCTACTTGGTTTTCATATGCATGTATAGTGTCAAAACAGGTAGGAGGTGGTTGTGTTATACTATGTTTCCAGGCCTCAATTTCAGGGGTCTCAGATGGCAACCTGGTATATCCTCTGATTTGTGACATAATTTCCTAGAAACTGAGCACAGATATACCTGTGGGGTTACCATAATACACTTACAGCTCTTGATTTGGTTTCCAGATGCTACCAAAACTTATAATGTCCTTAAGGAGAAGATGGAAAAGGGCGAACCCCAACATGGCAACATCTCATCAACTGCTCCAATAGGACTTACTAATGTGGCAGGAGCTGCTATTCCAGCCATGAGTACCGATGGTCTGTGTATGTTCACTTTTTAGTTGGATTTTCCTACTTTGTTTCCATATGCATGTATATTGTCAGGAAGGAGAGATGGAGATCTTGTTGTATTATCTTTCTTGATATCAGTTTGAGGGGTCCCAGATGCCGCTCATGTCATCTTGATTTGTGCAAAAATTTCTCAGGAGCTGAACATCAGAGGGATATACCTGTGGGGGCGGCATAATGCACCTACTCCTATCTTGACCTCTTCATTTGTTTTCCAGATGCCACCGTCAGTCACAATGTCCATGAACAGAGGATGGAAAATGACCAACCGCAACAGGATAACGTCTGGCCAAATATTCTAGCATGGTTTAATAATATGGCAGGAGCTGGTATTCCAGCAATGAGTACCAGGGATCTGTGTATGTTCCTTTTTTACTTGTACTGTCCTCCTTGGTTTCCATATGCAGGCATAGTGCCATGAAGGGAAGAAGGTTGTTTTGTGAATTGTCTTCCTTGGCCTCAATTTGAGGAGCCGCAGATCATCATTTGATGTGTTCTTTTGCTTTTTGGGATAATTTCCCAGAAACTGATCATCAGTGGGATATACCGGTGGCATTGACGTAATTCACTTACTTCAAGCTCAAAATCTTCCTTTGGTTTCCAGATGATACCATCTCTCACAATGTACATGAAGAGAAGATGGAAAATGGCCCATCCCAAACTGGTAATCTCATGTCACCTGTTCCACCACTGCTTGGTCTTATGGTAGCAGCTGCTCTTCCATGCATGAGTACCAGGGATCTGTGTATGTCTCTTAATTAGTTGTAGTGTCATCACTGGTTTCCATATGATTGCATATTTCATGAAAGGTAGAAGGTGGTTTTATAGCATATACTTTGGTGGGATCAATTGGAGGGTTCTCACAGGGCCAACTGGCATATCCTCCCCTGCTTTATTAGATAATTTCCTGAAAACTGAGCGTCAGAGAGATAGACCTCTCTGGGGTCTATATAGGGCTGATATAATGCACTTAGCTCACAGCTGAAACTCTTCATGTGGTTTGCAGGTTTTACCATTGCTCAAAGTGTCTGTGAAGAAAAGATGAAAAGTGACAAAACAACACCTCATGAATTCTTGTCAACTATTACAGCAGGGCTTAGGAATTTCACAGAAGCAGGTATTCAACTGCCGAGTACCAGGGATTTCTGCATGTTTGTTTACTAACTACGTTGTGCTACTTGGTTTCCATAAACATGGAGTATCATGCAGGGAAAAAGGTGCTTTGGTTGTATTATCTTTTCCGACCTAAACTTGAAGGGTCTCAGATCGCCACCTGATACAGCCTCTTGTGTGATGGAACAATTTCTTAAATCTCATTGTCAGAAGGACATACATGTGGCAGTGACATAAGCACTTACCTCACAGCTCAACCACTTCATTCCGTTTCCAGATGCTGCAGTCACTCACAATATCCCTGAAGCAAAGGTAAATAACGGCCAACTAGCACCTCACAACATCTTGTCAGCTACTCCACCAGGTCTTGGTAATATGGCGGCAGCTGGAATTTCATCCACGAGGACCAGAGGTCTGTGTATGTCTGCTTCTTAGTTGTACTGTCCTACTTGGTTTCCCTAAGGAGGCATAGTCTGATGAATGCTACAAGTTAATTCTGTTGTATGTACTTTCCTAGCCTCAATTTGAGGGATATCAGATGTCCACTTGGCATATTCACCCCAAGATTCTTTGACAATTTCCTAGAAAGTGAGGATCAGAGTGATTTACCTCTGGGGTTGAATAATGTATTTACCTCACAGCTCAACCTCTTCATTTGGTTTTCAGGTGCTACCATCACTCAAAATGTCCACAAAGAGAAGATGAGAAATATGCAACCAACACCTAATAACGTCTTGTCAACTGTTCTACCAGAACATTCTTATTTGGCAACAGCTGGTCTCCCAGCCATGAGCTCCAGGGGTCAGTGTATGTTTGCTTATTCATTTATACTATCCTACTTCGTTTTCATAGGCATGCCTACTGTCCTGAATGGGAGAAGGTGATTTTGCTGTATTCTCATTCATGAGCTGCATTTGAATGTTCTCAGATCACCATCTAGCATATCCTGTTCAGCTTTATGAAATAGTTTTCTACAAACTGAGTATCAGAGGATATGCCTGTAGAGTTGACATAGTACACATAACTCAAAACTGAACCTCCTGATTTCATTTCCAGATTCTACCATCACTCACAATGTCCGTGAGGAGAAGATTAAAAATGCCCAAACGGCACCCACTGATGTCTTCTCAGGTATTCCACCAGCACGTATTAATATGGCAGCAGCTGGTGTTTCTTCTATGAGTACCAGGGATCAGTGTAAGTTTGCTCACTTGGCGTACTGTCCTACTTGTTTTCTATATGCATGCGTAGTGTCATGACGGAAGAAAACAGTGTTGTTGTACTATCTTTACTGGCCTCAAATTTACGGTTCTCAGACTGCTACTTGCTATGTCCTTCTTTTTTATGAGATAATTTCCTCGATACTGAGCATCCGAGGGGTAGGCCTGTGCGGTTGACATAATGCATGAATCACACAGCTCAACCACTTCATTTGGTTTCCAGATGCTGCAGTCACTCACAAAATCCTTGAAGAGAAGATAAATAACAGCCAATCAGCACCTGATAACCTCTTGTCAACTGCTCCACCAGGTCTTGGTAATATGGCAGCAGCTGGACTTTCATCTATGAGGACCAGAGATCTGTGTATGTCTGCTTCTTAGTTGTACCGTCCTACTTGGTTTCCCTAAGGAGGCATTGTTTGATGAATGCTACAAGTTAATTTTGTTGGATATCGTTTCTTAGCATCAATTTGAGGGGTATCAGAGAGCCACGTGGCATATCAACCCATGGATTCTTTGATAATTTCCTAGAAAGTGAGGATCAGAGGGATATACATCTGGGGTTGACACACTGCACTTCCATCACAGCTCAGCCTCTTCATTTGGTTTTCAGATGCTACCAGCATTCAAAATGTCTGCAAAGAGAAGATGGAAAATAACCAACCAACACCTAGTAATATCTTGTCAACTGTTCTTCAAGGACTTCCTTATTTGGCAACAGCTGGTCTCCCAGCCATGAGCACCAGGGATCAGTGTATGTTTGCTTATTCATTTGGACTATCCTGCCTGGTTTTCATAGGCATGCCTAGTGTCCTGAATGGGAGAAGGTGATTTTGTTGTATTGTCTTTCGTGAGCTGCATTTGAGTGTTCTCAGATCGCCACCTGGCATATCCTCTCTGGCTTTCTGAAATAGTTTTCTATAAAGTGAGCAGCAGGAGGATATACCTGTGGGGTTAACATAATGCACATAACTCAGAACTGAACCCCTTCATTTAATTTCCAGATGGTATGATCTCTCACAATGTCTGTGAGAAGATTAAAAATGCCCAAGCAGTACCCGATAAAACCTTCCCAGCTAGTTCCCCAGCACTTATTAATATGGCAGCAGCTGTTGTGTCATCCATGAGCACCAGGGATCAGTGTACCTTTGTGCAATTGGTTTACTATCCTACTATGTTTCCATATGCGTGCATAGTGTCATGAGGGAAGAATGTAGTTTTGTTGTACTATCTTTCCTGGCCTTAATCTTAAGGTTCTCAGAGTGCTACTTGGTATGTCCTTCTTCTTTATGAGATAGTTTCCTGGATACTGAGCATCAGCGGGGTATGCTGTTGTTGACATAATGCACTTACCTCACAGCCCAGCCATTTCTGTTGGTTTTCAGATGGTGCAGTCACTCACAATGTCCGTGAAGCCAAGATAAATAACGGCCAACTAGCACCTGACAACGTCTTGTCAGCTGCTCCACCAGGTCTTGGTAATATGGCAGCAGCTGGAATTTCATCCCCGTGGACCACAGGTCTGTGTCGGTCTGCTGCTTTGTCTTACAACCCTACTTGATTTCCCTATGGAGACATAGATCGATGAATGCTACAAGTTAATTTTGTTGTATACACCTTCCTAGCATCAATTTGAGGGGTATCAGATAGTCACAGGGCATATCCAAAACTCCTGTCTTTGATAATTTCCGAGAAACTGAGGATGAGAGGGATATACATCTAGGGTTGACATAATGTACTTACCTTAAAGCTCAACCTCTTCATTTGGGTTTCAGATGCTACCATCACTCAAAATGTCCGCAAAGAAAAGATGGAAAATAACCAACCAACACCTAATAACGTCTTGTCAACTGTTCTCCAAGGACTTCCATATTTGGCAACAGCTGGTCTCCCAGCCATGAGCACCAGGGATCAGTGTATGTTTGCTTATTCATTTGGACTATCCTACTTGGTTTTCATAGGCATGCCTAGTGTCCTGAATGGGAGAAGGTGATTTTGTTGTATTATATTCTGTGAGCTGCATTTGAGTGTTCTCAGATCGCCATCTGGCATATCCTCTTCAGCTTTATGAAATAGTTCTCTCGAAACTGAGTATCAGGAGGATATGCCTGTAGATTTGACGTAGTACACATAACTCAAAACTGAACCTCCTGATTTCATTTCCAAATTCTACCATCACTCACAATGTTTGTGAGGAGAAGATTAAAAATGCACAAACAGCACCCAATAATGGTTTCTCAGCTATTCCACCAGCACGTATTAATATGGCAGCAGTGGGTGTTTCGTCCATGAGTACCAGGGATCAGTGTAATTTGGCTCACTTGGCGTACTGTCCTACTTGATTTCTATATGTATGCGTAGTGTCATGAGGGAAGAATACAGTGTTGTTGTACTATCTTTATTGGCCTCAAATTTACGGTTCTCAGACTGCTACTTAGTATGTCCTTCTTCTTTATGAGATAATTTCCTCGATACTGAGCATAAGAGCGGTATGCCTGTGCGGTTGACATAATGCACATAACGCACAGCTCAACCACTTCATTTGGTTTCCAGATGCTGCGGTTACTCACAACGTCAGTGAAGCGAAGATAAATAATGGTCAAGTAGCACCTGAGAACATCTTGTCAACTGCTCCACCAGGGCTTGGTAATTTGGCAGCTGCTGGAATTTCATCCACGAGGAGCAGAGATCTATGTATGTCTGCTTCTTAGTTGGACTGTCCTACGTGGTTTCCCTAAGGAGGCATTGATTGATGAAGGCTGCAAATTAATTTTCTTGAATATAGTTTCCTAGCATCAATTTGTGGGGTATGAGATAGCCACGTCGCATATCCTGACCTGGTTTCCTTGATAATTTCCTAGAAACTGAATATGAGAGGAATATAAATCTGGGGTTGACATAATGTACTTACCTTACAGCTCAACCTCTTCATTCGGTTTTCAGATGCTACCATCACTCAAAATGTCCTCAAAGATAAGATGGAAAATAACCAACCAACACCTAATAATGTCTTATCAACTGTTCTCCAAGGACTTCCTTATTTGGCAACGGCTGGTCTCCCGGCCATGAGCACCAGGGATCAGTGTATGTTTGCTTATTCATTTGGACTATGCTACTTGGTTTTCATAGGCATGCCTAGTGTCCTGAACGGGAGAAGGTGGTTTTGTTGTATTATATTCTGTGAGCTGCATTTGAGTGTTCTCAGATCGCCACCTGGTGTATCCTCTTCAGCTTTATGAAATAGTTTTCTAGAAACTGAGTATCAGGAGGATATACCTGTAGAGTTGACATAGTACACATAACTCAAAACTGAACATCCTGATTTCATTTCCAGATTCTACAATCACTCACAATGTCTGTGAGGAGAAGATTAAAAATGCGCAAATGGCACCCAGTAAGGTTTTCTCAGCTATTCCACCAGCACATATTAATATGGCAGCAGCGGGTGTTTCATCCATGAGTACCAGGGATCAGTGTAAGTTAGCTCACTTGGCGTACTGTCCTACTTGATTTCTATATGCATGTGTAGTGTCATGAGGGAAGAATACAGTGTTGTTGTACTATCTTTACTGGCCTCAACTTTACGGTTCTCAGACTGCTACTTGGTATGTCCTTCTTTATGAGTTAATTTCCTTGATACTGAATATCAGAGGCGTATGCCTGTGCGGTTGACATAATGCATGAAACACACAGCTCAACCACTTCATTTGGTTTCCAGATGCTGCGATCACTCACAACGTCTATGAAGCAAAGATAAATAATGGCCAACTAGCACCTGATAGCATATTGTCAACTGCTCCACCAGGGCTTGGTAATATGGCAGCAGCTGGAATTTCATCCACGAAGACCAGAGATCTATGTATGTCTGCTTCTTAGTGGGACCGTCCTACTTGGATTCCCTAAGGAGGCATTCTTTGATGAATGCTACAAGTTAATCTTGTTGTATATAGTTTCCTAGCATCAATTTGAGGGTTATCAGAGAGCCACGTGGCATATCCTACCCTGGTTTCTTTGATAATTTCCTAGAAACTGAGGATCAGACGGATATAACTCTGGGGTTGACATAATGTACTTACCTTACAGCTCAACCTCTTCATTTGGTTTTCAGATGCTACCATCACTCAAAATGTCTGCAAAGAGAAGATGGAAAATAACCAACCAACACTTAATAAAGTCTTGTCATCTGTTCTCCATGGACTTCCTTATTTGCCAACAGCTGGTCTCCCAGCCATGAGCACCAGGGATCAGTGTATGTTTGCTTATTCATTTGGACTATCCTACTTGGTTTTCATAGGCATGCTTAGTGTCCTGAATGGGAGAAGGTGATTTTGTTGTATTGTCTTTCGTGAGCTGCATTTGAGTGTTCTCAGATTGCCATCTGGCATATCCTCTCTGGCTTTATGAAACAGTTTTCTAGAAAGTGAGCATTAGGAGGATATACCTGTGGGGTTAACATAATGCACATACCTCAACACTGAACCCCTTCTTTTCATTTCCAAATGCTACGATCACTCACAATGTCTGTGAGAAGAAGATTAAAAATGCCCAAACAGTACCCGATAAAATCTTCCCAGCTAGTAGCCTAGCACTTATTAATATGGCAGCAGCTGTTGTGTCATCCATGAGCAACAGGGATCAGTGTACCTGTGTGCAATTGGTTTACTATCCTACTAGGTTTCCATATGCGTGCATAGTGTCATGAGGGAAGAATGTAGTTTTATTGTACTATCTTTCCTTGCCTCAATCTTAAGGTCCTCAGACTGCTACTTGGTATGTCCTTCTTTATGAGATAATTTTCTGTATACTGAGCATCAGAGGGGTATGCTGTGGTTGACATAATGCACTTACCTCACAGCCCAGCCATTTCTGTTGGTTTTCAGATGGTGCAGTCACTCACAATGTCCGTGAAGCGAAGATAAATAACAGCCAACTAGCACCTGACAACGTCTTGTCAGCTGCTCCACCAGGTCTTGGTAATGTGGCAGCGGCTGGAATGTCATCCACGAGAACCACAGGTCTGTGTAGATCTGCTTCTTAGTTGTACTGTCCGACTTGATTTCCCTAAGGATGCATAGATCGATGTATGCTACAGGTTAATTTTGTCATACACACGTTCCTAGCGTCAATTTGAGGGGTATCAGATAGCCACATGGCATATGCAACCCTGCTGTCTTTGATAATTTCCTAGAAACTGAGGATCAGACGGACATACCTCTGTGGTTGACATAATGTACTTACCTCACAGCTCAACCTCATCGTTTGGTTTTCAGATGCTACCGTCACTCAAAATGTCCACAAAGAGAAGATGGAAAATAACCAACCAACACTTAATAACGTCTTGTCAACTGTTCTCCAAGGACTTCCTTATTTGGCAACAGCTGGTCTCCCAGCGATGAGCACCAGGGATCAGTGTATGTTTGCTTATTCATTTGGACTATCCTACTTAGTTTTCATAGGCATGCCTAGTGTCCTGAATGGGAGAAGGTGATTTTATTGTATTATCTTCAGTGAGCTGCATTTGAGTGTTCTCAGATCGCCATCTGGCATATCCTCTTCAGCCTTTTGAAATCGTTTTCTAGAAACTGAGTATCAGGAGGATATACCTGTAGAGTTGACATAGTACACATCACGCAAGACTGAACCTCCTGATTTCATTTCCAGATTCTACCATCACTCACAATGTCCATGAGGAGAAGATTAAAAATTCCCAAGCAGTACCCGATAAAAGCTTCCCAGCTAGTTCCCCAGCACTTATTAATATGACAGCAGCTGTTGTGTCATCCATGAGCACCAGGGATCAGTGTACCTTTGTGCAATTGGTTTACAATTCTACTAGGTTTCCATATGCGTGCATAGTGTCATGAGGGAAGAATGTAGTTTTTTTGTACTATCTTTTCTTTTTTTTAAAAATTTTTTATTGGTTTTTAAGTTTTGGGGTACATGAGCAGAGCATGGAAGACAGTTGCGTAGGAACACACATGGCAGTAGGAACACACATGGCAGTGTGCTTTTCTTTCCTTCTCCCCTTCACCCACATTTGGCATTTCTCCCCAGGCTATCCCTCCCCACATCCCCCTCCCACTGGCCCTCTCCTTTTCCTCCCAATAGACCCCAGTGTTTAGTACTCCCCTTTCTGTGTCCATGTGTTCTCATTTTTCATCACCCCCCTATGAGTGAGAATATGCGGTGTTTCATTTTCTGTTCTTGTGTCAGTTTGCTGAGGATGACGTTCCCCAGATTCATCCATGTACCTACAAACGATACAAACTCATCATTTCTGTTTGCTGCATAATATTCCATGGTGTATATGTGCCACATTTTTCCAATCCAGTCTATTATCAATGGGCATTTTGGTTGATTCCAGGTCTTTGCTATTGTAAACAGTGCTGCAATGAACATTCGTGTACATGTGTCCTTAGAGTAGAACGATTTATAGTCTTTTGGATATATACCCAGTAATGGGATTGCTGGTTCAAATGGAATTTCGATTTCTAAGAACTTGAGGAATCGCCACACCGTCTTCAACAATGGTTGAACTAATTTACACTCCCACCAACAGTGTAAAAGTGTTCCTTTTTCTCCACATCCTCTCCAGCATCTGTTGTCTCCAGATTTTTTAATGATCGCCATTCTAACTGGCGTGACATGGTATCTCAATGTGGTTTTGATTTGCATCTCTCTGATGACCACTGACGATGAGCATTTTTTCATATGATTGTTGGCCTCATATATGTCTTCTTTCGTAAAGTGTCTGTTCATATCCTTTGCCCACTTTTTGAATGGGCTTGTTTGTTTTTTTCCTGTAAATCCGTTTGAGTTCTTTGTAAATTCTGGATATCAGCCCTTTGTCAGATGGGTAGACTGCAAAAATTTTTTCCCATTCTGTTGGTTGCCGATCCACTCTAGTGACTGTTTCTTTTGCCGTGCAGAAGCTGTGGAGTTTCATTAGGTCCCATTTGTCTATTTTGTCTTTTGTTGCCCATGCTTTTGGTGTTTTGTTCATAAAGTCCTTGCCTACTCCTATGTCCTGGATAGTTTTGCCTCGTGGCCTCAATCCTAAGCTTCTCAGACTGCTACTTGGTATGTCCTTCTTCTTTATGAGATAATGTCCTAGATACTGAGCATCAGAGAGATATGCCTGTGACGTTCACAGGATGCACTTACCTCACAGCCCAGCCATTTCTGTTGGTTTCCAGATGCTGCAGTCACTCACAATATCCGTGAAGTAAAGATAAATAACATCCAACTAGCACCTGACAACGTGTTGCCAGCTGCTCCACCAGGTCTTGGTAATATGGCAGCAGCTGGAATTTCATCTAGGAGGACCGGAGGTCTGTATATATCTGCTTCTTAGTTGTACTGTCCTAATTGATTTCCCTAAGGAGGCATAGTTTGATGAATGCTACAAGTTAATTTTGTTGTATATAGTTTCCTAGCATTAATTTGAGGGGTATCAGATAGCCACGTGGCATGTACTACCCTGATTTCTTTGATAGTTTTCTAGAAACTGAGGATCAGAGGGATATACCTGTGGGGTTGACATAATGCACTTTCATCACAGCTCAACCTCTTCATTTGGTTTTCAGATGCTACCATCACTCAAAATGTCCACAAAGAGAACATGGAAAACAAGCAACCAACACCTAATATCGTCTTGTCAACTGTTCTCCAAGGACCTCCTTATTTGGCAACAGCTGGTCTCCCAGCCATGAGCACCAGGGATCAGTGTATGTTTGCTTATTCATTTGGACTATCCTACTTGGTTTTCATAGGCATGCCTAGTGTCCTGAAAGGGAGAAGGTGATTTTGTGGTATTATATTTCGTGAGCACATTTGAGTGTTCTCAGATGCCCGTCTGGCATATTCTCTCTGGCTTTTTGAAATAGTTTCCTAGAAACTGATCATCAGGGGGATACACCTGTGGGCTGACATAATGCGCTTAACTCAAAACTTAACGTCTTCATTGTCTTTCCAGATTATACCATCAGTCACAACGTCCATGGGGAGATGATTAAAAGTGCTGAAGCGGAACCCAATAATGTCTTCTCATCTATTCCCCCAGCACTTATTAATATGGGAGCAACTGGTGGTTCATCCATGAGTACCAGGGATCAGTGTAAGTTTGTTCACTCGGTGCACTGTCCTACTTGGTTTCCACATGCATGCATAGTGTAAGCAGGGAAGAATGTAGTGTTGTTTTCCTGTCTTTCCTGGCCTCAATTTTAGGGTTCTCAGATTACTAGCTGGTATATCTTTCTTCTGTATGAGATAATTTCCTAGATACTACCCATCAGAGTGGTATACCTATGTAGTTGACATAATGCACTTATCTCACAGCAAAACCACCTTCTTTGGTTTCCAGATGCTGCAGTCACTCACAATGTCTGTAAAGAGAAGATAATTAATGGCCAACCAGCAACTGATAACATCTTGTCAACTGCTCCACCAGGTCTTGGTAATATGGCAGCAGCTGGAATTTCATCCACGAGGACCAGAGATCTGTGTATGTCTGCTTCTTAGTTGTGCTGTCCTACTCGCTTTCCCTAAGCAGGCATAATTTCTTCGATGGTAGAGGGTAATTTTGTTGTACATACTTTCCTGGCCTCAATATGAAGGGTATCAGAGGGCAACTTGGCATATCCACCCCTTCTCTCTTTGATAATTTCCTAGAAAGTCAACATCAGAGGGATGTACCTGTGGGGTTGAAATAATGCACGTACCTCACAGCTCAACCTCTTCATTTGGTTTTCAGATGCTATAGTCAATCTCAATGTCCATGAGGAGAGGATGGAAAATGGCAAATCCGCAACCGCATAACATATAGTCAAATGTTCCTTCAGGGCTTACTCGTATGGCAGGAGCTGCTCTTCTGGCCACGAGTACCATACAACTGTGTATCTTCTCTTATTATTTGGATTTTCCTATTTGATTTCCGTATCTGCTCATAGTGTCATAAATGGGAGAAAGTGGTTTTGTTGTATTCTCTTCCTTAAGTGCAATTTGAGGGGTCTCAGAACACTGCCGTCATGTCCTCCTGCTCCATTCAATAATTTATTAGAAGCTCTGCATCATAAGAGTATACCTGTGTGTTTAAATAAGGCATTTATTTCACAGCTTGACCTGGTCATTTTGCTTCCAGATGCTACCACGCCTCAACATCCGTGAGGAGAGGATGGAAAATGCCCAACTCCAATTCAGTAACATCTTGTTAACTTTTCCACCAGGGTGTATTAACAAGGCAGCAGCTGGTATTCCAGCCATGAGTACCAAGGATCTGTGTATGTTTGTTTATAAGTTGGATTGTCTCACTTGGTTTTCATATGTATGCATAGTGTCATCAAGGGAAGGAGGTTGTTCAGTTGTACCTTCTTTCGTGAGCTCAATTTGAGTGTTCTCATATCGCCACCCAGCATATCCTCTCCTGCTGCATGAAATATTTTCCTAGAAACTGAGCGTCAGTGGGATATACCTGTAGGGTTACCATAATACACTTACCTTACAGCTCAACCTCTTCATTTGGTTTCCAGATGCTGCAGTCACTCTCAATGTCCATGGAGAGAAGATGAACAATGGTCAAAGAGCACCTGAGAACTTCTTGTCATCCATTACACCAGGGCTTATTAATGTATCAGGAGCTGGTACTCCACCCATGAGTACCAGGGCTCAGTGTATGTTTCCTGGTTGTTTCTGCTTGGTTTCCTACTTGGTTTCCATAATCATGCAGGGTCATACATCAAACAAGGTCGTTTTATTATATTATCTTTTGTGAGCTCATTTTGGGAGGTCTCAGATAGCCACCTGGTATATCCTTCTGCTTAATGAGTTCATGTTCTAAAAACTGAGCATCAGAGGGATATACCTGCAGGGTTGATGTAATGCACTGACCTCACAGCTTGACGTCTTCTCTCGGTTTCCAGTTGCTACTGTCACTCATAATGTCCGTGAAGAGAAGATGGAAAATGGCCAACAAGCACCTGATAACATTTTGTCAGCTGTTCCACCAGGGCTTATTAACATGGCAAAAGCTGGTATTCCAACCATGAGTAGCAATGATCTGTATATGTTAGCTTATAAGTTGGATTGTCCTCCTTGGTTTCCACATGCATGCATGGTGTCATGAAAGGGAGGAGGCAATTTTGTTGTATTATCTTTTGTGACCTGAATTTAGGGTTTTCAGAACACCGCCTGGCCTGTCCTCCTGCTTTATGCAATGATTTCCTAGAAACTGAGCATCGGGAATATACCCGTAGGGTTGACATCATGTATTTTTCTCACAACTCATCCTCTTCATTTGGTTTCCACATGCTACCATCACTCACAATGTCGGTGAAAAGAAGATAAAAAACAGCCAACTAGCACCTGATAACTTCCTGCCCACTGTTACACCAGGGCTTAATAATTTGGCAGGAGCTGGTATCATAGCCAAGACTACGAGGGATCTGTTTACTAGTTGTACTTCCTACTTGGTTTCCGTATGAATGCATAGTGTCATAAAGAGAAGAAGGTGGTTTTGTTGTATTATCTTTTGTTAGCTTAGTTTGAGGGTTTTCAGATCGTCACCTGGCACATCATATCCTGCTTTATGGCATAATTTCCTTGAAACTTAGCCTCAGTGGAATATACTCGGGGCTTCACATAATGCACGTACCTCACACCTCTTCCTCCTCACTTGATTTCCAGATGCTTCCATCACTCACAATGTCCATGAAGAGAAGATAAAAAACGGCCAACCAGCAACTCAAAACTTCTTGTCAACTCTTCCATCAGGACTTCCTAATATGACAGGGGCTAGCATCCTAGCCATGAGTACCAGGGATCTGTGTATGTTTCCTTATAAGTTGTGTCC
This sequence comes from Callithrix jacchus, assembly GCF_049354715.1. Classification (NCBI taxonomy): domain Eukaryota; kingdom Metazoa; phylum Chordata; class Mammalia; order Primates; family Cebidae; genus Callithrix; species Callithrix jacchus. Next base: position 132,573,408 of record NC_133524.1, on the reverse strand, counting down.
TACTTGATTTCCATATGCGGGCATAGTGTCATCAAGGGAAGAAGGTGGTTTTTTGTATTATCTTTTCTTGCCTCAATTTCAGGGTTCTCTGGTTGCCACCTGGTATATACTCATGCTTTATGGGATAATTTTCTAGAAACTGAGCATGAGCGGGATATACCTGTGGGGCTGTCATTATGCACTTAACCTCACAGCTCGGCCTCTTCATTTTTTTTCCAGATGCCACCATCTCTCACAATGTCCATGAGAAGAAGACGAATAATGGCCAACAAGCACCTGATAACTCCTCATCAGCGGTTCCACCAGGGTGTAGTAATCTGTCAGGAGCTGGTGCTTCATCCAGGAGTAGCAGGGATCCGTGTATGTTTGTGTATTGGTTGTACTGTCCTACTTGGTTTCTGTATGCATGCATAGTGTCCAGCAGGGAAGCAGGTGGTTTTGTTGTATTGTCTTTTTTGAGCTCAGTCCGAGGGGTCTGGTATCGCCACCTTGTATATCCTCCTGCTTTCTGACATAACTTCCTCGAAACCGAGCCTCCGAGGGATATACCTGTGGGAGTGACATAATGCACTTACCTCGCAGCTCAATTTTTCCATTTGGATTCCAGATGCTACTGTCATTCATGATATCCAGAAGGAGATAGAAAATGGTCAGACCCCACCTGATGGCTTCCTGTCAGATTCTGCTCCCCCAGAGCTTATAAATATGACAGGAGATTGTATGCAACCCAACACATTAGATTCTTTGTCTTACAACTGCACTAGTCTCAGCAAAGATAAGCTGCTTTACAAACCTGATAGTAACGAATTTGTGGTAGGAGCCCAAAACTACCGTGTCTCTGCAGGTGATTCACCAGTCACAGCAAGGTCTCCGGTGGAAACTGTGCCAAATACAGCACGAATATCTCCTGCTATGGCAAAGAAAGTTAATGATGATATAAAACATCAATTGATGAAAGAAGTTCGAAGGTGTGGGCGAAGTAAGTAGTGCAAGAATGTCTATCAATGAAAGCATGAGAAGTCTCCCATTCTATGATTTAGAACACAATTATGCTGCCCCTTGATCTCATCGTTTGGCTAAATTGGATCTGTCTGTAATTTAGCAGGGCTTCTATTTAATTTCACTGAAAATTTCAAATACATCTGCTTAGGTGTTTTTCTTTGTTAGTGTTCACAATAGTTTCCTTAGTAATATACTGATGTGATTTAAGCATTCAAAACACAAACACTGTGTAACATTGTAGCCCATAAAAAATGTATACTGCGGTAGTGGATGCAATGAGATTGAAGTATATTTCATTTTCATAATTTTAGAAATACTAATTTTTTAATACCTTCAGATTATGAAAGAATTTTCATTTTGCTTGATGAAGTACAAGGATCTATGGAAGTCAAGAAACAACTTGTTAAATTTACCATTAAGGAAGCAGCAAGGTGGGTGCCAAAAGGAAACTCTTCTATTGTTTTAAGCACTTGTGCCCAGTTTGGGACAGGAGCAGGAAGAAATCATGCCTTGTTCTTCCTAATCCCTGGCCCTCAGTCATAGTTCATGCTATTTCCCCAAGCATTTAGGTTGATATTTTCTTATTCTAACCCCTTTTTCCAATGCCATGGAGTCTTCCATATTTATCATAATCTGGGAGTGGGTGTGGGCCCTCAGGTGACTCACTTGGTCTCTTTCTAGTTTGTATTTTTCCATGAGCATGCATTTTCTATCTGCATGTACATTGTAAAGTCTGTTTTGTATCCACTACTACCTCTTACATATCACTGATGCTGTGGGTATCCTCTGGTTAATGGAATACCTCTTTCATTTCAGGCTTAAAAATTTTGCCTTAATTCAGCAACTCAAGAAGGTGCTAAAAAAGTAGATTCTCACTGCCATCTCAGCAAAGTTAAGCACATGAGAAAAAATAATTGTGTTAATGCAAATACCAAGGAGAAACAAGGATATGTGCTGTAAAGTGGAGTAAGTCATTGCTGAAGCTTCCTTTAATTTTGAAGTGAAGAAAATTCCCTTCCTGAAGCTAAGAAAAGAAAAGATGGAGCTTTTGAAATTTAGTAAATTTCTGTTAGTAAAAGCTAGACTTTTGTGGTTTGTTTGTTGGTTTATTCTTCCACCTGAGGAGGGATACGAGTTGATAAATCACCAATGTATTTAGTATTACGGTCATGGTTTCTGCATAGTTGTAGCCGGTATTTATAACTGCCTTCGTTCACTACCCATTTTTCATTCCCTTTGCCCTGAGATAGTATGTCATCTGGTCATGGTGCTTGACCTGGCAGGATGACTCAAACCTTCATCACTGAACAGTCTGAAGGACCATTAGATACCTGCCTGGATTGGGTTGCTGTACTTTTCCATTAAGTGTAATCAGAAAACATGGGAGGACTAAGAAGCTCTCTAGACACAGCAGACATACTCCTTTTTAGCTCCTGGTGTAGTGCAATTAATCCCCCTTTGATCGTCAGGTTCATCATCCCAAGCCAGTGGATGACCCCCTCCTTTGCCTCTAGATGGAAAGTGATGAAGAGACCAAAATGGCCAGCTGGCAGTATGAATGTCTTTTCAATGGAATCACTGTTGTGTCCCTTGGTGAAAGCATTTCTTCCTTTGGAAATAAGACTTCTAGTTCAGCAGAGCCTAACGTCAGGAGAATAGGAAACGTTTTTGCTAGTGGGTCACTGGGGTATAGAGTATGAGTAGAGACACCCCCAGTTATACCCCTTGAATCTAGGACCAAGAATCCTGACTATGGGAAAGAAAGCAAACTGTGTTGGATGCAAATATACAGCAAACACTGCTTCCTAAGTGATTTCTCAGATCTGCAAGACATTGCCACCTAGCTTGCACTATAACTGAGTTCCACAAGTCCATTGCACAGTTCTGTTGATCCAGTCATCTTAAGATAATGTGGGACAGCTCGGGAGCCTGATTTGGAGTTCAAGGCCAATGTGGGTAAGACAGTACCACCTTAAAAAAAAGCTGATGGAGGATAAGGGAATATAAATATTAAGACCAGTGAATTCCTATGAGGGTGGGCCCATCGCTACACTTTATTATCTGTGAGTGCCTTGTGTGGAATACCCTGGTGGTAAATAAGGCATTTTTTCTAACTGCACAAATGTTGATTTTCTCAAATTACTGTGGGTGGAAATGAAGATCCATAGTCAGTATATGTGTCTATTTGAGTAAGAACACAGCCCTGTCCCTTCTATATTGAAAGTGGTCCAATGTAAGCACCTGCCATCTGGTAGCTAGCTGATCACCCTGGAGACAGGTGCCATATAAGAGACTCAGTGTTGCTGTCTGTTTCTGGCAGATTGTACACTCAGCAATGACTGTGTTACAGAATTTTGTTCCTTAGTTCAGCTGAAACTGAGTTCTTGTCACATGACCAGGAAAGATTAAGTTCACGCACACATTACAGGGTGAGGAGGGGAATGTGTCGGTTGAAAAGGAAAATTAGGGAGGAAAGAACTCTCAGCAAAGAGAGAGGGAATCCTGCTAACAGGCCCCCACCTCCCAGATTGTTTCTGTGCCATCACACAGAAACCGAAGAGACCAGGCTCCCCGTTGCCACTCCTGCACGAGACACAACTTTCCCATGGCTCTACCCTCTTCCCCCGGGTACCCAGCAGCATTAATGAGAAAGACTCAGTTGGGAAAGGGCAAGCAAACAGTGACAATTCTTTTTCTGGGTTGTGGGTTTCATTCAGGACCAGCAGTCTGGTTTTTCAACCTTCAGGCCGTTTTAGGCTTGAAAGTGGAGTTTAGCCAGGGACCCTTGGCTGTCTGATGTCTCTATGGACTGTAGCCAGGTTGGCCTTGGTGAGTGGAAGTCCATGCCTCTGAAGCATAATCTGTATCCCTGTCACCTTGGCCACTTTGTGAGCTCCTGAGGCTGTGACACAAGTGTTGGGGAGAGAGGCTGATTAATATCTAGATAATGGGTACCTTATCCTTCAGATTATTAAACTTCTGCTCTGCTGAGGTTACCCTTTGGTGAGAACTCTCATGAGACTCAAATTATCTTCACATTGAATGTCCACTCGGACAGGTCTGTCCACATATTTTTCCCCAGACCTCCTTGTCACAGATTTTCAATCATGTGTCCTCAAAGTCCCTAATCATTCGGCCAATAAATGAGACACAGGCTGTACAAGGATACACACTTAAAAGTCTGGCCATCTCTCCTCCACAGAGGAGCAATGCTCAAAGTTCTTTCCTCTGGGAGGATTTCCCTTCTCCACTGTCCTTCAGGGCTATCCCAGTTGGTCCTGTCGTAATGCTGCTGCCCACTTCTGTCTTGCGTGTTTGGCAGGCATTATGAACGGACTGAATATGTGTGACCTCTGAGAATTCATACGATGAAACCCTAAATCCCAATGGGATGATATTTGGAGGTAGACTGTTTGGGAGGTCATTAGGTTTAGATGTGGTCATGATGGCTGGGTCCCTATGATGAGATTAACGCCCTTCTAATTAGAGAAAAGAGAATTTGTTCTTCCATGCCTCTTCAAAATGTAAGGATATAGCAAAGTGGCTGACTACAAGCCAGGAAGAGGACCCCCACCAGAATTTGAGCACGCTGGCATCCTGATCTTGGACTTCTAACCTCCAGAACGATGAGAAAGAAATGCCTGGTGATGAAGCCACCCAGTCTGTGGTATTCTGTGATAGCAGCTGGAGCTGACTGAGACAGCTGTAGTCTGATTCCCCAGATTCCCATCTCCCGGATACTCAATCAAGCACTAATCCTAATACTGCTATGGTGGGATTTTGCTGGAGAATTAAGGTGTCAAGTCAGTTAACCTTGAGACATGAGTGTGGTGTGGCTGGGCCAGACCTGGCAGCGGAATCCTTGAAAAGTAGAGCATTTTCATCACACAGGAGCAGAAGAGAATCAAAGCACAAGAAGGATGTGACACAGCAGGCCCTCTTTGAGGATAAAGCAGTGCTCCCGAGAAGGTATAGGGTGGCTCTAAGCGTTTAAAGCAGTCCCTGGATGACAGCCAACCAAAACATGGGAACCACACTCCTACCACTTTAAGGAACTAGATCTAAATGAGCAATAACCTGAAGAGGCTCGGAAGTGGATTATTCCACAGTCTCCACATTAGCACCCAGCCGGCCCATTTAGAGTTGGCCTTGGGAGAGACTCAGCAGAGAGCCCGGTTGAGCCTTCCTGGTCTTGATTGCAGAACTGTGGATAATACACGTGTGTTGTTTTAGGCCGCTTAATGTTCTTCTAACGCTGTTTCCTGCTGAGTGGGGCATTCTCCCTGCCTAGCCTGGGCCCTAACGTCTCTTCCTGCCTGATCCTACGGGGTGGGAACCACATGTTTCACTGGACTGGTGGGCAAGACATGAGATAGCTCATTAGCAACCCAAGGTTGAAAGCCTTGCAAGACCATCATATGGACCTGGAGAAGCTTTAAGCAAGAGAGTAAGAAATCAGCGTTTTAAACACACTGGGACCAACAGTCAAAGCTAAAAGTATATTAACGACTGGCAATGTTAAAGGGAGCAGAGCAGACAATAGCTAATTCTTCCAGTTCCCATGGAAGTTCCTAAAGTGTTCATTTAGTTTGCCTGGGTGATGACATTTCTGATACCTTCTTGGGCTAAACCAGACTGATTGATGTAAAAAGAGCATTCATCTCTCACATACCAACGTGTGTCTTTGACCGTCTGTGAGAAGATTGAAGGCTTTTCGGTTTTGTCGGACTATAATGGCTAGGGAGTCCAGCTGCTGTTGAAGTGTAGGGAGGCCCTCTGCCGTTCGTGGGAGGGCCACCGTCATCTCCTCAAACCGGTTATGCTGGATGTCGAGGCTCTACCTCCCGTAGCTGACCATGATAATCCCCATAGAGAGGGCAGTAGTAAACTTAAGGGAATACAGGGTCTTGCTGGGAGCTGAATCTTGCTACGCTGGTACACGGGGAAAGGGAGAGACGTGTTAGCCCATGTGAAAGTTAGATAAGGGAAACGTAAGTGATAGAGCATCGCCCCTTCCACAGTGGGTAATTGTAGATATGCTGAAGATCCTCAAACCCCAAAAATTTGTTTGATGCTGAAATTTCTGCTGCAAAAGTATTTTGCATTAAAGTGGTGAAAGCAGTGGAGGGCCGATAAAAGGGGTCTCCCGTTTTCTGGCGTATAATTGAAAGTTTCTGTGCCGCTAAGTCGGCAGTGGTTACTGGACCCGTTAATGAATGGTAGAGTTCGGTGGCGGCATTAGTAAGATCTTTCAATGGACTTCCCCTTTTAGGGTTGGACCACAGGCAGAGTTATCTTTAGACAGGCTATGTTGACAGTCCCTGGGGGATACGTTGAGATGGGGCGAACAAGGGCTTTTCATGCAAGGATGGCCTCAGCAAAACCTAGAGGTTGTAGCTTTGTTGACAGGAAATAGAGGTGGTGCCGGTCCAGGGACATCATAGAGCAAAAAAATTGGTTTCCTGGGTGAGGTGTCCACTTATTAGTTTAGTTCCTGCAGATGCATTGACTCAGATAGGTGACCCGGTGACAAAGTTTCACCTACACTGTCTGTCCTGGAGTTCTACGAAAGTGGCAGCACTGGCATGATTACTGTAAAGGCAGAAGGGGAACTGCTCTGGATAAAAGGTATGTAGGAAAGCACTTTTTCCTTTTGGGACATTTGAACTACTGTCGATAATTAAGAGGAGGAACTTAAGGAACCCATGACTTGATGCAACAAAATCCCTTGGTATTGACTGTTGGGCCTGACATCCCCATTCTTTGGTCCAGTGAGTTTGCCCCTGGAGATGTGCTGGGATGCCAGGCCAGTCTTCTAAGGATCCAGGTCTGGCATATCCCCAGTTTTGGTAGTTATGCAAAGTCAACAAGGTTAAGTTTTGGGTTTGTTTTTTTGTAATAGGTGCTTGTTTTAGCACATTCCTCAATGTTGTTCAGTACCGTGACCCATTGACAAGTGACTGAAACCCTGTTAGCATGGATTGGGCCCAGAAAAAAGAGAAAATTCTCTCATCCTACACCGGTGGTCTCATGTGTAGTTCCCTGTGACCAGTAGACTAGATAATAAAAAACATCATAACTGATTTTCATTTGTTACTTCCGAATATGCAGGCACCACATGTATTAGTTTGTTACTGCGGCAAAAGAAATCATCCCCCATTTAGCAGCTTAGAACAATGCAAATATATAAGCAGTTCTGTAGATCAGAAATCCAGGCTCTCTGGATATGATTCTCTGCTTAGGGTCTCACAAAATCAAAGTTAAGGTATCAACCAGGCTGGTGACTAATTGAAGACTCAGAGAGAAACTCTTTTCAAGCTCATTTGGGTTACTGGCAGGTCTAACTTCTAAAAGTTGTAGAACTGAGGTACCCATATACTTGTGGTCTTCGCCGAGGCCACAGTAAGCTACTTGACCCACATCCATACCTCCTTAGGTGCACCCCGCTATCTTTTAAGCAGTCATGGTGCATCATGACTATGGTGGCTGAGACAGAGGTTGTTCATGGGCTTGGCAACACTAACTTTCATTTACCAGGTCCACGTCACTACAGTAACTGCTGACTATTCCACCTGCTAGCTGCAGAGACCAATGCTGATTCCCCAGTATTGCACCATGTCCCAGACTGGTCAGTCAGCTTCCAGGTGGCACGCTGATTACTTTGGTCTGCTTCCACAGGTAAAGGGGCATCACTTTGATCTTCCTCAAATAGACTCTTCTTCTGCATGAGGATTTTCATTCCTACCCACGGCGCTTCAAGAAAACCAACACTGTGGTATTAGGAAAGGCTGTAACAAAAGGCTGTATCAACTATCGTGGTATCCCATACTGTACCAGTTTTAAACATGCAACTCACTTTACAGGAAATGAATATGGCAATGAGATCATACTAATGCATCACCCGAGTCTCCTGATGTTCTTCCCCATGCTGAAATGGTTGGCTCAATAGTACAGTGCAATGATCTTTTAAAACCTGAGATGTAGGAATGCCTTCCCGGCAGTGCATTTGGGGCTTGGCAGACAGTCTAGGAGGTGGCAATGCTGTATCGCAGCATCAAGTATATGGAACTATTTTTCCTATAGCTAAATCTATGTCCTCAAGAATGAAGGATGCAATATGCAGGACTCTCTGACTGTAACTCCTGGGTATCTAGTAGCAAAATTTTGCTTCTTGTGCTCCAAAACCAAACTTTGATATCAAGAAGCAAACTTTTGGCTCTGCTGGACTAGAGGTATTAGTTACGAATTGAGAAATTTTTTCAACAGGGGAACCAAAAATGATTCCATTGAAATGGAAGTTGTGTCTACAAGCTGACCACTTTGAACTCTTCATTCATCTGAACTAACAGACTGGCTTGAGGGGATCCACTACTGGCTCGGCTGATGGAAAGTAAAAATCAAAAACAAAACAAACAAAAACGGATATTGGGTTCCTACTACACCAGGGGCTAAGGAACACTATGCCTGACATATCTAGAGAGCTTCTTAGTACTCCTGTGTTTTATGATCAGAGTTAATGAAAAATTACAGCAACACCATCTAGGCAGGACATCTAATGGTTCAGACTGTTCCGTAATGAAGGTTTGAGTCATCCTGCCAGACCAAGCACCATGAGCAGCTGACATGCCATCTCAAGGCAAAGGGAATGAGAAATGGGGAGTGAAAGAAGGCAGTTATAAATACCAGCTACAACAATGTGGGCTGCTGCAGAAACCACGACTGTAATAGTATTTATCTGATGAGTTAATCATGTCTGCCAGCACAGGTGGGAAAATCAACCAACGAACAAATAAGTTATCCTTTCAAATGAAGTGCTTAGGGAAAAAGACCAACTTTTACTGACAGAAATTTCTTAGCCTCTGGGAGGCCATTTTATTCACTAACACATGCTAGGAGGCCTCAGCCATATCCTGCTCGATTGTAGGAAAGAGCAATTTGATCCTCTTTCCTCCTCAATCATTAAAGAGATTATGCATTTAGGGTCTGATGTTCCTTCTTGGACAAGTAGCCAGATGTCATTTCTTCCAGTCTCTTTTCAAGGTGCGGAATTAAGTCTCCTCTCATATACCTGAAAAGAAAGAGACGTGTCTTTAACCAAAAGAGAGCCAAAGAACCTATGCTGTAGGAAGCACTGTGGGAGATAGAAGGATGAAGTAACAGTCAGCATGGAGACAGAAATGCACCTGCATGGTAAGGGGTAGTCTAGCCAGGCAATAACAAATGCTGGCGAGGGTGTGAAGAAAAGGGAAGCTTCATACACTCTTGTTGAGAATATAATTTACTATGACAACTATGAAGAACAGTTTGGAGGTTCCTCGAAAACCTGAAAATGGAGCAATCATATGATCTAGTAATCCCACTGCTGGGTATAGTCCCAAGAGAAAGGAAGTCAGTACACCGCAGAGATATCTGCACTCCCGTGTTGGTTGCTGCACCGTCCACAGTAGCCAAGCTTTGGAAGCAACCTAAGTGTCCACCAACAGCTGAATGGGTAAGGAAAACGCGGTCCATATACACAAAGGAGTGCTGTTCGGCCGTAGAAAAGAATGAGATTCAGTCTTGTGCAACAACATGGATGGGACTGAAGGTCTTTACGTTAAGTGGAATAAGCCAGGCACAAAAAGACAAACTTCGCATGTTCTCACTTATTGGTGGGAGCAAAATCTTAAACAACTGAAGTACTGGAGATAGAGAGTGGAATGGATGACTGCCAGAGGCTGGGAAGGTTAGTGGGGGTGGGGGGAAGTGCAGATGATTAATACGTACAAAACGAGTTGATAGCATGACAGGGTTACTACAGTCAGTAATAATATAATTGTACATTAAAAATAACAAGTGTATAATTAGTTTATCTGTAACACAAAAGATAAATGCGTGAGGTGATAGATGCCCCATTTACCTTGATGTGTTTATTACACATTGTTGTCTGTATCACAATATCTCATATACCCCAGATGTACCACAAACCACAAACATTCCTTGTGGTGGTGAAATTTCTGCTGCAAAATATTTCGCATTACTCTGGTGAAAGCAGTGGAGGGTCTATAAAAGGGGTCTCCTGTTTTGTGGCCTGTAAGTGAAAGGTTATGTGCAGCCAAGTTGGTAGTGGTTACTGGGTCCAAAACTGAATGCTGGAGTTGGGCAGTGGCATTAATAAGTTCTTTAATTAAAGCTCCTCCTTTAGGGTTTGACCACAAGGCATAGTTATCTTTCGATAGGATATGTTGACAGTCCCTGGGACATATATTGAGATCAGGTGAATAAGGGGTTTCTGTGAGAGGATGGCCTCAGCGAAATCTAGAGGTTGTAGCTTTATTGATAGGAAATAGAGCAAAGAACTGGTTTCCTGGGTGAGGTGTCCACTTATTAGTTTAGTTCCTGCAGAGGTATTGACGCAGATAGGTGACCCAGCGACAAAGTATCAGCTACACTGTCTCTCTTGGAATTCCATGAAAGTGACAGCACTGGCATAATTATTGTAAAGGCAGAAAGGGAATTGCTGTGAATAAAAGTTATGTAAGAAAGCATTTTTTTTTTTTTCTGTTTGGGACATTTGAACTGCTGTTGATAAGGAACTCAGGACCTGACCGAATAAAATCCCTCTGCATTGACCGTCGGGCCTGACATCCCCATTCTTTGGCCCAGTGAGTTTGTCCCTGGAGATGTGCTGGGATGCCAGGCCAGTCTTCTAAGGGCCCAGGTCTGGCATATCCCCAACTTCTGGTAGTGAACCAAAGTCAACAAGGTTAAGTGTATTTTTTCAAAATTTTATTTTTGACATGCAATTCTTCTCTTGTTGCCAAGGCTGGAGTGCAGTGGTATAAACTCGCCTCACTGCAACCTCTGCCTCCTGGGTTCAAATGATTCTCGTACCTCAGCCTCTGACGTGGCTGGGATTATAGGCATGCACCACCACGCCTGGCTGATTTTGTGTTTTTAATCGAGACGGCGTTTCACCATGTTGGTCAGGCTGGTGTCAAAACTCCTGACCTCCGGTGATCCACCTGCCTCAGTCTCCCCAAGTGCTGGGATTATGGGCCGAGCCGCTGCGCCCAGGGGTGAGTTGTTTAATAGACGAACACTGTGGTTAATTACTTCCCCAGCAGACAGGCCACTATCTCTAAAAGCCATTAGAGTATGGCAGGCAGTGCTAAGAAAACAAAGACGAGATGTTACTTGTCTTCCAGATTGGCTTTATCTGGAATTGTGTTCTTGAACAGAAGCTTTAGAGCCTCTATGGGCTGGCAGGTGTCATTAGTAGCTTCCTCTGGTTCCCGTAAATGTGTACTGCAACCTTTAATTCTGGCCATGTGAACCCTATTGGCTATTCCTTGCAGCTTGACCGCCATCGGGGTGGTTAGTAGTACTTACTAGGGCCCCTGTCATTTTAAAAGAAGTAAAAATCAAACAAACGAACAAAGAAAAGTTGATCTGCCTGGGAGCCTTCCTTCCAAGTTTTCAATAGAACCCCGTCTCCAGGTATGATCCTGGGGATGCCTTCCACTTGTCCACATGAGGGCAGCACCGCATCGCTATATTCCTGGATAGCCTGCTGTATAGGGCTTAGATTTTTTTCCTAAGACAGCAGTTTTGTTTGTTTGTTTCTTTGTTTTTAGGCAGCAGAGTGTCATTCTGTCGCCCAGGCGGGAGTGCAGTGGTCCAGTCTCGGCTCACTGCAACCTTCGCCTCTCGGGTTCAAGCAACTCTCCTGGCTCAGCCACCCAAGTAGCTGGGATTAAAGGCCCACGCCTCCATGCCTGGGTCATTTTTGTATTTTGGGGGTTTCGCCATGTTGGCCAGACTGGTCCGGAACCACTGACCTCCAGTGATCTGCCCACCTCGGTCTCCCAAAGTGACGAGAGTGCAGCTGTGAATCACCGCGCCTGAGCCCTGGCTTAGATTTTGAATATATTGTGTATTAGACTGGGTTTCTGGTTTGATTAACAGGTCTAAGGTCAGGAAGGGTCTCCCAGAAGTCTTTTCAAACGGACCAAGTTTTCTCTTTTCCTTGGGTGCCACTCGTATTCTCATGAGGGCTATAGGCAACAGAGTGTACCGAGGTCCAGAAGTTCCCTGGCACGGTTTCGCCAGGGTCTGCCTTAAAGTTTGATTAGTCCTATTAACTTTGCGTGAGGAGTGTGGACTCCATGAGGAGTGGAGATGAAGTTTAATTTCCAAAGCTTGTGCTGTCTCTTGGGTCACAGTTACAAGAAAACTGGGCCCTCCGTCACTCTGGAAGGAGCAGGGGAGGCCAAATCCTGTTATGAACTCTCGGCAGTGCCTTGGCCACTCCTGTAGCTTTCTCTGTTCTGGTGGGGAAAGCTTCTACCCATTCAGTAAAGGCGTCTACAGAAACTAAAAGGTATTTTAAAACCTGGAAGGAGGGCCTTTGGGTGCAGTGAATTTGCCAGTCCTCACCAGAATAGGTTCCTCACCACTGGACTGAGGTTAATAGAGGAGGGGACCTGTTTTGAGGTTAATAGAGGAGGGGACCTGTTTTGTCTGCCCACATGGCAATTTTGAGAGCAAAGTTCACAGGCCGGAGTCACCTTCTTATTGTGGTCGCCAGGCCTTTACCTGTAAGCACATGGTCCATCCAGGTGGTCATAGCGTCCTGCCCCACATGGAGGGAATTATGTACATTTCTAACAATTTTTCATGGGTGGCATTAGCAAGAGCTGCAAATCTATGAACCTCCAACCCTCAGGATTCAGGGTCTGATTTTCTTGAGCCCATGCTTGTTTTCTATAGTATAGGATCTATTTATATCAGAAGAATGGAGCCAAGCCTGGTAACTCGCATTTGTCCATTTCACCACTTTGGGAGGCTAAGGTCAGCCGATCACTTGTGGTCAGGAGCCCAAGACCAGCCTGGCCGATGTGGCGAAACCCCGTCTTTACTGAAAATACAAAGATTAGACAGGTGTGGTGGCATGAGCCTGTAATACCAGCTACTCCGGAGGCTGAGGCAGGAGAATTGCTTGAGTGAGAGAGGTACAGATTGCAGTGAGCTAAGAGTGCGCCACTGTACTCCAGCCTAAGCCACAGAGCAAGACTCCATCTCAAAAAAAATAAAAATAAAAAAATAAGAAATAAAGGGAATGGGTAGAGAGGCAGAAGGCCAGCTGGGCTACAGCTTCCGTGGCTGACCTCCTAACTTCCCTGCCAGCCCTTCCATTGCGCAGTGTGACCGAGGAGTTTCTAAAACTAGCTGCACTTGATGGGGGATGAGGACCTCTAAGGTGTGTCTAAAAGTCAACTTTAGGGCTTCCTCCACTAGAATGGCAGTGGCTGCGATTGTCCTAGGGCAACCAGGCTATCCACAGGCCATGAAGTCATGTGCTTTGAAACGTAGCCAACTGGATCAGGTGGTTCTCCCAGTTTTTGGTGAGGAGGTCCTGTTTCTCTGCCCCATATAAAGTGCCTGGATGTTCCAAGTCGGGAATTTCCAGGGCAGGAACCTCAATAAGGGCCTTTGGTAATGTCTTGAAATGCCCTCGTTCGTTCTTCTTCCCGTTGTAAGATCGGTGTCGGGCCCTTTAGTGATCTCAGAGCGAGGATGAGCCGTTAGTCCAAATCCAGGAATCAGGATTCTGCAGGACCATACATTGCAAGCAAAGTTCTGCGTTGTCTCTTGGTTTGGGAGCTAGGCAACTCTAGTGTGGCCTGTTTGCTTTTTCCTGAGAGCCGCCTTATCCCAGGGATTATAATATACCCTCAGTAAGTTACTCTTTGTTTGGTTAATTGTGCCCTGTTATTTGAAACTTTATATCTGCTTGTTCCAAGAAAATGTAAGACTGTGATGGTATTCTTGTCAGATGTTTCCTCAGCAGGGCTACACATTAAGATGGTATCTGCATAGTGTAGGACAGTGCCTTCCCTAAGCGGTAACTTTCAAAGATCTTTGCCTCGGGCTAGTGCAAATAGATGAGGGCTATCTTGAAAGCCCAGGAGCTATAACGCCCGGGTGTACTGTGCGTGTTCCGTGTATTTGGATCTGTCCACTCAAAGGCAAATAGAAACTGAAAGGACAGGTGCGCTGGGATAAAAAGAATACGACATCTTTAATGTCTAGTACACTAAACCATTGGCAATGTCCCGGAATTTGGTTCACAAGGTATAAGAGTTCTCTGCTAAGGGATGAAGAGGGTTCCTGCCTCGTTTATGATTCTCAAGTTTTGTGCCGGTTAATATTCCCCATTTGGTTTTGTGACTGATAGAATGGGAGTATTACAGGGAGATTGTCAGGACGCTTGTAACCATGCTGTAAGAATCTAGAAATTTAGGGCTCCAATCCTTTCTTTGCTTCTAACATTAGGGAATATTTCTTTTTGTTGGGGTACCTATTGGGGTCCTATGGTTTAATGACCACAGGTTGAGCCCAAAGGGCTCTTGTGAGCACCCTGTCGTTCCAGATGCAGGGTTTACTCGCTCTGAGATTGACAGACATAGAGAGGTGATCTGTTGGCCCTACAGTGAGGACCGTTTGGGAGGGACTGGTGCCTTTGAGTGGTATGATGGCCTCTATGTTATTTAATAATTCTCTGCCTAAGAGCAGGGCAGGACACTCAGGCATAAGTAAGAAAGAGTGTGCCATCAACTGATGTCTATACTGACATGTGAGTAAGGCATTAAAATAGTAAGAACGGGGTAGATTATTGACCCCAGTTATAGTACAACCTTTGGAGGTAAGTGGCCCAGCATGAGAACTTAATACACAGTAGGAGGCCGGATTATCGTTTAAAAAATCTGTGTTCTTACCTGCCACATCAAGGGTCAGCCAGGGTTCCAGATTGGGGACTGGAATGCTCCCTTCAGTGGGGGCTGTCTGGATCCCTGGGCCCCCTCAGTCTTGACTTAGTGCCATCTCGAGGGAGGATGCCCACTTTCCCCTTCGGGACGAAGGGAAATTCGTTCCCCAGTGGCTGTCTTGTTTACAGACTGGGCATGGCCCAGGGGCAGCTGTGTGCACTTTCTGTCCTGGTGCTCTGATTGCTTGGATTGAAGGCAGGCTCCTTGATGGCTGTTACCCTGATGGTGATCGGTTTCCAAGCTTTGAGGTTCCTGGGGATGACTTGGAGGTTGCAGGTCACTACTGACAGAAAGAGCTATCATTTTAGCCTGGGCCTCATCTCACCTGTTCTTGCACTGGACTCTGCCTTCCTCCTCAGCCAGATTCCTATTATGAAATACTCAAAAAGCCACTTCTATTAATTGAGACATAGGCGTTTGTGGCCCTAATTATAATTTCTGTGGTTTTCTCCTGAGATCTGGGGTAGACTGGCTAATCAAGTTGGGTCTTGGTAACACTTGGCCTTGAGCAGAGTCAGGGTCTAGGTTAGCATACTTTCGGGAGGCCTCCTCTACGCACCCCTGAAAGAGGGCAGGGTTTTCACCTTTTCCCTGTGCTTCGACTTTCTCATTGTTAACAGGTTTTGTAAGACATCGTCTGACCCTGCCAGGAGGCACTAGACCGTGGAGTCCGTCCCTATTCTTTATTCCTCCAGACCTGTTGTAATTCCAGTCTGGGTCCTGGGAGAGATCAGCAATAGCTGCCCCTTCATGGGTAGCCGGCTGGTCACCTGCCCTGCTATTCATGTATCTCCGACTGGCTAATCAGACTCTCTGCTGTTTCTGTGGAGTGCGGCAAGGGAAAGGACAACTTGTATACCCTTCCACGTTAAGTCAGAGGCCAAAATGAGAGCCTTGAATGTGACGGTCAATGCACTGGGTTCCTCCGAGAACCGGCTGAGGTTTTGCTTGCACTGGATTAGAACATTCACTGAGAATGGAACATGCACTCTAATGGTCCCTTCTTCATTTAGACTTCCTGTAAAGGGAGCAGTATCTCTGGCCCTGGATGGTATGAAGTCCCACTGCAGGTTATTCCAACTGGGCTAGTTCTTACTGTACAAGGCAAAGGAGAATAAAGAGGAGCATAAGACGGGGGTTGAAATGGTATTACATTCTACACAAGACTCGGATAGGATGGGTGTGCTGGGGACTCAGAAGGAGGTGTGGGCACCTGAGGGCCCCTATGTGCAGCTGGTGTTGGACCGTGGGCCCTGGGGTCCCTTTCCCTTAATAAAAGATGATCTCCTAGTGCATCTGCGTGGTTTTCTGTCTTACTGGGTTTAAGTCCACGGGTGCTGCATAGAGCTGGGTTCTGTTCTAAGGCCATGAAGACTTGCACGTAGGGAACATCAGACCACTTTCCTGATTTGCACAGAAAAGATCAAGCTGTAGGACAGTGTTGAAGTTCACATTTCAATTCTCTGGCCCTTTTTCATTGTTAGCTGAATTGTATCCAGGCCAAACAGTGTTAGAAAACAAGGTAAGTTTTTTGTTTGTTTGTTTTTTGTTTCTTAGCTCACCTAACCAAATGGCATTCAGGTTTTTAAAACATACAGCCCAGGGATATTTTTAGTGTAAGTAGGGGAGATGGGTCCCAGGGAACCAAGAGAATCGTTCAATGACAGACACATATACCAAAGTCCAGGAGGTTGTGGGTGTCCCCATGAGCCAATCTAGACCACAAAGTGGTACAGGGCACTTGCTTGAATTCCCATGTGACTGAGGCCCTAGGAGGTCACAGGTGTTTGCCATGCATCATGCTAGGTCTCCCCAGAACTGGACATCTCCAGGCTCAACTGAGGTGGCCCCCACTGCCAGCTGGGGGCCCAGATGTCTCACGGACAAGAATTTCCCTACCTTACTGGTTTACCATTTGTGATGCCCGATTATAATACATAGAATACCTGGATGCAGTCCCTGCAACCAGGCATCTACATGACTGCACCTCTCTTTTTCAGCATAGAAAGTTTGTTGAAGGACAATCTGAAGGAGTATGAAAATGCATAAAGCCTGGAGGGATAGGGACTCTTAACGTGGCCCTAGAAACAGAACGTTTTATAAACAGAAAACCAGATTAGAAAATAAATCACGGTAGCCACTAAGTGGCAGTCAGCTATTTGCAGAGCAACAACAAACGTCCTGAGTCTGAAATGCGGCCAGAAATATGTGACGCTAAGCAGCAGAGTGGCCTGAATATTGAGGGCAACCCACATGGTTCGTATAATTACGAATAGTACAGAAGTAGCAGCCAAAAGGAGAGCGCTACTTATATTCACATAAAGAATCAAAGCGATTTAACAACTTTTCTCCACAACTTCAATGAAACAACACTGGAAAAAGCAGTGATACGCAAGCAGGTAGTCTGGGACTGGTGAAAGGAAACGAAAGTCAGTGCAGCAGGCAAAACTCTACCTGTGTCGCGGCACCAGAAATGCTGACAGCCGCTGTGAGAACTCGGTTCTTGTTTTCTTAGTGCAAGAATTTAACCAAGCGACACACGGCAGAGGAGATGCAGCACGGAACAATTTATTGCAATGGAAAAATAATATTTTCAAATTTAAGTGTAGAAAAGGGAATATACCCTGAGACAGAGAGAATTCAGGGTGGCCTGCTTGAAAGCATGAGACAGTACAGGTTAATACTGGGGAAATTCCCTTTACGGGAGTCTTGTATGAATATTCATAAGGAGGTGGGAAAAGGTGTAGCTAGCAGGCATGTTCAGGGTGGTCCTCTGGGTGCACGTTTGCAGTAGCTGTCCGTGCTCGTTCATACATCACAGGTCTCATTAGTATCTTAACTCTCCACCCGGGATGTGTTTTTGACTATTATAATGAGCAAAGGGTCAGTGTGAGGACAGGTCAAATCGAAACACAGAGGAAATTCCCGAATGAAGATAGCCTTGCCTGAATGCGCTTCACTACAGTGGGGATGCTGAGCCTTATTGGTGTTGATTGTATATGCTCACCACGACTGCTATGTCCCAAGGACGTGGTCGCTTCCTTGACTCCCTATCCTGCCTCACTGTGTTTAGGTTATCATACATTTGTATATAAAAGAATTTACCTCATGAAAGATCGCAAGAAATTATCGAAAGTCCACATGCTTTAAATTTCTAAATTTAGGCGAACTTACAGGTGTGTATAATGTTGTTACAGCTAACCATAGCCCATCATGGGTCTTATTGGTCGTAAGAATTCAAAATGAATTTTTTTTTTTTAGAGTGCATATTCACCTAATTTTTATTTCATTGGGAGTTATTTTTTTTTTAATTTTTTATTGGATTATAGGTTTTGGGGTACATGAGCAGAGCATGCAAGACAGTTGCGTAGGTACACACATAGCAGTGTGCTTTGCTTTTCTTCTCCCCTTCACCCACATTTGGCATTTCTCCCCAGGCTATCCCTCCCCACCTCCCCCTACCACTGGCCCTCCCCTTTTCCCCCCAATAGACCCCACTGTTTAGTACTCCCCTTTCTGTGTCCATGTGTTCTCATTTTTCATCACCCACCTATGAGTGAGAATATGCGGTGTTTCATTTTCTGTTCTTGTGTCAGTTTGCTGAGGATGATGTTTTCCAGATTCATCCATGTCCCTACAAACGACACAAACTCATCATTTCTGATTGCTACATAATATTCCATGGTGTATATGTGCCACATTTTTCCAATCCGGTCAATTATCAATGGGCATTTGGGTTGATTCCAGGTCTTTGCTATTGTAAACAGTGCTGCAGTGAACATTTGTGTACATGTGTCCTTCTAGTAGAACGATTTATAGTCTTTTGGATATATACCCAGTAATGTGATTGCTGAGTCAAATGGAATTTCTATTTCTAAGGCCTTGAGGAATCGCCACACTGTCTTCCACAATGGTTGAACTAAGTTACACTCCCACCAACAGTGTACAAGTGTTCCTTTTTCTCCACATCCTCTCCAGCATCTGTTGTCTCCAGATTTTTTAATGATTGCCATTCTAACTGGCGTGAGATGGTATCTCAATGTGGTTTCAAAAGGAATATTTAATGTTTCTGGGAAATCGTGCTAAATCTCGTGAGAACCAAACAAGCAAACCGTGTATTCTCACTTCTTGATTGTACACCAGATGTAACCAATTCTGAATGAATGTTTCAGATGATTAAGCATATTTACATTAACAACCATGTTATAACAATAGAAGAATTTTTTTAACTTCATTGAAATGAAAAGAGTTGGGTAGAGTCTAGTTTATAAAATGATTAACAAATTAGAAGATTCTAATGGCATAAAAGTACTCAGAGCTAGGGATATGATAAGAGAGCACTTACGGCAGGTGTATCAAGAGTACATACCTGCCGGAACTTATGCAGAAGTAATTATGCCAAATATGAGACTCACTGGGCTCATTTTTTGCATGATTTCAATGAGTATAGGGAAATTCTTGTGTCTGTTCCTAATAATGCATTAAAGTATTTCTGGAAAATATATATTTATGTGAAGATATACTGGGCATCAAGATAACAGGCAATCGAGACACTAGAAACTAACTAAAGATGGTTATCAACTATTAAAACACAAAACATGAAATGACATAAAACAGTATGCCAAGCACCAAGGGGCTTGCCACATGTAGATTACAAAATTTCGTGGAACTTTTTTTGTTTAATAATGTTTTCTGCCAAGTAGAAGCAGTTAATAAAGCTCTATAATTTTTTTAAAACATAAGGAGGCCAGGTGCAGTGACTCAAGCCTGTAATCCAAGCATTTTAGGAGGCTGAGGTGGGTGGATCGCTTGAACCCAGGAGTTCAAGACCAGCCTGGACGACATGATACGATGCTGTATCTAACAAAATATATAAACATTAGCTACGTGTGCTGGCGCACACATGTAGTCCCAGCTAATAGAGTGCAGGAGATGGGAGGATCACTTGAGCCCAAGAGGTCAAGGTTACAGTGAGCTGTGATTGTGCCATGGCACTCCAACCTGGGCAACAGATCAAGACCCTGTCTCAAAAAAAAACCCCAATAACCACACATACAAGAAAGCAAATCTACATTTGTTTATAGCAAGTGGAAGAAAGAATCTTTGAAAGTATGTTTCATGGAGGTGAAAGTTTCACAAGATAAAAGAATGCATTTCCTTGATTTGAAAACATTGGGAACAGAAAAGTAGAGAAGTTAGAAATGTCCAAATCACCAGCTAAGAATATAGATCTTACTTCAGATTATTTTGGGAAAACTACAATTCAAACAGAAAGTAAGATGTTTACAGATGTCCTAATTTCATAGTAATAATGGAGATATGACAAGGTAAACAGTGTTTGGAATCTTTACATGGAGAAATATTACTTCCTATGAATACATCTGATCTACAAAAGAAGCCACTGATGTAACTTGTAAATATTTGGTTGATAGGTCTTGTAGATTTTCACCTACAATAATTAGTTTGAAGCAGAACCTAGTATCAATACTTTGTAACACATCAATATCAGGTTTGGATCTTGTAAAACTGAGTCACTAATCTCCCTTTGCACAGTCTTATCCAAATTTAGCCCTAAAATTTTTATTAAACAATACCATTCACAGTGGCATCCTGCAAAAGGACTTTCGGTAAGCTGAGGTTGAAAAAAAATCACCTCAGATCATCATTTTGTCAAGAGAAATTGTCACACATGGCAATTCTTCTCACTGGAAATGAGATCAACAAAGTAGTATATTTTCAAAGTATGATGAGTTTGCTTCTATTAGAGCCAGAAAGTAAGATGTTAATAAATTCTATTTGGAGCATAAATAAAAATTCCAATTTAAAATAATGTTGCAGATGGGCCCAGTGTCTCACGCCTATAATCTCAGCACTATGAGAGGCCCAGACAGGCGGATCCCTTGAGTCCAGGAATTCAAGACCAGCCTGGGCAATGTGGCAAAACCATCCCTACAAAATATACAAAAAGTAGCCACGCATGGTGGTGAACACCTGTAGTCCCAGCTACTTGGGAAGCTGAAGTAGGAGGATTGCTCAAACCCATGAGGTTGAGGCTGCAGTGAGCCATATTGTGCCACTACACCGCAGCCTGAGTGACAGAGCAAGACCCTGTCTCAATATATACATATACATATACATATACATATACATATACATATACATATACATATACATATACATATATATATACACATATACATATATATATATACACACACATTCATACATATATATATACATCATATATATATATATATATATATATATGAGAGAGAGAGAGACGGAGAGAGAGAGAGACAGAAAGAGAGAGAGAGGGTATTTCAATATCTCTGCGACAACTTTAATGCCCTGGAAACACTAATTGTTTAAAAAATCATGAAAACATGTTCATCGAGGTGCACATTTCCCCTGTGCTTCGGGCTCCAGTGTGACCCCGCAGAGCACGAAGTGGGGGCTGGGGAGTACGGCTCTCCACATCCAGGCATGGTGAGTGACTCTTCCTGGAATATAAAAAGGAAAGAAATGGAAGAAGGTAGGGGTGGCTCTGAAAGCAGAGGTTTTCCCAGACCATCTCAGATGACATCTCACTGTCAACAGCTGTGTCAGAGGACCACCCACACTGCAAAGGGTCTAAAATGGAAAACGGTTTTTAAAAGTATGCCCAAAACAAAATCAGTGCTCCAATAGAGAGGAAGAAAGTGGAATGGGTAGTGTGCAGTTAGGTAGCAATGCCTGCCCACGAATGAGACGCTGAACCATGAAATGGATAGACTGTCGGCGAGTTGTAGTGCTGTGATGAAAATAAGGGGCTGAACTCACTGAGGGTCTTACTTTAGACTGGATGACAAAATGGTCGCTCCGAGGGAGTGGTATTTAAGGAGAAATAGAAAAGATGACCAGGCATCGTGGCTCACGCCTGTCATCCCAGCACTTTGGAAGGCCAAGGCAGGTGGAGTGCTTGAAACCAGGAGTTCAAGACCAGCCTAAGCAACAGCAAGACTACATCTCTATAAAAAATGTTTAAATAAAATAAAGAAAAATGGACAAAATGAGAAAGACTGATTTGGGCAGAGGAAAGAACAACTGCAAAGGCCCCGCAGAAGACACATCCCTGTCATGTTTGAGGAACAGCAAAGAGGTCAGAGTGGCTTCAGCACAGGGATGGATGGGACAGGAACAGGTAGGTGGCCCCACGTGTGGTTGGGAATATGCAGCAGAGGCCTCACTATGCAAAGCTCTTTTAACGGCACTTTCTGTGATTGCCTCATCACTCCTTCTTGGCTGAAAGGTCTAAGATTATGGTTTGGGTTTTTGTTTTTTGGCCTCCATCCACAATATCCATCCTGCCCATCACGGAGTTGAGACGGCCAAGGCAGAAGCCCATGATTCCTCCAGTTCCTCCAGAAGCCTCAGCTTGGGACTGGTTTTTCTGCCAACCTGCTAGCTGATGCACAGGGGATGAGGCCTCAGCCTGCGCTCACAGCATTCCCTAAAGCACTTCTCTTTAGAGTTGGCCCAGCTTCTTGGGCCACTGTTGCGCAGCCAGCAGTGGACTCTGCAAACCTGTGTTTGAACCCAAAGTGGCAGTGCCTGCATCAGAAGTCTGAATAGCCACTGTGGGTTTTTTTCTGAACTGGAAAGAAGGATTTAGGATGGGCCAGTGCCCAGGGGACACGGGAATCTGTCATCTACAAGGCCAGAGTTTGATGGCAGGTCCTAGGTCCTCAATATTGTGTTTCCTAAGCGGACAGCTGAGATCCCAACAAGCAAGCTTACTGGAAGAGTACAGTCCAGGTGGTTCTCCCTGGCCAATCTCTTTAAGAAGCAGGTAAGAAAAAGGAGACACAAAGAGCAGGTTTGGGCCTCCAGTGGAATAATATTTGCAAGGTTATAGAAATTCCAGAATTTAGAAAAATACATGAAAGGTTTGGTGGACCCCAGATTTTACAAGGTCCAGAGGCACTGGTCAAGGAAACTGAGCAGAAGCGCAGTCCCAAGAAGCCGGGCCAACTCTAAAGAGAAGTGCTTTAGGGAATGCTGTGAGCGCAGGCTGAAGCCTCATCCCCTGTGCATCAGCTAGCAGGTTGGCAGAAAAACCAGTCCCAAGCTGAGGCTTCTGGAGGAACTGGAGGAATCATGGGCTTCTGCCTTGGCCGTCTCAACTCCGTGATGGGCAGGATGGATATTGTGGATGGAGGCCAAAAAACAAAAACCCAAACCATAATCTTAGACCTTTCAGCCAAGAAGGAGTGATGAGGCAATCACAGAAAGTGCCGTTAAAAGAGCTTTGCATAGTGAGGCCTCTGCTGCATATTCCCAACCACACGTGGGGCCACCTACCTGTTCCTGTCCCATCCATCCCTGTGCTGAAGCCACTCTGACCTCTTTGCTGTTCCTCAAACATGACAGGGATGTGTCTTCTGCGGGGCCTTTGCAGTTGTTCTTTCCTCTGCCCAAATCAGTCTTTCTCATTTTGTCCATTTTTCTTTATTTTATTTAAACATTTTTTATAGAGATGTAGTCTTGCTGTTGCTTAGGCTGGTCTTGAACTCCTGGTTTCAAGCACTCCACCTGCCTTGGCCTTCCAAAGTGCTGGGATGACAGGCGTGAGCCACGATGCCTGGTCATCTTTTCTATTTCTCCTTAAATACCACTCCCTCGGAGCGACCATTTTGTCATCCAGTCTAAAGTAAGACCCTCAGTGAGTTCAGCCCCTTATTTTCATCACAGCACTACAACTCGCCGACAGTCTATCCATTTCATGCTTCAGCGTCTCATTCGTGGGCAGGCATTGCTACCTAACTGCACACTTCCCATTCCACTTTCTTCCTCTCTATTGGAGCACTGATTTTGTTTTGGGCATACTTTTAAAAACCGTTTTCCATTTTAGACGCTTTGCAGTGTGGGTGGTCCTCTGACACAGCTGTTGACAGTGAGATGTCATCTGAGATGGTCTGGGAAAACCTCTGCTTTCAGAGCCACCCCTAACTTCTTCCATTTCTCTCCTTTTTATATTCCAGGAAGAGTCGCTCACCATGCCTGGATGTGGAGAGCCGTACTCCCCTGCCCCCACTTCGTGCTGTGCGGAGTCACACTGGAGCCCGAAGCATAGGAGAAATGTGCACCTCGATGAACATGTTTTCATAATTTTTTAAACAATTAGTGTTTCCAGGGCATTAAAGTTGTCGCAGAGATATTGAAATACCCTCTCTCTCTCTTTCTGTCTCTCTCTCTCTCTCTCCCTCTCTCTCTCTCATATATATATATATATATATATACATCATATATATATCATTATATATATGATGTATATATATATATGTATGAATGTGTGTGTGTGTGTATATATATATATATATATATATGTATATATTGAGACAGGGTCTTGCTCTGTCACTCAGGCTGCAGTGTAGTGGCACAATATGGCTCACTGCAGCCTCAACCTCATGGGTTTCCGCAATCCTCCTACTTCAGCTTCCCAAGTAGCTGAGACTACAGGTGTACACCACCATGCGTGGCTACTTTTTGTATATTTTGTAGGAATGGTTTTGCCACATTGCCCAGGCTGGTCTTGAATTCCTGGACTCAAGGGATCCGCCTGTCTGGGCCTCTCATAGTGCTGAGATTATAGGCGTGAGACACTGGGCCCATCTGCAACATTATTTTAAATTGGAATTTTTATTTATGCTCCAAATAGAATTTATTAACATCTTACTTTCTGGCTCTAATAGAAGCAAACTCATCATACTTTGAAAATATACTACTTTGTTGATCTCATTTCCAGTGAGAAGAATTGCCATGTGTGACAATTTCTCTTGACAAAATGATGATCTGAGGTGATTTTTTTTCAACCTCAGCTTACCGAAAGTCCTTTTGCAGGATGCCACTGTGAATGGTATTGTTTAATAAAAATTTTAGGGCTAAATTTGGATAAGACTGTGCAAAGGGAGATTAGTGACTCAGTTTTACAAGATCCAAACCTGATATTGATGTGTTACAAAGTATTGATACTAGGTTCTGCTTCAAACTAATTATTGTAGGTGAAAATCTACAAGACCTATCAACCAAATATTTACAAGTTACATCAGTGGCTTCTTTTGTAGATCAGATGTATTCATAGGAAGTAATATTTCTCCATGTAAAGATTCCAAACACTGTTTACCTTGTCATATCTCCATTATTACTATGAAATTAGGACATCTGTAAACATCTTACTTTCTGTTTGAATTGTAGTTTTCCCAAAATAATCTGAAGTAAGATCTATATTCTTAGCTGGTGATTTGGACATTTCTAACTTCTCTACTTTTCTGTTCCCAATGTTTTCAAATCAAGGAAATGCATTCTTTTATCTTGTGAAACTTTCACCTCCATGAAACATACTTTCAAAGATTCTTTCTTCCACTTGCTATAAACAAATGTAGCTTTGCTTTCTTGTATGTGTGGTTATTGGGGGTTTTTTTTGAGACAGGGTCTTGATCTGTTGCCCAGGTTGGAGTGCCATGGCACAATCACAGCTCACTGTAACCTTGACCTCTTGGGCTCAAGTGATCCTCCCATCTCCTGCACTCTATTAGCTGGGACTACATGTGTGCACCAGCACACGTAGCTAATGTTTATATATTTTCTTAGATACAGCATCGTATCATGTCGTCCAGGCTGGTCTTGAACTCCTGGGTTCAAGCGATCCACCCACCTCAGCCTCCTAAAATGCTTGGATTACAGGCTTGAGTCACTGCACCTGGCCTCCTTATGTTTTAAAAAAATTATAGAGCTTTATTAACTGCTTCTACTTGGCAGAAAACATTATTAAACAAAAAAAGTTCCACGAAATTTTGTAATCTACATGTGACAAGCCCCTTGGTGCTTGGCATACTGTTTTATGTCATTTCATGTCTTGTATTTTAATAGTTGATAACCATCTTTAGTTAGTTTCTAGTGTCTCGATTGCCTGTTATCTTGATGCCCAGTTTATCTTCACATAAATATATATTTTCCATAAATACTTTAATGCATTATTAGGAACACACACAAGAATTTCCCTATACTCATTGAAATCATGCAAAAAATGAGCCCAGTGAGTCTCATATTTGGCATAATTACTTCTGCATAAATTCCGGCTGGTATGTACTCTTGATACACCTGCCGTAAGTGCTCTCTTATCATATCCCTAGCTCTGAGTACTTTTAAACCATTAGAATCTTCTACTGGTCACAGGGAACTACACATGAGACCACCGGTGTAGGTTCCCACCCCGTAGGATCAGGCAGGAAGAGACGTTAGGGCCCAGGCTAGGCAGGGAGAATGCCCCACTCAGCAGGAAACAGCTTTAGAAGAACATTAAGCGGCCTAAAACAACACACGTGTATTATCCACAGTTCTGCAAGTCAAGACCAGGAAGGCTCAACCGGCCTCTCTGCTGAGTCTCTCCCAAGGCCAACTCTAAATGGGCCGGCTGGGTGCTAATGTGGAGACTGTGGAATAATCCACTTCCGAGCTTATTCAGGTTATTGCTCATTTGGATCTAGTTCCTTAAGGTGGTAGGAGTGTGGTTCCCATGTTTTGGTTGGCTGTCATCCAGGGACTGCTTTAAACGCTTAGAGCCACCCTATACCTTCTCGGGCGCACTGCTTTATCCTCAAAGAGGGCCTGCTGTGTCACATCCTTCTTGTGCTTTGACTCTCTTAGCTCTTCTTCTGCTCCTGTGTGATGAAAATGCTCTACTTTTCAAGGATTCCGCTGCCAGGTCTGGCCCAGCCACACCACACTCATGTCTCAAGGTTAACTGACTTGACACCTTAATTCTCCGGCAAAATCCCACCATAGCAGTATTAGGATTAGTGCTTGATTGAGTATCCGGGAGATGGGAATCTGGGGAATCAGACTACAGCTGTCTCAGTCAGCTCCAGCTGCTATCACAGAATACCACAGACTGGGTGGCTTCATCACCAGGCATTTCTTTCTCATCGTTCTGGAGGTTAGAAGTCCAAGATCAGGATGCCAGCGTGCTCAAATTCTGGTGGGGGTCCTCTTCCTGGCTTGTAGTCAGCCACTTTGCTATATCCTTACATTTTGAAGAGGCATGGAAGAACAAATTCTCTTTTCTCTAATTAGAAGGGCGTTAATCTCATCATAGGGACCCAACCATCATGACCACATCTAAACCTAATGACCTCCCAAACAGTCTACCTCCAAATATCATCCCATTGGGATTTAGGGTTTCATCGTATGAATTCTCAGAGGTCACACATATTCAGTCCGTTCATAATGCCTGCCAACCACGCAAGCCAGAAGTGGGCAGCAGCATTACGACAGGACCAACTGGGATAGCCCTGAAGGACAGTGGAGAAGGGAAATCCTCCCAGAGGAAAGAACTTTGAGCAGTGCTCCTGTGTGGAGGAGAGATGGCCAGACTTTTAAGTGTGTATCCTTGTACAGGCTGTGTCTCATTTATTGGCCGAATGATTAGGGACTTCGAGGACACATGATTGAAAATCTGTGACAAGGAGGTCTGGGGAAAAATATGTGGACAGACCTGTCCGAGTGGACATTCAATGTGAAGATAATTTGAGTCTCATGAGAGTTCTCACCAAAGGGTAACCTCAGCAGAGCAGAAGTTTAATAATCTGAAGGATAAGGTACCCATTATCTAGATATTAATCAGCCTCTCTCCCCAACACTTGTGTCACAGCCTCATGAGCTCACAAAGTGGCCAAGGTGACAGGGATACAGATTATGCTTCAGAGGCATGGACTTCCACTCACCAAGGCCAACCTGGCTACAGTCGATAGAGACATCAGACAGCCAAGGGTCCCTGGCTAAACTCCACTTTCAAGCCTAAAACGGCCTGAAGGTTGAAAAACCAGACTGCTGGTCCTGAATGAAACCCACAACCCAGAAAAAGAATTGTCACTGTTTGCTTGCCCTTTCCCAACTGAGTCTTTCTCATTAATGCTGCCGGGTACCCGGGGGAAGAGGGTAGAGCCATGGGAAAGTTGTGTCTCGTGCAGGAGTGGCAATGGGGAGCCTGGTCTCTTCGGATTCTGTGTGATGGCACAGAAACAATCTGGGAGGTGGGGGCCTGTTAGCATTCCCTCTCGCTTTGCTGAGAGTTCTTTCCTTCCTAATTTTCCTTTTCAACTGACACATTCCCCTCCTCACCCTGTAATGTGTGCGTGAACTTAATCTTTCCTGGTCATGTGACAAGAACTCAGTTTCAGCTGAACTAAGGAACAAAATTCTGTAACATAGTCATTGCTGAGTGTACAATCTGCCAGAAACAGAGAGCAACACTGAGTCTCTTCTATGGCACCTGTCTCCAGGGTGATCAGCTAGCTACCAGATGGCAGGTGCTTACATTGGACCACTTTCAATATAGAAGGGACAGGGCTGTGTTCTTACTCAAATAGACACGTATAGTGACTATGGATCTTCATTTCCACCCACAGTAATTTGAGAAAATCAACATTTGTGCAGTTAGAAAAAATGCCTTATTTACCACCAGGGTATTCCACACAAGGCACTTACAGATAATAAAGTGTAGCGATGGGCCCACCCTCATAGGAATTCACTGGTCTTAATATTTATATTCCCTTATCCTCCATCAGCTTTTTTTTAAGGTGGTACTGTCTTACCCACATTGGCCTTGAACTCCAAATCAGGCTCCCGAGCTGTCCCACATTATCTGAAGATGACTGGATCAACAGAACTGTGCAATGGACTTGTGGAACTCAGTTATAGTGCAAGCTAGGTGGCAATGTCTTGCAGATCTGAGAAATCACTTAGGAAGCAGTGTTTGCTGTATATTTGCATCCAACACAGTTTGCTTTCTTTCCCATAGTCAGGATTCTTGGTCCTAGATTCAAGGGGTATAACTGGGGGTGTCTCTACTCATACTCTATACCCCAGTGACCCACTAGCAAAAACGTTTCCTATTCTCCTGACGTTAGGCTCTGCTGAACTAGAAGTCTTATTTCCAAAGGAAGAAATGCTTTCACCAAGGGACACAACAGTGATTCCATTGAAAAGACATTCATACTGCCAGCTGGCCATTTTGGTCTCTTCATCACTTTCCATCTAGAGGCAAAGGAGGGGGTCATCCACTGGCTTGGGATGATGAACCTGACGATCAAAGGGGGATTAATTGCAGTACACCAGAAGCTAAAAAGGAGTATGTCTGCTGTGTCTAGAGAGCTTCTTAGTCCTCCCATGTTTTCTGATTACACTTAATGGAAAAGTACAGCAACCCAATCCAGGCAGGTATCTAATGGTCCTTCAGACTGTTCAGTGATGAAGGTTTGAGTCATCCTGCCAGGTCAAGCACCATGACCAGATGACATACTATCTCAGGGCAAAGGGAATGAAAAATGGGTAGTGAACGAAGGCAGTTATAAATACCGGCTACAACTATGCAGAAACCATGACCGTAATACTAAATACATTGGTGATTTATCAACTCGTATTCCTCCTCAAGTGGAAGAATAAACCAACAAACAAACCACAAAAGTCTAGCTTTTACTAACAGAAATTTATTAAATTTCAAAAGCTCCATCTTTTCTTAGCTTCAGGAAGGGAATTTTCTTCACTTCAAAATTACAGGAAGCTTCAGCAATGACCTACTCCACTTTACAGCACATATCCTTGTTTCTCCTTGGTATTTGCATTAACACAATTATTTTTTCTCATGTGCTTAACTTTGCTGAGATGGCAGTGGGAATCTACTCTTTTAGCACCTTCTTGAGTTGCTGAATTAAGGCAAAATTTTTAAGCCTGAAATGAAAGAGGTATTCCATTAACCAGAGGATACCCACGGCATCTGTGATATGTAAGAGGTAGTAGTGGATACAAAACAGACTTTACAATGTACATGCAGATAGAAAATGCATGCTCATGGAAAATACAAACTAGAAAAAGACCAAGTGAGTCACCTGAGGGCCCACACCCACTCCCAGATTATCATAAATTTGGAAGGCTCCATGGCATTGGAAAAAGGGGTTAGAATAAGAAAATATCAACCTAAATGCTTGGGGAAATAGCATGAACTATGACTGAGGGCCAGGGATTAGGAAGAACAAGGCATGATTTCTTCCTGCTCCTGTCCCAAACTGGGCACAAGTGCTTAAAACAATAGAAGAGTTTCCTTTTGGCACCCACCTTGCTGCTTCCTTAATGGCAAATTTAACAAGTTGTTTCTTGACTTCCATAGATCCTTGTACTTCATCAAGCAAAATGAAAATTCTTTCATAATATGAAGGTATTAAAAAGTTAGTATTTCTAAAATTATGAAAATGAAATATACTTCAATCTCATTGCATCCACTACCGCAGTATACATTTTTTATGGGTTACAATGTTACACAGCGTTTGTGTTTTGAATGCTTAAATCACATCAGTATATTACTAAGGAAACTATTGTGAACACTAACAAAGAAAAACACCTAAGCAGATGTATTTGAAATTTTCAGTGAAATTAAATAGAAGCCCTGCTAAATTACAGACAGATCCAATTTAGCCAAACGATGAGCTCAAGGGGAAGCATAATTGTGTTCTAAATCATAGAATGGGAGACTTCTCAGGCTTTCATTGATAGACATTCTTGCACTACTTACTTCGCCCACACCTTCGAACTTCTTTCATCAATTGATGTTTTATATCATCATTAACTTTCTTTGCCATAGCAGGAGATATTCGTGCTGTATTTGGCACAGTTTCCACCGGAGACCTTGCTGTGACTGGTGAATCACCTGCAGAGACACGGTAGTTTTGGGCTCCTACCACAAATTCGTTACTATCAGGTTTGTAAAGCAGCTTATCTTTGCTGAGACTAGTGCAGTTGTAAGACAAAGAATCTAATGTGTTGGGTTGCATACAATCTCCTGTCATATTTATAAGCTCTGGGGGAGCAGAATCTGACAGGAAGCCATCAGGTGGGGTCTGACCATTTTCTATCTCCTTCTGGATATCATGAATGACAGTAGCATCTGGAATCCAAATGGAAAAATTGAGCTGCGAGGTAAGTGCATTATGTCACTCCCACAGGTATATCCCTCGGAGGCTCAGTTTCGAGGAAGTTATGTCAGAAAGCAGGAGGATATACAAGGTGGCGATACCAGACCCCTCGGACTGAGCTCAAAAAAGACAATACAACAAAACCACCTGCTTCCCTGCTGGACACTATGCATGCATAGAGAAACCAAGTAGGACAGTACAACCAATACACAAACATACACAGATCCCTGCTACTCCTGGATGAAGCACCAGCTCCTGACAGATTACTACGCCCTGGTGGAACCGCTGATGAGGAGTTATCAGGTGCTTGTTGGCCATTATTCGTCTTCTTCTCATGGACATTGTGAGAGATGGTGGCATCTGGAAAAAAAATGAAGAGGCCGAGCTGTGAGGTTAAGTGCATAATGAGAGCCCCACAGGTATATCCCGCTCATGCTCAGTTTCTAGAAAATTATCCCATAAAGCATGAGTATATACCAGGTGGCAACCAGAGAACCCTGAAATTGAGGCAAGAAAAGATAATACAACAAAACCACCTTCTTCCCGTAATGACACTATGCCCGCATATGGAAATCAAGTAGGACACAACTTATAAGGAAACATACACAGATCCCTGGTACTCATGGCTAGGATGCTAGCCCCTGTCATATTAGTAAGTCCTGATGGAAGAGTTGACAAGAAGTTTTGAGTTGCTGGTTGGCCGTTTTTTATCTTCTCTTCATGGACATTGTGAGTGATGGAAGCATCTGGAAATCAAGTGAGGAGGAGGAGGTATGAGGTACGTGCATTATGTGAAGCCCCAGGTATATTCCACTGAGGCTAAGTTCAAAGGAAATTATGCCATAAAGCAGGAGATGATGTGCCAGGTGACCATCTGAAAACCCTCAAACTAAGCTAACAAAAGATAATACAACAAAACCACCTTCTTCTCTTTATGACACTATGCATTCATATGGAAACCAAGTAGGAAGTACAACTAGTAAACAGATCCCTCGTAGTCTTGGCTATGATACCAGCTCCTGCCAAATTATTAAGCCCTGGTGTAACAGTGGGCAGGAAGTTATCAGGTGCTAGTTGGCTGTTTTTTATCTTCTTTTCACCGACATTGTGAGTGATGGTAGCATGTGGAAACCAAATGAAGAGGATGAGTTGTGAGAAAAATACATGATGTCAACCCTACGGGTATATTCCCGATGCTCAGTTTCTAGGAAATCATTGCATAAAGCAGGAGGACAGGCCAGGCGGTGTTCTGAAAACCCTAAATTCAGGTCACAAAAGATAATACAACAAAATTGCCTCCTCCCTTTCATGACACCATGCATGCATGTGGAAACCAAGGAGGACAATCCAACTTATAAGCTAACATATACAGATCATTGCTACTCACGGTTGGAATACCAGCTTTTGCCATGTTAATAAGCCCTGGTGGAACAGCTGACAAAATGTTATCAGGTGCTTGTTGGCCATTTTCCATCTTCTCTTCACGGACATTATGAGTGACAGTAGCAACTGGAAACCGCGAGAAGACGTCAAGCTGTGAGGTCAGTGCATTTCAACAAGCCTGCAGGTATATCCCTCTGATGCTCAGTTTTTAGAACATGATCTCATTAAGCAGAAGGATATACCAGGTGGCTATCTGAGACCTCCCAAAATGAGCTCACAAAAGATAATATAATAAAACGACCTTGTTTGATGTATGACCCTGCATGATTATGGAAACCAAGTAGGAAACCAAGCAGAAACAGCCAAGAAACATACACTGAGCCCTGGTACTCATGGGTGGAGTACCAGCTCCTGATACATTAATAAGCCCTGGTGTAATGGATGACAAGAAGTTCTCAGGTGCTCTTTGACCATTGTTCATCTTCTCTCCATGGACATTGTGAGTGACTGCAGCATCTGGAAACCAAATGAAGAGGTTGAGCTGTAAGGTAAGTATATTATGGGAACCCTACAGGTATATCCCTCTGACGCTCAGTTTCTAGGAAAATATTTCATGCAGCAGGAGAGGATATGCTGGGTGGCGATCTGAGAACACTCAAATTGAGCTCACGAAAGAAGGTACAACTGAACAACCTCCTTCCCTTGATGGCACTATGCATACATATGAAAACCAAGTGAGACATTCCAACTTATAAACAAACATACACAGATCCTTGGTACTCATGGCTAGAATACCAGCTGCTGCCATGTGAATACACCCTGGTGGAAAAGTTAACAAGATGTTACTAAATTGCAGTTGGGCATTTTCCATCCTCTCCTCACGGATGTTGTGAGGCGTGGTAGCATCTGGAAGCAAAATGACCACGTCAAGCTGTGAAATAAATGCCTTATTTAAACACACAGGTATACTCTTATGATGCAGAGCTTCTAATAAATTATTGCATGGAGCAGGAGGACACGACGGCAGTGTTCTGAGACCCCTCAAATTGCACTTAAGGAAGAGAATACAACAAAACCACTTTCTCCCATTTATGACACTATGAGCATATACTGAAATCAAATAGGAAAATCCAACTAATAAGAGAAGATACACAGTTGTATGGTACTCGTGGCCAGAAGAGCAGCTCCTGCCATACTAGTAAGCCCTGAAGGAACATTTGACTATGTGTTATGCGGTTGCGGATTTGCCATTTTCCATCCTCTCCTCATGGACATTGAGATTGACTATAGCATCTGAAAATCAAATGAAGAGGTTGAGCTGTGAGGTAAGTGCATTATTTCAACCCCACAGGTACATCCCTCTGATGCTGACTTTCTAGGAAATTATCAAAGAGAGCAGGGGTGGATATGCCAAGTTGCCCTCTGATACCCTTAATATTGAGGCCAGGAAAGTATGTACAACAAAATTACCCTCTACCATCCATGAAATTATGCCTGCTTAGGGAAAGCGAGTAGGACAGCACAACTAAGAAGCAGACATACACAGATCTCTGGTCCTCCTGGATGAAATTCCAGCTGCTGCCATATTACCAAGCCCTGGTGGAGCAGTTGACAAGACGTTATCAGGTACCGGTTGGCTGTTACTTCTCTTCTCTTCACGGACGCTGTGCGTGACTGCAGCATCTGGAAACCAAATGAAATGGTTGAGCTGTGAGTTACTTGCATTATGTAAACCACACAGACATAGCCCTCAAATGCTCAGCATCTAGGAAATTATCACTTGGAGAAGGATATAGCAGGTAGCAATCTGAGAACCCTAAAATTCAGGCCAGGTAAAATAGTGCAACAACACTAGATTCTTTCCTCATGACACTGTGCATGCATATAGAAACCAAGTAGGACAGTATATCGAGTGAAGAAACATACACTGATCACTGGTACTCATGGATGAAAAACCAGTTGCTCCCATATTAATAAGTGCTGGGGGAATAGTTGAGAAGATATTATTGGGTTCTGCTTCAGCATTTTTAATCATCTCCCCATGGACGTTGTGAGTGATGGTAGAATCTGGAAAGACAATGAAGACGTTAAGTTTTGATTTAAGCGCATGATGTCAGCCCACAGGTGTATCCCCCTGATGATCAGTTTCTAGGAAACTATTTCAAAAAGCCAGAGACAATATGCCAGATGGCCATCTGAGAACACTCAAATGTGCTCACGAAATATAATAGAACAAAATCACTTTCTCCTATTCAGGACACTAGTCATGCCTATGAAAACCAGGTGGGATAGTACAAATGAATAAGCAAACATACACTGATCCCTGGTGCTCATGGCTGGGAGACCAGCTGTGGCCAAAAATGTAAGTGTTTGTAGAACAGTCAACAAGTCGTTATTAGATGTTGGTTGCTTATTTTCCAGCTCCTCTTCACGGACACTTTGAAGGACGGTAGCATCTGAAAACCAAATGAAGAGGTTGGGCTGTGAAGTAAATACATTATGTGAACTGCACTGGTATATCCCTCTGATGATCAGTTTCTAGGAAATCGTCAGAAAAAGCAGGGGTGCATATGCCAAGTGGACATCTGATACCCCTCAAATTGAGGCTACTAAGGCATTTACAACAGAGTTACCCTCTACCATTCATGAAATTATGCCTGCTTAGGGAAACCAAGTAGGACAGCACAACTAAGAAGCAGACATACACAGATCTCTGGTCCTCGTGGATGAAATTCCAGCTGCTGCCATATTACCAAGACCTGGTGGAGCAGTTGACAAGATGTTATCAGTTGCTGGTTGGCCATTATTTACCTTCTCTTTACGGACATTGTGAGTAACTGCAGCATCTGGAAACCAAACAAAGTGCTTTTGCTGTGAGGTAAGTGCATTATGTCAACTACATAGGTATACCACTCTGATGGGTAGTATCTAGGAATTTATCTCATACAGAAGAAAGATATACCAGCTAGTAATCTGAGAACCCTAAAATTGAGGCCAGGAAAGACAGGAAAACAACACTACATTCTTCCCTGCTTACACTATGCATGCATGTGGAAACCAAGTAGGACAGTACACCGAGTGAACAAACTTACACTGATCCCTGGTACTCATGGATGAAACACGAGCTGCTGCCATATTAATATGTGTAGGGGAAACAGTTGGGAAGACTTTATTAGGTGCTCCTTCAGCATTTTTAATCTTTCCCTCATGGACACTGTGAGTGACGGTAGCATCTGGAAACGAAATGAAAAGGTTTAGTTTTGAATTAAGTGCATTATGTCATCCCCACAGGTATATCCCCCTGATGCTCCGTTTCTAGAAAACTATTTCATAAAATCAGAGATGATATGCCAGAAGGCCATCTGAGAACACTCAAATGCAGCTCATGAAAGATAATACAACAAAATCACCTTCTCCCTTTCAGAGCACTAGGCATGCCTATGAAAACCAAGTAGGATAGTCCAAATGAATAAGCAAACATACACTGATCCCTGGTTCTCATGGCTGGGAGACCAGCTGTTGCCAAATAAGGAGGTCCTTGGAGAACAGTTGACAAGACGTTATTAGGTGTTGGTTGCTTGTTTTCCATGTTCTCTTTGTGGACATTTTGAGTGATGGTAGCATCTGAAAACCAAATGAAGAGGTTGAGCTGTGATGAAAGTGCATTATGTCAACCGCACAGGTATATCCCTCTGATCCTCAGTTTCTAGAAAACTATCAAAGAAATCAGGGTAGTACATGCCACGTGGCTATCTGATACCCCTCAAATTAATGCTAGGAAACTATATACAACAAAATTAACTTGTAGCATTCATCAAACTATGCCTCCTCAGGGAAATCAAGTAGGACAGTACAACTAAGAAGCAGATATACACAGACCTCCGGTCCTCCTGGATGAAATTCCAGCTGCTGCCATATTACCAAGACCTGGTGGAGCAGCTGACAACACGTTGTCAGTTGCTAGTTGGATGTTATTTATCTTTACTTCATGGATATTGTGAGTGACTGCAGCATCTGGAAACCAACAGAAATGGCTGGGCTGTGAGGTAAGTGCATCCTGTGAACGTCACAGGCATATCCCTCTGATGCTCAGTATCTAGGACATTATCTCATAAAGAAGAAGGACATACCAAGTAGCAGTCTGAGAAGCTTAAGATTGAGGCCACGAGGCAAAACTATCCAGGACATAGGAATAGGCAAGGAGTTTATGAACAAAACACCAAAAGCATGGGCAACAAAAGACAAAATAGACAAATGGGACCTAATGAAACTCCACAGCTTCTGCACGGCAAAAGAAACAGTCACTAGAGTGGATCAGCAACCAACAGAATGGGAAAAAATTTTTGCAGTTTACCCATCTGACAAAGGGCTGATATCCAGAATTTACAAAGAACTCAAACGGATTTACAGGAAAAAAACAAACAAGCCCATTCAAAAGTGGGCAAAGGATATGAACAGAGACTTTACGAAACTAGACATATATGAGGCCAACAATCATATGAAAAAATGCTCATCGGCACTGGTCATCAGAGAGATGCAAATCAAAACCACATTGAGATACCATGTCACGCCAGTTAGAATGGCGATCATTAAAAAATCTGGAGACAACAGATGCTGGAGAGGGTGTGGAGAAAAAGGAACACTTTTACACTGTTGGTGGGAGTGTAAATTAGTTCAACCATTGTGGAAGACAGTGTGGCGATTCCTCAAGGCCTTAGAAATAGAAATTCCATTTGACCCAGCAATCCCATTACTGGGTATATATCCAAAAGACTATAAATCGTTCTACTATAAGGACACATGTACACGAGTGTTCATTGCAGCACTGTTTACAATAGCAAAGACCTGGAATCAACCCAAATGCCCATTGATAATAGACTGGATTGGAAAAATGTGGCACATATACACCATGGAATATTATGCAGCAAACAGAAATGATGAGTTTGTATCGTTTGTAGGTACATGGATGAATCTGGGGAACGTCATCCTCAGCAAACTGACACAAGAACAGAAAATGAAACACCGCATATTCTCACTCATAGGCGGGTGATGAAAAATGAGAACACATGGACACAGAAAGGGGAGTACTAAACACTGGGGTCTATTGGGAGGAAAAGGGGAGGGCCAGTGGGAGGGGGAGGTGGGGAGGGATAGCCTGGGGAGAAATGCCAAATGTGGGTGAAGGGGAGAAGGAAAGAAAAGCACACTGCCATGTGTGTTCCTACTCAACTGTCTTCCATGCTCTGCTCATGTACCCCAAAACCTAAAATCCAATAAAAAATTAAAAAAAAAGAAAAGATAGTACAAAAAACTACATTCTTCCCTCATGACACTATGCACGCACATGGAAACCTAGTAGGATTGTAAACCAATTGCACAAAGGTACACTGATCCCTGGTGCTCATGGATGACACAACAGCTGCTGCCATATTAATAAGTGCTGGGGGACTAGCTGGGAAGTTTTCATTGAGTGCTGCATGGGCATTTTTAATCTTCCCTCACAAACATTGTGAGTGATCGCACCATATGGAAATGAAATGAAGGGGTTCAGTGTTGAGGTATGTGCATTATGTTAACCCCACAGGTATATCCTCCTGGTGTTCACGTTCTAGAAAACTATTTCATGAAGCCAGAGAGGATATGAAAACTATTTCATAAAGCCAGCAGGGGTGAATATGCTAAATGTGCATAAGATGCCCCTAAAATTGAGGCTTGGAAAGTATATACAACAAAATTAATTTGTAGTATTCATCACACTATGCCTGTTTAGGGAAACCAAGTAGGACAGGAAAACTAAGAGGCATACATACACACACCTCTGGTCCTCGTGGATGAAATTCCAGCTGCTGCCCTATGACCAAGACCTGCATAAGATGCCCCTAAAATTGAGGCTTGGAAAGTATATACAACAAAATTAATTTGTAGTATTCATCAAACTATGCCTGTTTAGGGAAACCAAGTAGGACAGGAAAACTAAGAGGCAGACATACACACACCTCTGGTCCTCGTGGATGAAATTCCAGCTGCTGCCCTATGACCAAGACCTGGTGGAGCAGTTGAAAAGATGTTGTAAAGTGCTCGTTGGCCGTTATTTATCATCGCTTCACGGACGTTGTGAGTGACCGCAGCATCTGGAAACCAAATGGAGTCGTTGAGCTGTGCGTTATGTGCATTAAGTCAACCGCACAGGCATACCCCTCGGATGCTCAGAATCGAGGAAATTATCTCATAAAGAGGAAGGACATACGAAGTAGCAGTCTGGGAACCGTAAATTTGAGGCCAGTAAAGATAGTACAACAACACTGTATTCTTCCCTCATGACACTACGCATGCATATAGAAATCAAGTAGGACAGTACGCCAAGTGAACAAACTTACACTGATCCCTGGTACTCATGGATGAAACACCCGCTGCTGCCATATTAATATGTGCTGGTGGAATAGCTGAGAAAACATTCTTGGGTGCCGTTTGGGCATTTTTAATCTTCTCCTCACGGACATTGTGAGTGGTGGTAGAATCTGGAAATGAAATCAGGAGGTTCAGTCTTGCGTTATGTGTACTATGTCAACTCTACAGGTATATCCTCCTGATACTCAGTTTCTAGAAAACGATTTCAAAAAGTTGAAGAGGATATGCCAGATGGCGATCTGAGAACACTCAAATGCAGCTCACTGAAGATAATACAATAAAATCACCTTCTCCCGTTCAGGACACTAGGCATGCCTATGAAAACCAAGTAGGATAGTCCAAATGAATAAGCAAACATACACTGATGCCTGGTGCTCATGGCTGGGAGACCAGCTGTTGCCAAATAAGGAAGTCCTTGGAGAACAGTTGACAAGACGTTATTAAGTGTTGGTTGGTTATTTTCCATCTTCTCTTTGCGGACATTTTGAGTGACGGTAGCATCTGAAAACCAAACGATGAGGTTGAGCTGTGAGGTAAGTACATTATGTCAACCACAGAGATATGTCCGTCTGATCCTCAGTTTCTAGGAAATTATCAAAGACAGCAGGGTTGCATATGCCATGTGGCTATCTGATACCCCTCAAATTGACGCTAGGAACGTGTATATGACAAAATTAACCTGTAGCATACATCGATCTATGCATCCTTAGGGAAATCAAGTCGGACAGTACAACTAAGAAGCAGATCTACACAGACCTGTGGTTCTCGTGGATGACATTCCAGCCGCTGCCACATTACCAAGACTTGGTGGAGCAGCTGACAAGACGTTGTCAGGTGCTAGTTGGCCGTTATTTATCTTCGCTTCACGGACATTGTGAGTGACG
This sequence comes from Callithrix jacchus, assembly GCF_049354715.1. Taxonomy (NCBI): domain Eukaryota; kingdom Metazoa; phylum Chordata; class Mammalia; order Primates; family Cebidae; genus Callithrix; species Callithrix jacchus. Next base: position 132,533,916 of record NC_133524.1, on the reverse strand, counting down.
GCAGCATCTGGAAACCAACAAAAAAGGCTGGGCTGTGAGGTAAGTGCATTATGTCAACCACAGCATACCCCTCTGATGCTCTGTATCCAGGAAACTATCTCATAAAGAAGTGGGACCTACCAAGTAGCACTCTGAGAAACTTAAGATTCAGGCCAGGAAAGATAGTACAACAAAACTACATTCTTCCCTCATGACACTATGCACGCATATGGAAACCTAGTCGGATAGTAAACCAATTGCTCAAAGGTACACTGATCCCTGTTGCTCATGGATGACACAACAGCTGCTGCCATATTAATAAGTGCTGGGGAACTAGCTGGGAAGGTTTTATCGGGTACTGCTTGGGCATTTTTAATCTTCTTCTCACAAACATTGTGAAAGATCATACCATCTGGAAATTAAATAAAGGGGTTCAGTTTGAGTTATGTGCATTATGTTAACCCCACAGGTATATTTTCCTGATACTCACTTTCTAGAAAACTATTTCAGGAAGCCAGAGAGGATATGCCAGGTGGCGATCTGAGAACACTCAAATGCAGCTCACGAACGACAATACAACAAAATCACCTTCTCCCTTTCAGGACACTAGGCATGCCTATGAAAACCAGGTAGGATAGTCCAAATGAATAAGCAAACATACAGTGATCCCTGGCGCTCATGGCTGGGGGACCAGCTGTTGCCAAATAAGGAAGTCCTTGGAGAACAGTTGACAAGACCGTATTAGATGTTGGTTGGTTATTTTCCATCTTCTCTTTGCAGACATTTTGAATGATGGTAGCATCTGAAAACCAAATACAGAGGCTGAGCTGTGACGGAAGTGCAGTGTGTCAACCCCAGAGGTATATCCCTCTGATCCTCACTTTCTAGGAAATTATAAAAAATCCAGGGGTTGATATGTCACGTAGCCGTGATACCCCTCAAATTGATGCTAGGAAACTATATCCAAGAAAATTAACTTGTAGCATTCATCAAACAATGCCTCCTTAGGGAAACCAAGTAGGACGGTACAACTAAGAAGCAGACATACACAGATCTCTGGTCCTCGTAGATGAAAGTCCAGCTGCTGCCATATTAGCAAGACCTGGTGGAGCAGTTGACAAGAGGTTATCAGGTGCTGATTGGCCGTTATTTATCTTCTCTTCAAGGATTGCATGAGTGACTGCAGCATCTGGAAATCAAATGAAGTGGTTGAGCTGTGTGTTTCATGCATTATGTCAACCACACAGGCATACCGCTCGGATGCTCGGTATCGAGGAAATTATCTCATAAAGAAAAAAGACATACCAAGTAGCAGTCTGAGAACCGTAAAGTTGAGGCCAGTAAAGATAGTACAACAACACTGTATTCTTCCCTCATGACACTACACATGCATATAGAAAACAAGTAGGACAGTACGCCAAGTGAGCAAACTTACACTGATCCCTGGTACTCATGGAAGAAACACCAGCTGCTGCCATATTAATACGTGCTGGTGGAATACCTGAGAAGACATCAGTGGGTGCCGTTTGGGCATTTTTAATCTTCTCCTCACGGACATTGTGAGTGATGGTAGAATCTGGAAAGGAAATCAGGAGGTTCAGTTTTGAGTTATGTGTACTATGTCAACTCTACAGGCATATCCTCCTGATACTCAGTTTCTAGAAAACTATTTCATAAAGCTGAAGAGGATATGCCAGATGGCGATCTGAGAACATTCAAATGCAGCTCATGAATGAGAACACAACAAAACCACCTTCTCCCATTCAGGACACTAGGCATGCCTATGAAAACGAAGTAGGATAGTATAAATGAATAAGCAAACATACACTGACCCCTGGTGCTCATGGCTGGGAGACCAGCTGTTGCCAAATAAAGATGTTCTGGTAGAACAGTTGATAAGACGTTATTAGGTGTTGGTTGTGTATTTCTCATCTTCTCTTTGTGGACATTTTGAGTGACAGTAGCACCTGAAAACCAAATGAAGAGGTTGAGCTGTGAGGTAAGTACATTATTCAACCCCAGAGGTATATCCCTCTGATCCTCACTTTCTAGGAAATTATCAAAGAATCCAGGGGTGAATATGCCAAGTGAAACATCTGATACCCCTCAAATTGAGGCTAGGAAAGTACATACAACAAAATTAACTTGTAGCATTCATCAAACTATGCCTCCTTAGGGAAACCAAGTAGGACAGTACAACTAAGAAGCAGACATACACAGACCTCTGGTCCTCGTGGATGAAATTCCAGCTGCCGCCATATTACCAAGACCTGCTGGAGCAGCAGACGAGACGTTGTGAGGTGCTAGTTGGCCATTATTTACCTTCGCTTCAGGGATATTGTGAGTGACTGCAGCATCTGGAAACCGAATGAAGTGGTTGAGCTGTGAGGTAAGGGCTTATGTCACTGCCACATGTATGTTTTTCTGACAAAGAGATTTAAGCAATTGTTCCATCACACAAGAGGCTGTATCAGGTGGCGATCTGAGACCCTTCAAGTTTAGGTCGGAAAAGATAATAAAACCAAAGCACCTTTTTTCCTGCATGATACTGCATGTTTATGGAAACCAAGTAGCACAACGTAGTTAGTAAATGAATATGCAGAGATCCCTGGTACTCAGGGGTTGAATACCTGCTTCTGTGAAGTTCCTAAGCCCTGCTGTAATAGTTGACAAGAATTCATGAGGTGTTGTTTTGTCACTTTTCATCTTTTCTTCACAGACATTTTGAGCAATGGTAAAACCTGCAAACCACATGAAGAGTTTCACCTGTGAGCTAAGTGCATTATATCAGCCCTATAGGTCTATCTCTCTGACGCTCAGTTTCTAGGAAATTATCTAATAAAGCAGAGGAGGATATGCCAGGTGGCCCTGTGAGAACCCTCCAATTGATCCCACCAAAGTATATGCTATAAAACCACCTTCTACCTTTCATGAAATATGCAATCATATGGAAACCAGTGATGACACTACAACTAATTAAGAGACATACACAGATCCCTGGTACTCATGCATGGAAGAGCAGCTGCTACCATAAGACCAAGCAGTGGTGGAACAGGTGACATGAGATTACCAGTTTGGGATGGGCCATTTTCCATCTTCTCTTCATGTACATTGTGAGAGATGGTATCATCTGGAAACCAAAGGAAGATTTTGAGCTTGAAGTAAGTGAATTACGTCAATGCCACCGGTATATCCCACTGATGATCAGTTTCTGGGAAATTATCCCAAATAGCAAAAGAACACATCAAATGATGATCTGCGGCTCCTCAAATTGAGGCCAAGAAAGACAATTCACAAAACAACCTTCTTCCCTTCATGGCACTATGCCTGCATATGGAAACCAAGGAGGACAGTACAAGTAAAAAATGAACATACACAGATCCCTGGTACTCATTGCTGGAATACCAGCTCCTGCCATATTAATAAACCATGCGAGAATATTTGGCCAGACGTTTTCCTGTTGCGGTTGGTCATTTTCCATCCTCTGTTCATGGACATTGTGACTGACGGTGGCATCTGGAAAACAAATGAAGAGGTCAAGATAGGAGTAGGTGCATTATGCCGCCCCCACAGGTATATCCCTCTGATGCTCAGCTCCTGAGAAATTTTTTCACAAATCAAGATGACATGAGCGGCATCTGGGACCCCTCAAACTGATATCAAGAAAGATAATACAACAAGATCTCCATCTCTCCTTCCTGACAATATACATGCATATGGAAACAAAGTAGGAAAATCCAACTAAAAAGTGAACATACACAGACCATCGGTACTCATGGCTGGAATAGCAGCTCCTGCCACATTAGTAAGTCCTATTAGAGCAGTTGATGAGATGTTGCCATGTTGGGGTTCGCCCTTTTCCATCTTCTCCTTAAGGACATTATAAGTTTTGCTAGCACCTGGAAACCAAATGAAGAGCTGTAAGTGTATTATGGTAACTCCACAGGTGTATCTGTGCTCAGTTTCTAGGAAATTATGTCACAAAGCAGAGGATATACCAGGTTGCCATCTGAGACCCCTGAAATTGAGGCCTGGAAACATAGTATAACACAACCACCTCCTACCTGTTTTGACACTTTACATGCATATGGAAACCAAGTAGGACAGTAATACTAACAAACAAACTTACCCAGATCCCTGGTACTCATGGATGAAATACCAGTGGCTGCCATATTATTAAGTCCTGGCTGAAGTGTCAACAACACGTTGTCAGGTGCTGGTTGGACATATTCCATCTTCTGTTCATGGGCGCTGTGAGTGATGGTAGCGTCTGGAAATCAAAGGAAGAGGTTGAGCTGTGAGGTAAGTGCATTAGGCCAAACCATAAGTATATCCCTCTGATGCTCAATTTCCATGAAATTATTTCATAAAGCAGGAGGATATATAAGGTGGTGTATATATCTGGGGCCCCTCAGATTTAGTTCAGAAAATATAATACAACAAAACCACCTGCTTCCCTTCAGAAGGCACTATGCATGCTTATGAAAAGCAAGTAGGACAGTACAACTTATAAGCGGACATATAGCGATCTCTGGGACTCATGGCTGGAATAGCAGTTGCTACCATATTACAAAGCCCTGTGGAATCAGTTGACAAGACGTTACCAGGTTGGGGCTGGCCATTTTTCCTTCTCTCTTCATTGATATTGTGAGTGACGGTAGCATCTGGAAACCAAATGAAGAGTTCAAGCTCTGAGGAAAGTGCATTATGTCAACCCCACAGGTATATCCCTCTGGTGGTCAGTTTCTATGAAATTAACCCATAAAGCAGGACATATCAGGTGGAAAATGAGACCCCAGGAATTCAGACCAGAAACAATAATAAAACAAAACCACCGTCTTCCCTGCATGTCACTGCATGCATACGGAAACCCACTAGGACAGTATAACTAGTAAACAAACATACGCTGATCCCCAGTACTCAGGGGTGGAATACCAGCCCCTGCGAAATTTATAAGCCCTTCTATAACGGTTGACAAGAATCTATCAGGTGCCATTTGTTCATTTTTTATCTTCTCTTCACAGACATTCTGAGTAACAGTAGAATCTGGAAACCAAAGGGAAAGGTTGAGCTGTGATGTAAATGCATTATGTCAGTCCCACAGGTGTATCCCTCTGATGCTCAGTTTCTACGAAATTATATAAGAAACAGGGTAGGATATGGCTGGGCACGGTGGCTCACGTCTGTAATCCCAGCACTTTGGAAGGCTGAAGCAGGTGGATCTCGAGGTCAAGAGATCAAGACCATCCTGGCCGACACGGTGAAACCCTGTCTCTACCAAAAATGCAAATATTAGCTGGGCGTGGTGGTGCATGCCTGTTATCCCAGCTACTCAGGAGGCTGAGGCAGGAGAATCACTTGAACCCGGGAGGTGGAGATTGCAGCGACCGAGATAGCATCACTGTGCTCCAGCCTGGGCGACAGAGTGAGAATCAGTTTTGAAAGAAAAAAAAAAGAGAGAGAGAGAGAGAAATAAATAAAGGGAGATAATGAGAGGAAGGAAGGAAGGAAGGAAGGAAGGAAGGAAGGAAGGAAGGAAGGAAGGAAGGAAGGAAGATATGCGGCCATCTGAGACCCCTCAAATTGAGAGTAGGAAAGAAAATACAACAAATCCGACTTCTACCATTCATGAACATATGCATGTTAGGGAAACCAACTATTCAGTACTACTAATTAAAAGACATACACAGATCCCTGATACTCATGGATGGAATACCAGCTGCAGTCATATGACCAAGGCATAGTGGAACAGTTGACAAGACTTTATCAGTTTGGGGTTGGCCATTTTCCATCTTCTGTTCATGGACATATTGAGTGACAGTAGCATCTGAAAACCAAACAAAGAGGTTGAGCTGTGAGGTAAGTGCATTATGACAACCTCACTGGTATATCCCTCTGATCTTCACTTTCTAGGAAATTATCTGATAAAGCAGGAGCAGACATCATATAATGATTCGAGTTCCATCAAATTGAGGTCGGGAAAGATAATTCCCCAAAACCACCTTCTTCTCTTCATGACATTACCCATGCATATGGAATCCTAATAGGATACTACATCTAATAAACAAACAGACACACATCTCTGGTACTCATCACTAGAATACCAGCTCCTGGCATATAAATAAGCTGTGACAGAACATTTGACAAGACACTATCTGGTTGCAGTTAACCATTTTCCATCCTTTCTTCATGGATATTGTGATTGACGGTAGTAGGTGGAAACCAAGTGAAGAGGTTGAGCTCTGAAGTAAGTGCATTATGTCAACCCCACAGGAATATCCCTCTGATGCTCAGTTTCTAGAAAATTATCTAAAAAATCAGGAGAGAATATGCCAGGTGGCCATCTGATATCCCCCAAATGGAGGCTAGGAAAGAATATGCAACAAAACCACCTTCTACCGTTCATGAAAATATGCCTGCTTATGGAAATCAGGTAGGATAGTACAATAAAGAAGCAGAGATACACAGATCTCTGGTCCTCGTGGATGAAATTCTAGGGGCTGCCAAATTACCAAGACCTGGTGGAGCAGTTGAAAAGACGGTATGAGGTGCTGGCTGGCCGTTATTCATCTTCTCTTCATGGACGTTATGAGTCACCGCAGCATCTGGAAACCAAATGAAGTGGTTGAGCTGTGTGTTATGTGCATTATGTCAACCGCACAGGCATACACCTCAGATGCTCAGTTTCTAGGAAATTATCTCATAAAGGAGGAGGACATACCAGTTAGCAATCTCAGAACCCTAAAATTGAGGCCAGAAAAGATAATACAACAAAATTACCATCTTCCATCATGACGCCATGCATGTATATGGAAACCAAATAAGACAGTATAACAAGTGAACAAACTTACACTGATCGCCGAAACCCAGGGATGAAATACCAGCTGCTGTCATATTAATAAGCGCTGATGGAACAGTTGGAAAGACATTATCGGGTGTTGGTTGGCCATTTTTAACCTTTTCTTCACAGACATTGTGAGTGACGCTAGCATCTGGAAACCAAATGAAGAGGCTCAGTTACAAGATAGGTGTGTTTTGTCCCATCATCCCGGAGAGACAGCTATGTTTGAATCAGTTTCTATGGAATTATTCATTTCACGAAACAGAAGGACTTACCACATGGAAGCATGTATCAGGTCAGATTACACAATAAAACTACGTATGTATCTCTTGGCATAACGATGGTATGTAGTAAGTACAACAGTAGAATAAATATTCACAGATTTCTTGCACTCATCATATTGTATCATCCTGCTGCTGCCCTTTACAATTCTCACTTGATATCGCTTTTACAGTTCACCTATACATGCCATGCTGTGTGCAGCAGGAAAGCCAGACTAAGTGAGGCCTTGTTAACTTGCCTCCTTTCTACCTCAAATATTCTGAGAAAATAGAGGTGGCTATTGGAGTTGAACACTCTTATCTCAACTCCATCATCACACATCCCTAGTTTTTACGTGATTCTACAGATCCTCCCCTTTTGTCTGGAAAAGTAACATTCTTTTTACTCCAGGTCTGTCACCTCTTTCATTTATTCATTGTCTGTGGCAGGCGGCATGCCAGGAGCTGGGGATCAGCAGTAAAGAGGACGGAGAGCAACGGTCCCTGCCTTTGTGGGACTCATATCACTACGGGGCAGTCAGACAGGACATACACAATGAGGAAATGAAACAAGCAGCATTGGGCTGGTGTCTGGGAAGTAGTCCACAGGCCTGAGGGAGACAGCAGCAGAGGGAGCCTCAGGGGCTCTGGCTCCTTGGGCAGAGCCATCTGAAGAAGTGCCATTGGACAGGGCTTGGAGGAAAAAGCAGAGCCTCCTGTGCAGAGGCATAGGGAGACTTCCAGACTGCGGTGAGGCCAAGGGTAGAAGCTGGAGTGGGAATGGACTGGGCACTACAGGGTGTTAGACAGAGGCAAAGAGAGCCAGGAGGAAATGGATGGGACCCTTGTTAGGAGAGGGAGAGTTGAGGATGGGGTTTTAGGAGGGAAATGGCATGCTGACATAATTTTCTAGCCACAGGGTTAGAGAGTATGCTACAGATGAGGGATGATTAGAAACAGAGCTAAGAAGATGTTGTACTACCTTGGTCAGCGATCACGGCAGTGTGCACTGGAGGGATAGAGGGAAATGGTGGGATGCAGGGTTTATACTGGGCATTGACTGCTGAACTGATAAGAGATTGGAAATGAGAGAATAATAAAAGAATCATAAGAGAAATCATAAGTGACTTTAAGTATTTTGGGGTGACCTACTAAGTAAAAGTATACCAGGGATGTTCAGGAGGGGTTAGGCAACCGACTACGGGAGCGGAATGCTGCCAACTCTTCCTGATTCTGGTTCAGTGACCTTATGTCGACAGCTTGAACTAGGCCATGGTGGGATTATTTGTACCGCGGACAGCTGAAAACTCTAAAACCAGGACTTCTGAATCCCCCATACCTGTGATCAGCTGCTTGTTACACCTTTGTGGATGTTTCACCTAATGGACAGTGTCTTTATCTGAAACAGTGAAGGCTGCAAGTAAAGTGTTTTTGGAGAGAGGGAGGTCAGAAATTTGAACTTGCAGAGCTGGTTGAAATGCAGATGCCTATTAGACACCCTATAGAGATACAACACGTGTAGTTGTTTATGAGTTTGGATTTCAGGAGCAAGTCGTAGCCTAGAAGTTTAATGGTGACAGTTCTTGAAGTGTGAATCATTTAAAATTCTAAGACAGCATGACATCACCTAAGGAGATAGGATATTGAAGAGAAGAGAGGCTAGGATCAAGTTTTAGTGCGCTGAAATATTTAGAGGTGGGAAGCAAGAGGAGAAAAACAAAAAAGGAGAAGGAAAATGAGCCCTTAGTAACAGAGTAAGAAATCCAGGTGTCTGGGGACCCAAGAAGTTTTCCGTGCAGGAGGGCGTAAACAACTGTGTCACATGCTGTTGAGGAATTGATGTCAAAGTGCCACAAACATGGCGACCTTGATGGCACTATTTTCATTGGAGTAGACTAAGAAGAAGCCATACTGCACTGGGTTAGAGAGGAGTGTGTGGACAGGCGGAAAGTGAGCAGACCTGTCCTCTTGTTGTGCCCACCACCTCCTTCTGCCTCAGGAACCTGCTTTATTCATCTCACGCTTGCAGTAACTGCAAATTGTTGCACCTAATTAGAACCTTGCCCTTCCACTTGCAAACGTGCTCATATCTGTTCATCCTTCAATGACAAGGCCACAAATGTCCTTTGACACGATTGAAGCCCAAAGATTGGATTCCCCCTCAGCTTCCTGTTGGTGTAACCACAGGGACGTACCCTGCCTTGTCGTAGAATAATAGCATCTCTTGGATTTTCTGGAACGACTCCTTTTCCTTCGATGCCTTCTTGCAGCCTGATTTACTTTGTCACTCCTCATTTGCTGAAAAACATCAGTGAACATATTCCATTAAAGACAAATACAACCATTGCAAAGTCACAGTCTTCATATGCATACACAGCCATGCATTTATATCATTAAGATTTAGCCAAAGGTCAAAGATTCACCATCACACACGATGCTCCCAGAAGAGGCAAGCCAACTCTAATGTAGTTTCAGTGAAACAAGCGAAGGCAAAATACAAGGTGTTATCCAAAATCAAACATGGTACAGTCATGATTAATCAGAGTGCTTGGTGAATGAGTGGCTTTCATCAACCAAGACAAGAAACATGCTTATCTCTCTAATGTAGTACACATAATTGTCTCTCAGCCCTTGTTAGGGGACAAAAAAAAGCAAATTCCGTTTTTATTTTTTAGTTGTTGAACGTTACTTATTGACAAATACTGATTAACACTTTATTCGATAATATATGTAGACAGTGAAAGTTAACATCGATGAAAAAGGTAAATTTTCCCACCTCCAACCTTATGGAGACTCAAATATGTTCATTTTGGAGCCAGGCAGGGGCAGGAGGTGCTTTGAAATATTGGTGGTAAATAAAACATGAAATTGAAGGATATACTAGGTTAACTAAAAGGTCCTGCCATCAAAAGATAACCCGAGAATATGCTCCTGCCTACTTAGAATGTACTATTTGGCACTATTTCTACTGAAACTATATCAAAAAATTGAAAAGGAGGGACTCCTACTACATTTTAGGAGACCAGCATCGTCTGGATACCAAAATCTGGCAGCGATACAGCAACAACAAACACTTCAGGCTGGTGTTCCTGTTGAACAATAACGGAAAAAATCCTTAATAAAATACTGGCCAACTGAATCGAGCAGCACATCAAAAAACTTATCTACCATGATCAAGTTGGCTTCATTGCCAGGACTCAAGGTCAGTTCAGAATAGGTAAATCAAGAAATGTAATTCATCACATAAATAGAACTAAAGGCAAAAACCACATGATTATCTCAATGGATACAGAAAAGGCCTTTGATAAAATTCAACACCCCCTTATATTAAAAGCTCTCGGGCCGGGCGCGGTGGCTCAAGCCTGTAATCCCAGCACTTTGGGAGGCCGAGGCGGTTGGATCACGAGGTTAAGAGATGGAGACCATTCTGCTCAAAATGGTGAAACCCCGTCTCTACTAAAAATACAAAAAATTAGCTGGGCATGGTGGCGCGTGCCTGTAATCCCAGCTACTCGGGAGGCTGAGGCAGGAGAATTGCCTGAACCCAGGAGGCGGAGGTTGCGGTGAGCCGAGATCGCGCCATTGCACTCCAACCTGGGTAACAAGAGCAAAACTCCGTCTCTAAAAATAAAAAAAGCTCTCAAAAAACCAGGTATTGAATGAACACATCTCGAAACAGTAAGAGCCATATATGACAAACTCACAGCCAATAGCATATCGAATGGGAAAAAGCTGGAAGCATTCCTCTTGAAACTTGCACGAGACAAGGATGCCCTCCCTCACCAGTCCTATCCAACATAGTATCAGACGTTCTGGCCAGGGCAATCAGGCAAGACAAAGAAAGAAAGGGTATTCAAATAGGGAAAGAGGACATGAAGTTATCTTTCGTTGCAGATGACATGGCCCCATATATAGAAAATACCATCATCTCAGTCCAAAAGTTTCTGAAGATGATAAGCAACTTCAGCAAACTCTCATGATATAAAATCCATGCGCAAAAATTGCTAGCATCCCTATATACCAAAAACAGGCAAGCAGAGAGCCAAATCATGAATGAACTCCCATTCACAATGGCTAAAAAAAAAAAAAGATATATGCACACGTATATTCACTGCAGCACTATTCACAATAGCAAAGATGTGGAATCAACCCAAATGGCCATCAATGATAGACTGGATCAAGAAAATGTAGTACATATACACCATGGACCACTATGCAGCCATAAAAAGGAATGAGATCATGTCCTTTGCAGAAACATTGACGGAGCTGGAAGCCATTATCCTCAACAAACTAATGCAGAGAAAGAAAACCAAAGAGTGCGTGTTCTCACTTTTAAGTGGGAGCTGAATGATGAGAACACACAGACACATCAGGTAGGGCAACACACGCTGGGTCTTTCTGGGGGAGGGCTGGGGGGAGAGAGTACATCAGGAAGAATAGCTAATGGATGCTGGGCTTAATACCAAGGTGATTGATTGACAGGTGCAGCAAACCACCGTGCCACACATTTACCTATGTAACAAACCTCCATATCCTGCACATGTACCCCAGAACTTAAAATAATAGGTGAAGTAATAACGAATATGCTCCTGCATTAAATAGGAAAGAGTATCAGCATATATTTAATGAAATACGTATAATATATATATCATGTAATATATAGAACGTATATAATATATAATTTTGATTTTAAAATTTTCCAAAGCATTTTCACATCCTATAAAAGAGGAGCTGAGAATGTGTGAAGACATTTTTACTGAACATTTACTACCCTCCAGGTACTGTTCTAAATGCTTTGCATGTATTAACTCAATCCTTGGCCAATCCCTATGAGTGAGGTGTGATTCTTATCTCTTTCCTTAAGAAAGCGAAGATAAAGGCACGGAAAATTAGGGAAGAGTCTAATTAATTGAGGAGTGGGAAAGAATATAGACTCTGGAGTCAGAAAGATATGTGTTCGAACCCTGGCTCTGTGTCCTACCATGTGTCATGTAGGGCAAGCCATTTGACCGCTGTCAGCCTTGATTTCTCATTAAAGGCGAGATAGTAATACACATCTGCAGAACAATTATGAGCATTAAATGTGATCATTAAAAACATCAGCTCCTAGTCCAATGAATCTACTCTTGGACCAAAAAGTTCCCATTTTATGTTCACATGAGAATTCCTGTGTCATATTCTTATCTTTTAAATCAAGAGAATTAACCCATATAGTTTATATTCATCTTTCCACTGAGAAAATACTTATACTAAGAATGTCACAATTAGGGCAGAAATAGAAAGTTATCTTACCTGGCCATCATTTGTAAGCACAGAGCCAACAGTGTGACGTTTTCCAGGTGGAGTTGGCTGACTCGTTTGAAGTGGAGAAACCGGCATCTGCAGATATGTCTGATAATTATCTCTGTGTGTTACTAGAACACTTTCATTTATACCTGGAACATAACTGGCACATAAATTGGCACTATACAGCTGAAATATATGATCCTCCTGAGAGCACATGATCACAGACTGTTTTAGCAATGGGTGCCTTGGTAGCAAACAGAGTTTAGAATCTCATATCTAGAATCTATATCGTGTTCTGTGATCTATAAATCTCACTTTATCTAAGTGATGACTCACGCTACCATCACGACTTCCTGTAGGTTCACACCACTAGGTTAAACAAATCCCTTATGCCTCCAGCTTAGTTTGAGAACAGAATGACCTTCCTTATGCCACCATCCCGACTAAAAGATCTATAATTCTAAATATTAATACTTAAATATTTAGAATGCCAATTTTTGTAATTCCACAAGTTCATCTTTTCAGGCTTAAAGGAGAAGTATGTATTAATGAGCACATACACTTTCCTAGTTGTCCTACCTGCCCATCATTTGTAAAGCCATAGCCAACTGTATGAAGTTGTTCAGGTGGAGAAGGGTGTAGGCTACATGGCATTCTCTTACCTTCCAGGGAACGCTGAGTAGCGGGCCTAACCCTCTTTGGAAAATTTGATGAAATCTACAGATATTTTCCCCTGGAGAAGTACCCTTACACACAAACTTGGTGTGCAAATTCAGAAGTGTGACCAGCCTAAGATCCGATTAGATTAGTGGACAGGTGACCGCACACAAAATCACCAAATTAGCGGTAAAGAGGGTTTATAAACTGCTGCCAATTATCCTGGATATTATCAGTTTTGTGATTTCCATATAAACAAGGAATTCTCTGCCAAACTCACAGCAGTAAGCAGTGTGATATAGTATTTGTGTGTGCAATCTCTGGAATCTGACATACCTAGATTTTGTCACTTTCCAACTGGTTAAACCTGAAAGAGCTACTTAAATGTGCACCCTAAGATTCTATTTCCGTAAAATGGGCATAAAACAGTACCTAACTCATGGTGCTCTTATAAGGATTATCAGAGATAAAGCACAAAGAGGATAGTGAATGTGCTGGTTGATACATACTTCGAAGCTTTAAAAAAATAAATTTGGGGGATTAAGTGAAAATGAGAAGTCTAAATATTAAAAAAACAAACTTCTCATGCAAAAAACACCTTCTTACAAACTAGATTTATATTTTCAAAATTAATAAAACCTGGTACAAAAAACTTGTCTGGTTTCAGCATACCAAATTTCCTTCTGGTTAACTGGTCGAAAATGACTACTACTTGGCAATATCATAAGCATTTCTATATGTTTAAGGTTTCAAATCCTCCTTTATGAAACAAACCATTTGTTATTCCTGAAGTTTTAAACTGATGTATTTCATACTAGCAAGCAGAAAGAGGGGAATGATGAAAGTTAAAGAAAATCAGTGAAATAAAAATCAATGAAATAAAAAATTGGTTCACAGAATAGTTGGAAAAAAAAAAAAACTATCTTATCTTTCAACTTGACTGACCAAGAATAAAAGAAAGAACTACACAGATTACCAAAATCAAGAATGAAAAGGGTGTTATGAATACTGACCTTACATAAATTAAAAGGGGCCAGGCGCGGTGGCTCACTCGCCTAATCCCAGCACTTTGGGACGCCGAGACCAGCGGATCACCTGAGGTCAGGAGTTTGAGACCAGCCTGGCCAACATGGTGAAACCCCGACTCTACTAAAATACAAAAAATCAGCCGGGCGTGATGGTGCCACCTGTAACCCCAGCTACCCAGGAGACCGAGACAGAAGAAGTGCTTGAACCAGAAAGTCAGAAGAAGTAATGAGCCCAGATCGCGCCACCGCACTCCATCTTCAGCAAAAGATCGAGACACCGTCTCACGTGCACACACACGCAAAGAAAGCGAGAAATTTAAAGACATACATTATGAACACCTTTATGCCAACAAATTAAACAACGTAGGTGAAACAGAGAAATTCCTAGAGAACAAATTAGTGACTCAAAAGAAATAGAAATTTGCAATAGGACTATAGCATGGAAAGGTATTTAATTAGTAATTTAAAATCTCCCCACAAATGGAAGGCAAGCCGAGGTGGTTTCGCATGTAAATTCTATCAAACATTTAAGGAAGAAGTAATACCAATACTTAGCAAAGGATTTCAAACGAATAAAGGAGGAAGGAACACTACTTCATTCTATGAGGCCAATATTACCCTGATATCAAAGCCAGACAAACATATTATAAGATGTTTTTGCCCGTCAGCTCCAAATTCACCCTTTGATTCCGCTGTGTGAGGTTCCGCGTTCCTCTGCCTATGTCCGCCGTACTGCCGATACCGAAGGCTGCGCGTAAAGAGGGTTAGAGTTAGCGAAGGGCGGGGACGCCACGCTTCCCGGTTCTTCCGGTTGGCGCCGGCGGTCTCGCAGTGCACGAGGCTTCACTTCGGGACTCTGGCCCCCCCAACAGGCTCCCAGTGTTCGGCTGGGGCGGGGCCCGCGGTGGCCGGCAGCTTCCCTGCCTTCTGCCTCCCTTGAGCCTTACCAGATTGGTGCTTCTGGTGGGACGCCTCCCAAGGAGCATCACTCACAGGCATCCGGGGCACACTTCCCATAACTCCCAGAGAGCAAGTTTCTAGAAAGTTCCAGCAGTGGGGAGGCGCCACAACTTCTCTGCCATTTTGGGAAGTGCAGCCGCAGCTCCTCTGGCAAGGTCAAGACTTCACGACTATGTAAGTGGGCAGTTTTTCCCTGGATGCTTTAATTTCTCCCCAGAATGTGTCCTTTTTCCTAGGAAAGCTTCTTTTCTGGGGTGTTCTTTGTCCGGTGAGTGGTACGGCTTCGCTCTGTGGACACTACCATGGGCGCGTGTGTCAGCTGTCGGGGAGCCTTTTCCTTGGACACCCCGTCTCGGTTATGTTGTGGGGCTGGGGAGCTTTTCTTGGGGACTCCCTCTTAGTGATGCGACGAACTTTTCCTGCTGCAATGACTGAACCCAAGGGTGGGGACCCTACATTGGTCGCCTGTGTCACCTTCGGGTGCGGCGGTGTTTCTTCCCCGCTTGGCCACGACCCTGCGGGGAGACTCTGCCTTAGGGACTCTGTCTGTGTTCGGGGCTGGGGTGAGGGTGGCTGTCCTGCGGACACATGATCACTGCCCTGTGGGTTCACTCTCTGTCGCGGGGTTTATCTCAGCCCGCGAGATACTCTTCGCTGGGTGCTGATGTCAGCCGTGGGGCACATTTGGCCTTGGATGTTGCTCACTCTCAGCTAGGATGTGTTGGCTTTTCTTTGGATCTGTTTATCCCCGATTGGGACGCCTATCGGATGCTTTCTCTTGGTGCTGGGTTTTTAAATTATTATCTGTGGGTGCTGTCTCCCAGTGCTGCGAGGGAGTGGGGTGCTGTTTCTTGGATTCTCTAAGCCTATGGTGGGACTCTCAGAGCTCTGTGTCAGCCATGAGGGAGGCCACCTGACCTTGGGAGCTCTATCTGGCCCCGGGTTGGGGTGCTTTTCCTCCGTTGGTTCTCAGTCGTGAAGGAGCTCTTTCCCCGGGAACTATCTCACCTTTCAGCCGTACCCATCGGGTGTCTGTGTAGGAAACATTTCTGTCCAGAAATGTTTGAAGGTTCCAGATGCACATCCTGGGTGTGCAATTAGTCTTTCATTTCAGCCACTCTGATGGGTGTGCAGTGATCTCTCCTTATGTCTGCATTTGCTGTTTTGGGCATGCCGCCAAGTCTGGCTAATCGTTGTATTTTTTGGTAGAGATGGCGTTTCGCCAAGTTGCCCAGGCTGGTCTCGAACCCTTGGGCTCAAGTGGCCTCTGCCTGCATCAGCCTCCCAAGGTGCTGGGATTACAGGTATGAGCCACTGTGCCCAGCTATTTATTATTTTTAGAGCACTTTTTAAATGTGTTTATTCGCCATTTAAATATGTCTTTTACGATGTCCCTTTTCAGCACTTTTCCTCCAAATTTTATTGAGATATTTGTATTTTAAAAATGGATTCGTGGTTTACATATATGTTCTGGGTTTCAGTTAGACACATACACACAGGCATATATGTACATGTATTAAAATACACACACAATTTTAGTATCTTCTACAAATCTGTTTTGCTTTTACACTATCTCAATATTGTGTTTTAGATGAACAGATTCTCTTAATTTTATTAATCAGTTTCTTGTTTAGGGCTGGTGCTTCCTATTATTTTAAGAATAATCTTTGCCTCGCCCAATGCCATGATGATAATATTCTAAGCTGTCTTTTAGATCTCCCATTCATCTCAAATATATTTTCATGGATTGGAGTAAAGTCATAGTCTGGGTATATTTTATGTGATGATTAAAGTCATATTTGAGTATGACTCTTATGAATGAGTACTCAGCTGTTTCCTGCACGTTTTATTGCAATGTTTATTTTTTAAAATTGATTTGAAGTTCTGGTTATATTCTGGATTCCACTCATTTTTTTGTCAGATATATACATACATATGATTAATGTATATTTTTATATATAACCTATACTATATATTATATAATATGTAATCTACAGATATGCTTTGCTTTTTCACTCCTAAGACTGTCTTTTGAGGAATACAAGTTTTACATTTAATTATGTCTAATTAAACAATGTATTCTTTATCGTTAGTGCCTTTTTATCCTAATCAAAAATACCTTGGCCTATTCTAAAGCTGTAACACTAATATCTTATGTTTTTTACTGGATTTACTATCCATCTTTAGTAACTTTTTCTGGAGTGGGATGGGGTAAGAGTCCAAGTTTGTATTTTCCCTGCATTTATGAAGTGCATTTTTTAAAAACACTAGTCTTTCCACTCTTCTGTGGTAAATCTAGCTGTTTTCCATTTCTAGATCCTTTCTGGCCTCCATGTCCTCTACCTTTAGTGTATTTGTCTGTCATTGCTCCAATACCATACTGTTTCAATTACTCTACCGTTATGGTAAATCTCATGTTTAGTAGTGTATGTCTACAAACTTAGTTCTTTTTCTTAAATATTGTCTTAGCTTTTCCAAATATATATATGTTCCTTTTTCTCCGCAACCTTGCCAGCATCTGTAGTTTTTTGACGTTTTAATAATCGCCATTCTGACTAGTGTGCGATGGTATCTTATTATGGTTTTGATTTGCATTTCTCTAATGATCAGTGATGTTGAGCTTTTCTTCATATGTTTGTTGGCCGCATGAATATCTTCTTTTGAGAAGTGTCTGTTCACGTCCTTTGCCTACTTTTTAATGGGGTTGTTTAATTTTCTTTTGTAAATGTGTTTAAGTTTCTTGTAGACTCTGGATATTAGACCTTTGTCAGATAGACAGATTGCAGAAGTTTTCTCCCATTCTGTAGGTTGTCTGTTCACTCTGATTATTGTTCATTTTGCTCTGCAGAAGGCTTTTAGTTTCATTAGATACCATTTGTCAGATTTTTATTTTGTTGCCATGGCTTTTGGCATTTCTGTCATGAAATCTTTGGCCGAACTTATGCCCTGAATAATATTGCCTTGATTTTCTTATAGGGTTTTTATAGTTTTGGATGTTACATTTAAGTATTTAATCCATCTTCCGTTAATTTTTGTATAAGTTGTAAGGAAGGGGCCCAGTTTCAAATTTTGTATATGGCTAGCCAATTCTCCCAGTATCATTAATTAAATAGGGAATCCTGTCTCCATTGCTTATTTTTGTCAGGTTTGTCAAGATCAGATGTTTATCATTGTGTGATCTTACTTCCAAGTTCTCTGTTCTGGTCCATTGGTCCATGTATCTGTTTTTCTACCAGTACCATGCCGTCTTGGTTACTGTTGCCCCATGGTATAGTTTGAAGTTAGGTAGCATGATGCCTCCAGCTTTCTCCCTTTTGCTTAGGATTGTCTTGGCGATTGTGGCCTTTTTGGGGGGGGATCCATATGAAAATTAAAAGGGTTTCTTCTACTTCTGTGAAGAATGTCCATGGTAGTTTAATGGGAATAGCATTGAATCTCTCAATTACTTTGGGCAGTATGGCCATTTTCACGATATTCATTCTTCCTATCCATGAGCACGGAGTGTTTTTCCATTTGTTTGTGTCCTCTTCGATTTCTTTGAGCAGTGGTTTGAAGTTCTCTCTGAGGAAGTCCTTCACTTCCCTTGTTAGCTGTATTCATAAGTATTTTATTCTTTTTGTAGCAATTGTGAATGGGAGTTCATTCATGATTTGGCTCTCTGCTTGCCTGTTTTTGGTATATAGGGATGCTAGCAATTTTTGCGCATGGATTTTATATCATGAGAGTTTGCTGAAGTTGCTTATCATCTTCAGAAACTTTTGGACTGAGATGATGGTATTTTCTATATATGGGGCCATGTCATCTGCAACGAAAGATAACTTCATGTCCTCTTTCCCTATTTGAATACCCTTTCTTTCTTTGTCTTGCCTGATTGCCCTGGCCAGAATGTCTGATACTATGTTGGATAGGACTGGTGAGGGAGGGCATCCTTGTCTTGTGCAAGTTTCAAGAGGAATGCTTCCAGCTTTTTCCCATTCGATATGATATTGGCTGTGAGTTTGTCATATATGACTCTTACTGTCTTGAGATGTATTCATTCAATACCTGGTTTCTTTAGAGCTTTTTTTTTTTTTTTTTTTTTTTTTTTTTGAGACGGAGTTTCGCTCTTGTTACCCAGGTTGGAGTGCAATGGCGCAATCTCGGCTCACCACAACCTCCGCCTCCTGGGTTCAGGCAGTTCTCCTGCCTCAGCCTCCCGAGTAGCTGGGATTACAGGCGTGCGCCACCATGCTCAGCTAATTTTTTGTATTTTTAGTAGACATGGGGTTTCACCATGTTGAGCAGGATGGTCTCGATCTCTTAACCTCGTGATCCACCCGCCTCGGCCTCCCAAAGCGCTGGGATTACAGGCTTGAGCCACCGCGCCCAGCCCAGGAGCTTTTAATATAATGGGATGTTGAATTTTATCAAAGGCCTTTTCTGCATCCATTGAGATAATCATGTGGTTTTTGCCTTTAGTTCTATTTATGTGATGAATTACATTTCTTGATTTACCTATTCTGAACTGACCTTGAGTCCTGGCAATGAAGCCAACTTGATCATGGTAGATAAGTTTTTTGATGTGCTGCTCGATTCAGTTGGCCAGTATTTTATTAAGGATTTTTGTGTCATTGCTCATCAGGAACACAGCCTGAAGTGTTTGTTGTTGCTGTATCTCTGCCAGATTTTGGTATCCGGATGATGCTGGTCTCCTAAAATGTAGTAGGAGTCCCTCCTTTTCAATTTTTTGATATAGTTTCAGTAGAAATAGTGCCAAATTGTACTTTTTAAGTAGGCAGGAGCATATTCTCGGGTTATCTTTTGATGGCAGGACCTTTTAGTTAACCTAGTATATCCTTCAATTTCATGTTTTATTTACCACCAGTATTTCAAAGCACCTCCTGCCCCTTCCTGGCTCCAAAATGAACATATTTGAGTCTCCATAAGGTTGGAGGTGGGAAAATTTACCTTTTCAATCGATGCTACCTTTCACTGTCTACCTATATTATCTAATAATATATTAATCAGTATTAGTTAATAAGTAACTTTCAACAACTAAAAAATAAAAACGGTATTTGCTATTATTTGCCCCCTAACAAGGGCTGAGAGACAATTATGTGTACTACATTAGAGAGATAAGCATGTTTCTTGCCTTCGTTGATGAAAGCCACTCATTCCCCAAGCACTCCGATTAATCATTAGTGTACCATGTTTGACTTTGGAAAACACCTTGTATTTTGTCTTCGCTTGTTTCATTGAAACTACATTATAGTTGGCTTGCCTCTTCTGCGAGCATCGTGTGTGATGATGAATCTTTGACCTTTGGCTAAAACTTAATGATATAAATGCATGGCTGTGTATGCATATGAAGACTGTGACTTTGCAATGGTTGTATTTGTCTTTAATGGAATATGTTCACTGATGTTTTTCAGCAAATGAGGAGTGACAAAGTAAATCAGGCTGCAAGAAGGCATCGAAGGAAAAGGAGACGTTCCAGAAAATCCAAGAGATGCTATTATTCTACGACAAGGCAGGGTACGTCCCTGTGGTTACACCAACAGGAAGCTGAGGGGGAATCCAATCTTTGGGCTTCAATCGTGTCAAAGGACATTTGTGGCCTTCTCCTTGAAGGATGAACAGATATGAGCACATTTGCAAGTGAAAGGGCAAGGTTCTAATTAGGTGCAACAATTTGCAGTTGCTGCAAGCGTGAGATGAATAAAGCAGGTTCCTGAGGCAGAAGGAGGTGGTGGGCACAACAAGAGGACAGGTCTGCTCACTTTCCGCCTGTCCACACACTCCTCTCTAACCCAGTGCAGTATGGCTTCTTCTTAGTCTACTCCAATGAAAATAGTGCCATCGAGGTCGCCATGTTTGCTGCACTTTGACATCAATTCCTCAGCCGCATGTGACACAGTTGTTTACGCCCTCCTGCACGGAAAACTTCTTGGGTCCCCAGACACCTGGATTTCTTACTCTGTTACTAAGGGCTCATTTTCCTTCTCCTTTTTTGTTTTTCTCCTCTTCCTTCCCACCTCTAAATATTTCAGGGCACCAAAACTTGATCTTAGCCTCTCTTCTCTTCAATATACTATCTCCATAGGTGATGTCATGCTGTCTTAGAATTTTAAATGATTCACACTACAAGAACTGTCACCATTAAACTTCTAGGCTACGACTTGCTCCTGAAATCCAAACTTATAAACAACTACACGTGTTGTATCTCTATAGGGTGTCTAATAGGCATCTACATTTCAACCAGCTCTGCAAGTTCAAATTTCTGACCTCCCTCTCTCCAAAAATACTTTACTCACAACCTTCACTGTTTCAGTTAAAGACACTGTCCATTAGGTGAAACATCCACAAAGGTGTAACAAGCAGCTGATCACAGGTATGGGGGATTCAGAAGTCCTGGTTTTAGAGTTTTCAGCTGTCCACAGTAGAAATAATCCCACCATGGCCTAGTTCAAGCTGTCGACATAAGGTCACTGAACCAGAATCAGGAAGAGTTGGCAGCATTCCGCTCCCGTAGTCGGTTGCCTAACCCCTCCTGCACATCCCTGGTATACTTTTACTTAGTAGGTCACCCCAAAATACTTAAAGTCACTTATGATTTCTCTTATGATTCTTTTATTATTCTCTCATTTCCAATCTCTTATCAAGTTCAGCAGTCAATGCCCAGTATAAACTCTGCATCCCACCATTTTCCGCTATCACTCCAGTGCACACTGCCGTGATCGCTGACCAAGGTAGTACAACATCTTCTTGGCTCTCTTTCTGATCTTCCCTCATCTGTAGCATACTCTCTAACCCTGTGGCTAGAAAATTAGGTCAGCATGCCATTTCCCTCCTAAAATCCCATCCTCAACTGTCCCTCTCCTAACAAGGGTCCCATCCATTTTCTCCTGGCTCTCTTTGCCTCTGTCTAACACCCTGTAGTGCCCAGTCCATTCCCACTCCAGCCCCTACCCTTGGCCTCACCGCAGTCTGGAACTCTCCCTCTGCCTCTGCACAGAAGGCTCTGCTTTTTCCTCCAAGCCCTGTCCAATGGCACTTCTTCAGATTGCTCTGCCCAAGGAGCCAGAGCCCCTGAGGCTCCCTCTGCTGCTGTCTCCCTCAGGCATGTGGACTACTTCCCCGACACCAGCCCAATGCTACTTGTTTCATTTGCTCATTGTGTATGTCCTGTGTGACTGCCCCATGGGGATATGAGTCCCACAAAGGCAGGGACCGTTGCTCTCCGTCCTCTTTACTGCTGATCCCCAGCTCCTGGCATGCCGCCTGCCACAGACAATGAATAAATGAAAGAGGTGACAGACCTGGAGTAAAAAGAATGTTACTTTTCCAGACAAAAGGGGAGGATCTGTAGAATCACGTAAAAACTCGGGATGTGTGACAATGGAGTGGAGATAAGAGTGTTCAACTCCAATAGCCACCTCTATTTTCTCAGATTATATGATGTAGAAAGGAGGCAAGTTAACAAGGCCTCACTTAGTCTGGCTTTCCTGCTGCGCACAGCATGGCTTGTATAGGTGAACTATAAAAGCGATATCAAATGAGAATTGCAAAGGGCAGCAAGATGATGCAAAATGATGAGTGCAAGAAATCTGTGAATGTTTATTCTACTGTCGTACTTACTACATACCATCGTTATGCCAAGAGATACATACGTAGTTTTATTGTGTAATCTGACCTGATATATGTTTTAATGTGGTAATTCCTTCTGTTTCGTGAAATGAATAATTCCATAGAAACTGATTGATACATAGCTGTCTCACCGGGATGATGGGACAAAACACACTTATCTTGCAACTGAGCCTCTTCATTTGGTTTCCAGATGCTAGCGTCACTAACAATGTCTGTGAAGAAAAGGTTAAAAATGGCCAACCAACACCCGATAATGTCTTTCCAACTGTTCCATCAGCACTTATTAATATGGTAGCTGCTGGTATTTCATCCCTGGGTTTCGGTGATCAGTGTAAGTTTGTTCACTTGTTGTACTGTCCTATTTGGTTTCCGTATACATTCATGGCGTCATGAGGGAAGATGGTAATTTTGTTGTATTGTCTTTTCTGGCCTCAATTTTAGGGTTCTGAGATTGCTAACTGGTATGTCCTCCTCCTTTATGAGATAATTTCCTAGATATTGAGCATCCCAGGGGTATGCCTGTGCGGTAGACATAATGCACATTACACACAGCTCAACCACTTCATTTGGTTTCCAGATGCTGCGGTGACTCACAACGTCCATGAAGAGAAGATGAATAACGGCCAACCAGCACTTCATACTGTGTTTTCAACTGCTCCACCAGGTCTTGGTAATTTGGCAGCCCCTAGAATTTCATCCAGGAGGACCAGAGATCTGTTTATGTCTGCTTCTTAATTGTACTATCCTACCTGATTTCCATAAGCAGGCATATTTTCATGAACGGTAGAAGGTGGTTTTGTTTCATATTCTTTCCTAGCCTCCATTTGGGGGATATCAGATGGCCACCTGGCATATTCTCTCCTGATTTTTTAGATAATTTTCTAGAAACTGAGCATCAGAGGGATATTCCTGTGGGGTTGACATAATGCACTTACTTCAGAGCTCAACCTCTTCACTTGGTTTCCACCTACTACCGTCAATCACAGTATCCGTGAGGAAAGGATGGAAAATGGTCAACTGCAACCAGATAGTGTCTTGTCAAATGTTCGGTCACAGCTGATTTATATGCCAGGAGCTGGTATTCTAGTGATGAATACCAGAGATGTGTGTATGTTTGTTTATTAGATGTAGTATCCTACTAGGATTCCATATGCATGCGTAATGTCATGAAGAGGAGAAGGTCGTTTTGGTGACTTATCTTTCCCAACCTCAATTTGATGGAACTCGAATCATTATATGATGTCTGCTCCTGCTTTATCAGATAATTTCCTAGAAAGTGAAGATCAGAGGGATACACCAGTGAGGTTGTCATAATGCACTCACCTCACAGCTCAACCTCTTTGTTTGGTTTTCAGATGCTACTGTCACTCAAAATGTCCATGAACAGAAGATGGAAAATGGCCAACCCCAAACTGATAAAGTCTTGTCAACTGTTCCACTATGCCTTGGTCATATGACTGCAGCTGGTATTCCATCCATGAGTATCAGGGATCTGTGTATGTCTTTTAATTAGTAGTACTGAATACTTGGTTTCCCTAACATGCATATGTGCATGAATGGTAGAAGTCAGTTTTCTTGTACTTTCTTTCCTACTCTCAGTTTGAGGGGTCTCAGATGGCCGCATATCATTCGTCCATCCGTCCGTCCTTCCGTCCTTCCTTCCTCTTTTATCTCTCTTTTTTTTCTTTTTTTCTTTCAAAACTGATTTTCACTCTCTCGCCCAGGCTGTAGCGCAGTGATGCTATCTCGGTCGCTGCAATCTCCACCTCCCGGGTTCAAGTGATTCTCCTGCCTCAGCCTCCTGAGTAGCTGGGATAACAGGCATGCACCACCACGCCCAGCTAATATTTGTATTTTTAGTAGAGACAGGGTTTCACCGTGTCGGCCAGGATGGTCTTGATCTCTTGACCTCGAGATCCACCCGCCTCAGCCTTCCAAAGTGCTGGGATTACAGACGTGAGCCACCGTGCCCAGCCATATCCTACCCTGTCTCTTAGATAATTTCGTAGAAACTGAGCATCAAAGGGATACACCTGTGGGACTGACATAATGCATTTACATCACAGCTCAACCTTTTCCTTTGGTTTCCAGATTCTACTGTTCCTCAGAATGTCTGTGAAGAGAAGATAGAAAATGAACAAATGGCACCTGATAGATTCTTGTCAAGTGTTATAGAAGGGTTTATAAATTTCGCAGGGGCTGGTATTCCACCCCTGAGTACTGGGGATCAGCGTATGTTTGTTTACTAGTTATACTGTCCTACTGGGATTCCGTATGCATGCAATGACATGCAGGGAAAACGGTGGTTTTGTTTTATTATTGTTTCTGGTCTGAATTCCTGGGGTCTCATTTTCCACCTGATATGTCCTGCTTTATGGGTTAACTTCATAGAAACTGACCACCAGAGGGATATACCTGTGGGGTTGACATAATGCACTTTCCTCAGAGCTTGAACTCTTCATTTGGTTTCCAGATGCTACCGTCACTCACAATATCAATGAAGAGAGAATGAAAAATGGCCAGCCCCAACCTGGTAACGTCTTGTCAACTGATTCCACAGGGCTTTGTAATATGGTAGCAACTGCTATTCCGGCCATGAGTCCCAGAGATCGCTATATGTCCGCTTATAAGTTGTACTGTCCTACTTGCTTTTCACAAGCATTGGTAGTACCTTGTGAAGGGAAGCAGGTGGTTTTCTTGTATTATATTTTCTGAACTAAATCTGAGGGGCCCCAGATATATACACCACCTTATATATCCTCCTGCTTTATGAAATAATTTCATGGAAATTGAGCATCAGAGGGATATACTTATGGTTTGGCCTAATGCACTTACCTCACAGCTCAACCTCTTCCTTTGATTTCCAGACGCTACCATCACTCACAGCGTCCATGAACAGAAGATGGGATATGTCCAACCAGCACCTGACAACGTGTTGTTGACACGTCCACCACGACTTATTAATATGGCAGGCACTGGTATTTCATCCATGAGTACCAGGGATCTGGGTAAGTTTGTGTGTTAGTATTACTGTCCTACTTGGTTTCCATATGCATGTATAGTGTCAAAAAAGGTAGGAGGTGGTTTTGTTATACTATGTTTCTAGGCCTTAATTTCAGGGGTCTCAGATGGCAACCTGGTATATCCTCTGGTTTATGAGATAATTTCCTAGAAACTGAGCACAGATATACCTGTGGGGTTACCATAATACACTTACTCACAGCTCTTCATTTGGTTTCCAGATGCTACCAAAACTTATAATGTCCTTAAGGAGAAGATGGAAAAGGGCGAACCCCAACATGGCAACATCTCATCAACTGCTCCAATAGGACTTACTAATGTGGCAGGAGCTGCTATTCCAGCCATGAGTACCGATGGTCTGTGTATGTTCACTTTTTAGTTGGATTTTCCTACTTTGTTTCCATATGCATGTATATTGTCAGGAAGGGGAGATGGAGATCTTGTTGTATTATCTTTCTTGATATCAGTTTGAGGGGTCCCAGATGCCGCTCATGTCATCTTGATTTGTGAAAAAATTTCTCAGGAGCTGAACATCAGAGGGATATACCTGTGGGGGCGGCATAATGCACCTACTCCTATCTTGACCTCTTCATTTGTTTTCCAGATGCCACCGTCAGTCACAATGTCCATGAACAGAGGATGGAAAATGACCAACCACAACAGGATAACGTCTGGCCAAATATTCTAGCATGGTTTATTAATATGGCAGGAGCTGGTATTCCAGCAATGAGTACCAGGGATCTGTGTATGTTCATTTTTTACTTGTACTCTCCTCCTTGGTTTCCATATGCAGGCATAGTGCCATGAAGGGAAGAAGGTTGTTTTGTGAATTGTCTTCCTTGGCCTCAATTTGAGGAGCCGCAGATCATTATTTGATGTGTTCTTTTGCTTTATGGTATTATTTCCTAGGAACTGATCATCAATGGGATATACTGGTGGCATTGACGTAATTCACTTACTTCAAGCTCAAAATCTTCCTTTGGTTTCCAGATGGTACAATCTCTCACAATGTACATGAAGAGAAGATGGAAAATGGCCCATCCCAAACTGGTAATCTCATGTCACCTGTTCCACCACTGCTTGGTCATATGGTAGCAGCTGCTCTTCCATGCATGAGTACCAGGGATCTGTGTATGTCTCTTAACTAGTTGTAGTGTCATCACTGGTTTCCATATGATTGCATATTTCATGAAAGGTACAAAGTGGTTTTATAGCATATACTTTGGTGGGATCAATTGGAGGGTTCTCACAGGGCCACCTGGCATATCCTCCCCTGCTTTATTAGATAATTTCCTAGAAACTGAGCGTCAGAGAGATAGACCTATAGGGCTGATATAATGCACTTAGCTCACAGCTGAAACTCTTCATGTGGTTTGCAGGTATTACCATTGCTCAACATGTCTGTGAAGAAAAGATAGAAAGTGACAAAACAGCACCTCATGAATTCTTGTCAACTATTACAGCAGGGCTTAGGAATTTCACAGAAGCAGGTATTCAACCCCCGAGTACCAGGGATCTCTGCATGTTTATTTACTAACTACGTTGTGCTACTTGGTTTCCGTAAACATGCAGTATCATGCAGGGAAAAAGGTGCTTTGGTTGTATTATCTTTTCCGACCTAAACTTGAAGGGTCTCAGATCGCCACCTGATACAGCCTCTTGTGTGATGGAACAATTTCTTAAAAACTCATTGTCAGAAGGACATACATGTGGCGTTGACATAAGCACTTACCTCACAGCTCAACCACTTCCTTTGGTTTCCAGATGCTGCGGTCACTCAGAATGTCCGTGAAGAGAAGATAAATAACCACCAACCAGCACCTGATAACGTCTTATCAGCTGCTCCACCAGGGCTTGGTAATTTGGCAGCAGCTGGAATTTCATCTAAGAGGACCAGAGATCTGTGTACGTCTGCTTCTTAGTTGTACTGTGCTATTTGGTTTCCCTAAGGAGGCATTGTTTTATGAATGCTACAAGTTAATTTTGTTGGATATAGTTTACTAGCATCAATTTGAGGGGTATCAGATGGCCACGTGGCATATCAACCCCTGGATTCTTTGATAATTTCCTAGAAAGTGAGGATCAGAGGGATATACCTCTGGGGTTGACACACTGCACTTCCATCAAAGCTCAACCTCTTCATTTGGTTTTCAGATGCTACCATCACTCAAAATGTCTGCAAAGAGAAGATGGAAAATGACCAACCAACACCTAATAAGGTCTTGTCAACTGTTCTCCAAGGACTTCCTTATTTGGCAACAGCTGGTCTCCCAGCCATGAGCACCAGGGATCAGTGTATGTTTGCTTATTCATTTGGACTATCCTACCTGGTTTTCATAGGCATGCTTAGTGTCCTGAATGGGAGAAGGTGATTTTGTTGTATTGTCTTTCGTGAGCTGCATTTGAGTGTTCTCAGATCGCCACCTGGCATATCCAATCTGGATTTCTGAAATAATTTTCTAAAAAGTGAGCATCAGGAGGATATACCAGTGGGTTTAACATAATGCACGTAACTCAAAACTGAACCCCTTCATTTCATTTCCAGATGGTATGATCTCTCACAATGTCTGTGAGAAGAAGATTAAAAATGCCAGAGCAGTACCCAATGAAACCTTCCCAGCTAGTCCCCCAGCACTTATTAATATGGCAGCAGCTGTTGTGTCATCCATGAGCACCAGGGATCAGTGTACCTTTGTGCAATTGGTTTACTATCCTACTAGGTTTCCATATGCGTGCATAGTGTCATGAGGGAAGAATGTAGTTTTGTTGTACTATCTTTCCTGGCCTTAATCTTAAGGTTCTCAGAGTGCTACTTGGTATGTCCTTCTTCTTTATGAGATAATTTCCTGGATACTGAGCATCAGAGGGGTATGCTGTGGTTGACATAATGCACTTACCTCACAGCCCAGTCATTTCTCTTGGTTTCCAGATGCTGCCATCACTCACAATGTCCGTGAAGCCAAGATAAATAACGGCCAACTAGCACCTGACAATGTCTTGTCAGCTGCTCCACCAGGTCTTGGTAATACGGCAACAGCTGGAATTTCATCCACGAGGAACACAGGTCTGTGTAGGTCTGCTTCTTTGTCGTACCGTCCGACTTGATTTCTCTAAGAGAGCATAGATCAATGAAAGCTACAAGTTCATTTTGTTGTATACATGTTCCTAGCGTCAATTTGAGGGGTATCAGATAGCCACATGGCATATGCAACTTTGCTGTCTTTGATAATTTTCTAGAAACTGAGGATCAGACAGAAATACCTCTGGGGCTGACATAATGTACTAACTTCACAGCTCAACCTCTTCATTTGTTTTCAGATGCTACCATCACTCAAAATGTCCGCAAAGAGAAGATGGAAAATAACCAACCAACACCTAATAACGTCTTGTCAACTGTTCTGCAAGGACTTCCATATTTGGCAACAGCTGGTCTCCCAGCCATGAGCACCAGGGATCAGTGTATGTTTGCTTATTCATTTGGACTATCCTACTTGGTTTTAATAGGCATGCCTAGTGTCCTGAACGGGAGAAGGTGATTTTGTTGTATTATCTTCTGTGAGCTGCATTTGAGTGTTCTCAGATCGCCATCTGGCATATCCTCTTCAGCTTTATGAAATAGTTTTCTAGAAACTGAATATCAGGAGGATATACATGTAGAGTTGACATAGTACACATAACTCAAAACTGAACCTCCTGATTTCATTTCCAGATTCTACCATCACTCACAATGTCCGTGAGGAGAAGATTAAAAATGCCCAAACGGCACCCAATAATGTCTTCTCAGCTATTCCACCAGCACGTATTAATATGGCAGCAGCGGGTGTTTCATCCATGAGTACCAGGGATCAGTGTACGTTTGTTCACTTGGCGTGCTGTCCTACTTGGTTTCTATATGCATGTGTAGTGTCATGAGAAAAGAATACACTGTTGTTGTACTATCTTTACTGGCCTCAACTTTACGGTTCTCAGACTGCTAGTTGGTATGTCCTTCTTCTTTATGAGATCATTTCCTCGATACTGAGCATACAAGCGGTATGCCTGTACGGTTGACATAGTGCATGAAACACACAGCTCAACCACTTCATTTGGTCTCCGGATGCTGCGGTCACTCACAACGTCCGTGAAGCGAAGATAAATGATGGTCAACTAGCACCTGATAACGTCTTGTCAACTGCTCCACCAGGGCTTGGTAATTTGGCAGCAGCTGGAATTTCATCCACGAGGACCAGAGATCTATGTATGTCTGCTTTTTAGTTGGACCATCGTACTTGGATTCCCTAAGGAGGCATTGTTTGATGAATGCTACAAGTTAATTTTGTTGTATATATTTTCCTAGCATCAATTTGAGGGGGATCAGATAGCCACGTGGCATATCCTAAACTGGTTTCTTTCATAATTTCCAGGAAACTGAGGATCAGATGGATGTACCTCTGGGGTTGACATAATGTACTTACCTCACAGCTCAACCTCTTCATTTGGGTTTCAGATGCTACCGTCACTCAAAATGTCTGCAAAGAGAAGATGGAAAATAATGAACCAACACTTAATAACGTCTTGTCAACTGTTCTCCAAGGACTTCCTTATTTGGCAACAGCTGGTCTCCCAGCCATGAGCACCAGGGATCAGTGTATGTTTGATTATTCATTCGGACTATCCTACTTGGTTTTCATAGGCATGCCTAGTGTCCTGAACGGGAGAAGGTGATTTTGTTGTATTGTGGTCTGTGAGCTGAATTTGAGTGTTCTCAGATCGCCATCTGGCATATCCTCTTCAGCTTTATGAAATAGTTTTCTAGAAACTGAGTATCAGGAGTATATGCCTGTAGAGTTGACATAGCACACATAACTCAAAACTGAACCTCCTGATTTCATTTCCAGATTCTGCCATCACTCACAATGTCCGTGAGGAGAAGATTAAAAATGCACAAACAGCACCCAATAATGTTTTCTCAGTTATTCCACCAGCACGTATTAATATGGCAGCAGCAGGTGTTTCATCCATGAGTACCAGGGATCAGTGTAAGTTTGCTCACTTGGCGTGCTGTCCTACTTGTTTTCTATATGCATGCGTAGTGTCATGAGGGAAGAATACAGTGTTGTTGTACTATCCTTACTAGCCTCAACTTTACGGTTCTCAGATTGCTACTTTTTATGTCCTTGTTTTTCTTTGAGATAATTTCCTCATTACTGAACATCAGAGGGGTATGCCTGTGCGGTTGCCATAATGCACATAACGCACAGCTCAACCACTTCATTTGGTTTCCAGATGCTGCGGTTACTCACAATGTCCATGAAGCGAAGATAAATAACGGCCAACGAGCACTTGACACCATCTTGCCAACTGCTCCACCAGGGCTTGGTAATATGGCAGCAGCTGGAACTTCATCCACGAGGACCAGAGGTGTGTGTTTGTCTACTTCTTAGTTGTACTGTGCTACTTGGTGTCCCTAACCAGGCATAGTTTGATGAATGCTACAAATTAATTTTGTTGTCTATAATTTCCAAGCCTCAATTTGAGGGGCATCATATGTACATTTAGCATATTCACCCTTGCTGGCTTTATGAAATAGTTTTCCTATCCTCTCTGGCTTTATGAAATAGTTTTCTAGAAAGTGACCACCAGGAGGATATACCTGTGGGGTTAACATAATGCCCATACCTGAACACTGAACCCCTTCATTTCATTTCCATATGCTGCGATCACTCACAATGTTTGTGAGGGAAGATTAAAACTGCCCAAGCAGCACTCAATGAAACCTTCCCAGCTAGTTCCCCAGCACTTATTAATATGGCAGCAGCTGTTGTGTCATCCATGAGCACCAGGGATCAGTGTACCTTTGTGCAATTGGTTTACAATCCTACTAGGTTTCCATATGCGTGCATAGTGTCATGAGGGGAGAATGTAGTTTTTGTACTATCTTTCCTGGCCTCAATCTTAAGCTTCTCAGACTGCTACTTGGTATGTCCTTCTTCTTTATGAGATAATTTCCTAGATACTGAGCATCAGAGGGATATGCCTGTGCCATTCACAAAATGCACTTACCTCACAGCCCAGCCATTTCTGTTGGTTTCCAGATGCTGCAGTCACTCACAATATCCGTGAAGCAAAGATAAATAACATCCAACTAGCACATGACAACGTGTTGTCAGCTGCTCCACCAGGTCTTGGTAATATGGTAGCAGCCAGAATTTCATCCATGAAAACCACAGGTCTGTGTATGTCTGCTTCTTAGTTGTACTGTCCTACTTGGTTTCCCTAAGGAGGCATAGTTTTATGAATGCTACAAGTTAATTTTGTTGTATGTACTTTCCTAGCCTCACTTTGAGGGGTATGAGATAGCCACGTGGCATACCCTACCCTGGTTTCTTTGATAATTTCCTAGAAAGTGAGGATCATAGGGATATACCTCTGGGGTTGACATAATGTACTTAGCTCACAGCTCAACCTCTTCCTTTGGTTTTCAGGTGCAACCGTCACTCAAAATGTCTGCAAAGAAAAGACCGAAAATGAGCAACCAACACCTAGTAACGTCTTGTCAACTGTTCTCCAAGGACTTCCTTATTTGGCAACAGCTGGTCTCCCAGCCATGAGCGCCAGGGATCAGTGTATGTTTGCTTATTCATTTGGGCTATCCTACTTGGTTTTCATAGGCATGCCTAGTGTCCTGAATGGGAGAAGGTGATTTTGTTGTATTATCTTTCATGAGCTGCATTTGAGTGTTCTCAGATGGCCATCTGGCATATCATTTCTGATTTTATGAAATAGTTTTCTAGAAACTGAGCATCAGGCTGATATACCTGTGGGGTTTAGATAATGCACTTAATTCAAATCTAAACTTTTTCATTTTGTTTCCAGATGCTACCATCACTCACACTGTCCATGAGGCAAGGATAAAAAATGCTGAAGGAGCACCCAATAATGTCTTCCCAACTGTTTCCCCTACACATATTAATATGGCAGCAGCGGGTGTTTCATCCATGAGTACCAGGGATCAGTGTAAGTTTGTTCACTCGGTGCACTGTCCTACTTGGTTTCCACATGCTTGCATAGTGTAAGCAGGGAAGAATGTAGTGTTGTTTTCCTGTCTTTCCTGGCCTCAATTTTAGGGTTCTCAGATTACTAGCTGGTATATCTTTCTTCTGTATGACATAATTTCCTAGATACTACCCATCAGAGTGGTAAACCTATGTAGTTGACATAATGCACTTACCTCACAGCAAAACCACCTTCTTTGGATTCCAGATGCTGCAGTCACT
Organism: Callithrix jacchus; assembly: GCF_049354715.1. NCBI lineage: Eukaryota > Metazoa > Chordata > Mammalia > Primates > Cebidae > Callithrix > Callithrix jacchus. Next base: position 132,501,002 of record NC_133524.1, on the reverse strand, counting down.
CACAATGTCCGTAAAGAGAAGATAAATAATGGCCAACCAGCAACTGATAACATCTTGTCAACTGCTCCACCAGGTCTTGGTAATATGGCAGCAGCTGGAATTTCATCCACGAGGACCAGAGATCTGTGTATGTCTGCTTCTTAGTTGTGCTGTCCTACTTGGTTTCCCTAAGCAGGCATAATTTCATGAATGGTAGAGGGTAACTCTGTTGTAAATACCTTAGTAGCCTCAATTTGAGGGGTATCAGATGTCCACTTGGCATATGCACCCCTGCTTTTTTGATGATTACCTAGAAACTGATCATCAGAGGGATATACCTGTGCAGTTCACATAATATATTTACTTCACAGCTCAACCTCTTCATTTGGTTTTCAGATGCTACCGTCACTCAAAATGTCCGTGAAGAGGAGCTGGAAAATAAGCAACCAACATCTAATAACGACTTGTTGACTGTTCTACAAACACTTACATTTTTGGCCACAGCTGGTCTCCCAGCCATGAGCACCAGGGATCAGTGTATGTTTGCTTATTCATTTGTACTATCCTACCTGGTTTTCAAAGGCATGACTAGTGTCCTGAATAGGAGAAAGTGATTTTGTTGTATTATATATCGTGAGCACATTTCAGTGTTCTCAGATGGCCATCTGGCATATCCTCTCTGGCTTTTTGAAATAGTTGTCTAGAAACTGATCATCAGGGGAATATACCTGTGGGCTGACATAATGCCATTAACTCAAAACTTAACGTCTTCATTGTCTTTCCAGATTCTACCATAACTCACAACGTCCACGAGGAGAAGATTAAAAATGCTGAAGCAGAACCCAATAATGTCTTCTCAACTATTCCCCCAGCACTTATTAATATGGGAGCAGCTGGTGTTTCATCCATGAGTACCAGGGATCACTGTATGTTTGTTCACTCGATATACTGTCCTACTTGGTTTCTATATGCATGCACAGTGTCATGAGGACAGAATCTAGTGTTGTTGTACTATCTTTCCTGGCCTCAATTTTAGGGTTCTCAGATTGCTACCTGGTATATCCTTCTCCAAGTGATAATTTCCTAGCTGCTGAGCATCTGAGGGCTATGCCTGTGTGGTTTACATAATGCAAATTACTCACAGCTCAACCATTTCATTTGTTTTCCAGATGCTGCAGTCACGCACAGCGTCCGTGAAGAGAAGAGAAGTAACAGCCAACCGGTACCTGATAACGTCTTGTCAACTGCTCCACCAGGGCTTGGTAATATGGCAGCAGCTGGAATTTCATCCAGGAGGACCAGAGATCTGTGTATGTCTGCTTCTTAGTTGTGCTGTCCTACTCGGTTTCCCTAAGCAGGCATAATTTCATGAATGGTAGAGGGTAACTCTGTTGTAAATACCTTAGTAGCCTCAATTTGTGGGTTATCAGATGTCCACTTGGCATATGCACCCCTGCTTTTTTTGATGATTACCTAGAAACTGATCATCAGAGGGATATACCTGTGCAGTTCACATGATGTATTTACTTCACAGCTCAACCTCTTCATTGGGTTTTCTTTCAGATGCTACCGTCACTCAAAATGTCCGTGAAGAGGAGCTGGAAAATAAGCTACCAACATCTAATAACGACTTGTTGACTGTTCTACAAACACTTACATTTTTGGCCACAGCTGTTCTGCCAGCCATGAGCACCAGGGATCAGTGTATGTTTGCTTATTCCTTTGTACTATCCTACCTTGTTTTCATAGGTATGACTAGTGTCCTGAATAGGAGAAAGTGATTTTGTTGTATTATATTTCGTGAGCACATTTGAGTGTTCTCAGATGCCCATCTGGCATATCCTCTCTGGCTTTTTGAAATCGTTGTCTAGAAACTGATCATCAGGGGGATACACCTGTGGGCTGACATAATGCCCTTAACTCAAAACTTAACGTCTTCATTGTCTTTCCAGATTCTACCATCACTCACAACGTCCATGAGGAGAAGACTAAAAATGCTGAAGCAGAACCCAATAATGTCTTCTCAACTATTCCCCCAGCACTTATTAATATGGGAGCAGCTGGTGTTTCATCCATGAGTACCAGGGATCAGTGTATTTTTGTTCACTCGATATACTGTCCTACTTGGTTTCTATATGCATGCACAGTGTCATGAGGAAAGAATCTAGTGTTGTTGTACTATCTTTCCTGGCCTCAATTTTAGGGTTCTCAGATTGCTACTTGGTATATCCTTCTCCAAGTGATAATTTCCTAGCTGCTGAGCATCTGAGGCCTATGCCTGTGTGGTTTACATAATGCAAATTACTCACAGCTCAACCATTTAATTTGGTTTCCAGATGCTGCAGTCACGCACAGCGTCCGTGAAGAGAAGAGAAGTAACAGCCAACCGGTACCGGATAACGTCTTGTCAACTGCTCCACCAGGGCTTGGTAATATGGCAGCAGCTGGAATTTCATCCAGAAGAACCAGAGATCTGTGTATGTCTGCTTCTTAGTTGTGCTGTCCTACTTGGTTTCCCTAAGAAGGCATAATTTCATGAATGGTAGAGGGTAACTCTGTTGTAAATACCTTAGTATCCTCAATTTGAGGGGTATCAGATGTCCACTTGGCATATGCACCCCTGCTTTTTTTGATGATTACCTAGAAACTGATCATCAGGGGGATATACCTGTGCAGTTCACATGATGTATTTACTTCACAGCTCAACCTCTTCATTTGGTTTTCTTTCAGATGCTACCGTCACTCAAAATGTCCGTGAAGAGGAGCTGGAAAATAAGCAACCAACATCTAATAACGACTTGTTGACTGTTCTACAAACACTTACATTTTTGGCCACAGCTGTTCTGCCAGCCATGAGCACCAGGGATCAGTGTATGTTTGCTTATTCATTTGTACTATCCTACCTTCTTTTCATAGGTATGACTAGTGTCCTGAATAGGAGAAAGTGATTTTGTTGTATTATATTTCGTGAGCACATTTGAGTGTTCTCAGATGCCCATCTGGCATATCCTCTCTGGCTTTTTGAAATCGTTGTCTAGAAACTGATCATCAGGGGGATATACCTGTGGGCTGACATAATGCCCTTAACTCAAAACTTAACGTCTTCATTGTCTTTCCAGATTCTACCATCACTCACAACGTCCACGAGGAGAAGATTAAAAATGCTGAAGCAGAACCCAATAATGTCTTCTCAACTATTCCCCCAGCACTTATTAATATGGGAGCAGCTGGTGTTTCATCCATGAGTACCAGGGATCAGTGTATGTTTGTTCACTCGATATAATGTCCTACTTGTTTTTTATATGCATGCATAGTGTCATGAGGACAGAATCTAGTGTTGTAGTACTATCTTTCCTGGCCTCAATTTTAGGGTTCTCAGATTGCTACCTGGTATATTCTTCTCCAAGCGATAATTTCCTAGATGCTGAGCATCTGAGGGCTATGCCTGTGTGGTTTACATAATGCAAATTACTCACAGCTCAACCATTTCATTTGGTTTCCAGATGCTGCAGTGACGCATAGCGTCCGTGAAAAGAAGAGAAGTAACAGCCAACCGGTACCTGATAACGTCTTGTCAACTGCTCCACCAGGGCTTGGTAATATGGCAGCAGCTGGAATTTCATCCAGGAGGACCAGATATCTGTGTATGTCTGCTTCTTAGTTGTGCTGTCCTACTCGGTTTCCCTAAGCAGGCATAATTTCTTCGATGGTAGAGGGTAATTTTGTGGTATATACTTTCCTAGCCTCAATATGAAGGGTATCAGAGGGCAACTTGGCATATCCACCCCTGTTCTCTTTGATAATTTCCTAGAAACTCAGCATCAGAGGGATGTACCTGTGTGGTTGAAATAACGCACGTACATCACAGCTCAACCTCTTCATTTGGTTTTCAGATGCTATAGTCCATCTCAATGTCCATGAGGAGAGGATGGAAAATGGCAAATCCGCAACCGCATAACATGTAGTCAAATGTTCCTTCAGGGCTTACTAATATGGCAGGAGCTGCTCTTCTGGCCACGAGTACCATATAACTGTGTATCTTCTCTTATTAGTTGGATTTTCCTACTTGTTTTCCATATCCGCTCATAGTGTCATAAAGGGGAGAAAGTGGTTTTGTTTTATTCTCTTCCTTAAGTGCAATTTGAGGGGTCTCAGAACACTGCCGTCATGTCCTCCTGCTCCATGCAATAATTTATTAGAAGCTCTGCATCAGAAGAGTATACCTGTGTGTTTAAATAAGGCATTTATTTCACAGCTTGACCTTGTCATTTTGCTTCCAGATGCTACCACGACACACAACATCCGTGAGGAGAGGATAGAAAATGCCCAACTGCAATTTAGTAACATCTTGTTAACTTTTCCACCAGGGTGTATTAACATGGCAGCAGCTGGTATTCCAGCCATGAGTACCAAGGATCTGTGTATGTTTCTGTATAAGTTGGAAAGTCTCACTTGGTTTTCATATGTATGCATAGTGTCATCAAGGGAAGGAGGTTGTTCAGTTGTACCTTCTTTCGTGAGCTCAATTTGAGGGGTTTCAGATGGCTACCTGGCATATCCTCCACTTTCATGGGACGATTTCCTAGAAACTGAGCATCAGTGGGATATACAAGTGGGGTTGTCATAACGTACTTACCTCACAGCTTAAACAATTTCTTTGACAGAGGATGGAAACCCGCTAACCCCAAAATGATAACATCTTATCAACTGGTCCACCATGGCTTGGTGATATGGCAGCAGCTGGAATTTCATCCACGAGGACCAGGATCTGTGTATGTCTGCTTCTTAGTTGTTCCATGCTACTTGGTTTCCAAATAAACAGGCATATTTTCATGAAGGGTAGAAGGTTGGTTTGTTGTATATTTTTTCCTAGCCTCAATTTGAGGGGTATCCAATGGCTGCCTGGCATATACTCTCCTGCATTCTTAGATAATTTTACAGCAACTGGCCATCAGAAGGATATGCTTGTGGGGTTGACATAATGCACTTAACTCACAGTTCAACCTCCTCATTTGGTTTCCACAATCTATCATGAATCACAATGTCCGTGAAGAGCAGAGGAAGAATGGCCAAACACAAATGGAGAATGTCTCGTGAAATGTTCTATCAGGGCTTATGAGATGGCAGGAGCTGGCATCCCAGGGACGATTACCAGGCATCTGTGTGTGTTCTTTCATTAGTTGCGGTGTCCTCCTTGGTTTCCATATGCATGTGTAGTATCATGAAGGGTATAAGGTGGTTTTGTTGAATTATCTTTCCTGGTCCCAATTTGGGGGGATTTAGATCATTATATGGTGTATTCTCCTGCTTTATGGGATAATTTCCTAGAAACTGAGTATCAGTGAGATATACAAGTGGGGTTGACATAAAATGCACTTACCTCACAGCTCAACCTCTTCCTTTGGTTTCCAGATGCTATCATCAATCACCTCCAGACTTCCTTAGGTGCACCCTTCCATATTATAAAGAGTAACAGTGCATCATGATTATGGTGGTTGAGATAGAGGATATCCATGGTCTTGGTAATATCAACTTTCATTTACCAGGTCTATGTCAGTACAACCACTGCTCGCTATTCAATCTGCAAGCAGCAGAGACGAACACTGAGTCCCCAACATGAAACCATGTCCCAGAGTGGTCTGTCCGCTTCCAGATAGCACTGTGATTACTTGAATCTGCTTCCACAATTGAAGGGGCATCACTTTGATTTGCTCAAATGGACACTTATTCTGGATATGGATTTTCATTCTCACCTATGGTACTTCAAGAAAACAAACATTGTGGTATTAGGAAATGCTGTGTCCACCATCGTGGTATCCCACACTGTACTAGTTTTAAACAGGAATCTCACTTTACAGGAAATGAAGTATGGCAATAGGCCTATGGTAGCCAATTAGACTAGTCTCGTGATGTACTTCACCATCCTGAAGTGGCGGGCTCAATTGGACCGTGGAATGATCTTCTAAAGCCTGACTTGTAGTTCCAGCTTTGTGGTAGTGCCTTAAGGGTCTTGGCTAACAGTCTAGGAGGTGGCAATGCTGTATCCCAGCATCAAGTATATGGAGCTATTTTTCTATAGCCACATCTATGTCTTCAAGAATGAAAGAGGCAAGATGAGGGCCTCCTCTCACTATTACTTCTGGGTATCTAGTAGTAAAATTTTGCTTTTTGCAAACATTTGGCTCTGCTGGACTAGAGATCTTAGTTACAAATTGAGAGATTTTTTTTTTCAATAGCGGATCAAAAAATCATTCCATTGAAATGAAAGTTGTGTCTGCAAGCTGATCCCTTTGGAAAGTTCATTCTCAAACAAGAGACAAAGAAGGGGGTCCGCTACTGGCTGGGGTGACGGAAAATGACAATCAAAGGGAGATGGAGTTCCTACTACACCAGAGGCTAAGAAAGAGCATGTCTTATATGTCTAGAGAGCTTCTTAGTCCTCCTGTGTTTTGTGATTAGAGTTAATGGAAATTACAGCAAATGAAAGTTGTGTCTGCAAGCTGACCGCTTTGAACTCTTCATTCCTCTCAACCAAGAGACAAAGTAGGGGGCCTGCTACTGGCTCGGGTGATGGAAAGAAAAATGAATATTGGGTTCCTACTACACCAGGGGCTAAGGAACAGTATGTCTGATATGTCTAGAGAGCTTCTTAGTACTCCCATGTTTTATGATTAGAGTTAATGAAAACTTACAGCAACCCCATCTAGGCAGGACATCTAATGGTTCAGACTGTTCAGTAATGAAGGTTTGAGTCATTCTGCCAGGCCAAGCACCACGAGCAGCTGACATGCTTTCGCTAGGGCAAAGGGAAAGAGAAATGGGTAGTGAAAGAAGGCAGTTATAAATAACAGTTACAGCAATGTGGGCTGCTGCAGAAACCACGACTGTAATAGTATTTACTTGATGGGTCAATAATGTCTGCCAGCACAGGTGGGAAAATCAACAAACCAACAAATAAGTTATCCTTTCAAATGAAATGCTTAGGGAAAAAGACCAATATTTAGTGACAGAAATTTCTTAGCCTCTGGGAGGCCATTTTATTCACTAACACATGCTAGGAGGCTTCAGCCATATCCTACTCTATTGTAAAAAACAGCAATTTGATCCTCTTTTCTCCTCAATCATTAAAGAGATTATGCATTTAGGGTCTGATGTTCCTTCTTGGACAAGTAGCCAGATGTCATTTCTTCCAGTTTCTTCTCAAGGTGCGGAATTAAGTCTCCTCGCACATACCTGAAAAGAAAGAGACGTGTCATTAACCAAAAGAGAGCCAAAGAACCTATGCTGTAGGAAGCACTGTGGGAGATAGAAGGATGAAGTAACAGTCAGCATGGAGACAGAAATGCACCTGCATGGTAAGGGGTAGTCTAGCCAGGCAATAACAAATGCTGGCGAGGGTGTGAAGAAAAGGGAAGCTTCATACACTCTTGTTGAGAATATAATTTACTATGACAACTATGAAGAACAGTTTGGAGGTTCCTCGAAAACCTGAAAATGGAGCAATCATATGATCCAGTAATCCCACTGCTGGGTATACTCCCAGGAGAAAGGAAGTCAGTACACCGCAGAGATATCTGCACTCCCGTGTTGGTTGCAGCCCCGTCCACAGTAGCCAAGTTTTGGAAGCAACCTAAGTGTCCACCAACAGCTGAATGGGTAAGGAAAACGCGGTACATAGACACAAAGGAGTGCTGTTCGGCCATAGAAAAGAATGAGATTCAGTCTTGTGCAACAACATGGATGGAACTGAAGGTCATTACGTTAAGTGGAATAAGCCAGGCACAAAAAGACAAACTTCACATGTTCTCACTTATTTGTGGGAGCAAAAATTTTAAACTGAACTAATGGAGATAGAGAGTAGAACGGAGGACTGCCAGAGGCTGAGAAGGTTCGTGGGGTTGGGGGAAGTACAGATGATTAATACGTACAAAACTATCTGATAGCATGACAGGGTGACTACAGCCAGTAATAATTTAATTGTACATTAAAAATAACGAGTATAATTGGATTATCTGTAACACAAAAAATAAATGCTTGAGGTGATAGATGCCCCATTTACCTTGATGTGTTTATTACACATTGTTGTCTGTATCACAATGTCTCATATACCCCAGAAATATATGCATCTGCTATGTACGTACACACATGTCTTAAAAAGAGGTAATTAGCAAATACAAAGAGTGTCAGTTGAGGGACAATGTCTACCTCAGACTATGGTGAGAATTGAATTCTCCATAGGCTTAAAAGAATGAGTTAGATTCAGACGACATTAACCTAAGTAATTGTGGAGACAGACGTAAGTATAAGTGAGGGCCAAGGTTTGAGAAATTCAAGGCACAGGCCGTTCCCCCATGCTCACCGCCAGTACTGTGTTGGACCCGAGTGCTTAAAGAAATTGGACAGTTCCTGTCTCTACCTACCTTGCTGCTTCCTTGATGTTGGATTCAAAAAATTGTTTTTTGATTTCTATAGGTCCTTGCACTCCTTCAAGCAATTTGAAGATTTTTTCATATTCTGAAGACGTTAAAAAAAAACTTGAGTATTATCAAATACAAAGAAGAATAGAAGTGAATCTTGCTTAACCTATACCTCACTAATCCTGCTTCATGGGCTAAAATGTTTTAAATGCTTAAATCAAGATACCTGCACATACAAAATCTAAAAAATAAAAAAAGACACCTGCACCTACCTATGAATGAAAGTCTTGTAAACCATAACCCGGTGAGAAAAGAGAAAGAAAAGTTGTACTGTGCTTTAGTCAAAAGACGAATTACCATAAATTATGGGTAAACTCAACTCTGGCAAGGAATTAGCCTCAACAGACAACATGCATATCTTCTGAATTAAAGAAAGGGAGACTTCCTCAATTTTTTTAAAAACAGACATTCTTATACTACTTACTTTCTCCAAAGCATTGAATTTCCTTCACTAACTGGTATTTTATATCAGCACTAATTTCTTCTCGGCTTTTTAGAAAAGGGAGTATTTCTCTGCATTTTAGGTCATCTGCAGAGAAATTGCTGGTAATGATTCTTTCTACAAGTGCATTTCTACCAGCTTTCTGCACTATCCCATCTTTGCTGAAGCCAGTGAAGTCATCAATCCGAGAATCCAGTTGGCTGGCTGGAATACCAACTGCTACCTTAAGCTCTGGTGGAACAAATTTTGACAAAAAGCCATCAGTTGGAGTTTCACCATGTTCTTTCCCTTCCACATAGACATCACGAACGACAGATCTGGAAACCAAACTGAGAAGTTGAGCTGTGGGAAATGTGTCTTTTATCACCCCTCTGGGTATATCTATGTGCTCCTCAGTTTCTAGGGAATTATTTATTTCATAGATGGGAGGTATACCAGGGGGAAATCCCAGGCCTGATGAATTGAGGCCAGGACACATAAAACAATAAAACCATTTCTTAGTTTCTGGCTCTATAAATACATATGGAAACCAAGTAAGACAGTATAACTCTAACAAACATTCACAGGTCCCTGGTACTCATCTGTTAGTGTCAGCTTGTCATGCTTTATAAGTTGAAAGCAGCAAGTTTCACTTGATATCATGATTTTTCAGGTTCACATACAAAGTGCCACGCTTTACTCAGCTGGAAGCCGGAAAACTTGGATACACCTCAACCTGTCTCCTCGCTATGTCAAATATATTCTGAGAAAATATAGGCAGCTGTTAATGCTGAAAGTTCTATACCCACTCATCACCTAAAATCCCGTTTAGCATATGATCTTCCTCTTTCTTTTTTCTGCCTCAGAAAAGTGACTTTCCTTTCACTCCAGGTCTGTCACCTCTTTCATTTCTTCATTGTCTGTGGCAGGCAGCATGCCAGGATCTAGGGATCAGTAGTAAACAGCCCAGAGAGCAAAGTTCTCTGCCCTTGTGGAGTTCACACCCTCAAGGGGCAGTCAGACAGTACATACGTAATGAGGAAATGAAAGAAAGCAGCGTTAGGCTGGTGGTGGGGAAGACATCCACAGGCCTGTGGGAGACAGCAGCAGAGGGAACCCCAGGAGCTGCCGCTGGTTGGGCAGGGCCTTCTCAGGAGGTGCCCTTGGGCAGGGATTGGAGGAAGAAGTGGGGCTACCTGTGCAGAGGCAGAGGGGGATTTCCAGGCTGCAATGAGTCTAAGGGTATGGGCTGTAGTGAGGATGGACCGGGCACTATGGAGTGAAGGAGATAAGCAGAGAGAGCCAGGAGATGAATAGGACCCGTGTTAGTAGAGGGTGAAGAAGGCCTCGCAGACCAAAGCTGGTTTACGGTCTGTTCTGAGTGCTTAGGAGAGTTGGGGATGGATTTTCAGGAGTGATGTGGCATGATGTCATTTACCTGCCAACACGATGACCTGGCTGCAGGGCTGGAGGGTGTGCGTTAGATGGGGGCAATAATGGGAGACATGGAGATAGCACAGTAGCTCAGTGACTCATCATGGCAAAGTGGAATAGAAGGAGAGAGAAATGCTGGGATTCAAGGAATATTTACAGTGTTTAGAGAAGAGAAGAAAAAGAAAGGTAGAAAAAACGAATGATAGGGGCCGGAAGTGGTGGCTCATGCCTGTAATCCCAGCACTTTGGGAGGCTGCGATCGGTGGATTATCTGAGGAGAGGAGTCCGAGACAAGTTTGGCCAACATAGTGAGACCGCATATCTACCAAAAATACAAAAATTTCCTGAGAATGCTGGCAGGTGCCTGTAATCTCAGCTACTCGGGAGGCTGAGGCAGGAGAATTACTTGAACTGGGAGACAGAATTTGCAGTGAGCCAAGATTGAAATACTGCACTCCAGCCTTGCTGACAAGACTGAAACTCTGTCTCAAAAAAAAAGAAAAAAAAAAGAAAACAGGGGCTCACTAGTAAGGATAAGAAAATTTTAAAAGTACACATTGTGGAAAATGGAAATCCTAGAAGGTTTCCATGAAGGAGCAAGTGAACAACTGTCAAATGCTGTTGTAAAATTTATGGCAATGCAAGCCAAAACTGTTGACCTTGACAAGGACAGGAGGGTAAGAGGCAGGAGGCCAGCTGCACTGGATACAGCACGAAAAGGAGGCGAGGACAGGCTGACTTACCCTTTTCCGTAGACATGGCAGAGCGTCCAATACCACCGTCTCCTGCTCCTTCTGTCCGTGCCGACAGGGCCATCTTCTGCCTTTTCTGATATGAAGGACTGTCAGATTCCCTGGGACGTTCAAACACATTTTCAGGTTCTACAGCCACCTTCTCGCCTTGATGGGTCATGGTTTCCTGAAATATATCAATGAACATATCCCACTCCTGACAAAAATCTAACAATCACCAAATGGCAAACAGTCTGCATATGTGTATCCAACCAAGAATGTGAATCATTAATTTGACGTTTAATCATGAGCCAAAATTTACCAAGCCCCAAGAAACACTCTGTTCTCATGAAAAGAAACCTATTTTTAATGCATGCTAAGTTAAAAAGAAGGAAGATAGTTTAATCAAAATCAATGAGAATGATTGCAGAATAGGCAGCGACCATCAACCAAATGTAGATTAAACTATTATTAACTCTTTGAAGATTATAAATCAATTTGTATCAACCGTTGTTAGAAAAAGGGATTCCTTTTATTTGTCCTCATTTTAGGAGATTGATACAAACCAGGTAACAACATCTGACAAGGACCATAGAAAACAAGTAAATGATAAGATCAAGCCAAAACTACAAGCCAAGATCACCCTGAATTTAAACACAAGAATTCTAAACAAAAGTTTAGCGAACAAAATGCAATAGTACTTAGAAACAACGTTCATCAACCATTGTCAAACATATTGCAGAAAGGCGAGATTGATTTCACATTTGAAAATCAATAAATGTAATGCACCACATTAACAAAAAGTAAAAAAAAAAAAAAACAGGGAAACACCACAGGATTATTTTCATAGATGGGTCAATGTTTAACATTTATTCATGACAAAAACCATCAGTAACTTAGAAAAGAAAGCAACTTTCTAATGGTGGTAAGCATATGCACACACACAAAATCATGGTAAATACCATACTTAATAGTGACATATCAGTATTTTCTCCCTGAGTTTGGAAACACGACAAAAATATCAACTATCCATTCAGCAATTTACTGGAGAATCTAAGAAGTGCAGTGGCATCAGGAAGACATAATAGGTTTAAAAACTGGAAAGAAATGAAACTGTTATTATTCACATACAACATTTTTCTGGACATAGACAATGTAAAAGAATAAAATCATTAGGGTTAATAAACAAACTTAGTCAAGTTACTAGATATAATAAAAACCACTGGTATTTCTTTATAGCTAATAGAAACAAATAGTTAGAATATGAAATTTCAAATGTCATTAAAAACAGCACCACAAACATCAAATACTTAGGAATAAATCTAATGAAGATGTGCTGGAGCACTACACAATAATTATAAAACATCACTGAGAGAAATTCAAGGCTGCAGTAAATGGAAGAAATATTCTTTACATGGAATGGAAGACATTATTAAGAGATGTTACTGTTAATTCTCCCTGAATGATCATGCCAATCTTCCTTAAAATTCCACCATGAAAAATAAATTTTCCAAAAACTGACGAGCTGATAGTTTTTTAAAAAGTATATGGGAATTGCCAGCGCGGTGGCTCAAGCCTGAAATCCCAGCACTTTGGGAGGCTGAGGCAGGCTGATCACGACATCAAGAGACTGAGACCATACTGACCAACATAGTGAAACCCCATCTCTACTAAAAACAGAAAAATTAGTTGGGTGTGCTGGCTCATGCCTGTAGTCCCAGCTACTCGGGAGGCTGAGGCAGGAGAAGCACTTGAACTGAGGAGGCAGAGGTTGCAGTGAATCAGGATCGTGCCACTGCAGTCCAGCCTGTGTGACAGAGTGAGACTCTGTCTAAAAAAATGAAAAAGAAAAAAGTATATGGGAATTAAAGATTTGGAAAAGCCAAGACAATCTATAAGAAGAAGAACTAATTTGGTAGATATACGCTACTAAATATGAGATTTACTGTAAGGGTAGAGTAATTAAAACAGTGTAGTATTGGAGCAATGACAGACAAATACACCAAAGGAAGAGGACACAGAGTCTGGAAACACAAAAGAGCGAGATTTACCACAAAAGAGATTCTGTAAATCATAGTGGAAAGGGCTGTGCTTTTAATAAATGCACTTTATAAATGCAGGGAAAATATAAACCTTGACTCTTATCTCATCCGCTCCAAAAAACATTATCAAAGATGGAGAGACAATCTAGTAAAACACTTGAGATATTATCTTCACAACTATAGAACAGGCAAAGATGTTTCTAATGAGGATACAAAAGCACTAACCATAAAGAATGAATTGTTTAATTTGACATAATTAAATGGAAAATTTCTGTTCCTCCAAAGACACTACTAAGACAGTGAAAAAGCAAAGCGTATTTGTACATTACATATCACAGATTAGATTGTATAGGTTATATTTAAAAATATATATTAACCACACTCACACAAGCACACACACATATATATACGTATGTATGTATGTATGTATGTATGACAAAAAACAAGTGGAATACACAACATATCCAGAACTACACTTCAATTTTTAAGAAACAAACATCCCAATAAAACTTGAGGGGGAGCTGAATACACACTTCATGACAGTCACACTTAAATATGACTCTAATAAACACGTAAAACACACCCAGACTCTGGCTTTACTCCATTCAACGAGAATTTATTTGAGATGAATTTGAAACCTAGAAGAAAACAGAATATAATCGTCATGGCATTGGGCAAGGCAAAGATTTTTCTTAAAATAATAAAAAGCAGTAGCCATAAATAACACACTGAGTAATAAAATTAAGAGTCTGTTCATCAAAAACACTTTATCGAGACAGTGTAAAAGCAAAACAGATTTATAGAAGACATTAAAATTCCATGTGTTTTTTATCTATGTACATATATGCCTGTGTGTATGTGTGTATAACTGAAATATGGAATATATGTAAATCCATTTTTAAAGTACAAACATCTCAGTAAAATTTGGGGGTAGAGGCTTGAAAGGAACCTCCTAAAGGGCACAGTTAAATGACAATAAATACATAAAAACGTGCTCCAAACCCATTAATAAACAGCTGGGATTGGTGGCTCATACCTGTAATCCCAGCATCTTGGGAGGCTGAGGCAGGTGAATCGGTTAAGCCAGAAGTTCGAGACCAGCCAGGGCAACTTGGCAAAACCCCTCTCTGCGTAAAAAAAATACAAAAATTAGCCGGGCTTGCCGGTGCATGCTTGTAGTCCCAGCTACTCCAGAGGTTGAGGCACAAGAATTGCTCGAGCCCGGGAGGTGGAAGTGCTGCTGTATCCACCCTGGGAGGCAGAGGGAGACCCCATTTCAAAACAAAATCAAGTATCAATTAATAAATAAACAGTAAATAAATTAATTAATTAAAACAATTTTTTAAAAGATGTGCTCAATCTCAATCAGCAGAGAAATTCAAGTGCAGACATAAGGAGAGACCACTGCACACCCATCAGAGCAACTGGAATGAAAGATTAACTGTACAGCGAGTGTGTGAATGTGGCACAGCTGGAATCTTCGAATATTTCTGTACACCGACTCCCACACAGACACCCCAGGCTGTGGCTGAAAGGTCAGATAGTACCCCGGGGAAGAGCTCCTTCAGAACTGAGATCAACCAATGGAGGAAAAGCACCCCAATCCAGGGCGAGACAGAGCTCCCAGGGTCAGGTGGCCTCCCTCATGGCCGACACAGAGCTCCCCGTGTCCCACCATAGGCTTAGAGAATCCAAGGAACAAGCACCCCACTCCCCCGCAGCACCGGGAGACAGCACCCACAGATAATTAAAAAAACCAGCACCAAGGGAAAGCATTTGGTAAGCATCCCCATCCGGGACGAGCAGAACCCAAGAAAGGCCAACACATCTTAGCTGAGCATGAGCAACATCCAAAGACAAATGCACCCCACGGAGGACATCAGCACTCGAAGAAAAGAGTCCCTCGCGGGCTGAGATAAAGCCCACGACAGTGACCCCACAGAGAGGTGATAGTGCGTCTGGGGCACAGACACCCCCACCCCGGCCCATGAGCACGGGCAGAGTCCACAAGGCAGAGTCTCCCCTCAGGGCTGCGACTGAGCGGGGAAGACACACCCCTAAACCCGAGGCTGACACAGGCAACCAAGGCAGGATCCCTATGTCCTGGTTCAGGTCATTTCAGCAGAAAAAGTCCCTCGCATCACCTAGAGAGAGCCCCCGAGAAAACCCCCCAGTCCCACAACATAGCTGAGACTGGATGCCGAAGGAAAATGTTCCCCCATGGCCAACACAGGCTCCCACGGCGGTGTCCTCAGAGCGGGAACACATAGCCCAGTGATCCGTACCGCACACCCGATGGAGAGCACCCCAGAAAAGAGGCTTTTCTAGGACAAAGGAGCCTTTCCGGGGTGAAATGAAAGCATTCAGGGAAAAACTGCTCCACTCACAGTCCTGAAGCCCTGACCTTGCCAGAGAAGCGGAAGCGTCACATCACAAAATGGCAGTGAAACTGTTGTGGCGCCTCCCCACCGGTTGAGCTTTCTAGAAAAGTGCCCTCTGAGAACTGTGGGAAATGTGCCCCCTAGGGCACCTGGGAGTGATGTGCGTGGGTCGCGTCTCACCAGAAGCACAGATCCCGTAGTGACCAAGGGAGACGGAAGGAAGGGAAGCTGCCGGCCACTGGGAACCTGTTGGGGGCACCAGAGTCCAGAGGAGAAGCCTCGAACCCAGCAGGACCAAGCGCGCCAGCCCAGACAGACCGAGGAAGAGGAGCGCTCCCCTTCGCTGACTCTGGCGCCCTCTAAAGGCGACCTTCTGTATCAACTGCACCGCGCACATAGGCAGAGGAACGCAGAACCTTCTCACTCTGTGGGATAAAAGGGTGAATTTGGAGCTGACGGGCAAATATATCTTGTGATATATTTGTCCGGCTTTGATAACGGAGTAATACTGGCCTCACAGAATGCGGTAGTGTTTCTTCCCGCGTTATTTTCTAGAAGACATCGCTAAGTGTTGGTATTATTTCTTCCTTAAATGTTTGGTAGAATTTGCAAGCGAAGCCACCTTGGCTTGGCTTGTATTTGTGGGGAGTTTTTAAATGACTAATTAAATCCCTTTTCATGCTATAGTCCTATTTCAGTAATTTGTCTTCAAGGAATTTTTCCATTTTGTCCAAGTTAATTTTTGGCAGAATGTTGTTCAGAATGTATTCCTTTTGATTTCTATAAGGTCAGTATTAATATACCCCCTTCTATTCTTGATTTTCAGAATCTGTATAGTTTTTTTGTTTTTTCTTGGTCAGTCAAGCTAAATGGTTGTTGTTTTTTTTTTTCACCTTTTCAGTGAACCAACTTTTGATTTCATTCTTTGTTTTTTGTTGTTGTTGTTGATTTTCTTCTACTTTAATTTTCATCATTCCCCTCCTTCTACTTGCGTGTAGTAAATATATCAATTTAAATCTTCAGGGATAACAAATGACTTGTTTCATAAAATAGGATTTGAAACCTTAGATATGTAGAAATGCTTATGCTATTGCAAGTAGTAATTGAGGCCAGGAAAGTTAATACAACACAACCACTTCCTACCCGTTTTGATAGTATGCATGCATATGAAAACCAAGTAGGACAGTAATACTAACAAACAAAATTACTTGGATCCCTGGTACTCATCGATGAAATACCAGTGGCTGCCACCTTAAGCCCTGATGGAAAAGTCAACAACACATTCTCAGGTGCTGGTTGGACATTTTCCATCTTCTGTTCATGGACATTGTGAAAGATGGTAGCATCTGGAAACCAAAGGAAGAGGTTGAGCGCTGAGGTAAGTGCATTATGCCAAACCACAAGTACATCCCTCTGATGCCCAGTTTCTATGAAATTATTTCATAAATCAGGAGGATCTATCAGGTGCTGATCTGAGAGCCCTCAGATTTAGGCCAGAAATGATCATACAACAAAACCACGTTACTCCCTTCATGGCACTGTGCATGCATATGAAAACCAAGTAAGAAAGTACAACTTATAAGCAAACATACAAAGATCCCTGGTACTCATGGCCGGAATACCACCTGCTGCCATACAAATAAGCTATGTCGGACCAGTAAACAAGACATGATCAGGTTGCGGTTGGCCATTTTACTTTCTCTCTATACAGATATTGTGAGACACAGTAGCATCTGGAAATTGAATGAGAAGTTTCAGCTGCGAGTGAAGTGCATTATGTCAATGCCACAGGTATGTCCCTCTGATGCTCAGCTTCTAGGAAATCATCCCATAAAGCAGGGGGCTATGTCAAGTGGTGGTCTGGGGCCCCTCAAATTTAGGACAGAAAATAAAATAAAACAAAACCACCTTCTTTCCTGCATGACACTGCATGCAAACGGAAACCAAGTACGACAGTATAACTCGTAAACATTCACTGAACCCTGGTACTCATGGATGGAATACCAGCTGCTGGCATATGACCAAGCCTTGGTGGAATAGTTGACAAGAAATTATCAGTGTTGGACTGGTTATTTTGCATCCTCTCTTCACCAAGAGAGGATGTGATTGATGATTGATGATAGCATCTGGAACCCAAAGGAAGAGGTTGAGCTGTGAGGTAAGTGCATTTTATGTCAACCCCACTTGTATGTCCCACTGATACTCAGTTTCTAGGAAATTATCCCATAAAGCAGGAGAATACACCATATAATGATCTAAATCCCCCCAAATTGGGACCAGGAAAGATAATTCAACAAAACCACCTTATTCCCTTCATGATACTCCACATGCATATGGAAACCAAGGAGGACACGGCAACTAATAAACAAACACACACAGATGCCTGGTAATCGTCGCTGGAATGCCAGCTCCTGCCGTACTCATAAACCCTGATAGAACATTTCACGAGACGTTCTCCATTTGTGTTTGGCCATTCTTCATCTGCTCTTCACGGACATTGTGATTCATGATAGAATGTGGAAACCAAATGAAGAGGTTGAACTGTGAGTTAAGTGCATTATGTCAACCCCACAGGCATATCCTTCTGATGGTCAGTTTCTGTAAAATTATCTAAGAATGCAGGAGAGCATATGCCAGGCAGCCATTTGATACCCCTCAAATTGAGGCTAGGAAAAAATATACAACAAACCAACCTTCTACCCTTCATGAAAATATGCCTGCTTATGGAAACCAAGTAGGACGGAACAACTAAGAAGCAGACATACACAGATCCCTGGTCCTCGTGGATGAAATTCCAGCTGCTGCCATATCACCAAGCCATGGTGGACCAGTTGATAAGACGTTATCATTTTGGGGTTAGCGGGTTTCTATCCTCTGTCAAAGGAAGAGGTTGAGCTGTGAGGTAAGTGCTTTATGACAACCTCACTGGTATATACCACTGATGCTCAGTTTCTAGGAAATCGTCCCATGAAACTGGAGGATATGCCAGGGGGCCATCTGAAACCCCTCAAATTGAGCTCACAATAGAAAATAAAACAGAACACCTTTTTCCCTTCATTACAGTATGCGTACATATGGAAACCAAGCAGGAGAGTGCAACTAATAGACTAACATAATCAGATATCTGGTACTCATGGATGACACACCAGCTTCTGCCCAATTAATAAGTCCTAATGGAACAGTTGACAAGGTGTCATCAGGTTGTGACTGGCCGTTTTCCATCTTCTCTTCACGGACATTGTGAATGACACTAGCATCTGGAAACTAAATGAAGTGATTGAGCTGCAACATATATTTTTTTCCCCATACTTCCTCCAGAGGGACAGCTATACACAAATCAGTTTCTAGGGAATTATTTGTATCATCAAACAGAAGCATATACCACGTGGAAATCCCAGATCTTGCCATCAGAGGTCAAGTGAGATCATACAATGAAACTAACTTTTTACCTCTTGGCACAATGAGTACATGCAGTAAACAAGTACGACAGTAGAATAAACATTCACAGGTTTCTTGTACTCATCATTTTGTATTATCTTGCTGCCTTTTACAATTCTAACTTGATATTATGTTTATAGTTTTCCTATCGATGCCACGCCATACACAGCAGGAAGCCAGATTAGGTGAGCCCTCCTTAACCTGGCTCCTTTCTAGCTCAAGCATTGAGAAAACAGAGGTGGCTATTAGAACTGAGCATTCTATCCCTACTCCATCATCAAACATACCGGGGTTTATACGATTCTATAGACCCTTCCCTTTTGTCTAGAAAGAGTGACTTTCTTTCCACTCCAGATCTGACATCTCTTTCATTTATTCATCATCTGTGGTAGCCTGCAGGCCAGGATCTGAGGATCAGCAGAACAGCCTATAGAGCAAAGTTCCCTGCCCTTGTGGAGCCCAGCCAGTGTCACTCATCTTTGCCCTCATCGTTAGCCCACAAATTTTCGGAGTGCCAACTATCCCCAGGCATAGTACAGATACTTGGAATGTCTCATCTCTTTTACTCCTGCTGAGGAATCCATGCAGTAGAATTTGCTCACCCCACTTTACTGGTGAGGAAGTTCAGGCCAAAGGAGATGGGGAGACTGAGACCAAGTCCCAGTGTCGGTAGATGGTCAAGTCCAATCTTGACGGTTGAGGACAATAAGACAGCAACACTGGAGCCAGCCGATGCTTTTAGGAGCCTTGGTGAGGGGGGATGACACTAACGCGTGGCCTAATCTCCCTTCCCCTGCTCCCATGCCAAATACAGCCTGATGATTCTCAAAAGAGCTTTTGCTTTAAGGTAGGTCTCCTCCGAAGGTGGAAAAGCATGGTTCCCACAAGGTTTTGCCCGCAGATGTGTAGCAGGTCCACGAATATTCCTGATGTTCTGCTTAAAGCTGACGTTCACAAGGGGGATGTCCAGTGTATGGAATGCATTCGTCTCAGAGCCAGAATGAAGACATTTCTGAACAAGTTGTTACAGAATGTAAAATTATGTATGCAGAGATCTTTCCATGCGAGAAAGTTCCAAGTGCTCTGCAAGACTTGTGAGGGAGATTAGTAAACGTGATGCCCAAAGAAATGTAAAAAGGGGTGTATAGATGTTTGCCTTTTCACAGTGTCTGTTATGCAGCCAGCAGTGGGCTCTGAAAACCTGTGTTTGAACCCAAAGTGGTAGTGCCTGCATCAGAAGTCAGAATAGCCACTGTGGGTTTTTTTCTGAACTGGAAAGAAGGATTTAGGATGGGCCAGTGCCCAGGGGACACGGGAATCTGTCATCTACAAGGCCAGAGTTTGATGGCAGGTCCTAGGTCCTCAATATTGTGTTTCCTAAGCGGACAGCTGAGATCCCAACAAGCAAGCTTACTGGAAGAGTACAGTCCAGGTGGTTCTCCCTGGCCAATCTCTTTAAGAAGCAGGTAAGAAAAAGGAGACACAAAGAGCAGGTTTGGGCCTCCAGTGGAATAATATTTGCAAGGTTAAAGAAATTCCAGAATTTAGAAAAATTCATGAAAGGTTTGGTGGACCCCAGATTTTACAAGGCCCAGAGGCACTGGTCAAGGAAACTGGGCAGAAGCGCAGTCCCAAGAAGCTGGGCCAACTCTAAAGAGAAGTGCTTTAGGGAATGCTGTGAGCGCAGGCTGAGGCCTCATCCCCTGTGCATCAGCTAGCAGGTTGGCAGAAAAACCAGTCCAAAGCTGAGGCTTCTGGAGGAACTGGAGGAATCATGGGCTTCTGCCTTGGCCGTCTCAACTCCGTGATGGGCAGGATGGATATTGTGGATGGAGGCCAAAAAACAAAAACCCAAACCATAATCTTAGACCTTTCAGCCAAGAAGGAGTGATGAGGCAATCACAGAAAGTGCCGTTAAAAGAGCTTTGCATAGTGAGGCCTCTGCTGCATATTCCCAACCACACGTGGGGCCACCTACCTGTTCCTGTCCCATCCATCCCTGTGGTGAAGCCACTCTGACCTCTTTGCTGTTCCTCAAACATGACAGGGATGTGTCTTCTGCGGGGCCTTTGCAGTTGTTCTTTCCTCTGCCCAAATCAGTCTTTTTCATTTTGTCCATTTTTCTTTATTTTATTTAAACATTTTTTATAGAGATGTAGTCTTGCTGTTGCTTAGGCTGGTCTTGAACTCCTGGTTTCAAGCACTCCACCTGCCTTGGCCTTCCAAAGTGCTGGGATGACAGGCGTGAGCCACGATGCCTGGTCATCTTTTCTATTTCTCCTTAAATACCACTCCCTCGGAGCGACCATTTTGTCATCCAGTCTAAAGTAAGACCCTCAGTGAGTTCAGCCACTTATTTTCATCACAGCACTACAACTCGCCGACAGTCTATCCATTTCATGGTTCAGCGTCTCATTCGTGGGCAGGCATTGCTACCTAACTGCACACTACCCATTCCACTTTCTTCCTCTCTATTGGAGCACTGATTTTGTTTTGGGCATACTTTTAAAAACCGTTTTCCATTTTAGACCCTTTGCAGTGTGGGTGGTCCTCTGACACAGCTGTTGACAGTGAGATGTCATCTGAGATGGTCTGGGAAAACCTCTGCTTTCAGAGCCACCCCTACCTTCTTCCATTTCTCTCCATTTTATATTCCAGGAAGAGTCGCTCACCATGCCTGGATGTGGAGAGCCGTACTCCCCTGCCCCCACTTCGTGCTGTGCGGGGTCACACTGGAGCCCGAAGCACAGGGGAAATGTGCACCTCGATGAACATGTTTTCATAATTTTTTAAACAATTAGTGTTTCCAGGGCATTAAAGTTGTCGCAGAGATATTGAAATACCCTCTCTCTCTCTTTCTGTTTCTCTCTCTCTTTCTCCGTCTCTCTCTCTCTCATATATATATATATATATATATATACATACATTATATATATATATGATGTATATATATATACATACATTATATATATATGATGTATATATATATACATACATTATATATATATAATTGTATATATATATATGTATGAATGTGTGTGTGTATATATATATATATATACATATGTATATATGTATATATGTATATATCGAGACAGGGTCTTGCTCTGTCACTCAGGCTGCAGTGTAGTGGCACAATATGGCTCACTGCAGCCTCAACCTCATGGGTTTCAGCAATCCTCCTACTTCAGCTTCCCAAGTAGCTGAGACTACAGGTGTACACCACCATGCGTGGCTACTTTTTGTATATTTTGTAGGGATGGTTTTGCCACATTGCCCAGGCTGGTCTTGAATTCCTGGACTCAAGGGATCTGCCTGTCTGGGCCTCTCATAGTGATGAGATTATAGGCGTGAGACACTGGGCCCATCTGCAACATTATTTTAAATTGGAATTTTTATTTATGCTCCAAATAGAATTTATTAACATCTTACTTTCTGGCTCTAATAGAAGCAAACTCATCATACTTTGAAAATTTACTACTTTGTTGATCTCGTTTTCAGTGAGAAGAATTGCCATGTGTGACAATTTCTCTTGACAAAATGATGATCTGAGGTGATTTTTTTCAACCTCAGCTTACCGAAAGTCCTTTTGCAGGATGCCACTGTGAATGGTATTGTTTAATAAAAATTTTAGTGGTAAATTTGGATAAGACTGTGCAAAGGGAGATTAGTGACTCAGTTTTACAAGATCCAAACCTGGTGTTGATGTGTTACAAAGTATTGATACTAGGTTCTGCTTCAAACTAATTATTGTAGATGAAAATCTACAAGACCTATCAACCAAATATTTACAAGTTACATCAGCGGCTTCTTTTGTAGATCAGATGTATTCATAGGAAATAGTAATTCTCCATGTAAAGATTCCAAACACTGTTTACCTTGTCATATCTCCATTATTACTATGAAATTAGGACATCTGTAAACATCTTACTTTCTGTTTGAATTGTAGTTTTCCCAAAATAATCTGAAGTAAGATCTATATTCTTAGCTGGTGATTTGGACATTTCTAACTTCTCTACTTTTCTGTTCCCAATGTTTTCAAATCAAGGAAATGCATTCTTTTATCTTGTGAAACTTTCACCTCCATGAAACATACTTTCAAAGATTCTTTCTTCCACTTGCTATAAACAAAGGTAGCTTTGCTATTTTTTATGTGTGGTTATTGGGGGTTTTTTTTGAGACAGGGTCTTGATCTGTTGCCCAGGTTGGAGTGCCATGGCGCAATCACAGCTCACTGTAACCTTGACCTCTTGGGCTCAAATGATCCTCCGATCTCATGCACTCTATTAGCTGGGACTACATGTGTGCACCAGCACACGTACCTAATGTTTATATATTTTATTAGATACAGCATCGTACCATGTCGTCCAGGCTGGTCTTGAACTCCTGAGTTCAAGCGATCCACCCACCTCAGCCTCCTAAAGTGCTTGGATTACAGGCTTGAGTCACTGCACCTGGCCTCCTTATGTTTTAAAAAAATTATAGAGCTTTATTAACTGCTTCTACTTGGCAGAAAACATTATTAAACAAAAAAACTTCCACGAAATTTTGTAATCTACATGTGACAAGCCCCTTGGTGCTTGGCATATTGTTTTATGTCATTTCATGTTTTGTGTTTTAATAGTTGATAACCATCTTTAGTTAGTTTCTAGTGTCTCGATTGCCTGTTATCTTGATGCCCAGTATGTCTTCACATAAATATATACTTTCCAGAAATACTTTAATGTATTATTAGGAACAGACACAAGAATTTCCCTATACTCATTGAAATCATGCAAAAAATGAGCCCAGTGAGTCTCATATTTGGCATAATTACTTCTGCATAAATTCCAGCAGGTATGTACTCTTGATACACCTGCCGTAAGTGCTCTCTTATCATATCCCTAGCTCTGAGTACTTTTATGCCATTAGAATCTTCTAATTTGTTAATCATTTTATAAACTAGACTCTACCCAGCTCTTTTCATTTCAATGAAGTTAAAAAAATTCTTCTATTGTTATAACATGGTTGTTAATGTAAATATGCTTATTCGTCTGAAACATTCATTCAGAATTGGTTACATCTGGTGTACAATCAAGAAGGGAGAATACACGGTTTGCTTGTTTGGTTCTCACGAGGTTTAGCACGATTTCCCAGAAACATTAAATATTCGTTTTGAATTTTTACGACCAATAAGACCCATGATGGCCTATGGTTAGCTGTAACAACATTATACACACCTGTAAGTTCACCTAAATTTAGAAATTTAAAGCATGTGGACTTTCGATAATTTCTTGCGATCTTTCGTGAGGTAAATTATTTTATATACAAAGGTATGATAACCTAAACCCAGTGAGGCAGGATAGGGAGTCAAGGAAGCGACCACGTCCTTGGGACATAGCAGTCGTGGTGAGCATATACAATCAACACCAATAAGGCTCAGCATCCCCACTGTAGTGAAGCGCATTCAGGCAAAGCTATCTTCATTCGGGAATTTCCTCTGTGTTTCGATTTGACCTGTCCTCACACTGACCCTTAGCTCATTATAATAGTCAAAAACACATCCCGCGTGGAGAGTTAAGATACTAATGAGATCTGTGATGTATGAACGAGCACGGACAGCTACTGCAAACGTGCACCCAGAGGACCACCCTGAACATGCCTGCTAGCTACACCTTTTCCCACCTCCTTATGAATATTCATACAAGACTCCCGTAAAGGGAATTTCCCCAGTATTAACCAGTACTGTCTCATGCTTTCAAGCAGGCCACCCTGAATTCTCTCTGTCTCAGGGTATATTCCCTTTTCTACACTAAATTTGAAAATATTATTTTTCCATTGCAATAAATTGTTCTGTGCTGCATCTCCTCTGCCGTGTGTCGCTTGGTTAAATTCTTGCGCTAAGAAAACAAGAACCGAGTTCTCACAGCGGCTGTCAGCATTTCTGGTGCCGCGACACAGGTAGAGTTTTGCCTGCTGCACTGACTTTCGTTTCCTTTCACCAGTCCCAGACTACCTGCTTGCGTATCACTGCTTTTTCCAGTGTTGTTTCATTGAAGTTGTGGAGAAAAGTTGTTAAATCGCTTTGATTCTTTATGTGAATATAAGTAGCGCTCTCCTTTTGGCTGCTACTTCTGTACTATTCGTAATTATACGAACCATGTGGGTTGCCCTCAATATTCAGGCCACTCTGCTGCTTAGCGTCACATATTTCTGGCCGCATTTCAGACTCAGGACGTTTGCTGTTGCTCTGCAAATACCTGACTGCCACTTAGTGGCTACTGTGATTTATTTTCTAATCTGGTTTTCTGTTTATAAAACATTCTGTTTCTAGGGCCACGTTAAGAGTCCCTATCCCTCCAGGCTTTATGCATTTTCATACTCCTTCAGATTGTCCTTCAACAAACTTTCTATGCTGAAAAAGAGAGGTGCAGTCATGTAGATGCCTGGTTGCAGGGACTGCATCCAGGTATTCTATGTATTATAATCGGGCATCAGAAATGGTAAACCAGTAAGGTAGGGAAATTCTTGTCCGTGAGACATCTGGGCCCCCAGCTGGCAGTGGGGGCCACCTCAGTTGAGCCTGGAGATGTCCAGTTCTGGGGAGACCTAGCATGATGCATGGCAAACACCTGTGACCTCCTAGGGCCTCAGTCACATGGGAATTCAAGCAAGTGCCCTGTACCACTTTGTGGTCTAGATTGGCTCATGGGGACACCCACAACCTCCTGGACTTTGGTATATGTGTCTGTCATTGAACGATTCTCTTGGTTCCCTGGGACCCATCTCCCCTACTTACACTAAAAATATCCCTGGGCTGTATGTTTTAAAAACCTGAATGCCATTTGGTTAGGTGAGCTAAGAAACAAAAAACAAACAAACAAAAAACTTACCTTGTTTTCTAACACTGTTTGGCCTGGATACAATTCAGCTAACAATGAAAAAGGGCCAGAGAATTGAAATGTGAACTTCAACACTGTCCTACAGCTTGATCTTTTCTGTGCAAATCAGGAAAGTGGTCTGATGTTCCCTACGTGCAAGTCTTCATGGCCTCAGAACAGAACCCAGCTCTATGCAGCACCCGTGGACTTAAACCCAGTAAGACAGAAAACCACGCAGATGCACTAGGAGATCATCTTTTATTAAGGGAAAGGGACCCCAGGGCCCACGGTCCAACACCAGCTGCACATAGGGGCCCTCAGGGGCCCACACCTCCTTCTGAGTCCCCAGCACACCCATCCTATCCGAGTCTTGTGTAGAATGTAATACCATTTCAACCCCCGTCTTATGCTCCTCTTTATTCTCCTTTGCCTTGTACGGTAAGAAATAGCCCAGTTGGAATAACCTGCAGTGGGACTTCATACCATCCAGGGCCAGAGAAACTGCTCCCTTTACAGGAAGTCTAAATGAAGAAGGGACCATTAGAGTGCATGTTCCATTCTCAGTGAATGTTCTAATCCAGTGCAAGCAAAACCTCAGCCGGTTCTCGGAGGAACCCAGTGCATTGACCGTCACATTCAAGGCTCTCATTTTGGCCTCTGACTTAACGTGGAAAGGTATACAAGTTGTCCTTTCCCTTGCCGCACTCCACAGAAACAGCAGAGAGTCTGATTAGCCAGTCGGAAATACATGAATAGCAGGGCAGGTGACCAGCCGGCTACCCATGAAGGGGCAGCTATTGCTGATCTCTCCCAGGACCCAGATTGGAATTACAACAGGTCTGGAGGAATAAAGAATAGGGACGGACTCCACGGTCCAGTGCCTCCTGGCAGGGTCAGACGATGTCTTACAAAACCTGTTAACAATGAGAAAGTCGAAGCACAGGGAAAAGGTGAAAACCCTGCCCTCTTTCAGGGGTGCGTAGAGGAGGCCTCCCGAAAGTATGCTAACCTATACCCTGACTCTGCTCAAGGCCAAGTGTTACCAAGACCCAACTTGATTAGCCAGTCTACCCCAGATCTCAGGAGAAAACCACAGAAATTATAATTAGGGCCACAAACGCCTATGTCTCAATTGATAGAAGTGGCTTTTTGAGTATTTCATAATAGGAATCTGGCTGAGGAGGAAGGCAGAGTCCGGTGCAAGAACAGGTGAGATAAGGCCCAGGCTAAAATGATAGCTCTTTCTGTCAGTAGTGACCTGCAACCTCCAAGTCATCCCCAGGAACCTCAAAGCTTGCAAACCGATCACCAACAGGGTAACAGCCATCAAGGAGCCTGCCTTCAATCCAAGCAATCAGAGCACCAGGACAGAAAGTGCACACAGCTGCCCCTGGGCCGTGCCCAGTCTGTAAACAAGACAGCCACTGGGGAACGGATTTCCCTTCGTCCCGAAGGGGAAAGTGGGCATCCTCCCTCGAGATGGCACTAAGTCAAGACTGAGGGGGCCCAGGGATCCAGACAGCCCCCACTGAAGGGAGCATTCCAGTCCCCAATCTGGAACCCTGGCTGACCCTTGATGTGGCAGGTAAGAACACAGATTTTTTAAACGATAATCCGGCCTCCTACTGTGTATTAACTTCTCATGCTGGGCCACTTACCTCCAAAGGTTGTACTATAACTGGGGTCAATAATCTACCCCGTTCTTACTATTTTAATGCCTTACTCACATGTCAGTATAGACATCAGTTGATGGCACACTCTTTCTTACTTATGCCTGAGTGTCCTGCCCTGCTCTTAGGCAGAGAATTATTAAATAACATAGAGGCCATCATACCACTCAAAGGCACCAGTCCCTCCCAAACGGTCCTCACTGTAGGGCCAACAGATCACCTCTCTATGTCTGTCAATCTCAGAGCGAGTAAACCCTGCATCTGGAACGACAGGGTGCTCACATGAGCCCTTTGGGCTCAACCTGTGGTCATTAAACTATAGGACCCCAATAGGTACCCCAACAAAAAGAAATATTCCCTAATGTTAGAAGCAAAGAAAGGATTGGAGCCCTAAATTTCTAGATTCTTACAGCATGGCTACAAGCGTCCTGACAATCTCCTTGTAATACCCCCATTCTACCAGTCACAAAACCAAATGGGGAATATTAACCGGCACAAAACTTGAGAATCATAAACGAGGCAGGAACCCTCTTCATCCCTTAGCAGAGAACTCTTATACCTTGTGAACCAAATTCCGGGACATTGCCAATGGTTTAGTGTACTAGACATTAAAGATGTCGTATTCTTTTTATCACAGTGCACCTGTCCTTTCAGTTTCTATTTGCCTTTGAGTGGACAGATCCAAATACACGGAACACGCACAGTACACCCGGGCGTTATAGCTCTTGGGCTTTCAAGATAGCCCTCATCTGTTTGCACTAGCCCGAGGCAAAGATCTTTGAAAGTTACCGCTTAGGGAAGGCACTGTCCTACACTATGCAGATACCATCTTAATGTGTAGCCCTGCTGAGGAAACATCTGACAAGAATACCATCACAGTCTTACATTTTCTTGGAACAAGCAGATATAAAGTTTCAAATAACAGGGCACAATTAACCAAACAAAAAGTAACTTACTGAGGGTATATTATAATCCCTGGGATAAGGCGGCTCTCAGGAAAAAGCAAACAGGGCACACTAGAGTTGCCTAGCTCCCAAACCAAGAGACAACGCAGAACTTTGCTCGCAATGTATGGTCCTGTAGAATCCTGATTCCTGGATTTGGACTAACGGCTCATCCTCGCTCTGAGATCACTAAAGGGCCCGACACCGATCTTACAACGGGAAGAAGAACGAACGAGGGCATTTCAAGACATGACCAAAGGCCCTTATTGAGGTTCCTGCCCTGGAAATTCCCGACTTGGAACATCCAGGCACCTTATATGGGGCAGAGAAACAGGACCTCCTCACCAAAAACTGGGAGAACCACCTGATCCAGTTGGCTACGTTTCAAAGCACATGGACTTCATGGCCTGTGGATAGCCTGGTTGCCCTAGGACAATCGCAGCCACTGCCATTCTAGGGGAGGAAGCCCTAAAGCTGACTTTTAGACACACCTTAGAGGTCCTCATCCCCCATCAAGTGCAGCTAGTTTTAGAAACTCCTCGGTCACACTGGGCAATGGAAGGGCTGGCAGGGAAGTTAGGAGGTCAGCCACGGAAGCTGTAGCCCAGCTGGCCTTCTTCCTCTCTGCCCATTCCCTTTATTTCTTATTTTTTTATTTTTATTTTTTTTGAGATGGAGTCTTGCTCTGTGGCTTAGGCTGGAGTACAGTGGCGCACTCTTAGCTCACTGCAATCTGTACCTCTCTCGCTCAAGCAATTCTCCTGCCTCAGCCTCCGGAGTAGCTGGTATTACAGGCTCATGCCACCACACCTGTCTAATTTTTGTATTTTCAGTAAAGACGGGGTTTCGCCACATCGGCCAGGCTGGTCTTGGGCTCCTGACCACAAGTGATCGGCTGACCTTAGCCTCCCAAAGTGGTGAAATGGACAAATGCGAGTTACCAGGCTTGGCTCCATTCTTCTGATATAAATAGATCCTATACTATAGAAAACAAGCATGGGCTCAAGAAAATCGGAAGACCCTGAATCCTGAGGGTTGGAGGCTCATAGATTTGCAGCTCTTGCTAATGCCACCCATGAAAAATTGTTAGAAATGTACATAATTCCCTCCATGTGGGGCAGGACGATATGACCACCTGGATGGACCATGTGCTTACAGGTAAAGGCCTGGCAACCACAATAAGAAGGTGACTCCAGCCTGTGAACTTTGCTCTCAAAATTGCCATGTGGGCAGACAAAACAGGTCCCCTCCTCTATTAACCTCAATAAAGGTCCCCTCCTCTATTAACCTCAGTCCAGTGGTGAGGAACCTATCCTGGTGAGGAACCTATCCTAGTGAGGACTGGCAAATTCACTGCACCCAAAGGCCCTCCTTCCAGGTTTTAAAATACCTTTTAGTTTCTGTAGACGCCTTTACTGAATGGGTAGAAGCTTTCCCCACCAGAACAGAGAAAGCTACAGGAGTGGCCAAGGCACTGCCGAGAGTTCATAACAGGATTTGGCCTCCCCTGCTCCTTCCAGAGCGACGGAGGGCCCTGTTTTCTTGTAGCTGTGACCCAAGAGACAGCACAAGCTTTGGAAATTAAACTTCATCTCCACTCCTCATGGAGGCCACACTCCTCACGCAAGGTTAATAGGACTAATCAAACTTTAAGGCAGACCCTGGCGAAACCGTGCCAGGGAACTTCTGGACCTCGGTACACTCTGTTGCCTATAGCCCTCATGAGAATACGAGTGGCACCCAAGGAAAAGAGAAAACTTGGTCCGTTTGAAAAGACTTCTGGGAGACCCTTCCTGACCTTAGACCTGTTAATCAAACCAGAAACCCAGTCTAATACACAATATATTCAAAATCTAAGCCAGGGCTCAGGCGCGGTGATTCACAGCTGCACTCTCGTCACTTTGGGAGACCGAGGTGGGCAGATCACTGGAGGTCAGTGGTTCCGGACCAGCCTGGCCAACATGGCGAAACCCCCAAAATACAAAAATGACCCAGGCATGGAGGCGTGGGCCTTTAATCCCAGCTACTTGGGTGGCTGAGCCAGGAGAGTTGCTTGAACCCGAGAGGCGAAGGTTGCAGTGAGCCGAGACTGGACCGCTGCACTCCCGCCTGGGCGACAGAATGACACTCTGCTGCCTAAAAACAAACAAACAAACAAACAAAACTGCTGTCTTAGGAAAAAATCTAAGCCCTATACAGTGGGCTATCCAGGAGTATAGCGATGCGGTGCTGCCCTCATGTGGACAAGTGGAAGGCATCCCCACGATCATACCTGGAGACGGGGTTCTATTGAAAACTTGGAAGGAAGGCTTCCAGGCAAATCAACTTTTCTTTGTTCGTTTGTTTGATTTTTACTTCTTTTAAAATGACAGGGGCCCTAGTAAGTACCACTAACCACCCCGACGGCGGTCAAGCTGCAAGGAATAGCCAATAGGGTTCACATGGCCAGAATTAAAGGTTGCAGTACATATTTACGGGAACCAGAGGAAGCTACTAATGACACCTGCCAGCCCATAGAGGCTCTAAAGCATCTGTTCAAGAACACAATTCCAGATAAAGCAGTTCAAATGTCCCAAACAGAAAAAAAAAAAATGCTTTCTTACATAACTTTTATTCACAGCAATTCCCTTTCTGCCTTTACAATAATTATGCCAGTGCTGTCACTTTCATGGAATTCCAAGAGAGACAGTGTAGCTGATACTTTGTCGCTGGGTCACCTATCTGCGTCAATACCTCTGCAGGAACTAAACTAATAAGTGGACACCTCACCCAGGAAACCAGTTCTTTGCTCTATTTCCTATCAATAAAGCTACAACCTCTAGATTTCGCTGAGGCCATCCTCTCACAGAAACCCCTTATTCACCTGATCTTAATATATGTCCCAGGGACTGTCAACATATCCTATCAAAAGATAACTATGCCTTGTGGTCAAACCCTAAAGGAGGAGCTTTAATTAAAGAACTTATTAATGCCACTGCCCAACTCCAGCATTCATTTTTGGACCCAGTAACCACTACCAACTTGGCTGCACATAACCTTTCACTTACAGGCCACAAAACAGGAGACCCCTTTTATAGACCCTCCACTGCTTTCACCAGAGTAATGCAAAATATTTTGCAGCAGAAATTTCACCACCACAAGGAATGTTTGTGGTTTGTGGTACATCTGGGGTATATGAGATATTGTGATACAGACAACAATGTGTAATAAACACATCAAGGTAAATGGGGCATCTATCACCTCAAGTATTTATCTTTTGTGTTACAGATAATCCAATTATACTCTTGCTATTTTTAATGTACAATTATATTATTACTGACTGTAGTCACCCTGTCATGCTATCAGATAGATTTGTACGTATTAATCATCTGCACTTCCCCCCACCCCCACTAACCTTCCCAGCCTCTGGCAGTCATCCATTCCACTCTCTATCTCCAGTACTTCAGTTGTTTAAGATTTTTGCTCCCACCAATAAGTGAGACCATGCGAAGTTTGTCTTTTTGTGCCTGGCTTATTCCACTTAACGTAATGACCTTCAGTTCCATCCATGTTGTTGCACAAGACTGAATCTCATTCTTTTCTATGGCCGAAACGCACTCCTTTGTGTATATGGACCGCGTTTTCCTTACCCATTCAGCTGTTGGTGGACACTTAGTTTGCTTCCAAAGCTTGGCTACTGTGGACAGAGCTGCAACCAACACGGGAGTGCAGATATCTCTGCGGTGTACTGACTTCCTTTCTCCTGGGAGTATACCCAGCAGTGGGATTACTGGATCACATGATTGATCCATTTTCAGGTTTTCGAGGAACCTCCAAACTGTTCTTCATAGTTGTCATAGTAAATTATATTCTCAACAAGAGTGTATGAAGCTTCCCTTTTCTTCACACCCTCGCCAGCATTTGTTATTGCCTGGCTAGACTACCCCTTACCATGCAGGTGCATTTCTGTCTCCATGCTGACTGTTACTTCATCCTTCTATCTCCCACAGTGCTTCCTACAGCATAGGTTCTTTGGCTCTCTTTTGGTTAATGACACGTCTCTTTCTTTTCAGGTATATGAGAGGAGATTTAATTCCGCACCTTGAGAAGAGACTGGAAGAAATGACATCTGGCTACTTGTCCAAGAAGGAACATCAGACCCTAAATGCATAATCTCTTTAATGATTGAGGAGAAAAGAGGATCAAATTGCTCTTTCCTACAATCGAGCAGGATATGGCTGAGGCCTCCTAGCATGTGTTAGTGAATAAAATGGCCTCCCAGAGGCTAAGAAATTTCTGTCAGTAAACGTTGGTCTTTTTCCCTAAGCATTTCATTTGAAAGGATAACTTATTTGTTGGTTGGTTGATTTTCCCACCTGTGCTGGCAGACATGATTAACCCATAAGGTAAATACTATTACAGTCGTGGTTTCTGCAGCAGCCCACATTGTTGTAGCTGGTATTTATAACTGCCTTCTTTCACTCCCCATTTCTCATTCCCTTTGCCTTGAGATGGCATGTCAGCTGCTCATGGTGCTTGGTCTGGCAGGATGACTCAAACCTTCATTACGGAACAGTCTGAACCATTAGATGTCCTGCCTAGATGGCGTTGCTGTAATTTTTCATTAACTCTGATCATAAAACACAGGAGTACTAAGAAGCTCTCTAGATATGTCAGGCATAGTGTTCCTTAGCCCCTGGTCTAGTAGGAACCGAATATCCGTGTTTTTTGTTTGTTTGTTTTTGTTTTTTAATTTCCATCAGCCGAGCCAGTAGTGGATCCCCTCAAGCCAGTCTCTTAGTTCAGATGCATGAAGAGTTCAAAGTGGTCAGCTTGTAGACACAACTTCCATTTCAATGGAATCATTTTTGGTTCCCCTGTTGAAAAAATTTCTCAATTCGTAACTAATACCTCTAGTGCAACAGAGCCAAAAGTTTGCTTCTTGATATCAAAGTTTGGTTTTGCAGCACAAGAAGCAAAATTTTGCTGCTAGATACCCAGGAGTAACAGTGAGAGAGGCCTGCATATTGCCTCCTTCATTCTTGAGGACATAGATGTAGCTATAGGAAAAATAGTTCCATATACTTGATGCTGCAATACAGCATTGCCACCTCCTAGACTGTCAGCCAAGCCCCCAAGGCACTGCCGGGAAGGCATTCCTACATCTCAGGTTTTAAAAGATCATTGCACTGTACTATTGAGTCAACCATTTCAGCATGGGGAAGAACATCAGGAGACTCGTGTAATGCATTAGTATGATCTCATTGCCATATTCATTTCCTGTAAAGTGAGTTGCATGTTTAAAACTGGTGCAGTATGGGATACCACGATAGTTGATACAGCCTTTCGTTACAGCCTTTCCTAATACCACAGTGTTGGTTTTCTTGAAGCGCCGTGGGTAGGAATGAAAATCCTTATGCAGAAGAAGAGTCTATTTGAGGAAGATCAAAGTGATGCCCCTTTACCTGTGGAAGCTGACCAAAGTAATCACCGTGCCACCTGGAAGCTTACTGACCAGTCTGCCACATGGTGCCATACTGGGGAATCAGCGCTGGTCTCTGCAGCTAGAAGGTGGAATAGTCAGCAGTTACTGTAGTGAGATGGACCTGGTAAATGAAAGTTCATGTTGCTAAGCCCATGAAAAACCTCTATCTCAGCCACCATAGTCATGATGCACCATAACTGCTTA
This sequence comes from Callithrix jacchus, assembly GCF_049354715.1. Classification (NCBI taxonomy): domain Eukaryota; kingdom Metazoa; phylum Chordata; class Mammalia; order Primates; family Cebidae; genus Callithrix; species Callithrix jacchus. The sequence continues at coordinate 132,466,957 of NC_133524.1, read as the reverse complement.
AAAGATAGCGGGGTGCACCTAAGGATGTATGGATGTGGGTCAAGTAGCTTATTGTGGCCTTGGCGAAGACCACAAGTATATGGGTACCTCAGTTCTACAACTTTAAGAAGTTAGACCTGCCAGTAACCCAAATGAGCTTGAAAAGAGTTTCTCTCTGAGTCTTCAATTAGTCACCAGCCTGGTTGATACCTTAACTTTGATTTTGTGAGACCCTAAGCAGAGAATCATATCCAGACTGCCTGGATTTCTGATCTACAGAACTGCTTATATATTTGCGTTGTTCTAAGCTGCTAAATGGGGGGTGATTTCTTTTGCCGCAGTAACAAACTAATACATGTGGTGCCTGCATATTCGGAAGTAACAAATGAAAATCAGTTATGATGTTTTTTATTATCTAGTCTACTGCTCACAGGGAACTACACATGAGACCACCGGTGTAGGATGAGAGAATTTTCTCTTTATTCTGGGCCCAATCCATGCTAGCAGGGTTTCAGTCACTTGTCAATGGGTCACGGTACTGAACAACATTGAGGAATGTACTAAAACAAGCATCTATTACAAAAAAACAAACCCCAAAGTTAACCTTGTTGACTTTGCGTAACTACCAAAACTGGGGATATGCCAGACCTGGATCCTTAGAAGACTGGCCTGGCATCCCAGCACATCTCCAGGGCAAACTCACTGGACCAAAGAATGGGGATGTCAGGCCCAACAGTCAATACCAAGGGATTTTATTGCATCAAGTCATGGGTTCCTTAAGTTCCTCCTCTTAATTATCGACAGTAGTTCAAATGTCCCAAAAGGAAAAAGTGCTTTCCTACATACCTTTTATCCAGAGCAGTTCCCCTTCTGCCTTTACAGTAATCATGCCAGTGCTCCCACTTTCGTAGAACTCCAGGACAGACAGTGCAGCTGAAACTTTGTCACCGGGTCACCTATCTGAGTCAATGCATCTGCAGGAACTAAACTAATAAGTGGACACCTCACCCAGGAAACCAATTTTTTTGCTCTATGATGTCCCTGGACTGGCACCACCTCTATTTCCTGTCAACAAAGCTACAACCTCTAGGTTTTGCTGAGGCCATCCTTGCATGAAAAGCCCTTGTTCGCCCCATCTCAACGTATCCCCCAGGGACTGTCAACATAGTCTGTCTAAAGATAACTCTGCCTGTGGTCCAACCCTAAAAGGGGAACTCCATTGAAAGATCTTACTAATGCCGCCACCGAACTCTACCATTCATTAACGGGTCCAGTAACCACTGCCGACTTAGCGGCACAGAAACCTTCAATTATACGCCAGAAAACGGGAGACCCCTTTTATCTGCCCTCCACTGCTTTCACCACTTTAATGCAAAATACTTTTGCAGCAGAAATTTCAGCATCAAACAAATTTTGGGGGTTTGAGGATCTTCAGCATATCTACAATTACCCACTGTGGAACGGGCGATGCTCTATCACTTACGTTTCCCTTATCTAACTTTCACATGGGCTAACACGTCTCTCCCTTTCCCCATGTACCAGCATAGCAAGATTCAGCTCCCAGCAAGACCCTGTATTCCCTTAAGTTTACTACTGCCCTCTCTATGGGGATTATCATGGTCAGCTACGGGAGGTAGAGCCTCAACATCCAGCATAACCCGTTTGAGGAGATGACGGTGGCCCTCCCACGAACGGCAGAAGGCCTCCCTACACTTCAACAGCAGCTGGACTCCCTAGCCATTATAGTCCGACAAAACCGAAAAGGCTTCAGTCTTCTCACAGCTGGTCAAAGACACACGTTTGCATGTGAGAGATGAATGCTCTTTTTACATCAGTCTGGTCTAGCCCAAGAAAGTATCAGAAATGTCATCACCCAGGCAAACGAAATGAACACTTTAGGAACTTCCATGGGAACTGGAAGCATTAGCTATTGTCTGCTCTGCTCCCTTTAACACTGCCAGTCGTTAACATACTTTTAGCTTTGACTTTTGGTCCCAGTGTGTTTAAAATGCTGATTTCTTACTCTCTTGCTTACAGCTTCTCCAGGTCCATATGATGGTTTTGCAAGGTTTTCAACCTTGGGTTGCTAATGAGCTATCTCATGTCTTGCCCACCAGTCCAGTGAAACATGTGGTTCCCACCCCGTAGGATCAGGCAGGAAGAGACGTTAGGGCCCAGTCTAGGCAGGGAGAATGCCCCACTCAGCAGGAAACAGCTTTAGAAGAACATTAAGAGGCCTAAAATAACACACGTGTATTACCAACAGATCTGCAAGTCAAGACCAGGAAGGCTCAACCGGCCTCTCTGCTGAGTCTCTCCCAAGGCCAACTCTAAATGGGCCGGCTGGGTGCTAATGTGGAGACTGTGGAATAATCCACTTCTGAGCTTATTCAGGTTATTGCTCATTTAGATCTAGTTCCTTAAGGTGGTAGGAGTGTGGTTCCCATGTTTTGGTTGGCTGTCATCCAGGGACTGCTTTAAACGCTTAGAGCCACCTATACCTTTTCGGGAGCACTGCTTTATCCTCAAAGAGGGCCTGCTGTGTCACATCCTTCTTGTGCTTTGACTCTCTTAGCTCTTCTTCTGCTCCTGCTTGAGGAAAATGCTCCACTTTTCAAGGATTCCGCTGCCAGGTCTGGCCCAGCCACACCACACTCATGTCTCATTGTTAACTGACTTGAGACCTTAATTCTCCAGCAAAATCCCACCATAGCAGTATTAGGATTAGTGCTTGATTGAGTATCCGGGAGATGGGAATCTGGGGAATCAGACTACAGCTGTCTCAGTCAGCTCCAGCTGCTATCACAGAATACCACAGACTGGGTGGCTTCATCACCAGGCATTTCTTTCTCATCGTTCTGGAGGTTAGAAGTCCAAGATCAGGATGCCAGTGTGCTCAAATTCTGGTGGGGGTCCTCTTCCTGGCTTGTAGTCAGCCACTTTGCTATATCCTTACATTTTGAAGAGGCATGGAAGAACACATTCTCTTTTCTCTAATTAGAAGGGCGTTAATCTCATCATAGGGACCCAACCATCATGACCACATCTAAACCTAATGACCTCCCAAACAGTCTACCTCCAAATATCATCCCATTGGGATTTAGGGTTTCGTCGTATGAATTCTCAGAGGTCACACATATTCAGTCCGTTCATAATGCCTGTCAACCACGCAAGCCAGAATTGGGCAGCCGCATTACGACAGGACCAACTGGGATAGCCCTGAAGGACAGTGGAGAAGGGAAATCCTCCCAGAGGAAAGAACTTTGAGCATTGCTACTGTGTGGAGGAGAGATGGCCAGACTTTTAAGTGTGTATCCTTGTACAGGCTGTGTCTCATTTATTGGCCGAATGATTAGGGACTTTGAGGACACATGATTGAAAATCTGTGACAAGGAGGTCTGGGGAAAAATATGTGGACAGACCTGTCCGAGTGGACATTCAATGTGAAGATATTTGAGTCTCATGAGAGTTCTCACCAAAGGGTAACCTCAGCAGAGCAGAATTGCAATAATCTGATGGATAAGATACCTATCATCGAGATATTAATTAGCCTCTTTCTCTAACACTTGTGTCATAACCACACAGGCTCACAGAGTGGTCCAGGTGACAGGCATAGAGATTATGCTTCAGTAGCACCGACTTCCACTCACCAAGGCCAACCTGTCTACAGTTGATAGAGACATGAAACAGCCAAGGGTCCCTAGTGAAATCCCGCCATCAAGCCCAAAGTGGCCCGAAGGTTTAAAAATCGGACTGCCCATCCCAAATGAAACCCGCGACTGAGAGGAAGAACTGGCACTGCTTGTTCACCCTTTCCCAACTGATTATTTCTTAAGAATGCCCACACTTCCACTGGGAGAACAGGGCGGAGCCACAGGAAGGTTGCGCCTTGTGCAGGGGTAGCGGTGGGAGCCTGGTCTCTTTGGTGACTATGTGGTGGCCCCGAATGAATCTGGGAGGTGGTAGCCTGTTAATAGCACTCCCTCTCACTTTGCTGAGAGTCGTTTTCCTTTTCCCCCAATAAATTCCGCTCACACCTTTCAATGTGTGCGCGAACCGAATCTTTCCTGGTCATGTGAAAAGAACTCAGTTTTAGCTGAACTAAGGAGCAAAATTATACAACATAGCCATTGTTGTATGACTGCTAGTGTACAACCTGCCAGAAACAGAGCAACACTGAGCCTCTTATATGGCACCTGTCTCCAGGGTGATCAGTCAGCGACCAGATGGCAGGTAGGACCTTCCTACATTGGACCATTTCCATTATGGAAGGGACAGGGCTGTGTTCTTACTCAAATAAGACAGTTATTCTGAATATGGATCTTCTTTCCTGCCAACAGTACTTTGAGAAAATCAACATTCGTGCACTTGGAAAAATACCTCATATACCATCAAGGTATTTGTCACAGAATCACCTCTAAACAAGGCAGTCACTTCACAGAAAATTTAGTGCAGCAATGGGCCCGTTTTCACAGGAAATCACTGGAATAACTGGTCTTATTTTTTATATTCTCCTCTCCCCCCATGATCTTTTTTTCTTTTTTGAGATGATACTGTGCTTCCCACGCTGGTCTTGAACACCAACTCAGCCTCCCAAAGTCTCCGCCATTATCTGAAAGCGACCGGATCAACAGGACAGTGGAATGGACTTGTGGAACTGTTACAGTGCTAGCCAGTTGGCAGTACCTTGCAGGTCTGACAAATTACTTTTAGGAAGCAATGTCTGCTGTATGTATGCATCCAACATACTTTGCTTTCTCTCCCATAGTCAGGATTCATGGGTCCTAGAATCAAGGGGTATAACTGGGAGTGTCTCTACTCTCTATTCACCCCTGTGACCCACTAGCAAAAATGCTTCCTATTTAGGCACTGCTGACCTAGAAGTCTTATTTCCAAAGGAAGAATTGCTTGTGCCAAGGGACACAACAGTGATTCCATTGAAAAGAGATTCATACTGCCAGCTGGCCATCTTGGTCTCTTCATCACTTTCCATCTAGAGGCAAAGGAGGGGGTCATCTACTGGCTTGGGATGATGAACCTGACGATCAAAGGGGGACTAATTGAACTACACCAGGAGCTAAAAAAGGGTGTGTCTGTTGTGTCTAGAGAGCTTCTAAGTCCTCCCATGTTTTTTGATTACACTTAATGGAAAATTACAGCAACCCAATCCAGGCAGGGTATCTAATGGTCCAGACTGTTCAGTAATGAAGGTTTAAGTCATCCTGCCAGGCCAAGCACCATGACCAGCTGACATGCTATCTCAGGGCAAAGGGAATGGGAAATGAGCAGTGAAAAAGAGACAGTTATAAATACCGGCTACAACAATGTGAGCTGCTGAAGAAACCAGGACTATAATACTTCATACCTTGGTGAGTTATTAACTCATCCCCCTCCTCAGGTGGAAGAACAAACAAACAACAAAAGTACAGCTTTTACTATCAGAGATTTATGAAACTTTAAAAGCTCCCACTTATTTTTCTTAGCTTCTGGAAGGGAATTCTCTTCACTTCAAACTACAGGGAGCTTCAGCAATAACTTGTTCCACCCTACAGCATACCTCCTTGTTTCTCCTTGGTCTTTGCACTAATGCAATTATTTTTTCCTCATGTGCTTAACTTTTCTGAGATGGCAGTGGGAATCTATTTCTTTAAGCGCCTTCTTGAGTGGCTGAATTCACACAACTTTTTTAAACCTGAAATTAAAGAGGTATTCCGTTAACCAGAGGATACCTACAGCATCTATGATATGTAAGAAGTAGTAGTGGATAGAAAATAGAGCTTACAATCTACATGCAAATAGAAAATGCATCCTCATGGAAAAATACAAACTAGAAAAATACGAAGTGAGTCACCTGAGGGCCCATGCCCACTCCCAGATTATGATAAATTTGGAAGGCTCCATGGCATTAGAAGGAAGTGTTAGAATAAGACAATATCAACCTACATGCCTGTGGAAATAGCATGAACTATGACTGAGGGCCAGGGATTAGGAAGAACAAGACATGATTTGTTCCTGCTCCTGTCCCAACTTGGGCACAAGTGCTTGAAACAATAGAAGAGTTTCCTTTTGCACCTACCTTGCTGCTTCCTTGAGGGTAAATTCAACAAATTGTCTCTTGACTTTCAGAGATCCTTGTACTTCTTCTTCAAGCAAAATGAAAATTCTTTCATAATCTGAAGATATTTTAAAAATTATTATTTCTACAATTATAAAAATGAAATAGACCTCAACCTTAGTGCATCCACTAACACAGTATACATTTTTAAATGGGCTACAATGTTACATAGTGTTTGTGTTTTGCATGTTTAAATCACAGCATCTGTATATTACTAAGGAAACTATCATGAACACTAACAAAAAGCACGTAAGCAGATGTATTAGAAATTTTCAGTGAAATTAAGGAGAAGCCATGCTAAACTATATACAGATCCAATTCAGCCAAACAATGAGTTCAAGAGGCATCGTAATTGTGTTCTAAATCATAGAATGAGAGACTTCTCAGGCTTTCATTGATATACATTCTTGCACTACTTACTTCGCCCACACCTTCGAACTTCTTTCATTAATTGATATTTTACATCATCATTAAATTTCTTTGCCATAGCAGGAGATATTTGTGGCGTATTTGGCAGTTTCCATTGAAGACATCGCTGTGACTGGTGAGTCACCTGCAGAGACATTGTTGTTTTGGGTTCCTACCACAAACTCATTGCATTAATTTTGTAAAGCAGCTCATCTTTGCTGAGACTAATGCAGTTATAAGAGAAAGAATCTAATGGTTTGGGTGGCATATGCTCTCCTGTCATATTTATACTCTCTAGTGGAGCAGAATCTGACAGGAAGCCATCAGGAGGGGTTTGGCCATATTCCAACTCCTCCTCCTTGATATCGTTAATGACAGTAGCATTTGGAAACCAAATGTAAAAGCTGAGCTGCGAGGTAAGTGCATTATGTCACCCCCACAGGTATATCCCTCTGCTGCTCAGTTTCTAGGAAGTTACCTCATAAAGCAGGCGAATAAACCAGGTGGCTATCCGAGACCCCTCAAACTGAGCTCAAGAAAGGCAATACAACAAAACCACCTACTTCCCTGCAGGACACTATGCATGCATACGGAAACCAGGTAGGACAGTACAAGCAATACACAAACATACACAGATCCCTGGTACTCCTGGATGAAGTACAAGCTCCTGACATATTACTACGCCCTGGTGGAACCACTGACAAGGAGTTATCAGGTGCTTCTGGGCGGTTTTTCATCTTCTCCTCATGGAGATTACGATTGTTGTTGGCGTCTGGAAACAAAATGAAGAGGTCGAGCTATGAGGCTAAGTGCATAATGACAACCCCACAGGTATACCCCACTGATGCTCAGTTTCTAGAAAATTATCCCGTAAAGCAGGACGATATGCCAGGTGGCAATCAGAGAACCCTGAAATTCAGGCAAGAAAAGATAATACCACAAAACCACCTTCTTCCCTTGATGACACTATGCATGAATATGGAAATCAACTAGGACAGTACAACTTATAAGAAAACATGTACAGATCCCTGATACTCATGGCTGGAAAATACCAGCTCCTGCCATATTAATACACCCTGATGCAACAGTGGACAAGAAGTTATGAGGTGCTGGTTGGACTTTTTGTATCTTCTCTTCACAGACATTGTGAGTGATGGTAGCATCTGGAAACCAAATGAACAGGTTGAGCTGCGAGGTAAGTGCATTATGTCAACCCGGCAGGTATACCTCTCTGATGTTATGTTTCTAGGAAATTATTTCATAAAGCAGGAGAGGATATGCCAGGTGACGATCTGAGATACCTCAAATTGAGCTCATGAAAGACAATATAACAAAACCACCTTCTTCCCCTTATGACAGTATGCATTCATATGGAAACCAAGTAGGACAGTACAACTAGTAAACAGATGTACACAGATCCCTGGGACTCATGGCCAGAATACCAGCTCCTGCCAAATTAATACGCCCTGGTGTAACAGTGGACAGCAAGTTATCCGGTGCTGGCTGGCTGTTTTTAAAGTCTTTTCGCCGACATTGTGAGTGACGGTAGCATCTGCAAATCTAATGAACAGGTTGCATTGTGAGGAAAGTGCATTATGTCAACCCCACTGGTATATCCCTCTGATGCTGAGTTTCTAGGAAATTATAGCACAAAGCAAGAGGACATGCCAGGTGGCAACCTGAAACCCCTTAAATTGAGCTCACGAAAGATAATAAAACAAACCACTTTCCCCTCTTCATGACATTATGCATGCATATGGAAACCAAGGAGGACAATCCAACTTACAAGAGAACATACAGAGATCACTGGCACTCATGGCTGGAATACCAGCTCCTGCCATATTAATAAGCCCTGGCAGAATAGCTGACAAGATGTTATTAGGTGCTGGTTGGCCATCTTCCATCTTCTCTTCACGGACATTGTGAGTGACGGTCGAGTCTAGAAACCAAAACAACAAGTCAAGCTGTGAGGTAAGTGCATTATGTCAATAACATGTATGTATGCCTCTCATGCTCAGTTTTTAGGACATTATCTCATAAAGCAGAAGGATATTCCAGGTGGCGATCTGAGACCCCTCAGATTGAGCTCACAAAAGATAATACAATAAAACCACCTTCTTCAACTTATGACACTGCATGCATACGGAAACCAAGTAGAAACAACGAGTAAAGAAACATACACTGATCCCTTGTACTCGTGGGCGGAATGCCAGCTCCTGACAGATTAATAAGCACTCATGTAATGGTTGGCAAAAAGTTATCAGGTGCTGGATGGCCATTATTTATCTTCTCTTCACAGATATTGTGAGTGACTGTAGCATCTGAAAATCAAATGAAAAGGTTGAGCTGTGAGGTACATGCATTATGTCAACCCCACAGGTATGTCCCTCTGATGCTCAGTTTCTAAGAAATTATTTCATAAATAAGGAGAAGATATGCCAGGTGGTGATCTGAGATCACCCAAATTGAGCTCACAAAAGAAAGTACAACCAAACTACCTTCTTTCCTTGATGACACCATGCATACATATGAAAACAAAGTAGGACAATCCAACTTACAAGCAAATGTACACAGATACCTGGTAACTCATGGATGAAATACCATCAGCTTCCATATTAATAATCCCAGGTAGAACTGTTTACAAGACGTTATCAGGTACCGGTTGGTCATTTTGCATCTTATCTTCACGGACATTGTGAGTGAGAGTAGGATCCGGAAAATATAATAGGTTTAAAATTTGGAAAGAAATAAAACCATCATTAGTCACAGATGATATTGCTCTGTACATAGAAAATGTCAAACAGGCCAGACGTCCTCCAAGATGGATGAATAGGAACAGCTCCAGTCTGCAGTTCCCAGTGAGAGAGCGACAGAAGATGAGTGATCTGTGCATTTCCAACTGAGATACCAAGTTCATCTCATTGGGACCGGTTAGACAGTAGGAACAACCCAAGGTGGGTAAGCCGAAGCAGGGTGGGGCATTGCCTCACCTGAGAGGCACAAGGGGCCAGAGTACTCTCTCTCCCAGCCAAGGGAAGCCATTAGGGACTTTTCTGGACACTTCAGTACTCCGGCTCAGATACTGCACTTTTCCCACAGTCTATACAACCTACAGACCAGGAGATTCCCTCTGGCACCTACAATGCCAGTGCCCAGGTTTCCAACATGAAACTAGGCAGCCATTTTAGTCAAGTGGCACCTGGAACGCCAACGAGAGACAACTGCTCATTCCCCCTGAAAAAGGGTGCTGAACCAGGGAGCCAAGTGAGCTGGCTCAGCAGGTCCCACCCCTACGAACACTAGCAAGCTAAAATCCACCGGCTTGAAATTCTCGCAGCCAGCACAGCAGTCTGAGTTTGACCTGAGATGTTCGAGCTTGGTAGGGGGAGGGGCACCCACCATTGCTGACGCTCCAGTAAGAGGTTCCACATTGCTGTGTAAACAAAGCCACCAGGAAGTTTACACAGCAGCTGGGCAGAGCCCAGCATGGCAGCTCAGCAAGGCCTCTCTGCAGGCAGACTGTCAAGCAGATTCCCTTCTTGCTGGGCAGGGCATCTCAGAAAAAAACAAAAGAGGGCAGATTGTCAGGGACTTACAAAGCTCCCAGCTTCCTGGGATAGAGCACCTGGGAAAAGGGACGGTTGTGGGTTCAAATTCAGCAGACTTAAACATCCCTGCCCAGCAGCCCTGAAGGGAGCAATGGATCCTTCAGCACAGTGCTTGAGCTCTGTTAAGGGACAGACTGCCTCCTCAAGTGGCTCCCTGACCCCCCGTGTATCCTATCTGTGAGTCATGTCATACGAGAGAGCTCTGGCTGACATCAGGCAGGTACCCTTTTGGGACAAAGCTACCAGAGGACAGAACAGGCAGCAATCTTTGCTGTTCTGCAGACCCCACTGGTGACTCCCAGGCAAGCAGGGTCTGGAGTGGACCTCCAGCAAACTCCAGCAGACCTGTAGCAGAGGAGCCTGACTGTTAGAAGGAAAACTAACAAACAGAAAGAAATAGCTTCAACATAAACAGAAAGGGCGTCCACTCAGAAGCTCCAGCCAAAAGTCACCAACTTCAAAGACCAAAGGTAGATAAATCCACAAAGATAGGAAGGATCCAGCACAAAAAGGCTGAAATCACCAAAAGCCAGAATGCCTCTTCTCCTCCAAGGGATCACCACCCCTCACCAGCAAGGGAACTAAACTGGATAAAGAATGAGTGTGATGAACTGACAGAAGCAGGCTTCAGAAGGTGAGTAATAACAAACTTCTCTGAGCTAAAGGAGGATGTTCTCACCCAATGTAAGGAAACTAAGGATCTTGACAAAACGTTAGATGAAATGCTAACGAGAATAACCAGCATTGAAAAGAACATAAACGACATGACAGAGCTGAAAAACACAGCACGAGAACTTCATGAAGCATATACAAGTTTCAATAGCCGAATCGATCAAGCAGAAGAAAGAATACCAGAGATTGAAGATCAACTCAATGAAATAAAGTGAGAAGGCAAGATTAGAGAAAAACAGTGAAAAGAAATGAACAAAGCCTGCAAGAAATATGGGATTCTGTGAAAAGACCAAATCTATGTTTGATCAGTGTGTCTGAAAGTGATGGGGAGAACAATACCAAGCTGGAAAACACTCTTCAGGATATTATCCAGGACAACTTCCCCAGCCTAGCAAGGCAGGCCAACATTCAAATACAGGAAATACAGAGAACACCACAAAGGTATTACTCGAGAAGAGCAACTCCAAGGCACATGATCGTCAGATTCACCAGGGTTGAAATGAAGGAAAAAATGCTAAGGGCAGCCAGAGAGGAAAGGTCAGGTTACCCACAAAGGGAAGCCCATCACACTCACAGCAGATCTCTCAGCAGAAACCCTATAGGCCAGAAGACAGTGGGGGCCAATATTCAGCATTCTAAAAGAAAAGCATTTTCAACCCAGAATTTCATATCCAGCCAAACTAAGCTTCATAAGCGAAGGAGAAATAAAATCCTTTACGGACAAGCAGATGCTGAAAGATTTCATCACCAACAGGCCTGCTCTACAAGAGCTCCTGAAGGAAGCACTAAACGTGGAAAGGAACAACCAGTACCAGCCATTGCAAAAGCATACCAAACTGTAAAGACCATTGATGCTGTGAAGAAACTGCGTCAACTACTGGGCAAAACAACCAGCTAGCATCAAAATGGCAGGATCAAATTCACACACAACATTATTAACCTTAAATGTAAATGGAATAACTGCCCCAATCAAAAGACACAGACTGGAAAATTGGATAAAATGTGGGTTTGTTATAAATAGCTCTTATTTATAAATAGCACACCCATCAGTGTGCTGTATTCAGAAAACCCATCTCTTGTGCAAAGACACACATAGGCTCAAAATAAAGAGATGGAGGAAGATTTACCAAGCATTGGAGAGCAAAAAAAAAAAAAAAAAAAACAAAAAAACAAAACAAAACAAAACCAAACCAGGGGTTGCAATCCTAGTCTCTGATAAAACAGACTTTAAACTGACAAAGATCAAAGGAGACAAAGAAGGGCATTACATAATGGCAAAGGGATTAATGCAACAAGAAGAGCTAACTATCCTAAATATATATGCACCCAATACAGGAGCACCCAGATACATAAAGAAAGTTTTGATGGTCTACAAAGAGACTTAGACTCCCACACAATAAGAGTGGGAGACCTTAACACACCACTGTCAATACTAGATGGATCGGTGAGATGGAAAATTAACAAGGATATCCAGGACTTAAACTCAGATCTGGACTAAGCGGACCTAATAGACATCTACAGAACTCTCCACCCCAAAACCACAGAATATACTTTCTTCTCAGCACATCATCGCACTTATTCTAAAATTGACCATATAATCGGAAGTAAAACACTCCTCAGTAAATGCAAAAGAATGGAAATCATAACAAACAGTCTGTCAGACCACAGTGCAATCAAATTAGAACTCAGGATTAAGAAACTCACTCAAAACCGCACAACTACATGGAAACTAAACAACCTGCTCCTGAATGACTACTGGATAAATAATGAAATGAAGGAAGAAATAAAGATGTTCTTCAAAGCCAATGAGAAAGAAGACAGAACATTCCAGAATCTCTGGAACACATTTAAAGCAGTGTCTAGAGGGCAATTTATAGCACTAAATGCCCGCCAGAGAAGTGAGGGAAGTTATAAAATCAACACCCTAACGTCACGATTAAAAGAACTAGAGGAGCAAGATCAAACAAATTCAAAAGCTAGCAGAAGGCAAGAAACAACTAAGATCAAAGCAGAACTGAAGGAGAGAGACACAAACAATCTTTCAAAAAATGAATGACTCCAGGAGCTGGTTTTTTGAAAAGATCAACAAAATAGACAGTTGGCTAGCCAGACTAATAAAAAAGAAAAGAGATAAGATTCAAATAGATTCAATAAAAAATGATAAAGGGGATATCACCACTTATCCCACAGAAATACAAACTACCATCATAGGTTACTACAAACACCTCTATGCACATAAACCATTAAATCTAAAAGAAATGGTTAGATTCCTGGACACTTACACCCTCCCAACACTAAACTAGGAAGAAGTTGAATTCCTGAATAGACCAATAACAAGGTCTGAAGTTGAGGTTGCAATTAATAGCCTACCAACTAAACTATGTCCATGCCAGATGGGTTCACAGCCGAATTCTACCAGAGGTACAAAGAGGAGCTGGTATCATTCCTTCTGAAACTATTCCAAACAATATAAAAAGAGGGAATCCGCCCTAACTAATTTTTTGAGACCATCATCATGATATTAATACCTGGCAGTGATACAACTAAAAAAAGAAAATTTCAGGCCAATATCCATGAGGAATATCGATGCAAAAATCTTCAATAAAATACTGGCAAACCAAGTCCAACAGCACATCAAAAAGCTTATCCATCATGATCAAGTTGGCTTCATCCCAGGGATGCAAGGCTGGTTCAACACCTGCAAATCTAACCCATCACATAAACAGAACCAAAGACAAAAACCACATACTTATCTCAATAGATGCAGAGAAGGCCTTCAACAAAATCAACAGCCCTTTATGCTAAACATTCTCAATAAACTAGACATCGATGTATCATATCTCAAAATAATAAGAGCTATTTATGACAAACCCACAGCCAATATCATACTGAATGGGCAACAACTGGAAGCATTCCCTTTGAAAACTGGCACAAGACAAGAATGCCCTCTCTCACCATTCCTATTCAATGTAGTATTGGACGTTCTGGCTAGGGCCGTCAGTCAAGAGAAAGAAATAAAGGGTATTTAAATAGGAAGAGAGGACGTCAAATTGTCCCTGTTTGCAGATGACATGATTGTATATTTAGAAAACCCATTGTCTCAGCCCCAAATCTTCTTAAGCTGATAAGCAACTTCAGCAGTCTCAGTATACAAAATAAATGTGCAAAATTCGCAAGCATTCCTACACACCAATAATAGACAAACAGAGAGCCAAATCATGAGTGAACTCCCATTCACAATTGCTACAGAGAATAAAATACCTAGGAATACAACTAACAAGGGATGTGATGGACCTCTTCAAGAAGAACTACAAACCACTGCTCAAGGAAATAAGAGAGGACACAAACAGATGGAGAAACATTCCATGATCATGGTTAGGAAGAATCATACTGCCCAAAGTAATGTATAGATTCACTGTGATCCCCATCAAGCTACCAATGACTTTCTTTACAGAATTGGAAAAAACCACCTTAAACTTCATATGGAACCAAAAAAGAGCCCACATAGCTAAGTCAATCCTAAGCAAAAACAAAAGCAAAAAACAAAAAACTGGAGGCATCATGCTACCTGACTTCAAACTATATTACAAGGCTACTGTACTTAAAACAGTATGGTACTGGTACCAAAACAGAGATATACACCAATGGAACAGAACAGAGGTCAGAAACAATGCTACACAACTACAACCATCTGATCTTTGACAAACCAGACAGAAACAAGCAATGGGGAAACGTTTCCCTATTTAATGAATGGTGTTAGGAAAACTGGCTAGCCATATGCAGAAAGTTGAAACTGGATCCCTTCCTTACACCTTATACAAAAATTAACTCTAGATAGATTAAAGATTTAAACATGAGGCCTAACACCATAAAAACTCTAGAAAAAAACCTAGGCAATACCATTCAGGACATAGGCATGGACAAGGACTTCATGATTAAAACACCAAAAGCAATGGCAACAAAAGCCAAATTAGACAAATGGGATCTAATTAAACATAAGAGCTTCTGCACAGCAAAAGAAACTATCAATAGACTGAACCAGCAACCAATAGAATGGGAAGAAAATTTTGCAATCTACCCATCTGACAAAGGGCTAATATCCAGAACCTAAAGAGAACTTAAATTTACAAGAAAAAACCCAAACAACCCCATCAAAAAGTGGGCAAAGGTTATGAACAGACACTTTTCAAAAGAAGACTTATATGCAGCCAACGAACATATGAAAAAAACCTCATCATACCGGTCATTAGAGACACCACATTGAGATACCATCTCACGCCAGTTAGAATGGCGATCATTAAAAAATCAGGAGACAACAGATGCTGGAGAGGATGTGGAGAAATAGGAATGCTTTTACACTGTTGGTGAGAGTGTAAATTAACTCCACCATTGTGGGAGACAGTGTGACAATTCCTTAAGCATCTAGAAATAGAAATACCATTTGACCCAGCAATCCCATTACTGTGTATATACCCAAAAGATTTAAATCACTCTATTATAAAGACACATGCACACATATGTTTATTCTGGCACTGTTCACAATAGCAAAGAATTGGAACCAACTCAAATGCCTATCAATGATAGATTGGGTAAAAAAAATGTGGCACATACACACTATGGAATACAATGCAGCCATAAAAAAGGATGAGTTCATGTCCTTTTCAGGAACGTGGATGAAACTGGAGATCATCATTCTCAGCAAAGTGACACAAAAACAGAAAACCAAAGACCACATGTTCTCACTCATAAGTGGGTGTTGAACAATGAGAACACATGGACATAAGGAGGGGAACATCACATACTGGGGCCTGAGGGTGTGGGGGGCTAGGGGAAGAATAGCAGGGTGGGGGGGATTGGGGAGGGATAGCATTATGAGAAATATCTAATGTAGATGACGTGGCAATGGATGCAACAAATACCACCATGGCATGTGTATACCTATGCAACAAACCTGCACGATCCGCACATGTACCCCAGAACTTAAAGTATAATAAATAAATAAATAAGAAAATGTAAAACAATAAAATCATTACAGTGAATGAGAAAATTTAGTCAAGTTACTAGATATTATAAAAATGACTGGTATTTCTTTATAATTAATAGCAACAAATAATTAGAATATAAAATTTCAAATGTCATTAAAAACAGTACCCAAAACATCAAATGCATAGGAATAAATCTAATCAGAGGTTGCAGTGAGCCGAGATCACACCATTGCACTCCAGCTTGGGCAACAAGAGCAAAACTCCAAAAAAAAAAAAAAAAAAGAAATAGAATGATGCTGGTAGATATACCCTATTAAATATGAGATTTCTCATAGAGTAACTAAAACAGTGTGATATTGGAGAAATGACTGGCAAATACACCAAGGGAAGAGGACACAGAAGCCAGACACAATCTGGAAATACAAAACAGCCAGATTTACCACAGAAGAGCTCCTGTAAAACACTGTGGAAATGACAGTGCTTTATAATAAATGCACTTCATAAATGCAGGGAAAATACAAATCTTGAATCTTACCTCATCCCACTCCAAAACATTATGGAAGATGGATAGACAATCTAGTAAACACTTAAGATATTATCTTCACAAGTATAGAATGGGCGAGGATGTTTTTAATGAGGGTAGAAAAACACTAGCCGTAAAGAATGAATTGTTTAATTAAACATAATTAAATGGAAAACTTCTATTCCCCAAAAGACACTATTAAGACAATGAGAAAACGAAGTATATTTGTAGATTACATATTGTATAGTATATAGTATAGGTTATACATATAAATTTATATTAATTTCACACACCCTCACACACACACCATATATGTGCATACACACACATATACGTATATGTGTGTGTATATGTGTATACACACATATATTGGACAACAACTGAGTGGGATCCAGAACATATCCAGAACCATAAATCAATTTTAAAAAACCAACATCCCAATAAAATTTGGGGGGGAAAGCTCAATATGCACTTCATAAGAGTCATACTCTAATATGACTTTAATAATCACATCAAATACACCCGAACTCTGACTTTACTCCATTCCATGAATATTTATTTGATATGAATGGCAGATCTAGAAGAATACTTAGAATATTATCATCATGGCATTGAGTGATGCAAAGATGTTCTTAAAATAAAAAAAAAGGACTAGCCTTAAATAATGTGCTGATTAATAAATTTAAGACAATCTGTTCATCCAAAACACATTTTTGAGATAGTCCGAAAGCAAAATAGATTTGTAGAAGATACTAAAATTGCATATGTATTTGTATATATATATATATATATATATATACACATATGTGCCTGTTTATAACTGAAATCCAGAATATATGTAAACTACAAATCCATTTTTAAAATACAAATATCTCAACAAAATTTGGGGAAAAAGACCTGAGAAGTAACTTCTGAAAAGACGTAGTTAAATGGCCAATGAACACATAAAAAGGCACTCCCCAAAAACTCAATAAATAGCTGGGCGCCATGGCTCAGGCTTGTAATCCCAACACTTTGGAAGGCTGAGGTACGCGAATCACTTGAGCCCAGGAGTTGCAGACCAGCCTGGGCAACTTGGCGAAACCCCGTCTCTACCCAAAAATACAAAGATTCGCTGGGCTTGGTGGCGTGCACTTGTAGTCCTAGCTACTTGGGAGACTGAGAAAATAGAATCGATTGAACCCAGGAGGTTGAGGTTGCAGTGAGCCGAGATCATGCCACTGCACTCCAGCCTGGGCGAAAGAGGTAGACCCCGTCTCAAAAGACAAAAATCAAGAAATAAAAATATTTTTAAAAAATACAGTGCTCAATCTCATTAATCAGCAGAGAAATGCAAGTGTAAACATAAGGAGAGATCACTGCACACCCATCAGAATGGCTGGAATGAAAGACTAACTGGCTGCGCGGTGGCTCAGGCCTGTAATCCCAGCACGTTGGGAGGCCGAGGTGGGCCGATCACGAGGTCAGGATATCAAGACCATCCTGGCCAACATGGTGAAACCCTGTCTCTATGAAATACAAAATATTAGCCAGGTGTGGTGGCTTGCGCCTGTAGTCCCAGCTACTCCAGAGTCTGAGGCAGGGGAATCGCTTGAACCCGGGAGTTGGAAGTTGTAGTGGGCAGAGATCACACCACACCACTGTACCCCAGCCTGGGCGACAGAGTAAGACTCCGTCTCAAAAAAAAAAAAAAAAAAAAAAACGAAAAGAAAAGAAAGAGAGAGAGAAGGAAAAAGGAGAGAGAGAAAGAAAGAAAGAAATAGAGAAAGAGAGAGAAAGAAAGACTAACTGTACAGGGATTGAGCCAATGTGCCACAGCTGGAACTTCTGAATATTTAACTCAACTCTGATTTCCACACAGACACCCAAGGCTGTGGCCCAAAGGTCAGACAGAACCCAAAATAAGAGGTCCTTCAGGACTGAAATCAACCAACGGAGGAAAAGCACCCCACCCCAGGGTGAGGCAGAGCTCCCAAGGTCAGGTAGCCTCCCTCATGGCTGACACGGAGCTCCCCGAGTCCCACCATAGACTTAGATAATCCAAGGGATAGCACCCCCCTGCCCCCATGGAACCGGGAGACAGCACCCACAGATAATAATTTTAAAACCCGGCACCAAGAGAAAGCATCCGGCAAGCGTCCCTACTGGGGATAAACAGATCCACAGAAAAGCCAACACATCCTAGTTGAGAGCGAGCAACAACCAAGGACAAATGCACCCCACGGCCAAAAACAACACCCAAAGAAGAGTCCCTCACGTGCTGAGATAAAGCCCCTGATTGAGAGTGACCCCACAGGGTGACAATCACGCGTCCGGGGCACAGCCACCCCCAACCCAGCTCCTGAGCGCAGAGTCCCCAAGACAGAGTACCCACTCAGGGCTGCGACCACAGAAACACCAGCCGCCCCTGAGGCTGACACAGGTAACCAAGGCAGGGTCCCCACCCCCGGGCTCACATCATTTCAACAGGAAAAGTCCCTCATATTACCGAAAGGAAGCCCCCAAGAAAAGGCCCGGCCCCACCACATAGCCGAGACGAGGTGGCCAGGGAAAACTCCCCCATGACTGACACAGGCGCCATGGCAGTGTCCCCAGAGTGGAACCACATCACCCAGGGAGCCCGTACCACACACCCAATGGAGAGCACCCCAGAAAAGACACTTTCTGAAGACTGACCTTGCCAGAGAAGCTGCGGCGGCACCTCACAAAATGGCAGTGACGTTGTGGTGCCTCCCCCTGGTGTAACTTTCTAGAAACCTGCCTTCTGGGAGTTGTGGGAAATGTGCCCCCTAAGGCACTTGTGAGTGATGCGCATGGGTCTCACCAGAAGCACCGATCCAGTAGGGGATGGAAGAGAAGCTGCCGGCCACTGCATGCCCTGCGCCAGCCAAACACTGGGGAACTGGGGGCGCCAGGGCCCCGAGGTGAAGCCTTGTGCTCAGCAGGACCGCGTGCACCAGACAGCGCAGCCCTCCCCTTCGCTTACTCTGGCGCCCTCTACAGGCGGCATTCAGTAACAACCGCACAGCCGTCATAGGGAGAGGAACGCAGAACCACTTTCTCATACAGCGGGTTGAAATCGCTTGGGTAACATAGCCAGATCCTGGCTTTACAAAACAACCAGCCAACCAAAAAGAAAAAGAAAAAGAAAACACAAAAATTAGGTGGGCGTGGTGGCACGCAGCTGTGGCCCCAATTACTCAGGAAGTTAACATGGGAGGATCACTTGAACCCAGGAGGCAGAGGTTGCAGTGAGGCGAGATCATCCCACTGCACTCCATCTTGGGCGACAGACCCAAACCCTGTCTCAAAAACAATAGGGTGAATTTGTAGCTGACAACCAGTAAGTTGATGTCTGGCACACTATATAAATAAAAAAAGAAGAAATGCATGTCATCATCGCTTTTAAAGCAGAAACCATGGTAAAATGCAACAACCTATTCATGAGAAAAAAACGTAAACACATTTAAGAAAGGTCTCTATCATTCAGTATGATACTAGGTGTGGGTCTATCAGAAATCCACTGCACGCATTATTCCTAGGGGAGAAACCTTAGATACATTCTGTGTAAAACCCAAACAGGACAGAATTGCCTACTGCCATCATTTCTGTGCAACGCTGCCCTGCAGGAATTCCTAGCTTACACCTGAAGACGGCGGATGGGGTATTCACACAGAGCCAGCTATCAGTTAATTAAACACAAGCTCTGTCCCCCGCACTGGGGTTCCACATCCTCGCCTGGTAGCTGCAGCTCAGACTAGGTGCCACCAGGGCTCAGTGTTGCCTCAGCACCCGGGTCTGACCCAGGAAAAGCCCTACCTGAGCTCCACCGCAGGCCGTTTTTTTCCCTGTGCCATGAGCTGCCTTGCTTCCTGGGCACACTCATCTCTCCACAGCCAGGGGCCTGCAAGACCCAGCCACGCAGCCTGAGCCCACTCCAGCAGTGAATGGCTGGGATGGGCTTTTGCAGATGGCATATCCCTATCTCAGTTATCCCTGAGTTGTCCCTGTGGATAGGCTTGCCACACTCAGTTGAGTCCTTTAAAAGCAGACAGGATGGGCACAGTGTTTCACGCCTGTAATCTCAGTGCTTTGGGAGGGTGGGGCGGGTGGACCTCTTGAGTCCAGGAGTTCGAGACCAGCCTGGCCAACATAGTGAAACCCTGTCACCAAACACAATTTTTTAAAAATTAGGTGGGTGTCGCAGTGCATGCCTGTAGTCCCAGCTACTTGGGAGGCTGAGGCGAGAAGATCACTTGAACCCAGCAATCTGAGGCTCTGCACTCCAACCTGGGAGACAGAGTGAGACCCTGTGGAACAAACGAATGAACGAACAACACTGCCACCCCACCCATACCCCGACTAAAACAAATAAAAGCAGACAGATTTCTCTACCGGAGAGCACAAAAAGAAGCATAAGATAGTCAAAGGACAAGAAGGCTTTGACTGGGCTTTACTGTTTTGAAGATGCAGGAATACATGATGAGGCTATGCTGGAGAGCCTAGGAGTTGAGAGTGGCCCCTGGCTGTCACCCAGCAAAGAAACTGGGGCCTCATTTCTACAACCCTAGACACAGGAATAGATCATCAATGTCCTCAGTCATTATAGAAATGGAAATCAAATCCACAAGGAGATCCTACTTCACCTCACTGGGGTAACTATTAACAAGTACTCAACAAGTGTTGTAGAGGATGTGGAGAAATTAGAACCCTCCACCGTTGCTGCTGAGAATGTAAAATGGTGCAGCATCTTTGAAAAATAGTCTGGCATTTCATCAAAGATTTAATAACAAAATTTCCAGATGATCTGGAAATTCCACTTCTAGCAAAATATCCAAGAGAAATACAAGCATATATCCACAGAAGAACTTACACGCAAATATTTGAAGCCACATCCAATATTATATGGTGTCCAACTTCATACCCCAGCCTTAAGAACTGTTTTCACACGTTTACCCCCGACTACTAGATAAACTGTGTATTGGAAAAATTATACAGTTGTTTTGGTGAGTATCATGCCTCCTGACAGGGCTCAGTTTTTAACTCACTGTTCGCCAGCAGGAGCTTAAATTTAAGTATAGGTTAAGAAGCAAAGGAGGGTGGTGGTGGTGGTACCTCCAGAGGAGGAGCAGCAGTGCCCTTCAAGGCAACAATCTCAGGTGAGACACTTCCAGGCACTTTGGGCAAAGGAGAACCTCAGGCAGGAGGAGCAGGAGGGCGGCTTCTGCTGGCAAAGACACTGGCGGAATTTAGGGATTTGCAATGGACTGAATGTTTGTGTCCCCCGCCACATTCATTTGTTGAAATCCTGACTCCTATTGTGATGTTATGAGGAGGTGGAGCCACTGGAAGGTGCTTAAGCCATGAGGGTGGAGCCCTAATACATGAGAATAGAGTGCCCTCGCCAGAACCTGACCATGCTGGCACCCTGATCTCAGACTTCCAACCTCTAGAAATGTGAGAAATACAATTTCTGTTGTTTATAAGCTACCTAGTCTATGGTATTTTATTATGGCAGCCCTAACCGACTAAAACATGGTTCGAGGTGCCCAGATTGATTGGCAAAAACCTCTATGTTTCTATTCCAGTTTTCAGTATCTGATTTCTCCCTATTAGTGCCCTAACATTAACAGAAAATGTTGCGAATTCAATTTGTGTTGTAATTTAGCTACTCGCAGGAGTAGACTTTGGATTTTATTTTCCCAAATCTTGGCCGGGTGACTATAGGAGATAGCAGTTTTTTTCAGGCCAGTCATAGATGTTTTCAGGTCCTTCATTCAGATCTTGAGCAAAAACTTTAACAGCTTCTTTGTGTTCTACAGTACGTTAAAAACAAGAGATCGACCCCTTAATATTCCTTACTTTGACCAAACTATTCTAAGATAATAAAGCACAAGTAAGACGATTAGGCCAAGACCAGTGGCTCACGTCTGTAATCTCAGCACTTTGGGAGGCTGAGGCAGGAGTATTGCTGGAGCCCAGGAGATGGAGACCAGACAAATATATATGTATGTTATGAGGAGGTGGAACCATTGCAAGGTGATTAAGTCATGAGGGTGGAGGGTGACTACATATATGTAGCCACCCAGACACTTGTCTTTTATAGGCTCTTGATTATAGGACTCTAAAGATGTGCATTTGAGTAATTCTTTTCCTATTTCTTACCGTGTACTACCAGGGATCATTTTGCTACTGAAAACAGGATCATTAAAGCCTCTAAATTTAATCAGAATAAAGACACATTCCAGGAAACCCAGAATGAATTCAAGGAAGGTGCCATTAAGATTTCCTCTGGAAGCACTCTCAATGTTCAAATCTGTATCAGCCAGCCTTCCACAAAAAGGCAGAACTAATGAGATATTTTAAAGTGTGTGTGTGTGTATATACACACTTTAAAATCTCTCCTTACACACACAAACACACACACTTTAAAATACATACACACACTTTGAAATTTCCCATTATACATGTAATATACATTATACCCATGTGTGTGCATGTTGGCGGGATATCGGTATATACACACACACTTTATAATCTCCCTTTATGCATATAATGCACATTATACACATTAAACATATAAAACCCCCACCATATATATGCATTTGTGTGTGTGGGGTGTATCCAATCTATATAATGAAGGTAGTTCTTAGATAGAATTGGCCTGATACAATAATTTGGAGCTGCAGCAGCAGTCCCTGTAAGGCTGTTGGCTCTAGATATGACTTGCACAGTTTATGCTTTTTTATTTTTTGAGACAGAGTTGTGCTTTGTTGCCCAGGTTAGAGTGTGGTAGCATGATCTCAAGTCACTGCAGCCTCTGCCTCCACCCGGATCAAGCAATCCTCGTGCCTCAGCGTCACAAGCAGCTTGGATTACAGGTGTGTACCATCATGCTGCTAATTTTTGTATTTTTAGTAGAAATGGGGTTTTTCCATGTTGGCCAGGCTGGTCTCGAAACCTGGCCTCAAGTGATCCGCCCATCTCAGCCTCCCAAAGTGCTGGGATTATAAGCGTGAGCCACTGCGCCCAGACCATTCTATGCTCTTAAAGCATAAAAAGAGCAAAATATTGTGTGTTTTTTCCTTTCATGTTTTACAACGGTTTAAATTAACTCCTGGGCTCGAGCAATCCTCCTGCCTCAGCCTCCCAAAGTGCTGGGATTACAAGCATCAGCCACCACATCACCCAGCTTAGTTGTCTTTCTTGTGCTTTGTTATTCCTCCATAGAAAAGTAAATCGTACTATTTTATTTAAGAATATTAAGATAAGAACATAATTTAGACTTAAAAACTGCACTCAGTGTCAACAGTGCTATTTGTTCATGCTTGAATAGGAAATATGGACCTTAACAGCAACGAAATTTTTTAAAATGGATTTCAAGACAGGCCGTGTGTACTAGTTATCAGCATAAAGTAAAACTACACAACTCTATAAGCAGGTGATACAATGAGGTTTAATAAAGGCAGTGGATAGATACACAGATGATTGATTTGTTAAAAAGAATTGGTCTTATGCAATTGTGAAAGGTGGTAACGTCGTCTCTATAAGGCTTTTGTCATCTCTACTGAGGATGGCGACATAACAAACAGGTTGAAACCCACAAACATGATCTGGAACATTATGAGGGCAGATGGAGATACATGTTCACTTTTATTGCCTCTGATCTTGGTGACGAGGGTGTCCTGCAGAAGCCAGGAAGAGCTGTTTGTGACAGAGCTAAACACATACATCTGGCCCAGAAGATAGAGAAGGTGAAAAAGCATCCATGAGAAGGAAGATAAATTGCAGGTCTGGCTGCAGCTTCATACAAACAAGGTGAATCAAGAGAGTAGCAACAATGTGTGTGAGCTACAAAGGGCTGCTGCTTCCCATCCACTGCCCTGCACAATGCTCAGAGAACCTCAACGGAGAACACCAGATGCTTCACAGAAAGAGGATTGTTGCTAATATAATTCTGCCTAGCCAAGTTGACAAATTGCACGTGATACCCCTGTCACTTTGGTATCCATGCACATCTCCTTATGCCATTCTTAATCTCTACATAGAGGTAATAACAAATCACAATTCTCCCTAACGTGGTACAACTCTCCCACCTGCAACCTGTAGGACGCTAAAGTCCTACATTATTCTTAAATCTTGTTAAAATTTCTGCTACCTAATTCACACTGTGCCTTTAATGTCCTGTACCTTAAATACTGAAAAATAAAGTTAACTTAATAGCACATCTTGTGCTAGGAGATCAGGGGATGAGATGAAAGGGGGTCAAAACCAAAACTATTTAGTATATATATGCATATATATATATATACACACACACACATACATATACACACACATATATAAAATAAAGCATATATGACACATATTAATATAATGCAAATGAATTAATATTAATAAGGAAAAGATACTCTTTACTCTGAAACAAAAACAGAAACAAAGACTTATGATAGTCCTTGTTTCTGCCTGTGGTCATGTAGTCACTCCTCCCACTACCCATTTCATACTCCCTTTCTCCTCAGCAAGCACCTTCCCTGGCGACAGACATTTTCCTAGTGGGGTGACTCAAACCTCCATTCTTGAGGTTCATGGCCATAGGCAGTCCTGACTGAATTAGGCTGTTGTAGTTTCCATTGACTTTCATCGCTGGACACAGGAGTACTAAGAGGTGCTCTGTAGGATCTTCTGAATTTCAGACATATCCCTCCTTAATCCCATGATGATTGAAGGGTTGTGCCTCAATCAACTTGCAGACTAGACTAGTTTATAGACCTAAAACCTCATGAATTAAGACAAGGCCTCTTGGGCTGGGCGCGGTGGCTCAAGCCTGTAATCCCAGCACTTTGGGAGGCTGAGGCAGGTGGATCACGAGGTCAAGAGATCGAGACCATCTAGGTCAACATGGTGAAACCCTGTCTCTACTAAACATACAAAAAATTAGCTGGGCATGGAGGTGCGTGCCTGTAATCCCAACTACTCAAGAGGCTGAGGCAGGAGAATTGCCTGAACCCAGGAGGCGGAGGTTGCAATGAGCCAAGATTGCACCAATGCACTCCAGCCTGGGTAACAAGAGCGAAACTCCGTCTCAAAAAAAAAAAAAAAAAAACAAGAAACACAAGGCCTCTTGAGGAGGGAGCTTTCTAGACTCAAAAAGTTTTATAAATCGTTCTATTATAGCAACACGTGCACATGTATGTTTATTGTGGCAATGTTCACAATGGCAAAGACTTGGAACCAACCCAAATGCCCATCAATGATAGACTGGATAAAGAAAATGTGGCACATATACACCATGGAATACTATGCATCCATAAAAAGGATGAGTTCATGTCCTTTGCAGGGACATGGATAAAATTGGAAACCATCATTCCCAGCAAGCTGACACAAGAACAGAAAACCGAACACCGCATGTTCTCACTCATAAGTGGGTGTTGAACAACGAGGACACATGGACACAGGGAGGGAAATATCACACACCAGGGCCTATCAGGGGGTAGGGGGCTAGGGGAGCGATGGCAGAGGGTGGGGGCATAAGAGAAGGATAGCATTGGGAGAAATATCTAATGTAGATGACAGGTGATGGATGCAGCAAACCACCATGGCATGTGTATACCTATGTAACAAACCTGCATGCTCTGCACAAGAACCCCAGAACTTCAAGTATAATTTTAAAAAGTTTATACCATTACCCTTTCTCACATTCTTACTCTAAGAAGGCCCATAGCCCTTCACTAAGGAAGGTTAAAGTATATGGGAAAGAGAAATTACTAGATTTCTCAATGATTACAGCACCCCACTTCTGAATTGACACGAATTTCTTGAAGACACAAACATCATTCTGACCCTTTTGAAACATATTTGATTTATTAGTGACCCTTGATCATGGATGCCAAATTATAATGCTACTTAGAGAAGCCTGTCTTATCCTAGGTGCTTTCTGACCCACCAAGTTACAGCAATGGATATGCATAGAAGCACCCCATTATTAAATGGAAGTGGTATGTAGAAGATCAAGCAGGTCCTCAAGGCGAAAGTAAGTTCCATGATGAAGTGACCAAAATGCCTCATGGATCGTAATCCTGGGACACAACTTTCTCCATCTACCATTGGGAGAATTATAAACCGGTCTCCATCAATTTCACTCTCTTAGGATGTTACGTAGCATGACAAAAGCGATTTTGCAGATGTAATTAAGGTTACTTATCTGTTAGTCTAAATATTGAGGAATTCTCTAGGTTGGCCTAACCTACACACATGAGCCCTTAAAAGCAGAGCTTTTTCTCCAGCTGGTAGCATAAGAGGATGAGATAGTTACGAAGAATGGGGAGAATTTGACATGCTGATGCTGGCTTGAAGTTAGGGAAGGGACCACATGAAAACACCTGATGAGCATCTTTATGAGTTGAGAGTGAGCCCAAGCTCACAGCCTGCCAGAATCAAGGATTTCGGTTCTGCGCAGCAGCAAGGAATTGGATTCTGTCAATAATCTGAATGGATTTGGAATTGCATTCCACCCCTTATGTTTTAGATGAGAACACTGACGCACAAAATTTTGATTTTGGGCTTTTGAGATCTGAAGTAGAGAACAAAGTCAAGACCTCCCAGATTTCTGAACTGCAGAGCTGTGAGATAATAAATATAATAATTTGGTGTTGCTTTCAGCCATTAAGTTTGGTGTAGTTTGTCACAGGGCAATAAAACTAATACATTCTCTCAATCTGTACCTATATACCCATGGGGAGTACACTATAACCAGCTGCTTGAAGAAACAGTACCTCAGGGCTAGTTTACCAATAGAGGTGAATGATATGCAGGCACCACCTATATTAGTTTTCATACAGGGAAAAAAGAGAGAGAACATAAATTAATTACAATATTATTTGTTGGGTTTATAGTTAGGTTAAAATTTAACATATAGGAAAAGACAACTGGAATCATGGAGGAAAGACCAGTGAAAATACACTCCTTCATTTAAAAAAAAGTGTCAAATATTGTCAACATAAAGATTATTCGAATTCCGGGAATTAACCATAGACTTCCAACAATCTGAAGACTATTTATTCAAGAAAAATGGCTAAATCACACTACAAACCATAAGCTTTGTGGTGTTTTAACTTGCACTATTCCCACATGCTCCTCCGTTGCTCCACGGTAGCCTTGAAACAAACATCATCACAACTCCGATAGCTCTGAATACCAGCAAACTATCAGCCACTGCAGAGGGCTACTGGTTGGAGTTCTCCTAAAATCTCTATTTCCAGGCAATCATCACTATTTATACTAATATTGTTATTATTTTGAGACAGGCTCTCCCTCTGTCTCCCAGGCTGAATGACAGTGGTGCAATCATGGCTCCCTCCACCTCGACGTCGTGGGTTCAAGTGATCCTCCTGCCTCATCCACCTGAGTAGCTTAAACTACAGGCATGAGCCACTGCAGCCAGCCTAATCACCATTATTTAGCATGCCAGAGCTTTTGGGCAGGCACCCCAGGACTCAAGATAAGGGTAGCCACCAGAGCCACCTCCAACTGCCACAGTCCAAGGCAATGGCTGCGTGGCTGTCCATTCTACCAAGGTTCTTTCCTTTCAGCATTAGTTGGTAGTACCCCAAAGAGTTTCCAGGTAACGACCCCAGACATTTCCTAAGATACCTGAAGAAGAATGCAGCGTTGAATATGGGGTGCTTGACGCTAAGAATCCCGACTCCTTTGGCCATATCAAATGACTTTGATGTTGTAATTTGCATTTGTGTGGGAAAGGGTCAAAATACTTCAGGGGTAGACTGGCAGTCGATTTTTCTAGAGAACAATCACTACTTTACCTCATACTTTTACCTTAAAAAAGATGTGGCTATCAGAGTGGCAAGAGTTCCCTGAATGTGATGTTCTCTTTCTAAGGACTTAGATTGCCACCTGCAGTTTCTACAGCACTGCTGATGAAGTACATATAAAAACTTGGAAAAGAAAGGAAATTAGTATATGGAAGAGGTATCTGTACCCCCATGTGTGTTGCAGCATTATTCGTAGTAACTAAGACTTGGAAGCAGCCTAAATGTCTTCCAACAGATGAATGGATAAAGAAAACGTGGTACATATACACAATGGAGTACTACTATTCAGCCATTAAAAAGTATGAGATCCCATCATTCGCAACAACATGGATGGGACTGGAGGTCATTACCTTAAGTGAAATAAGCCAGGCAAAGAAAGACAAACTTCACATTTTCTCACTCCTTTGTGGGAGCTAAAAATTAAAGCCACTTAACTCATGGAGATAGAGCATAGAAGGATGGTTACTTGATGCAGAGAAGAGCAATGCGGGTATTGGGGGAAGTGGGGATGGCTCGTGGGTACAAAAATATAGTTAAGTAGAATGAATAAGATGTAGCATTTGATAGCACAACAGGGTGACCCACAGTCACTAATTTATTGTATATTTTAAAATCACTAAAAGAGTTTAATTGGATTGTTTGTAACACAAAGAAAGGATAAATGGTTGAGGTGATGGAAACCCTATTTACCCTGACATGATTATTACACATTGTGTGCTTTATCAAAGTATCTCATGTAATCCATAAATATATGCACCTACTATGTACTGACAAAAACTAAAAATGAAAAAACCCTGGAAATCCACAGAACACAATATGGGTCTAGCCTTCACCTGGGATGCCAATTAGAAGTGGATTGAATGCAATTGGATGCACAGACATTTTCTCTTCTGCTGGTGATTATAACTAGGACTGAACTCTTCAATATTTGTACCTTGGCTTCCAAAATTCTGGAAACGCTAGTTCCTCAAGTTCCTAGGGTTATTCATTCTGGAGACTCTAGTATGCACTGCAAGAAAACCTGCAGGACATCTACTGGAGTCCCCAATGGAGCCACTCTTCAATAACAAGTGCTACACGTTTCCAAAAACTCTAAATATCAGTGAAAAGTTTAGGATGGCAGCCATTTCGCCACCCAGGACAATTGGAGAATGGCAGATATTAGGGATCATTAACTCTGTCAAAGCTGTAGAAGACCGCAGTGAAGAATCACAGTTACAGAACCAAGAGTCACGGCCTTCTATTTTGGATGTTTGTACAACAAAGAGGATATACAATTAATCAAAGGGTCGAGGAACAGGTTTCTGCTTTAATACAAAAAAACTAACATAGAAACCTGTAAAGGTGTCCAAGTATAGTAATCCTTTTCATGTATATCTGGTTACGATTTAAAACTGAAGCTTTTTTAAACTTTTAAAAATCATAGATGAGGAGGGGTACATGTACAGGTTTCTCACATGGGTATAATTGCACAATGCTGGGGTTTGGGCTTCTAGCGAACCCATCACTCAAATAGTGAACAGAGTATCCAATAGGTAGTTTTTCAACCCTCTGACCTGCTCCCTCCCTCCCCTCCTCCTTCCTTTTGGAGCCCTCAGAATCAATGGTTTCTAGCTTTATGTTCATGCCTACCTACTGTTTAGTTCCCACATATGAATGAGAACATGCAGTATCTCATTTTTTGCCAGACACATTGGCTCACGCCTGTAATCCCAGGATTTGGGAGGCAGAAGTGGGCGGATCACTTGAGGTCAGGAGTTCCAGACAAGGCTGGCCAACATGGCAAAACCCTGTCTCTAACAAAACTACAAAAATTAGCCAGGGCCCGGCATGGTGACATGCACCTGCAGCCCTAGCACTTTGGGAAGCTGAGGTGGGTGGATCACTTGAGGTCAGGAGTTGGAGACCAGCCTGGGCAACATGGTGAAACCCTGTCTCTACTAAGAAATACAAACAGGCCAGGCGCTGTGGCTCACGCCTGTAATCCCAGCACTTTGGGAGGCTGAGGTGGGCAGATCACGAGGTCAGGAGTTCGAGACCAGCCTGGCCAACATAGTGAAAACCCTTCTCTACTAAAAATACCAAAATTAGCCAGGCATGTGGTATACACCTACAGTCCCAGCTACTAGAGAGGCTGAAGCAGGAGAAGCACTTGAACCCAGGAGGCGGAGCTTGTGGTGAGCCAGGATCCCGCCACTGCACTCTAGCCTGGGCAACAGAGTGAGACTCTATCTCAAAAATTAAAAAAAAACAAAAGAAATACAAATAATTAGCCAGGTGTGATAGTGTGTGCCTATAGCAGCTACACAGGAGGCTGAGGCAGGAGAATTGCTTGAACCCAGAAGGTGGAGGTTGCAGTGAGCCGAGATTGCACCATAAACTTAATCAAATTGTTGTTCCAATGGCAGTTGCTACACTATAGGTGGTTGTGTCGCTTCAGCAACTGTAACATCCATGGGAACCTGATATATAATATTGGACAGGTGAATGTTTTATTTTCTTTCAGTAATTGTTACAAACAAGAGTTTGAGTTCAGCTAGGAAGGACAGCAATGTACTATGACCTCCTATTTCAAGCTTGTATCAACTCTCTAGGCTTACATCCTAAACGAGTCCTTAGGGACCTTGGCCACCATTCCCTTACACCAGATGTGACACCATTCTTTGAACTGATGACATTATGCTGACTGAACAGGAGGTACCAACTAATCCAGACACATTAGCAACACACTTGAAAGACATTATGTGTGAAATAATTCCCACACAAAATCAGGGGCCTTCTGAGAGAGATCCAAGATGGCTGATCACTAACAGCTTGGGATTGTAGCTCCTAGTGAAAGTGCAGAGAACGAGAGGACGCCACACTTTCAGATGAATTTTTGTCACTCACGGACCAGAAAATTCCCAGCAGAGGACCCCCACGGGTCACCAGTGCGACTCTTGCGGCCGGCGCGGCGGCTCTTGGTGCAGAGTAAACGGGACTGGTTCACCTTCTGACCGACATTTGGAGCTCCAGGAAGGCAGAGTCGCCTATTACGACCTCAAGAAGGAAGCCAGACTGGAGTTTCCCGGGCAGAAGAGCACCATCAGTCTTAATGCCGCTGTTTTGGCTGGTGCAGTGGGTTGCTCAGATTCCGGCGCTGGGAATCAATAAATTGGACGTCCACTCAGAAACCTAATTAGAAAGGCGGTAATTGCAAAGATGACAGATGGATAAATTTATAACGAAGGGAAGAAACCAGCCTAAAAAGGCTGAGAATACCCAAAATCAGAATGCCTCTCCCTCTACAGGGGATTACAGTTCCTCATCAGCAATGGAACAAGACCTGCGGGAGAAAGACTGTGTTCCATTAACAGAAGTAGGCTTCAGAAGGTAGATGATAAGAAACTTCTGGGAGTTAAAAGAACTTGTTCATACCCAATGTAACGAAACTAAGAACTTTGAAAACAGATTATGAAAAAATGCTAACAAGAATAGACAATATAGAGAGGACTATAAATGAATCAACAGAGTTGAAAAACACAACAAGAGAACTTCACAAAATATGCACAAGTTTTAATAGCCAAATTGACCAAGCAGAAGAAAGGATATCAGAGGTTGAAGACGAACTTAATGAAATAAAACGAGAAGACAAGAATAGAGAAAAAAAGGATAAAAAGGAATGAGCAAAGTCTTCAAGAAATATGGGACTATGTGAAAAGACCTTATCTACATTTGATAGGTGTACCTGAATCTGACAAAGAGAATGAATCCAAGCTGGAAAATACTCTTCAGAATATTATTCAGGAAAACTTTCCCAACCTAGGAAGGCAGGGCAATATTCAACTCCAGGTAATACAGAGAACACCACAAATATATTCCTCAAGAAGAGCAACCCCAAGGCACATAATCGTTAGATTCACCAGGGTTGAAATGAAGGAGAAAATACTAAGGGCAGCCATAGAGAAAGGTCAGGTTACCCACAAATGAAAGCCTAGCAGACTTACAGCAGATCTCTCAGCAGAAACCCTACAAGCCAGAAGAGAGTGGGGGCCAATATTCAACATCCTTAAAGGAAAGAACTTTCAGCCCAGAATTTCATATCCAGCCAAACTAAGCTTCACAACTGAAGGAAAAATAAATTTTTTTATGAACAAGCAAGTACTCAGATTTTATTACCACCAGGCCTGCTTTACAAGAGCTTCTGAAAGAAGCATTACACATAGAAAGGAACAACCAGTATTAGCCTTTCCAAAAATATACCAAAAAGTAAAGAGCATCAACATAATGAAGAATTTACATCAACAAATGGACAAAACAGCCAGCTAACATCAAATGGCAGTAATCCTAAATTTAAATCGACTAAATCCCCCAATCAAAAGATACAGCCAAAACCCAACGGTATGCTGCATCCAGACCCATTTCACATGCAAGGATACACAAAGATTCAAAACAAAGGGATGGAGAAAGATTTACCAACCAAATGAAGAGCAAAAATAAATGAATAATAAAAAGCAGGAGTTGCAATTCTCGCCTTTGATAAAATAGATTTTAAAGCAACAAAGATATAATGGTAAAAGGATCAATGTAACAAGAAGAGCTAACGATCCTAACTATATACGTACCCAATACAGGAACACCCAGACACATAAGACCTATAAAGAGACTTAGACTCCCTAGACTCCCACACAATAAAAGTAGGAGACTTCAACATCAATATTAGATAGATCAATAAGACAGAAAATTAATAAGGATATCCAAGACTTGAACACAGATCCGGAAGAAGTAAACTTCATAAACATTTATAGAACTCTCCACTTTAAATACACAAAATATACAATTCTTATCCATATCACATCACACCTACTCATAGGTTTAAAGAAAATACTGATCAGCCATTATTAAGCACAATTATTGGCATAAAAGAGGTTATCAATACCCATTTTTAGAATAAAACAACATTCCTGTTGTCTCCCTTTTTTTCTTCCTCTCTGTCTTCCTCTCCTTCATTCCTATTTTTTCTTTCTTTCCTTCTCTCCTTCTTTCAAAAAAAAGAAAAAAAACCAGGGGCCTTCTAACTGAGTGAAATGTTTAATGATCTAGTAGGCCCACATGTCAAGATGGTGCTTATAAGGTCAACAGCAAGTTCCTACATCTTGACTTTCATACCACTAAATAAGGAGCAAAGAAACGAGTTGCATAATAGATGCTTCTTTTAGCGCATACCTCAATGTTGTGCAGTACCGTGACCCACTGACAAGTGACTGAAACCCTGCTAGCATGGATTGGGCCCAGAAAAAGAGAAGCTTCCCTAATCCCGCAACGTGGTCTCACGTGGGGTTCCCTGTGACCAGTTGACTAGAAAAAAAAACAAAAACAAAACAAGTTATCCCCAATTTAGCAGCTTACAATAACACAAATATATAAGCAGTTCCATCGATCAGAAATCCAGGCGTCCTCGATTTGTTTCTCTGCTTAGCATCTCACAAAATCAAAGTATCAACCAGGCTGCTGACTGAAGACTCAGAGACAAACAAGCTTATTTGGGTTACTGGCAGGTCTAACTTCTTAAAGTTATAGAACTGAGGTAACCATATACTTGCGGTCTTTGCTGAGGCCACAGTAAGCTACCTGAGCCACTTCCATACCTCCTTAGGTGCACCCCTCTATCTTCTAAGCAGTCATGGTGCATCATGACTATGGTGGCTGAGATAGAGGTTGTTCATGGGCTTGGCAACATGAACTTTCATTTACCAGGTCCATGTTACTACAGTAACTGCTGACTATTCAACCTGCTAGCTGCCGAGACCAACGCTGATTCCCCAATATGGCACCATGTCCCAGACTGGTCAGTCAGCTTCCAGGTGGCACTGTGATTACTTGGGTCTGCTTCCACAATTGAAAGAGCATCACTTTGATGTTGCTCAAATAGACACTCTTCTGGATATGGATTTTCATTCCTATCCATGGTACTTCAAGAAAACCAACACTGTGGTAATAGGAAAGGCTGTACCCACCATCGTGGTATCCCACACTTTACCAGTTTTAAACATGAAACCCACTTTACAGGAAATGAATACGGCAATGGGATCATGCTCACGGATTTCACTCGTCTCCTGATGTTCTTTACCATCCTAAAGTGGCTGGCTCAATAGAACATTGGAGGATCTTTCAAAGCCTGAGTTGTAGTTGCAGCTTTGTGACAGGGCCTTGTGTGGCTTGGCTGACAATCTAGAAAGTGACAAAGCTGAATCCCAGCATCAAAGATATGGAACTCTTTCTCCCATAGCCACATCTATGACTTCAAGAATGAAGGAGGCAATATGCAGGCCTCTTCTCACTATTAATCCTGGGTATCTAGTAGCAAAATGTTGCCTCTTATGCTCAAGAAGCAAAATTTGCTGTAAAGAAGAAAACTTTTGGCTCTGCTGGACTAGAGGACATTTTACACACTGAGACATTATTTCAACATGGGAACCAAAAGTGATTCCATTGAAATGACAGCTGTGTCTGGCCAGGAGCAGTGGCTCACAACTGTAAACCCAGCACTTTGGGAGAACAAGGTGGGCAGATCACCTGAGGTCAGGAGTTGGAGACCAGCCTGCCGAACATGATGAAACCCCGTCTCTAATAAAAATACAAAAATTAGCCAGACGCAGTGGTGCAGGCCTGTAGTCCCAGCTACTTGGGAGGCTGAGGGTGAAAAAACACTTGAAACTGGGAGGCAGAGGCTGCCACGAGCTGGGATGGCGCCACTGAACTCCTGAACTCCAGCCTGGGTGATAGAGTGATATTCCATCTCAAAATCAAAAGAAAACAACAACAACAACAAATAAAAGTCGTGTCTGCAAGCTGACCACTTTGGACTGTTCATTCCTCTCAACCAAAAGACAAAGGAGGAGGTCCACTACTGGCTGGAGTGATGGAAACTGACAATCAAAGGGAGATGGGGTTCCTAATATACTAGGGGCTAAGAAAGAGCATGTCTTATATGTCTAGACAGCTTCTTAATTCTCCTGTGTTTTGTGATTAGAGTTAATGGAAAATTACAGCAACCCCATCCAGGCAGGACATCTAATGGTTCAGACTCTTCATAATGAAGGTTTGAGTCACCCTGCCAGGCCAGGCACCATGACCAGCTGACATGCTATCTCAAGGCAAAGGAAATGAAAAATGGGGAGTGAAAGAAGGCAGTTATAAATACCAGCTACCACAATGTGGGCTGCTACAGAAACGACGACTGTAATAGTATTTACTTAATGGGTTAATAATATCTGCCAGCACAGGTGGGAAAATCAACCAACGAACAAACAAGTTATCCTTTCAAATGAAATGCTTAGGGAAAAAGACCAACTTTTACTGACAGAAATTTCTTAGCCTCTGGGAGGCCATTTTATTCACTAACACATGCTAGGAGGCCTCAGCCATATCCTGCTCGATTGTAGAAAACAGCAATTTGATCCTCTTTCCTCCTCAATCATTAAAGAGATTATGCATTTAGGGTCTGATGTTCCTTCTTGGACAAGTAGCCAGATGTCATTTCTTCCAGTTTCTTCTCAAGGTGCGGAATTAAGTCTCCGCTCATATACCTGAAAAGAAAGAGACGTGTCATTAACCAAAAGAGAGCCAAAGAACCTATGCTGTAGGAAGCACTGTGGGAGATAGAAGGATGAAGTAACAGTCAGCATGGAGACAGAAATGCACCTGCATGGTAAGGGGCGAGGGTGTGAAGAAAAGGGAAGCTTCATACACTCTTGTTGAGAATATAATTTACTATGACAACTATGAAGAACAGTTTGGAGGTTCCTCGAAAACCTGAACATGGAGCAATCATATGATCCAGTAATCCCACTGCTGGGTATACTCCCAAGAGAAAGGAAGTCAGTATACCGCAGAGATATCTGCACTCCTGTGTTCATTGCAGCCTCGTCCACAGTAGCCAAGCTTTGGAAGCAACCTAAGTGTCCACCAACAGCTGAATGGGTAAAGAAAACGCGGTACATATACACAAAGGAGTGCTGTTTGGCCATAAAAAAGAATGAGATTCAGTCATTTGCAACAACATGGATGGAACTGAAGGTCATTACGTTAAGTGGAATAAGCAAGGCACAAAAAGACAAACTTCGCATGTTCTCACTTATTGGTGGGAGCAAAAATTTTAAACAACTGAACTAACGGAGATAGAGAGTAGAATGACGGTTACCAGAGGCTGGGAAGGTTAGTGGGGTGGGGGGAAGTGCAGATGATTAATACGTACAAAAATGGCATGAGTAAGATGTAGTACTTGAAAGCATGACGGGGTAAATATAGTCAGTAATAATTCAATTGTACATTAGAAATAACAAGAGTATAATTGGATTATCTGTAACACAAAAGATAAATGCTTGAGGTGATAGATGCCCCATTTACCTTGCTGTGTTTATTACACGTTGTTGTCTGTATCACACTATGTCATATACCCCAGAAATATATGCATCTGCGATGTACCTACACACATTTTTTTTAAAAAAGAGGTAATCTAGCAAATACAAGGAGTGTCAATTGAGGGACAATGTCTACCTCAGACTATGGTGA
The DNA here is from genome assembly GCF_049354715.1 of Callithrix jacchus. NCBI lineage: Eukaryota > Metazoa > Chordata > Mammalia > Primates > Cebidae > Callithrix > Callithrix jacchus. The sequence continues at coordinate 132,430,283 of NC_133524.1, read as the reverse complement.
GAAGGGAAGTCTCCATAGGCTTTGGAGAAGGAGTTAGATTCAGAAAACATTAACCTATGTAACTGTGGAGATAGCCGTAACTATAAGTGAAGGCCAGGGTTTGCGAAATTTGAGGCACGGGCTGTTCCCCCACGCTCATGCCCAGTACTGTGTTGAGCCCAAGTACTTAAAGAAATTGAGCAGTTCCTAGTTCTGCCCACCTGACTGCTTCCTTGATGATGGATTCAAAATAGCATCCCTTGACTTCTACAGGTGTTTGCAGTCCTTCAGGCAATTTGACTTTTTTTTTCACGTTCTGAAGATGTTAAAAAAATAAACTTCAGTATTATAAGGAAGAATAAAAGTGAATCTTGGCTAAACTATATCTCAGCAATCATGCTTCATAGGCTAAATGTTTTAAATGCTTAAATAAAGATGCCAGCTCATACAAAAACTAAATAAATAAACAAACACCTGCATGTACATAGGAATGAAACTCTTGTAAACAATAACCAAGAAAGAAAAGAAAAAGAGAAGTTGTACTATATTTTAGTCAAAGAACAGAAAAACCACTGTAAATTATATGCAATCTCAACTCTGGCAAAGAATGAGCCTCAGCAGATAACATGCACATCTTCTAAATTATAAAAAGAGAGACTTCGTGGAGTTTTTTTTTTTTTGAAACAGACATTCTTATATTACTTACTTCTCCAAAGTAATGTAGAATTTCCTTCATTAATTTGCCTTCTGTTTCAGCATTAATATCTTTTTGGATTCTTGAAAAAGGGAGTATTTCTGTGACTTTTAGGTCATCTGCAGAGAAAGTGCTGGTAATGATGACTCCTACAAGTGCATTTCTACCAGGTTTCTGCATCAGCCCACCTTTGCTGAAGCCAGTGAAGTCATCAATCCGAGAATCCAGTTGGCTGGCTGGAATACCAACTCCTACCTTAAGCTCTGGCGGAACAAATTTTGACAAAAAGCCATCAGTTGGGAGTTTCACCATGTTCTTTCCCCTCCACATAGACATCACGAACGACAGATCTGGAAACCAAACTGAGAAGTTGAGCTGTGGGATATGTGTGTTTCATCAGCCCTCTGGGTCCATCTATGTGTTCCTCAGTTTCTGGGTAATTATTTATTTCATAATTGGGAGGATGTACCGGGGGAAACCCCAGGCCTGACGAACTGAGGCCAGGACACATAATACAGTAAAACCACCACTTATTTTCTGGCCCTATGAATGCATATGGAAACCAAGTAAGACAGTACAACTCTAACAAACATTCACAGGTCCCTGGCACTCATGGGTTAGTGTCAGCTTGTTATGCTTTACTAGGTGAAAGCAGCACGTCTCATTTGACATCATGACTTCTCAAATTGACATACAACCCACCGTGCTTTACTGAGCTGGAAGCCAGACAACTTGGATACACCTCAACCTGCCTCCTCTCTACATCAAATATGTTCTGAGAAAATAGAGGCAGCCATTAGTGCTGAAAGTTCTATATGCACTCCAACACCAAAAATCCATTTTAGTGTATGATCTTCCTCATCCTTCTTTCTTTGTCTCAAAAACGTTACGTTCTTTTCACTCCAGATCTGTCACCTCTTTCATTTATTCATCGTCTGTGGTAGGCAGCATGCCAGAAGCTGGGGATCAGCAGTAAACTACCAGAGAGCAACATTTCCTGCTCTTGTGGAGCTCACATCCTCATGTGGCAGTCAGACAGTACGTGCCCAATGAGCGAAGGAAATTAACAGCATTGGGCTGATGGTGGGGAGGCCGTCCACAGGCTTGTGGGAGACAGCGGCAGAGGGAGCCACAGGGGCTATTACTGGTTGGGCAGGGCCTTCTGAGGAGGTGGCCTTGGGCAGCGATTGGAGGAAGAAGTGGGGCAGCCTGTGCAGAGGCAGAAGGGGATTTCCAGGCTGCAGTGAGGCCAAGGGTAGGGGCTGGAGTGGGGATAGACTGGGCACTATGGGGTGAAGGACAGAAACAGAGAGAGCCAGGGGATGGATGGGACCCGTGTTAGCAGAGGGTGACGGAGGTCAGGCCACCTAGAGCCTCGTAGACCAAAGCTGGTTTACAGTCTGTTCTGAGTGCTTAGGGGAGTTGAGGATAGGTTTTCAGGAGCGACACGACATGATGTCATTAACATGCCAACACGATGACCTGGCTGCAGGGTTGGAGGGTGTGTGTTAGATGGGGGCAATAATGGGAAACATGGAGATGTCACTGTAGCTCAGTGACTGACCATGGCACAGTGGATAAAAAGGAGAGAGAGAAATTCTGGGATTCAGAAATTTTTACAGGATTTACAGAAGAGAAGAAAAATAAAGGTAGAAAAACAGAGTGATGGGGTGCAGTAGCTCATGCCTGTAATCCCAGCACTTTGGGAGGTCGAGGTGGGTAGATCACCTGAGGTGAGGAATCTGAGATCAGTCTGGCTGCCATGGCGAAACCCCATTTTACTAAAAATATAAGAATTGGCTGGGCATGGTGGCTGGTGCCTATAACCCCAGCTACCCGAGAGGCTCAGACTGGTGAATAGTTGAACCCCAGAGACGGAGGTTGCAGTGACCCAGGATGGTGCCACTGCACTCCAGCCTGGCCTACAAGAAAGAAACTCCATCTGAAAACAAAAAAGGTCGGGATTCACCAATAAGGACAATACATTTTAAAAGAAGATTGTGGAAAACGGAAATCCTAGAAGCTTTCCATGAAGAAGCAGTGAACAACTCTCAAATGCTGCTGAGAAATTAATGGCAACGTCGGCCAAGACTGTTGATCTTGACAAGCACAGTTTCAGTGGAGGGGAAGAGGCAGGAGACTGACTGCACTGGATACAGCATGAAGAGGAGGTGAGGACAGGCTTATTTACTCTTTTCTTTAGACGTGGCAGAGCCTCCAATAAGGCCATCTCCTATTCCTCGTTTCCTTACCAACAGGGCCATCTTCTGCCTTTTCTGGGATGAAGAACTCTCACATTCCCTGGGATGTTTAAATGCATTTTGAGGTTTTGCAGCAACCTTCTCTTCTTTAATCCGTGATTGTGTCCTGAAAAACATCAATGAACATTTTCCATTCATGACAAATATCTAACAATCAGAAAATGACAAACAGTCTGCATATATCAATACAATCAAGAACTTCAATCATTAGTTTGACTTTTAATAATGAGCCAAGATTTACCGAGTCTCAACAAACACTCTGTTTTCAGGAAAGGAAACCTAATTTTGATGCGTGCTAAGAAGAAAGAAAGAAAGAAAGAAAGAAAGAAAGAAAGAAAGAAAGAAAGAAAGAAAGAAAGAAAGAAAGAAAGAAGGAGAAAGAAAGAAGGAAGGAAAGAAGGAAGGAAGGAAGGAAGGAAGAAAGGAAAGAAAGAAAGAAAGAAAGAAGAAAGAGAAAGAAAGAAAACTACAGACCAATATCCATGATGAACATTGATGCAAAAATGTTCAATAAAATACTGGCAAACCGAATCCAAAAGCACATCTAAAAGCTTATCCGCTATCATCAAGTAAACTTCATCCCGGGATGCAAGGCTGGTTCAACATAGGCAAATTTATAAATGTAATTCACCACATAAACAGAACCAAAAATAAAAACCACATGATTATCTCAATAGATGCAGAGAAGGGCTTTGACAAAATTCAACAGCCCTTTATGCTAAAGACTCTCAATAAACTAGGTATCGAAGGAACACACCTCAAAAGCCATATAGGAGAAACCCACAGCCAATATCATACTGAATGAGCAAAAACTAGAAGCATTCACTTTAAAAACTGGCACTAGACAAGGATGCCTTCTCTCACCACTCCTATTCAATATAGTATTGGAAGTTCTAGCCAGAGAAATTAGGCAAGAAAAAGAAATAAAGGGCATTCAATTAAGAAAAGAAGAAGTCAAATTGTCCCACTTGCAGACAACATGATCGTATATTTAGAAGAACTCATCATCTCAGCCCAAAACCTCCTTAGGCTGATAAGCAACTTCGGCAAAGTCTCAGGATACGAAATCAATGTGCAGAAATCACAAGCATTCCTATACACCAATAACAGACAAATAGAGAGCCAAATCATGAGTGAACTCCCATTTACAGTTGCTACATAGAGAATAAAATACCTAGGAATACAACTAACAAAGTATGTAAAAGATCTATTCAAGGTGAACTACAAACCAAATCAAGGAAATAAGAGAGGACACAAACAGCTGGGAAAACATTCTATGCTCATGGTTAGGAAGAATCAATATTGTGAAAATGGCCATACTGCCCAAAGTAATGTATAGATTCAATGCTATCCCCATCAAGCTACCACTGATCTTCTTCACACAACTGGGAAAAACCACTTTAAACTTCATATGGAATCAAAAGAGAGCTTGCACAGCCAAGACAATCCCAAGCAAAAAGAACAAAGCTGAAGGCATCATGCTACCTGACTTCAAACCATACTGGCAAGGCTACAGTAATCAAACAGCATGGTACTGGTACCAAAACAGAGATTCAGACCAATAGAACAGAACAGAGGCCTTGGAAGCAACACCACACATCTACAATCATCTGATCTCTGATGAACCAGACAAAAACAAGCAATGGGGAAATGATTCCCTGTTTAATAAATGGTGTTGGGAAAACTGTTGGGAAATTCCATTCTATTACAAGCGAGCCATATGCAGGAAGCTGAAACCTTTCTTACACCTTATACAAAAATTAACCCCAGCTGGATAAAAGGTTTAAACATAAGAACAAACACCATAAAAACCCTAGAAGAAAACCTAGGCAACACCATTCAGGACATAGGCACAGCAAGGACTTCATGACTAAAACACCAAAAGCAATGGCAACAAAAGCCAAAATAGACACATGGGATCCAATTAAACTTAAGAGTTTCTGCACACGAAAAGAAACAATCATCACAGTAAAGCGGCAACCAACAGAATGGGAAAAATGTTTGCAATCTACCTGTCAGACAAAGGGCTAATATCCAGAATCTACAAAGAACTAAAGGAGATTTACAAGAAAAAACAAACAAACAAACAAACAAACCAACCCATTCAAAAGTGGGCAAAGGATATGAACAGATAGTTTTCAAAAGAAGGCAAATATGCGGCCCACAAACATATGAAAAAATGCTCATCATCACTGGTCATTAGAGAAATGCAAATCAAAACCACATTGAGATACCATCTTACACCAGTTAGAATGGCAATCATTTAAAAATCTGTGGACAACAGATGCCAGAGAGGAAGTGGAGAAAAAGGAACACTTTTGTACTGTTGGTGGGAGTGTAAATTAGTTCAAACATTATGGAAGACATTGTGGCGATTCCTCAAGGACCTAGAAATAGAAATTCCATTTTGACCCAGCAATGCCATTACTGGGTATATACCCAAAGGATTATAAATCATTCTATCATAAAGACACACCCACACGTATGTTCATTGTGGTGCTGTTTACAATAGCAAAGACCTGGAACCAACCCAAATGCCCATCCATGATAGACTGGACAAAAAAAAAAAAAAAAAAAAAAGTAGCACATATACACCATCGAATACTATGCAGCCATAAAAAACGACGAGTTTGTGTCCTTTTCAAGAGACATGGATGAATCTAGAAACCGTAATTTTCAGCAAACTGACCCAAGAACAGAAAACCAAACACCGCATGTTTTCACTCACAGGTGGGTGATGAACAATGAGCACACTTGGGCACAGGGAAGGGAACAACACTCACAGGGCTAGGTGGGGGAGTGGAGGGGAGCAGCGGGACAGCGAAGGGGGAGGGGTGGATGGGGAAGGATAACACCGGGAGAAATGCTGATCTAGGTGACATGGGGGGCGGAGGGATGGAGACAGGAAACCATCATGGCATATATATACCTATGCAACTATCCTGCAGGATGCATGATGTGCACATGTACCCCAGAGCCCAAATGCAATTTAAAAAAAAAGAAAGAAAAAGAAGAAGAAAAATGGTACAACCAGAATCAATCAGAATGCTTTCAGAATAAGCAGCTCTCATCAAACAAAAGTAGATAAAAATGTTATTACCTCTTTGAAGATGGATAAACTAATCTGTATCAACACTTGCTAGGAAAAATAATTCCTTTTCTTTGTCCTCATTCTAGGAGATTGATACAAATCTGATAATATTTGACAAGGACATCAGAAGAAAGAAAAACTACAAGATCAAGCCAAAACTACAAGCTAAGATCACCCCTGAACCCAGACTCCCAAATTCTAAACTAAAGGTTAGCAAATAAAATACAATAGTGCTTAAAAAGAACTCCATCAGCCATGGTGGAGTATACTGTATAAAGACAAGAATGATTTAACATTTGAAAATCAATAAATGTAATGCACCACATTAAAAACAACAAAAATACAGGGAAACACCACATGATCATTATTATAGATGGGTCAATGTTTAAAATGTATTCATGATAAAAACTATCAGCCTCTTAGAAAAAAAAGGTAAGCATATTTTGGTAAGCATATGCATACACACAAAAAATAGTAAATGCCATACTTCATAGTGAAGTATCAGGATTTTCTTCCTGAGTTTGAAAACAAGACAAATGTGTCCACTATCCGTTAAACAATTTACTGGAGGTTCTAAAAAGTGCAGTAACATCAGGAAAATATGAATCGGTTTAAAATCTTAAAAGAAAGAAAACTGTCATTATTTAGAGATGACATTGTTCTGTACCTAGAAAATGTAAAAGTATAAAATCATTATGGTTAATAAGCAAATTTACTCAAGTCACTGGATATAATAAAAATCAATGATATTTCTTTATAATTAATAGCAACAAATAATTAGAATATAAAATTTCAAATGTCGTTAAAACAGTAAAAAAATTGAATACTTAGAAATAAATCTAATCAGAATGTGCTAGAGCAGTACACAAAAATTATAACACATCTCTGAGAGAAATTCAAGACTGCAGTATATGGACAAAAATATTCTTTCCATGGAATGAAAAGACAGTATTAAGAGGCATTATTGTTAACTCTTTCAGAATGACATAGCAATCATATTTAAAATTCTACCATATTTACAAAAAGTTTTTCTAAAAATCGACAAACAGATAATTGTCTGAAGCATATGCAAATTAAAGATTTGGGAAAGCTGGCCGGAGGCGGTGACTCACGCCTGTAATCTCAGCACTTTGCGGGGCTGAGGTGTAGAGATCTAGAGATCACAAGATCCAGAAATCAAGACCATCCTGACCAACATGGTGATACCCCATCTCTACTAAAAATACCAAATTAGCTGGATGTGGTGGTGCGTGCCTGTAGTCCCAGCTACTCTGGAGGCTGAGACCTGAGAATCAATTGAACCAGGGAGGCGGAGGTCACAGTGAGCTGAGATTGTGCCACTGCACTCCAGCCTGGCAACAGAGTGAGACTCTGTCTCAAAATATATATATTTGGGAAACCTAAGACAATATTTAAGAAAAAGAACTAAGTTTGTAGACATACGCTACTAAACATGAGATTTACTATAAGGGTAGAGTAATGAAAACAGTATGGTATTGGTGCAATGACAGACAAATACACTAAAGGTAGAGGACATGGAGGCCAGAAAGAATCTGGAAATGGAAAACAGCTAGATTTACCACAGAAGAGCTCCTGTAAAACACTGTGGAAAGACTAGTGCTTTTAAAAAATGCACTTCATAAATGCAGGGAAAATACAAACTTGGACTCTTACCCCATCCCACTCCAGAAACGTTACTAAAGATGGATAGTAAATCCAGTAGAAAACATAAGATATTAGTGTTACAGCTTTAGAATAGGCCAAGGTATTTTTGATTAGGATAAAAAGGCACTAATGATAAAGAATACATTGTTTAATTAGACATAACTAAATGTAAAACTTGTATTCCTCAAAAGACAGTCTTAGGAGAGTGAAAAAGCAAAGCATATCTGTAGATTACATATTATATACTATATAGTCTAGGTTATATATAAAAATATACATTAATCATATATATGTATATATCTGACCAAAAAAATGAGTGAAATCCAGAATATAACCAGAACTACAAATCAATTTTAAAAAACAAACATTGCAATAAAATGTGCAGAAAACAGCTGAGTACTCATTCATAAGAGTCATACTCAAATATGACTTTAATCATCACATAAAATATACCCAGGCTATGACTGTACTCCATTCCATGAAAATTTATTTGAGATGAATGGGAGATCTAAAAGACAGCTTAGAATATTATCATCATGGCATTGGGCGAAGCAAAGATTATTCTTAAAATAATAGGAAGCACCAGCCCTAAACAAGAAACTGATTAATAAAATTAAGAGAATCTGTTCATCTAAAACACAATATTGAGATAGTGTAAAAGCAAAACAGATTTGTAGAAGATACTAAAATTGTGTGTGTATTTTAATACATGTACATATATGCCTGTGTGTATGTGTCTAACTGAAACCCAGAACTTATATGTAAACCATGAATCCATTTTTAAAATACAAGTATCTCGATAAAATTTGGAGGAAAAGAGCTGAAAAGGGATTTCGTAAAAGACATATTTAAATGGCGAATAAACACATTTAAAAAGTGCTCTAAAAATAATCAATAAATAGCTGGGCACAGTGGCTCATACCTATAATCCCGGCACCTTGGGAGGCTGATGCAGGCAGAGGCCACTTGAGCCCAAGGGTTCGAGACCAGCCTGGGCAACTTGGCGAAACGCCGTCTCTACCAAAAAATACAAAGATTAGCCAGAATTGGCGGCATGCACTTATAGTCCCAGCTACTCGGGAGGCTGAGGCATGAGAATCGATCAAGCCTGGGAGGTCGAGGTTGCAGTGAGCCGAGATGGTGCCACTGCACTGCAGCCTGGGTAACAGAGCAAGACCTCGTCTCAAAAAACAATCAAAACTCAATAAATAAACCCTTAAAAAAAAACAGGTCCTCAATCTCATTAATCAGCCCCAAACTGCAAATGCAGACATAAGGAGAGATCACTGCACACCCATCAGAGTGGCTGAAATGAAAGACTAATTGCACACCCAGTGTGTGCATCTGGAACCTTCAAACATTTCTGGAAGGAAATGTTTCCTACACAGACACCCGATGGGTACGGCTGAAAGGTCAGATAGTTCCCGGGGAAAGAGCTCCTTCACGACTGAGAACCAACGGAGGAAAAGCACCCCAACCCGGGGCCAGATAGAGCTCCCAAGGTCAGGTGGCCTCCCTCATGGCTGACACAGAGCGCTGAGAGTCCCACCATAGGCTTAGAGAATCCAAGAAACAGCACCCCACTCCCTCGCAGCACTGGGAGACAGCACCCACAGATAATAATTTAAAAACCCAGCACCAAGAGAAAGCATCCGATAGGCGTCCCAATCGGGTATAAACAGATCCAAAGAAAAGCCAACACATCCTAGCTGAGAGTGAGCAACGTCCAAGGCCAAATGTGCCCCACGGCTGACATCAGCACCCAGCGAAGAGTCCCTCGTGGGCTGAGATAAACCCCGCGACAGAGAGTGACCCAACAGGGCAGTGATCATGTGTCCGCAGGACAGCCACCCTCACCCCAGCCCCGAACACAGACAGAGTCCCTAAGGCAGAGTCTCCCAGCAGGGTCGTGGCCAAGCGGGGAAGAAACACCGCCGCACCCGAAGGTGACACAGGCGACCAATGTAGGGTCCCCACCCCTGGGTTCAGTCATTGCACAGGAAAAGTTCGTCGCATCACTAAGAGGGAGTCCCCAAGAAAAGCTCCCCAGCCCCACAACATAACCGAGACGGGGTGTCCAAGGAAAAGACTCCCCGACAGCTGACACACGCGCCCATGGTAGTGTCCACACAGGGAAGCCGTACCACTCACCGGACAAAGAACACGCCAGAAAAGAAGCTTTCCTAGGAAAAAGGACACATTCTGGGGAGAAATTAAAGCATCCAGGGAAAAACTGCCCACTTACGTAGTCGTGAAGTCTTGACCTTGCCAGAGGAGCTGCGGCTGCACTTCCCAAAATGGCAGAGAAGTTGTGGCGCCTCCCCACTGCTGGAACTTTCTAGAAACTTGCTCTCTGGGAGTTATGGGAAGTGTGCCCCGGATGCCTGTGAGTGATGCTCCTTGGGAGGCGTCCCACCAGAAGCACCAATCTGGTAAGGCTCAAGGGAGGCAGAAGGCAGGGAAGCTGCCGGCCACCGCGGGCCCCGCCCCAGCCGAACACTGGGAGCCTGTTGGGGGGGCCAGAGTCCCGAAGTGAAGCCTCGTGCACTGCGAGACCGCCGGCGCCAACCGGAAGAACCGGGAAGCGTGGCGTCCCCGCCCTTCGCTAACTCTAACCCTCTTTACGCGCAGCCTTCGGTATCGGCAGTACGGCGGACATAGGCAGAGGAACGCGGAACCTCACACAGCGGAATCAAAGGGTGAATTTGGAGCTGACGGGCAAAAACATCTTATAATATGTTTGTCTGGCTTTGATATCAGGGTAATATTGGCCTCATAGAATGAAGTAGTGTTCCTTCCTCTTTTATTCTTTTGAAATCCTTTGCTAAGTATTGGTATTACTTCTTCCTTAAATGTTTGATAGAATTTACATGCGAAACCACCTCGGCTTGCCTTCCATTTGTGGGGAGATTTAAAATTACTAATTAAATACCTTTTCATGCTATAGTCCTATTGCAAATTTCTATTTCTTTTGAGTCAGTAATTTGTTCTCTAGGAATTTCTCTGTTTCACCTGCGTTGTTTAATTTGTTGGCATAAAGGTGTTCATAATGTATGTCTTTAAATTTCTCACTTTCTTTGTGTGTGTGTGCACGTGAGACGGTGTCTCACTCTTTTGCTGAAGATGGAGGGTGGTGGCGCGATCTGGGCTCATAACTACTTCTGCCTTTCTGGTTCAAGCACTTCTTCTGTCTCGGTCTCCTGGGTAGCTGGGGCTACAGGTGGCATCATATCGCCCGGCTAATTTTTTGTGTTTTAGTAGAGTCAGGGTTTCACCATGTTGGCCAGGCTGGTCTCAAACTCCTGACCTCAGGTGATCCGCTGGTCTCGGCTCCCCAAAGTGCTGGGATTACGGGAGTGAGCCACCGCGCCTGGCCCCTTTTAATTTCTGTAAGGTCAGTATTCATAACACCCTTTTCATTCTTGATTTTGGTAATCTGTGTAGTCCTTTCTTTTATTCTTGGTCAGTCAAGCTAAAAGATAAGTTAGGTTTTTTTTCTCAGCTATTCTGTGAAGCAATTTTTTAATTCATTGATTTTTATTTCACTGATTTTCTTTAATTTTCATCATTCCCCTCTTTCTGCTTGCTTGTATTAAATACATCAGTTTAAAACTTCAGGAATAACAAATGGTTTGTTTCATAAAGGAGGATTTGAATCCTTAAACATATAGAAATGCTTATGATATTGCCAAGTAGTAGTCATTTTCGACCAGTTAACCAGAAGGAAATTTGGTATGCTGAAACCAGACAAGTTTTTTGTACCAGGTTTTATTAATTTTGAAAATATAAATCTAGTTTGTAAGAAGGTGTTTATTGCATGAGCAGTTTGTTTTTTTTAATATTTAGACTTCTCATTTTCACTGAATCCCACAAATTTATTTTTCTTAAGCTTCAAAGTATGTATCAACCAGCACATTCACTATCCTCTTTGTGCTTTATCTCTGATAATCCTTATAAGAGCACCATGAGTTAGGTACTGTTTTATGCCCATTTTACGGAAATAGAATCTTAGGGTGCACATTTAAGTAGCTCTTTCAGGTTTAACCAGTTGGAAAAGTGACAGAATCTAGGTATGTCAGATTCCAGAGATTGCACACACAAATACTATATCACACTGCTTACTGCTGTGAGTTTGGCAGAGAATTCCTTGTTTATATGGAAATCACAAAACTGATAATATCCAGGATAATTGGCAGCAGTTTATAAACCCTCTTTACCCCTAATTTGGTGATTTTGTGTGGGGTCACCTGTCCACTAATCTAATCGGATCTTAGGCTGGTCACACTTCTGAATTTGCACACCAAGTTTGTGTGTAAGGGTACTTCTCCAGGGGAAAATATCTGTAGATTTCATCAAATTTTCCAAAGAGGGTTAGGCCCGCTACTCAGCGTTCCCTGGAAGGTAAGAGAATGCCATGTAGCCTACACCCTTCTCCACCTGAACAACTTCATACAGTTGGCTATGGCTTTACAAATGATGGGCAGGTAGGACAACTAGGAAAGTGTATGTGCTCATTAATACATACTTCTCCTTTAAGCCTGAAAAGATGAACTTGTGGAATTACAAAAATTGGCATTCTAAATATTTAATTATTAATATTTAGAATTATAGATCTTTTAGTCGGGATGGTGGCATAAGGAAGGTCAGTCTTTTCTCAAACTAAGCTGGAGGCATAAGGGATTTGTTTAACCTAGTGGTGTGAACCTACAGGAAGTCGTGATGGTAGCGTGAGTCATCACTTAGATAAAGTGAGATTTATAGATCACAGAACATGATATAGATTCTAGATATGAGATTCTAAACTCTGTTTGCTACCAAGGCACCCATTGCTAAAACAGTCTGTGATCATGTGCTCTCAGGAGGATCATATATTTCAGCTGTATAGTGCCAATTTATGTGCCAGTTATGTTCCAGGTATAAATGAAAATGTTCTAGTAACACACAGAGATAATTATCAGACATATCTGCAGATGCCGGTTTCTCCACTTCAAACGAGTCAGCCAACTCCACCTGGAAAACGTCACACTGTTGGCTCTGTGCTTACAAATGATGGCCAGGTAAGATAACTTTCTATTTCTGCCCTAATTGTGACATTCTTAGTATAAGTATTTTCTCAGTGGAAAGATGAATATAAACTATATGTGTTAATTCTCTTGATTTAAAAGATAAGAATATGACACAGGAATTCTCATGTGAACATAAAATGGGAACTTTTTGGTCCAAGAGTAGATTCATTGGACTAGGAGCTGATGTTTTTAATTATCACATTTAATGCTCATAATTGTTCTGCAGATGTGTATTACTATCTCGCCTTTAATGAGAAATCAAGGCTGACAGCGGTCAAATGGCTTGCCCTACATGACACATGGTAGGACACAGAGCCAGGGTTCGAATGCATAGTCTGTATTCTTTCCCACTCCTCAATTAATTAGACTCTTCCCTAATTTTCCGTGCCTTTATTTTCGCTTTCTTAAGGAAAGAGATAAGGATCACACCTCACTCATAGGGATTGGCCAAGGATTGACTTAATACATGCAAAGCATTTAGAACAGTACCTGGAGGGTAGTAAATGTTCAGTAAAAATGTCTTCACACATTCTCAGCTCCTCTTTTATAGGATGTGAAAATGCTTTGGAAAATTTTAAAATCAAAATTATATATTATATACGTTCTATATATTACATGATATATATATATATATTATACGTATTTCATTAAATATATGCTGATACTCTTTCCTATTTAATGCAGGAGCATATTCGTTATTACTTCACCTATTATTTTAAGTTCTGGGGTACATGTGCAGGATATGGAAGTTTGTTACATAGGTAAATGTGTGGCACAGTGGTTTGCTGCACCTGTCAATCAATCACCTTGGTATTAAGCCCAGCATCCATTAGCTATTCTTCCTGATGTACTCTCTCCCCCCAGCCCTCCCCCAGAAAGACCCAGCGTGTGTTGCCCTACCTGATGGGTCTGTGTGTTCTCATCATTCAGCTCCCATTTAGAAGTGAGAACACGCACTGTTTGGTTTTCTTTCTCTGCATTAGTTTGTTGAAGATAATGGCTTCCAGCTCCGTCAATGTTTCTGCAAAGGACATGATCTCATTCCTTTTTATGGCTGCATAGTGGTCCCTGGTGTATATGTACTACATTTTCTTGATCCAGTCTATCATTGATGGTCATTTGGGTTGATTCCACATCTTTGCTATTGTGAATAGTGCTGCAGTGAATATACGTGTGCATATATCTTTTTTTTTTTTTTTTTAGCAATTGTGAATGGGAGTTCATTCATGATTTGGCTCTCTGCTTGCCTGTTTTTGCTATATAGGGATGCTAGCAATTTTTGCGCATGGATTTTATATCATGAGAGTTTGCTGAAGTTGCTTATCATCTTCAGAAACTTTTGGACTGAGATGATGGTATTTTCTATATATGGGGCCATGTCATCTGCAACGAAAGATAACTTCATGTCCTCTTTCCCTATTTGAATACCCTTTATTTCTTTGTCTTGCCTGATTGCCCTGGCCAGAACGTCTGATACAATGTTGGATAGGACTGGTGAGGGAGGGCATCCTTGTCTCATGCAAGTTTCAAGAGGAATGCTTCCAGCTTTTTCCCATTCGATATGATATTGGCTGTGAGTTTGTCATATATGGCTCTTACTGTTTTGAGATGTGTTCATTCAATACCTGGTTTTTTGAGAGCTTTTTTTATTTTTTGAGACGGAGTTTCGCTCTTGTTACCCAGGTTGGAGTGCAATGGCGCGATCTCGGCTCACCGCAACCTCCGCCTCCTGGGTTCAGGCAATTCTCCTGCCTCAGCCTCCCGAGTAGCTGGGATTACAGGCACGCGCCACCATGCCCAGCTAATTTTTTGTATTTTTAGTAGAGACGGGGTTTCACCATTTTGAGCAGGATGGTCTCCATCTCTTAACCTCGTGATCCAACCGCCTCGGCCTCCCAAAGTGCTGGGATTACAGGCTTGAGCCACCGCGCCCGGCCCGAGAGCTTTTCATATAAGGGGGTGTTGAATTTTATCAAAGGCCTTTTCTGCATCCATTGAGATAATCATGCGGTTTTTGCCTTTAGTTCTATTTATGTGATAAATTACATTTATTGATTTACCTATTCTGAACTGACCTTGAGTCCTGGCAATGAAGCCAACTTCATCATGGTAGATAAGTTTTTTGATGTGCTGCTCGATTCAGTTGGCCAGGATTTTATTAAGGATTTTTTCCGTTATTGTTCAACAGGAATACCAGCCTGAAGTGTTTGTTGTTGCTGTGTCGCTGCCAGATTTTTGTTTCCGGATGATGCTGGTCTCCTAAAATGTAGTAGGAGTCCCTCCTTTTCAATTTTTTGATATAGTTTCAGTAGAAATAGTGCCAAATAGTACATTCTAAGTAGGCAGGAGCATATTCTCGGGTTATCTTTTGATGGCAGGACCTTTTAGTTAACCTAGTATATCCTTCAATTTCATGTTTTATTTACCACCAATATTTCAAAGCACCTCCTGCCCCTGCCTGGCTCCAAAATGAACATATTTGAGTCTCCATAATGTTGGAGGTGGGAAAATATACCTTTTTCATCGATGTTACCTTTCACTGTCTACATATATTATCGAATAAAGTGTTAATCAGTATTTGTCAATAAGTAACGTTCAACAACTAAAAAATAAAAACGATATTTGCTATTTTTTGTCCCCTAACAAGGGCTGAGAGACAATTATGTGTACTACATTAGAGAGATAAGCATGTTTCTTGTCTTGGTTGATGAAAGCCACCCATTCCCCAAGGACTCCGATTAATCGTGACTGTACCATTTTTGACTTTGGATAACACCTTGTATTTTGCCTTCGCTTGTTTCACTGAAACTACATTAGAGTTGGCTTGCCTCTTCTGCGAGCATCGTGTGTGATGATGAATCTTTGACCTTTGGCTAAAACTTAATGATATAAATGCATGGCTGTGTATGCATATGAAGACTGTGACTTTGCAATGGTTGTATTTGTCTTTAATGGAATATGTTCACTGATGTTTTTCAGCAAATGAGGAGTGACAAAGTAAATCAGGCTGCAAGAAGGCATCGAAGGAAAAGGAGTCGTTCCAGAAAATCCAAGAGACGCTATTATTCTACGACAAGGCAGGGTACGTCCCTGTGGTTACACCAACAGGAAGCTGAGGGGGAATCCAATATTTGGGCTTCAATCGTGTCAAAGGACATTTGTGGCCTTGTCCTTGAAGGATGAACAGATATGAGCACATTTGCAAGTGGAAGGGCAAGGTTCTAATTATGTGCAACAATTTGCAGTTGCTGCAAGCGTGAGATGAATAAAGCAGGTTCCTGAGGCAGAAGGAGGTGGTGGGCACAACAAGAGGACAGGTCTGCTCACTTTCCACCTGTCCACACACTCCTCTCTAACCCAGTGCAGTATGGCTTCTTCTTAGTCTACTCCAATGAAAATAGTGCCATCAAGGTCGCCATGTTTGTGGCACTTTGACATCAATTCCTCAACAGCATGTGACACAGTTGTTTACGCCCTCCTGCACGGAAAACTTCTTGGGTCCCCAGACACCTGGATTTCTTACTCTGTTACTAAGGGCTCATTTTCCTTCTCCTTTTTTGTTTTTCTCCTCTTCCTTCCCACCTCTAAATATTTCAGGGCACCAAAACTTGATCCTAGCCTCTCTTCTCTTCAATATCCTATCTCCGTAGGTGATGTCATGCTGTCTTAGAATTTTAAATGATTCACACTTCAAGAACTGTCACCATTAAACTTCTAGGCTACGACTTGCTCCTGAAATCCAAACTCATAAACAACTACACGTGTTGTATCTCTATAGGGTGTCTAATAGGCATCTGCATTTGAACCAGCTCTGCAAGTTCAAATTTCTGACCTCCCTCTCTCCAAAAACACTTTACTTGCAGCCTTCACTGTTTCAGATAAAGACACTGTCCATTAGGTGAAACATCCACAAAGGTGTAACAAGCAGCTGATCACAGGTATGGGGGATTCAGAAGTGCTGGTTTTAGAGTTTTCAGCTGTCCACGGTACAAATAATCCCACCATGGCCTAGTTCAAGCTGTCGACATAAGGTCACTGAACCAGAATCAGGAAGAGTTGGCAGCATTCCGCTCCCGTAGTCGGTTGCCTAACCCCTCCTGCACATCCCTGGTATATTTTACTTAGTAGGTCACCCCAAAATACTTAAAGTCACTTATGATTTCTCTTAAGATTCTTTTATTATTCTCTCATTTCCAATCTCTTATCGAGTTCAGCAGTCAATGCCCAGTATAAACCCTGCATCCCACCATTTCCCTCTATCCCTCCAGTGGACACTGCCATGATCGCTGACCAAGGTAGTACAACATCTTCTTAGCTCTGTTTCTAATCTTCCCTCATCTGTAGCATACTCTCTAACCCTGTGGCTAGAAAATTATGTCAGCATGCCATTTCGCTCCTAAAACCCCATCCTCAACTCTCCCTCTCCTAACAAGGGTCCCATCCATTTCCTCCTGGCTCTCGTTGCCTCTGTCTAACACCCTGTAGTGCCCGGTCCATTCCCACTCCAGCTTCTACCCTTGGCCTCACCGCAGTCTGGAACTCTCCCTCTGCCTCTGCACAGGAGGCTCTGCTTTTTCCTCCAAGCCCTGTCCAATGGCACTTCTTCAGATTGCTCTGCCCAAGGAGCCAGAGCCCCTGAGGCTCCCTCTGCTGCTGTCTCCCTCAGGCCTGTGGACTACTTCCCAGACACCAGCCCAATGCTGCTTGTTTCATTTCCTCATTGTGTATGTCCTGTGTGACTGCCCCATGGGGATATGAGTCCCACAAATGCAGGGACCGTTGCTCTCTGTCCCCTTTACTGCTGATCCCCAGCTCCTGGCATGCCGCCTGCCACAGACAATGAATAAATGAAAGAGGTGACAGACCTGGAGTAAAAAGAATGTTACTTTTCCAGACAAAAGGGGAGGATCTGTAGAATCACGTAAAAACTAGGGATGTGTGATGATGGAGTGGAGATAAGAGTGTTCAACTCCAATAGCCACCTCTATTTTCTCAGAATATTTGAGGTAGAAAGGAGGCAATTTAACAAGGCCTCACTTAGTCTGGCTTTCCTGCTGCGCACAGCATGGCATGTATAGGTGAAGTATAAAAGCGATATCAAGTGAGAATTGTAAAGGGCAGCAGCAGGATGATACAATATGATGAGTGCATGAAATCTGTGAATGTTTATTCTACTGTCGTACTTACTACATACCATCGTTATGCCAAGAGATACATACGTAGTTTTATTGTGTAATCTGACCTGATACAAGCTTCCATGTGGTAAGTCCTTCTGTTTCATGAAATGAATAATTCCATAGAAACTGATTCAAACATAGCTGTCTCTCCGGGATGATGGGACAAAACACACCTATCTTGTAACTGAGCCTCTTCATTTGGTTTCCAGATGCTAGCGTCACTCACAATGTCTGTGAAGAAAAGGTTAAAAATGGCCAACCAACACCCGATAATGTCCTTCCAACTGTTCCATCAGCGCTTATTAATATGACAGCAGCTGGTATTTCATCCCTGGGTTTCGGCGATCAGTGTAAGTTTTTTCACTTGTTATACTGTCCTATTTGGTTTCCATATACATGCATAGCGTCATGATGGAAGATGGTAATTTTGTTGTATTATCTTTTCTGGCCTCAATTTTAGGGTTCTGAGATTGCTAACTGGTATGTCCTCCTTCTTTATGAGATAATTTCCTAGAAACTGAGCATCTGAGGTGTATGCCTGTGCAGTTGACATAATGCACATTACACACAGCTCAACCACTTCATTTGGTTTCCAGATGCTGCGGTGACTCATAACGTCCATGAAGAGAAGATGAATAACGGCCAACCAGCACCTCATACCGTCTTTTCAACTGCTCCACCAGGTCTTGGTAATTTGGCAGCCCCTAGAATTTCATCCACGAGGACCAGAGATCTGTGTATCTCTGCTTCTTAATTGTACTATCCTACCTGATTTCCATAAGCAGGCATATTTTCATGAACGGTAGAAGGTCGTTTTGTTTCATATTCTTTCCTAGCCTCCATTTGGGGGATATCAGATGGACACATGGCATATTCTCTCCTGATTTTTTAGATAATTTTCTAGAAACTGAGCATCAGAGGGATATTCCTGTGGGGTTGACATAATGCACTTACTTCAGAGCTCAACCTCTTCACTTGGTTTCCACCTACTACCGTCAATCACAATATCCGTGAAGAAAGGATGGAAAATGGTTAACTGCAACCAGATAGTGTCTTGTCAAATGTTCTGTCACAGCTTATTTATATGCCAGGAGCTGGTATTCTAGTGATGAGTACCAGAGATGTGTGTCTGTTTGTTTATTAGATGTAGTATCCTACTAGGATTCCATATGCATGCGTAATGTCATGAAGAGAAGAAGGTGGTTTTGGGGAATTATCTTTCCCGACCTCAATTTGATGGAACTTGAATCATTATATGATGTCTGCTCCTGCTTTATCAGATAATTTCCTAGAAAGTGAAGATCAGAGGGATATACCAGTGAGGTTGTCATAATGCACTCACCTCACAGCTCAACCTCTTTGTTTGGTTTTCAGATGCTACTGTCACTCAATATGTCCATGAACAGAAGATGGAAAATGGCCAACCCCAAACTGATAAAGTCTTGTCAACTGTTCCACTATGCCTTGGTCATATGACTGCAGCTGGTATTCCATCCATGAGTATCAGGGATCTGTGTATGTCTTTTAATTAGTAGTACTGAATAGTTGGTTTCCCTAACATGCATATGTTCATGAATGGTAGAAGTCGGATTTGTTGTATTTTCTCTCCTACTCTCAATTTGAGGGGTCTCAGATGGCCGCATATCTTCCTTCCTTCCTTCCTTCCTTCCTTCCTCTCATTATCTCCCTTTATTTATTTCTCTCTCTCTCTCTCTTTTTTTTTTCTTTCAAAACTGATTCTCACTCTGTCGCCCAGGCTGGAGCGCAGTGATGCTATCTCGGTCGCTGCAATCTCCACCTCCCGGGTTCAAGTGATTCTCCTGCCTCAGCCTCCTGAGTAGCTGGGATAACAGGCATGCACCACCACGCCCAGCTAATATTTGCATTTTTGGTAGAGACAGGGTTTCACCGTGTCGGCCAGGATGGTCTTGATCTCTTGACCTCGAGATCCACCTGCTTCAGCCTTCCAAAGTGCTGGGATTACAGACGTGAGCCACCGTGCCCAGCCATATCCTACCCTGTTTCTTATATAATTTCGTAGAAACTGAGCATCAGAGGGATACACCTGTGGGACTGACATAATGCATTTACATCACAGCTCAACCTTTTCCTTTGGTTTCCAGATTCTACTGTTACTCAGAATGTCTGTGAAGAGAGAATGAAAAATGGGCAGCCCCAACCTGGTAACGTCTTGTCAACTGATTCCACAGGGCTTTGTAATATGGTAGCAACTGCTATTCCGGCCATGAGTCCCAGAGATCGCTATATGTCCGCTTATAAGTTGTACTGTCCTACTTGCTTTTCATAAACATGCATAGTGCCTTCTGAAGGGAAGCAGGTGGTTTTGTTGTATTATATTTTCTGAACTAAATCTGAGGGGCCCCAGATATATACACCACCTTATATATCCTCCTGCTTTATGAAATAATTTCATGGAAAGTGAGCATCAGAGGGATATACTTATGATTTGGCCTAATGCACTTACCTCACAGCTCAACCTCTTACTTTGATTTCCAGACGCTACCATCACTCACAGCATCCATGAACAGAAGATGGAATATGTCCAACCAGCACCTGACAACGTGTTGTTGACACTTCAGCCAGGACTTATTAATATGGCAGCCACTGGTATTTCATCCATGAGTACCAGGGATCTGGGTAAGTTTGTTTGTTAGTATTACTGTCCTACTTGGTTTTCATATGCATGTATAGTGTCAAAACAGGTAGGAGGTGGTTGTGTTATACTATGTTTCCAGGCCTCAATTTCAGGGGTCTCAGATGGCAACCTGGTATATCCTCTGATTTGTGACATAATTTCCTAGAAACTGAGCACAGATATACCTGTGGGGTTACCATAATACACTTACAGCTCTTGATTTGGTTTCCAGATGCTACCAAAACTTATAATGTCCTTAAGGAGAAGATGGAAAAGGGCGAACCCCAACATGGCAACATCTCATCAACTGCTCCAATAGGACTTACTAATGTGGCAGGAGCTGCTATTCCAGCCATGAGTACCGATGGTCTGTGTATGTTCACTTTTTAGTTGGATTTTCCTACTTTGTTTCCATATGCATGTATATTGTCAGGAAGGAGAGATGGAGATCTTGTTGTATTATCTTTCTTGATATCAGTTTGAGGGGTCCCAGATGCCGCTCATGTCATCTTGATTTGTGCAAAAATTTCTCAGGAGCTGAACATCAGAGGGATATACCTGTGGGGGCGGCATAATGCACCTACTCCTATCTTGACCTCTTCATTTGTTTTCCAGATGCCACCGTCAGTCACAATGTCCATGAACAGAGGATGGAAAATGACCAACCGCAACAGGATAACGTCTGGCCAAATATTCTAGCATGGTTTAATAATATGGCAGGAGCTGGTATTCCAGCAATGAGTACCAGGGATCTGTGTATGTTCCTTTTTTACTTGTACTGTCCTCCTTGGTTTCCATATGCAGGCATAGTGCCATGAAGGGAAGAAGGTTGTTTTGTGAATTGTCTTCCTTGGCCTCAATTTGAGGAGCCGCAGATCATCATTTGATGTGTTCTTTTGCTTTTTGGGATAATTTCCCAGAAACTGATCATCAGTGGGATATACCGGTGGCATTGACGTAATTCACTTACTTCAAGCTCAAAATCTTCCTTTGGTTTCCAGATGATACCATCTCTCACAATGTACATGAAGAGAAGATGGAAAATGGCCCATCCCAAACTGGTAATCTCATGTCACCTGTTCCACCACTGCTTGGTCTTATGGTAGCAGCTGCTCTTCCATGCATGAGTACCAGGGATCTGTGTATGTCTCTTAATTAGTTGTAGTGTCATCACTGGTTTCCATATGATTGCATATTTCATGAAAGGTAGAAGGTGGTTTTATAGCATATACTTTGGTGGGATCAATTGGAGGGTTCTCACAGGGCCAACTGGCATATCCTCCCCTGCTTTATTAGATAATTTCCTGAAAACTGAGCGTCAGAGAGATAGACCTCTCTGGGGTCTATATAGGGCTGATATAATGCACTTAGCTCACAGCTGAAACTCTTCATGTGGTTTGCAGGTTTTACCATTGCTCAAAGTGTCTGTGAAGAAAAGATGAAAAGTGACAAAACAACACCTCATGAATTCTTGTCAACTATTACAGCAGGGCTTAGGAATTTCACAGAAGCAGGTATTCAACTGCCGAGTACCAGGGATTTCTGCATGTTTGTTTACTAACTACGTTGTGCTACTTGGTTTCCATAAACATGGAGTATCATGCAGGGAAAAAGGTGCTTTGGTTGTATTATCTTTTCCGACCTAAACTTGAAGGGTCTCAGATCGCCACCTGATACAGCCTCTTGTGTGATGGAACAATTTCTTAAATCTCATTGTCAGAAGGACATACATGTGGCAGTGACATAAGCACTTACCTCACAGCTCAACCACTTCATTCCGTTTCCAGATGCTGCAGTCACTCACAATATCCCTGAAGCAAAGGTAAATAACGGCCAACTAGCACCTCACAACATCTTGTCAGCTACTCCACCAGGTCTTGGTAATATGGCGGCAGCTGGAATTTCATCCACGAGGACCAGAGGTCTGTGTATGTCTGCTTCTTAGTTGTACTGTCCTACTTGGTTTCCCTAAGGAGGCATAGTCTGATGAATGCTACAAGTTAATTCTGTTGTATGTACTTTCCTAGCCTCAATTTGAGGGATATCAGATGTCCACTTGGCATATTCACCCCAAGATTCTTTGACAATTTCCTAGAAAGTGAGGATCAGAGTGATTTACCTCTGGGGTTGAATAATGTATTTACCTCACAGCTCAACCTCTTCATTTGGTTTTCAGGTGCTACCATCACTCAAAATGTCCACAAAGAGAAGATGAGAAATATGCAACCAACACCTAATAACGTCTTGTCAACTGTTCTACCAGAACATTCTTATTTGGCAACAGCTGGTCTCCCAGCCATGAGCTCCAGGGGTCAGTGTATGTTTGCTTATTCATTTATACTATCCTACTTCGTTTTCATAGGCATGCCTACTGTCCTGAATGGGAGAAGGTGATTTTGCTGTATTCTCATTCATGAGCTGCATTTGAATGTTCTCAGATCACCATCTAGCATATCCTGTTCAGCTTTATGAAATAGTTTTCTACAAACTGAGTATCAGAGGATATGCCTGTAGAGTTGACATAGTACACATAACTCAAAACTGAACCTCCTGATTTCATTTCCAGATTCTACCACCACTCACAATGTCCGTGAGGAGAAGATTAAAAATGCCCAAACGGCACCCACTGATGTTTTCTCAGGTATTCCACCAGCACGTATTAATATGGCAGCAGCTGGTGTTTCTTCTATGAGTACCAGGGATCAGTGTAAGTTTGCTCACTTGGCGTACTGTCCTACTTGTTTTCTATATGCATGCGTAGTGTCATGACGGAAGAAAACAGTGTTGTTGTACTATCTTTACTGGCCTCAAATTTACGGTTCTCAGACTGCTACTTGCTATGTCCTTCTTTTTTATGAGATAATTTCCTCGATACTGAGCATCCGAGGGGTAGGCCTGTGCGGTTGACATAATGCATGAATCACACAGCTCAACCACTTCATTTGGTTTCCAGATGCTGCAGTCACTCACAAAATCCTTGAAGAGAAGATAAATAACAGCCAATCAGCACCTGATAACCTCTTGTCAACTGCTCCACCAGGTCTTGGTAATATGGCAGCAGCTGGACTTTCATCTATGAGGACCAGAGATCTGTGTATGTCTGCTTCTTAGTTGTACCGTCCTACTTGGTTTCCCTAAGGAGGCATTGTTTGATGAATGCTACAAGTTAATTTTGTTGGATATCGTTTCTTAGCATCAATTTGAGGGGTATCAGAGAGCCACGTGGCATATCAACCCATGGATTCTTTGATAATTTCCTAGAAAGTGAGGATCAGAGGGATATACATCTGGGGTTGACACACTGCACTTCCATCACAGCTCAGCCTCTTCATTTGGTTTTCAGATGCTACCAGCATTCAAAATGTCTGCAAAGAGAAGATGGAAAATAACCAACCAACACCTAGTAATATCTTGTCAACTGTTCTTCAAGGACTTCCTTATTTGGCAACAGCTGGTCTCCCAGCCATGAGCACCAGGGATCAGTGTATGTTTGCTTATTCATTTGGACTATCCTGCCTGGTTTTCATAGGCATGCCTAGTGTCCTGAATGGGAGAAGGTGATTTTGTTGTATTGTCTTTCGTGAGCTGCATTTGAGTGTTCTCAGATCGCCACCTGGCATATCCTCTCTGGCTTTCTGAAATAGTTTTCTATAAAGTGAGCAGCAGGAGGATATACCTGTGGGGTTAACATAATGCACATAACTCAGAACTGAACCCCTTCATTTAATTTCCAGATGGTATGATCTCTCACAATGTCTGTGAGAAGATTAAAAATGCCCAAGCAGTACCCGATAAAACCTTCCCAGCTAGTTCCCCAGCACTTATTAATATGGCAGCAGCTGTTGTGTCATCCATGAGCACCAGGGATCAGTGTACCTTTGTGCAATTGGTTTACTATCCTACTATGTTTCCATATGCGTGCATAGTGTCATGAGGGAAGAATGTAGTTTTGTTGTACTATCTTTCCTGGCCTTAATCTTAAGGTTCTCAGAGTGCTACTTGGTATGTCCTTCTTCTTTATGAGATAGTTTCCTGGATACTGAGCATCAGCGGGGTATGCTGTTGTTGACATAATGCACTTACCTCACAGCCCAGCCATTTCTGTTGGTTTTCAGATGGTGCAGTCACTCACAATGTCCGTGAAGCCAAGATAAATAACGGCCAACTAGCACCTGACAACGTCTTGTCAGCTGCTCCACCAGGTCTTGGTAATATGGCAGCAGCTGGAATTTCATCCCCGTGGACCACAGGTCTGTGTCGGTCTGCTGCTTTGTCTTACAACCCTACTTGATTTCCCTATGGAGACATAGATCGATGAATGCTACAAGTTAATTTTGTTGTATACACCTTCCTAGCATCAATTTGAGGGGTATCAGATAGTCACAGGGCATATCCAAAACTCCTGTCTTTGATAATTTCCGAGAAACTGAGGATGAGAGGGATATACATCTGGGGTTGACATAATGTACTTACCTTAAAGCTCAACCTCTTCATTTGGGTTTCAGATGCTACCATCACTCAAAATGTCCGCAAAGAAAAGATGGAAAATAACCAACCAACACCTAATAACGTCTTGTCAACTGTTCTCCAAGGACTTCCATATTTGGCAACAGCTGGTCTCCCAGCCATGAGCACCAGGGATCAGTGTATGTTTGCTTATTCATTTGGACTATCCTACTTGGTTTTCATAGGCATGCCTAGTGTCCTGAATGGGAGAAGGTGATTTTGTTGTATTATCTTCTGTGAGCTGCATTTGAGTGTTCTCAGATCGCCATCTGGCATATCCTCTTCAGCTTTATGAAATAGTTCTCTCGAAACTGAGTATCAGGAGGATATGCCTGTAGATTTGACGTAGTACACATAACTCAAAACTGAACCTCCTGATTTCATTTCCAAATTCTACCATCACTCACAATGTTTGTGAGGAGAAGATTAAAAATGCACAAACAGCACCCAATAATGGTTTCTCAGCTATTCCACCAGCACGTATTAATATGGCAGCAGTGGGTGTTTCGTCCATGAGTACCAGGGATCAGTGTAATTTGGCTCACTTGGCGTACTGTCCTACTTGATTTCTATATGTATGCGTAGTGTCATGAGGGAAGAATACAGTGTTGTTGTACTATCTTTATTGGCCTCAAATTTACGGTTCTCAGACTGCTACTTAGTATGTCCTTCTTCTTTATGAGATAATTTCCTCGATACTGAGCATAAGAGCGGTATGCCTGTGCGGTTGACATAATGCACATAACGCACAGCTCAACCACTTCATTTGGTTTCCAGATGCTGCGGTTACTCACAACGTCAGTGAAGCGAAGATAAATAATGGTCAAGTAGCACCTGAGAACATCTTGTCAACTGCTCCACCAGGGCTTGGTAATTTGGCAGCTGCTGGAATTTCATCCACGAGGAGCAGAGATCTATGTATGTCTGCTTCTTAGTTGGACTGTCCTACGTGGTTTCCCTAAGGAGGCATTGATTGATGAAGGCTGCAAATTAATTTTCTTGAATATAGTTTCCTAGCATCAATTTGTGGGGTATGAGATAGCCACGTCGCATATCCTGACCTGGTTTCCTTGATAATTTCCTAGAAACTGAATATGAGAGGAATATAAATCTGGGGTTGACATAATGTACTTACCTTACAGCTCAACCTCTTCATTCGGTTTTCAGATGCTACCATCACTCAAAATGTCCTCAAAGATAAGATGGAAAATAACCAACCAACACCTAATAATGTCTTATCAACTGTTCTCCAAGGACTTCCTTATTTGGCAACGGCTGGTCTCCCGGCCATGAGCACCAGGGATCAGTGTATGTTTGCTTATTCATTTGGACTATGCTACTTGGTTTTCATAGGCATGCCTAGTGTCCTGAACGGGAGAAGGTGGTTTTGTTGTATTATATTCTGTGAGCTGCATTTGAGTGTTCTCAGATCGCCACCTGGTGTATCCTCTTCAGCTTTATGAAATAGTTTTCTAGAAACTGAGTATCAGGAGGATATACCTGTAGAGTTGACATAGTACACATAACTCAAAACTGAACATCCTGATTTCATTTCCAGATTCTACAATCACTCACAATGTCTGTGAGGAGAAGATTAAAAATGCGCAAATGGCACCCAGTAAGGTTTTCTCAGCTATTCCACCAGCACATATTAATATGGCAGCAGCGGGTGTTTCATCCATGAGTACCAGGGATCAGTGTAAGTTAGCTCACTTGGCGTACTGTCCTACTTGATTTCTATATGCATGTGTAGTGTCATGAGGGAAGAATACAGTGTTGTTGTACTATCTTTACTGGCCTCAACTTTACGGTTCTCAGACTGCTACTTGGTATGTCCTTCTTTATGAGTTAATTTCCTTGATACTGAATATCAGAGGCGTATGCCTGTGCGGTTGACATAATGCATGAAACACACAGCTCAACCACTTCATTTGGTTTCCAGATGCTGCGATCACTCACAACGTCTATGAAGCAAAGATAAATAATGGCCAACTAGCACCTGATAGCATATTGTCAACTGCTCCACCAGGGCTTGGTAATATGGCAGCAGCTGGAATTTCATCCACGAAGACCAGAGATCTATGTATGTCTGCTTCTTAGTGGGACCGTCCTACTTGGATTCCCTAAGGAGGCATTCTTTGATGAATGCTACAAGTTAATCTTGTTGTATATAGTTTCCTAGCATCAATTTGAGGGTTATCAGAGAGCCACGTGGCATATCCTACCCTGGTTTCTTTGATAATTTCCTAGAAACTGAGGATCAGACGGATATAACTCTGGGGTTGACATAATGTACTTACCTTACAGCTCAACCTCTTCATTTGGTTTTCAGATGCTACCATCACTCAAAATGTCTGCAAAGAGAAGATGGAAAATAACCAACCAACACTTAATAAAGTCTTGTCATCTGTTCTCCATGGACTTCCTTATTTGCCAACAGCTGGTCTCCCAGCCATGAGCACCAGGGATCAGTGTATGTTTGCTTATTCATTTGGACTATCCTACTTGGTTTTCATAGGCATGCTTAGTGTCCTGAATGGGAGAAGGTGATTTTGTTGTATTGTCTTTCGTGAGCTGCATTTGAGTGTTCTCAGATTGCCATCTGGCATATCCTCTCTGGCTTTATGAAACAGTTTTCTAGAAAGTGAGCATTAGGAGGATATACCTGTGGGGTTAACATAATGCACATACCTCAACACTGAACCCCTTCTTTTCATTTCCAAATGCTACGATCACTCACAATGTCTGTGAGAAGAAGATTAAAAATGCCCAAACAGTACCCGATAAAATCTTCCCAGCTAGTAGCCTAGCACTTATTAATATGGCAGCAGCTGTTGTGTCATCCATGAGCAACAGGGATCAGTGTACCTGTGTGCAATTGGTTTACTATCCTACTAGGTTTCCATATGCGTGCATAGTGTCATGAGGGAAGAATGTAGTTTTATTGTACTATCTTTCCTTGCCTCAATCTTAAGGTCCTCAGACTGCTACTTGGTATGTCCTTCTTTATGAGATAATTTTCTGTATACTGAGCATCAGAGGGGTATGCTGTGGTTGACATAATGCACTTACCTCACAGCCCAGCCATTTCTGTTGGTTTTCAGATGGTGCAGTCACTCACAATGTCCGTGAAGCGAAGATAAATAACAGCCAACTAGCACCTGACAACGTCTTGTCAGCTGCTCCACCAGGTCTTGGTAATGTGGCAGCGGCTGGAATGTCATCCACGAGAACCACAGGTCTGTGTAGATCTGCTTCTTAGTTGTACTGTCCGACTTGATTTCCCTAAGGATGCATAGATCGATGTATGCTACAGGTTAATTTTGTCATACACACGTTCCTAGCGTCAATTTGAGGGGTATCAGATAGCCACATGGCATATGCAACCCTGCTGTCTTTGATAATTTCCTAGAAACTGAGGATCAGACGGACATACCTCTGTGGTTGACATAATGTACTTACCTCACAGCTCAACCTCATCGTTTGGTTTTCAGATGCTACCGTCACTCAAAATGTCCACAAAGAGAAGATGGAAAATAACCAACCAACACTTAATAACGTCTTGTCAACTGTTCTCCAAGGACTTCCTTATTTGGCAACAGCTGGTCTCCCAGCGATGAGCACCAGGGATCAGTGTATGTTTGCTTATTCATTTGGACTATCCTACTTAGTTTTCATAGGCATGCCTAGTGTCCTGAATGGGAGAAGGTGATTTTATTGTATTATCTTCAGTGAGCTGCATTTGAGTGTTCTCAGATCGCCATCTGGCATATCCTCTTCAGCCTTTTGAAATCGTTTTCTAGAAACTGAGTATCAGGAGGATATACCTGTAGAGTTGACATAGTACACATCACGCAAGACTGAACCTCCTGATTTCATTTCCAGATTCTACCATCACTCACAATGTCCATGAGGAGAAGATTAAAAATTCCCAAGCAGTACCCGATAAAAGCTTCCCAGCTAGTTCCCCAGCACTTATTAATATGACAGCAGCTGTTGTGTCATCCATGAGCACCAGGGATCAGTGTACCTTTGTGCAATTGGTTTACAATTCTACTAGGTTTCCATATGCGTGCATAGTGTCATGAGGGAAGAATGTAGTTTTTTTGTACTATCTTTTCTTTTTTTTAAAAATTTTTTATTGGTTTTTAAGTTTTGGGGTACATGAGCAGAGCATGGAAGACAGTTGCGTAGGAACACACATGGCAGTAGGAACACACATGGCAGTGTGCTTTTCTTTCCTTCTCCCCTTCACCCACATTTGGCATTTCTCCCCAGGCTATCCCTCCCCACATCCCCCTCCCACTGGCCCTCTCCTTTTCCTCCCAATAGACCCCAGTGTTTAGTACTCCCCTTTCTGTGTCCATGTGTTCTCATTTTTCATCACCCCCCTATGAGTGAGAATATGCGGTGTTTCATTTTCTGTTCTTGTGTCAGTTTGCTGAGGATGACGTTCCCCAGATTCATCCATGTACCTACAAACGATACAAACTCATCATTTCTGTTTGCTGCATAATATTCCATGGTGTATATGTGCCACATTTTTCCAATCCAGTCTATTATCAATGGGCATTTTGGTTGATTCCAGGTCTTTGCTATTGTAAACAGTGCTGCAATGAACATTCGTGTACATGTGTCCTTAGAGTAGAACGATTTATAGTCTTTTGGATATATACCCAGTAATGGGATTGCTGGTTCAAATGGAATTTCGATTTCTAAGAACTTGAGGAATCGCCACACCGTCTTCAACAATGGTTGAACTAATTTACACTCCCACCAACAGTGTAAAAGTGTTCCTTTTTCTCCACATCCTCTCCAGCATCTGTTGTCTCCAGATTTTTTAATGATCGCCATTCTAACTGGCGTGAGATGGTATCTCAATGTGGTTTTGATTTGCATCTCTCTGATGACCACTGACGATGAGCATTTTTTCATATGATTGTTGGCCTCATATATGTCTTCTTTCGTAAAGTGTCTGTTCATATCCTTTGCCCACTTTTTGAATGGGCTTGTTTGTTTTTTTCCTGTAAATCCGTTTGAGTTCTTTGTAAATTCTGGATATCAGCCCTTTGTCAGATGGGTAGACTGCAAAAATTTTTTCCCATTCTGTTGGTTGCCGATCCACTCTAGTGACTGTTTCTTTTGCCGTGCAGAAGCTGTGGAGTTTCATTAGGTCCCATTTGTCTATTTTGTCTTTTGTTGCCCATGCTTTTGGTGTTTTGTTCATAAAGTCCTTGCCTACTCCTATGTCCTGGATAGTTTTGCCTCGTGGCCTCAATCCTAAGCTTCTCAGACTGCTACTTGGTATGTCCTTCTTCTTTATGAGATAATGTCCTAGATACTGAGCATCAGAGAGATATGCCTGTGACGTTCACAGGATGCACTTACCTCACAGCCCAGCCATTTCTGTTGGTTTCCAGATGCTGCAGTCACTCACAATATCCGTGAAGTAAAGATAAATAACATCCAACTAGCACCTGACAACGTGTTGCCAGCTGCTCCACCAGGTCTTGGTAATATGGCAGCAGCTGGAATTTCATCTAGGAGGACCGGAGGTCTGTATATATCTGCTTCTTAGTTGTACTGTCCTAATTGATTTCCCTAAGGAGGCATAGTTTGATGAATGCTACAAGTTAATTTTGTTGTATATAGTTTCCTAGCATTAATTTGAGGGGTATCAGATAGCCACGTGGCATGTACTACCCTGATTTCTTTGATAGTTTTCTAGAAACTGAGGATCAGAGGGATATACCTGTGCGGTTGACATAATGCACTTTCATCACAGCTCAACCTCTTCATTTGGTTTTCAGATGCTACCATCACTCAAAATGTCCACAAAGAGAACATGGAAAACAAGCAACCAACACCTAATATCGTCTTGTCAACTGTTCTCCAAGGACCTCCTTATTTGGCAACAGCTGGTCTCCCAGCCATGAGCACCAGGGATCAGTGTATGTTTGCTTATTCATTTGGACTATCCTACTTGGTTTTCATAGGCATGCCTAGTGTCCTGAAAGGGAGAAGGTGATTTTGTGGTATTATATTTCGTGAGCACATTTGAGTGTTCTCAGATGCCCGTCTGGCATATTCTCTCTGGCTTTTTGAAATAGTTTCCTAGAAACTGATCATCAGGGGGATACACCTGTGGGCTGACATAATGCGCTTAACTCAAAACTTAACGTCTTCATTGTCTTTCCAGATTATACCATCAGTCACAACGTCCATGGGGAGATGATTAAAAGTGCTGAAGCGGAACCCAATAATGTCTTCTCATCTATTCCCCCAGCACTTATTAATATGGGAGCAACTGGTGGTTCATCCATGAGTACCAGGGATCAGTGTAAGTTTGTTCACTCGGTGCACTGTCCTACTTGGTTTCCACATGCATGCATAGTGTAAGCAGGGAAGAATGTAGTGTTGTTTTCCTGTCTTTCCTGGCCTCAATTTTAGGGTTCTCAGATTACTAGCTGGTATATCTTTCTTCTGTATGAGATAATTTCCTAGATACTACCCATCAGAGTGGTATACCTATGTAGTTGACATAATGCACTTATCTCACAGCAAAACCACCTTCTTTGGTTTCCAGATGCTGCAGTCACTCACAATGTCTGTAAAGAGAAGATAATTAATGGCCAACCAGCAACTGATAACATCTTGTCAACTGCTCCACCAGGTCTTGGTAATATGGCAGCAGCTGGAATTTCATCCACGAGGACCAGAGATCTGTGTATGTCTGCTTCTTAGTTGTGCTGTCCTACTCGCTTTCCCTAAGCAGGCATAATTTCTTCGATGGTAGAGGGTAATTTTGTTGTACATACTTTCCTG
This sequence comes from Callithrix jacchus, assembly GCF_049354715.1. NCBI lineage: Eukaryota > Metazoa > Chordata > Mammalia > Primates > Cebidae > Callithrix > Callithrix jacchus. Next base: position 132,398,363 of record NC_133524.1, on the reverse strand, counting down.
GCCTCAATATGAAGGGTATCAGAGGGCAACTTGGCATATCCACCCCTTCTCTATTTGATAATTTCCTAGAAAGTCAACATCAGAGGGATGTACCTGTGGGGTTGAAATAATGCACGTACCTCACAGCTCAACCTCTTCATTTGGTTTTCAGATGCTATAGTCAATCTCAATGTCCATGAGGAGAGGATGGAAAATGGCAAATCCGCAACCGCATAACATATAGTCAAATGTTCCTTCAGGGCTTACTCGTATGGCAGGAGCTGCTCTTCTGGCCACGAGTACCATACAACTGTGTATCTTCTCTTATTATTTGGATTTTCCTATTTGATTTCCGTATCTGCTCATAGTGTCATAAATGGGAGAAAGTGGTTTTGTTGTATTCTCTTCCTTAAGTGCAATTTGAGGGGTCTCAGAACACTGCCGTCATGTCCTCCTGCTCCATTCAATAATTTATTAGAAGCTCTGCATCATAAGAGTATACCTGTGTGTTTAAATAAGGCATTTATTTCACAGCTTGACCTGGTCATTTTGCTTCCAGATGCTACCACGCCTCAACATCCGTGAGGAGAGGATGGAAAATGCCCAACTCCAATTCAGTAACATCTTGTTAACTTTTCCACCAGGGTGTATTAACAAGGCAGCAGCTGGTATTCCAGCCATGAGTACCAAGGATCTGTGTATGTTTGTTTATAAGTTGGATTGTCTCACTTGGTTTTCATATGTATGCATAGTGTCATCAAGGGAAGGAGGTTGTTCAGTTGTACCTTCTTTCGTGAGCTCAATTTGAGTGTTCTCATATCGCCACCCAGCATATCCTCTCCTGCTGCATGAAATATTTTTCTAGAAACTGAGCGTCAGTGGGATATACCTGTAGGGTTACCATAATACACTTACCTTACAGCTCAACCTCTTCATTTGGTTTCCAGATGCTGCAGTCACTCACAATGTCCATGGAGAGAAGATGAACAATGGTCAAAGAGCACCTGAGAACTTCTTGTCATCCATTACACCAGGGCTTATTAATGTATCAGGAGCTGGTACTCCACCCATGAGTACCAGGGCTCAGTGTATGTTTCCTGGTTGTTTCTGCTTGGTTTCCTACTTGGTTTCCATAATCATGCAGGGTCATACATCAAACAAGGTCGTTTTATTATATTATCTTTTGTGAGCTCATTTTGGGAGGTCTCAGATAGCCACCTGGTATATCCTTCTGCTTAATGAGTTCATGTTCTAAAAACTGAGCATCAGAGGGATATACCTGCAGGGTTGATGTAATGCACTGACCTCACAGCTTGACGTCTTCTCTCGGTTTCCAGTTGCTACTGTCACTCATAATGTCCGTGAAGAGAAGATGGAAAATGGCCAACAAGCACCTGATAACATTTTGTCAGCTGTTCCACCAGGGCTTATTAACATGGCAAAAGCTGGTATTCCAACCATGAGTAGCAATGATCTGTATATGTTAGCTTATAAGTTGGATTGTCCTCCTTGGTTTCCACATGCATGCATGGTGTCATGAAAGGGAGGAGGCAATTTTGTTGTATTATCTTTTGTGACCTGAATTTAGGGTTTTCAGAACACTGCCTGGCCTGTCCTCCTGCTTTATGCAATGATTTCCTAGAAACTGAGCATCGGGAATATACCCGTAGGGTTGACATCATGTATTTTTCTCACAACTCATCCTCTTCATTTGGTTTCCACATGCTACCATCACTCACAATGTCGGTGAAAAGAAGATAAAAAACAGCCAACTAGCACCTGATAACTTCCTGCCCACTGTTACACCAGGGCTTAATAATTTGGCAGGAGCTGGTATCATAGCCAAGACTACGAGGGATCTGTTTACTAGTTGTACTTCCTACTTGGTTTCCGTATGAATGCATAGTGTCATAAAGAGAAGAAGGTGGTTTTGTTGTATTATCTTTTGTTAGCTTAGTTTGAGGGTTTTCAGATCGTCACCTGGCACATCATATCCTGCTTTATGGCATAATTTCCTTGAAACTTAGCCTCAGTGGAATATACCCGGGGCTTCACATAATGCACGTACCTCACACCTCTTCCTCCTCACTTGATTTCCAGATGCTTCCATCACTCACAATGTCCATGAAGAGAAGATAAAAAACGGCCAACCAGCAACTCAAAACTTCTTGTCAACTCTTCCATCAGGACTTCCTAATATGACAGGGGCTAGCATCCTAGCCATGAGTACCAGGGATCTGTGTATGTTTCCTTATAAGTTGTGTCCTACTTGATTTCCATATGCGGGCATAGTGTCATCAAGGGAAGAAGGTGGTTTTTTGTATTATCTTTTCTTGCCTCAATTTCAGGGTTCTCTGGTTGCCACCTGGTATATACTCATGCTTTATGGGATAATTTTCTAGAAACTGAGCATGAGCGGGATATACCTGTGGGGCTGTCATTATGCACTTAACCTCACAGCTCGGCCTCTTCATTTTTTTTCCAGATGCCACCATCTCTCACAATGTCCATGAGAAGAAGACGAATAATGGCCAACAAGCACCTGATAACTCCTCATCAGCGGTTCCACCAGGGTGTAGTAATCTGTCAGGAGCTGGTGCTTCATCCAGGAGTAGCAGGGATCCGTGTATGTTTGTGTATTGGTTGTACTGTCCTACTTGGTTTCTGTATGCATGCATAGTGTCCAGCAGGGAAGCAGGTGGTTTTGTTGTATTGTCTTTTTTGAGCTCAGTCCGAGGGGTCTGGTATCGCCACCTTGTATATCCTCCTGCTTTCTGACATAACTTCCTCGAAACCGAGCCTCCGAGGGATATACCTGTGGGAGTGACATAATGCACTTACCTCGCAGCTCAATTTTTCCATTTGGATTCCAGATGCTACTGTCATTCATGATATCCAGAAGGAGATAGAAAATGGTCAGACCCCACCTGATGGCTTCCTGTCAGATTCTGCTCCCCCAGAGCTTATAAATATGACAGGAGATTGTATGCAACCCAACACATTAGATTCTTTGTCTTACAACTGCACTAGTCTCAGCAAAGATAAGCTGCTTTACAAACCTGATAGTAACGAATTTGTGGTAGGAGCCCAAAACTACCGTGTCTCTGCAGGTGATTCACCAGTCACAGCAAGGTCTCCGGTGGAAACTGTGCCAAATACAGCACGAATATCTCCTGCTATGGCAAAGAAAGTTAATGATGATATAAAACATCAATTGATGAAAGAAGTTCGAAGGTGTGGGCGAAGTAAGTAGTGCAAGAATGTCTATCAATGAAAGCATGAGAAGTCTCCCATTCTATGATTTAGAACACAATTATGCTGCCCCTTGATCTCATCGTTTGGCTAAATTGGATCTGTCTGTAATTTAGCAGGGCTTCTATTTAATTTCACTGAAAATTTCAAATACATCTGCTTAGGTGTTTTTCTTTGTTAGTGTTCACAATAGTTTCCTTAGTAATATACTGATGTGATTTAAGCATTCAAAACACAAACACTGTGTAACATTGTAGCCCATAAAAAATGTATACTGCGGTAGTGGATGCAATGAGATTGAAGTATATTTCATTTTCATAATTTTAGAAATACTAATTTTTTAATACCTTCAGATTATGAAAGAATTTTCATTTTGCTTGATGAAGTACAAGGATCTATGGAAGTCAAGAAACAACTTGTTAAATTTACCATTAAGGAAGCAGCAAGGTGGGTGCCAAAAGGAAACTCTTCTATTGTTTTAAGCACTTGTGCCCAGTTTGGGACAGGAGCAGGAAGAAATCATGCCTTGTTCTTCCTAATCCCTGGCCCTCAGTCATAGTTCATGCTATTTCCCCAAGCATTTAGGTTGATATTTTCTTATTCTAACCCCTTTTTCCAATGCCATGGAGTCTTCCATATTTATCATAATCTGGGAGTGGGTGTGGGCCCTCAGGTGACTCACTTGGTCTCTTTCTAGTTTGTATTTTTCCATGAGCATGCATTTTCTATCTGCATGTACATTGTAAAGTCTGTTTTGTATCCACTACTACCTCTTACATATCACTGATGCTGTGGGTATCCTCTGGTTAATGGAATACCTCTTTCATTTCAGGCTTAAAAATTTTGCCTTAATTCAGCAACTCAAGAAGGTGCTAAAAAAGTAGATTCTCACTGCCATCTCAGCAAAGTTAAGCACATGAGAAAAAATAATTGTGTTAATGCAAATACCAAGGAGAAACAAGGATATGTGCTGTAAAGTGGAGTAAGTCATTGCTGAAGCTTCCTTTAATTTTGAAGTGAAGAAAATTCCCTTCCTGAAGCTAAGAAAAGAAAAGATGGAGCTTTTGAAATTTAGTAAATTTCTGTTAGTAAAAGCTAGACTTTTGTGGTTTGTTTGTTGGTTTATTCTTCCACCTGAGGAGGGATACGAGTTGATAAATCACCAATGTATTTAGTATTACGGTCATGGTTTCTGCATAGTTGTAGCCGGTATTTATAACTGCCTTCGTTCACTACCCATTTTTCATTCCCTTTGCCCTGAGATAGTATGTCATCTGGTCATGGTGCTTGACCTGGCAGGATGACTCAAACCTTCATCACTGAACAGTCTGAAGGACCATTAGATACCTGCCTGGATTGGGTTGCTGTACTTTTCCATTAAGTGTAATCAGAAAACATGGGAGGACTAAGAAGCTCTCTAGACACAGCAGACATACTCCTTTTTAGCTCCTGGTGTAGTGCAATTAATCCCCCTTTGATCGTCAGGTTCATCATCCCAAGCCAGTGGATGACCCCCTCCTTTGCCTCTAGATGGAAAGTGATGAAGAGACCAAAATGGCCAGCTGGCAGTATGAATGTCTTTTCAATGGAATCACTGTTGTGTCCCTTGGTGAAAGCATTTCTTCCTTTGGAAATAAGACTTCTAGTTCAGCAGAGCCTAACGTCAGGAGAATAGGAAACGTTTTTGCTAGTGGGTCACTGGGGTATAGAGTATGAGTAGAGACACCCCCAGTTATACCCCTTGAATCTAGGACCAAGAATCCTGACTATGGGAAAGAAAGCAAACTGTGTTGGATGCAAATATACAGCAAACACTGCTTCCTAAGTGATTTCTCAGATCTGCAAGACATTGCCACCTAGCTTGCACTATAACTGAGTTCCACAAGTCCATTGCACAGTTCTGTTGATCCAGTCATCTTAAGATAATGTGGGACAGCTCGGGAGCCTGATTTGGAGTTCAAGGCCAATGTGGGTAAGACAGTACCACCTTAAAAAAAAGCTGATGGAGGATAAGGGAATATAAATATTAAGACCAGTGAATTCCTATGAGGGTGGGCCCATCGCTACACTTTATTATCTGTGAGTGCCTTGTGTGGAATACCCTGGTGGTAAATAAGGCATTTTTTCTAACTGCACAAATGTTGATTTTCTCAAATTACTGTGGGTGGAAATGAAGATCCATAGTCAGTATATGTGTCTATTTGAGTAAGAACACAGCCCTGTCCCTTCTATATTGAAAGTGGTCCAATGTAAGCACCTGCCATCTGGTAGCTAGCTGATCACCCTGGAGACAGGTGCCATATAAGAGACTCAGTGTTGCTGTCTGTTTCTGGCAGATTGTACACTCAGCAATGACTGTGTTACAGAATTTTGTTCCTTAGTTCAGCTGAAACTGAGTTCTTGTCACATGACCAGGAAAGATTAAGTTCACGCACACATTACAGGGTGAGGAGGGGAATGTGTCGGTTGAAAAGGAAAATTAGGGAGGAAAGAACTCTCAGCAAAGAGAGAGGGAATCCTGCTAACAGGCCCCCACCTCCCAGATTGTTTCTGTGCCATCACACAGAAACCGAAGAGACCAGGCTCCCCGTTGCCACTCCTGCACGAGACACAACTTTCCCATGGCTCTACCCTCTTCCCCCGGGTACCCAGCAGCATTAATGAGAAAGACTCAGTTGGGAAAGGGCAAGCAAACAGTGACAATTCTTTTTCTGGGTTGTGGGTTTCATTCAGGACCAGCAGTCTGGTTTTTCAACCTTCAGGCCGTTTTAGGCTTGAAAGTGGAGTTTAGCCAGGGACCCTTGGCTGTCTGATGTCTCTATGGACTGTAGCCAGGTTGGCCTTGGTGAGTGGAAGTCCATGCCTCTGAAGCATAATCTGTATCCCTGTCACCTTGGCCACTTTGTGAGCTCCTGAGGCTGTGACACAAGTGTTGGGGAGAGAGGCTGATTAATATCTAGATAATGGGTACCTTATCCTTCAGATTATTAAACTTCTGCTCTGCTGAGGTTACCCTTTGGTGAGAACTCTCATGAGACTCAAATTATCTTCACATTGAATGTCCACTCGGACAGGTCTGTCCACATATTTTTCCCCAGACCTCCTTGTCACAGATTTTCAATCATGTGTCCTCAAAGTCCCTAATCATTCGGCCAATAAATGAGACACAGGCTGTACAAGGATACACACTTAAAAGTCTGGCCATCTCTCCTCCACAGAGGAGCAATGCTCAAAGTTCTTTCCTCTGGGAGGATTTCCCTTCTCCACTGTCCTTCAGGGCTATCCCAGTTGGTCCTGTCGTAATGCTGCTGCCCACTTCTGTCTTGCGTGTTTGGCAGGCATTATGAACGGACTGAATATGTGTGACCTCTGAGAATTCATACGATGAAACCCTAAATCCCAATGGGATGATATTTGGAGGTAGACTGTTTGGGAGGTCATTAGGTTTAGATGTGGTCATGATGGCTGGGTCCCTATGATGAGATTAACGCCCTTCTAATTAGAGAAAAGAGAATTTGTTCTTCCATGCCTCTTCAAAATGTAAGGATATAGCAAAGTGGCTGACTACAAGCCAGGAAGAGGACCCCCACCAGAATTTGAGCACGCTGGCATCCTGATCTTGGACTTCTAACCTCCAGAACGATGAGAAAGAAATGCCTGGTGATGAAGCCACCCAGTCTGTGGTATTCTGTGATAGCAGCTGGAGCTGACTGAGACAGCTGTAGTCTGATTCCCCAGATTCCCATCTCCCGGATACTCAATCAAGCACTAATCCTAATACTGCTATGGTGGGATTTTGCTGGAGAATTAAGGTGTCAAGTCAGTTAACCTTGAGACATGAGTGTGGTGTGGCTGGGCCAGACCTGGCAGCGGAATCCTTGAAAAGTAGAGCATTTTCATCACACAGGAGCAGAAGAGAATCAAAGCACAAGAAGGATGTGACACAGCAGGCCCTCTTTGAGGATAAAGCAGTGCTCCCGAGAAGGTATAGGGTGGCTCTAAGCGTTTAAAGCAGTCCCTGGATGACAGCCAACCAAAACATGGGAACCACACTCCTACCACTTTAAGGAACTAGATCTAAATGAGCAATAACCTGAAGAGGCTCGGAAGTGGATTATTCCACAGTCTCCACATTAGCACCCAGCCGGCCCATTTAGAGTTGGCCTTGGGAAAGACTCAGCAGAGAGCCCGGTTGAGCCTTCCTGGTCTTGATTGCAGAACTGTGGATAATACACGTGTGTTGTTTTAGGCCGCTTAATGTTCTTCTAACGCTGTTTCCTGCTGAGTGGGGCATTCTCCCTGCCTAGCCTGGGCCCTAACGTCTCTTCCTGCCTGATCCTACGGGGTGGGAACCACATGTTTCACTGGACTGGTGGGCAAGACATGAGATAGCTCATTAGCAACCCAAGGTTGAAAGCCTTGCAAGACCATCATATGGACCTGGAGAAGCTTTAAGCAAGAGAGTAAGAAATCAGCGTTTTAAACACACTGGGACCAACAGTCAAAGCTAAAAGTATATTAACGACTGGCAATGTTAAAGGGAGCAGAGCAGACAATAGCTAATTCTTCCAGTTCCCATGGAAGTTCCTAAAGTGTTCATTTAGTTTGCCTGGGTGATGACATTTCTGATACCTTCTTGGGCTAAACCAGACTGATTGATGTAAAAAGAGCATTCATCTCTCACATACCAACGTGTGTCTTTGACCGTCTGTGAGAAGATTGAAGGCTTTTCGGTTTTGTCGGACTATAATGGCTAGGGAGTCCAGCTGCTGTTGAAGTGTAGGGAGGCCCTCTGCCGTTCGTGGGAGGGCCACCGTCATCTCCTCAAACCGGTTATGCTGGATGTCGAGGCTCTACCTCCCGTAGCTGACCATGATAATCCCCATAGAGAGGGCAGTAGTAAACTTAAGGGAATACAGGGTCTTGCTGGGAGCTGAATCTTGCTACGCTGGTACACGGGGAAAGGGAGAGACGTGTTAGCCCATGTGAAAGTTAGATAAGGGAAACGTAAGTGATAGAGCATCGCCCCTTCCACAGTGGGTAATTGTAGATATGCTGAAGATCCTCAAACCCCAAAAATTTGTTTGATGCTGAAATTTCTGCTGCAAAAGTATTTTGCATTAAAGTGGTGAAAGCAGTGGAGGGCCGATAAAAGGGGTCTCCCGTTTTCTGGCGTATAATTGAAAGTTTCTGTGCCGCTAAGTCGGCAGTGGTTACTGGACCCGTTAATGAATGGTAGAGTTCGGTGGCGGCATTAGTAAGATCTTTCAATGGACTTCCCCTTTTAGGGTTGGACCACAGGCAAAGTTATCTCTAGACAGGCTATGTTGACAGTCCCTGGGGGATACGTTGAGATGGGGCGAACAAGGGCTTTTCATGCAAGGATGGCCTCAGCAAAACCTAGAGGTTGTAGCTTTGTTGACAGGAAATAGAGGTGGTGCCGGTCCAGGGACATCATAGAGCAAAAAAATTGGTTTCCTGGGTGAGGTGTCCACTTATTAGTTTAGTTCCTGCAGATGCATTGACTCAGATAGGTGACCCGGTGACAAAGTTTCACCTACACTGTCTGTCCTGGAGTTCTACGAAAGTGGCAGCACTGGCATGATTACTGTAAAGGCAGAAGGGGAACTGCTCTGGATAAAAGGTATGTAGGAAAGCACTTTTTCCTTTTGGGACATTTGAACTACTGTCGATAATTAAGAGGAGGAACTTAAGGAACCCATGACTTGATGCAACAAAATCCCTTGGTATTGACTGTTGGGCCTGACATCCCCATTCTTTGGTCCAGTGAGTTTGCCCCTGGAGATGTGCTGGGATGCCAGGCCAGTCTTCTAAGGATCCAGGTCTGGCATATCCCCAGTTTTGGTAGTTATGCAAAGTCAACAAGGTTAAGTTTTGGGTTTGTTTTTTTGTAATAGGTGCTTGTTTTAGCACATTCCTCAATGTTGTTCAGTACCGTGACCCATTGACAAGTGACTGAAACCCTGTTAGCATGGATTGGGCCCAGAAAAAAGAGAAAATTCTCTCATCCTACACCGGTGGTCTCATGTGTAGTTCCCTGTGACCAGTAGACTAGATAATAAAAAACATCATAACTGATTTTCATTTGTTACTTCCGAATATGCAGGCACCACATGTATTAGTTTGTTACTGCGGCAAAAGAAATCATCCCCCATTTAGCAGCTTAGAACAATGCAAATATATAAGCAGTTCTGTAGATCAGAAATCCAGGCTCTCTGGATATGATTCTCTGCTTAGGGTCTCACAAAATCAAAGTTAAGGTATCAACCAGGCTGGTGACTAATTGAAGACTCAGAGAGAAACTCTTTTCAAGCTCATTTGGGTTACTGGCAGGTCTAACTTCTAAAAGTTGTAGAACTGAGGTACCCATATACTTGTGGTCTTCGCCGAGGCCACAGTAAGCTACTTGACCCACATCCATACCTCCTTAGGTGCACCCCGCTATCTTTTAAGCAGTCATGGTGCATCATGACTATGGTGGCTGAGACAGAGGTTGTTCATGGGCTTGGCAACACTAACTTTCATTTACCAGGTCCACGTCACTACAGTAACTGCTGACTATTCCACCTGCTAGCTGCAGAGACCAATGCTGATTCCCCAGTATTGCACCATGTCCCAGACTGGTCAGTCAGCTTCCAGGTGGCACGCTGATTACTTTGGTCTGCTTCCACAGGTAAAGGGGCATCACTTTGATCTTCCTCAAATAGACTCTTCTTCTGCATGAGGATTTTCATTCCTACCCACGGCGCTTCAAGAAAACCAACACTGTGGTATTAGGAAAGGCTGTAACAAAAGGCTGTATCAACTATCGTGGTATCCCATACTGTACCAGTTTTAAACATGCAACTCACTTTACAGGAAATGAATATGGCAATGAGATCATACTAATGCATCACCCGAGTCTCCTGATGTTCTTCCCCATGCTGAAATGGTTGGCTCAATAGTACAGTGCAATGATCTTTTAAAACCTGAGATGTAGGAATGCCTTCCCGGCAGTGCCTTGGGGGCTTGGCAGACAGTCTAGGAGGTGGCAATGCTGTATCGCAGCATCAAGTATATGGAACTATTTTTCCTATAGCTAAATCTATGTCCTCAAGAATGAAGGATGCAATATGCAGGACTCTCTGACTGTAACTCCTGGGTATCTAGTAGCAAAATTTTGCTTCTTGTGCTCCAAAACCAAACTTTGATATCAAGAAGCAAACTTTTGGCTCTGCTGGACTAGAGGTATTAGTTACGAATTGAGAAATTTTTTCAACAGGGGAACCAAAAATGATTCCATTGAAATGGAAGTTGTGTCTACAAGCTGACCACTTTGAACTCTTCATTCATCTGAACTAACAGACTGGCTTGAGGGGATCCACTACTGGCTCGGCTGATGGAAAGTAAAAATCAAAAACAAAACAAACAAAAACGGATATTGGGTTCCTACTACACCAGGGGCTAAGGAACACTATGCCTGACATATCTAGAGAGCTTCTTAGTACTCCTGTGTTTTATGATCAGAGTTAATGAAAAATTACAGCAACACCATCTAGGCAGGACATCTAATGGTTCAGACTGTTCCGTAATGAAGGTTTGAGTCATCCTGCCAGACCAAGCACCATGAGCAGCTGACATGCCATCTCAAGGCAAAGGGAATGAGAAATGGGGAGTGAAAGAAGGCAGTTATAAATACCAGCTACAACAATGTGGGCTGCTGCAGAAACCACGACTGTAATAGTATTTATCTGATGAGTTAATCATGTCTGCCAGCACAGGTGGGAAAATCAACCAACGAACAAATAAGTTATCCTTTCAAATGAAGTGCTTAGGGAAAAAGACCAACTTTTACTGACAGAAATTTCTTAGCCTCTGGGAGGCCATTTTATTCACTAACACATGCTAGGAGGCCTCAGCCATATCCTGCTCGATTGTAGGAAAGAGCAATTTGATCCTCTTTCCTCCTCAATCATTAAAGAGATTATGCATTTAGGGTCTGATGTTCCTTCTTGGACAAGTAGCCAGATGTCATTTCTTCCAGTCTCTTTTCAAGGTGCGGAATTAAGTCTCCTCTCATATACCTGAAAAGAAAGAGACGTGTCATTAACCAAAAGAGAGCCAAAGAACCTATGCTGTAGGAAGCACTGTGGGAGATAGAAGGATGAAGTAACAGTCAGCATGGAGACAGAAATGCACCTGCATGGTAAGGGGTAGTCTAGCCAGGCAATAACAAATGCTGGCGAGGGTGTGAAGAAAAGGGAAGCTTCATACACTCTTGTTGAGAATATAATTTACTATGACAACTATGAAGAACAGTTTGGAGGTTCCTCGAAAACCTGAAAATGGAGCAATCATATGATCTAGTAATCCCACTGCTGGGTATAGTCCCAAGAGAAAGGAAGTCAGTACACCGCAGAGATATCTGCACTCCCGTGTTGGTTGCTGCACCGTCCACAGTAGCCAAGCTTTGGAAGCAACCTAAGTGTCCACCAACAGCTGAATGGGTAAGGAAAACGCGGTCCATATACACAAAGGAGTGCTGTTCGGCCGTAGAAAAGAATGAGATTCAGTCTTGTGCAACAACATGGATGGGACTGAAGGTCTTTACGTTAAGTGGAATAAGCCAGGCACAAAAAGACAAACTTCGCATGTTCTCACTTATTGGTGGGAGCAAAATCTTAAACAACTGAAGTACTGGAGATAGAGAGTGGAATGGATGACTGCCAGAGGCTGGGAAGGTTAGTGGGGGTGGGGGGAAGTGCAGATGATTAATACGTACAAAACGAGTTGATAGCATGACAGGGTTACTACAGTCAGTAATAATATAATTGTACATTAAAAATAACAAGTGTATAATTAGTTTATCTGTAACACAAAAGATAAATGCGTGAGGTGATAGATGCCCCATTTACCTTGATGTGTTTATTACACATTGTTGTCTGTATCACAATATCTCATATACCCCAGATGTACCACAAACCACAAACATTCCTTGTGGTGGTGAAATTTCTGCTGCAAAATATTTCGCATTACTCTGGTGAAAGCAGTGGAGGGTCTATAAAAGGGGTCTCCTGTTTTGTGGCCTGTAAGTGAAAGGTTATGTGCAGCCAAGTTGGTAGTGGTTACTGGGTCCAAAACTGAATGCTGGAGTTGGGCAGTGGCATTAATAAGTTCTTTAATTAAAGCTCCTCCTTTAGGGTTTGACCACAAGGCATAGTTATCTTTCGATAGGATATGTTGACAGTCCCTGGGACATATATTGAGATCAGGTGAATAAGGGGTTTCTGTGAGAGGATGGCCTCAGCGAAATCTAGAGGTTGTAGCTTTATTGATAGGAAATAGAGCAAAGAACTGGTTTCCTGGGTGAGGTGTCCACTTATTAGTTTAGTTCCTGCAGAGGTATTGACTCAGATACGTGACCCAGCAACAAAGTATCAGCTACACTGTCTCTCTTGGAATTCCATGAAAGTGACAGCACTGGCATAATTATTGTAAAGGCAGAAAGGGAATTGCTGTGAATAAAAGTTATGTAAGAAAGCATTTTTTTTTTTTTCTGTTTGGGACATTTGAACTGCTGTTGATAAGGAACTCAGGACCTGACCGAATAAAATCCCTCTGCATTGACCGTCGGGCCTGACATCCCCATTCTTTGGCCCAGTGAGTTTGTCCCTGGAGATGTGCTGGGATGCCAGGCCAGTCTTCTAAGGGCCCAGGTCTGGCATATCCCCAACTTCTGGTAGTGAACCAAAGTCAACAAGGTTAAGTGTATTTTTTCAAAATTTTATTTTTGACATGCAATTCTTCTCTTGTTGCCAAGGCTGGAGTGCAGTGGTATAAACTCGCCTCACTGCAACCTCTGCCTCCTGGGTTCAAATGATTCTCGTACCTCAGCCTCTGACGTGGCTGGGATTATAGGCATGCACCACCACGCCTGGCTGATTTTGTGTTTTTAATCGAGACGGCGTTTCACCATGTTGGTCAGGCTGGTGTCAAAACTCCTGACCTCCGGTGATCCACCTGCCTCAGTCTCCCCAAGTGCTGGGATTATGGGCCGAGCCGCTGCGCCCAGGGGTGAGTTGTTTAATAGACGAACACTGTGGTTAATTACTTCCCCAGCAGACAGGCCACTATCTCTAAAAGCCATTAGAGTATGGCAGGCAGTGCTAAGAAAACAAAGACGAGATGTTACTTGTCTTCCAGATTGGCTTTATCTGGAATTGTGTTCTTGAACAGAAGCTTTAGAGCCTCTATGGGCTGGCAGGTGTCATTAGTAGCTTCCTCTGGTTCCCGTAAATGTGTACTGCAACCTTTAATTCTGGCCATGTGAACCCTATTGGCTATTCCTTGCAGCTTGACCGCCATCGGGGTGGTTAGTAGTACTTACTAGGGCCCCTGTCATTTTAAAAGAAGTAAAAATCAAACAAACGAACAAAGAAAAGTTGATCTGCCTGGGAGCCTTCCTTCCAAGTTTTCAATAGAACCCCGTCTCCAGGTATGATCCTGGGGATGCCTTCCACTTGTCCACATGAGGGCAGCACCGCATCGCTATATTCCTGGATAGCCTGCTGTATAGGGCTTAGATTTTTTTCCTAAGACAGCAGTTTTGTTTGTTTGTTTCTTTGTTTTTAGGCAGCAGAGTGTCATTCTGTCGCCCAGGCGGGAGTGCAGTGGTCCAGTCTCGGCTCACTGCAACCTTCGCCTCTCGGGTTCAAGCAACTCTCCTGGCTCAGCCACCCAAGTAGCTGGGATTAAAGGCCCACGCCTCCATGCCTGGGTCATTTTTGTATTTTGGGGGTTTCGCCATGTTGGCCAGGCTGGTCCGGAACCACTGACCTCCAGTGATCTGCCCACCTCGGTCTCCCAAAGTGACGAGAGTGCAGCTGTGAATCACCGCGCCTGAGCCCTGGCTTAGATTTTGAATATATTGTGTATTAGACTGGGTTTCTGGTTTGATTAACAGGTCTAAGGTCAGGAAGGGTCTCCCAGAAGTCTTTTCAAACGGACCAAGTTTTCTCTTTTCCTTGGGTGCCACTCGTATTCTCATGAGGGCTATAGGCAACAGAGTGTACCGAGGTCCAGAAGTTCCCTGGCACGGTTTCGCCAGGGTCTGCCTTAAAGTTTGATTAGTCCTATTAACCTTGCGTGAGGAGTGTGGCCTCCATGAGGAGTGGAGATGAAGTTTAATTTCCAAAGCTTGTGCTGTCTCTTGGGTCACAGTTACAAGAAAACAGGGCCCTCCGTCGCTCTGGAAGGAGCAGGGGAGGCCAAATCCTGTTATGAACTCTCGGCAGTGCCTTGGCCACTCCTGTAGCTTTCTGTGTTCTGGTGGGGAAAGCCTCTACCCATTCAGTAAAGGCGTCTACAGAAACTAAAAGGTATTTTAAAACCTGGAAGGAGGGCCTTTGGGTGCAGTGAATTTGCCAGTCCTCACCAGGATAGGTTCCTCACCACTGGACTGAGGTTAATAGAGGAGGGGACCTTTATTGAGGTTAATAGAGGAGGGGACCTGTTTTGTCTGCCCACATGGCAATTTTGAGAGCAAAGTTCACAGGCCGGAGTCACCTTCTTATTGTGGTTGCCAGGCCTTTACCTGTAAGCACATGGTCCATCCAGGTGGTCATAGCGTCCTGCCCCACATGGAGGGAATTATGTACATTTCTAACAATTTTTCATGGGTGGCATTAGCAAGAGCTGCAAATCTATGAGCCTCCAACCCTCAGGATTCAGGGTCTTCTGATTTTCTTGAGCCCATGCTTGTTTTCTATAATATAGGATCTATTTATATCAGAAGAATGGAGCCAAGCCTGGTAACTCGCATTTGTACATTTCACCACTTTGGGAGGCTAAGGTCAGCCGCTCACTTGTGGTCAGGAGCCCAAGACCAGCATGGCCGATGTGCCGAAACCCCGTCTTTACTGAAAATACAAAAATTAGACAGGTGTGGTGGCATGAGCCTGTAATACCAGCTACTCCGGAGGCTGAGGCAGGAGAATTGCTTGAGTGAGAGAGGTACAGATTGCAGTGAGCTAAGAGTGCGCCACTGTACTCCAGCCTAAGCCACAGAGCAAGACTCCATCTCAAAAAAAATAAAAATAAAAAAATAAGAAATAAAGGGAATGGGCAGAGAGGAAGAAGGCCAGCTGGGCTACAGCTTCCGTGGCTGACCTCCTAACTTCCCTGCCAGCCCTTCCATTGCCCAGTGTGACCGAGGAGTTTCTAAAACTAGCTGCACTTGATGGGGGATGAGGACCTCTAAGGTGTGTCTAAAAGTCAGCTTTAGGGCTTCCTCCACTAGAATGGCAGTGGCTGCGATTGTCCTAGGGCAACCAGGCTATCCACAGGCCATGAAGTCCATGTGCTTTGAAACGTAGCCAACTGGATCAGGTGGTTCTCCCAGTTTTTGGTGAGGAGGTCCTGTTTCTCTGCCCCATATAAGGTGCCTGGATGTTCCAAGTCGGGAATTTCCAGGGCAGGAACCTCAATAAGGGCCTTTGGTCATGTCTTGAAATGCCCTCGTTCGTTCTTCTTCCCGTTGTAAGATCGGTGTCGGGCCCTTTAGTGATCTCAGAGCGAGGATGAGCCGTTAGTCCAAATCCAGGAATCAGGATTCTACAGGACCATACATTGCGAGCAAAGTTCTGCGTTGTCTCTTGGTTTGGGAGCTAGGCAACTCTAGTGTGGCCTGTTTGCTTTTTCCTGAGAGCCGCCTTATCCCAGGGATTATAATATACCCTCAGTAAGTTACTCTTTGTTTGGTTAATTGTGCCCTGTTATTTGAAACTTTATATCTGCTTGTTCCAAGAAAATTTAAGACTGTGATGGTATTCTTGTCAGATGTTTCCTCAGCAGGGCTACACATTAAGATGGTATCTGCATAGTGTAGGACAGTGCCTTCCCTAAGCGGTAACTTTCAAAGATCTTTGCCTCGGGCTAGTGCAAACAGATGAGGGCTATCTTGAAAGCCCAGGAGCTATAACGCCCGGGTGTACTGTGCGTGTTCCGTGTATTTGGATCTGTCCACTCAAAGGCAAATAGAAACTGAAAGGACAGGTGCACTGGGATAAAAAGAATACGACATCTTTAATGTCTAGTACACTAAACCATTGGCAATGTCCCGGAATTTGGTTCACAAGGTATAAGAGTTCTCTGCTAAGGGATGAAGAGGGTTCCTGCCTCGTTTATGATTCTCAAGTTTTGTGCCGGTTAATATTCCCCATTTGGTTTTGTGACTGGTAGAACGGGAGTATTACAAGGAGATTGTCAGGACGCTTGTAGCCATGCTGTAAGAATCTAGAAATTTAGGGCTCCAATCCTTTCTTTGCTTCTAACATTAGGGAATATTTCTTTTTGTTGGGGTACCTATTGGGGTCCTATAGTTTAATGACCACAGGTTGAGCCCAAAGGGCTCTTGTGAGCACCCTGTCGTTCCAGATGCAGGGTTTACTCGCTCTGAGATTGACAGACATAGAGAGGTGATCTGTTGGCCCTACAGTGAGGACCGTTTGGGAGGGACTGGTGCCTTTGAGTGGTATGATGGCCTCTATGTTATTTAATAATTCTCTGCCTAAGAGCAGGGCAGGACACTCAGGCATAAGTAAGAAAGAGTGTGCCATCAACTGATGTCTATACTGACATGTGAGTAAGGCATTAAAATAGTAAGAACGGGGTAGATTATTGACCCCAGTTATAGTACAACCTTTGGAGGTAAGTGGCCCAGCATGAGAAGTTAATACACAGTAGGAGGCCGGATTATCGTTTAAAAAATCTGTGTTCTTACCTGCCACATCAAGGGTCAGCCAGGGTTCCAGATTGGGGACTGGAATGCTCCCTTCAGTGGGGGCTGTCTGGATCCCTGGGCCCCCTCAGTCTTGACTTAGTGCCATCTCGAGGGAGGATGCCCACTTTCCCCTTCAGGACGAAGGGAAATCCGTTCCCCAGTGGCTGTCTTGTTTACAGACTGGGCACGGCCCAGGGGCAGCTGTGTGCACTTTCTGTCCTGGTGCTCTGATTGCTTGGATTGAAGGCAGGCTCCTTGATGGCTGTTACCCTGTTGGTGATCGGTTTCCAAGCTTTGAGGTTCCTGGGGATGACTTGGAGGTTGCAGGTCACTACTGACAGAAAGAGCTATCATTTTAGCCTGGGCCTCATCTCACCTGTTCTTGCACCGGACTCTGCCTTCCTCCTCAGCCAGATTCCTATTATGAAATACTCAAAAAGCCACTTCTATCAATTGAGACATAGGCGTTTGTGGCCCTAATTATAATTTCTGTGGTTTTCTCCTGAGATCTGGGGTAGACTGGCTAATCAAGTTGGGTCTTGGTAACACTTGGCCTTGAGCAGAGTCAGGGTCTAGGTTAGCATACTTTCGGGAGGCCTCCTCTACGCACCCCTGAAAGAGGGCAGGGTTTTCACCTTTTCCCTGTGCTTCGACTTTCTCATTGTTAACAGGTTTTGTAAGACATCGTCTGACCCTGCCAGGAGGCACTAGACCGTGGAGTCCGTCCCTATTCTTTATTCCTCCAGACCTGTTGTAATTCCAGTCTGGGTCCTGGGAGAGATCAGCAATAGCTGCCCCTTCATGGGTAGCCGGCTGGTCACCTGCCCTGCTATTCATGTATCTCCGACTGGCTAATCAGACTCTCTGCTGTTTCTGTGGAGTGCGGCAAGGGAAAGGACAACTTGTATACCCTTCCACGTTAAGTCAGAGGCCAAAATGAGAGCCTTGAATGTGACGGTCAATGCACTGGGTTCCTCCGAGAACCGGCTGAGGTTTTGCTTGCACTGGATTAGAACATTCACTGAGAATGGAACATGCACTCTAATGGTCCCTTCTTCATTTAGACTTCCTGTAAAGGGAGCAGTTTCTCTGGCCCTGGATGGTATGAAGTCCCACTGCAGGTTATTCCAACTGGGCTAATTCTTACCGTACAATGCAAAGGAGAATAAAGAGGAGCATAAGACGGGGGTTGAAATGGTATTACATTCTACACAAGACTCGGATAGGATGGGTGTGCTGGGGACTCAGAAGGAGGTGTGGGCCCCTGAGGGCCCCTATGTGCAGCTGGTGTTGGACCGTGGGCCCTGGGGTCCCTTTCCCTTAATAAAAGATGATCTCCTAGTGCATCTGCGTGGTTTTCTGTCTTACTGGGTTTAAGTCCACGGGTGCTGCATAGAGCTGGGTTCTGTTCTGAGGCCATGAAGACTTGCACGTAGGGAACATCAGACCACTTTCCTGATTTGCACAGAAAAGATCAAGCTGTAGGACAGTGTTGAAGTTCACATTTCAATTCTCTGGCCCTTTTTCATTGTTAGCTGAATTGTATCCAGGCCAAACAGTGTTAGAAAACAAGGTAAGTTTTTTGTTTGTTTGTTTTTTGTTTCTTAGCTCACCTAACCAAATGGCATTCAGGTTTTTAAAACATACAGCCCAGGGATATTTTTAGTGTAAGTAGGGAAGATGGGTCCCAGGGAACCAAGAGAATCGTTCAATGACAGACACATATACCAAAGTCCAGGAGGTTGTGGGTGTCCCCATGAGCCAATCTAGACCACAAAGTGGTACAGGGCACTTGCTTGAATTCCCATGTGACTGAGGCCCTAGGAGGTCACAGGTGTTTGCCATGCATCATGCTAGGTCTCCCCAGAACTGGACATCTCCAGGCTCAACTGAGGTGGCCCCCACTGCCAGCTGGGGGCCCAGATGTCTCACGGACAAGAATTTCCCTACCTTACTGGTTTACCATTTCTGATGCCCGATTATAATACATAGAATACCTGGATGCAGTCCCTGCAACCAGGCATCTACATGACTGCACCTCTCTTTTTCAGCATAGAAAGTTTGTTGAAGGACAATCTGAAGGAGTATGAAAATGCATAAAGCCTGGAGGGATAGGGACTCTTAACGTGGCCCTAGAAACAGAACGTTTTATAAACAGAAAACCAGATTAGAAAATAAATCACGGTAGCCACTAAGTGGCAGTCAGGTATTTGCAGAGCAACTGCAAACGTCCTGAGTCTGAAATGCGGCCAGAAATATGTGACGCTAAGCAGCAGAGTGGCCTGAATATTGAGGGCAACCCACGTGGTTCGTATAATTACGAATAGTACAGAAGTAGCAGCCAAAAGGAGAGCGCTACTTATATTCACATAAAGAATCAAAGCGATTTAACAACTTTTCTCCACAACTTCAATGAAACAACACTGGAAAAAGCAGTGATACGCAAGCAGGTAGTCTGGGACTGGTGAAAGGAAACGAAAGTCAGTGCAGCAGGCAAAACTCTTTCTGTGTCGCGGCACCAGAAATGCTGACAGCCGCTGTGAGAACTCGGTTCTTGTTTTCTTAGTGCAAGAATTTAACCAAGCGACACACGGCAGAGGAGATGCAGCACAGAACAATTTATTGCAATGGAAAAATAATATTTTCAAATTTAAGTGTAGAAAAGGGAATATACCCTGAGACAGAGAGAATTCAGGGTCGCCTGCTTGAAAGCATGAGACAGTACTGGTTAATACTGGGGAAATTCCCGTTACGGGAGTCTTGTATGAATATTCATAAGGAGGTGGGAAAAGGTGTAGCTAGCAGGCATGTTCAGGGTGGTCCTCTGGGTGCACGTTTGCAGTAGCTGTCCGTGCTCGTTCATACATCACAGGTCTCATTAGTATCTTAACTCTCCACCCGGGATGTGTTTTTGACTATTATAATGAGCAAAGGGTCAGTGTGAGGACAGGTCAAATCGAAACACAGAGGAAATTCCCGAATGAAGATAGCTTTGCCTGAATGCGCTTCACTACAGTGGGGATGCTGAGCCTTATTGGTGTTGATTGTATATGCTCACCACGACTGCTATGTCCCAAGGACGTGGTCGCTTCCTTGACTCCCTATCCTGCCTCACTGTGTTTAGGTTATCATACCTTTGTATATAAAAGAATTTACCACACGAAAGATCGCAAGAAATTATCGAAAGTCCACATGCTTTAAATTTCTAAATTTAGGCGAACTTACAGGTGTGTATAATGTTGTTACAGCTAACCATAGACCATCATGGGTCTTATTGGTCGTAAAAATTCAAAACGAATATTTAATGTTTCTGGGAAATCGTGCTAAATCTCGTGAGAACCAAACAAGCAAACCGTGTATTCTCCCTTCTTGATTGTACACCAGATGTAACCAATTCTGAATGAATGTTTCAGACGATTAAGCATATTTACATTAACAACCATGTTATAACAATAGAAGAATTTTTTTAACTTCATTGAAATGAAAAGAGCTGGGTAGAGTCTAGTTTATAAAATGATTAACAAATTAGAAGATTCTAATGGCATAAAAGTACTCAGAGCTAGGGATATGATAAGACAGCACTTACGGCAGGTGTATCAAGAGTACATACCTGCCGGAATTTATGCAGAAGTAATTATGCCAAATATGAGACTCACTGGGCTCATTTTTTGCATGATTTCAATGAGTATAGGGAAATTCTTGTGTCTGTTCCTAATAATACATTAAAGTATTTCTGGAAAATATATATTTATGTGAAGATATACTGGGCATCAAGATAACAGGCAATCGAGACACTAGAAACTAACTAAAGATGGTTATCAACTATTAAAACACAAAACATGAAATGACATAAAACAGTATGCCAAGCACCAAGGGGCTTGTCACATGTAGATTACAAAATTTCGTGGAACTTTTTTTGTTTAATAATGTTTTCTGCCAAGTAGAAGCAGTTAATAAAGCTCTATAATTTTTTTAAAACATAAGGAGGCCAGGTGCAGTGACTCAAGCCTGTAATCCAAGCACTTTAGGAGGCTGAGGTGGGTGGTTCGCTTGAACCCAGGAGTTCAAGACCAGCCTGGACGACATGATACGATGCTGTATCTAAGAAAATATATAAACATTAGCTACGTGTGCTGGTGCACACATGTAGTCCCAGCTAATAGAGTGCATGAGATCGGAGGATCATTTGAGCCCAAGAGGTCAAGGTTACAGTGAGCTGTGATTGCGCCATGGCACTCCAACCTGGGCAACAGATCAAGACCCTGTCTCAAAAAAAACCCCCAATAACCACACATAAAAAATAGCAAAGCTACCTTTGTTTATAGCAAGTGGAAGAAAGAATCTTTGAAAGTATGTTTCATGGAGGGGAAAGTTTCACAAGATAAAAGAATGCATTTCCTTGATTTGAAAACATTGGGAACAGAAAAGTAGAGAAGTTAGAAATGTCCAAATCACCAGCTAAGAATATAGATCTTACTTCAGATTATTTTGGGAAAACTACAATTCAAACAGAAAGTAAGATGTTTACAGATGTCCTAATTTCATAGTAATAATGGAGATATGACAAGGTAAACAGTGTTTGGAATCTTTACATGGAGAATTATTACTTCCTATGAATACATCTGATCTACAAAAGAAGCCGCTGATGTAACTTGTAAATATTTGGTTGATAGGTCTTGTAGATTTTCATCTACAATAATTAGTTTGAAGCAGAACCTAGTATCAATACTTTGTAACACATCAACACCAGGTTTGGATCTTGTAAAACTGAGTCACTAATCTCCCTTTGCACAGTCTTATCCAAATTTAGCCCTAAAATTTTATTAAACAATACCATTCACAGTGGCATCCTGCGAAAGGACTTTCGGTAAGCTGAGGTTGAAAAAAATCACCTCAGATCATCATTTTGTCAAGAGAAATTGTCACACATGGCAATTCTTCTCACTGAAAACGAGATCAACAAAGTAGTAAATTTTCAAAGTATGATGAGTTTGCTTCTATCAGAGCCAGAAAGTAAGATGTTAATAAATTCCATTTGGAGCATAAATAAAAATTCCAATTTAAAATAATGTTGCAGATGGGCCCAGTGTCTCACGCCTATAATCTCAGCACTATGTGAGGCCCAGACAGGCGGATCCCATGAGTCCAGGAATTCAAGACCAGCCTGGGCAATGTGGCAAAACCATCCCTACAAAATATACAAAAAGTAGCCACGCATGGTGGTGTACACCTGTAGTCTCAGGTACTTGGGAAGCTGAAGTAGGAGGATTGCTGAAACCCATTAGGTTGAGGCTGCAGTGAGCCATATTGTGCCACTACACTGCAGCCTTAGTGACAGAGCAAGACCCTGTCTCAATATATACATATATACATATATATATATATATATATATATACACACACACATTCATACATATATATATACATCATATATATAATGTATGTATATATATATATATATATATATATATATATATATATATATGAGAGAGAGAGAGACGGAGAGAGAGAGACAGAAAGAGAGAAAGAGGGTATTTCAATATCTCTGCGACAACTTTAATGCCCTGGAAACACTAATTGTTTAAAAAATTATGAAAACATGTTCATCGAGGTGCACATTTCCCCTGTGCTTCGGGCTCCAGTGTGACCCCGCACAGCACGAAGTGGGGGCAGGGGAGTACGGCTCTCCACATCCAGGCATGGTGAGCGACTCTTCCTGGAATATAAAAAGGAGAGAAATGGAAGAAGGTAGGGGTGGCTCTGAAAGCAGAGGTTTTCCCAGACCATCTCAGATGACATCTCACTGTCAACAGCTGTGTCAGAGGACCACCCACACTGCAAAGGGTCTAAAATTGAAAACGGATTTTAAAAGTATGCCCAAAACAAAATCAGTCCTCCAATAGAGAGGAAGAAAGTGGAATGGGTAGTGTGCAGTTAGGTAGCAATTCCTGCCCACGAATGAGACGCTGAACCATGAAATGGATAGACTGTCGGCCAGTTGTAGTGCTGTGATGAAAATAAGGGGCTGAACTCACTGAGGGTCTTACTTTAGACTGGATGACAAAATGGTCGCTCCGAGGGAGTAGTATTTAAGGAGAAATAGAAAAGATGACCAGGCATCGTGGCTCACGCCTGTCATCCCAGCACTTTGGAAGGCCAAGGCAGGTGGAGTGCTTGAAACCAGGAGTTCAAGACCAGCCTAAGCAACAGCAAGACTACATCTCTATAAAAAATGTTTAAATAAAATAAAGAAAAATGGACAAAATGAGAAAGACTGATTTGGGCAGAGGAAAGAACAACTGCAAAGGCCCCGCAGAAGACACATCCCTGTCATGTTTGAGGAACAGCAAAGAGGTCAGAGTGGCTTCAGCACAGGGATGGATGGGACAGGAACAGGTAGGTGGCCCCACGTGTGGTTGGGAATATGCAGCAGAGGCCTCACTATGCAAAGCTCTTTTAACGGCACTTTCTGTGATTGCCTCATCACTCCTTCTTGGCTGAAAAGTCTAAGATTATGGTTTGGGTTTTTGTATTTTGGCCTCCATCCACAATATCCATCCTGCCCATCATGGAGTTGAGACGGCCAAGGCAGAAGCCCATGATTCCTCCAGTTCCTCCAGAAGCCTCAGCTTGGGACTGGTTTTTCTGCCAACCTGCTACCTGATGCACAGGGGATGAGGCCTCAGCCTGCGCTCACAGCATTCCCTAAAGCACTTCTCTTTAGAGTTGGCCCAGCTTCTTGGGACTGCGCTTCTGCTCAGTTTCCTTGACCAGTGCCTCTGGGCCTTGTAAAATCTGGGGTCCACCAAACCTTTCATGAATTTTTCTAAATTCTGGAATTTCTATAACCTTGCAAATATTATTCCACTGGAGGCCCAAACCTGCTCACTGTGTCTCCTTTTTCTTACCTGTTTCTTAAAGAGATTGGCCAGGGAGAACCACCTGGACTGTACTCTTCCAGTAAGCATGCTTGTTGGGATCTCAGCTGTCCGCTTAGGAAACACAATATTGAGGACCTAGGACCTGCCATCAAACTCTGGCCTTGTAGATGACAGATTCCCGTGTCCCCTGGGCACTGGCCCATCCTAAATCCTTCTTCCCAGTTCAGAAAAAAACCCACAGTGGCTATTCTGACTTCTGATGCAGGTACTACCACTTTGGGTTCAAACACAGGTTTGCAGAGCCCACTGCTGGCTGCATAACAGACACTGTGAAAAGGCAAACATCTATACACCCCTTTTTACATTTCTTGGGCATCACGTTTACTAATCTCCCTCAGAAGTCTTGCAGAGCACTTGGAACTTTCTCGCATGGAAAGATCTCTGCATACATAATTTTACATTCTGTAACCACTTGTTCAGAAACGTCTTCATTCTGGCTCTGAGACGAATGCATTCCATACACTGGACATCCCCCTTGTGAACCTCAGCTTTAAGCAGAACATCAGGAATATTCGTGGACCTGCTACACATCTGCGGGCAAAACCTTGTGGGAACCATGCTTTTCCACCTTCGGAGGAGACCTACTTTAAAGCAAAAGCTCTTTTGAGAATCATCAGGTTGTATTTGGCATGGGAGCAGGGGAAGGGAGATTAGGCCACGCGTTAGTGTCATCCCCCCTCACCAAGGCTCCTAAAAGCATCGGCTGGCTCCAGTGTTGCTGTCTTATTGTCCTCAACCGTCAAGATTGGACTTGACCATCTACCGACACTGGGACTTGGTCTCAGTCTCCCCATCTCCTTTGGCCTGAACTTCCTCACCAGTAAAGTGGGGTGAGCAAATTCTACTGCATGGATTCCTCAGCAGGAGTAAAAGAGATGAGACATTCCAAGTATCTGTACTATGCCTGGGGATAGTTGGCACTCCGAAAATTTGTGGGCTAACGATGAGGGCAAAGATGAGTGACACTGGCTGGGCTCCACAAGGGCAGGCAACTTTGCTCTATAGGCTGTTCTGCTGATCCTCAGATCCTGGCCTGCAGGCTACCACAGATGATGAATAAATGAAAGAGATGTCAGATCTGGAGTGGAAAGAAAGTCACTCTTTCTAGACAAAAGGGAAGGGTCTATAGAATCGTATAAACCCCGGTATGTTTGATGATGGAGTAGGGATAGAATGCTCAGTTCTAATAGCCACCTCTGTTTTCTCAATGCTTGAGCTAGAAAGGAGCCAGGTTAAGGAGGGCTCACCTAATCTGGCTTCCTGCTGTGTATGGCGTGGCATCGATAGGAAAACTATAAACATAATATCAAGTTAGAATTGTAAAAGGCAGCAAGATAATACAAAATAATGTGTACAAGAAACCTGTGAATGTTTATTCTACTGTCGTACTTGTTTACTGCATGTACTCATTGTGCCAAGAGGTAAAAAGGTAGTTTCAATGTATGATCTCACTTGACCTCTGATGGCAAGATCTGGGATTTCCACGTGGTATATGCTTCTGTTTGATGATACAAATAATTCCCTAGAAACTGATTTGTGTATAGCTGTCCCTCTGGAGGAAGTATGGGGAAAAAAATATATGTTGCAGCTCAATCACTTCATTTAGTTTCCAGATGCTAGTGTCATTCACAATGTCCGTGAAGAGAAGAGGGAAAACGGCCAGTCACAACCTGATGACACCTTGTCAACTGTTCCATTAGGACTTATTAATTGGGCAGAAGCTGGTGTGTCATCCATGAGTACCAGATATCTGAGTATGTTAGTCTATTAGTTGCACTCTCCTGCTTGGTTTCCATATGTACGCATACTGTAATGAAGGGAAAAAGGTGTTCTGTTTTATTATCTATTGTGAGCTCCATTTGAGGGGTTTCAGATGGCCACCTGGCATATCCTCCAGTTTCATGGGACGATTTCCTAGAAACTGAGCATCAGTGGGATATACCAGTGAGGTTGTCATAAAGCACTTACCTCACAGCTCAACCTCTTCCTTTGACAGATGATGGAAACCCGCTAACCCCAAAATGATAACGTCTTATAAACTGGTCCACCATGGCTTGGTGATATGGCAGCAGCTGGAATTTCATCCACGAGGACCAGGATCTGTGTATGTCTGCTTCTTAGTTGTTCCGTCCTACTTGGTTTCCATAAGCAGGCACATTTTCATGAAGGCTAGAAGGTTGGTTTGTTGTATATTTTTTCCTAGCCTCAATTTGAGGGGTATCCAATGGCTGCCTGGCATATGCTCTCCTGCATTCTTAGGTAATTTTACAGAAACTGACCATCAGAAGGATATGCCTGTGGGGTTGACATAATGCACTTAACTCACAGTTCAACCTCTTCATTTGGTTTCCACATTCTATCATGAATCACAATGTCCGTGAAGAGCAGATGAAGAATGGCCAAACACAGATGGAGAACTTCTCGTGAAATGTTCTATCAGGGCTTATGAGTACGGCAGGAGCTGGCATTCCAGCGATGATTACCAGGCATCTGTGTGTGTTTGTTTATTAGTTGCCGTGTCCTCCTTGGTTTCCATATGCATGTGGAGTATCATGAAGGGAATAAGGTGGTTTTGTTGAATTATCTTTCCTGGTCCCAATTTTGGGGGATTTAGATCATTATATGGTGTATTCTCCTGATTTATGGGATAATTTCCTAGAGACTGAGTATCAGTGGGACATACAAGTGGGGTTGACATAAAATGCACTTACCTCACAGCTCAACCTCTTCCTTTGGGTTCCAGATGCTATCATCAATCATCAATCACATCCTCTCTTGGTGAAGAGAGGATGCAAAATAGCCAATCCAACACTGATAATTTCTTGTCAACTATTCCACCAAGGCTTGGTCATATGCCAGCAGCTGGTATTCCATCCATGAGTACCAGGGTCCAGTGAATGTTTACGAGTTATACTGTCGTACTTGGTTTCCGTATGCATGCAGTGTCATGCAGGAAAGAAGGTGGTTTTGTTTTAGTTTATTTTCTGTCCTAAATTTGAGGGGCCCCAGACCGCCACTTGACATAGCCCCCTGCTTTATGGGATGATTTCCTAGAAGCTGAGCATCAGAGGGACATACCTGTGGCATTGACATAATGCACTTCACTCGCAGCTGAAACTTCTCATTCAATTTCCAGATGCTACTGTGTCTCACAATATCTGTATAGAGAGAAAGTAAAATGGCCAACCGCAACCTGATCATGTCTTGTTTACTGGTCCGACACAGCTTATTTGTATGGCAGCAGCTGGTATTCCGGCCATGAGTACCAGGGATCTTTGTATGTTTGCTTATAAGTTGTACTTTCTTACTTGGTTTTCATATGCATGCACAGTGCCATGAAGGGAGTAACGTGGTTTTGTTGTATGATCATTTCTGGCCTAAATCTGAGGGCTCTCAGATCAGCACCTGATAGATCCTCCTGATTTATGAAATAATTTCATAGAAACTGGGCATCAGAGGGATGTACTTGTGGTTTGGCATAATGCACTTATCTCAGCGCTCAACCTCTTCCTTTGGTTTCCAGATGCTACCATCTTTCACAATGTCCATGAACAGAAGATGGAAAATGTCCAACCGGCACCTGAGGATGTGTTGTTTACTTTTCCATCAGGGCTTAAGATGGCAGCCACTGGTATTTCATCGATGAGTACAAGGGATCCAAGTAATTTTGTTTGTTAGTATTACTGTCCTACTTGGTTTTCATATGCATGCATACTATCAAAACGGGTAGGAAGTGGTTGTGTTGTATTAATTTTCCTGGCCTCAATTACTACTTGCAATAGCATAAGCATTTCTACATATCTAAGGTTTCAAATCCTGTTTTATGAAACAAGTCATTTGTTATCCCTGAAGATTTAAATTGATATATTTACTACAAGCAAGTAGAAGGAGGGGAATGATGAAAATTAAAGTAGAAGAAAATCAACAACAACAAAAAAACAACAAAGAATGAAATCAAAAGTTGGTTCACTGAAAAGGTGAAGAAAAAAAAATAACAACCATTTAGCTTGACTGACCAAGAAAAAACAAAAAAACTATACAGATTCTGAAAATCAAGAATAGAAGGGGGTATATTAATACTGACCTTATAGAAATCAAAAGGAATACATTCTGAACAACATTCTGCCAAAAATTAACTTGGACAAAATGGAAAAGTTCCTTGAAGACAAATTACTGAAATAGGACTATAGCATGAAAAGGGATTTAATTAGTCGTTTAAAAACTCCCCACAAATACAAGCCAAGCCAAGGTGGCTTCGCTTGCAAATTCTACCAAACATTTAAGGAAGAAATAATACCAACACTTAGCGATGTCTTCTAGAAAATAACGCGGGAAGAAACACTACCGCATTCTGTGAGGCCAGTATTACTCCGTTATCAAAGCCGGACAAATATATCACAAGATATATTTGCCCGTCAGCTCCAAATTCACCCTTTTATCCCGCAGAGTGAGAAGGTTCTGCGTTCCTCTGCCTATGTGCGCGGTGCAGTTGATACAGAAGGCCGCCTTTAGAGGGCGCCAGAGTCAGCGAAGGGGAGCGCTCCTCTTCCTCGGTCTGTCTGGGCTGGCGCGCTTGGTCCTGCTGGGTTCGAGGCTTCTCCTCTGGACTCTGGTGCCCCCAACAGGTTCCCAGTGGCCGGCAGCTTCCCTTCCTTCCGTCTCCCTTGGTCACTACGGGATCTGTGCTTCTGGTGAGACGCGACCCATGCACATCACTCCCAGGTGCCCTAGGGGGCACATTTCCCACAGTTCTCAGAGGGCACTTTTCTAGAAAGCTCAACCGGGGGGAGGCGCCACAACAGTTTCACTGCCATTTTGTGATGTGACGCTTCCGCTTCTCTGGCAAGGTCAGGGCTTCAGGACTGTGAGTGGAGCAGTTTTTCCCTGAATGCTTTCATTTCACCCCGGAAAGGCTCCTTTGTCCTAGGAAAGCCTCTTTTCTGGGGTGCTCTCCGTCGGGTGTGTGGTACGGATCACTGGGCTATGTGTTCCCACTCTTAGGACACCGCCGTTGGAGCCTGTGTTGGCCGTGGGGGAACATTTCCCTTGGGCACCCAGTCTCAGCTATGTTGTGGGACTGGGGGGTTTTCTCGGGGGCTTTCTCTAGGTGATGCGAGGGACTTTTTCTGCTGTAACGACCTGAACCAGGACGTAGGGATCTTGCCTTGGTTGCCTGTGTCAGCCTCGGGTTTAGGAGTGTGTCTTCCCCGCTCAGTCGCAGCCCTGAGGGGAGACTCTGCCTTGTGGACTCTGCCCGTGCTCATGGGCCAGGGTGGGGGTGTCTGTGCCCCAGACGCACTATCACCTCTCTGTGGGGTCACTGTCGTGGGCTTTATCTCAGCCCGCGAGGGACTCTTCTTCGAGTGCTGATGTCCCCTGCGGGGAGCATTTGTCTTTGGATGTTGCTCATGCTCAGCTAAGATGTGTTGGCCTTTCTTGGGTTCTGCTTGTCCCGGATGGGGATGCTTACCAAATGCTTTCCCTTGGTGCTGGTTTTTTAAATTATCTGTGGGTGTTGTCTCCCGGTGCTGCGGGGGAGTGGGGTGCTTGTTCCTTGGATTCTCTAAGCCTACAGTGGGACACGGGGAGCTCTGTGTCGGCCATGAGGGAGGCCACCTGACCCTGGGAGCTCTGTCTCGCCCCGGATTGGGGTGCTTTTCCTAAATTGGTTGAAATCAGTTCTGAAGGAGCTCTTCCCCGGGATACTATCTGACCTGTCAGCCACAGCCTGGGGTGTCTGTGTGGGAGTCGGTGTACAGAAATATTCGAAGATTCCAGTTGTGCCACATTCACACACTCGCTGTACAGTTAATCTTTCATTCCAGTTGCTCTCATGGGTGTGTAGTGGTCTCTCCTTATGTCTGCACTTGAATTTCTCTGCTGATTGAGATTGAGCACATCTTTTAAAAAATTGTTTCAATTAATTAATTTATTTACTGTTTATTTATTGATTGATACTTGTTTTTGTTTTGAAATGGGGTCTCCCTCTGCCTCTCAGGCTGGATACAGCAGCACTTCCACCTCCCGGGCTCGAGCAATTCTTGTGCCTCCACCTCTGGAGTACCTGGGACTACAAGCATGCACCGCCAAGCCCGGCTAATTTTTGTATTTTTTTTACGCAGAGAGGGGTTTTGCAAAGTTGCCCTGGCTGGTGTCGAACTTCTGGCTTAAGCGATTCACCTGCCTCAGCCTCCCAAGATGCTGGGATTACAGGTATGAGCCACCAATCCCAGCTGTTTATTAATGGTTTGGGAGCACGTTTTTATGTATTTATTGTCATTTAACTGTGCCCTTTAGGAGGTTCCTTTTCAAGCCTCTACCCCCAAATTTTACTGAGATGTTTGTACTTTAAAAATGGATTTACATATATTCCGGATTTCAGTTATACACACATCCACACAGGCATATATGTACATAGATAAAATACACATGAAATTTTAATGTCTTCTATAAATGTGTTTTGCTTTTACACTGTCTCGATAAAGTGTTTCTGATGAACAGACTCTTAATTTTATTACTCAGTGTATTATTTATGGCTACTGCTTTTTATTATTTTAAGAAAAATCTTTGCCTTGCCCAATGCCATGACGATTATATTCTGTTTTCTTCTAGGTCTCAAATTCATCTCAAATAAATTCTCGTTGAATGGAGTAAAGCCACAGTCTCGGTGTGTTTTACATGTTTATTAGAGTCATATTTAAGTGTGACTGTCATGAAGTGTGTATACAGCTCCCCCTCAAGTTTTATTGGGATGTTTGTTTCTTAAAAATTGAAGTGTAGTTCTGGATATGTTGTGTATTCCACTTGTTTTTTGTCATACATACATACATACATACGTATATATATGTGTGTGTGCTTGTGTGAGTGTGGTTAATATATATTTTTACATATAACCTATACAATCTAATCTGTGATATGCAATCTACAAATATGCTTTGCTTTTTCACTGTCTTAGTAGTGTCTTTGGAGGAACAGAAATTTTCCATTTAATTATGTCAAATTAAACAATTCATACTTTATGGTTAGTGCTTTTGTATCCTCATTAGAAACATCTTTGCCTGTTCTATAGTTGTGAAGATAATATGTCAAGTGTTTTACTAGATTGTCTCTCCATCTTTAATAATGTTTTTTGGAGCGGATGAGATAAGAGTCAAGGTTTATATTTTCCCTGCATTTATAAAGTGCATTTATTAAAACACAGCCCTTTCCACAATGATTTACAGAATCTCTTTTTGTGGTAAATCTCGCTCTTTTGTGTTTCCAGACTCTGTGTCCTCTTCCTTTGGTGTATTTGTCTGTCATTGCTCCAATACTACACTGTTTTAATTACTCTACCCTTACAGTAAATCTCATATTTAGTAGCGTATATCTACCAAATTAGTTCTTCTTCTTATAGATTGTCTTGGCTTTTCCAAATCTTTAATTCCCATATACTTTTTTCTTTTTCATTTTTTTAGACAGAGTCTCACTCTGTCACACAGGCTGGACTGCAGTGGCACGATCCTGATTCACTGCAACCTCTGCCTCCTCAGTTCATGTGCTTCTCCTGCCTCAGCCTCCCGAGCAGCTGGGACTACAGGCATGAGCCAGCATGCCCAACTAATTTTTCTGTTTTTAGTAGAGATGGGGTTTCACTATGTTGGTCAGTATGGTCTCAGTCTCTTGATGTCGTGATCAGCCTGCCTCAGCCTCCCAAAGTGCTGGGATTACAGGCTTGAGCCACCGCGCAGGCAATTCCCACATACTTTTTAAAAAACTATCAGCTCGTCAGTTTTTGGAAAATATATTTTTCACGGTGGAATTTTAAGTAAGATTGGCATGATCATTCAGGGAGAATTAACAGTAACATCTCTTAATAATGTCTTCCATTCCATGTAAAGAATATTTCTTCCATTTACTGCAGCCTTGAATTTCTCTCAGTGATGTTTTATAATTATTGTGTAGTGCTCCAGCACATCTTCATTAGATTTATTCCTAAGTAGTTGATGTTTCTGGTGCTGTTTTTAATGACATTTGAAATTTCATATTCTAACTATTTGTTTCTATTAGTTATAAAGAAATACCAGTGGTTTTTATTATATCTAGTAACTTGACTAAGTTTGTTTATTAACCCTAATGATTTTATTCTTTTACATTGTCTATGTACAGAACAATGTTGTATGTGAATAATAACAGTTTCATTTCTTTCCAGTTTTTAAACCTATTATGTCTTCCTGATGCCACTGCACTTCTTAGATTCTCCAGTAAATTGCTGAATGGATAGTTGATATTTTTGTCGTGTTTCCAAACTCAGGGAGAAAATACTGATATGTCACTATTAAGTATGGTATTTACCATGATTTTTTGTGTGTGCATATGCTTCCCACCATTAGAAAGTTGCTTTCTTTTCTAAGTTACTGATGGTTTTTGTCATGAATAAATGTTAAACATTGACCCATCTATGAAAATAATCCTGTGGTGTTTCCCTGTTTTTTTTTTTAACTTTTTGTTAATGTGGTGCATTACATTTATTGATTTTCAAATGTGAAATCAATCTCGCCTTTCTGCAATATGTTTGACAATGGTTGATGTACGTTGTTTTTAAGTATTCTTGCATTTTGTTCTCTAAACTTTTGTTTAGAATTCGTGTGTTTAAATTCAGAGTGATCTTGGCTTGTAGTTTTGGCTTGATCTTATCATTTACTTTTTTTCTAAAGTCCTTGTCAGATGTTGTTACCAGGTTTGTATCAATCTCCTAAAATGAGGACAAAGAAAAGGAATCCCTTTTTCTAACAACGGTTGATACAAATTGATTTACAATCTTCAAAGAGTTAATAATAGTTTAATCTACATTTGGTTGATGGTCGCTGCCTTTTCTGCAATCATTCTCATTGATTTTGATTAAACTATCTTCCTTCTTTTTAACTTAGCATGCATTAAAAATAGGTTTCTTTTCATGAGAACAGAGTGTTTCTTGGGGCTTGGTAAATTTTGGCTCATGATTAAACGTCAAATTAATGGTTCACATTCTTGGTTGGATACACATATGCAGACTGTTTGCCATTTGGTGATTGTTAGATTTTTGTCATGAGTGGGATGCGTTCATTGATATATTTCAGGAAACTATGACCCATAAAGGAGAGAAGGTGGCTGTAGAACCTGAAAATGTGTTTGAACGTCCCAGGGAATCTGACAGTCCTTCATATCAGAGAAGGCAGAAGATGGCCCTGTCAGCACGGACAAAAGGAGCAGGAGACGGTGGTATTGGACGCTCTGCCATGTCTACGGAAAAGGGTAAGTCAGCCTGTCCTCGCCTCCTTTTCGTGCTGTATCCAGTGCAGCTGGCCTCCTGCCTCTTACCCTCCTGTCCTTGTCAAGGTCAACAGTTTTGGCTTGCATTGCCATAAATTTTACAACAGCATTTGACAGTTGTTCACTTGCTCCTTCATGGAAACCTTCTAGGATTTCCATTTTCCACAATGTGTACTTTTAAAATTTTCTTATCCTTACTAGTGAGCCCCTGTTTTCTTTTTTCTTTTCTTTTTTTTTGAGACAGAGTTTCAGTCTTGTCAGCAAGGCTGGAGTGCAGTATTTCAATCTTGGCTCACTGCAAATTCTGTCTCCCAGTTCAAGTAATTCTCCTGCCTCAGCCTCCCGAGTAGCTGAGATTACAGGCACCTGCCAGCATTCTCAGAAAATTTTTGTATTTTTGGTAGATATGCAGTCTCACCATGTTGGCCAAACTTGGTTGGAACTCCTCTCCTCAGATGATCCCAAAGTGCTGGGATTACAGGCATGAGTCACCACTTCTGGCCCCTATCTCGGCCTCCCAAAGTGCTGGGATTACAGGCATGAGCCACCACTTCCGGCCCCTATCATTCGTTTTTTCTACCTTTCTTTTTCTTCTCTTCTCTAAACACTGTTAATATTCCTCGAATCCCAGCATTTCTCTCTCCTTCTATTCCACTTTGCCATGATGAGTCACTGAGCTACTGTGCTATCTCCATGTCTCCCATTATTGCCCCCATCTAACGCACACCCTCCAACCCTGCAGCCAGGTCATCGTGTTGGCAGGTAAATGACATCATGCCACATCACTCCTGAAAATCCATCCCCAACTCTCCTAAGCACTCAGAACAGACCGTAAACCAGCTTTGGTCTGCGAGGCCTTCTTCACCCTCTACTAACACGGGTCCTATTCATCTCCTGGCTCTCTCTGCTTATCTCCTTCACTCCATAGTGCCCGGTCCATCCTCACTACAGCCCATACCCTTAGACTCATTGCAGCCTGGAAATCCCCCTCTGCCTCTGCACAGGTAGCCCCACTTCTTCCTCCAATCCCTGCCCAAGGGCACCTCCTGAGAAGGCCCTGCCCAACCAGCGGCAGCTCCTGGGGCTCCCTCTGCTGCTGTCTCCCACAGGCCTGTGGATGTCTTCCCCACCACCAGCCTAACGCTGCTTTCTTTCATTTCCTCATTACGTATGTACTGTCTGACTGCCCCTTGAGGGTGTGAACTCCACAAGGGCGGAGAACTTTGCTCTCTGGGCTATTTACTACTGATCCCTAGATCCTGGCATGCTGCCTGCCACAGACAATGAAGAAATGAAAGAGGTGACAGACCTGGAGTGGAAGGAAAGTCACTTTTCTGAGGCAGAAAGAAGAAAGAGGAAGATCATATGCTAAACGGGATTTAGGTGATGAGTGGGTATAGAACTTTCAGCATTAACAGCTGCCTATATTTTCTCAGAATATATTTGACATAGAGAGGAGACAGGTTGAGGTGTATCCAAGTTTTCCGGCTTCCAGCTGAGTAAAGCGTGGCAGTTTGTATGTGAACCTGAAAAATGATGATATCAAGTGAAACTTGCTGCTTTCAACTTATAAAGCATAACAAGCTGACACTAACAGATGAGTACCAGGGACCTGTGAATATTTGTTAGAGTTATACTGTCTTACTTGGTTTCCATATGTATTTATAGAGCCAGAAACTAAGAAATGGTTTTATTGTTTTATGTGTCCTGGCCTCAATTCATCAGGCCTGGGATTTCCCCCTGGTATACCTCCCATCTATGAAATAAATAATTCCCTAGAAACTGAGGAGCACATAGATATACCCAGAGGGGTGATAAAAGACACATTTCCCACAGCTCAACTTCTCAGTTCAGTTTCCAGATCTGTCGTTCGTGATGTCTATGTGGAGGGGAAAGAACATGATGAAACTCCAACTGATGGCTTTTTGTCAAAATTTGTTCCACCAGAGCTTAAGGTAGGAGTTGGTATTCCAGCCAGCCAACTGGATTCTCGGATTGATGACTTCACTGGCTTCAGCAAAGGTGGGCTGGTGGAGAAAGCTGGTAGAAATGCACTTGTAGAAAGAATCATTACCAGCAATTTCTCTGCAGATGACCTAAAATGCAGAGAAATACTCCCTTTTCTAAAAAGCCGAGAAGAAATTAGTGCTGATGTAAAATACCAGTTAGTGAAGGAAATTCAATGCTTTGGACAAAGTAAGTAGTATAAGAATGTCTGTTTTAAAAAAATTGAGGAAGTCTCCCTTACTTTAATTCAGAAGATATGCATGATGTCTGTTGAGGCTAATTCCTTGCCAGAGTTGAGTTTACCCATAATTTATGGTAATTCGTCTTTTGACTAAAGCACAGTACACCTTTTCTTTCTCTTTTCTCACCGGGTTATGGTTTCCAAGAATTTCATTCATAGGTAGGTGCAGGTTTTTTTTTTTTTTAATTTTTTAGATTTTGTATGTGCAGGTATCTTGATTTAAGCATTTAAAACATTTTAGCCCATGAAGCAGGATTAGTGAGGTATAGGTTAAGCAAGATTCACTTCTATTCTTCTTTGTATTTGATAATACTGAAGTTTTTTTTAACATCTTCAGAATATGAAAAAATCTTCAAATTGCTTGAAGGAGTGCAAGGACCTATAGAAATCAAAAAACAATTTTTTGAATCCAACATCAAGGAAGCAGCAAGGTAGGTAGAGACAGGAACTGTCCAATTTCTTTAAGCACTCGGGTCCAACACAGTACTGGCGGTGAGCATGGGGGAACGGCCTGTGCCTTGAATTTCTCAAACCTTGGCCCTCACTTATACTTACGTCTGTCTCCACAATTACTTAGGTTAATGTCGTCTGAATCTAACTCATTCTTTTAAGCCTATGGAGAATTCAATCTCACCATAGTCTGAGGTAGACATTGTCCCTCAACTGACACTCTTTGTATTTGCTAATTACCTCTTTTTAAGAAATGTGTGTACGTACATAGCAGATGCATATATTTCTGGGTTATATGAGACATTGTGATACAGACAACAATGTGTAATAAACACATCGAGGTAAATGGGGCATCTATCACCTCAAGCATTTATTTTTTTGTGTTACAGATAATCCAATTATACTCTTGTTATTTTTAATGTACAATTAAATTATTACTGGCTGTAGTCACCCTGTCATGCTATCAGATACTTTTGTACGTATTAATCATCTGTACTTCCCCCGACCCCACGAACCTTCTCAGCCTCTGGCAGTCCTCCGTTCTACTCTCTATCTCCATTAGTTCAGTTTAAAATTTTTGCTCCCACAAATAAGTGAGAACATGCGAAGTTTGTCTTTTTGTGCCTGGCTTATTCCACTTAACGTAATGACCTTCAGTTCCATCCATGTTGTTGCACAAGACTGAATCTCATTCTTTTCTATGGCCGAACAGCACTCCTTCGTGTATATGTACCGCGTTTTCCTTACCCATTCAGCTGTTGGTGGACACTTAGGTTGCTTCCAAAGCTTGGCTACTGTGGACGGTGCTGGAACCAACACGGGAGTGCAGATATCTCTGCGGTGTACTGACTTCCTTTCTCTTGGGGGTATCCCCAGCAGTGGGATTACTGGACCATATGATTGATCCATTTTCAGGTTTTCGAGGAACCTCCAAACTGTTCTTCATAGATGTCATAGTAAATTATATTCTCAACAAGAGTGTATGAAGCTTCCCTTTTCTTCACACCCTCGCCAGCATTTGTTATTGCCTGGCTAGACTACCCCTTACCATGCAGGTGCATTTCTGTCTCCATGCTGACTGTTACTTCATCCTTCTATCTCCCACAGTGCTTCCTACAGCATAGGTTCTTTGGCTCTCTTTTGGTTAATGACGCGTCTCTTTCTTTTCAGGTATGTGCGAGGAGACTTAATTCCGCACCTTGAGAAGAAACTGGAAGAAATGACATCTGGCTACTTGTCCAAGGAGGAACATCAGACCCTAAATGCATAATCTCTTTAATGATTGAGGAGAAAAGAGAATCAAATTGCTGTTTTTTACAATAGAGTAGGATGTGGCTGAAGCCTCCTAGCATGTGTTAGTGAATAAAATGGCCTCCCAGAGGCTAAGAAATTTCTGTCAGTAAACATTGGTCTTTTTCCCTAAGCATTTCATTTGAAAGGATAACTTATTTGTTGGTTTGTTGATTTTCCCACCTGTGCTGGCAGACATTATTGACCCATCAAGTAAATACTATTACAGCGGTGGTTTCTGCAGCAGCCCACATTGCTGTAACTGGTATTTATAACTGCCTTCTTTCACTACCCATTTCTCTTTCCCTTTGCCCTGGCGAAAGCATGTCAGCTGCTCATGGTGCTTGGCCTGGCAGAATGACTCAAACCTTCATTACTGAACAGTCTGAACCATTAGATGTCCTGCCTAGATGGGGTTGCTGTAATTTTTCATTAACTCTAATCATAAAACATGGCAGTACTAAGAAGCTCTCTAGACATATCGGACATACTGTTCCTTAGCCCCTGGTGTAGTAGGAACCCAATATTCATTTTTCTTTCCATCACCCAAGCCAGTAGCAGGCCCCCTACTTTGTCTCTTGGTTGAGAGGAATGAAGAGTTCAAAGCGGTCAGCTTGCAGCCACAACTTTCATTTGCTGTAATTTCCATTAACTCTAATCGCAAAACACAGGAGGACTAAGAAACTCTCTAGACATATAAGACATGCTCTTTCTTAGCCTCTGGTGTAGTAGGAACTCCATCTCCCTTTGATTGTCATTTTCCGTCACCCCAGCCAGTAGCAGACCCCCTTCTTTGTCTCTTGTTTGAGAATGAACTTTCCAAAGGGATCAGCTTGCAGACCCAACTTTCATTTCAATGGAATGATTTTTGGATCCGCTATTGAAAAAAAAATCTCTCAATTTGTAACTAAGATCTCTAGTCCAGCAGAGCCAAATGTTTGCAAAAAGCAAAATTTTACTACTAGATACCCAAAAGTAATAGTGAGAGGAGGCCCTCATCTTTCCTCTTTCATTCTTGAAGACATAGATGTGGCTATAGAAAAATAGCTCCATATACTTGATGCTGGGATACAGCATTGCCACCTCCTAGACTGTTAGCCAAGACCCTTAAGGCACTACCACAAAGCTGGAACTACAAGTCCGGCTTTAGAAGATCATTCCACGGTTCAATTGAGCCAGCCACTTCAGGATGGTGAAGTACATCACGGGACTAGTCTAATTGGCTACCATAGGCCTATTGCCATACTTCATTTCCTGTAAAGTGAGATTCCTGTTTACAACTAGTACAGTGTGGGATACCACGATGGTGGACACAGCATTTCCTAATACCACAATGTTTGTTTTCTTGACGTACCATAGGTGAGAATGAAAATCCATATCCAGAATAAGTGTCTATTTGAGCAAATCAAAGTGATGCCACTTCAATTGTGGAAGCAGATACAAGTAATCACAGTGCTATCTGGAAGCAGACAGACCACTCTGGGACATGGTTTCATGTTGGGTACTCAGTGTTGGTCTCTGCTGCTGGCAGATTGAATAGTGAGCAGTGGTTGTACTGACATAGACCTGGTAAATGAAAGTTGATATTACCAAGACCATGGATAACCTCTATCTCAACGACCATAATCATGATGCACCGTTACTCTTTATAAGATGGAAGGGTGCACCTAAGGAAGTCTGGAGGTGATTGATGATAGCATCTGGAAACCAAAGGAAGAGGTTGAGCTGTGAGGTAAGTGCATTTTATGTCAACCCCACTTGTATATCTCACTGATACTCAGTTTCTAGGAAATTATCCCATAAAGCAGGAGAATACACCATATAATGATCTAATTCCCCTCAAATTGGGACCAGGAAAGATAATTCAACAAAACCACCTTATTCCCTTCATGATACTCCACATGCATATGGAAACCAAGGAGGACACGGCAACTAATGAAAAAACAAACACAGATGCCTGGTCATCATCGCTGGAATGCCACCTCCTGCCATACTCATAAGCCCTGATAGAACATTTCACGAGACGTTCTCCATTTGTGTTTGGCCATTCTTCCTCTGCTCTTCACGGACATTGTGATTCATGATAGAATGTGGAAACCAAATGAAGAGGTTGAACTGTGAGTTAAGTGCATTATGTCAATCCCACAGGCATATCCTTCTGATGGTCAGTTTCTGTAAAATTACCTAAGAATGCAGGAGAGCATATGCCAGGCAGCCATTGGATACCCCTCAAATTGAGGCTAGGAAAAAATATACAACAAACCAACCTTCTACCCTTCATGAAAATATGCCTGTTTATTTGGAAACCAAGTAGGACGGAACAACTAAGAAGCAGACATACACAGATCCTGGTCCTCGTGGATGAAATTCCAGCTGCTGCCATATCACCAAGCCATGGTGGACCAGTTGATAAGATGTTATCATTTTGGGGTTAGCGGGTTTCCATCCTCTGTCAAAGAAAATGGTTAAGCTGTGAGGTAAGTACATTGTGACAACCGCACTTGTATATCCCACTGATGCTCAATTTCTAGGAAATCGTCCCATGAAACTGGAGGATATGCCAGGTGGCCATCTGAAACCCCTCAAATTGAGCTCACGAAAGAAGGTACAACTGAACAACCTCCTTCCCTTGATGACACTATGCATACATATGAAAACCAAGTGAGACATTCCAACTTATACAGAAAAATACACAGATCCTTGGTACTCATGGCTGGAATACCAGCTGCTGCCATGTTAATACACCCTGGTGGAAAAGTTAACAAGATGTTACTAAATTGCAGTTGGGCATTTTCCATCCTCTCCTCACGGATGTTGTGAGTCGTGGTAGCATCTGGAAGCAAAATGACCAGGTCAAGCTGTGAAATAAATGCCTTATTTAAACACACAGGTATACTCTTATGATGCAGAGCTTCTAATAAATTATTGCATGGAGCAGGAGGACACGACGGCAGTGTTCTGAGACCCCTCAAATTGAACTTAAGGAAGAGAATACAACAAAACCACTTTCTCCCATTTATGACACTATGAGCAGATACGGAAATCAAATAGGAAAATCCAACTAATAAGAGAAGATACACAGTTGTATGGTACTCGTGGCCAGAAGAGCAGCTCCTGCCATACTAGTAAGCCCTGAAGGAACATTTGACTATATTTTATGCGGTTGCGGATTTGCCATTTTCCATCCTCTCCTCATGGACATTGAGATTGACTATAGCATCTGAAAACCAAATGAAGAGGTTGAGCTGTGAGGTAAGTGCATTATTTCAACCCCACAGGTACATCCCTCTGATGCTGACTTTCTAGGAAATTATCAAAGAGAGCAGGGGTGGATATGACAAGTTGCCCTCTGATGCCCTTCATATTGAGGCTAGGAAAGTATATACAACAAAATTACCCTCTACCATCGAAGAAATTATGCCTGCTTAGGGAAAGCGAGTAGGACAGCACAACTAAGAAGCAGACATACACAGATCTCTGGTCCTCCTGGATGAAATTCCAGCTGCTGCCATATTACCAAGCCCTGGTGGAGCAGTTGACAAGACGTTATCAGGTACCGGTTGGCTGTTACTTCTCTTCTCTTCACGGACGCTGTGCGTGACTACAGCATCTGGAAACCAAATGAAATGGTTGAGCTGTGAGTTATTTGCATTATGTAAACCACACAGACATAGCCCTCAGATGCTCAGCAGCTAGGAAATTATCACTTGGAGAAGAATATACCAGGTAGCAATCTGAGAACCCTAAAATTGAGGCCAGGAAAGATAGTACAACAACACTAGATTCTTTCCTCATGACACTATGCATGCATATAGAAAACAAGTAGGACAGTATATTGAGTGAACAAACATACACTGATCCCTGGTACCCATGGATGAAACACCAGCTGCTCCCATATTAATAAGTGTTGGGGGAATAGTTGAGAAGACATTATTGGGTTCTGCTTCCGCATTTTTAATCTTCTCCTCATGGACGTTGTGAGTGATGGTAGAATCTGGAAAGACAATGAAGACGTTAAGTTTTGAGTTAAGGGCATTATGTCAGCCCACAGGTATATCCCCCTGATGATCAGTTTCTAGAAAACTATTTCAAAAAGCCAGAGAGGATATGCCAGATGGGCATCTGAGAACACTCAAATGTGCTCACGAAATATAATACAACAAAATCACTTTCTCCTATTCAGGACACTAGTCATGCCTATGAAAACCAGGTGGGATAGTACAAATGAATAAGCAAACATACACTGATCCCTGGTGCTCATGGCTAGGAGAGCAGCTGTGGCCAAAAATGTAAGTGATTGTAGAACAGTCAACAAGTCGTTATTAGATGTTGGTTGCTTATTTTCCAGCTCCTCTTAGCGGACATTTTGAGTGACGGTAGCATCTGAAAACCAAATGAAGAGGTTGAGCTGTGAAGTAAATACATTATGTGAACTGCACAGGTATATCCCTCTGATGATCAGTTTCTAGGTAATCATCAAAAAAAGCAGGGGTGAATATGCCAAGTGTACATCTGATACCCCTCAAATTGAGGCTACTAAGGTATTTACAACAGAGTTACCCTCTACCATTCATGAAATTATGCCTGCTTAGGGAAACCCAGTAGGACAGCACAACTAAGAAGCAGACATACACAGATCTCTGGTCCTCGTGGATGAAATTCCAGCTGCTGCCATATTACCAAGACCTGGTGGAGCAGTTGACAAGATGTTATCAGTTGCTGGTTGGCCATTATTTATCTTCTCTTTACGGACATTGTGAGTGACTGCAGCATCTGGAAACCAAACAAAGTGCTTTTGCTGTGAGGTAAGTGCATTATGTCAACTACATAGGTATACCACTCTGATGGGTAGTATCTAGGAAATAATCTCATACAGAAGAAAGATATACCAGCTAGTAATTTGAGAACCCTAAAATTGAGGCCAGGAAAGACAGGAAAACAACACTACATTCTTTCCTGCTTACACTATGCAAGCATGTGGAAACCAAGTTGGACAGTACACCGAGTGAACAAACTTACACTGATCCCTGGTACTCATGGATGAAACACCCGCTGCTGCCATATTAATATGTGTAGGGGAAACAGTTGGGAAGACTTTATTGGGTGCTCCTTCAGCATTTTTTATCTTTGCCTCATGGACACTGTGAGTGATGGTAGCATCTGGAAACAAAATGAAAAGGTTTAGATTTGAATTAAGTGCATTACCTCAACCCCACAGGTATATCACCCTGATGCTCAGTTTCTAGAAAACTATTTCATAAAATCAGAAATGATATGCCAGATGGCCATCTGAGAACACTCAAATGCCGCTCATGAAAGATAATACAACAAAATCACCTTCTCCCATTCAGGACACTAGGCATGCCTATGAAAACCAAGTAGGATAGTCCAAATGAATAAGCAAACATACACTGATCCCTGGCGCTCCTGGCTGGGAGACCAGCTGTTGCCAAATAAGGAAGTCCTTGGAGAACAGTTGACAAGACGTTACTAGGTGTTGGTTGCTTATTTTCCGTCTTTTCTTTGCAGACATTTTGAGTGACGGTTGCACCTGAAAACCAAAGGAAGAGGCTGAGCTGTGAGGTAAGTACATTATGTCAACCCCAGAGGTATATCCCTATGATACTCACTTTCCAGAAAATAATCAAAGAAACCAGGGTAGGATATGCCACGTGGCTATCTCATACCCCTCAAAGTGAGGCTAGGAAAGTACATACAACAAAATTAACTTGTAGCATTCATAAAACTATGCCTCCTTAGGGAAACCAAGTAGGACAGTACAACTAAGAAGCGGACCTACACAGACCTGTGGTTTTCATGGATGAAATTCCGGCTGCTACCATATTACCAAGACCTGGTGGAGCAGCTGACAACACGTTGTCATGTGCTAGTTGGATGTTATTTATCTTTGCTTCACGGATATTGTGAGTGACTGCAGCATCTGGAAACCAACAGAAATGGCTGGGCTGTGAGGTAAGTCCATTTTGTGAATGGCACAGACATATCCCTCTGATGCTCAGTATCTAGGAAATTATCTCATAAAGAAGAAGGACATACCAAGTAGCAGTCTGAGAAGCTTAAGATTGAGGCCAGGAAAGATAGTA
This sequence comes from Callithrix jacchus, assembly GCF_049354715.1. Taxonomy (NCBI): domain Eukaryota; kingdom Metazoa; phylum Chordata; class Mammalia; order Primates; family Cebidae; genus Callithrix; species Callithrix jacchus. The sequence continues at coordinate 132,355,028 of NC_133524.1, read as the reverse complement.
CAAAAACTACATTCTCCCCTCATGACACTATGCACGCATATGGAAACCTAGTAGGATTGTAAACCAATTGCACAAAGGTACACTGATACCTGGTGCTCATGGATGTCACAACAGCTGCTGCCATATTAATAAGTGCTGGGGGACTAGCTGGGAAGGTTTCATTGAGTGCTGCTTGGGCATTTTTAATCTTCCCTCACAAACACTGTGAGTGATCGCAGCATATGGAAATGAAATGAAGGGGTTCAGTGTTCAGGTATGGGCATTATATTAACACCACAGGTATATCCTCCTGGTGGTCACTTTCTAGAAAACTATTTCATAAAGCCAGAGAGGATAGGAAAACTATTTCATAAAGCCAGCAAGGGTGAATATGCTAAATGTACATATGATGCCCCTCAAATTGAGGCTTGGAAATTATAGACAACAAAATTAATTTGTAGCATTCATCAAACTATGCCTGGTTAGGGACACCAAGTAGGACAGTACAACTAAGAAGTAGACAAACACACACCTCTGGTCCTCGTGGATGAAATTCCAGCTGCTGCCATATTACCAAGCCCTGGTGGAGCAGTTGACAGGATGGTGTCAAGTGCTCGTTGGACGTTATTTATCTTCGCTTCATGGACATTGTGAGTAACTGCAGCATCTGGAAACCAAATGAAGTAGTTGAGCTGTGCGTTATGTGCATTATGGCAACCGCACAGGCATACCCCTCTGATGTTCAGTAAGGAAGAAATTATCTCAAAAAAAAGAAGGACATACCAAGTAGCAATCTGAGAACCGTAAAGTTGAGGCTAGTAAGGATAGTACAACAACACTGTATTCTTCCCTCATGACACTACGCATGCATATAGAAAACAAGTAGGACAGCACGCCAAGTGAGCAAACTTACACTGGTCCCTGGTACTCATGGATGAAACACCTGCTGCTGCCATATTAATACGTGCTGGTGGAATAACTGAGAAAACATTATTGGGTGCTGTTTGTGCATTTTTAATCTTCTCCTCACGGACATTGTGAGTGATGGCAGAACCTGGAAATGAAATCAGGAGGTTCAGTTTTGAGTTATGTGTGCTATGTCAACTCTACAGGCATATCCTCCTGATACTCCGTTTCTAGAAAACTATTTCATAAAGCTGAAGAGGATATGCCAGATGGCGATCTGAGAACACTCAAATGCAGCTCACAGAACACAATACAGCAAAATCACCTTCTCCCGTTCAGGACACTAGGCATGCCTATGAAAACCAAGTAGGATAGTCCGAATGAATAATCAAACATACACTGATCCCTGGTGCTCATGGCTGGGAGACCAGCTGTTGCCAAATAAGGAATTCCTTGGAGAACAGTTGACAAGACGTTATTAGGTGTTGATTCGTTATTTTCCATCTTCTCTTTGCAGACATTTTGAGTGACGGTAGCATCTGAAAACCAAATGAAGAGGATGAGCTGTGAGGTAAGTACATTATGTCAACCCCAGAGGTACATCCGTCTGATCCTCAGTTTCCAAAAAATTATGAAAGAAACCAGTTTAGGATATGCCACGTGGCTATCTGATCCCCCTCAAATTGATGCTAGGAAACTATATAGAACAAGATTAACTTGTAGCATTCATCAAACAATGCCTCCCTAGGGAATCCAAGTACGACGGTCCAACTAAGAAGCAGACATACATAGATCTCTGGTCCTCGTGGATGAAATTCCAGCTGCTGCCAAATTACCAAGCCCTGGTGGAGCAGTTGAGAAGACGTTATCAGGTGCTAGTTGACCATTATTTATCTTCGCTTCACGGACGTTGTGAGTGACCGCAGCATCTGGAAACCAAATGAAGTGGTTGAGCTGTGTGTTTCATGCATTATGTCAACCGCACAGGCATACCGCTCGGATGCTCAATATCGAGGAAATTATCTCATAAAGAAGAAGGACATACCAAGTAGCAGTCTGAGAACCGTAAATTTGAGGCCAGTAAAGATAGTACAACAACACTGTATTCTTTTCTCATGACACTACGCATGCATATGGAAACCAAGTAGGACAGCACGCCAAGTGAACAAACGTACACTGATCCCTGGTACTCATGGATGAAACACCCGCTGCTGCCGTATTAATACGTGCTGGTGGAATAGCTGAGAAGACATTATTGGGTGCCGTTTGGGCATTTTTAATCTTCTCCTCACGGACATTGTGAGTGATGGTAGAATCTGGAAATGAAATCAGGAAGCTCAGTTTTGAGTTATGTGTACTATGTCAACTCTACAGGCATATCCTCCTGATACTCAGTTTCTAGAAAACTATTTCATAAAGCTGAAGAGGATATGCCAGATGGCGATCTGAGAACATTCAAATGCAGCTCATGAATGAGAATACAACAAAATCAGCTTCTCCCATTCAGGACACTAGGCATGCCTATGAAAACGAAGTAGGATAGTATAAATGAATAAGCAAACATACACCTATCCCTGGTGCTCATGGCTGGGAGACCTGCTGTTGCCAAATAAGGATGTTCTGGTAGAACAGTTGACAAGACGTTATTAGGTGTTGGTTGCGTATTTCTCATCTTCTCTTTTTGGACATTTTGAGTGACAGTAGCACCTGAAAACCAAATGAAGAGGTTGAGCTGTGAGGTAAGTGCATTATGTCAACCCCACTGGTATAATATCCCTCTGATGCTCACTTTCAAGGAAATTATCAAAGAAAGCATGGGTGAATATGCCAAGTGCACATCAGATACCCCTTGATTTGAGGTGAGGAACGTATATAGAACAAAATTGACTTGTAGCATTCATCAAACAATGCCCCTTAGGGAAACCAAGTAGGACAGTACAACTAAGAAGCAGACATACACAGATCTCTGGTCCTCGTGGATGAAATTCCAGCTGCCAAATTACCAAGCCCTGGTGGAGCAACTGATAAGACGTTATCAGGTGCTGATTGGCGGTGATTTATCTTCTCTTCACGGACGTTGTGAGTGAATGCAGCATCTGGAAATCAAAGGAAGTGGTTGAGCTGTGAGGTAAGTGCTTATGTCACTGCCACATGTATGTTTTTCTGACAATGAGATTTAAGAAATTGTTGCATCACACAAGAGGATGTTTCAGGTGGCGATCTGAGACCCTTCAAGTTTAGGTCGGAAAAGATAATACAACCAAAGCACCTTTTTCCCTGCATGATACTGCATGTTTATGGAAACCAAGTAGCACAACGTAGTTAGTAAATAAACATGCAGAGATCCCTGGTATTCGGGGGTTGAATACCTGCTTCTGTGAAATTCCTAAGCCCTGCTGTAATAGTTGACAAGAATTCATGAGGTGTTGTTTTGTCACTTTTTATCTTTTCTTCACAGACATTTTGAGCAATGGTAAAACCTGCAAACCACATGAAGAGTTTCAGCTGTGAGCTAAGTGCATTATATCAGCCCTATAGGTCTATCTCTCTGACGCTCAGTTTCTAGGAAATTATCTAATAAAGCAGGGGAGGATATGCCAGGTGGCCCTGTGAGAACCCTCCAATTGATCCCAGGAAAGTATATGCTATAAAACCACCTTCTACCTTTCATGATATGCAATCATATGGAAACCAGTGATGACACTGCAACTAATTAAGAGACATACACAGATCCCTGGTACTCATGCATGGAAGAGCAGCTGCTACCATAAGACCAAGCAGTGGTGGAACAGGTGACATGATATTACCAGTTTGGGATGGGCCATTTTCCATCTTCTCTTCATGTACATTGTGAGAGATGGTACCATCTGGAAACCAAAGGAAGATTTTGAGCTTGAATTAAGTGAATTACGTCAATGCCACTGACGATCAGTTCCTAGGAAATTATCCCATAAAGCAAAAGAACACATCAAATGATGATCTGCGGCTCCTCAAATTGAGGCCAAGGAAGACAATTCACAAAACAAGCTTCTTCCCTTCATGGCACTATGCCTGCATATGGAAACCAAGGAGGACAGTACAAGTAAAAAATGAACATACACAGATCCCTGGTACTCATTGCTGGAATACCAGCTCCTGCCATATTAATAAACCATGCTAGAATATTTAGCCAGACGTTATCCTGTTGTGGTTGGTCATTTTCCATCCTCTGTTCATGGACATTGTGACTGACGGTGGCATCTGGAAAACAAATGAAGAGGTCAAGATAGGAGTAGGTGCATTATGCCGCCCCCACAGGTATATCCCTCTGATGCTCAGCTCCTGAGAAATGTTTGCACAAATCAAGATGACATGAGCGGCATCTGGGACCCCTCAAACTGATATCAAGAAAGATAATACAACAAGATCTCCATCTCCGCTTCCTGACAATATAAATGCATATGGAAACAAAGTAGGAAAATCCAACTAAAAAGTGAACATACACAGACCATCGGTACTCATGGCTGGAATAGCAGCTCCTGCCACATTAGTAAGTCCTATTGGAGCAGTTGATGAGATGTTGCCATGTTGGGGTTCGCCCTTTTCCATCTTCTCCTTAAGGACATTATAAGTTTTGGTAGCATCTGGAAACCAAATGAAGAGCTGTGAGTAAGTGTATTATGGTAACCCCACAGGTATATCTGTGCTCAGTTTCTAGGAAATTATCTCATAAACCAGAGGATATACCAGGTTGCCATCTGAGACCCCTGAAATTGAGGCCTGGAAACATAGTATAACACAACCACCTCCTACCTTTTTTGACACTATACATGCATATGGAAACCAAGTGGGACAATAATACTAACAAACAAACTTACCCAGATCCCTGGTACTCATGGATGAAATACCAGTGGCTGCCATATTAATAAGTCCTGGCTGAAGAGTCAACAACACGTTGTCAGGTGCTGGTTGGACATATCCGATCTTCTGTTCATGGACGCTGTGAGTGATTGTAGCGTCTGGAAATCAAAGAAAGAGTTTGAGCTGTGAGGTAAGTGCATTAGGCCAAACCATAATTATATCCCTCTGATGCTCACTTTCCATAAAATTATTTCATAAAGCAGGAGGATATATAAGGTGGTGTATATATCTGGGACCACTCAGATTTAGTTCAGAAAATATAATACAAGAAAGCCACCTGCTTCCCTTCAGAAGGCACTACGCATGCTTGTGAAAAGCAAGTAGGACGGTACAACTTATAAGCGGCCATTTTTCATTCTCTCTTCATTGATATTGTGAGTGACGGTAGCATCTGGAAACCAAATGAAGAGTTCAAGCTCTGAGGAAAGTGCATTATGTCAACCCCACAGGTATATCCCTCTGGTGGTCAGTTTCTATGACATTAACCCATAAAGCAGGACATATCAGGTGGAAAATGAGACCCCAGAAATTCAGAACAGAAACAATAATAAAACAAAACCACCATTTTCCCTGCATGTCATTGCACGCATACGGAAACCCAGTAGGACATTATAACTAGTAAACAAACATACGCTGATCCCCAGTACTCAGGGGTGGAATACCAGCCCCTGCGAAATTTATAAGCCCTTCTATAACACTTGACAAGAATCTATCAGGTGCCATTTGTTCATTTTCTATCTTCTCTTCACAGACATTCTGAGGAACAGTAGAATCTGGAAACCAAAGGAAAAGGTTGAGCTGTGATGTAAATGCATTATGTCAGTCCCACAGGTGTATCCCTCTGATGCTCAGTTTCTACGAAATTATCTAAGAAACAGGGTAGGATATGGCTGGGCGTGGTGGTGCATGCCTGTTATCCCAGCTACTCAGGAGGCTGAGGCCGGAGAATCACTTGAACCCGGGAGGTGGAGATTGCAGCGACCGAGATAGCATCACTGCGCTCCAGCCTGGGCGAGAGAGTGAGAATCAGTTTTGAAAGAAAAAAAAGAAAAAACAGAGAGAGAGAGAGAAAGAAAAAAAGGGAGATAAAAGAGGAAGGAAGGAAGGAAGGACGGACGGATATACGGATGATATGCGGCCATCTGAGACCCCTCAAATTGAGAGTAGGAAAGAAAATACAACAAAACCGACTTCTACCATTCATGAACATATGCATGTTAGGGAAACCAACTATTCAGTACTACTAATTAAAAGACATACACAGATCCCTGATACTCATGGATGGAATACCAGCTGCAGTCATATGACCAAGGCATAGTGGAACAGTTGACAAGACTTTATCAGTTTGGGGTTGGCCATTTTCCATCTTCTGTTCATGGACATTTTGAGTGACAGTAGCATCTGAAAACCAAACAAAGAGGTTGAGCTGTGAGGTAAGTGCATTATGACAACCTCACTGGTATATCCCTCTGATCTTCACTTTCTAGGAAATTATCTGATACAGCAGGAGCAGACATCATATAATGATTCAAGTTCCATCAAATTGAGGTTGGGAATGATAATTCACCAAAACCACATTTTCCTCTTCATGACATTACGCATGAATATGGAATCCTAGTAGGATACTACATCTAATAAACAAACATACACACATCTCTGGTACTCATCACTAGAATACCAGCTCCTGTTAAATAAATCAGCTGTGGCCGAACATTTCACAAGACACTATCTGGTTGTAGTTGACCATTTTCCATCCTTTCTTCACGGATATTGTGATTGACGGTAGTATGTGGAAACCAAGTGAAGAGGTTGAGCTCTGAAGTAAGTGCATTATGTCAACCCCACAGGAATATCCCTCTGATGCTCAGTTTCTAGAAAATTATCTAAAAAATCAGGAGAGAATATGCCAGGTGGCCATGTGATATCCCCCAAATGGAGTCTAGGAAAGAATATGCAACAAAACCACCTTCTACCGTTCATGAAAATATGCCTGCTTATGGAAATCAGGTAGGATAGTACAATAAAGAAGCAGAGATACACAGATCTCTGGTCCTCTTGGATGAAATTCTAGGGGCTGCCAAATTACCAAGACCTGGTGGAGCAGTTGAAAAGACAGTATGAGGTGCTGGTTGGCCGTTATTCATCTTCTCTTCATGGATGTTGTGAGTCACCGCAGCATCTGGAAACCAAATGAAGTGGTTGAGAAGTGTGTAATGTGCATTATGTCAACCGCACAGGCATACCCCTCGGATGCTCAGTATCTAGGAAATTATCTCATAAAGGAGGAGGACATACCAGTTAGCAATCTCAGAACCCTAAAATTGAGGCCAGAAAAGACAATAAAACAAAATTACCATCTTCCCTCATGACGCCATGAATGTATACGGAAACCAAATAGGACAGTACAACAAGTGAACAAACTTACACTGATCGCCGAAACCCAGGGATGAAATACCAGCTGCTACCATATTAATAAGCGCTGATGGAACAGTTGGAAAGACATTATCGGGTGTTGGTTGGCCATTTTTAACCTTTTCTTCACAGACATTGTTAGTGACGCTAGCATCTGGAATCCAAATGAAGAGGCTCAGGTGCAAGATAGGTGTGTTTTGTCCCATCATCCCGGTGAGACAGCTATGTATGAATCAGTTTCTATGGAATTATTCATTTCACGAAACAGAAGGACTTACCACATGGAAACATATATCAGGTCAGATTACACAATAAAACTACGTATGTATCTCTTGGCATAACGATGGTATGTAGTAAGTACGACAGTAGAATAAACATTCACAGGTTTCTTGCACTCATCATTTTGTATCATCTTGCTGCCCTTTACAATTCTCACTTGATATCGCTTTTATAGTTCACCTATACATGCCATGCTGTGCGCAGCAGGAAAGCCAGACTAAGTGAGGCCTTGTTAACTTGCCTCCTTTCTACCTCATATAATCTGAGAAAATAGAGGTGGCTATTGGAGTTGAACACTCTTATCTCCACTCCATCGTCACACATCTCTAGTTTTTACGTGATTCTACAGATCCTCCCCTTTTGTCTGGAAAAGTAACATTCTTTTTACTCCAGGTCTGTCACCTCTTTCATTTATTCATTGTCTGTGGCAGGCGGCAGGCCAGGAGCTGGGGATCAGCAGTAAAGAGGACGGAGAGCAACGGTCCCTGCCTTTGTGGGACTCATATCCCCATGGGGCAGTCACACAGGACATACACAATGAGCAAATGAAACAAGTAGCATTGGGCTGGTGTCGGGGAAGTAGTCCACAGGCCTGAGGGAGACAGCAGCAGAGGGAGCCTCAGGGGCTCTGGCTCCTTGTGCAGAGCCATCTGAAGAAGTGCCATTGGACAGGGCTTGGAGGAAAAAGCAGAGCCTTCTGTGGAGAGGCAGAGGGAGACTTCCAGACTGCGGTGAGGCCAAGGGTAGGGGCTGGAGTGGGAATGGACTGGGCACTACAGGGTGTTAGACAGAGGCAAACAGAGCCAGGAGGAAATGGATGGGACCCTTGTTAGGAGAGGGAGAGTTGAGGATGGGGTTTTAGGAGGGAAATGGCATGCTGACATAATTTTCTAGCCACAGGGTTAGAGAGTATGCTACAGATGAGGGAAGATTAGAAACAGAGCTAAGAAGATTTTGTACTACCTTGGTCAGCGATCACGGCAGTGTGCACTGGAGGGATAGAGGGAAATGGTGGGATGCAGAGTTTATACTGGGCATTGACTGCTGAACTTGATAAGAGATTGGAAATGAGGGAATAATAAAAGAATCATAAGAGAAATCATAAGTGACTTTAAGTATTTTGGGGTGACCTACTAAGTAAAAGTATACCAGGCATGTGCAGGAGGGGTTAGGCAACCGACTACGGGAGCGGAATGCTGCCAACTCTTCCTGATTCTGGTTCAGTGACCTTATGTCGACAGCTTGAACTAGGCCATGGTGGGATTATTTGTACCGTGGACAGCTGAAAACTCTAAAATCAGGACTTCTGAATCCCCCATACCTGTGAACAGCTGCTTGTTACACCTTTGTGGATGTTTCACCTAATGGACAGTGTCTTTAACTGAAACAGTGAAGGCTGCCAGTAAAGTATTTTTGGAGAGAGGGAGGTCAGAAATTTGAACTTGCAGAGCTGGTTGAAATGTAGATGCCTATTAGACACCCTATAGAGATACAACACGTGTAGTTCTTTATGAGTTTGGATTTCAGGAGCAAGTCGTAGCCTAGAAGTTTAATGGTGACAGTTCTTGTAGTGTGAATCATTTAAAATTCTAAGACAGCATGACATCACCTAAGGAGATAGGATATTGAAGAGAAGAGAGGATAAGATCAAGTTTTGGCGCCCTGAAATATTTAGAGGTGGGAAGGAAGAGGAGAAAAACAAAAAAGGAGAAGGAAAATGAGCCCGTAGTAACAGAGTAAGAAATCCAGGTGTCTGGGGACCCAAGAAGTTTTCCGTGCAGGAGGGCGTAAACAACTGTGTCACATGCTGCTGAGGAATTGATGTCAAAGTGCAGCAAACATGGCGACCTTGATGGCACTATTTTCATTGGAGTAGACTAAGAAGAAGCCATACTGCACTGGGTTAGAGAGGAGTGTGTGGACAGGCGGAAAGTGAGCAGACCTGTCCCCTTGTTGTGCCCACCACCTCCTTCTGCCTCAGGAACCTGCTTTATTCATCTCACGCTTGCAGCAACTGCAAATTGTTGCACCTAATTAGAACCTTGCCCTTCCACTTGCAAATGTGCTCATATCTGTTCATCCTTCAAGGACAAGACCACAAATGTCCTTTGACAGGATTGAAGCCCAAAGATTGGATTCCCCCTCAGCTTCCTGTTGGTGTAACCACAGGGACGTACCCTGCCTTGTCGTAGAATAATAGCGTCTCTTGGATTTTCTGGAACGACTCCTTTTCCTTCGATGCCTTCTTGCAGCCTGATTTACTTTGTCACTCCTCATTTGCTGAAAAACATCAGTGAACATATTGCATTAAAGACAAATACAACCATTGCAAAGTCACAGTCTTCATATGCATACACAGCCATGCATTTATATCATTAAGTTTTAGCCAAAGGTCAAAGATTCATCATCACACACGATGCTCACAGAAGAGGCAAGCCAAATATAATGTAGTTTCAGTGAAACAAGCGAAGGCAAAATACAAGGTGTTATCCAAAGTCAAAAATGGTACAGTCACGATTAATCGGAGTGCTTGGGGAATGAGTGGCTTTCATCAACCAAGGCAAGAAACATGCTTATCTCTCTAATGTAGTACACATAATTGTCTCTCAGCCCTTGTTAGGGGACAAAAATAAAGCAAATACCGTTTTTATTTTTTAGTTGTTGAAAGTTACTTATTAACAAATACTGATTAATACATTATTAGATAATATACGTAGACAGTGAAAGGTAGCATCGATTGAAAAGGTAAATTTTCCCACCTCCAAGCTTATGGTGACTCAAATATGTTCATTTTGGAGCCAGGCAGGGGCAGGAGGTTCTTTGAAATATTGGTGGTAAATAAGACATGAAATTGAAGGATATACTAGGTTAACTAAAAGGTCCTGCCATCAAAAGATAACCCGAGAATATGGTCCTGCCTACTTAAAAAGTACAATTTGGCACTATTTCTACTGAAAGTATATAAAAAAATTGAAAAGGAGGGACTCCTACTACATTTTAGGAGACCAGCATCATCCGGATACCAAAATCTGGCAGAGATACAGCAACAACAAACACTTCAGGCTGGTGTTCCTGATGAACAATGACACAAAAATCCTTAATAAAATCCTGGCCAACTGAATCGAGCAGCACATCAAAAAACTTATCTACCATGATGAAGTTGGCTTCATTGCCAGGACTCAAGGTCAGTTCAGAATAGGTAAATCAATAAATGTAATTCATCACATAAATAGAACTAAAGGCGAAAACCACATGATTATCTCAATGGATGCAGAAAAGGCCTTTGATAAAATTCAACATCCCATTATATTAAAAGCTCTCGGGCCGGGCGCGGTGGCTCAAGGCTGTAATCCCAGCACTTTGGGAGGCCGAGGCGGGTGGATCACGAGGTTAAGAGATCGAGACCATCCTGGTCAACATGGTGAAACCCCGTCTCTAATTAAAATACAAAAAATTAGCTGGGCATGGTAGCACGTGACTGTAATCCCAGGTAATCGGGAGGCTGAGGGAGGAGAATTGCCTGAACCCAGGAGGTGGAGGTTGTGGTGAGCCGAGATTGTGCCATTGCACTCCAACCTGGGTAACAAGAGCGAAACTCCGTCTCAAAAAAAAAAAAAAAAAAAAAAAGCTCTAAAGAAACCAGGTATTGAATGAATACATCTCAAGACAGTAAGAGTCATATATGACAAACTCACAGCCAATATCATATCGAATGGGAAAAAGCTGGAAGCATTCCTCTTGAAACTTGCACAAGACAAGGATGCCCTCCCTCACCAGTCCTCTCCAACATAGTATCAGACGTTCTGGCCAGGGCAATCAGGCAAGACAAAGAAAGAAAGGCTATTCAAATAGGGAAAGAGGACATGAAGTTATCTTTGTTTGCAGATGACATGGCCCCATATATAGAAAATACCATCATCTCAGTCCAAAAGTTTCTGAAGAGGATAAGCAACTTCAGCAAACTCTCATGATATAAAATCCATGCGCAAAAATTGCTAGCATCCCTGTATACCAAAAAAAGGCAAGCAGAGAGCCAAATCATGAATGAACTCCCATTCACAATTGCTACAAAAAGAATAAAATACTTATGATTACAGCTAACAAGGGAAGTGAACGACTTCCTCAGAGGGAACTTCAAACCACTGCTCAAAGAAATCAAATGGAAAAACACTCCATGCTCACGGATAGGAAGAATGAATATCGTGAAAATGGCCATACTGCCCAAAGTAATTGAGAGATTCAATGCTATTCCCATTAAACTACCATGGACATTCTTCACAGAAGTAGAAGAAACTCTTTTAAATTTCATATGGATCCCCCGCAAAAAAGCCACAATCGCCAAGACAATCCTAAGCAAAAGGGAGAAAGCTGGAGGCATCATGCTACCTAACTTCAAACTATACCGTGGGGCAACAGTAACCAAGACGGCATGGTACTGGTAGAGAAACAGATACATGGACCAATGGACCAGATTAGAGAACTTGGAAGTAAGATCACACAATGATAAACATCTGATCTTGACAAACCTGACAAAAATAAGCAATGGAGACAGGATTCCCTATTTAATTAATGATACTGGGAGAATTGGCTAGCCATATACAAAAATTGAAACTGGGCCCCTTCCTTACAACTTATACAAAAATTAACGGAAGATGGATTAAATACTTAAATGTAACATCCAAAACTATAAAAACCCTATAAGAAAATCAAGGCAATATTATTCAGGACATAAGTTCGGCCAAAGATTTCATGACAAAAATGCCAAAAGCCATGGCAACAAAATAAAATCTGACAAATGGGATCTAATGAAACTAAAAGCCTTCTGCAGAGCAAAATGAACAATAATCAGAGTGAACAGACAACCTACAGAATGGGAGAAAACTTCTGCAATCTGTCTATCTGACAAAGGTCTAATATCCAGAGTCTACAAGAAACTTAAACACATTTACAAAAGAAAACTAAACAACCCCATTAAAAAGTATGCAAAGGACGTGAACAGACACTTCTCAAAAGAAGATATTCATGCGGCCAACAAACATATGAAGAAAAGCTCAACATCACTGATCATTAGAGAAATGCAAATCAAAACCATAATAAGATACCATCGCACACTAGTCAGAATGGCGATTATTAAAACGTCAAAAAACTAGAGATGCTGGCAAGGTTGCGGAGAAAAAGGAACATATATATATTTGGAAAAGCTAAGACAATATTTAAGAAAAAGAACTAAGTTTGTAGACATACACTACTAAACACGAGATTTACTATAAAGGTAGAGTAATTGAAACAGTATGGTATTGGAGCAATGACAGACAAATACACTAAAGGTAGAGGACATGGAGGCCAGAAAGAATCTAGAAATGGAAAACAGCTAGATTTACCACAGAAGAGTGGAAAGACTAGTGCTTTTAAAAAATGCACTTCATAAATGCAGGGAAAATACTAACTTGGACTCTTACCCCATCCCACTCCAGAAAAAGTTACTAAAGATGGATAGTAAATCCAGTACAAAACATAAGATATTAGTGTTACAGCTTTAGAATAGGCCAAGGTATTTTTGATTAGGATAAAAAGGCACTAACGATAAAGAATACATTGTTTAATTAGACATAATTAAATGTAAAACTTGTATTCCTCAAAAGACAGTCTTAGGAGTGAAAAAGCAAAGCATATCTGTAGATTACATATTATATAATATATAGTATAGGTTATATATAAAAATATACATTAATCATATATATGTATATATCTGACAAAAAAATGAGTGGAATCCAGAATATAACCAGAACTACAAATCAATTTTAAAAAATAAACATTGCAATAAAACGTGCGGGAAACAGCTGAGTACTCATTCATAAGAGTCATACTCAAATATGACTTTAATCATCACATAAAATATACCCAGACTATGACTTTACTCCAATCCATGAAAATTTATTTGAGATGAATGGGAGATCTAAAAGACAGCTTAGAATATTATCATCATGGCATTGGGCGAGGCAAAGATTATTCTTAAAATAATAGGAAGCACCAGCCCTAAACAAGAAACTGATTAATAAAATTAAGAGAATCTGTTCATCTGAAACACAATATTGAGATAGTGTAAAAGCAAAACAGATTTGTAGAAGATACTAAAATTGTGTGTGTATTTTAATACATGTACATATATGCCTGTGTGTATGTGTCTAACTGAAACCCAGAACTTATATGTAAACCACGAATCCATTTTTAAAATACAAATATCTCAATAAAATTTGGAGGAAAAGTGCTGAAAAGGGACTTCGTAAAAGACATATTTAAATGGCGAATAAACACATTTAAAAAGTGCTCTAAAAATAATAAATAGCTGGGCACAGTGGCTCATACCTGTAATCCCAGCACCTTGGGAGGCTGATGCAGGCAGAGGCCACTTGAGCCCAAGGGTTCGAGACCAGCCTGGGCAACTTGGCGAAACGCCGTCTCTACCAAAAAATACAACGATTAGCCAGACTTGGCGGCATGCCCAAAACTGCAAATGCAGACATAAGGAGAGATCACTGCACACTCATCAGAGTGGCTGAAATGAAAGACTAATTGCACACCCAGGGTGTGCATCTGGAACCTTCAAACATTTCTGGACAGAAATGTTTCCTACACAGACACCCGATGGGTACGGCTGAAAGGTGAGATAGTTCCCGGGGAAAGAGCTCCTTCACGACTGAGAACCAACGGAGGAAAAGCACCCCAACCCGGGGCAAGATAGAGCTCCCAAGGTCAGGTGGCCTCCCTCATGGCTGACACAGAGCTCTGAGAGTCCCACCATAGGCTTAGAGAATCCAAGAAACAGCACCCCACTCCCTCGCAGCACTGGGAGACAGCACCCACAGATAATAATTTAAAAACCCAGCACCAAGAGAAAGCATCCGATAGGCGTCCCAATCGGGGATAAACAGATCCAAAGAAAAGCCAACACATCCTAGCTGAGAGTGAGCAACATCCAAGGCCAAATGTGCCCCACGGCTGACATCAGCAGCCAGCGAAGAGTCTCTCGCGGGCTGAGATAAACCCCGCGACAGAGAGTGAACCCACAGGGCAGTGATCATGTGTCCGCAGGACAGCCACCCTCACCCCAGCCCCGAACACAGACAGAGTCCCTAAGGCAGAGTCTCCCCGCAGTGTCGTGGCCAAGCGGGGAAGAAACACCGCCGCACCCGAAGGTGACACAGGCGACCAATGTAGGGTCCCCACCCTTGGGTTCAGTCATTGCAGCAGGAAAAGTTCGTCGCATCACTAAGAGGGAGTCCCCAAGAAAAGCTCCCCAGCCCCACAACATAACCGAGACGGGGTGTCCAAGGAAAAGGCTCCCCGACAGCTGACACACGCGCCCATGGTAGTGTCCACACAGCGAAGCCGTACCACTCACCGGACAAAGAACACCCCAGAAAAGAAGCTTTCCTAGGAAAAAGGACACCTTCTGGGGAGAAATTAAAGCATCCAGGGAAAAACTGCCCACTTACGTGGTCGTGAAGTCTTGACCTTGCCGGAGGAGCTGCGGCTGCACTTCCCAAAATGGCAGAGAAGTTGTGGCGCCTCCCCACTGCTGGAACTTTCTAGAAACTTGCTCTCTGGGAGTTATGGGAAGTGTGCCCCGGATGCCTGTGAGTGATGCTCATTGGGAGGCGTCCCACCAGAAGCACCAATCTGGTAAGGCTCAAGGGAGGCAGAAGGCAGGGAAGCTGCCGGCCACCGCGGGCCCCGCCCCAGCCGAACACTGGGAGCCTGTTGGGGGGGCCAGAGTCCCGAAGTGAAGCCTCGTGCACTGCGAGACCGCCGGCGCCAACCGGAAGAACCGGGAAGCGTGGCGTCCCCGCCCTTCGCTAACTCTAACCCTCTTTACGCGCAGCCTTCGGTATCGGCAGTACGGCGGACATAGGCAGAGGAACGCGGAACCTCACACAGCGGAATCAAAGGGTGAATTTGGAGCTGACGGGCAAAAACATCTTATAATATGTTTGTCTGGCTTTGATATCAGGGTAATATTGGCCTCATAGAATGAAGTAGTGTTCCTTCCTCTTTTATTCTTTTGAAATCCTTTGCTAAGTATTGGTATTACTTCTTCCTTAAATGTTTGATAGAATTTACATGCGAAACCACCTCGGCTTGCCTTCCATTTGTGGGGAGATTTAAAATTACTAATTAAATACCTTTCCATGCTATAGTCCTATTGCAAATTTCTATTTCTTTTGAGTCAGTAATTTGTTCTCTAGGAATTTCTCTGTTTCACCTGCGTTGTTTAATTTGTTGGCATAAAGGTGTTCATAATGTATGTCTTTAAATTTCTCACTTTCTTTGTGTGTGTGTGCATGTGAGACGGTGTCTCACTCTTTTGCTGAAGATGGAGGGTGGTGGCGCGATCTGGGCTCATAACTACTTCTACATTTCTGGTTCAAGCACTTCTTCTGTCTCGGTCTCCTGGGTAGCTGGGGTTACAGGTGGCATCATATCGCCCGGCTAATTTTTTGTGTTTTAGTAGAGTCAGGGTTTCACCATGTTGTCCAGGCTGGTCTCAAACTCCTGACCTCAGGTGATCCGCTGGTCTCGGCTCCCCAAAGTGCTGGGATTACGGGAGTGAGCCACCGCGCCTGGCCCCTTTTAATTTCTGTAAGGTCAGTATTCATAACACCCTTTTCATTCTTGATTTTGGTAATCTGTGTAGTCCTTTCTTTTATTCTTGGTCAGTCAAGCTAAAAGATAAGTTAGGTTTTTTTTCTCAACTATTCTGTGAACCAATTTTTTATTTCATTGATTTTTATTTCACTGATTTTCTTTAATTTTCATCATTCCCCTCTTTCTGCTTGCTAGTATGAAATACATCAGTTTAAAACTTCAGGAATAACAAATGGTTTGTTTCATAAAGGAGGATTTGAAACCTTAAACATATAGAAATGCTTATGATATTGCCAAGTAGTAGTCATTTTCGACCAGTTAACCAGAAGGAAATTTGGTATGCTGAAACCAGACAAGTTTTTTGTACCAGGTTTTATTAATTTTGAAAATATAAATCTAGTTTGTAAGAAGGTGTTTTTTGCATGAGTAGTTTGTTTTTTTTAATATTTAGACTTCTCATTTTCACTGAATCCCACAAATTTATTTTTTTTAAGCTTCAAAGTATGTATCAACCAGCACATTCACTATCTTCTTTGTGCTTTATCTCTGATAATCCTTATAAGAGCACCATGAGTTAGGTACTGTTTTATGCCCATTTTACGGAAATAGAATCTTAGGGTGCACATTTAAGTAGCTCTTTCAGGTTTAACCAGTTGGAAAAGTGACAAAATCTAGGTATGTCAGATTCCAGAGATTGCACACACAAATACTATATCACACTGCTTACTGCTGTGAGTTTGGTAGAGAATTCCTTGTTTATATGGAAATCACAAAACTGATAATATCCAGGATAATTGGCAGCAGTTTATAAACCCTCTTTACCGCTAATTTGGTGATTTTGTGTGCGGTCACCTGTCCACTAATCTAATCGGATCTTAGGCTCGTCACACTTCTGAATTTGCACACCAACTTTGTGTGTAAGGGTACTTCTCCAGGGGAAAATATCTGTAGATTTCATCAAATTTTCCAAAGAGGGTTAGGCCCGCTACTCAGCGTTCCCTGGAAGGTAAGAGAATGCCATGTAGCCTACACCCTTCTCCACCTGAAGAACTTCATACAGTTGGCTATGACTTTACAAATGATGGGCAGGTAGGACAACTAGGAAAGTGTATGTGCTCATTAATACATACTTCTCCTTTAAGCCTGAAAAGATGAACTTGTGGAATTACAAAAATTGGCATTCTAAATATTTAAGTATTAATATTTAGAATTATAGATCTTTTAGTCGGGATGGTGGCATAAGGAAGGTCAGTCTGCTCTCAAACTAAGCTGGAGGCATAAGGGATTTGTTTAACCTAGTGGTGTGAACCTACAGGAAGTCGTGATGGTAGCGTGAGTCATCACTTAGATAAAGTGAGATTTATAGATCACAGAACATGATATAGATTCTAGATATGAGATTCTAAACTCTGTTTGCTACCAAGGCACCCATTGCTAAAACAGTCTGTGATCATGTGCTCTCAGGAGGATCATATATTTCAGCTGTATAGTGCCAATTTATGTGCCAGTTATGTTCCAGGTATAAATGAAAGTGTTCTAGTAACACACAGAGATAATTATCAGACATATCTGCAGATGCCGGTTTCTCCACTTCAAACGAGTCAGCCAACTCCACCTGGAAAACGTCACACTGTTGGCTCTGTGCTTACAAATGATGGCCAGGTAAGATAACTTTCTATTTCTGCCCTAATTGTGACATTCTTAGTATAAGTATTTTCTCAGTGGAAAGATGAATATAAACTATATGGGTTAATTCTCTTGATTTAAAAGATAAGAATATGACACAGGAATTCTCATGTGAACATAAAATGGGAACTTTTTGGTCCAAGAGTAGATTCATTGGACTAGGAGCTGATGTTTTTAATTATCACATTTAATGCTCATAATTGTTCTGCAGATGTGTATTACTATCTCGCCTTTAATGAGAAATCAAGGCTGACAGCGGTCAAATGGCTTGCCCTACATGACACATGGTAGGACATAGAGCCAGGGTTCGAATGCATAGTCTGTATTCTTTCCCACTCCTCAATTAATTAGACTCTTCCCTAATTTTCCGTGCCTTTATTTTCGCTTTCTTAAGGAAAGAGATAAGAATCACACCTCACTCATAGGGATTGGCCAAGGATTGAGTTAATACATGCAAAGCATTTAGAAAAGTACCTGGAGGGTAGTAAATGTTCAGTAAAAATGTCTTCACACATTCTCAGCTCCTCTTTTATAGGATGTGAGAATGCTTTGGAAAATTTTAAAATCAAAATTATATATTATATACGTTCTATATATTACATGGTATATATATATAATATGTATTTCTTGAAATATATGCTGATACTCTTTCCTATTTAATGCGGGAGCATATTCGTTATTACTTCACCTATTATTTTAAGTTCTGGGGTACATGTGCAGGATATGGAGGTTTCTTACATAGGTAAATGTGTGGCACGGTGGTTTGCTGCACCTGTCAATCAATCACCTTGGTATTAAGCCCAGCATCCATTAGCTATTCTTCCTGATGTACTCTCTCCCCCCAGCCCTCCCCCAGAAAGACCCAGCATGTGTTGCCCTACCTGATGTGTCTGTGTGTTCTCATCATTCAGCTCCCACTTAAAAGTGAGAACACGCACTGTTTGGTTTTCTTTCTCTGCATTAGTTTGTTGAGGATAATGGCTTCCAGCTCCGTCAATGTTTCCGCAAAGGACATGATCTCATTCCTTTTTATGGCTGCATAGTGTTCCCTGGTATATGTGTACTACATTTTCTTGATCCAGTCTATCATTGATGGCCATTTGGGTTGATTCCACGTCTTTGCTATTGTAAATAGTGCTGCAATGAATATACGTGTGCATATATCTTTATAATGGAATGATTTCTATTTCCTTGGGTGTATACCCAGTATAACTTGATTGGTGAATCAAGTTATATTTCTGCCTCTAGATCTTTTGGGAATCACCACACTGTCTTCCACATGGTTGAAGTAATTTACATTCCCACCAACAGTGTAAAAGTGTTCCTTTTTCTCCGCAACCTTGCCAGCATCTGTAGTTTTTGACGTTTTAATAATCGCCATTCTGACTACTGTGCGATGGTATCTTATTATGGCTTTGATTTGCATTTCTCTAATGATCAGTGATGTTGAGCTTTTCTTCATATGTTTGTTGGCCGCATGAATATCTTCTTTTGAGAAGTGTCTGTTCACGTCCTTTGCCTACTTTTTAATGGGGTTGTTTAGTTTTCTTTTGTAAATGTGTTTAAGTTTCTTGTAGACTCTGGATATTAGACCTTTGTCAGATAGACAGATTGCAGAAGTTTTCTCCCATTCTGTAGGTTGTCTGTTCACTCTGATCATTGTTCATTTTGCTCTGCAGAAGGCTTTTAGTTTCATTAGATCCCATTTGTCAGATTTTTATTTTGTTGCCATGGCTTTTGGCATTTTTGTCATGAAATCTTTGGCCGAACTTATGTCCTGAATAATATTGCCTTGATTTTCTTATAGGGTTTTTATAGTTTTGGATGTTACATTTAAGTATTTAATCCATCTTCCGTTAATTTTTGTATAAGTTGTAAGGAAGGGGCCCAGTTTCAATTTTTGTATATGGCTAGCCAATTCTCCCAGTATCATTAATTAAATAGGGAATCCTGTCTCCATTGCTTATTTTTGTCAGGTTTGTCAAGAACAGATGTTTATCATTGTGTGATCTTACTTCCAAGTTCTCTAATCTGGTCCATTGGTCCATGTATCTGTTTCTCTACCAGTACCATGCCGTCTTGGTTACTGTTGCCCCACGGTATAGTTTGAAGTTAGGTAGCATGATGCCTCCAGCTTTCTCCCTTTTGCTTAGGATTGCCTTGGCGATTGTGGCTTTTTTGGGGGGATCCATATGAAATTTAAAAGAGTTTCTTCTACTTCTGTGAAGAATGTCCATGATAGTTTAATGGGAATAGCACTGAATCTCTCAATTACTTTGGGCAGTATGGCCATTTTCACGATATTCATTCTTCCTATCCGTGAGTATGGAGTGTTTTTCCATTTGTTTGTGTCCTCTTGGATTTCTTTGAGCAGTGGTTTGAAGTTCTCTCTGAGGAAGTCCTTCACTTCCCTTGTTAGCTGTATTCATAAGTATTTTATTCTTTTTGTAGCAATTGTGAATGGGAGTTCATTCATGATTTGGCTCTCTGCTTGCCTGTTTTTGGTATATAGGGATGCTAGCAATTTTTGCGCATGGATTTTATATCATGAGAGTTTGCTGAAGTTGCTTATCATCTTCAGAAACTTTTGGACTGAGATGATAGTATTTTCTATATATGGGGCCATGTCATCTGCAAAGAAAGATAACTTCATGTCCTCTTTCCCTATTTGAATACCCTTTCTTTCTTTGTCTTGCCTGATTGCCCTGGCCAGAACGTCTGATACTATGTTGGACAGGACTGGTGAGGGAGGGCATCCTTGTCTTGTGCAAGTTTCAAGAGGAATGCTTCCAGCTTTTTCCCATTCGATATGATATTGGCTGTGAGTTTGTCATATATGGGTCTTATTGTTTGGAGATGTGTGCATTCAATACCTGGTTTCTTGGGAGCTATTTTTTTTTTTTTGAGACGGAGTTTCACTCTTGGTACCCAGGTTGGAGTGCAATGGCGCAATCTCGGCTCACCACAACCTCCGCCTCCTGGGTTCAGGCAATTCTCCTGCCTCAGCCTCCCGAGTAGCTGGGATTACAGGCACGCGCCACCATGCCCAGCTAATTTTTTGTATTTTTAGTAGAGACGGGGTTTCACCATGTTGAGCAGGATGGTCTCGATCTCTTAACCTCGTGATCCACCCGCCTCGGCCTCACAAAGTGCTGGGATTACAGGCTTGAGCCACCGCGCCCGGCCCGAGAGCTTTTAATATAATGGGATGTTGAATTTTATCAAAGGCCTTTTCTGCATCCATTGAGATAATCATGTGGTTTTTGCCTTTAGTTCTATTTATGTGATGAATTACATTTATTGATTTACCTATTCTGAACTGACCTTGAGTCCTGGCAATGAAGCCAACTTGTTCATGGTAGATAAGTTTTTTGATGTGCTGCTCGATTCAGTTGGCCAGTATTTTATTAAGGATATTTGCGTCATTGCTCATCAGGAACACCAGCCTGAAGTGTTTGTTGTTGCTGTATCGCTGCCAGATTTTGGTATCCGGATGATGCTGGTCTCCTAAAATGTAGTAGGAGTCCCTCCTTTTCAATTTTTTTATATAGTTTCAGTAGAAATAGTGCCAAATAGTACTTTTTAAGTAGGCAGGACCATATTCTCGGGTTATCTTTTGATGGCAGGACCTTTTAGTTAACCTAGTATATCCTTCAATTTCATGTTTTATTTACCACCAATATTTCAAGGCACCTCCTGCCCCTACCTGGCTCCAAAATGAACATATTTGAGTCTCCATAAGGTTGGAGGTGGGAAAATTTACCTTTTCAATCGATGCTACCTTTCACTGTCTACATATATTATCTAATATAGTATTAATCAGTATTTGTTAATAAGTAACTTTCAACAACTAAAAAATAAAAACGGTATTTGCTTTTTTTTGTCCCCTAACAAGGGCTGAGAGACAATTATGTGTACTACATTAGAGAGATAAGCATGTTTCTTGTCTTGGTTGATGAAAGCCACTCATTCCCCAAGCACTCTGATTAATCATGACCGTACCATGTTTGACTTTGCATAACACCTTGTATTTTGCCTTCGCTTGTTTCACTGAAACTACATTAGAGTTGGCTTGCCTTTTCTGCGAGCATCGTGTGTGATGATGAATCTTTGACCTTTGGCTAAAACTTAATGATATAAATGCATGGCTGTGTATGCATATGAAGACTGTGACTTTGCAATGGTTGTATTTGTCTTTAATGGAATATGTTCACTGATGTTTTTCAGCAAATGAGGAGTGACAAAGTAAATCAGGGTGCAAGAAGGCATCGAAGGAAAAGGAGTCGTTCCAGAAAATCCAAGAGACGCTATTATTCTACGACAAGGCAGGGTACGTCCCGGTGGTTACACCAACAGGAAGCTGAGGGGGAATCCAATCTTTGGGCTTCAATCGTGTCAAAGGACATTTGTGGCCTTGTCCTTGAAGGATGAACAGATATGAGCACATTTGCAAGTGGAAGGGCAAGGTTCTATTTAGGTGCAACAATTTGCAGTTGCTGCAAGTGTGAGATGAATAAAGCAGGTTCCTGAGGCAGAAGGAGGTGGTGGGCACAACAAGAGGACAGGTCTGCTCACTTTCCGCCTGTCCACACACTCCTCTCTAACCCAGTGCAGTATGGCTTCTTCTTAGTCTACTCCAATGAAAATAGTGCCATCGAGGTCGCCATGTTTGCTGCACTTTGACATCAATTCCTCAGCAGCATGTGACACAGTTGTTTACGCCCTCCTGCACGGAAAACTTCTTGGGTCCCCAGACACCTGGATTTCTTACTCTGTTACTAAGGGCTCATTTTCCTTCTCCTTTTTTGTTTTTCTCCTCTTGCTTCCCACCTCTAAATATTTCAGGGCACCAAAACTTGATCCTAACCTCTCTTCTCTTCAATATATTATCTCCATAGGTGATGTCATGCTGTCTTAGAATTTTAAATGATTCACACTACAAGAACTGTCACCATTAAACTTCTAGG
Source organism: Callithrix jacchus (assembly GCF_049354715.1). Taxonomy (NCBI): domain Eukaryota; kingdom Metazoa; phylum Chordata; class Mammalia; order Primates; family Cebidae; genus Callithrix; species Callithrix jacchus. The sequence goes on along the minus strand of NC_133524.1, from coordinate 132,332,253 downwards.
CTACGACTTGCTCCTGAAATCCAAACTCATAAAGAACTACACGTGTTGTATCTCTATAAGGTGTCTAATAGGCATCTACATTTCAACCAGCTCTGCAAGTTCAAATTTCTGACCTCCCTCTCTCCAAAAATACTTTACTCACAGCCTTCACTGTTTTAGTTAAAGACACTGTCCATTAGGTGAAACATCCACAAAGGTGTAACAAGCAGCTGTTCACAGGTATGGGGGATTCAGAAGTCCTGGTTTTAGAGTTTTCAGCTGTCCACAGTAGAAATAATCCCACCATGGCCTAGTTCAAGCTGTCGACATAAGGTCACTGAACCAGAATCAGGAAGAGTTGGCAGCATTCCGCTCCCGTAGTCGGTTGCCTAACCCCTCCTGCACATCCCTGGTATACTTTTACTTAGTAGGGCACCCCAAAATACTTAAAGTCACTTATGATTTCTCTTATGATTCTTTTATTATTCTCTCATTTCCAATCTCTTATCAAGTTCAGCAGTCAATGCCCAGTATAAACTCTGCATCCCACCATTTCCCTCTATCCCTCCAGTGCACACTGCCGTGATCGCTGACCAAGGTAGTACAACATCTTCTTGGCTGTCTTTCTAATCTTCCCCCATCTGTAGCATACTCTCTAACCATGTGGCTAGAAAATTATGTCAGCAAGCCATTTGCTTCCTAAAACCCCATCCTCAACTCTCCCTCTCCTAACAATGGTCCCATCCATTTCCTCCTGGCTCTCTTTGCCTCTGTCTAACACCCTGTAGTGCCCGGTCCATTCCCACTCCAGCCCCTACCCTTGGCCTCACCGCAATCTGGAACTCTCCCTCTGCCTCTGCACAGGAGGCTCTGCTTTTTCCTCCAAGCCCTGTCCAATGGCACTTCTTCAGATGGCTCTGCCCAAGGAGCCAGAGCCCCTGAGGCTCCCTCTGCTGCTGTCTCCCTCAGGCCTGTGGACTACTTCCCCAACACCAGCCCAATGCTGCTTGTTTCATTTGCTCATTGTGTATGTCCTGTCCTACTGCCCCATGGGGATATGAGTCCCACAAAGGCAGGGACCGTTGCTCTCCGTCCTCTTTACTGCTGATCCCCAGCTCCTGGCATTCCGCCTGCCACAGACAATGAATAAATGAAACAGGTGACAGACCTGGAGTAAAAGGAATGTTACTTTTCCAGACAAAAGGGGAGGATCTTTAGAATCACGTAAAAACTAGGGATGTGTGACGATGGAGTGGAGATAAGAGTGTTCAACTCCAATAGCCACCTCTATTTTCTCAGATTATATGAGGTAGAAGGGAGGCAAGTTAACAAGGCCTCACTTAGTCTGGCTTTCCCGCTGCACACAGCATGGCATGTATAGGTGAACTATAAAAGCGATATCAAATGAGAATTGTAAAGGGCAGCAAGATGATACAAAATGGTGATAGCAAGGAATCTGTGAATGTTTATTCTACTGTCATACTTACTACATACCATCGTTATGCCAAGAGATACATACGTAGTTTTATTGTGTAATCTGACCTGATATGTGTTTCAATGTGGTAAGTCCTTCTGTTTCGTGAAATGAATAATTCCATAGAAACTGATTGATACATAGCTGTCTCACCGGGATGATGGGACAAAACACACCTATCTTGCAACTGAGCCTCTTCATTTGGTTTCCAGATGCTAGCGTCACTCACAATGTCTGTGAAGAAAAGGTTAAAAATGGCCAACCAACACCCGATAATGTCTTTCCAACTGTTCCATCAGCGCTTATTAATATTACAGCAGCTGGTATTTCATCCCTGGGTTTCGGTGATCAGTGTAAGTTTGTTCACTTGTTGTACTGTCCTATTTGGTTTCCGTATACATTCATGGCGTCATGAGGGAAGATGGTAATTTTGTTGTATTATCTTTTCTGGCCTCAATTTTAGGGTTCTGAAATTGCTAACTGGTATGTTCTCCTCCTTTATGAGATAATTTCCTAGATACTGAGCATCCGAGGGGTATGCCTGTGCAGTTGACGTAATGCACATAACACACAGCTCAACCACTTCATTTGGTTTCCAGATGCTGCGGTGACTCACAACATCCATGAAGAGAAGATTAATAATGGCCAACCAGCACCTCATACCGTCTTTTCAACTGCTCCACCAGGTCTTGGTAATTTGGCAGCCCCTAGAATTTCATCCACGAGGACCAGAGATCTGTGTATCTCTGCTTCTTTATTGTACTATCCTACCTGATTTCCATAAGCAGGCATATTTTCATGAACGGTAGAAGGTGGTTTTGTTTCATATTCTTTCCTAGCCTCCATTTGGGGGATATCACATGGCCACCTGGCATATTCTCTCCCGATTTTTTAGATAATTTTCTAGAAACTGAGCATCAGAGGGATATTCCTGTGGGGTTGACATAATGCACTTACTTCAGAGCTCAACCTCTTCACTTGGTTTCCACATACTACGGTCAATCACAATATCCGTGAAGAAAGGATGGAAAATGGTCAATTGCAACCAGATAGTGTCTTGTCAAATGCTCGGTCACAGCAGATTTATATGACAGGAGCTGGTATTCTAGTGATGAGTACCAGAGATGTGTGTATGTTTGTTTATTAGATGTAGTATCCTACTACGATTCCATATGCATGCGCAATATGATGAAGAGAAGAAGGTGGTTTTGGGGAATTATCTTTCCCGACCTCAATTTGATGGAACTCGAATCATATGATGTCTGCTCCTGCTTTATCAGATAATTTCCTAGAAAGATCAGAGGGATATACCAGTGAGGTTGTCATAATGCACTTACCTCACAGCTCAACCTCTTTGTTTGGTTTTCAGATGCTACTGTCACTCAAAATGTCCATGAACAGAAGATGGAAAATGGCCAACTCCAAACTGATAAAGTCTTGTCAACTGTTCCACTATGCCTTGGTCATATGACTGCAGCTGGTATTCCATCCATGAGTATCAGGGATCTGTGTATGTCTTTTAATTAGTAGTACTGAATAGTTGGTTTCCCTAACATGCATATGTTCATGAATGGTAGAAGTCGGTTTTGTTGTATTTTCTTTCCTACTCTCAATTTGAGGGGTCTCAGATGGCCGCATATCATCCGTCCATCCGTCCTTCCTCCCTCCCTCCCTCCCTCCCTCCCTCCCTCCCTCCCTCCCTCCCTTCCTTTTTTCTTCCCTTTATCTCTGTTTTTTTCTTTCTCTCTCTCTCTCTTTTTTTTCTTTTTTCTTTCAAAACTGATTCTCACTCTCTCGCCCAGGCTGGAGCGCAGTGATGCTATCTCGGTCGCTGCACTCTCCACCTCCCGGGTTCAAGTGATTCTCCTGCCTCAGCCTCCTGAGTAGCTGGGATAACAGGCATGCACCACCACACCCAGCTAATATTTGTATTTTTAGTAGAGACAGGGTTTCACCGTGTCGGCCAGGATGGTCTTGGTCTCTGACCTCAAGATCCACCCGCCTCAGCCTTCCAAAGTGCTGGGATTACAGACGTGAGCCACCGTGCCCAGCCATATCCTATCCTGTTTCTTAGATAATTTCGTAGAAACTCAGCATCAGAGGGATACACCTGTGGGACTGACATAGTGCATTTACACCACAGCTCAACCTTTTCCTTTGGGTTCCAGATTCAACTGTTACTCAGAATGTCTATGAAGAGAAGATAAAAAAGGAACAAATGGCACCTGATAGATCCCTGTCAACCGTTATAGAAGGGCTTATAAATTTCGCAGGGGCTGGTATTCCACCCCTGAGTACTGAGGATCAGCATATGTTTGTTTACTAGTTATACTGTCCTACTGGGTTTCCGTATGCATGCAGTGACATGCAGGGAAGACGGTGGTTTTGTTTTATTATTGTTTCTGGTCTGAATTTCTGGCGTCTCATTTTCCACCTGATATGTCCTGCTTTATGGGTTAATTTCATAGAAACTGACCACCAGACGGATATACCTGTGGGGTTGACATAATGCACTTTCCTCAGAGCTTGAACTCTTCATTTGGTTTCCAGATGCTACCATCACTCACAATATCAATGAAGAGAGAATGAAAAATGGCCAGCCCCAACCTGGTAACGTCTTGTCAACTGATTCCACAGGGCTTTGTAATATGGTAGCAACTGCTATTCCGGCCATGAGTCCCAGAGATCGCTATATGTCCGCTTATAAGTTGTACTGTCCTACTTGCTTTTCATATGCATGCGTAGTGCCTTCTGAATGGAAGCAGGTGGTTTTGTTGTGTTATATTTTCTGAACTAAATCTGAGGGGCCCCAGATATATACACCACCTTATATATCCTCCTGCTTTATGAAATAATTTCATGGAAAGTGAGCATCAGAGGGATATACTTATGGTTTGGCCTAATGCACTTACCTCACAGCTCAACCTCTTCCTTTGATTTCCAGACGCTACCATCACTCACAGCGTCCATGAACAGAAGATGGAATATGCCCAACCAGCACCTGACAACGTGTTGTTGACACTTCAGCCAGGACTTATTAATATGGCAGGCGCTGGTATTTCATCCATGAGTACCAGGGATCTGGGTAAGTTTCTTTGTTAGTATTACCGTCCTACTTGGTTTCCATATGCATGTATAGTGTCAAAAAGGTAGGAGGTGGTTGTGTTATACTATGTTTCCAGGCCTCAATTTCAGGGGTCTCAGATGGCAACCTGGTATATCCTCTGGTTTATTAGATAACTTCCTAGAAACTGAGCACAGATATACCTGTGGGGTTACCATAATACACTTACTCACAGCTCTTAATTTGGTTTCCAGATGCTACTGAAACTTATAATGTCCTTAAGGAGAAGATGGAAAAGGGCGAACCTCAACATGGCAACATCTCATCAACTGCTCCAATAGGACTTACTAATGTGGCAGGAGCTGCTATTCCAGCCATGAGTACTGATGGTCTGTGTATGTTCACTTTTTAGTTGGATTTTCCTACTTTGTTTCCATATGCATGTATATTGTCAGGAAGCGGAGATGGAGATCTTGTTGTATTATCTTTCTTGATATCAGTTTGAGGGGTCCCAGATGCCGCTCTTGTCATCTTGATTTGTGCAAAAATTTCTCAGGAGCTGAACATCAGAGGGATATACCTGTGGGGGCGGCATAATGCACCTACTCCTATCTTCACCTCTTCATTTGTTTTCCAGATGCCACCGTCAGTCACAATATCCATGAACAGAGGATGGAAAATGACCAACCACAACAGGATAACGTCTGGCCAAATATTCTAGCATGGTTTAATAATATGGCAGGAGCTGGTATTCCAGCAATGAGTACCAGGGATCTGTGTATGTTCATTTTTTACTTGTACTGTCCTCCTTGGTTTCCATATGCAGGCATAGTGCCATGAAGGGAAGAAGGTTGTTTTGTGAATTGTCTTCCTTGGCCTCAATTTGAGGAGCCGCAGATCATCATTTGATGTGTTCTTTTGCTTTATGGAATAATTTCCTAGAAACTGATCATCAGTGGGATATACCGGTGGCATTGACGTAATTCACTTACTTCAAGCTCAAAATCTTCCTTTGGTTTCCAGATGGTACCATCTCTCACAATGTACATGAAGAGAAGATGGAAAATGGCCCATCCCAAACTGGTAATCTCATGTCACCTGTTCCACCACTGCTTGGTCTTATGGTAGCAGCTGCTCTTCCATGCATGAGTACCAGGGATCTGTGTATGTCTCTTAATTAGTTGTAGTGTCATCACTGGTTTCCATATGATTGCATATTTCATGAAAGGTAGAAGGTGGTTTTATAGCATATATTTTCCTGGGATCAATTGGAGGGTTCTCACGGGGCCACCTGGCATATCCTCCCCTGCTTTATTAGATAATTTCCTAGAAACTGAGCGTCAGAGAGATAGACCTATAGGGCTGATATAATGCACTTAGCTCACAGCTCAAACTCTTCATGTGGTTTGCAGGTTTTACAATTGCTCAAAATGTCTGTGAAGAAAAGATAAAAAGTGACAAAACAACACCTCATGAATTCTTGTCAACTATTACAGCAGGGCTTAGGAACTTCACAGAAGCAGGTATTCAACCCCTGAGTACCAGGGATCTCTGCATGTTCCTTTACTAACTACGTTGTCCTACTTGGTTTCCATAAACATGCAGTATCATGCAGGAAAAAAGGTGCTTTGGTTGTATTATCTTTTCCGACCTAAACTTGAAGGTTCTCAGATTGCCACCTGATACAGCCTCTTGTGTGATGGAACAATTGCTTAAATCTCTTTGTCAGAAAAACATACATGTGGCAGTGACATAAGCACTTACCTCACAGCTCAACCACTTCATTCGGTTTCCAGATGCTTCAGTCACTCACAATATCCCTGAAGCAAAGGTAAATAATGGCCAACTAGCACCTCACAACGTCTCGTCAGCTGCTCCACCAGGTCTTGGCAATATAGCGGCAGCTGGAATATCATCCACGAGGACCAGAAGTCTGTGTATGTCTGCTTCTTAGTTGTACTGTCCTACTTGGTTTCCCTAAGGAGGCATAGTTTGATGAATGCTACAAGTTAATTTTGTTGTATGTACTTTCCTAGCCTCAATTTGAGGGGTATCAGATGTTTCACTTGGCATATTCACCCCTGGATTCTTTGATAATTTCCTAGAAAGTGAGGATCAGAGGGATATACCTCTGGGGTTGAATAATGTACTTACCTCACAGCTCAACCTCTTCATTTGGTTTTCAGGTGCTACTGTCACTCAAAATGTCCACAAAGAGAAGATGAGAAATACACAACCAACACCTAATAACGTCTTATCAACTGTTCTACCAGAACATCTTTATTTGGCAACAGCTGGTCTCCCAGCCATGAGCACCAGGGGTCAGTGTATGTTTGCTTATTCATTTATACTATCCTACTTCGTTTTCATAGGCATGCCTAGTGTTCTGAATGGGAGAAGGTGGTTTTGTTGTGTTCTCATTCATGAGCTGCATTTGAATGTTCTCAGATCACCATCTAGCATATCCTCTTAAGCTTTATGAAATAGTGTTCTAGAAACTGAGTATCAGGAGGATATGCCTGTAGAGTTGACATAGTACACATAACTCAAAACTGAACCTCCTGATTTCCTTTCCAGATTCTACCATCACTCACAATGTCCATGAGGAGAAGATTAAAAATGCCCAAACGGCACCCAATAATGTCTTCTCAGGTATTCCACCAGCACGTATTAATATGGCAGCAGCTGGTGTTTCTTCCATGAGTACCAGGGATCAGTGTAAGTTTGCTCACTTGGCGTACTGTCCTACTTGGTTTCTATATGCATGCTTAGTGTCATGAGGGAAGAATACAGTGTTGTTGTACTATCTTTACTGGCCTCAACTTTACGGTTCTCAGACTGCTACTTGGTATGTCTTTTTTCTTTATGAGATAATTTCCTCGATACCGAGCATCCGAGCGGTATGCCTGTGCAGTTGACATAATGCATGAAACACACAGCTCAACCACTTCATTTGGTTTCCAGATGTTGCAGTCACTCATGCAATCCTTGAAGAGAAGATAAATAACGGCCAATCAGCACCTGATAACCTCTTGTCAACTGCTCCACCAGGTCTTGCTAATATGGCAGCAGCTGGACTTTCATCTATGAGGACCAGAGATCTGTGTATGTCTGCTTCTTAGTTGTACTGTCCTACTTGGTTTCCCTAAGGAGGCATTGTTTGATGAATGCTACAAGTTAATTTTCTTGGATATAGTTTCCTAGCATCAATTTGAGGGGTATCACGGCTACGTGACATATCAACCCCTGGATTCTTTTATAATTTCCTAGAAAGTGAGGATCAGAGGGATATACCTCTGGGGTTGACACACTGCACTTCCGTCACAGCTCAGCCTCTGTATTTGGTTTTCAGATGCTACCATCATTCAAAATGTCTGCAAAGAGAAGATGGAAAATAACCAACCAACACTTAATAACACCTTGTCAACTGTTCTCCAAGGACTTCCTTATTTGGCAACAGCTGGTCCCCCAGCCATGAGCGCCAGGGATCAGTGTATGTTTGCTTATTCATTTGGACTATCCTACATGGTTTTCATAGGCATGCCTAGTGTCCTGAAAGGGAGAAGGTGATTTTGTTGTATTGTCTTTCGTGAGCTGCATTTGAGTGTTCTCAGATCGCCACCTGGCATATCCTCTCTGGCTTCCTGAAATAGTTTTCTAGAAAGTAAGCATCAGGAAAATATACCTGTGGGGTTAACATAATGCACATAACTCAAAACTGAACCCCTTTATTTAATATCCAGATGGTATGATCTTTCACAATGTTTGTGAGAAGAAGATTAAAAATGCCCAAGCAGTACCCGATAAAAGCTTCCCAGCTAGTTCCCCAGCACTTATTAATATGGCAGCAGCTGTTGTGTCATCCATGAGCAACAGGGATCAGTGTACCTTTGAGCAATTGGTTTACTATCCTACTAGGTTTCCATATGCGTGCATAGTGTCATGAGGGAAGAATGTAGTTTTGTTGTACTATCTTTCCTGGCCTGAATCTTAAGTTTCTCAGAGTGCTACTTGGTATGTCCCACTTCTTTATGAGATAGTTTCCTGGATACTGAGCATCAGAGGGGTATGCTGTGGTTGACATAATGCACTTACCTCACAGCCCAGCCTTTTTTGTTGGTTTCCAGATGCTGCAGTCACTCACAATGTCCGTGAAGCAAAGATAAATAACGGCCAACGACTACCTGACAACGTCTTGTCAGCTGCTCCACCAGGTCTTGGTAATATGGCAGCAGCTGGAATTTCATCCACGTGGAACACAGGTCTGTGTAGGTCTGCTGTTTGTCTTACCGTCCTACTTGATTTCCCTAAGGAGGCATAGATCCATGAATGCTACAAGTTAATTTTATTGTATACACTTTCCTAGCATCAATTTGAGGGGTATCAGATAGTCACAGGGCATATCCAACCCTGCTGTCTTTGATAATTTCCTAGAAACTGAGGATCAGACGGATATACCTCTGGGGTTGACATAATATACTTACCTTACAGCTCAACCTCTTCATTTGGTTTTCAGATGCTACCATCACTCAAAATGTCCGCAAAGAGAAGATGGAAAATAACCAACCAACACCTAATAACGTCTTGTCAACTGTTCTCCAAGGTCTTCCTTATTTGGCAACAGCTGGTCTCCCAGCCATGAGCACCAGGGATCAGTGTATGTTTGCTTATTCATTTGGACTATCCTACTTGGTTTTCATAGGGATGCCTAGTGTCCTGAACGGGAGAAGGTGATTTTGTTGTATTATATTCTGTGAGCTGCATTTGAATGTTCTCAGATAGCCATCTGACATATCCTCTTCAGCTTTATGAAATCGTTTTCTACAAACGGAGTATCAGGGGGATATGACTGTAGAGTTGACCTAGTACACATAACTCAAAACCGAAACTCCTGATTTCATTTCCAGATTCTACCATCACTCACAATGTCCATGAGGAGAAGATTAAAAATGCACAAACAGCACCCAATAATGTTTTCTCAGCAATTCCACCAGCACATATTAATATGGCAGCAGCGGGTGTTTCGTCCATGAGTACCAGGGATCAGTGTAAGTTAGCTCCCTTGGCGTACTGTCCTACTTGATTTCTATATGCATGCGTAGTGTCATGAGGGAAGGATACAGTGTTGTTGTACTATCTTTACTGGCCTCAACTTTACGGTTCTCAGACTGCTCCTTGGTATGTCTTTCTTTATGAGTTAATTTCCTCGATACTGGATATCAGAGGCGTATGCCTCTGCGGTTGACATAATGCATGAAACACACAGCTCAACCACTTCATTTGGTTTCCAGATGCTGCGATCACTCACAACGTCTATGAAGCAAAGATAAATAATGGCCAACTAGCACCTGATAGCATATTGTCAACTGCTCCACCAGGGCTTGGTAATTTGGCAGCAGCTGGAATTTCATCCACGAAGACCAGAGATCTATGTATGTCTGCTTCTTAGTTGGACCGTCCTACTGGGATTCCCTAAGGAGGCATTGTTTGATGAATGCTACAAGTTAATTTTGTTGGATATAGTTTCCTAGCATCAATTTGAGGGTTATCAGAGAGCCACGTGGCATATCCTACCCTGGTTTCTTTGATAATTTCCTAGAAACTGAGGATCAGAGGGATATAACTGTGGGGTTGAAATAATGTACTTACCTCACAGCCCAGCCATTTCTGTTGGTTTTCAGATGGTGCAGTCACTCACAATGTCCGTGAAGCGAAGATAAATAACGGCCAACTAGCACCTGACAACGTCTTGTCAGCTGCTCCACCAGGTCTTGGTAATGTGGCAGCGGCTGGAATGTCATCCACGAGAACCACAGGTCTGTGTAGATCTGCTTCTTAGTTGTACTGTCCGACTTGATTTCCCTAAGGAGGCATATATTGATGTATGCTACAGGTTAATTTTGTCATATACACGTTCCTAGTGTCAATTTGAGGGGTATCAGATAGCCACATGGCATATGCAACCCTGCTGTCTTTGATAATTTCCTAGAAACTGAGGATCAGACGGACATATCTCTGTGGTTGACATAATGTACTTACCTCACAGCTCAACCTCATCGTTTGGTTTTCAGATGCTACCGTCACTCAAAATGTCCGCAAAGAGAAGATGGAAAATAACCAACCAACACTTAATAACGTCTTGTCAACTGTTCTCCAAGGACTTCCTTATTTGGCAACAGCTGGTCTCCCAGCCATGAGCACCAGGGATCAGTGTATGTTTGCTTATTCATTTGGACTATCCTACTTGGTTTTCATAGGCATGCCTAGTGTCCTGAACGGGAGAAGGTGATTTTATTGTATTATCTTCAGTGAGCTGCATTTGAGTGTTCTCAGATCGCCATCTGGCATATCCTCTTCAGCTTTTTGAAATCGTTTTCTAGAAACTGAGTATCAGGAGGATATACCTGTAGAGTTGACATAGTACACGTAACGCAAGACTGAACCTCCTGATTTCATTTCCAGATTCTACCACCACTCACAATGTCCATGAGGAGATGATTAAAAATGCCCAAACGGCACCCAAGAATGTTTTCTCAGCTATTCCACCAGCACATATTAATATGGCAGCAGCGGGTGTTTCATCCATGAGTACCAGGGATCAGTGTAAGTTTGTTCACTTGGCGTACTGTCCTACTTGATTTCTATATGCATGCGTAGTGTCATGAGGGAAGAATACAGTGTTGTTGTACTATCTTTACTGGCCTCAAATTTACGGTTCTCAGACTGCTACTTCATATGTCCTTCTTCTTTATGAGATAATGTCCTAGATACTGAGCATCAGAGGGATATGCCTGTGACGTTCACAGGATGCACTTACCTCACAGCCCAGCCATTTCTGTTGGTTTCCAGATGCTGCAGTCACTCACAATATCCATGAAATATAGATAAATAACATCCAACTAGCAACTGACAACGTGTTGTCAGCTGCTCCACCAGGTCTTGGTAATATGGCAGCAGCTGGAATTTCATCCAGGAGGACCGGAGGTCTGTGTATATCTGCTTCTTAGTTGTACTGTCCTACTTGATTTCCCTAAGGAGGCATAGTTTGATGAATGCTACAAGTTAATTTTGTTGTATATAGTTTCCTAGCATTAATTTGAGGGGTATCAGATAGCCACGTGGCATATACTACCCTGATTTCTTTGATAGTTTTCTAGAAACTGAGGATCAGAGGGATATACCTGTGCGGTTGACATAATGCACTTTCATCACAGCTCAACCTCTTCATTTGGTTTTCAGATGCTACCATCACTCAAAATGTCCACAAAGAGAACATGGAAAACAAGCAACCAACACCTAATAACGTCTTGTCAACTGTTCTCCAAGGACCTCCTTATTTGGCAACAGCTGGTCTCCCAGCCATGAGAACCAGGGATCAGTGTATGTTTGCTTATTCATTTGGACTATCCTACTTGGTTTTCATAGGCATGCTTAGTGTCCTGAATGGGAGAAGGTGATTTTGTTGTATTGTCTTTCGTGAGCTGCATTTCAGTGTTCTCAGATTGCCATCTGGCATATCCTCTCTGGCTTTATGAAATAGTTTTCTAGAAAGTGAGCATTAGGAGGATATACCTGTGGGGTTAACATAATGCACATACCTCAACACTGAACCCCTTCTTTTCATTTCCAAATGCTACGATCACTCACAATGTCTGTGAGAAGAAGATTAAAAATGCCCAAGCAGTACCTGATAAAATCTTCCCAGCTAGTCCCCCAGCACTTATTAATATGGCAGCAGCTGTTGTGTCATCCATGAGCAACAGGGATCAGTGTACCTTTGTGCAATTGGTTTACTATCCTACTAGGTTTCCTTATGCGTGCATAGTGTCATGAGGGAAGAATGTAATTTTGTTGTACTATCTTTCCTGGCCTTAATCTTAAGGTTCTCAGACTGCCACTTGGTATGTCCTTCTTCTTAATGAGATAGTTTCCTGGATACTGAGCATCAGAGGGGTATGCTGTGGTTGACATAATGCACTTACCTCACAGCCCAGCCATTTCTGTTGGTTTTCAGATGGTGCAGTCACTCACAATGTCCGTGAAGCGAAGATAAATAACGGCCAACTAGCACCTGACAACGTCTTGTCAGCTGCTCCACCAGGTCTTGGTAATGTGGCAGCGGCTGGAATGTCATCCACGAGAACCACAGGTCTGTGTAGATCTGCTTCTTAGTTGTACTGTCCGACTTGATTTCCCTAAGGAGGCATATATTGATGTATGCTACAGGTTAATTTTGTCATATACACGTTCCTAGTGTCAATTTGAGGGGTATCAGATAGCCACATGGCATATGCAACCCTGCTGTCTTTGATAATTTCCTAGAAACTGAGGATCAGACGGACATATCTCTGTGGTTGACATAATGTACTTACCTCACAGCTCAACCTCATCGTTTGGTTTTCAGATGCTACCGTCACTCAAAATGTCCGCAAAGAGAAGATGGAAAATAACCAACCAACACTTAATAACGTCTTGTCAACTGTTCTCCAAGGACTTCCTTATTTGGCAACAGCTGGTCTCCCAGCCATGAGCACCAGGGATCAGTGTATGTTTGCTTATTCATTTGGACTATCCTACTTGGTTTTCATAGGCATGCCTAGTGTCCTGAACGGGAGAAGGTGATTTTATTGTATTATCTTCAGTGAGCTGCATTTGAGTGTTCTCAGATCGCCATCTGGCATATCCTCTTCAGCTTTTTGAAATCGTTTTCTAGAAACTGAGTATCAGGAGGATATTCCTGTAGAGTTGACATAGTACACATAACGCAAGACTGAACCTCCTGATTTCATTTCCAGATTCTACCACCACTCACAATGTCCATGAGGAGATGATTAAAAATGCCCAAACGGCACCCAAGAATGTTTTCTCAGCTATTCCACCAGCACATATTAATATGGCAGCAGCGGGTGTTTCATCCATGAGTACCAGGGATCAGTGTAAGTTTGTTCACTTGGCGTACTGTCCTACTTGATTTCTATATGCATGCGTAGTGTCATGAGGGAAGAATACAGTGTTGTTGTACTATCTTTACTGGCCTCAAATTTACGGTTCTCAGACTGCTACTTCATATGTCCTTCTTCTTTATGAGATAATGTCCTAGATACTGAGCATCAGAGGGATATGCCTGTGACGTTCACAGGATGCACGTACCTCACAGCCCAGCCATTTCTGTTGGTTTCCAGATGCTGCAGTCACTCACAATATCCATGAAGTAAAGATAAATAACATCCAACTAGCAACTGACAACGTGTTGTCAGCTGCTCCACCAGGTCTTGGTAATATGGCAGCAGCTGGAATTTCATCCAGGAGGACCGGAGGTCTGTGTATATCTGCTTCTTAGTTGTACTGTCCTACTTGATTTCCCTAAGGAGGCATAGTTTGATGAATGCTACAAGTTAATTTTGTTGTATATAGTTTCCTAGCATTAATTTGAGGGGTATCAGATAGCCACGTGGCATATACTACCCTGATTTCTTTGATAGTTTTCTAGAAACTGAGGATCAGAGGGATATACCTGTGCGGTTGACATAATGCACTTTCATCACAGCTCAACCTCTTCATTTGGTTTTCAGATGCTACCATCACTCAAAATGTCCACAAAGAGAACATGGAAAACAAGCAACCAACACCTAATAACGTCTTGTCAACTGTTCTCCAAGGACCTCCTTATTTGGCAACAGCTGGTCTCCCAGCCATGAGAACCAGGGATCAGTGTATGTTTGCTTATTCATTTGGACTATCCTACTTGGTTTTCATAGGCATGCCTAGTGCTCTGAAAGGGAGAAGGTGATTTTGTTGTATTATCTTTCATGAGCTGCATTTGAGTGTTCTCAGATGGCCTTCTGGCATATCATCTCTGATTTTATGAAATAGTTTTCTAGAAACGGAGCATCAGGGGGATATACCTGTGGGGATGTTATAATGCACTTAATTCAAAACTAAACCTTTTCATTTCGTTTCCAGATGCTATCGTCACTCACAGTGTACATGAGGGAAAGATTAAAAATGCTGAAGGAGCACCCAATAAAGTCTTCCCAACTGTTTCCCCTACACATATTAATATGGCAGCAGCTGGTGTTTCATCCACGAGTACCAGGGATCAGTGTAAGTTTGTTCACTCGGTGTACTGTCCTATTTGGTTTCCACATGCATGCATAGTGTAAGCAGGGAAGGATGTAGTGTTCTTTTCCTGTCTTTCCTGGCCTCAATTTTAGGGTTCTCAGATTACTAGCTGGTATATCTTTCTTCTGTATGAGATAATTTCCTAGATACTACCCATCAGAGTGTTATACCTATGTAGTTGACATAATGCACTTACCTCTCAGCAAAACCACGTTCTTTGGTTTCCAGATGCTGCAGTCACTCACAATGTCCATGGAGAGAAGATGAACAATGGTCAAAGAGCACCTGAGAACTTCTTGTCATCCATTACACCAGGGCTTATTAATGTATCAGGAGCTGGTACTCCACCCATGAGTACCAGGGCTCAGTGTATGTTTCCTGGTTGTTTCTGCTTGGTTTCCTACTTGGTTTCCATAATCATGCAGGGTCATACATCAAACAAGGTCGTTTTATTATATTATCTTTTGTGAGCTCATTTTGGGAGGTCTCAGATAGCCACCTGGTATATCCTTCTGCTTAATGAGATCATGTTCTAAAAACTGAGCATCAGAGGGATATACCTGCAGGGTTGTTGTAATGCACTGACCTCACAGCTTGACGTCTTCTCTCGGTTTCCAGTTGCTACTGTCACTCATAATGTCCGTGAAGAGAAGATGGAAAATGGCCAACAAGCACCTGATAATATTTTGTCAGCTGTTCCACCAGGGCTTATTAACATGGCAAACGCTGGTATTCCAACCATGAGTAGCAATGATCTGTATATGTTAGCTTATAAGTTGGATTGTCCTCCTTGGTTTCCACATGCATGCATGGTGTCATGAAAGGGAGGAGGCAATTTTGTTGTATTATCTTTTGTGACCTGAATTTAGGGTTTTCAGATCACCACCTGGCCTGTCCTCTTGCTTTATGCAATGATTTCCTAGAAACTGAGCATCGGGAATATACCCGTAGGGTTGACATCATGTATTTTTCTCACAACTCATTTGGTTTCCACATGCTACCATCACTCCCAATGTCGGTGAAAAGAAGATAAAAAACAGCCAACTAGCACCTGATAACTTCCTGCCCACTGTTACACTAGGGCTTAATAATTTGGCAGGAGCTGGTATCATAGCCAAGACTACGAGGGATCTGTTTACTAGTTGTACTTCCTACTTGGTTTCCATATGAATGCATAGTGTCATAAAGAGAAGAAGGTGGTTTTGTTGTATTATCTTTTGTTAGCTTAGTTTGAGGGTTTTCAGATGGTCACCTGGCACATCATCTCCTGCTTTATGGCATAATTTCCTTGAAACTTAGCCTCAGTGGAATATACCTGGGGCTTCACATAATGCACATACCTCACACCTCCTCCTCCTCACTTGATTTCCAGATGCTTCCATCACTCACAATGTCCATGAAGAGAAGATAAAAAACGGCCAACCAGCAACTCAAAACTTCTTGTCAACTCTTCCATCAGGACTTACTAATATGACAGGGGCTAGCATCGTAGCCATGAGTACCAGGGATCTGTGTATGTTTCCTTATAAGTTGTGTCCTACTTGATTTCCATATGCGGGCATAGTGTCATCAAGGGAAGAAGGTGGTTTTGTTGTATTATCTTTTCTTGCCTCAATTTCAGGGTTCTCTGGTTGCCACCTGGTATATACTCATGCTTTATGGGATAATTTTCTAGAAACTGAGCATGAGCGGGATATACCTGTGGGGCTCTCATTATGCACTTAACCTCACAGCTCGGCCTCTTCATTTTTTTTCCAGATGCCACCATCTCTCACAATGTCCATGAGAAGAAGACGAATAATGGCCAACAAGCACCTGATAACTCCTCATCAGCGGTTCCACCAGGGCGTAGTAATCTGTCAGGAGCTGGTGCTTCATCCAGGAGTAGCAGGGATCCGTGTATGTTTGTGTATTGGTTGTACTGTCCTACTTGGTTTCTGTATGCATGCATAGTGTCCAGCAGGGAAGCAGGTGGTTTTGTTGTATTGTCTTTTTTGAGCTCAGTCCGAGGGGTCTGGTATCGCCACCTTGTATATCCTCCTGCTTTCTGACATAACTTCCTCGAAACTGAGCCTCCGAGGGATATACCTGTGGGAGTGACATAATGCACTTACCTCGCAGCTCAATTTTTCCATTTGGATTCCAGATGCTACTGTCATTCATGATATCCAGAAGGAGATAGAAAATGGTCAGACCCCACCTGATGGCTTCCTGTCAGATTCTGCTCCCCCAGAGCTTATAAATATGACAGGAGATTGTATGCAACCCAACACATTAGATTCTTTGTCTTACAACTGCACTAGTCTCAGCAAAGATAAGCTGCTTTACAAACCTGATAGTAACGAATTTGTGGTAGGAGCCCAAAACTACTGTGTCTCTGCAGGTGATTCACCAGTCACAGCAAGGTCTCCGGTGGAAACTGTGCCAAATACAGCACGAATATCTCCTGCTATGGCAAAGAAAGTTAATGATGATATAAAACATCAATTGATGAAAGAAGTTCGAAGGTGTGGGCGAAGTAAGTAGTGCAAGAATGTCTATCAATGAAAGCCTGAGAAGTCTCCCATTCTATGATTTAGAACACAATTATGCTTCCCCTTGATCTCATCGTTTGGCTAAATTGGATCTGTCTGTAATTTAGCAGGGCTTCTATTTAATTTCACTGAAAATTTCAAATACATCTGCTTAGGTGTTTTTCTTTGTTAGTGTTCACAATAGTTTCCTTAGTAATATACTGATGTGATTTAAGCATTCAAAACACAAACACTGTGTAACATTGTAGCCCATAAAAAATGTATACTGCGGTAGTGGATGCAATGAGATTGAAGTATATTTCATTTTCATAATTTTAGAAATACTAACTTTTTAATACCTTCAGATTATGAAAGAATTTTCATTTTGCTTGATGAAGTACAAGGATCTATGGAAGTCAAGAAACAACTTGTTAAATTTGCCATTAAGGAAGCAGCAAGGTGGGTGCCAAAAGAAAACTCTTCTATTGTTTTAAGCACTTGTGCCCAGTTTGGGACAGGAGCAGGAAGAAATCATGCCTTGTTCTTCCTAATCCCTGGCCCTCAGTCATAGTTCATGCTATTTCCCCAAGCATTTAGGTTGATATTTTCTTATTCTAACCCCTTTTTCCAATGCCATGGAGCCTTCCAAATTTATGATAATCTGGGAGTGGGTGTGGGCCCTCAGGTGACTCACTTGGTCATTTTCTAGTTTGTATTTTCCATGAGCATGCATTTTCTATCTGCATGTACATTGTAAAGTCTGTTTTGTATCCACTACTACCTCTTACATATCACAGATGCCGTGGGTATCCTCTGGTTAATGGAATACCTCTTTCATTTCAGGCTTAAAAATTTTGCCTTAATTCAGCAACTCAAGAAGGTGCTAAAAGAGTAGATTCCCACTGCCATCTCAGCAAAGTTAAGCACATGAGAAAAAATAATTGTGTTAATGCAAATACCAAGGAGAAACAAGGATATGTGCTGTAAAGTGGAGTAGGTCATTGCTGAAGCTTCCTGTAATTTTGAAGTGAAGAAAATTCCCTTCCTGAAGCTAAGAAAAGATGGAGCTTTTGAAATTTAATAAATTTCTGTTAGTAAAAGCTAGACTTTTGTGGTTTGTTTGTTGGTTTATTCTTCCACCTGAGGAGGGATACGAGTTGATAAATCACCAATGTATTTAGTATTACGGTCATGGTTTCTGCATAGTTGTAGCCGGTATTTATAACTGCCTTCGTTCACTACCCATTTTTCATTCCCTTTGCCCTGAGATAGTATGTCATCTGGTCATGGTGCTTGACCTGGCAGGATGACTCAAACCTTCATCACTGAACAGTCTGAAGGACCATTAGATACCTGCCTGGATTGGGTTGCTGTACTTTTCCATTAAGTGTAATCAGAAAACATGGGAGGACTAAGAAGCTCTCTAGACACAGCAGACATACTCCTTTTTAGCTCCTGGTGTAGTGCAACTAATCCCCCTTTGATCGTCAGGTTCATCATCCCAAGCCAGTGGATGACCCCCTCCTTTGCCTCTAGATGGAAAGTGATGAAGAGACCAAAATGGCCAGCTGGCAGTATGAATGTCTTTTCAATGGAATCACTGTTGTGTCCCTTGGTGAAAGCATTTCTTCCTTTGGAAATAAGACTTCTAGTTCAGCAGAGCCTAACGTCAGGAGAATAGGAAACGTTTTTGCTAGTGGGTCACTGGGGTATAGAGTATGAGTAGAGACACCCCCAGTTATACCCCTTGAATCTAGGACCAAGAATCCTGACTATGGGAAAGAAAGCAAACTGTGTTGGATGCAAATATACAGCAAACACTGCTTCCTAAGTGATTTCTCAGATCTGCAAGACATTGCCACCTAGCTTGCACTATAACTGAGTTCCACAAGTCCATTGCACAGTTCTGTTGATCCAGTCATCTTCAGATAATGTGGGACAGTTCGGGAGCCTGATTTGGAGTTCAAGGCCAGTGTGGGTAAGACAGTACCACCTTAAAAAAAAGCTGATGGAGGATAAGGGAATATAAATATTAAGACCAGTGAATTCCTATGAGGGTGGGCCCATCGCTACACTTTATTATCTGTGAGTGCCTTGTGTGGAATACCCTGGTGGTAAATAAGGCATTTTTTCTAACTGCACAAATGTTGATTTTCTCAAATTACTGTGGGTGGAAATGAAGATCCATAGTCAGTATATGTGTCTATTTGAGTAAGAACACAGCCCTGTCCCTTCTATATTGAAAGTGGTCCAATGTAAGCACCTGCCATCTGGTGGCTAGCTGATCACCCTGGAGACAGGTGCCATAGAAGAGACTCAGTGTTGCTCTCTGTTTCTGGCAGATTGTACACTCAGCAATGACTATGTTACAGAATTTTGTTCCTTAGTTCAGCTGAAACTGAGTTCTTGTCACATGACCAGGAAAGATTAAGTTCACGCACACATTACAGGGTGAGGAGGGGAATGTGTCGGTTGAAAAGGAAAATTAGGGAGGAAGGAACTCTCAGCAAAGCGAGAGGGAATCCTGCTAACAGGCCCCCACCTCCCAGATTGTTTCTGTGCCATCACACAGAAACCGAAGAGACCAGGCTCCCCATTGCCACTCCTGCACGAGACACAACTTTCCCATGGCTCTACCCTCTTCCCCCGGGTACCCGGCAGCATTAATGAGAAAGACTCAGTTGGGAAAGGGCAAGCAAACAGTGACAATTCTTTTTCTGGGTTGTGGGTTTCATTCAGGACCAGCAGTCTGGTTTTTCAACCTTCAGGCCGTTTTAGGCTTGAAAGTGGAGTTTAGCCAGGGACCCTTGGCTGTCTGATGTCTCTATCGACTGTAGCCAGGTTGGCCTTGGTGAGTGGAAGTCCATGCCTCTGAAGCATAATCTCTATCCCTGTCACTTTGGCCACTTTGTGAGCTCATGAGGCTGTGACACAAGTGTTGGGGAGAGAGGCTGATTAATATCTAGATAATAGGTACCTTATCCTTCAGATTATTAAACTTCTGCTCTGCTGAGGTTACCCTTTGGTGAGAACTCTCATGAGACTCAAATATCTTCACATTGGAAGTCCACTCGGACAGGTCTGTCCACATATTTTTCCCCAGACCTCCTTGTCACAGATTTTCAATCATGTGTCCTCAAAGTCCCTAATCATTCGGCCAATAAATGAGACACAGCCTGTACAAGGATACACACTTAAAAGTCTGGCCATCTCT
Organism: Callithrix jacchus; assembly: GCF_049354715.1. Lineage (NCBI taxonomy): Eukaryota > Metazoa > Chordata > Mammalia > Primates > Cebidae > Callithrix > Callithrix jacchus. The sequence goes on along the minus strand of NC_133524.1, from coordinate 132,311,887 downwards.
CCTCCACACAGGAGCACCGCTCAACGTTCTTTCCTCTGGGAGGATTTCCCTTCTCTACTGTCCTTCAGGGCTATCCCAGTTGGTCCTGTCGTAATGCTGCTGCCCACTTCTGGCTTGCGTGGTTGGCAGGCATTATGAACGGACTGAATATGTGTGACCTCTGAGAATTCATACGATGAAACCCTAAATCCCAATGGGATGATATTTGGAGGTAGACTGTTTGGGAGGTCATTAGGTTTAGATGTGTTCATGATGGTTGGGTCCCTATGATGAGATTAACACCCTTCTAATTAGAGAAAAGAGAATTTGTTCTTCCATGCCTCTTCAAAATGTAAGGATATAGCAAAGTGGCTGACTACAAGCCAGGAAGAGGACCCCCACCAGAATTTGAGCACGCTGGCATCCTGATCTTGGACTTCTAACCTCCAGAACGATGAGAAAGAAATGCCTGGTGATGAAGCCACCCAGTCTGTGGTATTCTGTGATAGCAGCTGGAGCTGACTGAGACAGCTGTAGTCTGATTCCCCAGATTCCCATCTCCTGGATACTCAAACAAGCACTAATCCTAATACTGCTATGGTGGGATTTTGCCGGAGAATTAAGGTGTCAAGTCAGTTAACCTTGAGACATGAGTGTGGTGTGGCTGGGCCAGACCTGGCAGTGGAATCCTTGAAAAGTAGAGCATTTTCATCACACAGGAGCAGAAGAAGAGCTAAGAGAGTCAAAGCACAAGAAGGATGTAACACAGCAGGCCCTCTTTGAGGATAAAGCAGTGCGCCCGAGAAGGTATAGGGTGGCTCTAAGCGTTTAAAGCAGTCCCTGGATGACAGCCAACCAAAACATGGGAACCACACTCGTACCACCTTAAGGAACTAGATCCGAATGTGCAATAACCTGAATAAGCTCGGAAGTGGATTATTCCACAATCTCCACATTAGCACCCAGCCGGCCCATTTAGAGTTGGCCTTGGGAGAGACTCAGCAGAGAGGCCGGTTGAGCCTTCCTGGTCTTGACTTGCAGAACTGTGGATAATACACGTGTGTTGTTTTAGGTCGATTAATGTTCTTCTAACGCTGTTTCCTGCTGAGTGGAGCATTCTCCCTGCCTAGCCTGGGCCCTAACGTCTCTTCCTGCCTGATCCTACAGGGTGGGAACCACATGTTTCACTGGACTGGTGGGCAAGACATGAGATAGCTCATTAGCAACCCAAGGTTGAAAGCCTTGCAAGACCATCATATGGACCTGGAGAAGCTGTAAGCAAGAGAGTAAGAAATCAGCATTTTAAACACACTGGGACCAAAAGGCAAAGCTAAAAGTATGTTAACGACTGGCAATGTTAAAGGGAGCAGAGCAGACAATAGCTAATGCTTCCAGTTCCCATGGAAGTTCCTAAAGTGTTCATTTCGTTTGCCTGGGTGATGACATTTCTGATATTTTCTTGGGCTAAACCAGACTGATTGATGTAAAAAGAGCATTCATCTCTCACATACCAACGTGTGTCTTTGACCGTCTGTGAGAAGATTGAAGGCTTTTCGGTTTTGTCGGACTATAATGGCTAGGGAGTCCAGCTGCTGTTGAAGTGTAGGGAGGCCCTCTGCCGTTCGTGGGAGGGCCACCGTCATCTCCTCAAACCGGTTATGCTGGATGTCGAGGCTCTACCTCCCGTAGCTGACCATGATAATCCCCATAGAGAGGGCAGTAGTAAACTTAAGGGAATACAGGGTCTTGCTGTTAGCTGAATCTTGCTACGCTGGTACACGGGGAAAGGGAGAGACGTGTTAGCCCATGTGAAAGTTAGATAAGGGAAACGTAAGTGATAGAGCATCGCCCCTTCCACAGTGGGTAATTGTAGATATGCTGAAGATCCTCAAACCCCCAAAATTTGTTTGATGCTGAAATTTCTGCTGCAAAAGTATTTTGCATTAAAGTGGTGAAAGCAGTGGAGGGCCGATAAAAGGGGTCTCCCGTTTTCTGGCGTATAATTGAAAGTTTCTGTGCCGCTAAGTCGGCAGTGGTTACTGGACCCGTTAATGAATGGTAGAGTTCGGTGGCGGCATTAGTAAGATCTTTCAATGGACTTCCCCTTTTAGGGTTGGACCACAGGCAGAGTTATCTCTAGACAGGCTATGTTGACAGTCCCTGGGGGATACGTTGAGATGGGGCGAACAAGGGCTTTTCATGCAAGGATGGCCTCAGCAAAACCTAGAGGTTGTAGCTTTGTTGACAGGAAATAGAGGTGGTGCCGGTCCAGGGACATCATAGAGCAAAAAAATTGGTTTCCTGGGTGAGGTGTCCACTTATTAGTTTAGTTCCTGCAGATGCATTGACTCAGATAGGTGACCCGGTGACAAAGTTTCAGCTACACTGTCTGTCCTGGAGTTCTACGAAAGTGGCAGCACTGGCATGATTACTGTAAAGGCAGAAGGGGAACTGCTCTGGATAAAAGGTATGTAGGAAAGCACTTTTTCCTTTTGGGACATTTGAACTACTGTCGATAATTAAGAGGAGGAACTTAAGGAACCCATGACTTGATGCAACAAAATCCCTTGGTATTGACTGTTGGGCCTGACATCCCCATTCTTTGGTCCAGTGAGTTTGCCCCTGGAGATGTGCTGGGATGCCAGGCCAGTCTTCTAAGGATCCAGGTCTGGCATATCCCCAGTTTTTGTAGTTACGCAAAGTCAACAAGGTTAAGTTTTGGGTTTGTTTTTTTTTGTAATAGGTGCTTGTTTTAGCACATTCCTCAATGTTGTTCAGTACCGTGACCCATTGACAAGTGACAAACCCTGTTAGCATGGATTGGGCCCAGAAAAAAGAGAAAATTCTCTCATCCTACACCGGTGGTCTCATGTGTAGTTCCCTGTGACCAGTAGACTAGATAATAAAAAACATCATAACTGATTTTCATTTGTTACTTCCGAATATGCAGGCACCACATGTATTAGTTTGTTACTGCGGCAAAAGAAATCATCCCCCATTTAGCAGCTTAGAACAATGCAAATATATAAGCAGTTCTGTAGATCAGAAATCCAGGCTGTCTGGATATGATTCTCTGCTTAGGGTCTCACAAAATCAAAGTTAAGGTATCAACCAGGCTGGTGACTAATTGAAGACTCAGAGAGAAACTCTTTTCAAGCTCATTTGGGTTACTGGCAGGTCTAACTTCTTAAAGTTGTAGAACTGAGGTACCCATATACTTGTGGTCTTCGCCGAGGCCACAGTAAGCTACTTGACCCACATCCATACCTCCTTAGGTGCACCCCGCTATCTTTTAAGCAGTCATGGCGCATCATGACTATGGTGGCTGAGACAGAGGTTGTTCATGGGCTTGGCAACACTAACTTTCATTTACCAGGTCCACCTCACTACAGTAACTGCTGACTATTCCACCTGCTAGCTGCAGAGACCAATGCTGATTCCCCAGTATTGCACCATGTCCCAGACTGGTCAGTCAGCTTCCAGGTGGCACGCTGATTACTTTGGTCTGCTTCCACAGGTAAAGGGGCATCACTTTGATCTTCCTCAAACAGACTCTTCTTCTGCATAAGGATTTTCATTCCTACCCACGGCGCTTCAAGAAAACCAACACTGTGGTATTAGGAAAGGCTGTAACGAAAGGCTGTATCAACTATCGTGGTATCCCATACTGCACCAGTTTTAAACATGCAACTCACTTTACAGGAAATGAATATGGCAATGAGATCATACTAATGCATTACACGAGTCTCCTGATGTTCTTCCCCATGCTGAAATGGTTGGCTCAATAGTAGAGTGCAATGATCTTTTAAAACCTGAGATGTAGGAATGCCTTCCCGGCAGTGCCTTGGGGGCTTGGCAATGCTGTATCGCAGCATCAAGTATATGGAACTATTTTTCCTATAGCTACATCTATGCCCTCAAGAATGAAGGAGGCAATATGCAGGCCTCTCTCACTGTTACTCCTGGGTATCTAGTAGCAAAATTTTGCTTCTTGTGCTCCAAAACCAAACTTTGATATCAAGAAGCAAACTTTTGTCTCTGCTGGACTAGAGGTATTAGTTACGAATTGAGAAATTTTTTCAACAGGGGAACCAAAAATGATTCCATTGAAATGGAAGTTGTGTCTACAAGCTGACCACTTTGAACTCTTCATTCATCTGAACTAAGAGACTGGCTTGAGTGGATCCACTACTGGCTCGGCTGATGGAACGTAAAAATCAAAAACAAAACAAACAAAAACGGATATTGGGTTCCTACTAGACCAGGGGCTAAGGAACACTATGCCTGACATATCTAGAGAGCTTCTTAGTACTCCTGTGTTTTATGATCAGAGTTCATGAAAAATTACAGCAACGCCATCTAGGCAGGACATTTAATGGTTCAGACTGTTCAGTAATGAAGGTTTGAGTCATCCTGCCAGACCGAGCACCATGAGCAGCTGACATGGCATCTCAAGGCAAAGGGAATGAGAAATGGGGAGTGAAAGAAGGCAGTTATAAATACCAGCTACAACAATGTGGGCTGCTGCAGAAACCACGACTGTAATAGTATGTAAATGATGGGTTAATCATGTCTGCCAGCACAGGTGGGAAAATCAACAAACCAACAAATAAGTTATCCTTTCAAATGAAATGCTTAGGGAAAAAGACCAACGTTTACTGACAGAAATTTCTTAGCCTCTGGGAGGCCATTTTATTCACTAACACATGCTAGGAGGCCTCAGCCATATCCTGCTCGATTGTAGGAAAGAGCAGTTTGATCCTCTTTCCTCCTCAATCATTAAAGAGATTATGCATTTAGGGTCTGATGTTCCTTCTTGGACAAGTAGTCAGATGTCATTTCTTCCAGTCTCTTTTCAAGGTGCGGAATTAAGTCTCCTCTCATATACCTGAAAAGAAAGAGACGTGTCATTAACCAAAAGAGAGCCAAAGAACCTATGCTGTAGGAAGCACTGTGGGAGATAGAAGGATGAAGTAACAGTCAGCATGGAGACAGAAATGCACCTGCATGGTAAGGGGTAGTCTAGCCAGGCAATAACAAATGCTGGCGAGGGTGTGAAGAAAAGGGAAGCTTCATACACTCTTGTTGAGAATATAATTTACTATGACAACTATGAAGAACAGTTTGGAGGTTCCTCGAAAACCTGAAAATGGAGCAATCATATGATCCAGTAATCCCACTGCTGGGTATAGTCCCAAGAGAAAGGAAGTCAGTACACCGCAGAGATATCTGCACTCCCGTGTTGGTTGCAGCCCCGTCCACAGTAGCCAAGCTTTGGAAGCAACCTAAGTGTCCACCAACAGATGAATGGGTAAGGAAAACGCGGTCCATATACACAAAGGAGTGCTGTTCGGCCGTAGAAAAGAATGAGATTCAGTCTTGTGCAACAACATGGATGGAACTGAAGGTCATTACGTTAAGTGGAATAAGCCAGGCACAAAAAGACAAACTTCGCATGTTCTCACTTATTGGTGGGAGCAGAAATTTTAAACAACTGGACTACTGGAGATAGAGAGTGGAATGGATGACTGCCAGAGGCTGGGAAGGTTAGTGGGGGTGGGGGGAAGTGCAGATGATTAATACGTACAAAACGATTTGATAGCATGACAGGGTGACTACAGTCAGTAATAATATAATTGTACATTAAAAATAGCAAGAGTATAATTGGTTTATCTGTAACACAAAAGATAAATGCTTGAGGTGATAGATGCCCCATTTACCTTGATGTGTTTATTACACATTGTTGTCTGTATCACAATATCTCATATACCCCAGATGTACCACAAACCACAAACATTCCTTGTGGTGGTGAAATTTCTGCTGCAAAATATTTTGCATTACTCTGGTGAAAGCAGTGGAGGGTCTATAAAAGGGGTCTCCTGTTTTGTGGCCTGTAAGTGAAAGGTTATGTGCAGCCAAGTTGGTAGTGGTTACTGGGTCCAAAACTGAATGCTGGAGTTGGGCAGTGGCATTAATAAGTTCTTTAATTAAAGCTCCTCCTTTAGGGTTTGACCACAATGCATAGTTATCTTTCGATAGGATATGTTGACAGTCCCTGGGACATATATTGAGATCAGGTGAATAAGGGGTTTCTGTGAGAGGATGGCCTCAGCGAAATCTAGAGGTTGTAGCTTTATTGATAGGAAATAGAGCAAAGAACTGGTTTCCTGGGTGAGGTGTCCACTTATTAGTTTAGTTCCTGCAGAGGTATTGACGCAGATAGGTGACCCAGCGACAAAGTATCAGCTACACTGTCTCTCTTGGAATTCCATGAAAGTGACAGCACTGGCATAATTATTGTAAAGGCAGAAAAGGAATTGCTGTGAATAAAAGTTATGTAAGAAAGCATTTTTTTTTTTTCTGTTTGGGACATTTGAACTGCTGTTGATAAGGAACTCAGGACCTGACCGAATAAAATCCCTTTGCATTGACCGTCGGGCCTGACATCCCCATTCTTTGGCCCAGTGAGTTTGTCCCTGGAGATGTGCTGGGATGCCAGGCCAGTCTTCTAAGGGCCCAGGTCTGGCATATCCCCAACTTTTGGTAGTGAACCAAGGTCAACAAGGTTAAGTTTATTTTTTCAAAATTTTATTTTTGACATGCAATTCTGCTCTTGTTGCCAAGGCTGGAGTGCAGTGGTATAATCTCGCCTCACTGCAACCTCTGCCTCCTGGGTTCAAGTGATTCTCGTACCTCAGCCTTTGACGTGGCTGGGATTACAGGCATGCACCACCACGCCTGGCTGATTTTGTGTTTTTAATCGAGACAGCGTTTCACCATGTTGGTCAGGCTGGTTTCAAAACTCCTGACCTCCGGTGATCCACCTGCCTCAGTCTCCCCAAGTGCTGGGATTATGGGCCGAGCCGCTGTGCCCAGGGGTGAGTTGTTTAATAGACGAACACTGTGGTTAATTACTTCCCCAGCACACAGGCCACTATCTCTAAAAGCCATTAGAGTATGGCAGGCAGTGCTAAGAAAACAAAGATGAGATATTGCTTGTCTTCCAGATTGGCTTTATCTGGAATTGTGTTCTTGAACAGAAGCTTTAGAGCCTCTATGGCCTGGCAGGTGTCATTAGTAGCTCCCTCTGGTTCCCGTAAATGTGTACTGCAACCTTTAATTCTGGCCATGTGAACCCTATTGGCTATTCCTTGCAGCTTGACCGCCATCGGGGTGGTTAGTAGTACTTACTAGGGCCCCTGTCATTTTAAAAGAAGTAAAAATCAAACAAACGAACAAAGAAAAGTTGATCAGCCTGGTTGCCTTCCTTCCAAGTTTTCAATAGAACCCCGTCTACAGGTATGATCGTGGGGATGCCTTCCACTTGTCCACATGAGGGCAGCACCGCATCGCTATATTCCTGGATAGCCTGCTGTATAGAGCTTAGATTTTTTTCCTAAGACAGCAGTTTTGTTTGTTTGTTTGTTTGTTTGTTTGTTTGTTTGTTTGTTTGTTTTTAGGCAGCAGAGTGTCATTCTGTCGCCCAGGCGGGAGTGCAGTGGTCCAGTCTCGGCTCACTGCAACCTTCGCCTCTCGGGTTCAAGCAACTCTCCTGGCTCAGCCACCCAAGTAGCTGGGATTAAAGGCCGACGCCTCCATGCCTGGGTCATTTTTGTATTTTGGGGGTTTCGCCATGTTGGCCAGACTGGTCCGGAACCACTGACCTCCAGTGATCTGCCCACCTCGGTCTCCCAAAGTGACGAGAGTGCAGCTGTGAATCACCGCGCCTGAGCCCTGGCTTAGATTTTGAATATATTGTGTATTAGACTGGGTTTCTGGTTTGATTAACAGGTCTAAGGTCAGGAAGGGTCTCCCAGAAGTCTTTTCAAACGGACCAAGTTTTCTCTTTTCCTTGGGTGCCACTCGTATTCTCATGAGGGCTATAGGCAACAGAGTGTACCAAGGTCCAGAAGTTCCCTGGCACGGTTTCGCCAGGGTCTGCCTTAAAGTTTGATTAGTCCTATTAACTTTGCGTGAGGAGTGTGGACTCCATGAGGAGTGGAGATGAAGTTTAATTTCCAAAGCTTGTGCTGTCTCTTGGGTCACAGTTACAAGAAAACAGGGCCCTCCGTCACTCTGGAAGGAGCAGGGGAGGCCAAATCCTGTTATGAACTCTCGGCAGTGCCTTGGCCACTCCTGTAGCTTTCTCTGTTCTGGTGGGGAAAGCTTCTACCCATTCAGTAAAGGCGTCTACAGAAACTAAAAGGTATTTTAAAACCTGGAAGGAGGGCCTTTGGGTGCAGTGAATTTGCCAGTCCTCACCAGAATAGGTTCCTCACCACTGGACTGAGGTTAATAGAGGAGGGGACCTGTTTTGAGGTTAATAGAGGAGGGGACCTGTTTTGTCTGCCCACATGGCAATTTTGAGAGCAAAGTTCACAGGCCGGAGTCACCTTCTTATTGTGGTCGCCAGGCCTTTACCTGTAAGCACATGGTCCATCCAGGTGGTCATAGCGTCCTGCCCCACATGGAGGGAATTATGTACATTTCTAACAATTTTTCATGGGTGGCATTAGCAAGAGCTGCAAATCTATGAACCTCCAACCCTCAGGATTCAGGGTCTTCTGATTTTCTTGAGCCCATGCTTGTTTTCTATAGTATAGGATCTATTTATATCAGAAGAATGGAGCCAAGCCTGGTAACTCGCATTTGTCCATTTCACCACTTTGGGAGGCTAAGGTCAGCCGATCACTTGTGGTCAGGAGCCCAAGACCAGCCTGGCCGATGTGGCGAAACCCCGTCTTTACTGAAAATACAAAGATTAGACAGGTGTGGTGGCATGAGCCTGTAATACCAGCTACTCCGGAGGCTGAGGCAGGAGAATTGCTTGAGTGAGAGAGGTACAGATTGCAGTGAGCTAAGAGTGCGCCACTGTACTCCAGCCTAAGCCACAGAGCAAGACTCCATCTCAAAAAAAATAAAAATAAAAAAATAAGAAATAAAGGGAATGGGTAGAGAGGAAGAAGGCCAGCTGGGCTACAGCTTCCGTGGCTGACCTCCTAACTTCCCTGCCAGCCCTTCCATTGCGCAGTGTGACCGAGGAGTTTCTAAAACTAGCTGCACTTGATGGGGGATGAGGACCTCTAAGGTGTGTCTAAAAGTCAGCTTTAGGGCTTCCTCCACTAGAATGGCAGTGGCTGCGATTGTCCTAGGGCAACCAGGCTATCCACAGGCCATGAAGTCATGTGCTTTGAAACGTAGCCAACTGGATCAGGTGGTTCTCCCAGTTTTTGGTGAGGAGGTCCTGTTTCTCTGCCCCATATAAAGTGCCTGGATGTTCCAAGTCGGGAATTTCCAGGGCAGGAACCTCAATAAGGGCCTTTGGTCATGTCTTGAAATGCCCTCGTTCGTTCTTCTTCCCGTTGTAAGATCGGTGTCGGGCCCTTTAGTGATCTCAGAGCGAGGATGAGCCGTTAGTCCAAATCCAGGAATCAGGATTCTACAGGACCATACATTGCAAGCAAAGTTCTGCGTTGTCTCTTGGTTTGGGAGCTAGGCAACTCTAGTGTGGCCTGTTTGCTTTTTCCTGAGAGCCGCCTTATCCCAGGGATTATAATATACCCTCAGTAAGTTACTCTTTGTTTGGTTAATTGTGCCCTGTTATTTGAAACTTTATATCTGCTTGTTCCAAGAAAATGTAAGACTGTGATGGTATTCTTGTCAGATGTTTCCTCAGCAGGGCTACACATTAAGATGGTATCTGCATAGTGTAGGACAGTGCCTTCCCTAAGCGGTAACTTTCAAAGATCTTTGCCTCGGGCTAGTGCAAATAGATGAGGGCTATCTTGAAAGCCCAGGAGCTATAACGCCCGGGTGTACTGTGCGTGTTCCGTGTATTTGGATCTGTCCACTCAAAGGCAAATAGAAACTGAAAGGACAGGTGCACTGGGATAAAAAGAATACGACATCTTTAATGTCTAGTACATTAAACCATTGGCAATGTCCCGGAATTTGGTTCACAAGGTATAAGACTTCTCTGCTAAGGGATGAAGAGGGTTCCTGCCTCGTTTATGATTCTCAAGTTTTGTGCCGGTTAATATTCCCCATTTGGTTTTGTGACTGATAGAATGGGAGTATTACAGGGAGATTGTCAGGACGCTTGTAACCATGCTGTAAGAATCTAGAAATTTAGGGCTCCAATCCTTTCTTTGCTTCTAACATTAGGGAATATTTCTTTTTGTTGGGGTACCTATTGGGGTCCTATGGTTTAATGACCACAGGTTGAGCCCAAAGGGCTCTTGTGAGCACCCTGTCGTTCCGGATGCAGGGTTTACTCGTTCTGAGATTGACAGACATAGAGAGGTGATCTGTTGGCCCTACAGTGAGGACCGTTTGGGAGGGACTGGTGCCTTTGAGTGGTATGATGGCCTCTATGTCATTTAATAATTCTCTGCCTAAGAGCAGGGCAGGACACTCAGGCATAAGTAAGAAAGAGTGTGCCATCAACTGATGTCTATACTGACATGTGAGTAAGGCATTAAAATAGTAAGAACGGGGTAGATTATTGACCCCAGTTATAGTACAACCTTTGGAGGTAAGTGGCCCAGCATGAGAAGTTAATACACAGTAGGAGGCCGGATTATCGTTTAAAAAATCTGTGTTCTTACCTGCCACATCAAGGGTCAGCCAGGGTTCCAGATTGGGGACTGGAATGCTCCCTTCAGTGGGGGCTGTCTGGATCCCTGGGCCCCCTCAGTCTTGACTTAGTGCCATCTCGAGGGAGGATGCCCACTTTCCCCTTCGGGACGAAGGGAAATTCATTCCCCAGTGGCTGTCTTGTTTACAGACTGGGCATGGCCCAGGGGCAGCTGTGTGCACTTTCTGTCCTGGTGCTCTGATTGCTTGGATTGAAGGCAGGCTCCTTGATGGCTGTTACCCTGATGGTGATCGGTTTCCAAGCTTTGAGGTTCCTGGGGATGACTTGGAGGTTGCAGGTCACTACTGACAGAAAGAGCTATCATTTTAGCCTGGGCCTCATCTCACCTGTTCTTGCACCGGACTCTGCCTTCCTCCTCAGCCAGATTCCTATTATGAAATACTCAAAAAGCCACTTCTATCAATTGAGACATAGGCGTTTGTGGCCCTAATTATAATTTCTGTGGGTTTCTCCTGAGATCTGGGGTAGACTGGCTAATCAAGTTGGGTCTTGGTAACACTTGGCCTTGAGCAGAGTCAGGGTCTAGGTTAGCATACTTTCGGGAGGCCTCCTCTACGCACCCCTGAAAGAGGGCAGGGTTTTCACCTTTTCCCTGTGCTTCGACTTTCTCATTGTTCACAGGTTTTGTAAGACATCGTCTGACCCTGCCAGGAGGCACTAGACCGTGGAGTCCGTCCCTATTCTTTATTCCTCCAGACCTGTTGTAATTCCAGTCTGGGTCCTGGGAGAGATCAGCAATAGCTTCCCCTTCATGGGTAGCCGGCTGGTCACCTGCCCTGCTATTCATGTATCTCCGACTGGCTAATCAGACTCTCTGCTGTTTCTGTGGAGTGCGGCAAGGGAAAGGACAACTTGTATACCCTTCCACGTTAAGTCAGAGGCCAAAATGAGAGCCTTGAATGTGACGGTCAATGCACTGGGTTCCTCCGAGAACCGGCTGAGGTTTTGCTTGCACTGGATTAGAACATTCACTGAGAATGGAACATGCACTCTAATGGTCCCTTCTTCATTTAGACTTCCTGTAAAGGGAGCAGTATCTCTGGCCCTGGATGGTATGAAGTCCCACTGCAGGTTATTCCAACTGGGCTAGTTCTTACTGTACAAGGCAAAGGAGAATAAAGAGGAGCATAAGACGGGGGTTGAAATGGTATTACATTCTACACAAGACTCGGATAGGATGGGTGTGCTGGGGACTCAGAAGGAGGTGTGGGCCCCTGAGGGCCCCTATGTGCAGCTGGTGTTGGACCGTGGGCCCTGGGGTCCCTTTCCCTTAATAAAAGATGATCTCCTAGTGCATCTGCGTGGTTTTCTGTCTTACTGGGTTTAAGTCCACTGGTGCTGCATAGAGCTGGGTTCTGTTCTAAGGCCATGAAGACTTGCACGTAGGGAACATCAGACCACTTTCCTGATTTGCACAGAAAAGATCAAGCTGTAGGACAGTGTTGAAGTTCACATTTCAATTCTCTGGCCCTTTTTCATTGTTAGCTGAATTGTATCCAGGCCAAACAGTGTTAGAAAACAAGGTAAGTTTTTTGTTTGTTTGTTTTTTGTTTTTTAGCTCACCTAACCAAATGGCATTCAGGTTTTTAAAACATACAGCCCAGGGATATTTTTAGTGTAAGTAGGGGAGATGGGTCCCAGGGAACCAAGAGAATCGTTCAATCACAGACACATATACCAAAGTCCAGGAGGTTGTGGGTGTCCCCATGAGCCAATCTAGACCACAAAGTGGTACAGGGCACTTGCTTGAATTCCCATGTGACTGAGGCCCTAGGAGGTCACAGGTGTTTGCCATGCGTCATCCTAGGTCTCCCCAGAACTGGACATCTCCAGGCTCAACTGAGGTGGCCCCCACTGCCAGCTGGGGGCCCAGATGTCTCACGGACAAGAATTTCCCTACCTTACTGGTTTACCATTTGTGATGCCCGATTATAATACATAGAATACCTGGATGCAGTCCCTGCAACCAGGCATCTACATGACTGCACCTCTCTTTTGCAGCATAGAAAGTTTGTTGAAGGACAATCTGAAGGAGTATGAAAATGCATAAAGCCTGGAGGGATAGGGACTCTTAACGTGGCCCTAGAAACAGAACGTTTTATAAACAGAAAACCAGATTAGAAAATAAATCACGGTAGCCACTAAGTGGCAGTCAGCTATTTGCAGAGCAACAACAAACGTCCTGAGTCTGAAATGCGGCCAGAAATATGTGACGCTAAGCAGCAGAGTGGCCTGAATATTGAGGGCAACCCACATGGTTCGTATAATTACGAATAGTACAGAAGTAGCAGCCAAAAGGTGAGCGCTACTTATATTCACATAAAGAATCAAAGCGATTTAACAACTTTTCTCCACAACTTCAATGAAACAACACTGGAAAAAGCAGTGATACGCAAGCAGGTAGTCTGGGACTGGTGAAAGGAAACGAAAGTCAGTGCAGCAGGCAAAACTCTACCTGTGTCGCGGCACCAGAAATGCTGACAGCCGCTGTGAGAACTCGGTTCTTGTTTTCTTAGTGCAAGAATTTAACCAAGCGACACACGGCAGAGGAGATGCAGCACGGAACAATTTATTGCAATGGAAAAATAATATTTTCAAATTTAAGTGTAGAAAAGGGAATATACCCTGAGACAGAGAGAATTCAGGGTGGCCTGCTTGAAAGCATGAGACAGTACAGGTTAATACTGGGGAAATTCCCTTTACGGGAGTCTTGTATGAATATTCATAAGGAGGTGGGAAAAGGTGTAGCTAGCAGGCATGTTCAGGGTGGTCCTCTGGGTGCACGTTTGCAGTAGCTGTCCGTGCTCGTTCATACATCACAGGTCTCATTAGTATCTTAACTCTCCACCCGGGATGTGTTTTTGACTATTATAATGAGCAAAGGGTCAGTGTGAGGACAGGTCAAATCGAAACACAGAGGAAATTCCCGAATGAAGATAGCCTTGCCTGAATGCGCTTCACTACAATGGGGATGCTGAGCCTTATTGGTGTTGATTGTATATGCTCACCACGACTGCTATGTCCCAAGGACGTGGTCGCTTCCTTGACTCCCTATCCTGCCTCACTGTGTTTACGTTATCATACCTTTGTATATAAAAGAATTTACCTCATGAAAGATCGCAAGAAATTATCGAAAGTCCACATGCTTTAAATTTCTAAATTTAAGCGAACTTACAGGTGTGTATAATGTTGTTACAGCTAACCATAGCCCATCATGGGTCTTATTGGTCGTAAGAATTCAAAATGAATTTTTTTTTTTAGAGTGCATATTCGCCTAATTTTTATTTCATTGGGAGTTATTTTTTTTTAATTTTTTATTGGATTATAGGTTTTGGGGTACATGAGCAGAGCATGCAAGACAGTTGCGTAGGTACACACATAGCAGTGTGCTTTGCTTTTCTTCTCCCCTTCACCCACATTTGGCATTTCTCCCCAGGCTATCCCTCCCCACCTCCCCCTACCACTGGCCCTCCCCTTTTCCCCCCAATAGACCCCACTGTTTAGTACTCCCCTTTCTGTGTCCATGTGTTCTCATTTTTCATCACCCACCTATGAGTGAGAATATGCGGTGTTTCATTTTCTGTTCTTGTGTCAGTTTGCTGAGGATGATGTTTTCCAGATTCATCCATGTCCCTACAAACGACACAAACTCATCATTTCTGATTGCTACATAATATTCCATGGTGTATATGTGCCACATTTTTCCAATCCGGTCAATTATCAATGGGCATTTGGGTTGATTCCAGGTCTTTGCTATTGTAAACAGTGCTGCAGTGAACATTTGTGTACATGTGTCCTTCTAGTAGAACGATTTATAGTCTTTTGGATATATACCCAGTAATGTGATTGCTGAGTCAAATGGAATTTCTATTTCTAAGGCCTTGAGGAATCGCCACACTGTCTTCCACAATGGTTGAACTAATTTACACTCCCACCAACAGTGTACAAGTGTTCCTTTTTCTCCACATCCTCTCCAGCATCTGTTGTCTCCAGATTTTTTAATGATTGCCATTCTAACTGGCGTGAGATGGTATCTCAATGTGGTTTCAAAAGGAATATTTAATGTTTCTGGGAAATCGTGCTAAATCTCGTGAGAACCAAACAAGCAAACCGTGTATTCTCCCTTCTTGATTGTACACCAGATGTAACCAATTCTGAATGAATGTTTCAGACGATTAAGCATATTTACATTAACAACCATGTTATAACAATAGAAGAATTTTTTTAACTTCATTGAAATGAAAAGAGTTGGGTAGAGTCTAGTTTATAAAATGATTAACAAATTAGAAGATTCTAATGGCATAAAAGTACTCAGAGCTAGGGATATGATAAGACAGCACTTACGGCAGGTGTATCAAGAGTACATACCTGCCGGAATTTATGCATAAGTAATTATGCCAAATATGAGACTCACTGGGCTCATTTTTTGCATGATTTCAATGAGTATAGGGAAATTCTTGTGTCTGTTCCTAATAATGCATTAAAGTATTTCTGGAAAATATATATTTATGTGAAGATATACTGGGCATCAAGATAACAGGCAATCGAGACACTAGAAACTAACTAAAGATGGTTATCAACTATTAAAACACAAAACATGAAATGACATAAAACAGTATGCCAAGCACCAAGGGGCTTGCCACATGTAGATTACAAAATTTCGTGGAACTTTTTTTGTTTAATAATGTTTTCTGCCAAGTAGAAGCAGTTCATAAAGCTCCATAATTTTTTTAAAACATAAGGAGGCCAGGTGCAGTGACTCAAGCCTGTAATCCAAGCATTTTAGGAGGCTGAGGTGGGTGGATCGCTTGAACCCAGGAGTTCAAGACCAGCCTGGACGACATGATACGATGCTGTATCTAACAAAATATATAAACATTAGCTACGTGTGCTGGTGCACACATGTAGTCCCAGCTAATAGAGTGCAGGAGATGGGAAGATCACTTGAGCCCAAGAGGTCAAGGTTACAGTGAGCTGTGATTGTGCCATGGCACTCCAACCTGGGCAACAGATCAAGACCCTGTCTCAAAAAAAAAACCCCAATAACCACACATACAAGAAAGCAAATCTACATTTGTTTATAGCAAGTGGAAGAAAGAATCTTTGAAAGTATGTTTCATGGAGGTGAAAGTTTCACAAGATAAAAGAATGCATTTCCTTGATTTGAAAACATTGGGAACAGAAAAGTAGAGAAGTTAGAAATGTCCAAATCACCAGCTAAGAATATAGATCTTACTTCAGATTATTTTGGGAAAACTACAATTCAAACAGAAAGTAAGATGTTTACAGATGTCCTAATTTCATAGTAATAATGGAGATATGACAAGGTAAACAGTGTTTGGTATCTTTACATGGAGAAATATTACTTCCTATGAATACATCTGATCTACAAAAGAAGCCACTGATGTAACTTGTAAATATTTGGTTGATAGGTCTTGTAGATTTTCACCTACAATAATTAGTTTGAAGCAGAACCTAGTATCAATACTTTGTAACACATCAATATCAGGTTTGGATCTTGTAAAACTGAGTCACTAATCTCCCTTTGCACAGTCTTATCCAAATTTAGCCCTAAAATTTTTATTAAACAATACCATTCACAGTGGCATCCTGCAAAAGGACTTTCGGTAAGCTGAGGTTGAAAAAAAATCACCTCAGATCATCATTTTGTCAAGAGAAATTGTCACACATGGCAATTCTTCTCACTGGAAATGAGATCAACAAAGTAGTATATTTTCAAAGTATGATGAGTTTGCTTCTATTAGAGCCAGAAAGTAAGATGTTAATAAATTCTATTTGGAGCATAAATAAAAATTCCAATTTAAAATAATGTTGCAGATGGGCCCAGTGTCTCACGCCTATAATCTCAGCACTATGAGAGGCCCAGACAGGCGGATCCCTTGAGTCCAGGAATTCAAGACCAGCCTGGGCAATGTGGCAAAACCATCCCTACAAAATATACAAAAACTAGCCACGCATGGTGGTGAACACCTGTAGTCCCAGCTACTTGGGAAGCTGAAGTAGGAGGATTGCTCAAACCCATGAGGTTGAGGCTGCAGTGAGCCATATTGTGCCACTACACCGCAGCCTGAGTGACAGAGCAAGACCCTGTCTCAATATATACATATACATATACATATACATATACATATACATATACATATACATATACATATACATATACATATATATATATATACACATATACATATATATATATACACACACATTCATACATATATATATACATCATATATATATATATATATATGAGAGAGAGAGAGACGGAGAGAGAGAGAGACAGAAAGAGAGAGAGAGGGTATTTCAATATCTCTGCGACAACTTTAATGCCCTGGAAACACTAATTTTTTAAAAAATCATGAAAACATGTTCATCGAGGTGCACATTTCCCCTGTGCTTCGGGCTCCAGTGTGACCCCGCAGAGCACGAAGTGGGGGCTGGGGAGTACGGCTCTCCACATCCAGGCATGGTGAGTGACTCTTCCTGGAATATAAAAAGGAGAGAAATGGAAGAAGGTAGGGGTGGCTCTGAAAGCAGAGGTTTTCCCAGACCATCTCAGATGACATCTCACTGTCAACAGCTGTGTCAGAGGACCACCCACACTGCAAAGCGTCTAAAATGGAAAACGGTTTTTAAAAGTATGCCCAAAACAAAATCAGTGCTCCAATAGAGAGGAAGAAAGTGGAATGGGTAGTGTGCAGTTAGGTAGCAATGCCTGCCCACGAATGAGATGCTGAAGCATGAAATGGATAGACTGTCGGCGAGTTGTAGTGCTGTGATGAAAATAAGGGGCTGAACTCACTGAGGGTCTTACTTTAGACTGGATGACAAAATGGTCGCTCCGAGGGAGTAGTATTTAAGGAGAAATAGAAAAGATGACCAGGCATCGTGGCTCACGCCTGTCATCCCAGCACTTTGGAAGGCCAAGGCAGGTGGAGTGCTTGAAACCAGGAGTTCAAGACCAGCCTAAGCAACAGCAAGACTACATCTCTATAAAAAATGTTTAAATAAAATAAAGAAAAATGGACAAAATGAGAAAGACTGATTTGGGCAGAGGAAAGAACAACTGCAAAGGCCCAGCAGAAGACACATCCCTGTCATGTTTGAGGAACAGCAAAGAGGTCAGAGTGGCTTCAGCACAGGGATGGATGGGACAGGAACAGGTAGGTGGCCCCACGTGTGGTTGGGAATATGCAGCAGAGGCCTCACTATGCAAAGTTCTTTTAACGGCACTTTCTGTGATTGCCTCATCACTCCTTCTTGGCTGAAAGGTCTAAGATTATGGTTTGGGTTTTTGTTTTTTGGCCTCCATCCACAATATCCATCCTGCCCATCACGGAGTTGAGACGGCCAAGGCAGAAGCCCATGATTCCTCCAGTTCCTCCAGAAGCCTCAGCTTGGGACTGGTTTTTCTGCCAACCTGCTAGCTGATGCACAGGGGATGAGGCCTCAGCCTGCGCTCACAGCATTCCCTAAAGCACTTCTCTTTAGAGTTGGCCCAGCTTCTTGGGCCACTGTTGCGCAGCCAGCAGTGGACTCTGCAAACCTGTGTTTGAACCCAAAGTGGCAGTGCCTGCATCAGAAGTCTGAATAGCCACTGTGGGTTTTTTTCTGAACTGGAAAGAAGGATTTAGGATGGGCCAGTGCCCAGGGGACACGGGAATCTGTCATCTACAAGGCCAGAGTTTGATGGCAGGTCCTAGGTCCTCAATATTGTGTTTCCTAAGCGGACAGCTGAGATCCCAACAAGCAAGCTTACTGGAAGAGTACAGTCCAGGTGGTTCTCCCTGGCCAATCTCTTTAAGAAGCAGGTAAGAAAAAGGAGACACAAAGAGCAGGTTTGGGCCTCCAGTGGAATAATATTTGCAAGGTTATAGAAATTCCAGAATTTAGAAAAATACATGAAAGGTTTGGTGGACCCCAGATTTTACAAGGTCCAGAGGCACTGGTCAAGGAAACTGAGCAGAAGCGCAGTCCCAAGAAGCCGGGCCAACTCTAAAGAGAAGTGCTTTAGGGAATGCTGTGAGCGCAGGCTGAAGCCTCATCCCCTGTGCATCAGCTAGCAGGTTGGCAGAAAAACCAGTCCCAAGCTGAGGCTTCTGGAGGAACTGGAGGAATCATGGGCTTCTGCCTTGGCCGTCTCAACTCCGTGATGGGCAGGATGGATATTGTGGATGGAGGCCAAAAAACAAAAACCCAAACCATAATCTTAGACCTTTCAGCCAAGAAGGAGTGATGAGGCAATCACAGAAAGTGCCGTTAAAAGAGCTTTGCATAGTGAGGCCTCTGCTGCATATTCCCAACCACACGTGGGGCCACCTACCTGTTCCTGTCCCATCCATCCCTGTGCTGAAGCCACTCTGACCTCTTTGCTGTTCCTCAAACATGACAGGGATGTGTCTTCTGCGGGGCCTTTGCAGTTGTTCTTTCCTCTGCCCAAATCAGTCTTTCTCATTTTGTCCATTTTTCTTTATTTTATTTAAACATTTTTTATAGAGATGTAGTCTTGCTGTTGCTTAGGCTGGTCTTGAACTCCTGGTTTCAAGCACTCCACCTGCCTTGGCCTTCCAAAGTGCTGGGATGACAGGCGTGAGCCACGATGCCTGGTCATCTTTTCTATTTCTCCTTAAATACCACTCCCTCGGAGCGACCATTTTGTCATCCAGTCTAAAGTAAGACCCTCAGTGAGTTCAGCCCCTTATTTTCATCACAGCACTACAACTCGCCGACAGTCTATCCATTTCATGCTTCAGCGTCTCATTCGTGGGCAGGCATTGCTACCTAACTGCACACTTCCCATTCCACTTTCTTCCTCTCTATTGGAGCACTGATTTTGTTTTGGGCATACTTTTAAAAACCGTTTTCCATTTTAGACGCTTTGCAGTGTGGGTGGTCCTCTGACACAGCTGTTGACAGTGAGATGTCATCTGAGATGGTCTGGGAAAACCTCTGCTTTCAGAGCCACCCCTACCTTCTTCCATTTCTCTCCTTTTTATATTCCAGGAAGAGTCGCTCACCATGCCTGGATGTGGAGAGCCGTACTCCCCTGCCCCCACTTCGTGCTGTGCGGAGTCACACTGGAGCCCGAAGCATAGGAGAAATGTGCACCTCGATGAACATGTTTTCATAATTTTTTAAACAATTAGTGTTTCCAGGGCATTAAAGTTGTCGCAGAGATATTGAAATAACCTCTCTCTCTCTTTCTGTCTCTCTCTCTCTCTCTCCCTCTCTCTCTCTCATATATATATATATATATATATACATCATATATATATATATACATCATATATATATAATGTATGTATATATATATACATACATTATATATACATCATATATATATAATGTATGTATATATATATACATACATTATATATATATGATGTATATATATATATATGTATGAATGTGTGTGTGTGTGTATATATATATATATATATATATATGTATATATTGAGACAGGGTCTTGCTCTGTCACTCAGGCTGCAGTGTAGTGGCACAATATGGCTCACTGCAGCCTCAACCTCATGGGTTTCCGCAATCCTCCTACTTCAGCTTCCCAAGTAGCTGAGACTACAGGTGTACACCACCATGCGTGGCTACTTTTTGTATATTTTGTAGGAATGGTTTTGCCACATTGCCCAGGCTGGTCTTGAATTCCTGGACTCAAGGGATCCGCCTGTCTGGGCCTCTCATAGTGCTGAGATTATAGGCGTGAGACACTGGGCCCATCTGCAACATTATTTTAAATTGGAATTTTTATTTATGCTCCAAATAGAATTTATTAACATCTTACTTTCTGGCTCTAATAGAAGCAAACTCATCATACTTTGAAAATATACTACTTTGTTGATCTCATTTTCAGTGAGAAGAATGGCCATGTGTGACAATTTCTCTTGACAAAATGATGATCTGAGGTGATTTTTTTTCAACCTCAGCTTACCGAAAGTCCTTTTGCAGGATGCCACTGTGAATGGTATTGTTTAATAAAAATTTTAGGGCTAAATTTGGATAAGACTGTGCAAAGGGAGATTAGTGACTCAGTTTTACAAGATCCAAACCTGATATTGATGTGTTACAAAGTATTGATACTAGGTTCTGCTTCAAACTAATTATTGTAGGTGAAAATCTACAAGACCTATCAACCAAATATTTACAAGTTACATCAGTGGCTTCTTTTGTAGATCAGATGTATTCATAGGAAGTAATATTTCTCCATGTAAAGATTCCAAACACTGTTTACCTTGTCATATCTCCATTATTACTATGAAATTAGGACATCTGTAAACATCTTACTTTCTGTTTGAATTGTAGTTTTCCCAAAATAATCTGAAGTAAGATCTATATTCTTAGCTGGTGATTTGGACATTTCTAACTTCTCTACTTTTCTGTTCCCAATGTTTTCAAATCAAGGAAATGCATTCTTTTATCTTGTGAAACTTTCACCTCCATGAAACATACTTTCAAAGATTCTTTCTTCCACTTGCTATAAACAAATGTAGCTTTGCTTTCTTGTATGTGTGGTTATTGGGGGTTTTTTTTGAGACAGGGTCTTGATCTGTTGCCCAGGTTGGAGTGCCATGGCACAATCACAGCTCACTGTACCCTTGACCTCTTGGGCTCAAGTGATCCTCCCATCTCATGCACTCTATTAGCTGGGACTACATGTGTGCACCAGCACACGTAGCTAATGTTTATATATTTTCTTAGATACAGCATCGTATCATGTCGTCCAGGCTGGTCTTGAACTCCTGGGTTCAAGCGATCCACCCACCTCAGCCTCCTAAAATGCTTGGATTACAGGCTTGAGTCACTGCACCTGGCCTCCTTATGTTTTAAAAAAATTATAGAGCTCTATTAACTGCTTCTACTTGGCAGAAAACATTATTAAACAAAAAAAGTTCCACGAAATTTTGTAATCTACATGTGACAAGCCCCTTGGTGCTTGGCATACTGTTTTATGTCATTTCATGTCTTGTATTTTAATAGTTGATAACCATCTTTAGTTAGTTTCTAGTGTCTCGATTGCCTGTTATCTTGATGCCCAGTTTATCTTCACATAAATATATATTTTCCATAAATACTTTAATGCATTATTAGGAACACACACAAGAATTTCCCTATACTCATTGAAATCATGCAAAAAATGAGCCCAGTGAGTCTCATATTTGGCATAATTACTTCTGCATAAATTCCGGCTGGTATGTACTCTTGATACACCTGCCGTAAGTGCTCTCTTATCATATCCCTAGCTCTGAGTACTTTTAAACCATTAGAATCTTCTACTGGTCACAGGGAACTACACATGAGACCACCGGTGTAGGTTCCCACCCCGTAGGATCAGGCAGGAAGAGACGTTAGGGCCCAGGCTAGGCAGGGAGAATGCCCCACTCAGCAGGAAACAGCTTTAGAAGAACATTAAGCGGCCTAAAACAACACACGTGTATTATCCACAGTTCTGCAAGTCAAGACCAGGAAGGCTCAACCGGCCTCTCTGCTGAGTCTCTCCCAAGGCCAACTCTAAATGGGCCGGCTGGGTGCTAATGTGGAGACTGTGGAATAATCCACTTCCGAGCTTATTCAGGTTATTGCTCATTTGGATCTAGTTCCTTAAGGTGGTAGGAGTGTCGTTCCCATGTTTTGGTTGGCTGTCATCCAGGGACTGCTTTAAACGCTTAGAGCCACCCTATACCTTCAAGAGGCGCACTGCTTTATCCTCAAAGAGGGCCTGCTGTGTCACATCCTTCTTGTGCTTTGACTCTCTTAGCTCTTCTTCTGCTCCTGTGTGATGAAAATGCTCTACTTTTCAAGGATTCCGCTGCCAGGTCTGGCCCAGCCACACCACACTCATGTCTCAAGGTTAACTGACTTGACACCTTAATTCTCCGGCAAAATCCCACCATAGCAGTATTAGGATTAGTGCTTGATTGAGTATCCGGGAGATGGGAATCTGGGGAATCAGACTACAGCTGTCTCAGTCAGCTCCAGCTGCTATCACAGAATACCACAGACTGGGTGGCTTCATCACCAGGCATTTCTTTCTCATCGTTCTGGAGGTTAGAAGTCCAAGATCAGGATGCCAGCGTGCTCAAATTCTGGTGGGGGTCCTCTTCCTGGCTTGTAGTCAGCCACTTTGCTATATCCTTACATTTTGAAGAGGCATGGAAGAACAAATTCTCTTTTCTCTAATTAGAAGGGCGTTAATCTCATCATAGGGACCCAACCATCATGACCACATCTAAACCTAATGACCTCCCAAACAGTCTACCTCCAAATATCATCCCATTGGGATTTAGGGTTTCATCGTATGAATTCTCAGAGGTCACACATATTCAGTCCGTTCATAATGCCTGCCAACCACGCAAGCCAGAAGTGGGCAGCAGCATTACGACAGGACCAACTGGGATAGCCCTGAAGGACAGTGGAGAAGGGAAATCCTCCCAGAGGAAAGAACTTTGAGCAGTGCTCCTGTGTGGAGGAGAGATGGCCAGACTTTTAAGTGTGTATCCTTGTACAGGCTGTGTCTCATTTATTGGCCGAATGATTAGGGACTTCGAGGACACATGATTGAAAATCTGTGACAAGGAGGTCTGGGGAAAAATATGTGGACAGACCTGTCCGAGTGGACATTCAATGTGAAGATAATTTGAGTCTCATGAGAGTTCTCACCAAAGGGTAACCTCAGCAGAGCAGAAGTTTAATAATCTGAAGGATAAGGTACCCATTATCTAGATATTAATCAGCCTCTCTCCCCAACACTTGTGTCACAGCCTCATGAGCTCACAAAGTGGCCAAGGTGACAGGGATAGAGATTATGCTTCAGAGGCATGGACTTCCACTCACCAAGGCCAACCTGGCTACAGTCGATAGAGACATCAGACAGCCAAGGGTCCCTGGCTAAACTCCACTTTCAAGCCTAAAACGGCCTGAAGGTTGAAAAACCAGACTGCTGGTCCTGAATGAAACCCACAACCCAGAAAAAGAATTGTCACTGTTTGCTTGCCCTTTCCCAACTGAGTCTTTCTCATTAATGCTGCCGGGTACCCGGGGGAAGAGGGTAGAGCCATGGGAAAGTTGTGTCTCGTGCAGGAGTGGCAATGGGGAGCCTGGTCTCTTCGGATTCTGTGTGATGGCACAGAAACAATCTGGGAGGTGGGGGCCTGTTAGCATTCCCTCTCGCTTTGCTGAGAGTTCTTTCCTTCCTAATTTTCCTTTTCAACTGACACATTCCCCTCCTCACCCTGTAATGTGTGCGTGAACTTAATCTTTCCTGGTCATGTGACAAGAACTCAGTTTCAGCTGAACTAAGGAACAAAATTCTGTAACATAGTCATTGCTGAGTGTACAATCTGCCAGAAACAGAGAGCAACACTGAGTCTCTTCTATGGCACCTGTCTCCAGGGTGATCAGCTAGCTACCAGATGGCAGGTGCTTACATTGGACCACTTTCAATATAGAAGGGACAGGGCTGTGTTCTTACTCAAATAGACACGTATAGTGACTATGGATCTTCATTTCCACCCACAGTAATTTGAGAAAATCAACATTTGTGCAGTTAGAAAAAATGCCTTATTTACCACCAGGGTATTCCACACAAGGCACTTACAGATAATAAAGTGTAGCGATGGGCCCACCCTCATAGGAATTCACTGGTCTTAATATTTATATTCCCTTATCCTCCATCAGCTTTTTTTTAAGGTGGTACTGTCTTACCCACATTGGCCTTGAACTCCAAATCAGGCTCCCGAGCTGTCCCACATTATCTGAAGATGACTGGATCAACAGAACTGTGCAATGGACTTGTGGAACTCAGTTATAGTTCAAGCTAGGTGGCAATGTCTTGCAGATCTGAGAAATCACTTAGGAAGCAGTGTTTGCTGTATATTTGCATCCAACACAGTTTGCTTTCTTTCCCATAGTCAGGATTCTTGGTCCTAGATTCAAGGGGTATAACTGGGGGTGTCTCTACTCATACTCTATACCCCAGTGACCCACTAGCAAAAACGTTTCCTATTCTCCTGACGTTAGGCTCTGCTGAACTAGAAGTCTTATTTCCAAAGGAAGAAATGCTTTCACCAAGGGACACAACAGTGATTCCATTGAAAAGACATTCATACTGCCAGCTGGCCATTTTGGTCTCTTCATCACTTTCCATCTAGAGGCAAAGGAGGGGGTCATCCACTGGCTTGGGATGATGAACCTGACGATCAAAGGGGGATTAATTGCAGTACACCAGAAGCTAAAAAGGAGTATGTCTGCTGTGTCTAGAGAGCTTCTTAGTCCTCCCATGTTTTCTGATTACACTTAATGGAAAAGTACAGCAACCCAATCCAGGCAGGTATCTAATGGTCCTTCAGACTGTTCAGTGATGAAGGTTTGAGTCATCCTGCCAGGTCAAGCACCATGACCAGATGACATACTATCTCAGGGCAAAGGGAATGAAAAATGGGTAGTGAACGAAGGCAGTTATAAATACCGGCTACAACTATGCAGAAACCATGACCGTAATACTAAATACATTGGTGATTTATCAACTCGTATCCCTCCTCAGGTGGAAGAATAAACCAACAAACAAACCACCAAAGTCTAGCTTTTACTAACAGAAATTTATTAAATTTCAAAAGCTCCATCTTTTCTTAGCTTCAGGAAGGGAATTTTCTTCACTTCAAAATTACAGGAAGCTTCAGCAATGACCTACTCCACTTTACAGCACATATCCTTGTTTCTCCTTGGTATTTGCATTAACACAATTATTTTTTCTCATGTGCTTAACTTTGCTGAGATGGCAGTGGGAATCTACTCTTTTAGCACCTTCTTGAGTTGCTGAATTAAGGCAAAATTTTTAAGCCTGAAATGAAAGAGGTATTCCATTAACCAGAGGATACCCATGGCATCTGTGATATGTAAGAGGTAGTAGTGGATACAAAACAGACTTTACAATGTACATGCAGATAGAAAATGCATGCTCATGGGAAATACAAACTAGAAAAAGACCAAGTGAGTCACCTGAGGGCCCACACCCACTCCCAGATTATGATAAATTTGGAAGGCTCCATGGCATTGGAAAAAGGGGTTAGAATAAGAAAATATCAACCTAAATGCTTGGGGAAATAGCATGAACTATGACTGAGGGCCAGGGATTAGGAAGAACAAGGCATGATTTCTTCCTGCTCCTGTCCCAAACTGGGCACAAGTGCTTAAAACAATAGAAGAGTTTCCTTTTGGCACCCACCTTGCTGCTTCCTTAATGGCAAATTTAACAAGTTGTTTCTTGACTTCCATAGATCCTTGTACTTCATCAAGCAAAATGAAAATTCTTTCATAATCTGAAGGTATTAAAAAGTTAGTATTTCTAAAATTATGAAAATGAAATATACTTCAATCTCATTGCATCCACTACCGCAGTATACATTTTTTATGGGTTACAATGTTACACAGCGTTTGTGTTTTGAATGCTTAAATCACATCAGTATATTACTAAGGAAACTATTGTGAACACTAACAAAGAAAAACACCTAAGCAGATGTATTTGAAATTTTCAGTGAAATTAAATAGAAGCCCTGCTAAATTACAGACAGATCCAATTTAGCCAAACGATGAGCTCAAGGGGAAGCATAATTGTGTTCTAAATCATAGAATGGGAGACTTCTCAGGCTTTCATTGATAGACATTCTTGCACTACTTACTTCGCCCACACCTTCGAACTTCTTTCATCAATTGATGTTTTATATCATCATTAACTTTCTTTGCCATAGCAGGAGATATTCGTGCTGTATTTGGCACAGTTTCCACCGGAGACCTTGCTGTGACTGGTGAATCACCTGCAGAGACACGGTAGTTTTGGGCTCCTACCACAAATTCGTTACTATCAGGTTTGTAAAGCAGCTTATCTTTGCTGAGACTAGTGCAGTTGTAAGACAAAGAATCTAATGTGTTGGGTTGCATACAATCTCCTGTCATATTTATAAGCTCTGGGGGAGCAGAATCTGACAGGAAGCCATCAGGTGGGGTCTGACCATTTTCTATCTCCTTCTGGATATCATGAATGACAGTAGCATCTGGAATCCAAATGGAAAAATTGAGCTGCGAGGTAAGTGCATTATGTCACTCCCACAGGTATATCCCTCGGAGGCTCAGTTTCGAGGAAGTTATGTCAGAAAGCAGGAGGATATACAAGGTGGCGATACCAGACCCCTCGGACTGAGCTCAAAAAAGACAATACAACAAAACCACCTGCTTCCATGCTGGACACTATGCATGCATAGAGAAACCAAGTAGGACAGTACAACCAATACACAAACATACACAGATCCCTGAGACTCCTGGATGAAGCACCAGCTCCTGACGGATTACTACGCCCTGGTGGAACCGCTGATGAGGAGTTATCAGGTGCTTGTTGGCCATTATTCGTCTTCTTCTCATGGACATTGTGAGAGATGGTGGCATCTGGAAAAAAAATGAAGAGGCCGAGCTGTGAGGTTAAGTGCATAATGAGAGCCCCACAGGTATATCCCGCTCATGCTCAGTTTCTAGAAAATTATCCCATAAAGCATGAGTATATACCAGGTGGCAACCAGAGAACCCTGAAATTGAGGCAAGAAAAGATAATACAACAAAACCACCTTCTTCCCGTGATGACACTATGCCCGCATATGGAAATCAAGTAGGACACAACTTATAAGGAAACATACACAGATCTCTGGTACTCATGGCTAGGATGCTAGCCCCTGTCATATTAGTAAGTCCTGATGGAAGAGTTGACAAGAAGTTTTGAGTTGCTGGTTGGCCGTTTTTTATCTTCTCTTCATGGACATTGTGAGTGATGGAAGCATCTGGAAATCAAGTGAGGAGGAGGAGGTATGAGGTACGTGCATTATGTGAAGCCCCAGGTATATTCCACTGAGGCTAAGTTCAAAGGAAATTATGCCATAAAGCAGGAGATGATGTGCCAGGTGACCATCTGAAAACCCTCAAACTAAGCTAACAAAAGATAATACAACAAAACCACCTTCTTCTCTTTATGACACTATGCATTCATATGGAAACCAAGTAGGAAGTACAACTAGTAAACAGATCCCTCGTAGTCTTGGCTATGATACCAGCTCCTGCCAAATTATTAAGCCCTGGTGTAACAGTGGGCAGGAAGTTATCAGGTGCTAGTTGGCTGTTTTTTATCTTCTTTTCACCGACATTGTGAGTGATGGTAGCATGTGGAAACCAAATGAAGAGGATGAGTTGTGAGAAAAATACATGATGTCAACCCTACGGGTATATTCCCGATGCTCAGTTTCTAGGAAATCATTGCATAAAGCAGGAGGACAGGCCAGGCGGTGTTCTGAAAACCCTAAATTCAGGTCACAAAAGATAATACAACAAAATTGCCTCCTCCCTTTCATGACACCATGCATGCATGTGGAAACCAAGGAGGACAATCCAACTTATAAGCTAACATATACAGATCATTGCTACTCATGGTTGGAATACCAGCTTTTGCCATGTTAATAAGCCCTGGTGGAACAGCTGACAAAATGTTATCAGGTGCTTGTTGGCCATTTTCCATCTTCTCTTCACGGACATTATGAGTGACAGTAGCAACTGGAAACCGCGAGAAGACGTCAAGCTGTGAGGTCAGTGCATTACAACAACCCTGCAGGTATATCCCTCTGATGCTCAGTTTTTAGAACATGATCTCATTAAGCAGAAGGATATACCAGGTGGCTATCTGAGACCTCCCAAAATGAGCTCACAAAAGATAATATAATAAAACGACCTTGTTTGATGTATGACCCTGCATGATTATGGAAACCAAGTAGGAAACCAAGCAGAAACAGCCAAGAAACATACACTGAGCCCTGGTACTCATGGGTGGAGTACCAGCTCCTGATACATTAATAAGCCCTGGTGTAATGGATGACAAGAAGTTCTCAGGTGCTCTTTGACCATTGTTCATCTTCTCTCCATGGACATTGTGAGTGACTGCAGCATCTGGAAACCAAATGAAGAGGTTGAGCTGTAAGGTAAGTATATTATGGTAACCCTACAGGTATATCCCTCTGACGCTCAGTTTCTAGGAAAATATTTCATGCAGCAGGAGAGGATATGCTGGGTGGCGATCTGAGAACACTCAAATTGAGCTCACGAAAGAAGGTACAACTGAACAACCTCCTTCCCTTGATGGCACTATGCATACATATGAAAACCAAGTGAGACATTCCAACTTATAAACAAACATACACAGATCCTTGGTACTCATGGCTAGAATACCAGCTGCTGTCATGTGAATACACCCTGGTGGAAAAGTTAACAAGATGTTACTAAATTGCAGTTGGGCATTTTCCATCCTCTCCTCACGGATGTTGTGAGGCGTGGTAGCATCTGGAAGCAAAATGACCACGTCAAGCTGTGAAATAAATGCCTTATTTAAACACACAGGTATACTCTTATGATGCAGAGCTTCTAATAAATTATTGCATGGAGCAGGAGGACACGACGGCAGTGTTCTGAGACCCCTCAAATTGCACTTAAGGAAGAGAATACAACAAAACCACTTTCTCCCATTTATGACACTATGAGCATATACTGAAATCAAATAGGAAAATCCAACTAATAAGAGAAGATACACAGTTGTATGGTACTCGTGGCCAGAAGAGCAGCTCCTGCCATACTAGTAAGCCCTGAAGGAACATTTGACTATGTGTTATGCGGTTGCGGATTTGCCATTTTCCATCCTCTCCTCATGGACATTGAGATTGACTATAGCATCTGAAAATCAAATGAAGAGGTTGAGCTGTGAGGTAAGTGCATTATTTCAACCCCACGGGTACATCCCTCTGATGCTGACTTTCTAGGAAATTATCAAAGAGAGCAGGGGTGGATATGCCAAGTTGCCCTCTGATACCCTTCATATTGAGGCCAGGAAAGTATGTACAACAAAATTACCCTCTACCATCCATGAAATTATGCCTGCTTAGGGAAAGCGAGTAGGACAGCACAACTAAGAAGCAGACATACACAGATCTCTGGTCCTCCTGGATGAAATTCCAGCTGCTGCCATATTACCAAGCCCTGGTGGAGCAGTTGACAAGACGTTATCAGGTACCGGTTGGCTGTTACTTCTCTTCTCTTCACGGACGCTGTGCGTGACTGCAGCATCTGGAAACCAAATGAAATGGTTGAGCTGTGAGTTACTTGCATTAGGTAAACCACACAGACATAGCCCTCAAATGCTCAGCATCTAGGAAATTATCACTTGGAGAAGGATATAGCAGGTAGCAATCTGAGAACCCTAAAATTCAGGCCAGGTAAAATAGTGCAACAACACTAGATTCTTTCCTCATGACACTGTGCATGCATATAGAAACCAAGTAGGACAGTATATCGAGTGAAGAAACATACACTGATCCCTGGTACTCATGGATGAAAAACCAGTTGCTCCCATATTAATAAGTGCTGGGGGAATAGTTGAGAAGATATTATTGGGTTCTGCTTCAGCATTTTTAATCATCTCCCCATGGACGTTGTGAGTGATGGTAGAATCTGGAAAGACAATGAAGACGTTAAGTTTTGATTTAAGCGCATGATGTCAGCCCACAGGTGTATCCCCCTGATGATCAGTTTCTAGGAAACTATTTCAAAAAGCCAGAGACAATATGCCAGATGGCCATCTGAGAACACTCAAATGTGCTCACGAAATATAATAGAACAAAATCACTTTCTCCTATTCAGGACACTAGTCATGCCTATGAAAACCAGGTGGGATAGTACAAATGAATAAGCAAACATACACTGATCCCTGGTGCTCATGGCTGGGAGACCAGCTGTGGCCAAAAATGTAAGTGTTTGTAGAACAGTCAACAAGTCGTTATTAGATGTTGGTTGCTTATTTTCCAGCTCCTCTTCACGGACACTTTGAAGGACGGTAGCATCTGAAAACCAAATGAAGAGGTTGGGCTGTGAAGTAAATACATTATGTGAACTGCACTGGTATATCCCTCTGATGATCAGTTTCTAGGAAATCGTCAGAAAAAGCAGGGGTGCATATGCCAAGTGGACATCTGATACCCCTCAAATTGAGGCTACTAAGGCATTTACAACAGAGTTACCCTCTACCATTCATGAAATTATGCCTGCTTAGGGAAACCCAGTAGGACAGCACAACTAAGAAGCAGACATACACAGATCTCTGGTCCTCGTGGATGAAATTCCAGCTGCTGCCATATTACCAAGACCTGGTGGAGCAGTTGACAAGATGTTATCAGTTGCTGGTTGGCCATTATTTACCTTCTCTTTACGGACATTGTGAGTAACTGCAGCATCTGGAAACCAAACAAAGTGCTTTTGCTGTGAGGTAAGTGCATTATGTCAACTACATAGGTATACCACTCTGATGGGTAGTATCTAGGAATTTATCTCATACAGAAGAAAGATATACCAGCTAGTAATCTGAGAACCCTAAAATTGAGGCCAGGAAAGACAGGAAAACAACACTACATTCTTCCCTGCTTACACTATGCATGCATGTGGAAACCAAGTAGGACAGTACACCGAGTGAACAAACTTACACTGATCCCTGGTACTCATGGATGAAACACGAGCTGCTGCCATATTAATATGTGTAGGGGAAACAGTTGGGAAGACTTTATTGGGTGCTCCTTCAGCATTTTTAATCTTTCCCTCATGGACACTGTGAGTGACGGTAGCATCTGGAAACGAAATGAAAAGGTTTAGTTTTGAATTAAGTGCATTATGTCATCCCCACAGGTATATCCCCCTGATGCTCCGTTTCTAGAAAACTATTTCATAAAATCAGAGATGATATGCCAGAAGGCCATCTGAGAACACTCAAATGCAGCTCATGAAAGATAATACAACAAAATCACCTTCTCCCTTTCAGAGCACTAGGCATGCCTATGAAAACCAAGTAGGATAGTCCAAATGAATAAGCAAACATACACTGATCCCTGGTTCTCATGGCTGGGAGACCAGCTGTTGCCAAATAAGGAGGTCCTTGGAGAACAGTTGACAAGACGTTATTAGGTGTTGGTTGCTTGTTTTCCATGTTCTCTTTGTGGACATTTTGAGTGATGGTAGCATCTGAAAACCAAATGAAGAGGTTGAGCTGTGATGAAAGTGCATTATGTCAACCGCACAGGTATATCCCTCTGATCCTCAGTTTCTAGAAAACTATCAAAGAAATCAGGGTAGTACATGCCACGTGGCTATCTGATACCCCTCAAATTAATGCTAGGAAACTATATACAACAAAATTAACTTGTAGCATTCATCAAACTATGCCTCCTTAGGGAAATCAAGTAGGACAGTACAACTAAGAAGCAGATATACACAGACCTCCGGTCCTCCTGGATGAAATTCCAGCTGCTGCCATATTACCAAGACCTGGTGGAGCAGCTGACAACACGTTGTCAGTTGCTAGTTGGATGTTATTTATCTTTACTTCATGGATATTGTGAGTGACTGCAGCATCTGGAAACCAACAGAAATGGCTGGGCTGTGAGGTAAGTGCATCCTGTGAACGTCACAGGCATATCCCTCTGATGCTCAGTATCTAGGACATTATCTCATAAAGAAGAAGGACATACCAAGTAGCAGTCTGAGAAGCTTAAGATTGAGGCCACGAGGCAAAACTATCCAGGACATAGGAGTAGGCAAGGAGTTTATGAACAAAACACCAAAAGCATGGGCAACAAAAGACAAAATAGACAAATGGGACCTAATGAAACTCCACAGCTTCTGCACGGCAAAAGAAACAGTCACTAGAGTGGATCAGCAACCAACAGAATGGGAAAAAATTTTTGCAGTTTACCCATCTGACAAAGGGCTGATATCCAGAATTTACAAAGAACTCAAACGGATTTACAGGAAAAAAACAAACAAGCCCATTCAAAAGTGGGCAAAGGATATGAACAGAGACTTTACGAAACTAGACATATATGAGGCCAACAATCATATGAAAAAATGCTCATCGGCACTGGTCATCAGAGAGATGCAAATCAAAACCACATTGAGATACCATGTCACGCCAGTTAGAATGGCGATCATTAAAAAATCTGGAGACAACAGATGCTGGAGAGGGTGTGGAGAAAAAGGAACACTTTTACACTGTTGGTGGGAGTGTAAATTAGTTCAACCATTGTGGAAGACAGTGTGGCGATTCCTCAAGGCCTTAGAAATAGAAATTCCATTTGACCCAGCAATCCCATTACTGGGTATATATCCAAAAGACTATAAATCGTTCTACTATAAGGACACATGTACACGAGTGTTCATTGCAGCACTGTTTACAATAGCAAAGACCTGGAATCAACCCAAATGCCCATTGATAATAGACTGGATTGGAAAAATGTGGCACATATACACCATGGAATATTATGCAGCAAACAGAAATGATGAGTTTGTATCGTTTGTAGGTACATGGATGAATCTGGGGAACGTCATCCTCAGCAAACTGACACAAGAACAGAAAATGAAACACCGCATATTCTCACTCATAGGCGGGTGATGAAAAATGAGAACACATGGACACAGAAAGGGGAGTACTAAACACTGGGGTCTATTGGGAGGAAAAGGGGAGGGCCAGTGGGAGGGGGAGGTGGGGAGGGATAGCCTGGGGAGAAATGCCAAATGTGGGTGAAGGGGAGAAGGAAAGAAAAGCACACTGCCATGTGTGTTCCTACTCAACTGTCTTCCATGCTCTGCTCATGTACCCCAAAACCTAAAATCCAATAAAAAATTTAAAAAAAAGAAAAGATAGTACAAAAAAACTACATTCTTCCCTCATGACACTATGCACGCACATGGAAACCTAGTAGGATTGTAAACCAATTGCACAAAGGTACACTGATCCCTGGTGCTCATGGATGACACAACAGCTGCTGCCATATTAATAAGTGCTGGGGGACTAGCTGGGAAGGTTTCATTGAGTGCTGCATGGGCATTTTTAATCTTCCCTCACAAACATTGTGAGTGATCGCACCATATGGAAATGAAATGAAGGGGTTCAGTGTTGAGGTATGTGCATTATGTTAACCCCACAGGTATATCCTCCTGGTGTTCACGTTCTAGAAAACTATTTCATGAAGCCAGAGAGGATATGAAAACTATTTCATAAAGCCAGCAGGGGTGAATATGCTAAATGTGCATAAGATGCCCCTAAAATTGAGGCTTGGAAAGTATATACAACAAAATTAATTTGTAGTATTCATCACACTATGCCTGTTTAGGGAAACCAAGTAGGACAGGAAAACTAAGAGGCATACATACACACACCTCTGGTCCTCGTGGATGAAATTCCAGCTGCTGCCCTATGACCAAGACCTGCATAAGATGCCCCTAAAATTGAGGCTTGGAAAGTATATACAACAAAATTAATTTGTAGTATTCATCAAACTATGCCTGTTTAGGGAAACCAAGTAGGACAGGAAAACTAAGAGGCAGACATACACATACCTCTGGTCCTCGTGGATGAAATTCCAGCTGCTGCCCTATGACCAAGACCTGGTGGAGCAGTTGAAAAGATGTTGTAAAGTGCTCGTTGGCCGTTATTTATCATCGCTTCACGGACGTTGTGAGTGACCGCAGCATCTGGAAACCAAATGGAGTCGTTGAGCTGTGCGTTATGTGCATTAAGTCAACCGCACAGGCATACCCCTCGGATGCTCAGAATCGAGGAAATTATCTCATAAAGAGGAAGGACATACGAAGTAGCAGTCTGGGAACCGTAAATTTGAGGCCAGTAAAGATAGTACAACAACACTGTATTCTTCCCTCATGACACTACGCATGCATATAGAAATCAAGTAGGACAGTACGCCAAGTGAACAAACTTACACTGATCCCTGGTACTCATGGATGAAACACCCGCTGCTGCCATATTAATATGTGCTGGTGGAATAGCTGAGAAAACATTCTTGGGTGCCGTTTGGGCATTTTTAATCATCTCCTCATGGACATTGTGAGTGGTGGTAGAATCTGGAAATGAAATCAGGAGGTTCAGTCTTGCGTTATGTGTACTATGTCAACTCTACAGGTATATCCTCCTGATACTCAGTTTCTAGAAAACGATTTCAAAAAGTTGAAGAGGATATGCCAGATGGCGATCTGAGAACACTCAAATGCAGCTCACTGAAGATAATACAATAAAATCACCTTCTCCCGTTCAGGACACTAGGCATGCCTATGAAAACCAAGTAGGATAGTCCAAATGAATAAGCAAACATACACTGATGCCTGGTGCTCATGGCTGGGAGACCAGCTGTTGCCAAATAAGGAAGTCCTTGGAGAACAGTTGACAAGACGTTATTAAGTGTTGGTTGGTTATTTTCCATCTTCTCTTTGCGGACATTTTGAGTGACGGTAGCATCTGAAAACCAAACGATGAGGTTGAGCTGTGAGGTAAGTACATTATGTCAACCACAGAGATATGTCCGTCTGATCCTCAGTTTCTAGGAAATTATCAAAGACAGCAGGGTTGCATATGCCATGTGGCTATCTGATACCCCTCAAATTGACGCTAGGAACGTGTATATGACAAAATTAACCTGTAGCATACATCGATCTATGCATCCTTAGGGAAATCAAGTCGGACAGTACAACTAAGAAGCAGATCTACACAGACCTGTGGTTCTCGTGGATGACATTCCAGCCGCTGCCACATTACCAAGACTTGGTGGAGCAGCTGACAAGACGTTGTCAGGTGCTAGTTGGCCGTTATTTATCTTCGCTTCACGGACATTGTGAGTGACGGCAGCATCTGGAAACCAACAAAAAAGGCTGGGCTGTGAGGTAAGTGCATTATGTCAACCACAGCATACCCCTCTGATGCTCTGTATCCAGGAAACTATCTCATAAAGAAGTGGGACCTACCAAGTAGCACTCTGAGAAACTTAAGATTCAGGCCAGGAAAGATAGTACAACAAAACTACATTCTTCCCTCATGACACTATGCACGCATATGGAAACCTAGTCGGATAGTAAACCAATTGCTCAAAGGTACACTGATCCCTGTTGCTCATGGATGACACAACAGCTGCTGCCATATTAATAAGTGCTGGGGAACTAGCTGGGAAGGTTTTATCGGGTACTGCTTGGGCATTTTTAATCTTCTTCTCACAAACATTGTGAAAGATCATACCATCTGGAAATTAAATAAAGGGGTTCAGTTTGAGTTATGTGCATTATGTTAACCCCACAGGTATATTTTCCTGATGCTCACTTTCTAGAAAACTATTTCAGGAAGCCAGAGAGGATATGCCAGGTGGCGATCTGAGAACACTCAAATGCAGCTCACGAACGACAATACAACAAAATCACCTTCTCCCTTTCAGGACACTAGGCATGCCTATGAAAACCAGGTAGGATAGTCCAAATGAATAAGCAAACATACAGTGATCCCTGGCGCTCATGGCTGGGGGACCAGCTGTTGCCAAATAAGGAAGTCCTTGGAGAACAGTTGACAAGACCGTATTAGGTGTTGGTTGGTTATTTTCCATCTTCTCTTTGCAGACATTTTGAATGATGGTAGCATCTGAAAACCAAATACAGAGGCTGAGCTGTGACGGAAGTGCAGTGTGTCAACCCCAGAGGTATATCCCTCTGATCCTCACTTTCTAGGAAATTATAAAAAATCCAGGGGTTGATATGTCACGTAGCCGTGATACCCCTCAAATTGATGCTAGGAAACTATATCCAAGAAAATTAACTTGTAGCATTCATCAAACAATGCCTCCTTAGGGAAACCAAGTAGGACAGTACAACTAAGAAGCAGACATACACAGATCTCTGGTCCTCGTAGATGAAAGTCCAGCTGCTGCCATATTAGCAAGACCTGGTGGAGCAGTTGACAAGAGGTTATCAGGTGCTGATTGGCCGTTATTTATCTTCTCTTCAAGGATTGCATGAGTGACTGCAGCATCTGGAAATCAAATGAAGTGGTTGAGCTGTGTGTTTCATGCATTATGTCAACCGCACAGGCATACCGCTCGGATGCTCGGTATCGAGGAAATTATCTCATAAAGAAAAAAGACATACCAAGTAGCAGTCTGAGAACCGTAAAGTTGAGGCCAGTAAAGATAGTACAACAACACTGTATTCTTCCCTCATGACACTACACATGCATATAGAAAACAAGTAGGACAGTACGCCAAGTGAGCAAACTTACACTGATCCCTGGTACTCATGGAAGAAACACCAGCTGCTGCCATATTAATACGTGCTGGTGGAATACCTGAGAAGACATTAGTGGGTGCCGTTTGGGCATTTTTAATCTTCTCCTCACGGACATTGTGAGTGATGGTAGAATCTGGAAATGAAATCAGGAGGTTCAGTTTTGAGTTATGTGTACTATGTCAACTCTACAGGCATATCCTCCTGATACTCAGTTTCTAGAAAACTATTTCATAAAGCTGAAGAGGATATGCTAGATGGTGATCTGAGAACATTCAAATGCAGCTCATGAATGAGAACACAACAAAACCACCTTCTCCCATTCAGGACACTAGGCATGCCTATGAAAACGAAGTAGGATAGTATAAATGAATAAGCAAACATACACTGACCCCTGGTGCTCATGGCTGGGAGACCAGCTGTTGCCAAATAAAGATGTTCTGGTAGAACAGTTGATAAGACGTTATTAGGTGTTGGTTGTGTATTTCTCATCTTCTCTTTGTGGACATTTTGAGTGACAGTAGCACCTGAAAACCAAATGAAGAGGTTGAGCTGTGAGGTAAGTACATTATTCAACCCCAGAGGTATATCCCTCTGATCCTCACTTTCTAGGAAATTATCAAAGAATCCAGGGGTGAATATGCCAAGTGAAACATCTGATACCCCTCAAATTGAGGCTAGGAAAGTACATACAACAAAATTAACTTGTAGCATTCATCAAACTATGCCTCCTTAGGGAAACCAAGTAGGACAGTACAACTAAGAAGCAGACATACACAGACCTCTGGTCCTCGTGGATGAAATTCCAGCTGCCGCCATATTACCAAGACCTGCTGGAGCAGCTGACGAGACGTTGTGAGGTGCTAGTTGGCCATTATTTACCTTCGCTTCAGGGATATTGTGAGTGACTGCAGCATCTGGAAACCGAATGAAGTGGTTGAGCTGTGAGGTAAGGGCTTATGTCACTGCCACATGTATGTTTTTCTGACAAAGAGATTTAAGCAATTGTTCCATCACACAAGAGGCTGTATCAGGTGGCGATCTGAGACCCTTCAAGTTTAGGTCGGAAAAGATAATACAACCAAAGCACCTTTTTTCCTGCATGATACTGCATGTTTATGGAAACCAAGTAGCACAACGTAGTTAGTAAATGAATATGCAGAGATCCCTGGTACTCAGGGGTTGAATACCTGCTTCTGTGAAGTTCCTAAGCCCTGCTGTAATAGTTGACAAGAATTCATGAGGTGTTGTTTTGTCACTTTTCATCTTTTCTTCACAGACATTTTGAGCAATGGTAAAACCTGCAAACCACATGAAGAGTTTCACCTGTGAGCTAAGTGCATTATATCAGCCCTATAGGTCTATCTCTCTGACGCTCAGTTTCTAGGAAATTATCTAATAAAGCAGAGGAGGATATGCCAGGTGGCCCTGTGAGAACCCTCCAATTGATCCCACCAAAGTATATGCTATAAAACCACCTTCTACCTTTCATGAAATATGCAATCATATGGAAACCAGTGATGACACTACAACTAATTAAGAGACATACACAGATCCCTGGTACTCATGCATGGAAGAGCAGCTGCTACCATAAGACCAAGCAGTGGTGGAACAGGTGACATGAGATTACCAGTTTGGGATGGGCCATTTTCCATCTTCTCTTCATGTACATTGTGAGAGATGGTATCATCTGGAAACCAAAGGAAGATTTTGAGCTTGAAGTAAGTGAATTACGTCAATGCCACCGGTATATCCCACTGATGATCAGTTTCTGGGAAATTATTCCAAAAAGCAAAAGAACACATCAAATGATGATCTGCGGCTCCTCAAATTGAGGCCAAGAAAGACAATTCACAAAACAACCTTCTTCCCTTCATGGCACTATGCCTGCATATGGAAACCAAGGAGGACAGTACAAGTAAAAAATGAACATACACAGATCCCTGGTACTCATTGCTGGAATACCAGCTCCTGCCATATTAATAAACCATGCGAGAATATTTGGCCAGACGTTTTCCTGTTGCGGTTGGTCATTTTCCATCCTCTGTTCATGGACATTGTGACTGACGGTGGCATCTGGAAAACAAATGAAGAGGTCAAGATAGGAGTAGGTGCATTATGCCGCCCCCACAGGTATATCCCTCTGATGCTCAGCTCCTGAGAAATTTTTTCACAAATCAAGATGACATGAGCGGCATCTGGGACCCCTCAAACTGATATCAAGAAAGATAATACAACAAGATCTCCATCTCTCCTTCCTGACAATATACATGCATATGGAAACAAAGTAGGAAAATCCAACTAAAAAGTGAACATACACAGACCATCGGTACTCATGGCTGGAATAGCAGCTCCTGCCACATTAGTAAGTCCTATTAGAGCAGTTGATGAGATGTTGCCATGTTGGGGTTCGCCCTTTTCCATCTTCTCCTTAAGGACATTATAAGTTTTGCTAGCACCTGGAAACCAAATGAAGAGCTGTAAGTGTATTATGGTAACTCCACAGGTGTATCTGTGCTCAGTTTCTAGGAAATTATGTCACAAAGCAGAGGATATACCAGGTTGCCATCTGAGACCCCTGAAATTGAGGCCTGGAAACATAGTATAACACAACCACCTCCTACCTGTTTTGACACTTTACATGCATATGGAAACCAAGTAGGACAGTAATACTAACAAACAAACTTACCCAGATCCCTGGTACTCATGGATGAAATACCAGTGGCTGCCATATTATTAAGTCCTGGCTGAAGTGTCAACAACACGTTTTCAGGTGCTGGTTGGACATATTCCATCTTCTGTTCATGGGCGCTGTGAGTGATGGTAGCGTCTGGAAATCAAAGGAAGAGGTTGAGCTGTGAGGTAAGTGCATTAGGCCAAACCATAAGTATATCCCTCTGATGCTCACTTTCCATGAAATTATTTCATAAAGCAGGAGGATATATAAGGTGGTGTATATATCTGGGGCCCCTCAGATTTAGTTCAGAAAATATAATACAACAAAACCACCTGCTTCCCTTCAGAAGGCACTATGCATGCTTATGAAAAGCAAGTAGGACAGTACAACTTATAAGCGGACATATAGCGATCTCTGGGACTCATGGCTGGAATAGCAGTTGCTACCATATTACAAAGCCCTGTGGAATCAGTTGACAAGACGTTACCAGGTTGGGGCTGGCCATTTTTCCTTCTCTCTTCATTGATATTGTGAGTGACGGTAGCATCTGGAAACCAAATGAAGAGTTCAAGCTCTGAGGAAAGTGCATTATGTCAACCCCACAGGTATATCCCTCTGGTGGTCAGTTTCTATGAAATTAACCCATAAAGCAGGACATATCAGGTGGAAAATGAGACCCCAGGAATTCAGACCAGAAACAATAATAAAACAAAACCACCGTCTTCCCTGCATGTCACTGCATGCATACGGAAACCCACTAGGACAGTATAACTAGTAAACAAACATACGCTGATCCCCAGTACTCAGGGGTGGAATACCAGCCCCTGCGAAATTTATAAGCCCTTCTATAACGGTTGACAAGAATCTATCAGGTGCCATTTGTTCATTTTTTATCTTCTCTTCACAGACATTCTGAGTAACAGTAGAATCTGGAAACCAAAGGGAAAGGTTGAGCTGTGATGTAAATGCATTATGTCAGTCCCACAGGTGTATCCCTCTGATGCTCAGTTTCTACGAAATTATATAAGAAACAGGGTAGGATATGGCTGGGCACGGTGGCTCACGTCTGTAATCCCAGCACTTTGGAAGGCTGAAGCAGGTGGATCTCGAGGTCAAGAGATCAAGACCATCCTGGCCGACACGGTGAAACCCTGTCTCTACCAAAAATGCAAATATTAGCTGGGCGTGGTGGTGCATGCCTGTTATCCCAGCTACTCAGGAGGCTGAGGCAGGAGAATCACTTGAACCCGGGAGGTGGAGATTGCAGCGACCGAGATAGCATCACTGTGCTCCAGCCTGGGCGACAGAGTGAGAATCAGTTTTGAAAGAAAAAAAAAAGAGAGAGAGAGAGAGAAATAAATAAAGGGAGATAATGAGAGGAAGGAAGGAAGGAAGGAAGGAAGGAAGGAAGGAAGGAAGGAAGGAAGGAAGATATGCGGCCATCTGAGACCCCTCAAATTGAGAGTAGGAAAGAAAATACAACAAATCCGACTTCTACCATTCATGAACATATGCATGTTAGGGAAACCAACTATTCAGTACTACTAATTAAAAGACATACACAGATCCCTGATACTCATGGATGGAATACCAGCTGCAGTCATATGACCAAGGCATAGTGGAACAGTTGACAAGACTTTATCAGTTTGGGGTTGGCCATTTTCCATCTTCTGTTCATGGACATATTGAGTGACAGTAGCATCTGAAAACCAAACAAAGAGGTTGAGCTGTGAGGTAAGTGCATTATGACAACCTCACTGGTATATCCCTCTGATCTTCACTTTCTAGGAAATTATCTGATAAAGCAGGAGCAGACATCATATAATGATTCGAGTTCCATCAAATTGAGGTCGGGAAAGATAATTCCCCAAAACCACCTTCTTCTCTTCATGACATTACCCATGCATATGGAATCCTAATAGGATACTACATCTAATAAACAAACAGACACACATCTCTGGTACTCATCACTAGAATACCAGCTCCTGGCATATAAATAAGCTGTGACAGAACATTTGACAAGACACTATCTGGTTGCAGTTAACCATTTTCCATCCTTTCTTCATGGATATTGTGATTGACGGTAGTAGGTGGAAACCAAGTGAAGAGGTTGAGCTCTGAAGTAAGTGCATTATGTCAACCCCACAGGAATATCCCTCTGATGCTCAGTTTCTAGAAAATTATCTAAAAAATCAGGAGAGAATATGCCAGGTGGCCATCTGATATCCCCCAAATGGAGGCTAGGAAAGAATATGCAACAAAACCACCTTCTACCGTTCATGAAAATATGCCTGCTTATGGAAATCAGGTAGGATAGTACAATAAAGAAGCAGAGATACACAGATCTCTGGTCCTCGTGGATGAAATTCTAGGGGCTGCCAAATTACCAAGACC
This sequence comes from Callithrix jacchus, assembly GCF_049354715.1. Classification (NCBI taxonomy): domain Eukaryota; kingdom Metazoa; phylum Chordata; class Mammalia; order Primates; family Cebidae; genus Callithrix; species Callithrix jacchus. The sequence continues at coordinate 132,269,978 of NC_133524.1, read as the reverse complement.
TGGTGGAGCAGTTGAAAAGACGGTATGAGGTGCTGGCTGGCCGTTATTCATCTTCTCTTCATGGACGTTATGAGTCACCGCAGCATCTGGAAACCAAATGAAGTGGTTGAGCTGTGTGTTATGTGCATTATGTCAACCGCACAGGCATACACCTCAGATGCTCAGTTTCTAGGAAATTATCTCATAAAGGAGGAGGACATACCAGTTAGCAATCTCAGAACCCTAAAATTGAGGCCAGAAAAGATAATACAACAAAATTACCATCTTCCATCATGACGCCATGCATGTATATGGAAACCAAATAAGACAGTATAACAAGTGAACAAACTTACACTGATCGCCGAAACCCAGGGATGAAATACCAGCTGCTGTCATATTAATAAGCGCTGATGGAACAGTTGGAAAGACATTATCGGGTGTTGGTTGGCCATTTTTAACCTTTTCTTCACAGACATTGTGAGTGACGCTAGCATCTGGAAACCAAATGAAGAGGCTCAGTTACAAGATAGGTGTGTTTTGTCCCATCATCCCGGAGAGACAGCTATGTTTGAATCAGTTTCTATGGAATTATTCATTTCACGAAACAGAAGGACTTACCACATGGAAGCATGTATCAGGTCAGATTACACAATAAAACTACGTATGTATCTCTTGGCATAACGATGGTATGTAGTAAGTACGACAGTAGAATAAATATTCACAGATTTCTTGCACTCATCATATTGTATCATCCTGCTGCTGCCCTTTACAATTCTCACTTGATATCGCTTTTACAGTTCACCTATACATGCCATGCTGTGTGCAGCAGGAAAGCCAGACTAAGTGAGGCCTTGTTAACTTGCCTCCTTTCTACCTCAAATATTCTGAGAAAATAGAGGTGGCTATTGGAGTTGAACACTCTTATCTCAACTCCATCATCACACATCCCTAGTTTTTACGTGATTCTACAGATCCTCCCCTTTTGTCTGGAAAAGTAACATTCTTTTTACTCCAGGTCTGTCACCTCTTTCATTTATTCATTGTCTGTGGCAGGCGGCATGCCAGGAGCTGGGGATCAGCAGTAAAGAGGACGGAGAGCAACGGTCCCTGCCTTTGTGGGACTCATATCACTACGGGGCAGTCAGACAGGACATACACAATGAGGAAATGAAACAAGCAGCATTGGGCTGGTGTCTGGGAAGTAGTCCACAGGCCTGAGGGAGACAGCAGCAGAGGGAGCCTCAGGGGCTCTGGCTCCTTGGGCAGAGCCATCTGAAGAAGTGCCATTGGACAGGGCTTGGAGGAAAAAGCAGAGCCTCCTGTGCAGAGGCAGAGGGAGACTTCCAGACTGCGGTGAGGCCAAGGGTAGAAGCTGGAGTGGGAATGGACTGGGCACTACAGGGTGTTAGACAGAGGCAAAGAGAGCCAGGAGGAAATGGATGGGACCCTTGTTAGGAGAGGGAGAGTTGAGGATGGGGTTTTAGGAGGGAAATGGCATGCTGACATAATTTTCTAGCCACAGGGTTAGAGAGTATGCTACAGATGAGGGATGATTAGAAACAGAGCTAAGAAGATGTTGTACTACCTTGGTCAGCGATCACGGCAGTGTGCACTGGAGGGATAGAGGGAAATGGTGGGATGCAGGGTTTATACTGGGCATTGACTGCTGAACTGATAAGAGATTGGAAATGAGAGAATAATAAAAGAATCATAAGAGAAATCATAAGTGACTTTAAGTATTTTGGGGTGACCTACTAAGTAAAAGTATACCAGGGATGTTCAGGAGGGGTTAGGCAACCGACTACGGGAGCGGAATGCTGCCAACTCTTCCTGATTCTGGTTCAGTGACCTTATGTCGACAGCTTGAACTAGGCCATGGTGGGATTATTTGTACCGCGGACAGCTGAAAACTCTAAAACCAGGACTTCTGAATCCCCCATACCTGTGATCAGCTGCTTGTTACACCTTTGTGGATGTTTCACCTAATGGACAGTGTCTTTATCTGAAACAGTGAAGGCTGCAAGTAAAGTGTTTTTGGAGAGAGGGAGGTCAGAAATTTGAACTTGCAGAGCTGGTTGAAATGCAGATGCCTATTAGACACCCTATAGAGATACAACACGTGTAGTTGTTTATGAGTTTGGATTTCAGGAGCAAGTCGTAGCCTAGAAGTTTAATGGTGACAGTTCTTGAAGTGTGAATCATTTAAAATTCTAAGACAGCATGACATCACCTAAGGAGATAGGATATTGAAGAGAAGAGAGGCTAGGATCAAGTTTTAGTGCGCTGAAATATTTAGAGGTGGGAAGCAAGAGGAGAAAAACAAAAAAGGAGAAGGAAAATGAGCCCTTAGTAACAGAGTAAGAAATCCAGGTGTCTGGGGACCCAAGAAGTTTTCCGTGCAGGAGGGCGTAAACAACTGTGTCACATGCTGTTGAGGAATTGATGTCAAAGTGCCACAAACATGGCGACCTTGATGGCACTATTTTCATTGGAGTAGACTAAGAAGAAGCCATACTGCACTGGGTTAGAGAGGAGTGTGTGGACAGGCGGAAAGTGAGCAGACCTGTCCTCTTGTTGTGCCCACCACCTCCTTCTGCCTCAGGAACCTGCTTTATTCATCTCACGCTTGCAGTAACTGCAAATTGTTGCACCTAATTAGAACCTTGCCCTTCCACTTGCAAACGTGCTCATATCTGTTCATCCTTCAATGACAAGGCCACAAATGTCCTTTGACACGATTGAAGCCCAAAGATTGGATTCCCCCTCAGCTTCCTGTTGGTGTAACCACAGGGACGTACCCTGCCTTGTCGTAGAATAATAGCATCTCTTGGATTTTCTGGAACGACTCCTTTTCCTTCGATGCCTTCTTGCAGCCTGATTTACTTTGTCACTCCTCATTTGCTGAAAAACATCAGTGAACATATTCCATTAAAGACAAATACAACCATTGCAAAGTCACAGTCTTCATATGCATACACAGCCATGCATTTATATCATTAAGATTTAGCCAAAGGTCAAAGATTCATCATCACACACGATGCTCCCAGAAGAGGCAAGCCAACTCTAATGTAGTTTCAGTGAAACAAGCGAAGGCAAAATACAAGGTGTTATCCAAAATCAAACATGGTACAGTCATGATTAATCAGAGTGCTTGGTGAATGAGTGGCTTTCATCAACCAAGACAAGAAACATGCTTATCTCTCTAATGTAGTACACATAATTGTCTCTCAGCCCTTGTTAGGGGACAAAAAAAAGCAAATTCCGTTTTTATTTTTTAGTTGTTGAACGTTACTTATTGACAAATACTGATTAACACTTTATTCGATAATATATGTAGACAGTAAAAGTTAACATCGATGAAAAAGGTAAATTTTCCCACCTCCAACCTTATGGAGACTCAAATATGTTCATTTTGGAGCCAGGCAGGGGCAGGAGGTGCTTTGAAATATTGGTGGTAAATAAAACATGAAATTGAAGGATATACTAGGTTAACTAAAAGGTCCTGCCATCAAAAGATAACCCGAGAATATGCTCCTGCCTACTTAGAATGTACTATTTGGCACTATTTCTACTGAAACTATATCAAAAAATTGAAAAGGAGGGACTCCTACTACATTTTAGGAGACCAGCATCGTCTGGATACCAAAATCTGGCAGCGATACAGCAACAACAAACACTTCAGGCTGTGTTCCTGTTGAACAATAACGGAAAAAATCCTTAATAAAATACTGGCCAACTGAATCGAGCAGCACATCAAAAAACTTATCTACCATGATCAAGTTGGCTTCATTGCCAGGACTCAAGGTCAGTTCAGAATAGGTAAATCAAGAAATGTAATTCATCACATAAATAGAACTAAAGGCAAAAACCACATGATTATCTCAATGGATACAGAAAAGGCCTTTGATAAAATTCAACACCCCCTTATATTAAAAGCTCTCGGGCCGGGCGCGGTGGCTCAAGCCTGTAATCCCAGCACTTTGGGAGGCCGAGGCGGTTGGATCACGAGGTTAAGAGATGGAGACCATTCTGCTCAAAATGGTGAAACCCCGTCTCTACTAAAAATACAAAAAATTAGCTGGGCATGGTGGCGCGTGCCTGTAATCCCAGCTACTCGGGAGGCTGAGGCAGGAGAATTGCCTGAACCCAGGAGGCGGAGGTTGCGGTGAGCCGAGATCGCGCCATTGCACTCCAACCTGGGTAACAAGAGCGAAACTCCGTCTCTAAAAATAAAAAAAGCTCTCAAAAAACCAGGTATTGAATGAACACATCTCGAAACAGTAAGAGCCATATATGACAAACTCACAGCCAATAGCATATCGAATGGGAAAAAGCTGGAAGCATTCCTCTTGAAACTTGCACGAGACAAGGATGCCCTCCCTCACCAGTCCTATCCAACATAGTATCAGACGTTCTGGCCAGGGCAATCAGGCAAGACAAAGAAATAAAGGGTATTCAAATAGGGAAAGAGGACATGAAGTTATCTTTCGTTGCAGATGACATGGCCCCATATATAGAAAATACCATCATCTCAGTCCAAAAGTTTCTGAAGATGATAAGCAACTTCAGCAAACTCTCATGATATAAAATCCATGCGCAAAAATTGCTAGCATCCCTATATACCAAAAACAGGCAAGCAGAGAGCCAAATCATGAATGAACTCCCATTCACAATGGCTAAAAAAAAAAAAAGATATATGCACACGTATATTCACTGCAGCACTATTCACAATAGCAAAGATGTGGAATCAACCCAAATGGCCATCAATGATAGACTGGATCAAGAAAATGTAGTACATATACACCATGGACCACTATGCAGCCATAAAAAGGAATGAGATCATGTCCTTTGCAGAAACATTGACGGAGCAGGAAGCCATTATCCTCAACAAACTAATGCAGAGAAAGAAAACCAAAGAGTGCGTGTTCTCACTTTTAAGTGGGAGCTGAATGATGAGAACACACAGACACATCAGGTAGGGCAACACACGCTGGGTCTTTCTGGGGGAGGGCTGGGGGGAGAGAGTACATCAGGAAGAATAGCTAATGGATGCTGGGCTTAATACCAAGGTGATTGATTGACAGGTGCAGCAAACCACCGTGCCACACATTTACCTATGTAACAAACCTCCATATCCTGCACATGTACCCCAGAACTTAAAATAATAGGTGAAGTAATAACGAATATGCTCCTGCATTAAATAGGAAAGAGTATCAGCATATATTTAATGAAATACGTATAATATATATATCATGTAATATATAGAACGTATATAATATATAATTTTGATTTTAAAATTTTCCAAAGCATTTTCACATCCTATAAAAGAGGAGCTGAGAATGTGTGAAGACATTTTTACTGAACATTTACTACCCTCCAGGTACTGTTCTAAATGCTTTGCATGTATTAACTCAATCCTTGGCCAATCCCTATGAGTGAGGTGTGATTCTTATCTCTTTCCTTAAGAAAGCGAAGATAAAGGCACGGAAAATTAGGGAAGAGTCTAATTAATTGAGGAGTGGGAAAGAATATAGACTCTGGAGTCAGAAAGATATGTGTTCGAACCCTGGCTCTGTGTCCTACCATGTGTCATGTAGGGCAAGCCATTTGACCGCTGTCAGCCTTGATTTCTCATTAAAGGCGAGATAGTAATACACATCTGCAGAACAATTATGAGCATTAAATGTGATCATTAAAAACATCAGCTCCTAGTCCAATGAATCTACTCTTGGACCAAAAAGTTCCCATTTTATGTTCACATGAGAATTCCTGTGTCATATTCTTATCTTTTAAATCAAGAGAATTAACCCATATAGTTTATATTCATCTTTCCACTGAGAAAATACTTATACTAAGAATGTCACAATTAGGGCAGAAATAGAAAGTTATCTTACCTGGCCATCATTTGTAAGCACAGAGCCAACAGTGTGACGTTTTCCAGGTGGAGTTGGCTGACTCGTTTGAAGTGGAGAAACCGGCATCTGCAGATATGTCTGATAATTATCTCTGTGTGTTACTAGAACACTTTCATTTATACCTGGAACATAACTGGCACATAAATTGGCACTATACAGCTGAAATATATGATCCTCCTGAGAGCACATGATCACAGACTGTTTTAGCAATGGGTGCCTTGGTAGCAAACAGAGTTTAGAATCTCATATCTAGAATCTATATCGTGTTCTGTGATCTATAAATCTCACTTTATCTAAGTGATGACTCACGCTACCATCACGACTTCCTGTAGGTTCACACCACTAGGTTAAACAAATCCCTTATGCCTCCAGCTTAGTTTGAGAACAGAATGACCTTCCTTATGCCACCATCCCGACTAAAAGATCTATAATTCTAAATAGTAATACTTAAATATTTAGAATGCCAATTTTTGTAATTCCACAAGTTCATCTTTTCAGGCTTAAAGGAGAAGTATGTATTAATGAGCACATACACTTTCCTAGTTGTCCTACCTGCCCATCATTTGTAAAGCCATAGCCAACTGTATGAAGTTGTTCAGGTGGAGAAGGGTGTAGGCTACATGGCATTCTCTTACCTTCCAGGGAACGCTGAGTAGCGGGCCTAACCCTCTTTGGAAAATTTGATGAAATCTACAGATATTTTCCCCTGGAGAAGTACCCTTACACACAAACTTGGTGTGCAAATTCAGAAGTGTGACCAGCCTAAGATCCGATTAGATTAGTGGACAGGTGACCGCACACAAAATCACCAAATTAGCGGTAAAGAGGGTTTATAAACTGCTGCCAATTATCCTGGATATTATCAGTTTTGTGATTTCCATATAAACAAGGAATTCTCTGCCAAACTCACAGCAGTAAGCAGTGTGATATAGTATTTGTGTGTGCAATCTCTGGAATCTGACATACCTAGATTTTGTCACTTTCCAACTGGTTAAACCTGAAAGAGCTACTTAAATGTGCACCCTAAGATTCTATTTCCGTAAAATGGGCATAAAACAGTACCTAACTCATGGTGCTCTTATAAGGATTATCAGAGATAAAGCACAAAGAGGATAGTGAATGTGCTGGTTGATACATACTTCGAAGCTTTAAAAAAATAAATTTGGGGGATTAAGTGAAAATGAGAAGTCTAAATATTAAAAAAACAAACTTCTCATGCAAAAAACACCTTCTTACAAACTAGATTTATATTTTCAAAATTAATAAAACCTGGTACAAAAAACTTGTCTGGTTTCAGCATACCAAATTTCCTTCTGGTTAACTGGTCGAAAATGACTACTACTTGGCAATATCATAAGCATTTCTATATGTTTAAGGTTTCAAATCCTCCTTTATGAAACAAACCATTTGTTATTCCTGAAGTTTTAAACTGATGTATTTCATACTAGCAAGCAGAAAGAGGGGAATGATGAAAGTTAAAGAAAATCAGTGAAATAAAAATCAATGAAATAAAAAATTGGTTCACAGAATAGTTGGAAAAAAAAAAAAACTATCTTATCTTTCAACTTGACTGACCAAGAATAAAAGAAAGAACTACACAGATTACCAAAATCAAGAATGAAAAGGGTGTTATGAATACTGACCTTACATAAATTAAAAGGGGCCAGGCGCGGTGGCTCACTCGCCTAATCCCAGCACTTTGGGACGCCGAGACCAGCGGATCACCTGAGGTCAGGAGTTTGAGACCAGCCTGGCCAACATGGTGAAACCCCGACTCTACTAAAATACAAAAAATCAGCCGGGCGTGATGGTGCCACCTGTAACCCCAGCTACCCAGGAGACCGAGACAGAAGAAGTGCTTGAACCAGAAAGTCAGAAGAAGTAATGAGCCCAGATCGCGCCACCGCACTCCATCTTCAGCAAAAGATCGAGACACCGTCTCACGTGCACACACACGCAAAGAAAGCGAGAAATTTAAAGACATACATTATGAACACCTTTATGCCAACAAATTAAACAACGTAGGTGAAACAGAGAAATTCCTAGAGAACAAATTAGTGACTCAAAAGAAATAGAAATTTGCAATAGGACTATAGCATGGAAAGGTATTTAATTAGTAATTTAAAATCTCCCCACAAATGGAAGGCAAGCCGAGGTGGTTTCTCATGTAAATTCTATCAAACATTTAAGGAAGAAGTAATACCAATACTTAGCAAAGGATTTCAAACGAATAAAGGAGGAAGGAACACTACTTCATTCTATGAGGCCAATATTACCCTGATATCAAAGCCAGACAAACATATTATAAGATGTTTTTGCCCGTCAGCTCCAAATTCACCCTTTGATTCCGCTGTGTGAGGTTCCGCGTTCCTCTGCCTATGTCCGCCGTACTGCCGATACCGAAGGCTGCGCGTAAAGAGGGTTAGAGTTAGCGAAGGGCGGGGACGCCACGCTTCCCGGTTCTTCCGGTTGGCGCCGGCGGTCTCGCAGTGCACGAGGCTTCACTTCGGGACTCTGGCCCCCCCAACAGGCTCCCAGTGTTCGGCTGGGGCGGGGCCCGCGGTGGCCGGCAGCTTCCCTGCCTTCTGCCTCCCTTGAGCCTTACCAGATTGGTGCTTCTGGTGGGACGCCTCCCAAGGAGCATCACTCACAGGCATCCGGGGCACACTTCCCATAACTCCCAGAGAGCAAGTTTCTAGAAAGTTCCAGCAGTGGGGAGGCGCCACAACTTCTCTGCCATTTTGGGAAGTGCAGCCGCAGCTCCTCTGGCAAGGTCAAGACTTCACGACTATGTAAGTGGGCAGTTTTTCCCTGGATGCTTTAATTTCTCCCCAGAATGTGTCCTTTTTCCTAGGAAAGCTTCTTTTCTGGGGTGTTCTTTGTCCGGTGAGTGGTACGGCTTCGCTCTGTGGACACTACCATGGGCGCGTGTGTCAGCTGTCGGGGAGCCTTTTCCTTGGACACCCCGTCTCGGTTATGTTGTGGGGCTGGGGAGCTTTTCTTGGGGACTCCCTCTTAGTGATGCGACGAACTTTTCCTGCTGCAATGACTGAACCCAAGGGTGGGGACCCTACATTGGTCGCCTGTGTCACCTTCGGGTGCGGCGGTGTTTCTTCCCCGCTTGGCCACGACCCTGCGGGGAGACTCTGCCTTAGGGACTCTGTCTGTGTTCGGGGCTGGGGTGAGGGTGGCTGTCCTGCGGACACATGATCACTGCCCTGTGGGTTCACTCTCTGTCGCGGGGTTTATCTCAGCCCGCGAGATACTCTTCGCTGGGTGCTGATGTCAGCCGTGGGGCACATTTGGCCTTGGATGTTGCTCACTCTCAGCTAGGATGTGTTGGCTTTTCTTTGGATCTGTTTATCCCCGATTGGGACGCCTATCGGATGCTTTCTCTTGGTGCTGGGTTTTTAAATTATTATCTGTGGGTGCTGTCTCCCAGTGCTGCGAGGGAGTGGGGTGCTGTTTCTTGGATTCTCTAAGCCTATGGTGGGACTCTCAGAGCTCTGTGTCAGCCATGAGGGAGGCCACCTGACCTTGGGAGCTCTATCTGGCCCCGGGTTGGGGTGCTTTTCCTCCGTTGGTTCTCAGTCGTGAAGGAGCTCTTTCCCCGGGAACTATCTCACCTTTCAGCCGTACCCATCGGGTGTCTGTGTAGGAAACATTTCTGTCCAGAAATGTTTGAAGGTTCCAGATGCACATCCTGGGTGTGCAATTAGTCTTTCATTTCAGCCACTCTGATGGGTGTGCAGTGATCTCTCCTTATGTCTGCATTTGCTGTTTTGGGCATGCCGCCAAGTCTGGCTAATCGTTGTATTTTTTGGTAGAGATGGCGTTTCGCCAAGTTGCCCAGGCTGGTCTCGAACCCTTGGGCTCAAGTGGCCTCTGCCTGCATCAGCCTCCCAAGGTGCTGGGATTACAGGTATGAGCCACTGTGCCCAGCTATTTATTATTTTTAGAGCACTTTTTAAATGTGTTTATTCGCCATTTAAATATGTCTTTTACGATGTCCCTTTTCAGCACTTTTCCTCCAAATTTTATTGAGATATTTGTATTTTAAAAATGGATTCGTGGTTTACATATATGTTCTGGGTTTCAGTTAGACACATACACACAGGCATATATGTACATGTATTAAAATACACACACAATTTTAGTATCTTCTACAAATCTGTTTTGCTTTTACACTATCTCAATATTGTGTTTTAGATGAACAGATTCTCTTAATTTTATTAATCAGTTTCTTGTTTAGGGCTGGTGCTTCCTATTATTTTAAGAATAATCTTTGCCTCGCCCAATGCCATGATGATAATATTCTAAGCTGTCTTTTAGATCTCCCATTCATCTCAAATAAATTTTCATGGATTGGAGTAAAGTCATAGTCTGGGTATATTTTATGTGATGATTAAAGTCATATTTGAGTATGACTCTTATGAATGAGTACTCAGCTGTTTCCTGCACGTTTTATTGCAATGTTTATTTTTTAAAATTGATTTGAAATTCTGGTTATATTCTGGATTCCACTCATTTTTTTGTCAGATATATACATACATATGATTAATGTATATTTTTATATATAACCTATACTATATATTATATAATATGTAATCTACAGATATGCTTTGCTTTTTCACTCCTAAGACTGTCTTTTGAGGAATACAAGTTTTACATTTAATTATGTCTAATTAAACAATGTATTCTTTATCGTTAGTGCCTTTTTATCCTAATCAAAAATACCTTGGCCTATTCTAAAGCTGTAACACTAATATCTTATGTTTTTTACTGGATTTACTATCCATCTTTAGTAACTTTTTCTGGAGTGGGATGGGGTAAGAGTCCAAGTTTGTATTTTCCCTGCATTTATGAAGTGCATTTTTTAAAAACACTAGTCTTTCCACTCTTCTGTGGTAAATCTAGCTGTTTTCCATTTCTAGATCCTTTCTGGCCTCCATGTCCTCTACCTTTAGTGTATTTGTCTGTCATTGCTCTAATACCATACTATTTCAATTACTCTACCGTTATGGTAAATCTCATGTTTAGTAGTGTATGTCTACAAACTTAGTTCTTTTTCTTAAATATTGTCTTAGCTTTTCCAAATATATATATGTTCCTTTTTCTCCGCAACCTTGCCAGCATCTGTAGTTTTTTGACGTTTTAATAATCGCCATTCTGACTAGTGTGCGATGGTATCTTATTATGGTTTTGATTTGCATTTCTCTAATGATCAGTGATGTTGAGCTTTTCTTCATATGTTTGTTGGCCGCATGAATATCTTCTTTTGAGAAGTGTCTGTTCACGTCCTTTGCCTACTTTTTAATGGGGTTGTTTAATTTTCTTTTGTAAATGTGTTTAAGTTTCTTGTAGACTCTGGATATTAGACCTTTGTCAGATAGACAGATTGCAGAAGTTTTCTCCCATTCTGTAGGTTGTCTGTTCACTCTGATTATTGTTCATTTTGCTCTGCAGAAGGCTTTTAGTTTCATTAGATACCATTTGTCAGATTTTTATTTTGTTGCCATGGCTTTTGGCATTTCTGTCATGAAATCTTTGGCCGAACTTATGCCCTGAATAATATTGCCTTGATTTTCTTATAGGGTTTTTATAGTTTTGGATGTTACATTTAAGTATTTAATCCATCTTCCGTTAATTTTTGTATAAGTTGTAAGGAAGGGGCCCAGTTTCAATTTTTGTATATGGCTAGCCAATTCTCCCAGTATCATTAATTAAATAGGGAATCCTGTCTCCATTGCTTATTTTTGTCAGGTTTGTCAAGATCAGATGTTTATCATTGTGTGATCTTACTTCCAAGTTCTCTGTTCTGGTCCATTGGTCCATGTATCTGTTTTTCTACCAGTACCATGCCGTCTTGGTTACTGTTGCCCCATGGTATAGTTTGAAGTTAGGTAGCATGATGCCTCCAGCTTTCTCCCTTTTGCTTAGGATTGTCTTGGCGATTGTGGCCTTTTTGGGGGGGATCCATATGAAAATTAAAAGGGTTTCTTCTACTTCTGTGAAGAATGTCCATGGTAGTTTAATGGGAATAGCATTGAATCTCTCAATTACTTTGGGCAGTATGGCCATTTTCACGATATTCATTCTTCCTATCCATGAGCACGGAGTGTTTTTCCATTTGTTTGTGTCCTCTTCGATTTCTTTGAGCAGTGGTTTGAAGTTCTCTCTGAGGAAGTCCTTCACTTCCCTTGTTAGCTGTATTCATAAGTATTTTCTTCTTTTTGTAGCAATTGTGAATGGGAGTTCATTCATGATTTGGCTCTCTGCTTGCCTGTTTTTGGTATATAGGGATGCTAGCAATTTTTGCGCATGGATTTTATATCATGAGAGTTTGCTGAAGTTGCTTATCATCTTCAGAAACTTTTGGACTGAGATGATGGTATTTTCTATATATGGGGCCATGTCATCTGCAACGAAAGATAACTTCATGTCCTCTTTCCCTATTTGAATACCCTTTCTTTCTTTGTCTTGCCTGATTGCCCTGGCCAGAATGTCTGATACTATGTTGGATAGGACTGGTGAGGGAGGGCATCCTTGTCTTGTGCAAGTTTCAAGAGGAATGCTTCCAGCTTTTTCCCATTCGATATGATATTGGCTGTGAGTTTGTCATATATGACTCTTACTGTCTTGAGATGTATTCATTCAATACCTGGTTTCTTTAGAGCTTTTTTTTTTTTTTTTTTTTTTTTTTTGAGACGGAGTTTCGCTCTTGTTACCCAGGTTGGAGTGCAATGGCGCAATCTCGGCTCACCACAACCTCCGCCTCCTGGGTTCAGGCAGTTCTCCTGCCTCAGCCTCCCGAGTAGCTGGGATTACAGGCGTGCGCCACCATGCTCAGCTAATTTTTTGTATTTTTAGTAGACATGGGGTTTCACCATGTTGAGCAGGATGGTCTCGATCTCTTAACCTCGTGATCCACCCGCCTCGGCCTCCCAAAGCGCTGGGATTACAGGCTTGAGCCACCGCGCCCAGCCCAGGAGCTTTTAATATAATGGGATGTTGAATTTTATCAAAGGCCTTTTCTGCATCCATTGAGATAATCATGTGGTTTTTGCCTTTAGTTCTATTTATGTGATGAATTACATTTCTTGATTTACCTATTCTGAACTGACCTTGAGTCCTGGCAATGAAGCCAACTTGATCATGGTAGATAAGTTTTTTGATGTGCTGCTCGATTCAGTTGGCCAGTATTTTATTAAGGATTTTTGTGTCATTGCTCATCAGGAACACAGCCTGAAGTGTTTGTTGTTGCTGTATCTCTGCCAGATTTTGGTATCCGGATGATGCTAGTCTCCTAAAATGTAGTAGGAGTCCCTCCTTTTCAATTTTTTGATATAGTTTCAGTAGAAATAGTGCCAAATTGTACTTTTTAAGTAGGCAGGAGCATATTCTCGGGTTATCTTTTGATGGCAGGACCTTTTAGTTAACCTAGTATATCCTTCAATTTCATGTTTTATTTACCACCAGTATTTCAAAGCACCTCCTGCCCCTTCCTGGCTCCAAAATGAACATATTTGAGTCTCCATAAGGTTGGAGGTGGGAAAATTTACCTTTTCAATCGATGCTACCTTTCACTGTCTACCTATATTATCTAATAATATATTAATCAGTATTAGTTAATAAGTAACTTTCAACAACTAAAAAATAAAAACGGTATTTGCTATTATTTGCCCCCTAACAAGGGCTGAGAGACAATTATGTGTACTACATTAGAGAGATAAGCATGTTTCTTGCCTTCGTTGATGAAAGCCACTCATTCCCCAAGCACTCCGATTAATCATGAGTGTACCATGTTTGACTTTGGAAAACACCTTGTATTTTGCCTTCGCTTGTTTCATTGAAACTACATTATAGTTGGCTTGCCTCTTCTGCGAGCATCGTGTGTGATGATGAATCTTTGACCTTTGGCTAAAACTTAATGATATAAATGCATGGCTGTGTATGCATATGAAGACTGTGACTTTGCAATGGTTGTATTTGTCTTTAATGGAATATGTTCACTGATGTTTTTCAGCAAATGAGGAGTGACAAAGTAAATCAGGCTGCAAGAAGGCATCGAAGGAAAAGGAGACGTTCCAGAAAATCCAAGAGACGCTATTATTCTACGACAAGGCAGGGTACGTCCCTGTGGTTACACCAACAGGAAGCTGAGGGGGAATCCAATCTTTGGGCTTCAATCGTGTCAAAGGACATTTGTGGCCTTCTCCTTGAAGGATGAACAGATATGAGCACATTTGCAAGTGAAAGGGCAAGGTTCTAATTAGGTGCAACAATTTGCAGTTGCTGCAAGCGTGTGATGAATAAAGCAGGTTCCTGAGGCAGAAGGAGGTGGTGGGCACAACAAGAGGACAGGTCTGCTCACTTTCCGCCTGTCCACACACTCCTCTCTAACCCAGTGCAGTATGGCTTCTTCTTAGTCTACTCCAATGAAAATAGTGCCATCGAGGTCGCCATGTTTGCTGCACTTTGACATCAATTCCTCAGCCGCATGTGACACAGTTGTTTACGCCCTCCTGCACGGAAAACTTCTTGGGTCCCCAGACACCTGGATTTCTTACTCTGTTACTAAGGGCTCATTTTCCTTCTCCTTTTTTGTTTTTCTCCTCTTCCTTCCCACCTCTAAATATTTCAGGGCACCAAAACTTGATCTTAGCCTCTCTTCTCTTCAATATACTATCTCCATAGGTGATGTCATGCTGTCTTAGAATTTTAAATGATTCACACTACAAGAACTGTCACCATTAAACTTCTAGGCTACGACTTGCTCCTGAAATCCAAACTTATAAACAACTACACGTGTTGTATCTCTATAGGGTGTCTAATAGGCATCTACATTTCAACCAGCTCTGCAAGTTCAAATTTCTGACCTCCCTCTCTCCAAAAATACTTTACTCACAACCTTCACTGTTTCAGTTAAAGACACTGTCCATTAGGTGAAACATCCACAAAGGTGTAACAAGCAGCTGATCACAGGTATGGGGGATTCAGAAGTCCTGGTTTTAGAGTTTTCAGCTGTCCACAGTAGAAATAATCCCACCATGGCCTAGTTCAAGCTGTCGACATAAGGTCACTGAACCAGAATCAGGAAGAGTTGGCAGCATTCCGCTCCCGTAGTCGGTTGCCTAACCCCTCCTGCACATCCCTGGTATACTTTTACTTAGTAGGTCACCCCAAAATACTTAAAGTCACTTATGATTTCTCTTATGATTCTTTTATTATTCTCTCATTTCCAATCTCTTATCAAGTTCAGCAGTCAATGCCCAGTATAAACTCTGCATCCCACCATTTTCCGCTATCACTCCAGTGCACACTGCCGTGATCGCTGACCAAGGTAGTACAACATCTTCTTGGCTCTCTTTCTGATCTTCCCTCATCTGTAGCATACTCTCTAACCCTGTGGCTAGAAAATTAGGTCAGCATGCCATTTCCCTCCTAAAATCCCATCCTCAACTGTCCCTCTCCTAACAAGGGTCCCATCCATTTTCTCCTGGCTCTCTTTGCCTCTGTCTAACACCCTGTAGTGCCCAGTCCATTCCCACTCCAGCCCCTACCCTTGGCCTCACCGCAGTCTGGAACTCTCCCTCTGCCTCTGCACAGAAGGCTCTGCTTTTTCCTCCAAGCCCTGTCCAATGGCACTTCTTCAGATTGCTCTGCCCAAGGAGCCAGAGCCCCTGAGGCTCCCTCTGCTGCTGTCTCCCTCAGGCATGTGGACTACTTCCCCGACACCAGCCCAATGCTACTTGTTTCATTTGCTCATTGTGTATGTCCTGTGTGACTGCCCCATGGGGATATGAGTCCCACAAAGGCAGGGACCGTTGCTCTCCGTCCTCTTTACTGCTGATCCCCAGCTCCTGGCATGCCGCCTGCCACAGACAATGAATAAATGAAAGAGGTGACAGACCTGGAGTAAAAAGAATGTTACTTTTCCAGACAAAAGGGGAGGATCTGTAGAATCACGTAAAAACTCGGGATGTGTGACAATGGAGTGGAGATAAGAGTGTTCAACTCCAATAGCCACCTCTATTTTCTCAGATTATATGATGTAGAAAGGAGGCAAGTTAACAAGGCCTCACTTAGTCTGGCTTTCCTGCTGCGCACAGCATGGCTTGTATAGGTGAACTATAAAAGCGATATCAAATGAGAATTGCAAAGGGCAGCAAGATGATGCAAAATGATGAGTGCAAGAAATCTGTGAATGTTTATTCTACTGTCGTACTTACTACATACCATCGTTATGCCAAGAGATACATACGTAGTTTTATTGTGTAATCTGACCTGATATATGTTTTAATGTGGTAATTCCTTCTGTTTCGTGAAATGAATAATTCCATAGAAACTGATTGATACATAGCTGTCTCACCGGGATGATGGGACAAAACACACTTATCTTGCAACTGAGCCTCTTCATTTGGTTTCCAGATGCTAGCGTCACTAACAATGTCTGTGAAGAAAAGGTTAAAAATGGCCAACCAACACCCGATAATGTCTTTCCAACTGTTCCATCAGCACTTATTAATATGGTAGCTGCTGGTATTTCATCCCTGGGTTTCGGTGATCAGTGTAAGTTTGTTCACTTGTTGTACTGTCCTATTTGGTTTCCGTATACATTCATGGCGTCATGAGGGAAGATGGTAATTTTGTTGTATTGTCTTTTCTGGCCTCAATTTTAGGGTTCTGAGATTGCTAACTGGTATGTCCTCCTCCTTTATGAGATAATTTCCTAGATATTGAGCATCCCAGGGGTATGCCTGTGCGGTAGACATAATGCACATTACACACAGCTCAACCACTTCATTTGGTTTCCAGATGCTGCGGTGACTCACAACGTCCATGAAGAGAAGATGAATAACGGCCAACCAGCACTTCATACTGTGTTTTCAACTGCTCCACCAGGTCTTGGTAATTTGGCAGTCCCTAGAATTTCATCCAGGAGGACCAGAGATCTGTTTATGTCTGCTTCTTAATTGTACTATCCTACCTGATTTCCATAAGCAGGCATATTTTCATGAACGGTAGAAGGTGGTTTTGTTTCATATTCTTTCCTAGCCTCCATTTGGGGGATATCAGATGGCCACCTGGCATATTCTCTCCTGATTTTTTAGATAATTTTCTAGAAACTGAGCATCAGAGGGATATTCCTGTGGGGTTGACATAATGCACTTACTTCAGAGCTCAACCTCTTCACTTGGTTTCCACCTACTACCGTCAATCACAGTATCCGTGAGGAAAGGATGTAAAATGGTCAACTGCAACCAGATAGTGTCTTGTCAAATGTTCGGTCACAGCTGATTTATATGACAGGATCTGGTATTCTAGTGATGAATACCAGAGATGTGTGTATGTTTGTTTATTAGATGTAGTATCCTACTAGGATTCCATATGCATGCGTAATGTCATGAAGAGGAGAAGGTCGTTTTGGTGACTTATCTTTCCCAACCTCAATTTGATGGAACTCGAATCATTATATGATGTCTGCTCCTGCTTTATCAGATAATTTCCTAGAAAGTGAAGATCAGAGGGATACACCAGTGAGGTTGTCATAATGCACTTACCTCACAGCTCAACCTCTTTGTTTGGTTTTCAGATGCTACTGTCACTCAAAATGTCCATGAACAGAAGATGGAAAATGGCCAACCCCAAACTGATAAAGTCTTGTCAACTGTTCCACTATGCCTTGGTCATATGACTGCAGCTGGTATTCCATCCATGAGTATCAGGGATCTGTGTATGTCTTTTAATTAGTAGTACTGAATACTTGGTTTCCCTAACATGCATATGTGCATGAATGGTAGAAGTCAGTTTTCTTGTACTTTCTTTCCTACTCTCAGTTTGAGGGGTCTCAGATGGCCGCATATCATTCGTCCATCCGTCCGTCCTTCCGTCCTTCCTTCCTCTTTTATCTCTCTTTTTTTTCTTTTTTTCTTTCAAAACTGATTTTCACTCTCTCGCCCAGGCTGTAGCGCAGTGATGCTATCTCGGTCGCTGCAATCTCCACCTCCCGGGTTCAAGTGATTCTCCTGCCTCAGCCTCCTGAGTAGCTGGGATAACAGGCATGCACCACCACGCCCAGCTAATATTTGTATTTTTAGTAGAGACAGGGTTTCACCGTGTCGGCCAGGATGGTCTTGATCTCTTGACCTCGAGATCCACCCGCCTCAGCCTTCCAAAGTGCTGGGATTACAGACGTGAGCCACCGTGCCCAGCCATATCCTACCCTGTCTCTTAGATAATTTCGTAGAAACTGAGCATCAAAGGGATACACCTGTGGGACTGACATAATGCATTTACATCACAGCTCAACCTTTTCCTTTGGTTTCCAGATTCTACTGTTCCTCAGAATGTCTGTGAAGAGAAGATAGAAAATGAACAAATGGCACCTGATAGATTCTTGTCAAGTGTTATAGAAGGGTTTATAAATTTCGCAGGGGCTGGTATTCCACCCCTGAGTACTGGGGATCAGCGTATGTTTGTTTACTAGTTATACTGTCCTACTGGGATTCCGTATGCATGCAATGACATGCAGGGAAAACGGTGGTTTTGTTTTATTATTGTTTCCGGTCTGAATTCCTGGGGTCTCATTTTCCACCTGATATGTCCTGCTTTATGGGTTAACTTCATAGAAACTGACCACCAGAGGGATATACCTGTGGGGTTGACATAATGCACTTTCCTCAGAGCTTGAACTCTTCATTTGGTTTCCAGATGCTACCGTCACTCACAATATCAATGAAGAGAGAATGAAAAATGGCCAGCCCCAACCTGGTAACGTCTTGTCAACTGATTCCACAGGGCTTTGTAATATGGTAGCAACTGCTATTCCGGCCATGAGTCCCAGAGATCGCTATATGTCCGCTTATAAGTTGTACTGTCCTACTTGCTTTTCACAAGCATTGGTAGTACCTTGTGAAGGGAAGCAGGTGGTTTTCTTGTATTATATTTTCTGAACTAAATCTGAGGGGCCCCAGATATATACACCACCTTATATATCCTCCTGCTTTATGAAATAATTTCATGGAAATTGAGCATCAGAGGGATATACTTATGGTTTGGCCTAATGCACTTACCTCACAGCTCAACCTCTTCCTTTGATTTCCAGACGCTACCATCACTCACAGCGTCCATGAACAGAAGATGGGATATGTCCAACCAGCACCTGACAACGTGTTGTTGACACGTCCACCACGACTTATTAATATGGCAGGCACTGGTATTTCATCCATGAGTACCAGGGATCTGGGTAAGTTTGTGTGTTAGTATTACTGTCCTACTTGGTTTCCATATGCATGTATAGTGTCAAAAAAGGTAGGAGGTGGTTTTGTTATACTATGTTTCTAGGCCTTAATTTCAGGGGTCTCAGATGGCAACCTGGTATATCCTCTGGTTTATGAGATAATTTCCTAGAAACTGAGCACAGATATACCTGTGGGGTTACCATAATACACTTACTCACAGCTCTTCATTTGGTTTCCAGATGCTACCAAAACTTATAATGTCCTTAAGGAGAAGATGGAAAAGGGCGAACCCCAACATGGCAACATCTCATCAACTGCTCCAATAGGACTTACTAATGTGGCAGGAGCTGCTATTCCAGCCATGAGTACCGATGGTCTGTGTATGTTCACTTTTTAGTTGGATTTTCCTACTTTGTTTCCATATGCATGTATATTGTCAGGAAGGGGAGATGGAGATCTTGTTGTATTATCTTTCTTGATATCAGTTTGAGGGGTCCCAGATGCCGCTCATGTCATCTTGATTTGTGAAAAAATTTCTCAGGAGCTGAGCATCAGAGGGATATACCTGTGGGGGCGGCATAATGCACCTACTCCTATCTTGACCTCTTCATTTGTTTTCCAGATGCCACCGTCAGTCACAATGTCCATGAACAGAGGATGGAAAATGACCAACCACAACAGGATAACGTCTGGCCAAATATTCTAGCATGGTTTATTAATATGGCAGGAGCTGGTATTCCAGCAATGAGTACCAGGGATCTGTGTATGTTCATTTTTTACTTGTACTCTCCTCCTTGGTTTCCATATGCAGGCATAGTGCCATGAAGGGAAGAAGGTTGTTTTGTGAATTGTCTTCCTTGGCCTCAATTTGAGGAGCCGCAGATCATTATTTGATGTGTTCTTTTGCTTTATGGTATTATTTCCTAGGAACTGATCATCAATGGGATATACTGGTGGCATTGACGTAATTCACTTACTTCAAGCTCAAAATCTTCCTTTGGTTTCCAGATGGTACAATCTCTCACAATGTACATGAAGAGAAGATGGAAAATGGCCCATCCCAAACTGGTAATCTCATGTCACCTGTTCCACCACTGCTTGGTCATATGGTAGCAGCTGCTCTTCCATGCATGAGTACCAGGGATCTGTGTATGTCTCTTAACTAGTTGTAGTGTCATCACTGGTTTCCATATGATTGCATATTTCATGAAAGGTACAAAGTGGTTTTATAGCATATACTTTGGTGGGATCAATTGGAGGGTTCTCACAGGGCCACCTGGCATATCCTCCCCTGCTTTATTAGATAATTTCCTAGAAACTGAGCGTCAGAGAGATAGACCTATAGGGCTGATATAATGCACTTAGCTCACAGCTGAAACTCTTCATGTGGTTTGCAGGTATTACCATTGCTCAACATGTCTGTGAAGAAAAGATAGAAAGTGACAAAACAGCACCTCATGAATTCTTGTCAACTATTACAGCAGGGCTTAGGAATTTCACAGAAGCAGGTATTCAACCCCCGAGTACCAGGGATCTCTGCATGTTTATTTACTAACTACGTTGTGCTACTTGGTTTCCATAAACATGCAGTATCATGCAGGGAAAAAGGTGCTTTGGTTGTATTATCTTTTCCGACCTAAACTTGAAGGGTCTCAGATCGCCACCTGATACAGCCTCTTGTGTGATGGAACAATTTCTTAAAAACTCATTGTCAGAAGGACATACATGTGGCGTTGACATAAGCACTTACCTCACAGCTCAACCACTTCCTTTGGTTTCCAGATGCTGCGGTCACTCAGAATGTCCGTGAAGAGAAGATAAATAACCACCAACCAGCACCTGATAACGTCTTATCAGCTGCTCCACCAGGGCTTGGTAATTTGGCAGCAGCTGGAATTTCATCTAAGAGGACCAGAGATCTGTGTACGTCTGCTTCTTAGTTGTACTGTGCTATTTGGTTTCCCTAAGGAGGCATTGTTTTATGAATGCTACAAGTTAATTTTGTTGGATATAGTTTACTAGCATCAATTTGAGGGGTATCAGATGGCCACGTGGCATATCAAACCCTGGATTCTTTGATAATTTCCTAGAAAGTGAGGATCAGAGGGATATACCTCTGGGGTTGACACACTGCACTTCCATCAAAGCTCAACCTCTTCATTTGGTTTTCAGATGCTACTATCACTCAAAATGTCTGCAAAGAGAAGATGGAAAATGACCAACCAACACCTAATAAGGTCTTGTCAACTGTTCTCCAAGGACTTCCTTATTTGGCAACAGCTGGTCTCCCAGCCATGAGCACCAGGGATCAGTGTATGTTTGCTTATTCATTTGGACTATCCTACCTGGTTTTCATAGGCATGCTTAGTGTCCTGAATGGGAGAAGGTGATTTTGTTGTATTGTCTTTCGTGAGCTGCATTTGAGTGTTCTCAGATCGCCAACTGGCATATCCTCTCTGGATTTCTGAAATAATTTTCTAAAAAGTGAGCATCAGGAGGATATACCAGTGGGTTTAACATAATGCACGTAACTCAAAACTGAACCCCTTCATTTCATTTCCAGATGGTATGATCTCTCACAATGTCTGTGAGAAGAAGATTAAAAATGCCAGAGCAGTACCCAATGAAACCTTCCCAGCTAGTCCCCCAGCACTTATTAATATGGCAGCAGCTGTTGTGTCATCCATGAGCACCAGGGATCAGTGTACCTTTGTGCAATTGGTTTACTATCCTACTAGGTTTCCATATGCGTGCATAGTGTCATGAGGGAAGAATGTAGTTTTGTTGTACTATCTTTCCTGGCCTTAATCTTAAGGTTCTCAGAGTGCTACTTGGTATGTCCTTCTTCTTTATGAGATAATTTCCTGGATACTGAGCATCAGAGGGGTATGCTGTGGTTGACATAATGCACTTCCCTCACAGCCCAGTCATTTCTCTTGGTTTCCAGATGCTGCCGTCACTCACAATGTCCGTGAAGCCAAGATAAATAACGGCCAACTAGCACCTGACAATGTCTTGTCAGCTGCTCCACCAGGTCTTGGTAATACGGCAACAGCTGGAATTTCATCCACGAGGAACACAGGTCTGTGTAGGTCTGCTTCTTTGTCGTACCGTCCGACTTGATTTCTCTAAGAGAGCATAGATCAATGAAAGCTACAAGTTCATTTTGTTGTATACATGTTCCTAGCGTCAATTTGAGGGGTATCAGATAGCCACATGGCATATGCAACTTTGCTGTCTTTGATAATTTTCTAGAAACTGAGGATCAGACAGAAATACCTCTGGGGCTGACATAATGTACTAACTTCACAGCTCAACCTCTTCATTTGTTTTCAGATGCTACCATCACTCAAAATGTCCGCAAAGAGAAGATGGAAAATAACCAACCAACACCTAATAACGTCTTGTCAACTGTTCTGCAAGGACTTCCATATTTGGCAACAGCTGGTCTCCCAGCCATGAGCACCAGGGATCAGTGTATGTTTGCTTATTCATTTGGACTATCCTACTTGGTTTTCATAGGCATGCCTAGTGTCCTGAACGGGAGAAGGTGATTTTGTTGTATTATCTTCTGTGAGCTGCATTTGAGTGTTCTCAGATCGCCATCTGGCATATCCTCTTCAGCTTTATGAAATAGTTTTCTAGAAACTGAATATCAGGAGGATATACATGTAGAGTTGACATAGTACACATAACTCAAAACTGAACCTCCTGATTTCATTTCCAGATTCTACCATCACTCACAATGTCCGTGAGGAGAAGATTAAAAATGCCCAAACGGCACCCAATAATGTCTTCTCAGCTATTCCACCAGCACGTATTAATATGGCAGCAGCGGGTGTTTCATCCATGAGTACCAGGGATCAGTGTACGTTTGTTCACTTGGCGTGCTGTCCTACTTGGTTTCTATATGCATGTGTAGTGTCATGAGAAAAGAATACACTGTTGTTGTACTATCTTTACTGGCCTCAACTTTACGGTTCTCAGACTGCTAGTTGGTATGTCCTTCTTCTTTATGAGATCATTTCCTCGATACTGAGCATACAAGCGGTATGCCTGTACGGTTGACATAGTGCATGAAACACACAGCTCAACCACTTCATTTGGTCTCCGGATGCTGCGGTCACTCACAACGTCCGTGAAGCGAAGATAAATGATGGTCAACTAGCACCTGATAACGTCTTGTCAACTGCTCCACCAGGGCTTGGTAATTTGGCAGCAGCTGGAATTTCATCCACGAGGACCAGAGATCTATGTATGTCTGCTTTTTAGTTGGACCATCGTACTTGGATTCCCTAAGGAGGCATTGTTTGATGAATGCTACAAGTTAATTTTGTTGTATATATTTTCCTAGCATCAATTTGAGGGGGATCAGATAGCCACGTGGCATATCCTAAACTGGTTTCTTTCATAATTTCCAGGAAACTGAGGATCAGATGGATGTACCTCTGGGGTTGACATAATGTACTTACCTCACAGCTCAACCTCTTCATTTGGGTTTCAGATGCTACCGTCACTCAAAATGTCTGCAAAGAGAAGATGGAAAATAATGAACCAACACTTAATAACGTCTTGTCAACTGTTCTCCAAGGACTTCCTTATTTGGCAACAGCTGGTCTCCCAGCCATGAGCACCAGGGATCAGTGTATGTTTGATTATTCATTCGGACTATCCTACTTGGTTTTCATAGGCATGCCTAGTGTCCTGAACGGGAGAAGGTGATTTTGTTGTATTGTGTTCTGTGAGCTGCATTTGAGTGTTCTCAGATCGCCATCTGGCATATCCTCTTCAGCTTTATGAAATAGTTTTCTAGAAACTGAGTATCAGGAGTATATGCCTGTAGAGTTGACATAGCACACATAACTCAAAACTGAACCTCCTGATTTCATTTCCAGATTCTGCCATCACTCACAATGTCCGTGAGGAGAAGATTAAAAATGCACAAACAGCACCCAATAATGTTTTCTCAGTTATTCCACCAGCACGTATTAATATGGCAGCAGCAGGTGTTTCATCCATGAGTACCAGGGATCAGTGTAAGTTTGCTCACTTGGCGTGCTGTCCTACTTGTTTTCTATATGCATGCGTAGTGTCATGAGGGAAGAATACAGTGTTGTTGTACTATCCTTACTAGCCTCAACTTTACGGTTCTCAGATTGCTACTTTTTATGTCCTTGTTTTTCTTTGAGATAATTTCCTCATTACTGAACATCAGAGGGCTATGCCTGTGCGGTTGCCATAATGCACATAACGCACAGCTCAACCACTTCATTTGGTTTCCAGATGCTGCGGTTACTCACAATGTCCATGAAGC
The DNA here is from genome assembly GCF_049354715.1 of Callithrix jacchus. NCBI lineage: Eukaryota > Metazoa > Chordata > Mammalia > Primates > Cebidae > Callithrix > Callithrix jacchus. The sequence goes on along the minus strand of NC_133524.1, from coordinate 132,245,526 downwards.
GAAGATAAATAACGGCCAACGAGCACTTGACACCATCTTGCCAACTGCTCCACCAGGGCTTGGTAATATGGCAGCAGCTGGAACTTCATCCACGAGGACCAGAGGTGTGTGTTTGTCTACTTCTTAGTTGTACTGTGCTACTTGGTGTCCCTAACCAGGCATAGTTTGATGAATGCTACAAATTAATTTTGTTGTCTATAATTTCCAAGCCTCAATTTGAGGGGCATCATATGTACATTTAGCATATTCACCCTTGCTGGCTTTATGAAATAGTTTTCCTATCCTCTCTGGCTTTATGAAATAGTTTTCTAGAAAGTGACCACCAGGAGGATATACCTGTGGGGTTAACATAATGCCCATACCTGAACACTGAACCCCTTCATTTCATTTCCATATGCTGCGATCACTCACAATGTTTGTGAGGGAAGATTAAAACTGCCCAAGCAGCACTCAATGAAACCTTCCCAGCTAGTTCCCCAGCACTTATTAATATGGCAGCAGCTGTTGTGTCATCCATGAGCACCAGGGATCAGTGTACCTTTGTGCAATTGGTTTACAATCCTACTAGGTTTCCATATGCGTGCATAGTGTCATGAGGGGAGAATGTAGTTTTTGTACTATCTTTCCTGGCCTCAATCTTAAGCTTCTCAGACTGCTACTTGGTATGTCCTTCTTCTTTATGAGATAATTTCCTAGATACTGAGCATCAGAGGGATATGCCTGTGCCATTCACAAAATGCACTTACCTCACAGCCCAGCCATTTCTGTTGGTTTCCAGATGCTGCAGTCACTCACAATATCCGTGAAGCAAAGATAAATAACATCCAACTAGCACATGACAACGTGTTGTCAGCTGCTCCACCAGGTCTTGGTAATATGGTAGCAGCCAGAATTTCATCCATGAAAACCACAGGTCTGTGTATGTCTGCTTCTTAGTTGTACTGTCCTACTTGGTTTCCCTAAGGAGGCATAGTTTTATGAATGCTACAAGTTAATTTTGTTGTATGTACTTTCCTAGCCTCACTTTGAGGGGTATGAGATAGCCACGTGGCATACCCTACCCTGGTTTCTTTGATAATTTCCTAGAAAGTGAGGATCATAGGGATATACCTCTGGGGTTGACATAATGTACTTAGCTCACAGCTCAACCTCTTCCTTTGGTTTTCAGGTGCAACCGTCACTCAAAATGTCTGCAAAGAAAAGACCGAAAATGAGCAACCAACACCTAGTAACGTCTTGTCAACTGTTCTCCAAGGACTTCCTTATTTGGCAACAGCTGGTCTCCCAGCCATGAGCGCCAGGGATCAGTGTATGTTTGCTTATTCATTTGGGCTATCCTACTTGGTTTTCATAGGCATGCCTAGTGTCCTGAATGGGAGAAGGTGATTTTGTTGTATTATCTTTCATGAGCTGCATTTGAGTGTTCTCAGATGGCCATCTGGCATATCATTTCTGATTTTATGAAATAGTTTTCTAGAAACTGAGCATCAGGCTGATATACCTGTGGGGTTTAGATAATGCACTTAATTCAAATCTAAACCTTTTCATTTTGTTTCCAGATGCTACCATCACTCACACTGTCCATGAGGCAAGGATAAAAAATGCTGAAGGAGCACCCAATAATGTCTTCCCAACTGTTTCCCCTACACATATTAATATGGCAGCAGCGGGTGTTTCATCCATGAGTACCAGGGATCAGTGTAAGTTTGTTCACTCGGTGCACTGTCCTACTTGGTTTCCACATGCTTGCATAGTGTAAGCAGGGAAGAATGTAGTGTTGTTTTCCTGTCTTTCCTGGCCTCAATTTTAGGGTTCTCAGATTACTAGCTGGTATATCTTTCTTCTGTATGACATAATTTCCTAGATACTACCCATCAGAGTGGTAAACCTATGTAGTTGACATAATGCACTTACCTCACAGCAAAACCACCTTCTTTGGATTCCAGATGCTGCAGTCACTCACAATGTCCGTAAAGAGAAGATAAATAATGGCCAACCAGCAACTGATAACATCTTGTCAACTGCTCCACCAGGTCTTGGTAATATGGCAGCAGCTGGAATTTCATCCACGAGGACCAGAGATCTGTGTATGTCTGCTTCTTAGTTGTGCTGTCCTACTTGGTTTCCCTAAGCAGGCATAATTTCATGAATGGTAGAGGGTAACTCTGTTGTAAATACCTTAGTAGCCTCAATTTGAGGGGTATCAGATGTCCACTTGGCATATGCACCCCTGCTTTTTTGATGATTACCTAGAAACTGATCATCAGAGGGATATACCTGTGCAGTTCACATAATATATTTACTTCACAGCTCAACCTCTTCATTTGGTTTTCAGATGCTACCGTCACTCAAAATGTCCGTGAAGAGGAGCTGGAAAATAAGCAACCAACATCTAATAACGACTTGTTGACTGTTCTACAAACACTTACATTTTTGGCCACAGCTGTTCTGCCAGCCATGAGCACCAGGGATCAGTGTATGTTTGCTTATTCCTTTGTACTATCCTACCTTGTTTTCATAGGTATGACTAGTGTCCTGAATAGGAGAAAGTGATTTTGTTGTATTATATTTCGTGAGCACATTTGAGTGTTCTCAGATGCCCATCTGGCATATCCTCTCTGGCTTTTTGAAATCGTTGTCTAGAAACTGATCATCAGGGGGATACACCTGTGGGCTGACATAATGCCCTTAACTCAAAACTTAACGTCTTCATTGTCTTTCCAGATTCTACCATCACTCACAACGTCCATGAGGAGAAGACTAAAAATGCGCTGAAGCAGAACCCAATAATGTCTTCTCAACTATTCCCCCAGCACTTATTAATATGGGAGCAGCTGGTGTTTCATCCATGAGTACCAGGGATCAGTGTATTTTTGTTCACTCGATATACTGTCCTACTTGGTTTCTATATGCATGCACAGTGTCATGAGGAAAGAATCTAGTGTTGTTGTACTATCTTTCCTGGCCTCAATTTTAGGGTTCTCAGATTGCTACTTGGTATATCCTTCTCCAAGTGATAATTTCCTAGCTGCTGAGCATCTGAGGCCTATGCCTGTGTGGTTTACATAATGCAAATTACTCACAGCTCAACCATTTAATTTGGTTTCCAGATGCTGCAGTCACGCACAGCGTCCGTGAAGAGAAGAGAAGTAACAGCCAACCGGTACCGGATAACGTCTTGTCAACTGCTCCACCAGGGCTTGGTAATATGGCAGCAGCTGGAATTTCATCCAGAAGAACCAGAGATCTGTGTATGTCTGCTTCTTAGTTGTGCTGTCCTACTTGGTTTCCCTAAGAAGGCATAATTTCATGAATGGTAGAGGGTAACTCTGTTGTAAATACCTTAGTATCCTCAATTTGAGGGGTATCAGATGTCCACTTGGCATATGCACCCCTGCTTTTTTTGATGATTACCTAGAAACTGATCATCAGGGGGATATACCTGTGCAGTTCACATGATGTATTTACTTCACAGCTCAACCTCTTCATTTGGTTTTCTTTCAGATGCTACCGTCACTCAAAATGTCCGTGAAGAGGAGCTGGAAAATAAGCAACCAACATCTAATAACGACTTGTTGACTGTTCTACAAACACTTACATTTTTGGCCACAGCTGTTCTGCCAGCCATGAGCACCAGGGATCAGTGTATGTTTGCTTATTCATTTGTACTATCCTACCTTGTTTTCATAGGTATGACTAGTGTCCTGAATAGGAGAAAGTGATTTTGTTGTATTATATTTCGTGAGCACATTTGAGTGTTCTCAGATGCCCATCTGGCATATCCTCTCTGGCTTTTTGAAATCGTTGTCTAGAAACTGATCATCAGGGGGATACACCTGTGGGCTGACATAATGCCCTTAACTCAAAACTTAACGTCTTCATTGTCTTTCCAGATTCTACCATCACTCACAACGTCCATGAGGAGAAGACTAAAAATGCTGAAGCAGAACCCAATAATGTCTTCTCAACTATTCCCCCAGCACTTATTAATATGGGAGCAGCTGGTGTTTCATCCATGAGTACCAGGGATCAGTGTATTTTTGTTCACTCGATATACTGTCCTACTTGGTTTCTATATGCATGCACAGTGTCATGAGGAAAGAATCTAGTGTTGTTGTACTATCTTTCCTGGCCTCAATTTTAGGGTTCTCAGATTGCTACCTGGTATATCCTTCTCCAAGTGATAATTTCCTAGATGCTGAGCATCTGAGGGCTATGCCTGTGTGGTTTACATAATGCAAATTACTCAGAGCTCAACCATTTCATTTGGTTTCCAGATGCTGCAGTGACGCATAGCGTCCGTGAAAAGAAGAGAAGTAACAGCCAACCGGTACCTGATAACGTCTTGTCAACTGCTCCACCAGGGCTTGGTAATATGGCAGCAGCTGGAATTTCATCCAGGAGGACCAGATATCTGTGTATGTCTGCTTCTTAGTTGTGCTGTCCTACTCGGTTTCCCTAAGCAGGCATAATTTCTTCGATGGTAGAGGGTAATTTTGTGGTATATACTTTCCTAGCCTCAATATGAAGGGTATCAGAGGGCAACTTGGCATATCCACCCCTGTTCTCTTTGATAATTTCCTAGAAACTCAGCATCAGAGGGATGTACCTGTGTGGTTGAAATAACGCACGTACATCACAGCTCAACCTCTTCATTTGGTTTTCAGATGCTATAGTCCATCTCAATGTCCATGAGGAGAGGATGGAAAATGGCAAATCCGCAACCGCATAACATGTAGTCAAATGTTCCTTCAGGGCTTACTAATATGGCAGGAGCTGCTCTTCTGGCCACGAGTACCATATAACTGTGTATCTTCTCTTATTAGTTGGATTTTCCTACTTGTTTTCCATATCCGCTCATAGTGTCATAAAGGGGAGAAAGTGGTTTTGTTTTATTCTCTTCCTTAAGTGCAATTTGAGGGGTCTCAGAACACTGCCGTCATGTCCTCCTGCTCCATGCAATAATTTATTAGAAGCTCTGCATCAGAAGAGTATACCTGTGTGTTTAAATAAGGCATTTATTTCACAGCTTGACCTGGTCATTTTGCTTCCAGATGCTACCACGACTCACAACATCCGTCAGGAGAGGATAGAAAATGCCCAACTGCAATTTAGTAACATCTTGTTAACTTTTCCACCAGGGTGTATTAACATGGCAGCAGCTGGTATTCCAGCCATGAGTACCAAGGATCTGTGTATGTTTCTGTATAAGTTGGAAAGTCTCACTTGGTTTTCATATGTATGCATAGTGTCATCAAGGGAAGGAGGTTGTTCAGTTGTACCTTCTTTCGTGAGCTCAATTTGAGGGGTTTCAGATGGCCACCTGGCATATCCTCCACTTTCATGGGACGATTTCCTAGAAATTGAGCATCAGTGGGATATACAAGTGGGGTTGTCATAACGTACTTACCTCACAGCTTAAACATTTTCTTTGACAGAGGATGGAAACCCGCTAACCCCAAAATGATAACATCTTATCAACTGGTCCACCATGGCTTGGTGATATGGCAGCAGCTGGAATTTCATCCACGAGGACCAGGATCTGTGTATGTCTGCTTCTTAGTTGTTCCGTGCTACTTGGTTTCCAAATAAACAGGCATATTTTCATGAAGGGTAGAAGGTTGGTTTGTTGTATAATTTTTCCTAGCCTCAATTTGAGGGGTATCCAATGGCTGCCTGGCATATACTCTCCTGCATTCTTAGATAATTTTACAGCAACTGGCCATCAGAAGGATATGCTTGTGGGGTTGACATAATGCACTTAACTCACAGTTCAACCTCCTCATTTGGTTTCCACAATCTATCATGAATCACAATGTCCGTGAAGAGCAGAGGAAGAATGGCCAAACACAAATGGAGAATGTCTCGTGAAATGTTCTATCAGGGCTTATGAGATGGCAGGAGCTGGCATCCCAGGGACGATTACCAGGCATCTGTGTGTGTTCTTTCATTAGTTGCGGTGTCCTCCTTGGTTTCCATATGCATGTGTAGTATCATGAAGGGTATAAGGTGGTTTTGTTGAATTATCTTTCCTGGTCCCAATTTGGGGGGATTTAGATCATTATATGGTGTATTCTCCTGCTTTATGGGATAATTTCCTAGAAACTGAGTATCAGTGAGATATACAAGTGGGGTTGACATAAAATGCACTTACCTCACAGCTCAACCTCTTCCTTTGGTTTCCAGATGCTATCATCAATCACCTCCAGACTTCCTTAGGTGCACCCTTCCATATTATAAAGAGTAACAGTGCATCATGATTATGGTGGTTGAGATAGAGGATATCCATGGTCTTGGTAATATCAACTTTCATTTACCAGGTCTATGTCAGTACAACCACTGCTCGCTATTCAATCTGCAAGCAGCAGAGACGAACACTGAGTCCCCAACATGAAACCATGTCCCAGAGTGGTCTGTCCGCTTCCAGATAGCACTGTGATTACTTGAATCTGCTTCCACAATTGAAGGGGCATCACTTTGATTTGCTCAAATGGACACTTATTCTGGATATGGATTTTCATTCTCACCTATGGTACTTCAAGAAAACAAACATTGTGGTATTAGGAAATGCTGTGTCCACCATCGTGGTATCCCACACTGTACTAGTTTTAAACAGGAATCTCACTTTACAGGAAATGAAGTATGGCAATAGGCCTATGGTAGCCAATTAGACTAGTCTCGTGATGTACTTCACCATCCTGAAGTGGCGGGCTCAATTGGACCGTGGAATGATCTTCTAAAGCCTGACTTGTAGTTCCAGCTTTGTGGTAGTGCCTTAAGGGTCTTGGCTAACAGTCTAGGAGGTGGCAATGCTGTATCCCAGCATCAAGTATATGGAGCTATTTTTCTATAGCCACATCTATGTCTTCAAGAATGAAAGAGGCAAGATGAGGGCCTCCTCTCACTATTACTTCTGGGTATCTAGTAGTAAAATTTTGCTTTTTGCAAACATTTGGCTCTGCTGGACTAGAGATCTTAGTTACAAATTGAGAGATTTTTTTTTTCAATAGCGGATCAAAAAATCATTCCATTGAAATGAAAGTTGTGTCTGCAAGCTGATCCCTTTGGAAAGTTCATTCTCAAACAAGAGACAAAGAAGGGGGTCCGCTACTGGCTGGGGTGACGGAAAATGACAATCAAAGGGAGATGGAGTTCCTACTACACCAGAGGCTAAGAAAGAGCATGTCTTATATGTCTAGAGAGCTTCTTAGTCCTCCTGTGTTTTGTGATTAGAGTTAATGGAAATTACAGCAAATGAAAGTTGTGTCTGCAAGCTGACCGCTTTGAACTCTTCATTCCTCTCAACCAAGAGACAAAGTAGGGGGCCTGCTACTGGCTCGGGTGATGGAAAGAAAAATGAATATTGGGTTCCTACTACACCAGGGGCTAAGGAACAGTATGTCTGATATGTCTAGAGAGCTTCTTAGTACTCCCATGTTTTATGATTAGAGTTAATGAAAACTTACAGCAACCCCATCTAGGCAGGACATCTAATGGTTCAGACTGTTCAGTAATGAAGGTTTGAGTCATTCTGCCAGGCCAAGCACCACGAGCAGCTGACATGCTTTCGCTAGGGCAAAGGGAAAGAGAAATGGGTAGTGAAAGAAGGCAGTTATAAATAACAGTTACAGCAATGTGGGCTGCTGCAGAAACCACGACTGTAATAGTATTTACTTGATGGGTCAATAATGTCTGCCAGCACAGGTGGGAAAATCAACAAACCAACAAATAAGTTATCCTTTCAAATGAAATGCTTAGGGAAAAAGACCAATATTTAGTGACAGAAATTTCTTAGCCTCTGGGAGGCCATTTTATTCACTAACACATGCTAGGAGGCTTCAGCCATATCCTACTCTATTGTAAAAAACAGCAATTTGATCCTCTTTTCTCCTCAATCATTAAAGAGATTATGCATTTAGGGTCTGATGTTCCTACTTGGACAAGTAGCCAGATGTCATTTCTTCCAGTTTCTTCTCAAGGTGCGGAATTAAGTCTCCTCGCACATACCTGAAAAGAAAGAGACGTGTCATTAACCAAAAGAGAGCCAAAGAACCTATGCTGTAGGAAGCACTGTGGGAGATACAAGGATGAAGTAACAGTCAGCATGGAGACAGAAATGCACCTGCATGGTAAGGGGTAGTCTAGCCAGGCAATAACAAATGCTGGCGAGGGTGTGAAGAAAAGGGAAGCTTCATACACTCTTGTTGAGAATATAATTTACTATGACAACTATGAAGAACAGTTTGGAGGTTCCTCGAAAACCTGAAAATGGATCAATCATATGATCCAGTAATCCCACTGCTGGGTATACTCCCAGGAGAAAGGAAGTCAGTACACCGCAGAGATATCTGCACTCCCGTGTTGGTTGCAGCCCCGTCCACAGTAGCCAAGTTTTGGAAGCAACCTAAGTGTCCACCAACAGCTGAATGGGTAAGGAAAACGCGGTACATAGACACAAAGGAGTGCTGTTCGGCCATAGAAAAGAATGAGATTCAGTCTTGTGCAACAACATGGATGGAACTGAAGGTCATTACGTTAAGTGGAATAAGCCAGGCACAAAAAGAGAAACTTCACATGTTCTCACTTATTTGTGGGAGCAAAAATTTTAAACTGAACTAATGGAGATAGAGAGTAGAACGGAGGACTGCCAGAGGCTGGGAAGGTTAGTGGGGTGGTCGGAACTACAGATGATTAATACGTACAAACTATCTGATAGCATGACAGGGTGACTACAGCCAGTAATAATTTAATTGTACATTAAAAATAACGAGTATAATTGGATTATCTGTAACACAAAAAATAAATGCTTGAGGTGATAGATGCCCCATTTACCTTGATGTGTTTATTACACATTGTTGTCTGTATCACAATGTCTCATATACCCCAGAAATATATGCATCTGCTATGTACCTACACACATTTCTTAAAAAGAGGTAATTAGCAAATACAAAGAGTGTCAGTTGAGGGACAATGTCTACCTCAGACTATGGTGAGATTGAATTCTCCATAGGCTTAAAAGAATGAGTTAGATTCAGACTACATTAACCTAAGTAACTGTGGAGACAGACGTAAGTATAAGTGAGGGCCAAGGTTTGAGAAATTCAAGGCACAGGCCGTTCCCCCATGCTCACCGCCAGTACTGTGTTGGACCCGAGTGCTTAAAGAAATTGGACAGTTCCTGTCTCTACCTACCTTGCTGCTTCCTTGATGTTGGATTCAAAAAATTGTTTTTTGATTTCTATAGGTCCTTGCACTCCTTCAAGCAATTTGAAGATTTTTTCATATTCTGAAGATGTTAAAAAAAATCTTCAGTATTATCAAATACAAAGAAGAATAGAAGTGAATCTTGCTTAACCTATACCTCACTAATCCTGCTTCATGGGCTAAAATGTTTTAAATGCTTAAATCAAGATACCTGCACATACAAAATCTAAAAAATAAAAAAAGACACCTGCACCTACCTATGAATGAAAGTCTTGTAAACCATAACCCGGTGAGAAAAGAGAAAGAAAAGGTGTACTGTGCTTTAGTCAAAAGACGAATTACCATAAATTATGGGTAAACTCAACTCTGGCAAGGAATTAGCCTCAACAGACAACATGCATATCTTCTGAATTAAAGAAAGGGAGACTTCCTCAATTTTTTTAAAAACAGACATTCTTATACTACTTACTTTGTCCAAAGCATTGAATTTCCTTCACTAACTGGTATTTTATATCAGCACTAATTTCTTCTCGGCTTTTTAGAAAAGGGAGTATTTCTCTGCATTTTAGGTCATCTGCAGAGAAATTGCTGGTAATGATTCTTTCTACAAGTGCATTTCTACCAGGTTTCTGCACCAGCCCATCTTTGCTGAAGCCAGTGAAGTCATCAATCCGAGAATCCAGTTGGCTGGCTGGAATACCAACTGCTACCTTAAGCTCTGGTGGAACAAATTTTGACAAAAAGCCATCAGTTGGAGTTTCACCATGTTCTTTCCCCTCCACACAGACATCACGAAGGACAGATCTGGAAACCAAACGGAGAAGTTGAGCTGTGGGAAATGTGTCTTTTATCAGCCCTCTGGGTATATCTATGTGCTCCTCAGTTTCTAGGGAATTATTTATTTCATAGATGGGAGGTATACCAGGGGGAAATCCCAGGCCTGATGAATTGAGGCCAGGACACATAAAACAATAAAACCATTTCTTAGTTTCTGGCTCTATAAATACATATGGAAACCAAGTAAGACAGTATAACTCTAACAAACATTCACAGGTCCCTGGTACTCATCTGTTAGTGTCAGCTTGTCATGCTTTATAAGTTGAAAGCAGCAAGTTTCACTTGATATCATGATTTTTCAGGTTCACATACAAACTGCCACGCTTTACTCAGCTGGAAGCCGGAAAACTTGGATACACCTCAACCTGTCTCCTCTCTATGTCAAATATATTCTGAGAAAATATAGGCAGCTGTTAATGCTGAAAGTTCTATACCCACTCATCACCTAAAATCCCATTTAGCATATGATCTTCCTCTTTCTTTTTTCTGCCTCAGAAAAGTGACTTTCCTTTCACTCCAGGTCTGTCACCTCTTTCATTTCTTCATTGTCTGTGGCAGGCAGCATGCCAGGATCTAGGGATCAGTAGTAAACAGCCCAGAGAGCAAAGTTCTCTGCCCTTGTGGAGTTCACACTCTCAAGGGGCAGTCAGACAGTACATACGTAATGAGGAAATGAAAGAAAGCAGCGTTAGGCTGGTGGTGGGGAAGACATCCACAGGCCTGTGGGAGACAGCAGCAGAGGGAGCCCCAGGAGCTGCCGCTGGTTGGGCAGGGCCTTCTCAGGAGGTGCCCTTGGGCAGGGATTGGAGGAAGAAGTGGGGCTACCTGTGCAGAGGCAGAGGGGGATTTCCAGGCTGCAATGAGTCTAAGGGTATGGGCTGTAGTGAGGATGGACCGGGCACTATGGAGTGAAGGAGATAAGCAGAGAGAGCCAGGAGATGAATAGGACCCGTGTTAGTAGAGGGTGAAGAAGGCCTCGCAGACCAAAGCTGGTTTACGGTCTGTTCTGAGTGCTTAGGAGAGTTGGGGATGGATTTTCAGGAGTGATGTGGCATGATGTCATTTACCTGCCAACACGATGACCTGGCTGCAGGGTTGGAGGGTGTGCGTTAGATGGGGGCAATAATGGGAGACATGGAGATAGCACAGTAGCTCAGTGACTCATCATGGCAAAGTGGAATAGAAGGAGAGAGAAATGCTGGGATTCAAGGAATATTTACAGTGTTTAGAGAAGAGAAGAAAAAGAAAGGTAGAAAAAACGAATGATAGGGGCCGGAAGTGGTGGCTCATGCCTGTAATCCCAGCACTTTGGGATCATCTGAGGAGAGGAGTTCGAGACAAGTTTTGCCAACATGGTGAGACCGCATATCTACCAAAAATACAAAAATTTCCTGAGAATGCTGGCAGGTGCCTGTAATCTCAGCTACTCGGGAGGCTGAGGCAGGAGAATTACTTGAACTGGGAGACAGAATTTGCAGTGAGCCAAGATTGAAATACTGCACTCCAGCCTTGCTGACAAGACTGAAACTCTGTCTCAAAAATAAAGAAAAGAAAAAAGAAAACAGGGGCTCACTAGTAAGGATAAGAAAATTTTAAAAGTACACATTGTGGAAAATGGAAATCCTAGAAGGTTTCCATGAAGGAGCAAGGGAACAACTGTCAAATGCTGTTGTAAAATTTATGGCAATGCAAGCCAAAACTGTTGACCTTGACAAGGACAGGAGGGTAAGAGGCAGGAGGCCAGCTGCACTGGATACAGCACGAAAAGGAGGCGAGGACAGGCTGACTTACCCTTTTCCGTAGACATGGCAGAGCGTCCAATACCACCGTCTCCTGCTCCTTCTGTCCGTGCCGACTGGGCCATCTTCTGCCTTTTCTGATATGAAGGACTGTCAGATTCCCTGGGACGTTCAAACACATTTTCAGGTTCTACAGCCACCTTCTCTCCTTTATGGGTCATGGTTTCCTGAAATATATCAATGAACATATCCCACTCCTGACAAAAATCTAACAATCACCAAATGGCAAACAGTCTGCATATGTGTATCCAACCAAGAATGTGAATCATTAATTTGACGTTTAATCATGAGCCAAAATTTACCAAGCCCCAAGAAACACTCTGTTCTCATGAAAAGAAACCTATTTTTAATGCATGCTAAGTTAAAAAGAAGGAAGATAGTTTAATCAAAATCAATGAGAATGATTGCAGAATAGGCAGCGACCATCAACCAAATGTAGATTAAATTATTATTAACTCTTTGAAGATTATAAATCAATTTGTATCAACCGTTGTTAGAAAAAGGGATTCCTTTTCTTTGTCCTCATTTTAGGAGATTGATACAAACCAGGTAACAACATCTGACAAGGACCATAGAAAACAAATAAATGATAAGATCAAGCCAAAACTACAAGCCAAGATCACCCTGAATTTAAACACAAGAATTCTAAACAAAAGTTTAGCGAACAAAATGCAATAGTACTTAGAAACAACGTTCATCAACCATTGTCAAACATATTGCAGAAAGGCGAGATTGATTTCACATTTGAAAATCAATAAATGTAATGCACCACATTAACAAAAAGTAAAAAAAAAAAAAACAAAACAAAAAAACAGGGAAACACCACAGGATTATTTTCATAGATGGGTCAATGTTTAACATTTATTCATGACAAAAACCATCAGTAACTTAGAAAAGAAAGCAACTTTCTAATGGTGGGAAGCATATGCACACACAAAAAATCATGGTAAATACCATACTTAATAGTGACATATCAGTATTTTCTCCCTGAGTTTGGAAACACGACAAAAATATCAACTATCCATTCAGCAATTTACTGGAGAATCTAAGAAGTGCAGTGGCATCAGGAAGACATAATAGGTTTAAAAACTGGAAAGAAATGAAACTGTTATTATTCACATACAACATTGTTCTGTACATAGACAATGTAAAAGAATAAAATCATTAGGGTTAATAAACAAACTTAGTCAAGTTACTAGATATAATAAAAACCACTGGTATTTCTTTATAACTAATAGAAACAAATAGTTAGAATATGAAATTTCAAATGTCATTAAAAACAGCACCAGAAACATCAACTACTTAGGAATAAATCTAATGAAGATGTGCTGGAGCACTACACAATAATTATAAAACATCACTGAGAGAAATTCAAGGCTGCAGTAAATGGAAGAAATATTCTTTACATGGAATGGAAGACATTATTAAGAGATGTTACTGTTAATTCTCCCTGAATGATCATGCCAATCTTCCTTAAAATTCCACCATGAAAAATAAATTTTCCAAAAACTGACGAGCTGATAGTTTTTTAAAAAGTATATGGGAATTGCCAGCGCGGTGGCTCAAGCCTGAAATCCCAGCACTTTGGGAGGCTGAGGCAGGCTGATCACGACATCAAGAGACTGAGACCATACTGACCAACATAGTGAAACCCCATCTCTACTAAAAACAGAAAAATTAGTTGGGTGTGCTGGCTCATGCCTGTAGTCCCAGCTACTCGGGAGGCTGAGGCAGGAGAAGCACTTGAACTGAGGAGGCAGAGGTTGCAGTGAATCAGGATCGTGCCACTGCAGTCCAGCCTGTGTGACAGAGTGAGACTCTGTCTAAAAAAATAAAAAAGAAAAAGTATATGGGAATTAAAGATTTGGAAAAGCCAAGACAATCTATAAGAAGAAGAACTAATTTGGTAGATATACGCTACTAAATATGAGATTTACTGTAAGGGTAGAGTAATTAAAACAGTGTAGTATTGGAGCAATGACAGACAAATAAACCAAAGGAAGAGGACACAGAGTCTGGAAACACAAAAGAGCGAGATTTACCACAAAAGAGATTCTGTAAATCATTGTGGAAAGGGCTGTGCTTTTAATAAATGCACTTTATAAATGCAGGGAAAATATAAACCTTGACTCTTATCTCATCCGCTCCAAAAAACATTATTAAAGATGGAGAGACAATCTAGTAAAACACTTGAGATATTATCTTCACAACTATAGAACAGGCAAAGATGTTTCTAATGAGGATACAAAAGCACTAACCATAAAGAATGAATTGTTTAATTTGACATAATTAAATGGAAAATTTCTGTTCCTCCAAAGACACTACTAAGACAGTGAAAAAGCAAAGCGTATTTGTACATTACATATCACAGATTAGATTGTATAGGTTATATGTAAAAATATATATTAACCACACTCACACAAGCACACACACACATATATATATACATATGTATGTATGTATGTATGTATGACAAAAAACAAGTGGAATACACAACATATCCAGAACTACACTTCAATTTTTAAGAAACAAACATCCCAATAAAACTTGAGGGGGAGCTGAATACACACTTCATGACAGTCACACTTAAATATGACTCTAATAAACACGTAAAACACACCCAGACTCTGGCTTTACTCCATTCAACGAGAATTTATTTGAGATGAATTTGAAACCTAGAAGAAAACAGAATCTAATCGTCATGGCATTGGGCAAGGCAAAGATTTTTCTTAAAATAATAAAAAGCAGTAGCCATAAATAACACACTGAGTAATAAAATTAAGAGTCTGTTCATCAAAAACACTTTATCGAGACAGTGTAAAAGCAAAACAGATTTATAGAAGACATTAAAATTCCATGTGTTTTTTATCTATGTACATATATGCCTGTGTGTATGTGTGTATAACTGAAATATGGAATATATGTAAATCCATTTTTAAAGTACAAACATCTCAGTAAAATTTGGGGGTAGAGGCTTGAAAAGGAACCTCCTAAAGGGCACAGTTAAATGACAATAAATACATAAAAACGTGCTCCAAACCCATTAATAAACAGCTGGGATTGGTGGCTCATACCTGTAATCCCAGCATCTTGGGAGGCTGAGGCAGGTGAATCGCTTAAGCCAGAAGTTCGAGACCAGCCAGGGCAACTTGGCAAAACCCCTCTCTGCGTAAAAAAAAATACAAAAATTAGCCGGGCTTGCCGGTGCATGCTTGTAGTCCCAGCTACTCCAGAGGTTGAGGCACAAGAATTGCTCGAGCCCGGGAGGTGGAAGTGCTGCTGTATCCACCCTGGGAGGCAGAGGGAGACCCCATTTCAAAACAAAATCAAGTATCAATTAATAAATAAACAGTAAATAAATTAATTAATTAAAACAATTTTTTAAAAGATGTGCTCAATCTCAATCAGCAGAGAAATTCAAGTGCAGACATAAGGAGAGACCACTGCACACCCATCAGAGCAACTGGAATGAAAGATTATCTGTACAGCGAGTGTGTGAATGTGGCACAGCTGGAATCTTCGAATATTTCTGTACACCGACTCCCACACAGACACCCCAGGCTGTGGCTGAAAGGTCAGATAGTACCCCGGGGAAGAGCTCCTTCAGAACTGAGATCAACCAATGGAGGAAAAGCACCCCAATCCGGGGCGAGACAGAGCTCCCAGGGTCAGGTGGCCTCCCTCATGGCCGACACAGAGCTCCCCGTGTCCCACCGTAGGCTTAGAGAATCCAAGGAACAAGCACCCCACTCCCCCGCAGCACCGGGAGACAGCACCCACAGATAATTAAAAAAACCAGCACCAAGGGAAAGCATTTGGTAAGCATCCCCATCCGGGACGAGCAGAACCCAAGAAAGGCCAACACATCTTAGCTGAGCATGAGCAACATCCAAAGACAAATGCACCCCACGGAGGACATCAGCACTCGAAGAAAAGAGTCCCTCGCGGGCTGAGATAAAGCCCACGACAGTGACCCCACAGAGAGGTGATAGTGCGTCTGGGGCACAGACACCCCCACCCCGGCCCATGAGCACGGGCAGAGTCCACAAGGCAGAGTCTCCCCTCAGGGCTGCGACTGAGCAGGGAAGACACACCCCTAAACCCGAGGCTGACACAGGCAACCAAGGCAGGATCCCTACGTCCTGGTTCAGGTCATTTCAGCAGAAAAAGTCCCTCGCATCACCTAGAGAGAGCCCCCGAGAAAACCCCCCAGTCCCACAACATAGCTGAGACTGGATGCCGAAGGAAAATGTTCCCCCACGGCCAACACAGGCTCCCACGGCGGTGTCCTCAGAGCGGGAACACATAGCCCAGTGATCCGTACCACACACCCGACGGAGAGCACCCCAGAAAAGAGGCTTTCCTAGGACAAAGGAGCCTTTCCTGGGTGAAATGAAAGCATTCGGGGAAAAACTGCTCCACTCACAGTCCTGAAGCCCTGACCTTGCCAGAGAAGCGGAAGCGTCACATCACAAAATGGCAGTGAAACTGTTGTGGCGCCTCCCCCCCGGTTGAGCTTTCTAGCAAAGTGCCCTCGGAGAACTGTGGGAAATGTGCCCCCTAGGGCACCTGGGAGTGATGTGCATGGGTCGCGTCTCACCAGAAGCACAGATCCCGTAGTGACCAAGGGAGACGGAAGGAAGGGAAGCTGCCGGCCACTGGGAACCTGTTGGGGGCACCAGAGTCCAGAGGAGAAGCCTCGAACCCAGCAGGACCAAGCGCGCCAGCCCAGACAGACCGAGGAAGAGGAGCGCTCCCCTTCGCTGACTCTGGCGCCCTCTAAAGGCGGCCTTCTGTATCAACTGCACCGCGCACATAGGCAGAGGAACGCAGAACCTTCTCACTCTGCGGGATAAAAGGGTGAATTTGGAGCTGCCAGGCATATATATCTTGTGATATATTTGTCCGGCTTTGATAACGGAGTAATACTGGCCTCACAGAATGCGGTAGTGTTTCTTCCCGCGTTATTTTCTAGAAGACATCCCTAAGTGTTGGTATTATTTCTTCCTTAAATGTTTGGTAGAATTTGCAAGCGAAGCCACCTTGGCTTGGCTTGTATTTGTGGGGAGTTTTTAAATTACTAATTAAATCCCTTTTCATGCTATAGTCCTATTTCAGTAATTTGTCTTCAAGGAATTTTTCCATTTTGTCCAAGTTAATTTTTGGCAGAATGTTGTTCAGAATGTATTCCTTTTGATTTCTATAAGGTCAGTATTAATATACCCCCTTCTATTCTTGATTGTCAGAATCTGTATAGTTTTTTTTGTTTTTTCTTGGTCAGTCAAGCTAAATGGTTGTTGTTGTTTTTTTTCACCTTTTCAGTGAACCAACTTTTGATTTCATTCTTTGTTTTTTGTTGTTGTTGTTGATTTTCTTCTACTTTAATTTTCATCATTCCCCTCCTTCTACTTGCTTTTATTAAATATATCAATTTAAAACTTCAGGGATAACGAATGACTTGTTTCATAAAACAGGATTTGAAACCTTAGATATGTAGAAATGCTTATGCTATTGCAAGTAGTAATTGAGGCCAGGAAAGTTAATACAACACAACCACTTCCTACCCGTTTTGATAGTATGCATGCATATGAAAACCAAGTAGGACAGTAATATTAACAAACTAAATTACTTGGATCCCTGGTACTCATCGATGAAATACCAGTGGCTGCCACCTTAAGCCCTGATGGAAAAGTCAACAACACATTCTCAGGTGCTGGTTGGACATTTTCCATCTTCTGTTCATGGACATTGTGAAGGATGGTAGCATCTGGAAACCAAAGGAAGAGGTTGAGCGCTGAGGTAAGTGCATTATGCCAAACCACAAGTACATCCCTCTGATGCCCAGTTTCTATGAAATTATTTCATAAATCAGGAGGATCTATCAGGTGCTGATCTGAGAGCCCTCAGATTTAGGCCAGAAATGATCATACAACAAAACCACGTTACTCCCTTCATGGCACTGTGCATGCATATGAAAACCAAGTAAGAAAGTACAACTTATAAGCAAACATACAAAGATCCCTGGTACTCATGGCCGGAATACCAGCTGCTGCCATACAAATAAGCTGTGTCGGACCAGTAAACAAAACATGATCAGGTTGCGGTTCACCATTTTACTTTCTCTCTATACAGATATTGTGAGACACAGTAGCATCTGGAAATTGAATGAGAAGTTTCAGCTGCGAGTGAAGTGCATTATGTCAATGCCACAGGTATGTCCCTCTGATGCTCAGCTTCTAGGAAATCATCCCATAAAGCAGGGGGCTATGTCAAGTGGCGGTCTGGGGCCCCTCAAATTTAGGACAGAAAATAAAATAAAACAAAACCACCTTCTTTCCTGCATGACACTGCATGCATACGGAAACCAAGTACGACAGTATAACTCGTAAACATTCACTGAACCCTGGTACTCATGGATGGAATACCAGCTGCTGCCATATGACCAAGCCTTGGTGGAATAGTTGACAAGAAATTATCAGTGTTGGATTGGCTATTTTGCATCCTCTCTTCACCAAGAGAGGATGTGATTGATGATTGATGATAGCATCTGGAACCCAAAGGAAGAGGTTGAGCTGTGAGGTAAGTGCATTTTATGTCAACCCCACTTGTATGTCCCACTGATACTCAGTCTCTAGGAAATTATCCCATAAAGCAGGAGAATACACCATATAATGATCTAAATCCCCCCAAATTGGGACCAGGAAAGATAATTCAACAAAACCACCTTATTCCCTTCATGATACTCCACATGCATATGGAAACCAAGGAGGACACGGCAACTAATAAACAAACACACACAGATGCCTGGTAATCGTCACTGGAATGCCAGCTCCTGCCGTACTCATAAGCCCTGATAGAACATTTCACGAGACGTTCTCCATTTGTGTTTGGCCATTCTTCATCTGCTCTTCACGGACATTGTGATTCATGATAGAATGTGGAAACCAAATGAAGAGGTTGAACTGTGAGTTAAGTGCATTATGTCAACCCCACAAGCATATCCTTCTGATGGTCAGTTTCTGTAAAATTATCTAAGAATGCAGGAGAGCATATGCCAGGCAGCCATTTGATACCCCTCAAATTGAGGCTAGGAAAAAATATACAACAAACCAACCTTCTAGCCTTCATGAAAATATGCCTGCTTATGGAAACCAAGTAGGACGGAACAACTAAGAAGCAGACATACACAGATCTCTGGTCCTCGTGGATGAAATTCCAGCTTCTGCCATATCACCAAGCCATGGTGGACCAGTTTATAAGACGTTATCATTTTGGGGTTAGCGGGTTTCCATCCTCTGTCAAAGGAAGAGGTTGAGCTGTGAGGTAAGTGCTTTATGACAACCTCACTGGTATATCCCACTGATGCTCAGTTTCTAGGAAATCGTCCCATGAAACTGGAGGATATGCCAGGGGGCCATCTGAAACCCCTCAAATTGAGCTCACAATAGAAAATAAAACAGAACACCTTTTTCCCTTCATTACAGTATGCGTACATATGGAAACCAAGCAGGAGAGTGCAACTTATAGACTAACATAATCAGATATCTGGTACTCATGGATGACACACCAGCTTCTGCCCAATTAATAAGTCCTAATGGAACAGTTGACAAGGTGTCATCAGGTTGTGACTGGCCGTTTTCCCTCTTCTCTTCACGGACATTGTGAATGACACTAGCATCTGGAAACTAAATGAAGTGATTGAGCTGCAACATATATTTTTTTCCCCATACTTCCTCCAGAGGGACAGCTATACACAAATCAGTTTCTAGGGAATTATTTGTATCATCAAACAGAAGCATATACCACGTGGAAATCCCAGATCTTGCCATCAGAGGTCAAGTGAGATCATACATTGAAACTACCTTTTTACCTCTTGGCACAATGAGTACATGCAGTAAACAAGTACGACAGTAGAACAAACATTCACAGGTTTCTTGTACACATTATTTTGTATTATCTTGCTGCCTTTTACAATTCTAACTTGATATTATGTTTATAGTTTTCCTATCGATGCCACGCCATACACAGCAGGAAGCCAGATTAGGTGAGCCCTCCTTAACCTGGCTCCTTTCTAGCTCAAGCATTGAGAAAACAGAGGTGGCTATTAGAACTGAGCATTCTATCCCTACTCCATCATCAAACATACCGGGGTTTATACGATTCTATAGACCCTTCCCTTTTGTCTAGAAAGAGTGACTTTCTTTCCACTCCAGATCTGACATCTCTTTCATTTATTCATCATCTGTGGTAGCCTGCAGGCCAGGATCTGAGGATCAGCAGAACAGCCTATAGAGCAAAGTTGCCTGCCCTTGTGGAGCCCAGCCAGTGTCACTCATCTTTGCCCTCATCGTTAGCCCACAAATTTTCGGAGTGCCAACTATCCCCAGGCATAGTACAGATACTTGGAATGTCTCATCTCTTTTACTCCTGCTGAGGAATCCATGCAGTAGAATTTGCTCACCCCACTTTACTGGTGAGGAAGTTCAGGCCAAAGGAGATGGGGAGACTGAGACCAAGTCCCAGTGTCGGTAGATGGTCAAGTCCAATCTTGACGGTTGAGGACAATAAGACAGCAACACTGGAGCCAGCCGATGCTTTTAGGAGCCTTGGTGAGGGGGGATGACACTAACGCGTGGCCTAATCTCCCTTCCCCTGCTCCCATGCCAAATACAGCCTGATGATTCTCAAAAGAGCTTTTGCTTTAAGGTAGGTCTCCTCCGAAGGTGGAAAAGCATGGTTCCCACAAGGTTTTGCCCGCAGATGTGTAGCAGGTCCACGAATATTCCTGATGTTCTGCTTAAAGCTGACGTTCACAAGGGGGATGTCCAGTGTATGGAATGCATTCGTCTCAGAGCCAGAATGAAGACGTTTCTGAACAAGTTGTTACAGAATGTAAAATTATGTATGCAGAGATCTTTCCATGCGAGAAAGTTCCAAGTGCTCTGCAAGACTTGTGAGGGAGATTAGTAAACGTGATGCCCAAAGAAATGTAAAAAGGGGTGTATAGATGTTTGCCTTTTCACAGTGTCTGTTATGCAGCCAGCAGTGGGCTCTGAAAACCTGTGTTTGAACCCAAAGTGGTAGTGCCTGCATCAGAATTCAGAATAGCCACTGTGGGTTTTTTTCTGAACTGGAAAGAAGGATTTAGGATGGGCCAGTGCCCAGGGGACACGGGAATCTGTCATCTACAAGGCCAGAGTTTGATGGCAGGTCCTAGGTCCTCAATATTGTGTTTCCTAAGCGGACAGCTGAGATCCCAACAAGCAAGCTTACTGGAAGAGTACAGTCCAGGTGGTTCTCCCTGGCCAATCTCTTTAAGAAACAGGTAAGAAAAAGGAGACACAGTGAGCAGGTTTGGGCCTGCAGTGGAATAATATTTGCAAGGTTAAAGAAATTCCAGAATTTAGAAAAATTCATGAAAGGTTTGGTGGACCCCAGATTTTACAAGGCCCAGATGCACTGGTCAAGGAAACTGGGCAGAAGCGCAGTCCCAAGAAGCTGGGCCAACTCTAAAGAGAAGTGCTTTAGGGAATGCTGTGAGCGCAGGCTGAGGCCTCATCCCCTGTGCATCAGCTAGCAGGTTGGCAGAAAAACCAGTCCAAAGCTGAGGCTTCTGGAGGAACTGGAGGAATCATGGGCTTCTGCCTTGGCCGTCTCAACTCCGTGATGGGCAGGATGGATATTGTGGATGGAGGCCAAAATACAAAAACCCAAACCATAATCTTAGACCTTTCAGCCAAGAAGGAGTGATGAGGCAATCACAGAAAGTGCCGTTAAAAGAGCTTTGCATAGTGAGGCCTCTGCTGCATATTCCCAACCACACGTGGGGCCACCTACCTGTTCCTGTCCCATCCATCCCTGTGGTGAAGCCACTCTGACCTCTTTGCTGTTCCTCAAACATGACAGGGATGTGTCTTCTGCGGGGCCTTTGCAGTTGTTCTTTCCTCTGCCCAAATCAGTCTTTTTCATTTTGTCCATTTTTCTTTATTTTATTTAAACATTTTTTATAGAGATGTAGTCTTGCTGTTGCTTAGGCTGGTCTTGAACTCCTGGTTTCAAGCACTCCACCTGCCTTGGCCTTCCAAAGTGCTGGGATGACAGGCGTGAGCCACGATGCCTGGTCATCTTTTCTATTTCTCCTTAAATACCACTCCCTCGGAGCGACCATTTTGTCATCCAGTCTAAAGTAAGACCCTCAGTGAGTTCAGCCCCTTATTTTCATCACAGCACTACAACTCGCCGACAGTCTATCCATTTCATGGTTCAGCGTCTCATTCGTGGGCAGGCATTGCTACCTAACTGCACACTACCCATTCCACTTTCTTCCTCTCTATTGGAGCACTGATTTTGTTTTGGGCATACTTTTAAAAACCGTTTTCCATTTTAGACCCTTTGCAGTGTGGGTGGTCCTCTGACACAGCTGTTGACAGTGAGATGTCATCTGAGATGGTCTGGGAAAACCTCTGCTTTCAGAGCCACCCCTACCTTCTTCAATTTCTCTCCATTTTATATTCCAGGAAGAGTCGCTCACCATGCCTGGATGTGGAGAGCCGTACTCCCCTGCCCCCACTTCGTGCTGTGTGGGGTCACACTGGAGCCCGAAGCACAGGGGAAATGTGCACCTCGATGAACATGTTTTCATAATTTTTTAAACAATTAGTGTTTCCAGGGCATTAAAGTTGTCGCAGAGATATTGAAATACCCTCTCTCTCTCTTTCTGTTTCTCTCTCTCTTTCTCCGTCTCTCTCTCTCTCATATATATATATATATATATATATACATACATTATATATATATATGATGTATATATATATACATACATTATATATATATGATGTATATATATATATACATACATTATATATATATGATGTATATATATATATGTATGAATGTGTGTGTGTATATATATATATACATATGTATATATGTATATATGTATATATCGAGACAGGGTCTTGCTCTGTCACTCAGGCTGCAGTGTAGTGGCACAATATGGCTCACTGCAGCCTCAACCTCATGGGTTTCAGCAATCCTCCTACTTCAGCTTCCCAAGTAGCTGAGACTACAGGTGTACACCACCATGCGTGGCTACTTTTTGTATATTTTGTAGGGATGGTTTTGCCACATTGCCCAGGCTGGTCTTGAATTCCTGGACTCAAGGGATCTGCCTGTCTGGGCCTCTCATATTGCTGAGATTATAGGCGTGAGACACTGGGCCCATCTGCAACATTATTTTAAATTGGAATTTTTATTTATGCTCCAAATAGAATTTATTAACATCTTACTTTCTGGCTCTAATAGAAGCAAACTCATCATACTTTGAAAATTTACTACTTTGTTGATCTCGTTTTCAGTGAGAAGAATTGCCATGTGTGACAATTTCTCTTGACAAAATGATGATCTGAGGTGATTTTTTTCAACCTCAGCTTACCGAAAGTCCTTTTGCAGGATGCCACTGTGAATGGTATTGTTTAATAAAAATTTTAGTGCTAAATTTGGATAAGACTGTGCAAAGGGAGATTAGTGACTCAGTTTTACAAGATCCAAACCTGGTGTTGATGTGTTACAAAGTATTGATACTAGGTTCTGCTTCAAACTAATTATTGTAGATGAAAATCTACAAGACCTATCAACCAAATATTTACAAGTTACATCAGCGGCTTCTTTTGTAGATCAGATGTATTCATAGGAAATAGTAATTCTCCATGTAAAGATTCCAAACACTGTTTACCTTGTCATATCTCCATTATTACTATGAAATTAGGACATCTGTAAACATCTTACTTTCTGTTTGAATTGTAGTTTTCCCAAAATAATCTGAAGTAAGATCTATATTCTTAGCTGGTGATTTGGACATTTCTAACTTCTCTACTTTTCTGTTCCCAATGTTTTCAAATCAAGGAAATGCATTCTTTTATCTTGTGAAACTTTCCCCTCCATGAAACATACTTTCAAAGATTCTTTCTTCCACTTGCTATAAACAAAGGTAGCTTTGCTATTTTTTATGTGTGGTTATTGGGGGTTTTTTTTGAGACAGGGTCTTGATCTGTTGCCCAGGTTGGAGTGCCATGGCGCAATCACAGCTCACTGTAACCTTGACCTCTTGGGCTCAAATGATCCTCCGATCTCATGCACTCTATTAGCTGGGACTACATGTGTGCACCAGCACACGTACCTAATGTTTATATATTTTGTTAGATACAGCATCGTACCATGTCGTCCAGGCTGGTCTTGAACTCCTGTGTTCAAGCGATCCACCCACCTCAGCCTCCTAAAGTGCTTGGATTACAGGCTTGAGTCACTGCACCTGGCCTCCTTATGTTTTAAAAAAATTATAGAGCTTTATTAACTGCTTCTACTTGGCAGAAAACATTATTAAACAAAAATCTTCCACGAAATTTTGTAATCTACATGTGACAAGCCCCTTGGTGCTTGGCATATTGTTTTATGTCATTTCATGTTTTGTGTTTTAATAGTTGATAACCATCTTTAGTTAGTTTCTAGTGTCTCGATTGCCTGTTATCTTGATGCCCAGTATGTCTTCACATAAATATATACTTTCCAGAAATACTTTAATGTATTATTAGGAACAGACACAAGAATTTCCCTATACTCATTGAAATCATGCAAAAAATGAGCCCAGTGAGTCTCATATTTGGCATAATTACTTCTGCATAAATTCCGGCAGGTATGTACTCTTGATACACCTGCCGTAAGTGCTCTCTTATCATATCCCTAGCTCTGAGTACTTTTATGCCATTAGAATCTTCTAATTTGTTAATCATTTTATAAACTAGACTCTACCCAGCTCTTTTCATTTCAATGAAGTTAAAAAAATTCTTCTATTGTTATAACATGGTTGTTAATGTAAATATGCTTAATCGTCTGAAACATTCATTCAGAATTGGTTACATCTGGTGTACAATCAAGAAGGGAGAATACACGGTTTGCTTGTTTGGTTCTCACGAGGTTTAGCACGATTTCCCAGAAACATTAAATATTCGTTTTGAATTTTTACGACCAATAAGACCCATGATGGCCTATGGTTAGCTGTAACAACATTATACACACCTGTAAGTTCGCCTAAATTTAGAAATTTAAAGCATGTGGACTTTCGATAATTTCTTGCGATCTTTCGTGAGGTAAATTATTTTATATACAAAGGTATGATAACCTAAACCCAGTGAGGCAGGATAGGGAGTCAAGGAAGCGACCACGTCCTTGGGACATAGCAGTCGTGGTGAGCATATACAGTCAACACCAATAAGGCTCAGCATCCCCACTGTAGTGAAGCGCATTCAGGCAAAGCTATCTTCATTCGGGAATTTCCTCTGTGTTTCGATTTGACCTGTCCTCACACTGACCCTTAGCTCATTATAATAGTCAAAAACACATCCCGGGTGGAGAGTTAAGATACTAATGAGATCTGTGATGTATGAACGAGCACGGACAGCTACTGCAAACGTGCACCCAGAGGACCACCCTGAACATGCCTGCTAGCTACACCTTTTCCCACCTCCTTATCAATATTCATACAAGACTCCCTTAAAGGGAATTTCCCCAGTATTAACCAGTACTGTCTCATGCTTTCAAGCAGGCCACCCTGAATTCTCTCTGTCTCAGGGTATATTCCCTTTTCTACACTTAAATTTGAAAATATTATTTTTCCATTGCAATAAATTGTTCTGTGCTGCATCTCCTCTGCCGTGTGTCGCTTGGTTAAATTCTTGCACTAAGAAAACAAGAACCGAGTTCTCACAGCGGCTGTCAGCATTTCTGGTGCCGCGACACAGGTAGAGTTTTGCCTGCTGCACTGACTTTCGTTTCCTTTCACCAGTCCCAGACTACCTGCTTGCGTATCACTGCTTTTTCCAGTGTTGTTTCATTGAAGTTGTGGAGAAAAGTTGTTAAATCGCTTTGATTCTTTATGTGAATATAAGTAGCGCTCTCCTTTTGGCTGCTACTTCTGTACTATTCGTAATTATACGAACCACGTGGGTTGCCCTCAATATTCAGGCCACTCTGCTGCTTAGCGTCACATATTTCTGGCCGCATTTCAGACTCAGGACGTTTGCTGTTGCTCTGCATATACCTGACTGCCACTTAGTGGCTACTGTGATTTATTTTCTAATCTGGTTTTCTGTTTATAAAACGTTCTGTTTCTAGGGCCACGTTAAGAGTCCCTATCCCTCCAGGCTTTATGCATTTTCATACTCCTTCAGATTGTCCTTCAACAAACTTTCTATGCTGAAAAAGAGAGGTGCAGTCATGTAGATGCCTGGTTGCAGGGACTGCATCCAGGTATTCTATGTATTATAATCGGGCATCACAAATGGTAAACCAGTAAGGTAGGGAAATTCTTGTCCGTGAGACATCTGGGCCCCCAGCTGGCAGTGGGGGCCACCTCAGTTGAGCCTGGAGATGTCCAGTTCTGGGGAGACCTAGCATGATGCATGGCAAACACCTGTGACCTCCTAGGGCCTCAGTCACATGGGAATTCAAGCAAGTGCCCTGTACCACTTTGTGGTCTAGATTGGCTCATGGGGACACCCACAACCTCCTGGACTTTGGTATATGTGTCTGTCATTGAACGATTCTCTTGGTTCCCTGGGACCCATCTCCCCTACTTACACTAAAAATATCCCTGGGCTGTATGTTTTAAAAACCTGAATGCCATTTGGTTAGGTGAGCTAAAAAACAAAAAACAAACAAACAAAAAACTTACCTTGTTTTCTAACACTGTTTGGCCTGGATACAATTCAGCTAACAATGAAAAAGGGCGAGAGAATTGAAATGTGAACTTCAACACTGTCCTACAGCTTGATCTTTTCTGTGCAAATCAGGAAAGTGGTCTGATGTTCCCTACATGCAAGTCTTCATGGCCTCAGAACAGAACCCAGCTCTATGCAGCACCCGTGGACTTAAACCCAGTAAGACAGAAAACCACGCAGATGCACTAGGAGATCATCTTTTATTAAGGGAAAGGGACCCCAGGGCCCACGGTCCAACACCAGCTGCACATAGGGGCCCTCAGGGGCCCACACCTCCTTCTGAGTCCCCAGCACACCCATCCTATCCGAGTCTTGTGTAGAATGTAATACCATTTCAACCCCCGTCTTATGCTCCTCTTTATTCTCCTTTGCCTTGTACGGTAAGAATTAGCCCAGTTGGAATAACCTGCAGTGGGACTTCATACCATCCAGGGCCAGAGAAACTGCTCCCTTTACAGGAAGTCTAAATGAAGAAGGGACCATTAGAGTGCATGTTCCATTCTCAGTGAATGTTCTAATCCAGTGCAAGCAAAACCTCAGCCGGTTCTCGGAGGAACCCAGTGCATTGACCGTCACATTCAAGGCTCTCATTTTGGCCTCTGACTTAACGTGGAAAGGTATACAAGTTGTCCTTTCCCTTGCCGCACTCCACAGAAACAGCAGAGAGTCTGATTAGCCAGTCGGAAATACATGAATAGCAGGGCAGGTGACCAGCCGGCTACCCATGAAGGGGCAGCTATTGCTGATCTCTCCCAGGACCCAGATTGGAATTACAACAGGTCTGGAGGAATAAAGAATAGGGACGGAATCCACGGTCCAGTGCCTCCTGGCAGGGTCAGACGATGTCTTACAAAACCTGTTAACAATGAGAAAGTCGAAGCACAGGGAAAAGGTGAAAACCCTGCCCTCTTTCAGGGGTGCGTAGAGGAGGCCTCCCGAAAGTATGCTAACCTAGACCCTGACTCTGCTCAAGGCCAAGTGTTACCAAGACCCAACTTGATTAGCCAGTCTACCCCAGATCTCAGGAGAAAACCACAGAAATTATAATTAGGGCCACAAACGCCTATGTCTCAATTGATAGAAGTGGCTTTTTGAGTATTTCATAATAGGAATCTGGCTGAGGAGGAAGGCAGAGTCTGGTGCAAGAACAGGTGAGATAAGGCCCAGGCTAAAATGATAGCTCTTTCTGTCAGTAGTGACCTGCAACCTCCAAGTCATCCCCAGGAACCTCAAAGCTTGGAAACCGATCACCAACAGGGTAACAGCCATCAAGGAGCCTGCCTTCAATCCAAGCAATCAGAGCACCAGGACAGAAAGTGCACACAGCTGCCCCTGGGCCGTGCCCAGTCTGTAAACAAGACAGCCACTGGGGAACGGATTTCCCTTCGTCCTGAAGGGGAAAGTGGGCATCCTCCCTCGAGATGGCACTAAGTCAAGACTGAGGGGGCCCAGGGATCCAGACAGCCCCCACTGAAGGGAGCATTCCAGTCCCCAATCTGGAACCCTGGCTGACCCTTGATGTGGCAGGTAAGAACACAGATTTTTTAAACGATAATCCGGCCTCCTACTGTGTATTAACTTCTCATGCTGGGCCACTTACCTCCAAAGGTTGTACTATAACTGGGGTCAATAATCTACCCCGTTCTTACTATTTTAATGCCTTACTCACATGTCAGTATAGACATCAGTTGATGGCACACTCTTTCTTACTTATGCCTGAGTGTCCTGCCCTGCTCTTAGGCAGAGAATTATTAAATAACATAGAGGCCATCATACCACTCAAAGGCACCAGTCCCTCCCAAACGGTCCTCACTGTAGGGTCAACAGATCACCTCTCTATGTCTGTCAATCTCAGAGCGAGTAAACCCTGCATCTGGAACGACAGGGTGCTCACATGAGCCCTTTGGGCTCAACCTGTGGTCATTAAACTATAGGACCCCAATAGGTACCCCAACAAAAAGAAATATTCCCTAATGTTAGAAGCAAAGAAAGGATTGGAGCCCTAAATTTCTAGATTCTTACAGCATGGCTACAAGCGTCCTGACAATCTCCTTGTAATACTCCCATTCTACCAGTCACAAAACCAAATGGGGAATATTAACCGGCACAAAACTTGAGAATCATAAACGAGGCAGGAACCCTCTTCATCCCTTAGCAGAGAAGTCTTATACCTTGTGAACCAAATTCCGGGACATTGCCAACGGTTTAGTGTACTAGACATTAAAGATGTCGTATTCTTTTTATCACAGTGCACCTGTCCTTTCAGTTTCTATTTGCCTTTGAGTGGACAGATCCAAATACACGGAACACGCACAGTACACCCGGGCGTTATAGCTCTTGGGCTTTCAAGATAGCCCTCATCTGTTTGCACTAGCCCGAGGCAAAGATCTTTGAAAGTTACCGCTTAGGGAAGGCACTGTCCTACACTATGCAGATACCATCTTAATGTGTAGCCCTGCTGAGGAAACATCTGACAAGAATACCATCACAGTCTTACATTTTCTTGGAACAAGCAGATATAAAGTTTCAAATAACAGGGCACAATTAACCAAACAAAAAGTAACTTACTGAGGGTATATTATAATCCCTGGGATAAGGCGGCTCTCAGGAAAAAGCAAACAGGCCACACTAGAGTTGCCTAGCTCCCAAACCAAGAGACAACGCAGAAATTTGCTCGCAATGTATGGTCCTGTAGAATCCTGATTCCTGGATTTGGACTAACGGCTCATCCTCGCTCTGAGATCACTAAAGGGCCCGACACCGATCTTACAACGGGAAGAAGAACGAACGAGGGCATTTCAAGACATGACCAAAGGCCCTTATTGAGGTTCCTGCCCTGGAAATTCCCGACTTGGAACATCCAGGCACCTTATATGGGGCAGAGAAACAGGACCTCCTCACCAAAAACTGGGAGAACCACCTGATCCAGTTGGCTACGTTTCAAAGCACATGGACTTCATGGCCTGTGGATAGCCTGGTTGCCCTAGGACAATCGCAGCCACTGCCATTCTAGGGGAGGAAGCCCTAAAGCTGACTTTTAGACACACCTTAGAGGTCCTCATCCCCCATCAAGTGCAGCTAATTTTAGAAACTCCTCGGTCACACTGGGCAATGGAAGGGCTGGCAGGGAAGTTAGGAGGTCAGCCACGGAAGCTGTAGCCCAGCTGGCCTTCTTCCTCTCTGCCCATTCCCTTTATTTCTTATTTTTTTTATTTTTATTTTTTTTGAGATGGAGTCTTGCTCTGTGGCTTAGGCTGGAGTACAGTGGCGCACTCTTAGCTCACTGCAATCTGTACCTCTCTCACTCAAGCAATTCTCCTGCCTCAGCCTCCGGAGTAGCTGGTATTACAGGCTCATGCCACCACACCTGTCTAATTTTTGTATTTTCAGTAAAGACGGGGTTTCGCCACATCGGCCAGGCTGGTCTTGGGCTCCTGACCACAAGTGATCGGCTGACCTTAGCCTCCCAAAGTGGTGAAATGGACAAATGCGAGTTACCAGGCTTGGCTCCATTCTTCTGATATAAATAGATCCTATACTATAGAAAACAAGCATGGGCTCAAGAAAATCAGAAGACCCTGAATCCTGAGGGTTGGAGGCTCATAGATTTGCAGCTCTTGCTAATGCCACCCATGAAAAATTGTTAGAAATGTACATAATTCCCTCCATGTGGGGCAGGACGATATGACCACCTGGATGGACCATGTGCTTACAGGTAAAGGCCTGGCAACCACAATAAGAAGGTGACTCCAGCCTGTGAACTTTGCTCTCAAAATTGCCATGTGGGCAGACAAAACAGGTCCCCTCCTCTATTAACCTCAATAAAGGTCCCCTCCTCTATTAACCTCAGTCCAGTGGTGAGGAACCTATCCTGGTGAGGAACCTATCCTGGTGAGGACTGGCAAATTCACTGCACCCAAAGGCCCTCCTTCCAGGTTTTAAAATACCTTTTAGTTTCTGTAGACGCCTTTACTGAATGGGTAGAAGCTTTCCCCACCAGAACAGAGAAAGCTACAGGAGTGGCCAAGGCACTGCCGAGAGTTCATAACAGGATTTGGCCTCCCCTGCTCCTTCCAGAGAGACGGAGGGCCCTGTTTTCTTGTAGCTGTGACCCAGGAGACAGCACAAGCTTTGGAAATTAAACTTCATCTCCACTCCTCATGGAGGCCACACTCCTCACGCAAGGTTAATAGGACTAATCAAACTTTAAGGCAGACCCTGGCGAAACCGTGCCAGGGAACTTCTGGACCTCGGTACACTCTGTTGCCTATAGCCCTCATGAGAATACGAGTGGCACCCAAGGAAAAGAGAAAACTTGGTCCGTTTGAAAAGACTTCTGGGAGACCCTTCCTTACCTTAGACCTGTTAATCAAACCAGAAACCCAGTCTAATACACAATATATTCAAAATCTAAGCCAGGGCTCAGGCGCGGTGATTCACAGCTGCACTCTCGTCACTTTGGGAGACCGAGGTGGGCAGAACACTGGAGGTCAGTGGTTCCGGACCAGCCTGGCCAACATGGCGAAACCCCCAAAATACAAAAATGACCCAGGCATGGAGGCGTGGGCCTTTAATCCCAGCTACTTGGGTGGCTGAGCCAGGAGAGTTGCTTGAACCCGAGAGGCGAAGGTTGCAGTGAGCCGAGACTGGACCGCTGCACTCCCGCCTGGGCGACAGAATGACACTCTGCTGCCTAAAAACAAACAAACAAACAAACAAACAAACAAAACTGCTGTCTTAGGAAAAAAATCTAAGCCCTATACAGCAGGCTATCCAGGAATATAGCGATGCGGTGCTGCCCTCATGTGGACAAGTGGAAGGCATCCCCACGATCATACCTGGAGACGGGGTTCTATTGAAAACTTGGAAGGAAGGCTCCCAGGGAGATCAACTTTTCTTTGTTCGTTTGTTTGATTTTTACTTCTTTTAAAATGACAGGGGCCCTAGTAAGTACTACTAACCACCCCGATGGTGGTCAAGCTGCAAGGAATAGCCAATAGGGTTCACATGGCCAGAATTAAAGGTTGCAGTACACATTTACGGGAACCAGGGGAAGCTACTAATGACACCTGCCAGCCCATAGAGGCTCTAAAGCTTCTGTTCAAGAACACAATTCCAGATAAAGCCAATCTGGAAGACAAGCAACATCTCATCTTTGTTTTCTTAGCACTGCCTGCCATACTCTAATGGCTTTTAGAGATAGTGGCCTGTCTGCTGGGGAAGTAATTAACCACAGTGTTCGTCTATTAAACAACTCACCCCTGGGCGCAGTGGCTCGGCCCATAATCCCAGCACTTGGGGAGACTGAGGCAGGTAAATCACCGGAGGTCAGGAGTTTTGAAACCAGCCTGACCAACATGGTGAAACGCCGTCTCGATTAAAAACACAAAATCAGCCAGGCGTGGTGGTGCATGCCTGTAATCCCAGCCACGTCAGAGGCTGAGGTAGGAGAATCACTTGAACCCAGGAGGCAGAGGTTGCAGTGAGGTGAGATTATACCACTGCACTCCAGCCTTGGCAACAAGAGCAGAATTGCATGTCAAAAATAAAATTTTGAAAAAATAAACTTAACCTTGTTGACTTTGGTTCACTACCAAAAGTTGGGGATATGCCAGACCTGGGCCCTTAGAAGACTGGCCTGGCATCCCAGCACATCTCCAGGGACAGACTCACTGGGCCAAAGAATGGGGATGTCAGGCCCGACGGTCAATGCAAAGGGATTTTATTCGGTCAGGTCCTGAGTTCCTTATCAACAGCAGTTCAAATGTCCCAAACAGAAAAAAAAAAAAATGCTTTCTTACATAGCTTTTATTCACAGCAATTCCCTTTCTGCCTTTACAATAATTATGCCAGTGCTGTCACTTTCATGGAATTCCAAGAGAGACAGTGTAGCTGATACTTTGTCGCTGGGTCACCTATCTGCGTCAATACCTCTGCAGGAACTAAACTAATAAGTGGACACCTCACCCAGGAAACCAGTTCTTTGCTCTATTTCCTATCAATAAAGCTACAACCTCTAGATTTCGCTGAGGCCATCCTCTCACAGAAACCCCTTATTCACCTGATCTCAATATATGTCCCAGGGACTGTCAACATATCCTATCGAAAGATAACTATGCCTTGTGGTCAAACCCTAAAGGAGGAGCTTTAATTAAAGATCTTATTAATGCCACTGCCCAACTCCAGCATTCATTTTTGGACCCAGTAACCACTACCAACTTGGCTGCACATAACCTTTCACTTACAGGCCCCAAAACAGGAGACCCCTTTTATAGACCCTCCACTGCTTTCACCAGAGTAATGCGAAATATTTTGCAGCAGAAATTTCACCACCACAAGGAATGTTTGTGGTTTGTGGTACATCTGGGGTATATGAGATATTGTGATACAGACAACAATGTGTAATAAACACATCAAGGTAAATGGGGCATGTATCACCTCAAGTATTTATCTTTTGTGTTACAGATAAACTAATTATACTCTTGCTATTTTTAATGTACAATTATATTATTACTGACTGTAGTCACCCTGTCATGCTATCAGATAGATTTGTACGTATTAATCATCTGCACTTCCCCCCACCCCCACTAACCTTCCCAGCCTCTGGCAGTCATCCGTTCCACTCTCTATCTCCAGTACTTCAGTTGTTTAAGATTTTTGCTCCCACCAATAAGTGAGAACAGGCGAAGTTTGTCTTTTTGTGCCTGGCTTATTCCACTTAACATAATGACCTTCAGTTCCATCCATGTTGTTGCACAAGACTGAATCTCATTCTTTTCTATGGCCGAACAGCACTCCTTTGTGTATATGTACCGCGTTTTCCTTACCCATTCAGCAGTTGGTGGACACTTAGGTTGCTTCCAAAGCTTGGCTACTGTGGACGGAGCTGCAACCAACACGGGAGTGCAGATATCTCTGCGGTGTACTGACTTCCTTTCTCCTGGGATTATACCCAGCAGTGGGATTACTGGATCATATGATTGCTCCATTTTCTGGTTTTCGAGGAACCTCCAAACTGTTCTTCATAGTTGTCATAGTAAATTATATTCTCAACAAGAGTGTATGAAGCTTCCCTTTTCTTCACACCCTCGCCAGCATTTGTTATTGCCTGGCTAGACTACCCCTTACCATGCAGGTGCATTTCTGTCTCCATGCTGACTGTTACTTCATCCTTCTATCTCCCACAGTGCTTCCTACAGCATAGGTTCTTTGGCTCTCTTTTGGTTAATGACACATCTCTTTCTTTTCAGGTATATGAGAGGAGATTTAATTCCGCACCTTGAGAAGAGACTGGAAGAAATGACATCTGGCTACTTGTCCAAGAAGGAACATCAGACCCTAAATGCATAATCTCTTTAATGATTGAGGAGAAAAGAGGATCAAATTGCTGTTTCCTACAATCGAGCAGGATATGGCTGAGGCCTCCTAGCATGTGTTAGTGAATAAAATGGCCTCCCAGAGGCTAAGAAATTTCTGTCAGTAAACGTTGGTCTTTTTCCCTAAGCATTTCATTTGAAAGGATAACTTATTTGTTGGTTGGTTGATTTTCCCACCTGTGCTGGCAGACATGATTAACCCATCAGGTAAATACTATTACAGTCGTGGTTTCTGCAGCAGCCCACATTGTTGTAGCTGGTATTTATAACTGCCTTCTTTCACTCCCCATTTCTCATTCCCTTTGCCTTGAGATGCCATGTCAGCTGCTCCTGGTGCTTGGTCTGGCAGGATGACTCAAACCTTCATTACGGAACAGTCTGAACCATTAGATGTCCTGCCTAGATGGCGTTGCTGTAATTTTTCATTGACTCTGATCATAAAACACAGGAGTACTAAGAAGCTCTCTAGATATGTCAGGCATAGTGTTCCTTAGCCCCTGGTCTAGTAGGAACCGAATATCCATGTTTTTTGTTTGTTTGTTTTTGTTTTTTACTTTCCATCAGCCGAGCCAGTAGTGGATCCCCTCAAGCCAGTCTCTTAGTTCAGATGAATGAAGAGTTCAAAGTGGTCAGCTTGTAGACACAACTTCCATTTCAATGGAATCATTTTTGGTTCCCCTGTTGAAAAAATTTCTCAATTCGTAACTAAGACCTCTAGTGCAGCAGAGCCAAAAGTTTGCTTCTTGATATCAAAGTTTGGTTTTGCAGCACAAGAAGCAAAATTTTGCTGCTAGATACCCAGGAGTAACAGTGAGAGAGGCCTGCATATTGCATCCTTCATTCTTGAGGACATAGATGTAGCTATAGGGAAAATAGTTCCATATACTTGATGCTGCGATACAGCATTGCCACCTCCTAGACTGTCAGCCAAGCCCCCAAGGCACTGCCGGGAAGGCATTCCTACATCTCAGGTTTTAAAAGATCATTGCACTGTACTATTGAGCCAACCATTTCAGCATGGGGAAGAACATCAGGAGACTCGGGTGATGCATTAGTATGATCTCATTGCCATATTCATTTCCTGTAAAGTGAGTTGCATGTTTAAAACTGGTGCAGTATGGGAAACCACGATAGTTGATACAGCCTTTCGTTACAGCCTTTCCTAATACCATAGTGTTGGTTTTCTTGAAGCGCCGTGGGTAGGAATGAAAATCCTCATGCAGAAGAAGAGTCTATTTGAGGAAGATCAAAGTGATGCCCCTTTACCTGTGGAAGCTGACCAAAGTAATCAGCGTGCCACCTGGAAGCTGACTGACCAGTCTGGAACATGGTGCCATACTGGGGAATCAGCGCTGGTCTCTGCAGCTAGCAGGTGGAATAGTCAGCAGTTACTGTAGTGATATGGACCTGGTAAATGAAAGTTCATGTTGCCAAGCCCATGAAAAACCTCTATCTCAGCCACCATAGTCATGATGCACCATAACTGCTTAAAAGATAGCGGGGTGCACCTAAGGATGTATGGATGTGGGTCAAGTAGCTTATTGTGGCCTTGGCGAAGACCACAAGTATATGGGTACCTCAGTTCTACAACTTTAAGAAGTTAGACCTGCCAGTAACCCAAATGAGCTTGAAAAGAGTTTCTCTCTGAGTCTTCAATTAGTCACCAGCCTGGTTGATACCTTAACTTTGATTTTGTGAGACCCTAAGCAGAGAATCATATCCAGACTGCCTGGATTTCTGATCTACAGAACTGCTTATATATTTGCATTGTTCTAAGCTGCTAAATGGGGGGTGATTTCTTTTGCCGCAGTAACAAACTAATACATGTGGTGCCTGCATATTCGGAAGTAACAAATGAAAATCAGTTATGATGTTTTTTATTATCTAGTCTACTGCTCACAGGGAACTACACATGAGACCACCGGTGTAGGATGAGAGATTTTTCTCTTTTTTCTGGGCCCAATCCATGCTAGCAGGGTTTCAGTCACTTGTCAATGGGTCACGGTACTGAACAACATTGAGGAATGTACTAAAACAAGCATCTATTACAAAAAAACAAACCCCAAAGTTAACCTTGTTGACTTTGCGTAACTACCAAAACAGGGGATATGCCAGACGTGGATCCTTAGAAGACTGACCTGGCATCCCAGCACATCTCCAGGGGCAAACTCACTGGACCAAAGAATGGGGATGTCAGGCCCAACAGTCAATACCAAGGGATTTTATTGCATCAAGTCATGGGTTCCTTAAGTTCCTCCTCTTAATTTTCGACAGTAGTTCAAATGTCCCAAAAGGAAAAAGTGCTTTCCTACATACCTTTTATCCAGAGCAGTTCCCCTTCTGCCTTTACAGTAATCATGCCAGTGCTGCCACTTTCGTAGAACTCCAGGACAGACAGTGCAGCTGAAACTTTGTCACCGGGTCACCTATCTGAGTCAATGCATCTGCAGGAACTAAACTAATAAGTGGACACCTCACCCAGGAAACTAATTTTTTTGCTCTATGATGTCCCTGGAGTGGCACCACCTCTATTTCCTGTCAACAAAGCTACAACCTCTAGGTTTTGCTGAGGCCATCCTTGCATGAAAAGCCCTTGTTCGCCCCATCTCAACGTATCCCCCAGGGACTGTCAACATAGTCTGTCTAAAGATAACTCTGCCTGTGGTCCAACCCTAAAAGGGGAAGTCCATTGAAAGATCTTACTAATGCCGCCACCGAACTCTACCATTCATTAACGGGTCCAGTAACCACTGCCGACTTAGCGGCACAGAAACTTTCAATTATAGGCCAGAAAACGGGAGACCCCTTTTATCTGCCCTCCACTGCTTTCACCACTTTAATGCAAATACTTTTGCAGCAGAAATTCCAGCATCAAACAAATTTTGGGGGTTTGAGGATCTTCAGCATATCTACAATTACCCACTGTGGAAGGGGCGATGCTCTATCACTTACGTTTCCCTTATCTAACTTTCACATGGGCTAACACGTCTCTCCCTTTCCCCATGTACCAGCATAGCAAGATTCAGCTCCCAGCAAGACCCTGTATTCCCTTAAGTTTACTACTGCCCTCTCTATGGGGATTATCATGGTCAGCTACGGGAGGTAGAGCCTCAACATCCAGCATAACCCGTTTGAGGAGATGACGGTGGCCCTCCCACGAACGGCAGAGGGCCTCCCTACACTTCAACAGCAGCTGGACTCCCTAGCCATTATAGTCCGACAAAACCGAAAAGCCTTCAGTCTTCTCACAGCTGGTCAAAGACACACGTTTGCATGTGAAAGATGAATGCTCTTTTTACATCAGTCTGGTTTAGCCCAGGAAAGTATCAGAAATGTCATCAGCCAGGCAAACGAAATGAACACTTTAGGAACTTCCATGGGAACTGGAAGCATTAGCTATTGTCTGCTCTGCTCCCTTTAACACTGCCAGTCGTTAACATCCTTTTAGCTTTGACTTTTGGTCCCAGTGTGTTTAAAATGCTGATTTCTTACTCTCTTGCTTACAGCTTCTCCAGGTCCATATGATGGTCTTGCAAGGCTTTCAACCTTGGGTTGCTAATGAGCTATCTCATGTCTTGCCCACCAGTCCAGTGAAACATGTGGTTCCCACCCCGTAGGATCAGGCAGGAAGAGACGTTAGGGCCCAGTCTAGGCAGGGAGAATGCCCCACTCAGCAGGAAACAGCTTTAGAAGAACATTAAGCGGCCTAAAATAACACACGTGTATTATCCACAGATCTGCAAGTCAAGACCAGGAAGGCTCAACCGGCCTCTCTGCTGAGTCTCTCCCAAGGCCAACTCTAAATGGGCCGGCTGGGTGCTAATGTGGAGACTGTGGAATAATCCACTTCTGAGCTTATTCAGGTTATTGCTCATTTAGATCTAGTTCCTTAAGGTGGTAGGAGTGTGGTTCCCATGTTTTGGTTGGCTGTCATCCAGGGACTGCTTTAAACGCTTAGAGCCACCTATACCTTCTCGGGAGCACTGCTTTATCCTCAAGAGGGCCTGCTCTGTCACATCCTTCTTGTGCTTTGACTCTCTTAGCTCTTCTTCTGCTCCTGCTTGAGGAAAATGCTCCGCTTTTCAAGGATTCCGCTGCCAGGTCTGGCCCAGCCACACCACACTCATGTCTCATTGTTAACTGACTTGAGACCTTAATTCTCCAGCAAAATCCCACCATAGCAGTATTAGGATTAGTGCTTGATGGAGTATTCAGGAGATGGGAATCTGGGGAATCAGACTACAGCTGTCTCAGTCAGCTCCAGCTGCTATCACAGAATACCACAGACTGGGTGGCTTCATCACCAGGCATTTCTTTCTCATAGTTCTGGAGGTTAGAAGTCCAAGATCAGGATGCCAGCGTGCTCAAATTCTGGTGGGGGTCCTCTTCCTGGCTTGTAGTCAGCCACTTTGCTATATCCTTACATTTTGAAGAGGCATGGAAGAACACATTCTCTTTTCTCTAATTAGAAGGGCGTTAATCTCATCATAGGGACCCAACCATCATGACCACATCTAAACCTAATGACCTCCCAAAGAGTCTACCTCCAAATATCATCCCATTGGGATTTAGGGTTTCGTTGTATGAATTCTCAGAGGTCACACATATTCAGTCCGTTCATAATGCCTGCCAATCACGCAAGCCAGAAGTGCGCAGCGGCATTACGACAGGACCAACTGGGATAGCCCTGAAGGACAGTGGAGAAGGGAAATCCTCCCAGAGGAAAGAACTTTGAGCATTGCTCCTGTGTGGAGGAGAGATGGCCAGACTTTTAAGTGTGTATCCTTGTACAGGCTGTGTCTCATTTATTGGCCAAATGATTAGGGACTTTGAGGACACATGATTGAAAATCTGTGACAAGGAGGTCTGGGGAAAAATATGTGGACAGACCTGTCCGAGTGGACATTCAATGTGAAGATATTTGAGTCTCATGAGAGTTCTCACCAAAGGGTAACCTCAGCAGAGCAGAATTGCAATAATCTGATGAATAAGATACCTATCATCGAGATATTAATTAGCCTCTTTCTCTAACACTTGTGTCATAACCACACAAGCTCACAGAGTGGTCCAGGTGACAGGCATAGAGATTATGCTTCAGTAGCACCGACTTCCACTCACCAAGGCCAACCTGTCTACAGTTGATAGAGACATGAAACAGCCAAGGGTCCCTAGTGAAATCCCGCCATCAAGCCCAAAGTGGCCCGAAGGTTGAAAAATCGGACTGCCCGTCCCAAATGAAACCCGCGACTGAGAGGAAGAACTGGCACTGCTTGTTCACCCTTTCCCAACTGATTATTTCTTAAGAATGCCCACACTTCCACTGGGAGAACAGGGCGGAGCCACAGGAAGGTTGCGCCTTGTGCAGGGGTAGCGGTGGGAGCCTGGTCTCTTTGGTGACTATGTGGTGGCCCCGAATGAATCTGGGAGGTGGTAACCTGTTAATAGGACTCCCTCTCACTTTGCTGAGAGTCTTTTTCCTTTTCCCCCAATAAATTCCGCTCACACCTTTCAATGTGTGCGCGAACCGAATCTTTCCTGGTCATGTGAAAAGAACTCAGTTTTAGCTGAACTAAGGAGCAAAATTATACAACACAGCCATTGTTGTATGACTGCTAGTGTACAACCTGCCAGAAACAGAGCAACACTGAGCCTCTTATATGGCACCTGTCTCCAGGGTGATCAGTCAGCTACCAGATGGCAGGTAGGACCTTCCTACATTGGACCATTTCCATTATGGAAGGGACAGGGCTGTGTTCTTA
This sequence comes from Callithrix jacchus, assembly GCF_049354715.1. NCBI lineage: Eukaryota > Metazoa > Chordata > Mammalia > Primates > Cebidae > Callithrix > Callithrix jacchus. The sequence goes on along the minus strand of NC_133524.1, from coordinate 132,205,777 downwards.
CTCAAATAAGACAGTTATTCTGAATATGGATCTTCTTTCCTGCCAACAGTACTTTGAGAAAATCAACATTCGTGCACTTGGAAAAATACCTTATATACCATCAAGGTATTTGTCACAGAATCACCTCTAAACAAGGCAGTCACTTCACAGAAAATTTAGTGCAGCAATGGGCCCGTTTTCACAGGAAATCACTGGAATAACTGGTCTTATTTTTTATATTCTCCTCTCCCCCCATGATCTTTTTATCTTTTTTGAGATGATACTGTGCTTCCCCCGCTGGTCTTGAACACCAACTCAGCCTCCCAAAGTCTCCGCCATTATCTGAAAGCGACCGGATCAACAGGACAGTGGAATGGACTTGTGGAACTGTTACAGTGCTAGCCAGTTGGCAGTACCTTGCAGGTCTGACAAATTACTTTTAGGAAGCAATGTCTGCTGTATGTATGCATCCAACATACTTTGCTTTCTCTCCCATAGTCAGGATTCATGGGTCCTAGAATCAAGGGGTATAACTGGGAGTGTCTCTACTCTCTATTCACCCCTGTGACCCACTAGCCAAAATGCTTCCTATTTAAGCAATGTCTGCTGTATGTATGCATCCAACATACTTTGCTTTCTCTCCCATAGTCAGGATTCATGGGTCCTAGAATCAAGGGGTATAACTGGGAGTGTCTCTACTCTCTATTCACCCCTGTGACCCACTAGCAAAAATGCTTCCTATTTAGGCACTGCTGACCTAGAAGTCTTATTTCCAAAGGAAGAATTGCTTGTGCCAAGGGACACAACAGTGATTCCATTGAAAAGAGATTCATACTGCCAGCTGGCCATCTTGGTCTCTTCATCACTTTCCATCTAGAGGCAAAGGAGGGGGTCATCTACTGGCTTGGGATGATGAACCTGACGATCAAAGGGGGACTAATTGAACTACACCAGGAGCTAAAAAAGGGTGTGTCTGTTGTGTCTAGAGAGCTTCTAAGTCCTCCCATGTTTTTTGATTACACTTAATGGAAAATTACAGCAACCCAATCCAGGCAGGGTATCTAATGGTCCAGACTGTTCAGTAATGAAGGTTTAAGTCATCCTGCCAGGCCAAGCACCATGACCAGCTGACATGCTATCTCAGGGCAAAGGGAATGGGAATTGAGCAGTGAAAAAGGGACAGTTATATATACCGGCTACAACAATGTGAGCTGCTGAAGAAACCAGGACTATAATACTTCATACCTTGGTGAGTTATTAACTCATCCCCCTCCTCAGGTGGAAGAACAAACAAACAACAAAAGTACAGCTTTTACTATCAGAGATTTATGAAACTTTAAAAGCTCCCACTTATTTTTCTTAGCGTCTGGAAGGGAATTCTCTTCACTTCAAACTACAGGGAGCTTCAGCAATAACTTGTTCCACCCTACAGCATACCTCCTTGTTTCTCCTTGGTCTTTGCACTAATGCAATTATTTTTTCCTCATGTGCTTAACTTTTCTGAGATGGCAGTGGGAATCTATTTCTTTAAGCACCTTCTTGAGTGGCTGAATTCACACAACTTTTTTAAACCTGAAATTAAAGAGATATTCCTTTAACCAGAGGATACCTACAGCATCTATGATATGTAAGAAGTAGTAGTGGATAGAAAATAGAGTTTACAATCTACATGCAAATAGAAAATGCATCCTCATGGAAAAATACAAACTAGAAAAATACGAAGTGAGTCACCTGAGGGCCCATGCCCATTCCCAGATTATGATAAATTTGGAAGGCTCCAAGGCATTAGAAGGAAGTGTTAGAATAAGACAATATCAACCTACATGCCTGTGGAAATAGCATGAACTATGACTGAGGGCCAGGGATTAGGAAGAACAAGGCATGATTTCTTCCTGCTCCTGTCCCAAACTGGGCACAAGTGCTTGAAACAATAGAAGAGTTTCCTTTTGGCACCCACCTTGCTGCTTCCTTAATGGTAAATTTAACAAGTTGTTTCTTGACTTCCATAGATCCTTGTACTTCTTCTTCAAGCAAAATGAAAATTCTTTCATAATCTGAAGATATTTTAAAAATTATTATTTCTACAATTATAAAAATGAAATAGACCTCAACCTTAGTGCATCCGCTAACACAGTATACATTTTTAAATGGGCTACAATGTTACATAGTGTTTGTGTTTTGCATGTTTAAATCACAGCTTCTGTATATTACTAAGGAAACTATCATGAACACTAACAAAAAGCACTTAAGCAGATGTATTAGAAATTTTCAGTGAAATTAAGGAGAAGCCATGCTAAATTATATACAGATCCAATTCAGCCAAACAATGAGCTCAAGAGGCAGTGTAATTGTGTTCTAAATCATAGAATGAGAGACTTCTCAGGCTTTCATTGATAGACATTCTTGCACTACTTACTTCGCCCACACCTTCGAACTTCTTTCATTAATTGATACTTTACATCATCATTAAATTTCTTTGCCATAGCAGGAGATATTTGTGGCGTATTTGGCAGTTTCCATTGAAGACATTGCTGTGACTGGTGAGTCACCTGCAGAGACATTGTTGTTTTGGGTTCCTACCACAAACTCATTGCATTAATTTTGTAAAGCAGCTCATCTTTGCTGAGACTAATGCAGTTATAAGAGAAAGAATCTAATGGTTTGGGTGGCATATGCTCTCCTGTCATATTTATACTCTCTAGTGGAGCAGAATCTGACAGGAAGCCATCAGGAGGGGTTTAGCCATATTCCAACTCCTCCTCCTTGATATCGTTAATGACAGTAGCATTTGGAAACCAAATGTAAAAGCTGAGCTGCGAGGTAAGTGCATTATGTCACCCCCACAGGTATATCCCTCTGCTGCTCAGTTTCTAGGAAGTTACCTCATAAAGCAGGCGAATAAACCAGGTGGCTATCCGAGACCCCTCAAACTGAGCTCAAGAAAGGCAATACAACAAAACCACCTACTTCCCTGCAGGACACTATGCATGCATACGGAAACCAGGTAGGACAGTACAAGCAATACACAAACATACACAGATCCCTGGTACTCCTGGATGAAGTACAAGCTCCTGACATATTACTACGCCCTGGTGGAACCACTGACAAGGAGTTATCAGGTGCTTCTGGGCGGTTTTTCATCTTCTCCTCATGGAGATTACGATTGTTGGTGGCGTCTGGAAACAAAACGAAGAGGTCGAGCTATGAGGCTAAGTGCATAATGACAACCCCACAGGTATACCCCACTGATGCTCAGTTTCTAGAAAATTATCCCGTAAAGCAGGACGATATGCCAGGTGGCAATCAGAGAACCCTGAAATTCAGGCAAGAAAAGATAATACCACAAAACCACCTTCTTCCCTTGATGACACTATGCATGAATATGGAAATCAACTAGGACAGTACAACTTATAAGAAAACATGTACAGATCCCTGATACTCATGGCTGGAAAATACCAGCTCCTGCCATATTAATACACCCTGATGCAACAGTGGACAAGAAGTTATGAGGTGCTGGTTGGACTTTTTGTATCTTCTCTTCACAGACATTGTGAGGGATGGTAGCATCTGGAAACCAAATGAACAGGTTGAGCTGTGAGGTAAGTGCATTATGTCAACCCGGCAGGTATACCTCTCTGATGTTATGTTTCTAGGAAATTATTTCATAAAGCAGGAGAGGATATGCCAGGTGACGATCTGAGATACCTCAAATTGAGCTCATGAAAGACAATATAACAAAACCACCTTCTTCCCCTTATGACAGTATGCATTCATATGGAAACCAAGTAGGACAGTACAACTAGTAAACAGATGTACACAGATCCCTGGGACTCATGGCCGGAATACCAGCTCCTGCCAAATTAATACGCCCTGGTGTAACAGTGGACAGCAAGTTATCCGGTGCTGGCTGGCTGTTTTTAAAGTCTTTTCGCCGACATTGTGAGTGACGGTAGCATCTGCAAATCTAATGAACAGGTTGCATTGTGAGGAAAGTGCATTATGTCAACCCCACTGGTATATCCCTCTGATGCTGAGTTTCTAGTAAATTATAGCACAAAGCAAGAGGACATGCCAGGTGGCAACCTGAAACCCCTTAAATTGAGCTCACGAAAGATAATAAAACAAACCACTTTCCCCTCTTCATGACATTATGCATGCATATGGAAACCAAGGAGGACAATCCAACTTACAAGAGAACATACAGAGATCACTGGCACTCATGGCTGGAATACCAGCTCCTGCCATATTAATAAGGCCTGGCAGAATAGCTGACAAGATGTTATTAGGTGCTGGTTGGCCATCTTCCATCTTCTCTTCATGGACATTGTGAGTGACGGTCGAGTCTAGAAACCAAAACAACAAGTCAAGCTGTGAGGTAAGTGCATTATGTCAATAACATGTATGTATGCCTCTCATGCTCAGTTTTTAGGACATTATCTCATAAAGCAGAAGGATATTCCAGGTGGCGATCTGAGACCCCTCAGATTGAGCTCACAAAAGATAATACAATAAAACCACCTTCTTCAACTTATGACACTGCATGCATACGGAAACCAAGTAGAAACAATGAGTAAAGAAACATACACTGATCCCTTGTACTCATGGGCGGAATGCCAGCTCCTGACAGATTAATAAGCACTCATGTAATGGTTGGCAAAAAGTTATCAGGTGCTGGATGGCCATTATTTATCTTCTCTTCACAGATATTGTGAGTGACTGTAGCATCTGAAAATCAAATGAAAAGGTTGAGCTGTGAGGTACATGCATTATGTCAACCCCACAGGTATGTCCCTCTGATGCTCAGTTTCTAAGAAATTATTTCATAAATAAGGAGAAGATATGCCAGGTGGTGATCTGAGATCACCCAAATTGAGCTCACAAAAGAAAGTACAACCAAACTACCTTCTTTCCTTGATGACACCATGCATACATATGAAAACAAAGTAGGACAATCCAACTTACAAGCAAATGTACACAGATACCTGGTAACTCATGGATGAAATACTATCAGCTTCCATATTAATAATCCCAGGTAGAACTGTTTACAAGACGTTATCAGGTACCGGTTGGTCATTTTGCATCTTATCTTCACGGACATTGTGAGTGAGAGTAGGATCCGGAAAATATGATAGGTTTAAAATTTGGAAAGAAATAAAACCATCATTAGTCACAGATGATATTGCTCTGTACATAGAAAATGTCAAACAGGCCAGACGTCCTCCAAGATGGATGAATAGGAACAGCTCCAGTCTGCAGTTCCCAGTGAGAGAGCGACAGAAGATGAGTGATCTGTGCATTTCCAACTGAGATACCAAGTTCATCTCATTGGGACCGGTTAGACAGTAGGAACAGCCCAAGGTGGGTAAGCCGAAGCAGGGTGGGGCATTGCCTCACCTGAAAGGCACAAGGGGCCAGAGTACTCTCTCTACCAGCCAAGGGAAGCCATTAGGGACTTTTCTGGACACTTCAGTACTCCGGCTAAGATACTGCACTTTTCCCACAGTCTATACAACCTACAGACCAGGAGATTCCCTCTGGCACCTACAATGCCAGTGCCCAGGTTTCCAACATGAAACTAGGCAGCCATTTTAGTCAAGTGGCACCTGGAACGCCAACGAGAGACAACTGCTCATTCCCCCTGAAAAAGGGTGCTGAACCAGGGAGCCAAGTGAGCTGGCTCAGCAGGTCCCACCCCTACGAACACTAGCAAGCTAAAATCCACCGGCTTGAAATTCTCGCAGCCAGCACAGCAGTCTGAGTTTGACCTGAGATGTTCGAGCTTGGTAGGGGGAGGGGCACCCACCATTGCTGACGCTCCAGTAAGAGGTTCCACATTGCTGTGTAAACAAAGCCACCAGGAAGTTTACACAGCAGCTGGGCAGAGCCCAGCATGGCAGCTCAGCAAGGCCTCTCTGCAGGCAGACTGTCAAGCAGATTCCCTTCTTGCTGGGCAGGGCATCTCAGAAAAAAACAAAAGAGGGCAGATTGTCAGGGACTTACAAAGCTCCCAGCTTCCTGGGATAGAGCACCTGGGAAAAGGGACGGTTGTGGGTTCAAATTCAGCAGACTTAAACATCCCTGCCCAGCAGCTCTGAAGGGAGCAACGGATCCCTCAGCACAGTGCTTGAGCTCTGTTAAGGGACAGGCTGCCTCCTCAAGTGGCTCCCTGACCCCCCGTGTATCCTGTGAGTCACGTCATACGAGAGAGCTCTGGCTGACATCAGGCAGGTACCCTTTTGGGACAAAGCTACCAGAGGACAGAACAGACAGCAATCTTTGCTGTTCTGCAGACCCCACTGGTGACTCCCAGGCAAGCAGGGTCTGGAGTGGACCTCCAGCAAACTCCAGCAGACCTGTAGCAGAGGAGCCTGACTGTTAGAAGGAAAACTAACAAACAGAAAGAAATAGCTTCAACATAAACAGAAAGGGCGTCCACTCAGAAGCTCCAGCCAAAAGTCACCAACTTCAAAGACCAAAGGTAGATAAATCCACAAAGATAGGAAGGATCCAGCACAAAAAGGCTGAAATCACCAAAAGCCAGAATGCCTCTTCTCCTCCAAGGGATCGCCACCCCTCACCAGCAAGGGAACTAAACTGGATAAAGAATGAGTGTGATGAACTGACAGAAGCAGGCTTCAGAAGGTGGGTAATAACAAACTTCTCTGAGCTAAAGGAGGATGTTCTCACCCAATGTAAGGAAACTAAGGATCTTGACAAAACGTTAGATGAAATGCTAACGAGAATAACCAGCATTGAAAAGAACATAAACGACATGACAGAGCTGAAAAACACAGCACGAGAACTTCATGAAGCATATACAAGTTTCAATAGCCGAATCGATCAAGCAGAAGAAAGAATACCAGAGATTGAAGATCAACTCAATGAAATAAAGTGAGAAGGCAAGATTAGAGAAAAACAGTGAAAAGAAATGAACAAAGCCTGCAAGAAATATGGGATTCTGTGAAAAGACCAAATCTATGTTTGATCAGTGTGTCTGAAAGTGATGGGGAGAACAAAACCAAGCTGGAAAACACTCTTCAGGACAACTTCCCCAGCCTAGCAAGGCAGGCCAACATTCAAATACAGGAAATACAGAGAACACCACAAAGGTATTACTCGAGAAGAGCAACTCCAAGGCACATGATCGTCAGATTCACCAGGGTTGAAATGAAGGAAAAAATGCTAAGGGCAGCCAGAGAGGAAAGGTCAGGTTACCCACAAAGGGAAGCCCATCACACTCACAGCAGATCTCTCAGCAGAAACCCTATAGGCCAGAAGACAGTGGGGGCCAATATTCAGCATTCTAAAAGAAAAGCATTTTCAACCCAGAATTTCATATCCAGCCAAACTAAGCTTCATAAGCGAAGGAGAAATAAAATCCTTTACGGACAAGCAGATGCTGAAAGATTTCATCACCAACAGGCCTGCTCTACAAGAGCTCCTGAAGGAAGCACTAAACGTGGAAAGGAACAACCAGTACCAGCCATTGCAAAAGCATACCAAACTGTAAAGACCATTGATGCTGTGAAGAAACTGCGTCAACTACTGGGCAAAACAACCAGCTAGCATCAAAATGGCAGGATCAAATTCACACACAACATTATTAACCTTAAATGTAAATGGAATAACTGCCCCAATCAAAAGACACAGACTGGAAAATTGGATAAAATGTGGGTTTGTTATAAATAGCTCTTATTTATAAATAGCACACCCATCAGTGTGCTGTATTCAGAAAACCCATCTCTTGTGCAAAGACACACATAGGCTCAAAATAAAGAGATGGAGGAAGATTTACCAAGCATTGGAGAGCAAAAAAAAAAAAAAAAAAAAAAAAAAAAAAAAAAAAAAAAAAAAAAAAAAAACAAAACAAAACAAAACAAAACCAGGGGTTGCAATCCTAGTCTCTGATAAAACAGACTTTAAACTGACAAAGATCAAAGGAGACAAAGAAGGGCATTACATAATGGCAAAGGGATTAATGCAACAAGAAGAGCTAACTATCCTAAATATATATGCACCCAATACAGGAGCACCCAGATACATAAAGAAAGTTTTGATGGTCTACAAAGAGACTTAGACTCCCACACAATAAGAGTGGGAGACCTTAACACACCACTGTCAATACTAGATGGATCGGTGAGATGGAAAATTAACAAGGATATCCAGGACTTAAACTCAGATCTGGACTAAGCGGACCTAATAGACATCTACAGAACTCTCCACCCCAAAACCACAGAATATACTTTCTTCTCAGCACATCATCGCACTTATTCTAAAATTGACCATATAATCGGAAGTAAAACACTCCTCAGTAAATGCAAAAGAATGGAAATCATAACAAACAGTCTGTCAGACCACAGTGCAATCAAATTAGAACTCAGGATTAAGAAACTCACTCAAAACCGCACAACTACATGGAAACTAAACAACCTGCTCCTGAATGACTACTGGATAAATAATGAAATGAAGGAAGAAATAAAGATGTTCTTCAAAGCCAATGAGAAAGAAGACAGAACATTCCAGAATCTCTGGAACACATTTAAAGCAGTGTCTAGAGGGCAATTTATAGCACTAAATGCCCGCCAGAGAAGTGAGGGAAGTTATAAAATCAACACCCTAACGTCACGATTAAAAGAACTAGAGGAGCAAGATCAAACAAATTCAAAAGCTAGCAGAAGGCAAGAAACAACTAAGATCAAAGCAGAACTGAAGGAGAGAGACACAAACAATCTTTCAAAAAATGAATGACTCCAGGAGCTGGTTTTTTGAAAAGATCAACAAAATAGACAGTTGGCTAGCCAGACTAATAAAAAAGAAAAGAGATAAGATTCAAATAGATTCAATAAAAAATGATAAAGGGGATATCACCACTTATCCCACAGAAATACAAACTACCATCATAGGTTACTACAAACACCTCTATGCACATAAACCATTAAATCTAAAAGAAATGGTTAGATTCCTGGACACTTACACCCTCCCAACACTAAACTAGGAAGAAGTTGAATTCCTGAATAGACCAATAACAAGGTCTGAAGTTGAGGTTGCAATTAATAGCCTACCAACTAAACTATGTCCATGCCAGATGGGTTCACAGCCGAATTCTACCAGAGGTACAAAGAGGAGCTGGTATCATTCCTTCTGAAACTATTCCAAACAATATAAAAAGAGGGAATCCGCCCTAACTAATTTTTTGAGACCATCATCATGATATTAATACCTGGCAGTGATACAACTAAAAAAAGAAAATTTCAGGCCAATATCCATGAGGAATATCGATGCAAAAATCTTCAATAAAATACTGGCAAACCAAGTCCAACAGCACATCAAAAAGCTTATCCATCATGATCAAGTTGGCTTCATCCCAGGGATGCAAGGCTGGTTCAACACCTGCAAATCTAACCCATCACATAAACAGAACCAAAGACAAAAACCACATACTTATCTCAATAGATGCAGAGAAGGCCTTCAACAAAATCAACAGCCCTTTATGCTAAACATTCTCAATAAACTAGACATCGATGTATCATATCTCAAAATAATAAGAGCTATTTATGACAAACCCACAGCCAATATCATACTGAATGGGCAACAACTGGAAGCATTCCCTTTGAAAACTGGCACAAGACAAGAATGCCCTCTCTCACCATTCCTATTCAATGTAGTATTGGACGTTCTGGCTAGGGCCGTCAGTCAAGAGAAAGAAATAAAGGGTATTTAAATAGGAAGAGAGGACGTCAAATTGTCCCTGTTTGCAGATGACATGATTGTATATTTAGAAAACCCATTGTCTCAGCCCCAAATCTTCTTAAGCTGATAAGCAACTTCAGCAGTCTCAGTATACAAAATAAATGTGCAAAATTCGCAAGCATTCCTACACACCAATAATAGACAAACAGAGAGCCAAATCATGAGTGAACTCCCATTCACAATTGCTACAGAGAATAAAATACCTAGGAATACAACTAACAAGGGATGTGATGGACCTCTTCAAGAAGAACTACAAACCACTGCTCAAGGAAATAAGAGAGGACACAAACAGATGGAGAAACATTCCATGATCATGGTTAGGAAGAATCATACTGCCCAAAGTAATGTATAGATTCACTGTGATCCCCATCAAGCTACCAATGACTTTCTTTACAGAATTGGAAAAAACCACCTTAAACTTCATATGGAACCAAAAAAGAGCCCACATAGCTAAGTCAATCCTAAGCAAAAACAAAAGCAAAAAACAAAAAACTGGAGGCATCATGCTACCTGACTTCAAACTATATTACAAGGCTACTGTACTTAAAACAGTATGGTACTGGTACCAAAACAGAGATATACACCAATGGAACAGAACAGAGGTCAGAAACAATGCTACACAACTACAACCATCTGATCTTTGACAAACCAGACAGAAACAAGCAATGGGGAAACGTTTCCCTATTTAATGAATGGTGTTAGGAAAACTGGCTAGCCATATGCAGAAAGTTGAAACTGGATCCCTTCCTTACACCTTATACAAAAATTAACTCTAGATAGATTAAAGATTTAAACATGAGGCCTAACACCATAAAAACTCTAGAAAAAAACCTAGGCAATACCATTCAGGACATAGGCATGGACAAGGACTTCATGATTAAAACACCAAAAGCAATGGCAACAAAAGCCAAATTAGACAAATGGGATCTAATTAAACATAAGAGCTTCTGCACAGCAAAAGAAACTATCAATAGACTGAACCAGCAACCAATAGAATGGGAAGAAAATTTTGCAATCTACCCATCTGACAAAGGGCTAATATCCAGAACCTAAAGAGAACTTAAATTTACAAGAAAAAACCCAAACAACCCCATCAAAAAGTGGGCAAAGGTTATGAACAGACACTTTTCAAAAGAAGACTTATATGCAGCCAACGAACATATGAAAAAAACCTCATCATACCGGTCATTAGAGACACCACATTGAGATACCATCTCACGCCAGTTAGAATGGCGATCATTAAAAAATCAGGAGACAACAGATGCTGGAGAGGATGTGGAGAAATAGGAATGCTTTTACACTGTTGGTGAGAGTGTAAATTAACTCCACCATTGTGGGAGACAGTGTGACAATTCCTTAAGCATCTAGAAATAGAAATACCATTTGACCCAGCAATCCCATTACTGTGTATATACCCAAAAGATTTAAATCACTCTATTATAAAGACACATGCACACATATGTTTATTCTGGCACTGTTCACAATAGCAAAGAATTGGAACCAACTCAAATGCCTATCAATGATAGATTGGGTAAAAAAAATGTGGCACATACACACTATGGAATACAATGCAGCCATAAAAAAGGATGAGTTCATGTCCTTTTCAGGAACGTGGATGAAACTGGAGATCATCATTCTCAGCAAAGTGACACAAAAACAGAAAACCAAAGACCACATGTTCTCACTCATAAGTGGGTGTTGAACAATGAGAACACATGGACATAAGGAGGGGAACATCACATACTGGGGCCTGAGGGTGTGGGGGGCTAGGGGAAGAATAGCAGGGTGGGGGGGATTGGGGAGGGATAGCATTATGAGAAATATCTAATGTAGATGACGTGGCAATGGATGCAACAAATACCACCATGGCATGTGTATACCTATGCAACAAACCTGCACGATCCGCACATGTACCCCAGAACTTAAAGTATAATAAATAAATAAATAAGAAAATGTAAAACAATAAAATCATTACAGTGAATGAGAAAATTTAGTCAAGTTACTAGATATTATAAAAATGACTGGTATTTCTTTATAATTAATAGCAACAAATAATTAGAATATAAAATTTCAAATGTCATTAAAAACAGTACCCAAAACATCAAATGCATAGGAATAAATCTAATCAGAGGTTGCAGTGAGCCGAGATCACACCATTGCACTCCAGCTTGGGCAACAAGAGCAAAACTCCAAAAAAAAAAAAAAAAAAGAAATAGAATGATGCTGGTAGATATACCCTATTAAATATGAGATTTCTCATAGAGTAACTAAAACAGTGTGATATTGGAGAAATGACTGGCAAATACACCAAGGGAAGAGGACACAGAAGCCAGACACAATCTGGAAATACAAAACAGCCAGATTTACCACAGAAGAGCTCCTGTAAAACACTGTGGAAATGACAGTGCTTTATAATAAATGCACTTCATAAATGCAGGGAAAATACAAATCTTGAATCTTACCTCATCCCACTCCAAAACATTATGGAAGATGGATAGACAATCTAGTAAACACTTAAGATATTATCTTCACAAGTATAGAATGGGCGAGGATGTTTTTAATGAGGGTAGAAAAACACTAGCCGTAAAGAATGAATTGTTTAATTAAACATAATTAAATGGAAAACTTCTATTCCTCAAAAGACACTATTAAGACAATGAGAAAACGAAGTATATTTGTAGATTACATATTGTATAGTATATAGTATAGGTTATACATATAAATTTATATTAATTACACACAACCTCACACACACACCATATATGTGCATACACACACATATACGTATATGTGTGTGTATATGTGTATACACGCATATACGTATATGTGTGTGTATATGTGTATACACACATATATTGGACAACAACTGAGTGGGATCCAGAACATATCCAGAACCATAAATCAATTTTAAAAAACCAACATCCCAATAAAATTTGGGGGGGAAAGCTCAATATGCACTTCATAAGAGTCATACTCTAATATGACTTTAATAATCACATCAAATACACCCGAACTCTGACTTTACTCCATTCCATGAATATTTATTTGATATGAATGGCAGATCTAGAAGAATACTTAGAATATTATCATCATGGCATTGAGTGATGCAAAGATGTTCTTAAAATAAAAAAAAAGGACTAGCCCTAAATAATGTGCTGATTAATAAATTTAAGACAATCTGTTCATCCAAAACACATTTTTGAGATAGTCCGAAAGCAAAATAGATTTGTAGACGATACTAAAATTGCATATGTATTTGTGTATATATATATATATATATGTATGTGCCTGTTTATAACTGAAATCCAGAATATATGTAAACTACAAATCCATTTTTAAAATACAAACATCTCAACAAAATTTGGGGAAAAAGACCTGAGAAGTAACTTCTGAAAAGACGTAGCTAAATGGCCAATGAACACATAAAAAGGCACTCCCCAAAAACTCAATAAATAGCTGGGCGCCATGGCTCAGGCTTGTAATCCCAACACTTTGGAAGGCTAAGGTAGGCGAATCACTTGAGCCCAGGAGTTGCAGACCAGCCTGGGCAACTTGGCGAAACCCCGTCTCTACCCAAAAATACAAAGATTCGCTGGGCTTGGTGGCGTGCACTTGTAGTCCTAGCTACTTGGGAGACTGAGAAAATAGAATCGATTGAACCCAGGAGGTTGAGGTTGCAGTGAGCCGAGATCATGCCACTGCACTCCAGCCTGGGCGAAAGAGGTAGACCCCGTCTCAAAAGACAAAAATCAAGAAATAAAAATATTTTTAAAAAATACAGTGCTCAATCTCATTAATCAGCAGAGAAATGCAAGTGTAAACATAAGGAGAGATCACTGCACACCCATCAGAATGGCTGGAATGAAAGACTAACTGGCTGCGCGGTGGCTCAGGCCTGTAATCCCAGCACGTTGGGAGGCCGAGGTGGGCCGATCACGAGGTCAGGATATCAAGACCATCCTGGCCAACATGGTGAAACCCCGTCTCTATGAAATACAAAATATTAGCCAGGTGTGGTGGCTTGCGCCTGTAGTCCCAGCTACTCCAGAGTCTGAGGCAGGGGAATCGCTTGAACCCGGGAGTTGGAAGTTGTAGTGGGCAGAGATCACACCACACCACTGTACCCCAGCCTGGGCGACAGAGTAAGACTCCGTCTCAAAAAAAAAAAAAAAAAAAAAAAAAAGAAAAGAAAAGAAAGAGAGAGAGAAGGAAAAAGGAGGGAGAGAGAGAAAGAAAGACTAACTGTACAGGGATTGAGCCAATGTGGCACAGCTGGAACTTCCGAATATTTAACTCTGATTTCCACACAGACACCCAAGGCTGTGGCCCAAAGGTCAGACAGAACCCAAAATAAGAGGTCCTTCAGGACTGAAATCAACCAACGGAGGAAAAGCACCCCACCCCAGGGTGAGGCAGAGCTCCCAAGGTCAGGTAGCCTCCCTCATGGCTGACACGGAGCTCCCCGAGTCCCACCATAGACTTAGATAATCCAAGGGATAGCACCCCCCTGCCCCCATGGCACCGGGAGACAGCACCCACAGATAATAATTTTAAAACCCGGCACCAAGAGAAAGCATCCGGCAAGCGTCCCTACTGGGGATAAACAGATCCACAGAAAAGCCAACACATCCTAGTTGAGAGCGAGCAACAACCAAGGACAAATGCACCCCACGGCCAAAAACAACACCCAAAGAAGAGTCCCTCACGTGCTGAAATAAAGCCCCTGATTGAGAGTGACCCCACAGGGTGACAATCACACGTCTGGGGCACAGCCACCCCAACCCAGCTCCTGAGCGCAGAGTCCCCAAGACAGAGTACCCACTCAGGGCTGCGACCGCAGAAACGCCAGCCGCCCCTGAGGCTGACACAGGTAACCAAGGCAGGGTCCCCACCCCCGGGCTCACATCATTTCAACAGGAAAAGTCCCTCATATTACCGAAAGGAAGCCCCCAAGAAAAGGCCCGGCCCCACCACATAGCCGAGACGAGGTGGCCAGGGAAAACTCCCCCATGACTGACACAGGCGCCATGGCAGTGTCCCCAGAGTGGAACCACATCACCCAGGGAGCCCGTACCACACACCCAATGGAGAGCACCCCAGAAAAGACACTTTCTGAAGACTGACCTTGCCAGAGAAGCTGCGGCGGCAACTCACAAAATGGCAGTGACGTTGTGGTGCCTCCCCCTGGTGGAACTTTCTAGAAACCTGCCTTCTGGGAGTTGTGGGAAATGTGCCCCCTAAGGCACTTGTGAGTGATGCGCATGGGTCTCACCAGAAGCACCGATCCAGTAGGGGATGGAAGAGAAGCTGCCGGCCACTGCATGCCCTGCGCCAGCCAAACACTGGGGAACTGGGGGCGCCAGGGCCCCGAGGTGAAGCCTTGTGCTCAGCAGGACCGCGTGCACCAGACAGCGCAGCCCTCCCCTTCGCTTACTCTGGCGCCCTCTACAGGCGGCATTCAGTAACAACCGCACAGCCGTCATAGGGAGAGGAACGCAGGACCACTTTCTCATACAGCGGGTTGAAATCGCTTGGGTAACATAGCCAGATCCTGGCTTTACAAAACAACCAGCCAACCAAAAAGAAAAAGAAAACACAAAAATTAGGTGGGCGTGGTGGCACGCAGCTGTGGCCCCAATTACTCAGGAAGTTAACATGGGAGGATCACTTGAACCCAGGAGGCAGAGGTTGCAGTGAGGCGAGATCATCCCACTGCACTCCATCTTGGGCGACAGACCCAAACCCTGTCTCAAAAACAATAGGGTGAATTTGTAGCTGACAACCAGTAAGTTGATGTCTGGCACACCATATAAATAAAAAAAGAAGAAATGCATGTCATCATCGCTTTTAAAGCAGAAACCATGGTAAAATGCAACAACCTATTCATGAGAAAAAAACGTAAACACATTTAAGAAAGGTCTCTATCATTCAGTATGATACTAGGTGTGGGTCTATCAGAAATCCACTGCACGCATTATTCCTAGGGGAGAAACCTTAGATACATTCTATGTAAAACCCAAACAGGACAGAATTGCCTACTGCCATCATTTCTGTGCAACGCTGCCCTGCAGGAATTCCTAGCTTACACCTGAAGACGGCGGATGGGGTATTCACACAGAGCCAGCTATCAGTTAATTAAACACAAGCTCTGTCCCCCGCACTGGGGTTCCACATCCTCGCCTGGTAGCTGCAGCTCAGACTAGGTGCCACCAGGGCTCAGTGTTGCCTCAGCACCCGGGTCTGACCCAGGAAAAGCCCTACCTGAGCTCCACCGCAGGCCGTTTTTTTCCCTGTGCCATGAGCTGCCTTGCTTCCTGGGCACACTCATCTCTCCACAGCCAGGGGCCTGCAAGACCCAGCCACGCAGCCTGAGCCCACTCCAGCAGTGAATGGCTGGGATGGGCTTTTGCAGATGGCATATCCCTATCTCAGTTATCCCTGAGTTGTCCCTGTGGATAGGCTTGCCACACTCAGTTGAGTCCTTTAAAAGCAGACAGGATGGGCACAGTGTTTCACGCCTGTAATCTCAGTGCTTTGGGAGGGTGGGGCGGGTGGACCTCTTGAGTCCAGGAGTTCGAGACCAGCCTGGCCAACATAGTGAAACCCTGTCACCAAACACAATTTTTTAAAAATTAGGTGGGTGTCGCAGTGCATGCCTGTAGTCCCAGCTACTTGGGAGGCTGAGGCGAGAAGATCACTTGAACCCAGCAATCTGAGGCTCTGCACTCCAACCTGGGAGACAGAGTGAGACCCTAACCCTAACCCTAACCCTAACCCTAACCCTAACCCTAATGAACGAACAACACTGCCACCCCACCCATACCCCAACTAAAACAAATAAAAGCAGACAGATTTCTCTACCAGAGAGCACAAAAAGAAGCATAAGATAGTCAAAGGACAAGAAGGCTTTGACTGGGCTTTACTGTTTTGAAGATGCAGGAATACATGATGAGGCTATGCTGGAGAGCCTAGGAGTTGAGAGTGGCCCCTGGCTGTCACCCAGCAAAGAAACTGGGGCCTCATTTCTACAACCCTAGACACAGGAATAGATCATCAATGTCCTCAGTCATTATGGAAATGGAAATCAAATCCACAAGGAGATCCTACTTCACCTCACTGGGGTAACTATTAACAAGTACTCAACAAGTGTTGTAGAGGATGTGGAGAAATTAGAACCCTCCACCGTTGCTGCTGAGAATGTAAAATGGTGCAGCATCTTTGAAAAATAGTCTGGCATTTCATCAAAGATTTAATAACAAAATTTCCAGATGATCTGGAAATTCCACTTCTAGCAAAATATCCAAGAGAAATACAAGCATATATCCACAGAAGAACTTGCACGCAAATATTTGAAGCCACATCCAATATTATATGGTGTCCAACTTCATACCCCAGCCTTAAGAACTGTTTTCACACGTTTACCCCCGACTACTAGATAAACTGTGTATTGGAAAAATTATACAGTTGTTTTGGTGAGTATCATGCCTCCTGACAGGGCTCAGTTTTTAACTCACTGTTTGCCAGCAGGAGCTTAAATTTAAGTATAGGTTAAGAAGCAAAGGAGGGTGGTGGTGGTACCTCCAGAGGAGGAGCAGCAGTGCCCTTCAAGGCAACAATCTCAGGTGAGACACTTCCAGGCACTTTGGGCAAAGGAGAACCTCAGGCAGGAGGAGCAGGAGGGCGGCTTCTGCTGGCAAAGACACTGGCGGAATTTAGGGATTTGCAATGGACTGAATGTTTGTGTCCCCCGCCACATTCATTTGTTGAAATCCTGACTCCTATTGTGATGTTATGAGGAGGTGGAGCCACTGGAAGGTGATTAAGCCATGAGGGTGGAGCCCTAATACATGAGAATAGAGTGCCCTCGCCAGAACCTGACCATGCTGGCACCCTGATCTCAGACTTCCAACCTCTAGAAATGTGAGAAATACAATTTCTGTTGTTTATAAGCTACCTAGTCTATGGTATTTTATTATGGCAGCCCTAACTGACTAAAACATGGTTCGAGGTGCCCAGATTGATTGGCAAAAACCTCTATGTTTCTATTCCAGTTTTCAGTATCTGATTTCTCCCTATTAGTGCCCTAATATTAACAGAAAATGTTGCGAATTCAATTTGTGTTGTAATTTAGCTACTCGCAGGAGTAGACTTTGGATTTTATTTTCCCAAATCTTGGCCGGGTGACTATAGGAGATAGCAGTTTTTTTCAGGCCAGTCATAGATGTTTTCAGGTCCTTCATTCAGATCTTGAGCAAAAACTTTAACAGCTTCTTTGTGTTCTACAGTACGTTCAAAACAAGAGATCGACCCCTTAATATTCCTTACTTTGACCAAACTATTCTAAGATAATAAAGCACAAGTAAGACGATTAGGCCAAGACCAGTGGCTCACGTCTGTAATCTCAGCACTTTGGGAGGCTGAGGCAGGAGTATTGCTGGAGCCCAGGAGATGGAGACCAGACAAATATATATGTATGTTATGAGGAGGTGGAACCATTGCAAGGTGATTAAGTCATGAGGGTGGAGGGTGACTACATATATGTAGCCACCCAGACACTTGTCTTTTATAGGCTCTTGATTATAGGACTCTAAAGATGTGCATTTGAGTAATTCTTTTCCTATTTCTTACCGTGTACTACCAGGGATCATTTTGCTACTGAAAACAGGATCATTAAAGCCTCTAAATTTAATCAGAATAAAGACACATTCCAGGAAACCCAGAATGAATTCAAGGAAGGTGCCATTAAGATTTCCTCTGGAAGCACTCTCAATGTTCAAATCTGTATCAGCCAGCCTTCCACAAAAAGGCAGAACTAATGAGATATTTTAAAGTGTGTGTGTGTGTATATACACACTTTAAAATCTCTCCTTACACACACACACACACTTTAAAATACACACACGCACTTTGAAATTTCCCATTATACATGTAATATATATTATACCCATGTGTGTGCATGTTGGCGGGATATCTGTATATACACACACACTTTATAATCTCCCTTTATGCATATAATGCACATTATACACATTAAACATATAAAACCCCCACCATATATACGCATACATATATATATATATATATATATATATATATATATATGCATTTGTGTGTGGGGGGTGTATCCAATCTATATAATGAAGGTAGTTCTTAGATAGAATTGGCCTGATACAATAATTTGGAGCTGCAGCAGCAGTCCCTGTAAGGCTGTTGTCTCTAGATATGACTTGCACAGTTTATGCTTTTTTATTTTTTGAGACAGAGTTGTGCTTTGTTGCCCAGGTTAGAGTGTGGTAGCATGATCTCAAGTCACTGCAGCCTCTGCCTCCACCCATTTCAAGCAATCCTCGTGCCTCAGCGTCACAAGCAGCTTGGATTATAGGTGTGTACCATCATGCTGCTAATTTTTGTATTTTTAGTAGAAATGGGGATTTTCCATGTTGGCCAGGCTGGTCTTGAAACCTGGCCTCAAGTGATCCGCCCATCTCAGCCTCCCAAAGTGCTGGGATTATTAGCGTGAGCCACTGCGCCCAGACCATTCTATGCTCTTAAAGCATAAAAAGAGCAAAATATTGTGTGTTTTTTCCTTTCATGTTTTACAACGGTTTAAATTAACTCCTGGGCTCGAGCAATCCTCCTGCCTCAGCCTCCCAAAGTGCTGGGATTACAAGCATCAGCCACCACATCACCCAGCTTAGTTGTCTTTCTTGTGCTTTGTTATTCCTCCATAGAAAAGTAAATCGTACTATTTTATTTAAGAATATTAAGATAAGAACATAATTTAGACTTAAAAACTGCACTCAGTGTCAACAGTGCTATTTGTTCATGCTTGAATAGGAAATACGGACCTTAACAGCAACGAAATTTTTTAAAATGGATTTCAAGACAGGCCGTGTGTACTAGTTATCAGCATAAAGTAAAACTACACAACTCTATAAGCAGGTGATACAATGAGGTTTAATAAAGGCAGTGGATAGATACACAGATGATTGATTTGTTAAAAAGAATTGGTCTTATGCAATTGTGAAAGGTGGTAACGTCGTCTCTATAAGGCTTTTGTCATCTCTACTGAGGATGGCGACATAACAAACAGGCTGAAACCCACAAACATGATCTGGAACATTATGAGCAGATGGAGATACATGTTCACTTTTATTGCCTCTGATCTTGGTGACGAGGGTGTCCTGCAGAAGCCAGGAAGAGCTGTTTGTCACAGAGCTAAACACATACATCTGGCCCAGAAGATAGAGAAGGTGAAAAAGCATCCATGAGAAGGAAGATAAATTGCAGGTCTGGCTGCAGCTTCATACAAACAAGGTGAATCAAGAGAGTAGCAACAATGTGTGTGAGCTACAAAGGGCTGCTGCTTCCCATCCACTGCCCTGCACAATGCTCAGAGAACCTCAACGGAGAACACCAGATGCTTCACAGAAAGAGGATTGTTGCTAATATAATTCTGCCTAGCCAAGTTGACAAATTACACGTGATACCCCTGTCACTTTGGTATCCATGCACATCTCCTTATGCCATTCTTAATCTCTACATAGAGGTAATAACAAATCACAATTCTCCCTAACGTGGTACAACTCTCCCACCTGCAACCTGTAGGACGCTAAAGTCCTACATTATTCTTAAATCTTGTTAAAATTTCTGCTACCTAATTCACACTGTGCCTTTAATGTCCTGTACCTTAAATACTGAAAAATAAAGTTAACTTAATAGCACATCTTGTGCTAGGAGATCAGGGGATGAGACGAAAGGGGGTCAAAACCAAAACTATTTAGTATATATATGCATATATATATATACACACACACACACATACATATACACACACATATATAAAATAAAGCATATATGACACATATTAATATAATGCAAATGAATTAATATTAATAAGGAAAAGATACTCTTTACTCTGAAACAAAAACAGAAACAAAGACTTATGATAGTCCTTGTTTCTGCCTGTGGTCATGTAGTCACTCCTCCCACTACCCATTTCATACTCCCTTTCTCCTCAGCAAGCACCTTCCCT
Organism: Callithrix jacchus; assembly: GCF_049354715.1. Taxonomy (NCBI): domain Eukaryota; kingdom Metazoa; phylum Chordata; class Mammalia; order Primates; family Cebidae; genus Callithrix; species Callithrix jacchus. The sequence goes on along the minus strand of NC_133524.1, from coordinate 132,185,013 downwards.
GGCGACAGACATTTTCCTAGTGGGGTGACTCAAACCTCCATTCTTGAGGTTCATGGCCATAGGCAGTCCTGACTGAATTAGGCTGTTGTAGTTTCCATTGACTTTCATCGCTGGACACAGGAGTACTAAGAGGTGCTCTGTAGGATCTTCTGAATTTCAGACATATCCCTCCTTAATCCCATGATGATTGAAGGGTTGTGCCTCAATCAACTTGCAGACTAGACTAGTTTATAGACCTAAAACCTCATGAATTAAGACAAGGCCTCTTGGGCTGGGCGCGGTGGCTCAAGCCTGTAATCCCAGCACTTTGGGAGGCTGAGGCAGGTGGATCACGAGGTCAAGAGATCGAGACCATCTAGGTCAACATGGTGAAACCCTGTCTCTACTAAACATACAAAAAATTAGCTGGGCATGGAGGTGCGTGCCTGTAATCCCAACTACTCAAGAGGCTGAGGCAGGAGAATTGCCTGAACCCAGGAGGCGGAGGTTGCAATGAGCCAAGATTGCACCAATGCACTCCAGCCTGGGTAACAAGAGCGAAACTCCGTCTCAAAAAAAAAAAAAAAAAAACAAGAAACACAAGGCCTCTTGAGGAGGGAGCTTTCTAGACTCAAAAAGTTTTATAAATCGTTCTATTATAGCAACACGTGCACATGTATGTTTATTGTGGCAATGTTCACAATGGCAAAGACTTGGAACCAACCCAAATGCCCATCAATGATAGACTGGATAAAGAAAATGTGGCACATATACACCATGGAATACTATGCATCCATAAAAAGGATGAGTTCATGTCCTTTGCAGGGACATGGATAAAATTGGAAACCATCATTCCCAGCAAGCTGACACAAGAACAGAAAACCGAACACCGCATGTTCTCACTCATAAGTGGGTGTTGAACAACGAGGACACATGGACACAGGGAGGGAAATATCACACACCAGGGCCTATCAGGGGGTAGGGGGCTAGGGGAGCGATGGCAGAGGGTGGGGGCATAAGAGAAGGATAGCATTGGGAGAAATATCTAATGTAGATGACAGGTGATGGATGCAGCAAACCACCATGGCATGTGTATACCTATGTAACAAACCTGCATGCTCTGCACAAGAACCCCAGAACTTCAAGTATAATTTTAAAAAGTTTATACCATTACCCTTTCTCACATTCTTACTCTAAGAAGGCCCATAGCCCTTCACTAAGGAAGGTTAAAGTATATGGGAAAGAGAAATTACTAGATTTCTCAATGATTACAGCACCCCACTTCTGAATTGACACGAATTTCTTGAAGACACAAACATCATTCTGACCCTTTTGAAACATATTTGATTTATTAGTGACCCTTGATCATGGATGCCAAATTATAATGCTACTTAGAGAAGCCTGTCTTATCCTAGGTGCTTTCTGACCCACCAAGTTACAGCAATGGATATGCATAGAAGCACCCCATTATTAAATGGAAGTGGTATGTAGAAGATCAAGCAGGTCCTGAAGGCGAAAGTAAGTTCCATGATGAAGTGACCAAAATGCCTCATGGATCGTAATCCTGGGACACAACTTTCTCCATCTACCATTGGGAGAATTATAAACCAGTCTCCATCAATTTCACTCTCTTAGGATGTTACGTAGCATGACAAAAGCGATTTTGCAGATGTAATTAAGGTTACTTATCTGTTAGTCTAAATATTGAGGAATTCTCTAGGTTGGCCTAACCTACACACATGAGCCCTTAAAAGCAGAGCTTTTTCTCCAGCTGGTAGCATAAGAGGATGAGATAGTTACGAAGAATGGGGAGAATTTGACATGCTGATGCTGGCTTGAAGTTAGGGAAGGGACCACATGAAAACACCTGATGAGCATCTTTATGAGTTGAGAGTGAGCCCAAGCTCACAGCCTGCCAGAATCAAGGATTTCGGTTCTGCGCAGCAGCAAGGAATTGGATTCTGTCAATAATCTGAATGGATTTGGAATTGCATTCCACCCCTTATGTTTTAGATGAGAACACTGACGCACAAAATTTTGATTTTGGGCTTTTGAGATCTGAAGTAGAGAACAAAGTCAAGACCTCCCAGATTTCTGAACTGCAGAGCTGTGAGATAATAAATATAATAATTTGGTGTTGCTTTCAGCCATTAAGTTTGGTGTAGTTTGTCACAGGGCAATAAAACTAATACATTCTCTCAATCTGTACCTATATACCCATGGGGAGTACACTATAACCAGCTGCTTGAAGAAACAGTACCTCAGGGCTAGTTTACCAATAGAGGTGAATGATATGCAGGCACCACCTATATTAGTTTTCATACAGGGAAAAAAGAGAGAGAACATAAATTAATTACAATATTATTTGTTGGGTTTATAGTTAGGTTAAAATTTAACATATAGGAAAAGACAACTGGAATCATGGAGGAAAGACCAGTGAAAATACACTCCTTCATTTAAAAAAAAGTGTCAAATATTGTCAACATAAAGATTATTCGAATTCCGGGAATTAACCATAGACTTCCAACAATCTGAAGACTATTTATTCAAGAAAAATGGCTAAATCACACTACAAACCATAAGCTTTGTGGTGTTTTAACTTGCACTATTCCCACATGCTCCTCCGTTGCTCCACGGTAGCCTTGAAACAAACATCATCACAACTCCGATAGCTCTGAATACCAGCAAACTATCAGCCACTGCAGAGGGCTACTGGTTGGAGTTCTCCTAAAATCTCTATTTCCAGGCAATAATCACTATTTATACTGATATTGTTATTATTTTGAGACAGGCTCTCCCTCTGTCTCCAAGGCTGAATGGCAGTGGTGCAATCATGGCTCACTCCACCTCGACGTTGTGGGTTCAAGTGATCCTCCTGCCTCATCCACCTGAGTAGCTTAAACTACAGGCATGAGCCACTGCAGCCAGCCTAATCACCATTATTTAGCGTGCCAGAGCTTTTGGGCAGGCACCCCAGGACTCAAGATAAGGGCAGCCACCAGAGCCACCTCCAACTGCCACAGTCCAAGGCAATGGCTGGGTGGCTGTCCATTCTACCAAGGTTCTTTCCTTTCAGCATTAGTTGGTAGTACCCCAAAGAGTTTCCAGGGAATGACCCCAGACATTTCCTAAGGTACCTGAAGAAGAATGCAGCGTTGAAGATGGGGTGCTTGACGCTAAGAATCCCGACTCCTTTGGCCATATCAAATGACTTTGATGTTGTAATTTGCATTTGTGTGGGAAAGGGTCAAAATACTTCAGGGGTAGACTGGCAGTCTATTTTTCTAGAGAACAATCACTACTTTACCTCATACTTCTACCTTAAAAAAGATGTGGCTATCAGAGTGGCAAGAGTTCCCTGAATGTGATGTTCTCTTTCTAAGGACTTAGATTGCCACCTGCAGTTTCTACAGCACTGCTGATGAAGTACATATAAAAACTTGGAAAAGAAAGGAAATTAGTATATGGAAGAGGTATCTGTACCCCCATGTGTGTTGCAGCATTATTCGTAGTAACTAAGACTTGGAAGCAGCCTAAATGTCTTCCAACAGATGAATGGATAAAGAAAATGTGGTACATATACACAATGGAGTACTACTATTCAGCCATTAAAAAGTATGAGATCCCATCATTCGCAACAACATGGATGGGACTGGAGGTCATTACGTTAAGTGAAATAAACCAGGCAAAGAAAGACAAACTTCACATTTTCTCACTCCTTTGTGGGAGCTAAAAATTAAAGCCACTTAACTCATGGAGATAGAGCGTAGAAGGATGGTTACCTGATGCAGAGAAGAGCAATGCGGGTATTGGGGGAAGTGGGGATGGCTCGTGGGTACAAAAATATAGTTAAGTAGAATGAATAAGATGTAGCATTTGATAGCACAACAGGGTGACCCACAGTCACTAATTTATTGTATATTTTAAAATCACTAAAAGAGTTTAATTGGATTGTTTGTAACACAAAGAAAGGATAAATGGTTGAGGTGATGGAAACCCTATTTAGCCTGACATGATTATTACACATTGTGTGCTTTATCAAAGTATCTCAAGTAATCCATAAATATATGCACCTACTATGTACTGACAAAAACTAAAAATGAAAAAACCCTGGAAATCCACAGAACACAATATGGGTCTAGCCTTCACCTGGGATGCCAATTAGAAGTGGATTGAATGCAATTGGATGCACAGACATTTTCTCTTCTGCTGGTGATTATAACTAGGACTGAACTCTTCAATATTTGTACCTTGGCTTCCAAAATTCTGGAAACGCTAGTTCCTCAAGTTCCTAGGGTTATTCATTCTGGAGACTCTAGTATGCACTGCAAGAAAACCTGCAGGCCATCTACTGGAGTGCCCAATGGAGCCACTCTTCAATAACAAGTGCTACACGTTTCCAAAAACTCTAAATATCAGTGAAAAGTTTACGATGGCAGCCATTTCGCCACCCAGGACAATTGGAGAATGGCAGATATTAGGGATCATTAACTCTGTCAAAGCTGTAGAAGACCTCAGTGAAGAATCACAGTTACAGAACCAAGAGTCACGGCCTTCTATTTTGGATGTTTGTACAACAAAGAGGATATACAATTAATCAAAGGGTCGAGGAACAGGTTTCTGCTTTAATACAAAAAAACTAACATAGAAACCTGTAAAGGTGTCCAAGTATAGTAATCCTTTTCATGTATATCTGGTTACAATTTAAAACTGAAGCTTTTTTAAACGTTTAAAAATCATAGATGAGGAGGGGTACATGTACAGGTTTCTCACATGGGTATAATTGCACAATGCTGGGGTTTGGGCTTCTAGCGAACCCATCACTCAAATAGTGAACAGAGTATCCAATAGGTAGTTTTTCAACCCTCTGACCTGCTCCCTCCCTCCCCTCCTCCTTCCTTTTGGAGCCCTCAGAATCAATGGTTTCTAGCTTTATGTTCATGCCTACCTACTGTTTAGTTCCCACATATGAATGAGAACATGCAGTATCTCATTTTTTGCCAGACACATTGGCTCACGCCTGTAATCCCAGGATTTGGGAGGCAGAAGTGGGCAGATCACTTGAGGTCAGGAGTTCCAGACAAGGCTGGCCAACATGGCAAAACCCTGTCTCTAACAAAACTACAAAAATTAGCCAGGGCGCGGCATGGTGACATGCACCTGCAGCCCTAGCACTTTGGGAAGCTGAGGTGGGTGGATCACTTGAGGTCAGGAGTTGGAGACCAGCCTGGGCAACATGGTGAAACCCTGTCTCTACTAAGAAATACAAACAGGCCAGGCGCTGTGGCTCACGCCTGTAATCCCAGCACTTTGGGAGGCTGAGGTGGGAAGATCACGAGGTCAGGAGTTCGAGACCAGCCTGGCCAACATAGTGAAAACCCTTCTCTACTAAAAATACCAAAATTAGCCAGGCATGTGGTATACACCTACAGTCCCAGCTACTAGAGTGGCTGAAGCAGGAGAAGCACTTGAACCCAGCAGGCGGAGCTTGTGGTGAGCCAAGATCCCGCCACTGCACTCTAGCCTGGGCAACAGAGTGAGACTCTATCTCAAAAATTAAAAAAAAAACAAAAGAAATACAAATAATTAGCCAGGTGTGATAGTGTGTGCCTATAGCAGCTACACAGGAGGCTGAGGCAGGAGAATTGCTTGAACCCAGAAGGTGGAGGTTGCAGTGAGCCGAGATTGCACCATAAACTTAATCAAATTGTTGTTCCAATGGCAGTTGCTACACTATAGGTGGTTGTGTCGCTTCAGCAACTGTAACATCCATGGGAACCTGATATATAATATTGGACAGGTGAATGTTTTATTTTCTTTAAGTAATTGTTACAAACAAGAGTTTGAGTTCAGCTAGGAAGGACAGCAATGTACTATGACCTCCTATTTCAAGCTTCTATCAACTCTCTAGGCTTACATCCTAAACGAGTCCTTAGGGACCTTGGCCACCATTCCCTTACACCAGATGTGACACCATTCTTTGAACTGATGACATTATGCTGACTGAACAGGAGGCACCAACTAATCCAGACACATTAGCAACACACTTGAAAGACATTATGTGTGAAATAATTCCCACACAAAATCAGGGGCCTTCTGAGAGAGATCCAAGATGGCTGATCAGTAACAGCTTGGGATTGTAGCTCCTAGTGAAAGTGCAGAGAACGAGAGGACGCCACACTTTCAGATGAATTTTTGTCACTCACGGACCAGAAAATTCCCAGCAGAGGACCCCCACGGGTCACCAGTGCGACTCTTGCGGCCAGCGCGGCGGCTCTTGGTGCAGAGTAAACGGGACTGGTTCCCCTTCTGACCGACATTTGGAGCTCCAGGAAGGCAGAGTCGCCTATTACAACCTCAAGAAGGAAGCCAGACCGGAGTTTCCCGGGCAGAAGAGCACCATCAGTCTTAACGCCGCTGTTTTGGCTGGTGCAGTGGGTTGCTCAGATTCCGGCGCTGGGAATCAATAAATTGGACGTCCACTCAGAAACCTAATTAGAAAGGCGGTAATTGCAAAGATGACAGATGGATAAATTTATAACGAAGGGAAGAAACCAGCCTAAAAAGGCTGAGAATACCCAAAATCAGAATGCCGCCTCTCCCTCTACAGGGGATTACAGTTCCTCATCAGCAATGGAACAAGACCTGAGGGAGAAAGACTGTGTTCCATTAACAGAAGTAGGCTTCAGAAGGTGGATGATAAGAAACTTCTGGGAGTTAAAAGAACTTGTTCATACCCAATGTAAAGAAACTAAGAACTTTGAAAACAGATTATGAAAAAATGCTAACAAGAATAGACAATATAGAGAGGACTATAAATGAATTAACAGAGTTGAAAAACACAACAAGAGAACTTCACAAAATATGCACAAGTTTTAATAGCCAAATTGACCAAGCAGAAGAAAGGATATCAGAGGTTGAAGACGAACTTAATGAAATAAAACGAGAAGACAAGAATAGAGAAAAAAAGGGTAAAAAGGAATGAGCAAAGTCTTCAAGAAATATGGGACTATGTGAAAAGACCTTATCTACATTTGATAGGTGTACCTGAATCTGACAAAGAGAATGAATCCAAGCTGGAAAATACTCTTCAGAATATTATTCAGGAAAACTTTCCCAACCTAGCAAGGCAGGGCAATATTCAACTCCAGGTAATACAGAGAACACCACAAATATATTCCTCAAGAAGAGCAACCCCAAGGCACATAATCGTTAGATTCACCAGGGTTGAAATGAAGGAGAAAATACTAAGGGCAGCCATAGAGAAAGGTCAGGTTACCCACAAATGAAAGCCTAGCAGACTTACAGCAGATCTCTCAGCAGAAACCCTACAAGCCAGAAGAGAGTGGGGGCCAATATTCAACATCCTTAAAGGAAAGAACTTTCAGCCCAGAATTTCATATCCAGCCAAACTAAGCTTCACAACTGAAGGAAAAATAAATTTTTTTATGAACAAGCAAGTACTCAGATTTTATTACCACCAGGCCTGCTTTACAAGAGCTTCTGAAAGAAGCATTACACATAGAAAGGAACAACCAGTATTAGCCTTTCCAAAAATATACCAAAAAGTAAAGAGCATCAACATAATGAAGAATTTACATCAACAAATGGACAAAACAGCCAGCTAACATCAAATGGCAGTAATCCTAAATTTAAATCGACTAAATCCCCCAATCAAAAGATACAGCCAAAACCCAACGGTATGCTGCATCCAGACCCATTTCACATGCAAGGATACACAAAGATTCAAAACAAAGGGATGGAGAAAGATTTACCAACCAAATGAAGAGCAAAAATAAATGAATAATAAAAAGCAGGAGTTGCAATTCTCGCCTTTGATAAAATAGATTTTAAAGCAACAAAGATATAATGGTAAAAGGATCAATGTAACAAGAAGAGCTAACGATCCTAAATATATACGTACCCAATACAGGAACACCCAGACACATAAGACCTATAAAGAGACTTAGACTCCCTAGACTCCCACACAATAAAAGTAGGAGACTTCAACATCAATATTAGATAGATCAATAAGACAGAAAATTAATAAGGATATCCAAGACTTGAACGCAGATCCGGAAGAAGTAAACTTCATAAACATTTATAGAACTCTCCACTTTAAATACACAAAATATACAATTCTTATCCGTATCACATCACACCTACTCATAGGTTTAAAGAAAATACTGATCAGCCATTATTAAGCACAATTATTGGCATAAAAGAGGTTATCAATACCCATTTTTAGAATAAAACGACATTCCTGTTGTCTCCCTTTTTTTTCTTCCTCTCTGTCTTCCTCTCCTTCATTCCTATTTTTTCTTTCTTTCCTTCTCTCCTTCTTTCAAAAAAAAAAAAAAAAAACCAGGGGCCTTCTAACTGAGTGAAATGTTTAATGATCTAGTAGGCCCACATGTCAAGATGGTGCTTATAAGGTCAACAGCAAGTTCCTACATCTTGACTTTCATACCACTAAATAAGCAAAGAAACGAGTTGCATAATAGATGCTTCTTTTAGCGCATACCTCAATGTTGTGCAGTACCGTGACCCACTGACAAGTGACTGAAACCCTGCTAGCATGGATTGGGCCCAGAAAAAGAGAAGCTTCCCTAATCCCGCAACGTGGTCTCACGTGGGGTTCCCCGTGACCAGTTGACTAGAAAAAAAAACAAAAACAAAACAAGTTATCCCCAATTTAGCAGCTTACAATAACACAAATATATAAGCAGTTCCATAGATCAGAAATCCAGGCGTCCTCGATTTGTTTCTCTGCTTAGCATCTCACAAAATCAAAGTATCAACCAGGCTGCTGACTGAAGACTCAGAGACAAACAAGCTTATTTGGGTTACTGGCAGGTCTAACTTCTTAAAGTTATAGAACTGAGGTAACCATATACTTGCGGTCTTTGCTGAGGCCACAGTAAGCTACCTGAGCCACTTCCATACCTCCTTAGGTGCACCCCTCTATCTTCTAAGCAGTCATGGTGCATCATGACTATGGTGGCTGAGATAGAGGTTGTTCATGGGCTTGGCAACATGAACTTTCATTTACCAGGTCCATGTTACTACAGTAACTGCTGACTATTCAACCTGCTAGCTGCCGAGACCAACGCTGATTCCCCAATATGGCACCATGTCCCAGACTGGTCAGTCAGCTTCCAGGTGGCACTGTGATTACTTGGGTCTGCTTCCACAATTGAAAGAGCATCACTTTGATGTTGCTCAAATAGACACTCTTCTGGATATGGATTTTCATTCCTATCCATGGTACTTCAAGAAAACCAACACTGTGGTAATAGGAAAGGCTGTACCCACCATCGTGGTATCCCACACTTTACCAGTTTTAAACATGAAACCCACTTTACAGGAAATGAATACGGCAATGGGATCATGCTCACGGATTTCACTCGTCTCCTGATGTTCTTTACCATCCTAAAGTGGCTGGCTCAATAGAACATTGGAGGATCTTTCAAAGCCTGAGTTGTAGTTGCAGCTTTGTGACAGGGCCTTGTGTGGCTTGGCTGACAATCTAGAAAGTGACAAAGCTGAATCCCAGCATCAAAGATATGGAACTCTTTCTCCCATAGCCACATCTATGACTTCAAGAATGAAGGAGGCAATATGCAGGCCTCTTCTCACTATTAATCCTGGGTATCTAGTAGCAAAATGTTGCCTCTTATGCTCAAGAAGCAAAATTTGCTGTAAAGAAGAAAACTTTTGGCTCTGCTGGACTAGAGGACATTTTACACACTGAGACATTATTTCAACATGGGAACCAAAAGTGATTCCATTGAAATGACAGCTGTGTCTGGCCAGGAGCAGTGGCTCACACCTGTAAACCCAGCACTTTGGGAGAACAAGGTGGGCAGATCACCTGAGGTCAGGAGTTGGAGACCAGCCTGCCGAACATGATGAAACCCCGTCTCTAATAAAAATACAAAAATTAGCCAGACGCAGTGGTGCAGGCCTGTAGTCCCAGCTACTTGGGAGGCTGAGGGTGAAAAAACACTTGAAACTGGGAGGCAGAGGCTGCCACGAGCTGGGATGGCGCCACTGAACTCCTGAACTCCAGCCTGGGTGATAGAGTGATATTCCATCTCAAAATCAAAAGAAAACAACAACAACAACAACAACAAATAAAAGTCGTGTCTGCAAGCTGACCACTTTGGACTGTTCATTCCTCTCAACCAAAAGACAAAGGAGGAGGTCCACTACTGGCTGGAGTGATGGAAACTGACAATCAAAGGGAGATGGGGTTCCTAATATACTAGGGGCTAAGAAAGAGCATGTCTTATATGTCTAGACAGCTTCTTAATTCTCCTGTGTTTTGTGATTAGAGTTAATGGAAAATTACAGCAACCCCATCCAGGCAGGACATCTAATGGTTCAGACTCTTCATAATGAAGGTTTGAGTCACCCTGCCAGGCCAGGCACCATGACCAGCTGACATGCTATCTCAAGGCAAAGGAAATGAAAAATGGGGAGTGAAAGAAGGCAGTTATAAATACCAGCTACCACAATGTGGGCTGCTACAGAAACCACGACTGTAATAGTATTTACTTAATGGGTTAATAATATCTGCCAGCACAGGTGGGAAAATCAACCAACGAACAAACAAGTTATCCTTTCAAATGAAATGCTTAGGGAAAAAGACCAACTTTTACTGACAGAAATTTCTTAGCCTCTGGGAGGCCATTTTATTCACTAACACATGCTAGGAGGCCTCAGCCATATCCTGCTCGATTGTAGAAAACAGCAATTTGATCCTCTTTCCTCCTCAATCATTAAAGAGATTATGCATTTAGGGTCTGATGTTCCTTCTTGGACAAGTAGCCAGATGTCATTTCTTCCAGTTTCTTCTCAAGGTGCGGAATTAAGTCTCCGCTCATATACCTGAAAAGAAAGAGACGTGTCATTAACCAAAAGAGAGCCAAAGAACCTATGCTGTAGGAAGCACTGTGGGAGATAGAAGGATGAAGTAACAGTCAGCATGGAGACAGAAATGCACCTGCATGGTAAGGGGCGAGGGTGTGAAGAAAAGGGAAGCTTCATACACTCTTGTTGAGAATATAATTTACTATGACAACTATGAAGAACAGTTTGGAGGTTCCTCGAAAACCTGAACATGGAGCAATCATATGATCCAGTAATCCCACTGCTGGGTATACTCCCAAGAGAAAGGAAGTCAGTATACCGCAGAGATATCTGCACTCCTGTGTTCATTGCAGCCTCGTCCACAGTAGCCAAGCTTTGGAAGCAACCTAAGTGTCCACCAACTGCTGAATGGGTAAGGAAAACGCGGTACATATACACAAAGAAGTGCTGTTTGGCCATAAAAAAGAATGAGATTCAGTCATTTGCAACAACATGGATGGAACTGAAGGTCATTACGTTAAGTGGAATAAGCCAGGCACAAAAAGACAAACTTCGCATGTTCTCACTTATTGGTGGGAGCAAAAATTTTAAACAACTGAACTAACGGAGATAGAGAGTAGAATGACGGTTACCAGAGGCTGGGAAGGTTAGTGGGGTGGGGGGAAGTGCAGATGATTAATACGTACAAAAATGGCATGAGTAAGATGTAGTACTTGAAAGCATGACGGGGTAAATATAGTCAGTAATAATTCAATTGTACATTAGAAATAACAAGAGTATAATTGGATTATCTGTAACACAAAAGATAAATGCTTGAGGTGATAGATGCCCCATTTACCTTGCTGTGTTTATTACACGTTGTTGTCTGTATCACACTATGTCATATACCCCAGAAATATATGCATCTGCGATGTACCTACACACATTTTTTTTAAAAAAGAGGTAATCTAGCAAATACAAGGAGTGTCAATTGAGGGACAATGTCTACCTCAGACTATGGTGAGAAGGGAAGTCTCCATAGGCTTTGGAGAAGGAGTTAGATTCAGAAAACATTAACCTATGTAACTGTGGAGATAGCCGTAACTATAAGTGAAGGCCAGGGTTTGCGAAATTTGAGGCACGGGCTGTTCCCCCACGCTCATGCCCAGTACTGTGTTGAGCCCAAGTACTTAAAGAAATTGAGCAGTTCCTAGTTCTGCCCACCTGACTGCTTCCTTGATGATGGATTCAAAATAGCATCCCTTGACTTCTACAGGTGTTTGCAGTCCTTCAGGCAATTTGACTTTTTTTTTCACGTTCTGAAGATGTTAAAAAAATAAACTTCAGTATTATAAGGAAGAATAAAAGTGAATCTTGGTTAAACTATACCTCAGCAATCATGCTTCATAGGCTAAATGTTTTAAATGCTTAAATAAAGATGCCAGCTCATACAAAAACTAAATAAATAAACAAACACCTGCATGTACATAGGAATGAAACTCTTGTAAACAATAACCAAGAAAGAAAAGAAAAAGAGAAGTTGTACTATATTTTAGTCAAAGAACAGAAAAACCACTGTAAATTATATGCAATCTCAACTCTGGCAAAGAATGAGCCTCAGCAGATAACATGCACATCTTCTAAATTATAAAAAGAGAGACTTCGTGGAGTTTTTTTTTTTTGAAACAGACATTCTTATATTACTTACTTCTCCAAAGTAATGTAGAATTTCCTTCATTAATTTGCCTTCTGTTTCAGCATTAATATCTTTTTGGATTCTTGAAAAAGGGAGTATTTCTGTGACTTTTAGGTCATCTGCAGAGAAAGTGCTGGTAATGATGACTCCTACAAGTGCATTTCTACCAGGTTTCTGCATCAGCCCACCTTTGCTGAAGCCAGTGAAGTCATCAATCCGAGAATCCAGTTGGCTGGCTGGAATACCAACTCCTACCTTAAGCTCTGGCGGAACAAATTTTGACAAAAAGCCATCAGTTGGAGTTTCACCATGTTCTTTCCCCTCCACATAGACATCACGAACGACAGATCTGGAAACCAAACTGAGAAGTTGAGCTGTGGGATATGTGTGTTTCATCAGCCCTCTGGGTCCATCTATGTGTTCCTCAGTTTCTGGGTAATTATTTATTTCATAATTGGGAGGATGTACCGGGGGAAACCCCAGGCCTGACGAACTGAGGCCAGGACACATAATACAGTAAAACCACCACTTATTTTCTGGCCCTATGAATGCATATGGAAACCAAGTAAGACAGTACAACTCTAACAAACATTCACAGGTCCCTGGCACTCATGGGTTAGTGTCAGCTTGTTATGCTTTACTAGGTGAAAGCAGCACGTCTCATTTGACATCATGACTTCTCAAATTGACATACAACCCACCGTGCTTTACTGAGCTGGAAGCCAGACAACTTGGATACACCTCAACCTGCCTCCTCTCTACATCAAATATGTTCTGAGAAAATAGAGGCAGCCATTAGTGCTGAAAGTTCTATATGCACTCCAACACCAAAAATCCATTTTAGTGTATGATCTTCCTCATCCTTCTTTCTTTGTCTCAAAAACGTTATGTTCTTTTCACTCCAGATCTGTCACCTCTTTCATTTATTCATCGTCTGTGGTAGGCAGCATGCCAGAAGCTGGGGATCAGCAGTAAACTACCAGAGAGCAACATTTCCTGCTCTTGTGGAGCTCACATCCTCATGTGGCAGTCAGACAGTACGTGCCCAATGAGCGAAGGAAATTAACAGCATTGGGCTGATGGTGGGGAGGCCGTCCACAGGCTTGTGGGAGACAGCGGCAGAGGGAGCCACAGGGGCTATTACTGGTTGGGCAGGGCCTTCTGAGCAGGTGGCCTTGGGCAGCGATTGGAGGAAGAAGTGGGGCAGCCTGTGCAGAGGCAGAAGGGGATTTCCAGGCTGCAGTGAGGCCAAGGGTAGGGGCTGGAGTGGGGATAGACTGGGCACTATGGGGTGAAGGACAGAAACAGAGAGAGCCAGGGGATGGATGGGACCCGTGTTAGCAGAGGGTGACGGAGGTCAGGCCACCTAGAGCCTCGTAGACCAAAGCTGGTTTACAGTCTGTTCTGAGTGCTTAGGGGAGTTGAGGATAGGTTTTCAGGAGCGACACGACATGATGTCATTAACATGCCAACACGATGACCTGGCTGCAGGGTTGGAGGGTGTGTGTTAGATGGGGGCAATAATGGGAAACATGGAGATGTCACTGTAGCTCAGTGACTGACCATGGCACAGTGGATAAAAAGGAGAGAGAAAAATTCTGGGATTCAGAAATTTTTACAGGATTTACAGAAGAGAAGAAAAATAAAGGTAGAAAAACAGAGTGATGGGGTGCAGTAGCTCATGCCTGTAATCCCAGCACTTTGGGAGGTCGAGGTGGGTAGATCACCTGAGGTGAGGAATCTGAGATCAGTCTGGCTGCCATGGCGAAACCCCATTTTACTAAAAATATAAGAATTGGCTGGGCATGGTGGCTGGTGCCTATAACCCCAGCTACCCGAAAGGCTCAGACTGGTGAATAGTTGAACCCCAGAGACGGAGGTTGCAGTGACCCAGGATGGTGCCACTGCACTCCAGCCTGGCCTACAAGAAAGAAACTCCATCTGAAAACAAAAAAGGTCGGGATTCACCAATAAGGACAATACATTTTAAAAGAAGATTGTGGAAAACGGAAATCCTAGAAGCTTTCCATGAAGAAGCAGTGAACAACTCTCAAACGCTGCTGAGAAATTGATGGCAACGTCGGCCAAGACTGTTGATCTTGACAAGCACAGTTTCAGTGGAGGGGAAGAGGCAGGAGACTGACTGCACTGGATACAGCATGAAGAGGAGGTGAGGACAGGCTTATTTACTCTTTTCTTTAGACGTGGCAGAGCCTCCAATAAGGCCATCTCCTATTCCTCGTTTCCTTACCAACAGGGCCATCTTCTGCCTTTTCTGGGATGAAGAACTCTCACATTCCCTGGGATGTTTAAATGCATTTTGAGGTTTTGCAGCAACCTTCTCTTCTTTAATCCGTGATTGTGTCCTGAAAAACATCAATGAACATTTTCCATTCATGACAAATATCTAACAATCAGAAAATGACAAACAGTCTGCATATATCAATACAATCAAGAACTTCAATCATTAGTTTGACTTTTAATAATGAGCCAAGATTTACCGAGTCTCAACAAACACTCTGTTTTCAGGAAAAGAACCTAATTTTGATGCGTGCTAAGAAGAAAGAAAGAAAGAAAGAAAGAAAGAAAGAGAGAGAGAGAGAGAGAGAGAGAGAGAGAGAGAGAGAGAGAGAGAAGGAAGGAAGGAAGGAAGGAAGGAAGGAAGGAAAGAAAGAAAGAAAGAAAGAAGAAAGAGAAAGAAAGAAAACTACAGACCAATATCCATGATGAACATTGATGCAAAAATGTTCAATAAAATACTGGCAAACCGAATCCAAAAGCACATCTAAAAGCTTATCCGCTATCATCAAGTAAACTTCATCCCGGGATGCAAGGCTGGTTCAACATAGGCAAATTTATAAATGTAATTCACCACATAAACAGAACCAAAAATAAAAACCACATGATTATCTCAATAGATGCAGAGAAGGGCTTTGACAAAATTCAACAGCCCTTTATGCTAAAGACTCTCAATAAACTAGGTATCGAAGGAACACACCTCAAAAGCCATATAGGAGAAACCCACAGCCAATATCATACTGAATGAGCAAAAACTAGAAGCATTCACTTTAAAAACTGGCACTAGACAAGGATGCCTTCTCTCACCACTCCTATTCAATATAGTATTGGAAGTTCTAGCCAGAGAAATTAGGCAAGAAAAAGAAATAAAGGGCATTCAATTAAGAAAAGAAGAAGTCAAATTGTCCCACTTGCAGACAACATGATCGTATATTTAGAAGAACTCATCATCTCAGCCCAAAACCTCCTTAGGCTGATAAGCAACTTCGGCAAAGTCTCAGGATACGAAATCAATGTGCAGAAATCACAAGCATTCCTATACACCAATAACAGACAAATAGAGAGCCAAATCATGAGTGAACTCCCATTTACAGTTGCTACATAGAGAATAAAATACCTAGGAATACAACTAACAAAGTATGTAAAAGATCTATTCAAGGTGAACTACAAACCAAATCAAGGAAATAAGAGAGGACACAAACAGCTGGGAAAACATTCTATGCTCATGGTTAGGAAGAATCAATATTGTGAAAATGGCCATACTGCCCAAAGTAATGTATAGATTCAATGCTATCCCCATCAAGCTACCACTGATCTTCTTCACACAACTGGGAAAAACCACTTTAAACTTCATATGGAATCAAAAGAGAGCTTGCACAGCCAAGACAATCCCAAGCAAAAAGAACAAAGCTGAAGGCATCATGCTACCTGACTTCAAACCATACTGGCAAGGCTACAGTAATCAAACAGCATGGTACTGGTACCAAAACAGAGATTCAGACCAATAGAACAGAACAGAGGCCTTGGAAGCAACACCACACATCTACAATCATCTGATCTCTGATGAACCAGACAAAAACAAGCAATGGGGAAATGATTCCCTGTTTAATAAATGGTGTTGGGAAATTCCATTCTATTACAAGCGAGCCATATGCAGGAAGCTGAAACCTTTCTTACACCTTATACAAAAATTAACCCCAGCTGGATTAAAGGTTTAAACATAAGAACTAACACCCTAAAAACCCTAGAAGAAAACCTAGGCAACACCATTCAGGACATAGGCACAGCAAGGACTTCATGACTAAAACACCAAAAGCAATGGCAACAAAAGCCAAAATAGACACATGGGATCCAATTAAACTTAAGAGTTTCTGCACACGAAAAGAAACAATCATCACAGTAAAGCGGCAACCAACAGAATGGGAAAAATGTTTGCAATCTACCTGTCAGACAAAGGGCTAATATCCAGAATCTACAAAGAACTAAAGGAGATTTACAAGAAAAAACAAACAAACAAACAAACAAACCAACCCATTCAAAAGTGGGCAAAGGATATGAACAGATAGTTTTCAAAAGAAGGCAAATATGCGGCCCACAAACATATGAAAAAATGCTCATCATCACTGGTCATTAGAGAAATGCAAATCAAAACCACATTGAGATACCATCTTACACCAGTTAGAATGGCAATCATTTAAAAATCTGTGGACAACAGATGCCAGAGAGGAAGTGGAGAAAAAGGAACACTTTTGTACTGTTGGTGGGAGTGTAAATTAGTTCAAACATTATGGAAGACATTGTGGCGATTCCTCAAGGACCTAGAAATAGAAATTCCATTTTGACCCAGCAATGCCATTACTGGGTATATACCCAAAGGATTATAAATCATTCTATCATAAAGACACACCCACACGTATGTTCATTGTGGTGCTGTTTACAATAGCAAAGACCTGGAACCAACCCAAATGCCCATCCATGATAGACTGGACAAAAAAAAAAAAAAAAAGTAGCACATATACACCATCGAATACTATGCAGCCATAAAAAACGACGAGTTTGTGTCCTTTTTAAGAGACATGGATGAATCTAGAAACCGTAATTTTCAGCAAACTGACCCAAGAACAGAAAACCAAACACCGCATGTTTTCACTCACAGGTGGGTGATGAACAATGAGCACACTTGGGCACAGGGAAGGGAACAACACTCACAGGGCTAGGTGGGGGAGTGGAGGGGAGCAGCGGGACAGCGAAGGGGGAGGGGTGGATGGGGAAGGATAACACCGGGAGAAATGCTGATCTAGGTGACATGGGGGGCGGAGGGATGGAGACAGGAAACCATCATGGCATATATATACCTATGCAACTATCCTGCAGGATGCATGATGTGCACATGTACCCCAGAGCCCAAATGCAATTTAAAAAAAAGAAAGAAAAAGAAGAAGAAAAATGGTACAACCAGAATCAATCAGAATGCTTTCAGAATAAGCAGCTCTCATCAAACAAAAGTAGATAAAAATGTTATTACCTCTTTGAAGATGGATAAACTAATCTGTATCAACACTTGCTAGGAAAAATAATTCCTTTTCTTTGTCCTCATTCTAGGAGATTGATACAAATCTGATAATATTTGACAAGGACATCAGAAGAAAGAAAAACTACAAGATCAAGCCAAAACTACAAGCTAAGATCACCCCTGAACCCAGACTCCCAAATTCTAAACTAAAGGTTAGCAAATAAAATACAATAGTGCTTAAAAAGAACTCCATCAGCCATGGTGGAGTATACTGTATAAAGACAAGAATGATTTAACATTTGAAAATCAATAAATGTAATGCACCACATTAAAAACAACAAAAATACAGGGAAACACCACATGATCATTATTATAGATGGGTCACTGTTTAAAATGTATTCATGATAAAAACTATCAGCCTCTTAGAAAAAAAAGGTAAGCATATTTTGGTAAGCATATGCATACACACAAAAAATAGTAAATGCCATACTTCATAGTGAAGTATCAGGATTTTCTTCCTGAGTTTGAAAACAAGACAAATGTGTCCACTATCCGTTAAACAATTTACTGGAGGTTCTAAAAAGTGCAGTAACATCAGGAAAATATGAATCGGTTTAAAATCTTAAAAGAAAGAAAACTGTCATTATTTAGAGATGACATTGTTCTGTACCTAGAAAATGTAAAAGTATAAAATCATTATGGTTAATAAGCAAATTTACTCAAGTCACTGGATATAATAAAAATCAATGATATTTCTTTATAATTAATAGCAACAAATAATTAGAATATAAAATTTCAAATGTCGTTAAAACAGTAAAAAAATTGAATACTTAGAAATAAATCTAATCAGAATGTGCTAGAGCAGTACACAAAAATTATAACACATCTCTGAGAGAAATTCAAGACTGCAGTATATGGACAAAAATATTCTTTCCATGGAATGAAAAGACAGTATTAAGAGGCATTATTGTTAACTCTTTCAGAATGACATAGCAATCATATTTAAAATTCTACCATATTTACAAAAAGTTTTTCTAAAAATCGACAAACAGATAATTGTCTGAAGCATATGCAAATTAAAGATTTGGGAAAGCTGGCCGGAGGCGGTGACTCACGCCTGTAATCTCAGCACTTTGCGGGGCTGAGGTGTAGAGATCTAGAGATCACAAGATCCAGAAATCAAGACCATCCTGACCAACATGGTGATACCCCATCTCTACTAAAAATACCAAATTAGCTGGATGTGGTGGTGCGTGCCTGTAGTCCCAGCTACTCTGGAGGCTGAGACCTGAGAATCAATGGAACCAGGGAGGCGGAGGTCACAGTGAGCTGAGATTGTGCCACTGCACTCCAGCCTGGCAACAGAGTGAGACTCTGTCTCAAAATATATATATTTGGGAAACCTAAGACAATATTTAAGAAAAAGAACTAAGTTTGTAGACATACACTACTAAACATGAGATTTACTATAAGGGTAGAGTAATGAAAACAGTATGGTATTGGTGCAATGACAGACAAATACACTAAAGGTAGAGGACATGGAGGCCAGAAAGAATCTGGAAATGGAAAACAGCTAGATTTACCACAGAAGAGCTCCTGTAAAACACTGTGGAAAGACTAGTGCTTTTAAAAAATGCACTTCATAAATGCAGGGAAAATACAAACTTGGACTCTTACCCCATCCCACTCCAGAAACGTTACTAAAGATGGATAGTAAATCCAGTAGAAAACATAAGATATTAGTGTTACAGCTTTAGAATAGGCCAAGGTATTTTTGATTAGGATAAAAAGGCACTAATGATAAAGAATACATTGTTTAATTAGACATAACTAAATGTAAAACTTGTATTCCTCAAAAGACAGTCTTAGGAGAGTGAAAAAGCAAAGCATATCTGTAGATTACATATTATATACTATATAGTCTAGGTTATATATAAAAATATACATTAATCATATATATGTATATATCTGACCAAAAAAATGAGTGAAATCCAGAATATAACCAGAACTACAAATCAATTTTAAAAAACAAACATTGCAATAAAATGTGCAGAAAACAGCTGAGTACTCATTCATAAGAGTCATACTCAAATATGACTTTAATCATCACATAAAATATACCCAGGCTATGACTGTACTCCATTCCATGAAAATTTATTTGAGATGAATGGGAGATCTAAAAGACAGCTTAGAATATTATCATCATGGCATTGGGCGAAGCAAAGATTATTCTTAAAATAATAGGAAGCACCAGCCCTAAACAAGAAACTGATTAATGAAATTAAGAGAATCTGTTCATCTAAAACACAATATTGAGATAGTGTAAAAGCAAAACAGATTTGTAGAAGATACTAAAATTGTGTGTGTATTTTAATACATGTACATATATGCCTGTGTGTATGTGTCTAACTGAAACCCAGAACTTATATGTAAACCATGAATCCATTTTTAAAATACAAGTATCTCGATAAAATTTGGAGGAAAAGAGCTGAAAAGGGATTTCGTAAAAGACATATTTAAATGGCGAATAAACACATTTAAAAAGTGCTCTAAAAATAATCAATAAATAGCTGGGCACAGTGGCTCATACCTATAATCCCGGCACCTTGGGAGGCTGATGCAGGCAGAGGCCACTTGAGCCCAAGGGTTCGAGACCAGCCTGGGCAACTTGGCGAAACGCCGTCTCTACCAAAAAATACAAAGATTAGCCAGAATTGGCGGCATGCACTTATAGTCCCAGCTACTCGGGAGGCTGAGGCATGAGAATCGATCAAGCCTGGGAGGTCGAGGTTGCAGTGAGCCGAGATGGTGCCACTGCACTGCAGCCTGGGTAACAGAGCAAGACCTCGTCTCAAAAAACAATCAAAACTCAATAAATAAACCCTTAAAAAAAAAACAGGTCCTCAATCTCATTAATCAGCCCCAAACTGCAAATGCAGACATAAGGAGAGATCACTGCACACCCATCAGAGTGGCTGAAATGAAAGACTAATTGCACACCCAGTGTGTGCATCTGGAACCTTCAAACATTTCTGGAAGGAAATGTTTCCTAGACTGACACCCGATGGGTACGGCTGAAAGGTCAGATAGTTCCCGGGGAAAGAGCTCCTTCACGACTGAGAACCAACGGAGGAAAAGCACCCCAACCCGGGGCCAGATAGAGCTCCCAAGGTCAGGTGGCCTCCCTCATGGCTGACACAGAGCGCTGAGAGTCCCACCATAGGCTTAGAGAATCCAAGAAACAGCACCCCACTCCCTCGCAGCACTGGGAGACAGCACCCACAGATAATAATTTAAAAACCCAGCACCAAGAGAAAGCATCCGATAGGCGTCCCAATCGGGGATAAACAGATCCAAAGAAAAGCCAACACATCCTAGCTGAGAGTGAGCAACGTCCAAGGCCAAATGTGCCCCACGGCTGACATCAGCACCCAGCGAAGAGTCCCTCGTGGGCTGAGATAAACCCCGCGACAGAGAGTGAAGTGATCATGTGTCCGCAGGACAGCCACCCTCACCCCAGCCCCGAACACAGACAGAGTCCCTAAGGCAGAGTCTCCCAGCAGGGTCGTGGCCAAGCGGGGAAGAAACACCGCCGCACCCGAAGGTGACACAGGCGACCAATGTAGGGTCCCCACCCCTGGGTTCAGTCATTGCACAGGAAAAGTTCATCGCATCACTAAGAGGGAGTCCCCAAGAAAAGCTCCCCAGCCCCACAACATAACCGAGACGGGGTGTCCAAGGAAAAGACTCCCCGACAGCTGACACACGCGCCCATGGTAGTGTCCACACAGCGAAGCCGTACCACTCACCGGACAAAGAACACGCCAGAAAAGAAGCTTTCCTAGGAAAAAGGACACATTCTGGGGAGAAATTAAAGCATCCAGGGAAAAACTGCCCACTTACGTAGTCGTGAAGTCTTGACCTTGCCAGAGGAGCTGCGGCTGCACTTCCCAAAATGGCAGAGAAGTTGTGGCGCCTCCCCACTGCTGGAACTTTCTAGAAACTTGCTCTCTGGGAGTTATGGGAAGTGTGCCCCGGATGCCTGTGAGTGATGCTCATTGGGAGGCGTCCCACCAGAAGCACCAATCTGGTAAGGCTCAAGGGAGGCAGAAGGCAGGGAAGCTGCCGGCCACCGCGGGCCCCGCCCCAGCCGAACACTGGGAGCCTGTTGGGGGGGCCAGAGTCCCGAAGTGAAGCCTCGTGCACTGCGAGACCGCCGGCGCCAACCGGAAGAACCGGGAAGCGTGGCGTCCCCGCCCTTCGCTAACTCTAACCCTCTTTACGCGCAGCCTTCGGTATCGGCAGTACGGCGGACATAGGCAGAGGAACGCGGAACCTCACACAGCGGAATCAAAGGGTGAATTTGGAGCTGACGGGCAAAAACATCTTATAATATGTTTGTCTGGCTTTGATATCAGGGTAATATTGGCCTCATAGAATGAAGTAGTGTTCCTTCCTCTTTTATTCTTTTGAAATCCTTTGCTAAGTATTGGTATTACTTCTTCCTTAAATGTTTGATAGAATTTACATGCGAAACCACCTCGGCTTGCCTTCCATTTGTGGGGAGATTTAAAATTACTAATTAAATACCTTTTCATGCTATAGTCCTATTGCAAATTTCTATTTCTTTTGAGTCAGTAATTTGTTCTCTAGGAATTTCTCTGTTTCACCTGCGTTGTTTAATTTGTTGGCATAAAGGTGTTCATAATGTATGTCTTTAAATTTCTCACTTTCTTTGTGTGTGTGTGCACGTGAGACGGTGTCTCACTCTTTTGCTGAAGATGGAGGGTGGTGGCGCGATCTGGGCTCATAACTACTTCTGCCTTTCTGGTTCAAGCACTTCTTCTGTCTCGGTCTCCTGGGTAGCTGGGGCTACAGGTGGCATCATATCGCCCGGCTAATTTTTTGTGTTTTAGTAGAGTCAGGGTTTCACCATGTTGGCCAGGCTGGTCTCAAACTCCTGACCTCAGGTGATCCGCTGGTCTCGGCTCCCCAAAGTGCTGGGATTACGGGAGTGAGCCACCGCGCCTGGCCCCTTTTAATTTCTGTAAGGTCAGTATTCATAACACCCTTTTCATTCTTGATTTTGGTAATCTGTGTAGTCCTTTCTTTTATTCTTGGTCAGTCAAGCTAAAAGATAAGTTAGGTTTTTTTTCTCAGCTATTCTGTGAAGCAATTTTTTAATTCATTGATTTTTATTTCACTGATTTTCTTTAATTTTCATCATTCCCCTCTTTCTGCTTGCTTGTATTAAATACATCAGTTTAAAACTTCAGGAATAACAAATGGTTTGTTTCATAAAGGAGGATTTGAATCCTTAAACATATAGAAATGCTTATGATATTGCCAAGTAGTAGTCATTTTCGACCAGTTAACCAGAAGGAAATTTGGTATGCTGAAACCAGACAAGTTTTTTGTACCAGGTTTTATTAATTTTGAAAATATAAATCTAGTTTGTAAGAAGGTGTTTATTGCATGAGCAGTTTGTTTTTTTTTAATATTTAGACTTCTCATTTTCACTGAATCCCACAAATTTATTTTTCTTAAGCTTCAAAGTATGTATCAACCAGCACATTCACTATCCTCTTTGTGCTTTATCTCTGATAATCCTTATAAGAGCACCATGAGTTAGGTACTGTTTTATGCCCATTTTACGGAAATAGAATCTTAGGGTGCACATTTAAGTAGCTCTTTCAGGTTTAACCAGTTGGAAAAGTGACAAAATCTAGGTATGTCAGATTCCAGAGATTGCACACACAAATACTATATCACACTGCTTACTGCTGTGAGTTTGGCAGAGAATTCCTTGTTTATATGGAAATCACCAAACTGATAATATCCAGGATAATTGGCAGCAGTTTATAAACCCTCTTTACCGCTAATTTGGTGATTTTGTGTGGGGTCACCTGTCCACTAATCTAATCGGATCTTAGGCTGGTCACACTTCTGAATTTGCACACCAAGTTTGTGTGTAAGGGTACTTCTCCAGGGGAAAATATCTGTAGATTTCATCAAATTTTCCAAAGAGGGTTAGGCCCGCTACTCAGCGTTCCCTGGAAGGTAAGAGAATGCCATGTAGCCTACACCCTTCTCCACCTGAACAACTTCATACAGTTGGCTATGGCTTTACAAATGATGGGCAGGTAGGACAACTAGGAAAGTGTATGTGCTCATTAATACATACTTCTCCTTTAAGCCTGAAAAGATGAACTTGTGGAATTACAAAAATTGGCATTCTAAATATTTAAGTATTACTATTTAGAATTATAGATCTTTTAGTCGGGATGGTGGCATAAGGAAGGTCATTCTGTTCTCAAACTAAGCTGGAGGCATAAGGGATTTGTTTAACCTAGTGGTGTGAACCTACAGGAAGTCGTGATGGTAGCGTGAGTCATCACTTAGATAAAGTGAGATTTATAGATCACAGAACACGATATAGATTCTAGATATGAGATTCTAAACTCTGTTTGCTACCAAGGCACCCATTGCTAAAACAGTCTGTGATCATGTGCTCTCAGGAGGATCATATATTTCAGCTGTATAGTGCCAATTTATGTGCCAGTTATGTTCCAGGTATAAATGAAAGTGTTCTAGTAACACACAGAGATAATTATCAGACATATCTGCAGATGCCGGTTTCTCCACTTCAAACGAGTCAGCCAACTCCACCTGGAAAACGTCACACTGTTGGCTCTGTGCTTACAAATGATGGCCAGGTAAGATAACTTTCTATTTCTGCCCTAATTGTGACATTCTTAGTATAAGTATTTTCTCAGTGGAAAGATGAATATAAACTATATGTGTTAATTCTCTTGATTTAAAAGCTAAGAATATGACACAGGAATTCTCATGTGAACATAAAATGGGAACTTTTTGGTCCAAGAGTAGATTCATTGGACTAGGAGCTGATGTTTTTAATGATCACATTTAATGCTCATAATTGTTCTGCAGATGTGTATTACTATCTCGCCTTTAATGAGAAATCAAGGCTGACAGTGGTCAAATGGCTTGCCCCACGTGACACATGATAGGAGATAGAGCCAGGGTTCGAACGCATATCTTTGTGACTCCAGAGTCTATATTTTTTCCCACTCCTCAATTAATTAGACTCTTCCCTATTTTTCCGTGCCTTTATTTTCGCTTTCTTAAGGAAAGAGATAAGAATCACACCTCACTCATAGGGATTGGCCAAGGATTGAGTTAATACATGCAAAGCATTTAGAACAGTACCTGGAGGGTAGTAAATGTTCAGTAAAAATGTCTTCACACATTCTCAGCTCCTCTTTTATAGGATGTGAAAATGCTTTGGAAAATTTTAAAATCAAAATTATATATTATATACGTTCTATATATTACATGGTATATATATATATATTATATGTATTTCTTGAAATATATGCTGATACTCTTTCCTATTTAATGCGGGAATATATTCGTTATTACTTCACCTATTATTTTAAGTTCTGGGGTACATGTGCAGGATATGGAGGTTTGTTACATAGGTAAATGTGTGGTACGGTGGTTTGCTGCACCTGTCAATCAATCACCTTGGTATTAAGCCCAGCATCCATTAGCTATTCTTCCTGATGTACTCTCTCCCCCCAGCCCTCCCCCAGAAAGACCCAGTGTGTGTTGCCCTACCTGATGTGTCTGTGTGTTCTCATCATTCAGCTCCCACTTAAAAGTGAGAACACGCACTGTTTGGTTTTCTTTCTCTGCATTAGTTTGTTGAGGATAATGGCTTCCAGCTCCATCAATGTTTCTGCAAAGGACATGATCTCATTCCTTTTTATGGCTGCATAGTGTTCCCTCGTGTATGTGTACTACATTTTCTTGATCCAGTCTATCATTGATGGCCATTTGGGTTGATTCCACATCTTTGCTATTGTGAATAGTGCTGCAGTGAATATACGTGTGCATATATATTTTTTTTTTCTTAGCAATTCTGAATGGGAGTTCATTCATGATTTGGCTCTCTGCTTGCCTGTTTTTGGTATATAGGGATGCTAGCAATTTTTGCGCATGGATTTTATATCATGAGAGTTTGCTGAAGTTGCTTATCATCTTCAGAAACTTTTGGACTGGGATGATGGTATTTTCTATATATGGGGTCATGTCATCTGCAAACAAAATAACTTCGTGTCCTCTTTCCCTATTTGAATACCCTTTCTTTCTTTGTCTTGCCTGATTGCCCTGGCCAGAACGTCTGATACTATGTTGTTTAGGACTGGTGAGGGAGGGCATCCTTGTCTCGTGCAAGTTTCAAGAGGAATGCTTCCAGCTTTTTCCCATTCGATATGCTATTGGCTGTGAGTTTGTCATATATGGCTCTTACTGTTTTGAGATGTGTTCATTCAATACCTGGTTTTTTGAGAGCTTTTTTTATTTTTTGAGACGGAGTTTTGCTCTTGTTACCCAGGTTGGAGTGCAATGGCGCGATCTCGGCTCACCGCAACCTCCGCCTCCTGGGTTCAGGCAATTCTCCTGCCTCAGCCTCCCGAGTAGCTGGGATTACAGGCACGCGCCACCATGCCCAGCTAATTTTTTGTATTTTTAGTAGAGACGGGGTTTCACCATTTTGAGCAGGATGGTCTCCATCTCTTAACCTCGTGATCCAACCGCCTCGGCCTCCCAAAGTGCTGGGATTACAGGCTTGAGCCACCGCGCCCGGCCTGAGAGCTTTTAATATAAGGGGGTGTTGAATTTTATCAAAGGCCTTTTCTGTATCCATTGAGATAATCATGCGGTTTTTGCCTTTAGTTCTATTTATGTGATGAATTACATTTATTGATTTACCTATTCTGAACTGACCTTGAGTCCTGGCAATGAAGCCAACTTGATCATGGTAGATAAGATTTTTGATGTGCTGCTCGATTCAGTTGGCCAGTATTTTATTAAGGATTTTTTCCGTTATTGTTCAACAGGAACACAGCCTGAAGTGTTTGTTGTTGCTGTGTCGCTGCCACATTTTGGTATCCGGATGATGCTGGTCTCCTATAATGTAGTAGGAGTCCCTCCTTTTCAATATTTTGATATAGTTTCAGTAGAAATAGTGCCAAATAGTACATTCTAAGTAGGCAGGAGCATATTCTCGGGTTATCTTTTGATGGCAGGACCTTTTAGTTAACCTAGTATATCCTTCAATTTCATGTTTTATTTACCACCAATATTTCAAAGCACCTCCTGCCCCTGCCTGGCTCCAAAATGAACATATTTGAGTCTCCATAAGGTTGGAGGTGGGAAAATTTACCTTTTTCATCGATGTTACCTTTCACTGTCTACATATATTATCGAATAAAGTGTTAATCAGTATTTGTCAATAAGTAACGTTCAACAACTAAAAAATAAAAACGGTATTTGCTTTTTTTTGTCCCCTAACAAGGGCTGAGAGACAATTATGTGTACTACATTAGAGAGATAAGCATGTTTCTTGTCTTGGTTGATGAAAGCCACTCATTCCCCAAGCACTCTGATTAATCATGACTGTACCATGTTTGACTTTGGAAAACACCTTGTATTTTGCCTTCGCTTGTTTCACTGAAACTACATTATAGTTGGCTTGCCTTTTCTGGGAGCATCGTGTGTGATGATGAATCTTTGACCTTTGGCTAAAACTTAATGATATAAATGCATGGCTGTGTATGCATATGAAGACTGTGACTTTGCAATGGTTGTATCTGTCTTTAATGGAATATGTTCACTGATGTTTTTCAGCAAATGAGGAGTGACAAAGTAAATCAGGCTGCAAGAAGGCATCGAAGGAAAAGGAGACGTTCCAGAAAATCCAAGAGACGCTATTATTCTACGACAAGGCAGGGTACGTCCCGGTGGTTACACCAACAGGAAGCTGAGGGGGAATGCAATCTTTGGGCTTCAATCGTGTCAAAGAACATTTGTGGCCTTGTCCTTGAAGGATGAACAGATATGAGCACATTTGCAAGTGGAAGGGCAAGGTTCTAATTAGGTGCAACAATTTGCAGTTGCTGCAAGCGTGAGATGAATAAAGCAGGTTCCTGAGGCAGAAGGAGGTGGTGGGCACAACAAGAGGACAGGTCTGCTCACTTTCCGCCTGTCCACACCTCTCTAACCCAGTGCAATATGGCTTCTTCTTAGTCTACTCCAATGAAAATAGTGCCATCAAGGTCGCCATGTTTGTGGCACTTTGACATCAATTCCTCAACAGCATGTGACACAGTTGTTTACGCCCTCCTGCACGGAAAACTTCTTGGGTCCCCAGACACCTGGATTTCTTACTCTGTTACTAAGGGCTCATTTTCCTTCTCCTTTTTTGTTTTTCTCCTCTTGCTTCCTACCTCTAAATATTTCAGGGCACCAAAACTTGATCCTAGCCTCTCTTCTCTTCAATATCCTATCTCCTTAGGTGATGTCATGCTGTCTTAGAATTTTAAATGATTCACACTTCAAGAACTGTCACCATTAAACTTCTAGGCTACGACTTGCTCCTGAAATCCAAACTCATAAACAACTACACGTGTTGTATCTCTATAGGGTGTCTAATAGGCATCTGCATTTGAACCAGCTCTGCAAGTTCAAATTTCTGACCTCCCTCTCTCCAAAAACACTTTACTCGCAGCCTTCACTGTTTCAGATAAAGACACTGTCCATTAGGTGAAACATCCACAAAGGTGTAACAAGCAGCTGATCACAGGTATGGGGGATTCAGAAGTCCTGGTTTTAGAGTTTTCAGCTGTCCACAGTACAAATAATCGCACCATGGCCTAGTTCAAGCTGTCGACATAAGGTCACTGAACCAGAATCAGGAAGAGTTGGCAGCATTCCGCTTCCGTAGTCGGTTGCCTAACCCCTCCTGCACATCCCTGGTATACTTTTACTTAGTAGGTCACCCCAAAATACTTAAAGTCACTTATGATTTCTCTTATCATTCTTTTATTATTCTCTCATTTCCAATCTCTTATCAAGTTCAGCAGTCAATGCCCAGTATAAACCCTGCATCCCACCATTTCCCTCTATCCCTCCAGTGCACACTGCCGTGATCGGTGACCAAGGTAGTACAACATCTTCTTAGCTCTCTTTCTAATCTTCCCTCATCTGTAGCATACTCTCTAACCCTGTGGCTAGAAAATAATGTCAGCATGCCATTTCCCTCCTAAAACCCCATCCTCAACTCTCCCTCTCCTAACAAGGGTCCCATCCATTTCCTCCTGGCTCTCTTGCCTCTGTCTAACACCCTGTAGTGCCCGGTCCATTCCCACTCCAGCCCCTACCCTTGGCCTCACCGCAGTCTGGAACTCTCCCTCTGCCTCTGCACAGGAGGCTCTGCTTTTTCCTCCAAGCCCTGTCCAATGGCACTTCTTCAGATGGCTCTGCCCAAGGAGCCAGAGCCCCTGAGGCTCCCTCTGCTGCTGTCTCCCTCAGGCCTGTGGACTACTTCCCAGACACCAGCCCAATGCTGCTTGTTTCATTTCCTCATTGTGTATGTCCTGTCTGACTGCCCCGTAGTGATATGAGTCCCACAAAGGCAGGGACCGTTGCTCTCTGTCCTCTTTACTGCTGATCCCCAGCTCCTGGCATGCCGCCTGCCACAGACAATGAATAAATGAAAGAGGTGACAGACCTGGAGTAAAAGGAATGTTACTTTTCCAGACAAAAGGGGAGGATCTGTAGAATCACGTAAAAACTCGGGATGTGTGACGATGGAGTGGAGATAAGAGTGTTCAACTCCAATAGCCACCTCTGTTTTCTCAGAATATTTGAGGTAGAAAGGAGGCAATTTAACAAGGCCTCACTTAGTCTGGCTTTCCTGCTGCGCACAGCATGGCATGTATAGGTGAACTATAAAAGCGATATCAAGTGAGAATTGTAACAGGCAGCAAGATGATACAAAATGATGAGTGCAAGAAATCTGTGAATGTTTATTCTACTGTCATACTTACTACATACCATCATTATGCCAGGAGATACATACGTAGTTTTATTGTGTAATCTGACCTGATATATGTTTTAATGTGGTAATTCCTTCTGTTTCGTGAAATGAATAATTCCATAGAAACTGATTCATACATAGCTGTCTCTCCGGGATGATGGGACAAAACACACCTATCTTGTAACTGAGCCTCTTCATTTGGTTTCCAGATGCTAGCGTCACTCACAATGTCTGTGAAGAAAAGGTTAAAAATGGCCAACCAACACCCGATAATGTCCTCCCAACTGTTCCATCAGCGCTTATTAATATGACAGCAGCTTGTATTTCATCCCTGGGTTTCGGCGATCAGTGTAAGTTTTTTCACTTGTTATACTGTCCTATTTGGTTTCCATATACATGCATAGCGTCATGATGGAAGATGGTAATTTTGTTGTATTATCTTTTCTGGCCTCAATTTTAGGGTTCTGAGATTGCTAACTGGTATGTCCTCCTCCTTCATGAGATAATTTCCTAGATACTGAGCTTCCGAGGGGTATGCCTGTGCGGTTGACATAATGCACATAACACACAGCTCAACCACTTCATTTGGTTTCCAGATGCTGCGGTGACTCACAACGTCCATGAAGAGAAGATGAATAACGGCCAACCAGCACCTCATACTGTCTTTTCAACTGCTCCACCAGGTCTTGGTAATTTGGCAGCCCCTAGAATTTCATCCACGAGGACCAGAGATCTGTGTATCTCTGCTTCTTAATTGTACTATCCTACCTGATTTCCATAAGCAGGCATATTTTCATGAACGGTAGAAGGTCGTTTTGTTTCATATTCTTTCCTAGCCTCCATTTGGGGGATATCAGATGGACACATGGCATATTCTCTCCTGATTTTTTAGATAATTTTCTAGAAACTGAGCATCAGAGGGATATTCCTGTGGGGTTGACATAATGCACTTACTTCAGAGCTCAACCTCTTCACTTGGTTTCCACCTACTACCGTCAATCACAATATCCGTGAAGAAAGGATGGAAAATGGTTAACTGCAACCAGATAGTGTCTTGTCAAATGTTCTGTCACAGCTTATTTATATGCCAGGAGCTGGTATTCTAGTGATGAGTACCAGAGATGTGTGTATGTTTGTTTATTAGATGTAGTATCCTACTAGGATTCCATATGCATGCGTAATGTCATGAAGAGAAGAAGGTGGTTTTGGGGAATTATCTTTCCCGACCTCAATTTGATGGAACTCGAATCATTATATGATGTCTGCTCCTGCTTTATCAGATAATTTCCTAGAAAGTGAAGATCAGAGGGATATACCAGTGAGGTTGTCATAATGCACTTACCTCACAGCTCAACCTCTTTGTTTGGTTTTCAGATGCTACTGTCACTCAAAATGTCCATGAACAGAAGATGGAAAATGGCCAACCCCAAACTGATAAAGTCTTGTCAACTGTTCCACTATGCCTTGGTCATATGACTGCAGCTGGTATTCCATCCATGAGTATCAGGGATCTGTGTATGTCTTTTAATTAGTAGTACTGAATAGTTGGTTTCCCTAACATGCATATGTTCATGAATGGTAGAAGTCGGATTTGTTGTATTTTCTTTCCTACTCTCAATTTGAGGGGTCTCAGATGGCCGCATGTCTTCCTTCCTTCCTTCCTTCCTTCCTTCCTTCCTTCCTCTCATTATCTCACTTTTTTTATTTCTCTCTCTCTCTCTCTCTTTTTTTTTTCTTTCAAAACTGATTCTCACTCTGTCGCCCAGACTGGAGCGCAGTGATGCTATCTCGGTCGCTGCAATCTCCACCTCCCGGGTTCAAGTGATTCTCCTGCCTCAGCCTCCTGAGTAGCTGGGATAACAGGCATGCACCACCACGCCCAGATAATATTTGCATTTTTGGTAGAGACAGGTTTCACCGTGTCGGACAGGATGGTCTCGATCTCTTGACCTCGAGATCCACCTGCTTCAGCCTTCCAAAGTGCTGGGATTACAGACGTGAGCCACCGTGCCCAGCCATATCCTACCCTGTTTCTTAGATAATTTCGTAGAAACTCAGCATCAGAGGGATACACCTGTGGGACTGACATAATGCATTTACATCACAGCTCAACCTTTTCCTTTGGTTTCCAGATTCTACTGTTACTCAGAATGTCTGTGAAGAGAAGATAAAAAATGAACAAATGGCACCTGATAGATTCTTGTCAACCGTTAAAGAAGGGCTTATAAATTTCGCAGGGGCTGGTATTCCACCCCTGAGTACTGGGGATCAGCGTATGTTTGTTTACTAGTTATACTGTCCTACTGGGTTTCCGTATGCATGCAGTGACATGCAGGGAAGACGGTGGTTTTGTTTTATTATTGTTTCTGGTCTGAATTTCTGGGGTCTCATTTTCCACCTGATATGTCCTGCTTTATGGGTTAATTTCATAGAAACTGACCACCAGAGGGATATACCCGTGGGGTTGACATAATGCACTTTCCTCAGAGGTTGAACTCTTCATTTGGTTTCCAGATGCTACCGTCACTCACAATATCAATGAAGAGAGAATGAAAAATGGCCAGCCCCAACCTGGTAACGTCTTGTCAACTGATTCCACAGGGCTTTGTAATATGGTAGCAGCTGCTATTCCGGCCATGAGTCCCAGAGATCGCTATATGTCCGCTTATAAGTTGTACTGTCCTACTTGCTTTTCATAAGCATGCATAGTGCCTTCTGAAGGGAAGCAGGTGGTTTTGTTGTATTATATTTTCTGAACTAAATCTGAGGGGCCCCAGATATATACACCACCTTATATATCCTCCTGCTTTATGAAATAATTTCATGGAAAGTGAGCATCAGAGGGATATACTTATGATTTGGCCTAATGCGCTTACCTCACAGCTCAACCTCTTACTTTGATTTCCAGACGCTACCATCACTCACAGCGTCCATGAACAGAAGATGGAATATGTCCAACCAGCACCTGACAACGTGTTGTTGACACTTCAGCCAGGACTTATTAATATGGCAGCCACTGGTATTTCATCCATGTGTACCAGGGATCTGGGTAAGTTTGTTTGTTAGTATTACTGTCCTACTTGGTTTTCATATGCATGTATAGTGTCAAAACAGGTAGGAGGTGGTTGTGTTATACTATGTTTCCAGGCCTCAATTTCAGGGGTCTCAGATGGCAACCTGGTATATCCTCTGATTTGTGACATAATTTCCTAGAAACTGAGCACAGATATACCTGTGGGGTTACCATAATACACTTACAGCTCTTCATTTGGTTTCCAGATGCTACCAAAACTTATAATGTCCTTAAGGAGAAGATGGAAAAGGGCGAACCCCAACATGGCAACATCTCATCAACTGCTCCAATAGGACTTACTAATGTGGCAGGAGCTGCTATTCCAGCCATGAGTACCGATGGTCTGTGTATGTTCACTTTTTAGTTGGATTTTCCTACTTTGTTTCCATATGCATGTATATTGTCAGGAAGGAGAGATGGAGATCTTGTTGTATTATCTTTCTTGATATCAGTTTGAGGGGTCCCAGATGCCGCTCATGTCATCTTGATTTGTGCAAAAATTTCTCAGGAGCTGAGCATCAGAGGGATATACCTGTGGGGGCGGCATAATGCACCTACTCCTATCTTGACCTCTTCATTTGTTTTCCAGATGCCACCGTCAGTCACAATGTCCATGAACAGAGGATGGAAAATGACCAACCGCAACAGGAAAATGTCTGGCCAAATATTCTAGCATGGTTTATTAATATGGCAGGAGCTGGTATTCCAGCAATGAGTACCAGGGATCTGTGTATGTTCATTTTTTACTTGTACTGTCCTCCTTGGTTTCCATATGCAGGCATAGTGCCATGAAGGGAAGAAGGTTGTTTTGTGAATTGTCTTCCTTGGCCTCAATTTGAGGAGCTGCAGATCATCATTTGATGTGTTCTTTTGCTTTTTGGGATAATTTCCCAGAAACTGATCATCAGTGGGATATACCGGTGGCATTGACGTAATTCACTTACTTCAAGCTCAAAATCTTCCTTTGGTTTCCAGATGATACCATCTCTCACAATGTACATGAAGAGAAGATGGAAAATGGCCCATCCCAAACTGGTAATCTCATGTCACCTGTTCCACCACTGCTTGGTCTTATGGTAGCAGCTGCTCTTCCATGCATGAGTACCAGGGATCTGTGTATGTCTCTTAATTAGTTGTAGTGTCATCACTGGTTTCCATATGATTGCATATTTCATGAAAGGTAGAAGGTGGTTTTATAGCATATACTTTGGTGGCATCAATTGGAGGGTTCTCACAGGGCCAACTGGCATATCCTCCCCTGCTTTATTAGATAATTTCCTGAAAACTGAGCGTCAGAGAGATAGACCTCTCTGGGGTCTATATAGGGCTGATATAATGCACTTAGCTCACAGCTGAAACTCTTCATGTGGTTTGCAGGTTTTACCATTGCTCAAAGTGTCTGTGAAGAAAAGATGAAAAGTGACAAAACAACACCTCATGAATTCTTGTCAACTATTACAGCAGGGCTTAGGAATTTCACAGAAGCAGGTATTCAGCTGCCGAGTACCAGGGATTTCTGCATGTTTGTTTACTAACTACGTTGTGCTACTTGGTTTCCATAAACATGCAGTATCATGCAGGGAAAAAGGTGCTTTGGTTATATTATCTTTTCCGACCTAAACTTGAAGGGTCTCAGATCGCCACCTGATACAGCCTCTTGTGTGATGGAACAATTTCTTAAATCTCATTGTCAGAAGGACATACATGTGGCAGTGACATAAGCACTTACCTCACAGCTCAACCACTTCATTCCGTTTCCAGATGCTGCAGTCACTCACAATATCCCTGAAGCAAAGGTAAATAACGGCCAACTAGCACCTCACAACATCTTGTCAGCTGCTCCACCAGGTCTTGGTAATATGGCGGCAGCTGGAATTTCATCCACGAGGACCAGAGGTCTGTGTATGTCTGCTTCTTAGTTGTACTGTCCTACTTGGTTTCCCTAAGGAGGCATAGTCTGATGAATGCTACAAGTTAATTCTGTTGTATGTACTTTCCTAGCCTCAATTTGAGGGATATCAGATGTCCACTTGGCATATTCACCCCAAGATTCTTTGACAATTTCCTAGAAAGTGAGGATCAGAGTGATTTACCTCTGGGGTTGAATAATGTATTTACCTCACAGCTCAACCTCTTCATTTGGTTTTCAGGTGCTACCATCACTCAAAATGTCCACAAAGAGAAGATGAGAAATATGCAACCAACACCTAATAACGTCTTGTCAACTGTTCTACCAGAACATTCTTATTTGGCAACAGCTGGTCTCCCAGCCATGAGCACCAGGGGTCAGTGTATGTTTGCTTATTCATTTATACTATCCTACTTCGTTTTCATAGGCATGCCTACTGTCCTGAATGGGAGAAGGTGATTTTGCTGTATTCTCATTCATGAGCTGCATTTGAATGTTCTCAGATCACCATCTAGCATATCCTCTTCAGCTTTATGAAATAGTTTTCTACAAACTGAGTATCAGGTGGATATGCCTGTAGAGTTGACATAGTACACATAACTCAAAACTGAACCTCCTGATTTCATTTCCAGATTCTACCATCACTCACAATGTCCGTGAGGAGAAGATTAAAAATGCCCAAACGGCACCCAATAATGTCTTCTCAGGTATTCCACCAGCATGTATTAATATGGCAGCAGCTGGTGTTTCTTCTATGAGTACCAGGGATCAGTGTAAGTTTGCTCACTTGGCGTACTGTCCTACTTGTTTTCTATATGCATGCGTAGTGTCATGAGGGAAGAACACAGTGTTGTTGTACTATCTTCACTGGCCTCAACTTTACGGTTCTCAGACTGCTACTTGCTATGTCCTTCTTTTTTATGAGGTAATTTCCTCGATACTGAGCATCCGAGGGGTATGCCTGTGCGGTTGACATAATGCATGAATCACACAGCTCAACCACTTCATTTGGTTTCCAGATGCTGCAGTCACTCACAAAATCCTTGAAGAGAAGATAAATAACGGCCAATCAGCACCTGATAACCTCTTGTCAACTGCTCCACCAGGTCTTGGTAATATGGCAGCAGCTGGACTTTCATCTATGAGGACCAGAGATCTGTGTATGTCTGCTTCTTAGTTGTACCATCCTACTTGGTTTCCCTAAGGAGGCATGGTTTGATGAATGCTAAAAGTTAATTTTGTTGGATATAGTTTCCTAGCATCAATTTGAGGGGTATCAGAGAGCCACGTGGCATTTCAACCCATGGATTCTTTGATAATTTCCTAGAAAGTGAGGATCAGAGGGATATACATCTGGGGTTGACACACTGCACTTCCATCACAGCTCAGCCTCTTCATTTGGTTTTCAGATGCTACCAGCATTCAAAATGTCTGCAAAGAGAAGATGGAAAATAACCAACCAACACCTAATAATATCTTGTCAACTGTTCTTCAAGGACTTCCTTATTTGGCAACAGCTGGTCTCCCAGCCATGAGCACCAGGGATCAGTGTATGTTTGCTTATTCATTTGGACTATCCTGCCTGGTTTTCATAGGCATGCCTAGTGTCCTGAATGGGAGAGGGTGATTTTGTTGTATTGTCTTTCGTGAGCTGCATTTGAGTGTTCTCAGATCGCCACCTGGCATATCCTCTCTGGCTTTCTGAAATAGTTTTCTATAAAGTGAGCATCAGGAGGATATACCTGTGGGTTAACATAATGTACGTAACTCAGAACTGAACCCCTTCATTTAATTTCCAGATGGTATGATCTCTCACAATGTCTGTGAGAAGATTAAAAATGCCCAAGCAGTACCCGATAAAACCTTCCCAGCTAGTTCCCCTGCACTTATTAATATGGCAGCAGCTGTTGTGTCATCCATGAGCAACAGAGATCAGTGTACCTGTGTGCAATTGGTTTACTAACCTACTAGGTTTCCATATGCGTGCATAGTGTCATGAGAGAAGAATGTAGTTTTGTTGTACTATCTTTCCTGGCCTTAATCTTAAGGTTCTCAGAGTGCTACTTGGTATGTCCTTCT
This sequence comes from Callithrix jacchus, assembly GCF_049354715.1. NCBI lineage: Eukaryota > Metazoa > Chordata > Mammalia > Primates > Cebidae > Callithrix > Callithrix jacchus. The sequence goes on along the minus strand of NC_133524.1, from coordinate 132,148,207 downwards.
TCTTTATGAGATAGTTTCCTGGATACTGAGCATCAGAGGGGTATGCTGTTGTTGACATAATGCACTTACCTCACAGCCCAGCCATTTCTGTTCGTTTCCAGATGCTGCAGTCACTCACAATGTCCGTGAAGCCAAGATGAATAACAGCCAACTAGCACCTGACAACGTCTTGTCAGCTGCTCCACCAGGTCTTGGTAATATGGCAGCAGCTGGAATTTCATCCACGTGGACCACAGGTCTGTGTCGGTCTGCTGCTTTGTCTTACCACCCTACTTGATTTCCCTATGGAGACATAGATCGATGAATGCTACAAGTTAATTTTGTTGTATACACCTTCCTAGCATCAATTTGAGGGGTATCAGATAGTCCCAGGGCATATCCACAACTCCTGTCTTTGATAATTTCCGAGAAACTGAGGATGAGAGGGATATACATCTAGGGTTGACATAATGTACTTACCTTAAAGCTCAACCTCTTCATTTGGGTTTCAGATGCTACCATCACTCAAAACGTCCGCAAAGAGAAGATGGAAAATAACGAACCAACACCTAATAACGTCTTGTCAACTGTTCTCCAAGGACTTCCTTATTTGGCAACAGCTGGTCTCCCAGCCTTGAGCACCAGGGATCAGTGTATGTTTGCTTATTCATTTGGACTATCCTACTTGGTTTTCATAGGCATGCCTAGTGTCCTGAATGGGAGAAGGTGATTTTGTTGTATTATATTCTGTGAGCTGCATTTGAGTGTTCTCAGATCGCCATCTGGCATATCCTCTTCAGCTTTATGAAATAGTTCTCTCGAAACTGAGTATCAGGAGGATATGCCTGTAGATTTGACGTAGTACACATAACTCAAAACTGAACCTCCTGATTTCATTTCCAAATTCTACCATCACTCACAATGTTTGTGAGGAGAAGATTAAAAATGCACAAACAGCACCCAATAATGGTTTCTCAGCTATTCCACCAGCACGTATTAATATGGCAGCAGTGGGTGTTTCTTTTATGAGTACCAGGGATCAGTGTAATTTAGCTCACGTGGCGTACTGTCCTACTTGATTTCTATATGTATGCGTAGTGTCGTGAGGGAAGAATACAGTGTTGTTGTACTATCTTTATTGGCCTCAAATTTACGGTTCTCAGACTGCTACTTAGTATGTCCTTCTTCTTTATGAGATAATTTCCTCGATACTGAACATCAGAGGGGTATGCCTGTGCGGTTGCCATAATGCACATAACGCACAGCTCAACCACTTCATTTGGTTTCCAGATGCTGCGGTTACTCACAACGTCCGTGAAGCGAAGATAAATAATGGTCAAGTAGCACCTGATAACATCTTGTCAACTGCTCCACCAGGGCTTGGTAATTTGGCAGCTGCTGGAATTTCATCCACGAGGAGCAGAGATCTATGTATGTCTGCTTCTTAGTTGGACTGTCCTACGTGGTTTCCCTAAGGAGGCATTGATTGATGAAGGCTGCAAATTAATTTTCTTGAATATAGTTTCCTAGCATCAATTTGTGGGGTATGAGATAGCCACATCGCATATCCTAACCTGGTTTCCTTGATAATTTCCTAGAAACTGAATATGAGAGGGATATAAATCTGGGGTTGACATAATGTACTTACCTTACAGCTCAACCTCTTCATTCGGTTTTCAGATGCTACCATCACTCAAAATGTCCTCAAAGATAAGATGGTAAATAACCAACCAACACCTAATAATGTCTTGTCAACTGTTCTCCAAGGACTTCCTTATTTGGCAACGGCTGGTCTCCCAGCCATGAGCACCAGGGATCAGTGTATGTTTGCTTATTCATTTGGACTATGCTACTTGGTTTTCATAGGCATGCCTAGTGTCCTGAACGGGAGAAGGTGATTTTGTTGTATTATATTCTGTGAGCTGCATTTGAGTGTTCTCAGATCGCCACCTGGCGTATCCTCTTCAGCTTTATGAAATAGTTTTCTAGAAACTGAGTATCAGGAGGATATACCTGTAGAGTTGACATAGTACACATAACTCAAAACTGAACATCCTGATTTCATTTCCAGATTCTACAATCACTCACAATGTCTGTGAGGAGAAGATTAAAAATGCGCAAACGGCACCCAGTAAGGTTTTCTCAGCTATTCCACCAGCACATATTAATATGGCAGCAGCGGGTGTTTCGTCCATGAGTACCAGGGATCAGTGTAAGTTAGCTCACTTGGCGTACTGTCCTACTTGATTTCTATATGCATGTGTAGTGTCATGAGGGAAGAATACAGTGTTGTTGTACTATCTTTACTGGCCTCAACTTTACGGTTCTCAGACTGTTCCTTGGTATGTCCTTCTTTATGAGTTAATTTCCTCGATACTGAATATCAGAGGCGTATGCCTGTGCAGTTGACATAATGCATGAAACACACAGCTCAACCACTTCATTTGGTTTCCAGATGCTGCGATCACTCACAACGTCTATGAAGCAAAGATAAATAATGGCCAACTAGCACCTGATAGCATATTGTCAACTGCTCCACCAGGGCTTGGTAATATGGCAGCAGCTGGAATTTCATCCACGAGGACCAGAGATCTATGTATGTCTGCTTCTTAGTTGAACCATCGTACTTGGATTCCCTAAGGAGGCATTGTTTGATGAATGCTACAAGTTAATCTTGTTGTATATAGTTTCCTAGCATCAATTTGAGGGTTATCAGAGAGCCACGTGGCATATCCTACCCTGGTTTCTTTGATAATTTCCTAGAAACTGAGGATCAGAGGGATATAACTCTGGGGTTGACATAATGTACTTACCTTACAGCTCAACCTCTTCATTTGGTTTTCAGATGCTACCATCATTCAAAATGTCTGCAAAGAGAAGATGGAAAATAACCAACCAACACTTAATAAAGTCTTGTCATCTGTTTTCCAAGGACTTCCTTATTTGCCAACAGCTGGTCTCCCAGTCATGAGCACCAGGGATCAGTGTATGTTTGCTTATTCATTTGGACTATCCTACTTGGTTTTCATAGGCATGCTTAGTGTCCTGAATGGGAGAAGGTGATTTTGTTGTATTGTCTTTCGTGAGCTGCATTTGAGTGTTCTCAGATTGCCATCTGGCATATCCTCTCTGGCTTTATGAAATAGTTTTCTATAAAGTGAGCATCAGGAGGATATACCTGTGGGGTTAACATAATGCACATACCTCAACACTGAACCCCTTCTTTTCATTTCCAAATGCTACGATCACTCACAATGTCTGTGAGAAGAAGATTAAAAATGCCCAAGCAGTACCCGATAAAATCTTCCCAGCTAGTCCCCTAGCACTTATTAATATGGCAGCAGCTGTTGTGTCATCCATGAGCAACAGGGATCAGTGTACCTGTGTGCAATTGGTTTACTATCCTACTAGGTTTCCATATGCGTGCATAGTGTCATGAGGGAAGAATGTAGTTTTATTGTACTATCTTTCCTTGCCTCAATCTTAAGGTCCTCGGACTGCTATTTGGTATGTCCTTCTTTATGAGATAATTTTCTGGATACTGAGCATCAGAGGGGTATGCTGTGGTTGACATAATGCACTTACCTCACAGCCCAGCCATTTCTGTTGGTTTTCAGATGGTGCAGTCACTCACAATGTCTGTGAAGCGAAGATAAATAACGGCCAACTAGCACCTGACAACGTCTTGTCAGCTGCTCCACCAGGTCTTGGTAATGTGGCAGCGGCTGGAATGTCATCCACGAGAACCACAGGTCTGTGTAGATCTGCTTCTTAGTTGTACTGTCCGACTTGATTTCCCTAAGGATGCATAGATCGATGTATGCTACAGGTGAATTTTGTCATACACATGTTCCTAGCGTCAATTTGAGGGGTATCAGATAGCCATATGGCATATGCAACCCTGCTGTCTTTGATAATTTCCTAGAAACTGAGGATCAGACGGACATACCTCTGTGGTTGACATAATGTACTTACCTCACAGCTCAACCTCATCGTTTGGTTTTCAGATGCTACCGTCATTCAAAATGTCCGCAAAGAGAAGATGGAAAATAACCAACCAACACTTAATAACATCTTGTCAACTGTTCTCCAAGGACTTCCTTATTTGGCAACAGCTGGTCTCCCAGCGATGAGCACCAGGGATCAGTGTATGTTTGCTTATTCATTTGGACTATCCTACTTAGTTTTCATAGGCATGCCTAGTGTCCTGAACGGGAGAAGGTGATTTTATAGTATTATCTTCAGTGAGCTGCATTTGAGTGTTCTCAGATCGCCATCTGGCATATCCTCTTCAGCCTTTTGAAATCGTTTTCTAGAAACTGAGTATCAGGAGGATGTACCTGTAGAGTTGACATAGTACACATCACGCAAGACTGAACCTCCTGATTTCATTTCCAGATTCTACCATCACTCACAATGTCCATGAGGAGAAGATTAAAAATGCCCAAGCAGTACCCGATAAAAGCTTCCCAGCTAGTTCCCCAGCACTTATTAATATGGCAGCAGCTGTTGTGTCATCCATGAGCACCAGGGATCAGTGTACCTTTGTGCAATTGGTTTACAATTCTACTAGGTTTCCATATGCGTGCATAGTGTCATGAGGGAAGAATGTAGTTTTTTTGTACTATCTTTTCTTTTTTTTTTTAATTTTTCATTGGTTTTTAGGTTTTGGGGTACATGAGCAGAGCATGGAAGACAGTTGCGTAGGAACACACATGGCAGTAGGAACACACATGGCAGTGTGCTTTTCTTTCCTTCTCCCCTTCACCCACATTTGGCATTTCTCCCCAGGCTATCCCTCCCCACCTCCCCCTCCCACTGGCCCTCCCCTTTTCCTCCCAATAGACCCCAGTGTTTAGTACTCCCCTTTCTGTGTCCATGTGTTCTCATTTTTCATCACGCGCCTATGAGTGAGAATATGCGGTGTTTCATTTTCTGTTCTTGTGTCAGTTTGCTGAGGATGACGTTCCCCAGATTCATCCATGTACCTACAAACGATACAAACTCATCATTTCTGTTTGCTGCATAATATTCCACGGTGTATATGTGCCACATTTTCCCAATCCAGTCTATTATCAATGGGCATTTTGGTTGATTCCAGGTCTTTGCTAATGTAAACAGTGCTGCAATGAACATTCGTGTACATATGTCCTTATAGTAGAACGATTTATAGTCTGTTGGATATATACCCAGTAATGGGATTGCTGGGTCAAATGGAATTTCGATTTCTAAGACCTTGAGGAATCGCCACACTGTCTTCCACAATGGTTGAACTAATTTACACTCCCACCAACAGTGTAAAAGTGTTCCTTTTTCTTCACATCCTCTCCAGCATCTGTTGTCTCCAGATTTTTTAATGATCGCCATTCTAACTGGCGTGAGATGGTATCTCAATGTGGTTTTGATTTGCATCTCTCTGATGACCAGTGACGATGAGCATTTTTTCATATGATTGTTGGCCTCATATATGTCTTCTTTCGTAAAGTGTCTGTTCATATCCTTTGCCCACTTTTGAATGGGCTTGTTTGTTTTTTTCCTGTAAATCCGTTTGAGTTCTTTGTAAATTCTGGATATCAGCCCTTTGTCAGATGGGTAGACTGCGAAAATATTTTCCCATTCTGTTGGTTGCCGATCCACTCTAGTGACTGTTTCTTTTGCCGTGCAGAAGCTGTGGAGTTTCATTAGGTCCCATTTGTCTATTTTGTCTTTTGTTGCCCATGCTTTTGGTGTTTTGTTCATAAAGTCCTTGCCTACTCCTATGTCCTGGATAGTTTTGCCTCGTGGCCTCAATCTTAAGCTTCTCAGACTGCTACTTGGTATGTCCTTCTTCTTTATGAGATAATGTCCTAGATACTGAGCATCAGAGGGATATGCCTGTGACGTTCACAGGATGCACTTACCTCACAGCCCAGCCATTTCTGTTGGTTTCCAGATGCTGCAGTCACTCACAATATCCGTGAAGTAAAGATAAATAACATCCAACTAGCACCTGACAACGTGTTGTCAGCTGCTCCACCAGGTCTTGGTAATATGACAGCAGCTGGAATTTCATCCAGGAGGACTGGAGGTCTGTGTATATCTGCTTCTTAGTTGTACTGTCCTACTTGATTTCCCTAAGGAGGCATAGTTTGATGAATGCTACAAGTTAATTTTGTTGTATATAGTTTCCTAGCATTAATTTGAGGGGTATCAGATAGCCACGTGGCATATACTACCCTGATTTCTTTGATAGTTTTCTAGAAACTGAGGATCAGAGGGATATACCTGTGTGGTTGACATAATGCGCTTTCATCACAGCTCAACCTCTTCATTTGGTTTTCAGATGCTACCATCACTCAAAATGTCCACAAAGAGAACATGGAAAACAAGCAACCAACACCTAATAACGTCTTGTCAACTGTTCTCCAAGGACCTCCTTATTTGGCAACAGCTGGTCTCCCAGCCATGAGCACCAGGGATCAGTGTATGTTTGCTTATTCATTTGGACTATCCTACTTGGTTTTCATAGGCATGCCTAGTGTCCTGAAAGGGAGAAGGTGATTTTGTTGTATTATATTTCGTGAGCACATTTGAGTGTTTTCAGATGCCCATCTGGCATATTGTCTCTAGCTTTTTGAAATAGTTTCCTAGAAACTGATCATCAGGGGGATACACCTGTGGGCTGACATAATGCGCTTAAATCAACACTTAACGTCTTCATTGTCTTTCCAGATTCTACCATCACTCACAACGTCCATGGGGAGATGATTAAAAATGCTGAAGCAGAACCCAATAATATCTTCTCAACTATTCCCCCAGCACTTATTAATATGGGAGCAACTGGTTTTTCATCCATGAGTACCAGGGATCCGTGTATGTTTCTTCACTCGATATAGTGTCCTACTTGGTTTCTATATGCATGCACAGTGTCATGAGGAAAGAATCTAGTGTTGTTGCACTATCTTTCCTGGCCTCAATTTTAGGGTTCTCAGATTGCTACCTGCTATATCCTTCTCCAAGTGATAATTTCCTAGATGCTGAGCATTTGATGGCTATGTCTGTGTGGTTTACATAATGCAAGTAACTCACAGCTCAACCATTTCATTTGGTTTCCAGATGCTGCAGTCACGCAGAGCGTCCGTGAAGAGAAGAGAAGTAACAGCCAACCGGTACCTGATAACGTCTTGTCAACTGCTCCACCAGGGCTTGGTAATATGGCAGCAGCTGGAATTTCATCCAGGAGGACCAGAGATCTGTGTATGTCTGCTTCTTAGTTGTGCTGTCCTACTCGCTTTCCCTAAGCAGGCATAATTTCATGAATGGTAGAGGGTAATTTTGTTGTATATACTTTCCTAGCCTCAATATGAAGGGCATCAGAGGGCAACTTGTCATATCCACCCCTGCTCTCTTTGATAATTTCCTAGAAAGTCAGCATCAGAGGGATGTACCTGTGGGGTTGAAATAATGCACTTACCTCACAGCTCAACCTCTTCATTTGGTTTTCAGATGCTATAGTCAATCTCAATGTCCATGAGGAGAGGATGGAAAATGGCAAATCCGCAACCGCATAAAATATAGTCAAATGTTCCTTCAGGGCTTACTAGTATGGCAGGAGCTGCTCTTCTGGCCACGAGTACCATACAACTGTGTATCTTCTCTTATTAGTTGGATTTTCCTATTTGATTTCAGTATATGCTCATAGTGTCATAAATGGGAGAAAGTGGTTTTGTTATATTCTCTTCCTTAAGTGCAATTTGAGGGGTCTCAGAACACTGCCGTCGTGTCCTCCTGCTCCATGCAATAATTTATTAGAAGCTCTGCATCATAAGAGTATACCTGTGTGTTTAAATAAGGCATTTATTTCACAGCTTGACCTGGTCATTTTGCTTCCAGATGCTACCACGCCTCACAACATCCGTGAGGAGAGGATGGAAAATGCCCAACTGCAATTTAGTAACATCTTGTTAACTTTTCCACCAGGGTGTATTCACATGGCAGCAGCTGGTATTCTAGCCATGAGTACCAAGGATCTGTGTATGTTTGTTTATAAGTTGGAATGTCTCACTTGGTTTTCATATGTATGCATAGTGTCATCAAGGGAAGGAGGTTGTTCAGTTGTACCTTCTTTCGTGAGCTCAATTTGAGTGTTCTCAGATCGCCACCCAGCATATCCTCTCCTGCTGCATGAAATATTTTCCTAGAAACTGAGCGTCAGAGGGATATACCTGTAGGGTTACCATAATACACTTACCTTACAGCTCAACCTCTTCATTTGGTTTCCAGATGCTGCAGTCACTCACAATGTCCATGGAGAGAAGATGAACAATGGTCAAAGAGCACCTGAGAACTTCTTGTCATCCATTACACCAGGGCTTATTAATGTATCAGGAGCTGGTACTCCACCCATGAGTACAAGGGCTCAGTGTATGTTTCCTGGTTGTTTCTGCTTGGTTTCCTACTTGGTTTCCATAATCATGCAGGGTCATACATCAAACAAGGTCGTTTTATTATATTATCTTTTGTGAGCTCATTTTGGGAGGTCTCAGATAGCCACCTGGTATATCCTTCTGCTTAATGAGATCATGTTCTAAAAACTGAGCATCAGAGGGATATACCTGCAGGGTTGTTGTAATGCACTGACCTCACAGCTTGACGTCTTCTCTCGGTTTCCAGTTGCTACTGTCACTCATAATGTCCGTGAAGAGAAGATGGAAAATGGCCAACAAGCACCTGATAACATTTTGTCAGCTGTTCCACCAGGGCTTATTAACATGGCAAAAGCTGGTATTCCAATCATGAGTAACAATGATCTGTATATGTTAGCTTATAAGTTGGATTGTCCTCCTTGGTTTCCACATGCATGCATGGTGTCATGAAAGGGAGGAGGCAATTTTGTTGTATTATCTTTTGTGACCTGAATTTAGGGTTTTCAGAACACCGCCTGGCCTGTCCTCCTGCTTTATGCAATGATTTCCTAGAAACTGAGCATCGCGAATATACCCGTAGGGTTGACATCATGTATTTTTCTCACAACTCATTTGGTTTCCACATGCTACCATCACTCACAATGTCGGTGAAAAGAAGATAAAAAACAGCCAACTAGCACCTGATAACTTCCTGCCCACTGTTACACCAGGGCTTAATAATTTGGCAGGAGCTGGTATCATAGCCAAGACTACGAGGGATCTGTTTACTAGTTGTACTTCCTACTTGGTTTCCATATGAATGCATAGTGTCATAAAGAGAAGAAGGTGGTTTTGTTGTATTATCTTTTGTTAGCTTAGTTTGAGGGTTTTCAGATCGTCACCTGGCACATCATCTCCTGCTTTATGGCATAATTTCCTTGAAACTTAGCCTCAGTGGAATATACCTGGGGCTTCACATAATGCACGTACCTCACACCTCCTCCTCCTCACTTGATTTCCAGATGCTTCCATCACTCACAATGTCCATGAAGAGAAGATAAAAAACGGCCAACCAGCAACTCAAAACTTCTTGTCAACTCTTCCATCAGGACTTCCTAATATGACAGGGGCTAGCATCCTAGCCATGAGTACCAGGGATCTGTGTATGTTTCCTTATAAGTTGTGTCCTACTTGATTTCCATATGCGGGCATAGTGTCATCAAGGGAAGAAGGTGGTTTTGTTGTATTATCTTTTCTTGCCTCAATTTCAGGGTTCTCTGGTTGCCACCTGGTATATACTCATGCTTTATGGGATAATTTTCTAGAAACTGAGCATGAGCGGGATATACCTGTGGGGCTCTCATTATGCACTTAACCTCACAGCTCGGCCTCTTCATTTTTTTTCCAGATGCCACCATCTCTCACAATGTCCATGAGAAGAAGACGAATAATGGCCAACAAGCACCTGATAACTCCTCATCAGCGGTTCCACCAGGGCGTAGTAATCTGTCAGGAGCTGGTGCTTCATCCAGGAGTAGCAGGGATCTGTGTATGTTTGTGTATTGGTTGTACTGTCCTACTTGGTTTCTGTATGCATGCATAGTGTCCAGCAGGGAAGCAGGTGGTTTTGTTGTATTGTCTTTTTTGAGCTCAGTCCGAGGGGTCTGGCATCGCCACCTTGTATATCCTCCTGCTTTCTGACATAACTTCCTCGAAACTGAGCCTCCGAGGGATATACCTGTGGGAGTGACATAATGCACTTACCTCGCAGCTCAATTTTTCCATTTGGATTCCAGATGCTACTGTCATTCATGATATCCAGAAGGAGATAGAAAATGGTCAGACCCCACCTGATGGCTTCCTGTCAGATTCTGCTCCCCCAGAGCTTATAAATATGACAGGAGATTGTATGCAACCCAACACATTAGATTCTTTGTCTTACAACTGCACTAGTCTCAGCAAAGATAAGCTGCTTTACAAACCTGATAGTAACGAATTTGTGGTAGGAGCCCAAAACTACCGTGTCTCTGCAGGTGATTCACAAGTCACAGCAAGGTCTCCGGTGGAAACTGTGCCAAATACAGCACGAATATCTCCTGCTATGGCAAAGAATGTTAATGATGATATAAAACATCAATTGATGAAAGAAGTTCGAAGGTGTGGGCGAAGTAAGTAGTGCAAGAATGTCTATCAATGAAAGCCTGAGAAGTCTCCCATTCGATGATTTAGAACACAATTATGCTGCCCCTTGAGCTCATTGTTTGGCTAAATTGGATCTGTCTGTAATTTAGCAGGGCTTCTATTTAATTTCACTGAAAATTTCAAATACATCTGCTTAGGTGTTTTTCTTTGTTAGTGTTCACAATAGTTTCCTTAGTAATATACTGATGTGATTTAAGCATCCAAAACACAAACGCTGTGTAACATTGTAGCCCATAAAAAATGTATACTGCGGTAGTGGATGCAATGAGATTGAAGTATATTTCATTTTCATAATTTTAGAAATACTAACTTTTTAATACCTTCAGATTATGAAAGAATTTTCATTTTGCTTGATGAAGTACAAGGATCTATGGAAGTCAAGAAACAACTTGTTAAATTTGCCATTAAGGAAGCAGCAAGGTGGGTGCCAAAAGGAAACTCTTCTATTGTTTTAAGCACTTGTGCCCAGTTTGGGACAGGAGCAGGAAGAAATCATGCCTTGTTCTTCCTAATCCCTGGCCCTCAGTCATAGTTCATGCTATTTCCCCAAGCATTTAGGTTAATATTTTCTTATTCTAACCCCTTTTTCCAATGCCATGGAGCCTTCCAAATTTATGATAATCTGGGAGTGGGTGTGGGCCCTCAGGTGACTCACTTGGTCTTTTTCTAGTTTGTATTTTCCATGAGCATGCATTTTCTATCTGCATGTACATTGTAAAGTCTGTTTTGTATCCACTACTACCTCTTACATATCACAGATGCCGTGGGTATCCTCTGGTTAATGGAATACCTCTTTCATTTCAGGCTTAAAAATTTTGCCTTAATTCAGCAACTCAAGAAGGTGCTAAAAGAGTAGATTCCCACTGCCATCTCAGCAAAGTTAAGCACATGAGAAAAAATAATTGTGTTAATGCAAATACCAAGGAGAAACAAGGATATGTGCTGTAAAGTGGAGTAGGTCATTGCTGAAGCTTCCTGTAATTTTGAAGTGAAGAAAATTCCCTTCCTGAAGCTAAGAAAAGATGGAGCTTTTGAAATTTAGTAAATTTCTGTTAGTAAAAGCTAGACTTTTGTGGTTTGTTTGTTGGTTTATTCTTCCACCTGAGGAGGGATACGAGTTGATAAATCACCAATGTATTTAGTATTACGGTCATGGTTTCTGCATAGTTGTAGCCGGTATTTATAACTGCCTTCGTTCACTACCCATTTTTCATTCCCTTTGCCCTGAGATAGTATGTCATCTGGTCATGGTGCTTGACCTGGCAGGATGACTCAAACCTTCATCACTGAACAGTCTGAAGGACCATTAGATACCTGCCTGGATTGGGTTGCTGTACTTTTCCATTAAGTGTAATCAGAAAACATGGGAGGACTAAGAAGCTCTCTAGACACAGCAGACATACTCCTTTTTAGCTCCTGGTGTAGTGCAACTAATCCCCCTTTGATCGTCAGGTTCATCATCCCAAGCCAGTGGATGACCCCCTCCTTTGCCTCTAGATGGAAAGTGATGAAGAGACCAAAATGGCCAGCTGGCAGTATGAATGTCTTTTCAATGGAATCACTGTTGTGTCCCTTGGTGAAAGCATTTCTTCCTTTGGAAATAAGACTTCTAGTTCAGCAGAGCCTAACGTCAGGAGAATAGGAAACGTTTTTGCTAGTGGGTCACTGGGGTATAGAGTATGAGTAGAGACACCCCCAGTTATACCCCTTGAATCTAGGACCAAGAATCCTGACTATGGGAAAGAAAGCAAACTGTGTTGGATGCAAATATACAGCAAACACTGCTTCCTAAGTGATTTCTCAGATCTGCAAGACATTGCCACCTAGCTTGCACTATAACTGAGTTCCACAAGTCCATTGCACAGTTCTGTTGATCCAGTCATCTTCAGATAATGTGGGACAGTTCGGGAGCCTGATTTGGAGTTCAAGGCCAATGTGGGTAAGACAGTACCACCTTAAAAAAAAGCTGATGGAGGGTAAGGGAATATAAATATTAAGACCAGTGAATTCCTATGAGGGTGGGCCCATCACTACACTTTATTATCTGTGAGTGCCTTGTGTGGAATACCCTGGTGGTAAATAAGGCATTTTTTCTAACTGCACAAATGTTGATTTTCTCAAATTACTGTGGGTGGAAATGAAAATCCATAGTCAGTACACGTGTCTATTTGAGTAAGAACACAGCCCTGTCCCTTCTATATTGAAAGTGGTCCAGAGATCGATCCAAGATGGCCGACCACTAACAGCTCAGGATTGTAGCTCCCAGTGAAAGCTCAGAGAACGAGACGACGCCACATCATTAGACGAATTTTCGTCACTCACCGATTAGCCGACTCCCAGTGGAGGAGCCCCACGGGTCGCCAGCGTGACTTTTGTGGCCGCTGCAGCGGTTTTGCCGGCGTCTCGGTGCAGCAGCTCTTCACGCAGAGCCAACGGGACCGCTTCCCCTACTGACCAGAGTTTGGAGCTCCGGGAAGTCAGAGCCGCTTGTTGTGGACTCAAGAGGGAAGCCAGACCAGAGATTCCCGGGCAGAAGAGCACCATCAGTCTTATCGCTGCTATTTAGGCTGCCACAGTGGGTGGCTCGGATCCCAGCACTGGGAATCAGTAAGTCGGACGTCGACTCAGAAAACTAATTAGAAAGGCGGTTCATCTAAAATGAAGGGAAAAAAACAGCCTAAGAAGGCTGAGTATACTCAAAATCAGAACCCATCAGCAACGGAACAAGCCCTGATGGAAAAGGACTCATCAGCAACCGAACAAGCCCTGATGGAAAAGGACTCATCAGTAATGGAACAAGCCCTGATGGAAAAGGACTGTGTTCCATTATCTGAAGTAGGCTTTAAAAGGTGGATGATAAGAAACTTCTGGGAGTTAAAGGAACTTGTTCTAACCCAATGTAAAGAAACTAAGAACTTGGAAAAAAGGTTCGATGAAATGTTGAAAAGAATAGACAATATAGAGAGGAATACAAATGAACTTATGGAGTTGAAAAATACAACACGAGAACTGAGTGAAATATGTACAAGCTTAAACAGCCGAATGGATCAAGCAGAAGAAAGGGTATTAGAGGTCGAAGACCAACTTAATGAAACAAAACGACAAGACAAGAATAGAGAAAAAAGGATAAAAAGGAATGAGCAAAGTCTCCAAGAAATATGGGACTATGTGAAAAGACCTAATATACGCTTGATTGGTGTACCTGAATGTGACGGAGAGAATGAAGTCAAGCTGGAAAATACTCTCCAGGACATTATCCAGGAAAATTTTCCTAATTTAGCAAAGCAGGACACTATTCAACCCCAGGCAATACAGAGAACACCACAAAGATATTCCTCAAGAAGACCAACCCCAAGGCACATAATCGTTAGATTCACCAAGATCGAAACGAAGGAGAAAATATTAAGGGCAGCCAGAGAGAAAGATCAAGTTACCCATAAAGGTAAGCCTATTAGGCTTACAGCAGATCTCTCAACGGAAACCCTACAAGCTAGAAGAGAGTGGGGGCCAATATTCAATATACTTAAAGGACAAAACTTTCAGCCCAGAATTTCATATCCTGCCAATTTAAGCTTTACATTTGAAGGAAAAATAAAATCTTTTAGGAACAAGCAAGTACTCAGAGATTTTATTACCACCAGGCCTGCTTTACAAGAACTTCTAAAAGAAGCATTATACACAGAAAGGAACAACCAGTATGATCCTTTCTAAAAATACACCAAAAAGTAAAGAGCGTTAACATAAAGAAGAATTTTTATCAACAAAAGGACAAAATAGCCAGTTAATATCAAATGGCAGCAACCCTAAAGTTAAATCAACCAAATCTCCCAATCAAAAGATACAGACAAAATCCAACGGTATATTCAAAGATATACATAGACTCAAAATAAAGGGTTGGAAAAAAAAAAAACGTACCAACCAAATGGAGAGCAAAAATAAATAAATAAAAAGCAGGAGTTGCAATTTTCACATTTGACAAAATAGATTTCAAAGCTATAAGGATACAAGGGTAAAAGGATTAATGTAACAATAAGAGATCTTAACACCCAGATACATAAGACACATAGATTTAGATTCAACGAGACAACAAATTGATAACGATATCCAGGATTTGAACTCAGAGCCAGAACAAATAAACACAATAGAGGTCTCCATTTTAAACACATAAAATATGCATTAACCACATTAAACACTCAAAATATTGATCGGCCATTATTGAAACCCATTTTAGGAATGAAGTAATATTCCTTTTTCCCCCTTTTTCTTTTTTTCCCCTTCTTTTTCTAAAAAAAAAAAAAAAAAAAAAAAAAGAAAGTGGTCCAATGTAAGCACCTGCCATCTGGTGGCTAGCTGATCACCCTGGAGACAGGTGCCATATAAGAGACTCAGTGTTGCTCTCTGTTTCTGGCAGATTGTACACTCAGCAATGACTATGTTACAGAATTTTGTTCCTTAGTTCAGCTGAAACTGAGTTCTTGTCACATGACCAGGAAAGATTAAGTTCACGCACACATTACAGGGTGAGGAGGGGAATGTGTCGGTTGAAAAGGAAAATTAGGGAGGAAAGAACTCTCAGCAAAGCGAGAGGGAATCCTGCTAACAGGCCCCCACCTCCCAGATTGTTCCTGTGCCATCACACAGAAACCGAAGAGACCAGGCTCCCCATTGCCACTCCTGCACGAGACACAACTTTCCCATGGCTCTACCCTCTTCCCCCGGGTACCCGGCAGCATTAATGAGAAAGACTCAGTTGGGAAAGGGCAAGCAAACAGTGACAATCCTTTTTCTGGGTTGTGGGTTTCATTCAGGACCAGCAGTCTGGTTTTTCAACCTTCAGGCCGTTTTAGGCTTGAAAGTGGAGTTTAGCCAGGGACCCTTGGCTGTCTGATGTCTCTATCGACTGTAGCCAGGTTGGCCTTGGTGAGTGGAAGTCCATGCCTCTGAAGCATAATCTCTATCCCTGTCACTTTGGCCACTTTGTGAGCTCATGAGGCTGTGACACAAGTGTTGGGGAGAGAGGCTGATTAATATCTAGATAATAGGAACCTTATCCTTCAGATTATTAAACTTCTGCTCTGCTGAGGTTACCCTTTGGTGAGAACTCTCATGAGACTCAAATATCTTCACAATGGAAGTCCACTCGGACAGGTCTGTCCACATATTTTTCCCCAGACCTCCTTGTCACAGATTTTCAATCATGTGTCCTCAAAGTCCCTAATCATTCGGCCAATAAATGAGACACAGCCTGTACAAGGATACACACTTAAAAGTCTGGCCATCTCTCCTCCACACAGGAGCACCGCTCAAAGTTCTTTCCTCTGGGAGGATTTCCCTTCTCTACTGTCCTTCAGGGCTATCCCAGTTGGTCCTGTCGTAATGCTGCTGCCCACTTCTGGCTTGCGTGGTTGGCAGGCATTATGAACGGACTGAATATGTGAGACCTCTGAGAATTCATACGATGAAACCCTAAATCCCAATGGGATGATATTTGGAGGTAGACTGTTTGGGAGGTCATTAGGTTTAGATGTGGTCATGATGGTTGGGTCCCTATGATGAGATTAATGCCCTTCTAATTAGAGAAAAGAGAATTTGTTCTTCCATGCCTCTTCAAAATGTAAGGATATAGCAAAGTGGCTGACTACAAGCCCGGAAGAGGACCCCCACCAGAATTTGAGCTCGCTGGCATCCTGAACTTGGACTTCTAACCTCCAGAACGATGAGAAAGAAATGCCTGGTGATGAAGCCACCCAGTCTGTGGTATTCTGTGATAGCAGCTGGAGCTGACTGAGACAGCTGTAGTCTGATTCCCCAGATTCCCATCTCCCGGATACTCAATCAAGCACTAATCCTAATACTGCTATGGTGGGATTTTGCCGGAGAATTAAGGTGTCAAGTCAGTTAACCTTGAGACATGAGTGTGGTGTGGCTGGGCCAGACCTGGCAGCGGAATCCTTGAAAAGTAGAGCATTTTCATCACACAGGAGCAGAAGAAGAGCTAAGAGAGTCAAAGCACAAGAAGGATGTGACACAGCAGGCCCTCTTTGAGGATAAAGCAGTGCGCCCCAGAAGGTATAGGGTGGCTCTAAGCGTTTAAAGCAGTCCCTGGATGACAGCCAACCAAAACATGGGAACCACACTCCTACCACCTTAAGGAACTAGATCCGAATGAGCAATAACCTGAATAAGCTCGGAAGTGGATTATTCCACAATCTCCATATTAGCACCCAGCCGGCCCATTTAGAGTTGGCCTTGGGAGAGACTCAGCAGAGAGGCCGGTTGAGCCTTCCTGGTCTTGACTTGCAGAACTGTGGATAATACACGTGTGTTGTTTTAGGCCGATTAATGTTCTTCTAACGCTGTTTCCTGCTGAGTGGGGCATTCTCCCTGCCTAGCCTGGGCCCTAACGTCTCTTCCTGCCTGATCCTACAGGGTGGGAACCACATGTTTCACTGGACTGGTGGGCAAGACATGAGATAGCTCATTAGCAACCCAAGGTTGAAAGCCTTGCAAGACCATCATATGGACCTGGAGAAGCTGTAAGCAAGAGAGTAAGAAATCAGCATTTTAAACACACTGGGACCAAAAGTCAAAGCTAAAAGTATGTTAACGACTGGCAATGTTAAAGGGAGCAGAGCAGACAATAGCTAATGCTTCCAGTTCCCATGGAAGTTCCTAAAGTGTTCATTTCGTTTGCCTGGGTGATGACATTTCTGATATTTTCTTGGGCTAAACCAGACTGACTGATGTAAAAAGAGCATTCATCTCTCACATACCAACGTGTGTCTTTGACCGTCTGTGAGAAGACTGAAGGCTTTTCGGTTTTGTCGGACTATAATGGCTAGGGAGTCCAGCTGCTGTTGAAGTGTAGGGAGGCCCTCTGCCGTACGTGGGAGGGCCACCGTCATCTCCTCAAACCGGTTATGCTGGATGTCGAGGCTCTACCTCCCGTAGCTGACCATGATAATCCCCATAGAGAGGGCAGTAGTAAACTTAAGGGAATACAGAGGGTCTTGCTGGGAGCTGAATCTTGCTACGCTGGTACACGGGGAAAGGGAGAGACGTGTTAGCCCATGTGAAAGTTAGATAAGGGAAACGTAAGTGATAGAGCATCGCCCCTTCCACAGTGGGTAATTGTAGATATGCTGAAGATCCTCAAACCCCCAAAATTTGTTTGATGCTGAAATTTCTGCTGCAAAAGTATTTTGCATTAAAGTGGTGAAAGCAGTGGAGGGCCGATAAAAGGGGTCTCCCGTTTTCTGGCGTATAATTGAAAGTTTCTGTGCCGCTAAGTCGGCAGTGGTTACTGGACCCGTTAATGAATGGTAGAGTTCGGTGGCGGCATTAGTAAGATCTTTCAATGGACTTCCCCTTTTAGGGTTGGACCACAGGCAGAGTTATCTTTAGACAGGCTATGTTGACAGTCCCTGGGGGATACGTTGAGATGGGGCGAACAAGGGCTTTTCATGCAAGGATGGCCTCAGCAAAACCTAGAGGTTGTAGCTTTGTTGACAGGAAATAGAGGTGGTGCCAGTCCAGGGACATCATAGAGCAAAAAAATTGGTTTCCTGGGTGAGGTGTCCACTTATTAGTTTAGTTCCTGCAGATGCATTGACTCAGATAGGTGACCCGGTGACAAAGTTTCAGCTACACTGTCTGTCCTGGAGTTCTACGAAAGTGGCAGCACTGGCATGATTACTGTAAAGGCAGAAGGGGAACTGCTCTGGATAAAAGGTATGTAGGAAAGCACATTTTCCTTTTGGTACATTTGAACTACTGTCGATAATTAAGAGGAGGAACTTAAGGAACCCATGACTTGATGCAACAAAATCCCTTGGTATTGACTGTTGGGCCTGACATCCCCATTCTTTGGTCCAGTGAGTTTGCCCCTGGAGATGTGCTGGGATGCCAGGCCAGTCTTCTAAGGATCCAGGTCTGGCATATCCCCAGTTTTGGTAGTTACGCAAAGTCAACAAGGTTAAGTTTTGGGTTTGTTTTTTTTTTGTAATAGGTGCTTGTTTTAGCACATTCCTCAATGTTGTTCAGTACCGTGACCCATTGACAAGTGACTGAAACCCTGTTAGCATGGATTGGGCCCAGAAAAAAGAGAAAATTCTCTCATCCTACACCGGTGGTCTCATCTGTAGTTCCCTGTGACCAGTAGACTAGATAATAAAAAACATCATAACTGATTTTCATTTGTTACTTCCGAATATGCAGGCACCACATGTATTAGTTTGTTACTGCGGCAAAAAAAATCACCCCCCATTTAGCAGCTTAGAACAATGCAAATATATAAGCAGTTCTGTAGATCAGAAATCCAGGCAGTCTGGATATGATTCTCTGCTTAGGGTCTCACAAAATCAAAGTTAAGGTATCAACCAGGCTGGTGACTAATTGAAGACTCAGAGAGAAACTCTTTTCAAGCTCATTTGGGTTACTGGCAGGTCTAACTTCTTAAAGTTGTAGAACTGAGGTACCCATATACTTGTGGTCTTCGCCGAGGCCACAGTAAGCTACTTGACCCACATCCATACCTCCTTAGGTGCACCCCGCTATCTTTTAAGCAGTCATGGCGCATCATGACTATGGTGGCTGAGACGGAGGTTGTTCATGGGCTTGGCAACACTAACTTTCATTTACCAGGTCCACGTCACTACAGCAACTGCTGACTATTCCACCTGCTAGCTGCAGAGACCAATGCTGATTCCCCAGTATTGCACCATGTCCCAGACTGGTCAGTCAGCTTCCAGGTGGCACGCTGATTACTTTGGTCTGCTTCCACAGGTAAAGGGGCATCACTTTGATCTTCCTCAAACAGACTCTTCTTCTGCATAAGGATTTTCATTCCTACCCACGGCGCTTCAAGAAAACCAACACTGTGGTATTAGGAAAGGCTGTAACGAAAGGCTGTATCAACTATCGTGGTATCCCATACTGCACCAGTTTTAAACATGCAACTCACTTTACAGGAAATGAATATGGCAATGAGATCATACTAATGCATTACACGAGTCTCCTGATGTTCTTCCCCATGCTGAAATGGTTGGCTCAATAGTACAGTGCAATGATCTTTTAAAACCTGAGATGTCGGAATGCCTTCCCGGCAGTGCCTTGGGGGCTTGGCTGACAGTCTAGGAGGTGGCAATGCTGTATCGCAGCATCAAGTATATGGAACTATTTTTCCTATAGCTACATCTATGTCCTCAAGAATGAAGGAGGCAATATGCAGGCCTCTCTCACTGTTACTCCTGGGTATCTAGTAGCAAAATTTTGCTTCTTGTGCTCCAAAACCAAACTTTGATATCAAGAAGCAAACTTTTGGCTCTGCTGGACTAGAGGTATTAGTTACGAATTCAGAAATTTTTTCAACAGGGGAACCAAAAATGATTCCATTGAAATGGAAGTTGTGTCTACAAGCTGACCACTTTGAACTCTTCATTCATCTGAACTAAGAGACTGGCTTGAGGGGATCCACTACTGGCTCGGCTGATGGAAAGTAAAAAACAAAAACAAAACAAACAAAAACGGATATTGGGTTCCTACTAGACCAGGGGCTAAGGAACACTATGCCTGACATATCTAGAGAGCTTCTTAGTACTCCTGTGTTTTATGATCAGAGTCAATGAAAAATTACAGCAACGCCATCTAGGCAGGACATCTAATGGTTCAGACTGTTCAGTAATGAAGGTTTGAGTCATCCTGCCAGACCAAGCACCATGAGCAGCTGACATGCCATCTCAAGGCAAAGGGGATCAGAAATGGGGAGTGAAAGAAGGCAGTTATAAATACCAGCTACAACAATGTGGGCTGCTGCAGAAACCACGACTGTAATAGTATTTACCTGATGGGTTAATCATGTCTGCCAGCACAGGTGGGAAAATCAACCAACCAACAAATAAGTTATCCTTTCAAATGAAATGCTTAGGGAAAAAGACCAACGTTTACTGACAGAAATTTCTTAGCCTCTGGGAGGCCATTTTATTCACTAACACATGCTAGGAGGCCTCAGCCATATCCTGCTCGATTGTAGGAAAGAGCAATTTGATCCTCTTTCCTCCTCAATCATTAAAGAGATTATGCATTTAGGGTCTGATGTTCCTTCTTGGACAAGTAGTCAGATGTCATTTCTTCCAGTCTCTTTTCAAGGTGCGGAATTAAGTCTCCTCTCATATACCTGAAAAGAAAGAGACGTGTCATTAACCAAAAGAGAGCCAAAGAACCTATGCTGTAGGAAGCACTGTGGGAGATAGAAGGATGAAGTAACAGTCAGCATGGAGACAGAAATGCACCTGCATGGTAAGGGGTAGTCTAGCCAGGCAATAACAAATGCTGGCGAGGGTGTGAAGAAAAGGGAAGCTTCATACACTCTTGTTGAGAATATAATTTACTATGACAACTATGAAGAACAGTTTGGAGATTCCTCGAAAACCTGAAAATGGAGCAATCATATGATCCAGTAATCCCACTGCTGGGTATAGTCCCAAGAGAAAGGAAGTCAGTACACCGCAGAGATATCTGCACTCCCGTGTTGGTTGCAGCCCCGTCCACAGTAGCCAAGCTTTGGAAGCAACCTAAGTGTCCACCAACAGATGAATGGGTAAGGAAAACGCGGTACATATACACAAAGGAGTGCTGTTCGGCCATAGAAAAGAATGAGATTCAGTCTTGTGCAACAACGTGGATGGAACTGAAGGTCATTACGTTAAGTGGAATAAGCCAGGCACAAAAAGACAAACTTCGCATGTTCTCACTTATTGGTGGGAGCAGAAATTTTAAACAACTGAACTACTGGAGATAGAGAGTGGAATGGATGACTGCCAGAGGCTGGGAAGGTTAGTGGGGGTGGGGGGAAGTGCAGATGATTAATACGTGCAAAACGATTTGACAGCATGACAGGGTGACTACAGTCAGTAATAATATAATTGTACATTAAAAATAGCAAGAGTATAATTGGTTTATCTGTAACACAAAAGATAAATGCTTGAGGTGATAGATGCCCCATTTACCTTGATGTGTTTATTACACATTGTTGTCTGTATCACAATATCTCATATACCCCAGATGTACCACAAACCACAAACATTCCTTGTGGTGGTGAAATTTCTGCTGCAAAATATTTTGCATTACTCTGGTGAAAGCAGTGGAGGGTCTATGAAAGGGCTCTCCTGTTTTGTGGCCTGTAAATGAAAGGTTATGTGCAGCCAAGTTGGTAGTGGTTACTGGGTCCAAAAATGAATGCTGGAGTTGGGCAGTGGCATTAATAAGTTCTTTAATTAAAGCTCCTCCTTTAGGGTTTGACCACAAGGCATAGTTATCTTTCGATAGGATATGTTGACAGTCCCTGGGACATATATTGAGATCAGGTGAATAAGGGGTTTCTGTGAGAGGATGGCCTCAGCGAAATCTAGAGGTTGTAGCTTTATTGATAGGAAATAGAGCAAAGAACTGGTTTCCTGGGTGAGGTGTCCACTTATTAGTTTAGTTCCTGCAGAGGTATTGACGCAGATAGGTGACCCAGCGACAAAGTATCAGCTACACTGTCTCTCTTGGAATTCCATGAAAGTGACAGCACTGGCATAATTATTGTAAAGGCAGAAAGGGAATTGCTGTGAATAAAAGTTATGTAAGAAAGCATTTTTTTTTTCTGTTTGGGACATTTCAACTGCTGTTGATAAGGAACTCAGGACCTGACCGAATAAAATCCCTTTGCATTGACCGTCGGGCCTGACATCCGCATTCTTTGGCCCAGTGAGTTTGTCCCTGGAGATGTGCTGGGATGCCAGGCCAGTCTTCTAAGGGCCCAGGTCTGGCATATCCCCAACTTTTGGTAGTGAACCAAAGTCAAGAAGGTTAAGTTTATTTTTTCAAAATTTTATTTTTGACATGCAATTCTGCTCTTGTTGCCAAGGCTGGAGTGCAGTGGTATAATCTCGCCTCACTGCAACCTCTGCCTCCTGGGTTCAAGTGATTCTCGTACCTCAGCCTCTGACGTGGCTGGGATTACAGGCATGCACCACCACGCCTGGCTGATTTTGTGTTTTTAATCGAGACGGCATTTCACCATGTTGGTCAGGCTGGTTTCAAAACTCCTGACCTCCGGTGATCCACCTGCCTCAGTCTCCCCAAGTGCTGGGATTATGGGCTGAGCCGCTGCACCCAGGGGTGAGTTGTTTAATAGACGAACACTGTGGTTAATTACTTCCCCAGCAGACAGGCCACTATCTCTAAAAGCCATTAGAGTATGGCAGGCAGTGCTAAGAAAACAAAGATGAGATGTTACTTGTCTTCCAGATTGGCTTTATCTGGAATTGTGTTCTTGAACAGAAGCTTTAGAGCCTCTATGGGCTGGCAGGTGTCATTAGTAGCTTCCTCTGGTTCCCGTAAATGTGTACTGCAACCTTTAATTCTGGCCATGTGAACCCTATTGGCTATTCCTTGCAGCTTGACCGCCATCGGGGTGGTTAGTAGTACTTACTAGGGCCCCTGTCATTTTAAAAGAAGTAAAAATCAAACAAACGAACAAAGAAAAGTTGATCAGCCTGGGAGCCTTCCTTCCAAGTTTTCAATAGAACCCCGTCTCCAGGTATGATCGTGGGGATGCCTTCCACTTGTCCACATGAGGGCAGCACCGCATCGCTATATTCCTGGATAGCCTGCTGTATAGGGCTTAGATTTTTTTCCTAAGACAGCAGTTTTGTTTGTTTGTTTGTTTGTTTGTTTGTTTTTAGGCAGCAGAGTGCCATTCTGTCGCCCAGGCGGGAGTGCAGTGGTCCAGTCTCGGCTCACTGCAACCTTCGCCTCTCGGGTTCAAGCAACTCTCCTGGCTCAGCCACCCAAGTAGCTGGGATTAAAGGCCCACGCCTCCATGCCTGGGTCATTTTTGTATTTTGGGGGTTTCGCCATGTTGGCCAGGCTGGTCCGGAACCAGTGACCTCCAGTGATCTGCCCACCTCGGTCTCCCAAAGTGACGAGAGTGCAGCTGTGAATCACCGCGCCTGAGCCCTGGCTTAGATTTTGAATACATTCTGTATTAGACTGGGTTTCTGGTTTGATTAACAGGTCTAAGGTCAGGAAGGGTCTCCCAGAAGTCTTTTCAAACGGACCAAGTTTTCTCTTTTCCTTGGGTGCCACTCGTATTCTCATGAGGGCTATAGGCAACAGAGTGTACCGAGGTCCAGAAGTTCCCTGGCACGGTTTCGCCAGGGTCTGCCTTAAAGTTTGATTAGTCCTATTAACCTTGCGTGAGGAGTGTGGCCTCCATGAGGAGTGGAGATGAAGTTTAATTTCCAAAGCTTGTGCTGTCTCTTGGGTCACAGTTACAAGAAAACAGGGCCCTCCGTCGCTCTGGAAGGAGCAGGGGAGGCCAAATCCTGTTATGAACTCTCGGCAGTGCCTTGGCCACTCCTGTAGCTTTCTCTGTTCTGGTGGGGAAAGCCTCTACCCATTCAGTAAAGGCGTCTACAGAAACTAAAAGGTATTTTAAAACCTGGAAGGAGGGCCTTTGGGTGCAGTGAATTTGCCAGTCCTCACCAGAATAGGTTCCTCACCACTGGACTGAGGTTAATAGAGGAGGGGACCTTTATTGAGGTTAATAGAGGAGGGGACCTGTTTTGTCTGCCCACATGGCAATTTTGAGAGCAAAGTTCACAGGCCGGAGTCACCTTCTTATTGTGGTTGCCAGGCCTTTACCTGTAAGCACATGGTCCATCCAGGTGGTCATAGCGTCCTGCCCCACATGGAGGGAATTATGTACATTTCTAACAATTTTTCATGGGTGGCATTAGCAAGAGCTGCAAATCTATGAGCCTCCAACCCTCAGGATTCAGGGTCTTCTGATTTTCTTGAGCCCATGCTTGTTTTCTATAGTATAGGATCTATTTATATCAGAAGAATGGAGCCAAGCCTGGTAACTCGCATTTGTCCATTTCACCACTTTGGGAGGCTAAGGTCAGCCGATCACTTGTGGTCAGGAGCCCAAGACCAGCCTGGCCGATGTGGCGAAACCCCGTCTTTACTGAAAATACAAAAATTAGACAGGTGTGGTGGCATGAGCCTGTAATACCAGCTACTCCAGAGGCTGAGGCAGGAGAATTGCTTGAGTGAGAGAGGTACAGAATTCAGTGAGCTAAGAGTGCGCCACTGTACTCCAGCCTAAGCCACAGAGCAAGACTCCATCTCAAAAAAAATAAAAATAAAAAAATAAGAAATAAAGGGAATGGGCAGAGAGGAATAAGGCCAGCTGGGCTACAGCTTCCGTGGCTGACCTCCTAACTTCCCTGCCAGCCCTTCCATTGCGCAGTGTGACCGAGGAGTTTCTAAAACTAGCTGCACTTGATGGGGGATGAGGACCTCTAAGGTGTGTCTAAAAGTCAGCTTTAGGGCTTCCTCCACTAGAATGGCAGTGGCTGCGATTGTCCTAGGGCAACCAGGCTATCCACAGGCCATGAAGTCATGTGCTTTGAAACGTAGCCAACTGGATCAGGTGGTTCTCCCAGTTTTTGGTGAGGAGGTCCTGTTTCTCTGCCCCATATTAAGTGCCTGGATGTTCCAAGTCAGGAATTTCCAGGGCAGGAACCTCAATAAGGGCCTTTGGTAATGTCTTGAAATGCCCTCGTTCGTTCTTCTTCCCGTTGTAAGATCGGTGTCGGGCCCTTTAGTGATCTCAGAGCGAGGATGAGCCG
Source organism: Callithrix jacchus (assembly GCF_049354715.1). Taxonomy (NCBI): domain Eukaryota; kingdom Metazoa; phylum Chordata; class Mammalia; order Primates; family Cebidae; genus Callithrix; species Callithrix jacchus. Next base: position 132,122,961 of record NC_133524.1, on the reverse strand, counting down.
TTAGTCCAAATCCAGGAATCAGGATTCTACAGGACCATACATTGCGAGCAAAGTTCTGCGTTGTCTCTTGGTTTGGGAGCTAGGCAACTCTAGTGTGGCCTGTTTGCTTTTTCCTGAGAGCCGCCTTATCCCAGGGATTATAATATACCCTCAGTAAGTTACTCTTTGTTTGGTTAATTGTGCCCTGTTATTTGAAACTTTATATCTGCTTGTTCCAAGAAAATTTAAGACTGTGATGGTATTCTTGTCAGATGTTTCCTCAGCAGGGCTACACATTAAGATGGTATCTGCATAGTGTAGGACAGTGCCTTCCCTAAGCGGTAACTTTCAAAGATCTTTGCCTCGGGCTAGTGCAAACAGATGAGGGCTATCTTGAAAGCCCAGGAGCTATAACGCCCGGGTGTACTGTGCGTGTTCCGTGTATTTGGATCTGTCCACTCAAAGGCAAATAGAAACTGAAAGGACAGGTGCACTGGGATAAAAAGAATACGACATCTTTAATGTCTAGTACACTAAACCATTGGCAATGTCCCGGAATTTGGTTCACAAGGTATAAGAGTTCTCTGCTAAGGGATGAAGAGGGTTCCTGCCTCGTTTATGATTCTCAAGTTTTGTGCCGGTTAATATTTCACATTTGGTTTTGTGACTGGTAGAATGGGAGTATTACAAGGAGATTGTCAGGACGCTTGTAGCCATGCTGTAAGAATCTAGAAATTTAGGGCTCCAATCCTTTCTTTGCTTCTAACATTAGGGAATATTTCTTTTTGTTGGGGTACCTATTGGGGTCCTATAATTTAATGACCACAGGTTGAGCCCAAAGGGCTCTTGTGAGCACCCTGTCGTTCCAGATGCAGGGTTTACTCGCTCTGAGATTGACAGACATAGAGAGGTGATCTGTTGGCCCTACAGTGAGGACCGTTTGGGAGGGACTGGTGCCTTTGAGTGGTATGCTGGCCTCTATGTTATTTAATAATTCTCTGCCTAAGAGCAGGGCAGGACACTCAGGCATAAGTAAGAAAGAGTGTGCCATCAACTGATGTCTATACTGACATGTGAGTAAGGCATTAAAATAGTAAGAACGGGGTAGATTATTGACCCCAGTTATAGTACAACCTTTGGAGGTAAGTGGCCCAGCATGAGAAGTTAATACACAGTAGGAGGCTGGATTATCGTTTAAAAAATCTGTGTTCTTACCTGCCACATCAAGGGTCAGCCAGGGTTCCAGATTGGGGACTGGAATGCTCCCTTCAGTGGGGGCTGTCTGGATCCCTGGGCCCCCTCAGTCTTGACTTAGTGCCATCTCGAGGGAGGATGCCCACTTTCCCCTTCGGGACGAAGGGAAATCCGTTCCCCAGTGGCTGTCTTGTTTACAGACTGGGCACGGCCCAGGGGCAGCTGTGTGCACTTTCTGTCCTGGTGCTCTGATTGCTTGGATTGAAGGCAGGCTCCTTGATGGCTGTTACCCTGTTGGTGATCGGTTTCCAAGCTTTGAGGTTTCTGGGGATGACTTGGAGGTTGCAGGTCACTACTGACAGAAAGAGCTATCATTTTAGCCTGGGCCTCATCTCACCTGTTCTTGCACTGGACTCTGCCTTCCTCCTCAGGCAGATTCCTATTATGAAATACTCAAAAAGACACTTCTATCAATTGAGACATAGGCGTTTGTGGCCCTAATTATAATTTCTGTGGTTTTCTCCTGAGATCTGGGGTAGACTGGCTAATCAAGTTGGGTCTTGGTAACACTTGGCCTTGAGCAGAGTCAGGGTCTAGGTTAGCATACTTTCGGGAGGCCTCCTCTACGCACCCCTGAAAGAGGGCAGGGTTTTCACCTTTTCCCTGTGCTTCGACTTTCTCATTGTTAACAGGTTTTGTAAGACATCGTCTGACCCTGCCAGGAGGCACTAGACCGTGGAGTCCGTCCCTATTCTTTATTCCTCCAGACCTGTTGTAATTCCAGTCTGGGTCCTGGGAGAGATCAGCAATAGCTGCCCCTTCATGGGTAGCCGGCTGGTCACCTGCCCTGCTATTCATGTATCTCCGACTGGCTAATCAGACTCTCTGCTGTTTCTGTGGAGTGCGGCAAGGGAAAGGACAACTTGTATACCCTTCCACGTTAAGTCAGAGGCCAAAATGAGAGCCTTGAATGTGACGGTCAATGCACTGGGTTCCTCCGAGAACCGGCTGAGGTTTTGCTTGCACTGGATTAGAACATTCACTGAGAATGGAACATGCACTCTAATGGTCCCTTCTTCATTTAGACTTCCTGTAAAGGGAGCAGTTTCTCTGGCCCTGGATGGTATGAAGTCCCACTGCAGGTTATTCCAACTGGGCTAGTTCTTACCGTACAAGGCAAAGGAGAATAAAGAGGAGCATAAGACGGGGGTTGAAATGGTATTACATTCTACACAAGACTCGGATAGGATGGGTGTGCTGGGGACTCAGAAGGAGGTGTGGGCCCCTGAGGGCCCCTATGTGCAGCTGGTGTTGGACCGTGGGCCCTGGGGTCCCTTTCCCTTAATAAAAGATGATCTCCTAGTGCATCTGCGTGGTTTTCTGTCTTACTGGGTTTAAGTCCACGGGTGCTGCATAGAGCTGGGTTCTGTTCTGAGGCCATGAAGACTTGCACGTAGGGAACATCAGACCACTTTCCTGATTTGCACAGAAAAGATCAAGCTGTAGGACAGTGTTGAAGTTCACATTTCAATTCTCTGGCCCTTTTTCATTGTTAGCTGAATTGTATCCAGGCCAAACAGTGTTAGAAAACAAGGTAAGTTTTTTGTTTGTTTGTTTTTTGTTTCTTAGCTCAACTAACCAAATGGCATTCAGGTTTTTAAAACATACAGCCCAGGGATATTTTTAGTGTAAGTAGGGGAGATGGGTCCCAGGGAACCAAGAGAATCATTCAATGAGAGACACATATACCAAAGTCCAGGAGGTTGTGGGTGTCCCCATGAGCCAATCTAGACCACAAAGTGGCACAGGGAACTTGCTTGAATTCCCATGTGACTGAGGCCCTAGGAGGTCACAGGTGTTTGCCATGCGTCATCCTAGGTCTCCCCAGAACTGGACATCTCCAGGCTCAACTGAGGTGGCCCCCACTGCCAGCTGGGGGCCCAGATGTCTCACGGACAAGAATTTCCCTACCTTACTGGTTTACCATTTGTGATGCCCGATTATAATACATAGAATACCTGGATGCAGTCCCTGCAACCAGGCATCTACATGACTGCACCTCTCTTTTTCAGCATAGAAAGTTTGTTGAAGGACAATCTGAAGGAGTATGAAAATGCATAAAGCCTGGAGGGATAGGGACTCTTAACGTGGCCCTAGAAACAGAACGTTTTATAAACAGAAAACCAGATTAGAAAATAAATCACGGTAGCCACTAAGTGGCAGTCAGGTATTTGCAGAGCAACAGCAAACGTCCTGAGTCTGAAATGCGGCCAGAAATATGTGACGCTAAGCAGCAGAGTGGCCTGAATATTGAGGGCAACCCACATGGTTCGTATAATTACGAATAGTACAGAAGTAGCAGCCAAAAGGAGAGCGCTACTTATATTCACATAAAGAATCAAAGCGATTTAACAACTTTTCTCCACAACTTCAATGTAACAACACTGGAAAAAGCAGTGATACGCAAGCAGGTAGTCTGGGACTGGTGAAAGGAAACGAAAGTCAGTGCAGCAGGCAAAACTCTACCTGTGTCGCGGCACCAGAAATGCTGACAGCCGCTGTGAGAACTCGGTTCTTGTTTTCTTAGTGCAAGAATTTAACCAAGCGACACACGGCTGAGGAGATGCAGCACAGAACAATTTATTGCAATGGAAAAATAATATTTTCAAATTTAAGTGTAGAAAAGGGAATACACCCTGAGACAGAGAGAATTCAGGGTAGCCTGCTTCAAAGCATGAGACAGTACTGGTTAATACTGGGGAAATTCCCTTTACGGGAGTCTTGTATGAATATTCATAAGGAGGTGGGAAAAGGTGTAGCTAGCAGGCATGTTCAGGGTGGTCCTCTGGGTGCACGTTTGCAGTAGCTGTCCATGCTCGTTCATACATCACAGGTCTCATTAGTATCTTAACTCTCCACCCGGGATGTGTTTTTGACTATTATAATGAGCAAAGGGTCAGTGTGAGGACAGGTCAAATCGAAACACAGAGGAAATTCCCGAATGAAGATAGCTTTGCCTGAATGCGCTTCACTACAGTGGGGATGCTGAGCCTTATTGGTGTTGATTGTATATGCTCACCACGACTGCTATGTCCCAAGGACGTGGTCGCTTCCTTGACTCCCTATCCTGCCTCACTGTGTTTACGTTATCATACCTTTGTATATAAAAGAATTTACCTCATGAAAGATTGCAAGAAATTATCGAAAGTCCACATGCTTTAAATTTCTAAATTTAGGCGAACTTACAGGTGTGTATAATGTTGTTACAGCTAACCATAGGCCATCATGGGTCTTATTGGTCGTAAAAATTCAAAACGAATATTTAATGTTTCTGGGAAATCGTGCTAAATCTCGTGAGAACCAAACAAGCAAACCGTGTATTCTCCCTTCTTGATTGTACACCAGATGTAACCAATTCTGAATGAATGTTTCAGACGATAACGCATATTTACATTAACAACCATGTTATAACAATAGAAGAATTTTTTTAACTTCATTGAAATGAAAAGAGTTGGGTAGAGTCTAGTTTATAAAATGATTAACAAATTAGAATATTCTAATGGCATAAAAGTACTCAGAGCTAGGGATATGATAAGAGAGCACTTACGGCAGGTGTATCAAGAGTACATAGCTGCCGGAATTTATGCAGAAGTAATTATGCCAAATACTAGACTCACTGGGCTCATTTTTTGCATGATTTCAATGAGTATAGGGAAATTCTTGTGTCTGTTCCTCATAATACATTAAAGTATTTCTGGAAAATATATATTTATGTGAAGATATACTGGGCATCAAGATAACAGGCAATCGAGACACTAGAAACTAACTAAAGATGGTTATCAACTATTAAAACACAAGACATGAAATGACATAAAACATTATGCCAAGCACCAAGGGGCTTGTCACATGTAGATTACAAAATTTCGTGGAACTTTTTTTGTTTAATAATGTTTTCTGCCAAGTAGAAGCAGTTAATAAAGCTCTATAATTTTTTTAAAACATAAGGAGGCCAGGTGCAGTGACTCAAGCCTGTAATCCAAGCACTTTAGGAGGCTGAGGTGGGTGGATCGCTTGAACCCAGGAGTTCAAGACCAGCCTGGACGACATGATACGATGCTGTATCTAAGAAAATATATAAACATTAGCTACCTGTGCTGGTGCACACATGTAGTCCCAGCTAATAGAGTGCATGAGATGGGAGGATCACTTGAGCCCAAGAGGTCAAGGTTACAGTGAGCTGTGATTGTGCCATGGCACTCCAACCTGGGCAACAGATCAAGACCCTGCCTCAAAAAAAACCCCCAATAACCACACATACAAGAAAGCAAAGCTACATTTGTTTATAGCAAGTGGAAGAAAGAATCTTTGAAAGTATGTTTCATGGAGGTGAAAGTTTCACAAGATAAAAGAATGCATTTCCTTGATTTGAAAACATTGGGAACAGAAAAGTAGAGAAGTTAGAAATGTCCAAATCACCAGCTAAGAATATAGATCTTACTTCAGATTATTTTGGGAAAACTACAATTCAAACAGAAAGTAAGATGTTTACAGATGTCCTAATTTCATAGTAATAATGGAGATATGACAAGGTAAACAGTGTTTGGAATCTTTACATGGAGAAATATTACTTCCTATGAATACATCTGATCTACAAAAGAAGCCACTGATGTAACTTGTAAATATTTGGTTGATAGGTCTTGTAGATTTTCACCTACAATAATTAGTTTGAAGCAGAACCTAGTATCAATACTTTGTAACACATCAACATCAGGTTTGGATCTTGTAAAATTGAGTCACTAATCTCCCTTTGCACAGTCTTATCCAAATTTAGCCCTAAAATTTTTATTAAACAATACCATTCACAGTGGCATCCTGCAAAAGGACTTTCGGTAAGCTGAGGTTGAAAAAAAATCACCTCAGATCATCATTTTGTCAAGAGAAATTGTCACACATGGCAATTCTTCTCACTGAAAACGAGATCAACAAAGTAGTATATTTTCAAAGTATGATGAGTTTGCTTCTATTAGAGCCAGAAAGTAAGATGTTAATAAATTCTATTTGGAGCATAAATAAAAATTCCAATTTAAAATAATGTTGCAGATGGGCCCAGTGTCTCACACCTATAATCTCAGCACTATGAGAGGCCCAGACAGGCGGATCCCTTGAGTCCAGGAATTCAAGACCAGCCTGGGCAATGTGGCAAAATCATCCCTACAAAATATACAAAAAGTAGCCACGCATGGTGGTGTACACCTGTAGTCTCAGCTACTTGGGAAGCTGAAGTAGGAGGATTGCTCAAACCCATGAGGTTGAGGCTGCAGTGAGCCATATAGTGCCACTACACTGCAGCCTGAGTGACAGAGCAAGACCCTGTCTCAATATATATATATATATATATATATATATATATATATATATACACACACACACACACACACACATTCATACATATATATATATATACATCATATATATATAATGTATGTATATATATATATGAGAGAGAGAGAGATGGAGAGAGAGAGAGAGAGACAGAAAGAGAGAGAGAGGGTATTTCAATATCTCTGCGACAACTTTAATGCCCTGGAAACACTAATTGTTTAAAAAATTATGAAAACATGTTCATCGAGGTGCACATTTCCCCTGTGCTTCGGGCTCCAGTGTGACCCCGCACAGCACGAAGTGGGGGCAGGGGAGTACGGCTCTCCACATCCAGGCATGGTGAGCGACTCTTCCTGGAATATAAAAAGGAGAGAAATGGAAGAAGGTAGGGGTGGCTCTGAAAGCAGAGGTTTTCCCAGACCATCTCAGATGACATCTCACTGTCAACAGCTGTGTCAGAGGACCACCCACACTGCAAAGGGTCTAAAATGGAAAACGGTTTTTAAAAGTATGCCCAAAACAAAATCAGTGCTCCAATAGAGAGGAAGAGAGTGGAATGGGTAGTGTGCAGTTAGGTAGCAATGCCTGCCCACGAATGAGACGCTGAACCATGAAATGGATAGACTGTCGGCGAGTTGTAGTGCTGTGATGAAAATAAGGGGCTGAACTCACTGAGGGTCTTACTTTAGACTGGATGACAAAATGGTCGCTCCGAGGGAGTGGTATTTAAGGAGAAATAGAAAAGATGACCAGGCATTGTGGCTCACGCCTGTCATCCCAGCACTTTGGAAGGCCGAGGCAGGTGGAGTGCTTGAAACCAGGAGTTCAAGACCAGCCTAAGCAACAGCAAGACTACATCTCTATAAAAAATGTTTAAATAAAATAAAGAAAAATGGACAAAATGAGAAAGACTGATTTGGGCAGAGGAAAGAACAACTGCAAAGGCCCCACAGAAGACACATCCCTGTCATGTTTGAGGAACAGCAAAGAGGTCAGAGTGGCTTCAGCACAGGGATGGATGGGACAGGAACAGGTAGGTGACCCCACGTGTGGTTGGGAATATGCAGCAGAGGCCTCACTATGCAAAGCTCTTTTAACGGCACTTTCTGTGATTGCCTCATCACTCCTTCTTGGCTGAAAGGTCTAAGATTATGGTTTGGGTTTTTGTTTTTTGGCCTCCATCCACAATATCCATCCTGCCCATCACGGAGTTGAGACGGCCAAGGCAGAAGCCCAAGATTCCTCCAGTTCCTCCAGAAGCCTCAGCTTGGGACTGGTTTTTCTGCCAACCTGCTAGCTGATGCACAGGGGATGAGGCCTCAGCCTGCGCTCACAGCATTCCCTAAAGCACTTCTCTTTAGAATGGGTATGGGACTGCGCTTCTGCTCAGTTTCCTTGACCAGTGCCTCTGGACCTTGTAAAATCTGGGGTCCACCAAACCTTTCATGTATTTTTCTAAATTCTGGAATTTCTATAACCTTGCAAATATTATTCCACTGGAGGCCCAAACCTGCTCATTGTGTCTCCTTTTTCTTACCTGCTTCTTAAAGAGATTGGCCAGGGAGAACCACCTGGACTGTACTCTTCCATTAAGCTTGCTTGTTGGGATCTCAACTGTCCGCTTAGGAAACACAATATTGAGGACCTAGGACCTGCCATCAAACTCTGGCCTTGTAGATGACAGATTCCCGTGTCCCCTGGGCACTGGCCCATCCTAAATCCTTCTTTCCAGTTCAGAAAAAAACCCTCAGTGGCTATTCTGACTTCTGATGCAGGCACTACCACTTTGGGTTCAAACACAGGTTTGCACAGCCCACTGCTGGCTGCACAACAGACACTGTGAAAAGGCAAACATCTATACACCCCTTTTTACATTTCTTTGGGCATCACGTTTACTAATCTCCCTCACAAGTCTTGCAGAGCACTTGGAACTTTCTCGCATGGAAAGATCTCTGCATACATAATTTTACATTCTGTAACAACTTGTTCAGAAACGTCTTCATTCTGGCTCTGAGACGAATGCATTCCATACACTGGACATCCCCCTTGTGAACGTCAACTTTAAGCAGAACATCAGGAATATTCGTGGACCTGCTACACATCTGCGGGAAAACCTTGTGGAAACCATGCTTTTCCACCTTCGGAGGAGACCTACTTTAAAGCAAAAGCTCTTTTGAGAATCATCAGGTTGTATTTGGCATGGGAGCAGGGGAAGGGAGATTAGGCCACGCGTTAGTGTCTTCCCCCCTCACCAAGGCTCCTAAAAGCATCGGCTGGCTCCAGTGTTCCTGTCTTATTGTCCTCAACCGTCAAGATTGGACTTGACCATCTACCGACACTGGGACTTGGTCTCAGTCTCCCCATCTCCATTGGCCTGAACTTCCTCACCAGTAAAGTGGGGTGAGCAAATTCTACTGCATGGATTCCTCAGCAGGAGTAAAAGAGGTGAGACATTCCAAGTATCTGTACTATTCCTGGGGATAGTTGGCACTCAGAAAATTTGTGGGCTAACGATGAGGGCAAAGATGAGTGACACTGACTGGGCTCCACAAGGGCAGGGAACTTTGCTCTATAGGCTGTTCTGCTGATCCTCAGATCCTGGCCTGCAGGCTACCACAGATGATGAATAAATGAAAGAGATGTCAGATCTGGAGTGGAAAGAAAGTCACTCTTTCTAGACAAAAGGGAAGGGTCTATAGAATCGTATAAACCCCGGTATGTTTGATGATGGAGTAGGGATAGAATGCTCAGTTCTAATAGCCACCTCTGTTTTCTCAATGCTTGAGCTAGAAAGGAGCCAGGTTAAGGAGGGCTCACCTAATCTGGCTTCCTGCTGTGTATGGCGTGGCATCGATAGGAAAACTATAAACATAATATCAAGTTAGAATTGTAAAAGGCAGCAAGATAATACAAAATAATGTGTACAAGAAACCTGTGAATGTTTATTCTACTGTCCTACTTGTTTACTGCATGTACTCATTGTGCCAAGAGGTAAAAAGGTAGTTTCATTGTATGATCTCACTTGACCTCTGATGGCAAGATCTGGGATTTCCACGTGGTATATGCTTCTGTTTGATGATACAAATAATTCCCTAGAAACTGATTTGTGTATAGCTGTCTCTCTGGAGGAAGTATGGGGAAAAAAAATCTATGTTGCAGCTCAATCACTTCATTTAGTTTCCAGATGCTAGTGTCATTCACAATGTCCGTGAAGAGAAGATGGAAAACAGCCAGTCACAACCTGATGACACCTTGTCAACTGTTCCATTAGGACTTATTAATTGGGCAGAAGCTGGTGTGTCATCCATGAGTACCAGATATCTGAGTATGTTAGTCTATTAGTTGCACTCTCCTGCTTGGTTTCCATATGTACGCATACTGTAATGAAGGGAAAAAGGTGTTCTGTTTTATTTTCTATTGTGAGCTCCATTTGAGGGGTTTCAGTTGGCCACCTGGCATATCCTCCAGTTTCATGGGACGATTTCCTAGAAACTGAGCATCAGTGGGATATACCAGTGAGGTTGTCATAAAGCACTTACCTCACAGCTCAACCTCTTCCTTTGACAGAGGATGGAAACCCGCTAACCCCAAAATTATAACGTCTTATAAACTGGTCCACCAGTGCTTGGTGATATGGCAGCAGCTGGAATTTCATCCACGAGGACCAGGGATCTGTGTATGTCTGCTTCTTAGTTGTTCCGTCCTACTTGTTTTCCATAAGCAGGCACATTTTCATGAAGGTTAGAAGGTTGGTTTGTTGTATATTTTTTCCTAGCCTCAATTTGAGGGGTATCAAATGGCTGCCTGGCATATGCTCTCCTGCATTCTTAGGTAATTTTACAGAAACTGACCATCAGAAGGATATGCCTGTGGGGTTGACATAATGCACTTAACTCACAGTTCAACCTCTTCATTTGGTTTCCACATTCTATCATGAATCACAATGTCCGTGAAGAGCAGATGAAGAATGGCCAAACACAAATGGAGAACGTCTCGTGAAATGTTCTATCAGGGCTTATGAGTACGGCAGGAGCTGGCATTCCAGCGACGATTACCAGGCATCTGTGTGTGTTTGTTTATTAGTTGCCGTGTCCTCCTTGGTTTCCATATGCATGTGGAGTATCATGAATGGAATAAGGTGGTTTTGTTGAATTATCTTTCCTGGTCCCAATTTTGGGGGATTTAGATCATTATATGGTGTATTCTCCTGCTTTATGGGATAATTTCCCAGAAACTTAGTATCAGTGGGATATACAAGTGTGGTGGACATAAAATGCACTTACCTCACAAATCAACCTCTTCCTTTGGTTTCCAGATGCTATCATCAATCATCAATCACATCCTCTCTTGGTGAAGAGAGGATGTAAAATAGCCAATCCAACATGATAATTTCTTGTCAACTATTCCACCAAGGCTAGGTCATATGGCAGCAGCTGGTGTTCCATCCATGAGTACCAGGGTTCAGTGAATGCTTACCAGTTATACTGTCGTACATGGTTTCTGTATGCATGCAGTGTCATGCAGGAAAGAAGGTGGTTTTATTATCTTTTCTGTCCTATATTTGAGGGACCCCAGACCACCACCTGACATCGCCCCCTGCTTTATGGGATGATTTCCTAGAAGCTGAGCATCAGAGGGACATACCTGTGGCATTGACATAATGCACTTCACTCGCAGCTGAGACTTCTCATTCAATTTCCAGATGCTACTGTGTCTCACAATATCTGTATAGAGAGAAAGTAAAATGGCCAACCGCAACCTGATCATGTCTTGTTTACTGGTCCGACACAGCTTATTTGTATGGCAGCAGCTGGTATTCCGGCCATGAGTACCAGGGATCTTTGTATGTTTGCTTATAAGTTGTACTTTCTTACTTGGTTTTCATATGCATGCACAGTGCCATGAAGGGAGTAACGTGGTTTTGTTGTATGATCATTTCTGGCCTAAATCTGAGGGCTCTCAGATCAGCACCTGATAGATCCTCCTGATTTATGAAATAATTTCATAGAAACTGGGCATCAGAGGGATGTACTTGTGGTTTGGCATAATGCACTTACCTCAGCGCTCAACCTCTTCCTTTGGTTTCCAGATGCTACCATCTTTCACAATGTCCATGAACAGAAGATGGAAAATGTCCAACCAGCACCTGAGAATGTGTTGTTGACTTTTCCATCAGGGCTTAAGATGGCAGCCACTGGTATTTCATCGATGAGTATCAGGGAGCCAAGTAATTTTGTTTGTTAGTATTACTGTCCTACTTGGTTTTCATATGCATGCATACTATCAAAACGGGTAGGAAGTGGTTGTGTTGTATTAACTTTCCTGGCCTCAATTACTACTTGCAATAGCATAAGCATTTCTACATATCTAAGGTTTCAAATCCTGTTTTATGAAACAAGTCATTTGTTATCCCTGAAGTTTTAAATTGATATATTTAATACAAGCAAGTAGAAGGAGGGGAATGATGAAAATTAAAGTAGAAGAAAATCAACAACAACAAAAAAAAAAACAAAGAATGAAATCAAAAGTTGGTTCACTGAAAAGGTGAAAAAAAAAAACAACAACCATTTAGCTTGACTGACCAAGAAAAAACAAAAAAACTATACAGATTCTGAAAATCAAGAATAGAAGGGGGTATATTAATACTGACCTTATAGAAATCAAAAGGAATACATTCTGAACAACATTCTGCCAAAAATTAACTTGGACAAAATGGAAAAATTCCTTGAAGACAAATTACTGAAATAGGACTATAGCATGAAAAGGGATTTAATTAGTCATTTAAAAACTCCCCACAAATACAAGCCAAGCCAAGGTGGCTTCGCTTGCAAATTCTACCAAACATTTAAGGAAGAAATAATACCAACACTTAGGGATGTCTTCTAGAAAATAACGCGGGAAGAAACACTACCGCATTCTGTGAGGCCAGTATTACTCCGTTATCAAAGCCGGACAAATATATCACAAGATATATTTGCCCGTCAGCTCCAAATTCACCCTTTTATCCCGCAGAGTGAGAAGGTTCTGCGTTCCTCTGCCTATGTGCGCGGTGCAGTTGATACAGAAGGCCGCCTTTAGAGGGCGCCAGAGTCAGCGAAGGGGAGCTCTCCTCTTCCTCGGTCTGTCTGGGCTGGCGCGATTGGTCCTGCTGGGTTCGAGGCTTCTCCTCTGGACTCTGGTGCCCCCAACAGGTTCCCAGTGGCCGGCAGCTTCCCTTCCTTCCGTCTCCCTTGGTCACTACGGGATCTGTGCTTCTGGTGAGACGCGACCCATGCACATCACTCCCAGGTGCCCTAGGGGGCACATTTCCCACAGTTCTCAGAGGGCACTTTTCTAGAAAGCTCAACCGGGGGGGAGGCGCCACAACAGTTTCACTGCCATTTTGTGATGTGACGCTTCCGCTTCTCTGGCAAGGTCAGGGCTTCAGGACTGTGAGTGGAGCAGTTTTTCCCTGAATGCTTTCATTTCACCCCGGAAAGGCTCCTTTGTCCTAGGAAAGCCTCTTTTCTGGGGTGCTCTCCGTCGGGTGTGTGGTACGGATCACTGGGCTATGTGTTCCCGCTCTGAGGACACCGCCGTGGGAGCCTGTGTTGGCCGTGGGGGAACATTTTCCTTCGGCATCCAGTCTCAGCTATGTTGTGGGACTGGGGGGTTTTCTCGGGGGCTCTCTCTAGGTGATGCGAGGGACTTTTTCTGCTGAAATGACCTGAACCAGGACGTAGGGATCCTGCCTTGGTTGCCTGTGTCAGCCTCGGGTTTAGGGGTGTGTCTTCCCTGCTCAGTCGCAGCCCTGAGGGGAGACTCTGCCTTGTGGACTCTGCCCGTGCTCATGGGCCGGGGTGGGGGTGTCTGTGCCCCAGACGCACTATCACCTCTCTGTGGGGTCACTGTCGTGGGCTTTATCTCAGCCCGCGAGGGACTCTTTTCTTCGAGTGCTGATGTCCTCCGTGGGGTGCATTTGTCTTTGGATGTTGCTCATGCTCAGCTAAGATGTGTTGGCCTTTCTTGGGTTCTGCTCGTCCCGGATGGGGATGCTTACCAAATGCTTTCCCTTGGTGCTGGTTTTTTTAATTATCTGTGGGTGCTGTCTCCCGGTGCTGCGGGGGAGTGGGGTGCTTGTTCCTTGGATTCTCTAAGCCTACGGTGGGACACGGGGAGCTCTGTGTCGGCCATGAGGGAGGCCACCTGACCCTGGGAGCTCTGTCTCGCCCCGGATTGGGGTGCTTTTCCTCCATTGGTTGATCTCAGTTCTGAAGGAGCTCTTCCCCGGGGTACTATCTGACCTTTCAGCCACAGCCTGGGGTGTCTGTGTGGGAGTCGGTGTACAGAAATATTCGAAGATTCCAGCTGTGCCACATTCACACACTCGCTGTACAGTTAATCTTTCATTCCAGTTGCTCTGATGGGTGTGCAGTGGTCTCTCCTTATGTCTGCACTTGAATTTCTCTGCTGATTGAGATTGAGCACATCTTTTAAAAAATTGTTTTAATTAATTAATTTATTTACTGTTTATTTATTAATTGATACTTGATTTTGTTTTGAAATGGGGTCTCCCTCTGCCTCCCAGGGTGGATACAGCAGCACTTCCACCTCCCGGGCTCGAGCAATTCTTGTGCCTCAACCTCTGGAGTAGCTGGGACTACAAGCATGCACCGGCAAGCCCGGCTAATTTTTGTATTTTTTTTATGCAGAGAGGGGTTTTGCCAAGTTGCCCTGGCTGGTCTCGAACTTCTGGCTTAAGCGATTCACCTGCCTCAGCCTCCCAAGATGCTGGGATTACAGGTATGAGCCACCAATCCCAGCTGTTTATTAATGGGTTTGGAGCACGTTTTTATGTATTTATTGTCATTTAACTGTGCCCTTTAGGAGGTTCCTTTTCAAGCCTCTACCCCCAAATTTTACTGAGATGTTTGTACTTTAAAAATGGATTTACATATTTTCCATATTTCAGTTATACACACATACACACAGGCATATATGTACATGGATAAAATACACATGGAATTTTAATGTCTTCTATAAATCTGTTTTGCTTTTACACTGTCTCGATAAAGTGTTTTTGATGAACAGACTCTTAATTTTATTACTCAGTGTGTTATTTATGGCTACTGCTTTTTATTATTTTAAGAAAAATCTTTGCCTTGCCCAATGCCATGACGATTAGATTCTGTTTTCTTCTAGGTTTCAAATTCATCTCAAATAAATTCTCGTTGAATGGAGTAAAGCCAGAGTCTGGGTGTGTTTTACGTGTTTATTAGAGTCATATTTAAGTGTGACTGTCATGAAGTGTGTATTCAGCTCCCCCTCAAGTTTTATTGGGATGTTTGTTTCTTAAAAATTGAAGTGTAGTTCTGGATATGTTGTGTATTCCACTTGTTTTTTGTCATACATACATACATACATACATACATACGTATATATATGTGTGTGTGCTTGTGTGAGTGTGGTTAATATATATTTTTACATATAACCTATACAATCTAATCTGTGATATGTAATGTACAAATACGCTTTGCTTTTTCACTGTCTTAGTAGTGTCTTTGGAGGAACAGAAATTTTCCATTTAATTATGTCAAATTAAACAATTCATTCTTTATGGTTAGTGCTTTTGTATCCTCATTAGAAACACCTTTGCCTGTTCTATAGTTGTGAAGATAATATCTCAAGTGTTTTACTAGATTGTCTCTCCATCTTTAATAATGTTTTTTGGAGCGGATGAGATAAGAGTCAAGGTTTATATTTTCCCTGCATTTATAAAGTGCATTTATTAAACGCACAGCCCTTTCCACAATGATTTACAGAATCTCTTTTGTGGTAAATCTCGCTCTTTTGTGTTTCCAGACTCTGTGTCCTCTTCCTTTGGTTTATTTGTCTGTCATTGCTCCAATACTACACTGTTTTAATTACTCTACCCTTACAGTAAATCTCATATTTAGTAGTGCATATCTACCAAATTAGTTCTTCTTCTTATAGATTGTCTTGGCTTTTCCAAATCTTTAATTCCCATATACTTTTTTCTTTTTTATTTTTTTAGACAGAGTCTCACTCTGTCACACAGACTGGACTGCAGTGGCACGATCCTGATTCACTGCAACCTCTGCCTCCTCAGTTCAAGTGCTTCTCCTGCCTCAGCCTCCCGAGTAGCTGGGACTACAGGCATGAGCCAGCACACCCAACTAATTTTTCTGTTTTTAGTAGAGATGGGGTTTCACTATGTTGGTCAGTATGGTCTCAGTCTCTTGATGTCGTGATCAGCCTGCCTCAGCCTCCCAAAGTGCTGGGATTTCAGGCTTGAGCCACCGCGCTGGCAATTCCCATATACTTTTTAAAAAACTATCAGCTCGTCAGTTTTTGGAAAATTTATTTTTCATGGTGAAATTTTAAGGACGATTGGCATGATCATTCAGGGAGAATTAACAGTAACATCTCTTAATAATGTCTTCCATTCCATGTAAAGAATATTTCTTCCATTTACTGCAGCCTTGAATTTCTCTCAGTGATGTTTTATAATTATTGTGTAGTGCTCCAGCACATCTTCATTAGATTTATTCCTAAGTATTTGATGTTTCTGGTGCTGTTTTTAATGACATTTGAAATTTCATATTCTAACTATTTGTTTCTATTAGTTATAAAGAAATACCAGTGGTTTTTATTATATCTAGTAACTTGACTAAGTTTGTTTATTAACCCTAATGATTTTATTCTTTTACATTGTCTATGTACAGAACAATGTTGTATGTGAATAATAACAGTTTCATTTCTTTCCAGTTTTTAAACCTATCATGTCTTCCTGATGCCACTGCACTTCTTAGATTCTCCAGTAAATTGCTGAATGGATAGTTGATATTTTTGTCGTGTTTCCAAACTCAGGGAGAAAATACTGATATGTCACTATTAAGTATGGTATTTACCATGATTTTTTGTGTGTGCATATGCTTCCCACCATTAGAAAGTTGCTTTCTTTTCTAAGTTACTGATGGTTTTTGTCATGAATAAATGTTAAACATTGACCCATCTATGAAAATAATCCTGTGGTGTTTCCCTGTTTTTTTTTTTTTTTTTTACTTTTTGTTAATGTGGTGCATTACATTTATTGATTTTCAAATGTGAAATCAATCTCGCCTTTCTGCAATATGTTTGACAATGGTTGATGAACGTTGTTTCTAAGTACTATTGCATTTTGTTCGCTAATCTTTTGTTTAGAATTCTTGTGTTTAAATTCAGGGTGATCTTGGCTTGTAGTTTTGGCTTGATCTTATCATTTACTTGTTTTCTATGGTCCTTGTCAGATGTTGTTACCAGGTTTGTATCAATCTCCTAAAATGAGGACAAAGAAAAGGAATCCCTTTTTCTAACAACGGTTGATACAAATTGATTCATAATCTTCAAAGAGTTAATAATAGTTTAATCTACATTTGGTTGATGGTCGCTGCCTTTTCTGCAATCATTCTCATTGATTTTGATTAAACTATCTTCCTTCTTTTTAACTTAGCATGCATTAAAAATAGGTTTCTTTTCATGAGAACAGAGTGTTTCTTGGGGCTTGGTAAATTTTGGCTCATGATTAAACGTCAAATTAATGATTCACATTCTTGGTTGGATACACATATGCAGACTGTTTGCCATTTGGTGGTTGTTAGATTTTTGTCATGAGTGGGAGGCGTTCATTGATATATTTCAGGAAACCATGACCCATAAAGGAGAGAAGGTGGCTGTAGAACCTGAAAATGTGTTTGAACGTCCCAGGGAATCTGACAGTCCTTCATATCAGAAAAGGCAGAAGATGGCCCTGTCAGCACGGACAGAAGGAGCAGGAGACGGTGGTATTGGACGCTCTGCCATGTCTACGGAAAAGGGTAAGTCAGCCTGTCCTCGCCTCCTTTTCGTGCTGTATCCAGTGCAGCTGGCCTCCTGCCTCTTACCCTCCTGTCCTTGTCAAGGTCAACAGTTTTGGCTTGCATTGCCATAAATTTTACAACAGCATTTGACAGTTGTTCCCTTGCTCCTTCATGGAAACCTTCTAGGATTTCCATTTTCCACAATGTGTACTTTTAAAATTTTCTTATCCTTACTAGTGAGCCCCTGTTTTCTTTTTTTTTTCTTTTTTTTTGAGACAGAGTTTCAGTCTTGTCAGCAAGGCTGGAGTGCAGTATTTCAATCTTGGCTCACTGCAAATTCTGTCTCCCAGTTCAAGTAATTCTCCTGCCTCAGCCTCCCGAGTAGCTGAGATTACAGGCACCTGCCAGCATTCTCAGGAAATTTTTGTATTTTTGGTAGATATGCGGTCTCACTATGTTGGCCAAACTTGTCTCGGACTCCTCTCCTCAGATGATCCACTGATCGCAGCCTCCCAAAGTGCTGGGATTACAGGCATGAGCCACCACTTCCGGCCCCTATCATTCGTTTTTTCTACCTTTCTTTTTCTTCTCTTCTCTAAACACTGTAAATATTCCTTGAATCCCAGCATTTCTCTCTCCTTCTATTCCACTTTGCCATGATGAGTCACTGAGCTACTGTGCTATCTCCATGTCTCCCATTATTGCCCCCATCTAACGCACACCCTCCAGCCCTGCAGCCAGGTCATCGTGTTGGCAGGTAAATGACATCATGCCACATCACTCCTGAAAATCCACCCCCAACTCTCCTAAGCACTCAGAACAGACCGTAAACCAGCTTTGGTCTGCGAGGCCTTCTTCACCCTCTACTAACACGGGTCCTATTCATCTCCTGGCTCTCTCTGCTTATCTCCTTCACTCCATAATGCCCGGTCCATCCTCACTACAGCCCATACCCTTAGACTCATTGCAGCCTGGAAATCCCCCTCTGCCTCTGCACAGGTAGCCCCACTTCTTCCTCCAATCCCTGCCCAAGGGCACCTCCTGAGAAGGCCCTGCCCAACCAGCAGCAGCTCCTGGGGCTCCCTCTGCTGCTGTCTCCCACAGGCCTGTGGATGTCTTCCCCACCACCAGCCTAACGCTGCTTTCTTTCATTTCCTCATTACGTATGTACTGTCTGACTGCCCCTTGAGGGTGTGAACTCCACAAGGGCAGAGAACTTTGCTCTCTGGGCTGTTTACTACTGATCCCTAGATCCTGGCATGCTGCCTGCCACAGACAATGAAGAAATGAAAGAGGTGACAGACCTGGAGTGAAAGGAAAGTCACTTTTCTGAGGCAGAAAAAAGAAAGAGGAAGATCATATGCTAAACGGGATTTTAGGTGATGAGTGGGTATAGAACTTTCAGCATTAACAGCTGCCTATATTTTCTCAGAATATATTTGACATAGCGAGGAGACAGGTTGAGGTGTATCCAAGTTTTCCGGCTTCCAGCTGAGTAAAGCGTGGCAGTTTGTATGTGAACCTGAAAAATCATGATATCAAGTGAAACTTGCTGCTTTCAACTTATAAAGCATGACAAGCTGACACTAACAGATGAGTACCAGGGACCTGTGAATGTTTGTTAGAGTTATACTGTCTTACTTGGTTTCCATATGTATTTATAGAGCCAGAAACTAAGAAATGGTTTTATTGTTTTATGTGTCCTGGCCTCAATTCATCAGGCCTGGGATTTCCCCCTGGTATACCTCCCATCTATGAAATAAATAATTCCCTAGAAACTGAGGAGCACATAGATATACCCAGAGGGGTGATAAAAGACACATTTCCCACAGCTCAACTTCTCAGTTTGGTTTCCAGATCTGTCGTTCGTGATGTCTATGTGGAGGGGAAAGAACATGGTGAAACTCCAACTGATGGCTTTTTGTCAAAATTTGTTCCACCAGAGCTTAAGGTAGCAGTTGGTATTCCAGCCAGCCAACTGGATTCTCGGATTGATGACTTCACTGGCTTCAGCAAAGATGGGCTGGTGCAGAAACCTGGTAGAAATGCACTTGTAGAAAGAATCATTACCAGCAATTTCTCTGCAGATGACCTAAAATGCAGAGAAATACTCCCTTTTCTAAAAAGCCGAGAAGAAATTAGTGCTGATATAAAATACCAGTTAGTGAAGGAAATTCAATGCTTTGGACAAAGTAAGTAGTATAAGAATGTCTGTTTTAAAAAAAATTGAGGAAGTCTCCCTTTCTTTAATTCAGAAGATATGCATGTTGTCTGTTGAGGCTAATTCCTTGCCAGAGTTGAGTTTACCCATAATTTATGGTAATTCGTCTTTTGACTAAAGCACAGTATACATTTTCTTTCTCTTTTCTCACCGGGTTATGGTTTACAAGACTTTCATTCATAGGTAGGTGCAGGTGTCTTTTTTTATTTTTTAGATTTTGTATGTGCAGGTATCTTGATTTAAGCATTTAAAACATTTTAGCCCATGAAGCAGGATTAGTGAGGTATAGGGTAAGCAAGATTCACTTCTATTCTTCTTTGTATTTGATAATACTGAAGTTTTTTTTTAACATCTTCAGAATATGAAAAAATCTTCAAATTGCTTGAAGGAGTGCAAGGACCTATAGAAATCAAAAAACAATTTTTGAATCCAACATCAAGGAAGCAGCAAGGTAGGTAGAGACAGGAACTGTCCAATTTCTTTAAGCACTCTGGTCCAACACAATACTGGCGGTGAGCATGGGGGAACGGCCTGTGCCTTGAATTTCTCAAACCTTGGCCCTCACTTATACTTACGTCTGTCTCCACAGTTACTTAGGTTAATGTTGTCTGAATCTAACTCATTCTTTTAAACCTATGGAGAATTCAATTCTTACCATAGTCTGAGGTAGACATTGTCCCTCAACTGACACTCTTTGTATTTGCTAATTACCTCTTTTTAAGAAATGTGTGTACGTACATAGCAGATGCATATATTCCTGGGGTATATGAGACATTGTGATACAGACAACAATGTGTAATAAACACATCAAGGTAAATGGGGCATCTATCACCTCAAGCATTTATTTTTTGTGTTACAGTTAATCCAATTATACTCGTTATTTTTAATGTACAATTAAATTATTACTGGCTGTAGTCACCCTGTCATGCTATCAGATAGTTTGTATGTATTAATCATCTGTAGTTCCGACCACCCCACTAACCTTCCCAGCCTCTGGCAGTCCTCCATTCTACTCTCTATCTCCATTAGTTCAGTTTAAAATTTTTGCTCCCACAAATAAGTGAGAACATGTGAAGTTTCTCTTTTTGTGCCTGGCTTATTCCACTTAACGTAATGACCTTCAGTTCCATCCATGTTGTTGCACAAGACTGAATCTCATTCTTTTCTATGGCCGAACAGCACTCCTTTGTGTCTATGTACCGCGTTTTCCTTACCCATTCAGCTGTTGGTGGACACTTAGGTTGCTTCCAAAACTTGGCTACTGTGGACGGGGCTGCAACCAACACGGGAGTGCAGATATCTCTGCGGTGTACTGACTTCCTTTCTCCTGGGAGTATACCCAGCAGTGGGATTACTGGACCATATGATTGATCCATTTTCAGGTTTTCGAGGAACCTCCAAACTGTTCTTCATAGTTGTCATAGTAAATTATATTCTCAACAAGAGTGTATGAAGCTTCCCTTTTCTTCACACCCTCGCCAGCATTTGTTATTGCCTGGCTAGACTACCCCTTACCATGCAGGTGCATTTCTGTCTCCATGCTGACTGTTACTTCATCCTTCTATCTCCCACAGTGCTTCCTACAGCATAGGTTCTTTGGCTCTCTTTTGGTTAATGACACGTCTCTTTCATTTCAGGTATGTGCGAGGAGACTTAATTCCGCACCTTGAGAAGAAACTGGAAGAAATGACATCTGGCTACTTGTCCAAGAAGGAACATCAGACCCTAAATGCATAATCTCTTTAATGATTGAGGAGAAAAGAGGATCAAATTGCTGTTTTTTACAATAGAGTAGGATATGGCTGAAACCTCCTAGCATGTGTTAGTGAATAAAATGGCCTCCCAGAGGCTAAGAAATTTCTGTCAGTAAACGTTGGTCTTTTTCCCTAAGCATTTCATTTGAAAGGATAACTTATTTGTTGGTTTGTTGATTTTCCCACCTGTGCTGGCAGACATTATTGACCCATCAAGTAAATACTATTACAGTCGTGGTTTCTGCAGCAGCCCACATTGCTGTAACTGTTATTTATAACTGCCTTCTTTCACTACCCATTTCTCTTTCCCTTTGCCCTAGCGAAAGCATGTCAGCTGCTCGTGGTGCTTGGCCTGGCAGAATGACTCAAACCTTCATTACTGAACAGTCTGAACCATTAGATGTCCTGCCTAGATGGGGTTGCTGTAAGTTTTCATTAACTCTAATCATAAAACATGGGAGTACTAAGAAGCTCTCTAGACATATCAGACATACTGTTCCTTAGCCCATGGTGTAGTAGGAACCCAATATTCATTTTTCTTTCCATCACCCGAGCCAGTAGCAGGCCCCCTACTTTGTCTCTTGGTTGAGAGGAATGAAGAGTTCAAAGCGGTCAGCTTGCAGACACAACTTTCATTTGCTGTAATTTCCATTAACTCTAATCGCAAAACACAGGAGGACTAAGAAGCTCTCTAGACATATAAGACATGCTCTTTCTTAGCCTCTGGTGTAGTAGGAACTCCATCTCCCTTTGATTGTCATTTTCCATCACCCCAGCCAGTAGCGGACCCCCTTCTTTGTCTCTTGTTTGAGAATGAACTTTCCAAAGGGATCAGCTTGCAGACACAACTTTCATTTCAATGGAATGATTTTTGGATCCGCTATTGAAAAAAAAAATCTCTCAATTTGTAACTAAGATCTCTAGTCCAGCAGAGCCAAATGTTTGCAAAAAGCAAAATTTTACTACTAGATACCCAGAAGTAATAGTGAGAGGAGGCCCTCATCTTGCCTCTTTCATTCTTGAAGACATAGATGTGGCTATAGAAAAATAGCTCCATATACTTGATGCTGGGATACAGCATTGCCACCTCCTAGACTGTTAGCCAAGACCCTTACGGCATTACCACAAAGCTGGAACTACAAGTCAGGCTTAGAAGATCATTCCACGGTCCAATTGAGCCCGCCACTTCAGGATGGTGAAGTACATCACGAGACTAGTCTAATTGGCTACCATAGGCCTATTGCCATACTTCATTTCCTGTAAAGTGAGATTCCTGTTTAAAACTAGTACAGTGTGGGATACCACGATGGTGGACACAGCATTTCCTAATACCACAATGTTTGTTTTCTTGAAGTACCATAGGTGAGAATGAAAATCCATATCCAGAATAAGTGTCCATTTGAGCAAATCAAAGTGATGCCCCTTCAATTGTGGAAGCAGATTCAAGTAATCACAGTGCTATCTGGAAGCGGACAGACCACTCTGGGACATGGTTTCATGTTGGGGACTCAGTGTTCGTCTCTGCTGCTGGCAGATTGAATAGCAAGCAGTGGCTGTACTGACATAGACCTGGTAAATGAAAGTTGATATTACCAAGACCATGGATATCCTCTATCTCAACCACCATAATCATGATGCACTGTTACTCTTTATAAGATGGAAGGGTGCACCTAAGGAAGTCTGGAGGTGATTGATGATAGCATCTGGAAACCAAAGGAAGAGGTTGAGCTGTGAGGTAAGTGCATTTTATGTCAACCCCACTTGTATATCTCACTGATACTCAGTTTCTAGGAAATTATCCCGTAAAGCAGGAGAATACACCATATAATGATCTAAATCCCCCCAAATTGGGACCAGGAAAGATAATTCAACAAAACCACCTTATACCCTTCATGATACTACACATGCATATGGAAACCAAGGAGGACACCGCAACTAATGAAAGAACACACACAGATGCCTGGTAATCGTCGCTGGGATGCCAGCTCCTGCCATCTCATAAGCCCTGATAGAACATTTCACGAGACATTCTCCATTTGTGTTTGGCCATTCTTCCTCTGCTCTTCACGGACATTGTGATTCATGATAGATTGTGGAAACCAAATGAGGAGGTTGAACTGTGAGTTAAGTGCATTATGTCAACCCCACAAGCATATCATTCTGATGGCCAGTTGCTGTAAAATTATCTAAGAATGCAGGAGAGCATATGCCAGGCAGCCATTGGATACCCCTCAAATTGAGGCTAGGAAAAAATATACAACAAACCAACCTTCTACCCTTCATGAAAATATGCCTGTTTATTTGGAAACCAAGTAGGACGGAACAACTAAGAAGCAGACATACACAGATCCTGGTCCTCGTGGATGAAATTCCAGCTGCTGCCATATCACCAACCCATGGTGGACCAGTTGATAAGATGTTATCATTTTGGGGTTAGCGGGTTTCCATCCTCTGTCAAAGAAAATGTTTAAGCTGTGAGGTAAGTACATTATGACAACCCCACTTGTATATCCCACTGATGCTCAGTTTCTAGGAAATCGTCCCATGAAAGTGGAGGATATGCCAGGTGGCCATCTGAAACCCCTCAAATTGAGCTCACGAAAGAAGGTACAACTGAACAACCTCCTTCCCTTGATGACACTATGCATACATATGAAAACCAAGTGAGACTTTCCAACTTATACAGAAACATACACAGATCCTTGGTACTCATGGCTGGAATACCAGCTGCTGCCATGTTAATACACCCTGGTGGAAAAGTTAACAAGATGTTACTAAATTGCAGTTGGGCATTTTCTATCCTCTCCTCACGGATGTTGTGAGCCGTGGTAGCATCTGGAAGCAAAATGACCAGGTCAAGCTGTGAAATAAATGCCTTATTTAAACACACAGGTATACTCTTATGATGCAGAGCTTCTAATAAATTATTGCATGGAGCAGGAGGACACGACGGCAGTGTTCTGAGACCCCTCAAATTGCACTTAAGGAAGAGAATAAAACAAAACCACTTTCTCCCCTTTATGACACTATGAGCGGATATGGAAAACAAGTAGGAAAATCCAACTAATAAGAGAAGATACACAGTTATATGGTACTCGTGGCCAGAAGAGCAGCTACTGCCATATTAGTAAGCCCTGAAGGAACATTTGACTACATGTTATGCGGTTGCGGATTTGCCATTTTCCATCCTCTCCTCATGGACATTGAGATGGACTATAGCATCTGAAAACCAAATGAAGAGGTTGAGCTGTGATGTACGTGCGTTATTTCAACCACACAGGTACATCCCTCTGATGCTGAGTTTCTAGGAAATTATCAAAGAGAACAGGGGTGCATATGCCAAGTTGCCCTCTGATACCCTTCATATTGAGGCTAGGAAAGTATATACCACAAAATTACCCTCTACCATCGAAGAAATTATGCCTGCTTAGGGAAACCGAGTAGGACAGCACAACTAAGAAGCAGACATACACAGATCTCTGGTCCTCCTGGATGAAATTCCAGCTGCTGCCATATTACCAAGCCCTGGTGGAGCAGTTGACAAGACGTTATCAGGTACCGGTTGGCTGTTACTTCTCTTCTCTTCACGGACGCTATGCGTCACTGCAGCATCTGGAAACCAAATGAAAGGGTTGAGCTGTGAGTAATTTGCATTATGTAAACCACACAGGCATAGCCCTCAGATGCTCAGCAGCTAGGAAATTATCACTTGGAGAAGAATATACCAGGTAGCAATCTGAGAACCCTAAAATTGAGGCCAGGAAAGATAGTACATCAACACTAGATTCTGTCCTCATGACACTATGCATGCATATAAAAAATAAGTAGGACATTATATCGAGTGAACAAACATACACTGATCCCTGGTACTCATGGATGAAACACCAGCTGCTCCCATATTAATAAGTGCTGGGGGAATAGTTGAGAAGATATTATTGGGTTCTGCTTCAGCATTTTTAATCTTCTCCTCGTGGACGTTGTGAGTGATGGTAGAATCTGGAAAGACAATGAAGACGTTAAGTTTTGAGTTAAGGGCATTATGTCAGCCCACAGGTATATCCCCCTGATGATCAGTTTCTAGAAAACTATTTCAAAAAGCCAGAGATGATATGCCAGATGGGCATCTGAGAACACTCAAATGTGCTCACGAAATATAATACAACAAAATCACTTTCTCCTATTCAGGACACTAGTCATGCCTATGAAAACAAGGTAGGATAGTACAAATGAATAAGCAAATATACACTGATCCCTGGTGCTCATGGCTGGCAGAACAGCTGTGGCCAAAAATGTAAGTGTTTGTAGAACAGTCAACAAGTCGTTATTAGATGTTGGTTGCTTATTTTCCAGCTCCTCTTCACGGACATTTTGAGTGACGGTAGCATCTGAAAGAAAACCCAATGAAGAGGTTGAGCTGTGAAGTAAATACATCATGTGAACTGCACAGGTATATCCCTCTGATGATCAGTTTCTAGGTAATCATCAAAAAAAGCAGGGGTGCATATGCCAAGTGGACATCTGATACCCCTCAAATTGAGGCTACTAAGGTATTTACAACAGAGTTACCCTCTACCATTCATGAAATTATGCCTGCTTAGGGAAACCGAGTAGGACAGCACAACTAAGAAGCAGACATACACAGATCTCTGGTTCTCCTGGATGAAATTCCAGCTGCTGCCATATTACCAAGCCCTGGTGGAGCAGTTGACAAGACGTTATCCGGTACCGGTTGGCTGTTACTTCTCTTCTCTTCACGGATGCTGTGCGTGACTTCAGCATCTGGAAACCAAATGAAATGGTTGAGCTGTGAGTAATTTGCATTATGTAAACCACACAGGCATAGCCCTCAGATGCTCAGCAGCTAGGAAATTATCACTTGGAGAAGAATATACCAGGTAGCAATCTGAGAACCCTAAAATTGAGGCCAGGAAAGATAGTACATCAACACTAGATTCTGTCCTCATGACACTATGCATGCATATAAAAAATAAGTAGGACATTATATCGAGTGAACAAACATACACTGATCCCTGGTACTCATGGATGAAACACCAGCTGCTCCCATATTAATAAGTGCTGGGGGAATAGTTGAGAAGATATTATTGGGTTCTGCTTCAGCATTTTTAATCTTCTCCTCGTGGACGTTGTGAGTGATGGTAGAATCTGGAAAGACAATGAAGACGTTAAGTTTTGAGTTAAGGGCATTATGTCAGCCCACAGGTATATCCCCCTGATGATCAGTTTCTAGAAAACTATTTCAAAAAGCCAGAGAGCATATGCCAGATGGGCATCTGAGAACACTCAAATGTGCTCACGAAATATAATACAACAAAATCACTTTCTCCTATTCAGGACACTAGTCATGCCTATGAAAACAAGGTAGGATAGTACAAATGAATAAGCAAACATACACTGATCCCTGGTGCTCATGGCTGGCAGAACAGCTGTGGCCAAAAATGTAAGTGTTTGTAGAACAGTCAACAAGTCGTTATTAGATGTTGGTTGCTTATTTTCCAGCTCCTCTTCACGGACATTTTGAGTGACGGTAGCATCTGAAAGAAAACCCAATGAAGAGGTTGAGCTGTGAAGTAAATACATCATGTGAACTGCACAGGTATATCCCTCTGATGATCAGTTTCTAGGTAATCATCAAAAAAAGCAGGGGTGCATATGCCAAGTGGACATCTGATACCCCTCAAATTGAGGCTACTAAGGTATTTACAACAGAGTTACCCTCTACCATTCATGAAATTATGCCTGCTTAGGGAAACCGAGTAGGACAGCACAACTAAGAAGCAGACATACACAGATCTCTGGTTCTCCTGGATGAAATTCCAGCTGCTGCCATATTACCAAGCCCTGGTGGAGCAGTTGACAAGACGTTATCCGGTACCGGTTGGCTGTTACTTCTCTTCTCTTCACGGATGCTGTGCGTGACTTCAGCATCTGGAAACCAAATGAAATGGTTGAGCTGTGAGTAATTTGCATTATGTAAACCACACAGGCATAGCCCTCAGATGCTCAGCAGCTAGGAAATTATCACTTGGAGAAGGATATACCAGGTAGCAATCTGTGAACCCTAAAATTGGGGCCAGGAAAGATAGTACAACAACACTAGATTCTTTCCTCATGACACTGTGCATGCATATAGAAACCAAGTAGGACAGTATATCGAGTGAACAAACATACACTGATCCCTGGTACTCATGGATGAAACGCCAGCTGCTCCCATATTAATAAGTGCTGGGGGAATAGTTGAGAAGACATTATTGGGTTCTGCTTCAGCATTTTTAATCTTCTCCTTATGGACGTTGTGAGTTATGGTAGAATCTGGAAAGACAATGAAGACGTTAAGTTTTGAGTTAAGGGCATTATGACAGCCCACAGGTGTATCCCCCTGATGATCAGTTTCTAGACAACGATTTCAAAAAGCCAGAGAGGATATGCCAGATGGGCATCTGAGAACACTCAAATGTGCTCACGAAATATAATACAACAAAATCACTTTCTCCTATTCAGGACACTAGTCATGCCTATGAAAACCAGGTAGGATAGTACAAATGAATAAGCAAACATACACTGATCCCTGGTGCTCATGCTTGGCAGAACAGCTGTGGCCAAAAATGTAAGTGTTTGTAGAACAGTCAACAAATCGTTATTAGATGTTGGTTGCTTATTTTCCAGCTCCTCTTCACGGACATTTTGAGTGACGGTAGCATCTGAAAGAAAACCCAATGAAGTGGTTGAGCTGTGAAGTAAATAAATCATGTGAACCACACACGTATATCCCTCTGATGATCAGTTTCTAGGTAATCATCAAAAAAAGCAGGGGTGCATATGCCAAGTGGACATCTGATAACCCTCAAATTGAGGCTACTAAGGTATTTACAACAGAGTTACCCTCTACCATTCATGAAATTATGCCTGCTTAGGGAAACCGAGTAGGACAGCACAACTAAGAAGCAGACATACACAGATCTCTAGTCCTCCTGGATGAAATTCCAGCTGCTGTCATATTACCAAGCCCTGGTGGAGCAGTTGACAAGACGTTATCAGGTACCGGTTGGCTGTTACTTCTCTTCTCTTCACGGACGCTGTGCGTGACTGCAGAATCTGGAAAACAAATGAAATGGTTGAGCTGTGAGTAATTTGCATTATGTAAACCACACAGGCATAGCCCTCAGATGCTCAGTAGCTAGGAAATTATCACTTGGAGAAGAATATACCAGGTAGCAATCTGAGAACCCTAAAATTGAGGCCAGGAAAGATAGTACAACAACACTAGATTCTGTCCTCATGACGCTATGCATGCATATAAAAAACAAGTAGGACATTATATCGAGTGAACAAACATACACTGATCCCTGGTACTCATGGATGAAACACCAGCTGCTCCCATATTAATAAGTGCTGGGGGAATAGTTGAGAAGACGTTATTGTGTTCTGCTTCAGCATTTTTCATCTTCTCCTCGTGGACGTTGTGAGTGATGGTAGAATCTGGAAAGACAATGAAGACGTTAAGTTTTGAGTTAAGGGCATTATGTCAGCCCACAGGTATATCCCCCTGATGATCAGTTTCTAGACAACGATTTCAAAAAGCCAGAGAGCATATGCCAGATGGGCATCTGAGAACACTCAAATGTGCTCACGAAATATAATACAACAAAATCACTTTCTCCTATTCAGGACACTAGTCATACCTATGAAAACAAGGTAGGATAGTACAAATGAACAAGCAAACATACACTGATCCCTGGTGCTCATGGCTGGCAGAACAGCTGTGGCCAAAAATGTAAGTGTTTGTAGAACAGTCAACAAGTCGTTATTAGATGTTGGTTGCTTATTTTCCAGCTCCTCTTCACGGGCATTTTGAGTGACGGTAGCATCTGAAAGAAAACCAAATGAAGAGGTTGAGCTGTGAAGTAAATACATCATGTGAACTGCACAGGTATATCCCTCTGATGATCAGTTTCTAGGTAATCATCAAAAAAAGCAGGGGTGCATATGCCAAGTGGACATCTGATACCCCTCAAATTGAGGCTACTAAGGTATTTACAACAGAGTTACCCTCTACCATTCATGAAATTATGCCTGCTTAGGGAAACCGAGTAGGACAGCACAACTAAGAAGCAGACATACACAGATCTCTGGTTCTCCTGGATGAAATTCCAGCTGCTGCCATATTACCAAGCCCTGGTGGAGCAGTTGACAAGACGTTATCCGGTACCGGTTGGCTGTTACTTCTCTTCTCTTCACGGACGCTGTGCGTGACTTCAGCATCTGGAAACCAAATGAAATGGTTGAGCTGTGAGTAATTTGCATTATGTAAACCACACAGGCATAGCCCTCAGATGCTCAGCAGCTAGGAAATTATCACTTGGAGAAGGATATACCAGGTAGCAATCTGAGAACCCTAAAATTGGGGCCAGGAAAGATATTACAACAACACTAGATTCTTTCCTCATGACACTGTGCATGCATATAGAAACCAAGTAGGACAGTATATCGAGTGAACAAACATACACTGATCCCTGGTACTTATGGATGAAACACCAGCTGCTCCCATATTAATAAGTGCTGGGGGAATATTTGAGAAGACATTATTGGGTTCTGCTTCAGCATTTTTAATCTTCTCCTCGTGGACGTTGTGAGTGATGGTAGAATCTGGATAGACAATGAAGACGTTAAGTTTTGAGTTAAGGGCATTATGTCAGCCCACAGGTATATCCCCCTGATGATCAGTTTCTAGACAACGATTTCAAAAAGCCAGAGAGGATATGCCAGATGGGCATCTGAGAACACTCAAATGTGCTCACGATATATAATACAACAAAATCACTTTCTCCTATTCAGGACACTAGTCATACCTATGAAAACCAGGTAGGATAGTACAAATGAATAAGCAAACATACACTGATCCCTGGTGATCATGGCTCGCAGACCAGCTGTGGCCAAAAATGTAAGTGTTTGTAGAACAGTCAACAAGTCCTTATTAGATGTTGGTTGCTTATTTTCCAGCTCCTCTTCACGGACATTTTGAGTGACGGTAGCATCTGAAAACCAAATGAAGAGGTTGAGCTGTGAAGTAAATACATCATGTGAACTGCACAGTTATATCCCTCTGATGGTCAGTTTCTAGGTAATCATCAAAAAAAGCAGGGGTGTATATGCCAAGTGGACATCTGATAACCCTCAAATTGAGGCTACTAAGGTATTTACAACAGAGTTACCCTCTACCATTCATGAAATTATGCCTGCTTAGGGAAACCGAGTAGGACAGCACAACTAAGAAGCAGACATACACAGATCTCTGGTCCTCCTGGATGAAATTCCAGCTGCTGCCATATTACCAAGCCCTGGTGGAGCAGTTGACAAGACGTTATCCGGTACCGGTTGGCTGTTACTTCTCTTCTCTTCACGGACGCTGTGCGTGACTGCAGCATCTGGAAACCAAATGAAATGGTTGAGCTGTGAGTAATTTGCATTATGTAAACCACACAGGCATAGCCCTCAGATGCTCAGCAGCTAGGACATTATCACTTGGAGAAGAATATACCAGGTAGCAACCTGAGATCCCTAAAATTGAGGCCAGGAAAGATAGTACAACAACACTAGATTCTGTCCTCATGACACTATGCATGCATATAGAAACCAAGTAGGACAGTATATTGAGTGAACAAACATACACTGATCCCTGGTACTCATGGATGAAACACCAGCTGCTCCCATATTAATAAGTGCTGGGGGAATAGTTGAGAAGACATTATTGGGTTCTGCTTCAGCATTTTTAATCTTCTCCTCGTGGACGTTGTGAGTGATGGTAGAATCTGGAAAGACAATGAAGACGTTAAGTTTTGAGTTAAGGGCATTATTTCAGCCCACAGGTATATCCCCCTGATGATCAGTTTCTAGACAACTATTTCAAAAAGTCAGAGAGGATATGCCAGATGGGCATCTGAGAACACTCAAATGTGCTCACGAAATATAATACAACAAAGTCACTTTCTCCTATTCAGGACACTAGTCATACCTATGAAAACAAGGTAGGATAGTACAAAGGAATAAGCAAACATACACTGATCCCTGGTGCTCATGGCTGGCAGAACAGCTTTGGCCAAAAATGTAAGTGTTTGTAGAACAGTCAACAAGTCGTTATTAGATGTTGGTTGCTTATTTTCCAGCTCCTCTTCACGGACATTTTGAGTGACGGTAGCATCTGAAAGAAAACCAAATGAAGAGGTTGAGCTGTGAAGTAAATACATCATGTGAACTGCACAGGTATATCCCTCTGATGATCAGTTTCAAGGTAATCATCAAAAAAAGCAGGGGTGCATATGCCAAGTGGACATCTGATAACCCTCAAATTGAGGCTACTAAGGTATTTACAACAGAGTTACCCTCTACCATTCATGAATGTATGCCTGCTTAGGGAAACCGAGTAGGACAGCACAACTAAGAAGCAGACATACACAGATCTCTGGTCCTCGTGGATGAAATTCCAGCTGCTGCCATATTACCAAGACCTGGTGGAGCAGTTGACAAGACGTTATCAGGTGCTAGTTGGCCATTATTTATCTTCTCTTTACGGACATTGTGAGTGACTGCAGCATCTGGAAACCAAACAAAGTGGTTTTGCTGTGAGGTAAGTGCATTATGTCAACTACATAGGTATACCACTCTGATGGGTAGTATCTAGGAAATTATGTCATACAGAAGAAAGATATACCAGCTAGTAATCTGAGAACCCTAAAATTGAGGCCAGGAAAGACAGTAAAACAACACTACATTCTTTCCTGCTTACAGTATGCAAGCATGTGGAAACCAAGTAGGACAGTGCACTGAGTGAACAAACTTACACTGATCCCTGGTCTTCATGGATGAAACACCCGCTGCTGCCATATTAATATGTGTAGGGGAAACAGTTGGGAAGACTTTATTGGGTGCTCCTTCAGCATTTTTTATCCTTGCCTCCTGGACAGTGTGAGTGATGGTAGCATCTGGAAACAAAATGAAAAGGTTTAGATTTGAATTAAGTGCATTATCTAAACCCCACAGGTATATCAGCCTGATGCTCAGTTTCTAGAAAACTATTTCATAAAATCAGAAATGATATGCCAGATGGCCATCTGAGAACACTCAAATGCAGCTCATGAAAGATAATACAACAAAATCACCTTCTCCCATTCAGGACACTAGGCATGCCTATGAAAACAAAGCAGGATAGTCCAAATGAATAAGCAAACATACACTGATCCCTGGCGCTCATGGCTGGGAGACCAGCTGTTGCCAAATAAGGAAGTCCTTGGAGAACAGTTGACAAGACGTTACTAGGTGTTGGTTGCTTATTTTCGGTCTTTTCTTTGCAGACATTTTGAGTGACGGTTGCACCTGAAAACCAAAGGAAGAGGTTGAGCTGTGAGCTAAGTACATTATGTCAACCCCAGAGGTATATCCCTATGATCCTCACTTTCTAGGAAATTATCAAAGAAACCAGGGTAGGGTATGCCACGTGGCTATCTCATACCCCTCAAAGTGAGGCTAGGAAAGTACATACAACAAAATTAACTTGTAGCATTCATAAAACTATGCCTCCTTAGGGAAACCAAGTAGGACAGTACAACTAAGAAGCGGACCTACACAGACCTGTGGTTTTCATGGATGAATTTCCGGCTGCTACCATATTACCAAGACCTGGTGGAGCAGCTGACAACACGTTGTCAGGTGCTAGTTGGATGTTATTTATCTTTGCTTCACGGATATTGTGAGTGACTGCAGCATCTGGAAACCAACAGAAATGGCTGGGCTGTGAGGTAAGTGCATTTTGTGAATGGCACAGGCATATCCCTCTGATGCTCAGTATCTAGGAAATTATCTCATAAAGAAGAAGGACATACCAAGTAGCAGTCTGAGAAGCTTAAGATTGAGGCCAGGAAAGATAGTACAAAAACTACATTCTCCCCTCATGACACTATGCACGCATATGGAAACCTAGTAGGATTGTAAACCAATTGCACAAAGGTACACTGATCCCTGGTGCTCATGGATGACACAACAGCTGCTGCCATATTAATAAGTGCTGGGGAACTAGCTGGGAAGGTTTCATTGAGTGCTGCTTGGGCATTTTTAATCTTCCCTCACAAACATTGTGAGTGATCGCAGCATATGGAAATGAAATGAAGGGGTTCAGTGTTCAGGTATGGGCATTATGTTAACCCCACAGGTATATCCTCCTGGTGGTCACTTTCTAGAAAACTATTTCATAAAGCCAGAGAGGATAGGAAAACTATTTCATAAAGCCAGCAGGGGTGAATATGCTAAATGTACATATGATGCCCCTCAAATTGAGGCTTGGAAATTATAGACAACAAAATTAATTTGTAGCATTCATCAAACTATGCCTGGTTAGGGACACAAAGTAGGACAGTACAACTAAGAAGTAGACAAACACACACCTCTGGTCCTCGTGGATGAAGTTCCAGCTGCTGCCATATTACCAAGCCCTGGTGGAGCAGTTGACAAGATGGTGTCAAGTGCTCGTTGGCCGTTATTTATCTTCGCTTCATGGACATTGTGAGTAACCGCAGCATCTGGAAACCAAATGAAGTGGTTGAGCTGTGCGTTATGTGCATTATGGCAACCGCACAGGCATACCCCTCTGATGTTCAGTAATGAGGAAATTATCTCAAAGAAAAAGAAGGACATACAAAGTAGCAATCTGAGAACCGTAAAATTGAGGCTAGTAAGGATAGTACAACAACACTGTATTCTTCCCTCATGACACTACACATGCATATAGAAAACAAGTAGGACAGCACGCCAAGTGAGCAAACTTACACTGATCCCTGGTACTCATGGATGAAACACCTGCTGCTGCCATATTAACACGTGCTGGTGGAATAACTGAGAAAAGATTATTGGGTGCTGTTTGTGCATTTTTAATCTTCTCCTCACGGACATTGTGAGTGATGGCAGAATCTGGAAATGAAATCAGGAGGTTCAGTTTTGAGTTATGTGTGCTATGTCAACTCTACAGGCATATCCTCCTGATACTCAGTTTCTAGAAAACTATTTCATAAAGCTGAAGAGGATATGCCAGATGGCGATCTGAGAACACTCAAATGCAGCTCACAGAACACAATACAACAAAATCACCTTCTCCCGTTCAGGACACTAGGCATGCCTATGAAAACCAAGTAGGATAGTCCGAATGAATAATCAAACATACACTGATCCCTGGTGCTCATGGCTGGGAGATCAGCTGTTGCCAAATAAGGAAGTCCTTGGAGAACAGTTGACAAGACGTTATTAAGTGTTGGTTCATTATTTTCCATCTTCTCTTTGCAGACATTTTGAGTGACGGTAGCATCTGAAACCCAAATGAAGAGGTTGAGCTGTGAGGTAAGTACAGTATGTCAACCCCAGAAGTACATCCGTCTGATCCTCAGTTTCCTGGAAATTATGAAAGAAACCAGTTTAGGATATGCCACGTGGCTATCTGATCCCCCTCAAATTGATGCTAGGAAACTATATACAACAAAATTAACTGGTAGCATTCATCAAACAATGCCTCCATAGGGAATCCAAGTACGATGGTCCAACTAAAAAGCAGACATACATAGATCTCTGGTCCTCGTGGATGAAATTCCAGCTGCTGCCAAATTACCAAGCCCTGGTGGAGCAGTTGACAAGACGTTATCAGGTGCTAGTTGACCATTATTTATCTTCGCTTCACGGACGTTGTGAGTGACCGCAGCATCTGGAAACCAAATGAAGTCGTTGAGCTGTGTGTTTCATGCATTATGTCAACCGTACAGGCATACCGCTCGTATGGTCGGTATCGAGGAAATGATCTCATAAAGAAGAAGGACATACCAACTAGCAGTCTGAGAACCGTAAAGTTGAGGCCAGTAAAGATAGTACAACAACAGTGTATTCTTTTCTCATGGCACTACGCATGCATATAGAAACCAAGTAGGACAGCACGCCAAGTGAACAAACGTACACTGATCCCTGGTACTCATGGATGAAACACCCGCTGCTGCCATATTAATACGTGCTGGTGGAATAGCTGAGAAGACATTATTGGGTGCCGTTTGGGCATTTTTAATCTTCTCCTCATGGACATTGTGAGTGATGGTAGAATCTGGAAATGAAATCAGGAGGTTCAGTTTTGAGTTATGTGTACTATGTCAATTCTACATGTATATCCTCCTGATATTCAGTTTCTAGAAAACTATTTCATAAAGCTGAAGAGGATATGCCAGATGGCGATCTGAGAACACTCAAATGCAGCTCACAGAAGATAATACAACAAAATCACCTTCTCCCGTTCAGGACACTAGGCATGCCTATGAAAACCAAGTAGGATAGTCCAAATGAATAAGCAAACATACACTGATCCCTGGTGCTCATGGCTGGGAGACCAGCTGTTGCCAAATATGGAAGTCCTTGCAGAACAGTTGACAAGACGTTATTAGGTGTTGGTTGGTTATTTTCCATCTTCTCTTTGCGGACATTTTGAGTGATGGTAGCATCTGAAAACAAATGAAGAGGTTGAGCTGTGAAGTTAGTACATTATGTCAGCCCCAGAGGTATTTCTGTCTGATCCTCAGTTTCTAGAAAATTATCAAAGACAGCAAAGTTGCATATGCCATGTGGCTATCTGATACCCCTCAAATTGACGCTAGGAACATGTATACGACAAAATGAACTTGTAGCTTTCATTGATCTATGCTTCCTTAGAGAAATCAAGTCGGACGGTACGACAAAGAAGCAGACCTACACAGACCTGTGTTCCTCGTGGATGAAATTCCAGCTGTTGCCGTATTACCAAGACCTGGTGGAGCAGCTGACAAGACATTGTCAGGTGCTAGTTGGCCGTTATTTATCTTGGCTTCACGGACATTGTGAGTGACGGCAGCATCTGGAAACCAAGAGAAATGACTGGGCTGTGAGGGAAGTGCATTATGTCAACCACAGCATACCCCTCTGATGCTCAGTATCCAGGAAATTATCTCATAAAGAAGAAGGACATACCAAGTAGCACTCTGAGAACCTTAAGATTAAGGCCAGGAAAGATAGTACAACAAAACTACATTCTTCCCTCATGACACTATGCACGCATATGGAAACCTAGTAGGATAGTAAACCAATTGCACAAAGGTACACTGATCCCTGGTGCTCATGGATGACACAACAGCTGCTGCCATATTAATAAGTGCTGGGGGACTAGCTGGGAAGGTTTCATTGGGTACTGCTTGGGCATTTTTAATCTTCTTCTCACAGACATTGTGAGAGATCATACCATCTGGAAATGAAATGAAGGGGTTCAGTTTTGAGTTACGTGCATTATGTTAAACCCACTGGTACATCCTCCTGATGCTCACTTTTTAGAAAATTATTTCAGAAATCCAGAGAGGATATGCCAGGTGGCGATCTGAGAACACTCAAATGCAGCTCATGAAAGACAATACAACAAAATCACCTTCTCCCATTCAGGACACTAAGCATGCCTATGAAAACCAGGTAGGATAGTCTAAATGAATAAGCAAACATACACTGATCCCTGGTGCTCATGGCTGGGAGACCAGCTGTTGCCAAATAAGGAAGTCCTTGGAGAACAGTTGACAAGGCCTTATTAGGTGTTGGTTGGTCATTTTCCATCTTCTCTTTGCAGACATTTTGAGTGATGGTAGCATCTGAAAACCAAATGAAGAGGTTGAGCTTTGATGGAAGTGCAGTGTGTCAACCCCAGAGGTATATCCCTCTGATCCTCACTTTCTAGGAAATTATCAAAGAGTCCAGGGGTTGATATGCCACGTGGCCATCTGATACCCCTCAAATTGATGCTAGTAAACTATATCCAACAAAATTAACTTGTAGCATTCATCAAACAATGCCTCCTTAGAGAAACCAAATAGCACAGTACAACTAAGAAGCAGACGTACACAGATCTCTGGTCCTCTTAGATGAAAGTCCAGCTGCTGCCATATTACCAAGACCTGGTGGAGCAGTTGACAAGAGGTTTTCAGGTGCTGATTGGCCGTTATTTATCTTCTCTTCTAGGATTTTATGAGTCACTGCAGCATCTGAAAACCAAGTGAAGTGGTTGAGCTGTGAGGTAAGTGCATTATGTCAACCCCACTGGTATGATATCCCTCTGATGCTCAGTTTCAAGGAAATTATCAAAGAAAGCATGGGTGAATATGCCAAGTGCACATCAGATACCCCTCGAATTGAGGTGAGGAACGTATATAGAACAAAATTGGCTTGTAGCATTCATCAAACAATGCCCCTTAGAGAAACCAAGTAGGACGGTACAACTAAGAAGCAGACATACACAGATCTCTGGTCCTCGTGGATGAAATTCCAGCTGCTGCCAAATTACCAAGCCCTGGTGGAGCAGCTGATAAGACGTTATCAGGTGCTGGTTGGCGGTTATTTATCTTCTCTTCACGGACATTCTGAGTGACTGCAGCATCTGGAAACCAAAGGAAGTGGTTGAGCTGTGAGGTAAGTGCTTATGTCAACGCCACATGTATGTCCTTCTGACAATGAGTTTTTAAGAAATTGTTCCATCACACAAGAGGCTGTATCAGGTGGCGATCTGAGACCCTTCAAGTTTAGGTCGGAAAAGATAATACAACCAAAGCACCTTTTTCCCTGCATGATACTGCATGTTTATGGAAACCAAGTAGCACAACGGAGTTAGTAAATAAACATGCAGAGATCCCTGGTACTCGGGGGTTGAATACCTGCTTCTGTGAAATTCCTAAGCCCTGCTGTAATAGTTGACAAGAATTCATGAGGTGCTGTTTTGTCACTTTTTATCTTTTCTTCACAGACATGTTGAGCAATGGTAAAACCTGCAAACCACATGAAGAGTTTCAGCTGGGAGCTAAGTGCATTATATCAGCCCTATAGGTCTATCTCTCTGACGCTCAGTTTCTAGGAAATTATCTAATAAAGCAGGGGAGGATATGCCAGGTGGCCCTGTGAGAACCCTCCAATTGATCCCACCAAAGTATATGCTATAAAACCACTTTGTACCTTTCATGAAATATGCAATCATATGGAAACCAGTGATGACACTACAACTAATTAAGAGACATACACAGATCCCTGGTACTCATGCATGGAAGAGCAGCTGCTACCATATGACCAAGCAGTGGTGGAACAGGTAACATGAGATTACCAGTTTGGGATGGGCCATTTTCCATCTTCTCTTCATGTACATTGTGAGAGATGGTACCATCTGGAAACCAAAGGAAGATTTTGAGCTTGAAGTAAGTGAATTACGTCAATGCCACCAGTATATCCCATTGATGATCAGATCCTAGGAAATAATACCATAAAGCAAAAGAACACATCAAATAATGATCTGCAGCTCCTCAAATTGAGGCCAAGGAGGACAATTCACAAAACAACCTTCTTCCCTTCATGGCACTATGCCTGCATATGGAAACCAAGGAGGACAGTACAAGTAAAAAATGAACATACACAGATCCCTGGTACTCATTGCTGGAATACCAGCTCCTGCCATATTAATAAACCATGCTAGAATATTTGGCCAGACGTTATCCTGTTGCGGTTGGTCATTTTCCATCCTCTGTTCATGGACATTGTGACTGACGGTGGCATCTGGAAAACAAATGAAGAGGTCAAGATAGGAGTAGGTGCATTATGCCGCCCCCACAGGTATATCCCTGTGATGCTCAGCTCCTGAGAAATTTTTGCACAAATCAAGATGACATGAGCGGCATCTGGGACCCCTCAAACTGATATCAAGAAAGATAATACAACAAGATCTCCATCTCCCCTTCCTGACAATATACATGCATATGGAAACAAAGTAGGAAAATCCAACTAAAAAGTGAACATACACAGACCATCGGTACTCATGGCTGGAATAGCAGCTCCTGCCACATTAGTAAGTCCTATTGGAGCAGTTGATGAGATGTTGCCATGTTGGTGTTCGCCCTTTTCCATCTTCTCCTTAAGGACATTATAAGTCTTGGTAGCATCTGGAAACCAAATGAAGAGATGTGAGTAAGTGTATTATGGTAACTCCACAGGTATATCTGTGCTCAGTTTCTAGGAAATTATCTCATAAACCAGAGGATATACCAGGTTGCCATCTGAGACCCCTGAAATTGAGGCCTGGAAACATAGTATAACACAACCACCTCCTACCTTTTTTGACACTATACATGCATATGGAAACAAAGTAGGACAGTAATACTAACACACAAACTTACCCAGATCCCTGGTACTCATGGATGAAATACCAGTGCCTGCCATATTAATAAGTCGTGGTGGACGTGTCAACAACACGTTGTCAGGTGCTGGTTGGACATATCCCATCTTCTGTTCATGGACGCTGTGAGTGATGGTAGCCTCTGGAAATCAAAGGAAGAGGTTGAGCTGTGAGGTAAGTGCATTAGGCCAAACCATAAGTATATCCCTCTGATGCTCACTTTCCATGAAATTATTTCATAAAGCAGGAGGATATATAAGGTGGTGTATATATCTGGGGCCCCTCAGATTTAGTTCAGAAAATATAATACAACAAAACCACCTGCTTCCCTTCAGAAGGTACTACCAATGCTTGTGAAGAGCAAGTAGGACAGTACAACTTATAAGCGGACATATAGCGATCTCTGGGACTCATGGCCGGAATAGCAGTTGCTACCATATTACAAAGCCCTGTGGAATCAGTTGACAAGACGTTACCAGGTTGGGGCTGGCCATTTTTCATTCTCTCTTCATTGATATTGTGAGTGACGGTAGCATCTGGAAACCAAATGAAGAGTTCAAGCTCTGAGGAAAGTGCATTATGTCAACCCCACAGGTATATCCCTCTGGTGGTCAGTTTCTATGAAGTTAACCCATAAAGCAGGACATATCAGGTGGAAAATGAGACCCCAGAAATTCAGACCAGAAACAATAATAAAACAAAACCACCGTTTTCCCTCCATGTCATTGCATGCATACGGAAACCCAGTAGGACAGTATAACTAGTAAACAAACATACGCTGATCCCCAGTACTCAGGGGTGGAATACCAGCCCCTGCGAAATTTATAAACCCTTCTATAACACTTGACAAGAATCTATCAGGTGCCATTTGTTCATTTTCTATCTTCTCTTCACAGACATTCTGAGGAACAGTAGAATCTGGAAACCAAAGGAAAAGGTTGAGCTGTGATGTAAATGCATTATGTCAGTCCCACAGGTGTATCCCTCTGATGCTCAGTTTCTACGAAATTATCTAAGAGACAGGGTAGGATATGGCTGGGCACGGTGGCTCACGTCTGTAATCCCAGCACTTTGGAAGGCTGAGGCGGGTGGATCTCGAGGTCAAGAGATCAAGACCATCCTGGCCGACACGGTGAAACCCTGTCTCTACTAAAAATACAAATATTAGCTGGGCGTGGTGGTGCATGCCTGTTATCCCAGCTACTCAGGAGGCTGAGGCAGGAGAATCACTTGAACCCGGGAGGTGGAGATTGCAGCGACCGAGATAGCATCACTGCGCTACTGCCTGGGCGAGAGAGTGAAAATCAGTTTTGAAAGAAAAAAAGAAAAAAAAGAGAGATAAAAGAGGAAGGAAGGACGGAAGGACGGACGGATGGAAGGATGATATGCGGCCATCTGAGACCCCTCAAATTGAGAGTAGGAAAGAAAATACAAGAATACTGACTTCTACCATTCATGCACATATGCATGTTAGGGAAACCAAGTATTCAGTACTACTAATTAAAAGACATACACAGATCCCTGATACTCATGGATGGAATACCAGCTGCAGTCATATGACCAAGGCATAGTGGAACAGTTGACAAGACTTTATCAGTTTGGGGTTGGCCATTTTCCATCTTCTGTTCATGGACATTTTGAGTGACAGTAGCATATGAAAACCAAACAAAGAGGTTGAGCTGTGAGGTAAGTGCATTATGACAACCTCACTGGTATATCACTCTGATCTTCACTTTCTAGGAAATTATCTGATAAAGCAGGAGCAGACATCATATAATGATTCGAGTTCCATCAAATTGAGGTTGGGAAAGATAAGTCACCAAAACGACCTTCTCCTCTCCATGACATTACGCATGCATATGGAATCCTAGTAGGATACTACATCTAATAAACAAACATACACACATCTCTGGTATTCATCACTAGAATACCAGATCCTGTCATATAAATGAGCTGTGACCGAACATTTGACAAGACACTATCTGGTTGCAGTTGACCATTTTCCATCCTTTCCTCAGGGATATTGTGATTGACGGTAGTAGGTGGAAACCAAGTGAAGAGGTTGAGCTCTGAAGTAAGTGCATTATGTCAACCCCACAGGAATATCCCTCTGATGCTCAGTTTCTAGAAAATTATCTAAAAAATCAGGAGAGAATATGCCAGGTGGCCATCTGATATCCCCCAAATGGAGGCTAGTAAAGAATATGAAACAAAACCACCTTCTACCGTTCATGAAAATATGCCTGCTTATGGAAATCAGGTAGGATAGTACAATAAAGAAGCAGACATACACAGATCTCTGGTCCTCGTGGATGAAATTCTAGGGGCTGCCAAATTACCAAGACCTGGTGGAGCAGTTAAAAACACAGTATGAAGTGCTGGTTGGCCGTTATTCATCTTCTCTTCATGGACGTTGTGAGTCACTGCAGCATCTGGAAACCAAATGAAGTGGTTGAGCTGTGTGTTTCATGCATTATGTCAACCGCACAGGCATACCGCTCGGATGCTCAATATCGAGGAAATTATCTCATAAAGAAGAAGGACATACCAAGTAGCAGTCTGAGAACCGTAAATTTGAGGCCAGTAAAGATAGTACAACAACACTGTATTCTTTTCTCATGACACTACGCATGCATATGGAAACCAAGTAGGACAGCACGCCAAGTGAACAAACGTACACTGATCCCTGGTACTCATGGATGAAACACCCGCTGCTGCCGTATTAATACGTGCTGGTGGAATAGCTGAGAAGACATTATTGGGTGCCGTTTGGGCATTTTTAATCTTCTCCTCATGGACATTGTGAGTGGTGGTAGAATCTGGAAATGAAATCAGGAGGTTCAGATTTGAGTTATGTGTACTGTCAACTCTACATGTATATCCTCCTGATACTCAGTTTCTAGAAAACTATTTCATAAAGCTGAAGAGGATGTGCCAGATGGCGATCTGAGAACACTCAAATGCATCTCACAGAAGATAATACAACAAAATCACCTTCTCCCATTCAGGACACTAGGCATGCCTATTAAAACCAAGTAGGATAGTCCAAATGAATAAGCAAACATACACTGATCCCTGGTGCTTATGGCTGGGAGACCAGCTGTTGCCAAATATGGAAGTCCTTGCAGAACAGTTGACAAGACGTTATTAGGTGTTGGTTGGTTGTTTTCCATCTTCTCTTTGCGGACATTTTGAGTGATGTTAGCATCTGAAAACAAATGAAGAGGTTGAGCTGTGAAGTAAGTCCATTATGTCAACCCCAGAGGTATTTCTGTCTGATCCTCAGTTTCTAGAAAATTATCAAAGATAGCAAAGTTGCATATGCCATGTGGCTATCTGATACCCCTCAAATTGACGCTAGGAACATGTATACAACAAAATGAACTTGTAGCTTTCATTGATCTAGGCTTCCTTAGAGAAATCAAGTCAGACGGTATGACAAAGAAGCAGACCTACACAAACCTGTGTTCCTTGTGGATGAAATTCCAGCTGTTGCCGTATTACCAAGACCTGGTGGAGCAGCTGACAAGACATTGTCAGGTGCTAGTTGGCCGTTATTTATCTTGGCTTCACGGACATTGTGAGTGACTGCAGCATCTGGAAACCAAGAGAAATGACTGGGCTGTGAGGGAAGTGCATTATGTCAACCACAGCATACCCCTCTGATGCTCAGTATCCAGGAAATTATCTCATAAAGAAGAAAGACATACCAAGTAGCACTCTGAGAACCTTAAGATTAAGGCCAGGAAAGATAGTACAGCAAAACTACATTCTTCCCTCATGACACTATGCACGCATAAGGAAACCTAGTAGGATAGTAAACCAATTGCACAAAGGTACACTGATCCCTGGTGCTCATGGATGACACAACAGCTGCTGCCATATTAATAAGTGCTGGGGGACTAGCTGGAAAGGTTTTATCGGGTACTGCTTGGGCATTTTTAATCTTCTTCTCACAGACATTGTGAGAGATCATACCATCTGGAAATGAAATGAAGGGGTTCAGTTTTGAGTTACGTGCATTATGTTAAACCCACTGGTATATCCTCCTGATGCTCACTTTCTAGAAAATTATTCCAGAAATCCAGAGAGGATATGCCAGGTGGCGATCTGAGAACACTCAAATGCAGCTCACGAAAGACAATACAACAAAATCACCTTCTCCCATTCAGGACACTAAGCATGCCTATGAAAACCAGGTAGGATAGTCCAAATGAATAAGCAAACATACACTGATCCCTGGTGCTCATGGCTGGGAGACCAGCTGTTTCCAAATAAGGAAGTCCTTGGAGAACAGTTGACAAGACCTTATTAGGTGTTGGTTGGTTATTTTCCATCTTCTCTTTGCAGACATTTTGAGTGATGGTAGCATCTGAAAACCAAATGAAGAGGTTGAGCTTTGATGGAAGTGCAGTGTGTCAACCCCAGAGGTATATCCCTCTGATCCTCACTTTCTAGGAAATTATCAAAGGATCCAAGGGTTGATATGCCACGTGGCCATCTGATACCCCTCAAATTGATGCTAGTAAACTATATCCAACAAAATTAACTTGTAGCATTCATCAAACAATGCCTCCTTAGGGAAACCAAGTAGGACAGTACAATTAAGACGCAGACGTACACAGATCTCTGGTCCTCGTAGATGAAAGTCCAGTTGCTGTCATATTACCAAGACCTGGTGGAGCAGTTGACAAGAGGTTATCAGGTGCTGATTGGCCGTTATTTATCGTCTCTTCAAGGATTTTATGAGTGACTGCAGCATCTGAAAACCAAGTGAAGTGGTTGAGCTGTGAGGTAAGTGCATTATGTCAACCCCACTGGTATGATATCCCTCTGATG
This sequence comes from Callithrix jacchus, assembly GCF_049354715.1. Classification (NCBI taxonomy): domain Eukaryota; kingdom Metazoa; phylum Chordata; class Mammalia; order Primates; family Cebidae; genus Callithrix; species Callithrix jacchus. The sequence continues at coordinate 132,078,498 of NC_133524.1, read as the reverse complement.
CTCAATTTCAAGGAAATTATCACAGAAAGCATGGGTGAATATGCCAAGTGCACATCAGATACCCCTCGAATTGAGGTGAGGAACGTATATAGAACAAAATTGACTTGTAGCATTCATCAAACAATGCCCCTTAAAGAAACCAAGTAGGACGGTACAACTAAGAAGCAGACATACACAGATCTCTGGTCCCCGTGGATGAAACTCCAGCTGCTGCCAAATTACCAAGTCCTGGTAGAGCCGTTGACAAGACGTTATCAGGTGCTGGTAGGCGGTTATTTATCTTCTCTTCACAGACGTTGCGAGTGACCGCAGCATCTGGAACCCAAATGAAGTGGTTTAGCTGTGTGTTTCATGCATTATGTCAACCACACAGTCATACCGCTCGGATGCTCAGTATCGAGGAAATGATCTCATAAAGAAGAAGGACATACCAAGTAGCAGTCTGAAAACCGTAAAGTTGAGGCCAGTAAAGATAGTACAACAACAGTGTATTCTTTTCTCATGGCACTACGCATGCATATAGAAACCAGGTAGGACAGTACGCCAAGTGAGCAAACGTACACTGATCCCTGGTACTCATGGATGAAACACCCACTGCTGCCATATTAATACGTGCTGGTGGAATAGCTGAGAAGACATTATTGGGTGCCGTTTGGGCATTTTTAATCTTCTCCTCACGGACATTGTGAGTGATGGTAGAATCTGGAAATGAAATCAGGAAGCTCAGTTTTGAGTCATGTGTACTATGTCAACTCTACAGGCATATCCTCCTGATACTCAGTTTCTAGAAAACTATTTCATAAAGCTGAAGAGGATATGCCAGATGGCGATCTGAGAACATTCAAATGCAGCTCATGAATGAGAATACAACAAAATCAGCTTCTCCCATTCAGGACACTAGGCATGCCTATGAAAACGAAGTAGGATAGTATAAATGAATAAGCAAACATACACCGATCCCTGGTGCTCATGGCTGGGAGACCTGCTGTTGCCAAATAAGGATGTTCTGGTAGAACAGTTGACAAGACGTTATTAGGTGTTGGTTGCATATTTCTCATCTTCTCTTTTTGGACATTTTGAGTGACAGTAGCACCTGAAAACCAAATGAAGAGGTTGAGCTGTGAGGTAAGTGCATTATGTCAACCCCACTGGTATAATATCCCTCTGATGCTCACTTTCAAGGAAATTATCAAAGAAAGCATGGGTGAATATGCCAAGTGCACATCAGATACCCCTTGATTTGAGGTGAGGAACGTATATAGAACAAAATTGACTTGTAGCATTCATCAAACAATGCCCCTTAGGGAAACCAAGTAGGACAGTACAACTAAGAAGCAGACATACACAGATCTCTGGTCCTCGTGGATGAAATTCCAGCTGCCAAATTACCAAGCCCTGGTGGAGCAACTGATAAGACGTTATCAGGTGCTGATTGGCGGTGATTTATCTTCTCTTCACGGACGTTGTGAGTGAATGCAGCATCTGGAAATCAAAGGAAGTGGTTGAGCTGTGAGGTAAGTGCTTATGTCACTGCCACATGTATGTTTTTCTGACAATGAGATTTAAGAAATTGTTGCATCACACAAGAGGCTGTATCAGGTGGCGATCTGAGACCCTTCAAGTTTAGGTCGGAAAAGATAATACAACCAAAGCACCTTTTTCCCTGCATGATACTGCATGTTTATGGAAACCAAGTAGCACAACGTAGTTAGTAAATAAACATGCAGAGATCCCTGGTATTCGGGGGTTGAATACCTGCTTCTGTGAAATTCCTAAGCCCTGCTGTAATAGTTGACAAGAATTCATGAGGTGTTGTTTTGTCACTTTTTATCTTTTCTTCACAGACATTTTGAGCAATGGTAAAACCTGCAAACCACATGAAGAGTTTCAGCTGTGAGCTAAGTGCATTATATCAGCCCTATAGGTCTATCTCTCTGACGCTCAGTTTCTAGGAAATTATCTAATAAAGCAGGGGAGGATATGCCAGGTGGCCCTGTGAGAACCCTCCAATTGATCCCAGGAAAGTATATGCTATAAAACCACCTTCTACCTTTCATGAAATATGCAATCATATGGAAACCAGTGATGACACTGCAACTAATTAAGAGACATACACAGATCCCTGGTACTCATGCATGGAAGAGCAGCTGCTACCATAAGACCAAGCAGTGGTGGAACAGGGGACATGATATTACCAGTTTGGGATGGGCCATTTTCCATCTTCTCTTCATGTACATTGTGAGAGATGGTACCATCTGGAAACCAAAGGAAGATTTTGAGCTTGAATTAAGTGAATTACGTCAATGCCACTGACGATCAGTTCCTAGGAAATTATCCCATAAAGCAAAAGAACACATCAAATGATGATCTGCGGCTCCTCAAATTGAGGCCAAGGAAGACAATTCACAAAACAAGCTTCTTCCCTTCATGGCACTATGCCTGCATATGGAAACCAAGGAGGACAGTACAAGTAAAAAATGAACATACACAGATCCCTGGTACTCATTGCTGGAATACCAGCTCCTGCCATATTACTAAACCATGCTAGAATATTTAGCCAGACGTTATCCTGTTGTGGTTGGTCATTTTCCATCCTCTGTTCATGGACATTGTGACTGACGGTGGCATCTGGAAAACAAATGAAGAGGTCAAGATAGGAGTAGGTGCATTATGCCGCCCCCACAGGTATATCCCTCTGATGCTCAGCTCCTGAGAAATTTTTGCACAAATCAAGATGACATGAGCGGCATCTGGGACCCCTCAAACTCATATCAAGAAAGATAATACAACAAGATCTCCATCTCCGCTTCCTGACAATATAAATGCATATGGAAACAAAGTAGGAAAATCCAACTAAAAAGTGAACATACACAGACCATCGGTACTCATGGCTGGAATAGCAGCTCCTGCCACATTAGTAAGTCCTATTGGAGCAGTTGATGAGATGTTGCCATGTTGGGGTTCGCCCTTTTCCATCTTCTCCTTAAGGACATTATAAGTTTTGGTAGCATCTGGAAACCAAATGAAGAGCTGTGAGTAAGTGTATTATGGTAACCCCACAGGTATATCTGTGCTCAGTTTCTAGAAAATTATCTCATAAACCAGAGGATATACCAGGTTGCCATCTGAGACCCCTGAAATTGAGGCCTGGAAACATAGTATAACACAACCACCTCCTACCTTTTTTGACACTATACATGCATATGGAAACCAAGTGGGACAATAATACTAACAAACAAACTTACCCAGATCCCTGGTACTCATGGATGAAATACCAGTGGCTGCCATATTAATAAGTCCTGGCTGAAGAGTCAACAACACGTTGTCAGGTGCTGGTTGGACATATCCCATCTTCTGTTCATGGACGCTGTGAGTGATTGTACCGTCTGGAAATCAAAGAAAGAGGTTGAGCTGTGAGGTAAGTGCATTAGGCCAAACCATAATTATATCCCTCTGATGCTCACTTTCCATAAAATTATTTCATAAAGCAGGAGGATATATAAGGTGGTGTATATATCTGGGACCACTCAGATTTAGTTCAGAAAATATAATACAAGAAAGCCACCTGCTTCCCTTCAGAAGGCACTACGCATGCTTGTGAAAAGCAAGTAGGACAGTACAACTTATAAGCGGACATATAGCGATCTCTGGGACTCATGGCCGGAATAGCAGTTGCTATCATATTACAAAGCCCTGTAAAATCAGTTGACAAGACGTTACCATGTTGGGGCTGGCCATTTTTCATTCTCTCTTCATTGATATTGTGAGTGACGGTAGCATCTGGAAACCAAATGAAGAGTTCAAGCTCTGAGGAAAGTGCATTATGTCAACCCCACAGGTATATCCCTCTGGTGGTCAGTTTCTATGACATTAACCCATAAAGCAGGACATATCAGGTGGAAAATGAGACCCGAGAAATTCAGAACAGAAACAATAATAAAAGAAAACCACCATTTTCCCTGCATGTCATTGCACGCATACGGAAACCCAGTAGGACATTATAACTAGTAAACAAACATACGCTGATCCCCAGTACTCAGGGGTGGAATACCAGCCCCTGCGAAATTTATAAGCCCTTCTATAACACTTGACAAGAATCTATCAGGTGCCATTTGTTCATTTTCTATCTTCTCTTCACAGACATTCTGAGGAACAGTAGAATCTGGAAACCAAAGGAAAAGGTTGAGCTGTGATGTAAATGCATTATGTCAGTCCCACAGGTGTATCCCTCTGATGCTCAGTTTCTACGAAATTATCTAAGAAACAGGGTAGGATATGGCTGGGCACGGTGGCTCACGTCTGTAATCCCAGCACTTTGGAAGGCTGAGGCGGGTGAATCTCGAGGTCAAGAGATCAAGACCATCCTGGCCGACACGGTGAAACCCTGTCTCTACTAAAAATACAAATATTAGCTGGGCGTGGTGGTGCATGCCTGTTATCCCAGCTACTCAGGAGGCTGAGGCCGGAGAATCACTTGAACCCGGGAGGTGGAGATTGCAGCGACCGAGATAGCATCACTGCGCTCCAGCCTGGGCGAGAGAGTGAGAATCAGTTTTGAAAGAAAAAAAAGAAAAAACAGAGAGAGAGAGAGAAAGAAAAAAAGGGAGATAAAAGAGGAAGGAAGGAAGGAAGGACGGACGGATATACGGATGATATGCGGCCATCTGAGACCCCTCAAATTGAGAGTAGGAAAGAAAATACAACAAAACCGACTTCTACCATTCATGAACATATGCATGTTAGGGAAACCAACTATTCAGTACTACTAATTAAAAGACATACACAGATCCCTGATACTCATGGATGGAATACAAGCTGCAGTCATATGACCAAGGCATAGTGGAACAGTTGACAAGACTTTATCAGTTTGGGGTTGGCCATTTTCCATCTTCTGTTCATGGACATTTTGAGTGACAGTAGCATCTGAAAACCAAACAAAGAGGTTGAGCTGTGAGGTAAGTGCATTATGACAACCTCACTGGTATATCCCTCTGATCTTCACTTTCTAGGAAATTATCTGATAAAGCAGGAGCAGACATCATATAATGATTCGAGTTCCATCAAATTGAGGTTGGGAAAGATAATTCACCAAAACCACATTCTCCTCTTCATGACATTACGCATGAATATGGAATCCTAGTAGGATACTACATCTAATAAACAAACATACACACATCTCTGGTACTCATCACTAGAATACCAGCTCCTGTCATATAAATCAGCTGTGGCCGAACATTTCACAAGACACTATCTGGTTGCAGTTGACCATTTTCCATCCTTTCTTCACGGATATTGTGATTGACGGTAGTATGTGGAAACCAAGTGAAGAGGTTGAGCTCTGAAGTAAGTGCATTATGTCAACCCCACAGGAATATCCCTCTGATGCTCAGTTTCTAGAAAATTATCTAAAAAATCAGGAGAGAATATGCCAGGTGGCCATGTGATATCCCCCAAATGGAGTCTAGGAAAGAATATGCAACAAAACCACCTTCTACCGTTCATGAAAATATGCCTGCTTATGGAAATCAGGTAGGATAGTACAATAAAGAAGCAGACATACACAGATCTCTGGTCCTCGTGGATGAAATTCTAGGGGCTGCCAAATTACCAAGACCTGGTGGAGCAGTTGAAAAGACAGTATGAGGTGCTGGTTGGCCGTTATTCATCTTCTCTTCATGGATGTTGTGAGTCACTGCAGCATCTGGAAACCAAATGAAGTGGTTGAGCTGTGTGTTATGTGCATTACGTCAACTGCACAGGCATACCCCTCGGATGCTCAGTATCTAGGAAATTATCTCATGAAGGAGGAGGACATACCAGTTAGCAATCTCAGAACCCTAAAATTGAGGCCAGAAAAGACAATAAAACAAAATTACCATCTTCCCTCATGACGCCATGAATGTATACGGAAACCAAATAGGACAGTACAACAAGTGAACAAACTTACACTGATCGCCGAAACCCAGGGATGAAATACCAGCTGCTACCATATTAATAAGCGCTGATGGAACAGTTGGAAAGACATTATCGGGTGTTGGTTGGCCATTTTTAACCTTTTCTTCACAGACATTGTTAGTGACGCTAGCATCTGGAATCCAAATGAAGAGGCTCAGGTGCAAGATAGGTGTGTTTTGTCCCATCATCCCGGTGAGACAGCTATGTATGAATCCGTTTCTATGGAATTATTCATTTCACGAAACAGAAGGACTTACCACATGGAAACATATATCAGGTCAGATTACACAATAAAACTACGTATGTATCTCTTGGCATAACGATGGTATGTAGTAAGTACGACAGTAGAATAAACATTCACAGATTTCTTGCACTCATCATTTTGTATCATCTTGCTGCCCTTTACAATTCTCACTTGATATCGCTTTTATAGTTCACCTATACATGCCATGCTGTGCGCAGCAGGAAAGCCAGACTAAGTGAGGCCTTGTTAACTTGCCTCCTATCTACCTCATATAATCTGAGAAAATAGAGGTGGCTATTGGAGTTGAACACTCTTATCTCCACTCCATCGTCACACATCTCTAGTTTTTACGTGATTCTACAGATCCTCCCCTTTTGTCTGGAAAAGTAACATTCTTTTTACTCCAGGTCTGTCACCTCTTTCATTTATTCATTGTCTGTGGCAGGCGGCATGCCAGGAGCTGGGGATCAGCAGTAAAGAGGACGGAGAGCAACGGTCCCTGCCTTTGTGGGACTCATATCCCCATGGGGCAGTCACACAGGACATACACAATGAGCAAATGAAACAAGTAGCATTGGGCTGGTGTCGGGGAAGTAGTCCACAGGCCTGAGGGAGACAGCAGCAGAGGGAGCCTCAGGGGCTCTGGCTCCTTGTGCAGAGCCATCTGAAGAAGTGCCATTGGACAGGGCTTGGAGGAAAAAGCAGAGCCTTCTGTGGAGAGGCAGAGGGAGAGTTCCAGACTGCGGTGAGGCCAAGGGTAGGGGCTGGAGTGGGAATGGACTGGGCACTACAGGGTGTTAGACAGAGGCAAACAGAGCCAGGAGGAAATGGATGGGACCCTTGTTAGGAGAGGGAGAGTTGAGGATGGGGTTTTAGGAGGGAAATGGCATGCTGACCTAATTTTCTAGCCACAGGGTTAGAGAGTATGCTACAGATGAGGGAAGATTAGAAACAGAGCTAAGAAGATGTTGTACTACCTTGGTCAGCGATCACGGCAGTGTGCACTGGAGGGATAGAGGGAAATGGTGGGATGCAGAGTTTATACTGGGCATTGACTGCTGAACTTGATAAGAGATTGGAAATGAGAGAATAATAAAAGAATCATAAGAGAAATCATAAGTGACTTTAAGTATTTTGGGGTGACCTACTAAGTAAAAGTATACCAGGCATGTGCAGGAGGGGTTAGGCAACCGACTACGGGAGCAGAATGCTGCCAACTCTTCCTGATTCTGGTTCAGTGACCTTATGTCGACAGCTTGAACTAGGCCATGGTGGGATTATTTGTACCGTGGACAGCTGAAAACTCTAAAATCAGGACTTCTGAATCCCCCATACCTGTGAACAGCTGCTTGTTACACCTTTGTGGATGTTTCACCTAATGGACAGTGTCTTTAACTGAAACAGTGAAGGCTGCCAGTAAAGTATTTTTGGAGAGAGGGAGGTCAGAAATTTGAACTTGGAGAGCTGGTTGAAATGTAGATGCCTGTTAGACACCCTATAGAGATACAACACGTGTAGTTGTTTATGAGTTTGGATTTCAGGAGCAAGTCGTAGCCTAGAAGTTTAATGGTGACAGTTCTTGTAGTGTGAATCATTTAAAATTCTAAGACAGCATGACATCACCTAAGGAGATAGGATATTGAAGAGAAGAGAGGATAAGATCAAGTTTTGGCGCCCTGAAATATTTAGAGGTGGGAAGGAAGAGGAGAAAAACAAAAAAGGAGAAGGAAAATGAGCCCGTAGTAACAGAGTAAGAAATCCAGGTGTCTGGGGACCCAAGAAGTTTTCCGTGCAGGAGGGCGTAAACAACTGTGTCACATGCTGCTGAGGAATTGATGTCAAAGTGCAGCAAACATGGCGACCTCGATGGCACTATTTTCATTGGAGTAGACTAAGAAGAAGCCATACTGCACTGGGTTAGAGAGGAGTGTGTGGACAGGCGGAAAGTGAGCAGACCTGTCCCCTTGTTGTGCCCACCACCTCCTTCTGCCTCAGGAACCTGCTTTATTCATCTCACGCTTGCAGCAACTGCAAATTGTTGCACCTAATTAGAACCTTGCCCTTCCACTTGCAAATGTGCTCATATCTGTTCATCCTTCAAGGACAAGACCACAAATGTCCTTTGACAGGATTGAAGCCCAAAGATTGGATTCCCCCTCAGCTTCCTGTTGGTGTAACCACAGGGACGTACCCTGCCTTGTCGTAGAATAATAGCGTCTCTTGGATTTTCTGGAACGACTCCTTTTCCTTCGATGCCTTCTTGCAGCCTGATTTACTTTGTCACTCCTCATTTGCTGAAAAACATCAGTGAACATATTGCATTAAAGACAAATACAACCATTGCAAAGTCACAGTCTTCATATGCATACACAGCCATGCATTTATATCATTAAGTTTTAGCCAAAGGTCAAAGATTCATCATCACACACGATGCTCACAGAAGAGGCAAGCCAACTATAATGTAGTTTCAGTGAAACAAGCGAAGGCAAAATACAAGGTGTTATCCAAAGTCAAAAATGGTACAGTCACGATTAATCGGAGTGCTTGGGGAATGAGTGGCTTTCATCAACCAAGGCAAGAAACATGCTTATCTCTCTAATGTAGTACACATAATTGTCTCTCAGCCCTTGTTAGGGGACAAAAAAAAGCAAATACCGTTTTTATTTTTTAGTTGTTGAAAGTTACTTATTAACAAATACTGATTAATACATTATTAGATAATATACGTAGACAGTGAAAGGTAGCATCGATTGAAAAGGTAAATTTTCCCACCTCCAAGCTTATGGTGACTCAAATATGTTCATTTTGGAGCCAGGCAGGGGCAGGAGGTGCTTTGAAATATTGGTGGTAAATAAGACATGAAATTGAAGGATATACTAGGTTAACTAAAAGGTCCTGCCATCAAAAGATAACCCGAGCATATGCTCCTGCCTACTAAAAAAGTACAATTTGGCACTATTTCTACTGAAAGTATATAAAAAAATTGAAAAGGAGGGACTCCTACTACATTTTAGGAGACCAGCATCATCCGGATACCAAAATCTGGCAGCGATACAGCAACAACAAACACTTCAGGCTGGTGTTCCTGATGAACAATGACACAAAAATCCTTAATAAAATCCTGGCCAACTGAATCGAGCAGCACATCAAAAAACTTATCTACCATGATGAAGTTGGCTTCATTGCCAGGACTCAAGGTCAGTTCAGAATAGGTAAATCAATAAATGTAATTCATCACATAAATAGAACTAAAGGCGAAAACCACATGATTATCTCAATGGATGCAGAAAAGGCCTTTGATAAAATTCAACATCCCATTATATTAAAAGCTCTCGGGCCGGGCGCGGTGGCTCAAGCCTGTAATCCCAGCACTTTGGGAGGCCGAGGCGGGGGGATCACGAGGTTAAGAGATCGAGACCATCCTGGTCAACATGGTGAAACCCCGTCTCTAATTAAAATACAAAAAATTAGCTGGGCATGGTAGCACGTGCCTGTAATCCCAGGTACTCGGGAGGCTGAGGGAGGAGAATTGCCTGAACCCAGGAGGTGGAGGTTGTGGTGAGCCGAGATTGTGCCATTGCACTCCAACCTGGGTAACAAGAGCGAAACTCCGTCTCAAAAAAAAAAAAAGCTCTAAAGAAACCAGGTATTGAATGAATACATCTCAAGACAGTAAGAGTCATATATGACAAACTCACAGCCAATATCATATCGAATGGGAAAAAGCTGGAAGCATTCCTCTTGATACTTGCACAAGACAAGGATGCCCTCCCTCACCAGTCCTCTCCAACATAGTATCAGACGTTCTGGCCAGGGCAATCAGGCAAGACAAAGAAAGAAAGGCTATTCAAATAGGGAAAGAGGACATGAAGTTATCTTTGTTTGCAGATGACATGGCCCCATATATAGAAAATACCATCATCTCAGTCCAAAAGTTTCTGAAGAGGATAAGCAACTTCAGCAAACTCTCATGATATAAAATCCATGCGCAAAAATTGCTAGCATCCCTGTATACGAAAAAAAGGCAAGCAGAGAGCCAAATCATGAATGAACTCCCATTCACAATTGCTACAAAAAGAATAAAATACTTATGATTACAGCTAACAAGGGAAGTGAAGGACTTCCTCAGAGGGAACTTCAAACCACTGCTCAAAGAAATCAAATGGAAAAACACTCCATGCTCACGGATAGGAAGAATGAATATCGTGAAAATGGCCATACTGCCCAAAGTAATTGAGAGATTCAATGCTATTCCCATTAAACTACCATGGACATTCTTCACAGAAGTAGAAGAAACTCTTTTAAATTTCATATGGATCCCCCGCAAAAAAGCCACAATCGCCAAGACAATCCTAAGCAAAAGGGAGAAAGCTGGAGGCATCATGCTGCCTAACTTCAAACTATACCGTGGGGCAACAGTAACCAAGACGGCATGGTACTGGTAGAGAAACAGATACATGGACCAATGGACCAGATTAGAGAACGTGGAAGTAAGATCACACAATGATAAACATCTGATCTTGACAAACCTGACAAAAATAAGCAATGGAGACAGGATTCCCTATTTAATTAATGATACTGGGAGAATTGGCTAGCCATATACAAAAATTGAAACTGGGCCCCTTCCTTACAACTTATACAAAAATTAACGGAAGATGGATTAAATACTTAAATGTAACATCCAAAACTATAAAAACCCTATAAGAAAATCAAGGCAATATTATTCAGGACATAAGTTCGGCCAAAGATTTCATGACAAAAATGCCAAAAGCCATGGCAACAAAATAAAATCTGACAAATGGTATCTAATGAAACTAAAAGCCTTCTGCAGAGCAAAATGAACAATAATCAGAGTGAACAGACAACCTACAGAATGGGAGAAAACTTCTGCAATCTGTCTATCTGACAAAGGTCTAATATCCAGAGTCTACAAGAAACTTAAACACATTTACAAAAGAAAACTAAACAACCCCATTAAAAAGTATGCAAAGGACGTGAACAGACACTTCTCAAAAGAAGATATTCATGCGGCCAACAAACATATGAAGAAAAGCTCAACATCACTGATCATTAGAGAAATGCAAATCAAAACCATAATAAGATACCATGGCACACTAGTCAGAATGGCGATTATTAAAACGTCAAAAAACTAGAGATGCTGGCAAGGTTGCGGAGAAAAAGGAACATATATATATTTGGAAAAGCTAAGACAATATTTAAGAAAAAGAACTAAGTTTGTAGACATACACTACTAAACACGAGATTTACTATAAAGGTAGAGTAATTGAAACAGTATGGTATTGGAGCAATGACAGACAAATACACTAAAGGTAGAGGACATGGAGGCCAGAAAGGATCTAGAAATGGAAAACAGCTAGATTTACCACAGATGAGTGGAAAGACTAGTGCTTTTAAAAAATGCACTTCATAAATGCAGGGAAAATACTAACTTGGACTCTTACCCCATCCCACTCCAGAAAAAGTTACTAAAGATGGATAGTAAATCCAGTACAAAACATAAGATATTAGTGTTACAGCTTTAGAATAGGCCAAGGTATTTTTGATTAGGATAAAAAGGCACTAACGATAAAGAATACATTGTTTAATTAGACATAATTAAATGTAAAACTTGTATTCCTCAAAAGACAGTCTTAGGAGTGAAAAAGCAAAGCATATCTGTAGATTACATATTATATAATATATAGTATAGGTTATATATAAAAATATACATTAATCATATATATGTATATATCTGACAAAAAAATGAGTGGAATCCAGAATATAACCAGAACTACAAATCAATTTTAAAAAATAAACATTGCAATAAAACGTGCGGGAAACAGCTGAGTACTCATTCATAAGAGTCATACTCAAATATGACTTTAATCATCACATAAAATATACCCAGACTATGACTTTACTCCAATCCATGAAAATTTATTTGAGATGAATGGGAGATCTAAAAGACAGCTTAGAATATTATCATCATGGCATTGGGCGAGGCAAAGATTATTCTTAAAATAATAGGAAGCACCAGCCCTAAACAAGAAACTGATTAATAAAATTAAGAGAATCTGTTCATCTAAAACACAATATTGAGATAGTGTAAAAGCAAAACAGATTTGTAGAAGATACTAAAATTGTGTGTGTATTTTAATACATGTACATATATGCCTGTGTGTATGTGTCTAACTGAAACCCAGAACTTATATGTAAACCACGAATCCATTTTTAAAATACAAATATCTCAATAAAATTTGGAGGAAAAGTGCTGAAAAGGGACTTCGTAAAAGACATATTTAAATGGCGAATAAACACATTTAAAAAGTGCTCTAAAAATAATAAATAGGTGGGCACAGTGGCTCATACCTGTAATCCCAGCACCTTGGGAGGCTGATGCAGGCAGAGGCCACTTGAGCCCAAGGGTTCGAGACCAGCCTGGGCAACTTGGCGAAACGCCGTCTCTACCAAAAAATACAACGATTAGCCAGACTTGGCGGCATGCCCAAAACTGCAAATGCAGACATAAGGAGAGATCACTGCACACTCATCAGAGTGGCTGAAATGAAAGACTAATTGCACACCCAGGGTGTGCATCTGGAACCTTCAAACATTTCTGGACAGAAATGTTTCCTACACAGACACCCGATGGGTACGGCTGAAAGGTGAGATAGTTCCCGGGGAAAGAGCTCCTTCACGACTGAGAACCAACGGAGGAAAAGCACCCCAACCCGGGGCAAGATAGAGCTCCCAAGGTCAGGTGGCCTCCCTCATGGCTGACACAGAGCTCTGAGAGTCCCACCATAGGCTTAGAGAATCCAAGAAACAGCACCCCACTCCCTCGCAGCACTGGGAGACAGCACCCACAGATAATAATTTAAAAACCCAGCACCAAGAGAAAGCATCCGATAGGCGTCCCAATCGGGGATAAACAGATCCAAAGAAAAGCCAACACATCCTAGCTGAGAGTGAGCAACATCCAAGGCCAAATGTGCCCCACGGCTGACATCAGCAGCCAGCGAAGAGTCTCTCGCGGGCTGAGATAAACCCCGCGACAGAGAGTGAACCCACAGGGCAGTGATCATGTGTCCGCAGGACAGCCACCCTCACCCCAGCCCCGAACACAGACAGAGTCCCTAAGGCAGAGTCTCCCCGCAGTGTCGTGGCCAAGCGGGGAAGAAACACCGCCGCACCCGAAGGTGACACAGGCGACCAATGTAGGGTCCCCACCCTTGGGTTCAGTCATTGCAGCAGGAAAAGTTCGTCGCATCACTAAGAGGGAGTCCCCAAGAAAAGCTCCCCAGCCCCACAACATAACCGAGACGGGGTGTCCAAGGAAAAGGCTCCCCGACAGCTGACACACGCGCCCATGGTAGTGTCCACACAGCGAAGCCGTACCACTCACCGGACAAAGAACACCCCAGAAAAGAAGCTTTCCTAGGAAAAAGGACACCTTCTGGGGAGAAATTAAAGCATCCAGGGAAAAACTGCCCACTTACGTGGTCGTGAAGTCTTGACCTTGCCGGAGGAGCTGCGGCTGCACTTCCCAAAATGGCAGAGAAGTTGTGGCGCCTCCCCACTGCTGGAACTTTCTAGAAACTTGCTCTCTGGGAGTTATGGGAAGTGTGCCCCGGATGCCTGTGAGTGATGCTCCTTGGGAGGCGTCCCACCAGAAGCACCAATCTGGTAAGGCTCAAGGGAGGCAGAAGGCAGGGAAGCTGCCGGCCACCGCGGGCCCCGCCCCAGCCGAACACTGGGAGCCTGTTGGGGGGGCCAGAGTCCCGAAGTGAAGCCTCGTGCACTGCGAGACCGCCGGCGCCAACCGGAAGAACCGGGAAGCGTGGCGTCCCCGCCCTTCGCTAACTCTAACCCTCTTTACGCGCAGCCTTCGGTATCGGCAGTACGGCGGACATAGGCAGAGGAACGCGGAACCTCACACAGCGGAATCAAAGGGTGAATTTGGAGCTGACGGGCAAAAACATCTTATAATATGTTTGTCTGGCTTTGATATCAGGGTAATATTGGCCTCATAGAATGAAGTAGTGTTCCTTCCTCTTTTATTCTTTTGAAATCCTTTGCTAAGTATTGGTATTACTTCTTCCTTAAATGTTTGATAGAATTTACATGCGAAACCACCTCGGCTTGCCTTCCATTTGTGGGGAGATTTAAAATTACTAATTAAATACCTTTCCATGCTATAGTCCTATTGCAAATTTCTATTTCTTTTGAGTCAGTAATTTGTTCTCTAGGAATTTCTCTGTTTCACCTGCGTTGTTTAATTTGTTGGCATAAAGGTGTTCATAATGTATGTCTTTAAATTTCTCACTTTCTTTGTGTGTGTGTGCATGTGAGACGGTGTCTCACTCTTTTGCTGAAGATGGAGGGTGGTGGCGCGATCTGGGCTCATAACTACTTCTACATTTCTGGTTCAAGCACTTCTTCTGTCTCGGTCTCCTGGGTAGCTGGGGTTACAGGTGGCATCATATCGCCCGGCTAATTTTTTGTGTTTTAGTAGAGTCAGGGTTTCACCATGTTGTCCAGGCTGGTCTCAAACTCCTGACCTCAGGTGATCCGCTGGTCTCGGCTCCCCAAAGTGCTGGGATTACGGGAGTGAGCCACCGCGCCTGGCCCCTTTTAATTTCTGTAAGGTCAGTATTCATAACACCCTTTTCATTCTTGATTTTGGTAATCTGTGTAGTCCTTTCTTTTATTCTTGGTCAGTCAAGCTAAAAGATAAGTTAGGTTTTTTTTCTCAACTATTCTGTGAACCAATTTTTTATTTCATTGATTTTTATTTCACTGATTTTCTTTAATTTTCATCATTCCCCTCTTTCTGCTTGCTAGTATGAAATACATCAGTTTAAAACTTCAGGAATAACAAATGGTTTGTTTCATAAAGGAGGATTTGAAACCTTAAACATATAGAAATGCTTATGATATTGCCAAGTAGTAGTCATTTTCGACCAGTTAACCAGAAGGAAATTTGGTATGCTGAAACCAGACAAGTTTTTTGTACCAGGTTTTATTAATTTTGAAAATATAAATCTAGTTTGTAAGAAGGTGTTTTTTGCATGAGTAGTTTGTTTTTTTTAATATTTAGACTTCTCATTTTCACTGAATCCCACAAATTTATTTTTTTTAAGCTTCAAAGTATGTATCAACCAGCACATTCACTATCTTCTTTGTGCTTTATCTCTGATAATCCTTATAAGAGCACCATGAGTTAGGTACTGTTTTATGCCCATTTTACGGAAATAGAATCTTAGGGTGCACATTTAAGTAGCTCTTTCAGGTTTAACCAGTTGGAAAAGTGACAAAATCTAGGTATGTCAGATTCCAGAGATTGCACACACAAATACTATATCACACTGCTTACTGCTGTGAGTTTGGTAGAGAATTCCTTGTTTATATGGAAATCACAAAACTGATAATATCCAGGATAATTGGCAGCAGTTTATAAACCCTCTTTACCGCTAATTTGGTGATTTTGTGTGCGGTCACCTGTCCACTAATCTAATCGGATCTTAGGCTCGTCACACTTCTGAATTTGCACACCAACTTTGTGTGTAAGGGTACTTCTCCAGGGGAAAATATCTGTAGATTTCATCAAATTTTCCAAAGAGGGTTAGGCCCGCTACTCAGCGTTCCCTGGAAGGTAAGAGAATGCCATGTAGCCTACACCCTTCTCCACCTGAAGAACTTCATACAGTTGGCTATGACTTTACAAATGATGGGCAGGTAGGACAACTAGGAAAGTGTATGTGCTCATTAATACATACTTCTCCTTTAAGCCTGAAAAGATGAACTTGTGGAATTACAAAAATTGGCATTCTAAATATTTAAGTATTACTATTTAGAATTATAGATCTTTTAGTCGGGATGGTGGCATAAGGAAGGTCAGTCTGCTCTCAAACTAAGCTGGAGGCATAAGGGATTTGTTTAACCTAGTGGTGTGAACCTACAGGAAGTCGTGATGGTAGCGTGAGTCATCACTTAGATAAAGTGAGATTTATAGATCACAGAACATGATATAGATTCTAGATATGAGATTCTAAACTCTGTTTGCTACCAAGGCACCCATTGCTAAAACAGTCTGTGATCATGTGCTCTCAGGAGGATCATATATTTCAGCTGTATAGTGCCAATTTATGTGCCAGTTATGTTCCAGGTATAAATGAAAGTGTTCTAGTAACACACAGAGATAATTATCAGACATATCTGCAGATGCCGGTTTCTCCACTTCAAACGAGTCAGCCAACTCCACCTGGAAAACGTCACACTGTTGGCTCTGTGCTTACAAATGATGGCCAGGTAAGATAACTTTCTATTTCTGCCCTAATTGTGACATTCTTAGTATAAGTATTTTCTCAGTGGAAAGATGAATATAAACTATATGTGTTAATTCTCTTGATTTAAAAGATAAGAATATGACACAGGAATTCTCATGTGAACATAAAATGGGAACTTTTTGGTCCAAGAGTAGATTCATTGGACTAGGAGCTGATGTTTTTAATTATCACATTTAATGCTCATAATTGTTCTGCAGATGTGTATTACTATCTCGCCTTTAATGAGAAATCAAGGCTGACAGCGGTCAAATGGCTTGCCCTACATGACACATGGTAGGACATAGAGCCAGGGTTCGAATGCATAGTCTGTATTCTTTCCCACTCCTCAATTAATTAGACTCTTCCCTAATTTTCCGTGCCTTTATTTTCGCTTTCTTAAGGAAAGAGATAAGAATCACACCTCACTCATAGGGATTGGCCAAGGATTGAGTTAATACATGCAAAGCATTTAGAAAAGTACCTGGAGGGTAGTAAATGTTCAGTAAAAATGTCTTCACACATTCTCAGCTCCTCTTTTATAGGATGTGAGAATGCTTTGGAAAATTTTAAAATCAAAATTATATATTATATACGTTCTATATATTACATGGTATATATATATAATATGTATTTCTTGAAATATATGCTGATACTCTTTCCTATTTAATGCGGGAGCATATTCGTTATTACTTCACCTATTATTTTAAGTTCTGGGGTACATGTGCAGGATATGGAGGTTTCTTACATAGGTAAATGTGTGGCACGGTGGTTTGCTGCACCTGTCAATCAATCACCTTGGTATTAAGCCCAGCATCCATTAGCTATTCTTCCTGATGTACTCTCTCCCCCCAGCCCTCCCCCAGAAAGACCCAGCATGTGTTGCCCTACCTGATGTGTCTGTGTGTTCTCATCATTCAGCTCCCACTTAAAAGTGAGAACACGCACTGTTTGGTTTTCTTTCTCTGCATTAGTTTGTTGAGGATAATGGCTTCCAGCTCCGTCAATGTTTCCACAAAGGACATGATCTCATTCCTTTTTATGGCTGCATAGTGTTCCCTGGTATATGTGTACTACATTTTCTTGATCCAGTCTATCATTGATGGCCATTTGGGTTGATTCCACGTCTTTGCTATTGTAAATAGTGCTGCAATGAATATACGTGTGCATATATCTTTATAATGGAATGATTTCTATTTCCTTGGGTGTATACCCAGTATAACTTGATTGGTGAATCAAGTTATATTTCTGCCTCTAGATCTTTTGGGAATCACCACACTGTCTTCCACATGGTTGAAGTAATTTACATTCCCACCAACAGTGTAAAAGTGTTCCTTTTTCTCCGCAACCTTGCCAGCATCTGTAGTTTTTGACGTTTTAATAATCGCCATTCTGACTACTGTGCGATGGTATCTTATTATGGCTTTGATTTGCATTTCTCTAATGATCAGTGATGTTGAGCTTTTCTTCATATGTTTGTTGGCCGCATGAATATCTTCTTTTGAGAAGTGTCTGTTCACGTCCTTTGCCTACTTTTTAATGGGGTTGTTTAGTTTTCTTTTGTAAATGTGTTTAAGTTTCTTGTAGACTCTGGATATTAGACCTTTGTCAGATAGACAGATTGCAGAAGTTTTCTCCCATTCTGTAGGTTGTCTGTTCACTCTGATCATTGTTCATTTTGCTCTGCAGAAGGCTTTTAGTTTCATTAGATACCATTTGTCAGATTTTATTTTGTTGCCATGGCTTTTGGCATTTTTGTCATGAAATCTTTGGCCGAACTTATGTCCTGAATAATATTGCCTTGATTTTCTTATAGGGTTTTTATAGTTTTGGATGTTACATTTAAGTATTTAATCCATCTTCCGTTAATTTTTGTATAAGTTGTAAGGAAGGGGCCCAGTTTCAATTTTTGTATATGGCTAGCCAATTCTCCCAGTATCATTAATTAAATAGGGAATCCTGTCTCCATTGCTTATTTTTGTCAGGTTTGTCAAGATCAGATGTTTATCATTGTGTGATCTTACTTCCAAGTTCTCTAATCTGGTCCATTGGTCCATGTATCTGTTTCTCTACCAGTATCATGTCGTCTTGGTTACTGTTGCCCCACGGTATAGTTTGAAGTTAGGTAGCATGATGCCTCCAGCTTTCTCCCTTTTGCTTAGGATTGTCTTGGCGATTGTGGCTTTTTTGGGGGGATGCATATGAAATTTAAAAGAGTTTCTTCTACTTCTGTGAAGAATGTCCATGATAGTTTAATGGGAATAGCACTGAATCTCTCAATTACTTTGGGCAGTATGGCCATTTTCATGATATTCATTCTTCCTATTCGTGAGTATGGAGTGTTTTTCCATTTGTTTGTGTCCTCTTGGATTTCTTTGAGCAGTGGTTTGAAGTTCTCTCTGAGGAAGTCCTTCACTTCCCTTGTTAGCTGTATTCATAAGTATTTTATTCTTTTTGTAGCAATTGTGAATGGGAGTTCATTCATGATTTGGCTCTCTGCTTGCCTGTTTTTGGTATATAGGGATGCTAGCAATTTTTGCGCATGGATTTTATATCATGAGAGTTTGCTGAAGTTGCTTATCATCTTCAGAAACTTTTGGACTGAGATGATAGTATTTTCTATATATGGGGCCATGTCATCTGCAAAGAAAGATAACTTCATGTCCTCTTTCCCTATTTGAATACCCTTTCTTTCTTTGTCTTGCCTGATTGCCCTGGCCAGAACGTCTGATACTATGTTGGACAGGACTGGTGAGGGAGGGCATCCTTGTCTTGTGCAAGTTTCAAGAGGAATGCTTCCAGCTTTTTCCCATTCGATATGATATTGGCTGTAAGTTTGTCATATATGGGTCTTACTGTTTGGAGATGTGTGCATTCAATACCTGGTTTCTTGGGAGCTATTTTTTTTTTTTGAGACGGAGTTTCACTCTTGGTACCCAGGTTGGAGTGCAATGGCGCAATCTCGGCTCACCGCAACCTCCGCCTCCTGGGTTCAGGCAATTCTCCTGCCTCAGCCTCCCGAGTAGCTGGGATTACAGGCACGCGCCACCATGCCCAGCTAATTTTTTGTATTTTTAGTAGAGACGGGGTTTCACCATGTTGAGCAGGATGGTCTCGATCTCTTAACCTCGTGATCCACCCGCCTCGGCCTCACAAAGTGCTGGGATTACAGGCTTGAGCCACCGCGCCCGGCCCGAGAGCTTTTAATATAATGGGATGTTGAATTTTATCAAAGGCCTTTTCTGCATCCATTGAGATAATCATGTGGTTTTTGCCTTTAGTTCTATTTATGTGATGAATTACATTTATTGATTTACCTATTCTGAACTGACCTTGAGTCCTGGCAATGAAGCCAACTTGTTCATGGTAGATAAGTTTTTTGATGTGCTGCTCGATTCAGTTGGCCAGTATTTTATTAAGGATATTTGCGTCATTGCTCATCAGGAACACCAGCCTGAAGTGTTTGTTGTTGCTGTATCGCTGCCAGATTTTGGTATCCGGATGATGCTGGTCTCCTAAAATGTAGTAGGAGTCCCTCCTTTTCAATTTTTTTATATAGTTTCAGTAGAAATAGTGCCAAATAGTACTTTTTAAGTAGGCAGGACCATATTCTCGGGTTATCTTTTGATGGCAGGACCTTTTAGTTAACCTAGTATATCCTTCAATTTCATGTTTTATTTACCACCAATATTTCAAAGCACCTCCTGCCCCTGCCTGGCTCCAAAATGAACATATTTGAGTCTCCATAAGGTTGGAGGTGGGAAAATTTACCTTTTCAATCGATGCTACCTTTCACTGTCTACATATATTATCTAATATAGTATTAATCAGTATTTGTTAATAAGTAACTTTCAACAACTAAAAAATAAAAACGGTATTTGCTTTTTTTTGTCCCCTAACAAGGGCTGAGAGACAATTATGTGTACTACATTAGAGAGATAAGCATGTTTCTTGTCTTGGTTGATGAAAGCCACTCATTCCCCAAGCACTCTGATTAATCATGACCGTACCATGTTTGACTTTGCATAACACCTTGTATTTTGCCTTCGCTTGTTTCACTGAAACTACATTAGAGTTGGCTTGCCTTTTCTGCGAGCATCGTGTGTGATGATGAATCTTTGACCTTTGGCTAAAACTTAATGATATAAATGCATGGCTGTGTATGCATATGAAGACTGTGACTTTGCAATGGTTGTATTTGTCTTTAATGGAATATGTTCACTGATGTTTTTCAGCAAATGAGGAGGGACAAAGTAAATCAGGCTGCAAGAAGGCATCGAAGGAAAAGGAGACGTTCCAGAAAATCCAAGAGACGCTATTATTCTACGACAAGGCAGGGTACGTCCCGGTGGTTACACCAACAGGAAGCTGAGGGGGAATGCAATCTTTGGGCTTCAATCGTGTCAAAGGACATTTGTGGCCTTGTCCTTGAAGGATGAACAGATATGAGCACATTTGGAAGTGGAAGTGCAAGGTTCTAATTAGGTGCAACAATTTGCAGTTGCTGCAATCGTGAGATGAATAAAGCAGGTTCCTGAGGCAGAAGGAGGTGGTGGGCACAACAAGAGGACAGGTCTGCTCACTTTCCGCCTGACCACACACTCCTCTCTAACCCAGTGCAGTATGGCTTCTTCTTAGTCTACTCCAATGAAAATAGTGCCATCAAGGTCGCCATGTTTGCTGCACTTTGACATCAATTCCTCAGCAGCATGTGACACAGTTGTTTACGCCCTCCTGCACGGAAAACTTCTTGGGTCCCCAGACACCTGGATTTCTTACTCTGTTACTAAGGGCTCGTTTTCCTTCTCCTTTTTTGTTTTTCTCCTCTTGCTTCCTACCTCTAAATATTTCAGGGCACCAAAACTTGATCCTAGCCTCTCTTCTCTTCAATATCCTATCTCCATATGTGATGTCATGCTGTCTTAGAATTTTAAATGATTCACACTACAAGAACTGTCACCATTAAACTTCTAGGCTACGACTTGCTCCTGAAATCCAAACTCATAAACAACTACACGTGTAGTATCTCTATAGGGTGTCTAATAGGCATCTACATTTCAACCAGCTCTGCAAGTTCAAATTTCTGACCTCCCTCTCTCCAAAAATACTTTACTCACAGCCTTCACTGTTTCAGTTAAAGACACTGTCCATTAGGTGAAACATCCACAAAGGTGTAACAAGCAGCTGTTCACAGGTATGGGGGTTTCAGAAGTCCTGGTTTTAGAGTTTTCAGCTGTCCACGGTACAAATAATCCCACCATGGCCTAGTTCAAGCTGTCGACATAAGGTCACTGAACCAGAATCAGGAAGAGTTGGCAGCATTCCGCTCCCATAGTCGGTTGCCTAACCCCTCCTGCACATCCCCGGTATACTTTTACTTAGTAGGGCACCCCAAAATACTTAAAGTCACTTATGATTTCTCTTATGATTCTTTTATTATTCTCTCATTTCCAATCTCTTATGAAGTTCAGCAGTCAATGCCCAGTATAAACTCTGCATCCCACCATTTCCCGCTATCACTCCAGTGCACACTGCCGTGATCGCTGACCAAGGTAGTACAACATCTTCTTAGCTCTCTTTCTAATCTTCCCTCATCTGTAGCATACTCTCTAACCCTGTGGCTAGAAAATTAGGTCAGCATGCCATTTCCCTCCTAAAATCCCATCCTCAACTGTCCCTCTCCTAACAAGGGTCCCATCCATTTTCTCCTGGCTCTCTTTGCCTCTGTCTAACACCCTGTAGTGCCCAGTCCATTCCCACTCCAGCCCCTACCCTTGGCCTCACCGCAGTCTGGAACTCTCCCTCTGCCTCTGCACAGAAGGCTCTGCTTTTTCCTCCAAGCCCTGTCCAATGGCACTTCTTCAGATTGCTCTGCCCAAGGAGCCAGAGCCCCTGAGGCTCCCTCTGCTGCTGTCTCCCTCAGGCATGTGGACTACTTCCCCGACACCAGCCCAATGCTACTTGTTTCATTTGCTCATTGTGTATGTCCTGTCCGACTGCCCCATGGGGATATGAGTCCCACAAAGGCAGGGACCGTTGCTCTCCGTCCTCTTTACTGCTGATCCCCAGCTCCTGGCATGCCGCCTGCCACAGACAATGAATAAATGAAAGAGGTGACAGACCTGGAGTAAAAAGAATGTTACTTTTCCAGACAAAAGGGGAGGATCTGTAGAATCACGTAAAAACTAGAGATGTGTGACAATGGAGTGGAGATAAGAGTGTTCAACTCCAATAGCCACCTCTATTTTCTCAGATTATATGATGTAGAAAGGAGGCAAGTCAACAAGGCCTCACTTAGTCTGGCTTTCCTGCTGCGCACAGCATGGCATGTATAGGTGAACTATAAAAGCGATATCAAATGAGAATTGCAAAGGGCAGCAAGATGATGCAAAATGATGAGTGCAAGAAATCTGTGAATGTTTATTCTACTGTCGTACTTACTACATACCATCGTTATGCCAAGAGATACATACGTAGTTTTATTGTGTAATCTGACCTGATATGTGTTTCAATGTGGTAAGTCCTTCTGTTTCGTGAAATGAATAATTGCATAGAAACTGATTGATACATAGCTGTCTCACCGGGATGATGGGACAAAACACACCTATCTTGCAACTGAGCCTCTTCATTTGGTTTCCAGATGCTAGCATCACTCACAATGTCTGTGAAGAAAAGGTTAAAAATGGCCAACCAACACCCGATAATGTCTTTCCAACTGTTCCATCAGCGCTTATTAATATTACAGCAGCTGGTATTTCATCCCTGGGTTTCGGTGATCAGTGTAAGTTTGTTCACTTGTTGTACTGTCCTATTTGGTTTCCGTATACATTCATGGCGTCATGAGGGAAGATGGTAATTTGGTTGTATTATCTTTTCTGGCCTCAATTTTAGGGTTCTGAAATTGCTAACTGGTATGTCCTCCTCCTTTATGAGATAATTTCCTAGATACTGAGCATCCGAGGGGTATGCCTGTGCAGTTGACGTAATGCACATAACACACAGCTCAACCACTTCATTTGGTTTCCAGATGCTGCGGTGACTCACAACATCCATGAAGAGAAGATGAATAACGGCCAACCAGCACCTCATACCGTCTTTTCAACTGCTCCACCAGGTCTTGGTAATTTGGCAGCCCCTAGAATTTCATCCACGAGGACCAGAGATCTGTGTATCTCTGCTTCTTTATTGTACGATCCTACCTGATTTCCATAAGCAGGCATATTTTCATGAACGGTAGAAGGTGGTTTTGTTTCATATTCTTTCCTAGCCTCCATTTGGGGGATATCACATGGCCACCTGGCATATTCTCTCCTGATTTTTTAGATAATTTTCTAGAAACTGAGCATCAGAGGGATATTCCTGTGGGGTTGACATAATGCACTTACTTCAGAGCTCAACCTCTTCACTTGGTTTCCACATACTACCGTCAATCACAATATCCGTGAAGAAAGGATGGAAAATGGTCAACTGCAACCAGATAGTGTCTTGTCAAATGCTCGGTCACAGCAGATTTATATGACAGGAGCTGGTATTCTAGTGATGAGTACCAGAGATGTGTGTATGTTTGTTTATTAGATGTAGTATCCTACTACGATTCCATATGCATGCGCAATATGATGAAGAGAAGAAGGTGGTTTTGGGGAATTATCTTTCCCGACCTCAATTTGATGGAACTCGAATCATATGATGTCTGCTCCTGCTTTATCAGATAATTTCCTAGAAAGATCAGAGGGATATACCAGTGAGGTTGTCATAATGCACTTACCTCACAGCTCAACCTCTTTGTTTGGTTTTCAGATGCTACTGTCACTCAAAATGTCCATGAACAGAAGATGGAAAATGGCCAACCCCAAACTGATAAAGTCTTGTCAACTGTTCCACTATGCCTTGGTCATATGACTGCAGCTGGTATTCCATCCATGAGTATCAGGGATCTGTGTATGTCTTTTAATTAGTAGTACTGAATAGTTGGTTTCCCTAACATGCATATGTTCATGAATGGTAGAAGTCGGTTTTGTTGTATTTTCTTTCCTACTCTCAATTTGAGGGGTCTCAGATGGCCGCATATCATCCTTCCATCCGTCCTTCCTCCCTCCCTCCCTCCCTTCCTTCCTTCCTCCCTTTATCTCTCTTTTTTTCTTTCTCTCTCTCTCTCTTTTTTCTTTTTTCTTTCAAAACTGATTCTCACTTTCTCACCCAGGCTGGAGCGCAGTGATGCTATCTCGGTCGCTGCAATCTCCACCTCCCGGGTTCAAGTGATTCTCCTGCCTCAGCCTCCTGAGTAGCTGGGATAACAGGCATACACCACCACGCCCAGCTAATATTTGTATTTTTAGTAGAGACAGGGTTTCACCGTGTCGGCCAGGATGGTCTTGGTCTCTGACCTCGAGATCCACCCGCCTCAGCCTTCCAAAGTGCTGGGATTACAGACGTGAGCCACCGTGCCCAGCCATATCCTACCCTGTTTCTTAGATAATTTCGTAGAAACTCAGCATCAGAGGGATACACCTGTGGGACTGACATAATGCATTTACATCACAGCTCAACCTTTTCCTTTGGTTTCCAGATTCAACTGTTACTCAGAATGTCTATGAAGAGAAGATAAAAAAGGAACAAATGGCACCTGATAGATCCCTGTCAACCGTTATAGAAGGGCTTATAAATTTCACAGGGGCTGGTATTCCACCCCTGAGTACTGGGGATCAGCATATGTTTGTTTAGTAGTTATACTGTCCTACTGGGTTTCCGTATGCATGCAGTGACATGCAGGGAAGACAGTCGTTTTGTTTTATTATTGTTTCTGGTCTGATTTTCTGGCGTCTCATTTTCCACCTGATATGTCCTGCTTTATGGGTTAATTTCATAGAAACTGACCACCAGAGGGATATACCTGTGGGGTTGACATAATGCACTTTCCTCAGAGCTTGAACTCTTCATTTGGTTTCCAGATGCTACCGTCACTCACAATATCAATGAAGAGAGAAGGAAAAATGGCCAGCCCCAACCTGGTAACGTATTGTCAACTGATTCCACAGGGCTTTGTAATATGGTAGCAACTGCTATTCCGGCCATGAGTCCCAGAGATCGCTATATGTCCGCTTATAAGTTGTACTGTCCTACTTGCTTTTCATATGCATGCGTAGTGCCTTCTGAAGGGAAGCAGGTGGTTTTGTTGTATTATATTTTCTGAACTAAATCTGAGGGGCCCCAGATATATACACCACCTTATATATCCTCCTGCTTTATGAAATAATTTCATGGAAAGTGAGCATCAGAGGGATATACTTATGGTTTGGCCTAATGCACTTACCTCACAGCTCAACCTCTTCCTTTGATTTCCAGACGCTACCATCACTCACAGCGTCCATGAACAGAAGATGGAATATGTCCTACCAGCACCTGACAACGTGTTGTTGACACTTCAGCCAGGACTTATTAATATGGCAGGCGCTGGTATTTCATCCATGAGTACCAGGGATTTGGGTAAGTTTGTTTGTTAGTGTTACTGTCCTACTTGGTTTCCATATGCATGTATAGTGTCAAAACAGGTAGGAGGTGGTTGTGTTATACTATGTTTCCAGGCCTCCATTTCAGGGGTCTCAGATGGCAACCTGGTATATCCTCTGGTTTATGAGATAATTTCCTAGAAACTGAGCACAGATATACCTGTGGAGTTACCATAATACACTTACTCACAGCTCTTCATTTGGTTTCTAGATGCTACCGAAATTTATAATGTCCTTAAGGAGAAGATGGAAAAGGGCGAACCCCAACATGGCCACATCTCATCAACTGCTCCAATAGGACTTACTAATGTGGCAGGAGCTGCTATTCCAGCCACGAGTACTGATGGTCTGTGTATGTTCACTTTTTAGTTGGATTTTCCTACTTTGTTTCCATATGCATGTATATTGTCAGGAAGCGGAGATGGAGATCTTGTTGTATTATCTTTCTTGATATCAGTTTGAGGGGTCCCAGATGCCGCTCTTGTCATCTTGATTTGTGCAAAAATTTCTCAGGAGCTGAACATCAGAGGGATATACCTGTGGGGGCGGCATAATGCACCTACTCCTATCTTGACCTCTTCATTTGTTTTCCAGATGCCACCGTCAGTCACAATGTCCATGAACAGAGGATGGAAAATGACCAACCACAACAGGATAACGTCTGGCCAAATATTCTAGCATGGTTTAATAATATGGCAGGAGCTGGTATTCCAGCAATGAGTACCAGGGATCTGTGTATGTTCATTTTTTACTTGTACTGTCCTCCTTGGTTTCCATATGCAGGCATAGTGCCATGAAGGGAAGAAGGTTGTTTTGTGAATTGTCTTCCTTGGCCTCAATTTGAGGAGCCGCAGATCATCATTTGATGTGTTCTTTTGCTTTATGGGATAATTTCCTAGAAACTGATCATCAGTGGGATATACCGGTGGCATTGACGTAATTCACTTACTTCAAGCTCAAAATCTTCCTTTGGTTTCCAGATGGTACCATCTCTCACAATGTACATGAAGAGAAGATGGAAAATGGCCCATCCCAAACTGGTAATCTCATGTCACCTGTTCCACCACTGCTTGGTCTTATGGTCGCAGCTGCTCTTCCATGCATGAGTACCAGGGATCTGTGTATGTCTCTTAATTAGTTGTAGTGTCATCACTGGTTTCCATATGATTGCATATTTCATGAAAGGTAGAAGGTGGTTTTATAGCATATACTTTCTTGGGATCAATTGGAGGGTTCTCACAGGGCCACCTGGCATATCCTCCCCTGCTTTATTAGATAATTTCCTAGAAACTGAGCGTCAGAGAGATAGACCTATAGGGCTGATATAATGCACTTAGCTCACAGCTGAAACTCTTCATGTGGTTTGCAGGTTTTACCATTGCTCAAAATGTCTGTGAAGAAAAGATAAAAAGTGACAAAACAACACCTCATGAATTCTTGTCAACTATTACAGCAGGGCTTAGGAACTTCACAGAAGCAGGTATTCAACCCCTGAGTACCAGGGATCTCTGCATGTTCATTTACTAACTACGTTGTCCTACTTGGTTTCCATAAACATGCAGTATCATGCAGGAAAAAAGGTGCTTTGGTTGTATTATCTTTTCCGACCTAAATTTGAAGGGTCTCAGATCGCCACCTGATACAGCCTCTTGTGTGATGGAACAATTGCTTAAATCTCTTTGTCAGAAAAACATACATGTGGCAGTGAGATAAGCACTTACCTCACAGCTCAACCACTTCATTCGGTTTCCAGATGCTGCAGTCACTCACAATATCCCTGAAGCAAAGGTAAATAATGGCCAACTAGCACCTCACAACGTCTCGTCAGCTGCTCCAGCAGGTCTTGGTAATATGGCGGCAGCTGGAATTTCATCCACGAGGACCACAGGTCTGTGTATGTCTGCTTCTTAGTTGTACTGTCCTACTTGGTTTCCCTAAGGAGGCATAGTTTGATGAATGCTACAAGTTAATTTTGTTGTATGTACTTTCCTAGCCTCAATTTGAGGGGTATCAGATGTTTCACTTGGCATATTCACCCCTGGATTCTTTGATAATTTCCTAGAAAGTGAGGATCAGAGGGATATACCTCTGGGGTTGAATAATGTACTTACCTCACAGCTCAACCTCTTCATTTGGTTTTCAGGTGCTACTGTCACTCAAAATGTCCACAAAGAGAAGATGAGAAATACACAACCAACACCTAATAACGTCTTATCAACTGTTCTACCAGAACATCTTTATTTGGCAACAGCAGGTCTCCCAGCCATGAGCACCAGGGGTCAGTGTATGTTTGCTTATTAATTTATACTATCCTACTTCGTTTTCATAGGCATGCCTAGTGTCCTGAATGGGAGAAGGTGATTTTGTTGTGTTCTCATTCATGAGCTGCATTTGAATGTTCTCAGATCACCATCTAGCATATCCTCTTAAGCTTTATGAAATAGTTTTCTAGAAACTGAGTATCAGGAGGATATGCCTGTAGAGTTGACATAGTACACATAACTCAAAACTAAACCTCCTGATTTCATTTCCAGATTCTACCATCACTCACAATGTCCATGAGGAGATTAAAAATGCCCAAACGGCACCCAATAATGTCTTCTCAGGTATTCCACCAGCACGTGTTAATATGGCAGCAGCGGGTGTTTCTTCTATGAGTACCAGGAATCAGTGTAAGTTAGCTCACTTGGCGTACTGTCCTACTTGGTTTCTATATGCATGCGTAGTGCCATGAGGGAAGAATACAGTGTTGTTGTACTATCTTTACTGGCCTCAACTTTACGGTTCTCAGACTGCTACTTGGTATGTCTTTTTTCTTTATGAGATAATTTCCTCGATACCGAGCATCCGAGCGGTATGCCTGTGCGGTTGACATAATGCATGAAACACACAGCTCAACCACTTCATTTGGTTTCCAGATGCTGCAGTCACTCATGCAATCCTTGAAGAGAAGATAAATAACGGCCAATCAGCACCTGATAACCTCTTGTCAACTGCTCCACCAGGTCTTGCTAATATGGCAGCAGCTGGACTTTCATCTACGAGGACCGGAGATCTGTGTATGTCTGCTTCTTAGTTGTACTGTCCTACTTGGTTTCCCTAAGGAGGCATTGTTTGATGAATGCTACAAGTTAATTTTCTTGGATATAGTTTCCTAGCATCAATTTGAGGGGTATCACGGCTACGTGACATATCAACCCCTGGATTCTTTTATAATTTCCTAGAAAGTGAGGATCAGAGGGATATACCTCTGGGGTTGACACACTGCACTTCCGTCACAGCTCAGCCTCTGTATTTGGTTTTCAGATGCTACCATCATTCAAAATGTCTGCAAAGAGAAGATGGAAAATAACCAACCAACACTTAATAACGCCTTGTCAACTGTTCTCCAAGGACCTCCTTATTTGGCAACAGCTGGTCCCCCTGCAATGAGCACCAGGGATCAGTGTATGTTTGCTTATTCATTTGGACTATCCTGCCTGGTTTTCATAGGCATGCCTAGTGTCCTGAATGGGAGAAGGTGATTTTGTTGTATTGTCTTTCGTGAGCTGCATTTGAGTGTTCTCAGATCGCCACCTGGCATATCCTCTCTGGCTTCCTGAAATAGTTTTCTAGAAAGTGAGCATCAGGAAAATATACCTGTGGGGTTAACATAATGCACATAACTCAAAACTGAACCCCTTTATTTAATTTCCAGATGGTATGATCTTTCACAATGTTTGTGAGAAGAAGATTAAAAATGCCCAAGCAGTACCCGATAAAAGCTTCCCAGCTAGCTTCCCAGCTAGTTCCCCAGCACTTATTAATATGGCAGCAACTGTTGTGTCATCCTTGAGCAACAGGGATCAGTGTACCTTTGAGCAATTGGTTTAGTATCCTACTAGGTTTCCATATGCGTGCATAGTGTCATGAGGGAAGAATGTAGTTTTGTTGTACTATCTTTCCTGGCCTGAATCTTAAGTTTCTCAGAGTGCTACTTGGTATGTCCCACTTCTTTATGAGATAATTTCCTGGATACTGAGCATCAGAGGGTATGCTGTGGTTGACATAATGCACTTACCTCACAGCCCAGCCTTTTTTGTTGGTTTCCAGATGCTGCAGTCACTCACAATGTCCGTGAAGCGAAGATAAATAACAGCCAACTAGCACCTGACAACGTCTTGTCAGCTGCTCCACCAGGTCTTGGTAATATGGCAGCAGCTGGAATTTCATCCACGTGGAACACAGGTCTGTGTAGGTCTGCTGTTTGTCTTACCGTCCTACTTGATTTCCCTAAGGAGGCATAGATCCATGAATGCTACAAGTTAATTTTATTGTATACACTTTCCTAGCATCAATTTGAGGGGTATCAGATAGTCACAGGGCATATCCAACCCTGCTGTCTTTGATAATTTCCTAGAAACTGAGGATCAGACGGATATACCACTGGGGTTGACATAATATACTTACCTTACAGCTCAACCTCTTCATTTGGTTTTCAGATGCTACCATCACTCAAAATGTCCGCAAAGAGAAGATGGAAAATAACCAACCAACACCTAATAACGTCTTGTCAACTGTTCTCCAAGGTCTTCCTTATTTGGCAACAGCTGGTCTCCCAGCCATGAGCACCAGGGATCAGTGTATGTTTGCTTATTCATTTGGACTATCCTACTTGGTTTTCATAGGGATGCCTAGTGTCCTGAACGGGAGAAGGTGATTTTGTTGTATTATATTCTGTGAGCTGCATTTGAATGTTCTCAGATAGCCATCTGGCATATCCTCTTCAGCTTTATGAAATCGTTTTCTACAAACTGAGTATCAGTGGGATATGACTGTAGAGTTGACCTAGTACACATAACTCAAAACCAAAACTCCTGATTTCATTTCCAGATTCTACCATCACTCACAATGTCCATGAGGAGAAGATTAAAAATGCACAAACACCACCCAATAATGTTTTCTCAGCAATTCCACCAGCACATATTAATATGGCAGCAGCGGGTGTTTCGTCCATGAGTACCAGGGATCATTGTAAGTTAGCTCACTTGGCGTACTGTCCTACTTGATTTCTATATGCATGTGCAGTGTCATGAGGGAAGAATACAGTGTTTTTGTACTATCTTTACTGGCCTCAACTTTACGGTTCTCAGACTGCTCCTTGGTATGTCCTTCTTTATGAGTTAATTTCCTCGATACTGAATATCAGAGGCGTATGCCTGTGCGGTTGACATAATGCATGAAACACACAGCTCAACCACTTCATTTGGTTTCCAGATGCTGCGATCACTCACAACGTCTATGAAGCAAAGATAAATAATATCCAACTAGCACCTGATAGCATATTGTCAACTGCTCCACCAGGGCTTGGTAATTTGGCAGCAGCTGGAATTTCATCCACGAAGACCAGAGATCTATGTATGTCTGCTTCTTAGTTGGACCGTCCTACTGGGATTCCCTAAGGAGGCATTGTTTGATGAATGCTACAAGTTAATTTTGTTGGATATAGTTTCCTAGCATCAATTTGAGGGTTATCAGAGAGCCACGTGGCATATCCTACCCTGGTTTCTTTGATAATTTCCTAGAAACTGAGGATCAGAGGGATATAACTCTGGGGTTGAAATAATGTACTTACCTTACAGCTCAACCTCTTCATTTGGTTTTCAGATGCTACCATCACTCAAAATGTCCGCAAAGAGAAGATGGAAAATAACCAACCAACACTTAATAAAGTCTTGTCATCTGTTCTCCAAGGACTTCCTTATTTGGCAACAGCTGGTCTCCCAGCCATGAGCACCAGGGATCAGTGTATGTTTGCTTATTCATTTGGACTATCCTACTTGGTTTTCATAGGCATGCTTAGTGTCCTGAATGGGAGAAGGTGATTTTGTTGTATTGTCTTTCGTGAGCTGCATTTGAGTGTTCTCAGATTGCCGTCTGGCATATCCTCTCTGGCTTTATGAAATAGTTTTCTAGGAAGTGAGCATTAGGAGGATATACCTGTGGGGTTAACATAATGCACATACCTCAACACTGAACCCCTTCTTTTCATTTCCAAATGCTACGATCACTCACAATGTCTGTGAGAAGAAGATTAAAAATGCCCAAGCAGTACCTGATAAAATCTTCCCAGCTAGTCCCCCAGCACTTATTAATATGCCAGCAGCTGTTGTGTCATCCATGAGCAACAGGGATCAGTGTACCCGTATGCAATTGGTTTACTATCCTACTAGGTTTCATTATGCGTGCATAGTGTCATGAGGGAAGAATGTAATTTTGTTGTACTATCTTTCCTGGCCTTAATCTTAAGGTTCTCAGACTGCTACTTGGTATGTCCTTCTTTATGAGATAATTTTCTGGATACTGAGCATCAGAGGGGTATGCTGTGGTTGACATAATGCACTTACCTCACAGCCCAGCCATTTCTGTTGGTTTTCAGATGCTGCAGTCACTCACAATGTCCGTGAAGCGAAGATAAATAACGGCCAACTACTACCTGACAACGTCTTGTCAGCTGCTCCACTAGGTCTTGGTAATGTGGCAGCGGCTGGAGTGTCATCCACGAGAACCACAGGTCTGTGTAGATCTGCTTCTTAGTTGTACTGTCCGACTTGATTTCCCTAAGGAGGCATAGATCGATGTATGCTACAGGTTAATTTTGTCATATACACGTTCCTAGCGTCAATTTGAGGGGTATCAGATAGCCACATGGCATATGCAACCCTGCTGTCTTTGATAATTTCCTAGAAACTGAGGATCAGACGGACATATCTCTGTGGTTGACATAATGTACTTACCTCACAGCTCAACCTCATCTTTGGTTTTCAGATGCTACCGTCACTCAAAATGTCCGCAAAGAGAAGATGGAAAATAACCAACCAACACTTAATAACGTCTTGTCAACTGTTCTCCAAGGACTTCCTTATTTGGCAACAGCTGGTCTCCCAGCCATGAGCACCAGGGATCAGTGTATGTTTGCTTATTCATTTGGACTATCCTACTTGGTTTTCATAGGCATGCCTAGTGTCCTGAACGGGAGAAGGTGATTTTATTGTATTATCTTCAGTGAGCTGCATTTGAGTGTTCTCAGATCGCCATCTGGCATATCCTCTTCAGCTTTTTGAAATCGTTTTCTAGAAACTGAGTATCAGGAGGATATACCTGTAGAGTTGACATAGTACACATAACGCAAGACTGAACCTCCTGATTTCATTTCCAGATTCTACCACCACTCACAATGTCCATGAGGAGATGATTAAAAATGCCCAAACGGCACCCAAGAATGTTTTCTCAACTATTCCACCAGCACATATTAATATGGCAGCAGCGGGTGTTTCATCCATGAGTACCAGGGATCAGTGTAAGTTTGTTCACTTGGCGTACTGTCCTACTTGATTTCTATATGCATGCGTAGTGTCATGAGGGAAGAATACAGTGTTGTTGTACTATCTTTACTGGCCTCAAATTTACGGTTCTCAGACTGCTACTTCGTATGTCCTTCTGCTTTATGAGATAATTTCCTCGATTCTGAGCATCCGAGGGGCATGCCTGTGCGGTTGACTTAATGCACATAACGCACAGCTCAACCACTGCATTTGGTTTCCAGATGCTGCGGTCACTCACAACGTCCGTGAAGCGATGATAAATAACGGCCAACGAGCACTTTACAACATCTTTTCAACTGCTCCACCAGGTCTTGGTCATAGGGCAGCAGCTGGAATTTCATCCACGAGGACCAGAGGTGTGTGTATGTCTGCTTCTTAGTTTTCCTGTCCTACTTGGTTTCCCTAAACAGGCATAGTTTGATGAATACTACAAATTAATTTTGTTGTATATACTTTCCAAGCCTCAATTTTAGGGGCATCTTATGCACATTTAGCATATTCACCCCTGCTGGCTTTATGAAATAGTTTTCATGTCCTCTATGGCTTTATGAAATAGTTTTCTAGAACGTGAACACCAGGAGGATATACCTGTGGGGTTAACATAATGCACATACCTCAACACTGAACCCCTTCATTTCATTTCCATATGGTGCGATCACTCACAATGTTTGTGAGGGAAGATTAAAAATGCCCACGCAGCACTCAATGAAACCTTCCCAGCTAGTCCCCCAGCACTTATTAATATGGCAGCAGCTGTTGTGACATCCATGAGCACCAGGGATCAGTGTACCTTTGTGCAATTGGTTTACAATTCTACTAGGTTTCCATGTGCGTGCATAGTGTCATGAGGGAAGAATGTAGTTTTCTTGTACTATCTTTTCTTTTTTTTTAAATTTTTTATTGGATTTTAGGTTTTGGGGTACATGAGCAGAGCATGGAAGACAGTTGCGTAGGAACACACATGGCAGTGTGCTTTTCTTTCCTTCTCCCCTTCACCCATATTTGGCATTTCTCCCCAGGCTATCCCTCCCCACCTCCCCCTCCCACTGGCCCTCCCCTTTTCCTCCCAATAGACCCCAGTGTTTAGTACTCCCCTTTCTGTGTCCATGTGTTCTCATTTTTCATCACCCGCCTATGAGTGAGAATATGCGGTGTTTCATTTTCTGTTCTTGTGTCAGTTTGCTGAGGATGACGTTCCCCAGATTCATCCATGTACCTACAAACGATACAAACTCATCATTTCTGTTTGCTGCATAATATTCCATGGTGTATATGTGCCACATTTTTCCAATCCAGTCTATTATCAATGGGCATTTTGGTTGATTCCAGGTCTTTGCTATTGTAAACAGTGCTGCAATGAACACTCGTGTACATGTGTCCTTATAGTAGAACAATTTATAGTCTTTTGGATATATACCCAGTAATGGGATTGCTGGGTCAAATGGAATTTCTATTTCTAAGGCCTTGAGGAATCGCCACACTGTCTTCCACAATGGTTGAACTAATTTACACTCCCACCAACAGTGTAAAAGTGTTCCTTTTTCTCCACATCCTCTCCAGCATCTGTTGTCTCCAGATTTTTTAATGATCGCCATTCTAACTGGCGTGAGATGGTATCTCAATGTGGTTTTGATTTGCATCTCTCTGATGACCAGTGACGATGAGCATTTTTTCATATGATTGTTGGCCTCATATATGTCTTCTTTCGTAAAGTGTCTGTTCATATCCTTTGCCCACTTTTGAATGGGCTTGTTTGTTTTTTTCCTGTAAATCCGTTTGAGTTCTTTGTAAATTCTGGATATCAGCCCTTTGTCAGATGGGTAAACTGCAAAAATTTTTTCCCATTCTGTTGGTTGCCGATCCACTCTAGTGACTGTTTCTTTTGCCGTGCGGAAGCTGTGGAGTTTGATTAGGTCCCATTTGTCTATTTTGGATTTTGTTGCCCATGCTTTGGTGTTTTGTTCATAAAGTCCTTGCCTACTCCTATGTCCTGGATAGTTTTGCCTCGTGGCCTCAATCCTAAGCTTCTCAGACTGCTGCTTGGTATGTCCTTCTTCTTTATGAGATAATGTCCTAGATACTGAGCATCAGAGGGATATGCCTGTGATGTTCACAGGATGCACTTACCTCACAGCCCAGCCATTTCTGTTGGTTTCCAGATGCTGCAGTCACTCACAATATCCATGAAGTAAAGATAAATAACATCCAACTAGCAACTGACAACGTGTGGTCAGCTGCTCCACCAGGTCTTGGTAATATGGCAGTAGCTGGAATTTCATCCAGGAGGACCGGAGGTCTGTGTATATCTGCTTCTTAGTTGTACTCTCCTACTTGATTTCCCTAAGGAGGCATAGTTTGATGAATGCTACAAGTTAATTTTGTTGTATATAGTTTCCTAGCATTAATTTGAGGGGTATCAGATAGCCACGTGGCATATACTACCCTGATTTCTTTGATAGTTTTCTAGAAACTGAGGATCAGAGGGATATACCTGTGCGGTTGACATAATGCACTTTAATCACAGCTCAACCTCTTCATTTGGTTTTCAGATGCTACCATCACTCAAAATGTCCACAAAGAGAACATGGAAAACAAGCAACCAACACCTAATAACGTCTTGTCAACTGTTCTCCAAGGACCTCCTTATTTGGCAACAGCTGGTCTCCCAGCCATGAGCACCAGGGATCAGTGTATGTTTGCGTATTCATTTGGACTATCCTACTTGGTTTTCATAGGCATGACTAGTGTCCTGAATAGGAGAAAGTGAATTTGTTGTATTATATTCCATGAGTACATTTGAGTGTTCTCAGATGCCCATCTGGCATATTGTCTCTGGCTTTTTGAAATAGATTCCTAGAAACTGATCATCAGGGGGATACACCTGTGGGCTGACATAATGCGCTTAAATCAAAACTTAACGTCTTCATTGTCTTTCCAGATTCTACCATCACTCACAACGTCCATGGGGAGAAGATTAAAAATGCTGAAGCAGAACCCAATAATGTCTTCTCAACTATTCCCCCAGCACTTATTAATATGGGAGCAGCTGGTGTTTCATCCATGAGTACCAGGGATCCGTGTATGTTTGTTCACTCGATATACTGTCCTACTTGGTTTCTATATGCATGCACAGTGTCATGAGGAAAGAATCTAGTGTTGTTGTACTATCTTTCCTGGCCTCAAGTTTAGGGTTCTCAGATTGCTGCCTGGTATATCCTTCTCCAGGTGATAATTTCCTAGACGCTGAGCATTTGAGGGCGATGCCTGTGTGGTTTACATAATGCAAGTAACTCACAGCTCAACCATTTCATTTGGTTTCCAGATGCTGCAGTCACGCACAGCGTCCGTGAAGAGAAGAGAAGTAACAGCCAACCAGTACCTGATAACGTCTTGTCAACTGCTCCACTAGGGCTTGGTAATACGGCAGCAGCTGGAATTTCATCCAGGAGGACCAGAGGTCTGTGTATATCTGCTTCTTAGTTGTACTGTCCTACTTGATTTCCCTAAGGAGGCATAGTTTGATGAATGCTACAAGTTACTTTTGTTGTATATATTTTCGTAGCATTAATTTCAGGGGTATCAGATAGCCACGTGGCATATACTACCCTGATTTCTTTGATAGTTTTCCAGAAACTTTCATCACAGCTCAACCTCTTCATTTGATTTTCAGATGCTACCATCACTCAAAATGTCCACAAAGAGAACATGGAAAACAAGAAACCAACACCTAATATCGTCTTGTCAACTGTTCTCCAAGGACCTCCTTATTTGGCAACAGCTGGTCTCCCAGCCATGAGCACCAGGGATCAGTGTATGTTTGCTTATTCATTTGGACGATCCTACTTGGTTTTCATAGGCATGACTAGTGTCCTGAAAGGGAGAAGGTGATTTTGTTGTATTATATTTCGTGAGCACATTTGAGTGTTCTCAGATGCCCATCTGGCATATTGTCTCTGGCTTTTTGAAATAGTTTCCTAGAAACTGATCATCAGGGGGATACACCTGTGGGCTGACATAATGCGCTTAAATCAAAACTTAACGTCTTCATTGTCTTTCCAGATTCTACCATCACTCACAACGTCCATGGGGAGATGATTAAAAATGCTGAAGCAGAACCCAATAATATCTTCTCAACTATTCCCCCAGCACTTATTAATATGGGAGCAACTGGTTTTTCATCCATGAGTACCAGGGATCAGTGTATGTTTCTTCACTCGATATACTGTCCTACTTGGTTTCTATATGCATGCACAGTGTCATGAGGAAAGAATCTAGTGTTGTTGCACTAAATTTCCTGGCCTGAATTTTAGGGTTCTCAGATTGCTACCTGCTATATCCTTCTCCAAGTGATAATTTCCTAGATGCTGAGCATTTGAGGGCTATGTCTGTGTGGTTTCCATAATGCAAGTAACTCACAGCTCAACCATTTCATTTGGTTTCCAGATGCTGCAGTCACGCACAGCGTCCGTGAAGAGAAGAGAAGTAACAGCCAACCGGTACCTGATAACGTCTTGTCAACTGCTCCACCAGGGCTTGGTAATATGGCAGCAGCTGGAATTTCATCCAGGAGGACCAGAGATCTGTGTATGTCTGCTTCTTACTTGTGCTGTCCTACTCGCTTTCCCTAAGCAGGCATAATTTCATGGATGGTAGAGGGTAATTTTGTTGTATATACTTTCCTAGCCTCAATAGGAAGGGTATCAGAGGGCAACTTGGCATATCCACACCTGCTCTCTTTGATAATTTCCTAGAAAGTCAGCATCAGAGGGATGTACCTGTGGGGTTGAAATAATGCACTTACCTCACAGCTCAACCTCTTCATTTGGTTTTCAGATGCTATAGTCATTCTCAATGTCCATGAGGAGAGGATGGAAAATGGCAAATCCGCAATCGCATAACATATAGTCAAATGTTCCTTCAGGGCTTACTAGTATGGCAGGAGCTGCTCTTCTGGCCACGAGTACCATTCAACTGTGTATCTTCTCTTATTAGTTGGATTTTCCTATTTGATTTCAGTATATGCTCATAGTGTCATAAATGGGAGAAAGTGGTTTTGTTGTATTCTCTTCCTTATGTGCAATTTGAGGGGTCTCAGAACACTGCCGTCGTGTCCTCCTGCTCCATGCAATAATTTATTAGAAGCTCTGCATCATAAGAGTATACCTGTGTGTTTAAATAAGGCATTTATTTCACAGCTTGACCTGGTCATTTTGCTTCCAGATGCTACCACGCCTCACAACATCCGTGAGGAGAGGATGGAAAATGCCCAACTGCAATTCAGTAACATCTTGTTAACTTTTCCACCAGGGTGTATTAACATGGCAGCAGCTGGTATTCCAGCCATGAGTACCAAGGATCTGTGTATGTTTGTTTATAAGTTGGAATGTCTCACTTGGTTTTCATATGTATGCATAGTGTCATCAAGGGAAGGAGGTTGTTCAGTTGTACCTTCTTTCGTGAGCTCAATTTGAGTGTTCTCAGATCGCCACCCAGCATATCCTCTCCTGCTGCATGAAATATTTTCCTAGAAACTGAGCGTCAGAGGGATATACCTGTAGGGTTACCATAATACACTTACCTTACAGCTCAACCTCTTCATTTGGTTTCCAGATGCTGCAGTCACTCACAATGTCCATGGAGAGAAGATGAACAATGGTCAAAGAGCACCTGAGAACTTCTTGTCATCCATTACACCAGGGCTTATTAATGTATCAGGAGCTGGTACTCCACCCATGAGTACCAGGGCTCAGTGTATGTTTCCTGGTTGTTTCTGCTTGGTTTCCTACTTGGTTTCCATAATCATGCAGGGTCATACATCAAACAAGGTCGTTTTATTATATTATCTTTTGTGAGCTCATTTTGGGAGGTCTCAGATAGCCACCTGGTATATCCTTCTGCTTAATGAGATCATGTTCTAAAAACTGAGCATCAGAGGGATATACCTGCAGGGTTGTTGTAATGCACTGACCTCACAGCTTGACGTCTTCTCTCGGTTTCCAGTTGCTACTGTCACTCATAATGTCCGTGAAGAGAAGATGGAAAATGGCCAACAAGCACCTGATAACATTTTGTCAGCTGTTCCACCAGGGCTTATTAACATGGCAAAAGCTGGTATTCCAGCCATGAGTAGCAATGATCTGTATATGTTAGCTTATAAGTTGGATTGTCCTCCTTGGTTTCCACATGCATGCATGGTGTCATGAAAGGGAGGAGGCAATTTTGTTGTATTATCTTTTGTGACCTGAATTTAGGGTTTTCAGAACACCGCCTGGCCTGTCCTCCTGCTTTATGCAATGATTTCCTAGAAACTGAGCATCGGGAATATACCCGTAGGGTTGACATCATGTATTTTTCTCACAACTCATCCTCTTCATTTGGTTTCCACATGCTACCATCACTCACAATGTCGGTGAAAAGAAGATAAAAAACAGCCAACTAGCACCTGATAACTTCCTGCCCACTGTTACACCAGGGCTTAATAATTTGGCAGGAGCTGGTATCATGGCCAAGACTACGAGGGATCTGTTTACTAGTTGTACTTCCAACTTGGTTTCCATATGAATTCATAGTGTCATAAAGAGAAGAAGGTGGTTTTGTTGTATTATCTTTTGTTAGCTTAGTTTGAGGGTTTTCAGATCGTCACCTGGCACATCATCTCCTGCTTTATGGCATAATTTCCTTGAAACTTAGCCTCAGTGGAATATACCTGGGGCTTCACATAATGCACGTACCTCACACCTCCTCCTCCTCACTTGATTTCCAGATGCTTCCATCACTCACAATGTTCATGAAGAGAAGATAAAAAACGGCCAACCAGCAACTCAAAACTTCTTGTCAACTCTTCCATCAGGACTTCCTAATATGACAGGGGCTAGCATCCTAGCCATGAGTACCAGGGATCTGTGTATGTTTCCTTATAAGTTGTGTCCTACTTGATTTCCATATGCGGGCATAGTGTCATCAAGGGAAGAAGGTGGTTTTGTTGTATTATCTTTTCTTGCCTCAATTTCAGGGTTCTCTGGTTGCCACCTGGTATATACTCATGCTTTATGGGATAATTTTCTAGAAACTGAGCATGAGCGGGATATACCTGTGGGGCTCTCA
This sequence comes from Callithrix jacchus, assembly GCF_049354715.1. Taxonomy (NCBI): domain Eukaryota; kingdom Metazoa; phylum Chordata; class Mammalia; order Primates; family Cebidae; genus Callithrix; species Callithrix jacchus. The sequence goes on along the minus strand of NC_133524.1, from coordinate 132,038,000 downwards.
TTATGCACTTAACCTCACAGCTCGGCCTCTACATGTTTTTTCCAGATGCCACCATCTCTCACAATGTCCATGAGAAGAAGACGAATAATGGCCAACAAGCACCTGATAACTCCTCATCAGCGGTTCCACCATGGCGTAGTAATCTGTCAGGAGCTGGTGCTTCATCCAGGAGTAGCAGGGATCTGTGTATGTTTGTGTATTGGTTGTACTGTCCTACTTGGTTTCTGTATGCATGCATAGTGTCCAGCAGGGAAGCAGGTGGTTTTGTTGTATTGTCTTTTTTGAGCTCAGTCCGAGGGGTCTGGCATCGCCACCTTGTATATCCTCCTGCTTTCTGACATAACTTCCTCGAAACTGAGCCTCCGAGGGATATACCTGTGGGAGTGACATAATGCACTTACCTCGCAGCTCAATTTTTCCATTTGGATTCCAGATGCTACTGTCATTCATGATATCCAGAAGGAGATAGAAAATGGTCAGACCCCACCTGATGGCTTCCTGTCAGATTCTGCTCCCCCAGAGCTTATAAATATGACAGGAGATTGTATGCAACCCAACACATTAGATTCTTTGTCTTACAACTGCACTAGTCTCAGCAAAGATAAGCTGCTTTACAAACCTGATAGTAACGAATTTGTGGTAGGAGCCCAAAACTACCGTGTCTCTGCAGGTGATTCACCAGTCACAGCAAGGTCTCCGGTGGAAACTGTGCCAAATACAGCACGAATATCTCCTGCTATGGTAAAGAAAGTTAATGATGATATAAAACATCAATTGATGAAAGAAGTTCGAAGGTGTGGGCGAAGTAAGTAGTGCAAGAATGTCTATCAATGAAAGCCTGAGAAGTCTCCCATTCTATGATTTAGAACTCAATTATGCTGCCCCTTGAGCTCATTGTTTGGCTAAATCGGATCTGTCTGTAATTTAGCAGGGCTTCTATTTAATTTCACTGAAAATTTCAAATACATCTGCTTAGGTGTTTTTCCTTGTTAGTTTTCACAATAGTTTCCTTAGTAATATACTGATGTGATTTAAGCATTCAAAACACAAACACTGTGTATGTGCACATAAAAATGTATACTGCTGTAGTGGATGCAATGAGATTGAAGTATATTTCATTTTCATAATTTTAGAAATACTAACTTTTTAATACCTTCAGATTATGAAAGAATTTTCATTTTGCTTGATGAAGTACAAGGATCTATGGAAGTCAAGAAACAACTTGTTAAATTTGCCATTAAGGAAGCAGCAAGGTGGGTGCCAAAAGGAAACTCTTCTATTGTTTTAAGCACTTGTGCCCAGTTTGGGACAGGAGCAGGAACAAATCATGCCTTGTTCTTCCTAATCCCTGGCCCTCAGTCATAGTTCATGCTATTTCCCCAAGCATTTAGGTTGATATTTTCTTATTCTAACCCCTTTTTCCAATGCCATGGAGCCTTCCAAATTTATCATAATCTGGGAGTGGGTGTGGGCCCTCAGGTGACTCACTTGGTCTTTCTCTAGTTTGTATTTTCCATGAGCATGCATTTTCTATCTGCATGTACATTGTAAAGTCTGTTTTGTATCCACTACTACCTCCTACATATCACAGATGCCGTGGGTATCCTCTGGTTAATGGAATACCTCTTTCAATTCAGGCTTAAAAATTTTGCCTTAATTCAGCAACTCAAGAAGGTGCTAAAAAAGTAGATTCCAACTGCCATCTCAGCAAAGTTAAGCACATGAGAAAAAATAATTGTGTTAATGCAAATACCAAGGAGAAACAAGGACATGTGCTGTAAAGTGGAGTAGGTCATTGCTGAAGCTTCCTGTAATTTTGAAGTGAAGAAAATTCCCTTCCTGAAGCTAAGAAAAGATGGAGCTTTTGAAATTTAATAAATTTCTGTTAGTAAAAGCTAGACTTTTGTGGTTTGTTTGTTGGTTTATTCTTCCACCTGAGGAGGGATACGAGTTGAGAAATCACCAATGTATTTAGTATTACGGTCATGGTTTCTGCATAGTTGTAGCCGGTATTTATAACTGCCTTCGTTCACTACCCATTTTTCATTCCCTTTGCCCTGAGATAGTATGTCATCTGGTCATGGTGCTTGACCTGGCAGGATGACTCAAACCTTCATCACTGTACAGTCTGAAGGACCATTAGATACCTGCCTGGATTGGGTTGCTGTACTTTTCCATTAAGTGTAATCAGAAAACATGGGAGGACTAAGAAGCTCTCTAGACACAGCAGACATACTCCTTTTTAGCTCCTGGTGTAGTGCAATTAATCCCCCCCCTTTGATCGTCAGGTTCATCATCCCAAGCCAGTGGATGACCCCCTCCTTTGCCTCTAGATGGAAAGTGATGAAGAGACCAAAATGGCCAGCTGGCAGTATGAATGTCTTTTCAATGGAATCACTGTTGTGTCCCTTGGTGAAAGCATTTCTTCCTTTGGAAATAAGACTTCTAGTTCAGCAGAGCCTAACGTCAGGAGAATAGGAAACGTTTTTGCTAGTGGGTCACTGGGGTATAGAGTATGAGTAGAGACACCCCCAGTTATACCCCTTGAATCTAGGACCAAGAATCCTGACTATGGGAAAGAAAGCAAACTGTGTTGGATGCAAATATACAGCAAACACTGCTTCCTAAGTGATTTCTCAGATCTGCAAGACATTGCCACCTAGCTTGCACTATAACTGAGTTCCACAAGTCCATTGCACAGTTCTGTTGATCCAGTCATCTTCAGATAATGTGGGACAGTTCGGGAGCCTGATTTGGAGTTCAAGGCCAATGTGGGTAAGACAGTACCACCATAAAAAAAAGCTGATGGAGGATAAGGGAATATAAATATTAAGACCAGTGAATTCCTATGAGGGTGGGCCCATCGCTACACTTTATTATCTGTGAGTGCCTTGTGTGGAATACCCTGGTGGTAAATAAGGCATTTTTTCTAACTGCACAAATGTTGATTTTCTCAAATTACTGTGGGTGGAAATGAAAATCCATAGTCAGTATGGACAGCCCTGTCCCTTCTATATTGAAAGTGGTCCAATGTAAGCACCTGCCATCTGGTGGCTAGCTGATCACCCTGGAGACAGGTGCCATATAAGAGACTCAGTGTTGCTGTCTGTTTCTGGCAGATTGTACACTCAGCAATGACTATGTTACAGAATTTTGTTCCTTAGTTCAGCTGAAACTGAGTTCTTGTCACATGACCAGGAAAGATTAAGTTCACGCACACATTACAGGGTGAGGAGGGGAATGTGTCAGTTGAAAAGGAAAATTAGGGAGGAAAGAACTCTCAGCAAAGCGAGAGGGAATCCTGCTAACAGGCCCCCACCTCCCAGATTGTTTCTGTGCCATCACACAGAAACCGAAGAGACCAGGCTCCCCATTGCCACTCCTGCACGAGACACAACTTTCCCATGGCTCTACCCTCTTCCCCCGGGTACCCGGCAGCATTAATGAGAAAGACTCAGTTGGGAAAGGGCAAGCAAACAGTGACAATTCTTTTTCTGGGTTGTGGGTTTCATTCAGGACCAGCAGTCTGGTTTTTCAACCTTCAGGCCGTTTTAGGCTTGAAAGTGGAGTTTAGCCAGGGACCCTTGGCTGTCTGATGTCTCTATCGACTGTAGCCAGGTTGGCCTTGGTGAGTGGAAGTCCATGCCTCTGAATCATAATCTCTATCCCTGTCACTTTGGCCACTTTGTGAGCTCATGAGGCTGTGACACAAGTGTTGGGGAGAGAGGCTGATTAATATCTAGATAATAGGTACCTTATCCTTCAGATTATTAAACTTCTGCTCTGCTGAGGTTACCCTTTGGTGAGAACTCTCATGAGACTCAAATATCTTCACATTGAAAGTCCACTCGGACAGGTCTGTCCACATATTTTTCCCCGGACCTCCTTGTCACAGATTTTCAATCATGTGTCCTCAAAGTCCCTAATCATTCGGCCAATAAATGAGACACAGCCTGTACAAGGATACACACTTAAAAGTCTGGCCATCTCTCCTCCACACAGGAGCACCGCTCAAAGTTCTTTCCTCTGGGAGGATTTCCCTTCTCTACTGTCCTTCAGGGCTATCCCAGTTGGTCCTGTCGTAATGCGGCTGCCCACTTCTGGCTTGCGTGGTTGACAGGCATTATGAACGGACTGAATATGTGTGACCTCTGAGAATTCATACGATGAAACCCTAAATCCCAATGGGATGATATTTGGAGGTAGACTGTTTGGGAGGTCATTAGGTTTAGATGTGGTCATGATGGCTGGGTCCCTATGATGAGATTAACGCACTTCTAATTAGAGAAAAGAGAATTTGTTCTTCCATGCCTCTTCAAAATGTAAGGATATAGCAAAGTGGCTGACTACAAGCCCGGAAGAGGACCCCCACCAGAATTTGAGCACGCTGGCATCCTGATCTTGGACTTCTAACCTCCAGAACGATGAGAAAGAAATGCCTGGTGATGAAGCCACCCAGTCTGTGGTATTCTGTGATAATAGCTGGAGCTGACTGAGACAGCTGTAGTCTGATTCCCCAGATTCCCATCTCCCGGATACTCAATCAAGCACTAATCCTAATACTGCTATGGTGGGATTTTGCCGGAGAATTAAGGTGTCAAGTCAGTTAACCTTGAGACATGAGTGTGGTGTGGCTGGGCCAGACCTGGCAGCGGAATCCTTCAAAAGCAGAGCATTTTCATCACACAGGAGCAGAAGAAGAGCTAAGAGAGTCAAAGCACAAGAAGGATGTGACACAGCAGGCCCTCTTTGAGGATAAAGCAGTGCTCCCAAGAAGGTATAGGGTGGCTCTAAGTGTTTAAAGCAGTCCCTGGATGACAGCCAACCAAAACATGGGAACCACACTCCTACCACCTTAAGGAACTAGATCCAAATGAGCAATAACCTGAATAAGCTCGGAAGTGGATTATTCCACATTCTCAACATTAGCACCCCGCCGGCCCATTTAGAGTTGTCCTTGGGAGAGACTCAGCAGAGAGGCCGGTTGAGCCTTCCTGGTCTTGACTTGCAGAACTGTGGATAATACACGTGTGTTGTTTTAGGCCGCTTAATGTTCTTCTAACGCTGTTTCCTGCTGAGTGGGGCATTCTCCCTGCCTAGTCTGGGCCCTAACTTCTCTTCCTGCCTGATCCTACAGGGTGGGAACCACATGTTTCACTGGACTGGTGGGCAAGACATGAGATAGCTCATTAGCAACCCAAGGTTGAAAGCATTCCAAGACCATCATATGGACCTGGAGAAGCTGTAAGCAAGAGAGTAAGAAATCAGCATTTTAAACACACTGGGACTAAAAGTCAAAGCTAAAAGTATGTTAACGACTGGCAATGTTAAAGGGAGCAGAGCAGACAATAGCTAATGCTTCCAGTTCCCATGGAAGTTCCTAAAGTGTTCATTTCGTTTGCCTGGGTGATGACATTTCTGATACTTTCTTGGGCTAAACCAGACTGATGTAAAAAGAGCATTCATCTTTCACATGCAAACGTGTGTCTTTGACCAGCTTTGAGAAGACTGAAGGCTTTTCGGTTTTGTCGGACTATAATGGCTCGGGAGTCCAGCTGCTGTTGAAGTGTAGGGAGGCCCTCTGCCGTTCGTGGGAGGGCCACCGTCATCTCCTCAAACGGGTTATGCTGGATGTTGAGGCTCTACCTCCCGTAGCTGACCATGATAATCCCCATAGAGAGGGCAGTAGTAAACTTAAGGGAATACAGGGTCTTGCTGGGAGCTGAATCTTGCTACGCTGGTACACGGGGAAAGGGAGAGACGTGTTAGCCCATGTGAAAGTTAGATAAGGGAAACGTAAGTGATAGAGCATCGCCCCTTCCACAGTGGGTAATTGTAGATATGCTGAAGATCCTCAAAACCCCAAAATTTGTTTGATGCTGAAATTTCTGCTGCAAAAGTATTTTGCATTAAAGTGGTGAAAGCAGTGGAGGGCCGATAAAAGGGGTCTCCCGTTTTCTGGCGTATAATTGAAAGTTTCTGTGCCGCTAAGTCGGCAGTGGTTACTGGACCCGTTAATGAATGGTAGAGTTCGGTGGCAGCATTAGTAAGATCTTTCAATGGACTTCCCCTTTTAGGGTTGGACCACAGGCAGAGTTATCTTTAGACAGGCTATGTTGACAGTCCCTAAGGGATATGTTGAGATGGGGCGAACAAGGGCTTTTGATGCAAGGATGGCCTCAGCAAAACCTAGAGGTTGTAGCTTTGTTGACAGGAAATAGAGGTGGTGCCAGTCCAGGGACATCATAGAGCAAAAAATTGGTTTCCTGGCTGAGGTGTCCACTTATTAGTTTAGTTCCTGCAGATGCATTGACTCAGATAGGTGACCCGGTGACAAAGTTTCAGCTACACTGTCTGTCCTGGAGTTCTACGAAAGTGGCAGCACTGGCATGATTACTGTAAAGGCAGAAGGGGAACTGCTCTGGATAAAAGGTATGTAGGAAAGCACTTTTTCCTTTTGGGACATTTGAACTACTGTTGATAATTAAGAGGAGGAACTTAAGGAACCCATGACTTGATGCAACAAAATTCCTTGGTATTGACTGTTGGGCCTGACATCCCCATTCTTTGGTCCAGTGAGTTTGCCCCTGGAGATGTGCTGGGATGCCAGGCCAGTCTTCTAAGGATCCAGGTCTGGCATATCCCCAGTGTTGGTAGTTACGCAAAGTCAACAATGTTAAGTTTTGGGTTTGTTTTTTTTTTGTAATGGGTGCTTGTTTTAGCACATTCCTCAATGTTGTTCAGTACCGTGACCCATTGACAAGTGACTGAAACCCTGTTAGCATGGATTGGGCCCAGAAAAAAGAGGAAATTCTCTCATCCTACACCGGTGGTCTCATGTGTAGCTCCATAACTGATTTTCATTTGTTACTTCCGAATATTCAGGCACCACATGTATTAGTTTGTTACTGCGGCAAAAGAAATCATCCCCCATTTAGCAGCTTAGAACAATGCAAATATATAAGCAGTTCTGTAGATCAGAAATCCAGGCTCTCTGGATATGATTCTCTGATTAGGGTCTCACAAAATCAAAGTTAAGGTATCAACTAGGCTGGTGACTAATTGAAGACTCAGAGAGAAACTCTTTTCAAGCTCATTTGGGTTACTGGCAGGTCTAACTTCTTAAAGTTGTAGAACTGAGGTACCCATATACTTGTGGTCTTCGCCGAGGCCACAGTAAGCTACTTGACCCACATCCATACCTCCTTAGGTGCACCCCGCTATCTTTTAAGCAGTCATGGTGCATCATGACTATGGTGGCTGAGACAGAGGTTGTTCATGGGCTTGGCAACACTAACTTTCATTTACCAGGTCCACGTCACTACAGTAACTGCTGACTATTCCACCTGCTAGCTGCAGAGACCAATGCTGATTCCCCAGTATTGCACCATGTCCCAGACTGGTCAGTCAGCTTCCAGGTGGCACGCTGATTACTTTGGTCTGCTTCCACAGGTAAAGGGGCATCACTTTGATCTTCCTCAAATAGACTCTTGTTCTGCATGAGGATTTTCATTCCTACCCACGGCGCTTCAAGAAAACCAACACTGTGGTATTAGGAAAGGCTGTAACGAAAGGCTGTATCAACTATCGTGGTATCCCATACTGCACCAGTTTTAAACATGCAACTCACTTTACAGGAAATGAATATGGCAATGAGATCATACTAATGCATTACCCGAGTCTCCTGATGTTCTTCCCCATGCTGAAATGGTTGGCTCAATAGTACAGTGCAATGATCTTTTAAAACCTGAGATGTAGGAATGCCTTCCCGGCAGTGCCTTGGGGGCTTGGCTGACAGTCTAGGAGGTGGCAATGCTGTATCGCAGCATCAAGTATATGGAACTATTTTTCCTATAGCTACATCTATGTCCTCAAGAATGAAGGAGGCAATATGCAGGCCTCTCTCACTGTTACTCCTGGGTATCTAGTAGCAAAATTTTGCTTCTTGTGCTCCAAAACCAAACTTTGATATCAAGAAGCAAACTTTTGGCTCTGCTGGACTAGAGGTATTAGTTACGAATTGAGAAATTTTTTCAACAGGGGAACCAAAATGATTCCATTGAAATGGAAGTTGTGTCTACAAGCTGACCACTTTGAACTCTTCATTCATCTGAACTAAGAGACTGGCTTGAGGGGATCCACTACTGGTTCGGCTGATGGAAAGTAAAAAACTAAAACAAAACAAACAAAAACGGATATTGGGTTCCTACTAGACCAGGGGCTAAAGAACACTATGCCTGACATATCTAGAGAGCTTCTTAGTACTCCTGTGTTTTATGATCAGAGTCAATGAAAAATTACAGCAACGCCATCTAGGCAGGACATCTAATGGTTCAGACTGTTCCGTAATGAAGGTTTGAGTCATCCTGCCAGACTGAGCACCATGAGCAGCTGACATGGCATCTCAAGGCAAAGGGAATCAGAAATGGGGAGTGAAAGAAGGCAGTTATAAATACCAGCTACAACAATGTGGGCTGCTGCAGAAACCACGACTGTAATAGTATTTACCTGATGGGTTAATCATGTCTGCCAGCACAGGTGGGAAAATCAACCAACCAACAAATAAGTTATCTTTTCAAATGAAATGCTTAGGGAAAAAGACCAACGTTTACTGACAGAAATTTCTTAGCCTCTGCGAGGCCATTTTATTCACTAACACATACTAGGAGGCCTCAGCCATATCCTGCTCGATTGTAGGAAAGAGCAATTTGATCCTCTTTCCTCCTCAATCATTAAAGAGATTATGCATTTAGGGTCTGATGTTCCTTCTTGGACAAGTAGCCAGATGTCATTTCTTCCAGTCTCTTTTCAAGGTGCGGAATTAAGTCTCCTCTCATATACCTGAAAAGAAAGAGACGTGTCATTAACCAAAAGAGAGCCAAAGAACCTATGCTGTAGGAAGCACTGTGGGAGATAGAAGGATGAAGTAACAGTCAGCATGGAGACAGAAATGCACCTGCATGGTAAGGGGTAGTCTAGCCAGGCAATAACAAATGCTGGCGAGGGTGTGAAGAAAAGGGAAGCTTCATACACTCTTGTTGAGAATATAATTTACTATGACAACTATGAAGAACAGTTTGGAGGTTCCTCGAAAACCTGAAAATGGAACAATCATATGATCCAGTAATCCCACTGCTGGGTATAGTCCCAAGAGAAAGGAAGTCAGTACACCGCAGAGATATCTGCACTCCCGTGTTGGTTCCAGCACCGTCCACAGTAGCCATGCTTTGGAAGCAACCTAAGTGTCCACCAACAGCTGAATGGGTAAGGAAAACGCGGTACATATACACAAAGGAGTGCTGTTCGGCCATAGAAAAGAATGAGATTCAGTCTTGTGCAACAACATGGATGGAACTGAAGGTCCTTACGTTAAGTGGAATAAGCCAGGCACAAAAAGACAAACTTCGCATGTTCTCACTTATTGGTGGGAGCAGAAATTTTAAACAACTGAACTACTGGAGATAGAGAGTGGAATGGATGACTGCCAGAGGCTGGGAAGGTTAGTGGGGGTGGGGGGAAGTGCAGATGATTAATACGTACAAAACGATTTGATAGCATGACAGGGTGACTACAGTCAGTAATAATATAATTGTACATTAAAAATAGCAAGAGTATAATTGGTTTATCTGTAACACAAAAGATAAATGCTTGAGGTGATAGATGCCCCATTTACCTTGATGTGTTTCTTACACATTGTTGTCTGTATCACAATATCTCATATACCCCAGATGTACCACAAACCACAAACATTCCTTGTGGTGGTGAAATTTCTGCTGCAAAATATTTTGCATTACTCTGGTGAAAGCAGTGGAGGGTCTATAAAAGGGGTCTCCTGTTTTGTGGCCTGTAAGTGAAAGGTTATGTGCAGCCAAGTTGGTAGTGGTTACTGGGTCCAAAAATGAATGCTGGAGTTGGGCAGTGGCATTAATAAGTTCTTTAATTAAAGCTCCTCCTTTAGGGTTTGACCACAAGGCATAGTTATCTTTCGATAGGATATGTTGACAGTCCCTGGGACATATATTGAGATCAGGTGAATAAGGGGTTTCTGTGAGAGGATGGCCTCAGCGAAATCTAGAGGTTGTAGCTTTATTGATAGGAAATAGAGCAAAGAACTGGTTTCCTGGGTGAGGTGTCCACTTATTAGTTTAGTTCCTGCAGAGGTATTGACGCAGATAGGTGACCCAGCGACAAAGTATCAGCTACACTGTCTCTCTTGGAATTCCATGAAAGTGACAGCACTGGCATAATTATTGTAAAGGCAGAAAGGGAATTGCTGTGAATAAAAGTTATGTAAGAAAGCATTTTTTTTTTTTTTCTGTTTGGGACATTTGAACTGCTGTTGATAAGGAACTCAGGACCTGACCGAATAAAATCCCTTTGCATTGACCGTCGGGCGTGACATCCCCATTCTTTGGCCCAGTGAGTTTGTCCCTGGAGATGTGCTGGGATGCCAGGCCAGTCTTCTAAGGGCCCAGGTCTGGCATATCCCCAACTTTTGGTAGTGAACCAAAGTCAACAAGGTTAAGTGTATTTTTTCAAAATTTTATTTTTGACATGCAATTCTGCTCTTGTTGCCAAGGCTGGAGTGCAGTGGTATAATCTCGCCTCACTGCAACCTCTGCCTCCTGGGTTCAAGTGATTCTCGTACCTCAGCCTCTGACGTGGCTGGGATTACAGGCATGCACCACCACGCCTGGCTGATTTTGTGTTTTTAATCGAGACGGCGTTTCACCATGTTGGTCAGGCTGGTGTCAAAACTCCTGACCTCCGGTGATCCACCTGCCTCAGTCTCCCCAAGTGCTGGGATTATGGGCCGAGCCGCTGCGCCCAGGGGTGAGTTGTTTAATAGACAAACACTGTGGTTAATTACTTTTCCAGCAGACAGGCCACTATCTCTAAAAGCCATTAGAGTATGGCAGGCAGTGCTAAGAAAACAAAGATGAGATGTTGCTTGTCTTCCAGATTGGCTTTATCTGGAATTGTGTTCTTGAACAGAAGCTTTAGAGCCTCTATGGGCTGGCAGGTGTCATTAGTAGCTTCCTCTGGTTCCCGTAAATGTGTACTGCAACCTTTAATTCTGGCCATGTGAACCCTATTGGCTATTCCTTGCAGCTTGACCGCCATCGGGGTGGTTAGTAGTACTTACTAGGGCCCCTGTCATTTTAAAAGAAGTAAAAATCAAACAAACGAACAAAGAAAAGTTGATCTGCCTGGGAGCCTTCCTTCCAAGTTTTCAATAGAACCCCGTCTCCAGGTATGATCGTGGGGATGCCTTCCACTTGTCCACATGAGGGCAGCACCGCATCGCTATATTCCTGGATAGCCTGCTGTATAGGGCTTAGATTTTTTTCCTAAGACAGCAGTTTTGTTTGTTTGTTTGTTTGTTTGTTTGTTTGTTTGTTTGTTTGTTTGTTTGTTTTTAGGCAGCAGAGTGTCATTCTGTCGCCCAGGCGGGAGTGCAGTGGTCCAGTCTCGGCTCACTGCAACCTTCGCCTCTCGGGTTCAAGCAACTCTCCTGGCTCAGCCACCCAAGTAGCTGGGATTAAAGGCCCACGCCTCCATGCCTGGGTCATTTTTGTATTTTGGGGGTTTCGCCATGTTGGCCAGGCTGGTCCGGAACCACTGACCTCCAGTGATCTGCCCACCTCGGTCTCCCAAAGTGACGAGAGTGCAGCTGTGAATCACCGCGCCTGAGCCCTGGCTTAGATTTTGAATATATTGTGTATTAGACTGGGTTTCTGGTTTGGTTAACAGGTCTAAGGTCAGGAAGGGTCTCCCAGAAGTCTTTTCAAATGGACCAAGTTTTCTCTTTTCCTTGGGTGCCACTCGTATTCTCATGAGGGCTATAGGCAACAGAGTGTACCGAGGTCCAGAAGTTCCCTGGCACGGTTTCGCCAGGGTCTGCCTTAAAGTTTGATTAGTCCTATTAACCTTGCGTGAGGAGTGTGGCCTCCATGAGGAGTGGAGATGAAGTTTAATTTCCAAAGCTTGTGCTGTCTCTTGGGTCACAGTTACAAGAAAACAGGGCCCTCCGTCGCTCTGGAAGGAGCAGGGGAGGCCAAATCCTGTTATGAACTCTCGGCAGTGCCTTGGCCACTCCTGTAGCTTTCTCTGTTCTGGTGGGGAAAGCTTCTACCCATTCAGTAAAGGCGTCTACAGAAACTAAAAGGTATTTTAAAACCTGGAAGGAGGGCCTTTGGGTGCAGTGAATTTGCCAGTCCTCACCAGGATAGGTTCCTCACCACTGGACTGAGGTTAATAGAGGAGGGGACCTGTTTTGAGGTTAATAGAGGAGGGGACCTGTTTTGTCTGCCCACATGGCAATTTTGAGAGCAAAGTTCACAGGCCGGAGTCACCTTCTTATTGTGTAAGCACATGGTCCATCCAGGTGGTCATAGCGTCCTGCCCCACATGGAGGGAATTATGTACATTTCTAACAATTTTTCATGGGTGGCATTAGCAAGAGCTGCAAATCTATGAGCCTCCAACCCTCAGGATTCAGGGTCTTCTGATTTTCTTGAACCCATGCTTGTTTTCTGTAGTATAGGATCTATTTATATCAGAAGAATGGAGCCAAGCCTGGTAACTCGCATTTGTACATTTCACCACTTTGGGAGGCTAAGGTCAGCCGATCACTTGTGGTCAGGAGCCCAAGACCAGCCTGGCCGATGTGGCGAAACCCCGTCTTTACTGAAAATACAAAAATTAGACAGGTGTGGTGGCATGAGCCTGTAATACCAGCTACTCCGGAGGCTGAGGCAGGAGAATTGCTTGAGCGAGAGAGGTACAGATTGCAGTGAGCTAAGAGTGCGCCACTGTACTCCAGCCTAAGCCACAGAGCAAGACTCCATCTCAAAAAAAATAAAAATAAAAAAATAAGAAATAAAGGGAATGGGCAGAGAGGAAGAAGGCCAGCTGGGCTACAGCTTCCGTGGCTGACCTCCTAACTTCCCTGCCAGCCCTTCCATTGCCCAGTGTGACCGAGGAGTTTCTAAAACTAGCTGCACTTGATGGGGGATGAGGACCTCTAAGGTGTGTCTAAAAGTCAGCTTTAGGGCTTCCTCCACTAGAATGGCAGTGGCTGCGATTGTCCTAGGGCAACCAGGCTATCCACAGGCCATGAAGTTCATGTGCTTTGAAACGTAGCCAACTGGACCAGGTGGTTCTCCCAGTTTTTGGTGAGGAGGTCCTGTTTCTCTGCCCCATATAAGGTGCCTGGATGTTCCAAGTCGGGAATTTCCAGGGCAGGAACCTCAATAAGGGCCTTTGGTCATGTCTTGAAATGCCTTCGTTCGTTCTTCTTCCCGTTGTAAGATCGGTGTCGGGCCCTTTAGTGATCTCAGAGCGAGGATGAGCCGTTAGTCCAAATCCAGGAATCAGGATTCTACAGGACCATACATTGCAAGCAAAGTTCTGCGTTGTCTCTTGGTTTGGGAGCTGGGCAACTCTAGTGTTGCCTGTTTGCTTTTTCCTGAGAGCCGCCTTATCCCAGGGATTATAATATACCCTCAGTAAGTTACTCTTTGTTTGGTTAATTGTGCCCTGTTATTTGAAACTTTATATCTGCTTGTTCCAAGAAAATTTAAGACTGTGATGGTATTCTTGTCAGATGTTTCCTCAGCAGGGCTACACATTAAGATGGTATCTGCATAGTGTAGGACAGTGCCTTCCCTAAGCGGTAACTTTCAAAGATCTTTGCCTCGGGCTAGTGCAAACAGATGAGGGCTATCTTGAAAGCCCAGGAGCTATAACGCCCCGGTGTACTGTGCGTGTTCCGTGTATTTGGATCTGTCCACTCAAAGGCAAATAGAAACTGAAAGGACAGGTGCACTGGGATAAAAAGAATACGACATCTTTAATGTCTAGTACACTAAACCATTGGCAATGTCCCGGAATTTGGTTCACAAGGTATAAGAGTTCTCTGCTAAGGGATGAAGAGGGTTCCTGCCTCGTTTATGATTCTCAAGTTTTGTGCCGGTTAATATTCCCCATTTGGTTTTGTGACTGGTAGAATGGGAGTATTACAAGGAGATTGTCAGGACGCTTGTAGCCATGCTGTAAGAATCTAGAAATTTAGGGCTCCAATCCTTTCTTTGCTTCTAACATTAGGGAATATTTCTTTTTGTTGGGGTACCTATTGGGGTCCTATAGTTTAATGACCACAGGTTGAGCCCAAAGGACTCTTGTGAGCACCCTCTCGTTCCAGATGCAGGGTTTACTCGCTCTGAGATTGACAGACATAGAGAGGTGATCTGTTGGCCCTACAGTGAGGACCGTTTGGGAGGAACTGGTGCCTTTGAGTGGTATGATGGCCTCTATGTTATTTAATAATTCTCTGCCTAAGAGCAGGGCAGGACACTCAGGCATAAGTAAGAAAGAGTGTGCCATCAACTGATGTCTATACTGACATGTGAGTAAGGCATTAAAATAGTAAGAACGGGGTAGATTATTGACCCCAGTTATAGTACAACCTTTGGAGGTAAGTGGCCCAGCATGAGAAGTTAATACACAGTAGGAGGCCGGATTATCATTTAAAAAATCTGTGTTCTTACCTGCCACATCAAGGGTCAGCCAGGGTTCCAGATTGGGGACTGGAATGCTCCCTTCAGTGGGGGCTGTCTGGATCCCTGGGCCCCCTCAGTCTTGACTTAGTGCCATCTCGAGGGAGGATGCCCACTTTCCCCTTCGGGACGAAGGGAAATCCGTTCCCCAGTGGCTGTCTTGTTTACAGACTGGGCACGGCCCAGGGGCAGCTGTGTGCACTTTCTGTCCTGGTGCTCTGATTGCTTGGATTGAAGGCAGGCTCCTTGATGGCTGTTACCCTGTTGGTGATCGGTTTCCAAGCTTTGAGGTTCCTGGGGATGACTTGGAGGTTGCAGGTCACTACTGACAGAAAGAGCTATCATTTTAGCCTGGGCCTCATCTCACCTGTTCTTGCACCGGACTCTGCCTTCCTCCTCAGCCAGATTCCTATTATGAAATACTCAAAAAGCCACTTCTATCAATTGAGACATAGGCGTTTGTGGCCCTAATTATAATTTCTGTGGTTTTCTCCTGAGATCTGGGGTAGACTGGCTAATCAAGTTGGATCTTGGTAACACTTGGCCTTGAGCAGAGTCAGGGTCTAGGTTAGCATACTTTCGGGAGGCCTCCTCTACGCACCCCTGAAAGAGTGCAGGGTTTTCACCTTTTCCCTGTGCTTCGACTTTCTCATTGTTAACAGGTTTTGTAAGACATCGTCTGACCCTGCCAGGAGGCACTGGACCGTGGAGTCCGTCCCTATTCTTTATTCCTCCAGAACTGTTGTAATTCCAGTCTGGGTCCTGGGAGAGATCAGCAATAGCTGCCCCTTCATGGGTAGCCGGCTGGTCACCTGCCCTGCTATTCATGTATCTCCGACTGGCTAATCAGACTCTCTGCTGTTTCTGTGGAGTGCGGCAAGGGAAAGGACAACTTGTATACCCTTCCACGTTAAGTCAGAGGCCAAAATGAGAGCCTTGAATGTGATGGTCAATGCACTGGGTTCCTCTGAGAACCGGCTGAGGTTTTGCTTGCACTGGATTAGAACATTCACTGAGAATGGAACATGCACTCTAATGGTCCCTTCTTCATTTAGACTTCCTGTAAAGGGAGCAGTTTCTCTGGCCCTGGATGGTATGAAGTCCCACTGCAGGTTATTCCAACTGGGCTAGTTCTTACCGTACAAGGCAACGGAGAATAAAGAGGAGCATAAGACGGGGGTTGAAATGGTATTACATTCTACACAAGACTCGGATAGGATGGGTGTGCTGGGGACTCAGAAGGAGGTGTGGGCCCCTGAGGGCCCCTATGTGGAGCTGGTGTTGGACCGTGGGCCCTGGGGTCCCTTTCCCTTAATAAAAGATGATCTCCTAGTGCATCTGCGTGGTTTTCTGTCTTACTGGGTTTAAGTCCACGGGTGCTGCATAGAGCTGGGTTCTGTTCTGAGGCCATGAAGACTTGCACGTAGGGAACATCAGACCACTTTCCTGATTTGCACAGAAAAGATCAAGCTGTAGGATAGTGTTGAAGTTCACATTTCAATTCTCTGGCCCTTTTTCATTGTTAGCTGAATTGTATCCAGGCCAAACAGTGTTAGAAAACAAGGTAAGTTTTTTGTTTGTTTGTTTTTTGTTTCTTAGCTCACCTAACCAAATGGCATTCAGGTTTTTAAAACATACAGCCCAGGGATATTTTTAGTGTAAGTAGGGGAGATGGGTCCCAGGGAACCAAGAGAATCATTCAATGACAGACACATGTACCAATGTCCAGGAGGTTGTGGGTGTCCCCATGAGCCAATCTAGACCACAAAGTGGTACAGGGCAGTTGCTTGAATTCCCATGTGACTGAGGCCCTAGGAGGTCACAGGTGTTTGCCATGCATCATGCTAGGTCTCCCCAGAACTGGACATCTCCAGGCTCAACTGAGGTGGCCCCCACTGCCAGCTGGGGGACCAGATGTCTCACGGACAAGAATTTCCCTACCTTACTGGTTTACCATTTGTGATGCCCGATTATAATACATAGAATACCTGGATACAGTCCCTGCAACCAGGCATCTACATGACTGCACCTCTCTTTTTCAGCATAGAAAGTTTGTTGAAGGACAATCTGAAGGAGTATGAAAATGCATAAACCCTGGAGGGATAGGGACTCTTAACGTGGCCCTAGAAACAGAACGTTTTATAAACAGAAAACCAGATTAGAAAATAAATCACGGTAGCCACTAAGTGGCAGTCAGGTATTTGCAGAGCAACAACAAACGTCCTGAGTCTGAAATGCGGCCAGAAATATGTGACGCTAAGCAGCAGAGTGGCCTGAATATTGAGAGCAACCCACATGGTTCGTATAATTACGAATAGTACAGAAGTAGCAGCCAAAAGGAGAGCGCTACTTATATTCACATAAAGAATCAAAGCGATTTAACAACTTTTCTCCACAACTTCAATGAAACAACACTGGAAAAAGCAGTGATACGCAAGCAGGTAGTCTGGGACTGGTGAAAGGAAACGAAAGTCTGTACAGCAGGCAAAACTCTACCTGTGTCGCGGCACCAGAAATGCTGACAGCCGCTGTGAGAACTCGGTTCTTGTTTTCTTAGTGCAAGAATTTAACCAAGCGACACACGGCAGAGGAGATGCAGCACAGAACAATTTATTGCAATGGAAAAATAATATTTTCAAATTTAAGTGTAGAAAAGGGAATACACCCTGAGACAGAGAGAATTCAGGGTGGACTGCTTGAAAGCATGAGACAGTACTGGATAATACTGGGGAAATTCCCTTTACGGGAGCCTTGTATGAATATTCATAAGGAGGTGGGAAAGGTGTAGCTAGCAGGCATGTTCAGGGTGGTCCTCTGGGTGCACGTTTGCAGTAGCTGTCCATGCTCGTTCATACATCACAGGTCTCATTAGCATCTTAACTGTCCACCCGGGATGTGTTTTTGACTATTATAATGAGCAAAGGGTCAGTGTGAGGACAGGTGAAATCGAAACACAGAGGAAATTCCCGAATGAAGATAGCCTTACCTGAATGCGCTTCACTACAGTGGGGATGCTGAGCCTTATTGGTGTTGATTGTATATGCTCACCACGACTGCTATGTCCCAAGGATGTGGTCGCTTCCTTGACTCCCTATCCTGTCTCACTGTGTTTAGGTTATCATACCTTTGTATATAAAAGAATTTACCTCATGAAAGATCGCAAGAAATTATCGAAAGTCCACATGCTTTAAATTTCTAAATTTAGGCGAACTTACAGGTGTGTATAATGTTGTTACAGCTAACCATAGGCCATCATGGGTCTTACTGGTCGTAAAAATTCAAAACGAATATTTAATGTTTCTGGGAAATCGTGCTAAATCTCGTGAGAACCAAACAAGCAAACCGTGTATTCTCCCTTCTTGATTGTACACCAGATGTAACCAATTCTGAATGAATGTTTCAGACGATTAAGCATATTTACATTAACAACCATGTTATAACAATAGAAGAATTTTTTTAACTTCATTGAAATGAAAAGAGTTGGGTAGAGTCTAGTTTATAAAATGATTAACAAATTAGAATATTCTAATGGCATAAAAGTACTCAGAGCTAGGGATATGATAAGAGAGCACTTACAGCAGGTGTATCAAGAGTACATACCTGCCGGAATTTATGCAGAAGTAATTATGCCAAATATGAGACTCACTGGGCTCATTTTTTGCATGATTTCAATGAGTATAGGGAAATTCGTGTGTCTGTTCCTAATAATGCATTAAAGTATTTCTGGAAAATATATATTTATGTGAAGATATACTGGGCATCAAGATAACAGGCAATCGAGACACTAGAAACTAACTAATGATGCTTATCAACTATTAAAACACAAAACATGAAATGACATAAAACATTATGCCAAGCACCAAGGGGCTTGTCACATGTAGATTACAAAATTTCGTGGAACTTTTTTTGTTTAATAATGTTTTCTGCCAAGTAGAAGCAGTTAATAAAGCTCTATAATTTTTTTAAAACATAAGGAGGCCAGGTGCAGTGACTCAAGCCTGTAATCCAAGCATTTTAGGAGGCTGAGGTGGGTGGATCGCTTGAACCCAGGAGTTCAAGACCAGCCTGGACGACATGATACGATGCTGTATCTAAGAAAATTTATAAACATTAGCTACGTGTGCTGGTGCACACATGTAGTCCCAGCTAATAGAGTGCATGAGATGGGAGGATCACTTGAGCCCAAGAGGTCAAGGGTACAGTGAGCTGTGATTGTGCCATGGCACTCCAACCTGGGCAACAGATCAAGACCCTGTCTCAAAAAAAACCCCCAATAACCACACATACAAGAAAGCAAAGCTACATTTGTTTATAGCAAGTGGAAGAAAGAATCTTTGAAAGTATGTTTCATGGAGGTGAAAGTTTCACAAGATAAAAGAATGCATTTCCTTGATTTGAAAACATTGGGAACAGAAAAGTAGAGAAGTTAGAAATGTCCAAATCACCAGCTAAGAATATAGATCTTACTTCAGATTATTTTGGGAAAACTACAATGCAAACAGAAAGTAAGATGTTTACAGATGTCCTAATTTCATAGTAATAATGGAGATATGACAAGGTAAACAGTGTTTGGAATCTTTACATGGAGAAATATTACTTCCTATGAATACATCTGATCTACAAAAGAAGCCACTGATGTAACTTGTAAATATTTGGTTGATAGGTCTTGTAGATTTTCACCTACAATAATTAGTTTGAAGCAGAACCTAGTATCAATACTTTGTAACACATCAACATCAGGTTTGGATCTTGTAAAACTGAGTCACTAATCTCCCATTGCACAGTCTTATCCAAATTTAGCCCTAAAATTTTTATTAAACAATACCATTCACAGTGGCATCCTGCAAAAGGACTTTCGGTAAGCTGAGGTTGAAAAAAAATCACCTCAGATCATCATTTTGTCAAGAGAAATTGTCACACGTGGCAATTCTTCTCACTGAAAATGAGATCAACAAAGTAGTAAATTTTCAAAGTATGATGAGTTTGCTTCTATTAGAGCCAGAAAGTAAGATGTTAATAAATTCTATTTGGAGCATAAATAAAAATTCCAATTTAAAATAATGTTTCAGATGGGCCCAGTGTCTCACGCCTATAATCTCAGCACTATGAGAGGCCCAGACAGGCGGATCCCTTGAGTCCAGGAATTCAAGACCAGCCTGGGCAATGTGGCAAAACCATCCCTACAAAATATACAAAAACTAGCCACGCATGGTGGTGTACACCTGTAGTCTCAGCTACTTGGGAAGCTGAAGTAGGAGGATTGCTCAAACCCATGAGGTTGAGGCTGCAGTGAGCCATATTGTGCCACTACACTGCAGCCTGAGTGACAGAGCAAGACCCTGTCTCAATATATACATATATATATATGTATATATATATATATATACACACACACACATTCATACATATATATATATACATCATATATATATATAATGTATGTATATATATATATATATATATATGAGAGAGAGAGAGAGACGGAGAGAGAGAGAGAGAGAGACAGAAAGAGAGACAGAGGGTATTTCAATATCTCTGCGACAACTTTAATGCCCTGGAAACACTAATTGTTTAAAAAATTATGAAAACATGTTCATCGAGGTGCACATTTCCCCTGTGCTTCGGGCTCCAGTGTGACTCCGCACAGCACGAAGTGGGGGCAGGGGAGTACGGCTCTCCACATCCAGGCATGGTGAGCGACTCTTCCTGGAATATAAAAAGGAGAGAAATGGAAGAAGGTAGGGGTGGCTCTGAAAGCAGAGGTTTTCCCAGACCATCTCAGATGACATCTCACTGTCAACAGCTGTGTCAGAGGACCACCCACACTGCAAAGGGTCTAAAATGGAAAACGGTTTTTAAAAGTATGCCCAAAACAAAATCAGTGCTCCAATAGAGAGGAAGAAAGTGGAATGGGTAGTGTGCAGTTAGGTAGCAATGCCTGCCCACGAATGAGACGCTGAACCATGAAATGGATAGACTGACGGCCAGTTGTAGTGCTGTGATGAAAATAAGGGGCTGAACTCACTGAGGGTCTTACTTTAGACTGGATGACAAAATGGTCGCTCCGAGGGAGTGGTATTTAAGGAGAAATAGAAAAGATGACCAGGCATCGTGGCTCACGCCTGTCATCCCAGCACTTTGCAAGGCCAAGGCAGGTGGAGTGCTTGAAACAAGGAGTTCAAGACCAGCCTAAGCAACAGCAAGACTACATCTCTATAAAAAATGTTTAAATAAAATAAAGAAAAATGGACAAAATGAGAAAGACTGATTTGGGCAGAGGAAAGAACAACTGCAAAGGCCCCGCAGAAGACACATCCCTGTCATGTTTGAGGAACAGCAAAGAGGTCAGAGTGGCTTCAGCACAGGGATGGATGGGACAGGAACAGGTAGGTGTCCCCACGTGTGGTTGGGAATATGCAGCAGAGGCCTCACTATGCAAAGCTCTTTTAACGGCACTTTCTGTGATTGCCTCATCACTCCTTCTTGGCTGAAAGGTCTAAGATTATGGTTTGGGTTTTTGTTTTTTGGCCTCCATCCACAATATCCATCCTGCCCATCACGGACTTGAGACAGCCAAGGCAGAAGCCCATGATTCCTCCAGGTCCTCCAGAAGCCTCAGCTTGGGACTGGTTTTTCTGCCAACCTGCTAGCTGATGCACAGGGGATGAGGCCTCAGCCCGCACTCACAGCATTCCCTAAAGCACTTCTCTTTTGACTGGGTTTGGGACTGCGCTTCTGCTCAGTTTCCTTGACCAGTGCCTCTGGACCTTGTAAAATCTGGGGTCCACCAAACCTTTCATGTATTTTTCTAAATTCTGGAATTTCTATAACCTTGCAAATATTATTCCACTGGAGGCCCAAACCTGCTCATTGTGTCTCCTTTTTCTTACCTGTTTCTTAAAGAGATTGGCCAGGGAGAACCACCTGGACTGTACTCTTCCAGTAAGCTTGCTTGTTGGGATCTCAGCTGTCCGCTTAAGAAACACAATATTGAGGACCTAGGACCTGCCATCAAACTCTGGCCTTGTAGATGACAGATTCCCGTGTCCCCTGGGCACTGGCCCATCCTAAATCCTTCTTTCCAGTTCAGAAAAAAACCCACAGTGGTTTTCTGACTTCTGATGCAGGCACTACCACTTTGGGTTCAAACACAGGTTTGCAGAGCCCACTGCTGGCTGCATAACAGACACTGTGAAAAGGCAAACATCTATACACCCCTTTTTACATTTCTTGGGCATCACGTTTACTAATCTCCCTCACAAGTCTTGCAGAGCACTTGGAACTTTCTCGCATGGAAAGATCTCTGCATACATAATTTTACATTCTGTAACAACTTGTTCAGAAACGTCTTCATTCTGGCTCTGAGACGAATGCATTCCATACACTGGACATCCCCCTTGTGAACGTCAGCTTTAAGCAGAACATCAGGAATATTCGTGGACCTGCTACACATCTGCGGGCAAAACCTTGTGGGAACCATGCTTTTCCACTTTCGGAGGAGACCTACTTTAAAGCAAAAGCTCTTTTGAGAATCATCAGGTTGTATTTGGCATGGGAGTAGGGGAAGGGGGATTAGGCCACACGTTAGTGTCATCCCCCCTCACCAAGGCTCCTAAAAGCATCGGCTGGCTCCAGTGTTCCTGTCTTATTGTCCTCAGCCGTCAAGATTGGACTTGACCATCTACCGACACTGGGACTTGGTCTCAGTCTCCCCATCTCCTTTGGCCTGAACTTCCTCACCAGTAAAGTGGGGTGAGCAAATTCTACTGCGTGGATTCCTCAGCAGGAGTAAAAGAGGTGAGACATTCCAAGTATCTGTACTATGCCTGGGGATAGTTGGCACTCCGAAAATTTGTGGGCTAACGATGAGGGCAAAGATGAGTGACACTGGCTGGGCTCCACAAGGGCAGGCAACTTTGCTCTATAGGCTGTTCTGCTGATCCTCAGATCCTGGCCTGCAGGCTACCACAGATGATGAATAAATGAAAGAGATGTCAGATCTGGAGTGGAAAGAAAGTCACTCTTTCTAGACAAAAGGGAAGGGTCTATAGAATCGTATAAAACAGGAATGTTTGATGATGGAGTAGGGATAGAATGCTCAGTTCTAATAGCCACCTCTGTTTTCTCAATGCTTGAGCTAGAAAGGAGCCAGGTTAAGGAGGGCTCACCTAATCTGGCTTCCTGCTGTGTATGGCGTGGCATCGATAGGAAAACTATAAACATAATATCAAGTTAGAATTGTAAAAGGCAGCAAGATAATACAAAATAATGTGTACAAGAAACCTGTGAATGTTTGTTCTACTGTCCTACTTGTTTACTGCATGTACTCATTGTGCCAAGAGGTAAAAAGGTAGTTTCATTGTATGATCTCACTTGACCTCTGATGGCAAGATCTGGGATTTCCACGTGGTATATGCTTCTGTTTGATGATACAAATAATTCCCTAGAAACTGATTTGTGTATAGCTGTCCCTCTGGCGTTGTATGGGGAAAAAAAGTCTATGTTGCAGCTCAATCACTTCATTTAGTTTCCAGATGCTAGTGTCATTCACAATGTCTGTGAAGAGAAGATGGAAAACGGCCAGTCACAACCTGATGACACCTTGTCAACTGTTCCATTAGGACTTATTAATTGGGCAGAAGCTGGTGTGTCATCCATGAGTACCAGATATCTGTGTATGTTAGTTTATTAGTTGCACTCTCCTGCTTGGTTTCCATATGTACGCATACTGTAATGAAGGGAAAAAGGTGTTCTGTTTTATTATCTATTGTGAGCTCCATTTGAGGGTTTTCAGATGGCCACCTGGCATATCCTCCAGTTTCATGGGACGATTTCCTAGAAACTGAGCATCAGTGGGATATACAAGTGGGGTTGTCATAATGCACTTACCTCACAGCTCAACCTCTTCCTTTGAACAGAGGATGGAAACCCGCTAACCCCAAAATGATAACGTCTTATCAACTGGTCCACCATGGCTTGGTGATATGGTGGCAGCTGGAGTTTCATCCACGAGGACCAGGATCTGTGTATGTCTGCTTCTTAGTTGTTCCGTCCTACTTGGTTTCCATAAGCAGGCACATTTTCATGAAGGGTAGAAGGTTGGTTTGTTGTATAGTTTTTCTAGCCTCAATTTGAGGGGTATCAAATGGCTGCCTGGCATATGCTCTCCTGCATTCTTGGGTAATTTTACAGAAACTGACCATCAGAAGGATATGCCTGTGGGGTTGACATAATGCACTTAACTCACAGTTCAACCTCTTCATTTGGTTTCCACATTCTATCATGAATCACAATGTCCGTGAAGAGCAGAGGAAGAATGGCCAAACACAAATGGAGAAGGTCTCGTGAAATGTTCTATCAGGGCTTAAGAGTACGGCAGGAGCTGGCATCCCAGCGATGATTACCAGGCATCTGTGTGTGTTTTTTCATTAGTTGCCGTGTCCTCCTTGGTTTCCATATGCATGTGTAGTATCATGAAGGGAATAAGGTGATTTTGTTGAATTATCTTTCCTGGTCCCAATTTGGGGGGGATTTAGATCATTATATGGTGTATTCTCCTGCTTTATGGGATAATTTCCTAGAAACTGAGTATCAGTGGGATATACAAGTGGGGTTGACATAAAATGCACTTACCTCACAGCTCAACCTCTTCCTTTGGTTTCCAGATGCTATCATCAATCACCTCCAGACTTCCTTAGGTGCACCCTTCCATCTTATAAACAGTAACCGTGCATCATGATTATGGTGGTTGAGATAGAGGTTATCCATGGTCTTGGTAATATCAACTTTCATTTCCCAGGTCCATGTCAGTACAGCCACTGCTCACTATTCAATCTGCCAGCAGCAGAGACCAACACTGAGTACCCAACATGAAACCATGTCCCAGAGTGGTCTGTCCGCTTCCAGATAGCACTGTGATTTCTTGAATCTGCTTCCACAATTGAAGGGTCATCACTTTGATTTGCTCAAATGGACACTTATTCTGGATATGGATTTTCATTCTCACCTATGGTACTTCAAGAAAACAAACATTGTGGTATTAGGAAACGCTGTGTCCACCATCGTGGTATCCCACACTGTACCAGTTTTAAACAGGAATCTCACTTTACAGGAAATGAAGTATGGCAATAGGCCTATGGTAGCCAATTAGACTAGTCTCGTGATGTACTTCACCATCCTGAAGTGGCTGGCTCAATTGAACCGTGGAATGATCTTCTAAAGCCTGACTTGTAGTTCCAGCTTTGTGGTAGTGCCTTAAGGGTCTTGGCTAACAGTCTAGGAGGTGGCAATGCTGTATCCCAGCATCAAGTATATGGAGCTATTTTTCTATAGCCACATCTATGTCTTCAAGAATGAAAGAGGCAAGATGAGGGCCTCCTCTCACTATTACTTCTGGGTATCTAGTAGTAAAATTTTGCTTTTTGCAAACATTTGGCTCTGCTGGACTAGAGATCTTAGTTACAAATTGAGAGATTTGTTTTTAATAGCGGATCCAAAAATCATTCCATTGAAATGAAAGTTGGGTCTGCAAGCTGATCCCTTTGGAAAGTTCATTCTCAAACAAGAGACAAAGAAGGGGGTCCGCTACAGGCTGGGGTGACGGAAAATGACAATCAAAGGGAGATGGAGTTCCTACTACACCAGAGGCTAAGAAAGAGCATGTCTTATATGTCTAGAGAGCTTCTTAGTCCTCCTGTGTTTTGCGATTAGAGTTAATGGAAATTAGAGCAAATGAAAGTTGTGTCTGCAAACTGACCGCTTTGAACTATACATTCCTCTCAACCAAGAGACAAAGTAGGGGGCCTGCTACTGGCTTGGGTGATGGAAAGAAAAATGAATATTGGGTTCCTACTACACCAGGGGCTAAGGAACAGTATGTCCGATATGTCTAGAGAGCTTCTTAGTACTCCCATGTTTTATGATTAGAGTTAATGAAAACTTACAGCAACCCCATCTAGGCAGGACATCTAATGGTTCAGACTGTTCAGTAATGAAGGTTTGAGTCATTCTGCCAGACCAAGCACCATGAGCAGCTGACATGCTTTCGCCAGGGCAAAGGGAAAGAGAAATGGGTAGTGAAAGAAGGCAGTTATAAATACCAGTTACAACAAATGTTGGCTGCTGCAGAAACCACCGCTGTAATAGTATTTACTTGATGGGTCAATAATGTCTGCCAGCACAGGTGGGAAAATCAACAAACCAACAAATAAGTTATCCTTTCAAATGAAATGCTTAGGGAAAAAGACCAGTGTTTACTGACAGAAATTTCTTAGCCTCTGGGAGGCCATTTTATTCACTAACACATGCTAGGAGGCTTCAGCCATATCCTACTCTATTGTAAAAAACAGCAATTTGATTCTCTTTCCACCTCAATCATTAAAGAGATTATGCATTTAGGGTCTGATGTTCCTTCTTGGACAAGTAGCCAGACGTCATTTCTTCCAGTTTCTTCTCAAGGTGTGGAATTAAGTCTCCTCTCATATACCTGAAAAGAAAGAGACGTGACTTTAACCAAAAGAGAGCCAAAGAACCTATGCTGTAGGAAGCACTGTGGGAGATAGAAGGATGAAGTAACAGTCAGCATGGAGACAGAAATGCACCTGCATGGTAAGGGGTAGTCTAGCCAGGCAATAACAAATGCTGGCGAGGGTGTGAAGAAAAGGGAAGCTTCATACACTCTTGTTGAGAATATAATTTACTATGACAACTATGAAGAACAGTTTGGAGGTTCCTCAAAAACCTGAAAATGGAGCAATCATATGATCCAGTAATCCCACTGCTGAGTATACCCCCAGGAGAAAGGAAGTCAGTACACCGCAGAGATATCTGCACTCCCGTGTTGGTTGCTGCACCGTCCACAGTAGCCAAGCTTTGGAAGCAACCTAAGTGTCCACCAACAGCTGAATGGGTAAGGAAAACGCGGTACATATACACAAAGGAGTGCTGTTCGGCCATAGAAAAGAATGAGATTCAGTCTTGTGCAACAACATGGATGGAACTGAAGGTCATTACGTTAAGTGGAATAAGCCAGGCACAAAAAGACAAACTTCACATGTTCTCACTTAATTTGTGGGAGCAAAAATTTTAAACTGAACTAATGGAGATAGAGAGTAGAACGGAGGACTGCCAGAGGCTGGGAAGGTTAGTGGGGTGGGCAGAACTACAGATGGTTAATACATACAAACTATCTGATAGCATGACAGGGTGACTACAGCCAGTAATAATTTAATTGTACATTAAAAATAACAAGAGTATAATTGGATTATCTGTAACACAGAAAAATAAATGCTTGACGTGTTAGATGCCCCATTTACCTCGATGTGTTTATTACACATTGTTGTCTGTATCACAATGTCTCATATGACCCAGAAATATATGCATCTGCTATGTACCTACACACATTTCTTAAAAAGAGGTAATTAGCAAATACAAAGAGTGTCAATTGAGGGACAATGTCTACCTCCGACTATGGTAAGAATTGAATTCTCCATAGGCTTAAAAGAATGAGTTAGATTCAGACGACATTAACCTAAGTAATTGTGGAGACAGACGTAAGTATAAGTGAGGGCCAAGGTTTGAGAAATTCAAGGCACAGGCCGTTCCCCCATGCTCACCGCCAGTACTGTGTTGGACCCGAGTGCTTAAAGAAATTGGACAGTTCCTATCTCTACCTACCTTGCTGCTTCCTTGATGTTGGATTCAAAAAATTGTTTTTTGATTTCTATAGGTCCTTGCACTCCTTCAAGCAATTTGAAGATTTTTTCATATTCTGAAGATGTTTAAAAAAATCTTCAGTATTATCAAATACAAAGAAGAATAGAAGTGAATCTTGCTTAACCTATACCTCACTAATCCTGTTTCATGGGCTAAAATGTTTTAAATGCTTAAATCAAGATACCTGCACATACAAAATCTAAAAAATAAAAAAAGACACCTGCACCTACCTATGAATGAAAGTCTTGGAAACCATAACCCGGTGAGAAAAGAGAAAGAAAATGTGTACTGTGCTTTAGTCCAAAGACGAATTACCATAAATTATGGGTAAACTCAACTCTGGCAAGGAGTTAGCCTCAACAGACAACATGCATATCTTCTGAATTAAAGAAAGGGAGACTTCCTCAATTTTTTTAAAACAGACATTCTTATACTACTTACTTTGTCCAAAGCATTGAATTTCCTTCACTAACTGGTATTTTATATCAGCACTAATTTCTTCTCGGCTTTTTAGAAAAGGGAGTATTTCTCTGCATTTTAGGTCATCTGCAGAGAAATTGCTGGTAATGATTCTTTCTACAAGTGCATTTCTACCAGGTTTCTGCACCAGCCCATCTTTGCTGATGCCAGTGAAGTCATCAATCCGAGGATCCAGTTGGCTGGCTGGAATACCAACTCCTACCTTAAGCTCTGGTGGAACAAATTTTGACAAAAAGCCATCAGTTGGAGTTTCACCATGTTCTTTCCCCTCCACATAGACATCACGAACGACAGATCTGGAAACCGAACTGAGAAGTTGAGCTGTGGGAAATGTGTCTTTTATCACCCCTCTGGGTATATCTATGTGCTCCTCAGTTTCTAGGGAATTATTTATTTCATAGATGGGAGGTATACCAGGGGGAAATCCCAGGCCTGATGAATTGAGGCCAGGACACATAAAACAATAAAACCATTTCTTAGTTTCTGGCTCTATAAATACATATGGAAACCAAGTAAGACAGTATAACTCTAACAAACATTCACAGGTCCCTGGTACTCATCTGTTAGTGTCAGCTTGTTATGCTTTATAAGTTGAAAGCAGCAAGTTTCACTTGATATCATGATTTTTCAGGTTCACATACAAACTGCCACGCTTTACTCAGCTGGAAGCCGGAAAACTTGGATACACCTCAACCTGTCTCCTCTCTATGTCAAATATATTCTGAGAAAATATAGGCAGCTGTTAATGCTGAAAGTTCTATACCCACTCATCACCTAAAATCCCGTTTAGCATATGATCTTCCTCTTTCATCTTTCTGCCTCAGAAAAGTGACTTTCCTTCCACTCCAGGTCTGTCACCTCTTTCATTTCTTCATTCTCTGTGGCAGGCAGCATGCCAGGATCTAGGGATCAGTAGTAAACAGCCCAGAGAGCAACGTTCTCTGCCCTTGTGGAGTTCACACTCTCAAGGGGCAGTCAGACAGTACATACGTAATGAGGAAATGAAAGAAAGCAGCGTTAGGCAGGTGGTGGGGAAGACATCCACAGGCCTGTGGGAGACAGCAGCAGAGGGAGCCCCAGGAGCTGCCACTGGTTGGGCAGGGCCTTCTCAGGAGGTGCCCTTGGGCAGGGATTGGAGGAAGAAGTGGGGCTACCTGTGCAGAGGCAGAGGGGGATTTCCAGGCTGCAATGAGTCTAAGGGTATGGGCTGTAGTGAGGATGGACCGGGCACTATGGAGTGAAGGAGATAAGCAGAGAGAGCCAGGAGATGAATAGGACCCGTGTTAGTAGAGGGTGAAGAAGGCCTCGCAGACCAAAGCTGGTTTACGGTCTGTTCTGAGTGCTTAGGAGAGTTGGGGATGGATTTTCAGGAGTGATGTGGCATGATGTCATTTACCTGCCAACACGATGACCTGGCTGCAGGGTTGGAGGGTGTGCGTTAGATGGGGGCAATAATGGGAGACATGGAGATAGCACAGTAGCTCAGTGACTCATCATGGCAAAGTGGAATAGAAGGAGAGAGAAATGCTGGGATTCAAGGAATATTTACAGTGTTTAGAGAAGAGAAGAAAAAGAAAGGTAGAAAAAACGAATGATAGTGGCCGGAAGTGGTGGCTCATGCCTGTAATCCCAGCACTTTGGGATCATCTGAGGAGAGGAGTTCGAGACAAGTTTTGCCAACATGGTGAGACCGCATATCTACCAAAAATACAAAAATTTCCTGAGAATGCTGGCAGGTGCCTGTAATCTCAGCTACTCGGGAGGCTGAGGCAGGAGAATTACTTGAACTGGGAGACAGAATTTGCAGTGAGCCAAGATTGAAATACTGCACTCCAGCCTTGCTGACAAGACTGAAACTCTGTCTCAAAAAAAAAGAAAAGAAAAAGAAAACAGGGGCTCACTAGTAAGGATAAGAAAATTTTAAAAGTACACATTGTGGAAAATGGAAATCCTAGAAGGTTTCCATGAAGGAGCAAGTGAACAACTGTCAAATGCTGTTGTAAAATTTATGGGAATGCAAGCCAAAACTGTTGACCTTGACAAGGACAGGAGGGTAAGAGGCAGGAGGCCAGCTGCACTGGATACAGCACGAAAAGGAGGCGAGGACAGGCTGACTTACCCTTTTCCGTAGACATGGCAGAGCGTCCAATACCACCGTCTCCTGCTCCTTCTGTCCGTGCCGACAGGGCCATCTTCTGCCTTTTCTGATATGAAGGACTGTCAGATTCCCTGGGACGTTCAAACACATTTTCAGGTTCTACAGCCACCTTCTCTCCTTTATGGGTCATGGTTTCCTGAAATATATCAATGAACGCCTCCCACTCATGACAAAAATCTAACAACCACCAAATGGCAAACAGTCTGCATATGTGTATCCAACCAAGAATGTGAACCATTAATTTGACGTTTAATCATGAGCCAAAATTTACCAAGCCCCAAGAAACACTCTGTTCTCATGAAAAGAAACCTATTTTTAATGCATGCTAAGTTAAAAAGAAGGAAGATAGTTTAATCAAAATCAATGAGAATGATTGCAGAAAAGGCAGCGACCATCAACCAAATGTAGATTAAACTATTATTAACTCTTTGAAGATTATGAATCAATTTGTATCAACCGTTGTTAGAAAAAGGGATTCCTTTTCTTTGTCCTCATTTTAGGAGATTGATACAAACCTGGTAACAACATCTGACAAGGACTTTAGAAAAAAAGTAAATGACAAGATCAAGCCAAAACTACAAGCCAAGATCACCCTGAATTTAAACACAAGAATTCTAAACAAAAGTTTAGCGAACAAAATGCAAGAATACTTAAAAACAACGTACATCAACCATTGTCAAACATATTGCAGAAAGGCGAGATTGATTTCACATTTGAAAATCAATAAATGTAATGTACCACATTAACAAAAAGTAAAAAAAAAAAACAGGGAAACACCACAGGATTATTTTCATAGATGGGTCAATGTTTAACATTTATTCATGACAAAAACCATCAGTAACTTAGAAAAGAAAGCAACTCTCTAATGGTGGTAAGCATATGCACACACACAAAAAATCATGGTAAATACCATACTTAATAGTGACATATCAGTATTTTCTCCCTGAGTTTGGAAACACGACAAAAATATCAACTATCCATTCAGCAATTTACTGGAGAATCTAAGAAGTGCAGTGGCATCAGGAAGACATAATAGGTTTAAAAACTGGAAAGAAATGAAACTGTTATTATTCACATACAACACTGTTCTGTACATAGACAATGTAAAAGAATAAAATCATTAGGGTTAATAAACAAACTTAGTCAAGTTACTAGATATAATAAAAACCACTGGTATTTCTTTATAACTAATAGAAACAAATAGTTAGAATATGAAATTTCAAATGTCATTAAAAACAGCACCAGAAACATCAAATACTTAGGAATAAATCTAATGAAGATGTGCTGGAGCACTACACAATAATTATAAAACATCACTGAGAGAAATTCAAGGCTGCAGTAAATGGAAGAAATATTCTTTACATGGAATGAAAGACATTATTAAGAGATGTTACTGTTAATTCTCCCTGAATGATCATGCCAATCTTCCTTAAAATTCCACCATGAAAAATAAATTTTCCAAAAACTGACGAGCTGATAGTTTTTTAAAAAGTATATGGGAATTGCCAGCGCGGTGGCTCAAGCCTGTAATCCCAGCACTTTGGGAGGCTGAGGCAGGCTGATCACGACATCAAGAGACTGAGACCATACTGACCAACATAGTGAAACCCCGTCTCTACTAAAAACAGAAAAATTAGTTGGGCATGCTGGCTCATGCCTGTAGTCCCAGCTACTCTGGAGGCTGTGGCAGGAGAAGCACTTGAACTGAGGAGGCAGAGGTTGCAGTGAATCAGGATCGTGCCACTGCAGTCCAGCCTGTGTGACAGAGTGAGACGCTGTCTAAAAAAATAAAAAAGAAAAAAGTATATGGGAATTAAAGACTGGGAAAAGCCAAGACAATCTGTAAGAAGAAGAACTAATTTGGTAGATATACGCTACTATATATGAGATTTACTGTAAGGGTAGAGTAATTAAAACAGTGTAGTATTGGAGCAATGACAGACAAATACACCAAAGGAAGAGGACACAGAGTCTGGAAACACAAAAGAGCGAGATTTACCACAAAAGAGATTCTGTAAATCATTGTGGAAAGGGCTGTGTTTTAATAAATGCACTTTATAAATGCAGGGAAAATATAAACCTTGACTCTTATCTCATCCGCTCCAAAAACCATTATTAAAGATGGAGAGACAATCTAGTAAAACACTTGAGATATTATCTTCAGAACTATAGAATAGGCAAAGATGTTTCTAATGAGGATACAAAAGCACTAACCATAAAGAATGAATTGTTTAATTTGACATAATTAAATGGAAATTTTCTGTTCCTCCAAAGACACTACTAAGACAGTGAAAAAGCAAAGTATATTTGTAGATTACATATCACAGATTAGATTGTATAGGTTATATGTAAAAATATATATTAACCACACTCACACAAGCACACACACATATATATACGTATGTATGTATGTATGTATGACAAAAAACAAGTGGAATGCACAACATATCCAGAACTACACTTCAATTTTTAAGAAACAAACATCCCAATAAAACTTGAGGGGGAGCTGAATACACACTTCATGACTGTCACACTTAAATATGACTCTAATAAACACGTAAAACACACCCAGACTCTGGCTTTACTCCATTCAACGAGAATTTATTTGAGATGAATTTGAGACCTAGAAGAAAACAGAATATAATCGTCATGGCATTGGGCAAGGCAAAGATTTTTCTTAAAATGATAAAAAGCAGTAGCCATAAATAATACACTGAGTAATAAAATTAAGAGTCTGTTCATCAAAAACACTTTATCGAGACAGTGTAAAAGCAAAACAGATTTATAGAAGACATTAAAATTACATGTGTATTTTATCTATGTACATATATGCCTGTGTGTATGTGCGTATAACTGAAATCCGGAATATATGTAAATCCATTTTTAAAGTAAAAACATCTCAGTAAAATTTGGGGGTAGAGGCTTGAAAAGGAACCTCCTAAAGGGCACAGTTAAATGACAATAAATACATAAAAACGTGCTCCCAAACCATTAATAAACAGCTGGGATTGGTGGCTCATACCTGTAATCCCAGCATCTTGGGAGGCTGAGGCAGGTGAATCGCTTAAGCCAGAAGTTCGAGACCAGCCAGGGCAACTTGGCAAAACCCCTCTCTGCGTAAAAAAATTACAAAAATTAGCCGGGCTTGCCGGTGCATGCTTGTAGTCCCAGGTACTCCAGAGGTTGAGGCACAAGAATTGCTCGAGCCCGGGAGGTGGAAGTGCTGCTGTATCCACCCTGGGAGGCAGAGGGAGACCCCATTTCAAAACAAAAACAAGTATCAATCAATAAATAAACAGTAAATAAATTAATTAATTAAAACAATTTTTTAAAAGATGTGCTCAATCTCAATCGGCAGAGAAATTCAAGTGCAGACATAAGGAGAGACCACTGCACACCCATCAGAGCAACTGGAATGAAAGATTAACTGTACAGCGAGTGTGTGAATGTGGCACAGCTGGAATCTTCGAATATTTCTGTACACCGACTCCCACACAGACACCCCAGGCTGTAGCTGAAAGGTCAGATAGTATGCCGGGGAAGAGCTCCTTCAGAACTGAGATCAACCAATGGAGGAAAAGCACCCCAATCCGGGGCGGGACAGAGCTCCCAGGGTCAGGTGGCCTCCCTCATGGCCGACACAGAGCTCCCCGTGTCCCACCGTAGGCTTAGAGAATCCAAGGAACAAGCACCCCACTCCCCCGCAGCACCGGGAGACAGCACCCAGAGATAATTAAAAAAACCAGCACCAAGGGAAAGCATTTGGTAAGCATCCCCATCCGGGACGAGCAGAACCCAAGAAAGGCCAACACATCTTATCTGAGCATGAGCAACATCCAAAGACAAATGCACCCCACAGAGGACATCAGCGCTCGAAGAAGAG
Source organism: Callithrix jacchus (assembly GCF_049354715.1). NCBI lineage: Eukaryota > Metazoa > Chordata > Mammalia > Primates > Cebidae > Callithrix > Callithrix jacchus. The sequence goes on along the minus strand of NC_133524.1, from coordinate 132,004,204 downwards.
TCCCTCGCGGGCTGAGATAAAGCCCACGACAGTGACCCCACAGAGAGGTGATAGTGCGTCTGGGGCACAGACACCCCCACCCCGGCCCATGAACACGGGCAGAGTCCACAAGGCAGAGTCTCCCCTCAGGGCTGCGACTGAGCGGGGAAGACACACCCCTAAACCCGAGGCTGACACAGGCAACCAAGGCAGGATCCCTACGTCCTGGTTCAGGTGACTTCAGCAGAAAAAGTCGCTCGCATCACCTAGAGAGAGCCCCCGAGAAAACCCCCCAGTCCCACAACATAGCTGAGACTGGGTGCCGAAGTAAAATGTTCCCCCACGGCCAACACAGGCTCCCACGGCGGTGTCCTCAGAGCGGGAACACATAGCCCAGTGATCCGTACCACACACCCGACGGAGAGCACCCCAGAAAAGAGGCTTTCCTAGGACAAAGGAGCCTTTCCGGGGTGAAATGAAAGCATTCAGGGAAAAACTGCTCCACTCACAGTCCTGAAGCCCTGACCTTGCCAGAGAAGCGGAAGCGTCACATCACAAAATGGCAGTGAAACTGTTGTGGCTCCTCCCCCCCGGTTGAGCTTTCTAGCAAAGTGCCCTCTGAGAACTGTGGGAAATGTGCCCCCTAGGGCACCTGGGAGTGATGTGCATGGGTCGCGTCTCACCAGAAGCACAGATCCCGTAGTGACCAAGGCAGACGGAAGGAAGGGAAGCTGCCGGCCACTGGGAACCTGTTGGGGGCACCAGAGTCCAGAGGAGAAGCCTCGAACCCAGCAGGACCAAGCGCGCCAGCCCAGACAGACCGAGGAAGAGGAGCGCTCCCCTTCGCTGACTCTGGCGCCCTCTAAAGGCGGCCTTCTGTATCAACTGCACCGCGCACATAGGCAGAGGAACGCAGAACCTTCTCACTCTGCGGGATAAAAGGGTGAATTTGGAGCTGACAGGCATATATATCTTGTGATATATTTATCCGGCTTTGATAACGGAGTAATACTGGCCTCACAGAATGAGGTAGTGTTTCTTCCCGCGTTATTTTCTAGAAGACATCGCTAAGTGTTGGTATTATTTCTTCCTTAAATGTTTGGTAGAATTTGCAAGCGAAGCCACCTTGGCTTGGCTTGTATTTGTGGGGAGTTTTTAAATGACTAATTAAATCCCTTTTCATGCTATAGTCCTATTTCAGTAATTTGTCTTCAAGGAATTTTTCCATTTTGTCCAAGTTAATTTTTGGCAGAATGTTGTTCAGAATGTATTCCTTTTGATTTCTATAAGGTCAGTATTAATACTTCTACTCTTGATTTTCAGAATCTGTATAGTTTTTTTGTTTTTTCTTGGTCAGTCAAGCTAAATGGTTGTTGTTTTTTTTTTTTCACCTTTTCAGTGAACCAACATTTGACTTCATTCTTTGTTGTTTTTTTGTGGTTGTTGATTTTCTTCTACTTTAATTTTCATCATTCCCCTTCTTCTACTTGCTTGTATTAAATATATCAATTTAAAACTTCAGGGATAACAAATGACTTGTTTCATAAAACAGGCTTTTAAACCTTAGACATGTAGAAATGCTTATGCTATTGCAAGTAGTAATTGAGGCCAGGAAAGTTAATACAACACAACCACTTCCTACCCGTTTTGATAGTATGCATGCATATGAAAACCAAGTAGGAAAGTAATACTAACAAACAAAATTACTTGGATCCCTGGTACTCATCGATGAAATACCAGTGGCTGCCATCTTAAGCCCTGATGGAAAAGTCAACAACACATTCTCAGGTGCTGGTTGGACATTTTCCATCTTCTGCTCATGGACATTGTGAAAGATGGTAGCATCTGGAAACCCAAGGAAGAGGTTGAGCGCTGAGGTAAGTGCATTATGCCAAACCACAAGTACATCCCTCTGATGCCCAGTTTCTATGAAATTATTTCATAAATCAGGAGGATCTATCAGGTGCTGATCTGAGAGCCCTCAGATTTAGGCCAGAAATGATCATACAACAAAACCACGTTACTCCCTTCATGGCACTGTGCATGCATATGACCCAAGTAAGAAAGTACTACTTATAAGCAAACATACAAAGATCCCTGGTACACATGGCGGGAATACCAGCTGCTGCCATACAAATAAGCTGTGTCGGACCAGTAAACAAGACATGATCAGGTTGCGGTTGGCCATTTTACTTTCTCTCTATACAGATATTGTGAGACACAGTAGCATCTGGAAACTAAATGAAGTGATTGAGCTGCAACATAGATTTTTTTCCCCATACTTCCTCCAGAGGGACAGCTATACACAAATCAGTTTCTAGGGAATTATTTGTATCATCAAACAGAAGCATATACCACGTGGAAATCCCAGATCTTGCCATCAGAGGTCAAGTGAGATCATACAATGAAACTACCTTTTTACCTCTTGGCACAATGAGTACATGCAGTAAACAAGTAGGACAGTAGAACAAACATTCACAGGTTTCTTGTACTCATTATTTTGTATTATCTTGATGCCTTTTACAATTCTAACTTGATATTATGTTTATAGTTTTCCTATCGATGCCACGCCATACACAGCAGGAAGCCAGATTAGGTGAGCCCTCCTTAACCTGGCTCCTTTCTACCTCAAGCATTGAGAAAACAGAGGTGGCTATTAGAACTGAACATTCTATTTCTACTCCATCATCAAACATACCGGGGTTTATACGATTCTATAGACCCTTCCCTTTTGTCTAGAAAGAGCGACTTTCTTTCCACTCCAGATCTGACATCTCTTTCATTTATTCATCATCTGTGGTAGCCTGCAGGCCAGGATCTGAGGATCAGCAGAACAGCCTATAGAGCAAAGTTACCTGCCCTTGTGGAGCCCAGCCAGTGTCACTCATCTTTGCCCTCATCGTTAGCCCACAAATTTTCGGAGTGCCAACTATCCCCAGGCATAGTACAGATACTTGGAATGTCTCATCTCTTTTACTCCTGCTGAGGAATCCATGCAGTAGAATTTGCTCACCCCACTTTACTGGTGAGGAAGTTCAGGCCAAAGGAGATGGGGAGACTGAGACCAAGTCCCAGTGTCGGTAGATGGTCAAGTCCAATCTTGACGGTTGAGGACAATAAGACAGCAACACTGGAGCCAGCCGATGCTTTTAGGAGCCTTGGTGAGGGGGGATGACACTAACGCGTGGCCTAATCTCCCTTCCCCTGCTCCCATGCCAAATACAACCTGATGATTCTCAAAAGAGCTTTTGCTTTAAAGTAGGTCTCCTCCGAAGGTGGAAAAGCATGGTTCCCACAAGGTTTTGCCCGCAGATGTGTAGCAGGTCCACGAATATTCCTGATGTTCTGCTTAAAGCTGACGTTCACAAGGGGGATGTCCAGTGTATGGAATGCATTCGTCTCAGAGCCAGAATGAAGACGTTTCTGAACAAGTTGTTACAGAATGTAAAATTATGTATGCAGAGATCTTTCCATGCGAGAAAGTTCCAAGCGCTCTGCAAGACTTGTGAGGGAGATTAGTAAACGTGATGCCCAATGAAATGTAAAAAGGGATTTATAGATGTTTGCCTTTTCACAGTGTCTGTTATGCAGGCAGCAGCGCACTGTGCAAACCTGTGTTTGAACCCAAAGTGGTAGTGCCTGCATCAGAAATCTGAATAGCCACTGTGGTATTTTTTCTGAACTGGAAAGAAGGATTTAGGATGGGCTAGTGCCCAGGGGACACAGGAATCTGTCATCTACAAGGCCAGAGTTTGATGGCAGGTCCTAGGTCCTCAATATTGTGTTTCCTAAGCGGACAGTTGAGATCCCAACAAGCAAGCTTACTGGAAGAGTACAGTCCAGGTGGTTCTCCCTGGCCAATCTCTTTAAGAAGCAGGTAAGAAAAAGGAGACACAAAGAGCAGGTTTGGGCCTCCAGTGGAATAATATTTGCAAGGTTATAGAAATTCCAGAATTTAGAAAAATTCATGAAAGGTTTGGAGGACCCCAGATTTTACAAGGTCCAGAGGCACTGGTCAAGGAAACTGAGCAGAAGCGCAGTCCCAAGAAGCTGGGCCAACTCTAAAGAGAAGTGCTTTAGGGAATGCTGTGAGCGCAGGCTGAGGCCTCATCCCCTGTGCATCAGCTAGCAGGTTGGCAGAAAAACCAGTCCCAAGCTGAGGCTTCTGGAGGAACTGGAGGAATCATGGGCTTCTGCCTTGGCCGTCTCAACTCCGTGATGGGCAGGATGGATATTGTGGATGGAGGCCAAAAAACAAAAACCCAAACCATAATCTTAGACCTTTCAGCCAAGAAGGAGTGATGAGGCAATCACAGAAAGTGCCGTTAAAAGAGCTTTGCATAGTGAGGCCTCTGCTGCATATTCCCAACCACACGTGGGGACACCTACCTGTTCCTGTCCCATCCATCCCTGTGCTGAAGCCACTCTGACCTCTTTGCTGTTCCTCAAACATGACAGGGATGTGTCTTCTGCGGGGCCTTTGCAGTTGTTCTTTCCTCTGCCCAAATCAGTCTTTCTCATTTTGTCCATTTTTCTTTATTTTATTTAAACATTTTTTATAGAGATGTAGTCTTGCTGTTGCTTAGGCTGGTCTTGAACTCCTGGTTTCAAGCACTCCACCTGCCTTGGCCTTCCAAAGTGCTGGGATGACAGGCGTGAGCCACGATGCCTGGTCATCTTTTCTATTTCTCCTTAAATACCACTCCCTCGGAGCGACCATTTTGTCATCCAGTCTAAAGTAAGACCCTCAGTGAGTTCAGCCCCTTATTTTCATCACAGCACTACAACTCGCCGACACTCTATCCATTTCATGGTTCAGCGTCTCATTCGTGGGCAGGCATTGCTACCTAACTGCACACTACCCATTCCACTTTCTTCCTCTCTATTGGAGCACTGATTTTGTTTTGGGCATACTTTTAAAAACCGTTTTCCATTTTAGACCCTTTGCAGTGTGGGTGGTCCTCTGACACAGCTGTTGACAGTGAGATGTCATCTGAGATGGTCTGGGAAAACCTCTGCTTTCAGAGCCACCCCTACCTTCTTCCATTTCTCTCCTTTTTATATTCCAGGAAGAGTCACTCACCATGCCTGGATGTGGAGAGCCGTACTCCCCTGCCCCCACTTCGTGCTGTGCGGGGTCACACTGGAGCCCGAAGCACAGGGGAAATGTGCACCTCGATGAACATGTTTTCATGATTTTTTAAACAATTAGTGTTTCCAGGGCATTAAAGTTGTCGCAGAGATATTGAAATACCCTCTCTCTCTCTTTCTGTCTCTCTCTCTCTCTCTCCGTCTCTCTCTCTCTCATATATATATATATATATATATGATGTATATATATATGTATGAATGTGTGTGTATATATATATGTATATGTGTATATATATATATGTATATGTATATATATATATGTATATGTATATGTATATGTATATGTATATGTATATGTATATGTATATGTATATATTGAGACAGGGTCTTGCTCTGTCACTCAGGCTGCAGTGTAGTGGCACAATATGGCTCACTGCAGCCTCAACCTCATGGGTTTGAGCAATCGTCCTACTTCAGCTTCCCAAGTAGCTGAGACTACAGGTGTACACCACCATGCGTGGCTACTTTTTGTATATTTTGTAGGGATGGTTTTGCCACATTGCCCAGGCTGGTCTTGAATTCCTGGACTCAAGGGGTCCGCCTGTCTGGGCCTCTCATAGTGCTGAGATTATAGGCGTGAGACACTGGGCCCATCTGCAACATTATTTTAAATTGGAATTTTTATTTATGCTCCAAATAGAATTTATTAACATCTTACTTTCTGGCTCTAATAGAAGCAAACTCATCATACTTTGAAAATATACTACTTTGTTGATCTCGTTTTCAGTGAGAAGAATTGCCATGTGTGACAATTTCTCTTGACAAAATGATGATCTGAGGTGATTTTTTTTCAACCTCAGCTTACCGAAAGTCCTTTTGCAGGATGCCACTGTGAATGGTATTGTTTAATAAAAATTTTAGGGCTAAATTTGGATAAGACTGTGCAAAGGGAGATTAGTGACTCAGTTTTACAAGATCCAAACCTGATGTTGATGTGTTACAAAGTATTGATACTAGGTTCTGCTTCAAACTAATTATTGTAGGTGAAAATCTACAAGACCTATCAACCAAATATTTACAAGTTACATCAGTGGCTTCTTTTGTAGATCAGATGTATTCATAGGAAGTAATATTTCTCCATGTAAAGATTCCAAACACTGTTTACCTTGTCATATCTCCATTATTACTATGAAATTAGGACATCTGTAAACATCTTACTTTCTGTTTGAATTGTAGTTTTCCCAAAATAATCTGAAGTAAGATCTATATTCTTAGCTGGTGATTTGGACATTTCTAACTTCTCTACTTTTCTGTTCCCAATGTTTTCAAATCAAGGAAATGCATTCTTTTATCTTGTGAAACTTTCACCTCCATGAAACATACTTTCAAAGATTCTTTCTTCCACTTGCTATAAACAAATGTAGCTTTGCTTTCTTGTATGTGTGGTTATTGGGGGTTTTTTTTGAGACAGGGTCTTGATCTGTTGCCCAGGTTGGAGTGCCATGGCACAATCACAGCTCACTGTAACCTTGACCTCTTGGGCTCAAGTGATCCTCCCATCTCATGCACTCTATTAGCTGGGACTACATGTGTGCACCAGCACACGTAGCTAATGTTTATATATTTTCTTAGATACAGCATCGTATCATGTCGTCCAGGCTGGTCTTGAACTCCTGGGTTCAAGCGATCCACCCACCTCAGCCTCCTAAAATGCTTGGATTACAGGCTTGAGTCACTGCACCTGGCCTCCTTATGTTTTAAAAAAATTATAGAGCTCTATTAACTGCTTCTACTTGGCAGAAAACATTATTAAACAAAAAAAGTTCCACGAAATTTTGTAATCTACATGTGACAAGCCCCTTGGTGCTTGGCATAATGTTTTATGTCATTTCATGTTTTGTGTTTTAATAGTTGATAACCATCGTTAGTTAGTTTCTAGTGTCTCGATTGCCTGTTATCTTGATGCCCAGTATATCTTCACATAAATATATATTTTCCAGAAATACTTTAATGTATTATTAGGCACAGACACAAGAATTTCCCTGTACTCATTGAAATCATGCAAAACATGAGCCCAGTGAGTCTCATATTTGATATAATTACTTCTGAATAAATTCCGGCTGGTATGTACTCTTGATACACCTGCCGTAAGTGCTCTCTTATCATATCCCTAGCTCTGAGTACTTTTATGCCATTAGAATCTTCTAATTTGTTAATCATTTTATAAACTAGACTCTACCCAACTCTTTTCATTTCAATGAAGTTAAAACAATTCTTCTATTGTTATAACATTGTTGTTAATGTAAATATGCTTAATCGTCTGAAACATTCATTCAGAAATGATTACATCTGGTGTATAATCAAGAAGTGAGAATACACGGTTTGCTTGTTTGGTTCTCACGAGATTTAGCACGATTTCCCAGAAACATTAAATATTCATTTTGAATTTTTACGACCAATAAGACCCATGATGGCCTATGGTTAGCTGTAACAACATTATACACACCTGTAAGTTCGCCTAAATTTAGAAATTTAAAGCATGTGGACTTTCGATAATTTCTTGCGATCTTTCATGAGGTAAATTCTTTTATATACAAAGGTATGATAACGTAAACACAGGGAGGCAGGATAGGGAGTCAAGGAAGCGACCACGTCCTTGGGACATAGCAGTCGTGGTGAGCATATACAATCAACACCAATAAGGCTCAGCATCCCCACTGTAGTGAAGCGCATTCAGGCAAGGCTATCTTCATTCGGGAATTTCCTCTGTGTTTCGATTTGACCTGTCCTCACACTGACCCTTTGCTCATTATAATAGTCAAAAACACATCCCGGGTGGAGAGTTAAGATACTAATGAGACCTGTGATGTATGAACGAGCATGGACAGCTACTGCAAACGTGCACCCAGAGGACCACCCTGAACATGCCTGCTAGCTACACCTTTTCCCACCTCCTTATGAATATTCATACAAGACTCCCGTAAAGGGAATTTCCCCAGTATTAACCAGTACTGTCTCATGCTTTCAAGCAGTCCACCCTGAATTCTCTCTCTCTCAGGGTATATTCCCTTTTCTACACTTAAATTTGAAAATATTATTTTTCCATTGCAATAAATTGTTCTGTGCTGCATCTCCTCTGCCGTGTGTCGCTTGGTTAAATTCTTGCACTAAGAAAACAAGAACCGAGTTCTCACAGCGGCTGTCAGCATTTCTGGTGCCGCGACACAGGTAGAGTTTTGCCTGCTGTACAGACTTTCGTTTCCTTTCACCAGTCCCAGACTACCTGCTTGCGTATCACTGCGTTTTCCAGTGTTGTTTCAGTGAAGTTGTGGAGAAAAGTTGTTAAATCGCTTTGATTCTTTATGTGAATATAAGTAGCGCTCTCCTTTTGGCTGCTACTTCTGTACTATTCGTAATTATACGAACCATGTGGGTTGCCCTCAATATTCAGGCCACTCTGCTGCTTAGCGTCACATATTTCTGGCCGCATTTCAGACTCAGGACGTTTGTTGTTGCTCTGCAAATACCTGACTGCCACTTAGTGGCTACCGTGATTTATTTTCTAATCCGGTTTTCTGTTTATAAAACGTTCTGTTTCTAGGGCCACGTTAAGAGTCCCTATCCCTCCAGGCTTTATGCATTTTCATACTCCTTCAGATTGTCCTTCAACAAACTTTCTATGCTGAAAAAGAGAGGTGCAGTCATGTAGATGCCTGGTTGCAGGGACTGCATCCAGGTATTCTATGTATTATAATCGGGCATCACAAATGGTAAACCAGTAAGGTAGGGAAATTCTTGTCCGTGAGACATCTGGGCCCCCAGCTGGCAGTGGGGGCCACCTCAGTTGAGCCTGGAGATGTCCAGTTCTGAGGAGACCTAGCATGATGCATGGCAAACACCTGTGACCTCCTAGGGCCTCAGTCACATGGGAATTCAAGCAAGTGCCCTGTACCACTTTGTGGTCTAGATTGGCTCATGGGGACACCCACAACCTCCTGGACTTTGGTATATGTGTCTGTCATTGAACGATTCTCTTGGTTCCCTGGGACCCATCTCCCCTACTTACACTAAAAATATCCCTGGGCTGTATGTTTTAAAAACCTGAATGCCATTTGGTTAGGTGAGCTAAGAAACAGAAAACAAACAAACAAAAAACTTACCTTGTTTTCTAACACTGTTTGGCCTGGATACAATTCAGCTAACAATGAAAAAGGGCCAGAGAATTGAAATGTGAACTTCAACACTATCCTACAGCTTGATCTTTTCTGTGCAAATCAGGAAAGTGGTCTGATGTTCCCTACGTGCAAGTCTTCATGGCCTCAGAACAGAACCCAGCTCTATGCAGCACCCGTGGACTTAAACCCAGTAAGACAGAAAACCACGCAGATGCACTAGGAGATCATCTTTTATTAAGGGAAAGGGACCCCAGGGCCCACGGTCCAACACCAGCTGCACATAGGGGCCCTCAGGGGCCCACACCTCCTTCTGAGTCCCCAGCACACCCATCCTATCCGAGTCTTGTGTAGAATGTAATACCATTTCAACCCCCGTCTTATGCTCCTCTTTATTCTCCTTTGCCTTGTACGGTAAGAACTAGCCCAGTTGGAATAACCTGCAGTGGGACTTCATACCATCCAGGGCCAGAGAAACTGCTCCCTTTACAGGAAGTCTAAATGAAGAAGGGACCATTAGAGTGCATGTTCCATTCTCAGTGAATATTCTAATCCAGTGCAAGCAAAACCTCAGCCGGTTCTCGGAGGAACCCAGTGCATTGACCGTCACATTCAAGGCTCTCATTTTGGCCTCTGACTTAACGTGGAAGGGTATACAAGTTGTCCTTTCCCTTGCCGCACTCCACAGAAACAGCAGAGAGTCTGATTAGCCAGTCGGAGATACATGAATAGCAGGGCAGGTGACCAGCCGGCTACCCATGAAGGGGCAGCTATTGCTGATCTCTCCCAGGACCCAGACTGGAATTACAACAGGTCTGGAGGAATAAAGAATAGGGACGGACTCCACGGTCCAGTGCCTCCTGGCAGGGTCAGACGATGTCTTACAAAACCTGTTAACAATGAGAAAGTCGAAGCACAGGGAAAAGGTGAAAACCCTGCCCTCTTTCAGGGGTGCGTAGAGGAGGCCTCCCGAAAGTATGCTAACCTAGACCCTGACTCTGCTCAAGGCCAAGTGTTACCAAGACCCAACTTGATTAGCCAGTCTACCCCAGATCTCAGGAGAAAACCACAGAAATTATAATTAGGGCCACAAACGCCTATGTCTCAATTGATAGAAGTGGCTTTTTGAGTATTTCATAATAGGAATCTGGCTGAGGAGGAAGGCAGAGTCCGGTGCAAGAACAGGTGAGATGAGTCCCAGGCTAAAATGATAGCTCTTTCTGTCAGTAGTGACCTGCAACCTCCAAGTCATCCCCAGGAACCTCAAAGCTTGGAAACCGATCACCAACAGGGTAACAGCCATCAAGGAGCCTGCCTTCAATCCAAGCAATCAGAGCACCAGGACAGAAAGTGCACACAGCTGCCCCTGGGCCATGCCCAGTCTGTAAACAAGACAGCCACTGGGGAACGGATTTCCCTTCGTCCCGAAGGGGAAAGTGGGCATCCTCCCTCGAGATGGCACTAAGTCAAGACTGAGGGGGCCCAGGGATCCAGACAGCCCCCACTGAAGGGAGCATTCCAGTCCCCAATCTGGAACCCTGGTTGACCCTTGATGTGGCAGGTAAGAACACAGATTTTTTAAAAGATAATCTGGCCTCCTACTGTGTATTAACTTCTCATGCTGGGCCACTTACCTCCAAAGGTTGTACTATAACTGGGGTCAATAATCTACCCCGTTCTTACTATTTTAATGCCTTACTCACATGTCAGTATAGACATCAGTTGATGGCACACTCTTTCTTACTTATGCCTGAGTGTCCTGCCCTGCTCTTAGGCAGAGAATTATTAAATAACATAGAGGCTATCATACCACTCAAAGGCACTAGTCCCTCCCAAACGGTCCTCACTGTAGGGCCAACAGATCACCTCTCTATGTCTGTCAGTCTCAGAACGAGTAAACCCTGCATCTGGAACGACAGGGTGCTCACAAGAGCCCTTTGGGCTCAACCTGTGGTCATTAAACTATAGGACCCCAATAGGTACCCCAACAAAAAGAAATATTCCCTAATGTTAGAAGCAAAGAAAGGATTGGAGCCCTAAATTTCTAGATTCTTACAGCATGGCTACAAGCGTCCTGATAATCTCCTTGTAATACTCCCATTCTACCAGTCACAAAACCAAATGGGGAATATTAACCGGCACAAAACTTGAGAATCATAAACGAGGCAGGAACCCTCTTCATCCCTTAGCAGAGAACTCTTATACCTTGTGAACCAAATTCCGGGACATTGCCAATGGTTTAGTGTACTAGACATTAAAGATGTCGTATTCTTTTTATCCCAGTGCACCTGTCCTTTCAGTTTCTATTTGCCTTTGAGTGGACAGATCCAAATACACGGAACACGCACAGTACACCGGGGCGTTATAGCTCCTGGGCTTTCAAGATAGCCCTCATCTGTTTGCACTAGCCCGAGGCAAAGATCTTTGAAAGTTACCGCTTAGGGAAGGCACTGTCCTACACTATGCAGATACCATCTTAATGTGTAGCCCTGCTGAGGAAACATCTGACAAGAATACCATCACAGTCTTACATTTTCTTGGAACAAGCAGATATAAAGTTTCAAATAACAGGGCACAATTAACCAAACAAAGAGTAACTTACTGAGGGTATATTATAATCCCTGGGATAAGGCGGCTCTCAGGAAAAAGCAAACATTCCACACTAGAGTTGCCTAGCTCCCAAACCAAGAGACAACGCAGAACTTTGCTCGCAATGTATGGTCCTGTAGAATCCTGATTCCTGGATTTGGACTAACGGCTCATCCTCGCTCTGAGATCACTAAAGGGCCCGACACCGATCTTACAACGGGAAGAAGAACGAACGAGGGCATTTCAAGACATGACCAAAGGCCCTTATTGAGGTTCCTGCCCTGGAAATTCCCGACTTGGAACATCCAGGCACCTTATATGGGGCAGAGAAACAGGACCTCCTCACCAAAAACTGGGAGAACCACCTGATCCAGTTGGCTACGTTTCAAAGCACATGGACTTCATGGCCTGTGGATAGCCTGGTTGCCCTAGGACAATCGCAGCCACTGCCATTCTAGTGGAGGAAGCCCTAAAGCTGACTTTTAGACACACCTTAGAGGTCCTCATCCCCCATCAAGTGCAGCTAGTTTTAGAAACTCCTCGGTCACACTGGGCAATGGAAGGGCTGGCAGGGAAGTTAGGAGGTCAGCCACGGAAGCTGTAGCCCAGCTGGCCTTCTTCCTCTCTGCCCATTCCCTTTATTTCTTATTTTTTTATTTTTATTTTTTTTGAGATGGAGTCTTGCTCTGTGGCTTAGGCTGGAGTACAGTGGCGCACTCTTAGCTCACTGCAATCTGTACCTCTCTCACTCAAGCAATTCTCCTGCCTCAGCCTCCGGAGTAGCTGGTATTACAGGCTCATGCCACCACACCTGTCTAATTTTTGTATTTTCAGTAAAGACGGGGTTTCGCCACATCGGCCAGGCTGGTCTTGGGCTCCTGACCACAAGTGAGCGGCCGACCTTAGCCTCCCAAAGTGGTGAAATGTACAAATGCGAGTTACCAGGCTTGGCTCCATTCTTCTGATATAAATAGATCCTATAGTATAGAAAACAAGCATGGGCTCAAGAAAATCAGAAGACCCTGAATCCTGAGGGTTGGAGGCTCATAGATTTGCAGCTCTTGCTAATGCCACCCATGAAAAATTGTTAGAAATGTACATAATTCCCTCCATGTGGGGCAGGACGCTATGACCACCTGGATGGACCATGTGCTAACAGGTAAAGGCCTGGCAACCACAATAAGAAGGTGACTCCGGCCTGTGAACTTTGCTCTCAAAATTGCCATGTGGGCAGACAAAACAGGTCCCCTCCTCTATTAACCTCAATAAAGGTCCCCTCCTCTATTGACCTCAGTCCATTGGTGAGGAACCTATTCTGGTGAGGACTGGGAAATTCACTGCACCCAAAGGCCCTCCTTCCAGGTTTTAAAATACCTTTTAGTTTCTGTAGACGCCTTTACTGAATGGGTAGAAGCTTTCCCCACCAGAACAGAGAAAGCTACAGGAGTGGCCAAGGCACTGCCGAGAGTTCATAACAGGATTTGGCCTCCCCTGCTCCTTCCAGAGCGACGGAGGGCCCTGTTTTCTTGTAACTGTGACCCAAGAGACAGCACAAGCTTTGGAAATTAAACTTCATCTCCACTCCTCATGGAGGCCACACTCCTCAGGCAAGGTTAATAGGACTAATCAAACTTTAAGGCAGACCCTGGCGAAACCATGCCAGGGAACTTCTGGACCTCGGTACACTCTGTTGCCTATAGCCATCATGAGAATACGAGTGGCACCCAAGGAAAAGAGAAAACTTGGTCCGTTTGAAAAGACTTCTGGGAGACCCTTCCTGACCTTAGACCTGTTAATCAAACCAGAAACCCAGTCTAATACACAATATATTCAAAATCTAAGCCAGGGCTCAGGCGCGGTGATTCACAGCTGCACTCTCGTCACTTTGGGAGACCGAGGTGGGCAGATCACTGGAGGTCAGTGGTTCCGGACCAGCCTGGCCAACATGGCGAAACCCCCAAAATACAAAAATGACCCAGGCATGGAGGCGTGGGCCTTTAATCCCAGCTACTTGGGTGGCTGAGCCAGGAGAGTTGCTTGAACCCGAGAGGCGAAGGTTGCAGTGAGCCGAGACTGGACCACTGCACTCCCGCCTGGGCGACAGAATGACACTCTGCTGCCTAAAAACAAACAAACAAACAAACAAACAAACAAACAAACAAACAAACAAACAAACAAAACTGCTGTCTTAGGAAAAAAATCTAAGCCCTATACAGCAGGCTATCCAGGAATATAGCGATGCGGTGCTGCCCTCATGTGGACAAGTGGAAGGCATCCCCGCGATCATACCTGGAGACGGGGTTCTATTGAAAACTTGGAAGGAAGGCTCCCAGGCAGATCAACTTTTCTTTCTTCGTTTGTTTGATTTTTACTTCTTTTAAAATGACAGGGGCCCTAGTAAGTACTACTAACCACCCCGATGGTGGTCAAGCTGCAAGGAATAGCCAATAGGGTTCACATGGCCAGAATTAAAGGTTGCAGTACACATTTACGGGAACCAGGGGAAGCTACTAATGACACCTGCCAGCCCATAGAGGCTCTAAAGCTTCTGTTCAAGAACACAATTCCAGATAAAGCCAATCTGGAAGACAAGCAACATCTCATCTTTGTTTTCTTAGCACTGCCTGCCATACTCTAATGGCTTTTAGAGATAGTGGCCTGTCTGCTGGGGAAGTAATTAACCACAGTGTTCGTCTATTAAACAACTCACCCCTGGGCGCAGTGGCTCGGCCCATAATCCCAGCACTTGGGGAGACTGAGGCAGGTGGATCACCGGAGGTCAGGAGTTTTGAAACCAGCCTGACCAACATGGTGAAACGCCGTCTCGATTAAAAACACAAAATCAGCCAGGCGTGGTGGTGCATGCCTGTAATCCCAGCCACGTCAGAGGCTGAGGTAGGAGAATCACTTGAACCCAGGAGGCAGAGGTTGCAGTGAGGTGAGATTATACCACTGCACTCCAGCCTTGGCAACAAGAGCAGAATTGCATGTCAAAAATAAAATTTTGAAAAAATAAACTTAACCTTGTTGACTTTGGTTCACTACCAAAAGTTGGGGATATGCCAGACCTGGGCCCTTAGAAGACTGGCCTGGCATCCCAGCACATCTCCAGGGACAGACTCACTGGGCCAAAGAATGGGGATGTCAGGCCCGACGGTCAATGCAAAGGGATTTTATTCGGTCAGGTCCTGAGTTCCTTATCAACAGCAGTTCAAATGTCCCAAACAGAAAAAAAAAAATGCTTTCTTACATAACTTTTATTCACAGCAATTCCCTTTCTGCCTTTACAATAATTATGCCAGTGCTGTCACTTTCATGGAATTCCAAGAGAGACAGTGTAGCTGATACTTTGTCGCTGGGTCACCTATCTGCGTCAATACCTCTGCAGGAACTAAACTAATAAGTGGACACCTCACCCAGGAAACCAGTTCTTTGCTCTATTTCCTATCAATAAAGCTACAACCTCTAGATTTCGCTGAGGCCATCCTCTCACAGAAACCCCTTATTCACCTGATCTTAATATATGTCCCAGGGACTGTCAACATATCCTATCAAAAGATAACTATGCCTTGTGGTCAAACCCTAAAGGAGGAGCTTTAATTAAAGAACATATTAATGCCACTGCCCAACTCCAGCATTCATTTTTGGACCCAGTAACCACTACCAACTTGGCTGCACATAACCTTTCACTTACAGGCCACAAAACAGGAGACCCCTTTTATAGACCCTCCACTGCTTTCACCAGAGTAATGCAAAATATTTTGCAGCAGAAATTTCACCACCACAAGGAATGTTTGTGGTTTGTGGTACATCTGGGGTATATGAGATATTGTGATACAGACAACAATGTGTAATAAACACATCAAGGTAAATGGGGCATCTATCACCTCAAGTATTTATCTTTTGTGTTACAGATAAACTAATTATACTCTTGCTATTTTTAATGTACAATTATATTATTACTGACTGTAGTCACCCTGTCATGCTATCAGATAGATTTGTACGTATTAATCATCTGCACTTCCCCCCACCCCCACTAACCTTCCCAGCCTCTGGCAGTCATCCGTTCCACTCTCTATCTCCAGTACTTCAGTTGTTTAAGATTTTTGCTCCCACCAATAAGTGAGAACAGGCGAAGTTTGTCTTTTTGTGCCTGGCTTATTCCACTTAACATAATGACCTTCAGTTCCATCCATGTTGTTGCACAAGACTGAATCTCATTCTTTTCTATGGCCGAAGAGCACTCCTTTGCGTATATGTACCGCGTTTTCCTTACCCATTCAGCTGTTGGTGGACACTTAGGTTGCTTCCAAAGCTTGGCTACTGTGGACGGAGCTGCAACCAACACGGGAGTGCAGATATCTCTGCGGTGTACTGACTTCCTTTCTCCTGGGATTATACCCAGCAGTGGGATTACTGGATCATATGATTGCTCCATTTTCAGGTTTTCGAGGAACCTCCAAACTGTTCTTTATAGTTGTCATAGTAAATTATATTCTCAACAAGAGTGTATGAAGCTTCCCTTTTCTTCACACCCTCGCCAGCATTTGTTATTGCCTGGCTAGACTACCCCTTACCATGCAGGTGCATTTCTGTCTCCATGCTGACTGTTACTTCATCCTTCTATCTCCCACAGTGCTTCCTACAGCATAGGTTCTTTGGCTCTCTTTTGGTTAATGACACATCTCTTTCTTTTCAGGTATATGAGAGGAGACTTAATTCCGCACCTTGAAAAGAGACTGGAAGAAATGACATCTGGCTACTTGTCCAAGAAGGAACATCAGACCCTAAATGCATAATCTCTTTAATGATTGAGGAGAAAAGAGGATCAAATTGCTGTTTCCTACAATCGAGCAGGATATGGCTGAGGCCTCCTAGCATGTGTTAGTGAATAAAATGGCCTCCCAGAGGCTAAGAAATTTCTGTCAGTAAACGTTGGTCTTTTTCCCTAAGCATTTCATTTGAAAGGATAACTTATTTGTTGGTTGGTTGATTTTCCCACCTGTGCTGGCAGACATGATTAACCCATCAGGTAAATACTATTACAGTCGTGGTTTCTGCAGCAGCCCACATTGTTGTAGCTGGCATTTATAACTGCCTTCTTTCACTCCCCATTTCTCATTCCCTTTGCCTTGCGATGCCATGTCAGCTACTCATGGTGCTCAGTCTGGCATGATGACTCAAACCTTCATTACGGAACAGTCTGAACCATTAGATGTCCTGCCTAGATGGGGTTGCTGTAATTTTTCATTGACTCTGATCATAAAACACAGGAGTACTAAGAAGCTCTCTAGATATGTCAGGCATAGTGTTCCTTAGCCCCTGGTGTAGTAGGAACCCAATATCCTTGTTTTTTGTTTGTTTGTTTTTGTTTTTTACTTTCCATCAGCCGAGCCAGTAGTGGATCCCCTCAAGCCAGCCTCTTAGTTCAGATGAATGAAGAGTTCAAAGTGGTCAGCTTGTAGACACAACTTCCATTTCAATGGAATCATTTTTGGTTCCCCTGTTGAAAAAATTTCTCAATTCGTAACTAAGACCTCTAGTGCTGCAGAGCCAAAAGATTGCTTCTTGATATCAAAGTTTCGTTTTGCAGCACAAGAAGCAAAATTTTGCTACTAGATACCCAGGAGTAACAGTGAGAGAGGCCTGCATATTGCCTCCTTCATTCTTGAGGACATAGATGTAGCTATAGGAAAAATAGTTCCATATACTTGATGCTGCGATACAGCATTGCCACCTCCTAGACTGTCAGCCAAGCCCCAAATGCACTGCCGGGAAGGCATTTCTACCACTCAGGTTTTAAAAGATCATTGCACTGTACTATTGAGCCAACCATTTCAGCATGGGGAAGAACATCAGGAGACTCGGGTAATGCATTAGTATGATCTCATTGCCATATTCATTTCCTGTAAAGTGAGTTGCATGTTTAAAACTGGTGCAGTATGGGATACCACGATAGTTGATACAGCCTTTCGTTACAGCCTTTCCTAATACCACAGTGTTGGTTTTCTTGAAGCGCCGTGGGTAGGAATGAAAATCCTTATGCAGAAGAAGAGTCTATTTGAGGAAGATCAAAGTGATGCCCCTTTACCTGTGGAAGCTGACCAAAGTAATCACCGTGCCACCTGGAAGCTGACTGACCAGTCTGGGACATGGTGCCATACTGGGGAATCAGCGCTGGTCTCTGCAGCTAGCAGGTGGAATAGTCAGCAGTTATTGTAGTGAGATGGACCTGGTAAATGAAAGTTCATGTTGCCAAGCCCATGAAAAACCTCTATCTCAGCCACCATAGTCATGATGCACCATAACTGCTTAAAAGATAGCGGGGTGCAGCTAAGGATGTATGGATGTGGGTCAAGTAGCTTATTGTGGCCTTGGCGAAGACCACAGGTATATGGCTACCTCAGTTCTACAACTTTAAGAAGTTAGACCTGCCAGTAACCCAAATGAGCTTGAAAACAGTTTCTCTCTGAGTCTTCAATTAGTAACCAGCCTGGTTGATACCTTAACTTTGATTTTGTGAGACCCTAAGCAGAGAATCATATCCAGACTGCCTGGATTTCTGATCTACAGAACTGCTTATATATTTGCATTGTTCTAAGCCGCTAAATGGGGGATGATTTCTTTTGCCGCAGTAACAAACTAATACATGTGGTGCCTGCATATTCGGAAGTAACAAATGAAAATCAGTTATGATGTTTTTTATTATCTAGTCTACTGCTCACAGGGAATTACACATGAGACCACCGGTGTAGGATGAGAGAATTTTCTCTTTTTTCTGGGCCCAATCCATGCTAACAGGGTTTCAGTCACTTGTCAATGGGTCACGGTACTGAACAACATTGAGGAATGTACTAAAACAAGCATCTATTACAAAAAAACAAACCCCAAAGTTAACCTTGTTGACTTTGCGTAACTACCAAAACTGGGGATATGCCAGACGTGGATCCTTAGAAGACTGGCCTGGCATCCCAGCACATCTCCAGGGGCAAACTCACTGGACCAAAGAATGGGGATGTCAGGCCCAACAGTCAATACCAAGGGATTTTATTGCATCAAGTCATGGGTTCCTTAAGTTCCTCCTCTTAATTATCGACAGTAGTTCAAATGTCCCAAAAGGAAAATGTGCTTTCCTACATACCTTTTATCCAGAGCAGTTCCCCTTCTGCCTTTACAGTAATCATGCCAGTGCTGCCACTTTCGTAGAACTCCAGGACAGACAGTGTAGGTGAAACTTTGTCACCGGGTCACCTATCTGAGTCAATGCATCTGCAGGAACTAAACTAATAAGTGGACACCTCACCCAGGAAACTAATTTTTTTGCTCTATGATGTCCCTGGACTGGCACCACCTCTATTTCCTGTCAACAAAGCTACAACCTCTAGGTTTTGCTGAGGCCATCCTTGCATCAAAAGCCCTTGTTCGCCGCATCTCAACGTATCCCCCAGGGACTGTCAACATAGCCTGTCTAAAGATAACTCTGCCTGTGGTCCAACCCTAAAAGGGGAAGTCCATTGAAAGATCTTACTAATGCCGCCACCGAACTCTACCATTCATTAACGGGTCCAGTAACCACTGCCGACTTAGCGGCACAGAAACTTTCAATTATAGGCCAGAAAAAGGGAGACCCCTTTTATCTGCCCTCCACTGCTTTCACCCCTTTAATGCAAATACTTTTGCAGCAGAAATTTCAGCATCAAACAAATTTTGGGGGTTTGAGGATCTTCAGGATATCTACAATTACCCACTGTGGAAGGGGCGATGCTCTATCACTTACGTTTCCCTTATCTAACTTTCACATGGGCTAACACGTCTCTCCCTTTCCCCGTGTACCAGCATAGCAAGATTCAGCTCCCAGCAAGACCCTGTATTCCCTTAAGTTTACTACTGCCCTCTCTATGGGGATTATCATGGTCAGCTACGGGAGGTAGAGCCTCAACATCCAGCATAACCCGTTTGTGATGACGGTGGCCCTCCCACGAACGGCAGAGGGCCTCCCTACACTTCAACAGCAGCTGGACTCCCTAGCCATTATAGTCCGACAAAACCGAAAAGCCTTCAGTCTTCTCACAGCTGGTCAAAGACACACGTTTGCATGTGAAAGATGAATGCTCTTTTTACATCAGTCTGGTTTAGCCCAAGAAAGTATCAGAAATGTCATCAGCCAGGCAAACGAAATGAACACTTTAGGAACTTCCATGGGAACTGGAAGAATTAGCTATTGTCTGCTCTGCTCCCTTTAACACTGCCAGTCGTTAACTTACTTTTAGCTTTGACTTTTAGTCCCAGTGTGTTTAAAACGCTGATTTCTTACTCTCTTGCTTACAGCTTCTCCAGGTCCTTATGATGGTTTTGCAAGGCTTTCAACCTTGGGTTGCTAATGAGCTATCTCATGTCTTCCCCACCAGTCCAGTGAAACAGGTGGTTCCCACCCCGTAGGATCAGGCAGGAAGAGACGTTAGGGCCCAGGCTAGGCAGGGAGAATGCCCCACTCAGCAGGAAACAGCTTTAGAAGAACATTAAGAGGCCTAAAATAACACACGTGTATTATCCACAGATCTGCAAGTCAAGACCAGGAAGGCTCAACCGGCCTCTCTGCTGAGTCTCTCCCAAGGCCAACTCTAAATGGGCCGGCTGGGTGCTAATGTGGAGACTGTGGAATAATCCACTTCCGAGCTTATTCAGGTTATTGCTCATTTAGATCTAGTTCCTTAAGGTGGTAGGAGTGTGGTTCCCATGTTTTGGTTGGCTGTCATCCAGGGACTGCTTTAAACGCTTAGAGCCACCTATACCTTCTCGGGAGCACTGCTTTATCCTCAAAGAAGGCCTGCTGTGTCACATCCTTCTTGTGCTTTGACTCTCTTAGCTCTTCTTCTGCTCCTGCTTGAGGAAAATGCTCCGCTTTTCAAGCATTCCGCTGCCAGGTCTGGCCCAGCCACACCACACTCATGTCTCAATGTTAACTGACTTGAGACCTTAATTCTCCAGCAAAATCCCACCACAGCAGTATTAGGATTAGTGCTTGATGGAGTATTCAGGAGATGGGAATCTGGGGAATCAGACTACAGCTGTCTCAGTCAGCTCCAGCTGCTATCACAGAATACCACAGACTGGGTGGCTTCATCACCAGGCATTTCTTTCTCATCGTTCTGGAGGTTAGAAGTCCAAGATCAGGATGCCAGCGTGCTCAAATTCTGGTGGGGGTCCTCTTCCTGGCTTGTAGTCAGCCACTTTGCTATATCCTTACATTTTGAAGAGGCATGGAAGAACAAATTCTCTTTTCTCTAATCAGAAGGGCATTAATCTCATCATAGGGACCCAGCCATCATGACCACATCTAAACCTAATGACCTCCCAAACAGTCTACCTCCAAATATCATCCCATTGGGATTTAGGGTTTCGTCGTATGAATTCTCAGAGGTCACACATATTCAGTCCGTTCATAATGCCTGTCAACCACGCAAGCCAGAAGTGGGCAGCCGCATTACGACAGGACCAACTGGGATAGCCCTGAAGGACAGTGGAGAAGGGAAATCCTCCCAGAGGAAAGAACTTTGAGCATTGCTCCTGTGTGGAGGAGAGATGGCCAGACTTTTAAGTGTGTATCCTTGTACAGGCTGTGTCTCATTTATTGGCCGAATGATTAGGGACTTTGAGGACACATGATTGAAAATCTGTGACAAGGAGGTCTGGGGAAAAATATGTGGACAGACCTGTCCGAGTGGACATTCAATGTGAAGATATTTGAGTCTCATGAGAGTTCTCACCAAAGGGTAACCTCAGCAGAGCAGAATTGCAATAATCTGATGGATAAGATACCTATCATCGAGATATTAATTAGCCTCTTTCTCTAACACTTGTGTCATAACCACACAGGCTCACAGAGTGGTCCAGGTGACAGGCATAGAGATTATGCTTCAGTAGCACCGACTTCCACTCACCAAGG
The DNA here is from genome assembly GCF_049354715.1 of Callithrix jacchus. Lineage (NCBI taxonomy): Eukaryota > Metazoa > Chordata > Mammalia > Primates > Cebidae > Callithrix > Callithrix jacchus. The sequence goes on along the minus strand of NC_133524.1, from coordinate 131,982,427 downwards.
CCAACCTGTCTACAGTTGATAGAGACATGAAACAGCCAAGGGTCCCTAGTGAAATCCCGCCATCAAGCCCAAAGTGGCCCGAAGGTTGAAAAATCGGACTGCCCGTCCCAAATGAAACCCGCGACTGAGAGGAAGAACTGGCACTGCTTGTTCACCCTTTCCCAACTGATTATTTCTTAAGAATGCCCACACTTCCACTGGGAGAACAGGGCGGAGCCACAGGAAGGTTGCGCCTTGTGCAGGGGTAGCGGTGGGAGCCTGGTCTCTTTGGTGACTATGTGGTGGCCCCGAATGAATCTGGGAGGTGGTAGCCTGTTAATAGGACTCCCTCTCACTTTGCTGAGAGTCTTTTTCCTTTTCACCCAATCAATTCCGCTCACACCTTTCAATGTGTGCGCGAACCGAATCTTTCCTGGTCATGTGAAAAGAACTCAGTTTTAGCTGAACTAAGGAGCAAAATTATACAACACAGCCATTGTTGTATGACTGCTAGTGTACAACCTGCCAGAAACAGAGCAACACTGAGCCTCTTATATGGCACCTGTCTCCAGGGTGATCAGTCAGCTACCAGATGGCAGGTAGGACCTTCCTACATTGGACCATTTCCATTATGGAAGGGACAGGGCTGTGTTCTTACTCAAATAAGACAGTTATTCTGAATATGGATCTTCTTTCCTGCCAACAGTACTTTGAGAAAATCAACATTCGTGCACTTGGAAAAATACCTTATATACCATCAAGGTATTTGTCACAGAATCACCTCTAAACAAGGCAGTCACTTCACAGAAAATTTAGTGCAGCAATGGGCCCGTTTTCACAGGAAATCACTGGAATAACTGGTCTTATTTTTTATATTCTCCTCTCCCCCCATGATCTTTTTTTCTTTTTTGAGATGATACTGTGCTTCCCACGCTGGTCTTGAACACCAACTCAGCCTCCCAAAGTCTCCGCCATTATCCGAAAGCGACCGGATCAACAGGACAGTGGAATGGACTTGTGGAACTGTTACAGTGCTAGCCAGTTGGCAGTACCTTGCAGGTCTGACAAATTACTTTTAGGAAGCAATGTCTGCTGTATGTATGCATCCAACATACTTTGCTTTCTCTCCCATAGTCAGGATTCATGGGTCCTAGAATCAAGGGGTATAACTGGGAGTGTCTCTACTCTCTATTCACCCCTGTGACCCACTAGCAAAAATGCTTCCTATTTAGGCACTGCTGACCTAGAAGTCTTATTTCCAAAGGAAGAATTGCTTGTGCCAAGGGACACAACAGTGATTCCATTGAAAAGAGATTCATACTGCCAGCTGGCCATCTTGGTCTCTTCATCACTTTCCATCTAGAGGCAAAGGAGGGGGTCATCTACTGGCTTGGGATGATGAACCTGACGATTAAAGGGGGACTAATTGAACTACACCAGGAGCTAAAAAAGGGTGTGTCTGTTGTGTCTAGAGAGCTTCTAAGTCCTCCCATGTTTTTTGATTACACTTAATGGAAAATTACAGCAACCCAATCCAGGCAGGGTATCTAATGGTCCAGACTGTTCAGTAATGAAGGTTTAAGTCATCCTGCCAGGCCAAGCACCATGACCAGCTGACATGCTATCTCAGGGCAAAGGGAATGGGAAATGAGCAGTGAAAAAGAGACAGTTATAAATACCGGCTACAACAATGTGAGCTGCTGAAGAAACCAGGACTATAATACTTCATACCTTGGTGAGTTATTAACTCATCCCCCTCCTCAGGTGGAAGAACAAACAAACAACAAAAGTACAGCTTTTACTATCAGAGATTTATGAAACTTTAAAAGCTCCCACTTATTTTTCTTAGCTTCTGGAAGGGAATTCTCTTCACTTCAAACTACAGGGAGCTTCAGCAATAACTTGTTCCACCCTACAGCATACCTCCTTGTTTCTCCTTGGTCTTTGCACTAATGCAATTATTTTTTCCTCATGTGCTTAACTTTTCTGAGATGGCAGTGGGAATCTATTTCTTTAAGCGCCTTCTTGAGTGGCTGAATTCACACAACTTTTTTAAACCTGAAATTAAAGAGGTATTCCGTTAACCAGAGGATACCTACAGCATCTATGATATGTAAGAAGTAGTAGTGGATAGAAAATAGAGTTTACAATCTACATGCAAATAGAAAATGCATCCTATGGAAAAATACAAACTAGAAAAATATGAAGTGAGTCACCTGAGGGCCCATGCCCACTCCCAGATTATGATAAATTTGGAAGGCTCCATGGCATTAGAAGGAAGTGTTAGAATAAGACAATATCAACCTACATGCCTGTGGAAATAGCATGAACTATGACTGAGGGCCAGGGATTAGGAAGAACAAGACATGATTTGTTCCTGCTCCTGTCCCAACTTGGGCACAAGTGCTTGAAACAATAGAAGAGTTTCCTTTTGCACCTACCTTGCTGCTTCCTTGAGGGTAAATTCAACAAATTGTCTCTTGACTTTCAGAGATCCTTGTACTTCTTCTTCAAGCAAAATGAAAATTCTTTCATAATCTGAAGATATTTTAAAAATTATTATTTCTACAATTATAAAAATGAAATAGACCTCAACCTTAGTGCATCCGCTAACACAGTATACATTTTTAAATGGGCTACAATGTTACATAGTGTTTGTGTTTTGCATGTTTAAATCACAGCTTCTGTATATTACTAAGGAAACTATCATGAACACTAACAAAAAGCACTTAAGCAGATGTATTAGAAATTTTCAGTGAAATTAAGGAGAAGCCATGCTAAATTATATACAGATCCAATTCAGCTAAACAATGAGCTCAAGAGGCAGCGTAATTGTGTTCTAAATCATAGAATGAGAGACTTCTCAGGCTTTCATTGATAGACATTCTTGCACTACTTACTTCGCCCACACCTTCGAACTTCTTTCATTAATTGATATTTTACATCATCATTAAATTTCTTTGCCATAGCAGGAGATATTTGTGGCGTATTTGGCAGTTTCCATTGAAGACATTGCTGTGACTGGTGAGTCACCTGCAGAGACATTGTTGTTTTGGGTTCCTACCACAAACTCATTGCATTAATTTTGTAAAGCAGCTCATCTTTGCTGAGACTAATGAAGTTATAAGAGAAAGAATCTAATGGTTTGGGTGGCATATGCTCTCCTGTCATATTTATACTCTCTAGTGGAGCAGAATCTGACAGGAAGCCATCAGGAGGGGTTTGGCCATATTCCAACTCCTCCTCCTTGATATGGTTAATGACAGTAGCATTTGGAAACCAAATGTAAAAGCTGAGCTGCGAGGTAAGTGCATTATGTCACCCCCACAGGTATATCCCTCTGCTGCTCAGTTTCTAGGAAGTTACCTCATAAAGCAGGCGAATAAACCAGGTGGCTATCCGAGACCCCTCAAACTGAGCTCAAGAAAGGCAATACAACAAAACCACCTACTTCCCTGCAGGACACTATGCATGCATACGGAAACCAGGTAGGACAGTACAACCAATACACAAACATACACAGATCCCTGGTACTCCTGGATGAAGTACAAGCTCCTGACATATTACTACGCCCTGGTGGAACCACTGACAAGGAGTTATCAGGTGCTTCTGGGCGGTTTTTCATCTTCTCCTCATGGAGATTACGATTGTTGGTGGCGTCTGGAAACAAAATGAAGAGGTCGAGCTATGAGGCTAAGTGCATAATGACAACCCCACAGGTATACCCCACTGATGCTCAGTTTCTAGAAAATTATCCCGTAAAGCAGGACGATATGCCAGGTGGCAATCAGAGAACCCTGAAATTCAGGCAAGAAAAGATAATACCACAAAACCACCTTCTTCCCTTGATGACACTATGCATGAATATGGAAATCAACTAGGACAGTACAACTTATAAGAAAACATGTACAGATCCCTGATACTCATGGCTGGAAAATACCAGCTCCTGCCATATTAATACACCCTGATGCAACAGTGGACAAGAAGTTATGAGGTGCTGGTTGGACTTTTTGTATCTTCCCTTCACAGACATTGTGAGGGATGGTAGCATCTGGAAACCAAATGAACAGGTTGAGCTGTGAGGTAAGTGCATTATGTCAACCCGGCAGGTATACCTCTCTGATGTTATGTTTCTAGGAAATTATTTCATAAAGCAGGAGAGGATATGCCAGGTGACGATCTGAGATACCTCAAATTGAGCTCATGAAAGACAATATAACAAAACCACCTTCTTCCCCTTATGACAGTATGCATTCATATGGAAACCAAGTAGGACAGTACAACTAGTAAACAGATGTACACAGATCCCTGGGACTCATGGCCGGAATACCAGCTCCTGCCAAATTAATACGCCCTGGTGTAACAGTGGACAGCAAGTTATCCGGTGCTGGCTGGCTGTTTTTAAAGTCTTTTCGCCGACATTGTGAGTGACGGTAGCATCTGCAAATCTAATGAACAGGTTGCATTGTGAGGAAAGTGCATTATGTCAACCCCACTGGTATATCCCTCTGATGCTGAGTTTCTAGGAAATTATAGCACAAAGCAAGAGGACATGCCAGGTGGCAACCTGAAACCCCTTAAATTGAGCTCACGAAAGATAATAAAACAAACCACTTTCCCCTCTTCATGACATTATGCATGCATATGGAAACCAAGGAGGACAATCCAACTTACAAGAGAACATACAGAGATCACTGGCACTCATGGCTGGAATACCAGCTCCTGCCATATTAATAAGCCCTGGCAGAATAGCTGACAAGATGTTATTAGGTGCTGGTTGGCCATCTTCCATCTTCTCTTCACGGACATTGTGAGTGACGGTCGAGTCTAGAAACCAAAACAACAAGTCAAGCTGTGAGGTAAGTGCATTATGTCAATAACATGTATGTATGCCTCTCATGCTCAGTTTTTAGGACATTATCTCATAAAGCAGAAGGATATTCCAGGTGGCGATCTGAGACCCCTCAGATTGAGCTCACAAAAGATAATACAATAAAACCACCTTCTTCAACTTATGACACTGCATGCATACGGAAACCAAGTAGAAACAACGAGTAAAGAAACATACACTGATCCCTTGTACTCGTGGGCGGAATGCCAGCTCCTGACAGATTAATAAGCACTCATGTAATGGTTGGCAAAAAGTTATCAGGTGCTGGATGGCCATTATTTATCTTCTCTTCACAGATATTGTGAGTGACTGTAGAATCTGAAAATCAAATGAAAAGGTTGAGCTGTGAGGTACATGCATTATGTCAACCCCACAGGTATGTCCCTCTGATGCTCAGATTCTAAGAAATTATTTCATAAATAAGGAGAAGATATGCCAGGTGGTGATCTGAGATCACCCAAATTGAGCTCACAAAAGAAAGTACAACCAAACTACCTTCTTTCCTTGATGACACCATGCATACATATGAAAACAAAGTAGGACAATCCAACTTACAAGCAAATGTACACAGATACCTGGTAACTCATGGATGAAATACTATCAGCTTCCATATTAATAATCCCAGGTAGAACTGTTTACAAGACGTTATCAGGTACCGGTTGGTCATTTTGCATCTTATCTTCACGGACATTGTGAGTGAGAGTAGGATCCGGAAAATATAATAGGTTTAAAATTTGGAAAGAAATAAAACCATCATTAGTCACAGATGATATTGCTCTGTACATAGAAAATGTCAAACAGGCCAGACGTCCTCCAAGATGGATGAATAGGAACAGCTCCAGTCTGCAGTTCCCAGTGAGAGAGCGACAGAAGATGAGTGATCTGTGCATTTCCAACTGAGATACCAAGTTCATCTCATTGGGACCGGTTAGACAGTAGGAACAGCCCAAGGTGGGTAAGCCGAAGCAGGGTGGGGCATTGCCTCACCTGAGAGGCACAAGGGGCCAGAGTACTCTCTCTCCCAGGCAAAGGAAGCAATTAGGGACTTTTCTGGACACTTCAGTACTCCGGCTCAGATACTGCACTTTTCCCACAGTCTATACAACCTACAGACCAGGAGATTCCCTCTGGCACCTACAATGCCAGTGCCCAGGTTTCCAACATGAAACTAGGCAGCCATTTTAGTCAAGTGGCACCTGGAACGCCAACGAGAGACAACTGCTCATTCCCCCTGAAAAAGGGTGCTGAACCAGGGAGCCAAGTGAGCTGGCTCAGCAGGTCCCACCCCTACGAACACTAGCAAGCTAAAATCCACTGGCTTGAAATTCTCGCAGCCAGCACAGCAGTCTGAGTTTGACCTGAGATGTTCGAGCTTGGTAGGGGGAGGGGCACCCACCATTGCTGACGCTCCAGTAAGAGGTTCCACATTGCTGTGTAAACAAAGCCACCAGGAAGTTTACACAGCAGCTGGGCAGAGCCCAGCATGGCAGCTCAGCAAGGCCTCTCTGCAGGCAGACTGTCAAGCAGATTCCCTTCTTGCTGGGCAGGGCATCTCAGAAAAAAACAAAAGAGGGCAGATTGTCAGGGACTTGCAAAGCTCCCAGCTTCCTGGGATAGAGCACCTGGGAAAAGGGACGGTTGTGGGTTCAAATTCAGCAGACTTAAACATCCCTGCCCAGCAGCTCTGAAGGGAGCAACGGATCCCTCAGCACAGTGCTTGAGCTCTGTTAAGGGACAGGCTGCCTCCTCAAGTGGCTCCCTGACCCCCCGTGTATCCTGTGAGTCACGTCATACGAGAGAGCTCTGGCTGACATCAGGCAGGTACCCTTTTGGGACAAAGCTACCAGAGGACAGAACAGGCAGCAATCTTTGCTGTTCTGCAGACCCCACTGGTGACTCCCAGGCAAGCAGGGTCTGGAGTGGACCTCCAGCAAACTCCAGCAGACCTGTAGCAGAGGAGCCTGACTGTTAGAAGGAAAACTAACAAACAGAAAGAAATAGCTTCAACATAAACAGAAAGGGCGTCCACTCAGAAGCTCCAGCCAAAAGTCACCAACTTCAAAGACCAAAGGTAGATAAATCCACAAAGATAGGAAGGATCCAGCACAAAAAGGCTGAAATCACCAAAAGCCAGAATGCCTCTTCTCCTCCAAGGGATCACCACCCCTCACCAGCAAGGGAACTAAACTGGATAAAGAATGAGTGTGATGAACTGACAGAAGCAGGCTTCAGAAGGTGAGTAATAACAAACTTCTCTGAGCTAAAGGAGGATGTTCTCACCCAATGTAAGGAAACTAAGGATCTTGACAAAACGTTAGATGAAATGCTAACGAGAATAACCAGCATTGAAAAGAACATAAACGACATGACAGAGCTGAAAAACACAGCACGAGAACTTCATGAAGCATATACAAGTTTCAATAGCCGAATCGATCAAGCAGAAGAAAGAATACCAGAGATTGAAGATCAACTCAATGAAATAAAGTGAGAAGGCAAGATTAGAGAAAAACAGTGAAAAGAAATGAACAAAGCCTGCAAGAAATATGGGATTCTGTGAAAAGACCAAATCTATGTTTGATCAGTGTGTCTGAAAGTGATGGGGAGAACAAAACCAAGCTGGAAAACACTCTTCAGGATATTATCCAGGACAACTTCCCCAGCCTAGCAAGGCAGGCCAACATTCAAATACAGGAAATACAGAGAACACCACAAAGGTATTACTCGAGAAGAGCAACTCCAAGGCACATGATCGTCAGATTCACCAGGGTTGAAATGAAGGAAAAAATGCTAAGGGCAGCCAGAGAGGAAAGGTCAGGTTACCCACAAAGGGAAGCCCATCACACTCACAGCAGATCTCTCAGCAGAAACCCTATAGGCCAGAAGACAGTGGGGGCCAATATTCAGCATTCTAAAAGAAAAGCATTTTCAACCCAGAATTTCATATCCAGCCAAACTAAGCTTCATAAGCGAAGGAGAAATAAAATCCTTTACGGACAAGCAGATGCTGAAAGATTTCATCACCAACAGGCCTGCTCTACAAGAGCTCCTGAAGGAAGCACTAAACGTGGAAAGGAACAACCAGTACCAGCCATTGCAAAAGCATACCAAACTGTAAAGACCATTGATGCTGTGAAGAAACTGCGTCAACTACTGGGCAAAACAACCAGCTAGCATCAAAATGGCAGGATCAAATTCACACACAACATTATTAACCTTAAATGTAAATGGAATAACTGCCCCAATCAAAAGACACAGACTGGAAAATTGGATAAAATGTGGGTTTGTTATAAATAGCTCTTATTTATAAATAGCACACCCATCAGTGTGCTGTATTCAGAAAACCCATCTCTTGTGCAAAGACACACATAGGCTCAAAATAAAGAGATGGAGGAAGATTTACCAAGCATTGGAGAGCAAAAAAAAAAAAAAAAAAAAAAAAAAAAAAAAAACAAAACAAAACAAAACAAAACCAGGGGTTGCAATCCTAGTCTCTGATAAAACAGACTTTAAACTGACAAAGATCAAAGGAGACAAAGAAGGGCATTACATAATGGCAAAGGGATTAATGCAACAAGAAGAGCTAACTATCCTAAATATATATGCACCCAATACAGGAGCACCCAGATACATAAAGAAAGTTTTGATGGTCTACAAAGAGACTTAGACTCCCACACAATAAGAGTGGGAGACCTTAACACACCACTGTCAATACTAGATGGATCGGTGAGATGGAAAATTAACAAGGATATCCAGGACTTAAACTCAGATCTGGACTAAGCGGACCTAATAGACATCTACAGAACTCTCCACCCCAAAACCACAGAATATACTTTCTTCTCAGCACATCATCGCACTTATTCTAAAATTGACCATATAATCGGAAGTAAAACACTCCTCAGTAAATGCAAAAGAATGGAAATCATAACAAACAGTCTGTCAGACCACAGTGCAATCAAATTAGAACTCAGGATTAAGAAACTCACTCAAAACCGCACAACTACATGGAAACTAAACAACCTGCTCCTGAATGACTACTGGATAAATAATGAAATGAAGGAAGAAATAAAGATGTTCTTCAAAGCCAATGAGAAAGAAGACAGAACATTCCAGAATCTCTGGAACACATTTAAAGCAGTGTCTAGAGGGCAATTTATAGCACTAAATGCCCGCCAGAGAAGTGAGGGAAGTTATAAAATCAACACCCTAACGTCACGATTAAAAGAACTAGAGGAGCAAGATCAAACAAATTCAAAAGCTAGCAGAAGGCAAGAAACAACTAAGATCAAAGCAGAACTGAAGGAGAGAGACACAAACAATCTTTCAAAAAATGAATGACTCCAGGAGCTGGTTTTTTGAAAAGATCAACAAAATAGACAGTTGGCTAGCCAGACTAATAAAAAAGAAAAGAGATAAGATTCAAATAGATTCAATAAAAAATGATAAAGGGGATATCACCACTTATCCCACAGAAATACAAACTACCATCATAGGTTACTACAAACACCTCTATGCACATAAACCATTAAATCTAAAAGAAATGGTTAGATTCCTGGACACTTACACCCTCCCAACACTAAACTAGGAAGAAGTTGAATTCCTGAATAGACCAATAACAAGGTCTGAAGTTGAGGTTGCAATTAATAGCCTACCAACTAAACTATGTCCATGCCAGATGGGTTCACAGCCGAATTCTACCAGAGGTACAAAGAGGAGCTGGTATCATTCCTTCTGAAACTATTCCAAACAATATAAAAAGAGGGAATCCGCCCTAACTAATTTTTTGAGACCATCATCATGATATTAATACCTGGCAGTGATACAACTAAAAAAAGAAAATTTCAGGCCAATATCCATGAGGAATATCGATGCAAAAATCTTCAATAAAATACTGGCAAACCAAGTCCAACAGCACATCAAAAAGCTTATCCATCATGATCAAGTTGGCTTCATCCCAGGGATGCAAGGCTGGTTCAACACCTGCAAATCTAACCCATCACATAAACAGAACCAAAGACAAAAACCACATACTTATCTCAATAGATGCAGAGAAGGCCTTCAACAAAATCAACAGCCCTTTATGCTAAACATTCTCAATAAACTAGACATCGATGTATCATATCTCAAAATAATAAGAGCTATTTATGACAAACCCACAGCCAATATCATACTGAATGGGCAACAACTGGAAGCATTCCCTTTGAAAACTGGCACAAGACAAGAATGCCCTCTCTCACCATTCCTATTCAATGTAGTATTGGACGTTCTGGCTAGGGCCGTCAGTCAAGAGAAAGAAATAAAGGGTATTTAAATAGGAAGAGAGGACGTCAAATTGTCCCTGTTTGCAGATGACATGATTGTATATTTAGAAAACCCATTGTCTCAGCCCCAAATCTTCTTAAGCTGATAAGCAACTTCAGCAGTCTCAGTATACAAAATAAATGTGCAAAATTCGCAAGCATTCCTACACACCAATAATAGACAAACAGAGAGCCAAATCATGAGTGAACTCCCATTCACAATTGCTACAGAGAATAAAATACCTAGGAATACAACTAACAAGGGATGTGATGGACCTCTTCAAGAAGAACTACAAACCACTGCTCAAGGAAATAAGAGAGGACACAAACAGATGGAGAAACATTCCATGATCATGGTTAGGAAGAATCATACTGCCCAAAGTAATGTATAGATTCACTGTGATCCCCATCAAGCTACCAATGACTTTCTTTACAGAATTGGAAAAAACCACCTTAAACTTCATATGGAACCAAAAAAGAGCCCACATAGCTAAGTCAATCCTAAGCAAAAACAAAAGCAAAAAACAAAAAACTGGAGGCATCATGCTACCTGACTTCAAACTATATTACAAGGCTACTGTACTTAAAACAGTATGGTACTGGTACCAAAACAGAGATATACACCAATGGAACAGAACAGAGGTCAGAAACAATGCTACACAACTACAACCATCTGATCTTTGACAAACCAGACAGAAACAAGCAATGGGGAAACGTTTCCCTATTTAATGAATGGTGTTAGGAAAACTGGCTAGCCATATGCAGAAAGTTGAAACTGGATCCCTTCCTTACACCTTATACAAAAATTAACTCTAGATAGATTAAAGATTTAAACATGAGGCCTAACACCATAAAAACTCTAGAAAAAAACCTAGGCAATACCATTCAGGACATAGGCATGGACAAGGACTTCATGATTAAAACACCAAAAGCAATGGCAACAAAAGCCAAATTAGACAAATGGGATCTAATTAAACATAAGAGCTTCTGCACAGCAAAAGAAACTATCAATAGACTGAACCAGCAACCAATAGAATGGGAAGAAAATTTTGCAATCTACCCATCTGACAAAGGGCTAATATCCAGAACCTAAAGAGAACTTAACATTTACAAGAAAAAACCCAAACAACCTCATCAAAAAGTGGGCAAAGGTTATGAACAGACACTTTTCAAAAGAAGACTTATATGCAGCCAACGAACATATGAAAAAAACCTCATCATACCAGTCATTAGAGACACCACATTGAGATACCATCTCAGGCCAGTTAGAATGGCGATCATTAAAAAATCAGGAGACAACAGATGCTGGAGAGGATGTGGAGAAATAGGAATGCTTTTACACTGTTGGTGAGAGTGTAAATTAACTCCACCATTGTGGGAGACAGTGTGACAATTCCTTAAGCATCTAGAAATAGAAATACCATTTGACCCAGCAATCCCATTACTGTGTATATACCCAAAAGATTTAAATCACTATTATAAAGACACATGCACACATATGTTTATTCTGGCACTGTTCACAATAGCAAAGAATTGGAACCAACTCAAATGCCTATCAATGATAGATTGGGTAAAAAAAAATGTGGCACATACACACTATGGAATACAATGCAGCCATAAAAAAGGATGAGTTCATGTCCTTTTCAGGAACGTGGATGAAACTGGAGATCATCATTCTCAGCAAAGTGACACAAAAACAGAAAACCAAAGACCACATGTTCTCACTCATAAGTGGGTGTTGAACAATGAGAACACATGGACATAAGGAGGGGAACATCACATACTGGGGCCTGAGGGTGTGGGGGGCTAGGGGAAGAATAGCAGGGTGGGGGGGATTGGGGAGGGATAGCATTATGAGAAATATCTAATGTAGATGACGTGGCAATGGATGCAACAAATACCACCATGGCATGTGTATACCTATGCAACAAACCTGCACGATCCGCACATGTACCCCAGAACTTAAAGTATAATAAATAAATAAATAAGAAAATGTAAAACAATAAAATCATTACAGTGAATGAGAAAATTTAGTCAAGTTACTAGATATTATAAAAATGACTGGTATTTCTTTATAATTAATAGCAACAAATAATTAGAATATAAAATTTCAAATGTCATTAAAAACAGTACCCAAAACATCAAATGCATAGGAATAAATCTAATCAGAGGTTGCAGTGAGCCGAGATCACACCATTGCACTCCAGCTTGGGCAACAAGAGCAAAACTCCAAAAAAAAAAAAAAAGAAATAGAATGATGCTGGTAGATATACCCTATTAAATATGAGATTTCTCATAGAGTAACTAAAACAGTGTGATATTGGAGAAATGACTGGCAAATACACCAAGGGAAGAGGACACAGAAGCCAGACACAATCTGGAAATACAAAACAGCCAGATTTACCACAGAAGAGCTCCTGTAAAACACTGTGGAAATGACAGTGCTTTATAATAAATGCACTTCATAAATGCAGGGAAAATACAAATCTTGAATCTTACCTCATCCCACTCCAAAACATTATGGAAGATGGATAGACAATCTAGTAAACACTTAAGATATTATCTTGACAAGTATAGAATGGGCGAGGATGTTTTTAATGAGGGTAGAAAAACACTAGCCGTAAAGAATGAATTGTTTAATTAAACATAATTAAATGGAAAACTTCTATTCCTCAAAAGACACTATTAAGACAATGAGAAAACGAAGTATATTTGTAGATTACATATTGTATAGTATATAGGTTATACATATAAATTTATATTAATTACACACACCCTCACACACACACCATATATGTGCATACACACACATATACACACGCATATACGTATATGCGTGTGTATATGTGTATACACACATATATTGGACAACAACTGAGTGGGATCCAGAACATATCCAGAACCATAAATCAATTTTAAAAAACCAACATCCCAATAAAATTTGGGGGGGAAAGCTCAATATGCACTTCATAAGAGTCATACTCTAATATGACTTTAATAATCACATCAAATACACCCGAACTCTGACTTTACTCCATTCCATGAATATTTATTTGATATGAATGGCAGATCTAGAAGAATACTTAGAATATTATCATCATGGCATTGAGTGATGCAAAGATGTTCTTAAAATAAAAAAAAAGGACTAGCCCTAAATAATGTGCTGATTAATAAATTTAAGACAATCTGTTCATCCAAAACACATTTTTGAGATAGTCCGAAAGCAAAATAGATTTGTAGACGATACGAAAATTGCATATGTATTTATATATATATATATATATATATATATATATATATACACACGTATGTGCCTGTTTATAACTGAAATCCAGAATATATGTAAACTACAAATCCATTTTTAAAATACAAACATCTCAACAAAATTTGGGGAAAAAGACCTGAGAAGTAACTTCTGAAAAGACGTAGCTAAATGGCCAATGAACACATAAAAAGGCACTCCCCAAAAACTCAATAAATAGCTGGGCGCCATGGCTCAGGCTTGTAATCCCAACACTTTGGAAGGCTAAGGTAGGCGAATCACTTGAGCCCAGGAGTTGCAGACCAGCCTGGGCAACTTGGCGAAACCCTGTCTCTACCAAAAAATACAAAGATTCGGTGGGCTTGGTGGCATGCACTTGTAGTCCTAGCTACTTGGGAGACTGAGAAAATAGAATCGATTGAACCCAGGAGGTTGAGGTTGCAGTGAGCCGAGATCATGCCACTGCACTCCAGCCTGGGCGAAAGAGGTAGACCCCGTCTCAAAAGACAAAAATCAAGAAATAAAAGTATTTTTAAAAAATACAGTGCTCAATCTCATTAATCAGCAGAGAAATGCAAGTGTAAACATAAGGAGAGATCACTGCACACCCATCAGAATGGCTGGAATGAAAGACTAACTGGCTGCGCGGTGGCTCAGGCCTGTAATCCCAGCATGTTGGGAGGCCGAGGTGGGCCGATCACGAGGTCAGGATATCAAGACCATCCTGGCCAACATGGTGAAACCCTGTCTCTATGAAATACAAAATATTAGCCAGGTGTGGTGGCTTGCGCCTGTAGTCCCAGCTACTCCAGAGTCTGAGGCAGGGGAATCGCTTGAACCCGGGAGTTGGAAGTTGTAGTGGGCAGAGATCACACCACACCACTGTACCCCAGCCTGGGCGACAGAGTAAGACTCCGTCTCAAAAAAAAAAAAAAAAAAAAAAAAAACGAAAAGAAAAGAAAGAGAGAGAGAAGGAAAAAGGAGGGAGAGAGAGAAAGAAAGAAAGAAATAGAGAAAGAGAGAGAAAGAAAGACTAACTGTACAGGGATTGAGCCAATGTGGCACAGCTGGAACTTCTGAATATTTAACTCTGATTTCCACACAGACACCCAAGGCTGTGGCCCAAAGGTCAGACAGAACCCAAAATAAGAGGTCCTTCAGGACTGAAATCAACCAACGGAGGAAAAGCACCCCACCCCAGGGTGAGGCAGAGCTCCCAAGGTCAGGTAGCCTCCCTCATGGCTGACACGGAGCTCCCCGAGTCCCACCATAGACTTAGATAATCCAAGGGATAGCACCCCCCTGCCCCCATGGCACCGGGAGACAGCACCCACGGATAATAATTTTAAAACCCGGCACCAAGAGAAAGCATCCGGCAAGCGTCCCTACTGGGGATAAACAGATCCACAGAAAAGCCAACACATCCTAGTTGAGAGCGAGCAACAACCAAGGACAAATGCACCCCACGGTCAAAAACAACACCCAAAGAAGAGTCCCTCACGTGCTGAGATAAAGCCCCTGATTGAGAGTGACCCCACAGGGTGACAATCACACGTCTGGGGCACAGCCACCCCAACCCAGCTCCTGAGCGCAGAGTCCCCAAGACAGAGTACCCACTCAGGGCTGCGACCGCAGAAACACCAGCCGCCCCTGAGGCTGACACAGGTAACCAAGGCAGGGTCCCCACCCCCGGGCTCACATCATTTCAACAGGAAAAGTCCCTCATATTACCGAAAGGAAGCCCCCAAGAAAAGGCCCGGCCCCACCACATAGCAGAGACGAGGTGGCCAGGGAAAACTCCCCCATGACTGACACAGGCGCCATGGCAGTGTCCCCAGAGTGGAACCACATCACCCAGGGAGCCCGTACCACACACCCAATGGAGAGCACCCCAGAAAAGACACTTTCTGAAGACTGACCTTGCCAGAGAAGCTGCGGCGGCACCTCACAAAATGGCAGTGACGTTGTGGTGCCTCCCCCTGGTGGAACTTTCTAGAAACCTGCCTTCTGGGAGTTGTGGGAAATGTGCCCCCTAAGGCACTTGTGAGTGATGCGCATGGGTCTCACCAGAAGCACCGATCCAGTAGGGGATGGAAGAGAAGCTGCCGGCCACTGCATGCCCTGCGCCAGCCAAACACTGGGAAACTGGGGGCGCCAGGGCCCCGAGGTGAAGCCTTGTGCTCAGCAGGACCGCGTGCACCAGACAGCGCAGCCCTCCCCTTCTCTTACTCTGGCGCCCTCTACAGGCGGCATTCAGTAACAACCGCACAGCCGTCATAGGGAGAGGAACGCAGAACCACTTTCTCATACAGCGGGTTGAAATCGCTTGGGTAACATAGCCAGATCCTGGCTTTACAAAACAACCAGCCAACCAAAAAGAAAAAGAAAACACAAAAATTAGGTGGGCGTGGTGGCACGCAGCTGTGGCCCCAATTACTCAGGAAGTTAACATGGGAGGATCACTTGAACCCAGGAGGCAGAGGTTGCAGTGAGGCGAGATCATCCCACTGCACTCCATCTTGGGCGACAGACCCAAACCCTGTCTCAAAAACAATAGGGTGAATTTGTAGCTGACAACCAGTAAGTTGATGTCTGGCACACCATATAAATAAAAAAAGAAGAAATGCATGTCATCATCGCTTTTAAAGCAGAAACCATGGTAAAATGCAACAACCTATTCATGAGAAAAAAACGTAAACACATGTAAGAAAGGTCTCTATCATTCAGTATGATACTAGGTGTGGGTCTATCAGAAATCCACTGCACGCATTATTCCTAGGGGAGAAACCTTAGATACATTCTATGTAAAACCCAAACAGGACAGAATTGCCTACTGCCATCATTTCTGTGCAACGCTGCCCTGCAGGAATTCCTAGCTTACACCTGAAGACGGCGGATGGGGTATTCACACAGAGCCAGCTATCAGTTAATTAAACACAAGCTCTGTCCCCCGCACTGGGGTTCCACATCCTCGCCTGGTAGCTGCAGCTCAGACTAGGTGCCACCAGGGCTCAGTGTTGCCTCAGCACCCGGGTCTGACCCAGGAAAAGCCCTACCTGAGCTCCACCGCAGGCCGTTTTTTTTCCCTGTGCCATGAGCTGCCTTGCTTCCTGGGCACACTCATCTCTCCACAGCCAGGGGCCTGCAAGACCCAGCCACGCAGCCTGAGCCCACTCCAGCAGTGAATGGCTGGGATGGGCTTTTGCAGATGGCATATCCCTATCTCAGTTATCCCTGAGTTGTCCCTGTGGATAGGCTTGCCACACTCAGTTGAGTCCTTTAAAAGCAGACAGGATGGGCACAGTGTTTCATGCCTGTAATCTCAGTGCTTTGGGAGGGTGGGGCGGGTGGACCTCTTGAGTCCAGGAGTTCGAGACCAGCCTGGCCAACATAGTGAAACCCTGTCACCAAACACAATTTTTTAAAAATTAGGTGGGTGTCGCAGTGCATGCCTGTAGTCCCAGCTACTTGGGAGGCTGAGGCGAGAAGATCACTTGAACCCAGCAATCTGAGGCTCTGCACTCCAACCTGGGAGACAGAGTGAGACCCTAACCCTAACCCTAACCCTAACCCTAACCCTAACCCTAACCCTAACCCTAACCCTAATGAACGAACAACACTGCCACCCCACCCATACCCCAACTAAAACAAATAAAAGCAGACAGATTTCTCTACCAGAGAGCACAAAAAGAAGCATAAGATAGTCAAAGGACAAGAAGGCTTTGACTGGGCTTTACTGTTTTGAAGATGCAGGAATACATGATGAGGCTATGCTGGAGAGCCTAGGAGTTGAGAGTGGCCCCTGGCTGTCACCCAGCAAAGAAACTGGGGCCTCATTTCTACAACCCTAGACACAGGAATAGATCATCAATGTCCTCAGTCATTATGGAAATGGAAATCAAATCCACAAGGAGATCCTACTTCACCTCACTGGGGTAACTATTAACAAGTACTCAACAAGTGTTGTAGAGGATGTGGAGAAATTAGAACCCTCCACCGTTGCTGCTGAGAATGTAAAATGGTGCAGCATCTTTGAAAAATAGTCTGGCATTTCATCAAAGATTTAATAACAAAATTTCCAGATGATCTGGAAATTCCACTTCTAGCAAAATATCCAAGAGAAATACAAGCATATATCCACAGAAGAACTTGCACGCAAATATTTGAAGCCACATCCAATATTATATGGTGTCCAACTTCATACCCCAGCCTTAAGAACTGTTTTCACACGTTTACCCCCGACTACTAGATAAACTGTGTATTGGAAAAATTATACAGTTGTTTTGGTGAGTATCATGCCTCCTGACAGGGCTCAGTTTTTAACTCACTGTTTGCCAGCAGGAGCTTAAATTTAAGTATAGGTTAAGAAGCAAAGGAGGGTGGTGGTGGTACCTCCAGAGGAGGAGCAGCAGTGCCCTTCAAGGCAACAATCTCAGGTGAGACACTTCCAGGCACTTTGGGCAAAGGAGAACCTCAGGCAGGAGGAGCAGGAGGGCGGCTTCTGCTGGCAAAGACACTGGCGGAATTTAGGGATTTGCAATGGACTGAATGTTTGTGTCCCCCGCCACATTCATTTGTTGAAATCCTGACTCCTATTGTGATGTTATGAGGAGGTGGAGCCACTGGAAGGTGATTAAGCCATGAGGGTGGAGCCCTAATACATGAGAATAGAGTGCCCTCGCCAGAACCTGACCATGCTGGCACCCTGATCTCAGACTTCCAACCTCTAGAAATGTGAGAAATACAATTTCTGTTGTTTATAAGCTACCTAGTCTATGGTATTTTATTATGGCAGCCCTAACTGACTAAAACATGGTTCGAGGTGCCCAGATTGATTGGCAAAAACCTCTATGTTTCTATTCCAGTTTTCAGTATCTGATTTCTCCCTATTAGTGCCCTAATATTAACAGAAAATGTTGCGAATTCAATTTGTGTTGTAATTTAGCTACTCGCAGGAGTAGACTTTGGATTTTATTTTCCCAAATCTTGGCCGGGTGACTATAGGAGATAGCAGTTTTTTTCAGGCCAGTCATAGATGTTTTCAGGTCCTTCATTCAGATCTTGAGCAAAAACTTTAACAGCTTCTTTGTGTTCTACAGTACGTTCAAAACAAGAGATCGACCCCTTAATATTCCTTACTTTGACCAAACTATTCTAAGATAATAAAGCACAAGTAAGACGATTAGGCCAAGACCAGTGGCTCACGTCTGTAATCTCAGCACTTTGGGAGGCTGAGGCAGGAGTATTGCTGGAGCCCAGGAGATGGAGACCAGACAAATATATATGTATGTTATGAGGAGGTGGAACCATTGCAAGGTGATTAAGTCATGAGGGTGGAGGGTGACTACATATATGTAGCCACCCAGACACTTGTCTTTTATAGGCTCTTGATTATAGGACTCTAAAGATGTGCATTTGAGTAATTCTTTTCCTATTTCTTACCGTGTACTACCAGGGATCATTTTGCTACTGAAAACAGGATCATTAAAGCCTCTAAATTTAATCAGAATAAAGACACATTCCAGGAAACCCAGAATTAATTCAAGGAAGGTGCCATTAAGATTTCCTCTGGAAGCACTCTCAATGTTCAAATCTGTATCAGCCAGCCTTCCACAAAAAGGCAGAACTAATGAGATATTTTAAAGTGTGTGTGTGTGTATATACACACTTTAAAATCTCTCCATACACACACACACACACACTTTAAAATACACACACGCACTTTGAAATTTCCCATTATACATGTAATATATATTATACCCATGTGTGTGCATGTTGGCGGGATATCTGTATATACACACACACTTTATAATCTCCCTTTATGCATATAATGCACATTATACACATTAAACATATAAAACCCCCACCATATATACGCATATATATATATATATATATATATATATATATATATATATATGCATTTGTGTGTGGGGGGTGTATCCAATCTATATAATGAAGGTAGTTCTTAGATAGAATTGGCCTGATACAATAATTTGGAGCTGCAGCAGCAGTCCCTGTAAGGCTGTTGTCTCTAGATATGACTTGCACAGTTTATGCTTTTTTATTTTTTGAGACAGAGTTGTGCTTTGTTGCCCAGGTTAGAGTGTGGTAGCATGATCTCAAGTCACTGCAGCCTCTGCCTCCACCCGGATCAAGCAATCCTCGTGCCTCAGCGTCACAAGCAGCTTGGATTATAGGTGTGTACCATCATGCTGCTAATTTTTGTATTTTTAGTAGAAATGGGGATTTTCCATGTTGGCCAGGCTGGTCTTGAAACCTGGCCTCAAGTGATCCGCCCATCTCAGCCTCCCAAAGTGCTGGGATTATTAGCGTGAGCCACTGCGCCCAGACCATTCTATGCTCTTAAAGCATAAAAAGAGCAAAATATTGTGTGTTTTTTCCTTTCATGTTTTACAACGGTTTAAATTAACTCCTGGGCTCGAGCAATCCTCCTGCCTCAGCCTCCCAAAGTGCTGGGATTACAAGCATCAGCCACCACATCACCCAGCTTAGTTGTCTTTCTTGTGCTTTGTTATTCCTCCATAGAAAAGTAAATCGTACTATTTTATTTAAGAATATTAAGATAAGAACATAATTTAGACTTAAAAACTGCACTCAGTGTCAACAGTGCTATTTGTTCATGCTTGAATAGGAAATACGGACCTTAACAGCAACGAAATTTTTTAAAATGGATTTCAAGACAGGCCGTGTGTACTAGTTATCAGCATAAAGTAAAACTACACAACTCTATAAGCAGGTGATACAATGAGGTTTAATAAAGGCAGTGGATAGATACACAGATGATTGATTTGTTAAAAAGAATTGGTCTTATGCAATTGTGAAAGGTGGTAACGTCGTCTCTATAAGGCTTTTGTCATCTCTACTGAGGATGGCGACATAACAAACAGGCTGAAACCCACAAACATGATCTGGAACATTATGAGCAGATGGAGATACATGTTCACTTTTATTGCCTCTGATCTTGGTGACGAGGGTGTCCTGCAGAAGCCAGGAAGAGCTGTTTGTGACAGAGCTAAACACATACATCTGGCCCAGAAGATAGAGAAGGTGAAAAAGCATCCATGAGAAGGAAGATAAATTGCAGGTCTGGCTGCAGCTTCATACAAACAAGGTGAATCAAGAGAGTAGCAACAATGTGTGTGAGCTACAAAGGGCTGCTGCTTCCCATCCACTGCCCTGCACAATGCTCAGAGAACCTCAACGGAGAACACCAGATGCTTCACAGAAAGAGGATTGTTGCTAATATAATTCTGCCTAGCCAAGTTGACAAATTACACGTGATACCCCTGTCACTTTGGTATCCATGCACATCTCCTTATGCCATTCTTAATCTCTACATAGAGGTAATAACAAATCACAATTCTCCCTAACGTGGTACAACTCTCCCACCTGCAACCTGTAGGACGCTAAAGTCCTACATTATTCTTAAATCTTGTTAAAATTTCTGCTACCTAATTCACACTGTGCCTTTAATGTCCTGTACCTTAAATACTGAAAAATAAAGTTAACTTAATAGCACATCTTGTGCTAGGAGATCAGGGGATGAGACGAAAGGGGGTCAAAACCAAAACTATTTAGTATATATATGCATATATATATATACACACACACACACATACATATACACACACATATATAAAATAAAGCATATATGACACATATTAATATAATGCAAATGAATTAATATTAATAAGGAAAAGATACTCTTTACTCTGAAACAAAAACAGAAACAAAGACTTATGATAGTCCTTGTTTCTGCCTGTGGTCATGTAGTCACTCCTCCCACTACCCATTTCATACTCCCTTTCTCCTCAGCAAGCACCTTCCCTGGCGACAGACATTTTCCTAGTGGGGTGACTCAAACCTCCATTCTTGAGGTTCATGGCCATAGGCAGTCCTGACTGAATTAGGCTGTTGTAGTTTCCATTGACTTTCATCGCTGGACACAGGAGTACTAAGAGGTGCTCGGTAGGATCTTCTGAATTTCAGACATATCCCTCCTTAATCCCATGATGATTGAAGGGTTGTGCCTCAATCAACTTGCAGACTAGACTAGTTTATAGACCTAAAACCTCATGAATTAAGACAAGGCCTCTTGGGCTGGGCGCGGTGGCTCAAGCCTGTAATCCCAGCACTTTGGGAGGCTGAGGCAGGTGGATCACGAGGTCAAGAGATCGAGACCATCTAGGTCAACATGGTGAAACCCTGTCTCTACTAAACATACAAAAAATTAGCTGGGCATGGAGGTGCGTGCCTGTAATCCCAACTACTCAAGAGGCTGAGGCAGGAGAATTGCCTGAACCCAGGAGGCGGAGGTTGCAATGAGCCAAGATTGCACCAATGCACTCCAGCCTGGGTAACAAGAGCGAAACTCCGTCTCAAAAAAAAAAAAAAAAAAAAACAAGAAACACAAGGCCTCTTGAGGAGGGAGCTTTCTAGACTCAAAAAGTTTTATAAATCGTTCTATTATAGCAACACGTGCACATGTATGTTTATTGTGGCAATGTTCACAATGGCAAAGACTTGGAACCAACCCAAATGCCCATCAATGATAGACTGGATAAAGAAAATGTGGCACATATACACCATGGAATACTATGCATCCATAAAAAGGATGAGTTCATGTCCTTTGCAGGGACATGGATAAAATTGGAAACCATCATTCCCAGCAAGCTGACACAAGAACAGAAAACCGAACACCGCATGTTCTCACTCATAAGTGGGTGTTGAACAACGAGGACACATGGACACAGGGAGGGAAATATCACACACCAGGGCCTATCAGGGGGTAGGGGGCTAGGGGAGCGATGGCAGAGGGTGGGGGCATAAGAGAAGGATAGCATTGGGAGAAATATCTAATGTAGATGACAGGTGATGGATGCAGCAAACCACCATGGCATGTGTATACCTATGTAACAAACCTGCATGCTCTGCACAAGAACCCCAGAACTTCAAGTATAATTTTAAAAAGTTTATACCATTACCCTTTCTCACATTCTTACTCTAAGAAGGCCCATAGCCCTTCACTAAGGAAGGTTAAAGTATATGGGAAAGAGAAATTACTAGATTTCTCAATGATTACAGCACCCCACTTCTGAATTGACACGAATTTCTTGAAGACACAAACATCATTCTGACCCTTTTGAAACATATTTGATTTATTAGTGACCCTTGATCATGGATGCCAAATTATAATGCTACTTAGAGAAGCCTGTCTTATCCTAGGTGCTTTCTGACCCACCAAGTTACAGCAATGGATATGCATAGAAGCACCCCATTATTAAATGGAAGTGGTATGTAGAAGATCAAGCAGGTCCTCAAGGCGAAAGTAAGTTCCATGATGAAGTGACCAAAATGCCTCATGGATCGTAATCCTGGGACACAACTTTCTCCATCTACCATTGGGAGAATTATAAACCGGTCTCCATCAATTTCACTCTCTTAGGATGTTACGTAGCATGACAAAAGCGATTTTGCAGATGTAATTAAGGTTACTTATCTGTTAGTCTAAATATTGAGGAATTCTCTAGGTTGGCCTAACCTACACACATGAGCCCTTAAAAGCAGAGCTTTTTCTCCAGCTGGTAGCATAAGAGGATGAGATAGTTACGAAGAATGGGGAGAATTTGACATGCTGATGCTGGCTTGAAGTTAGGGAAGGGACCACATGAAAACACCTGATGAGCATCTTTATGAGTTGAGAGTGAGCCCAAGCTCACAGCCTGCCAGAATCAAGGATTTCGGTTCTGCGCAGCAGCAAGGAATTGGATTCTGTCAATAATCTGAATGGATTTGGAATTGCATTCCACCCCTTATGTTTTAGATGAGAACACTGACGCACAAAATTTTGATTTTGGGCTTTTGAGATCTGAAGTAGAGAACAAAGTCAAGACCTCCCAGATTTCTGAACTGCAGAGCTGTGAGATAATAAATATAATAATTTGGTGTTGCTTTCAGCCATTAAGTTTGGTGTAGTTTGTCACAGGGCAATAAAACTAATACATTCTCTCAATCTGTACCTATATACCCATGGGGAGTACACTATAACCAGCTGCTTGAAGAAACAGTACCTCAGGGCTAGTTTACCAATAGAGGTGAATGATATGCAGGCACCACCTATATTAGTTTTCATACAGGGAAAAAAGAGAGAGAACATAAATTAATTACAATATTATTTGTTGGGTTTATAGTTAGGTTAAAATTTAACATATAGGAAAAGACAACTGGAATCATGGAGGAAAGACCAGTGAAAATACACTCCTTCATTTAAAAAAAAGTGTCAAATATTGTCAACATAAAGATTATTCGAATTCCGGGAATTAACCATAGACTTCCAACAATCTGAAGACTATTTATTCAAGAAAAATGGCTAAATCACACTACAAACCATAAGCTTTGTGGTGTTTTAACTTGCACTATTCCCACATGCTCCTCCGTTGCTCCACGGTAGCCTTGAAACAAACATCATCACAACTCCGATAGCTCTGAATACCAGCAAACTATCAGCCACTGCAGAGGGCTACTGGTTGGAGTTCTCCTAAAATCTCTATTTCCAGGCAATCATCACTATTTATACTGATATTGTTATTATTTTGAGACAGGCTCTCCCTCTGTCTCCAAGGCTGAATGGCAGTGGTGCAATCATGGCTCACTCCACCTCGACGTTGTGGGTTCAAGTGATCCTCCTGCCTCATCCACCTGAGTAGCTTAAACTACAGGCATGAGCCACTGCAGCCAGCCTAATCACCATTATTTAGCGTGCCAGAGCTTTTGGGCAGGCACCCCAGGACTCAAGATAAGGGCAGCCACCAGAGCCACCTCCAACTGCCACAGTCCAAGGCAATGGCTGGGTGGCTGTCCATTCTACCAAGGTTCTTTCCTTTCAGCATTAGTTGGTAGTACCCCAAAGAGTTTCCAGGGAATGACCCCAGACATTTCCTAAGGTACCTGAAGAAGAATGCAGCGTTGAAGATGGGGTGCTTGACGCTAAGAATCCCGACTCCTTTGGCCATATCAAATGACTTTGATGTTGTAATTTGCATTTGTGTGGGAAAGGGTCAAAATACTTCAGGGGTAGACTGGCAGTCGATTTTTCTAGAGAACAATCACTACTTTACCTCATACTTCTACCTTAAAAAAGATGTGGCTATCAGAGTGGCAAGAGTTCCCTGAATGTGATGTTCTCTTTCTAAGGACTTAGATTGCCACCTGCAGTTTCTACAGCACTGCTGATGAAGTACATATAAAAACTTGGAAAAGAAAGGAAATTAGTATATGGAAGAGGTATCTGTACCCCCATGTGTGTTGCAGCATTATTCGTAGTAACTAAGACTTGGAAGCAGCCTAAATGTCTTCCAACAGATGAATGGATAAAGAAAATGTGGTACATATACACAATGGAGTACTACTATTCAGCCATTAAAAAGTATGAGATCCCATCATTCGCAACAACATGGATGGGACTGGAGGTCATTACGTTAAGTGAAATAAACCAGGCAAAGAAAGACAAACTTCACATTTTCTCACTCCTTTGTGGAAGCTAAAAATTAAAGCCACTTAACTCATGGAGATAGAGCGTAGAAGGATGGTTACCTGATGCAGAGAAGAGCAATGCGGGTATTGGGGGAAGTGGGGATGGCTCGTGGGTACAAAAATATAGTTAAGTAGAATGAATAAGATGTAGCATTTGATAGCACAACAGGGTGACCCACAGTCACTAATTTATTGTATATTTTAAAATCACTAAAAGAGTTTAATTGGATTGTTTGTAACACAAAGAAAGGATAAATGGTTGAGGTGATGGAAACCCTATTTAGCCTGACATGATTATTACACATTGTGTGCTTTATCAAAGTATCTCATGTAATCCATAAATATATGCACCTACTATGTACTGACAAAAACTAAAAATGAAAAAACCCTGGAAATCCACAGAACACAATATGGGTCTAGCCTTCACCTGGGATGCCAATTAGAAGTGGATTGAATGCAATTGGATGCACAGACATTTTCTCTTCTGCTGGTGATTATAACTAGGACTGAACTCTTCAATATTTGTACCTTGGCTTCCAAAATTCTGGAAACGCTAGTTCCTCAAGTTCCTAGGGTTATTCATTCTGGAGACTCTAGTATGCACTGCAAGAAAACCTGCAGGCCATCTACTGGAGTGCCCAATGGAGCCACTCTTCAATAACAAGTGCTACACGTTTCCAAAAACTCTAAATATCAGTGAAAAGTTTACGATGGCAGCCATTTCGCCACCCAGGACAATTGGAGAATGGCAGATATTAGGGATCATTAACTCTGTCAAAGCTGTAGAAGACCTCAGTGAAGAATCACAGTTACAGAACCAAGAGTCACGGCCTTCTATTTTGGATGTTTGTACAACAAAGAGGATATACAATTAATCAAAGGGTCGAGGAACAGGTTTCTGCTTTAATACAAACAAACTAACATAGAAACCTGTAAAGGTGTCCAAGTATAGTAATCCTTTTCATGTATATCTGGTTACAATTTAAAACTGAAGCTTTTTTAAACGTTTAAAAATCATAGATGAGGAGGGGTACATGTACAGCTTTCTCACATGGGTATAATTGCACAATGCTGGGGTTTGGGCTTCTAGCGAACCCATCACTCAAATAGTGAACAGAGAATAGGTAGTTTTTCAACCCTCTGACCTGCTCCCTCCCTCCCCTCCTCCTTCCTTTTGGAGCCCTCAGAATCAATGGTTTCTAGCTTTATGTTCATGCCTACCTACTGTTTAGTTCCCACATATGAATGAGAACATGCAGTATCTCATTTTTTGCCAGACACATTGGCTCACGCCTGTAATCCCAGGATTTGGGAGGCAGAAGTGGGCAGATCACTTGAGGTCAGGAGTTCCAGACAAGGCTGGCCAACATGGCAAAACCCTGTCTCTAACAAAACTACAAAAATTAGCCAGGGCCCGGCATGGTGACATGCACCTGCAGCCCTAGCACTTTGGGAAGCTGAGGTGGGTGGATCACTTGAGGTCAGGAGTTGGAGACCAGCCTGGGCAACATGGTGAAACCCTGTCTCTACTAAGAAATACAAACAGGCCAGGCGCTGTGGCTCACGCCTGTAATCCCAGCACTTTGGGAGGCTGAGGTGGGAAGATCACGAGGTCAGGAGTTCGAGACCAGCCTGGCCAACATAGTGAAAACCCTTCTCTACTAAAAATACCAAAATTAGCCAGGCATGTGGTATACACCTACAGTCCCAGCTACTAGAGTGGCTGAAGCAGGAGAAGCACTTGAACCCAGCAGGCGGAGCTTGTGGTGAGCCAAGATCCCGCCACTGCACTCTAGCCTGGGCAACAGAGTGAGACTCTATCTCAAAAATTAAAAAAAAACAAAAGAAATACAAATAATTAGCCAGGTGTGATAGTGTGTGCCTATAGCAGCTACACAGGAGGCTGAGGCAGGAGAATTGCTTGAACCCAGAAGGTGGAGGTTGCAGTGAGCCGAGATTGCACCATAAACTTAATCAAATTGTTGTTCCAATGGCAGTTGCTACACTATAGGTGGTTGTGTCGCTTCAGCAACTGTAACATCCATGGGAACCTGATATATAATATTGGACAGGTGAATGTTTTATTTTCTTTAAGTAATTGTTACAAACAAGAGTTTGAGTTCAGCTAGGAAGGACAGCAATGTACTATGACCTCCTATTTCAAGCTTCTATCAACTCTCTAGGCTTACATCCTAAACGAGTCCTTAGGGACCTTGGCCACCATTCCCTTACACCAGATGTGACACCATTCTTTGAACTGATGACATTATGCTGACTGAACAGGAGGCACCAACTAATCCAGACACATTAGCAACACACTTGAAAGACATTATGTGTGAAATAATTCCCACACAAAATCAGGGGCCTTCTGAGAGAGATCCAAGATGGCTGATCAGTAACAGCTTGGGATTGTAGCTCCTAGTGAAAGTGCAGAGAACGAGAGGACGCCACATTTTCAGATGAATTTTTGTCACTCACGGACCAGAAAATTCCCAGCAGAGGACCCCCACGGGTCACCAGTGCGACTCTTGCGGCCAGCGCGGCGGCGGCTCTTGGTGCAGAGTAAACGGGACTGGTTCCCCTTCTGACCGACATTTGGAGCTCCAGGAAGGCAGAGTCGCCTATTACAACCTCAAGAAGGAAGCCAGACCGGAGTTTCCCGGGCAGAAGAGCACCATCAGTCTTAACGCCGCTGTTTTGGCTGGTGCAGTGGGTTGCTCAGATTCCGGCGCTGGGAATCAATAAATTGGACGTCCACTCAGAAACCTAATTAGAAAGGCGGTAATTGCAAAGATGACAGATGGATAAATTTATAACGAAGGGAAGAAACCAGCCTAAAAAGGCTGAGAATACCCAAAATCAGAATGCCGCCTCTCCCTCTACAGGGGATTACAGTTCCTCATCAGCAATGGAACAAGACCTGAGGGAGAAAGACTGTGTTCCATTAACAGAAGTAGGCTTCAGAAGGTGGATGATAAGAAACTTCTGGGAGTTAAAAGAACTTGTTCATACCCAATGTAAAGAAACTAAGAACTTTGAAAACAGATTATGAAAAAATGCTAACAAGAATAGACAATATAGAGAGGACTATAAATGAATTAACAGAGTTGAAAAACACAACAAGAGAACTTCACAAAATATGCACAAGTTTTAATAGCCAAATTGACCAAGCAGAAGAAAGGATATCAGAGGTTGAAGACGAACTTAATGAAATAAAACGAGAAGACAAGAATAGAGAAAAAAAGGGTAAAAAGGAATGAGCAAAGTCTTCAAGAAATATGGGACTATGTGAAAAGACCTTATCTACATTTGATAGGTGTACCTGAATCTGACAAAGAGAATGAATCCAAGCTGGAAAATACTCTTCAGAATATTATTCAGGAAAACTTTCCCAACCTAGCAAGGCAGGGCAATATTCAACTCCAGGTAATACAGAGAACACCACAAATATATTCCTCAAGAAGAGCAACCCCAAGGCACATAATCGTTAGATTCACCAGGGTTGAAATGAAGGAGAAAATACTAAGGGCAGCCATAGAGAAAGGTCAGGTTACCCACAAATGAAAGCCTAGCAGACTTACAGCAGATCTCTCAGCAGAAACCCTACAAGCCAGAAGAGAGTGGGGGCCAATATTCAACATCCTTAAAGGAAAGAACTTTCAGCCCAGAATTTCATATCCAGCCAAACTAAGCTTCACAACTGAAGGAAAAATAAATTTTTTTATGAACAAGCAAGTACTCAGATTTTATTACCACCAGGCCTGCTTTACAAGAGCTTCTGAAAGAAGCATTACACATAGAAAGGAACAACCAGTATTAGCCTTTCCAAAAATATACCAAAAAGTAAAGAGCATCAACATAATGAAGAATTTACATCAACAAATGGACAAAACAGCCAGCTAACATCAAATGGCAGTAATCCTAAATTTAAATCGACTAAATCCCCCAATCAAAAGATACAGCCAAAACCCAACGGTATGCTGCATCCAGACCCATTTCACATGCAAGGATACACAAAGATTCAAAACAAAGGGATGGAGAAAGATTTACCAACCAAATGAAGAGCAAAAATAAATGAATAATAAAAAGCAGGAGTTGCAATTCTCGCCTTTGATAAAATAGATTTTAAAGCAACAAAGATATAATGGTAAAAGGATCAATGTAACAAGAAGAGCTAACGATCCTAAATATATACGTACCCAATACAGGAACACCCAGACACATAAGACCTATAAAGAGACTTAGACTCCCTAGACTCCCACACAATAAAAGTAGGAGACTTCAACATCAATATTAGATAGATCAATAAGACAGAAAATTAATAAGGATATCCAAGACTTGAACACAGATCCGGAACAAGTAAACTTCATAAACATTTATAGAACTCTCCACTTTAAATACACAAAATATACAATTCTTATCCGTATCACATCACACCTACTCATAGGTTTAAAGAAAATACAGATCAGCCATTATTAAGCACAATTATTGGCATAAAAGAGGTTATCAATACCCATTTTTAGAATAAAACGACATTCCTGTTGTCTCCCTTTTTTTTCTTCCTCTCTGTCTTCCTCTCCTTCATTCCTATTTTTTCTTTCTTTCCTTCTCTCCTTCTTTCAAAAAAAAAAAAAAAAAAAAACCAGGGGCCTTCTAACTGAGTGAAATGTTTAATGATCTAGTAGGCCCACATGTCAAGATGGTGCTTATAAGGTCAACAGCAAGTTCCTACATCTTGACTTTCATACCACTAAATGAGCAAAGAAACGAGTTGCATAATAGATGCTTCTTTTAGCGCATACCTCAATGTTGTGCAGTACCGTGACCCACTGACAAGTGACTGAAACCCTGCTAGCATGGATTGGGCCCAGAAAAAGAGAAGCTTCCCTAATCCCGCAACGTGGTCTCACGTGGGGTTCCCCGTGACCAGTTGACTAGAAAAAAAAACAAAAACAAAACAAGTTATCCCCAATTTAGCAGCTTACAATAACACAAATATATAAGCAGTTCCATAGATCAGAAATCCAGGCGTCCTCGATTTGTTTCTCTGCTTAGCATCTCACAAAATCAAAGTATCAACCAGGCTGCTGACTGAAGACTCAGAGACAAACAAGCTTATTTGGGTTACTGGCAGGTCTAACTTCTTAAAGTTATAGAACTGAGGTAACCATATACTTGCGGTCTTTGCTGAGGCCACAGTAAGCTACCTGAGCCACTTCCATACCTCCTTAGGTGCACCCCTCTATCTTCTAAGCAGTCATGGTGCATCATGACTATGGTGGCTGAGATAGAGGTTGTTCATGGGCTTGGCAACATGAACTTTCATTTACCAGGTCCATGTTACTACAGTAACTGCTGACTATTCAACCTGCTAGCTGCCGAGACCAACGCTGATTCCCCAATATGGCACCATGTCCCAGACTGGTCAGTCAGCTTCCAGGTGGCACTGTGATTACTTGGGTCTGCTTCCACAATTGAAAGAGCATCACTTTGATGTTGCTCAAATAGACACTCTTCTGGATATGGATTTTCATTCCTATCCATGGTACTTCAAGAAAACCAACACTGTGGTAATAGGAAAGGCTGTACCCACCATCGTGGTATCCCACACTTTACCAGTTTTAAACATGAAACCCACTTTACAGGAAATGAATACGGCAATGGGATCATGCTCACGGATTTCACTCGTCTCCTGATGTTCTTTACCATCCTAAAGTGGCTGGCTCAATAGAACATTGGAGGATCTTTCAAAGCCTGAGTTGTAGTTGCAGCTTTGTGACAGGGCCTTGTGTGGCTTGGCTGACAATCTAGAAAGTGACAAAGCTGAATCCCAGCATCAAAGATATGGAACTCTTTCTCCCATAGCCACATCTATGACTTCAAGAATGAAGGAGGCAATATGCAGGCCTCTTCTCACTATTAATCCTGGGTATCTAGTAGCAAAATGTTGCCTCTTATGCTCAAGAAGCAAAATTTGCTGTAAAGAAGAAAACTTTTGGCTCTGCTGGACTAGAGGACATTTTACACACTGAGACATTATTTCAACATGGGAACCAAAAGTGATTCCATTGAAATGACAGCTGTGTCTGGCCAGGAGCAGTGGCTCACACCTGTAAACCCAGCACTTTGGGAGAACAAGGTGGGCAGATCACCTGAGGTCAGGAGTTGGAGACCAGCCTGCCGAACATGATGAAACCCCGTCTCTAATAAAAATACAAAAATTAGCCAGACGCAGTGGTGCAGGCCTGTAGTCCCAGCTACTTGGGAGGCTGAGGGTGAGAAAACACTTGAAACTGGGAGGCAGAGGCTGCCACGAGCTGGGATGGCGCCACTGAACTCCTGAACTCCAGCCTGGGTGATAGAGTGATATTCCATCTCAAAATCAAAAGAAAACAACAACAACAACAACAACAAATAAAAGTCGTGTCTGCAAGCTGACCACTTTGGACTGTTCATTCCTCTCAACCAAAAGACAAAGGAGGAGGTCCACTACTGGCTGGAGTGATGGAAACTGACAATCAAAGGGAGATGGGGTTCCTAATATACTAGGGGCTAAGAAAGAGCATGTCTTATATGTCTAGACAGCTTCTTAATTCTCCTGTGTTTTGTGATTAGAGTTAATGGAAAATTACAGCAACCCCATCCGGGCAGGACATCTAATGGTTCAGACTCTTCATAATGAAGGTTTGAGTCACCCTGCCAGGCCAGGCACCATGACCAGCTGACATGCTATCTCAAGGCAAAGGAAATGAAAAATGGGGAGTGAAAGAAGGCAGTTATAAATACCAGCTACCACAATGTGGGCTGCTACAGAAACCACGACTGTAATAGTATTTACTTAATGGGTTAATAATATCTGCCAGCACAGGTGGGAAAATCAACCAACGAACAAACAAGTTATCCTTTCAAATGAAATGCTTAGGGAAAAAGACCAACTTTTACTGACAGAAATTTCTTAGCCTCTGGGAGGCCATTTTATTCACTAACACATGCTAGGAGGCCTCAGCCATATCCTGCTCGATTGTAGAAAACAGCAATTTGATCCTCTTTTCTCCTCAATCATTAAAGAGATTATGCATTTAGGGTCTGATGTTCCTTCTTGGACAAGTAGCCACATGTCATTTCTTCCAGTTTCTTCTCAAGGTGCGGAATTAAGTGTCCGCTCATATACCTGAAAAGAAAGAGACGTGTCATTAACCAAAAGAGAGCCAAAGAACCTATGCTGTAGGAAGCACTGTGGGAGATAGAAGGATGAAGTAACAGTCAGCATGGAGACAGAAATGCACCTGCATGGTAAGGGGTAGTCTAGCCAGGCAATAACAAATGCTGGCGAGGGTGTGAAGAAAAGGGAAGCTTCATACACTCTTGTTGAGAATATAATTTACTATGACAACTATGAAGAACAGTTTGGAGGTTCCTCGAAAACCTGAACATGGAGCAATCATATGATCCAGTAATCCCACTGCTGGGTATACTCCCAAGAGAAAGGAAGTCAGTATACCGCAGAGATATCTGCACTCCTGTGTTCATTGAAGCACCGTCCACAGTAGCCAAGCTTTGGAAGCAACCTATGTGTCCACCAACAGATGAATGGGTAAGGAAAACGCGGTACATATACACAAAGGAGTGCTGTTCGGCCATAAAAAAGAATGAGATTCAGTCATTTGCAACAACATGGATGGAACTGAAGGTCATTACGTTAAGTGGAATAAGCCAGGCACAAAAAGACAAACTTCGCATGTTCTCACTTATTGGTGGGAGCAAAAATTTTAAACAACTGAACTAACGGAGATAGAGAGTAGAATGACGGTTACCAGAGGCTGGGAAGGTTAGTGGGGTGGGGGGAAGTGCAGATGATTAATACGTACAAAAATGGCATGAGTAAGATGTAGTATTTGAAAGCATGACGGGGTAAATATAGTCAGTAATAATTCAATTGTACATTAGAAATAACAAGAGTATAATTGGATTATCTGTAACACAAAAGATAAATGCTTGAGGTGATAGATGCCCCATTTACCTTGCTGTGTTTATTACACGTTGTTGTCTGTATCACACTATGTCATATACCCCAGAAATATATGCATCTGCGATGTACCTACACACATTTTTTTTAAAAAAGAGGTAATCTAGCAAATACAAGGAGTGTCAATTGAGGGACAATGTCTACCTCAGACTATGGTGAGAAGGGAAGTCTCCATAGGCTTTGGAGAAGGAGTTAGATTCAGAAAACATTAACCTATGTAACTGTGGAGATAGCCGTAACTATAAGTGAAGGCCAGGGTTTGCGAAATTTGAGGCACGGGCTGTTCCCCCACGCTCATGCCCAGTACTGTGTTGAGCCCAAGTACTTAAAGAAATTGAGCAGTTCCTAGTTCTGCCCACCTGACTGCTTCCTTGATGATGGATTCAAAATAGCATCCCTTGACTTCTACAGGTGTTTGCAGTCCTTCAGGCAATTTGACTTTTTTTTCACGTTCTGAAGATGTTAAAAAAATAAACTTCAGTATTATAAGGAAGAATAAAAGTGAATCTTGGTTAAACTATACCTCAGCAATCATGCTTCATAGGCTAAATGTTTTAAATGCTTAAATAAAGATGCCAGCTCATACAAAAACTAAATAAATAAACAAACACCTGCATGTACATAGGAATGAAACTCTTGTAAACAATAACCAAGAAAGAAAAGAAAAAGAGAAGTTGTACTATATTTTAGTCAAAGAACAGAAAAACCACTGTAAATTATATGCAATCTCAACTCTGGCAAAGAATGAGCCTCAGCAGATAACATGCACATCTTCTAAATTATAAAAAGAGAGACTTCGTGGAGTTTTTTTTTTTTTGAAACAGACATTCTTATATTACTTACTTCTCCAAAGTAATGTAGAATTTCCTTCATTAATTTGCCTTCTGTTTCAGCATTAATATCTTTTTGGATTCTTGAAAAAGGGAGTATTTCTGTGACTTTTAGGTCATCTGCAGAGAAAGTGCTGGTAATGATGACTCCTACAAGTGCATTTCTACCAGGTTTCTGCATCAGCCCACCTTTGCTGAAGCCAGTGAAGTCATCAATCCGAGAATCCAGTTGGCTGGCTGGAATACCAACTCCTACCTTAAGCTCTGGCGGAACAAATTTTGACAAAAAGCCATCAGTTGGGAGTTTCACCATGTTCTTTCCCCTCCACATAAACATCACGAACGACAGATCTGGAAACCAAACTGAGAAGTTGAGCTGTGGGATATGTGTGTTTCATCAGCCCTCTGGGTCCATCTATGTGTTCCTCAGTTTCTGGGTAATTATTTATTTCATAATTGGGAGGATGTACCGGGGGAAACCCCAGGCCTGACGAACTGAGGCCAGGACACATAATACAGTAAAACCACCACTTATTTTCTGGCCCTATGAATGCATATGGAAACCAAGTAAGACAGTACAACTCTAACAAACATTCACAGGTCCCTGGCACTCATGGGTTAGTGTCAGCTTGTTATGCTTTACTAGGTGAAAGCAGCACGTCTCATTTGACATCATGACTTCTCAAATTGACATACAACCCACCGTGCTTTACTGAGCTGGAAGCCAGACAACTTGGATACACCTCAACCTGCCTCCTCTCTACATCAAATATGTTCTGAGAAAATAGAGGCAGCCATTAGTGCTGAAAGTTCTATATGCACTCCATCACCAAAAATCCATTTTAGTGTATGATCTTCCTCATCCTTCTTTCTTTGTCTCAAAAACGTTACGTTCTTTTCACTCCAGATCTGTCACCTCTTTCATTTATTCATCGTCTGTGGTAGGCAGCATGCCAGAAGCTGGGGATCAGCAGTAAACTACCAGAGAGCAACATTTCCTGCTCTTGTGGAGCTCACATCCTCATGTGGCAGTCAGACAGTACGTGCCCAATGAGCGAAGGAAATTAACAGCATTGGGCTGATGGTGGGGAGGCCGTCCACAGGCTTGTGGGAGACAGCGGCAGAGGGAGCCACAGGGGCTATTACTGGTTGGGCAGGGCCTTCTGAGGAGGTGGCCTTGTGCAGCGATTGGAGGAAGAAGTGGGGCAGCCTGTGCAGAGGCAGAAGGGGATTTCCAGGCTGCAGTGAGGCCAAGGGTAGGGGCTGGAGTGGGGATAGACTGGGCACTATGGGGTGAAGGACAGAAACAGAGAGAGCCAGGGGATGGATGGGACCCGTGTTAGCAGAGGGTGACGGAGGTCAGGCCACCTAGAGCCTCGTAGACCAAAGCTGGTTTACAGTCTGTTCTGAGTGCTTAGGGGAGTTGAGGATAGGTTTTCAGGAGCGACACGACATGATGTCATTAACATGCCAACACGATGACCTGGCTGCAGGGTTGGAGGGTGTGTGTTAGATGGGGGCAATAATGGGAAACATGGAGATGTCACTGTAGCTCAGTGACTGACCATGGCACAGTGGATAAAAAGGAGAGAGAAAAATTCTGGGATTCAGAAATTTTTACAGGATTTACAGAAGAGAAGAAAAATAAAGGTAGAAAAACAGAGTGATGGGGTGCAGTAGCTCATGCCTGTAATCCCAGCACTTTGGGAGGTCGAGGTGGGTAGATCACCTGAGGTGAGGAATCTGAGATCAGTCTGGCTGCCATGGCGAAACCCCATTTTACTAAAAATATAAGAATTGGCTGGGCATGGTGGCTGGTGCCTATAACCCCAGCTACCCGAAAGGCTCAGACTGGTGAATAGTTGAACCCCAGAGACGGAGGTTGCAGTGACCCAGGATGGTGCCACTGCACTCCAGCCTGGCCTACAAGAAAGAAACTCCATCTGAAAACAAAAAAGGTCGGGATTCACCAATAAGGACAATACATTTTAAAAGAAGATTGTGGAAAACGGAAATCCTAGAAGCTTTCCATGAAGAAGCAGTGAACAACTCTCAAACGCTGCTGAGAAATTGATGGCAACGTCGGCCAAGACTGTTGATCTTGACAAGCACAGTTTCAGTGGAGGGGAAGAGGCAGGAGACTGACTGCACTGGATACAGCATGAAGAGGAGGTGAGGACAGGCTTATTTACTCTTTTCTTTAGACGTGGCAGAGCCTCCAATAAGGCCATCTCCTATTCCTCGTTTCCTTACCAACAGGGCCATCTTCTGCCTTTTCTGGGATGAAGAACTCTCACATTCCCTGGGATGTTTAAATGCATTTTGAGGTTTTGCAGCAACCTTCTCTTCTTTAATCCGTGATTGTGTCCTGAAAAACATCAATGAACATTTTCCATTCATGACAAATATCTAACAATCAGAAAATGACAAACAGTCTGCATATATCAATACAATCAAGAACTTCAATCATTAGTTTGACTTTTAATAATGAGCCAAGATTTACCGAGTCTCAACAAACACTCTGTTTTCAGGAAAAGAACCTAATTTTGATGCGTGCTAAGAAGAAAGAAAGAAAGAAAGAAAGAAAGAAAGAAAGAAAGAGAGAGAGAGAGAGAGAGAGAGAGAGAGAGAGAGAGAGAGAGAGAGAAGGAAGGAAGGAAGGAAGGAAGGAAGGAAGGAAGGAAAGAAAGAAAGAAAGAAAGAAGAAAGAGAAAGAAAGAAAACTACAGACCAATATCCATGATGAACATTGATGCAAAAATGTTCAATAAAATACTGGCAAACCGAATCCAAAAGCACATCTAAAAGCTTATCCGCTATCATCAAGTAAACTTCATCCCGGGATGCAAGGCTGGTTCAACATAGGCAAATTTATAAATGTAATTCACCACATAAACAGAACCAAAAATAAAAACCACATGATTATCTCAATAGATGCAGAGAAGGGCTTTGACAAAATTCAACAGCCCTTTATGCTAAAGACTCTCAATAAACTAGGTATCGAAGGAACACACCTCAAAAGCCATATAGGAGAAACCCACAGCCAATATCATACTGAATGAGCAAAAACTAGAAGCATTCACTTTAAAAACTGGCACTAGACAAGGATGCCTTCTCTCACCACTCCTATTCAATATAGTATTGGAAGTTCTAGCCAGAGAAATTAGGCAAGAAAAAGAAATAAAGGGCATTCAATTAAGAAAAGAAGAAGTCAAATTGTCCCACTTGCAGACAACATGATCGTATATTTAGAAGAACTCATCATCTCAGCCCAAAACCTCCTTAGGCTGATAAGCAACTTCGGCAAAGTCTCAGGATACGAAATCAATGTGCAGAAATCACAAGCATTCCTATACACCAATAACAGACAAATAGAGAGCCAAATCATGAGTGAACTCCCATTTACAGTTGCTACATAGAGAATAAAATACCTAGGAATACAACTAACAAAGTATGTAAAAGATCTATTCAAGGTGAACTACAAACCAAATCAAGGAAATAAGAGAGGACACAAACAGCTGGGAAAACATTCTATGCTCATGGTTAGGAAGAATCAATATTGTGAAAATGGCCATACTGCCCAAAGTAATGTATAGATTCAATGCTATCCCCATCAAGCTACCACTGATCTTCTTCACACAACTGGGAAAAACCACTTTAAACTTCATATGGAATCAAAAGAGAGCTTGCACAGCCAAGACAATCCCAAGCAAAAAGAACAAAGCTGAAGGCATCATGCTACCTGACTTCAAACCATACTGGCAAGGCTACAGTAATCAAACAGCATGGTACTGGTACCAAAACAGAGATTCAGACCAATAGAACAGAACAGAGGCCTTGGAAGCAACACCACACATCTACAATCATCTGATCTCTGATGAACCAGACAAAAACAAGCAATGGGGAAATGATTCCCTGTTTAATAAATGGTGTTGGGAAATTCCATTCTATTACAAGCGAGCCATATGCAGGAAGCTGAAACCTTTCTTACACCTTATACAAAAATTAACCCCAGCTGGATTAAAGGTTTAAACATAAGAACTAACACCCTAAAAACCCTAGAAGAAAACCTAGGCAACACCATTCAGGACATAGGCACAGCAAGGACTTCATGACTAAAACACCAAAAGCAATGGCAACAAAAGCCAAAATAGACACATGGGATCCAATTAAACTTAAGAGTTTCTGCACACGAAAAGAAACAATCATCACAGTAAAGCGGCAACCAACAGAATGGGAAAAATGTTTGCAATCTACCTGTCAGACAAAGGGCTAATATCCAGAATCTACAAAGAACTAAAGGAGATTTACAAGAAAAAACAAACAAACAAACAAACAAACCAACCCATTCAAAAGTGGGCAAAGGATATGAACAGATAGTTTTCAAAAGAAGGCAAATATGCGGCCCACAAACATATGAAAAAATGCTCATCATCACTGGTCATTAGAGAAATGCAAATCAAAACCACATTGAGATACCATCTTACACCAGTTAGAATGGCAATCATTTAAAAATCTGTGGACAACAGATGCCAGAGAGGAAGTGGAGAAAAAGGAACACTTTTGTACTGTTGGTGGGAGTGTAAATTAGTTCAAACATTATGGAAGACATTGTGGCGATTCCTCAAGGACCTAGAAATAGAAATTCCATTTTGACCCAGCAATGCCATTACTGGGTATATACCCAAAGGATTATAAATCATTCTATCATAAAGACACACCCACACGTATGTTCATTGTGGTGCTGTTTACAATAGCAAAGACCTGGAACCAACCCAAATGCCCATCCATGATAGACTGGACAAAAAAAAAAAAAAAGTAGCACATATACACCATCGAATACTATGCAGCCATAAAAAACGACGAGTTTGTGTCCTTTTTAAGAGACATGGATGAATCTAGAAACCGTAATTTTCAGCAAACTGACCCAAGAACAGAAAACCAAACACCGCATGTTTTCACTCACAGGTGGGTGATGAACAATGAGCACACTTGGGCACAGGGAAGGGAACAACACTCACATGGCTAGGTGGGGGAGTGGAGGGGAGCAGCGGGACAGCGAAGGGGGAGGGGTGGATGGGGAAGGATAACACCGGGAGAAATGCTGATCTAGGTGACATGGGGGGCGGAGGGATGGAGACAGGAAACCATCATGGCATATATATACCTATGCAACTATCCTGCAGGATGCATGATGTGCACATGTACCCCAGAGCCCAAATGCAATTTAAAAAAAAGAAAGAAAAAGAAGAAGAAAAATGGTACAACCAGAATCAATCAGAATGCTTTCAGAATAAGCAGCTCTCATCAAACAAAAGTAGATAAAAATGTTATTACCTCTTTGAAGATGGATAAACTAATCTGTATCAACACTTGCTAGGAAAAATAATTCCTTTTCTTTGTCCTCATTCTAGGAGATTGATACAAATCTGATAATATTTGACAAGGACATCAGAAGAAAGAAAAACTACAAGATCAAGCCAAAACTACAAGCTAAGATCACCCCTGAACCCAGACTCCCAAATTCTAAACTAAAGGTTAGCAAATAAAATACAATAGTGCTTAAAAAGAACTCCATCAGCCATGGTGGAGTATACTGTATAAAGACAAGAATGATTTAACATTTGAAAATCAATAAATGTAATGCACCACATTAAAAACAACAAAAATACAGGGAAACACCACATGATCATTATTATAGATGGGTCACTGTTTAAAATGTATTCATGATAAAAACTATCAGCCTCTTAGAAAAAAAAGGTAAGCATATTTTGGTAAGCATATGCATACACACAAAAAATAGTAAATGCCATACTTCATAGTGAAGTATCAGGATTTTCTTCCTGAGTTTGAAAACAAGACAAATGTGTCCACTATCCGTTAAACAATTTACTGGAGGTTCTAAAAAGTGCAGTAACATCAGGAAAATATGAATCGGTTTAAAATCTTAAAAGAAAGAAAACTGTCATTATTTAGAGATGACATTGTTCTGTACCTAGAAAATGTAAAAGTATAAAATCATTATGGTTAATAAGCAAATTTACTCAAGTCACTGGATATAATAAAAATCAATGATATTTCTTTATAATTAATAGCAACAAATAATTAGAATATAAAATTTCAAATGTCGTTAAAACAGTAAAAAAATTGAATACTTAGAAATAAATCTAATCAGAATGTGCTAGAGCAGTACACAAAAATTATAACACATCTCTGAGAGAAATTCAAGACTGCAGTATATGGACAAAAATATTCTTTCCATGGAATGAAAAGACAGTATTAAGAGGCATTATTGTTAACTCTTTCAGAATGACATAGCAATCATATTTAAAATTCTACCATATTTACAAAAAGTTTTTCTAAAAATCGACAAACAGATAATTGTCTGAAGCATATGCAAATTAAAGATTTGGGAAAGCTGGCCGGAGGCGGTGACTCACGCCTGTAATCTCAGCACTTTGCGGGGCTGAGGTGTAGAGATCTAGAGATCACAAGATCCAGAAATCAAGACCATCCTGACCAACATGGTGATACCCCATCTCTACTAAAAATACCAAATTAGCTGGATGTGGTGGTGCGTGCCTGTAGTCCCAGCTACTCTGGAGGCTGAGACCTGAGAATCAATGGAACCAGGGAGGCGGAGGTCACAGTGAGCTGAGATTGTGCCACTGCACTCCAGCCTGGCAACAGAGTGAGACTCTGTCTCAAAATATATATATTTGGGAAACCTAAGACAATATTTAAGAAAAAGAACTAAGTTTGTAGACATACACTACTAAACATGAGATTTACTATAAGGGTAGAGTAATGAAAACAGTATGGTATTGGTGCAATGACAGACAAATACACTAAAGGTAGAGGACATGGAGGCCAGAAAGAATCTGGAAATGGAAAACAGCTAGATTTACCACAGAAGAGCTCCTGTAAAACACTGTGGAAAGACTAGTGCTTTTAAAAAATGCACTTCATAAATGCAGGGAAAATACAAACTTGGACTCTTACCCCATCCCACTCCAGAAACGTTACTAAAGATGGATAGTAAATCCAGTAGAAAACATAAGATATTAGTGTTACAGCTTTAGAATAGGCCAAGGTATTTTTGATTAGGATAAAAAGGCACTAATGATAAAGAATACATTGTTTAATTAGACATAACTAAATGTAAAACTTGTATTCCTCAAAAGACAGTCTTAGGAGAGTGAAAAAGCAAAGCATATCTGTAGATTACATATTATATACTATATAGTCTAGGTTATATATAAAAATATACATTAATCATATATATGTATATATCTGACCAAAAAAATGAGTGAAATCCAGAATATAACCAGAACTACAAATCAATTTTAAAAAACAAACATTGCAATAAAATGTGCAGAAAACAGCTGAGTACTCATTCATAAGAGTCATACTCAAATATGACTTTAATCATCACATAAAATATACCCAGGCTATGACTGTACTCCATTCCATGAAAATTTATTTGAGATGAATGGGAGATCTAAAAGACAGCTTAGAATATTATCATCATGGCATTGGGCGAAGCAAAGATTATTCTTAAAATAATAGGAAGCACCAGCCCTAAACAAGAAACTGATTAATGAAATTAAGAGAATCTGTTCATCTAAAACACAATATTGAGATAGTGTAAAAGCAAAACAGATTTGTAGAAGATACTAAAATTGTGTGTGTATTTTAATACATGTACATATATGCCTGTGTGTATGTGTCTAACTGAAACCCAGAACTTATATGTAAACCATGAATCCATTTTTAAAATACAAGTATCTCGATAAAATTTGGAGGAAAAGAGCTGAAAAGGGATTTCGTAAAAGACATATTTAAATGGCGAATAAACACATTTAAAAAGTGCTCTAAAAATAATCAATAAATAGCTGGGCACAGTGGCTCATACCTATAATCCCGGCACCTTGGGAGGCTGATGCAGGCAGAGGCCACTTGAGCCCAAGGGTTCGAGACCAGCCTGGGCAACTTGGCGAAACGCCGTCTCTACCAAAAAATACAAAGATTAGCCAGAATTGGCGGCATGCACTTATAGTCCCAGCTACTCGGGAGGCTGAGGCATGAGAATCGATCAAGCCTGGGAGGTCGAGGTTGCAGTGAGCCGAGATGGTGCCACTGCACTGCAGCCTGGGTAACAGAGCAAGACCTCGTCTCAAAAAACAATCAAAACTCAATAAATAAACCCTTAAAAAAAAAACAGGTCCTCAATCTCATTAATCAGCCCCAAACTGCAAATGCAGACATAAGGAGAGATCACTGCACACCCATCAGAGTGGCTGAAATGAAAGACTAATTGCACACCCAGTGTGTGCATCTGGAACCTTCAAACATTTCTGGAAGGAAATGTTTCCTAGACTGACACCCGATGGGTACGGCTGAAAGGTCAGATAGTTCCCGGGGAAAGAGCTCCTTCACGACTGAGAACCAACGGAGGAAAAGCACCCCAACCCGGGGCCAGATAGAGCTCCCAAGGTCAGGTGGCCTCCCTCATGGCTGACACAGAGCGCTGAGAGTCCCACCATAGGCTTAGAGAATCCAAGAAACAGCACCCCACTCCCTCGCAGCACTGGGAGACAGCACCCACAGATAATAATTTAAAAACCCAGCACCAAGAGAAAGCATCCGATAGGCGTCCCAATCGGGGATAAACAGATCCAAAGAAAAGCCAACACATCCTAGCTGAGAGTGAGCAACGTCCAAGGCCAAATGTGCCCCACGGCTGACATCAGCACCCAGCGAAGAGTCCCTCGTGGGCTGAGATAAACCCCGCGACAGAGAGTGAAGTGATCATGTGTCCGCAGGACAGCCACCCTCACCCCAGCCCCGAACACAGACAGAGTCCCTAAGGCAGAGTCTCCCAGCAGGGTCGTGGCCAAGCGGGGAAGAAACACCGCCGCACCCGAAGGTGACACAGGCGACCAATGTAGGGTCCCCACCCCTGGGTTCAGTCATTGCACAGGAAAAGTTCATCGCATCACTAAGAGGGAGTCCCCAAGAAAAGCTCCCCAGCCCCACAACATAACCGAGACGGGGTGTCCAAGGAAAAGACTCCCCGACAGCTGACACACGCGCCCATGGTAGTGTCCACACAGCGAAGCCGTACCACTCACCGGACAAAGAACACGCCAGAAAAGAAGCTTTCCTAGGAAAAAGGACACATTCTGGGGAGAAATTAAAGCATCCAGGGAAAAACTGCCCACTTACGTAGTCGTGAAGTCTTGACCTTGCCAGAGGAGCTGCGGCTGCACTTCCCAAAATGGCAGAGAAGTTGTGGCGCCTCCCCACTGCTGGAACTTTCTAGAAACTTGCTCTCTGGGAGTTATGGGAAGTGTGCCCCGGATGCCTGTGAGTGATGCTCATTGGGAGGCGTCCCACCAGAAGCACCAATCTGGTAAGGCTCAAGGGAGGCAGAAGGCAGGGAAGCTGCCGGCCACCGCGGGCCCCGCCCCAGCCGAACACTGGGAGCCTGTTGGGGGGGCCAGAGTCCCGAAGTGAAGCCTCGTGCACTGCGAGACCGCCGGCGCCAACCGGAAGAACCGGGAAGCGTGGCGTCCCCGCCCTTCGCTAACTCTAACCCTCTTTACGCGCAGCCTTCGGTATCGGCAGTACGGCGGACATAGGCAGAGGAACGCGGAACCTCACACAGCGGAATCAAAGGGTGAATTTGGAGCTGACGGGCAAAAACATCTTATAATATGTTTGTCTGGCTTTGATATCAGGGTAATATTGGCCTCATAGAATGAAGTAGTGTTCCTTCCTCTTTTATTCTTTTGAAATCCTTTGCTAAGTATTGGTATTACTTCTTCCTTAAATGTTTGATAGAATTTACATGCGAAACCACCTCGGCTTGCCTTCCATTTGTGGGGAGATTTAAAATTACTAATTAAATACCTTTTCATGCTATAGTCCTATTGCAAATTTCTATTTCTTTTGAGTCAGTAATTTGTTCTCTAGGAATTTCTCTGTTTCACCTGCGTTGTTTAATTTGTTGGCATAAAGGTGTTCATAATGTATGTCTTTAAATTTCTCACTTTCTTTGTGTGTGTGTGCACGTGAGACGGTGTCTCACTCTTTTGCTGAAGATGGAGGGTGGTGGCGCGATCTGGGCTCATAACTACTTCTGCCTTTCTGGTTCAAGCACTTCTTCTGTCTCGGTCTCCTGGGTAGCTGGGGCTACAGGTGGCATCATATCGCCCGGCTAATTTTTTGTGTTTTAGTAGAGTCAGGGTTTCACCATGTTGGCCAGGCTGGTCTCAAACTCCTGACCTCAGGTGATCCGCTGGTCTCGGCTCCCCAAAGTGCTGGGATTACGGGAGTGAGCCACCGCGCCTGGCCCCTTTTAATTTCTGTAAGGTCAGTATTCATAACACCCTTTTCATTCTTGATTTTGGTAATCTGTGTAGTCCTTTCTTTTATTCTTGGTCAGTCAAGCTAAAAGATAAGTTAGGTTTTTTTTCTCAGCTATTCTGTGAAGCAATTTTTTAATTCATTGATTTTTATTTCACTGATTTTCTTTAATTTTCATCATTCCCCTCTTTCTGCTTGCTTGTATTAAATACATCAGTTTAAAACTTCAGGAATAACAAATGGTTTGTTTCATAAAGGAGGATTTGAATCCTTAAACATATAGAAATGCTTATGATATTGCCAAGTAGTAGTCATTTTCGACCAGTTAACCAGAAGGAAATTTGGTATGCTGAAACCAGACAAGTTTTTTGTACCAGGTTTTATTAATTTTGAAAATATAAATCTAGTTTGTAAGAAGGTGTTTATTGCATGAGCAGTTTGTTTTTTTTTAATATTTAGA
Source organism: Callithrix jacchus (assembly GCF_049354715.1). Classification (NCBI taxonomy): domain Eukaryota; kingdom Metazoa; phylum Chordata; class Mammalia; order Primates; family Cebidae; genus Callithrix; species Callithrix jacchus. The sequence goes on along the minus strand of NC_133524.1, from coordinate 131,937,755 downwards.
CTTCTCATTTTCACTGAATCCCACAAATTTATTTTTCTTAAGCTTCAAAGTATGTATCAACCAGCACATTCACTATCCTCTTTGTGCTTTATCTCTGATAATCCTTATAAGAGCACCATGAGTTAGGTACTGTTTTATGCCCATTTTACGGAAATAGAATCTTAGGGTGCACATTTAAGTAGCTCTTTCAGGTTTAACCAGTTGGAAAAGTGACAAAATCTAGGTATGTCAGATTCCAGAGATTGCACACACAAATACTATATCACACTGCTTACTGCTGTGAGTTTGGCAGAGAATTCCTTGTTTATATGGAAATCACCAAACTGATAATATCCAGGATAATTGGCAGCAGTTTATAAACCCTCTTTACCGCTAATTTGGTGATTTTGTGTGGGGTCACCTGTCCACTAATCTAATCGGATCTTAGGCTGGTCACACTTCTGAATTTGCACACCAAGTTTGTGTGTAAGGGTACTTCTCCAGGGGAAAATATCTGTAGATTTCATCAAATTTTCCAAAGAGGGTTAGGCCCGCTACTCAGCGTTCCCTGGAAGGTAAGAGAATGCCATGTAGCCTACACCCTTCTCCACCTGAACAACTTCATACAGTTGGCTATGGCTTTACAAATGATGGGCAGGTAGGACAACTAGGAAAGTGTATGTGCTCATTAATACATACTTCTCCTTTAAGCCTGAAAAGATGAACTTGTGGAATTACAAAAATTGGCATTCTAAATATTTAAGTATTACTATTTAGAATTATAGATCTTTTAGTCGGGATGGTGGCATAAGGAAGGTCATTCTGTTCTCAAACTAAGCTGGAGGCATAAGGGATTTGTTTAACCTAGTGGTGTGAACCTACAGGAAGTCGTGATGGTAGCGTGAGTCATCACTTAGATAAAGTGAGATTTATAGATCACAGAACACGATATAGATTCTAGATATGAGATTCTAAACTCTGTTTGCTACCAAGGCACCCATTGCTAAAACAGTCTGTGATCATGTGCTCTCAGGAGGATCATATATTTCAGCTGTATAGTGCCAATTTATGTGCCAGTTATGTTCCAGGTATAAATGAAAGTGTTCTAGTAACACACAGAGATAATTATCAGACATATCTGCAGATGCCGGTTTCTCCACTTCAAACGAGTCAGCCAACTCCACCTGGAAAACGTCACACTGTTGGCTCTGTGCTTACAAATGATGGCCAGGTAAGATAACTTTCTATTTCTGCCCTAATTGTGACATTCTTAGTATAAGTATTTTCTCAGTGGAAAGATGAATATAAACTATATGTGTTAATTCTCTTGATTTAAAAGCTAAGAATATGACACAGGAATTCTCATGTGAACATAAAATGGGAACTTTTTGGTCCAAGAGTAGATTCATTGGACTAGGAGCTGATGTTTTTAATGATCACATTTAATGCTCATAATTGTTCTGCAGATGTGTATTACTATCTCGCCTTTAATGAGAAATCAAGGCTGACAGTGGTCAAATGGCTTGCCCCACGTGACACATGATAGGAGATAGAGCCAGGGTTCGAACGCATATCTTTGTGACTCCAGAGTCTATATTTTTTCCCACTCCTCAATTAATTAGACTCTTCCCTATTTTTCCGTGCCTTTATTTTCGCTTTCTTAAGGAAAGAGATAAGAATCACACCTCACTCATAGGGATTGGCCAAGGATTGAGTTAATACATGCAAAGCATTTAGAACAGTACCTGGAGGGTAGTAAATGTTCAGTAAAAATGTCTTCACACATTCTCAGCTCCTCTTTTATAGGATGTGAAAATGCTTTGGAAAATTTTAAAATCAAAATTATATATTATATACGTTCTATATATTACATGGTATATATATATATATTATATGTATTTCTTGAAATATATGCTGATACTCTTTCCTATTTAATGCGGGAATATATTCGTTATTACTTCACCTATTATTTTAAGTTCTGGGGTACATGTGCAGGATATGGAGGTTTGTTACATAGGTAAATGTGTGGTACGGTGGTTTGCTGCACCTGTCAATCAATCACCTTGGTATTAAGCCCAGCATCCATTAGCTATTCTTCCTGATGTACTCTCTCCCCCCAGCCCTCCCCCAGAAAGACCCAGTGTGTGTTGCCCTACCTGATGTGTCTGTGTGTTCTCATCATTCAGCTCCCACTTAAAAGTGAGAACACGCACTGTTTGGTTTTCTTTCTCTGCATTAGTTTGTTGAGGATAATGGCTTCCAGCTCCATCAATGTTTCTGCAAAGGACATGATCTCATTCCTTTTTATGGCTGCATAGTGTTCCCTCGTGTATGTGTACTACATTTTCTTGATCCAGTCTATCATTGATGGCCATTTGGGTTGATTCCACATCTTTGCTATTGTGAATAGTGCTGCAGTGAATATACGTGTGCATATATATTTTTTTTTTCTTAGCAATTCTGAATGGGAGTTCATTCATGATTTGGCTCTCTGCTTGCCTGTTTTTGGTATATAGGGATGCTAGCAATTTTTGCGCATGGATTTTATATCATGAGAGTTTGCTGAAGTTGCTTATCATCTTCAGAAACTTTTGGACTGGGATGATGGTATTTTCTATATATGGGGTCATGTCATCTGCAAACAAAATAACTTCATGTCCTCTTTCCCTATTTGAATACCCTTTCTTTCTTTGTCTTGCCTGATTGCCCTGGCCAGAACGTCTGATACTATGTTGTTTAGGACTGGTGAGGGAGGGCATCCTTGTCTCGTGCAAGTTTCAAGAGGAATGCTTCCAGCTTTTTCCCATTCGATATGCTATTGGCTGTGAGTTTGTCATATATGGCTCTTACTGTTTTGAGATGTGTTCATTCAATACCTGGTTTTTTGAGAGCTTTTTTTATTTTTTGAGACGGAGTTTTGCTCTTGTTACCCAGGTTGGAGTGCAATGGCGCAATCTCGGCTCACCGCAACCTCCGCCTCCTGGGTTCAGGCAATTCTCCTGCCTCAGCCTCCCGAGTAGCTGGGATTACAGGCACGCGCCACCATGCCCAGCTAATTTTTTGTATTTTTAGTAGAGACGGGGTTTCACCATTTTGAGCAGGATGGTCTCCATCTCTTAACCTCGTGATCCAACCGCCTCGGCCTCCCAAAGTGCTGGGATTACAGGCTTGAGCCACCGCGCCCGGCCTGAGAGCTTTTAATATAAGGGGGTGTTGAATTTTATCAAAGGCCTTTTCTGTATCCATTGAGATAATCATGTGGTTTTTGCCTTTAGTTCTATTTATGTGATGAATTACATTTATTGATTTACCTATTCTGAACTGACCTTGAGTCCTGGCAATGAAGCCAACTTGATCATGGTAGATAAGATTTTTGATGTGCTGCTCGATTCAGTTGGCCAGTATTTTATTAAGGATTTTTTCCGTTATTGTTCAACAGGAACACAGCCTGAAGTGTTTGTTGTTGCTGTATCGCTGCCACATTTTGGTATCCGGATGATGCTGGTCTCCTATAATGTAGTAGGAGTCCCTCCTTTTCAATATTTTGATATAGTTTCAGTAGAAATAGTGCCAAATAGTACATTCTAAGTAGGCAGGAGCATATTCTCGGGTTATCTTTTGATGGCAGGACCTTTTAGTTAACCTAGTATATCCTTCAATTTCATGTTTTATTTACCACCAATATTTCAAAGCACCTCCTGCCCCTGCCTGGCTCCAAAATGAACATATTTGAGTCTCCATAAGGTTGGAGGTGGGAAAATTTATCTTTTTCATCGATGTTACCTTTCACTGTCTACATATATTATCGAATAAAGTGTTAATCAGTATTTGTCAATAAGTAACGTTCAACAACTAAAAAATAAAAACGGTATTTGCTTTTTTTTGTCCCCTAACAAGGGCTGAGAGACAATTATGTGTACTACATTAGAGAGATAAGCATGTTTCTTGTCTTGGTTGATGAAAGCCACTCATTCCCCAAGCACTCTGATTAATCATGACCGTACCATGTTTGACTTTGCATAACACCTTGTATTTTGCCTTCGCTTGTTTCACTGAAACTACATTATAGTTGGCTTGCCTTTTCTGGGAGCATCGTGTGTGATGATGAATCTTTGACCTTTGGCTAAAACTTAATGATATAAATGCATGGCTGTGTATGCATATGAAGACTGTGACTTTGCAATGGTTGTATCTGTCTTTAATGGAATATGTTCACTGATGTTTTTCAGCAAATGAGGAGTGACAAAGTAAATCAGGCTGCAAGAAGGCATCGAAGGAAAAGGAGACGTTCCAGAAAATCCAAGAGACGCTATTATTCTACGACAAGGCAGGGTACGTCCCGGTGGTTACACCAACAGGAAGCTGAGGGGGAATGCAATCTTTGGGCTTCAATCGTGTCAAAGAACATTTGTGGCCTTGTCCTTGAAGGATGAACAGATATGAGCACATTTGCAAGTGGAAGGGCAAGGTTCTAATTAGGTGCAACAATTTGCAGTTGCTGCAAGCGTGAGATGAATAAAGCAGGTTCCTGAGGCAGAAGGAGGTGGTGGGCACAACAAGAGGACAGGTCTGCTCACTTTCCGCCTGTCCACACCTCTCTAACCCAGTGCAATATGGCTTCTTCTTAGTCTACTCCAATGAAAATAGTGCCATCAAGGTCGCCATGTTTGTGGCACTTTGACATCAATTCCTCAACAGCATGTGACACAGTTGTTTACGCCCTCCTGCACGGAAAACTTCTTGGGTCCCCAGACACCTGGATTTCTTACTCTGTTACTAAGGGCTCGTTTTCCTTCTCCTTTTTTGTTTTTCTCCTCTTGCTTCCTACCTCTAAATATTTCAGGGCACCAAAACTTGATCCTAGCCTCTCTTCTCTTCAATATCCTATCTCCTTAGGTGATGTCATGCTGTCTTAGAATTTTAAATGATTCACACTTCAAGAACTGTCACCATTAAACTTCTAGGCTACGACTTGCTCCTGAAATCCAAACTCATAAACAACTACACGTGTTGTATCTCTATAGGGTGTCTAATAGGCATCTGCATTTGAACCAGCTCTGCAAGTTCAAATTTCTGACCTCCCTCTCTCCAAAAACACTTTACTCGCAGCCTTCACTGTTTCAGATAAAGACACTGTCCATTAGGTGAAACATCCACAAAGGTGTAACAAGCAGCTGATCACAGGTATGGGGGATGCAGAAGTCCTGGTTTTAGAGTTTTCAGCTGTCCACAGTACAAATAATCCCACCATGGCCTAGTTCAAGCTGTCGACATAAGGTCACTGAACCAGAATCAGGAAGAGTTGGCAGCATTCCGCTTCCGTAGTCGGTTGCCTAACCCCTCCTGCACATCCCTGGTATACTTTTACTTAGTAGGTCACCCCAAAATACTTAAAGTCACTTATGATTTCTCTTATCATTCTTTTATTATTCTCTCATTTCCAATCTCTTATCAAGTTCAGCAGTCAATGCCCAGTATAAACCCTGCATCCCACCATTTCCCTCTATCCCTCCAGTGCACACTGCCGTGATCGCTGACCAAGGTAGTACAACATCTTCTTAGCTCTCTTTCTAATCTTCCCTCATCTGTAGCATACTCTCTAACCCTGTGGCTAGAAAATAATGTCAGCATGCCATTTCCCTCCTAAAACCCCATCCTCAACTCTCCCTCTCCTAACAAGGGTCCCATCCATTTCCTCCTGGCTCTCTTGCCTCTGTCTAACACCCTGTAGTGCCCGGTCCATTCCCACTCCAGCCCCTACCCTTGGCCTCACCGCAGTCTGGAACTCTCCCTCTGCCTCTGCACAGGAGGCTCTGCTTTTTCCTCCAAGCCCTGTCCAATGGCACTTCTTCAGATGGCTCTGCCCAAGGAGCCAGAGCCCCTGAGGCTCCCTCTGCTGCTGTCTCCCTCAGGCCTGTGGACTACTTCCCAGACACCAGCCCAATGCTGCTTGTTTCATTTCCTCATTGTGTATGTCCTGTCTGACTGCCCCGTAGTGATATGAGTCCCACAAAGGCAGGGACCGTTGCTCTCTGTCCTCTTTACTGCTGATCCCCAGCTCCTGGCATGCCGCCTGCCACAGACAATGAATAAATGAAAGAGGTGACAGACCTGGAGTAAAAGGAATGTTACTTTTCCAGACAAAAGGGGAGGATCTGTAGAATCACGTAAAAACTTGGGATGTGTGACGATGGAGTGGAGATAAGAGTGTTCAACTCCAATAGCCACCTCTGTTTTCTCAGAATATTTGAGGTAGAAAGGAGGCAATTTAACAAGGCCTCACTTAGTCTGGCTTTCCTGCTGCGCACAGCATGGCATGTATAGGTGAACTATAAAAGCGATATCAAGTGAGAATTGTAACAGGCAGCAAGATGATACAAAATGATGAGTGCAAGAAATCTGTGAATGTTTATTCTACTGTCATACTTACTACATACCATCATTATGCCAGGAGATACATACGTAGTTTTATTGTGTAATCTGACCTGATATATGTTTTAATGTGGTAATTCCTTCTGTTTCGTGAAATGAATAATTCCATAGAAACTGATTCATACATAGCTGTCTCTCCGGGATGATGGGACAAAACACACCTATCTTGTAACTGAGCCTCTTCATTTGGTTTCCAGATGCTAGCGTCACTCACAATGTCTGTGAAGAAAAGGTTAAAAATGGCCAACCAACACCCGATAATGTCCTCCCAACTGTTCCATCAGCGCTTATTAATATGACAGCAGCTTGTATTTCATCCCTGGGTTTCGGCGATCAGTGTAAGTTTTTTCACTTGTTATACTGTCCTATTTGGTTTCCATATACATGCATAGCGTCATGATGGAAGATGGTAATTTTGTTGTATTATCTTTTCTGGCCTCAATTTTAGGGTTCTGAGATTGCTAACTGGTATGTCCTCCTCCTTCATGAGATAATTTCCTAGATACTGAGCTTCCGAGGGGTATGCCTGTGCGGTTGACATAATGCACATAACACACAGCTCAACCACTTCATTTGGTTTCCAGATGCTGCGGTGACTCACAACGTCCATGAAGAGAAGATGAATAACGGCCAACCAGCACCTCATACTGTCTTTTCAACTGCTCCACCAGGTCTTGGTAATTTGGCAGCCCCTAGAATTTCATCCACGAGGACCAGAGATCTGTGTATCTCTGCTTCTTAATTGTACTATCCTACCTGATTTCCATAAGCAGGCATATTTTCATGAACGGTAGAAGGTCGTTTTGTTTCATATTCTTTCCTAGCCTCCATTTGGGGGATATCAGATGGACACATGGCATATTCTCTCCTGATTTTTTAGATAATTTTCTAGAAACTGAGCATCAGAGGGATATTCCTGTGGGGTTGACATAATGCACTTACTTCAGAGCTCAACCTCTTCACTTGGTTTCCACCTACTACCGTCAATCACAATATCCGTGAAGAAAGGATGGAAAATGGTTAACTGCAACCAGATAGTGTCTTGTCAAATGTTCTGTCACAGCTTATTTATATGCCAGGAGCTGGTATTCTAGTGATGAGTACCAGAGATGTGTGTATGTTTGTTTATTAGATGTAGTATCCTACTAGGATTCCATATGCATGCGTAATGTCATGAAGAGAAGAAGGTGGTTTTGGGGAATTATCTTTCCCGACCTCAATTTGATGGAACTCGAATCATTATATGATGTCTGCTCCTGCTTTATCAGATAATTTCCTAGAAAGTGAAGATCAGAGGGATATACCAGTGAGGTTGTCATAATGCACTTACCTCACAGCTCAACCTCTTTGTTTGGTTTTCAGATGCTACTGTCACTCAAAATGTCCATGAACAGAAGATGGAAAATGGCCAACCCCAAACTGATAAAGTCTTGTCAACTGTTCCACTATGCCTTGGTCATATGACTGCAGCTGGTATTCCATCCATGAGTATCAGGGATCTGTGTATGTCTTTTAATTAGTAGTACTGAATAGTTGGTTTCCCTTACATGCATATGTTCATGAATGGTAGAAGTCGGATTTGTTGTATTTTCTTTCCTACTCTCAATTTGAGGGGTCTCAGATGGCCGCATGTCTTCCTTCCTTCCTTCCTTCCTTCCTTCCTTCCTCTCATTATCTCACTTTTTTTATTTCTCTCTCTCTCTCTCTCTCTTTTTTTTTTCTTTCAAAACTGATTCTCACTCTGTCGCCCAGACTGGAGCGCAGTGATGCTATCTCGGTCGCTGCAATCTCCACCTCCCGGGTTCAAGTGATTCTCCTGCCTCAGCCTCCTGAGTAGCTGGGATAACAGGCATGCACCACCACGCCCAGATAATATTTGCATTTTTGGTAGAGACAGGTTTCACCGTGTCGGACAGGATGGTCTCGATCTCTTGACCTCGAGATCCACCTGCTTCAGCCTTCCAAAGTGCTGGGATTACAGACGTGAGCCACCGTGCCCAGCCATATCCTACCCTGTTTCTTAGATAATTTCGTAGAAACTCAGCATCAGCGGGATACACCTGTGGGACTGACATAATGCATTTACATCACAGCTCAACCTTTTCCTTTGGTTTCCAGATTCTACTGTTACTCAGAATGTCTGTGAAGAGAAGATAAAAAATGAACAAATGGCACCTGATAGATTCTTGTCAACCGTTAAAGAAGGGCTTATAAATTTCGCAGGGGCTGGTATTCCACCCCTGAGTACTGGGGATCAGCGTATGTTTGTTTACTAGTTATACTGTCCTACTGGGTTTCCGTATGCATGCAGTGACATGCAGGGAAGACGGTGGTTTTGTTTTATTATTGTTTCTGGTCTGAATTTCTGGGGTCTCATTTTCCACCTGATATGTCCTGCTTTATGGGTTAATTTCATAGAAACTGACCACCAGAGGGATATACCCGTGGGGTTGACATAATGCACTTTCCTCAGAGGTTGAACTCTTCATTTGGTTTCCAGATGCTACCGTCACTCACAATATCAATGAAGAGAGAATGAAAAATGGCCAGCCCCAACCTGGTAACGTCTTGTCAACTGATTCCACAGGGCTTTGTAATATGGTAGCAGCTGCTATTCCGGCCATGAGTCCCAGAGATCGCTATATGTCCGCTTATAAGTTGTACTGTCCTACTTGCTTTTCATAAGCATGCATAGTGCCTTCTGAAGGGAAGCAGGTGGTTTTGTTGTATTATATTTTCTGAACTAAATCTGAGGGGCCCCAGATATATACACCACCTTATATATCCTCCTGCTTTATGAAATAATTTCATGGAAAGTGAGCATCAGAGGGATATACTTATGATTTGGCCTAATGCACTTACCTCACAGCTCAACCTCTTACTTTGATTTCCAGACGCTACCATCACTCACAGCGTCCATGAACAGAAGATGGAATATGTCCAACCAGCACCTGACAACGTGTTGTTGACACTTCAGCCAGGACTTATTAATATGGCAGCCACTGGTATTTCATCCATGAGTACCAGGGATCTGGGTAAGTTTGTTTGTTAGTATTACTGTCCTACTTGGTTTTCATATGCATGTATAGTGTCAAAACAGGTAGGAGGTGGTTGTGTTATACTATGTTTCCAGGCCTCAATTTCAGGGGTCTCAGATGGCAACCTGGTATATCCTCTGATTTGTGACATAATTTCCTAGAAACTGAGCACAGATATACCTGTGGGGTTACCATAATACACTTACAGCTCTTCATTTGGTTTCCAGATGCTACCAAAACTTATAATGTCCTTAAGGAGAAGATGGAAAAGGGCGAACCCCAACATGGCAACATCTCATCAACTGCTCCAATAGGACTTACTAATGTGGCAGGAGCTGCTATTCCAGCCATGAGTACCGATGGTCTGTGTATGTTCAATTTTTAGTTGGATTTTCCTACTTTGTTTCCATATGCATGTATATTGTCAGGAAGGAGAGATGGAGATCTTGTTGTATTATCTTTCTTGATATCAGTTTGAGGGGTCCCAGATGCCGCTCATGTCATCTTGATTTGTGCAAAAATTTCTCAGGAGCTGAGCATCAGAGGGATATACCTGTGGGGGCGGCATAATGCACCTACTCCTATCTTGACCTCTTCATTTGTTTTCCAGATGCCACCGTCAGTCACAATGTCCATGAACAGAGGATGGAAAATGACCAACCGCAACAGGAAAATGTCTGGCCAAATATTCTAGCATGGTTTATTAATATGGCAGGAGCTGGTATTCCAGCACTGAGTACCAGGGATCTGTGTATGTTCATTTTTTACTTGTACTGTCCTCCTTGGTTTCCATATGCAGGCATAGTGCCATGAAGGGAAGAAGGTTGTTTTGTGAATTGTCTTCCTTGGCCTCAATTTGAGGAGCTGCAGATCATCATTTGATGTGTTCTTTTGCTTTTTGGGATAATTTCCCAGAAACTGATCATCAGTGGGATATACCGGTGGCATTGACGTAATTCACTTACTTCAAGCTCAAAATCTTCCTTTGGTTTCCAGATGATACCATCTCTCACAATGTACATGAAGAGAAGATGGAAAATGGCCCATCCCAAACTGGTAATCTCATGTCACCTGTTCCACCACTGCTTGGTCTTATGGTAGCAGCTGCTCTTCCATGCATGAGTACCAGGGATCTGTGTATGTCTCTTAATTAGTTGTAGTGTCATCACTGGTTTCCATATGATTGCATATTTCATGAAAGGTAGAAGGTGGTTTTATAGCATATACTTTGGTGGCATCAATTGGAGGGTTCTCACAGGGCCAACTGGCATATCCTCCCCTGCTTTATTAGATAATTTCCTGAAAACTGAGCGTCAGAGAGATAGACCTCTCTGGGGTCTATATAGGGCTGATATAATGCACTTAGCTCACAGCTGAAACTCTTCATGTGGTTTGCAGGTTTTACCATTGCTCAAAGTGTCTGTGAAGAAAAGATGAAAAGTGACAAAACAACACCTCATGAATTCTTGTCAACTATTACAGCAGGGCTTAGGAATTTCACAGAAGCAGGTATTCAGCTGCCGAGTACCAGGGATTTCTGCATGTTTGTTTACTAACTACGTTGTGCTACTTGGTTTCCATAAACATGCAGTATCATGCAGGGAAAAAGGTGCTTTGGTTATATTATCTTTTCCGACCTAAACTTGAAGGGTCTCAGATCGCCACCTGATACAGCCTCTTGTGTGATGGAACAATTTCTTAAATCTCATTGTCAGAAGGACATACATGTGGCAGTGACATAAGCACTTACCTCACAGCTCAACCACTTCATTCCGTTTCCAGATGCTGCAGTCACTCACAATATCCCTGAAGCAAAGGTAAATAACGGCCAACTAGCACCTCACAACATCTTGTCAGCTGCTCCACCAGGTCTTGGTAATATGGCGGCAGCTGGAATTTCATCCACGAGGACCAGAGGTCTGTGTATGTCTGCTTCTTAGTTGTACTGTCCTACTTGGTTTCCCTAAGGAGGCATAGTCTGATGAATGCTACAAGTTAATTCTGTTGTATGTACTTTCCTAGCCTCAATTTGAGGGATATCAGATGTCCACTTGGCATATTCACCCCAAGATTCTTTGACAATTTCCTAGAAAGTGAGGATCAGAGTGATTTACCTCTGGGGTTGAATAATGTATTTACCTCACAGCTCAACCTCTTCATTTGGTTTTCAGGTGCTACCATCACTCAAAATGTCCACAAAGAGAAGATGAGAAATATGCAACCAACACCTAATAACGTCTTGTCAACTGTTCTACCAGAACATTCTTATTTGGCAACAGCTGGTCTCCCAGCCATGAGCACCAGGGGTCAGTGTATGTTTGCTTATTCATTTATACTATCCTACTTCGTTTTCATAGGCATGCCTACTGTCCTGAATGGGAGAAGGTGATTTTGCTGTATTCTCATTCATGAGCTGCATTTGAATGTTCTCAGATCACCATCTAGCATATCCTCTTCAGCTTTATGAAATAGTTTTCTACAAACTGAGTATCAGGTGGATATGCCTGTAGAGTTGACATAGTACACATAACTCAAAACTGAACCTCCTGATTTCATTTCCAGATTCTACCATCACTCACAATGTCCGTGAGGAGAAGATTAAAAATGCCCAAACGGCACCCAATAATGTCTTCTCAGGTATTCCACCAGCATGTATTAATATGGCAGCAGCTGGTGTTTCTTCTATGAGTACCAGGGATCAGTGTAAGTTTGCTCACTTGGCGTACTGTCCTACTTGTTTTCTATATGCATGCGTAGTGTCATGAGGGAAGAACACAGTGTTGTTGTACTATCTTCACTGGCCTCAACTTTACGGTTCTCAGACTGCTACTTGCTATGTCCTTCTTTTTTATGAGGTAATTTCCTCGATACTGAGCATCCGAGGGGTATGCCTGTGCGGTTGACATAATGCATGAATCACACAGCTCAACCACTTCATTTGGTTTCCAGATGCTGCAGTCACTCACAAAATCCTTGAAGAGAAGATAAATAACGGCCAATCAGCACCTGATAACCTCTTGTCAACTGCTCCACCAGGTCTTGGTAATATGGCAGCAGCTGGACTTTCATCTATGAGGACCAGAGATCTGTGTATGTCTGCTTCTTAGTTGTACCGTCCTACTTGGTTTCCCTAAGGAGGCATGGTTTGATGAATGCTACAAGTTAATTTTGTTGGATATAGTTTCCTAGCATCAATTTGAGGGGTATCAGAGAGCCACGTGGCATATCAACCCATGGATTCTTTGATAATTTCCTAGAAAGTGAGGATCAGAGGGATATACATCTGGGGTTGACACACTGCACTTCCATCACAGCTCAGCCTCTTCATTTGGTTTTCAGATGCTACCAGCATTCAAAATGTCTGCAAAGAGAAGATGGAAAATAACCAACCAACACCTAATAATATCTTGTCAACTGTTCTTCAAGGACTTCCTTATTTGGCAACAGCTGGTCTCCCAGCCATGAGCACCAGGGATCAGTGTATGTTTGCTTATTCATTTGGACTATCCTGCCTGGTTTTCATAGGCATGCCTAGTGTCCTGAATGGGAGAGGGTGATTTTGTTGTATTGTCTTTCGTGAGCTGCATTTGAGTGTTCTCAGATCGCCACCTGGCATATCCTCTCTGGCTTTCTGAAATAGTTTTCTATAAAGTGAGCATCAGGAGGATATACCTGTGGGTTAACATAATGTACGTAACTCAGAACTGAACCCCTTCATTTAATTTCCAGATGGTATGATCTCTCACAATGTCTGTGAGAAGATTAAAAATGCCCAAGCAGTACCCGATAAAACCTTCCCAGCTAGTTCCCCAGCACTTATTAATATGGCAGCAGCTGTTGTGTCATCCATGAGCAACAGAGATCAGTGTACCTGTGTGCAATTGGTTTACTAACCTACTAGGTTTCCATATGCGTGCATAGTGTCATGAGAGAAGAATGTAGTTTTGTTGTACTATCTTTCCTGGCCTTAATCTTAAGGTTCTCAGAGTGCTACTTGGTATGTCCTTCTTCTTTATGAGATAGTTTCCTGGATACTGAGCATCAGAGGGGTATGCTGTTGTTGACATAATGCACTTACCTCACAGCCCAGCCATTTCTGTTCGTTTCCAGATGCTGCAGTCACTCACAATGTCCGTGAAGCCAAGATGAATAACAGCCAACTAGCACCTGACAACGTCTTGTCAGCTGCTCCACCAGGTCTTGGTAATATGGCAGCAGCTGGAATTTCATCCACGTGGACCACAGGTCTGTGTCGGTCTGCTGCTTTGTCTTACCACCCTACTTGATTTCCCTATGGAGACATAGATCGATGAATGCTACAAGTTAATTTTGTTGTATACACCTTCCTAGCATCAATTTGAGGGGTATCAGATAGTCCCAGGGCATATCCACAACTCCTGTCTTTGATAATTTCCGAGAAACTGAGGATGAGAGGGATATACATCTAGGGTTGACATAATGTACTTACCTTAAAGCTCAACCTCTTCATTTGGGTTTCAGATGCTACCATCACTCAAAACGTCCGCAAAGAGAAGATGGAAAATAACCAACCAACACCTAATAACGTCTTGTCAACTGTTCTCCAAGGACTTCCTTATTTGGCAACAGCTGGTCTCCCAGCCTTGAGCACCAGGGATCAGTGTATGTTTGCTTATTCATTTGGACTATCCTACTTGGTTTTCATAGGCATGCCTAGTGTCCTGAATGGGAGAAGGTGATTTTGTTGTATTATATTCTGTGAGCTGCATTTGAGTGTTCTCAGATCGCCATCTGGCATATCCTCTTCAGCTTTATGAAATAGTTCTCTCGAAACTGAGTATCAGGAGGATATGCCTGTAGATTTGACGTAGTACACATAACTCAAAACTGAACCTCCTGATTTCATTTCCAAATTCTACCATCACTCACAATGTTTGTGAGGAGAAGATTAAAAATGCACAAACAGCACCCAATAATGGTTTCTCAGCTATTCCACCAGCACGTATTAATATGGCAGCAGTGGGTGTTTCTTTTATGAGTACCAGGGATCAGTGTAATTTAGCTCACTTGGCGTACTGTCCTACTTGATTTCTATATGTATGCGTAGTGTCGTGAGGGAAGAATACAGTGTTGTTGTACTATCTTTATTGGCCTCAAATTTACGGTTCTCAGACTGCTACTTAGTATGTCCTTCTTCTTTATGAGATAATTTCCTCGATACTGAACATCAGAGGGGTATGCCTGTGCGGTTGCCATAATGCACATAACGCACAGCTCAACCACTTCATTTGGTTTCCAGATGCTGCGGTTACTCACAACGTCCGTGAAGCGAAGATAAATAATGGTCAAGTAGCACCTGATAACATCTTGTCAACTGCTCCACCAGGGCTTGGTAATTTGGCAGCTGCTGGAATTTCATCCACGAGGAGCAGAGATCTATGTATGTCTGCTTCTTAGTTGGACTGTCCTACGTGGTTTCCCTAAGGAGGCATTGATTGATGAAGGCTGCAAATTAATTTTCTTGAATATAGTTTCCTAGCATCAATTTGTGGGGTATGAGATAGCCACGTCGCATATCCTAACCTGGTTTCCTTGATAATTTCCTAGAAACTGAATATGAGAGGGATATAAATCTGGGGTTGACATAATGTACTTACCTTACAGCTCAACCTCTTCATTCGGTTTTCAGATGCTACCATCACTCAAAATGTCCTCAAAGATAAGATGGTAAATAACCAACCAACACCTAATAATGTCTTGTCAACTGTTCTCCAAGGACTTCCTTATTTGGCAACGGCTGGTCTCCCAGCCATGAGCACCAGGGATCAGTGTATGTTTGCTTATTCATTTGGACTATGCTACTTGGTTTTCATAGGCATGCCTAGTGTCCTGAACGGGAGAAGGTGATTTTGTTGTATTATATTCTGTGAGCTGCATTTGAGTGTTCTCAGATCGCCACCTGGCGTATCCTCTTCAGCTTTATGAAATAGTTTTCTAGAAACTGAGTATCAGGAGGATATACCTGTAGAGTTGACATAGTACACATAACTCAAAACTGAACATCCTGATTTCATTTCCAGATTCTACAATCACTCACAATGTCTGTGAGGAGAAGATTAAAAATGCGCAAACGGCACCCAGTAAGGTTTTCTCAGCTATTCCACCAGCACATATTAATATGGCAGCAGCGGGTGTTTCGTCCATGAGTACCAGGGATCAGTGTAAGTTAGCTCACTTGGCGTACTGTCCTACTTGATTTCTATATGCATGTGTAGTGTCATGAGGGAAGAATACAGTGTTGTTGTACTATCTTTACTGGCCTCAACTTTACGGTTCTCAGACTGTTCCTTGGTATGTCCTTCTTTATGAGTTAATTTCCTCGATACTGAATATCAGAGGCGTATGCCTGTGCAGTTGACATAATGCATGAAACACACAGCTCAACCACTTCATTTGGTTTCCAGATGCTGCGATCACTCACAACGTCTATGAAGCAAAGATAAATAATGGCCAACTAGCACCTGATAGCATATTGTCAACTGCTCCACCAGGGCTTGGTAATATGGCAGCAGCTGGAATTTCATCCACGAGGACCAGAGATCTATGTATGTCTGCTTCTTAGTTGAACCATCGTACTTGGATTCCCTAAGGAGGCATTGTTTGATGAATGCTACAAGTTAATTTTGTTGGATATAGTTTCCTAGCATCAATTTGAGGGTTATCAGAGAGCCACGTGGCATATCCTACCCTGGTTTCTTTGATAATTTCCTAGAAACTGAGGATCAGAGGGATATAACTCTGGGGTTGACATAATGTACTTACCTTACAGCTCAACCTCTTCATTTGGTTTTCAGATGCTACCATCATTCAAAATGTCTGCAAAGAGAAGATGGAAAATAACCAACCAACACTTAATAAAGTCTTGTCATCTGTTCTCCAAGGACTTCCTTATTTGCCAACAGCTGGTCTCCCAGTCATGAGCACCAGGGATCAGTGTATGTTTGCTTATTCATTTGGACTATCCTACTTGGTTTTCATAGGCATGCTTAGTGTCCTGAATGGGAGAAGGTGATTTTGTTGTATTGTCTTTCGTGAGCTGCATTTGAGTGTTCTCAGATTGCCATCTGGCATATCCTCTCTGGCTTTATGAAATAGTTTTCTAGAAAGTGAGCATTAGGAGGATATACCTGTGGGGTTAACATAATGCACATACCTCAACACTGAACCCCTTCTTTTCATTTCCAAATGCTACGATCACTCACAGTGTCTGTGAGAAGAAGATTAAAAATGCCCAAGCAGTACCCGATAAAATCTTCCCAGCTAGTCCCCTAGCACTTATTAATATGGCAGCAGCTGTTGTGTCATCCATGAGCAACAGGGATCAGTGTACCTGTGTGCAATTGGTTTACTATCCTACTAGGTTTCCATATGCGTGCATAGTGTCATGAGGGAAGAATGTAGTTTTATTGTACTATCTTTCCTTGCCTCAATCTTAAGGTCCTCGGACTGCTATTTGGTATGTCCTTCTTTATGAGATAATTTTCTGGATACTGAGCATCAGAGGGGTATGCTGTGGTTGACATAATGCACTTACCTCACAGCCCAGCCATTTCTGTTGGTTTTCAGATGGTGCAGTCACTCACAATGTCTGTGAAGCGAAGATAAATAACGGCCAACTAGCACCTGACAACGTCTTGTCAGCTGCTCCACCAGGTCTTGGTAATGTGGCAGCGGCTGGAATGTCATCCACGAGAACCACAGGTCTGTGTAGATCTGCTTCTTAGTTGTACTGTCCGACTCGATTTCCCTAAGGATGCATAGATCGATGTATGCTACAGGTGAATTTTGTCATACACATGTTCCTAGCGTCAATTTGAGGGGTATCAGATAGCCATATGGCATATGCAACCCTGCTGTCTTTGATAATTTCCTAGAAACTGAGGATCAGACGGACATACCTCTGTGGTTGACATAATGTACTTACCTCACAGCTCAACCTCATCGTTTGGTTTTCAGATGCTACCGTCATTCAAAATGTCCGCAAAGAGAAGATGGAAAATAACCAACCAACACTTAATAACATCTTGTCAACTGTTCTCCAAGGACTTCCTTATTTGGCAACAGCTGGTCTCCCAGCGATGAGCACCAGGGATCAGTGTATGTTTGCTTATTCATTTGGACTATCCTACTTAGTTTTCATAGGCATGCCTAGTGTCCTGAACGGGAGAAGGTGATTTTATAGTATTATCTTCAGTGAGCTGCATTTGAGTGTTCTCAGATCGCCATCTGGCATATCCTCTTCAGCCTTTTGAAATCGTTTTCTAGAAACTGAGTATCAGGAGGATGTACCTGTAGAGTTGACATAGTACACATCACGCAAGACTGAACCTCCTGATTTCATTTCCAGATTCTACCATCACTCACAATGTCCATGAGGAGAAGATTAAAAATGCCCAAGCAGTACCCGATAAAAGCTTCCCAGCTAGTTCCCCAGCACTTATTAATATGGCAGCAGCTGTTGTGTCATCCATGAGCACCAGGGATCAGTGTACCTTTGTGCAATTGGTTTACAATTCTACTAGGTTTCCATATGCGTGCATAGTGTCATGAGGGAAGAATGTAGTTTTTTTGTACTATCTTTTCTTTTTTTTTTAAATTTTTCATTGGTTTTTAGGTTTTGGGGTACATGAGCAGAGCATGGAAGACAGTTGCGTAGGAACACACATGGCAGTAGGAACACACATGGCAGTGTGCTTTTCTTTCCTTCTCCCCTTCACCCACATTTGGCATTTCTCCCCAGGCTATCCCTCCCCACCTCCCCCTCCCACTGGCCCTCCCCTTTTCCTCCCAATAGACCCCAGTGTTTAGTACTCCCCTTTCTGTGTCCATGTGTTCTCATTTTTCATCACGCGCCTATGAGTGAGAATATGCGGTGTTTCATTTTCTGTTCTTGTGTCAGTTTGCTGAGGATGACGTTCCCCAGATTCATCCATGTACCTACAAACGATACAAACTCATCATTTCTGTTTGCTGCATAATATTCCACGGTGTATATGTGCCACATTTTCCCAATCCAGTCTATTATCAATGGGCATTTTGGTTGATTCCAGGTCTTTGCTAATGTAAACAGTGCTGCAATGAACATTCGTGTACATATGTCCTTATAGTAGAACGATTTATAGTCTGTTGGATATATACCCAGTAATGGGATTGCTGGGTCAAATGGAATTTCGATTTCTAAGACCTTAAGGAATCGCCACACTGTCTTCCACAATGGTTGAACTAATTTACACTCCCACCAACAGTGTAAAAGTGTTCTTTTTTCTTCACATCCTCTCCAGCATCTGTTGTCTCCAGATTTTTTAATGATCGCCATTCTAACTGGCGTGAGATGGTATCTCAATGTGGTTTTGATTTGCATCTCTCTGATGACCAGTGACGATGAGCATTTTTTCATATGATTGTTGGCCTCATATATGTCTTCTTTCGTAAAGTGTCTGTTCATATCCTTTGCCCACTTTTGAATGGGCTTGTTTGTTTTTTTCCTGTAAATCCGTTTGAGTTCTTTGTAAATTCTGGATATCAGCCCTTTGTCAGATGGGTAGACTGCGAAAATATTTTCCCATTCTGTTGGTTGCCGATCCACTCTAGTGACTGTTTCTTTTGCCGTGCAGAAGCTGTGGAGTTTCATTAGGTCCCATTTGTCTATTTTGTCTTTTGTTGCCCATGCTTTTGGTGTTTTGTTCATAAAGTCCTTGCCTACTCCTATGTCCTGGATAGTTTTGCCTCGTGGCCTCAATCTTAAGCTTCTCAGACTGCTACTTGGTATGTCCTTCTTCTTTATGAGATAATGTCCTAGATACTGAGCATCAGAGGGATATGCCTGTGACGTTCACAGGATGCACTTACCTCACAGCCCAGCCATTTCTGTTGGTTTCCAGATGCTGCAGTCACTCACAATATCCGTGAAGTAAAGATAAATAACATCCAACTAGCACCTGACAACGTGTTGTCAGCTGCTCCACCAGGTCTTGGTAATATGACAGCAGCTGGAATTTCATCCAGGAGGACTGGAGGTCTGTGTATATCTGCTTCTTAGTTGTACTGTCCTACTTGATTTCCCTAAGGAGGCATAGTTTGATGAATGCTACAAGTTAATTTTGTTGTATATAGTTTCATAGCATTAATTTGAGGGGTATCAGATAGCCACGTGGCATATACTACCCTGATTTCTTTGATAGTTTTCTAGAAACTGAGGATCAGAGGGATATACCTGTGCGGTTGACATAATGCACTTTCATCACAGCTCAACCTCTTCATTTGGTTTTCAGATGCTACCATCACTCAAAATGTCCACAAAGAGAACATGGAAAACAAGCAACCAACACCTAATAACGTCTTGTCAACTGTTCTCCAAGGACCTCCTTATTTGGCAACAGCTGGTCTCCCAGCCATGAGCACCAGGGATCAGTGTATGTTTGCTTATTCATTTGGACTATCCTACTTGGTTTTCATAGGCATGCCTAGTGTCCTGAAAGGGAGAAGGTGATTTTGTTGTATTATATTTCGTGAGCACATTTGAGTGTTTTCAGATGCCCATCTGGCATATTGTCTCTAGCTTTTTGAAATAGTTTCCTAGAAACTGATCATCAGGGGGATACACCTGTGGGCTGACATAATGCGCTTAAATCAACACTTAACGTCTTCATTGTCTTTCCAGATTCTACCATCACTCACAACGTCCATGGGGAGATGATTAAAAATGCTGAAGCAGAACCCAATAATATCTTCTCAACTATTCCCCCAGCACTTATTAATATGGGAGCAACTGGTTTTTCATCCATGAGTACCAGGGATCCGTGTATGTTTCTTCACTCGATATAGTGTCCTACTTGGTTTCTATATGCATGCACAGTGTCATGAGGAAAGAATCTAGTGTTGTTGCACTATCTTTCCTGGCCTCAATTTTAGGGTTCTCAGATTGCTACCTGCTATATCCTTCTCCAAGTGATAATTTCCTAGATGCTGAGCATTTGATGGCTATGTCTGTGTGGTTTACATAATGCAAGTAACTCACAGCTCAACCATTTCATTTGGTTTCCAGATGCTGCAGTCACGCAGAGCGTCCGTGAAGAGAAGAGAAGTAACAGCCAACCGGTACCTGATAACGTCTTGTCAACTGCTCCACCAGGGCTTGGTAATATGGCAGCAGCTGGAATTTCATCCAGGAGGACCAGAGATCTGTGTATGTCTGCTTCTTAGTTGTGCTGTCCTACTCGCTTTCCCTAAGCAGGCATAATTTCATGAATGGTAGAGGGTAATTTTGTTGTATATACTTTCCTAGCCTCAATATGAAGGGCATCAGAGGGCAACTTGTCATATCCACCCCTGCTCTCTTTGATAATTTCCTAGAAAGTCAGCATCAGAGGGATGTACCTGTGGGGTTGAAATAATGCACTTACCTCACAGCTCAACCTCTTCATTTGGTTTTCAGATGCTATAGTCAATCTCAATGTCCATGAGGAGAGGATGGAAAATGGCAAATCCGCAACCGCATAAAATATAGTCAAATGTTCCTTCAGGGCTTACTAGTATGGCAGGAGCTGCTCTTCTGGCCACGAGTACCATACAACTGTGTATCTTCTCTTATTAGTTGGATTTTCCTATTTGATTTCAGTATATGCTCATAGTGTCATAAATGGGAGAAAGTGGTTTTGTTGTATTCTCTTCCTTAAGTGCAATTTGAGGGGTCTCAGAACACTGCCGTCGTGTCCTCCTGCTCCATGCAATAATTTATTAGAAGCTCTGCATCATAAGAGTATACCTGTGTGTTTAAATAAGGCATTTATTTCACAGCTTGACCTGGTCATTTTGCTTCCAGATGCTACCACGCCTCACAACATCCGTGAGGAGAGGATGGAAAATGCCCAACTGCAATTTAGTAACATCTTGTTAACTTTTCCACCAGGGTGTATTCACATGGCAGCAGCTGGTATTCTAGCCATGAGTACCAAGGATCTGTGTATGTTTGTTTATAAGTTGGAATGTCTCACTTGGTTTTCATATGTATGCATAGTGTCATCAAGGGAAGGAGGTTGTTCAGTTGTACCTTCTTTCGTGAGCTCAATTTGAGTGTTCTCAGATCGCCACCCAGCATATCCTCTCCTGCTGCATGAAATATTTTCCTAGAAACTGAGCGTCAGAGGGATATACCTGTAGGGTTACCATAATACACTTACCTTACAGCTCAACCTCTTCATTTGGTTTCCAGATGCTGCAGTCACTCACAATGTCCATGGAGAGAAGATGAACAATGGTCAAAGAGCACCTGAGAACTTCTTGTCATCCATTACACCAGGGCTTATTAATGTATCAGGAGCTGGTACTCCACCCATGAGTACAAGGGCTCAGTGTATGTTTCCTGGTTGTTTCTGCTTGGTTTCCTACTTGGTTTCCATAATCATGCAGGGTCATACATCAAACAAGGTCGTTTTATTATATTATCTTTTGTGAGCTCATTTTGGGAGGTCTCAGATAGCCACCTGGTATATCCTTCTGCTTAATGAGATCATGTTCTAAAAACTGAGCATCAGAGGGATATACCTGCAGGGTTGTTGTAATGCACTGACCTCACAGCTTGACGTCTTCTCTCGGTTTCCAGTTGCTACTGTCACTCATAATGTCCGTGAAGAGAAGATGGAAAATGGCCAACAAGCACCTGATAACATTTTGTCAGCTGTTCCACCAGGGCTTATTAACATGGCAAAAGCTGGTATTCCAGCCATGAGTAGCAATGATCTGTATATGTTAGCTTATAAGTTGGATTGTCCTCCTTGGTTTCCACATGCATGCATGGTGTCATGAAAGGGAGGAGGCAATTTTGTTGTATTATCTTTTGTGACCTGAATTTAGGGTTTTCAGAACACCGCCTGGCCTGTCCTCCTGCTTTATGCAATGATTTCCTAGAAACTGAGCATCGGGAATATACCCGT
The DNA here is from genome assembly GCF_049354715.1 of Callithrix jacchus. NCBI lineage: Eukaryota > Metazoa > Chordata > Mammalia > Primates > Cebidae > Callithrix > Callithrix jacchus. Next base: position 131,915,335 of record NC_133524.1, on the reverse strand, counting down.
AGGGTTGACATCATGTATTTTTCTCACAACTCATTTGGTTTCCACATGCTACCATCACTCACAATGTCGGTGAAAAGAAGATAAAAAACAGCCAACTAGCACCTGATAACTTCCTGCCCACTGTTACACCAGGGCTTAATAATTTGGCAGGAGCTGGTATCATAGCCAAGACTACGAGGGATCTGTTTACTAGTTGTACTTCCTACTTGGTTTCCATATGAATGCATAGTGTCATAAAGAGAAGAAGGTGGTTTTGTTGTATTATCTTTTGTTAGCTTAGTTTGAGGGTTTTCAGATCGTCACCTGGCACATCATCTCCTGCTTTATGGCATAATTTCCTTGAAACTTAGCCTCAGTGGAATATACCCGGGGCTTCACATAATGCACGTACCTCACACCTCCTCCTCCTCACTTGATTTCCAGATGCTTCCATCACTCACAATGTCCATAAAGAGAAGATAAAAAACGGCCAACCAGCAACTCAAAACTTCTTGTCAACTCTTCCATCAGGACTTCCTAATATGACAGGGGCTAGCATCCTAGCCATGAGTACCAGGGATCTGTGTATGATTCCTTATAAGTTGTGTCCTACTTGATTTCCATATGCGGGCATAGTGTCATCAAGGGAAGAAGGTGGTTTTGTTGTATTATCTTTTCTTGCCTCAATTTCAGGGTTCTCTGGTTGCCACCTGGTATATACTCATGCTTTATGGGATAATTTTCTAGAAACTGAGCATGAGCGGGATATACCTGTGGGGCTCTCATTATGCACTTAACCTCACAGCTCGGCCTCTTCATTTTTTTTCCAGATGCCACCGTCTCTCACAATGTCCATGAGAAGAAGACGAATAATGGCCAACAAGCACCTGATAACTCCTCATCAGCGGTTCCACCAGGGCGTAGTAATCTGTCAGGAGCTGGTGCTTCATCCAGGAGTAGCAGGGATCTGTGTATGTTTGTGTATTGGTTGTACTGTCCTACTTGGTTTCTGTATGCATGCATAGTGTCCAGCAGGGAAGCAGGTGGTTTTGTTGTATTGTCTTTTTTGAGCTCAGTCCGAGGGGTCTGGCATCGCCACCTTGTATATCCTCCTGCTTTCTGACATAACTTCCTCGAAACTGAGCCTCCGAGGGATATACCTGTGGGAGTGACATAATGCACTTACCTCGCAGCTCAATTTTTCCATTTGGATTCCAGATGCTACTGTCATTCATGATATCCAGAAGGAGATAGAAAATGGTCAGACCCCACCTGATGGCTTCCTGTCAGATTCTGCTCCCCAAGAGCTTATAAATATGACAGGAGATTGTATGCAACCCAACACATTAGATTCTTTGTCTTACAACTGCACTAGTCTCAGCAAAGATAAGCTGCTTTACAAACCTGATAGTAACGAATTTGTGGTAGGAGCCCAAAACTACTGTGTCTCTGCAGGTGATTCACAAGTCACAGCAAGGTCTCCGGTGGAAACTGTGCCAAATACAGCACGAATATCTCCTGCTATGGCAAAGAAAGTTAATGATGATATAAAACATCAATTGATGAAAGAAGTTCGAAGGTGTGGGCGAAGTAAGTAGTGCAAGAATGTCTATCAATGAAAGCCTGAGAAGTCTCCCATTCGATGATTTAGAACACAATTATGCTGCCCCTTGAGCTCATTGTTTGGCTAAATTGGATCTGTCTGTAATTTAGCAGGGCTTCTATTTAATTTCACTGAAAATTTCAAATACATCTGCTTAGGTGTTTTTCTTTGTTAGTGTTCACAATAGTTTCCTTAGTAATATACTGATGTGATTTAAGCATCCAAAACACAAACGCTGTGTAACATTGTAGCCCATAAAAAATGTATACTGCGGTAGTGGATGCAATGAGATTGAAGTATATTTCATTTTCATAATTTTAGAAATACTAACTTTTTAATACCTTCAGATTATGAAAGAATTTTCATTTTGCTTGATGAAGTACAAGGATCTATGGAAGTCAAGAAACAACTTGTTAAATTTGCCATTAAGGAAGCAGCAAGGTGGGTGCCAAAAGGAAACTCTTCTATTGTTTTAAGCACTTGTGCCCAGTTTGGGACAGGAGCAGGAAGAAATCATGCCTTGTTCTTCCTAATCCCTGGCCCTCAGTCATAGTTCATGCTATTTCCCCAAGCATTTAGGTTGATATTTTCTTATTCTAACCCCTTTTTCCAATGCCATGGAGCCTTCCAAATTTATGATAATCTGGGAGTGGGTGTGGGCCCTCAGGTGACTCACTTGGTCTTTTTCTAGTTTGTATTTTCCATGAGCATGCATTTTCTATCTGCATGTACATTGTAAAGTCTGTTTTGTATCCACTACTACCTCTTACATATCACAGATGCCGTGGGTATCCTCTGGTTAATGGAATACCTCTTTCATTTCAGGCTTAAAAATTTTGCCTTAATTCAGCAACTCAAGAAGGTGCTAAAAGAGTAGATTCCCACTGCCATCTCAGCAAAGTTAAGCACATGAGAAAAAATAATTGTGTTAATGCAAATACCAAGGAGAAACAAGGATATGTGCTGTAAAGTGGTGTACGTCATTGCTGAAGCTTCCTGTAATTTTGAAGTGAAGAAAATTCCCTTCCTGAAGCTAAGAAAAGATGGAGCTTTTGAAATTTAGTAAATTTCTGTTAGTAAAAGCTAGACTTTTGTGGTTTGTTTGTTGGTTTATTCTTCCACCTGAGGAGGGATACGAGTTGATAAATCACCAATGTATTTAGTATTACGGTCATGGTTTCTGCATAGTTGTAGCCGGTATTTATAACTGCCTTCGTTCACTACCCATTTTTCATTCCCTTTGCCCTGAGATAGTATGTCATCTGGTCATGGTGCTTGACCTGGCAGGATGACTCAAACCTTCATCACTGAACAGTCTGAAGGACCATTAGATACCTGCCTGGATTGGGTTGCTGTACTTTTCCATTAAGTGTAATCAGAAAACATGGGAGGACTAAGAAGCTCTCTAGACACAGCAGACATACTCCTTTTTAGCTCCTGGTGTAGTGCAACTAATCCCCCTTTGATCGTCAGGTTCATCATCCCAAGCCAGTGGATGACCCCCTCCTTTGCCTCTAGATGGAAAGTGATGAAGAGACCAAAATGGCCAGCTGGCAGTATGAATGTCTTTTCAATGGAATCACTGTTGTGTCCCTTGGTGAAAGCATTTCTTCCTTTGGAAATAAGACTTCTAGTTCAGCAGAGCCTAACGTCAGGAGAATAGGAAACGTTTTTGCTAGTGGGTCACTGGGGTATAGAGTATGAGTAGAGACACCCCCAGTTATACCCCTTGAATCTAGGACCAAGAATCCTGACTATGGGAAAGAAAGCAAACTGTGTTGGATGCAAATATACAGCAAACACTGCTTCCTAAGTGATTTCTCAGATCTGCAAGACATTGCCACCTAGCTTGCACTATAACTGAGTTCCACAAGTCCATTGCACAGTTCTGTTGATCCAGTCATCTTCAGATAATGTGGGACAGCTCGGGAGCCTGACTTGGAGGTCAAGGCCAATGTGGGTAAGCCAATACCACCTTAAAATAAAACCTGATAGAGGATAAGAGAATATAAATATTAAGACCAGTGAATTCCTATGAGGGTGGGCCCATCGCTACACTTTATTATCTGTGAGTGCCTTGTGTGGAATACCCTGGTGGTAAATAAGGCGTTTGTTCTAACTGCACAAATGTTGATTTTCTCAAATTACTGTGGGTGGAAATGAAGATCCATAGTCAGTATACGTGTCTATTTGAGTAAGAACACAGCCCTGTCCCTTCTATATTGAAAGTGGTCCAATGTAAGCACCTGCCATCTGGTAGCTAGCTGATCACCCTGGAGACAGTTGCCATATAAGAGACTCAGTGTTGCTCTCTGTTTCTGGCAGATTGTACACTCAGCAATGACTATGTTACAGAATTTTGTTCCTTAGTTCAGCTGAAACTGAGTTCTTGTCACATGACCAGGAAAGATTAAGTTCACGCACACATTACAGGGTGAGGAGGGGAATGTGTCGGTTGAAAAGGAAAATTAGGGAGGAAAGAACTCTCAGCAAAGCGAGAGGGAATCCTGCTAACAGGCCCCCACCTCCCAGATTGTTTCTGTGCCATCACACAGAAACCGAAGAGACCAGGCTCCCCATTGCCACTCCTGCACGAGACACAACTTTCCCATGGCTCTACCCTCTTCCCCCGGGTACCCGGCAGCATTAATGAGAAAGACTCAGTTGGGAAAGGGCAAGCAAACAGTGACAATCCTTTTTCTGGGTTGTGGGTTTCATTCAAGACCAGCAGTCTGGTTTTTCAACCTTCAGGCCGTTTTAGGCTTGAAAGTGGAGTTTAGCCAGGGACCCTTGGCTGTCTGATGTCTCTATCGACTGTAGCCAGGTTGGCCTTGGTGAGTGGAAGTCCATGCCTCTGAAGCATAATCTCTATCCCTGTCACTTTGGCCACTTTGTGAGCTCATGAGGCTGTGACACAAGTGTTGGGGAGAGAGGCTGATTAATATTTAGATAATAGGTACCTTATCCTTCAGATTATTAAACTTCTGCTCTGCTGAGGTTACCCTTTGGTGAGAACTCTCATGAGACTCAAATATCTTCACATTGAAAGTCCACTCGGACAGGTCTGTCCACATATTTTTCCCCAGACCTCCTTGTCACAGATTTTCAATCATGTGTCCTCAAAGTCCCTAATCATTCGGCCAATAAATGAGACACAGCCTGTACAAGGATACACACTTAAAAGTCTGGCCATCTCTCCTCCACACAGGAGCAATGCTCAAAGTTCTTTCCTCTGGGAGGATTTCCCTTCTCTACTGTCCTTCAGGGCTATCCCAGTTGGTCCTGTCGTAATGCTGCTGCCCACTTCTGGCTTGCGTGGTTGGCAGGCATAATGAACGGACTGAATATGTGTGACCTCTGAGAATTCATACGATGAAACCCTAAATCCCAATGGGATGATATTTGGAGGTAGACTGTTTGGGAGGTCATTAGGTTTAGATGTGGTCATGATGGTTGGGTCCCTATGATGAGATTAACGCCCTTCTAATTAGAGAAAAGAGAATTTGTTCTTCCATGCCTCTTCAAAATGTAAGGATATAGCAAAGTGGCTGACTACAAGCCAGGAAGAGGACCCCCACCAGAATTTGAGCACGCTGGCATCCTGATCTTGGACTTCTAACCTCCAGAACTATGAGAAAGAAATGCCTGGTGATGAAGCCACCCAGTCTGTGGTATTCTGTGATAGCAGCTGGAGCTGACTGAGACAGCTGTAGTCTGATTCCCCAGATTCCCATCTCCCGGATACTCAATCAAGCACTAATCCTAATACTGCTATGGTGGGATTTTGCCGGAGAATTAAGGGGTCAAGTCAGTTAACCTTGAGACATGAGTGTGGTGTGGCTGGGCCAGACCTGGCAGCGGAATCCTTGAAAAGTAGAGCATTTTCATCACACAGGAGCAGAAGAAGAGCTAAGAGAGTCAAAGCACAAGAAGGATGTGACACAGCAGGCCCTCTTTGAGGATAAAGCAGTGCTCCCGAGAAGGTATAGGGTGGCTCTAAGCGTTTAAAGCAGTCCCTGGATGACAGCCAACCAAAACATGGGATCCACACTCCTACCACCTTAAGGAACTAGATCTAAATGAGCAATAACCTGAATAAGCTCGGAAGTGGATTATTCCACAATCTCCACATTAGCACCCAGCCGGCCCATTTAGAGTTGGCCTTGGGAGAGACTCAGCAGAGAGGCCGGTTGAGCCTTCCTGGTCTTGACTTGCAGAACTGTGGATAATACACGTGTGTTGTTTTAGGCCGATTAATGTTCTTCTAATGCTGTTTCCTGCTGAGTGGGGCATTCTCCCTGCCTAGCCTGGGCCCTAACGTCTCTTCCTGCCTGATCCTATGGGGTGGGAACCACATGTTTCACTGGACTGGTGGGCAAGACATGAGATAGCTCATTAGCAACCCAAGGTTGAAAACCTTGCAAGACCATCATATGGACCTGGAGAAGCTGTAAGCAAGAGAGTAAGAAATCAGCATTTTAAACACACTGGGACAAAAAGTCAAAGCTAAAAGTATGTTAACGACTGGCAATGTTAAAGGGAGCAGAGCAGACAATAGCTAATGCTTCCAGTTCCCATGGAAGTTCCTAAAGTGTTCATTTCGTTTGCCTGGGTGATGACATTTCTGATATTTTCTTGGGCTAAACCAGACTGATTGATGTAAAAAGAGCATTCATCTCTCACATACCAACGTGTGTCTTTGACCGTCTGTGAGAAGATTGAAGGCTTTTCGGTTTTGTCGGACTATAATGGCTAGGGAGTCCAGCTGCTGTTGAAGTGTAGGGTGGCCCTCTGCCGTTCGTGGGAGGGCCACCGTCATCTCCTCAAACCGGTTATGCTGGATGTCGAGGCTCTACCTCCCGTAGCTGACCATGATAATCCCCATAGAGAGGGCAGTAGTAAACTTAAGGGAATACAGGGTCTTGCTGGGAGCTGAATCTTGCTACGCTGGTACACGGGGAAAGGGAGAGACGTGTTAGCCCATGTGAAAGTTAGATAAGGGAAACGTAAGTGATAGAGCATCGCCCCTTCCACAGTGGGTAATTGGAGATATGCTGAAGATCCTCAAACCCCCAAAATTTGTTTCATGCTGAAATTTCTGCTGCAAAAGTATTTTGCATTAAAGTGGTGAAAGCAGTGGAGGGCCGATAAAAGGGGTCTCCCGTTTTCTGGCGTATAATTGAAAGTTTCTGTGCCGCTAAGTCGGCAGTGGTTACTGGACCCGTTAATGAATGGTAGAGTTCAGTGGCGGCATTAGTAAGATCTTTCAGTGGACTTCCCCTTTTAGGGTTGGACCACAGGCAGAGTTATCTTTAGACAGGCTATGTTGAGAGTCCCTGGGGGATGCGTTGAGATGGGGCGAACAAGGGCTTTTCATGCAAGGATGGCCTCAGCAAAACCTAGAGGTTGTAGCTTTGTTGACAGGAAATAGAGGTGGTGCCAGTCCAGGGACATCATAGAGCAAAAAAATTGGTTTCCTGGGTGAGGTGTCCACTTATTAGTTTAGTTCCTGCAGATGCATTGACTCAGATAGGTGACCCGGTGACAAAGTTTCAGCTACACTGTCTGTCCTGGAGTTCTACGAAAGTGGGAGCACTGGCATGATTACTGTAAAGGCAGAAGGGGAACTGCTCTGGATAAAAGGTATGTAGGAAAGCACTTTTTCCTTTTGGGACATTTGAACTACTGTTGATAATTAAGAGGAGGAACTTAAGGAACCCATGACTTGATGCAACAAAATCCCTTGGAATTGACTGTTGGGCCTGACATCCCCATTCTTTGGTCCAGTGAGTTTGCCCCTGGAGATGTGCTGGGATGCCAGGCCAGTCTTCTAAGGATCCAGGTCTGGCATATCCCCAGTTTCGGTAGTTACGCAAAGTCAACAAGGTTAAGTTTTGGGTTTGTTTTTTTTTTGTAATAGGTGCTTGTTTTAGCACATTCCTCAATGTTGTTCAGTACCGTGACTCATTGACAAGTGACTGAAACCCTGTTAGCATGGATTGGGCCCAGAAAAAAGAGAAAATTCTCTCATCCTACACCGGTGGTCTCATGTGTAGTTCCCTGTGACCAGTAGACTAGATAATAAAAAACATCATAACTGATTTTCATTTGTTACTTCCGAATATGCAGGCACCACATGTATTAGTTTGTTACTGCGGCAAAAGAATCATCCCCCATTTAGCAGCTTAGAACAATGCAAATATATAAGCAGTTCTGTAGATCAGAAATCCAGGCTGTCTGGATATGATTCTCTGCTTAGGGTCTCACAAAATCAAAGTAAAGGTATCAACCAGGCTGGTGACTAATTGAAGACTCAGAGAAAAAGTCTTTTCAAGCTCATTTGGGTTACTGGCAGGTCTAACTTCTTAAAGTTGTAGAACTGAGGTACCCATATACTTGTGGTCTCCGCCGAGGCCACAGTAAGCTACTTGACCCACATCCATACCTCCTTAGGTGCACCCCGCTATCTTTTAAGCAGTCATGGCGCATCATGACTATGGTGGCTGAGACAGAGGTTGTTCATGGGCTTGGCAACACTAACTTTCATTTACCAGGTCCACGTCACTACAGTAACTGCTGACTATTCCACCTGCTAGCTGCAGAGACCAATGCTGATTCCCCAGTATTGCACCATGTCCCAGACTGGTCAGTCAGCTTCCAGGTGGCACGCTGATTACTTTGGTCTGCTTCCACAGGTAAAGGGGCATCACTTTGATCTTCCTCAAATAGACTTTTCTTCTGCATAAGGATTTTCATTCCTACCCACGGCGCTTCAAGAAAACCAACACTGTGGTATTAGGAAAGGCTGTAACGAAAGGCTGTATCAACTCTCGTGGTATCCCATACTGCACCAGTTTTAAACATGCAACTCACTTTACAGGAAATGAATATGGCAATGAGATCATACTAATGCATTACCCGAGTCTCCTGATGTTCTTCCCCATGCTGAAATGGTTGGCTCAATAGTACAGTGCAATGATCTTTTAAAACCTGAGATTTAGGAATGCCTTCCCGGCAGTGCCTTGGGGGCTTGGCTGACAGTCTAGGAGGTGGCAATGCTGTATCGCAGCATCAAGTATATGGAACTATTTTTCCTATAGCTACATCTATGTCCTCAAGAATGAAGGAGGCAATATGCAGGCCTCTCTCACTGTTACTCCTGGGTATCTAGTAGCAAAATTTTGCTTGTGCTGCAAAACCAAACTTTGATATCAAGAAGCAAACTTTTGGCTCTGCTGCACTAGAGGTATTAGTTACGAATTGAGAAATTTTTTCAACAGGGGAACCAAAAATGATTCCATTGAATTGGAAGTTGTGTCTACAAGCTGACCACTTTGAACTCTTCATTCATCTGAACTAAGAGACTGGCTTGAGGGGATCCACTACTGGCTCGGCTGATGGAAAGTAAAAAACAAAAACAAAACAAACTAAAACGGATATTGGGTTCCTACTAGACCAGGGGCTAAGGAACACTATGCCTGACATATCTAGAGAGCTTCTTAGTACTCCTGTGTTTTATGATCAGAGTCAATGAAAAATTACAGCAACGCCATCTAGGCAGGACATCTAATGGTTCAGACTGTTCAGTAATGAAGGTTTGAGTCATCCTGCCAGACAAAGCACCATGAGCAGCTGACATGCCATCTCAAGGCAAAGGGAATCAGAAATGGGGAGTGAAAGAAGGCAGTTATAAATACCAGCTACCACAATGTGGGCTGCTGCAGAAACCACGACTGTAATAGTATTTACCTGATGGGTTAATCATGTCTGCCAGCACAGGTGGGAAAATCAACCAACCAACAAATAAGTTATCCTTTCAAATGAAATGCTTAGGTAAAAAGACCAACGTTTACTGACAGAAATTTCTTAGCCTCTGGGAGGCCATTTTATTCACTAACACATACTAGGAGGCCTCAGCCATATCCTGCTCGATTGTAGGAAAGAGCAATTTGATCCTCTTTCCTCCTCAATCATTAAAGAGATTATGCATTTAGGGTCTGATGTTCCTTCTTGGACAAGTAGTCAGATGTCATTTCTTCCAGTCTCTTTTCAAGGTGCGGAATTAAGTCTCCTCTCATATACCTGAAAAGAAAGAGACGTGTCATTAACCAAAAGAGAGCCAAAGAACCTATGCTGTAGGAAGCACTGTGGGAGATAGAAGGATGAAGTAACAGTCAGCATGGAGACAGAAATGCACCTGCATGGTAAGGGGTAGTCTAGCCAGGCAATAACAAATGCTGGCGAGGGTGTGAAGAAAAGGGAAGCTTCATACACTCTTGTTGAGAATATAATTTACTATGACATCTATGAAGAACAGTTTGGAGGTTCCTCGAAAACCTGAAAATGGAGCAATCATATGATCCAGTAATCCCACTGCTGGGTATAGTCCCAAGAGAAAGGAAGTCAGTACACCGCAGAGATATCTGCACTCCCGTGTTGGTTGCAGCCCCGTCCACAGTAGCCAAGCTTTGGAAGCAACCTAAGTGTCCACCAACAGATGAATGGGTAAGGAAAACGCGGTACATATACACAAAGGAGTGCTGTTCGGCCATAGAAAAGAATGAGATTCAGTCTTGTGCAACAACGTGGATGGAACTGAAGGTCATTACGTTAAGTGGAATAAGCCAGGCACAAAAAGACAAACTTCGCATGTTCTCACTTATTGGTGGGAGCAGAAATTTTAAACAACTGAACTACTGGAGATAGAGAGTGGAATGGATGACTGCCAGAGGCTGGGAAGGTTAGTGGGGGTGGGGGGAAGTGCAGATGATTAATACGTGCAAAACGATTTGACAGCATGACAGGGTGACTACAGTCAGTAATAATATAATTGTACATTAAAAATAGCAAGAGTATAATTGGTTTATCTGTAACACAAAAGATAAATGCTTGAGGTGATAGATGCCCCATTTACCTTGATGTGTTTATTACACATTGTTGTCTGTATCACAATATCTCATATACCCCAGATGTACCACAAACCACAAACATTCCTTGTGGTGGTGAAATTTCTGCTGCAAAATATTTTGCATTACTCTGGTGAAAGCAGTGGAGGGTCTATGAAAGGGGTCTCCTGTTTTGTGGCCTGTAAATGAAAGGTTATGTGCAGCCAAGTTGGTAGTGGTTACTGGGTCCAAAAATGAATGCTGGAGTTGGGCAGTGGCATTAATAAGTTCTTTAATTAAAGCTCCTCCTTTAGGGTTTGACCACAAGGCATAGTTATCTTTCGATAGGATATGTTGACAGTCCCTGGGACATATATTGAGATCAGGTGAATAAGGGGTTTCTGTGAGAGGATGGCCTCAGCGAAATCTAGAGGTTGTAGCTTTATTGATAGGAAATAGAGCAAAGAACTGGTTTCCTGGGTGAGGTGTCCACTTATTAGTTTAGTTCCTGCAGAGGTATTGACGCAGATAGGTGACCCAGCGACAAAGTATCAGCTACACTGTCTCTCTTGGAATTCCATGAAAGTGACAGCACTGGCATAATTATTGTAAAGGCAGAAAGGGAATTGCTGTGAATAAAAGTTATGTAAGAAAGCATTTTTTTTTTCTGTTTGGGACATTTCAACTGCTGTTGATAAGGAACTCAGGACCTGACCGAATAAAATCCCTTTGCATTGACCGTCGGGCCTGACATCCGCATTCTTTGGCCCAGTGAGTTTGTCCCTGGAGATGTGCTGGGATGCCAGGCCAGTCTTCTAAGGGCCCAGGTCTGGCATATCCCCAACTTTTGGTAGTGAACCAAAGTCAACAAGGTTAAGTGTATTTTTTCAAAATTTTATTTTTGACATGCAATTCTGCTCTTGTTGCCAAGGCTGGAGTGCAGTGGTATAATCTCGCCTCACTGCAACCTCTGCCTCCTGGGTTCAAGTGATTCTCGTACCTCAGCCTCTGACGTGGCTGGGATTACAGGCATGCACCACCACGCCTGGCTGATTTTGTGTTTTTAATCGAGACGGCATTTCACCATGTTGGTCAGGCTGGTTTCAAAACTCCTGACCTCCGGTGATCCACCTGCCTCAGTCTCCCCAAGTGCTGGGATTATGGGCTGAGCCGCTGCGCCCAGGGGTGAGTTGTTTAATAGACGAACACTGTGGTTAATTACTTCCCCAGCAGACAGGCCACTATCTCTAAAAGCCATTAGAGTATGGCAGGCAGTGCTAAGAAAACAAAGATGAGATGTTACTTGTCTTCCAGATTGGCTTTATCTGGAATTGTGTTCTTGAACAGAAGCTTTAGAGCCTCTATGGGCTGGCAGGTGTCATTAGTAGCTTCCTCTGGTTCCCGTAAATGTGTACTGCAGCCTTTAATTCTGGCCATGTGAACCCTATTGGCTATTCCTTGCAGCTTGACCGCCATCGGGGTGGTTAGTAGTACTTACTAGGGCCCCTGTCATTTTAAAAGAAGTAAAAATCAAACAAACGAACAAAGAAAAGTTGATCAGCCTGGGAGCCTTCCTTCCAAGTTTTCAATAGAACCCCGTCTCCAGGTATGATCTTGGGGATGCCTTCCACTTGTCCACATGAGGGCAGCACCGCATCGCTATATTCCTGGATAGCCCACTGTATAGGGCTTAGATTTTTTTCCTAAGACAGCAGTTTGTTTGTTTGTTTGTTTGTTTGTTTGTTTGTTTGTTTGTTTGTTTGTTTTTAGGCAGCAGAGTGCCATTCTGTCGCCCAGGCGGGAGTGCAGTGGTCCAGTCTCGGCTCACTGCAACCTTCGCCTCTCGGGTTCAAGCAACTCTCCTGGCTCAGCCACCCAAGTAGCTGGGATTAAAGGCCCACGCCTCCATGCCTGGGTCATTTTTGTATTTTGGGGGTTTCGCCATGTTGGCCAGGCTGGTCCGGAACCACTGACCTCCAGTGATCTGCCCACCTCGGTCTCCCAAAGTGACGAGAGTGCAGCTGTGAATCACCGCGCCTGAGCCCTGGCTTAGATTTTGAATATATTGTGTATTAGACTGGGTTTCTGGTTTGATTAACAGGTCTAAGGTCAGGAAGGGTCTCCCAGAAGTCTTTTCAAACGGACCAAGTTTTCTCTTTTCCTTGGGTGCCACTCGTATTCTCATGAGGGCTATAGGCAACAGAGTGTACCGAGGTCCAGAAGTTCCCTGGCACGGTTTCGCCAGGGTCTGCCTTAAAGTTTGATTAGTCCTATTAACCTTGCGTGAGGAGTGTGGCCTCCATGAGGAGTGGAGATGAAGTTTAATTTCCAAAGCTTGTGCTGTCTCTTGGGTCACAGTTACAAGAAAACAGGGCCCTCCGTCGCTCTGGAAGGAGCAGGGGAGGCCAAATCCTGTTATGAACTCTCGGCAGTGCCTTGGCCACTCCTGTAGCTTTCTCTGTTCTGGTGGGGAAAGCTTCTACCCATTCAGTAAAGGCGTCTACAGAAACTAAAAGGTATTTTAAAACCTGGAAGGAGGGCCTTTGGGTGCAGTGAATTTCCCAGTCCTCACCAGAATAGGTTCCTCACCACTGGACTGAGGTTAATAGAGGAGGGGACCTTTATTGAGGTTAATAGAGGAGGGGACCTGTTTTGTCTGCCCACATGGCAATTTTGAGAGCAAAGTTCACAGGCCGGAGTCACCTTCTTATTGTGGTTGCCAGGCCTTTACCTGTAAGCACATGGTCCATCCAGGTGGTCATAGCGTCCTGCCCCACATGGAGGGAATTATGTACATTTCTAACAATTTTTCATGGGTGGCATTAGCAAGAGCTGCAAATCTATGAGCCTCCAACCCTCAGGATTCAGGGTCTTCTGATTTTCTTGAGCCCATGCTTGTTTTCTATAGTATAGGATCTATTTATATCAGAAGAATGGAGCCAAGCCTGGTAACTCGCATTTGTACATTTCACCACTTTGGGAGGCTAAGGTCAGCCGATCACTTGTGGTCAGGAGCCCAAGACCAGCCTGGCCAATGTGGCGAAACCCCGTCTTTACTGAAAATACAAAAATTAGACAGGTGTGGTGGCATGAGCCTGTAATACCAGCTACTCCGGAGGCTGAGGCAGGAGAATTGCTTGAGTGAGAGAGGTACAGATTGCAGTGAGCTAAGAGTGCGCCACTGTACTCCAGCCTAAGCCACAGAGCAAGACTCCATCTCAAAAAAAATAAAAATAAAAAAATAAGAAATAAAGGGAATGGGCAGAGAGGAAGAAGGCCAGCTGGGCTACAGCTTCCGTGGCTGACCTCCTAACTTCCCTGCCAGCCCTTCCATTGCGCAGTGTGACCGAGGAGTTTCTAAAACTAGCTGCACTTGATGGGGGATGAGGACCTCTAAGGTGTGTCTAAAAGTCAGCTTTAGGGCTTCCTCCCCTAGAATGGCAGTGGCTGCGATTGTCCTAGGGCAACCAGGCTATCCACAGGCCATGAAGTCCATGTGCTTTGAAACGTAGCCAACTGGATCAGGTGGTTCTCCCAGTTTTTGGTGAGGAGGTCCTGTTTCTCTGCCCCATATAAGGTGCCTGGATGTTCCAAGTCGGGAATTTCCAGGGCAGGAACCTCAATAAGGGCCTTTGGTCATGTCTTGAAATGCCCTCGTTCGTTCTTCTTCCCGTTGTAAGATCGGTGTCGGGCCCTTTAGTGATCTCAGAGCGAGGATGAGCCGTTAGTCCAAATCCAGGAATCAGGATTCTACAGGACCATACATTGCGAGCAAAGTTCTGCGTTGTCTCTTGGTTTGGGAGCTAGGCAACTCTAGTGTGGCCTGTTTGCTTTTTCCTGAGAGCCGCCTTATCCCAGGGATTATAATATACCCTCAGTAAGTTACTCTTTGTTTGGTTAATTGTGCCCTGTTATTTGAAACTTTATATCTGCTTGTTCCAAGAAAATTTAAGACTGTGATGGTATTCTTGTCAGATGTTTCCTCAGCAGGGCTACACATTAAGATGGTATCTGCATAGTGTAGGACAGTGCCTTCCCTAAGCGGTAACTTTCAAAGATCTTTGCCTCGGGCTAGTGCAAACAGATGAGGGCTATCTTGAAAGCCCAGGAGCTATAACGCCCCGGTGTACTGTGCGTGTTCCGTGTATTTGGATCTGTCCACTCAAAGGCAAATAGAAACTGAAAGGACAGGTGCACTGGGATAAAAATAATACGACATCTTTAATGTCTAGTACACTAAACCATTGGCAATGTCCCGGAATTTGGTTCACAAGGTATAAGAGTTCTCTGCTAAGGGATGAAGAGGGTTCCTGCCTCGTTTATGATTCTCAAGTTTTGTGCCGGTTAATATTCCCCATTTGGTTTTGTGACTGGTAGAATGGGAGTATTACAAGGAGATTGTCAGGACGCTTGTAGCCATGCTGTAAGAATCTAGAAATTTAGGGCTCCAATCCTTTCTTTGCTTCTAACATTAGGGAATATTTCTTTTTGTTGGGGTACCTATTGGGGTCCTATAGTTTAATGACCACAGGTTGAGCCCAAAGGGCTCTTGTGAGCACCCTGTCGTTCCAGATGCAGGGTTTACTCGCTCTGAGATTGACAGACATAGAGAGGTGATCTGTTGGCCCTACAGTGAGGACCGTTTGGGAGGGACTGGTGCCTTTGAGTGGTATGCTGGCCTCTATGTTATTTAATAATTCTCTGCATAAGAGCAGGGCAGGACACTCAGGCATAAGTAAGAAAGAGTGTGCCATAAACTGATGTCTATACTGACATGTGAGTAAGGCATTAAAATAGTAAGAACGGGGTAGATTATTGACCCCAGTTATAGTACAAACTTTGGAGGTAAGTGGCCCAGCATGAGAAGTTAATACACAGTAGGAAGCCGGATTATCGTTTAAAAAATCCACATCAAGGGTCAGCCAGGGTTCCAGATTGGGGACTGGAATGCTCCCTTCAGTGGGGTCTGTCTGGATCCCTGGGCCCCCTCAGTCTTGACTTAGTGCCATCTCGAGGGAGGATGCCCACTTTCCCCTTCGGGACGAAGGGAAATCCGTTCCCCAGTGGCTGTCTTGTTTACAGACTGGGCATGGCCCAGGGGCAGCTGTGTGCACTTTCTGTCCTGGTGCTCTGATTGCTTGGATTGAAGGCAGGCTCCTTGATGGCTGTTACCCTGTTGGTGATCGGTTTCCAAGCATTGAGGTTCCTGGGGATGACTTGGAGGTTGCAGGTCACTACTGACAGAAAGAGCTATCATTTTAGCCTGGGCCTCATCTCACCTGTTCTTGCACTGGACTCTGCCTTCCTCCTCAGCCAGATTCCTATTATGAAATACTCAAAAAGCCACTTCTATCAATTGAGACATAGGCGTTTGTGGCCCTAATTATAATTTCTGTGGTTTTCTCCTGAGATCTGGGGTAGACTGGCTAATCAAGTTGGGTCTTGGTAACACTTGGCCTTGAGCAGAGTCAGGGTCTAGGTTAGCATACTTTCGGGAGGCCTCCTCTACGCACCCCTGAAAGAGGGCAGGGTTTTCACATTTTCCCTGTGCTTCGACTTTCTCATTGTTAACAGGTTTTGTAAGACATCGTCTGACCCTGCCAGGAGGGACTGGACCGTGGAGTCCGTCCCTATTCTTTATTCCTCCAGACCTGTTGTAATTCCAATCTGGGTCCTGGGAGAGATCAGCAATAGCTGCCCCTTCATGGGTAGCCGGCTGGTCACCTGCCCCGCTATTCATGTATCTCCGACTGGCTAATCAGACTCTCTGCTGTTTCTGTGGAGTGCGGCAAGGGAAAGGACAACTTGTATACCCTTCCACGTTAGGTCAGAGGCCAAAATGAGAGCCTTGAATGTGACGGTCAACGCACTGGGTTCCTCCGAGAACCGGCTGAGGTTTTGCTTGCACTGGATTAGAACATTCACTGAGAATGGAACATGCACTCTAATGGTCCCTTCTTCATTTAGACTTCCTGTAAAGGGAGCAGTTTCTCTGGCCCTGGATGGTATGAAGTCCCACTGCAGGGTATTCCAACTGGGCTAGTTCTTACCGTACAAGGCAACGGAGAATAAAGAGGAGCATAAGACGGGGGTTGAAATGGTATTACATTCTACACAAGACTCGGATAGGATGGGTGTGCTGGGGACTCAGAAGGAGGTGTGGGCCCCTGAGGGCCCCTATGTGCAGCTGGTGTTGGACCGTGGGCCCTGGGGTCCCTTTCCCTTAATAAAAGATGATCTCCTAGTGCATCTGCGTGGTTTTCTGTCTTACTGGGTTTAAGTCCACGGGTGCTGCATAGAGCTGGGTTCTGTTCTGAGGCCATGAAGACTTGCACGTAGGGAATATCAGACCACTTTCCTGATTTGCACAGAAAAGATCAAGCTGTAGGACAGTGTTGAAGTTCACATTTCAGTTCTCTGGCCCTTTTTCATTGTTAGCTGAATTGTATCCAGGCCAAACAGTGTTAGAAAACAAGGTAAGTTTTGTGTTTGTTTGTTTTTTGTTTTTTAACTCACCTAACCAAATGGCATTCAGGTTTTTAAAACATACAGCCCAGGGATATTTTTAGTGTAAGTAGGGGAGATGGGTCCCAGGGAACCAAGAGAATCGTTCAATGACAGACACATATACCAAAGTCCAGGAGGTTGTGGGTGTCCCCATGAGCCAATCTAGACCACAAAGTGGTACAGGGCACTTGCTTGAATTCCCATGTGACTGAGGCCCTAGGAGGTCACAGGTGTTTGCCGTGCATCATGCTAGGTCTCTTCAGAACTGGACATCTCCAGGCTCAACTGAGGTGGCCCTCACTGCCAGCTGGGGGCCCAGATGTCTCACGGACAAGAATTTCCCTACCTTACTGGTTTACCATTTGTGATGCCCGATTATAATACATAGAATACCTGGATGCAGTCCCTGCAACCAGGCATCTACATGACTGCACCTCTCTTTTTCAGCATAGAAAGTTTGTTGAAGGACAATCTGAAGGAGTATGAAAATGCATAAAGACTGGAGGGATAGGGACTCTTAACGTGGCCCTAGAAACAGAACGTTTTATAAACAGAAAACCAGATTAGAAAATAAATCACGGTAGCCACTAAGTGGCAGTCAGGTATTTGCAGAGCAACAACGAACGTCCTGAGTCTGAAATGCGGCCAGAAATATGTGACGCTAAGCAGCAGAGTGGCCTGAATATTGAGGGCAACCCACATGGTTCGTATAATTACGAATAGTACAGAAGTAGCAGCCAAAAGGAGAGCGCTACTTATATTCACATAAAGAATCAAAGCGATTTAACAACTTTTCTCCACAACTTCACTGAAACAACACTGGAAAAAGCAGTGATACGCAAGCAGGTAGTCTGGGACTGGTGAAAGGAAACGAAAGTCAGTGCAGCAGGCAAAACTCTACCTGTGTCGCGGCACCAGAAATGCTGACAGCCGCTGTGAGAACTCGGTTCTTGTTTTCTTAGTGCAAGAATTTAACCAAGCGACACACGGCAGAGGAGATGCAGCACAGAACAATTTATTGCAATGGAAAAATAATATTTTTAAATTTGAGTGTAGAAAAGGGAATATACCCTGAGACAGAGAGAATTCAGGGTGGCCTGCTTGAAAGCATGAGACAGTACTGGTTAATACTGGGGAAATTCCCTTTACGGGAGTCTTGTATGAATATTCATAAGGAGGTGGGAAATGGTGTAGCTAGCAGGCATGTTCAGGGTGGTCCTCTGGGTGCACGTTTGCAGTAGCTGTCGGTGCTCGTTCATACATCACAGGTCTCATTAGTATCTTAACTCTCCACCCGGGATGTGTTTTTGACTATTATAATGAGCAAAGGGTCAGTGTGAGGACAGGTCAAATCGAAACAGAGGAAATTCCCGAATGAAGATAGCCTTGCCTGAATGCGCTTCACTACAGTGGTGATGCTGAGCCTTATTGGTGTTGATTGTATATGCTCACCACGACTGCTATGTCCCAAGGACGTGGTCGCTTCCTTGACTCCCTATCCTGCCTCACTGTGTTTAGGTTATCATACATTTGTATATAAAAGAATTTACCTCATGAAAGATCGCAAGAAATTATCGAAAGTCCACATGCTTTAAATTTCTAAATTTAGGCGAACTTACAGGTGTGTATAATGTTGTTACAGTTAACCATAGGCCATCATGGGTCTTATTGGTCGTAAAAATTTAAAACGAATATTTAATGTTTCTGGGAAATCGTGCTAAATCTCGTGAGAACCAAACAAGCAAACCGTGTATTCTCACTTCTTGATTGTACACCAGATGTAACCAATTCTGAATGAATGTTTCAGACGATTAAGCATATTTACATTAACAAACATGTTATAACAATAGAAGAATTTTTTTAACTTCATTGAAATGAAAAGAGTTGGGTAGAGTCTAGTTTATAAAATGATTAACAAATTAGAAGATTCTAATGGCATAAAAGTACTCAGAGCTAGGGATATGATAAGAGAGCACTTACGGCAGGTGTATCAAGAGTACATACCTGCCGGAATTTATGCAGAAGTAATTATGCCAAATATGAGACTCACTGGGCTCATTTTTTGCATGATTTCAATGAGTATAGGGAAATTCGTGTGTCTGTTCCTAATAATGCATTAAAGTATTTCTGGAAAATATATATTTATGTGAAGATATACTGGGCTTCAAGATAACAGGCAATCGAGACACTAGAAACTAACTAAAGATGGTTATCAACTATTAAAACACAAAACATGAAATGACATAAAACATTATGCCAAGCACCAAGGGGCTTGTCACATGTAGATTACAAAATTTCGTGGAACTTTTTTTGTTTAATAATGTTTTCTGCCAAGTAGAAGCAGTTAATAAAGCTCTATAATTTTTTTAAAACATAAGGAGGCCAGGTGCAGTGACTCAAGCCTGTAATCCAAGCATTTTAGGAGGCTGAGGTGGGTGGATCGCTTGAACCCAGGAGTTCAAGACCAGCCTGGACGACATGATACGATGCTGTATCTAAGAAAATTTATAAACATTAGCTACGTGTGCTGGTGCACACATGTAGTCCCAGTTAATAGAGTGCATGAGATGGGAGGATCACTTGAGCCCAAGAGGTCAAGTTTACAGTGAGCTGTGATTGTGCCATGGCACTCCAACCTGGGCAACAGATCAAGACCCTGTCTCAAAAAAAACCCCCAATAACCACACATACAAGAAAGCAAAGCTACATTTGTTTATAGCAAGTGGAAGAAAGAATCTTTGAAAGTATGTTTCATGGAGGTGAAAGTTTCACAAGATAAAAGAATGCATTTCCTTGATTTGAAAACATTGGGAACAGAAAAGTAGAGAAGTTAGAAATGTCCAAATCACCAGCTAAGAATATAGATCTTACTTCAGATTATTTTGGGAAAACTACAATGCAAACAGAAAGTAAGATGTTTACAGATGTCCTAATTTCATAGTAATAATGGAGATATGACAAGGTAAACAGTGTTTGGAATCTTTACATGGAGAAATATTACTTCCTATGAATACATCTGATCTACAAAAGAAGCCACTGATGTAACTTGTAAATATTTGGTTGATAGGTCTTGTAGATTTTCACCTACAATAATTAGTTTGAAGCAGAACCTAGTATCAATACTTTGTAACACATCAACATCAGGTTTGGATCTTGTAAAACTGAGTCACTAATCTCCCTTTGCACAGTCTTATCCAAATTTAGCCCTAAAATTTTTATTAAACAATACCATTCACAGTGGCATCCTGCAAAAGGACTTTCGGTAAGCTGAGGTTGAAAAAAAATCACCTCAGATCATCATTTTGTCAAGAGAAATTGTCACACATGGCAATTCTTCTCACTGAAAACGAGATCAACAAAGTAGTATATTTTCAAAGTATGATGAGTTTGCTTCTATTAGAGCCAGAAAGTAAGATGTTAATAAATTCTATTTGGAGCATAAATAAAAATTCCAATTTAAAATAATGTTGCAGATGGGCCCAGTGTCTCACGCCTATAATCTCAGCACTATGAGAGGCCCAGACAGGCGGATCCCTTGAGTCCAGGAATTCAAGACCAGCCTGGGCAATGTGGCAAAACCATCCCTACAAAATATACAAAAAGTAGCCACGCATGGTGGTGTACACCTGTAGTCTCAGCTACTTGGGAAGCTGAAGTAGGAGGATTGCTCAAACCCATGAGGTTGAGGCTGCAGTGAGCCATATTGTGCCACTACACTGCAGCCTGAGTGACAGAGCAAGACCCTGTCTCAATATATACATATATATATATATATATATATACGCACACACATTCATACATATATATCTATACATACATTATATATATATATATGATGTATATATATATATATGAGAGAGAGAGAGAGAGACGGAGAGAGAGAGAGAGAGACAGAAAGAGAGAGAGAGGGTATTTCAATATCTCTGCGACAACTTTAATGCCCTGGAAACACTAATTGTTTAAAAAAATTATGAAAACATGTTCATCGAGGTGCACATTTCCCCTGTGCTTCGGGCTCCAGTGTGACCCCGCACAGCACGAAGTGGGGGCAGGGGAGTACGGCTCTCCACATCCAGGCATGGTGAGCGACTCTTCCTGGAATATAAAAAGGAGAGAAATGGAAGAAGGTAGGGGTGGCTCTGAAAGCAGAGGTTTTCCCAGACCATCTCAGGTGACATCTCACTGTCAACAGCTGTGTCAGAGGACCACCCACACTGCAAAGGGTCTAAAATGGAAAACGGTTTTTAAAAGTATGCCCAAAACAAAATCAGTGCTCCAATAGAGAGGAAGAAAGTGGAATGGGTAGTGTGCAGTTAGGTAGCAATGCCTGCCCACGAATGAGACGCTGAACCATGAAATGGATAGACTGAAGGCGAGTTGTAGTGCTGTGATGAAAATAAGGGGCTGAACTCACTGAGGGTCTTACTTTAGACTGGATGACAAAATGGTCGCTCCGAGGGAGTGGTATTTAAGGAGAAATAGAAAAGATGACCAGGCATCGTGGCTCACGCCTGTCATCCCAGCACTTTGGAAGGCCAAGGCAGGTGGAGTGCTTGAAACCAGGAGTTCAAGACCACCCTAAGCAACAGCAAGACTACATCTCTATAAAAAATGTTTAAATAAAATAAAGAAAAATGGACAAAATGAGAAAGACTGATTTGGGCAGAGGAAAGAACAACTGCAAAGGCCCCGCAGAAGACACATCCCTGTCATGTTTGAGGAACAGCAAAGAGGTCAGAGTGGCTTCAGCACAGGGATGGATGGGACAGGAACAGGTAGGTGGCCCCACGTGTGGTTGGGAATATGCAGCAGAGGCCTCACTATGCAAAGCTCTTTTAACGGCACTTTCTGTGATTGCCTCATCACTCCTTCTTGGCTGAAAGGTCTAAGATTATGGTTTGGGTTTTTGTTTTTTGGCCTCCATCCACAATATCCATCCTGCCCATCACGGAGTTGAGACGGCCAAGGCAGAAGCCCATGATTCCTCCAGTTCCTCCAGAAGCCTCAGCTTGGGACTGGTTTTTCTGCCAACCTGCTAGCTGATGCACAGGGGATGAGGCCTCAGCCTGCGCTCACAGCATTCCCTAAAGCACTTCTCTTTAGAGTTGGCCCAGCTTCTTGGGACTGCGCTTCTGCTCAGTTTCCTTGACCAGTGCCTCTGGGCCTTGTAAAATCTGGGGTCCACCAAACCTTTCATGTATTTTTCTAAATTCTGGAATTTCTATAACCTTGCAAATATTATTCCACTGGAGGCCCAAACCTGCTCTTTGTGTCTCCTTTTTCTTACCTGCTTCTTAAAGAGATTGGCCAGGGAGAACCACCTGGACTGTACTCTTCCAGTAAGCTTGCTTGTTGGGATCTCAGCTGTCCGCTTAGGAAACACAATATTGAGGACCTAGGACCTGCCATCAAACTCTGGCCTTGTAGATGACAGATTCCCGTGTCCCCTGGGCACTGGCCCATTCTAAATCCTTCTTTCCAGTTCAGAAAGAAACCCACAGTGGCTATTCTGACTTCTGATGCAGGCACTACCACTTTGGGTTCAAACACAGGTTTGCAGAGCCCACTGCTGGCTGCACAACAGACACTGTGAAAAGGCAAACATCTATACACCCCTTTTTACATTTCTTTTGGCATCACGTTTACTAATCTCCCTCACAAGTCTTGCAGAGCGCTTGGAACTTTCTCGCATGGAAAGATCTCTGCATACATAATTTTACATTCTGTAACAACTTGTTCAGAAACGTCTTCATTCTGGCTCTGAGACGAATGCATTCCATACACTGGACATCCCCCTTGTGAACGTCAGCTTTAAGCAGAACATCGGGAATATTCGTGGACCTGCTACACATCTGCGGGCAAAACCTTGTGGGAACCATGCTTTTCCACCTTCGGAGGAGACCTACTTTAAAGCAAAAGCTCTTTTGAGAATCATCAGGTTGTATTTGGCATGGGAGCAGGGGAAGGGAGATTAGGCCACGCGTTAGTGTCATCCCCCCTCACCAAGGCTCCTAAAAGCATCGGCTGGCTCCAGTGTTCCTGTCTTATTGTCCTCAGCCGTCAAGATTGGATTTGACCATCTACCGACACTGGGACTTGGTCTCAGTCTCCCCATCTCCTTTGGCCTGAACTTCCTCACCAGTAAAGTGGGGTGAGCAAATTCTCCTGCGTGGATTCCTCAGCAGGAGTAAAAGAGGTGAGACATTCCAAGTATCTGTACTATGCCTGGGGATAGTTGGCACTCTGAAAATTTGTGGGCTAACGATTAGGGCAAAGATGAGTGACACTGGCTGGGCTCCACAAGGGCAGGCAACTTTGCTCTATAGGCTGTTCTGCTGATCCTCAGATCCTGGCCTGCAGGCTACCACAGATGATGAATAAATGAAAGAGATGTCAGATCTGGAGTGGAAAGAAAGTCACTCTTTCTAGACAAAAGGGAAGGGTCTATAGAATCGTATAAAACAGGAATGTTTGATGATGGAGTAGGGATAGAATGCTCAGTTCTAATAGCCACCTCTGTTTTCTCAATGCTTGAGCTAGAAAGGAGCCAGGTTAAGGAGGGCTCACCTAATCTGGCTTCCTGCTGTGTATGGCGTGGCATCGATAGGAAAACTATAAACATAATATCAAGTTAGAATTGTAAAAGGCAGCAAGATAATACAAAATAATGAGTACAAGAAACCTGTGAATGTTTGTTCTACTGTCCTACTTGTTTACTGCATGTACTCATTGTGCCAAGAGGTAAAAAGGTAGTTTCATTGTATGATCTCACTTGACCTCTGATGGCAAGATCTGGGATTTCCACGTGGTATATGCTTCTGTTTGATGATACAAATAATTCCCTAGAAACTGATTTGTGTATAGCTGTCCCTCTGGAGGAAGTATGGGGAAAAAAAAATCTATGTTGCAGCTCAATCACTTCATTTAGTTTCCAGATGCTAGTGTCATTCACAATGTCCGTGAAGAGAAGATGGAAAACGGCCAGTCACAACCTGATGACACCTTGTCAACTGTTCCATTAGGACTTATTAATTGGGCAGAAGCTGGTGTGTCATCCATGAGTACCAGATATCTGTGTATGTTAGTCTATTAGTTGCACTCTCCTGCTTGGTTTCCATATGTACGCATACTGTAATGAAGGGAAAAAGGTGTTCTGTTTTATTATCTATTGTGAGCTCCATTTGAGGGGTTTCAGATGGCCACCTGGCATATCCTCCAGTTTCATGGGACGATTTCCTAGAAACTGAGCATCAGTGGGATATACCAGTGGGGTTGTCATAATGCACTTACCTTACAGCTCAACCTCTTCCTTTGAACAGAGGATGGAAACCCGCTAACCCCAAAATGATAACGTCTTATAAACTGGTCCACCATGGCTTGGTGATATGGCAGCAGCTGGAATTTCATCCAGGAGGACCAGGGATCTGTGTATGTCTGCTTCTTAGTTGTTCCGTCCTACTTGGTTTCCATAAGCAGGCACATTTTCATGAAGGGTAGAAGGTTGGTTTGTTGTATACTTTTTCTAGCCTCAATTTGAGGGGTATCAAATGGCTGCCTGGCATATGCTCTCCTGCATTCTTAGGTAATTTTACAGAAACTGACCATCAGAAGGATATGCCTGTGGGGTTGACATAATGCACTTAACTCACAGTTCAACCTCTTCATTTGGTTTCCACATCCTATCACGAATCACAATGTCCGTGAAGAGCAGATGAAGAATGGCCAAACACAAATGGAGAACGTCTCGTGAAATGTTCTATCAGGGCTTATGAGTACGGCAGGAGATGGCATCCCAGCGACGATTACCAGGCATCTGTGTGTGTTTGTTTATTAGTTGCCGTGTCCTCCTTGGTTTCCATATGCATGTGTAGTACCATGAAGGGAATAAGGTGGTTTTGTTGAATTATCTTTCCTGGTCCCAATTTGGGGGTATTTCGATCATTATATGGTGTATTCTCCTGCTTTATGGGATAATTTCCCAGAAACTGAGTATCAGTGGGATATACAAGTGGGGTGGACATAAAATGCACTTACCTCACAGCTCAACCTCTTCCTTTGGGTTCCAGATGCTATCATCAATCATCAATCACATCCTCTCTTGGTGAAGAGAGGATGCAAAATAGCCAATCCAACACTGATAATTTCTTGTCAACTATTCCACCAAGGCTTGGTCATATGGCAGCAGCTGGTGTTCCATCCATGAATACCAGGGTTCAGTGAATGCTTACCAGTTACACTGTCATACATGGTTTCTGTATGCATGCAGTGTCATGCAGGAAAGAAGGTGGTTTTGTTTTATTATCTTTTCTGTCCTATATTTGAGGGGCCCCAGACCACCACCTGACATAGCCCCCTGCTTTATGGGATGATTTCCTAGAAGCTGAGCATCAGAGGGACATACCTGTGGCATTGACATAATGCACTTCACTCGCAGCTGAGACTTCTCATTCAATTTCCAGATGCTACTGTGTCTCACAGTATCTGTATAGAGAGAATGTAAAACGTTGAACCGCAACCTGATCATGTCTTGTTTACTGGTCCGACACAGCTTATTTGTATGGCAGCAGCTGGTATTCCGGCCATGAGTACCAGGGATCTTTGTATGTTTGCTTATAAGTTGTACTTTCTTACTTGGTTTTCATATGCATGCACAGTGCCATGAAGGGAGTAACGTGGTTTTGTTGTATGATCATTTCTGGCCTAAATCTGAGGGCTCTCAGATCAGCACCTGATAGATCCTCCTGATTTATGAAATAATTTCATAGAAACTGGGCATCAGAGGGATGTACTTGTGGTTTGGCATAATGCACTTACCTCACCGCTCAACCTCTTCCTTAGGTTTCCAGATGCTACCATCTTTCACAATGTCCATGAACAGAAGATGGAAAATGTCCAACCAGCACCTGAGAATGTGTTGTTGACTTTTCCATCAGGGCTTAAGGTGGCAGCCACTGGTATTTCATCGATGAGTACCAAGGATCCAAGTAATTTTGTTTGTTAGTATTACTGTCCTACTTGGTTTTCATATGCATGCATACTATCAAAACGGGTAGGAAGTGGTTGTGTTGTATTAACTTTCCTGGCCTCAATTACTACTTGCAATAGCATAAGCATTTCTACATATCTAAGGTTTCAAATCCTGTTTTATGAAACAAGTCATTTGTTATCCCTGAAGATTTAAATTGATATATTTAATACAAGCAAGTAGAAGGAGGGGAATGATGAAAATTAAAGGAGAAGAAAATCAACAACAACAAAAAAACAACAAAAAATGAAATCAAAAGTTGGTTCACTGAAAAGGTGAAGAAAAAAAAATAACAACCTTTTAGCTTGACTGACCAAGAAAAAACAAAAAAACTATACAGATTCTGACAAGAATAGAAGGGCGTATATGAATACTGACCTTATAGAAATCAAAAGGAATACATTCTGAACAACATTCTGCCAAAAATTAACTTGGACAAAATGGAAAAATTCCTTGAAGACAAATTACTGAAATAGGACTATAGCATGAAAAGGGATTTAATTAGTAGTTTAAAATCTCCCCACAAATACAAGCCAAGCCAAGGTGGCTTTGCTTGCAAATTCTACCAAACATTTAAGGAAGAAATAATACCAACACTTAGCGATGTCTTCAAGAAAATAACGGAGGAAGAAACACTACTTCATTCTGTGAGGCCAGTATTACTCCGTTATCAAAGCCGGACAAATATATCACAAGATATACTGCCTGTCAGCTCCAAATTCACCCTTTTATCCCGCAGAGTGAGAAGGTTCTGCGTTCCTCTGCCTATGTGCGCGGTGCAGTTGATACAGAAGGCCGCCTTTAGAGGGCGCCAGAGTCAGCGAAGGGGAGCGCTCCTCTTCCTCGGTCTGTCTGGGCTGGCGCGCTTGGTCCTGCTGGGTTCGAGGCTTCTCCTCTGGACTCTGGTGCCCCCAACAGGTTCCCAGTGGCCGGCAGCTTCCCTTCCTTCCGTCTGCCTTGGTCACTACGGGATCTGTGCTTCTGGTGAGTCGCGACCCATGCACATCACTCCCAGGTGCCCTAGGGGGCACATTTCCCACAGTTCTCAGAGGGCACTTTGCTAGAAAGCTCAACCGGGGGGGAGGCGCCACAACAGTTTCACTGCCATTTTGTGATGTGACGCTTCCGCTTCTCTGGCAAGGTCAGGGCTTCAGGACTGTGAGTGGGGCAGTTTTTCCCTGAATGCTTTCATTTCACCCCGGAAAGGCTCCTTTGTCCTAGGAAAGCCTCTTTTCTGGGGTGCTCTCCGTCGGGTGTGTGGTACGGATCACTGGGCTATGTGTTCCCGCTCTGAGGACACCGCCGTGGGGGAACATTTTCCTTGGGCACCCAGTCTCAGCTATGTTGTGGGACTGGGGGGTTTTCTCGGGGGCTCTCTCTAGGTGATGCGAGGGACTTTTTCTGCTGAAATCACCTGAACCAGGACATAGGGATCCTGCCTTGGTTGCCTGTGTCAGCCTCGGGTTTAGGGGTGTGTCTTCCCCGCTCAGTCGCAGCCCTGAGGGGAGACTCTGCCTTGTGGACTCTGCCCGTGCTCATGGGCTGGGGTGGGGGTGTCTGTGCCCCAGACGCACTATCACCTCTCTGTGGGGTCACTGTCGTGGGCTTTATCTCAGCCCGCGAGGGACTCTTTTCTTCGAGTGCTGATGTCCTCTGTGGGGCGCATTTGTCTTTGGATGTTGCTCATGCTCAGCTAAGATGTGTTGGCCTTTCTTGGGTTCTGCTCGTCCCGGATGGGGATGCTTACCAAATGCTTTCCCTTGGTGCTGGTTTTTTTAATTATCTGTGGGTGCTGTCTCCCGGTGCTGCGGGGGAGTGGGGTGCTTGTTCCTTGGATTCTCTAAGCCTACAGTGGGACACGGGGAGCTCTGTTTCGGCCATGAGGGAGGCCACCTGACCCTGGGAGCTCTGTCTCGCCCCGGATTGAGGTGCTTTTCCTCCATTGGTTGATCTCAGTTCTGAAGGAGCTCTTCCCCGGGGTACTATCTGACCTTTCAGCCACAGCCTGGGGTGTCTGTGTGGGAGTCGGTGTACAGAAATATTCGAAGATTGTGCCACATTCACACACTCGCTGTACAGTTAATCTTTCATTCCAGTTGCTCTGAAGGGTGTGCAGTGGTCTCTCCTTATGTCTGCACTTGAATTTCTCTGCTGATTGAGAATGAGCGCATCTTTTTAAAAATTGTTTTAATTAATTAATTTATTTACTGTTTATTTATTGATTGATACTTGTTTTTGTTTTGAAATGGGGTCTCCCTCTGCCTCCCAGGGTGGATACAGCAGCACTTCCACCTCCCGGGCTCGAGCAATTCTTGTGCCTCAACCTCTGGAGTACCTGGGACTACAACCGTGCACCGCCATGCCCGGCTAATTTTTGTATTTTTTTACGCAGAGAGGGGTTTTGCCAAGTTGCCCTGGCTGGTCTCCAACTTCTGGCTTAAGCGATTCACCTGCCTCAGCCTCCCAAAATGCTGGGATTACAGGTATGAGCCACCAATCCCAGCTATTTATTAATGGTTTGGGAGCACGTTTTTATGTATTTATTGTCATTTAACTGTGCCCTTTAGGAAGTTCCTTTTCCAGCCCCTACCCCCAAATTTTACTGAGATGTTTGTACTTTAAAAATGGATTGATCCGCATATTCTCACTCATAGGTGGGTGATGAAAAATGAGAACACATGGACACAGAAAGGGGAGTACTAAACACTGGGGTCTATTGGGGAGAAAAGGGGAGGGCCAGTGGGAGGGGGAGGTGGGGAGGGATAGCCTGGGGAGAAATGCCAAATGTGGGTGAAGGGGAGAAGAAAAGTAAAGCACACTGCCATGTGTGTACCTACGCAACTGTCTTGCATGCTCTGCTCATGTACCCCAAAACCTATAATCCAATAAAAAATTAAAAAAAAAAATGGATTTACATATTTTCCGGATTTCAGTTATACACACATACACACAGGCATATATGTACATAGATAAAATACCCTGGCTGACCCTTGATGTGGATTTTTTAAACGATAATCCGGCTTCCTACTGTGTATTAACTTCTCATGCTGGGCCACTTACCTCCAAAGTTTGTACTATAACTGGGGTCAATAATCTACCCCGTTCTTACTATTTTAATGCCTTACTCACATGTCAGTATAGACATCAGTTTATGGCACACTCTTTCTTACTTATGCCTGAGTGTCCTGCCCTGCTCTTATGCAGAGAATTATTAAATAACATAGAGGCCAGCATACCACTCAAAGGCACCAGTCCCTCCCAAACGGTCCTCACTGTAGGGCCAACAGATCACCTCTCTATGTCTGTCAATCTCAGAGCGAGTAAACCCTGCATCTGGAACGACAGGGTGCTCACAAGAGCCCTTTGGGCTCAACCTGTGGTCATTAAACTATAGGACCCCAATAGGTACCCCAACAAAAAGAAATATTCCCTAATGTTAGAAGCAAAGAAAGGATTGGAGCCCTAAATTTCTAGATTCTTACAGCATGGCTACAAGCGTCCTGACAATCTCCTTGTAATACTCCCATTCTACCAGTCACAAAACCAAATGGGGAATATTAACCGGCACAAAACTTGAGAATCATAAACGAGGCAGGAACCCTCTTCATCCCTTAGCAGAGAACTCTTATACCTTGTGAACCAAATTCCGGGACATTGCCAATGGTTTAGTGTACTAGACATTAAAGATGTCGTATTATTTTTATCCCAGTGCACCTGTCCTTTCAGTTTCTATTTGCCTTTGAGTGGACAGATCCAAATACACGGAACACGCACAGTACACCGGGGCGTTATAGCTCCTGGGCTTTCAAGATAGCCCTCATCTGTTTGCACTAGCCCGAGGCAAAGATCTTTGAAAGTTACCGCTTAGGGAAGGCACTGTCCTACACTATGCAGATACCATCTTAATGTGTAGCCCTGCTGAGGAAACATCTGACAAGAATACCATCACAGTCTTAAATTTTCTTGGAACAAGCAGATATAAAGTTTCAAATAACAGGGCACAATTAACCAAACAAAGAGTAACTTACTGAGGGTATATTATAATCCCTGGGATAAGGCGGCTCTCAGGAAAAAGCAAACAGGCCACACTAGAGTTGCCTAGCTCCCAAACCAAGAGACAACGCAGAACTTTGCTCGCAATGTATGGTCCTGTAGAATCCTGATTCCTGGATTTGGACTAACGGCTCATCCTCGCTCTGAGATCACTAAAGGGCCCGACACCGATCTTACAACGGGAAGAAGAACGAACGAGGGCATTTCAAGACATGACCAAAGGCCCTTATTGAGGTTCCTGCCCTGGAAATTCCTGACTTGGAACATCCAGGCACCTTATATGGGGCAGAGAAACAGGACCTCCTCACCAAAAACTGGGAGAACCACCTGATCCAGTTGGCTACGTTTCAAAGCACATGGACTTCATGGCCTGTGGATAGCCTGGTTGCCCTAGGACAATCGCAGCCACTGCCATTCTAGGGGAGGAAGCCCTAAAGCTGACTTTTAGACACACCTTAGAGGTCCTCATCCCCCATCAAGTGCAGCTAGTTTTAGAAACTCCTCGGTCACACTGCGCAATGGAAGGGCTGGCAGGGAAGTTAGGAGGTCAGCCACGGAAGCTGTAGCCCAGCTGGCCTTCTTCCTCTCTGCCCATTCCCTTTATTTCTTATTTTTTTATTTTTATTTTTTTTGAGATGGAGTCTTGCTCTGTGGCTTAGGCTGGAGTACAGTGGCGCACTCTTAGCTCACTGCAATCTGTACCTCTCTCACTCAAGCAATTCTCCTGCCTCAGCCTCCGGAGTAGCTGGTATTACAGGCTCATGCCACCACACCTGTCTAATTTTTGTATTTTCAGTAAAGACGGGGTTTCGCCACATTGGCCAGGCTGGTCTTGGGCTCCTGACCACAAGTGATCGGCTGACCTTAGCCTCCCAAAGTGGTGAAATGTACAAATGCGAGTTACCAGGCTTGGCTCCATTCTTCTGATATAAATAGATCCTATACTATAGAAAACAAGCATGGGCTCAAGAAAATCAGAAGACCCTGAATCCTGAGGGTTGGAGGCTCATAGATTTGCAGCTCTTGCTAATGCCACCCATGAAAAATTGTTAGAAATGTACATAATTCCCTCCATGTGGGGCAGGACGCTATGACCACCTGGATGGACCATGTGCTTACAGGTAAAGGCCTGGCAACCACAATAAGAAGGTGACTCCGGCCTGTGAACTTTGCTCTCAAAATTGCCATGTGGGCAGACAAAACAGGTCCCCTCCTCTATTAACCTCAATAAAGGTCCCCTCCTCTATTAACCTCAGTCCAGTGGTGAGGAACCTATTCTGGTGAGGACTGGGAAATTCACTGCACCCAAAGGCCCTCCTTCCAGGTTTTAAAATACCTTTTAGTTTCTGTAGACGCCTTTACTGAATGGGTAGAAGCTTTCCCCACCAGAACAGAGAAAGCTACAGGAGTGGCCAAGGCACTGCCGAGAGTTCATAACAGGATTTGGCCTCCCCTGCTCCTTCCAGAGCGACGGAGGGCCCTGTTTTCTTGTAACTGTGACCCAAGAGACAGCACAAGCTTTGGAAATTAAACTTCATCTCCACTCCTCATGGAGGCCACACTCCTCACGCAAGGTTAATAGGACTAATCAAACTTTAAGGCAGACCCTGGCGAAACCGTGCCAGGGAACTTCTGGACCTCGGTACACTCTGTTGCCTATAGCCCTCATGAGAATACGAGTGGCACCCAAGGAAAAGAGAAAACTTGGTCCGTTTGAAAAGACTTCTGGGAGACCCTTCCTGACCTTAGACCTGTTAATCAAACCAGAAACCCAGTCTAATACACAATATATTCAAAATCTAAGCCAGGGCTCAGGCGCGGTGATTCACAGCTGCACTCTCGTCACTTTGGGAGACCGAGGTGGGCAGATCACTGGAGGTCAGTGGTTCCGGACCAGCCTGGCCAACATGGCGAAACCCCCAAAATACAAAAATGACCCAGGCATGGAGGCGTGGGCCTTTAATCCCAGCTACTTGGGTGGCTGAGCCAGGAGAGTTGCTTGAACCCGAGAGGCGAAGGTTGCAGTGAGCCGAGACTGGACCGCTGCACTCCCGCCTGGGCGACAGAATGACACTCTGCTGCCTAAAAACAAACAAACAAACAAACAAAACTGCTGTCTTAGGAAAAAAATCTAAGCCCTATACAGTGCGCTATCCAGGAATATAGCGATGCGGTGCTGCCCTCATGTGGACAAGTGGAAGGCATCCCCACGATCATACCTGGAGACGGGGTTCTATTGAAAACTTGGAAGGAAGGCTCCCAGGCTGATCAACTTTTCTTTGTTCGTTTGTTTGATTTTTACTTCTTTTAAAATGACAGGGGCCCTAGTAAGTACTAATAACCACCCCGATGGCGGTCAAGCTGCAAGGAATAGCCAATAGGGTTCACATGGCCAGAATTAAAGGCTGCAGTACACATTTACGGGAACCAGAGGAAGCTACTAATGACACCTGCCAGCCCATAGAGGCTCTAAAGCTTCTGTTCAAGAACACAATTCCAGATAAAGCCAATCCGGAAGACAAGTAACATCTCATCTTTGTTTTCTTAGCACTGCCTGCCATACTCTAATGGCTTTTAGAGATAGTGGCCTGTCTGCTGGGAAAGTAATTAACCACAGTGTTCGTCTATTAAACAACTCACCCCTGGGCGCAGCAGCTCAGCCCATAATCCCAGCACTTGGGGAGACTGAGGCAGGTGGATCACCGGAGGTCAGGAGTTTTGAAACCAGCCTGACCAACATGGTGAAATGCCGTCTCGATTAAAAACACAAAATCAGCCAGGCGTGGTGGTGCATGCCTGTAATCCCAGCCACGTCAGAGGCTGAGGTACGAGAATCACTTGAACCCAGGAGGCAGAGGTTGCAGTGAGGCGAGATTATACCACTGCACTCCAGCCTTGGCAACAAGAGCAGAATTGCATGTCAAAAATAAAATTTTGAAAAAATACACTTAACCTTGTTGACTTTGGTTCACTACCAAAAGTTGGGGATATGCCAGACCTGGGCCCTTAGAAGACTGGCCTGGCATCCCAGCACATCTCCAGGGACAAACTCACTGGGCCAAAGAATGCGGATGTCAGGCCCGACGGTCAATGCAAAGGGATTTTATTCGGTCAGGTCCTGAGTTCCTTATCAACAGCAGTTGAAATGTCCCAAACAGAAAAAAAAAATGCTTTCTTACATAACTTTTATTCACAGCAATTCCCTTTCTGCCTTTACAATAATTATGCCAGTGCTGTCACTTTCATGGAATTCCAAGAGAGACAGTGTAGCTGATACTTTGTCGCTGGGTCACCTATCTGCGTCAATACCTCTGCAGGAACTAAACTAATAAGTGGACACCTCACCCAGGAAACCAGTTCTTTGCTCTATTTCCTATCAATAAAGCTACAACCTCTAGATTTCGCTGAGGCCATCCTCTCACAGAAACCCCTTATTCACCTGATCTCAATATATGTCCCAGGGACTGTCAACATATCCTATCGAAAGATAACTATGCCTTGTGGTCAAACCCTAAAGGAGGAGCTTTAATTAAAGAACTTATTAATGCCACTGCCCAACTCCAGCATTCATTTTTGGACCCAGTAACCACTACCAACTTGGCTGCACATAACCTTTCATTTACAGGCCACAAAACAGGAGACCCCTTTCATAGACCCTCCACTGCTTTCACCAGAGTAATGCAAAATATTTTGCAGCAGAAATTTCACCACCACAAGGAATGTTTGTGGTTTGTGGTACATCTGGGGTATATGAGATATTGTGATACAGACAACAATGTGTAATAAACACATCAAGGTAAATGGGGCATCTATCACCTCAAGCATTTATCTTTTGTGTTACAGATAAACCAATTATACTCTTGCTATTTTTAATGTACAATTATATTATTACTGACTGTAGTCACCCTGTCATGCTGTCAAATCGTTTTGCACGTATTAATCATCTGCACTTCCCCCCACCCCCACTAACCTTCCCAGCCTCTGGCAGTCATCCATTCCACTCTCTATCTCCAGTAGTTCAGTTGTTTAAAATTTCTGCTCCCACCAATAAGTGAGAACATGCGAAGTTTGTCTTTTTGTGCCTGGCTTATTCCACTTAACGTAATGACCTTCAGTTCCATCCATGTTGTTGCACAAGACTGAATCTCATTCTTTTCTATGGCCGAACAGCACTCCTTTGTGTATATGTACCGCGTTTTCCTTACCCATTCATCTGTTGGTGGACACTTAGGTTGCTTCCAAAGCTTGGCTACTGTGGACGGGGCTGCAACCAACACGGGAGTGCAGATATCTCTGCGGTGTACTGACTTCCTTTCTCTTGGGACTATACCCAGCAGTGGGATTACTGGATCATATGATTGCTCCATTTTCAGGTTTTCGAGGAATCTCCAAACTGTTCTTCATAGTTGTCATAGTAAATTATATTCTCAACAAGAGTGTATGAAGCTTCCCTTTTCTTCACACCCTCGCCAGCATTTGTTATTGCCTGGCTAGACTACCCCTTACCATGCAGGTGCATTTCTGTCTCCATGCTGACTGTTACTTCATCCTTCTATCTCCCACAGTGCTTCCTACAGCATAGGTTCTTTGGCTCTCTTTTGGTTAATGACACGTCTCTTTCTTTTCAGGTATATGAGAGGAGACTTAATTCCGCACCTTGAAAAGAGACTGGAAGAAATGACATCTGACTACTTGTCCAAGAAGGAACATCAGACCCTAAATGCATAATCTCTTTAATGATTGAGGAGGAAAGAGGATCAAATTGCTCTTTCCTACAATCGAGCAGGATATGGCTGAGGCCTCCTAGTATGTGTTAGTGAATAAAATGGCCTCCCAGAGGCTAAGAAATTTCTGTCAGTAAACGTTGGTCTTTTTACCTAAGCATTTCATTTGAAAGGATAACTTATTTGTTGGTTGGTTGATTTTCCCACCTGTGCTGGCAGACATGATTAACCCATCAGGTAAATACTATTACAGTCGTGGTTTCTGCAGCAGCCCACATTGTGGTAGCTGGTATTTATAACTGCCTTCTTTCACTCCCCATTTCTGATTCCCTTTGCCTTGAGATGGCATGTCAGCTGCTCATGGTGCTTTGTCTGGCAGGATGACTCAAACCTTCATTACTGAACAGTCTGAACCATTAGATGTCCTGCCTAGATGGCGTTGCTGTAATTTTTCATTAACTCTGATCATAAAACACAGGAGTACTAAGAAGCTCTCTAGATATGTCAGGCATAGTGTTCCTTAGCCCCTGGTCTAGTAGGAACCCAATATCCGTTTTAGTTTGTTTTGTTTTTGTTTTTTACTTTCCATCAGCCGAGCCAGTAGTGGATCCCCTCAAGCCAGTCTCTTAGTTCAGATGAATGAAGAGTTCAAAGTGGTCAGCTTGTAGACACAACTTCCAATTCAATGGAATCATTTTTGGTTCCCCTGTTGAAAAAATTTCTCAATTCGTAACTAATACCTCTAGTGCAGCAGAGCCAAAAGTTTGCTTCTTGATATCAAAGTTTGGTTTTGCAGCACAAGCAAAATTTTGCTACTAGATACCCAGGAGTAACAGTGAGAGAGGCCTGCATATTGCCTCCTTCATTCTTGAGGACATAGATGTAGCTATAGGAAAAATAGTTCCATATACTTGATGCTGCGATACAGCATTGCCACCTCCTAGACTGTCAGCCAAGCCCCCAAGGCACTGCCGGGAAGGCATTCCTAAATCTCAGGTTTTAAAAGATCATTGCACTGTACTATTGAGCCAACCATTTCAGCATGGGGAAGAACATCAGGAGACTCGGGTAATGCATTAGTATGATCTCATTGCCATATTCATTTCCTGTAAAGTGAGTTGCATGTTTAAAACTGGTGCAGTATGGGATACCACGAGAGTTGATACAGCCTTTCGTTACAGCCTTTCCTAATACCACAGTGTTGGTTTTCTTGAAGCGCCGTGGGTAGGAATGAAAATCCTTATGCAGAAGAAAAGTCTATTTGAGGAAGATCAAAGTGATGCCCCTTTACCTGTGGAAGCAGACCAAAGTAATCAGCGTGCCACCTGGAAGCTGACTGACCAGTCTGGGACATGGTGCAATACTGGGGAATCAGCATTGGTCTCTGCAGCTAGCAGGTGGAATAGTCAGCAGTTACTGTAGTGACGTGGACCTGGTAAATGAAAGTTAGTGTTGCCAAGCCCATGAACAACCTCTGTCTCAGCCACCATAGTCATGATGTGCCATGACTGCTTAAAAGATAGCGGGGTGCACCTAAGGAGGTATGGATGTGGGTCAAGTAGCTTACTGTGGCCTCGGCGGAGACCACAAGTATATGGGTACCTCAGTTCTACAACTTTAAGAAGTTAGACCTGCCAGTAACCCAAATGAGCTTGAAAAGACTTTCTCTCTGAGTCTTCAATTAGTCACCAGCCTGGTTGATACCTTTACTTTGATTTTGTGAGACCCTAAGCAGAGAATCATATCCAGACAGCCTGGATTTCTGATCTACAGAACTGCTTATATATTTGCATTGTTCTAAGCTGCTAAATGGGGGATGATTCTTTTGCCGCAGTAACAAACTAATACATGTGGTGCCTGCATATTCGGAAGTAACAAATGAAAATCAGTTATGATGTTTTTTATTATCTAGTCTACTGGTCACAGGGAACTACACATGAGACCACCGGTGTAGGATGAGAGAATTTTCTCTTTTTTCTGGGCCCAATCCATGCTAACAGGGTTTCAGTCACTTGTCAATGAGTCACGGTACTGAACAACATTGAGGAATGTGCTAAAACAAGCACCTATTACAAAAAAAAAACAAACCCAAAACTTAACCTTGTTGACTTTGCGTAACTACCGAAACTGGGGATATGCCAGACCTGGATCCTTAGAAGACTGGCCTGGCATCCCAGCACATCTCCAGGGGCAAACTCACTGGACCAAAGAATGGGGATGTCAGGCCCAACAGTCAATTCCAAGGGATTTTGTTGCATCAAGTCATGGGTTCCTTAAGTTCCTCCTCTTAATTATCAACAGTAGTTCAAATGTCCCAAAAGGAAAAAGTGCTTTCCTACATACCTTTTATCCAGAGCAGTTCCCCTTCTGCCTTTACAGTAATCATGCCAGTGCTCCCACTTTCGTAGAACTCCAGGACAGACAGTGTAGCTGAAACTTTGTCACCGGGTCACCTATCTGAGTCAATGCATCTGCAGGAACTAAACTAATAAGTGGACACCTCACCCAGGAAACCAATTTTTTTGCTCTATGATGTCCCTGGACTGGCACCACCTCTATTTCCTGTCAACAAAGCTACAACCTCTAGGTTTTGCTGAGGCCATCCTTGCATGAAAAGCCCTTGTTCGCCCCATCTCAACGCATCCCCCAGGGACTCTCAACATAGCCTGTCTAAAGATAACTCTGCCTGTGGTCCAACCCTAAAAGGGGAAGTCCACTGAAAGATCTTACTAATGCCGCCACTGAACTCTACCATTCATTAACGGGTCCAGTAACCACTGCCGACTTAGCGGCACAGAAACTTTCAATTATACGCCAGAAAACGGGAGACCCCTTTTATCGGCCCTCCACTGCTTTCACCACTTTAATGCAAAATACTTTTGCAGCAGAAATTTCAGCATCAAACAAATTTTGGGGGTTTGAGGATCTTCAGCATATCTACAATTACCCACTGTGGAAGGGGCGATGCTCTATCACTTACGTTTCCCTTATCTAACTTTCACATGGGCTAACACGTCTCTCCCTTTCCCCGTGTACCAGCGTAGCAAGATTCAGCTCCCAGCAAGACCCTGTATTCCCTTAAGTTTACTACTGCCCTCTCTATGGGGATTATCATGGTCAGCTACGGGAGGTAGAGCCTCGACATCCAGCATAACCGGTTTGAGGAGATGACGGTGGCCCTCCCACGTACGGCAGAGGGCCACCCTACACTTCAACAGCAGCTGGACTCCCTAGCCATTATAGTCCGACAAAACCGAAAAGCCTTCAATCTTCTCACAGACGGTCAAAGACACACGTTGGTATGTGAGAGATGAATGGTCTTTTTACATCAATCAGTCTGGTTTAGCCCAAGAAAATATCAGAAATGTCATCACCCAGGCAAACGAAATGAACACTTTAGGAACTTCCATGGGAACTGGAAGCATTAGCTATTGTCTGCTCTGCTCCCTTTAACATTGCCAGTCGTTAACATACTTTTAGCTTTGACTTTTTGTCCCAGTGTGTTTAAAATGCTGATTTCTTACTCTCTTGCTTACAGCTTCTCCAGGTCCATATGATGGTCTTGCAAGGTTTTCAACCTTGGGTTGCTAATGAGCTATCTCATGTCTTGCCCACCAGTCCAGTGAAACATGTGGTTCCCACCCCGTAGGATCAGGCAGGAAGAGACGTTAGGGCCCAGGCTAGGCAGGGAGAATGCCCCACTCAGCAGGAAACAGCATTAGAAGAACATTAATCGGCCTAAAACAACACACGTGTATTATCCACAGTTCTGCAAGTCAAGACCAGGAAGGCTCAACCGGCCTCTCTGCTGAGTCTCTCCCAAGGCCAACTCTAAATGGGCCGGCTGGGTGCTAATGTGGAGATTGTGGAATAATCCACTTCCGAGCTTATTCAGGTTATTGCTCATTTAGATCTAGTTCCTTAAGGTGGTAGGAGTGTGGATCCCATGTTTTGGTTGGCTGTCATCCAGGGACTGCTTTAAACGCTTAGAGCCACCCTATACCTTCTCGGGAGCACTGCTTTATCCTCAAAGAGGGCCTGCTGTGTCACATCCTTCTTGTGCTTTGACTCTCTTAGCTCTTCTTCTGCTCCTGTGTGATGAAAATGCTCTACTTTTCAAGGATTCCGCTGCCAGGTCTGGCCCAGCCACACCACACTCATGTCTCAAGGTTAACTGACTTGACCCCTTAATTCTCCGGCAAAATCCCACCATAGCAGTATTAGGATTAGTGCTTGATTGAGTATCCGGGAGATGGGAATCTGGGGAATCAGACTACAGCTGTCTCAGTCAGCTCCAGCTGCTATCACAGAATACCACAGACTGGGTGGCTTCATCACCAGGCATTTCTTTCTCATAGTTCTGGAGGTTAGAAGTCCAAGATCAGGATGCCAGCGTGCTCAAATTCTGGTGGGGGTCCTCTTCCTGGCTTGTAGTCAGCCACTTTGCT
Organism: Callithrix jacchus; assembly: GCF_049354715.1. NCBI lineage: Eukaryota > Metazoa > Chordata > Mammalia > Primates > Cebidae > Callithrix > Callithrix jacchus. The sequence continues at coordinate 131,876,111 of NC_133524.1, read as the reverse complement.
ATATCCTTACATTTTGAAGAGGCATGGAAGAACAAATTCTCTTTTCTCTAATTAGAAGGGCGTTAATCTCATCATAGGGACCCAACCATCATGACCACATCTAAACCTAATGACCTCCCAAACAGTCTACCTCCAAATATCATCCCATTGGGATTTAGGGTTTCATCGTATGAATTCTCAGAGGTCACACATATTCAGTCCGTTCATAATGCCTGCCAACCACGCAAGCCAGAAGTGGGCAGCAGCATTACGACAGGACCAACTGGGATAGCCCTGAAGGACAGTAGAGAAGGGAAATCCTCCCAGAGGAAAGAACTTTGAGCATTGCTCCTGTGTGGAGGAGAGATGGCCAGACTTTTAAGTGTGTATCCTTGTACAGGCTGTGTCTCATTTATTGGCCGAATGATTAGGGACTTTGAGGACACATGATTGAAAATCTGTGACAAGGAGGTCTGGGGAAAAATATGTGGACAGACCTGTCCGAGTGGACTTTCAATGTGAAGATATTTGAGTCTCATGAGAGTTCTCACCAAAGGGTAACCTCAGCAGAGCAGAAGTTTAATAATCTGAAGGATAAGGTACCTATTATCTAAATATTAATCAGCCTCTCTCCCCAACACTTGTGTCACAGCCTCATGAGCTCACAAAGTGGCCAAAGTGACAGGGATAGAGATTATGCTTCAGAGGCATGGACTTCCACTCACCAAGGCCAACCTGGCTACAGTCGATAGAGACATCAGACAGCCAAGGGTCCCTGGCTAAACTCCACTTTCAAGCCTAAAACGGCCTGAAGGTTGAAAAACCAGACTGCTGGTCTTGAATGAAACCCACAACCCAGAAAAAGGATTGTCACTGTTTGCTTGCCCTTTCCCAACTGAGTCTTTCTCATTAATGCTGCCGGGTACCCGGGGGAAGAGGGTAGAGCCATGGGAAAGTTGTGTCTCGTGCAGGAGTGGCAATGGGGAGCCTGGTCTCTTCGGTTTCTGTGTGATGGCACAGAAACAATCTGGGAGGTGGGGGCCTGTTAGCAGGATTCCCTCTCGCTTTGCTGAGAGTTCTTTCCTCCCTAATTTTCCTTTTCAACCGACACATTCCCCTCCTCACCCTGTAATGTGTGCGTGAACTTAATCTTTCCTGGTCATGTGACAAGAACTCAGTTTCAGCTGAACTAAGGAACAAAATTCTGTAACATAGTCATTGCTGAGTGTACAATCTGCCAGAAACAGAGAGCAACACTGAGTCTCTTATATGGCAACTGTCTCCAGGGTGATCAGCTAGCTACCAGATGGCAGGTGCTTACATTGGACCACTTTCAATATAGAAGGGACAGGGCTGTGTTCTTACTCAAATAGACACGTATACTGACTATGGATCTTCATTTCCACCCACAGTAATTTGAGAAAATCAACATTTGTGCAGTTAGAAAAAACGCCTTATTTACCACCAGGGTATTCCACACAAGGCACTCACAGATAATAAAGTGTAGCGATGGGCCCACCCTCATAGGAATTCACTGGTCTTAATATTTATATTCTCTTATCCTCTATCAGGTTTTATTTTAAGGTGGTATTGGCTTACCCACATTGGCCTTGACCTCCAAGTCAGGCTCCCGAGCTGTCCCACATTATCTGAAGATGACTGGATCAACAGAACTGTGCAATGGACTTGTGGAACTCAGTTATAGTGCAAGCTAGGTGGCAATGTCTTGCAGATCTGAGAAATCACTTAGGAAGCAGTGTTTGCTGTATATTTGCATCCAACACAGTTTGCTTTCTTTCCCATAGTCAGGATTCTTGGTCCTAGATTCAAGGGGTATAACTGGGGGTGTCTCTACTCATACTCTATACCCCAGTGACCCACTAGCAAAAACGTTTCCTATTCTCCTGACGTTAGGCTCTGCTGAACTAGAAGTCTTATTTCCAAAGGAAGAAATGCTTTCACCAAGGGACACAACAGTGATTCCATTGAAAAGACATTCATACTGCCAGCTGGCCATTTTGGTCTCTTCATCACTTTCCATCTAGAGGCAAAGGAGGGGGTCATCCACTGGCTTGGGATGATGAACCTGACGATCAAAGGGGGATTAGTTGCACTACACCAGGAGCTAAAAAGGAGTATGTCTGCTGTGTCTAGAGAGCTTCTTAGTCCTCCCATGTTTTCTGATTACACTTAATGGAAAAGTACAGCAACCCAATCCAGGCAGGTATCTAATGGTCCTTCAGACTGTTCAGTGATGAAGGTTTGAGTCATCCTGCCAGGTCAAGCACCATGACCAGATGACATACTATCTCAGGGCAAAGGGAATGAAAAATGGGTAGTGAACGAAGGCAGTTATAAATACCGGCTACAACTATGCAGAAACCATGACCGTAATACTAAATACATTGGTGATTTATCAACTCGTATCCCTCCTCAGGTGGAAGAATAAACCAACAAACAAACCACAAAAGTCTAGCTTTTACTAACAGAAATTTACTAAATTTCAAAAGCTCCATCTTTTCTTAGCTTCAGGAAGGGAATTTTCTTCACTTCAAAATTACAGGAAGCTTCAGCAATGACCTACTCCACTTTACAGCACATATCCTTGTTTCTCCTTGGTATTTGCATTAACACAATTATTTTTTCTCATGTGCTTAACTTTGCTGAGATGGCAGTGGGAATCTACTCTTTTAGCACCTTCTTGAGTTGCTGAATTAAGGCAAAATTTTTAAGCCTGAAATGAAAGAGGTATTCCATTAACCAGAGGATACCCACGGCATCTGTGATATGTAAGAGGTAGTAGTGGATACAAAACAGACTTTACAATGTACATGCAGATAGAAAATGCATGCTCATGGAAAATACAAACTAGAAAAAGACCAAGTGAGTCACCTGAGGGCCCACACCCACTCCCAGATTATCATAAATTTGGAAGGCTCCATGGCATTGGAAAAAGGGGTTAGAATAAGAAAATATCAACCTAAATGCTTGGGGAAATAGCATGAACTATGACTGAGGGCCAGGGATTAGGAAGAACAAGGCATGATTTCTTCCTGCTCCTGTCCCAAACTGCGCACAAGTGCTTAAAACAATAGAAGAGTTTCCTTTTGGCACCCACCTTGCTGCTTCCTTAATGGCAAATTTAACAAGTTGTTTCTTGACTTCCATAGATCCTTGTACTTCATCAAGCAAAATGAAAATTCTTTCATAATCTGAAGGTATTAAAAAGTTAGTATTTCTAAAATTATGAAAATGAAATATACTTCAATCTCATTGCATCCACTACCGCAGTATACATTTTTTATGGGCTACAATGTTACACAGTGTTTGTGTTTTGAATGCTTAAATCACATCAGTATATTACTAAGGAAACTATTGTGAACACTAACAAAGAAAAACACCTAAGCAGATGTATTTGAAATTTTCAGTGAAATTAAATAGAAGCCCTGCTAAATTACAGACAGATCCAATTTAGCCAAACAATGAGCTCAAGGGGCAGCATAATTGTGTTCTAAATCATAGAATGAAAGACTTCTCAGGCTTTCATTGATAGACATTCTTGCACTACTTACTTCGCCCACACCTTCGAACTTCTTTCATCAATTGATGTTTTATATCATCATTAACTTTCTTTGCCATAGCAGGAGATATTCGTGCTGTATTTGGCACAGTTTCCACCGGAGACCTTCCTGTGACTGGTGAATCACCTGCAGAGACACGGTAGTTTTGGGCTCCTACCACAAATTCGTTATTATCAGGTTTGTAAAGCAGCTTATCTTTGCTGAGACTAGTGCAGTTGTAAGACAAAGAATCTAATGTGTTGGGTTGCATACAATCTCCTGTCATATTTATAAGCTCTGGGGGAGCAGAATCTGACAGGAAGCCATCAGGTGGGGTCTGACCATTTTCTATCTCCTTCTGGATATCATGAATGACAGTAGCATCTGGAATCCAAATGGAAAAATTGAGCTGCGAGGTAAGTGCATTATGTCACTCCCACAGGTATATCCCTCGGAGGCTCAGTTTCGAGGAAGTTATGTCAGAAAGCAGGAGGATATACAAGGTGGCGATACCAGACCCCTCGGACTGAGCTCAAAAAAGACAATACAACAAAACCACCTGCTTCCCTGCTGGACACTATGCATGCATACAGAAACCAAGTAGGACAGTACAACCAATACACAAACATACACAGATCCCTGCTACTCCTGGATGAAGCACCAGCTCCTGACAGATTACTACGCCCTGGTGGAACCGCTGATGAGGAGTTATCAGGTGCTTGTTGGCCATTATTCGTCTTCTTCTCATGGACATTGTGAGAGACGGTGGCATCTGGAAAAAAAATGAAGAGGCCGAGCTGTGAGGTTAAGTGCATAATGAGAGCCCCACAGGTATATCCCGCTCATGCTCAGTTTCTAGAAAATTATCCCATAAAGCATGAGTATATACCAGGTGGCAACCAGAGAACCCTGAAATTGAGGCAAGAAAAGATAATACAACAAAACCACCTTCTTCCCTTGATGACACTATGCCCGCATATGGAAATCAAGTAGGACACAACTTATAAGGAAACATACACAGATCCCTGGTACTCATGGTTAGGATGCTAGCCCCTGTCATATTAGGAAGTCCTGATGGAAGATTTGACAAGAAGTTTTGAGTTGCTGGTTGGCCGTTTTTTATCTTCTCTTCATGGACATTGTGAGTGATGGAAGAATCTGGAAATCAAGTGAGGAGGAGGAGGTGTGAGGTACGTGCATTATGTGAAGCCCCGGGTATATTCCACTGAGGCTAAGTTTCAAGGAAATTATGCCATAAAGCAGGAGATGATGTGCCAGGTGACGATCTGAGAACCCTCAAACTAAGCTAACAAAAGATAATACAACAAAACCACCTTCTTCTCTTTATGACACTATGCATTCATATGGAAACCAAGTAGGAAGTACAACTAGTAAACAGATCCCTCGTAGTCTTGCTATGATACCAGCTCCTGCCAAATTATTAAGCCCTGGTGTAACAGTGGGCAGGAAGTTATCAGGTGCTAGTTGGCTGTTTTTTATCTTCTTTTCACCGACATTGTGAGTGATGGTAGCATGTGGAAACCAAATGAAGAGGATGAGTTGTGAGAAAAATACATGATGTCAACCCTACGGGTATATTCCCGATGCTCAGTTTCTAGGAAATCATTGCATAAAGCAGGAGGACAGGCCAGGCGGTGTTCTGAAAACCCTAAATTCAGGTCACAAAAGATAATACAACAAAATTGCCTCCTCCCTTTCCTGACACCATGCATGCATGTGGAAACCAAGGAGGACAATCCAACTTATAAGCTAACATATACAGATCATTGCTACTCATGGTTGGAATACCAGCTTTTGCCATGTTAATAAGCCCTGGAGGAACAGCTGACAAAATGTTATCAGGTGCTTGTTGGCCATTTTCCATCTTCTCTTCACGGACATTATGAGTGACAGTAGCAACTGGAAACCGAGAGAAGACGTCAAGCTGTGAGGTCAGTGCATTACAACAACCCTGCAGGTATATACCTCTGATGCTCAGTTTTTAGAACATGATCTCATTAAGCAGAAGGATATACCAGGTGGCTATCTGAGACCTCCCAAAATGAGCTCACAAAAGATAATATAATAAAACGACCTTGTTTGATGTATGACCCTGCATGATTATGGAAACCAAGTAGGAAACCAAGCAGAAACAACCAGGAAACATACACTGAGCCCTGGTACTCATGGGTGGAGTACCAGCTCCTGATACATTAATAAGCCCTGGTGTAATGGATGACAAGAAGTTCTCAGGTGCTCTTTGACCATTGTTCATCTTCTCTCCATGGACATTGTGAGTGACTGCAGCATCTGGAAACCAAATGAAGAGGTTGAGCTGTAAGGTAAGTATATTATGGTAACCCTACAGGTATATCCCTCTGACTCTCAGTTTCTAGGAAAATATTTCATGCAGCAGGAGAGGATATGCTGGGTGGCGATCTGAGAACACTCAAATTGAGCTCACGAAAGAAGGTACAACTGAACAACCTCCTTCCCTTGATGGCACTATGCATACATATGAAAACCAAGTGAGACATTCCAACTTATAAACAAACATACACAGATCCTTGGTACTCATGGCTAGAATACCAGCTGCTGCCATGTGTATACACCCTGGTGGAAAAGTTAACAAGATGTTACTAAATTGCAGTTGGGCATTTTCCATCCTCTCCTCACGGATGTTGTGAGGCGTGGTAGCATCTGGAAGCAAAATGACCAGGTCAAGCTGTGAAATAAATGCCTTATTTAAACACACAGGTATACTCTTATGATGCAGAGCTTCTAATAAATTATTGCATGGAGCAGGAAGACACGACGGCAGTGTTCTGAGACCCCTCAAATTGCACTTAAGGAAGAGAATACAACAAAACCACTTTCTCCCATTTATGACACTATGAGCATATACTGAAATCAAATAGGAAAATCCAACTAATAAGAGAAGATACACAGTTGTATGGTACTCGTGGCCAGAAGAGCAGCTCCTGCCATACTAGTAAGCCCTGAAGGAACATTTGACTATATGTTATGCGGTTGCGGATTTGCCATTTTCCATCCTCTCCTCATGGACATTGAGATTGACTATAGCATCTGAAAATCAAATGAAGAGGTTGAGCTGTGAGGTAAGTGCATTATTTCAACCCCACAGGTACATCCCTCTGATGCTGACTTTCTAGGAAATTATCAAAGAGAGCAGGGGTGGATATGCCAAGTTGCCCTCTGATACCCTTCATATTGAGGCCAGGAAAGTATGTACAACAAAATTACCCTCTACCATCCATGAAATTATGCCTGCTTAGGGAAAGCGAGTAGGACAGCACAACTAAGAAGCAGACATACACAGATCTCTGGTCCTCCTGGATGAAATTCCAGCTGCTCCCATATTACCAAGCCCTGGTGGAGCAGTTGACAAGACGTTATCAGGTACCGGTTGGCTGTTACTTCTCTTCTCTTCACGGACGCTGTGCGTGACTGCAGCATCTGGAAACCAAATGAAATGGTTGAGCTGTGAGTTACTTGCATTATGGAAACCACACAGACATAGCCCTCAAATGCTCAGCATCTAGGAAATTATCACTTGGAGAAGGATATAGCAGGTAGCAATCTGAGAACCCTAAAATTCAGGCCAGGAAATATAGTGCAACAACACTAGATTCTTTCCTCATGACACTGTGCATGCATATAGAAACCAAGTAGGACAGTATATCGAGTGAAGAAACATACACTGATCACTGGTACTCATGAATGAAAAACCAGTTGCTCCCATATTAATAAGTGCTGGGGGAATAGTTGAGAAGATATTATTGGGTTCTGCTTCAGCATTTTTAATCATCTCCCCATGGACGTTGTGAGTGATGGTAGAATCTGGAAAGACAATGAAGACGTTAAGTTTTGATTTAAGCGCATGATGTCAGCCCACAGGTGTATCCCCCTGATGATCAGTTTCTAGGAAACTATTTTAAAAAGCCAGAGACAATATGCCAGATGGCCATCTGAGAACACTCAAATGTGCTCACGAAATATAATACAACAAAATCACTTTCTCCTATTCAGGACACTAGTCATGCCTATGAAAACCAGGTGGGATAGTACAAATGAATAAGCAAACATACACTGATCCCTGGTGCTCATGGCTGGGAGACCAGCTGTGGCCAAAAATGTAAGTGTTTGTAGAACAGTCAACAAGTCGTTATTAGATGTTGGTTGCTTATTTTCCAGCTCCTCTTCACGGACACTTTGAAGGACGGTAGCATCTGAAAACCAAATGAAGAGGTTGGGCTGTGAAGTAAATACATTATGTGAACTGCACTGGTATATCCCTCTGATGATCAGTTTCTAGGAAATCGTCAGAAAAAGCAGGGGTGCATATGCCAAGTGGACATCTGATACCCCTCAAATTGAGGCTACTAAGGCATTTACAACAGAGTTACCCTCTACCATTCATGAAATTATGCCTGCTTAGGGAAACCGAGTAGGACAGCACAACTAAGAAGCAGACATACACAGATCTCTGGTCCTCGTGGATGAAATTCCAGCTGCTGCCATATTACCAAGCCCTGGTGGAGCAGTTGACAAGATGTTATCAGTTGCTGGTTGGCCATTATTTATCTTCTCTTTACGGACATTGTGAGTGACTGCAGCATCTGGAAACCAAACAAAGTGCTTTTGCTGTGAGGTAAGTGCATTATGTCAACTACATAGGTATACCACTCTGATGGGTAGTATCTAGGAAATTATCTCATACAGAAGAAAGATATACCAGCTAGTAATCTGAGAACCCTAAAATTGAGGCCAGGAAAGACAGGAAAACAACACTACATTCTTCCCTGCTTACACTATGCATGCATGTGGAAACCAAGTAGGACAGTACACCGAGTGAACAAACTTACACTGATCCCTGGTACTCATGGATGAAACACCAGGTGCTGCCATATTAATATGTGTAGGGGAAACAGTTGGGAAGACTTTATTGGGTGCTCCTTCAGCATTTTTAATATTTCCCTCATGGACACTGTGAGTGACGGTAGCATCTGGAAACGAAATGAAAAGGTTTAGTTTTGAATTAAGTGCATTATGTCATCCCCACAGGTATATCCCCCTGATGCTCCCTTTCTAGAAAACTATTTCATAAAATCAGAGATGATATGCCAGAAGGCCATCTGAGAACACTCAAATGCAGCTCATGAAAGATAATACAACAAAATCACCTTCTCCCTTTCAGAGCACTAGGCATGCCTATGAAAACCAAGTAGGATAGTCCAAATGAATACGCAAACATACACTGATCCCTGGTGCTCATGGCTGGGAGACCAGCTGTTGCCAAATAAGGAGGTCCTTGGAGAACAGTTGACAAGACGTTATTAGGTGTTGGTTGCTTGTTTTCCATGTTCTCTTTGTGGACATTTTGAGTGATGGTAGCATCTGAAAACCAAATGAAGAGGTTGAGCTGTGATGAAAGTGCATTATGTCAACCGCACAGGTATATCCCCCTGATCCTCAGTTTCTAGAAAACTATCAAAGAAATCAGGGTAGTATATGCCACGTGGCTATCTGATACCCCTCAAATTAATGCTATGAAACTATATACAACAAAATTAACTTGTAGCATTCATCAAACTATGCCTCCTTAGGGAAATCAAGTAGGACAGTACAACTAAGAAGCAGATATACACAGACCTCCGGTCCTCCTGGATGAAATTCCAGCTGCTGCCATATTACCAAGACCTGGTGGAGCAGCTGACAACACGTTGTCAGTTGCTAGTTGGATGTTATTTATCTTTACTTCATGGATATTGTGAGTGACTGCAGCATCTGGAAACCAACAGAAATGGCTGGGCTGTGAGGTAAGTGCATCCTGTGAACGTCACAGGCATATCCCTCTGATGCTCAGTATCTAGGACATTATCTCATAAAGAAGAAGGACATACCAAGTAGCAGTCTGAGAAGCTTAAGATTGAGGCCACGAGGCAAAACTATCCAGGACATAGGAGTAGGCAAGGACTTTATGAACAAAACACCAAAAGCATGGGCAACAAAAGACAAAATAGACAAATGGGACCTAATGAAACTCCACAGCTTCTGCACGGCAAAAGAAACAGTCACTAGAGTGGATCGGCAACCAACAGAATGGGAAAAAATTTTTGCAGTTTACCCATCTGACAAAGGGCTGATATCCAGAATTTACAAAGAACTCAAACGGATTTACAGGAAAAAAACAAACAAGCCCATTCAAAAGTGGGCAAAGGATATGAACAGACACTTTACGAAAGAAGACATATATGAGGCCAACAATCATATGAAAAAATGCTCATCGTCACTGGTCATCAGAGAGATGCAAATCAAAACCACATTGAGATACCATGTCACGCCAGTTAGAATGGCGATCATTAAAAAATCTGGAGACAACAGATGCTGGAGAGGCTGTGGAGAAAAAGGAACACTTTTACACTGTTGGTGGGAGTGTAAATTAGTTCAACCATTGTGGAAGACAGTGTGGCGATTCCTCAAGGCCTTAGAAATAGAAATTCCATTTGACCCAGCAATCCCATTACTGGGTATATATCCAAAAGACTATAAATCGTTCTACTATAAGGACACATGTACACGAGTGTTCATTGCAGCACTGTTTACAATAGCAAAGGCCTGGAATCAACCCAAATGCCCATTGATAATAGACTGGATTGGAAACATGTGGCACATATACACCATGGAATATTATGCAGCAAACAGAAATGATGAGTTTGTATCGTTTGTAGGTACATGGATGAATCTGGGGAACGTCATCCTCAGCAAACTGACACAAGAACAGAAAATGAAACACCGCATATTCTCACTCATAGGCGGGTGATGAAAAATGAGAACACATGGACACAGAAAGGGGAGTACTAAACACTGGGGTCTATTGGGAGGAAAAGGGGAGGGCCAGTGGGAGGGGGAGGTGGGGAGGGATAGCCTGGGGAGAAATGCCAAATGTGGGTGAAGGGGAGAAGGAAAGAAAAGCACACTGCCATGTGTGTTCCTACGCAACTGTCTTCCATGCTCTGCTCATGTACCCCAAAACCTAAAATCCAATAAAAAATTTTTAAAAAAAAGAAAATATAGTACAAAAGAACTACATTCTTCCCTCATGACACTATGCACGCACATGGAAACCTAGTAGGATTGTAAACCAATTGCACAAAGGTACACTGATCCCTGGTGCTCATGCATGTCACAACAGCTGCTGCCATATTAATAAGTGCTGGGGGACTAGCTTGGAAGGTTTCATTGAGTGCTGCATGGGCATTTTTAATCTTCCCTCACAAACATTGTGAGTGATCGCACCATATGGAAATGAAATGAAGGGGTTCAGTGTTGAGGTATGTGCATTACGTTAACCCCACAGGTATATCCTCCTGGTGTTCACGTTCTAGAAAACTATTTCATAAAGCCAGAGAGGATATGAAAACTATTTCATAAAGCCAGCAGGGGTGAATATGCTAAATGTGCATAAGATGCCCCTAAAATTGAGGCTTGGAAAGTATATACAACCAAATTAATTTCTAGTATTCATCAAACTATGCCTGTTTAGGGAAACCAAGTAGGACAGGAAAACTAAGAAGCAGACATACACACACCTCTGGTCCTCGTGGATGAAATTCCAGCTGCTGCCCTATGACCAAGACCTGGAGGAGCAGTTGAAAAGATGTTGTAAAGTGCTCGTTGGCCGTTATTTATCATCGCTTCACGGACGTTGTGAGTGACCGAAGCATCTGGAAACCAAATGCAGTGGTTGAGCTGTGCGTTATGTGCATTAAGTCAACCGCACAGGCATACCCCTCGGATGCTCAGAATCGAGGAAATTATCTCATAAAGCAGAAGGACATACGAAGTAGCAGTCTGAGAACCGTAAATTTGAGGCCAGTAAAGATAGTACAACAACACTGTATTCTTCCCTCATGACACTACGCATGCATATAGAAATCAAGTAGGACAGTACGCCAAGTGAACAAACTTACACTGATCCCTGGTACTCATGGATGAAACACCCGCTGCTGCCATATTAATATGTGCTGGTGGAATAGCTGAGAAAACATTCTTGGGTGCCGTTTGGGCATTTTTAATCATCTCCTCATGGACATTGTGAGTGATGGTAGAATCTGGAAATGAAATCAGGAGGTTCAGTCTTGCGTTATGTGTACTATGTCAACTCTACAGGTATATCCTCCTGATACTCAGTTTCTAGAAAACGATTTCAAAAAGCGGAAGAGGATATGCCAGATGGCGATCTGAGAGCACTCAAATGCAGCTCACTGAAGATAATACAATAAAATCACCTTCTCCCGTTCAGGACACTAGGCATGCCTATGAAAACCAAGTAGGATAGTCCGAATGAATAAGCAAACATACACTGATCCCTGGTGCTCATGGCTGGGAGACCACCTGTTGCCAAATAAGGAAGTCCTTGGAGAACAGTTGACAAGACGTTATTAAGTGTTGGTTGGTTATTTTCCATCTTCTCTTTGCGGACATTTTGAGTGACGGTAGCATCTGAAAACCAAATGAAGAGGTTGAGCTGTAAGGTAAGTACATTATGTCAACCCCAGAGTTATATCCCTCTGATCCTCAGTTTCTAGGAAATTATCAAAGAAACCAGGGTAGGATATGCCACGTGGCTCTCTGATAACCCTCAAATTGATGCTAGGAAACTATATCCAACAAAATTAACTTGTAGCATTCATCAAACAATGCCTCCTTAGGGAATCCCAGTAGGACGGTCCAACTAAGAAGCAGACATACATAGATCTCTGGTCTTCGTGGATGAAATTCCAGCTGCTGCCAAATTACCAAGCCCTGGTGGAGCAGTTGACAATATGCTATCAGGTGCTAGTTGGCCATTATTTATCTTTGCTTCATAGACGTTGTGAGTGATCGCAGCATCTGGAAACCAAATGAAGTGGTTGAGCTGTGTGTTTCATGCATTATGTCAACCGCACAGGCATACGCCTCTGATATTCAGTATCGAGGAAATCAACTCATAAAGAAGGACATACCAAGGAGCAGTCTGAGAACTGTAAAGTTGAGGCCAGTAAAGATAGTACAACAACACTGTATTCTTCCCTCATGACACTACACATGCATATAGAAATCAAGTAGGACAGTACGCCAAGGGAGCTAACTTACACTGATCCCTGGTACTCATGGACGAAACACCCGCTGCTGCCATATTAATATGTGCTGGTGGAATTGCTGAGAAAACATTATTGGGTGCTGTTTGTGCATTTTTAATCTTCTCCTCATGGACATTGTGAGTGATGTTAGAATCTGGAAATGAAATCAGGAGTTTCGGTTTTGAGTTATGTGTACTAGGTCAACTCTACAGTCATATCCCCCTGATACTCAGTTTGTAGAAAACGATTTCATAAAGCTGAAGAGGATATGCCAGATGGCTATCTGAGAACATTCAAATGCAGCTCACAGAATATAATACAACAAAATCACCTTCTCCCGTTCAGGACACTAGGCATCCCTATGAAAACCAAGTAGGATAGTCCAAATGAATAAGCAAACATACACTGATCCCTGGTGCTCATGGCTGGGAGACCAGCTGTTGCCAAATAAGGAAGACCTTGGAGAACAGTTGACAAGACGTTATTAGGTGTTGGTTGGTTATTTTCCATCTTCTCTTTGCGGGCATTTTGAGTGATGGTAGCATCTGAAAACCAAATGAAGAGGTTGAGCTGTAAGGTAAGTATATTATGTCAACCCCAGAGGTATATCCGTCTGATCCTCAGTTTCTAGGAAATTATCAAAGACAGCAGGGTTGGATATGCCCTGTGACTATCTGATACCCCTCAAATTGATGCTAGGAAAGTGTATACAATAAAATTAACTTGTAGCATTCATGGATCTATGCCTCCTTAGGGAAATCAAGTAGGACGGTAAGACAAACAGGAGACCTACACAGACCTGTGTTCCACGTGGATGAAATTCCAGCTGCTGCCATATTACCAAGACCTGGTGGAGCAGCTGACAAGACGTTGTCAGGTAGTCGTTGGCCGTTATTTATCTTCGCTTCACGGACATTGTGAGTGACTGCAGCATCTGGAAACCAACAAAAAAGGCTGGGCTGTGAGGTAAGTGCATTATGTCAACCACAGCATACCCCTCTGATGCTCAGTATCCAGGAAACTATCTCATAAAGAAGTGGGACATACCAAGTAGCACTCTGAGAAACTTAAGATTCAGGCCAGGAAAGATAGTACAACAAAACTACATTCTTCCCTCATGACACTATGCACGCATATGGAAACCTAGTAGTATAGTAAACCAATTGCACACAGGTACACTGATCTCTGTTGCTCATGGATGACACAACAGCTGCTGCCATATTAATAAGTGCTGGGGAACTAGCTGGGAAGGTTTTATCGGGTACTGCTTGGGCATTTTTAATCTTCTCACAGACATTGTGAGAGATCATACCATCTGGAAATTAAATGAAGGGGTTCAGTTCTGAGTTACGTGCATTATGTTAACCCACAGGTATATCCTCCTGATACTCACTTTATAGAAAACTATTTCAGAAAGCCAGAGAGGATATGCCAGGTGGCGATCTGAGAACACTCAAATGCAGCTCACGAAAGACAATACAACAAAATCACCCTCTCCCATTCAGGACACTAGGCATGCCTATGAAAACCAGGCAGGATAGTCCAAATGAATAAGCAAACATACACCGATCCCTCATGCTCATGGCTGGGAGACCAGCTGTTGCCAAATAAGGAAGTCCTTGAAGAACAGTTGACAAGATATTATTAGGTGTTGGTTGGTTATTTTCCATCTTCTCTTTGCAGACATTTTGAATGCTGGTAGCATCTGAAAACCAAATGAAGAGGTTGAGCTGTGAGCTAAATGCATTATATCAGCCCTATAGGTCTATCTCTCTGACGCTCAGTTTCTAGGAAATTATCTAATAAAGCAGGGGAGGATATGCCAGGTGGCCCTGTGAGAACCCTCCAATTGATCCCAGGAAAGTATATGCTATAAAACCACCTTCTACCTTTCATGAAATATGCAATCATATGGAAACCAGTGATGACACTACAACTAATTAAGAGACATACACAGATCCCTGGTACTCATGCATGGAAGAGCAGCTGCTACCATATGACCAAGCAGTGGTGTAACAGGTGACATGAGATTACCAGTTTGGGATGGGCCATTTTCCATCTTCTCTTCATGTACATTGTGAGAGATGGTACCATCTGGAAACCAAAGGAAGATTTTGAGCTTGAAGTAAGTGAATTACGTCAATGCCACCGGTATATCCCACTGATGATCAGTTTCTAGGAAATTATCCCATAAAGCAAAAGAACACATCAAATGATGATCTGCGGCTCCTCAAATTGAGGCCAAGGAAGACAATTCACAAAACAACCTTCTTCCCTTCATGGCACTATGCCTGCATATGGAAACCAAGGAGGACAGTACAAGTAAAAAATGAACATACACAGATCCCTGGTACTCATTGCTGGAATACCACCTCCTGCCATATTACTAAACCATGCTAGAATATTTGGCCAGACGTTATCCTGTTGCGGTTGGGCATTTTCCATCCTCTGTTCATGGACATTGTGACTGACGGTGGCATCTGGAAAACAAATGAAGAGGTCAAGATAGGAGTAGGTGCATTATGTCGCCCCCACAGGTATATCCCTCTGATGTTCAGCTCCTGAGAAATTTTTGCACAAATCAAGATGACAAGAGTGGCATCTGGGACCCCTCAAACTGATATCAAGAAAGATAATACAACAAGATCTCCATCTCCCCTTCCTGACAATATACATGCATATGGAAACAAAGTAGGAAAATCCAACTAAAAAGTGAACATACACAGACCATCAGTACTCATGGCTGGAATAGCAGCTCCTGCGACATTAGTAAGTCCTATTGGAGCAATTGATGAGATGTTGCCATGTTGAGGTTCGCCCTTTTCCATCTTCTCCTTAAGGACATTATAAGTTTCAGTAGCATCTGGAAACCAAATGAAGAGCTGTGAGTAAGTGTGTTATGGTAACTCCACAGGTATATCTGTGCTCAGTTTCTAGGAAATTATCTCATAAACCAGAGGATATACCAGGTTGCCATCTGACACCCCTGAAATTGAGGCCTGGAAACATAGTATAACACAACCACCTCCTACCTTTTTTGACACTATACATGCATATGGAAACCAAGTAAGACAGTAATACTAACAAACAAACTTACCCAGATCCCTGGTACTCATGGATGAAATACCAGCACCTGCCATATTAATAAGTCCTGGCTGAAGTGTCAACAACACGTTGTCAGGTGCTGGTTGGACATATTCCATCTTCTGTTCATGGACGCTGTGAGTGATGGTAGCGTCTGGAAATCAAAGGAAGAGGTTGAGCTGTGAGGTAAGTGCATTAGGCCAAACCATAAGTATATCCCTCTGATGCGCACTTTCCATGAAATTATTTCATAAAGCAGGAGGATATATAAGGTGGTGTATATATCTGGGGCCCCTCAGATTTAGTTCAGAAAATATAATACAACAAAACCACCTGCTTCCCTTCAGAAGGCACTACGCATGCATATGAAAAGCAAGTAGGACAGTACAACTTATAAGCGGACATATAGCGATCTCTGGGACTCATGGCCGGAATAGCAGTTGATACCATATTACAAAGCCCTGTGGAATCAGTTGACAAGACGTTACCAGGTTGGGGCTGGCCATTTTTCATTCTCTCTTCATTGATATTGTGAGTGATGGTAGCATCTGGAAACCAAATGAAGAGTTCAAGCTCTGAGGAAAGTGCATTATGTCAACCCCACAGGTATATCCCTCTGGTGGTCAGTTTCTATTAAATTAACCCATAAAGCAGGAAATATCAGGTGGAAAATGAGACGCCAGAAATTCAGACCAGAAACAATAATAAAACAAAGCCACCGTCTTCCCTGCATGTCACTGCATGCATACGGAAACCCAGTAGGACAGTATAACTAGTAAACAAACATATGCTGATCCCCAGTACTCAGGGGTGGAATACCAGCCCCTGTGAAATTTATAAGCCCTTCTATAACGGTTGACAGGGATCTATCAGGGGCCATTTGTTCCTTTTTTATCTTCTTTTCATAGACATTCTGAGTAACAGTTGAATCTGGAACCCAAAGGAAAAGGTTGAGCTGTGATGTAAATGCATTATGTCAGTCCCACAGGTGTATCCCTCTTATGCTGAGTTTCTACGAAATTATCTAAGAAACAGGATAGGATATGGCTGGGCACGGTGGCTCACGTCTGTAATCCCAGCACTTTGGAAGGCTGAGGCGGGTGGATCTCGAGGTCCGAGACCAAGACCATCCTGGCCGACACGGTGAAACCCTGTCTCTACTAAAAATACAAATATTAGCTGGGCGTGGTGGTGCATGCCTGTTATCCCAGCTACTCAGGAGGCTGAGGCAGGAGAATCACTTGAACCCGGGAGGTGGAGATTGCAGCGACCGAGATAGCATCACTGCACTCCAGCCTGGGCGAGAGAGTGAGAATCAGTTTTGAAAGAAAAAAGAAAAAAAAGAGAGAGAGAGAAAGAAAAAAAGAGAGATAACGGGAGGAAGGAAGGAAGGGAGGGAGGGAGGGAGGGAGGGAGGGAGGAAGGACGGATGGACGGATGATATGCGGCCATCTGAGACCCCTCAAATTGAGAGTAGGAAAGAAAATACAACAAAACCGACTTCTACCATTCATGAACATATGCATGTTAGGGAAACCAACTATTCAGTACTACTAATTAAAAGACATACACAGATCCCTGATACTCATGGATGGAATACCAGCTGCAGTCATATGACCAAGGCATAGTGGAACAGTTAACAAGACTTTATCAGTTTGGGGTTGGCCATTTTCCATCTTCTGTTCATGGACATTTTGAGTGACAGTAGCATCTGAAAACCAAACAAAGAGGTTGAGCTGTGAGGTAAGTGCATTATGACAACCTCACTGGTATATCCCTCTGATCTTTCTAGGAAATTATCTGATAAAGCAGGAGCAGACATCATATGATTCGAGTTCCATCAAATTGAGGTCGGGAAAGATAATTCCCCAAAACCACCTTCTTCTCTTCATCATATTGCGCATGCATATGGAATCGTAGTAGGATACTACATCTAATAAACAAACATACACACATCTCTGGTACTCATCACTAGAATACCAGCTCCTGTCATATAAAACTGCTGTGACCGAGCATTTGACAAGACACTATCTGGTTGCAGTTGACCATTTTCCATCCTTTCTTCACGGATATTGTGACTGACGGTAGTAGGTGGAAACCAAGTGAAGAGGTTGAGCTCTGAAGTAAGTGCATTATGTCAACCCCACAGGAATATCCCTCTGATGCTCAGTTTCTAGAAAATTATCTAAAAAATCAGGAGAGAATATGCCAGGTGGCCATGTGATATCCCCCAAATGGAGGCTAGGAAAGAATATGAAACAAAACCACCTTCTACCGTTCATGAAAATATGCCTGCTTATGGAAATCAGGTAGGATAGTACAATAAAGAAGCAGACATACACAGATCTCTGGTCCTCGTGGATGAAATTCTAGGGGCTGCCAAATTACCAAGACCTGGTGGAGCAGTTGAAAAGACGGTATGAGGTGCTGGTTGGCCGTTATTCATCTTCTCTTCATGGACGTTGTGAGTCACCGCAGCATCTGGAAACCAAATGAAGTGGTTGAGCTGTGTGTTATGTGCATTACATCAACTGCACAGGCATACCCCTGGGATGCTCAGTATCTAGGAAATTATCTCATAAAGGAGGAGGACATACCAGTTAGCAATTTCAGAACCCTAAAATTGAGGCCAGAAAAGATAATACAACAAAATTACCATCTTCCCTCATGACGCCATGAATGTATACGGAAACCAAATAGGACAGTACAACAAGTGAACAAACTTACACTGATCGCCGAAACCCAGGGATGAAATACCAGCTGCTGTAATATTAATAAGCGCTGATGGAACAGTTGGAAAGACATTATCGGGTGTTGGTTGGCCATTTTTAACCTTTTCTTCACAGACATTGTGAGTGACGCTAGCACCTGGAAACCAACTGAAGAGGCTCAGTTGCAAGATAGGTGTGTTTTGTCCCATCATCCCGGTGAGACAGAAGGACTTACCACATTGAAACACATATCAGGTCAGATTACACAATAAAACTACGTATGTATCTCTTGGCATAACGATGGTATGTAGTAAGTACGACAGTAGAATAAACATTCACAGATTTCTTGCAATCATCATTTTGTATCATCTTGCTGCCCTTTACAATTCTCATTTGATATCGCTTTTATAGTTCACCTATACATGCCATGCTGTGTGCAGCGGGAAAGCCAGACTAAGTGAGGCCTTGTTAACTTGCCTCCTTTCTACCTCATATAATCTGAGAAAATAGAGGTGGCTATTGGAGTTGAACACTCTTATGTCCACTCCATCGTCACACATCCCTAGTTTTTACGTGATTCTACAGATCCTCCCCTTTCGTCTGTAAAAGTAACATTCCTTTTACTCCAGGTCTGTCACCTGTTTCATTTATTCATTGTCTGTGGCAGGCGGCATGCCAGGAGCTGGGGATCAGCAGTAAAGAGGACAGAGAGCAACGGTCCCTGCCTTTGTGGGACTCATATCACTACGGGGCAGTCGGACAGGACATACACAATGAGCAAATGAAACAAGCAGCATTGGGCTGGTGTCGGGGAAGTAGTCCACAGGCCTGAGGGAGACAGCAGCAGAGGGAGCCTCAGGGGCTCTGGCTCCTTGGGCAGAGCCATCTGAAGAAGTGCCATTGGACAGGGCTTGGAGGAAAAAGCAGAGCCTCCTGTGCAGAGGCAGAGGGAGAGTTCCAGATTGCGGTGAGACCAAGGGTATGGGCTGGAGTGGGAATGGACCGGGCACTACAGGGTGTTAGACAGAGGCAAAGAGAGCCAGGAGGAAATGGATGGGACCATTGTTAGGAGAGGGAGAGTTGAGGATGGGGTTTTAGGAAGGAAATGGCTTGCTGACATAATTTTCTAGCCACATGGTTAGAGAGTATGCTACAGATGAGGGAAGATTAGAAAGACAGCCAAGAAGATGTTGTACTACCTTGGTCAGCGGTCACGGCAGTGTGCACTGGAGGGATAGAGGGAAATGGTGGGATGCAGAGTTTATACTGGGCATTGACTGCTGAACTTGATAAGAGATTGGAAATGAGAGAATAATAAAAGAATCATAAGAGAAATCATAAGTGACTTTAAGTATTTTGGGGTGACCTACTAAGTAAAAGTATACCAGGGATGTGCAGGAGGGGTTAGGCAACCGACTATGGGAGCGGAATGCTGCCAACTCTTCCTGATTCTGGTTCAGTGACCTTATGTCGACAGCTTGAACTAGGCCATGGTGGGATTATTTGTACCGTGGACAGCTGAAAACTCTAAAACCAGGACTTCTGAATCCCCCATACCTGTGAACAGCTGCTTGTTACACCTTTGTGGATGTTTCACCTAATGGACAGTGTCTTTAACTGAAACAGTGAAGGCTGTGAGTAAAGTATTTTTGTAGAGAGGGAGGTCAGAAATTTGAACTTGCAGAGCTGGTTGAAATGTAGATGCCTATTAGACACCCTGTAGAGATACAACACGTGTAGTTGTTTATGAGTTTGGATTTCAGGAGCAAGTCGTAGCCTAGAAGTTTAATGGTGACAGTTCTTGTAGTGTGAATCATTTAAAATTCTAAGACAGCATGACATCACCTATGGAGATAGTATATTGAAGAGAAGAGAGGCTAGGATCAAGTTTTGGTGCCCTGAAATATTTAGAGGTAGGAAGGAAGAGGAGAAAAACAAAAAACGAGAAGGAAAATGAGCCCTTAGTAACAGAGTAAGAAATCCAGGTGTCTGGGGACCCAAGAAGTTTTCCGTGCAGGAGGGCGTAAACAACTGTGTCACATGCTGCTGAGGAATTGATGTCAAAGTGCAGCAAACATGGCGACCTTGATGGCAATATTTTCATTGGAGTAGACTAAGAAGAAGCCATACTGCACTGGGTTAGAGAGGAGTGTGTGGACAGGTGGAAAGTGAGCAGACCTGTCCTCTTGTTGTGCCCACCACCTCCTTCTGCCTCAGGAACCTGCTTTGTTCATCTCACGCTTGCAGCAACTGCAAATTGTTGCACCTAATTAGAACCTTGCACTTCCACTTGCAAATGTGCTCATATCTGTTCATCCTTCAAGGACAAGGCCACAAATGTCCTTTGACACGATTGAAGCCCAAAGATTGGATTCCCCCTCAGCTTCCTGTTGGTGTAACCACCGGGACGTACCCTGCCTTGTCGTAGAATAATAGCGTCTCTTGGATTTTCTGGAACGACTCCGTTTCCTTCGATGCCTTCTTGCAGCCTGATTTACTTTGTCACTCCTCATTTGCTG
Organism: Callithrix jacchus; assembly: GCF_049354715.1. Lineage (NCBI taxonomy): Eukaryota > Metazoa > Chordata > Mammalia > Primates > Cebidae > Callithrix > Callithrix jacchus. The sequence continues at coordinate 131,855,112 of NC_133524.1, read as the reverse complement.
AAAAACATCAGTGAACATATTCCATTAAAGACAAATACAACCACTGCAAAGTCACAGTCTTCATATGCATACACAGCCATGCATTTATATCATTAAGTTTTAGCCAAAGGTCAAAGATTCATCATCACACACGATGCTCGCAGAAAAGGCAAGCCAACTCTAATGTAGTTTCAGTGAAACAAGCGAAGGCAAAATACAAGGTGTTATGCAAAGTCAAACATGGTACGGTCATGATTAATCAGAGTGATTGGGGAATGAGTGGCTTTCATCAACCAAGGCAAGAAACATGCTTATCTCTCTAATGTAGTACACATAATTGTCTCTCAGCCCTTGTTAGGGGACAAAAAAAAGCAAATACCGTTTTTTATTTTTTAGTTGTTGAAAGTTACTTATTAACAAATACTGATTAATACTATATTAGATAATATATGTAGACAGTGAAAGGTAGCATCGATTGAAAAGGTAAATTTTCCCACCTCCAACCTTATGGAGACTCAAATATGTTCATTTTGGAGCCAGGTAGGGGCAGGAGGTGCTTTGAAATATTGGTGGTAAATAAAACATGAAATTGAAGGATATACTAGGTTAACTAAAAGGTCCTGCCATCAAAAGATAACCCGAGAATATGCTCCTGCCTACTTAAAAAGTACTATTTGGCACTATTTCTACTGAAACTATATAAAAAAATTGAAAAGGAGGGACTCCTACTACATTTTAGGAGACCAGCATCATCCGGATACCAAAATCTGGCAGCGATACAGCAACAACAAACACTTCAGGCTGGTGTTCCTGATGAGCAATGACGCAAATATCCTTAATAAAATACTGGCCAACTGAATCGAGCAGCACATCAAAAAACTTATCTACCATGAACAAGTTGGCTTCATTGCCAGGACTCAAGGTCAGTTCAGAATAGGTAAATCAATAAATGTAATTCATCACATAAATAGAACTAAAGGCAAAAACCACATGATTATCTCAATGGATGCAGAAAAGGCCTTTGATAAAATTCAACATCCCATTATATTAAAAGCTCTCGGGCCGGGCGCGGTGGCTCAAGCCTGTAATCCTAGCACTTTGGGAGGCCGAGGCGGGTGGATCATGAGGTTAATAGATCGAGACCATCCTGCTCAACATGGTGAAACCCCGTCTCTACTAAAAATACAAAAAATTAGCTGGGCATGGTGGCGCGTGCCTGTAATCCCAGCTACTCGGGAGGCTGAGGCAGGAGAATTGCCTGAACCCAGGAGGCGGAGGTTGCAGTGAGCCGAGATTGCGCCATTGCACTCCAACCTGGGTACCAAGAGTGAAACTCCATCTCAAAAAAAAAAAATAGCTCCCAAGAAACCAGGTATTGAATGCACACATCTCCAAACAGTAAGACCCATATATGACAAACTTACAGCCAATATCATATCGAATGGGAAAAAGCTGGAAGCATTCCTCTTGAAACTTGCACAAGACAAGGATGCCCTCCCTCACCAGTCCTGTCCAACATAGTATCAGACGTTCTGGCCAGGGCAATCAGGCAAGAGAAAGAAAGAAAGGGTATTCAAATAGGGAAAGAGGACATGAAGTTATCTTTCTTTGCAGATGACATGGCCCCATATATAGAAAATACTATCATCTCAGTCCAAAAGTTTCTGAAGATGATAAGCAACTTCAGCAAACTCTCATGATATAAAATCCATGCGCAAAAATTGCTAGCATCCCTATATACCAAAAACAGGCAAGCAGAGAGCCAAATCATGAATGAACTCCCATTCACAATTGCTACAAAAAGAATAAAATACTTATGAATACAGCTAACAAGGGAAGTGAAGGACTTCCTCAGAGAGAACTTCAAACCACTGCTCAAAGAAATCCAAGAGGACACAAACAAATGGAAAAACACTCCATACTCACGGATAGGAAGAATGAATATCGTGAAAATGGCCATACTGCCCAAAGTAATTGAGAGATTCAGTGCTATTCCCATTAAACTATCATGGACATTCTTCACAGAAGTAGAAGAAACTCTTTTAAATTTCATATGGATCCCCCCAAAAAAGCCACAATCGCCAAGACAATCCTAAGCAAAAGGGAGAAAGCTGGAGGCATCATGCTACCTAACTTCAAACTATACCGTGGGGCAACAGTAACCAAGACGGCATGGTACTGGTAGAAAAACAGATACATGGACCAATGGACCAGATTAGAGAACTTGGAAGTAAGATCACACAATGATAAACATCTGATCTTGACAAACCTGACAAAAATAAGCAATGGAGACAGGATTCCCTATTTAATTAATGATACTGGGAGAATTGGCTAGCCATATACAAAAATTGAAACTGGGCCCCTTCCTTACAACTTATACAAAAATTAACGGAAGATGGATTAAATACTTAAATGTAACATCCAAAACTATAAAAACCCTATAAGAAAATCAAGGCAATATTATTCAGGACATAAGTTCGGCCAAAGATTTCATGACAGAAATGCCAAAAGCCATGGCAACAAAATAAAAATCTGACAAATGGGATCTAATGAAACTAAAAGCCTTCTGCAGAGCAAAATGAACAATGATCAGAGTGAACAGACAACCTACAGAATGGGAGAAAACTTCTGCAATCTGTCTATCTGACAAAGGTCTAATATCCAGAGTCTGCAAGAAACTTAAACACATTTACAAAAGAAAACTAAACAACCCCATTAAAAAGTAGGCAAAGGACGTGAACAGACACTTCTCAAAAGAAGATATTCATGCGGCCAACAAACATATGAAGAAAAGCTCAACATCACTGATCATTAGAGAAATGCAAATCAAAACCATAATAAGATACCATCGCACACTAGTCAGAATGGCGATTATTAAAACGTCAAAAACTACAGATGCTGACAAGGTTGCGGAGAAAAAGGAACACTTTTACACTGTTGGTGGGAATGTAAATTACTTCAACCATGTGGAAGACAGTGTGGTGATTCCCAAAAGATATAGAGGCAGAAATATAACTTGATTCACCAATCAAGTTATACTGGGTATACACCCAAGGAAATAGATATCATTCCATTATAAAGATATATGCACACGTATATTCATTGCAGCACTATTTACCATAGCAAAGATGTGGAATCAACCCAAATGGCCATCAATGATAGACTGGATCAAGAAAATGTAGTACACATACACCAGGGAACACTATGCGGCCATAAAACGGAATGAGATCATGTCCTTTGCGGAAACATTGACGGAGCTGGAAGCCATTATCCTCAACAAACTAATGCAGAGAAAGAAAACCAAACAGTGCGTGTTCTCACTTTTAAGTGGGAGCTGAATGATGAGAACACACAGACACATCAGGTAGGGCAACAACGCTGGGTCTTTCTGGGGGAGGGCTGGGGGGAGAGAGTACATCAGGAAGAATAGCTAATGGATGCTGGGCTTAATACCAAGGTGATTGATTGACAGGTGCAGCAAACCACCGTGCCACACATTTACCTATGTAACAAACCTCCATATCCTGCACATGTACCCCAGAACTTAAAATAATAGGTGAAGTAATAACGAATATGCTCCCGCATTAAATAGGAAAGAGTATCAGCATATATTTCAAGAAATACATATAATATATGTATATATACCATGTAATATATAGAACGTATATAATATATAATTTTGATTTTAAAATTTTCCAAAGCATTTTCACATCCTATGAAAGAGGAGCTGAGAATGTGTGAAGATATTTTTACTGAACATTTACTACCCTCCAGGTACTGTTCTAAATGCTTTGCATGTATTAACTCAATCCTTGGCCAATCCCTATGAGTGAGGTGTGATTCTTATCTCTTTCCTTAAGAAAGCGAAGATAAAGGCACGGAAAATTAGGGAAGAGTCTAATTAATTGAGGAGTGGGAGAGAATATAGACTCTGGAGTCAGAAAGATATGCATTCGAACCCTGGCTCTGTGTCCTACCATGTGTCACGTAGGGCAAGACATTTGACCGCTGTCAGCCTTGATTTCTCATTAAAGGCGAGATAGTAATACACATCTGCAGAACAATTATGAGCATTAAATGTGATCATTAAAAACATCAGCTCCTAGTCCAATGAATCTACTCTTGGACCAAAAAGTTCCCATTTTATGTTCACATGAGAATTCCTGTGTCATATTCTTATCTTTTAAATCAAGAGAATTAACACATATAGTTTATATTCATCTTTCCACTGAGAAAATACTTATACTAAGAATGTCACAATTAGGGCAGAAATAGAAAGTTATCTTACCTGGCCATCATTTGTAAGCACAGAGCCAACAGTGTGACGTTTTCCAGGTGGAGTTGGCTGACTCGTCTGAAGTGGAGAAACCGGCATCTGCAGATATGTCTGATAATTATCTATGTGTGTTACTAGAACACTTTCATTTATACCTGGAACATAACTGGCACATAAATTGGCACTATATAGCTGAAATATATGATCCTCCTGAGAGCACATGATCACAGACTGTTTTAGCAATGGGTGCCTTGGTAGCAAACAGAGTTTAGAATCTCATATCTAGAATCTATATCGTGTTCTGTGATCTCTAAATCTCACTTTATCTAAGTGATGACTCACGCTACCATCACGACTTCCTGTAGGTTCACACCACTAGGTTAAACAAATCCCTTATGCCTCCAGCTTAGTTTGAGAACAGAATGACCTTCCTTATGCCACCATCCCGACTAAAAGATCTATAATTCTAAATAGTAATACTTAAATATTTAGAATGCCAATTTTTGTAATTCCACAAGTTCATCTTTTCAGGCTTAAAGGAGAAGTATGTATTAATGAGCACATACACTTTCCTAGTTGTCCTACCTGCCCATCATTTGTAAAGCCATAGCCAACTGTATGAAGTTGTTCAGGTGGAGAAGGGTGTAGGCTACATGGCATTCTCTTACCTTCCAGGGAACGCTGAGTAGCGGGCCTAACCCTCTTTGGAAAATTTGATGAAATCTACAGATATTTTCCCCTGGAGAAGTACCCTTACACACAAACTTGGTGTGCAAATTCAGAAGTGTGACCAGCCTAAGATCCGATTAGATTAGTGGACAGGTGACCCCACACAAAATCACCAAATTAGCGGTAAAGAGGGTTTATAAACTGCTGCCAATTATCCTGGATATTATCAGTTTTGTGATTTCCATATAAACAAGGAATTCTCTGCCAAACTCACAGCAGTAAGCAGTGTGATATAGTATTTGTGTGTGCAATCTCTGGAATCTGACATACCTAGATTTTGTCACTTTCCAACTGGTTAAACCTGAAAGAGCTACTTAAATGTGCACCCTAAGATTCTATTTCCGTAAAATGGGCATAAAACAGTACCTAACTCATGGTGCTCTTATAAGGATTATCAGAGATAAAGCACAAAGAGGATAGTGAATGTGCTGGTTGATACATACTTCGAAGCTTTAAAAAAATAAATTTGGGGGATTAAGTGAAAATGAGAAGTCTAAATATTAAAAAAACAAACTTCTCATGCAAAAAACACCTTCTTACCAACTAGATTTATATTTTCTTTTTTTTTTTTTCTTTTCTTTTTTTTTTCATGTTCTTATTGTTTTATTATTTTTTTTTTAATTTTTTATTGGATTATAGGTTTTGGGGTACATGAGCAGAGCATGCAAGACAGTTGCGTAGGTACACACATGGCAGTGTGCTTTGCTTTTCAAAATTAATAAAACCTGGTACAAAAAACTTGTCTGGTTTCAGCATACCAAATTTCCTTCTGGTTAACTGGTCGAAAATGACTACTACTTGGCAATATCATAAGCATTTCTATATGTTTAAGGTTTCAAATCCTCCTTTATGAAACAAACCATTTGTTATTCCTGAAGTTTTAAACTGATGTATTTCATACTAGCAAGCAGAAAGAGGGGAATGATGAAAATTAAAGAAAATCAGTGAAATAAAAATCAATGAAATAAAAAATTGGTTCACAGAATAGTTGGAAAAAAAAAAAAACTAACTTATCTTTCAGCTTGACTGACCAAGAATAAAAGAAAGGACTACACAGATTACCAAAATCAAGAATGAAAAGGGTGTTATGAATACTGACCTTACAGAAATTAAAAGGGGCCAGGCGCGGTGGCTCACTCCCGTAATCCCAGCACTTTGGGGAGCCGAGACCAGCGGATCACCTGAGGTCAGGAGTTTGAGACCAGCCTGGCCAACATGGTGAAACCCTGACTCTACTAAAACACAAAAAATTAGCCGGGCGATATGATGCCACCTGTAGCCCCAGCTACCCAGGAGACCGAGACAGAAGAAGTGTTTGATCCAGAAAGGCAGAAGTAGTTATGAGCCCAGATCGCGCCACCACCCTCCATCTTCAGCAAAAGAGTGAGACACCGTCTCACGTGCACACACACACAAAGAAAGTGAGAAATTTAAAGACATACATTATGAACACCTTTATGCCAACAAATTAAACAACGCAGGTGAAACAGAGAAATTCCTAGAGAACAAATTACTGACTCAAAAGAAAGAGAAATTTGCAATAGGACTATAGCATGGAAAGGTATTTAATTAGTAATTTAAAATCTCCCCACAAATGGAAGGCAAGCCGAGGTGGTTTCGCATGTAAATTCTATCAAACATTTAAGGAAGAAGTAATACCAATACTTAGCAAAGGATTTCAAAAGAATAAAAGAGGAAGGAACACTACTTCATTCTATGAGGCCAATATTACCCTGATATCAAAGCCAGACAAACATATTATAAGATGTTTTTGCCCGTCAGCTCCAAATTCACCCTTTGATTCCGCTGTGTGAGGTTCCGCGTTCCTCTGCCTATGTCCGCCGTACTGCCGATACCGAAGGCTGCGCGTAAAGAGGGTTAGAGTTAGCGAAGGGCGGGGACGCCACGCTTCCCGGTTCTTCCGGTTGGCGCCGGCGGTCTCGCAGTGCACGAGGCTTCACTTCGGGACTCTGGCCCCCCCAACAGGCTCCCAGTGTTCGGCTGGGGCGGGGCCCGCGGTGGCCGGCAGCTTCCCTGCCTTCTGCCTCCCTTGAGCCTTACCAGATTGGTGCTTCTGGTGGGACGCCTCCCAATGAGCATCACTCACAGGCATCCGGGGCACACTTCCCATAACTCCCAGAGAGCAAGTTTCTAGAAAGTTCCAGCAGTGGGGAGGCGCCACAACTTCTCTGCCATTTTGGGAAGTGCAGCCGCAGCTCCTCCGGCAAGGTCAAGACTTCAGGACTACGTAAGTGGGCAGTTTTTCCCTGGATGCTTTAATTTCTACCCAGAATGTGTCCTTTTTCCTAGGAAAGCTTCTTTTCTGGGGTGTTCTTTGTCCGGTGAGTGGTACCGCTTCGCTTTGTGGACACTACCATGGGCGCGTGTGTCAGCTGTCGGGGAGCCTTTTCCTTGGACACCCCGTCTCGGTTATGTTGTGGGGCTGGGGAGCTTTTCTTGGGGACTCCCTCTTAGTGATGCGAACTTTTCCTGCTGCAATGACTGAACCCAAGGGTGGGGACCCTACATTGGTCGCCTGTGTCACCTTCGGGTGCGGCGGTGTTTCTTCCCCGCTTGGCCACGACCCTGTGGGGAGACTCTGCCTTAGGGACTCTGTCTGTGTTCGGGGCTGGGGTGAGGGTGGCTGTCCTGCGGACACATGATCACTGCCCTGTGGGTTCACTCTCTGTCGCGGGGTTTATCTCAGCCCGCGAGAGACTCTTCGCTGGGTGCTGATGTCAGCCGTGGGGCACATTTGGCCTTGGATGTTGCTCACTTTCAGCTAGGATGTGTTGGCTTTTCTTTGGATCTGTTTATCCCCGATTGGGACGCCTATCGGATGCTTTCTCTTGGTGCTGGGTTTTTAAATTATTATCTGTGGGTGCTGTCTCCCAGTGCTGCGAGGGAGTGGGGTGCTGTTTCTTGGATTCTCTAAGCCTATGGTGGGACTCTCAGAGCTCTGTGTCAGCCATGAGGGAGGCCACCTGACCTTGGGAGCTCTATCTGGCCCCGGGTTGGGGTGCTTTTCCTCCGTTGGTTCTCAGTCGTGAAGGAGCTCTTTCCCCGGGAACTATCTCACCTTTCAGCCGTACCCATCGGGTGTCTGTGTAGGAAACATTTCTGTCCAGAAATGTTTGAAGGTTCCAGATGCACATCCTGGGTGTGCAATTAGTCTTTCATTTCAGCCACTCTGATGGGTGTGCAGTGATCTCTCCTTATGTCTGCATTTGCAGTTTTGGGCATGCCGCCAAGTCTGGCTAATCGTTGTATTTTTTGGTAGAGATGGCGTTTCGCCAAGTTGCCCAGGCTGGTCTCGAACCCTTGGGCTCAAGTGGCCTCTGCCTGCATCAGCCTCCCAAGGTGCTGGGATTACAGGTATGAGCCACTGTGCCCAGCTATTTATTATTTTTAGAGCACTTTTTAAATGTGTTTATTCGCCATTTAAATATGTCTTTTACGATGTCCCTTTTCAGCACATTTCCTCCAAATTTTATTGAGATATTTGTATTTTAAAAATGGATTCGTGGTTTACATATAAGTTCTGGGTTTCAGTTAGACACATACACACAGGCATATATGTACATGTATTAAAATACACACACAATTTCAGTATCTTCTACAAATCTGTTTTGCTTTTACACTATCTCAATATTGTGTTTTAGATGAACAGATTCTCTTAACTTTATTAATCAGTTTCTTGTTTAGGGCTGGTGCTTCCTATTATTTTAAGAATAATCTTTGCCTTGCCCAATGCCATGATGATAATATTCTAAGCTGTCTTTTAGATCTCCCATTCATCTCAAATAAATTTTCATGGATTGGAGTAAAGTGATAGTCTGGGTATATTTTATGTGATGATTAAAGTCATCTTTGAGTATGACTCTTATGAATGAGTACTCAGCTGTTTCCTGCACGTTTTATTGCAATGTTTATTTTTTAAAATTGATTTGTAGTTCTGGTTATATTCTGGATTCCACTCATTTTTTTGTCAGATATATACATACATATGATTAATGTATATTTTTATATATAACCTATACTATATATTATATAATATGTAATCTACAGATATGCTTTGCTTTTTCACTCCTAAGACTGTCTTTTGAGGAATACAAGTTTTACATTTAATTATGTCTAATTAAACAATGTATTCTTTATCGTTAGTGCCTTTTTATCCTAATCAAAAATACCTTGGCCTATTCTAAAGCTGTAACACTAATATCTTATGTTTTGTACTGGATTTACTATCCATCTTTAGTAACTTTTTCTGGAGTGGGATGGGGTAAGAGTCCAAGTTTGTATTTTCCCTGCATTTATGAAGTGCATTTTTTAAAAACACTCGTCTTTCCACTCTTCTGTGGTAAATCTAGCTGTTTTCCATTTCTAGATCCTTTCTGGCCTCCATGTCCTCTACCTTTAGTGTATTTGTCTGTCATTGCTCCAATACCATACTGTTTCAATTACTCTACCGTTATGGTAAATCTCATGTTTAGTAGTGTATGTCTACAAACTTAGTTCTTTTTCTTAAATATTGTCTTAGCTTTTTCAAATATATATATGTTCCTTTTTCTCCGCAACCTTGCCAGCATCTGTAGTTTTTTGACGTTTTAATAATCGCCATTCTGATTAGTGTGCGATGGTATCTTATTATGGTTTTGATTTGCATTTCTCTAATGATCAGTGATGTTGAGCTTTTCTTCATATGTTTGTTGGCCGCATGAATATCTTCTTTTGAGAAGTGTCTGTTCACGTCCTTTGCCTACTTTTTAATGGGGTTGTTTAGTTTTCTTTTGTAAATGTGTTTAAGTTTCTTGTAGACTCTGGATATTAGACCTTTGTCAGATAGACAGATTGCAGAAGTTTTCTCCCATTCTGTAGGTTGTCTGTTCACTCTGATCATTGTTCATTTTGCTCTGCAGAAGGCTTTTAGTTTCATTAGATCCCATTTGTCAGATTTTTATTTTGTTGCCATGGCTTTTGGCATTTCTGTCATGAAATCTTTGGCCGAACTTATGTCCTGAATAATATTGCCTTGATTTTCTTATAGGGTTTTTATAGTTTTGGATGTTACATTTAAGTATTTAATCCATCTTCCGTTAATTTTTGTATAAGTTGTAAGGAAGGGGCCCAGTTTCAATTTTTGTATATGGCTAGCCAATTCTCCCAGTATCATTAATTAAATAGGGAATCCTGTCTACATTTCTTATTTTTGTCAGGTTTGTCAAGATCAGATGTTTATCATTGTGTGATCTTACTTCCAAGTTCTCTGTTCTGGTCCATTGGTCCATGTATCTGTTTTTCTACCAGTACCATGCCGTCTTGGTTACTGTTGCCCCACGGTATAGTTTGAAGTTAGGTAGCATGATGCCTCCAGCTTTCTCCCTTTTGCTTAGGATTGTCTTGGCGATTGTGGCCTTTTTTGGGGGGATCCATATGAAAATTAAAAGGGTTTCTTCTACTTCTGTGAAGAATGTCCATGGTAGTTTAATGGGAATAGCATTGAATCTCTCAATTACTTTGGGCAGTATGGCCATTTTCACGATATTCATTCTTCCTATCCATGAGCATGGAGTGTTTTTCCATTTGTTTGTGTCCTCCTCGATTTCTTTGAGCAGTGGTTTGAAGTTCTCTCTGAGGAAGTCCTTCACTTCCCTTGTTAGCTGTATTCATAAGTATTTTATTCTTTTTGTAGCAATTGTGAATGGGAGTTCATTCATGATTTGGCTCTCTGCTTGCCTGTTTTTGGTATATAGGGATGCTAGCAATTTTTGCGCATGGATTTTATATCATGAGAGTTTGCTGAAGTTGCTTATCATCTTCAGAAACTTTTGGACTGAGATGATGGTATTTTCTATATATGGGGCCATGTCATCTGCAAAGAAAGATAACTTCATGTCCTCTTTCCCTATTTGAATACCCTTTCTTTCTTTGTCTTGCCTGATTGTCCTGGCCAGAATGTCTGATACTATGTTGGATAGGACTGGTGAGGGAGGGCATCCTTGTCTTGTGCAAGTTTCAAGAGGAATGCTTCCAGCTTTTTCCCATTTGATATGATATTGGCTGTGAGTTTGTCATATATGACTCTTACTGTCTTGAGATTCTATTCATTCAATACCTGGTTTCTTGGGAGCTATTTTTTTTTTTTGAGATGGAGTTTCACTCTTGGTACCCAGGTTGGAGTGCAATGGCGCAATCTCGGCTCACTGCAACCTCCGCCTCCTGGGTTCAGGCAATTCTCCTGCCTCAGCCTCCCGAGTAGCTGGGATTACAGGCACGCACCACCATGCCCAGCTAATTTTTTGTATTTTTAGTAGAGACGGGGTTTCACCATGTTGAGCAGGATGGTCTCGATCTATTAACCTCATGATCCACCCGCCTCGGCCTCCCAAAGTGCTAGGATTACAGGCTTGAGCCACCGCGCCCGGCCCGAGAGCTTTTAATATAATGGGATGTTGAATTTTATCAAAGGCCTTTTCTGCATCCATTGAGATAATCATGTGGTTTTTGCCTTTAGTTCTATTTATGTGATGAATTACATTTATTGATTTACCTATTCTGAACTGACCTTGAGTCCTGGCAATGAAGCCAACTTGTTCATGGTAGATAAGTTTTTTGATGTGCTGCTCGATTCAGTTGGCCAGTATTTTATTAAGGATATTTGCGTCATTGCTCATCAGGAACACCAGCCTGAAGTGTTTGTTGTTGCTGTATCGCTGCCAGATTTTGGTATCCGGATGATGCTGGTCTCCTAAAATGTAGTAGGAGTCCCTCCTTTTCAATTTTTTTATATAGTTTCAGTAGAAATAGTGCCAAATAGTACTTTTTAAGTAGGCAGGAGCATATTCTCGGGTTATCTTTTGATGGCAGGACCTTTTAGTTAACCTAGTATATCCTTCAATTTCATGTTTTATTTACCACCAATATTTCAAAGCACCTCCTGCCCCTACCTGGCTCCAAAATGAACATATTTGAGTCTCCATAAGGTTGGAGGTGGGAAAATTTACCTTTTCAATCGATGCTACCTTTCACTGTCTACATATATTATCTAATATAGTATTAATCAGTATTTGTTAATAAGTAACTTTCAACAACTAAAAAATAAAAAACGGTATTTGCTTTTTTTTGTCCCCTAACAAGGGCTGAGAGACAATTATGTGTACTACATTAGAGAGATAAGCATGTTTCTTGCCTTGGTTGATGAAAGCCACTCATTCCCCAATCACTCTGATTAATCATGACCGTACCATGTTTGACTTTGCATAACACCTTGTATTTTGCCTTCGCTTGTTTCACTGAAACTACATTAGAGTTGGCTTGCCTTTTCTGCGAGCATCGTGTGTGATGATGAATCTTTGACCTTTGGCTAAAACTTAATGATATAAATGCATGGCTGTGTATGCATATGAAGACTGTGACTTTGCAGTGGTTGTATTTGTCTTTAATGGAATATGTTCACTGATGTTTTTCAGCAAATGAGGAGTGACAAAGTAAATCAGGCTGCAAGAAGGCATCGAAGGAAACGGAGTCGTTCCAGAAAATCCAAGAGACGCTATTATTCTACGACAAGGCAGGGTACGTCCCGGTGGTTACACCAACAGGAAGCTGAGGGGAAATCCAATCTTTGGGCTTCAATCGTGTCAAAGGACATTTGTGGCCTTGTCCTTGAAGGATGAACAGATATGAGCACATTTGCAAGTGGAAGTGCAAGGTTCTAATTAGGTGCAACAATTTGCAGTTGCTGCAAGCGTGAGATGAACAAAGCAGGTTCCTGAGGCAGAAGGAGGTGGTGGGCACAACAAGAGGACAGGTCTGCTCACTTTCCACCTGTCCACACACTCCTCTCTAACCCAGTGCAGTATGGCTTCTTCTTAGTCTACTCCAATGAAAATATTGCCATCAAGGTCGCCATGTTTGCTGCACTTTGACATCAATTCCTCAGCAGCATGTGACACAGTTGTTTACGCCCTCCTGCACGGAAAACTTCTTGGGTCCCCAGACACCTGGATTTCTTACTCTGTTACTAAGGGCTCATTTTCCTTCTCGTTTTTTGTTTTTCTCCTCTTCCTTCCTACCTCTAAATATTTCAGGGCACCAAAACTTGATCCTAGCCTCTCTTCTCTTCAATATACTATCTCCATAGGTGATGTCATGCTGTCTTAGAATTTTAAATGATTCACACTACAAGAACTGTCACCATTAAACTTCTAGGCTACGACTTGCTCCTGAAATCCAAACTCATAAACAACTACACGTGTTGTATCTCTACAGGGTGTCTAATAGGCATCTACATTTCAACCAGCTCTGCAAGTTCAAATTTCTGACCTCCCTCTCTACAAAAATACTTTACTCACAGCCTTCACTGTTTCAGTTAAAGACACTGTCCATTAGGTGAAACATCCACAAAGGTGTAACAAGCAGCTGTTCACAGGTATGGGGGATTCAGAAGTCCTGGTTTTAGAGTTTTCAGCTGTCCACGGTACAAATAATCCCACCATGGCCTAGTTCAAGCTGTCGACATAAGGTCACTGAACCAGAATCAGGAAGAGTTGGCAGCATTCCGCTCCCATAGTCGGTTGCCTAACCCCTCCTGCACATCCCTGGTATACTTTTACTTAGTAGGTCACCCCAAAATACTTAAAGTCACTTATGATTTCTCTTATGATTCTTTTATTATTCTCTCATTTCCAATCTCTTATCAAGTTCAGCAGTCAATGCCCAGTATAAACTCTGCATCCCACCATTTCCCTCTATCCCTCCAGTGCACACTGCCGTGACCGCTGACCAAGGTAGTACAACATCTTCTTGGCTGTCTTTCTAATCTTCCCTCATCTGTAGCATACTCTCTAACCATGTGGCTAGAAAATTATGTCAGCAAGCCATTTCCTTCCTAAAACCCCATCCTCAACTCTCCCTCTCCTAACAATGGTCCCATCCATTTCCTCCTGGCTCTCTTTGCCTCTGTCTAACACCCTGTAGTGCCCGGTCCATTCCCACTCCAGCCCATACCCTTGGTCTCACCGCAATCTGGAACTCTCCCTCTGCCTCTGCACAGGAGGCTCTGCTTTTTCCTCCAAGCCCTGTCCAATGGCACTTCTTCAGATGGCTCTGCCCAAGGAGCCAGAGCCCCTGAGGCTCCCTCTGCTGCTGTCTCCCTCAGGCCTGTGGACTACTTCCCCGACACCAGCCCAATGCTGCTTGTTTCATTTGCTCATTGTGTATGTCCTGTCCGACTGCCCCGTAGTGATATGAGTCCCACAAAGGCAGGGACCGTTGCTCTCTGTCCTCTTTACTGCTGATCCCCAGCTCCTGGCATGCCGCCTGCCACAGACAATGAATAAATGAAACAGGTGACAGACCTGGAGTAAAAGGAATGTTACTTTTACAGACGAAAGGGGAGGATCTGTAGAATCACGTAAAAACTAGGGATGTGTGACGATGGAGTGGACATAAGAGTGTTCAACTCCAATAGCCACCTCTATTTTCTCAGATTATATGAGGTAGAAAGGAGGCAAGTTAACAAGGCCTCACTTAGTCTGGCTTTCCCGCTGCACACAGCATGGCATGTATAGGTGAACTATAAAAGCGATATCAAATGAGAATTGTAAAGGGCAGCAAGATGATACAAAATGATGATTGCAAGAAATCTGTGAATGTTTATTCTACTGTCGTACTTACTACATACCATCGTTATGCCAAGAGATACATACGTAGTTTTATTGTGTAATCTGACCTGATATGTGTTTCAATGTGGTAAGTCCTTCTGTCTCACCGGGATGATGGGACAAAACACACCTATCTTGCAACTGAGCCTCTTCAGTTGGTTTCCAGGTGCTAGCGTCACTCACAATGTCTGTGAAGAAAAGGTTAAAAATGGCCAACCAACACCCGATAATGTCTTTCCAACTGTTCCATCAGCGCTTATTAATATTACAGCAGCTGGTATTTCATCCCTGGGTTTCGGCGATCAGTGTAAGTTTGTTCACTTGTTGTACTGTCCTATTTGGTTTCCGTATACATTCATGGCGTCATGAGGGAAGATGGTAATTTTGTTGTATTATCTTTTCTGGCCTCAATTTTAGGGTTCTGAAATTGCTAACTGGTATGTCCTCCTCCTTTATGAGATAATTTCCTAGATACTGAGCATCCCAGGGGTATGCCTGTGCAGTTGATGTAATGCACATAACACACAGCTCAACCACTTCATTTGGTTTCCAGATGCTGCGGTGACTCACAACGTCCATGAAGAGAAGATGAATAACGGCCAACCAGCACCTCATACCGTCTTTTCAACTGCTCCACCAGGTCTTGGTAATTTGGCAGCCCCTAGAATTTCATCCACGAGGACCAGAGATCTGTGTATGTCTGCTTCTTTATTGTACTATCCTACCTGATTTCCATAAGCAGGCATATTTTCATGAACGGTAGAAGGTGGTTTTGTTTCATATTCTTTCCTAGCCTCCATTTGGGGGATATCACATGGCCACCTGGCATATTCTCTCCTGATTTTTTAGATAATTTTCTAGAAACTGAGCATCAGAGGGATATTCCTGTGGGGTTGACATAATGCACTTACTTCAGAGCTCAACCTCTTCACTTGGTTTCCACCTACTACCGTCAGTCACAATATCCGTGAAGAAAGGATGGAAAATGGTCAACTGCAACCAGATAGTGTCTTGTCAAATGCTCGGTCACAGCAGTTTTATATGACAGGAGCTGGTATTCTAGTGATGAGTACCAGAGATGTGTGTATGTTTGTTTATTAGATGTAGTATCCTACTACGATTCCATATGCATGCGCAATATGATGAAGAGAAGAAGGTGGTTTTGGGGAATTATCTTTCCCGACCTCAATTTGATGGAACTCGAATCATATGATGTCTGCTCCTGCTTTATCAGATAATTTCCTAGAAAGATCAGAGGGATATACCAGTGAGGTTGTCATAATGCACTTACCTCACAGCTCAACCTCTTTGTTTGGTTTTCAGATGCTACTGTCACTCAAAATGTCCATGAACAGAAGATGGAAAATGGCCAACCCCAAACTGATAAAGTCTTGTTAACTGTTCCACTATGCCTTGGTCATATGACTGCAGCTGGTATTCCATCCATGAGTATCAGGGATCTGTGTATGTCTTTTAATTAGTAGTACTGAATAGTTGGTTTCCCTAACATGCATATGTTCATGAATGGTAGAAGTCGGTTTTGTTGTATTTTCTTTCCTACTCTCAATTTGAGGGGTCTCAGATGGCCGCATATCATCCGTCCATCCGTCCTTCCTCCCTCCCTCCCTCCCTCCCTCCCTCCCTTCCTTCCTTCCTCCCGTTATCTCTCTTTTTTTCTTTCTCTCTCTCTCTTTTTTTTCTTTTTTCTTTCAAAACTGATTCTCACTCTCTCGCCCAGGCTGGAGTGCAGTGATGCTATCTCGGTCGCTGCAATCTCCACCTCCCGGGTTCAAGTGATTCTCCTGCCTCAGCCTCCTGAGTAGCTGGGATAACAGGCATGCACCACCACGCCCAGCTAATATTTGTATTTTTAGTAGAGACAGGGTTTCACCGTGTCGGCCAGGATGGTCTTGGTCTCGGACCTCGAGATCCACCCGCCTCAGCCTTCCAAAGTGCTGGGATTACAGACGTGAGCCACCGTGCCCAGCCATATCCTATCCTGTTTCTTAGATAATTTCGTAGAAACTCAGCATAAGAGGGATACACCTGTGGGACTGACATAATGCATTTACATCACAGCTCAACCTTTTCCTTTGGGTTCCAGATTCAACTGTTACTCAGAATGTCTATGAAAAGAAGATAAAAAAGGAACAAATGGCCCCTGATAGATCCCTGTCAACCGTTATAGAAGGGCTTATAAATTTCACAGGGGCTGGTATTCCACCCCTGAGTACTGGGGATCAGCATATGTTTGTTTACTAGTTATACTGTCCTACTGGGTTTCCGTATGCATGCAGTGACATGCAGGGAAGACGGTGGCTTTGTTTTATTATTGTTTCTGGTCTGAATTTCTGGCGTCTCATTTTCCACCTGATATTTCCTGCTTTATGGGTTAATTTAATAGAAACTGACCACCAGAGGGATATACCTGTGGGGTTGACATAATGCACTTTCCTCAGAGCTTGAACTCTTCATTTGGTTTCCAGATGCTACCATCACTCACAATATCAATGAAGAGAGAATGAAAAATGGCCAGCCCCAACCTGGTAACGTCTTGTCAACTGATTCCACAGGGCTTTGTAATATGGTATCAACTGCTATTCCGGCCATGAGTCCCAGAGATCGCTATATGTCCGCTTATAAGTTGTACTGTCCTACTTGCTTTTCATATGCATGCGTAGTGCCTTCTGAAGGGAAGCAGGTGGTTTTGTTGTATTATATTTTCTGAACTAAATCTGAGGGGCCCCAGATATATACACCACCTTATATATCCTCCTGCTTTATGAAATAATTTCATGGAAAGTGCGCATCAGAGGGATATACTTATGGTTTGGCCTAATGCACTTACCTCACAGCTCAACCTCTTCCTTTGATTTCCAGACGCTACCATCACTCACAGCGTCCATGAACAGAAGATGGAATATGTCCAACCAGCACCTGACAACGTGTTGTTGACACTTCAGCCAGGACTTATTAATATGGCAGGTGCTGGTATTTCATCCATGAGTACCAGGGATCTGGGTAAGTTTGTTTGTTAGTATTACTGTCTTACTTGGTTTCCATATGCATGTATAGTGTCAAAAAAGGTAGGAGGTGGTTGTGTTATACTATGTTTCCAGGCCTCAATTTCAGGGGTGTCAGATGGCAACCTGGTATATCCTCTGGTTTATGAGATAATTTCCTAGAAACTGAGCACAGATATACCTGTGGAGTTACCATAACACACTTACTCACAGCTCTTCATTTGGTTTCCAGATGCTACTGAAACTTATAATGTCCTTAAGGAGAAGATGGAAAAGGGCGAACCTCAACATGGCAACATCTCATCAATTGCTCCAATAGGACTTACTAATGTCGCAGGAGCTGCTATTCCAGCCATGAGTACTGATGGTCTGTGTATGTTCACTTTTTAGTTGGATTTTCCTACTTTGTTTCCATATGCATGTATATTGTCAGGAAGGGGAGATGGAGATCTTGTTGTATTATCTTTCTTGATATCAGTTTGAGGGGTCCCAGATGCCACTCTTGTCATCTTGATTTGTGCAAAAATTTCTCAGGAGCTGAACATCAGAGGGATATACCTGTGGGGGCGACATAATGCACCTACTCCTATCTTGACCTCTTCATTTGTTTTCCAGATGCCACCGTCAGTCACAATGTCCATGAACAGAGGATGGAAAATGCCCAACCGCAACAGGATAACGTCTGGCCAAATATTCTAGCATGGTTTAGTAATATGGCAGGAGGTGGTATTCCAGCAATGAGTACCAGGGATCTGTGTATGTTCATTTTTTACTTGTACTGTCCTCCTTGGTTTCCATATGCAGGCATAGTGCCATGAAGGGAAGAAGGTTGTTTTGTGAATTGTCTTCCTTGGCCTCAATTTGAGGAGCCGCAGATCATCATTTGATGTGTTCTTTTGCTTTATGGGATAATTTCCTAGAAACTGATCATCAGTGGGATATACCGGTGGCATTGACGTAATTCACTTACTTCAAGCTCAAAATCTTCCTTTGGTTTCCAGATGGTACCATCTCTCACAATGTACATGAAGAGAAGATGGAAAATGGCCCATCCCAAACTGGTAATCTCATGTCACCTGTTACACCACTGCTTGGTCATATGGTAGCAGCTGCTCTTCCATGCATGAGTACCAGGGATCTGTGTATGTCTCTTAATTAGTTGTAGTGTCATCACTGGTTTCCATATGATTGCATATTTCATGAAAGGTAGAAGGTGGTTTTATAGCATATACTTTCCTGGGATCAATTGGAGGGTTCTCACAGGGCCACCTGGCATATCCTCCCCTGCTTTATTAGATAATTTCCTAGAAACTGAGCGTCAGAGAGATAGACCTATAGGGCTGATATAATGCATTTAGCTCACAGCTCAACCTCTTCATTTGGTTTTCAGATGCTACCAGCATTCAAAATGTCTGCAAAGAGAAGATGGAAAATAACCACCCAACACCTAATAATATCTTGTCAACTGTTCTTCAAGGACTTCCTTATTTGGCAACAGCTGGTCTCCCAGCCATGAGCATGAGGGATCGGTGTATGTTTGCTTATTCATTTGGACTATCCTGCCTGGTTTTCATAGGCATGCCTAGTGTCCTGAATGGGAGAGGGTGATTTTGTTGTATTGTCTTTCGTGAGCTGCATTTGAGTGTTCTCAGATCGCCACCTGGCATATCCTCTCTGGCTTTCTGAAATAGTTTTCTATAAAGTGAGTATCAGGAGGATATACCTGTGGGTTAACATAATGCACGTAACTCAGAACTGAACCCCTTCATTTAATTTCCAGATGGTATGATCTCTCACAATGTCTGTGAGAAGATTAAAAATGCCCAAGCAGTACCCGATAAAACCTTCCCAGCTAGTTCCCCAGCACTTATTAATATGGCAGCAGCTGTTGTGTCATCCATGAGCAACAGAGATCAGTGTACCTGTGTGCAATTGGTTTACTATACTACTAGGTTTCCATATGCGTGCATAGTGTCATGAGGGAAGAATGTAGTTTTGTTGTACTATCTTTCCTGGCCTGAATCTTAAGTTTCTCAGAGTGCTACTTGGTATGTCCCACTTCTTTATGAGATAGTTTCCTGGATACTGAGCATCAGAGGGGTATGCTGTGGTTGACATAATGCACTTACCTCACAGCCCAGCCTTTTTTGTTGGTTTCCAGATGCTGCAGTCACTCACAATGTCCGTGAAGCGAAGATAAATAACGGCCAACGACTACCTGACAACGTCTTGTCAGCTGCTCCACCAGGTCTTGGTAATATGGCAGCAGCTGGAATTTCATCCACGTGGAACACAGGTCTGTGTAGGTCTCCTGTTTGTCTTACCGTCCTACTTGATTTCCCTAAGGAGGCATAGATCCATGAATGCTACAAGTTAATTTTATTGTATACACTTTCCTAGCATCAATTTGAGGGGTATCAGATAGTCACAGGGCATATCCAACCCTGCTGTCTTTGATAATTTCCTAGAAACTGAGGATCAGACGGATATACCTCTGGGGTTGACATAATATACTTACCTTACAGCTCAACCTCTTCATTTGGTTTTCAGATGCTACCATCACTCAAAATGCCCGCAAAGAGAAGATGGAAAATAACCAACCAACACCTAATAACGTCTTGTCAACTGTTCTCCAAGGTCTTCCTTATTTGGCAACAGCTGGTCTCCCAGCCATGAGCACCAGGGATCAGTGTATGTTTGCTTATTCATTTGGACTATCCTACTTGGTTTTCATAGGGATGCCTAGTGTCCTGAACGGGAGAAGGTGATTTTGTTGTATTATATTCTGTGAGCTGCATTTGAATGTTCTCAGATAGCCATCTGGCATATCCTCTTCAGCTTTATGAAATCGTTTTCTACAAACTGAGTATCAGGGGGATATGACTGTAGAGTTGACCTAGTACACATAACTCAAAACCGAAACTCCTGATTTCATTTCCAGATTCTAACATCACTCACAATGTCCATGAGGAGAAGATTAAAAATGCACAAACAGCACCCAATAATGTTTTCTCAGCAATTCCACCAGCACATATTAATATGGCAGCAGCGGGTGTTTCGTCCATGAGTACCAGGGATCAGTGTAAGTTAGCTCCCTTGGCGTACTGTCCTACTTGATTTCTATATGCATGTGTAGTGTCATGAGGGAAGAATACAGTGTTGTTGTACTATCTTTACTGGCCTCAACTTTACAGTTCTCAGACTGCTCCTTGGTATGTCCTTCTTTATGAGTTGATTTCCTCGATACTGAATATCAGAGGCGTATGCCTGTGCGGTTGACATAATGCATGAAACACACAGCTCAACCACTTCATTTGGTTTCCAGATGCTGCGATCACTCACAACGTCTATGAAGCAAAGATAAATAATGGCCAACTAGCACCTGATAGCATATTGTCAACTGCTCCACCAGGGCTTGGTAATTTGGCAGCAGCTGGAATTTCATCCACGAAGACCAGAGATCTATGTATGTCTGCTTCTTAGTTGGACCGTCCTACTGGGATTCCCTAAGGAGGCATTGTTTGATGAATGCTACAAGTTAATTTTGTTGGATATAGTTTCCTAGCATCAATTTGAGGGTTATCAGAGAGCCACGTGGCATATCCTACCCTGGTTTCTTTGATAATTTCCTAGAAACTGAGGATCAGAGGGATATAACTCTGGGGTTGACATAATGTACTTACCTTACAGCTCAACCTCTTCATTTGGTTTTCAGATGCTACCGTCACTCAAAATGTCCGCAAAGAGAAGATGGAAAATAACCAACCAACACTTAATAACGTCTTGTCAACTGTTCTCCAAGGACTTCCTTATTTGGCAACAGGTGGTCTCCCAGCCATGAGCACCAGGGATCAGTGTATGTTTGCTTATTCATTCGGACTATCCTACTTGGTTTTCATAGGCATGCCTAGTGTCCTGAACGGGAGAAGGTGATTTTATTGTATTATCTTCAGTGAGCTGCATTTGAGTGCTCTCAGATCGCCATCTGGCATATCCTCTTCCGCTTTTTGAAATCGTTTTCTAGAAACTGAGTATCAGGAGGATATACCTGTAGAGTTGACATAGTACACATAACGCAAGACTGAACCTCCTGATTTCATTTCCAGATTCTACCACCACTCACAATGTCCATGAGGAGATGATTAAAAATGCCCAAACGGCACCCAAGAATGTTTTCTCAGCTATTCCACCAGCACATATTAATATGGCAGCAGCGGGTGTTTCATCCATGAGTACCAGGGATCAGTGTAAGTTTGTTCACTTGGCGTACTGTCCTACTTGATTTCTATATGCATGCGTAGTGTCATGAGGGAAGAATACAGTGTTGTTGTACTATCTTTACTGGCCTCAAATTTACGGTTCTCAGACTGCTACTTCGTATGTCCTTCTGCTTTATGAGATAATTTCCTCGATTCTGAGCATCCGAGGGGTATGCCTGTGCGGTTGACTTAATGCACATAACGCACAGCTCAACCACTGCATTTGGTTTCCAGATGCTTCGGTCACTCACAACGTCCGTGAAGCGATGATAAATAACGGCCAACGAGCACTTTACAACATCTTTTCAACTGCTCCTCCAGGTCTTGGTCATAGGGCAGCAGCTGGAATTTCATCCACGAGGACCAGAGGTGTGTGTATGTCTGCTTCTTAGTTTTCCTGTCCTACTTGGTTTCCCTAAACAGGCATAGTTTGATGAATACTAGAAATTAATTTGGTTGTATATACTTTCCAAGCCTCAATTTTAGGGGCATCTTATGCACATTTAGCATATTCACCCCTGCTGGCTTTATGAAATAGTTTTCATATCCTCTCTGGCTTTATGAAATAGTTTTCTAGAACGTGAACACCAGGAGGATATACCTGTGGGGTTAACGTAATGCACATACCTCAACACTGAACCCCTTCATTTCATTTCCATATGGTGCGATCACTCACAATGTTTGTGAGGGAAGATTAAAAATGCCCATGCAGCACTCAATGAAACCTTCCCAGCTAGTCCCCCAGCACTTATTAATATGGCAGCAGCTGTTGTGACATGCATGAGCACCAGGGATCAGTGTACCTTTGTGCAATTGGTTTACAATCCTACTAGGTTTCCATGTGCGTGCATAGTGTCATGAGGGAAGAATGTAGTTCTTTTGTACTATATTTTCTTTTTTTTAAAAATTTTTTATTGGATTTTAGGTTTTGGGGTACATGAGCAGAGCATGGAAGACAGTTGCGTAGGAACACACATGGCAGTGTGCTTTTCTTTCCTTCTCCCCTTCACCCACATTTGGCATTTCTCCCCAGGCTATCCCTCCCCACCTCCCCCTCCCACTGGCCCTCCCCTTTTCCTCCCAATAGACCCCAGTGTTTAGTACTCCCCTTTCTGTGTCCATGTGTTCTCATTTTTCATCACCCGCCTATGAGTGAGAATATGCGGTGTTTCATTTTCTGTTCTTGTGTCAGTTTGCTGAGGATGACGTTCCCCAGATTCATCCATGTACCTACAAACGATACAAACTCATCATTTCTGTTTGCTGCATAATATTCCATGGTGTATATGTGCCACATGTTTCCAATCCAGTCTATTATCAATGGGCATTTGGGTTGATTCCAGGCCTTTGCTATTGTAAACAGTGCTGCAATGAACACTCGTGTACATGTGTCCTTATAGTAGAACGATTTATAGTCTTTTGGATATATACCCAGTAATGGGATTGCTGGGTCAAATGGAATTTCTATTTCTAAGGCCTTGAGGAATCGCCACACTGTCTTCCACAATGGTTGAACTAATTTACACTCCCACCAACAGTGTAAAAGTGTTCCTTTTTCTCCACAGCCTCTCCAGCATCTGTTGTCTCCAGATTTTTTAATGATCGCCATTCTAACTGGCGTGACATGGTATCTCAATGTGGTTTTGATTTGCATCTCTCTGATGACCAGTGACGATGAGCATTTTTTCATATGATTGTTGGCCTCATATATGTCTTCTTTCGTAAAGTGTCTGTTCATATCCTTTGCCCACTTTTGAATGGGCTTGTTTGTTTTTTTCCTGTAAATCCGTTTGAGTTCTTTGTAAATTCTGGATATCAGCCCTTTGTCAGATGGGTAAACTGCAAAAATTTTTTCCCATTCTGTTGGTTGCCGATCCACTCTAGTGACTGTTTCTTTTGCCGTGCAGAAGCTGTGGAGTTTCATTAGGTCCCATTTGTCTATTTTGTCTTTTGTTGCCCATGCTTTTGGTGTTTTGTTCATAAAGTCCTTGCCTACTCCTATGTCCTGGATAGTTTTGCCTCGTGGCCTCAATCTTAAGCTTCTCAGACTGCTACTTGGTATGTCCTTCTTCTTTATGAGATAATGTCCTAGATACTGAGCATCAGAGGGATATGCCTGTGACGTTCACAGGATGCACTTACCTCACAGCCCAGCCATTTCTGTTGGTTTCCAGATGCTGCAGTCACTCACAATATCCATGAAGTAAAGATAAATAACATCCAACTAGCAACTGACAACGTGTTGTCAGCTGCTCCACCAGGTCTTGGTAATATGGCAGCAGCTGGAATTTCATCCAGGAGGACCGGAGGTCTGTGTATATCTGCTTCTTAGTTGTACTGTCCTACTTGATTTCCCTAAGGAGGCATAGTTTGATGAATGCTACAAGTTAATTTTGTTGTATATAGTTTCATAGCATTAATTTGAGGGGTATCAGATAGCCACGTGGCATATACTACCCTGATTTCTTTGATAGTTTTCTAGAAACTGAGGATCAGGGGGATATACCTGTGCGGTTGACATAATGCACTTTCATCACAGCTCAACCTCTTCATTTGGTTTTCAGATGCTACCATCACTCAAAATGTCCACAAAGAGAACATGGAAAACAAGCAACCAACACCTAATAACGTCTTGTCAACTGTTCTCCAAGGACCTCCTTATTTGGCAACAGCTGGTCTCCCAGCCATGAGCACCAGGGATCAGTGTATGTTTGCGTATTCATTTGGACTATCCTACTTGGTTTTCATAGGCATGCCTAGTGCTCTGAAAGGGAGAAGGTGATTTTGTTGTATTATCTTTCATGAGCTGCATTTGAGTGTTCTCAGATGGCCTTCTGGCATATCATCTCTGATTTTATGAAATAGTTTTCTAGAAAGGGAGCATCAGGGGGATATACCTGTGGGGATGACATAATGCACTTAATTCAAAACTAAACCTTTTCATTTCGTTTCCAGATGCTACCGTCACTCACAGTGTCCATGAGGGAAATATTAAAAATGCTGAAGGAGCACCCAATAAAGTCTTCCCAACTGTTTCCCCTACACATATTAATATGGCAGCACCTGGTGTTTCATCCATGAGTACCAGGGATCAGTGTAAGTTTGTTCACTCGGTGTACTGTCCTACTTGGTTTCCACATGCATGCATAGTGTAAGCAGGGAAGAATGTAGTGTTGTTTTCCTGTCTTTCCTGGCCTCAATTTTAGGGTTCTCAGATTACTAGCTGGTATATCTTTCTTCTGTATGAGATAATTTCCTAGATACTACCCATCAGAGTGGTATACCTATGTAGTTGACATAATGCACTTACCTCACAGCAAAAGCACTTTGTTTGGTTTCCAGATGCTGCAGTCACTCACAATGTCCGTAAAGAGAAGATAAATAATGGCCAACCAGCAACTGATAACATCTTGTCAACTGCTCCACCAGGGCTTGGTAATATGGCAGCAGCTGGAATTTCATCCACGAGGACCAGAGATCTGTGTATGTCTGCTTCTTAGTTGTGCTGTCCTACTCGGTTTCCCTAAGCAGGCATAATTTCATGAATGGTAGAGGGTAACTCTGTTGTAAATGCCTTAGTAGCCTCAATTTGAGGGGTATCAGATGTCCACTTGGCATATGCACCCCTGCTTTTTCTGACGATTTCCTAGAAACTGATCATCAGAGGGATATACCAGTGCAGTTCACATAATGTATTTACTTCACAGCCCAACCTCTTCATTTGGTTTTCAGATGCTACCGTCCTTCAAAGTGTCCGTGAAGAGGAGCTGGAAAATAAGCAACCAACATCTAATAACGACTTGTTGACTGTTCTACAAACACTTACATTTTTGGCCACAGCTGGTCTCCCAGCCATGAGCACCAGGGATCAGTGTATGTTTGCTTATTCATTTGTACTATCCCACCTGGTTTTCATAGGCATGACTAGTGTCCTGAATAGGAGAAAGTGATTTTGTTGTATTATATTTCGTGAGCACATTTGAGTGTTCTCAGATGGCCATCTGGCATATTGTCTCTGGCTTTTTAAAATAGTTTCCTAGAAACTGATCATCAGGGGGATACACCTGTGGGCTGACATCATGCGCTTAAATCAAAACTTAACGTCTTCATTGTCTTTCCAGATTCTACCATCACTCACAACGTCCATGGGGAGATGATTAAAAATGCTGAAGCAGAACCCAATAATATCTTCTCAACTATTCCCCCAGCACTTATTAATATGGGAGCAACTGGTTTTTCATTCATGAGTACCAGTGATCAGTGTATGTTTCTTCACTCGATATACTGTCCTACTTGGTTTCTATATGCATGCACAGTGTCATGAGGAAAGAATCTAGTGTTGTTGCACTATATTTCCTGGCCTGAATTTTAGGGTTCTCAGATTGCTACCTGCTATATCCTTCTCCAAGTGATAATTTCCTAGATGCTGAGCATTTGAGGGCTATGTCTGTGTGGTTTCCATAATGCAAGTAACTCACAGCTCAACCATTTCATTTGGTTTCCAGATGCTGCAGTCACGCACAGCGTCCGTGAAGAGAAGAGAAGTAACAGCCAACCGGTACCTGATAACGTCTTGTCAACTGCTCCACCAGGGCTTGGTAATATGGGAGCAGCTGGAATTTCATCCAGGAGGACCAGAGATCTGTGTATGTCTGCTTCTTAGTTGTGCTGTCCTACTCGCTTTCCCTAAGCAGGCATAATTTCATGGATGGTAGAGGGTAATTTTGTTGTACATACTTTCCTGGCCTCAATATGAAGGGTATCAGAGGGCAACTTGGCATATCCACCCCTGCTCTCTTTGATAATTTCCTAGAAAGTCAGCATCAGAGGGATGTACCTGTGGGGTTGAAATAATGCACTTACCTCACAGCTCAACCTCTTCATTTGATTTTCAGATGCTATAGTCAATCTCAATGTCCATGAGGAGAGGATGGAAAATGGCAAATCCGCAACCGCATAACATATAGTCAAATGTTCCTTCAGGGCTTACTAGTATGGCAGGAGCTGCTCTTCTGGCCACGAGTACCATACAACTGTGTATCTTCTCTTATTAGTTGGATTTTCCTATTTGATTTCAGTATATGCTCATAGTGTCATAAATGGGAGAAAGTGGTTTTGTTGTATTCTCTTCCTTAAGTGCAATTTGAGGGGTCTCAGAACACTGCCGTCGTGTCTTCCTGCTCCATGCAATAATTTATTAGAAGCTCTGCATCATAAGAGTATACCTGTGTGTTTAAATAAGGCATTTATTTCACAGCTTGACCTGGTCATTTTGCTTCCAGATGCTACCACGCCTCACAACATCCGTGAGGAGAGGATGGAAAATGCCCAACTGCAATTTAGTAACATCTTGTTAACTTTTCCACCAGGGTGTATACACATGGCAGCAGCTGGTATTCTAGCCATGAGTACCAAGGATCTGTGTATGTTTGTTTATAAGTTGGAATGTCTCACTTGGTTTTCATATGTATGCATAGTGCCATCAAGGGAAGGAGGTTGTTCAGTTGTACCTTCTTTCGTGAGCTCAATTTGAGTGTTCTCAGATCGCCACCCAGCATATCCTCTCCTGCTGCATGAAATATTTTCCTAGAAACTGAGAGTCAGAGGGATATACCTGTAGGGTTACCATAATATACTTACCTTACAGCTCAACCTCTTCATTTGGTTTCCAGATGCTGCAGTCACTCACAATGTCCATGGAGAGAAGATGAACAATGGTCAAAGAGCACCTGAGAACTTCTTGTCATCCATTACACCAGGGCTTATTAATGTATCAGGAGCTGGTACTCCACCCATGAGTACCAGGGCTCAGTGTATGTTTCCTGGTTGTTTCTGCTTGGTTTCCTACTTGGTTTCCATAATCATGCAGGGTCATACATCAAACAAGGTCGTTTTATTATATTATCTTTTGTGAGCTCATTTTGGGAGGTCTCAGATAGCCACCTGGTATATCCTTCTGCTTAATGAGATCATGTTCTAAAAACTGAGCATCAGAGGTATATACCTGCAGGGTTGTTGTAATGCACTGACCTCACAGCTTGACGTCTTCTCTCGGTTTCCAGTTGCTACTGTCACTCATAATGTCCGTGAAGAGAAGATGGAAAATGGCCAACAAGCACCTGATAACATTTTGTCAGCTGTTCCTCCAGGGCTTATTAACATGGCAAAAGCTGGTATTCCAACCATGAGTAGCAATGATCTGTATATGTTAGCTTATAAGTTGGATTGTCCTCCTTGGTTTCCACATGCATGCATGGTGTCAGGAAAGGGAGGAGGCAATTTTGTTGTATTATCTTTTGTGACCTGAATTTAGGGTTTTCAGAACACCGCCTGGCCTGTCCTCCTGCTTTATGCAATGATTTCCTAGAAACTGAGCATCGGGAATATACCCGTAGGGTTGACATCATGTATTTTTCTCACAACTCATCCTCTTCATTTGGTTTCCACATGCTACCATCACTCACAATGTCGGTGAAAAGAAGATAAAAAACAGCCAACTAGCACCTGATAACTTCCTGCCCACTGTTACACCAGGGCTTAATAATTTGGCAGGAGCTGGTATCATAGCAAGACTACGAGGGATCTGTTTACTAGTTGTACTTCCTACTTGGTTTCCATATGAATGCATAGTGTCATAAAGAGAAGAAGGTGGTTTTGTTGTATTATCTTTTGTTAGCTTAGTTTGAGGGTTTTCAGATCGTCACCTGGCACATCATCTCCTGCTTTATGGCATAATTTCCTTGAAACTTAGCCTCAGTGGAATATACCCGGGGCTTCACATAATGCACGTACCTCACACCTCCTCCTCCTCACTTGATTTCCAGATTCTTCCATCACTCACAATGTCCATGAAGAGAAGATAAAAAACGGCCAACCAGCAACTCAAAACTTCTTGTCAAATCTTCCATCAGGACTTCCTAATATGACAGGGGCTAGCATCCTAACCATGAGTACCAGGGATCTGTGTATGTTTCCTTATAAGTTGTGTCCTACTTGATTTCCATATGCGGGCATAGTGTCATCAAGGGAAGAAGGTGGTTTTGTTGTATTATCTTTTCTTGCCTCAATTTCAGGGTTCTCTGGTTGCCACCTGGTATATACTCATGCTTTATGGGATAATTTTCTAGAAACTGAGCATGAGCGGGATATACCTGTGGGGCTCTCATTATGCACTTAACCTCACAGCTCGGCCTCTTCATTTTTTTTCCAGATGCCACCGTCTCTCACAATGTCCATGAGAAGAAGACGAATAATGGCCAACAAGCACCTGATAACTCATCATCAGCGGTTCCACCAGGGCGTAGTAATCTGTCAGGAGCTGGTGCTTCATCCAGGAGTAGCAGGGATCTGTGTATGTTTGTGTATTGGTTGTACTGTCCTACTTGGTTTCTGTATGCATGCATAGTGTCCAGCAGGGAAGCAGGTGGTTTTGTTGTATTGTCTTTTTTGAGCTCAGTCCGAGGGGTCTGGTATCGCCACCTTGTATATCCTCCTGCTTTCTGACATAACTTCCTCGAAACTGAGCCTCCGAGGGATATACCTGTGGGAGTGACATAATGCACTTACCTCGCAGCTCAATTTTTCCATTTGGATTCCAGATGCTACTGTCATTCATGATATCCAGAAGGAGATAGAAAATGGTCAGACCCCACCTGATGGCTTCCTGTCAGATTCTGCTCCCCCAGAGCTTATAAATATGACAGGAGATTGTATGCAACCCAACACATTAGATTCTTTGTCTTACAACTGCACTAGTCTCAGCAAAGATAAGCTGCTTTACAAACCTGATAGTAACGAATTTGTGGTAGGAGCCCAAAACTACCGTGTCTCTGCAGGTGATTCACCAGTCACAGGAAGGTCTCCGGTGGAAACTGTGCCAAATACAGCACGAATATCTCCTGCTATGGCAAAGAAAGTTAATGATGATATAAAACATCAATTGATGAAAGAAGTTCGAAGGTGTGGGCGAAGTAAGTAGTGCAAGAATGTCTATCAATGAAAGCCTGAGAAGTCTTTCATTCTATGATTTAGAACACAATTATGCTGCCCCTTGAGCTCATTGTTTGGCTAAATTGGATCTGTCTGTAATTTAGCAGGGCTTCTATTTAATTTCACTGAAAATTTCAAATACATCTGCTTAGGTGTTTTTCTTTGTTAGTGTTCACAATAGTTTCCTTAGTAATATACTGATGTGATTTAAGCATTCAAAACACAAACACTGTGTAACATTGTAGCCCATAAAAAATGTATACTGCGGTAGTGGATGCAATGAGATTGAAGTATATTTCATTTTCATAATTTTAGAAATACTAACTTTTTAATACCTTCAGATTATGAAAGAATTTTCATTTTGCTTGATGAAGTACAAGGATCTATGGAAGTCAAGAAACAACTTGTTAAATTTGCCATTAAGGAAGCAGCAAGGTGGGTGCCAAAAGGAAACTCTTCTATTGTTTTAAGCACTTGTGCGCAGTTTGGGACAGGAGCAGGAAGAAATCATGCCTTGTTCTTCCTAATCCCTGGCCCTCAGTCATAGTTCATGCTATTTCCCCAAGCATTTAGGTTGATATTTTCTTATTCTAACCCCTTTTTCCAATGCCATGGAGCCTTCCAAATTTATGATAATCTGGGAGTGGGTGTGGGCCCTCAGGTGACTCACTTGGTCTTTTTCTAGTTTGTATTTTCCATGAGCATGCATTTTCTATCTGCATGTACATTGTAAAGTCTGTTTTGTATCCACTACTACCTCTTACATATCACAGATGCCGTGGGTATCCTCTGGTTAATGGAATACCTCTTTCATTTCAGGCTTAAAAATTTTGCCTTAATTCAGCAACTCAAGAAGGTGCTAAAAGAGTAGATTCCCACTGCCATCTCAGCAAAGTTAAGCACATGAGAAAAAATAATTGTGTTAATGCAAATACCAAGGAGAAACAAGGATATGTGCTGTAAAGTGGTGTACGTCATTGCTGAAGCTTCCTGTAATTTTGAAGTGAAGAAAATTCCCTTCCTGAAGCTAAGAAAAGATGGAGCTTTTGAAATTTAGTAAATTTCTGTTAGTAAAAGCTAGACTTTTGTGGTTTGTTTGTTGGTTTATTCTTCCACCTGAGGAGGGATACGAGTTGATAAATCACCAATGTATTTAGTATTACGGTCATGGTTTCTGCATAGTTGTAGCCGGTATTTATAACTGCCTTCGTTCACTACCCATTTTTCATTCCCTTTGCCCTGAGATAGTATGTCATCTGGTCATGGTGCTTGACCTGGCAGGATGACTCAAACCTTCCTCACTGAACAGTCTGAAGGACCATTAGATACCTGCCTGGATTGGGTTGCTGTACTTTTCCATTAAGTGTAATCAGAAAACATGGGAGGACTAAGAAGCTCTCTAGACACAGCAGACATACTCCTTTTTAGCTCCTGGTGTAGTGCAACTAATCCCCCTTTGATCGTCAGGTTCATCATCCCAAGCCAGTGGATGACCCCCTCCTTTGCCTCTAGATGGAAAGTGATGAAGAGACCAAAAGGGCCAGCTGGCAGTATGAATGTCTTTTCAATGGAATCACTGTTGTGTCCCTTGGTGAAAGCATTTCTTCCTTTGGAAATAAGACTTCTAGTTCAGCAGAGCCTAACGTCAGGAGAATAGGAAACGTTTTTGCTAGTGGGTCACTGGGGTATAGAGTATGAGTAGAGACACCCCCAGTTATACCCCTTGAATCTAGGACCAAGAATCCTGACTATGGGAAAGAAAGCAAACTGTGTTGGATGCAAATATACAGCAAACACTGCTTCCTAAGTGATTTCTCAGATCTGCAAGACATTGCCACCTAGCTTGCACTATAACTGAGTTCCACAAGTCCATTGCACAGTTCTGTTGATCCAGTCATCTTCAGATAATGTGGGACAGCTCGGGAGCCTGACTTGGAGGTCAAGGCCAATGTGGGTAAGCCAATACCACCTTAAAATAAAACCTGATAGAGGATAAGAGAATATAAATATTAAGACCAGTGAATTCCTATGAGGGTGGGCCCATCGCTACACTTTATTATCTGTGAGTGCCTTGTGTGGAATACCCTGGTGGTAAATAAGGCGTTTTTTCTAACTGCACAAATGTTGATTTTCTCAAATTACTGTGGGTGGAAATGAAGATCCATAGTCAGTATACGTGTCTATTTGAGTAAGAACACAGCCCTGTCCCTTCTATATTGAAAGTGGTCCAATGTAAGCACCTGCCATCTGGTAGCTAGCTGATCACCCTGGAGACAGTTGCCATATAAGAGACTCAGTGTTGCTCTCTGTTTCTGGCAGATTGTACACTCAGCAATGACTATGTTACAGAATTTTGTTCCTTAGTTCAGCTGAAACTGAGTTCTTGTCACATGACCAGGAAAGATTAAGTTCACGCACACATTACAGGGTGAGGAGGGGAATGTGTCGGTTGAAAAGGAAAATTAGGGAGGAAAGAACTCTCAGCAAAGCGAGAGGGAATCCTGCTAACAGGCCCCCACCTCCCAGATTGTTTCTGTGCCATCACACAGAAACCGAAGAGACCAGGCTCCCCATTGCCACTCCTGCACGAGACACAACTTTCCCATGGCTCTACCCTCTTCCCCCGGGTACCCGGCAGCATTAATGAGAAAGACTCAGTTGGGAAAGGGCAAGCAAACAGTGACAATCCTTTTTCTGGGTTGTGGGTTTCATTCAAGACCAGCAGTCTGGTTTTTCAACCTTCAGGCCGTTTTAGGCTTGAAAGTGGAGTTTAGCCAGGGACCCTTGGCTGTCTGATGTCTCTATCGACTGTAGCCAGGTTGGCCTTGGTGAGTGGAAGTCCATGCCTCTGAAGCATAATCTCTATCCCTGTCACTTTGGCCACTTTGTGAGCTCATGAGGCTGTGACACAAGTGTTGGGGAGAGAGGCTGATTAATATTTAGATAATAGGTACCTTATCCTTCAGATTATTAAACTTCTGCTCTGCTGAGGTTACCCTTTGGTGAGAACTCTCATGAGACTCAAATATCTTCACATTGAAAGTCCACTCGGACAGGTCTGTCCACATATTTTTCCCCAGACCTCCTTGTCACAGATTTTCAATCATGTGTCCTCAAAGTCCCTAATCATTCGGCCAATAAATGAGACACAGCCTGTACAAGGATACACACTTAAAAGTCTGGCCATCTCTCCTCCACACAGGAGCAATGCTCAAAGTTCTTTCCTCTGGGAGGATTTCCCTTCTCTACTGTCCTTCAGGGCTATCCCAGTTGGTCCTGTCGTAATGCTGCTGCCCACTTCTGGCTTGCGTGGTTGGCAGGCATTATGAACGGACTGAATATGTGTGACCTCTGAGAATTCATACGATGAAACCCTAAATCCCAATGGGATGATATTTGGAGGTAGACTGTTTGGGAGGTCATTAGGTTTAGATGTGGTCATGATGGTTGGGTCCCTATGATGAGATTAACGCCCTTCTAATTAGAGAAAAGAGAATTTGTTCTTCCATGCCTCTTCAAAATGTAAGGATATAGCAAAGTGGCTGACTACAAGCCAGGAAGAGGACCCCCACCAGAATTTGAGCACGCTGGCATCCTGATCTTGGACTTCTAACCTCCAGAACTATGAGAAAGAAATGCCTGGTGATGAAGCCACCCAGTCTGTGGTATTCTGTGATAGCAGCTGGAGCTGACTGAGACAGCTGTAGTCTGATTCCCCAGATTCCCATCTCCCGGATACTCAATCAAGCACTAATCCTAATACTGCTATGGTGGGATTTTGCCGGAGAATTAAGGGGTCAAGTCAGTTAACCTTGAGACATGAGTGTGGTGTGGCTGGGCCAGACCTGGCAGCGGAATCCTTGAAAAGTAGAGCATTTTCATCACACAGGAGCAGAAGAAGAGCTAAGAGAGTCAAAGCACAAGAAGGATGTGACACAGCAGGCCCTCTTTGAGGATAAAGCAGTGCTCCCGAGAAGGTATAGGGTGGCTCTAAGCGTTTAAAGCAGTCCCTGGATGACAGCCAACCAAAACATGGGATCCACACTCCTACCACCTTAAGGAACTAGATCTAAATGAGCAATAACCTGAATAAGCTCGGAAGTGGATTATTCCACAATCTCCACATTAGCACCCAGCCGGCCCATTTAGAGTTGGCCTTGGGAGAGACTCAGCAGAGAGGCCGGTTGAGCCTTCCTGGTCTTGACTTGCAGAACTGTGGATAATACACGTGTGTTGTTTTAGGCCGATTAATGTTCTTCTAATGCTGTTTCCTGCTGAGTGGGGCATTCTCCCTGCCTAGCCTGGGCCCTAACGTCTCTTCCTGCCTGATCCTACGGGGTGGGAACCACATGTTTCACTGGACTGGTGGGCAAGACATGAGATAGCTCATTAGCAACCCAAGGTTGAAAACCTTGCAAGACCATCATATGGACCTGGAGAAGCTGTAAGCAAGAGAGTAAGAAATCAGCATTTTAAACACACTGGGACAAAAAGTCAAAGCTAAAAGTATGTTAACGACTGGCAATGTTAAAGGGAGCAGAGCAGACAATAGCTAATGCTTCCAGTTCCCATGGAAGTTCCTAAAGTGTTCATTTCGTTTGCCTGGGTGATGACATTTCTGATATTTTCTTGGGCTAAACCAGACTGATTGATGTAAAAAGAGCATTCATCTCTCACATACCAACGTGTGTCTTTGACCGTCTGTGAGAAGATTGAAGGCTTTTCGGTTTTGTCGGACTATAATGGCTAGGGAGTCCAGCTGCTGTTGAAGTGTAGGGTGGCCCTCTGCCGTACGTGGGAGGGCCACCGTCATCTCCTCAAACCGGTTATGCTGGATGTCGAGGCTCTACCTCCCGTAGCTGACCATGATAATCCCCATAGAGAGGGCAGTAGTAAACTTAAGGGAATACAGGGTCTTGCTGGGAGCTGAATCTTGCTACGCTGGTACACGGGGAAAGGGAGAGACGTGTTAGCCCATGTGAAAGTTAGATAAGGGAAACGTAAGTGATAGAGCATCGCCCCTTCCACAGTGGGTAATTGTAGATATGCTGAAGATCCTCAAACCCCCAAAATTTGTTTGATGCTGAAATTTCTGCTGCAAAAGTATTTTGCATTAAAGTGGTGAAAGCAGTGGAGGGCCGATAAAAGGGGTCTCCCGTTTTCTGGCGTATAATTGAAAGTTTCTGTGCCGCTAAGTCGGCAGTGGTTACTGGACCCGTTAATGAATGGTAGAGTTCAGTGGCGGCATTAGTAAGATCTTTCAGTGGACTTCCCCTTTTAGGGTTGGACCACAGGCAGAGTTATCTTTAGACAGGCTATGTTGAGAGTCCCTGGGGGATGCGTTGAGATGGGGCGAACAAGGGCTTTTCATGCAAGGATGGCCTCAGCAAAACCTAGAGGTTGTAGCTTTGTTGACAGGAAATAGAGGTGGTGCCAGTCCAGGGACATCATAGAGCAAAAAAATTGGTTTCCTGGGTGAGGTGTCCACTTATTAGTTTAGTTCCTGCAGATGCATTGACTCAGATAGGTGACCCGGTGACAAAGTTTCAGCTACACTGTCTGTCCTGGAGTTCTACGAAAGTGGGAGCACTGGCATGATTACTGTAAAGGCAGAAGGGGAACTGCTCTGGATAAAAGGTATGTAGGAAAGCACTTTTTCCTTTTGGGACATTTGAACTACTGTTGATAATTAAGAGGAGGAACTTAAGGAACCCATGACTTGATGCAACAAAATCCCTTGGAATTGACTGTTGGGCCTGACATCCCCATTCTTTGGTCCAGTGAGTTTGCCCCTGGAGATGTGCTGGGATGCCAGGCCAGTCTTCTAAGGATCCAGGTCTGGCATATCCCCAGTTTCGGTAGTTACGCAAAGTCAACAAGGTTAAGTTTTGGGTTTGTTTTTTTTTTGTAATAGGTGCTTGTTTTAGCACATTCCTCAATGTTGTTCAGTACCGTGACTCATTGACAAGTGACTGAAACCCTGTTAGCATGGATTGGGCCCAGAAAAAAGAGAAAATTCTCTCATCCTACACCGGTGGTCTCATGTGTAGTTCCCTGTGACCAGTAGACTAGATAATAAAAAACATCATAACTGATTTTCATTTGTTACTTCCGAATATGCAGGCACCACATGTATTAGTTTGTTACTGCGGCAAAAGAATCATCCCCCATTTAGCAGCTTAGAACAATGCAAATATATAAGCAGTTCTGTAGATCAGAAATCCAGGCTGTCTGGATATGATTCTCTGCTTAGGGTCTCACAAAATCAAAGTAAAGGTATCAACCAGGCTGGTGACTAATTGAAGACTCAGAGAGAAAGTCTTTTCAAGCTCATTTGGGTTACTGGCAGGTCTAACTTCTTAAAGTTGTAGAACTGAGGTACCCATATACTTGTGGTCTCCGCCGAGGCCACAGTAAGCTACTTGACCCACATCCATACCTCCTTAGGTGCACCCCGCTATCTTTTAAGCAGTCATGGCACATCATGACTATGGTGGCTGAGACAGAGGTTGTTCATGGGCTTGGCAACACTAACTTTCATTTACCAGGTCCACGTCACTACAGTAACTGCTGACTATTCCACCTGCTAGCTGCAGAGACCAATGCTGATTCCCCAGTATTGCACCATGTCCCAGACTGGTCAGTCAGCTTCCAGGTGGCACGCTGATTACTTTGGTCTGCTTCCACAGGTAAAGGGGCATCACTTTGATCTTCCTCAAATAGACTTTTCTTCTGCATAAGGATTTTCATTCCTACCCACGGCGCTTCAAGAAAACCAACACTGTGGTATTAGGAAAGGCTGTAACGAAAGGCTGTATCAACTCTCGTGGTATCCCATACTGCACCAGTTTTAAACATGCAACTCACTTTACAGGAAATGAATATGGCAATGAGATCATACTAATGCATTACCCGAGTCTCCTGATGTTCTTCCCCATGCTGAAATGGTTGGCTCAATAGTACAGTGCAATGATCTTTTAAAACCTGAGATTTAGGAATGCCTTCCCGGCAGTGCCTTGGGGGCTTGGCTGACAGTCTAGGAGGTGGCAATGCTGTATCGCAGCATCAAGTATATGGAACTATTTTTCCTATAGCTACATCTATGTCCTCAAGAATGAAGGAGGCAATATGCAGGCCTCTCTCACTGTTACTCCTGGGTATCTAGTAGCAAAATTTTGCTTGTGCTGCAAAACCAAACTTTGATATCAAGAAGCAAACTTTTGGCTCTGCTGCACTAGAGGTATTAGTTACGAATTGAGAAATTTTTTCAACAGGGGAACCAAAAATGATTCCATTGAATTGGAAGTTGTGTCTACAAGCTGACCACTTTGAACTCTTCATTCATCTGAACTAAGAGACTGGCTTGAGGGGATCCACTACTGGCTCGGCTGATGGAAAGTAAAAAACAAAAACAAAACAAACTAAAACGGATATTGGGTTCCTACTAGACCAGGGGCTAAGGAACACTATGCCTGACATATCTAGAGAGCTTCTTAGTACTCCTGTGTTTTATGATCAGAGTTAATGAAAAATTACAGCAACGCCATCTAGGCAGGACATCTAATGGTTCAGACTGTTCAGTAATGAAGGTTTGAGTCATCCTGCCAGACAAAGCACCATGAGCAGCTGACATGCCATCTCAAGGCAAAGGGAATCAGAAATGGGGAGTGAAAGAAGGCAGTTATAAATACCAGCTACCACAATGTGGGCTGCTGCAGAAACCACGACTGTAATAGTATTTACCTGATGGGTTAATCATGTCTGCCAGCACAGGTGGGAAAATCAACCAACCAACAAATAAGTTATCCTTTCAAATGAAATGCTTAGGTAAAAAGACCAACGTTTACTGACAGAAATTTCTTAGCCTCTGGGAGGCCATTTTATTCACTAACACATACTAGGAGGCCTCAGCCATATCCTGCTCGATTGTAGGAAAGAGCAATTTGATCCTCTTTCCTCCTCAATCATTAAAGAGATTATGCATTTAGGGTCTGATGTTCCTTCTTGGACAAGTAGTCAGATGTCATTTCTTCCAGTCTCTTTTCAAGGTGCGGAATTAAGTCTCCTCTCATATACCTGAAAAGAAAGAGACGTGTCATTAACCAAAAGAGAGCCAAAGAACCTATGCTGTAGGAAGCACTGTGGGAGATAGAAGGATGAAGTAACAGTCAGCATGGAGACAGAAATGCACCTGCATGGTAAGGGGTAGTCTAGCCAGGCAATAACAAATGCTGGCGAGGGTGTGAAGAAAAGGGAAGCTTCATACACTCTTGTTGAGAATATAATTTACTATGACAACTATGAAGAACAGTTTGGAGATTCCTCGAAAACCTGAAAATGGAGCAATCATATGATCCAGTAATCCCACTGCTGGGTATAGTCCCAAGAGAAAGGAAGTCAGTACACCGCAGAGATATCTGCACTCCCGTGTTGGTTGCAGCCCCGTCCACAGTAGCCAAGCTTTGGAAGCAACCTAAGTGTCCACCAACAGATGAATGGGTAAGGAAAACGCGGTACATATACACAAAGGAGTGCTGTTCGGCCATAGAAAAGAATGAGATTCAGTCTTGTGCAACAACATGGATGGAACTGAAGGTCATTACGTTAAGTGGAATAAGCCAGGCACAAAAAGACAAACTTCGCATGTTCTCACTTATTGGTGGGAGCAGAAATTTTAAACAACTGAACTACTGGAGATAGAGAGTGGAATGGATGACTGCCAGAGGCTGGGAAGGTTAGTGGGGGTGGGGGGAAGTGCAGATGATTAATACGTGCAAAACGATTTGACAGCATGACAGGGTGACTACAGTCAGTAATAATATAATTGTACATTAAAAATAGCAAGAGTATAATTGGTTTATCTGTAACACAAAAGATAAATGCTTGAGGTGATAGATGCCCCATTTACCTTGATGTGTTTATTACACATTGTTGTCTGTATCACAATATCTCATATACCCCAGATGTACCACAAACCACAAACATTCCTTGTGGTGGTGAAATTTCTGCTGCAAAATATTTTGCATTACTCTGGTGAAAGCAGTGGAGGGTCTATGAAAGGGGTCTCCTGTTTTGTGGCCTGTAAATGAAAGGTTATGTGCAGCCAAGTTGGTAGTGGTTACTGGGTCCAAAAATGAATGCTGGAGTTGGGCAGTGGCATTAATAAGTTCTTTAATTAAAGCTCCTCCTTTAGGGTTTGACCACAAGGCATAGTTATCTTTCGATAGGATATGTTGACAGTCCCTGGGACATATATTGAGATCAGGTGAATAAGGGGTTTCTGTGAGAGGATGGCCTCAGCGAAATCTAGAGGTTGTAGCTTTATTGATAGGAAATAGAGCAAAGAACTGGTTTCCTGGGTGAGGTGTCCACTTATTAGTTTAGTTCCTGCAGAGGTATTGACGCAGATAGGTGACCCAGCGACAAAGTATCAGCTACACTGTCTCTCTTGGAATTCCATGAAAGTGACAGCACTGGCATAATTATTGTAAAGGCAGAAAGGGAATTGCTGTGAATAAAAGTTATGTAAGAAAGCATTTTTTTTTTCTGTTTGGGACATTTCAACTGCTGTTGATAAGGAACTCAGGACCTGACCGAATAAAATCCCTTTGCATTGACCGTCGGGCCTGACATCCGCATTCTTTGGCCCAGTGAGTTTGTCCCTGGAGATGTGCTGGGATGCCAGGCCAGTCTTCTAAGGGCCCAGGTCTGGCATATCCCCAACTTTTGGTAGTGAAC
Organism: Callithrix jacchus; assembly: GCF_049354715.1. Lineage (NCBI taxonomy): Eukaryota > Metazoa > Chordata > Mammalia > Primates > Cebidae > Callithrix > Callithrix jacchus. The sequence continues at coordinate 131,815,457 of NC_133524.1, read as the reverse complement.
CAAAGTCAACAAGGTTAAGTTTATTTTTTCAAAATTTTATTTTTGACATGCAATTCTGCTCTTGTTGCCAAGGCTGGAGTGCAGTGGTATAATCTCGCCTCACTGCAACCTCTGCCTCCTGGGTTCAAGTGATTCTCGTACCTCAGCCTCTGACGTGGCTGGGATTACAGGCATGCACCACCACGCCTGGCTGATTTTGTGTTTTTAATCGAGACGGCATTTCACCATGTTGGTCAGGCTGGTTTCAAAACTCCTGACCTCCGGTGATCCACCTGCCTCAGTCTCCCCAAGTGCTGGGATTATGGGCTGAGCCGCTGCGCCCAGGGGTGAGTTGTTTAATAGACGAACACTGTGGTTAATTACTTCCCCAGCAGACAGGCCACTATCTCTAAAAGCCATTAGAGTATGGAAGGCAGTGCTAAGAAAACAAAGATGAGATGTTACTTGTCTTCCAGATTGGCTTTATCTGGAATTGTGTTCTTGAACAGAAGCTTTAGAGCCTCTATGGGCTGGCAGGTGTCATTAGTAGCTTCCTCTGGTTCCCGTAAATGTGTACTGCAGCCTTTAATTCTGGCCATGTGAACCCTATTGGCTATTCCTTGCAGCTTGACCGCCATCGGGGTGGTTAGTAGTACTTACTAGGGCCCCTGTCATTTTAAAAGAAGTAAAAATCAAACAAACGAACAAAGAAAAGTTGATCTGCCTGGGAGCCTTCCTTCCAAGTTTTCAATAGAACCCCGTCTCCAGGTATGATCGTGGGGATGCCTTCCACTTGTCCACATGAGGGCAGCACCGCATCGCTATATTCCTGGATAGCCTGCTGTATAGGGCTTAGATTTTTTTCCTAAGACAGCAGTTTTGTTTGTTTGTTTGTTTGTTTGTTTGTTTTTAGGCAGCAGAGTGCCATTCTGTCGCCCAGGCGGGAGTGCAGTGGTCCAGTCTCGGCTCACTGCAACCTTCGCCTCTCGGGTTCAAGCAACTCTCCTGGCTCAGCCACCCAAGTAGCTGGGATTAAAGGCCCACGCCTCCATGCCTGGGTCATTTTTGTATTTTGGGGGTTTCGCCATGTTGGCCAGGCTGGTCCGGAACCAGTGACCTCCAGTGATCTGCCCACCTCGGTCTCCCAAAGTGACGAGAGTGCAGCTGTGAATCACCGCGCCTGAGCCCTGGCTTAGATTTTGAATACATTCTGTATTAGACTGGGTTTCTGGTTTGATTAACAGGTCTAAGGTCAGGAAGGGTCTCCCAGAAGTCTTTTCAAACGGACCAAGTTTTCTCTTTTCCTTGGGTGCCACTCGTATTCTCATGAGGGCTATAGGCAACAGAGTGTACCGAGGTCCAGAAGTTCCCTGGCACGGTTTCGCCAGGGTCTGCCTTAAAGTTTGATTAGTCCTATTAACCTTGCGTGAGGAGTGTGGCCTCCATGAGGAGTGGAGATGAAGTTTAATTTCCAAAGCTTGTGCTGTCTCTTGGGTCACAGTTACAAGAAAACAGGGCCCTCCGTCGCTCTGGAAGGAGCAGGGGAGGCCAAATCCTGTTATGAACTCTCGGCAGTGCCTTGGCCACTCCTGTTGCTTTCTCTGTTCTGGTGGGGAAAGCCTCTACCCATTCAGTAAAGGCGTCTACAGAAACTAAAAGGTATTTTAAAACCTGGAAGGAGGGCCTTTGGGTGCAGTGAATTTGCCAGTCCTCACCAGAATAGGTTCCTCACCACTGGACTGAGGTTAATAGAGGAGGGGACCTTTATTGAGGTTAATAGAGGAGGGGACCTGTTTTGTCTGCCCACATGGCAATTTTGAGAGCAAAGTTCACAGGCCGGAGTCACCTTCTTATTGTGGTTGCCAGGCCTTTACCTGTAAGCACATGGTCCATCCAGGTGGTCATAGCGTCCTGCCCCACATGGAGGGAATTATGTACATTTCTAACAATTTTTCATGGGTGGCATTAGCAAGAGCTGCAAATCTATGAGCCTCCAACCCTCAGGATTCAGGGTCTTCTGATTTTCTTGAGCCCATGCTTGTTTTCTATAGTATAGGATCTATTTATATCAGAAGAATGGAGCCAAGCCTGGTAACTCGCATTTGTCCATTTCACCACTTTGGGAGGCTAAGGTCAGCCGATCACTTGTGGTCAGGAGCCCAAGACCAGCCTGGCCGATGTGGCGAAACCCCGTCTTTACTGAAAATACAAAAATTAGACAGGTGTGGTGGCATGAGCCTGTAATACCAGCTACTCCAGAGGCTGAGGCAGGAGAATTGCTTGAGTGAGAGAGGTACAGAATGCAGTGAGCTAAGAGTGCGCCACTGTACTCCAGCCTAAGCCACAGAGCAAGACTCCATCTCAAAAAAAATAAAAATAAAAAAATAAGAAATAAAGGGAATGGGCAGAGAGGAATAAGGCCAGCTGGGCTACAGCTTCCGTGGCTGACCTCCTAACTTCCCTGCCAGCCCTTCCATTGCGCAGTGTGACCGAGGAGTTTCTAAAACTAGCTGCACTTGATGGGGGATGAGGACCTCTAAGGTGTGTCTAAAAGTCAGCTTTAGGGCTTCCTCCACTAGAATGGCAGTGGCTGCGATTGTCCTAGGGCAACCAGGCTATCCACAGGCCATGAAGTCATGTGCTTTGAAACGTAGCCAACTGGATCAGGTGGTTCTCCCAGTTTTTGGTGAGGAGGTCCTGTTTCTCTGCCCCATATAAAGTGCCTGGATGTTCCAAGTCAGGAATTTCCAGGGCAGGAACCTCAATAAGGGCCTTTGGTAATGTCTTGAAATGCCCTCGTTTGTTCTTCTTCCCGTTGTAAGATCGGTGTCGGGCCCTTTAGTGATCTCAGAGCGAGGATGAGCCGTTAGTCCAAATCCAGGAATCAGGATTCTACAGGACCATACATTGCAAGCAAAGTTCTGCGTTGTCTCTTGGTTTGGGAGCTAGGCAACTCTAGTGTGGCCTGTTTGCTTTTTCCTGAGAGCCGCCTTATCTCAGGGATTATAATATACCCTCAGTAAGTTACTCTTTGTTTGGTTAATTGTGCCCTGTTATTTGAAACTTTATATCTGCTTGTTCCAAGAAAATTTAAGACTGTGATGGTATTCTTGTCAGATGTTTCCTCAGCAGGGCTACACATTAAGATGGTATCTGCATAGTGTAGGACAGTGCCTTCCCTAAGCGGTAACTTTCAAAGATCTTTGCCTCGGGCTAGTGCAAACAGATGAGGGCTATCTTGAAAGCCCAGGAGCTATAACGCCCGGGTGTACTGTGCGTGTTCCGTGTATTTGGATCTGTCCACTCAAAGGCAAATAGAAACTGAAAGGACAGGTGCACTGGGATAAAAATAATACGACATCTTTAATGTCTAGTACACTAAACCATTGGCAATGTCCCGGAATTTGGTTCACAAGGTATAAGAGTTCTCTGCTAAGGGATGAAGAGGGTTCCTGCCTCGTTTATGATTCTCAAGTTTTGTGCCGGTTAATATTTCCCATTTGGTTTTGTGACTGGTAGAATGGGAGTATTACAAGGAGATTGTCAGGACGCTTGTAGCCATGCTGTAAGAATCTAGAAATTTAGGGCTCCAATCCTTTCTTTGCTTCTAACATTAGGGAATATTTCTTTTTGTTGGGGTACCTATTGGGGTCCTATAGTTTAATGACCACAGGTTGAGCCCAAAGGGCTCTTGTGAGCACCCTGTCGTTCCAGATGCAGGGTTTACTCGCTCTGAGATTGACAGACATAGAGAGGTGATCTGTTGGCCCTACAGTGAGGACCGTTTGGGAGGGACTGGTGCCTTTGAGTGGTATGATGGCCTCTATGTTATTTAATAATTCTCTGCCTAAGAGCAGGGCAGGACACTCAGGCATAAGTAAGAAAGAGTGTGCCATCAACTGATGTCTATACTGACATGTGAGTAAGGCATTAAAATAGTAAGAACGGGGTAGATTATTGACCCCAGTTATAGTACAACCTTTGGAGGTAAGTGGCCCAGCATGAGAAGTTAATACACAGTAGGAGGCTGGATTATCGTTTAAAAAATCTGTGTTCTTACCTGCCACATCAAGGGTCAGCCAGGGTTCCAGATTGGGGACTGGAATGCTCCCTTCAGTGGGGGCTGTCTGGATCCCTGGGCCCCCTCAGTCTTGACTTAGTGCCATCTCGAGGGAGGATGCCCACTTTCCCCTTCGGGACGAAGGGAAATCCGTTCCCCAGTGGCTGTCTTGTTTATAGACTGGGCACGGCCCAGGGGCAGCTGTGTGCACTTTCTGTCCTGGTGCTCTGATTGCTTGGATTGAAGGCAGGCTCCTTGATGGCTGTTACCCTGTTGGTGATCGGTTTCCAAGCTTTGAGGTTTCTGGGGATGACTTGGAGGTTGCAGGTCACTACTGACAGAAAGAGCTATCATTTTAGCCTGGGCCTCATCTCACCTGTTCTTGCACTGGACTCTGCCTTCCTCCTCAGGCAGATTCCTATTATGAAATACTCAAAAAGCCACTTCTATCAATTGAGACATAGGCGTTTGTGGCCCTAATTATAATTTCTGTGGTTTTCTCCTGAGATCTGGGGTAGACTGGCTAATCAAGTTGGGTCTTGGTAACACTTGGCCTTGAGCAGAGTCAGGGTCTAGGTTAGCATACTTTCGGGAGGCCTCCTCTACGCACCCCTGAAAGAGGGCAGGGTTTTCACCTTTTCCCTGTGCTTCGACTTTCTCATTGTTAACAGGTTTTGTAAGACATCGTCTGACCCTGCCAGGAGGCACTAGACCGTGGAGTCCGTCCCTATTCTTTATTCCTCCAGACCTGTTGTAATTCCAGTCTGGGTCCTGGGAGAGATCAGCAATAGCTGCCCCTTCATGGGTAGCCGGCTGGTCACCTGCCCTGCTATTCATGTATCTCCGACTGGCTAATCAGACTCTCTGCTGTTTCTGTGGAGTGCGGCAAGGGAAAGGACAACTTGTATACCCTTCCACGTTAAGTCAGAGGCCAAAATGAGAGCCTTGAATGTGACGGTCAATGCACTGGGTTCCTCCGAGAACCGGCTGAGGTTTTGCTTGCACTGGATTAGAACATTCACTGAGAATGGAACATGCACTCTAATGGTCCCTTCTTCATTTAGACTTCCTGTAAAGGGAGCAGTTTCTCTGGCCCTGGATGGTATGAAGTCCCACTGCAGGTTATTCCAACTGGGCTAGTTCTTACCGTACAAGGCAAAGGAGAATAAAGAGGAGCATAAGACGGGGGTTGAAATGGTATTACATTCTACACAAGACTCGGATAGGATGGGTGTGCTGGGGACTCAGAAGGAGGTGTGGGCCCCTGAGGGCCCCTATGTGCAGCTGGTGTTGGACCGTGGGCCCTGGGGTCCCTTTCCCTTAATAAAAGATGATCTCCTAGTGCATCTGCGTGGTTTTCTGTCTTACTGGGTTTAAGTCCACGGGTGCTGCATAGAGCTGGGTTCTGTTCTGAGGCCATGAAGACTTGCACGTAGGGAACATCAGACCACTTTCCTGATTTGCACAGAAAAGATCAAGCTGTAGGACAGTGTTGAAGTTCACATTTCAATTCTCTGGCCCTTTTTCATTGTTAGCTGAATTGTATCCAGGCCAAACAGTGTTAGAAAACAAGGTAAGTTTTTTGTTTGTTTGTTTTTTGTTTTTTAGCTCAACTAACCAAATGGCATTCAGGTTTTTAAAACATACAGCCCAGGGATATTTTTAGTGTAAGTAGGGGAGATGGGTCCCAGGGAACCAAGAGAATCATTCAATGAGAGACACATATACCAAAGTCCAGGAGGTTGTGGGTGTCCCCATGAGCCAATCTAGACCACAAAGTGGCACAGGGCACTTGCTTGAATTCCCATGTGACTGAGGCCCTAGGAGGTCACAGGTGTTTGCCATGCGTCATCCTAGGTCTCCCCAGAACTGGACATCTCCAGGCTCAACTGAGGTGGCCCCCACTGCCAGCTGGGGGCCCAGATGTCTCACGGACAAGAATTTCCCTACCTTACTGGTTTACCATTTGTGATGCCCGATTATAATACATAGAATACCTGGATGCAGTCCCTGCAACCAGGCATCTACATGACTGCACCTCTCTTTTTCAGCATAGAAAGTTTGTTGAAGGACAATCTGAAGGAGTATGAAAATGCATAAAGCCTGGAGGGATAGGGACTCTTAACGTGGCCCTAGAAACAGAACGTTTTATAAACAGAAAACCAGATTAGAAAATAAATCACGGTAGCCACTAAGTGGCAGTCAGGTATTTGCAGAGCAACAGCAAACGTCCTGAGTCTGAAATGCGGCCAGAAATATATGACGCTAAGCAGCAGAGTGGCCTGAATATTGAGGGCAACCCACATGGTTCGTATAATTACGAATAGTACAGAAGTAGCAGCCAAAAGGAGAGCGCTACTTATATTCACATAAAGAATCAAAGCGATTTAACAACTTTTCTCCACAACTTCAATGAAACAACACTGGAAAAAGCAGTGATACGCAAGCAGGTAGTCTGGGACTGGTGAAAGGAAACGAAAGTCAGTGCAGCAGGCAAAACTCTACCTGTGTCGCGGCACCAGAAATGCTGACAGCCGCTGTGAGAACTCGGTTCTTGTTTTCTTAGTGCAAGAATTTAACCAAGCGACACACGGCTGAGGAGATGCAGCACAGAACAATTTATTGCAATGGAAAAATAATATTTTCAAATTTAAGTGTAGAAAAGGGAATACACCCTGAGACAGAGAGAATTCAGGGTAGCCTGCTTGAAAGCATGAGACAGTACTGGTTAATACTGGGGAAATTCCCTTTACGGGAGTCTTGTATGAATATTCATAAGGAGGTGGGAAAAGGTGTAGCTAGCAGGCATGTTCAGGGTGGTCCTCTGGGTGCACGTTTGCAGTAGCTGTCCGTGCTCGTTCATACATCACAGGTCTCATTAGTATCTTAACTCTCCACCCGGGATGTGTTTTTGACTATTATAATGAGCAAAGGGTCAGTGTGAGGACAGGTCAAATCGAAACACAGAGGAAATTCCCGAATGAAGATAGCTTTGCCTGAATGCGCTTCACTACAGTGGGGATGCTGAGCCTTATTGGTGTTGATTGTATATGCTCACCACGACTGCTATGTCCCAAGGACGTGGTCGCTTCCTTGACTCCCTATCCTGCCTCACTGTGTTTACGTTATCATACCTTTGTATATAAAAGAATTTACCTCATGAAAGATTGCAAGAAATTATCGAAAGTCCACATGCTTTAAATTTCTAAATTTAGGCGAACTTACAGGTGTGTATAATGTTGTTACAGCTAACCATAGGCCATCATGGGTCTTATTGGTCGTAAAAATTCAAAACGAATATTTAATGTTTCTGGGAAATCGTGCTAAATCTCGTGAGAACCAAACAAGCAAACCGTGTATTCTCCCTTCTTGATTGTACCCCAGATGTAACCAATTCTGAATGAATGTTTCAGACGATAACGCATATTTACATTAACAACCATGTTATAACAATAGAAGAATTTTTTTAACTTCATTGAAATGAAAAGAGTTGGGTAGAGTCTAGTTTATAAAATGATTAACAAATTAGAAGATTCTAATGGCATAAAAGTACTCAGAGCTAGGGATATGATAAGAGAGCACTTACGGCAGGTGTATCAAGAGTACATAGCTGCCGGAATTTATGCAGAAGTAATTATGCCAAATACTAGACTCACTGGGCTCATTTTTTGCATGATTTCAATGAGTATAGGGAAATTCTTGTGTCTGTTCCTAATAATACATTAAAGTATTTCTGGAAAATATATATTTATGTGAAGATATACTGGGCATCAAGATAACAGCAATCGAGACACTAGAAACTAACTAAAGATGGTTATCAACTATTAAAACACAAGACATGAAATGACATAAAACATTATGCCAAGCACCAAGGGGCTTGTCACATGTAGATTACAAAATTTCGTGGAACTTTTTTTGTTTAATAATGTTTTCTGCCAAGTAGAAGCAGTTAATAGAGCTCTATAATTTTTTTAAAACATAAGGAGGCCAGGTGCAGTGACTCAAGCCTGTAATCCAAGCACTTTAGGAGGCTGAGGTGGGTGGATCGCTTGAACCCAGGAGTTCAAGACCAGCCTGGACGACATGATACGATGCTGTATCTAAGAAAATATATAAACATTAGCTACGTGTGCTGGTGCACACATGTAGTCCCAGCTAATAGAGTGCATGAGATGGGAGGATCACTTAAGCCCAAGAGGTCAAGGTTACAGTGAGCTGTGATTGTGCCATGGCACTCCAACCTGGGCAACAGATCAAGACCCTGCCTCAAAAAAAACCCCCAATAACCACACATACAAGAAAGCAAAGCTACATTTGTTTATAGCAAGTGGAAGAAAGAATCTTTGAAAGTATGTTTCATGGAGGTGAAAGTTTCACAAGATAAAAGAATGCATTTCCTTGATTTGAAAACATTGGGAACAGAAAAGTAGAGAAGTTAGAAATGTCCAAATCACCAGCTAAGAATATAGATCTTACTTCAGATTATTTTGGGAAAACTACAATTCAAACAGAAAGTAAGATGTTTACAGATGTCCTAATTTCATAGTAATAATGGAGATATGACAAGGTAAACAGTGTTTGGAATCTTTACATGGAGAAATATTACTTCCTATGAATACATCTGATCTACAAAAGAAGCCACTGATGTAACTTGTAAATATTTGGTTGATAGGTCTTGTAGATTTTCACCTACAATAATTAGTTTGAAGCAGAACCTAGTATCAATACTTTGTAACACATCAACATCAGGTTTGGATCTTGTAAAACTGAGTCACTAATCTCCCTTTGCACAGTCTTATCCAAATTTAGCCCTAAAATTTTTATTAAACAATACCATTCACAGTGGCATCCTGCAAAAGGACTTTCGGTAAGCTGAGGTTGAAAAAAAATCACCTCAGATCATCATTTTGTCAAGAGAAATTGTCACACATGGCAATTCTTCTCACTGAAAACGAGATCAACAAAGTAGTATATTTTCAAAGTATGATGAGTTTGCTTCTATTAGAGCCAGAAAGTAAGATGTTAATAAATTCTATTTGGAGCATAAATAAAAATTCCTATTTAAAATAATGTTGCAGATGGGCCCAGTGTCTCACGCCTATAATCTCAGCACTATGAGAGGCCCAGACAGGCGGATCCCTTGAGTCCAGGAATTCAAGACCAGCCTGGGCAATGTGGCAAAACCATCCCTACAAAATATACAAAAAGTAGCCACGCATGGTGGTGTACACCTGTAGTCTCAGCTACTTGGGAAGCTGAAGTAGGAGGATTGCTCAAACCCATGAGGTTGAGGCTGCAGTGAGCCATATAGTGCCACTACACTGCAGCCTGAGTGACAGAGCAAGACCCTGTCTCAATATATATATATATATATATATATATATATCTATATATATATATATATATACACACACACACACACACACACACATTCATACATATATATATATATACATCATATATATATAATGTATGTATATATATATATGAGAGAGAGAGAGATGGAGAGAGAGAGAGAGAGACAGAAAGAGAGAGAGAGGGTATTTCAATATCTCTGCGACAACTTTAATGCCCTGGAAACACTAATTGTTTAAAAAATTATGAAAACATGTTCATCGAGGTGCACATTTCCCCTGTGCTTCGGGCTCCAGTGTGACCCCGCTCAGCACGAAGTGGGGGCAGGGGAGTACGGCTCTCCACATCCAGGCATGGTGAGCGACTCTTCCTGGAATATAAAAAGGAGAGAAATGGAAGAAGGTAGGGGTGGCTCTGAAAGCAGAGGTTTTCCCAGGCCATCTCAGATGACATCTCACTGTCAACAGCTGTGTCAGAGGACCACCCACACTGCAAAGGGTTTAAAATGGAAAACGGTTTTTAAAAGTATGCCCAAAACAAAATCATTGCTCCAATAGAGAGGAAGAAAGTGGAATGGGTAGTGTGCAGTTAGGTAGCAATGCCTGCCCACGAATGAGACGCTGAACCATGAAATGGATAGACTGTCGGCGAGTTGTAGTGCTGTGATGAAAATAAGGGGCTGAACTCACTGAGGGTCTTACTTTAGACTGGATGACACAATGGTCGCTCCGAGGGAGTGGTATTTAAGGAGAAATAGAAAAGATGACCAGGCATCGTGGCTCACGCCTGTCATCCCAGCACTTTGCAAGGCCAAGGCAGGTGGAGTGCTTGAAACCAGGAGTTCAAGACCAGCCTAAGCAACAGCAAGACTACATCTCTATAAAAAATGTTTAAATAAAATAAAGAAAAATGGACAAAATGAGAAAGACTGATTTGGGCAGAGGAAAGAACAACTGCAAAGGCCCTGCAGAAGACACATCCCTGTCATGTTTGAGGAACAGCAAAGAGGTCAGAGTGGCTTCAGCACAGGGATGGATGGGACAGGAACAGGTAGGTGGCCCCACGTGTGGTTGGGAATATGCAGCAGAGGCCTCACTATGCAAAGCTCTTTTAACGGCACTTTCTGTGATTGCCTCATCACTCCTTCTTGGCTGAAAGGTCTAAGATTATGGTTTGGGTTTTTGTGTTTTGGCCTCCATCCACAATATCCATCCTGCCCATCACGGAGTTGAGACGGCCAAGGCAGAAGCCCATGATTCCTCCAGTTCCTCCAGAAGCCTCAGCTTGGGACTGGTTTTTCTGCCAACCTGCTAGCTGATGCACAGGGGATGAGGCCTCAGCCTGCGCTCACAGCATTCCCTAAAGCACTTCTCTTTAGAGTTGGCCCGGCTTCTTGGGACTGCGCTTCTGCTCAGTTTCCTTGACCAGTGCCTCTGGACCTTGTAAAATCTGGGGTCCACCAAACCTTTCATGAATTTTTCTAAATTCTGGAATTTCTATAACCTTGCAAATATTATTCCACTGGAGGCCCAAACCTGCTCATTATGTCTCCTTTTTCTTACCTGTTTCTTAAAGAGATTGGCCAGGGAGAACCACCTGGATTGTACTCTTCCAGTAAGCTTGCTTGTTGGGATCTCAGCTGTCCGCTTAGGAAACACAATATTGAGGACCTAGGACCTGCCATCAAACTCTGGCCTTGTAGATGACAGATTCCCGTGTCCCCTGGGCACTGGCCCATCCTAAATCCTTCTTTCCAGTTCAGAAAAAAACCCACAGTGTCCGTGAAGAGCAGATGAAGAATGGCCAAACACAAATGGAGAACGTCTCGTGAAATGTTCTATCAGGGCTTATGAGTACGGCAGGAGCTGGCATCCCAGCGACGATTACCAGGCATCTGTGTGTGTGTGTTTATTAGTTGCGGTGTCCTCCTTGGTTTCCATATGCATGTGTAGTATCATGAAGGGAATAAGGTGGTTTTGTTGAATTATCTTTCCTGGTCCCAATTTGGGGGGATTTAGATCATTATATGGTGTATTCTCCTGCTTTATGGGATAATTTCCCAGAACCTTAGTATCAGTGGGATATACAAGTGGGGTGGACATAAAATGCACTTACCTCACAGCTCAACCTCTTCCTTTGGTTTCCAGATGCTATCATCAATCATCAATCACATCCTCTCTTGGTGAAGAGAGGATGCAAAATAGCCAATCCAACATGATAATTTCTTGTCAACTATTCCACCAAGGCTAGGTCATATGGCAGCAGCTGGTATTCCATCCATGAGTACCAGGGTTCAGTGAATGCTTACCAGTTATACTATCGTACATGGTTTCCGTATGCATGCAGTGTCATGCAGGAAAGAAGGTGGTTTTGTTTTATTATCTTTTCTGACGTATATTTGAGGGGCCCCAGACCACCACCTCACATAGCCCCCTGCTTTATGGGATGATTTCCTAGAAGCTGAGCATCAGAGGGACATACCTGTGGCATTGACATAATGCACTTCACTCGCAGCTGAGACTTCTCATTCAATTTCCAGATGCTACTGTGTCTCACAATATCTGTATAGAGAGAATGTAAAATGGCCAACCGCAACCTGATCATGTCTTGTTTACTGGTCCGACACAGCTTATTTGTATGGCAGCAGCTGGTATTCCGGCCATGAGTACCAGGGATCTTTGTATGTTTGCTTATAAGTTGTACTTTCTTACTTGGTTTTCATATGCATGCACAGTGCCTTGAAGGGAGTAACGTGGTTTTGTTGTATGATCATTTCTGGCCTAAATCTGAGGGCTCTCAGATCAGCAGCTGATAGATCCTCCTGATTTATGAAATAATTTCATAGAAACTGGGCATCAGAGGGATGTACTTGTGGTTTGGCATAATGCACTTACCTAAGCGCTCAACCTCTTCCTTTGGTTTCCAGATGCTACCATCTTTCACAATGTCCATGAACAGAAGATGGAAAATGTCCAACCAGCACCTGAGAATGTGTTGTTGACTTTTCCATCAGGGCTTAAGATGGCAGCCACTGGTATTTCATCGATGAGTACCAAGGATCCAAGTAATTTTGTTTGTTAGTATTACTGTCCTACTTGGTTTTCATATGCATGCATACTATCAAAAAGGGTAGGAAGTGGTTGTGTTGTATTAACTCTCCTGGCCTCAATTACTACTTGCAATAGCATAAGCATTTCTACATATCTAAGGTTTCAAATCCTGTTTTATGAAACAAGTCATTTGTTATCCCTGAAGTTTTAAATTGATATATTTAATACAAGCAAGTAGAAGGAGGGGAATGATGAAAATTAAAGTAGAAGAAAATCAACAACAACAAAAAAACAACAAAGAATGAAATCAAAAGTTGGTTCACTGAAAAGGTGAAAAAAAAAACAACAACCATTTAGCTTGACTGACCAAGAAAAAACAGAAAACTATACAGATTCTGACAATCAAGAATAGAAGGGGGTATATTAATACTGACCTTATAGAAATCAAAAGGAATACATTCTGAACAACGTTCTGCCAAAAATTAACTTGGACAAAATAGAAAAGTTCCTTGAAGACAAATTACTGAAATAGGACTATAGCATAAAAAGGGATTTAATTAGTAGTTTAAAATCTCCCCACAAATACAAGCCAAGCCAAGGTGGCTTTGCTTGCAAATTCTACCAAACATTTAAGGAAGAAATAATACCAACACTTAGCGATGTCTTCAAGAAAATAACGGAGGAAGAAACACTACTTCATTCTGTGAGGCCAGTATTACTCCGTTATCAAAGCCGGACAAATATATCACAAGATATATATGCCTGGCAGCTCCAAATTCATTCTTTTATCCCGCAGAGTGAGAAGGTTCTGCGTTCCTCTGCCTATGTGCGCGGTGCAGTTGATACAGAAGGCCGCCGTTAGAGGGCGCCAGAGTCAGCGAAGGGGAGCGGTCCTCTTCCTCGGTCTGTCTGGGCTGGCGCGCTTGGTCCTGCTGCGTTCGAGGCTTCTCCTCTGGACTCTGGTGCCCCCAACAGGTTCCCAGTGGCCGGCAGCTTCCCTTCCTTCCGTCTCCCTTGGTCACTACGGGATCTGTGCTTCTGGTGAGACGCGACCCATGCACATCACTCCCAGGTGCCCTAGGGGGCACATTTCCCACAGTTCTCAGAGGGCACTTTTCTAGAAAGCTCAACCGGGGGGGAGGCGCCACAACAGTTTCACTGCCATTTTGTGATGTGACGCTTCCGCTTCTCTGGCAAGGTCAGGGCTTCAGGACTGTGAGTGGAGCAGTTTTTCCCTGAATGCTTTCATTTCACCCCGGAAAGGCTCCTTTGTCCTAGGAAAGCCTCTTTTCTGGGGTGCTCTCCGTCGGGTGTGTGGTACGGATCACTGGGCTATGTGTTCCCGCTCTGAGGACACCGCCGTGGGGGAACATTTTCCTTGGGCATCCAGTCTCAGCTATGTTGTGGGACTGGGGGGTTTTCTCGGGGGCTCTCTCTAGGTGATGCGAGGGACTTTTTCTGCTGAAATCACCTGAACCAGGACATAGGGATCCTGCCTTGGTTGCCTGTGTCAGCCTCGGGTTTAGGGGTGTGTCTTCCCCGCTCAGTCGCAGCCCTGAGGGGAGACTCTGCCTTGTGGACTCTGCCCGTGCTCATGGGCCGGGGTGGGGGTGTCTGTGCCCCAGACGCACTATCACCTCTCTGTGGGGTCACTGTCGTGGGCTTTATCTCAGCCCGCGAGGGACTCTTTTCTTCGAGTGCTGATGTCCTCTGTGGGGCGCATTTGTCTTTGGATGTTGCTCATGCTCAGCTAAGATGTGTTGGCCTTTCTTGGGTTCTGCTCGTCCCGGATGGGGATGCTTACCAAATGCTTTCCCTTGGTGCTGGTTTTTTTAATTATCTGTGGGTGCTGTCTCCCGGTGCTGCGGGGGAGTGGGGTGCTTGTTCCTTGGATTCTCTAAGCCTACAGTGGGACACGGGGAGCTCTGTGTCGGCCATGAGGGAGGCCACCTGACCCTGGGAGCTCTGTCTCGCCCCGGATTGGGGTGCTTTTCCTCCATTGGTTGATCTCAGTTCTGAAGGAGCTCTTCCCCGGGGTACTATCTGACCTTTCAGCCACAGCCTGGAGTGTCTGTGTGGGAGTCGGTGTACAGAAATATTCGAAGATTGTGCCACATTCACACACTCGCTGTACAGTTAATCTTTCATTCCAGTTGCTCTGAAGGGTGTGCAGTGGTCTCTCCTTATGTCTGCACTTGAATTTCTCTGCTGATTGAGAATGAGCGCATCTTTTTAAAAATTGTTTTAATTAATTAATTTATTTACTGTTTATTTATTGATTGATACTTGTTTTTGTTTTGAAATGGGGTCTCCCTCTGCCTCCCAGGGTGGATACAGCAGCACTTCCACCTCCCGGGCTCGAGCAATTCTTGTGCCTCAACCTCTGGAGTACCTGGGACTACAACCGTGCACCGCCATGCCCGGCTAATTTTTGTATTTTTTTACGCAGAGAGGGGTTTTGCCAAGTTGCCCTGGCTGGTCTCCAACTTCTGGCTTAAGCGATTCACCTGCCTCAGCCTCCCAAAATGCTGGGATTACAGGTATGAGCCACCAATCCCAGCTATTTATTAATGGTTTGGGAGCACGTTTTTATGTATTTATTGTCATTTAACTGTGCCCTTTAGGAAGTTCCTTTTCCAGCCCCTACCCCCAAATTTTACTGAGATGTTTGTACTTTAAAAATGGATTTACATATTTTCCGGATTTCAGTTATACACACATACACACAGGCATATATGTACATAGATAGAATACACATATAATTTTAATGTCTTCTATAAATCTGTTTTGCTTTTACACTGTCTTGATAAAGTGTTTTTGATGAACAGACTCTTAATTTTATTACTCAGTGTGTTATTTATGGCTACTGCTTTTTATTATTTTAAGAAAGATCTTTGCCTTGCCCAATGCCATGACGATTATATTCTGTTTTCTTCTAGGTTTCAAATTCATCTCAAATAAATTCTCGTTGAATGGAGTAAAGCCAGAGTCTGGGTGTGTTTTACGTGTTTATTAGAGTCATATATAAATGTGACTGTCATGAAGTGTGTATTCAGCTCCCCCTCAAGTTTTATTGGGATGTTTGTTTCTTAAAAATTGAAGTGTAGTTCTGGATATGTTGTGTATTCCACTCGTTTTTTGTCATACATACATACATAGATACGTATATATATGTGTGTGTGCTTGTGTGAGTGTGGTTAATATATATTTTTACATATAACCTATACAATCTAATCTATGATATGTAATCTACAAATATGCTTTGCTTTTTCACTGTCTTAGTAGTGTCTTTGGAGGAACAGACATTTTCCATTTAATTATGTCAAATTAAAGAATTCATTCTTTATGGTTAGTGCTTTTGTATCCTCATTAGAAACATCTTTGCCTGTTCTATAGTTGTGAAGATAATATCTCAAGTGTTTTACTAGATTGTCTCTCCATCTTTAATAATGTTTTTTGGAGCGGATGAGATAAGAGTCAAGGTTTATATTTTCCCTGCATTTATAAAGTGCATTTATTAAAAGCACAGCCCTTTCCACAATGATTTACAGAATCTCCTTTGTGGTAAATCTCGCTCTTTTGTGTTTCCAGACTCTGTGTCCTCTTCCTTTGGTGTATTTGTCTGTCATTGCTCCAATACTACACTGTTTTAATTACTCTACCCTTACAGTAAATCTCATATTTAGTAGTGCATATCTACCAAATTAGTTCTTCTTCTTATAGATTGTCTTGGCTTTTCCAAATCTTTAATTCCCATATACTTTTTTCTTTTTCATTTTTTAAGACAGAGTCTCACTCTGTCACACAGGCTGGAGTGCAGTGGCACGATCCTGATTCACTGCAACCTCTGCCTCCTCAGTTCAAGTGCTTCTCCTGCCTCAGCCTCCCGAGTAGCTGGGACTACAGGAATGAGCCAGCACACCCAACTAATTTTTCTGTTTTTAGTAGAGACGGGGTTTCACTATGTTGGTCAGTATGGTCTCAGTCTCTTGATGTCGTGATCAGCCTGCCTCAGCCTCCCAAAGTGCTGGGATTACAGGCTTGAGCCACCGCGCTGGCAATTCCCATATACTTTTAAAAAAACTATCAGCTCGTCAGTTTTTGGAAAATTTATTTTACATGGTGGAATTTTAAGGAAGATTGGCATGATCATTCAGGGAGAATTAACAGTAACATCTCTTAATAATGTCTTCCATTCCATGTAAAGAATACTTTTTCCATTTACTGCAGCCTTGAATTTCTCTCAGTGATGTTTTATAATTATTGTGTAGTGCTCCAGCACATCTTCATTAGATTTATTCCTAAGTATTTGATGTTTCTGGTGCTGTTTTTAATGACATTTGAAATTTCATATTCTAACTATTTGTTTCTATTAGTTATAAAGAAATACCAGTGGTTTTTATTATATCTAGTAACTTGACTAAGTTTGTTTATTAACCCTAATGATTTTATTCTTTTACATTGTCTATGTACAGAACAGTGTTGTATGTGAATAATAACAGTTTCATTTCTTTCCAGTTTTTAAACCTATTATGTCTTCCTGATGCCACTGCACTTCTTAGATTCTCCAGTAAATTGCTGAATGGATAGTTGATATTTTTGTCGTGTTTCCAAACTCAGGGAGAAAATACTGATATGTCACTATTAAGTATGGTATTTACCATGATTTTTTGTGTGTGCATATGCTTACCACCATTAGAAAGTTGCTTTCTTTTCTAAGTTACTGATGGTTTTTGTCATGAATAAATGTTAAACATTGACCCATCTATGAAAATAATCCTGTGGTGTTTCCCTGTTTTTTTTTTTTTTTTTTTTTTTTTTTTTTTTTTTACTTTTTGTTAATGTGGTGCATTGCATTTATTGATTTTCAAATGTGAAATCAATCTCGCCTTTCTGCAATATGTTTGACAATGGTTGATGAACGTTGTTTCTAAGTACTATTGCATTTTGTTCGCTAAACTTTTGTTTAGAATTCTTGTGTTTAAATTCAGGGTGATCTTGGCTTGTAGTTTTGGCTTGATCTTATCATTTACTTTTTTTCTAAAGTCCTTGTCAGATGTTGTTACCAGGTTTGTATCAATCTCCTAAAATGAGGACAAAGAAAAGGAATCCCTTTTTCTAACAACGGTTGATACAAATTGATTTATAATCTTCAAAGAGTTAATAATAGTTTAATCTACATTTGGTTGATGGTCGCTGCCTATTCTGCAATCATTCTCATTGATTTTGATTAAACTATCTTCCTTCTTTTTAACTTAGCATGCATTAAAAATAGGTTTCTTTTCATGAGAACAGAGTGTTTCTTGGGGCTTGGTAAATTTTGGCTCATGATTAAACGTCAAATTAATGATTCACATTCTTGGTTGGATACACATATGCAGACTGTTTGCCATTTGGTGATTGTTAGATTTTTGTCATGAGTGGGAGGCGTTCATTGATATATTTCAGGAAACCATGACCCATAAAGGAGAGAAGGTGGCTGTAGAACCTGAAAATGTGTTTGAACGTCCCAGGGAATCTGACAGTCCTTCATATCAGAAAAGGCAGAAGATGGCCCTGTCGGCACGGACAGAAGGAGCAGGAGACGGTGGTATTGGACGCTCTGCCATGTCTACGGAAAAGGGTAAGTCAGCCTGTCCTCGCCTCCTTTTCGTGCTGTATCCAGTGCAGCTGGCCTCCTGCCTCTTACCCTCCTGTCCTTGTCAAGGTCAACAGTTTTGGCTTGCATTGCCATAAATTTTACAACAGCATTTGACAGTTGTTCCCTTGCTCCTTCATGGAAACCTTCTAGGATTTCCATTTTCCACAATGTGTACTTTTAAAATTTTCTTATCCTTACTAGTGAGCCCCTGTTTTCTTTTTTCTTTTCTTTATTTTTGAGACAGAGTTTCAGTCTTGTCAGCAAGGCTGGAGTGCAGTATTTCAATCTTGGCTCACTGCAAATTCTGTCTCCCAGTTCAAGTAATTCTCCTGCCTCAGCCTCCCGAGTAGCTGAGATTACAGGCACCTGCCAGCATTCTCAGGAAATTTTTGTATTTTTGGTAGATATGCGGTCTCACTATGTTGGCCAAACTTGTCTCGGACTCCTCTCCTCAGATGATCCACCGATCGCAGCCTCCCAAAGTGCTGGGATCACAGGCATGAGCCACCACTTCCGGCCCCTATCATTCGTTTTTTCTACCTTTCTTTTTCTTCTCTTCTCTAAACACTGTAAACATTCCTTGAATCCCAGCATTTCTCTCTCCTTCTATTCCACTTTGCCATGATGAGTCACTGAGCTACTGTGCTATCTCCATGTCTCCCATTATTGCCCCCATCTAACGCACACCCTCCAGCCCTGCAGCCAGGTCATCGTGTTGGCAGGTAAATGACATCATGCCACATCACTCCTGAAAATCCATCCCCAACTCTCCTAAGCACTCAGAACAGACCGTAAACCAGCTTTGGTCTGCGAGGCCTTCTTCACCCTCTACTAACACGGGTCCTATTCATCTCCTGGCTCTCTCTGCTTATCTCCTTCACTCCATAGTGCCCGGTCCATCCTCACTACAGCCCATACCCTTAGACTCATTGCAGCCTGGAAATCCCCCTCTGCCTCTGCACAGGTAGCCCCACTTCTTCCTCCAATCCCTGCCCAAGGGCACCTCCTGAGAAGGCCCTGCCCAACCAGCGGCAGCTCCTGGGGCTCCCTCTGCTGCTGTCTCCCACAGGCCTGTGGATGTCTTCCCCACCACCAGCCTAACGCTGCTTTCTTTCATTTCCTCATTACGTATGTACTGTCTGACTGCCCCTTGAGGGTGTGAACTCCACAAGGGCAGAGAACTTTGCTCTCTGGGCTGTTTACTACTGATCCCTAGATCCTGGCATGCTGCCTGCCACAGACAATGAAGAAATGAAAGAGGTGACAGACCTGGAGTGAAAGGAAAGTCACTTTTCTGAGGCAGAAAAAAGAAAGAGGAAGATCATATGCTAAACGGGATTTTAGGTGATGAGTGGGTATAGAACTTTCAGCATTAACAGCTGCCTATATTTTCTCAGAATATATTTGACATAGCGAGGAGACAGGTTGAGGTGTATCCAAGTTTTCCGGCTTCCAGCTGAGTAAAGCGTGGCAGTTTGTATGTGAACCTGAAAAATCATGATATCAAGTGAAACTTGCTGCTTTCAACTTATAAAGCATGACAAGCTGACACTAACAGATGAGTACCAGGGACCTGTGAATGTTTGTTAGAGTTATACTGTCTTACTTGGTTTCCATATGTATTTATAGAGCCAGAAACTAAGAAATGGTTTTATTGTTTTATGTGTCCTGGCCTCAATTCATCAGGCCTGGGATTTCCCCCTGGTATACCTCCCATCTATGAAATAAATAATTCCCTAGAAACTGAGGAGCACATAGATATACCCAGAGGGGTGATAAAAGACACATTTCCCACAGCTCAACTTCTCAGTTTGGTTTCCAGATCTGTCGTTCGTGATGTCTATGTGGAGGGGAAAGAACATGGTGAAACTCCAACTGATGGCTTTTTGTCAAAATTTGTTCCACCAGAGCTTAAGGTAGCAGTTGGTATTCCAGCCAGCCAACTGGATTCTCGGATTGATGACTTCACTGGCTTCAGCAAAGATGGGCTGGTGCAGAAACCTGGTAGAAATGCACTTGTAGAAAGAATCATTACCAGCAATTTCTCTGCAGATGACCTAAAATGCAGAGAAATACTCCCTTTTCTAAAAAGCCGAGAAGAAATTAGTGCTGATATAAAATACCAGTTAGTGAAGGAAATTCAATGCTTTGGACAAAGTAAATAGTATAAGAATGTCTGTTTTAAAAAAAATTGAGGAAGTCTCCCTTTCTTTAATTCAGAAGATATGCATGTTGTCTGTTGAGGCTAATTCCTTGCCAGAGTTGAGTTTACCCATAATTTATGGTAATTCGTCTTTTGACTAAAGCACAGTACACCTTTTCTTTCTCTTTTCTCACCGGGTTATGGTTTACAAGACTTTCATTCATAGGTAGGTGCAGGTGTCTTTTTTTATTTTTTAGATTTTGTATGTGCAGGTATCTTGATTTAAGCATTTAAAACATTTTAGCCCATGAAGCAGGATTAGTGAGGTATAGGTTAAGCAAGATTCACTTCTATTCTTCTTTGTATTTGATAATACTCAAGTTTTTTTTTTAACATCTTCAGAATATGAAAAAATCTTCAAATTGCTTGAAGGAGTGCAAGGACCTATAGAAATCAAAAAACAATTTTTTGAATCCAACATCAAGGAAGCAGCAAGGTAGGTAGAGACAGGAACTGTCCAATTTCTTTAAGCACTCGGGTCCAACACAGTACTGGCGGTGAGCATGGGGGAACGGCCTGTGCCTTGAATTTCTCAAACCTTGGCCCTCACTTATACTTACGTCTGTCTCCACAATTACTTAGGTTAATGTCGTCTGAATCTAACTCATTCTTTTAAGCCTATGGAGAATTCAATCTCACCATAGTCTGAGGTAGACATTGTCCCTCAACTGACACTCTTTGTATTTGCTAATTACCTCTTTTTAAGAAATGTGTGTACGTACATAGCAGATGCATATATTTCTGGGGTATATGAGACATTGTGATACAGACAACAATGTGTAATAAACACATCAAGGTAAATGGGGCATCTATCACCTCAAGCATTTATTTTTTGTGTTACAGATAATCCAATTATACTCGTTATTTTTAATGTACAATTAAATTATTACTGGCTGTAGTCACCCTGTCATGCTATCAGATAGTTTGTACGTATTAATCATCTGTAGTTCCGACCACCCCACTAACCTTCCCAGCCTCTGGCAGTCCTCCATTCTACTCTCTATCTCCATTAGTTCAGTTTAAAATTTTTGCTCCCACAAATAAGTGAGAACATGTGAAGTTTGTCTTTTTGTGCCTGGCTTATTCCACTTAACGTAATGACCTTCAGTTCCATCCATGTTGTTGCACAAGACTGAATCTCATTCTTTTCTATGGCCGAACAGCACTCCTTTGTGTCTATGTACCGCGTTTTCCTTACCCATTCAGCTGTTGGTGGACACTTAGGTTGCTTCCAAAACTTGGCTACTGTGGACGGGGCTGCAACCAACACGGGAGTGCAGATATCTCTGCGGTGTACTGACTTCCTTTCTCCTGGGAGTATACCCAGCAGTGGGATTACTGGATCATATGATTGATCCATTTTCAGGTTTTCGAGGAACCTCCAAACTGTTCTTCATAGTTGTCATAGTAAATTATATTCTCAACAAGAGTGTATGAAGCTTCCCTTTTCTTCACACCCTCGCCAGCATTTGTTATTGCCTGGCTAGACTACCCCTTACCATGCAGGTGCATTTCTGTCTCCATGCTGACTGTTACTTCATCCTTCTATCTCCCACAGTGCTTCCTACAGCATAGGTTCTTTGGCTCTCTTTTGGTTAATGACACGTCTCTTTCTTTTCAGGTATGTGCGTGGAGACTTAATTCCGCACCTTGAGAAGAAACTGTAAGAAATGACATCTGGCTACTTGTCCAAGAAGGAACATCAGACCCTAAATGCATAATCTCTTTAATGATTGAGGAGAAAAGAGGATCAAATTGCTGTTTTTTACAATAGAGTAGGATATGGCTGAAACCTCCTAGCATGTGTTAGTGAATAAAATGGCCTCCCAGAGGCTAAGAAATTTCTGTCAGTAAACGTTGGTCTTTTTCCCTAAGCATTTCATTTGAAAGGATAACTTATTTGTTGGTTTGTTGATTTTCCCACCTGTGCTGGCAGACATTATTGACCCATCAAGTAAATACTATTACAGTCGTGGTTTCTGCAGCAGCCCACATTGCTGTAACTGTTATTTATAACTGCCTTCTTTCACTACCCATTTCTCTTTCCCTTTGCCCTAGCGAAAGCATGTCAGCTGCTCGTGGTGCTTGGCCTGGCAGAATGACTCAAACCTTCATTACTGAACAGTCTGAACCATTAGATGTCCTGCCTAGATGGGGTTGCTGTAAGTTTTCATTAACTCTAATCATAAAACATGGGAGTACTAAGAAGCTCTCTAGACATATCAGACATACTGTTCCTTAGCCCATGGTGTAGTAGGAACCCAATATTCATTTTTCTTTCCATCACCCGAGCCAGTAGCAGTCCCCCTACTTTGTCTCTTGGTTGAGAGGAATGAAGAGTTCAAAGCGGTCAGCTTGCAGACACAACTTTCATTTGCTGTAATTTCCATTAACTCTAATCGCAAAACACAGGAGGACTAAGAAGCTCTCTAGACATATAAGACATGCTCTTTCTTAGCCTCTGGTGTAGTAGGAACTCCATCTCCCTTTGATTGTCATTTTCCGTCACCCCAGCCAGTAGCGGACCCCCTTCTTTGTCTCTTGTTTGAGAATGAACTTTCCAAAGGGATCAGCTTGCAGACACAACTTTCATTTCAATGGAATGATTTTTTGATCCGCTATTGAAAAAAAAAATCTCTCAATTTGTAACTAAGATCTCTAGTCCAGCAGAGCCAAATGTTTGCAAAAAGCAAAATTTTACTACTAGATACCCAAAAGTAATAGTGAGAGGAGGCCCTCATCTTGCCTCTTTCATTCTTGAAGACATAGATGTGGCTATAGAAAAATAGCTCCATATACTTGATGCTGGGATACAGCATTGCCACCTCCTAGACTGTTAGCCAAGACCCTTAAGGCATTACCACAAAGCTGGAACTACAAGTCAGGCTTTAGAAGATCATTCCACGGTCCACTTGAGCCCGCCACTTCAGGATGGTGAAGTACATCACGAGACTAGTCTAATTGGCTACCATAGGCCTATTGCCATACTTCATTTCCTGTAAAGTGAGATTCCTGTTTAAAACTAGTACAGTGTGGGATACCACGATGGTGGACACAGCATTTCCTAATACCACAATGTTTGTTTTCTTGAAGTACCATAGGTGAGAATGAAAATCCATATCCAGAATAAGTGTCCATTTGAGCAAATCAAAGTGATGCCCCTTCAATTGTGGAAGCAGATTCAAGTAATCACAGTGCTATCTGGAAGCGGACAGACCACTCTGGGACATGGTTTCATGTTGGGGACTCAGTGTTCGTCTCTGCTGCTGGCAGATTGAATAGCGAGCAGTGGCTATACTGACATAGACCTGGTAAATGAAAGTTGATATTACCAAGACCATGGATATCCTCTATCTCAACCACCATAATCATGATGCACTGTTACTCTTTATAATATGGAAGGGTGCACCTAAGGAAGTCTGGAGGTGATTGATGATAGCATCTGGAAACCAAAGGAAGAGGTTGAGCTGTGAGGTAAGTGCATTTTATGTCAACCCCACTTGTATATCTCACTGATACTCAGTTTCTAGGAAATTATCCCATAAAGCAGGAGAATACACCATATAATGATCTAAATCCCCCCAAATTGGGACCAGGAAAGATAATTCAACAAAACCACCTTATACCCTTCATGATACTACACATGCATATGGAAACCCAGGAGGACACCGCAACTAATGAAAGAACACACACAGATGCCTGGTAATCGTCGCTGGGATGCCAGCTCCTGCCATCTAATAAGCCCTGATAGAACATTTCACGAGACATTCTCCATTTGTGTTTGGCCATTCTTCCTCTGCTCTTCACGGACATTGTGATTCATGATAGATTGTGGAAACCAAATGAGGAGGTTGAACTGTGAGTTAAGTGCATTATGTCAACCCCACAAGCATATCCTTCTGATGGCCAGTTGCTGTAAAATTATCTAAGAATGCAGGAGAGCATATGCCAGGCAGCCATTGGATACCCCTCAAATTGAGGCTAGGAAAAAATATACAACAAACCAACCTTCTACCCTTCATGAAAATATGCCTGTTTATTTGGAAACCAAGTAGGACGGAACAACTAAGAAGCAGACATACACAGATCCTGGTCCTAGTGGATGAAATTCCAGCTGCTGCCATATCACCAAGCCATGGTGGACCAGTTGATAAGATGTTATCATTTTGGGGTTAGCGGGTTTCCATCCTCTGTCAAAGAAAATGTTTAAGCTGTGAGGTAAGTACATTATGACAACCCCACTTGTATATCCCACTGATGCTCAATTTCTAGGAAATCGTCCCATGAAAGTGGAGGATATGCCAGGTGGCCATCTGAAACCCCTCAAATTGAGCTCACGAAAGAAGGTACAACTGAACAACCTCCTTCCCTTGATGACACTATGCATACATATGAAAACCAAGTGAGACTTTCCAACATACACAAACATACACAGATCCTTGGTACTCATGGCTGGAATACCAGCTGCTGCCATGTTAATACACCCTGGTGGAAAAGTTAACAAGATGTTACTAAATTGCAGTTGGGCATTTTCCATCCTCTCCTCACGGATGTTGTGAGTCGTGGTAGCATCTGGAAGCAAAATGACCAGGTCAAGCTGTGAAATAAATGCCTTATTTAAACACACAGGTATACTCTTCTGATGCAGAGCTTCTAATAAATTATTGCATGGAGGAGGAGGACATGACGGCAGTGTTCTGAGACCCCTCAAATTGCACTTAAGGAAGAGAATAAAACAAAACCACTTTCTCCCCTTTATGACACTATGAGCGGATTTGGAAAACAAGTAAGAAAATCCAACTAATAAGAGAAGATACACAGTTATATGGTACTCGTGGCCAGAAGAGCAGCTCCTGCCATATTAGTAAGCCCTGAAGGAACATTTGACTACATGTTATGCGGTTGCGGATTTGCCATTTTCCATCCTCTCCTCATGGACATTGAAATGGACTATAGCATCTGAAAACCAAATGAAGAGGTTGAGCTGTGATGTACGTGCGTTATTTCAACCACACAGGTACATCCCTCTGATGCTGAGTTTCTAGGAAATTATCAAAGAGAACAGGGGTGGATATGCCAAGTTGCCCTCTGATACCCTTCATATTGAGGCTAGGAAAGTATATACCACAAAATTACCCTCTACCATCGAAGAAATTATGCCTGCTTAGGGAAACCGAGTAGGACAGCACAACTAAGAAGCAGACATACACAGATCTCTGGTCCTCCTGGATGAAATTCCAGCTGCTGCCATATTACCAAGCCCTGGTGGAGCAGTTGACAAGACGTTATCAGGTACTGGTTGGCTGTTACTTCTCTTCTCTTCACGGACGCTGTGCGTGACTGCAGCATCTGGAAACCAAATGAAATGGTTGAGCTGTGAGTAATTTGCATTATGTAAACCACACAGGCATAGCCCTCAGATGCTCAGCAGCTAGGAAATTATCACTTGGAGAAGAATATACCAGGTAGCAATCTGAGAACCCTAAAATTGAGGCCAGGAAAGATAGTACAACAACACTAGATTCTGTCCTCATGACACTATGCATGCATATAAAAAACAAGTAGGACATTATATCGAGTGAACAAACATACACTGATCCCTGGTACTCATGGATGAAACACCAGCTGCTCCCATATTAATAAGTGCTGGGGGAATAGTTGAGAAGACATTATTGTGTTCTGCTTCAGCATTTTTAATCTTCTCCTCGCGGACGTTGTGAGTGATGGTAGAATCTGGAAAGACAATGAAGACGTTAAGTTTTGAGTTAAGGTCATTATGTCAGCCCACAGGTATATCCCCCTGATGATCAGTTTCTAGACAACTATTTCAAAAAGCCAGAGAGGATATGCCAGATGGGCATCTGAGAACACTCAAATGTGCTCACGAAATATAATACAACAAAATCACTTTCTCCTACTCAGGACACTAGTCATACCTATGAAAACAAGGTAGGATAGTACAAAGGAATAAGCAAACATACACTGATTCCTGGTGCTCATGGCTGGCAGAACAGCTTTGGCCAAAAATGTAAGTGTTTGTAGAACAGTCAACAAGTCGTTATTAGATGTTGGTTGCTTATTTTCCAGCTCCTCTTCACGGAAATTTTGAGTGATGGTAGCATCTGAAAGAAAACCAACTGAAGAGGTTGAGCTGTGAAGTAAATACATCATGTGAACTGCACAGGTATATCCCTCTGATGATCAGTTTCTAGGTAATCATCAAAAAAAGCAGGGGTGCATATGCCAAGTGGACATCTGATAACCCTCAAATTGAGGCTACTAAGGTATTTACAACAGAGTTACCCTCTACCATTCATGAAATTATGCCTGCTTAGGGAAACCGAGTAGGGCAGCACAACTAAGAAGCAGACATACACAGATCTCTGGTCCTCCTGGATGAAATTCCAGCTGCTGCCATATTACCAAGCCCTGGTGGAGCAGTTGACAAGACGTTATCAGTTGCTGGTTGGCCATTATTTATCTTCTCTTTACGAACATTGTGAGTGACTGCAGCATCTGGAAACCAAACAAAGTGGTTTTGCTGTGAGGTAAGTGCATTATGTCAACTACATAGGTTTACCACTCTGATGGGTAGTATCTAGGAAATTATCTCATACAGAAGAAAGATATACCAGCTAGTAATCTGAGAACCCTAAAATTGAGGCCAGGAAAGACAGTAAAACAACACTACATTCTTTCCTGCTTACACTATGCAAGCATGTGGAAACCAAGTAGGACAGTGCACTGAGTGAACAAACTTACACTGATCCCTGGTCTTCATGGATGAAACACCCGCTGCTGCCATATTAATATGTGTAGGGGAAACAGTTGGGAAGACTTTATTGGGTGCTCCTTCAGCATTTTTTATCCTTGCCTCATGGACAGTGTGAGTGATGGTAGCATCTGGAAACAAAATGAAAAGGTTTAGATTTGAATTAAGTGCATTATCTAAACCCCACATGTATATCAGCCTGATGCTCAGTTTCTAGAAAACTATTTCATAAAATCAGAAATGATATGCCAGATTGCCATCTGAGAACACTCAAATGCAGCTCATGAAAGATAATACAACAAAATCACCTTCTCCCATTCAGGACACTAGGCATGCCTATGAAAACCAAGTAGGATAGTCCAAATGAATAAGCAAACATACACTGATCCCTGGCGCTCATGGCTGGGAGACCAGCTGTTGCCAAATAAGGAAGTCCTTGGAGAACAGTTGCCAAGACGTTACTAGGTGTTGGTTGCTTATTTTCGGTCTTTTCTTTGCAGACATTTTGAGTGACGGTTGCACCTGAAAACCAAAGGAAGAGGTTGAGCTGTGAGCTAAGTACATTATGTCAACCCCAAAGGTATATCCCTATTATCCTCACTTTCTAGGAAATTATCAAAGAAACCAGGCTAGGGTATGCCACGTGGCTATCTCATACCCCGCAAAGTGAGGCTAGGAAAGTACATACAACAAAATTAACTTGTAGCATTCATAAAACTATGCCTCCTTAGGGAAACCAAGTAGGACAGTACAACTAAGAAGCAGACATACACAGACCTGTGGTTTTCATGGATGAAATTCCGGCTGCTACCATATTACCAAGACCTGGTGGAGCAGCTGACAACACGTTGTCAGGTGCTAGTTGGATGTTATTTATCTTTGCTTCACGGATATTGTGAGTGACTGCAGCATCTGGAAACCAACAGAAATGGCTGGGCTGTGAGGTAAGTGCATTTTGTGAACGGCACAGGCATATCCCTCTGATGCTCAGTATCTAGGAAATTATCTCATAAAGAAGAAGGACATACCAAGTAGCAGTCTGAGAAGCTTAAGATTGAGGCCAGGAAAGATAGTACAAAAACTACATTCTCCCCTCATGACACTATGCACGCATATGGAAACCTAGTAGGATTGTAAACCAATTGCACAAAGGTACACTGATCCCTGGTGCTCATGGATGTCACAACAGCTGCTGCCATATTAATAAGTGCTGGGGGACTAGCTGGGAAGGTTTCATTGAGTGCTGCATGGGCATTTTTAATCTTCCCTCACAAACATTGTGAGTGATCGCAGCATATGGAAATGAAATGAAGGGGTTCAGTGTTCAGGTATGGGCATTATGTTAACCCCACAGGTATATCCTCCTGGTGGTCACTTTCTAGAAAACTATTTCATAAAGCCAGAGAGGATAGGAAAACTATTTCATAAAGCCAGCAGGGGTGAATATGCTAAATGTACATATGATGCCCCTCAAATTGAGGCTTGGAAATTATAGACAACAAAATTAATTTGTAGCATTCATCAAACTATGCCTGGTTAGGGACACCAAGTAGGACAGTACAACTAAGAAGTAGACAAACACACACCTCTGGTCCTCGTGGATGAAGTTCCAGCTGCTGCCATATTACCAAGCCCTGGTGGAGCAGTTGGCAAGATGGTGTCAAGTGCTCGTTGGCCGTTATTTATCTTCGCTTCATGGACATTGTGAGTAACCGCAGCATCTGGAAACCAAATGAAGTGGTTGAGCTGTGCGTTATGTGCATTATGGCAACCGCACAGGCATACCCCTCTGATGTTCAGTAATGAGGAAATTATCTCAAAGAAAAAGAAGGACATACAAAGTAGCAATCTGAGAACCGTAAAGTTGAGGCTAGTAAGGATAGTACAACAACACTGTATTCTTCCCTCATGACACTACGCATGCATATAGAAAACAAGTAGGACAGCACGCCAAGTGAGCAAACTTACACTGATCCCTGGTACTCATGGATGAAACACCCGCTGCTGCCATATTAATACGTGCTGGTGGAATAACTGAGAAAACATTATTGGGTGCTGTTTGTGCATTTTTAATCTTCTCCTCATGGACATTGTGAGTGATGGCAGAATCTGGAAATGAAATCAGGAGGTTCAGTTTTGAGTTATGTGTGCTATGTCAACTCTACAGGCATATCCTCCTGATACTCAGTTTGTAGAAAACGATTTCATAAAGCTGAAGAGGATATGCCAGATGGCTATCTGAGAACACTCAAATGCAGCTCACAGAACACAATACAACAAAATCACCTTCTCCCGTTCAGGACACTAGGCATGCCTATGAAAACCAAGTAGGATAGTCCGAATGAATAATCAAACATACACTGATCCCTGGTGCTCATGGCTGGGAGACCAGCTGTTGCCAAATAAGGAAGTCCTTGGAGAACAGTTGACAAGACGTTATTACGTGTTGGTTCATTATTTTCCATCTTCTCTTTGCAGACATTTTGAGTGATGGTAGCATCTGAAACCCAAATGAAGAGGTTGAGCTGTGAGGTAAGTACATTATGTCAACCCCAGAGGTACATCCGTCTGATCCTCAGTTTCCTGGAAATTATGAAAGAAACCAGTTTAGGATATGCCACGTGGCTATCTGATCCCCCTCAAATTGATGCTAGGAAACTATATACAACAAAATTAACTTGTAGCATTCATCAAACAATGCCTCCTTAGGGAATCCAAGTACGATGGTCCAACTAAAAAGCAGACATACATAGATCTCTGGTCCTCGTGGATGAAATTCCAGCTGCTGCCAAATTACCAAGCCCTGGTGGAGCAGTTGACAAGACGTTATCAGGTGCTAGTTGACCATTATTTATCTTCGCTTCACGGACGTTGTGAGTGACCGCAGCATCTGGAAACCAAATGAAGTCGTTGAGCCGTGTGTTTCATGCATTATGTCAACCGTACAGGCATACCGCTCGTATGCTCAGTATCGAGGAAATGATCTCATAAAGAAGAAGGACATACCAACTAGCAGTCTGAGAACCGTAAAGTTGAGGCCAGTAAAGATAGTACAACAACAGTGTATTCTTTTCTCATGACACTACGCATGCATATAGAAACCAAGTAGGACAGCACGCCAAGTGAACAAACGTACACTGATCCCTGGTACTCATGGATGAAACACCCGCTGCTGCCATATTAATACGTGCTGGTGGAATAGCTGAGAAGACATTATTGGGTGCCGTTTGGGCATTTTTAATCTTCTCCTCACGGACAATGTGAGTGATGATAGAATCTGGAAATGAAATCAGGAAGCTCAGTTTTGAGTTATGTGTACTATGTCAACTCTACAGGCATATCCTCCTGATACTCAGTTTCTAGAAAACTATTTCATAAAGCTGAAGATGATATGCCAGATGGCGATCTGAGAACACTCAAATGCAGCTCACAGAAGATAATACAACAAAATCACCTTCTCCCGTTCAGGACACTAGGCATGCCTATTAAAACCAAGTAGGATAGTCCAAATGAATAAGCAAACATACACTGATCCCTGATGCTCATGGCTGGGAGACCAGCTGTTGCCAAATATGGAAGTCCTTGCAGAACAGTTGACAAGACGTTATTAGGTGTTGGTTGGTTATTTTCCATCTTCTCTTTGCGGACATTTTGAGTGATGGTAGCATCTGAAAACAAATGAAGAGGTTGAGCTGTGAAGTTAGTACATTATGTCAGCCCCAGAGGTATTTCTGTCTGATCCTCAGTTTCTAGAAAATTATCAAAGACAGCAAAGTTGCATATGCCATGTGGCTATCTGATACCCCTCAAATTGACGCTAGGAACATGTATACAACAAAATGAACTTGTAGCTTTCATTGATCTATGCTTCCTTAGAGAAATCAAGTCGGACGGTACGACAAAGAAGCAGACCTACACAGACCTGTGTTCCTCGTGGATGAAATTCCAGCTGTTGCCGTATTACCAAGACCTGGTGGAGCAGCTGACAAGACATTGTCAGGTGCTAGTTGGCCGTTATTTATCTTGGCTTCACGGATATTGTGAGTGACGGCAGCATCTGGAAACCAAGAGAAATGACTGGGCTGTGAGGGAAGTGCATTATGTCAACCACAGCATACCCCTCTGATGCTCAGTATCCAGGAAATTATCTCATAAAGAAGAAGGACATACAAAGTAGCACTCTGAGAACCTTAAGATTAAGGCCAGGAAAGATAGTACAACAAAACTACATTCTTCCCTCATGACACTATGCACGCATATGGATACCTAGTATGATAGTAAACCAATTGCACAAAGGTACACTGATCCCTGGTGCTCATGGATGACACAACAGCTGCTGCCATATTAATAAGTGCTGGGGGACTAGCTGGGAAGGTTTCATTGGGTACTGCTTGGGCATTTTTAATCTTCTTCTCACAGACATTGTGAGAGATCATACCATCTGGAAATGAAATGAAGGGGTTCAGTTTTGAGTTACGTGCATTATGTTAAACCCACTGGTATATCCTCCTGATGCTCACTTTTTAGAAAATTATTTCAGAAATCCAGAGAGGATATGCCAGGTGGCGATCTGAGAACACTCAAATGCAGCTCACGAAAGACAATACAACAAAATCACCTTCTCCCATTCAGGACACTAAGCATGCCTATGAAAACCAGGTAGGATAGTCTAAATGAATAAGCAAACATACACTGATCCCTGGTGCTCATGGCTGGGAGACCAGCTGTTGCCAAATAAGGAAGTCCTTAGAGAACAGTTGACAAGACCTTATTAGGTGTTGGTTGGTCATTTTCCATCTTCTCTTTGCGGACATTTTGAGTGATGGTAGCATCTGAAAACCAAATGAAGAGGTTGAGCTTTGATGGAAGTGCAGTGTGTCAACCCCAGAGGTATATCCCTCTGATCCTCACTTTCTAGGAAATTATCAAAGGATCCAAGGGTTGATATGCCACGTGGCCATCTGATAACCCTCAAATTGATGCTAGTAAACTATATCCAACAAAATTACCTTGTAGCATTCATGAAACAATGCCTCCTTAGGGAAACCAAATAGCACAGTACAACTAAGAAGCAGACGTACACAGATCTCTGGTCCTCTTAGATGAAAGTCCAGCTGCTGCCATATTACCAAGACCTGGTGGAGCAGTTGACAAGAGGTTATCAGGTGCTGATTGGCCGTTATTTATCTTCTCTTCGAGGATTTTATGAGTGACTGCAGCATCTGAAAACCAAGTGAAGTGCTTGAGCTGTGAGGTAAGTGCATTATGTCAACCCCACTGGTATGATATCCCTCTGATGCTCAGTTTCAAGGAAATTATCAAACAAAGCATGGGTGAATATGCCAAGTGCACATCAGATACCCCTCGAATTGAGGTGAGGAACGTATAAAGAACAAAATTGACTTGTAGCATTCATCAAACAATGCCCCTTAGGGAAACCAAGTAGGACGGTACAACTAAGAAGCAGACATACACAGATCTCTGGTCCTCGTGGATGAAATTCCAGCTGCTGCCAAATTACCAAGCCCTGGTGGAGCACCTGATAAGACGTTATCAGGTGCTGGTTGGCGGTTATTTATCTTCTCTTCACGGACATTCTGAGTGACCGCAGCATCTGGAAACCAAAGGAAGTGGTTGAGCTGTGAGGTAAGTGCTTATGTCAATGCCACATGTATGTCCTTCTGACAATGAGTTTTTAAGAAATTGTTCCATCACACAAGAGGCTGTATCAGGTGGCGATCTGAGACCCTTCAAGTTTAGGTCGGAAAAGATAATACAACCAAAGCACCTTTTTCCCTGCATGATACTGCAGGTTTATGGAAACCAAGTAGCAAAACGTAGTTAGTAAATAAACATGCAGAGATCCCTGGTACTCGGGGGTTGAACACCTGCTTCTGTGAAATTCCTAAGCCCTGCTGTAATAGTTGACAAGAATTCATGAGGTGCTGTTTTGTCACTTTTTATCTTTTCTTCACAGACATGTTGAGCAATGGTAAAACCTGCAAACCACATGAAGAGTTTCAGCTGTGAGCTAAGTGCATTATATCAGCCCTATAGGTCTATCTCTCTGACGCTCAGTTTCTAGGAAATTATCTAATAAAGCAGGGGAGGATATGCCAGGTGGCCCTGTGAGAACCCTCCAATTGATCCCAGGAAAGTATATGCTATAAAACCACTTTGTACCTTTCATGAAATATGCAATCATATGGAAACCAGTGATGACACTACAACTAATTAAGAGACATACACAGATCCCTGGTACTCATGCATGGAAGAGCAGCTGCTACCATATGACCAAGCAGTGGTGGAACAGGTGACATGAGATTACCAGTTTGGGATGGGCCATTTTCCATCTTCTCTTCATGTACATTGTGAGAGATGCTACCATCTGGAAACCAAAGGAAGATTTTGAGCTTGAAGTAAGTGAATTACGTCAATGCCACCAGTATATCCCATTGATGATCAGTTCCTAGGAAATAATACCATAAAGCAAAAGAACACATCAAATAATGATCTGCGGCTCCTCAAATTGAGGCCAAGGAAGACAATTCACAAAACAACCTTCTTCCCTTCATGGCACTATGCCTGCATATGGAAACCAAGGAGGACAGTACAAGTAAAAAATGAACATACACAGATCCCTGGTACTCATTGCTGGAATACCAGCTCCTGCCATATTAATAAACCATGCTAGAATATTTGGCCAGACGTTATCCTGTTGTGGTTGGTCATTTTCCATCCTCTGTTCATGGACATTGTGACTGACGGTGGCATCTGGAAAACAAATGAAGAGGTCAAGATAGGAGTAGGTGCATTATGCCGCCCCCACAGGTATATCCCTGTGATGCTCAGCTCCTGAGAAATTTTTGCACAAATCAAGATGACATGAGCGGCATCTGGGACCCCTCAAACTGATATCAAGAAAGATAATACAACAAGATCTCCATCTCCCCTTCCTGACAATATACATGCATATGGAAACAAAGTAGGAAAATCCAACTAAAAAGTGAACATACACAGACCATCGGTACTCATGGCTGGAATAGCAGCTCCTGCCACATTAGTAAGTCCTATTGGAGCAGTTGATGAGATGTTGCCATGTTGGTGTTCGCCCTTTTCCATCTTCTCCTTAAGGACATTATAAGTTTTGGTAGCATCTGGAAACCAAATGAAGAGATGTGAGTAAGTGTATTATGGTAACTCCACAGGTATATCTGTGCTCAGTTTCTAGGAAATTATCTCATAAACCAGAGGATATACCAGGTTGCCATCTGAGACCCCTGAAATTGAGGCCTGGAAACATAGTATAACACAACCACCTCCTACCTTTTTTGACACTATACATGCATATGGAAACCAAGTAGGACAGTAATACTAACACACAAACTTACCCAGATCCCTGGTACTCATGGATGAAATACCAGTGCCTGCCATATTAATAAGTCGTGGTGGACGTGTCAACAACACGTTGTCAGGTGCTGGTTGGACATATCCCATCTTCTGTTCATGGACGCTGTGAGTGATGGTAGCGTCTGGAAATCAAAGGAAGAGGTTGAGCTGTGAGGTAAGTGCATTAGGCCAAACCATAATTATATCCCTCTGATGCTCACTTTCCATGAAATTATTTCATAAAGCAGGAGGATATATAAGGTGGTGTATATATCTGGGACCACTCAGATTTAGTTCAGAAAATATAATACAAGAAAACCACCTGCTTCCCTTCAGAAGGTACTACCAATGCTTGTGAAAAGCAAGTAGGACAGTACAACTTATAAGCGGACATATAGCGATCTCTGGGACTCATGGCCGGAATAGCAGTTGCTACCATATTACAAAGCCCTGTGGAATCAGTTGACAAGACGTTACCAGGTTGGGGCTGGCCATTTTTCATTCTCTCTTCATTGATATTGTGAGTGACGGTAGCATCTGGAAGCCAAATGAAGAGTTCAAGCTCTGAGGAAAGTGCATTATGTCAACCCCACAGGTATATCCCTCTGGTGGTCAGTTTCTATGAAATTAACCCATAAAGCAGGACATATCAGGTGGAAAATGAGACGCCAGAAATTCAGACCAGAAACAATAATAAAACAAAACCACCGTTTTCCCTGCATGTCATTGCATGCATACGGAATCCCAGTAGGACAGTATAACTAGTAAACAAACATACGCTGATCCCCAGTACTCAGGGGTGGAATACCAGCCCCTGCGAAATTTATAAACCCTTCTATAACACTTGACAAGAATCTATCAGGTGCCATTTGTTCATTTTCTATCTTCTCTTCACAGACATTCTGAGGAACAATAGAATCTGGAAACCAAAGGAAAAGGTTGAGCTGTGATGTAAATGCATTATGTCAGTCCTACAGGTGTATCCCTCTGATGCTCAGTTTCTACGAAATTATCTAAGAGACAGGGTAGGATATGGCTGGGCACGGTGGCTCACGTCTGTAATCCCAGCACTTTGGAAGGCTGAGGCGGGTGGATCTCGAGGTCAAGAGATCAAGACCATCCTGGCCGACACGGTGAAACCCTGTCTCTACTAAAAATACAAATATTAGCTGGGCGTGGTGGTGCATGCCTGTTATCCCAGCTACTCAGGAGGCTGAGGCAGGAGAATCACTGGAACCCGGGAGGTGGAGATTGCAGCGACCGAGATAGCATCACTGCGCTACAGCCTGGGCGAGAGAGTGAAAATCAGTACTGAAAGAAAAAAAGAAAAAAGAGAGAGATAAAAGAGGAAGGAAGGAAGGAAGGACGGAAGGACGGACGGATGGACGGATGATATGCGGCCATCTGAGACCCCTCAAATTGAGAGTAGGAAAGAAAATACAAGAAAACTGACTTCTACCATTCATGCACATATGCATGTTAGGGAAACCAAGTATTCAGTATTACCAATTAAAAGACATACACAGATCCCTGATACTCATGGATGGAATACCAGCTGCAGTCATATGACCAAGGCATAGTGGAACAGTTGACAAGACTTTATCAGTTTGGGGTTGGCCATTTTCCATCTTCTGTTCATGGACATTTTGAGTGACAGTAGCATCTGAAAACCAAACAAAGAGGTTGAGCTGTGAGGTAAGTGCATTATGACAACCTCACTGGTATATCCCTCTGATCTTCACTTTCTAGGAAATTATCTGATAAAGCAGGAGCAGACATCATATAATGATTCGAGTTCCATCAAATTGAGGTTGGGAAAGATAAGTCACCAAAACGACCTTCTCCTCTTCATGACATTACGCATGCATATGGAATCCTAGTAGGATACTACATCTAATAAACAAACATACACACATCTCTGGTATTCATCACTAGAATACCAGATCCTGTCATATAAATCAGCTGTGACCGAACATTTGACAAGACACTATCTGGTTGCAGTTGACCATTTTCCATCCTTTCCTCACGGATATTGTGATTGACGGTAGTAGGTGGAAACCAAGTGAAGAGGTTGAGCTCTGAAGTAAGTGCATTATGTCAACCCCACAGGACTATGCCTCTGATGCTCAGTTTCTAGAAAATTATCTAAAAAATCAGGAGAGAATATGCCATGTGTCCATCTGATATCCCCCAAATGGAGGCTAGAAAAGAATATGAAAGAAAACCACCTTCTACCGTTCATGAAAATATGCCTGCTTATGGAAATCAGGTAGGATAGTACAATAAAGAAGCAGACATACACAGATCTCTGGTCCTCGTGGATGAAATTCTAGGGGCTGCCAAATTACCAAGACCTGGTGGAGCAGTTGAACAGACGGTATGAGGTGCTGGTTGGCCGTTATTCATCTTCTCTTCATGGATGTTGTGAGTCACCACAGCATCTGGAAACCAAATGAAGTGGTTGAGCTGTGTGTTATGTGCATTATGTCAACCGCACAGGCATACCCCTCGGAAGCTCAGTATCTAGGAAATTATCTCATGAAGGAGGAGGACATACCAGTTAGCAATTTCAGAACCCTAAAATTGAGGCCAGAAAAGATAATACAACAAAATTACCATCATCTGTCATGACGCTATCTTTGCATACGGAAACCAAATAGGACAGTATAACAAGTGAACGAACTTACACTGATCGCCGAAACACAGGGATGAAATACCAGCTGCTGTAATATTAATAAGCGCTGATGGAACAGTTGGAAAGACATTATAGGGTGTTGGTTGGCCATTTTTAACCTTTTCTTCACAGACATTGTGAGTGACGCTAGCACCTGGAAACCAACTGAAGAGGCTCAGTTGCAAGATAGGTGTGTTTTGTCCCATCATCCCGGTGAGACAGCTATGTATGAATCAGTTTCTATGGAATTATTCATTTCACGAAACAGAAGGACTTACCACATGGAAACATATATCAGGTCACATTACACAATAAATCTACTTATGTATCTCTTGGCATAATGATGGTATGTAGTAAGTACAACAGTAGAATAAACATTCACAGATTTCTCGCACTCATCATTTTGTATCATCTTGCTGCCCTTTACAATTCTCATTTGATTTCGCTTTTATAGTTCACCTACACATGCCATGCTGTGCGCAGCAGGAAAGCCAGACTAACTGAGGCCTTGTTAACTTGCCTTCTTTCTACGTCAAATATTCTGAGAAAATAGAGGTGGCTATTGGAGTTGAACACTCTTATCTCCACTCCATCGTCACACATCCCTGGTTTTCACGTGATTCTACAGATCCTCCCCTTTTGCTTGGAAAAGTAACATTCTTTTTACTCCAGGTCTGTCACCTCTTTCATTTATTCATTGTCTGAGGCAGGCGGCATGCCAGGAGCTGGGGATCAGCAGTAAAGAGGACGGAGAGCAACGGTCCCTGCCTTTGTGGGACTCATATCCCCATGGGGCAGTCAGACAGGACATACACAATGAGCAAATGAAACAAGCAGCATTGGGATGGTGTTGGGGAAGTAGTCCACAGGCATGAGGGAGACAGCAGCAGAGGGAGCCTCAGGGGCTCTGGCTCCTTGGGCAGAGCCATCTGAAGAAGTGCCATTGGACAGGGCTTAGAGGAAAAAGCAGAGCCTCCTGTGCAGAGGCAGAGGGAGAGTTCCAGACTGCGGTGAGGCCAAGGGTAGGGGCTGGAGTGGGAATGGACCGGGCACTACAGGGTGTTAGACAGAGGCAAAGAGAGCCAGGAGGATATGGATGGGACCCTTGTTAGGAGAGGGAGAGTTGACGATGGGGTTTTAGGAGGGAAATGGCATGCTGACATAATTTTCTAGCCACAGGGTTAGAGAGTATGCTACAGATGAGGGAAGATTAGAAAGACAGCCAAGAAGATGTTGTACTACCTTGGTCAGCGATCACGGCAGTGTGCACTGGAGTGATAGCGGGAAATGGTGTGATGCAGAGTTTATACTGGGCATTGACTGCTGAACTTGATAAGAGATTGGAAATGAGAGAATAATAAAAGAATGATAAGAGAAATCATAAGTGACTTTAAGTATTTTGGGGTGACCTACTAAGTAAAAGTATACCAGGGATGTGCAGGAGGGGTTAGGCAACCGACTACGGGAGCGGAATGCTGCCAACTCTTCCTGATTCTGGTTCAGTGACCTTATGTCGACAGCTTGAACTAGGCCATGGTGGGATTATTTGTACCGTGGACAGCTGAAAACTCTAAAACCAGGACTTCTGAATCCCCCATACCTGTGAACAGCTGCTTGTTACACCTTTGTGGATGTTTCACCTAATGGACAGTGTCTTTAACTGAAACAGTGAAGGCTGTGAGTAAAGTATTTTTGGAGAGAGGGAGGTCAGAAATTTGAACTTGCAGAGCTGGTTGAAATGCAGATGCCTATTAGACACCCTATAGAGATACTACACGTGTAGTTGTTTATGAGTTTGGATTTCAGGAGCAAGTCGTAGCCTAGAAGTTTAATGGTGACAGTTCTTGAAGTGTCAATCATTTAAAATTCTAAGACAGCATGACATCACCTATGGAGATAGTATATTGAAGAGAAGAGAGGCTAAGATCAAGTTTTGGTGCCCTGAAGTATTTAGAGGTGGGAAGGAAGAGGAGAAAAACAAAAAAGGAGAAGGAAAATGAGCCCTTAGTAACAGAGTAAGAAATCCAGGTGTCTGGGGACCCAAGAAGTTTTCCGTGCAGGAGGGCGTAAACAACTGTGTCACATGCTGCTGAGGAATTGATGTCAAAGTGCAGCAAACATGGCGACCTCGTTGGCACTATTTTCATTGGAGTAGACTAAGAAGAAGCCATACTGCACTGGGTTAGAGAGGAGTGTGTGGACAGGCGGAAAGTGAGCAGACCTGTCCTCTTGTTGTGCCCACCACCTCCTTCTGCCTCAGGAACCTGCTTTATTCATCTCACGCTTGCAGCAACTGCAAATTGTTTCACCTAAATAGTACCTTGCCCTTCCACTTGCAAATGTGCCCATATCTGTTCATCCTTCAAGGACAAGGGCACAAATGTCCTTTGACACGATTGAAGCCCAAAGATTGGATTCCCCCTCAGCTTCCTGTTGGTGTAACCACAGGGACGTACCCTGCCTTGTCGTAGAATAATAGCGTCTCTTGGATTTTCTGGAACGTCTCCTTTTCCTTCAATGCCTTCTTGCAGCCTGATTTACTTTGTCACTCCTCATTTGCTGAAAAACATCAGTGAACATATTCCATTAAAGACAAATACAACCATTGCAAAGTCACAGTCTTCATATGCATACACAGCCATGCATTTATATCATTAAGTTTTAGCCAAAGGTCAAAGATTCATCATCACACACGGTGCTCCCAGAAAAGGCAAGCCAACTATAATGTAGTTTCAGTGAAACAAGCGAAGGCAAAATACAAGGTGTTTTCCAAAGTCAAACATGGTACAGTCATGATTAATCGGAGTGCTTGGGGATTGAGTGGCTTTCATCAACCAAGGCAAGAAACATGCTTATCTCTCTAATGTAGTACACATAATTGTCTCTCAGCCCTTGTTAGGGGACAAATAATAGCAAATACCGTTTTTATTTTTTAGTTGTTGAAAGTTACTTATTAACAAATACTGATTAATATATTATTAGATAATATAGGTAGACAGTGAAAGGTAGCATCGATTGAAAAGGTAAATTTTCCCACCTCCAACCTTATGGAGACTCAAATATGTTCATTTTGGAGCCAGGCAGGGGCAGGAGGTGCTTTGAAATACTGGTGGTAAATAAAACATGAAATTGAAGGATATACTAGGTTAACTAAAAGGTCCTGCCATCAAAAGATAACCCGAGAATATGCTCCTGCCTACTTAAAAAGTACAATTTGGCACTATTTCTACTGAAACTATATCAAAAAATTGAAAAGGAGGGACTCCTACTTCATTTTAGGAGACCAGCATCATCCGGATACCAAAATCTGGCAGCGATACAGCAACAACAAACCCTTCAGGCTGGTGTTCCTGATGAGCAATGACACAAAAATCCTTAATAAAATACTGGCCAACTGAATCGAAAAGCACATCAAAAAACTTATCTACCATGATCAAGTTGGCTTCATTGCCAGGACTCAAGGTCAGTTCAGAATAGGTAAATCAATCAATGTAATTCATCACATAAATAGAAATAAAGGCGAAAACCACATGATTATCTCAATGGATGCAGAAAAGGCCTTTGATAAAATTCAACATTCCATTATATTAAAAGCTCCTGGGCCGGGTGCGGTGGCTCAAGCCTGTAATCCCAGCGCTTTGGGAGGCCGAGGCGGGTGGATCACGAGGTTAAGAGATCGAGACCATCCTGCTCAACATGGTGAAACCCCGTCTCTACTAAAAATACAAAAAATTAGCTGGGCATGGTGGCGCATGCCTGTAATCCCAGCTACTCGGGAGGCTGAGGCAGGAGAATTGCCTGAACCCAGGAGGCGGAGGTTGTGGTGAGCCGAGATTGCGCCATTGCACTCCAACCTGGGTAACAAGAGCGAAACTCCGTCTCAAAAAAAAAAAAAGCTCTAAAGAAACCAGGTATTGAATGAATAGAATCTCAAGACAGTAAGAGTCATATATGACAAACTCAC
Source organism: Callithrix jacchus (assembly GCF_049354715.1). NCBI lineage: Eukaryota > Metazoa > Chordata > Mammalia > Primates > Cebidae > Callithrix > Callithrix jacchus. The sequence goes on along the minus strand of NC_133524.1, from coordinate 131,774,370 downwards.
AGCCAATATCATATCAAATGGGAAAAAGCTGGAAGCATTCCTCTTGAAACTTGCACAAGACAAGGATGCCCTCCCTCACCAGTCCTATCCAACATAGTATCAGACATTCTGGCCAGGACAATCAGGCAAGACAAAGAAAGAAAGGGTATTCAAATAGGGAAAGAGGACATGAAGTTATCTTTCTTTGCAGATGACATGGCCCCATATATAGAAAATACCATCATCTCAGTCCAAAAGTTTCTGAAGATGATAAGCAACTTCAGCAAACTCTCATGATATAAAATCCATGCGCAAAAATTGCTAGCATCCCTATATACCAAAAACAGGCAAGCAGAGAGCCAAATCATGAATGAACTCCCATTCACAATTGCTACAAAAAGAATAAAATACTTATGAATACAGCTAACAAGGGAAGTGAAGGACTTCCTCAGAGAGAACTTCAAACCACTGCTCAAAGAAATCGAGGAGGACACAAACAAATGGAAAAACACTCCATGCTCATGGATAGGAAGAATGAATATCGTGAAAATGGCCATACTGCCCAAAGTAATTGAGAGATTCAATGCTATTCCCATTAAACTACCATGGACATTCTTCACAGAAGTAGAAGAAACCCTTTTAATTTTCATATGGATCCCCCCAAAAAAGGCCACAATCGCCAAGACAATCCTAAGCAAAAGGGAGAAAGCTGGAGGCATCATGCTACCTAACTTCAAACTATACCGTGGGGCAACAGTAACCAAGACGGCATGGTACTGGTAGAAAAACAGATACATGGACCAATGGACCAGAACAGAGAACTTGGAAGTAAGATCACACAATGATAAACATCTGATCTTGACAAACCTGACAAAAATAAGAAATGTAGACAGGATTCCCTATTTAATTAATGATACTGGGAGAATTGGCTAGCCATATACAAAAATTGAAACTGGGCCCCTTCCTTACAACTTATACAAAAATTAACGGAAGATGGATTAAATACTTAAATGTAACATCCAAAACTATAAAAACCCTATAAGAAAATCAAGGCAATATTATTCAGGACATAAGTTCGGCCAAAGATTTCATGACAGAAATGCCAAAAGCCATGGCAACAAAATAAAAATCTGACAAATGGGATCTAATGAAACTAAAAGCCTTCTGCAGAGCAAAATGAACAATGATCAGAGTGAACAGACAACCTACAGAATGGGAGAAAACTTCTGCAATCTGTCTATCTGACAAAGGTCTAATATCCAGAGTCTACAAGAAACTTAAACACATTTACAAAAGAAAACTAAACAACCCCATTAAAAAGTAGGCAAAGGACGTGAACAGACACTTCTCAAAAGAAGATATTCATGCGGCCAACAAACATATGAAGAAAAGCTCAACATCACTGATCATTAGAGAAATGCAAATCAAAACCATAATAAGATACCATCGCACACTAGTCAGAATGGCGATTATTAAAACGTCAAAAAACTACAGATGCTGGCAAGGTTGCGGAGAAAAAGGAACATATATATATTTGGAAAAGCTAAGACAATATTTAAGAAAAAGAACTAAGTTTGTAGACATACACTACTAAACATGAGATTTACCATAACGGTAGAGTAATTGAAACAGTATGGTATTGGAGCAATGACAGACAAATACACTAAAGGTAGAGGACATGGAGGCCAGAAAGGATCTAGAAATGGAAAACAGCTAGATTTACCACAGAAGAGTGGAAAGACGAGTGTTTTTAAAAAATGCACTTCATAAATGCAGGGAAAATACAAACTTGGACTCTTACCCCATCCCACTCCAGAAAAAGTTACTAAAGATGGATAGTAAATCCAGTAAAAAACATAAGATATTAGTGTTACAGCTTTAGAATAGGCCAAGGTATTTTTGATTAGGATAAAAAGGCACTAACGATAAAGAATACATTGTTTAATTAGACATAATTAAATGTAAAACTTGTATTCCTCAAAAGACAGTCTTAGGAGTGAAAAAGCAAAGCATATCTGTAGATTACATATTATATAATATATAGTATAGGTTATATATAAAAATATACATTAATCATATGTATGTATATATCTGACAAAAAAATGAGTGGAATCCAGAATATAACCAGAACTACAAATCAATTTTAAAAAATAAACATTGCAATAAAACGTGCAGGAAACAGCTGAGTACTCATTCATAAGAGTCATACTCAAAGATGACTTTAATCATCACATAAAATATACCCAGACTATCACTTTACTCCAATCCATGAAAATTTATTTGAGATGAATGGGAGATCTAAAAGACAGCTTAGAATATTATCATCATGGCATTGGGCAAGGCAAAGATTATTCTTAAAATAATAGGAAGCACCAGCCCTAAACAAGAAACTGATTAATAAAGTTAAGAGAATCTGTTCATCTAAAACACAATATTGAGATAGTGTAAAAGCAAAACAGATTTGTAGAAGATACTAAAATTGTGTGTGTATTTTAATACATGTACATATATGCCTGTGTGTATGTGTCTAACTGAAACCCAGAACTTATATGTAAACCACGAATCCATTTTTAAAATACAAATATCTCAATAAAATTTGGAGGAAATGTGCTGAAAAGGGACGTCGTAAAAGACATATTTAAATGGCGAATAAACACATTTAAAAAGTGCTCTAAAAATAATAAATAGCTGGGCACAGTGGCTCATACCTGTAATCCCAGCACCTTGGGAGGCTGATGCAGGCAGAGGCCACTTGAGCCCAAGGGTTCGAGACCAGCCTGGGCAACTTGGCGAAACGCCATCTCTACCAAAAAATACAACGATTAGCCAGACTTGGCGGCATGCCCAAAACTGCAAATGCAGACATAAGGAGAGATCACTGCACACCCATCAGAGTGGCTGAAATGAAAGACTAATTGCACACCCAGGATGTGCATCTGGAACCTTCAAACATTTCTGGACAGAAATGTTTCCTACACAGACACCCGATGGGTACTGCTGAAAGGTGAGATAGTTCCCGGGGAAAGAGCTCCTTCACGACTGAGAACCAACGGAGGAAAAGCACCCCAACCCGGGGCCAGATAGAGCTCCCAAGGTCAGGTGGCCTCCCTCATGGCTGACACAGAGCTCTGAGAGTCCCACCATAGGCTTAGAGAATCCAAGAAACAGCACCCCACTCCCTCGCAGCACTGGGAGACAGCACCCACAGATAATAATTTAAAAACCCAGCACCAAGAGAAAGCATCCGATAGGCGTCCCAATCGGGGATAAACAGATCCAAAGAAAAGCCAACACATCCTAGCTGAAAGTGAGCAACATCCAAGGCCAAATGTGCCCCACGGCTGACATCAGCACCCAGCGAAGAGTCTCTCGCGGGCTGAGATAAACCCCGCGACAGAGAGTGAACCCACAGGGCAGTGATCATGTGTCCGCAGGACAGCCACCCTCACCCCAGCCCCGAACACAGACAGAGTCCCTAAGGCAGAGTCTCCCCACAGGGTCGTGGCCAAGCGGGGAAGAAACACCGCCGCACCCGAAGGTGACACAGGCGACCAATGTAGGGTCCCCACCCTTGGGTTCAGTCATTGCAGCAGGAAAAGTTCGCATCACTAAGAGGGAGTCCCCAAGAAAAGCTCCCCAGCCCCACAACATAACCGAGACGGGGTGTCCAAGGAAAAGGCTCCCCGACAGCTGACACACGCGCCCATGGTAGTGTCCACAAAGCGAAGCGGTACCACTCACCGGACAAAGAACACCCCAGAAAAGAAGCTTTCCTAGGAAAAAGGACACATTCGGGGGAGAAATTAAAGCATCCAGGGAAAAACTGCCCACTTACGTAGTCCTGAAGTCTTGACCTTGCCAGAGGAGCTGCGGCTGCACTTCCCAAAATGGCAGAGAAGTTGTGGCGCCTCCCCACTGCTGGAACTTTCTAGAAACTTGCTCTCTGGGAGTTATGGGAAGTGTGCCCCGGATGCCTGTGAGTGATGCTCCTTGGGAGGCGTCCCACCAGAAGCACCAATCTGGTAAGGCTCAAGGGAGGCAGAAGGCAGGGAAGCTGCCGGCCACCGCGGGCCCCGCCCCAGCCGAACACTGGGAGCCTGTTGGGGGGGCCAGAGTCCCGAAGTGAAGCCTCGTGCACTGCGAGACCGCCGGCGCCAACCGGAAGAACCGGGAAGCGTGGCGTCCCCGCCCTTCGCTAACTCTAACCCTCTTTATGCGCAGCCTTCGGTATCGGCAGTACGGCGGACATAGGCAGAGGAACGCGGAACCTCACACAGCGGAATCAAAGGGTGAATTTGGAGCTGACGGGCAAAAATATCTTATAATATGTTTGTCTGGCTTTGATATCAGGGTAATATTGGCCTCATAGAATGAAGTAGTGTTCCTTCCTCTTTTATTCTTTTGAAATCCTTTGCTAAGTATTGGTATTACTTCTTCCTTAAATGTTTGATAGAATTTACATGCGAAACCACCTCGGCTTGCCTTCCATTTGTGGGGAGATTTAAAATTACTAATTAAATACCTTTCCATGCTATAGTCCTATTGCAAATTTCTATTTCTTTTGAGTCAGTAATTTGTTCTCTAGGAATTTCTCTGTTTCACCTGCGTTGTTTAATTTGTTGGCATAAAGGTGTTCATAATGTATGTCTTTAAATTTCTCACTTTCTTTGTGTGTGTGTGCACGTGAGACGGTGTCTCACTCTTTTGCTGAAGATGGAGGGTGGTGGCGCGATCTGGGCTCATAACTACTTCTGCCTTTCTGGATCAAACACTTCTTCTGTCTCGGTCTCCTGGGTAGCTGGGGCTACAGGTGGCATCATATCGCCCGGCTAATTTTTTGTGTTTTAGTAGAGTCAGGGTTTCACCATGTTGGCCAGGCTGGTCTCAAACTCCTGACCTCAGGTGATCCGCTGGTCTCGGCTCCCCAAAGTGCTGGGATTACGGGAGTGAGCCACCGCGCCTGGCCCCTTTTAATTTCTGTAAGGTCAGTATTCATAACACCCTTTTCATTCTTGATTTTGGTAATCTGTGTAGTCCTTTCTTTTATTCTTGGTCAGTCAAGCTGAAAGATAAGTTAGTTTTTTTTTTTTTTCCAACTATTCTGTGAACCAATTTTTTATTTCATTGATTTTTATTTCACTGATTTTCTTTAATTTTCATCATTCCCCTCTTTCTGCTTGCTAGTATGAAATACATCAGTTTAAAACTTCAGGAATAACAAATGGTTTGTTTCATAAAGGAGGATTTGAAACCTTAAACATATAGAAATGCTTATGATATTGCCAAGTAGTAGTCATTTTCGACCAGTTAACCAGAAGGAAATTTGGTATGCTGAAACCAGACAAGTTTTTTGTACCAGGTTTTATTAATTTTGAAAATATAAATCTAGTTGGTAAGAAGGTGTTTTTTGCATGAGAAGTTTGTTTTTTTAATATTTAGACTTCTCATTTTCACTTAATCCCCCAAATTTATTTTTTTAAAGCTTCGAAGTATGTATCAACCAGCACATTCACTATCCTCTTTGTGCTTTATCTCTGATAATCCTTATAAGAGCACCATGAGTTAGGTACTGTTTTATGCCCATTTTACGGAAATAGAATCTTAGGGTGCACATTTAAGTAGCTCTTTCAGGTTTAACCAGTTGGAAAGTGACAAAATCTAGGTATGTCAGATTCCAGAGATTGCACACACAAATACTATATCACACTGCTTACTGCTGTGAGTTTGGCAGAGAATTCCTTGTTTATATGGAAATCACCAAACTGATAATATCCAGGATAATTGGCAGCAGTTTATAAACCCTCTTTACCGCTAATTTGGTGATTTTGTGTGCGGTCACCTGTCCACTAATCTAATCGGATCTTAGGCTGGTCACACTTCTGAATTTGCACACCAAGTTTGTGTGTAAGGGTACTTCTCCAGGGGAAAATATCTGTAGATTTCATCAAATTTTCCAAAGAGGGTTAGGCCCGCTACTCAGCGTTCCCTGGAAGGTAAGAGAATGCCATGTAGCCTACACCCTTCTCCACCTGAACAACTTCATACAGTTGGCTATGGCTTTACAAATGATGGGCAGGTAGGACAACTAGGAAAGTGTATGTGCTCATTAATACATACTTCTCCTTTAAGCCTGAAAAGATGAACTTGTGGAATTACAAAAATTGGCATTCTAAATATTTAAGTATTACTATTTAGAATTATAGATCTTTTAGTCGGGATGGTGGCATAAGGAAGGTCATTCTGTTCTCAAACTAAGCTGGAGGCATAAGGGATTTGTTTAACCTAGTGGTGTGAACCTACAGGAAGTCGTGATGGTAGCGTGAGTCATCACTTAGATAAAGTGAGATTTAGAGATCACAGAACACGATATAGATTCTAGATATGAGATTCTAAACTCTGTTTGCTACCAAGGCACCCATTGCTAAAACAGTCTGTGATCATGTGCTCTCAGGAGGATCATATATTTCAGCTATATAGTGCCAATTTATGTGCCAGTTATGTTCCAGGTATAAATGAAAGTGTTCTAGTAACACACATAGATAATTATCAGACATATCTGCAGATGCCGGTTTCTCCACTTCAGACGAGTCAGCCAACTCCACCTGGAAAACGTCACACTGTTGGCTCTGTGCTTACAAATGATGGCCAGGTAAGATAACTTTCTATTTCTGCCCTAATTGTGACATTCTTAGTATAAGTATTTTCTCAGTGGAAAGATGAATATAAACTATATGTGTTAATTCTCTTGATTTAAAAGATAAGAATATGACACAGGAATTCTCATGTGAACATAAAATGGGAACTTTTTGGTCCAAGAGTAGATTCATTGGACTAGGAGCTGATGTTTTTAATGATCACATTTAATGCTCATAATTGTTCTGCAGATGTGTATTACTATCTCGCCTTTAATGAGAAATCAAGGCTGACAGCGGTCAAATGGCTTGCCCTACGTGACACATGGTAGGACACAGAGCCAGGGTTCGAATGCATATCTTTCTGACTCCAGAGTCTATATTCTCTCCCACTCCTCAATTAATTAGACTCTTCCCTAATTTTCCGTGCCTTTATCTTCGCTTTCTTAAGGAAAGAGATAAGAATCACACCTCACTCATAGGGATTGGCCAAGGATTGAGTTAATACATGCAAAGCATTTAGAACAGTACCTGGAGGGTAGTAAATGTTCAGTAAAAATATCTTCACACATTCTCAGCTCCTCTTTCATAGGATGTGAAAATGCTTTGGAAAATTTTAAAATCAAAATTATATATTATATACGTTCTATATATTACATGGTATATATACATATATTATATGTATTTCTTGAAATATATGCTGATACTCTTTCCTATTTAATGCGGGAGCATATTCGTTATTACTTCACCTATTATTTTAAGTTCTGGGGTACATGTGCAGGATATGGAGGTTTGTTACATAGGTAAATGTGTGGCACGGTGGTTTGCTGCACCTGTCAATCAATCACCTTGGTATTAAGCCCAGCATCCATTAGCTATTCTTCCTGATGTACTCTCTCCCCCCAGCCCTCCCCCAGAAAGACCCAGCGTTGTTGCCCTACCTGATGTGTCTGTGTGTTCTCATCATTCAGCTCCCACTTAAAAGTGAGAACACGCACTGTTTGGTTTTCTTTCTCTGCATTAGTTTGTTGAGGATAATGGCTTCCAGCTCCGTCAATGTTTCCGCAAAGGACATGATCTCATTCCGTTTTATGGCCGCATAGTGTTCCCTGGTGTATGTGTACTACATTTTCTTGATCCAGTCTATCATTGATGGCCATTTGGGTTGATTCCACATCTTTGCTATGGTAAATAGTGCTGCAATGAATATACGTGTGCATATATCTTTATAATGGAATGATATCTATTTCCTTGGGTGTATACCCAGTATAACTTGATTGGTGAATCAAGTTATATTTCTGCCTCTATATCTTTTGGGAATCACCACACTGTCTTCCACATGGTTGAAGTAATTTACATTCCCACCAACAGTGTAAAAGTGTTCCTTTTTCTCCGCAACCTTGTCAGCATCTGTAGTTTTTGACGTTTTAATAATCGCCATTCTGACTAGTGTGCGATGGTATCTTATTATGGTTTTGATTTGCATTTCTCTAATGATCAGTGATGTTGAGCTTTTCTTCATATGTTTGTTGGCCGCATGAATATCTTCTTTTGAGAAGTGTCTGTTCACGTCCTTTGCCTACTTTTTAATGGGGTTGTTTAGTTTTCTTTTGTAAATGTGTTTAAGTTTCTTGCAGACTCTGGATATTAGACCTTTGTCAGATAGACAGATTGCAGAAGTTTTCTCCCATTCTGTAGGTTGTCTGTTCACTCTGATCATTGTTCATTTTGCTCTGCAGAAGGCTTTTAGTTTCATTAGATCCCATTTGTCAGATTTTTATTTTGTTGCCATGGCTTTTGGCATTTCTGTCATGAAATCTTTGGCCGAACTTATGTCCTGAATAATATTGCCTTGATTTTCTTATAGGGTTTTTATAGTTTTGGATGTTACATTTAAGTATTTAATCCATCTTCCGTTAATTTTTGTATAAGTTGTAAGGAAGGGGCCCAGTTTCAATTTTTGTATATGGCTAGCCAATTCTCCCAGTATCATTAATTAAATAGGGAATCCTGTCTCCATTGCTTATTTTTGTCAGGTTTGTCAAGATCAGATGTTTATCATTGTGTGATCTTACTTCCAAGTTCTCTAATCTGGTCCATTGGTCCATGTATCTGTTTTTCTACCAGTACCATGCCGTCTTGGTTACTGTTGCCCCACGGTATAGTTTGAAGTTAGGTAGCATGATGCCTCCAGCTTTCTCCCTTTTGCTTAGGATTGTCTTGGCGATTGTGGCTTTTTTGGGGGGATCCATATGAAATTTAAAAGAGTTTCTTCTACTTCTGTGAAGAATGTCCATGATAGTTTAATGGGAATAGCACTGAATCTCTCAATTACTTTGGGCAGTATGGCCATTTTCACGATATTCATTCTTCCTATCCGTGAGTATGGAGTGTTTTTCCATTTGTTTGTGTCCTCTTGGATTTCTTTGAGCAGTGGTTTGAAGTTCTCTCTGAGGAAGTCCTTCACTTCCCTTGTTAGCTGTATTCATAAGTATTTTATTCTTTTTGTAGCAATTGTGAATGGGAGTTCATTCATGATTTGGCTCTCTGCTTGCCTGTTTTTGGTATATAGGGATGCTAGCAATTTTTGCGCATGGATTTTATATCATGAGAGTTTGCTGAAGTTGCTTATCATCTTCAGAAACTTTTGGACTGAGATGATAGTATTTTCTATATATGGGGCCATGTCATCTGCAAAGAAAGATAACTTCATGTCCTCTTTCCCTATTTGAATACCCTTTCTTTCTTTCTCTTGCCTGATTGTCCTGGCCAGAACGTCTGATACTATGTTGGACAGGACTGGTGAGGGAGGGCATCCTTGTCTTGTGCAAGTTTCAAGAGGAATGCTTCCAGCTTTTTCCCATTTGATATGATATTGGCTGTAAGTTTGTCATATATGGGTCTTACTGTTTGGAGATGTGTGCATTCAATACCTGGTTTCTTGGGAGCTATTTTTTTTTTTTGAGATGGAGTTTCACTCTTGGTACCCAGGTTGGAGTGCAATGGCGCAATCTCGGCTCACTGCAACCTCCGCCTCCTGGGTTCAGGCAATTCTCCTGCCTCAGCCTCCCGAGTAGCTGGGATTACAGGCACGCGCCACCATGCCCAGCTAATTTTTTGTATTTTTAGTAGAGACGGGGTTTCACCATGTTGAGCAGGATGGTCTCGATCTATTAACCTCATGATCCACCCGCCTCGGCCTCCCAAAGTGCTAGGATTACAGGCTTGAGCCACCGCGCCCGGCCCGAGAGCTTTTAATATAATGGGATGTTGAATTTTATCAAAGGCCTTTTCTGCATCCATTGAGATAATCATGTGGTTTTTGCCTTTAGTTCTATTTATGTGATGAATTACATTTATTGATTTACCTATTCTGAACTGACCTTGAGTCCTGGCAATGAAGCCAACTTGTTCATGGTAGATAAGTTTTTTGATGTGCTGCTCGATTCAGTTGGCCAGTATTTTATTAAGGATATTTGCGTCATTGCTCATCAGGAACACCAGCCTGAAGTGTTTGTTGTTGCTGTATCGCTGCCAGATTTTGGTATCCGGATGATGCTGGTCTCCTAAAATGTAATAGGAGTCCCTCCTTTTCAATTTTTTTATATAGTTTCAGTAGAAATAGTGCCAAATAGTACTTTTTAAGTAGGCAGGAGCATATTCTCGGGTTATCTTTTGATGGCAGGACCTTTTAGTTAACCTAGTATATCCTTCAATTTCATGTTTTATTTACCACCAATATTTCAAAGCACCTCCTGCCCCTACCTGGCTCCAAAATGAACATATTTGAGTCTCCATAAGGTTGGAGGTGGGAAAATTTACCTTTTCAATCGATGCTACCTTTCACTGTCTACATATATTATCTAATATAGTATTAATCAGTATTTGTTAATAAGTAACTTTCAACAACTAAAAAATAAAAAACGGTATTTGCTTTTTTTTGTCCCCTAACAAGGGCTGAGAGACAATTATGTGTACTACATTAGAGAGATAAGCATGTTTCTTGCCTTGGTTGATGAAAGCCACTCATTCCCCAATCACTCTGATTAATCATGACCGTACCATGTTTGACTTTGCATAACACCTTGTATTTTGCCTTCGCTTGTTTCACTGAAACTACATTAGAGTTGGCTTGCCTTTTCTGCGAGCATCGTGTGTGATGATGAATCTTTGACCTTTGGCTAAAACTTAATGATATAAATGCATGGCTGTGTATGCATATGAAGACTGTGACTTTGCAGTGGTTGTATTTGTCTTTAATGGAATATGTTCACTGATGTTTTTCAGCAAATGAGGAGTGACAAAGTAAATCAGGCTGCAAGAAGGCATCGAAGGAAACGGAGTCGTTCCAGAAAATCCAAGAGACGCTATTATTCTACGACAAGGCAGGGTACGTCCCGGTGGTTACACCAACAGGAAGCTGAGGGGGAATCCAATCTTTGGGCTTCAATCGTGTCAAAGGACATTTGTGGCCTTGTCCTTGAAGGATGAACAGATATGAGCACATTTGCAAGTGGAAGTGCAAGGTTCTAATTAGGTGCAACAATTTGCAGTTGCTGCAAGCGTGAGATGAACAAAGCAGGTTCCTGAGGCAGAAGGAGGTGGTGGGCACAACAAGAGGACAGGTCTGCTCACTTTCCGCCTGTCCACACACTCCTCTCTAACCCAGTGCAGTATGGCTTCTTCTTAGTCTACTCCAATGAAAATATTGCCATCAAGGTCGCCATGTTTGCTGCACTTTGACATCAATTCCTCAGCAGCATGTGACACAGTTGTTTACGCCCTCCTGCACGGAAAACTTCTTGGGTCCCCAGACACCTGGATTTCTTACTCTGTTACTAAGGGCTCATTTTCCTTCTCCTTTTTTGTTTTTCTCCTCTTCCTTCCTACCTCTAAATATTTCAGGGCACCAAAACTTGATCCTAGCCTCTCTTCTCTTCAATATACTATCTCCATAGGTGATGTCATGCTGTCTTAGAATTTTAAATGATTCACACTACAAGAACTGTCACCATTAAACTTCTAGGCTACGACTTGCTCCTGAAATCCAAACTCATAAACAACTACACGTGTTGTATCTCTACAGGGTGTCTAATAGGCATCTACATTTCAACCAGCTCTGCAAGTTCAAATTTCTGACCTCCCTCTCTACAAAAATACTTTACTCACAGCCTTCACTGTTTCAGTTAAAGACACTGTCCATTAGGTGAAACATCCACAAAGGTGTAACAAGCAGCTGTTCACAGGTATGGGGGATTCAGAAGTCCTGGTTTTAGAGTTTTCAGCTGTCCACGGTACAAATAATCCCACCATGGCCTAGTTCAAGCTGTCGACATAAGGTCACTGAACCAGAATCAGGAAGAGTTGGCAGCATTCCGCTCCCATAGTCGGTTGCCTAACCCCTCCTGCACATCCCTGGTATACTTTTACTTAGTAGGTCACCCCAAAATACTTAAAGTCACTTATGATTTCTCTTATGATTCTTTTATTATTCTCTCATTTCCAATCTCTTATCAAGTTCAGCAGTCAATGCCCAGTATAAACTCTGCATCCCACCATTTCCCTCTATCCCTCCAGTGCACACTGCCGTGACCGCTGACCAAGGTAGTACAACATCTTCTTGGCTGTCTTTCTAATCTTCCCTCATCTGTAGCATACTCTCTAACCATGTGGCTAGAAAATTATGTCAGCAAGCCATTTCCTTCCTAAAACCCCATCCTCAACTCTCCCTCTCCTAACAATGGTCCCATCCATTTCCTCCTGGCTCTCTTTGCCTCTGTCTAACACCCTGTAGTGCCCGGTCCATTCCCACTCCAGCCCCTACCCTTGGTCTCACCGCAATCTGGAACTCTCCCTCTGCCTCTGCACAGGAGGCTCTGCTTTTTCCTCCAAGCCCTGTCCAATGGCACTTCTTCAGATGGCTCTGCCCAAGGAGCCAGAGCCCCTGAGGCTCCCTCTGCTGCTGTCTCCCTCAGGCCTGTGGACTACTTCCCCGACACCAGCCCAATGCTGCTTGTTTCATTTGCTCATTGTGTATGTCCTGTCCGACTGCCCCGTAGTGATATGAGTCCCACAAAGGCAGGGACCGTTGCTCTCTGTCCTCTTTACTGCTGATCCCCAGCTCCTGGCATGCCGCCTGCCACAGACAATGAATAAATGAAACAGGTGACAGACCTGGAGTAAAAGGAATGTTACTTTTACAGACGAAAGGGGAGGATCTGTAGAATCACGTAAAAACTAGGGATGTGTGACGATGGAGTGGACATAAGAGTGTTCAACTCCAATAGCCACCTCTATTTTCTCAGATTATATGAGGTAGAAAGGAGGCAAGTTAACAAGGCCTCACTTAGTCTGGCTTTCCCGCTGCACACAGCATGGCATGTATAGGTGAACTATAAAAGCGATATCAAATGAGAATTGTAAAGGGCAGCAAGATGATACAAAATGATGATTGCAAGAAATCTGTGAATGTTTATTCTACTGTCGTACTTACTACATACCATCGTTATGCCAAGAGATACATACGTAGTTTTATTGTGTAATCTGACCTGATATGTGTTTCAATGTGGTAAGTCCTTCTGTTTCGTGAAATGAATAATTCCATAGAAACTGATTGATACATAGCTGTCTCACCGGGATGATGGGACAAAACACACCTATCTTGCAACTGAGCCTCTTCATTTGGTTTCCAGATGCTAGCGTCACTCACAATGTCTGTGAAGAAAAGGTTAAAAATGGCCAACCAACACCCGATAATGTCTTTCCAACTGTTCCATCAGCGCTTATTAATATTACAGCAGCTGGTATTTCATCCCTGGGTTTCGGCGATCAGTGTAAGTTTGTTCACTTGTTGTACTGTCCTATTTGGTTTCCGTATACATTCATGGCGTCATGAGGGAAGATGGTAATTTTGTTGTATTATCTTTTCTGGCCTCAATTTTAGGGTTCTGAAATTGCTAACTGGTATGTCCTCCTCCTTTATGAGATAATTTCCTAGATACTGAGCATCCCAGGGGTATGCCTGTGCAGTTGATGTAATGCACATAACACACAGCTCAACCACTTCATTTGGTTTCCAGATGCTGCGGTGACTCACAACGTCCATGAAGAGAAGATGAATAACGGCCAACCAGCACCTCATACCGTCTTTTCAACTGCTCCACCAGGTCTTGGTAATTTGGCAGCCCCTAGAATTTCATCCACGAGGACCAGAGATCTGTGTATGTCTGCTTCTTTATTGTACTATCCTACCTGATTTCCATAAGCAGGCATATTTTCATGAACGGTAGAAGGTGGTTTTGTTTCATATTCTTTCCTAGCCTCCATTTGGGGGATATCACATGGCCACCTGGCATATTCTCTCCTGATTTTTTAGATAATTTTCTAGAAACTGAGCATCAGAGGGATATTCCTGTGGGGTTGACATAATGCACTTACTTCAGAGCTCAACCTCTTCACTTGGTTTCCACCTACTACCGTCAGTCACAATATCCGTGAAGAAAGGATGGAAAATGGTCAACTGCAACCAGATAGTGTCTTGTCAAATGCTCGGTCACAGCAGTTTTATATGACAGGAGCTGGTATTCTAGTGATGAGTACCAGAGATGTGTGTATGTTTGTTTATTAGATGTAGTATCCTACTACGATTCCATATGCATGCGCAATATGATGAAGAGAAGAAGGTGGTTTTGGGGAATTATCTTTCCCGACCTCAATTTGATGGAACTCGAATCATATGATGTCTGCTCCTGCTTTATCAGATAATTTCCTAGAAAGATCAGAGGGATATACCAGTGAGGTTGTCATAATGCACTTACCTCACAGCTCAACCTCTTTGTTTGGTTTTCAGATGCTACTGTCACTCAAAATGTCCATGAACAGAAGATGGAAAATGGCCAACCCCAAACTGATAAAGTCTTGTTAACTGTTCCACTATGCCTTGGTCATATGACTGCAGCTGGTATTCCATCCATGAGTATCAGGGATCTGTGTATGTCTTTTAATTAGTAGTACTGAATAGTTGGTTTCCCTAACATGCATATGTTCATGAATGGTAGAAGTCGGTTTTGTTGTATTTTCTTTCCTACTCTCAATTTGAGGGGTCTCAGATGGCCGCATATCATCCGTCCATCCGTCCTTCCTCCCTCCCTCCCTCCCTCCCTCCCTCCCTTCCTTCCTTCCTCCCGTTATCTCTCTTTTTTTCTTTCTCTCTCTCTCTTTTTTTTCTTTTTTCTTTCAAAACTGATTCTCACTCTCTCGCCCAGGCTGGAGTGCAGTGATGCTATCTCGGTCGCTGCAATCTCCACCTCCCGGGTTCAAGTGATTCTCCTGCCTCAGCCTCCTGAGTAGCTGGGATAACAGGCATGCACCACCACGCCCAGCTAATATTTGTATTTTTAGTAGAGACAGGGTTTCACCGTGTCGGCCAGGATGGTCTTGGTCTCGGACCTCGAGATCCACCCGCCTCAGCCTTCCAAAGTGCTGGGATTACAGACGTGAGCCACCGTGCCCAGCCATATCCTATCCTGTTTCTTAGATAATTTCGTAGAAACTCAGCATAAGAGGGATACACCTGTGGGACTGACATAATGCATTTACATCACAGCTCAACCTTTTCCTTTGGGTTCCAGATTCAACTGTTACTCAGAATGTCTATGAAAAGAAGATAAAAAAGGAACAAATGGCCCCTGATAGATCCCTGTCAACCGTTATAGAAGGGCTTATAAATTTCACAGGGGCTGGTATTCCACCCCTGAGTACTGGGGATCAGCATATGTTTGTTTACTAGTTATACTGTCCTACTGGGTTTCCGTATGCATGCAGTGACATGCAGGGAAGACGGTGGCTTTGTTTTATTATTGTTTCTGGTCTGAATTTCTGGCGTCTCATTTTCCACCTGATATTTCCTGCTTTATGGGTTAATTTAATAGAAACTGACCACCAGAGGGATATACCTGTGGGGTTGACATAATGCACTTTCCTCAGAGCTTGAACTCTTCATTTGGTTTCCAGATGCTACCATCACTCACAATATCAATGAAGAGAGAATGAAAAATGGCCAGCCCCAACCTGGTAACGTCTTGTCAACTGATTCCACAGGGCTTTGTAATATGGTATCAACTGCTATTCCGGCCATGAGTCCCAGAGATCGCTATATGTCCGCTTATAAGTTGTACTGTCCTACTTGCTTTTCATATGCATGCGTAGTGCCTTCTGAAGGGAAGCAGGTGGTTTTGTTGTATTATATTTTCTGAACTAAATCTGAGGGGCCCCAGATATATACAACACCTTATATATCCTCCTGCTTTATGAAATAATTTCATGGAAAGTGCGCATCAGAGGGATATACTTATGGTTTGGCCTAATGCACTTACCTCACAGCTCAACCTCTTCCTTTGATTTCCAGACGCTACCATCACTCACAGCGTCCATGAACAGAAGATGGAATATGTCCAACCAGCACCTGACAACGTGTTGTTGACACTTCAGCCAGGACTTATTAATATGGCAGGTGCTGGTATTTCATCCATGAGTACCAGGGATCTGGGTAAGTTTGTTTGTTAGTATTACTGTCTTACTTGGTTTCCATATGCATGTATAGTGTCAAAAAAGGTAGGAGGTGGTTGTGTTATACTATGTTTCCAGGCCTCAATTTCAGGGGTGTCAGATGGCAACCTGGTATATCCTCTGGTTTATGAGATAATTTCCTAGAAACTGAGCACAGATATACCTGTGGAGTTACCATAACACACTTACTCACAGCTCTTCATTTGGTTTCCAGATGCTACTGAAACTTATAATGTCCTTAAGGAGAAGATGGAAAAGGGCGAACCTCAACATGGCAACATCTCATCAATTGCTCCAATAGGACTTACTAATGTCGCAGGAGCTGCTATTCCAGCCATGAGTACTGATGGTCTGTGTATGTTCACTTTTTAGTTGGATTTTCCTACTTTGTTTCCATATGCATGTATATTGTCAGGAAGGGGAGATGGAGATCTTGTTGTATTATCTTTCTTGATATCAGTTTGAGGGGTCCCAGATGCCACTCTTGTCATCTTGATTTGTGCAAAAATTTCTCAGGAGCTGAACATCAGAGGGATATACCTGTGGGGGCGACATAATGCACCTACTCCTATCTTGACCTCTTCATTTGTTTTCCAGATGCCACCGTCAGTCACAATGTCCATGAACAGAGGATGGAAAATGCCCAACCGCAACAGGATAACGTCTGGCCAAATATTCTAGCATGGTTTAGTAATATGGCAGGAGGTGGTATTCCAGCAATGAGTACCAGGGATCTGTGTATGTTCATTTTTTACTTGTACTGTCCTCCTTGGTTTCCATATGCAGGCATAGTGCCATGAAGGGAAGAAGGTTGTTTTGTGAATTGTCTTCCTTGGCCTCAATTTGAGGAGCCGCAGATCATCATTTGATGTGTTCTTTTGCTTTATGGGATAATTTCCTAGAAACTGATCATCAGTGGGATATACCGGTGGCATTGACGTAATTCACTTACTTCAAGCTCAAAATCTTCCTTTGGTTTCCAGATGGTACCATCTCTCACAATGTACATGAAGAGAAGATGGAAAATGGCCCATCCCAAACTGGTAATCTCATGTCACCTGTTACACCACTGCTTGGTCATATGGTAGCAGCTGCTCTTCCATGCATGAGTACCAGGGATCTGTGTATGTCTCTTAATTAGTTGTAGTGTCATCACTGGTTTCCATATGATTGCATATTTCATGAAAGGTAGAAGGTGGTTTTATAGCATATACTTTCCTGGGATCAATTGGAGGGTTCTCACAGGGCCACCTGGCATATCCTCCCCTGCTTTATTAGATAATTTCCTAGAAACTGAGCGTCAGAGAGATAGACCTATAGGGCTGATATAATGCATTTAGCTCACAGCTCAACCTCTTCATTTGGTTTTCAGATGCTACCAGCATTCAAAATGTCTGCAAAGAGAAGATGGAAAATAACCACCCAACACCTAATAATATCTTGTCAACTGTTCTTCAAGGACTTCCTTATTTGGCAACAGCTGGTCTCCCAGCCATGAGCATGAGGGATCGGTGTATGTTTGCTTATTCATTTGGACTATCCTGCCTGGTTTTCATAGGCATGCCTAGTGTCCTGAATGGGAGAGGGTGATTTTGTTGTATTGTCTTTCGTGAGCTGCATTTGAGTGTTCTCAGATCGCCACCTGGCATATCCTCTCTGGCTTTCTGAAATAGTTTTCTATAAAGTGAGTATCAGGAGGATATACCTGTGGGTTAACATAATGCACGTAACTCAGAACTGAACCCCTTCATTTAATTTCCAGATGGTATGATCTCTCACAATGTCTGTGAGAAGATTAAAAATGCCCAAGCAGTACCCGATAAAACCTTCCCAGCTAGTTCCCCAGCACTTATTAATATGGCAGCAGCTGTTGTGTCATCCATGAGCAACAGAGATCAGTGTACCTGTGTGCAATTGGTTTACTATACTACTAGGTTTCCATATGCGTGCATAGTGTCATGAGGGAAGAATGTAGTTTTGTTGTACTATCTTTCCTGGCCTGAATCTTAAGTTTCTCAGAGTGCTACTTGGTATGTCCCACTTCTTTATGAGATAGTTTCCTGGATACTGAGCATCAGAGGGGTATGCTGTGGTTGACATAATGCACTTACCTCACAGCCCAGCCTTTTTTGTTGGTTTCCAGATGCTGCAGTCACTCACAATGTCCGTGAAGCGAAGATAAATAACGGCCAACGACTACCTGACAACGTCTTGTCAGCTGCTCCACCAGGTCTTGGTAATATGGCAGCAGCTGGAATTTCATCCACGTGGAACACAGGTCTGTGTAGGTCTCCTGTTTGTCTTACCGTCCTACTTGATTTCCCTAAGGAGGCATAGATCCATGAATGCTACAAGTTAATTTTATTGTATACACTTTCCTAGCATCAATTTGAGGGGTATCAGATAGTCACAGGGCATATCCAACCCTGCTGTCTTTGATAATTTCCTAGAAACTGAGGATCAGACGGATATACCTCTGGGGTTGACATAATATACTTACCTTACAGCTCAACCTCTTCATTTGGTTTTCAGATGCTACCATCACTCAAAATGCCCGCAAAGAGAAGATGGAAAATAACCAACCAACACCTAATAACGTCTTGTCAACTGTTCTCCAAGGTCTTCCTTATTTGGCAACAGCTGGTCTCCCAGCCATGAGCACCAGGGATCAGTGTATGTTTGCTTATTCATTTGGACTATCCTACTTGGTTTTCATAGGGATGCCTAGTGTCCTGAACGGGAGAAGGTGATTTTGTTGTATTATATTCTGTGAGCTGCATTTGAATGTTCTCAGATAGCCATCTGGCATATCCTCTTCAGCTTTATGAAATCGTTTTCTACAAACTGAGTATCAGGGGGATATGACTGTAGAGTTGACCTAGTACACATAACTCAAAACCGAAACTCCTGATTTCATTTCCAGATTCTAACATCACTCACAATGTCCATGAGGAGAAGATTAAAAATGCACAAACAGCACCCAATAATGTTTTCTCAGCAATTCCACCAGCACATATTAATATGGCAGCAGCGGGTGTTTCGTCCATGAGTACCAGGGATCAGTGTAAGTTAGCTCCCTTGGCGTACTGTCCTACTTGATTTCTATATGCATGTGTAGTGTCATGAGGGAAGAATACAGTGTTGTTGTACTATCTTTACTGGCCTCAACTTTACAGTTCTCAGACTGCTCCTTGGTATGTCCTTCTTTATGAGTTGATTTCCTCGATACTGAATATCAGAGGCGTATGCCTGTGCGGTTGACATAATGCATGAAACACACAGCTCAACCACTTCATTTGGTTTCCAGATGCTGCGATCACTCACAACGTCTATGAAGCAAAGATAAATAATGGCCAACTAGCACCTGATAGCATATTGTCAACTGCTCCACCAGGGCTTGGTAATTTGGCAGCAGCTGGAATTTCATCCACGAAGACCAGAGATCTATGTATGTCTGCTTCTTAGTTGGACCGTCCTACTGGGATTCCCTAAGGAGGCATTGTTTGATGAATGCTACAAGTTAATTTTGTTGGATATAGTTTCCTAGCATCAATTTGAGGGTTATCAGAGAGCCACGTGGCATATCCTACCCTGGTTTCTTTGATAATTTCCTAGAAACTGAGGATCAGAGGGATATAACTCTGGGGTTGACATAATGTACTTACCTTACAGCTCAACCTCTTCATTTGGTTTTCAGATGCTACCGTCACTCAAAATGTCCGCAAAGAGAAGATGGAAAATAACCAACCAACACTTAATAACGTCTTGTCAACTGTTCTCCAAGGACTTCCTTATTTGGCAACAGGTGGTCTCCCAGCCATGAGCACCAGGGATCAGTGTATGTTTGCTTATTCATTCGGACTATCCTACTTGGTTTTCATAGGCATGCCTAGTGTCCTGAACGGGAGAAGGTGATTTTATTGTATTATCTTCAGTGAGCTGCATTTGAGTGCTCTCAGATCGCCATCTGGCATATCCTCTTCCGCTTTTTGAAATCGTTTTCTAGAAACTGAGTATCAGGAGGATATACCTGTAGAGTTGACATAGTACACATAACGCAAGACTGAACCTCCTGATTTCATTTCCAGATTCTACCACCACTCACAATGTCCATGAGGAGATGATTAAAAATGCCCAAACGGCACCCAAGAATGTTTTCTCAGCTATTCCACCAGCACATATTAATATGGCAGCAGCGGGTGTTTCATCCATGAGTACCAGGGATCAGTGTAAGTTTGTTCACTTGGCGTACTGTCCTACTTGATTTCTATATGCATGCGTAGTGTCATGAGGGAAGAATACAGTGTTGTTGTACTATCTTTACTGGCCTCAAATTTACGGTTCTCAGACTGCTACTTCGTATGTCCTTCTGCTTTATGAGATAATTTCCTCGATTCTGAGCATCCGAGGGGTATGCCTGTGCGGTTGACTTAATGCACATAACGCACAGCTCAACCACTGCATTTGGTTTCCAGATGCTTCGGTCACTCACAACGTCCGTGAAGCGATGATAAATAACGGCCAACGAGCACTTTACAACATCTTTTCAACTGCTCCTCCAGGTCTTGGTCATAGGGCAGCAGCTGGAATTTCATCCACGAGGACCAGAGGTGTGTGTATGTCTGCTTCTTAGTTTTCCTGTCCTACTTGGTTTCCCTAAACAGGCATAGTTTGATGAATACTAGAAATTAATTTGGTTGTATATACTTTCCAAGCCTCAATTTTAGGGGCATCTTATGCACATTTAGCATATTCACCCCTGCTGGCTTTATGAAATAGTTTTCATATCCTCTCTGGCTTTATGAAATAGTTTTCTAGAACGTGAACACCAGGAGGATATACCTGTGGGGTTAACGTAATGCACATACCTCAACACTGAACCCCTTCATTTCATTTCCATATGGTGCGATCACTCACAATGTTTGTGAGGGAAGATTAAAAATGCCCATGCAGCACTCAATGAAACCTTCCCAGCTAGTCCCCCAGCACTTATTAATATGGCAGCAGCTGTTGTGACATGCATGAGCACCAGGGATCAGTGTACCTTTGTGCAATTGGTTTACAATTCTACTAGGTTTCCATGTGCGTGCATAGTGTCATGAGGGAAGAATGTAGTTTTCTTGTACTATCTTTTCTTTTTTTTTAAATTTTTTATTGGATTTTAGGTTTTGGGGTACATGAGCAGAGCATGGAAGACAGTTGCGTAGGAACACACATGGCAGTGTGCTTTTCTTTCCTTCTCCCCTTCACCCACATTTGGCATTTCTCCCCAGGCTATCCCTCCCCACCTCCCCCTCCCACTGGCCCTCCCCTTTTCCTCCCAATAGACCCCAGTGTTTAGTACTCCCCTTTCTGTGTCCATGTGTTCTCATTTTTCATCACCCGCCTATGAGTGAGAATATGCGGTGTTTCATTTTCTGTTCTTGTGTCAGTTTGCTGAGGATGACGTTCCCCAGATTCATCCATGTACCTACAAACGATACAAACTCATCATTTCTGTTTGCTGCATAATATTCCATGGTGTATATGTGCCACATTTTTCCAATCCAGTCTATTATCAATGGGCATTTGGGTTGATTCCAGGCCTTTGCTATTGTAAACAGTGCTGCAATGAACACTCGTGTACATGTGTCCTTATAGTAGAACGATTTATAGTCTTTTGGATATATACCCAGTAATGGGATTGCTGGGTCAAATGGAATTTCTATTTCTAAGGCCTTGAGGAATCGCCACACTGTCTTCCACAATGGTTGAACTAATTTACACTCCCACCAACAGTGTAAAAGTGTTCCTTTTTCTCCACAGCCTCTCCAGCATCTGTTGTCTCCAGATTTTTTAATGATCGCCATTCTAACTGGCGTGACATGGTATCTCAATGTGGTTTTGATTTGCATCTCTCTGATGACCAGTGACGATGAGCATTTTTTCATATGATTGTTGGCCTCATATATGTCTTCTTTCGTAAAGTGTCTGTTCATATCCTTTGCCCACTTTTGAATGGGCTTGTTTGTTTTTTTCCTGTAAATCCGTTTGAGTTCTTTGTAAATTCTGGATATCAGCCCTTTGTCAGATGGGTAAACTGCGAAAATTTTTTCCCATTCTGTTGGTTGCCGATCCACTCTAGTGACTGTTTCTTTTGCCGTGCAGAAGCTGTGGAGTTTCATTAGGTCCCATTTGTCTATTTTGTCTTTTGTTGCCCATGCTTTTGGTGTTTTGTTCATAAAGTCCTTGCCTACTCCTATGTCCTGGATAGTTTTGCCTCGTGGCCTCAATCTTAAGCTTCTCAGACTGCTACTTGGTATGTCCTTCTTCTTTATGAGATAATGTCCTAGATACTGAGCATCAGAGGGATATGCCTGTGACGTTCACAGGATGCACTTACCTCACAGCCCAGCCATTTCTGTTGGTTTCCAGATGCTGCAGTCACTCACAATATCCATGAAGTAAAGATAAATAACATCCAACTAGCAACTGACAACGTGTTGTCAGCTGCTCCACCAGGTCTTGGTAATATGGCAGCAGCTGGAATTTCATCCAGGAGGACCGGAGGTCTGTGTATATCTGCTTCTTAGTTGTACTGTCCTACTTGATTTCCCTAAGGAGGCATAGTTTGATGAATGCTACAAGTTAATTTTGTTGTATATAGTTTCATAGCATTAATTTGAGGGGTATCAGATAGCCACGTGGCATATACTACCCTGATTTCTTTGATAGTTTTCTAGAAACTGAGGATCAGGGGGATATACCTGTGCGGTTGACATAATGCACTTTCATCACAGCTCAACCTCTTCATTTGGTTTTCAGATGCTACCATCACTCAAAATGTCCACAAAGAGAACATGGAAAACAAGCAACCAACACCTAATAACGTCTTGTCAACTGTTCTCCAAGGACCTCCTTATTTGGCAACAGCTGGTCTCCCAGCCATGAGCACCAGGGATCAGTGTATGTTTGCGTATTCATTTGGACTATCCTACTTGGTTTTCATAGGCATGCCTAGTGCTCTGAAAGGGAGAAGGTGATTTTGTTGTATTATCTTTCATGAGCTGCATTTGAGTGTTCTCAGATGGCCTTCTGGCATATCATCTCTGATTTTATGAAATAGTTTTCTAGAAAGGGAGCATCAGGGGGATATACCTGTGGGGATGACATAATGCACTTAATTCAAAACTAAACCTTTTCATTTCGTTTCCAGATGCTACCGTCACTCACAGTGTCCATGAGGGAAATATTAAAAATGCTGAAGGAGCACCCAATAAAGTCTTCCCAACTGTTTCCCCTACACATATTAATATGGCAGCACCTGGTGTTTCATCCATGAGTACCAGGGATCAGTGTAAGTTTGTTCACTCGGTGTACTGTCCTACTTGGTTTCCACATGCATGCATAGTGTAAGCAGGGAAGAATGTAGTGTTGTTTTCCTGTCTTTCCTGGCCTCAATTTTAGGGTTCTCAGATTACTAGCTGGTATATCTTTCTTCTGTATGAGATAATTTCCTAGATACTACCCATCAGAGTGGTATACCTATGTAGTTGACATAATGCACTTACCTCACAGCAAAAGCACTTTGTTTGGTTTCCAGATGCTGCAGTCACTCACAATGTCCGTAAAGAGAAGATAAATAATGGCCAACCAGCAACTGATAACATCTTGTCAACTGCTCCACCAGGGCTTGGTAATATGGCAGCAGCTGGAATTTCATCCACGAGGACCAGAGATCTGTGTATGTCTGCTTCTTAGTTGTGCTGTCCTACTCGGTTTCCCTAAGCAGGCATAATTTCATGAATGGTAGAGGGTAACTCTGTTGTAAATGCCTTAGTAGCCTCAATTTGAGGGGTATCAGATGTCCACTTGGCATATGCACCCCTGCTTTTTCTGACGATTTCCTAGAAACTGATCATCAGAGGGATATACCAGTGCAGTTCACATAATGTATTTACTTCACAGCCCAACCTCTTCATTTGGTTTTCAGATGCTACCGTCCTTCAAAGTGTCCGTGAAGAGGAGCTGGAAAATAAGCAACCAACATCTAATAACGACTTGTTGACTGTTCTACAAACACTTACATTTTTGGCCACAGCTGGTCTCCCAGCCATGAGCACCAGGGATCAGTGTATGTTTGCTTATTCATTTGTACTATCCCACCTGGTTTTCATAGGCATGACTAGTGTCCTGAATAGGAGAAAGTGATTTTGTTGTATTATATTTCGTGAGCACATTTGAGTGTTCTCAGATGGCCATCTGGCATATTGTCTCTGGCTTTTTAAAATAGTTTCCTAGAAACTGATCATCAGGGGGATACACCTGTGGGCTGACATCATGCGCTTAAATCAAAACTTAACGTCTTCATTGTCTTTCCAGATTCTACCATCACTCACAACGTCCATGGGGAGATGATTAAAAATGCTGAAGCAGAACCCAATAATATCTTCTCAACTATTCCCCCAGCACTTATTAATATGGGAGCAACTGGTTTTTCATTCATGAGTACCAGTGATCAGTGTATGTTTCTTCACTCGATATACTGTCCTACTTGGTTTCTATATGCATGCACAGTGTCATGAGGAAAGAATCTAGTGTTGTTGCACTATATTTCCTGGCCTGAATTTTAGGGTTCTCAGATTGCTACCTGCTATATCCTTCTCCAAGTGATAATTTCCTAGATGCTGAGCATTTGAGGGCTATGTCTGTGTGGTTTCCATAATGCAAGTAACTCACAGCTCAACCATTTCATTTGGTTTCCAGATGCTGCAGTCACGCACAGCGTCCGTGAAGAGAAGAGAAGTAACAGCCAACCGGTACCTGATAACGTCTTGTCAACTGCTCCACCAGGGCTTGGTAATATGGGAGCAGCTGGAATTTCATCCAGGAGGACCAGAGATCTGTGTATGTCTGCTTCTTAGTTGTGCTGTCCTACTCGCTTTCCCTAAGCAGGCATAATTTCATGGATGGTAGAGGGTAATTTTGTTGTACATACTTTCCTGGCCTCAATATGAAGGGTATCAGAGGGCAACTTGGCATATCCACCCCTGCTCTCTTTGATAATTTCCTAGAAAGTCAGCATCAGAGGGATGTACCTGTGGGGTTGAAATAATGCACTTACCTCACAGCTCAACCTCTTCATTTGATTTTCAGATGCTATAGTCAATCTCAATGTCCATGAGGAGAGGATGGAAAATGGCAAATCCGCAACCGCATAACATATAGTCAAATGTTCCTTCAGGGCTTACTAGTATGGCAGGAGCTGCTCTTCTGGCCACGAGTACCATACAACTGTGTATCTTCTCTTATTAGTTGGATTTTCCTATTTGATTTCAGTATATGCTCATAGTGTCATAAATGGGAGAAAGTGGTTTTGTTGTATTCTCTTCCTTAAGTGCAATTTGAGGGGTCTCAGAACACTGCCGTCGTGTCTTCCTGCTCCATGCAATAATTTATTAGAAGCTCTGCATCATAAGAGTATACCTGTGTGTTTAAATAAGGCATTTATTTCACAGCTTGACCTGGTCATTTTGCTTCCAGATGCTACCACGCCTCACAACATCCGTGAGGAGAGGATGGAAAATGCCCAACTGCAATTTAGTAACATCTTGTTAACTTTTCCACCAGGGTGTATACACATGGCAGCAGCTGGTATTCTAGCCATGAGTACCAAGGATCTGTGTATGTTTGTTTATAAGTTGGAATGTCTCACTTGGTTTTCATATGTATGCATAGTGCCATCAAGGGAAGGAGGTTGTTCAGTTGTACCTTCTTTCGTGAGCTCAATTTGAGTGTTCTCAGATCGCCACCCAGCATATCCTCTCCTGCTGCATGAAATATTTTCCTAGAAACTGAGAGTCAGAGGGATATAC
Source organism: Callithrix jacchus (assembly GCF_049354715.1). Lineage (NCBI taxonomy): Eukaryota > Metazoa > Chordata > Mammalia > Primates > Cebidae > Callithrix > Callithrix jacchus. The sequence continues at coordinate 131,748,338 of NC_133524.1, read as the reverse complement.
CTGTAGGGTTACCATAATATACTTACCTTACAGCTCAACCTCTTCATTTGGTTTCCAGATGCTGCAGTCACTCACAATGTCCATGGAGAGAAGATGAACAATGGTCAAAGAGCACCTGAGAACTTCTTGTCATCCATTACACCAGGGCTTATTAATGTATCAGGAGCTGGTACTCCACCCATGAGTACCAGGGCTCAGTGTATGTTTCCTGGTTGTTTCTGCTTGGTTTCCTACTTGGTTTCCATAATCATGCAGGGTCATACATCAAACAAGGTCGTTTTATTATATTATCTTTTGTGAGCTCATTTTGGGAGGTCTCAGATAGCCACCTGGTATATCCTTCTGCTTAATGAGATCATGTTCTAAAAACTGAGCATCAGAGGTATATACCTGCAGGGTTGTTGTAATGCACTGACCTCACAGCTTGACGTCTTCTCTCGGTTTCCAGTTGCTACTGTCACTCATAATGTCCGTGAAGAGAAGATGGAAAATGGCCAACAAGCACCTGATAACATTTTGTCAGCTGTTCCTCCAGGGCTTATTAACATGGCAAAAGCTGGTATTCCAACCATGAGTAGCAATGATCTGTATATGTTAGCTTATAAGTTGGATTGTCCTCCTTGGTTTCCACATGCATGCATGGTGTCAGGAAAGGGAGGAGGCAATTTTGTTGTATTATCTTTTGTGACCTGAATTTAGGGTTTTCAGAACACCGCCTGGCCTGTCCTCCTGCTTTATGCAATGATTTCCTAGAAACTGAGCATCGGGAATATACCCGTAGGGTTGACATCATGTATTTTTCTCACAACTCATCCTCTTCATTTGGTTTCCACATGCTACCATCACTCACAATGTCGGTGAAAAGAAGATAAAAAACAGCCAACTAGCACCTGATAACTTCCTGCCCACTGTTACACCAGGGCTTAATAATTTGGCAGGAGCTGGTATCATAGCAAGACTACGAGGGATCTGTTTACTAGTTGTACTTCCTACTTGGTTTCCATATGAATGCATAGTGTCATAAAGAGAAGAAGGTGGTTTTGTTGTATTATCTTTTGTTAGCTTAGTTTGAGGGTTCTCAGATCGTCACCTGGCACATCATCTCCTGCTTTATGGCATAATTTCCTTGAAACTTAGCCTCAGTGGAATATACCCGGGGCTTCACATAATGCACGTACCTCACACCTCCTCCTCCTCACTTGATTTCCAGATTCTTCCATCACTCACAATGTCCATGAAGAGAAGATAAAAAACGGCCAACCAGCAACTCAAAACTTCTTGTCAAATCTTCCATCAGGACTTCCTAATATGACAGGGGCTAGCATCCTAACCATGAGTACCAGGGATCTGTGTATGTTTCCTTATAAGTTGTGTCCTACTTGATTTCCATATGCGGGCATAGTGTCATCAAGGGAAGAAGGTGGTTTTGTTGTATTATCTTTTCTTGCCTCAATTTCAGGGTTCTCTGGTTGCCACCTGGTATATACTCATGCTTTATGGGATAATTTTCTAGAAACTGAGCATGAGCGGGATATACCTGTGGGGCTCTCATTATGCACTTAACCTCACAGCTCGGCCTCTTCATTTTTTTTCCAGATGCCACCGTCTCTCACAATGTCCATGAGAAGAAGACGAATAATGGCCAACAAGCACCTGATAACTCATCATCAGCGGTTCCACCAGGGCGTAGTAATCTGTCAGGAGCTGGTGCTTCATCCAGGAGTAGCAGGGATCTGTGTATGTTTGTGTATTGGTTGTACTGTCCTACTTGGTTTCTGTATGCATGCATAGTGTCCAGCAGGGAAGCAGGTGGTTTTGTTGTATTGTCTTTTTTGAGCTCAGTCCGAGGGGTCTGGTATCGCCACCTTGTATATCCTCCTGCTTTCTGACATAACTTCCTCGAAACTGAGCCTCCGAGGGATATACCTGTGGGAGTGACATAATGCACTTACCTCGCAGCTCAATTTTTCCATTTGGATTCCAGATGCTACTGTCATTCATGATATCCAGAAGGAGATAGAAAATGGTCAGACCCCACCTGATGGCTTCCTGTCAGATTCTGCTCCCCCAGAGCTTATAAATATGACAGGAGATTGTATGCAACCCAACACATTAGATTCTTTGTCTTACAACTGCACTAGTCTCAGCAAAGATAAGCTGCTTTACAAACCTGATAGTAACGAATTTGTGGTAGGAGCCCAAAACTACCGTGTCTCTGCAGGTGATTCACCAGTCACAGGAAGGTCTCCGGTGGAAACTGTGCCAAATACAGCACGAATATCTCCTGCTATGGCAAAGAAAGTTAATGATGATATAAAACATCAATTGATGAAAGAAGTTCGAAGGTGTGGGCGAAGTAAGTAGTGCAAGAATGTCTATCAATGAAAGCCTGAGAAGTCTTTCATTCTATGATTTAGAACACAATTATGCTGCCCCTTGAGCTCATTGTTTGGCTAAATTGGATCTGTCTGTAATTTAGCAGGGCTTCTATTTAATTTCACTGAAAATTTCAAATACATCTGCTTAGGTGTTTTTCTTTGTTAGTGTTCACAATAGTTTCCTTAGTAATATACTGATGTGATTTAAGCATTCAAAACACAAACACTGTGTAACATTGTAGCCCATAAAAAATGTATACTGCGGTAGTGGATGCAATGAGATTGAAGTATATTTCATTTTCATAATTTTAGAAATACTAACTTTTTAATACCTTCAGATTATGAAAGAATTTTCATTTTGCTTGATGAAGTACAAGGATCTATGGAAGTCAAGAAACAACTTGTTAAATTTGCCATTAAGGAAGCAGCAAGGTGGGTGCCAAAAGGAAACTCTTCTATTGTTTTAAGCACTTGTGCGCAGTTTGGGACAGGAGCAGGAAGAAATCATGCCTTGTTCTTCCTAATCCCTGGCCCTCAGTCATAGTTCATGCTATTTCCCCAAGCATTTAGGTTGATATTTTCTTATTCTAACCCCTTTTTCCAATGCCATGGAGCCTTCCAAATTTATGATAATCTGGGAGTGGGTGTGGGCCCTCAGGTGACTCACTTGGTCTTTTTCTAGTTTGTATTTTCCATGAGCATGCATTTTCTATCTGCATGTACATTGTAAAGTCTGTTTTGTATCCACTACTACCTCTTACATATCACAGATGCCGTGGGTATCCTCTGGTTAATGGAATACCTCTTTCATTTCAGGCTTAAAAATTTTGCCTTAATTCAGCAACTCAAGAAGGTGCTAAAAGAGTAGATTCCCACTGCCATCTCAGCAAAGTTAAGCACATGAGAAAAAATAATTGTGTTAATGCAAATACCAAGGAGAAACAAGGATATGTGCTGTAAAGTGGTGTACGTCATTGCTGAAGCTTCCTGTAATTTTGAAGTGAAGAAAATTCCCTTCCTGAAGCTAAGAAAAGATGGAGCTTTTGAAATTTAGTAAATTTCTGTTAGTAAAAGCTAGACTTTTGTGGTTTGTTTGTTGGTTTATTCTTCCACCTGAGGAGGGATACGAGTTGATAAATCACCAATGTATTTAGTATTACGGTCATGGTTTCTGCATAGTTGTAGCCGGTATTTATAACTGCCTTCGTTCACTACCCATTTTTCATTCCCTTTGCCCTGAGATAGTATGTCATCTGGTCATGGTGCTTGACCTGGCAGGATGACTCAAACCTTCCTCACTGAACAGTCTGAAGGACCATTAGATACCTGCCTGGATTGGGTTGCTGTACTTTTCCATTAAGTGTAATCAGAAAACATGGGAGGACTAAGAAGCTCTCTAGACACAGCAGACATACTCCTTTTTAGCTCCTGGTGTAGTGCAACTAATCCCCCTTTGATCGTCAGGTTCATCATCCCAAGCCAGTGGATGACCCCCTCCTTTGCCTCTAGATGGAAAGTGATGAAGAGACCAAAAGGGCCAGCTGGCAGTATGAATGTCTTTTCAATGGAATCACTGTTGTGTCCCTTGGTGAAAGCATTTCTTCCTTTGGAAATAAGACTTCTAGTTCAGCAGAGCCTAACGTCAGGAGAATAGGAAACGTTTTTGCTAGTGGGTCACTGGGGTATAGAGTATGAGTAGAGACACCCCCAGTTATACCCCTTGAATCTAGGACCAAGAATCCTGACTATGGGAAAGAAAGCAAACTGTGTTGGATGCAAATATACAGCAAACACTGCTTCCTAAGTGATTTCTCAGATCTGCAAGACATTGCCACCTAGCTTGCACTATAACTGAGTTCCACAAGTCCATTGCACAGTTCTGTTGATCCAGTCATCTTCAGATAATGTGGGACAGCTCGGGAGCCTGACTTGGAGGTCAAGGCCAATGTGGGTAAGCCAATACCACCTTAAAATAAAACCTGATAGAGGATAAGAGAATATAAATATTAAGACCAGTGAATTCCTATGAGGGTGGGCCCATCGCTACACTTTATTATCTGTGAGTGCCTTGTGTGGAATACCCTGGTGGTAAATAAGGCGTTTTTTCTAACTGCACAAATGTTGATTTTCTCAAATTACTGTGGGTGGAAATGAAGATCCATAGTCAGTATACGTGTCTATTTGAGTAAGAACACAGCCCTGTCCCTTCTATATTGAAAGTGGTCCAATGTAAGCACCTGCCATCTGGTAGCTAGCTGATCACCCTGGAGACAGTTGCCATATAAGAGACTCAGTGTTGCTCTCTGTTTCTGGCAGATTGTACACTCAGCAATGACTATGTTACAGAATTTTGTTCCTTAGTTCAGCTGAAACTGAGTTCTTGTCACATGACCAGGAAAGATTAAGTTCACGCACACATTACAGGGTGAGGAGGGGAATGTGTCGGTTGAAAAGGAAAATTAGGGAGGAAAGAACTCTCAGCAAAGCGAGAGGGAATCCTGCTAACAGGCCCCCACCTCCCAGATTGTTTCTGTGCCATCACACAGAAACCGAAGAGACCAGGCTCCCCATTGCCACTCCTGCACGAGACACAACTTTCCCATGGCTCTACCCTCTTCCCCCGGGTACCCGGCAGCATTAATGAGAAAGACTCAGTTGGGAAAGGGCAAGCAAACAGTGACAATCCTTTTTCTGGGTTGTGGGTTTCATTCAAGACCAGCAGTCTGGTTTTTCAACCTTCAGGCCGTTTTAGGCTTGAAAGTGGAGTTTAGCCAGGGACCCTTGGCTGTCTGATGTCTCTATCGACTGTAGCCAGGTTGGCCTTGGTGAGTGGAAGTCCATGCCTCTGAAGCATAATCTCTATCCCTGTCACTTTGGCCACTTTGTGAGCTCATGAGGCTGTGACACAAGTGTTGGGGAGAGAGGCTGATTAATATTTAGATAATAGGTACCTTATCCTTCAGATTATTAAACTTCTGCTCTGCTGAGGTTACCCTTTGGTGAGAACTCTCATGAGACTCAAATATCTTCACATTGAAAGTCCACTCGGACAGGTCTGTCCACATATTTTTCCCCAGACCTCCTTGTCACAGATTTTCAATCATGTGTCCTCAAAGTCCCTAATCATTCGGCCAATAAATGAGACACAGCCTGTACAAGGATACACACTTAAAAGTCTGGCCATCTCTCCTCCACACAGGAGCAATGCTCAAAGTTCTTTCCTCTGGGAGGATTTCCCTTCTCTACTGTCCTTCAGGGCTATCCCAGTTGGTCCTGTCGTAATGCTGCTGCCCACTTCTGGCTTGCGTGGTTGGCAGGCATTATGAACGGACTGAATATGTGTGACCTCTGAGAATTCATACGATGAAACCCTAAATCCCAATGGGATGATATTTGGAGGTAGACTGTTTGGGAGGTCATTAGGTTTAGATGTGGTCATGATGGTTGGGTCCCTATGATGAGATTAACGCCCTTCTAATTAGAGAAAAGAGAATTTGTTCTTCCATGCCTCTTCAAAATGTAAGGATATAGCAAAGTGGCTGACTACAAGCCAGGAAGAGGACCCCCACCAGAATTTGAGCACGCTGGCATCCTGATCTTGGACTTCTAACCTCCAGAACTATGAGAAAGAAATGCCTGGTGATGAAGCCACCCAGTCTGTGGTATTCTGTGATAGCAGCTGGAGCTGACTGAGACAGCTGTAGTCTGATTCCCCAGATTCCCATCTCCCGGATACTCAATCAAGCACTAATCCTAATACTGCTATGGTGGGATTTTGCCGGAGAATTAAGGGGTCAAGTCAGTTAACCTTGAGACATGAGTGTGGTGTGGCTGGGCCAGACCTGGCAGCGGAATCCTTGAAAAGTAGAGCATTTTCATCACACAGGAGCAGAAGAAGAGCTAAGAGAGTCAAAGCACAAGAAGGATGTGACACAGCAGGCCCTCTTTGAGGATAAAGCAGTGCTCCCGAGAAGGTATAGGGTGGCTCTAAGCGTTTAAAGCAGTCCCTGGATGACAGCCAACCAAAACATGGGATCCACACTCCTACCACCTTAAGGAACTAGATCTAAATGAGCAATAACCTGAATAAGCTCGGAAGTGGATTATTCCACAATCTCCACATTAGCACCCAGCCGGCCCATTTAGAGTTGGCCTTGGGAGAGACTCAGCAGAGAGGCCGGTTGAGCCTTCCTGGTCTTGACTTGCAGAACTGTGGATAATACACGTGTGTTGTTTTAGGCCGATTAATGTTCTTCTAATGCTGTTTCCTGCTGAGTGGGGCATTCTCCCTGCCTAGCCTGGGCCCTAACGTCTCTTCCTGCCTGATCCTACGGGGTGGGAACCACATGTTTCACTGGACTGGTGGGCAAGACATGAGATAGCTCATTAGCAACCCAAGGTTGAAAACCTTGCAAGACCATCATATGGACCTGGAGAAGCTGTAAGCAAGAGAGTAAGAAATCAGCATTTTAAACACACTGGGACAAAAAGTCAAAGCTAAAAGTATGTTAACGACTGGCAATGTTAAAGGGAGCAGAGCAGACAATAGCTAATGCTTCCAGTTCCCATGGAAGTTCCTAAAGTGTTCATTTCGTTTGCCTGGGTGATGACATTTCTGATATTTTCTTGGGCTAAACCAGACTGATTGATGTAAAAAGAGCATTCATCTCTCACATACCAACGTGTGTCTTTGACCGTCTGTGAGAAGATTGAAGGCTTTTCGGTTTTGTCGGACTATAATGGCTAGGGAGTCCAGCTGCTGTTGAAGTGTAGGGTGGCCCTCTGCCGTTCGTGGGAGGGCCACCGTCATCTCCTCAAACCGGTTATGCTGGATGTCGAGGCTCTACCTCCCGTAGCTGACCATGATAATCCCCATAGAGAGGGCAGTAGTAAACTTAAGGGAATACAGGGTCTTGCTGGGAGCTGAATCTTGCTACGCTGGTACACGGGGAAAGGGAGAGACGTGTTAGCCCATGTGAAAGTTAGATAAGGGAAACGTAAGTGATAGAGCATCGCCCCTTCCACAGTGGGTAATTGGAGATATGCTGAAGATCCTCAAACCCCCAAAATTTGTTTCATGCTGAAATTTCTGCTGCAAAAGTATTTTGCATTAAAGTGGTGAAAGCAGTGGAGGGCCGATAAAAGGGGTCTCCCGTTTTCTGGCGTATAATTGAAAGTTTCTGTGCCGCTAAGTCGGCAGTGGTTACTGGACCCGTTAATGAATGGTAGAGTTCAGTGGCGGCATTAGTAAGATCTTTCAGTGGACTTCCCCTTTTAGGGTTGGACCACAGGCAGAGTTATCTTTAGACAGGCTATGTTGAGAGTCCCTGGGGGATGCGTTGAGATGGGGCGAACAAGGGCTTTTCATGCAAGGATGGCCTCAGCAAAACCTAGAGGTTGTAGCTTTGTTGACAGGAAATAGAGGTGGTGCCAGTCCAGGGACATCATAGAGCAAAAAAATTGGTTTCCTGGGTGAGGTGTCCACTTATTAGTTTAGTTCCTGCAGATGCATTGACTCAGATAGGTGACCCGGTGACAAAGTTTCAGCTACACTGTCTGTCCTGGAGTTCTACGAAAGTGGGAGCACTGGCATGATTACTGTAAAGGCAGAAGGGGAACTGCTCTGGATAAAAGGTATGTAGGAAAGCACTTTTTCCTTTTGGGACATTTGAACTACTGTTGATAATTAAGAGGAGGAACTTAAGGAACCCATGACTTGATGCAACAAAATCCCTTGGAATTGACTGTTGGGCCTGACATCCCCATTCTTTGGTCCAGTGAGTTTGCCCCTGGAGATGTGCTGGGATGCCAGGCCAGTCTTCTAAGGATCCAGGTCTGGCATATCCCCAGTTTCGGTAGTTACGCAAAGTCAACAAGGTTAAGTTTTGGGTTTGTTTTTTTTTTGTAATAGGTGCTTGTTTTAGCACATTCCTCAATGTTGTTCAGTACCGTGACTCATTGACAAGTGACTGAAACCCTGTTAGCATGGATTGGGCCCAGAAAAAAGAGAAAATTCTCTCATCCTACACCGGTGGTCTCATGTGTAGTTCCCTGTGACCAGTAGACTAGATAATAAAAAACATCATAACTGATTTTCATTTGTTACTTCCGAATATGCAGGCACCACATGTATTAGTTTGTTACTGCGGCAAAAGAATCATCCCCCATTTAGCAGCTTAGAACAATGCAAATATATAAGCAGTTCTGTAGATCAGAAATCCAGGCTGTCTGGATATGATTCTCTGCTTAGGGTCTCACAAAATCAAAGTAAAGGTATCAACCAGGCTGGTGACTAATTGAAGACTCAGAGAAAAAGTCTTTTCAAGCTCATTTGGGTTACTGGCAGGTCTAACTTCTTAAAGTTGTAGAACTGAGGTACCCATATACTTGTGGTCTCCGCCGAGGCCACAGTAAGCTACTTGACCCACATCCATACCTCCTTAGGTGCACCCCGCTATCTTTTAAGCAGTCATGGCGCATCATGACTATGGTGGCTGAGACAGAGGTTGTTCATGGGCTTGGCAACACTAACTTTCATTTACCAGGTCCACGTCACTACAGTAACTGCTGACTATTCCACCTGCTAGCTGCAGAGACCAATGCTGATTCCCCAGTATTGCACCATGTCCCAGACTGGTCAGTCAGCTTCCAGGTGGCACGCTGATTACTTTGGTCTGCTTCCACAGGTAAAGGGGCATCACTTTGATCTTCCTCAAATAGACTTTTCTTCTGCATAAGGATTTTCATTCCTACCCACGGCGCTTCAAGAAAACCAACACTGTGGTATTAGGAAAGGCTGTAACGAAAGGCTGTATCAACTCTCGTGGTATCCCATACTGCACCAGTTTTAAACATGCAACTCACTTTACAGGAAATGAATATGGCAATGAGATCATACTAATGCATTACCCGAGTCTCCTGATGTTCTTCCCCATGCTGAAATGGTTGGCTCAATAGTACAGTGCAATGATCTTTTAAAACCTGAGATTTAGGAATGCCTTCCCGGCAGTGCCTTGGGGGCTTGGCTGACAGTCTAGGAGGTGGCAATGCTGTATCGCAGCATCAAGTATATGGAACTATTTTTCCTATAGCTACATCTATGTCCTCAAGAATGAAGGAGGCAATATGCAGGCCTCTCTCACTGTTACTCCTGGGTATCTAGTAGCAAAATTTTGCTTGTGCTGCAAAACCAAACTTTGATATCAAGAAGCAAACTTTTGGCTCTGCTGCACTAGAGGTATTAGTTACGAATTGAGAAATTTTTTCAACAGGGGAACCAAAAATGATTCCATTGAATTGGAAGTTGTGTCTACAAGCTGACCACTTTGAACTCTTCATTCATCTGAACTAAGAGACTGGCTTGAGGGGATCCACTACTGGCTCGGCTGATGGAAAGTAAAAAACAAAAACAAAACAAACTAAAACGGATATTGGGTTCCTACTAGACCAGGGGCTAAGGAACACTATGCCTGACATATCTAGAGAGCTTCTTAGTACTCCTGTGTTTTATGATCAGAGTCAATGAAAAATTACAGCAACGCCATCTAGGCAGGACATCTAATGGTTCAGACTGTTCAGTAATGAAGGTTTGAGTCATCCTGCCAGACAAAGCACCATGAGCAGCTGACATGCCATCTCAAGGCAAAGGGAATCAGAAATGGGGAGTGAAAGAAGGCAGTTATAAATACCAGCTACCACAATGTGGGCTGCTGCAGAAACCACGACTGTAATAGTATTTACCTGATGGGTTAATCATGTCTGCCAGCACAGGTGGGAAAATCAACCAACCAACAAATAAGTTATCCTTTCAAATGAAATGCTTAGGTAAAAAGACCAACGTTTACTGACAGAAATTTCTTAGCCTCTGGGAGGCCATTTTATTCACTAACACATACTAGGAGGCCTCAGCCATATCCTGCTCGATTGTAGGAAAGAGCAATTTGATCCTCTTTCCTCCTCAATCATTAAAGAGATTATGCATTTAGGGTCTGATGTTCCTTCTTGGACAAGTAGTCAGATGTCATTTCTTCCAGTCTCTTTTCAAGGTGCGGAATTAAGTCTCCTCTCATATACCTGAAAAGAAAGAGACGTGTCATTAACCAAAAGAGAGCCAAAGAACCTATGCTGTAGGAAGCACTGTGGGAGATAGAAGGATGAAGTAACAGTCAGCATGGAGACAGAAATGCACCTGCATGGTAAGGGGTAGTCTAGCCAGGCAATAACAAATGCTGGCGAGGGTGTGAAGAAAAGGGAAGCTTCATACACTCTTGTTGAGAATATAATTTACTATGACAACTATGAAGAACAGTTTGGAGGTTCCTCGAAAACCTGAAAATGGATCAATCATATGATCCAGTAATCCCACTGCTGGGTATAGTCCCAAGAGAAAGGAAGTCAGTACACCGCAGAGATATCTGCACTCCCGTGTTGGTTGCAGCCCCGTCCACAGTAGCCAAGCTTTGGAAGCAACCTAAGTGTCCACCAACAGATGAATGGGTAAGGAAAACGCGGTACATATACACAAAGGAGTGCTGTTCGGCCATAGAAAAGAATGAGATTCAGTCTTGTGCAACAACGTGGATGGAACTGAAGGTCATTACGTTAAGTGGAATAAGCCAGGCACAAAAAGACAAACTTCGCATGTTCTCACTTATTGGTGGGAGCAGAAATTTTAAACAACTGAACTACTGGAGATAGAGAGTGGAATGGATGACTGCCAGAGGCTGGGAAGGTTAGTGGGGGTGGGGGGAAGTGCAGATGATTAATACGTGCAAAACGATTTGACAGCATGACAGGGTGACTACAGTCAGTAATAATATAATTGTACATTAAAAATAGCAAGAGTATAATTGGTTTATCTGTAACACAAAAGATAAATGCTTGAGGTGATAGATGCCCCATTTACCTTGATGTGTTTATTACACATTGTTGTCTGTATCACAATATCTCATATACCCCAGATGTACCACAAACCACAAACATTCCTTGTGGTGGTGAAATTTCTGCTGCAAAATATTTTGCATTACTCTGGTGAAAGCAGTGGAGGGTCTATGAAAGGGGTCTCCTGTTTTGTGGCCTGTAAATGAAAGGTTATGTGCAGCCAAGTTGGTAGTGGTTACTGGGTCCAAAAATGAATGCTGGAGTTGGGCAGTGGCATTAATAAGTTCTTTAATTAAAGCTCCTCCTTTAGGGTTTGACCACAAGGCATAGTTATCTTTCGATAGGATATGTTGACAGTCCCTGGGACATATATTGAGATCAGGTGAATAAGGGGTTTCTGTGAGAGGATGGCCTCAGCGAAATCTAGAGGTTGTAGCTTTATTGATAGGAAATAGAGCAAAGAACTGGTTTCCTGGGTGAGGTGTCCACTTATTAGTTTAGTTCCTGCAGAGGTATTGACGCAGATAGGTGACCCAGCGACAAAGTATCAGCTACACTGTCTCTCTTGGAATTCCATGAAAGTGACAGCACTGGCATAATTATTGTAAAGGCAGAAAGGGAATTGCTGTGAATAAAAGTTATGTAAGAAAGCATTTTTTTTTTCTGTTTGGGACATTTCAACTGCTGTTGATAAGGAACTCAGGACCTGACCGAATAAAATCCCTTTGCATTGACCGTCGGGCCTGACATCCGCATTCTTTGGCCCAGTGAGTTTGTCCCTGGAGATGTGCTGGGATGCCAGGCCAGTCTTCTAAGGGCCCAGGTCTGGCATATCCCCAACTTTTGGTAGTGAACCAAAGTCAACAAGGTTAAGTGTATTTTTTCAAAATTTTATTTTTGACATGCAATTCTGCTCTTGTTGCCAAGGCTGGAGTGCAGTGGTATAATCTCGCCTCACTGCAACCTCTGCCTCCTGGGTTCAAGTGATTCTCGTACCTCAGCCTCTGACGTGGCTGGGATTACAGGCATGCACCACCACGCCTGGCTGATTTTGTGTTTTTAATCGAGACGGCATTTCACCATGTTGGTCAGGCTGGTTTCAAAACTCCTGACCTCCGGTGATCCACCTGCCTCAGTCTCCCCAAGTGCTGGGATTATGGGCTGAGCCGCTGCGCCCAGGGGTGAGTTGTTTAATAGACGAACACTGTGGTTAATTACTTTCCCAGCAGACAGGCCACTATCTCTAAAAGCCATTAGAGTATGGCAGGCAGTGCTAAGAAAACAAAGATGAGATGTTACTTGTCTTCCAGATTGGCTTTATCTGGAATTGTGTTCTTGAACAGAAGCTTTAGAGCCTCTATGGGCTGGCAGGTGTCATTAGTAGCTTCCTCTGGTTCCCGTAAATGTGTACTGCAGCCTTTAATTCTGGCCATGTGAACCCTATTGGCTATTCCTTGCAGCTTGACCGCCATCGGGGTGGTTAGTAGTACTTACTAGGGCCCCTGTCATTTTAAAAGAAGTAAAAATCAAACAAACGAACAAAGAAAAGTTGATCAGCCTGGGAGCCTTCCTTCCAAGTTTTCAATAGAACCCCGTCTCCAGGTATGATCGTGGGGATGCCTTCCACTTGTCCACATGAGGGCAGCACCGCATCGCTATATTCCTGGATAGCCCACTGTATAGGGCTTAGATTTTTTTCCTAAGACAGCAGTTTGTTTGTTTGTTTGTTTGTTTGTTTGTTTGTTTGTTTGTTTGTTTGTTTTTAGGCAGCAGAGTGCCATTCTGTCGCCCAGGCGGGAGTGCAGTGGTCCAGTCTCGGCTCACTGCAACCTTCGCCTCTCGGGTTCAAGCAACTCTCCTGGCTCAGCCACCCAAGTAGCTGGGATTAAAGGCCCACGCCTCCATGCCTGGGTCATTTTTGTATTTTGGGGGTTTCGCCATGTTGGCCAGGCTGGTCCGGAACCACTGACCTCCAGTGATCTGCCCACCTCGGTCTCCCAAAGTGACAAGAGTGCAGCTGTGAATCACCGCGCCTGAGCCCTGGCTTAGATTTTGAATATATTGTGTATTAGACTGGGTTTCTGGTTTGATTAACAGGTCTAAGGTCAGGAAGGGTCTCCCAGAAGTCTTTTCAAACGGACCAAGTTTTCTCTTTTCCTTGGGTGCCACTCGTATTCTCATGAGGGCTATAGGCAACAGAGTGTACCGAGGTCCAGAAGTTCCCTGGCACGGTTTCGCCAGGGTCTGCCTTAAAGTTTGATTAGTCCTATTAACCTTGCGTGAGGAGTGTGGCCTCCATGAGGAGTGGAGATGAAGTTTAATTTCCAAAGCTTGTGCTGTCTCTTGGGTCACAGTTACAAGAAAACAGGGCCCTCCGTCGCTCTGGAAGGAGCAGGGGAGGCCAAATCCTGTTATGAACTCTCGGCAGTGCCTTGGCCACTCCTGTAGCTTTCTCTGTTCTGGTGGGGAAAGCTTCTACCCATTCAGTAAAGGCGTCTACAGAAACTAAAAGGTATTTTAAAACCTGGAAGGAGGGCCTTTGGGTGCAGTGAATTTCCCAGTCCTCACCAGAATAGGTTCCTCACCACTGGACTGAGGTTAATAGAGGAGGGGACCTTTATTGAGGTTAATAGAGGAGGGGACCTGTTTTGTCTGCCCACATGGCAATTTTGAGAGCAAAGTTCACAGGCCGGAGTCACCTTCTTATTGTGGTTGCCAGGCCTTTACCTGTAAGCACATGGTCCATCCAGGTGGTCATAGCGTCCTGCCCCACATGGAGGGAATTATGTACATTTCTAACAATTTTTCATGGGTGGCATTAGCAAGAGCTGCAAATCTATGAGCCTCCAACCCTCAGGATTCAGGGTCTTCTGATTTTCTTGAGCCCATGCTTGTTTTCTATAGTATAGGATCTATTTATATCAGAAGAATGGAGCCAAGCCTGGTAACTCGCATTTGTACATTTCACCACTTTGGGAGGCTAAGGTCAGCCGATCACTTGTGGTCAGGAGCCCAAGACCAGCCTGGCCAATGTGGCGAAACCCCGTCTTTACTGAAAATACAAAAATTAGACAGGTGTGGTGGCATGAGCCTGTAATACCAGCTACTCCGGAGGCTGAGGCAGGAGAATTGCTTGAGTGAGAGAGGTACAGATTGCAGTGAGCTAAGAGTGCGCCACTGTACTCCAGCCTAAGCCACAGAGCAAGACTCCATCTCAAAAAAAATAAAAATAAAAAAATAAGAAATAAAGGGAATGGGCAGAGAGGAAGAAGGCCAGCTGGGCTACAGCTTCCGTGGCTGACCTCCTAACTTCCCTGCCAGCCCTTCCATTGCGCAGTGTGACCGAGGAGTTTCTAAAACTAGCTGCACTTGATGGGGGATGAGGACCTCTAAGGTGTGTCTAAAAGTCAGCTTTAGGGCTTCCTCCCCTAGAATGGCAGTGGCTGCGATTGTCCTAGGGCAACCAGGCTATCCACAGGCCATGAAGTCCATGTGCTTTGAAACGTAGCCAACTGGATCAGGTGGTTCTCCCAGTTTTTGGTGAGGAGGTCCTGTTTCTCTGCCCCATATAAGGTGCCTGGATGTTCCAAGTCGGGAATTTCCAGGGCAGGAACCTCAATAAGGGCCTTTGGTCATGTCTTGAAATGCCCTCGTTCGTTCTTCTTCCCGTTGTAAGATCGGTGTCGGGCCCTTTAGTGATCTCAGAGCGAGGATGAGCCGTTAGTCCAAATCCAGGAATCAGGATTCTACAGGACCATACATTGCGAGCAAAGTTCTGCGTTGTCTCTTGGTTTGGGAGCTAGGCAACTCTAGTGTGGCCTGTTTGCTTTTTCCTGAGAGCCGCCTTATCCCAGGGATTATAATATACCCTCAGTAAGTTACTCTTTGTTTGGTTAATTGTGCCCTGTTATTTGAAACTTTATATCTGCTTGTTCCAAGAAAATTTAAGACTGTGATGGTATTCTTGTCAGATGTTTCCTCAGCAGGGCTACACATTAAGATGGTATCTGCATAGTGTAGGACAGTGCCTTCCCTAAGCGGTAACTTTCAAAGATCTTTGCCTCGGGCTAGTGCAAACAGATGAGGGCTATCTTGAAAGCCCAGGAGCTATAACGCCCCGGTGTACTGTGCGTGTTCCGTGTATTTGGATCTGTCCACTCAAAGGCAAATAGAAACTGAAAGGACAGGTGCACTGGGATAAAAATAATACGACATCTTTAATGTCTAGTACACTAAACCATTGGCAATGTCCCGGAATTTGGTTCACAAGGTATAAGAGTTCTCTGCTAAGGGATGAAGAGGGTTCCTGCCTCGTTTATGATTCTCAAGTTTTGTGCCGGTTAATATTCCCCATTTGGTTTTGTGACTGGTAGAATGGGAGTATTACAAGGAGATTGTCAGGACGCTTGTAGCCATGCTGTAAGAATCTAGAAATTTAGGGCTCCAATCCTTTCTTTGCTTCTAACATTAGGGAATATTTCTTTTTGTTGGGGTACCTATTGGGGTCCTATAGTTTAATGACCACAGGTTGAGCCCAAAGGGCTCTTGTGAGCACCCTGTCGTTCCAGATGCAGGGTTTACTCGCTCTGAGATTGACAGACATAGAGAGGTGATCTGTTGGCCCTACAGTGAGGACCGTTTGGGAGGGACTGGTGCCTTTGAGTGGTATGCTGGCCTCTATGTTATTTAATAATTCTCTGCATAAGAGCAGGGCAGGACACTCAGGCATAAGTAAGAAAGAGTGTGCCATAAACTGATGTCTATACTGACATGTGAGTAAGGCATTAAAATAGTAAGAACGGGGTAGATTATTGACCCCAGTTATAGTACAAACTTTGGAGGTAAGTGGCCCAGCATGAGAAGTTAATACACAGTAGGAAGCCGGATTATCGTTTAAAAAATCCACATCAAGGGTCAGCCAGGGTATTTTATCTATGTACATATATGCCTGTGTGTATGTGTGTATAACTGAAATCCGGAAAATATGTAAATCCATTTTTTTTTTTAATTTTTTATTGGATTATAGGTTTTGGGGTACATGAGCAGAGCATGCAAGACAGTTGCGTAGGTACACACATGGCAGTGTGCTTTACTTTTCTTCTCCCCTTCACCCACATTTGGCATTTCTCCCCAGGCTATCCCTCCCCACCTCCCCCTCCCACTGGCCCTCCCCTTTTCTCCCCAATAGACCCCAGTGTTTAGTACTCCCCTTTCTGTGTCCATGTGTTCTCATTTTTCATCACCCACCTATGAGTGAGAATATGCGGATCAATCCATTTTTAAAGTACAAACATCTCAGTAAAATTTGGGGGTAGGGGCTGGAAAAGGAACTTCCTAAAGGGCACAGTTAAATGACAATAAATACATAAAAACGTGCTCCCAAACCATTAATAAATAGCTGGGATTGGTGGCTCATACCTGTAATCCCAGCATTTTGGGAGGCTGAGGCAGGTGAATCGCTTAAGCCAGAAGTTGGAGACCAGCCAGGGCAACTTGGCAAAACCCCTCTCTGCGTAAAAAAATACAAAAATTAGCCGGGCATGGCGGTGCACGGTTGTAGTCCCAGGTACTCCAGAGGTTGAGGCACAAGAATTGCTCGAGCCCGGGAGGTGGAAGTGCTGCTGTATCCACCCTGGGAGGCAGAGGGAGACCCCATTTCAAAACAAAAACAAGTATCAATCAATAAATAAACAGTAAATAAATTAATTAATTAAAACAATTTTTAAAAAGATGCGCTCATTCTCAATCAGCAGAGAAATTCAAGTGCAGACATAAGGAGAGACCACTGCACACCCTTCAGAGCAACTGGAATGAAAGATTAACTGTACAGCGAGTGTGTGAATGTGGCACAATCTTCGAATATTTCTGTACACCGACTCCCACACAGACACCCCAGGCTGTGGCTGAAAGGTCAGATAGTACCCCGGGGAAGAGCTCCTTCAGAACTGAGATCAACCAATGGAGGAAAAGCACCTCAATCCGGGGCGAGACAGAGCTCCCAGGGTCAGGTGGCCTCCCTCATGGCCGAAACAGAGCTCCCCGTGTCCCACTGTAGGCTTAGAGAATCCAAGGAACAAGCACCCCACTCCCCCGCAGCACCGGGAGACAGCACCCACAGATAATTAAAAAAACCAGCACCAAGGGAAAGCATTTGGTAAGCATCCCCATCCGGGACGAGCAGAACCCAAGAAAGGCCAACACATCTTAGCTGAGCATGAGCAACATCCAAAGACAAATGCGCCCCACAGAGGACATCAGCACTCGAAGAAAAGAGTCCCTCGCGGGCTGAGATAAAGCCCACGACAGTGACCCCACAGAGAGGTGATAGTGCGTCTGGGGCACAGACACCCCCACCCCAGCCCATGAGCACGGGCAGAGTCCACAAGGCAGAGTCTCCCCTCAGGGCTGCGACTGAGCGGGGAAGACACACCCCTAAACCCGAGGCTGACACAGGCAACCAAGGCAGGATCCCTATGTCCTGGTTCAGGTGATTTCAGCAGAAAAAGTCCCTCGCATCACCTAGAGAGAGCCCCCGAGAAAACCCCCCAGTCCCACAACATAGCTGAGACTGGGTGCCCAAGGAAAATGTTCCCCCACGGCGGTGTCCTCAGAGCGGGAACACATAGCCCAGTGATCCGTACCACACACCCGACGGAGAGCACCCCAGAAAAGAGGCTTTCCTAGGACAAAGGAGCCTTTCCGGGGTGAAATGAAAGCATTCAGGGAAAAACTGCCCCACTCACAGTCCTGAAGCCCTGACCTTGCCAGAGAAGCGGAAGCGTCACATCACAAAATGGCAGTGAAACTGTTGTGGCGCCTCCCCCCCGGTTGAGCTTTCTAGCAAAGTGCCCTCTGAGAACTGTGGGAAATGTGCCCCCTAGGGCACCTGGGAGTGATGTGCATGGGTCGCGACTCACCAGAAGCACAGATCCCGTAGTGACCAAGGCAGACGGAAGGAAGGGAAGCTGCCGGCCACTGGGAACCTGTTGGGGGCACCAGAGTCCAGAGGAGAAGCCTCGAACCCAGCAGGACCAAGCGCGCCAGCCCAGACAGACCGAGGAAGAGGAGCGCTCCCCTTCGCTGACTCTGGCGCCCTCTAAAGGCGGCCTTCTGTATCAACTGCACCGCGCACATAGGCAGAGGAACGCAGAACCTTCTCACTCTGCGGGATAAAAGGGTGAATTTGGAGCTGACAGGCAGTATATCTTGTGATATATTTGTCCGGCTTTGATAACGGAGTAATACTGGCCTCACAGAATGAAGTAGTGTTTCTTCCTCCGTTATTTTCTTGAAGACATCGCTAAGTGTTGGTATTATTTCTTCCTTAAATGTTTGGTAGAATTTGCAAGCAAAGCCACCTTGGCTTGGCTTGTATTTGTGGGGAGATTTTAAACTACTAATTAAATCCCTTTTCATGCTATAGTCCTATTTCAGTAATTTGTCTTCAAGGAATTTTTCCATTTTGTCCAAGTTAATTTTTGGCAGAATGTTGTTCAGAATGTATTCCTTTTGATTTCTATAAGGTCAGTATTCATATACGCCCTTCTATTCTTGTCAGAATCTGTATAGTTTTTTTGTTTTTTCTTGGTCAGTCAAGCTAAAAGGTTGTTATTTTTTTTTCTTCACCTTTTCAGTGAACCAACTTTTGATTTCATTTTTTGTTGTTTTTTTGTTGTTGTTGATTTTCTTCTCCTTTAATTTTCATCATTCCCCTCCTTCTACTTGCTTGTATTAAATATATCAATTTAAATCTTCAGGGATAACAAATGACTTGTTTCATAAAACAGGATTTGAAACCTTAGATATGTAGAAATGCTTATGCTATTGCAAGTAGTAATTGAGGCCAGGAAAGTTAATACAACACAACCACTTCCTACCCGTTTTGATAGTATGCATGCATATGAAAACCAAGTAGGACAGTAATACTAACAAACAAAATTACTTGGATCCTTGGTACTCATCGATGAAATACCAGTGGCTGCCACCTTAAGCCCTGATGGAAAAGTCAACAACACATTCTCAGGTGCTGGTTGGACATTTTCCATCTTCTGTTCATGGACATTGTGAAAGATGGTAGCATCTGGAAACCTAAGGAAGAGGTTGAGCGGTGAGGTAAGTGCATTATGCCAAACCACAAGTACATCCCTCTGATGCCCAGTTTCTATGAAATTATTTCATAAATCAGGAGGATCTATCAGGTGCTGATCTGAGAGCCCTCAGATTTAGGCCAGAAATGATCATACAACAAAACCACGTTACTCCCTTCATGGCACTGTGCATGCATATGAAAACCAAGTAAGAAAGTACAACTTATAAGCAAACATACAAAGATCCCTGGTACTCATGGCCGGAATACCAGCTGCTGCCATACAAATAAGCTGTGTCGGACCAGTAAACAAGACATGATCAGGTTGCGGTTCAACGTTTTACATTCTCTCTATACAGATACTGTGAGACACAGTAGCATCTGGAAATTGAATGAGAAGTCTCAGCTGCGAGTGAAGTGCATTATGTCAATGCCACAGGTATGTCCCTCTGATGCTCAGCTTCTAGGAAATCATCCCATAAAGCAGGGGGCTATGTCAGGTGGTGGTCTGGGGCCCCTCAAATATAGGACAGAAAAGATAATAAAACAAAACCACCTTCTTTCCTGCATGACACTGCATGCATACAGAAACCATGTATGACAGTGTAACTGGTAAGCATTCACTGAACCCTGGTATTCATGGATGGAACACCAGCTGCTGCCATATGACCAAGCCTTGGTGGAATAGTTGACAAGAAATTATCAGTGTTGGATTGGCTATTTTGCATCCTCTCTTCACCAAGAGAGGATGTGATTGATGATTGATGATAGCATCTGGAACCCAAAGGAAGAGGTTGAGCTGTGAGGTAAGTGCATTTTATGTCCACCCCACTTGTATATCCCACTGATACTCAGTTTCTGGGAAATTATCCCATAAAGCAGGAGAATACACCATATAATGATCGAAATACCCCCAAATTGGGACCAGGAAAGATAATTCAACAAAACCACCTTATTCCCTTCATGGTACTACACATGCATATGGAAACCAAGGAGGACACGGCAACTAATAAACAAACACACACAGATGCCTGGTAATCGTCGCTGGGATGCCATCTCCTGCCGTACTCATAAGCCCTGATAGAACATTTCACGAGACGTTCTCCATTTGTGTTTGGCCATTCTTCATCTGCTCTTCACGGACATTGTGATTCGTGATAGGATGTGGAAACCAAATGAAGAGGTTGAACTGTGAGTTAAGTGCATTATGTCAACCCCACAGGCATATCCTTCTGATGGTCAGTTTCTGTAAAATTACCTAAGAATGCAGGAGAGCATATGCCAGGCAGCCATTTGATACCCCTCAAATTGAGGCTAGAAAAAGTATACAACAAACCAACCTTCTACCCTTCATGAAAATGTGCCTGCTTATGGAAACCAAGTAGGACGGAACAACTAAGAAGCAGACATACACAGATCCCTGGTCCTCCTGGATGAAATTCCAGCTGCTGCCATATCACCAAGCCATGGTGGACCAGTTTATAAGACGTTATCATTTTGGGGTTAGCGGGTTTCCATCCTCTGTTCAAAGGAAGAGGTTGAGCTGTAAGGTAAGTGCATTATGACAACCCCACTGGTATATCCCACTGATGCTCAGTTTCTAGGAAATCGTCCCATGAAACTGGAGGATATGCCAGGTGGCCATCTGAAACCCCTCAAATGGAGCTCACAATAGATAATAAAACAGAACACCTTTTTCCCTTCATTACAGTATGCGTACATATGGAAACCAAGCAGGAGAGTGCAACTAATAGACTAACATACACAGATATCTGGTACTCATGGATGACACACCAGCTTCTGCCCAATTAATAAGTCCTAATGGAACAGTTGACAAGGTGTCATCAGGTTGTGACTGGCCGTTTTCCATCTTCTCTTCACGGACATTGTGAATGACACTAGCATCTGGAAACTAAATGAAGTGATTGAGCTGCAACATAGATTTTTTTTTCCCCATACTTCCTCCAGAGGGACAGCTATACACAAATCAGTTTCTAGGGAATTATTTGTATCATCAAACAGAAGCATATACCACGTGGAAATCCCAGATCTTGCCATCAGAGGTCAAGTGAGATCATACAATGAAACTACCTTTTTACCTCTTGGCACAATGAGTACATGCAGTAAACAAGTAGGACAGTAGAACAAACATTCACAGGTTTCTTGTACTCATTATTTTGTATTATCTTGCTGCCTTTTACAATTCTAACTTGATATTATGTTTATAGTTTTCCTATCGATGCCACGCCATACACAGCAGGAAGCCAGATTAGGTGAGCCCTCCTTAACCTGGCTCCTTTCTAGCTCAAGCATTGAGAAAACAGAGGTGGCTATTAGAACTGAGCATTCTATCCCTACTCCATCATCAAACATTCCTGTTTTATACGATTCTATAGACCCTTCCCTTTTGTCTAGAAAGAGTGACTTTCTTTCCACTCCAGATCTGACATCTCTTTCATTTATTCATCATCTGTGGTAGCCTGCAGGCCAGGATCTGAGGATCAGCAGAACAGCCTATAGAGCAAAGTTGCCTGCCCTTGTGGAGCCCAGCCAGTGTCACTCATCTTTGCCCTAATCGTTAGCCCACAAATTTTCAGAGTGCCAACTATCCCCAGGCATAGTACAGATACTTGGAATGTCTCACCTCTTTTACTCCTGCTGAGGAATCCACGCAGGAGAATTTGCTCACCCCACTTTACTGGTGAGGAAGTTCAGGCCAAAGGAGATGGGGAGACTGAGACCAAGTCCCAGTGTCGGTAGATGGTCAAATCCAATCTTGACGGCTGAGGACAATAAGACAGGAACACTGGAGCCAGCCGATGCTTTTAGGAGCCTTGGTGAGGGGGGATGACACTAACGCGTGGCCTAATCTCCCTTCCCCTGCTCCCATGCCAAATACAACCTGATGATTCTCAAAAGAGCTTTTGCTTTAAAGTAGGTCTCCTCCGAAGGTGGAAAAGCATGGTTCCCACAAGGTTTTGCCCGCAGATGTGTAGCAGGTCCACGAATATTCCCGATGTTCTGCTTAAAGCTGACGTTCACAAGGGGGATGTCCAGTGTATGGAATGCATTCGTCTCAGAGCCAGAATGAAGACGTTTCTGAACAAGTTGTTACAGAATGTAAAATTATGTATGCAGAGATCTTTCCATGCGAGAAAGTTCCAAGCGCTCTGCAAGACTTGTGAGGGAGATTAGTAAACGTGATGCCAAAAGAAATGTAAAAAGGGGTGTATAGATGTTTGCCTTTTCACAGTGTCTGTTGTGCAGCCAGCAGTGGGCTCTGCAAACCTGTGTTTGAACCCAAAGTGGTAGTGCCTGCATCAGAAGTCAGAATAGCCACTGTGGGTTTCTTTCTGAACTGGAAAGAAGGATTTAGAATGGGCCAGTGCCCAGGGGACACGGGAATCTGTCATCTACAAGGCCAGAGTTTGATGGCAGGTCCTAGGTCCTCAATATTGTGTTTCCTAAGCGGACAGCTGAGATCCCAACAAGCAAGCTTACTGGAAGAGTACAGTCCAGGTGGTTCTCCCTGGCCAATCTCTTTAAGAAGCAGGTAAGAAAAAGGAGACACAAAGAGCAGGTTTGGGCCTCCAGTGGAATAATATTTGCAAGGTTATAGAAATTCCAGAATTTAGAAAAATACATGAAAGGTTTGGTGGACCCCAGATTTTACAAGGCCCAGAGGCACTGGTCAAGGAAACTGAGCAGAAGCGCAGTCCCAAGAAGCTGGGCCAACTCTAAAGAGAAGTGCTTTAGGGAATGCTGTGAGCGCAGGCTGAGGCCTCATCCCCTGTGCATCAGCTAGCAGGTTGGCAGAAAAACCAGTCCCAAGCTGAGGCTTCTGGAGGAACTGGAGGAATCATGGGCTTCTGCCTTGGCCGTCTCAACTCCGTGATGGGCAGGATGGATATTGTGGATGGAGGCCAAAAAACAAAAACCCAAACCATAATCTTAGACCTTTCAGCCAAGAAGGAGTGATGAGGCAATCACAGAAAGTGCCGTTAAAAGAGCTTTGCATAGTGAGGCCTCTGCTGCATATTCCCAACCACACGTGGGGCCACCTACCTGTTCCTGTCCCATCCATCCCTGTGCTGAAGCCACTCTGACCTCTTTGCTGTTCCTCAAACATGACAGGGATGTGTCTTCTGCGGGGCCTTTGCAGTTGTTCTTTCCTCTGCCCAAATCAGTCTTTCTCATTTTGTCCATTTTTCTTTATTTTATTTAAACATTTTTTATAGAGATGTAGTCTTGCTGTTGCTTAGGCTGGTCTTGAACTCCTGGTTTCAAGCACTCCACCTGCCTTGGCCTTCCAAAGTGCTGGGATGACAGGCGTGAGCCACGATGCCTGGTCATCTTTTCTATTTCTCCTTAAATACCACTCCCTCGGAGCGACCATTTTGTCATCCAGTCTAAAGTAAGACCCTCAGTGAGTTCAGCCCCTTATTTTCATCACAGCACTACAACTCGCCTTCAGTCTATCCATTTCATGGTTCAGCGTCTCATTCGTGGGCAGGCATTGCTACCTAACTGCACACTACCCATTCCACTTTCTTCCTCTCTATTGGAGCACTGATTTTGTTTTGGGCATACTTTTAAAAACCGTTTTCCATTTTAGACCCTTTGCAGTGTGGGTGGTCCTCTGACACAGCTGTTGACAGTGAGATGTCACCTGAGATGGTCTGGGAAAACCTCTGCTTTCAGAGCCACCCCTACCTTCTTCCATTTCTCTCCTTTTTATATTCCAGGAAGAGTCGCTCACCATGCCTGGATGTGGAGAGCCGTACTCCCCTGCCCCCACTTCGTGCTGTGCGGGGTCACACTGGAGCCCGAAGCACAGGGGAAATGTGCACCTCGATGAACATGTTTTCATAATTTTTTTAAACAATTAGTGTTTCCAGGGCATTAAAGTTGTCGCAGAGATATTGAAATACCCTCTCTCTCTCTTTCTGTCTCTCTCTCTCTCTCTCCGTCTCTCTCTCTCTCTCTCATATATATATATATACATCATATATATATATATAATGTATGTATAGATATATATGTATGAATGTGTGTGCGTATATATATATATATATATATATATATGTATATATTGAGACAGGGTCTTGCTCTGTCACTCAGGCTGCAGTGTAGTGGCACAATATGGCTCACTGCAGCCTCAACCTCATGGGTTTGAGCAATCCTCCTACTTCAGCTTCCCAAGTAGCTGAGACTACAGGTGTACACCACCATGCGTGGCTACTTTTTGTATATTTTGTAGGGATGGTTTTGCCACATTGCCCAGGCTGGTCTTGAATTCCTGGACTCAAGGGATCCGCCTGTCTGGGCCTCTCATAGTGCTGAGATTATAGGCGTGAGACACTGGGCCCATCTGCAACATTATTTTAAATTGGAATTTTTATTTATGCTCCAAATAGAATTTATTAACATCTTACTTTCTGGCTCTAATAGAAGCAAACTCATCATACTTTGAAAATATACTACTTTGTTGATCTCGTTTTCAGTGAGAAGAATTGCCATGTGTGACAATTTCTCTTGACAAAATGATGATCTGAGGTGATTTTTTTTCAACCTCAGCTTACCGAAAGTCCTTTTGCAGGATGCCACTGTGAATGGTATTGTTTAATAAAAATTTTAGGGCTAAATTTGGATAAGACTGTGCAAAGGGAGATTAGTGACTCAGTTTTACAAGATCCAAACCTGATGTTGATGTGTTACAAAGTATTGATACTAGGTTCTGCTTCAAACTAATTATTGTAGGTGAAAATCTACAAGACCTATCAACCAAATATTTACAAGTTACATCAGTGGCTTCTTTTGTAGATCAGATGTATTCATAGGAAGTAATATTTCTCCATGTAAAGATTCCAAACACTGTTTACCTTGTCATATCTCCATTATTACTATGAAATTAGGACATCTGTAAACATCTTACTTTCTGTTTGAATTGTAGTTTTCCCAAAATAATCTGAAGTAAGATCTATATTCTTAGCTGGTGATTTGGACATTTCTAACTTCTCTACTTTTCTGTTCCCAATGTTTTCAAATCAAGGAAATGCATTCTTTTATCTTGTGAAACTTTCACCTCCATGAAACATACTTTCAAAGATTCTTTCTTCCACTTGCTATAAACAAATGTAGCTTTGCTTTCTTGTATGTGTGGTTATTGGGGGTTTTTTTTGAGACAGGGTCTTGATCTGTTGCCCAGGTTGGAGTGCCATGGCACAATCACAGCTCACTGTAAACTTGACCTCTTGGGCTCAAGTGATCCTCCCATCTCATGCACTCTATTAACTGGGACTACATGTGTGCACCAGCACACGTAGCTAATGTTTATAAATTTTCTTAGATACAGCATCGTATCATGTCGTCCAGGCTGGTCTTGAACTCCTGGGTTCAAGCGATCCACCCACCTCAGCCTCCTAAAATGCTTGGATTACAGGCTTGAGTCACTGCACCTGGCCTCCTTATGTTTTAAAAAAATTATAGAGCTTTATTAACTGCTTCTACTTGGCAGAAAACATTATTAAACAAAAAAAGTTCCACGAAATTTTGTAATCTACATGTGACAAGCCCCTTGGTGCTTGGCATAATGTTTTATGTCATTTCATGTTTTGTGTTTTAATAGTTGATAACCATCTTTAGTTAGTTTCTAGTGTCTCGATTGCCTGTTATCTTGAAGCCCAGTATATCTTCACATAAATATATATTTTCCAGAAATACTTTAATGCATTATTAGGAACAGACACACGAATTTCCCTATACTCATTGAAATCATGCAAAAAATGAGCCCAGTGAGTCTCATATTTGGCATAATTACTTCTGCATAAATTCCGGCAGGTATGTACTCTTGATACACCTGCCGTAAGTGCTCTCTTATCATATCCCTAGCTCTGAGTACTTTTATGCCATTAGAATCTTCTAATTTGTTAATCATTTTATAAACTAGACTCTACCCAACTCTTTTCATTTCAATGAAGTTAAAAAAATTCTTCTATTGTTATAACATGTTTGTTAATGTAAATATGCTTAATCGTCTGAAACATTCATTCAGAATTGGTTACATCTGGTGTACAATCAAGAAGTGAGAATACACGGTTTGCTTGTTTGGTTCTCACGAGATTTAGCACGATTTCCCAGAAACATTAAATATTCGTTTTAAATTTTTACGACCAATAAGACCCATGATGGCCTATGGTTAACTGTAACAACATTATACACACCTGTAAGTTCGCCTAAATTTAGAAATTTAAAGCATGTGGACTTTCGATAATTTCTTGCGATCTTTCATGAGGTAAATTCTTTTATATACAAATGTATGATAACCTAAACACAGTGAGGCAGGATAGGGAGTCAAGGAAGCGACCACGTCCTTGGGACATAGCAGTCGTGGTGAGCATATACAATCAACACCAATAAGGCTCAGCATCACCACTGTAGTGAAGCGCATTCAGGCAAGGCTATCTTCATTCGGGAATTTCCTCTGTTTCGATTTGACCTGTCCTCACACTGACCCTTTGCTCATTATAATAGTCAAAAACACATCCCGGGTGGAGAGTTAAGATACTAATGAGACCTGTGATGTATGAACGAGCACCGACAGCTACTGCAAACGTGCACCCAGAGGACCACCCTGAACATGCCTGCTAGCTACACCATTTCCCACCTCCTTATGAATATTCATACAAGACTCCCGTAAAGGGAATTTCCCCAGTATTAACCAGTACTGTCTCATGCTTTCAAGCAGGCCACCCTGAATTCTCTCTGTCTCAGGGTATATTCCCTTTTCTACACTCAAATTTAAAAATATTATTTTTCCATTGCAATAAATTGTTCTGTGCTGCATCTCCTCTGCCGTGTGTCGCTTGGTTAAATTCTTGCACTAAGAAAACAAGAACCGAGTTCTCACAGCGGCTGTCAGCATTTCTGGTGCCGCGACACAGGTAGAGTTTTGCCTGCTGCACTGACTTTCGTTTCCTTTCACCAGTCCCAGACTACCTGCTTGCGTATCACTGCTTTTTCCAGTGTTGTTTCAGTGAAGTTGTGGAGAAAAGTTGTTAAATCGCTTTGATTCTTTATGTGAATATAAGTAGCGCTCTCCTTTTGGCTGCTACTTCTGTACTATTCGTAATTATACGAACCATGTGGGTTGCCCTCAATATTCAGGCCACTCTGCTGCTTAGCGTCACATATTTCTGGCCGCATTTCAGACTCAGGACGTTCGTTGTTGCTCTGCAAATACCTGACTGCCACTTAGTGGCTACCGTGATTTATTTTCTAATCTGGTTTTCTGTTTATAAAACGTTCTGTTTCTAGGGCCACGTTAAGAGTCCCTATCCCTCCAGTCTTTATGCATTTTCATACTCCTTCAGATTGTCCTTCAACAAACTTTCTATGCTGAAAAAGAGAGGTGCAGTCATGTAGATGCCTGGTTGCAGGGACTGCATCCAGGTATTCTATGTATTATAATCGGGCATCACAAATGGTAAACCAGTAAGGTAGGGAAATTCTTGTCCGTGAGACATCTGGGCCCCCAGCTGGCAGTGAGGGCCACCTCAGTTGAGCCTGGAGATGTCCAGTTCTGAAGAGACCTAGCATGATGCACGGCAAACACCTGTGACCTCCTAGGGCCTCAGTCACATGGGAATTCAAGCAAGTGCCCTGTACCACTTTGTGGTCTAGATTGGCTCATGGGGACACCCACAACCTCCTGGACTTTGGTATATGTGTCTGTCATTGAACGATTCTCTTGGTTCCCTGGGACCCATCTCCCCTACTTACACTAAAAATATCCCTGGGCTGTATGTTTTAAAAACCTGAATGCCATTTGGTTAGGTGAGCTAAAAAACAAAAAACAAACAAACACAAAACTTACCTTGTTTTCTAACACTGTTTGGCCTGGATACAATTCAGCTAACAATGAAAAAGGGCCAGAGAACTGAAATGTGAACTTCAACACTGTCCTACAGCTTGATCTTTTCTGTGCAAATCAGGAAAGTGGTCTGATATTCCCTACGTGCAAGTCTTCATGGCCTCAGAACAGAACCCAGCTCTATGCAGCACCCGTGGACTTAAACCCAGTAAGACAGAAAACCACGCAGATGCACTAGGAGATCATCTTTTATTAAGGGAAAGGGACCCCAGGGCCCACGGTCCAACACCAGCTGCACATAGGGGCCCTCAGGGGCCCACACCTCCTTCTGAGTCCCCAGCACACCCATCCTATCCGAGTCTTGTGTAGAATGTAATACCATTTCAACCCCCGTCTTATGCTCCTCTTTATTCTCCGTTGCCTTGTACGGTAAGAACTAGCCCAGTTGGAATACCCTGCAGTGGGACTTCATACCATCCAGGGCCAGAGAAACTGCTCCCTTTACAGGAAGTCTAAATGAAGAAGGGACCATTAGAGTGCATGTTCCATTCTCAGTGAATGTTCTAATCCAGTGCAAGCAAAACCTCAGCCGGTTCTCGGAGGAACCCAGTGCGTTGACCGTCACATTCAAGGCTCTCATTTTGGCCTCTGACCTAACGTGGAAGGGTATACAAGTTGTCCTTTCCCTTGCCGCACTCCACAGAAACAGCAGAGAGTCTGATTAGCCAGTCGGAGATACATGAATAGCGGGGCAGGTGACCAGCCGGCTACCCATGAAGGGGCAGCTATTGCTGATCTCTCCCAGGACCCAGATTGGAATTACAACAGGTCTGGAGGAATAAAGAATAGGGACGGACTCCACGGTCCAGTCCCTCCTGGCAGGGTCAGACGATGTCTTACAAAACCTGTTAACAATGAGAAAGTCGAAGCACAGGGAAAATGTGAAAACCCTGCCCTCTTTCAGGGGTGCGTAGAGGAGGCCTCCCGAAAGTATGCTAACCTAGACCCTGACTCTGCTCAAGGCCAAGTGTTACCAAGACCCAACTTGATTAGCCAGTCTACCCCAGATCTCAGGAGAAAACCACAGAAATTATAATTAGGGCCACAAACGCCTATGTCTCAATTGATAGAAGTGGCTTTTTGAGTATTTCATAATAGGAATCTGGCTGAGGAGGAAGGCAGAGTCCAGTGCAAGAACAGGTGAGATGAGGCCCAGGCTAAAATGATAGCTCTTTCTGTCAGTAGTGACCTGCAACCTCCAAGTCATCCCCAGGAACCTCAATGCTTGGAAACCGATCACCAACAGGGTAACAGCCATCAAGGAGCCTGCCTTCAATCCAAGCAATCAGAGCACCAGGACAGAAAGTGCACACAGCTGCCCCTGGGCCATGCCCAGTCTGTAAACAAGACAGCCACTGGGGAACGGATTTCCCTTCGTCCCGAAGGGGAAAGTGGGCATCCTCCCTCGAGATGGCACTAAGTCAAGACTGAGGGGGCCCAGGGATCCAGACAGACCCCACTGAAGGGAGCATTCCAGTCCCCAATCTGGAACCCTGGCTGACCCTTGATGTGGATTTTTTAAACGATAATCCGGCTTCCTACTGTGTATTAACTTCTCATGCTGGGCCACTTACCTCCAAAGTTTGTACTATAACTGGGGTCAATAATCTACCCCGTTCTTACTATTTTAATGCCTTACTCACATGTCAGTATAGACATCAGTTTATGGCACACTCTTTCTTACTTATGCCTGAGTGTCCTGCCCTGCTCTTATGCAGAGAATTATTAAATAACATAGAGGCCAGCATACCACTCAAAGGCACCAGTCCCTCCCAAACGGTCCTCACTGTAGGGCCAACAGATCACCTCTCTATGTCTGTCAATCTCAGAGCGAGTAAACCCTGCATCTGGAACGACAGGGTGCTCACAAGAGCCCTTTGGGCTCAACCTGTGGTCATTAAACTATAGGACCCCAATAGGTACCCCAACAAAAAGAAATATTCCCTAATGTTAGAAGCAAAGAAAGGATTGGAGCCCTAAATTTCTAGATTCTTACAGCATGGCTACAAGCGTCCTGACAATCTCCTTGTAATACTCCCATTCTACCAGTCACAAAACCAAATGGGGAATATTAACCGGCACAAAACTTGAGAATCATAAACGAGGCAGGAACCCTCTTCATCCCTTAGCAGAGAACTCTTATACCTTGTGAACCAAATTCCGGGACATTGCCAATGGTTTAGTGTACTAGACATTAAAGATGTCGTATTATTTTTATCCCAGTGCACCTGTCCTTTCAGTTTCTATTTGCCTTTGAGTGGACAGATCCAAATACACGGAACACGCACAGTACACCGGGGCGTTATAGCTCCTGGGCTTTCAAGATAGCCCTCATCTGTTTGCACTAGCCCGAGGCAAAGATCTTTGAAAGTTACCGCTTAGGGAAGGCACTGTCCTACACTATGCAGATACCATCTTAATGTGTAGCCCTGCTGAGGAAACATCTGACAAGAATACCATCACAGTCTTAAATTTTCTTGGAACAAGCAGATATAAAGTTTCAAATAACAGGGCACAATTAACCAAACAAAGAGTAACTTACTGAGGGTATATTATAATCCCTGGGATAAGGCGGCTCTCAGGAAAAAGCAAACAGGCCACACTAGAGTTGCCTAGCTCCCAAACCAAGAGACAACGCAGAACTTTGCTCGCAATGTATGGTCCTGTAGAATCCTGATTCCTGGATTTGGACTAACGGCTCATCCTCGCTCTGAGATCACTAAAGGGCCCGACACCGATCTTACAACGGGAAGAAGAACGAACGAGGGCATTTCAAGACATGACCAAAGGCCCTTATTGAGGTTCCTGCCCTGGAAATTCCCGACTTGGAACATCCAGGCACCTTATATGGGGCAGAGAAACAGGACCTCCTCACCAAAAACTGGGAGAACCACCTGATCCAGTTGGCTACGTTTCAAAGCACATGGACTTCATGGCCTGTGGATAGCCTGGTTGCCCTAGGACAATCGCAGCCACTGCCATTCTAGGGGAGGAAGCCCTAAAGCTGACTTTTAGACACACCTTAGAGGTCCTCATCCCCCATCAAGTGCAGCTAGTTTTAGAAACTCCTCGGTCACACTGCGCAATGGAAGGGCTGGCAGGGAAGTTAGGAGGTCAGCCACGGAAGCTGTAGCCCAGCTGGCCTTCTTCCTCTCTGCCCATTCCCTTTATTTCTTATTTTTTTATTTTTATTTTTTTTGAGATGGAGTCTTGCTCTGTGGCTTAGGCTGGAGTACAGTGGCGCACTCTTAGCTCACTGCAATCTGTACCTCTCTCACTCAAGCAATTCTCCTGCCT
Organism: Callithrix jacchus; assembly: GCF_049354715.1. Classification (NCBI taxonomy): domain Eukaryota; kingdom Metazoa; phylum Chordata; class Mammalia; order Primates; family Cebidae; genus Callithrix; species Callithrix jacchus. The sequence continues at coordinate 131,716,765 of NC_133524.1, read as the reverse complement.
CAGCCTCCGGAGTAGCTGGTATTACAGGCTCATGCCACCACACCTGTCTAATTTTTGTATTTTCAGTAAAGACGGGGTTTCGCCACATTGGCCAGGCTGGTCTTGGGCTCCTGACCACAAGTGATCGGCTGACCTTAGCCTCCCAAAGTGGTGAAATGTACAAATGCGAGTTACCAGGCTTGGCTCCATTCTTCTGATATAAATAGATCCTATACTATAGAAAACAAGCATGGGCTCAAGAAAATCAGAAGACCCTGAATCCTGAGGGTTGGAGGCTCATAGATTTGCAGCTCTTGCTAATGCCACCCATGAAAAATTGTTAGAAATGTACATAATTCCCTCCATGTGGGGCAGGACGCTATGACCACCTGGATGGACCATGTGCTTACAGGTAAAGGCCTGGCAACCACAATAAGAAGGTGACTCCGGCCTGTGAACTTTGCTCTCAAAATTGCCATGTGGGCAGACAAAACAGGTCCCCTCCTCTATTAACCTCAATAAAGGTCCCCTCCTCTATTAACCTCAGTCCAGTGGTGAGGAACCTATTCTGGTGAGGACTGGGAAATTCACTGCACCCAAAGGCCCTCCTTCCAGGTTTTAAAATACCTTTTAGTTTCTGTAGACGCCTTTACTGAATGGGTAGAAGCTTTCCCCACCAGAACAGAGAAAGCTACAGGAGTGGCCAAGGCACTGCCGAGAGTTCATAACAGGATTTGGCCTCCCCTGCTCCTTCCAGAGCGACGGAGGGCCCTGTTTTCTTGTAACTGTGACCCAAGAGACAGCACAAGCTTTGGAAATTAAACTTCATCTCCACTCCTCATGGAGGCCACACTCCTCACGCAAGGTTAATAGGACTAATCAAACTTTAAGGCAGACCCTGGCGAAACCGTGCCAGGGAACTTCTGGACCTCGGTACACTCTGTTGCCTATAGCCCTCATGAGAATACGAGTGGCACCCAAGGAAAAGAGAAAACTTGGTCCGTTTGAAAAGACTTCTGGGAGACCCTTCCTGACCTTAGACCTGTTAATCAAACCAGAAACCCAGTCTAATACACAATATATTCAAAATCTAAGCCAGGGCTCAGGCGCGGTGATTCACAGCTGCACTCTTGTCACTTTGGGAGACCGAGGTGGGCAGATCACTGGAGGTCAGTGGTTCCGGACCAGCCTGGCCAACATGGCGAAACCCCCAAAATACAAAAATGACCCAGGCATGGAGGCGTGGGCCTTTAATCCCAGCTACTTGGGTGGCTGAGCCAGGAGAGTTGCTTGAACCCGAGAGGCGAAGGTTGCAGTGAGCCGAGACTGGACCACTGCACTCCCGCCTGGGCGACAGAATGGCACTCTGCTGCCTAAAAACAAACAAACAAACAAACAAACAAACAAACAAACAAACAAACAAACAAACTGCTGTCTTAGGAAAAAAATCTAAGCCCTATACAGTGGGCTATCCAGGAATATAGCGATGCGGTGCTGCCCTCATGTGGACAAGTGGAAGGCATCCCCACGATCATACCTGGAGACGGGGTTCTATTGAAAACTTGGAAGGAAGGCTCCCAGGCTGATCAACTTTTCTTTGTTCGTTTGTTTGATTTTTACTTCTTTTAAAATGACAGGGGCCCTAGTAAGTACTACTAACCACCCCGATGGCGGTCAAGCTGCAAGGAATAGCCAATAGGGTTCACATGGCCAGAATTAAAGGCTGCAGTACACATTTACGGGAACCAGAGGAAGCTACTAATGACACCTGCCAGCCCATAGAGGCTCTAAAGCTTCTGTTCAAGAACACAATTCCAGATAAAGCCAATCTGGAAGACAAGTAACATCTCATCTTTGTTTTCTTAGCACTGCCTGCCATACTCTAATGGCTTTTAGAGATAGTGGCCTGTCTGCTGGGAAAGTAATTAACCACAGTGTTCGTCTATTAAACAACTCACCCCTGGGCGCAGCGGCTCAGCCCATAATCCCAGCACTTGGGGAGACTGAGGCAGGTGGATCACCGGAGGTCAGGAGTTTTGAAACCAGCCTGACCAACATGGTGAAATGCCGTCTCGATTAAAAACACAAAATCAGCCAGGCGTGGTGGTGCATGCCTGTAATCCCAGCCACGTCAGAGGCTGAGGTACGAGAATCACTTGAACCCAGGAGGCAGAGGTTGCAGTGAGGCGAGATTATACCACTGCACTCCAGCCTTGGCAACAAGAGCAGAATTGCATGTCAAAAATAAAATTTTGAAAAAATACACTTAACCTTGTTGACTTTGGTTCACTACCAAAAGTTGGGGATATGCCAGACCTGGGCCCTTAGAAGACTGGCCTGGCATCCCAGCACATCTCCAGGGACAAACTCACTGGGCCAAAGAATGCGGATGTCAGGCCCGACGGTCAATGCAAAGGGATTTTATTCGGTCAGGTCCTGAGTTCCTTATCAACAGCAGTTGAAATGTCCCAAACAGAAAAAAAAAATGCTTTCTTACATAACTTTTATTCACAGCAATTCCCTTTCTGCCTTTACAATAATTATGCCAGTGCTGTCACTTTCATGGAATTCCAAGAGAGACAGTGTAGCTGATACTTTGTCGCTGGGTCACCTATCTGCGTCAATACCTCTGCAGGAACTAAACTAATAAGTGGACACCTCACCCAGGAAACCAGTTCTTTGCTCTATTTCCTATCAATAAAGCTACAACCTCTAGATTTCGCTGAGGCCATCCTCTCACAGAAACCCCTTATTCACCTGATCTCAATATATGTCCCAGGGACTGTCAACATATCCTATCGAAAGATAACTATGCCTTGTGGTCAAACCCTAAAGGAGGAGCTTTAATTAAAGAACTTATTAATGCCACTGCCCAACTCCAGCATTCATTTTTGGACCCAGTAACCACTACCAACTTGGCTGCACATAACCTTTCATTTACAGGCCACAAAACAGGAGACCCCTTTCATAGACCCTCCACTGCTTTCACCAGAGTAATGCAAAATATTTTGCAGCAGAAATTTCACCACCACAAGGAATGTTTGTGGTTTGTGGTACATCTGGGGTATATGAGATATTGTGATACAGACAACAATGTGTAATAAACACATCAAGGTAAATGGGGCATCTATCACCTCAAGCATTTATCTTTTGTGTTACAGATAAACCAATTATACTCTTGCTATTTTTAATGTACAATTATATTATTACTGACTGTAGTCACCCTGTCATGCTGTCAAATCGTTTTGCACGTATTAATCATCTGCACTTCCCCCCACCCCCACTAACCTTCCCAGCCTCTGGCAGTCATCCATTCCACTCTCTATCTCCAGTAGTTCAGTTGTTTAAAATTTCTGCTCCCACCAATAAGTGAGAACATGCGAAGTTTGTCTTTTTGTGCCTGGCTTATTCCACTTAACGTAATGACCTTCAGTTCCATCCACGTTGTTGCACAAGACTGAATCTCATTCTTTTCTATGGCCGAACAGCACTCCTTTGTGTATATGTACCGCGTTTTCCTTACCCATTCATCTGTTGGTGGACACTTAGGTTGCTTCCAAAGCTTGGCTACTGTGGACGGGGCTGCAACCAACACGGGAGTGCAGATATCTCTGCGGTGTACTGACTTCCTTTCTCTTGGGACTATACCCAGCAGTGGGATTACTGGATCATATGATTGATCCATTTTCAGGTTTTCGAGGAACCTCCAAACTGTTCTTCATAGTTGTCATAGTAAATTATATTCTCAACAAGAGTGTATGAAGCTTCCCTTTTCTTCACACCCTCGCCAGCATTTGTTATTGCCTGGCTAGACTACCCCTTACCATGCAGGTGCATTTCTGTCTCCATGCTGACTGTTACTTCATCCTTCTATCTCCCACAGTGCTTCCTACAGCATAGGTTCTTTGGCTCTCTTTTGGTTAATGACACGTCTCTTTCTTTTCAGGTATATGAGAGGAGACTTAATTCCGCACCTTGAAAAGAGACTGGAAGAAATGACATCTGACTACTTGTCCAAGAAGGAACATCAGACCCTAAATGCATAATCTCTTTAATGATTGAGGAGGAAAGAGGATCAAATTGCTCTTTCCTACAATCGAGCAGGATATGGCTGAGGCCTCCTAGTATGTGTTAGTGAATAAAATGGCCTCCCAGAGGCTAAGAAATTTCTGTCAGTAAACGTTGGTCTTTTTACCTAAGCATTTCATTTGAAAGGATAACTTATTTGTTGGTTGGTTGATTTTCCCACCTGTGCTGGCAGACATGATTAACCCATCAGGTAAATACTATTACAGTCGTGGTTTCTGCAGCAGCCCACATTGTGGTAGCTGGTATTTATAACTGCCTTCTTTCACTCCCCATTTCTGATTCCCTTTGCCTTGAGATGGCATGTCAGCTGCTCATGGTGCTTTGTCTGGCAGGATGACTCAAACCTTCATTACTGAACAGTCTGAACCATTAGATGTCCTGCCTAGATGGCGTTGCTGTAATTTTTCATTGACTCTGATCATAAAACACAGGAGTACTAAGAAGCTCTCTAGATATGTCAGGCATAGTGTTCCTTAGCCCCTGGTCTAGTAGGAACCCAATATCCGTTTTAGTTTGTTTTGTTTTTGTTTTTTACTTTCCATCAGCCGAGCCAGTAGTGGATCCCCTCAAGCCAGTCTCTTAGTTCAGATGAATGAAGAGTTCAAAGTGGTCAGCTTGTAGACACAACTTCCAATTCAATGGAATCATTTTTGGTTCCCCTGTTGAAAAAATTTCTCAATTCGTAACTAATACCTCTAGTGCAGCAGAGCCAAAAGTTTGCTTCTTGATATCAAAGTTTGGTTTTGCAGCACAAGCAAAATTTTGCTACTAGATACCCAGGAGTAACAGTGAGAGAGGCCTGCATATTGCCTCCTTCATTCTTGAGGACATAGATGTAGCTATAGGAAAAATAGTTCCATATACTTGATGCTGCGATACAGCATTGCCACCTCCTAGACTGTCAGCCAAGCCCCCAAGGCACTGCCGGGAAGGCATTCCTAAATCTCAGGTTTTAAAAGATCATTGCACTGTACTATTGAGCCAACCATTTCAGCATGGGGAAGAACATCAGGAGACTCGGGTAATGCATTAGTATGATCTCATTGCCATATTCATTTCCTGTAAAGTGAGTTGCATGTTTAAAACTGGTGCAGTATGGGATACCACGAGAGTTGATACAGCCTTTCGTTACAGCCTTTCCTAATACCACAGTGTTGGTTTTCTTGAAGCGCCGTGGGTAGGAATGAAAATCCTTATGCAGAAGAAAAGTCTATTTGAGGAAGATCAAAGTGATGCCCCTTTACCTGTGGAAGCAGACCAAAGTAATCAGCGTGCCACCTGGAAGCTGACTGACCAGTCTGGGACATGGTGCAATACTGGGGAATCAGCATTGGTCTCTGCAGCTAGCAGGTGGAATAGTCAGCAGTTACTGTAGTGACGTGGACCTGGTAAATGAAAGTTAGTGTTGCCAAGCCCATGAACAACCTCTGTCTCAGCCACCATAGTCATGATGCGCCATGACTGCTTAAAAGATAGCGGGGTGCACCTAAGGAGGTATGGATGTGGGTCAAGTAGCTTACTGTGGCCTCGGCGGAGACCACAAGTATATGGGTACCTCAGTTCTACAACTTTAAGAAGTTAGACCTGCCAGTAACCCAAATGAGCTTGAAAAGACTTTTTCTCTGAGTCTTCAATTAGTCACCAGCCTGGTTGATACCTTTACTTTGATTTTGTGAGACCCTAAGCAGAGAATCATATCCAGACAGCCTGGATTTCTGATCTACAGAACTGCTTATATATTTGCATTGTTCTAAGCTGCTAAATGGGGGATGATTCTTTTGCCGCAGTAACAAACTAATACATGTGGTGCCTGCATATTCGGAAGTAACAAATGAAAATCAGTTATGATGTTTTTTATTATCTAGTCTACTGGTCACAGGGAACTACACATGAGACCACCGGTGTAGGATGAGAGAATTTTCTCTTTTTTCTGGGCCCAATCCATGCTAACAGGGTTTCAGTCACTTGTCAATGAGTCACGGTACTGAACAACATTGAGGAATGTGCTAAAACAAGCACCTATTACAAAAAAAAAACAAACCCAAAACTTAACCTTGTTGACTTTGCGTAACTACCGAAACTGGGGATATGCCAGACCTGGATCCTTAGAAGACTGGCCTGGCATCCCAGCACATCTCCAGGGGCAAACTCACTGGACCAAAGAATGGGGATGTCAGGCCCAACAGTCAATTCCAAGGGATTTTGTTGCATCAAGTCATGGGTTCCTTAAGTTCCTCCTCTTAATTATCAACAGTAGTTCAAATGTCCCAAAAGGAAAAAGTGCTTTCCTACATACCTTTTATCCAGAGCAGTTCCCCTTCTGCCTTTACAGTAATCATGCCAGTGCTCCCACTTTCGTAGAACTCCAGGACAGACAGTGTAGCTGAAACTTTGTCACCGGGTCACCTATCTGAGTCAATGCATCTGCAGGAACTAAACTAATAAGTGGACACCTCACCCAGGAAACCAATTTTTTTGCTCTATGATGTCCCTGGACTGGCACCACCTCTATTTCCTGTCAACAAAGCTACAACCTCTAGGTTTTGCTGAGGCCATCCTTGCATGAAAAGCCCTTGTTCGCCCCATCTCAACGCATCCCCCAGGGACTCTCAACATAGCCTGTCTAAAGATAACTCTGCCTGTGGTCCAACCCTAAAAGGGGAAGTCCACTGAAAGATCTTACTAATGCCGCCACTGAACTCTACCATTCATTAACGGGTCCAGTAACCACTGCCGACTTAGCGGCACAGAAACTTTCAATTATACGCCAGAAAACGGGAGACCCCTTTTATCGGCCCTCCACTGCTTTCACCACTTTAATGCAAAATACTTTTACAGCAGAAATTTCAGCATCAAACAAATTTTGGGGGTTTGAGGATCTTCAGCATATCTACAATTACCCACTGTGGAAGGGGCGATGCTCTATCACTTACGTTTCCCTTATCTAACTTTCACATGGGCTAACACGTCTCTCCCTTTCCCCGTGTACCAGCGTAGCAAGATTCAGCTCCCAGCAAGACCCTGTATTCCCTTAAGTTTACTACTGCCCTCTCTATGGGGATTATCATGGTCAGCTACGGGAGGTAGAGCCTCGACATCCAGCATAACCGGTTTGAGGAGATGACGGTGGCCCTCCCACGTACGGCAGAGGGCCACCCTACACTTCAACAGCAGCTGGACTCCCTAGCCATTATAGTCCGACAAAACCGAAAAGCCTTCAATCTTCTCACAGACGGTCAAAGACACACGTTGGTATGTGAGAGATGAATGCTCTTTTTACATCAATCAGTCTGGTTTAGCCCAAGAAAATATCAGAAATGTCATCACCCAGGCAAACGAAATGAACACTTTAGGAACTTCCATGGGAACTGGAAGCATTAGCTATTGTCTGCTCTGCTCCCTTTAACATTGCCAGTCGTTAACATACTTTTAGCTTTGACTTTTTGTCCCAGTGTGTTTAAAATGCTGATTTCTTACTCTCTTGCTTACAGCTTCTCCAGGTCCATATGATGGTCTTGCAAGGTTTTCAACCTTGGGTTGCTAATGAGCTATCTCATGTCTTGCCCACCAGTCCAGTGAAACATGTGGTTCCCACCCCATAGGATCAGGCAGGAAGAGACGTTAGGGCCCAGGCTAGGCAGGGAGAATGCCCCACTCAGCAGGAAACAGCATTAGAAGAACATTAATCGGCCTAAAACAACACACGTGTATTATCCACAGTTCTGCAAGTCAAGACCAGGAAGGCTCAACCGGCCTCTCTGCTGAGTCTCTCCCAAGGCCAACTCTAAATGGGCCGGCTGGGTGCTAATGTGGAGATTGTGGAATAATCCACTTCCGAGCTTATTCAGGTTATTGCTCATTTAGATCTAGTTCCTTAAGGTGGTAGGAGTGTGGATCCCATGTTTTGGTTGGCTGTCATCCAGGGACTGCTTTAAACGCTTAGAGCCACCCTATACCTTCTCGGGAGCACTGCTTTATCCTCAAAGAGGGCCTGCTGTGTCACATCCTTCTTGTGCTTTGACTCTCTTAGCTCTTCTTCTGCTCCTGTGTGATGAAAATGCTCTACTTTTCAAGGATTCCGCTGCCAGGTCTGGCCCAGCCACACCACACTCATGTCTCAAGGTTAACTGACTTGACCCCTTAATTCTCCGGCAAAATCCCACCATAGCAGTATTAGGATTAGTGCTTGATTGAGTATCCGGGAGATGGGAATCTGGGGAATCAGACTACAGCTGTCTCAGTCAGCTCCAGCTGCTATCACAGAATACCACAGACTGGGTGGCTTCATCACCAGGCATTTCTTTCTCATAGTTCTGGAGGTTAGAAGTCCAAGATCAGGATGCCAGCGTGCTCAAATTCTGGTGGGGGTCCTCTTCCTGGCTTGTAGTCAGCCACTTTGCTATATCCTTACATTTTGAAGAGGCATGGAAGAACAAATTCTCTTTTCTCTAATTAGAAGGGCGTTAATCTCATCATAGGGACCCAACCATCATGACCACATCTAAACCTAATGACCTCCCAAACAGTCTACCTCCAAATATCATCCCATTGGGATTTAGGGTTTCATCGTATGAATTCTCAGAGGTCACACATATTCAGTCCGTTCATTATGCCTGCCAACCACGCAAGCCAGAAGTGGGCAGCAGCATTACGACAGGACCAACTGGGATAGCCCTGAAGGACAGTAGAGAAGGGAAATCCTCCCAGAGGAAAGAACTTTGAGCATTGCTCCTGTGTGGAGGAGAGATGGCCAGACTTTTAAGTGTGTATCCTTGTACAGGCTGTGTCTCATTTATTGGCCGAATGATTAGGGACTTTGAGGACACATGATTGAAAATCTGTGACAAGGAGGTCTGGGGAAAAATATGTGGACAGACCTGTCCGAGTGGACTTTCAATGTGAAGATATTTGAGTCTCATGAGAGTTCTCACCAAAGGGTAACCTCAGCAGAGCAGAAGTTTAATAATCTGAAGGATAAGGTACCTATTATCTAAATATTAATCAGCCTCTCTCCCCAACACTTGTGTCACAGCCTCATGAGCTCACAAAGTGGCCAAAGTGACAGGGATAGAGATTATGCTTCAGAGGCATGGACTTCCACTCACCAAGGCCAACCTGGCTACAGTCGATAGAGACATCAGACAGCCAAGGGTCCCTGGCTAAACTCCACTTTCAAGCCTAAAACGGCCTGAAGGTTGAAAAACCAGACTGCTGGTCTTGAATGAAACCCACAACCCAGAAAAAGGATTGTCACTGTTTGCTTGCCCTTTCCCAACTGAGTCTTTCTCATTAATGCTGCCGGGTACCCGGGGGAAGAGGGTAGAGCCATGGGAAAGTTGTGTCTCGTGCAGGAGTGGCAATGGGGAGCCTGGTCTCTTCGGTTTCTGTGTGATGGCACAGAAACAATCTGGGAGGTGGGGGCCTGTTAGCAGGATTCCCTCTCGCTTTGCTGAGAGTTCTTTCCTCCCTAATTTTCCTTTTCAACCGACACATTCCCCTCCTCACCCTGTAATGTGTGCGTGAACTTAATCTTTCCTGGTCATGTGACAAGAACTCAGTTTCAGCTGAACTAAGGAACAAAATTCTGTAACATAGTCATTGCTGAGTGTACAATCTGCCAGAAACAGAGAGCAACACTGAGTCTCTTATATGGCAACTGTCTCCAGGGTGATCAGCTAGCTACCAGATGGCAGGTGCTTACATTGGACCACTTTCAATATAGAAGGGACAGGGCTGTGTTCTTACTCAAATAGACACGTATACTGACTATGGATCTTCATTTCCACCCACAGTAATTTGAGAAAATCAACATTTGTGCAGTTAGAAAAAACGCCTTATTTACCACCAGGGTATTCCACACAAGGCACTCACAGATAATAAAGTGTAGCGATGGGCCCACCCTCATAGGAATTCACTGGTCTTAATATTTATATTCTCTTATCCTCTATCAGGTTTTATTTTAAGGTGGTATTGGCTTACCCACATTGGCCTTGACCTCCAAGTCAGGCTCCCGAGCTGTCCCACATTATCTGAAGATGACTGGATCAACAGAACTGTGCAATGGACTTGTGGAACTCAGTTATAGTGCAAGCTAGGTGGCAATGTCTTGCAGATCTGAGAAATCACTTAGGAAGCAGTGTTTGCTGTATATTTGCATCCAACACAGTTTGCTTTCTTTCCCATAGTCAGGATTCTTGGTCCTAGATTCAAGGGGTATAACTGGGGGTGTCTCTACTCATACTCTATACCCCAGTGACCCACTAGCAAAAACGTTTCCTATTCTCCTGACGTTAGGCTCTGCTGAACTAGAAGTCTTATTTCCAAAGGAAGAAATGCTTTCACCAAGGGACACAACAGTGATTCCATTGAAAAGACATTCATACTGCCAGCTGGCCCTTTTGGTCTCTTCATCACTTTCCATCTAGAGGCAAAGGAGGGGGTCATCCACTGGCTTGGGATGATGAACCTGACGATCAAAGGGGGATTAGTTGCACTACACCAGGAGCTAAAAAGGAGTATGTCTGCTGTGTCTAGAGAGCTTCTTAGTCCTCCCATGTTTTCTGATTACACTTAATGGAAAAGTACAGCAACCCAATCCAGGCAGGTATCTAATGGTCCTTCAGACTGTTCAGTGATGAAGGTTTGAGTCATCCTGCCAGGTCAAGCACCATGACCAGATGACATACTATCTCAGGGCAAAGGGAATGAAAAATGGGTAGTGAACGAAGGCAGTTATAAATACCGGCTACAACTATGCAGAAACCATGACCGTAATACTAAATACATTGGTGATTTATCAACTCGTATCCCTCCTCAGGTGGAAGAATAAACCAACAAACAAACCACAAAAGTCTAGCTTTTACTAACAGAAATTTACTAAATTTCAAAAGCTCCATCTTTTCTTAGCTTCAGGAAGGGAATTTTCTTCACTTCAAAATTACAGGAAGCTTCAGCAATGACGTACACCACTTTACAGCACATATCCTTGTTTCTCCTTGGTATTTGCATTAACACAATTATTTTTTCTCATGTGCTTAACTTTGCTGAGATGGCAGTGGGAATCTACTCTTTTAGCACCTTCTTGAGTTGCTGAATTAAGGCAAAATTTTTAAGCCTGAAATGAAAGAGGTATTCCATTAACCAGAGGATACCCACGGCATCTGTGATATGTAAGAGGTAGTAGTGGATACAAAACAGACTTTACAATGTACATGCAGATAGAAAATGCATGCTCATGGAAAATACAAACTAGAAAAAGACCAAGTGAGTCACCTGAGGGCCCACACCCACTCCCAGATTATCATAAATTTGGAAGGCTCCATGGCATTGGAAAAAGGGGTTAGAATAAGAAAATATCAACCTAAATGCTTGGGGAAATAGCATGAACTATGACTGAGGGCCAGGGATTAGGAAGAACAAGGCATGATTTCTTCCTGCTCCTGTCCCAAACTGGGCACAAGTGCTTAAAACAATAGAAGAGTTTCCTTTTGGCACCCACCTTGCTGCTTCCTTAATGGCAAATTTAACAAGTTGTTTCTTGACTTCCATAGATCCTTGTACTTCATCAAGCAAAATGAAAATTCTTTCATAATCTGAAGGTATTAAAAAGTTAGTATTTCTAAAATTATGAAAATGAAATATACTTCAATCTCATTGCATCCACTACCGCAGTATACATTTTTTATGGGCTACAATGTTACACAGCGTTTGTGTTTTGGATGCTTAAATCACATCAGTATATTACTAAGGAAACTATTGTGAACACTAACAAAGAAAAACACCTAAGCAGATGTATTTGAAATTTTCAGTGAAATTAAATAGAAGCCCTGCTAAATTACAGACAGATCCAATTTAGCCAAACAATGAGCTCAAGGGGCAGCATAATTGTGTTCTAAATCATCGAATGGGAGACTTCTCAGGCTTTCATTGATAGACATTCTTGCACTACTTACTTCGCCCACACCTTCGAACTTCTTTCATCAATTGATGTTTTATATCATCATTAACTTTCTTTGCCATAGCAGGAGATATTCGTGCTGTATTTGGCACAGTTTCCACCGGAGACCTTGCTGTGACTTGTGAATCACCTGCAGAGACACGGTAGTTTTGGGCTCCTACCACAAATTCGTTACTATCAGGTTTGTAAAGCAGCTTATCTTTGCTGAGACTAGTGCAGTTGTAAGACAAAGAATCTAATGTGTTGGGTTGCATACAATCTCCTGTCATATTTATAAGCTCTGGGGGAGCAGAATCTGACAGGAAGCCATCAGGTGGGGTCTGACCATTTTCTATCTCCTTCTGGATATCATGAATGACAGTAGCATCTGGAATCCAAATGGAAAAATTGAGCTGCGAGGTAAGTGCATTATGTCACTCCCACAGGTATATCCCTCGGAGGCTCAGTTTCGAGGAAGTTATGTCAGAAAGCAGGAGGATATACAAGGTGGCGATGCCAGACCCCTCGGACTGAGCTCAAAAAAGACAATACAACAAAACCACCTGCTTCCCTGCTGGACACTATGCATGCATACAGAAACCAAGTAGGACAGTACAACCAATACACAAACATACACAGATCCCTGCTACTCCTGGATGAAGCACCAGCTCCTGACAGATTACTACGCCCTGGTGGAACCGCTGATGAGGAGTTATCAGGTGCTTGTTGGCCATTATTCGTCTTCTTCTCATGGACATTGTGAGAGACGGTGGCATCTGGAAAAAAAATGAAGAGGCCGAGCTGTGAGGTTAAGTGCATAATGAGAGCCCCACAGGTATATCCCGCTCATGCTCAGTTTCTAGAAAATTATCCCATAAAGCATGAGTATATACCAGGTGGCAACCAGAGAACCCTGAAATTGAGGCAAGAAAAGATAATACAACAAAACCACCTTCTTCCCTTGATGACACTATGCCCGCATATGGAAATCAAGTAGGACACAACTTATAAGGAAACATACACAGATCCCTGGTACTCATGGCTAGGATGCTAGCCCCTGTCATATTAGGAAGTCCTGATGGAAGAGTTGACAAGAAGTTTTGAGTTGCTGGTTGGCCGTTTTTTATCTTCTCTTTATGGACATTGTGAGTGATGGAAGCATCTGGAAATCAAGTGAGGAGGAGGAGGTGTGAGGTACGTGCATTATGTGAAGCCCCGGGTATATTCCACTGAGGCTAAGTTTCAAGGAAATTATGCCATAAAGCAGGAGATGATGTGCCAGGTGACGATCTGAAAACCCTCAAACTAAGCTAACAAAAGATAATACAACAAAACCACCTTCTTCTCTTTATGACACTATGCATTCATATGGAAACCAAGTAGGAAGTACAACTAGTAAACAGATCCCTCGTAGTCTTGGCTATGATACCAGCTCCTGCCAAATTATTAAGCCCTGGTGTAACAGTGGGCAGGAAGTTATCAGGTGCTAGTTGGCTGTTTTTTATCTTCTTTTCACCGACATTGTGAGTGATGGTAGCATGTGGAAACCAAATGAGTTGTGAGAAAAATACATGATGTCAACCCTACGGGTATATTCCCGATGCTCAGTTTCTAGGAAATCATTGCATAAAGCAGGAGGACAGGCCAGGCGGTGTTCTGAAAACCCTAAATTCAGGTCACAAAAGATAATACAACAAAATTGCCTCCTCCCTTTCATGACACCATGCATGCATGTGGAAACCAAGGAGGACAATCCAACTTATAAGCTAACATATACAGATCATTGCTACTCATGGCTGGAATACCAGCTTTTGCCATGTTAATAAGCCCTGGTGGAACAGCTGACAAAATGTTATCAGGTGCTTGTTGGCCATTTTCCATCTTCTCTTCACGGACATTATGAGTGACAGTAGCAACTGGAAACCGAGAGAAGACGTCAAGCTGTGAGGTCAGTGCATTACAACAACCCTGCAGGTATATCCCTCTGATGCTCAGTTTTTAGAACATGATCTCATTAAGCAGAAGGATATACCAGGTGGCTATCTGAGACCTCCCAAAATGAGCTCACAAAAGATAATATAATAAAACGACCTTGTTTGATGTATGACCCTGCATGATTATGGAAACCAAGTAGGAAACCAAGCAGAAACAACCAGGAAACATACACTGAGCCCTTGTACTCATGGGTGGAGTACCAGCTCCTGATACATTAATAAGCCCTGGTGTAATGGATGACAAGAAGTTCTCAGGTGCTCTTTGACCATTGTTCATCTTCTCTCCATGGACATTGTGAGTGACTGCAGCATCTGGAAACCAAATGAAGAGGTTGAGCTGTAAGGTAAGTGTATTATGGTAACCCTACAGGTATATCCCTCTGACGCTCAGTTTCTAGGAAAATATTTCATGCAGCAGGAGAGGATATGCTGGGTGGCGATCTGAGAACACTCAAATTGAGCTCACGAAAGAAGGTACAACTGAACAACCTCCTTCCCTTGATGACACTATGCATACATATGAAAACCAAGTGAGACATTCCAACTTATAAACAAACATACACAGATCCTTGGTACTCATGGCTAGAATACCAGCTGCTGCCATGTGAATACACCCTGGTGGAAAAGTTAACAAGATGTTACTAAATTGCAGTTGGGCATTTTCCATCCTCTCCTCACGGATGTTGTGAGGCGTGGTAGCATCTGGAAGCAAAATGACCAGGTCAAGCTGTGAAATAAATGCCTTATTTAAACACACAGGTATACTCTTATGATGCAGAGCTTCTAATAAATTATTGCATGGAGCAGGAGGACACGACGGCAGTGTTCTGAGACCCCTCAAATTGCACTTAAGGAAGAGAATACAACAAAACCACTTTCTCCCATTTATGACACTATGAGCATATACTGAAATCAAATAGGAAAATCCAACTAATAAGAGAAGATACACAGTTGTATGGTACTCGTGGCCAGAAGAGCAGCTCCTGCCATACTAGTAAGCCCTGAAGGAACATTTGACTATATTTTATGCGGTTGCGGATTTGCCATTTTCCATCCTCTCCTCATGGACATTGAGATTGACTATAGCATCTGAAAACCAAATGAAGAGGTTGAGCTGTGAGGTAAGTGCATTATTTCAACCCCACAGGTACATCCCTCTGATGCTGACTTTCTAGGAAATTATCAAAGAGAGCAGGGGTGGATATGACAAGTTGCCCTCTGATGCCCTTCATATTGAGGCTAGGAAAGTATATACAACAAAATTACCCTCTACCATTCATGAAATTATGCCTGCTTAGGGAAAGCGAGTAGGACAGCACAACTAAGAAGCAGACATACACAGATCTCTGGTCCTCCTGGATGAAATTCCAGCTGCTGCCATATTACCAAGCCCTGGTGGAGCAGTTGACAAGACGTTATCAGGTACCGGTTGGCTGTTACTTCTCTTCTCTTCACGGACGCTCTGCGTGACTGCAGCATCTGGAAACCAAATGAAATGGTTGAGCTGTGAGTTACTTGCATTATGTAAACCACACAGACATAGCCATCAAATGCTCAGCATCTAGGAAATTATCACTTGGAGAAGGATATAGCAGGTAGCAATCTGAGAACCCTAAAATTGAGGCCAGGAAAGATAGTGCAACAACACTAGATTCTTTCCTCATGACACTGTGCATGCATATAGAAACCAAGTAGGACACTATATCGAGTGAAGAAACATACACGGATCCCTGGTACTCATGGATGAAAAACCAGTTGCTCCCATATTAATAAGTGCTGGGGGAATAGTTGAGAAGATATTATTGGGTTCTGCTTCAGCATTTTTAATCATCTCCCCATGGACGTTGTGAGTGATGGTAGAATCTGGAAAGACAATGAAGACGTTAAGTGTTGATTTAAGCGCATTATGTCAGCCCACAGGTGTATCCCCCTGATGATCAGTTTCTAGGAAACTATTTCAAAAAGCTAGAGACAATATGCCAGATGGGCATCTGAAAACACTCAAATGTGCTCACGAAATATAATACAACAAAATCACCTTCTCCCTTTCAGGACACTAGGCATGCCTATGAAAACCAAGTAGGATAGTCCAAATGAATAAGCAAACATACACTGATCCCTGGTGCTCATGGCTGGGAGACCAGCTGTTGCCAAATAAGGAGGTCCTTGGAGAACAGTTGACAAGACGTTATTAGGTGTTGGTTGCTTGTTTTCCATGTTCTCTTTGTGGACATTTTGAGTGATGGTAGCATCTGAAAACCAAATGAAGAGGTTGAGCTGTGATGAAAGTGCATTATGTCAACCGCACAGGTATATCCCTCTGATCCTCAGTTTCTAGAAAACTATCAAAGAAATCAGGGTAGTATATGCCACGTGGCTATCTGATACCCCTCAAATTAATGCTAGGAAACTATATACAACAAAATTAACTTGTAGCATTCATCAAACTATGCCTCCTTAGGGAAATCAAGTAGGACAGTACAACTAAGAAGCAGATATACACAGACCTCCAGTCCTCCTGGATGAAATTCCAGCTGCTGTCATATTACCAAGACCTGGTGGAGCAGCTGACAACACGTTGTCAGGTGCTAGTTGGATGTTATTTATCTTTACTTCACGGATATTGTGAGTGACTGCAGCATCTGGAAACCAACAGAAATGGCTGGGCTGTGAGGTAAGTGCATCCTGTGAACGTCACAGGCATATCCCTCTGATGCTCAGTATCTAGGACATTATCTCATAAAGAAGAAGGACATACCAAGTAGCAGTCTGAGAAGCTTAAGATTGAGGCCACGAGGCAAAACTATCCAGGACATAGGAGTAGGCAAGGACTTTATGAACAAAACACCAAAAGCATGGGCAACAAAAGACAAAATAGACAAATGGGACCTAATGAAACTCCACAGCTTCTGCACGGCAAAAGAAACAGTCACTAGAGTGGATCGGCAACCAACAGAATGGGAAAATATTTTCGCAGTCTACCCATCTGACAAAGGGCTGATATCCAGAATTTACAAAGAACTCAAACGGATTTACAGGAAAAAAACAAACAAGCCCATTCAAAAGTGGGCAAAGGATATGAACAGACACTTTACGAAAGAAGACATATATGAGGCCAACAATCATATGAAAAAATGCTCATCGTCACTGGTCATCAGAGAGATGCAAATCAAAACCACATTGAGATACCATCTCACGCCAGTTAGAATGGCGATCATTAAAAAATCTGGAGACAACAGATGCTGGAGAGGATGTGAAGAAAAAAGAACACTTTTACACTGTTGGTGGGAGTGTAAATTAGTTCAACCATTGTGGAAGACAGTGTGGCGATTCCTTAAGGTCTTAGAAATCGAAATTCCATTTGACCCAGCAATCCCATTACTGGGTATATATCCAACAGACTATAAATCGTTCTACTATAAGGACATATGTACACGAATGTTCATTGCAGCACTGTTTACATTAGCAAAGACCTGGAATCAACCAAAATGCCCATTGATAATAGACTGGATTGGGAAAATGTGGCACATATACACCGTGGAATATTATGCAGCAAACAGAAATGATGAGTTTGTATCGTTTGTAGGTACATGGATGAATCTGGGGAACGTCATCCTCAGCAAACTGACACAAGAACAGAAAATGAAACACCGCATATTCTCACTCATAGGCGCGTGATGAAAAATGAGAACACATGGACACAGAAAGGGGAGTACTAAACACTGGGGTCTATTGGGAGGAAAAGGGGAGGGCCAGTGGGAGGGGGAGGTGGGGAGGGATAGCCTGGGGAGAAATGCCAAATGTGGGTGAAGGGGAGAAGGAAAGAAAAGCACACTGCCATGTGTGTTCCTACTGCCATGTGTGTTCCTACGCAACTGTCTTCCATGCTCTGCTCATGTACCCCAAAACCTAAAAACCAATGAAAAATTTAAAAAAAAAAGAAAAGATAGTACAAAAAAACTACATTCTTCCCTCATGACACTATGCACGCATATGGAAACCTAGTAGAATTGTAAACCAATTGCACAAAGGTACACTGATCCCTGGTGCTCATGGATGACACAACAGCTGCTGCCATATTAATAAGTGCTGGGGAACTAGCTGGGAAGCTTTTATCGGGTACTGCTTGGGCATTTTTAATCTTCTCCTCATGGACATTGTGAGTGATGGTAGAATCTGGAAATGAAATCAGGAGGTTCAGTCTTGCGTGATGTGTACTATGTCAACTCTACAGGTACATCCTCCTGATACTCAGTTTCTAGAAAACGATTTCAAAAGGCTGAAGAGGATATGCCAGATGGCGATCTGAGAACACTCAAATGCAGCTCACTGAAGATAATACTATAAAATCACCTTCTCCCGTTCAGGACACTAGGCATGCCTATGAAAACTAAGTAGGATAGTCCAAATGAATAAGCAAACATACACTGATCCCTGGTGCTCATCGCTGGGAGACCAGCTGTTGCCAAATAAGGAAGTCCTTGGAGAACAGTTGACAAGATGTTATTAAGTGTTGGTTGGTTATTTTCCATCTTCTCTTTGCGGACATTTTGAATGACGGTAGCATCTGAAAACCAAACGATGAGGTTGAGCTGTGAGGTAAGTACATTATGTCAACCACAGAGGTATGTCCGTCTGATCCTCAGTTTCTAGGAAATTATCAAAGACAGCAGGGTTGCATATGCCATATGGCTATCTGATACCCCTCAAATTGACGCTAGGAACATGTGTATGACAAAATTCACCTGTAGCATACATCGATCTATGCATCCTTAGGGAAATCGAGTCGGACAGTACAACTAAGAAGCAGATCTACACAGACCTGTGGTTCTCGTGGATGACATTCCAGCCGCTGCCACATTACCAAGACCTGGTGGAGCAGCTGACAAGACGTTGTCAGGTGCTAGTTGGCCGTTATTTATCTTCGCTTCACAGACATTGTGAGTGACTGCACCATCTGAAAACCAACAGAAATGGCTGGGCTGTGAGGTAAGTGCATTATGTCAACCACAGCATACCCCTCTGATGCTCAGTATCCAGAAAATTATCTCATAAAGAAGGACATACCAAATAGCAGTCCGAGGACCTTAAGATTGAGGCAAGGAAAGATAGTACAATAAAACTACATTCTTCCCTCATGACACTATGCACGCATATGGAAACCTAGTAGGATAGTAAACCAATTGCACACAGGTACACTGATCCCTGTTGCTCATGGATGACACAACAGCTGCTGCCATATTAATAAGTGCTAGGGGACTAGCTGGGAAGATTTTATCGGGTACTGCTTGGGCATTTTTAATCTTCTTCTCACAGACACTGTGAGTGATCGTAGCATTTGGAAATGAAAAGAAGGGGTTCAGTGTTGAGGTATGTGCATTATGTTAACCCCACAGGTATATCCTCCTAATGCTCACTTTCTAGAAAACTATTTCATAAAGCCAGAGAGGATATGCCAGATGGCAATCTGAGAACACTCAAATGCAGCTCACGAAAGACAATACAACAAAATCACCTTCTCCCATTCAGGACACTAAGCATGCCTATGAAAACCAAGTAGGATAGTCCAAATGAATAAGCAAACATACACTGATCCCTGGTGCTCATGACTGGGAGACCAGCTGTTGGCAAATAAGGAAGTCCTTGGAGAACAGATGACAAGACTTTATTAAGTGTTGGTTGGTTATTTTCCATCTTCTCTTTGCAGACATTTTGAATGATGGTAGCATCTGAAAACCAAATGAAGAGGTTGAGCTGTAAGGTAAGTACATTATGTCAACCCCAGAGTTATATCCCTCTGATCCTCAGTTTCTAGGAAATTATCAAAGAAACCAGGGTAGGATATGCCACGTGGCTCTCTGATAACCCTCAAATTGATGCTAGGAAACTATATCCAACAAAATTAACTTGTAGCATTCATCAAACAATGCCTCCTTAGGGAATCCAAGTACGATGGTTCAACTAAGAAGCAGACATACATAGATCTCTGGTCCTCGTGGATGAAATTCCAGCTGCTGCCATATTACCAAGCCCTGGTGGAGCAGTTGACAATATGCTATCAGGTGCTAGTTGGCCATTATTTATCTTTGCTTCATAGACGTTGTGAGTGATCGCAGCATCTGGAAACCAAATGAAGTGGTTGAGCTGTGTGTTTCATGCATTATGTCAACTGCACAGGCATACGCCTCTGATATTCAGTATCGAGGAAATTAACTCATAAAGAAGGACATACCAAGGAACAGTCTGAGAACCGTAAAGTTGAGGCCAGTAAAGATAGTACAACAACACTGTATTCTTCCCTCATGACACTACACATGCATATAGAAATCAAGTAGGACAGTACGCCAAGTGAGCTAACTTACACTGATCCCTGGTACTCATGGACGAAACACCCGCTGCTGCCATATTAATATGTGCTGGTGGAATAGCTGAGAAAACCTTACTGGGTGCCGTTTGCGCATTTTTAATCTTCTCCTCACAGACATTGTGAGTGATTGTAGAATCTGGAAATGAAATCAGGATGTTCAGTTTTGAGTTATGTGTACTATGTCAACTCTACAGGTATATCCTCCTGATACTCAGTTTCTAGAAAACTATTTCATAAAGCTGAAGAGGATACGCCAGGTGGCGATCTGAGAACACTCAAATGCAGCTCACAGAATATAATACAACAAAATCACCTTCTCCCGTTCAGGACACTAGGCATGCCTATGAAAACCAAGTAGCATAGTCCAAATGAATAAGCAAACATACACTGATCCCTGGTGCTCATGGCTGGGAGACCAGCCGTTGCCAAATAAGGAAGTCCTTGGAGAACAGTTGACAAGACATTATTAGGTGTTGGTTGGTTATTTACCATCTTATCTTTGAGGACATTTTGAGTGATGGTAGCATCTGAAAACCGAATGAAGAGGTTGAGCTGTAAGGTAAGTACATTATGTCAACCCCAGATTTATATCCCTCTCATATTCAGTTTCTAGGAAATTATCAAGGAAACCAGGTTAGGATATGCGACGTGGCTATCTCATACCCCACAAATTGATGCTAGGAAACTATATTCAAGAAAATTAATTTGCAGCCTTCATCAATCAATGCCTCCTTAGGGAAACCACGTAGGACAGTCCAACTAAGAAGCAGACATACATAGATCTCTGCTCCTCGTGGATGAAATTCCAGCAGCTGCCAAATTACCAAGCCCTGGTGGAGCAGTTGACAAGATGTTATCAGGTGCTACTTGACCATTATTTATCTTCGCTTCACGGACGTTGTGAGTAACCGCAGCATCTGGAAACCAAATGAAGTGGTTGAGCTGTGCGTTATGTGCATTATGGCAACCGCACAGGCATACCCCTCTGATGTTCAGTATCGAGGAAATTATCTCATAAAGAAGAAGGACATACTAAGTAGCAGTCTGAGAACCGTAAATTTGAGGCCAATAAAGATAGTACAACAACACTGTATTCTTCCCTCACGACACTACGCATACATATAGAAATCAAGTAGGACAGTACGCCAAGTGAGCTAAATTACACTGATCCCTGGTACTCATAAAAGAAACACCCACTGCTGCCATATTAATACGTGCTGGTGGAATGGCTGAGAAACCATTATTGGGTGCTGTTTGTGCATTTTTAATCTTCTCCTCACAAACATTGTGAGTGATGGTAGAATTTGGAAATGAAATCAGGAGGTTCAGTTTTGAGTTATGTGTACTACGTCAAATCTACAGGCATATCCTCCTGATACTCAGTTTCGAGAGAACTATTTCATAAAGCTGAAGAGGATATGCCAGATGGCGATCTGAGAACACTCAAATGCAGCTCACAGAATATAATACAACAAAATCACCTTCTCCCATTCAGGACACTAGGCATGCCTATGAAAACCAAGTAGGATAGTCCAAATGAATAAGCAAACATACACTGATCCCTGGTGCTCAAGGCTGGGAGACCAGCTGTTGCCAAATAAGGAAGTCCTTGGAGAACAGTTGACAAGACGTTATTAGGTGTTGGTTGGTTATTTTCCATCTTCTCTTTGCGGACGTTTTGAGTGATGGTAGCATCTGAAACCCAAATGAAGAGGTTGAGCTTTAAGGTAAGTACATTATGTCAACCCTAGATGTATATCCCTCTCATCCTCAGTTTCTCGGAAATTATCAAAGACAGGAGTTGTGGATATGCCCTGGGACTATCTGATACCCCTCAAATTGATGCTAGGAAGGTGTATACAACAAAATTAACTTGTAGCATTCATCGATCTATGTCTCCATAGGGAAATCAAGTAGGGTGGTAAGACAAAGCAGCAGACCGACACAGACCTGTGGTCCACGTGGATGAAATTCCAGCTGCTGCCATATTACCAAGACCTGGTGGAGCAGCTGACAAGACGTTGTCAGGTGCTAGTTGGCTGTTATTCATCTTGGCTTCACGGACATTGTGAGTGACTGCAGCATCTGGAAACGAACAGAAATGGCTGGGCTGTGAGGTAAGTGCATTATGTCAACAACAGCATACCCCTCTGATGCTCAGTATCCAGGAAACTATCTCATAAAGAAGAAGGACATACCAAGTAGCACTCTGAGAACCTTAAGATTAAGGCCAGGAAAGATAGTACAACAAAACTACATTCTTCTCTCATGACACTATGCACGCATATGGAAACCTAGTAGGTTAGTAAACCAATTGCACACAGGTACACTGATCTCTGTTGCTCATGGATGACACAACAGCTGCTGCCATATTAATAAGTGCTGGGGAACTAGCTGGGAAGGTTTTATCGGGTACTGCTTGGGCATTTTTAATCTTCTCACAGACATTGTGAGAGATCATACCATCTGGAAATTAAATGAAGGGGTTCAGTTCTGAGTTACGTACATTATGTTAACCCACAGGTATATCCTCCTGATGCTCACTTTATAGAAAACTATTTCAGAAAGCCAGAGAGGATATGCCAGGTGGCGATCTGAGAACACTCAAATGCAGCTCACGAAAGACAATACAACAAAATCACCCTCTCCCATTCAGGACACTAGGCATGCCTATGAAAACCAGGCAGGATAGTCCAAATGAATAAGCAAACATACACTGATCCCTGGTGCTCATGGCTGGGAGACCAGCTGTTGCCAAATAAGGAAGTCCTTGAAGAACAGTTGACAAGATATTATTAGGTGTTGGTTGGTTATTTTCCATCTTCTCTTTGCAGACATTTTGAATGCTGGTAGCATCTGAAAACCAAATGAAGAGGCTGAGCTGTGATGGAAGTGCAGTGTGTCAACCCCAGATGTATATCCCTCTGATCCTCACTTTCTAGGAAATTATCAAAGAATCCATGGGTTGATATGCCACGTGGCTCTCTGATACCCCTCAAATTGATGCTAGGAAACTATATCCAACAAAATTAACTTGTAGCATTCATCAAACCATGCCTCCTTAGGGAAACCAAGTAGGACGGTACAACTAAGAAGCAGACATACACAGATCTCTGGTCCTCATAGATGAAAGTCCAGCTGCTGCCATATTACCAAGACCTGGTGGAGCAGTTGACAAGAGGTTATCAGGTGCTGATTGGCCGTTATTTATCTTCTCTTCAAGGATTTTGTGAGTGACTGCAGCATCTGGAAACCAAATGAAGTGGTTGAGCTGTGTGATTCATGCATTATGTCAACCGCACAGGCATACCCCTCGGATGCTCAGTATCGAGGAAATTACCTCATAAAAAAGAAGGACATAGCAAGTAGCAGTCTGAGAACCGTAAAGTTGAGGCCAGTGAAGATAGTACAACAACACTGTGTTCTTCCCTCATGACACTAAGCATGCATATAGAAAACAAGTAGGACAGTACGCCAAGTGAGCAAACTTACACTGATCCCTGGTACTCATGGATGAAACACCCGCTGCTGCCATATTAATACGTGCTGGTGGAATAGCTGAGAAGACATTATTGGGTGCCGTTTGGGCATTTTTAATCTTCTCCTCACGGACATTGTGAGTGATGGTAGAATCTGGAAATGAAATCAGGAGGTTCAGTTTTGAGTTATGTGTACTATGTCAACTCTACAGGCATATCCACCTGATACTCAGTTTGTAGAAAACTATTTCATAAAGCTGAAGAGGATATGCTAGATGGTGATCTGAGAACATTCAAATGCAGCTCATGAATGAGAATACAGCAAAATCACCTTCTCCCATTCAGGACAGTAGGCATGCCTATGAAAACGAAGTAGGATAGTATAAATGAATAAGCAAACATACACTGACCCCTGGTGCTCATGGCTGGGAGACCAGCTGTTGCCAAATAAGAATGTTCTGGTAGAACAGTTGACAAGACGTTATTAGGTGTTGGTTGCATATTTCTCATCTTCTCTTTGTGGACATTTTGAGTGATGGTAGCACCTGAAAACCAAATGAAGAGGTTGAGCTGTGAGGTAAATACATTATTCAACCCCAGAGGTAAATCACTCTGATCCTCACTTTCTAGGAAATTGTCAAAGAATCTTGGGGTGAATATGCCAAGTGGACATCTGATATCCCTCAAATTGAGGCTAGGAAAGTACATACAACAGAATTAACTTGTAGCATTCATCAGACTATGCCTCCTTAGGGAAACCAAGTAGGACAGTACAACTAAGAAGCAGACATACACAGACCTCTGGTCCTCGTGGATGAAATTCCAGCTGCCGCCATATTACCAAGACCTGGTGGAGCAGCTGACAAGATGTTGTGAGGTGCTAGTTGGCCGTTATTTACCTTTGCTTCAGGGATATTGTGAGTGACTGCAGCATCTGGAAACGGAATGAAGTGGTTGAGCTGTGAGGTAAGTGCTTATGTCACTGCCACATGTATGTCCTTCTGACAATGAGATTTAAGAAATTGTTCCATCACACAAGAGGCTGTATCAGGTGGCGATCTGAGACCCTTCAAGTTTAGGTCGGAAAAGATAATATAACCAAAGCACCTTTTTCCCTGCATGATACTGCATGTTTATGGAAACCAAGTAGCACAACGTAGTTAGTAAACAAACATGCAGAAATCCCTGGTACTCGGCAGCTGAATACCTGCTTCTGTGAAATTCCTAAGCCCTGCTGTAATAGTTGACAAGAATTCATGAGGTGTTGTTTTGTCACTTTTCATCTTTTCTTCACAGACACTTTGAGCAATGGTAAAACCTGCAAACCACATGAAGAGTTTCAGCTGTGAGCTAAGTGCATTATATCAGCCCTATATAGACCCCAGAGAGGTCTATCTCTCTGACGCTCAGTTTTCAGGAAATTATCTAATAAAGCAGGGGAGGATATGCCAGTTGGCCCTGTGAGAACCCTCCAATTGATGCCACCAAAGTATATGCTATAAAACCACCTTCTACCTTTCATGAAATATGCAATCATATGGAAACCAGTGATGACACTACAACTAATTAAGAGACATACACAGATCCCTGGTACTCATGCATGGAAGAGCAGCTGCTACCATAAGACCAAGCAGTGGTGGAACAGGTGACATGAGATTACCAGTTTGGGATGGGCCATTTTCCATCTTCTCTTCATGTACATTGTGAGAGATGGTATCATCTGGAAACCAAAGGAAGATTTTGAGCTTGAAGTAAGTGAATTACGTCAATGCCACCGGTATATCCCACTGATGATCAGTTTCTGGGAAATTATCCCAAAAAGCAAAAGAACACATCAAATGATGATCTGCAGCTCCTCAAATTGAGGCCAAGGAAGACAATTCACAAAACAACCTTCTTCCCTTCATGGCACTATGCCTGCATATGGAAACCAAGGAGGACAGTACAAGTAAAAAATGAACATACACAGATCCCTGGTACTCATTGCTGGAATACCAGCTCCTGCCATATTAATAAACCATGCTAGAATATTTGGCCAGACATTTTCCTGTTGCGGTTGGTCATTTTCCATCCTCTGTTCATGGACATTGTGACTGACGGTGGCATCTGGAAAACAAATGAAGAGGTGAAGATAGGAGTAGGTGCATTATGCCGCCCCCACAGGTATATCCCTCTGATGCTCAGCTCCTGAGAAATTTTTGCACAAATCAAGATGACATGAGCGGCATCTGGGACCCCTCAAACTGATATCAAGAAAGATAATACAACAAGATCTCCATCTCTCCTTCCTGACAATATACATGCATATGGAAACAAAGTAGGAAAATCCAACTAAAAAGTGAACATACACAGACCATCGGTACTCATGGCTGGAATAGCAGCTCCTGCCACATTAGTAAGTCCTATTGGAGCAGTTGATGAGATGTTGCCATGTTGGGGTTCGCCCTTTTCCATCTTCTCCTTAAGGACATTATAAGTTTTGGTAGCATCTGGAAACCAAATGAAGAGCTGTAAGTGTATTATGGTAACCCCACAGGTATATCTGTGCTCAGTTTCTAGGAAATTATGTCACAAATCAGAGGATATACCAGGTTGCCATCTGAGACCCCTGAAATTGAGGCCTGGAAACATAGTATAACACAACCACCTCCTACCTGTTTTGACACTATACATGCATATGAAAACCAAGTAGGACAGTAATACTAACAAACAAACTTACCCAGATCCCTGGTACTCATGGATGAAATACCAGTGGCTGCCATATTAATAAGTCCTGGCTGAAGTGTCAACAACACGTTGTCAGGTGCTGGTTGGACATATTCCATCTTCTGTTCATGGACGCTGTGAGTGATGGTAGCGTCTGGAAATCAAAGTAAGAGGTTGAGCTGTGAGGTAAGTGCATTAGGCCAAATCATAAGTATATCCCTCTGATGCTCACTTTCCATGAAATTATTTCATAAAGCAGGAGGATATATAAGGTGGTGTATATATCTGGGGCCCCTCAGATTTAGTTCAGAAAATATAATACAACAAAACCACCTGCTTCCCTTCAGAAGGCACTATGCATGCTTATGAAAAGCAAGTAGGACAGTACAACTTATAAGCGGACATATAGCGATCTCTGGGACTCATGGCCGGAATAGCAGCTGCTACCATATTACAAAGCCCTGTGGAATCAGTTGACAAGACGTTACCAGGTTGGGGCTGGCCATTTTTCATTCTCTCTTCATTGATATTGTGAGTGACGGTAGCATCTGGAAACCAAATGAAGAGTTCAACCTCTGAGGAAAGTGCATTATGTCAACCCCACGGGTATATCCCTCTGGTGGTCAGTTTCTATGAAATTAACCCATAAAGCAGGACATATCAGGTGGAAAATGAGACCCCAGAAATTCAGACCAGAAACAATAATAAAACAAAACCACCGTCTTCCCTGCATGTCACTGCATGCATACGGAAACCCAGTAGGACAGTATAACTAGTAAACAAACATACGCTGATCCCCAGTACTCAGGGGTGGAATACCAGCCCCTGCGAAATTTATAAGCCCTTCTTTAACGGTTGACAAGAATCTATCAGGTGCCATTTGTTCATTTTTTATCTTCTCTTCACAGACATTCTGAGTAACAGTAGAATCTGGAAACCAAAGGAAAAGGTTGAGCTGTGATGTAAATGCATTATGTCAGTCCCACAGGTGTATCCCTCTGATGCTGAGTTTCTACGAAATTATCTAAGAAACAGGGTAGGATATGGCTGGGCACGGTGGCTCACGTCTGTAATCCCAGCACTTTGGAAGGCTGAAGCAGGTGGATCTCGAGGTCAAGAGATCGAGACCATCCTGTCCGACACGGTGAAACCTGTCTCTACCAAAAATGCAAATATTATCTGGGCGTGGTGGTGCATGCCTGTTATCCCAGCTACTCAGGAGGCTGAGGCAGGAGAATCACTTGAACCCGGGAGGTGGAGATTGCAGCGACCGAGATAGCATCACTGCGCTCCAGTCTGGGCGACAGAGTGAGAATCAGTTTTGAAAGAAAAAAAAAAGAGAGAGAGAGAGAGAGAGAAATAAAAAAAGTGAGATAATGAGAGGAAGGAAGGAAGGAAGGAAGGAAGGAAGGAAGGAAGACATGCGGCCATCTGAGACCCCTCAAATTGAGAGTAGGAAAGAAAATACAACAAATCCGACTTCTACCATTCATGAACATATGCATGTTAGGGAAACCAACTATTCAGTACTACTAATTAAAAGACATACACAGATCCCTGATACTCATGGATGGAATACCAGCTGCAGTCATATGACCAAGGCATAGTGGAACAGTTGACAAGACTTTATCAGTTTGGGGTTGGCCATTTTCCATCTTCTGTTCATGGACATTTTGAGTGACAGTAGCATCTGAAAACCAAACAAAGAGGTTGAGCTGTGAGGTAAGTGCATTATGACAACCTCACTGGTATATCCCTCTGATCTTCACTTTCTAGGAAATTATCTGATAAAGCAGGAGCAGACATCATATAATGATTCGAGTTCCATCAAATTGAGGTCGGGAAAGATAATTCCCCAAAACCACCTTCTTCTCTTCATGACATTACGCATGCATATGGAATCCTAGTAGGATACTACATCTAATAAACAAACATACACACATCTCTGGTACTCATCACTAGAATACCAGCTCCTGGCATATAAATAAGCTGTGACAGAACATTTGACAAGACACTATCTGGTTGCAGTTAACCATTTTCCATCCTTTCTTCACGGATATTGTGATTGACGGTAGTAGGTGGAAACCAAGTGAAGAGGTTGAGCTCTGAAGTAAGTGCATTATGTCAACCCCACAGGAATATCCCTCTGATGCTCAGTTTCTAGAAAATTATCTAAAAAATCAGGAGAGAATATGCCATGTGTCCATCTGATATCCCCCAAATGGAGGCTAGGAAAGAATATGAAACAAAACGACCTTCTACCGTTCATGAAAATATGCCTGCTTATGGAAATCAGGTAGGATAGTACAATTAAGAAGCAGAGATACACAGATCTCTGGTCCTCGTGGATGAAATTCTAGGGGCTGCCAAATTACCAAGACCTGGTGGAGCAGTTGAAAAGACAGTATGAGGTGCTGGTTGGCCGTTATTCATCTTCTCTTCATGGACGTTGTGAGTCACCGCAGCATCTGGAAACCAAATGAAGTGGTTGAGCTGTGTGTTATGTGCATTATGTCAACCGCACAGGCATACCCCTCGGAAGCTCAGTATCTAGGAAATTATCTCATGAAGGAGGAGGACATACCAGTTAGCAATCTCAGAACCCTAAAATTGAGGCCAGAAAAGATAATACAACAAAATTACCATCTTCCATCATGACGCTATGCATGTATATGGAAACCAAATAGGACAGTATAACAAGTGAAAAAACTTACACTGATCGCCGAAACCCAGGGATGAAATACAAGCTGCTGTCATATTAATAAGCGCTGATGGAACAGTTGGGAGGACATTATCGGGTGTTGGTTGGCCATTTTTAACCTTTTCTTCACAGACATTGTGAGTGACGCTAGCATCTGGAAACCAAATGAAGAGGCTCAGTTACAAGATAGGTGTGTTTTGTCCCATCATCCCGGAGAGACAGCTATGTATGAATCAGTTTCTATGGAATTATTCATTTCACGAAACAGAAGGAATTACCACATTAAAACATATATCAGGTCAGATTACACAATAAAACTACGTATGTATCTCCTGGCATAATGATGGTATGTAGTAAGTATGACAGTAGAATAAACATTCACAGATTTCTTGCACTCATCATTTTGTATCATCTTGCTGCCTGTTACAATTCTCACTTGATATCGCTTTTATAGTTCACCTATACATGCCATGCTGTGCGCAGCAGGAAAGCCAGACTAAGTGAGGCCTTGTTAAATTGCCTCCTTTCTACCTCAAATATTCTGAGAAAACAGAGGTGGCTATTGGAGTTGAACACTCTTATCTCCACTCCATCGTCACACATCCCGAGTTTTTACGTGATTCTACAGATCCTCCCCTTTTGTCTGGAAAAGTAACATTCCTTTTACTCCAGGTCTGTCACCTCTTTCATTTATTCATTGTCTGTGGCAGGCGGCATGCCAGGAGCTGGGGATCAGCAGTAAAGAGGACAGAGAGCAACGGTCCCTGCCTTTGTGGGACTCATATCACTACGGGGCAGTCAGACAGGACATACACAATGAGGAAATGAAACAAGCAGCATTGGGCTGGTGTCTGGGAAGTAGTCCACAGGCCTGAGGGAGACAGCAGCAGAGGGAGCCTCAGGGGCTCTGGCTCCTTGGGCAGAGCCATCTGAAGAAGTGCCATTGGACAGGGCTTGGAGGAAAAAGCAGAGCCTCCTGTGCAGAGGCAGAGGGAGAGTTCCAGACTGCGGTGAGGCCAAGGGTAGGGGCTGGAGTGGGAATGGACCGGGCACTACAGGGTGTTAGACAGAGGCAAGAGAGCCAGGAGGAAATGGATGGGACCCTTGTTAGGAGAGGGAGAGTTGAGGATGGGGTTTTAGGAGGGAAATGGCATGCTGACATTATTTTCTAGCCACAGGGTTAGAGAGTATGCTACAGATGAGGGAAGATTAGAAAGAGAGCTAAGAAGATGTTGTACTACCTTGGTCAGCGATCACGGCAGTGTGCACTGGAGGGATAGAGGGAAATGGTGGGATGCAGGGTTTATACTGGGCATTGACTGCTGAACTTGATAAGAGATTGGAAATGAGAGAATAATAAAAGAATGATAAGAGAAATCATAAGTGACTTTAAGTATTTTGGGGTGACCTACTAAGTAAAAGTATACCAGGGATGTGCAGGAGGGGTTAGGCAACCGACTACGGAAGCGGAATGCTGCCAACTCTTCCTGATTCTGGTTCAGTGACCTTATGTCGACAGCTTGAACTAGGCCATGGTGGGATTATTTGTACTGTGGACAGCTGAAAACTCTAAAACCAGGACTTCTGCATCCCCCATACCTGTGATCAGCTGCTTGTTACACCTTTGTGGATGTTTCACCTAATGGACAGTGTCTTTATCTGAAACAGTGAAGGCTGCGAGTAAAGTGTTTTTGGAGAGAGGGAGGTCAGAAATTTGAACTTGCAGAGCTGGTTCAAATGCAGATGCCTATTAGACACCCTATAGAGATACAACACGTGTAGTTGTTTATGAGTTTGGATTTCAGGAGCAAGTCGTAGCCTAGAAGTTTAATGGTGACAGTTCTTGAAGTGTGAATCATTTAAAATTCTAAGACAGCATGACATCACCTAAGGAGATAGGATATTGAAGAGAAGAGAGGCTAGGATCAAGTTTTGGTGCCCTGAAATATTTAGAGGTAGGAAGCAAGAGGAGAAAAACAAAAAAGGAGAAGGAAAACGAGCCCTTAGTAACAGAGTAAGAAATCCAGGTGTCTGGGGACCCAAGAAGTTTTCCGTGCAGGAGGGCGTAAACAACTGTGTCACATGCTGTTGAGGAATTGATGTCAAAGTGCCACAAACATGGCGACCTTGATGGCACTATTTTCATTGGAGTAGACTAAGAAGAAGCCATATTGCACTGGGTTAGAGAGGTGTGGACAGGCGGAAAGTGAGCAGACCTGTCCTCTTGTTGTGCCCACCACCTCCTTCTGCCTCAGGAACCTGCTTTATTCATCTCACGCTTGCAGCAACTGCAAATTGTTGCACCTAATTAGAACCTTGCCCTTCCACTTGCAAATGTGCTCATATCTGTTCATCCTTCAAGGACAAGGCCACAAATGTTCTTTGACACGATTGAAGCCCAAAGATTGCATTCCCCCTCAGCTTCCTGTTGGTGTAACCACCGGGACGTACCCTGCCTTGTCGTAGAATAATAGCGTCTCTTGGATTTTCTGGAACGTCTCCTTTTCCTTCGATGCCTTCTTGCAGCCTGATTTACTTTGTCACTCCTCATTTGCTGAAAAACATCAGTGAACATATTCCATTAAAGACAGATACAACCATTGCAAAGTCACAGTCTTCATATGCATACACAGCCATGCATTTATATCATTAAGTTTTAGCCAAAGGTCAAAGATTCATCATCACACACGATGCTCCCAGAAAAGGCAAGCCAACTATAATGTAGTTTCAGTGAAACAAGCGAAGGCAAAATACAAGGTGTTTTCCAAAGTCAAACATGGTACAGTCATGATTAATCAGAGTGCTTGGGGAATGAGTGGCTTTCATCAACCAAGACAAGAAACATGCTTATCTCTCTAATGTAGTACACATAATTGTCTCTCAGCCCTTGTTAGGGGACAAAAAAAAGCAAATACCGTTTTTATTTTTTAGTTGTTGAACGTTACTTATTGACAAATACTGATTAACACTTTATTCGATAATATATGTAGACAGTGAAAGGTAACATCGATGAAAAAGGTAAATTTTCCCACCTCCAACCTTATGGAGACTCAAATATGTTCATTTTGGAGCCAGGCAGGGGCAGGAGGTGCTTTGAAATATTGGTGGTAAATAAAACATGAAATTGAAGGATATACTAGGTTAACTAAAAGGTCCTGCCATCAAAAGATAACCCGAGAATATGCTCCTGCCTACTTAGAATGTACTATTTGGCACTATTTCTACTGAAACTATATCAAAATATTGAAAAGGAGGGACTCCTACTACATTATAGGAGACCAGCATCATCCGGATACCAAAATGTGGCAGCGACACAGCAACAACAAACACTTCAGGCTGTGTTCCTGTTGAACAATAACGGAAAAAATCCTTAATAAAATACTGGCCAACTGAATCGAGCAGCACATCAAAAATCTTATCTACCATGATCAAGTTGGCTTCATTGCCAGGACTCAAGGTCAGTTCAGAATAGGTAAATCAATAAATGTAATTCATCACATAAATAGAACTAAAGGCAAAAACCGCATGATTATCTCAATGGATACAGAAAAGGCCTTTGATAAAATTCAACACCCCCTTATATTAAAAGCTCTCAGGCCGGGCGCGGTGGCTCAAGCCTGTAATCCCAGCACTTTGGGAGGCCGAGGCGGTTGGATCACGAGGTTAAGAGATGGAGACCATCCTGCTCAAAATGGTGAAACCCCGTCTCTACTAAAAATACAAAAAATTAGCTGGGCATGGTGGCGCGTGCCTGTAATCCCAGCTACTCGGGAGGCTGAGGCAGGAGAATTGCCTGAACCCAGGAGGCGGAGGTTGCGGTGAGCCGAGATCGCGCCATTGCACTCCAACCTGGGTAACAAGAGCAAAACTCCGTCTCAAAAAATAAAAAAAGCTCTCAAAAAACCAGGTATTGAATGAACACATCTCAAAACAGTAAGAGCCATATATGACAAACTCACAGCCAATAGCATATCGAATGGGAAAAAGCTGGAAGCATTCCTCTTGAAACTTGCACGAGACAAGGATGCCCTCCCTCACCAGTCCTAAACAACATAGTATCAGACGTTCTGGCCAGGGCAATCAGGCAAGACAAAGAAAGAAAGGGTATTCAAATAGGGAAAGAGGACATGAAGTTATTTTGTTTGCAGATGACATGACCCCATATATAGAAAATACCATCATCCCAGTCCAAAAGTTTCTGAAGATGATAAGCAACTTCAGCAAACTCTCATGATATAAAATCCATGCGCAAAAATTGCTAGCATCCCTATATACCAAAAACAGGCAAGCAGAGAGCCAAATCATGAATGAACTCCCATTCAGAATTGCTAAGAAAAAAAAATATATATGCACACGTATATTCACTGCAGCACTATTCACAATAGCAAAGATGTGGAATCAACCCAAATGGCCATCAATGATAGACTGGATCAAGAAAATGTAGTACACATACACGAGGGAACACTATGCAGCCATAAAAAGGAATGAGATCATGTCCTTTGCAGAAACATTGATGGAGCTGGAAGCCATTATCCTCAACAAACTAATGCAGAGAAAGAAAACCAAACAGTGCGTGTTCTCACTTTTAAGTGGGAGCTGAATGATGAGAACACACAGACACATCAGGTAGGGCAACACACACTGGGTCTTTCTGGGGGAGGGCTGGGGGGAGAGAGTACATCAGGAAGAATAGCTAATGGATGCTGGGCTTAATACCAAGGTGATTGATTGACAGGTGCAGCAAACCACCGTACCACACATTTACCTATGTAACAAACCTCCATATCCTGCACATGTACCCCAGAACTTAAAATAATAGGTGAAGTAATAACGAATATATTCCCGCATTAAATAGGAAAGAGTATCAGCATATATTTCAAGAAATACATATAATATATATATATATACCATGTAATATATAGAACGTATATAATATATAATTTTGATTTTAAAATTTTCCAAAGCATTTTCACATCCTATAAAAGAGGAGCTGAGAATGTGTGAAGACATTTTTACTGAACATTTACTACCCTCCAGGTACTGTTCTAAATGCTTTGCATGTATTAAGTCAATCCTTGGCCAATCCCTATGAGTGAGGTGTGATTCTTATCTCTTTCCTTAAGAAAGCGAAAATAAAGGCACGGAAAAATAGGGAAGAGTCTAATTAATTGAGGAGTGGGAAAAAATATAGACTCTGGAGTCACAAAGATATGCGTTCGAACCCTGGCTCTATCTCCTATCATGTGTCACGTGGGGCAAGCCATTTGACCACTGTCAGCCTTGATTTCTCATTAAAGGCGAGATAGTAATACACATCTGCAGAACAATTATGAGCATTAAATGTGATCATTAAAAACATCAGCTCCTAGTCCAATGAATCTACTCTTGGACCAAAAAGTTCCCATTTTATGTTCACATGAGAATTCCTGTGTCATATTCTTATCTTTTAAATCAAGAGAATTAACACATATAGTTTATATTCATCTTTCCACTGAGAAAATACTTATACTAAGAATGTCACAATTAGGGCAGAAATAGAAAGTTATCTTACCTGGCCATCATTTGTAAGCACAGAGCCAACAGTGTGACGTTTTCCAGGTGGAGTTGGCTGACTCGTTTGAAGTGGAGAAACCGGCATCTGCAGATATGTCTGATAATTATCTCTGTGTGTTACTAGAACACTTTCATTTATACCTGGAACATAACTGGCACATAAATTGGCACTATACAGCTGAAATATATGATCCTCCTGAGAGCACATGATCACAGACTGTTTTAGCAATGGGTGCCTTGGTAGCAAACAGAGTTTAGAATCTCATATCTAGAATCTATATCGTGTTCTGTGATCTATAAATCTCACTTTATCTAAGTGATGACTCACGCTACCATCACGACTTCCTGTAGGTTCACACCACTAGGTTAAACAAATCCCTTATGCCTCCAGCTTAGTTTGAGAACAGAATGACCTTCCTTATGCCACCATCCCGACTAAAAGATCTATAATTCTAAATAGTAATACTTAAATATTTAGAATGCCAATTTTTGTAATTCCACAAGTTCATCTTTTCAGGCTTAAAGGAGAAGTATGTATTAATGAGCACATACACTTTCCTAGTTGTCCTACCTGCCCATCATTTGTAAAGCCATAGCCAACTGTATGAAGTTGTTCAGGTGGAGAAGGGTGTAGGCTACATGGCATTCTCTTACCTTCCAGGGAACGCTGAGTAGCGGGCCTAACCCTCTTTGGAAAATTTGATGAAATCTACAGATATTTTCCCCTGGAGAAGTACCCTTACACACAAACTTGGTGTGCAAATTCAGAAGTGTGACCAGCCTAAGATCCGATTAGATTAGTGGACAGGTGACCCCACACAAAATCACCAAATTAGCGGTAAAGAGGGTTTATAAACTGCTGCCAATTATCCTGGATATTATCAGTTTGGTGATTTCCATATAAACAAGGAATTCTCTGCCAAACTCACAGCAGTAAGCAGTGTGATATAGTATTTGTGTGTGCAATCTCTGGAATCTGACATACCTAGATTTTGTCACTTTTCCAACTGGTTAAACCTGAAAGAGCTACTTAAATGTGCACCCTAAGATTCTATTTCCGTAAAATGGGCATAAAACAGTACCTAACTCATGGTGCTCTTATAAGGATTATCAGAGATAAAGCACAAAGAGGATAGTGAATGTGCTGGTTGATACATACTTTGAAGCTTAAGAAAAATAAATTTGTGGGATTCAGTGAAAATGAGAAGTCTAAATATTAAAAAAAAACAAACTGCTCATGCAATAAACACCTTCTTACAAACTAGATTTATATTTTCAAAATTAATAAAACCTGGTACAAAAAACTTGTCTGGTTTCAGCATACCAAATTTCCTTCTGGTTAACTGGTCGAAAATGACTACTACTTGGCAATATCATAAGCATTTCTATATGTTTAAGGATTCAAATCCTCCTTTATGAAACAAACCATTTGTTATTCCTGAAGTTTTAAACTGATGTATTTAATACAAGCAAGCAGAAAGAGGGGAATGATGAAAATTAAAGAAAATCAGTGAAATAAAAATCAATGAATTAAAAAATTGCTTCACAGAATAGCTGAGAAAAAAAAACCTAACTTATCTTTTAGCTTGACTGACCAAGAATAAAAGAAAGGACTACACAGATTACCAAAATCAAGAATGAAAAGGGTGTTATGAATACTGACCTTACAGAAATTAAAAGGGGCCAGGCGCGGTGGCTCACTCCCGTAATCCCAGCACTTTGGGGAGCCGAGACCAGCGGATCACCTGAGGTCAGGAGTTTGAGACCAGCCTGGCCAACATGGTGAAACCCTGACTCTACTAAAACACAAAAAATTAGCCGGGCGATATGATGCCACCTGTAGCCCCAGCTACCCAGGAGACCGAGACAAAAGAAGTGCTTGAACCAGAAAGGCAGAAGTAGTTATGAGCCCAGATCGCGCCACCACCCTCCATCTTCAGCAAAAGAGTGAGACACCGTCTCACGTGCACACACACACAAAGAAAGTGAGAAATTTAAAGACATACATTATGAACACCTTTATGCCAACAAATTAAACAACGCAGGTGAAACAGAGAAATTCCTAGAGAACAAATTAGTGACTCAAAAGAAATAGAAATTTGCAATAGGACTATAGCATGAAAAGGTATTTAATTAGTAATTTAAAATCTCCCCACAAATGGAAGGCAAGCCGAGGTGGTTTCGCATGTAAATTCTATCAAACATTTAAGGAAGAAGTAATACCAATACTTAGCAAAGGATTTCAAAAGAATAAAAGAGGAAGGAACACTACTTCATTCTATGAGGCCAATATTACCCTGATATCAAAGCCAGACAAACATACTATAAGATGTTTTTGCCCGTCAGCTCCAAATTCACCCTTTGATTCCGCTGTGTGAGGTTCCGCGTTCCTCTGCCTATGTCCGCCGTACTGCCGATACCGAAGGCTGCGCGTAAAGAGGGTTAGAGTTAGCGAAGGGCGGGGACGCCACGCTTCCCGGTTCTTCCGGTTGGCGCCGGCGGTCTCGCAGTGCACGAGGCTTCACTTCGGGACTCTGGCCCCCCCAACAGGCTCCCAGTGTTCGGCTGGGGCGGGGCCCGCGGTGGCCGGCAGCTTCCCTGCCTTCTGCCTCCCTTGAGCCTTACCAGATTGGTGCTTCTGGTGGGACGCCTCCCAATGAGCATCACTCACAGGCATCCGGGGCACACTTCCCATAACTCCCAGAGAGCAAGTTTCTAGAAAGTTCCAGCAGTGGGGAGGCGCCACAACTTCTCTGCCATTTTGGTAAGTGCAGCCGCAGCTCCTCTGGCAAGGTCAAGACTTCAGGACTACGTAAGTGGGCAGTTTTTCCCTGGATGCTTTAATTTCTACCCAGAATGTGTCCTTTTTCCTAGGAAAGCTTCTTTTCTGGGGTGTTCTTTGTCCGGTGAGTGGTACGGCTTCGCTGTGTGGACACTACCATGGGCGCGTGTGTCAGCTGTCGGGGAGTCTTTTCCTTGGACACCCCGTCTCGGTTATGTTGTGGGGCTGGGGAGCTTTTCTTGGGGACTCCCTCTTAGTGATGCGACGAACTTTTCCTGTGCAATGACTGAACCCAGGGGTGGGGACCCTACATTGGTCGCCTGTGTCACCTTCGGGTGCGGCGGTGTTTCTTCCCCGCTTGGCCACGACCCTGCTGGGAGACTCTGCCTTAGGGACTCTGTCTGTGTTCGGGGCTGGGGTGAGGGTGGCTGTCCTGCGGACACATGATCACTTCACTCTCTGTCGCGGGGTTTATCTCAGCCCACGAGGGACTCTTCGCTGGGTGCTGATGTCAGCCGTGGGGCACATTTGGCCTTGGACGTTGCTCACTCTCAGCTAGGATGTGTTGGCTTTTCTTTGGATCTGTTTATCCCCGATTGGGACGCCTATCGGATGCTTTCTCTTGGTGCTGGGTTTTTAAATTATTATCTGTGGGTGCTGTCTCCCAGTGCTGCGAGGGAGTGGGGTGCTGTTTCTTGGATTCTCTAAGCCTATGGTGGGACTCTCAGCGCTCTGTGTCAGCCATGAGGGAGGCCACCTGACCTTGGGAGCTCTATCTGGCCCCGGGTTGGGGTGCTTTTCCTCCGTTGGTTCTCAGTCGTGAAGGAGCTCTTTCCCCGGGAACTATCTGACCTTTCAGCCGTACCCATCGGGTGTCAGTCTAGGAAACATTTCCTTCCAGAAATGTTTGAAGGTTCCAGATGCACACACTGGGTGTGCAATTAGTCTTTCATTTCAGCCACTCTGATGGGTGTGCAGTGATCTCTCCTTATGTCTGCATTTGCAGTTTGGGGCTGATTAATGAGATTGAGGACCTGTTTTTTTTTAAGGGTTTATTTATTGAGTTTTGATTGTTTTTTGAGACGAGGTCTTGCTCTGTTACCCAGGCTGCAGTGCAGTGGCACCATCTCGGCTCACTGCAAC
The DNA here is from genome assembly GCF_049354715.1 of Callithrix jacchus. Classification (NCBI taxonomy): domain Eukaryota; kingdom Metazoa; phylum Chordata; class Mammalia; order Primates; family Cebidae; genus Callithrix; species Callithrix jacchus. The sequence continues at coordinate 131,678,036 of NC_133524.1, read as the reverse complement.
CTCGACCTCCCAGGCTTGATCGATTCTCATGCCTCAGCCTCCCGAGTAGCTGGGACTATAAGTGCATGCCGCCAATTCTGGCTAATCTTTGTATTTTTTGGTAGAGACGGCGTTTCGCCAAGTTGCCCAGGCTGGTCTCGAACCCTTGGGCTCAAGTGGCCTCTGCCTGCATCAGCCTCCCAAGGTGCCGGGATTATAGGTATGAGCCACTGTGCCCAGCTATTTATTGATTATTTTTAGAGCACTTTTTAAATGTGTTTATTCGCCATTTAAATATGTCTTTTACGAAATCCCTTTTCAGCTCTTTTCCTCCAAATTTTATCGAGATACTTGTATTTTAAAAATGGATTCATGGTTTACATATAAGTTCTGGGTTTCAGTTAGACACATACACACAGGCATATATGTACATGTATTAAAATACACACACAATTTTAGTATCTTCTACAAATCTGTTTTGCTTTTACACTATCTCAATATTGTGTTTTAGATGAACAGATTCTCTTAATTTCATTAATCAGTTTCTTGTTTAGGGCTGGTGCTTCCTATTATTTTAAGAATAATCTTTGCTTCGCCCAATGCCATGATGATAATATTCTAAGCTGTCTTTTAGATCTCCCATTCATCTCAAATAAATTTTCATGGAATGGAGTACAGTCATAGCCTGGGTATATTTTATGTGATGATTAAAGTCATATTTGAGTATGACTCTTATGAATGAGTACTCAGCTGTTTTCTGCACATTTTATTGCAATGTTTGTTTTTTAAAATTGATTTGTAGTTCTGGTTATATTCTGGATTTCACTCATTTTTTTGGTCAGATATATACATATATATGATTAATGTATATTTTTATATATAACCTATACTATATATTATATAATATGTAATCTACAGATATGCTTTGCTTTTTCACTCTCCTAAGACTGTCTTTTGAGGAATACAAGTTTTACATTTAGTTATGTCTAATTAAACAATGTATTCTTTATCATTAGTGCCTTTTTATCCTAATCAAAAATACCTTGGCCTATTCTAAAGCTGTAACACTAATATCTTATGTTTTCTACTGGATTTACTATCCATCTTTAGTAACGTTTCTGGAGTGGGATGGGGTAAGAGTCCAAGTTTGTATTTTCCCTGCATTTATGAAGTGCATTTTTTAAAAGCACTAGTCTTTCCACAGTGTTTTACAGGAGCTCTTCTGTGGTAAATCTAGCTGTTTTCCATTTCCAGATTCTTTCTGGCCTCCATGTCCTCTACCTTTAGTGTATTTGTCTGTCATTGCACCAATACCATACTGTTTTCATTACTCTACCCTTATAGTAAATCTCATGTTTAGTAGTGTATGTCTACAAACTTAGTTCTTTTTCTTAAATATTGTCTTAGGTTTCCCAAATATATATATTTTGAGACAGAGTCTCACTCTGTTGCCAGGCTGGAGTGCAGTGGCACAATCTCAGCTCACTGTGACCTCCGCCTCCCTGGTTCAATTGATTCTCAGGTCTCAGCCTCCAGAGTAGCTGGGACTACAGGCACGCACCACCACATCCAGCTAATTTGGTATTTTTAGTAGAGATGGGGTATCACCATGTTGGTCAGGATGGTCTTGATTTCTGGATCTTGTGATCTCTAGATCTCTACACCTCAGCCCCGCAAAGTGCTGAGATTACAGGCGTGAGTCACCGCCTCCGGCCAGCTTTCCCAAATCTTTAATTTGCATATGCTTCAGACAATTATCTGTTTGTCGATTTTTAGAAAAACTTTTTGTAAATATGGTAGAATTTTAAATATGATTGCTATGTCATTCTGAAAGAGTTAACAATAATGCCTCTTAATACTGTCTTTTCATTCCATGGAAAGAATATTTTTGTCCATATACTGCAGTCTTGAATTTCTCTCAGAGATGTGTTATAATTTTTGTGTACTGCTCTAGCACATTCTGATTAGATTTATTTCTAAGTATTCAATTTTTTTACTGTTTTAACGACATTTGAAATTTTATATTCTAATTATTTGTTGCTATTAACTATAAAGAAATATCATTGATTTTTATTATATCCAGTGACTTGAGTAAATTTGCTTATTAACCATAATGATTTTATACTTTTACATTTTCTAGGTACAGAACAATGTCATCTCTAAATAATGACAGTTTTCTTTCTTTTAAGATTTTAAACCGATTCATATTTTCCTGATGTTACTGCACTTTTTAGAACCTCCAGTAAATTGTTTAACGGATAGTGGACACATTTGTCTTGTTTTCAAACTCAGGAAGAAAATCCTGATACTTCACTATGAAGTATGGCATTTACTATTTTTTGTGTGTATGCATATGCTTACCAAAATATGCTTACCTTTTTTTTCTAAGAGGCTGATAGTTTTTATCATGAATACATTTTAAACAGTGACCCATCTATAATAATGATCATGTGGTGTTTCCCTGTATTTTTGTTGTTTTTAATGTGGTGCATTACATTTATTGATTTTCAAATGTTAAATCATTCTTGTCTTTATACAGTATACTCCACCATGGCTGATGGAGTTCTTTTTAAGCACTATTGTATTTTATTTGCTAACCTTTAGTTTAGAATTTGGGAGTCTGGGTTCAGGGGTGATCTTAGCTTGTAGTTTTGGCTTGATCTTGTAGTTTTTCTTTCTTCTGATGTCCTTGTCAAATATTATCAGATTTGTATCAATCTCCTAGAATGAGGACAAAGAAAAGGAATTATTTTTCCTAGCAAGTGTTGATACAGATTAGTTTATCCATCTTCAAAGAGGTAATAACATTTTTATCTACTTTTGTTTGATGAGAGCTGCTTATTCTGAAAGCATTCTGATTGATTCTGGTTGTACCATTTTTCTTCTTCTTTTTCTTTCTTTTTTTTAAATTGCATTTGGGCTCTGGGGTACATGTGCACATCATGCATCCTGCAGGATAGTTGCATAGGTATATATATGCCATGATGGTTTCCTGTCTCCATCCCTCCGCCCCCCATGTCACCTAGATCAGCATTTCTCCCGGTGTTATCCTTCCCCATCCACCCCTCCCCCTTCGCTGTCCCGCTGCTCCCCTCCACTCCCCCACCTAGCCCTGTGAGTGTTGTTCCCTTCCCTGTGCCCAAGTGTGCTCATTGTTCATCACCCACCTGTGAGTGAAAACATGCGGTGTTTGGTTTTCTGTTCTTGGGTCAGTTTGCTGAAAATTACGGTTTCTAGATTCATCCATGTCTCTTAAAAAGGACACAAACTCGTCGTTTTTTATGGCTGCATAGTATTCGATGGTGTATATGTGCTACTTTTTTTTTTTTTTTTGTCCAGTCTATCATGGATGGGCATTTGGGTTGGTTCCAGGTCTTTGCTATTGTAAACAGCACCACAATGAACATACGTGTGGGTGTGTCTTTATGATAGAATGATTTATAATCCTTTGGGTATATACCCAGTAATGGCATTGCTGGGTCAAAATGGAATTTCTATTTCTAGGTCCTTGAGGAATCGCCACAATGTCTTCCATAATGTTTGAACTAATTTACACTCCCACCAACAGTACAAAAGTGTTCCTTTTTCTCCACTTCCTCTCTGGCATCTGTTGTCCACAGATTTTTAAATGATTGCCATTCTAACTGGTGTAAGATGGTATCTCAATGTGGTTTTGATTTGCATTTCTCTAATGACCAGTGATGATGAGCATTTTTTCATATGTTTGTGGGCCGCATATTTGCCTTCTTTTGAAAACTATCTGTTCATATCCTTTGCCCACTTTTGAATGGGTTTGTTTGTTTGTTTGTTTGTTTGTTTTTTCTTGTAAATCTCCTTTAGTTCTTTGTAGATTCTGGATATTAGCCCTTTGTCTGACAGGTAGATTGCAAACATTTTTCCCATTCTGTTGGTTGCCGCTTTACTGTGATGATTGTTTCTTTTCGTGTGCAGAAACTCTTAAGTTTAATTGGATCCCATGTGTCTATTTTGGCTTTTGTTGCCATTGCTTTTGGTGTTTTAGTCATGAAGTCCTTGCTGTGCCTATGTCCTGAATGGTGTTGCCTAGGTTTTCTTCTAGGGTTTTTATGGTGTTAGTTCTTATGTTTAAACCTTTAATCCAGCTGGGGTTAATTTTTGTATAAGGTGTAAGAAAGGTTTCAGCTTCCTGCATATGGCTCGCTTGTAATAGAATGGAATTTCCCAACAGTTTTCCCAACACCATTTATTAAACAGGGAATCATTTCCCCATTGCTTGTTTTTGTCTGGTTCATCAGAGATCAGATGATTGTAGATGTGTGGTGTTGCTTCCAAGGCCTCTGTTCTGTTCTATTGGTCTGAATCTCTGTTTTGGTACCAGTACCATGCTGTTTGATTACTGTAGCCTTGCCAGTATGGTTTGAAGTCAGGTAGCATGATGCCTTCAGCTTTGTTCTTTTTGCTTGGGATTGTCTTGGCTGTGCAAGCTCTCTTTTGATTCCATATGAAGTTTAAAGTGGTTTTTCCCAGTTGTGTGAAGAAGATCAGTGGTAGCTTGATGGGGATAGCATTGAATCTATACATTACTTTGGGCAGTATGGCCATTTTCACAATATTGATTCTTCCTAACCATGAGCATAGAATGTTTTCCCAGCTGTTTGTGTCCTCTCTTATTTCCTTGATTTGGTTTGTAGTTCACCTTGAATAGATCTTTTACATACTTTGTTAGTTGTATTCCTAGGTATTTTATTCTCTATGTAGCAACTGTAAATGGGAGTTCACTCATGATTTGGCTCTCTATTTGTCTGTTATTGGTGTATAGGAATGCTTGTGATTTCTGCACATTGATTTCGTATCCTGAGACTTTGCCGAAGTTGCTTATCAGCCTAAGGAGGTTTTGGGCTGAGATGATGAGTTCTTCTAAATATACGATCATGTTGTCTGCAAGTGGGACAATTTGACTTCTTCTTTTCTTAATTGAATGCCCTTTATTTCTTTTTCTTGCCTAATTTCTCTGGCTAGAACTTCCAATACTATATTGAATAGGAGTGGTGAGAGAAGGCATCCTTGTCTAGTGCCAGTTTTTAAAGTGAATGCTTCTAGTTTTTGCTCATTCAGTATGATATTGGCTGTGGGTTTCTCCTATATGGCTTTTACTGTTTTGAGGTGTGTTCCTTCGATACCTAGTTTATTGAGAGTCTTTAGCATAAAGGGCTGTTGAATTTTGTCAAAGCCCTTCTCTGCATCTATTGAGATAATCATGTGGTTTTTATTTTTGGTTCTGTTTATGTGGTGAATTACATGTATAAATTTGCCTATGTTGAACCAGCCTTGCATCCCGGGATGAAGTTTACTTGATGATAGCGGATAAGCTTTTAGATGTGCTTTTGGATTCGGTTTGCCAGTATTTTATTGAACATTTCTGCATCAATGTTCATCATGGATATTGGTCTGTAGTTTTCTTTCTTTCTCCTTCCTTCCTTCCTTCCTTCCTTCATTCATTCCTTCCTTCCTTCCTTCCTTCCTTCTTTCTTTCTTTCTTTCTTTCTTTCTTTCTTTCTTTCTTTCTTTCTTTCTTTTTCTTAGCACGCATCAAAATTAGGTTTCTTTTCCTGAAAACAGAGTGTTTGTTGAGACTCGGTAAATCTTGGCTCATTATTAAAAGTCAAACTAATGATTGAAGCTCTTGATTGTATTGATATATGCAGACTGTTTGTCATTTTCTGATTGTTAGATATTTGTCATGAATGGAAAATGTTCATTGATGTTTTTCAGGACACAATCACGGATTAAAGAAGAGAAGGTTGCTGCAAAACCTCAAAATGCATTTAAACATCCCAGGGAATGTGAGAGTTCTTCATCCCAGAAAAGGCAGAAGATGGCCCTGTTGGTAAGGAAACGAGGAATAGGAGATGGCCTTATTAGAGGCTCTGCCATGTCTAAAGAAAAGAGTAAGTAAGCCTGTCCTCACCTCCTCTTCATGCTGTATCCAGTGCAGTCGGTCTCCTGCCTGTTCCCCTCCACTGAAACTGTGCTTGTCAAGATCAACAGTCTTGGCCGACGTTGCCATTAATTTCTCAGCAGCGTTTGAGAGTTGTTCACTGCTTCTTCATGGAAAGCTTCTAGGATTTCCGTTTTCCACAATCTTCTTTTAAAATGTATTGTCCTTATTGGTGAATCCCGACCTTTTTTGTTTTCAGATGGAGTTTCTTTCTTGTAGGCCAGGCTGGAGTGCAGTGGCACCATCCTGGGTCACTGCAACCTCCGTCTCTGGGGTTCAACTATTCACCAGTCTGAGCCTCTCGGGTAGCTGGGGTTATAGGCACCAGCCACCATGCCCAGCCAATTCTTATATTTTTAGTAAAGATGGGGTTTCGCCATGGCAGCCAGACTGATCTCAGATTCCTCACCTCAGGTGATCTACCCACCTCGACCTCCCAAAGTGCTGGGATTACAGGCATGAGCTACTGCACCCCATCACTCTGTTTTTCTACGTTTATTTTTCTTCTCTTCTGTAAATCCTGTAAAAATTTCTGAATCCCAGAATTTCTCTCTCTCCTTTTTATCCACTGTGCCATGGTCAGTCACTGAGCTACAGTGACATCTCCATGTTTCCCATTATTGCCCCCATCTAACACACACCCTCCAACCCTGCAGCCAGGTCATCGTGTTGGCATGTTAATGACATCATGTCGTGTCGCTCCTGAAAACCTATCCTCAACACCCCTAAGCACTCAGAACAGACTGTAAACCAACTTTGGTCTACGAGGCTCTAGGTGGCCTGACCTCCGTCACCCTCTGCTAACACGGGTCCCATCCATCCCCTGGCTCTCTCTGTTTCTGTCCTTCACCCCATAGTGCCCAGTCTATCCCCACTCCAGCCCCTACCCTTGGCCTCACTGCAGCCTGGAAATCCCCTTCTGCCTCTGCACAGGCTGCCCCACTTCTTCCTCCAATCGCTGCACAAGGCCACCTCCTCAGAAGGCCCTGCCCAACCAGTAATAGCCCCTGTGGCTCCCTCTGCCGCTGTCTCCCACAAGCCTGTGGACGGCCTCCCCACCATCAGCCCAATGCTGTTAATTTCCTTCGCTCATTGGGCACGTACTGTCTGACTGCCACATGAGGATGTGAGCTCCACAAGAGCAGGAAATGTTGCTCTCTGGTAGTTTACTGCTGATCCCCAGCTTCTGGCATGCTGCCTACCACAGACGATGAATAAATGAAAGAGGTGACAGATCTGGAGTGAAAAGAACGTAACGTTTTTGAGACAAAGAAAGAAGGATGAGGAAGATCATACACTAAAATGGATTTTTGGTGATGGAGTGCATATAGAACTTTCAGCACTAATGGCTGCCTCTATTTTCTCAGAACATATTTGATGTAGAGAGGAGGCAGGTTGAGGTGTATCCAAGTTGTCTGGCTTCCAGCTCAGTAAAGCACGGTGGGTTGTATGTCAATTTGAGAAGTCATGATGTCAAATGAGACGTGCTGCTTTCACCTAGTAAAGCATAACAAGCTGACACTAACCCATGAGTGCCAGGGACCTGTGAATGTTTGTTAGAGTTGTACTGTCTTACTTGGTTTCCATATGCATTCATAGGGCCAGAAAATAAGTGGTGGTTTTACTGTATTATGTGTCCTGGCCTCAGTTCGTCAGGCCTGGGGTTTCCCCCGGTACATCCTCCCAATTATGAAATAAATAATTACCCAGAAACTGAGGAACACATAGATGGACCCAGAGGGCTGATGAAACACACATATCCCACAGCTCAACTTCTCAGTTTGGTTTCCAGATCTGTCGTTCGTGATGTTTATGTGGAGGGGAAAGAACATGGTGAAACTCCCAACTGATGGCTTTTTGTCAAAATTTGTTCCGCCAGAGCTTAAGGTAGGAGTTGGTATTCCAGCCAGCCAACTGGATTCTCGGATTGATGACTTCACTGGCTTCAGCAAAGGTGGGCTGATGCAGAAACCTGGTAGAAATGCACTTGTAGGAGTCATCATTACCAGCACTTTCTCTGCAGATGACCTAAAAGTCACAGAAATACTCCCTTTTTCAAGAATCCAAAAAGATATTAATGCTGAAACAGAAGGCAAATTAATGAAGGAAATTCTACATTACTTTGGAGAAGTAAGTAATATAAGAATGTCTGTTTCAAAAAAAAAAAAACTCCACGAAGTCTCTCTTTTTATAATTTAGAAGATGTGCATGTTATCTGCTGAGGCTCATTCTTTGCCAGAGTTGAGATTGCATATAATTTACAGTGGTTTTTCTGTTCTTTGACTAAAATATAGTACAACTTCTCTTTTTCTTTTCTTTCTTGGGTATTGTTTACAAGAGTTTCATTCCTATGTACATGCAGGTGTTTGTTTATTTATTTAGTTTTTGTATGAGCTGGCATCTTTATTTAAGCATTTAAAACATTTAGCCTATGAAGCATGATTGCTGAGGTATAGTTTAACCAAGATTCACTTTTATTCTTCCTTATAATACTGAAGTTTATTTTTTTAACATCTTCAGAACGTGAAAAAAAAAGTCAAATTGCCTGAAGGACTGCAAACACCTGTAGAAGTCAAGGGATGCTATTTTGAATCCATCATCAAGGAAGCAGTCAGGTGGGCAGAACTAGGAACTGCTCAATTTCTTTAAGTACTTGGGCTCAACACAGTACTGGGCATGAGCGTGGGGGAACAGCCCGTGCCTCAAATTTCGCAAACCCTGGCCTTCACTTATAGTTACGGCTATCTCCACAGTTACATAGGTTAATGTTTTCTGAATCTAACTCCTTCTCCAAAGCCTATGGAGACTTCCCTTCTCACCATAGTCTGAGGTAGACATTGTCCCTCAATTGACACTCCTTGTATTTGCTAGATTACCTCTTTTTTAAAAAAAATGTGTGTAGGTACATCGCAGATGCATATATTTCTGGGGTATATGACATAGTGTGATACAGACAACAACGTGTAATAAACACAGCAAGGTAAATGGGGCATCTATCACCTCAAGCATTTATCTTTTGTGTTACAGATAATCCAATTATACTCTTGTTATTTCTAATGTACAATTGAATTATTACTGACTATATTTACCCCGTCATGCTTTCAAATACTACATCTTACTCATGCCATTTTTGTACGTATTAATCATCTGCACTTCCCCCCACCCCACTAACCTTCCCAGCCTCTGGTAACCGTCATTCTACTCTCTATCTCCGTTAGTTCAGTTGTTTAAAATTTTTGCTCCCACCAATAAGTGAGAACATGCGAAGTTTGTCTTTTTGTGCCTGGCTTATTCCACTTAACGTAATGACCTTCAGTTCCATCCATGTTGTTGCAAATGACTGAATCTCATTCTTTTTTATGGCCGAACAGCACTCCTTTGTGTATATGTACCGCGTTTTCCTTACCCATTCATCTGTTGGTGGACACATAGGTTGCTTCCAAAGCTTGGCTACTGTGGACGGTGCTTCAATGAACACAGGAGTGCAGATATCTCTGCGGTATACTGACTTCCTTTCTCTTGGGAGTATACCCAGCAGTGGGATTACTGGATCATATGATTGCTCCATGTTCAGGTTTTCGAGGAACCTCCAAACTGTTCTTCATAGTTGTCATAGTAAATTATATTCTCAACAAGAGTGTATGAAGCTTCCCTTTTCTTCACACCCTCGCCCCTTACCATGCAGGTGCATTTCTGTCTCCATGCTGACTGTTACTTCATCCTTCTATCTCCCACAGTGCTTCCTACAGCATAGGTTCTTTGGCTCTCTTTTGGTTAATGACACGTCTCTTTCTTTTCAGGTATATGAGCGGACACTTAATTCCGCACCTTGAGAAGAAACTGGAAGAAATGACATGTGGCTACTTGTCCAAGAAGGAACATCAGACCCTAAATGCATAATCTCTTTAATGATTGAGGAGAAAAGAGGATCAAATTGCTGTTTTCTACAATCGAGCAGGATATGGCTGAGGCCTCCTAGCATGTGTTAGTGAATAAAATGGCCTCCCAGAGGCTAAGAAATTTCTGTCAGTAAAAGTTGGTCTTTTTCCCTAAGCATTTCATTTGAAAGGATAACTTGTTTGTTCGTTGGTTGATTTTCCCACCTGTGCTGGCAGATATTATTAACCCATTAAGTAAATACTATTACAGTCGTGGTTTCTGTAGCAGCCCACATTGTGGTAGCTGGTATTTATAACTGCCTTCTTTCACTCCCCATTTTTCATTTCCTTTGCCTTGAGATAGCATGTCAGCTGGTCATGGTGCCTGGCCTGGCAGGGTGACTCAAACCTTCATTATGAAGAGTCTGAACCATTAGATGTCCTGCCCGGATGGGGTTGCTGTAATTTTCCATTAACTCTAATCACAAAACACAGGAGAATTAAGAAGCTGTCTAGACATATAAGACATGCTCTTTCTTAGCCCCTAGTATATTAGGAACCCCATCTCCCTTTGATTGTCAGTTTCCATCACTCCAGCCAGTAGTGGACCTCCTCCTTTGTCTTTTGGTTGAGAGGAATGAACAGTCCAAAGTGGTCAGCTTGCAGACACGACTTTTATTTGTTGTTGTTGTTGTTTTCTTTTGATTTTGAGATGGAATATCACTCTATCACCCAGGCTGGAGTTCAGGAGTTCAGTGGCGCCATCCCAGCTCGTGGCAGCCTCTGCCTCCCAGTTTCAAGTGTTTTCTCACCCTCAGCCTCCCAAGTAGCTGGGACTACAGGCCTGCACCACTGCGTCTGGCTAATTTTTGTATTTTTATTAGAGACGGGGTTTCATCATGTTCGGCAGGCTGGTCTCCAACTCCTGACCTCAGGTGATCTGCCCACCTTGTTCTCCCAAAGTGCTGGGTTTACAGGTGTGAGCCACTGCTCCTGGCCAGACACAGCTGTCATTTCAATGGAATCACTTTTGGTTCCCATGTTGAAATAATGTCTCAGTGTGTAAAATGTCCTCTAGTCCAGCAGAGCCAAAAGTTTTCTTCTTTACAGCAAATTTTGCTTCTTGAGCATAAGAGGCAACATTTTGCTACTAGATACCCAGGATTAATAGTGAGAAGAGGCCTGCATATTGCCTCCTTCATTCTTGAAGTCATAGATGTGGCTATGGGAGAAAGAGTTCCATATCTTTGATGCTGGGATTCAGCTTTGTCACTTTCTAGATTGTCAGCCAAGCCACACAAGGCCCTGTCACAAAGCTGCAACTACAACTCAGGCTTTGAAAGATCCTCCAATGTTCTATTGAGCCAGCCACTTTAGGATGGTAAAGAACATCAGGAGACGAGTGAAATCCGTGAGCATGATCCCATTGCCGTATTCATTTCCTGTAAAGTGGGTTTCATGTTTAAAACTGGTAAAGTGTGGGATACCACGATGGTGGGTACAGCCTTTCCTATTACCACAGTGTTGGTTTTCTTGAAGTACCATGGATAGGAATGAAAATCCATATCCAGAAGAGTGTCTATTTGAGCAACATCAAAGTGATGCTCTTTCAATTGTGGAAGCAGACCCAAGTAATCACAGTGCCACCTGGAAGCTGACTGACCAGTCTGGGACATGGTGCCATATTGGGGAATCAGCGTTGGTCTCGGCAGCTAGCAGGTTGAATAGTCAGCAGTTACTGTAGTAACATGGACCTGGTAAATGAAAGTTCATGTTGCCAAGCCCATGAACAACCTCTATCTCAGCCACCATAGTCATGATGCACCATGACTGCTTAGAAGATAGAGGGGTGCACCTAAGGAGGTATGGAAGTGGCTCAGGTAGCTTACTGTGGCCTCAGCAAAGACCGCAAGTATATGGTTACCTCAGTTCTATAACTTTAAGAAGTTAGACCTGCCAGTAACCCAAATAAGCTTGTTTGTCTCTGAGTCTTCAGTCAGCAGCCTGGTTGATACTTTGATTTTGTGAGATACTAAGCAGAGAAACAAATCGAGGACGCCTGGATTTCTGATCTATGGAACTGCTTATATATTTGTGTTATTTTAAGCTGCTAAATTGGGGATAACTTGTTTTGTTTTTGTTTTTTTTTCTAGTCAACTGGTCACAGGGAACCCCACGTGAGACCACGTTGCGGGATTAGGGAAGCTTCTCTTTTTCTGGGCCCAATCCATGCTAGCAGGGTTTCAGTCACTTGTCAGTGGGTCACGGTACTGCACAACATTGAGGTATGCGCTAAAAGAAGCATCTATTGTGCAACTCGTTTCTTTGCTCCTTATTTAGTGGTATGAAAGTCAAGATGTAGGAACTTGCTGTTGACCTTATAAGCACCATCTTGACATGTGGGCCTACTAGATCATTAAACATTTCACTCAGTTAGAAGGCCCCTGGTTTTTTTTTTTTTTTTTGAAAGAAGGAGAGAAGGAAAGAAAGAAAAAATAGGAATGAAGGAGAGGAAGACAGAGAGGAAGAAAAAAAAGGGAGACAACAGGAATGTCGTTTTATTCTAAAAATGGGTATTGATAACCTCTTTTATGCCAATAATTGTGCTTAATAATGGCTGATCAGTATTTTCTTTAAACCTATGAGTAGGTGTGATGTGATACGGATAAGAATTGTATATTTTGTGTATTTAAAGTGGAGAGTTCTATAAATGTTTATGAAGTTTACTTCTTCCGGATCTGTGTTCAAGTCTTGGATATCCTTATTAATTTTCTGTCTTATTGATCTATCTAATATTGATGTTGAAGTCTCCTACTTTTATTGTGTGGGAGTCTAGGGAGTCTAAGTCTCTTTATAGGTCTTATGTGTCTGGGTGTTCCTGTATTGGGTACGTATATATTTAGGATCGTTAGCTCTTCTTGTTACATTGATCCTTTTACCATTATATCTTTGTTGCTTTAAAATCTATTTTATCAAAGGCGAGAATTGCAACTCCTGCTTTTTATTATTCATTTATTTTTGCTCTTCATTTGGTTGGTAAATCTTTCTCCATCCCTTTGTTTTGAATCTTTGTGTATCCTTGCATGTGAAATGGGTCTGGATGCAGCATACCGTTGGGTTTTGGCTGTATCTTTTGATTGGGGGATTTAGTCGATTTAAATTTAGGATTACTGCCATTTGATGTTAGCTGGCTGTTTTGTCCATTTGTTGATGTAAATTCTTCATTATGTTGATGCTCTTTACTTTTTGGTATATTTTTGGAAAGGCTAATACTGGTTGTTCCTTTCTATGTGTAATGCTTCTTTCAGAAGCTCTTGTAAAGCAGGCCTGGTGGTAATAAAATCTGAGTACTTGCTTGTTCATAAAAAAATTTATTTTTCCTTCAGTTGTGAAGCTTAGTTTGGCTGGATATGAAATTCTGGGCTGAAAGTTCTTTCCTTTAAGGATGTTGAATATTGGCCCCCACTCTCTTCTGGCTTGTAGGGTTTCTGCTGAGAGATCTGCTGTAAGTCTGCTAGGCTTTCATTTGTGGGTAACCTGACCTTTCTCTATGGCTGCCCTTAGTATTTTCTCCTTCATTTCAACCCTGGTGAATCTAACGATTATGTGCCTTGGGGTTGCTCTTCTTGAGGAATATATTTGTGGTGTTCTCTGTATTACCTGGAGTTGAATATTGCCCTGCCTTGCTAGGTTGGGAAAGTTTTCCTGAATAATATTCTGAAGAGTATTTTCCAGCTTGGATTCATTCTCTTTGTCAGATTCAGGTACACCTATCAAATGTAGATAAGGTCTTTTCACATAGTCCCATATTTCTTGAAGACTTTGCTCATTCCTTTTTATCCTTTTTTTCTCTATTCTTGTCTTCTCGTTTTATTTCATTAAGTTCGTCTTCAACCTCTGATATCCTTTCTTCTGCTTGGTCAATTTGGCTATTAAAACTTGTGCATATTTTGTGAAGTTCTCTTGTTGTGTTTTTCAACTCTGTTAATTCATTTATAGTCCTCTCTATATTGTCTATTCTTGTTAGCATTTTTTCATAATCTGTTTTCAAAGTTCTTAGTTTCTTTACGTTGGGTATGAACAAGTTCTTTTAACTCCCAGAAGTTTCTTATCATCCACCTTCTGAAGCCTACTTCTGTTAATGGAACACAGTCTTTCTCCCTCAGGTCTTGTTCCATTGCTGATGAGGAACTGTAATCCCCTGTAGAGGGAGAGGCGGCATTCTGATTTTGGGTATTCTCAGCCTTTTTAGGCTGGTTTCTTCCCTTCGTTATAAATTTATCCATCTGTCATCTTTGCAATTACCGCCTTTCTAATTAGGTTTCTGAGTGGACGTCCAATTTATTGATTCCCAGCGCCGGAATCTGAGCAACCCACTGCACCAGCCAAAACAGCGGCGTTAAGACTGATGGTGCTCTTCTGCCCGGGAAACTCCGGTCTGGCTTCCTTCTTGAGGTTGTAATAGGCGACTCTGCCTTCCTGGAGCTCCAAATGTCGGTCAGAAGGGGAACCAGTCCCGTTTACTCTGCACCAAGAGCCGCCGCGCTGGCCGCAAGAGTCGCACTGGTGACCCGTGGGGGTCCTCTGCTGGGAATTTTCTGGTCCGTGAGTGACAAAAATTCATCTGAAAGTGTGGCGTCCTCTCGTTCTCTGCACTTTCACTAGGAGCTACAATCCCAAGCTGTTAGTGATCAGCCATCTTGGATCTCTCTCAGAAGGCCCCTGATTTTGTGTGGGAATTATTTCACACATAATGTCTTTCAAGTGTGTTGCTAATGTGTCTGGATTAGTTGGTGCCTCCTGTTCAGTCAGCATAATGTCATCAGTTCAAAGAATGGTGTCACATCTGGTGTAAGGGAATGGTGGCCAAGGTCCCTAAGGACTCGTTTAGGATGTAAGCCTAGAGAGTTGATACAAGCTTGAAATAGGAGGTCATAGTACATTGCTGTCCTTCCTAGCTGAACTCAAACTCTTGTTTGTAACAATTACTGAAAGAAAATAAAACATTCACCTGTCCAATATTATATATCAGGTTCCCATGGATGTTACAGTTGCTGAAGCGACACAACCACCTATAGTGTAGCAACTGTCATTGGAACAACAATTTGATTAAGTTTATGGTGCAATCTCGGCTCACTGCAACCTCCACCTTCTGGGTTCAAGCAATTCTCCTGCCTCAGCCTCCTGTGTAGCTGCTATAGGCACACACTATCACACCTGGCTAATTATTTGTATTTCTTTTGTTTTTTTTTTAATTTTTGAGATAGAGTCTCACTCTGTTGCCCAGGCTAGAGTGCAGTGGCGGGATCTTGGCTCACCACAAGCTCCGCCTGCTGGGTTCAAGTGCTTCTCCTGCTTCAGCCACTCTAGTAGCTGGGACTGTAGGTGTATACCACATGCCTGGCTAATTTTGGTATTTTTAGTAGAGAAGGGTTTTCACTATGTTGGCCAGGCTGGTCTCAAACTCCTGACCTCGTGATCTGCCCACCTCAGCCTCCCAAAGTGCTGGGATTACAGGCGTGAGCCACAGCGCCTGGCCTGTTTGTATTTCTTAGTAGAGACAGGGTTTCACCATGTTGCCCAGGCTGGTCTCCAACTCCTGACCTCAAGTGATCCACCCACCTCAGCTTCCCAAAGTGCTAGGGCTGCAGGTGCATGTCACCATGCCGGGCCCTGGCTAATTTTTGTAGTTTTGTTAGAGACAGGGTTTTGCCATGTTGGCCAGCCTTGTCTGGAACTCCGGACCTCAAGTGATCCGCCCACTTCTGCCTCCCAAATCCTGGGATTACAGGCGTGAGCCAATGTGTCTGGCAAAAAATGAGATACTGCATGTTCTCATTCATATGTGGGAACTAAACAGTAGGTAGGCATGAACATAAAGCTAGAAACCATTGATTCTGAGGGCTCCAAAAGGAAGGAGGAGGGGAGGGAGGGAGCAGGTCAGAGGGTTGAAAAACTACCTATTGGATACTCTGTTCACTATTTGAGTGATGGGTTCGCTAGAAGCCCAAACCCCAGCATTGTGCAATTATACCCATGTGAGAAACCTGTACATGTACCCCTCCTCATCTATGATTTTTAAAAGTTTAAAAAAGCTTCAGTTTTAAATCGTAACCAGATATACATGAAAAGGATTACTATACTTGGACACCTTTACAGGTTTCTATGTTAGTTTGTTTGTATTAAAGCAGAAACCTGTTCCTCGACCCTTTGATTAATTGTACATCCTCTTTGTTGTACAAACATCCAAAATAGAAGGCCGTGACTCTTGGTTCTGTAACTGTGATTCTTCACTGAGGTCTTCTACAGCTTTGACAGAGTTAATGATCCCTAATATCTGCCATTCTCCAATTGTCCTGGGTGGCGAAATGGCTGCCATCGTAAACTTTTCACTGATATTTAGAGTTTTTGGAAACGTGTAGCACTTGTTATTGAAGAGTGGCTCCATTGGGCACTCCAGTAGATGGCCTGCAGGTTTTCTTGCAGTGCATACTAGAGTCTCCAGAATGAATAACCCTAGGAACTTGAGGAACTAGCGTTTCCAGAATTTTGGAAGCCAAGGTACAAATATTGAAGAGTTCAGTCCTAGTTATAATCACCAGCAGAAGAGAAAATGTCTGTGCATCCAATTGCATTCAATCCACTTCTAATTGGCATCCCAGGTGAAGGCTAGACCCATATTGTGTTCTGTGGATTTCCAGGGTTTTTTCATTTTTAGTTTTTGTCAGTACATAGTAGGTGCATATATTTATGGATTACATGAGATACTTTGATAAAGCACACAATGTGTAATAATCATGTCAGGCTAAATAGGGTTTCCATCACCTCAACCATTTATCCTTTCTTTGTGTTACAAACAATCCAATTAAACTCTTTTAGTGATTTTAAAATATACAATAAATTAGTGACTGTGGGTCACCCTGTTGTGCTATCAAATGCTACATCTTATTCATTCTACTTAACTATATTTTTGTACCCACGAACCATCCCCACTTCCCCCAATACCCGCATTGCTCTTCTCTGCATCAGGTAACCATCCTTCTACGCTCTATCTCCATGAGTTAAGTGGCTTTAATTTTTAGCTCCCACAAAGGAGTGAGAAAATGTGAAGTTTGTCTTTCTTTGCCTGGTTTATTTCACTTAACGTAATGACCTCCAGTCCCATCCATGTTGTTGCGAATGATGGGATCTCATACTTTTTAATGGCTGAATAGTAGTACTCCATTGTGTATATGTACCACGTTTTCTTTATCCATTCATCTGTTGGAAGACATTTAGGCTGCTTCCAAGTCTTAGTTACTACGAATAATGCTGCAACACACATGGGGGTACAGATACCTCTTCCATATACTAATTTCCTTTCTTTTCCAAGTTTTTATATGTACTTCATCAGCAGTGCTGTAGAAACTGCAGGTGGCAATCTAAGTCCTTAGAAAGAGAACATCACATTCAGGGAACTCTTGCCACTCTGATAGCCACATCTTTTTTAAGGTAGAAGTATGAGGTAAAGTAGTGATTGTTCTCTAGAAAAATCGACTGCCAGTCTACCCCTGAAGTATTTTGACCCTTTCCCACACAAATGCAAATTACAACATCAAAGTCATTTGATATGGCCAAAGGAGTCGGGATTCTTAGCGTCAAGCACCCCATCTTCAACGCTGCATTCTTCTTCAGGTACCTTAGGAAATGTCTGGGGTCGTTACCTGGAAACTCTTTGGGGTACTACCAACTAATGCTGAAAGGAAAGAACCTTGGTAGAATGGACAGCCACCCAGCCATTGCCTTGGACTGTGGCAGTTGGAGGTGGCTCTGGTGGCTGCCCTTATCTTGAGTCCTGGGGTGCCTGCCCAAAAGCTCTGGCACGCTAAATAATGGTGATTAGGCTGGCTGCAGTGGCTCATGCCTGTAGTTTAAGCTACTCAGGTGGATGAGGCAGGAGGATCACTTGAACCCACGACGTCGAGGTGGAGTGAGCCATGATTGCACCACTGCCATTCAGCCTTGGAGACAGAGGGAGAGCCTGTCTCAAAATAATAACAATATTAGTATAAATAGTGATGATTGCCTGGAAATAGAGATTTTAGGAGAACTCCAACCAGTAGCCCTCTGCAGTGGCTGATAGTTTGCTGGTATTCAGAGCTATCGGAGTTGTGATGATGTTTGTTTCAAGGCTACCGTGGAGCAACGGAGGAGCATGTGGGAATAGTGCAAGTTAAAACACCACAAAGCTTATGGTTTGTAGTGTGATTTAGCCATTTTTCTTGAATAAATAGTCTTCAGATTGTTGGAAGTCTATGGTTAATTCCCGGAATTCGAATAATCTTTATGTTGACAATATTTGACACTTTGTTTTAAATGAAGGAGTGTATTTTCACTGGTCTTTCCTCCATGATTCCAGTTGTCTTTTCCTATATGTTAAATTTTAACCTAACTATAAACCCAACAAATAATATTGTAATTAATTTATGTTCTCTCTCTTTTTTCCCTGTATGAAAACTAATATAGGTGGTGCCTGCATATCATTCACCTCTATTGGTAAACTAGCCCTGAGGTACTGTTTCTTCAAGCAGCTGGTTATAGTGTACTCCCCATGGGTATATAGGTACAGATTGAGAGAATGTATTAGTTTTATTGCCCTGTGACAAACTACACCAAACTTAATGGCTGAAAGCAACACCAAATTATTATATTTATTATCTCACAGCTCTGCAGTTCAGAAATCTGGGAGGTCTTGACTTTGTTCTCTACTTCAGATCTCAAAAGCCCAAAATCAAAATTTTGTGCGTCAGTGTTCTCATCTAAAACATAAGGGGTGGAATGCAATTCCAAATCCATTCAGATTATTGACAGAATCCAATTCCTTGCTGCTGCGCAGAACCGAAATCCTTGATTCTGGCAGGCTGTGAGCTTGGGCTCACTCTCAACTCATAAAGATGCTCATCAGGTGTTTTCATGTGGTCCCTTCCCTAACTTCAAGCCAGCGTCAGCATGTCAAATTCTCCCCATTCTTCTTAACTATCTCATCCTCTTATGCTACCAGCTGGAGAAAAAGCTCTGCTTTTAAAGGCTCATGTGTGTAGGTTAGGCCAACCTAGAGAATTCCTCAATATTTAGACTAACAGATAAGTAACCTTAATTACATCTGCAAAATCGCTTTTGTCATGCTACGTAACATCCTAAGAGAGTGAAATTGATGGAGACCGGTTTATAATTCTCCCAATGGTAGATGGAGAAAGTTGTGTCCCAGGATTACGATCCATGAGGCATTTTGGTCACTTCATCATGGAACTTACTTTCGCCTTGAGGACCTGCTTGATCTTCTACATACCACTTCCATTTAATAATGGGGTGCTTCTATGCATATCCATTGCTGTAACTTGGTGGGTCAGAAAGCACCTAGGATAAGACAGGCTTCTCTAAGTAGCATTATAATTTGGCATCCATGATCAAGGGTCACTAATAAATCAAATATGTTTCAAAAGGATCAGAATGATGTTTGTGTCTTCAAGAAATTCGTGTCAATTCAGAAGTGGGGTGCTGTAATCATTGAGAAATCTAGTAATTTCTCTTTCCCATATACTTTAACCTTCCTTAGTGAAGGGCTATGGGCCTTCTTAGAGTAAGAATGTGAGAAAGGGTAATGGTATAAACTTTTTAAAATTATACTTGAAGTTCTGGGGTTCTTGTGCAGAGCATGCAGGTTTGTTACATAGGTATACACATGCCATGGTGGTTTGCTGCATCCATCACCTGTCATCTACATTAGATATTTCTCCCAATGCTATCCTTCTCTTATGCCCCCACCCTCTGCCATCGCTCCCCTAGCCCCCTACCCCCTGATAGGCCCTGGTGTGTGATATTTCCCTCCCTGTGTCCATGTGTCCTCGTTGTTCAACACCCACTTATGAGTGAGAACATGCGGTGTTCGGTTTTCTGTTCTTGTGTCAGCTTGCTGGGAATGATGGTTTCCAGTTTTATCCATGTCCCTGCAAAGGACATGAACTCATCCTTTTTATGGATGCATAGTATTCCATGGTGTATATGTGCCACATTTTCTTTATCCAGTCTATCATTGATGGGCATTTGGGTTGGTTCCAAGTCTTTGCCATTGTGAACATTGCCACAATAAACATACATGTGCACGTGTTGCTATAATAGAACGATTTATAAAACTTTTTGAGTCTAGAAAGCTCCCTCCTCAAGAGGCCTTGTGTTTTTTGTTTTTTGTTGTTTTTTTGAGACGGAGTTTCGCTCTTGTTACCCAGGCTGGAGTGCATTGGTGCAATCTCGGCTCATTGCAACCTCCGCCTCCTGGGTTCAGGCAATTCTCCTGCCTCAGCCTCTTGAGTATTTGGGATTACAGGCACGCACCTCCATGCCCAGCTAATTTTTTGTATGTTTAGTAGAGACAGGGTTTCACCATGTTGACCTAGATGGTCTCGATCTCTTGACCTCGTGATCCACCTGTCTCAGCCTCCCAAAGTGCTGGGATTACAGGCTTGAGCCACCGCGCCCAGCCCAAGAGGCCTTGTCTTAATTCATGAGGTTTTAGGTCTATAAACTAGTCTAGTCTGCAAGTTGATTGAGGCACAACCCTTCAATCATCATGGGATTAAGGAGGGATATGTCTGAAATTCAGAAGATCCTACAGAGCACCTCTTAGTACTCCTGTGTCCAGCGATGAAAGTCAATGGAAACTACAACAGCCTAATTCAGTCAGGACTGCCTATGGCCATGAACCTCAAGAATGGAGGTTTGAGTCACCCCACTAGGAAAATGTCTGTCGCCAGGGAAGGTGCTTGCTGAGGAGAAAGGGAGTATGAAATGGGTAGTGGGAGGAGTGACTACATGACCACAGGCAGAAACAAGGACTATCATAAGTCTTTGTTTCTGTTTTTGTTTCAGAGTAAAGAGTATCTTTTCCTTATTAATATTAATTCATTTGCATTATATTAATATGTGTCATATATGCTTTATTTTATATATGTGTGTGTATATGTATGTGTGTGTGTGTATATATATATATATGCATATATATACTAAATAGTTTTGGTTTTGACCCCCTTTCGTCTCATCCCCTGATCTCCTAGCACAAGATGTGCTATTAAGTTAACTTTATTTTTCAGTATTTAAGGTACAGGACATTAAAGGCACAGTGTGAATTAGGTAGCAGAAATTTTAACAAGATTTAAGAATAATGTAGGACTTTAGCGTCCTACAGGTTGCAGGTGGGAGAGTTGTACCACGTTAGGGAGAATTGTGATTTGTTATTACCTCTATGTAGAGATTAAGAATGGCATAAGGAGATGTGCATGGATACCAAAGTGACAGGGGTATCACGTGCAATTTGTCAACTTGGCTAGGCAGAATTATATTGGCAACAATCCTCTTTCTGTGAAGCATCTGGTGTTCTCCGTTGAGGTTCTCTGAGCATTGTGCAGGGCAGTGGATGGGAAGCAGCAGCCCTTTGTAGCTCACACACATTGTTGCTACTCTCTTGATTCACCTTGTTTGTATGAAGCTGCAGCCAGACCTGCAATTTATCTTCCTTCTCATGGATGCTTTTTCACCTTCTCTATCTTCTGGGCCAGATGTATGTGTTTAGCTCTGTCACAAACAGCTCTTCCTGGCTTCTGCAGGACACCCTCGTCACCAAGATCAGAGGCAATAAAAGTGAACATGTATCTCCATCTGCTCATAATGTTCCAGATCATGTTTGTGGGTTTCAGCCTGTTTGTTATGTCGCCATCCTCAGTAGAGATGACAAAAGCCTTATAGAGACGACGTTACCACCTTTCACAATTGCATAAGACCAATTCTTTTTAACAAATCAATCATCTGTGTATCTATCCACTGCCTTTATTAAACCTCATTGTATCACCTGCTTATAGAGTTGTGTAGTTTTACTTTATGCTGATAACTAGTACACACGGCCTGTCTTGAAATCCATTTTAAAAAATTTCGTTGCTGTTAAGGTCCGTATTTCCTATTCAAGCATGAACAAATAGCACTGTTGACACTGAGTGCAGTTTTTAAGTCTAAATTATGTTCTTATCTTAATATTCTTAAATAAAATAGTACGATTTACTTTTCTATGGAGGAATAACAAAGCACAAGAAAGACAACTAAGCTGGGTGATGTGGTGGCTGATGCTTGTAATCCCAGCACTTTGGGAGGCTGAGGCAGGAGGATTGCTCGAGCCCAGGAGTTAATTTAAACCGTTGTAAAACATGAAAGGAAAAAACACACAATATTTTGCTCTTTTTATGCTTTAAGAGCATAGAATGGTCTGGGCGCAGTGGCTCACGCTAATAATCCCAGCACTTTGGGAGGCTGAGATGGGCGGATCACTTGAGGCCAGGTTTCAAGACCAGCCTGGCCAACATGGAAAATCCCCATTTCTACTAAAAATACAAAAATTAGCAGCATGATGGTACACACCTATAATCCAAGCTGCTTGTGACGCTGAGGCACGAGGATTGCTTGATCCGGGTGGAGGCAGAGGCTGCAGTGACTTGAGATCATGCTACCACACTCTAACCTGGGCAACAAAGCACAACTCTGTCTCAAAAAATAAAAAAGCATAAACTGTGCAAGTCATATCTAGAGACAACAGCCTTACAGGGACTGCTGCTGCAGCTCCAAATTATTGTATCAGGCCAATTCTATCTAAGAACTACCTTCATTATATAGATTGGATACACCCCACACACACAAATGCATATATATATATATATATATATATATATATATATATATATATATGTATGCGTATATATGGTGGGGGTTTTATATGTTTAATGTGTATAATGTGCATTATATGCATAAAGGGAGATTATAAAGTGTGTGTGTATATACAGATATCCCGCCAACATGCACACACATGGGTATAATATATATTACATGTATAATGGGAAATCTCAAAGTGCGTGTGTGTATTTTAAAGTGTGTGTGTGTGTGTAAGGAGAGATTTTAAAGTGTGTATATACACACACACACACTTTAAAATATCTCATTAGTTCTGCCTTTTTGTGGAAGGCTGGCTGATACAGATTTGAACATTGAGAGTGCTTCCAGAGGAAATCTTAATGGCACCTTCCTTGAATTAATTCTGGGTTTCCTGGATTGTGTCTTTATTCTGATTAAATTTAGAGGCTTTAATGATCCTGTTTTCAGTAGCAAAATGATCCCTGGTAGTACACGGTAAGAAATAGGAAAAGAATTACTCAAATGCACATCTTTAGAGTCCTATAATCAAGAGCCTATAAAAGACAAGTGTCTGGGTGGCTACATATATGTAGTCACCCTCCACCCTCATGACTTAATCACCTTGCAATGGTTCCACCTCCTCATAACATACATATATATTTGTCTGGTCTCCATCTCCTGGGCTCCAGCAATACTCCTGCCTCAGCCTCCCAAAGTGCTGAGATTACAGACGTGAGCCACTGGTCTTGGCCTAATCGTCTTACTTGTGCTTTATTATCTTAGAATAGTTTGGTCAAAGTAAGGAATATTAAGGGGTCGATCTCTTGTTTTGAACGTACTGTAGAACACAAAGAAGCTGTTAAAGTTTTTGCTCAAGATCTGAATGAAGGACCTGAAAACATCTATGACTGGCCTGAAAAAAACTGCTATCTCCTATAGTCACCCGGCCAAGATTTGGGAAAATAAAATCCAAAGTCTACTCCTGCGAGTAGCTAAATTACAACACAAATTGAATTCGCAACATTTTCTGTTAATATTAGGGCACTAATAGGGAGAAATCAGATACTGAAAACTGGAATAGAAACATAGAGGTTTTTGCCAATCAATCTGGGCACCTCGAACCATGTTTTAGTCAGTTAGGGCTGCCATAATAAAATACCATAGACTAGGTAGCTTATAAACAACAGAAATTGTATTTCTCACATTTCTAGAGGTTGGAAGTCTGAGATCAGGGTGCCAGCATGGTCAGGTTCTGGCGAGGGCACTCTATTCTCATGTATTAGGGCTCCACCCTCATGGCTTAATCACCTTCCAGTGGCTCCACCTCCTCATAACATCACAATAGGAGTCAGGATTTCAACAAATGAATGTGGCGGGGGACACAAACATTCAGTCCATTGCAAATCCCTAAATTCCGCCAGTGTCTTTGCCAGCAGAAGCCGCCCTCCTGCTCCTCCTGCCTGAGGTTCTCCTTTGCCCAAAGTGCCTGGAAGTGTCTCACCTGAGATTGTTGCCTTGAAGGGCACTGCTGCTCCTCCTCTGGAGGTACCACCACCACCCTCCTTTGCTTCTTAACCTATACTTAAATTTAAGCTCCTGCTGGCAAACAGTGAGTTAAAAACTGAGCCCTGTCAGGAGGCATGATACTCACCAAAACAACTGTATAATTTTTCCAATACACAGTTTATCTAGTAGTCGGGGGTAAACGTGTGAAAACAGTTCTTAAGGCTGGGGTATGAAGTTGGACACCATATAATATTGGATGTGGCTTCAAATATTTGCGTGCAAGTTCTTCTGTGGATATATGCTTGTATTTCTCTTGGATATTTTGCTAGAAGTGGAATTTCCAGATCATCTGGAAATTTTGTTATTAAATCTTTGATGAAATGCCAGACTATTTTTCAAAGATGCTGCACCATTTTACATTCTCAGCAGCAACGGTGGAGGGTTCTAATTTCTCCACATCCTCTACAACACTTGTTGAGTACTTGTTAATAGTTACCCCAGTGAGGTGAAGTAGGATCTCCTTGTGGATTTGATTTCCATTTCCATAATGACTGAGGACATTGATGATCTATTCCTGTGTCTAGGGTTGTAGAAATGAGGCCCCAGTTTCTTTGCTGGGTGACAGCCAGGGGCCACTCTCAACTCCTAGGCTCTCCAGCATAGCCTCATCATGTATTCCTGCATCTTCAAAACAGTAAAGCCCAGTCAAAGCCTTCTTGTCCTTTGACTATCTTATGCTTCTTTTTGTGCTCTCTGGTAGAGAAATCTGTCTGCTTTTATTTGTTTTAGTTGGGGTATGGGTGGGGTGGCAGTGTTGTTCGTTCATTAGGGTTAGGGTTAGGGTTAGGGTTAGGGTTAGGGTTAGGGTCTCACTCTGTCTCCCAGGTTGGAGTGCAGAGCCTCAGATTGCTGGGTTCAAGTGATCTTCTCGCCTCAGCCTCCCAAGTAGCTGGGACTACAGGCATGCACTGCGACACCCACCTAATTTTTAAAAAATTGTGTTTGGTGACAGGGTTTCACTATGTTGGCCAGGCTGGTCTCGAACTCCTGGACTCAAGAGGTCCACCCGCCCCACCCTCCCAAAGCACTGAGATTACAGGCGTGAAACACTGTGCCCATCCTGTCTGCTTTTAAAGGACTCAACTGAGTGTGGCAAGCCTATCCACAGGGACAACTCAGGGATAACTGAGATAGGGATATGCCATCTGCAAAAGCCCATCCCAGCCATTCACTGCTGGAGTGGGCTCAGGCTGCGTGGCTGGGTCTTGCAGGCCCCTGGCTGTGGAGAGATGAGTGTGCCCAGGAAGCAAGGCAGCTCATGGCACAGGGAAAAAAACGGCCTGCGGTGGAGCTCAGGTAGGGCTTTTCCTGGGTCAGACCCGGGTGCTGAGGCAACACTGAGCCCTGGTGGCACCTAGTCTGAGCTGCAGCTACCAGGCGAGGATGTGGAACCCCAGTGCGGGGGACAGAGCTTGTGTTTAATTAACTGATAGCTGGCTCTGTGTGAATACCCCATCCGCCGTCTTCAGGTGTAAGCTAGGAATTCCTGCAGGGCAGCGTTGCACAGAAATGATGGCAGTAGGCAATTCTGTCCTGTTTGGGTTTTACATAGAATGTATCTAAGGTTTCTCCCCTAGGAATAATGCGTGCAGTGGATTTCTGATAGACCCACACCTAGTATCATACTGAATGATAGAGACCTTTCTTACATGTGTTTACGTTTTTTTCTCATGAATAGGTTGTTGCATTTTACCATGGTTTCTGCTTTAAAAGCGATGATGACATGCATTTCTTCTTTTTTTATTTATATGGTGTGCCAGACATCAACTTACTGGTTGTCAGCTACAAATTCACCCTATTGTTTTTGAGACAGGGTTTGGGTCTGTCGCCCAAGATGGAGTGCAGTGGGATGATCTCGCCTCACTGCAACCTCTGCCTCCTGGGTTCAAGTGATCCTCCCATGTTAACTTCCTGAGTAATTGGGGCCACAGCTGCGTGCCACCACGCCCACCTAATTTTTGTGTTTTCTTTTTCTTTTTGGTTGGCTGGTTGTTTTGTAAAGCCAGGATCTGGCTATGTTACCCAAGCGATTTCAACCCGCTGTATGAGAAAGTGGTTCTGCGTTCCTCTCCCTATGACGGCTGTGCGGTTGTTACTGAATGCCGCCTGTAGAGGGCGCCAGAGTAAGAGAAGGGGAGGGCTTCGCTGTCTGGTGCACGCGGTCCTGCTGAGCACAAGGCTTCACCTCGGGGCCCTGGCGCCCCCAGTTTCCCAGTGTTTGGCTGGCGCAGGGCATGCAGTGGCCGGCAGCTTCTCTTCCATCCCCTACTGGATCGGTGCTTCTGGTGAGACCCATGCGCATCACTCACAAGTGCCTTAGGGGGCACATTTCCCACAACTCCCAGAAGGCAGGTTTCTAGAAAGTTCCACCAGGGGGAGGCACCACAACGTCACTGCCATTTTGTGAGGTGCCGCCGCAGCTTCTCTGGCAAGGTCAGTCTTCAGAAAGTGTCTTTTCTGGGGTGCTCTCCATTGGGTGTGTGGTACGGGCTCCCTGGGTGATGTGGTTCCACTCTGGGGACACTGCCATGGCGCCTGTGTCAGTCATGGGGGAGTTTTCCCTGGCCACCTCGTTTCTGCTATGTGGTGGGGCCGGGCCTTTTCTTGGGGGCTTCCTTTCGGTAATATGAGGGACTTTTCCTGTTGAAATGATGTGAGCCCGGGGGTGGGGACCCTGCCTTGGTTACCTGTGTCAGCCTCAGGGGAGGCTGGTGTTTCTGCGGTCTCAGCCCTGAGTGGGTACTCTGTCTTGGGGACTCTGCGCTCAGGAGCTGGGTTGGGGTGGCTGTGCCCCAGACGTGTGATTGTCACCCTGTGGGGTCACTCTCAATCAGGGGCTTTATCTCAGCACGTGAGGGACTCTTCTTTGGGTGTTGTTTTTGGCCGTGGGGTGCATTTGTCCTTGGTTGTTGCTCGCTCTCAACTAGGATGTGTTGGCTTTTCTGTGGATCTGTTTATCCCCAGTAGGGACGCTTGCCGGATGCTTTCTCTTGGTGCCGGGTTTTAAAATTATTATCTGTGGGTGCTGTCTCCCGGTGCCATGGGGGCAGGGGGGTGCTATCCCTTGGATTATCTAAGTCTATGGTGGGACTCGGGGAGCTCCGTGTCAGCCATGAGGGAGGCTACCTGACCTTGGGAGCTCTGCCTCACCCTGGGGTGGGGTGCTTTTCCTCCGTTGGTTGATTTCAGTCCTGAAGGACCTCTTATTTTGGGTTCTGTCTGACCTTTGGGCCACAGCCTTGGGTGTCTGTGTGGAAATCAGAGTTAAATATTCAGAAGTTCCAGCTGTGCCACATTGGCTCAATCCCTGTACAGTTAGTCTTTCTTTCTCTCTCTTTCTCTATTTCTTTCTTTCTTTCTCTCTCTCCCTCCTTTTTCCTTCTCTCTCTCTTTCTTTTCTTTTCGTTTTTTTTTTTTTTTTTTTTTTTTTGAGACGGAGTCTTACTCTGTCGCCCAGGCTGGGGTACAGTGGTGTGGTGTGATCTCTGCCCACTACAACTTCCAACTCCCGGGTTCAAGCGATTCCCCTGCCTCAGACTCTGGAGTAGCTGGGACTACAGGCGCAAGCCACCACACCTGGCTAATATTTTGTATTTCATAGAGACAGGGTTTCACCATGTTGGCCAGGATGGTCTTGATATCCTGACCTCGTGATCGGCCCACCTCGGCCTCCCAACATGCTGGGATTACAGGCCTGAGCCACCGCGCAGCCAGTTAGTCTTTCATTCCAGCCATTCTGATGGGTGTGCAGTGATCTCTCCTTATGTTTACACTTGCATTTCTCTGCTGATTAATGAGATTGAGCACTGTATTTTTTAAAAATACTTTTATTTCTTGATTTTTGTCTTTTGAGACGGGGTCTACCTCTTTCGCCCAGGCTGGAGTGCAGTGGCATGATCTCGGCTCACTGCAACCTCAACCTCCTGGGTTCAATCGATTCTATTTTCTCAGTCTCCCAAGTAGCTAGGACTACAAGTGCACGCCACCAAGCCCACCGAATCTTTGTATTTTTTGGTAGAGACAGGGTTTCGCCAAGTTGCCCAGGCTGGTCTGCAACTCCTGGGCTCAAGTGATTCGCCTACCTTAGCCTTCCAAAGTGTTGGGATTACAAGCCTGAGCCATGGCGCCCAGCTATTTATTGAGTTTTTGGGGAGTGCCTTTTTATGTGTTCATTGGCCATTTAGCTACGTCTTTTCAGAAGTTACTTCTCAGGTCTTTTTCCCCAAATTTTGTTGAGATGTTTGTATTTAAAAATGGATTTGTAGTTTACATATATTCTGGATTTCAGTTATAAACAGGCACATACGTGTGTATATATATATATATATATATATATATATATAAATACATATGCAATTTTCGTATCGTCTACAAATCTATTTTGCTTTCGGACTATCTCAAAAATGTGTTTTGGATGAACAGATTGTCTTAAATTTATTAATCAGCACATTATTTAGGGCTAGTCCTTTTTTTTTATTTTAAGAACATCTTTGCATCACTCAATGCCATGATGATAATATTCTAAGTATTCTTCTAGATCTGCCATTCATATCAAATAAATATTCATGGAATGGAGTAAAGTCAGAGTTCGGGTGTATTTGATGTGATTATTAAAGTCATATTAGAGTATGACTCTTATGAAGTGCATATTGAGCTTTCCCCCCCAAATTTTATTGGGATGTTGGTTTTTTAAAATTGATTTATGGTTCTGGATATGTTCTGGATCCCACTCAGTTGTTGTCCAATATATGTGTGTATACACATATACACACACATATACGTATATGCGTGTGTATATGTGTATACACGCATATACGTATATGTGTGTGTATGCACATATATGGTGTGTGTGTGAGGGTGTGTGTAATTAATATAAATTTATATGTATAACCTATACTATATACTATACAATATGTAATCTACAAATATACTTCGTTTTCTCATTGTCTTAATAGTGTCTTTTGAGGAATAGAAGTTTTCCATTTAATTATGTTTAATTAAACAATTCATTCTTTACGGCTAGTGTTTTTCTACCCTCATTAAAAACATCCTCGCCCATTCTATACTTGTCAAGATAATATCTTAAGTGTTTACTAGATTGTCTATCCATCTTCCATAATGTTTTGGAGTGGGATGAGGTAAGATTCAAGATTTGTATTTTCCCTGCATTTATGAAGTGCATTTATTATAAAGCACTGTCATTTCCACAGTGTTTTACAGGAGCTCTTCTGTGGTAAATCTGGCTGTTTTGTATTTCCAGATTGTGTCTGGCTTCTGTGTCCTCTTCCCTTGGTGTATTTGCCAGTCATTTCTCCAATATCACACTGTTTTAGTTACTCTATGAGAAATCTCATATTTAATAGGGTATATCTACCAGCATCATTCTATTTCTTTTTTTTTTTTTTTTTTTTGGAGTTTTGCTCTTGTTGCCCAAGCTGGAGTGCAATGGTGTGATCTTGGCTCACTGCAACCTCTGATTAGATTTATTCCTATGCATTTGATGTTTTGGGTACTGTTTTTAATGACATTTGAAATTTTATATTCTAATTATTTGTTGCTATTAATTATAAAGAAATACCAGTCATTTTTATAATATCTAGTAACTTGACTAAATTTTCTCATTCACTGTAATGATTTTATTGTTTTACATTTTCTTATTTATTTATTTATTATACTTTAAGTTCTGGGGTACATGTGCGGATCGTGCAGGTTTGTTGCATAGGTATACACATGCCATGGTGGTATTTGTTGCATCCATTGCCACGTCATCTACATTAGATATTTCTCATAATGCTATCCCTCCCCAATCCCCCCCACCCTGCTATTCTTCCCCTAGCCCCCCACACCCTCAGGCCCCAGTATGTGATGTTCCCCTCCTTATGTCCATGTGTTCTCATTGTTCAACACCCACTTATGAGTGAGAACATGTGGTCTTTGGTTTTCTGTTTTTGTGTCACTTTGCTGAGAATGATGATCTCCAGTTTCATCCACGTTCCTGAAAAGGACATGAACTCATCCTTTTTTATGGCTGCATTGTATTCCATAGTGTGTATGTGCCACATTTTTTTTACCCAATCTATCATTGATAGGCATTTGAGTTGGTTCCAATTCTTTGCTATTGTGAACAGTGCCAGAATAAACATATGTGTGCATGTGTCTTTATAATAGTGATTTAAATCTTTTGGGTATATACACAGTAATGGGATTGCTGGGTCAAATGGTATTTCTATTTCTAGATGCTTAAGGAATTGTCACACTGTCTCCCACAATGGTGGAGTTAATTTACACTCTCACCAACAGTGTAAAAGCATTCCTATTTCTCCACATCCTCTCCAGCATCTGTTGTCTCCTGATTTTTTAATGATCGCCATTCTAACTGGCCTGAGATGGTATCTCAATGTGGTGTCTCTAATGACTGGTATGATGAGGTTTTTTTCATATGTTCGTTGGCTGCATATAAGTCTTCTTTTGAAAAGTGTCTGTTCATAACCTTTGCCCACTTTTTGATGGGGTTGTTTGGGTTTTTTCTTGTAAATGTTAAGTTCTCTTTAGGTTCTGGATATTAGCCCTTTGTCAGATGGGTAGATTGCAAAATTTTCTTCCCATTCTATTGGTTGCTGGTTCAGTCTATTGATAGTTTCTTTTGCTGTGCAGAAGCTCTTATGTTTAATTAGATCCCATTTGTCTAATTTGGCTTTTGTTGCCATTGCTTTTGGTGTTTTAATCATGAAGTCCTTGTCCATGCCTATGTCCTGAATGGTATTGCCTAGGTTTTTTTCTAGAGTTTTTATGGTGTTAGGCCTCATGTTTAAATCTTTAATCTATCTAGAGTTAATTTTTGTATAAGGTGTAAGGAAGGGATCCAGTTTCAACTTTCTGCATATGGCTAGCCAGTTTTCCTAACACCATTCATTAAATAGGGAAACGTTTCCCCATTGCTTGTTTCTGTCTGGTTTGTCAAAGATCAGATGGTTGTAGTTGTGTAGCATTGTTTCTGACCTCTGTTCTGTTCCATTGGTGTATATCTCTGTTTTGGTACCAGTACCATACTGTTTTAAGTACAGTAGCCTTGTAATATAGTTTGAAGTCAGGTAGCATGATGCCTCCAGTTTTTTGTTTTTTGCTTTTGTTTTTGCTTAGGATTGACTTAGCTATGTGGGCTCTTTTTTGGTTCCATATGAAGTTTAAGGTGGTTTTTTCCAATTCTGTAAAGAAAGTCATTGGTAGCTTGATGGGGATCACAGTGAATCTATACATTACTTTGGGCAGTATGATTCTTCCTAACCATGATCATGGAATGTTTCTCCATCTGTTTGTGTCCTCTCTTATTTCCTTGAGCAGTGGTTTGTAGTTCTTCTTGAAGAGGTCCATCACATCCCTTGTTAGTTGTATTCCTAGGTATTTTATTCTCTGTAGCAATTGTGAATGGGAGTTCACTCATGATTTGGCTCTCTGTTTGTCTATTATTGGTGTGTAGGAATGCTTGCGAATTTTGCACATTTATTTTGTATACTGAGACTGCTGAAGTTGCTTATCAGCTTAAGAAGATTTGGGGCTGAGACAATGGGTTTTCTAAATATACAATCATGTCATCTGCAAACAGGGACAATTTGACGTCCTCTCTTCCTATTTAAATACCCTTTATTTCTTTCTCTTGACTGACGGCCCTAGCCAGAACGTCCAATACTACATTGAATAGGAATGGTGAGAGAGGGCATTCTTGTCTTGTGCCAGTTTTCAAAGGGAATGCTTCCAGTTGTTGCCCATTCAGTATGATATTGGCTGTGGGTTTGTCATAAATAGCTCTTATTATTTTGAGATATGATACATCGATGTCTAGTTTATTGAGAATGTTTAGCATAAAGGGCTGTTGATTTTGTTGAAGGCCTTCTCTGCATCTATTGAGATAAGTATGTGGTTTTTGTCTTTGGTTCTGTTTATGTGATGGGTTAGATTTGCAGGTGTTGAACCAGCCTTGCATCCCTGGGATGAAGCCAACTTGATCATGATGGATAAGCTTTTTGATGTGCTGTTGGACTTGGTTTGCCAGTATTTTATTGAAGATTTTTGCATCGATATTCCTCATGGATATTGGCCTGAAATTTTCTTTTTTTAGTTGTATCACTGCCAGGTATTAATATCATGATGATGGTCTCAAAAAATTAGTTAGGGCGGATTCCCTCTTTTTATATTGTTTGGAATAGTTTCAGAAGGAATGATACCAGCTCCTCTTTGTACCTCTGGTAGAATTCGGCTGTGAACCCATCTGGCATGGACATAGTTTAGTTGGTAGGCTATTAATTGCAACCTCAACTTCAGACCTTGTTATTGGTCTATTCAGGAATTCAACTTCTTCCTAGTTTAGTGTTGGGAGGGTGTAAGTGTCCAGGAATCTAACCATTTCTTTTAGATTTAATGGTTTATGTGCATAGAGGTGTTTGTAGTAACCTATGATGGTAGTTTGTATTTCTGTGGGATAAGTGGTGATATCCCCTTTATCATTTTTTATTGAATCTATTTGAATCTTATCTCTTTTCTTTTTTATTAGTCTGGCTAGCCAACTGTCTATTTTGTTGATCTTTTCAAAAAACCAGCTCCTGGAGTCATTCATTTTTTGAAAGATTGTTTGTGTCTCTCTCCTTCAGTTCTGCTTTGATCTTAGTTGTTTCTTGCCTTCTGCTAGCTTTTGAATTTGTTTGATCTTGCTCCTCTAGTTCTTTTAATCGTGACGTTAGGGTGTTGATTTTATAACTTCCCTCACTTCTCTGGCGGGCATTTAGTGCTATAAATTGCCCTCTAGACACTGCTTTAAATGTGTTCCAGAGATTCTGGAATGTTCTGTCTTCTTTCTCATTGGCTTTGAAGAACATCTTTATTTCTTCCTTCATTTCATTATTTATCCAGTAGTCATTCAGGAGCAGGTTGTTTAGTTTCCATGTAGTTGTGCGGTTTTGAGTGAGTTTCTTAATCCTGAGTTCTAATTTGATTGCACTGTGGTCTGACAGACTGTTTGTTATGATTTCCATTCTTTTGCATTTACTGAGGAGTGTTTTACTTCCGATTATATGGTCAATTTTAGAATAAGTGCGATGATGTGCTGAGAAGAAAGTATATTCTGTGGTTTTGGGGTGGAGAGTTCTGTAGATGTCTATTAGGTCCGCTTAGTCCAGATCTGAGTTTAAGTCCTGGATATCCTTGTTAATTTTCCATCTCACCGATCCATCTAGTATTGACAGTGGTGTGTTAAGGTCTCCCACTCTTATTGTGTGGGAGTCTAAGTCTCTTTGTAGACCATCAAAACTTTCTTTATGTATCTGGGTGCTCCTGTATTGGGTGCATATATATTTAGGATAGTTAGCTCTTCTTGTTGCATTAATCCCTTTGCCATTATGTAATGCCCTTCTTTGTCTCCTTTGATCTTTGTCAGTTTAAAGTCTGTTTTATCAGAGACTAGGATTGCAACCCCTGGTTTGGTTTTGTTTTGTTTTGTTTTTTTGTTTTTTTTTTTTTTTTTTTTTGCTCTCCAATGCTTGGTAAATCTTCCTCCATCTCTTTATTTTGAGCCTATGTGTGTCTTTGCACAAGAGATGGGTTTTCTGAATACAGCACACTGATGGGTGTGCTATTTATAAATAAGAGCTATTTATAACAAACCCACATTTTATCCAATTTTCCAGTCTGTGTCTTTTGATTGGGGCAGTTATTCCATTTACATTTAAGGTTAATAATGTTGTGTGTGAATTTGATCCTGCCATTTTGATGCTAGCTGGTTGTTTTGCCCAGTAGTTGACGCAGTTTCTTCACAGCATCAATGGTCTTTACAGTTTGGTATGCTTTTGCAATGGCTGGTACTGGTTGTTCCTTTCCACGTTTAGTGCTTCCTTCAGGAGCTCTTGTAGAGCAGGCCTGTTGGTGATGAAATCTTTCAGCATCTGCTTGTCCGTAAAGGATTTTATTTCTCCTTCGCTTATGAAGCTTAGTTTGGCTGGATATGAAATTCTGGGTTGAAAATGCTTTTCTTTTAGAATGCTGAATATTGGCCCCCACTGTCTTCTGGCCTATAGGGTTTCTGCTGAGAGATCTGCTGTGAGTGTGATGGGCTTCCCTTTGTGGGTAACCTGACCTTTCCTCTCTGGCTGCCCTTAGCATTTTTTCCTTCATTTCAACCCTGGTGAATCTGACGATCATGTGCCTTGGAGTTGCTCTTCTCGAGTAATACCTTTGTGGTGTTCTCTGTATTTCCTGTATTTGAATGTTGGCCTGCCTTGCTAGGCTGGGGAAGTTGTCCTGGATAATATCCTGAAGAGTGTTTTCCAGCTTGGTTTTGTTCTCCCCATCACTTTCAGACACACTGATCAAACATAGATTTGGTCTTTTCACAGAATCCCATATTTCTTGCAGGCTTTGTTCATTTCTTTTCACTGTTTTTCTCTAATCTTGCCTTCTCACTTTATTTCATTGAGTTGATCTTCAATCTCTGGTATTCTTTCTTCTGCTTGATCGATTCGGCTATTGAAACTTGTATATGCTTCATGAAGTTCTCGTGCTGTGTTTTTCAGCTCTGTCATGTCGTTTATGTTCTTTTCAATGCTGGTTATTCTCGTTAGCATTTCATCTAACGTTTTGTCAAGATCCTTAGTTTCCTTACATTGGGTGAGAACATCCTCCTTTAGCTCAGAGAAGTTTGTTATTACTCACCTTCTGAAGCCTGCTTCTGTCAGTTCATCACACTCATTCTTTATCCAGTTTAGTTCCCTTGCTGGTGAGGGGTGGTGATCCCTTGGAGGAGAAGAGGCATTCTGGCTTTTGGTGATTTCAGCCTTTTTGTGCTGGATCCTTCCTATCTTTGTGGATTTATCTACCTTTGGTCTTTGAAGTTGGTGACTTTTGGCTGGAGCTTCTGAGTGGACGCCCTTTCTGTTTATGTTGAAGCTATTTCTTTCTGTTTGTTAGTTTTCCTTCTAACAGTCAGGCTCCTCTGCTACAGGTCTGCTGGAGTTTGCTGGAGGTCCACTCCAGACCCTGCTTGCCTGGGAGTCACCAGTGGGGTCTGCAGAACAGCAAAGATTGCTGCCTGTTCTGTCCTCTGGTAGCTTTGTCCCAAAAGGGTACCTGCCTGATGTCAGCCAGAGCTCTCTCGTATGACATGACTCACAGATAGGATACACGGGGGGTCAGGGAGCCACTTGAGGAGGCAGTCTGTCCCTTAACAGAGCTCAAGCACTGTGCTGAAGGATCCATTGCTCCCTTCAGGGCTGCTGGGCAGGGATGTTTAAGTCTGCTGAATTTGAACCCACAACCGTCCCTTTTCCCAGGTGCTCTATCCCAGGAAGCTGGGAGCTTTGTAAGTCCCTGACAATCTGCCCTCTTTTGTTTTTTTCTGAGATGCCCTGCCCAGCAAGAAGGGAATCTGCTTGACAGTCTGCCTGCAGAGAGGCCTTGCTGAGCTGCCATGCTGGGCTCTGCCCAGCTGCTGTGTAAACTTCCTGGTGGCTTTGTTTACACAGCAATGTGGAACCTCTTACTGGAGCGTCAGCAATGGTGGGTGCCCCTCCCCCTACCAAGCTCGAACATCTCAGGTCAAACTCAGACTGCTGTGCTGGCTGCGAGAATTTCAAGCCGGTGGATTTTAGCTTGCTAGTGTTCGTAGGGGTGGGACCTGCTGAGCCAGCTCACTTGGCTCCCTGGTTCAGCACCCTTTTTCAGGGGGAATGAGCAGTTGTCTCTCGTTGGCGTTCCAGGTGCCACTTGACTAAAATGGCTGCCTAGTTTCATGTTGGAAACCTGGGCACTGGCATTGTAGGTGCCAGAGGGAATCTCCTGGTCTGTAGGTTGTATAGACTGTGGGAAAAGTGCAGTATCTGAGCCGGAGTACTGAAGTGTCCAGAAAAGTCCCTAATGGCTTCCCTTGGCTGGGAGAGAGAGTACTCTGGCCCCTTGTGCCTCTCAGGTGAGGCAATGCCCCACCCTGCTTCGGCTTACCCACCTTGGGTTGTTCCTACTGTCTAACCGGTCCCAATGAGATGAACTTGGTATCTCAGTTGGAAATGCACAGATCACTCATCTTCTGTCGCTCTCTCACTGGGAACTGCAGACTGGAGCTGTTCCTATTCATCCATCTTGGAGGACGTCTGGCCTGTTTGACATTTTCTATGTACAGAGCAATATCATCTGTGACTAATGATGGTTTTATTTCTTTCCAAATTTTAAACCTATTATATTTTCCGGATCCTACTCTCACTCACAATGTCCGTGAAGATAAGATGCAAAATGACCAACCGGTACCTGATAACGTCTTGTAAACAGTTCTACCTGGGATTATTAATATGGAAGCTGATGGTATTTCATCCATGAGTTACCAGGTATCTGTGTACATTTGCTTGTAAGTTGGATTGTCCTACTTTGTTTTCATATGTATGCATGGTGTCATCAAGGAAAGAAGGTAGTTTGGTTGTACTTTCTTTTGTGAGCTCAATTTGGGTGATCTCAGATCACCACCTGGCATATCTTCTCCTTATTTATGAAATAATTTCTTAGAAACTGAGCATCAGAGGGACATACCTGTGGGGTTGACATAATGCATGTACCTCACAGCTCAACCTTTTCATTTGATTTTCAGATGCTACAGTCACTCACAATATCTGTGAAGAGAAGATAAATAATGGCCATCCAGCACCTGATAACTTTTTGCCAACCATTACATGAGTGCTTATTAATCTGTCAGGAGCTGCCATTCCGCCCATGAGTACAAGGGATCAGTGTATGTTTCTTTACTCGTTGTTTCTACTTGGTTTCCGTATGCATGCAGTGTCATAAGTTGAAGAAGGTGGTTTTATTGTATTATCTTTTGTGAGCTCAATTTGAGGGGTCTCAGATCGCCACCTGGAATATCCTTCTGCTTTATGAGATAATGTCCTAAAAACTGAGCATGAGAGGCATACATACATGTTATTGACATAATGCACTTACCTCACAGCTTGACTTGTTGTTTTGGTTTCTAGACTCGACCGTCACTCACAATGTCCGTGAAGAGAAGATGGAAGATGGCCAACCAGCACCTAATAACATCTTGTCAGCTATTCTGCCAGGGCTTATTAATATGGCAGGAGCTGGTATTCCAGCCATGAGTGCCAGTGATCTCTGTATGTTCTCTTGTAAGTTGGATTGTCCTCCTTGGTTTCCATATGCATGCATAATGTCATGAAGAGGGGAAAGTGGTTTGTTTTATTATCTTTCGTGAGCTCAATTTAAGGGGTTTCAGGTTGCCACCTGGCATGTCCTCTTGCTTTGTGCTATAATTTCCTAGAAACTCAGCATCAGAGGGATATACCAGTGGGGTTGACATAATGCACTTTCCTCACAATGCAACCTGTTCATTAGATTTGCAGATGCTACCGTCACTCACAATGTCGGCGAAAAGACTTTAAAAACAGCCAGCCAGCACCGGATAACTTGCTGTCCACTGTTACACCAGGGCGTATTAATTTGTCAGGAGCTGGTATTCCGGCCATGAGTCCCAGGGATCTGTGTACATCTGTTTACTAGTTGTACTGTCCTACTTGGTTTCCATATGAATGCATACTGTCATAAGGGGAAGAAGGTGGTTTTGTTATATTGTCTTTCATGAGCTCAATTTGAGGTATCTCAGATCGTCACCTGGCATATCCTCTCCTGCTTTATGAAATAATTTCCTAGAAACATAACATCAGAGAGGTATACCTGCCGGGTTGACATAATGCACTTACCTCACAGCTCAACCTGTTCATTTGGATTCCAGATGCTACCATCACTCACAATGTCTGTGAAGAGAAGATACAAAAAGTCCAACCAGCACCTCATAACTTCTTGTCCACTGTTGCATCAGGGTGTATTAATATGGCAGGAGCTGGTATTTTCCAGCCATGAGTATCAGGGATCTGTACATGTTTTCTTATAAGTTGTACTGTCCTAGTTGATTTCCATATTCATGCATAGTGTCATCAAGGGAAGAAGGTGGTTTTGTGGTATTATCTTTTCTTGCCTGAATTTCAGGGTTCTCTGATTGCCACCTGGCATATCGTCCTGCTTTACGGGATAATTTTCTAGAAACTGAGCATCAGTGGGGTATACCTGTGGGGTTGTCATTATGCACTTAGCCTCATAGCTCGACCTCTTCATTTTGTTTCCAGACGCCAACAACAATCGTAATCTCCATGAGGAGAAGATGAAAAACCGCCCAGAAGCACCTGATAACTCCTTGTCAGTGGTTCCACCAGGGCGTAGTAATATGTCAGGAGCTTGTACTTCATCCAGGAGTACCAGGGATCTGTGTATGTTTGTGTATTGGTTGTACTGTCCTACCTGGTTTCCGTATGCATGCATAGTGTCCTGCAGGGAAGTAGGTGGTTTTGTTGTATTGCCTTTCTTGAGCTCAGTTTGAGGGGTCTCGGATAGCCACCTGGTTTATTCGCCTGCTTTATGAGGTAACTTCCTAGAAACTGAGCAGCCGAGGGATATACCTGTGGGGGTGACATAATGCACTTACCTCGCAGCTCAGCTTTTACATTTGGTTTCCAAATGCTACTGTCATTAACCATATCAAGGAGGAGGAGTTGGAATATGGCCAAACCCCTCCTGATGGCTTCCTGTCAGATTCTGCTCCACTAGAGAGTATAAATATGACAGGAGAGCATATGCCACCCAAACCATTAGATTCTTTCTCTTATAACTTCATTAGTCTCAGCAAAGATGAGCTGCTTTACAAAATTAATGCAATGAGTTTGTGGTAGGAACCCAAAACAACAATGTCTCTGCAGGTGACTCACCAGTCACAGCAATGTCTTCAATGGAAACTGCCAAATACGCCACAAATATCTCCTGCTATGGCAAAGAAATTTAATGATGATGTAAAATATCAATTAATGAAAGAAGTTCGAAGGTGTGGGCGAAGTAAGTAGTGCAAGAATGTCTATCAATGAAAGCCTGAGAAGTCTCTCATTCTATGATTTAGAACACAATTACGCTGCCTCTTGAGCTCATTGTTTGGCTGAATTGGATCTGTATATAATTTAGCATGGCTTCTCCTTAATTTCACTGAAAATTTCTAATACATCTGCTTAAGTGCTTTTTGTTAATGATAGTTTCCTTAGTAATATACAGAAGCTGTGATTTAAACATGCAAAACACAAACACTATGTAACATTGTAGCCCATTTAAAAATGTATACTGTGTTAGCGGATGCACTAAGGTTGAGGTCTATTTCATTTTTATAATTGTAGAAATAATAATTTTTAAAATATCTTCAGATTATGAAAGAATTTTCATTTTGCTTGAAGAAGAAGTACAAGGATCTATGGAAGTCAAGAAACAACTTGTTAAATTTACCATTAAGGAAGCAGCAAGGTGGGTGCCAAAAGGAAACTCTTCTATTGTTTCAAGCACTTGTGCCCAGTTTGGGACAGGAGCAGGAAGAAATCATGCCTTGTTCTTCCTAATCCCTGGCCCTCAGTCATAGTTCATGCTATTTCCACAGGCATGTAGGTTGATATTGTCTTATTCTAACACTTCCTTCTAATGCCTTGGAGCCTTCCAAATTTATCATAATCTGGGAGTGGGCATGGGCCCTCAGGTGACTCACTTCGTATTTTTCTAGTTTGTATTTTTCCATGAGGATGCATTTTCTATTTGCATGTAGATTGTAAACTCTATTTTCTATCCACTACTACTTCTTACATATCATAGATGCTGTAGGTATCCTCTGGTTAACGGAATACCTCTTTAATTTCGGGTTTAAAAAAGTTGTGTGAATTCAGCCACTCAAGAAGGCGCTTAAAGAAATAGATTCCCACTGCCATCTCAGAAAAGTTAAGCACATGAGGAAAAAATAATTGCATTAGTGCAAAGACCAAGGAGAAACAAGGAGGTATGCTGTAGGGTGGAACAAGTTATTGCTGAAGCTCCCTGTAGTTTGAAGTGAACAGAATTCCCTTCCAGAAGCTAAGAAAAATAAGTGGGAGCTTTTAAAGTTTCATAAATCTCTGATAGTAAAAGCTGTACTTTTGTTGTTTGTTTGTTCATCCACCTGAGGAGGGGGATGAGTTAATAACTCACCAAGGTATTAAGTATAATAGTCCTGGTTTCTTCAGCAGCTCACATTGTTGTAGCCGGTATTTATAACTGTCCCTTTTTCACTGCTCAATTCCCATTCACTTTGCCCTGAGATAGCATGTCAGCTGGTCATGGTGCTTGGCCTGGCAGGATGACTTAAACCTTCATTACTGAACAGTCTGGACCATTAGATACCCTGCCTGGATTGGGTTGCTGTAATTTTCCATTAAGTGTAATCAAAAAACATGGGAGGATGAAGAGACCAAGATGGCCAGCTGGCAGTATGAATCTCTTTTCAGTGGAATCACTGTTGTGTCCCTTGGCACAAGCAATTCTTCCTTTGGAAATAAGACTTCTAGGTCAGCAGTGCCTAAATAGGAAGCATTTTTGCTAGTGGGTCACAGGGGTGAATAGAGAGTAGAGACACTCCCAGTTATACCCCTTGATTCTAGGACCCATGAATCCTGATTGTGGGAGAGAAAGCAAAGTATGTTGGATGCATACATACAGCAGACATGGCTTCCTAAAAGTAATTTGTCAGACCTGCAAGGTACTGCCAACTGGCTAGCACTGTAACAGTTCCACAAGTCCATTCCACTGTCCTGTTGATCCGGTCGCTTTCAGATAATGGCGGAGACTTTGGGAGGCTGAGTTGGTGTTCAAGACCAGCGTGGGAAGCACAGTATCATCTCAAAAAAGAAAAAAAGATCATGGGGGGAGAGGAGAATATAAAAAATAAGACCAGTTATTCCAGTGATTTCCTGTGAAAACGGGCCCATTGCTGCACTAAATTTACTGTGAAGTGACTGCCTTGTTTAGAGGTGATTCTGTGACAAATACCTTGATGGTATATGAGGTATTTTTCCAAGTGCACGAATGTTGATTTTCTCAAAGTACTGTTGGCAGGAAAGAAGATCCATATTCAGAATAACTGTCTTATTTGAGTAAGAACACAGCCCTGTCCCTTCCATAATGGAAATGGTCCAATGTAGGAAGGTCCTACCTGCCATCTGGTCGCTGACTGATCACCCTGGAGACAGGTGCCATATAAGAGGCTCAGTGTTGCTCTGTTTCTGGCAGGTTGTACACTAGCAGTCATACAACAATGGCTGTGTTGTATAATTTTGCTCCTTAGTTCAGCTAAAACTGAGTTCTTTTCACATGACCAGGAAAGATTCGGTTCGCGCACACATTGAAAGGTGTGAGCGGAATTTATTGGGTGAAAAGGAAAAAGACTCTCAGCAAAGTGAGAGGGAGTCCTATTAACAGGCTACCACCTCCCAGATTCATTCGGGGCCACCACATAGTCACCAAAGAGACCAGGCTCCCACCGCTACCCCTGCACAAGGCGCAACCTTCCTGTGGCTCCGCCCTGTTCTCCCAGTGGAAGTGTGGGCATTCTTAAGAAATAATCAGTTGGGAAAGGGTGAACAAGCAGTGCCAGTTCTTCCTCTCAGTCGCGGGTTTCATTTGGGACGGGCAGTCCGATTTTTCAACCTTCGGGCCACTTTGGGCTTGATGGCGGGATTTCACTAGGGACCCTTGGCTGTTTCATGTCTCTATCAACTGTAGACAGGTTGGCCTTGGTGAGTGGAAGTCGGTGCTACTGAAGCATAATCTCTATGCCTGTCACCTGGACCACTCTGTGAGCCTGTGTGGTTATGACACAAGTGTTAGAGAAAGAGGCTAATTAATATCTCGATAATAGGTATCTTATCCATCAGATTATTGCAATTCTGCTCTGCTGAGGTTACCCTTTGGTGAGAACTCTCATGAGACTCAAATATCTTCACATTGAATGTCCACTCTGACAGGTCTGTCCACATATTTTTCCCCAGACCTCCTTGTCACAGATTTTCAATCATGTGTCCTCAAAGTCCCTAATCATTCGGCCAATAAATGAGACACAGCCTGTACAAGGATACACACTTAAAAGTCTGGCCATCTCTCCTCCACACAGGAGCACCGCTCAAAGTTCTTTCCTCTGGGAGGATTTCCCTTCTCTACTGTCCTTCAGGGCTATCCCAGTTGGTCCTGTCGTAATGCTGCTGCCCACTTCTGTCTTGCGTGGTTGGCAGGCATTATGAACGGACTGAATATGTGTGACCTCTGAGAATTCATACGATGAAACCCTAAATCCCAATGGGATGATATTTGGAGGTAGACTGTTTGGGAGGTCATTAGGTTTAGATGTGGTCATGATGGTTGGGTCCCTATGATGAGATTAACGCCCTTCTAATTAGAGAAAAGAGAATTTGTTCTTCCATGCCTCTTCAAAATGTAAGGATATAGCAAAGTGGCTGACTACAAGCCAGGAAGAGGACCCCCACCAGAATTTGAGCACGCTGGCATCCTGATCTTGGACTTCTAACCTCCAGAACTATGAGAAAGAAATGCCTGGTGATGAAGCCACCCAGTCTGTGGTATTCTGTGATAGAAGCTGGAGCTGACTGAGACAGCTGTAGTCTGATTCCCCAGATTCCCATCTCCTGAATACTCCATCAAGCACTAATCCTAATACTGCTATGGTGGGATTTTGCTGGAGAATTAAGGTCTCAAGTCAGTTAACAATGAGACATGAGTGTGGTGTGGCTGGGCCAGACCTGGCAGCGGAATCCTTGAAAAGCGGAGCATTTTCCTCAAGCAGGAGCAGAAGAAGAGCTAAGAGAGTCAAAGCACAAGAAGGATGTGACACAGCAGGCCCTCTTTGAGGATAAAGCAGTGCTCCCGAGAAGGTATAGGTGGCTCTAAGCGTTTAAAGCAGTCCCTGGATGACAGCCAACCAAAACATGGGAACCACACTCCTACCACCTTAAGGAACTAGATCTAAATGAGCAATAACCTGAATAAGCTCAGAAGTGGATTATTCCACAGACTCCACATAAGCACCCAGCCGGCCCATTTAGAGTTGGCCTTGGGAGAGACTCAGCAGAGAGACCGGTTGAGCCTTCCTGGTCTTGACTTGCAGATCTGTGGATAATACACGTGTGTTATTTTAGGCCGTTTAACGTTATTCTAAAGCTGTTTCCTGCTGAGTGGGGCATTCTCCCTGCCTAGCCTGGGCCCTAACGTCTCTCCCTGCCTGATCCTACGGGGTGGGAACCACATGTTTCACTGGACTGGTGGGGAAGACATGAGATAGCTCATTAGCAACCCAAGGTTGAAAGCCTTGCAAAACCATCATATGGACCTGGAGAAGCTGTAAGCAAGAGAGTAAGAAATCAGCGTTTTAAACACACTGGGACCAAAAGTCAAAGCTAAAAGTATGTTAACGACTGGCAGTGTTAAAGGGAGCAGAGCAGACAATAGCTAATGCTTCCAGTTCCCATGGAAGTTCCTAAAGTGTTCATTTCGTTTGCCTGGCTGATGACATTTCTGATACTTTCCTGGGCTAAACCAGACTGATGTAAAAAGAGCATTCATCTTTCACATGCAAACGTGTGTCTTTGACCAGCTGTGAGAAGACTGATGGCTTTTCGGTTTTGTCAGAGTATAATGGCTCGGGAGTCCAGCTGCTGTTGAAGTGTAGGGAGGCCCTCTGCCGTTCGTGGGAGGGCCACCGTCATCTCCTCAAACGGGTTATGCTGGATGTTGAGGCTCTACCTCCCGTAGCTGACCATGATAATCCCCATAGAGAGGGCAGTAGTAAACTTAAGGGAATACAGGGTCTTGCTGGGAGCTGAATCTTGCTATGCTGGTACATGGGGAAAGGGAGAGACGTGTCAGCCCATGTGAAAGTTAGATAAGGGAAACGTAAGT
Organism: Callithrix jacchus; assembly: GCF_049354715.1. Classification (NCBI taxonomy): domain Eukaryota; kingdom Metazoa; phylum Chordata; class Mammalia; order Primates; family Cebidae; genus Callithrix; species Callithrix jacchus. Next base: position 131,634,083 of record NC_133524.1, on the reverse strand, counting down.
GATAGAGCATCGCCCCTTCCACAGTGGGTAATTGTAGATATGCTGAAGATCCTCACACCCCCAAAATTTGTTTGATGCTGAAATTTCTGCTGCAAAAGTATTTGCATTAAAGTGGTGAAAGCAGTGGAGGGCAGATAAAAGGGGTCTCCCGTTTTCTGGCCTATAATTGAAAGTTTCTGTGCAGCTAAGTCGGCAGTGGTTACTGGACCCGTTAATGAATGGTAGAGTTCAGTGGCGGCATTAGTAAGATCTTTCAGTGGAGTTCCCCTTTTAGGGTTGGACCACAGGCAGAGTTATCTTTAGACAGACTATGTTGACAGTCCCTGGGGGATACGTTGAGATGCGGCGAATAAGGGCTTTTCATGCAAGGATGGCCTCAGCAAAACCTAGAGGTTGTAGCTTTGTTGACAGGAAATAGAGGTGGTGCCAGTCCAGGGACATCATAGAGCAAAAAAATTAGTTTCCTGGGTGAGGTGTCCACTTATTAGTTTAGTTCCTGCAGATGCATTGACTCAGATAGGTGACCCGGTGACAAAGTTTCAGCTACACTGTCTGTCCTGGAGTTCTACGAAAGTGGCAGCACTGGCATGATTACTGTAAAGGCAGAAGGGGAACTGCTCTGGATAAAAGGTATGTAGGAAAGCACTTTTTCCTTTTGGGACATTTGAACTACTGTCGATAATTAAGAGGAGGAACTTAAGGAACCCATGACTTGATGCAATAAAATCCCTTGGTATTGACTGTTGGGCCTGACATCCCCATTCTTTGGTCCAGTGAGTTTGCCCCTGGAGATGTGCTGGGATGCCAGGCCAGTCTTCTAAGGATCCACGTCTGGCATATCCCCAGTTTTGGTAGTTACGCAAAGTCAACAAGGTTAACTTTGGGGTTTGTTTTTTTGTAATAGATGCTTGTTTTAGTACATTCCTCAATGTTGTTCAGTACCGTGACCCATTGACAAGTGACTGAAACCCTGTTAGCATGGATTGGGCCCAGAAAAAAGAGAAAATTCTCTCATCCTACACCGGTGGTCTCATGTGTAGTTCCCTGTGACCAGTAGACTAGATAATAAAAAACATCATAACTGATTTTCATTTGTTACTTCCGAATATGCAGGCACCACATGTATTAGTTTGTTACTGAGGCAAAAGAATCATCCCCCATTTAGCAGCTTAGAACAATGCAAATATATAAGCAGTTCTGTAGATCAGAAATCCAGGCAGTCTGGATATGATTCTCTGCTTAGGGTCTCACAAAATCAAAGTTAAGGTATCAACCAGGCTGGTGACTAATTGAAGACTCAGAGAGAAACTCTTTTCAAGCTCATTTGGGTTACTGGCAGGTCTAACTTCTTAAAGTTGTAGAACTGAGGTACCCATATACTTGTGGTCTTCGCCAAGGCCACAATAAGCTACTTGACCCACATCCATACATCCTTAGGTGCACCCCGCTATCTTTTAAGCAGTTATGGTGCATCATGACTATGGTGGCTGAGATAGAGGTTTTTCATGGGCTTGGCAACATGAACTTTCATTTACCAGGTCCATCTCACTACAGTAACTGCTGACTATTCCACCTGCTAGCTGCAGAGACCAGCGCTGATTCCCCAGTATGGCACCATGTTGCAGACTGGTCAGTCAGCTTCCAGGTGGCACGGTGATTACTTTGGTCAGCTTCCACAGGTAAAGGGGCATCACTTTGATCTTCCTCAAATAGACTCTTCTTCTGCATGAGGATTTTCATTCCTACCCACGGCGCTTCAAGAAAACCAACACTGTGGTTTTAGGAAAGGCTGTAACGAAAGGCAGTATCAACTATCGTGGTATCCCATACTGCACCAGTTTTAAACATGCAACTCACTTTACAGGAAATGAATATGGCAATGAGATCATACTAATGCATCACCCGAGTCTCCTGATGTTCTTCCCCATGCTGAAATGGTTGGCTCAATAGTACAGTGCAATGATCTTTTAAAACCTGAGATGTAGGAATGCCTTCCCGGCAGTGCCTTGGGGGCTTGGCTGACAGTCTAGGAGGTGGCAATGCTGTATCGCAGCATCAAGTATATGGAACTATTTTTCCTATAGCTACATCTATGTCCTCAAGAATGAAGGATGCAATATGCAGGCCTCTCTCACTGTTACTCCTGGGTATCTAGCAGCAAAATTTTGCTTCTTGTGCTGCAAAACCAAACTTTGATATCAAGAAGCAAACTTTTGGCTCTGCTGCACTAGAGGTCTTAGTTACGAATTGAGAAATTTTTTCAACAGGGGAACCAAAAATGATTCCATTGAAATGGAAGTTGTGTCTACAAGCTGACCACTTTGAACTCTTCATGCATCTGAACTAAGAGACTGGCTTGAGGGGATCCACTACTGGCTCGGCTGATGGAAAGTAAAAAACAAAAACAAACAAACAAAATACACGGATATTCGGTTCCTACTAGACCAGGGGCTAAGGAACACTATGCCTGACATATCTAGAGAGCTTCTTAGTACTCCTGTGTTTTATGATCAGAGTCAATGAAAAATTACAGCAACGCCATCTAGGCAGGACATCTAATGGTTCAGACTGTTCAGTAATGAAGGTTTGAGTCATCCTGCCAGACCAAGCACCATGAGCAGCTGACATGGCATCTCAAGGCAAAGGGAAAGAGAAATGGGGAGTGAAAGAAGGCAGTTATAAATGCCAGCTACAACAATGTGGGCTGCTGCAGAAACCACGACTGTAATAGTATTTACCTTATGGGTTAATCATGTCTGCCAGCACAGGTGGGAAAATCAACCAACCAACAAATAAGTTATCCTTTCAAATGAAATGCTTAGGGAAAAAGACCAACGTTTACTGACAGAAATTTCTTAGCCTCTGGGAGGCCATTTTATTCACTAACACATGCTAGGAGGCCTCAGCCATATCCTGCTCGATTGTAGGAAACAGCAATTTGATCCTCTTTTCTCCTCAATCATTAAAGAGATTATGCATTTAGGGTCTGATGTTCCTTCTTGGACAAGTAGCCAGATGTCATTTCTTCCAGTCTCTTCTCAAGGTGCGGAATTAAATCTCCTCTCATATACCTGAAAAGAAAGAGACGTGTCATTAACCAAAAGAGAGCCAAAGAACCTATGCTGTAGGAAGCACTGTGGGAGATAGAAGGATGAAGTAACAATCAGCATGGAGACAGAAATGCACCTGCATGGTAAGGGGTAGTCTAGCCAGGCAATAACAAATGCTGGCGAGGGTGTGAAGAAAAGGGAAGCTTCATACACTCTTGTTGATAATATAATTTACCATGACAACTATGAAGAACAGTTTGGAGGTTCCTCGAAAACCTGAAAATGGAGCAATCATATGATCCAGTAATCCCACTGCTGGGTATAATCCCAGGAGAAAGGAAGTCAGTATACCGCAGAGATATCTGCACTCCCGTGTTGGTTGCAGCCCCGTCCACAGTAGTCAAGCTTTGGAAGCAAACTAAGTGTCCACCAACAGCTGAATGGGTAAGGAAAACGCTGTCCATATACACAAAGGAGTGCTGTTCGGCCATAGAAAAGAATGAGATTCAGTCTTGTGCAACAACATGGATGGAACTGAAGGTCATTACGTTAAGTGGAATAAGCCAGGCACAAAAAGACAAACTTCGCATGTTCTCACTTATTGGTGGGAGCAAAAATCTTAAACAACTGAAGTACTGGAGATAGAGAGTGGAACGGATGACTGCCAGAGGCTGGGAAGGTTAGTGGGGGTGGGGGGAAGTGCAGATGATTAATACGTACAAATCTATCTGATAGCATGACAGGGTGACTACAGTCAGTAATAATATAATTGTACATTAAAAATAGCAAGAGTATAATTGGATTATCTGTAACACAAAAGATAAATACTTGAGGTGATAGATGCCCCATTTACCTTGATGTGTTTATTACACATTGTTGTCTGTATCACAATATCTCATATACCCCAAAAATACATGCATCTGCTATGTACCTCAAACCACAAGCATTCCTTGTGGTGGTGAAATTTCTGCTGCAAAATATTTTGCATTACTCTGGTGAAAGCAGTGGAGGGTCTATAAAAGGGGTCTCCTGTTTTGTGGCCTGTAAGTGAAAGGTTATGTGCAGCCAAGTTGGTAGTGGTTACTGGGTCCAAAAATGAATGCTGGAGTTGGGCAGTGGCATTAATAAGTTCTTTAATTAAAGCTCCTCCTTTAGGGTTTGACCACAAGGCATAGTTATCTTTTGATAGGATATGTTGACAGTCCCTGGGACATATATTGAGATCAGGTGAATAAGGGGTTTCTGTGAGAGGATGGCCTCAGCGAAATCTAGAGGTTGTAGCTTTATTGATAGGAAATAGAGCAAAGAACTGGTTTCCTGGGTGAGGTGTCCACTTATTAGTTTAGTTCCTGCAGAGGTATTGACGCAGATAGGTGACCCAGCGACAAAGTATCAGCTACACTGTCTCTCTTGGAATTCCATGAAAGTGACAGCACTGGCATAATTATTGTAAAGGCAGAAAGGGAATTGCTGTGAATAAAAGTTATGTAAGAAAGCATTTTTTTTTTTTTCTGTTTGGGACATTTGAACTGCTGTTGATAAGGAACTCAGGACCTGACCGAATAAAATCCCTTTGCATTGACCGTCGGGCCTGACATCCCCATTCTTTGGCCCAGTGAGTTTGTCCCTGGAGATGTGCTGGGATGCCAGGCCAGTCTTCTAAGGGCCCAGGTCTGGCATATCCCCAACTTTTGGTAGTGAACCAAAGTCAACAAGGTTAAGTGTATTTTTTCAAAATTTTATTTTTGACATGCAATTTTACTCTTGTTGCCAAAGCTGGAGTGCAGTGGTATAAACTCGCCTCACTGCAACCTCTGCCTCCTGGGTTCAAGTGATTCTCGTACCTCAGCCTCTGACGTGGCTGGGATTACAGGCATGCACCACCACGCCTGGCTGATTTTGTGTTTTTAATCGAGATGGCGTTTCACCATGTTGGTCAGGCTGGTGTCAAAACTCCTGACCTTCGGTGATCCACCTGCCTCAGTCTCCCCAAGTGCTGGGATTATGGGCCGAGCCGCTGTGCCCAGGGGTGAGTTGTTTAATAGACGAACACTGTGGTTAATTACTTCCCCAGCAGACAGGCCACTATCTCTAAAAGCCATTAGAGTATGGCAGGCAGTGCTAAGAAAACAAAGATGAGATATTGCTTGTCTTCCAGATTGGCTTTATCTGGAATTGTGTTCTTGAACAGAAGCTTTAGAGCCTCTATGGGCTGGCAGGTGTCATTAGTAGCTTCCTCTGGTTCCCGTAAATGTGTACTGCAACCTTTAATTCTGGCCATGTGAACCCTATTGGCTATTCCTTGCAGCTTGACCGCCATCGGGGGGGGTTAGTAGTACTTACTAGGGCCCCTGTCATTTTAAAAGAAGTAAAAATCAAACAAACGAACAAAGAAAAGTTGATCTGCCTGGAAGCCTTCCTTCCAAGTTTTCAATAGAACCCCGTCTCCAGGTATGATCGTGGGGATGCCTTCCACTTGTCCACATGAGGGCAGCACCGCATCGCTATATTCCTGGATAGCCTGCTGTATAGGGCTTAGATTTTTTTCCTAAGACAGCAGTTTTGTTTGTTTGTTTGTTTGTTTGTTTGTTTGTTTGTTTTTAGGCAGCAGAGTGCCATTCTGTCGCCCAGGCGGGAGTGCAGTGGTCCAGTCTCGGCTCACTGCAACCTTCGCCTCTCGGGTTCAAGCAACTCTCCTGGCTCAGCCACCCAAGTAGCTGGGATTAAAGGCCCACGCCTCCATGCCTGGGTCATTTTTGTATTTTGGGGGTTTCGCCATGTTGGCCAGGCTGGTCCGGAACCAGTGACCTCCAGTGATCTGCCCACCTCGGTCTCCCAAAGTGACGAGAGTGCAGCTGTGAATCACCGCGCCTGAGCCCTGGCTTAGATTTTGAATACATTCTGTATTAGACTGGGTTTCTGGTTTGATTAACAGGTCTAAGGTCAGGAAGGGTCTCCCAGAAGTCTTTTCAAACGGACCAAGTTTTCTCTTTTCCTTGGGTGCCACTCGTATTCTCATGAGGGCTATAGGCAACAGAGTGTACCGAGGTCCAGAAGTTCCCTGGCACGGTTTCGCCAGGGTCTGCCTTAAAGTTTGATTAGTCCTATTAACCTTGCGTGAGGAGTGTGGCCTCCATGAGGAGTGGAGATGAAGTTTAATTTCCAAAGCTTGTGCTGTCTCTTGGGTCACAGTTACAAGAAAACAGGGCCCTCCGTCGCTCTGGAAGGAGCAGGGGAGGCCAAATCCTGTTATGAACTCTCGGCAGTGCCTTGGCCACTCCTGTAGCTTTCTCTGTTCTGGTGGGGAAAGCTTCTACCCATTCAGTAAAGGCGTCTACAGAAACTAAAAGGTATTTTAAAACCTGGAAGGAGGGCCTTTGGGTGCAGTGAATTTGCCAGTCCTCACCAGAATAGGTTCCTCACCAGGATAGGATCCTCACCACTGGACTGAGGTTAATAGAGGAGGGGACCTTTATTGAGGTTAATAGAGGAGGGGACCTGTTTTGTCTGCCCAATGGCAATTTTGAGAGCAAAGTTCACAGGCCGGAGTCACCTTCTTATTGTGGTTGCCAGGCCTTTACCTGTAAGCACATGGTCCATCCAGGTGGTCATAGCATCCTGCCCCACATGGAGGGAATTATGTACATTTCTAACAAATTTTCATGGGTGGCATTAGCAAGAGCTGCAAATCTATGAGCCTCCAACCCTCAGGATTCAGGGTCTTCTGATTTTCTTGAGCCCATGCTTGTTTTCTATAGTATAGGATCTATTTATATCAGAAGAATGGAGCCAAGCCTGGTAACTCGCATTTGTACATTTCACCACTTTGGGAGGCTAAGGTCGGCCGCTCACTTGTTGTCAGGAGCCCAAGACCAGCCTGGCCGATGTGGCGAAACCCCGTCTTTACTGAAAATACAAAAATTAGACAGGTGTGGTGGCATGAGCCTGTAATACCAGCTACTCCGGAGGCTGAGGCAGGAGAATTGCTTGAGTGAGAAAGGTACAGATTGCAGTGAGCTAAGAGTGCGCCACTGTACTCCAGCCTAAGCGACAGAGCAAGACTCCATCTCAAAAAAAAAAAAAAAAAAAAAGAAATAAAGGGAATGGGCAGAGAGGAAGAAGGCCAGCTGGGCTACAGCTTCCGTGGCTGACCTCCTAACTTCCCTGCCAGCCCTCCCATTGCCCAGTGTGACCGAGGAGTTTCTAAAACTAGTTGCACTTGATGGGGGATGAGGACCTCTAAGGTGTGTCTAAAAGTCAGCTTTAGGGCTTCCTCCACTAGAATGACAGTGGCTGCCATTGTCCTAGGGCAACCAGGCTATCCACAGGCCATGAAGTCCATGTGCTTTGAAACGTAGCCAACTGGATCAGGTGGTTCTCCCAGTTTTTGGTGAGGAGGTCCTGTTTCTCTGCCCCATATAAGGTGCCTGGATGTTCCAAGTCGGGAATTTCCAGGGCAGGAACCTCAATAAGGGCCTTTGGTCATGTCTTGAAATGCCCTCGTTCATTCTTCTTCCCGTTGTAAGATCGGTGTCGGGCCCTTTAGTGATCTCAGAGCGAGGATGAGCCGTTAGTCCAAATCCAGGAATCAGGATTCTACAGGACCATACATTGCAAGCAAAGTTCTGCGTTGTCTCTTGGTTTGGGAGCTGGGCAACTCTAGTGTGGCCTGTTTGCTTTTTCCTGAGAGCCGCCTTATCCCAGGGATTATAATATACCCTCAGTAAGTTACTCTTTGTTTGGTTAATTGTGCCCTGTTATTTGAAACTTTATATCTGCTTGTTCCAAGAAAATTTAAGACTGTGATGGTATTCTTGTCAGATGTTTCCTCAGCAGGGCTACACATTAAGATGGTATCTGCATAGTGTAGGACAGTGCCTTCCCTAAGCGGTAACTTTCAAAGATCTTTGCCTCGGGCTAGTGCAAACAGATGAGGGCTATCTTGAAAGCCCAGGAGCTATAACGCCCGGGTGTACTGTGCGTGTTCCGTGTATTTGGATCTGTCCACTCAAAAGCAAATAGAAACTGAAAGGACAGGTGCACTGGGATAAAAAGAATACGACATCTTTAATGTCTAGTACACTAAACCATTGGCAATGTCCCGGAATTTGGTTCACAAGGTATAAGAGTTCTCTGCTAAGGGATGAAGAGGGTTCCTGCCTCGTTTATGATTCTCAAGTTTTGTGCCGGTTAATATTCCCCATTTGGTTTTGTGACTGGTAGAATGGGAGTATTACAAGGAGATTGTCAGGACGCTTGTAGCCATGCTGTAAGAATCTAGAAATTTAGGGCTCCAATCCTTTCTTTGCTTCTAACATTAGGGAATATTTCTTTTTGTTGGGGTACCTATTGGGGTCCTATAGTTTAATGACCACAGGTTGAGCCCAAAGGGCTCTTGTGAGCACCCTGTCGTTCCAGATGCAGGGTTTACTCGCTCTGAGATTGACAGACATAGAGAGGTGATCTGTTGGCCCTACAGTGAGGACCGTTTGGGAGGGACTGGTGCCTTTGAGTGGTATGATGGCCTCTATGTCATTTAATAATTCTCTGCCTAAGAGCAGGGCAGGACACTCAGGCATAAGTAAGAAAGAGTGTGCCATCAACTGATGTCTATACTGACATGTGAGTAAGGCATTAAAATAGTAAGAACGGGGTAGATTATTGACCCCAGTTATAGTACAACCTTTGGAGGTAAGTGGCCCAGCATGAGAAGTTAATACACAGTAGGAGGCCGGATTATCGTTTAAAAAATCTGTGTTCTTACCTGCCACATCAAGGGTCAGCCAGGGTTCCAGATTGGGGACTGGAATGCTCCCTTCAGTGGGGGCTGTCTGGATCCCTGGGCCCCCTCAGTCTTGACTTAGTGCCATCTCGAGGGAGGATGCCCACTTTCCCCTTCGGGACGAAGGGAAATCCGTTCCCCAGTGGCTGTCTTGTTTACAGACTGGGCACGGCCCAGGGGCAGCTGTGTGCACTTTCTGTCCTGGTGCTCTGATTGCTTGGATTGAAGGCAGGCTCCTTGATGGCTGTTACCCTGTTGGTGATCGGTTTCCAAGCTTTGAGGTTCCTGGGGATGACTTGGAGGTTGCAGGTCACTACTGACAGAAAGAGCTATCATTTTAGCCTGGGCCTCATCTCACCTGTTCTTGCACCGGACTCTGCCTTCCTCCTCAGCCAGATTCCTATTATGAAATACTCAAAAAGCCACTTCTATCAATTGAGACATAGGCGTTTGTGGCCCTAATTATAATTTCTGTGGTTTTCTCCTGAGATCTGGGGTAGACTGGCTAATCAAGTTGGGTCTTGGTAACACTTGGCCTTGAGCAGAGTCAGGGTCTAGGTTAGCATACTTTCGGGAGGCCTCCTCTACGCACCCCTGAAAGAGGGCAGGGTTTTCACCTTTTCCCTGTGCTTCGACTTTCTCATTGTTCACAGGTTTTGTAAGACATCGTCTGACCCTGCCAGGAGGCACTAGACCGTGGAGTCCGTCCCTATTCTTTATTCCTCCAGACCTGTTGTAATTCCAGTCTGGGTCCTGGGAGAGATCAGCAATAGCTGCCCCTTCATGGGTAGCCGGCTGGTCACCTGCCCTGCTATTCATGTATCTCCGACTGGCTAATCAGACTCTCTGCTGTTTCTGTGGAGTGCGGCAAGGGAAAGGACAACTTGTATACCCTTCCACGTTAAGTCAGAGGCCAAAATGAGAGCCTTGAATGTGACGGTCAATGCACTGGGTTCCTCCGAGAACCGGCTGAGGTTTTGCTTGCACTGGATTAGAACATTCACTGAGAATGGAACATGCACTCTAATGGTCCCTTCTTCATTTAGACTTCCTGTAAAGGGAGCAGTTTCTCTGGCCCTGGATGGTATGAAGTCCCACTGCAGGTTATTCCAACTGGGCTAATTCTTACCGTACAATGCAAAGGAGAATAAAGAGGAGCATAAGACGGGGGTTGAAATGGTATTACATTCTACACAAGACTCGGATAGGATGGGTGTGCTGGGGACTCAGAAGGAGGTGTGGGCCCCTGAGGGCCCCTATGTGCAGCTGGTGTTGGACCGTGGGCCCTGGGGTCCCTTTCCCTTAATAAAAGATGATCTCCTAGTGCATCTGCGTGGTTTTCTGTCTTACTGGGTTTAAGTCCACGGGTGCTGCATAGAGCTGGGTTCTGTTCTGAGGCCATGAAGACTTGCACGTAGGGAACATCAGACCACTTTCCTGATTTGCACAGAAAAGATCAAGCTGTAGGACAGTGTTGAAGTTCACATTTCAATTCTCTGGCCCTTTTTCATTGTTAGCTGAATTGTATCCAGGCCAAACAGTGTTAGAAAACAAGGTAAGTTTTGTGTTTGTTTGTTTTTTGTTTCTTAGCTCACCTAACCAAATGGCATTCAGGTTTTTAAAACATACAGCCCAGGGATATTTTTAGTGTAAGTAGGGGAGATGGGTCCCAGGGAACCAAGAGAATCGTTCAATGACAGACACATATACCAAAGTCCAGGAGGTTGTGGGTGTCCCCATGAGCCAATCTAGACCACAAAGTGGTACAGGGCACTTGCTTGAATTCCCATGTGACTGAGGCCCTTGGAGGTCACAGGTGTTTGCCATGCATCATCCTAGGTCTCCCCAGAACTGGACATCTCCAGGCTCAACTGAGGTGGCCCCCATGCCAGCTGGGGGCCCAGATGTCTCACGGACAAGAATTTCCCTACCTTACTGGTTTACCATTTGTGATGCCCGATTATAATACATAGAATACCTGGATGCAGTCCCTGCAACCAGGCATCTACATGACTGCACCTCTCTTTTTCAGCATAGAAAGTTTGTTGAAGGACAATCTGAAGGAGTATGAAAATGCATAAAGCCTGGAGGGATAGGGACTCTTAACGTGGCCCTAGAAACAGAACGTTTTATAAACAGAAAACCAGATTAGAAAATAAATCACCGTAGCCACTAAGTGGCAGTCAGGTATTTGCAGAGCAACAACAAACGTCCTGAGTCTGAAATGCGGCCAGAAATATGTGACGCTAAGCAGCAGAGTGGCCTGAATATTGAGGGCAACCCACATGGTTCGTATAATTACGAATAGTACAGAAGTAGCAGCCAAAAGGAGAGCGCTACTTATATTCACATAAAGAATCAAAGCGATTTAACAACTTTTCTCCACAACTTCAATGAAACAACACTGGAAAAAGCAGTGATACGCAAGCAGGTAGTCTGGGACTGGTGAAAGGAAACGAAAGTCAGTGCAGCAGGCAAAACTCTTTCTGTGTCGCGGCACCAGAAATGCTGACAGCCGCTGTGAGAACTCGGTTCTTGTTTTCTTAGTGCAAGAATTTAACCAAGCGACACACGGCAGAGGAGATGCAGCACAGAACAATTTATTGCAATGGAAAAATAATATTTTCAAATTTAAGTGTAGAAAAGGGAATATACCCTGAGACAGAGAGAATTCAGGGTGGCCTGCTTGAAATCATGAGACAGTACTGGTTAATACTGGGGAAATTCCCGTTACGGGAGTCTTGTATGAATATTCATAAGGAGGTGGGAAAAGGTGTAGCTAGCAGGCATGTTCAGGGTGGTCCTCTGGGTGCACGTTTGCAGTAGCTGTCCGTGCTCGTTCATACATCACAGGTCTCATTAGTATCTTAACTGTCCACCCGGGATGTGTTTTTGACTATTATAATGAGCAAAGGGTCAGTGTGAGGACAGGTCAAATCGAAACACAGAGGAAATTCCCGAATGAAGATAGCTTTGCCTGAATGCGCTTCACTACAGTGGGGATGCTGAGCCTTATTGGTGTTGATTGTATATGCTCACCACGACTGCTATGTCCCAAGGACGTGGTCGCTTCCTTGACTCCCTATCCTGCCTCACTGTGTTTACGTTATCATACCTTTGTATATAAAAGAATTTACCTCACGAAAGATCGCAAGAAATTATCGAAAGTCCACATGCTTTAAATTTCTAAATTTAGGCGAACTTACAGGTGTGTATAATGTTGTTACAGCTAACCATAGACCATCATGGGTCTTATTGGTCGTAAAAATTCAAAACGAATATTTAATGTTTCTGGGAAATCGTGCTAAATGTCGTGAGAACCAAACAAGCAAACCGTGTATTCTCCCTTCTTGATTGTACACCAGATGTAACCAATTCTGAATGAATGTTTCAGACGATTAAGCATATTTACATTAACAACCATGTTATAACAATAGAAGAATTTTTTTAACTTCATTGAAATGAAAAGAGCTGGGTAGAGTCTAGTTTATAAAATGATTAACAAATTAGAAGATTCTAATGGCATAAAAGTACTCAGAGCTAGGGATATGATAAGAGAGCACTTACGGCAGGTGTATCAAGAGTACATACCTGCCGGAATTTATGCAGAAGTAATTATGCCAAATATGAGACTCACTGGGCACATTTTTTGCATGATTTCAATGAGTACAGGGAAATTCTTGTGTCTGTTCCTAATAATGCATTAAAGTATTTCTGGAAAATATATATTTATGTGAAGATATACTGGGCATCAAGATAACAGGCAATCGAGACACTAGAAACTAACTAAAGATAGTTATCAACTATTAAAACACAAAACATGAAATGACATAAAACATTATGCCAAGCACCAAGGGGCTTGTCACATGTAGATTACAAAATTTCGTGGAACTTTTTTTGTTTAATAATGTTTTCTGCCAAGTAGAAGCAGTTAATAGAGCTCTATAATTTTTTTAAAACATAAGGAGGCCAGGTGCAGTGACTCAAGCCTGTAATCCAAGCATTTTAGGAGGCTGAGGTAAGTGGTTCGCTTGAACTCAAGAGTTCAAGACCAGCCTGGACGACATGATACGATGCTGTATCTAATAAAATATATAAACATTAGCTACGTGTGCTGGTGCACACATGTAGTCCCAGCTAATAGAGTGCATGAGATCGGAGGATCATTTGAGCCCAAGAGGTCAAGGTTACAGTGAGCTGTGATTGCGCCATGGCACTCCAACCTGGGCAACAGATCAAGACCCTGTATCAAAAAAAACCCCCAATAACCACACATAAAAAATAGCAAAGCTACCTTTGTTTATAGCAAGTGGAAGAAAGAATCTTTGAAAGTATGTTTCATGGAGGTGAAAGTTTCACAAGATAAAAGAATGCATTTCCTTGATTTGAAAACATTGGGAACAGAAAAGTAGAGAAGTTAGAAATGTCCAAATCACCAGCTAAGAATATAGATCTTACTTCAGATTATTTTGGGAAAACTACAATTCAAACAGAAAGTAAGATGTTTACAGATGTCCTAATTTCATAGTAATAATGGAGATATGACAAGGTAAACAGTGTTTGGAATCTTTACATGGAGAATTATTACTTCCTATGAATACATCTGATCTACAAAAGAAGCCGCTGATGTAACTTGTAAATATTTGGTTGATAGGTCTTGTAGATTTTCATCTACAATAATTAGTTTGAAGCAGAACCTAGTATCAATACTTTGTAACACATCAACACCAGGTTTGGATCTTGTAAAACTGAGTCACTAATCTCCCTTTGCACAGTCTTATCCAAATTTAGCCCTAAAATTTTTATTAAACAATACCATTCACAGTGGCATCCTGCAAAAGGACTTTCGGTAAGCTGAGGTTGAAAAAAATCACCTCAGATCATCATTTTGTCAAGATAAATTGTCACACATGGCAATTCTTCTCACTGAAAACGAGATCAACAAAGTAGTAAATTTTCAAAGTATGATGAGTTTGCTTCTATCAGAGCCAGAAAGTAAGATGTTAATAAATTCTATTTGGAGCATAAATAAAAATTCCAATTTAAAATAATGTTGCAGATGGGCCCAGTGTCTCACGCCTATAATCTCAGCACTATGAGAGGCCCAGACAGGCGGATCCCATGAGTCCAGGAATTCAAGACCAGCCTGGGCAATGTGGCAAAACCATCCCTACAAAATATACAAAAAGTAGCCACGCATGGTGGTGTACACCTGTAGTCTCAGCTACTTGGGAAGCTGAAGTAGGAGGATTGCTGAAACCCATGAGGTTGAGGCTGCAGTGAGCCATATTGTGCCACTACACTGCAGCCTTAGTGACAGAGCAAGACCCTGTCTCAATATATACATATATACATATATATATATATATATATACACACACAAACATTCATACATATATATACATCATATATATATATAATGTATGTATATATATATATATACGTATATATATATATATATACGTATATATATATATGAGAGAGAGAGAGACGGAGAGAAAGAGAGAGAGAGACAGAAAGAGAGAGAGAGGGTATTTCAATATCTCTGCGACAACTTTAATGCCCTGGAAACACTAATTGTTTAAAAAATTATGAAAACATGTTCATCGAGGTGCACATTTCCCCTGTGCTTCGGGCTCCAGTGTGACCCCGCACAGCACGAAGTGGGGGCAGGGGAGTACGGCTCTCCACATCCAGGCATGGTGAGCGACTCTTCCTGGAATATAAAAAGGAGAGAAATGGAAGAAGGTAGGGGTGGCTCTGAAAGCAGAGGTTTTCCCAGACCATCTCAGATGACATCTCACTGTCAACAGCTGTGTCAGAGGACCACCCACACTGCAAAGGGTCTAAAATGGAAAACGGTTTTTAAAAGTATGCCCAAAACAAAATCAGTGCTCCAATAGAGAGGAAGAAAGTGGAATGGGTAGTGTGCAGTTAGGTAGCAATTCCTGCCCACGAATGAGACGCTGAACCATGAAATGGATAGACTGTCGGCCAGTTGTAGTGCTGTGATGAAAATAAGGGGCTGAACTCACTGAGGGTCTTACTTTAGACTGGATGACAAAATGGTTGCTCCGAGGGAGTGGTATTTAAGGAGAAATAGAAAAGATGACCAGGCATCGTGCCTCATGCCTGTCATCCCAGCACTTTGGAAGGCCAAGGCAGGTGGAGTGCTTGAAACCAGGAGTTCAAGACCAGCCTAAGCAACAGCAAGACTACATCTCTATAAAAAATGTTTAAATAAAATAAAGAAAAATGGACAAAATGAGAAAGACTGATTTGGGCAGAGGAAAGAACAACTGCAAAGGCCCCGCAGAAGACACATCCCTGTCATGTTTGAGGAACAGCAAAGAGGTCAGAGTGGCTTCAGCACAGGGATGGATGGGACAGGAACAGGTAGGTGGCCCCACGTGTGGTTGGGAATATGCAGCAGAGGCCTCACTATGCAAAGCTCTTTTAATGGCACTTTCTGTGATTGCCTCATCACTCCTTCTTGGCTGAAAGGTCTAAGATTATGGTTTGGGTTTTTGTATTTTGGCCTCCATCCACAATATCCATCCTGCCCATCACGGAGTTGAGACGGCCAAGGCAGAAGCCCATGATTCCTCCAGTTCCTCCAGAAGCCTCAGCTTGGGACTGGTTTTTCTGCCAACCTGCTACCTGATGCACAGGGGATGAGGCCTCAGCCTGCGCTCACAGCATTCCCTAAAGCACTTCTCTTTAGAGTTGGCCCAGCTTCTTGGGACTGCGCTTCTGCTCAGTTTCCTTGACCAGTGCCTCTGGGCCTTGTAAAATCTGGGGTCCACCAAACCTTTCATGAATTTTTCTAAATTCTGGAATTTCTATAACCTTGCAAATATTATTCCACTGGAGGCCCAAACCTGCTCACTGTGTCTCCTTTTTGTTACCTGTTTCTTAAAGAGATTGGCCAGGGAGAACCACCTGGACTGTACTCTTCCAGTAAGCTTGCTTGTTGGGATCTCAGCTGTCCGCTTAGGAAACACAATATTGAGGACCTAGGACCTGCCATCAAACTCTGGCCTTGTAGATGACAGATTCCCGTGTCCCCTGGGCACTGGCCCATCCTAAATCCTTCTTCCAGTTCAGAAAAAAACCCACAGTGGCTATTCTGACTTCTGATGCAGGCACTACCACTTTGGGTTCAAACACAGGTTTGCAGAGCCCACTGCTGGCTGCATAACAGACACTGTGAAAAGGCAAACATCTATACACCCCTTTTTACATTTCTTGGGCATCACGTTTACTAATCTCCCTCACAAGTCTTGCAGAGCACTTGGAACTTTCTCGCATGGAAAGATCTCTGCATACGTAATTTTACATTCTGTAACAACTTGTTCAGAAACGTCTTCATTCTGGCTCTGAGACGAATGCATTCCATACACTGGACATCCCCCTTGTGAACCTCAGCTTTAAGCAGAACATCAGGAATATTCGTGGACCTGCTACACATCTGCGGGCAAAACCTTGTGGGAACCATGCTTTTCCACCTTCGGAGGAGACCTACTTTAAAGCAAAAGCTCTTTTGAGAATCATCAGGTTGTATTTGGCATGGGAGCAGGGGAAGGGAGATTAGGCCACACGTTAGTGTCATCCCCCCTCACCAAGGCTCCTAAAAGCATCGGCTGGCTCCAGTGTTGCTGTCTTATTGTCCTCAACCGTCAAGATTGGACTTGACCATCTACCGACACTGGGACTTGGTCTCAGTCTCCCCATCTCCTTTGGCCTGAACTTCCTCACCAGTAAAGTGGGGTGAGCGAATTCTACTGCATGGATTCCTCAGCAGGAGTAAAAGAGATGAGACATTCCAAGTATCTGTACTATGCCTGGGGATAGTTGGCACTCCGAAAATTTGTGGGCTAACGATGAGGGCAAAGATGAGTGACACTGGCTGGGCTCCACAAGGGCAGGCAACTTTGCTCTATAGGCTGTTCTGCTGATCCTCAGATCCTGGCCTGCAGGCTACCACAGATGAAGAATAAATGAAAGAGATGTCAGATCTGGAGTGGAAAGAAAGTCACTCTTTCTAGACAAAAGGGAAGGGTCTATAGAATCGTATAAACCCCGGTATGTTTGATGATGGAGTAGGGATAGAATGCTCAGTTCTAATAGCCACCTCTGTTTTCTCAATGCTTGAGGTAGAAAGGAGCCAGGTTAAGGAGGGCTCACCTAATCTGGCTTCCTGCTGTGTATGGCGTGGCATCGATAGGAAAACTATAAACATAATATCAAGTTAGAATTGTAAAAGGCAGCAAGATAATACAAAATAATGTGTACAAGAAACCTGTGAATGTTTATTCTACTGTCGTACTTGTTTACTGCATGTACTCATTGTGCCAAGAGGTAAAAAGGTAGTTTCAATGTATGATCTCACTTGACCTCTGATGGCAAGATCTGGGATTTCCACGTGGTATATGCTTCTGTTTGATGATACAAATAATTCCCTAGAAACTGATTTGTGTATAGCTGTCCCTCTGGAGGAAGTATGGGGAAAAAAATCTATGTTGCAGCTCAATCACTTCATTTAGTTTCCAGATGCTAGTGTCATTCACAATGTCCGTGAAGAGAAGATGGAAAACAGCCAGTCACAACCTGATGACACCTTGTCAACTGTTCCATTAGGACTTATTAATTGGGCAGAAGCTGGTGTGTCATCCATGAGTACCAGATATCTGAGTATGTTAGTCTATTAGTTGCACTCTCCTGCTTGGTTTCCATATGTACGCATACTGTAATGAAGGGAAAAAGGTGTTCTGTTTTATTATCTATTGTGAGCTCCATTTGAGGGGTTTCAGATGGCCACCTGGCATATCCTCCAGTTTCATGGGACGATTTCCTAGAAACTGAGCATCAGTGGTATATACCAGTGAGGTTGTCATAAAGCACTTACCTCACAGCTCAACCTCTTCCTTTGACAGAGGATAGAAACCCGCTAACCCCAAAATGATAACGTCTTATCAACTGGTCCACCATGGCTTGGTGATATGGCAGCAGCTGGAATTTCATCCACGAGGACCAGGGATCTGTGTATGTCTGCTTCTTAGTTGTTCCGTCCTACTTGGTTTCCATAAGCAGGCATATTTTCATGAAGGGTAGAAGGTTGGTTTGTTGTATATTTTTTCCTAGCCTCAATTTGAGGGGTATCAAATGGCTGCCTGGCATATGCTCTCCTGCATTCTTAGATAATTTTACAGAAACTGACCATCAGAAGGATATGCCTGTGGGGTTGACATAATGCACTTAACTCACAGTTCAACCTCTTCATTTGGTTTCCACATTCTATCATGAATCACAATGTCCGTGAAGAGCAGATGAAGAATGGCCAAACACAAATGGAGAACGTCTCGTGAAATGTTCTATCAGGGCTTATGAGTACGGCAGGAGCTGGCATTCCAGCGATGATTACCAGGCATCTGTGTGTGTTTGTTTATTAGTTGCCGTGTCCTCCTTGGTTTCCATATGCATGTGGAGTATCATGAAGGGAATAAGGTGGTTTTGTTGAATTATCTTTCCTGGTCCCAATTTGGGGGGATTTAGATCATTATATGGTGTATTCTCCTGCTTTATGGGATAATTTCCTAGAAACTGAGTATCAGTGGGACATACAAGTGGGGTTGACATAAAATGCACTTACCTCACAGCTCAACCTCTTCCTTTGGGTTCCAGATGCTATCATCAATCATCAATCACATCCTCTCTTGGTGAAGAGAGGATGCAAAATAACCAATCCAACACTGATAATTTCTTGTCAACTATTCCACCAAGGCTTGGTCATATGCCAGCAGCTGGTATTCCATCCATGAGTACCAGGGTTCAGTGAATGTTTACGAGTTATACTGTCGTACTTGGTTTCCGTTTGCATGCAGTGTCATGCAGGAAAGAAGGTGGTTTTGTTTTATTTTATTTTCTGTCCTAAATTTGAGGGGCCCCAGACCGCCACTTGACATAGCCCCCTGCTTTATGGGATGATTTCCTAGAAGCTGAGCATCAGAGGGACATACCTGTGGCATTGACATAATGCACTTCACTCGCAGCTGAAACTTCTCATTCAATTTCCAGATGCTACTGTGTCTCACAATATCTGTATAGAGAGAAAGTAAAATGGCCAACCGCAACCTGATCATGTCTTGTTTACTGGTCCGACACAGCTTATTTGTATGGCAGCAGCTGGTATTCCGGCCATGAGTACCAGGGATCTTTGTATGTTTGCTTATAAGTTGTACTTTCTTACTTGGTTTTCATATGCATGCACAGTGCCATGAAGGGAGTAACGTGGTTTTGTTGTATGATCATTTCTGGCCTAAATCTGAGGGCTCTCAGATCAGCACCTGATAGATCCTCCTGATTTATGAAATAATTTCATAGAAACTGGGCATCAGAGGGATGTACTTGTGGTTTGGCATAATGCACTTACCTCAGCGCTCAACCTCTTCCTTTGGTTTCCAGATGCTGCCATCTTTCACAATGTCCATGAACAGAAGATGGAAAATGTCCAACCAGCACCTGAGAATGTGTTGTTGACTTTTCCATCAGGGCTTAAGGTGGCAGCCACTGGTATTTCATCGATGAGTACCAGGGATCCAAGTAATTTTGTTTGTTAGTATTACTGTCCTACTTGGTTTTCATATGCATGCATACTATCAAAACGGGTAGGAAGTGGTTGTGTTGTATTAACTTTCCTGGCCTCAATTACTACTTGCAATAGCATAAGCATTTCTACATATCTAAGGTTTCAAATCCTATTTTATGAAACAAGTCATTTGTTATCCCTGAAGATTTAAATTGATATATTTACTACACGCAAGTAGAAGGAGGGGAATGATGAAAATTAAAGTAGAAGAAAATCAACAACAACAAAAAAAAACAAAGAATGAAATCAAAAGTTGGTTCACTGAAAAGGTGAAAAAAAAAAAACAACAACCATTTAGCTTGACTGACCAAGAAAAAACAAAAAAACTATACAGATTCTGAAAATCAAGAATAGAAGGGGGTATATTAATACTGACCTTATAGAAATCAAAAGGAATACATTCTGAACAACATTCTGCCAAAAATTAACTTGGACAAAATGGAAAAATTCCTTGAAGACAAATTACTGAAATAGGACTATAGCATGAAAAGGGATTTAATTAGTCATTTAAAAACTCCCCACAAATACAAGCCAAGCCAAGGTGGCTTCGCTTGCAAATTCTACCAAACATTTAAGGAAGAAATAATACCAACACTTAGCGATGTCTTCTAGAAAATAACGCGGGAAGAAACACTACCGCATTCTGTGAGGCCAGTATTACTCCGTTATCAAAGCCGGACAAATATATCACAAGATATATTTGCCCGTCAGCTCCAAATTCACCCTTTTATCCCACAGAGTGAGAAGGTTCTGCGTTCCTCTGCCTATGTGCGCGGTGCAGTTGATACAGAAGGCCGCCTTTAGAGGGCGCCAGAGTCAGCGAAGGGGAGCGCTCCTCTTCCTCGGTCTGTCTGGGCTGGCGCGCTTGGTCCTGCTGGGTTCGAGGCTTCTCCTCTGGACTCTGGTGCCCCCAACAGGTTCCCAGTGGCCGGCAGCTTCCCTTCCTTCCGTCTGCCTTGGTCACTACGGGATCTGTGCTTCTGGTGAGACGCGACCCACGCACATCACTCCCAGGTGCCCTAGGGGGCACATTTCCCACAGTTCTCAGAGGGCACTTTTCTAGAAAGCTCAACCGGTGGGGAGGCGCCACAACAGTTTCACTGCCATTTTGTGATGTGACGCTTCCGCTTCTCTGGCAAGGTCAGGGCTTCAGGACTGTGAGTGGAGCAGTTTTTCCCTGAATGCTTTCATTTCACCCCGGATAGGCTCCTTTGTCCTAGGAAAGCCTCTTTTCTGGGGTGCTCTCCATCGGGTGTGCGGTACGGATCACTGGGCTATGTGTTCCCGCTCTGAGGACACCGCCGTGGGAGCCGGTGTTGGCCATGGGGGAACATTTTCCTTCGGCATTCAGTCTCAGCTATGTTGTGGGACTGGGGGGTTTTCTCGGGGGCTCTCTCTAGGTGATGCGAGGGACTTTTTCTGCTGAAATGACCTGAACCAGGACATAGGGATCCTGCCTTGGTTGCCTGTGTCAGCCTCGGGTTTAGGGGTGTGTCTTCCCCGCTCAGTCGCAGCCCTGAGGGGAGACTCTGCCTTGTGGACTCTGCCCGTGCTCATGGGCCGGGGTGGGGGTGTCTGTGCCCCAGACGCACTATCACCTCTCTGTGGGGTCACTGTCGTGGGCTTTATCTCAGCCCGCGAGGGACTCTTTTCTTTGAGTGCTGATGTCCTCCGTGGGGTGCATTTGTCTTTGGATGTTGCTCATGCTCAGCTAAGATGTGTTGGCCTTTCTTGGGTTCTGCTCGTCCCGGATGGGGATGCTTACCAAATGCTTTCCCTTGGTGCTGGTTTTTTTAATTATCTGTGGGTGCTGTCTCCCGGTGCTGCGGGGGAGTGGGGTGCTTGTTCCTTGGATTCTCTAAGCCTACGGTGGGACACGGGGAGCTCTGTGTCGGCCATGAGGGAGGCCACCTGACCCTGGGAGCTCTGTCTCGCCCCGGATTGGGGTGCTTTTCCTCCATTGGTTGATCTCAGTTCTGAAGGAGCTCTTCCCCGGGGTACTATCTGACCTTTCAGCCACAGCCTGGGGTGTCTGTGTGGGAGTCGGTGTACAGAAATATTCGAAGATTCCAGCTGTGCCACATTCACACACTCGCTGTACAGTTAATCTTTCATTCCAGTTGCTCTGATGGGTGTGCAGTGGTCTCTCCTTATGTCTGCACTTGAATTTCTCTGCTGATTGAGATTGAGCACATCTTTTAAAAAATTGTTTTAATTAATTAATTTATTTATTTACTGTTTATTTATTAATTGATACTTGATTTTGTTTTGAAATGGGGTCTCCCTCTGCCTCCCAGGGTGGATACAGCAGCACTTCCACCTCCCGGGCTCGAGCAATTCTTGTGCCTCAACCTCTGGAGTAGCTGGGACTACAAGCATGCACCGGCAAGCCCGGCTAATTTTTGTATTTTTTTTACGCAGAGAGGGGTTTTGCCAAGTTGCCCTGGCTGGTCTCGAACTTCTGGCTTAACCGATTCACCTGCCTCAGCCTCCCAAGATGCTGGGATTACAGGTATGAGCCACCAATCCCAGCTGTTTATTAATGGGTTTGGAGCACGTTTTTATGTATTTATTGTCATTTAACTGTGCCCTTTAGGAGGTTCCTTTCAAGCCTCTACCCCCAAATTTTACTGAGATGTTTGTACTTTAAAAATGGATTTACATATATTCCATATTTCAGTTATACACACATACACACAGGCATATATGTACATAGATAAAAAACACATGGAATTTTAATGTCTTCTATAAATCTGTTTTGCTTTTACACTGTCTCGATAAAGTGTTTTTGATGAACAGACTCTTAATTTTATTACTCAGTGTGTTATTTATGGCTACTGCTTTTTATTATTTTAAGAAAAATCTTTGCCTTGCCCAATGCCATGACGATTAGATTCTGTTTTCTTCTAGGTTTCAAATTCATCTCAAATAAATTCTCGTTGAATGGAGTAAAGCCAGAGTCTGGGTGTGTTTTACGTGTTTATTAGAGTCATATTTAAGTGTGACTGTCATGAAGTGTGTATTCAGCTCCCCCTCAAGTTTTATTGGGATGTTTGTTTCTTAAAAATTGAAGTGTAGTTCTGGATATGTTGTGTATTCCACTTGTTTTTTGTCATACATACATACATACATACATATGTATATATATATGTGTGTGTGTGCTTGTGTGAGTGTGGTTAATATATATTTTTACATATAACCTATACAATCTAATCTGTGATATGTAATGTACAAATACGCTTTGCTTTTTCACTGTCTTAGTAGTGTCTTTGGAGGAACAGAAATTTTCCATTTAATTATGTCAAATTAAACAATTCATTCTTTATGGTTAGTGCTTTTGTATCCTCATTAGAAACATCTTTGCCTGTTCTATAGTTGTGAAGATAATATCTCAAGTGTTTTACTAGATTGTCTCTCCATCTTTAATAATGTTTTTTGGAGCGGATGAGATAAGAGTCAAGGTTTATATTTTCCCTGCATTTATAAAGTGCATTTATTAAAAGCACAGCCCTTTCCACAATGATTTACAGAACCTCTTTTGTGGTAAATCTCGCTCTTTTGAGTTTCCAGACTCTGTGTCCTCTTCCTTTGGTTTATTTGTCTGTCATTGCTCCAATACTACACTGTTTTAATTACTCTACCCTTACAGTAAATCTCATATTTAGTAGCGTATATCTACCAAATTAGTTCTTCTTCTTATAGATTGTCTTGGCTTTTCCAATCTTTAATTCCCATATACTTTTTCTTTTTTATTTTTTTAGACAGAGTCTCACTCTGTCACACAGGCTGGACTGCAGTGGCACGATCCTGATTCACTGCAACCTCTGCCTCCTCAGTTCAAGTGCTTCTCCTGCCTCAGCCTCCCGAGTAGTATATTTTCTCAGAATATATTTGACATAGAGAGGAGACAGGTTGAGGTGTATCCAAGTTTTCCGGCTTCCAGCTAAGTAAAGCGTGGCACTTTGTATGTGAACCTGAAAAATACATGATATCAAGTGAAACTTGCTGCTTTCAACTTATAAAGCATGACAAGCTGACACTAACAGATGAGTACCAGGGACCTGTGAATGTTTGTTAGAGTTATACTGTCTTACTTGGTTTCCATATGTATTTATAGAGCCAGAAACTAAGAAATGGTTTTATTGTTTTATGTGTCCTGGCCTCAATTCATCAGGCCTGGGATTTCCCCCTGGTATACCTCCCATCTATGAAATAAATAATTCCCTAGAAACTGAGGAGCACATAGATATACCCAGAGGGGTGATAAAAGACACATTTCCCACAGCTCAACTTCTCAGTTTGGTTTCCAGATCTGTCGTTCGTGATGTCTATGTGGAAGGGAAAGAACATGGTGAAACTCCAACTGATGGCTTTTTGTCAAAATTTGTTCCACCAGAGCTTAAGGTAGCAGTTGGTATTCCAGCCAGCCAACTGGATTCTCGGATTGATGACTTCACTGGCTTCAGCAAAGATGGGATAGTGCAGAAACCTGGTAGAAATGCACTTGTAGAAAGAATCATTACCAGCAATTTCTCTGCAGATGACCTAAAATGCAGAGAAATACTCCCTTTTCTAAAAAGCCGAGAAGAAATTAGTGCTGATATAAAATACCAGTTAGTGAAGGAAATTCAATGCTTTGGACAAAGTAAGTAGTATAAGAATGTCTGTTTTTAAAAAAATTGAGGAAGTCTCCCTTTCTTTAATTCAGAAGATATGCATGTTGTCTGTTGAGGCTAATTCCTTGCCAGAGTTGAGTTTACCCATAATTTATGGTAATTCGTCTTTTGACTAAAGCACAGTACAACTTTTCTTTCTCTTTTCTCACCGGGTTATGGTTTACAAGACTTTCATTCATAGGTAGGTGCAGGTGTCTTTTTTTATTTTTTAGATTTTGTATGTGCAGGTATCTTGATTTAAGCATTTAAAACATTTTAGCCCATGAAGCAGGATTAGTGAGGTATAGGTTAAGCAAGATTCACTTCTATTCTTCTTTGTATTTGATAATACTCAAGTTTTTTTTTAACGTCTTCAGAATATGAAAAAATCTTCAAATTGCTTGAAGGAGTGCAAGGACCTATAGAAATCAAAAAACAATTTTTTGAATCCAACATCAAGGAAGCAGCAAGGTAGGTAGAGACAGGAACTGTCCAATTTCTTTAAGCACTCGGGTCCAACACAGTACTGGCGGTGAGCATGGGGGAACGGCCTGTGCCTTGAATTTCTCAAACCTTGGCCCTCACTTATACTTACGTCTGTCTCCACAATTACTTAGGTTAATGTCGTCTGAATCTAACTCATTCTTTTAAGCCTATGGAGAATTCAATTCTCTCCATAGTCTGAGGTAGATATTGTCCCTCAATTGACACTCTTTGTATTTGCTAATTACCTCTTTTTAAGAAATGTGTGTACGTACATAGCAGATGCATATATTTCTGGGGTATATGAGACATTGTGATACAGACAACAATGTGTAATAAACACATCGAGGTAAATGGGGCATCTATCACCTCAAGCATTTATTTTTTTGTGTTACAGATAATCCAATTATACTCTTGTTATTTTTAATGTACAATTAAATTATTACTGGCTGTAGTCACCCTGTCATGCTATCAGATACTTTTGTACGTATTAATCATCTGTACTTCCCCCAACCCCACGAACCTTCTCAGCCTCTGGCAGTCCTCCGTTCTACTCTCTATCTCCATTAGTTCAGTTTAAAATTTTTGCTCCCACAAATAAGTGAGAACATGCGAAGTTTGTCTTTTTGTGCCTGGCTTATTCCACTTAACGTAATGACCTTCAGTTCCATCCATGTTGTTGCACAAGACTGAATCTCATTCTTTTCTATGGCCGAACAGCACTCCTTTGTGTATATGTACCGCGTTTTCCTTACCCATTCAGCTGTTGGTGGACACTTAGGTTGCTTCCAAAGCTTGGCTACTGTGGACGGTGCTGGAACCAACACGGGAGTGCAGATATCTCTGCGGTGTACTGACTTCCTTTCTCTTGGGGGTATCCCCAGCAGTGGGATTACTGGATCATATGATTGCTCCATTTTCAGGTTTTCCAGGAAACTCCAAACTGTTCTTCATAGTTGTCATAGTAAATTATATTCTCAACAAGAGTGTATGAAGCTTCCCTTTTCTTCACACCCTCGCCAGCATTTGTTATTGCCTGGCTAGACTACCCCTTACCATGCAGGTGCATTTCTGTCTCCATGCTGACTGTTACTTCATCCTTCTATCTCCCACAGTGCTTCCTACAGCATAAGTTCTTTGGCTCTCTTTTGGTTAATGACACATCTCTTTCTTTTCAGGTATATGAGAGGAGACTTAATTCCACACCTTGAGAAGAAACTGGAAGAAATGACGTCTGGCTACTTGTCCAAGAAGGAATATCAGACCCTAAATGCATAATCTCTTTAATGATTGAGGTGGAAAGAGAATCAAATTGCTGTTTTTTACAATAGAGTAAGATATGGCTGAAGCCTCCTAGCATGTGTTAGTGAATAAAATGGCCTCCCAGAGGTTAAGAAATGTCTGTCAGTAAAAGTTGGTCTTTTTCCCTAAGCATTTCATTTGAAAGGATAATTTATTTGTTGGTTTGTTGATTTTCCCACCTGTGCTGGCAGACATTATTGACCCATCAAGTAAATACTATTACAGCGGTGGTTTCTGCAGCAGCCCACATTGCTGTAACTGTTATTTATAACTGCCTTCTTTCACTACCCATTTCTCTTTCCCTTTGCCCTGGCGAAAGCATGTCAGCTGCTCATGGTGCTTGGCCTGGCAGAATGACTCAAACCTTCATTACTGAACAGTCTGAACGATTAGATGTCCTGCCTAGATGGGGTTGCTGTAAGTTTTCATTAACTCTAATCATAAAACATGGGAGTACTAAGAAGCTCTCTAGATATATCAGACATACTGTTCCTTAGCCCCTGGTGTAGTAGGAACTCAATATTCATTTTTCTTTCCTTCACCTAAGCCAGTAGCAGGCCCCCTACTTTGTCTCTTGGTTGAGAGGAATGAAGAGTTCAAAGCGGTCAGCTTGCAGCCACAACTTTCATTTGCTGTAATTTCCATTAACTCTAATCGCAAAACACAGGAGGACTAAGAAGCTCTCTAGACATATAAGACATGCTCTTTCTTAGCCTCTGGTGTAGTAGGAACTCCATCTCCCTTTGATTGTCATTTTCCGTCACCCCAGCCAGTAGCGGACCCCTTCTTTGTCTCTTGTTTGAGAATGAACTTTCCAAAGGGATCAGCTTGCAGACCCAACTTTCATTTCAATGGAATGATTTTTGGATCCGCTATTAAAAACAAATCTCTCAATTTGTAACTAAGATCTCTAGTCCAGCAGAGCCAAATGTTTGCAAAAAGCAAAATTTTACTACTAGATACCCAGAAGTAATAGTGAGAGGAGGCCCTCATCTTGCCTCTTTCATTCTTGAAGACATAGATGTGGCTATAGAAAAATAGCTCCATATACTTGATGCTGGGATACAGCATTGCCACCTCCTAGACTGTTAGCCAAGACCCTTAAGGCACTACCACAAAGCTGGAACTACAAGTCAGGCTTTAGAAGATCATTCCACGGTTCAATTGAGCCAGCCACTTCAGGATGGTGAAGTACATCACAAGACTAGTCTAATTGGCTACCATAGGCTTATTGCCATACTTCATTTCCTGTAAAGTGAGATTCCTGTTTAAAACTGGTACAGTGTGGGATACCACGATGGTGGACACAGCGTTTCCTAATACCACAATGTTTGTTTTCTTGAAGTACCATAGGTGAGAATGAAAATCCATATCCAGGGCCGGGCGCGGTGGCTCAAGCCTGTAATCCCAGCACTTTGGGAGGCCGAGGCGGGTGGATCACAAGGTCAACAGATCGAGACCATCTTGGTCAACATGGTGAAACCCCGTCTCTACTAAAATTACAAAAAATTAGCTGGGCACGGTGGTGCGTGCCTGTAATCCCAGCTGCTCGGGAGGCTGAGGAAGGAGAATTGCCTGAACCCAGGAGGTGGAAATTGCGGTGAGCCGAGATCGCGCCATTGCACTCCAGCCTGGGTAACAAGAGCGAAACTCCGTCTCAAAAAAAAAAAAAAAAAAAAAGAAAATCCATATCCAGAATAAGTGTCCATTTGAGCAAATCAAAGTGATGACCCTTCAATTGTGGAAGCAGATTCAAGAAATCACAGTGCTATCTGGAAGCGGACAGACCACTCTGGGACATGGTTTCATGTTGGGTACTCAGTGTTGGTCTCTGCTGCTGGCAGATTGAATAGTGAGCAGTGGCTGTACTGACATGGACCTGGGAAATGAAAGTTGATATTACCAAGACCATGGATAACCTCTATCTCAACCACCATAATCATGATGCACCGTTATTCTTTATAAGATGGAAGGGTGCACCTAAGGAAGTCTGGAGGTGATTGATGATAGCATCTGGAAACCAAAGGAAGAGGTTGAGCTGTGAGGTAAGTGCATTTTATGTCAACCCCACTTGTATATCCCACTGATACTCAGTTTCTAGGAAATTATCCCATAAAGCAGGAGAATACACCATATAATGATCTAAATCCCCCCCAAATTGGGACCAGGAAAGATAATTCAACAAAATCACCTTATTCCCTTCATGATACTACACATGCATATGGAAACCAAGGAGGACACGGCAACTAATGAAAAAACACACACAGATGCCTGGTAATCATCGCTGGGATGCCAGCTCCTGCCGTACTCTTAAGCCCTGATAGAACATTTCACGAGACGTTCTCCATTTGTGTTTGGCCATTCTTCCTCTGCTCTTCACGGACATTGTGATTCATGATAGAATGTGGAAACCAAATGAAGAGGTTGAACTGTGAGTTAAGTGCATTATGTCAACCCCACATGCATATCCTTCTGATGGTCAGTTTCTGTAAAATTATCTAAGAATGCAGGAGAGCATATGCCCGGCAGCCATTTGATACCCCTCAAATTGAGGCTAGAAAAACTATACAACAAACCAACCTTCTACCCTTCATGAAAATGTGCCTGCTTATGGAAACCAAGTAGGACGGAACAACTAGGAAGCAGACATACACAGATCCTGGTCCTCGTGGATGAAATTCCAGCTGCTGCCATATCACCAAGCCATGGTGGACCAGTTGATAAGACGTTATCATTTTGGGGTTAGCGGGTTTCCATCCTCTGTTCAAAGGAAGAGGTTGAGCTGTGAGGTAAGTGCATTATGACAACCCCACTGGTATATCCTACTAATGCTCAGTTTCTAGGAAATCGTCCCATGAAACTGGAGGATATGCCAGGTGGCCATCTGAAACCCCTCAAATGGAGCTCACAATAGATAATAAAACAGAACACCTTTTTCCCTTCATTACAGTATGCGTACATATGGAAACCAAGCAGGAGAGTGCAACTAATAAACTAACATACACAGATATCTGGTACTCATGGATGACACACCACCTTCTGCCCAATTAATAAGTCCTAATGGAACAGTTGACAAGGTGTCATCAGGTTGTGACTGGCCGTTTTCCATCTTCTCTTCACGGACATTGTGAATGACACTAGCGTCTGGAAACTAAATGAAGTGATTGAGCTGCAACATAGATTTTTTTTCCCCATACAACGCTAGAGGGACAGCTATACACAAATCAGTTTCAAGGGAATTATTTGTATCATCAAACAGAAGCATATACCACGTGGAAATCCCAGATCTTGCCATCAGAGGTCAAGTGAGATCATACATTGAAACTACCTTTTTACCTCTTGGCACAATGAGTACATGCAGTAAACAAGTACGACAGTAGAATAAACATTCACAGGTTTCTTGTACACATTATTTTGTATTATCTTGCTGCCTTTTACAATTCTAACTTGATATTATGTTTATAGTTTTCCTATCGATGCCACGCCATACACAGCAGGAAGCCAGATTAGGTGAGCCCTCCTTAACCTGGCTCCTTTCTACCTCAAGCATTGAGAAAACAGAGGTGGCTATTAGAACTGAGCATTCTATCCCTACTCCATCATCAAACATGCCGGGGTTTATACGATTCTATAGACCCTTCCCTTTCGTCTAGAAAGAGTGACTTTCTTTCCACTCCAGATCTGACATCTCTTTCATTTATTCATCATCTGTGGTAGCCTGCAGGCCAGGATCTGAGGATCAGCAGAACAGCCTATAGAGCAAAGTTCCCTGCCCTTGTGGAGCCCAGCCAGTGTCACTCATCTTTGCCCTCATCGTTAGCCCACAAATTTTCTGAGTGCCAACTATCCCCAGGCATAGTACAGATACTTGGAATGTCTCACCTCTTTTACTCCTGCTGAGGAATCCACGCAGTAGAATTCGCTCACCCCACTTTACTGGTGAGGAAGTTCAGGCCAAAGGAGATGGGGAGACTGAGACCAAGTCCCAGTGTCGGTAGATAATCAAATCCAATCTTGACGGCTGAGGACAATAAGACAGGAACACTGGAGCCAGCCGATGCTTTTAGGAGCCTTGGTGAGGGGGGATGACACTAACGCGTGGCCTAATCTCCCTTCCCCTGCTCCCATGCCAAATACAACCTGATGATTCTCAAAAGAGCTTTTGCTTTAAACTAGGTCTCCTCCGAAGGTGGAAAAGCATGGTTCCCACAAGGTTTTGCCCGCAGATGTGTAGCAGGTCCACGAATATTCCAGATGTTCTGCTTAAAGCTGACGTTCACAAGGGGGATGTCCAGTGTATGGAATGCATTCGTCTCAGAGCCAGAATGAAGACGTTTCTGAACAAGTTGTTACAGAATGTAAAATTATGTATTCAGAGATCTTTCCATGCGAGAAAGTTCCAAGTGCTCTGCAAGACTTGTGAGGGAGATTAGTAAACGTGATGCCCAAAGAAATGTAAAAAGGGGTGTATAGATGTTTGCCTTTTCACAGTGTCTGTTGTGCAGCCAGCAGTGGGCTGTGCAAACCTGTGTTTGAACCCAAAGTGGTAGTGCCTGCATCAGAAGTCTGAATAGCCACTGTGGGTTTTTTTCTGAACTGGAAAGAAGGATTTAGGATGGGCCAGTGCCCAGGGGACACGGGAATCTGTCATCTACAAGGCCAGAGTTTGATGGCAGGTCCTAGGTCCTCAATATTGTGTTTCCTAAGCGGACAGCTGAGATCCCAACAAGCAAGCTTACTGGAAGAGTACAGTCCAGGTGGTTCTCCCTGGCCAATCTCTTTAAGAAGCAGGTAAGAAAAAGGAGACACAATGAGCAGGTTTGGGCCTCCAGTGGAATAATATTCGCAAGGTTATAGAAACTCCAGAATTTAGAAAAATACATGAAAGGTTTGGTGGACCCCAGATTTTACAAGGTCCAGAGGCACTGGTCAAGGAAACTGAGCAGAAGCGCAGTCCCAAGAAGCTGGGCCAACTCTAAAGAGAAGTGCTTTAGGGAATGCTGTGAGCACAGGCTGAGGCCTCATCCCCTGTGCATCAGCTAGCAGGTTGGCAGAAAAACCAGTCCCAAGCTGAGGCTTCTGGAGGAACTGGAGGAATCATGGGCTTCTGCCTTGGCCGTCTCAACTCCGTGATGGGCAGGATGGAGGCCAAAAAACAAAAACCCAAACCATAATCTTAGACCTTTCAGCCAAGAAGGAGTGATGAGGCAATCACAGAAAGTGCCGTTAAAAGAGCTTTGCATAGTGAGGCCTCTGCTGCATATTCCCAACCACACGTGGGGACACCTACCTGTTCCTGTCCCATCCATCCCTGTGCTGAAGCCACTCTGACCTCTTTGCTGTTCCTCAAACATGACAGGGATGTGTCTTCTGCGGGGCCTTTGCAGTTGTTCTTTCCTCTGCCCAAATCAGTCTTTCTCATTTTGTCCATTTTTCTTTATTTTATTTAAACATTTTTTATAGAGATGTAGTCTTGCTGTTGCTTAGGCTGGTCTTGAACTCCTGGTTTCAAGCACTCCACCTGCCTTGGCCTTCCAAAGTGCTGGGATGACAGGCGTGAGCCACGATGCCTGGTCATCTTTTCTATTTCTCCTTAAATACCACTCCCTCGGAGCAACCATTTTGTCATCCAGTCTAAAGTAAGACCCTCAGTGAGTTCAGCCCCTTATTTTCATCACAGCACTACAACTCGCCGACAGTCTATCCATTTCATGGTTCAGCGTCTCATTCGTGGGCAGGCATTTCTACCTAACTGCACACTACCCATTCCACTTTCTTCCTCTCTATTGGAGCACTGATTTTGTTTTGGGCATACTTTTAAAAACCGTTTTCCATTTTAGACCCTTTGCAGTGTGGGTGGTCCTCTGACACAGCTGTTGACAGTGAGATGTCATCTGAGATGGTCTGGGAAAACCTCTGCTTTCAGAGCCACCCCTACCTTCTTCCATTTCTCTCCTTTTTATATTCCAGGAAGAGTCACTCACCATGCCTGGATGTGGAGAGCCGTACTCCCCAGCCCCCACTTCGTGCTCTGCGGGGTCACACTGGAGCCCGAAGCACAGGGGAAATGTGCACCTCGATGAACATGTTTTCATGATTTTTTAAACAATTAGTGTTTCCAGGGCATTAAAGTTGTCGCAGAGATATTGAAATACCCTCTCTCTCTCTTTCTGTCTCTCTCTCTCTCTCTCCGTCTCTCTCTCTCTCATATATATATATATATATGATGTATATATATATGTATGAATGTGTGTGTATATATATATATGTATATGTGTATATATATATATGTATATGTATATATATATGTATATGTATATGTATATGTATATGTATATGTATATGTATATGTATATGTATATGTATATGTATATATTGAGACAGGGTCTTGCTCTGTCACTCAGGCTGCGGTGTAGTGGCACAATATGGCTCACTGCAGCCTCAACCTCATTGGTTTGAGCAATCCTCCTACTTCAGCTTCCCAAGTAGCTGGCACTACAGGTGTTCACCACCATGCGTGGCTACTTTTTGTATATTTTGTAGGGATGGTTTTGCCACATTGCCCAGGCTGGTCTTGAATTCCTGGACTCAAGGGATCCGCCTGTCTCGGCCTCTCATAGTGCTGAGATTATAGGCGTGAGACACTGGGCCCATCTGCAACATTATTTTAAATTGGAATTTTTATTTATGCTCCAAATAGAATTTATTAACATCTTACTTTCTGGCTCTAATAGAAGCAAACTCATCATACTTTGAAAATATACTACTTTGTTGATCTCATTTCCAGTGAGAAGAATTGCCATGTGTGACAATTTCTCTTGACAAAATGATGATCTGAGGTGATTTTTTTTCAACCTCAGCTTACCGAAAGTCCTTTAGCAGGATGCCACTGTGAATGGTATTGTTTAATAAAAATTTTAGGGCTAAATTTGGATAAGACTGTGCAAAGGGAGATTAGTGACTCAATTTTACAAGATCCAAACCTGATGTTGATGTGTTACAAAGTATTGATACTAGGTTCTGCTTCAAACTAATTATTGTAGGTGAAAATCTACAAGACCTATCAACCAAATATTTACAAGTTACATCAGTGGCTTCTTTTGTAGATCAGATGTATTCATAGGAAGTAATATTTCTCCATGTAAAGATTCCAAACACTGTTTACCTTGTCATATCTCCGTTATTACTATGAAATTAGGACATCTGTAAACATCTTACTTTCTGTTTGAATTGTAGTTTTCCCAAAATAATCTGAAGTAAGATCTATATTCTTAGCTGGTGATTTGGACATTTCTAACTTCTCTACTTTTCTGTTCCCAATGTTTTCAAATCAAGGAAATGCATTCTTTTATCTTGTGAAACTTTCACCTCCATGAAACATACTTTCAAAGATTCTTTCTTCCACTTGCTATAAACAAATGTAGATTTGCTTTCTTGTATGTGTGGTTATTGGGGTTTTTTTTTTGAGACAGGGTCTTGATCTGTTGCCCAGGTTGGAGTGCCATGGCACAATCACAGCTCACTGTAACCTTGACCTCTTGGGCTCAAGTGATCCTCCCATCTCCTGCACTCTATTAGCTGGGACTACATGTGTGCACCAGCACACGTAGCTAATGTTTATATATTTTGTTAGATACAGCATCGTATCATGTCGTCCAGGCTGGTCTTGAACTCCTGGGTTCAAGCGATCCACCCACCTCAGCCTCCTAAAATGCTTGGATTACAGGCTTGAGTCACTGCACCTGGCCTCCTTATGTTTTAAAAAAATTATAGAGCTTTATGAACTGCTTCTACTTGGCAGAAAACATTATTAAACAAAAAAAGTTCCACGAAATTTTGTAATCTACATGTGACAAGCCCCTTGGTGCTTGGCATACTGTTTTATGTCATTTCATGTTTTGTGTTTTAATAGTTGATAACCATCTTTAGTTAGTTTCTAGTGTCTCGATTGCCTGTTATCTTGATGCCCAGTATATCTTCACATAAATATATATTTTCCAGAAATACTTTATTATTAGGAACAGACACAAGAATTTCCCTATACTCATTGAAATCATGCAAAAAATGAGCCCAGTGAGTCTCATATTTGGCATAATTACTTCTGCATAAATTCCGGCAGGTATGTACTCTTGATACACCTGCCGTAAGTGCTCTCTTATCATATCCCTAGCTCTGAGTACTTTTATGCCATTAGAATCTTCTAATTTGTTAATCATTTTATAAACTAGACTCTACCCAACTCTTTTCATTTCAATGAAGTTAAAAAAATTCTTCTATTGTTATAACATGGTTGTTAATGTAAATATGCTTAATCGTCTGAAACATTCATTCAGAATTGGTTACATCTGGTGTACAATCAAGAAGTGAGAATACACGGTTTGCTTGTTTGGTTCTCACGAGATTTAGCACGATTTCCCAGAAACATTAAATATTCCTTTTGAAACCACATTGAGATACCATCTCACGCCAGTTAGAATGGCAATCATTAAAAAATCTGGAGACAACAGATGCTGGAGATGATGTGGAGAAAAAGGAACACTTGTACACTGTTGGTGGGAGTGTAAATTAGTTCAACCATTGTGGAAGACAGTGTGGCGATTCCTCAAGGCCTTAGAAATAGAAATTCCATTTGACTCAGCAATCACATTACTGGGTATATATCCAAAAGCCTATAAATCGTTCTACTAGAAGGACACATGTACACAAATGTTCACTGCAGCACTGTTTACAATAGCAAAGACCTGGAATCAACCCAAATGCCCATTGATAATTGACCGGATTGGAAAAATGTGGCACATATACACCATGGAATATTATGTAGCAATCAGAAATGATGAGTTTGTGTCGTTTGTAGGGACATGGATGAATCTGGAAAACATCATCCTCAGCAAACTGACACAAGAACAGAAAATGAAACACCGCATATTCTCACTCATAGGTGGGTGATGAAAAATGAGAACACATGGACACAGAAAGGGGAGTACTAAACAGTGGGGTCTATTGGGGGGAAAAGGGGAGGGCCAGTGGTAGGGGGAGGTGGGGAGGGATAGCCTGGGGAGAAATGCCAAATGTGGGTGAAGGGGAGAAGAAAAGCAAAGCACACTGCTATGTGTGTACCTACGCAACTGTCTTGCATGCTCTGCTCATGTACCCCAAAACCTATAATCCAATAAAAAATTAAAAAAAAATAACTCCCAATGAAATAAAAATTAGGTGAATATGCACTCTAAAAAAAAAAATTCATTTTGAATTCTTACGACCAATAAGACCCATGATGGGCTATGGTTAGCTGTAACAACATTATACACACCTGTAAGTTCGCTTAAATTTAGAAATTTAAAGCATGTGGACTTTCGATAATTTCTTGCGATCTTTCATGAGGTAAATTCTTTTATATACAAAGGTATGATAACGTAAACACAGTGAGGCAGGATAGGGAGTCAAGGAAGCGACCACGTCCTTGGGACATAGCAGTCGTGGTGAGCATATACAATCAACACCAATAAGGCTCAGCATCCCCATTGTAGTGAAGCGCATTCAGGCAAGGCTATCTTCATTCGGGAATTTCCTCTGTGTTTCGATTTGACCTGTCCTCACACTGACCCTTTGCTCATTATAATAGTCAAAAACACATCCCGGGTGGAGAGTTAAGATACTAATGAGACCTGTGATGTATGAACGAGCACGGACAGCTACTGCAAACGTGTACCCAGAGGACCACCCTGAACATGCCTGCTAGCTACACCTTTTCCCACCTCCTTATGAATATTCATACAAGACTCCCGTAAAGGGAATTTCCCCAGTATTAACCTGTACTGTCTCATGCTTTCAAGCAGGCCACCCTGAATTCTCTCTGTCTCAGGGTATATTCCCTTTTCTACACTTAAATTTGAAAATATTATTTTTCCATTGCAATAAATTGTTCCGTGCTGCATCTCCTCTGCCGTGTGTCGCTTGGTTAAATTCTTGCACTAAGAAAACAAGAACCGAGTTCTCACAGCGGCTGTCAGCATTTCTGGTGCCGCGACACAGGTAGAGTTTTGCCTGCTGCACTGACTTTCGTTTCCTTTCACCAGTCCCAGACTACCTGCTTGCGTATCACTGCTTTTTCCAGTGTTGTTTCATTGAAGTTGTGGAGAAAAGTTGTTAAATCGCTTTGATTCTTTATGTGAATATAAGTAGCGCTCTCCTTTTGGCTGCTACTTCTGTACTATTCGTAATTATACGAACCATGTGGGTTGCCCTCAATATTCAGGCCACTCTGCTGCTTAGCGTCACATATTTCTGGCCGCATTTCAGACTCAGGACGTTTGTTGTTGCTCTGCAAATAGCTGACTGCCACTTAGTGGCTACCGTGATTTATTTTCTAATCTGGTTTTCTGTTTATAAAACGTTCTGTTTCTAGGGCCACGTTAAGAGTCCCTATCCCTCCAGGCTTTATGCATTTTCATACTCCTTCAGATTGTCCTTCAACAAACTTTCTATGCTGCAAAAGAGAGGTGCAGTCATGTAGATGCCTGGTTGCAGGGACTGCATCCAGGTATTCTATGTATTATAATCGGGCATCACAAATGGTAAACCAGTAAGGTAGGGAAATTCTTGTCCGTGAGACATCTGGGCCCCCAGCTGGCAGTGGGGGCCACCTCAGTTGAGCCTGGAGATGTCCAGTTCTGGGGAGACCTAGGATGACGCATGGCAAACACCTGTGACCTCCTAGGGCCTCAGTCACATGGGAATTCAAGCAAGTGCCCTGTACCACTTTGTGGTCTAGATTGGCTCATGGGGACACCCACAACCTCCTGGACTTTGGTATATGTGTCTGTCATTGAATGATTCTCTTGGTTCCCTGGGACCCATCTCCCCTACTTACACTAAAAATATCCCTGGGCTGTATGTTTTAAAAACCTGAATGCCATTTGGTTAGGTGAGCTAAAAAACAAAAAACAAACAAACAAAAAACTTACCTTGTTTTCTAACACTGTTTGGCCTGGATACAATTCAGCTAACAATGAAAAAGGGCCAGAGAATTGAAATGTGAACTTCAACACTGTCCTACAGCTTGATCTTTTCTGTGCAAATCAGGAAAGTGGTCTGATGTTCCCTACGTGCAAGTCTTCATGGCCTTAGAACAGAACCCAGCTCTATGCAGCACCCGTGGACTTAAACCCAGTAAGACAGAAAACCACGCAGATGCACTAGGAGATCATCTTTTATTAAGGGAAAGGGACCCCAGGGCCCACGGTCCAACACCAGCTGCACATAGGGGCCCTCAGGGGCCCACACCTCCTTCTGAGTCCCCAGCACACCCATCCTATCCGAGTCTTGTGTAGAATGTAATACCATTTCAACCCCCGTCTTATGCTCCTCTTTATTCTCCTTTGCCTTGTACAGTAAGAACTAGCCCAGTTGGAATAACCTGCAGTGGGACTTCATACCATCCAGGGCCAGAGATACTGCTCCCTTTACAGGAAGTCTAAATGAAGAAGGGACCATTAGAGTGCATGTTCCATTCTCAGTGAATGTTCTAATCCAGTGCAAGCAAAACCTCAGCCGGTTCTCGGAGGAACCCAGTGCATTGACCGTCACATTCAAGGCTCTCATTTTGGCCTCTGACTTAACGTGGAAGGGTATACAAGTTGTCCTTTCCCTTGCCGCACTCCACAGAAACAGCAGAGAGTCTGATTAGCCAGTCGGAGATACATGAATAGCAGGGCAGGTGACCAGCCGGCTACCCATGAAGGGGAAGCTATTGCTGATCTCTCCCAGGACCCAGACTGGAATTACAACAGGTCTGGAGGAATAAAGAATAGGGACGGACTCCACGGTCTAGTGCCTCCTGGCAGGGTCAGACGATGTCTTACAAAACCTGTGAACAATGAGAAAGTCGAAGCACAGGGAAAAGGTGAAAACCCTGCCCTCTTTCAGGGGTGCGTAGAGGAGGCCTCCCGAAAGTATGCTAACCTAGACCCTGACTCTGCTCAAGGCCAAGTGTTACCAAGACCCAACTTGATTAGCCAGTCTACCCCAGATCTCAGGAGAAAACCACAGAAATTATAATTAGGGCCACAAACGCCTATGTCTCAATTGATAGAAGTGGCTTTTTGAGTATTTCATAATAGGAATCTGGCTGAGGAGGAAGGCAGAGTCCGGTGCAAGAACAGGTGAGATGAGGCCCAGGCTAAAATGATAGCTCTTTCTGTCAGTAGTGACCTGCAACCTCCAAGTCATCCCCAGGAACCTCAAAGCTTGGAAACCGATCACCATCAGGGTAACAGCCATCAAGGAGCCTGCCTTCAATCCAAGCAATCAGAGCACCAGGACAGAAAGTGCACACAGCTGCCCCTGGGCCATGCCCAGTCTGTAAACAAGACAGCCACTGGGGAACGAATTTCCCTTCGTCCCGAAGGGGAAAGTGGGCATCCTCCCTCGAGATGGCACTAAGTCAAGACTGAGGGGGCCCAGGGATCCAGACAGCCCCCACTGAAGGGAGCATTCCAGTCCCCAATCTGGAACCCTGGCTGACCCTTGATGTGGCAGGTAAGAACACAGATTTTTTAAACGATAATCCGGCCTCCTACTGTGTATTAACTTCTCATGCTGGGCCACTTACCTCCAAAGGTTGTACTATAACTGGGGTCAATAATCTACCCCGTTCTTACTATTTTAATGCCTTACTCACATGTCAGTATAGACATCAGTTGATGGCACACTCTTTCTTACTTATGCCTGAGTGTCCTGCCCTGCTCTTAGGCAGAGAATTATTAAATGACATAGAGGCCATCATACCACTCAAAGGCACCAGTCCCTCCCAAACGGTCCTCACTGTAGGGCCAACAGATCACCTCTCTATGTCTGTCAATCTCAGAACGAGTAAACCCTGCATCCGGAACGACAGGGTGCTCACAAGATCCCTTTGGGCTCAACCTGTGGTCATTAAACCATAGGACCCCAATAGGTACCCAAACAAAAAGAAATATTCCCTAATGTTAGAAGCAAAGAAAGGATTGGAGCCCTAAATTTCTAGATTCTTACAACATGGTTACAAGCGTCCTGACAATCTCCCTGTAATACTCCCATTCTATCAGTCACAAAACCAAATGGGGAATATTAACCGGCACAAAACTTGAGAATCATAAACGAGGCAGGAACCCTCTTCATCCCTTAGCAGAGAAGTCTTATACCTTGTGAACCAAATTCCGGGACATTGCCAATGGTTTAATGTACTAGACATTAAAGATGTCGTATTCTTTTTATCCCAGTGCACCTGTCCTTTCAGTTTCTATTTGCCTTTGAGTGGACAGATCCAAATACACGGAACACGCACAGTACACCCGGGCGTTATAGCTCCTGGGCTTTCAAGATAGCCCTCATCTATTTGCACTAGCCCGAGGCAAAGATCTTTGAAAGTTACCGCTTAGGGAAGGCACTGTCCTACACTATGCAGATACCATCTTAATGTGTAGCCCTGCTGAGGAAACATCTGACAAGAATACCATCACAGTCTTACATTTTCTTGGAACAAGCAGATATAAAGTTTCAAATAACAAGGCACAATTAACCAAACAAAGAGTAACTTACTGAGGGTATATTATAATCCCTGGGATAAGGCGGCTCTCAGGAAAAAGCAAACAGGCCACACTAGAGTTGCCTAGCTCCCAAACCAAGAGACAACGCAGAACTTTGCTTGCAATGTATGGTCCTGTAGAATCCTGATTCCTGGATTT
Organism: Callithrix jacchus; assembly: GCF_049354715.1. NCBI lineage: Eukaryota > Metazoa > Chordata > Mammalia > Primates > Cebidae > Callithrix > Callithrix jacchus. Next base: position 131,594,439 of record NC_133524.1, on the reverse strand, counting down.
GGACTAACGGCTCATCCTCGCTCTGAGATCACTAAAGGGCCCGACACCGATCTTACAACGGGAAGAAGAACGAACGAGGGCATTTCAAGACATTACCAAAGGCCCTTATTGAGGTTCCTGCCCTGGAAATTCCCGACTTGGAACATCCAGGCACTTTATATGGGGCAGAGAAACAGGACCTCCTCACCAAAAACTGGGAGAACCACCTGATCCAGTTGGCTACGTTTCAAAGCACATGACTTCATGGCCTGTGGATAGCCTGGTTGCCCTAGGACAATCGCAGCCACTGCCATTCTAGTGGAGGAAGCCCTAAAGCTGACTTTTAGACACACCTTAGAGGTCCTCATCCCCCATCAAGTGCAGCTAGTTTTAGAAACTCCTCGGTCACACTGCGCAATGGAAGGGCTGGCAGGGAAGTTAGGAGGTCAGCCACGGAAGCTGTAGCCCAGCTGGCCTTCTTCCTCTCTACCCATTCCCTTTATTTCTTATTTTTTTATTTTTATTTTTTTTGAGATGGAGTCTTGCTCTGTGGCTTAGGCTGGAGTACAGTGGCGCACTCTTAGCTCACTGCAATCTGTACCTCTCTCACTCAAGCAATTCTCCTGCCTCAGCCTCCGGAGTAGCTGGTATTACAGGCTCATGCCACCACACCTGTCTAATCTTTGTATTTTCAGTAAAGACGGGGTTTCGCCACATCGGCCAGGCTGGTCTTGGGCTCCTGACCACAAGTGATCGGCTGACCTTAGCCTCCCAAAGTGGTGAAATGGACAAATGCGAGTTACCAGGCTTGGCTCCATTCTTCTGATATAAATAGATCCTATACTATAGAAAACAAGCATGGGCTCAAGAAAATCAGAAGACCCTGAATCCTGAGGGTTGGAGGTTCATAGATTTGCAGCTCTTGCTAATGCCACCCATGAAAAATTGTTAGAAATGTACATAATTCCCTCCATGTGGGGCAGGACGCTATGACCACCTGGATGGACCATGTGCTTACAGGTAAAGGCCTGGCGACCACAATAAGAAGGTGACTCCGGCCTGTGAACTTTGCTCTCAAAATTGCCATGTGGGCAGACAAAACAGGTCCCCTCCTCTATTAACCTCAAAACAGGTCCCCTCCTCTATTAACCTCAGTCCAGTGGTGAGGAACCTATTCTGGTGAGGACTGGCAAATTCACTGCACCCAAAGGCCCTCCTTCCAGGTTTTAAAATACCTTTTAGTTTCTGTAGACGCCTTTACTGAATGGGTAGAAGCTTTCCCCACCAGAACAGAGAAAGCTACAGGAGTGGCCAAGGCACTGCCGAGAGTTCATAACAGGATTTGGCCTCCCCTGCTCCTTCCAGAGTGACGGAGGGCCCTGTTTTCTTGTAACTGTGACCCAAGAGACAGCACAAGCTTTGGAAATTAAACTTCATCTCCACTCCTCATGGAGTCCACACTCCTCACGCAAAGTTAATAGGACTAATCAAACTTTAAGGCAGACCCTGGCGAAACCGTGCCAGGGAACTTCTGGACCTTGGTACACTCTGTTGCCTATAGCCCTCATGAGAATACGAGTGGCACCCAAGGAAAAGAGAAAACTTGGTCCGTTTGAAAAGACTTCTGGGAGACCCTTCCTGACCTTAGACCTGTTAATCAAACCAGAAACCCAGTCTAATACACAATATATTCAAAATCTAAGCCAGGGCTCAGGCGCGGTGATTCACAGCTGCACTCTCGTCACTTTGGGAGACCGAGGTGGGCAGATCACTGGAGGTCAGTGGTTCCGGACCAGTCTGGCCAACATGGCGAAACCCCCAAAATACAAAAATGACCCAGGCATGGAGGCGTCGGCCTTTAATCCCAGCTACTTGGGTGGCTGAGCCAGGAGAGTTGCTTGAACCCGAGAGGCGAAGGTTGCAGTGAGCCGAGACTGGACCACTGCACTCCCGCCTGGGCGACAGAATGACACTCTGCTGCCTAAAAACAAACAAACAAACAAACAAACAAACAAACAAACAAACAAACAAAACTGCTGTCTTAGGAAAAAAATCTAAGCTCTATACAGCAGGCTATCCAGGAATATAGCGATGCGGTGCTGCCCTCATGTGGACAAGTGGAAGGCATCCCCACGATCATACCTGTAGACGGGGTTCTATTGAAAACTTGGAAGGAAGGCAACCAGGCTGATCAACTTTTCTTTGTTCGTTTGTTTGATTTTTACTTCTTTTAAAATGACAGGGGCCCTAGTAAGTACTACTAACCACCCCGATGGCGGTCAAGCTGCAAGGAATAGCCAATAGGGTTCACATGGCCAGAATTAAAGGTTGCAGTACACATTTACGGGAACCAGAGGGAGCTACTAATGACACCTGCCAGGCCATAGAGGCTCTAAAGCTTCTGTTCAAGAACACAATTCCAGATAAAGCCAATCTGGAAGACAAGCAATATCTCATCTTTGTTTTCTTAGCACTGCCTGCCATACTCTAATGGCTTTTAGAGATAGTGGCCTGTGTGCTGGGGAAGTAATTAACCACAGTGTTCGTCTATTAAACAACTCACCCCTGGGCACAGCGGCTCGGCCCATAATCCCAGCACTTGGGGAGACTGAGGCAGGTGGATCACCGGAGGTCAGGAATTTTGAAACCAGCCTGACCAACATGGTGAAACGCTGTCTCGATTAAAAACACAAAATCAGCCAGGCGTGGTGGTGCATGCCTGTAATCCCAGCCACGTCAAAGGCTGAGGTACGAGAATCACTTGAACCCAGGAGGCAGAGGTTGCAGTGAGGCGAGATTATACCACTGCACTCCAGCCTTGGCAACAAGAGCAGAATTGCATGTCAAAAATAAAATTTTGAAAAAATAAACTTAACCTTGTTGACTTTGGTTCACTACCAAAAGTTGGGGATATGCCAGACCTGGGCCCTTAGAAGACTGGCCTGGCATCCCAGCACATCTCCAGGGACAAACTCACTGGGCCAAAGAATGGGGATGTCAGGCCCGACGGTCAATGCAAAGGGATTTTATTCGGTCAGGTCCTGAGTTCCTTATCAACAGCAGTTCAAATGTCCCAAACAGAAAAAAAAAAAATGCTTTCTTACATAACTTTTATTCACAGCAATTCCCTTTCTGCCTTTACAATAATTATGCCAGTGCTGTCACTTTCATGGAATTCCAAGAGAGACAGTGTAGCTGATACTTTGTCGCTGGGTCACCTATCTGCGTCAATACCTCTGCAGGAACTAAACTAATAAGTGGACACCTCACCCAGGAAACCAGTTCTTTGCTCTATTTCCTATCAATAAAGCTACAACCTCTAGATTTCGCTGAGGCCATCCTCTCACAGAAACCCCTTATTCACCTGATCTCAATATATGTCCCAGGGACTGTCAACATATCCTATCGAAAGATAACTATGCCTTGTGGTCAAACCCTAAAGGAGGAGCTTTAATTAAAGAACTTATTAATGCCACTGCCCAACTCCAGCATTCAGTTTTGGACCCAGTAACCACTACCAACTTGGCTGCACATAACCTTTCACTTACAGGCCACAAAACAGGAGACCCCTTTTATAGACCCTCCACTGCTTTCACCAGAGTAATGCAAAATATTTTGCAGCAGAAATTTCACCACCACAAGGAATGTTTGTGGTTTGTGGTACATCTGGGGTATATGAAATATTGTGATACAGACAACAATGTGTAATAAACACATCAAGGTAAATGGGGCATCTATCACCTCAAGCTTTTATCTTTTGTGTTACAGATAATCCAATTATACTCTTGCTATTTTTAATGTACAATTATATTATTACTGACTGTAGTCACCCTGTCATGCTATCAAATCGTTTTGTACGTATTAATCATCTGCACTTCCCCCCACCCCCACTAACCTTCCCAGCCTCTGGCAGTCATCCATTCCACTCTCTATCTCCAGTAGTTCAGTTGTTTAAAATTTCTGCTCCCACCAATAAGTGAGAACATGCGAAGTTTGTCTTTTTGTGCCTGGCTTATTCCACTTAACGTAATGACCTTCAGTTCCATCCATGTTGTTGCACAAGACTGAATCTCATTCTTTTCTATGGCCGAACAGCACTCCTTTGTGTATATGTACCGCGTTTTCCTTACCCATTCATCTGTTGGTGGACACTTAGGTTGCTTCCAAAGCTTGGCTACTGTGGACGGTGCTGCAATGAACACAGGAGTGCAGATATCTCTGCGGTATACTGACTTCCTTTCTCTTGGGACTATACCCAGCAGTGGGATTACTGGATCATATGATTGCTCCATGTTCAGGTTTTCGAGGAACCTCCAAACTGTTCTTCATAGTTGTCATAGTAAATTATATTCTCAACAAGAGTGTATGAAGCTTCCCTTTTCTTCACACCCTCGCCAGCATTTGTTATTGCCTGGCTAGACTACCCCTTACCATGCAGGTGCATTTCTGTCTCCATGCTGACTGTTACTTCATCCTTCTATCTCCCACAGTGCTTCCTACAGCATAGGTTCTTTGGCTCTCTTTTGGTTAATGACACGTCTCTTTCTTTTCAGGTATATGAGAGGAGACTTAATTCCGCACCTTGAAAAGAGACTGGAAGAAATGACATCTGGCTACTTGTCCAAGAAGGAACATCAGACCCTAAATGCATAATCTCTTTAATGATTGAGGAGGAAAGAGGATCAAACTGCTCTTTCCTACAATCGAGCAGGATATGGCTGAGGCCTCCTAGCATGTGTTAGTGAATAAAATGGCCTCCCAGAGGCTAAGAAATTTCTGTCAGTAAACGTTGGTCTTTTTCCCTAAGCATTTCATTTGAAAGGATAACTTATTTGTTGGTTTGTTGATTTTCCCACCTGTGCTGGCAGACATGATTAACCCATCATTTACATACTATTACAGTCGTGGTTTCTGCAGCAGCCCACATTGTTGTAGCTGGTATTTATAACTGCCTTCTTTCACTCCCCATTTCTCATTCCCTTTGCCTTGAGATGCCATGTCAGCTGCTCATGGTGCTCGGTCTGGCAGGATGACTCAAACCTTCATTACTGAACAGTCTGAACCATTAGATGTCCTGCCTAGATGGCGTTGCTGTAATTTTTCATTAACTCTGATCATAAAACACAGGAGTACTAAGAAGCTCTCTAGATATGTCAGGCATAGTGTTCCTTAGCCCCTGGTCTAGTAGGAACCCAATATCCGTTTTTGTTTGTTTTGTTTTTGTTTTTTACTTTCCATCAGCCGAGCCAGTAGTGGATCCCCTCAAGCCAGTCTCTTAGTTCAGATGAATGAAGAGTTCAAAGTGGTCAGCTTGTAGACACAACTTCCATTTCAATGGAATCATTTTTGGTTCCCCTGTTGAAAAAATTTCTCAATTCGTAACTAATACCTCTAGTCCCGCAGAGACGAAAGTTTGCTTCTTGATATCAAAGTTTGGTTTTGGAGCACAAGAAGCAAAATTTTGCTACTAGATACCCAGGAGTAACAGTGAGAGAGGCCTGCATATTGCCTCCTTCATTCCTGAGGGCATAGATGTAGCTATAGGAAAAATAGTTCCATATACTTGATGCTGCGATACAGCATTGCCAAGCCCCCAAGGCACTGCCGGGAAGGCATTCCTACATCTCAGGTTTTAAAAGATCATTGCACTCTACTATTGAGCCAACCATTTCAGCATGGGGAAGAACATCAGGAGACTCGTGTAATGCATTAGTATGATCTCATTGCCATATTCATTTCCTGTAAAGTGAGTTGCATGTTTAAAACTGGTGCAGTATGGGATACCACGATAGTTGATACAGCCTTTCGTTACAGCCTTTCCTAATACCACAGTGTTGGTTTTCTTGAAGCGCCGTGGGTAGGAATGAAAATCCTTATGCAGAAGAAGAGTCTGTTTGAGGAAGATCAAAGTGATGCCCCTTTACCTGTGGAAGCAGACCAAAGTAATCAGCGTGCCACCTGGAAGCTGACTGACCAGTCTGGGACATGGTGCAATACTGGGGAATCAGCATTGGTCTCTGCAGCTAGCAGGTGGAATAGTCAGCAGTTACTGTAGTGAGGTGGACCTGGTAAATGAAAGTTAGTGTTGCCAAGCCCATGAACAACCTCTGTCTCAGCCACCATAGTCATGATGCGCCATGACTGCTTAAAAGATAGCGGGGTGCACCTAAGGAGGTATGGATGTGGGTCAAGTAGCTTACTGTGGCCTCGGCGAAGACCACAAGTATATGGGTACCTCAGTTCTACAACTTTAAGAAGTTAGACCTGCCAGTAACACAAATGAGCTTGAAAAGAGTTTCTCTCTGAGTCTTCAATTAGTCACCAGCCTGGTTGATACCTTAACTTTGATTTTGTGAGACCCTAAGCAGAGAATCATATCCAGACAGCCTGGATTTCTGATCTACAGAACTGCTTATATATTTGCATTGTTCTAAGCTGCTAAATGGGGGATGATTTCTTTTGCCGCAGTAACAAACTAATACATGTGGTGCCTGCATATTCGGAAGTAACAAATGAAAATCAGTTATGATGTTTTTTATTATCTAGTCTACTGGTCACAGGGCACTACACATGAGACCACCGGTGTAGGATGAGAGAATTTTCTCTTTTTTCTGGGCCCAATCCATGCTAACAGGGTTTGTCACTTGTCAGTGGGTCACGGTACTGAACAACATTGAGGAATGTGCTAAAACAAGCACCTATTACAAAAAAAAACAAACCCAAAACTTAACCTTGTTGACTTTGCGTAACTACCAAAACTGGGGATATGCCAGACCTGGATCCTTAGAAGACTGGCCTGGCATCCCAGCACATCTCCAGGGGCAAACTCACTGGACCAAAGAATGGGGATGTCAGGCCCAACAGTCAATACCAAGGGATTTTGTTGCATCAAGTCATGGGTTCCTTAAGTTCCTCCTCTTAATTATCAACAGTAGTTCAAATGTCCCAAAAGGAAAAAGTGCTTTCCTACATACCTTTTATCCAGAGCAGTTCCCCTTCTGCCTTTACAGTAATCATGCCAGTGCTGCCACTTTCGTAGAACTCCAGGACAGACAGTGTAGCTGAAACTTTGTCACCGGGTCACCTATCTGAGTCAATGCATCTGCAGGAACTAAACTAATAAGTGGACACCTCACCCAGGAAACCAATTTTTTTGCTCTATGATGTCCCTGGACCGGCACCACCTCTATTTCCTGTCAACAAAGCTACAACCTCTAGGTTTTGCTGAGGCCATCCTTGCATGAAAAGCCCTTGTTCGCCCCATCTCAACGTATCCCCCAGGGACTGTCAACATAGCCTGTCTAGAGATAACTCTGCCTGTGGTCCAACCCTAAAAGGGGAAGTCCATTGAAAGATCTTACTAATGCCGCCACCGAACTCTACCATTCATTAACGGGTCCAGTAACCACTGCCGACTTAGCGGCACAGAAACTTTCAATTATACGCCAGAAAACGGGAGACCCCTTTTATCGGCCCTCCACTGCTTTCACCACTTTAATGCAAAATACTTTTGCAGCAGAAATTTCAGCATCAAACAAATTTTGGGGGTTTGAGGATCTTCAGCATATCTACAATTACCCACTGTGGAAGGGGCGATGCTCTATCACTTACGTTTCCCTTATCTAACTTTCACATGGGCTAACACGTCTCTCCCTTTCCCCGTGTACCAGCGTAGCAAGATTCAGCTAACAGCAAGACCCTGTATTCCCTTAAGTTTACTACTGCCCTCTCTATGGGGATTATCATGGTCAGCTACGGGAGGTAGAGCCTCGACATCCAGCATAACCGGTTTGAGGAGATGACGGTGGCCCTCCCACGAACGGCAGAGGGCCTCCCTACACTTCAACAGCAGCTGGACTCCCTAGCCATTATAGTCCGACAAAACCGAAAAGCCTTCAATCTTCTCACAGACGGTCAAAGACACACGTTGGTATGTGAGAGATGAATGCTCTTTTTACATCAATCAGTCTGGTTTAGCCCAAGAAAATATCAGAAATGTCATCACCCAGGCAAACGAAATGAACACTTTAGGAACTTCCATGGGAACTGGAAGCATTAGCTATTGTCTGCTCTGCTCCCTTTAACATTGCCAGTCGTTAACATACTTTTAGCTTTGACTTTTGGTCCCAGTGTGTTTAAAATGCTGATTTCTTACTCTCTTGCTTACAGCTTCTCCAGGTCCATATGATGGTCTTGCAAGGCTTTCAACCTTGGGTTGCTAATGAGCTATCTCATGTCTTGCCCACCAGTCCAGTGAAACATGTGGTTCCCACCCTGTAGGATCAGGCAGGAAGAGACGTTAGGGCCCAGGCTAGGCAGGGAGAATGCTCAACTCAGCAGGAAACAGCGTTAGAAGAACATTAATCGACCTAAAACAACACACGTGTATTATCCACAGTTCTGCAAGTCAAGACCAGGAAGGCTCAACCGGCCTCTCTGCTGAGTCTCTCCCAAGGCCAACTCTAAATGGGCCGGCTGGGTGCTAATGTGGAGATTGTGGAATAATCCACTTCCGAGCTTATTCAGGTTATTGCTCATTCGGATCTAGTTCCTTAAGGTGGTACGAGTGTGGTTCCCATGTTTTGGTTGGCTGTCATCCAGGGACTGCTTTAAACGCTTAGAGCCACCCTATACCTTCTCGGGAGCACTGCTTTATCCTCAAAGAGGGCCTGCTGTGTCACATCCTTCTTGTGCTTTGACTCTCTTAGCTCTTCTTCTGCTCCTGTGTGATGAAAATGCTCTACTTTTCAAGGATTCCACTGCCAGGTCTGGCCCAGCCACACCACACTCATGTCTCAAGGTTAACTGACTTGACACCTTAATTCTCCGGCAAAATCCCACCATAGCAGTATTAGGATTAGTGCTTGTTTGAGTATCCGGGAGATGGGAATCTGGGGAATCAGACTACAGCTGTCTCAGTCAGCTCCAGCTGCTATCACAGAATACCACAGACTGGGTGGCTTCATCACCAGGCATTTCTTTCTCATCGTTCTGGAGGTTAGAAGTCCAAGATCAGGATGCCAGCGTGCTCAAATTCTGGTGGGGGTCCTCTTCCTGGCTTGTAGTCAGCCACTTTGCTATATCCTTACATTTTGAAGAGGCATGGAAGAACAAATTCTCTTTTCTCTAATTAGAAGGGTGTTAATCTCATCATAGGGACCCAACCATCATGACCACATCTAAACCTAATGACCTCCCAAACAGTCTACCTCCAAATATCATCCCATTGGGATTTAGGGTTTCATCGTATGAATTCTCAGAGGTCACACATATTCAGTCCGTTCATAATGCCTGCCAACCACGCAAGACAGAAGTGGGCAGCAGCATTACGACAGGACCAACTGGGATAGCCCTGAAGGACAGTAGAGAAGGGAAATCCTCCCAGAGGAAAGAACGTTGAGCGGTGCTCCTGTGTGGAGGAGAGATGGCCAGACTTTTAAGTGTGTATCCTTGTACAGGCTGTGTCTCATTTATTGGCCGAATGATTAGGGACTTTGAGGACACATGATTGAAAATCTGTGACAAGGAGGTCTGGGGAAAAATATGTGGACAGACCTGTCAGAGTGGACTTCCAATGTGAAGATATTTGAGTCTCATGAGAGTTCTCACCAAAGGGTAACCTCAGCAGAGCAGAAGTTTAATAATCTGAAGGATAAGGTACCTATTATCTAGATATTAATCAGCCTCTCTCCCCAACACTTGTGTCACAGCCTCATGAGCTCACAAAGTGGCCAAAGTGACAGGGATAGAGATTATGCTTCAGAGGCATGGACTTCCACTCACCAAGGCCAACCTGGCTACAGTCGATAGAGACATCAGACAGCCAAGGGTCCCTGGCTAAACTCCACTTTCAAGCCTAAAACGGCCTGAAGGTTGAAAAACCAGACTGCTGGTCCTGAATGAAACCCACAACCCAGAAAAAGAATTGTCACTGTTTGCTTGCCCTTTCCCAACTGAGTCTTTCTCATTAATGCTGCCGGGTACCCGGGGGAAGAGGGTAGAGCCATGGGAAAGTTGTGTCTCGTGCAGGAGTGGCAATGGGGAGCCTGGTCTCTTCGGTTTCTGTGTGATGGCACAGAAACAATCTGGGAGGTGGGGGCCTGTTAGCAGGATTCCCTCTCGCTTTGCTGAGAGTTCCTTCCTCCCTAATTTTCCTTTTCAACCGACACATTCCCCTCCTCACCCTGTAATGTGTGCGTGAACTTAATCTTTCCTGGTCATGTGACAAGAACTCAGTTTCAGCTGAACTAAGGAACAAAATTCTGTAACATAGTCATTGCTGAGTGTACAATCTGCCAGAAACAGAGAGCAACACTGAGTCTCTTATATGGCACCTGTCTCCAGGGTGATCAGCTAGCCACCAGATGGCAGGTGCTTACATTGGACCACTTTCAATATAGAAGGGACAGGGCTGTGTTCTTACTCAAATAGACACATATACTGACTATGGATCTTCATTTCCACCCACAGTAATTTGAGAAAATCAACATTTGTGCAGTTAGAAAAAACGCCTTATTTACCACCAGGGTATTCCACACAAGGCACTCACAGATAATAAAGTGTAGCGATGGGCCCACCCTCATAGGAATTCACTGGTCTTAATATTTATATTCCCTTATCCTCCATCAGCTTTTTTTTAAGGTGGTACTGTCTTACCCACACTGGCCTTGAACTCCAAATCAGGCTCCCGAACTGTCCCACATTATCTGAAGATGACTGGATCAACAGAACTGTGCAATGGACTTGTGGAACTCAGTTATAGTGCAAGCTAGGTGGCAATGTCTTGCAGATCTGAGAAATCACTTAGGAAGCAGTGTTTGCTGTATATTTGCATCCAACACAGTTTGCTTTCTTTCCCATAGTCAGGATTCTTGGTCCTAGATTCAAGGGGTATAACTGGGGGTGTCTCTACTCATACTCTATACCCCAGTGACCCACTAGCAAAAACGTTTCCTATTCTCCTGACGTTAGGCTCTGCTGAACTAGAAGTCTTATTTCCAAAGGAAGAAATGCTTTCACCAAGGGACACAACAGTGATTCCATTGAAAAGACATTCATACTGCCAGCTGGCCATTTTGGTCTCTTCATCACTTTCCATCTAGAGGCAAAGGAGGGGGTCATCCACTGGCTTGGGATGATGAACCTGACGATCAAAGGGGGATTAGTTGCACTACACCAGGAGCTAAAAAGGAGTATGTCTGCTGTGTCTAGAGAGCTTCTTAGTCCTCCCATGTTTTCTGATTACACTTAATGGAAAAGTACAGCAACCCAATCCAGGCAGGTATCTAATGGTCCTTCAGACTGTTCAGTGATGAAGGTTTGAGTCAACCTGCCAGGTCAAGCACCATGACCAGATGACATACTATCTCAGGGCAAAGGGAATGAAAAATGGGTAGTGAACGAAGGCAGTTATAAATACCGGCTACAACTATGCAGAAACCATGACCGTAATACTAAATACATTGGTGATTTATCAACTCGTATCCCTCCTCAGGTGGAAGAATAAACCAACAAACAAACCACAAAAGTCTAGCTTTTACTAACAGAAATTTATTAAATTTCAAAAGCTCCATCTTTTCTTAGCTTCAGGAAGGGAATTTTCTTCACTTCAAAATTACAGGAAGCTTCAGCAATGACCTACTCCACTTTACAGCACATATCCTTGTTTCTCCTTGGTATTTGCATTAACACAATTATTTTTTCTCATGTGCTTAACTTTGCTGAGATGGCAGTGGGAATCTACTCTTTTAGCACCTTCTTGAGTTGCTGAATTAAGGCAAAATTTTTAAGCCTGAAATGAAAGAGGTATTCCATTAACCAGAGGATACCCACGGCATCTGTGATATGTAAGAGGTAGTAGTGGATACAAAACAGACTTTACAATGTACATGCAGATAGAAAATGCATGCTCATGGAAAATACAAACTAGAAAATGACCAAGTGAGTCACCTGAGGGCCCACACCCACTCCCAGATTATCATAAATTTGGAAGGCTCCATGGCATTGGAAAAAGGGGTTAGAATAAGAAAATATCAACCTAAATGCTTGGGGAAATAGCATGAACTATGACTGAGGGCCAGGGATTAGGAAGAACAAGGCATGATTTCTTCCTGCTCCTGTCCCAAACTGGGCACAAGTGCTTAAAACAATAGAAGAGTTTTCTTTTGGCACCCACCTTGCTGCTTCCTTAATGGCAAATTTAACAAGTTGTTTCTTGACTTCCATAGATCCTTGTACTTCATCAAGCAAAATGAAAATTCTTTCATAATCTGAAGGTATTAAAAAGTTAGTATTTCTAAAATTATGAAAATGAAATATACTTCAATCTCATTGCATCCACTACCGCAGTATACATTTTTTATGGGCTACAATGTTACACAGTGTTTGTGTTTTGAATGCTTAAATCACATCAGTATATTACTAAGGAAACTATTGTGAACACTAACAAAGAAAAACACCTAAGCAGATGTATTTGAAATTTTCAGTGAAATTAAATAGAAGCCCTGCTAAATTACAGACAGATCCAATTTAGCCAAACGATGAGCTCAAGGGGAAGCATAATTGTGTTCTAAATCATAGAATGGGAGACTTCTCAGGCTTTCATTGATAGACATTCTTGCACTACTTACTTCGCCCACACCTTCGAACTTCTTTCATCAATTGATGTTTTATATCATCATTAACTTTCTTTGCCATAGCAGGAGATATTCGTGCTGTATTTGGCACAGTTTCCACCGGAGACCTTGCTGTGACTGGTGAATCACCTGCAGAGACACGGTAGTTTTGGGCTCCTACCACAAATTCGTTACTATCAGGTTTGTAAAGCAGCTTATCTTTGCTGAGACTAGTGCAGTTGTAAGACAAAGAATCTAATGTGTTGGGTTGCATACAATCTCCTGTCATATTTATAAGCTCTGGGGGAGCAGAATCTGACAGGAAGCCATCAGGTGGGGTCTGACCATTTTCTATCTCCTTCTGGATATCATGAATGACAGTAGCATCTGGAATCCAAATGGAAAAATTGAGCTGCGAGGTAAGTGCATTATGTCACTCCCACAGGTATATCCCTCGGAGGCTCAGTTTCGAGGAAGTTATGTCAGAAAGCAGGAGGATATACAAGGTGGCGATACCAGACCCCTCGGACTGAGCTCAAAAAAGACAATACAACAAAACCACCTGCTTCCCTGCTGGACACTATGCATGCATACAGAAACCAAGTAGGACAGTACAACCAATACACAAACATACACGGATCCCTGCTACTCCTGGATGAAGCACCAGCTCCTGACAGATTACTACGCCCTGGTGGAACCGCTGATGAGGAGTTATCAGGTGCTTGTTGGCCATTATTCGTCTTCTTCTCATGGACATTGTGAGAGATGGTGGCATCTGGAAAAAAAATGAAGAGGCCGAGCTGTGAGGTTAAGTGCATAATGAGAGCCCCACAGGTATATCCCGCTCATGCTCAGTTTCTAGAAAATTATCCCATAAAGCATGAGTATATACCAGGTGGCAACCAGAGAACCCTGAAATTGAGGCAAGAAAAGATAATACAACAAAACCACCTTCTTCCCTTGATGACACTATGCCCGCATATGGAAATCAAGTAGGACACAACTTATAAGGAAACATACACAGATCCCTGGTACTCATGGCTACGATGCTAGCCCCTGTCATATTAGGAAGTCCTGATGGAAGAGTTGACAAGAAGTTTTGAGTTGCTGGTTGGCCGTTTTTTATCTTCTCTTCATGGACATTGTGAGTGATGGAAGCATCTGGAAATCAAGTGAGGAGGAGGAGGTGTGAGGTATGTGCATTATGTGAAGCCCCAGGTATATTCCACTGAGGCTAAGTTTCAAGGAAATTATGCCATAAAGCAGGAGATGATGTGCCAGGTGACGATCTGAAAACCCTCAAACTAAGCTAACAAAAGATAATACAACAAAACCACCTTCTTCTCTTTATGACACTATGCATTCATATGGAAACCAAGTAGGAAGTACAACTAGTAAACAGATCCCTCGTAGTCTTGGCTATGATACCAGCTCCTGCCAAATTATTAAGCCCTGGTGTAACAGTGGGCAGGAAGTTATCAGGTGCTAGTTGGCTGTTTTTTATCTTCTTTTCACCGACATTGTGAGTGATGGTAGCATGTGGAAACCAAATGAGTTGTGAGAAAAATACATGATGTCAACCCTACGGGTATATTCCCGATGCTCAGTTTCTAGGAAATCATTGCATAAAGCAAGAGGACAGGCCAGGTGGTGATCTGAAAACCCTAAATTCAGGTCACAAAAGATAATACAACAAAATTGCCTCCTCCCTTTCATGACACCATGCATGCATGTGGAAACCAAGGAGGACAATCCAACTTATAAGCTAACATATACAGATCATTGCTACTCATGGTTGGAATACCAGCGTTTGCCATGTTAATAAGCCCTGGTGGAACAGCTGACAAAATATTATCAGGTGCTTGTTGGCCATTTTCCATCTTCTCTTCACGGACATTATGAGTGACAGTAGCAACTGGAAACCGAGAGAAGACGTCAAGCTGTGAGGTCAGTGCATAACAACAACCCTGCAGGTATATCCCTCTGATGCTCAGTTTTTAGAACATGATCTCATTAAGCAGAAGGATATACCAGGTGGCTATCTGAGACCTCCCAAAATGAGCTCACAAAAGATAATATAATAAAACGACCTTGTTTGATGTATGACCCTGCATGATTATGGAAACCAAGTAGGAAACCAAGCAGAAACAACCAGGAAACATACACTGAGCCCTGGTACTCATGGGTGGAGTACCAGCTCCTGATACATTAATAAGCCCTGGTGTAATGGATGACAAGAAGTTCTCAGGTGCTCTTTGACCATTGTTCATCTTCTCTCCATGGACATTGTGAGTGACTGCAGCATCTGGAAACCAAAGAACGTGGTTTTGCTGAGAGGTAAGTGCATTATGTCAACTACATAGGTATAACACTCTGATGGGTAGTATCTAGGAAATTATCTCATACAGAAGAAAGATATACCAGCTAGTAATCTGAGAACCCTAAAATTGAGGCATGGAAAGACAGGAAAAGAACACTACATCCTTCCCTGCTTACACTATGCATGCATGTGGAAACCAAATAGGACAGTACACCGAGTGAACAAACTTACACTGATCCCTGGTACTCGTGGATGAAACACCAGCTGCTGCCATATTAATATGTGTAGGGGAAACAGTTGGGAAGACTTTATTGGGTGCTCCTTCAGCATTTTTAATCTTTCCCTCATGTACACTGTGAGTGACGATAGCATCTGGAAACGAAATGAAAAGGTTTAGTTTTGAATTAAGTGCATTATATCATCCCCACAGGTATATCCCCCTGATGCTCCGTTTCTAGAAAACTATTTCATAAAATCAGAGATGATATGCCAGAAGGCCATCTGAGAACACTCAAATGCAGCTCATGAAAGATAATACAACAAAATCACCTTCTCCCTTTCAGAGCACTAGGCATGCCTATGAAAACCAAGTAGGATAGTACAAATGAATAAGCAAACATACACTGATCCCTGGTTCTCATGGCTGGGAGACCAGCTGTTGCCAAATAAGGAGGTCCTTGGAGAACAGTTGACAAGACGTTATTAGGTGTTGGTTGCTTGTTTTCCATGTTCTCTTTGTGGACATTTTGAGTGATGGTAGCATCTGAAAACCAAATGAAGAGGTTGAGCTGTGATGAAAGTGCATTATGTCAACCGCACAGGTATATCCCTCTGATCCTCAGTTTCTAGAAAACTATCAAAGAAATCAGGGTAGTATATGCCACGTGGCTATCTGATACCCCTCAAATTAATGCTAGGAAACTATATACAACAAAATTAACTTGTAGCATTCATTAAACTATGCCTCCTTAGGGAAATCAAGTAGGACAGTACAACTAAGAAGCAGATATACACAGACCTCCTGTCCTCCTGGATGAAATTCCAGCTGCTGCCATATTACCAAGACCTGGTGGAGCAGCTGACAACACGTTGTCAGTTGCTAGTTGGATGTTATTTATCTTTACTTCATGGATATTGTGAGTGACTGCAGCATCTGGAAACCAACAGAAATGGCTGGGCTGTGAGGTACGTGCATCCTGTGAACGTCACAGGCATATCCCTCTGATGCTCAGTATCTAGGACATTATCTCATAAAGAAGAAGGACATATGAAGTAGCAGTCTGAGAACCGTAAATTTGAGGCCAGTAAAGATAGTACAACAACACTGTATTCTTCCCTCATGACACTACGCATGCATATAGAAATCAAGTAGGACAGTATGCCAAGTGAACAAACTTACACTGATCCCTGGTACTCATGGATGAAACACCCGCTGCTGCCATATTAATATGTGCTGGTGGAATAGCTGAGAAAACATTCTTGGGTGCCGTTTGGGCATTTTTAATCATCTCCTCATGGACATTGTGAGTGGTGGTAGAATCTGGAAATGAAATCAGGAGGTTCAGTCTTGCGTTATGTGTACTACGTCAACTCTACAGGTATATCCTCCTGATACTCAGTTTCTAGAAAACGATTTCAAAAAGCTGAAGAGGATATGCCAGATGGCGATCTGAGAACACTCAAATGCAGCTCACTGAAGATAATACAATAAAATCACCTTCTCCCGTTCAGGACACTAGGCATGCCTATGAAAACCAAGTAGGATAGTCCAAATGAATAAGCAAACATACACTGATCCCTGGTGCTCATGGCTGGGAGACCAGCTGTTGCCAAATAAGGAAGTCCTTGGAGAACAGTTGACAAGACGTTATTAAGTGTTGGTTGGTTATTTTCCATCTTCTCTTTGCGGACATTTTGAGTGACGGTAGCATCTGAAAACCAAACGATGAGGTTGAGCTGTGAGGTAAGTACATTATGTCAACCACAGAGATATGTCCGTCTGATCCTCAGTTTCTAGGAAATTATCAAAGACAGCAGGGTTGCATATGCCATGTGGCTATCTGATACCCCTCAAATTGACACTAGGAACGTGTATATGACAAAATTAACCTGTAGCATACATCAATATATGCCTCCTTAGGGAAATCAAGTCGGACAGTACAACTAAGAAGCAGATCTACACAGACCTGTGGTTCTCGTGGATGACATTCCAGCCGCTGCCACATTACCAAGACCTGGTGGAGCAGCTGACAAGACGTTGTCAGGTGCTAGTTGGCCGTTATTTATCTTCGCTTCACGGACATTGTGAGTGACTGCACCATCTGAAAACCAACAGAAATGGCTGGGCTGTGAGGTAAGTGCATTATGTCAACCACAGCATACCCCTCTGATGCTCAGTATCCAGGAAACTATCTCATTAAGAAGAAGGACATACCAAGTGGCAGTCTGAGAACCTTAAGATTAAGGCCAGGAAAGATAGTACAACAAAATTACATTCTTCCCTCATGACACTATGCACGCATAAGGAAACCTAGTAGGATAGTAAACCAATTGTACAAAGGTACACTGATCCCTGTTGCTCATGGATGACACAACAGCTGCTGCCATATTAATAAGTGCTGGGGGACTAGCTGGGAAGATTTTATCAGGTACTGCTTGGGCATTTTTAATCTTCTTCTCACAGACATTGTGAGTGATCGTAGCATTTGGAAATGAAAAGAAGGGGTTCAGTGTTGAGGTATGTGCATTATGTTAACCCCACAGGTATATCCTCCTAATGCTCACTTTCTAGAAAACTATTTCATAAAGCCAGAGAGGATATGCCAGATGGCAATCTGAGAACACTCAAATGCAGCTCACGAAAGACAATACAACAAAATCACCTTCTCCCATTCAGGACACTAAGCATGCCTATGAAAACCAAGTAGGATAGTCCAAATGAATAAGCAAACATACACTGATCCCTGGTGCTCATGGCTGGGAGACCAGCTGTTGCCAAATAAGGAAGTCCTTGGAGAACAGATGACAAGACTTTATTAAGTGTTGGTTGGTTATTTTCCATCTTCTCTTTGCGGACATTTTGAGTGATGGTAGCATCTGAAAACCAAATGAAGAGGTTGAGCTGTAAGGTAAGTACATTATTTCAACCCCACAGTTATATCCCTCTGATCCTCAGTTTCTAGGAAATTATCAAAGAAACCAGGGTAGGATATGCCACGTGGCTCTCTGATAACCCTCAAATTGATGCTAGGAAACTATATCCAACAAAATTAACTTGTAGCATTCATCAAACAATGCCTCCTTAGGGAATCCCAGTAGGACGGTCCAACTAAGAAGCAGACATACATAGATCTCTGGTCTTCGTGGATGAAATTCCAGCTGCTGCCAAATTACCAAGCCCTGGTGGAGCAGTTGACAATATGCTATCAGGTGCTAGTTGGCCATTATTTATCTTTGCTTCATAGACGTTGTGAGTGATCGCAGCATCTGGAAACCAAATGAAGTGGTTGAGCTGTGTGTTTCATGCATTATGTCAACCGCAGAGGCATACGCCTCTGATATCCAGTATCGAGGAAATTAACTCATAAAGAAAGACATACCAAGGAGCAGTCTGAGAACCGTAAAGTTGAGGCCAGTAAAGATAGTACAACAACACTGTATCCTTCCCTCATGACACTACGCATGCATATAGAAATCAAGTAGGACAGTACGCCAAGGGAGCTAACTTACACTGATCCCTGGTACTCATGGACGAAACACCCGCTGCTGCCATATTAATATGTGCTGGTGGAATTGCTGAGAAAACATTATTGGGTGCTGTTTGTGCATTTTTAATCTTCTCCTCATGGACATTGTGAGTGATGGTAGAATCTGGAAATGAAATCAGGAGTTTCGGTTTTGAGTTATGTGTACTAGGTCAACTCTACAGTCATATCCCCCTGATATTCCGTTTGTAGAAAACGATTTCATAAAGCTGAAGAGGATATGTCAGATGGCTATCTGAGAACATTCAAATGCAGCTCACAGAATATAATACAACAAAATCACCTTCTCCCGTTCAGGACACTAGGCATCCCTATGAAAACCAAGTAGGATAGTCCAAATGAATAAGCAAACATACACTGATCCCTGGTGCTCATGGCTGGGAGACCAGCTGTTGCCAAATAAGGAAGACCTTGGAGAACAGTTGACAAGACGTTATTAGGTGTTGGTTGGTTATTTTCCATCTTCTCTTTGCGGACATTTTGAGTGATGGTAGCATCTGAAAACCAAATGAAGAGGTTGAGCTGTAAGGTAAGTATATTATGTCAACCCCAGAGGTATATCCGTCTGATCCTCAGTTTCTAGGAAATTATCAAAGACAGCAGGGTTGGATATGCCCTGTGACTATCTGATACCCCTCAAATTGATGCTAGGAAAGTGTATACAATAAAATTAACTTGTAGCATTCATGGATCTATGCCTCCTTAGGGAAATCAAGTAGGACGGTAAGACAAACAGCAGACCTACACAGACCTGTGTTCCACGTGGATGAAATTCCAGCTGCTGCCATATTACCAAGACCTGGTGGAGCAGCTGACAAGACGTTGTCAGGTGCTAGTTGGCCGTTATTTATCTTCGCTTCACGGACATTGTGAGTGACTGCAGCATCTGGAAACCAACAAAAAAGGCTGGGCTGTGAGGTAAGTGCATTATGTCAACCACAGCATACCCCTCTGATGCTCAGTATCCAGGAAACTATCTCATAAAGAAGTGGGACATACCAAGTAGCACTCTGAGAAACTTAAGATTCAGGCCAGGAAAGATAGTACAACAAAACTACATTCTTCCCTCATGACACTATGCACGCATATGGAAACCTAGTAGGATAGTAAACCAATTGCACACAGGTACACTGATCCCTGTTGCTCATGGATGACACAACAGCTGCTGCCATATTAATAAGTGCTGGGGAACTAGCTGGGAAGCTTTTATCGGGTACTGCTTGGGCATTTTTAATCTTCTTCTCACAAACATTGTGAAAGATCATACCATCTGGAAATTAAATAAAGGGGTTCAGTTTTGAGTTATGTGCATTATGTTAACCCCACAGGTATATTTTCCTGATGCTCACTTTCTAGAAAACTATTTCAGGAAGCCAGAGAGGATATGCCAGGTGGCGATCTGAGAACACTCAAATGCAGCTCACGAAAGACAATACAACAAAATCACCTTCTCCCTTTCAGGACACTAGGCATGCCTATGAAAACCAGGTAGGATAGTCCAAATGAATAAGCAAACATACACTGATCCCTGGCGCTCATGGCAGGGGGACCAGCTGTTGCCAAATAAGGAAGTCCTTGGAGAACAGTTGACAAGGCGTTATTAAGTGTTGGTTGGTTATTTTCCATCTTCTCTTTGCAGACATTTTGAATGATGGTAGCATCTGAAAACCAAATACAGAGGCTGAGCTGTGACGGAAGTGCAGTGTGTCAACCCCAGAGGTATATCCCTCTGATCCTCACTTTCTAGGAAATTATAAAAAAATCCAGGGGTTGATATGTCACGTAGCCGTGATACCCCTCAAATTGATGCTAGGAAACTATATCCAAGAAAATTAACTTGTAGCATTCATCAAACAATGCCTCCTTAGGGAAACCAAGTAGGACAGTACAACTAAGAAGCAGACATACACAGATCTCTGGTCCTCGTAGATGAAAGTCCAGCTGCTGCCATATTAGCAAGACCTGGTGGAGCAGTTGACAAGAGGTTATCAGGTGCTGATTGGCCATTATTTATCTTCTCTTCAAGGATTGCATGAGTGACTGCAGCATCTGGAAACCAAATGAAGTGGTTGAGCTGTGTGTTTCATGCATTATGTCAACCGCACAGGCATACCGCTCGGATGCTCGGTATCGAGGAAATTATCTCATAAAGAAAAAAGACATACCAAGTAGCAGTCTGAGAACCATAAAGTTGAGGCCAGTAAAGATAGTACAACAACACTGTATTCTTCCCTCATGACACTACGCATGCATATAGAAACCAAGTAGGACAGTACGCCAAGCGAGCAAACTTACACTGATCCCTGGTACTCATGGAAGAAACACCCGCTGCTGCCATATTAATACGTGCTGGTGGAATACCTGAGAAGACATTATTGGGTGCCGTTTGGGCATTTTTAATCTCCTCATGGACATTGTGAGTGATGGTAGAATCTGGAAAGGAAATCAGGAGGTTCAGTTTTGAGTTATGTGTACTATGTCAACTCTACAGGCATATCCTCCTGATACTCAGTTTCTAGAAAACTATTTCATAAAGCTTAAGAGGATATGCTAGATGGTGATCTGAGAACATTCAAATGCAGCTCATGAATGAGAACACAACAAAACCACCTTCTCCCATTCAGGACACTAGGCATGCCTATGAAAACGAAGTAGGATAGTATAAATGAATAAGCAAACATACACTGACCCCTGGTGCTCATGGCTGGGAGACCAGCTGTTGCCAAATAAAGATGTTCTGGTAGAACAGTTGATAAGACGTTATTAGATGTTGGTTGTGTATTTCTCATCTTCTCTTTGTGGACATTTTGAGTGACAGTAGCACCTGAAAACCAAATGAAGAGGTTGAGCTGTGAGGTAAGTACATTATTCAACCCCAGAGGTATATCCCTCTGATCCTCACTTTCTAGGAAATTATCAAAGAATCCAGGGGTGAATATGCCAAGTGAAACATCTGATACCCCTCAAATTGAGGCTAGGAAAGTACATACAACAAAATTAACTTGTAGCATTCATCAAACTATGCCTCCTTAGGGAAACCAAGTAGGACAGTACAACTAAGAAGCAGACATACACAGACCTCTGGTCCTCGTGGATGAAATTCCAGCTGCCGCCATATTACCAAGACCTGGTGGAGCAGCTGACGAGACGTTGTGAGGTGCTAGTTGGCCATTATTTACCTTTGCTTCAGGGATATTGTGAGTGATTGAAGCATCTGGAAACCGAATGAAGTGGTTGAGCTGTGAGGTAAGTGCTTATGTCACTGCCACATGTATGTTTTTCTGACAAAGAGATTTAAGCAATTGTTCCATCACACAAGAGGCTGTATCAGGTGGCGATCTGAGACCCTTCAAGTTTAGGTCGGAAAAGATAATACAACCAAAGCACCTTTTTTCCTGCATGATACTGCATGTTTATGGAAACCAAGTAGGACAACGTAGTTAGTAAATGAACATGCAGAGATCCCTGGTACTCAGGGGTTGAATACCTGCTTCTGTGAAGTTCCTAAGCCCTGCTGTAATAGTTGACAAGAATTCATGAGGTGTTGTTTTGTCACTTTTTATCTTTTCTTCACAGACATTTTGAGCAATGGTAAAACCTGCAAACCACATGAAGAGTTTCAGCTGTGAGCTAAGTGCATTATATCAGCCCTATAGGTCTATCTCTCTGACGCTCAGTTTCTAGGAAATTATCTAATAAAGCAGGGGAGGATATGCCAGGTGGCCCTGTGAGAACCCTCCAATTGATCCCAGGAAAGTATATGCTATAAAACCACCTTCTACCTTTCATGAAATATGCAATCATATGGAAACCAGTGATGACACTACAAGTAATTAAGAGACATACACAGATCCCTGGTACTCATGCATGGAAGAGCAGCTGCGACCATAAGACCAAGCAGTGGTGGAACAAGTGACATGAGATTACCAGTTTGGGATGGGCCATTTTCCATCTTCTCTTCATGTACATTGTGAGAGATGGTACCATCTGGAAACCAAAGGAAGATTTTGAGCTTGAAGTAAGTGAATTACGTCAATGCCACCGGTATATCCCACTGATGATCAGTTTCTAGGAAATTATCCCATAAAGCAAAAGAACACATCAAATGATGATCTGCGGCTCCTCAAATTGAGGCCAAGGAAGACAATTCACAAAACAACCTTCTTCCCTTCATGGCACTATGCCTGCATATGGAAACCAAGGAGGACAGTACAAGTAAAAAATGAACATACACAGATCCCTGGTACTCATTGCTGGAATACCAGCTCCTGCCATATTATTAAACCATGCTAGAATATTTGGCCAGACGTTATCCTGTTGTGGTTGGTCATTTTCCATCCTTTGTTCATGGACATTGTGACTGACGGTGGCATCTGGAAAACAAATGAAGAGGTCAAGATAGGAGTAGGTGCATTATGCCGCCCCCACAGGTATATCCCTCTGATGTTCAGCTCCTGAGAAATTTTTGCACAAATCAAGATGACAAGAGCGGCATCTGGGACCCCTCAAACTGATATCAAGAAAGATAATACAACAAGATCTCCATCTCCCCTTCCTGACAATATACATGCATATGGAAACAAAGTAGGAAAATCCAACTAAAAAGTGAACATACACAGACCATCAGTACTCATGGCTGGAATAGCAGCTCCTGCCACATTAGTAAGTCCTATTGGAGCAGTTGATGAGATGTTGCCATGTTGGGGTTCGCCCTTTTCCATCTTCTCCTTAAGGACATTATAAGTTTCGGTAGCATCTGGAAACCAAATGAAGAGCTGTGAGTAAGTGTATTATGGTAACTCCACAGGTATATCTGTGCTCAGTTTCTAGGAAATTATCTCATTAACCAGAGGATATACCAGGTTGCCATCTGAGACCCCTGAAATTGCGGCCTGGAAACATAGTATAACACAACCACCTCCTACCTTTTTTGACACTATACATGCATATGGAAACCAAGTAGGACAGTAATACTAACAAACAAACTTACCCAGATCCCTGGTACTCATGGATGAAATACCAGCGCCTGCCATATTAATAAGTCCTGGCTGAAGTGTCAACAACACGTTGTCAGGTGCTGGTTGGACATATTCCATCTTCTGTTCATGGACGCTGTGAGTGATGGTAGCGTCTGGAAATCAAAGGAAGAGGTTGAGCTGTGAGGTAAGTGCATTAGGCCAAACCATACGTATATCCCTCTGATGCTCACTTTCCATGAAATTATTTCATAAAGCAGGAGGATATATAAGGTGGTGTATATATCTGGGGCCCCTCAGATTTAGTTCAGAAAATATAATACAACAAAACCACCTGCTTCCCTTCAGAAGGCACTACGCATGCATATGAAAAGCAAGTAGGACAGTACAACTTATAAGCGGACATATAGCGATCTCTGGGACTCATGGCCGGAATAGCAGTTGCTACCATATTACAAAGCCCTGTGGAATCAGTTGACAAGACGTTACCATGTTGGGGCTGGCCATTTTTCATTCTCTCTTCATTGATATTGTGAGTGACGGTAGCATATGGAAACCAAATGAAGAGTTGAAGCTCTGAGGAAAGTGCATTATGTCAACCCCACAGGTATATCCCTCTGGTGGTCAGTTTCTATGAAATTAACCCATAAAGCAGGACATATCAGGTGGAAAATGAGACGCCAGAAATTCAGAACAGAAACAATAATAAAACAAAACCACCGTCTTCCCTGCATGTCACTGCATGCATACGGAATCCCAGTAGGACAGTATAACTAGTAAACAAACATATGCTGATCCCCAGTACTCAGGGGTGGAATACCAGCCCCTGTGAAATTTATAAGCCCTTCTATAATGGTTGACAGGGATCTATCAGGTGCCATTTTCTTCCTTTTTTATCTTCTCTTCATAGACATTCTGAGTAACAGTTGAATCTGGAACCCAAAGGAAAAGGTTGAGCTGTGATGTAAATGCATTATGTCAGTCCCACAGGTGTATCCCTCTGATGCTGAGTTTCTACGAAATTATCTAAGAAACAGGATAGGATATGGCTGGGTACGGTGGCTCACGTCTGTAATCCCAGCACTTTGGAAGGCTGAGGCGGGTGGATCTCGAGGTCAGAGACCAAGACCATCCTGGCCGACACGGTGAAACCCTGTCTCTACTAAAAATACAAATATTAGCTGAGCGTGGTGGTGCATGCCTGTTATCCCAGCTACTCAGGAGGCTGAGGCAGGAGAATCACTTGAACCCGGGAGGTGGAGATTGCAGCGACCGAGATAGCATCACTGCGCTCCAGCCTGGGCGACAGAGTGAGAATCAGTTTTGAAAGAAAAAAGAAAAAAAAGAGAGAGAGAGAGAAAGAAAAAAAGAGAGATAAAGGGAGGAAGGAAGGAAGGGAGGGAGGGAGGAGGGAGGGAGGGAGGAAGGACGGATGGACGGATGATATGCGGCCATCTGAGACCCCTCAAATTGAGAGTAGGAAAGAAAATACAACAAAACCGACTTCTACCATTCATGAACATATGCATGTTAGGGAAACCAACTATTCAGTACTACTAATTAAAAGACATACACAGATCCCTGATACTCATGGATGGAATACCAGCTGCAGTCATATGGCCAAGGCATAGTGGAACAGTTGACAAGACTTTATCAGTTTGGGGTTGGCCATTTTCCATCTTCTGTTCATGGACATTTAGAGTGACAGTAGCATCTGAAAACCAAACAAAGAGGTTGAGCTGTGAGGTAAGTGCATTATGACAACCTCACTGGTATATCCCTCTGATCCTTCTAGGAAATTATCTGATAAAGCAGGAGCAGACATCATATGATTCGAGTTCCATCAAATTGAGGTCGGGAAAGATAATTCCCCAAAACCACCTTCTTCTCTTCATCATATTGTGCATGCATATGGAATCGTAGTAGGATACTACATCTAATAAACAAACATACACACATCTCTGGTACTCATCACTAGAATACCAGCTCCTGTCATATAAATCTGCTGTGACCGAGCATTTGACAAGACACTATCTGGTTGCAGTTGACCATTTTCCATCCTTTCTTCACGGATATTGTGATTGACGGTAGTATGTGGAAACCAAGTGAAGAGGTTGAGCTCTGAAGTAAGTGCATTATGTCAACCCCACAGGAATATCCCTCTGATGCTCAGTTTCTAGAAAATTATCTAAAAAATCAGGAGAGAATATGCCAGGTGGCCATCTGATATCCCCCAAATGGAGGCTAGGAAAGAACATGAAACAAAACCACCTTCTACCTTTCATGAAAATATGCCTGCTTATGGAAATCAGGTAGGATAGTACAATAAAGGAGCAGACATACACAGATCTCTGGTCCTCGTGGATGAAATTCTAGGGGCTGCCAAATTACCAAGAACTGGTGGAGCAGTTGAAAAGACGGTATGAGGTGCTGGTTGGCCGTTATTCATCTTCTCTTCATGGATGTTGTGAGTCACCGCAGCATCTGGAAACCAAATGAAGTGGTTGAGCTGTGTGTTATGTGCATTACGTCAACTGCACAGGCATACCCCTCGGATGCTCAGTATCTAGGAAATTATCTCATAAAGGAGGAGGACATACCAGTTAGCAATTTCAGAACCCTAAAATTGAGGCCAGAAAAGATAATACAACAAAATTACCATCTTCCCTCATGACGCCATGAATGTATACGGAAACCAAATAGTACAGTACAACAAGTGAACAAACTTACACTGATCGCCGAAACCCAGGGATGAAATACCAGCTGCTGTAATATTAATAAGCGCAGATGGAACAGTTGGAAAGACATTATCGGGTGTTGGTTGGCCATTTTTAAACTTTTCTTCACAGACATTGTTACTGACGCTAGCATCTGGAAACCAAATGAAGAGGCTCAGTTGCAAGATAGGTGTGTTTTGTCCCATCATCCTGGTGAGACAGCTATGTATCAATCAGTTTCTATGGAATTATTCATTTCATGAAACAGAAGGACTTACCACATTGAAACACATATCAGGTCAGATTACACAATAAAACTATGTATGTATCTCTTGGCATAACGATGGTATGTAGTAAGTACGACAGTAGAATAAACATTCACAGATTTCTTGCACTCATCATTTTGTATCATCTTGCTGCCCTTTACAATTCTCATTTGATAGCGCTTTTATAGTTCACCTATACATGCCATGCTGTGCGCAGCAGGAAAGCCAGACTAAGTGAGGCCTTGTTAACTTGCCTCCTTTCTACCTCATATAATCTGAGAAAATAGAGGTGGCTATTGGAGTTGAACACTCTTATCTCCACTCCATTGTCACACATCCCTAGTTTTTACGTGATTCTACAGATCCTCCCCTTTTGTCTGGAAAAGTAACATTCCTTTTACTCCAGGTCTGTCACCTGATTCATTTATTCATTGTCTGTGGCAGGCGGCATGCCAGGAGCTGGGGATCAGCAGTAAAGAGGACGGAGAGCAACGGTCCCTGCCTTTGTGGGACTCATATCCCCATGGGGCAGTAGGACAGGACATACAAAATGAGCAAATGAAACAAGCAGCATTGGGCTGGTGTCGGGGAAGTAGTCCACATGCCTGAGGGAGACAGCAGCAGAGGGAGCCTCAGGGGCTCTGGCTCCTTGGGCAGAGCCATCTGAAGAAGTGCCATTGGACAGGGCTTGGAGGAAAAAGCAGAGCCTCCTGTGCAGAGGCAGAGGGAGAGTTCCAGATTGCGGTGAGGCCAAGGGTAGGGGCTGGAGTGGGAATGGACCGGGCACTACAGGGTGTTAGACAGAGGCAAAGAGAGCCAGGAGGAAATGGATGGGACCATTGTTAGGAGAGGGAGCGTTGAGGATGGGGTTTTAGGAAGGAAATGGCTTGCTGACATAATTTTCTAGCCACATGGTTAGAGAGTATGCTACAGATGGGGGAAGATTAGAAAGACAGCCAAGAAGATGTTGTACTACCTTGGTCAGCGATCACGGCAGTGTGCACTGGAGGGATAGAGGGAAATGGTGGGATGCAGAGTTTATACTGGGCATTGACTGCTGAACTTGATAAGAGATTGGAAATGAGAGAATAATAAAAGAATCATAAGAGAAATCATAAGTGACTTTAAGTATTTTGGGGTGACCTACTAAGTAAAAGTATACCAGGGATGTTCAGGAGGGGTTAGGCAACCGACTACGGGAGCGGAATGCTGCCAACTCTTCCTGATTCTGGTTCAGTGACCTTATGTCGACAGCTTGAACTAGGCCATGGTGGGATTATTTGTACTGTGGACAGCTGAAAACTCTAAAACCAGGACTTCTGAATCCCCCATACCTGTGAACAGCTGCTTGTTACACCTTTGTGGATGTTTCACCTAATGGACAGTGTCTTTAACTGAAACAGTTAAGGCTGTGAATAAAGTATTTTTGGAGAGAGGGAGGTCAGAAATTTGAACTTGCAGAGCTGGTTGAAATTTAGATGCCTATTAGACACCCTATAGAGATACTACACGTGTAGTTGTTTATGAGTTTGGATTTCAGGAGCAAGTCGTAGCCTAGAAGTTTAATGGTGACAGTTCTTGTAGTGTCAATCATTTAAAATTCTAAGACAGCATGACATCACCTATGGAGATAGTATATTGAAGAGAAGAGAGGCTAGGATCAAGTTTTGGTGCCCTGAAATATTTAGAGGTAGGAAGGAAGAGGAGAAAAACAAAAAAGGAGAAGGAAAATGAGCCCTTAGTAACAGAGTAAGAAATCCAGGTGTCTGGGGACCCAAGAAGTTTTCCGTGCAGGAGGGCGTAAACAACTGTGTCACATGCTGCTGAGGAATTGATGTCAAAGTGCAGCAAACATGGCGACCTCGATGGCACTATTTTCATTGGAGTAGACTAAGAAGAAGCCATACTGCACTGGGTTAGAGAGGAGTGTGTGGACAGGCAGAAAGTGAGCAGACCTGTCCTCTTGTTGTGCCCACCACCTCCTTCTGCCTCAGGAACCTGCTTTATTCATCTCACGCTTGCAGCAACTGCAAATTGTTGCACCTAATTAGAACCTTGCACTTCCACTTCCAAATGCTCATATCTGTTCATCCTTCAAGGACAAGGCCACAAATGTCCTTTGACACGATTGAAGCCCAAAGATTGGATTCCCCCTCAGCTTCCTGTTGGTGTAACCACCGGGACGTACCCTGCCTTGTCGTAGAATAATAGCGTCTCTTGGATTTTCTGGAACGTCTCCTTTTCCTTCGATGCCTTCTTGCAGCCTGATTTACTTTGTCCCTCCTCATTTGCTGAAAAACATCAGTGAACATATTCCATTAAAGACAAATACAACCATTGCAAAGTCACAGTCTTCATATGCATACACAGCCATGCATTTATATCATTAAGTTTTAGCCAAAGGTCCAAGATTCATCATCACACACGATGCTCGCAGAAAAGGCAAGCCAACTAAAATGTAGTTTCAGTGAAACAAGCGAAGGCAAAATACAAGGTGTTATGCAAAGTCAAACATGGTACGGTCATGATTAATCAGAGTGCTTGGGGAATGAGTGGCTTTCATCAACAAAGGCAAGAAACATGCTTATCTCTCTAATGTAGTACACATAATTGTCTCTCAGCCCTTGTTAGGGGACAAAAAAAAGCAAATACCGTTTTTATTTTTTAGTTGTTGAAAGTTACTTATTAACAAATACTGATTAATACTATATTAGATAATACATGTAGACAGTGAAAGGTAGCATCGATTGAAAAGGTAAATTTTCCCACTTCCAACCTTATGGAGACTCAAATATGTTCATTTTGGAGCCAGGTAGGGGCAGGAGGTGCTTTGAAATATTGGTGGTAAATAAAACATGAAATTGAAGGATATACTAGGTTAACTAAAAGGTCCTGCCATCAAAAGTTAACCCGAGAATATGCTCCTGCCTACTTAAAAAGTACTATTTGGCACTATTTCTACTGAAACTATAAAAAAAAATTGAAAAGGAGGGACTCCTACTACATTTTAGGAGACCAGCATCATCCGGATACCAAAATCTGGCAGCGATACAGCAACAACAAACACTTCAGGCTGGTGTTCCTGATGAGCAATGACGCAAATATCCTTAATAAAATACTGGCCAACTGAATCGTGCCGCACATCAAAAAACTTATCTACCATGAACAAGTTGGCTTCATTGCCAGGACTCAAGGTCAGTTCAGAATAGGTAAATCAATAAATGTAATTCATCACATAAATAGAACTAAAGGCAAAAACCACATGATTATCTCAATGGATGCAGAAAAGGCCTTTGATAAAATTCAACATCCCATTATATTAAAAGCTCTCGGGCAGGGCGCGGTGGCTCAAGCCTGTAATCCCAGCACTTTGGGAGGCTGACGCGGGTGGATCACGAGGTTAAGAGATCGAGACCATCCTGCTCAACATGGTGAAACCCCGTCTCTACTAAAAATACAAAAAATTAGCTGGGCGTGGTGGCGCGTGCCTGTAATCCCAGCTACTCGGGAGGCTGAGGCAGGAGAATTGCCTGAACCCAGGAGGCGGAGGTTGCGGTGAGCCGAGATTGCGCCATTGCACCCCAACCTGGGTACCAAGAATGAAACTCTGTCTCAAAAAAAATAGCTCCCAAGAAACCAGGTATTGAATGCACACATCTCCAAACAGTAAGACCCATATATGACAAACTTACAGCCAATATCATATCGAATGGGAAAAAGCTGGAAGCATTCCTCTTGAAACTTGCACGAGACAAGGATGCCCTCCCTCACCAGTCCTATCCAACATAGTATCAGACGTTCTGGCCAGGGCAATCAGGCAAGACAAAGAAAGAAAGGGTATTCAAATAGGGAAAGAGGACATGAAGTTATCTTTCTTTGCAGATGACATGGCCCCATATATAGAAAATACCATCATCTCAGTCCAAAAGTTTCTGAAGATGATAAGCAACTTCAGCAAACTCTCATGATATAAAATCCATGCGCAAAAATTGCTAGCATCCCTATATACCAAAAACAGGCAAGCAGAGAGCCAAATCATGAATGAACTCCCATTCACAATTGCTACAAAAAGAATAAAATACTTATGAATACAGCTAACAAGGGAAGTGAAGGACTTCCTCAGAGAGAACTTCAAACCACTGCTCAATGAAATCGAAGAGGACACAAACAAATGGAAAAACACTCCATACTCACGGATAGGAAGAATGAATATCGTGAAAATGGCCATACTGCCAAAAGTAATTGAGAGATTCAGTGCTATTCCCATTAAACTATCATGGACATTCTTCACAGAAGTAGAAGAAACTCTCTTAAATTTCATATGGATCCCCCCCAAAAAAGCCACAATCGCCAAGACAATCCTAAGCAAAAGGGAGAAAGCTGGAGGCATCATGCTACCTAACTTCAAACTATACCGTGGGGCAACAGTAACCAAGACGGCATGGTACTGGTAGAAAAACAGATACATGGACCAATGGACCAGAACAGAGAACTTGGAAGTAAGATCACACAATGATAAACATCTGATCTTGACAAACCTGACAAAAATAAGCAATGGAGACAGGATTCCCTATTTAATTAATGATACTGGGAGAATTGGCTAGCCATATACAAAAATTGAAACTGGGCCCCTTCCTTACAACTTATACAAAAATTAACGGAAGATGGATTAAATACTTAAATGTAACATCCAAAACTATAAAAACCCTATAAGAAAATCAAGGCAATATTATTCAGGACATAAGTTCGGCCAAAGATTTCATGACAAAAATCCCAAAAGCCATGGCAACAAAATAAAAATCTGACAAATGGGATCTAATGAAACTAAAAGCCTTCTGCAGAGCAAAATGAACAATGATCAGAGTGAACAGACAACCTACAGAATGGGAGAAAACTTCTGCAATCTGTCTATCTGACAAAGGTCTAATATCCAGAGTCTACAAGAAACTTAAACACATTTACAAAAGAAAACTAAACAACCCCATTAAAAAGTAGGCAAAGGACGTGAACAGACACTTCTCAAAAGAAGATATTCATGCGGCCAACAAACATATGAAGAAAAGCTCAACATCACTGATCATTAGAGAAATGCAAATCAAAACCATAATAAGATACCATCGCACAGTAGTCAGAATGGCGATTATTAAAACGTCAAAAACTACAGATGCTGGCAAGGTTGCGGAGAAAAAGGAACACTTTTACACTGTTGGTGGGAATGTAAATTACTTCATCCATGTGGAAGACAGTGTGGTGATTCCCAAAAGATCTAGAGGCAGAAATATAACTTGATTCACCAATCAAGTTATACTGGGTATACACCCAAGGAAATAGAAATCATTCCATTATAAAGATATATGCACACGTATATTCATTGCAGCACTATTTACAATAGCAAAGATGTGGAATCAACCCAAATGGCCATCAATGCTAGACTGGATCAAGAAAATGTAGTACACATACACAAGGGAACACTATGCAGCCATAAAAAGGAATGAGATCATGTCCTTTGCGGAAACATTGACGGAGCTGGAAGCCATTATCCTCAACAAACTAATGCAGAGAAAGAAAACCAAACAGTGCGTGTTCTCACTTTTAAGTGGGAGCTGAATGATGAGAACACACAGACACATCAGGTAGGGCAACACACGCTGGGTCTTTCTGGGGGAGGGCTGGGGGGAGAGAGTACATCAGGAAGAATAGCTAATGGATGCTGGGCTTAATACCAAGGTGATTGATTGACAGGTGCAGCAAACCACCGTGCCACACATTTACCTATGTAAGAAACCTCCATATCCTGCACATGTACCCCAGAACTTAAAATAATAGGTGAAGTAATAACGAATATGCTCCCGCATTAAATAGGAAAGAGTATCAGCGTATATTTCAAGAAATACATATAATATATATATATACCATGTAATATATAGAACGTATATAATATATAATTTTGATTTTAAAATTTTCCAAAGCATTCTCACATCCTATAAAAGAGGAGCTGAGAATGTGTGAAGACATTTTTACTGAACATTTACTACCCTCCAGGTACTTTTCTAAATGCTTTGCATGTATTAACTCAATCCTTGGCCAATCCCTATGAGTGAGGTGTGATTCTTATCTCTTTCCTTAAGAAAGCGAAAATAAAGGCACGGAAAATTAGGGAAGAGTCTAATTAATTGAGGAGTGGGAAAGAATACAGACTATGCATTCGAACCCTGGCTCTATGTCCTACCATGTGTCACGTAGGGCAAGCCATTTGACCGCTGTCAGCCTTGATTTCTCATTAAAGGCGAGATAGTGGTGACTGGGGACTTAAGATGGCGCTGTGAGAACAACCCAGGATTGGAGCCCGCGTTGAATTCGCAAACGGTGAGTCAGTGCTGCATTTCCAGACTGATCTTTGTTGCCCACAGAACGGGGAAACTCCCAAGTATAAAAAGACACGGGACGCCAGGCAGTAGGTCGGCCTGGCGAAGCCGGCAGCCGGGGCGGCGGCGGCCGGCCCTACCCAGCAATCCCCACAGGGCGCGCTTGTCCGGCTGCCTTGTTGAACCGGCAACCTGAGACTTGAGAGGGCTGGACTTGAGACTGAACGAGACTTGCACAGTAGCCCAGCCCAGGGGATTGCAGGGACAGATCGCTTGGGATACCCAGTGGGACGAACAAAACCGCGATTTCAAACTATCCCGGGCAGACGGTCCGAGACGCTCTGTGGGGGAAGGGCGTCCACCACTACGGAGGCAACCTGCCCCAACTGATATACACGCCCACTGCTGAGGCAGCCAGCCGTTGCCGAGGCAACCCGCCCCAACTGAGATACACGCCCACTGCTGACGCAGCCAGCCGTTGCCGAGGCAACCCGTCCCTACTTAGATACACGCCCACTGCTGACGCAGCCTGCCGTTGCTGAGGCAACACGCTACAACGAAGAGACTCCACCGCAGGGCGTGGCGGAGACCACAGCAGAGCCGGCAGGAACAGCGCGAATCACACAACAGCAGGGCGGAGCCTCGGCAGCCAAATAGTGGCTAGTCTGCCTTTGAGCTGGGCAGGACACCTGATCGGACATCCAAAAATAAAGCCCAAACCCCTCAACACAGAGCATTTGAGAAAAAAAAAGGGTTGTTTAATGAGCTGTGTTGCAGCAGAATCAAATATAGCAGCCTAACAGCCCTGAATGAACAACAGAGCTCACAGCTCAGCAATTAAACCCCTATAAAGTACAAACTGTCTCCTCAAGCAGCTCCCTGACCCCTCTATATCCAAAAGACTGTCATTAGGCAGGCATCATCCTGGGACAAAGAGAGCAGAAAAAGAAACTGGTAGCATCCCTCACTGTGCCACGGCTACTAGAGGTGCACCCCAGACAAGCAGGGTCTGGAGCGGACCTCAACAGTCGTACAGCGAAGGGGCTAGACTGGTAGAAGGAAAACCAAGCAACAGAAATACTTCATCATCAACATTCTGGGTGTCCACTCAGAGACCCAAACGAAAAGTCAGCAACTACGCAGACGACCAGCAGACAAATCCACAAAGATGGGAAGAAACCAGCGCAAAAAGGAGGAAAACACCCGAAACCAGAACACATCGCCTCCTAGAAAGGACCAAGACTCCTCACCAGCAAGGGAACAAAGCTGGACGGAGAATGATTGTGACGAAATGACGGAATTAGACTTCAGAAGATGGATAATGAGAAACTTTTGTGAGCTAAAAGATCATGTATTAAATCAATGCAAAGAAACTAAGAACCTTGAAAAAAGATTTGAAAAAAGATTCGAGGAAATGATAACAAGAATGGATACCTTAGAGAGGAATATGAATGAATTAAAGGAGCTGAAAAACACAATACGAGAACTTCGCGAAGCAAACGCAAGTTTCAATAGCCGAATTGACCAAGCAGAAGAAAGAATATCTGAAGTCGAAGACCAACTCAATGAAATAAAACGAGAAACCAAGATCAGAGAAAAAAGCGCAAAAAGGAATGAACAAAGTCTCCAAGAAATGTGGGACTATGTGAAAAGACCTAACCTACGTTTGATAGGTGTACCAGAAGGGGACGAAGAGAATGAATCCCAGCTGGAAAATACTCTTCAGGACATCATCCAGGAAAATTTCCCCCACCTAGAAAGACAAGCCAACACTCAATTGCAGGAAATACAGAGAACACCACAAAGATATTCCGCAAGAAGAGCAACCCCAAGGCACATAATCGTCAGATTCAACAGGGTTGAAATAAAGGAGAGAATACTAAGGGCAGCCAGAGAGAAAGGTCAGGTCACCCACAAAGGGAAGCCCATCAGACTCACAGCAGATCTCTCGGCAGAAACACTACAAGCCAGAAGAGAGTGGGGGCCAATATTCAACATTCTTAAAGAAAAGAACTTTCAACCCAGAATTTCATATCCAGCCAAACTGAGCTTCAGAAGTGAAGGAAGAATAAAATCCTTTGCGAACAAGCAAGTACTCAGAGATTTTGTTACCACCAGGCCTGCTTTACAAGAGCTCCTAAAAGAGGCACTACACATAGAAAGGATCAATCAGTACCAGCCATTCCAAAATCACACTGAATGCTAAAGAGCTTCAACATAATGAAGAATCTACAACAACTAACAGGCAAAACAGCCACTTAGAATCAAAATGGCAGTATCAAATTCACACATAACAATCTTAACCCTAAATGTAAATGGACTAAATGCACCAATCAAAAGACACAGACTGGCAAATTGGATAAAAATCCAAAACCCATCAGTGTGCTGTATCCAGGAAACCCATCTCACATGCAAGGATACACAAAGGCTCAAAATAAAGGGATGGAGGAAGATTTACCAAGCTAATGGAAAGCAAAAAAAAGCAGGAGTTGCAATTCTCATCTCTGATAAAATAGACTTTAAAGCAACAAAGATCAAAAGAGACAAAGAAGGCCATTACATAATGGTAAAAGGATCGATACAACAAGAAGAGCTAACGATCCTAAACATCTATGGACCCAACACAGGAGCACCCAGATACATAAGGCAAGTTCTTAATGACTTACAGAAGGACTTAGACTCCCACACAATAATAGTGGGAGACTTTAACACTCCACTGTCAATACTAGACAGATCAACCAGACAGAAAATCAACAAGGATACCCAGGGCTTGAACTCAGACCTGGAGCAAGCAAACCTGGTGGACATTTACAGAACTCTCCACCCCAAATCCACAGAACATACATTCTTCTCAGCACCACATCACACCTACTCTAAAATTGACCACATAATTGGAAGTAAAGCACTGCTCAACAAATGCAAAACAACTGAAATCATAACAAACAGCCTCTCAGACCATAGTGCAATCAAGTTAGAACTCAGAATTCAGAAACCGACCCAGAACCGCACAGCTTCATGGAAACTGAACAACTGGCTCTTGAATGTTGACTGGGTAAACAACGAAATGAAGGCAGAAATAAAGAAGTTCTTCGAAACCAATGAGAATGAAGACACAACGTGCCAGAACCTCTGGGACACATTTAAAGCAGTCTCTAGAGGAAAGTACATAGCAATAAGTGCCCATATGAGGAGAATGGAGAGATCCAAAATTGACACCCTATCATCAAAATTGAAAGAGCTAGAGGAGCAAGATCAAAAAAACTCAAAACCCAGCAGAAGACAAGAAATTACTAAGATCAGAGCTGAGCTGAAGGAGATTGAGACACGAAAAACCCTTCAAAAAATCAATAAATCCAAGAGCTGGTTTTTTGAAAAGATCAACAAAATAGACAGACCACTAGCCAGATTGATTAAAAATAAAAGAGAGAACAATCAAATAGATGCA
The DNA here is from genome assembly GCF_049354715.1 of Callithrix jacchus. Taxonomy (NCBI): domain Eukaryota; kingdom Metazoa; phylum Chordata; class Mammalia; order Primates; family Cebidae; genus Callithrix; species Callithrix jacchus. Next base: position 131,557,993 of record NC_133524.1, on the reverse strand, counting down.
ATAAAAAATGATAAAGGGGAAATCACCACAGATTCCACAGAAATTCAAACCATCATCAGAGAATATTACAAACAACTCTATGCACATAAACTAGTAAACCTGGAAGAAATGGATAAATTCCTGGACTCCTGTGTCCTCCCAAGCCTAAACCAGGAGGAAGCTGAAACTATGAATAGACCAATAACAAGGTCTGAAGTTGAGGCAGCAATTAAGAGCCTACCTCACAAAAAAAGCCCAGGTCCAGATGGGTTCACAGCCGAATTCTACCAGACACACAAGGAGGAGCTGGTACCATTCCTTCTAAAACTATTTCAAACAATCCAAAAAGAGGGAATCCTTCCCAAATCATTTTATGAGACCAACATCATCCTGATACCAAAACCCGGCAGAGACCCAACGAGAAAAGAAAACTACAGGCCAATATCCATGATGAACATAGATGCAAAAATCTTCATTAAAGTATTGGCAAGCCGATTGCAACAGCAAATCAAAAAACTTATTCATCATGATCAAGTAGGATTCATCCCGGGGATGCAAGGCTGGTTCAACATACGCAAGTCTATCAACGTAATTCACCACATAAACAGAACCAAAAACAAAAACCACATGATTATCTCAATTGACGCAGAGAAGGCATTTGACAAAATTCAACAGCCCTTTATGCTAAAAACCCTCAATAAACTCGGTATCGATGGAACGTATCTCAAAGTAATAAAAGCTATTTATGACAAACCAACAGCCAATATCATACTGAATGGGCAAAAACTGGAAGCAATCCCTTTGAAATCTGGTACTAGACAAGGATGCCCTCTCTCACCACTCCTATTCAATATAGTACTGGAAGTTCTAGCCAGAGCAATCAGGCAAGAAAAAGAAATAAAGGGTATTCAAATAGGAAAGGTGGAAGCCAAATTGTCTCTATTTGCAGACGACATGATAGTATACCTAGAAGACCCCATCGCCTCAGCCCAAAAACTCCTGAAACTGATAAACAACTTCAGCAAAGTCTCAGGATATAAAATCAATGTGCAAAAATCACAAGCATTCGTCTACACCAATAACAGACTTAAAGAAAGCCAAATCAAGAGCGAACTGCCATTCGCAATTGCTACAAAAAGAATAAAATACCTTGGAATACAACTCACAAGGAACGTAAGGGACCTCTTCAAGGAGAACTACAAACCACTGCTCAACGAAATCAGAGAGGACACAAACAGATGGAGAAACATTCCATGTTCATGGTTAGGAAGAATTAATATCGTGAAAATGGCTATACTGCCCAAAGTAATTTACAGAATCAACGCTATCCCCATCAAGCTACCATTGACTTTCTTCACAGAACTGGAAAAAACCACCATGAACTTCATATGGAACCAAAAGAGAGCCCGCATAGCCAAGTCAATTCTAAGCAAAAAGAACACAGCGGGGGGCATCACACTACCGGATTTCAAACTATACTACAAGGCTACAGTAATCAAAACAGCATGGTACTGGTACCAAAACAGAGATATAGACCAATGGAACAAAACAGAGGCACCGGAGGCAACACAACATACATACAACTATACAATCTTTGATAAACCTGACAAAAACAAGCAATGGGGCAAGGATTCCATGTTTAACAAATGGTGTTGGGAAAACTGGCTAGCCATGTGCAGAAAGCAGAAACTGGACCCCTTCCTGACACCTTACACTAAAATTAACTCCAGATGGATTAAAGACTTAAACATAAGACCTGGCACCATAAAAACCCTAGAAGGAAATCTAGGCAAAACTATACAGGACATAGGAGTAGGCAAGGACTTCATGAACAAAACACCAAGAGCATTGGCAACAAAAGCCAAAATAGACAAATGGGACCTAATGAAACTCCACAGCTTCTGCACGGCAAAAGAAACAGTCACTAGAGTGGATCGGCAACCAACAGAATGGGAAAAAATTTTCGCAGTCTACCCATCTGACAAAGGGCTGATATCCAGAATTTACAAACAACTCAAGCAGATTTACAGGAAAAAAACAAACAAGCCCATTCAAAAGTGGGCAAAGGATATGAACAGATACTTTACGAAAGAAGACATATATGAGGCCAACAATCATATGAAAAAATGCTCATCGTCACTGGTCATCAGAGAGATGCAAATCAAAACCACATTGAGATACCATCTCACGCCAGTTAGAATGGCGATCATTAAAAAATCTGGAGACAACAGATGCTGGAGAGGATGTGGAGAAAAAGGAACACTTTTACACTGTTGGTGGGAGTGTAAATTAGTTCAACCATTGTGGAAGACAGTGTGGCGATTCCTCAAGGCCTTAGAAATAGAAATTCCATTTGACCCAGCAATCCCATTACTGGGTATATATCCAAAAGACTATAAATCGTTCTACTATAAGGACACATGTACACGAATGTTCATTGCAGCACTGTTTACAATAGCAAAGACCTGGAATCAACCCAAATGCCCATTGATAATAGACTGGATTGGAAAAATGTGGCACATATACACCATGGAATATTATGCAGCAATCAGAAATGATGAGTTCGTGTCGTTTGTAGGGACATGGATGAATCTGGAGAACATCATCCTCAGCAAACTGACACAAGAACAGAAAATGAAACACCGCATATTCTCACTCATAGGTGGGTGATGAAAAATGAGAACACATGGACACAGAAAGGGGAGTACTAAACAGTGGGGTCTATTGGGGGGAAAAGGGGAGGGCCAGTGGGAGGGGGAGGTGGGGAGGGATAGCCTGGGGAGAAATGCCAAATGTGGGTGAAGGGGAGAAGAAAAGCAAAGCACACTGCCACGTGTGTACCTACGCAACTGTCTTGCATGCTCTGCTCATGTACCCCAAAACCTATAATCCAATAAAAAATTAAAAAAATAAAAATAAAAATAAAAATAAAAATAAAGGCGAGATAGTAATACACATCTGCAGAACAATTATGAGCATTAAATGTGATAATTAAAAACATCAGCTCCTAGTCCAATGAATCTACTCTTGGACCAAAAAGTTCCCATTTTATGTTCACATGAGAATTCCTGTGTCATATTCTTATCTTTTAAATCAAGAGAATTAACACATATAGTTTATATTCATCTTTCCACTGAGAAAATACTTATACTAAGAATGTCACAATTAGGGCAGAAATACAAAGTTATCTTACCTGGCCATCATTTGTAAGCACAGAGCCAACAGTGTGACGTTTTCCAGGTGGAGTTGGCTGACTCGTTTGAAGTGGAGGAACCGGCATCTGCAGATATGTCTGATAATTATCTCTGTGTGTTACTAGAACACTTTCATTTATACCTGGAACATAACTGGCACATAAATTGGCACTATACAGCTGAAATATATGATCCTCCTGAGAGCACATGATCACAGACTGTTTTAGCAATGGGTGCCTTGGTAGCAAACAGAGTTTAGAATCTCATATCTAGAATCTATATCATGTTCTGTGATCTATAAATCTCACTTTATCTAAGTGATGACTCACGCTACCATCACGACTTCCTGTAGGTTCACACCACTAGGTTAAACAAATCCCTTATGCCTCCAGCTTAGTTTGAGAACAGACTGACCTTCCTTATGCCACCATCCCGACTAAAAGATCTATAATTCTAAATATTAATACGTAAATATTTAGAATGCCAATTTTTGTAATTCCACAAGTTCATCTTTTCAGGCTTAAAGGAGAAGTATGTATTAATGAGCACATACACTTTCCTAGTTGTCCTACCTGCCCATCATTTGTAAACCCATAGCCAACTGTATGAAGTTGTTCAGGTGGAGAAGGGTGTAGGCTACATGGCATTCTCTCACCTTCCAGGGAACGCTGAGTAGCGGGCCTAACCCTCTTTGGAAAATTTGATGAAATCTACAGATATTTTCCCCTGGAGAAGTACCCTTACACACAAAGTTGGTGTGCAAATTCAGAAGTGTGACCAGCCTAAGATCCGATTAGATTAGTGGACAGGTGACCGCACACAAAATCACCAAAGTAGCGGTAAAGAGGGTTTATAAACTGCTGCCAATTATCCTGGATATTATCAGTTTTGTGATTTCCATATAAACAAGGAATTCTCTACCAAACTCACAGCAGTAAGCAGTGTGATATAGTATTTGTGTGTGCAATCTCTGGAATCTGACATACCTAGATTTTGTCACTTTCCAACTGGTTAAACCTGAAAGAGCTACTTAAATGTGCACCCTAAGATTCTATTTCCGTAAAATGGGCATAAAACAGTACCTAACTCGTGGTGCTCTTACAAGGATTATCAGAGATAAAGCACAAAGAGGATAGTGAATGTGCTGGTTGATACATACTTCGAAGCTTTAAAAAAATAAATTTGGGGGATTAAGTGAAAATGAGAAGTCTAAATATTAAAAAAACAAACTTCTCATGCAAAAAACACCTTCTTACAAACTAGATTTATATTTTCAAAATTAATAAAACCTGGTACAAAAAACTTGTCTGGTTTCAGCATACCAAATTTCCTTCTGGTTAACTGGTCGAAAATGACTACTACTTGGCAATATCATAAGCATTTCTATATGTTTAAGGTTTCAAATCCTCCTTTATGAAACAAACCATTTGTTATTCCTGAAGTTTTAAACTGATGTATTTCATACTAGCAAGCAGAAAGAGGGGAATGATGAAAATTAAAGAAAATCAGTGAAATAAAAATCAATGAAATAAAAAATTGGTTCACAGAATAGTTGGAAAAAAAAAAAAAAACTAACTTATCTTTCAGCTTGACTGACCAAGAATAAAAGAAAGGACTACACAGATTACCAAAATCAAGAATGAAAAGGGTGTTATGAATACTGACCTTACAGAAATTAAAAGGGGCCAGGCGCGGTGGCTCACTCGCGTAATCCCAGCACTTTGGGACGCCGAGACCAGCGGATCACCTGAGGTCAGGAGTTTGAGACCAGCCTGGCCAACATGGTGAAACCCCGACTCTACTAAAATACAAAAAATTAGCCGGGCGTGATGGTGCCACCTGTAACCCCAGCTACCCAGGAGACCGAGACAGAAGAAGTGCTTGAACCAGAAAGTCAGAAGAAGTAATGAGCCCAGATCGCGCCACCGCACTCCATCTTCAGCAAAAGATCGAGACACCGTCTCACGTGCACACACACGCAAAGAAAGCGAGAAATTTAAAGACATACATTATGAACACCTTTATGCCAACAAATTAAACAACGTAGGTGAAACAGAGAAATTCCTAGAGAACAAATTAGTGACTCAAAAAAATAGAAATTTGCAATAGGACTATAGCATGGAAAGGTATTTAATTAGTAATTTAAAATCTCCCCACAAATGGAAGGCAAGCCGAGGTGGTTTCGCATGTAAATTCTATCAAACATTTAAGGAAGAAGTAATACCAATACTTAGCAAAGGATTTCAAAAGAATAAAAGAGGAAGGAACACTACTTCATTCTATGAGGCCAATATTACCCTGATATCAAAGCCAGACAAACATACTATAAGATATTTTTGCCCGTCAGCTCCAAATTCACCCTTTGATTCCGCTGTGTGAGGTTCCGCGTTCCTCTGCCTATGTCCGCCGTACTGCCGATACCGAAGGCTGCGCGTAAAGAGGGTTAGAGTTAGCGAAGGGCGGGGACGCCACGCTTCCCGGTTCTTCCGGTTGGCGCCGGCGGTCTCGCAGTGCACGAGGCTTCACTTCGGGACTCTGGCCCCCCCAACAGGCTCCCAGTGTTCGGCTGGGGCGGGGCCCGCGGTGGCCGGCAGCTTCCCTGCCTTCTGCCTCCCTTGAGCCTTACCAGATTGGTGCTTCTGGTGGGACGCCTCCCAATGAGCATCACTCACAGGCATCCGGGGCACACTTCCCATAACTCCCAGAGAGCAAGTTTCTAGAAAGTTCCAGCAGTGGGGAGGCGCCACAACTTCTCTGCCATTTTGGGAAGTGCAGACGCAGCTCCTCTGGCAAGGTCAAGACTTCATGACTACGTAAGTGGGCAGTTTTTCCCTGGATGCTTTAATTTCTCCCCAGAATGTGTCCTTTTTCCTAGGAAAGCTTCTTTTCTGGGGTGTTCTTTGTCCGGTGAGTGGTACGGCTTCGCTGTGTGGACACTACCATGGGCTCGTGTGTCAGCTGTCGGGGAGTCTTTTCCTTGGACACCCCGTCTCGGTTATGTTGTGGGGCTGGGGAGCTTTTCTTGGGGACTCCCTCTTAGTGATGCGACGAACTTTTCCTGCTGCAATGACTGAACCCAGGGGTGGGGACCCTACATTGGTCGCCTGTGTCACCTTCGGGTGCGGCGGTGTTTCTTCCCCGCTTGGCCACGACCCTGCGGGGAGACTCTGCCTTAGGGACTCTGTCTGTGTTCGGGGCTGGGGTGAGGGTGGCTGTCCTGCGGACACATAATCACTGCCCTGTGGGTTCACTCTCTGTCGCGGGGTTTATCTCAGCCCGCGAGAGACTCTTCGCTGGGTGCTGATGTCAGCCGTGGGGCACATTTGGCCTTGGATGTTGCTCACTCTCAGCTAGGATGTGTTGGCTTTTCTTTGGATCTGTTTATCCCCGATTGGGACGCCTATCGGATGCTTTCTCTTGGTGCTGGGTTTTTAAATTATTATCTGTGGGTGCTGTCTCCCAGTGCTGCGAGGGAGTGGGGTGCTGTTTCTTGGATTCTCTAAGCCTATGGTGGGACTCTCAGAGCTCTGTGTCAGCCATGAGGGAGGCCACCTGACCTTGGGAGCTCTATCTGGCCCCAGGTTGGGGTGCTTTTCCTCCGTTGGTTCTCAGTCGTGAAGGAGCTCTTTCCCCGGGAACTATCTCACCTTTCAGCAGTACCCATCGGGTGTCTGTGTAGGAAACATTTCTGTCCAGAAATGTTTGAAGGTTCCAGATGCACATCCTGGGTGTGCAATTAGTCTTTCATTTCAGCCACTCTGATGGGTGTGCAGTGATCTCTCCTTATGTCTGCATTTGCAGTTTTGGGCATGCCGCCAAGTCTGGCTAATCGTTGTATTTTTTGGTAGAGATGGCGTTTCGCCAAGTTGCCCAGGCTGGTCTCGAACCCATGGGCTCAAGTGGCCTCTGCCTGCATCAGCCTCCCAAGGTGCTGGGATTACAGGTATGAGCCACTGTGCCCAGCTATTTATTATTTTTAGAGCACTTTTTAAATGTGTTTATTCGCCATTTATATATGTCTTTTACGATGTCCCTTTTCAGCACTTTTCCTCCAAATTTTATTGAGATATTTGTATTTTAAAAATGGATTCGTGGTTTACATATAAGTTCTGGGTTTCAGTTAGACACATACACACAGGCATATATGTACATGTATTAAAATACACACACAATTTTAGTATCTTCTACAAATCTGTTTTGCTTTTACACTATCTCAATATTGTGTTTTAGATGAACAGATTCTCTTAATTTTATTAATCAGTTTCTTGTTTAGGGCTGGTGCTTCCTATTATTTTAAGAATAATTTTTGCCTCGCCCAATGCCATGATGATAATATTCTAAGCTGTCTTTTAGCTCTCCCATTCATCTCAAATAAATTTTCATGGATTGGAGTAAAGTCATAGTCTGGGTATATTTTATGTGATGATTAAAGTCATCTTTGAGTATGACTCTTATGAATGAGTACTCAGCTGTTTCCTGCACGTTTTATTGCAATGTTTATTTTTTAAAATTGATTTGTAGTTCTGGTTGTATTCTGGATTCCACTCATTTTTTTGTCAGATATATACATACATATGATTAATGTATATTTTTATATATAACCTATACTATATATTATATAATATGTAATCTACAGATATGCTTTGCTTTTTCACTCCTAAGACTGTCTTTTGAGGAATACAAGTTTTACATTTAATTATGTCTAATTAAACAATGTATTCTTTATCGTTAGTGCCTTTTTATCCTAATCAAAAATACCTTGGCCTATTCTAAAGCTGTAACACTAATATCTTATGTTTTTTACTGGATTTACTATCCATCTTTAGTAACTTTTTCTGGAGTGGGATGGGGTAAGAGTCCAAGTTTGTATTTTCCCTGCATTTATGAAGTGCATTTTTTAAAAACACTAGTCTTTCCACTCTTCTGTGGTAAATCTAGCTGTTTTCCATTTCCAGATCCTTTCTGGCCTCCATGTCCTCTACCTTTAGTGTATTTGTCTGTCATTGATCCAATACCATACTGTTTCAATTACTCTACCGTTATGGTAAATCTCATGTTTAGTAGTGTATGTCTACAAACTTAGTTCTTTTTCTTAAATATTGTCTTAGATTTTCCAAATATATATATGTTCCTTTTTCTCCGCAACCTTGCCAGCATCTGTAGTTTTTTGACGTTTTAATAATCGCCATTCTGACTAGTGTGCGATGGTATCTTATTATGGTTTTGATTTGCATTTCTCTAATGATCAGTGATGTTGAGCTTTTCTTCATATGTTTGTTGGCCGCATGAATATCTTCTTTTGAGAAGTGTCTGTTCACGTCCTTTGCCTACTTTTTAATGGGGTTGTTTAGTTTTCTTTTGTAAATGTGTTTAAGTTTCTTGTAGACTCTGGATATTAGACCTTTGTCAGATAGACAGATTGCAGAAGTTTTCTCCCATTCTGTAGGTTGTCTGTTCACTCTGATCATTGTTCATTTTGCTCTGCAGAAGGCTTTTAGTTTCATTAGATCCCATTTGTCAGATTTTTATTTTGTTGCCATGGCTTTTGGCATTTCTGTCATGAAATCGTTGGCCGAACTTATGTCCTGAATAATATTGCCTTGATTTTCTTATAGGGTTTTTATAGTTTTGGATGTTACATTTAAGTATTTAATCCATCTTCCGTTAATTTTTGTATAAGTTGTAAGGAAGGGGCCCAGTTTCAATTTTTGTATATGGCTAGCCAATTCTCCCAGTATCATTAATTAAATAGAGAATCCTGTCTTCATTGCTTATTTTTGTCAGGTTTGTCAAGATCAGATGTTTATCATTGTGTGATCTTACTTCCAAGTTCTCTGTTCTGGTCCATTGGTCCATGTATCTGTTTTTCTACCAGTACCATGCCGTCTTGGTTACTGTTGCCCCACGGTATAGTTTGAAGTTAGGTAGCATGATGCCTCCAGCTTTCTCCCTTTTGCTTAGGATTGTCTTGGCGATTGTGGCCTTTTTGGGGGGGATCCATATGAAAATTAAAAGGGTTTCTTCTACTTCTGTGAAGAATGTCCATGGTAGTTTAATGGGAATAGCATTGAATCTCTCAATTACTTTGGGCAGTATGGCCATTTTCACGATATTCATTCTTACTATCCATGAGCATGGATTGTTTTTCCATTTGTTTGTGTCCTCTTCGATTTCTTTGAGCAGTGGTTTGAAGTTCTCTCTGAGGAAGTCCTTCACGTCCCTTGTTAGCTGTATTCATAAGTATTTTATTCTTTTTGTAGCAATTGTGAATGGGAGTTCATTCATGATTTGGCTCTCTGCTTGCCTGTTTTTGGTATATAGGGATGCTAGCAATTTTTGCGCATGGATTTTATATCATGAGAGTTTGCTGAAGTTGCTTATCGTCTTCAGAAACTTTTGGACTGAGATGATGGTATTTTCTATATATGGGGCCATGTCATCTGCAAAGAAAGATAACTTCATGTCCTCTTTCCCTATTTGAATACCCTTTCTTTCTTTGTCTTGCCTGATTGCCCTGGCCAGAATGTCTGATACTATGTTGGATAGGACTGGTGAGGGAGGGTATCCTTGTCTTGTGCAAGTTTCAAGAGGAATGTTTCCAGCTTTTTCCCATTCGATATGATATTGGCTGTGAGTTTGTCATATATGACTCTTACTGTCTTGAGATGTATTCATTCAATACCTGGTTTCTTTAGAGCTTTTTTTATTTTATTTTTTTTTTTTTTTGAGATGGAGTTTCGCTCTTGTTACCCAGGTTGGAGTGCAATGGCGCAATCTCGGCTCACCACAACCTCCGCCTCCTGGGTTCAGGTAATTCTCCTGCCTCAGCCTCCCGAGTAGCTGGGATTACAGGCATGCGCCACCATACCCATCAAATTTATTGTATTTTTAGTAGAGACGGGGTTTCACCATGTTGAGCAGGATGGTCTCGATCTCTTAACCTCGTGATCCACCCGCCTCGGCCTCCCAAAGCGCTGGGATTACAGGCTTGAGCCACCGCGCCTGGCCCAGGAGCTTTTAATATAATGGGATGTTGAATTTTATCAAAGGCCTTTTCTGCATCCATTGAGATAATCATGTGGTTTTTGCCTTTAGTTCTATTTATGTGATGAATTACATTTCTTGATTTACCTATTCTGAACTGACCTTGAGTCCTGGCAATGAAGCCAACTTGATCATGGTAGATAAGTTTTTTGATGTGCTGCTCGATTCAGTTGGCCAGTATTTTATTAAGGATTTTTGTGTCATTGCTCATCAGGAACACCAGCCTGAAGTGTTTGTTGTTGCTGTATCTCTGCCAGATTTTGGTATCCGGATGATGCTGGTCTCCTAAAATGTAGTAGGAGTCCCTCCTTTTCAATTTTTTTATATAGTTTCAGTAGAAATAGTGCCAAATAGTACTTTTTAAGTAGGCAGGAGCATATCTATTGATGGCAGGACCTTTTAGTTAACCTAGTATATCCTTCAATTTCATGTTTTATTTACCACCAGTATTTCAAAGCACATCCTGCCCCTGCCTGGCTCCAAAATGAACATATTTGAGTCTCCATAAGGTTGGAGGTGGGAAAATTTACCTTTTCAATCGATGCTACCTTTCACTGTCTACCTATATTATCTAATAATATATTAATCAGTATTAGTTAATAAGTAACTTTCAACAACTAAAAAATAAAAACGGTATTTGCTATTATTTGTCCCCTAACAAGGGCTGAGAGACAATTATGTGTACTACATTAGAGAGATAAGCATGTTTCTTGCCTTGGTTGATGAAAGCCACTCATTCCCCAAGCACTCCGATTAATCATGACTGTACCATGTTTGACTTTGGAAAACACCTTGTATTTTGCCTTCGCTTGTTTCACTGAAACTACATTATAGTTGGCTTGCCTTTTCTGGGAGCACCGTGTGTGATGATGAATCTTTGACCTTTGGCTAAAACTTAATGATATAAATGCATGGCTGTGTATGCATATGAAGACTGTGACTTTGCAATGGTTGTATCTGTCTTTAATGGAATATGTTCACCGATGTTTTTCAGCAAATGAGGAGTGACAAAGTAAATCCGGCTGCAAGAAGGCATCAAAGGAAAAGGAGACGTTCCAGAAAATCCAAGAGACGCTATTATTCTACGACAATGCAGGGTACGTCCCTGTGGTTACACCAACAGGAAGCTGAGGGGGAATCCAATATTTGGGCTTCAATCGTGTCAAAGGACATTTGTGGCCTTGTCCTTGAAGGATGAACAGATATGAGCACATTTGGAAGTGGAAGTGCAAGGTTCTAATTAGGTGCAACAATTTGCAGTTGCTGCAATCGTGAGATGAATAAAGCAGGTTCCTGAGGCAGAAGGAGGTGGTGGGCACAACAAGAGGACAGGTCTGCTCACTTTCCGCCTGACCACACACTCCTCTCTAACCCAGTGCAGTATGGCTTCTTCTTAGTCTACTCCAATGAAAATAGTGCCATCGAGGTCGCCATGTTTGCTGCACTTTGACATCAATTCCTCAGCAGCATGTGACACAGTTGTTTACGCCCTCCTGCACGGAAAACTTCTTGGGTCCCCAGACACCTGGATTTCTTACTCTGTTACTAAGGGCTCGTTTTCCTTCTCCTTTTTTGTTTTTCTCCTCTTGCTTCCTACCTCTAAATATTTCAGGGCACCAAAACTTGATCCTAGCCTCTCTTCTCTTCAATATCCTATCTCCATATGTGATGTCATGCTGTCTTAGAATTTTAAATGATTCACACTACAAGAACTGTCACCATTAAACTTCTAGGCTACGACTTGCTCCTGAAATCCAAACTCATAAACAACTACACGTGTAGTATCTCTATAGGGTGTCTAATAGGCATCTACATTTCAACCAGCTCTGCAAGTTCAAATTTCTGACCTCCCTCTCTCCAAAAATACTTTACTCACAGCCTTCACTGTTTCAGTTAAAGACACTGTCCATTAGGTGAAACATCCACAAAGGTGTAACAAGCAGCTGTTCACAGGTATGGGGGTTTCAGAAGTCCTGGTTTTAGAGTTTTCAGCTGTCCACGGTACAAATAATCCCACCATGGCCTAGTTCAAGCTGTCGACATAAGGTCACTGAACCAGAATCAGGAAGAGTTGGCAGCATTCCGCTCCCATAGTCGGTTGCCTAACCCCTCCTGCACATCCCTGGTATACTTTTACTTAGTAGGGCACCCCAAAATACTTAAAGTCACTTATGATTTCTCTTATGATTCTTTTATTATTCTCTCATTTCCAATCTCTTATGAAGTTCAGCAGTCAATGCCCAGTATAAACTGTGCATCCCACCATTTCCCGCTATCACTCCAGTGCACACTGCCGTGATCGCTGACCAAGGTAGTACAACATCTTCTTAGCTCTCTTTCTAATCTTCCCTCATCTGTAGCATACTCTCTAACCCTGTGGCTAGAAAATTAGGTCAGCATGCCATTTCCCTCCTAAAATCCCATCCTCAACTGTCCCTCTCCTAACAAGGGTCCCATCCATTTTCTCCTGGCTCTCTTTGCCTCTGTCTAACACCCTGTAGTGCCCAGTCCATTCCCACTCCAGCCCCTACCCTTGGCCTCACCGCAGTCTGGAACTCTCCCTCTGCCTCTGCACAGAAGGCTCTGCTTTTTCCTCCAAGCCCTGTCCAATGGCACTTCTTCAGATTGCTCTGCCCAAGGAGCCAGAGCCCCTGAGGCTCCCTCTGCTGCTGTCTCCCTCAGGCATGTGGACTACTTCCCCGACACCAGCCCAATGCTACTTGTTTCATTTGCTCATTGTGTATGTCCTGTCCGACTGCCCCATGGGGATATGAGTCCCACAAAGGCAGGGACCGTTGCTCTCCGTCCTCTTTACTGCTGATCCCCAGCTCCTGGCATGCCGCCTGCCACAGACAATGAATAAATGAAAGAGGTGACAGACCTGGAGTAAAAAGAATGTTACTTTTCCAGACAAAAGGGGAGGATCTGTAGAATCACGTAAAAACTAGGGATGTGTGACAATGGAGTGGAGATAAGAGTGTTCAACTCCAATAGCCACCTCTATTTTCTCAGATTATATGATGTAGAAAGGAGGCAAGTCAACAAGGCCTCACTTAGTCTGGCTTTCCTGCTGCGCACAGCATGGCATGTATAGGTGAACTATAAAAGCGATATCAAATGAGAATTGCAAAGGGCAGCAAGATGATGCAAAATGATGAGTGCAAGAAATCTGTGAATGTTTATTCTACTGTCGTACTTACTACATACCATCGTTATGCCAAGAGATACATACGTAGTTTTATTGTGTAATCTGACCTGATATGTGTTTCAATGTGGTAAGTCCTTCTGTTTCGTGAAATGAATAATTCCATAGAAACTGATTGATACATAGCTGTCTCACCGGGATGATGGGACAAAACACACCTATCTTGCAACTGAGCCTCTTCATTTGGTTTCCAGATGCTAGCATCACTCACAATGTCTGTGAAGAAAAGGTTAAAAATGGCCAACCAACACCCGATAATGTCTTTCCAACTGTTCCATCAGCGCTTATTAATATTACAGCAGCTGGTATTTCATCCCTGGGTTTCGGTGATCAGTGTAAGTTTGTTCACTTGTTGTACTGTCCTATTTGGTTTCCGTATACATTCATGGCGTCATGAGGGAAGATGGTAATTTGGTTGTATTATCTTTTCTGGCCTCAATTTTAGGGTTCTGAAATTGCTAACTGGTATGTCCTCCTCCTTTATGAGATAATTTCCTAGATACTGAGCATCCGAGGGGTATGCCTGTGCAGTTGACGTAATGCACATAACACACAGCTCAACCACTTCATTTGGTTTCCAGATGCTGCGGTGACTCACAACATCCATGAAGAGAAGATGAATAACGGCCAACCAGCACCTCATACCGTCTTTTCAACTGCTCCACCAGGTCTTGGTAATTTGGCAGCCCCTAGAATTTCATCCACGAGGACCAGAGATCTGTGTATCTCTGCTTCTTTATTGTACGATCCTACCTGATTTCCATAAGCAGGCATATTTTCATGAACGGTAGAAGGTGGTTTTGTTTCATATTCTTTCCTAGCCTCCATTTGGGGGATATCACATGGCCACCTGGCATATTCTCTCCTGATTTTTTAGATAATTTTCTAGAAACTGAGCATCAGAGGGATATTCCTGTGGGGTTGACATAATGCACTTACTTCAGAGCTCAACCTCTTCACTTGGTTTCCACATACTACCGTCAATCACAATATCCGTGAAGAAAGGATGGAAAATGGTCAACTGCAACCAGATAGTGTCTTGTCAAATGCTCGGTCACAGCAGATTTATATGACAGGAGCTGGTATTCTAGTGATGAGTACCAGAGATGTGTGTATGTTTGTTTATTAGATGTAGTATCCTACTACGATTCCATATGCATGCGCAATATGATGAAGAGAAGAAGGTGGTTTTGGGGAATTATCTTTCCCGACCTCAATTTGATGGAACTCGAATCATATGATGTCTGCTCCTGCTTTATCAGATAATTTCCTAGAAAGATCAGAGGGATATACCAGTGAGGTTGTCATAATGCACTTACCTCACAGCTCAACCTCTTTGTTTGGTTTTCAGATGCTACTGTCACTCAAAATGTCCATGAACAGAAGATGGAAAATGGCCAACCCCAAACTGATAAAGTCTTGTCAACTGTTCCACTATGCCTTGGTCATATGACTGCAGCTGGTATTCCATCCATGAGTATCAGGGATCTGTGTATGTCTTTTAATTAGTAGTACTGAATAGTTGGTTTCCCTAACATGCATATGTTCATGAATGGTAGAAGTCGGTTTTGTTGTATTTTCTTTCCTACTCTCAATTTGAGGGGTCTCAGATGGCCGCATATCATCCTTCCATCCGTCCTTCCTCCCTCCCTCCCTCCCTTCCTCCCTTTATCTCTCTTTTTTTCTTTCTCTCTCTCTCTCTTTTTTCTTTTTTCTTTCAAAACTGATTCTCACTTTCTCACCCAGGCTGGAGCGCAGTGATGCTATCTCGGTCGCTGCAATCTCCACCTCCCGGGTTCAAGTGATTCTCCTGCCTCAGCCTCCTGAGTAGCTGGGATAACAGGCATGCACCACCACGCCCAGCTAATATTTGTATTTTTAGTAGAGACAGGGTTTCACCGTGTCGGCCAGGATGGTCTTGGTCTCTGACCTCGAGATCCACCCGCCTCAGCCTTCCAAAGTGCTGGGATTACAGACTTGAGCCACCGTGCCCAGCCATATCCTACCCTGTTTCTTAGATAATTTCGTAGAAACTCAGCATCAGAGGGATACACCTGTGGGACTGACATAATGCATTTACATCACAGCTCAACCTTTTCCTTTGGTTTCCAGATTCAACTGTTACTCAGAATGTCTATGAAGAGAAGATAAAAAAGGAACAAATGGCACCTGATAGATCCCTGTCAACCGTTATAGAAGGGCTTATAAATTTCACAGGGGCTGGTATTCCACCCCTGAGTACTGGGGATCAGCATATGTTTGTTTAGTAGTTATACTGTCCTACTGGGTTTCCGTATGCATGCAGTGACATGCAGGGAAGACAGTCGTTTTGTTTTATTATTGTTTCTGGTCTGAATTTCTGGCGTCTCATTTTCCACCTGATATGTCCTGCTTTATGGGTTAATTTCATAGAAACTGACCACCAGAGGGATATACCTGTGGGGTTGACATAATGCACTTTCCTCAGAGCTTGAACTCTTCATTTGGTTTCCAGATGCTACCGTCACTCACAATATCAATGAAGAGAGAAGGAAAAATGGCCAGCCCCAACCTGGTAACGTATTGTCAACTGATTCCACAGGGCTTTGTAATATGGTAGCAACTGCTATTCCGGCCATGAGTCCCAGAGATCGCTATATGTCCGCTTATAAGTTGTACTGTCCTACTTGCTTTTCATATGCATGCGTAGTGCCTTCTGAAGGGAAGCAGGTGGTTTTGTTGTATTATATTTTCTGAACTAAATCTGAGGGGCCCCAGATATATACACCACCTTATATATCCTCCTGCTTTATGAAATAATTTCATGGAAAGTGAGCATCAGAGGGATATACTTATGGTTTGGCCTAATGCACTTACCTCACAGCTCAACCTCTTCCTTTGATTTCCAGACGCTACCATCACTCACAGCGTCCATGAACAGAAGATGGAATATGTCCTACCAGCACCTGACAACGTGTTGTTGACACTTCAGCCAGGACTTATTAATATGGCAGGCGCTGGTATTTCATCCATGAGTACCAGGGATTTGGGTAAGTTTGTTTGTTAGTGTTACTGTCCTACTTGGTTTCCATATGCATGTATAGTGTCAAAAAAGGTAGGAGGTGGTTGTGTTATACTATGTTTCCAGGCCTCCATTTCAGGGGTCTCAGATGGCAACCTGGTATATCCTCTGGTTTATGAGATAATTTCCTAGAAACTGAGCACAGATATACCTGTGGAGTTACCATAATACACTTACTCACAGCTCTTCATTTGGTTTCCAGATGCTACCGAAATTTATAATGTCCTTAAGGAGAAGATGGAAAAGGGCGAACCCCAACATGGCAACATCTCATCAACTGCTCCAATAGGACTTACTAATGTGGCAGGAGCTGCTATTCCAGCCACGAGTACTGATGGTCTGTGTATGTTCACTTTTTTGTTGGATTTTCCTACTTTGTTTCCATATGCATGTATATTGTCAGGAAGCGGAGATGGAGATCTTGTTGTATTATCTTTCTTGATATCAGTTTGAGGGGTCCCAGATGCCGCTCTTGTCATCTTGATTTGTGCAAAAATTTCTCAGGAGCTGAACATCAGAGGGATATACCTGTGGGGGCGGCATAATGCACCTACTCCTATCTTGACCTCTTCATTTGTTTTCCAGATGCCACCGTCAGTCACAATGTCCATGAACAGAGGATGGAAAATGACCAACCACAACAGGATAACGTCTGGCCAAATATTCTAGCATGGTTTAATAATATGGCAGGAGCTGGTATTCCAGCAATGAGTACCAGGGATCTGTGTATGTTCATTTTTTACTTGTACTGTCCTCCTTGTTTTCCATATGCAGGCATAGTGCCATGAAGGGAAGAAGGTTGTTTTGTGAATTGTCTTCCTTGGCCTCAATTTGAGGAGCCGCAGATCATCATTTGATGTGTTCTTTTGCTTTATGGGATAATTTCCTAGAAACTGATCATCAGTGGGATATACCGGTGGCATTGACGTAATTCACTTACTTCAAGCTCAAAATCTTCCTTTGGTTTCCAGATGGTACCATCTCTCACAATGTACATGAAGAGAAGATGGAAAATGGCCCATCCCAAACTGGTAATCTCATGTCACCTGTTCCACCACTGCTTGGTCTTATGGTCGCAGCTGCTCTTCCATGCATGAGTACCAGGGATCTGTGTATGTCTCTTAATTAGTTGTAGTGTCATCACTGGTTTCCATATGATTGCATATTTCATGAAAGGTAGAAGGTGGTTTTATAGCATATACTTTCTTGGGATCAATTGGAGGGTTCTCACAGGGCCACCTGGCATATCCTCCCCTGCTTTATTAGATAATTTCCTAGAAACTGAGCGTCAGAGAGATAGACCTATAGGGCTGATATAATGCACTTAGCTCACAGCTGAAACTCTTCATGTGGTTTGCAGGTTTTACCATTGCTCAAAATGTCTGTGAAGAAAAGATAAAAAGTGACAAAACAACACCTCATGAATTCTTGTCAACTATTACAGCAGGGCTTAGGAACTTCACAGAAGCAGGTATTCAACCCCTGAGTACCAGGGATCTCTGCATGTTCATTTACTAACTACGTTGTCCTACTTGGTTTCCATAAACATGCAGTATCATGCAGGAAAAAAGGTGCTTTGGTTGTATTATCTTTTCCGACCTAAATTTGAAGGGTCTCAGATCGCCACCTGATACAGCCTCTTGTGTGATGGAACAATTGCTTAAATCTCTTTGTCAGAAAAACATACATGTGGCAGTGAGATAAGCACTTACCTCACAGCTCAACCACTTCATTCGGTTTCCAGATGCTGCAGTCACTCACAATATCCCTGAAGCAAAGGTAAATAATGGCCAACTAGCACCTCACAACGTCTCGTCAGCTGCTCCAGCAGGTCTTGGTAATATGGCGGCAGCTGGAATTTCATCCACGAGGACCACAGGTCTGTGTATGTCTGCTTCTTAGTTGTACTGTCCTACTTGGTTTCCCTAAGGAGGCATAGTTTGATGAATGCTACAAGTTAATTTTGTTGTATGTACTTTCCTAGCCTCAATTTGAGGGGTATCAGATGTTTCACTTGGCATATTCACCCCTGGATTCTTTGATAATTTCCTAGAAAGTGAGGATCAGAGGGATATACCTCTGGGGTTGAATAATGTACTTACCTCACAGCTCAAACTCTTCATTTGGTTTTCAGGTGCTACTGTCACTCAAAATGTCCACAAAGAGAAGATGAGAAATACACAACCAACACCTAATAACGTCTTATCAACTGTTCTACCAGAACATCTTTATTTGGCAACAGCTGGTCTCCCAGCCATGAGCACCAGGGGTCAGTGTATGTTTGCTTATTAATTTATACTATCCTACTTCGTTTTCATAGGCATGCCTAGTGTCCTGAATGGGAGAAGGTGATTTTGTTGTGTTCTCATTCATGAGCTGCATTTGAATGTTCTCAGATCACCATCTAGCATATCCTCTTAAGCTTTATGAAATAGTTTTCTAGAAACTGAGTATCAGGAGGATATGCCTGTAGAGTTGACATAGTACACATAACTCAAAACTAAACCTCCTGATTTCATTTCCAGATTCTACCATCACTCACAATGTCCATGAGGAGATTAAAAATGCCCAAACGGCACCCAATAATGTCTTCTCAGGTATTCCACCAGCACGTGTTAATATGGCAGCAGCGGGTGTTTCTTCTATGAGTACCAGGAATCAGTGTAAGTTAGCTCACTTGGCGTACTGTCCTACTTGGTTTCTATATGCATGCGTAGTGCCATGAGGGAAGAATACAGTGTTGTTGTACTATCTTTACTGGCCTCAACTTTACGGTTCTCAGACTGCTACTTGGTATGTCTTTTTTCTTTATGAGATAATTTCCTCGATACCGAGCATCCGAGCGGTATGCCTGTGCGGTTGACATAATGCATGAAACACACAGCTCAACCACTTCATTTGGTTTCCAGATGCTGCAGTCACTCATGCAATCCTTGAAGAGAAGATAAATAACGGCCAATCAGCACCTGATAACCTCTTGTCAACTGCTCCACCAGGTCTTGCTAATATGGCAGCAGCTGGACTTTCATCTACGAGGACCGGAGATCTGTGTATGTCTGCTTCTTAGTTGTACTGTCCTACTTGGTTTCCCTAAGGAGGCATTGTTTGATGAATGCTACAAGTTAGTTTTCTTGGATATAGTTTCCTAGCATCAATTTGAGGGGTATCACGGCTACGTGACATATCAACCCCTGGATTCTTTTATAATTTCCTAGAAAGTGAGGATCAGAGGGATATACCTCTGGGGTTGACACACTGCACTTCCATCAAAGCTCAACCTCTTCATTTGGTTTTCAGATGCTACCATCACTCAAAATGTCTGCAAAGAGAAGATGGAAAATAACCAACCAACACTTAATAACGCCTTGTCAACTGTTCTCCAAGGACTTCCTTATTTGGCAACAGCTGGTCTCCCAGCCATGAGCACCAGGGATCAGTGTATGTTTGCTTATTCATTTGGACTATCCTACCTGGTTTTCATAGGCATGCCTAGTGTCCTGAAAGGGAGAAGGTGATTTTGTTGTATTGTCTTTCGTGAGCTGCATTTGAGTGTTCTCAGATCGCCACCTGGCATATCCTCTCTGGCTTCCTGAAATAGTTTTCTAGAAAGTGAGCATCAGGAAAATATACCTGTGGGGTTAACATAATGCACATAACTCAAAACTGAACCCCTTTATTTAATTTCCAGATGGTATGATCTTTCACAATGTTTGTGAGAAGAAGATTAAAAATGCCCAAGCAGTACCCGATAAAAGCTTCCCAGCTAGCTTCCCAGCTAGTTCCCCAGCACTTATTAATATGGCAGCAACTGTTGTGTCATCCTTGAGCAACAGGGATCAGTGTACCTTTGAGCAATTGGTTTAGTATCCTACTAGGTTTCCATATGCGTGCATAGTGTCATGAGGGAAGAATGTAGTTTTGTTGTACTATCTTTCCTGGCCTGAATCTTAAGTTTCTCAGAGTGCTACTTGGTATGTCCCACTTCTTTATGAGATAATTTCCTGGATACTGAGCATCAGAGGGGTATGCTGTGGTTGACATAATGCACTTACCTCACAGCCCAGCCTTTTTTGTTGGTTTCCAGATGCTGCAGTCACTCACAATGTCCGTGAAGCGAAGATAAATAACAGCCAACTAGCACCTGACAACGTCTTGTCAGCTGCTCCACCAGGTCTTGGTAATATGGCAGCAGCTGGAATTTCATCCACGTGGAACACAGGTCTATGTAGGTCTGCTGTTTGTCTTACCGTCCTACTTGATTTCCCTAAGGAGGCATAGATCCATGAATGCTACAAGTTAATTTTATTGTATACACTTTCCTAGCATCAATTTGAGGGGTATCAGATAGTCACAGGGCATATCCAACCCTGCTGTCTTTGATAATTTCCTAGAAACTGAGGATCAGACGGATATACCTCTGGGGTTGACATAATATACTTACCTTACAGCTCAACCTCTTCATTTGGTTTTCAGATGCTACCATCACTCAAAATGTCCGCAAAGAGAAGATGGAAAATAACCAACCAACACCTAATAACGTCTTGTCAACTGTTCTCCAAGGTCTTCCTTATTTGGCAACAGCTGGTCTCCCAGCCATGAGCACCAGGGATCAGTGTATGTTTGCTTATTCATTTGGACTATCCTACTTGGTTTTCATAGGGATGCCTAGTGTCCTGAACGGGAGAAGGTGATTTTGTTGTATTATATTCTGTGAGCTGCATTTGAATGTTCTCAGATAGCCATCTGGCATATCCTCTTCAGCTTTATGAAATCGTTTTCTACAAACTGAGTATCAGGGGGATATGACTGTAGAGTTGACCTAGTACACATAACTCAAAACCAAAACTCCTGATTTCATTTCCAGATTCTACCATCACTCACAATGTCCATGAGGAGAAGATTAAAAATGCACAAACACCACCCAATAATGTTTTCTCAGCAATTCCACCAGCACATATTAATATGGCAGCAGCGGGTGTTTCGTCCATGAGTACCAGGGATCATTGTAAGTTAGCTCACTTGGCGTACTGTCCTACTTGATTTCTATATGCATGTGCAGTGTCATGAGGGAAGAATACAGTGTTTTTGTACTATCTTTACTGGCCTCAACTTTACGGTTCTCAGACTGCTCCTTGGTATGTCCTTCTTTATGAGTTAATTTCCTCGATACTGAATATCAGAGGCGTATGCCTGTGCGGTTGACATAATGCATGAAACACACAGCTCAACCACTTCATTTGGTTTCCAGATGCTGCGATCACTCACAACGTCTATGAAGCAAAGATAAATAATATCCAACTAGCACCTGATAGCATATTGTCAACTGCTCCACCAGGGCTTGGTAATTTGGCAGCAGCTGTAATTTCATCCACGAAGACCAGAGATCTATGTATGTCTGCTTCTTAGTTGGACCGTCCTACTGGGATTCCCTAAGGAGGCATTGTTTGATGAATGCTACAAGTTAATTTTGTTGGATATAGTTTCCTAGCATCAATTTGAGGGTTATCAGAGAGCCACGTGGCATATCCTACCCTGGTTTCTTTGATAATTTCCTAGAAAGTGAGGATCAGAGGGATATAACTCTGGGGTTGAAATAATGTACTTACCTTACAGCTCAACCTCTTCATTTGGTTTTCAGATGCTACCATCACTCAAAATGTCCGCAAAGAGAAGATGGAAAATAACCAACCAACACTTAATAAAGTCTTGTCATCTGTTCTCCAAGGACTTCCTTATTTGGCAACAGCTGGTCTCCCAGCCATGAGCACCAGGGATCAGTGTATGTTTGCTTATTCATTTGGACTATCCTACTTGGTTTTCATAGGCATGCTTAGTGTCCTGAATGGGAGAAGGTGATTTTGTTGTATTGTCTTTCGTGAGCTGCATTTGAGTGTTCTCAGATTGCCGTCTGGCATATCCTCTCTGGCTTTATGAAATAGTTTTCTAGGAAGTGAGCATTAGGAGGATATACCTGTGGGGTTAACATAATGCACATACCTCAACACTGAACCCCTTCTTTTCATTTCCAAATGCTACGATCACTCACAATGTCTGTGAGAAGAAGATTAAAAATGCCCAAGCAGTACCTGATAAAATCTTCCCAGCTAGTCCCCCAGCACTTATTAATATGCCAGCAGCTGTTGTGTCATCCATGAGCAACAGGGATCAGTGTACCCGTATGCAATTGGTTTACTATCCTACTAGGTTTCATTATGCGTGCATAGTGTCATGAGGGAAGAATGTAATTTTGTTGTACTATCTTTCCTGGCCTTAATCTTAAGGTTCTCAGACTGCTACTTGGTATGTCCTTCTTTATGAGATAATTTTCTGGATACTGAGCATCAGAGGGGTATGCTGTGGTTGACATAATGCACTTACCTCACAGCCCAGCCATTTCTGTTGGTTTTCAGATGCTGCAGTCACTCACAATGTCCGTGAAGCGAAGATAAATAACGGCCAACTACTACCTGACAACGTCTTGTCAGCTGCTCCACTAGGTCTTGGTAATGTGGCAGCGGCTGGAGTGTCATCCACGAGAACCACAGGTCTGTGTAGATCTGCTTCTTAGTTGTACTGTCCGACTTGATTTCCCTAAGGAGGCATAGATCGATGTATGCTACAGGTTAATTTTGTCATATACACGTTCCTAGCGTCAATTTGAGGGGTATCAGATAGCCACATGGCATATGCAACCCTGCTGTCTTTGATAATTTCCTAGAAACTGAGGATCAGACGGACATATCTCTGTGGTTGACATAATGTACTTACCTCACAGCTCAACCTCATCTTTGGTTTTCAGATGCTACCGTCACTCAAAATGTCCGCAAAGAGAAGATGGAAAATAACCAACCAACACTTAATAACGTCTTGTCAACTGTTCTCCAAGGACTTCCTTATTTGGCAACAGCTGGTCTCCCAGCCATGAGCACCAGGGATCAGTGTATGTTTGCTTATTCATTTGGACTATCCTACTTGGTTTTCATAGGCATGCCTAGTGTCCTGAACGGGAGAAGGTGGTTTTATTGTATTATCTTCAGTGAGCTGCATTTGAGTGCTCTCAGATCGCCATCTGGCATATCCTCTTCAGCTTTTTGAAATCGTTTTCTAGAAACTGAGTATCAGGAGGATATACCTGTAGAGTTGACATAGTACACATAACGCAAGACTGAACGTCCTGATTTCATTTCCAGATTCTACCATCACTCACAATGTCCATGAGGAGATGATTAAAAATGCCCAAACGGCACCCAAGAATGTTTTCTCAACTATTCCACCAGCACATATTAATATGGCAGCAGCGGGTGTTTCATCCATGAGTACCAGGGATCAGTGTAAGTTTGTTCACTTGGCGTACTGTCCTACTTGATTTCTATATGCATGCGTAGTGTCATGAGGGAAGAATACAGTGTTGTTGTACTATCTTTACTGGCCTCAAATTTACGGTTCTCAGACTGCTACTTCGTATGTCCTTCTGCTTTATGAGATAATTTCCTCGATTCTGAGCATCCGAGGGGCATGCCTGTGCGGTTGACTTAATGCACATAACGCACAGCTCAACCACTGCATTTGGTTTCCAGATGCTGCGGTCACTCACAACGTCCGTGAAGCGATGATAAATAACGGCCAACGAGCACTTTACAACATCTTTTCAACTGCTCCACCAGGTCTTGGTCATAGGGCAGCAGCTGGAATTTCATCCACGAGGACCAGAGGTGTGTGTATGTCTGCTTCTTAGTTTTCCTGTCCTACTTGGTTTCCCTAAACAGGCATAGTTTGATGAATACTACAAATTAATTTTGTTGTATATACTTTCCAAGCCTCAATTTTAGGGGCATCTTATGCACATTTAGCATATTCACCCCTGCTGGCTTTATGAAATAGTTTTCATGTCCTCTATGGCTTTATGAAATAGTTTTCTAGAACGTGAACACCAGGAGGATATACCTGTGGGGTTAACATAATGCACATACCTCAACATTGAACCCCTTCATTTCATTTCCATATAGTGCGATCACTCACAATGTTTGTGAGGGAAGATTAAAAATGCCCACGCAGCACTCAATGAAACCTTCCCAGCTAGTCCCCCAGCACTTATTAATATGGCAGCAGCTGTTGTGACATCCATGAGCACCAGGGATCAGTGTACCTTTGTGCAATTGGTTTACAATTCTACTAGGTTTCCATGTGCGTGCATAGTGTCATGAGGGAAGAATGTAGTTTTCTTGTACTATCTTTTCATTTTTTTTAAATTTTTTATTGGATTTTAGGTTTTGGGGTACATGAGCAGAGCATGGAAGACAGTTGCGTAGGAACACACATGGCAGTGTGCTTTTCTTTCCTTCTCCCCTTCACCCATATTTGGCATTTCTCCCCAGGCTATCCCTCCCCACCTCCCCCTCCCACTGGCCCTCCCCTTTTCCTCCCAATAGACCCCAGTGTTTAGTACTCCCCTTTCTGTGTCCATGTGTTCTCATTTTTCATCACCCGCCTATGAGTGAGAATATGCGGTGTTTCATTTTCTGTTCTTGTGTCAGTTTGCTGAGGATGACGTTCCCCAGATTCATCCATGTACCTACAAACGATACAAACTCATCATTTCTGTTTGCTGCATAATATTCCATGGTGTATATGTGCCACATTTTTCCAATCCAGTCTATTATCAATGGGCATTTTGGTTGATTCCAGGTCTTTGCTATTGTAAACAGTGCTGCAATGAACACTCGTGTACATGTGTCCTTATAGTAGAACAATTTATAGTCTTTTGGATATATACCCAGTAATGGGATTGCTGGGTCAAATGGAATTTCTATTTCTAAGGCCTTGAGGAATCGCCACACTGTCTTCCACAATGGTTGAACTAATTTACACTCCCACCAACAGTGTAAAAGTGTTCCTTTTTCTCCACATCCTCTCCAGCATCTGTTGTCTCCAGATTTTTTAATGATCGCCATTCTAACTGGCGTGAGATGGTATCTCAATGTGGTTTTGATTTGCATCTCTCTGATGACCAGTGACGATGAGCATTTTTTCATATGATTGTTGGCCTCATATATGTCTTCTTTCGTAAAGTGTCTGTTCATATCCTTTGCCCACTTTTGAATGGGCTTGTTTGTTTTTTTCCTGTAAATCCGTTTGAGTTCTTTGTAAATTCTGGATATCAGCCCTTTGTCAGATGGGTAAACTGCAAAAATTTTTTCCCATTCTGTTGGTTGCCGATCCACTCTAGTGACTGTTTCTTTTGCCGTGCGGAAGCTGTGGAGTTTGATTAGGTCCCATTTGTCTATTTTGGATTTTGTTGCCCATGCTTTGGTGTTTTGTTCATAAAGTCCTTGCCTACTCCTATGTCCTGGATAGTTTTGCCTCGTGGCCTCAATCCTAAGCTTCTCAGACTGCTGCTTGGTATGTCCTTCTTCTTTATGAGATAATGTCCTAGATACTGAGCATCAGAGGGATATGCCTGTGATGTTCACAGGATGCACTTACCTCACAGCCCAGCCATTTCTGTTGGTTTCCAGATGCTGCAGTCACTCACAATATCCATGAAGTAAAGATAAATAACATCCAACTAGCAACTGACAACGTGTGGTCAGCTGCTCCACCAGGTCTTGGTAATATGGCAGTAGCTGGAATTTCATCCAGGAGGACCGGAGGTCTGTGTATATCTGCTTCTTAGTTGTACTGTCCTACTTGATTTCCCTAAGGAGGCATAGTTTGATGAATGCTACAAGTTAATTTTGTTGTATATAGTTTCCTAGCATTAATTTGAGGGGTATCAGATAGCCACGTGGCATATACTACCCTGATTTCTTTGATAGTTTTCTAGAAACTGAGGATCAGAGGGATATACCTGTGCGGTTGACATAATGCACTTTCATCACAGCTCAACCTCTTCATTTGGTTTTCAGATGCTACCATCACTCAAAATGTCCACAAAGAGAACATGGAAAACAAGCAACCAACACCTAATAACGTCTTGTCAACTGTTCTCCAAGGACCTCCTTATTTGGCAACAGCTGGTCTCCCAGCCATGAGCACCAGGGATCAGTGTATGTTTGCGTATTCATTTGGACTATCCTACTTGGTTTTCATAGGCATGACTAGTGTCCTGAATAGGAGAAAGTGAATTTGTTGTATTATATTCCATGAGTACATTTGAGTGTTCTCAGATGCCCATCTGGCATATTGTCTCTGGCTTTTTGAAATAGATTCCTAGAAACTGATCATCAGGGGGATACACCTGTGGGCTGACATAATGCGCTTAACTCAAAACTTAACGTCTTCATTGTCTTTCCAGATTCTACCATCACTCACAACGTCCATGGGGAGAAGATTAAAAATGCTGAAGCAGAACCCAATAATGTCTTCTCAACTATTCCCCCAGCACTTATTAATATGGGAGCAGCTGGTGTTTCATCCATGAGTACCAGGGATCCGTGTATGTTTGTTCACTCGATATACTGTCCTACTTGGTTTCTATATGCATGCACAGTGTCATGAGGAAAGAATCTAGTGTTGTTGTACTATCTTTCCTGGCCTCAAGTTTAGGGTTCTCAGATTGCTGCCTGGTATATCCTTCTCCAGGTGATAATTTCCTAGACGCTGAGCATTTGAGGGCGATGCCTGTGTGGTTTACATAATGCAAGTAACTCACAGCTCAACCATTTCATTTGGTTTCCAGATGCTGCAGTCACGCACAGCGTCCGTGAAGAGAAGAGAAGTAACAGCCAACCAGTACCTGATAACGTCTTGTCAACTGCTCCACTAGGGCTTGGTAATACGGCAGCAGCTGGAATTTCATCCAGGAGGACCAGAGGTCTGTGTATATCTGCTTCTTAGTTGTACTGTCCTACTTGATTTCCCTAAGGAGGCATAGTTTGATGAATGCTACAAGTTACTTTTGTTGTATATATTTTCGTAGCATTAATTTCAGGGGTATCAGATAGCCACGTGGCATATACTACCCTGATTTCTTTGATAGTTTTCCAGAAACTTTCATCACAGCTCAACCTCTTCATTTGATTTTCAGATGCTACCATCACTCAAAATGTCCACAAAGAGAACATGGAAAACAAGAAACCAACACCTAATATCGTCTTGTCAACTGTTCTCCAAGGACCTCCTTATTTGGCAACAGCTGGTCTCCCAGCCATGAGCACCAGGGATCAGTGTATGTTTGCTTATTCATTTGGACGATCCTACTTGGTTTTCATAGGCATGACTAGTGTCCTGAAAGGGAGAAGGTGATTTTGTTGTATTATATTTCGTGAGCACATTTGAGTGTTCTCAGATGCCCATCTGGCATATTGTCTCTGGCTTTTTGAAATAGTTTCCTAGAAACTGATCATCAGGGGGATACACCTGTGGGCTGACATAATGCGCTTAAATCAAAACTTAACGTCTTCATTGTCTTTCCAGATTCTACCATCACTCACAACGTCCATGGGGAGATGATTAAAAATGCTGAAGCAGAACCCAATAATATCTTCTCAACTATTCCCCCAGCACTTATTAATATGGGAGCAACTGGTTTTTCATCCATGAGTACCAGGGATCAGTGTATGTTTCTTCACTCGATATACTGTCCTACTTGGTTTCTATATGCATGCACAGTGTCATGAGGAAAGAATCTAGTGTTGTTGCACTAAATTTCCTGGCCTGAATTTTAGGGTTCTCAGATTGCTACCTGCTATATCCTTCTCCAAGTGATAATTTCCTAGATGCTGAGCATTTGAGGGCTATGTCTGTGTGGTTTACATAATGCAAGTAACTCACAGCTCAACCATTTCATTTGGTTTCCAGATGCTGCAGTCACGCACAGCGTCCGTGAAGAGAAGAGAAGTAACAGCCAACCGGTACCTGATAACGTCTTGTCAACTGCTCCACCAGGGCTTGGTAATATGGCAGCAGCTGGAATTTCATCCAGGAGGACCAGAGATCTGTGTATGTCTGCTTCTTACTTGTGCTGTCCTACTCGCTTTCCCTAAGCAGGCATAATTTCATGGATGGTAGAGGGTAATTTTGTTGTATATACTTTCCTAGCCTCAATAGGAAGGGTATCAGAGGGCAACTTGGCATATCCACACCTGCTCTCTTTGATAATTTCCTAGAAAGTCAGCATCAGAGGGATGTACCTGTGGGGTTGAAATAATGCACTTACCTCACAGCTCAACCTCTTCATTTGGTTTTCAGATGCTATAGTCATTCTCAATGTCCATGAGGAGAGGATGGAAAATGGCAAATCCGCAATCGCATAACATATAGTCAAATGTTCCTTCAGGGCTTACTAGTATGGCAGGAGCTGCTCTTCTGGCCACGAGTACCATTCAACTGTGTATCTTCTCTTATTAGTTGGATTTTCCTATTTGATTTCAGTATATGCTCATAGTGTCATAAATGGGAGAAAGTGGTTTTGTTGTATTCTCTTTCTTATGTGCAATTTGAGGGGTCTCAGAACACTGCCGTCGTGTCCTCCTGCTCCATGCAATAATTTATTAGAAGCTCTGCATCATAAGAGTATACCTGTGTGTTTAAATAAGGCATTTATTTCACAGCTTGACCTGGTCATTTTGCTTCCAGATGCTACCACGCCTCACAACATCCGTGAGGAGAGGATGGAAAATGCCCAACTGCAATTCAGTAACATCTTGTTAACTTTTCCACCAGGGTGTATTAACATGGCAGCAGCTGGTATTCCAGCCATGAGTACCAAGGATCTGTGTATGTTTGTTTATAAGTTGGAATGTCTCACTTGGTTTTCATATGTATGCATAGTGTCATCAAGGGAAGGAGGTTGTTCAGTTGTACCTTCTTTCGTGAGCTCAATTTGAGTGTTCTCAGATCGCCACCCAGCATATCCTCTCCTGCTGCATGAAATATTTTCCTAGAAACTGAGTGTCAGAGGGATATACCTGTAGGGTTACCATAATACACTTACCTTACAGCTCAACCTCTTCATTTGGTTTCCAGATGCTGCAGTCACTCACAATGTCCATGGAGAGAAGATGAACAATGGTCAAAGAGCACCTGAGAACTTCTTGTCATCCATTACACCAGGGCTTATTAATGTATCAGGAGCTGGTACTCCACCCATGAGTACCAGGGCTCAGTGTATGTTTCCTGGTTGTTTCTGCTTGGTTTCCTACTTGGTTTCCATAATCATGCAGGGTCATACATCAAACAAGGTCGTTTTATTATATTATCTTTTGTGAGCTCATTTTGGGAGGTCTCAGATAGCCACCTGGTATATCCTTCTGCTTAATGAGATCATGTTCTAAAAACTGAGCATCAGAGGGATATACCTGCAGGGTTGTTGTAATGCACTGACCTCACAGCTTGACGTCTTCTCTCGGTTTCCAGTTGCTACTGTCACTCATAATGTCCGTGAAGAGAAGATGGAAAATGGCCAACAAGCACCTGATAACATTTTGTCAGCTGTTCCACCAGGGCTTATTAACATGGCAAAAGCTGGTATTCCAGCCATGAGTAGCAATGATCTGTATATGTTAGCTTATAAGTTGGATTGTCCTCCTTGGTTTCCACATGCATGCATGGTGTCATGAAAGGGAGGAGGCAATTTTGTTGTATTATCTTTTGTGACCTGAATTTAGGGTTTTCAGAACACCGCCTGGCCTGTCCTCCTGCTTTATGCAATGATTTCCTAGAAACTGAGCATCGGGAATATACCCGTAGGGTTGACATCATGTATTTTTCTCACAACTCATCCTCTTCATTTGGTTTCCACATGCTACCATCACTCACAATGTCGGTGAAAAGAAGATAAAAAACAGCCAACTAGCACCTGATAACTTCCTGCCCACTGTTACACCAGGGCTTAATAATTTGGCAGGAGCTGGTATCATGGCCAAGACTACGAGGGATCTGTTTACTAGTTGTACTTCCAACTTGGTTTCCATATGAATTCATAGTGTCATAAAGAGAAGAAGGTGGTTTTGTTGTATTATCTTTTGTTAGCTTAGTTTGAGGGTTTTCAGATCGTCACCTGGCACATCATCTCCTGCTTTATGGCATAATTTCCTTGAAACTTAGCCTCAGTGGAATATACCTGGGGCTTCACATAATGCACGTACCTCACACCTCCTCCTCCTCACTTGATTTCCAGATGCTTCCATCACTCACAATGTTCATGAAGAGAAGATAAAAAACGGCCAACCAGCAACTCAAAACTTCTTGTCAACTCTTCCATCAGGACTTCCTAATATGACAGGGGCTAGCATCCTAGCCATGAGTACCAGGGATCTGTGTATGTTTCCTTATAAGTTGTGTCCTACTTGATTTCCATATGCGGGCATAGTGTCATCAAGGGAAGAAGGTGGTTTTGTTGTATTATCTTTTCTTGCCTCAATTTCAGGGTTCTCTGGTTGCCACCTGGTATATACTCATGCTTTATGGGATAATTTTCTAGAAACTGAGCATGAGCGGGATATACCTGTGGGGCTCTCATTATGCACTTAACCTCACAGCTCGGCCTCTACATGTTTTTTCCAGATGCCACCATCTCTCACAATGTCCATGAGAAGAAGACGAATAATGGCCAACAAGCACCTGATAACTCCTCATCAGCGGTTCCACCATGGCGTAGTAATCTGTCAGGAGCTGGTGCTTCATCCAGGAGTAGCAGGGATCTGTGTATGTTTGTGTATTGGTTGTACTGTCCTACTTGGTTTCTGTATGCATGCATAGTGTCCAGCAGGGAAGCAGGTGGTTTTGTTGTATTGTCTTTTTTGAGCTCAGTCCGAGGGGTCTGGCATCGCCACCTTGTATATCCTCCTGCTTTCTGACATAACTTCCTCGAAACTGAGCCTCCGAGGGATATACCTGTGGGAGTGACATAATGCACTTACCTCGCAGCTCAATTTTTCCATTTGGATTCCAGATGCTACTGTCATTCATGATATCCAGAAGGAGATAGAAAATGGTCAGACCCCACCTGATGGCTTCCTGTCAGATTCTGCTCCCCCAGAGCTTATAAATATGACAGGAGATTGTATGCAACCCAACACATTAGATTCTTTGTCTTACAACTGCACTAGTCTCAGCAAAGATAAGCTGCTTTACAAACCTGATAGTAACGAATTTGTGGTAGGAGCCCAAAACTACCGTGTCTCTGCAGGTGATTCACCAGTCACAGCAAGGTCTCCGGTGGAAACTGTGCCAAATACAGCACGAATATCTCCTGCTATGGTAAAGAAAGTTAATGATGATATAAAACATCAATTGATGAAAGAAGTTCGAAGGTGTGGGCAAAGTAAGTAGTGCAAGAATGTCTATCAATGAAAGCCTGAGAAGTCTCCCATTCTATGATTTAGAACTCAATTATGCTGCCCCTTGAGCTCATTGTTTGGCTAAATCGGATCTGTCTGTAATTTAGCAGGGCTTCTATTTAATTTCACTGAAAATTTCAAATACATCTGCTTAGGTGTTTTTCCTTGTTAGTTTTCACAATAGTTTCCTTAGTAATATACTGATGTGATTTAAGCATTCAAAACACAAACACTGTGTATGTGCACATAAAAATGTATACTGCAGTAGTGGATGCAATGAGATTGAAGTATATTTCATTTTCATAATTTTAGAAATACTAACTTTTTAATACCTTCAGATTATGAAAGAATTTTCATTTTGCTTGATGAAGTACAAGGATCTATGGAAGTCAAGAAACAACTTGTTAAATTTGCCATTAAGGAAGCAGCAAGGTGGGTGCCAAAAGGAAACTCTTCTATTGTTTTAAGCACTTGTGCCCAGTTTGGGACAGGAGCAGGAACAAATCATGCCTTGTTCTTCCTAATCCCTGGCCCTCAGTCATAGTTCATGCTATTTCCCCAAGCATTTAGGTTGATATTTTCTTATTCTAACCCCTTTTTCCAATGCCATGGAGCCTTCCAAATTTATCATAATCTGGGAGTGGGTGTGGGCCCTCAGGTGACTCACTTGGTCTTTTTCTAGTTTGTATTTTCCATGAGCATGCATTTTCTATCTGCATGTACATTGTAAAGTCTGTTTTGTATCCACTACTACCTCCTACATATCACAGATGCCGTGGGTATCCTGTGGTTAATGGAATACCTCTTTCAATTCAGGCTTAAAAATTTTGCCTTAATTCAGCAACTCAAGAAGGTGCTAAAAAAGTAGATTCCAACTGCCATCTCAGCAAAGTTAAGCACATGAGAAAAAATAATTGTGTTAATGCAAATACCAAGGAGAAACAAGGACATGTGCTGTAAAGTGGAGTAGGTCATTGCTGAAGCTTCCTGTAATTTTGAAGTGAAGAAAATTCCCTTCCTGAAGCTAAGAAAAGATGGAGCTTTTGAAATTTAATAAATTTCTGTTAGTAAAAGCTAGACTTTTGTGGTTTGTTTGTTGGTTTATTCTTCCACCTGAGGAGGGATACGAGTTGAGAAATCACCAATGTATTTAGTATTACGGTCATGGTTTCTGCATAGTTGTAGCCGGTATTTATAACTGCCTTCGTTCACTACCCATTTTTCATTCCCTTTGCCCTGAGATAGTATGTCATCTGGTCATGGTGCTTGACCTGGCAGGATGACTCAAACCTTCATCACTGTACAGTCTGAAGGACCATTAGATACCTGCCTGGATTGGGTTGCTGTACTTTTCCATTAAGTGTAATCAGAAAACATGGGAGGACTAAGAAGCTCTCTAGACACAGCAGACATACTCCTTTTTAGCTCCTGGTGTAGTGCAATTAATCCCCCCCCTTTGATCGTCAGGTTCATCATCCCAAGCCAGTGGATGACCCCCTCCTTTGCCTCTAGATGGAAAGTGATGAAGAGACCAAAATGGCCAGCTGGCAGTATGAATGTCTTTTCAATGGAATCACTGTTGTGTCCCTTGGTGAAAGCATTTCTTCCTTTGGAAATAAGACTTCTAGTTCAGCAGAGCCTAACGTCAGGAGAATAGGAAACGTTTTTGCTAGTGGGTCACTGGGGTATAGAGTATGAGTAGAGACACCCCCAGTTATACCCCTTGAATCTAGGACCAAGAATCCTGACTATGGGAAAGAAAGCAAACTGTGTTGGATGCAAATATACAGCAAACACTGCTTCCTAAGTGATTTCTCATATCTGCAAGACATTGCCACCTAGCTTGCACTATAACTGAGTTCCACAAGTCCATTGCACAGTTCTGTTGATCCAGTCATCTTCAGATAATGTGGGACAGTTCGGGAGCCTGATTTGGAGTTCAAGGCCAATGTGGGTAAGACAGTACCACCTTAAAAAAAAGCTGATGGAGGATAAGGGAATATAAATATTAAGACCAGTGAATTCCTATGAGGGTGGGCCCATCGCTACACTTTATTATCTGTGAGTGCCTTGTGTGGAATACCCTGGTGGTAAATAAGGCATTTTTTCTAACTGCACAAATGTTGATTTTCTCAAATTACTGTGGGTGGAAATGAAAATCCATAGTCAGTATGGACAGCCCTGTCCCTTCTATATTGAAAGTGGTCCAATGTAAGCACCTGCCATCTGGTGGCTAGCTGATCACCCTGGAGACAGGTGCCATATAAGAGACTCAGTGTTGCTGTCTGTTTCTGGCAGATTGTACACTCAGCAATGACTATGTTACAGAATTTTGTTCCTTAGTTCAGCTGAAACTGAGTTCTTGTCACATGACCAGGAAAGATTAAGTTCACGCACACATTACAGGGTGAGGAGGGGAATGTGTCAGTTGAAAAGGAAAATTAGGGAGGAAAGAACTCTCAGCAAAGCGAGAGGGAATCCTGCTAACAGGCCCCCACCTCCCAGATTGTTTCTGTGCCATCACACAGAAACCGAAGAGACCAGGCTCCCCATTGCCACTCCTGCACGAGACACAACTTTCCCATGGCTCTACCCTCTTCCCCCGGGTACCCGGCAGCATTAATGAGAAAGACTCAGTTGGGAAAGGGCAAGCAAACAGTGACAATTCTTTTTCTGGGTTGTGGGTTTCATTCAGGACCAGCAGTCTGGTTTTTCAACCTTCAGGCCGTTTTAGGCTTGAAAGTGGAGTTTAGCCAGGGACCCTTGGCTGTCTGATGTCTCTATCGACTGTAGCCAGGTTGGCCTTGGTGAGTGGAAGTCCATGCCTCTGAATCATAATCTCTATCCCTGTCACTTTGGCCACTTTGTGAGCTCATGAGGCTGTGACACAAGTGTTGGGGAGAGAGGCTGATTAATATCTAGATAATAGGTACCTTATCCTTCAGATTATTAAACTTCTGCTCTGCTGAGGTTACCCTTTGGTGAGAACTCTCATGAGACTCAAATATCTTCACATTGAAAGTCCACTCGGACAGGTCTGTCCACATATTTTTCCCCGGACCTCCTTGTCACAGATTTTCAATCATGTGTCCTCAAAGTCCCTAATCATTCGGCCAATAAATGAGACACAGCCTGTACAAGGATACACACTTAAAAGTCTGGCCATCTCTCCTCCACACAGGAGCACCGCTCAAAGTTCTTTCCTCTGGGAGGATTTCCCTTCTCTACTGTCCTTCAGGGCTATCCCAGTTGGTCCTGTCGTAATGCGGCTGCCCACTTCTGGCTTGCGTGGTTGACAGGCATTATGAACGGACTGAATATGTGTGACCTCTGAGAATTCATACGATGAAACCCTAAATCCCAATGGGATGATATTTGGAGGTAGACTGTTTGGGAGGTCATTAGGTTTAGATGTGGTCATGATGGCTGGGTCCCTATGATGAGATTAACGCCCTTCTAATTAGAGAAAAGAGAATTTGTTCTTCCATGCCTCTTCAAAATGTAAGGATATAGCAAAGTGGCTGACTACAAGCCCGGAAGAGGACCCCCACCAGAATTTGAGCACGCTGGCATCCTGATCTTGGACTTCTAACCTCCAGAACGATGAGAAAGAAATGCCTGGTGATGAAGCCACCCAGTCTGTGGTATTCTGTGATAATAGCTGGAGCTGACTGAGACAGCTGTAGTCTGATTCCCCAGATTCCCATCTCCCGGATACTCAATCAAGCACTAATCCTAATACTGCTATGGTGGGATTTTGCCGGAGAATTAAGGTGTCAAGTCAGTTAACCTTGAGACATGAGTGTGGTGTGGCTGGGCCAGACCTGGCAGCGGAATCCTTCAAAAGTAGAGCATTTTCATCACACAGGAGCAGAAGAAGAGCTAAGAGAGTCAAAGCACAAGAAGGATGTGACACAGCAGGCCCTCTTTGAGGATAAAGCAGTGCTCCCAAGAAGGTATAGGGTGGCTCTAAGTGTTTAAAGCAGTCCCTGGATGACAGCCAACCAAAACATGGGAACCACACTCCTACCACCTTAAGGAACTAGATCCAAATGAGCAATAACCTGAATAAGCTCGGAAGTGGATTATTCCACATTCTCCACATTAGCACCCCGCCGGCCCATTTAGAGTTGTCCTTGGGAGAGACTCAGCAGAGAGGCCGGTTGAGCCTTCCTGGTCTTGACTTGCAGAACTGTGGATAATACACGTGTGTTGTTTTAGGCCGCTTAATGTTCTTCTAACGCTGTTTCCTGCTGAGTGGGGCATTCTCCCTGCCTAGTCTGGGCCCTAACTTCTCTTCCTGCCTGATCCTACAGGGTGGGAACCACATGTTTCACTGGACTGGTGGGCAAGACATGAGATAGCTCATTAGCAACCCAAGGTTGAAAGCATTCCAAGACCATCATATGGACCTGGAGAAGCTGTAAGCAAGAGAGTAAGAAATCAGCATTTTAAACACACTGGGACTAAAAGTCAAAGCTAAAAGTATGTTAACGACTGGCAATGTTAAAGGGAGCAGAGCAGACAATAGCTAATGCTTCCAGTTCCCATGGAAGTTCCTAAAGTGTTCATTTCGTTTGCCTGGGTGATGACATTTCTGATACTTTCTTGGGCTAAACCAGACTGATGTAAAAAGAGCATTCATCTTTCACATGCAAACGTGTGTCTTTGACCAGCTTTGAGAAGACTGAAGGCTTTTCGGTTTTGTCGGACTATAATGGCTCGGGAGTCCAGCTGCTGTTGAAGTGTAGGGAGGCCCTCTGCCGTTCGTGGGAGGGCCACCGTCATCTCCTCAAACGGGTTATGCTGGATGTTGAGGCTCTACCTCCCGTAGCTGACCATGATAATCCCCATAGAGAGGGCAGTAGTAAACTTAAGGGAATACAGGGTCTTGCTGGGAGCTGAATCTTGCTACGCTGGTACACGGGGAAAGGGAGAGACGTGTTAGCCCATGTGAAAGTTAGATAAGGGAAACGTAAGTGATAGAGCATCGCCCCTTCCACAGTGGGTAATTGTAGATATGCTGAAGATCCTCAAAACCCCAAAATTTGTTTGATGCTGAAATTTCTGCTGCAAAAGTATTTTGCATTAAAGTGGTGAAAGCAGTGGAGGGCCGATAAAAGGGGTCTCCCGTTTTCTGGCGTATAATTGAAAGTTTCTGTGCCGCTAAGTCGGCAGTGGTTACTGGACCCGTTAATGAATGGTAGAGTTCGGTGGCAGCATTAGTAAGATCTTTCAATGGACTTCCCCTTTTAGGGTTGGACCACAGGCAGAGTTATCTTTAGACAGGCTATGTTGACAGTCCCTAAGGGATATGTTGAGATGGGGCGAACAAGGGCTTTTGATGCAAGGATGGCCTCAGCAAAACCTAGAGGTTGTAGCTTTGTTGACAGGAAATAGAGGTGGTGCCAGTCCAGGGACATCATAGAGCAAAAAATTGGTTTCCTGGCTGAGGTGTCCACTTATTAGTTTAGTTCCTGCAGATGCATTGACTCAGATAGGTGACCCGGTGACAAAGTTTCAGCTACACTGTCTGTCCTGGAGTTCTACGAAAGTGGCAGCACTGGCATGATTACTGTAAAGGCAGAAGGGGAACTGCTCTGGATAAAAGGTATGTAGGAAAGCACATTTTCCTTTTGGGACATTTGAACTACTGTTGATAATTAAGAGGAGGAACTTAAGGAACCCATGACTTGATGCAACAAAATTCCTTGGTATTGACTGTTGGGCCTGACATCCCCATTCTTTGGTCCAGTGAGTTTGCCCCTGGAGATGTGCTGGGATGCCAGGCCAGTCTTCTAAGGATCCAGGTCTGGCATATCCCCAGTGTTGGTAGTTACGCAAAGTCAACAAGGTTAAGTTTTGGGTTTGTTTTTTTTTTGTAATGGGTGCTTGTTTTAGCACATTCCTCAATGTTGTTCAGTACCGTGACCCATTGACAAGTGACTGAAACCCTGTTAGCATGGATTGGGCCCAGAAAAAAGAGGAAATTCTCTCATCCTACACCGGTGGTCTCATGTGTAGCTCCATAACTGATTTTCATTTGTTACTTCCGAATATGCAGGCACCACATGTATTAGTTTGTTACTGCGGCAAAAGAAATCATCCCCCATTTAGCAGCTTAGAACAATGCAAATATATAAGCAGTTCTGTAGATCAGAAATCCAGGCTCTCTGGATATGATTCTCTGATTAGGGTCTCACAAAATCAAAGTTAAGGTATCAACTAGGCTGGTGACTAATTGAAGACTCAGAGAGAAACTCTTTTCAAGCTCATTTGGGTTACTGGCAGGTTTAACTTCTTAAAGTTGTAGAACTGAGGTACCCATATACTTGTGGTCTTCGCCGAGGCCACAGTAAGCTACTTGACCCACATCCATACCTCCTTAGGTGCACCCCGCTATCTTTTAAGCAGTCATGGTGCATCATGACTATGGTGGCTGAGACAGAGGTTGTTCATGGGCTTGGCAACACTAACTTTCATTTACCAGGTCCACGTCACTACAGTAACTGCTGACTATTCCACCTGCTAGCTGCAGAGACCAATGCTGATTCCCCAGTATTGCACCATGTCCCAGACTGGTCAGTCAGCTTCCAGGTGGCACGCTGATTACTTTGGTCTGCTTCCACAGGTAAAGGGGCATCACTTTGATCTTCCTCAAATAGACTCTTCTTCTGCATGAGGATTTTCATTCCTACCCACGGCGCTTCAAGAAAACCAACACTGTGGTATTAGGAAAGGCTGTAACGAAAGGCTGTATCAACTATCGTGGTATCCCATACTGCACCAGTTTTAAACATGCAACTCACTTTACAGGAAATGAATATGGCAATGAGATCATACTAATGCATTACCCGAGTCTCCTGATGTTCTTCCCCATGCTGAAATGGTTGGCTCAATAGTACAGTGCAATGATCTTTTAAAACCTGAGATGTAGGAATGCCTTCCCGGCAGTGCCTTGGGGGCTTGGCTGACAGTCTAGGAGGTGGCAATGCTGTATCGCAGCATCAAGTATATGGAACTATTTTTCCTATAGCTACATCTATGTCCTCAAGAATAAAGGAGGCAATATGCAGGCCTCTCTGACTGTTACTCCTTGGTATCTAGTAGCAAAATTTTGCTTCTTGTGCTCCAAAACCAAACTTTGATATCAAGAAGCAAACTTTTGGCTCTGCTGAACTAGAGGTATTAGTTACGAATTGAGAAATTTTTTCAACAGGGGAACCAAAATGATTCCATTGAAATGGAAGTTGTGTCTACAAGCTGACCACTTTGAACTCTTCATTCATCTGAACTAAGAGACTGGCTTGAGGGGATCCACTACTGGCTCGGCTGATGGAAAGTAAAAAACAAAAACAAAACAAACAAAAACGGATATTGGGTTCCTACTAGACCAGGGGCTAAGGAACACTATGCCTGACATATCTAGAGAGCTTCTTAGTACTCCTGTGTTTTATGATCAGAGTCAATGAAAAATTACAGCAACGCCATCTAGGCAGGACATCTAATGGTTCAGACTGTTCCGTAATGAAGGTTTGAGTCATCCTGCCAGACTGAGCACCATGAGCAGCTGACATGGCATCTCAAGGCAAAGGGAATCAGAAATGGGGAGTGAAAGAAGGCAGTTATAAATACCAGCTACAACAATGTGGGCTGCTGCAGAAACCACGACTGTAATAGTATTTACCTGATGGGTTAATCATGTCTGCCAGCACAGGTGGGAAAATCAACCAACCAACAAATAAGTTATCTTTTCAAATGAAATGCTTAGGGAAAAAGACCAACGTTTACTGACAGAAATTTCTTAGCCTCTGCGAGGCCATTTTATTCACTAACACATACTAGGAGGCCTCAGCCATATCCTGCTCGATTGTAGGAAAGAGCAATTTGATCCTCTTTCCTCCTCAATCATTAAAGAGATTATGCATTTAGGGTCTGATGTTCCTTCTTGGACAAGTAGCCAGATGTCATTTCTTCCAGTCTCTTTTCAAGGTGCGGAATTAAGTCTCCTCTCATATACCTGAAAAGAAAGAGACGTGTCATTAACCAAAAGAGAGCCAAAGAACCTATGCTGTAGGAAGCACTGTGGGAGATAGAAGGATGAAGTAACAGTCAGCATGGAGACAGAAATGCACCTGCATGGTAAGGGGTAGTCTAGCCAGGCAATAACAAATGCTGGCGAGGGTGTGAAGAAAAGGGAAGCTTCATACACTCTTGTTGAGAATATAATTTACTATGACAACTATGAAGAACAGTTTGGAGGTTCCTCGAAAACCTGAAAATGGAACAATCATATGATCCAGTAATCCCACTGCTGGGTATAGTCCCAAGAGAAAGGAAGTCAGTACACCGCAGAGATATCTGCACTCCCGTGTTGGTTCCAGCACCGTCCACAGTAGCCATGCTTTGGAAGCAACCTAAGTGTCCACCAACAGCTGAATGGGTAAGGAAAACGCGGTACATATACACAAAGGAGTGCTGTTCGGCCATAGAAAAGAATGAGATTCAGTCTTGTGCAACAACATGGATGGAACTGAAGGTCCTTACGTTAAGTGGAATAAGCCAGGCACAAAAAGACAAACTTCGCATGTTCTCACTTATTGGTGGGAGCAGAAATTTTAAACAACTGAACTACTGGAGATAGAGAGTGGAATGGATGACTGCCAGAGGCTGGGAAGGTTAGTGGGGGTGGGGGGAAGTGCAGATGATTAATACGTACAAAACGATTTGATAGCATGACAGGGTGACTACAGTCAGTAATAATATAATTGTACATTAAAAATAGCAAGAGTATAATTGGTTTATCTGTAACACAAAAGATAAATGCTTGAGGTGATAGATGCCCCATTTACCTTGATGTGTTTCTTACACATTGTTGTCTGTATCACAATATCTCATATACCCCAGATGTACCACAAACCACAAACATTCCTTGTGGTGGTGAAATTTCTGCTGCAAAATATTTTGCATTACTCTGGTGAAAGCAGTGGAGGGTCTATAAAAGGGGTCTCCTGTTTTGTGGCCTGTAAGTGAAAGGTTATGTGCAGCCAAGTTGGTAGTGGTTACTGGGTCCAAAAATGAATGCTGGAGTTGGGCAGTGGCATTAATAAGTTCTTTAATTAAAGCTCCTCCTTTAGGGTTTGACCACAAGGCATAGTTATCTTTCGATAGGATATGTTGACAGTCCCTGGGACATATATTGAGATCAGGTGAATAAGGGGTTTCTGTGAGAGGATGGCCTCAGCGAAATCTAGAGGTTGTAGCTTTATTGATAGGAAATAGAGCAAAGAACTGGTTTCCTGGGTGAGGTGTCCACTTATTAGTTTAGTTCCTGCAGAGGTATTGACGCAGATAGGTGACCCAGCGACAAAGTATCAGCTACACTGTCTCTCTTGGAATTCCATGAAAGTGACAGCACTGGCATAATTATTGTAAAGGCAGAAAGGGAATTGCTGTGAATAAAAGTTATGTAAGAAAGCATTTTTTTTTTTTTCTGTTTGGGACATTTGAACTGCTGTTGATAAGGAACTCAGGACCTGACCGAATAAAATCCCTTTGCATTGACCGTCGGGCGTGACATCCCCATTCTTTGGCCCAGTGAGTTTGTCCCTGGAGATGTGCTGGGATGCCAGGCCAGTCTTCTAAGGGCCCAGGTCTGGCATATCCCCAACTTTTGGTAGTGAACCAAAGTCAACAAGGTTAAGTGTATTTTTTCAAAATTTTATTTTTGACATGCAATTCTGCTCTTGTTGCCAAGGCTGGAGTGCAGTGGTATAATCTCGCCTCACTGCAACCTCTGCCTCCTGGGTTCAAGTGATTCTCGTACCTCAGCCTCTGACGTGGCTGGGATTACAGGCATGCACCACCACGCCTGGCTGATTTTGTGTTTTTAATCGAGACGGCGTTTCACCATGTTGGTCAGGCTGGTGTCAAAACTCCTGACCTCCGGTGATCCACCTGCCTCAGTCTCCCCAAGTGCTGGGATTATGGGCCGAGCCGCTGCGCCCAGGGGTGAGTTGTTTAATAGACAAACACTGTGGTTAATTACTTCCCCAGCAGACAGGCCACTATGTCTAAAAGCCATTAGAGTATGGCAGGCAGTGCTAAGAAAACAAAGATGAGATGTTGCTTGTCTTCCAGATTGGCTTTATCTGGAATTGTGTTCTTGAACAGAAGCTTTAGAGCCTCTATGGGCTGGCAGGTGTCATTAGTAGCTTCCTCTGGTTCCCGTAAATGTGTACTGCAACCTTTAATTCTGGCCATGTGAACCCTATTGGCTATTCCTTGCAGCTTGACCGCCATCGGGGTGGTTAGTAGTACTTACTAGGGCCCCTGTCATTTTAAAAGAAGTAAAAATCAAACAAACGAACAAAGAAAAGTTGATCTGCCTGGGAGCCTTCCTTCCAAGTTTTCAATAGAACCCCGTCTCCAGGTATGATCGTGGGGATGCCTTCCACTTGTCCACATGAGGGCAGCACCGCATCGCTATATTCCTGGATAGCCTGCTGTATAGGGCTTAGATTTTTTTCCTAAGACAGCAGTTTTGTTTGTTTGTTTGTTTGTTTGTTTGTTTGTTTGTTTTTAGGCAGCAGAGTGTCATTCTGTCGCCCAGGCGGGAGTGCAGTGGTCCAGTCTCGACTCACTGCAACCTTCGCCTCTCGGGTTCAAGCAACTCTCCTGGCTCAGCCACCCAAGTAGCTGGGATTAAAGGCCCACGCCTCCATGCCTGGGTCATTTTTGTATTTTGGGGGTTTCGCCATGTTGGCGAGGCTGGTCCGGAACCACTGACCTCCAGTGATCTGCCCACCTCGGTCTCCCAAAGTGACGAGAGTGCAGCTGTGAATCACCGCGCCTGAGCCCTGGCTTAGATTTTGAATATATTGTGTATTAGACTGGGTTTCTGGTTTGATTAACAGGTCTAAGGTCAGGAAGGGTCTCCCAGAAGTCTTTTCAAATGGACCAAGTTTTCTCTTTTCCTTGGGTGCCACTCGTATTCTCATGAGGGCTATAGGCAACAGAGTGTACCGAGGTCCAGAAGTTCCCTGGCACGGTTTCGCCAGGGTCTGCCTTAAAGTTTGATTAGTCCTATTAACCTTGCGTGAGGAGTGTGGCCTCCATGAGGAGTGGAGATGAAGTTTAATTTCCAAAGCTTGTGCTGTCTCTTGGGTCACAGTTACAAGAAAACAGGGCCCTCCGTCGCTCTGGAAGGAGCAGGGGAGGCCAAATCCTGTTATGAACTCTCGGCAGTGCCTTGGCCACTCCTGTAGCTTTCTCTGTTCTGGTGGGGAAAGCTTCTACCCATTCAGTAAAGGCGTCTACAGAAACTAAAAGGTATTTTAAAACCTGGAAGGAGGGCCTTTGGGTGCAGTGAATTTGCCAGTCCTCACCAGGATAGGTTCCTCACCACTGGACTGAGGTTAATAGAGGAGGGGACCTGTTTTGAGGTTAATAGAGGAGGGGACCTGTTTTGTCTGCCCACATGGCAATTTTGAGAGCAAAGTTCACAGGCCGGAGTCACCTTCTTATTGTGGTTGCCAGGCCTTAACCTGTAAGCACATGGTCCATCCAGGTGGTCATAGCGTCCAGCCCCACATGGAGGGAATTATGTACATTTCTAACAATTTTTCATGGGTGGCATTAGCAAGAGCTGCAAATCTATGAGCCTCCAACCCTCAGGATTCAGGGTCTTCTGATTTTCTTGAACCCATGCTTGTTTTCTGTAGTATAGGATCTATTTATATCAGAAGAATGGAGCCAAGCCTGGTAACTCGCATTTGTACATTTCACCACTTTGGGAGGCTAAGGTCAGCCGATCACTTGTGGTCAGGAGCCCAAGACCAGCCTGGCCGATGTGGCGAAACCCCGTCTTTACTGAAAATACAAAAATTAGACAGGTGTGGTGGCATGAGCCTGTAATACCAGCTACTCCGGAGGCTGAGGCAGGAGAATTGCTTGAGCGAGAGAGGTACAGATTGCAGTGAGCTAAGAGTGCGCCACTGTACTCCAGCCTAAGCCACAGAGCAAGACTCCATCTCAAAAAAAATAAAAATAAAAAAATAAGAAATAAAGGGAATGGGCAGAGAGGAAGAAGGCCAGCTGGGCTACAGCTTCCGTGGCTGACCTCCTAACTTCCCTGCCAGCCCTTCCATTGCCCAGTGTGACCGAGGAGTTTCTAAAACTAGCTGCACTTGATGGGGGATGAGGACCTCTAAGGTGTGTCTAAAAGTCAGCTTTAGGGCTTCCTCCCCTAGAATGGCAGTGGCTGCGATTGTCC
Source organism: Callithrix jacchus (assembly GCF_049354715.1). NCBI lineage: Eukaryota > Metazoa > Chordata > Mammalia > Primates > Cebidae > Callithrix > Callithrix jacchus. The sequence continues at coordinate 131,513,955 of NC_133524.1, read as the reverse complement.
TAGGGCAACCAGGCTATCCACAGGCCATGAAGTCCATGTGCTTTGAAACGTAGCCAACTGGATCAGGTGGTTCTCCCAGTTTTTGGTGAGGAGGTCCTGTTTCTCTGCCCCATATAAGGTGCCTGGATGTTCCAAGTCGGGAATTTCCAGGGCAGGAACCTCAATAAGGGCCTTTGGTCATGTCTTGAAATGCCCTCGTTCGTTCTTCTTCCCGTTGTAAGATCGGTGTCGGGCCCTTTAGTGATCTCAGAGCGAGGATGAGCCGTTAGTCCAAATCCAGGAATCAGGATTCTACAGGACCATACATTGCAAGCAAAGTTCTGCGTTGTCTCTTGGTTTGGGAGCTGGGCAACACTAGTGTGGCCTGTTTGCTTTTCCTGAGAGCCGCCTTATCCCAGGGATTATAATATACCCTCAGTAAGTTACTCTTTGTTTGGTTAATTGTGCCCTGTTATTTGAAACTTTATATCTGCTTGTTCCAAGAAAATTTAAGACTGTGATGGTATTCTTGTCAGATGTTTCCTCAGCAGGGCTACACATTAAGATGGTATCTGCATAGTGTAGGACAGTGCCTTCCCTAAGCGGTAACTTTCAAAGATCTTTGCCTCGGGCTAGTGCAAACAGATGAGGGCTATCTTGAAAGCCCAGGAGCTATAACGCCCGGGTGTACTGTGCGTGTTCCGTGTATTTGGATCTGTCCACTCAAAGGCAAATAGAAACTGAAAGGACAGGTGCACTGGGATAAAAAGAATACGACATCTTTAATGTCTAGTACACTAAACCATTGGCAATGTCCCGGAATTTGGTTCACAAGGTATAAGAGTTCTCTGCTAAGGGATGAAGAGGGTTCCTGCCTCGTTTATGATTCTCAAGTTTTGTGCCGGTTAATATTCCCCATTTGGTTTTGTGACTGGTAGAATGGGAGTATTACAAGGAGATTGTCAGGACGCTTGTAGCCATGCTGTAAGAATCTAGAAATTTAGGGCTCCAATCCTTTCTTTGCTTCTAACATTAGGGAATATTTCTTTTTGTTGGGGTACCTATTGGGGTCCTATAGTTTAATGACCACAGGTTGAGCCCAAAGGACTCTTGTGAGCACCCTCTCGTTCCAGATGCAGGGTTTACTCGCTCTGAGATTGACAGACATAGAGAGGTGATCTGTTGGCCCTACAGTGAGGACCGTTTGGGAGGAACTGGTGCCTTTGAGTGGTATGATGGCCTCTATGTTATTTAATAATTCTCTGCCTAAGAGCAGGGCAGGACACTCAGGCATAAGTAAGAAAGAGTGTGCCATCAACTGATGTCTATACTGACATGTGAGTAAGGCATTAAAATAGTAAGAACGGGGTAGATTATTGACCCCAGTTATAGTACAACCTTTGGAGGTAAGTGGCCCAGCATGAGAAGTTAATACACAGTAGGAGGCCGGATTATCGTTTAAAAAATCTGTGTTCTTACCTGCCACATCAAGGGTCAGCCAGGGTTCCAGATTGGGGACTGGAATGCTCCCTTCAGTGGGGGCTGTCTGGATCCCTGGGCCCCCTCAGTCTTGACTTAGTGCCATCTCGAGGGAGGATGCCCACTTTCCCCTTCGGGACGAAGGGAAATCCGTTCCCCAGTGGCTGTCTTGTTTACAGACTGGGCACGGCCCAGGGGCAGCTGTGTGCACTTTCTGTCCTGGTGCTCTGATTGCTTGGATTGAAGGCAGGCTCCTTGATGGCTGTTACCCTGTTGGTGATCGGTTTCCAAGCTTTGAGGTTCCTGGGGATGACTTGAAGGTTGCAGGTCACTACTGACAGAAAGAGCTATCATTTTAGCCTGGGCCTCATCTCACCTGTTCTTGCACCGGACTCTGCCTTCCTCCTCAGCCAGATTCCTATTATGAAATACTCAAAAAGCCACTTCTATCAATTGAGACATAGGCGTTTGTGGCCCTAATTATAATTTCTGTGGTTTTCTCCTGAGATCTGGGGTAGACTGGCTAATCAAGTTGGATCTTGGTAACACTTGGCCTTGAGCAGAGTCAGGGTCTAGGTTAGCATACTTTCGGGAGGCCTCCTCTACGCACCCCTGAAAGAGTGCAGGGTTTTCACCTTTTCCCTGTGCTTCGACTTTCTCATTGTTAACAGGTTTTGTAAGACATCGTCTGACCCTGCCAGGAGGCACTGGACCGTGGAGTCCGTCCCTATTCTTTATTCCTCCAGAACTGTTGTAATTCCAGTCTGGGTCCTGGGAGAGATCAGCAATAGCTGCCCCTTCATGGGTAGCCGGCTGGTCACCTGCCCTGCTATTCATGTATCTCCGACTGGCTAATCAGACTCTCTGCTGTTTCTGTGGAGTGCGGCAAGGGAAAGGACAACTTGTATACCCTTCCACGTTAAGTCAGAGGCCAAAATGAGAGCCTTGAATGTGACGGTCAATGCACTGGGTTCCTCCGAGAACCGGCTGAGGTTTTGCTTGCACTGGATTAGAACATTCACTGAGAATGGAACATGCACTCTAATGGTCCCTTCTTCATTTAGACTTCCTGTAAAGGGAGCAGTTTCTCTGGCCCTGGATGGTATGAAGTCCCACTGCAGGTTATTCCAACTGGGCTAGTTCTTACCGTACAAGGCAACGGAGAATAAAGAGGAGCATAAGACGGGGGTTGAAATGGTATTACATTCTACACAAGACTCGGATAGGATGGGTGTGCTGGGGACTCAGAAGGAGGTGTGGGCCCCTGAGGGCCCCTATGTGGAGCTGGTGTTGGACCGTGGGCCCTGGGGTCCCTTTCCCTTAATAAAAGATGATCTCCTAGTGCATCTGCGTGGTTTTCTGTCTTACTGGGTTTAAGTCCACGGGTGCTGCATAGAGCTGGGTTCTGTTCTGAGGCCATGAAGACTTGCACGTAGGGAACATCAGACCACTTTCCTGATTTGCACAGAAAAGATCAAGCTGTAGGATAGTGTTGAAGTTCACATTTCAATTCTCTGGCCCTTTTTCATTGTTAGCTGAATTGTATCCAGGCCAAACAGTGTTAGAAAACAAGGTAAGTTTTTTGTTTGTTTGTTTTTTGTTTCTTAGCTCACCTAACCAAATGGCATTCAGGTTTTTAAAACATACAGCCCAGGGATATTTTTAGTGTAAGTAGGGGAGATGGGTCCCAGGGAACCAAGAGAATCATTCAATGACAGACACATGTACCAATGTCCAGGAGGTTGTGGGTGTCCCCATGAGCCAATCTAGACCACAAAGTGGTACAGGGCAGTTGCTTGAATTCCCATGTGACTGAGGCCCTAGGAGGTCACAGGTGTTTGCCATGCATCATGCTAGGTCTCCCCAGAACTGGACATCTCCAGGCTCAACTGAGGTGGCCCCCACTGCCAGCTGGGGGACCAGATGTCTCACGGACAAGAATTTCCCTACCTTACTGGTTTACCATTTGTGATGCCCGATTATAATACATAGAATACCTGGATACAGTCCCTGCAACGAGGCATCTACATGACTGCACCTCTCTTTTTCAGCATAGAAAGTTTGTTGAAGGACAATCTGAAGGAGTATGAAAATGCATAAACCCTGGAGGGATAGGGACTCTTAACGTGGCCCTAGAAACAGAACGTTTTATAAACAGAAAACCAGATTAGAAAATAAATCACGGTAGCCACTAAGTGGCAGTCAGGTATTTGCAGAGCAACAGCAAACGTCCTGAGTCTGAAATGCGGCCAGAAATATGTGACGCTAAGCAGCAGAGTGGCCTGAATATTGAGGGCAACCCACATGGTTCGTATAATTACGAATAGTACAGAAGTAGCAGCCAAAAGGAGAGCGCTACTTATATTCACATAAAGAATCAAAGCGATTTAACAACTTTTCTCCACAACTTCAATGAAACAACACTGGAAAATCAGTGATACGCAAGCAGGTAGTCTGGGACTGGTGAAAGGAAACGAAAGTCTGTACAGCAGGCAAAACTCTACCTGTGTCGCGGCAGTAGCTGTCCATGCTCGTTCATACATCACAGGTCTCATTAGCATCTTAACTGTCCACCCGGGATGTGTTTTTGACTATTATAATGAGCAAAGGGTCAGTGTGAGGACAGGTGAAATCGAAACACAGAGGAAATTCCCGAATGAAGATAGCCTTACCTGAATGCGCTTCACTACAGTGGGGATGCTGAGCCTTATTGGTGTTGATTGTATATGCTCACCACGACTGCTATGTCCCAAGGATGTGGTCGCTTCCTTGACTCCCTATCCTGTCTCACTGTGTTTAGGTTATCATACCTTTGTATATAAAAGAATTTACCTCATGAAAGATCGCAAGAAATTATCGAAAGTCCACATGCTTTAAATTTCTAAACTTAGGCGAACTTACAGGTGTGTATAATGTTGTTACAGCTAACCATAGGCCATCATGGGTCTTACTGGTCGTAAAAATTCAAAACGAATATTTAATGTTTCTGGGAAATCGTGCTAAATCTCGTGAGAACCAAACAAGCAAACCGTGTATTCTCCCTTCTTGATTGTACACCAGATGTAACCAATTCTGAATGAATGTTTCAGACGATTAAGCATATTTACATTAACAACCATGTTATAACAATAGAAGAATTTTTTTAACTTCATTGAAATGAAAAGAGTTGGGTAGAGTCTAGTTTATAAAATGATTAACAAATTAGAATATTCTAATGGCATAAAAGTACTCAGAGCTAGGGATATGATAAGAGAGCACTTACAGCAGGTGTATCAAGAGTACATACCTGCCGGAATTTATGCAGAAGTAATCATGCCAAATATGAGACTCACTGGGCTCATTTTTTGCATGATTTCAATGAGTATAGGGAAATTCGTGTGTCTGTTCCTAATAATGCATTAAAGTATTTCTGGAAAATATATATTTATGTGAAGATATACTGGGCATCAAGATAACAGGCAATCGAGACACTAGAAACTAACTAATGATGCTTATCAACTATTAAAACACAAAACATGAAATGACATAAAACATTATGCCAAGCACCAAGGGGCTTGTCACATGTAGATTACAAAATTTCGTGGAACTTTTTTTGTTTAATAATGTTTTCTGCCAAGTAGAAGCAGTTAATAAAGCTCTATAATTTTTTTAAAACATAAGGAGGCCAGGTGCAGTGACTCAAGCCTGTAATCCAAGCATTTTAGGAGGCTGAGGTGGGTGGATCGCTTGAACCCAGGAGTTCAAGACCAGCCTGGACGACATGATACGATGCTGTATCTAAGAAAATTTATAAACATTAGCTACGTGTGCTGGTGCACACATGTAGTCCCAGCTAATAGAGTGCATGAGATGGGAGGATCACTTGAGCCCAAGAGGTCAAGGGTACAGTGAGCTGTGATTGTGCCATGGCACTCCAACCTGGGCAACAGATCAAGACCCTGTCTCAAAAAAAACCCCCAATAACCACACATACAAGAAAGCAAAGCTACATTTGTTTATAGCAAGTGGAAGAAAGAATCTTTGAAAGTATGTTTCATGGAGGTGAAAGTTTCACAAGATAAAAGAATGCATTTCCTTGATTTGAAAACATTGGGAACAGAAAAGTAGAGAAGTTAGAAATGTCCAAATCACCAGCTAAGAATATAGATCTTACTTCAGATTATTTTGGGAAAACTACAATTCAAACAGAAAGTAAGATGTTTACAGATGTCCTAATTTCATAGTAATAATGGAGATATGACAAGGTAAACAGTGTTTGGAATCTTTACATGGAGAAATATTACTTCCTATGAATACATCTGATCTACAAAAGAAGCCACTGATGTAACTTGTAAATATTTGGTTGATAGGTCTTGTAGATTTTCACCTACAATAATTAGTTTGAAGCAGAACCTAGTATCAATACTTTGTAACACATCAACATCAGGTTTGGATCTTGTAAAACTGAGTCACTAATCTCCTATTGCACAGTCTTATCCAAATTTAGCCCTAAAATTTTTATTAAACAATACCATTCACAGTGGCATCCTGCAAAAGGACTTTCGGTAAGCTGAGGTTGAAAAAAAATCACCTCAGATCATCATTTTGTCAAGAGAAATTGTCACACATGGCAATTCTTCTCACTGAAAACGAGATCAACAAAGTAGTAAATTTTCAAAGTATGATGAGTTTGCTTCTATTAGAGCCAGAAAGTAAGATGTTAATAAATTCTATTTGGAGCATAAATAAAAATTCCAATTTAAAATAATGTTTCAGATGGGCCCAGTGTCTCACGCCTATAATCTCAGCACTATGAGAGGCCCAGACAGGCGGATCCCTTGAGTCCAGGAATTCAAGACCAGCCTGGGCAATGTGGCAAAACCATCCCTACAAAATATACAAAAACTAGCCACGCATGGTGGTGTACACCTGTAGTCTCAGCTACTTGGGAAGCTGAAGTAGGAGGATTGCTCAAACCCATGAGGTTGAGGCTGCAGTGAGCCATATTGTGCCACTACACTGCAGCCTGAGTGACAGAGCAAGACCCTGTCTCAATATATACATATATATATATGTATATATATATATATATATACACACACACACATTCATACATATATATATATATACATCATATATATATATAATGTATGTATATATATATATATATATATGAGAGAGAGAGAGAGACGGAGAGAGAGAGAGAGAGAGACAGAAAGAGAGACAGAGGGTATTTCAATATCTCTGCGACAACTTTAATGCCCTGGAAACACTAATTGTTTAAAAAATTATGAAAACATGTTCATCGAGGTGCACATTTCCCCTGTGCTTCGGGCTCCAGTGTGACTCCGCACAGCACGAAGTGGGGGCAGGGGAGTACGGCTCTCCACATCCAGGCATGGTGAGCGACTCTTCCTGGAATATAAAAAGGAGAGAAATGGAAGAAGGTAGGGGTGGCTCTGAAAGCAGAGGTTTTCCCAGACCATCTCAGATGACATCTCACTGTCAACAGCTGTGTCAGAGGACCACCCACACTGCAAAGGGTCTAAAATGGAAAACGGTTTTTAAAAGTATGCCCAAAACAAAATCAGTGCTCCAATAGAGAGGAAGAAAGTGGAATGGGTAGTGTGCAGTTAGGTAGCAATGCCTGCCCACGAATGAGACGCTGAACCATGAAATGGATAGACTGACGGCCAGTTGTAGTGCTGTGATGAAAATAAGGGGCTGAACTCACTGAGGGTCTTACTTTAGACTGGATGACAAAATGGTCGCTCCGAGGGAGTGGTATTTAAGGAGAAATAGAAAAGATGACCAGGCATCGTGGCTCACGCCTGTCATCCCAGCACTTTGCAAGGCCAAGGCAGGTGGAGTGCTTGAAACAAGGAGTTCAAGACCAGCCTAAGCAACAGCAAGACTACATCTCTATAAAAAATGTTTAAATAAAATAAAGAAAAATGGACAAAATGAGAAAGACTGATTTGGGCAGAGGAAAGAACAACTGCAAAGGCCCCGCAGAAGACACATCCCTGTCATGTTTGAGGAACAGCAAAGAGGTCAGAGTGGCTTCAGCACAGGGATGGATGGGACAGGAACAGGTAGGTGTCCCCACGTGTGGTTGGGAATATGCAGCAGAGGCCTCACTATGCAAAGCTCTTTTAACGGCACTTTCTGTGATTGCCTCATCACTCCTTCTTGGCTGAAAGGTCTAAGATTATGGTTTGGGTTTTTGTTTTTTGGCCTCCATCCACAATATCCATCCTGCCCATCACGGACTTGAGACAGCCAAGGCAGAAGCCCATGATTCCTCCAGGTCCTCCAGAAGCCTCAGCTTGGGACTGGTTTTTCTGCCAACCTGCTAGCTGATGCACAGGGGATGAGGCCTCAGCCCGCACTCACAGCATTCCCTAAAGCACTTCTCTTTTGACTGGGTTTGGGACTGCGCTTCTGCTCAGTTTCCTTGACCAGTGCCTCTGGACCTTGTAAAATCTGGGGTCCACCAAACCTTTCATGTATTTTTCTAAATTCTGGAATTTCTATAACCTTGCAAATATTATTCCACTGGAGGCCCAAACCTGCTCATTGTGTCTCCTTTTTCTTACCTGTTTCTTAAAGAGATTGGCCAGGGAGAACCACCTGGACTGTACTCTTCCAGTAAGCTTGCTTGTTGGGATCTCAGCTGTCCGCTTAAGAAACACAATATTGAGGACCTAGGACCTGCCATCAAACTCTGGCCTTGTAGATGACAGATTCCCGTGTCCCCTGGGCACTGGCCCATCCTAAATCCTTCTTTCCAGTTCAGAAAAAAACCCACAGTGGTTTTCTGACTTCTGATGCAGGCACTACCACTTTGGGTTCAAACACAGGTTTGCAGAGCCCACTGCTGGCTGCATAACAGACACTGTGAAAAGGCAAACATCTATACACCCCTTTTTACATTTCTTGGGCATCACGTTTACTAATCTCCCTCACAAGTCTTGCAGAGCACTTGGAACTTTCTCGCATGGAAAGATCTCTGCATACATAATTTTACATTCTGTAACAACTTGTTCAGAAACGTCTTCATTCTGGCTCTGAGACGAATGCATTCCATACACTGGACATCCCCCTTGTGAACGTCAGCTTTAAGCAGAACATCAGGAATATTCGTGGACCTGCTACACATCTGCGGGCAAAACCTTGTGGGAACCATGCTTTTCCACTTTCGGAGGAGACCTACTTTAAAGCAAAAGCTCTTTTGAGAATCATCAGGTTGTATTTGGCATGGGAGTAGGGGAAGGGGGATTAGGCCACACGTTAGTGTCATCCCCCCTCACCAAGGCTCCTAAAAGCATCGGCTGGCTCCAGTGTTCCTGTCTTATTGTCCTCAGCCGTCAAGATTGGACTTGACCATCTACCGACACTGGGACTTGGTCTCAGTCTCCCCATCTCCTTTGGCCTGAACTTCCTCACCAGTAAAGTGGGGTGAGCAAATTCTACTGCGTGGATTCCTCAGCAGGAGTAAAAGAGGTGAGACATTCCAAGTATCTGTACTATGCCTGGGGATAGTTGGCACTCCGAAAATTTGTGGGCTAACGATGAGGGCAAAGATGAGTGACACTGGCTGGGCTCCACAAGGGCAGGCAACTTTGCTCTATAGGCTGTTCTGCTGATCCTCAGATCCTGGCCTGCAGGCTACCACAGATGATGAATAAATGAAAGAGATGTCAGATCTGGAGTGGAAAGAAAGTCACTCTTTCTAGACAAAAGGGAAGGGTCTATAGAATCGTATAAAAACAGGAATGTTTGATGATGGAGTAGGGATAGAATGTTCAGTTCTAATAGCCACCTCTGTTTTCTCAAAGCTTGAGGTAGAAAGGAGCCAGGTTAAGGAGGGCTCACCTAATCTGGCTTCCTGCTGTGTATGGCATGGCATCGATAGGAAAATTATAAACATAATGTCAAGTTAGAATTGTAAAAGGCAGCAAGATAATACAAAATAATGTGTACAAGAAACCTGTGAATGTTTGTTCTACTGTCCTACTTGTTTACTGCATGTACTCATTGTGCCAAGAGGTAAAAAGGTAGTTTCATTGTATGATCTCACTTGACCTCTGATGGCAAGATCTGGGATTTCCACGTGGTATATGCTTCTGTTTGATGATACAAATAATTCCCTAGAAACTGATTTGTGTATAGCTGTCCCTCTGGCGTTGTATGGGGAAAAAAAATCTATGTTGCAGCTCAATCACTTCATTTAGTTTCCAGATGCTAGTGTCATTCACAATGTCTGTGAAGAGAAGATGGAAAACGGCCAGTCACAACCTGATGACACCTTGTCAACTGTTCCATTAGGACTTATTAATTGGGCAGAAGCTGGTGTGTCATCCATGAGTACCAGATATCTGTGTATGTTAGTTTATTAGTTGCACTCTCCTGCTTGGTTTCCATATGTACGCATACTGTAATGAAGGGAAAAAGGTGTTCTGTTTTATTATCTATTGTGAGCTCCATTTGAGGGTTTTCAGATGGCCACCTGGCATATCCTCCAGTTTCATGGGACGATTTCCTAGAAACTGAGCATCAGTGGGATATACAAGTGGGGTTGTCATAATGCACTTACCTCACAGCTCAACCTCTTCCTTTGAACAGAGGATGGAAACCCGCTAACCCCAAAATGATAACGTCTTATCAACTGGTCCACCATGGCTTGGTGATATGGTGGCAGCTGGAGTTTCATCCACGAGGACCAGGATCTGTGTATGTCTGCTTCTTAGTTGTTCCGTCCTACTTGGTTTCCATAAGCAGGCACATTTTCATGAAGGTTAGAAGGTTGGTTTGTTGTATAGTTTTTCTAGCCTCAATTTGAGGGGTATCAAATGGCTGCCTGGCATATGCTCTCCTGCATTCTTGGGTAATTTTACAGAAACTGACCATCAGAAGGATATGCCTGTGGGGTTGACATAATGCACTTAACTCACAGTTCAACCTCTTCATTTGGTTTCCACATTCTATCATGAATCACAATGTCCGTGAAGAGCAGAGGAAGAATGGCCAAACACAAATGGAGAAGGTCTCGTGAAATGTTCTATCAGGGCTTAAGAGTACGGCAGGAGCTGGCATCCCAGCGATGATTACCAGGCATCTGTGTGTGTTTTTTCATTAGTTGCCGTGTCCTCCTTGGTTTCCATATGCATGTGTAGTATCATGAAGGGAATAAGGTGATTTTGTTGAATTATCTTTCCTGGTCCCAATTTGGGGGGGATTTAGATCATTATATGGTGTATTCTCCTGCTTTATGGGATAATTTCCTAGAAACTGAGTATCAGTGGGATATACAAGTGGGGTTGACATAAAATGCACTTACCTCACAGCTCAACCTCTTCCTTTGGTTTCCAGATGCTATCATCAATCACCTCCAGACTTCCTTAGGTGCACCCTTCCATCTTATAAACAGTAACCGTGCATCATGATTATGGTGGTTGAGATAGAGGTTATCCATGGTCTTGGTAATATCAACTTTCATTTCCCAGGTCCATGTCAGTACAGCCACTGCTCACTATTCAATCTGCCAGCAGCAGAGACCAACACTGAGTACCCAACATGAAACCATGTCCCAGAGTGGTCTGTCCGCTTCCAGATAGCACTGTGATTTCTTGAATCTGCTTCCACAATTGAAGGGTCATCACTTTGATTTGCTCAAATGGACACTTATTCTGGATATGGATTTTCATTCTCACCTATGGTACTTCAAGAAAACAAACATTGTGGTATTAGGAAACGCTGTGTCCACCATCGTGGTATCCCACACTGTACCAGTTTTAAACAGGAATCTCACTTTACAGGAAATGAAGTATGGCAATAGGCCTATGGTAGCCAATTAGACTAGTCTCGTGATGTACTTCACCATCCTGAAGTGGCTGGCTCAATTGAACCGTGGAATGATCTTCTAAAGCCTGACTTGTAGTTCCAGCTTTGTGGTAGTGCCTTAAGGGTCTTGGCTAACAGTCTAGGAGGTGGCAATGCTGTATCCCAGCATCAAGTATATGGAGCTATTTTTCTATAGCCACATCTATGTCTTCAAGAATGAAAGAGGCAAGATGAGGGCCTCCTCTCACTATTACTTCTGGGTATCTAGTAGTAAAATTTTGCTTTTTGCAAACATTTGGCTCTGCTGGACTAGAGATCTTAGTTACAAATTGAGAGATTTGTTTTTAATAGCGGATCCAAAAATCATTCCATTGAAATGAAAGTTGGGTCTGCAAGCTGATCCCTTTGGAAAGTTCATTCTCAAACAAGAGACAAAGAAGGGGGTCCGCTACAGGCTGGGGTGACGGAAAATGACAATCAAAGGGAGATGGAGTTCCTACTACACCAGAGGCTAAGAAAGAGCATGTCTTATATGTCTAGAGAGCTTCTTAGTCCTCCTGTGTTTTGCGATTAGAGTTAATGGAAATTAGAGCAAATGAAAGTTGTGTCTGCAAACTGACCGCTTTGAACTATACATTCCTCTCAACCAAGAGACAAAGTAGGGGGCCTGCTACTGGCTTGGGTGATGGAAAGAAAAATGAATATTGGGTTCCTACTACACCAGGGGCTAAGGAACAGTATGTCCGATATGTCTAGAGAGCTTCTTAGTACTCCCATGTTTTATGATTAGAGTTAATGAAAACTTACAGCAACCCCATCTAGGCAGGACATCTAATGGTTCAGACTGTTCAGTAATGAAGGTTTGAGTCATTCTGCCAGACCAAGCACCATGAGCAGCTGACATGCTTTCGCCAGGGCAAAGGGAAAGAGAAATGGGTAGTGAAAGAAGGCAGTTATAAATACCAGTTACAACAAATGTTGGCTGCTGCAGAAACCACCGCTGTAATAGTATTTACTTGATGGGTCAATAATGTCTGCCAGCACAGGTGGGAAAATCAACAAACCAACAAATAAGTTATCCTTTCAAATGAAATGCTTAGGGAAAAAGACCAATGTTTACTGACAGAAATTTCTTAGCCTCTGGGAGGCCATTTTATTCACTAACACATGCTAGGAGGCTTCAGCCATATCCTACTCTATTGTAAAAAACAGCAATTTGATTCTCTTTCCACCTCAATCATTAAAGAGATTATGCATTTAGGGTCTGATGTTCCTTCTTGGACAAGTAGCCAGACGTCATTTCTTCCAGTTTCTTCTCAAGGTGTGGAATTAAGTCTCCTCTCATATACCTGAAAAGAAAGAGACGTGTCTTTAACCAAAAGAGAGCCAAAGAACCTATGCTGTAGGAAGCACTGTGGGAGATAGAAGGATGAAGTAACAGTCAGCATGGAGACAGAAATGCACCTGCATGGTAAGGGGTAGTCTAGCCAGGCAATAACAAATGCTGGCGAGGGTGTGAAGAAAAGGGAAGCTTCATACACTCTTGTTGAGAATATACTTTACTATGACAACTATGAAGAACAGTTTGGAGGTTCCTCAAAAACCTGAAAATGGAGCAATCATATGATCCAGTAATCCCACTGCTGAGTATACCCCCAGGAGAAAGGAAGTCAGTACACCGCAGAGATATCTGCACTCCCGTGTTGGTTGCTGCACCGTCCACAGTAGCCAAGCTTTGGAAGCAACCTAAGTGTCCACCAACAGCTGAATGGGTAAGGAAAACGCGGTACATATACACAAAGGAGTGCTGTTCGGCCATAGAAAAGAATGAGATTCAGTCTTGTGCAACAACATGGATGGAACTGAAGGTCATTACGTTAAGTGGAATAAGCCAGGCACAAAAAGACAAACTTCACATGTTCTCACTTAATTTGTGGGAGCAAAAATTTTAAACTGAACTAATGGAGATAGAGAGTAGAACGGAGGACTGCCAGAGGCTGGGAAGGTTAGTGGGGTGGGCAGAACTACAGATGATTAATACATACAAACTATCTGATAGCATGACAGGGTGACTACAGCCAGTAATAATTTAATTGTACATTAAAAATAACAAGAGTATAATTGGATTATCTGTAACACAGAAAAATAAATGCTTGACGTGATAGATGCCCCATTTACCTCGATGTGTTTATTACACATTGTTGTCTGTATCACAATGTCTCATATGACCCAGAAATATATGCATCTGCTATGTACGTACACACATTTCTTAAAAAGAGGTAATTAGCAAATACAAAGAGTGTCAATTGAGGGACAATGTCTACCTCAGACTATGGTAAGAATTGAATTCTCCATAGGTTTAAAAGAATGAGTTAGATTCAGACGACATTAACCTAAGTAATTGTGGAGACAGACGTATGTATAAGTGAGGGCCAAGGTTTGAGAAATTCAAGGCACAGGCCGTTCCCCCATGCTCACCGCCAGTACTGTGTTGGACCCGAGTGCTTAAAGAAATTGGACAGTTCCTGTCTCTACCTACCTTGCTGCTTCCTTGATGTTGGATTCAAAAAATTGTTTTTTGATTTCTATAGGTCCTTGCACTCCTTCAAGCAATTTGAAGATTTTTTCATATTCTGAAGATGTTAAAAATTAACTTCAGTATTATCAAATACAAAGAAGAATAGAAGTGAATCTTGCTTAACCTATACCTCACTAATCCTGCTTCATGGGCTAAAATGTTTTAAATGCTTAAATCAAGATACCTGCACATACAAAATCTAAAAAATAAAAAAAGACACCTGCACCTACCTATGAATGAAAGTCTTGGAAACCATAACCCGGTGAGAAAAGAGAAAGAAAAGGTGTACTGTGCTTTAGTCAAAAGACGAATTACCATAAATTATGGGTAAACGCAACTCTGGCAAGGAATTAGCCTCAACAGACAACATGCATATCTTCTGAATTAAAGAAAGGGAGACTTCCTCAATTTTTTTTAAAACAGACATTCTTATACTACTTACTTTGTCCAAAGCATTGAATTTCCTTCACTAACTGGTATTTTATATCAGCACTAATTTCTTCTCGGCTTTTTAGAAAAGGGAGTATTTCTCTGCATTTTAGGTCATCTGCAGAGAAATTGCTGGTAATGATTCTTTCTACAAGTGTATTTCTACCAGGTTTCTGCACCAGCCCATCTTTGCTGAAGCCAGTGAAGTCATCAATCCGAGAATCCAGTTGGCTGGCTGGAATACCAACTGCTACCTTAAGCTCTGGTGGAACAAATTTTGACAAAAAGCCATCAGTTGGAGTTTCACCATGTTCTTTCCCTTCCACATAGACATCACGAACGACAGATCTGGAAACCAAACTGAGAAGTTGAGCTGTGGGAAATGTGTCTTTTATCACCCCTCTGGGTATATCTATGTGCTCCTCAGTTTCTAGGGAATTATTTATTTCATAGATGGGAGGTATACCAGGGGGAAATCCCAGGCCTGATGAATTGAGGCCAGGACACATAAAACAATAAAACCATTTCTTAGTTTCTGGCTCTATAAATACATATGGAAACCAAGTAAGACAGTATAACTCTAACAAACATTCACAGGTCCCTGGTACTCATCTGTTAGTGTTAGCTTGTCATGCTTTATAAGTTGAAAGCAGCAAGTTTCACTTGATATCATGATTTTTCAGGTTCACATACAAAGTGCCACGCTTTACTCAGCTGGAAGCCGGAAAACTTGGATACACCTCAACCTGTCTCCTCGCTATGTCAAATATATTCTGAGAAAATATAGGCAGCTGTTAATGCTGAAAGTTCTATACCCACTCATCACCTAAAATCCCGTTTAGCATATGATCTTCCTCTTTCTTTTTTCTGCCTCAGAAAAGTGACTTTCCTTTCACTCCAGGTCTGTCACCTCTTTCATTTCTTCATTGTCTGTGGCAGGCAGCATGCCAGGATCTAGGGATCAGTAGTAAACAGCCCAGAGAGCAAAGTTCTCTGCCCTTGTGGAGTTCACACCCTCAAGGGGCAGTCAGACAGTACATACGTAATGAGGAAATGAAAGAAAGCAGCGTTAGGCTGGTGGTGGGGAAGACATCCACAGGCCTGTGGGAGACAGCAGCAGAGGGAACCCCAGGAGCTGCCGCTGGTTGGGCAGGGCCTTCTCAGGAGGTGCCCTTGGGCAGGGATTGGAGGAAGAAGTGGGGCTACCTGTGCAGAGGCAGAGGGGGATTTCCAGGCTGCAATGAGTCTAAGGGTATGGGCTGTAGTGAGGATGGACCGGGCACTATGGAGTGAAGGAGATAAGCAGAGAGAGCCAGGAGATGAATAGGACCCGTGTTAGTAGAGGGTGAAGAAGGCCTCGCAGACCAAAGCTGGTTTACGGTCTGTTCTGAGTGCTTAGGAGAGTTGGGGATGGATTTTCAGGAGTGATGTGGCATGATGTCATTTACCTGCCAACACGATGACCTGGCTGCAGGGCTGGAGGGTGTGCGTTAGATGGGGGCAATAATGGGAGACATGGAGATAGCACAGTAGCTCAGTGACTCATCATGGCAAAGTGGAATAGAAGGAGAGAGAAATGCTGGGATTCAAGGAATGTTTACAGTGTTTAGAGAAGAGAAGAAAAAGAAAGGTAGAAAAAACGAATGATAGGGGCCGGAAGTGGTGGCTCATGCCTGTAATCCCAGCACTTTGGGAGGCTGCGATCGGTGGATCATCTGAGGAGAGGAGTCCGAGACAAGTTTGGCCAACATAGTGAGACCGCATATCTACCAAAAATACAAAAATTTCCTGAGAATGCTGGCAGGTGCCTGTAATCTCAGCTACTCGGGAGGCTGAGGCAGGAGAATTACTTGAACTGGGAGACAGAATTTGCAGTGAGCCAAGATTGAAATACTGCACTCCAGCCTTGCTGACAAGACTGAAACTCTGTCTCAAAAATAAAGAAAAGAAAAAAGAAAACAGGGGCTCACTAGTAAGGATAAGAAAATTTTAAAAGTACACATTGTGGAAAATGGAAATCCTAGAAGGTTTCCATGAAGGAGCAAGGGAACAACTGTCAAATGCTGTTGTAAAATTTATGGCAATGCAAGCCAAAACTGTTGACCTTGACAAGGACAGGAGGGTAAGAGGCAGGAGGCCAGCTGCACTGGATACAGCACGAAAAGGAGGCGAGGACAGGCTGACTTACCCTTTTCCGTAGACATGGCAGAGCGTCCAATACCACCGTCTCCTGCTCCTTCTGTCCGTGCCGACAGGGCCATCTTCTGCCTTTTCTGATATGAAGGACTGTCAGATTCCCTGGGACGTTCAAACACATTTTCAGGTTCTACAGCCACCTTCTCTCCTTTATGGGTCATGGTTTCCTGAAATATATCAATGAACGCCTCCCACTCATGACAAAAATCTAACAACCACCAAATGGCAAACAGTCTGCATATGTGTATCCAACCAAGAATGTGAATCATTAATTTGACGTTTAATCATGAGCCAAAATTTACCAAGCCCCAAGAAACACTCTGTTCTCATGAAAAGAAACCTATTTTTAATGCATGCTAAGTTAAAAAGAAGGAAGATAGTTTAATCAAAATCAATGAGAATGATTGCAGAAAAGGCAGCGACCATCAACCAAATGTAGATTAAACTATTATTAACTCTTTGAAGATTATGAATCAATTTGTATCAACCGTTGTTAGAAAAAGGGATTCCTTTTCTTTGTCCTCATTTTAGGAGATTGATACAAACCTGGTAACAACATCTGACAAGGACTTTAGAAAAAAAGTAAATGACAAGATCAAGCCAAAACTACAAGCCAAGATCACCCTGAATTTAAACACAAGAATTCTAAACAAAAGTTTAGCGAACAAAATGCAAGAATACTTAAAAACAACGTACATCAACCATTGTCAAACATATTGCAGAAAGGCGAGATTGATTTCACATTTGAAAATCAATAAATGTAATGTACCACATTAACAAAAAGTAAAAAAAAAAAACAGGGAAACACCACAGGATTATTTTCATAGATGGGTCAATGTTTAACATTTATTCATGACAAAAACCATCAGTAACTTAGAAAAGAAAGCAACTCTCTAATGGTGGTAAGCATATGCACACACACAAAAAATCATGGTAAATACCATACTTAATAGTGACATATCAGTATTTTCTCCCTGAGTTTGGAAACACGACAAAAATATCAACTATCCATTCAGCAATTTACTGGAGAATCTAAGAAGTGCAGTGGCATCAGGAAGACATGATAGGTTTAAAAACTGGAAAGAAATGAAACTGTTATTATTCACATACAACACTGTTCTGTACATAGACAATGTAAAAGAATAAAATCATTAGGGTTAATAAACAAACTTAGTCAAGTTACTAGATATAATAAAAACCACTGGTATTTCTTTATAGCTAATAGAAACAAATAGTTAGAATATGAAATTTCAAATGTCATTAAAAACAGCACCAGAAACATCAAATACTTAGGAATAAATCTAATGAAGATGTGCTGGAGCACTACACAATAATTATAAAACATCACTGAGAGAAATTCAAGGCTGCAGTAAATGGAAGAAATATTCTTTACATGGAATGAAAGACATTATTAAGAGATGTTACTGTTAATTCTCCCTGAATGATCATGCCAATCTTCCTTAAAATTCCACCATGAAAAATAAATTTTCCAAAAACTGACGAGCTGATAGTTTTTTAAAAAGTATATGGGAATTGCCAGCGCGGTGGCTCAAGCCTGTAATCCCAGCACTTTGGGAGGCTGAGGCAGGCTGATCACGACATCAAGAGACTGAGACCATACTGACCAACATAGTGAAACCCCGTCTCTACTAAAAACAGAAAAATTAGTTGGGCATGCTGGCTCATGCCTGTAGTCCCAGCTACTCTGGAGGCTGTGGCAGGAGAAGCACTTGAACTGAGGAGGCAGAGGTTGCAGTGAATCAGGATCGTGCCACTGCAGTCCAGCCTGTGTGACAGAGTGAGACGCTGTCTAAAAAAATAAAAAAGAAAAAAGTATATGGGAATTAAAGACTGGGAAAAGCCAAGACAATCTGTAAGAAGAAGAACTAATTTGGTAGATATACGCTACTATATATGAGATTTACTGTAAGGGTAGAGTAATTAAAACAGTGTAGTATTGGAGCAATGACAGACAAATACACCAAAGGAAGAGGACACAGAGTCTGGAAACACAAAAGAGCGAGATTTACCACAAAAGAGATTCTGTAAATCATTGTGGAAAGGGCTGTGTTTTAATAAATGCACTTTATAAATGCAGGGAAAATATAAACCTTGACTCTTATCTCATCCGCTCCAAAAACCATTATTAAAGATGGAGAGACAATCTAGTAAAACACTTGAGATATTATCTTCAGAACTATAGAATAGGCAAAGATGTTTCTAATGAGGATACAAAAGCACTAACCATAAAGAATGAATTGTTTAATTTGACATAATTAAATGGAAATTTTCTGTTCCTCCAAAGACACTACTAAGACAGTGAAAAAGCAAAGTATATTTGTAGATTACATATCACAGATTAGATTGTATAGGTTATATGTAAAAATATATATTAACCACACTCACACAAGCACACACACATATATATACGTATGTATGTATGTATGTATGACAAAAAACAAGTGGAATGCACAACATATCCAGAACTACACTTCAATTTTTAAGAAACAAACATCCCAATAAAACTTGAGGGGGAGCTGAATACACACTTCATGACTGTCACACTTAAATATGACTCTAATAAACACGTAAAACACACCCAGACTCTGGCTTTACTCCATTCAACGAGAATTTATTTGAGATGAATTTGAGACCTAGAAGAAAACAGAATATAATCGTCATGGCATTGGGCAAGGCAAAGATTTTTCTTAAAATGATAAAAAGCAGTAGCCATAAATAATACACTGAGTAATAAAATTAAGAGTCTGTTCATCAAAAACACTTTATCGAGACAGTGTAAAAGCAAAACAGATTTATAGAAGACATTAAAATTACATGTGTATTTTATCTATGTACATATATGCCTGTGTGTATGTGCGTATAACTGAAATCCGGAATATATGTAAATCCATTTTTAAAGTAAAAACATCTCAGTAAAATTTGGGGGTAGAGGCTTGAAAAGGAACCTCCTAAAGGGCACAGTTAAATGACAATAAATACATAAAAACGTGCTCCCAAACCATTAATAAACAGCTGGGATTGGTGGCTCATACCTGTAATCCCAGCATCTTGGGAGGCTGAGGCAGGTGAATCGCTTAAGCCAGAAGTTCGAGACCAGCCAGGGCAACTTGGCAAAACCCCTCTCTGCGTAAAAAAATTACAAAAATTAGCCGGGCTTGCCGGTGCATGCTTGTAGTCCCAGGTACTCCAGAGGTTGAGGCACAAGAATTGCTCGAGCCCGGGAGGTGGAAGTGCTGCTGTATCCACCCTGGGAGGCAGAGGGAGACCCCATTTCAAAACAAAAACAAGTATCAATCAATAAATAAACAGTAAATAAATTAATTAATTAAAACAATTTTTTAAAAGATGTGCTCAATCTCAATCGGCAGAGAAATTCAAGTGCAGACATAAGGAGAGACCACTGCACACCCATCAGAGCAACTGGAATGAAAGATTAACTGTACAGCGAGTGTGTGAATGTGGCACAGCTGGAATCTTCGAATATTTCTGTACACCGACTCCCACACAGACACCCCAGGCTGTAGCTGAAAGGTCAGATAGTATGCCGGGGAAGAGCTCCTTCAGAACTGAGATCAACCAATGGAGGAAAAGCACCCCAATCCGGGGCGGGACAGAGCTCCCAGGGTCAGGTGGCCTCCCTCATGGCCGACACAGAGCTCCCCGTGTCCCACCGTAGGCTTAGAGAATCCAAGGAACAAGCACCCCACTCCCCCGCAGCACCGGGAGACAGCACCCAGAGATAATTAAAAAAACCAGCACCAAGGGAAAGCATTTGGTAAGCATCCCCATCCGGGACGAGCAGAACCCAAGAAAGGCCAACACATCTTATCTGAGCATGAGCAACATCCAAAGACAAATGCACCCCACAGAGGACATCAGCGCTCGAAGAAGAGTCCCTCGCGGGCTGAGATAAAGCCCACGACAGTGACCCCACAGAGAGGTGATAGTGCGTCTGGGGCACAGACACCCCCACCCCGGCCCATGAGCACGGGCAGAGTCCACAAGGCAGAGTCTCCCCTCAGGGCTGCGACTGAGCGGGGAAGACACACCCCTAAACCCGAGGCTGACACAGGCAACCAAGGCAGGATCCCTACGTCCTGGTTCAGGTGACTTCAGCAGAAAAAGTCGCTCGCATCACCTAGAGAGAGCCCCCGAGAAAACCCCCCAGTCCCACAACATAGCTGAGACTGGGTGCCGAAGTAAAATGTTCCCCCACGGCCAACACAGGCTCCCACGGCGGTGTCCTCAGAGCGGGAACACATAGCCCAGTGATCCGTACCACACACCCGACGGAGAGCACCCCAGAAAAGAGGCTTTCCTAGGACAAAGGAGCCTTTCCGGGGTGAAATGAAAGCATTCAGGGAAAAACTGCTCCACTCACAGTCCTGAAGCCCTGACCTTGCCAGAGAAGCGGAAGCGTCACATCACAAAATGGCAGTGAAACTGTTGTGGCTCCTCCCCCCCGGTTGAGCTTTCTAGCAAAGTGCCCTCTGAGAACTGTGGGAAATGTGCCCCCTAGGGCACCTGGGAGTGATGTGCATGGGTCGCGTCTCACCAGAAGCACAGATCCCGTAGTGACCAAGGCAGACGGAAGGAAGGGAAGCTGCCGGCCACTGGGAACCTGTTGGGGGCACCAGAGTCCAGAGGAGAAGCCTCGAACCCAGCAGGACCAAGCGCGCCAGCCCAGACAGACCGAGGAAGAGGAGCGCTCCCCTTCGCTGACTCTGGCGCCCTCTAAAGGCGGCCTTCTGTATCAACTGCACCGCGCACATAGGCAGAGGAACGCAGAACCTTCTCACTCTGCGGGATAAAAGGGTGAATTTGGAGCTGACAGGCATATATATCTTGTGATATATTTATCCGGCTTTGATAACGGAGTAATACTGGCCTCACAGAATGAGGTAGTGTTTCTTCCCGCGTTATTTTCTAGAAGACATCGCTAAGTGTTGGTATTATTTCTTCCTTAAATGTTTGGTAGAATTTGCAAGCGAAGCCACCTTGGCTTGGCTTGTATTTGTGGGGAGTTTTTAAATGACTAATTAAATCCCTTTTCATGCTATAGTCCTATTTCAGTAATTTGTCTTCAAGGAATTTTTCCATTTTGTCCAAGTTAATTTTTGGCAGAATGTTGTTCAGAATGTATTCCTTTTGATTTCTATAAGGTCAGTATTAATACTTCTACTCTTGATTTTCAGAATCTGTATAGTTTTTTTGTTTTTTCTTGGTCAGTCAAGCTAAATGGTTGTTGTTTTTTTTTTTTCACCTTTTCAGTGAACCAACATTTGACTTCATTCTTTGTTGTTTTTTTGTGGTTGTTGATTTTCTTCTACTTTAATTTTCATCATTCCCCTTCTTCTACTTGCTTGTATTAAATATATCAATTTAAAACTTCAGGGATAACAAATGACTTGTTTCATAAAACAGGCTTTTAAACCTTAGACATGTAGAAATGCTTATGCTATTGCAAGTAGTAATTGAGGCCAGGAAAGTTAATACAACACAACCACTTCCTACCCGTTTTGATAGTATGCATGCATATGAAAACCAAGTAGGAAAGTAATACTAACAAACAAAATTACTTGGATCCCTGGTACTCATCGATGAAATACCAGTGGCTGCCATCTTAAGCCCTGATGGAAAAGTCAACAACACATTCTCAGGTGCTGGTTGGACATTTTCCATCTTCTGCTCATGGACATTGTGAAAGATGGTAGCATCTGGAAACCCAAGGAAGAGGTTGAGCGCTGAGGTAAGTGCATTATGCCAAACCACAAGTACATCCCTCTGATGCCCAGTTTCTATGAAATTATTTCATAAATCAGGAGGATCTATCAGGTGCTGATCTGAGAGCCCTCAGATTTAGGCCAGAAATGATCATACAACAAAACCACGTTACTCCCTTCATGGCACTGTGCATGCATATGACCCAAGTAAGAAAGTACTACTTATAAGCAAACATACAAAGATCCCTGGTACACATGGCGGGAATACCAGCTGCTGCCATACAAATAAGCTGTGTCGGACCAGTAAACAAGACATGATCAGGTTGCGGTTGGCCATTTTACTTTCTCTCTATACAGATATTGTGAGACACAGTAGCATCTGGAAACTAAATGAAGTGATTGAGCTGCAACATAGATTTTTTTCCCCATACTTCCTCCAGAGGGACAGCTATACACAAATCAGTTTCTAGGGAATTATTTGTATCATCAAACAGAAGCATATACCACGTGGAAATCCCAGATCTTGCCATCAGAGGTCAAGTGAGATCATACAATGAAACTACCTTTTTACCTCTTGGCACAATGAGTACATGCAGTAAACAAGTAGGACAGTAGAACAAACATTCACAGGTTTCTTGTACTCATTATTTTGTATTATCTTGATGCCTTTTACAATTCTAACTTGATATTATGTTTATAGTTTTCCTATCGATGCCACGCCATACACAGCAGGAAGCCAGATTAGGTGAGCCCTCCTTAACCTGGCTCCTTTCTACCTCAAGCATTGAGAAAACAGAGGTGGCTATTAGAACTGAACATTCTATTTCTACTCCATCATCAAACATACCGGGGTTTATACGATTCTATAGACCCTTCCCTTTTGTCTAGAAAGAGCGACTTTCTTTCCACTCCAGATCTGACATCTCTTTCATTTATTCATCATCTGTGGTAGCCTGCAGGCCAGGATCTGAGGATCAGCAGAACAGCCTATAGAGCAAAGTTCCCTGCCCTTGTGGAGCCCAGCCAGTGTCACTCATCTTTGCCCTCATCGTTAGCCCACAAATTTTCGGAGTGCCAACTATCCCCAGGCATAGTACAGATACTTGGAATGTCTCATCTCTTTTACTCCTGCTGAGGAATCCATGCAGTAGAATTTGCTCACCCCACTTTACTGGTGAGGAAGTTCAGGCCAAAGGAGATGGGGAGACTGAGACCAAGTCCCAGTGTCGGTAGATGGTCAAGTCCAATCTTGACGGTTGAGGACAATAAGACAGCAACACTGGAGCCAGCCGATGCTTTTAGGAGCCTTGGTGAGGGGGGATGACACTAACGCGTGGCCTAATCTCCCTTCCCCTGCTCCCATGCCAAATACAACCTGATGATTCTCAAAAGAGCTTTTGCTTTAAAGTAGGTCTCCTCCGAAGGTGGAAAAGCATGGTTCCCACAAGGTTTTGCCCGCAGATGTGTAGCAGGTCCACGAATATTCCTGATGTTCTGCTTAAAGCTGACGTTCACAAGGGGGATGTCCAGTGTATGGAATGCATTCGTCTCAGAGCCAGAATGAAGACGTTTCTGAACAAGTTGTTACAGAATGTAAAATTATGTATGCAGAGATCTTTCCATGCGAGAAAGTTCCAAGCGCTCTGCAAGACTTGTGAGGGAGATTAGTAAACGTGATGCCCAATGAAATGTAAAAAGGGATTTATAGATGTTTGCCTTTTCACAGTGTCTGTTATGCAGGCAGCAGCGCACTGTGCAAACCTGTGTTTGAACCCAAAGTGGTAGTGCCTGCATCAGAAATCTGAATAGCCACTGTGGTATTTTTTCTGAACTGGAAAGAAGGATTTAGGATGGGCTAGTGCCCAGGGGACACAGGAATCTGTCATCTACAAGGCCAGAGTTTGATGGCAGGTCCTAGGTCCTCAATATTGTGTTTCCTAAGCGGACAGTTGAGATCCCAACAAGCAAGCTTACTGGAAGAGTACAGTCCAGGTGGTTCTCCCTGGCCAATCTCTTTAAGAAGCAGGTAAGAAAAAGGAGACACAAAGAGCAGGTTTGGGCCTCCAGTGGAATAATATTTGCAAGGTTATAGAAATTCCAGAATTTAGAAAAATTCATGAAAGGTTTGGAGGACCCCAGATTTTACAAGGTCCAGAGGCACTGGTCAAGGAAACTGAGCAGAAGCGCAGTCCCAAGAAGCTGGGCCAACTCTAAAGAGAAGTGCTTTAGGGAATGCTGTGAGCGCAGGCTGAGGCCTCATCCCCTGTGCATCAGCTAGCAGGTTGGCAGAAAAACCAGTCCCAAGCTGAGGCTTCTGGAGGAACTGGAGGAATCATGGGCTTCTGCCTTGGCCGTCTCAACTCCGTGATGGGCAGGATGGATATTGTGGATGGAGGCCAAAAAACAAAAACCCAAACCATAATCTTAGACCTTTCAGCCAAGAAGGAGTGATGAGGCAATCACAGAAAGTGCCGTTAAAAGAGCTTTGCATAGTGAGGCCTCTGCTGCATATTCCCAACCACACGTGGGGACACCTACCTGTTCCTGTCCCATCCATCCCTGTGCTGAAGCCACTCTGACCTCTTTGCTGTTCCTCAAACATGACAGGGATGTGTCTTCTGCGGGGCCTTTGCAGTTGTTCTTTCCTCTGCCCAAATCAGTCTTTCTCATTTTGTCCATTTTTCTTTATTTTATTTAAACATTTTTTATAGAGATGTAGTCTTGCTGTTGCTTAGGCTGGTCTTGAACTCCTGGTTTCAAGCACTCCACCTGCCTTGGCCTTCCAAAGTGCTGGGATGACAGGCGTGAGCCACGATGCCTGGTCATCTTTTCTATTTCTCCTTAAATACCACTCCCTCGGAGCGACCATTTTGTCATCCAGTCTAAAGTAAGACCCTCAGTGAGTTCAGCCCCTTATTTTCATCACAGCACTACAACTCGCCGACACTCTATCCATTTCATGGTTCAGCGTCTCATTCGTGGGCAGGCATTGCTACCTAACTGCACACTACCCATTCCACTTTCTTCCTCTCTATTGGAGCACTGATTTTGTTTTGGGCATACTTTTAAAAACCGTTTTCCATTTTAGACCCTTTGCAGTGTGGGTGGTCCTCTGACACAGCTGTTGACAGTGAGATGTCATCTGAGATGGTCTGGGAAAACCTCTGCTTTCAGAGCCACCCCTACCTTCTTCCATTTCTCTCCTTTTTATATTCCAGGAAGAGTCGCTCACCATGCCTGGATGTGGAGAGCCGTACTCCCCTGCCCCCACTTCGTGCTGTGCGGCGTCACACTGGAGCCCGAAGCACAGGGGAAATGTGTACCTCGATGAACATGTTTTCATAATTTTTTAAACAATTAGTGTTTCCAGGGCATTAAAGTTGTCGCAGAGATATTGAAATACCCTCTCTCTCTCTTTCTGTTCCTCTCTCTCTCTCTCCGTCTCTCTCTCTCTCATATATATATATATATATATATATATATATACATACATTATATATATATGATGTATATATATACATGTATGAATGTGTGTGTGTGTATATATATATATATATGTATATATTGAGACAGGGTCTTGCTCTGTCACTCAGGCTGCAGTGTAGTGGCACAATATGGCTCACTGCAGCCTCAACCTCATGGGTTTGAGCAATCCTCCTACTTCAGCTTCCCAAGTAGCTGAGACTACAGGTGTACACCACCATGCGTGGCTACTTTTTGTATATTTTGTAGGGATGGTTTTGCCACATTGCCCAGGCTGGTCTTGAATTCCTGGACTCAAGGGGTCCGCCTGTCTGGGCCTCTCATAGTGCTGAGATTATAGGCGTGAGACACTGGGCCCATCTGAAACATTATTTTAAATTGGAATTTTTATTTATGCTCCAAATAGAATTTATTAACATCTTACTTTCTGGCTCTAATAGAAGCAAACTCATCATACTTTGAAAATATACTACTTTGTTGATCTCGTTTTCAGTGAGAAGAATTGCCATGTGTGACAATTTCTCTTGACAAAATGATGATCTGAGGTGATTTTTTTCAACCTCAGCTTACCGAAAGTCCTTTTGCAGGATGCCACTGTGAATGGTATTGTTTAATAAAAATTTTAGGGCTAAATTTGGATAAGACTGTGCAAAGGGAGATTAGTGACTCAGTTTTACAAGATCCAAACCTGATGTTGATGTGTTACAAAGTATTGATACTAGGTTCTGCTTCAAACTAATTATTGTAGGTGAAAATCTACAAGACCTATCAACCAAATATTTACAAGTTACATCAGTGGCTTCTTTTGTAGATCAGATGTATTCATAGGACGTAATATTTCTCCATGTAAAGATTCCAAACACTGTTTACCTTGTCATATCTCCATTATTACTATGAAATTAGGACATCTGTGAACATCTTACTTTCTGTTTGAATTGTAGTTTTCCCAAAATAATCTGAAGTAAGATCTATATTCTTAGCTGGTGATTTGGACATTTCTAACTTCTCTACTTTTCTGTTCCCAATGTTTTCAAATCAAGGAAATGCATTCTTTTATCTTGTGAAACTTTCACCTCCATGAAACATACTTTCAAAGATTCTTTCTTCCACTTGCTATAAACAAATGTAGCTTTGCTTTCTTGTGTGTGTGGTTATTGGGGTTTTTTTTTGAGACAGGGTCTTGATCTGTTGCCCAGCTTGGAGTGCCATGGCACAATCACAGCTCACTGTAACCTTGACCTCTTGGGCTCAAGTGATCCTCCCATCTCCTGCACACTATTAGCTGGGACTACATGTGTGCACCAGCACACGTAGCTAATGTTTATATATTTTCTTAGATACAACATCGTATCATGTCGTCCAGGCTGGTCTTGAACTCCTGGGTTCAAGCGATCCACCCACCTCAGCCTCCTAAAGTGCTTGGATTACAGGCTTGAGTCACTGCACCTGGCCTCCTTATGTTTTAAAAAAATTATAGAGCTTTATTAACTGCTTCTACTTGGCAGAAAACATTATTAAACAAAAAAAGTTCCACGAAATTTTGTAATCTAC
This sequence comes from Callithrix jacchus, assembly GCF_049354715.1. Lineage (NCBI taxonomy): Eukaryota > Metazoa > Chordata > Mammalia > Primates > Cebidae > Callithrix > Callithrix jacchus. The sequence continues at coordinate 131,486,691 of NC_133524.1, read as the reverse complement.
ATGTGACAAGCCCCTTGGTGCTTGGCATAATGGTTTATGTCATTTCATGTTTTGTGTTTTAATAGTTGATAACCATCGTTAGTTAGTTTCTAGTGTCTCGATTGCTGTTATCTTGATGCCCAGTATATCTTCACATAAATATATATTTTCCAGAAATACTTTAATGTATTATTAGGAACAGACACAAGAATTTCCCTATACACATTGAAATCATGCAAAAAATGAGCCCAGTGAGTCTCATATTTGGCATAATTACTTCTGCATAAATTCCGGCAGGTATGTACTCTTGATACACCTGCCGTAAGTGCTCTCTTATCATATCCCTAGCTCTGAGTACTTTTATGCCATTAGAATCTTCTAATTTGTTAATCATTTTATAAACTAGACTCTACCCAGCTCTTTTCATTTCAATGAAGTTAAAAAAATTCTTCTATTGTTACAACATGGTTGTTAATGTAAATATGCTTAATCGTCTGAAACATTCATTCAGAATTGGTTACATCTGGTGTACAATCAAGAAGTGAGAATACACGGTTTGCTTGTTTGGTTCTCACGAGATTTAGCACGATTTCCCAGAAACATTAAATATTCGTTTTGAATTTTTACGACCAGTAAGACCCATGATGGCCTATGGTTAGCTGTAACAACATTATACACACCAGTAAGTTCGCCTAATTTAGAAATTTAAAGCATGTGGACTTTCGATAATTTCTTGCGATCTTTCATGAGGTAAATTCTTTTATATACAAAGGTATGATAACCTAAACACAGGGAGGCAGGATAGGGAGTCAAGGAAGCGACCACGTCCTTGGGACATAGCAGTCGTGGTGAGCATATACAATCAACACCAATAAGGCTCAGCATCCCCACTGTAGTGAAGCACATTCAGGCAAGGCTATCTTCATTCGGGAATTTCCTCTGTGTTTCGATTTCACCTGTCCTCACACTGACCCTTTGCTCATTATAATAGTCAAAAACACATCCCGGGTGGAGAGTTAAGATGCTAATGAGACCTGTGATGTATGAACGAGCACCGACAGCTACTGCAAACGTGCACCCAGAGGACCACCCTGAACATGCCTGCTAGCTACACCTTTTCCCACCTCCTTATGAATATTCATACAAGACTCCCGTAAAGGGAATTTCCCCAGTATTATCCAGTACTGTCTCATGCTTTCAAGCAGTCCACCCTGAATTCTCTCTCTCTCAGGGTATATTTTCTTTTCTACACTTAAATTTGAAAATATTATTTTTCCATTGCAATAAATTGTTCTGTGCTGCATCTCCTCTGCCGTGTGTCGCTTGGTTAAATTCTTGCACTAAGAAAACAAGAACCGAGTTCTCACAGCGGCTGTCAGCATTTCTGGTGCCGCGACACAGGTAGAGTTTTGCCTGCTGTACAGACTTTCGTTTCCTTTCACCAGTCCCAGACTACCTGCTTGCGTATCACTGCTTTTTCCAGTGTTGTTTCATTGAAGTTGTGGAGAAAAGTTGTTAAATCACTTTGATTCTTTATGTGAATATAAGTAGCGCTCTCCTTTTGGCTGTTACTTCTGTACTATTCGTAATTATACGAACCATGTGGGTTGCCCTCAATATTCAGGCCACTCTGCTGCTTAGCGTCACATATTTCTGGCCGCATTTCAGACTCAGGACGTTTGTTGTTGCTCTGCAAATACCTGACTGCCACTTAGTGGCTACGGTGATTTATTTTCTAATCTGGTTTTCTGTTTATAAAACGTTCTGTTTCTAGGGCCACGTTAAGAGTCCCTATCCCTCCAGGCTTTATGCATTTTCATACTCCTTCAGATTGTCCTTCAAAAAACTTTCTATGTTGAAAAAGAGAGGTGCAGTCATGTAGATGCCTGGTTGCAGGGACTGCATCCAGGTATTCTATGTATTATAATCGGGCATCACAAATGGTAAACCAGTAAGGTAGGGAAATTCTTGTCCGTGAGATATCTGGGCTCCCAGCTGGCAGTGGGGGCCACCTCAGTTGAGCCTGGAGATGTCCAGTTCTGGGGAGACCTAGCATGATGTATGGCAAACACCTGTGACCTCCTAGGGCCTCAGTCACATGGGAATTCAAGCAAGTGCCCTGTACCACTTTGTGGTCTAGATTGGCTCATGGGGACACCCACAACCTCCTGGACTTTGGTATATGTGTCTGTCATTGAACGATTCTCTTGGTTCCCTGGGACCCATCTCCCCTACTTACACTAAAAATATCCCTGGGCTGTATGTTTTAAAAACCTGAATGCCATTTGGTTAGGTGAGCTAAGAAACAAAAAACAAACAAACAAAAAACTTACCTTGTTTTCTAACACTGTTTGGCCTGGATACAATTCAGCTAACAATGAAAAAGGGCCAGAGAATTGAAATGTGAACTTCAACACTATCCTACAGCTTGATCTTTTCTGTGCAAATCAGGAAAGTGGTCTGATGTTCCCTACGTGCAAGTCTTCATGGCCTCAGAACAGAACCCAGCTCTATGCAGCACCCGTGGACTTAAACCCAGTAAGACAGAAAACCACGCAGATGCACTAGGAGATCATCTTTTATTAAGGGAAAGGGACCCCAGGGGCCACGGTCCAACACCAGCTCCTCATAGGGGCCCTCAGGGGCCCACACCTCCTTCTGAGTCCCCAGCACACCCATCCTATCCGAGTCTTGTGTAGAATGTAATACCATTTCAACCCCCGTCTTATGCTCCTCTTTATTCTCCTTTGCCTTGTACGGTAAGAACTAGCCCAGTTGGAATAACCTGCAGTGGGACTTCATACCATCCAGGGCCAGAGAAACTGCTCCCTTTACAGGAAGTCTAAATGAAGAAGGGACCATTAGAGTGCATGTTCCATTCTCAGTGAATGTTCTAATCCAGTGCAAGCAAAACCTCAGCCGGTTCTCGGAGGAACCCAGTGCATTGACCGTCACATTCAAGGCTCTCATTTTGGCCTCTGACTTAACGTGGAAGGGTATACAAGTTGTCCTTTCCCTTGCCACACTCCACAGAAACAGCAGAGAGTCTGATTAGCCAGTCGGAGATACATGAATAGCAGGGCAGGTGACCAGCCGGCTACCCATGAAGGGGCAGCTATTGCTGATCTCTCCCAGGACCCAGACTGGAATTACAACAGGTCTGGAGGAATAAAGAATAGGGACGGACTCCACGGTCCAGTGCCTCCTGGCAGGGTCAGACGATGTCTTACAAAACCTGTTAACAATGAGAAAATCGAAGCACAGGGAAAAGGTGAAAACCCTGCCCTCTTTCAGGGGTGCGTAGAGGAGGCCTCCCGAAAGTATGCTAACCTAGACCCTGACTCTGCTCAAGGCCAAGTGTTACCAAGACCCAACTTGATTAGCCAGTCTACCCCAGATCTCAGGAGAAAACCACAGAAATTATAATTAGGGCCACAAACGCCTATGTCTCAATTGATAGAAGTGGATTTTTGAGTATTTCATAATAGGAATCTGGCTGAGGAGGAATATAGAGTCCAGTGCAAGAACAGGTGAGATGAGGCCCAGGCTAAAATGATAGATCTTTCTGTCAGTAGTGACCTGCAACCTCCAAGTCATCCCCAGGAACCTCAAAGCTTGGAAACCGATCACCAACAGGGTAACAGCCATCAAGGAGCCTGCCTTCAATCCAAGCAATCAGAGCACCAGGACAGAAAGTGCACACAGCTGCCCCTGGGCCATGCCCAGTCTGTAAACAAGACAGCCACTGGGGAACGGATTTCCCTTTGTCCCGAAGGGGAAAGTGGGCATCCTCCCTCGAGATGGCACTAAGTCAAGACTGAGGGGGCCCAGGGATCCAGACAGCCCCCACTGAAGGGAGCATTCCAGTCCCCAATCTGGAACCCTGGCTGACCCTTGATGTGGCAGGTAAGAACACAGATTTTTTAAACGATAATCCGGCCTCCTACTGTGTATTAACTTCTCATGCTGGGCCACTTACCTCCAAAGGTTGTACTATAACTGGGGTCAATAATCTACCCCGTTCTTACTATTTTAATGCCTTACTCACATGTCAGTATAGACGTCAGTTTATGGCACACTCTTTCTTACTTATGCCTGAGTGTCCTGCCCTGCTCTTAGGCAGAGAATTATTAAATAACATAGAGGCCATCATACCACTCAAAGGCACCAGTCCCTCCCAAACGGTCCTCACTGTAGGGCCAACAGATCACCTCTCTATGTCTGTCAATCTCAGAGCGAGTAAACCCTGCATCTGGAACGAGAGGGTGCTCACAAGAGCCCTTTGGGCTCAACCTGTGGTCATTAAACTATAGGACCCCAATAGGTACCCCAACAAAAAGAAATATTCCCTAATGTTAGAAGCAAAGAAAGGATTGGAGCCCTAAATTTCTAGATTCTTACAGCATGGCTACAAGCGTCCTGACAATCTCCTTGTAATACTCCCATTCTACCAGTCACAAAACCAAATGGGGAATATTAACCGGCACAAAACTTGAGAATCATAAACGAGGCAGGAACCCTCTTCATCCCTTAGCAGAGAACTCTTATACCTTGTGAACCAAATTCCGGGACATTGCCAATGGTTTAGTGTACTAGACATTAAAGATGTCGTATTCTTTTTATCCCAGTGCACCTGTCCTTTCAGTTTCTATTTGCCTTTGAGTGGACAGATCCAAATACACGGAACACGCACAGTACACCCGGGCGTTATAGCTCCTGGGCTTTCAAGATAGCCCTCATCTGTTTGCACTAGCCCGAGGCAAAGATCTTTGAAAGTTACCGCTTAGGGAAGGCACTGTCCTACACTATGCAGATACCATCTTAATGTGTAGCCCTGCTGAGGAAACATCTGACAAGAATACCATCACAGTCTTACATTTTCTTGGAACAAGCAGATATAAAGTTTCAAATAACAGGGCACAATTAACCAAACAAAGAATAACTTACCGAGGGTATATTATAATCCCTGGGATAAGGCGGCTCTCAGGAAAAAGCAAACAGGCCACACTAGAGTTGCCCAGCTCTCAAACCAAGAGACAACGCAGAACTTTGCTTACAATGTATGGTCCTGTAGAATCCTGATTCCTGGATTTGGACTAACGATTCATCCTCGCTCTGAGATCACTAAAGGGCCCGACACCGATCTTACAACGGGAAGAAGAACGAACGAGGGCATTTCAAGACATGACCAAAGGCCCCTATTGAGGTTCCTGCCCTGGAAATTCCCGACTTGGAACATCCAGGCACCTTATATGGGGCAGAGAAACAGGACCTCCTCACCAAAAACTGGGAGAACCACCTGATCCAGTTGGCTACGTTTCAAAGCACATGGACTTCATGGCCTGTGGATAGCCTGGTTTCCCTAGGACAATCGCAGCCACTGCCATTCTAGTGGAGGAAGCCCTAAAGCTGACTTTTAGACACACCTTAGAGGTCCTCATCCCCCATCAAGTGCAGCTAGTTTTAGAAACTCCTCGGTCACACTGGGCAATGGAAGGGCTGGCAGGGAAGTTAGGAGGTCAGCCACGGAAGCTGTAGCCCAGCTGGCCTTCTTCCTCTCTGCCCATTCCCTTTATTTCTTATTTTTTTATTTTTATTTTTTTTTTGAGATGGAGTCTTGCTCTGTGGCTTAGGCTGGAGTACAGTGGCGCACTCTTAGCTCACTGCAATCTGTACCTCTCTCACTCAAGCAATTCTCCTGCCTCAGCCTCCAGAGTAGCTGGTATTACAGGCTCGTGCCACCACACCTGTCTAATTTTTGTATTTTCAGTAAAGACGGGGTTTCGCCACATCGGCCAGGCTGGTCTTGGGCTCCTGACCACAAGTGAGCGGCCGACCTTAGCCTCCCAAAGTGGTGAAATGTACAAATGCGAGTTACCAGGCTTGGCTCCATTCTTCTGATATAAATAGATCCTATACTATAGAAAACAAGCATGGGCTCAAGAAAATCAGAAGACCCTGAATCCTGAGGGTTGGAGGCTCATAGATTTGCAGCTCTTGCTAATGCCACCCATGAAAAATTGTTAGAAATGTACATAATTCCCTCCATGTGGGGCGGGACGCTATGACCACCTGGATGGACCATGTGCTTACAGGTAAAGGCCTGGCAACCACAATAAGAAGGTGACTCCGGCCTGTGAACTTTGCTCTCAAAATTGCCATGTGGGCAGACAAAACAGGTCCCCTCCTCTATTAACCTCAAAACAGGTCCCCTCCTCTATTAACCTCAGTCCAGTGGTGAGGAACCTATCCTGGTGAGGACTGGCAAATTCACTGCACCCAAAGGCCCTCCTTCCAGGTTTTAAAATACCTTTTAGTTTCTGTAGACGCCTTTACTGAATGGGTAGAAGCTTTCCCCACCAGAACAGAGAAAGCTACAGGAGTGGCCAAGGCACTGCCGAGAGTTCATAACAGGATTTGGCCTCCCCTGCTCCTTCCAGAGCGACGGAGGGCCCTGTTTTCTTGTAACTGTGACCCAAGAGACAGCACAAGCTTTGGAAATTAAACTTCATCTCCACTCCTCATGGAGGCCACACTCCTCACGCAAGGTTAATAGGACTAATCAAACTTTAAGGCAGACCCTGGCGAAACCGTGCCAGGGAACTTCTGGACCTCGGTACACTCTGTTGCCTATAGCCCTCATGAGAATACGAGTGGCACCCAAGGAAAAGAGAAAACTTGGTCCGTTTGAAAAGACTTCTGGGAGACCCTTCCTGACCTTAGACCTGTTAATCAAACCAGAAACCCAGTCTAATACACAATATATTCAAAATCTAAGCCAGGGCTCAGGCGCGGTGATTCACAGCTGCACTCTCGTCACTTTGGGAGACCGAGGTGGGCAGATCACTGGAGGTCAGTGGTTCCGGACCAGCCTGGCCAACATGGCGAAACCCCCAAAATACAAAAATGACCCAGGCATGGAGGCGTGGGCCTTTAATCCCAGCTACTTGGGTGGCTGAGCCAGGAGAGTTGCTTGAACCCGAGAGGCGAAGGTTGCAGTGAGCCGAGACTGGACCACTGCACTCCCGCCTGGGCGACAGAATGACACTCTGCTGCCTAAAAACAAACAAACAAACAAACAAACAAAACTGCTGTCTTAGGAAAAAAATCTAAGCCCTATACAGCAGGCTATCCAGGAATATAGCGATGCGGTGCTGCCCTCATGTGGACAAGTGGAAGGCATCCCCACGATCATACCTGGAGACGGGGTTCTATTGAAAACTTGGAAGGAAGGCTCCCAGGCAGATCAACTTTTCTTACTTTGTTTGTTTGATTTTTACTTCTTTTAAAATGACAGGGGCCCTAGTAAGTACTACTAACCACCCCGATGGCGGTCAAGCTGCAAGGAATAGCCAATAGGGTTCACATGGCCAGAATTAAAGGTTGCAGTACACATTTACGGGAACCAGAGGAAGCTACTAATGACACCTGCCAGCCCATAGAGGCTCTAAAGCTTCTGTTCAAGAACACAATTCCAGATAAAGCCAATCTGGAAGACAAGCAATATCTCATCTTTGTTTTCTTAGCACTGCCTGCCATACTCTAATGGCTTTTAGAGATAGTGGCCTGTCTGCTGGGGAAGTAATTAACCACAGTGTTCGTCAATTAAACAACTCACCCCTGGGCGCAGCGGCTCGGCCCATAATCCCAGCACTTGGGGAGACTGAGGCAGGTGGATCACCGGAGGTCAGGAGTTTTGAAACCAGCCTGACCAACATGGTGAAACGCCGTCTCGATTAAAAACACAAAATCAGCCAGGCGTGGTGGTGCATGCCTGTAATCCCAGCCACGTCAGAGGCTGAGGTACGAGAATCACTTGAACCCAGGAGGCAGAGGTTGCAGTGAGGCGAGATTATACCACTGCACTCCAGCCTTGGCAACAAGAGCAGAATTGCATGTCAAAAATAAAATTTTGAAAAAATATACTTAACCTGGTTGACTTTGGTTCACTACCAAAAGTTGGGGATATGCCAGACCTGGGCCCTTAGAAGACTGGCCTGGCATCCCAGCACATCTCCAGGGACAAACTCACTGGGCCAAAGAATGGGGATGTCAGGCCCGACGGTCAATGCAAAGGGATTTTATTCGGTCAGGTCCTGAGTTCCTTATCAACAGCAGTTCAAATGTCCCAAACAGAAAAAAATAAAAAAAATGCTTTCTTACATAACTTTTATTCACAGCAATTCCCTTTCTGCCTTTACAATAATTATGCCAGTGCTGTCACTTTCATGGAATTCCAAGAGAGACAGTGTAGCTGATACTTTGTCGCTGGGTCACCTATCTGCGTCAACACCTCTGCAGGAACTAAACTAATAAGTGGACACCTCACCCACGAAACCAGTTCTTTGCTCTATTTCCTATCAATAAAGCTACAACCTCTAGATTTCGCTGAGGCCATCCTCTCACAGAAACCCCTTATTCACCTGATCTCAATATATGTCCCAGGGACTGTCAACATATCCTATCGAAAGATAACTATGCCTTGTGGTCAAACCCTAAAGGAGGAACTTTAATTAAAGAACTTATTAATGCCACTGCCCAACTCCAGCATTCATTTTTGGACCCAGTAACCACTACCAACTTGGCTGCACATAACCTTTCACTTACAGGCCACAAGACAGGAGACCCCTTTTATAGACCCTCCACTGCTTTCACCAGAGTAATGCAAAATATTTTGCAGCAGAAATTTCACCACCACAAGGAATGTTTGTGGTTTGTGGTACATCTGGGGTATATGAGATATTGTGATACAGACAACAATATGTAATAAACACATCAAGGTAAATGGGGCATCTATCACCTCAAGCATTTATCTTTTGTGTTACAGATAAACCAATTATACTCTTGCTATTTTTAATGTACAATTATATTATTACTGACTGTAGTCACCCTGTCATGCTATCAAATCGTTTTGTACGTATTAATCATCTGCACTTCCCCCCACCCCCACTAACCTTCCCAGCCTCTGGCAGTCATCCATTCCACTCTCTATCTCCAGTAGTTCAGTTGTTTAAAATTTCTGCTCCCACCAATAAGTGAGAACATGCGAAGTTTGTCTTTTTGTGCCTGGCTTATTCCACTTAACGTAATGACCTTCAGTTCCATCCATGTTGTTGCACAAGACTGAATCTCATTCCTTTCTATGGCCGAACAGCACTCCTTTCTGTATATGGACCGCGTTTTCCTTACCCATTCAGCTGTTGGTGGACACTTAGGTTGCTTCCAAAGCTTGGCTACTGTGGACGGGGCTGCAACCAACACGGGAGTGCAGATATCTCTGCGGTGTACTGACTTCCTTTCTCTTGGGACTATACCCAGCAGTGGGATTACTGGATCATATGATTGTTCCATTTTCAGGTTTTCGAGGAACCTCCAAACTGTTCTTCATAGTTGTCATAGTAAATTATATTCTCAACAAGAGTGTATGAAGCTTCCCTTTTCTTCACACCCTCGCCAGCATTTGTTATTGCCTGGCTAGACTACCCCTTACCATGCAGGTGCATTTCTGTCTCCATGCTGACTGTTACTTCATCCTTCTATCTCCCACAGTGCTTCCTACAGCATAGGTTCTTTGGCTCTCTTTTGGTTAATGACGCGTCTCTTTATTTTCAGGTATATGAGAGGAGACTTAATTGAGAACCTTGAGAAGAAACTGGAAGAAATGACTCTGGCTACTTGTCCAAGAAGGAAGATCAGACCCTAAATGCATAATCTCTTTAATGATTGAGGAGAAAAGAGGATCAAATTGCTGTTTTCTACAATAGAGTAGGATATGGCTGAAGCCTCCTAGCATGTGTTAGTGAATAAAATGGCCTTCCAGAGGCTAAGAAATTTCTGTCAGTAAAAGTTGGTCTTTTTCCCTAAGCATTTCATTTGAAAGGATAACTTGTTTGCTGGTTGGTTAATTTTCCCACCTGTGCTGGCAGACATGATTAACCCATCAGGTAAATACTATTACAGTCGTGGTTTCTGCAGCAGCCCACATTGTTGTAGCTGGTATTTATAACTGCCTTCTTTCACTCCCCATTTCTCATTCCCTTTGCCTTGAGATGCCATGTCAGCTGCTCATGGTGCTTGGTCTGGCAGGATGACTCAAACCTTCATTACGGAACAGTCTGAACCATTAGATGTCCTGCCTAGATGGCATTGCTGTAATTTTTCATTAACTCTGATCATAAAACACAGGAGTACTAAGAAGCTCTCTAGATATGTCAGGCATAGTGTTCCTTAGCCCCTGGTCTAGTAGGAACCCAATATCCGTTATTGTTTGTTTTGTTTTTGTTTTTTACTTTCCATCAGCCGAGCCAGTAGTGGATCCCCTCAAGCCAGTCTCTTAGTTCAGATGAATGAAGAGTTCAAAGTGGTCAGCTTGTAGACACAACTTCCATTTCAATGGAATCATTTTGGTTCCCCTGTTGAAAAAATTTCTCAATTCGTAACTAATAACTGTAGTCCAGCAGAGCCAAAAGTTTGCTTCTTGATATCAAAGTTTGGTTTTGGAGCAGAAGAAGCAAAATTTTGCTACTAGATACCCAGGAGTAACAGTGAGAGAGGCCTGCATATTGCATCCTTCATTCTTGAGGACATAGATGTAGCTATAGAAAAAATAGTTCCATATACTTGATGCTGCGATACAGCATTGCCACCTCCTAGACTGTCAGCCAAGCCCCCAAGGCACTGCCGGGAAGGCATTCCTACATCTCAGGTTTTAAAAGATCATTGCACTGTACTATTGAGCCAACCATTTCAGCATGGGGAAGAACATCAGGAGACTCATGTAATGCATTAGTATGATCTCATTGCCATATTCATTTCCTGTAAAGTGAGTTGCATGTTTAAAACTGGTGCAGTATGGGATACCACGATAGTTGATACAGCCTTTCGTTACAGCCTTTCCTAATACCACAGTGTTGGTTTTCTTGAAGCGCCGTGGGTAGGAATGAAAATCCTTATGCAGAAGAAGAGTCTATTTGAGGAAGATCAAAGTGATGCCCCTTTACCTGTGGAAGCAGACCAAAGTAATCAGCGTGCCACCTGGAAGCTGACTGACCAGTCTGGGACATGGTGCAATACTGGGGAATCAGCGCTGGTCTCTGCAGCTAGCAGGTGGAATAGTCAGCAGTTACTGTAGTGAGGTGGACCTGGTAAATGAAAGTTAGTGTTGCCAAGCCCATGAACAACCTCTGTCTCAGCCACCATAATCATGATGCACCATGACTGCTTAAAAGATAACGGGGTGCACCTAAGGAGGTATGGATGTGGGTCAAGTAGCTTACTGTGGCCTCGGCGAAGACCACAAGTATATGGGTACCTCAGTTCTACAACGTTAAGAAGTTAGACCTGCCAGTAACCCAAATGATCTTGAAAAGAGTTTCTCTCTGAGTCTTCAATTAGTCACCAGCCTGGTTGATACCTTAACTTTGATTTTGTGAGACCCTAAGCAGAGAATCATATCCAGACTGCCTGGATTTCTGATCTACAGAACTGCTTATATATTTGCATTGTTCTAAGCTGCTAAATGGGGGGTGATTTCTTTTGCCGCAGTAACAAACTAATACATGTGGTGCCTGCATATTCGGAAGTAACAAATGAAAATCAGTTATGATGTTTTTTATTATCTAGTCTACTGGTCACAGGGAACTACACATGAGACCACCGGTGTAGGATGAGAGAATTTTCTCTTTTTTCTGGGCCCAATCCATGCTAACAGGGTTTCAGTCACTTGTCAATGGGTCACGGTACTGAACAACATTGAGGAATGTGCTAAAACAAGCACCTATTACAAAAAAACAAACCCAAAACTTAACCTTGTTGACTTTGCGTAACTACCAAAACTGGGGATATGCCAGACCTGGATCCTTAGAAGACTGGCCTGGCATCCCAGCACATCTTCAGGGGCAAACTCACTGGACCAAAGAATGGGGATGTCAGGCCCAACAGTCAATACCAAGGGATTTTGTTGCATCAAGTCATGGGTTCCTTAAGTTCCTCCTCTTAATTATCGACAGTAGTTCAAATGTCCCAAAAGGAAAAAGTGCTTTCCTACATACCTTTTATCCAGAGCAGTTCCCCTTCTGCCTTTACAGTAATCATGCCAGTGCTGCCACTTTCGTAGAACTCCAGGACAGACAGTGTAGCTGAAACTTTGTCACCGGGTCACCTATCTGAGTCAATGCATCTGCAGGAACTAAACTAATAAGTGGACACCTCACCCAGGAAACCAATTTTTTTGCTCTATGATGTCCCTGGACCGGCACCACCTCTATTTCCTGTCAACAAAGCTACAACCTCTAGGTTTTGCTGAGGCCATCCTTGCATGAAAAGCCCTTGTTCGCCGCATCTCAACGTATCCCCCAGGGACTGTCAACATAGCCTGTCTAAAGATAACTTTGCCTGTGGTCCAACCCTAAAAGGGGAAGTCCATTGAAAGATCTTACTAATGCCGCCACCGAACTCTACCATTCATTAACGGGTCCAGTAACCACTGCCGACTTAGCGGCACAGAAACTTTCAATTATACGCCAGAAAACGGGAGACCCCTTTTATCGGCCCTCCACTGCTTTCACCACTTTAATGCAAAATACTTTTGCAGGAGAAATTTCAGCATCAAACAAATTTTGTGGGTCTGAGGATCTTCAGCATATCTACAATTACCCACTGTGGAAGGGGCGATGCTCTATCACTTACGTTTCCCTTATCTAACTTTCACATGGGCTAACACGTCTCTCCCTTTCCCCGTGTACCAGCGTAGCAAGATTCAGCTCCCAGCAAGACCCTGTATTCCCTTAAGTTTACTACTGCCCTCTCTATGGGGATTATCATGGTCAGCTACGGGAGGTAGAGCCTCGACATCCAGCATAACCGGTTTGAGGAGATGACGGTGGCCCACCCACGAACGGCAGAGGGCCTCCCTACACTTCAACAGCAGCTGGACTCCCTAGCCATTATAGTCCGACAAAACCGAAAAGCCTTCAATCTTCTCACAGACGGTCAAAGTCACACGTTGGTATGTGAGAGATGAATGCTCTTTTTACATCAATCAGTCTGGTTTAGCCCAAGAAAATATCAGAAATGTCATCACCCAGGCAAACGAAATGAACACTTTAGGAACTTCCATGGGAACTGGAAGCATTAGCTATTGTCTGCTCTGCTCCCTTTAACACTGCCAGTCGTTAACATACTTTTAGCTTTGACTTTTGGTCCCAGTGTGTTTAAAACGCTGATTTCTTACTCTCTTGCTTACAGCTTCTCCAGGTCCATATGATGGTCTTGCAAGGTTTTCAACCTTGGGTTGCTAATGAGCTATCTCATGTCTTGCCCACCAGTCCAGTGAAACATGTGGTTCCCACCCTGTAGGATCAGGCAGGAAGAGACGTTAGGGACCAGGCTAGGCAGGGAGAATGCTCCACTCAGCAGGAAACAGCGTTAGAAGAACATTAATCGACCTAAAACAACACACGTGTATTATCCACAGTTCTGCAAGTCAAGACCAGGAAGGCTCAACCGGCCTCTCTGCTGAGTCTCTCCCAAGGACAACTCTAAATGGGCCGGCTGGGTGCTAATGTGGAGATTGTGGAATAATCCACTTCCGAGCTTATTCAGGTTATTGCTCATTCGGATCTAGTTCCTTAAGGTGGTAGGAGTGTGGTTCCCATGTTTTGGTTGGCTGTCATCCAGGGACTGCTTTAAACGCTTAGAGCCACCCTATACCTTCTGGGGAGCACTGCTTTATCCTCAAAGAGGGCCTGCTGTGTCACATCCTTCTTGTGCTTTGACTCTCTTAGCTCTTCTTCTGCTCCTGTGTGATGAAAATGCTCTACTTTTCAAGGATTCCGCTGCCAGGTCTGGCCCAGCCACACCACACTCATGTCTCAAGGTTAACTGACTTGACACCTTAATTCTCCGGCAAAATCCCACCATAGCAGTATTAGGATTAGTGCTTGATTGAGTATCCGGGAGATGGGAATCTGGGGAATCAGACTACAGCTGTCTCAGTCAGCTCCAGCTGCTATCACAGAATACCACAGACTGGGTGGCTTCATCACCAGGCATTTCTTTCTCATCGTTCTGGAGGTTAGAAGTCCAAGATCAGGATGCCAGCATGCTCAAATTCTGGTGGGGGTCCTCTTCCTGGCTTGTAGTCAGCCACTTTGCTATATCCTTACATTTTGAAGAGGCATGGAAGAACAAATTCTCTTTTCTCTAATTAGAAGGGCATTAATCTCATCATAGGGACCCAACCATCATGACCACATCTAAACCTAATGACCTCCCAAACAGTCTACCTCCAAATATCATCCCATTGGGATTTAGGGTTCATCGTATGAATTCTCAGAGGTCACACATATTCAGTCCGTTCATAATGCCTGCCAAACACGCAAGCCAGAAGTGGGCAGCAGCATTACGACAGGACCAACTGGGATAGCCCTGAAGGACAGTAGAGAAGGGAAATCCTCCCAGAGGAAAGAACTTTGAGCAGTGCTCCTGTGTGGAGGAGAGATGGCCAGACTTTTAAGTGTGTATCCTTGTACAGGCTGTGTCTCATTTATTGGCCGAATGATTAGGGACTTTGAGGACACATGATTGAAAATCTGTGACAAGGAGGTCTGGGGAAAAATATGTGGACAGACCTGTCCGAGTGGACTTTCAATGTGAAGATATTTGAGTCTCATGAGAGTTCTCACCAAAGGGTAACCTCAGCAGAGCAGAAGTTTAATAATCTGAAGGATAAGGTACCTATTATCTAGATATTAATCAGCCTCTCTCCCCAACACTTGTGTCACAGCCTCATGAGCTCACAAAGTGGCCAAAGTGACAGGGATAGAGATTATGCTTCAGAGGCATGGACTTCCACTCACCAAGGCCAACCTGGCTATAGTCCATAGAGACATCAGACAGCCAAGGGTCCCTGGCTAAACTCCACTTTCAAGCCTATAACGGCCTGAAGGTTGAAAAACCAGACTGCTGGTCCTGAATGAAACCCACAACCCAGAAAAAGAATTGTCACTGTTTGCTTGCCCTTTCCCAACTGAGTCTTTCTCATTAATGCTGCCGGGTACCCGGGGGAAGAGGGTAGAGCCATGGGAAAGTTGTGTCTCGTGCAGGAGTGGCAATGGGGAGCCTGGTCTCTTCGGTTTCTGTGTGATGGCACAGAAACAATCTGGGAGGTGGGGGCCTGTTAGCAGGATTCCCTCTCGCTTTGCTGAGAGTTCTTTCCTCCCTAATTTTCCTTTTCAACCGACACATTCCCCTCCTCACCCTGTAATGTGTGCGTGAACTTAATCTTTCCTGGTCATGTGACAAGAACTCAGTTTCAGCTGAACTAAGGAACAAAATTCTGTAACATAGTCATTGCTGAGTGTACAATCTGCCAGAAACAGAGAGCAACACTGAGTCTCTTATATGGCACCTGTCTCCAGGGTGATCAGCTAGCCACCAGATGGCAGGTGCTTACATTGGACCACTTTCAATATAGAAGGGACAGGGCTGTGTTCTTACTCAAATAGACACGTATACTGACTATGGATCTTCATTTCCACCCACAGTGATTTGAGAAAATCAACATTTGAGCAGTTAGAAAAAATGCCTTATTTACCACCAGGGTATTCCACACAAGGCACTCACAGATAACAAAGTGTAGCGATGGGCCCACCCTCATAGGAATTCACTGGTCTTAATATTTATATTCCCTTATCCTCCATCAGCTTTTTTTTAAGGTGGTACTGTCTTACCCACCCTGGCCTTGAACTCCAAATCAGGCTCCCGAACTGTCCCACATTATCTGAAGATGACTGGATCAACAGAACTGTGCAATGGACTTGTGGAACTCAGTTATAGTGCAAGCTAGGTGGCAATGTCTTGCAGATCTGAGAAATCACTTAGGAAGCAGTGTTTGCTGTATATTTGAATCCAACACAGTTTGCTTTCTTTCCCATAGTCAGGATTCTTGGTCCTAGATTCAAGGGGTATAACTGGGGGTGTCTCTACTCATACTCTATACCCCAGTGACCCACTAGCAAAAACGTTTCCTATTTTCCTGACGTTAGGCTCTGCTGAACTAGAAGTCTTATTTCCAAAGGAAGAAATGCTTTCACCAAGGGACACAACAGTGATTCCATTGAAAAGACATTCATACTGCCAGCTGGCCATTTTGGTCTCTTCATCACTTTCCATCTAGAGGCAAAGGAGGGGGTCATCCACTGGCTTGGGATGATGAACCTGACGATAAAAGGGGGATTAATTGCACTACACCAGGAGCTAAAAAGGAGTATGTCTGCTGTGTCTAGAGAGCTTCTTAGTCCTCCCATGTTTTCTGATTACACTTAATGGAAAAGTACAGCAACCCAATCCAGGCAGGTATCTAATGGTCCTTCAGACTGTTCAGTGATGAAGGTTTGAGTCATCCTGCCAGGTCAAGCACCATGACCAGATGACATACTATCTCAGGGCAAAGGGAATGAAAAATGGGTAGTGAACGAAGGCAGTTATAAATACCGGCTACAACTATGCAGAAACCATGACCGTAATACTAAATACATTGGTGATTTATCAACTCGTATCCCTCCTCAGGTGGAAGAATAAACCAAAAAACAAACCACAAAAGTCTAGCTTTTACTAACAGAAATTTACTAAATTTCAAAAGCTCCATCTTTTCTTAGCTTCAGGAAGGGAATTTTCTTCACTTCAAAATTACAGGAAGCTTCAGCAATGACCTACTCCACTTTACAGCACATGTCCTTGTTTCTCCTTGGTATTTGCATTAACACAATTATTTTTTCTCATGTGCTTAACTTTGCTGAGATGGCAGTGGGAATCTACTCTTTTAGCACCTTCTTGAGTTGCTGAATTAAGGCAAAATTTTTAAGCCTGAAATGAAAGAGGTATTCCATTAACCAGAGGATACCCACGGCATCTGTGATGTGTAAGAGGTAGTAGTGGATACAAAACAGACTTTACAATGTACATGAAGATAGAAAATAGATGCTCATGGAAAATACAAACTAGAAAAAGACCAAGTGAGTCACCTGAGGGCCCACACCCACTCCCAGATTATCATAAATTTGGAAGGCTCCATGGCATTGGAAAAAGGGGTTAGAATAAGAAAATATCAACCTAAATGCTTGGGGAAATAGCATGAACTATGACTGAGGGCCAGGGATTAGGAAGAACAAGGCATGATTTGTTCCTGCTCCTGTCCCAAACTGGGCACAAGTGCTTAAAACAATAGAAGAGTTTCCTTTTGGCACCCACCTTGCTGCTTCCTTAATGGCAAATTTAACAAGTTGTTTCTTGACTTCCATAGATCCTTGTACTTCATCAAGCAAAATGAAAATTCTTTCATAATCTGAAGGTATTAAAATGTTAGTATTTCTAAAATTATGAAAATGAAATATACTTCAATCTCATTGCATCCACTACCGCAGTATACATTTTTTATGGGCTACAATGTTACACAGCGTTTGTGTTTTGAATGCTTAAATCACATCAGTATATTACTAAGGAAACTATTGTGAACACTAACAAAGAAAAACACCTAAGCAGATGTATTTGAAATTTTCAGTGAAATTAAATAGAAGCCCTGCTAAATTACAGACAGATCCAATTTAGCCAAACGATGAGCTCAAGGGGAAGCATAATTGTGTTCTAAATCATAGAATGGGAGACTTCTCAGGCTTTCATTGATAGACATTCTTGCACTACTTACTTCGCCCACACCTTCGAACTTCTTTCATCAATTGATGTTTTATATCATCATTAACTTTCTTTGCCATAGCAGGAGATATTCGTGCTGTATTTGGCACAGTTTCCACCGGAGACCTTGCTGTGACTGGTGAATCACCTGCAGAGACACGGTAGTTTTGGGCTCCTACCACAAATTTGTTACTATCAGGTTTGTAAAGCAGCTTATCTTTGCTGAGACTAGTGCAGTTGTAAGACAAAGAATCTAATGTGTTGGGTTGCATACAGTATCCTGTCATATTTATAAGCTCTGGGGGAGCAGAATCTGACAGGAAGCCATCAGGTAGGGTCTGACCATTTTCTATCTCCTTCTGGATATCATGAATGACAGTAGCATCTGGAATCCAAATGGAAAAATTGAGCTGCGAGGTAAGTGCATTATGTCACTCCCACAGGTATATCCCTCAGAGGCTCAGTTTCGAGGAAGTTATGTCAGAAAGCAGGAGGATATACAAGGTGGCGATACCAGACCCCTCGGACTGAGCTCAAAAAAGACAATACAACAAAACCACCTGCTTCCCTGCTGGACACTATGCATGCATAGAGAAACCAAGTAGGACAGTACAACCAATACACAAACATACACAGATCCCTGCTACTCCTGGATGAAGCACCAGCTCCTGACAGATTACTACGCCCTGGTGGAACCGCTGATGAGGAGTTATCAGGTGCTTGTTGGCCATTATTCGTCTTCTTCTCATGGACATTGTGAGAGATGGTGGCATCTGGAAAAAAAATGAAGAGGCCGAGCTGTGAGGTTAAGTGCATAATGAGAGCCCCACAGGTATATCCCGCTCATGCTCAGTTTCTAGAAAATTATCCCATAAAGCATGAGTATATACCAGGTGGCAACCAGAGAACCCTGAAATTGAGGCAAGAAAAGATAATACAACAAAACCACCTTCTTCTCTTTATGACACTATGCATTCATATGGAAACCAAGTAGGAAGTACAACTAGTAAACAGATCCCTCGTAGTCTTGGCTATGATACCAGCTCCTGCCAAATTATTAAGCCCTGGTGTAACAGTGGGCAGGAAGTTATCAGGTGCTAGTTGGCTGTTTTTTATCTTCTTTTCACCGACATTGTGAGTGATGGTAGCATGTGGAAACCAAACGACTTGTGAGAAAAATACATGATGTCAACCCTACGGGTATATTCCCGATGCTCAGTTTCTAGGAAATCATTGCATAAAGCAGGACAGGCCAGGTGGTGTTCTGAAAACCCTAAATTCAGGTCACAAAAGATAATACAACAAAATTGCCTCCTCCCTTTCATGACACCATGCATGCATGTGGAAACCAAGGAGGACAATCCAACTTATAAGCTAACATATACAGATCATTGTTACTCATGGTTGGAATACCAGCTTTTGCCATGTTAATAAGCCCTGGTGGAACAGCTGACAAAATGTTATCAGGTGCTTGTTGGCCATTTTCCATCTTCTCTTCACGGACATTATGAGTGACAGTAGCAACTGGAAACCGAGAGAAGACGTCAAGCTGTGAGGTCAGTGCATTACAACAACCCTGCAGGTATATCCCTCTGATGCTCAGTTTTTAGAACATGATCTCATTAAGCAGAAGGATATACCAGGTGGCTATCTGAGACCTCCCAAAATGAGCTCACAAAAGATAATATAATAAAACGACCTTGTTTGATGTATGACCCTGCATGATTATGGAAACCAAGTAGGAAACCAAGCAGAAACAACCAGGAAACATACACTGAGCCCTGGTACTCATGGGTGGAGTACCAGCTCCTGATACAATAATAAGCCCTGGTGTAATGGATGACAAGAAGTTCTCAGGTGCTCTTTGACCATTGTTCATCTTCTCTCCATGGACATTGTGAGTGACTGCAGCATCTGGAAACCAAATGAAGAGGTTGAGCTGTAAGGTAAGTGTATTATGGTAACCCTACAGGTATATCCCTCTGACGCTCAGTTTCTAGGAAAATATTTCATGCAGCAGGAGAGGATATGCTGGGTGGCGATCTGAGAACACTCAAATTGAGCTCACGAAAGAAGGTACAACTGAACAACCTCCTTCCCTTGATGACACTATGCATACATATGAAAACCAAGTGAGACATTCCAACTTATAAACAAACATACACAGATCCTTGGTACTCATGGCTAGAATACCAGCTGCTGCCATGTTAATACACCCTGGTGGAAAAGTTAACAAGATGTTACTAAATTGCAGTTGGGCATTTTCCATCCTCTCCTCACAGATGTTGTGAGTCGTGGTAGCATCTGGAAGCAAAATGACCAGGTCAAGCTGTGAAATAAATGCCTTATTTAAACACACAGGTATACTCTTATGATGCACAGCTTCTAATAAATTATTGCATGGAGCAGGAGGACACGACGGCAGTGTTCTGAGACCCCTCAAATTGAACTTAAGGAAGAGAATACAACAAAACCACTTTCTCCCATTTATGACACTATGAGCATATACTGAAATCAAATAGGAAAATCCAACTAATAAGAGAAGATACACAGTTGTATGGTACTCGTGGCCAGAAGAGCAGCTCCTGCCATACTAGTAAGCCCTGAAGGAACATTTGACTATATATTATGCGGTTGCGGATTTGCCATTTTCCATCCTCTCCTCATGGACATTGAGATTGACTATAGCATCTGAAAACCAAATGAAGAGGTTGAGCTGTGAGGTAAGTGCATTATTTCAACCCCACAGGTACATCCCTCTGATGCTGACTTTCTAGGAAATTATCAAAGAGAGCAGGGGTGGATATGACAAGTTGCCCTCTGATACCCTTCATATTGAGGCTAGGAAAGTATATACAACAAAATTACCCTCTACCATCCATGAAATTATGCCTGCTTAGGGAAAGCGAGTAGGACAGCACAACTAAGAAGCCGACATACACAGATCTCTGGTCCTCCTGGATGAAATTCCAGCTGCTGCCATATTACCAAGCCCTGGTGGAGCAGTTGACAAGACGTTATCAGGTACCGGTTGGCTGTTACTTCTCTTCTCTTCACGGACGCTGTGCGTGACTGCAGCATCTGGAAACCAAATGAAATGGCTGAGCTGTGAGTTACTTGCATTATGGAAACCACACAGACATAGCCCTCAAATGCTCAGCATCTAGGAAATTATCACTTGGAGAAGGATATAGCAGGTAGCAATCTGAGAACCCTAAAATTGAGGCCAGGAAAGATAGTGCAACAACACTAGATTCTTTCCTCATGACACTGTGCATGCATATAGAAACGAAGTAGGACACTATATCGAGTGAAGAAACATACACTGATCCCTGGTACTCATGGATGAAAAACCAGTTGCTCCCATATTAATAAGTGCTGGGGGAATAGTTGAGAAGATATTATTGGGTTCTGCTTCAGCATTTTTAATCATCTCCCCATGGACGTTGTGAGTGATGGTAGAATCTGGAAAGACAATGAAGACGTTAAGTTTTGATTTAAGCGCATTATGTCAGCCCACAGGTGTATCCCCCTGATGATCAGTTTCTAGGAAACTATTTCAAAAAGCCAGAGACAATATGCCAGATGGGCATCTGAGAACACTCAAATGTGCTCACGAAATATAATACAACAAAATCACCTTCTCCCTTTCAGGACACTAGGCATGCCTATGAAAACCAAGTAGGATAGTCCAAATGAATAAGCAAACATACACTGATCCCTGGTGCTCATGGCTGGGAGACCAGCTGTTGCCAAATAAGGAGGTCCTTGGAGAACAGTTGACAAGACGTTATTAGGTGTTGGTTGCTTGTTTTCCATGTTCTCTTTGTGGACATTTTGAGTGATGGTAGCATCTGAAAACCAAATGAAGAGGTTGAGCTGTGATTAAAGTGCATTATGTCAACCGCACAGGTATATCCCTCTGATCCTCAGTTTCTAGAAAACTATCAAAGAAATCAGGGTAGTATATGACACGTGGCTATCTGATACCCCTCAAATTAATGCTAGGAAACTATATAGAACAAAATTAACTTGTAGCATTCATTAAACTATGCCTCCTTAGGGAAATCAAGTAGGACAGTACAACTAAGAAGCAGATATACACAGACCTCCAGTCCTCCTGGATGAAATTCCAGCTGCTGCCATATTACCAAGACCTGGTGGAGCAGCTGACAACACGTTGTCAGGTGCTAGTTGGATGTTATTTATCTTTACTTCACGGATATTGTGAGTGACTGCAGCATCTGGAAACCAACAGAAATGGCTGGGCTGTGAGGTAAGTGCATCCTGTGAACGTCACAGGCATATCCCTCTGATGCTCAGTATCTAGGACATTATCTCATAAAGAAGAAGGACATACCAAGTAGCAGTCTGAGAAGCTTAAGATTGAGGCCACGAGGCAAAACTATCCAGGACATAGGAGTAGGCAAGGACTTTATGAACAAAACACCAAAAGCATGGGCAACAAAAGACAAAATAGACAAATGGGACCTAATGAAACTCCACAGCTTCTGCACGGCAAAAGAAACAGTCACTAGAGTGGATCGGCAACCAACAGAATGGGAAAATATTTTCGCAGTCTACCCATCTGACAAAGGGCTGATATCCAGAATTTACAAAGAACTCAAACGGATTTACAGGAAAAAAACAAACAAGCCCATTCAAAAGTGGGCAAAGGATATGAACAGACACTTTACGAAAGAAGACATATATGAGGCCAACAATCATATGAAAAAATGCTCATCGTCACTGGTCATCAGAGAGATGCAAATCAAAACCACATTGAGATACCATCTCACGCCAGTTAGAATAGCGATCATTAAAAAATCTGGAGACAACAGATGCTGGAGAGGATGTGGAGAAAAAGGAACACTTTTACACTGTTGGTGGGAGTGTAAATTAGTTCAACCATTGTGGAAGACAGTGTGGCGATTCCTCAAGGTCTTAGAAATCGAAATTCCATTTGACCCAGCAATCCCATTACTGGGTATATATCCAAAAGACTATAAATCGTTCTACTATAAGGACACATGTACACGAATGTTCATTGCAGCACTGTTTACAATAGCAAAGACCTGGAATCAACCAAAATGCCCATTGATAATAGACTGGATTGGAAAAATGTGGCACATATACACCGTGGAATATTATGGAGCAAACAGAAATGATGAGTTTGTATCATTTGTAGGTACATGAATGAATCTGGGGAACGTCATCCTCAGCAAACTGACACAAGAACAGAAAATGAAACACCACATATTCTCACTCATAGGGGGGTGATGAAAAATGAGAACACATGGACACAGAAAGGGGAGTACTAAACACTGGGGTCTATTGGGAGGAAAAGGGGAGGGCCAGTGGGAGGGGGAGGTGGGGAGGGATAGCCTGGGGAGAAATGCCAAATGTGGGTGAAGGGGAGAAGGAAAGAAAAGCACACTGCCATGTGTGTTCCTACTGCCATGGGTGTTCCTACGCAACTGTCTTCCATGCTCTGCTCATGTACCCCAAAACCTAAAAACCAATAAAAAATTAAAAAAAAAAGAAAAGATAGTACAAAAAAACTACATTCTTCCCTCATGACACTATGCACGCATATGGAAACCTAGTAGAATTGTAAACCAATTGCACAAAGGTACACTGATCCCTGGTGCTCATGGATGACACAACAGCTGCTGCCATATTAATAAGTGCTGGGGAACTAGCTGGGAAGCTTTTATCGGGTACTGGTTGGGCATTTTTAATCTTCTCCTCATGGACATTGTGAGTGATGGTAGAATCTGGAAATGAAATCAGGAGGTTCAGTCTTGCGTGATGTGTACTATGTCAACTCTACAGGTACATCCTCCTGATACTCAGTTTCTAGAAAACGATTTCAAAAGGCTGAAGAGGATATGCCAGATGGCGATCTGAGAACACTCAAATGCAGCTCACTGAAGATAATACTATAAAATCACCTTCTCCCGTTCAGGACACTAGGCATGCCTATGAAAACTAAGTAGGATAGTCCAAATGAATAAGCAAACATACACTGATCCCTGGTGCTCATCGCTGGGAGACCAGCTGTTGCCAAATAAGGAAGTCCTTGGAGAACAGTTGACAAGATGTTATTAAGTGTTGGTTGGTTATTTTCCATCTTCTCTTTGCGGACATTTTGAGTGACGGTAGCATCTGAAAACCAAACGATGAGGTTGAGCTGTGAGGTAAGTACATTATGTCAACCACAGAGGTATGTCCGTCTGATCCTCAGTTTCTAGGAAATTATCAAAGACAGCAGGGTTGCATATGCCATGTGGCTATCTGATACCCCTCAAATTGACGCTAGGAACATGTGTATGACAAAATTAACCTGTAGCATACATCGATCTATGCATCCTTAGGGAAATCAAGTCAGACAGTACAACTAAGAAGCAGATCTACACAGACCTGTGGTTCTCGTGGATGACATTCCAGCCGCTGCCACATTACCAAGACCTGGTGGAGCAGCTGACAAGACGTTGTCAGGTGCTAGTTGGCCGTTATTTATCTTCGCTTCACGGACATTGTGAGTGACGGCAGCATCTGAAACCCAACAGAAATGGCTGGGCTGTGAGGTAAGTGCATTATGTCAACCACAGCATACCCCTCTGATGCTCAGTATCCAGAAAATTATCTCATAAAGAAGGACATACCAAATAGCAGTCTGAGGACCTTAAGATTGAGGCAAGGAAAGATAGTACAATAAAACTACATTCTTCCCTCATGCACTATGCACGCATATGGAAACCTAGTAGGATAGTAAACCAATTGCACACAGGTACACTGATCCCTGTTGCTCATGGATGACACAACAGCTGCTGCCATATTAATAAGTGCTAGGGGACTAGCTGGGAAGATTTTATCGGGTACTGCTTGGGCATTTTTAATCTTCTTCTCACAGACACTGTGAGTGATCGTAGCATTTGGAAATGAAAAGAAGGGGTTCAGTGTTGAGGTATGTGCATTATGTTAACCCCACAGGTATATCCTCCTAATGCTCACTTTCTAGAAAACTATTTCATAAAGCCAGAGAGGATATGCCAGATGGCAATCTGAGAACACTCAAATGCAGCTCACGAAAGACAATACAACAAAATCACCTTCTCCCATTCAGGACACTAAGCATGCCTATGAAAACCAAGTAGGATAGTCCAAATGAATAAGCAAACATACACTGATCCCTGGTGCTCATGACTGGGAGACCAGCTGTTGGCAAATAAGGAAGTCCTTGGAGAACAGATGACAAGACTTTATTAAGTGTTGGTTGGTTATTTTCCATCTTCTCTTTGCAGACATTTTGAATGATGGTAGCATCTGAAAACCAAATGAAGAGGTTGAGCTGTAAGGTAAGTACATTATGTCAACCCCAGAGTTATATCCCTCTGATCCTCAGTTTCTAGGAAATTATCAAAGAAACCAGGGTAGGATATGCCACGTGGCTCTCTGATAACCCTCAAATTGATGCTAGGAAACTATATACAACAAGATTAACTTGTAGCATTCATCAAACAATGCCTCCTTAGGGAATCCAAGTACGATGGTTCAACTAAGAAGCAGACATACATAGATCTCTGGTCCTCGTGGATGAAATTCCAGCTGCTGCCATATTACCAAGCCCTGGTGGAGCAGTTGACAATATGCTATCAGGTGCTAGTTGGCCATTATTTATCTTTGCTTCATAGACGTTGTGAGTGATCGCAGCATCTGGAAACCAAATGAAGTGGTTGAGCTGTGTGTTTCATGCATTATGTCAACCGCACAGGCATACGCCTCTGATATTCAGTATCGAGGAAATTAACTGATAAAGAAGGACATACCAAGTAGCAGTCTGAGAACCGTAAAGTTGAGGCCAGTAAAGATAGTACAACAACACTGTATTCTTCCCTCATGACACTACACATGCATATAGAAATCAAGTAGGACAGTACGCCAAGTGAGCTAACTTACACTGATCCCTGGTACTCATGGACGAAACACCCGCTGCTGCCATATTAATATGTGCTGGTGGAATAGCTGAGAAAACCTTACTGGGTGCCGTTTGCGCATTTTTAATCTTCTCCTCACAGACATTGTGAGTGATTGTAGAATCTGGAAATGAAATCAGGATGTTCAGTTTTGAGTTATGTGTACTATGTCAACTCTACAGGTATATCCTCCTGATACTCAGTTTCTAGAAAACTATTTCATAAAGCTGAAGAGGATACGCCAGGTGGCGATCTGAGAACACTCAAATGCAGCTCACAGAATATAATACAACAAAATCACCTTCTCCCGTTCAGGACACTAGGCATGCCTATGAAAACCAAGTAGCATAGTCCAAATGAATAAGCAAACATACACTGATCCCTGGTGCTCATGGCTGGGAGACCAGCCGTTGCCAAATAAGGAAGTCCTTGGAGAACAGTTGACAATACATTATTAGGTGTTGGTTGGTTATTTTCCATCTTATCTTTGAGGACATTTTGAGTGATGGTAGCATCTGAAAACCGAATGAAGAGGTTGAGCTGTAAGGTAAGTACATTATGTCAACCCCAGATTTATATTCCTCTCATATTCAGTTTCTAGGAAATTATCAAGGAAACCAGGTTAGGATATGCGACGTGGCTATCTCATACCCCACAAATTGATGCTAGGAAACTATATTCAAGAAAATTAATTTGCAGCCTTCATCAATAAATGCCTCCTTAGGGAAACCACGTAGGACAGTCCAACTAAGAAGCAGACATACATAGATCTCTGCTCCTCGTGGATGAAATTCCAGCAGCTGCCAAATTACCAAGCCCTGGTGGAGCAGTTGACAAGATGTTATCAGGTGGTACTTGACCATTATTTATCTTCGCTTCACGGACGTTGTGAGTAACCGCAGCATCTGGAAACCAAATGAAGTGGTTGAGCTGTGCGTTATGTGCATTATGGCAACCGCACAGGCATACCCCTCTGATGTTCAGTATCGAGGAAATTATCTCATAAAGAAGAAGGACATACTAAGTAGCAGTCTGAGAACCGTAAATTTGAGGCCAATAAAGATAGTACAACAACACTGTATTCTTCCCTCATGACACTACGCATGCATATAGAAATCAAGTAGGACAGTACGCCAAGTGAGCTAACTTACACTGATCCCTGGTACTCATGGACGAAACACCCACTGCTGCCATATTAATACGTGCTGGTGGAATAGCTGAGAAACCATTATTGGGTGCTGTTTGTGCATTTTTAATCTTCTCCTCACAAACATTGTGAGTGATGGTAGAATTTGGAAATGAAATCAGGAGGTTCAGTTTTGAGTTATGTGTACTACGTCAAATCTACAGGCATATCCTCCTGATACTCAGTTTCTAGAAAACTATTTCATAAAGCTGAAGAGGATACGCCAGGTGGCGATCTGAGAACACTCAAATGCAGCTCACAGAATATAATACAACAAAATCACCTTCTCCCATTCAGGACACTAGGCATGCCTATGAAAACCAGGCAGGATAGTCCAAATGAATAAGCAAACATACACTGATCCCTGGTGCTCATGGCTGGGAGACCAGCTGTTGCCAAATAAGGAAGTCCTTGGAGAACAGTTGACAAGACATTATTAGGTGTTGGTTGGTTATTTTCCATCTTCTCTTTGCGGACATTTTGAGTGATGGTAGCATCTGAAACCCAAATGAAGAGGTTGAGCTGTAAGGTAAGTACATTATGTCAACCCTAGATGTATATCCCTCTCATCCTCAGTTTCTCGGAAATTATCAAAGACCGGAGTTTTGGATATGTCCTGGGACTATCTGTTACCCCTCAAATTGATGCTAGGAAGGTGTATACAACAAAATTTACTTGTAGCATTCATCGATCTATGTCTCCATAGGGAAATCAAGTAGGGTGGTAAGACAAAGCAGCAGACCGACACAGACCTGTGGTCCACGTGGATGAAATTCCAGCTGCTGCCATATTACCAAGACCTGGTGGAGCAGCTGACAAGACGTTGTCAGGTGCTAGTTGGCCGTTATTTATCTTGGCTTCACGGACATTGTGAGTGACTGCAGCATCTGGAAACGAACAGAAATGGCTGGGCTGTGAGGTAAGTGCATTATGTCAACAACAGCATACCCCTCTGATGCTCAGTATCCAGGAAACTATCTCATAAAGAAGAAGGGCATACCAAGTAGCACTCTGAGAACCTTAAGATTAAGGCCAGGAAAGATAGTACAACAAAACTACATTCTTCCCTCATGACACTATGCACGCATATGGAAACCTAGTAGGATAGTAAACCAATTGCACACAGGTACACTGATCTCTGTTGCTCATGGATGACACAACAGCTGCTGCCATATTAATAAGTGCTGGGGAACTAGCTGGGAAGGTTTTATCGGGTACTGCTTGGGCATTTTTAATCTTCTCACAGACATTGTGAGACATCATACCATCTGGAAATTAAATGAAGGGGTTCAGTTCTGAGTTACGTGCATTATGTTAACCCACAGGTATATCCTCCTGATGCTCACTTTATAGAAAACTATTTCAGAAAGCCAGAGAGGATATGCCAGGTGGCGATCTGAGAACACTCAAATGCAGCTCACGAAAGACAATACAACAAAATCACCCTCTCCCATTCAGGACACTAGGCATGCCTATGTAAACCAGGCAGGATAGTCCAAATGAATAAGCAAACATACACTGATCCCTGGTGCTCATGGCTGGGAGACCAGCTGTTGCCAAATAAGGAAGTCCTTGAAGAACAGTTGACAAGATATTATTAGGTGTTGGTTGGTTATTTTCCATCTTCTCTTTGCAGACATTTTGAATGCTGGTAGCATCTGAAAACCAAATGAAGAGGCTGAGCTGTGATGGAAGTGCAGTGTGTCAACCCCAGATGTATATCCCTCTGATCCTCACTTTCTAGGAAATTATCAAAGAATCCATGGGTTGATATGCCACGTGGCTCTCTGATACCCCTCAAATTGATGCTAGGAAACCATATCCAACAAAATTAACTTGTAGCATTCATCAAACAATGCCTCCTTAGGGAAACCAAGTAGGACGGTACAACTAAGAAGCAGACATACACAGATCTCTGGTCCTCATAGAAGAAAGTCCAGCTGCTGCCATATTACCAAGACCTGGTGGAGCAGTTGACAAGAGGTTATCAGGTGCTGATTGGCCGTTATTTATCTTCTCTTCAAGGATTTTGTGAGTGACTGCAGCATCTGGAAACCAAATGAAGTGGTTGAGCTGTGTGATTCATGCATTATGTCAACCGCACAGGCATACCCCTCGGATGCTCAGTATCGAGGAAATTATCTCATAAAAAAGAAGGACATAGCAAGTAGCAGTCTGAGAACCGTAAAGTTGAGGCCAGTGAAGATAGTACAACAACACTGTGTTCTTCCCTCATGACACTACGCATGCATATAGAAAACAAGTAGGACAGTACGCCAAGTGAGCAAACTTACACTGATCCCTGGTACTCATAGAAGAAACACCAGCTGCTGCCATATTAATACGTGCTGGTGGAATACCTGAGAAGACATTATTGGCTGCCGTTTGGGCATTTTTAATCTTCTCCTCACGGACATTGTGAGTGATGGTAGAATCTGGAAATGATATCAGGAAGTTCAGTTTTGAGTTATGTGTACTATGTCAACTCTACAGGCATATCCTCCTGATACTCAGTTTGTAGAAAACTATTTCATAAAGCTGAACAGGATATGCTAGATGGTGATCTGAGAACATTCAAATGCAGCTCATGAATGAGAATACAGCAAAATCACCTTCTCCCATTCAGGACAGTAGGCATGCCTATGAAAACGAAGTAGGATAGTATAAATGAATAAGCAAACATACACTGACCCCTGGTGCTCATGGCTGGGAGACCAGCTGTTGCCAAATAAGAATGTTCTGGTAGAACAGTTGACAAGACGTTATTAGGTGTTGGTTGCGTATTTCTCATCTTCTCTTTGTGGACATTTTGAGTGATGGTAGCACCTGAAAACCAAATGAAGAGGTTGAGCTGTGAGGTAAATACATTATTCAAACCCAGAGGTAAATCACTCTGATCCTCACTTTCTAGGAAATTGTCAAAGAATCTTGGGGTGAATATGCCAAGTGGACATCTGATATCCCTCAAATTGAGGCTAGGAAAGTACATACAACAGAATTAACTTGTAGCATTCATCAGACTATGCCTCCTTAGGGAAACCAAGTAGGACAGTACAACTAAGAAGCAGACATACACAGACCTCTGGTCCTCGTGGATGAAATTCCAGCTGCCGCCATATTACCAAGACCTGGTGGAGTAGCTGACAAGATGTTGTGAGGTGCTAGTTGGCCGTTATTTACCTTTGCTTCAGGGATATTGTGAGTGACTGCAGCATCTGGAAACGGAATGAAGTGGTTGAGCTGTGAGGTAAGTGCTTATGTCACTGCCACATGTATGTCCTTCTGACAATGAGATTTAAGAAATTGTTCCATCACACAAGAGGCTGTATCAGGTGGCGATCTGAGACCCTTCAAGTTTAGGTCGGAAAAGATAATACAACCAAAGCACCTTTCTCCCTGCATGATACTGCACGTTTATGGAAACCAAGTAGCACAACGTAGTTAGTAAACAAACATGCAGAAATCCCTGGTACTCGGCAGTTGAATACCTGCTTCTGTGAAATTCCTAAGCCCTGCTGTAATAGTTGACAAGAATTCATGAGGTGTTGTTTTGTCACTTTTCATCTTTTCTTCACAGACACTTTGAGCAATGGTAAAACCTGCAAACCACATGAAGAGTTTCAGCTGTGAGTAAGTGCATTATATCAGCCCTATATAGACCCCAGAGAGGTCTATCTCTCTGACGCTCAGTTTTCAGGAAATTATCTAATAAAGCAGGGGAGGATATGCCAGGTGGCCCTGTGAGAACCCTCCAATTGATCCCACCAAAGTATATGCTATAAAACCACCTTCTACCTTTCATGAAATATGCAATCATATGGAAACCAGTGATGACACTACAACTAATTAAGAGACATACACAGATCCCTGGTACTCATGCATGGAAGAGCAGCTGCTACCATAAGACCAAGCAGTGGTGGAACAGGTGACATGAGATTACCAGTTTGGGATGGGCCATTTTCCATCTTCTCTTCATGTACATTGTGAGAGATGGTACCATCTGGAAACCAAAGGAAGATTTTGAGCTTGAAGTAAGTGAATTACGTCAATGCCACCGGTATATCCCACTGATGATCAGTTTCTGGGAAATTATCCCAAAAAGCAAAAGAACACATCAAATGATGATCTGCAGCTCCTCAAATTGAGGCCAAGAAAGACAATTCACAAAACAACCTTCTTCCCTTCATGGCACTATGCCTGCATATGGAAACCAAGGAGGACAGTACAAGTAAAAAATGAACATACACAGATCCCTGGTACTCATTGCTGGAATACCAGCTCCTGCCATATTAAAAAACCATGCGAGAATATTTGGCCAGACGTTTTCCTGTTGCGGTTGGTCATTTTCCGTCCTCTGTTCATGGACATTGTGACTGACGGTGGCATCTGGAAGACAAATGAAGAGGTCAAGATAGGAGTAGGTGCATTATGCCGCCCCCACAGGTATATCCCTCTGATGCTCAGCTCCTGAGAAATTTTTGCACAAATCAAGATGACATGAGCGGCATCTGGGACCCCTCAAACTGATATCAAGAAAGATAATACAACAAGATCTCCATCTCTCCTTCCTGACAATATACATGCATATGGAAACAAAGTAGGAAAATCCAACTAAAAAGTGAACATACACAGACCATCAGTACTCATGGCTGGAATAGCAGCTCCTGCCACATTAGTAAGTCCTATTAAAGCAGTTGATGAGATGTTGCCATGTTGGGGTTCGCCCTTTTCCATCTTCTCCTTAAGGACATTATAAGTTTTGGTAGCACCTGGAAACCAAATGAAGAGCTGTAAGTGTATTATGGTAACTCCACAGGTATATCTGTGCTCAGTTTCTAGGAAATTATCTCATAAACCAGAGGATATACCAGGATGCCATCTGACACCCCTGAAATTGAGGCCTGGAAACATAGTATAACACAACCACCTCCTACCTTTTTTGACACTATACATGCATATGGAAACCAAGTAGGACAGTAATACTAACAAACAAACTTACCCAGATCCCTGGTACTCATGGATGAAATACCAGTGGCTGCCATATTAATAAGTCCTGGCTGAAGTGTCAACAACACGTTGTCAGGTGCTGGTTGGACATATTCCATCTTCTGTTCATGGACGCTGTGAGTGATGGTAGCGTCTGGAAATCAAAGGAAGAGGTTGAGCTGTGAGGTAAGTGCATTAGGCCAAATCATAAGTATATCCCTCTGATGCTCACTTTCCATGAAATTATTTCATAAAGCAGGAGGATATATAAGGTGGTGTATATATCTGGGGCCCCTCAGATTTAGTTCAGAAAATATAATACAACAAAACCACCTGCTTCCCTTCAGAAGGCACTATGCATGCTTATGAAAAGCAAGTAGGACAGTACAACTTATAAGCGGACATATAGCGATCTCTGGGACTCATGGCCGGAATAGCAGTTGCTACCATATTACAAAGCCCTGTGGAATCAGTTGACAAGACGTTACCAGGTTGGGGCTGACCAGTTTTCATTCTCTCTTCACAGACATTCTGAGTAACAGTAGAATCTGGAAACCAAAGGAAAAGGTTGAGCTGTGATGTAAATGCATTATGTCAGTCCCACAGTTGTATCCCTCTGATGCTCAGTTTCTACGAAATTATATAAGAAACAGGGTAGGATATGGCTGGGCACGGTGGCTCACGTCTGTAATCCCAGCACTTTGGAAGGCTGAAGCAGGTGGATCTCGAGGTCAAGAGATCAAGACCATCCTGTCCGACACGGTGAAACCTGTCTCTACCAAAAATGCAAATATTATCTGGGCGTGGTGGTGCATGCCTGTTATCCCAGCTACTCAGGAGGCTGAGGCAGGAGAATCACTTGAACCCGGGAGGTGGAGATTGCAGCGACCGAGATAGCATCACTGCGCTCCAGTCTGGGCGACAGAGTGAGAATCAGTTTTGAAAGAAAAAAAAAAGAGAGAGAGAGAGAGAAATAAAAAAAGTGAGATAATGAGAGGAAGGAAGGAAGGAAGGAAAGAAGGAAGGAAGGAAGGAAGGAAGGAAGGAAGGAAGGAAGGAAGGAAGGAAGGAAGGAAGGAAGGAAGGAAGATATGCGGCCATCTGAGACCCCTCAAATTGAGAGTAGGAAAGAAAATACAACAAATCCGACTTCTACCATTCATGAACATATGCATGTTAGGGAAACCAACTATTCAGTACTACTAATTAAAAGACATACACAGATCCCTGATACTCATGGATGGAATACCAGTTGCAGTCATATGACCAAGGCATAGTGGAACAGTTGACAAGACTTTATCAGTTTGGGGTTGGCCATTTTCCATCTTCTGTTCATGGACATTTTGAGTGACAGTAGCATCTGAAAACCAAACAAAGAGGTTGAGCTGTGAGGTAAGTGCATTATGACAACCTCACTGGTATATCCCTCTGATCTTCACTTTCTAGGAAATTATCTGATAAAACAGGGGCAGACATCATATAATGATTCGAGTTCCATCAAATTGAGTTCGGGAAAGATAATTCCCCAAAACCACCTTCTTCTCTTCATGACATTACGCATGCATATGGAATCCTAGTAGGATACTACATCTAATAAACAAACATACACACATCTCTGGTACTCATCACTAGAATACCAGCTCCTGGCATATAAATAAGCTGTGACAGAACATTTGACAAGACACTATCTGGTTGCAGTTAACCATTTTCCATCCTTTCTTCACGGATATTGTGATTGACGGTAGTAGGTGGAAACCAAGTGAAGAGGTTGAGCTCTGAAGTAAGTGCATTATGTCAACCCCACAGGAATATCCCTCTGATGCTCAGTTTCTAGAAAATTATCTAAAAAATCAGGAGAGAATATGCCATGTGTCCATCTGATATCCCCCAAATGGAGGCTAGGAAAGAATATGAAACAAAACGACCTTCTACCGTTCATGAAAATATGCCTGCTTATGGAAATCAGGTAGGATAGTACAATTAAGAAGCAGAGATACACAGATCTCTGGTCCTCGTGGATGAAATTCTAGGGGCTGCCAAATTACCAAGACCTGGTGGAGCAGTTGAAAAGACGGTATGAGGTGCTGGTTGGCCGTTATTCATCTTCTCTTCATGGACGTTATGAG
Source organism: Callithrix jacchus (assembly GCF_049354715.1). NCBI lineage: Eukaryota > Metazoa > Chordata > Mammalia > Primates > Cebidae > Callithrix > Callithrix jacchus. Next base: position 131,452,744 of record NC_133524.1, on the reverse strand, counting down.
TCACCGCAGCATCTGGAAACCAAATGAAGTGGTTGAGCTGTGTGTAATGTGCATTATGTCAACTGCACAGGCATACACCTCAGATGCTCAGTTTCTAGGAAATTATCTCATAAAGAAGGAGGACATACCAGTTAGCAATCTCAGAACCCTAAAATTGAGGCCAGAAAAGATAATACAACAAAATTACCATCTTCCATCATGACGCTATGCATGTATATGGAAACCAAATAGGACAGTATAACAAGTGAAAAAACTTACACTGATCGCCGAAACCCAGGGATGAAATACCAGCTGCTGTCATATTAATAAGCGCTGATGGAACAGTTGGAAGGACATTATCGGGTGTTGGTTGGCCATTTTTAACCTTTTCTTCACAGACATTGTGAGTGACGCTAGCATCTGGAAACCAAATGAAGAGGCTCAGTTACAAGATAGGTGTGTTTTGTCCCATCATCCCGGAGAGACAGCTATGTTTGAATCAGTTTCTATGGAATTATTCATTTCATGAAACAGAAGGACTTACCACATGGAAGCTTGTATCAGGTCAGATTACACAATAAAACTACGTATGTATCTCTTGGCATAACGATGGTATGTAGTAAGTACGACAGTAGAATAAACATTCACAGATTTCTTGCACTCATCATATTGTATCATCCTGCTGCTGCCCTTTACAATTCTCACTTGATATCGCTTTTATACTTCACCTATACATGCCATGCTGTGCGCAGCAGGAAAGCCAGACTAAGTGAGGCCTTGTTAAATTGCCTCCTTTCTACCTCAAATATTCTGAGAAAATAGAGGTGGCTATTGGAGTTGAACACTCTTATCTCCACTCCATCATCACACATCCCTAGTTTTTACGTGATTCTACAGATCCTCCCCTTTTGTCTGGAAAAGTAACATTCTTTTTACTCCAGGTCTGTCACCTCTTTCATTTATTCATTGTCTGTGGCAGGCGGCATGCCAGGAGCTGGGGATCAGCAGTAAAGGGGACAGAGAGCAACGGTCCCTGCATTTGTGGGACTCATATCCCCATGGGGCAGTCACACAGGACATACACAATGAGGAAATGAAACAAGCAGCATTGGGCTGGTGTCTGGGAAGTAGTCCACAGGCCTGAGGGAGACAGCAGCAGAGGGAGCCTCAGGGGCTCTGGCTCCTTGGGCAGAGCAATCTGAAGAAGTGCCATTGGACAGGGCTTGAAGGAAAAAGCAGAGCCTCCTGTGCAGAGGCAGAGGGAGAGTTCCAGACTGCGGTGAGGCCAAGGGTAGGGGCTGGAGTGGGAATGGACCGGGCACTACAGGGTGTTAGACAGAGGCAACGAGAGCCAGGAGGAAATGGATGGGACCCTTGTTAGGAGAGGGAGAGTTGAGGATGGGGTTTTAGGAGCGAAATGGCATGCTGACATAATTTTCTAGCCACAGGGTTAGAGAGTATGCTACAGATGAGGGAAGATTAGAAACAGAGCTAAGAAGATGTTGTACTACCTTGGTCAGTGATCACGGCAGTGTCCACTGGAGGGATAGAGGGAAATGGTGGGATGCAGGGTTTATACTGGGCATTGACTGCTGAACTCGATAAGAGATTGGAAATGAGAGAATAATAAAAGAATCTTAAGAGAAATCATAAGTCACTTTAAGTATTTTGGGGTGACCTACTAAGTAAAATATACCAGGGATGTGCAGGAGGGGTTAGGCAACCGACTACGGGAGCGGAATGCTGCCAACTCTTCCTGATTCTGGTTCAGTGACCTTATGTCGACAGCTTGAACTAGGCCATGGTGGGATTATTTGTACCGTGGACAGCTGAAAACTCTAAAACCAGCACTTCTGAATCCCCCATACCTGTGATCAGCTGCTTGTTACACCTTTGTGGATGTTTCACCTAATGGACAGTGTCTTTATCTGAAACAGTGAAGGCTGCAAGTAAAGTGTTTTTGGAGAGAGGGAGGTCAGAAATTTGAACTTGCAGAGCTGGTTCAAATGCAGATGCCTATTAGACACCCTATAGAGATACAACACGTGTAGTTGTTTATGAGTTTGGATTTCAGGAGCAAGTCGTAGCCTAGAAGTTTAATGGTGACAGTTCTTGAAGTGTGAATCATTTAAAATTCTAAGACAGCATGACATCACCTACGGAGATAGGATATTGAAGAGAAGAGAGGCTAGGATCAAGTTTTGGTGCCCTGAAATATTTAGAGGTGGGAAGGAAGAGGAGAAAAACAAAAAAGGAGAAGGAAAATGAGCCCTTAGTAACAGAGTAAGAAATCCAGGTGTCTGGGGACCCAAGAAGTTTTCCGTGCAGGAGGGCGTAAACAACTGTGTCACATGCTGTTGAGGAATTGATGTCAAAGTGCCACAAACATGGCGACCTTGATGGCACTATTTTCATTGGAGTAGACTAAGAAGAAGCCATACTGCACTGGGTTAGAGAGGAGTGTGTGGACAGGTGGAAAGTGAGCAGACCTGTCCTCTTGTTGTGCCCACCACCTCCTTCTGCCTCAGGAACCTGCTTTATTCATCTCACGCTTGCAGCAACTGCAAATTGTTGCACATAATTAGAACCTTGCCCTTCCACTTGCAAATGTGCTCATATCTGTTCATCCTTCAAGGACAAGGCCACAAATGTCCTTTGACACGATTGAAGCCCAAAGATTGGATTCCCCCTCAGCTTCCTGTTGGTGTAACCACAGGGACGTACCCTGCCTTGTCGTAGAATAATAGCGTCTCTTGGATTTTCTGGAACGACTCCTTTTCCTTCGATGCCTTCTTGCAGCCTGATTTACTTTGTCACTCCTCATTTGCTGAAAAACATCAGTGAACATATTCCATTAAAGACAAATACAACCATTGCAAAGTCACAGTCTTCATATGCATACACAGCCATGCATTTATATCATTAAGTTTTAGCCAAAGGTCAAAGATTCATCATCACACACGATGCTCGCAGAAGAGGCAAGCCAACTCTAATGTAGTTTCAGTGAAACAAGCGAAGGCAAAATACAAGGTGTTATCCAAAGTCAAACATGGTACAGTCATGATTAATCAGAGTCCTTGGGGAATGGGTGGCTTTCATCAACCAAGACAAGAAACATGCTTATCTCTCTAATGTAGTACACATAATTGTCTCTCAGCCCTTGTTAGGGGACAAAAAATAGCAAATATCGTTTTTATTTTTTAGTTGTTGAACGTTACTTATTGACAAATACTGATTAACACTTTATTCGATAATATATGTAGACAGTGAAAGGTAACATCGATGAAAAAGGTATATTTTCCCACCTCCAACCTTATGGAGACTCAAATATGTTCATTTTGGAGCCAGGCAGGGGCAGGAGGTGCTTTGAAATATTGGTGGTAAATAAAACATGAAATTGAAGGATATACTAGTTTAACTAAAAGGTCCTGCCATCAAAAGATAACCCGAGAATATGCTCCTGCCTACTTAGAATGTACTATTTGGCACTATTTCTACTGAAACTATATCAAAAAATTGAAAAGGAGGGAATCCTACTACATTTTAGGAGACCAGCATCATCCGGATACCAAAATCTGGCAGCGACACAGCAACAACAAACACTTCAGGCTGGTGTTCCTGATGAGCAATGACGCAAATATCCTTAATAAAATACTGGCCAACTGAATCGAGCAGCACATCAAAAAACTTATCTACCATGATCAAGTTGGCTTCATTGCCAGGACTCAAGGTCAGTTCAGAATAGGTAAATCAATAAATGTAATTCATCACATAAATAGAACTAAAGGCAAAAACCGCATGATTATCTCAATGGATACAGAAAAGGCCTTTGATAAAATTCAACACCCCCTTATATTAAAAGCTCTCGGGCCGGGCGCGGTGGCTCAAGCCTGTAATCCCAGCACTTTGGGAGGCCGAGGCGGTTGGATCACGAGGTTAAGAGATGGAGACCATCCTGCTCAAAATGGTGAAACCCCGTCTCTACTAAAAATACAAAAAATTAGCTGGGCATGGTGGCGCGTGCCTGTAATCCCAGCTACTCGGGAGGCTGAGGCAGGAGAATTGCCTGAACCCAGGAGGCGGAGGTTGCGGTGAGCCGAGATTGCGCCATTGCACTCCAACCTGGGTAACAAGAGCGAAACTCCGTCTCAAAAAATAAAAAAAGCTCTCAAAAAACCAGGTATTGAATGAACACATCTCAAAACAGTAAGAGCCATATATGACAAACTCACAGCCAATAGCATATCGAATGGGAAAAAGCTGGAAGCATTCCTCTTGAAACTTGCACGAGACAAGGATGCCCTCCCTCACCAGTCCTATCCAACATAGTATCAGACATTCTGGCCAGGGCAATCAGGCAAGACAAAGAAAGAAAGGGTATTCAAATAGGGAAAGAGGACATGAAGTTATTTTGTTTGCAGATGACATGGCCCCATATATAGAAAATACCATCATCCCAGTCCAAAAGTTTCTGAAGATGATAAGCAACTTCAGCAAACTCTCATGATATAAAATCCATGCGCAAAAATTGCTAGCATCCCTATATACCAAAAACAGGCAAGCAGAGAGCCAAATCATGAATGAACTCCCATTCAGAATTGCTAAAAAAAATATATATATATGCACATGTATATTCACTGCAGCACTATTCACAATAGCAAAGATGTGGAATCAACCCAAATGGCCATCAATGATAGACTGGATCAAGAAAATGTAGTACACATACACGAGGGAACACTATGCAGCCATAAAAAGGAATGAGATCATGTCCTTTGCAGAAACATTGATGGAGCTGGAAGCCATTATCCTCAACAAACTAATGCAGAGAAAGAAAACCAAACAGTGCGTGTTCTCACTTTTAAGTGGGAGCTGAATGATGAGAACACACAGACACATCAGGTAGGGCAACACACACTGGGTCTTTCTGGGGGAGGGCTGGGGGGAGAGAGTACATCAGGAAGAATAGCTAATGGATGCTGGGCTTAATACCAAGGTGATTGATTGACAGGTGCAGCAAACCACCGTGCCACACTTTTACCTATGTAACAAACCTCCATATCCTGCACATGTACCCCAGAACTTAAAATAATAGGTGAAGTAATAACGAATATGCTCCCACATTAAATAGGAAAGAGTATCAGCATATATTTCAAGAAATACATATAATATATATATATACCATGTAATATATAGAACGTATATAATATATAATTTTGATTTTAAAATTTTCCAAAGCATTTTCACATCCTATAAAAGAGGAGCTGAGAATGTGTGAAGACATTTTTACTGAACATTTACTACCCTCCAGGTACTGTTCTAAATGATTTGCATGTATTAACTCAATCCTTGGCCAATCCCTATGAGTGAGGTGTGATTCTTATCTCTTTCCTTAAGAAAGCGAAAATAAAGGCACGGAAAAATAGGGAAGAGTCTAATTAATTGAGGAGTGGGAAAGAATATAGACTCTGGAGTCACAAAGATATGCGTTTGAACCCTGGCTCTATCTCCTATCATGTGTCACGTGGGGCAAGCCATTTGACCGCTGTCAGCCTTGATTTCTCATTAAAGGCGAGATAGTAATACACATCTGCAGAACAATTATGAGCATTAAATGTGATAATTAAAAACATCAGCTCCTAGTCCAATGAATCTACTCTTGGACCAAAAAGTTCCCATTTTATGTTCACATGAGAATTCCTGTGTCATATTCTTATCTTTTAAATCAAGAGAATTAACACATATAGTTTATATTCATCTTTCCACTGAGAAAATACTTATACTAAGAATGTCACAATTAGGGCAGAAATAGAAAGTTATCTTACCTGGCCATCATTTGTAAGCACAGAGCCAACAGTGTGACGTTTTCCAGGTGGAGTTGGCTGACTCGTTTGAAGTGGAGAAACCGGCATCTGCAGATATGTCTGATAATTATCTCTGTGTGTTACTAGAACACTTTCATTTATACCTGGAACATAACTGGCACATAAATTGGCACTATACAGCTGAAATATATGATCCTCCTGAGAGCACATGATCACAGACTGTTTTAGCAATGGGTGCCTTGGTAGCAAACAGAGTTTAGAATCTCATATCTAGAATCTATATCGTGTTCTGTGATCTATAAATCTCACTTTATCTAAGTGATGACTCACGCTACCATCACGACTTCCTGTAGGTTCACACCACTAGGTTAAACAAATCCCTTATGCCTCCAGCTTAGTTTGAGAACAGAATGACCTTCCTTATGCCACCATCCCGACTAAAAGATCTATAATTCTAAATAGTAATACTTAAATATTTAGAATGCCAATTTTTGTAATTCCACAAGTTCATCTTTTCAGGCTTAAAGGAGAAGTATGTATTAATGAGCACATACACTTTCCTAGTTGTCCTACCTGCCCATCATTTGTAAAGCCATAGCCAACTGTATGAAGTTGTTCAGGTGGAGAAGGGTGTAGGCTACATGGCATTCTCTTACCTTCCAGGGAACGCTGAGTAGCGGGCCTAACCCTCTTTGGAAAATTTGATGAAATCTACAGATATTTTCCCCTGGAGAAGTACCCTTACACACAAACTTGGTGTGCAAATTCAGAAGTGTGACCAGCCTAAGATCCGATTAGATTAGTGGACAGGTGACCCCACACAAAATCACCAAATTAGCGGTAAAGAGGGTTTATAAACTGCTGCCAATTATCCTGGATATTATCAGTTTTGTGATTTCCATATAAACAAGGAATTCTCTGCCAAACTCACAGCAGTAAGCAGTGTGATATAGTATTTGTGTGTGCAATCTCTGGAATCTGACATACCTAGATTTTGTCACTTTTCCAACTGGTTAAACCTGAAAGAGCTACTTAAATGTGCACCCTAAGATTCTATTTCCGTAAAATGGGCATAAAACAGTACCTAACTCATGGTGCTCTTATAAGGATTATCAGAGATAAAGCACAAAGAGGATAGTGAATGTGCTGGTTGATACATACTTTGAAGCTTAAGAAAAATAAATTTGTGGGATTCAGTGAAAATGAGAAGTCTAAATATTAAAAAAAAACAAACTGCTCATGCAATAAACACCTTCTTACAAACTAGATTTATATTTTCAAAATTAATAAAACCTGGTACAAAAAACTTGTCTGGTTTCAGCATACCAAATTTCCTTCTGGTTAACTGGTCGAAAATGACTACTACTTGGCAATATCATAAGCATTTCTATATGTTTAAGGATTCAAATCCTCCTTTATGAAACAAACCATTTGTTATTCCTGAAGTTTTAAACTGATGTATTTAATACAAGCAAGCAGAAAGAGGGGAATGATGAAAATTAAAGAAAATCAGTGAAATAAAAATCAATGAATTAAAAAATTGCTTCACAGAATAGCTGAGAAAAAAAACCTAACTTATCTTTTAGCTTGACTGACCAAGAATAAAAGAAAGGACTACACAGATTACCAAAATCAAGAATGAAAAGGGTGTTATGAATACTGACCTTACAGAAATTAAAAGGGGCCAGGCGCGGTGGCTCACTCCCGTAATCCCAGCACTTTGGGGAGCCGAGACCAGCGGATCACCTGAGGTCAGGAGTTTGAGACCAGCCTGGCCAACATGGTGAAACCCTGACTCTACTAAAACACAAAAAATTAGCCGGGCGATATGATGCCACCTGTAGCCCCAGCTACCCAGGAGACCGAGACAGAAGAAGTGCTTGAACCAGAAAGGCAGAAGTAGTTATGAGCCCAGATCGCGCCACCACCCTCCATCTTCAGCAAAAGAGTGAGACACCGTCTCACGTGCACACACACACAAAGAAAGTGAGAAATTTAAAGACATACATTATGAACACCTTTATGCCAACAAATTAAACAACGCAGGTGAAACAGAGAAATTCCTAGAGAACAAATTACTGACTCAAAAGAAATAGAAATTTGCAATAGGACTATAGCATGAAAAGGTATTTAATTAGTAATTTTAAATCTCCCCACAAATGGAAGGCAAGCCGAGGTGGTTTCGCATGTAAATTCTATCAAACATTTAAGGAAGAAGTAATACCAATACTTAGCAAAGGATTTCAAAAGAATAAAAGAGGAAGGAACACTACTTCATTCTATGAGGCCAATATTACCCTGATATCAAAGCCAGACAAACATATTATAAGATGTTTTTGCCCGTCAGCTCCAAATTCACCCTTTGATTCCGCTGTGTGAGGTTCCGCGTTCCTCTGCCTATGTCCGCCGTACTGCCGATACCGAAGGCTGCGCGTAAAGAGGGTTAGAGTTAGCGAAGGGCGGGGACGCCACGCTTCCCGGTTCTTCCGGTTGGCGCCGGCGGTCTCGCAGTGCACGAGGCTTCACTTCGGGACTCTGGCCCCCCCAACAGGCTCCCAGTGTTCGGCTGGGGCGGGGCCCGCGGTGGCCGGCAGCTTCCCTGCCTTCTGCCTCCCTTGAGCCTTACCAGATTGGTGCTTCTGGTGGGACGCCTCCCAATGAGCATCACTCACAGGCATCCGGGGCACACTTCCCATAACTCCCAGAGAGCAAGTTTCTAGAAAGTTCCAGCAGTGGGGAGGCGCCACAACTTCTCTGCCATTTTGGGAAGTGCAGCCGCAGCTCCTCTGGCAAGGTCAAGACTTCACGACTACGTAAGTGGGCAGTTTTTCCCTGGATGCTTTAATTTCTCCCCAGAATGTGTCCTTTTTCCTAGGAAAGCTTCTTTTCTGGCGTGTTCTTTGTCCGGTGAGTGGTACGGCTTCGCTGTGTGGACACTACCATGGGCGCGTGTGTCAGCTGTCGGGGAGTCTTTTCCTTGGACACCCCGTCTCGGTTATGTTGTGGGGCTGGGGAGCTTTTCTTGGGGACTCCCTCTTAGTGATGCGATGAACTTTTCCTGTGCAATGACTGAACCCAGGGGTGGGGACCCTACATTGGTCGCCTGTGTCACCTTCGGGTGCGGCGGTGTTTCTTCCCCGCTTGGCCACGACCCTGCTGGGAGACTCTGCCTTAGGGACTCTGTCTGTGTTCGGGGCTGGGGTGAGGGTGGCTGTCCTGCGGACACATGATCACTTCACTCTCTGTCGCGGGGTTTATCTCAGCCCACGAGGGACTCTTCGCTGGGTGCTGATGTCAGCCGTGGGGCACATTTGGCCTTGGACGTTGCTCACTCTCAGCTAGGATGTGTTGGCTTTTCTTTGGATCTGTTTATCCCCGATTGGGACGCCTATCGGATGCTTTCTCTTGGTGCTGGGTTTTAAAATTATTATCTGTGGGTGCTGTCTCCCAGTGCTGCGAGGGAGTGGGGTGCTGTTTCTTGGATTCTCTAAGCCTATGGTGGGACTCTCAGCGCTCTGTGTCAGCCATGAGGGAGGCCACCTGACCTTGGGAGCTCTATCTGGCCCCGGGTTGGGGTGCTTTTCCTCCGTTGGTTCTCAGTCGTGAAGGAGCTCTTTCCCCGGGAACTATCTGACCTTTCAGCCGTACCCATCGGGTGTCAGTCTAGGAAACATTTCCTTCCAGAAATGTTTGAAGGTTCCAGATGCACACACTGGGTGTGCAATTAGTCTTTCATTTCAGCCACTCTGATGGGTGTGCAGTGATCTCTCCTTATGTCTGCATTTGCAGTTTGGGGCTGATTAATGAGATTGAGGACCTGTTTTTTTTTTAAGGGTTTATTTATTGAGTTTTGATTGTTTTTTGAGACGAGGTCTTGCTCTGTTACCCAGGCTGCAGTGCAGTGGCACCATCTCGGCTCACTGCAACCTCGACCTCCCAGGCTTGATCGATTCTCATGCCTCAGCCTCCCGAGTAGCTGGGACTATAAGTGCATGCCGCCAATTCTGGCTAATCTTTGTATTTTTTGGTAGAGACGGCGTTTCGCCAAGTTGCCCAGGCTGGTCTCGAACCCTTGGGCTCAAGTGGCCTCTGCCTGCATCAGCCTCCCAAGGTGCCGGGATTATAGGTATGAGCCACTGTGCCCAGCTATTTATTGATTATTTTTAGAGCACTTTTTAAATGTGTTTATTCGCCATTTAAATATGTCTTTTACGAAATCCCTTTTCAGCTCTTTTCCTCCAAATTTTATCGAGATACTTGTATTTTAAAAATGGATTCATGGTTTACATATAAGTTCTGGGTTTCAGTTAGACACATACACACAGGCATATATGTACATGTATTAAAATACACACACAATTTTAGTATCTTCTACAAATCTGTTTTGCTTTTACACTATCTCAATATTGTGTTTTAGATGAACAGATTCTCTTAATTTCATTAATCAGTTTCTTGTTTAGGGCTGGTGCTTCCTATTATTTTAAGAATAATCTTTGCTTCGCCCAATGCCATGATGATAATATTCTAAGCTGTCTTTTAGATCTCCCATTCATCTCAAATAAATTTTCATGGAATGGAGTACAGTCATAGCCTGGGTATATTTTATGTGATGATTAAAGTCATATTTGAGTATGACTCTTATGAATGAGTACTCAGCTGTTTTCTGCACATTTTATTGCAATGTTTGTTTTTTAAAATTGATTTGTAGTTCTGGTTATATTCTGGATTTCACTCATTTTTTTGGTCAGATATATACATATATATGATTAATGTATATTTTTATATATAACCTAGACTATATAGTATATAATATGTAATCTACAGATATGCTTTGCTTTTTCACTCTCCTAAGACTGTCTTTTGAGGAATACAAGTTTTACATTTAGTTATGTCTAATTAAACAATGTATTCTTTATCATTAGTGCCTTTTTATCCTAATCAAAAATACCTTGGCCTATTCTAAAGCTGTAACACTAATATCTTATGTTTTCTACTGGATTTACTATCCATCTTTAGTAACGTTTCTGGAGTGGGATGGGGTAAGAGTCCAAGTTTGTATTTTCCCTGCATTTATGAAGTGCATTTTTTAAAAGCACTAGTCTTTCCACAGTGTTTTACAGGAGCTCTTCTGTGGTAAATCTAGCTGTTTTCCATTTCCAGATTCTTTCTGGCCTCCATGTCCTCTACCTTTAGTGTATTTGTCTGTCATTGCACCAATACCATACTGTTTTCATTACTCTACCCTTATAGTAAATCTCATGTTTAGTAGTGTATGTCTACAAACTTAGTTCTTTTTCTTAAATATTGTCTTAGGTTTCCCAAATATATATATTTTGAGACAGAGTCTCACTCTGTTGCCAGGCTGGAGTGCAGTGGCACAATCTCAGCTCACTGTGACCTCCGCCTCCCTGGTTCCATTGATTCTCAGGTCTCAGCCTCCAGAGTAGCTGGGACTACAGGCACGCACCACCACATCCAGCTAATTTGGTATTTTTAGTAGAGATGGGGTATCACCATGTTGGTCAGGATGGTCTTGATTTCTGGATCTTGTGATCTCTAGATCTCTACACCTCAGCCCCGCAAAGTGCTGAGATTACAGGCGTGAGTCACCGCCTCCGGCCAGCTTTCCCAAATCTTTAATTTGCATATGCTTCAGACAATTATCTGTTTGTCGATTTTTAGAAAAACTTTTTGTAAATATGGTAGAATTTTAAATATGATTGCTATGTCATTCTGAAAGAGTTAACAATAATGCCTCTTAATACTGTCTTTTCATTCCATGGAAAGAATATTTTTGTCCATATACTGCAGTCTTGAATTTCTCTCAGAGATGTGTTATAATTTTTGTGTACTGCTCTAGCACATTCTGATTAGATTTATTTCTAAGTATTCAATTTTTTTACTGTTTTAACGACATTTGAAATTTTATATTCTAATTATTTGTTGCTATTAACTATAAAGAAATATCATTGATTTTTATTATATCCAGTGACTTGAGTAAATTTGCTTATTAACCATAATGATTTTATACTTTTACATTTTCTAGGTACAGAACAATGTCATCTCTAAATAATGACAGTTTTCTTTCTTTTAAGATTTTAAACCGATTCATATTTTCCTGATGTTACTGCACTTTTTAGAACCTCCAGTAAATTGTTTAACGGATAGTGGACACATTTGTCTTGTTTTCAAACTCAGGAAGAAAATCCTGATACTTCACTATGAAGTATGGCATTTACTATTTTTTGTGTGTATGCATATGCTTACCAAAATATGCTTACCTTTTTTTTCTAAGAGGCTGATAGTTTTTATCATGAATACATTTTAAACAGTGACCCATCTATAATAATGATCATGTGGTGTTTCCCTGTATTTTTGTTGTTTTTAATGTGGTGCATTACATTTATTGATTTTCAAATGTTAAATCATTCTTGTCTTTATACAGTATACTCCACCATGGCTGATGGAGTTCTTTTTAAGCACTATTGTATTTTATTTGCTAACCTTTAGTTTAGAATTTGGGAGTCTGGGTTCAGGGGTGATCTTAGCTTGTAGTTTTGGCTTGATCTTGTAGTTTTTCTTTCTTCTGATGTCCTTGTCAAATATTATCAGATTTGTATCAATCTCCTAGAATGAGGACAAAGAAAAGGAATTATTTTTCCTAGCAAGTGTTGATACAGATTAGTTTATCCATCTTCAAAGAGGTAATAACATTTTTATCTACTTTTGTTTGATGAGAGCTGCTTATTCTGAAAGCATTCTGATTGATTCTGGTTGTACCATTTTTCTTCTTCTTTTTCTTTCTTTTTTTTAAATTGCATTTGGGCTCTGGGGTACATGTGCACATCATGCATCCTGCAGGATAGTTGCATAGGTATATATATGCCATGATGGTTTCCTGTCTCCATCCCTCCGCCCCCCATGTCACCTAGATCAGCATTTCTCCCGGTGTTATCCTTCCCCATCCACCCCTCCCCCTTCGCTGTCCCGCTGCTCCCCTCCACTCCCCCACCTAGCCCTGTGAGTGTTGTTCCCTTCCCTGTGCCCAAGTGTGCTCATTGTTCATCACCCACCTGTGAGTGAAAACATGCGGTGTTTGGTTTTCTGTTCTTGGGTCAGTTTGCTGAAAATTACGGTTTCTAGATTCATCCATGTCTCTTAAAAAGGACACAAACTCGTCGTTTTTTATGGCTGCATAGTATTCGATGGTGTATATGTGCTACTTTTTTTTTTTTTTTTGTCCAGTCTATCATGGATGGGCATTTGGGTTGGTTCCAGGTCTTTGCTATTGTAAACAGCACCACAATGAACATACGTGTGGGTGTGTCTTTATGATAGAATGATTTATAATCCTTTGGGTATATACCCAGTAATGGCATTGCTGGGTCAAAATGGAATTTCTATTTCTAGGTCCTTGAGGAATCGCCACAATGTCTTCCATAATGTTTGAACTAATTTACACTCCCACCAACAGTACAAAAGTGTTCCTTTTTCTCCACTTCCTCTCTGGCATCTGTTGTCCACAGATTTTTAAATGATTGCCATTCTAACTGGTGTAAGATGGTATCTCAATGTGGTTTTGATTTGCATTTCTCTAATGACCAGTGATGATGAGCATTTTTTCATATGTTTGTGGGCCGCATATTTGCCTTCTTTTGAAAACTATCTGTTCATATCCTTTGCCCACTTTTGAATGGGTTGGTTTGTTTGTTTGTTTGTTTGTTTTTTCTTGTAAATCTCCTTTAGTTCTTTGTAGATTCTGGATATTAGCCCTTTGTCTGACAGGTAGATTGCAAACATTTTTCCCATTCTGTTGGTTGCCGCTTTACTGTGATGATTGTTTCTTTTCGTGTGCAGAAACTCTTAAGTTTAATTGGATCCCATGTGTCTATTTTGGCTTTTGTTGCCATTGCTTTTGGTGTTTTAGTCATGAAGTCCTTGCTGTGCCTATGTCCTGAATGGTGTTGCCTAGGTTTTCTTCTAGGGTTTTTAGGGTGTTAGTTCTTATGTTTAAACCTTTAATCCAGCTGGGGTTAATTTTTGTATAAGGTGTAAGAAAGGTTTCAGCTTCCTGCATATGGCTCGCTTGTAATAGAATGGAATTTCCCAACAGTTTTCCCAACACCATTTATTAAACAGGGAATCATTTCCCCATTGCTTGTTTTTGTCTGGTTCATCAGAGATCAGATGATTGTAGATGTGTGGTGTTGCTTCCAAGGCCTCTGTTCTGTTCTATTGGTCTGAATCTCTGTTTTGGTACCAGTACCATGCTGTTTGATTACTGTAGCCTTGCCAGTATGGTTTGAAGTCAGGTAGCATGATGCCTTCAGCTTTGTTCTTTTTGCTTGGGATTGTCTTGGCTGTGCAAGCTCTCTTTTGATTCCATATGAAGTTTAAAGTGGTTTTTCCCAGTTGTGTGAAGAAGATCAGTGGTAGCTTGATGGGGATAGCATTGAATCTATACATTACTTTGGGCAGTATGGCCATTTTCACAATATTGATTCTTCCTAACCATGAGCATAGAATGTTTTCCCAGCTGTTTGTGTCCTCTCTTATTTCCTTGATTTGGTTTGTAGTTCACCTTGAATAGATCTTTTACATACTTTGTTAGTTGTATTCCTAGGTATTTTATTCTCTATGTAGCAACTGTAAATGGGAGTTCACTCATGATTTGGCTCTCTATTTGTCTGTTATTGGTGTATAGGAATGCTTGTGATTTCTGCACATTGATTTCGTATCCTGAGACTTTGCCGAAGTTGCTTATCAGCCTAAGGAGGTTTTGGGCTGAGATGATGAGTTCTTCTAAATATACGATCATGTTGTCTGCAAGTGGGACAATTTGACTTCTTCTTTTCTTAATTGAATGCCCTTTATTTCTTTTTCTTGCCTAATTTCTCTGGCTAGAACTTCCAATACTATATTGAATAGGAGTGGTGAGAGAAGGCATCCTTGTCTAGTGCCAGTTTTTAAAGTGAATGCTTCTAGTTTTTGCTCATTCAGTATGATATTGGCTGTGGGTTTCTCCTATATGGCTTTTGAGGTGTGTTCCTTCGATACCTAGTTTATTGAGAGTCTTTAGCATAAAGGGCTGTTGAATTTTGTCAAAGCCCTTCTCTGCATCTATTGAGATAATCATGTGGTTTTTATTTTTGGTTCTGTTTATGTGGTGAATTACATTTATAAATTTGCCTATGTTGAACCAGCCTTGCATCCCGGGATGAAGTTTACTTGATGATAGCGGATAAGCTTTTAGATGTGCTTTTGGATTCGGTTTGCCAGTATTTTATTGAACATTTTTGCATCAATGTTCATCATGGATATTGGTCTGTAGTTTTCTTTCTTTCTCTTTCTTCTTTCTTTCTTTCTTTCTTTCTTTCTTTCTTTCTTTCCTTCCTTCCTTCCTTCCTTCCTTCCTTCCTTCCTTCCTTCCTTCCTTCCTTCTTTCTTTCTCTCTCTCTCTCTCTCTCTCTCTCTCTCTCTCTCTCTCTCTTTCTTTCTTTCTTTCTTTCTTTCTTTCTTTCTTTCTTTCTTCTTAGCACGCATCAAAATTAGGTTTCTTTTCCTGAAAACAGAGTGTTTGTTGAGACTCGGTAAATCTTGGCTCATTATTAAAAGTCAAACTAATGATTGAAGTTCTTGATTGTATTGATATATGCAGACTGTTTGTCATTTTCTGATTGTTAGATATTTGTCATGAATGGAAAATGTTCATTGATGTTTTTCAGGACACAATCACGGATTAAAGAAGAGAAGGTTGCTGCAAAACCTCAAAATGCATTTAAACATCCCAGGGAATGTGAGAGTTCTTCATCCCAGAAAAGGCAGAAGATGGCCCTGTTGGTAAGGAAACGAGGAATAGGAGATGGCCTTATTGGAGGCTCTGCCACGTCTAAAGAAAAGAGTAAATAAGCCTGTCCTCACCTCCTCTTCATGCTGTATCCAGTGCAGTCAGTCTCCTGCCTCTTCCCCTCCACTGAAACTGTGCTTGTCAAGATCAACAGTCTTGGCCGACGTTGCCATTAATTTCTCAGCAGCGTTTGAGAGTTGTTCACTGCTTCTTCATGGAAAGCTTCTAGGATTTCCGTTTTCCACAATCTTCTTTTAAAATGTATTGTCCTTATTGGTGAATCCCGACCTTTTTTGTTTTCAGATGGAGTTTCTTTCTTGTAGGCCAGGCTGGAGTGCAGTGGCACCATCCTGGGTCACTGCAACCTCCGTCTCTGGGGTTCAACTATTCACCAGTCTGAGCCTCTCGGGTAGCTGGGGTTATAGGCACCAGCCACCATGCCCAGCCAATTCTTATATTTTTAGTAAAGATGGGGTTTCGCCATGGCAGCCAGACTGATCTCAGATTCCTCACCTCAGGTGATCTACCCACCTCGACCTCCCAAAGTGCTGGGATTACAGGCATGAGCTACTGCACCCCATCACTCTGTTTTTCTACGTTTATTTTTCTTCTCTTCTGTAAATCCTGTAAAAATTTCTGAATCCCAGAATTTCTCTCTCTCCTTTTTATCCACTGTGCCATGGTCAGTCACTGAGCTACAGTGACATCTCCATGTTTCCCATTATTGCCCCCATCTAACACACACCCTCCAACCCTGCAGCCAGGTCATCGTGTTGGCATGTTAATGACATCATGTCGTGTCGCTCCTGAAAACCTATCCTCAACACCCCTAAGCACTCAGAACAGACTGTAAACCAGCTTTGGTCTACGAGGCTCTAGGTGGCCTGACCTCCGTCACCCTCTGCTAACACGGGTCCCATCCATCCCCTGGCTCTCTCTGTTTCTGTCCTTCACCCCATAGTGCCCAGTCTATCCCCACTCCAGCCCCTACCCTTGGCCTCACTGCAGCCTGGAAATCCCCTTCTGCCTCTGCACAGGCTGCCCCACTTCTTCCTCCAATCGCTGCACAAGGCCACCTCCTCAGAAGGCCCTGCCCAACCAGTAATAGCCCCTGTGGCTCCCTCTGCCGCTGTCTCCCACAAGCCTGTGGACGGCCTCCCCACCATCAGCCCAATGCTGTTAATTTCCTTCGCTCATTGGGCACGTACTGTCTGACTGCCACATGAGGATGTGAGCTCCACAAGAGCAGGAAATGTTGCTCTCTGGTAGTTTACTGCTGATCCCCAGCTTCTGGCATGCTGCCTACCACAGACGATGAATAAATGAAAGAGGTGACAGATCTGGAGTGAAAAGAACGTAACGTTTTTGAGACAAAGAAAGAAGGATGAGGAAGATCATACACTAAAATGGATTTTTGGTGATGGAGTGCATATAGAACTTTCAGCACTAATGGCTGCCTCTATTTTCTCAGAACATATTTGATGTAGAGAGGAGGCAGGTTGAGGTGTATCCAAGTTGTCTGGCTTCCAGCTCAGTAAAGCACGGTGGGTTGTATGTCAATTTGAGAAGTCATGATGTCAAATGAGACGTGCTGCTTTCACCTAGTAAAGCATAACAAGCTGACACTAACCCATGAGTGCCAGGGACCTGTGAATGTTTGTTAGAGTTGTACTGTCTTACTTGGTTTCCATATGCATTCATAGGGCCAGAAAATAAGTGGTGGTTTTACTGTATTATGTGTCCTGGCCTCAGTTCGTCAGGCCTGGGGTTTCCCCCGGTACATCCTCCCAATTATGAAATAAATAATTACCCAGAAACTGAGGAACACATAGATGGACCCAGAGGGCTGATGAAACACACATATCCCACAGCTCAACTTCTCAGTTTGGTTTCCAGATCTGTCGTTCGTGATGTCTATGTGGAGGGGAAAGAACATGGTGAAACTCCAACTGATGGCTTTTTGTCAAAATTTGTTCCGCCAGAGCTTAAGGTAGGAGTTGGTATTCCAGCCAGCCAACTGGATTCTCGGATTGATGACTTCACTGGCTTCAGCAAAGGTGGGCTGATGCAGAAACCTGGTAGAAATGCACTTGTAGGAGTCATCATTACCAGCACTTTCTCTGCAGATGACCTAAAAGTCACAGAAATACTCCCTTTTTCAAGAATCCAAAAAGATATTAATGCTGAAACAGAAGGCAAATTAATGAAGGAAATTCTACATTACTTTGGAGAAGTAAGTAATATAAGAATGTCTGTTTCAAAAAAAAAAAACTCCACGAAGTCTCTCTTTTTATAATTTAGAAGATGTGCATGTTATCTGCTGAGGCTCATTCTTTGCCAGAGTTGAGATTGCATATAATTTACAGTGGTTTTTCTGTTCTTTGACTAAAATATAGTACAACTTCTCTTTTTCTTTTCTTTCTTGGTTATTGTTTACAAGAGTTTCATTCCTATGTACATGCAGGTGTTTGTTTATTTATTTAGTTTTTGTATGAGCTGGCATCTTTATTTAAGCATTTAAAACATTTAGCCTATGAAGCATGATTGCTGAGGTATAGTTTAACCAAGATTCACTTTTATTCTTCTTTATAATACTGAAGTTTATTTTTTTAACATCTTCAGAACGTGAAAAAAAAAGTCAAATTGCCTGAAGGACTGCAAACACCTGTAGAAGTCAAGGGATGCTATTTTGAATCCATCATCAAGGAAGCAGTCAGGTGGGCAGAACTAGGAACTGCTCAATTTCTTTAAGTACTTGGGCTCAACACAGTACTGGGCATGAGCGTGGGGGAACAGCCCGTGCCTCAAATTTCGCAAACCCTGGCCTTCACTTATAGTTACGGCTATCTCCACAGTTACATAGGTTAATGTTTTCTGAATCTAACTCCTTCTCCAAAGCCTATGGAGACTTCCCTTCTCACCATAGTCTGAGGTAGACATTGTCCCTCAATTGACACTCCTTGTATTTGCTAGATTACCTCTTTTTTAAAAAAAATGTGTGTAGGTACATCGCAGATGCATATATTTCTGGGGTATATGACATAGTGTGATACAGACAACAACGTGTAATAAACACAGCAAGGTAAATGGGGCATCTATCACCTCAAGCATTTATCTTTTGTGTTACAGATAATCCAATTATACTCTTGTTATTTCTAATGTACAATTGAATTATTACTGACTATATTTACCCCGTTATGCTTTCAAATACTACATCTTACTCATGCCATTTTTGTACGTATTAATCATCTGCACTTCCCCCCACCCCACTAACCTTCCCAGCCTCTGGTAACCGTCATTCTACTCTCTATCTCCGTTAGTTCAGTTGTTTAAAATTTTTGCTCCCACCAATAAGTGAGAACATGCGAAGTTTGTCTTTTTGTGCCTGGCTTATTCCACTTAACGTAATGACCTTCAGTTCCATCCATGTTGTTGCAAATGACTGAATCTCATTCTTTTTTATGGCCGAACAGCACTCCTTTGTGTATATGTACCGCGTTTTCCTTACCCATTCATCTGTTGGTGGACACATAGGTTGCTTCCAAAGCTTGGCTACTGTGGACGGGGCTGCAACCAACACGGGAGTGCAGATATCTCTGTGGTGTACTGACTTCCTTTCTCCTGGGAGTATACCCAGCAGTGGGATTACTGGATCATATGATTGCTCCATGTTCAGGTTTTCGAGGAACCTCCAAACTGTTCTTCATAGTTGTCATAGTAAATTATATTCTCAACAAGAGTGTATGAAGCTTCCCTTTTCTTCACACCCTCGCCAGCATTTGTTATTGCCTGGCTAGACTACCCCTTACCATGCAGGTGCATTTCTGTCTCCATGCTGACTGTTACTTCATCCTTCTATCTCCCACAGTGCTTCCTACAGCATAGGTTCTTTGGCTCTCTTTTGGTTAATGACACGTCTCTTTCTTTTCAGGTATATGAGCGGACACTTAATTCCGCACCTTGAGAAGAAACTGGAAGAAATGACATGTGGCTACTTGTCCAAGAAGGAACATCAGACCCTAAATGCATAATCTCTTTAATGATTGAGGAGGAAAGAGGATCAAATTGCTGTTTTCTACAATCGAGCAGGATATGGCTGAGGCCTCCTAGCATGTGTTAGTGAATAAAATGGCCTCCCAGAGGCTAAGAAATTTCTGTCAGTAAAAGTTGGTCTTTTTCCCTAAGCATTTCATTTGAAAGGATAACTTGTTTGTTCGTTGGTTGATTTTCCCACCTGTGCTGGCAGATATTATTAACCCATTAAGTAAATACTATTACAGTCGTGGTTTCTGTAGCAGCCCACATTGTGGTAGCTGGTATTTATAACTGCCTTCTTTCACTCCCCATTTTTCATTTCCTTTGCCTTGAGATAGCATGTCAGCTGGTCATGGTGCCTGGCCTGGCAGGGTGACTCAAACCTTCATTATGAAGAGTCTGAACCATTAGATGTCCTGCCTGGATGGGGTTGCTGTAATTTTCCATTAACTCTAATCACAAAACACAGGAGAATTAAGAAGCTGTCTAGACATATAAGACATGCTCTTTCTTAGCCCCTAGTATATTAGGAACCCCATCTCCCTTTGATTGTCAGTTTCCATCACTCCAGCCAGTAGTGGACCTCCTCCTTTGTCTTTTGGTTGAGAGGAATGAACAGTCCAAAGTGGTCAGCTTGCAGACACGACTTTTATTTGTTGTTGTTGTTGTTTTCTTTTGATTTTGAGATGGAATATCACTCTATCACCCAGGCTGGAGTTCAGGAGTTCAGTGGCGCCATCCCAGCTCGTGGCAGCCTCTGCCTCCCAGTTTCAAGTGTTTTCTCACCCTCAGCCTCCCAAGTAGCTGGGACTACAGGCCTGCACCACTGCGTCTGGCTAATTTTTGTATTTTTATTAGAGACGGGGTTTCATCATGTTCGGCAGGCTGGTCTCCAACTCCTGACCTCAGGTGATCTGCCCACCTTGTTCTCCCAAAGTGCTGGGTTTACAGTTGTGAGCCACTGCTCCTGGCCAGACACAGCTGTCATTTCAATGGAATCACTTTTGGTTCCCATGTTGAAATAATGTCTCAGTGTGTAAAATGTCCTCTAGTCCAGCAGAGCCAAAAGTTTTCTTCTTTACAGCAAATTTTGCTTCTTGAGCATAAGAGGCAACATTTTGCTACTAGATACCCAGGATTAATAGTGAGAAGAGGCCTGCATATTGCCTCCTTCATTCTTGAAGTCATAGATGTGACTATGGGAGAAAGAGTTCCATATCTTTGATGCTGGGATTCAGCTTTGTCACTTTCTAGATTGTCAGCCAAGCCACACAAGGCCCTGTCACAAAGCTGCAACTACAACTCAGGCTTTGAAAGATCCTCCAATGTTCTATTGAGCCAGCCACTTTAGGATGGTAAAGAACATCAGGAGACGAGTGAAATCCGTGAGCATGATCCCATTGCCGTATTCATTTCCTGTAAAGTGGGTTTCATGTTTAAAACTGGTAAAGTGTGGGATACCACGATGGTGGGTACAGCCTTTCCTATTACCACAGTGTTGGTTTTCTTGAAGTACCATGGATAGGAATGAAAATCCATATCCAGAAGAGTGTCTATTTGAGCAACATCAAAGTGATGCTCTTTCAATTGTGGAAGCAGACCCAAGTAATCACAGTGCCACCTGGAAGCTGACTGACCAGTCTGGGACATGGTGCCATATTGGGGAATCAGCGTTGGTCTCGGCAGCTAGCAGGTTGAATAGTCAGCAGTTACTGTAGTAACATGGACCTGGTAAATGAAAGTTCATGTTGCCAAGCCCATGAACAACCTCTATCTCAGCCACCATAGTCATGATGCACCATGACTGCTTAGAAGATAGAGGGGTGCACCTAAGGAGGTATGGAAGTGGCTCAGGTAGCTTACTGTGGCCTCAGCAAAGACCGCAAGTATATGGTTACCTCAGTTCTATAACTTTAAGAAGTTAGACCTGCCAGTAACCCAAATAAGCTTGTTTGTCTCTGAGTCTTCAGTCAGCAGCCTGGTTGATACTTTGATTTTGTGAGATGCTAAGCAGAGAAACAAATCGAGGACGCCTGGATTTCTGATCTATGGAACTGCTTATATATTTGTGTTATTGTAAGCTGCTAAATTGGGGATAACTTGTTTTGTTTTTGTTTTTTTTTCTAGTCAACTGGTCACGGGGAACCCCACGTGAGACCACGTTGCGGGATTAGGGAAGCTTCTCTTTTTCTGGGCCCAATCCATGCTAGCAGGGTTTCAGTCACTTGTCAGTGGGTCACGGTACTGCACAACATTGAGGTATGCGCTAAAAGAAGCATCTATTATGCAACTCGTTTCTTTGCTCATTTAGTGGTATGAAAGTCAAGATGTAGGAACTTGCTGTTGACCTTATAAGCACCATCTTGACATGTGGGCCTACTAGATCATTAAACATTTCACTCAGTTAGAAGGCCCCTGGTTTTTTTTTTTTTTTTTGAAAGAAGGAGAGAAGGAAAGAAAGAAAAAATAGGAATGAAGGAGAGGAAGACAGAGAGGAAGAAAAAAAAGGGAGGCAACAGGAATGTTGTTTTATTCTAAAAATGGGTATTGATAACCTCTTTTATGCCAATAATTGTGCTTAATAATGGCTGATCAGTATTTTCTTTAAACCTATGAGTAGGTGTGATGTGATACGGATAAGAATTGTATATTTTGTGTATTTAAAGTGGAGAGTTCTATAAATGTTTATGAAGTTTACTTGTTCCGGATCTGTGTTCAAGTCTTGGATATCCTTATTAATTTTCTGTCTTATTGATCTATCTAATATTGATGTTGAAGTCTCCTACTTTTATTGTGTGGGAGTCTAGGGAGTCTAAGTCTCTTTATAGGTCTTATGTGTCTGGGTGTTCCTGTATTGGGTACGTATATAGTTAGGATCGTTAGCTCTTCTTGTTACATTGATCCTTTTACCATTATATCTTTGTTGCTTTAAAATCTATTTTATCAAAGGCGAGAATTGCAACTCCTGCTTTTTATTATTCATTTATTTTTGCTCTTCATTTGGTTGGTAAATCTTTCTCCATCCCTTTGTTTTGAATCTTTGTGTATCCTTGCATGTGAAATGGGTCTGGATGCAGCATACCGTTGGGTTTTGGCTGTATCTTTTGATTGGGGGATTTAGTCGATTTAAATTTAGGATTACTGCCATTTGATGTTAGCTGGCTGTTTTGTCCATTTGTTGATGTAAATTCTTCATTATGTTGATGCTCTTTACTTTTTGGTATATTTTTGGAAAGGCTAATACTGGTTGTTCCTTTCTATGTGTAATGCTTCTTTCAGAAGCTCTTGTAAAGCAGGCCTGGTGGTAATAAAATCTGAGTACTTGCTTGTTCATAAAAAAATTTATTTTTCCTTCAGTTGTGAAGCTTAGTTTGGCTGGATATGAAATTCTGGGCTGAAAGTTCTTTCCTTTAAGGATGTTGAATATTGGCCCCCACTCTCTTCTGGCTTGTAGGGTTTCTGCTGAGAGATCTGCTGTAAGTCTGCTAGGCTTTCATTTGTGGGTAACCTGACCTTTCTCTATGGCTGCCCTTAGTATTTTCTCCTTCATTTCAACCCTGGTGAATCTAACGATTATGTGCCTTGGGGTTGCTCTTCTTGAGGAATATATTTGTGGTGTTCTCTGTATTACCTGGAGTTGAATATTGCCCTGCCTTCCTAGGTTGGGAAAGTTTTCCTGAATAATATTCTGAAGAGTATTTTCCAGCTTGGATTCATTCTCTTTGTCAGATTCAGGTACACCTATCAAATGTAGATAAGGTCTTTTCACATAGTCCCATATTTCTTGAAGACTTTGCTCATTCCTTTTTATCCTTTTTTTCTCTATTCTTGTCTTCTCGTTTTATTTCATTAAGTTCGTCTTCAACCTCTGATATCCTTTCTTCTGCTTGGTCAATTTGGCTATTAAAACTTGTGCATATTTTGTGAAGTTCTCTTGTTGTGTTTTTCAACTCTGTTAATTCATTTATAGTCCTCTCTATATTGTCTATTCTTGTTAGCATTTTTTCATAATCTGTTTTCAAAGTTCTTAGTTTCTTTACATTGGGTATGAACAAGTTCTTTTAACTCCCAGAAGTTTCTTATCATCTACCTTCTGAAGCCTACTTCTGTTAATGGAACACAGTCTTTCTCCCTCAGGTCTTGTTCCATTGCTGATGAGGAACTGTAATCCCCTGTAGACGGAGAGGCATTCTGATTTTGGGTATTCTCAGCCTTTTTAGGCTGGTTTCTTCCCTTCGTTATAAATTTATCCATCTGTCATCTTTGCAATTACCGCCTTTCTAATTAGGTTTCTGAGTGGACGTCCAATTTATTGATTCCCAGCGCCGGAATCTGAGCAACCCACTGCACCAGCCAAAACAGCGGCGTTAAGACTGATGGTGCTCTTCTGCCCGGGAAACTCTGGTCTGGCTTCCTTCTTGAGGTCGTAATAGGCGACTCTGCCTTCCTGGAGCTCCAAATGTCGGTCAGAAGGGGAACCAGTCCCGTTTACTCTGCACCAAGAGCCGCCGCGCCGGCCGCAAGAGTCACACTGGTGACCCGTGGGGGTCCTCTGCTGGGAGTCTTCTGGTCCGTGAGTGACAAAAATTCATCTGAAAGTGTGGCGTCCTCTCGTTCTCTGCACTTTCACTAGGAGCTCCAATCCCAAGCTGTTAGTGATCAGCCATCTTGGATCTCTCTCAGAAGGCCCCTGATTTTGTGTGGGAATTATTTCACACATAATGTCTTTCAAGTGTGTTGCTAATGTGTCTGGATTAGTTGGTACCTCCTGTTCAGTCAGCATAATGTCATCAGTTCAAAGAATGGTGTCACATCTGGTGTAAGGGAATGGTGGCCAAGGTCCCTAAGGACTCGTTTAGGATGTAAGCCTAGAGAGTTGATACAAGCTTGAAATAGGAGGTCATAGTACATTGCTGTCCTTCCTAGCTGAACTCAAACTCTTGTTTGTAACAATTACTGAAAGAAAATAAAACATTCACCTGTCCAATATTATATATCAGGTTCCCATGGATGTTACAGTTGCTGAAGCGACACAACCACCTATAGTGTAGCAACTGCCATTGGAACAACAATTTGATTAAGTTTATGGTGCAATCTCGGCTCACTGCAACCTCCACCTTCTGGGTTCAAGCAGTTCTCTTGCCTCAGCCTCCTGTGTAGCTGCTATAGGCACACACTATCACACCTGGCTAATTATTTGTATTTCTTTTGTTTTTTTTTTTAATTTTTGAGATAGAGTCTCACTCTGTTGCCCAGGCTAGAGTGCAGTGGTGGGATCTTGGCTCACCACAAGCTCCGCCTCCTGGGTTCAAGTGCTTCTCCTGCTTCAGCCTCTCTAGTAGCTGGGACTGCAGGTGTATACCACATGCCTGGCTAATTTTGGTATTTTTAGTAGAGAAGGGTTTTCACTATGTTGGCCAGGCTGGTCTCGAACTCCTGACCTCGTGATCTGCCCACCTCAGCCTCCCAAAGTGCTGGGATTACAGGTGTGAGCCACAGCACCTGGCCTGTTTGTATTTCTTAGTAGTGACAGGGTTTCACCATGTTGCCCAGGCTGGTCTCCAACTTCTGACCTCAAGTGATCCACCCACCTCAGCTTCCCAAAGTGCTATGGCTGCAGGTGCATGTCACCATGCCGCGCCCTGGCTAATTTTTGTAGTTTTGTTAGAGACAGGGTTTTGCCATGTTGGCCAGCCTTGTCTGGAACTCCTGACCTCAAGTGATCCGCCCACTTCTGCCTCCCAAATCCTGGGATTACAGGCGTGAGCCAATGTGTCTGGCAAAAAATGAGATACTGCATGTTCTCATTCATATGTGGGAACTAAACAATGGGTAGGCATGAACATAAAGCTAGAAACCATTGACTCTGAGGGCTCCAAAAGGAAGGAGGAGGGAGGGAGGGAGCAGGTCAGAGGGTTGAAAAACTACCTATTGGATACTCTGTTCACTATTTGAGTGATGGGTTCGCTAGAAGCCCAAACCCCAGCATTGTGCAATTATACCCATGTGAGAAAGCTGTACATGTACCTCTCCTCATCTATGATTTTTAAACGTTTAAAAAAGCTTCAGTTTTAAATTGTAACCAGATATACATGAAAAGGATTACTATACTTGGACACCTTTACAGGTTTCTATGTTAGTTTTTTTGTATTAAAGCAGAAACCTGTTCCTCGACCCTTTGATTAATTGTATATCCTCTTTGTTGTACAAACATCCAAAATAGAAGGCCGTGACTCTTGGTTCTGTAACTGTGATTCTTCACTGCGGTCTTCTACAGCTTTGACAGAGTTAATGATCCCTAATATCTGCCATTCTCCAATTGTCCTGGGTGGCGAAATGGCTGCCATCCTAAACTTTTCACTGATATTTAGAGTTTTTGGAAACGTGTAGCACTTGTTATTGAAGAGTGGCTCCATTGGGGACTCCAGTAGATGTCCTGCAGGTTTTCTTGCAGTGCATACTAGAGTCTCCAGAATGAATAACCCTAGGAACTTGAGGAGCTAGCGTTTCCAGAATTTTGGAAGCCAAGGTACAAATATTGAAGAGTTCAGTCCTAGTTATAATCACCAGCAGAAGAGAAAATGTCTGTGCATCCAATTGCATTCAATCCACTTCTAATTGGCATCCCAGGTGAAGGCTAGACCCATATTGTGTTCTGTGGATTTCCAGGGTTTTTTCATTTTTAGTTTTTGTCAGTACATAGTAGGTGCATATATTTATGGATTACATGAGATACTTTGATAAAGCACACAATGTGTAATAATCATGTCAGGGTAAATAGGGTTTCCATCACCTCAACCATTTATCCTTTCTTTGTGTTACAAACAATCCAATTAAACTCTTTTAGTGATTTTAAAATATACAATAAATTAGTGACTGTGGGTCACCCTGTTGTGCTATCAAATGCTACATCTTATTCATTCTACTTAACTATATTTTTGTACCCACGAGCCATCCCCACTTCCCCCAATACCCGCATTGCTCTTCTCTGCATCAAGTAACCATCCTTCTATGCTCTATCTCCATGAGTTAAGTGGCTTTAATTTTTAGCTCCCACAAAGGAGTGAGAAAATGTGAAGTTTGTCTTTCTTTGCCTGGCTTATTTCACTTAACGTAATGACCTCCAGTCCCATCCATGTTGTTGCGAATGATGGGATCTCATACTTTTTAATGGCTGAATAGTAGTACTCCATTGTGTATATGTACCACGTTTTCTTTATCCATTCATCTGTTGGAAGACATTTAGGCTGCTTCCAAGTCTTAGTTACTACGAATAATGCTGCAACACACATGGGGGTACAGATACCTCTTCCATATACTAATTTCCTTTCTTTTCCAAGTTTTTATATGTACTTCATCAGCAGTGCTGTAGAAACTGCAGGTGGCAATCTAAGTCCTTAGAAAGAGAACATCACATTCAGGGAACTCTTGCCACTCTGATAGCCACATCTTTTTTAAGGTAAAAGTATGAGGTAAAGTAGTGATTGTTCTCTAGAAAAATCGACTGCCAGTCTACCCCTGAAGTATTTTGACCCTTTCCCACACAAATGCAAATTACAACATCAAAGTCATTTGATATGGCCAAAGGAGTCGGGATTCTTAGCGTCAAGCACCCCATCTTCAACGCTGCATTCTTCTTCAGGTACCTTAGGAAATGTCTGGGGTCGTTACCTGGAAACTCTTTGGGGTACTACCAACTAATGCTGAAAGGAAAGAACCTTGGTAGAATGGACAGCCACCCAGCCATTGCCTTGGACTGTGGCAGTTGGAGGTGGCTCTGGTGGCTGCCCTTATCTTGAGTCCTGGGGTGCCTGCCCAAAAGCTCTGGCACGCTAAATAATGGTGATTAGGCTGGCTGCAGTGGCTCATGCCTGTAGTTTAAGCTACTCAGGTGGATGAGGCAGGAGGATCACTTGAACCCACGACGTCGAGGTGGAGTGAGCCATGATTGCACCACTGCCATTCAGCCTTGGAGACAGAGGGAGAGCCTGTCTCAAAATAATAACAATATTAGTATAAATAGTGATGATTGCCTGGAAATAGAGATTTTAGGAGAACTCCAACCAGTAGCCCTCTGCAGTGGCTGATAGTTTGCTGGTATTCAGAGCTATCGGAGTTGTGATGATGTTTGTTTCAAGGCTACCGTGGAGCAACGGAGGAGCATGTGGGAATAGTGCAAGTTAAAACACCACAAAGCTTATGGTTTGTAGTGTGATTTAGCCATTTTTCTTGAATAAATAGTCTTCAGATTGTTGGAAGTCTATGGTTAATTCCCGGAATTCGAATAATCTTTATGTTGACAATATTTGACACTTTTTTTTAAATGAAGGAGTGTATTTTCACTGGTCTTTCCTCCATGATTCCAGTTGTCTTTTCCTATATGTTAAATTTTAACCTAACTATAAACCCAACAAATAATATTGTAATTAATTTATGTTCTCTCTCTTTTTTCCCTGTATGAAAACTAATATAGGTGGTGCCTGCATATCATTCACCTCTATTGGTAAACTAGCCCTGAGGTACTGTTTCTTCAAGCAGCTGGTTATAGTGTACTCCCCATGGGTATATAGGTACAGATTGAGAGAATGTATTAGTTTTATTGCCCTGTGACAAACTACACCAAACTTAATGGCTGAAAGCAACACCAAATTATTATATTTATTATCTCACAGCTCTGCAGTTCAGAAATCTGGGAGGTCTTGACTTTGTTCTCTACTTCAGATCTCAAAAGCCCAAAATCAAAATTTTGTGCGTCAGTGTTCTCATCTAAAACATAAGGGGTGGAATGCAATTCCAAATCCATTGAGATTATTGACAGAATCCAATTCCTTGCTGCTGCGCAGAACCGAAATCCTTGATTCTGGCAGGCTGTGAGCTTGGGCTCACTCTCAACTCATAAAGATGCTCATCAGGTGTTTTCATGTGGTCCCTTCCCTAACTTCAAGCCAGCATCAGCATGTCAAATTCTCCCCATTCTTCGTAACTATCTCATCCTCTTATGCTACCAGCTGGAGAAAAAGCTCTGCTTTTAAGGGCTCATGTGTGTAGGTTAGGCCAACCTAGAGAATTCCTCAATATTTAGACTAACAGATAAGTAACCTTAATTACATCTGCAAAATCGCTTTTGTCATGCTACGTAACATCCTAAGAGAGTGAAATTGATGGAGACCGGTTTATAATTCTCCCAATGGTAGATGGAGAAAGTTGTGTCCCAGGATTACGATCCATGAGGCATTTTGGTCACTTCATCATGGAACTTACTTTCGCCTTGAGGACCTGCTTGATCTTCTACATACCACTTCCATTTAATAATGGGGTGCTTCTATGCATATCCATTGCTGTAACTTGGTGGGTCAGAAAGCACCTAGGATAAGACAGGCTTCTCTAAGTAGCATTATAATTTGGCATCCATGATCAAGGGTCACTAATAAATCAAATATGTTTCAAAAGGGTCAGAATGATGTTTGTGTCTTCAAGAAATTCGTGTCAATTCAGAAGTGGGGTGCTGTAATCATTGAGAAATCTAGTAATTTCTCTTTCCCATATACTTTAACCTTCCTTAGTGAAGGGCTATGGGCCTTCTTAGAGTAAGAATGTGAGAAAGGGTAATGGTATAAACTTTTTAAAATTATACTTGAAGTTCTGGGGTTCTTGTGCAGAGCGTGCAGGTTTGTTACATAGGTATACACATGCCATGGTGGTTTGCTGCATCCATCACCTGTCATCTACATTAGATATTTCTCCCAATGCTATCCTTCTCTTATGCCCCCACCCTCTGCCATCGCTCCCCTAGCCCCCTACCCCCTGATAGGCCCTGGTGTGTGATATTTCCCTCCCTGTGTCCATGTGTCCTCGTTGTTCAACACCCACTTATGAGTGAGAACATGCGGTGTTCGGTTTTCTGTTCTTGTGTCAGTTTGCTGGGAATGATGGTTTCCAATTTTATCCATGTCCCTGCAATGAACATGAACTCATCCTTTTTATGGATGCATAGTATTCCATGGTGTATATGTGCCACATTTTCTTTATCCAGTCTATCATTGATGGGCATTTGGGTTGGTTCCAAGTCTTTGCCATTGTGAACATTGCCACAATAAACATACATGTGCACGTGTTGCTATAATAGAAAGATTTATAAAACTTTTTGAGTCTAGAAAGCTCCCTCCTCAAGAGGCCTTGTGTTTTGTGTTTTTTTTTTTTTTTGAGACGGAGTTTCGCTCTTGTTACCCAGGCTGGAGTGCATTGGTGCAATCTTGGCTCATTGCAACCTCCGCCTCCTGGGTTCAGGCAATTCTCCTGCCTCAGCCTCTTGAGTAGCTGGGATTACAGGCACGCGCCTCCATGCCCAGCTAATTTTTTGTATGTTTAGTAGAGACAGGGTTTCACCATGTTGACCTAGATGGTCTCGATCTCTTGACCTCGTGATCCACCTGCCTCAGCCTCCCAAAGTGCTGGGATTACAGGCTTGAGCCACCGCGCCCAGCCCAAGAGGCCTTGTCTTAATTCATGAGGTTTTAGGTCTATAAACTAGTCTAGTCTGCAAGTTGATTGAGGCACAACCCTTCAATCATCATGGGATTAAGGAGGGATATGTCTGAAATTCAGAAGATCCTACAGAGCACCTCTTAGTACTCCTGTGTCCAGCGATGAAAGTCAATGGAAACTACAACAGCCTAATTCAGTCAGGACTGCCTATGGCCATGAACCTCAAGAATGGAGGTTTGAGTCACCCCACTAGGAAAATGTCTGTCGCCAGGGAAGGTGCTTGCTGAGGAGAAAGGGAGTATGAAATGGGTAGTGGGAGGAGTGACTACATGACCACAGGCAGAAACAAGGTCTATCATAAGTCTTTGTTTCTGTTTTTGTTTCAGAGTAAAGAGTATCTTTTCCTTATTAATATTAATTCATTTGCATTATATTAATATGTGTCATATATGCTTTATTTTATATATGTGTGTGTATATGTATGTGTGTGTGTGTGTATATATATATATGCATATATATACTAAATAGTTTTGGTTTTGACCCACTTTCATCTCATCCCCTGATCTCCTAGCACAAGATGTGCTATTAAGTTAACTTTATTTTTCAGTATTTAAGGTACAGGACATTAAAGGCACAGTGTGAATTAGGTAGCAGAAATTTTAACAAGATTTAAGAATAATGTAGGACTTTAGCGTCCTACAGGTTGCAGGTGGGAGAGTTGTACCACGTTAGGGAGAATTGTGATTTGTTATTACCTCTATGTAGAGATTAAGAATGGCATAAGGAGATGTGCATGGATACCAAAGTGACAGGGGTATCACGTGCAATTTGTCAACTTGGCTAGGCAGAATTATATTAGCAACAATCCTCTTTCTGTGAAGCATCTGGTGTTCTCCGTTGAGGTTCTCTGAGCATTGTGCAGGGCAGTGGATGGGAAGCAGCAGCCCTTTGTAGCTCACACACATTGTTGCTACTCTCTTGATTCACCTTGTTTGTATGAAGCTGCAGCCAGACCTGCAATTTATCTTCCTCCTCATGGATGCTTTTTCACCTTCTCTATCTTCTGGGCCAGATGTATGTGTTTAGCTCTGTCACAAACAGCTCTTCCTGGCTTCTGCAAGACACCCTCGTCACCAAGATCAGAGGCAATAAAAGTGAACATGTATCTCCATCTGCCCTCATAATGTTCCAGATCATGTTTGTGGGTTTCAACCTGTTTGTTATGTCGCCATCCTCAGTAGAGATGACAAAAGCCTTATAGAGACGACGTTACCACCTTTCACAATTGCATAAGACCAATTCTTTTTAACAAATCAATCATCTGTGTATCTATCCACTGCCTTTATTAAACCTCATTGTATCACCTGCTTATAGAGTTGTGTAGTTTTACTTTATGCTGATAACTAGTACACACGGCCTGTCTTGAAATCCATTTTAAAAAATTTCGTTGCTGTTAAGGTCCATATTTCCTATTCAAGCATGAACAAATAGCACTGTTGACACTGAGTGCAGTTTTTAAGTCTAAATTATGTTCTTATCTTAATATTCTTAAATAAAATAGTACGATTTACTTTTCTATGGAGGAATAACAAAGCACAAGAAAGACAACTAAGCTGGGTGATGTGGTGGCTGATACTTGTAATCCCAGCACTTTGGGAGGCTGAGGCAGGAGGATTGCTCGAGCCCAGGAGTTAATTTAAACCGTTGTAAAACATGAAAGGAAAAAACACACAATATTTTGCTCTTTTTATGCTTTAAGAGCATAGAATGGTCTGGGCGCAGTGGCTCACCCTTATAATCCCAGCACTTTGGGAGGCTGAGATGGGCGGATCACTTGAGGCCAGGTTTCGAGACCAGCCTGGCCAACATGGAAAAACCCCATTTCTACTAAAAATACAAAAATTAGCAGCATGATGGTACACACCTGTAATCCAAGCTGCTTGTGACGCTGAGGCACGAGGATTGCTTGATCCGGGTGGAGGCAGAGGCTGCAGTGACTTGAGATCATGCTACCACACTCTAACCTGGGCAACAAAGCACAACTCTGTCTCAAAAAATAAAAAAGCATAAACTGTGCAAGTCATATCTAGAGACAACAGCCTTACAGGGACTGCTGCTGCAGCTCCAAATTATTGTATCAGGCCAATTCTATCTAAGAACTACCTTCATTATATAGATTGGATACACCCCACACACACAAATGCATATATATGGTGGGGGTTTTATATGTTTAATGTGTATAATGTGCATTATATGCATAAAGGGAGATTATAAAGTGTGTGTGTATATACCGATATCCCGCCAACATGCACACACATGGGTATAATGTATATTACATGTATAATGGGAAATTTCAAAGTGTGTGTATGTATTTTAAAGTGTGTGTGTTTGTGTGTGTAAGGAGAGATTTTAAAGTGTGTATATACACACACACACACTTTAAAATATCTCATTAGTTCTGCCTTTTTGTGGAAGGCTGGCTGATACAGATTTGAACATTGAGAGTGCTTCCAGAGGAAATCTTAATGGCACCTTCCTTGAATTCATTCTGGGTTTCCTGGAATGTGTCTTTATTCTGATTAAATTTAGAGGCTTTAATGATCCTGTTTTCAGTAGCAAAATGATCCCTGGTAGTACACGGTAAGAAATAGGAAAAGAATTACTCAAATGCACATCTTTAGAGTCCTATAATCAAGAGCCTATAAAAGACAAGTGTCTGGGTGGCTACATATATGTAGTCACCCTCCACCCTCATGACTTAATCACCTTGCAATGGTTCCACCTCCTCATAACATACATATATATTTGTCTGGTCTCCATCTCCTGGGCTCCAGCAATACTCCTGCCTCAGCCTCCCAAAGTGCTGAGATTACAGACGTGAGCCACTGGTCTTGGCCTAATCGTCTTACTTGTGCTTTATTATCTTAGAATAGTTTGGTCAAAGTAAGGAATATTAAGGGGTCGATCTCTTGTTTTTAACGTACTGTAGAACACAAAGAAGCTGTTAAAGTTTTTGCTCAAGATCTGAATGAAGGACCTGAAAACATCTATGACTGGCCTGAAAAAAACTGCTATCTCCTATAGTCACCCGGCCAATATTTGGGAAAATAAAATCCAAAGTCTACTCCTGCGAGTAGCTAAATTACAACACAAATTGAATTCGCAACATTTTCTGTTAATGTTAGGGCACTAATAGGGAGAAATCAGATACTGAAAACTGGAATAGAAACATAGAGGTTTTTGCCAATCAATCTGGGCACCTCGAACCATGTTTTAGTCGGTTAGGGCTGCCATAATAAAATACCATAGACTAGGTAGCTTATAAACAACAGAAATTGTATTTCTCACATTTCTAGAGGTTGGAAGTCTGAGATCAGGGTGCCAGCATGGTCAGGTTCTGGCGAGGGCACTCTATTCTCATGTATTAGGGCTCCACCCTCATGGCTTAAGCACCTTCCAGTGGCTCCACCTCCTCATAACATCACAATAGGAGTCAGGATTTCAACAAATGAATGTGGCGGGGGACACAAACATTCAGTCCATTGCAAATCCCTAAATTCCGCCAGTGTCTTTGCCAGCAGAAGCCGCCCTCCTGCTCCTCCTGCCTGAGGTTCTCCTTTGCCCAAAGTGCCTGGAAGTGTCTCACCTGAGATTGTTGCCTTGAAGGGCACTGCTGCTCCTCCTCTGGAGGTACCACCACCACCACCCTCCTTTGCTTCTTAACCTATACTTAAATTTAAGCTCCTGCTGGCGAACAGTGAGTTAAAAACTGAGCCCTGTCAGGAGGCATGATACTCACCAAAACAACTGTATAATTTTTCCAATACACAGTTTATCTAGTAGTCGGGGGTAAACGTGTGAAAACAGTTCTTAAGGCTGGGGTATGAAGTTGGACACCATATAATATTGGATGTGGCTTCAAATATTTGCGTGTAAGTTCTTCTGTGGATATATGCTTGTATTTCTCTTGGATATTTTGCTAGAAGTGGAATTTCCAGATCATCTGGAAATTTTGTTATTAAATCTTTGATGAAATGCCAGACTATTTTTCAAAGATGCTGCACCATTTTACATTCTCAGCAGCAACGGTGGAGGGTTCTAATTTCTCCACATCCTCTACAACACTTGTTGAGTACTTGTTAATAGTTACCCCAGTGAGGTGAAGTAGGATCTCCTTGTGGATTTGATTTCCATTTCTATAATGACTGAGGACATTGATGATCTATTCCTGTGTCTAGGGTTGTAGAAATGAGGCCCCAGTTTCTTTGCTGGGTGACAGCCAGGGGCCACTCTCAACTCCTAGGCTCTCCAGCATAGCCTCATCATGTATTCCTGCATCTTCAAAACAGTAAAGCCCAGTCAAAGCCTTCTTGTCCTTTGACTATCTTATGCTTCTTTTTGTGCTCTCTGGTAGAGAAATCTGTCTGCTTTTATTTGTTTTAGTTGGGGTATGGGTGGGGTGGCAGTGTTGTTCGTTCATTCGTTTGTTCCACAGGGTCTCACTCTGTCTCCCAGGTTGGAGTGCAGAGCCTCAGATTGCTGGGTTCAAGTGATCTTCTCGCCTCAGCCTCCCAAGTAGCTGGGACTACAGGCATGCACTGCGACACCCACCTAATTTTTAAAAAATTGTGTTTGGTGACAGGGTTTCACTATGTTGGCCAGGCTGGTCTCGAACTCCTGGACTCAAGAGGTCCACCCGCCCCACCCTCCCAAAGCACTGAGATTACAGGCATGAAACACTGTGCCCATCCTGTCTGCTTTTAAAGGACTCAACTGAGTGTGGCAAGCCTATCCACAGGGACAACTCAGGGATAACTGAGATAGGGATATGCCATCTGCAAAAGCCCATCCCAGCCATTCACTGCTGGAGTGGGCTCAGGCTGCGTGGCTGGGTCTTGCAGGCCCCTGGCTGTGGAGAGATGAGTGTGCCCAGGAAGCAAGGCAGCTCATGGCACAGGGAAAAAAACGGCCTGCGGTGGAGCTCAGGTAGGGCTTTTCCTGGGTCAGACCCGGGTGCTGAGGCAACACTGAGCCCTGGTGGCACCTAGTCTGAGCTGCAGCTACCAGGCGAGGATGTGGAACCCCAGTGCGGGGGACAGAGCTTGTGTTTAATTAACTGATAGCTGGCTCTGTGTGAATACCCCATCCGCCGTCTTCAGGTGTAAGCTAGGAATTCCTGCAGGGCAGCGTTGCACAGAAATGATGGCAGTAGGCAATTCTGTCCTGTTTGGGTTTTACATAGAATGTATCTAAGGTTTCTCCCCTAGGAATAATGCGTGCAGTGGATTTCTGATAGACCCACACCTAGTATCATACTGAATGATAGAGACCTTTCTTACATGTGTTTACGTTTTTTTCTCATGAATAGGTTGTTGCATTTTACCATGGTTTCTGCTTTAAAAGCGATGATGACATGCATTTCTTCTTTTTTTATTTATATGGTGTGCCAGACATCAACTTACTGGTTGTCAGCTACAAATTCACCCTATTGTTTTTGAGACAGGGTTTGGGTCTGTCGCCCAAGATGGAGTGCAGTGGGATGATCTCGCCTCACTGCAACCTCTGCCTCCTGGGTTCAAGTGATCCTCCCATGTTAACTTCCTGAGTAATTGGGGCCACAGCTGCGTGCCACCACGCCCACCTAATTTTTGTGTTTTCTTTTTCTTTTTGGTTGGCTGGTTGTTTTGTAAAGCCAGGATCTGGCTATGTTACCCAAGCGATTTCAACCCGCTGTATGAGAAAGTGGTTCTGCGTTCCTCTCCCTATGACGGCTGTGCGGTTGTTACTGAATGCCGCCTGTAGAGGGCGCCAGAGTAAGAGAAGGGGAGGGCTTCGCTGTCTGGTGCACGCGGTCCTGCTGAGCACAAGGCTTCACCTCGGGGCCCTGGCGCCCCCAGTTTCCCAGTGTTTGGCTGGCGCAGGGCATGCAGTGGCCGGCAGCTTCTCTTCCATCCCCTACTGGATCGGTGCTTCTGGTGAGACCCATGCGCATCACTCACAAGTGCCTTAGGGGGCACATTTCCCACAACTCCCAGAAGGCAGGTTTCTAGAAAGTTCCACCAGGGGGAGGCACCACAACGTCACTGCCATTTTGTGAGGTGCCGCCGCAGCTTCTCTGGCAAGGTCAGTCTTCAGAAAGTGTCTTTTCTGGGGTGCTCTCCATTGGGTGTGTGGTACGGGCTCCCTGGGTGATGTGGTTCCACTCTGGGGACACTGCCATGGCGCCTGTGTCAGTCATGGGGGAGTTTTCCCTGGCCACCTCGTTTCTGCTATGTGGTGGGGCCGGGCCTTTTCTTGGGGGCTTCCTTTCGGTAATATGAGGGACTTTTCCTGTTGAAATGATGTGAGCCCGGGGGTGGGGACCCTGCCTTGGTTACCTGTGTCAGCCTCAGGGGAGGCTGGTGTTTCTGCGGTCTCAGCCCTGAGTGGGTACTCTGTCTTGGGGACTCTGCGCTCAGGAGCTGGGTTGGGGTGGCTGTGCCCCAGACGTGTGATTGTCACCCTGTGGGGTCACTCTCAATCAGGGGCTTT
Organism: Callithrix jacchus; assembly: GCF_049354715.1. NCBI lineage: Eukaryota > Metazoa > Chordata > Mammalia > Primates > Cebidae > Callithrix > Callithrix jacchus. The sequence continues at coordinate 131,416,045 of NC_133524.1, read as the reverse complement.
ATCTCAGCACGTGAGGGACTCTTCTTTGGGTGTTGTTTTTGGCCGTGGGGTGCATTTGTCCTTGGTTGTTGCTCGCTCTCAACTAGGATGTGTTGGCTTTTCTGTGGATCTGTTTATCCCCAGTAGGGACGCTTGCCGGATGCTTTCTCTTGGTGCCGGGTTTTAAAATTATTATCTGTGGGTGCTGTCTCCCGGTGCCATGGGGGCAGGGGGGTGCTATCCCTTGGATTATCTAAGTCTATGGTGGGACTCGGGGAGCTCCGTGTCAGCCATGAGGGAGGCTACCTGACCTTGGGAGCTCTGCCTCACCCTGGGGTGGGGTGCTTTTCCTCCGTTGGTTGATTTCAGTCCTGAAGGACCTCTTATTTTGGGTTCTGTCTGACCTTTGGGCCACAGCCTTGGGTGTCTGTGTGGAAATCAGAGTTAAATATTCAGAAGTTCCAGCTGTGCCACATTGGCTCAATCCCTGTACAGTTAGTCTTTCTTTCTCTCTCTTTCTCTATTTCTTTCTTTCTTTCTCTCTCTCCCTCCTTTTTCCTTCTCTCTCTCTTTCTTTTCTTTTCTTTTTTTTTTTTTTTTTTTTTTTTTTGAGACGGAGTCTTACTCTGTCGCCCAGGCTGGGGTACAGTGGTGTGGTGTGATCTCTGCCCACTACAACTTCCAACTCCCGGGTTCAAGCGATTCCCCTGCCTCAGACTCTGGAGTAGCTGGGACTACAGGCGCAAGCCACCACACCTGGCTAATATTTTGTATTTCATAGAGACAGGGTTTCACCATGTTGGCCAGGATGGTCTTGATATCCTGACCTCGTGATCGGCCCACCTCGGCCTCCCAACATGCTGGGATTACAGGCCTGAGCCACCGCGCAGCCAGTTAGTCTTTCATTCCAGCCATTCTGATGGGTGTGCAGTGATCTCTCCTTATGTTTACACTTGCATTTCTCTGCTGATTAATGAGATTGAGCACTGTATTTTTTAAAAATACTTTTATTTCTTGATTTTTGTCTTTTGAGACGGGGTCTACCTCTTTCGCCCAGGCTGGAGTGCAGTGGCATGATCTCGGCTCACTGCAACCTCAACCTCCTGGGTTCAATCGATTCTATTTTCTCAGTCTCCCAAGTAGCTAGGACTACAAGTGCACGCCACCAAGCCCACCGAATCTTTGTATTTTTTGGTAGAGACAGGGTTTCGCCAAGTTGCCCAGGCTGGTCTGCAACTCCTGGGCTCAAGTGATTCGCCTACCTTAGCCTTCCAAAGTGTTGGGATTACAAGCCTGAGCCATGGCGCCCAGCTATTTATTGAGTTTTTGGGGAGTGCCTTTTTATGTGTTCATTGGCCATTTAGCTACGTCTTTTCAGAAGTTACTTCTCAGGTCTTTTTCCCCAAATTTTGTTGAGATGTTTGTATTTAAAAATGGATTTGTAGTTTACATATATTCTGGATTTCAGTTATAAACAGGCACATACGTGTGTATATATATATATATATATATATATATATATAAATACATATGCAATTTTCGTATCGTCTACAAATCTATTTTGCTTTCGGACTATCTCAAAAATGTGTTTTGGATGAACAGATTGTCTTAAATTTATTAATCAGCACATTATTTAGGGCTAGTCCTTTTTTTTTATTTTAAGAACATCTTTGCATCACTCAATGCCATGATGATAATATTCTAAGTATTCTTCTAGATCTGCCATTCATATCAAATAAATATTCATGGAATGGAGTAAAGTCAGAGTTCGGGTGTATTTGATGTGATTATTAAAGTCATATTAGAGTATGACTCTTATGAAGTGCATATTGAGCTTTCCCCCCCAAATTTTATTGGGATGTTGGTTTTTTAAAATTGATTTATGGTTCTGGATATGTTCTGGATCCCACTCAGTTGTTGTCCAATATATGTGTGTATACACATATACACACACATATACGTATATGCGTGTGTATATGTGTATACACGCATATACGTATATGTGTGTGTATGCACATATATGGTGTGTGTGTGAGGGTGTGTGTAATTAATATAAATTTATATGTATAACCTATACTATATACTATACAATATGTAATCTACAAATATACTTCGTTTTCTCATTGTCTTAATAGTGTCTTTTGAGGAATAGAAGTTTTCCATTTAATTATGTTTAATTAAACAATTCATTCTTTACGGCTAGTGTTTTTCTACCCTCATTAAAAACATCCTCGCCCATTCTATACTTGTCAAGATAATATCTTAAGTGTTTACTAGATTGTCTATCCATCTTCCATAATGTTTTGGAGTGGGATGAGGTAAGATTCAAGATTTGTATTTTCCCTGCATTTATGAAGTGCATTTATTATAAAGCACTGTCATTTCCACAGTGTTTTACAGGAGCTCTTCTGTGGTAAATCTGGCTGTTTTGTATTTCCAGATTGTGTCTGGCTTCTGTGTCCTCTTCCCTTGGTGTATTTGCCAGTCATTTCTCCAATATCACACTGTTTTAGTTACTCTATGAGAAATCTCATATTTAATAGGGTATATCTACCAGCATCATTCTATTTCTTTTTTTTTTTTTTTTTTTGGAGTTTTGCTCTTGTTGCCCAAGCTGGAGTGCAATGGTGTGATCTCGGCTCACTGCAACCTCTGATTAGATTTATTCCTATGCATTTGATGTTTTGGGTACTGTTTTTAATGACATTTGAAATTTTATATTCTAATTATTTGTTGCTATTAATTATAAAGAAATACCAGTCATTTTTATAATATCTAGTAACTTGACTAAATTTTCTCATTCACTGTAATGATTTTATTGTTTTACATTTTCTTATTTATTTATTTATTATACTTTAAGTTCTGGGGTACATGTGCGGATCGTGCAGGTTTGTTGCATAGGTATACACATGCCATGGTGGTATTTGTTGCATCCATTGCCACGTCATCTACATTAGATATTTCTCATAATGCTATCCCTCCCCAATCCCCCCCACCCTGCTATTCTTCCCCTAGCCCCCCACACCCTCAGGCCCCAGTATGTGATGTTCCCCTCCTTATGTCCATGTGTTCTCATTGTTCAACACCCACTTATGAGTGAGAACATGTGGTCTTTGGTTTTCTGTTTTTGTGTCACTTTGCTGAGAATGATGATCTCCAGTTTCATCCACGTTCCTGAAAAGGACATGAACTCATCCTTTTTTATGGCTGCATTGTATTCCATAGTGTGTATGTGCCACATTTTTTTTACCCAATCTATCATTGATAGGCATTTGAGTTGGTTCCAATTCTTTGCTATTGTGAACAGTGCCAGAATAAACATATGTGTGCATGTGTCTTTATAATAGTGATTTAAATCTTTTGGGTATATACACAGTAATGGGATTGCTGGGTCAAATGGTATTTCTATTTCTAGATGCTTAAGGAATTGTCACACTGTCTCCCACAATGGTGGAGTTAATTTACACTCTCACCAACAGTGTAAAAGCATTCCTATTTCTCCACATCCTCTCCAGCATCTGTTGTCTCCTGATTTTTTAATGATCGCCATTCTAACTGGCCTGAGATGGTATCTCAATGTGGTGTCTCTAATGACTGGTATGATGAGGTTTTTTTCATATGTTCGTTGGCTGCATATAAGTCTTCTTTTGAAAAGTGTCTGTTCATAACCTTTGCCCACTTTTTGATGGGGTTGTTTGGGTTTTTTCTTGTAAATGTTAAGTTCTCTTTAGGTTCTGGATATTAGCCCTTTGTCAGATGGGTAGATTGCAAAATTTTCTTCCCATTCTATTGGTTGCTGGTTCAGTCTATTGATAGTTTCTTTTGCTGTGCAGAAGCTCTTATGTTTAATTAGATCCCATTTGTCTAATTTGGCTTTTGTTGCCATTGCTTTTGGTGTTTTAATCATGAAGTCCTTGTCCATGCCTATGTCCTGAATGGTATTGCCTAGGTTTTTTTCTAGAGTTTTTATGGTGTTAGGCCTCATGTTTAAATCTTTAATCTATCTAGAGTTAATTTTTGTATAAGGTGTAAGGAAGGGATCCAGTTTCAACTTTCTGCATATGGCTAGCCAGTTTTCCTAACACCATTCATTAAATAGGGAAACGTTTCCCCATTGCTTGTTTCTGTCTGGTTTGTCAAAGATCAGATGGTTGTAGTTGTGTAGCATTGTTTCTGACCTCTGTTCTGTTCCATTGGTGTATATCTCTGTTTTGGTACCAGTACCATACTGTTTTAAGTACAGTAGCCTTGTAATATAGTTTGAAGTCAGGTAGCATGATGCCTCCAGTTTTTTGTTTTTTGCTTTTGTTTTTGCTTAGGATTGACTTAGCTATGTGGGCTCTTTTTTGGTTCCATATGAAGTTTAAGGTGGTTTTTTCCAATTCTGTAAAGAAAGTCATTGGTAGCTTGATGGGGATCACAGTGAATCTATACATTACTTTGGGCAGTATGATTCTTCCTAACCATGATCATGGAATGTTTCTCCATCTGTTTGTGTCCTCTCTTATTTCCTTGAGCAGTGGTTTGTAGTTCTTCTTGAAGAGGTCCATCACATCCCTTGTTAGTTGTATTCCTAGGTATTTTATTCTCTGTAGCAATTGTGAATGGGAGTTCACTCATGATTTGGCTCTCTGTTTGTCTATTATTGGTGTGTAGGAATGCTTGCGAATTTTGCACATTTATTTTGTATACTGAGACTGCTGAAGTTGCTTATCAGCTTAAGAAGATTTGGGGCTGAGACAATGGGTTTTCTAAATATACAATCATGTCATCTGCAAACAGGGACAATTTGACGTCCTCTCTTCCTATTTAAATACCCTTTATTTCTTTCTCTTGACTGACGGCCCTAGCCAGAACGTCCAATACTACATTGAATAGGAATGGTGAGAGAGGGCATTCTTGTCTTGTGCCAGTTTTCAAAGGGAATGCTTCCAGTTGTTGCCCATTCAGTATGATATTGGCTGTGGGTTTGTCATAAATAGCTCTTATTATTTTGAGATATGATACATCGATGTCTAGTTTATTGAGAATGTTTAGCATAAAGGGCTGTTGATTTTGTTGAAGGCCTTCTCTGCATCTATTGAGATAAGTATGTGGTTTTTGTCTTTGGTTCTGTTTATGTGATGGGTTAGATTTGCAGGTGTTGAACCAGCCTTGCATCCCTGGGATGAAGCCAACTTGATCATGATGGATAAGCTTTTTGATGTGCTGTTGGACTTGGTTTGCCAGTATTTTATTGAAGATTTTTGCATCGATATTCCTCATGGATATTGGCCTGAAATTTTCTTTTTTTAGTTGTATCACTGCCAGGTATTAATATCATGATGATGGTCTCAAAAAATTAGTTAGGGCGGATTCCCTCTTTTTATATTGTTTGGAATAGTTTCAGAAGGAATGATACCAGCTCCTCTTTGTACCTCTGGTAGAATTCGGCTGTGAACCCATCTGGCATGGACATAGTTTAGTTGGTAGGCTATTAATTGCAACCTCAACTTCAGACCTTGTTATTGGTCTATTCAGGAATTCAACTTCTTCCTAGTTTAGTGTTGGGAGGGTGTAAGTGTCCAGGAATCTAACCATTTCTTTTAGATTTAATGGTTTATGTGCATAGAGGTGTTTGTAGTAACCTATGATGGTAGTTTGTATTTCTGTGGGATAAGTGGTGATATCCCCTTTATCATTTTTTATTGAATCTATTTGAATCTTATCTCTTTTCTTTTTTATTAGTCTGGCTAGCCAACTGTCTATTTTGTTGATCTTTTCAAAAAACCAGCTCCTGGAGTCATTCATTTTTTGAAAGATTGTTTGTGTCTCTCTCCTTCAGTTCTGCTTTGATCTTAGTTGTTTCTTGCCTTCTGCTAGCTTTTGAATTTGTTTGATCTTGCTCCTCTAGTTCTTTTAATCGTGACGTTAGGGTGTTGATTTTATAACTTCCCTCACTTCTCTGGCGGGCATTTAGTGCTATAAATTGCCCTCTAGACACTGCTTTAAATGTGTTCCAGAGATTCTGGAATGTTCTGTCTTCTTTCTCATTGGCTTTGAAGAACATCTTTATTTCTTCCTTCATTTCATTATTTATCCAGTAGTCATTCAGGAGCAGGTTGTTTAGTTTCCATGTAGTTGTGCGGTTTTGAGTGAGTTTCTTAATCCTGAGTTCTAATTTGATTGCACTGTGGTCTGACAGACTGTTTGTTATGATTTCCATTCTTTTGCATTTACTGAGGAGTGTTTTACTTCCGATTATATGGTCAATTTTAGAATAAGTGCGATGATGTGCTGAGAAGAAAGTATATTCTGTGGTTTTGGGGTGGAGAGTTCTGTAGATGTCTATTAGGTCCGCTTAGTCCAGATCTGAGTTTAAGTCCTGGATATCCTTGTTAATTTTCCATCTCACCGATCCATCTAGTATTGACAGTGGTGTGTTAAGGTCTCCCACTCTTATTGTGTGGGAGTCTAAGTCTCTTTGTAGACCATCAAAACTTTCTTTATGTATCTGGGTGCTCCTGTATTGGGTGCATATATATTTAGGATAGTTAGCTCTTCTTGTTGCATTAATCCCTTTGCCATTATGTAATGCCCTTCTTTGTCTCCTTTGATCTTTGTCAGTTTAAAGTCTGTTTTATCAGAGACTAGGATTGCAACCCCTGGTTTGGTTTTGTTTTGTTTTGTTTTTTTGTTTTTTTTTTTTTTTTTTTTGCTCTCCAATGCTTGGTAAATCTTCCTCCATCTCTTTATTTTGAGCCTATGTGTGTCTTTGCACAAGAGATGGGTTTTCTGAATACAGCACACTGATGGGTGTGCTATTTATAAATAAGAGCTATTTATAACAAACCCACATTTTATCCAATTTTCCAGTCTGTGTCTTTTGATTGGGGCAGTTATTCCATTTACATTTAAGGTTAATAATGTTGTGTGTGAATTTGATCCTGCCATTTTGATGCTAGCTGGTTGTTTTGCCCAGTAGTTGACGCAGTTTCTTCACAGCATCAATGGTCTTTACAGTTTGGTATGCTTTTGCAATGGCTGGTACTGGTTGTTCCTTTCCACGTTTAGTGCTTCCTTCAGGAGCTCTTGTAGAGCAGGCCTGTTGGTGATGAAATCTTTCAGCATCTGCTTGTCCGTAAAGGATTTTATTTCTCCTTCGCTTATGAAGCTTAGTTTGGCTGGATATGAAATTCTGGGTTGAAAATGCTTTTCTTTTAGAATGCTGAATATTGGCCCCCACTGTCTTCTGGCCTATAGGGTTTCTGCTGAGAGATCTGCTGTGAGTGTGATGGGCTTCCCTTTGTGGGTAACCTGACCTTTCCTCTCTGGCTGCCCTTAGCATTTTTTCCTTCATTTCAACCCTGGTGAATCTGACGATCATGTGCCTTGGAGTTGCTCTTCTCGAGTAATACCTTTGTGGTGTTCTCTGTATTTCCTGTATTTGAATGTTGGCCTGCCTTGCTAGGCTGGGGAAGTTGTCCTGAAGAGTGTTTTCCAGCTTGGTTTTGTTCTCCCCATCACTTTCAGACACACTGATCAAACATAGATTTGGTCTTTTCACAGAATCCCATATTTCTTGCAGGCTTTGTTCATTTCTTTTCACTGTTTTTCTCTAATCTTGCCTTCTCACTTTATTTCATTGAGTTGATCTTCAATCTCTGGTATTCTTTCTTCTGCTTGATCGATTCGGCTATTGAAACTTGTATATGCTTCATGAAGTTCTCGTGCTGTGTTTTTCAGCTCTGTCATGTCGTTTATGTTCTTTTCAATGCTGGTTATTCTCGTTAGCATTTCATCTAACGTTTTGTCAAGATCCTTAGTTTCCTTACATTGGGTGAGAACATCCTCCTTTAGCTCAGAGAAGTTTGTTATTACCCACCTTCTGAAGCCTGCTTCTGTCAGTTCATCACACTCATTCTTTATCCAGTTTAGTTCCCTTGCTGGTGAGGGGTGGCGATCCCTTGGAGGAGAAGAGGCATTCTGGCTTTTGGTGATTTCAGCCTTTTTGTGCTGGATCCTTCCTATCTTTGTGGATTTATCTACCTTTGGTCTTTGAAGTTGGTGACTTTTGGCTGGAGCTTCTGAGTGGACGCCCTTTCTGTTTATGTTGAAGCTATTTCTTTCTGTTTGTTAGTTTTCCTTCTAACAGTCAGGCTCCTCTGCTACAGGTCTGCTGGAGTTTGCTGGAGGTCCACTCCAGACCCTGCTTGCCTGGGAGTCACCAGTGGGGTCTGCAGAACAGCAAAGATTGCTGCCTGTTCTGTCCTCTGGTAGCTTTGTCCCAAAAGGGTACCTGCCTGATGTCAGCCAGAGCTCTCTCGTATGACGTGACTCACAGGATACACGGGGGGTCAGGGAGCCACTTGAGGAGGCAGCCTGTCCCTTAACAGAGCTCAAGCACTGTGCTGAGGGATCCGTTGCTCCCTTCAGAGCTGCTGGGCAGGGATGTTTAAGTCTGCTGAATTTGAACCCACAACCGTCCCTTTTCCCAGGTGCTCTATCCCAGGAAGCTGGGAGCTTTGCAAGTCCCTGACAATCTGCCCTCTTTTGTTTTTTTCTGAGATGCCCTGCCCAGCAAGAAGGGAATCTGCTTGACAGTCTGCCTGCAGAGAGGCCTTGCTGAGCTGCCATGCTGGGCTCTGCCCAGCTGCTGTGTAAACTTCCTGGTGGCTTTGTTTACACAGCAATGTGGAACCTCTTACTGGAGCGTCAGCAATGGTGGGTGCCCCTCCCCCTACCAAGCTCGAACATCTCAGGTCAAACTCAGACTGCTGTGCTGGCTGCGAGAATTTCAAGCCAGTGGATTTTAGCTTGCTAGTGTTCGTAGGGGTGGGACCTGCTGAGCCAGCTCACTTGGCTCCCTGGTTCAGCACCCTTTTTCAGGGGGAATGAGCAGTTGTCTCTCGTTGGCGTTCCAGGTGCCACTTGACTAAAATGGCTGCCTAGTTTCATGTTGGAAACCTGGGCACTGGCATTGTAGGTGCCAGAGGGAATCTCCTGGTCTGTAGGTTGTATAGACTGTGGGAAAAGTGCAGTATCTGAGCCGGAGTACTGAAGTGTCCAGAAAAGTCCCTAATGGCTTCCTTTGGCTGGGAGAGAGAGTACTCTGGCCCCTTGTGCCTCTCAGGTGAGGCAATGCCCCACCCTGCTTCGGCTTACCCACCTTGGGCTGTTCCTACTGTCTAACCGGTCCCAATGAGATGAACTTGGTATCTCAGTTGGAAATGCACAGATCACTCATCTTCTGTCGCTCTCTCACTGGGAACTGCAGACTGGAGCTGTTCCTATTCATCCATCTTGGAGGACGTCTGGCCTGTTTGACATTTTCTATGTACAGAGCAATATCATCTGTGACTAATGATGGTTTTATTTCTTTCCAAATTTTAAACCTATTATATTTTCCGGATCCTACTCTCACTCACAATGTCCGTGAAGATAAGATGCAAAATGACCAACCGGTACCTGATAACGTCTTGTAAACAGTTCTACCTGGGATTATTAATATGGAAGCTGATAGTATTTCATCCATGAGTTACCAGGTATCTGTGTACATTTGCTTGTAAGTTGGATTGTCCTACTTTGTTTTCATATGTATGCATGGTGTCATCAAGGAAAGAAGGTAGTTTGGTTGTACTTTCTTTTGTGAGCTCAATTTGGGTGATCTCAGATCACCACCTGGCATATCTTCTCCTTATTTATGAAATAATTTCTTAGAATCTGAGCATCAGAGGGACATACCTGTGGGGTTGACATAATGCATGTACCTCACAGCTCAACCTTTTCATTTGATTTTCAGATGCTACAGTCACTCACAATATCTGTGAAGAGAAGATAAATAATGGCCATCCAGCACCTGATAACTTTTTGCCAACCATTACATGAGTGCTTATTAATCTGTCAGGAGCTGGCATTCCGCCCACGAGTACAAGGGATCAGTGTATGTTTCTTTACTCGTTGTTTCTACTTGGTTTCCGTATGCATGCAGTGTCATAAGTTGAAGAAGGTGGTTTTATTGTATTATCTTTTGTGAGCTCAATCTGAGGGGTCTCAGATCGCCACCTGGAATATCCTTCTGCTTTATGAGATAATGTCCTAAAAACTGAGCATGAGAGGCATACATACATGTTATTGACATAATGCACTTACCTCACAGCTTGACTTGTTGTTTTGGTTTCTAGACTCGACCGTCACTCACAATGTCCGTGAAGAGAAGATGGAAGATGGCCAACCAGCACCTAATAACATCTTGTCAGCTATTCTGCCAGGGCTTATTAATATGGCAGGAGCTGGTATTCCAGCCATGAGTGCCAGTGATCTCTGTATGTTCTCTTGTAAGTTGGATTGTCCTCCTTGGTTTCCATATGCATGCATAATGTCATGAAGAGGGGAAAGTGGTTTGTTTTATTATCTTTCGTGAGCTCAATTTAAGGGGTTTCAGGTTGCCACCTGGCATGTCCTCTTGCTTTGTGCTATAATTTCCTAGAAACTCAGCATCAGAGGGATATACCAGTGGGGTTGACATAATGCACTTTCCTCACAATGCAACCTGTTCATTAGATTTGCAGATGCTACCGTCACTCACAATGTCGGCGAAAAGACTTTAAAAACAGCCAGCCAGCACCGGATAACTTGCTGTCCACTGTTACACCAGGGCGTATTAATTTGGCAGGAGCTGGTATTCCGGCCATGAGTCCCAGGGATCTGTGTACATCTGTTTACTAGTTGTACTGTCCTACTTGGTTTCCATATGAATGCATACTGTCATAAGGGGAAGAAGGTGGTTTTGTTATATTGTCTTTCATGAGCTCAATTTGAGGTATCTCAGATCGTCACCTGGCATATCCTCTCCTGCTTTATGAAATAATTTCCTAGAAACATAACATCAGAGAGGTATACCTGCCGGGTTGACATAATGCACTTACCTCACAGCTCAACCTGTTCATTTGGTTTCCAGATGCTACCATCCCTCACAATGTCTGTGAAGAGAAGATACAAAAAGTCCAACCAGCACCTCATAACTTCTTGTCCACTGTTGCATCAGGGTGTATTAATATGGCAGGAGCTGGTATTTTCCAGCCATGAGTATCAGGGATCTGTACATGTTTTCTTATAAGTTGTACTGTCCTAGTTGATTTCCATATTCATGCATAGTGTCATCAAGGGAAGAAGGTGGTTTTGTGGTATTATCTTTTCTTGCCTGAATTTCAGGGTTCTCTGATTGCCACCTGGCATATCGTCCTGCTTTACGGGATAATTTTCTAGAAACTGAGCATCAGTGGGGTATACCTGTGGGGTTGTCATTATGCACTTAGCCTCATAGCTCGACCTCTTCATTTTGTTTCCAGACGCCACCAACAATCGTAATCTCCATGAGGAGAAGATGAAAAACCGCCCAGAAGCACCTGATAACTCCTTGTCAGTGGTTCCACCAGGGCGTAGTAATATGTCAGGAGCTTGTACTTCATCCAGGAGTACCAGGGATCTGTGTATGTTTGTGTATTGGTTGTACTGTCCTACCTGGTTTCCGTATGCATGCATAGTGTCCTGCAGGGAAGTAGGTGGTTTTGTTGTATTGCCTTTCTTGAGCTCAGTTTGAGGGGTCTCGGATAGCCACCTGGTTTATTCGCCTGCTTTATGAGGTAACTTCCTAGAAACTGAGCAGCAGAGGGATATACCTGTGGGGGTGACATAATGCACTTACCTCGCAGCTCAGCTTTTACATTTGGTTTCCAAATGCTACTGTCATTAACCATATCAAGGAGGAGGAGTTGGAATATGGCCAAACCCCTCCTGATGGCTTCCTGTCAGATTCTGCTCCACTAGAGAGTATAAATATGACAGGAGAGCATATGCCACCCAAACCATTAGATTCTTTCTCTTATAACTTCATTAGTCTCAGCAAAGATGAGCTGCTTTACAAAATTAATGCAATGAGTTTGTGGTAGGAACCCAAAACAACAATGTCTCTGCAGGTGACTCACCAGTCACAGCAATGTCTTCAATGGAAACTGCCAAATACGCCACAAATATCTCCTGCTATGGCAAAGAAATTTAATGATGATGTAAAATATCAATTAATGAAAGAAGTTCGAAGGTGTGGGCGAAGTAAGTAGTGCAAGAATGTCTATCAATGAAAGCCTGAGAAGTCTCTCATTCTATGATTTAGAACACAATTACGCTGCCTCTTGAGCTCATTGTTTGGCTGAATTGGATCTGTATATAATTTAGCATGGCTTCTCCTTAATTTCACTGAAAATTTCTAATACATCTGCTTAAGTGCTTTTTGTTAGTGTTCATGATAGTTTCCTTAGTAATATACAGAAGCTGTGATTTAAACATGCAAAACACAAACACTATGTAACATTGTAGCCCATTTAAAAATGTATACTGTGTTAGCGGATGCACTAAGGTTGAGGTCTATTTCATTTTTATAATTGTAGAAATAATAATTTTTAAAATATCTTCAGATTATGAAAGAATTTTCATTTTGCTTGAAGAAGAAGTACAAGGATCTCTGAAAGTCAAGAGACAATTTGTTGAATTTACCCTCAAGGAAGCAGCAAGGTAGGTGCAAAAGGAAACTCTTCTATTGTTTCAAGCACTTGTGCCCAAGTTGGGACAGGAGCAGGAACAAATCATGTCTTGTTCTTCCTAATCCCTGGCCCTCAGTCATAGTTCATGCTATTTCCACAGGCATGTAGGTTGATATTGTCTTATTCTAACACTTCCTTCTAATGCCTTGGAGCCTTCCAAATTTATCATAATCTGGGAGTGGGCATGGGCCCTCAGGTGACTCACTTCATATTTTTCTAGTTTGTATTTTTCCATAGGATGCATTTTCTATTTGCATGTAGATTGTAAGCTCTATTTTCTATCCACTACTACTTCTTACATATCATAGATGCTGTAGGTATCCTCTGGTTAACGGAATACCTCTTTAATTTCAGGTTTAAAAAAGTTGTGTGAATTCAGCCACTCAAGAAGGCGCTTAAAGAAATAGATTCCCACTGCCATCTCAGAAAAGTTAAGCACATGAGGAAAAAATAATTGCATTAGTGCAAAGACCAAGGAGAAACAAGGAGGTATGCTGTAGGGTGGAACAAGTTATTGCTGAAGCTCCCTGTAGTTTGAAGTGAAGAGAATTCCCTTCCAGAAGCTAAGAAAAATAAGTGGGAGCTTTTAAAGTTTCATAAATCTCTGATAGTAAAAGCTGTACTTTTGTTGTTTGTTTGTTCTTCCACCTGAGGAGGGGGATGAGTTAATAACTCACCAAGGTATGAAGTATTATAGTCCTGGTTTCTTCAGCAGCTCACATTGTTGTAGCCGGTATTTATAACTGTCTCTTTTTCACTGCTCATTTCCCATTCCCTTTGCCCTGAGATAGCATGTCAGCTGGTCATGGTGCTTGGCCTGGCAGGATGACTTAAACCTTCATTACTGAACAGTCTGGACCATTAGATACCCTGCCTGGATTGGGTTGCTGTAATTTTCCATTAAGTGTAATCAAAAAACATGGGAGGACTTAGAAGCTCTCTAGACACAACAGACACACCCTTTTTTAGCTCCTGGTGTAGTTCAATTAGTCCCCCTTTGATCGTCAGGTTCATCATCCCAAGCCAGTAGATGACCCCCTCCTTTGCCTCTAGATGGAAAGTGATGAAGAGACCAAGATGGCCAGCTGGCAGTATGAATCTCTTTTCAATGGAATCACTGTTGTGTCCCTTGGCACAAGCAATTCTTCCTTTGGAAATAAGACTTCTAGGTCAGCAGTGCCTAAATAGGAAGCATTTTTGCTAGTGGGTCACAGGGGTGAATAGAGAGTAGAGACACTCCCAGTTATACCCCTTGATTCTAGGACCCATGAATCCTGACTATGGGAGAGAAAGCAAAGTATGTTGGATGCATACATACAGCAGACATTGCTTCCTAAAAGTAATTTGTCAGACCTGCAAGGTACTGCCAACTGGCTAGCACTGTAACAGTTCCACAAGTCCATTCCACTGTCCTGTTGATCCGGTCGCTTTCGGATAATGGCGGAGACTTTGGGAGGCTGAGTTGGTGTTCAAGACCAGCGTGGGAAGCACAGTATCATCTCAAAAAAGAAAAAAAGATCATGGGGGGAGAGGAGAATATAAAAAATAAGACCAGTTATTCCAGTGATTTCCTGTGAAAACGGGCCCATTGCTGCACTAAATTTTCTGTGAAGTGACTGCCTTGTTTAGAGGTGATTCTGTGACAAATACCTTGATGGTATATAAGGTATTTTTCCAAGTGCACGAATGTTGATTTTCTCAAAGTACTGTTGGCAGGAAAGAAGATCCATATTCAGAATAACTGTCTTATTTGAGTAAGAACACAGCCCTGTCCCTTCCATAATGGAAATGGTCCAATGTAGGAAGGTCCTACCTGCCATCTGGTAGCTGACTGATCACCCTGGAGACAGGTGCCATATAAGAGGCTCAGTGTTGCTCTGTTTCTGGCAGGTTGTACACTAGCAGTCATACAACAATGGCTGTGTTGTATAATTTTGCTCCTTAGTTCAGCTAAAACTGAGTTCTTTTCACATGACCAGGAAAGATTCGGTTCGCGCACACATTGAAAGGTGTGAGCGGAATTGATTGGGTGAAAAGGAAAAAGACTCTCAGCAAAGTGAGAGGGAGTCCTATTAACAGGCTACCACCTCCCAGATTCATTCGGGGCCACCACATAGTCACCAAAGAGACCAGGCTCCCACCGCTACCCCTGCACAAGGCGCAACCTTCCTGTGGCTCCGCCCTGTTCTCCCAGTGGAAGTGTGGGCATTCTTAAGAAATAATCAGTTGGGAAAGGGTGAACAAGCAGTGCCAGTTCTTCCTCTCAGTCGCGGGTTTCATTTGGGACGGGCAGTCCGATTTTTCAACCTTCGGGCCACTTTGGGCTTGATGGCGGGATTTCACTAGGGACCCTTGGCTGTTTCATGTCTCTATCAACTGTAGACAGGTTGGCCTTGGTGAGTGGAAGTCGGTGCTACTGAAGCATAATCTCTATGCCTGTCACCTGGACCACTCTGTGAGCCTGTGTGGTTATGACACAAGTGTTAGAGAAAGAGGCTAATTAATATCTCGATGATAGGTATCTTATCCATCAGATTATTGCAATTCTGCTCTGCTGAGGTTACCCTTTGGTGAGAACTCTCATGAGACTCAAATATCTTCACATTGAATGTCCACTCGGACAGGTCTGTCCACATATTTTTCCCCAGACCTCCTTGTCACAGATTTTCAATCATGTGTCCTCAAAGTCCCTAATCATTCGGCCAATAAATGAGACACAGCCTGTACAAGGATACACACTTAAAAGTCTGGCCATCTCTCCTCCACACAGGAGCAATGCTCAAAGTTCTTTCCTCTGGGAGGATTTCCCTTCTCCACTGTCCTTCAGGGCTATCCCAGTTGGTCCTGTCGTAATGCGGCTGCCCACTTCTGGCTTGCGTGGTTGACAGGCATTATGAACGGACTGAATATGTGTGACCTCTGAGAATTCATACGACGAAACCCTAAATCCCAATGGGATGATATTTGGAGGTAGACTGTTTGGGAGGTCATTAGGTTTAGATGTGGTCATGATGGCTGGGTCCCTATGATGAGATTAATGCCCTTCTGATTAGAGAAAAGAGAATTTGTTCTTCCATGCCTCTTCAAAATGTAAGGATATAGCAAAGTGGCTGACTACAAGCCAGGAAGAGGACCCCCACCAGAATTTGAGCACGCTGGCATCCTGATCTTGGACTTCTAACCTCCAGAACGATGAGAAAGAAATGCCTGGTGATGAAGCCACCCAGTCTGTGGTATTCTGTGATAGCAGCTGGAGCTGACTGAGACAGCTGTAGTCTGATTCCCCAGATTCCCATCTCCTGAATACTCCATCAAGCACTAATCCTAATACTGCTGTGGTGGGATTTTGCTGGAGAATTAAGGTCTCAAGTCAGTTAACATTGAGACATGAGTGTGGTGTGGCTGGGCCAGACCTGGCAGCGGAATGCTTGAAAAGCGGAGCATTTTCCTCAAGCAGGAGCAGAAGAAGAGCTAAGAGAGTCAAAGCACAAGAAGGATGTGACACAGCAGGCCTTCTTTGAGGATAAAGCAGTGCTCCCGAGAAGGTATAGGTGGCTCTAAGCGTTTAAAGCAGTCCCTGGATGACAGCCAACCAAAACATGGGAACCACACTCCTACCACCTTAAGGAACTAGATCTAAATGAGCAATAACCTGAATAAGCTCGGAAGTGGATTATTCCACAGTCTCCACATTAGCACCCAGCCGGCCCATTTAGAGTTGGCCTTGGGAGAGACTCAGCAGAGAGGCCGGTTGAGCCTTCCTGGTCTTGACTTGCAGATCTGTGGATAATACACGTGTGTTATTTTAGGCCTCTTAATGTTCTTCTAAAGCTGTTTCCTGCTGAGTGGGGCATTCTCCCTGCCTAGCCTGGGCCCTAACGTCTCTTCCTGCCTGATCCTACGGGGTGGGAACCACCTGTTTCACTGGACTGGTGGGGAAGACATGAGATAGCTCATTAGCAACCCAAGGTTGAAAGCCTTGCAAAACCATCATAAGGACCTGGAGAAGCTGTAAGCAAGAGAGTAAGAAATCAGCGTTTTAAACACACTGGGACTAAAAGTCAAAGCTAAAAGTAAGTTAACGACTGGCAGTGTTAAAGGGAGCAGAGCAGACAATAGCTAATTCTTCCAGTTCCCATGGAAGTTCCTAAAGTGTTCATTTCGTTTGCCTGGCTGATGACATTTCTGATACTTTCTTGGGCTAAACCAGACTGATGTAAAAAGAGCATTCATCTTTCACATGCAAACGTGTGTCTTTGACCAGCTGTGAGAAGACTGAAGGCTTTTCGGTTTTGTCGGACTATAATGGCTAGGGAGTCCAGCTGCTGTTGAAGTGTAGGGAGGCCCTCTGCCGTTCGTGGGAGGGCCACCGTCATCACAAACGGGTTATGCTGGATGTTGAGGCTCTACCTCCCGTAGCTGACCATGATAATCCCCATAGAGAGGGCAGTAGTAAACTTAAGGGAATACAGGGTCTTGCTGGGAGCTGAATCTTGCTATGCTGGTACACGGGGAAAGGGAGAGACGTGTTAGCCCATGTGAAAGTTAGATAAGGGAAACGTAAGTGATAGAGCATCGCCCCTTCCACAGTGGGTAATTGTAGATATCCTGAAGATCCTCAAACCCCCAAAATTTGTTTGATGCTGAAATTTCTGCTGCAAAAGTATTTGCATTAAAGGGGTGAAAGCAGTGGAGGGCAGATAAAAGGGGTCTCCCTTTTTCTGGCCTATAATTGAAAGTTTCTGTGCCGCTAAGTCGGCAGTGGTTACTGGACCCGTTAATGAATGGTAGAGTTCGGTGGCGGCATTAGTAAGATCTTTCAATGGACTTCCCCTTTTAGGGTTGGACCACAGGCAGAGTTATCTTTAGACAGGCTATGTTGACAGTCCCTGGGGGATACGTTGAGATGCGGCGAACAAGGGCTTTTGATGCAAGGATGGCCTCAGCAAAACCTAGAGGTTGTAGCTTTGTTGACAGGAAATAGAGGTGGTGCCAGTCCAGGGACATCATAGAGCAAAAAAATTAGTTTCCTGGGTGAGGTGTCCACTTATTAGTTTAGTTCCTGCAGATGCATTGACTCAGATAGGTGACCCGGTGACAAAGTTTCACCTACACTGTCTGTCCTGGAGTTCTACGAAAGTGGCAGCACTGGCATGATTACTGTAAAGGCAGAAGGGGAACTGCTCTGGATAAAAGGTATGTAGGAAAGCACATTTTCCTTTTGGGACATTTGAACTACTGTCGATAATTAAGAGGAGGAACTTAAGGAACCCATGACTTGATGCAATAAAATCCCTTGGTATTGACTGTTGGGCCTGACATCCCCATTCTTTGGTCCAGTGAGTTTGCCCCTGGAGATGTGCTGGGATGCCAGGCCAGTCTTCTAAGGATCCACGTCTGGCATATCCCCAGTTTTGGTAGTTACGCAAAGTCAACAAGGTTAACTTTGGGGTTTGTTTTTTTGTAATAGATGCTTGTTTTAGTACATTCCTCAATGTTGTTCAGTACCGTGACCCATTGACAAGTGACTGAAACCCTGTTAGCATGGATTGGGCCCAGAAAAAAGAGAAAATTCTCTCATCCTACACCGGTGGTCTCATGTGTAATTCCCTGTGAGCAGTAGACTAGATAATAAAAAACATCATAACTGATTTTCATTTGTTACTTCCGAATATGCAGGCACCACATGTATTAGTTTGTTACTGCGGCAAAAGAAATCATCCCCCATTTAGCGGCTTAGAACAATGCAAATATATAAGCAGTTCTGTAGATCAGAAATCCAGGCAGTCTGGATATGATTCTCTGCTTAGGGTCTCACAAAATCAAAGTTAAGGTATCAACCAGGCTGGTTACTAATTGAAGACTCAGAGAGAAACTGTTTTCAAGCTCATTTGGGTTACTGGCAGGTCTAACTTCTTAAAGTTGTAGAACTGAGGTAGCCATATACCTGTGGTCTTCGCCAAGGCCACAATAAGCTACTTGACCCACATCCATACATCCTTAGCTGCACCCCGCTATCTTTTAAGCAGTTATGGTGCATCATGACTATGGTGGCTGAGATAGAGGTTTTTCATGGGCTTGGCAACATGAACTTTCATTTACCAGGTCCATCTCACTACAATAACTGCTGACTATTCCACCTGCTAGCTGCAGAGACCAGCGCTGATTCCCCAGTATGGCACCATGTCCCAGACTGGTCAGTCAGCTTCCAGGTGGCACGGTGATTACTTTGGTCAGCTTCCACAGGTAAAGGGGCATCACTTTGATCTTCCTCAAATAGACTCTTCTTCTGCATAAGGATTTTCATTCCTACCCACGGCGCTTCAAGAAAACCAACACTGTGGTATTAGGAAAGGCTGTAACGAAAGGCTGTATCAACTATCGTGGTATCCCATACTGCACCAGTTTTAAACATGCAACTCACTTTACAGGAAATGAATATGGCAATGAGATCATACTAATGCATTACCCGAGTCTCCTGATGTTCTTCCCCATGCTGAAATGGTTGGCTCAATAGTACAGTGCAATGATCTTTTAAAACCTGAGTGGTAGAAATGCCTTCCCGGCAGTGCATTTGGGGCTTGGCTGACAGTCTAGGAGGTGGCAATGCTGTATCGCAGCATCAAGTATATGGAACTATTTTTCCTATAGCTACATCTATGTCCTCAAGAATGAAGGAGGCAATATGCAGGCCTCTCTCACTGTTACTCCTGGGTATCTAGTAGCAAAATTTTGCTTCTTGTGCTGCAAAACGAAACTTTGATATCAAGAAGCAATCTTTTGGCTCTGCAGCACTAGAGGTCTTAGTTACGAATTGAGAAATTTTTTCAACAGGGGAACCAAAAATGATTCCATTGAAATGGAAGTTGTGTCTACAAGCTGACCACTTTGAACTCTTCATTCATCTGAACTAAGAGGCTGGCTTGAGGGGATCCACTACTGGCTCGGCTGATGGAAAGTAAAAAACAAAAACAAACAAACAAAAAACAAGGATATTGGGTTCCTACTACACCAGGGGCTAAGGAACACTATGCCTGACATATCTAGAGAGCTTCTTAGTACTCCTGTGTTTTATGATCAGAGTCAATGAAAAATTACAGCAACCCCATCTAGGCAGGACATCTAATGGTTCAGACTGTTCCGTAATGAAGGTTTGAGTCATCATGCCAGACTGAGCACCATGAGTAGCTGACATGGCATCGCAAGGCAAAGGGAATGAGAAATGGGGAGTGAAAGAAGGCAGTTATAAATGCCAGCTACAACAATGTGGGCTGCTGCAGAAACCACGACTGTAATAGTATTTACCTGATGGGTTAATCATGTCTGCCAGCACAGGTGGGAAAATCAACCAACCAACAAATAAGTTATCCTTTCAAATGAAATGCTTAGGGAAAAAGACCAACGTTTACTGACAGAAATTTCTTAGCCTCTGGGAGGCCATTTTATTCACTAACACATGCTAGGAGGCCTCAGCCATATCCTGCTCGATTGTAGGAAACAGCAATTTGATCCTCTTTTCTCCTCAATCATTAAAGAGATTATGCATTTAGGGTCTGATGTTCCTTCTTGGACAAGTAGCCAGATGTCATTTCTTCCAGTCTCTTTTCAAGGTGCGGAATTAAGTCTCCTCTCATATACCTGAAAAGAAAGAGACGTGTCATTAACCAAAAGAGAGCCAAAGAACCTATGCTGTAGGAAGCACTGTGGGAGATAGAAGGATGAAGTAACAGTCAGCATGGAGACAGAAATGCACCTGCATGGTAAGGGGTAGTCTAGCCAGGCAATAACAAATGCTGGCGAGGGTGTGAAGAAAAGGGAAGCTTCATACACTCTTGTTGAGAATATAATTTACTATGACAACTATAAAGAACAGTTTGGAGGTTCCTCGAAAACCTGAAAATGGAGCAATCATATGATCCAGTAATCCCACTGCTGGGTATAATCCCAGGAGAAAGGAAGTCAGTACACCGCAGAGATATCTGCACTCCCGTGTTGGTTGCAGCTCCGTCCACAGTAGCCAAGCTTTGGAAGCAACCTAAGTGTCCACCAACTGCTGAATGGGTAAGGAAAACGCGGTACATATACACAAAGGAGTGCTCTTCGGCCATAGAAAAGAATGAGATTCAGTCTTGTGCAACAACATGGATGGAACTGAAGGTCATTATGTTAAGTGGAATAAGCCAGGCACAAAAAGACAAACTTCGCCTGTTCTCACTTATTGGTGGGAGCAAAAATCTTAAACAACTGAAGTACTGGAGATAGAGAGTGGAACGGATGACTGCCAGAGGCTGGGAAGGTTAGTGGGGGTGGGGGGAAGTGCAGATGATTAATACGTACAAATCTATCTGATAGCATGACAGGGTGACTACAGTCAGTAATAATATAATTGTACATTAAAAATAGCAAGAGTATAATTAGTTTATCTGTAACACAAAAGATAAATACTTGAGGTGATAGATGCCCCATTTACCTTGATGTGTTTATTACACATTGTTGTCTGTATCACAATATCTCATATACCCCAGATGTACCACAAACCACAAACATTCCTTGTGGTGGTGAAATTTCTGCTGCAAAATATTTTGCATTACTCTGGTGAAAGCAGTGGAGGGTCTATAAAAGGGGTCTCCTGTTTTGTGGCCTGTAAGTGAAAGGTTATGTGCAGCCAAGTTGGTAGTGGTTACTGGGTCCAAAAATGAATGCTGGAGTTGGGCAGTGGCATTAATAAGTTCTTTAATTAAAGCTCCTCCTTTAGGGTTTGACCACAAGGCATAGTTATCTTTTGATAGGATATGTTGACAGTCCCTGGGACATATATTAAGATCAGGTGAATAAGGGGTTTCTGTGAGAGGATGGCCTCAGCGAAATCTAGAGGTTGTAGCTTTATTGATAGGAAATAGAGCAAAGAACTGGTTTCCTGGGTGAGGTGTCCACTTATTAGTTTAGTTCCTGCAGAGGTATTGACGCAGATAGGTGACCCAGCGACAAAGTATCAGCTACACTGTCTCTCTTGGAATTCCATGAAAGTGACAGCACTGGCATAATTATTGTAAAGGCAGAAAGGGAATTGCTGTGAATAAAAGTTATGTAAGAAAGCATTTTTTTTTTTTCTGTTTGGGACATTTGAACTGCTGTTGATAAGGAACTCAGGACCTGACCGAATAAAATCCCTTTGCATTGACCGTCGGGCCTGACATCCCCATTCTTTGGCCCAGTGAGTCTGTCCCTGGAGATGTGCTGGGATGCCAGGCCAGTCTTCTAAGGGCCCAGGTCTGGCATATCCCCAACTTTTGGTAGTGAACCAAAGTCAACAAGGTTAAGTTTATTTTTTCAAAATTTTATTTTTGACATGCAATTCTGCTCTTGTTGCCAAGGCTGGAGTGCAGTGGTATAATCTCACCTCACTGCAACCTCTGCCTCCTGGGTTCAAGTGATTCTCCTACCTCAGCCTCTGACGTGGCTGGGATTACAGGCATGCACCACCACGCCTGGCTGATTTTGTGTTTTTAATCGAGACGGCGTTTCACCATGTTGGTCAGGCTGGTTTCAAAACTCCTGACCTCCGGTGATCCACCTGCCTCAGTCTCCCCAAGTGCTGGGATTATGGGCCGAGCCACTGCGCCCAGGGGTGAGTTGTTTAATAGACGAACACTGTGGTTAATTACTTCCCCAGCAGACAGGCCACTATCTCTAAAAGCCATTAGAGTATGGCAGGCAGTGCTAAGAAAACAAAGATGAGATGTTGCTTGTCTTCCAGATTGGCTTTATCTGGAATTGTGTTCTTGAACAGAAGCTTTAGAGCCTCTATGGGCTGGCAGGTGTCATTAGTAGCTTCCTCTGGTTCCCGTAAATGTGTACTGCAACCTTTAATTCTGGCCATGTGAACCCTATTGGCTATTCCTTGCAGCTTGACCGCCATCGGGGTGGTTAGTAGTACTTACTAGGGCCCCTGTCATTTTAAAAGAAGTAAAAATCAAACAAACGAAGAAAGAAAAGTTGATCTGCCTGGGAGCCTTCCTTCCAAGTTTTCAATAGAACCCCGTCTCCAGGTATGATCGTGGGGATGCCTTCCACTTGTCCACATGAGGGCAGCACCGCATCGCTATATTCCTGGATAGCCTGCTGTATAGGGCTTAGATTTTTTTCCTAAGACAGCAGTTTTGTTTGTTTGTTTGTTTGTTTGTTTGTTTGTTTGTTTGTTTTTAGGCAGCAGAGTGTCATTCTGTCGCCCAGGCGGGAGTGCAGTGGTCCAGTCTCGGCTCACTGCAACCTTCGCCTCTCGGGTTCAAGCAACTCTCCTGGCTCAGCCACCCAAGTAGCTGGGATTAAAGGCCCACGCCTCCATGCCTGGGTCATTTTTGTATTTTGGGGGTTTCGCCATGTTGGCGAGGCTGGTCCGGAACCACTGACCTCCAGTGATCTGCCCACCTCGGTCTCCCAAAGTGACGAGAGTGC
Organism: Callithrix jacchus; assembly: GCF_049354715.1. Classification (NCBI taxonomy): domain Eukaryota; kingdom Metazoa; phylum Chordata; class Mammalia; order Primates; family Cebidae; genus Callithrix; species Callithrix jacchus. Next base: position 131,393,033 of record NC_133524.1, on the reverse strand, counting down.
AGCTGTGAATCACCGCGCCTGAGCCCTGGCTTAGATTTTGAATATATTGTGTATTAGACTGGGTTTCTGGTTTGGTTAACAGGTCTAAGGTCAGGAAGGGTCTCCCAGAAGTCTTTTCAAATGGACCAAGTTTTCTCTTTTCCTTGGGTGCCACTCGTATTCTCATGAGGGCTATAGGCAACAGAGTGTACCGAGGTCCAGAAGTTCCCTGGCACGGTTTCGCCAGGGTCTGCCTTAAAGTTTGATTAGTCCTATTAACCTTGCGTGAGGAGTGTGGCCTCCATGAGGAGTGGAGATGAAGTTTAATTTCCAAAGCTTGTGCTGTCTCTTGGGTCACAGTTACAAGAAAACAGGGCCCTCCGTCGCTCTGGAAGGAGCAGGGGAGGCCAAATCCTGTTATGAACTCTCGGCAGTGCCTTGGCCACTCCTGTAGCTTTCTCTGTTCTGGTGGGGAAAGCTTCTACCCATTCAGTAAAGGCGTCTACAGAAACTAAAAGGTATTTTAAAACCTGGAAGGAGGGCCTTTGGGTGCAGTGAATTTGCCAGTCCTCACCAGAATAGGTTCCTCACCAATGGACTGAGGTCAATAGAGGAGGGGACCTTTATTGAGGTTAATAGAGGAGGGGACCTGTTTTGTCTGCCCACATGGCAATTTTGAGAGCAAAGTTCACAGGCCGGAGTCACCTTCTTATTGTGGTTGCCAGGCCTTTACCTGTTAGCACATGGTCCATCCAGGTGGTCATAGCGTCCTGCCCCACATGGAGGGAATTATGTACATTTCTAACAATTTTTCATGGGTGGCATTAGCAAGAGCTGCAAATCTATGAGCCTCCAACCCTCAGGATTCAGGGTCTTCTGATTTTCTTGAGCCCATGCTTGTTTTCTATACTATAGGATCTATTTATATCAGAAGAATGGAGCCAAGCCTGGTAACTCGCATTTGTACATTTCACCACTTTGGGAGGCTAAGGTCGGCCGCTCACTTGTGGTCAGGAGCCCAAGACCAGCCTGGCCGATGTGGCGAAACCCCGTCTTTACTGAAAATACAAAAATTAGACAGGTGTGGTGGCATGAGCCTGTAATACCAGCTACTCCGGAGGCTGAGGCAGGAGAATTGCTTGAGTGAGAGAGGTACAGATTGCAGTGAGCTAAGAGTGCGCCACTGTACTCCAGCCTAAGCCACAGAGCAAGACTCCATCTCAAAAAAAATAAAAATAAAAAAATAAGAAATAAAGGGAATGGGCAGAGAGGAAGAAGGCCAGCTGGGCTACAGCTTCCGTGGCTGACCTCCTAACTTCCCTGCCAGCCCTTCCATTGCCCAGTGTGACCGAGGAGTTTCTAAAACTAGCTGCACTTGATGGGGGATGAGGACCTCTAAGGTGTGTCTAAAAGTCAGCTTTAGGGCTTCCTCCACTAGAATGGCAGTGGCTGCGATTGTCCTAGGGCAACCAGGCTATCCACAGGCCATGAAGTCCATGTGCTTTGAAACGTAGCCAACTGGATCAGGTGGTTCTCCCAGTTTTTGGTGAGGAGGTCCTGTTTCTCTGCCCCATATAAGGTGCCTGGATGTTCCAAGTCGGGAATTTCCAGGGCAGGAACCTCAATAAGGGCCTTTGGTCATGTCTTGAAATGCCCTCGTTCGTTCTTCTTCCCGTTGTAAGATCGGTGTCGGGCCCTTTAGTGATCTCAGAGCGAGGATGAGCCGTTAGTCCAAATCCAGGAATCAGGATTCTACAGGACCATACATTGCGAGCAAAGTTCTGCGTTGTCTCTTGGTTTGGGAGCTAGGCAACTCTAGTGTGGAATGTTTGCTTTTTCCTGAGAGCCGCCTTATCCCAGGGATTATAATATACCCTCAGTAAGTTACTCTTTGTTTGGTTAATTGTGCCCTGTTATTTGAAACTTTATATCTGCTTGTTCCAAGAAAATGTAAGACTGTGATGGTATTCTTGTCAGATGTTTCCTCAGCAGGGCTACACATTAAGATGGTATCTGCATAGTGTAGGACAGTGCCTTCCCTAAGCGGTAACTTTCAAAGATCTTTGCCTCGGGCTAGTGCAAACAGATGAGGGCTATCTTGAAAGCCCAGGAGCTATAACGCCCCGGTGTACTGTGCGTGTTCCGTGTATTTGGATCTGTCCACTCAAAGGCAAATAGAAACTGAAAGGACAGGTGCACTGGGATAAAAAGAATACGACATCTTTAATGTCTAGTACACTAAACCATTGGCAATGTCCCGGAATTTGGTTCACAAGGTATAAGAGTTCTCTGCTAAGGGATGAAGAGGGTTCCTGCCTCGTTTATGATTCTCAAGTTTTGTGCCGGTTAATATTCCCCATTTGGTTTTGTGACTGGTAGAATGGGAGTATTACAAGGAGATTATCAGGACGCTTGTAGCCATGCTGTAAGAATCTAGAAATTTAGGGCTCCAATCCTTTCTTTGCTTCTAACATTAGGGAATATTTCTTTTTGTTGGGGTACCTATTGGGGTCCTATAGTTTAATGACCACAGGTTGAGCCCAAAGGGCTCTTGTGAGCACCCTGTCGTTCCAGATGCAGGGTTTACTCGTTCTGAGACTGACAGACATAGAGAGGTGATCTGTTGGCCCTACAGTGAGGACCGTTTGGGAGGGACTAGTGCCTTTGAGTGGTATGATAGCCTCTATGTTATTTAATAATTCTCTGCCTAAGAGCAGGGCAGGACACTCAGGCATAAGTAAGAAAGAGTGTGCCATCAACTGATGTCTATACTGACATGTGAGTAAGGCATTAAAATAGTAAGAACGGGGTAGATTATTGACCCCAGTTATAGTACAACCTTTGGAGGTAAGTGGCCCAGCATGAGAAGTTAATACACAGTAGGAGGCCAGATTATCTTTTAAAAAATCTGTGTTCTTACCTGCCACATCAAGGGTCAACCAGGGTTCCAGATTGGGGACTGGAATGCTCCCTTCAGTGGGGGCTGTCTGGATCCCTGGGCCCCCTCAGTCTTGACTTAGTGCCATCTCGAGGGAGGATGCCCACTTTCCCCTTCGGGACGAAGGGAAATCCGTTCCCCAGTGGCTGTCTTGTTTACAGACTGGGCATGGCCCAGGGGCAGCTGTGTGCACTTTCTGTCCTGGTGCTCTGATTGCTTGGATTGAAGGCAGGCTCCTTGATGGCTGTTACCCTGTTGGTGATCGGTTTCCAAGCTTTGAGGTTCCTGGGGATGACTTGGAGGTTGCAGGTCACTACTGACAGAAAGAGCTATCATTTTAGCCTGGGCCTCATCTCACCTGTTCTTGCACCGGACTCTGCCTTCCTCCTCAGCCAGATTCCTATTATGAAATACTCAAAAAGCCACTTCTATCAATTGAGACATAGGCGTTTGTGGCCCTAATTATAATTTCTGTGGTTTTCTCCTGAGATCTGGGGTAGACTGGCTAATCAAGTTGGGTCTTGGTAACACTTGGCCTTGAGCAGAGTCAGGGTCTAGGTTAGCATACTTTCGGGAGGCCTCCTCTACGCACCCCTGAAAGAGGGCAGGGTTTTCACCTTTTCCCTGTGCTTCGACTTTCTCATTGTTAACAGGTTTTGTAAGACATCGTCTGACCCTGCCAGGAGGCACTGGACCGTGGAGTCCGTCCCTATTCTTTATTCCTCCAGACCTGTTGTAATTCCAGTCTGGGTCCTGGGAGAGATCAGCAATAGCTGCCCCTTCATGGGTAGCCGGCTGGTCACCTGCCCTGCTATTCATGTATCTCCGACTGGCTAATCAGACTCTCTGCTGTTTCTGTGGAGTGCGGCAAGGGAAAGGACAACTTGTATACCCTTCCACGTTAAGTCAGAGGCCAAAATGAGAGCCTTGAATGTGACGGTCAATGCACTGGGTTCCTCCGAGAACCGGCTGAGGTTTTGCTTGCACTGGATTAGAATATTCACTGAGAATGGAACATGCACTCTAATGGTCCCTTCTTCATTTAGACTTCCTGTAAAGGGAGCAGTTTCTCTGGCCCTGGATGGTATGAAGTCCCACTGCAGGTTATTCCAACTGGGCTAGTTCTTACCGTACAAGGCAAAGGAGAATAAAGAGGAGCATAAGACGGGGGTTGAAATGGTATTACATTCTACACAAGACTCGGATAGGATGGGTGTGCTGGGGACTCAGAAGGAGGTGTGGGCCCCTGAGGGCCCCTATGTGCAGCTGGTGTTGGACCGTGGGCCCTGGGGTCCCTTTCCCTTAATAAAAGATGATCTCCTAGTGCATCTGCGTGGTTTTCTGTCTTACTGGGTTTAAGTCCACGGGTGCTGCATAGAGCTGGGTTCTGTTCTGAGGCCATGAAGACTTGCACGTAGGGAACATCAGACCACTTTCCTGATTTGCACAGAAAAGATCAAGCTGTAGGATAGTGTTGAAGTTCACATTTCAATTCTCTGGCCCTTTTTCATTGTTAGCTGAATTGTATCCAGGCCAAACAGTGTTAGAAAACAAGGTAAGTTTTTTGTTTGTTTGTTTTCTGTTTCTTAGCTCACCTAACCAAATGGCATTCAGGTTTTTAAAACATACAGCCCAGGGATATTTTTAGTGTAAGTAGGGGAGATGGGTCCCAGGGAACCAAGAGAATCGTTCAATGACAGACACATATACCAAAGTCCAGGAGGTTGTGGGTGTCCCCATGAGCCAATCTAGACCACAAAGTGGTACAGGGCACTTGCTTGAATTCCCATGTGACTGAGGCCCTAGGAGGTCACAGGTGTTTGCCATGCATCATGCTAGGTCTCCTCAGAACTGGACATCTCCAGGCTCAACTGAGGTGGCCCCCACTGCCAGCTGGGGGCCCAGATGTCTCACGGACAAGAATTTCCCTACCTTACTGGTTTACCATTTGTGATGCCCGATTATAATACATAGAATACCTGGATGCAGTCCCTGCAACCAGGCATCTACATGACTGCACCTCTCTTTTTCAGCATAGAAAGTTTGTTGAAGGACAATCTGAAGGAGTATGAAAATGCATAAAGCCTGGAGGGATAGGGACTCTTAACGTGGCCCTAGAAACAGAACGTTTTATAAACAGAAAACCGGATTAGAAAATAAATCACGGTAGCCACTAAGTGGCAGTCAGGTATTTGCAGAGCAACAACAAACGTCCTGAGTCTGAAATGCGGCCAGAAATATGTGACGCTAAGCAGCAGAGTGGCCTGAATATTGAGGGCAACCCACATGGTTCGTATAATTACGAATAGTACAGAAGTAGCAGCCAAAAGGAGAGCGCTACTTATATTCACATAAAGAATCAAAGCGATTTAACAACTTTTCTCCACAACTTCACTGAAACAACACTGGAAAACGCAGTGATACGCAAGCAGGTAGTCTGGGACTGGTGAAAGGAAACGAATGTCTGTACAGCAGGCAAAACTCTACCTGTGTCGCGGCACCAGAAATGCTGACAGCCGCTGTGAGAACTCGGTTCTTGTTTTCTTAGTGCAAGAATTTAACCAAGCGACACACGGCAGAGGAGATGCAGCACAGAACAATTTATTGCAATGGAAAAATAATATTTTCAAATTTAAGTGTAGAAAAGGGAATATACCCTGAGAGAGAGAGAATTCAGGGTGGACTGCTTGAAAGCATGAGACAGTACTGGTTAATACTGGGGAAATTCCCTTTACGGGAGTCTTGTATGAATATTCATAAGGAGGTGGGAAAAGGTGTAGCTAGCAGGCATGTTCAGGGTGGTCCTCTGGGTGCACGTTTGCAGTAGCTGTCCATGCTCGTTCATACATCACAGGTCTCATTAGTATCTTAACTCTCCACCCGGGATGTGTTTTTGACTATTATAATGAGCAAAGGGTCAGTGTGAGGACAGGTCAAATCGAAACACAGAGGAAATTCCCGAATGAAGATAGCCTTGCCTGAATGCGCTTCACTACAGTGGGGATGCTGAGCCTTATTGGTGTTGATTGTATATGCTCACCACGACTGCTATGTCCCAAGGACGTGGTCGCTTCCTTGACTCCCTATCCTGCCTCCCTGTGTTTACGTTATCATACCTTTGTATATAAAAGAATTTACCTCATGAAAGATCGCAAGAAATTATCGAAAGTCCACATGCTTTAAATTTCTAAATTTAGGCGAACTTACAGGTGTGTATAATGTTGTTACAGCTAACCATAGGCCATCATGGGTCTTATTGGTCGTAAAAATTCAAAATGAATATTTAATGTTTCTGGGAAATCGTGCTAAATCTCGTGAGAACCAAACAAGCAAACCGTGTATTCTCACTTCTTGATTATACACCAGATGTAATCATTTCTGAATGAATGTTTCAGACGATTAAGCATATTTACATTAACAACAATGTTATAACAATAGAAGAATTGTTTTAACTTCATTGAAATGAAAAGAGTTGGGTAGAGTCTAGTTTATAAAATGATTAACAAATTAGAAGATTCTAATGGCATAAAAGTACTCAGAGCTAGGGATATGATAAGAGAGCACTTACGGCAGGTGTATCAAGAGTACATACCAGCCGGAATTTATTCAGAAGTAATTATATCAAATATGAGACTCACTGGGCTCATGTTTTGCATGATTTCAATGAGTACAGGGAAATTCTTGTGTCTGTGCCTAATAATACATTAAAGTATTTCTGGAAAATATATATTTATGTGAAGATATACTGGGCATCAAGATAACAGGCAATCGAGACACTAGAAACTAACTAACGATGGTTATCAACTATTAAAACACAAAACATGAAATGACATAAAACATTATGCCAAGCACCAAGGGGCTTGTCACATGTAGATTACAAAATTTCGTGGAACTTTTTTTGTTTAATAATGTTTTCTGCCAAGTAGAAGCAGTTAATAGAGCTCTATAATTTTTTTAAAACATAAGGAGGCCAGGTGCAGTGACTCAAGCCTGTAATCCAAGCATTTTAGGAGGCTGAGGTGGGTGGATCGCTTGAACCCAGGAGTTCAAGACCAGCCTGGACGACATGATACGATGCTGTATCTAAGAAAATATATAAACATTAGCTACGTGTGCTGGTGCACACATGTAGTCCCAGCTAATAGAGTGCATGAGATGGGAGGATCACTTGAGCCCAAGAGGTCAAGGTTACAGTGAGCTGTGATTGTGCCATGGCACTCCAACCTGGGCAACAGATCAAGACCCTGTCTCAAAAAAAACCCCCAATAACCACACATACAAGAAAGCAAAGCTACATTTGTTTATAGCAAGTGGAAGAAAGAATCTTTGAAAGTATGTTTCATGGAGGTGAAAGTTTCACAAGATAAAAGAATGCATTTCCTTGATTTGAAAACATTGGGAACAGAAAAGTAGAGAAGTTAGAAATGTCCAAATCACCAGCTAAGAATATAGATCTTACTTCAGATTATTTTGGGAAAACTACAATTCAAACAGAAAGTAAGATGTTTACAGATGTCCTAATTTCATAGTAATAATGGAGATATGACAAGGTAAACAGTGTTTGGAATCTTTACATGGAGAAATATTACTTCCTATGAATACATCTGATCTACAAAAGAAGCCACTGATGTAACTTGTAAATATTTGGTTGATAGGTCTTGTAGATTTTCACCTACAATAATTAGTTTGAAGCAGAACCTAGTATCAATACTTTGTAACACATCAACATCAGGTTTGGATCTTGTAAAACTGAGTCACTAATCTCCCTTTGCACAGTCTTATCCAAATTTAGCCCTAAAATTTTTATTAAACAATACCATTCACAGTGGCATCCTGCAAAAGGACTTTCGGTAAGCTGAGGTTGAAAAAAAATCACCTCAGATCATCATTTTGTCAAGAGAAATTGTCACACATGGCAATTCTTCTCACTGAAAACGAGATCAACAAAGTAGTATATTTTCAAAGTATGATGAGTTTGCTTCTATTAGAGCCAGAAAGTAAGATGTTAATAAATTCTATTTGGAGCATAAATAAAAATTCCAATTTAAAATAATGTTGCAGATGGGCCCAGTGTCTCACGCCTATAATCTCAGCACTATGAGAGGCCCAGACAGGCGGACCCCTTGAGTCCAGGAATTCAAGACCAGCCTGGGCAATGTGGCAAAACCATCCCTACAAAATATACAAAAAGTAGCCACGCATGGTGGTGTACACCTGTAGTCTCAGCTACTTGGGAAGCTGAAGTAGGACGATTGCTCAAACCCATGAGGTTGAGGCTGCAGTGAGCCATATTGTGCCACTACACTGCAGCCTGAGTGACAGAGCAAGACCCTGTCTCAATATATACATATACATATACATATACATATACATATACATATACATATATACATATACATATATATATATATACACATATACATATATATATACACACACATTCATACATATATATATACATCATATATATATATATATATATATATGAGAGAGAGAGAGACGGAGAGAGAGAGAGAGAGACAGAAAGAGAGAGAGAGGGTATTTCAATATCTCTGCGACAACTTTAATGCCCTGGAAACACTAATTGTTTAAAAAATCATGAAAACATGTTCATCGAGGTGCACATTTCCCCTGTGCTTCGGGCTCCAGTGTGACCCCGCACAGCACGAAGTGGGGGCAGGGGAGTACGGCTCTCCACATCCAGGCATGGTGAGTGACTCTTCCTGGAATATAAAAAGGAGAGAAATGGAAGAAGGTAGGGGTGGCTCTGAAAGCAGAGGTTTTCCCAGACCATCTCAGATGACATCTCACTGTCAACAGCTGTGTCAGAGGACCACCCACACTGCAAAGGGTCTAAAATGGAAAACGGTTTTTAAAAGTATGCCCAAAACAAAATCAGTGCTCCAATAGAGAGGAAGAAAGTGGAATGGGTAGTGTGCAGTTAGGTAGCAATGCCTGCCCACGAATGAGACGCTGAACCATGAAATAGATAGACTGTCGGCGAGTTGTAGTGCTGTGATGAAAATAAGGGGCTGAACTCACTGAGGGTCTTACTTTAGACTGGATGACAAAATGGTCGCTCCGAGGGAGTGGTATTTAAGGAGAAATAGAAAAGATGACCAGGCATCGTGGCTCACGCCTGTCATCCCAGCACTTTGGAAGGCCAAGGCAGGTGGAGTGCTTGAAACCAGGAGTTCAAGACCAGCCTAAGCAACAGCAAGACTACATCTCTATAAAAAATGTTTAAATAAAATAAAGAAAAATGGACAAAATGAGAAAGACTGATTTGGGCAGAGGAAAGAACAACTGCAAAGGCCCCGCAGAAGACACATCCCTGTCATGTTTGAGGAACAGCAAAGAGGTCAGAGTGGCTTCAGCACAGGGATGGATGGGACAGGAACAGGTAGGTGGCCCCACGTGTGGTTGGGAATATGCAGCAGAGGCCTCACTATGCAAAGCTCTTTTAACGGCACTTTCTGTGATTGCCTCATCACTCCTTCTTGGCTGAAAGGTCTAAGATTATGGTTTGGGTTTTTGTGTTTTGGCCTCCATCCACAATATCCATCCTGCCCATCACGGAGTTGAGACGGCCAAGGCAGAAGCCCATGATTCCTCCAGTTCCTCCAGAAGCCTCAGCTTTGGACTGGTTTTTCTGCCAACCTGCTAGCTGATGCACAGGGGATGAGGCCTCAGCCTGCACTCACAGCATTCCCTAAAGCACTTCTCTTTAGAGTTGGCCCGGCTTCTTGGGACTGCGCTTCTGCCCAGTTTCCTTGACCAGTGCCTCTGGGCCTTGTAAAATCTGGGGTCCACCAAACCTTTCATGAATTTTTCTAAATTCTGGAATTTCTATAACCTTGCAAATATTATTCCACTGCAGGCCCAAACCTGCTCACTGTGTCTCCTTTTTCTTACCTGTTTCTTAAAGAGATTGGCCAGGGAGAACCACCTGGACTGTACTCTTCCAGTAAGCTTGCTTGTTGGGATCTCAGCTGTCCGCTTAGGAAACACAATATTGAGGACCTAGGACCTGCCATCAAACTCTGGCCTTGTAGATGACAGATTCCCGTGTCCCCTGGGCACTGGCCCATCCTAAATCCTTCTTTCCAGTTCAGAAAAAAACCCACAGTGGCTATTCTGACTTCTGATGCAGGCACTACCACTTTGGGTTCAAACACAGGTTTGCAGAGCCCACTGCTGGCTGCGTAACAGACACTGTGAAAAGGCAAACATCTATACACCCCTTTTTACATTTCTTTGGGCGTCACGTTTACTAATCTCCCTCAGAAGTCTTGCAGAGCACTTGGAACTTTCTCGCATGGAAAGATCTCTGCATACATAATTTTACATTCTGTAACAACTTGTCCAGAAACGTCTTCATTCTGGCTCTGAGACGAATGCATTCCATACACTGGACATCCCCCTTGTGAACGTCAGCTTTAAGCAGAACATCAGGAATATTCGTGGACCTGCTACACATCTGCGGGCAAAACCTTGTGGGAACCATGCTTTTCCACCTTCGGAGGAGACCTACTTTAAAGCAAAAGCTCTTTTGAGAATCATCAGGCTGTATTTGGCATGGGAGCAGGGGAAGTGAGATTAGGCCACGCGATAGTGTCATCCCCCCTCACCAAGGCTCCTAAAAGCATCGGCTGGCTCCAGTGTTGCTGTCTTATTGTCCTCAACCGTCAAGATTGGACTTGACCATCTACCGACACTGGGACTTGGTCTCAGTCTCCCCATCTCCTTTGGCCTGAACTTCCTCACCAGTAAAGTGGGGTGAGCAAATTCTACTGCATGGATTCCTCAGCAGGAGTAAAAGAGATGAGACATTCCAAGTATCTGTACTATGCCTGGGGATAGTTGGCACTCCGAAAATTTGTGGGCTAATGATGAGGGCAAAGATGAGTGACACTGGCTGGGCTCCACAAGGGCAGGCAACTTTGCTCTATAGGCTGTTCTGCTGATCCTCAGATCCTGGCCTGCAGGCTACCACAGATGATGAATAAATGAAAGAGATGTCAGATCTGGAGTGGAAAGAAAGTCACTCTTTCTAGACAAAAGGGAAGGGTCTATAGAATCGTATAAACCCCGGTATGTTTGATGATGGAGTAGGGATAGAATGCTCAGTTCTAATAGCCACCTCTGTTTTCTCAATGCTTGAGCTAGAAAGGAGCCAGGTTAAGGAGGGCTCACCTAATCTGGCTTCCTGCTGTGTATGGCGTGGCATCGATAGGAAAACTATAAACATAATATCAAGTTAGAATTGTAAAAGGCAGCAAGATAATACAAAATAATGAGTACAAGAAACCTGTGAATGTTTATTCTACTGTCCTACTTGTTTACTGCATGTACTCATTGTGCCAAGAGGTAAAAAGGTAGTTTCAATGTATGATCTCACTTGACCTCTGATGGCAAGATCTGGGATTTCCACGTGGTATATGCTTCTGTTTGATGATACAAATAATTCCCTAGAAACTGATTTGTGTATAGCTGTCCCTCTGGAGGAAGTATGGGGAAAAAAATCTATGTTGCAGCTCAATCACTTCATTTAGTTTCCAGATGCTAGTGTCATTCACAATGTCCGTGAAGAGAAGATGGAAAACAGCCAGTCACAACCTGATGACACCTTGTCAACTGTTCCATTAGGACTTATTAATTGGGCAGAAGCTGGTGTGTCATCCATGAGTACCAGATATCTGAGTATGTTAGTCTATTAGTTGCACTCTCCTGCTTGGTTTCCATATGTACGCATACTGTAATGAAGGGAAAAAGGTGTTTTGTTTTATTTTCTATTGTGAGCTCCATTTGAGGGGTTTCAGATGGCCACCTGGCATATCCTCCAGTTTCATGGGACGATTTCCTAGAAACTGAGCATCAGTGGGATATACCAGTGAGGTTGTCATAAAGCACTTACCTCACAGCTCAACCTCTTCCTTTGACAGAGGATGGAAACCCGCTAACCCCAAAATTATAACGTCTTATAAACTGGTCCACCATGGCTTGGTGATAAGGCAGCAGCTGGAATTTCATCCACGAGGACCAGGGATCTGTGTATGTCTGCTTCTTAGTTGTTCCGTCCTACTTGGTTTCCATAAGCAGGCACATTTTCATGAAGGGTAGAAGGTTGGTTTGTTGTATATTTTTTCCTAGCCTCAATTTGAGGGGTATCCAATGGCTGCCTGGCATATGCTCTCCTGCATTCTTAGATAATTTTACAGAAACTGACCATCAGAAGGATATGCCTGTGGGGTTGACATAATGCACTTAACTCACAGTTCAACCTCTTCATTTGGTTTCCACATCCTATCACGAATCACAATGTCCGTGAAGAGCAGATGAAGAATGGCCAAACACAAATGGAGAACGTCTCGTGAAATGTTCTATCAGGGCTTATGAGTACGGCAGGAGATGGCATCCCAGCGACGATTACCAGGCATCTGTGTGTGTTTGTTTATTAGTTGCCGTGTCCTCCTTGGTTTCCATATGCATGTGTAGTACCATGAAGGGAATAAGGTGGTTTTGTTGAATTATCTTTCCTGGTCCCAATTTGGGGGGATTTCGATCATTATATGGTGTATTCTCCTGCTTTATTGGATAATTTCCCAGAAACTGAGTATCAGTGGGATATACAAGTGGGGTGGACATAAAATGCACTTACCTCACAGCTCAACCTCTTCCTTTGGTTTCCAGATGCTATCATCAATCATCAATCACATCCTCTCTTGGTGAAGAGAGGATGCAAAATAGCCAATCCAACACTGATAATTTCTTGTCAACTATTCCACCAAGGCTTGGTCATATGGCAGCAGCTGGTGTTCCATCCATGAGTACCAGGGTTCAGTGAATGCTTACCAGTTACACTGTCGTACATGGTTTCCGTATGCATGCAGTGTCATGCAGGAAAGAAGGTGGTTTTGTTTTATTTTATTTTCTGTCCTAAATTTGAGGGGCCCCAGACCGCCACTTGACATAGCCCCCTGCTTTATGGGATGATTTCCTAGAAGCTGAGCATCAGAGGGACATACCTGTGGCATTGACATAATGCACTTCACTCGCAGCTGAAACTTCTCATTCAATTTCCAGATGCTACTGTGTCTCACAATATCTGTATAGAGAGAAAGTAAAATGGCCAACCGCAACCTGATCATGTCTTGTTTACTGGTCCGACACAGCTTATTTGTATGGCAGCAGCTGGTATTCCGGCCATGAGTACCAGGGATCTTTGTATGTTTGCTTATAAGTTGTACTTTCTTACTTGGTTTTCATATGCATGCACAGTGCCATGAAGGGAGTAACGTGGTTTTGTTGTATGATCATTTCTGGCCTAAATCTGAGGGCTCTCAGATCAGCACCTGATAGATCCTCCTGATTTATGAAATAATTTCATAGAAACTGGGCATCAGAGGGATGTACTTGTGGTTTGGCATAATGCACTTACCTCAGCGCTCAACCTCTTCCTTTGGTTTCCAGATGCTGCCATCTTTCACAATGTCCATGAACAGAAGATGGAAAATGTCCAACCAGCACCTGAGAATGTGTTGTTGACTTTTCCATCAGGGCTTAAGATGGCAGCCACTGGTATTTCATCGATGAGTACCAGGGATCCAAGTAATTTTGTTTGTTAGTATTACTGTCCTACTTGGTTTTCATATGCATGCATACTATCAAAACGGGTAGGAAGTGGTTGTGTTGTATTAACTTTCCTGGCCTCAATTACTACTTGCAATAGCATAAGCATTTCTACATATCTAAGGTTTCAAATCCTGTTTTATGAAACAAGTCATTTGTTATCCCTGAAGTTTTAAATTGATATATTTACTACACGCAAGTAGAAGGAGGGGAATGATGAAAATTAAAGTAGAAGAAAATCAACAACAACAAAAAAAAAAAACAAAGAATGAAATCAAAAGTTGGTTCACTGAAAAGGTGAAAAAAAAAAAAACAACCATTTAGCTTGACTGACCAAGAAAAAACAAAAAAACTATACAGATTCTGAAAATCAAGAATAGAAGGGGGTATATTAATACTGACCTTATAGAAATCAAAAGGAATACATTCTGAACAACATTCTGCCAAAAATTAACTTGGACAAAATGGAAAAATTCCTTGAAGACAAATTACTGAAATAGGACTATAGCATGAAAAGGGATTTAATTAGTCATTTAAAAACTCCCCACAAATACAAGCCAAGCCAAGGTGGCTTCGCTTGCAAATTCTACCAAACATTTAAGGAAGAAATAATACCAACACTTAGGGATGTCTTCTAGAAAATAACGCGGGAAGAAACACTACCGCATTCTGTGAGGCCAATATTACTCCGTTATCAAAGCCGGACAAATATATCACAAGATATATATGCCTGTCAGCTCCAAATTCATTCTTTTATCCCGCAGAGTGAGAAGTTTCTGCGTTCCTCTGCCTATGTGCGCGGTGCAGTTGATACAGAAGGCCGCCTTTAGAGGGCGCCAGAGTCAGCGAAGGGGAGCGCTCCTCTTCCTCGGTCTGTCTGGGCTGGCGCGCTTGGTCCTGCTGGGTTCGAGGCTTCTCCTCTGGACTCTGGTGCCCCCAACAGGTTCCCAGTGGCCGGCAGCTTCCCTTCCTTCCGTCTCCCTTGGTCACTACGGGATCTGTGCTTCTGGTGAGACGCGACCCATGCACATCACTCCCAGGTGCCCTAGGGGGCACATTTCCCACAGTTCTCAGAGGGCACTTTTCTAGAAAGCTCAACCGGGGGGGAGGCGCCACAACAGTTTCACTGCCATTTTGTGATGTGACGCTTCCGCTTCTCTGGCAAGGTCAGGGCTTCAGGACTGTGAGTGGAGCAGTTTTTCCCTGAATGCTTTCATTTCACCCCGGAAAGGCTCCTTTGTCCTAGGAAAGCCTCTTTTCTGGGGTGCTCTCCGTCGGGTGTGTGGTACGGATCACTGGGCTATGTGTTCCCGCTCTGAGGACACCGCCGTGGGAGCCTGTGTTGGCCGTGGGGGAACATTTTCCTTCGGCATCCAGTCTCAGCTATGTTGTGGGACTGGGGGGTTTTCTCGGGGGCTCTCTCTAGGTGATGCGAGGGACTTTTTCTGCTGAAATGACCTGAACCAGTACGTAGGGATCCTGCCTTGGTTGCCTGTGTCAGCCTCGGGTTTAGGGGTGTGTCTTCCCTGCTCAGTCGCAGCCCTGAGGGGAGACTCTGCCTTGTGGACTCTGCCCGTGCTCATGGGCCGGGGTGGGGGTGTCTGTGCCCCAGACGCACTATCACCTCTCTGTGGGGTCACTGTCGTGGGCTTTATCTCAGCCCGCGAGGGACTCTTTTCTTCGAGTGCTGATGTCCTCCGTGGGGTGCATTTGTCTTTGGATGTTGCTCATGCTCAGCTAAGATGTGTTGGCCTTTCTTGGGTTCTGCTCGTCCCGGATGGCGATGCTTACCAAATGCTTTCCCTTGGTGCTGGTTTTTTTAATTATCTGTGGGTGCTGTCTCCCGGTGCTGCGGGGGAGTGGGGTGCTTGTTCCTTGGATTCTCTAAGCCTACGGTGGGACACGGGGAGCTCTGTGTCGGCCATGAGGGAGGCCACCTGACCCTGGGAGCTCTGTCTCGCCCCGGATTGGGGTGCTTTTCCTCCATTGGTTGATCTCAGTTCTGAAGGAGCTCTTCCCCGGGGTACTATCTGACCTTTCAGCCACACAGCCTGGGGTGTCTGTGTGGGAGTCGGTGTACAGAAATATTCGAAGATTCCAGCTGTGCCACATTCACACACTCGCTGTACAGTTAATCTTTCATTCCAGTTGCTCTGATGGGTGTGCAGTGGTCTCTCCTTATGTCTGCACTTGAATTTCTCTGCTGATTGAGATTGAGCACATCTTTTAAAAAATTGTTTTAATTAATTAATTTATTTACTGTTTATTTATTAATTGATACTTGATTTTGTTTTGAAATGGGGTCTCCCTCTGCCTCCCAGGGTGGATACAGCAGCACTTCCACCTCCCGGGCTCGAGCAATTCTCTGGAGTAGCTGGGACTACAAGCATGCACCGGCAAGCCCGGCTAATTTTTGTATTTTTTTTTTACGCAGAGAGGGGTTTTGCCAAGTTGCCCTGGCTGGTCTCGAACTTCTGGCTTAAGCGATTCACCTGCCTCAGCCTCCCAAGATGCTGGGATTACAGGTATGAGCCACCAATCCCAGCTGTTTATTAATGGGTTTGGAGCACGTTTTTATGTATTTATTGTCATTTAACTGTGCCCTTTAGGAGGTTCCTTTTCAAGCCTCTACCCCCAAATTTTACTGAGATGTTTGTACTTTAAAAATGGATTTACATATATTCCATATTTCAGTTATACACACATACACACAGGCATATATGTACATAGATAAAAAACACATGGAATTTTAATGTCTTCGATAAATCTGTTTTGCTTTTACACTGTCTCGATAAAGTGTTTTTGATGAACAGACTCTTAATTTTATTACTCAGTGTGTTATTTATGGCTACTGCTTTTTATTATTTTAAGAAAAATCTTTGCCTTGCCCAATGCCATGACGATTAGATTCTGTTTTCTTCTAGGTTTCAAATTCATCTCAAATAAATTCTCGTTGAATGGAGTAAAGCCAGAGTCTGGGTGTGTTTTACGTGTTTATTAGAGTCATATTTAAGTGTGACTGTCATGAAGTGTGTATTCAGCTCCCCCTCAAGTTTTATTGGGATGTTTGTTTCTTAAAAATTGAAGTGTAGTTCTGGATATGTTGTGTATTCCACTTGTTTTTTGTCATACATACATACATACATACATACGTATATATATGTGTGTGTGCTTGTGTGAGTGTGGTTAATATATATTTTTACATATAACCTATACAATCTAATCTGTGATATGTAATCTACAAATATGCTTTGCTTTTTCACTGTCTTAGTAGTGTCTTTGGAGGAACAGAAATTTTCCATTTAATTATGTCAAATTAAACAATTCATTCTTTATGGTTAGTGCTTTTGTATCCTCATTAGAAACATCTTTGCCTGTTCTATAGTTGTGAAGATAATATCTCAAGTGTTTTACTAGATTGTCTCTCCATCTTTAATAATGTTTTTTGGAGCGGATGAGATAAGAGTCAAGGTTTATATTTTCCCTGCATTTATAAAGTGCATTTATTAAAAGCACAGCCCTTTCCACAATGATTTACAGAATCTCTTTTGTGGTAAATCTCGCTCTTTTGTGTTTCCAGACTCTGTGTCCTCTTCCTTTGGTTTATTTGTCTGTCATTGCTCCAATACTACACTGTTTTAATTACTCTACCCTTACAGTAAATCTCATATTTAGTAGCGTATATCTACCAAATTAGTTCTTCTTCTTATAGATTGTCTTGGCTTTTCCAAATCTTTAATTCCCATATACTTTTTCTTTTTTATTTTTTTAGACAGAGTCTCACTCTGTCACACAGGCTGGACTGCAGTGGCACGATCCTGATTCACTGCAACCTCTGCCTCCTCAGTTCAAGTGCTTCTCCTGCCTCAGCCTCCCGAGTAGCTGGGACTACAGGCATGAGCCAGCACACCCAACTAATTTTTCTGTTTTTAGTAGAGACGGGGTTTCACTATGTTGGTCAGTATGGTCTCAGTCTCTTGATGTCGTGATCAGCCTGCCTCAGCCTCCCAAAGTGCTGGGATTTCAGGCTTTAGCCACCGTGCTGGCAATTCCCATATACTTTTTAAAAAACTATCAGCTCGTCAGTTTTTGGAAAATTTATTTTTCATGGTGGAATTTTAAGGAAGATTGGCATGATCATTCAGGGAGAATTAACAGTAACATCTCTTAATAATGTCTTCCTTTCCATGTAAAGAATATTTCTTCCATTTACTGCAGCCTTGAATTTCTCTCAGTGATGTTTTATAATTATTGTGTAGTGCTCCAGCACATCTTCATTAGATTTATTCCTAAGTAGTTGATGTTTCTGGTGCTGTTTTTAATGGCATTTGAAATTTCATATTCTAACTATTTGTTTCTATTAGCTATAAAGAAATACCAGTGGTTTTTATTATATCTAGTAACTTGACTAAGTTTGTTTATTAACCCTAATGATTTTATTCTTTTACATTGTCTATGTACAGAACAATGTTGTATGTGAATAATAACAGTTTCATTTCTTTCCAGTTTTTAAACCTATTATGTCTTCCTGATGCCACTGCACTTCTTAGATTCTCCAGTAAATTGCTGAATGGATAGTTGATATTTTTGTCGTGTTTCCAAACTCAGGGAGAAAATACTGATATGTCACTATTAAGTATGGTATTTACCATGATTTTGTGTGTGTGCATATGCTTCCCACCATTAGAAAGTTGCTTTCTTTTCTAAGTTACTGATGGTTTTTGTCATGAATAAATGTTAAACATTGACCCATCTATGAAAATAATCCTGTGGTGTTTCCCTGTTTTTTTTTTTTTTTTTTTTTTTTTTTTTTTTTACTTTTTGTTAATGTGGTGCATTACATTTATTGATTTTCAAATGTGAAATCAATCTCGCCTTTCTGCAATATGTTTGACAATGGTTGATGAACGTTGTTTCTAAGTACTATTGCATTTTGTTCGCTAAACATTTGTTTAGAATTCTTGTGTTTAAATTCAGGGTGATCTTGGCTTGTAGTTTTGGCTTGATCTTATCATTTACTTTTTTTCTAAAGTCCTTGTCAGATGTTGTTACCAGGTTTGTATCAATCTCCTAAAATGAGGACAAAGAAAAGGAATCCCTTTTTCTAACAACGGTTGATACAAATTGATTTATAATCTTCAAAGAGTTAATAATAGTTTAATCTACATTTGGTTGATGGTCGCTACCTATTCTGCAATCATTCTCGTTGATTTTGATTAAACTATCTTCCTTCTTTTTAACTTAGCATGCATTAAAAATAGGTTTCTTTTCATGAGAACAGAGTGTTTCTTGGGGCTTGGTAAATTTTGGCTCATGATTAAACGTCAAATTAATGATTCACATTCTTGGTTGGATACACATATGCAGACTGTTTGCCATTTGGTGATAGTTAGATTTTTGTCAGGAGTGGGAGGCGTTCATTGATATATTTCAGGAAACCATGACCCATCAAGGCGAGAAGGTGGCTGTAGAACCTGAAAATGTGTTTGAACGTCCCAGGGAATCTGACAGTCCTTCATATCAGAAAAGGCAGAAGATGGCCCTGTCGGCACGGACAGAAGGAGCAGGAGACGGTGGTATTGGACGCTCTGCCATGTCTACGGAAAAGGGTAAGTCAGCCTGTCCTCGCCTCCTTTTCGTGCTGTATCCAGTGCAGCTGGCCTCCTGCCTCTTACCCTCCTGTCCTTGTCAAAGTAAACAGTTTTGGCTTGCATTGCCATAAATTTTACAACAGAATTTGACAGTTGTTCCCTTGCTCCTTCATGGAAACCTTCTAGGATTTCCATTTTCCACAATGTGTACTTTTAAAATTTTCTTATCCTTACTAGTGAGCCCCTGTTTTCTTTTTTCTTTTCTTTATTTTTGAGACAGAGTTTCAGTCTTGTCAGCAAGGCTGGAGTGCAGTATTTCAATCTTGGCTCACTGCAAATTCTGTCTCCCAGTTCAAGTAATTCTCCTGCCTCAGCCTCCCGAGTAGCTGAGATTACAGGCACCTGCCAGCATTCTCAGGAAATTTTTGTATTTTTGGTAGATATGCGGTCTCACTATGTTGGCCAAACTTGTCTCGGACTCCTCTCCTCAGATGATCCACCGATCGCAGCCTCCCAAAGTGCTGGGATTACAGGCATGAGCCACCACTTCCGGCCCCTATCATTCGTTTTTTCTACCTTTCTTTTTCTTCTCTTCTCTAAACACTGTAAACATTCCTTGAATCCCAGCATTTCTCTCTCCTTCTATTCCACTTTGCCATGATGAGTCACTGAGCTACTGTGCTATCTCCATGTCTCCCATTATTGCCCCCATCTAACGCACACCCTCCAGCCCTGCAGCCAGGTCATCGTGTTGGCAGGTAAATGACATCATGCCACATCACTCCTGAAAATCCATCCCCAACTCTCCTAAGCACTCAGAACAGACCGTAAACCAGCTTTGGTCTGCGAGGCCTTCTTCACCCTCTACTAACACGGGTCCTATTCATCTCCTGGCTCTCTCTGCTTATCTCCTTCACTCCATAGTGCCCGGTCCATCCTCACTACAGCCCATACCCTTAGACTCATTGCAGCCTGGAAATCCCCCTCTGCCTCTGCACAGGTAGCCCCACTTCTTCCTCCAATCCCTGCCCAAGGGCACCTCCTGAGAAGGCCCTGCCCAACCAGCGGCAGCTCCTGGGGTTCCCTCTGCTGCTGTCTCCCACAGGCCTGTGGATGTCTTCCCCACCACCAGCCTAACGCTGCTTTCTTTCATTTCCTCATTACGTATGTACTGTCTGACTGCCCCTTGAGGGTGTGAACTCCACAAGGGCAGAGAACTTTGCTCTCTGGGCTGTTTACTACTGATCCCTAGATCCTGGCATGCTGCCTGCCACAGACAATGAAGAAATGAAAGAGGTGACAGACCTGGAGTGAAAGGAAAGTCACTTTTCTGAGGCAGAAAAAAGAAAGAGGAAGATCATATGCTAAACGGGATTTTAGGTGATGAGTGGGTATAGAACTTTCAGCATTAACAGCTGCCTATATTTTCTCAGAATATATTTGACATAGCGAGGAGACAGGTTGAGGTGTATCCAAGTTTTCCGGCTTCCAGCTGAGTAAAGCGTGGCACTTTGTATGTGAACCTGAAAAATCATGATATCAAGTGAAACTTGCTGCTTTCAACTTATAAAGCATGACAAGCTAACACTAACAGATGAGTACCAGGGACCTGTGAATGTTTGTTAGAGTTATACTGTCTTACTTGGTTTCCATATGTATTTATAGAGCCAGAAACTAAGAAATGGTTTTATTGTTTTATGTGTCCTGGCCTCAATTCATCAGGCCTGGGATTTCCCCCTGGTATACCTCCCATCTATGAAATAAATAATTCCCTAGAAACTGAGGAGCACATAGATATACCCAGAGGGGTGATAAAAGACACATTTCCCACAGCTCAACTTCTCAGTTTGGTTTCCAGATCTGTCGTTCGTGATGTCTATGTGGAAGGGAAAGAACATGGTGAAACTCCAACTGATGGCTTTTTGTCAAAATTTGTTCCACCAGAGCTTAAGGTAGCAGTTGGTATTCCAGCCAGCCAACTGGATTCTCGGATTGATGACTTCACTGGCTTCAGCAAAGATGGGCTGGTGCAGAAACCTGGTAGAAATACACTTGTAGAAAGAATCATTACCAGCAATTTCTCTGCAGATGACCTAAAATGCAGAGAAATACTCCCTTTTCTAAAAAGCCGAGAAGAAATTAGTGCTGATATAAAATACCAGTTAGTGAAGGAAATTCAATGCTTTGGACAAAGTAAGTAGTATAAGAATGTCTGTTTTAAAAAAAATTGAGGAAGTCTCCCTTTCTTTAATTCAGAAGATATGCATGTTGTCTGTTGAGGCTAATTCCTTGCCAGAGTTGCGTTTACCCATAATTTATGGTAATTCGTCTTTTGACTAAAGCACAGTACACCTTTTCTTTCTCTTTTCTCACCGGGTTATGGTTTCCAAGACTTTCATTCATAGGTAGGTGCAGGTGTCTTTTTTTATTTTTTAGATTTTGTATGTGCAGGTATCTTGATTTAAGCATTTAAAACATTTTAGCCCATGAAGCAGGATTAGTGAGGTATAGGTTAAGCAAGATTCACTTCTATTCTTCTTTGTATTTGATAATACTGAAGTTAATTTTTAACATCTTCAGAATATGAAAAAATCTTCAAATTGCTTGAAGGAGTGCAAGGACCTATAGAAATCAAAAAACAATTTTTTGAATCCAACATCAAGGAAGCAGCAAGGTAGGTAGAGACAGGAACTGTCCAATTTCTTTAAGCACTCGGGTCCAACACAGTACTGGCGGTGAGCATGGGGGAACGGCCTGTGCCTTGAATTTCTCAAACCTTGGCCCTCACTTATACATACGTCTGTCTCCACAATTACTTAGGTTAATGTCGTCTGAATCTAACTCATTCTTTTAAACCTATGGAGAATTCAATTCTTACCATAGTCTGAGGTAGACATTGTCCCTCAATTGACACTCTTTGTATTTGCTAATTACCTCTTTTTAAGAAATGTGTGTACGTACATAGCAGATGCATATATTTCTGGGTCATATGAGACATTGTGATACAGACAACAATGTGTAATAAACACATCGAGGTAAATGGGGCATCTATCACGTCAAGCATTTATTTTTCTGTGTTACAGATAATCCAATTATACTCTTGTTATTTTTAATGTACAATTAAATTATTACTGGCTGTAGTCACCCTGTCATGCTATCAGATAGTTTGTATGTATTAATCATCTGTAGTTCTGCCCACCCCACTAACCTTCCCAGCCTCTGGCAGTCCTCCGTTCTACTCTCTATCTCCATTAGTTCAGTTTAAAATTTTTGCTCCCACAAATTAAGTGAGAACATGTGAAGTTTGTCTTTTTGTGCCTGGCTTATTCCACTTAACGTAATGACCTTCAGTTCCATCCATGTTGTTGCACAAGACTGAATCTCATTCTTTTCTATGGCCGAACAGCACTCCTTTGTGTATATGTACCGCGTTTTCCTTACCCATTCAGCTGTTGGTGGACACTTAGGTTGCTTCCAAAGCTTGGCTACTGTGGACGGTGCAGCAACCAACACGGGAGTGCAGATATCTCTGCGGTGTACTGACTTCCTTTCTCCTGGGGGTATACTCAGCAGTGGGATTACTGGATCATATGATTGCTCCATTTTCAGGTTTTCGAGGAACCTCCAAACTGTTCTTCATAGTTGTCATAGTAAATTATATTCTCAACAAGAGTGTATGAAGCTTCCCTTTTCTTCACACCCTCGCCAGCATTTGTTATTGCCTGGCTAGACTACCCCTTACCATGCAGGTGCATTTCTGTCTCCATGCTGACTGTTACTTCATCCTTCTATCTCCCACAGTGCTTCCTACAGCATAGGTTCTTTGGCTCTCTTTTGGTTAAAGACACGTCTCTTTCTTTTCAGGTATATGAGAGGAGACTTAATTCCACACCTTGAGAAGAAACTGGAAGAAATGACGTCTGGCTACTTGTCCAAGAAGGAACATCAGACCCTAAATGCATAATCTCTTTAATGATTGAGGTGGAAAGAGAATCAAATTGCTGTTTTTTACAATAGAGTAGGATATGGCTGAAGCCTCCTAGCATGTGTTAGTGAATAAAATGGCCTCCCAGAGGCTAAGAAATTTCTGTCAGTAAACATTGGTCTTTTTCCCTAAGCATTTCATTTGAAAGGATAACTTATTTGTTGGTTTGTTGATTTTCCCACCTGTGCTGGCAGACATTATTGACCCATCAAGTAAATACTATTACAGCGGTGGTTTCTGCAGCAGCCAACATTTGTTGTAACTGGTATTTATAACTGCCTTCTTTCACTACCCATTTCTCTTTCCCTTTGCCCTGGCGAAAGCATGTCAGCTGCTCATGGTGCTTGGTCTGGCAGAATGACTCAAACCTTCATTACTGAACAGTCTGAACCATTAGATGTCCTGCCTAGATGGGGTTGCTGTAAGTTTTCATTAACTCTAATCATAAAACATGGGAGTACTAAGAAGCTCTCTAGACATATCGGACATACTGTTCCTTAGCCCCTGGTGTAGTAGGAACCCAATATTCATTTTTCTTTCCATCACCCAAGCCAGTAGCAGGCCCCCTACTTTGTCTCTTGGTTGAGAGGAATGTATAGTTCAAAGCGGTCAGTTTGCAGACACAACTTTCATTTGCTCTAATTTCCATTAACTCTAATCGCAAAACACAGGAGGACTAAGAAGCTCTCTAGACATATAAGACATGCTCTTTCTTAGCCTCTGGTGTAGTAGGAACTCCATCTCCCTTTGATTGTCATTTTCCGTCACCCCAGCCTGTAGCGGACCCCCTTCTTTGTCTCTTGTTTGAGAATGAACTTTCCAAAGGGATCAGCTTGCAGACCCAACTTTCATTTCAATGGAATGATTTTTGGATCCGCTATTAAAAACAAATCTCTCAATTTGTAACTAAGATCTCTAGTCCAGCAGAGCCAAATGTTTGCAAAAAGCAAAATTTTACTACTAGATACCCAGAAGTAATAGTGAGAGGAGGCCCTCATCTTGCCTCTTTCATTCTTGAAGACATAGATGTGGCTATAGAAAAATAGCTCCATATACTTGATGCTGGGATACAGCATTGCCACCTCCTAGACTGTTAGCCAAGACCCTTAAGGCACTACCACAAAGCTGGAACTACAAGTCAGGCTTTAGAAGATCATTCCACGGTTCAATTGAGCCAGCCACTTCAGGATGGTGAAGTACATCACGAGACTAGTCTAATTGGCTACCATAGGCCTATTGCCATACTTCATTTCCTGTAAAGTGAGATTCCTGTTTAAAACTGGTACAGTGTGGGATACCACGATGGTGGACACAGCGTTTCCTAATACCACAATGTTTGTTTTCTTGAAGTACCATAGGTGAGAATGAAAATCCATATCCAGAATAAGTGTCCATTTGAGCAAATCAAAGTGATGACCCTTCAATTGTGGAAGCAGATTCAAGAAATCACAGTGCTATCTGGAAGCGGACAGACCACTCTGGGACATGGTTTCATGTTGGGTACTCAGTGTTGGTCTCTGCTGCTGGCAGATTGAATAGTGAGCAGTGGCTGTACTGACATGGACCTGGGAAATGAAAGTTGATATTACCAAGACCATGGATAACCTCTATCTCAACCACCATAATCATGATGCACGGTTACTGTTTATAAGATGGAAGGGTGCACCTAAGGAAGTCTGGAGGTGATTGATGATAGCATCTGGAAACCAAAGGAAGAGGTTGAGCTGTGAGGTAAGTGCATTTTATGTCAACCCCACTTGTATATCCCACTGATACTCAGTTTCTAGGAAATTATCCCATAAAGCAGGAGAATACACCATATAATGATCTAAATCCCCCCCAAATTGGGACCAGGAAAGATAATTCAACAAAATCACCTTATTCCCTTCATGATACTACACATGCATATGGAAACCAAGGAGGACACGGCAACTAATGAAAAAACACACACAGATGCCTGGTAATCATCGCTGGGATGCCAGCTCCTGCCGTACTCTTAAGCCCTGATAGAACATTTCACGAGACCTTCTCCATTTGTGTTTGGCCATTCTTCCTCTGCTCTTCACGGACATTGTGATTCATGATAGAATGTGGAAACCAAATGAAGAGGTTGAACTGTGAGTTAAGTGCATTATGTCAACCCCACAGGCATATCCTTCTGATGGTCAGTTTCTGTAAAATTACCCAAGAATGCAGGAGAGCATATGCCAGGCAGCCATTTGATACCCCTCAAATTGAGGCTAGAAAAACTATACAACAAACCAACCTTCTAACCTTCATGAAAATGTGCCTGCTTATGGAAACCAAGTAGGACGGAACAACTAAGAAGCAGACATACACAGATCCTGGTCCTCGTGGATGAAACTCCAGCTGCCACCATATCACCAAGCCATGGTGGACCAGTTGATAAGACGTTATCATTTTGGGGTTAGCGGGTTTCCATCCTCTGTTCAAAGGAAGAGGTTGAGCTGTGAGGTAAGTGCATTATGACAACCCCACTTGTATATCCCACTGATGCTCAGTTTCTAGGAAATCGTCCCATGAAACTGGAGGATATGCCAGGTGGCCATCTGAAAACCCTCAAATGGAGCTCACAATAGATAATAAAACAGAACACCTTTTTCCCTTCATTACAGTATGCGTACATATGGAAACCAAGCAGGAGAGTGCAACTAATAAACTAACATACACAGATATCTGGTACTCATGGATGACACACCAGCTTCTGCCCAATTAATAAGTCCTAATGGAACAGTTGACAAGGTGTCATCAGGTTGTGACTGGCCGTTTTCCATCTTCTCTTCACAGACATTGTGAATGACACTAGCATCTGGAAACTAAATGAAGTGATTGAGCTGCAACATAGATTTTTTTCCCCATACAACGCCAGAGGGACAGCTATACACAAATCAGTTTCTAGGGAATTATTTGTATCATCAAACAGAAGCATATACCACGTGGAAATCCCAGATCTTGCCATCAGAGGTCAAGTGAGATCATACAATGAAACTACCTTTTTACCTCTTGGCACAATGAGTACATGCAGTAAACAAGTAGGACAGTAGAACAAACATTCACAGGTTTCTTGTACTCATCATTTTGTATTATCTTGCTGCCTTTTACAATTCTAACTTGATATTATGTTTATAATTTTCCTATCGATGCCATGCCATACACAGCAGGAAGCCAGATTAGGTGAGCCCTCCTTAACCTGGCTCCTTTCTACCTCAAGCTTTGAGAAAACAGAGGTGGCTATTAGAACTGAACATTCTATCCCTACTCCATCATCAAACATTCCTGTTTTTATACGATTCTATAGACCCTTCCCTTTTGTCTAGAAAGAGTGACTTTCTTTCCACTCCAGATCTGACATCTCTTTCATTTATTCATCATCTGTGGTAGCCTGCAGGCCAGGATCTGAGGATCAGCAGAACAGCCTATAGAGCAAAGTTGCCTGCCCTTGTGGAGCCCAGCCAGTGTCACTCATCTTTGCCCTCATCGTTAGCCCACAAATTTTCGGAGTGCCAACTATCCCCAGGCATAGTACAGATACTTGGAATGTCTCACCTCTTTTACTCCTGCTGAGGAATCCACGCAGTAGAATTT
The DNA here is from genome assembly GCF_049354715.1 of Callithrix jacchus. Taxonomy (NCBI): domain Eukaryota; kingdom Metazoa; phylum Chordata; class Mammalia; order Primates; family Cebidae; genus Callithrix; species Callithrix jacchus. The sequence continues at coordinate 131,366,302 of NC_133524.1, read as the reverse complement.
GCTCACCCCACTTTACTGGTGAGGAAGTTCAGGCCAAAGGAGATGGGGAGACTGAGACCAAGTCCCAGTGTCGGTAGATGGTCAAGTCCAATCTTGACGGCTGAGGACAATAAGACAGGAACACTGGAGCCAGCCGATGCTTTTAGGAGCCTTGGTGAGGGGGGATGACACTAACGTGTGGCCTAATCCCCCTTCCCCTACTCCCATGCCAAATACAACCTGATGATTCTCAAAAGAGCTTTTGCTTTAAAGTAGGTCTCCTCCGAAAGTGGAAAAGCATGGTTCCCACAAGGTTTTGCCCGCAGATGTGTAGCAGGTCCACGAATATTCCTGATGTTCTGCTTAAAGCTGACGTTCACAAGGGGGATGTCCAGTGTATGGAATGCATTCGTCTCAGAGCCAGAATGAAGACGTTTCTGAACAAGTTGTTACAGAATGTAAAATTATGTATGCAGAGATCTTTCCATGCGAGAAAGTTCCAAGTGCTCTGCAAGACTTGTGAGGGAGATTAGTAAACGTGATGCCCAAAGAAATGTAAAAAGGGGTGTATAGATGTTTGCCTTTTCACAGTGTCTGTTGTGCAGCCAGCAGTGGGCTCTGCAAACCTGTGTTTGAACCCAAAGTGGTAGTGCCTGCATCAGAAGTCAGAATAGCCACTGTGGGTTTTTTTCTGAACTGGAAAGAAGGATTTAGGATGGGCCAGTGCCCAGGGGACACGGGAATCTGTCATCTACAAGGCCAGAGTTTGATGGCAGGTCCTAGGTCCTCAATATTGTGTTTCTTAAGCGGACAGCTGAGATCCCAACAAGCAAGCTTACTGGAAGAGTACAGTCCAGGTGGTTCTCCCTGGCCAATCTCTTTAAGAAACAGGTAAGAAAAAGGAGACACAATGAGCAGGTTTGGGCCTCCAGTGGAATAATATCTGCAAGGTTATAGAAATTCCAGAATTTAGAAAAATACATGAAAGGTTTGGTGGACCCCAGATTTTACAAGGTCCAGAGGCACTGGTCAAGGAAACTGAGCAGAAGCGCAGTCCCAAACCCAGTCAAAAGAGAAGTGCTTTAGGGAATGCTGTGAGTGCGGGCTGAGGCCTCATCCCCTGTGCATCAGCTAGCAGGTTGGCAGAAAAACCAGTCCCAAGCTGAGGCTTCTGGAGGACCTGGAGGAATCATGGGCTTCTGCCTTGGCTGTCTCAAGTCCGTGATGGGCAGGATGGATATTGTGGATGGAGGCCAAAAAACAAAAACCCAAACCATAATCTTAGACCTTTCAGCCAAGAAGGAGTGATGAGGCAATCACAGAAAGTGCCGTTAAAAGAGCTTTGCATAGTGAGGCCTCTGCTGCATATTCCCAACCACACGTGGGGACACCTACCTGTTCCTGTCCCATCCATCCCTGTGCTGAAGCCACTCTGACCTCTTTGCTGTTCCTCAAACATGACAGGGATGTGTCTTCTGCGGGGCCTTTGCAGTTGTTCTTTCCTCTGCCCAAATCAGTCTTTCTCATTTTGTCCATTTTTCTTTATTTTATTTAAACATTTTTTATAGAGATGTAGTCTTGCTGTTGCTTAGGCTGGTCTTGAACTCCTTGTTTCAAGCACTCCACCTGCCTTGGCCTTGCAAAGTGCTGGGATGACAGGCGTGAGCCACGATGCCTGGTCATCTTTTCTATTTCTCCTTAAATACCACTCCCTCGGAGCGACCATTTTGTCATCCAGTCTAAAGTAAGACCCTCAGTGAGTTCAGCCCCTTATTTTCATCACAGCACTACAACTGGCCGTCAGTCTTTCCATTTCATGGTTCAGCATCTCATTCGTGGGCAGGCATTGCTACCTAACTGCACACTACCCATTCCACTTTCTTCCTCTCTATTGGAGCACTGATTTTGTTTTGGGCATACTTTTAAAAACCGTTTTCCATTTTAGACCCTTTGCAGTGTGGGTGGTCCTCTGACACAGCTGTTGACAGTGAGATGTCATCTGAGATGGTCTGGGAAAACCTCTGCTTTCAGAGCCACCCCTACCTTCTTCCATTTCTCTCCTTTTTATATTCCAGGAAGAGTCGCTCACCATGCCTGGATGTGGAGAGCCGTACTCCCCTGCCCCCACTTCGTGCTGTGCGGAGTCACACTGGAGCCCGAAGCACAGGGGAAATGTGCACCTCGATGAACATGTTTTCATAATTTTTTAAACAATTAGTGTTTCCAGGGCATTAAAGTTGTCGCAGAGATATTGAAATACCCTCTGTCTCTCTTTCTGTCTCTCTCTCTCTCTCTCTCCGTCTCTCTCTCTCTCTCATATATATATATATATATATATATATATACATACATTATATATATATATGATGTATATATATATATATGTATGAATGTGTGTGTGTGTATATATATATATATATACATATATATATATGTATATATTGAGACAGGGTCTTGCTCTGTCACTCAGGCTGCAGTGTAGTGGCACAATATGGCTCACTGCAGCCTCAACCTCATGGGTTTGAGCAATCCTCCTACTTCAGCTTCCCAAGTAGCTGAGACTACAGGTGTACACCACCATGCGTGGCTAGTTTTTGTATATTTTGTAGGGATGGTTTTGCCACATTGCCCAGGCTGGTCTTGAATTCCTGGACTCAAGGGATCCGCCTGTCTGGGCCTCTCATAGTGCTGAGATTATAGGCGTGAGACACTGGGCCCATCTGAAACATTATTTTAAATTGGAATTTTTATTGATGCTCCAAATAGAATTTATTAACATCTTACTTTCTGGCTCTAATAGAAGCAAACTCATCATACTTTGAAAATATACTACTTTGTTGATCTCGTTTTCAGTGAGAAGAATTGCCATGTGTGACAATTTCTCTTGACAAAATGATGATCTGAGGTGATTTTTTTTCAACCTCAGCTTACCGAAAGTCCTTTTGCAGGATGCCACTGTGAATGGTATTGTTTAATAAAAATTTTAGGGCTAAATTTGGATAAGACTGTGCAATGGGAGATTAGTGACTCAGTTTTACAAGATCCAAACCTGATGTTGATGTGTTACAAAGTATTGATACTAGGTTCTGCTTCAAACTAATTATTGTAGGTGAAAATCTACAAGACCTATCAACCAAATATTTACAAGTTACATCAGTGGCTTCTTTTGTAGATCAGATGTATTCATAGGAAGTAATATTTCTCCATGTAAAGATTCCAAACACTGTTTACCTTGTCATATCTCCATTATTACTATGAAATTAGGACATCTGTAAACATCTTACTTTCTGTTTGAATTGTAGTTTTCCCAAAATAATCTGAAGTAAGATCTATATTCTTAGCTGGTGATTTGGACATTTCTAACTTCTCTACTTTTCTGTTCCCAATGTTTTCAAATCAAGGAAATGCATTCTTTTATCTTGTGAAACTTTCACCTCCATGAAACATACTTTCAAAGATTCTTTCTTCCACTTGCTATAAACAAATGTAGCTTTGCTTTCTTGTATGTGTGGTTATTGGGGGTTTTTTTTGAGACAGGGTCTTGATCTGTTGCCCAGGTTGGAGTGCCATGGCACAATCACAGCTCACTGTACCCTTGACCTCTTGGGCTCAAGTGATCCTCCCATCTCATGCACTCTATTAGCTGGGACTACATGTGTGCACCAGCACACGTAGCTAATGTTTATAAATTTTCTTAGATACAGCATCGTATCATGTCGTCCAGGCTGGTCTTGAACTCCTGGGTTCAAGCGATCCACCCACCTCAGCCTCCTAAAATGCTTGGATTACAGGCTTGAGTCACTGCACCTGGCCTCCTTATGTTTTAAAAAAATTATAGAGCTTTATGAACTGCTTCTACTTGGCAGAAAACATTATTAAACAAAAAAAGTTCCACGAAATTTTGTAATCTACATGTTACAAGCCCCTTGGTGCTTGGCATAATGTTTTATGTCATTTCATGTTTTGTGTTTTAATAGTTGATAACCATCGTTAGTTAGTTTCTAGTGTCTCGATTGCCTGTTATCTTGATGCCCAGTATATCTTCACATAAATATATATTTTCCAGAAATACTTTAATGCATTATTAGGAACAGACACACGAATTTCCCTATACTCATTGAAATCATGCAAAAAATGAGCCCAGTGAGTCTCATATTTGGCATAATTACTTCTGCATAAATTCCGGCAGGTATGTACTCTTGATACACCTGCTGTAAGTGCTCTCTTATCATATCCCTAGCTCTGAGTACTTTTATGCCATTAGAATATTCTAATTTGTTAATCATTTTATAAACTAGACTCTACCCAACTCTTTTCATTTCAATGAAGTTAAAAAAATTCTTCTATTGTTATAACATGGTTGTTAATGTAAATATGCTTAATCGTCTGAAACATTCATTCAGAATTGGTTACATCTGGTGTACAATCAAGAAGGGAGAATACACGGTTTGCTTGTTTGGTTCTCACGAGATTTAGCACGATTTCCCAGAAACATTAAATATTCGTTTTGAATTTTTACGACCAGTAAGACCCATGATGGCCTATGGTTAGCTGTAACAACATTATACACACCTGTAAGTTCGCCTAAATTTAGAAATTTAAAGCATGTGGACTTTCGATAATTTCTTGCGATCTTTCATGAGGTAAATTCTTTTATATACAAAGGTATGATAACCTAAACACAGTGAGACAGGATAGGGAGTCAAGGAAGCGACCACATCCTTGGGACATAGCAGTCGTGGTGAGCATATACAATCAACACCAATAAGGCTCAGCATCCCCACTGTAGTGAAGCGCATTCAGGTAAGGCTATCTTCATTCGGGAATTTCCTCTGTGTTTCGATTTCACCTGTCCTCACACTGACCCTTTGCTCATTATAATAGTCAAAAACACATCCCGGGTGGACAGTTAAGATGCTAATGAGACCTGTGATGTATGAACGAGCATGGACAGCTACTGCAAACGTGCACCCAGAGGACCACCCTGAACATGCCTGCTAGCTACACCTTTCCCCACCTCCTTATGAATATTCATACAAGGCTCCCGTAAAGGGAATTTCCCCAGTATTATCCAGTACTGTCTCATGCTTTCAAGCAGTCCACCCTGAATTCTCTCTGTCTCAGGGTGTATTCCCTTTTCTACACTTAAATTTGAAAATATTATTTTTCCATTGCAATAAATTGTTCTGTGCTGCATCTCCTCTGCCGTGTGTCGCTTGGTTAAATTCTTGCACTAAGAAAACAAGAACCGAGTTCTCACAGCGGCTGTCAGCATTTCTGGTGCCGCGACACAGGTAGAGTTTTGCCTGCTGTACAGACTTTCGTTTCCTTTCACCAGTCCCAGACTACCTGCTTGCGTATCACTGCTTTTTCCAGTGTTGTTTCATTGAAGTTGTGGAGAAAAGTTGTTAAATCGCTTTGATTCTTTATGTGAATATAAGTAGCGCTCTCCTTTTGGCTGCTACTTCTGTACTATTCGTAATTATACGAACCATGTGGGTTGCTCTCAATATTCAGGCCACTCTGCTGCTTAGCGTCACATATTTCTGGCCGCATTTCAGACTCAGGACGTTTGTTGTTGCTCTGCAAATACCTGACTGCCACTTAGTGGCTACCGTGATTTATTTTCTAATCTGGTTTTCTGTTTATAAAACGTTCTGTTTCTAGGGCCACGTTAAGAGTCCCTATCCCTCCAGGGTTTATGCATTTTCATACTCCTTCAGATTGTCCTTCAACAAACTTTCTATGCTGAAAAAGAGAGGTGCAGTCATGTAGATGCCTGGTTGCAGGGACTGTATCCAGGTATTCTATGTATTATATTCGGGCATCACAAATGGTAAACCAGTAAGGTAGGGAAATTCTTGTCCGTGAGACATCTGGTCCCCCAGCTGGCAGTGGGGGCCACCTCAGTTGAGCCTGGAGATGTCCAGTTCTGGGGAGACCTAGCATGATGCATGGCAAACACCTGTGACCTCCTAGGGCCTCAGTCACATGGGAATTCAAGCAACTGCCCTGTACCACTTTGTGGTCTAGATTGGCTCATGGGGACACCCACAACCTCCTGGACATTGGTACATGTGTCTGTCATTGAATGATTCTCTTGGTTCCCTGGGACCCATCTCCCCTACTTACACTAAAAATATCCCTGGGCTGTATGTTTTAAAAACCTGAATGCCATTTGGTTAGGTGAGCTAAGAAACAAAAAACAAACAAACAAAAAACTTACCTTGTTTTCTAACACTGTTTGGCCTGGATACAATTCAGCTAACAATGAAAAAGGGCCAGAGAATTGAAATGTGAACTTCAACACTATCCTACAGCTTGATCTTTTCTGTGCAAATCAGGAAAGTGGTCTGATGTTCCCTACGTGCAAGTCTTCATGGCCTCAGAACAGAACCCAGCTCTATGCAGCACCCGTGGACTTAAACCCAGTAAGACAGAAAACCACGCAGATGCACTAGGAGATCATCTTTTATTAAGGGAAAGGGACCCCAGGGCCCACGGTCCAACACCAGCTCCACATAGGGGCCCTCAGGGGCCCACACCTCCTTCTGAGTCCCCAGCACACCCATCCTATCCGAGTCTTGTGTAGAATGTAATACCATTTCAACCCCCGTCTTATGCTCCTCTTTATTCTCCGTTGCCTTGTACGGTAAGAACTAGCCCAGTTGGAATAACCTGCAGTGGGACTTCATACCATCCAGGGCCAGAGAAACTGCTCCCTTTACAGGAAGTCTAAATGAAGAAGGGACCATTAGAGTGCATGTTCCATTCTCAGTGAATGTTCTAATCCAGTGCAAGCAAAACCTCAGCCGGTTCTCGGAGGAACCCAGTGCATTGACCATCACATTCAAGGCTCTCATTTTGGCCTCTGACTTAACGTGGAAGGGTATACAAGTTGTCCTTTCCCTTGCCGCACTCCACAGAAACAGCAGAGAGTCTGATTAGCCAGTCGGAGATACATGAATAGCAGGGCAGGTGACCAGCCGGCTACCCATGAAGGGGCAGCTATTGCTGATCTCTCCCAGGACCCAGACTGGAATTACAACAGTTCTGGAGGAATAAAGAATAGGGACGGACTCCACGGTCCAGTGCCTCCTGGCAGGGTCAGACGATGTCTTACAAAACCTGTTAACAATGAGAAAGTCGAAGCACAGGGAAAATGTGAAAACCCTGCCCTCTTTGAGGGGTGCGTAGAGGAGGCCTCCCGAAAGTATGCTAACCTAGACCCTGACTCTGCTCAAGGCCAAGTGTTACCAAGATCCAACTTGATTAGCCAGTCTACCCCAGATCTCAGGAGAAAACCACAGAAATTATAATTAGGGCCACAAACGCCTATGTCTCAATTGATAGAAGTGGCTTTTTGAGTATTTCATAATAGGAATCTGGCTGAGGAGGAAGGCAGAGTCCGGTGCAAGAACAGGTGAGATGAGGCCCAGGCTAAAATGATAGCTCTTTCTGTCAGTAGTGACCTGCAACCTCCAAGTCATCCCCAGGAACCTCAAAGCTTGGAAACCGATCACCAACAGGGTAACAGCCATCAAGGAGCCTGCCTTCAATCCAAGCAATCAGAGCACCAGGACAGAAAGTGCACACAGCTGCCCCTGGGCCGTGCCCAGTCTGTAAACAAGACAGCCACTGGGGAACGGATTTCCCTTCGTCCCGAAGGGGAAAGTGGGCATCCTCCCTCGAGATGGCACTAAGTCAAGACTGAGGGGGCCCAGGGATCCAGACAGCCCCCACTGAAGGGAGCATTCCAGTCCCCAATCTGGAACCCTGGCTGACCCTTGATGTGGCAGGTAAGAACACAGATTTTTTAAATGATAATCCGGCCTCCTACTGTGTATTAACTTCTCATGCTGGGCCACTTACCTCCAAAGGTTGTACTATAACTGGGGTCAATAATCTACCCCGTTCTTACTATTTTAATGCCTTACTCACATGTCAGTATAGACATCAGTTGATGGCACACTCTTTCTTACTTACGCCTGAGTGTCCTGCCCTGCTCTTAGGCAGAGAATTATTAAATAACATAGAGGCCATCATACCACTCAAAGGCACCAGTTCCTCCCAAACGGTCCTCACTGTAGGGCCAACAGATCACCTCTCTATGTCTGTCAATCTCAGAGCGAGTAAACCCTGCATCTGGAACGAGAGGGTGCTCACAAGAGTCCTTTGGGCTCAACCTGTGGTCATTAAACTATAGGACCCCAATAGGTACCCCAACAAAAAGAAATATTCCCTAATGTTAGAAGCAAAGAAAGGATTGGAGCCCTAAATTTCTAGATTCTTACAGCATGGCTACAAGCGTCCTGACAATCTCCTTGTAATACTCCCATTCTACCAGTCACAAAACCAAATGGGGAATATTAACCGGCACAAAACTTGAGAATCATAAACGAGGCAGGAACCCTCTTCATCCCTTAGCAGAGAACTCTTATACCTTGTGAACCAAATTCCGGGACATTGCCAATGGTTTAGTGTACTAGACATTAAAGATGTCGTATTCTTTTTATCCCAGTGCACCTGTCCTTTCAGTTTCTATTTGCCTTTGAGTGGACAGATCCAAATACACGGAACACGCACAGTACACCCGGGCGTTATAGCTCCTGGGCTTTCAAGATAGCCCTCATCTGTTTGCACTAGCCCGAGGCAAAGATCTTTGAAAGTTACCGCTTAGGGAAGGCACTGTCCTACACTATGCAGATACCATCTTAATGTGTAGCCCTGCTGAGGAAACATCTGACAAGAATACCATCACAGTCTTAAATTTTCTTGGAACAAGCAGATATAAAGTTTCAAATAACAGGGCACAATTAACCAAACAAAGAGTAACTTACTGAGGGTATATTATAATCCCTGGGATAAGGCGGCTCTCAGGAAAAAGCAAACAGGCAACACTAGAGTTGCCCAGCTCCCAAACCAAGAGACAACGCAGAACTTTGCTTGCAATGTATGGTCCTGTAGAATCCTGATTCCTGGATTTGGACTAACGGCTCATCCTCGCTCTGAGATCACTAAAGGGCCCGACACCGATCTTACAACGGGAAGAAGAACGAACGAGGGCATTTCAAGACATGACCAAAGGCCCTTATTGAGGTTCCTGCCCTGGAAATTCCCGACTTGGAACATCCAGGCACCTTATATGGGGCAGAGAAACAGGACCTCCTCACCAAGAACTGGGAGAACCACCTGGTCCAGTTGGCTACGTTTCAAAGCACATGAACTTCATGGCCTGTGGATAGCCTGGTTGCCCTAGGACAATCGCAGCCACTGCCATTCTAGTGGAGGAAGCCCTAAAGCTGACTTTTAGACACACCTTAGAGGTCCTCATCCCCCATCAAGTGCAGCTAGTTTTAGAAACTCCTCGGTCACACTGGGCAATGGAAGGGCTGGCAGGGAAGTTAGGAGGTCAGCCACGGAAGCTGTAGCCCAGCTGGCCTTCTTCCTCTCTGCCCATTCCCTTTATTTCTTATTTTTTTATTTTTATTTTTTTTGAGATGGAGTCTTGCTCTGTGGCTTAGGCTGGAGTACAGTGGCGCACTCTTAGCTCACTGCAATCTGTACCTCTCTCGCTCAAGCAATTCTCCTGCCTCAGCCTCCGGAGTAGCTGGTATTACAGGCTCATGCCACCACACCTGTCTAATTTTTGTATTTTCAGTAAAGACGGGGTTTCGCCACATCGGCCAGGCTGGTCTTGGGCTCCTGACCACAAGTGATCGGCTGACCTTAGCCTCCCAAAGTGGTGAAATGTACAAATGCGAGTTACCAGGCTTGGCTCCATTCTTCTGATATAAATAGATCCTATACTACAGAAAACAAGCATGGGTTCAAGAAAATCAGAAGACCCTGAATCCTGAGGGTTGGAGGCTCATAGATTTGCAGCTCTTGCTAATGCCACCCATGAAAAATTGTTAGAAATGTACATAATTCCCTCCATGTGGGGCAGGACGCTATGACCACCTGGATGGACCATGTGCTTACACAATAAGAAGGTGACTCCGGCCTGTGAACTTTGCTCTCAAAATTGCCATGTGGGCAGACAAAACAGGTCCCCTCCTCTATTAACCTCAAAACAGGTCCCCTCCTCTATTAACCTCAGTCCAGTGGTGAGGAACCTATCCTGGTGAGGACTGGCAAATTCACTGCACCCAAAGGCCCTCCTTCCAGGTTTTAAAATACCTTTTAGTTTCTGTAGACGCCTTTACTGAATGGGTAGAAGCTTTCCCCACCAGAACAGAGAAAGCTACAGGAGTGGCCAAGGCACTGCCGAGAGTTCATAACAGGATTTGGCCTCCCCTGCTCCTTCCAGAGCGACGGAGGGCCCTGTTTTCTTGTAACTGTGACCCAAGAGACAGCACAAGCTTTGGAAATTAAACTTCATCTCCACTCCTCATGGAGGCCACACTCCTCACGCAAGGTTAATAGGACTAATCAAACTTTAAGGCAGACCCTGGCGAAACCGTGCCAGGGAACTTCTGGACCTCGGTACACTCTGTTGCCTATAGCCCTCATGAGAATACGAGTGGCACCCAAGGAAAAGAGAAAACTTGGTCCATTTGAAAAGACTTCTGGGAGACCCTTCCTGACCTTAGACCTGTTAACCAAACCAGAAACCCAGTCTAATACACAATATATTCAAAATCTAAGCCAGGGCTCAGGCGCGGTGATTCACAGCTGCACTCTCGTCACTTTGGGAGACCGAGGTGGGCAGATCACTGGAGGTCAGTGGTTCCGGACCAGCCTCGCCAACATGGCGAAACCCCCAAAATACAAAAATGACCCAGGCATGGAGGCGTGGGCCTTTAATCCCAGCTACTTGGGTGGCTGAGCCAGGAGAGTTGCTTGAACCCGAGAGGCGAAGGTTGCAGTGAGCCGAGACTGGACCACTGCACTCCCGCCTGGGCGACAGAATGACACTCTGCTGCCTAAAAACAAACAAACAAACAAACAAACAAACAAACAAACAAACAAACAAAACTGCTGTCTTAGGAAAAAAATCTAAGCCCTATACAGCAGGCTATCCAGGAATATAGCGATGCGGTGCTGCCCTCATGTGGACAAGTGGAAGGCATCCCCACGATCATACCTGGAGACGGGGTTCTATTGAAAACTTGGAAGGAAGGCTCCCAGGCAGATCAACTTTTCTTTGTTCGTTTGTTTGATTTTTACTTCTTTTAAAATGACAGGGGCCCTAGTAAGTACTACTAACCACCCCGATGGCGGTCAAGCTGCAAGGAATAGCCAATAGGGTTCACATGGCCAGAATTAAAGGTTGCAGTACACATTTACGGGAACCAGAGGAAGCTACTAATGACACCTGCCAGCCCATAGAGGCTCTAAAGCTTCTGTTCAAGAACACAATTCCAGATAAAGCCAATCTGGAAGACAAGCAACATCTCATCTTTGTTTTCTTAGCACTGCCTGCCATACTCTAATGGCTTTTAGAGATAGTGGCCTGTCTGCTGGGGAAGTAATTAACCACAGTGTTTGTCTATTAAACAACTCACCCCTGGGCGCAGCGGCTCGGCCCATAATCCCAGCACTTGGGGAGACTGAGGCAGGTGGATCACCGGAGGTCAGGAGTTTTGACACCAGCCTGACCAACATGGTGAAACGCCGTCTCGATTAAAAACACAAAATCAGCCAGGCGTGGTGGTGCATGCCTGTAATCCCAGCCACGTCAGAGGCTGAGGTACGAGAATCACTTGAACCCAGGAGGCAGAGGTTGCAGTGAGGCGAGATTATACCACTGCACTCCAGCCTTGGCAACAAGAGCAGAATTGCATGTCAAAAATAAAATTTTGAAAAAATACACTTAACCTTGTTGACTTTGGTTCACTACCAAAAGTTGGGGATATGCCAGACCTGGGCCCTTAGAAGACTGGCCTGGCATCCCAGCACATCTCCAGGGACAAACTCACTGGGCCAAAGAATGGGGATGTCACGCCCGACGGTCAATGCAAAGGGATTTTATTCGGTCAGGTCCTGAGTTCCTTATCAACAGCAGTTGAAATGTCCCAAACAGAAAAAAAAAAAAATGCTTTCTTACATAACTTTTATTCACAGCAATTCCCTTTCTGCCTTTACAATAATTATGCCAGTGCTGTCACTTTCATGGAATTCCAAGAGAGACAGTGTAGCTGATACTTTGTCGCTGGGTCACCTATCTGCGTCAATACCTCTGCAGGAACTAAACTAATAAGTGGACACCTCACCCAGGAAACCAGTTCTTTGCTCTATTTCCTATCAATAAAGCTACAACCTCTAGATTTCGCTGAGGCCATCCTCTCACAGAAACCCCTTATTCACCTGATCTCAATATATGTCCCAGGGACTGTCAACATATCCTATCGAAAGATAACTATGCCTTGTGGTCAAACCCTAAAGGAGGAGCTTTAATTAAAGAACTTATTAATGCCACTGCCCAACTCCAGCATTCATTTTTGGACCCAGTAACCACTACCAACTTGGCTGCACATAACCTTTCACTTACAGGCCACAAAACAGGAGACCCCTTTTATAGACCCTCCACTGCTTTCACCAGAGTAATGCAAAATATTTTGCAGCAGAAATTTCACCACCACAAGGAATGTTTGTGGTTTGTGGTACATCTGGGGTATATGAGATATTGTGATACAGACAACAATGTGTAAGAAACACATCAAGGTAAATGGGGCATCTATCACCTCAAGCATTTATCTTTTGTGTTACAGATAAACCAATTATACTCTTGCTATTTTTAATGTACAATTATATTATTACTGACTGTAGTCACCCTGTCATGCTATCAAATCGTTTTGTACGTATTAATCATCTGCACTTCCCCCCACCCCCACTAACCTTCCCAGCCTCTGGCAGTCATCCATTCCACTCTCTATCTCCAGTAGTTCAGTTGTTTAAAATTTCTGCTCCCACCAATAAGTGAGAACATGCGAAGTTTGTCTTTTTGTGCCTGGCTTATTCCACTTAACGTAAGGACCTTCAGTTCCATCCATGTTGTTGCACAAGACTGAATCTCATTCTTTTCTATGGCCGAACAGCACTCCTTTGTGTATATGTACCGCGTTTTCCTTACCCATTCAGCTGTTGGTGGACACTTAGGTTGCTTCCAAAGCATGGCTACTGTGGACGGGGCTGCAACCAACACGGGAGTGCAGATATCTCTGCGGTGTACTGACTTCCTTTCTCCTGGGAGTATACCCAGCAGTGGGATTACTGGATCATATGATTGCTCCATGTTCAGGTTTTCGAGGAACCTCCAAACTGTTCTTCATAGTTGTCATAGTAAATTATATTCTCAACAAGAGTGTATGAAGCTTCCCTTTTCTTCACACCCTCGCCAGCATTTGTTATTGCCTGGCTAGACTACCCCTTACCATGCAGGTGCATTTCTGTCTCCATGCTGACTGTTACTTCATCCTTCTATCTCCCACAGTGCTTCCTACAGCATAGGTTCTTTGGCTCTCTTTTGGTTAATGACACGTCTCTTTCTTTTCAGGTATATGAGAGGAGACTTAATTCCGCACCTTGAAAAGAGACTGGAAGAAATGACATCTGGCTACTTGTCCAAGAAGGAACATCAGACCCTAAATGCATAATCTCTTTAATGATTGAGGAGGAAAGAGGATCAAATTGCTCTTTCCTACAATCGAGCAGGATATGGCTGAGGCCTCCTAGTATGTGTTAGTGAATAAAATGGCCTCGCAGAGGCTAAGAAATTTCTGTCAGTAAACGTTGGTCTTTTTCCCTAAGCATTTCATTTGAAAGGATAACTTATTTGTTGGTTGGTTGATTTTCCCACCTGTGCTGGCAGACATGATTAACCCATCAGGTAAATACTATTACAGTCGTGGTTTCTGCAGCAGCCCACATTGTTGTAGCTGGTATTTATAACTGCCTTCTTTCACTCCCCATTTCTGATTCCCTTTGCCTTGAGATGCCATGTCAGCTGCTCATGGTGCTCAGTCTGGCAGGATGACTCAAACCTTCATTACGGAACAGTCTGAACCATTAGATGTCCTGCCTAGATGGCGTTGCTGTAATTTTTCATTGACTCTGATCATAAAACACAGGAGTACTAAGAAGCTCTCTAGATATGTCAGGCATAGTGTTCTTTAGCCCCTGGTCTAGTAGGAACCCAATATCCGTTTTTGTTTGTTTTGTTTTTGTTTTTTACTTTCCATCAGCCGAGCCAGTAGTGGATCCCCTCAAGCCAGTCTCTTAGTTCAGATGAATGAAGAGTTCAAAGTGGTCAGCTTGTAGACACAACTTCCATTTCAATGGAATCATTTTGGTTCCCCTGTTGAAAAAATTTCTCAATTCGTAACTAATACCTCTAGTCCAGCAGAGCCAAAAGTTTGCTTCTTGATATCAAAGTTTGGTTTTGGAGCACAAGAAGCAAAATTTTGCTACTAGATACCCAGGAGTAACAGTGAGAGAGGCCTGCATATTGCCTCCTTCATTCTTGAGGACATAGATGTAGCTATAGGAAAAATAGTTCCATATACTTGATGCTGCGATACAGCATTGCCACCTCCTAGACTGTCAGCCAAGCCCCCAAGGCACTGCCGGGAAGGCATTCCTACATCTCAGGTTTTAAAAGATCATTGCACTGTACTATTGAGCCAACCATTTCAGCATGGGGAAGAACATCAGGAGACTCGGGTAATGCATTAGTATGATCTCATTGCCATATTCATTTCCTGTAAAGTGAGTTGCATGTTTAAAACTGGTGCAGTATGGGATACCACGATAGTTGATACAGCCTTTCGTTACAGCCTTTCCTAATACCACAGTGTTGGTTTTCTTGAAGCGCCGTGGGTAGGAATGAAAATCCTCATGCAGAAGAAGAGTCTATTTGAGGAAGATCAAAGTGATGCCCCTTTACCTGTGGAAGCAGACCAAAGTAATCAGCGTGCCACCTGGAAGCTGACTGACCAGTCTGGGACATGGTGCAATACTGGGGAATCAGCATTGGTCTCTGCAGCTAGCAGGTGGAATAGTCAGCAGTTACTGTAGTGACGTGGACCTGGTAAATGAAAGTTAGTGTTGCCAAGCCCATGAACAACCTCTGTCTCAGCCACCATAGTCATGATGCACCATGACTGCTTAAAAGATAGCGGGGTGCACCTAAGGAGGTATGGATGTGGGTCAAGTAGCTTACTGTGGCCTCGGCGAAGACCACAAGTATATGGGTACCTCAGTTCTACAACTTTAAGAAGTTAGACCTGCCAGTAACCCAAATGAGCTTGAAAAGAGTTTCTCTCTGAGTCTTCAATTAGTCACCAGCCTAGTTGATACCTTAACTTTGATTTTGTGAGACCCTAATCAGAGAATCATATCCAGAGAGCCTGGATTTCTGATCTACAGAACTGCTTATATATTTGCATTGTTCTAAGCTGCTAAATGGGGGATGATTTCTTTTGCCGCAGTAACAAACTAATACATGTGGTGCCTGCATATTCGGAAGTAACAAATGAAAATCAGTTATGGAGCTACACATGAGACCACCGGTGTAGGATGAGAGAATTTCCTCTTTTTTCTGGGCCCAATCCATGCTAACAGGGTTTCAGTCACTTGTCAATGGGTCACGGTACTGAACAACATTGAGGAATGTGCTAAAACAAGCAACCATTACAAAAAAAAAACAAACCCAAAACTTAACCTTGTTGACTTTGCGTAACTACCAACACTGGGGATATGCCAGACCTGGATCCTTAGAAGACTGGCCTGGCATCCCAGCACATCTCCAGGGGCAAACTCACTGGACCAAAGAATGGGGATGTCAGGCCCAACAGTCAATACCAAGGAATTTTGTTGCATCAAGTCATGGGTTCCTTAAGTTCCTCCTCTTAATTATCGACAGTAGTTCAAATGTCCCAAAAGGAAAAAGTGCTTTCCTACATACCTTTTATCCAGAGCAGTTCCCCTTCTGCCTTTACAGTAATCATGCCAGTGCTGCCACTTTCGTAGAACTCCAGGACAGACAGTGTAGCTGAAACTTTGTCACCGGGTCACCTATCTGAGTCAATGCATCTGCAGGAACTAAACTAATAAGTGGACACCTCAGCCAGGAAACCAATTTTTTGCTCTATGATGTCCCTGGACTGGCACCACCTCTATTTCCTGTCAACAAAGCTACAACCTCTAGGTTTTGCTGAGGCCATCCTTGCATGAAAAGCCCTTGTTCGCCCCATCTCAACGTATCCCCCAGGGACTGTCAACATAGCCTGTCTAAAGATAACTCTGCCTGTGGTCCAACCCTAAAAGGGGAAGTCCATTGAAAGATCTTACTAATGCTGCCACCGAACTCTACCATTCATTAACGGGTCCAGTAACCACTGCCGACTTAGCGGCACAGAAACTTTCAATTATACGCCAGAAAACGGGAGACCCCTTTTATCGGCCCTCCACTGCTTTCACCACTTTAATGCAAAATACTTTTGCAGCAGAAATTTCAGCATCAAACAAATTTTGGGGTTTTGAGGATCTTCAGCATATCTACAATTACCCACTGTGGAAGGGGCGATGCTCTATCACTTACGTTTCCCTTATCTAACTTTCACATGGGCTAACACGTCTCTCCCTTTCCCCGTGTACCAGCGTAGCAAGATTCAGCTCCCAGCAAGACCCTGTATTCCCTTAAGTTTACTACTGCCCTCTCTATGGGGATTATCATGGTCAGCTACGGGAGGTAGAGCCTCAACATCCAGCATAACCCGTTTGAGGAGATGACGGTGGCCCTCCCACGAACGGCAGAGGGCCTCCCTACACTTCAACAGCAGCTGGACTCCCGAGCCATTATAGTCCGACAAAACCGAAAAGCCTTCAGTCTTCTCAAAGCTGGTCAAAGACACACGTTTGCATGTGAAAGATGAATGCTCTTTTTACATCAGTCTGGTTTAGCCCAAGAAAGTATCAGAAATGTCATCACCCAGGCAAACGAAATGAACACTTTAGGAACTTCCATGGGAACTGGAAGCATTAGCTATTGTCTGCTCTGCTCCCTTTAACATTGCCAGTCGTTAACATACTTTTAGCTTTGACTTTTAGTCCCAGTGTGTTTGAAATGCTGATTTCTTACTCTCTTGCTTACAGCTTCTCCAGGTCCATATGATGGTCTTGGAATGCTTTCAACCTTGGGTTGCTAATGAGCTATCTCATGTCTTGCCCACCAGTCCAGTGAAACATGTGGTTCCCACCCTGTAGGATCAGGCAGGAAGAGAAGTTAGGGCCCAGACTAGGCAGGGAGAATGCCCCACTCAGCAGGAAACAGCGTTAGAAGAACATTAAGTGGCCTAAAACAACACACGTGTATTATCCACAGTTCTGCAAGTCAAGACCAGGAAGGCTCAACCGGCCTCTCTGCTGAGTCTCTCCCAAGGACAACTCTAAATGGGCCGGCGGGGTGCTAATGTGGAGAATGTGGAATAATCCACTTCTGAGCTTATTCAGGTTATTGCTCATTTGGATCTAGTTCCTTAAGGTGGTAGGAGTGTGGTTCCCATGTTTTGGTTGGCTGTCATCCAGGGACTGCTTTAAACACTTAGAGCCACCCTATACCTTCTTGGGAGCACTGCTTTATCCTCAAAGAGGGCCTGCTGTGTCACATCCTTCTTGTGCTTTGACTCTCTTAGCTCTTCTTCTGCTCCTGTGTGATGAAAATGCTCTACTTTTGAAGGATTCCGCTGCCAGGTCTGGCCCAGCCACACCACACTCATGTCTCAAGGTTAACTGACTTGACACCTTAATTCTCCAGCAAAATCCCACCATAGCAGTATTAGGATTAGTGCTTGATTGAGTATCCGGGAGATGGGAATCTGGGGAATCAGACTACAGCTGTCTCAGTCAGCTCCAGCTATTATCACAGAATACCACAGACTGGGTGGCTTCATCACCAGGCATTTCTTTCTCATCGTTCTGGAGGTTAGAAGTCCAAGATCAGGATGCCAGCGTGCTCAAATTCTGGTGGGGGTCCTCTTCCTGGCTTGTAGTCAGCCACTTTGCTATATCCTTACATTTTGAAGAGGCATGGAAGAACAAATTCTCTTTTCTCTAATTAGAAGGGCGTTAATCTCATCATAGGGACCCAGCCATCATGACCACATCTAAACCTAATGACCTCCCAAACAGTCTACCTCCAAATATCATCCCATTGGGATTTAGGGTTTCATCGTATGAATTCTCAGAGGTCACACATATTCAGTCCGTTCATAATGCCTGTCAACCACGCAAGCCAGAAGTGGGCAGCCGCATTACGACAGGACCAACTGGGATAGCCCTGAAGGACAGTAGAGAAGGGAAATCCTCCCAGAGGAAAGAACTTTGAGCGGTGCTCCTGTGTGGAGGAGAGATGGCCAGACTTTTAAGTGTGTATCCTTGTACAGGCTGTGTCTCATTTATTGGCCGAATGATTAGGGACTTTGAGGACACATGATTGAAAATCTGTGACAAGGAGGTCCGGGGAAAAATATGTGGACAGACCTGTCCGAGTGGACTTTCAATGTGAAGATATTTGAGTCTCATGAGAGTTCTCACCAAAGGGTAACCTCAGCAGAGCAGAAGTTTAATAATCTGAAGGATAAGGTACCTATTATCTAGATATTAATCAGCCTCTCTCCCCAACACTTGTGTCACAGCCTCATGAGCTCACAAAGTGGCCAAAGTGACAGGGATAGAGATTATGATTCAGAGGCATGGACTTCCACTCACCAAGGCCAACCTGGCTACAGTCGATAGAGACATCAGACAGCCAAGGGTCCCTGGCTAAACTCCACTTTCAAGCCTAAAACGGCCTGAAGGTTGAAAAACCAGACTGCTGGTCCTGAATGAAACCCACAACCCAGAAAAAGAATTGTCACTGTTTGCTTGCCCTTTCCCAACTGAGTCTTTCTCATTAATGCTGCCGGGTACCCGGGGGAAGAGGGTAGAGCCATGGGAAAGTTGTGTCTCGTGCAGGAGTGGCAATGGGGAGCCTGGTCTCTTCGGTTTCTGTGTGATGGCACAGAAACAATCTGGGAGGTGGGGGCCTGTTAGCAGGATTCCCTCTCGCTTTGCTGAGAGTTCTTTCCTCCCTAATTTTCCTTTTCAACTGACACATTCCCCTCCTCACCCTGTAATGTGTGCGTGAACTTAATCTTTCCTGGTCATGTGACAAGAACTCAGTTTCAGCTGAACTAAGGAACAAAATTCTGTAACATAGTCATTGCTGAGTGTACAATCTGCCAGAAACAGACAGCAACACTGAGTCTCTTATATGGCACCTGTCTCCAGGGTGATCAGCTAGCCACCAGATGGCAGGTGCTTACATTGGACCACTTTCAATATAGAAGGGACAGGGCTGTCCATACTGACTATGGATTTTCATTTCCACCCACAGTAATTTGAGAAAATCAACATTTGTGCAGTTAGAAAAAATGCCTTATTTACCACCAGGGTATTCCACACAAGGCACTCACAGATAATAAAGTGTAGCGATGGGCCCACCCTCATAGGAATTCACTGGTCTTAATATTTATATTCCCTTATCCTCCATCAGCTTTTTTTTAAGGTGGTACTGTCTTACCCACATTGGCCTTGAACTCCAAATCAGGCTCCCGAACTGTCCCACATTATCTGAAGATGACTGGATCAACAGAACTGTGCAATGGACTTGTGGAACTCAGTTATAGTGCAAGCTAGGTGGCAATGTCTTGCAGATATGAGAAATCACTTAGGAAGCAGTGTTTGCTGTATATTTGCATCCAACACAGTTTGCTTTCTTTCCCATAGTCAGGATTCTTGGTCCTAGATTCAAGGGGTATAACTGGGGGTGTCTCTACTCATACTCTATACCCCAGTGACCCACTAGCAAAAACGTTTCCTATTCTCCTGACGTTAGGCTCTGCTGAACTAGAAGTCTTATTTCCAAAGGAAGAAATGCTTTCACCAAGGGACACAACAGTGATTCCATTGAAAAGACATTCATACTGCCAGCTGGCCATTTTGGTCTCTTCATCACTTTCCATCTAGAGGCAAAGGAGGGGGTCATTCACTGGCTTGGGATGATGAACCTGACGATCAAAGCGGGGGGATTAATTGCACTACACCAGGAGCTAAAAAGGAGTATGTCTGCTGTGTCTAGAGAGCTTCTTAGTCCTCCCATGTTTTCTGATTACACTTAATGGAAAAGTACAGCAACCCAATCCAGGCAGGTATCTAATGGTCCTTCAGACTGTTCAGTGATGAAGGTTTGAGTCATCCTGCCAGGTCAAGCACCATGACCAGATGACATACTATCTCAGGGCAAAGGGAATGAAAAATGGGTAGTGAACGAAGGCAGTTATAAATACCGGCTACAACTATGCAGAAACCATGACCGTAATACTAAATACATTGGTGATTTCTCAACTCGTATCCCTCCTCAGGTGGAAGAATAAACCAACAAACAAACCACAAAAGTCTAGCTTTTACTAACAGAAATTTATTAAATTTCAAAAGCTCCATCTTTTCTTAGCTTCAGGAAGGGAATTTTCTTCACTTCAAAATTACAGGAAGCTTCAGCAATGACCTACTCCACTTTACAGCACATGTCCTTGTTTCTCCTTGGTATTTGCATTAACACAATTATTTTTTCTCATGTGCTTAACTTTGCTGAGATGGCAGTTGGAATCTACTTTTTTAGCACCTTCTTGAGTTGCTGAATTAAGGCAAAATTTTTAAGCCTGAATTGAAAGAGGTATTCCATTAACCAGAGGATACCCACGGCATCTGTGATATGTAGGAGGTAGTAGTGGATACAAAACAGACTTTACAATGTACATGCAGATAGAAAATGCATGCTCATGGAAAATACAAACTAGAGAAAGACCAAGTGAGTCACCTGAGGGCCCACACCCACTCCCAGATTATGATAAATTTGGAAGGCTCCATGGCATTGGAAAAAGGGGTTAGAATAAGAAAATATCAACCTAAATGCTTGGGGAAATAGCATGAACTATGACTGAGGGCCAGGGATTAGGAAGAACAAGGCATGATTTGTTCCTGCTCCTGTCCCAAACTGGGCACAAGTGCTTAAAACAATAGAAGAGTTTCCTTTTGGCACCCACCTTGCTGCTTCCTTAATGGCAAATTTAACAAGTTGTTTCTTGACTTCCATAGATCCTTGTACTTCATCAAGCAAAATGAAAATTCTTTCATAATCTGAAGGTATTAAAAAGTTAGTATTTCTAAAATTATGAAAATGAAATATACTTCAATCTCATTGCATCCACTACTGCAGTATACATTTTTATGTGCACATACACAGTGTTTGTGTTTTGAATGCTTAAATCACATCAGTATATTACTAAGGAAACTATTGTGAAAACTAACAAGGAAAAACACCTAAGCAGATGTATTTGAAATTTTCAGTGAAATTAAATAGAAGCCCTGCTAAATTACAGACAGATCCGATTTAGCCAAACAATGAGCTCAAGGGGCAGCATAATTGAGTTCTAAATCATAGAATGGGAGACTTCTCAGGCTTTCATTGATAGACATTCTTGCACTACTTACTTCGCCCACACCTTCGAACTTCTTTCATCAATTGATGTTTTATATCATCATTAACTTTCTTTACCATAGCAGGAGATATTCGTGCTGTATTTGGCACAGTTTCCACCGGAGACCTTGCTGTGACTGGTGAATCACCTGCAGAGACACGGTAGTTTTGGGCTCCTACCACAAATTCGTTACTATCAGGTTTGTAAAGCAGCTTATCTTTGCTGAGACTAGTGCAGTTGTAAGACAAAGAATCTAACTTGTTGGGTTGCATACAATCTCCTGTCATATTTATAAGCTCTGGGGGAGCAGAATCTGACAGGAAGCCATCAGGTGGGGTCTGACCATTTTCTATCTCCTTCTGGATATCATGAATGACAGTAGCATCTGGAATCCAAATGGAAAAATTGAGCTGCGAGGTAAGTGCATTATGTCACTCCCACAGGTATATCCCTCGGAGGCTCAGTTTCGAGGAAGTTATGTCAGAAAGCAGGAGGATATACAAGGTGGCGATGCCAGACCCCTCGGACTGAGCTCAAAAAAGACAATACAACAAAACCACCTGCTTCCCTGCTGGACACTATGCATGCATACAGAAACCAAGTAGGACAGTACAACCAATACACAAACATACACAGATCCCTGCTACTCCTGGATGAAGCACCAGCTCCTGACAGATTACTACGCCATGGTGGAACCGCTGATGAGGAGTTATCAGGTGCTTGTTGGCCATTATTCGTCTTCTTCTCATGGACATTGTGAGAGATGGTGGCATCTGGAAAAAACATGTAGAGGCCGAGCTGTGAGGTTAAGTGCATAATGAGAGCCCCACAGGTATATCCCGCTCATGCTCAGTTTCTAGAAAATTATCCCATAAAGCATGAGTATATACCAGGTGGCAACCAGAGAACCCTGAAATTGAGGCAAGAAAAGATAATACAACAAAACCACCTTCTTCCCTTGATGACACTATGCCCGCATATGGAAATCAAGTAGGACACAACTTATAAGGAAACATACACAGATCCCTGGTACTCATGGCTAGGATGCTAGCCCCTGTCATATTAGGAAGTCCTGATGGAAGAGTTGACAAGAAGTTTTGAGTTGCTGGTTGGCCGTTTTTTATCTTCTCTTCATGAACATTGTGAGTGATGGAAGCATCTGGAAATCAAGTGAGGAGGAGGAGGTGTGAGGTACGTGCATTATGTGAAGCCCCAGGTATATTCCACTGAGGCTAAGTTTCAAGGAAATTATGCCATAAAGCAGGAGATGATGTGCCAGGTGACGATCTGAAAACCCTCAAACTAAGCTAACAAAAGATAATACAACAAAACCACCTTCTTCTCTTTATGACACTATGAATTCATATGGAAACCAAGTTGGAAGTACAACTAGTAAACAGATCCCTCGTAGTCTTGGCCATGATACCAGCTCCTGCCAAATTATTAAGCCCTGGTGTAACAGTGGGCAGGAAGTTATCAGGTGCTAGTTGGCTGTTTTTTATCTTCTTTTCACCGACATTGTGAGTGATGGTAGCATGTGGAAACCAAATGAAGAGGATGAGTTGTGAGAAAAATACATGATGTCAACCCTACGGGTATATTCCCGATGCTCAGTTTCTAGGAAATCATTGCATAAAGCAGGAGGACAGGCCAGGCGGTGTTCTGAAAACCCTAAATTCAGGTCACAAAAGATAATACAACAAAATTGCCTCCTCCCTTTCATGACACCATGCATGCATGTGGAAACCAAGGAGGACAATCCAACTTATAAGCTAACATATACAGATCATTGCTACTCATGGCTGGAATACCAGCTTTTGCCATGTTAATAAGCCCTGGTGGAACAGCTGACAAAATGTTATCAGGTGCTTGTTGGCCATTTTCCATCTTCTCTTCACGGACATTATGAGTGACAGTAGCAACTGGAAACCGAGAGAAGACGTCAAGCTGTGAGGTCAGTGCATTACAACAACCCTGCAGGTATATCCCTCTGATGCTCAGTTTTTAGAACATGATCTCATTAAGCAGAAGGATATACCAGGTGGCTATCTGAGACCTCCCAAAATGAGCTCACAAAAGATAATATAATAAAACGACCTTGTTTGATGTATGACCCTGCATGATTATGGAAACCAAGTAGGAAACCAAGCAGAAACAACCAGGAAACATACACTGAGCCCTGGTACTCATGGGTGGAGTACCAGCTCCTGATACATTAATAAGCCCTGGTGTAATGGATGACAAGAAGTTCTCAGGTGCTCTTTGACCATTGTTCATCTTCTCTCCATGGACATTGTGAGTGACTGCAGCATCTGGAAACCAAATGAAGAGGTTGAGCTGTAAGGTAAGTGTATTATGGTAACCCTACAGGTATATCCCTCTGACGCTCAGTTTCTAGGAAAATATTTCATGCAGCAGGAGAGGATATGCTGGGTGGCGATCTGAGAACACTCAAATTGAGCTCACGAAAGAAGGTACAACTGAACAACCTCCTTCCCTTGATGACACTATGCATACATATGAAAACCAAGTGAGACATTCCAACTTATAAACAAACATACACAGATCCTTGGTACTCATGGCTGGAATACCAGCTGCTGCCATGTTAATACACCCTGGTGGAAAAGTTAACAAGATGTTACTGAATTGCAGTTGGGCATTTTCCATCCTCTCCTCACGGATGTTGTGAGGCGTGGTAGCATCTGGAAGCAAAATGACCAGGTCAAGCTGTGAAATAAATGCCTTATTTAAACACACAGGTATACTCTTATGATGCAGAGCTTCTAATAAATTATTGCATGGAGCAGGAGGACACGACGGCAGTGTTCTGAGACCCCTCAAATTGCACATAAGGAAGAGAATACAACAAAACCACTTTCTCCCATTTATGACACTATGAGCATATACTGAAATCAAATAGGAAAATCCAACTAATAAGAGAAGATACACAGTTGAATGGTACTCGTGGCCAGAAGAGCAGCTCCTGCCATACTAGTAAGCCCTGAAGGAACATTTGACTATATGTTATGCGATTGCGGATTTGCCATTTTCCATCCTCTCCTCATGGACATTGAGAATGACTATAGCATCTGAAAACCAAATGAAGAGGTTGAGCTGTGAGGTAAGTGCATTATTTCAACCCCACAGGTACATCCCTCTGATGCTGACTTTCTAGGAAATTATCAAAGAGAGCAGGTGTGGATATGCCAAGTTGCCCTCTGATACCCTTCCTATTGAGGCTAGGAAAGTATATACAACAAAATTACCCTCTACCATCCATGAAATTATGCCTGCTTAGGGAAAGCGAGTAGGACAGCACAAGTAAGAAGCAGACATACACAGATCTCTGGTCCTCCTGGATGAAATTCCAGCTGCTGCCATATTACCAAGCCCTGGTGGAGCAGTTGACAAGACGTTATCAGGTACCGGTTGGCTGTTACTTCTCTTCTCTTCACGGACGCTGTGCGTGACTGCAGCATCTGGAAACCAAATGAAATGGTTGAGCTGTGAGTTACTTGCATTATGTAAACCACACAGACATAGCCATCAAATGCTCAGCATCTAGGAAATTATCACTTGGAGAAGGATATAGCAGGTAGCAATCTGAGAACCCTAAAATTCAGGCCAGGAAATTTAGTGCAACAACACTAGATTCTTTCCTCATGACACTGTGCATGCATATAGAAACCAAGTAGGACAGTATATCGAGTGAAGAAACATACACTGATCCCTGGTACTCATGGATGAAAAACCAGTTGCTCCCATATTAATAAGTGCTGGGGGAATAGTTGAGAAGATATTATTGGGTTCTGCTTCAGCATTTTTAATCATCTCCCCATGGACGTTGTGAGTGATGGTAGAATCTGGAAAGACAATGAAGACGTTAAGTTTTGATTTAAGCGCATTATGTCAGCCCACAGGTGTATCCCCCTGATGATCAGTTTCTAGGAAACTATTTCAAAAAGCCAGAGACAATATGCCAGATGGGCATCTGAGAACACTCAAATGTGCTCACGAAATATAATACAACAAAATCACCTTCTCCCTTTCAGGACACTAGTCATGCCTATGAAAACCAAGTAGGATCGTCCAAATGAATAAGCAAACATACACTGATCCCTGGTGCTCATGGCTGGGAGACCAGCTGTTGCCAAATAAGGAGGTCCTTGGAGAACAGTTGACAAGACGATATTAGGTGTTGGTTTCTTGTTTTCCATGTTCTCTTTGTGGACATTTTGAGTGATGGTAGCATCTGAAAATCAAATGAAGAGGTTGAGCTGTGATGAAAGTTTCTGGAAAACTATCAAAGAAATCAGGGTAGTATATGCCACGTGGCTATCTGATACCCCTGAAATTAATGCTACGAAAATATATACAACAAAAGTAACTTGTAGCATTCATCAAACTATGCCTCCTTAGGGAAATCAAGTAGGACAGTACAACTAAGAAGCAGATATACACAGACCTCTGGTCCTCCTGGATGAAATTCCAGCTGCTGCCGTATTACCAAGCCCTAGTGGAGCAGTTGACAAGACGTTATCAGGTACTGGTTGGCTGTTACTTCTCTTCTCTTCACGGACGCTGTGCGTGACTGCAGCATCTGGAAACCAAATGAAATGGTTGAGCTGTGAGTTACTTGCATTATGTAAACCACACAGGCATCGCCCTCAAATGCTCAGCGTCTAGGAAATTATCACCTGGAGAAGGATATACCAGGCAGCAATCTGAGAACCCTAAACTTGAGGCCAGGAAAGATAGTACAACAACACTAGATTCTTTCCTCATGACACTGTGCATGCATATAGAAACCAAGTAGGACAGTATATCGAGTGAACAAACATACACGGATCCCTGGTACTCATGGATGAAACACCAGCTGCTCCCATATTAATAAGTGCTGGGGGAATAGTTGAGAAGACATTATTGGGTTCTGCTTCAGCATTTTTAATCTTCTCCCCATGGACGTTGTGAGTGATGGTAGAATCTGGAAAGACAATGAAGACGTTAAGTTTTGAGTTAAGCGCATTATGTCAGCCCACAGGTGTATCCCCCTGATGATCAGTTTCTAGGAATCTATTTCAAAAAGCCAGAGACAATATGCCAGATGGGCATCTGAGAACACTCAAATGTACTCATGGAATATAATACAACAAATTCACTTTCTCCTATTCAGGACACTAGTCATGCCTATGAAAACCAAGTAGGATAGTCCAAATGAATACGCAAACATACACTGATCCCTGGTGCTCATGGCTGGGAGACCAGCTGTTGCCAAATAAGGAGGTCCTTGGAGAACAGTTGACAAGACGTTATTAGGTGTTGGTTGCTTGTTTTCCATGTTCTCTTTGTGGACATTTTGAGTGATGGTAGCATCTGAAAACCAAATGAAGAGGTTGAGCTGTGATGAAAGTGCATTATGTCAACCGCACAGGTATATCCCTCTGATCCTCAGTTTCTAGAAAACTATCAAAGAAATCAGGGTAGTATATGCCACGTGGCTATCTGATACCCCTCAAATTAATGCTAGGAAACTATATACAACAAAATTAACTTGTAGCATTCATCAAACTATGCCTCCTTAGGGAAATCAAGTAGGACAGTACAACTAAGAAGCAGATATACACAGACCTCCGGTCCTCCTGGATGAAATTCCAGCTACTGCCATATTACCAAGACCTGGTGGAGCAGCTGACCACACGTTGTCAGTTGCTAGTTGGATGTTATTTATCTTTACTTCATGGATATTGTGAGTGACTGCAGCATCTGGAAACCAACAGAAATGGCTGGGCTGTGAGGTAAGTGCATCCTGTGAACATCACAGGCATATCCCTCTGATGCTCAGTATCTAGGACATTATCTCATAAAGAAGAAGGACATACCAAGCAGCAGTCTGAGAAGCTTAGGATTGAGGCCACGAGGCAAAACTATCCAGGACATAGGAGTAGGCAAGGACTTTATGAACAAAACACCAAAGCATGGGCAACAAAATCCAAAATAGACAAATGGGACCTAATCAAACTCCACAGCTTCCGCACGGCAAAAGAAACAGTCACTAGAGTGGATCGGCAACCAACAGAATGGGAAAAAATTTTTGCAGTTTACCCATCTGACAAAGGGCTGATATCCAGAATTTACAAAGAACTCAAACGGATTTACAGGAAAAAAACAAACAAGCCCATTCAAAAGTGGGCAAAGGATATGAACAGACACTTTACGAAAGAAGACATATATGAGGCCAACAATCATATGAAAAAATGCTCATCGTCACTGGTCATCAGAGAGATGCAAATCAAAACCACATTGAGATACCATCTCACGACAGTTAGAATGGCGATCATTAAAAAATCTGGAGACAACAGATGCTGGAGAGGATGTGGAGAAAAAGGAACACTTTTACACTGTTGGTGGGAGTGTAAATTAGTTCAACCATTGTGGAAGACAGTGTGGCGATTCCTCAAGGCCTTAGAAATAGAAATTCCATTTGACCCAGCAATCCCATTACTGGGTATATATCCAAAAGACTATAAATTGTTCTACTATAAGGACACATGTACACGAGTGTTCATTGCAGCACTGTTTACAATAGCAAAGACCTGGAATCAACCAAAATGCCCATTGATAATAGACTGGATTGGAAAAATGTGGCACATATACACCATGGAATATTATGCAGCAAACAGAAATGATGAGTTTGTATCGTTTGTAGGTACATGGATGAATCTGGGGAACGTCATCCTCAGCAAACTGACACAAGAACAGAAAATGAAACACCGCATATTCTCACTCATAGGCGGGTGATGAAAAATGAGAACACATGGACACAGAAAGGGGAGTACTAAACACTGGGGTCTATTGGGAGGAAAAGGGGAGGGCCAGTGGGAGGGGGAGGTGGGGAGGGATAGCCTGGGGAGAAATGCCAAATATGGGTGAAGGGGAGAAGGAAAGAAAAGCACACTGCCATGTGTGTTCCTAGGCAACTGTCTTCCATGCTCTGCTCATGTACCCCAAAACCTAAAATTCAATAAAAAATTTAAAAAAAAAGAAAAGATAGTACAAGAAAACTACATTCTTCCCTCATGACACTATGCACGCACATGGAAACCTAGTAGAATTGTAAGCCAATTGCACAAAGGTACACTGATCCCTGGTGCTCATGGATGTCACAACAGCTGCTGCCATATTAATAAGTGCTGGGGGACTAGCTGGGAAGGTTTCATTGAGTGCTGCGTGGGCATTTTTAATCTTCCCTCACAAACATTGTGAGTGATCGCACTATATGGAAATGAAATGAAGGGGTTCAGTGTTGAGGTATGTGCATTATGTTAACCCCACAGGTATATCCTCCTGGTGTTCACGTTCTAGAAAACTATTTCATAAAGCCATAGAGGACATGAAAACTATTTCATAAAGCCAGCAGGGGTGAATATGCTAAATGTGCATAAGATGCCCCTAAAATTGAGGCTTGGAAAGTATATACAACAAAATTAATTTGTAGTATTCATCAAACTATGCCTGTTTAGGGAAACCAAGTAGGACAGGAAAACTAAGAAGCAGACATACACACACCTCTGGTCCTCGTGGATGAAATTCCAGCTGCTGCCCTATGACCAAGACCTGGTGGAGCAGTTGAAAAGATGTTGTAAAGTGCTCGTTGGCCGTTATTTATCATCGCTTCACGGACGTTGTGAGTGACCGCAGCATCTGGAAACCAAATGCAGTGGTTGAGCTGTGCGTTATGTGCATTAAGTCAACCGCACAGGCATGCCCCTCGGATGCTCAGAATCGAGGAAATTATCTCATAAAGAAGAAGGACATACGAAGTAGCAGTCTGAGAACCGTAAATTTGAGGCCAGTAAAGATAGTACAACAACACTGTATTCTTCCCTCATGACACTACACATGCATATAGAAATCAAGTAGGACAGTACGCCAAGTGAACAAACTTACACTGATCCCTGGTACTCATGGATGAAACACCCGCTGCTGCCATATTAATATGTGCTGGTGGAATAGTTGAGAAAACATTCTTGGGTGCCGTTTGGGCATTTTTAATCATCTCCTCATGGACATTGTGAGTGGTGGTAGAATCTGGAAATGAAATCAGGAGGTTCAGTCTTGCGTTATGTGTACTATGTCAACTCTACAGGTATATCCTCCTGATACTCAGTTTCTAGAAAACGATTTCAAAAAGCTGAAGAGGATATGCCAGATGGCGATCTGAGAGCACTCAAATGCAGCTCACTGAAGATAATACAATAAAACCACCTTCTCCCGTTCAGGACACTAGGCATGCCTATGAAAACCAAGTAGGATAGTCCAAATGAATAAGCAAACATACACTGATCCCTGGTGCTCATGGCTGGGAGACCAGCTGTTGCCAAATAAGGAAGTCCTTGGAGAACAGTTGACAAGACGTTATTAAGTGTTGGTTGGTTATTTTCCATCTTCTCTTTGCGGACATTTTGAGTGACGGTAGCATCTGAAAACCAAAGATGAGGTTGAGCTGTGAGGTAAGTACATTATGTCAACCACAGAGATATGTCCGTCTGATCCTCAGTTTCTAGGAAATTATCAAAGACAGCAGGGTTGCATATGCCATGTGGCTATCTGATACCCCTCAAATTGACGCTAGGAACGTGTATATGACAAAATTAACCTGTAGCATACATCGATCTATGCCTCCTTAGGGAAATCAAGTCGGACAGTACAACTAAGAAGCAGATCTACACAGACCTGTGGTTCTCGTGGATGACACTCCAGCCGCTGCCACATTACCAAGACCTAGTGGAGCAGCTGACAAGACGTTGTCAGGTAGTAGTTGGCCGTTATTTATCTTCGCTTCACGGACATTGTGAGTGACTGCAGCATCTGAAAACCAACAGAAATGGCTGGGCTGTGAGGTAAGTGCATTATGTCAACCACAGCATACCCCTCTGATGCTCAGTATCCAGAAAATTATCTCATAAAGAAGGACATACCAAGTAGCAGTCTGAGAACCTTAAGATTAAGGCCAGGAAAGATAGTACAACAAAATTACATTCTTCCCTCATGACACTATGCACGCATAATGAAACCTAGTAGGATAGTAAACCAATTGCATACGGGTACACTGATCCCTGTTGCTCATGGATGACACAACAGCTGCTGGCATATTAATAAGTGCTGGGGGACTAGCTGGGAAGATTTTATCAGGTACTGCTTGGGCATTTTTAATCTTCTTCTCACAGACATTGTGAGTGATCGTAGCATTTGGAAATGAAAAGAAGGGGTTCAGTGTTGAGGTATGTGCATTATGTTAACCCCACAGGTATATCCTCCTAATGCTCACTTCCTAGAAAACTATTTCATAAAGCCAGAGAGGATATGCCAGACGGCAATCTGAGAACACTCAAATGCAGCTCACGAAAGACAATACAACAAAATCACCTTCTCCCATTCAGGACACTAAGCATGCCTATGAAAACCAAGTAGGATAGTCCAAATGAATAAGCAAACATACACTGATCCCTGGTGCTCATGGCTGGGAGACCAGCTGTTGCCAAATAAGGAAGTCCTTGGAGAACAGATGACAAGACTTTATTAAGTGTTGGTTGGTTATTTTCCATCTTCTCTTTGCGGACATTTTGAGTGATGGTAGCATCTGAAAACCAAATGAAGAGGTTGAGCTGTAAGGTAAGTACATTATTTCAACCCCAGAGTTATATCCCTCTGATCCTCACTTTCTAGGAAATTATCAAAGAAACCAGGGTAGGATATGCCACGTGGCTCTCTGATAACCCTCAAATTGATGCTAGGAAACTATATCCAACAAAATTAACTTGTAGCATTCATCAAACAATGCCTCCTTAGGGAATCCCAGTAGGACGGTCCAACTAAGAAGCAGACATACATAGATCTCTGGTCTTCGTGGATGAAATTCCAGCTGCTGCCAAATTACCAAGCCCTGGTGGAGCAGTTGACAATATGCTATCAGGTGCTAGTTGGATATTATTTATCTTTGCTTCATAGACGTTGTGAGTGATCGCAGCATCTGGAAACCAAATGAAGTGGTTGAGCTGTGTGTTTCATGCATTATGTCAACCGCACAGGCATACGCCTCTGATATTCAGTATCGAGGAAATTAACTCATAAAGAAGGACATACCAAGGAACAGTCTGAGAACCGTAAAGTTGAGGCCAGTAAAGATAGTACAAAAACACTGTATTCTTCCCTCATGACACTGCACATGCATATAGAAATCAAGTAGGACAGTACGCCAAGTGAGCTAACTTACAATGATCCCTGGTACTCATGGACGAAACACCCGCTGCTGCCATATTAATATGTGCTGGTGGAATAGCTGAGAAAACATTATTGGGTGGTGTTTGTGCATTTTTAATCTTCTCCTCATGGACATTGTGAGTGATGGTAGAATCTGGAAATGAAATCAGGAGTTTTGGTTTTGAGTTATGTGTACTAGGTCAACTCTACAGTCATATCCCCCTGATACTCAGTTTGTAGAAAACGATTTCATAAAGCTGAAGAGGATATGCCAGATGGCTATCTGAGAACATTCAAATGCAGCTCACAGAATATAATACAACAAAATCACCTTCTCCCGTTCAGGACACTAGGCATCCCTATGAAAACCAAGTAGGATAGTCCAAATGAATAAGCAAACATACACTGATCCCTGGTGCTCATGGCTGGGAGACCAGCTGTTGCCAAATAAGGAAGACCTTGGAGAACAGTTGACAAGACGTTATTAGGTGTTGGTTGGTTATTTTCCATCTTCTCTTTGCGGACATTTTGAGTGATGGTAGCATCTGAAAACCAAATGAAGAGGTTGAGCTGTAAGGTAAGTATATTATGTCAACCCCAGAGGTATATCCGTCTGATCCTCAGTTTCTAGGAAATTATCAAAGACAGCAGGGTTGGATATGCCCTGTGACTATCTGATACCCCTCAAATTGATGCTAGGAAAGTGTATACAATAAAATTAACTTGTAGCATTCATGGATCTATGCCTCCTTAGGGAAATCAAGTAGGACGGTAAGACAAACAGCAGACCTACACAGACCTGTGTTCCACGTGGATGAAATTCCAGCTGCTGCCATATTACCAAGACCTGGTGGAGCAGCTGACAAGACGTTGTCAGGTGCTAGTTGGCTGTTATTTATCTTCGCTTCACGGACATTGTGAGTGACTGCAGCATCTGGAAACCAACAAAAAAGGCTGGGCTGTGAGGTAAGTGCATTATGTCAACCACAGCATACCCCTCTGATGCTCAGTATCCAGGAAATTATCTCATAAAGAAGTGGGACATACCAAGTAGCACTCTGAGAAACTTAAGATTCAGGCCAGGAAAGATAGTACAACAAAACTACATTCTTCCCTCATGACACTATGCACGCATATGGAAACCTAGTAGGATACTAAACCAATTGCTCAAAGGTACACTGATCCCTGTTGCTCAAGGATGACACAACAGTTGCTGCCATATTAATAAGTGCTGGGGAACTAGCTGGGAAGCTAGCTGGGAAGCTTTTATCGGGTACTGCTTGGGCATTTTTAATCTTCTTCTCACAAACATTGTGAAAGATCATACCATCTGGAAATTAAATAAAGGGGTTCAGTTTTGAGTTATGTGCATTATGTTAACCCCACAGGTATATTTTCCTGATGCTCACTTTCTAGAAAACTATTTCAGGAAGCCAGAGAGGATATGCCAGGTGGCGATCTGAGAACACTCAAATGCAGCTCACGAAAGACAATACAACAAAATCACCCTCTCCCATTCAGGACACTAGGCATGCCTATGAAAACCAGGTAGGATAGTCCAAATGAATAAGCAAACATACACTGATCCCTGGTGCTCATGGCTGGGAGACCAGCTGTTGCCAAATAAGGAAGTCCTTGGAGAACAGTTGACAAGGCGTTATTAAGTGTTGGTTGGTTATTTTCCATCTTCTCTTTGCAGACATTTTGAATGATGGTAGCATCTGAAAACCAAATACAGAGGCTGAGCTGTGACGGAAGTGCAGTGTGTCAACCCCAGAGGTATATCCCTCTGATCCTCACTTTCTAGGAAATTATAAAAGAATCCAGGGGTTGATATGTCACGTAGCCGTGATACCCCTCAAATTGATGCTAGGAAACTATATCCAAGAAAATTAACTTGTAGCATTCATCAAACAATGCCTCCTTAGGGAAACCAAGTAGGACAGTACAACTAAGAAGCAGACATACACAGATCTCCGGTCCTCGTAGATGAAAGTCCAGCTGCTGCCATATTAGCAAGACCTGGTGGAGCAGTTGACAAGAGGTTATCAGGTGCTGATTGGCCGTTATTTATCTTCTCTTCAAGGATTGCATGAGTGACTGCAGCATCTGGAAACCAAATGAAGTGGTTGAGCTGTGTGTTTCATGCATTATGTCAACCGCACAGGCATACCGCTCGGATGCTCGGTATCGAGGAAATTATCTCATAAAGAAAAAAGACATACCAAGTAGCAGTCTGAGAACCGTAAAGTTGAGGCCAGTAAAGATAGTACAACAACACTGTATTCTTCCCTCATGGCACTACGCATGCATATAGAAACCAAGTAGGACAGTACGCCAAGTGAGCTAACTTACACTGATTCCTGGTACTCATAGAAGAAACACCCGCTGCTGCCATATTAACACGTGCTGGTGGAATACCTGAGAAGACATTATTGGGTGCCGTTTGGGCATTTTTAATCTCCTCATGGACATTGTGAGTGATGGTAGAATCTGGAAATGAAATCAGGAGGTTTAGTTTTGAGTTATGTGTACTATGTCAACTCTACAGGCATATCCTCCTGATACTCAGTTTCTAGAAAACTATTTCATAAAGCTGAAGAGGATATGCTAGATGGTGATCTGAGAACATTCAAATGCAGCTCATGAATGAGAACACAACAAAATCACCTTCTCCCATTCAGGACACTAGGCATGCCTATGAAAACGAAGTAGGATAGTATAAATTAATAAGCAAACATACACTGACCCCTGGTGCTCATGGCTGGGAGACCAGCTGTTGCCAAATAAAGATGTTCTGGTAGAACAGTTGATAAGACGTTATTAGGTGTTGGTTGTGTATTTCTCATCTTCTCTTTGTGGACATTTTGAGTGACAGTAGCACCTGAAAACCAAATGAAGAGTTTGAGCTGTGAGGTAAGTACATTATTCAACCCCAGAGGTATATCCCTCTGATCCTCACTTTCTAGGAAATTATCAAAGAATCCAGGGGTGAATATGCCAAGTGAAACATCTGATACCCCTCAAATTGAGGCTAGGAAAGTACATACAACAAAATTAACTTGTAGCATTCATCAAACTATGCCTCCTTAGGGAAACCAAGTAGGACAGTACAACTAAGAAGCAGACATACACAGACCTGTGGTCCTCGTGGATGAAATTCCAGCTGCCGCCATATTACCAAGACCTGCTGGAGCAGCTGACGAGACGTTGTGAGGTGCTAGTTGGCCATTATTTACCTTTGCTTCAGGGATATTGTGAGTGACTGCAGCATCTGGAAACCGAATGAAGTGGTTGAGCTGTGAGGTAAGTGCTTATCTCACTGCCACATGTATGTTTTTCTGACAAAGAGATTTAAGCAATTGTTCCATCACACAAGAGGCTGTATCAGGTGGCGATCTGAGACCCTTCAAATTTAGGTCGGAAAAGATAATACAACCAAAGCACCTTTTTTCCTGCATGATACTGCATGTTTATGGAAACCAAGTAGGACAACGTAGTTAGTAAATGAACATGCAGAGATCCCTGGTACTCAGGGGTTGAATACCTGCTTCTGTGAAGTTCCTAAGCCCTGCTGTAATAGTTGACAAGAATTCATGAGGTGTTGATTTGTCACTTTTTATCTTTTCTTCACAGACATTTTGAGCAATGGTAAAACCTGCAAACCACATGAAGAGTTTCAGCTGTGAGCTAAGTGCATTATATCAGCCCTATAGGTCTATCTCTCTGACGCTCAGTTTCTAGGAAATTATCTAATAAAGCAGGGGAGGATATGCCAGGTGGCCCTGTGAGAACCCTCCAATTGATCCCAAGAAAGTATATGCTATAAAACCACCTTCTACCTTTCATGAAATATGCAATCATATGGAAACCAGTGATGACACTACAACTAATTAAGAGACATACACAGATCCCTGGTACTCATGCATGGAAGAGCAGCTGCGACCATAAGACCAAGCAGTGGTGGAACAGGTGACATGAGATTACCAGTTTGGGATGGGCCATTTTCCATCTTCTCTTCATGTACATTGTGAGAGATGGTACCATCTGGAAACCAAAGGAAGATTTTGAGCTTGAAGTAAGTGAATTACGTCAATGCCACCGGTATATCCCACTGATGATCAGTTTCTAGGAAATTATCCCATAAAGCAAAAGAACACATCAAATGATGATCTGCGGCTCCTCAAATTGAGGCCAAGGAAGACAATTCACAAAACAACCTTCTTCCCTTCATGGCAC
This sequence comes from Callithrix jacchus, assembly GCF_049354715.1. Lineage (NCBI taxonomy): Eukaryota > Metazoa > Chordata > Mammalia > Primates > Cebidae > Callithrix > Callithrix jacchus. Next base: position 131,330,300 of record NC_133524.1, on the reverse strand, counting down.
TATGCCTGCATATGGAAACCAAGGAGGACAGTACAAGTAAAAAATGAACATACACAGATCCCTGGTGCTCATTGCTGGAATACCAGCTCCTGCCATATTATTAAACCATGCTAGAATATTTGGCCAGACGTTATCCTGTTGTGGTTGGTCATTTTCCATCCTCTGTTCATGGACATTGTGACTGACGGTGGCATCTGGAAAACAAATGAAGAGGTCAAGATAGGAGTAGGTGCATTATGCCGCCCCCACAGGTATATCCCTCTGATGTTCAGCTCCTGAGAAATTTTTGCACAAATCAAGATGACAAGAGTGGCATCTGGGACCCCTCAAACTGATATCAAGAAAGATAATACAACAAGATCTCCATCTCCGCTTCCTGACAATATACATGCATATGGAAACAAAGTAGGAAAATCCAACTAAAAAGTGAACATACACAGACCATCAGTACTCGTGGCTGGAATAGCAGCTCCTGCCACATTAGTAAGTCCTATTGGAGCAGTTGATGAGATGTTGCCATGTTGGGGTTCGCCCTTTTCCATCTTCTCCTTAAGGACATTATAAATTTCGGTAGCATCTGGAAACCAAATGAAGAGCTGTGAGTAAGTGTATTATGGTAACTCCACAGGTATATCTGTGCTCAGTTTCTAGGAAATTATCTCATAAACCAGAGGATATACCAGGTTGCCATCTGAGACCCCTGAAATGGAGGCCTGGAAACATAGTATAACACAACCACCTCCTACCTGTTTTGACACTATACATGCATATGGAAACCAAGTAGGACAGTAACACTAACAAACAAACTTACCCAAATCCCTGGTACTCATGGATGAAATACCAGCGCCTGCCATATTAATAAGTCCTGGCTGAAGTGTCAACAACACGTTGTCAGGTGCTGGTAGGACATATTCCATCTTCTGTTCATGGACGCTGTGAGTGATGGTAGCGTCTGGAAATCAAAGGAAGAGGTTGAGCTGTGAGGTAAGTGCATTAGGCCAAACCATAAGTATATCCCTCTGATGCTCACTTTCCATGAAATTATTTCATAAAGCAGGAGGATATATAAGGTGGTGTATATATCTGGGGCCCCTCAGATTTAGTTCAGAAAATATAATACAACAAAACCACCTGCTTCCCTTCAGAAGGCACTACGCATGCATATGAAAAGCAAGTAGGACAGTACAACTTATAAGCGGACATATAGCGATCTCTGGGACTCATGGCCGGAATAGCAGTTGCTACCATATTACAAAGCCCTGTGGAATCAGTTGACAATACGTTACCAGGTTGGGGCTGGCCATTTTTCCTTCTCTCTTCATTGATATTGTGAGTGACGGTAGCATCTGGAAACCAAATGAAGAGTTCAAGCTCTGAGGAAAGTGCATTATGTCAACCCCACAGGTATATCCCTCTGGTGGTCAGTTTCTATGAAATTAACCCATAAAGCAGGACATATCAGGTGGAAAATGAGACGCCAGAAATTCAGACCAGAAACAATAATAATACAAAACGACTGTCTTCCCTGCATGTCACTGCATGCATACGGAAACCCAGTAGGACAGTATAACTAGTAAACAAACATATGCTGATCCCCAGTACTCAGGGGTGGAATACCAGCCCCTGTGAAATTTATAAGCCCTTCTATAACGGTTGACAGGGATCTATCAGGTGCCATTTGTTCCTTTTTTATCTTCTCTTCATAGACATTCTGAGTAACAGTTGAATCTGGAAACCAAAGGAAAAGGTTGAGCTGTGATGTAAATGCATTATGTCAGTCCCACAGGTGTATCCCTCTGATGCTCAGTTTCTACGAAATTATCTAAGAAACAGGGTAGGATATGGCTGGGCACGGTGGCTCACGTCTGTAATCCCAGCACTTTGGAAGGCTGAGGCGGGTGGATCTCGAGGTCAGAGACCAAGACCATCCTGGCCGACACGGTGAAACCCTGTCTCTACTAAAAATACAAATATTAGCTGGGCGTGGTGGTGCATGCCTGTTATCCCAGCTACTCAGGAGGCTGAGGCAGGAGAATCACTTGAACCCGGGAGGTGGAGATTGCAGCGACCGAGATAGCATCACTGCGCTCCAGCCTGGGTGAGAAAGTGAGAATCAGTTTTGAAAGAAAAAAGAAAAAAGAGAGAGAGAGAGAAAGAAAAAAAGAGAGATAAAGGGAGGAAGGAAGGAAGGGAGGGACTGAGGGAGGAAGGACGGATGGAAGGATGATATGCGGCCATCTGAGACCCCTCAAATTGAGAGTAGGAAAGAAAATACAACAAAACCGACTTCTACCATTCATGAACATATGCATGTTAGGGAAACCAACTATTCAGTACTACTAATTAAAAGACATACACAGATCCCTGATACTCATGGATGGAATACCAGCTGCAGTCATATGACCAAGGCATAGTGGAACAGTTGACAAGACTTTATCAGTTTGGGGTTGGCCATTTTCCATCTTCTGTTCATGGACATTTTGAGTGACAGTAGCATCTGAAAACCAAACAAAGAGGTTGAGCTGTGAGGTAAGTGCATTATGACAACCTCACTGGTATATCCCTCTGATCTTTCTAGGAAATTATCTGATAAAGCAGGAGCAGACATCATATGATTCGAGTTCCATCAAATTGAGGTCGGGAAAGATAATTCCCCAAAACCACCTTCTTCTCTTCATCATATTGCGCATGCATATGGAATCGTAGTAGGATACTACATCTAATAAACAAACATACACACATCTCTGGTACTCATCACTAGAATACCAGCTCCTGTCATATAAATCTGCTGTGACCGAGCATTTGACAAGACACTATCTGGTTGCAGTTGACCATTTTCCATCCTTTCTTCACGGATATTGTGATTGACGGTAGTATGTGGAAACCAAGTGAAGAGGTTGAGCTCTGAAGTAAGTGCATTATGTCAACCCCACAGGAATATCCCTCTGATGCTCAGTTTCTAGAAAATTATCTAAAAAATCAGGAGAGAATATGCCAGGTGGCCATGTGATATCCCCCAAATGGAGGCTAGGAAAGAATATGAAACAAAACCACCTTCTACCGTTCATGAAAATATGCCTGCTTATGGAAATCAGGTAGGATCGTACAATAAAGAAGCAGAGATACACAGATCTCTGGTCCTCGTGGATGAAATTCTAGGGGCTGCCAAATTACCAAGACCTGGTGGAGCAGTTGAAAAGACGGTATGAGGTGCTGGTTGGCCGTTATTCATCTTCTCTTCATGGATGTTGTGAGTCACCGCAGCATCTGGAAACCAAATGAAGTGGTTGAGCTGTGTGTTATGTGCATTACGTCAACTGCACAGGCATACCCCTCGGATGCTCAGTATCTAGGAAATTATCTCATAAAGGAGGAGGACATACCAGTTAGCAATTTCAGAACCCTAAAATTGAGGCCAGAAAAGATAATACAACCAAATTACCATCTTCCCTCATGACGCCATGAATGTATACGGAAACCAAATAGGACAGTACAACAAGTGAACAAACTTACACTGATCACCGAAACCCAGGGATGAAATACCAGCTGCTGTAATATTAATAAGCGCTGATGGAACAGTTGGAAAGACATTATCGGGTGTTGGTTGGCCATTTTTAACCTTTTCTTCACAGACATTGTGAGTGATGCTAGCATCTGGAAACCAAATGAAGAGGCTCAGTTGCAAGATAGGTGTGTTTTGTCCCATCATCCCGGTGAGACAGCTATGTATCAATCAGTTTCTATGGAATTATTCATTTCACGAAACAGAAGGACTTACCACATTGAAACACATATCAGGTCAGATTACACAATAAAACTACGTATGTATCTCTTGGCATAACGATGGTATGTAGTAAGTACGACAGTAGAATAAACATTCACAGATTTCTTGCACTCATCATTTTGCATCATCTTGCTGCCCTTTGCAATTCTCATTTGATATCGCTTTTATAGTTCACCTATACATGCCATGCTGTGCGCAGCAGGAAAGCCAGACTAAGTGAGGCCTTGTTGACTTGCCTCCTTTCTACATCATATAATCTGAGAAAATAGAGGTGGCTATTGGAGTTGAACACTCTTATCTCCACTCCATTGTCACACATCCCTAGTTTTTACGTGATTCTACAGATCCTCCCCTTTTGTCTGGAAAAGTAACATTCTTTTTACTCCAGGTCTGTCACCTCTTTCATTTATTCATTGTCTGTGGCAGGCGGCATGCCAGGAGCTGGGGATCAGCAGTAAAGAGGACGGAGAGCAACGGTCCCTGCCTTTGTGGGACTCATATCCCCATGGGGCAGTCGGACAGGACATACACAATGAGCAAATGAAACAAGTAGCATTGGGCTGGTGTCGGGGAAGTAGTCCACATGCCTGAGGGAGACAGCAGCAGAGGGAGCCTCAGGGGCTCTGGCTCCTTGGGCAGAGCAATCTGAAGAAGTGCCATTGGACAGGGCTTGGAGGAAAAAGCAGAGCCTTCTGTGCAGAGGCAGAGGGAGAGTTCCAGACTGCGGTGAGGCCAAGGGTAGGGGCTGGAGTGGGAATGGACTGGGCACTACAGGGTGTTAGACAGAGGCAAAGAGAGCCAGGAGAAAATGGATGGGTCCCTTGTTAGGAGAGGGACAGTTGAGGATGGGATTTTAGGAGGGAAATGGCATGCTGACCTAATTTTCTAGCCACAGGGTTAGAGAGTATGCTACAGATGAGGGAAGATTAGAAAGAGATTTAAGAAGATGTTGTACTACCTTGGTCAGCGATCACGGCAGTGTGCACTGGAGTGATAGCGGGAAATGGTGGGATGCAGAGTTTATACTGGGCATTGACTGCTGAACTTGATAAGAGATTGGAAATGAGAGAATAATAAAAGAATCATAAGAGAAATCATAAGTGACTTTAAGTATTTTGGGGTGCCCTACTAAGTAAAAGTATACCAGGGATGTGCAGGAGGGGTTAGGCAACCGACTATGGGAGCGGAATGCTGCCAACTCTTCCTGATTCTGGTTCAGTGACCTTATGTCGACAGCTTGAACTAGGCCATGGTGGGATTATTTGTACCGTGGACAGCTGAAAACTCTAAAACCAGGACTTCTGAAACCCCCATACCTGTGAACAGCTGCTTGTTACACCTTTGTGGATGTTTCACCTAATGGACAGTGTCTTTAACTGAAACAGTGAAGGCTGTGAGTAAAGTATTTTTGGAGAGAGGGAGGTCAGAAATTTGAACTTGCAGAGCTGGTTGAAATGTAGATGCCTATTAGACACCCTATAGAGATACTACACGTGTAGTTGTTTATGAGTTTGGATTTCAGGAGCAAGTCGTAGCCTAGAAGTTTAATGGTGACAGTTCTTGTAGTGTGAATCATTTAAAATTCTAAGACAGCATGACATCACATATGGAGATAGGATATTGAAGAGAAGAGAGGCTAGGATCAAGTTTTGGTGCCCTGAAATATTTAGAGGTAGGAAGCAAGAGGAGAAAAACAAAAAAGGAGAAGGAAAACGAGCCCTTAGTAACAGAGTAAGAAATCCAGGTGTCTGGGGACCCAAGAAGTTTTCCGTGCAGGAGGGCGTAAACAACTGTGTCACATGCTGCTGAGGAATTGATGTCAAAGTGCAGCAAACATGGCGACCTTGATGGCACTATTTTCATTGGAGTAGACTAAGAAGAAGCCATACTGCACTGGGTTAGAGAGGAGTGTGTGGTCAGGCGGAAAGTGAGCAGACCTGTCCTCTTGTTGTGCCCACCACCTCCTTCTGCCTCAGGAACCTGCTTTATTCATCTCACGATTGCAGCAACTGCAAATTGTTGCACCTAATTAGAACCTTGCACTTCCACTTCCAAATGTGCTCATATCTGTTCATCCTTCAAGGACAAGGCCACAAATGTCCTTTGACACGATTGAAGCCCAAAGATTGGATTCCCCCTCAGCTTCCTGTTGGTGTAACCACCGGGACGTACCCTGCCTTGTCGTAGAATAATAGCGTCTCTTGGATTTTCTGGAACGTCTCCTTTTCCTTCGATGCCTTCTTGCAGCCTGATTTACTTTGTCCCTCCTCATTTGCTGAAAAACATCAGTGAACATATTCCATTAAAGACAAATACAACCATTGCAAAGTCACAGTCTTCATATGCATACACAGCCATGCATTTATATCATTAAGTTTTAGCCAAAGGTCAAAGATTCATCATCACACACGATGCTCGCAGAAAAGGCAAGCCAACTCTAATGTAGTTTCAGTGAAACAAGCGAAGGCAAAATACAAGGTGTTATGCAAAGTCAAACATGGTACGGTCATGATTAATCAGAGTGCTTGGGGAATGAGTGGCTTTCATCAACCAAGACAAGAAACATGCTTATCTCTCTAATGTAGTACACATAATTGTCTCTCAGCCCTTGTTAGGGGACAAAAAAAAGCAAATACCGTTTTTATTTTTTAGTTGTTGAAAGTTACTTATTAACAAATGCTGATTAATACTATATTAGATAATATATGTAGACAGTGAAAGGTAGCATCGATTGAAAAGGTAAATTTTCCCACCTCCAACCTTATGGAGACTCAAATATGTTCATTTTGGAGCCAGGTAGGGGCAGGAGGTGCTTTGAAATATTGGTGGTAAATAAAACATGAAATTGAAGGATATACTAGGTTAACTAAAAGGTCCTGCCATCAAAAGATAACCCGAGAATATGGTCCTGCCTACTTAAAAAGTACTATTTGGCACTATTTCTACTGAAACTATATAAAAAAATTGAAAAGGAGGGACTCCTACTACATTTTAGGAGACCAGCATCATCCGGATACCAAAATCTGGCAGCGATACAGCAACAACAAACACTTCAGGCTGGTGTTCCTGATGAGCAATGACGCAAATATCCTTAATAAAATACTGGCCAACTGAATCGAGCAGCACATCAAAAAACTTATCTACCATGAACAAGTTGGCTTCATTGCCAGGACTCAAGGTCAGTTCAGAATAGGTAAATCAATAAATGTAATTCATCACATAAATAGAACTAAAGGCAAAAACCACATGATTATCTCAATGGATGCAGAAAAGGCCTTTGATAAAATTCAACATCCCATTATATTAAAAGCTCTCGGGCCGGGCGCGGTGGCTCAAGCCTGTAATCCCAGCACTTTGTGAGGCCGAGGCGGGTGGATCACGAGGTTAAGAGATCGAGACCATCCTGCTCAACATGGTGAAACCCCGTCTCTACTAAAAATACAAAAAATTAGCTGGGCATGGTGGCGCGTGCCTGTAATCCCAGCTACTCGGGAGGCTGAGGCAGGAGAATTGCCTGAACCCAGGAGGCGGAGGTTGCGGTGAGCCGAGATTGCGCCATTGCACTCCAACCTGGGTACCAAGAGTGAAACTCCGTCTCAAAAAAAAAAATAGCTCCCAAGAAACCAGGTATTGAATGCACACATCTCCAAACAGTAAGACCCATATATGACAAACTTACAGCCAATATCATATCGAATGGGAAAAAGCTGGAAGCATTCCTCTTGAAACTTGCACAAGACAAGGATGCCCTCCCTCACCAGTCCTGTCCAACATAGTATCAGACGTTCTGGCCAGGGCAATCAGGCAAGACAAAGAAAGAAAGGGTATTCAAATAGGGAAAGAGGACATGAAGTTATCTTTCTTTGCAGATGACATGGCCCCATATATAGAAAATACTATCATCTCAGTCCAAAAGTTTCTGAAGATGATAAGCAACTTCAGCAAACTCTCATGATATAAAATCCATGCGCAAAAATTGCTAGCATCCCTATATACCAAAAACAGGCAAGCAGAGAGCCAAATCATGAATGAACTCCCATTCACAATTGCTACAAAAAGAATAAAATACTTATGAATACAGCTAACAAGGGAAGTGAAGGACTTCCTCAGAGAGAACTTCAAACCACTGCTCAAAGAAATCCAAGAGGACACAAACAAATGGAAAAACACTCCATACTCACGAATAGGAAGAATGAATATCATGAAAATGGCCATACTGCCCAAAGTAATTGAGAGATTCAGTGCTATTCCCATTAAACTATCATGGACATTCTTCACAGAAGTAGAAGAAACTCTTTTAAATTTCATATGGATCCCCCCAAAAAAGCCACAATCGCCAAGACAATCCTAAGCAAAAGGGAGAAAGCTGGAGGCATCATGCTACCTAACTTCAAACTATACCGTGGGGCAACTGTAACCAAGACGACATGATACTGGTAGAGAAACAGATACATGGACCAATGGAGCAGATTAGAGAACTTGGAAGTAAGATCACACAATGATAAACATCTGATCTTGACAAACCTGACAAAAATAAGCAATGGAGACAGGATTCCCTATTTAATTAATGATACTGGGAGAATTGGCTAGCCATATACAAAAATTGAAACTGGGCCCCTTCCTTACAACTTATACAAAAATTAACGGAAGATGGATTAAATACTTAAATGTAACATCCAAAACTATAAAAACCCTATAAGAAAATCAAGGCAATATTATTCAGGACATAAGTTCGGCCAAAGATTTCATGACAAAAATGCCAAAAGCCATGGCAACAAAATAAAAATCTGACAAATGGGATCTAATGAAACTAAAAGCCTTCTGCAGAGCAAAATGAACAATGATCAGAGTGAACAGACAACCTACAGAATGGGAGAAAACTTCTGCAATCTGTCTATCTGACAAAGGTCTAATATCCAGAGTCTACAAGAAACTTAAACACATTTACAAAAGAAAACTAAACAACCCCATTAAAAAGTAGGCAAAGGACGTGAACAGACACTTCTCAAAAGAAGATATTCATGCGGCCAACAAACATATGAAGAAAAGCTCAACATCACTGATCATTAGAGAAATGCAAATCAAAGCCATAATAAGATACCATCGCACAGTAGTCAGAATGGCGATTATTAAAACGTCAAAAACTACAGATGCTGGCAAGGTTGCGGAGAAAAAGGAACACTTTTACACTGTTGGTGGGAATGTAAATTACTTCAACCATGTGGAAGACAGTGTGGTGATTCCCAAAAGATCTAGAGGCAGAAATATAACTTGATTCACCAATCAAGTTATACTGGGTATACACCCAAGGAAATAGAAATCATTCCATTATAAAGATATATGCACACGTATATTCATTGCAGCACTATTTACAATAGCAAAGACGTGGAATCAACCCAAATGGCAATCAATGATAGACTGGATCAAGAAAATGTAGTACACATATACCAGGGAACACTATGCAGCCATAAAAAGGAATGAGATCATGTCCTTTGCGGAAACATTGACGGAGCTGGAAGCCATTATCCTCAACAAACTAATGCAGAGAAAGAAAACCAAACAGTGCGTGTTCTCACTTTTAAGTGGGAGCTGAATGATGAGAACACACAGACACATCAGGTAGGGCAACACATGCTGGGTCTTTCTGGGGGAGGGCTGGGGGGAGAGAGTACATCAGGAAGAATAGCTAATGGATGCTGGGCTTAATACCAAGGTGATTGATTGACAGGTGCAGCAAACCACCGTGCCACACATTTACCTATGTAAGAAACCTCCGTATACTGCACATGTACCCCAGAACTTAAAATAATAGGTGAAGTAATAACGAATATGCTCCCGCATTAAATAGGAAAGAGTATCAGCATATATTTCAAGAAATACATATTATATATATATACCATGTAATATATAGAACGTATATAATATATAATTTTGATTTTAAAATTTTCCAAAGCATTCTCACATCCTATAAAAGAGGAGCTGAGAATGTGTGAAGACATTTTTACTGAACATTTACTACCCTCCAGGTACTTTTCTAAATGCTTTGCATGTATTAACTCAATCCTTGGCCAATCCCTATGAGTGAGGTGTGATTCTTATCTCTTTCCTTAAGAAAGCGAAAATAAAGGCACGGAAAATTAGGGAAGAGTCTAATTAATTGAGGAGTGGGAAAGAATACAGACTATGCATTCGAACCCTGGCTCTATGTCCTACCATGTGTCATGTAGGGCAAGCCATTTGACCGCTGTCAGCCTTCATTTCTCATTAAAGGCGAGATAGTAATACACATCTGCAGAACAATTATGAGCATTAAATGTGATAATTAAAAACATCAGCTCCTAGTCCAATGAATCTACTCTTGGACCAAAAAGTTCCCATTTTATGTTCACATGAGAATTCCTGTGTCATATTCTTAGCTTTTAAATCAAGAGAATTAACACATATAGTTTATATTCATCTTTCCACTGAGAAAATACTTATACTAAGAATGTCACAATTAGGGCAGAAATAGAAAGTTATCTTACCTGGCCATCATTTGTAAGCACAGAGCCAACAGTGTGACGTTTTCCAGGTGGAGTTGGCTGACTCGTTTGAAGTGGAGAAACCGGCATCTGCAGATATGTCTGATAATTATCTCTGTGTGTTACTAGAACACTTTCATTTATACCTGGAACATAACTGGCACATAAATTGGCACTATACAGCTGAAATATATGATCCTCCTGAGAGCACATGATCACAGACTGTTTTAGCAATGGGTGCCTTGGTAGCAAACAGAGTTTAGAATCTCATATCTAGAATCTATATCATGTTCTGTGATCTATAAATCTAACTTTATCTAAGTGATGACTCACGCTACCATCACGACTTCCTGTAGGTTCACACCACTAGGTTAAACAAATCCCTTATGCCTCCAGCTTAGTTTGAGAGCAGACTGACTTTCCTTATGCCACCATCCCGACTAAAAGATCTATAATTCTAAATAGTAATACTTAAATATTTAGAATGCCAATTTTTGTAATTCCACAAGTTCATCTTTTCAGGCTTAAAGGAGAAGTATGTATTAATGAGCACATACACTTTCCTAGTTGTCCTACCTGCCCATCATTTGTAAAGTCATAGCCAACTGTATGAAGTTCTTCAGGTGGAGAAGGGTGTAGGCTACATGGCATTCTCTTACCTTCCAGGGAACGCTGAGTAGCGGGCCTAACCCTCTTTGGAAAATTTGATGAAATCTACAGATATTTTCCCCTGGAGAAGTACCCTTACACACAAAGTTGGTGTGCAAATTCAGAAGTGTGACGAGCCTAAGATCCGATTAGATTAGTGGACAGGTGACCGCACACAAAATCACCAAATTAGCGGTAAAGAGGGTTTATAAACTGCTGCCAATTATCCTGGATATTATCAGTTTTGTGATTTCCATATAAACAAGGAATTCTCTACCAAACTCACAGCAGTAAGCAGTGTGATATAGTATTTGTGTGTGCAATCTCTGGAATCTGACATACCTAGATTTTGTCACTTTTCCAACTGGTTAAACCTGAAAGAGCTACTTAAATGTGCACCCTAAGATTCTATTTCCGTAAAATGGGCATAAAACAGTACCTAACTCATGGTGCTCTTATAAGGATTATCAGAGATAAAGCACAAAGAAGATAGTGAATGTGCTGGTTGATACATACTTTGAAGCTTAAAAAAAATAAATTTGTGGGATTCAGTGAAAATGAGAAGTCTAAATATTAAAAAAAACAAACTACTCATGCAATAAACACCTTCTTACAAACTAGATTTATATTTTCAAAATTAATAAAACCTGGTACAAAAAACTTGTCTGGTTTCAGCATACCAAATTTCCTTCTGGTTAACTGGTCGAAAATGACTACTACTTGGCAATATCATAAGCATTTCTATATGTTTAAGGTTTCAAATCCTCCTTTATGAAAAAAACATTTGTTATTCCTGAAGTTTTAAACTGATGTATTTCATACTAGCAAGCAGAAAGAGGGGAATGATGAAAATTAAAGAAAATCAGTGAAATAAAAATCAATGAAATAAAAAATTGGTTCACAGAATAGTTGAGAAAAAAAACCTAACTTATCTTTTAGCTTGACTGACCAAGAATAAAAGAAAGGACTACACAGATTACCAAAATCAAGAATGAAAAGGGTGTTATGAATACTGACCTTACAGAAATTAAAAGGGGCCAGGCGCGGTGGCTCACTCCCGTAATCCCAGCACTTTGGGGAGCCGAGACCAGCGGATCACCTGAGGTCAGGAGTTTGAGACCAGCCTGGACAACATGGTGAAACCCTGACTCTACTAAAACACAAAAAATTAGCCGGGCGATATGATGCCACCTGTAACCCCAGCTACCCAGGAGACCGAGACAGAAGAAGTGCTTGAACCAGAAAGGCAGAAGTAGTTATGAGCCCAGATCGCGCCACCACCCTCCATCTTCAGCAAAAGAGTGAGACACCGTCTCACATGCACACACACACAAAGAAAGTGAGAAATTTAAAGACATACATTATGAACACCTTTATGCCAACAAATTAAACAACGCAGGTGAAACAGAGAAATTTCTAGAGAACAAATTACTGACTCAAAAGAAATAGAAATTTGCAATAGGACTATAGCATGGAAAGGTATTTAATTAGTAATTTTAAATCTCCCCACAAATGGAAGGCAAGCCGAGGTGGTTTCGCATGTAAATTCTATCAAACATTTAAGGAAGAAGTAATACCAATACTTAGCAAAGGATTTCAAAAGAATAAAAGAGGAAGGAACACTACTTCATTCTATGAGGCCAATATTACCCTGATATCAAAGCCAGACAAACATATTATAAGATGTTTTTGCCCGTCAGCTCCAAATTCACCCTTTGATTCCGCTGTGTGAGGTTCCGCGTTCCTCTGCCTATGTCCGCCGTACTGCCGATACCGAAGGCTGCGCGTAAAGAGGGTTAGAGTTAGCGAAGGGCGGGGACGCCACGCTTCCCGGTTCTTCCGGTTGGCGCCGGCGGTCTCGCAGTGCACGAGGCTTCACTTCGGGACTCTGGCCCCCCCAACAGGCTCCCAGTGTTCGGCTGGGGCGGGGCCCGCGGTGGCCGGCAGCTTCCCTGCCTTCTGCCTCCCTTGAGCCTTACCAGATTGGTGCTTCTGGTGGGACGCCTCCCAATGAGCATCACTCACAGGCATCCGGGGCACACTTCCCATAACTCCCAGAGAGCAAGTTTCTAGAAAGTTCCAGCAGTGGGGAGGCGCCACAACTTCTCTGCCATTTTGGGAAGTGCAGCCGCAGCTCCTCCGGCAAGGTCAAGACTTCACGACCACGTAAGTGGGCAGTTTTTCCCTGGATGCTTTAATTTCTCCCCAGAAGGTGTCCTTTTTCCTAGGAAAGCTTCTTTTCTGGGGTGTTCTTTGTCCGGTGAGTGGTACGGCTTCGCTGTGTGGACACTACCATGGGCGCGTGTGTCAGCTGTCGGGGAGCCTTTTCCTTGGACACCCCGTCTCGGTTATGTTGTGGGGCTGGGGAGCTTTTCTTGGGGACTCCCTCTTAGTGATGCGACGAACTTTTCCTGCTGCAATGACTGAACCCAAGGGTGGGGACCCTACATTGGTCGCCTGTGTCACCTTCGGGTGCGGCGGTGTTTCTTCCCCGCTTGGCCACGACACTGCGGGGAGACTCTGCCTTAGGGACTCTGTCTGTGTTCGGGGCTGGGGTGAGGGTGGCTGTCCTGCGGACACATGATCACTGCCCTGTGGGTTCACTCTCTGTCGCGGGGTTTATCTCAGCCCGCGAGAGACTCTTCGCTGGCTGCTGATGTCAGCCGTGGGGCACATTTGGCCTTGGATGTTGCTCACTCTCAGCTAGGATGTGTTGGCTTTTCTTTGGATCTGTTTATCCCCGATTGGGACGCCTATCGGATGCTTTCTCTTGGTGCTGGGTTTTTAAATTATTATCTGTGGGTGCTGTCTCCCAGTGCTGCGAGGGAGTGGGGTGCTGTTTCTTGGATTCTCTAAGCCTATGGTGGGACTCTCAGAGCTCTGTGTCAGCCATGAGGGAGGCCACCTGACCTTGGGAGCTCTATCTTGCCCCGGGTTGGGGTGCTTTTCCTCCGTTGGTTCTCAGTCGTGAAGGAGCTCTTTCCCCGGGAACTATCTCACCTTTCAGCCGTACCCATCGGGTGTCTGTGTAGGAAACATTTCTGTCCAGAAATGTTTGAAGGTTCCAGATGCACACCCTGGGTGTGCAATTAGTCTTTCATTTCAGCCACTCTGATGAGTGTGCAGTGATCTCTCCTTATGTCTGCATTTGCAGTTTTGGGCATGCCGCCAAGTCTGGCTAATCGTTGTATTTTTTGGTAGAGACGGCGTTTCGCCAAGTTGCCCAGGCTGGTCTCGAACCCTTGGGCTCAAGTGGCCTCTGCCTGCATCAGCCTCCCAAGGTGCTGGGATTACAGGTATGAGCCACTGTGCCCACCTATTTATTATTTTTAGAGCACTTTTTAAATGTGTTTATTCGCCATTTAAATATGTCTTTTACGAAGTCCCTTTTCAGCACTTTTCCTCCAAATTTTATTGAGATATTTGTATTTTAAAAATGGATTCGTGGTTTACATATAAGTTCTGGGTTTCAGTTAGACACATACACACAGGCATATATGTACATGTATTAAAATACACACACAATTTTAGTATCTTCTACAAATCTGTTTTGCTCTTACACTATCTCAATATTGTGTTTTAGATGAACAGATTCTCTTAATTTTATTAATCAGTTTCTTGTTTAGGGCTGGTGCTTCCTATTATTTTAAGAATAATCTTTGCCTCGCCCAATGCCATGATGATAATATTCTAAGCTGTCTTTTAGATCTCCCATTCATCTCAAATAAATTTTCATGGATTGGAGTAAAGTCATAGTCTGGGTATATTTTATGTGATGATTAAAGTCATATTTGAGTATGACTCTTATGAATGAGTACTCAGCTGTTTCCCGCACGTTTTATTGCAATGTTTATTTTTTAAAATTGATTTGTAGTTCTGGTTATATTCTGGATTCCACTCATTTTTTTGTCAGATATATACATATATATGATTAATGTATATTTTTATATATAACCTATACTATATATTATATAATATGTAATCTACAGATATGCTTTGCTTTTTCACTCCTAAGACTGTCTTTTGAGGAATACAAGTTTTACATTTAATTATGTCTAATTAAACAATGTATTCTTTATCGTTAGTGCCTTTTTATCCTAATCAAAAATACCTTGGCCTATTCTAAAGCTGTAACACTAATATCTTATGTTTTGTACTGGATTTACTATCCATCTTTAGTAACTTTTTCTGGAGTGGGATGGGGTAAGAGTCCAAGTTAGTATTTTCCCTGCATTTATGAAGTGCATTTTTTAAAAGCACTAGTCTTTCCACTCTTCTGTGGTAAATCTAGCTGTTTTCCATTTCTAGATCCTTTCTGGCCTCCATGTCCTCTACCTTTAGTGTATTTGTCTGTCATTGCTCCAATACCATACTGTTTCAATTACTCTACCTTTATAGTAAATCTCGTGTTTAGTAGTGTATGTCTACAAACTTAGTTCTTTTTCTTAAATATTGTCTTAGCTTTTCCAAATATATATATGTTCCTTTTTCTCCGCAACCTTGCCAGCATCTCTAGTTTTTTGACGTTTTAATAATCGCCATTCTGACTAGTGTGCGATGGTATCTTATTATGGTTTTGATTTGCATTTCTCTAATGATCAGTGATGTTGAGCTTTTCTTCATATGTTTGTTGGCCGCATGAATATCTTCTTTTGAGAAGTGTCTGTTCACGTCCTTTGCATACTTTTTAATGGGGTTGTTTAGTTTTCTTTTGTAAATGTGTTTAAGTTTCTTGTAGACTCTGGATATTAGACCTTTGTCAGATAGACAGATTGCAGAAGTTTTCTCCCATTCTGTAGGTTGTCTGTTCACTCTGATTATTGTTCATTTTGCTCTGCAGAAGGCTTTTAGTTTCATTAGATACCATTTGTCAGATTTTATTTTGTTGCCATGGCTTTTGGCATTTTTGTCATGAAATCTTTGGCCGAACTTATGTCCTGAATAATATTGCCTTGATTTTCTTATAGGGTTTTTATAGTTTTGGATGTTACATTTAAGTATTTAATCCATCTTCCGTTAATTTTTGTATAAGTTGTAAGGAAGGGGCCCAGTTTCAATTTTTGTATATGGCTAGCCAATTCTCCCAGTATCATTAATTAAATAGGGAATCCTGTCTCCATTGCTTATTTTTGTCAGGTTTGTCAAGATCAGATGTTTATCATTGTGTGATCTTACTTCCAAGTTCTCTAATCTGGTCCATTGGTCCATGTATCTGTTTCTCTACCAGTACCATGCCGTCTTGGTTACTGTTGCCCCACGGTATAGTTTGAAGTTAGGTAGCATGATGCCTCCAGCTTTCTCCCTTTTGCTTAGGATTGTCTTGGCGATTGTGGCTTTTTTGCGGGGGATCCATATGAAATTTAAAAGAGTTTCTTCTACTTCTGTGAAGAATGTCCATGGTAGTTTAATGGGAATAGCATTGAATCTCTCAATTACTTTGGGCAGTATGGCCATTTTCACGATATTCATTCTTCCTATCCGTGAGCATGGAGTGTTTTTCCATTTGATTTCTTTGAGCAGTGGTTTGAAGTTCCCTCTGAGGAAGTCCTTCACTTCCCTTGTTAGCTGTAATCATAAGTATTTTATTCTTTTTGTAGCAATTGTGAATGGGAGTTCATTCATGATTTGGCTCTCTGCTTGCCTTTTTTTGGTATACAGGGATGCTAGCAATTTTTGCGCATGGATTTTATATCATGAGAGTTTGCTGAAGTTGCTTATCCTCTTCAGAAACTTTTGGACTGAGATGATGGTATTTTCTATATATGGGGCCATGTCATCTGCAAACAAAGATAACTTCATGTCCTCTTTCCCTATTTGAATAGCCTTTCTTTCTTTGTCTTGCCTGATTGCCCTGGCCAGAACGTCTGATACTATGTTGGAGAGGACTGGTGAGGGAGGGCATCCTTGTCTTGTGCAAGTTTCAAGAGGAATGCTTCCAGCTTTTTCCCATTCGATATGATATTGGCTGTGAGTTTGTCATATATGACTCTTACTGTCTTGAGATGTATTCATTCAATACCTGGTTTCTTTAGAGCTTTTTTTTTTTTTTTTTTTTTTTTTGAGACGGAGTTTCGCTCTTGTTACCCAGGTTGGAGTGCAATGGCACAATCTCGGCTCACCACAACCTCCACCTCCTGGGTTCAGGCAATTCTCCTCCCTCAGCCTCCCGAGTACCTGGGATTACAGGCACGTGCTACCATGCCCAGCTAATTTTTTGTATTTTAATTAGAGACGGGGTTTCACCATGTTGACCAGGGTGGTCTCGATCTCTTAACCTCGTGATCCCCCCGCCTCGGCCTCCCAAAGTGCTGGGATTACAGGCTTGAGCCACCGCGCCCGGCCCGAGAGCTTTTAATATAATGGGATGTTGAATTTTATCAAAGGCCTTTTCTGCATCCATTGAGATAATCATGTGGTTTTCGCCTTTAGTTCTATTTATGTGATGAATTACATTTATTGATTTACCTATTCTGAACTGACCTTGAGTCCTGGCAATGAAGCCAACTTCATCATGGTAGATAAGTTTTTTGATGTGCTGCTCGATTCAGTTGGCCAGGATTTTATTAAGGATTTTTGTGTCATTGTTCATCAGGAACACCAGCCTGAAGTGTTTGTTGTTGCTGTATCGCTGCCAGATTTTGGTATCCGGATGATGCTGGTCTCCTAAAATGTAGTAGGAGTCCCTCCTTTTCAATTTTTTTATATACTTTCAGTAGAAATAGTGCCAAATTGTACTTTTTTAGTAGGCAGGAGCATATGCTCGGGTTATCTTTTGATGGCAGGACCTTTTAGTTAACCTAGTATATCCTTCAATTTCATGTCTTATTTACCACCAATATTTCAAAGCACCTCCTGCCCCTGCCTGGCTCCAAAATGAACATATTTGAGTCACCATAAGCTTGGAGGTGGGAAAATTTACCTTTTCAATCGATGCTACCTTTCACTGTCTACGTATATTATCTAATAATGTATTAATCAGTATTTGTTAATAAGTAACTTTCAACAACTAAAAAATAAAAACGGTATTTGCTTTTTTTTGTCCCCTAACAAGGGCTGAGAGACAATTATGTGTACTACATTAGAGAGATAAGCATGTTTCTTGCCTTGGTTGATGAAAGCCACTCATTCCTCAAGCACTCCGATTAATCGTGACTGTACCATTTTTGACTTTGGATAACACCTTGTATTTTGCCTTCGCTTGTTTCACTGAAACTACATTATAGTTGGCTTGCCTCTTCTGTGAGCATCGTGTGTGATGATGAATCTTTGACCTTTGGCTAAAACTTAATGATATAAATGCATGGCTGTGTATGCATATGAAGACTGTGACTTTGCAATGGTTGTATTTGTCTTTAATGCAATATGTTCACTGATGTTTTTCAGCAAATGAGGAGTGACAAAGTAAATCAGGCTGCAAGAAGGCATCGAAGGAAAAGGAGTCGTTCCAGAAAATCCAAGAGACGCTATTATTCTACGACAAGGCAGGGTACGTCCCTGTGGTTACACCAACAGGAAGCTGAGGGGGAATCCAATCTTTGGGCTTCAATCCTGTCAAAGGACATTTGTGGTCTTGTCCTTGAAGGATGAACAGATATGAGCACATTTGCAAGTGGAAGGGCAAGGTTCTAATTAGGTGCAACAATTTGCAGTTGCTGCAAGCGTGAGATGAATAAAGCAGGTTCCTGAGGCAGAAGGAGGTGGTGGGCACAACAAGGGGACAGGTCTGCTCACTTTCCGCCTGTCCACACACTCCTCTCTAACCCAGTGCAGTATGGCTTCTTCTTAGTCTACTCCAATGAAAATAGTGCCATCGAGGTCGCCATGTTTGCTGCACTTTGACATCAATTCCTCAGCAGCATGTGACACAGTTGTTTACGCCCTCCTGCACGGAAAACTTCTTGGGTCCCCAGACACCTGGATTTCTTACTCTGTTACTAAGGGCTCATTTTCCTTCTCCTTTTTTGTTTTTCTCCTCTTCCTTCCCACCTCTAAATATTTCAGGGCGCCAAAACTTGATCTTATCCTCTCTTCTCTTCAATATCCTATCTCCTTAGGTGATGTCGTGCTGTCTTAGAATTTTAAATGATTCACACTACAAGAACTGTCACCATTAAACTTCTAGGCTACGACTTGCTCCTGAAATCCAAACTCATAAACAACTACACGTGTTGTATCTCTATAGGGTGTCTAACAGGCATCTACATTTCAACCAGCTCTCCAAGTTCAAATTTCTGACCTCCCTCTCTCCAAAAATACTTTACTGGCAGCCTTCACTGTTTCAGTTAAAGACACTGTCCATTAGGTGAAACATCCACAAAGGTGTAACAAGCAGCTGTTCACAGGTATGGGGGATTCAGAAGTCCTGATTTTAGAGTTTTCAGCTGTCCACGGTACAAATAATCCCACCATGGCCTAGTTCAAGCTGTCGACATAAGGTCACTGAACCAGAATCAGGAAGAGTTGGCAGCATTCCGCTCCCGTAGTCGGTTGCCTAACCCCTCCTGCACATGCCTGGTATACTTTTACTTAGTAGGTCACCCCAAAATACTTAAAGTCACTTATGATTTCTCTTATGATTCTTTTATTATAATCTCATTTCCAATCTCTTATCAAGTTCAGCAGTCAATGCCCAGTATAAACTCTGCATCCCACCATTTCCCTCTATCCCTCCAGTGCACACTGCCGTGATCGCTGACCAAGGTAGTACAACATCTTCTTAGCTCTGTTTCTAATCTTCCCTCATCTGTAGCATACTCTCTAACCCTGTGGCTAGAAAATTATGTCAGCATGCCATTTCCCTCCTAAAACCCCATCCTCAACTCTCCCTCTCCTAACAAGGGTCCCATCCATTTCCTCCTGGCTCTGTTTGCCTCTGTCTAACACCCTGTAGTGCCCAGTCCATTCCCACTCCAGCCCCTACCCTTGGCCTCACCGCAGTCTGGAACTCTCCCTCTGCCTCTCCACAGAAGGCTCTGCTTTTTCCTCCAAGCCCTGTCCAATGGCACTTCTTCAGATGGCTCTGCACAAGGAGCCAGAGCCCCTGAGGCTCCCTCTGCTGCTGTCTCCCTCAGGCCTGTGGACTACTTCCCCGACACCAGCCCAATGCTACTTGTTTCATTTGCTCATTGTGTATGTCCTGTGTGACTGCCCCATGGGGATATGAGTCCCACAAAGGCAGGGACCGTTGCTCTCCGTCCTCTTTACTGCTGATCCCCAGCTCCTGGCATGCCGCCTGCCACAGACAATGAATAAATGAAAGAGGTGACAGACCTGGAGTAAAAAGAATGTTACTTTTCCAGACAAAAGGGGAGGATCTGTAGAATCACGTAAAAACTAGAGATGTGTGACGATGGAGTGGAGATAAGAGTGTTCAACTCCAATAGCCACCTCTATTTTCTCAGATTATATGAGGTAGATAGGAGGCAAGTTAACAAGGCCTCACTTAGTCTGGCTTTCCTGCTGCGCACAGCATGGCATGTATAGGTGAACTATAAAAGCGATATCAAGTGAGAATTGTAAAGGGCAGCAAGATGATACAAAATGATGAGTGCAATAAATCTGTGAATGTTTATTCTACTGTCGTACTTACTACATACCATCGTTATGCCAAGAGATACATACGTAGTTTTATTGTGTAATCTGACCTGATATATGTTTCCATGTGGTAAGTCCTTCTGTTTCGTGAAATGAATAATTCCATAGAAACTGATTCATACATAGCTGTCTCACCGGGATGATGGGACAAAACACACCTATCTTGCACCTGAGCCTCTTCATTTGGATTCCAGATGCTAGCGTCACTAACAATGTCTGTGAAGAAAAGGTTAAAAATGGCCAACCAACACCCGATAATGTCTTTCCAACTGTTCCATCAGCGCTTATTAATATGGTAGCAGCTGGTATTTCATCCCTGGGTTTCGGCGATCAGTGTAAGTTTGTTCACTTGTTGTACTGTCCTATTTGGTTTCCGTATACATTCATGGCGTCATGAGGGAAGATGGTAATTTTGTTTTATTGTCTTTTCTGGCCTCAATTTTAGGGTTCTGAGATTGCTAACTGGTATGTCCTCCTCCTTTATGAGATAATTTCCTAGATACTGAGCATCCGAGGGGTATGCCTGTGCAGTTGACGTAATGCACATAACACACAGCTCAACCACTTCATTTGGTTTCCAGATGCTGCAGTGACTCACAACATCCATGAAGAGAAGATGAATAACGGCCAACCAGCACCTCATACTGTCTTTTCAACTGCTCCACCAGGTCTTGGTAATTTGGCAGCCCCTAGAATTTCATCCACGAGGACCAGAGATCTGTGTATCTCTGCTTCTTTATTGTACTATCCTACCTGATTTCCATAAGCAGGCATATTTTCATGAACGGTAGAAGGTGGTTTTGTTGCATATTCTTTCCTAGACTCCATTTGGGGGATATCACATGGCCACCTGGCATATTCTCTCCTGATTTTTTAGATAATTTTCTAGAAACTGAACATCAGAGGGATATTCCTGTGGGGTTGACATAATGCACTTACTTCAGAGCTCAACCTCTTCACTTGGTTTCCACATACTACCGTCAATCACAATATCCGTGAAGAAAGGATGGAAAATGGTCAACTGCAACCAGATAGTGTCTTGTGAAATGTTCGGCCACAGCTGATTTATATGACAGGAGCTGGTATTCTAGTGATGAGTACCAGAGATGTGTGTATGTTTGTTTATTAGATGTAGTATCCTACTAGGATTCCATATTCATGCGTAATGTCATGAAGAGGAGAATGTGGTTTTGGTGAATTATCTTTCCCAACCTCAATTTGATGGAACTCGAATCATTATATGATGTCTGCTCCTGCTTTATCAGATAATTTCCTAGAAAGTGAAGATCAGAGGGATATACCAGTGAGGTTGTCATAATGCACTTACCTCACAGCTCAACCTCTTTGTTTGGTTTTCAGATGCTACTGTCACTCAAAATGTCCATGAACAGAAGATGGAAAATGGCCAACCCCAAACTGATAAAGTCTTGTCAACTGTTCCACTATGCCTTGGTCATATGACTGCAGCTGGTATTCCATCCATGAGTATCAGGGATCTGTGTATGTCTTTTAATTAGTAGTACTGAATAGTTGGTTTCCCTAACATGCATATGTTCATGAATGGTAGAAGTCGGTTTTGTTGTATTTTCTTTCCTACTCTCAATTTGAGGGGTCTCAGATGGCCGCATATCATCCGTATATCCGTCCGTCCTTCCTTCCTTCCTTCCTCTTTTATCTCCCTTTTTTTCTTTCTCTCTCTCTCTCTGTTTTTTCTTTTTTTTCTTTCAAAACTGATTCTCACTCTCTCGCCCAGGCTGGAGCGCAGTGATGCTATCTCGGTCGCTGCAATCTCCACCTCCCGGGTTCAAGTGATTCTCCGGCCTCAGCCTCCTGAGTAGCTGGGATAACAGGCATGCACCACCACGCCCAGCTAATATTTGTATTTTTAGTAGAGACAGCGTTTCACCGTGTCGGCCAGGATGGTCTTGATCTCTTGACCTCGAGATTCACCCGCCTCAGCCTTCCAAAGTGCTGGGATTACAGACGTGAGCCACCGTGCCCAGCCATATCCTACCCTGTTTCTTAGATAATTTCGTAGAAACTGAGCATCAGAGGGATACACCTGTGGGACTGACATAATGCATTTACATCACAGCTCAACCTTTTCCTTTGGTTTCCAGATTCTACTGTTCCTCAGAATGTCTGTGAAGAGAAGATAGAAAATGAACAAATGGCACCTGATAGATTCTTGTCAAGTGTTATAGAAGGGCTTATAAATTTCGCAGGGGCTGGTATTCCACCCCTGAGTACTGGGGATCAGCGTATGTTTGTTTACTAGTTATAATGTCCTACTGGGTTTCCGTATGCGTGCAATGACATGCAGGGAAAATGGTGGTTTTCTTTTATTATTGTTTCTGTTCTGAATTTCTGGGGTCTCATTTTCCACCTGATATGTCCTGCTTTATGGGTTAATGTCATAGAAACTGACCACCAGAGGGATATACCTGTGGGGTTGACATAATGCACTTTCCTCAGAGCTTGAACTCTTCATTTGGTTTCCAGATGCTACCGTCACTCACAATATCAATGAAGAGAGAATGAAAAATGGCCAGCCCCAACATGGTAACGTCTTGTCAACTGATTTTACAGGGCTTTGTAATATGATAGCAACTGCTATTCCGGCCATGAGTCCCAGAGATCGCTATATGTCCGCTTATAAGTTGTACTGTCCTACTTGCTTTTCACAAGCATGCGTAGTGCCTTCTGAAGGGAAGCAGGTGGCTTTCTTGTATTATATTTTCTGAACTAAATCTGAGTGGTCCCAGATATATACACCACCTTATATATCCTCCTGCTTTATGAAATAATTTTATGGATAGTGAGCATCAGAGGGATATAATTATGGTTTGGCCTAATGCACTTACCTCACAGCTCAACCTCTTTCTTTGATTTCCAGACGCTACAATCACTCACAGCGTCCATGAACAGAAGATGGGATATGTCCAACCAGCACCTGACAACGTGTTGTTGACTCTTCAGCCAGGACTTATTAATATGGCAGCCACTGGTATTTCATCCATGAGTACCAGGGATCTGGGTAAGTTTGTTTGTTAGTATTATTGTCCCACTTGGTTTCCATATGCATGTATAGTGTCAAAAAAGGTAGGAGGTGGTTGTGTTATACTATGTTTCCAGGCCTCAATTTCAGGGGTCTCAGATGGCAACCTGGTATATCCTCTGGTTTATGAGATAATTTCCTAGAAACTGAGCACAGATATACCTGTGGGGTTACCATAATACACTTACTCACAGCTCTTCATTTGGTTTCCAGATGCTACCAAAACTTATAATGTCCTTAAGGAGAAGATGGAAAAGGGCGAACCCCAACATGGCAACATCTCATCAACTGCTCCAATAGGACTTACTAATGTGGCAGGAGCTGCTATTCCAGCCATGAGTACCGATGGTCTGTGTATGTTCACTTTTTAGTTGGATTTTCCTACTTTGTTTCCATATGCATTTATATTGTCAGGAAGCGGAGATGGAGATCTTGTTGTATTATCTTTCTTGATATGAGTTTGAGGGGTCCCAGATGCCGCTCATGTCATCTTGATTTGTGCAAAAATTTCTCAGGAGCTGAGCATCAGAGGGATATACCTGTGGGGGCGGCATAATGCACCTACTCCTATCTTGACCTCTTCATTTGTTTTCCAGATGCCACCGTCAGTCACAATGTCCATGAACAGAGGATGGAAAATGACCAACCACAACAGGATAACGTCTGGCTAAATATTCTAGCATGGTTTATTAATATGGCAGGAGCTGGTATTCCAGCAATGAGTACCAGGGATCTGTGTATGTTCATTTTTTACTTGTACTGTCCTCCTTGGTTTCCATATGCAGGCATAGTGCCATGAAGGGAAGAAGCTTGTTTTGTGAATTGTCTTCCTTGGCCTCAATTTGAGGAGCCGCAGATCATCATTTGATGTGTTCTTTTGCTTTATGGGATAATTTCCTAGGAACTGATCGTCAGTGGCATTGACGTAATTCACTTAATTCAAGCTCAAAATCTTCCTTTGGTTTCCAGATGGTACCATCTCTCACAATGTACATGAAGAGAAGATGGAAAATGGCCCATCCCAAACTGGTAATATCATGTCCCCTGTTCCACCACTGCTTGGTCTTATGGTAGCAGCTGCTCTTCCATGCATGAGTACCAGGGATCTGTGTATGTCTCTTAATTAGTTGCAGTGTCATCACTGGTTTCCATATGATTGCATATTTCATGAAAGGTAGAAGGTGGTTTTATAGCATATACTTTCCTGGGATCAATTGGAGGGTTCTCACAGGGCCACCTGGCATATCCTCCCCTGCTTTATTAGATAATTTCCTAGAAACTGAGCGTCAGAGAGATAGACCTATAGGGCTGATATAATGCACTTAGCTCACAGCTGAAACTCTTCATGTGGTTTGCAGGTTTTACCATTGCTCAAAATGTCTGTGAAGAAAAGATAAAAAGTGACAAAACAACACCTCATGAATTCTTGTCAACTATTACAGCAGGGCTTAGGAATTTCACAGAAGCAGGTATTCAACCCCCGAATACCAGGGATCTCTGCATGTTTATTTACTAACTACGTTGTGCTACTTGGTTTCCATAAACATGCAGTATCATGCAGGGAAAAAGGTGCTTTGGTTGTATTATCTTTTCCGACCTAAACTTGAAGGGTCTCAGATCGCCACCTGATACAGCCTCTTGTGTGATGCAACAATTTCTTAAATCTCATTGTCAGAAAAACATACATGTGGCAGTGACATAAGCACTTACCTCACAGCTCAACCACTTCCTTTGATTTCCAGATGCTGCATTCACTCACAACGTCCGTGAAGAGAAGATAAATCACCGCCAATCAGCACCTGATAACCTCTTATCAGTTGCTCCACCAGGGCTTGGTAATTTGGCAGCTGGAATTTCATCCACGAGGACCAGAGATCTGTGTATGTCTGCTTCTTAGTTGTACTGTCCTACTTGGTTTCCCTAAGGGGCATTGTTTGATGAATGCTACAAGTCAATTTTGTTCTATATACGTTCCTCACCTCAAATCAAGGGGTATCTGATGTGCACTTGGCATATTCACCCATGCTTTCTTTGATAATTTCCTTGAAAGTGAGCATCAGAGGGATATTATACCAGTGGGGTTGACATAATGCACTTACCTCACAGCTCAACCTCTTCATTTGGTTTTCAGGTGCTACTGTCACTCAAAATGTCCACAAAGAGAAGATGAGAAATATGCAACCAACACCTAATAACGTCTTGTCAACTGTTCTACCAGAACATCCTTATTTGGCAACAGCAGGTCTCCCAGCCATGAGCACCAGGGATCGGTGTATGTTTGCTTATTCATTTATACTATCCTACTTCGTTTTCATAGGCATGCCTAGTGTCCTGAATGGGAGAAGCTGATTTTGTTGTATTCTCATTCATGAGCTGCATTTGAATGTTCTCAGATCGCCATCTGGCATATCCTCTTCAGCTTTATGAAATAGTTTTCTAGAAACTGAGTATCAGGAGGATATGCCTGTAGAGTTGACATAGTACACATGACTCAAAACTGAGCTTCCTGATTTCATTTCCAGATTCTACCATCACTCACAATGTCCGTGAGGAGAAGATTAAAAATGCCCAAACGGCACCCAATAATGTCTTCTCAGCTATTCCACCAGCACGTATTAATATGGCAGCAGCTGGTGTTTCATCCATGAGTACCAGGGATCAGTGTACGTTTGCTCACTTGGCGTACTGTCCTACCTGGTTTCTATATGCATGCGTAGTGCCATGAGAAAAGAATACACTGTTGTTGTACTATCTTTACTGGCCTCAACTTTACGGTTTTCAGACTGCTACTTGGTATGTCCTTCTTCTTTATGAGATCATTTCCTCGATACTGAGCATCCGAGCGGTATGACTGTGTGGTTGACATAATGCATGAAACACACAGCTAAACCACTTCATTTGGGTTCCAGATGCTGCGGTCACTCGCAACGTCTGTGAAGAGAAGATAAATAACCGCCTACCAGCACCTGATAACGTCTTGTCAACGGCTCTACCAGGACTTGGTAATTTGGCAGCAGCTGGAGTTTCATCCACGGGGACCAGAGATCTGTGTATGTCTGCTTCTTAGTTGTACCGTCCTACTTGGTTTCTTTAAGGGGCATTGTTTGATGAATGCTACAAGTCAATTTTGTTCTATATACGTTCCTCACCTCAATTCGAGGGGTATCTGATGTGCACTTGGCATATTCACCCATGCTTTCTGTGATAATTTCCTTGAAATTGAGCATCAGAGGGATATCATACCAGTGGGGTTGACATAATGCACTTACCTCACAGCTCAACCACTTCACTTGGTTTTCAGATGCTGCAGTCACTCATAAAATCCTTGAAGAGACGATAAATAACGGCCAATCAGCACCTGATAACCTCTTGTCAACTGCTCCACCAGGTCTTGGTAATATGACAGCAACTGGACTTTCATCTACGAGGACCAGAGATCTGTGTACGTCTGCGTCTTAATTGTACTGTCCTACTTGGTTTCCCTAAGGAGGCATTGTTTGATGAATGCTACAAGTTAATTTTGTTGGATATAGTTTACTAGCATCAATTT
The DNA here is from genome assembly GCF_049354715.1 of Callithrix jacchus. Classification (NCBI taxonomy): domain Eukaryota; kingdom Metazoa; phylum Chordata; class Mammalia; order Primates; family Cebidae; genus Callithrix; species Callithrix jacchus. The sequence continues at coordinate 131,303,145 of NC_133524.1, read as the reverse complement.
GAGGGGTATCAGATGGCCACGTGGCATATCAACCCTTGGATCCTTTGATAATTTCCTAGAAAGTGAGGATCAGAGGGATATACCTCTGGGGTTGACACACTGCACTTCCATCAAAGCTCAACCTCTTCATTTGGTTTTCAGATGCTACCATCACTCAAAATGTCTGCAAAGAGAAGATGGAAAATAACCAACCAACACCTAATAAGGTCTTGTCAACTGTTCTCCAAGGACTTCCTTATTTGGAAACAGCTGGTCTCCCAGCCATGAGCACCAGGAATCAGTGTATGTTTGCTTATTCATTTGGACTATCCTACCTGGTTTTCATAGGCATGCTTAGTGTCCTGAATGGGAGAAGGTGATTTTGTTGTATTGTCTTTCGTGAGCTGCATTTGAGTGTTCTCAGATCGCCACCTGGCATATCCTCTCTGGATTTCTGGAATAATTTTCTAGAAAGTGAGCATCAGGAGGATATACCAGTGGGTTTAACATAATGCACGTAACTCAAAACTGAACCCCTTCATTTCATTTCCAGATGGTATGATCTCTCACAATGTCTGTGAGAAGAAGATTAAAAATGCCCAAGCAGTACCCGATAAAACCTTTCCAGCTAGTCCCCCAGCACTTATTAATATGGCAGCAGCTGTTGTGTCATCCATGAGCACCAGGGATCAGTGTACCTTTGTGCAATTGGTTTACTATCCTACTAGGTTTCCTTATGCGTGCATAGTGTCATGAGGGAAGAATGTAGTTTTGCTGTACTATCTTTCCTGGCCTTAATCTTAAGGTTCTCAGAGTGCTACTTGGTATGTCTTTCTTCTTTATGAGATAATTTCCTGGATACTGAGCATCAGAGGGGTATGCTGTGGTTGACATAATGCACTTCCCTCACAGCCCAGTCATTTCTCTTGGTTTCCAGATGCTGCAGTCACTCACAATGTCCGTGAAGCCAAGATAAATAACGGCCAACTAGCACCTGACAATGTCTTGTCAGCTGCTCCACCAGGTCTTGGTAATACGGCAACAGCTGGAATTTCATCCACAAGGAACACAGGTTTGTGTAGGTCTGCTTCTTTGTCATACCGTCTGACTTGATTTCTCTAAGGAAGCCTAGATCAATGAAAGCTACAAGTTCATTTTGTTGTATACATGTTCCTAGCGTCAATTTGAGGGGTATCAGATAGCCACATGGCATATGCAACTTTGCTATCTTTGATAATTTTCTAGAAACTGAGGATCAGACAGAAATACCTCTGGGGTTGACATAATGGACTTACTTCACAGCTCAACCTCTTCATTTGTTTTCAGATGCTAACATCACTCAAAATGTCCGCAAAGAGAAGATGGAAAACAACCAACCAACACCTAATAACGTCTTGTCAACTGTTCTGCAAGGACTTCCATATTTGGCAACAGCTGGTCTCCCAGCCATAAGCACCAGGGATCAGTGTATGTTTGCTTATTCATTTGGACTATCCTACTTGGTTTTAATAGGCATGCCTAGTGTCCTGAATGGGAGAAGGTGATTTTGTTGTATTATCTTCTGTGAGATGCATTTGAGTGTTCTCAGATCGCCATCTGGCACATCCTCTTCAGCTTTATGAAATAGTTTTCTAGAAACTGAGTATCAGGAGGATATACATGTAGAGTTGACAGTACACATAACTCAAATCTGAACCTCCTGATTTCATTTCCAGATTCTACCATCACTCACAATGTCCATGAGGAGAAGATTAAAAATGCCCAAACGGCACCCAATAATGTCTTCTCAGCTATTCCACCAGCACGTATTAATATGGCAGCAGCGGGTGTTTCATCCATGAGTACCAGGGATCAGTGTACGTTTGTTCACTTGGCGTGCTGTCCTACTTGATTTCTATATGCATGCGTAGTGTCATGAGGGAAGAATACAGTGTTGTTGTACTATCTTTACTGGCCTCAAATTTACAGTTCTCAGACTGCTAGTTGGTATGTCCTTCTTCTTTATGAGATCATTTCCTCGATACTGAGTATAAGAGCGGTATGCCTGTGCGGTTGACATAATGCATGAAACACACAGCTCAACCACTTCATTTGGTTTCCAGATGCTGCGGTCACTCACAACGTCCGTGAAGCGAAGATAAATAATGGTCAACTAGCACCTGATAACGTCTTGTCAACTGCTCCACCAGGGCTTGGTAATTTGGCAGCAGCTGGAATTTCATCCACGAGGACCAGAGATCTATGTATGTCTGCTTCTTAGTTGGACCGTCGTACTTGGATTCCCTAAGGAGGCATTGTTTGATGAATGCTACAAGTTAATCTTGTTGTATATAGTTTCCTAGCATCAATTTGAGGGGGATCAGATAGCCACGTGGCATATCCTAAACTGGTTTCTTTCATAATTTCCAGAAAACTGAGGATCAGACGGATGTACCTCTGGGGTTGACATAATGTACTTACCTCACAGATCAACCTCTTCATTTGGTTTTCAGATGCTACCGTCACTCAAAATGTCTGCAAAGAGAAGATGGAAAATAACGAATCAACACCTAATAACGTCTTGTCAACTGTTCTGCAAGGACTTCCATATTTGGCAACAGCTGGTCTCCCAGCCATGAGCACCAGGGATCAGTGTATGTTTGATTATTCATTCGGACTATCCTACTTGGTTTTCATAGGCATGCCTAGTGTCCTGAACGGGAGAAGGTGATTTTGCTGTATTGTGTTCTGTGAGCTGCATTTGAGTGTTCTCAGATCGCCATCTGGCATATCCTCTTCAGCTTTATGAAATAGTTTTCTAGAAACTGAGTATCAGGAGGATATGCCTGTAGAGTTGACATAGCACACATAACTCAAAACTGAACCTCCTGATTTCATTTCCAGATTCTGCCATCACTCACAATGTCCGTGAGGAGAAGATTAAAAATGCACAAACAGCACCCAATAATGTTTTCTCAGTTATTCCACCAGCACGTATTAATATGGCAGCAGCAGGTGTTTCATCCATGAGTACCAGGGATCAGTGTAAGTTTGCTCACTTGGCGTACTGTCCTACTTGTTTTCTATATGCATGTGTAGTGTCATGAGGGAAGAATACAGTGTTGTTGTACTATCCTTACTAGCCTCAACTTTACGGTTCTCAGATTGCTACTTGGTATGTCCTTCTTTTTTTTTGAGATAATTTCCTCCTTACTGAACATCAGAGGGGTATGCCTGTGCGGTTGCCATAATGCACATAACGCACAGCTCAACCACTTCATTTGGTTTCCAGATGCTGCAGTTACTCACAATGTCCATGAAGCGAAGATAAATAACGTCCAACGAGCACTTGACACCATCCTGTCAACTGCTCCACCAGGGCTTGGTAATATGGCAGCAGCTGGAATTTCATCCACGAGGACCAGAGGTGTGTGTTTGTCTACTTCTTAGTTGTACTGTCCTACTTGGTGTCCCTAACCAGGCATAGTTTGATGAATGCTACAAATTAATTTTGTTGTCTATAATTTCCAAGCCTCAATTTGAGGAGCATCATATGTACATTTAGCATATTCACCCCTGCTGGCTTTATGAAATAGTTTTCCTATCCTCTCTGGCTTTATGAAATAGTTTTCTAGAAAGTGACCACCAGGAGGATATACCTGTGGTGTTAATATAATGCCCATACCTGAACACTGAACCCCTTCATTTCATTTCCATATGCTGCGATCACTCACAGTTTTTGTGAGGGAAGATTAAAAATGCCCAAGCAGCACTCAATGAAACCTTCCCAGCTAGTCCCCCAGCACTTATTAATATGGCAGCAGCTGTTGTGACATCCATGAGCACCAGGTATCAGTGTACCTTTGTGCAATTGGTTTACAATCCTACTAGGTTTCCATATGCGTACATAGTGTCATGAGGGGAGAATGTAGTTTTTGTACTATCTTTCCTGGCCTCAATCTTAAGCTTCTCAGACTGCTACTTGGTATGTCCTTCTTCTTTATGAGATAATTTCCTAGATACTGAGCATCAGAGGGATATGTCTGTGCCATTCACAAAATGGACTTACCTCACAGCCCAGCCATTTCTGTTGGTTTCCAGATGCTGCAGTCACTCACAATATCCGTGAAGCAAAGATAAATAACATCCAACTAGCACATGACAATGTGTTGTCAGCTGCTCCACCAGGTCTTGGTAATATGGTAGCAGCCGGAAATTCATCCATGAAAACCACAGGTCTGTGTAGGTCCGCTTCTTAGTTGTACTGTCCTACTTGGTTTCCCTAAGGAGGCATAGTTTTATGAATGCTACAAGTTAATTTTGTTGTATGTACTTTCCTAGCCTCACTTTGAGGGGTATGAGATAGCCACGTGGCATATCCTACCCTGGTTTCTTTGATTATTTTCTGGAAAGTGAGTATCATAGGGATATACCTCTGGGGTTGACATAATGTACTTACCTCACAGCTCAACCTCTTCCTTTGGTTTTCAGGTGCAACCGTCACTCAAAATGTCTGCAAAGAAAAGACGGAAAATAAGCAACCAACACCTAGTAACGTCTTGTCAACTGTTCTCCAAGGACTTCCTTATTTGGCAACAGCTGGTCTCCCAGCCATGAGCGCCAGGGATCAGTGTATGTTTGCTTATTCATTTGGACTATCCTACTTGGTTTTCATAGGCATGCCTAGTGTCCTGAATGGGAGAAGGTGATTTTGTTGTATTATCTTTCATGAGCTGCATTTGAGTGTTCTCAGATGGCCTTCTGGCATATCATCTCTGATTTTATGAAATAGTTTTCTAGAAACTGAGCATCAGGGTGATATACGTGTGGGGTTGAGGTAATGCACTTAATTCAAATCTAAACCTTTTCATTTTGTTTCCAGATGCTACCATCACTCACAGTGTCCATGAGGCAAAAATAAAAAATGCTGAAGGAGCACCCAATAAAGTCTTCCCAACTGTTTCACCTACACATATTAATATGGCAGCAGCGAGTGTTTCATCCATGAGTACCAGGGATCAGTGTTTGTTCACTCGGTGCACTGTCCTACTTGGTTTCCACATGCTTGCATCGTGTAAGCAGGGAAGAATGTAGTGTTGTTTTCCTGTCTTTCCTGGCCTCAATTTTAGGGTTCTCAGATTACTAGCTGGTATATCTTTCTTCTGTATGAGATAATTTCCTAGATACTACCCATCAGCGTGGTAAACCTATGTAGTTGACATAATGCACTTACCTCACAGCAAAACCACTTTGTTTGGTTTCCAGATGCTGCAGTCACTCACAATGTCCGTAAAGAGAAGATAAATAATGGCCAACCAGCAACTGATAACATCTTGTCAACTGCTCCACCAGGTCTTGGTAATATGGCAGCAGCTGGAATTTCATCCACGAGGACCAGAGATCTGTGTATGTCTGCTTCTTAGTTGTGCTGTCCTACTTGGTTTCCCTAAGCAGGCAGAATTTCATGAATGGTAGAGGGTAACTCTGTTGTAAATACCTTAGTAGCCTCAATTTGAGGGGTATCAGATGTCCACTTGGCATATTCATCCCTGCTTTTTTTGATGATTACCTAGAAACTGATCATCAGAGGGATATACCTGTGCAGTTCACATAATGTATTTACTTCACAGCTCAACCTCTTCATTTGGTTTTCAGATGCTACCGTCACTCAAAATGTCCGTGAAGAGGAGCTGGAAAATAAGCAACCAACATCTAATAACGACTTGTTGACTGTTCTACAAACACTTACATTTTTGGCCACAGCTGGTCTCCTAGCCATGAGCACCAGGGATCAGTGTATGTTTGCTTATTCATTTGTACTATCCCACCTGGTTTTCATAGGCATGACTAGTGTCCTGAATAGGAGAAAGTGATTTTGTTGTATTATATTTCGTGAGCACATTTGAGTGTTCTCAGATGCCCATCTGGCATATCCTCTCTGGCTTTTTGAAATAGTTTTCTAGAAACTGATCATCAGGGGGATATACCTGTGGGCTGACATAATGCCCTTAACTCAAAACTTAACGTCTTCATTGTCTTTCCAGATTCTAACATCACTCACAACGTCCATGGGGAGAAGATTAAAAACGCTGAAGCAGAACCCAATAATGTCTTCTCAACTATTCCCCCAGCACTTATTAATATAGGAGCAGCTGGTGTTTCATCCATGAGTACCAGGGATCAGTGTATGTTTGTTCACTCGATATACTGTCCTACTTGGTTTCTATATGCATGCAGAGTGTCATGAGGAAAGAATCTAGTGTTGTTGTACTATCTTTCCTGGCCTCAATTTTAGGGTTCTCAGAGTGCTACCTGGTATATTCTTCTCCAAGTGATAATTTCCTAGCTGCTGAGCATCTGAGGGCTATGCCTGTGTGGTTTACATAATGCAAATTACTCACAGCTCAACCATTTCATTTGGTTTCCAGATGCTGCAGTCACGCACAGCGTCCGTGAAGAGAAGAGAAGTAACAGCCAACCGGTACCTGATAACGTCTTGTCAACTGCTCCACCAGGGCTTGGTAATATGGCAGCAGCTGGAATTTCATCCAGGAGGACCAGAGATCTGTGTATGTCTGCTTCTTAGTTGTGCTGTCCTACTCGGTTTCCCTAAGCAGGCATAATTTCATGAATGGTAGAGGGTAACTCTGTTGTAAATACCTTAGTAGCCTCAATTTGAGGGTTATCAGATGTCCACTTGGCATATGCACCCCTGCATTTTTTTATGATTACCTAGAAACTGATCATCAGAGGGATATACCTGTGCAGTTCACATGATGTATTTACTTCACAGCTCAACCTCTTCATTTGGTTTTCAGATGCTACCGTCACTCAAAATGTCCGTGAAGAGGAGCTGGAAAATAAGCAACCAACATCTAATAACGACTTGTTGACTGTTCTACAAACACTTACATTTTTGGCCACAGCTGGTCTCCCAGCCATGATCACCAGGGATCAGTGTATGTTTGCTTATTCATTTGTACTATCCTACCTGGTTTTCATAGGCATGACTAGTGTCCTGAATAGGAGAAAGTGATTTTGTTGTATTATATTTCGTGAGCACATTTGAGTGTTCTCAGATGCCCATCTGGCATATCCTCTCTGGCTTTTTGAAATAGTTTTCTAGAAACTGATCATCAGGGGGATATACCTGTGGGCTGACATAATGCCCTTAACTCAAAACTTAACGTCTTCATTGTCTTTCCAGATTCTACCATCACTCACAACGTCCATGAGGAGAAGATTAAAAATGCTGAAGCAGAACCCAATAATGTCTTCTCAACTATTCCCCCAGCACTTATTAATATGGGAGCAGCTGGTGTTTCATCCATGGGTACCAGGGATCAGTGTATGTTTGTTCACTCAATATACTGTCCTACTTGGTTTCTATATGCATGCATAGTGTCATGAGGACAGAATCTAGTGTTGTTGTACTATATTTCCTGGCCTCAATTTTAGGGTTCTCAGATTGCTACCTGGTATATTCTTCTCCAAGTGATAATTTCCTAGCTGCTGAGCATCTGAGGGCTATGCCTGTGTGGTTTACATAATGCAAATTACTCACAGCTCAACCATTTCATTTGGTTTCCAGATGCTGCAGTCACGCACAGCGTCCGTGAAGAGAAGAGAAGTAACAGCCAACCGGTACCTGATAACGTCTTGTCAACTGCTCCACCAGGGCTTGGTAATATGGCAGCAGCTGGAATTTCATCCAGGAGGACCAGAGATCTGTGTATGTCTGCTTCTTAGTTGTGCTGTTCTACTCGCTTTCCCTAAGCAGGCATAATTTCTTCGATGATAGAGGGTAATTTTGTGGTATATACTTTCCTAGCCTCAATATGAAGGGTATCAGAGGGCAACTTGTCATATCGACCCCTGCTCTCTTTGATAATTTCCTAGAAAGTCAGCATCAGAGGGATGTACCTGTGGGGTTGAAATAATGCACGTACCTCACAGCTCAACCTCTTCATTTGGTTTTCAGATGCTGTAGTCAATCTCAATGTCCATGAGGAGAGGATGGAAAATGGCAAATCTGCAACCGCATAACATATAGTCAAATGTTCCTTCACGGCTTACTAATATGGCAGGAGCTGGTCTTCTGGCCACGAGTACCATATAACTGTGTATCTTCTCTTATTAGTTGGATTTTCCTACTTGTTTTCCATATCCGCTCATAGTGTCATAAAGGGGAGAAAGTGGTTTTGTTTTATTCTCTTCCTTAAGTGCAATTTGAGGGGTCTCAGAACACTGCCGTCATGTCCTCCTGCTCCATGCAATAATTTATTAGAAGCTCTGCATCATAAGAGTATACCTGTGTGTTTAAATAAGGCATTTATTTCACAGCTTGACCTGGTCATTTTGCTTCCAGATGCTACCACGACTCACAACATCCGTGAGGAGAGGATGGAAAATGCCCAACTGCAATTTAGTAACATCTTGTTAACTTTTCCACCAGGGTGTATTAACATGGCAGCAGCTGGTATTCCAGCCATGAGTACCAAGGATCTGTGTATTTTTCTGTATAAGTTGGAATGTCTCACTTGGTTTTCATATGTATGCATAGTGTCATCAAGGGAAGGAGGTTGTTCAGTTGTACCTTCTTTCGTGAGCTCAATTTGAGGGGTTTCAGATGGCCACCTGGCATATCCTCCAGTTTCATGGGACGATTTCCTAGAAATTGAGCATCAGTGGGATATACATGTGTGGTTGTCACAATGTACTTACCTCACAGCTCAACCTCTTCCTTTGACAGAGGATGGAAACCCGCTAACCCCAAAATGATAACATCTTAACTGGTCCACCATGGCTTGGTGATATGGCAGCAGCTGGAATTTCATCCACGAGGACCAGGATCTGTGTATGTCTGCTTCTTAGTTGTTCCGTCCTACTTGGTTTCCAAATAAACAGGCATATTTTCATGAAGGGTAGAAGGTTGGTTTGTTGTATATTTTTTCCTAGCCTCAATTTGAGGGGTATCCAATGGCTGCCTGGCATATGCTCTCCTGCATTCTTAGGTAATTTTACAGAAACTGACCATCAGAAGGATATGCCTGTGGGATTGACATAATGCACTTAACTCACAGTTCAACCTCTTCATTTGGTTTCCACATTCTATCATGAATCACAATGTCCGTGAAGAGCAGAGGAAGAATGGCCAAACACAAATGGAGAACGTCTCGTGAAATGTTCTATCAGGGCTTATGAGTATGGCAGGAGCTGGCATTCCAGCGATGATGACCAGGCATCTGTGTGTGTTTTTTCATTAGTTGCAGTGTCCTCCTTGGTTTCCATATGCATGTGTAGTATCATGAAGGGAATAAGGTGGTTTTGTTGAATTATCTTTCCTGGTCCCAATTTGAGGGGATTTAGATCATTATATGGTGTATTCTCCTGCTTTATGGGATAATTTCCTAGAAACTGAGTATCAGTGAGATATACAAGTGGGGTTGACATAAAATGCACTTACCTCACAGCTCAACCTCTTCCTTTGGTTTCCAGATGCTATCATCAATCACCTCCAGACTTCCTTAGGTGCACCCTTCCATCTTATAAAGAGTAACGGTGCATCATGATTATGGTCGTTGAGATAGAGGTTATCCATGGTCTTGGTAATATCAACTTTCATTTACCAGGTCTATGTCAGTACAACCACTGCTCACTATTCAATCTGCCAGCAGCAGAGACCAACACTGAGTACCCAACATGAAACCATGTCCGAGAGTGGTCTGTCCGCTTCCAGATAGCACTGTGATTACTTGAATCTGCTTCCACAATTGAAGTGGCATCACTTTGATTTGCTCAAATGGTCACTTATTCTGGATATGGATTTTCATTCTCACCTATGGTACTTCAAGAAAACAAACATTGTGGTATTAGGAAATGCTGTGTCCACCATCGTGGTATCCCACACTGTACTAGTTTTAAACAGGAATCTCACTTTACAGGAAATGAAGTATGGCAATAGGCCTATGGTAGCCAATTAGACTAGTCTCGTGATGTACTTCACCATCCTGAAGTGGCTGGCTCAATTGAACCGTGGAATGATCTTCTAAAGCCTGACTTGTAGTTCCAGCTTTGTGGTAGTGCCTTAAGGGTCTTGGCTAACAGTCTAGGAGGTGGCAATGCTGTATCCCAGCATCAAGTATATGGAGCTATTTTTCTATAGCCACATCTATGTCTTCAAGAATGAAAGAGGAAAGATGAGGGCCTCCTCTCACTATTACTTCTGGGTATCTAGTAGTAAAATTTTGCTTTTTGCAAACATTTGGCTCTGCTGGACTAGAGATCTTAGTTACAAATTGAGAGATTTTTTTTTCAATAGCGGATCCAAAAATCATTCCATTGAAATGAAAGTTGTGTCAGCAAGCTGATCCCTTTGGAAAGTTCATTCTCAAACAAGAGACAAAGAAGGGGGTCCGCTACTGGCTGGGGTGACGGAAAATGACAATCAAAGGGAGATGGAGTTCCTACTACACCAGAGGCTAAGAAAGAGCATGTCTTATATGTCTAGAGAGCTTCTTAGTCCTCCTGTGTTTTGCGATTAGAGTTAATGGAAATTACAGCAAATGAAAGTTGTGGCTGCAAGCTGACCGCTTTGAACTCTTCATTCCTCTCAACCAAGAGACAAAGTAGGGGGCCTGCTACTGGTTTGGGTGATGGAAAGAAAAATGAATATTGGGCTCCTACTACACCAGGGGCTAAGGAACAGTATGTCCGATATGTCTAGAGAGCTTCTTAGTACTGCCATGTTTTATGATTAGAGTTAATGAAAACTTACAGCAACCCCATCTAGGCAGGACATCTAATGGTTCAGACTGTTCAGTAATGAAGGTTTGAGTCATTCTGCCAGGCCAAGCACCATGAGCAGCTGACATGCTTTCGCCAGGGCAACGGGAAAGAGAAATGGGTAGTGAAAGAAGGCAGTTATAAATACCAGTTACAGCAATGTGGGCTGCTGCAGAAAACACCGCTGTAATAGTATTTACTTGATGGGTCAATAATGTCTGCCAGCACAGGTGGGAAAATCAACAAACCAACAAATAAGTTATCCTTTCAAATGAAATGCTTAGGGAAAAAGACCAATGTTTACTGACAGAAATTTCTTAGCCTCTGGGAGGCCATTTTATTCACTAACACATGCTAGGAGGCTTCAGCCATATCCTACTCTATTGTAAAAAACAGCAATTTGATTCTCTTTTCTCCTCAATCATTAAAGAGATTATGCATTTAGGGTCTGATGTTCCTTCTTGGACAAGTAGTCAGATGTCATTTCTTCCAGTTTCTTCTCAAGGTGCGGAATTAAGTCTCCTCGCACATACCTGAAAAGAAAGAGACGCGTCATTAAACAAAAGAGAGCCAAAGAACCTGTGCTGTAGGAAGCACTGTGGGAGATAGAAGGATGAAGTAACAGTCAGCATGGAGACAGAAATGCACCTGCATGGTAAGGGGTAGTCTAGCCAGGCAATAACAAATGCTGGCGAGGGTGTGAAGAAAAGGGAAGCTTCATACACTCTTGTTGAGAATATAATTTACTATGACAACTATGAAGAACAGTTTGGAGGTTCCTCGAAAACCTGAAAATGGAACAATCATATGATCCAGTAATCCCACTGCTGGGTATACTCCCAGGAGAAAGGAAGTCAGTACACCGCAGAGATATCTGCACTCCCGTGTTGGTTCCAGCACCGTCCACAGTAGCCAAGCTTTGGAAGCAACCTAAGTGTCCACCAACAGCTGAATGGGTAAGGAAAACGCGGTACATATACACAAAGGAGTGCTGTTCGGCCATAGAAAAGAATGAGATTCAGTCTTGTGCAACAACATGGATGGAACTGAAGGTCATTACGTTAAGTGGAATAAGCCAGGCACAAAAAGACAAACTTCGCATGTTCTCACTTATTTGTGGGAGCAAAAATTTTAAACTGAACTAATGGAGATAGAGAGTAGAACGGAGGACTGCCAGAGGCTGAGAAGGTTCGTGGGGTTGGGGGAAGTACAGATGATTAATACGTACAAAAGTATCTGATAGCATGACAGGGTGACTACAGCCAGTAATAATTTAATTGTACATTAAAAATAACAAGAGTATAATTGGATTATCTGTAACACAAAAAAATAAATGCTTGAGGTGATAGATGCCCCATTTACCTCGATGTGTTTATTACACATTGTTGTCTGTATCACAATGTCTCATATACCCCAGAAATATATGCATCTGCTATGTACGTACACACATTTCTTAAAAAGAGGTAATTAGCAAATACAAAGAGTGTCAATTGAGGGACAATATCTACCTCAGACTATGGAGAGAATTGAATTCTCCATAGGCTTAAAAGAATGAGTTAGATTCAGACAACATTAACCTAAGTAATTGTGGAGACAGACGTAAGTATAAGTGAGGGCCAAGGTTTGAGAAATTCAAGGCACAGGCCGTTCCCCCATGCTCACCGCCAGTACTGTGTTGGACCCGAGTGCTTAAAGAAATTGGACAGTTCCTGTCTCTACCTACCTTGCTGCTTCCTTGATGTTGGATTCAAAAAATTGTTTTTTGATTTCTATAGGTCCTTGCACTCCTTCAAGCAATTTGAAGATTGTTTCATATTCTGAAGATGTTAAAAAAAAAAACTTCAGTATTTTCAAATACAAAGAAGAATAGAAGTGAATCTTGCTTACCCTATACCTCACTAATCCTGTTTCATGGGCTAAAATGTTTTAAATGCTTAAATCAAGATACCTGCACATACAAAATCTAAAAAATTAAAAAAAAAAAAAACCTGCACCTACCTATGAATGAAAGTCTTGGAAACCATAACCCGGTGAGAAAAGGTGTACTGTGCTTTAGTCAAAAGACGAATTACCATAAATTATGGGTAAACTCAACTCTGGCAAGGAATTAGCCTCAACAGACAACATGCATATCTTCTGAATTAAAGTAAGGGAGACTTCCTCAATTTTTTTTAAAACAGACATTCTTATACTACTTACTTTGTCCAAAGCATTGAATTTCCTTCACTAACTGGTATTTTACATCAGCACTAATTTCTTCTCGGCTTTTTAGAAAAGGGAGTATTTCTCTGCATTTTAGGTCATCTGCAGAGAAATTGCTGGTAATGATTCTTTCTACAAGTGCATTTCTACCAGCTTTCTCCACCAGCCCACCTTTGCTGAAGCCAGTGAAGTCATCAATCCGAGAATCCAGTTGGCTGGCTGGAATACCAACTCCTACCTTAAGCTCTGGTGGAACAAATTTTGACAAAAAGCCATCAGTTGGAGTTTCACCATGTTCTTTCCCCTCCACATAGACATCACGAACGACAGATCTGGAAACTGAACTGAGAAGTTGAGCTGTGGGAACTGTGTCTTTTATCACCCCTCTGGGTATATCTATGTGCTCCTCAGTTTCTAGGGAATTATTTATTTCATAGATGGGAGGTATACCAGGGGGAAATCCCAGGCCTGATGAATTGAGGCCAGGACACATAAAACATTAAACCATTTCTTAGTTTCTGGCTCTATAAATACATATGGAAACCAAGTAAGACTGTATAACTCTAACAAATATTCACAGGTCCCTGGTACTCATCTGTTAGTGTCAGCTTGTCATGCTTTATAAGTTGAAAGCAGCAAGTTTCACTTGATATCATGATTTTTCAGGTTCACATACAAAGTGCCACGCTTTACTCAGCTGGAAGCCGGAAAACTTGGATACACCTCAACCTGTCTCCTCGCTATGTCAAATATATTCTGAGAAAATATAGGCAGCTGTTAATGCTGAAAGTTCTATACCCACTCATCACCTAAAATCCCGTTTAGCATATGATCTTCCTCTTTCTTCTTTCTGCCTCAGAAAAGTGACTTTCCTTCCACTCCAGGTCTGTCACCTCTTTCATTTCTTCATTGTCTGTGGCAGGCAGCATGCCAGGATCTAGGGATCAGTAGTAAATAGCCCAGAGAGCAAAGTTCTCTGCCCTTGTGGAGTTCACACCCTCAAGGGGCAGTCAGACAGTGCATACGTAATGAGGAAATGAAAGAAAGCAGCGTTAGGCTGGTGGTGGGGAAGACATCCACAGGCCTGTGGGAGACAGCAGCAGAGGGAGCCCCAGGAGCTGCCGCTGGTTGGGCAGGGCCTTCTCAGGAGGTGCCCTTGGGCAGGGATTGGAGGAAGAAGTGGGGCTACCTGTGCAGAGGCAGAGGGGGATTTCCAGGCTGCAATGAGTCTACGGGTATGGGCTGTAGTGAGGATGGACCGGGCACTATGGAGTGAAGGAGATAAGCAGAGAGAGCCAGGAGATGAATAGGACCCGTGTTAGTAGAGGGTGAAGAAGGCCTCGCAGACCAAAGCTGGTTTACGGTCTGTTCTGAGTGCTTAGGAGAGTTGGGGATGGATTTTCAGGAGTGATGTGGCATGATGTCATTTACCTGCCAACACGATGACCTGGCTGCAGGGCTGGAGGGTGTGCGTTAGATGGGGGCAATAATGGGAGACATGGAGATGTGACTCATCATGGCAAAGTGGAATAGAAGGAGAGAGAAATGCTGGGATTCAAGGAATATTTACAGTGTTTAGAGAAGAGAAGAAAAAGAAAGGTAGAAAAAACGAATGATAGGGGCCGGAAGTGGTGGCTCATGCCTGTAATCCCAGCACTTTGGGAGGCTGCGATCGGTGGATTATCTGAGGAGAGGAGTCCGAGACAAGTTTGGCCAACATAGTGAGACCGCATATCTACCAAAAATACAAAAATTTCCTGAGAATGCTGGCAGGTGCCTGTAATCTCAGCTACTCGGGAGGCTGAGGCAGGAGAATTACTTGAACTGGGAGACAGAATTTGCAGTGAGCCAAGATTGAAATACTGCACTCCAGCCTTGCTGACAAGACTGAAACTCTGTCTCAAAAAAAAAGAAAAAAAAAAAGAAAACAGGGGCTCACTAGTAAGGATAAGAAAATTTTAAAAGTACACATTGTGGAAAATGGAAATCCTAGAAGGTTTCCATGAAGGAGCAAGTGAACAACTGTCAAATGCTGTTGTAAAATTTATGGCAATGCAAGCCAAAACTGTTGACCTTGACAAAGACAGGAGGGTAAGAGGCAGGAGGCCAGCTGCACTGGATACAGCACGAAAAGGAGGCGAGGACAGGCTGACTTACCCTTTTCCGTAGACATGGCAGAGCGTCCAATACCACCGTCTCCTGCTCCTTCTGTACGTGCCGACAGGGCCATCTTCTGCCTTTTCTGATATGAAGGACTGTCAGATTCCCTGGGACGTTCAAACACATTTTCAGGTTCTACAGCCACCTTCTCGCCTTGATGGGTCATGGTTTCCTGAAATATATCAATGAACGCCTCCCACTCCTGACAAAAATCTAACAACCACCAAATGGCAAACAGTCTGCATATGTGTATCCAACCAAGAATGTGAACCATTAATTTGACGTTTAATCATGAGCCAAAATTTACCAAGCCCCAAGAAACACTCTGTTCTCATGAAAAGAAACCTATTTTTAATGCATGCTAAGTTAAAAAGAAGGAAGATAGTTTAATCAAAATCAATGAGAATGATTGCAGAAAAGGCAGCGACCATCAACCAAATGTAGATTAAACTATTATTAACTCTTTGAAGATTATAAATCAATTTGTATCAACCGTTGTTAGAAAAAGGGATTCCTTTTCTTTGTCCTCATTTTAGGAGATTGATACAAACCTGGTAACAACATCTGACAAGGACTTTAGAAAAAAAGTAAATGATAAGATCAAGCCAAAACTACAAGCCAAGATCACCCTGAATTTAAACGCAAGAATTCTAAACAAAAGTTTAGCGAACAAAATGCAAGAATACTTAAAAACAACGTACATCAACCATTGTCAAACATATTGCAGAAAGGCGAGATTGATTTCACATTTGAAAATCAATAAATGTAATGCACCACATTAACAAAAAGTTAAAAAAAAAAACAGGGAAACACCACAGGATTATTTTCATAGATGGGTCAATGTTTAACATTTATTCATGACAAAAACCATCAGTAACTTAGAAAAGAAAGCAACTTTCTAATGGTGGGAAGCATATGCACACACAAAAAATCATGGTAAATACCATACTTAATAGTGACATATCAGTATTTTCTCCCTGAGTTTGGAAACACGACAAAAATATCAACTATCCATTCAGCAATTTACTGGAGAATCTAAGAAGTGCAGTGGCATCAGGAAGACATAATAGGTTTAAAAACTGGAAAGAAATGAAACTGTTATTATTCACATACAACATTGTTCTGTACATAGACAATGTAAAAGAATAAAATCATTAGGGTTAATAAACAAACTTAGTCAAGTTACTAGATATAATAAAAACCACTGGTATTTCTTTATAACTAATAGAAACAAATAGTTAGAATATGAAATTTCAAATGTCATTAAAAACAGCACCAGAAACATCAAATACTTAGGAATAAATCTAATGAAGATGTGCTGGAGCACTACACAATAATTATAAAACATCACTGAGAGAAATTCAAGGCTGCAGTAAATGGAAGAAATATTCTTTACATGGAATGGAAGACATTATTAAGAGATGTTACTGTTAATTCTCCCTGAATGATCATGCCAATCTTCCTTAAAATTCCACCGTGAAAAATATATTTTCCAAAAACTGACGAGCTGATAGTTTTTTAAAAAGTATATGGGAATTGCCAGCGCGGTGGCTCAAGCCTGAAATCCCAGCACTTTGGGAGGCTGAGGCAGGCTGATCACGACATCAAGAGACTGAGACCATACTGACCAACATAGTGAAATCCCGTCTCTACTAAAAACAGAAAAATTAGTTGGGCATGCTGGCTCATGCCTGTAGTCCCAGCTACTCGGGAGGCTGAGGCAGGAGAAGCACATGAACTGAGGAGGCAGAGGTTGCAGTGAATCAGGATCGTGCCACTGCAGTCCAGCCTGTGTGACAGAGTGAGACTCTGTCTAAAAAAATAAAAAAGAAAAAAGTATATGGGAATTAAAGATTTGGAAAAGCCAAGACAATCTATAAGAAGAAGAACTAATTTGGTAGATATACGCTACTAAATATGAGATTTACTGTAAGGGTAGAGTAATTAAAACAGTGTAGTATTGGAGCAATGACAGACAAATACACCAAAGGAAGAGGACACAGAGTCTGGAAACACAAAAGAGCGAGATTTACCACAAAAAGAGATTCTGTAAATCATTGTGGAAAGGGCTGTGTTTTAATAAATGCACTTTATAAATGCAGGGAAAATATAAACCTTGACTCTTATCTCATCCGCTCCAAAAAACATTATTAAAGATGGAGAGACAATCTAGTAAAACACTTGAGATATTATCTTCACAACTATAGAACAGGCAAAGATGTTTCTAATGAGGATACAAAAGCACTAACCATAAAGAATGAATTGTTTAATTTGACATAATTAAATGGAAAATTTCTGTTCCTCCAAAGACACTACTAAGACAGTGAAAAAGCAAAGCATATTTGTAGATTACATATCACAGATTAGATTGTATAGGTTATATGTAAAAATATATATTAACCACACTCACACAAGCACACACACATATATATACGTATGTATGTATGTATGTATGACAAAAAACAAGTGGAATACACAACATATCCTGAACTACACTTCAATTTTTAAGAAACAAACATCCCAATAAAACTTGAAGGGGAGCTGAATACACACTTCATGACAGTCACACTTAAATATGACTCTAATAAACACGTAAAACACACCCAGACTGTGGCTTTACTCCATTCAACGAGAATTTATTTGAGATGAATTTGAGACCTAGAAGAAAACAGAATATAATCGTCATGGCATTGGGCAAGGCAAAGATTTTTCTTAAAACAATAAAAAGCAGTAGCCATAAATAATACACTGAGTAATAAAATTAAGAGTCTGTTCATCAGAAACACTTTATCGAGACAGTGTAAAAGCAAAACAGATTTATAGAAGACATTAAAATTACATGTGTATTTTATCTATGTACATATATGCCTGTGTGTATGTGTGTATAACTGAAATCCGGAATATATGTAAATCCATTTTTAAAGTACAAACATCTCAGTAAAATTTGGGGGTAGAGGCTTGAAAAGGAACCTCCTAAAGGGCACAGTTAAATGACAATAAATACATAAAAACGTGCTCCCAAACCATTAATAAACAGCTGGGATTGGTGGCTCATACCTGTAATCCCAGCATCTTGGGAGGCTGAGGCAGGTGAATCGCTTAAGCCAGAAGTTCGAGACCAGCCAGGGCAACTTGGCAAAACCCCTCTCTGCGTAAAAAAAATACAAAAATTAGCCGGGCTTGCCGGTGCATGCTTGTAGTCCCAGGTACTCCAGAGGTGGAGGCACAAGAATTGCGCGAGCCCGGGAGGTGGAAGTGCTGTTGTATCCACCCTGGGAGGCAGAGGGAGATCCCATTTCAAAACAAAATCAAGTATCAATCAATAAATAAACAGTAAATAAATTAATTAATTAAAACAATTTTTTTTAAAGATGTGCTCATTCTCAATCAGCAGAGAAATTCAAGTGCAGACATAAGGAGAGACCACTGCACACCCATCAGAACAACTGGAATGAAAGATTAAATGTACAGCGAGTGTGTGAATGTGGCACAGCTGGAATCTTCGAATATTTCTGTACACCGACTCCCACACAGACACCCCAGGCTGTGGCTGAAAGGTCAGCTAGTACCGCGGGGAAGAGCTCCTTCAGAACTGAGATCAACCAATGGAGGAAAAGCACCCCAATCCGGGGCGAGACAGAGCTCCCAGGGTCAGGTGGCCTCCCTCATGGCCGACACAGAGCTCCCCGTGTCCCACTGTAGGCTTAGAGAATCCAAGGAACAAGCACCCCACTCTCCCGCAGCACCGGGAGACAGCACCCACAGATAATTAAAAAAAAAAACAGCACCAAGGGAAAGCATTTGGTAAGCATCCCCATCCGGGACGAGCAGAACCCAAGAAAGGCCAACACATCTTAGCTGAGCATGAGCAACATCCAAAGACAAATGCACCCCACAGAGGACATCAGCACTCGAAGAAAAGAGTCCCTCGCGGGCTGAGATAAAGCCCACGACAGTGACCCCACAGAGAGGTGATAGTGCGTCTGGGGCACAGACACCCCCACCCCGGCCCATGAGCACGGGCAGAGTCCACAAGGCAGAGTCTCCCCTCAGGGCTGCGACTGAGCGGGGAAGACACACCCCTAAACCCGAGGCTGACACAGGCAACCAAGGCAGGATCCCTACGTCCTGGTTCAGGTCATTTCAGCAGAAAAAGTCCCTCGCATCACCTAGAGAGAGCCCCCGAGAAAACCCCCCAGTCCCACAACATAGCTGAGACTGGATGCCGAAGGAAAATGTTCCCCCATGGCCAACACAGGCTCCCACGGCGGTGTCCTCAGAGCGGGAACACATAGCCCAGTGATCCGTACCACACACCCGACGGAGAGCACCCCAGAAAAGAGGCTTTCCTAGGACAAAGGAGCCTTTCCGGGGTGAAATGAAAGCATTCAGGGAAAAACTGCCCCACTCACAGTCCTGAAGCCCTGACCTTGCCAGAGAAGCGGAAGCGTCACATCACAAAATGGCAGTGAAACTGTTGTGGCGCCTCCCCCCCGGTTGAGCTTTCTAGAAAAGTGCCCTCTGAGAACTGTGGGAAATGTGCCCCCTAGGGCACCTGGGAGTGATGTGCATGGGTCGCTTCTCACCAGAAGCACAGATCCCGTAGTGACCAAGGGAGACGGAAGGAAGGGAAGCTGCCGGCCACTGGGAACCTGTTGGGGGCACCAGAGTCCAGAGGAGAAGCCTCGAACCCAGCAGGACCAATCGCGCCAGCCCAGACAGACCGAGGAAGAGGAGCGCTCCCCTTCGCTGACTCTGGCGCCCTCTAAAGGCGGCCTTCTGTATCAACTGCACCGCGCACATAGGCAGAGGAACGCAGAACCTTCTCACTCTGCGGGATAAAAGGGTGAATTTGGAGCTGACGGGCAAATATATCTTGTGATATATTTGTCCGGCTTTGATAACGGAGTAATACTGGCCTCACAGAATGAAGTAGTGTTTCTTCCTCCGTTATTTTCTTGAAGACATCGCTAAGTGTTGGTATTATTTCTTCCTTAAATGTTTGGTAGAATTTGCAAGCAAAGCCACCTTGGCTTGGCTTGTATTTGTGGGGAGATTTTAAACTACTAATTAAATCCCTTTTTATGCTATAGTCCTATTTCAGTAATTTGTCTTCAAGGAACTTTTCCATTTTGTCCAAGTTAATTTTTGGCAGAATGTTGTTCAGAATGTATTCCTTTTGATTTCTATAAGGTCAGTATTAATATACGCCCTTCTATTCTTGATTGTCAGAATCTGTATAGTTTTTTTGTTTTTTCTTGGTCAGTCAAGCTAAAAGGTTGTTGGTTTTTTTTTTCACCTTTTCAGTGAACCAACTTTTGATTTCATTCTTTGTTGTTTTTTTGTTGTTGTTGATTTTCTTCTACTTTAATTTTCATCATTCCCCTCCTTCTACTTGCTTTTATTAAATATATCAATTTAAAACTTCAGGGATAACAAATGACTTGTTTCATAAAACAGGATTTGAGACCTTAGATATGTAGAAATGCTTATGCTATTGCAAGTAGTAATTGAGGCCAGAAAAGTTAATACAACACAACCACTTCCTACCCGTTTTGATAGTATGCATGCATATGAAAACCAAGTAGGACAGTAATACTAACAAACAAAATTACTTGGATCCCTGGTACTCATCGATGAAATACCAGTGGCTGCCATCTTAAGCCCTGATGGAAGAGTCAACAACACATTCTCAGGTGCTGGTTGGACATTTTCCATCTTCTGTTCATGGACATTGTGAAAGATGGTAGCATCTGGAAACCTAAGGAAGAGGTTGAGCGCTGAGGTAAGTGCATTATGCCAAACCACAAGTACATCCCTCTGATGCCCAGTTTCTATGAAATTATTTCATAAATCAGGAGGATCTATCAGGTGCTGATCTGAGAGCCCTCAGATTTAGGCCAGAAATGATCATACAACAAAACCACGTTACTCCCTTCATGGCACTGTGCATGCATATGAAAACCAAGTAAGAAAGTACAACTTATAAGCAAACATACAAAGATCCCTGGTACTCATGGCCGGAATACCAGCTGCTGCCATACAAATAAGCTGTGTCGGACCAGTAAACAAGACATAATCAGGCTGCGGTTCAACATTTTTCATTCTCTCTATACAGATATTGTGAGACACAGTAGCATCTGGAAATTGAATGAGAAGTCTCAGCTGCGAGTGAAGTGCATTATGTCAATGCCACAGGTATGTCCCTCTGATGCTCAGCTTCTAGGAAATCATCCCATAAAGCAGGGGGCTATGTCAGGTGGTGGTCTGGGGCCCCTCAAATATAGGACAGAAAAGATAATAAAACAAAACCACCTTCTTTCCTGCATTACACTGCATGCATACAGAAACCATGTATGACAGTATAACTGGTAAGCATTCACTGAACCCTGGTACTCATGGATGGAATACCAGCTGCTGCCATATGACCAAGCCTTGGTGGAATAGTTGACAAGAAATTATCAGTGTTGGATTGGCTATTTTGCATCCTCTCTTCACCAAGAGAGGATGTGATTGATGATTGATGATAGCATCTGGAAACCAAAGGAAGAGGTTGAGCTGTGAGGTAAGTGCATTTTATGTCCACCCCACTTGTATATCCCACTGATACTCAGTTTCTGGGAAATTATCCCATAAAGCAGGAGAATACACCATATAATGATCGAAATCCCCCCAAATTGGGACCAGGAAAGATAATTCAACAAAACCACCTTATTCCCTTCATGATACTACACATGCATATGGAAACCAAGGAGGACACCGCAACTAATAAACACACACACACAGATGCCTGGTAATCGTCGCTGGAATGCCAGCTCCTGCCGTACTCATAAGCCCTGATAGAACATTTCATGAGACGTTATCCTTTTGTGTTTGGCCATTCTTCATCTGCTCTTCACGGACATTGTGATTCGTGATAGGATGTGGAAACCAAATGAAGAGGTTGAACTGTGAGTTAAGTGCATTATGTCAACCCCACAGGCATATCCTTCTGATGGTCAGTTTCTGTAAAATTATCTAAGAATGCAGGAGAGCATATGCCAGGCAGCCATTTGATACCCCTCAAATTGAGGCTAGGAAAAAATATACAACAAACCAACCTTCTACCCTTAATGAAAATGTGCCTGCTTATGGAAACCAAGTAGGACGGAACAACTAAGAAGCAGACATACACAGATCCCTGGTCCTCGTGGATGAAATTCCAGCTTCTGCCATATCACCAAGCCATGGTGGACCAGTTTATAAGACGTTATCATTTTGGGGTTAGCGGGTTTCCATCCTCTGTTCAAAGGAAGAGGTTGAGCTGTGAGGTAAGTGCATTATGACAAGCCCACTGGTATATCCTACTGATGCTCAGTTTCTAGGAAATCGTCCCATGAAACTGGAGGATATGCCAGGTGGCCATCTGAAACCCCTCAAATGGAGCTCACAATAGATAATAAAACAGAACACCTTTTTCCCTTCATTACAGTATGCGTACATATGGAAACCAAGCAGGAGAGTGCAACTAATAAAATAACATACACAGATATCTGGTACTCATGGATGACACACCAGCTTCTGCCCAATTAATAAGTCCTAATGGAACAGTTGACAAGGTGTCATCAGGTTGTGACTGGCCATTTTCCATCTTCTCTTCACGGACATTGTGAATGACACTAGCATCTGGAAACTAAATGAAGTGATTGAGCTGCAACATAGATTTTTTTCCCCATACTTCCTCCAGAGGGACAGCTATACACAAATCAGTTTCTAGGGAATTATTTGTATCATCAAACAGAAGCATATACCACGTGGAAATCCCAGATCTTGCCATCAGAGGTCAAGTGAGATCATACAATGAAACTACCTTTTTACCTCTTGGCACAATGAGTACATGCAGTAAACAAGTAGGACAGTAGAACAAACATTCACAGGTTTCTTGTACACATTATTTTGTATTATCTTGCTGCCTTTTACAATTCTAACTTGATATTATGTTTATAGTTTTCCTATCGATGCCACGCCATACACAGCAGGAAGCCAGATTAGGTGAGCCCTCCTTAACCTGGCTCCTTTCTACCTCAAGCTTTGAGAAAACAGAGGTGGCTATTAGAACTGAGCATTCTATCCCTACTCTATCATCAAACATACCGGGGTTTATACGATTCTATAGACCCTTCCCTTTTGTCTAGAAAGAGTGACTTTCTTTCCACTCCAGATCTGACATCTCTTTCATTTATTCATCATCTGTGGTAGCCTGCAGGCCAGGATCTGAGGATCAGCAGAACAGCCTATAGAGCAAAGTTCCCTGCCCTTGTGGAGCCCAGCCAGTGTCACTCATCTTTGCCCTCATCGTTAGCCCACAAATTTTCGGAGTGCCAACTATCCCCAGGAATAGTACAGATACTTGGAATGTCTCATCTCTTTTACTCCTGCTGAGGAATCCACGCAGTAGAATTTGCTCACCCCACTTTACTGGTGAGGAAGTTCAGGCCAAAGGAGATGGGGAGACTGAGACCAAGTCCTAGTGTCGGTAGATGGTCAAGTCCAATCTTGACGGTTGAGGACAATAAGACAGGAACACTGGAGCCAGCCGATGCTTTTAGGAGCCTTGGTGAGGGGGGATGACACTAACGCGTGGCCTAATCTCCCTTCCCCTGCTCCCATGCCAAATACAACCTGATGATTCTCAAAAGAGCTTTTGCTTTAAAGTAGGTCTCCTCCGAAGGTGGAAAAGCATGGTTTCCACAAGGTTTTCCCGCAGATGTGTAGCAGGTCCACGAATATTCCTGATGTTCTGCTTAAAGCTTACGTTCACAAGGGGGATGTCCAGTGTATGGAATGCATTCGTCTCAGAGCCAGAATGAAGACGTTTCTGAACAAGTTGTTACAGAATGTAAAATTATGTATGCAGAGATCTTTCCATGCGAGAAAGTTCCAAGTGCTCTGCAAGACTTGTGAGGGAGATTAGTAAACGTGATGCCCAAAGAAATGTAAAAAGGGGTGTATAGATGTTTGCCTTTTCACAGTGTCTGTTGTGCAGCCAGCAGTGGGCTCTGCAAACCTGTGTTTGAACCCAAAGTGGTAGTGCCTGCATCAGAAGTCAGAATAGCCACTGTGGGTTTTTTTCTGAACTGGAAAGAAGGATTTAGGATGGGCCAGTGCCCAGGGGACACGGGAATCTGTCATCTACAAGGCCAGAGTTTGATGGCAGGTCCTAGGTCCTCAATATTGTGTTTCCTAAGCGGACAGCGGAGATCCCAACAAGCAAGCTTACTGGAAGAGTACAGTCCAGGTGGTTCTCCCTGGCCAATCTCTTTAAGAAGCAGGTAAGAAAAAGGAGACACAATGAGCAGGTTTGGGCCTCCAGTGGAATAATATTTGCAAGGTTATAGAAATTCCAGAATTTAGAAAAATACATGAAAGGTTTGGTGGACCCCAGATTTTACAAGGTCCAGAGGCACTGGTCAAGGAAACTGAGCAGAAGCGCAGTCCCATACCCATTCTAAAGAGAAGTGCTTTAGGGAATGCTGTGAGCGCAGGCTGAGGCCTCATCCCCTGTGCATCAGCTAGCAGGTTGGCAGAAAAACCAGTCCCAAGCTGAGGCTTCTGGAGGAACTGGAGGAATCATGGGCTTCTGCCTTGGCCGTCTCAACTCCGTGATGGGCAGGATGGATATTGTGGATGGAGGCCAAAATACAAAAACCCAAACCATAATCTTAGACCTTTCAGCCAAGAAGGAGTGATGAGGCAATCACAGAAAGTGCCGTTAAAAGAGCTTTGCATAGTGAGGCCTCTGCTGCATATTCCCAACCACACGTGGGGCCACCTACCTGTTCCTGTCCCATCCATCCCTGTGCTGAAGCCACTCTGACCTCTTTGCTGTTCCTCAAACATGACAGGGATGTGTCTTCTGCGGGGCCTTTGCAGTTGTTCTTTCCTCTGCCCAAATCAGTCTTTCTCATTTTGTCCATTTTTCTTTATTTTATTTAAACATTTTTTATAGAGATGTAGTCTTGCTGTTGCTTAGGCTGGTCTTGAACTCCTGGTTTCAAGCACTCCACCTGCCTTGGCCTTCCAAAGTGCTGGGATGACAGGCGTGAGCCACGATGCCTGGTCATCTTTTCTATTTCTCCTTAAATACCACTCCCTCGGAGCGACCATTTTGTCATCCAGTCTAAAGTAAGACCCTCAGTGAGTTCAGCCCCTTATTTTCATCACAGCACTACAACTCGCCGACAGTCTATCCATTTCATGGTTCAGCGTCTCATTCGTGGGCAGGCATTGCTACCTAACTGCACACTACCCATTCCACTTTCTTCCTCTCTATTGGAGCACTGATTTTGTTTTGGGCATACTTTTAAAAACCGTTTTCCATTTTAGACCCTTTGCAGTGTGGGTGGTCCTCTGACACAGCTGTTGACAGTGAGATGTCATCTGAGATGGTCTGGGAAAACCTCTGCTTTCAGAGCCACCCCTACCTTCTTCCATTTCTCTCCTTTTTATATTCCAGGAAGAGTCGCTCACCATGCCTGGATGTGGAGAGCCGTACTCCCCTGCCCCCACTTCGTGCTGTGCGGGGTCACACTGGAGCCCGAAGCACAGGGGAAATGTGCACCTCGATGAACATGTTTTCATAATTTTTTAAACAATTAGTGTTTCCAGGGCATTAAAGTTGTCGCAGAGATATTGAAATACCCTCTCTCTCTCTTTCTGTCTCTCTCTCTCTCTCTCCGTCTCTCTCTCTCTCTCATATATATATATACATACATTATATATATATATATATGATGTATATATATATACATGTATGAATGTGTGTGTGTATATATATATGTATATATTGAGACAGGGTCTTGCTCTGTCACTCAGGCTGCAGTGTAGTGGCACAATATGGCTCACTGCAGCCTCAACCTCATGGGTTTGAGCAATCCTCCTACTTCAGCTTCCCAAGTAGCTGAGACTACAGGTGTACACCACCATGCGTGGCTACTTTTTGTATATTTTGTAGGGATGGTTTTGCCACATTGCCCAGGCTGGTCTTGAATTCCTGGACTCAAGGGATCCGCCTGTCTGGGCCTCTCATAGTGCTGAGATTATAGGCGTGAGACACTGGGCCCATCTGCAACATTATTTTAAATTGGAATTTTTATTTATGCTCCAAATAGAATTTATTAACATCTTACTTTCTGGCTCTAATAGAAGCAAACTCATCATACTTTGAAAATATACTACTTTGTTGATCTCGTTTTCAGTGAGAAGAATTGCCATGTGTGACAATTTCTCTTGACAAAATGATGATCTGAGGTGATTTTTTTTCAACCTCAGCTTACCGAAAGTCCTTTTGCAGGATCCCACTGTGAATGGTATTGTTTAATAAAAATTTTAGGGCTAAATTTGGATAAGACTGTGCAAAGGGAGATTAGTGACTCAGTTTTACAAGATCCAAACCTGATGTTGATGTGTTACAAAGTATTGATACTAGGTTCTGCTTCAAACTAATTATTGTAGGTGAAAATCTACAAGACCTATCAACCAAATATTTACAAGTTACATCAGTGGCTTCTTTTGTAGATCAGATGTATTCATAGGAAGTAATATTTCTCCATGTAAAGATTCCAAACACTGTTTACCTTGTCATATCTCCATTATTACTATGAAATTAGGACATCTGTAAACATCTTACTTTCTGTTTGAATTGTAGTTTTCCCAAAATAATCTGAAGTAAGATCTATATTCTTAGCTGGTGATTTGGACATTTATAACTTCTCTACTTTTCTGTTCCCAATGTTTTCAAATCAAGGAAATGCATTCTTTTATCTTGTGAAACTTTCACCTCCATGAAACATACTTTCAAAGATTCTTTCTTCCACTTGCTATAAACAAATGTAGCTTTGATTTCTTGTATGTGTGGTTATTGGGGTTGTTTTTTTTTGAGACAGGGTCTTGATCTGTTGCCCAGGTTGGAGTGCCATGGCACAATCACAGCTCACTGTAAACTTGACCTCTTGGGCTCAAGTGATCCTCCCATCTCATGCACTCTATTAGCTGGGACTACATGTGTGCACCAGCACAGGTAGCTAATGTTTATATATTTTCTTAGATACAGCATCGTATCATGTCGTCCAGGCTGGTCTTGAACTCCTGGGTTCAAGCGATCCACCCACCTCAGCCTCCTAAAATGCTTGGATTACAGGCTTGAGTCACTGCACCTGGCCTCCTTATGTTTTAAAAAAATTATAGAGCTTTATGAACTGCTTCTACTTGGCAGAAAACATTATTAAACAAAAAAAGTTCCACGAAATTTTGTAATCTACATGTGACAAGCCCCTTGGTGCTTGGCATAATGTTTTATGTCATTTCATGTTTTGTGTTTTAATAGTTGATAACCATCATTAGTTAGTTTCTAGTGTCTCGATTGCCTGTTATCTTGAAGCCCAGTTTATCTTCACATAAATATATATTTTCCAGAAATACTTTAATGCATTATTAGGAACAGACACACGAATTTCCCTATACTCATTGAAATCATGCAAAAAATGAGCCCAGTGAGTCTCATATTTGGCATAATTACTTCTGCATAAATTCCGACTGGTATGTACTCTTGATACACCTGCCGTAAGTGCTCTCTTATCATATCCCTAGCTCTGAGTACTTTTATGCCATTAGAATCTTCTAATTTGTTAATCATTTTATAAACTAGACTCTACCCAACTCTTTTCATTTCAATGAAGTTAAAAAAATTCTTCTATAGTTATAACATGGTTGTTAATGTAAATATGCTTAATCGTCTGAAACATTCATTCAGAATTGGTTACATCTGGTGTACAATCAAGAAGTGAGAATACACGGTTTGCTTGTTTGGTTCTCACGAGATTTAGCACGATTTCCCAGAAACATTAAATATTCGTTTTGAATTTTTACGACCAGTAAGACCCATGATGGCCTATGGTTAGCTGTAACAACATTATACACACCTGTAAGTTCGCCTAAATTTAGAAATTTAAAGCATGTGGACTTTCGATAATTTCTTGCGATCTTTCATGAGGTAAATTCTTTTATATACAAAGGTATGATAACCTAAACACAGTGAGGCAGGGTAGGGAGTCAAGGAAGCGACCACGTCCTTTGGACATAGCAGTCGTGGTGAGCATATACAATCAACACCAATAAGGCTCAGCATCCCCACTGTAGTGAAGCACATTCAGGCAAGGCTATCTTCATTCGGGAATTTCCTCTGTGTTTCGATTTGACCTGTCCTCACATTGACCCTTTACTCATTATAATAGTCAAAAACACATCCCGGGTGGAGAGTTAAGATGCTAATGAGACCTGTGATGTATGAACGAGCACGGACAGCTACTGCAAACGTGCACCCAGAGGACCACCCTGAACATGCCTGCTAGCTACACCTTTTCCCACCTCCTTATGAATATTCATACAAGACTCCCGTAAAGGGAATTTCCCCAGTATTAACCAGTACTGTCTCATGCTTTCAAGCAGGCCACCCTGAATTCTCTCTGTCTCAGGGTATATTCCCTTTTCTACACTTAAATTTGAAAATATTATTTTTCCATTGCAATAAATTGTTCTGTGCTGCATCTCCTCTGCCGTGTGTCGCTTGGTTAAATTCTTGCACTAAGAAAACAAGAACCGAGTTCTCACAGCGGCTGTCAGCATTTCTGGTGCCGCGACACAGGTAGAGTTTTGCCTGCTGCACTGACTTTCGTTTCCTTTCACCAGTCCCAGACTACCTGCTTGCGTATCACTGCTTTTTCCAGTGTTGTTTCATTGAAGTTGTGGAGAAAAGTTGTTAAATCGCTTTGATTCTTTATGTGAATATAAGTAGCGCTCTCCTTTTGGCTGCTACTTCTGTACTATTCGTAATTATACGAACCATGTGGGTTGCCCTCAATATTCAGGCCACTCTGCTGCTTAGCGTCACATATTTCTGGCCGCATTTCAGACTCAGGACGTTTGTTGTTGCTCTGCAAATACCTGACTGCCACTTAGTGGCTACCGTGATTTATTTTCTAATCTGGTTTTCTGTTTATAAAACATTCTGTTTCTAGGGCCACGTTAAGAGTCCCTATCCCTCCAGGCTTTATGCATTTTCATACTCCTTCAGATTGTCCTTCAACAAACTTTCTATGCTGAAAAAGAGAGGTGCAGTCATGTAGATGCCTGGTTGCAGGGACTGCATCCAGGTATTCTATGTATTATAATCGGGCATCACAAATGGTAAACCAGTAAGGTAGGGAAATTCTTGTCCGTGAGACATCTGGGCCCCCAGCTGGCAGTGAGGGCCACCTCAGTTGAGCCTGGAGATGTCCAGTTCTGGGGAGACCTAGCATGATGCATGGCAAACACCTGTGACCTCCTAGGGCCTCAGTCACATGGGAATTCAAGCAAGTGCCCTGTACCACTTTGTGGTCTAGATTGGCTCATGGGGACACCCACAACCTCCTGGACTTTGGTATATGTGTCTGTCATTGAACGATTCTCTTGGTTCCCTGGGACCCATCTCCCCTACTTACACTAAAAATATCCCTGGGCTGTATGTTTTAAAAACCTGAATGCCATTTGGTTAGGTGAGCTAAAAAACAAAAAACAAACAAACAAAAAACTTACCTTGTTTTCTAACACTGTTTGGCCTGGATACAATTCAGCTAACAATGAAAAAGGGCCAGAGAATTGAAATGTGAACTTCAACACTATCCTACAGCTTGATCTTTTCTGTGCAAATCAGGAAAGTGGTCTGATGTTCCCTACGTGCAAGTCTTCATGGCCTCAGAACAGAACCCAGCTCTATGCAGCACCCGTGGACTTAAACCCAGTAAGACAGAAAACCACGCAGATGCACTAGGAGATCATCTTTTATTAAGGGAAAGGGACCCCAGGGCCCACGGTCCAACACCAGCTCCACATAGGGGCCCTCAGGGGCCCACACCTCCTTCTGAGTCCCCAGCACACACATCCTATCCGAGTCTTCTGTAGAATGTAATACCATTTCAACCCCCGTCTTATGCTCCTCTTTATTCTCCTTTGCCTTGTACGGTAAGAACTAGCCCAGTTGGAATAACCTGCAGTGGGACTTCATACCATCCAGGGCCAGAGAAACTGCTCCCTTTACAGGAAGTCTAAATGAAGAAGGGACCATTAGAGTGCATGTTCCATTCTCAGTGAATGTTCTAATCCAGTGCAAGCAAAACCTCAGCCGGTTCTCGGAGGAACCCAGTGCATTGACCGTCACATTCAAGGCTCTCATTTTGGCCTCTGACTTAACGTGGAAGGGTATACAAGTTGTCCTTTCCCTTGCCGCACTCCACAGAAACAGCAGAGAGTCTGATTAGCCAGTCGGAGATACATGAATAGCAGGGCAGGTGACCAGCCGGCTACCCATGAAGGGGCAGCTATTGCTGATCTCTCCCAGGACCCAGACTGGAATTACAACAGGTCTGGAGGAATAAAGAATAGGGACGGACTCCACGGTCCAGTGCCTCCTGGCAGGGTCAGACGATGTCTTACAAAACCTGTTAACAATGAGAAAGTCGAAGCACAGGGAAAAGGTGAAAACCCTGCCCTCTTTCAGGGGTGCGTAGAGGAGGCCTCCCGAAAGTATGCTAGCCTAGACCCTGACTCTGCTCAAGGCCAAGTGTTACCAAGACCCAACTTGATTAGCCAGTCTACCCCAGATCTCAGGAGAAAACCACAGAAATTATAATTAGGGCCACAAACGCCTATGTCTCAATTGATAGAAGTGGCTTTTTGAGTATTTCATAATAGGAATATGGCTGAGGAGGAAGGCAGAGTCCGGTGCAAGAACAGGTGAGATGAGGCCCAGGCTAAAATGATAGCTCTTTCTGTCAGTAATGACCTGCAACCTCCAAGTCATCCCCAGGAACCTCAAAGCTTGGAAACCGATCACCATCAGGGTAACAGCCATCAAGGAGCCTGCCTTCAATCCAAGCAATCAGAGCACCAGGACAGAAAGTGCACACAGCTGCCCCTGGGCCATGCCCAGTCTGTAAACAAGACAGCCACTGGGGAACGGATTTCCCTTCGTCCCGAAGGGGAAAGTGGGCATCCTCCCTCGAGATGGCACTAAGTCAAGACTGAGGGGGCCCAGGGATCCAGACAGCCCCCACTGAAGGGAGCATTCCAGTCCCCAATCTGGAACCCTGGCTGACCCTTGATGTGGCAGGTAAGAACACAGATTTTTTAAACGATAATCCGACCTCCTACTGTGTATTAACTTCTCATGCTGGGCCACTTACCTCCAAAGGTTGTGCTATAACTGGGGTCAATAATCTACCCCGTTCTTACTATTTTAATGCCTTATTCACATGTCAGTATAGACATCAGTTGATGGCACACTCTTTCTTACTTATGCCTGAGTGTCCTGCCCTGCTCTTAGGCAGAGAATTATTAAATAACATAGAGGCCATCATACCACTCAAAGGCACCAGTCCCTCCCAAACGGTCCTCACTGTAGGGCCAACAGATCACCTCTCTATGTCTGTCAATCTCAGAGCGAGCAAACCCTGCATCTGGAACGACAGGGTGCTCACAAGAGCCCTTTGGGCTCAACCTGTGGTCATTAAACTATAGGACCCCAATAGGTACCCCAACAAAAAGAAATATTCCCTAATGTTAGAAGCAAAGAAAGGATTGGAGCCCTAAATTTCTAGATTCTTACAGCATGGCTACAAGCGTCCTGACAATCTCCTTGTAATACTCCCATTCTACCAGTCACAAAACCAAATGGGGAATATTAACCGGCACAAAACTTGAGAATCATAAACGAGGCAGGAACCCTCTTCATCCCTTAGCAGAGAACTCTTATACCTTGTGAACCAAATTCCGGGACATTGCCAATGGTTTAGTGTACTAGACATTAAAGATGTCGCATTCTTTTTATCCCAGTGCACCTGTCCTTTCAGTTTCTATTTGCCTTTGAGTGGACAGATCCAAATACACGGAACACGCACAGTACACCCGGGCGTTATAGCTCTTGGGCTTTCAAGATAGCCCTCATCTTTTTGCACTAGCCCGAGGCAAAGATCTTTGAAAGTTACCGCTTAGGGAAGGCACTGTCCTACACTATGCAGATACCATCTTAATGTGTAGCCCTGCTGAGGAAACATCTGACAAGAATACCATCACAGTCTTAAATTTTCTTGGAACAAGCAGATATAAAGTTTCAAATAACAGGGCACAATTAACCAAACAAAGAATAACTTACTGAGGGTATATTATAATCCCTGGGATAAGGCGGCTCTCAGGAAAAAGCAAACAGGCCACACTAGAGTTGCCCAGCTCCCAAACCAAGAGACAACGCAGAACTTTGCTTGCAATGTATGGTCCTGTAGAATCCTGATTCCTGGATTTGGACTAACGGCTCATCCTCGCTCTGAGATCACTAAAGGGCCCGACACCGATCTTACAACGGGAAGAAGAACGAACGAGGGCATTTCAAGACATGACCAAAGGCCCTTATTGAGGTTCCTGCCCTGGAAATTCCCGACTTGGAACATCCAGGCACCTTATATGGGGCAGAGAAACAGGACCTCCTCACCAAAAACTGGGAGTACCACCTGATCCAGTTGGCTACGTTTCAAAGCACATGGACTTCATGGCCTGTGGATAGCCTGGTTGCCCTAGGACAATCGCAGCCACTGCCATTCTAGTGGAGGAAGCCCTAAAGCTGACTTTTAGACACACCTTAGAGGTCCTCATCCCCCATCAAGTGCAGCTAGTTTTAGAAACTCCTCGGTCACACTGGGCAATGGAAGGGCTGGCAGGGAAGTTAGGAGGTCAGCCACGAAGCTGTAGCCCAGCTGGCCTTCTTCCTCTCTGCCCATTCCCTTTATTTCTTATCTTTTATTTATTTATTTTTTTTGAGATGGAGTCTTGCTCTGTGGCTTAGGCTGGAGTACAGTGGCGCACTCTTAGCTCACTGCAATCTGTACCACTCTCACTCAAGCAATTCTCCTGCCTCAGCCTCCGGAGTAGCTGGTATTACAGGCTCATGCCACCACACCTGTCTAATCTTTGTATTTTCAGTAAAGACGGGGTTTCGCCACATAGGCCAGGCTGGTCTTGGGCTCCTGACCACAAGTGAGCGGCCGACCTTAGCCTCCCAAAGTGGTGAAATGTACAAATGCGAGTTACCAGGCTTGGCTTCATTCTTCTGATATAAATAGATCCTATACTATAGAAAACAAGCATGGGCTCAAGAAAATCAGAAGACCCTGAATCCTGAGGGTTGGAGGCTCATAGATTTGCAGCTCTTGCTAATGCCACCCATGAAAAATTGTTAGAAATGTACATAATTCCCTCCATGTGGGGCAGGACGCTATGACCACCTGGATGGACCATGTGCTTACAGGTAAAGGCCTGGCAACCACAATAAGAAGGTGACTCCGGCCTGTGAACTTTGCTCTCAAAATTGCCATGTGGGCAGACAAAACAGGTCCCCTCCTCTGTTAACCTCAATAAAGGTCCCCTCCTCTATTAACCTCAGTCCAGTGGTGAGGAACCTATCCTGGTGAGGACTGGCAAATTCACTGCACCCAAAGGCCCTCCTTCCAGGTTTTAAAATACCTTTTAGTTTCTGTAGACGCCTTTACTGAATGGGTAGAAGCTTTCCCCACCAGAACAGAGAAAGCTACAGGAGTGGACAAGGCACTGCCGAGAGTTCATAACAGGATTTGGCCTCCCCTGCTCCTTCCAGAGCGACGGAGGGCCCTGTTTTCTTGTAACTGTGACCCAAGAGACAGCACAAGCTTTGGAAACTAAACTTCATCTCCACTCCTCATGGAGGCCACACTCCTCACGCAAGGTTAATAGGACTAATCAAACTTTAAGGCAGACCCTGGCGAAACCGTGCCAGGGAACTTCTGGACCTCGGTACACTCTGTTGCCTATAGCCCTCATGAGAATACGAGTGGCACCCAAGGAAAAGAGAAAACTTGGTCCGTTTGAAAAGACTTCTGGGAGACCCTTCCTGACCTTAGACCTGTTAATCAAACCAGAAACCCAGTCTAATACACAATATATTCAAAATCTAAGCCAGGGCTCAGGCGCGGTGATTCACAGCTGCACTCTCGTCACTTTGGGAGACCGAGGTGGGCAGATGACTGGAGGTCAGTGGTTCCGGACCAGCCTGGCCAACATGGCGAAACCCCCAAAATACAAAAATGACCCAGGCATGGAGGCGTGGGCCTTTAATCCCAGCTACTTGGGTGGCTGAGCCAGGAGAGTTGCTTGAACCCGAGAGGCGAAGGTTGCAGTGAGCCGAGACTGGACCGCTGCACTCCCGCCTGGGCGACAGAATGACACTTTGCTGCCTAAAAACAAACAAACAAACAAACAAACAAACAAAACTGCTGTCTTAGGAAAAAAATCTAAGCCCTATACAGCAGGCTATCCAGGAATATAGCGATGCGGTGCTGCCCTCATGTGGACAAGTGGAAGGCATCCCCACGATCATACCTGGAGACGGGGTTCTATTGAAAACTTGGAAGGAAGGCTCCCAGGCAGATCAACTTTTCTTTGTTCGTTTGTTTGATTTTTACTTCTTTTAAAATGACAGGGGCCCTAGTAAGTACTACTAACCACCCCGATGGCGGTCAAGCTGCAAGGAATAGCCAATAGGGTTCACATGGCCAGAATTAAAGGTTGCAGTACACATTTACGGGAACCAGAGGAAGCTACTAATGACACCTGCCAGCCCATAGAGGCTCTAAAGCTTCTGTTCAAGAACACAATTCCAGATAAAGCCAATCTGGAAGACAAGCAACATCTCATCTTTGTTTTCTTAGCACTGCCTGCCATACTCTAATGGCTTTTAGAGATAGTGGCCTGTCTGCTGGGGAAGTAATTAACCACAGTGTTCGTCTATTAAACAACTCACCCCTGGGCGCAGCGGCTCGGCCCATAATCCCAGCACTTGGGGAGACTGAGGCAGGTGGATCACCGGAGGTCAGGAGTTTTGACACCAGCCTGACCAACATGGTGAAACGCCGTCTCGATCAAAAACACAAAATCAGCCAGGCGTGGTGGTGCATGCCTGTAATCCCAGCCACATCAGAGGCTGAGGTACGAGAATCACTTGAACCCAGGAGGCAGAGGTTGCAGTGAGGCGAGTTTATACCACTGCACTCCAGCCTTGGCAACAAGTGCAAAATTGCATGTCAAAAATAAAATTTTGAAAAAATACACTTAACCTTGTTGACTTTGGTTCACTATCAAAAGTTGAGGCTATGCCAGACCTGGGCCCTTAGAAGACTGGCCTGGCATCCCAGCACATCTCCAGGGACAAACTCACTGGGCCAAAGAATGGGGATGTCAGGCCCGACGGTCAATGCAAAGGGATTTTATTCGGTCAGGTCCTGAGTTCCTTATAAACAGCAGTTCAAATGTCCCAAACAGAAAAAAAAAAAAAATGCTTTCTTACATAACTTTTATTCACAGCAATTCCCTTTCTGCCTTTACAATAATTATGCCAGTGCTGTCACTTTCATGGAATTCCAAGAGAGACAGTGTAGCTGATACTTTGTCGCTGGGTCACCTATCTGCGTCAATACCTCTGCAGGAACTAAACTAATAAGTGGACACCTCACCCAGGAAACCAGTTCTTTGCTCTATTTCCTATCAATAAAGCTACAACCTCTAGATTTCGCTGAGGCCATCCTCTCACAGAAACCCCTTATTCACCTGATCTCAATATATGTCCCAGGGACTGTCAACATATCCTATCGAAAGATAACTATGCCTTGTGGTCAAACCCTAAAGGAGGAGCTTTAATTAAAGAACTTATTAATGCCACTGCCCAACTCCAGCATTCATTTTTGGACCCAGTAACCACTACCAACTTGGCTGCACATAACCTTTCACTTACAGGCCACAAGACAGGAGACCCCTTTTATAGACCCTCCACTGCTTTCACCAGAGTAATGCAAAATATTTTGCAGCAGAAATTTCACCACCACAAGGAATGTTTGTGGTTTGTGGTACATCTGGGGTATATGAGATATTGTGATACAGACAACAATGTGTAATAAACACATCAAGGTAAATGGGGCATCTATCACCTCAAGCATTTATCTTTTGTGTTACAGATAAACTAATTATACACTTGTTATTTTTAATGTACAATTATATTATTACTGACTGTAGTCACCCTGTCATGCTATCAAATCGTTTTGTACGTATTAATCATCTGCACTTCCCCCCACCCCCACTAACCTTCCCAGCCTCTGGCAGTCATCCATTCCACTCTCTATCTCCAGTAGTTCAGTTGTTTAAAATTTCTGCTCCCACCAATAAGTGAGAACATGCGACGTTTGTCTTTTTGTGCCTGGCTTATTCCACTTAACGTAATGACCTTCAGTTCCATCCATGTTGTTGCACAAGACTGAATCTCATTCTTTTTTTTTTTTTTTAATTTTTTATTGGATTATAGGTTTTGGGGTACATGAGCAGAGCATGCAAGACAGTTGCGTAGGTACACACATGGCAGTGTGCTTTGCTTTTCTTCTCCCCTTCACCCACATTTGGCATTTCTCCCCAGGCTATCCCTCCCCACCTCCCCCTCCCACTGGCCCTCCCCTTTTCCCCCCAATAGACCCCAGTGTTTAGTACTCCCCTTTCTGTGTCCATGTGTTCTCATTTTTCATCACCCACCTATGAGTGAGAATATGCGGTGTTTCATTTTCTGTTCCTGTGTCAGTTTGCTGAGGATGATGTTTTCCAGATTCATCCATGTCCCTACAAACGACACGAACTCATCATTTCTGATTGCTGCATAATATTCCATGGTGTATATGTGCCACATTTTTCCAATCCAGTCTATTATCAATGGGCATTTGGGTTGATTCCAGGTCTTTGCTATTGTAAACAGTGCTGCAATGAACATTCGTGTACATGTGTCCTTATAGTAGAACGATTTATAGTCTTTTGGATATATACCCAGTAATGGGATTGCTGGGTCAAATGGAATTTCTATTTCTAAGGCCTTCAGGAATCGCCACACTGTCTTCCACAATGGTTGAACTAATTTACACTCCCACCAACAGTGTAAAAGTGTTCCTTTTTCTCCACATCCTCTCCAGCATCTGTTGTCTCCAGATTTTTTAATGATCGCCATTCTAACTGGCGTGAGATGCTATCTCAATGTGGTTTTGATTTGCATCTCTCTGATGACCAGTGACGATGAGCATTTTTTCATATGATTGTTGGCCTCATATATGTCTTCTTTCGTAAAGTATCTGTTCATATCCTTTGCCCACTTTTGAATGGGCTTGTTTGTTTTTTTCCTGTAAATCTGCTTGAGTTCTTTGTAAATTCTGGATATCAGCCCTTTGTCAGATGGGTAGACTGCGAAAATTTTTTCCCATTCTGTTGGTTGCCGATCCACTCTAGTGACTGTTTCTTTTGCCGTGCAGAAGCTGTGGAGTTTCATTAGGTCCCATTTGTCTATTTTGGCTTTTGTTGCCAATGCTCTTGGTGTTTTGTTCATGAAGTCCTTGCCTACTCCTATGTCCTGGATAGTTTTGCCTAGATTTCCTTCTAGGGTTTTTATGGTGCCAGGTCTTATGTTTAAGTCTTTAATCCATCTGGAGTTAATTTTAGTGTAAGGTGTCAGGAAGGGGTCCAGTTTCTGCTTTCTGCACATGGCTAGCCAGTTTTCCCAACACCATTTGTTAAACATGGAATCCTTGCCCCGTTGCTTGTTTTTGTCAGGTTTATCAAAGATTGTATAGTTGTATGTATGTTGTGTTGCCTCCAGTGCCTCTGTTTTGTTCCATTGGTCTATATCTCTGTTTTGGTACCAGTACCATGCTGTTTTGATTACTGTAGCCTTGTAGTATAGTTTGAAATCCGGTAGTGTGATGCCCCCCGCTGTGTTCTTTTTGCTTAGAATTGACTTGGCTATGCGGGCTCTCTTTTGGTTCCATATGAAGTTCATGGTGGTTTTTTCCAGTTCTGTGAAGAAAGTCAATGGTAGCTTGATGGGGATA
Organism: Callithrix jacchus; assembly: GCF_049354715.1. NCBI lineage: Eukaryota > Metazoa > Chordata > Mammalia > Primates > Cebidae > Callithrix > Callithrix jacchus. Next base: position 131,265,031 of record NC_133524.1, on the reverse strand, counting down.
GCGTTGATTCTGTAAATTACTTTGGGCAGTATAGCCATTTTCACGATATTAATTCTTCCTAACCATGAACATGGAATGTTTCTCCATCTGTTTGTGTCCTCTCTGATTTCGTTGAGCAGTGGTTTGTAGTTCTCCTTGAAGAGGTCCCTTACGTTCCTTGTGAGTTGTATTCCAAGGTATTTTATTCTTTTTGTAGCATATGCGAATGGCAGTTCGCTCTTGATTTGGCTTTCTTTAAGTCTGTTATTGGTGTAGACGAATGCTTGTGATTTTTGCACATTGATTTTATATCCTGAGACTTTGCTGAAGTTGTTTATCAGTTTCAGGAGTTTTTGGGCTGAGGCGATGGGGTCTTCTAGGTATACTATCATGTCGTCTGCAAATAGAGACAATTTGGCTTCCACCTTTCCTATTTGAATACCCTTTATTTCTTTTTCTTGCCTGATTGCTCTGGCTAGAACTTCCAGTACTATATTGAATAGGAGTGGTGAGAGAGGGCATCCTTGTCTAGTACCAGATTTCAAAGGGAATGCTTCCAGTTTTTGCCCATTCAGTATGATATTGGCTGTTGGTTTGTCATAAATAGCTTTTATTCCTTTGAGATACGTTCCATCGATACCGAGTTTATTGAGGGTTGTTAGCATAAAGGGCTGTTGAATTTTGTCAAATGCCTTCTCTGCGTCAATTGAGATAATCATGTGGTTTTTGTTTTTGGTTCTGTTTATGTGGTGAATTACGTTGATAGACTTGCGTATGTTGAACCAGCCTTGCATCCCTGGGATGAATCCTACTTGATCATGATGAATAAGTTTTTTGATTTGCTGTTGCAATCGGCTTGCCAATATTTTATTGAAGATTTTTGCATCTATGTTCATCATGGATATTGGCCTGAAGTTTTCTTTTCTCGTTGGGTCTCTGCCGGGTTTTGGTATCAGAATGATGTTGGTCTCATAAAATGATTTGGGAAGGATTCCCTCTTTTTGGATTGTTTGAAATAGTTTTAGAAGGAATGGTACCAGCTCCTCCTTGTGTGTCTGGTAGAATTCGGCTGTGAACCCGTCTGGACCTGGGCTTTTTTTGTGAGGTAGGCTCTTAATTGCTGCCTCAACTTCAGACCTTGTTATTGGTCTATTCATAGTTTCAGCTTCCTCCTGGTTTAGGCTTGGGAGGACACAGGAGTCCAGGAATTTATCCATTTCTTCCAGGTTTACTAGTTTATGTGCATAGAGTTGTTTGTAATATTCTCTGATGATGGTTTGAATTTCTGTGGAATCTGTGGTGATTTCCCCTTTATCATTTTTTATTGCATCTATTTGGTTGTTCTCTCTTTTATTTTTAATCAATCTGGCTAGTGGTCTGTCTATTTTGTTGATCTTTTCAAAAAACCAGCTCTTGGATTTATTGATTTTTTGAAGGGTTTTTCGTGTCTCAATCTCCTTCAGCTCAGCTCTGATCTTAGTAATTTCTTGTCTTCTGCTGGGTTTTGAGTTTTTTTGATCTTGCTCCTCTAGCTCTTTCAATTTTGACGATAGGGTGTCCATTTTGGATCTCTCCATTCTCCTCATATGGGCACTTATTGCTATATACTTTCCTCTAGAGACTGCTTTAAATGTATCCCAGAGGTTCTGGCACGTTGTGTCTTCGTTCTCATTGGTTTCGAAGAACTTCTTTATTTCTGCCTTCATTTCGTTGTTTTCCCAGTCAACATTCAAGAGCCAGTTGTTCAGTTTCCATGAAGCTGTGCGGTTCTGGGTCGGTTTCTGAATTCTGAGTTCTAACTTGATTGCACTATGGTCTGAGAGGCTGTTTGTTATGATTTCAGTTGTTTTGCATTTGTTGAGCAGTGCTTTACTTCCAATTATGTGGTCAATTTTAGAGTAGGTGTGATGTGGTGCTGAGAAGAATGTGTATTCTGTGGATTTGGGGTGGAGAGTTCTGTAAATGTCCACCAGGTTTGCTTGCTCCAGGTCTGAGTTCAAGCCCTGGGTATCCTTGTTGATTTTCTGTCTGGTTGATCTGTCTAGTATTGACAGTGGAGTGTTAAAGTCTCCCACTATTATTGTGTGGGAGTCTAAGTCCTTCTGTAAGTCATTAAGAACTTGCCTTATGTATCTGGGTGCTCCTGTGTTGGGTCCATATATGTTTAGGATCGTTAGCTCTTCTTGTTGTATCGATCCTTTTACCATTATGTAATGGCCTTCTTTGTCTCTTTTGATCTTTGTTGCTTTAAAGTCTATTTTATCAGAGATGAGAATTGCAACTCCTGCTTTTTTTTTGCTTTCCATTAGCTTGGTAAATCTTCCTCCATCCCTTTATTTTGAGCCTTTGTGTATCCTTGCATATGAGATGGGTTTCCTGGATACAGCACACTGATGGGTTTTGGATTTTTATCCAATTTGCCAGTCTGTGTCTTTTGATTGGTGCATTTAGTCCATTTACATTTAGGGTTAATATTGTTATGTGTGAATTTGATACTGCCATTTTGATGCTAAGTGGCTGTTTTGCCTGTTAGTTGTTGTAGATTCTTCATTATGTTGAAGCTCTTTAGCATTCAGTGTGATTTTGGAATGGCTGGTACTGATTGATCCTTTCTATGTGTAGTGCCTCTTTTAGGAGCTCTTGTAAAGCAGGCCTGGTGGTGACAAAATCTCTGAGTACTTGCTTGTTCACAAAGGATTTTATTCTTCCTTCACTTATGAAGCTCAGTTTGGCTGGATATGAAATTCTGGGTTGAAAGTTCTTTTCTTTAAGAATGTTGAATATTGGCCCCCACTCTCTTCTGGCTTGTAGTGTTTCTGCCGAGAGATCTGCTGTGAGTCTGATGGGCTTCCCTTTGTGGGTGACCCGACCTTTCTCTCTGGCTGCCCTTAGTATTCTCTCCTTTATTTCAACCCTGTTGAATCTGACGATTATGTGCCTTGGGGTTGCTCTTCTTGCGGAATATCTTTGTGGTGTTCTCTGTATTTCCTGCAATTGAGTGTTGGCTTGTCTTGCTAGGTGGGGGAAATTTTCCTGGATGATGTCCTGAAGAGTATTTTCCAGCTGGGATTCATTCTCTTCGTCCCCTTCTGGTACACCTATCAAACGTAGGTTAGGTCTCTTCACATAGTCCCACATTTCTTGGAGACTTTGTTCATTCCTTTTTGCGCTTTTTTCTCTGATCTTGGTTTCTCGTTTCATTTCATTGAGTTGGTCTTCGACTTCAGATATTCTTTCTTCTGCTTGGTCAATTCGGCTATTGAAACTTGCGTTTGCTTCGCGAAGTTCTCGTATTGTGTTTTTCAGCTCCTTTAATTCATTCATATTCCTCTCTAAGGTATCCATTCTTGTTATCATTTCCTCGAATCTTTTTTCAAATCTTTTTTCAAGGTTCTTAGTTTCTTTGCATTGATTTGAATCTCATTCTTTTCTATGGCCGAACAGCACTCCTCTGTGTATATGTACTGTGTTTTCCTTACCCATTCAGCTGTTGGTGGACACTTAGGTTGCTTCCAAAGCTTGGCTACTGTGGACGGGGCTGCAACCAACACGGGAGTGCAGATATCTCTGTGGTATACTGACTTCCTTTCTCTTGGGGGTATACCCAGCAGTGGGATTACTGGATCATATGATTGCTCCATTTTCAGGTTTTCGAGGAACCTCCAAACTGTTCTTCATAGTTGTCGTAGTAAATTATATTCTCAACAAGAGTGTATGAAGCTTCCCTTTTCTTCACACCCTCGCCAGCATTTGTTATTGCCTGGCTAGACTACCCCTTACCATGCAGGTGCATTTCTGTCTCCATGCTGACTGTTACTTCATCCTTCTATCTCCCACAGTGCTTCCTACAGCATAGGTTCTTTGGCTCTCTTTTGGTTAATGACACGTCTCTTTCTTTTCAGGTATATGAGCGGAGACTTAATTCCGCACCTTGAGAAGAAACTGGAAGAAATGACATCTGGCTACTTGTCCAAGAAGGAACATCAGACCCTAAATGCATAATCTCTTTAATGATTGAGGAGGAAAGAGGATCAAATTGCTGTTTTCTACAGTCGAGCAGGATATGGCCGAAGCCTCCTAGCATGTGTTAGTGAATAAAATGGCCTCCCAGAGGCTAAGAAATTTCTGCCAGAAAACGTTGGTCTTTTTCCCTAAGCATTTCATTTGAAAGGATAACTTATTTGTTGGTTTGTTGATTTTCCCACCTGTGCTGGGAGACATGATTAACCCATCAGGTAAATACTATTACAGTCGTGGTTTCTGCAGCAGCCCACATTGTTGTAGCTGGTATTTATAACTGCCTTCTTTCACTCCCCATTTCTCATTCCCTTTGCCTTGAGATGGCATGTCAGCTGCTCATGGTGCTTGGTCTGGCAGGATGACTCAAACCTTCATTACGGAACAGTCTGAACCATTAGATGTCCTGCCTAGATGGCATTGCTGTAATTTTTCATTAACTCTGATCATAAAACACAGGAGTACTAAGAAGCTCTCTAGATATGTCAGGCATAGTGTTCCTTAGCCCCTGGTCTAGTAGGAACCCAATATCTGATATTTTCGTTTTTGTTTTTTACTTTCCATCAGCCGAGCCAGTAGTGGATCCCCTCAAGCCAGTCTCTTAGTTCAGATGAATGAAGAGTTCATAGTGGTCAGCTTGTAGACACAACTTCCATTTCAATGGAATCATTTTTGGTTCCCCTGTTGAAAAAATTTCTCAATTCGTAACTAAGACCTCTAGTCCAGCAGAGCCAAAAGTTTGCTTCTTGATATCAAAGTTTGGTTTTGGAGCACAAGAAGCAAAATTTTGCTACTAGATACCCAGGAGTAACAGTGATAGAGGCCTGCTTATTGCCTCCTTCATTCTTGAGGACATACATGTAGCTATGGGAAAAATAGTTCCATATACTTGATGCTGCGATACAGCATTGCCACCTCCTAGACTGTCAGCCAAGCCCCCAAGGCACTGCCGGGAAGGCATTCCTACAACTCAGGTTTTAAAAGATCATTGCACTGTACTATTGAGCCAACCATTTCAGCATGGGGAAGAACATCAGGAGACTCGTGTAATGCATTAGCATGATCTCATTGCCATATTCATTTCCTGTAAAGTGAGTTGCATGTTTAAAACTGGTGCAGTATGGGATAACATGATAGTTGATACAGCCTTTCGTTACAGCCTTTCCTAATACCACAGTGTTGGTTTTCTTGAAGCACTGTGGGTAGGATTGAAAATCCCTATTCAGAAGAAGAGTCTATTTGAGGAAGATCAAAGTGATGCCCCTTTACCTGTGGAAGCAGACCAAAGTAATCACCGTGCCACCTGGAAGCTGACTGACCAGTCTGGGACATCGTGCCATACTGGGGAATCAGCGTTGGTCTCTGCAGCTAGCAGATGGAATAGTCAGCAGTTACTGTAGTGAGGTGGACCTGGTAAATGAAAGTTAGTGTTGCCAAGCCCATGAACAACCTCTGTCTCAGCCACCATAGTCATGATGCACCATGACTGCTTAAAAGATAGCAGGGTGCACCTAAGGAGGTATGGATGTGGGTCAAGTAGCTTACTGTGGCCTCGGCGAAGACCACAAGTATACGGGTACCTCAGTTCTACAACTTTAAGAAGTTAGACCTGCCAGTAACCCAAATGAGCTTGAAAAGAGTTTCTCTCTGAGTCTTCAATTAGTCACCAGCCTGGTTGATACCTTAACTTTGATTTTGTGAGACCCTAAGCAGAGAATCATATCCAGACTGCCTGGATTTCTGATCTACAGAACTGCTTATATATTTGCATTGTTCTAAGCTGCTAAATGGGGGATGATTTCTTTTGCCGCAGTAACAAACTAATACATGTGGTGCCTGCATATTCGGAAGTAACAAATGAAAATCAGTTATGATGATTTTTATTATCTAGTCTACTGGTCACAGGGAACTACACATGAGACCACCGGTGTAGGATGAGAGAATTTTCTCTTTTTTCTGGGCCCAATCCATGCTAACAGGGTTTCAGTCACTTGTCAATGGGTCACGGTACTGAACAACATTGAGGAATGTGCTAAAACAAGCATCTATTACAAAAAAACAAACCCAAAACTTAACCTTGTTGACTTTGCGTAACTACCAAAATTGGGGATATGCCAGACCTGGATCCTTAGAAGACTGGCCTGGCATCCCAGCACATCTCCAGGGGCAAACTCACTGGACCAAAGAATGGGGATGTCAGGCCCAACAGTCAATACCAAGGGATTTTATTGCATCAAGTCATGGGTTCCTTAAGTTCCTCCTCTTAATTATCGACAGTAGTTCAAATGTCCCAAAAGGAAAAAGTGCTTTCCTACATACCTTTTATCCAGAGAAGTTCCCCTTCTGCCTTTACAGTAATCATGCCAGTGCTGCCACTTTAGTAGAACTCCAGGACAGACAGTGTAGGTGAAACTTTGTCACCGGGTCACCTATCTGAGTCAATGCATCTGCAAGAACTAAACTAATAAGTGGACACCTCACCCAGGAAACCAATTTTTTGCTCTATGATGTCCCTGGACTGGCACCACCTCTATTTCCTGTCAACAAAGCTACAACCTCTAGGTTTTGCTGAGGCCATCCTTGCACGAAAAGCCCTTGTTCGCCCCATCTCAACGTATCCCCCAGGGACTGTCAACATAGCCTGTCTAAAGATAACTCTGCCTGTGGTCCAACCCTAAAAGGGGAACTCTATTGAAAGATCTTACTAATGCCGCCACCGAACTCTACCATTCATTAACGGGTCCAGTAACCACTGCCGACTTAGCTGCACAGAAACTTTCAATTATAGGCCAGAAAACGGGAGACCCCTTTTATCGGCCCTCCACTGCTTTCACCATTTTAATGCAAAATACTTTTGCAGCAGAAATTTCAGCATCAAACAAATTTTGGGGGCTTGAGGATCTTCAGCATATCTACAATTACCCACTGTGGAAGGGGCGATGCTAAACACGTCTCTCCCTTTCCCCGTGTACCAGCATAGCAAGATTCAGCTCCCAGCAAGACCCTGTATTCCCTTAAGTTTACTACTGCCCTCTCTATGGGGATTATCATGGTCAGCTACGGGAGGTAGAGCCTCGACATCCAGCATAACCGGTTTGAGGAGATGACGGTGGCCCTCCCACGAACGGCAGAGGGCCTCCCTACACTTCAACAGCAGCTGGACTCCCTAGCCATTATAGTCCGACAAAACCGAAAAGCCTTCAATCTTCTCACAGCCGGTCAAAGACACACGTTTGTATGTGAAAGATGAATGCTCTTTTTACATCAATCAGTCTGGTTTAGCCCAAGAAAATATCAGAAATGTCATCACCCAGGCAAACGAAATGAACACTTTAGGAACTTCCATGGGAACTGGAAGCAGTGGCTATTGTCTGCTCTGCTCCCTTTAACATTGCCAGTCGTTAACATACTTTTAGCTTTGACTTTTGGTCCCAGTGTGTTTAAAACGCTGATTTCTTACTCTCTTGCTTACAGCTTCTCCAGGTCCATATGATGGTTTTGCAAGGCTTTCAACCTTGGGTTGCTGATGAGCTATCTCATGTCTTGCCCACCAGTCCAGTGAAACATGTGGTTCCCACCCTGTAGGATCAGGCAGGAAGAGACGTTAGGGCCCAGGCTAGGCAGGGAGAATGCCCCACTCAGCAGGAAACAGCTTTAGAAGAACATTAAGCGGCCTAAAACAACACATGTGTATTATCCACAGTTCTGCAAGTCAAGACCAGGAAGGCTCAACCGGCCTCTCTGCTGAGTCTCTCCCAAGGCCAACTCTAAATGGGCCGGCTGGGTGCTAATGTGGAGACTGTGGAATAATCCACTTCCGAGCTTATTCAGGTTATTGCTCATTTAGATCTAGTTCCTTAAGGTGGTAGGAGTGTGGTTCCCATGTTTTGGTTGGCTGTCATCCAGGGACTGCTTTAAACGCTTAGAGCCACCCTATACCTTCTCGGGAGCACTGCTTTATCCTCAAAGAGGGCCTGCTGTGTCACATCCTTCTTGTGCTTTGACTCTCTTAGCTCTTCTTCTGCTCCTGTGTGATGAAAATGCTCTACTTTTCAAGGATTCTGCTGCCAGGTCTGGCCCAGCCACACCACACTCATGTCTCAAGGTTAACTGACTTGACACCTTAATTCTCCGGCAAAATCCCACCATAGCAGTATTAGGATTAGTGCTTGATTGAGTATCCGGGAGATGGGAATCTGGGGAATCAGACTACAGCTGTCTCAGTCAGCTCCAGCTGCTATCACAGAATACCACAGACTGGGTGGCTTCGTCACCAGGCATTTCTTTCTCATCGTTCTGGAGGTTAGAAGTCCAAGATCAGGATGCCAGCGTGCTCAAATTCTGGTGGGGGTCCTCTTCCTGGCTTGTAGTCAGCCACTTTGCTATATCCTTACATGTTGAAGAGGCATGGAAGAAAAAATTCTCTTTTCTCTATCTAGAAGGGCATTAATCTCATCATAGGGACCCCACCATCATGACCACATCCAAACCTAATTATCTCCCGAAGGTTCCACCTTCAAATATCATCCCATTGAAGTCAGGGTTTCATCGTGTGAATTCTCAGAGGACACAAATATTTAGTCTGTTCATAATGCCTACCTACTACAAAAGGGAGAAGTTGACAGCTGCATCCCTGGTACCCATGCCTGGAATACCATCTCCTGCCATATTAGGAAACCAGGATGGATCATTTGAGACGACCTTATCTTGTTGGCATTGGCCATTTTCCATCTTCCCTTCATGGGTATTGTGAGTAAAAGTAGCATCTGGAAACGAAATGAAGAGGTTGATATGTGAGGTAAGTGTATTATGGTAACCCCACAGGTATATCCTTCTATTTCTCAGTTTCTAGGAAATTATCTCATCAAGCAGGAGGATATATCAAGTGGCGACCTGAGACCTCTCAAATGGAGGCCCAGAAAGATAATACACTAAAACCACCTTCTTCCCCACTTGACCTTCTTCCCTACTCATGTATATGGAAAACAAGTAGGAAAGTACAACTAATAAACAAACATACATAGATTCCTGGTACTCATGGATGGAATGCCCTCTGCTTCTATGTTAATGAACCCTGGTAGAACAGTTCACAAGATATTATCAGATACTGGTTGCCCATTTTCCATCTTCTCTTCATGGACATTGTGAGAGGAGGCAGCATCTGGACATTGTGAGCGGAGGCAGCATCTGGACATTGTGAGTGGAGGCAGCATCTGGACACTGTGAGCGGAGGCAGCATCTGGACACTGTGAGTGGAGGCAGCATCTGGACATTGTGAGCGGATGTAGCATCTGGACATTGTAAGCGGATGTAGCAACTGGACATTGTGAGTGGATGTAGCATCTGGACATTGTGAGTGGAGGCAGCATCTGGACATTGTGAGGGGAGGCAGCATCTGGAAACCAAATGAAGAGGCTGAACTGTGAGGGAAGTTCATTACTTCAACCCCACAGGTATATCCATCTGATGCTCAGTTTCTAGGAAGTTATCACATAAAGCCAGAGGATGTACCAGGTGGCTCACAAATTCAGCTCACAAAAGACAATGCATTCAAATCGCATTCTTTCATTTATAACACTGCATGCATGTGGACACCAAGTAGGATAGTATAACTAGTAAACAAACATACACTGATCTCCTGCCAAATTAATAAGCTCTGGTGGAGCAGTTGACAAGATGTTATCAGGTGCTGGTTGGCCATTATTTGTCTTCCCTTTCTGGACATTGTGAGTTACAGTAGCATCTGGAAACCAAATGAAGTGGATGAGCTGTGAGGTAAGTGCCTTATGTCAACCATATGGGTTCGCCCCTCTGATGCTCAATATCTAGGAATTTATCTCATAAAGAAGAAGTACATACCAGATATCAATCTGAGAACCCTCAAATTGAGGCCAGAAAAAATAATACAACAAAACCACCTTCTTCCCTCATGACACTATGCATACATATGGAAACAAAGTAAGACAGTACAAAGAGTAAACAAACTTACATTGATTCCTGATAGTAATGGATGAAATATCAGCTGCTGCCATATTAATACGGCCTAGTGGGACAGTTGAGAAGACATTATCGGGTGCTCAAGGCTATTTTTTATCTTCTCTTCAAGGACATTGTGAGTGAAGGTAACATCTGGAAATGAAATGAAGAGATAAAGTTTTGAGTTAAGTGCATTATGTTAACCCCACAGATATATCCCTCTGATGCTCAGTTCCTAGAAAACTATTTCATAAAGCCAGAGAGGATATGCCAGGTGGTGATTTGAGAACACTCAAATGCAGCTCATGAAAGGTAATACAACAAAATCACCTTCTCCCATTCAGGACACTAGTCATGCCTATGAAAACCAAGTAGGACAATACAACTTATAAGCAAACATACACTGATCCCTGGTACTCATGGCTGGGAGACCAGCTGTTGCCAAATAAGTAAGCCCTGGTAGAACAGTTGACGAGATGTTCTTACATGGTAGTTGGTTATTTTCCATCCTCTCTTCAAAGACATTGTGAACGATGGTAGCATCTGAAAACCAAAGGAAATGATTGAGCTCTGAGCTAAGTGTATTATGTCAACCCCCCAAGTATATCCCTCTGATGCTTAATGTCTAGGAAATTATCCCATAAAGCAGGAGGAGGATACATCAGGTGATGATCTGAGACACCTCAAATTGAGCTCATGAAAGATAATACAATAAAACCACCTCTTTCCCTTTATGGCACTGTGCATTCATATGGAAAACCACTAGGACAGTACAACTAGTAAACAAACATACACTGATCACTGATACTCATGCCCAGAATACCAGCCACTGCCCAATAAATAACCACTGGTTGAACAGTTGACAATACGTTATTAGGTTGAGGTTGGTCATTTTCCACCTTCTCTTCATGGATATTGTGAGTGATGGCAGAATCTGGAAACCAAATGAAGAGGTTGAGCTGTGAGGAAAGTGCATTATGTCAGCCCCACAGGTATGTCCCTCTGATGCTCAGCTTCCAAAAAATTATTGCATAAAGCAGGAGGACATGACAGGCCGCAATCAGAGACCCCTCAAATTGATCTCAATAAAGATAATACAACAAAACCTCCATCTCCCCTTCATGACAGTATGCATGCATCTGGAAACTAAGTAGGAAAATCCAACTTTTAAGTGAACATACACAGCTCATTGGTACTCACGGATGGAATACCAGCTCCTGCCATACTAATAAGCCCTGGTGGAGCAATTGACAAGACGTTATCAGATTGGGGTTGACCATTTTTCCATCTTCTCTTCAGGGACATTGCAAGTGGCTGTAGCATCTGGAAACCATATGAAGAGGTTGAGCTGTGAGGTAAAAGTATTATGGTAACTCCACAGGCATATTCCTCTGAAGATCAGTTTCTAAGAAATTATCTCATAAACATAAGCATATACCAGGTTGCCATGAAGTTGAGGCCAGGAAAGTTAATACAACACAACCACCTCCTACCCTTTTTGACACTATGTGTGCATATATAAACCAAGTAGGACAGTAATACTAATAAACAAACTTACATGGATGTCTGGTACTCATGGATGAAATACCAGCAGCTGCCATATTTATAAGACCCGATGGAAGAGTCAACAACACTTTGTCAGGAGCTGGTTGGCCATTTTCTATCTTCTCTTCATGGACATTGTGAATGACAGTAACATCTGGAAACCAAAGGAAGAGGTTGAGCTGTAAGGTGAGTGCATTATGCCAGCTCACAGATATATCCCGCTGATGCTCAGTTTCTAGGAAATTATTTCATGAAGCAGGAGTATATATCAGCTGGTGATCTGCGACCCCTCAGATTTTGGCCAGAAAAGATAATACAATGAAATCACCTTCTTCCCTTCATGTCACTATACACGCATATGAAAACCAAGTAGGACAGCACAACTAATAAGCAAACATACAGAGATCCCCGGTAGCCAAGACCAGAATACGAGTTGCTTCCATATTAATAAGCCCTGTAGGACCAGTTGACAAGATGTTATCAGGTGGGGGTTGGCCATTTTCCATTCTCTCTTCAGGAACATTGTGAGTGAAGGAAGCATCTGGAAACCAAATGAAGGGTTTGAGCTGTGAGCTAAGTGCATTATGTCAACCCCACAGGTATACGCCTCTGATGCTCAGTTTCTAGGAAATTATCTCATCCAGAATTGGTATATAGCAGGTGAAAATCTGACACCCCTCAAATTGAGGCCACGAAAGATAATACAACAAAACCACCTTCTTCCCTTGGTGACATTAGGCATGCATATGGGAATCAAGTAGGACAGTACAGCTAATAAACAAACTTACACAGATGCCTGATACCCATGGATGAAATACCAGCTTTTGCCCTTTTAATAAGTCCTAGTGGAACAGTTGACAAGATATTATCAAGTTGTGGTTTGCCAATTTCCATCTTCTCTTCACAGACATTTTGAGTGACACTAGCATCTAGAAACCAAATGAAGAAGTTGAGCTGCAAGATACGTCTGTTTTGTTCCATTTTCCCCCAGCGAGACAGCTATGTATGAATCAGTTTCTAGGGAATTATTTATTTCATGAAACAGAAAGACATACCACATGGAAAGCTCAGATCTTGCAAACAAAGGTCAGGTCAGATAATACAATAAAACTACCTTTTTACCTCTTGGCATAATGATACATGCAGTGAACAAGTACTACAGTAGAATAAACATTCACATGTTTCTTGTACTCATCATTTTGAATCATCTTGCTGCCCTTTACAATTCTCACTTGACATTATTTTTATAGTTCACTTATGAATGTCATGCTGTGCACAGCAGGAAGCCAGACTAAGGGAGTCTTCCTGAACCTGTCTCCTTTCTACCTCAAATCTTCTGAGAAAACAGAGGTAAGCTATTAGAGCTGAACATTCTATCTCCACTCCATCATTAAACATCCCTGTTTTTATACTATTCTACAGATCCTTCCCTTTTGTCTAGAAAAAGTGACTTTCTTTTCACTCCAGGTCTGACACCTCTTTTATTTATTCATCATCTATGGTAGCCTGCAGGCCAGGAATTGGGGATCAGCAGTAAACAGCCCATAGAACAATGTTCACTGTCCCTGTGGAGCTCACATCTTCATAGGGCAGTCAGACAGCACGTGCACAATGAGCAAATGAAACAAGCAGCTTTGGACTGGTGTTGGGGAAGTAGTCCACAGGCCTGTGGGAGACAGCAGTAGAGGGAGCCCCAGAGGCTGCAGCTGGTTGGCAGGGCCTTCTGAGGAGGTGTCATTGGGCAGGGCTTGGAGGAAGAAGCAGAGCTTCCTGTGCAGAGGCAGAGGGAGAGTTCCAGGCTGTGGTGAAGGCCAAGGGTAGGGGCTGGAGTGGGGATGGACTGGGCACTACAAGGGTGAAGGACAGAGGCAGAGAGAGCCAGGGGAAAATGGATGGGACCCGTATTAGGAGAGGGTGACAGAGCCAGGCCGTGCAGAGGCTCGCAGTCCAAAGTTGTTTCAGGGTCTGTTCTGAGTGCTTAGGAAACTTGAGGATGGATTTTCAGGAGGGACATGGCATGATGTGATTTACTTGCTGATATAATTAGCTACAGGGTTAGAGAGTATGCCACAGAAGAGGGAAGATTAGAAACACAGAGCTAAGAAGGTATTGTACTACCTTGGTGAGAGATCATGGCAGTGTGCACTGGAGGGATAGAGAGAAATGGTGGGATGCAGAGTTTATACTGGGCATCAGCTCCTGAACTTGCCAAGAGGTTGGAAATGAGAGAATAATAAACAAATCATAATAGAAATCATAAGTGACTTTAAGTATTTTGAGTTGAACTACTAAGTAAAAGTACACCAGGGGTGTTCAGGAGGTGTTAGGCAACCGACTATGGGAGCGGAATGCTGCCAACTCTTCCAGATTCTGGTTCAGTGACCTTATGTTGACAGTTTGAACTAGGCCATGGTGGAATTATTTGCACTATGGATAGTTGCAAACTCTAAAAACCAGGACTTCTCAATTCCCCATACCTGTGAGCAGCTGCTTGTTACACCTTTGTGGATGTTTCACCTAATGGATGCTGTCTTTAACTGAAATGATGAAGGCTGAAAGTAAAGTATTTTTGGAGAGAGGGGGAGGTCAGAAATTTGAACATGTAGAGCCACTTGAATTTTGGATGCCTATCAGACACCCTATAGAGATACCACACGTGTAGTTGTATTTGAGTCTTGATTTCAGAAACAAGTTGTAGTCTCGAAATATAATGGTGAGAGTTCTTATAGTGTGAATCATTTAAAATCCTAAGACAGCATGGCATCACATAAAAAGATACTATAGTGAAACGAAGAGAGCCTAGGATCAAGCTTTGTCGCCCTGAAATATTTAGAAATGGGAAGGAAGAGGAGAAAAACAGAAGGGAGAAGGAAAATGAGTCTCTAGTAACAGGGTAAGAAATCCAGGTGTCTGGGGACCCAAGAAGCTTTCCATGCAGGAGGGCGTAAACAGCCGTGCCGCCTACTGCTGAGAAATTGATGTCAAAGTATAGCAAACACAGGTGACCTTGATGATAGTAGTTTCATTGCAATACACGAAGAAGAAGCCATAGTGCACTGGGTTAGAGAGGAATGTGAGGACAGGCAGAAAGTGAGCAGACCCATCCTCTTGTTGCACCCATCATCTCCTTCTGCCTCAGGAACCTGCTTTATTCATCTCACGCTTGCAGAAACTCCAAACTGTTACACCTAATTAGAGCATTGCCCTTCCACTTGCAAATGCACTCATATCTGTTCATCCATCAAGGACATGAGTACAAATGTCTTTTGACATGGCTGAGGCCCGAAAGATTGGATTTCCCCTCACCTTCCTGTTGGTGTAACCACAGGAACATACTCTTCCTTCTCTTAGATGATGAGTGTCTTTTGGATTCTTTGGAATGTTTCCTTTTGCTTTGATGCCCTGTTGCAACCTGACTTACGTCATCACTTCTTGTTTGCTGAAAAACATCAGTGAACATATTCCATTAAAGGCAAATCCAACCATTGCAAAGTCACAGTCTTCTTATGCACACACAGCCATGCATTTATATCATTAATATAAGTTTAAGTCACAGATCAAAGATTTATCATCACTCAACAGACAAGATGCTCTCAGAAAACGCAAGCTGATTATAATGTGGTCTCAGTGAAACAATGGAAGGTAAAAATACAAGGTGTTATCCAAAGTCAAACATGGTACAGTCAAGAGTAATCAGAATGCTTGGGGAATGAGTGGCTTTCATCAACCAAAGGAATAAACATATGGTTATCTAATGAAGTACGCATGATTTTGTCTCAGCCCTTGTTAGGGAGGAAAAAAAGAAATATCTTTTTTATATTTTAGTGCCTTAAACTTACTTATTAACAAATATGATAAATAATTTATTAGATGATACATATAGATAGTGAAGTGTAGGATAGATTGAAAAGGTAAATTTTCCCACTTTCAACCTTATAGAGATTCAAAAAAATTGATCTTGAAGCTAGGTAGGTGGTACCAGGTGTTTTGCAATCTTGGTGGTAGATAAAACATGAAATTGAAGGATATAGTAGGTTATCTAAAAGTTATTTTCATCAAACAATAACTAGAGAATATGCTCCTGCCTACCAGAGGTACAATGAAGAGGTGGTACTATTTCTAATGAAACTATTCCAAAAAATTGAAAAGGAGGGACTCCTACCTAACTCATTTTATGAGGCCAGCATCATCTTGATACCAAAACCTGGCAGAGATAAAACAGAAAGAAATATTCAGGCTAATATTCCTGATGAACATAGATGCAAAAATCCTCAATAAAATACTGGCAAACTGAATCTAGCAGCACAACAAAAAGCTTATACGCCATGTTCAAGTAGGCTTCATTTCCGGGATGCAAGTTTGTTTCAACATACGCAATCTATAAATGCAATTCATCACATAAACAGAACTAAATACAAAATCCACATGATTATCTCAATAGATGCAGAAAAGGCCTTTGATAAAATTCAACATTCCCTTATATTAAAAGCTCTCATTAAACCAGGTATTAAAGGAACAAACCTCAAAATCATAAGAGCCATATATAAGAAACTCACAGCCAATATTATAACGAATGGGAAAAAGCTGGAAGCATTCCCCTTGAAACCGGCACAAGTCAAGGATGCCCTCCCTCACCTACTATTCAACATAGTATCAGACATTTTGGCCAGGCCAATCAGGCAAGACAAAGAAATAAAGGATATTCAAATAGGGAAAGAGGATGCAAAGTTATCTTTGTTTGCAGATGACATGACCCTATATCTAGAAAATCCCATCGCCTCAGTCCAAAAGCTTCTGAAGATGATAAGTAACTTCAGCAAACTCTCATTATATAAAATCCATGTGCAAAATTTGCTAGCACCCCTATACACCAAAAATAGGCAAGCAGAGAGCCAAATCATGAAAGAACTCCCATTCACAATTGCTACAAAAAGAATAAAATACTTATGAATACAGTTAACAAGGGAAGTGAAGGATTTCTTCAGAGAGAACTTCAAACCACTGCTCAAAGAAATCAAAGAGGGCACTGACAAATGGAAAAGCATTCCATGCTCATGGATAGGAAGAATCAATATTGTGAAAATGGCCATACTGCCCAAAGTAATTTAGAAATTCAGTGCTATTCCCATTAAACTACCATTGACATTCTTCCCAGAATTAGAAGAAACTATTTTAAAATTAATATGGAACCAAATAAGAGCCAGAATAGCCAAGCAAAAAGAACAAAGCTAGAGGCATCACACTACCTCACTTCAAACTATACTATGGGGCTACAATAACCAAAACAGAGTTTTACTGGTACAGAAACAGATACATGGACCAATGGAACAGAATAGAGAACTCAGAAATAAGATCGCACAGCAATAAACATCTGATCTTTGACAAACCTGACAAAAACAACCAATGGGGACAAGTTTCCCTATTTAATTAATGGTGCTGGGAGAAATGACTAGCCATGTGCAAAAATTGAAACTGGACCCCATCCTTACCCCTTATACAAAAATTCACTGAATATGGATTAAAGACATAAATGTAAAACCCAAAACTATAAAAACCCTAGAAGAAAATATAAGCAATACTATTAAGGACATAGGCAAAGGCAAAATTTGATGAAATGCCAAAAGCAATGGCAATAAAAGCAAAAATTGACAAATGGGATCTAATTAAACTAAAGAGCTTCTGTGTAGAAAAATGAACAATAATCAGAGTGTGCAGACAACCTACAGAATGGGAGAAAACTTTTGCAATCTCTCCATCTGACAAAAGTCTAATATCCAGAGTCTACAAGAAACTTAAACAAATTTACAAAAGAAAACCAAACAACCCCATTAAAAAGTGGTCAAAGGACATGAACAGACACTTCTCAAAAGAAGACATTCATGTGGCCAACAAACATATGAAAAAAATTTCAACATCACTGATCATCATAGAAATGCAAATCAAAACCACAGTGAGATAACATCTCATGCCAGTCAGAATGGCTATTATTAAAACGTCAAGAAACAACAGATGCTGGCAAAGTTGTGGAGAAAAGGGACAGCTTTTACACTGTTGGTGGGAATGTAAATTACTTCAACCATGTGGAAGGCAGTGTGGTGATTCCTCAAAGATCCAGAGGCAGAAATATCATTTGATCCAGCAATCCCATTACCTAGTATATCCCCAAAGAAATGTAAATCATTCTATTATAAAGATACATGCATGCGTATATTCATTGCAGTACTATTCACAATAGCAAAGACAGGGAATCAACCCAAATGTCCATCAATGATAGACTGGATAAAAAAATATAGTACCTACACCGGAATACTATGCAGCCATAGAAAGCAAGGAGATCATGTCTTTGCAGAAATATGGATGGAGCTGAAAGCTGTTATCCTCAGCAAACTAACACAGGAACAGAAAACCAAGTAGTGCATGTTCTTACTTATAAGTGGGAGCTGAATGATGAGAACACATGGAAACCTGGTGGGGGCAACACACACTGGAGCCTGTCATGGGGAGGGGTATTGGGTAGGGAGAGCATCAGGAAGAATAGCTAATGGACGCTGGGCTTAACACCAAAGTGATGAACTCATAGGTGCAGCAAACAACCACGACACAAGTTTACCTATGTAACAAACCTGCACGTCATGCACATGTACCCCAGAATATAAAATAAAAGGTGAGAAAAAAAGAATATGCTCCTGCATATAAAGTATGCAGGAGCATATTTAATAAAACATATTTATTTTATTAATAATATGTATATTTCTATTATATAAATTTTATTAATAGTTAATAAAATTTAAATATCTCCTTTGTCTTCATGTTTTAATGGAGAAGTTAGAGTTAGTGTGTCTCTCTTATATACAACACAAACCTCATATTAAGATCTCCATTAGGACAATCCAATTATGGCAACATCACCTAGTGCTTCATATTCCAAGAGAAATATTTAGTCATTTTTATTAATATAAATTGTATTAATATTTAATTATATATTATTAATAAGCATTATTAATAAAAATATGTTTATATTTGGTATATAAATTTTATTAAATATATTTAATAAAATATATTTATATATAATTTTGATTTGAAAATTTTCCAAAGCATTTTCATTTTCTATAAGAGCTGAGAATGTGTGAAGACATTTTTACTGAACATTTACTACCCTCCAGGTACTGTTCTAAATGCTTTGCATGTATTAACTCAATCCTTGGCCAATCCCTATGAGTGAGGTGTGATTCTTATCTCTTTCCTTAAGAAAGAGAAAATAAAGGCACGGAAAATCAAGGAAAAGTTTAATTAATTGAGGAGTTTGGGGAATGTGGTGGAATAACTTCAGTCTGGTTTTGGTACAGAAGAGATTATTGCCTATCTGTGTCCTTATACCAATGGTCTGTTCCACGACTACAGATGCAATCCCCTTTGTTTTCATGTTTTAATGGTGAAGTTAGTATGTCTCTCTCCTACACAACACAAACATCACATTAATATCACCATTAGGACAATCTAATCATGGCAACATCACTTAGTGCTTCAGATTCCAAGAGGAATACTTAGTCATTTCTTAGATAGAGCACTAGAGACGAATAACTGAAACGGAAACAGTAGACTGCAATCTCGATATAAAGGAGTTATTGTGGTGAGTGGGAAAGAATATAGACTCTGGAGTCAGAAAGAAATGCGTTCAAACCCTGGCTCTATCTCCTATCATGTGTCAAGTGGGACAAGCCATTTGACCACTGTCAGCCTTGATTTCTCATTAAAGGGGAGATAGTAATACACATCTGCGGAAAATTATGAGCATTAAATGTGATAATTAAAAACATCAGCTCCTAGTAAAATGAATCCACTCTTGGACCAAAAAGTTCCCATTTTATGTTCACATGAGAATTCCTGTGTCATATTCTTATCTTTTAAATCAAGAGAATTAACACATAGTTTACATTCATCTTTCCAATGAGAAAATACTTATACTAAGAATGTCACAGTTAGGGCAGAAATAGAAAGTTATCTTACCTGGCCATCATTTGTAAGCACAGAGCCAACAGTGTGACGTTTTCCAGGTGGAGTTGGCTGACTCGTTTGAAGTGGAGGAACCAGCATCTGCAGATATGCGTCATAGCTAACTATGTGTGTGTGACTGGAACACTCTGATTAAAAACTGGAACATAACTGGTGAAGAAATCAACATTATTCTCCCCATTGGAAGGGAGTAGGCTCCACGGCATTCCCTTATCATCCAGGGAATGCTGAGTAGTGGGCCTAACCCTCTTTGAATGACTTGCTTAAATCTATAGATATTTTTCCCTGGAAAAGCATGCTTACATACAAACTTGGTGTACAATTTCAGAACTGTGACCAGCCTAAGATCTGATTAATTTAGTGAACAGATGACCCCACTTAAATCACCAAAATGGGGATATAGAGTGGATGTAAAGTGATGTCAATTATTCTGGATATGATCAGTTTTGTGATTTCCATATAAACAATGAATACTCCGCTGAACTCACAGCAGTAAGCAGTGTGATATAGTATTTGTGTGTGCAATCTCTGCAATCTGACAGACCTAGGTTCTGTCACTTTTCCAATTGGTTAAACCTGAGAGAGCTGCTTAAATGTGCACTCTAAGAGTCTATTTCCATAAAATGGGCATAAAACAGTATCTAACTCATGGTGCTCTTATAAGGATGACCAGAGATAAAGCACAAAGGGGATAGTGTACGTGCTCGTTGATACATACTTTCCTTTAAGCTTGAAAAAAACAAAGTTGTGGGATTCAGTGAAAATGAGCATTCTAAATATTAAAATATTCAAAAACACTACACATGCAATAAACACCTTCTTACAAACTACATATTTTTAAAATCAATAAAACCCGGTACAAAAAACTTGTCTGGTTTCAGCATACCAAATTTCCTTCTGGTTAACTGGTCGAAATGACTACTACTTGCAACATCATAAGCATTTCTATATGTCTAAGGTTTCAAATCCTCCTTTATGAGACCAATCATTTGTTATTCCTGAAGTTTTGAATTGATGTATTTAATACAAGCAAGCAGAAAGAGGGGAATGATGAAAATTAGAGAAGAAGAAAATGAATGAAATAAAAAACAGAAAAACCAATTAAATCAACAGCTGATTCACCAAAAAAGTGAAATAAGCCTAACAATCTTTTAGCTTGATTCACCAAGAAAAAAAAGAAAGGACTACACAGGTTATCAAAATCAAGAATGAAAGGGGGGTTATTAATACTGACCTTATAGAAATTAAAAGGAATATATTAGGAAAGCTTTATGCCAACAAATTAAACAACTTAGATAAAATAGAAAAATTCCTAAAGACAAATTACTGACTGAAGAAATAGAATATCGAAATAGGACTATAGACAGTAAAGAGATTTAATTAGTAATTTAAAATCTCCTCACAAATACAAGGAAAAGCAAGGTGGCTTCGCGTGTAAATTCTATCAAACATGTAAGGAAGAAATAATACTAATACTTAGCAGTGTCTTCAAAAAAACAGCGGAGGAAGGAACACTAGTTCATTCTATGAAGCCAATATTACCCCAGTATCAAAGCCAGACAAATATATCACAAGATATATTTGCCTCTCAGCTCCAAATTCACCCTTTTATCCTGCTGTGTGAGGTTCTGCGTTCCTCTGCCTATACGAGCGGTGCAATTGTTACTGAAGGCCGCCTTTAGAGGGCGCCAGAGTCAGCCAAGTGGAACGCTGCGCTTCCTAGTTCTCTATGCCTGCATTTGCTGAGTGCCTGTTTTCTCCTCGGGATTCTAGCGTCCCACACAGGTCTCAGTGTTTGGCTGGAGCAGGGCACGCGGTAGCTGGCAGCTTCCCTTCCTTCCATCACCCTTGGGCCGTACCAGATCAGTGCTTCTAGTGAGATGCCTGCCCATGTGCATCACTCTCAGGCGCCCTAGGGGGCAGATTTCCCACAACTTTAAGAGGGCAGGTTTCCAGAAAGTTCCAGGAGCGGTGAGGCACCACCACAACTTTATTGCTATTTTGCGAGGTGCTGCCACACTCCTCTGGAAAGATCGGGATTTTTTTTTTTTTTTTCATTTTTATGTTTGAGACAGAGTCTTGTTCTGTCTCTCAGGCTGGAGTGTGATGGTGGTGAACAGGGCTCACTGCAGCCTCGACTTCCTGGGCTCAGGTGACACTCCCGCCTCAGCCTCCCAAATAGCTGGGACCACAGGCATGCACCACTACACTTGACTATTTTTTGTAGAGATGGGGGTCTCACTATGTTGCCCAGGCTGGTCTGAAATTCCTGGGCTCAAGCAATCTGCCAGTCTTGGCCTTCCAAAGGGCTGGCATTATTGGCGTGAGCAACCACACCCAGCAATGTCAGAATTTCGACATTGGTGATAGAATGAATAGGATAGAATTTCAACATGGGGGGGGCGGTTGGGGGAGGTTATTTGAGTACTCCATTTAAGCTCTGTAGTGAGGAGCTCTTTCTAAGGCACTGTATCTAAACAGTATTTCAGGAGAAACTTTTGAGGGTAATCTATCTCAGCTCTGGGTTAAAGGGATTCTTCCCTGGGTGCTGTACCTCAAATTCCCAATGGTATATTTCCAATGAGTTCTGCCAGTGTGGCACCCCAACAAGTTCTCTGCCGTACATTGAGTAACGACTGGACCTACCCGATATGTGGAAATCCTTGGTGGTGGTGGTGTGAGTGTCTCCTCATATGCTCTCCTCAAGCCTGCAGAGGACGATCATGGGTTCCTCTATCTCAGTAAGGGGGTGATGGATCTCCCTTTCAGCTTTAACTTACTCCTGGGAGAAAGCTCTTCTCTTACTTGGGTGCCCTACCCCAACCCTAGGTGAATGCTTCCTTGTGGGCTCTGTCTCATCCCTTTTGGATGGGGCTGTTTCTGTGGTGCTGTATCTTAGCCCTGGAAAGGATTTTCCATAATGCTCTATCTCAGTCCAAAGGGGTGACTCTTAGGGGCTCTATCTCAGCTCTTGGGGAGGAGATTTTTCCTTGGTTGCTTCATAACTGCAGTTGGAAGGCTCTTCCTTGGGTTCTCATCGTAATTATGTTAGGGGATGCCTTCCTTGGTTGCACTATGTCAGCCATGAAGTGAAGGAGCTTCCTTGGATGCTCTGTTTCCCACCTCAATTAGGGGAGGACCATTCCTTGGATGCTGTATCTCAGCCCTGTAGGGGACTCTTCCTCATGTGCCCATCACAGCTCTGTGTGTGTGTGTGTGTGTGTGTGTGTGTGTGCGCGCGCGCGCGCACGCGCGCGCATGTGTATGGGAGGCACTTCCGTTTGATATTCGATCTCTTCCTCAGGTGCTGTATATCAGCTCTAGGGTTGACGTTTTTCCTTGGATGCTCTATCTAATAAAGCCTAGAGTGGCACATCCTTAATGCTCTAACTCACCATTGCCAATTTTTCTTAAGCTTTTACTTGCATGCTGTATCCTCTAGTGGGGGAGTAATTCTTTGTGGTCTTTTAACTCCACCACCCAGGGGTTCTTACTTGTGTGCTCTGTTTCATCTCTAGGGGAGGGAGAGTACTTGTATTTTAGGTGCTCTATCTCTCCTATGAGAGAACTGAGATCCTTTTTAGGTGCTCTAATTCATTATGGAGAGGACTTTTCGATGGGCCTGTGTCTCAGCACTGTGGGGAAGACTCTTCCTAGGAGCTCTAGCTCAGCTCTGCCATGGTGTGGGGGCATGGGGGTGGAGAGGGACTCGGTCTTGGATCCTCTATCTCAGCCTAGGCAGGATTCGTCTTTGGGTGTGCATTCTCAGTTTTGAAGAGGAAAATCTTCCTCGTGGGATCAAACTCAATCTTTGGGTGATTCTGCCTCAGGTGTGTTCACAGGGCTAAGCAGGTGGGTTGGTATTTTCTTAACTGCTCTATCTCAGCAATGTCTGGGAGGTGGGAGGTGGAGCGGGGAGGACTTCTTTGGGTGCACTATCTCAGTTGACTATACTGACCGCTTCTTGTATCTGCTCTTTCTGTATTTATAGTTATCTTTATTTCTTACTAGTGAATTTCTTGTTACTCTGTTCCCCTGTTATAGTTAATAATTTTATACATTCAACTTTCCCTGTTTGAATTACTGTGTGGTTTTTCTCTCTTGATTTGATGAAGTCTGAAACAGAATTGGTACTGTGGATAGTCCCTGGGGTAGACCCTTTAGATGAGATTAGGGAATTTATCTGGTTGTGCCTTTGAGCTTAAACACAGCACCCTGCTTCTTGCCAAAGGGAAATGATACAAAAGTATGGCATGCATCAACTTCACAATTTGTCAAGATATCATGATGTGTGATTGTGATGAAGTGCCAATTGAAGTGATGGGGAGCGAGTGTATCAATCTGGAGCCAGTGTATCAATCTGGTTCCAACCGCATAGGAGTTGCGGTTGCACCGTATCCACACAAACACATGGTATAGACTGTCGTTAGTTTTAGCTATTCTGCTGGGTGTTTAGCCGTATCTCATATGGCTTTCATTTGTCCTTCTCTGATGATTAATGAGTTGGAGCAACTAGTTATATATTCAGTGGCCAGCCATTTGTATATGTCCTTATGAAGTACCTTTTCAGACCCTTTTACCCATATTTTATTTGGTTATCTTTTTCTTAGTGATTTGTAGGAGTTCTAAATTCAACTCCTTTATCAGATATTATATATAATATGTATACATATAGGGAATATCTTCTGTGAATCTCTGGTTTGCCTTTTCATTCTCTTAATAATGTCTTTTGATGATTAGAAGTTCTTAATTTAATTAATTCCAATTAATCTTTCTTTTTTAAACCATTAAAAATCTTTGCCAACCCCAAAGTCATGAAGATGATGTGTCAAGTTTTCTTTCAGATTTCTAACCCATCTTAAATAAATCTTGGTATACGTAATGAGGTAAATGTCAGGGTTACTTAGTGGACTTATTTAAAAGACTGTCATTTCCACCAGATATGCAGTTATATTTTTCTGTAAATGTGTAAGTCTGTTTTTACTTTTTTAAAATTTTTTCAACTTTTTTTTAATCTTTCCCCTTTTTATTTGCTGCAGGTTGGCCATAATGCACCGTGGAACAGGAATGCGAAGACCATCCCTAAACCAGGTCCAAGCATCTTCTCTGCAGGAGGCCCTACAGACATCACCATTGACTGGCCAAGTTCCTAACTACAAGGGAAAGCCAGGGAAAATGACCACTTTCTTTATGCCTCTCCATTATGACGCCTTTCCGTCTTTCCCAAGCACTGGCTCTCTGAGGTCTAGCATTGAAAAATAAATTAGGCTTCCTTGGAATGGAACAAGCATGGGTCTTGTCTGTTTCCTGTGAGTTTCCAGGTACAGGTGGATTCTTCTCCTCTTTCCCATGGGCAGCCAAATTGGATCCAGACCCTAATATTGTCATCGTCATCATCATCATCATTGTCTGTCATCATTGCCAGCAGTCGGGATCTGGAGGCTTATGGACAGACTTGGAAGGCATGTGCACCCCAAAAGCAACTGCCAGTTGCAGTGCACAGACTGGAGACAGTAGCCAGCACAGAGTCCACTGTCCCCTTCCAGGGAAGAGATGATGGTGGTTTGGGGAAGAAGGAGAGAAAGCTCCAGGACTGAGAGCTACTGGGAGCAGCATGATCGACTGAGACAAAACATCCAGCGAGATGCTGGCACATATTAGTTGCTCTGTGAACAGCAGAAATTTCTTGTTTTATTTTTATTTATTTATTTTTAAATAAACTGCTGCAGCTGTGAGAAGCCCCTGCCAGTCTTAGACTATGTACATAGGGCCTGGTTTCCCTCATGCACAGACCTGGGCCCCTGGGAGGGATCAAAGAATAAAAGAATTCATCTCCAAATCTGAGGCCTGAGTCACAAACTTTAAAGGAGAAGGGGGAAATCTGCACAGAACTGGAGGTGGCAGCCTCCCCTGCACAGCTATGCGGGACTCACCACCCAAGGCACAGTTTGGTTCCCATCCCAGGGCACCAGGTGCCACCATGGCTGGAGCCGTCAGTCTACACACGAATCCAACAAGTAGTATGACAGCTTCTGGTTGATCAATATGTGTTCATTCTATTCCCCCAGTTGTGCAGGATCAGAAAGTGTTCTAAATGTTGTTTCAAAAAGAGTGAGGTTTTAACTAGATCAGGCCCTGTGAGGTGCTGTTTTTATTCTTTTAAACACTTTTTATATTGAAGAAATTTTACGTTTACAAAAGAGTTTCTCAGGAATAGCAGGGCGCTCCCATAAATTCACCTGCCATCAGGGGCTCCAGAATTCTGTCCTCCAACGGGTTGCTGGTTAGGGCAGTTACAGGCACCAAGACCAGTTAGGAGGTGGATATCAAAGTCCAGGGATAGTTGGCTGAGGTCTGAGCTAAGGCAAGGTGAAGCCTGGTCTCCCTCCTGGGGACCAGCAATCAAAGTGCCCACAGCCTCCAGTACTACACCAGGAAGAAAGAAGCCACCAGCAATAACAGGGTAATGGTTACTGGGAGTCAGCCTGGGCACAAGCACCAACCACCATGTGCCAGTGGGACCCTGGACACATCATGATCTCTCATTGCTTCAGTTCCTTTATCCATAAAATTGGGAGATCTCACTGCTCACCTCACAGAGCCATTGTGAGGATTAAATAAGCTAGTCATAAAAATAAAAATAACAAAAATAAATAAATAAATAAAATTTAAAAAATAAAAATTTAAAATTTAAAAAAATGAGCTGGTCATGCTTGGAACAGGGTCTTTACATCTATGTGGTGCCAGGTAGTATCAAGTTAGCATAAAGGGCTTCAAATGAAGATAATCCTAGAAATCCAGAAGTGGCCAGAATCCACTGGGCACCTCCTGTGTGCCAGCCCTGGCTCAGGGTACAGCATGTGTCATCTCATTTAATTCTCTCAACTACATAAGAGGTGGGGATGTCATGAGCCCCCATGTCCAGGGGAGAGCTTAAAGGCACGCTGAGTCCAGGAACCAGCTGGGAAAGACTCAGCCAGATGCTCCAACCCAGATACTCCAAGTCCACATTTTCAAACCCTATGCCATCCTGCCTCCAGGGCTGGCAGGGTGACCTTGGGGAGTGACTTGCACCATCGTCTTTCAGCGTGGACGCACTCCTCTGGGTGCATAAATGCTGCTCTGCTTGTTTTCTGCGAAGCCGCCCGGATGGTTCATGGGTCCATGCGGGAGGTGGCCCCAGTGCATCCTGCTCCTCCCAGGCTCAGCTGCTGGTGCCTGCACAATGCCGCCGCTACTCTCAACTTTTATTTTATGTTCAGAGGTACATGTGCAGGATGTGGATGTGCAGGTTTGTTACATAGGTAAACATGTGCCTTGGTGGTTTGCTGCACAGAGCATCTCATTACCTAGGTATTAAGCCAAGTGTCCATTAGCTATTCTTCTTGATGCTCTCCCTTCCCCCACACTCCCTCTGACAGGCCCCAGTGTGTGTTGTTCCCCCACCCTCCAACATGTCCTTGTGTTCTCATCATTCAGCTCCCACTTGTAAGTGAGAACATGCGGTGTCTGGTTTTCTGTTCCTGTGTTAGTTTGCTGAGAATAATGGCTTCCAACTCCATTTATGTCCCTGTAAAGAACATAATCTCATTCCTTTTTTGGTTGCATAGTATTCCATGGTGTATATGCACCACATTTTCTTTATCCAGTCTATCGTTGATGGATGCTTAGGTTGAGTCCGTGTCTTTGCTGTTGTGAGTGGTGCTGCAATGAACATACATGTGCATGTATCTTTATAACAGAATGCTTTATATTCTTTTGAGTATATACCCGGTAATGAGATAGCTGGGTCAAATGGTATTTCTGCCTCTAGATCTTTGAAATCTCCACACTGTCTTCTTCTACAGTGGTTGAACTAATTTACACTCCCACCAATAGTATAAAAGCAGTCATTTTTCTGTGCAACCTCACCAGCATCTGTTGTTTTTTTTTTTTTTTTTTTAAGATGGAGTCTCACTCCCATCACACAGGCTGGAGTGCAGTGGTGTGATCTCAGCTCGCTGCAACCTCCACCTCCTGGGTTCAAATGATTCTCCTTCCTTACCCTCTGACTGGCATGAGATGATATCTCATTATGGTTTTGATTTGCATTTCTCTAATGATCAGTGATGTTGAGCTTTTTGTCATGTTTCTTGGCCGCATGTATGTCTTCTTTTGAGAAGTAAGTGTGTATTTCATTTAAGTTTTTGAATTTAATATAAAGTTGTTCATAGGAGTTTCCCGTCTCTCTTTAGAATTTTTCTGGATCCATAGTTATGTCATTTCTCATTCCTGTAATGTATTTGTGTATGTTTTTTCCTCGATCAATCTTCCTAGAGCTTTGTCTATGCTATAAGTTTTCAAAGCACTGACTTTTGGTTTTGTTTATTTTGTCTTTTGCAATTTCTTCTCTATTTCACTAATTTCTGCTTTATGTTTATTAGCACCTTCTTTCTACTTTCTTTGGGTATATTCTACGGTTCTTCATCCAGGTTCTTCAGGCTTTTTTTTTCCTTTTCTAATACAAGCACTTAAGGCTTTAGTCTTAAGGTCCACTTTCACTATCCAAAAGTTTTCATATGCAATATATTCCGTATCATTCATATCTAAGTACCTATTAGAAGTCTTTTAAAATTTTGGAATACATTTTGTTGTAGTTACTATTGACTTCTAATTCAATTTTGTTTTGTTTAAAGAATACGTATGAAACTAGTATTTGAACACTGTTGAGACTGTGGCCTATTTTTGCATGCATGCTTGACGGTAGTTTATATTCTGATTTTTGGGTACAGGTTTCTATAAATGGCCACGAGTTAACTTTGTTCATTGTATTGTTCACATTTATGTGTTTATTATTTTTTTCTGTTAAACTTAACAATAAATGAGATAATTACATTTAATATCTTCCACAATAATGGTGGACTTTTCAATTTCCCTCAATAGTTCTACTTATTATTGTTTTATATATTTTTGAGACTTTTATTACATGCATACAACTGTACAATTGTTAAATGTATCTGGAGAAATGAATTTTGACCTTTACATAGGGACTATTTATGCTGAAATAATGGATTTTATCAGTCTCCTTTATCTGGTGTCAATATAACTTCCTCGTCTTCCTTTCTTTTTTGATATTTGGTTTTAATCCAAACACATTGCTGTTTACATTAAAATTACAGGATCCACGAACATGTAGAAGGTAGTATTTGGTAAAAACGCTGAGCTTCACATGAGCTCACGTCTAGCTCTGGTCCTGCCTGTAACCACCCAAAGAACCTAAGCAATTCATACTTCCTCATCAGAAAAGTGAGGGAATTTGAATGGATGAGTGCCAGACCTTTTTTTAACTTTTATTTTAAATTCAAAGTACAAGTACATGTTTGTTACACAGGTAAACTTGTGTCACAGGATTTTGTTGTGCAGATTATTTCATCACCCAGGCGTTAAGCCTAGTATCCATTAGTTATATTTCCTGACACTTTCCCTCCTGTCACCCTCCATCCCCAGGTAGGTCCCAGAGTCTGTTGCTCCCTTCTTTGTGTCCATGTGTTCTCATAATTTAGCTCCCACTGATGCGTGAGAACATGCAGTATTTGTTTTTCTGTTCCTGTGTTAGTTTGCTAAGGTCAATGGACTTTGGCTCCATCCATGTTTCTGCAAAGAACATGATCTTATTCTTTTTATGACTGCATAGTATTCCATGGTGTATATGTACCACATTTTCTCTATTCAGTCTGCCCTTGATGATCATTTATGTTAATTCTTTGTCTTTGCTATTGTGAATAGTGTTGCAATTAACATTTGCATGCATATGTCTTTATGTTAGAATGATTTATGTTCCTCAGTATATACACCCAGTAATGGCACTGCTGGGTCAAATGTCAGTTCTGCTTTCAGTTCTTTGAGGAATCACCATGCTGCTTTCCACCATGTTTGAACTACTAGGTTGGTGCAAAAGTAATTGCTTGCTATTTTTGCCATTAAAAGTAATGGCAAAACTGGAATTACTTTTGCACCAACCTAATAATTTGCACTCCCACCAACAGTGTATTAAGTGTTCACTTTTTCCACAACCTCACCAGCATCTGTTATTTCTTGACTTTTTACTAATAGCCATTTTGACTGTCTGAGATGGTATCTCATTGTGGTTTTGATTTGCAATTTGCATTTGTCTAATGATCAATGATACTGAATGCTCTGCTTTTAAAGGGCTCATGTGTGTGAGTCAGACCCATTTGGAGGATCTCCCTATAGTAAGATCAAATGCCTAGTAAGCTTAACTACATTTGCAAAATTATTTTTTCCTGTAATATAATCATGAGAGTAATACCAGAGGGTAAAGGTCATGAGGACCATCTTAGAGTTCTTCCAAACAAAGAGAGAAGCTAAATATATCAAGAGTTGAATCCATGAATTTTGGGCCACTTTCTCTCGCAAAGTACTTATCACTCTAGGACCTGTCCGAGTGTGATCTTTATATATCCCTTTTTTTTTATAATAGGGTGCTTCTGTACCTACCCATCACTATGATTTGGGGGGTCAGAAAACACCCTGGTTAGGATGGGCAGCTCAGCTGGCATGGTAATGTGATGTCCCATAGTCAGGGGTTCAGTCTCTACTAAAGCCCAGTAGAGTAGTAAGTCAAATGTTTCTTGAAAGTACAAGAATGGCAATTATTTATCTAGGAAATTAGTGTCAGTAGAGCTGGTATCCTGTAATCATGGAGAAATCTGATTATTTCCCTTTCCCAATGCACCATCACCCTAGTAAAGGGCTTCAGTCACCTTTGGGTAAGAATGGGAGAATGAGTAATAGTATATACAATTTCTGCATATAAAGGGTCCTTCTTCAAAAGACCCCCACTTCATGCATAAATTTTTTTGATCTTTAACCAAGTCAAGTCTGAGATTAGATTGATTCAGGAACTCTTAATGATAATGAGAGTAAGGAGGGATATGTCTGAAATGCAGAAGATCCTACTTCTGTATCCAGTGGTGAAAGCCAATGGAAACTACAACAACCTAATTCAATCAGGACTGCTAATGGCCATGAACCATGAACCTCGGGAATGGAGTTCTGGATCATCCCATCAGGAAAAGGTCTATCACCAGAGAATATGCTTGCTGAGGACAAAGGGAGTATGAAATGGGTAGTGGAAGGAGTGACCACACGGCCATATGCAGAAACAAGGACTGTAGTAATTATGAGTATTAATTCCTTATCTTGAAATGAATGTTTACATACATATGAACCAAATATTTTTGGTTCTCATCCCCTTAGCTGATAATCTAAAATGTGTTAACCAATATTTAACTTTATTTTCAGTATTTAAGATATAGGATATTAAAGGTAGAGTGTGAATCAGGTTGAAGAAAAATGTGCAATATCTAGAGACAAAAAATTAGACTTTGTATCCTCTTTAGGAAAAGTGTTAACATATTATTTGTAAGCAGGGAAAGTTTTCTCATGTTAGGCAGAAAAATAACTTTGTTGCTGTGTTTGTTTAGAGACAGATATGGCTTAAGGAGATGTGCATGGGTACCAGAATGACAAGAGGTACCCTTTGTAATGTGTCAACTTGGCTAGATGAATTCATTACAGATAATTCTCTTTCCTGTATGTTTCCAGTTGAGGGTATGACAGAGTGATACTTTGGAGATTCAAGAATGTGGTGGAGGAGAAACAGTAGTCATTTTGTAGCTCATACCCATTGTTGCTGACCTGCTGATTCACCTTTTGGCATGAAGCAGCAGCTGTGCCTGCGATTCATCTACCTTCCACTGGATTCTCCTTCAGTTTCTCTATCTTTAGGATAAGGTCTTTGAGTTTAGCTCCATTAGGTGGGGTCCTGGATTATACAGAATACCCTCATCACCAAGGTCAGAGGCAACAAGAATAAGGTCAGAGACAAGAAGAATGGAGACATATTTATCTGTCCTTATAGGTTTTCAGATCATGTTTGCAGATTTTATTAATTGCCTGTTCTGTTTTTCTTATGGAGACTTTGTAACCACATTGCATAATTACATAAGGTGATTTTTTTGGTAACAGCAGCAGCAACAAATTTCAGTATTGCATACTTTTTCTGCTGCTGCTTTTTTTTTTTTTTTTGAGATAGGGTCTCGCTGTGTTGTCCAGGCTGGAGTGCAGTGGTGCAAAATCTCACTGCAGCCTTGACCTACTGGTGTTAAGAGACCCTCCCACCTCAGCCTCCAGATTAGCTGATAACTACAGGCACCTGCCATCATGCCTGGCTAATTTATTTTTAGTATACACGAGGTCTTGTTATGTTGTCCACACTATTCTCAAAATCCTGGCCTTAAGCAATCCTCCTGCCTCTATCTCCCCAAAGTGCTGGGATTACAGGCATGAGCCACCCTGCCTGGCCTTTTCCTGCTTCTTTAGTTGAACTTTGATTGTTGTAGGCAGGAGGATGACTAAACCCTTATTAAGCCTCCCTATACCACTTGCTTCTAAAGTTTGGTAGTTTTTTCCTGTGCTGATATATTGTAGATAACCACTTTTTGGAATTTTTATAATTTCCTTGTTCCATTCAACATTTTCAAACCAAGTATAAACAGAAATACCATTACTAATGGTAAGCGATTTCTTATAAAAAAACATGATTACATTTCATGATTTTCTGTTCAGGAATTAGAGCAGAACTGGGATCGGCAATCATTCTGCTTAACATGGAATCACCTGGCATCACTCAGTGATAGCCAGATGGCAGCTGGGCTACTCTGGAGACCTTTGTTGTTGTTATAAAATACACACAACATAAACTTTATTAATTTCACAATTTTAAAGTGTATAATTCAATGGTATTAAGTACATTCACATTCTGCAACCGTCACACAACTATCTAGTTCTAGAACTTTTTTCATCACTATCCCAGAAGGAAACTGTATCCATTAGCAGTAGCTACCCATTTTCCCCTCTCTCCAGCCCCTTACAACCAGTGATCTACTTTCTGTCTCTGTAGATTTCCCAATTCTTGATATTTCATATAAATCGAATCAATCATAGTATATGTTCTTCTGCCTTCTTTCACTTAGCAAAAAATTTCCAATGTTCAGCCATGTTGTAGCATGTATTAGTACTTCATTCTCTTTTACAGAGATTATTACTCTATTGTATGTATATATCACATCCTGTTAATTCACTCATTAATGGATATTTGGGCTGTTTCCACCTTTTGGTTGTTATGAAAAATGCTGCTATGAACAATTGCATACAAGTTTTTGTTTGAACACCCGTTTTATTTTCTCCCTATTTTATTTAAACTTTTGTTTTAGGTTTAAGGGTACATGAACAAGTTTGTTATATAGGTAAACTTGTGTAATAGGGATTTGTTGTACAGATGATTATTTCATCACCTAGGTACTAAGCCTACTACTCAAAAGGTATTTTTTCTGCTCTTCCCTCCTCTCACCTTCCACTCTCTAATAGACCCCAGTGTCTGTTGTTCCCCTCCTTGTGTCCACGTTTTCTCATCACTTAGCTTCCATTTATAAGTAAGAACACACAGTATTTGGCTTTCTGTTCCTGCATTAGTTTTCTTTTCTTTTCTTTTCTTTTTGAGACGGAGTTTCGCTCTTGTTACCCAGGCTGGAGTGCAATGGCGTGATCTCGGCTCACCACAACCTCCGCCTCCTGGGTTCAGGCAATTCTCCTGCCTCAGCCTCCTGAGTAGCTGGGATTACAGGCACGCGCCACCGTGCCCAGCTAATTTTTTTTTTTTTTTTGTATTTTTAGTAGAGACGGGGTCTCACCATGTTGACCAGGATGGTCTCGATCTCTTGACCTCGTGATCCACCCGCCTCGGCCTCCCAAAGTGCTGGGATTGCAGGCATGAGCCACCGCGCCCGCCCCTGCATTAGTTTTCTAAGGATAATGGCCTCCAGCTCCATCCATGTTTCTGCAAAGGACATGATCTCATTCTTTTATATGGGTGCATAGTATTCCATGATGTATATGTACATTTTCTTTATGCAGTCTATCCTTGATGGACATTTAGGTTGATTCTGTGTCTTTGCTATTGGGAATAGTCAACACCTATTTTGTTTTCATCAACTTTTATTTTGAGTTCCATGTTTACATGTGCAGGTTTGTTACATAGGTGAATGTGTGTCATGTGATTTGCTGCATAGATCAACCCATCATCTGTGTATTAAGCCCAGTATCTATTAACTATTATTACTGCTCTCCCCCTGCCCCCTCTCACAAAAGGGCCCAGTATATGTTGTTTCCCTCATGTGTCCATGTGTTCTCATTGTTAAGCTCTCGCTTATCAATGAGAACATGCAGATGAACACCTATTTTTCAGTTCTTTTGAGTATATTCATAGGAATGGAATTGCTCAGTTATATGGCAGTCCAATGTTTAACACTTGGAAGAAATGTTTTCCACAATGACTGTACCTTTTCACTTTCTGAACTGCAGTGTATGAAGGTTTCAATTTCTCCACATCCTCAACAATGCTTGTCATTTTCCATTTTAAAAATTATGGCATCCTGGCGAGGTTGGCTCATGCCTGTAATTTCAGCACCTTGGGAGGCTGAGGCAGGTGGATCATGAGGTCAAGAGATGGACACCATCCTGGCCAACATGGTGAAACCCCATCTCTACTCAAAATACAAAAATTAGCTGGGCATGGTGGTGTGCACCTGTAATCCTAGCTACTCAGGAGATGGAGGAAGAAGAATCACTTGAACCTCGGAGGTGCAGCTTGCAGTGAGCCGAGATCATGCCACTGCACTCCAGTCTGACAGCAGAGCAAGACTCTGACAAAAAATAAAATAAAATAAAAAATATATATATACCTATATATGTGTGTGTGTATGTGTGTATATATATATATATACGTATATATATACGTATATATATGGCCATTCTAGTAGGTATGAATTGTGATTTTGATTTGTGTATTTCTAATAACTAATGATGTTGAGATCTCTTCATGTACATCTCGGTCAGTTGTATGCATTCACTGGAGAAAGGTCTACTCAACTCCCCTGTCCATTATTCATTTTTTGTTGTTGAGAGTTCTTTTTATATTATGGATATGAGGTCCTTATCAGATACATGTTTTGCAATTTATTTTCTCCCATCCTGTGGTTGTCTTTTCACATTATTTTGTTTTGTTTAGACGGAGTCCCATTCTGTAGCCCAGGCTGGAGTGCAGTGGCACAATCTTGGCTCACTGTAACCCCCATCTCCTGTGTTCAAGCGATTCTCCTGTCTCAGTCTCCCAAGTAGCTGAGATTACAGGTGTGTGCCACCAAACCTGGCTAATATTTGTATTTTTAGTAGAGATGGGGTTTCACTATGTTGGTCAGGCTGGTCTTGAACCCCTGGCCTCAGGCGATCCACCCACCTTGGGCTCCCAAAGTGCTGGGATTACAGTCATGAGCCACCATGCCTGGCCATTTTCACTCTCTTGATACTGTCTTTTGATACACAGTTTTTAACTTTGATAAAATAAAATTATCTAATTTTCTTTTTTGCTTTTTCTTTGGTGTCTTATCTAAGAAGTCATTGCCAACTTCGAGATCGTGAACCTATACTCCAAAGTTCCCTTTTAAGAGTTTTATGATTGAAGTTCTTATATTTTGATGTTGATCCATTTTGAGTTAATTTTTGTATGTGAGGTAAGGGTCCAACTTCTGCTATTAGTTTCTGGTTTCACTCCACTATGGTGTAAGAAGATACTTTATAAGACTTTAGTCTTTTAAAATTTATTGTCATTTATTTTGCAGCCTAATGTATGGTTGATCTTGGAGAATACTCCATGAGCACTTTAGAAGAATGTGTACTCTGCTACAGTTGATGGAGTGTTCTGTAGGCATCTGTTTTGACTTTTTCTTTAATCCATTAGTTATTTAAGAGTGTGTTGTTTTACTTCCACATATTTATACATTTTCCAATTTTCCTTCTGTTATTGATTTTTAGTTCCATTATATTTTGGTTGGAGGATATACTTTGTGTGATTTCAGTCTTTTAAATTTTATTCAGACTTGTTCTGTCACTTAACATACCTTCCATCATGGAGACTGTTCCACGTGCATTTGACAATAATGTGTAGTCTGGTGTTGTTGAGACAAGTGTTCTATTTATGTCTGTTAGACCTAATTAATTTATAGTGTTCAAGTCTTCTATTTCCTTATCCATCTTCTGACTAGTACTCCTATCCATTATTGAAGTCTCCAACTATTATTATAGAACTGTGTATTTTCCCTTCAGTATGTCAATTTTTGCTTCACTTATTTTGGAGCTCTCTTGACTGGTGCACACATTTATAATTTTTACAACTTCTTGATGGGTTGGCCAACTTATGAATACATAAGATCCTTTTTGGCCTCTTTTAACAATTTCTGGTTTCAAGTTTATTTTGTCTGATATTAGTAATAGATACCCATCTCATTTTTGGTTACAATTTGCATGGAATATCTGTTTTCATCCTTTCACTTTCAATCTGTTTATCACTTTGTATTTAAGGTGAATCTCTTATACACAGCATATACTTGGATCACTTTTGTAAATCATTCTGTCAATGTTTAACAAACAGCTTTACTGAGAACTTTATTTTACACCATGCAATTCACCCATTGAAAGTGTATAATTAAATGGCTGTTATATTACATTATTAATTTTTTAAAATAATGATAAAATCTGTATATCATAAAATTTGTTATTTAACCAATTTTACATGTACAATTCAGTGGTTTAAAAATATTATTTTTTTGTGTGGGGGTAAAATTTATTATCAATGGTAATTGTCAGTTTCAACTAGCAGCAGTTATTGCTCCCAGGCTTTGTAAATGGGAGCTTTGTTAATGCTGTCTTTAAAATTCCTTCCTGTTTCTTAGCTGAGAGAGGAGGGCTGCACAACATAAAGGGTGAGGGGAGGAGCAAGCCAAAGGGAAGAGGCACTTGGCCTTAACTCAGAGAAGGGGAAAGACGGTCACTCTATTTTCTTTTGGTGGCAGTAAGAGCTTTATCAAGGTAATTATTTCCATCAGTTCTTGCACTGGGGAACCCAGGGCTCCAGGTCAGCAAG
Source organism: Callithrix jacchus (assembly GCF_049354715.1). NCBI lineage: Eukaryota > Metazoa > Chordata > Mammalia > Primates > Cebidae > Callithrix > Callithrix jacchus. The sequence continues at coordinate 131,228,460 of NC_133524.1, read as the reverse complement.
AGACAGGTCCTAAAAGACATTAAATTCTGGGAAGACAGCTGAGGAGGTAGGCCAGTCCCACAAGGGAGAGGACACTGCCTGTATGGATTGGATGGGGGCACACAAAATGATACTTCCATTCCCTAAACCTTGTAATCTGCAAATGTGATCTTACTTGATAAAAGGATCTTTGCAAATGTAATGAAATTAAGCATGGCAAAATTAGATTAACCTAGATTTCAGATGGGCCATACATCCAATGACAGTCCAGTCTCTAACAAGATAAAAACAGAGGGAGATTTGAGACAGGCATAAGGAGAAGGTCATGGGAAGACAGAGGCAGACACTGGAGTAATGCTGCCACAAGTAATGGAAGGCCTAGAGCTACCATGAGCTGGGAAAAGTAGGAAGGAGCCTCCCACTAGCACTCGTGAAGGGAACATGGCCCTGCCCACACCTTGAGTTTTTGCTTCTGACCTCTAGAACTGTGAGAAAATAAATTTCTGTTGTTTTAAGCCACTCAGTGTGTGTAAATTTGTTACTGCAGTCACAGGAAACTGATACACTGCCTTTCTTGGTGGCAGGTCCCAGGCCCTCAAAAGGTCACCCAAGGTCAAGGTCGGCTTCCTGATATGATTCCTGAGCTGCTGTAGAAGGCGCCATTGAGATAGGACTTCTGCATGGTTACCTGAGCTCAGACCACTCACCCTGGGAGGGCCAGGTCAGAAGGTGGTGACAAGAGGAAATGTGGTGGCAGGAGTGGCAGGGGCAGAGGGGAGGCAAGCAGCAGCCAGGGGTCCTGGGGCACCAGGGGCACCAGCAGGCTGAAGGGCAAGAGCTGTCATGGCAGTGGCTGTGGGGGCTATTATTTTTCAATAAAGATGGAGTCTCACTGCATTGCCCAGGCTGTCTCAACTCATGGCTTCAAGTGATCTTCCTGCCTTGGTCTCCCACAATGCTGGGATTAAAGATGTGAGCCACCACACTTGGCCTCTTTAAAAGGAATTCAAAAAAAGAAATTTAATTACATCCAAAATGTTATGCAACCATTACCACTACCTATTTCCAAACTTTTTCATCACTCAAATAGAAACTCTGTAACCATTCGGCAGTAACTTCACATTATCCCATCCCCAGAGCCCTAACTTAAAAGCTAAAAGTAACCTATGTGGTTATCTTGACTGGTACTTTATGTTTCTTCCTAAGATTTCTAAGTACTCTATTGTGTCCTTTCATTTCAGCCTGAAGAACTCTTTAGCACTTCTTGCAGGCACTACTAGTGGCAAACTCCTTCAAGTTTTGTTTATCTGAGAATGTCTTAATTTCTCCTTCATTTGTAAAGGTTAGTTTGACCATATATAGAATTCTTGGTTGACAGTTTTTTATTTTTTTCCTGGTAGCACTTTAAACATGGCCTTCTGGCTTTCATTGCTTCTAATGAGAAATTGGTTATTAATCTTAGCAAGGATCTTTTCTAACTGACAGGTCATTTCTCTCTCACTGCTTTCAGGATTCTTTGTCTTTGAATAGTTTGTCATAATGTTTTTCAGTGTGGATCTGTTTGAGTTTATCTCCCTTAGAATTCCTTGAGCTTGTTGCATGTGTAGATTCATGTCTATTATTAAATTTGTGAGTTTGGGGCCAATGTTTCTTTAAATATTCTTTATGCTACTTTCCCTCCTCTCTTGGGTATCCTATTGTGTACATATTTTTATGCTTGATGATGTCCCATAAGACTCTTAAGTTACATTAATTCTTCTTAATTCTCCTTTCTTTCTACTCCTCAGACTGGATAATCTCAATTGTCTTATCTTCAAGTTCACTGATTGTTTCTTTTGCCCAATCAAAACTGCCGTTGACCCCTCCTCCTGCCTTCCTCCCTTCTCCACTTCTCCCTCTCTCCTTCCCTCTTCCTTCCTCTCCCTCCTTCCCTTTTCCCTCATTCATCCCTTCTCCCTCCGTACCCCACTCCTGAAGAGCATGCTACATGGAAGATGGACTAATTACTTGCTCCAGTGGCAGATAAGCATGGTGTCACCCTAGCCCTGAGTGCCGGGAGCCACCTGGCCTGCATCCAGCATCCCTGATTGTCTCTTGTCCAGCCACGCACCTGCATCTGTGTGCCCTGACACATTGCACACTCAGCAGCCATGGGCCCTGAGCAGCCACCACCCTGATCATGCACTTACCCTCCTAGCAGCAGCACAATGAATGATTTTAGAATCAAGAATATGGACCACATAGCCCCTGTGGCTAACAGCTACAGAGGGACCCTCAGGCACCAGCCAGCCTCTGACACTTTTTATGGGTCTCTGTTTGCAGTTTTTCACCCTCTAAATAAAGAGCAAACACTGTAAGAAATGCCAACAGTCTTACATTCAATTTCTCATGACTTGCCAACTGTGTATTGCCCTTGTTAACTCTGTGTAGCAAGACTGTGATGAATTCAAGCTTTAAAAGCTACCTTCAGTGGCTTCAAAAAGGAGAAAGAGTGCCTTGGCATTCCAAAGAAACCCTGGCTGTGGAGTGAGCAGCAAGTATGCCAGTGGCTTCTCTGCACTACCAACAAGTTCAGTCTGGTGAACGTGAATCTCCAGAGGCTTAGCATGAGTGGCCAGGTGTTGTATAACCTTGGCAAGGAGTACTTCTGGAGCTTGCATTTGACTTTGTGGATGACATTTTCTGGGAACATCTGGACCAGATGACTGAAGAAAAACACAAAAAGACAAAAGATCAATATAAAGAAAATTCATGCCTCAACTCAGTTCCTCATTGTATTAAAAGCAATGCATTAGGTTTTGACATACAGCAGGTACCATATTGAATGCAGACACACAATTACCCCAAAGGCAGCCTCCCGGACAGCATGTGTCCAGCTTCTGCACCCAGCGCACTCAGCTCTGAACAGGAGTTTCAGATGTCCTCGAAGTCTCAGCTCAGTTCTGTCAGCCTCAACTATGCTCCATTAGTCAGGACTTTCTAGGCAACTTGAATTTGATCACCAACAATTATGGGAAGCCTAAAGACCAGAGATCCCCTGATAATGGTGCAGACATTTAAAGCTGTCTGTTTTTTTAACATTTAAATCACGAAGCAGACAGGTTTGAGAGCTCAGGCTCACAGCACCAGTCTTGGAACAACCAGTCATCCTTGCTGGATATGCAGCAGGTTCCCTTCTTCAAGAGCTTCAAAGACAACTGCAGCCAGTCTCTCTGCCTGAAAAAGTTGACCATGCCTTTCAAGGATTACATCCAAGAGAGTAGCAACCCAGGGCAGCAAGGCAAACCAGTTACACTTGTGGCTGTGCTGTCCAGCTTCACAGAAAGTGGACCTATTCACCTGTGGCAGTTTCTTCTGAAATTTTTGTCAGAGAAATCTTGCCAGTCATTTCTTCAGCTGGAATAGGGACAGTGGGAGTTTAAGCTTGCCAACCCTGACAAGGTGGCCTGTCAGTGGGGAATCAGGAAAAATAGGCCCAAGATGAACTACAAGAAGCTGAGCCTGGGTTTACACTACTATTATGACAAGAACATCATCCATAAGCTGTTGGGAAAATGCTATATGTGCTGCTTTTTATGTGACCTCCAGAACTTGCTGGGGTTCACACTTGAGGAACTGTACACCATTCTGAGCTTCCAGCCCAACACAGAGGTCTGAGGTCTCTGGAATCACCATGAATCAGCCCCAGGCCCGTGAACTGAGTGGGAAGCCCATCCTGACCAACTACTCCAAGCACCCATGATTGAATATGTCCAGGAATGGCTCTAAGAAGCAGTGGCTTTACTACATCTAAAAACCATACTTCTTGACTAGGCTTTCTCTCGTGTGACAAAGAAGGCACACCTAATACTACTCACAGTGCTTTTAAGTAAAAATGGTTGAGAAACAGGCACTCGGTAGCCATACTGGCTCCTAGCAGGCTATGGGAAGGGATGGTGCTGGCTGTTTGAGATTCTCAAAGGAGCGAGCATATCATGGACGCACACAAATTATTTTTTCATTTTCTTTCGTGTTTTGCAACCAAGAAGAGAAAATGCAAAAACTGCCTCTTTGTTTGAGAGGGATAGGAAGGTGGAAAGTAAACAGCCATGCCGTTTAAGAAGTCAGTTTGTTTATATTATTATTTGAGACAGGGTCTTGCTCTGTTGCCCAGGCTGGAATGCAGTGGTGTGATCACAGTTCACTGCAGCCTCCGCCTCCTGGGCTGAAGCAGTCCTCCCACCTCGGCCTCCTGAGTAGCTAGGTCCACAGGTGCGTGCAATCATGTCCAGCTAATTAAAATAATATATTTTGGAGAGATAGGGTCTCATCATGTTGCCCAAGCTGGTATTGAACTCCTGGGCTCAAGTGATCCTCCAACCTTGACCTTCCAAAGTGCTGGGATTACAGATGTGGGCCACTGCACGTGGCATCAAATTTCTTTTTTACTCAGCCATTCCAAGGATGGGTTGAAATGCTACAAAGCTCTCCTACCATGTTTCAATGACTTTTCTCCTAATTCAGCATTGGCTTGACTGCTGTAAACCTTTTACTATATTTTAGAGTTCCAATAAACTTGATTCTGACAGCTTTCCCCCCACTGCTTTCCATGTTTCTTGAAAGTGACCACCCCCACTACTCTGCCATTTTCACTAACATCACTCAATTCTGTGATATTTTGAACTTTAAATCCTATGTTAACATCTTTTTTTTTCTGTTTTTGCCAGCCCTGAGGAAGGCCCCTGCTGGCCAAGGAGGTGCCAACTCAGCTGAGAGGGGTTTGCGGGGCTGAGGCTGCCCCACAAACAGTAGAGTTACTACTATTCTTGCTGCTATTATTGAATCAATGGGTAGATGGGGGTTCCTCTCCTGGAGTCCCCGGGGACTTGGAAGTGTTTCTCGGGGATCCCTTCTCCGCACTATGAAATTTTGACTGACAGCTCTTCTGTCTTCCCGAGCAACTCCAACATCTCTTACCTACAGCTGCAGCTGGGGAAGGAGTGTATGTGTCTGTGTGTGTGTGTGTGTGCGCGCGCGCGTGCACATGTGCGCACGTGCACGCTTGCTCTAGAACATGGAAATCACATTTCCCTGTGTCAATATATCCTCCAGATGATGTCTGTCACTCACACCTACTCCAGACGTACCCCACCTCTAAGCTGTTGCTCCTGGTGTTCTCCACCTGGAACCTGCTCCCATCTCTGCCCAGCTAAGTGATTCAGGGTGCAGCTTCCACTCCCCCGTCACCAGGGAGTCCTCCTGCATTTTTCAGCCCAGTGATGTCAATGGCTGGCACACTGCGGGAGGAGGGAAGGAAACTGGGCTCAACCTACAGCCTATGTTAACATCTTAATTCAACAGCATACACTTTTTTCTGAAATAAAAAATTACAAGAAACGTGTAACTAGAAATTTATCCAGCATTAATGAACTTGTAAAAATCAATAAAATGATTTATTTTATATATGCAAAGTCAAAATCTCTTTGTACACTTTAATTTTTGCAAATTCATACAAACATAGCAATATTGCTCCATATAAACTTTTATATAAACATTAAAGGAAACATATACATTTATTTGTTCTTCTTGTGCTTCCGAAGCATAGAATGTATAAGTCCATCTGAAGACTTTTTATCATCACATGCAAGAACAAATGTCAGAGGTTGGGGGCAGCCTCAAGTGCACTTTGTAATGTCTCTAGACGAAAGAGAAGAGAGTTGGAGGTAGATTGTTTGGTGACTCTCCCTGTCCCTTCCCACAGGGAAATAAGTTACCCAAATAGCAGCTTCTTACTTCTTTGATTCAAACTATCCTGAATATTGCATGATTTAAAAGGCACAATTAGGAATTGTTGAAAACTTTGTTCAGCACACATAAGATTGCCATTTCTTTTCTGTACACCTGTTCTTTCTGAAGGACACAGTAAGAGCACCAAGCCGTGTTCCACTTGGAGGTGGCCCCTAGACACTCTAAGAATGCCCAGAATGGCAAAGTTCAAACGAGTAACCTCTCGTTACCTGTGGCAGGGGCACTGGTGTTTACGAATTTAGCCTGCTGAATTAATAATGTCACCTTCCTCAATTGAGGAAAACAAAACAAAACAATTCATACTTTAAAAAATTAAGGCAAAAACCCAGCTTTCACTGACAGATAATCATAAAATACAAAAACCCCATCACTTTTTCTTAGCATCTTGAAGGCAATTCCCTTGACTCAAACATTCCAGGAGGCTTCAACAATATCACGTTCCATCCTACAGCATAGAAAACTTGTCATTTTTTCTCATTGGTCTTTGCACTAACATGATGATCTGCTATTGGTGTGATTAATGTTGTTGAGAAGGTGGTGGGAATCTATTTTTTCTAGTACCTTCTCAAGGTACTGAATTAGGACTCGTCTTTTAAACCTGAAAATAAAGAGAAATTTTACTAACCAAAAGATACTTAAAGTATGCATGACATTCAAGGCACTGTGTTGGATACAAAGTGCAGCTTACAATCTACATGGAAATATAAATATTATCCTCGTGGAAAGATATGGTTTAGTGTAAGTACCAATATTAGCCATTGAGGGCCCAAGCCAACCTCAGACTATGATAAAACTAGAAGGATGAATGAGTTGAGTTCAGATAATATAAATCCAAATACTTTTGGAGACAGCCTTAACTATGAGTGAGGACCAGAAACGCAAGTCAAAGCCTATTCCTCTCTTTGTCCTGCATTGGGCCCTATTGCTCTAAGAACAAAAACAAAAAACTAAGAGTTCCTGTTTATACCCACCTTGCGGCTTCCTTGATGGTAAATTCAACGAACTGTTTCTTCATCTCCAGAGGTCCTTGCACTTCTTCAAGCAAAATGAAAATTCTTTCATATTCTAAAGAAATAAAAAAAATCAGTATTTTTATAAAGATGAATGAGAAATAAACTTTAATTGTTGTACATCCTTAGAAATTGTTCTTTGTGAGTGGAAAGTTAGATGTAGTTTGCATTTTAAACATTTAGATCAAAATATCTACATGCATTTACTAGGGAAACTCATGTTATCACTAACATATGTAGCAGGCTGAATAGTAGCTGCCTAAAATTGTCCCCATTTTAATCCCTGGAACCTGTGATTATGTTAACCTTATACAGCAAAATAGACTTTACTTTGCTGGTGCAATAAAGGATCCTGAGATGGGGAGATTATCCAAGTTTATGCATGTGGGCCCAATGTAAGCACAGGTGTCCTTATAAAATGAAACAGTAGAGGTAAGGTCAGAGAGAAAACATGTAAAGACAGGAGCACAGGTCAGAGAGGAGAAAAAGTGCTAAGGCTGTTTTCATGAAGATGGAGGAAGGGGCCATGGGCCAAGGAATGCAGATGGCCCTTAGAAGCTCAAAAAGGCAAAGAAAGAAATTATCTCTAGAGCTAGCAGAAGGAATGCTGGGCTGCCAACACTATTTTGGCCCAGCAAGAGCAATTTCTAAATTCTAACTTTCAGAACTGTAAGATAATAAATTTGTATTGTTTTAAGCTAGGAAACTTTTGATAACTTGTTATGGCAGCGAAAGGAAACCATTGCAACAAATAAGGGGGGAAAAAAGACAAAAAAGTATACTGCATCTTTTTTAGTTAAAACAAGAGGAATTGACTTAAATTATGTGAAAACCCAGCATTGCCCCCAATGCACCTCAAGGGGTAGCTTGAATCTACAGTGAATCATAGAATGAGAGGGACCTCCTGGTGTATTGTTGATAGATGTTCTTTCACCACTTACTTCGTCCAAACTTTCGAACTTCTTTCATTAATTGATGTTTTATATCAGCATTGATTCCTTGTGCCATAGCAGGGGTGATTTGCAATGTATCTGGCATAGTTTCCAATGTAGATGCTTCTGTCTCTTTTTGGTCATCTACACATAGATTGCAGTTTTTGGCTCCTCCTACAAATGTGTTACTACCAGGTTTTTGAATCAGCCCATCTTTGCTGAGATTCGTGAAGTTGTCAGAAAGAGAATCCAATTGGTTGGGTGGCATACCATCTCCTGTCATATTTATAAGCTCTGATGGAGCAGATTTTGACAGTAAGCCATCAGGTGGGGTCTGACCATTTGACATCTTCTCCTCATGGCCATCATGAATGATGGTAGCATCTGGAAACCAAATGAAGAGTTTGAGCTGTGAAGTAAGTTTATTATGTTAACCTCACAGGTACATCCCTCTGATGCTCAATTTCCAGTGAATTGTCTCATAAAGCAGGAGGATATACATGGTGGCGACCTGAGACCCCTCAAATTGAGGCCAGGACACATAATACAGTAAAACTGTCTCTTATTTTCTGGCCCTATGAATACATATGGAAATCAAATAAGACAGTAAAACTCTAAACACATATTCACAGGTCCCTGGTACTCATAGGTTAGTGTCAGCTTGTTATGCTCTACTAGTTGAAAACAGCAAGTCTCAGTTGACATCATGACTTCTCAAATTCACATACAACCCACCATGCTTTACTGAGCTGGAAGCCAGACAACTTGGATACACCTCAACCTGTGTCCTCTCTACATCAAATATATTCTGAGAAAATGGAGGTGGGCACTGCTGCTGAAAGTTCTATATGCACTCCATCTTCAAAAATCCCTTTTAGTGCATTATCTTCCTCAGCCTTCTTTTCTGTGTCAGAAAAGTGACTTTCCTTTCACTACTGACACCTTTTTCATTTATTCATCATCTGTGGCAGGCAACATGCCGGGAGCTGGGGATCAGCAGTAAACAGCCCAGAGAGCAACCTTCCCTGCCCCTGAGGAGGTCAATCCTCATGGGACAGTCAGACAGTACATGCACAATGAGCAAATGAAACAAGCAGCATTGGGCTGGTGTTGGAGAAGCAGTCCACAGGCCTGTGGGAGACAGCAGCAGAGGGAGCCCCAGGGGCTCTGGCTGGTCGGGCAGGGTCTTCTGAAGAGGTGCCCTTGGGCAGGACTTAGAGGAAGAAGCAGAGTCTCCCGTGCAGAGGCAGAGTGAGAATTCCAGGCTGTGGTGAGGCCAAGGGTAGGGACTGGAGTGGGGATGGACCACACAGTTCAGGATGGCACAGAAGCAGAGAGAGCCAGGAGATGAATGGGACTCGTATTAGAAGGTGACAGAGGCCAGCCAGTGCAGTCTTGCAGACCAAAGTGGGTTCAGGGTCCCTTCTGAGTGCTTAGGAGAGTTGAGGATGGGTTTTCAAAAGTGACATGGCATAATGTAATATACATGCTGACATAATTATCAGACCACAGGGTTAGAGAGTATGTGATAGATGGGGGCAAGATAAGAAACATGAAGCTGGGATAAGAAGGTATTATCGTAGCGTGGTGAGAGGTCACAGCAGTGTGCACTGGAAGGATAGAGATAAATAGTGGGATTTAGGAATTATGCTGAACATCAAGTTTCCTGGACTCGTGAAAGGGATCAAAGTGAGGGAAGAATAAGAGAAAAATCATAATGACTCTACGGTTTGTCACTTGAACCACTAGGTAAACAGTGCTGGGGTGTGGCAGGAGCCAGGGAGCAACTGCCCTCCAGAGCATTCTTCCTGACTCTGGTTCAATGTCTTCAGGTTGATAGCTTGACATTGATAAATATTAGCATTATTTGCATGAAGGAAATCTGAAAACACTACAATCTAGAGCTTCTCCAACCTCCTCAACCCTGACAGACGTTAAAGCTTTACCAGCACATATCTGGATGGTGTTATTATCTGCAATGTGGAAGGCTGCACGTGGAGCTGTTTTGGAGAAGGGCAAGTTCAAGAGTTCAGCTGAAACTCATGGAACCTACTGAGTTTTATTTGTCTATTAGACACCTAAGTGGAGATGCATGTCCACAATTAAATCTGAGTCTGAAGTTGAGAAGCAAGTTATAGTCTAGAGGTATAAATATCGGAGCTGTTAAAATATAAATCAAATTTAGAACCCCAAGACTCCACGGGGTCACCTAGGAAGAGAGAGCAGTCAAGAACAGGAGAGGTCTCAGAATTGAGCTTTGAGGCCCTATGATATTTAGAGGTGGAAAGAAAAGACAAAACCAGAAAAAGAGGATGAAAGAGACTTGCTATTAGAGGGAAAAGAAAGCTATGAGCTTATGGTGTCTGAGAACCCAACATACCCATGGGAGGATGGAGCGAACAACTGTGTCAAATGCTGCGGAGAAGGAATGGCAATGTGCTGCAGACACTAGTGACCTTGATGAGAATGTTTCAGTGGGGCTGAGGATGCAGATACCAGACTGCACTGGGTTAGAGCGTGAATAGGAGTTGAGAACACATAGAGCAAGTGCAGATTCACTCTTGCCGAGTTCACTTGCTCCTACTGCCAGGGAAACCTGGTTTATCCTCCTCATTCTTGCAGCTAGTCCAAAAGGTTGCAGCAAACATGCTCACCTCTCTTCATTTCTCCATTAATTATTGTGGTATTTACTTGCTAAGCAATGTATTCATTACTGTTAATTACTATGTGTTTATTACTATATAATTATAAAGTTTTTCACTTCACGAAGAATGAGATCCTTGAAACAGGGTCTCTGCTCCTTGTGGGGTTTATTGTACCTACCACATAGATGATTTAGTAATGGCTTATTTAATTAACACAAACTGAACACAAAGGAAGGAATACAAAACAGGAAATAAAATTATTTAGCGTCTTAGTCCTCTAGGAGCCATAAGGAAATCACAACCACTACTCTATACCTGTATGTACAAGGGTGGGTTTTATGAGGTTTGGATAAGATGGGAACCACAAGGCTGAGGGTGGTCCCTTTCCGCCCATATGGTTAGTTACAGTAGGTGGTGTTTGTGGTTTCCTCAACAGCAGGGACATACTCCGCCTTCTCTTAGATGACATAGGACTGTTGGGTTCTCCTGGACGTTTCACTTTGTTTTGTGGCCCTGCTACAAACTCATCTGCTTCATCAATCATCATTCCCTAAAAAACACATCAACGAACGGATTTAATTAAAGACCAAAATTCAACTGTTATAAAACTGCAAGCGCTCTTAATATGCATACATAATCGATCTTGCATTACGTCACTCATATGTCTTCTTTCCTCTCATTTTTTAAAACCCCATGCCAGATTAACTAACACCAATCTTAATCATGTGCCAAAGATCTACCTTGCCCCACCTCAACTTCGTTCTTAGAAAGATGCAAATCAATTTTAATACAATGTAAATGGAACAAGAGGAAACTAACATATAAGATGTTGTCCCAAGCAAAGCATCCTACAATAATGATTAATCAGAAAGCTGTCCTATAAGCAGCATTATTCAACCAAAATGAGAGAAGTACAAACCATTTTTCATCAACCCTTCATTAGAGAAATAATTTCCTTTTTTTTGTGCTTTAAACTAATCATTAAACGACATTAAACACCACTGTACAGAATGCTACATGTAGATGTTGAAAGGCAGGCAGGTGGAAAATGTAACTCCCCAATCTGCAACCTTACAGGGATTCAAATATGCCCCCTTGATGTTGGGCAGGCAGTGAGGAGGCTTTTCACTCTCGGGGGTGGATAAAAGATGAGAGGCAGCAGTACAGAAGCTTAACCAAGAGCTGTTCTTGTCCAAGAATAATACAAGAATATTTGCCCTCATTATTTGAATAAAATTGTAATAAATGACTTTTCCAAAGGATTTTTTACTCATAAACAATACAAAAATGGGAAAACATTTTCACTGAGAATTTACTACATCTCCTGTTCATGTTGCAAACAGCATATATGTACTCATTTAATATTATGCGGAGTTCTATTAGGTGTAATTTTTTTTTTTGAGATGGAGTCTTGCTCTGTCACCCAGGCTTGAGTGCTGTGGCATGATCTTAGTTCACTGCAATCTCTGCCTCCTGGGTGCAAGTGATTTTCCTGCCTAAACCTCCAGAACAGCTGGGATTACAGGCACCGACCACCATGCCTGGCCTCAAGTGACTTGTCTACCTTGGTTTCCCAAAGTGCTGGGATTACAGGTGTGAGCCACCATGTCTGGCCTAGTTAGGTGTAATTATTGTTCCCAGTGCTACAAAATGAGGAAAGCAAAGCATAGAAAGATAAAATGAGGATTGAGGTGAGGTGGAATACCTTTGAACCTAGTCTTGTCACAAAAGATATTGTGTGGTCTGAGCCTTAATACCAATGGTCTCCCCTCCACGAGTACCACTATAATCCCATTTGTTTTCATGCTTAAATGGGCATGTCAGTGTATCTCTCTCTCTCACACACCCCCCACCCACACCTCACATTTAGATCTTTAGCAGGACCATTCAAATAAAATAACATCACTTAGTACTTCATATTTCAAGGGACACATTCATCATTTTCTAGATGAAGCACTACAAATACGAATCATGGACACAGGCAATAAACTGATTTCAATATTAAAGAATTAGTGTGTGATGGAATGAATATAGACTCTGGAGTGAGAAAGACGTGGATTAAAATCCCTGCTCTTACGGGATATGTCACAGGTAAGGGGTTTGACCACTGTGGCCCTTGATTTCTCCCTTTTAAAGGGCAAACAGTTAACATTCATCTTACAGAGAGTTGTGAGCATTAAATGAGATTATTTAAAACAGCAGCTCCTAGTATATACCCAATACATGGCAGCTCTGACTTTATTCAACCAAGACAGTCTTGCATCAGGAGGCTCCCACTAAGAATCTTGGTGTCATATTTTATTGTTTAAACAAACAAATGGAGAACCTCTGATCTGTATTTATCTTGCCAAAAAGAAAAGAATTCTATAGCAAGAATATCCCAACTTAGGCAGACATAGGCATAGGTATCCTACCTTCTTATCCTGTTTAAATGGATTGCCAAAAGTATGCAATCTTTTGGGTTGGTCTGGATCAATCTCTCGTAGTGGAGAAGCCAACGTCTTCAGATATTCCTGATAGTTACCCATTTGTGCAACTGGAACACTATGAAGGGAATCTGCAAAGTCACAGGAAAAGGCATTGATGCTTGTAGCTGAAGTGTATGGTCCTTTTGAGAAGTCATGATAATACAGTGTGTGTCTTGGCATCAAATAGTGTTTAAAGTCTCGAATCTAGCATTCTGGGATCTAGAAGCACCTCTCTTCATCTCAATCATACCTTAGCCTACCATTACTACTGCCTACAGGCTCACATCGCTGGATCAGAACAACTCCCTTACCTTCAAACCAGGTTTGAGAATGGGCTGACCTCCCTTACACCACCATCCCAATTTAAATCACCACATATCTTTTGCATTTCAAGGAGTCTAGGTTCTACAGCATTCTCTGATCATCCAGAAAATCTTGGTTAGTGGGTATTAATCACTGAGAATTTGATTAAATCTGTAGGTTATCTTCCTAGAAAAGCCCTTTTACACACAAAACTTAGTGTATAATTTCAGGGGATTGGCCAGGATAAGATTTACTCATTTTAGTGAACAGAAGACCCTGTTTAAAATTAACATAATGGAGTAAATGGGAATTTGTAAATAGTCACAATTATCCTGGACAGCATTAGGTTGATTACTTTCATGCAAATGAGGTATTCTCTACTGAATTTATCACAGTAATCTGGGTGGCATAGTGTTTGGGTGTGCAGATTGAGAAATATGACAGACCTAGGTTCTGCCACTTTCCAACCAGCTAAACTTGGGCAAACTACTAAAATGCTCACTTTCAGTTTCCATGTCCATCAAGTGAGCATAAAAACAGTATCTATGGCCAGGCATGGTGGCTCACGCCTCTAATCCCAGCACTTTGGGAGGCCGAGGTGGGTAGATCATTAGGTCAAGACATTGAGACCATCCTGGCCAACATGACAAAACCATCTCTACTAAAGATACAAAAATTAGCTGGGTGTGGTGGCGCACACCTGTAGTCCCAGCTACTGGGGAGGCTGAGGCAGGAGAATCACTTGAACCTGGGAGGCAGAGGTTGCAGTGAGCCGAGATTGCACCACTGCACTCCAGCCTGGGCAACAGAACAAGACTCTGTCTCAGAACACAACAACAAAACAGTATCTTTTCCTGAGGTTGTTTGAAGCTTTCGATAGCTAAAGCATGGCAAGTGTAGTGTACGTGCTGATTAAGCACACTTGCCCTTAAACTTGAAAAAAAAAAAAAAAAAACCTGTGCCTGTTAAATAGACATAGGGATTCAGTGAAAATGGGCATTTTAAACATTAAAATCCTATAAAATAACCTACTCATTATGCAATAAAAACCTTCCTGTAAGTCACGCCTACCATTTTCCTAAAAAAAAAAAAAAAAAAAAAAAAAAAAAAGCATTTCACAGTTCTTCTACCTTCATCTTGTCCAACAATAAACTTGTGAGTTTTCAGCAGATTGGATCTCATTCTTGTCAGCTGGTCTAAAAGACCTCTACGGGGAATATCATAAGCATTTCTATATGTCTGAGGTTTCAAATCCTATTTGAAATGAAAGAAATAATTTCAGTTATTCTTGAGGCTTTTAATATAGAAATATAATAGTTATCCCTCTTAAAATGCTATTGAAGAGTGTTATGTCAATACAACTGACCACAGTGGAATTTTCCCAGTGGCAGAATTCCACTTGCTAGCGTTGTTCTGCGTTCTAACACATCTACAGGGTATTAAAGCCACTGGGACTATCCGTTTTCAAGTATTGTCATTTAAAACCCCAAATCCCGAGATCGATACCTGTGGCCACCTTGCAGGACCACTGCTGGTACTCTAGATGTATTCTTCTGGCAGCCATGGAGGGGAGGTAAGCTGCTGGGATCTCCCTTTAGGAAAGCCATGGCTGATCCTGCAAGGAGTGCAGTTAGCAGAGAGCTTCCCGCTGCCGTGGTGCCATAGGGATCCGCTGCAGCACTGAGCTGAGGCCATGCCCTTCCCAGGCTGCCCAGGGCCAGTGGCAGAGAATGGCAGGATGTTAGGTCAGCTCTGCCCAGCGTGGCCATACTCTATGGGAAATCTTGGTGCCAGAGGTCCCCCTTGGGCTGGCTAAGACTTTCTCCAGGCTACACCAGTGTCTGAGCTTCTTCACACCCAGTCCTCTTTCATTCCTCCCTCCTCTCACAGGTGCTAGGTCAGCTTTGTGGCCTGGAGGTTCTCCCTGCCTACCCCAGCTCCCTTGCCCCTTTATCTTTCATGGGCATTACCCCCAAAACATTATTTGTCCATGTAATTCCATATCGATATCTGCTGACAATTCCTAAACTGGTCCATTAACTACTAACTTCAAAATAGGATTGTCCATTATTTCAAAACTAAAAGAATATGAAAGACAAACGTATCAGACAAGTTCAAATACAAATTATTGATGTTTGTTCAAGCAAATACAAACAATTTACCTTGTTTAAGAGCCCAACTTGGAAGCCAGCAAATTCTTTGGTATTCAATTCTGTCAGTCTAAGCGCAGTTTCCCCCGTGATTTCTTTCAATAGTTTTCTAAAATTTTTATTGTGAGTCAAGGACATGCCACCTCCAGAATGATTTTTCACTTTAATTCCAGTTTCCTGGGGAGGTTTCTTCCCCACTGATGCTAGTATTCGTTCTGACTCTAGTTTGGTCTAAAATTAAAGTACATAGTATGTTATAAAAACATCTATATTACCACTGTCATTTTTACTACTTAAGAAAGATAATATACTTTCAGAACCCCACAGAAAAATTTTCAGTTACAAATCACAGAAAAATAGATAATTAAACATTTTCCTGTGCTTCTCTGCACTACCACAGCAAACAGATAGGGGGCTGGAAAGACAAAAAAAAAAAATATGTTTTTTGTCTTCTCTTTGTCTAGTGTCAAAATTATAATTACATCATGGAGAGAATAAAAACCATGAATAAGAATTTCATTCATAGACATTTGAAAGCAAATTTTGGTACTATAACATCTAGTCTAAGTGAACAGGTTCATTTCAGACCCAGACATAAATAAAGGTTTAAGACTCTGTATTTCTACATGTAAACTAGTGCTACAATTCAGATCATATTGATTGGAATTATATCTGGAAAAATTAATCTGTTTATCTCTAATATTGGACTATCCAAAAAGGTCTTAGATGATGTTTAATTTAACAGATATTACCAAGTAAATAATTTATGAAAAGCCTCTTAATAGGCATTATACCATACTGATTAAATTGAATGTATTATAGCACTATATATTTGGCATATTTTGTGTTTTACATACATCTGAAATGGTTCAAGAAACACTGATGACCTAGTTATTAAATTAGTAATTTGAGCTATTATAAATTAGCTATGATCTTCTCTTTCTGTAAAAGATGGAATTCTACCACTGTTCTGTAAACCCAAAATAATTTTGGATTTCTTGTGGTTTGGTCAGAGATATTTATTAATTTTCCCTAATTATTGGAATTAAGTCTATTTTATTATTTCTAAAAAATTCTTAAGACATGAAATATGAGATAAGAGCAAATTAAGGGTCTGTTTCCTTAAATGTTCTTAAAAGTTCATTCATAAAATGCTACACGTGCCCCAAAAGGTCCCAGAACTTGCATTAATTAAGACCTCTGTGCACTATTCTTCTTTGTGGCATACCTTGCTGATACAGCCTTAAAGGCTTAGGTAAACATCAAATTAAAAAAAATCGATAGATCAATAGATAGATAAATAAATAAATAAATAACTGAACCAAAACATTTACAACAACAACGAAAAATCTATTAGCAGAGAGGAAAGGGGGTTAGGGGGACACTTGGTAGATTAGAAATCTGGGGTTGCCTTTACTTTCTTTCACACTTATAAGCACACTGGACTGGTAGGAGCTGGTAAGCTCCGGACCATACTTAAGGTGTTGTCAGTTCTTAGAAAGGTGTGTCAGCATCCCAATAGTGGAGCCACTTTGGTTCTTTAGTGAAATCTGATGTTATGCTCACTACTCTCCATTTTCTAAAGGCCAAACTTCCAAACTCATCCACCTTGAAGCATTATCACCACTGCAAATGCTACTACTGTCCCTACCTGGGAATACCTTTGCACATAAGATAAGTAAAACTGCTGCATTAATTTGTCATATAACATAACACATTCATATGGTAGTAAAGCACTAACTCAGTAGTTCTCAAATATTTCCATCCTACAAGAATGGGCTAAGTAGAGGTGAGAAGTATGATAAGGAACGGTGAGTGGAGGATGAGGTACTAATAGAGAGGGGCAGGCAAGGGACAAGGTGAATAATGGCAAATGAGGAACAAGTGGAGGGTGAGAAGAGGGGAAACTGAGCTCCACTCTTCAGGTCCCCTTGGGGTCTATCACCCTCCAGTGTGAGGAAC
Organism: Callithrix jacchus; assembly: GCF_049354715.1. Classification (NCBI taxonomy): domain Eukaryota; kingdom Metazoa; phylum Chordata; class Mammalia; order Primates; family Cebidae; genus Callithrix; species Callithrix jacchus. The sequence continues at coordinate 131,211,224 of NC_133524.1, read as the reverse complement.
ACTGGTCTCATCTCCCCACTCTCCAGGGAAAAGCATATAGCTATTTATCCAAGGGCTAGCATGTGAGTATAAGTCCTTCACATTAATGACTCGCTAAATGACTTGCCTGAAAACTTATCTTAGGCAAGTCATTTAACACATCATGCCTCAGTGTGCTGACCTAAACAGGAGGGATGCTCTGGCCCAGAGTGATCTGAGGAGGAACTAGGTTGGAGATAGACAAAATGCGACCCATGAGAGAAGTCTATTAAGCCTCTGCCCCATATCAACCAGCTTGTGGGTAGGACAAACTGGCAGGCAAAAGGAGAAATGGCACAGCATCAAATGATACTGACAGACCCTTAACTGTAGCTTAATGGTGAAGCTAGAAGCCATAGAGAATCACATTATTACTAATCCATAAAGTGTAGAGATATATACACATTTAATTGGAAAAATTACAGTTACACTAAAGAATAAGGAAATGCACTTCTGAGGGCAAAGGATTTTTGTTTGTTTGTTTTTACCAATACTACCTGTTGGCTGAGTTTTTTAAGGTAAGAGATAACACTGTAACTAAGTCCACAATCTAAATTATCTGATATCAGATTTGGAGCTCCCATCATCCTTAGTGCTTTCTTTAATGGCTATAAGGAAACAAAATACACAACAGTAAGAATAGAATAAATCTTAAAATACTCAAAGTTCAGTTATAAGGGGCAAGGGGACATGATTCATTTCTTAGAAGTCAAGGTGCTGCACATAAAACCAAACATGGAACATTAAAAAGTGGCAATGAAAATAGCAGAGAAGTAAGGAGCCGAAAGTAAAAAAATCAGAAGAGAGTGGGATAAGAAGAGCAAGTAACAGCAAATTCAAACAAGTATTGCTTTCAGTCTTATTTCCCAAATCATCAAATCATTTCACATTGCATTGTACTGTTTGCCCCATTCCTGCCATGGTAAATAGTAACACACCCCAACTTCTCCTCCCAGTGAAACCAACGGTACCATTTAAGACTCTGCCTTTTCACCTCTAGAAACTTGGCTTAAAATTTACCACATCAACCTCTGAAATGATTTTGGTAATCTTAATTTAGATTATATTACCAGTCAAAATCATGAATACTTCACATTATAAAAACCAAAATGAGGCCAAATCATTTCTTAATCTTTTTGGATTCTGCCTCCCACCACTAGTGCCCCAACTTCATGCTGTGTCTAGGACACATTTAAGAGGCAATAGGCAACTGTAACGTCTTCAGATTTTCTTTTTCCAGAGGGAAACCCCATACTGAGAATTTCTAGAGTTAAAAAGGGAAGTTGATCTAATATATAAATATAGATCTTATTCTTAAATTCCAATATTACAATTTCATAAGGTTGCTTTTCATAAGAGAAACATAGATGTCTTTTATAAAAACAACCATGGCAGTTAAAGGAATAAAATAGAGAAAACAGTTTTCTTTTGTGCCGCCATGACATCTCCAAACTCTTACACATGATTTGAGAAGGCAGTGACGACACAAATATCTGTAAAATAAAAAGATAACTCTCTTATTGCAAAAGTAAAGCTTTTGATCATGACAAGAATCATCACTGATACAGTTAATACATATATACACACAAATACATACTAATAGGTAGTATGGAGGCAGAGTTTTTAAGTAGCTGTCAAAAGCCTGTCGCCACTTCAGAATTGGCTTAAGCTTGTGAACTTTAAACAAGTCATCTGTAAATAGAAAAATAAAATATTACATTACTATAGTCCTGAGTTCTAAGGATCTAATCAAGCAACCCATATCTAGAAACTTCAACTTTTAATGTAGATAAAAATTTCACTGGTGTTTATTTGATTATCTTTTTTTAGTGGTTGTATTATTTACCAAAATTATATACAGTATTTTTTCTAGAAAATGAAATAAATACTCAGTTTACATATTCCTCTTCCATTCACAATGCTACATAAAATACAAAATAGAAACAATGATATTGATCCACTTGAAATATTTTCCCAACCTCTTACATATTAGTAACTCTAGTAATTTTTGCCTCAGGGGCAATCCATCGTCACTGGTTGATGGAATAACATGTATTTCTTTATTTCATTTAAACATAGAGGGTGTTACACATTTTGCTGAAAGGTCCAGGTAAAAGACTTTACAAAGTATCTAAGAAGAAAAGCTAAGCTTATAATTTCTAGGCAGTGATGAGCAACCTCTAAAACTGTATTTTGGATCAGGCACAGGGGCTTACACCTGTAATTCTCACACTTTGGGAGGCTCAGGCAGATGGATCACATGAGCCCAGAAATTTGAGACCAGGCTGAGCAACACAGTAAGACCCCTGTCTCTATAAAAAATAAACAAATTTAGCCAGGTATGATGGCATATGCCTGTAGCTGGGGAAGCTGAGGCAGGAGGATTGTTTGAGCCTGGGAGGTTCAGGCTGCAGTGAGCGGTGATCATACCACTGCAGTCCAGCCTGGGTAACAGAGCATGAGCCTGTCTCAAAAAACATAGTAAAATTAAATAAAATATTAACATTTGGATTCTCTTTAATCAGTTTATGCTTTGTTTAGCCATATTTCACTGCCTCTTCATTTTTTTTTTAATTTCCATGATCACACATTTTGAGCCAAACTTTAGGTCACTCACTGACCTAAAGTCATCAGGTGATAGTAACAGCACTAGCAGAAGTACAGATGTTAGGTTGATGTTTGAAATTCTGTACAACTAAACATGTTTCTTGAATACCATGTACTAAAAATATTTGAACTAAAGATATTTACCTAAAATAGACATCCTCTATCTTTTCACACTTAAATGTAATTATTTTAATAATCTAAATACATTTATATATACTGCATGAAAACTTCCTTCACATCTCATTACTTCCTTCCAAATGTAAGAAAAAAATATTTTTTCTAATATAAAAAATTAAAAATAGGAGTTCCCCAGACATCAACATGAATCTGCCACACATACTATAGGTACAAAAGACACTATAAATTCATCCTTTATTTTGTGTCTTAAGGTTTTATTAGAAAAAAAATTTTTTCTTACAGAGACAAAAACCATCCTTATCCCATATACATAATTTCTTTACAAATAGGGCTATTCTTTGAAATTCTGAATTACTTTAGTTAAGAAAAGCGACTACCTATTTCCTTCCTTTTACTGCTATAATAAATTATTCACTCCTGCTGAAACAAATTTAAATGAATTTACAGAGCCATAAAATGTAGGTCTTTTGTTAAAGATCTAAAGGTATTTTTGGTTCATTGCAGCAAGTGGGGCTTTTAAAGACCATTCATATTTTGACAGAAAGGAATGAGAAACCATGGATATATCCTGTTATACCATGTCTTTATGTGGAGTCTGTTGGGAATTAGTCAGATTTTGGAAACTAACGAAGAAACGTAGATACTGAAAAAACTTTTAGATATAAATAGATAATCGAGTGAATAATACTCTTTGTATTTCTAACAAGGCCAAGTGCAATGATTCCACCAAGGAGCTCCTTTAGGCTAATTATTTTCTGCCAGAGTTTTAAAATGGGAGTCAGGAGAAGAAAGAAAATCTTCTGCAGTCTAGATTAAGAAGGGTACAGAGCTCCTAGGGTGACACTGCTTTAGTCACTACCTCTGTAGCTCAGCAAATGATTTCCATGGCATTGAATACCCATTCACATGGACTCTCTAGGATAGTTCAGCAACGGTGTCATACAAACAATTAGCTGATCAACATTTGAAAGAAATGGTGATTAGAAGTGTAGAATGAAAGTAAAATGATACTGCCAACATCCCAAAAATGACTGGTATTTTCTCTTCCAGTTCCTTTCTCCCCATGTCTTTCTTCAAAGAGACGGAAGACCTGAGTTTGAGTTCAAACTCAGCCACTTCCTTAGCTCAGTGAGTTTGAAGAAATCACCTTTGTAAGCCTCCATTTTATCTATAAAATGGGTTAGATGATCATTGCCTTACCACAAGACTATTCTAAGGAACTACATAATGTATGTGTAAAAGCCCTATACAAAATGAAAAACAAAAAAACAAACCAGTGTAAGCTGTAAAGTACTGGAAACATAATGATTGATACACATCAATTATCCTGCTTCTATTCTCTATTCTCATACCTCTCCCTTTCTTTCTCCTGATAACTGGTTTTAATATGGAACTAAATTTTATTTTTTACACAAGTCCCCAGTTCTTAATTTAAAAGAACAGGTGGATTGAATGTGGTGTATTTAAGAAAAGGAAAAAATGTTGTTACGAATGCTCTAATTTTTGCAGTTATTGGGTCTCATTAGAAAAACTAATTTCCTAACTGAGAGAGAGTCCTTTGCTAACTACGACAATCTGGTGACCTCTTTCTTGACATGATTCTTCTGATAGCTCATTGATACAATTAAGCCTAATTTATCTACTACAGAAAATGAGATCTTTTATATTTTCTGGTAAGTTAAGTAATTAAACTTTTGTGACCTTCATTTGATTGAAATCTAGTATTAATAAAAACAAAACAAGGGACACTATTAGTAATATAGTGACACTTCTGGACTTACAAAGTCTGTGTAACTTAACCTGCCCTTTTACTAACTGTCCATGTCCACTAAAACTGCAAAATTACACAATAGTCTTACAGTAAGTATATTCTTAGTATAATATAGCAGTGCCTTTGAGAGCTACTAAGGTAGATATAAGTAATGACAATAATAATAACAGCATTTATTGAGCACTTACTACTTGTCAGGCAAATACACACACACATATATATTTCAGGGATGAAGGAAAGAATCAAGATATTCTCAGACGAACAGAAACGAAGATAATTTGTCACTAGTAGACCTACCCTTAAAAAAACAGCTAAAAGATGTTCTTTAAACAAATTAAACATGAAAAACCTTGAAATATCAGGAAGAAAGAACAGGATATGCCAAAATATGGTTTAAAATAATACACTTTGATCTGGAGTTTTCTAAATTATGTCTGACAGTTGAAGCAAAAGTTATAACACTGCCTCATGTATTTCTAAATGTACATAAAATAGTTCAGATAACTTTATTATAAATGGAGAAGGGTAAGGGAATATAAAGGGATAAAGTTTCCATATGTCACTCAAATTAGTAAAATAATGAGAACGAGTAGACTGTGGTTACCTGGAGCAACATTAAAAAAGCTATCCAATCAGATATACTTGAAAGTAACTACAGGTAAAAGAAAATGGAATTCTAAAAAATGTTTCAATAACCCAAAAGATGCCAGAAAAATGAAAATAGAGAAAAGAAAAATAGAACAAAGAGAAAGCGATAATATAAGACGGCATACTTACATCCTAACATAACAATAATCACATTCAATGCAGATATCTAAACACACCAATTAGAAAATAATGATTGGCAGAGTGGATTAAAAAACGTGATCCAAAAATGTGCTGTCCGTAAGAAACTCACTTAAACATAACACTTAAACTCAGTTAAACATAACAGTTATAGGCAAGTTCAAAGTAAAATGATGGGAAAAGATATATTATGCAAATGTCAAAGAAACAGTGGACACATTAGTATCAGATGAAGCAGACTTAAAAGCAACGAAAATTAGCAAAGGTACATTACATAAGGGTCAATCAAGGAAGAATACACAGTGATTCTAAATGTGTATGAACCAAGTAAAAGCTGCAAAATAGGCAAAGCAAAAATTGATGGAACTGAAAAAGAAACAGACAAATCCACAATTATAGTTGGAGACTTCAACACTACTCTCTCAAAACTGATAGAGCAAATAGACAGGAAATCAACAAGGAAATAGCAGAACACCATCAACCAACAGGAACAATTTAACACTTGTAGAATATCCTACCAAACAACATGAGACCCTACATTATTCTTAAGCACTGCAGGAACATACATTAAGACAGAAAAATATCCTTTGCCATAAAGCAAATAGCAGCATATTTGTAAGAGTAGGTATCATATACAGATGTGTCCTCTGAGCACAATGGAATTCAATCTAGCAACTAGTAACAGAAAGATAATAGGTACGTTTCAAAATACTTGGAAATCAAACAATACACTTGTAAATAACCTATGGGTCAAAGAAGTCTCAGGAGAAATTAAAAGACAAAGTAAAGTGAATGAAAATGAAAGACAACATGTAAAATTTGTGGAAAGCAGCTAAATTAGTGCTGAGAGAAAATTAAGGCACTAAGTATTACTTACAATAGAAAAGAGGAAAAGCATGAAACCAATAATTTAAGATCCCGTACCAAGAATTTAAAAAAAAAAAACAAAACAAGAAGGAAATTAAAAATTCAATGAAATTTTAAAAAGAAAAAAAGATAAAATTAATGAAACAGCTGGTTCTTTGATAACATTAATAAAAGTGACAAACATCTAGCAAGGCTCACGAAGACAAAGAAGACACAAGACCCATATTATCAATACTGGGAATAATATAGGTGATGTCACTAAAGACTCTGTACACATCAAAAGGACAATCAGAAATTGCTAAGAATGAGTCTACACACAAATTTCACAATGTAAATGAACAAACAGACTGATTCCTCAAAAGGACACATAACCACATTTCACTCCATGAATATATAATCCCTCAGTGAAAGATATAATTTGAATAACCCTATAACCATGAAAGAAACTGAATTAACATTTTAAAACTCTCAACAGGAATGTTTAGAAGCAGACAGTCTCACTCAGGAATTCTATCAAATGTTTACAGAATAATTAATACCAATCATACACAATCTTTTCCAGAAAACAGAATAGGAGAAGTACTTCCCAATTCATTATACAAAGAGCTGGTATTACCTTGACACCAAAACCAAAGATAACGAAAAAAGAAAACTACAGGCCAATATCTTTCATGAATAGAGACACAAAATTACTCAACAAAATATTAGCACATAGAACTCAGTAATATATATGAAAAGACTTATATGCCATGACCAAGTGAGATTTATTTCAGGGGTGGAAAGGTGGTTCAATATTTGAAAATCAGTCAGTGTAACCCATCATAGTAAAAGACCAAAGAAGCAAAATCACATGGTCATATCAAATTATGCAGAAAGAACATTGAGGGTGGGCTCAGTGGCTCGTGCCTGTAATCCCAGCACTTTGGGAAACTGAGGCAGACAGATCGCCTGAGGTCAGGAGTTCAAGACCAGCTTGGCCAACATGGTGAAACCACAACTTCGACTAAAAATACAGAAATTAGCCACGTGTGGTGGTGCATTTGTGTAATCCAGTTACCTGGGAGTCTTAGGCAGGAGAATCACTTGAACCTGGGAGGCAGAGGCTGCAGTGAGCTGAGATCATGCCACGGGATTCCAGCCTGGGCAACACAGCAAGACAAGAGAGAGAGAGAGAGAAAGAGAGAGAGAGAGAAAGAGAGAAGGAAAAGAAGGAGGGAAGGAAGGAAGGGAGGAAGGGAGGAAGGGAGGGAGGGAAAGAAAGGGCAGTTGAGAAGCTGTAACACCTATTTACGATTTTTTAAAACTCAGAAAGATAGAAATAGAAGGGAAACTCTTGAACTTTTTTTCTTTTTGAGACAAAGTGTTGCACCGTCTCCCAGGCTGGAGTGTAGTGACGTGATCTCGGCTCACTGCAACCTTCGCCTCCTGGGTTCAAGCGATTCTCTCGCCTCAGCCTCCCAAGTATCTGGGACTATAGGTGCATGCCACCATGCCTGGCTAATTTTTGCATTTTTTTAGTAGAGACGGGGCTTTGCCATGTTGGTCAGGCTGGTCTTGAAATCCTGACATCAGGTGATCCAACTGCCTCAGCATCCCAAAGTGTTGAGATTACAGGCGTGAGCCACCGCACCCAGCCAGAACTCTTCAACTTGATAAAGAAAATCTACAAAAGAATTATGCTTAATGAAAGAATGAATACCTCCTCTCCCCAACACATAACACTGGGAACAGGCATAGTTGTCAAGCACTGAAGGAACATACATCTTACCACTGCCATTCAACACAGTGCTGGAAGTTCTCTACAGTACAGTAAGGCAAGAAAAGAAAATAAAAAGCATACAGGTAAGAAAGGAAAAGGTAAAATTGTCTCTATTTGCAGATGACCTAATTGCCTACATTGAAAATTCCAGGGAATCTACAAAACTGTCCTACAACTAAGTGAGTTCAGTAAAGTTGCAGGATACAATATTAACATAAAAATCAACTGTGTTTGTACATCCTAGCAGTGAATATATAGATACCAACATCAAAAATATAATACCATTTGCAATCACCTAAAACATAAAATAGGTGTAAATATAACAAAATATGCACTGTATTTGCATGCAGAAAACTACATTAACACTGACGAAAGATCAAAAAAGATCTAAATAAGTATTCACAACTCACCTGTCAGAGGACTAGTATCTACGACATATAAGGAACTCTCAAAACTCAACAGTAACAAAAGCAAACAATCTAATTAAAATATAGGGAAAGTCAGTTTGCCAAAGAACATATACAATGGCACATGAGCACATTGAAACCACAGTGCCGTATCACCATACACCTATCGAAATGGCTAAAATTTAAAAAATACTAACACCAAAGCCTGGTGAAGATGCAGAGAAACTGATTCACTCATACACTGATGGTGAGAATGTAAAATGATGTAGCTACTCTGGAAAACACTTAAGCTGTTTCTTAAATAGCTAAACATGCAACTACCATAGGATCCAGCAATTGCACTCCTGGGCATTTATCTCAGAGAAGTGAAGACTTATGTTCACAACCTGTATGTAAATGTTTACAGTAGTTTTATTCACAATAGCCAAAAAGCATAAATGATACAGATGTCTTTCAATAGGTAAATAGGCGGAGAAACTGTGGTATATTCATTTATAGTATATAAACTCAGCAGTGAAGAGGAACAAACTATTGATACCTGCAACAGCCTGGAGGAATCTCTAGAGAATTACGCTGAGTGAAAAAAGCCAATCCCAAAACATTCCAGACCGAATGGTTCCATTTATATAATATTCTTGATATAATAAAATTGTAGAATGTAGAACAGATTAGTGGTTGCCAGTGGTTAAGGAACGGGTGGGTACAGGAGGGAGGTAGATGTGGCTGTAATAAGGGCCACATGAGGGACCTTCGTGGTAAGGAAAATGTTCTGTATCTTCACTGCATCAATGTTAATATCACAATTGTGATACTGTACCATAGTTTTGCACGACTTTCATTTGGGAAAACTGAGTAAAGAGTACACAGGATATTTCTATATTATTTCTTTTTAAAAAATGTTATTAAAAATTGTGTTTAGGCTGGGCACAGTGGCTCACACCTGCAATCCCAGCACTTTGGGAGGCCGAGTTGGGCAGATCACTTGAGGTCAGGAGTTCAAGACCAGCCTGGCCAATATGGTGAAACCCCATTGCTACTAAAAATACAAAAATTAACCAGGCATGGTGGTGTACACCTGTAATCCTAGCTACTCAGGAGGCTGAGGCAGGAGAATAACTTGAATCCAGGAGGTGGAGGTTGCAGTGAGAGTGCAGTGATCATGCCACTGCACTATGGCCTGGGCAGCAGAGAGACTCTCTCAAAAAAGAAATTGTGTTTAAAAACACATAATACTTACCATCTTAACCATCTTTCACTGTACAGTCTAATTAACTGCATGCATATTGCTGTGCCACAGATCACTAGAGGTTTTTCCACTAACAAAACTGAAACTCTATTACCCACTGAAGGACAAGTCCTCATCTTCCCTCACCCAGCCCCTGTTTCTATGAGTTTGACTACTTTAATAGCTCAAATAAGTAGAATCATACAATATTTGTCATTTTGAGATTGGCTTATTTCACTTAGCATAAGTCCTACTAGGTTCATCCATGTTGTAGCATGTCACAAAATTTCCTAACGCTGAATAACATTCCATTGCATGTATATACAACACATTTTCTTTATCCATTCATCTATCAATGGACTTTTTTTTTTTTTGCAAATGTGAATAATGCTGCAGTGAACATGGGTGTGCAAATATATCTTCAAGATCCTGGAGTCAATTCTTCTGGATATATACTCAGAAATGGAATTGCTGGATCATATGGTAATTCCATTTTTAATTTTCTGTGGTACTTCTATCTGTTTTCCATAGTGGTTGCACCATTTTACATTCCCAAGAGTGCACAAGAATTCCAATTTCTCCACATCCTTACCAACACTTGTCATCTTTTTTATGATAGTGACCATCTTGAGGGGTGTAATATAATGCCTTACTGTAATTTTGATTTGCATTTCTCTAATGATTAGTGATGTTGAGCATCTTTTGATATGATTGTTGGCCATTTGTACATCTTCCTTGGAGAAATATCTATTCAAGTCCTTTGCCCATTTTTTAACCAGGCCATTTAGGGTTTTGTTTTTGTTTTGTTATTGAAATGTAAGACTTCCTTATGTTTTTTAGAAATTAAGCCCTTATAAGATATATTATTTGCAAATATTTTCTCCTATTCCTTAGGCTGCCTTTTCATTCTATTGAGTGCGTTCCTTGATGCACAAGTTTTTAAATTTGCTATAGTCCCATGTGTCTAGTTTTGTTTTTGTAGCCTCTGCTTTTGAGGTCATTTCCTTCTATATTCTACATTTTCTATATTATTTCTTACAACTGCATGTGAATCTACAATTATCTCAAAATAAAAAGTGTGTAGGTGGTATCATGTAGTAACTGTTCTTCTATGTCTGGCTTATTTCAATGAGCATAATGTTTTCTAGAATAGTACCTAAAGTAAACAATACTGTATTGTGCACTTAAAAGACCAGTAGGAGGATAGATCTTATCAGGGCAGGAGGAAACTTTTGGAGGTGACTGACAGGTTTATGGCATAGATTGAGGTGATGGTTTAATGGGTATATACTTATCTTCAAACTCATCAAGTTGTATACATTAAATATGTACAGCTTTTTATATTTCAATAACACAATAAAGTAGATCCAAAAAGTTTACTTAAAAAATAGAAAAATAATACCATTAACAGTTTAAGTGAAAATTACATAGTCTAATCTCTTCACTTAACAGTTGTAGAAATGGAAGTCATAAAGACATATTTAAGAAAAGGGATAAACAAATCTGAAAAATGCAGACTTTTTTTTTACTGGCAGTCTTATTAATATGAAAGATATAACCTATATCTTATGTTAATGGTAATCAACTCTTAGGGTACATTCCTCTTAGGTGATACTGAGAAGTAAAGTAGATAGGTTATATAAAATAACCATACTAATATATTTATGATGACTCATTCTTAAACTTCTTAACTCAACATTTCAAAGTATTGCAATTTCAGTATATTCATTGCATGTTGTATTTATAGCACTAAAAGTCTTACAGTTTTAATGATCACATGAAAACTTAGTAAAGATTTGACGCTTTTTGCAAAAATTAAGAAACTCCACAAAACATTACAATTAGAAGGATACTGTGCAGTATTACATTACTCTAAACAGATGTGGCTCTTCAACAAGGGGGAAAAAATATCCATACACATTTTCATTAGTATCTGAGTAAGAGCTTCTTGAGTTGTTCCTTTTAGAATCTTGCTATGGAAAACACAGTTCTACAACCACAGTCATTGCAGAATTTACTCTGGTACCTATTTCCCTAACTCGCTACTTGGCCTAAAACAGATACCTCAAGAGCATTTATCTTATGAGGAGAAACAAGTACAAGGCAGTACTCGCACCCCATAGTACCTCTGGTTTCGGTATTTTTTGGCCCAAACTAGTCTACAAAAAAGCCAAGTGCACTTCAAACTGGGGGTTGGGGACGGGGAGTGCATTGGAAGTTGCAACCTGAAGAACAGCGTAAGAACACGGCAGTGAACACGGCAGAGAAGGTCAAGTGTCTCTTCTGTTTGAAGTAAAAACAACAAAAGAAAACAAAACAGAAAACAATATGCAAATTCTATCCTTTCAAATCAGTTTTTTACTTTCATCTACATTTAAAATGCTTCATCCATTATTGATTTTTCATTTCTGTTGTCTTTTACAGATGATTCAATGGTACATGTTTCACTTACCTAAAAGAGGAAGTAAAACTGGGTAGTTATAAGGCATCACAAAGAGGTTTACACAAGTTAAAGTTGTACTGGCTTTTAAATAACCAAATGGATATCCAAGTTCATTGTACTTTCCACTGCTAGTAACAAATACCTACGAGGAACACGAAGTAATGCACAGTGATGAAAATAAGGATTTTATGTCAAACCAAACCCACAGTAACATTCCATAGCAGCATCTATGGCACAATTCGACTGTAGTTTAAAAATAGCAATAGTGGTTTTAGCCTATGGTTATGTCAAAATGTATTACAGTGGCCAGGCTTATGTACTAGGATTATAGGTGGCTCGTGGTTGTAACCCTAGCAGTTTGGGAGACTGAGGTGGAAGGATTGCTTGAGGTCAGGAGTTTGAGACCAGGCTGGGCAACACAGGGAGGCCTCATCTCTACAACATATTTTAAAACTTAGCCAAGTGTGGTGGCATGTGCCTATGGTCCCAGATCCTTGGAAGGCTGAGGCAGGAGGATGGCTTGAGCCCAGGAGGTCGAGGTTGCAGTGAGCCATGACTATGCCACTGCACTCTACCCTGGATGACAGAGCGAGACCCTGTCTCAAAAAGAAAATCATATTAAATAGGAGTGTTCAGATTGCAACTCTTCTATAAATTATATTAAGAAATGAAACTATACTATGCGACAACCATTCAGAGACCACAGGCCGCATCAACAATACCCAAATATTTACTTACTTAGCACAATGAAAAATAAAGCTGAAATACTGCTAAGAAGAAATCAGCCACTAAAACAAATAAACTTCTCAAAAGGACAAGTGGTAACCAGAGTGCAGACTGTGATGGAAACAGAACATGGTCCCATGCCTGAAGCATGAAATTACAGAAACAAATCCTACTTAAAGGATTATATAAACAGTCTTCATTGTACTCTTATTAAGTCCTCTCTCTGCCCCCCTCCCCTACCTCTTCATTCATTTTTCATTCAATAAATATTTACTGAGTTACCTATTACAGTAAACCAGGCATTGGTGCTAATTATTTTGAGGCAGCAAGGAGATACTTTGGGTCAATCTGGAAGGCATTTTCTCTTATAAGTTATGCCGATAGTGGCCAAGTGCAGTGGCTCACACCTGTAATCCTAGCACTTTGGGAGACCAAGGAGGGAGGATCACCTGAGGTCAGGAGTTTGAGACCAGCCTGACCAACATGGTGAAACCCTGTCTCTACTAAAAAATACAAAAATTAGCCGGGTGTGGTGGTGTGTCTTTAGTCCCAACTACTCGAGAGGCTGAGCACGACAATCACTTGAATCCGGGAGGTAGAGGTTGCAGTGAGCTGATATTGTGCCACTGCACTCCAGCCTGGGTGACCGAGCAGGACTCCGTCTCAAAAATAATAAATAAATAAATAAATATTAAAAAGTTATGCTGGTAAACATTCAATGAAAATTAAAACATTGATCTTGATTCCATACAACTATCTTCTTACTCCTTATTGATTACCTGATGTGATTCCTGTATCATCAACCCCCATACAGTTGATACGTTGTGCTTGAGTCCCCTAGCTGCCATGTTTCCTCTGTTCCATGTTCAGAGTCTTTGCTCCAAACTATCAATATATACCTTTAGAGACCTGGACCTTTACTTTTCAAAAGTCCTTTGGCAGGATCTTTTACAACAAAAGTCGAACCCTGACATTTAACAGAATCCATTTGCCTTGCTAGTTCTTGGTACCAGCAATATCACCTACCAATTCACTACCTTCTTATAATATTAAGTTATCACCAAGAATAAATTGATACAATTTATGTAACGTAATTTATGTAATTTACGACCCCATAGAACATGAGTTGTACTAAAACATGAGTCTACTAGATTTTGTGTCATAATTTGAACCATAATAGAAACAGATAACTGCAATAAAGCATGCTGGATTTTATTTCCTAAGTGTGTATATTAGAAAAGAGGAAAAATTCATCAAAGAAAGATTAAAAAAAGTCACATGCACAAGGCAGTCAAGGGTCAGATCTATGACTCCTATGAAAAGAAAAACAGTGTATTTTGTTTCTTTCTTTCTCTTTCCTACCTTCCTTGGCCCCTTGAGTTTTTCCTCATCAGCCAAAGATTCATAGATTTTTAGGGCTCTGAAGGATCTTTAGAGCTAGTTCAGAGAAAGTAAGTGCCTAGTGCAAGGCCACACATTTGGTGACAGAACTAGGGTTAGGCTCCAGTCTCCATTGTGGTTTTGCCAAATTTCCTGGCTCCTGGTTCATTTTATTCTTTTTCACTCCCACTAATTCATCACATTAAGAATACTCTGGCCGGGCGCGGTGGTTCGTGCCTGTAATCCCAGCACTTTGGGAGGCTGAGGCGGGTGGATCACGAAGTCAGGAGATCGAGACCATCCTGGTCAACATGGTGAAACCCCGTCTCTACTAATAATACAAAAAATTAGCTGGGCACGGTGGCACATGCCTGTAATCCCAGCTACTCGGGAGGCTGAGGCAGGAGAATTGCTTGAACCCAGGAGGCGGAGGCTGCGGTGAGCTGAGATCGCGGCATTGCACTCTAGCCTGGGTAACAAGAGCGAAACTCCGTCTCAAAAAAAAAAAAAAAAAGAATACTCTAAGCCAGGCACGGTGGCTCACACCTGTAATCCCAGCACTTTGGGAGGCTGAAGTGGGCAGATCACCTGAGGTTGAGACCAACCTGATCAACATGGAGAAACCCCTGGCTCTATTAAAAATACAAAAATTGGCAGGGCATAGTAGTGTATACCTATAATCTCAACTACTTGGGAGGCTGAGGCAGGAGAATTGCTTAAACCTAGGAGGTGGAGTTTACAGTGAGCCAAGATCACTCCATTGCACTCCAGCCTAGGCAACAAGAGTGAGACTCTGTCTCAAAAAAAAAAAAAAAAAAGAATACTCTAAAACAAAGTAACATAAGGTACAGAAAAAAGGCATATGACATATTTAATGGGTTGTACAGGAAATAGGACAGCATTTCTTAAGTTTCTCTAAAGAAGGTTTCTAAGAAATGTACATAGCAAGAGGGGTTATTTGAGAGAAAAGCTATAATTTGTAATTGTATTCGTTTTCATTGTAAAAATGTTTTTCAACCTATAAATTCAAATGTCGTATCTTTATTTTAAATTAGCAATCTGTTCTCCATATCTCTACATTTCTAGGACTTTGTGGGCAAACTATAAGTATATAGCTCAATGAATGCTCACAAAGTCAATGTACATGTGTAAAAAGCACATGAGTCAAAAAACAGAACATGGCTGGGCACAGTGGTTTATGCCATAATCCCAGCACTCTGGGAAGCTGAAGTGAGAGGATTACTTGAGCCCAGGAGTTTGAGACCAGCCTGGGCAATACAGTGAGGCTCTGACTCTATAACACAATAAAAATAAAAAGCCAGGAATCATGGTATGTGCCTATAGTCTTAGCTCCTCTCGGGGGCTGAGGTGGAAGGATCCCTTTGCTTGAGCCAAGGAGGTCGAGGCTACAGTGAGCTGCGATTGCCTACTACACTCCAGCCTGGGCAACAGGTTGAACCCTCTCCAAAAAAAAAAAAAAAGAAAAAAGAAGAAATAAAGGAAGAAAGGAAGAAAAGAAAGAAACAGAACAAAACCAAACATCCCCTTGTATCCTCTTCTGTCCACCACCTTGCATCCCCCCAGGATAAACCACTATCCTGACTTCTAACAGAGTGAGTAAGTTAGTTTTACCTCTCTCTGAAAGTATATAATATGGAATTATACAATATATGATCTTTTCTGTCTAGCTTCTTTGCTCAGTATTATGTTTATGGGATTATTCTGTTTCTTGTGCTTTTACATTCTTGCTTTAAGCCTGCTCCTTTTTTCTAACTAGTTGTGACATCTTGGGAGAATTTAAGTAGCTTACAGATAACTTGTAGCAATAATCTCACATTTTAAGATAAAACAGATGGCAGTCTGAAAGTGTTCCTTGCATAAATACACCCTAACGGTTACTGATAGTCCCACATAGCAATAGAAATAGAACACACATCTTTACAGTGTAGGGCTCTTTTGTTGTATCCACATAAAAAGGCTGTGACTGCCATCTCTGAATTTTTACAAATTAAACTCCACAGGTGACTCTGTTAACCAGTCAGCAAGTCCTTCGGGCTTAAGGGTAACACTTGGAAGAACCAGTGTATGATATCTCTATGCATTTGTCTCATCTAAGTTGCAAAATCAACACTACACACATTAGTGTGATTTGTACTACAGGAGTTTTATTACATTACAGTAATACACAAATTAGTTTCAGGGTTTATGGTTTTCTGCCTAAACTATCCTGTACTTCCAATTTGTCAAGTTCAACGTAAGGGCTGAACAATTTGCTCCAGCTGCAGATGCCATACCTGAAGTGAATTCCATCCTTTATATTAGGGATTGTTACACTGGGTCCCATGGTTAAACTTCAAGGGGTCCTCCAAATACTCAAATATATAGGTTTCATCAGACTATTCCTTTAAATGGCAATATACAGTAGACTAATGATTCATATTAGTCTGAAATTATATGCCTGGCCCTGTTGTTTATTTGACAGCATTCATAAGAAACATTATTAACAGAGTCAGTCCAATTATTTTCAGATTAACCCTTGAAGCTTCTTAAAATAATTCCCAGATCCTAGAGTGGTTACAGATATTTGGCTAATAGGTAAGGATAAGTACCTGCCAGCAGGTATGGGGAGACTTTCGTTCCAAGATATACTGAGTTAAGGGTGAAGGTTCAAGTTCATATTTGTCAAAAGGAAGTTTGTCTATTACCATTGGCTCACAATCTACACAGGAGAACCTCACAACAGGATGAGATGTTCGTGGAGGCTAAAACAAAGCAGAAAAAAGTGGTTAGGTCTCAAAGCAAGCTTATATTCCTGACAATTCTGCAAGTCCTTTTATTTCTTGTTATACTATCACTGAGATACAGACTAGCATTTTGAGAAAGAGGATTACTGGATTTCTAAGAACCATCAATGGCTCCCATGGGAGAGGGGGATCAGATTCTTTACTATCTACTTGACATCAGGAAGAGGAAAGGTAAATTACAACAGCCATAACTAGAATTTCGGTGAATGAGAAAAACTGTTTTGAATATGTTTAAGACGTTATTATGATTCATAGGATGAACGTTGAATTTCAGATCTATTTTGTGACCTCCAAGAATTGCCTTCCCTTCATTCCTTTTTACCATGAGGTTACAGATAGTCCAGATACTGCTGAGGATGAAGAAATCCATACAACTTTCCAGTAAGGTAAGGAGAGGGCTAAAGCCACGAACAAGCAAGATGAAAGATAGTAGAGGCATAGAAAGGGCAAGACGGAGACTGATAATGAGCCAGTTATAACGCCAGGGCCCAGATGGAGTTTTGCAGCATTGCTAATACCAACGTGCTTGCCTTGAATAGCTGGAGCTGAGGACGCTTTGCACTGGGCTGCAAACGCCTGTGTACCTGGGGTACTGGAGCAGATTAATGGAGAAGCCATTTAATTAACAGGTTTAGCTTGTGTGATTGGAGAGCACCAGAGAGAGAAAGGGGAACAGCAAGGGCAATATGGAGAGAGAAGGACACAGGACAAATCCCAGAGACAAGGTAGGAAGTGGGTCAGCCTATTCTTGTTGAGAAATCCGTAAGGCTAATATGAATACGATAAAATATCTCTGCTTCCTTTATAAAAAAGAAAAACACATTCATTTGACTTTCTAATTTACAATTATAAGATGTCTGGGGGTTGAGAAAAATAGCTCTTAAATGAACTTTTAAAGATGGAAGAATGGTAACATGAGTTATATGTGAATTACTTGGAATGTCTTTTATTCTATTTTTTCCCCCAACTTCATTTTAATTAACTTTGTGAAAGGTTTCTGACTCCTTAGATTTGAACAGGTAAAAATGCAATAAAGACATAAATGAAGCTTTGTTGCTAGCAAAAATGAATAAATTTGTCATAAAGCTTGTACTCTGGAGTGTGGAAGGGCTGAGGCTTGACAGGTGTAACACCGTGAAGCTCTGAGGAGAGGAGTGGGACACTTCCCCTCACCCACAGCAGGGGCCGAAAGGGCTCTTCAGTCTTACATTCGGGTCTTTCATGCCTACTTCTGAAAAAAGTGCAGAAGCCTCAAAACAGTAATCCAGGAGAACATGCAGTTCACTGTTAGCAATTTCTAAAACTGAGACAGAATATAGCTGAACTGAACTAGGAAGATGTTAAATAGAAGTCATGATTTGTTTGTGTCCCCTCCCAAGCCCACGCAAGGGAGATTACTCAGGCCTTCTTACAATTTGCGGGAGGGGAGAAAAGAGAAAAGAGGGAGTGGGTTTCATATCATCTCCCTTATTAGACAATGCCCTCCATATAAAAAAAAAAAAGCCAGTTGATCTGGCACTAGGACCAACTATAATAGCAAAGCCTCTCATACCAAATGCAGTGACCAAAAAGACAAGCCCTTGCTTAGAGATCATTTTTTAAATATTGCTTAATTACCTACCATTAAAAGGTTTACTGCTACAAAAGTCCATTGATTACAAAAAGATGAAAAGTGGGAAGAAGTAGAATTTTGAATACTGTTTTTAATATGTTCCCAGAACCTATCCAAGGTGTAAACTATGCTCAACCTTCCTGAGGCTATGTATGAAAACCAAGGCCAGTACTTTTTAGACGTTGTGTTTGCCACATACATCAGGTCAGCTGCTCTGAAATGAAAACCTAGTCACAGGCTACGACAGCATCAAAAACAGCAACGTTTTAACATCCAAAAAGGGCAGCTCAAGTGGCAAAGGCAACTGAAGAATGACAAGTGTCAGAAAATAAAGGAAGTCCTCCCTTGCTTTTAGGCACAAAGCTAGACTTCCAGTAAGAGACAGAAAGCAAAGGAGGGAAGACTTACTTGCCTGTGGCATGGATTAAAGACCTATAAGCCATTTTTAAAGATTCACTGTAATCAGAAAATTGAAAATCCAGAATGATGTTTACCTTTTTGTTTTATGACACTTACTAGTGAAGGTAAATTCTGATCTGGCCAAAAAGATTCTGGAATTGGCCAATGTCCAACAGGAACACCAGTTTTAGAGTTAGGTCGTACATAAATGAGTTTATGACAACTATGCCATGGCTGAGCAGCAAATGAATTGCTTGGCCTAGATGAATCCATAAGTCCATCTAAAAGTTAAACAAAAGACAAACTAAGGCATGAATTTCTTTTTACAGCTGCTGATCTTCTTGTACAAATTTTCCAGCTGAAAGCAAAGTCCAAAATAAAACAAGAACAATGATTCATGAAAAATGGAAGAAGACAAAAAAAGTGACTCTACTAGGACTTCTAAATGTTCTCTCTGGAAACTTTTTTCATCTAATCTATCCCTTCTAACCCAACACCCCCCACCGTTCTTCACCTAATAAGAGAATATGTAGTTATGCAGAAAACTATTGTAAAACTAGTTCTAAATTTTCTGAGACTCAGACACGTAAACTACATACATCAAAACACTACAGTTATTTTTCAAGAATTCAATTACTAAATTAGGCAAATGAAATTGTTCACTCCCTGGTATAATTTTTACATTTCTGGAATCTGACAAAAATAGATCATAAATTCCATTTATATATTCTTTCTATTTCCAAATACATGAAAAAGTGTTCTTTACCAAACAATTAGACCCAATGACCACTAAGGCACAATAAAAACTAGCCAAATTCACTTAAAGATAGAAGAAATGCTGACAAATGTGTATATAGTAGAGGGGAGCACAAAGCAAACACATCAAGTTTATTGTGGGCAAATTCACTAAGGTTTCTCCATCCACCATCAAAATTCCATGGACACTGGGCATTGTATAATAGTGAATCATGTATCCTGAATGCATTTTTATGATTTAAACTAGCATATTTCATTTCCTCCCCCCCCAGCCCTGCCAAAATCAGGGCAAGGCAGAGTTATATAATCTTTCAATAATAATATTTGTAAAAGATATGTTTTAATGATTTGAGTCTCATTTTTCTTAAATTACCAGTCATTTGAATAACTTATTTAAGCATTACTTTAAACAAATAATTTCATTTTCTCTTTCTAATTTCTTAACATCCAAAAAGGGCAGCTCAAGCGGCAAAGGCAACTGAAGAATGACAAGTGTCAGAAAATAAAGGAAGTCTTCCCTTGGTTTTATTCCAGTAAGAGATAGAAGGCAAAGCTAGACATCCGGTAAGAGATAGAAGGCAAAGGAGGGAAGACTTAATTGCCCGTGGCATGGCTTAAAGGCTTCAAAGCTAAGACATTTAATGGGTCCACTGTGCACTAGGGAAGAAAATGTATAATGGCTTTCGAGGACCTCCCTGAAGTTGAGCTCACAATTCTTACAATGTGTATTTTTCAGAGGAAGGGGTTCATTCATCAGAACCTGAAAGGTTAAGAACTCTGGACAAAGGAGAACTGGAACTAGAAAAAAAATCTGAGCCATTTACATGACACCAAATCCCACTAGGATTTCTATATGTAAGTTCCCAATTTATGCTAAGGTAGTCAGCATGAAATTTTGGATTGCTAGCAGTGTAACATGCCCTTCCTACACAGTTAATTTACAATAGGCTGTGGGGCCTCAGTCTTTTATGGCAGGTGTTCTTAACTTGGAAGTCCAAAAAAACCCTGAGATTATATACAAAACTGTGGGTGTGTCACCTGTGCGTATATTTATAGGGAAAAGGGTCTATATTTTTTCCAACAGTTTCTCAAAAGGATGGGGAACTAAAGAGCAAAACAGTAACAACAACAACAAAAGATCAGGAGCCACAGGATCCACTGCTTCAGACAGAAATGTGTAGCTTTCTGCCCTTGCATTTGGCTTCTTTGTTCTTGGTGAAGGCAATTAAAACATATATCAGGCTAGACAAGCACTGTGGTAAGAATAATGAACTCTATACACACACACACACAAACACACACACACGCTTCCTAGGAGCTCTGTTTTTGCAATGCATTACCATGGTGCTTTGAAATCCATTTGCATTCAAGTAATCACAAACATCTATTCACAAACTATCTGGAGATTCACTATGATTTTACTTCCTCTATGCAAAAGTCAGTCTACTTTCATCAATTTTCGGATGTCGAACTTTCTGTGAAATCTCATTTGGAAAAAAGTTTGCTCAACCCTTAACTTCAAAGTGAAAAAGTGACCAGGAAAATACTAGTGTAGCATCTTAGAGAAGATGAGCAATTCCTGGATAAACATTCACAATCTCTTGCTGAGGTGCAGAAACTAACCAACACAGATTTCGTAAAGATGGCTTAGCATATTTGGCACTCAAAAAACCAAAACCAGGTTATTTCTTAAGTGCATACCATAGTGAATCTCCAGACATTTTGTGAATAGAGAGGTGAATGAGTCAGTGTCATCCAAAGACTGGGACCACGGAATATAAAATGCACCAGGAAAAGGAAACGTGTTTTTATTAACATTCAACATGAAATTAAAGTTGTTAGAATCTGGCCACCTGACACATATACATAAGAGTGAAGTATGATAGTTGTTTGGATGGATGCTTGTAACCACCCAAATGCATGTGGATAGTGAAGACTGTGTCTATACAATTTATTTAATATCTTCTCGTTCTCCTATATAACACTTTAGGGTTAAAAAAAGTTATCTACTATACCTTCTCCAATAGGAAGTGGATCTGGTCCCGTTTTTTCAAAATTAATAACTACACCACTCTGAACTTTTTGAACTAGAGATTCTAAACATTGATTCAACATTCTTTGTGTTCTCACACAGTAGGAGCGACCTATCCCACAAGGAAAAATAAATAGCATAAGTTTGATCAAATAAAATATGATTTCATAATACAAGCATTTTAAAATCCTAAAATATAACTTGAAATAATCATAATTACATTAGTAGCCAATATCATATCAACAATGACCTTAAGCAACAGTTAAAAGACTTTGAAGGAAAACAAGTAAAGGCTGGATACGGCATTTAATGAAAAATATACTCTGTGCTCTGAATTCTTCTCAGAAACATTAAATATTGCCAATACCTCCTGTGACTTCACACATCTGTGTGATGGCAGATTCATCAGTTGGTACACTCCCTAATTGCTCTGGTTCGGTAGAAGCCACTCCAGGCAAACGCAACACCAGTGCAAATAACCTTTGATCCCAACGAAAAGGTTCTTTGGTTAGTTCACTTCCAGGCAGAGGGGAATTCAAAGGAAGATGGAGCTGATAAGGGAAAAATGTGAAAAATGTTCATTATAATCATAACAACCCATGTAAAAATGAAAAATTAAAGGGTTCACTTTTCTTTCATACAACTCAAAAGAATTAAGAAATCTTTCAAGGATTACCAAGATGGGTAATTTGACCAAACTTATTCTTAACTGGAAATGCCTAACACAGAAATAGCTGCATGTTCCCCGCCATTTAAACAAAATTAAAAAAAAAATCTCACCTCTTCTTGAACACCAGCAGTACTTGTTAACTTGTTTCCATCTGTGATGGTAATTAAAATAGATGGTTCTAAAAAAAATGGATTTCTTCCCTAAAATACATTTAAAAAGCATTAGAGCCATGTAAAGTAATAAAAGTGTATTTAAACTTTTACATTTGCCTTGCCAATGATCTCTTTAAGTAAATGATAACATTTGTCTGGATAAATAAGGAGGAAATGATCAGGGAATGAAATGGGTGGGTATCAAAATAACAACCTCTGAAGAGGTAACATTCAGCATAACCCGAGGAATTCTTATAATTCAGGAACTCCCCAAACCATTAACTTTCAAATACCTCTCTCATTCTGCTTTCAAGTAATCATGAAATAATATTACAAGATTATACTGGCATTACCATCCACCCTCATGAATCCATTCACTTGAGTCAAAATCCTGGCACAAATAGGACACTAGGAACTTACATGCTGCAACCTGGAGAGTGACTTTGGTTACTGTGAGCACAGACTTTAGAGGAGGAAAGGACAATGCGAGCAACATCAAATGCTACTACTCTGCCTTCTTATCCTAGAGTTTTTTCATCAAAGTGGAAGGGGCAGAGGAGTTAAGGACATTAAAAGCTTCTTTTCAATTGTCTTGTTCCGATATTTCTCAGCAGTTTATTCGCACCATTCTCAAATATCTGATTAGCTCATGGTAGACAATTTTAGCTATTCTATTATCAAGCCATATATGAGAACCAAAAAAGAGGGATTTTTTAAAGTATATATTTAAAAGGTAATATGAATCTCATTGGGGAGGTTATGAAAAGTAGCAGAAAACTTAGTAACTATGCCCAATTTTAAATTCTTACTGCAAGCCATGGAAATAAATTAGCTGTACTCACTCAAATTTTTTTTACCTGTCCATAATTGTCTATTCCAGATATTAATCTATTGAGATTTAACAAATCAAATGAGGATCTTAGAGCCTGACCAAGAGTAGTCAGTCCAGAAGCCTGAAGATTTTTTAGTTCGCTCATGAATGTTGCATGATTTTCCTTCCAACCAACCTGCAAACCAAACATTTACAAAGAATTTCTTGATTACACAATGAACAATATATAAAATGCAAACAACCACTAAACAGAAAGTATCACAAGTCTAAGAAATTAACCGCTCCTTAACCTAATTTTATTCTATATCTTCACTGATCAGGTATAACTAAAGCAAGCAGTTTTGGAAAGACCTGCTAGGTTTAATAATCAAAAGCAAAGAACTAAAGCAAAAAATACTTCGTCTATTATGGCTGAAGGACTGTGGCTCAAGAGGTCCAGTTCTCTGTTCAGGCTCAACCAAACCTGCCAGCACACCTGTTACCCTAGCTTGATGACAGTGATGATGAGAGTAAGGGGCAGAGGAAGGAGTAGTTATTTTTTAAATGCATTGTCCTTGATAGAGACAAACAATTAGCTATATTGAGTGTCTGAGCTACATTAATTCTTCTAAACAAGATTCTTCCACCCAAGCAGTATTTTCATTTTTAAGCAATAGTAAAGGGGGAATAATAGGAAAAGAGCCACACTTATTTGGATATAACCCTTCTGGCATCTTTGAGTATTCAGAAAGCTCAAGATTTAGAATAAGGGGAGAAAGAAAAACAAAAAGTTTTGGCAAAGAAGCAGCATCCCCTAGCCACTCCCGGCAGCTATGAACAGCAGCAAAGAACCAAAGATCCAAGGTCAACAGCCAACATGCTGTGATTGATTGGTTTGTAGAATAGAAGGAAGGAAAGGATCATGCTGACTGGTCTGCAATGGCTATAAAAACAAAACAGCAAAAAATGCTGAGAAGAGAAGCTAAAAGAAGAAGGTGGCAGCTAACAGGAAGTCACAGGGGAATGGGCCAGCAAGGGAGAGAGCAGATAGCACAGCTTGGCCACAGAGTGGAACAGCCACTTGAGCCTCAGTGAGCCGGAGAGCAGCAGTGTGTATACTGAATGCTGAAGTTATGCCAAACAGGCCAGTACAGCTGGAGGTGGAAAGCAAGAGCAAATGATACTGAGATAAACCAAAACATTTGAATTTCACATTAAGCTGAAGGCATATAGTCCATCATCCATGCAACTACATCACTCTTTTCTGGTTTCATGGTCTTCCAAAGCAATTTGGATTGGTAGAATGACTGAGAGGCAAGAAAGGGGCAGGTTATTGCCTATGGACCCTGTTATGAAATATCTGTGTGACCTTGAGCAAAACCAGTTGGCTTGGAGGAAGATCTGATAAGCAGGGACACTGTGTAAGGCTGAGAATGATACCAACTTGCAAAGAGTCATTCATATCGTAGTAATCTGTCAGAATGGTGCCTCCTAGGGTTAAACAGAACACAACCTGCATAACCATACAAGGTCAAGGTGATCTTGGTTAAGATTCGCTCCAGGGGCCAGGCACGGTGGCTCACGCCTGTAATCTCAGCACTTCAGGAGGCCGAAGCGGGCAGATCACGAGATCAGGAGTTCTAGACCAGCCTGGCTGATATGGTAGAACCCCATCTCTACTAAAAATAAAAAATAAAAAAACAATAGCCAGGTGTGGTGGTGCATGCCTGTAGTCCTAGCTATTTAGGAGGCTGAGGCAGGAGAATCACTTGAACCCAGGAGGCAGAGGTTGCAGTGAGTCGAGATTGTACCACTGCGCTCTAGCCTGGGCAACAAGAGCAAGACTTCATCTCAAAAAAAAAAAAAGCTTTCCAGGTGCTCCTTTGGCCAAATTGTATATATGACTTTTAGTACTGAGAATATAAGGGATGAAAATAACACTTTATGGCCCAAGGAAAATCTTATTGAATGAGACAAACTAAACTTTAGCGAAAAGGATGCATTATGATTTAAACTATCTTTTCAAATATCTGGAACTATATCAATAGTTAATTATAAATCACACTGAATTAGGAAATGAGATTTCTTCTTTGGGGTAGAAGAGACAGGTATACATTTGGGTGAAGGATAGGATCAATTCTTTCTTTTATTTTTAATTTTTTTTGGAGACTGAGTCTCACTCTATTGCCCAGGCTGGAGTGCCATGGTGTGATCTCCGCTCACTGCAACCTCCACCTCCCAGGTTCAAGCAATTCTCCTGCCTCAGCCTCCAGAGTAGCTGGAATTACAGGCGCATGCCACCACGCCTGGCTAATTTTTGTATTTTTAGTAGAGGTGGGGTTTCACCATGTTGGCCAGGCTGGTCTCAAACTCCTGACCTCAGGTGTTCTGCCCACCTCGGTCTCCCAAAGTGCTGGGATTACAGGTGTGAGCCACCATGACTGGCCCTTTCTTGTATTTATTCATCAAATTTTTCCTGACTATCTATGTTATACTTGGCAGAATGCTACATGCTGGGAAGATAGAGAGGAATTAGCTCTTGAGGGGTTCCTGTCACAAAGGAATAAGAGATGCACTTATGGAGACTGGAAGAACAAGTGACCAGAGAGTGAGGGAAGGCTTCTCACTGAAAATGGGACATTTGAGAAAGCCTGATGGGATGAAGCGAAGATCATGAGACTCACTGATGTGAGGGGTAGAGGGGACTGTCCAAGGGAAGAGAACAGATCTCATAAAAGGATAGGACTCACTGGAGAGCCACCAGTAATCTGAATATCATTGCTCTGGGCACATGGCAGGAGGTATGGCTGATTAAAGATAATTTGGGCTTTGGCTATAAAGTGCTTTGTACACCATGCTCAGCAGTTTGGATTTTATCTGCTGGCCCTGGAAAGAACTCAAGGTTTTAAATCCAGGGAGTGGTATGACCAGACCTGTATTTTAATAAGATCTCTGCTGGTAGTTGGAGAATAAATTGTGGGGTGGAGGAGAGGCCGAAGCTTGAGGCAGGGAAACTGGTTTGGAGACTGCTGAAAGAGCTTATGAGAAAAGTGGGGATGGAGAGGAGGTTACAGATTACAGAAGTATTTCAGAGGTAGAGTCCTAAGGATTTAGTAGCTAATTAGAGGGACAGGTAAGATTACAAAGGGTCATGTATTATGTTGAAGTTTTTGGCTTTGGCAAACTTGTAAATGGTGGGTGGGGATCCTTTACCCTGAAACCACTATAAAAGTTGATTCTTGTTTTTGGAGTTACTTCATTTAGCAATCTTATTTCCACGCTGGAAACAATAGTTATATATTAAATTTGAACTCCTGAAGGTCCATGTGGTAGTTCGAGGTGTAATTAAAGAAAAATCAGTGGACTATTTGATTTGGTAAAGGGCTAGGATAAAATCTGGGTACCACTTCATGACTCATCATTATTTAAAATAATGTGTCCTGATTGTTAGTTGTGTTATTCATCAATCTGTCAGAATATTACTACTCTTCAAATTTTCCTTTAGAATATGGAATGAAAGCAATTTACAAATATTAATAGTTTACTTCTTTCTCTCTTTCCCTTTTTTTTGAGATGGAGTCTCACTCTGTAGCCCAAGTTGGAGTGCAGTGGCATGATCTCAGCCCACTG
Source organism: Callithrix jacchus (assembly GCF_049354715.1). Taxonomy (NCBI): domain Eukaryota; kingdom Metazoa; phylum Chordata; class Mammalia; order Primates; family Cebidae; genus Callithrix; species Callithrix jacchus. The sequence continues at coordinate 131,184,231 of NC_133524.1, read as the reverse complement.
CAACCTCTGCCTTCCAGGCTCAAGCGATTCTTGTGCCTCAGCCTCCCAAGTAGCTGGGACTACAGGAGTGCGCCACCACGCCTGGCTAACTTTCTGTATTTTAGTAGATTCGGGTTTTCCCCATGTTGCCCAGGGTGGTCTCGAACTCCTGAGCTCAGATGATCCGCTTGCCTTGGTTTCCCAAAGTGCTGTGATTACAGGTCTGAGCCACCACACCTGGCCCAAATATTAACAGTTTCTACGTCTAAATCTCTGACATTCTGTTTTCAGGTTAATTGCTATTCTTTGCAATGAATTGGATGATATGGGAATTTTTAATGCCATTCCTACCTAGTACTACAAAGTATGTGGGCTACATTTACTATCAAAAGCAATGAACTCCTTGGTGAGGGTCCAGCTCCCTATATCAAGAGAAGAACCAAATGTCCCTATGTCCATTGCTCAACATGCTGAGGAAAATAAGGCCCACAGATTTATTGAAGTATTTAGAGCATCTTATTAATGTGACAAATTTCTTCCAAAAAGATAATTATAAAGAGATAACGAGTATACCTTTATACTCTCCATTCATTGCTTAGAGTTAATTTTTTTTCACAAATGAAGTCAGGACAGCTAATTTGCCTCCTTAATGTGTTTCCTTATTTCAAATTTCTGTACTCCAAAGATATTCTATTCTTATGCTAGTAAAAAAACCTTTACTCCTGATAATAACTTCCATACATTCTTCCAGAACTTTACTGCTTACAAAGCATTTTCACACTTCACATTGGCTTAGGGCAACCCTATAAAATAGGGATGGCATCACCATCCCTATTTTAACAAACAAGGAAGAAGTGAAACATAGGTATGTCTTGTTTATGTGGTGGACAGTCACATTCTAAAGCTGCACTATCTGATACAGTAGCTTTTAGCTACACGTGGTTATGAGAACTTGAAATGTGACTAGTGTGGATGGAGATGTGATGTAAGTATAGAATACATTTGCCATTTCGAGGATGCACAACAAAAAAATGCCAAAAATCTCATTATTTTTATATTGATTACATGTTGAAATGATGTCTTGCATATTTTTGGTTACATAAAATATTTTAGTATAATTAGTTTTACCTGTTTTTCCTTTTTAATGTGGCTACTAGGAAATTTTAAATTATGTGTATGACTGACATTCTATTTCTATTGAACACTGATGTTCCTCAGAGACCTGAAGGTCAGGTATGAGAGGTTGGTCTTAAAGCAGCAGACAGTAGACACACTACAGAATCCAAGGCAGGGGGAAACAAGGAAATCAGTCTGACAGTGACATACAGGACAGCTTGGAGGAAAGTGAAGCTGTAGTCAGAAGCTAGGAGGCTTGAGGCCAGGTACAATGGCTCACGCCTGTAATCCCAACACTTTGGGAGTACGAGGTTGGCAGACTACTTGAGTTCAGGAGTTCGAGACCAGCCTGGGCAACATGGCAAGAACCCATCTCTATCAAAAATGCACACACACACAAAAATTGCTGGACATGGTGGTGCACACATGTGGTCCCAGCTACTCAGAAGGCTGAGGCAGGATGGTGACAGAGCCAAGTCCTGTCTCAAAAAAAAAAAAAAAAAATGAAGCAGCAGCCTGAAGGCTGGACTAATAAGCCACACCTGGGGAATCAAGACCTGAATTAGGATGGGAATGCAGATGAAAGAGTTAAATGAGAAACATGTGAAACAAATAGGACAGGATAAAGCATGGGGCTAAAGGACAGACAGTAAAAGATGATTATAAGAAGCCTCAAGAATAAAGGTTTATGACAAAGGGGTAAGGTGGGATGGGTAGAATTCTAAGCTAACGGTTTACTATCTTCACAGGTCAAATTTTAAAAGTCTCTCCGAGGTAAAATGATCATGATGATCACTAATGAGAGCTAATATTTATCAGGGCTTACATGTTAGGAACTCACTTATACTAAGCATAGCATATAATATACATCCTTCTTACATGAACCTCATAACCCCCCTCTGGGCAGGTGCTATTATTATCTCCACTCTATACATGAGGATACTGAGGCTTGGGAAGGTGAAGCAACTTGTTCAAGCCAAACAACTAGGAAATGGCACAGCCAAGATTTGAATCCAGGTAGCCTAACTTCAGAGCCCACCAATTTAGACCACTGAACTAGAGACTCTTTCACACATTCTGTATATCGGCATACCTCATTTTATTGTGCTCTGCTGTATTGCACCTCACAGAAATGGCATTTCTTTCTTTTTTTTTAATTGAAGGTTTGTGGCAGCCCTATATTATCAGTGCCATTTTTCCAACAGCATGTGCTCACTTCGTGATTTTCTGCTACATTTTGGTAATTTTTGCAATATTTCTAACTTTTTCATTATTATGATCTTTTATGGTGATCTATGATCAGTGAGCTTTGATGTTACTATTAATATTATTTTGGGGCACCAGGAACCATACCCATATATGATGGCAGTGAGCTTATTCGATACATACTGTATGTGTTCTAACTGCTCCACAGACCAGCTGTTCCCTGTCTCTCTCCCTCTCCTCAGGCCTCACTCTTCCTTGAGACAGAACAATATTGAAATCAGGCCAGTTAGTAACCCTACAATAGCCTCTTAAGTGTTCGAGTGAAAGGAACAGTTGCACTTCTTTCACTTTAAATCGAAAGCTAGAACTGATTAAACTTAGTGAGGAAGGCATGCCGAAAGCTGAGATAGGTAGCCTAATAGGCGTCTTGCACCGAACAGTTAACCACATTGTAAATACAAAGGAAGCTCTCGAATACAATTTAAAGTGCTACTTCAGGAAACACAGGAGTAAGCAGAGAAACAGCCACATTGCTGATATGGAGAAAGTTTTAGTGATATGGATAGAAGATCAAACCAGCCACAACATTCCCTTAAACCAAAGCCTAATCCAGAGCAAGGCCCCAACTCTTCCTAGAGTTGATGAAATGAATCTTCAACTCTATGAAGGCTCAGAGAAGTGAAGAAGCTGCAGAAGAAAACTTTGAAGCTAGAAGCAGCAGCCACTTCCATATCATAAAAGTGCAAGGTGAAGTAGCAGGTGCTGATATAGAAACTATAGCAAGTTATCCAGAAGATCTAGCTAAGATCACTGATGAGGTGGTTACATTAAACATCAGATTTTCAATGTAGATGAAGCAGACTTCTACAGGAAGATGCCATTTAGAACTTTCATAACTTGAAAGGAGAAGTCAATGCCTGACTTCAAAGCCTCAAAGGACAGGCTGACTTTTTGTTAGGGGCTAATGCAGCTGGTGACTTTAAGCTGAAGCCAGTGTTCATTTGCCACCCTGAAAATCCGAGAGCCCTTAAGAATTATGCTACATCTACTCGGCCTGTGCTTTCGCAATGGAAGAGCAAAGGCTAGATGATAGCACATCTGTTGACAGCATGGCTTACTGAGTATGTTAAGCCCACTCTTGAGACCTAATGCTTAAAAAAAAATTCCTTTCATAATACTATTGATCATTGACAATGCACGTGGCCACCCAAGAGCCCTGATGTAATATACAAGGAGATCAATGTTGTTGTCATGCCTGCTAACACAACATTCATTCTGTAGATCATGGGTAAAGGAGTCATTTTGATTTTCAAGTCTTATTATTTAAAAAACACATTTTGTAAGGCTATAAAGAAGTATATTTTCTACAGCTATAGCTGCATAGATACTGATTCCTGTGATGCATCTGGGCAAAGTTGAAAACCTTCTGGGAAGGATTCAACATTCTAGATGACATTAAGAACATTCGTGATTCATGGGAGGAGGTCAAAATAACAACATCAGCAGGAGTTTCAAAGAAGGTGATTCCAACTTTCATGGATGACCAGGGTTCAAAACTCCAGGGAAGGAAGCAACTGCAGAAGTAGTAGAAAGAGCATGAGAACTAGAATTAGAAGTGAAGCCTAACGATGTGACTGAATTACTGCAATCTCATGATCAAACTTTAATGACTGAGTTGTTTCTTATGAATAAGCGAAGATAATGGTTTCCTGTGATGGAATCTACTCATGGTGAAGATGTTGTGAACATTGTTGAAATGACAACAATAAATTTAGGATATTATATAAACTGAGTTTATATGTTAGGGGCAGAGTTTGAGAGGATGGACTCCAACTTTGAAAGTTCTACTGTGGATAAAATTTTATCGAAAAGCACTGCATGCTACAGAGAAAACTTTCATGAAAGGAAGTGTCCACCAATGCGGCAAAGTTCATAGTTGTCTTTTTTTAAGAAATTGCCACAGCCAACCCATCCTTCAGCAACAACTACCCTGATCACTCAGCGGCCATCAAAATCGAAGAAAGACCCTCCACCAGCAAAAAGATTATGACTGGCTGAAGGCTTAGGTGATCATTAACTTTTTTTTAAGCAATAAAGTATTTTAAATTAAGGTGTATACATCGTTTTTTAGGCATAATGCTATTGCACACTTAATAGGCTACAGTATGGTGTAAACATAACTTTCCTATGAACTGAGAAAGCAAGTAATTCTTGTGACTCATTTCATTGTGGCGGTCTGGTAATTGAACACGCACTATCTTCATGGTAAGTTTATATTTACTTCACAGATATGTCTTGTTAGAGTAGTTTACAAGTTTAATCAAATTTTCAAATTTCATTTTCAAGTTTAAGCCTACTTTCTCTGACATCTAAGTACAGAACAATTCGGTGTGGGGAACAGCGAATTAGGAGTTAGAATGGCCTTGTCTATTCCTAGCTGTCACTAACTCGCTTGGCAAGTGGTCCACAGTAAGTCACTTAATCCTTCCGGAGCTGTTTCCTCACCCAAGGAATGAAAGCACTGAAAAACCAACTCTAAGGACCCTTGAAGTTTTTTATATCCTATAATTCTATATGTTCCTTTAATATAAATCGGACTTATGTATCTTACAATTCTACGCCCTGTAACAATCCCTTATGTAAATCTGACTTACAGAAAGAGAACACCTCCTGTCTCAGTAAATATGTTAATTCAGGCTAGGTTTAAATTTCCATAGTCGACTAAAAATGTCTTTTCATGCCAACAGAAAAACAGGCCTTTCTATCTATCAGTGTGACTTGGGTTCTTGTCCGAGCTAAATCTGACTAGCCACTAGCTCTTTATTCTCCACTTACATCACCACAGGAAGGAGAGAATTTGCACTTTTCTCCTCAGAAGGGCAAAGCCTAAAAGCAATATTTTCTATTACCCTCTGCACCCACATTTCCACCTTCTCATCTGACTGGTTGGTTTGCAAGCAGGAAACTGGCATCCTCTCTCCAGGCCTGTTGCTGAAGCTCTTTTGAATATTCTGGTATGTTCTCTGACGTGGTACTTAAGGGGCAGGTTCTGCCCCTACAACAGACCCATAGGGGAGGTGTGTCAATATGCGAACTACTTGCAAGCCTTCATGAACACACATCTAGGCTATAGCCTATCATCTAGTTTTGATCAGGAATAAAGCTGTTATTTGGAACTCTGTCTGGCTTCTGTGTCTTATTTCTCAGTAGATTTCAAGTGGAGGAGGGAAAGGAAGGGGTGTTACTTAGTGGCTCCCCTAAACCTCAGCATCCCTCAGTATCCTACTACTTGTCCTTCCTGAACTTCATCCCATTTTAGCCAGGCCATTTCTCTGATTCATTTATTTTCATTGAGTTTTTTTTTTTAATAGAGAAGCCTTTTCCTCCATTTAAATCTTGCCAGGAAATAAAAACAAGTAAAAGAGATAAAAGCAGATCGACTGTCCTCAAAGGGGATGTGGCAGTGGTGTTAGAGGCCTTTCGGAAAACTGTTCTATCTCTAAAGGTCACTTGCAATCTACTTTTCCAAAATGTTATAATGTTAAAACACAGTATAATGTACAAGTTTAATAAACATGCTGTTAATTTCCCCAGCCAAGGTAACTGATAGAGGTATTTAGGGCAGCTGTAACCTAACTTACCACAAGAAAAGTCACCCTTACAAACTGTATGTGAATTGATTATTTATAAATCAAAAATAGTTGAATGATTAAGACTCTCTAGAGTGGTAGCTATTTAAAGGGACTGGCAGTGAATTTTTCCAAAGAGAAAAAGAATCCTTGTACATTATGAATTTTCACAAGCCAGGTTCCTTCATACAGCAATGACAGAACTTGCTGCTGGGAGGCTCCGTTTGCTGTGTCCCCCTGACTTGGTTCTGAGCCACTGCACTAACCAGTTTTAGGCACATACATCCTGCAGCCTATCTGGATATTCCCCTAAGGAGCAGTGCAGTCCAATTCAATCTTCCTAGCTTGTTAGGAAGTCCTTCACAATGAATGAATGAAAAACCTTGCTGACATCCAGAAAGCCAATGTATGTTGCTTTTCTCTCCTTGACAAAACTTTTTATCTTTTATTAAAGGAAATTAAATCAGCCTGGTGATATTCGCCATTCCTAAGTCCATGTTAGAGATCTATCCTGGACATTGGGCTCTTCTAGGTAGTTATACAAACTAGATGATTAACAGATTTGAGTATTTTCCCAGATGTCGCAAGTTAAAGCCAAGGAGTCTAAATTTAGCAGGACCATCATTTCTCTTGTTGAAAGATAAACTATTCTCCTTTTTCCATCTGCTCTCCATAAGTTTGGGGAAAACTTGCTCTGTAACAATCCAGAAAATTTGCATAAATCAATTCCAAAAGTATTTTTCAACCAACTTACTTTCTTCTTCAATTTAGCATTCTGTCATTTTTGTCATCATAAACTGTTCCCACATTGGTAAACTCACCAGTGAGATGGAATGACATGAAAAATAACAAGCCCTGCTTTTCCGATCAACTCTGTCTCCTGAGGAGACAAATGACTTTTCTCTTGGTCTTTGCCCTGAATATTTGGGCCAGTTAAAACTTCTCAACTTCAAGAATTTTCTCCTCACAATTAAAATAGACTCCAATCCTGATAACAAAGACCAGGTTTACTTGCTCTCTTAGGAAACAGGACACTGTGACAGCTGAATCACCTTAAATTGTAAATATCTTTGTAAAATGATTTTTACAGCTAGCACACTTATAAAGGAGGTTGTTACAATTATGAAGTACACACTAAAAATACATTATATCATTACAAGAATGAAACTGTTTGCCTTCTTGTACCTCCTCTAAAGACTTCCTTTTTGCTTATATTTTCAGACCCTGACAAAATTTTTTCCCTGATACTCTGATAGCAATTTGGTCTGATTCCACATTTTTTGTGCTTTTCTCACTTGACTCAAGGTGCTAATGTACTTCAACGCTCAAAGGAGGTATTTTACTGTTCTGTGTTTTAAATGTACTAGTGTAGCTTTAAAATAACTTTTAAAGAACATCCAGGCTGGGTGCAGTGGCTCAAACCTGTAATCCTAAGACTTGGGAGGCTGAAGAGTGAAGATCACTTGAGCCCAGGAGTTTAAGATCAGCCTGGGCAACATAGTGAGACCCCTCTGACTACAAAAAATTAACATACAAATTAGCCAACCACAGTGGCATGTGTTTGTAGTCCCAAGTGGCAATCGCTTGAGCCCAGGAGTTTGAGGCATGCAGTCAAACTATGATCACGCCACTACACACCAGCCTGAGTGACAGAACAAGACCCTATCTTTAAATAATAATAATAACCAGTTCTCTTGGATTCTATTTTGTAAAAGTTGCTTCTGCAAGGGCTTTTCTTAGTGTCTTGAACTTGGCAAAATGTGCAAAGTCCATTTTATCTGATTAAATCAGTTCTCTCCCTGAGAACTCTGAATGCTATCATTCCGTTGTTCGATCTACCAATTTTCCTCCATATGGTTCAGGAGATACTACCAGCCAAGACAACATAAAACAAATCTATCTGACTTGAGTTTTCTACTTTTTAACAAAGTTCGTAAGAAATTGACCTCTCCCAATATATCGCAGAAAGGTATTTAACAGTCTGTGACCTGCTGCACTGATCTTCAGCAGACAGTTAAAGACTTGCATGATCACATCATTTAACAAAATTGGATACAAAAATGATTCACAGTTTGATTCCACTGACACATAGTTTACCATTTTGTGTTACTGATCTCTTTAAAGTAATACCTAGTATGAGGTTTTCTAGGCATAAAAACAATCATAACAATCTGGAAAATTTGCAAAACACATTTATGTTTTCGATTCTTACCCCAGGGAATTAGGATAAAATCGTGAAGCAGCATACTTCTCAAAGTTTACCGGAAAACATGATAAGATCAAAAGAAATCTGACCTTCACCAGTGGACAGTAACATGTAGAGACCAATAATTTTAGAAGCTTTTCTCCTCCCTCCAAAAGTCAATTGCACTGCTACTGAAGCAGAAACGTTTTAGAACTCACTAAACTTGGTCACATGTAAATGTGAAAAGTTTCCTTTCCCAGTCTCAGACTACTTCAACTGCAGCTATCAACTAATACTTAGTATCAGAAAAAAAACTGCTATTGTGAAAAATCACACGTTCAGTTGGTTACATTTTGGGTCATTTTATGGACAAATACATAAAATAATAAAAAATTTGGGTCTTGGAAAAATCATACATGGACAGGAATGAGACTAAGCCACAGAAGCATTGCAGAAAGTGTTGCACATATGAGATAGCAGAATGGCCATGTATTACTTTCTGAAGATTACACAGCATCTCTTTCCCCAGGACTAATTCTTTGAGGAAAAATTCTTCCATGAGAACACATGGACACATGGGGGGGGGCAAATAACACACACTGGGGTCTGTGGAGGAGGCTGGGAGAAGGGAGAACATGAGGAAGAATAGCTAATGGATGCTGGGCGTAACACCTAGGTGAGGGGATGTCCTATGCAGCAAACCGCCACGGCACATGTTTACCTCTGCAACAAACCTGCACATCTTGCACATGTACCCCACTACTAAATAAAATTTTATGAAAAATATAAATTATTTCAAAAAAATTGTTATGAGCTACTTTTTATCTAGTAAAAGTAACATGCATTCATTGTTTAACATCCCAACAAAATACAAAGTCATTCTGTCTGTTCACCAAACCCTCACTCTCACTCTCCAAAGTAACTATTGATAGGACTCTCTCATGAACATTATTAAACTGTTTGCAGCAAACAGAATCAATAAGATGGAGAGACATTTACCAATGCAACCACTAAGAGTGTGATATAGCACATTAAATATATCCAGGACCTGTTTTCTAAAATTAAAAGTTGTCTTTTGGAGACAGGATCTTGCTCCGTGGCCCAGGCCGGAGTGCAGTGGTGTGATCATAGCTCACTGCAGTCTTGTTCTCCTGGGCTCAAGTGATCTTCTCACCTGAGCCTCCTGAGTAGCTGAGACTGCAGGCATGTGCCACTATGCCAGGCTATATTTTTTAAATTATTTTTTGCAGATACATGTTTCCCAGGTTGGTCTCAAACTCCTACGCTCAAGAGGTCTTCCCACCTCAGCCTCCCAAAGTGCTGGGATTACAGGTGTGAGCCACCATGTCTTGCCTAAAGTAATTTTTAAGTCTCTGAATTCCAAGTCTCAATTATTCCACTTCCTGCCTTTCAGTTATACAAGTCTCTCCTGTACCTTTTCGGAAGGAGCCCTGGAAATAATCTAGTCTAATCCCTTCATTTAACAGATGAGGAAACTGACACCATAAAAGATTAAGTGACTTGCCCGGGGTCATGTGTGTAATTAGTAACAGATTCAGGCTAAGAACACGGATCTCTTGCCTTCCAGCCCAGCACTCTTGACAGAGCTACTGAAGTGACAATGACACAGTTTGCCATATTACATGACAGTGGATGGTGTAATCTAGACAGGATATACTATGTCTACTTTTAAAAATCTGATTTTATAAAAGTACCTAGCAAATGGCCTAAATCTACTTCTAACACACAACTCAAAGGCATCACTATGAAATGGGGTTTACAATGTCTATGTACCTATGTAAGCTATTAAGGAAAGTGGAGAGATTTGCTCTACATATTGTCAAATCCTCCTTCAAGAAATAAAATAGAAGGGGTCTCCACTTTTCAATGTCATGGCTATATTCAAGGCTAGATATTCTCCCTGTCATCGTATTGTCCACTGTCTAGTTATGTGTGCTGTCTTTGGCAGAGACAAAAATTCCAGGAGGAACTGGCCCTTCTGATTAAACTGCAGTGCCTCCAGGCAACTTCAGGCCAATTTAAATCAAACCATCTTGGTCTAGAGTTCAGGGTAATCAAACACTAAAGGTCATACTCCAGCTCCCAGCCCCCCTTCCGTCTGCAAGTTCTCATCATTATAATAGCATTTTAAAGCATGTTCTGTCATGTCCTCACCCTTAAGTGACACCCTTAATGGAATGCTTTCAGTTCACTTCCTCTCCTCCCCCAGGCCTTCAGCTCTCCTAGCTCTGTATCTCTTCTTCCTTTGGTTAACTGATGTTCTAAGGTCTGACATCAGGAATGGGGAGATACACTCAGAGGGTAGAAGAGACAGTGCAGGGCTTCTGTGGGAAATAAGTTTATACTGACACGTGGAACAGATCCTAGAGATCTCAGAATGGCGAGCTGGGGAATTTAGACTTGACCTCATAGGCATGGAGAGACTGAAGGCTGTTGGGGAGGGTGATATGATAAAATCAACTTTCTTAGAAACTTAGCAGTTGACGTGAGTGGAGATGGGAATTTTGGAGGCACCTGGGAGTCCAGTTAGAAGGTTGGTACAGTGGTCAAAGCATAAAAACATGAGACCTGATTAAAGTGATAGCAGCAGAAATTGAGTCACATGTAAGAGAAATTTCAAAGGGATGGTAGATAGGCCAGACAAACAAACAAAAATGCAAAACAAACAAACAAACAAAAACAAAGCTGAATAATGACAGAGGAGGTCTGACTATGTGCTGAAACCAGGATAGACGGTGGAGATGTGTGGAGATGTCCTGAAGTCAGTTGAGATGCCTGAGTGAGAAGATGAAGACGGTGAAGCATCAGTGTGCGCTGGAATATTTGGAACCATGAATGAAGCAGGATATACTCACTAAGGGAAAGACTTTGGAAGACAGAGAAAGAATTATCAGAGAGGGGTTGGAGCAACAGAATAAAGGAAGTGATAAGTTTCCGGAAGGGAGAGGTAGTTAGTTTCAAATGTAGTCAAGGACAAACAGGATAAATATTAGTAACTTTGCTCAAGTAGCTCAACAGTAAATCTTAGGACTTCAGTAAATCATATTTACTTTTCTTAATAGTACCATTTTTCAGTTGCACAAACAAAAATGTTTCAAGTCTTTTGTTCAACTGCAGTCAAATCCTGTGTTTGGCTCCTGGTACTAAGTTCACTGAACTATCTGAGCTACAGGGCAGGATACAGATAATAAAAGAGCAGCTGGCATTAAAGAGTAGTACAGCTAGGGGAAAATGCCTTAAGATAGAGAATTCTACTTTTTCTATAAACATCTGACACATCACCCAAAAGTCTTCATGCAATGTTTCTCTGGTTAAGACCCCACTGACTGACATCTCTATTTCTTCTCTAAAATCCACTCTTCTACCCCAGCCCATCTTTCCTTCTACTCCAGGAGGAAAAAAAAAAAAAAAACGATGATCTGGCTATGACAGGGGTGTGGCTTGAGGAGAATGGGAGAAGTGGTTGAAATGAGGACCACACCAGCAGATAAGGCTCAGGCTGATACACAAACTCTGCAAAGGCATAATGATAATCCAAGCCTTTTAAAAAACCATGTCTACCTCCACCAGAGGCTGTGGATTAGAACAGTCAAATGGCTACTGTGGAGTACACTGAATATCTTTCTTTTCCCCATAAGAAAAGTATTTATCAGGAGACAGGTAAAGTGAAGAAGGCATATTAGTTTCTAGTGGCTATTATTAACAGATAGCCAATGACTACCCTGCTGCTTTTACAAACCTACCACTATTCCTATAGGGCCTACTCAGCCTAGGCTCCCAGTTTACATCCTCCAGTCCTCAACTATCTCATACTCCATCAACTGAGAGTCTCAACAACTCTACATCTGTCACTAGTAGGGGCATAACTGTGGGACATCAAAGGCCAAAATATTATATAAACAAATGCACCACAATATTCACCCAGCAATAATCAGAGAAATCATAAAAATAATAGCACTAGCAGTACTAATTTTCATTCATTGAATGCTTGCTATAATACCAAGCACTATTACATTAAAAGCAGCTATAAACAACAGCATGATAATTATATTTAAAAGATGATGGCTCTAGGACATGCATCATAATGAGAAAATACCAATTAGAAGTTATCAAAAAGAATGTCTGTCACAGTTGATAGGAAAAGTGAAGCAGTTAATCACTGAATAGACTGGAATAGAGACAGACTTGGGTTACTATTGGCTGTGTAATTAACCTCTCTGGGCCCTAGTTCCCTTACCTATAAAATGAGGATGATAATAGTACCTAGTAATACCAGCACACAGCCTGACTAGGAAGAGAAACTAAATAAACATTTTACATTAATTGGCACATTGCCCTGTACATAAGCATTACTCAATAAATGTCAGCTGCTATTATTTGAAAGCCATTTTGAGATTATTCATTATTACAAGGAAGCAGATATAAATCAAATCATATCTGAAATACAGGGATATACTATATAAGCTAGATAACACCTTTGACTATAAGATGGGATTTAGGAGGATCCAAAACTAGGGCTATAAAATGGTCCTACCTCTCACAGACACTATTCATCAGCATATCTATAAATCCACCCAGCCTCAGAATTAGACATTGGTGCTTATTCCTTAAATGGGAGCCACTATAGTTACCAAAAAAATAATAATCAATCACTCCCGTAACCTCCACTAGGAGGATTAAGTTTTGAGAAAGTTAACGACTGTCAGAAATAAGAATCCTAGGAAACCTCCAGTCCTCTCCTTCCTTTTAATGCTACTGATGACTTGCCATGATATAAGACAAGGGCTCTGCTGGGCAACATCAAGAAAACCTTCAAAAATAGCAGTGATACAAATTCCCCTTTGTTAAGTTTTACACTATGCCAAACTAGAGAATTTATTCTTTATCTTACACTTCCTAAAGAAAACTGTTCCTGAGAATTCTTGGGCAAAGTAGCTATGTAAATCTAACAAGGGAGATGTTACATATTTCTAATAACACTGAAAGCACGAAACATTTAGTGCCACTGGTGAGTATATATTATAAACAGAATTCCGAATTACTACAGTTACATTCGTTCACGTACATATTCCACTATACTTAGCCCAGGAAAAGACTTCTAACCCAACCAGTTGGATCACCAACTGCATCCAAAAGACTAAGCAACCAAACTGGCTTTCAATACAAACAAGAATGGGATGCTTTCATATTTTGCCCCACGGGCAAGGGTTATCAAGCCATCAACTCTAAACTGTATGATAACCTTTCATGCACAAATGAGTCCTTTATGGGAGGGATGTTCATTTTAAACAGAACTTCTAGAGAAAGGATATTCCTTCAGAAACAATTCCTAGGATATGAACATCATAAAATATCTTAAGAAGAAATATAGATGAACACTGCTGTCTAACAGAAATATAGTACAAGTCGCATAAGGGATTTTAAATTTTCAAGTCACCACATTAAAAAAATAAAAAGAACCAAGTTAGATGAATAATTTACTTAATATATCCAAAATATTACATTTTACACTGTCTGTTGCAGCACCCACTGACAGACTAAACACCTTTCAAGTGCTCCGTAACCATATGTGGCTAAGTGGATGCTGCACTGAACCGTGTAAATGTAGCCAATCTATGAATAGGAATAACTGACATATGTGAAGAGCCACGCCTACCTCCACCATCACCTCAGCCCCTCACCCTTGCTGCTGGAGCCCTTACCGTGTCCCCACCCCTCATGGAACAGTAGTCCACACCAAGTTGTGAGGAAGAAGGGGGAAGGAATATGTTTTCAACAAATCCAGTTGGAAACTCAAACCCATTTCCCATTAGAAACAATGATAGACACAATAGGTCTATGGCTAAGTGACATTAAGGATTAAAAAGGCTTTCCTGGGGAGGAAGGTCTGGGAACCTAATCACCACTTCCAATATTGTATCCAGGAGATACTGTGTTCCAAGCTCCCAATACACAGTTACAAAGGGACTGCCTGGGTCTCTCATTTGCACTCTTTTGGTAAAAGAGAACCAGGAGGAGGCCATGTTTACAGAGAGTTTTTCATTTAAGGACTTAAATGAAACATGTAGTTTCCTTTCTTCACTGCCTTTCTCACTCCCATAAGGAGGGTCCTTCAATCCTACCCTTCCCTAGAAAACATATTTCTCCCTGAGATGTGGAACTGCTGCCATATTTTTTCACTCTGTAAAACTGAGAACCCTGTGTTCTAAATCATAATTATCTTCCCAAAGCAAAGACAAACTGAAAAGGAAAATACCTGCCCTTTCCTTACCTGTGCCCACCCCCACCCCAATTCCAACTGTAAGGCCAAAAGCTCTCAAGTAGCAAGCACTATTAGAAAACGAGGCAATTTCAACTATAAACTCTGGGTTTCCCTAACCTTTTATTCTCCTTTCCCTTTAGCTCACTTAAAAGGTTATTATAACCAAACAAGCATACAGACAAGTTTTGTCCTATTTCTCTTCAATTCCACCTAACAGCTTTGCATCCCAGAAGAAATGTACAAACTCTGGCTTGTAGGTTTCAAAGCTTTTCTGTGGTCCAGTCTTAACTAGTTATAGTCTTGAGACATGTCAGATTCTCAGTCCTGTGCATCCTCCTCCCCCGCCTCCAGGTCTTTGGTCAAGAGTCCACTGCTGTTGACATTTCCCATATCCTAAGCCACCTTCTCTAGTCAGCTTTTTCCAGTGACTATCCTCAAGACCTTCAATGACGAGGAGCATGTCTTTTATTATTCTGGTCCCCCCTTAGGCCAGGTCTTTCTGGTTTCACCTTAGGCCCCTATAACAGAGTCTGGTGCAGACAGAGGAGATACTCAAGAAGCATGGTAAATGAATGCCTAGACTGCTGTAATGTCGATCCACTGTTAGACTTGTCTTTTGGTAATACCATTTTGATCATATCACTACAACGGTAATAAAAGTCAGATCAGTAATTACATGCTGCGGAGAGATGGATTGCAAAAAGATGCAAGAGGCATTTTCCTGGTTGACGGAAACGTTATATATCTTGGCCTGGGACGGTGGTTACAATGAATGTATAAATATAAAAATGCATCATATCATTAGGATTCATGTGTTTTACTGTATATAAATTATACTTTGATAAAAAAGGAAAAAAGGGAAATATATACACTTAACTTGTAAAAAACACATTAAGATCCTACCATATTATAAACTTGAACCTATATGAAAATGCTAGGGGCAATAAACATTAAATATATCAAATTGTTAATAGTGATTACTCTCTGGGGAAGAGTACTGGGAATGAGGTAAGCTTAGACATGAGGGGAATGAGTAGCTTTGACACTTAAATATTGCTTGAAATCTTTTTTCCATTTGTTGAGTACCTATTAAAATCTAAACACTCCCTTAGGTACTAGGGATACAAATACCTAGAAGTTCAAATATTTGCCCTTAAAGAGCTCACATTAGGGAAGTCAACATAAACACTAATAGTCACCATATAACATGCTAAATGCTATATAGTTAAGGTGTGGACAACATGTTAAAGGATCGCAGAGGGAGTTGTTATACTGCTTGGAGTAGCGAAAAGGCAGAGGGACAAGATGACTTTTGAGAACATAGAATAAAGACCTGAGGTATGTCAGGCCAACCAATATGTCCCAGGCAGAGGGAGCAACATTTACAAATGGCACAGAAGAAAGTGGCATAGTATGTTGGAGAGGAGGACCTATTTTCTCATTGTGGCTGAAGCCTCAGGTCCGTGAGAAGAGAAGAGAGGGCAGAGACATGATAAGATAGGGCCAGATCATGAAGGGCCTTGGAGGCCAGGCCAAGAAATTTACTTTTATTGGGAAATGTAATGGAGTGCCACTGAAAGATTTTTTCATAGGGGAATGACTTTATTTTACTTAAAGAATGATCAGTCTGAGGGCAATGAGGGGAAGGAATCAGTGGAGAGCAGGACTGGAAGTAAGGAGAACAATTGAGTGGCTGCTTGCAAGTGAGAAATGATGAAGGTTGAACGTGGAGCAAATAAGAATGAATGGATACAAGAGAGGTTGAGGATACAGAACACACAGGACTCCACAATTTTGTCTGTCATCGTCCCTAGTCATCTTCCACCTGATCCCCAGTCTCAAGGTTGTATTGCCCAGAGATCTAGTCTTCTACCATTAACTCTCCCCTTTTATTATTTCAAAATAATTATTGCTGCATGCCTCAAATGGCCAGTAAAGGAAGGTGGATAAGAAAGCATGATCGTGGGAGAAGCAATCCATCGCAAAAGTCAATGCACTACCTGCATGGCATTTTGAATTTTAAAAGCATCTTTCATTGTCTAAGATTGCTCTCACAGGCCATGTTGCTACCATTTCACCGTTAAGCTTTTCCATAGCTTCCTAACCACAATGAAAGGCTCCCCTAAAAGTCACTCCTTTTGCAAATAAGGCCTATAAAATACACTCATGGGCATATGAAAAAGTTACTTCTTAGTTAAAATTCCAAAAAATGCCTCTAACACATATCATTTTAAAAGCTTAAATTTACTTCCTAAATCTGTAAGCTAAAATGTTGCTATTTTCTGATACATGTAGGCAAAGGCATGCAAACACCAGCAAGTAAAGCTAGCTACAGGATGTGAAAAGGCAACACTCAAGGCAAAAGTTTACTTTTTCAAATGTATGTTTTCAAATTACAGATTTAGGATATTTCTTTGAAACATTATCTTTTCCTATTTATAAAAAACTTCTGGCCAGTATTTTATACATGCGTTTCAACTATTTCCAGAAAAGTGACTCCATTTTATGTTTAGAAAAATAATTTCCTTCAACAAAAAAATAAATAATTTTAACAAAGTAGCTTCCAACATAAAACTATTTCGAAACTTTTGTTATTATATTCACTACTCTAATGGCTTACTTTCTTCCAAAGTGATAGTAACAAGCCTACGTCTTCTATTCACTGAATAAAAGGAAATAATGATTCATAGCAAAACAAAACATACAAGACAGCAGAACCACAGCCAAGACTAATAAGAACTATTATACCAAAAAAAAAAAAATCCCAAAACATAACACTTTAAAAAACCACAGGTTAGTTTTATAAGGATACATTAGACATTTTAAAATGTTAAACAGGGTTTCATGCTAGCTGTGTACACTGAAGATACCATGGCATAAAGGGAGGGTGAACACTTGTAACACTGTGCATAAAACTTGTCTAGAAAACAACATAACAGATGTAGCACACGATGCTTGCATTTCATATACTTTTTATATGGTACTCAAGTCAAACTTCATTCCATGCATGCAAACCTGGACTGCAAGTAACAGATATGGCTAATTTTAAAAGAACACACAGTTATATAGTAAGAGATAGGTGGTAAAAAGTTCCAAAGTCTTTGGTGAAATACTATATTCACATATTCAACAGTATACATTAGTGAAAAATTCCAGTCACAGTAACTTTTCACAAGATTTATAGTCAGAGCTTGTAAGTGGATATACTGGGAAGAGTTACATGCCTATTAAGAAAAAGTCTTCCAACCAAATGCACAAATCATGTCTGTTATAAACACCAATAGAAACAAACCTTCCAGTAGAAAATAAAGTTCATTTTACAATGTTTAGACTTGGAGACAACCAAGACCCAGAAGTAAGCAGCTATTGTGAGAAAAGAGAAACAATAGCCTTTAACCTTAGAGAAATAAAAATATATATATATACTCACATTCTGCAAAAGAATAAGCTACCAATAAAATCCTAGCCAACATCACTTTGCTGAAAAGACCTCAGGCTCCTAATGAGAGTGAAGTTTTTAAGTAGGAACTAAGATGCCTGCTGACAATCAAAGAAAGACCTATTTGATAATCAGTGTGACAGAAAACAGACATTTATGGCTCCCAGCTATTAGCAAGTGAAAGACTAGACTAAATTTTAAGAAAAAGAGAAATTACCAGATGTTCTAAAACTTCTGACCTTCCAAGCAGGTTAGATCCTAAATACCACATGCTGAGAGGGCTGGAGGCAGGTTGGCAGGAGAGTGATTGAAAAAAGACTCAGAAAAAGAAAATGCTACCAAAATATGGCATATTATTAATAGTTCAGGTATAGAGAGCAAAATGACAAGAACATCATTAAGATCATTAACCTTTTCCTAGAACATGTAGTTATCATCTAAGAGTACAATGAAAAACTTTGGAAGATAGACTAAGAAGATAACCAATGACTAATAATTAAACATATTACAAAATATATCTTCCCATATATCTGACCTACATAATGAAAAAAAAACATCAAACTCAACTTGGAAACGTGCTTTTTGCTTTAGGAAAAAATGTAGTATATAAAATGACAGGATAAAAAGAGCTATCTGATGAAATTTCCACTAAAAACAAAATCTAACTTTTCCCGTCTGTTCTATAGAACTATCTGGGGCCTTTAAAATAGCATGGATGAATTACACAGCCATTAAAATTTTTAAGTGCGAAGACTATGTGGCGACCTGGAATAATTCATGGGACAAAAGTAGGTGGAAAAAGCAGAATACAAAGTAATATGTGTACTGTAATTACAATGCTAGGCTAAAAGGTGTAATGATGGTTAAGAATGAGGTTTATTTCCTTTCCCAGGTTTCTGTAAATACTGTTTTGATAAGTTTTATAGATAGAAAACTATCTTTAAACGATCCTTCTTGGCATATGGAAAAATGATAAATAAGTTGTTCCTTTTTTTTTCTGAGACAGAGTTTCACTTTGTTGCCCAGGCTGGAGTGCAGCAAGGTCTCAGCTCACTGCAACCTCCGCCTCCCAGGTTCAAGCAATTCTAGTGCCTCAACCTCCCGCGTAGGTGAGATTACAGGCGCCCGCCACCACGCCCGGCTGACTTGTTTTTTGTTGTTTTTTTTTTTTCAAGTAGAGACGGGATTTCACCATGTTGCATAGGCTGGTCTTGAACTCTTGAGCTCAGGCAATCCGCCCACCTCGGCTTCCCAAAGTGATAGGATTACAGCACCGCACCCGGCCAAAAAGGCAGGCTGCTTTGTAGTTTATCTTTTTTATTACTTCGAATTAAGGAGCATGTATTCAAATCCATACTACAAATGGTGGATTCTTATCTGTATTAGCAGTCAAAGGGTATAGACATTCAGACGCAGGATGTTTAAACATCTGCTTTTCTATGTGGAAAAAATAATCACATCCTTTTGGAAAAACAGACATTTTTAAAAAGCTTATGGTATTTTGAAAGATGTCTACTCAATTTTTCTAAATGGCTAAAATAACAAACTGAAAACAAATATCGAAACTAGAGCAGTTTTAAGGGGAACCTACTAATTAAACTGTTAACGGGAGTTACAAAATTAGTTTCTCTTTGGTTTCCTTCTGCCTGAAGGAACACTCTCTTTGGCCGACTACTCAGCTTGCTAGGTTCCATTCATTAAGACACCTCACTCTACAGAAACGGATCACAACACATCCAGACTGCGTCTCCCTAGCACTATTAAGATTATTCTGAGGAAAACAGAAAAAGCCTAACAAAAGACGTCAAGGATTGTAGAAATATTTTTTAAATTTCAATATGCAAGCAGGACTCCTATGCAGGTTGATTTAACAGTTTAAATTCTGTTTTATCTGGCTACTGCAGGCAAAGCAGCAGTTCTTTATCTCTTCACCATAGGAACATAAATTACCCCACAGAGGCTGTCCTCCCTACTTTTCTCCTGCAGGTCAGAATCAAATCATCGAACTTGACTATTATAAATGCTCACATTTGAGTCCTCCCCTTCCTTTCTTTCTTGCCCCTGGACAAATTCCTACGTGGCTAGCAGAAACCTAATTTATGATATAAATAGGTAGAGCGGGTCCCCAAAAAGCTCTGCCCCTGTGGGTTCGCATTCGGCACGTCCCCCTACGTGTCGTTGCTTCGCTGGAATTTCCAATGTAACAGTAGCTAAGGTAACTGAGAGCGGGGCTGAACCTGGCCAATTCCGGAGCAGAAACGCAGTGACTTGCTCCGGGTCTGGGGGTGGGGAGGCTGGCGGCGCGGACAGATTTCCGATTGGGTGGGGGTGGTGAGAGGCCATCGAGTGCAAAGACGGTTGTCTGGTCTTTGAAGGCCGGCGGCTGGCTCTGCCACGCTCTCAGCAGGAAGGGGAGGGGAGCGGGAGGAAGAGGGGGAGAAGGAGGAGAAGCCGCGAAGAGCCCGAGGAGGGGGAGGAAGACCAGGGGAGGAAGGAGGGGCCGGAGGAGGAGCCCAGGCTCCGGGAAAGCCCGCGCGTCCAGCCCGCAGGACCTCGGGGCGGAGTCGCAGGCTCCACCCGGACCCCGGGCTGCGGCCGCCACCGCAGCCTCGCGCGGTGCGCCTCGAAGGGGCGGGCCCGCCTCGCAGCCTCCCTCCGGGTTTCGGGCCCTCCTTCCCCGCTCCTCCCTCCCCTCCCTCCTTTCCATCTCAGCAGCGCCCTCAGTCTCCCTCTCGCAGGCTCATACAAAAGCAAAATGTCCGCCATGTTCCTAGGCGGCTGCGGTTGTGGTGCCACGAGCTCGGCCCTCCTGCGGTTTCTACCCCGGGCTGCTCGTCGCCGGTCCCCTCTCCCCGACACCAGGCGCTACTGCTACTCCGAAGCCGCCGACCGCACCACTCCGCCCGCCCTCTGCGCCCCCCCCCACCGCCCGCCCCGCCGGGCGACGCAGGACCGTCTCGGGCGGGGGCAGGGGTGTAAGCAGCCCCGCCGACTTGCTCCCGCTTCCCGCCCGTCCCCCCACCCGTGGCCCCTTTACCTTGATGCAGTACGGGGGTTCGTCGTAGGTGACCAGCATGTACCTGTCTCCACGGCTGGCCGGGTCCCGGGCGCGCAGCTGCGGGGCGAGGGATGACGGAGGGGGTCGCGTAGGAAAGGAGGGGGGAGGGCGATACAAACGTTACAGAAGCACCTCAATCCACACCCCGAAATCCCTCGGGAGCTCTCCCATTTCTCCCCTCCCCTCCTTTTACCTTCAAGAATAACTCCACAGCGCCTTTGGCAATGTCTAAATAGGAGGTGCCCAGGTCAGTGCGCTGGTTCATAGAGGCGGACGTGTCTACGAGGAACAGCAGGATGGGCATCTTCCCCCGCACCCCTGCCTCCGCTTCCCACTCTCCTGGCTCTCTTGCCTCACTGCCACGTACGGCCACCCGAACCCTCAACTCTCGCAGAGCCAGGGGGCAAGGAGCAAGAGGAAGAGAGGGAGACGGGACGGGACGGATGGGACCGCTCCTGGCCTCCTCTTTCTGCAGCCCCACCTCCTCTCCCTCCAAGGGAACTTGAAAGTGTGAGCGTGTGTAGCCCTCGGGGCCCTCCCCCTTCCTCTCTTCTGCTGCCACCACTACTGCCGCCGCCGCCGCTGCCAGGACTACTGCCTAAGCATCCGTCCGCGCTCACTAGAGCGCTCGCCCCAGACTGAGTGCCGTCTCTGTTCACTGACAACTTCTGTCTGCTCACCTACCATCGGTACCATGTGACCAGAACCCATGCCATTGGCTGCCAATTATGTGTTATTTGCATATTCATTAGATGACAAGACTGGGGGAGGGACTTGGGCGAACCCTGGGAGTTGAAGTTTGAACCCAGGCAGAGGGTAAGGGGAAGTATTAAGGACCCTCGCTAGGATTTTCCTTTAAAAAACTTGGAAACAGTTCGGATGATTAGTTCGGGTGGTTTAGATGGATTTTTCTATCGCTCTACAAAGAGGGTCATTCGAAAGGAAGGGTGAATTTGAGCAACAGTTGTACAGAACTACAGAAGCAGATGCTTGGACAGTCTGCACAGAAAACGCTTTGCTAACTGCAATCGATCAATCCTGCCAGTGGAGAAGACGAAAATATTTCAGAAGCAGCAGACTTCTTTCCTGGCAGGACATACTCGCATTCCTTTAGATCCCTCCCACTTCTTGATCAGTATTTGTGACTTGGTTGCTGGCCTTGCATTCCACATATATCTACTTAGAAAGGAAACTAAAGTTTAAACACAGTTACCTAAACTGGCCTTTTGTATGCACAAGCTTCTTCAGTTTCACTAACCTCTTTGAAACATTGGCCTGCCTGTGATAATTCCACCACTGTTCTCTCTGCACAGCCTTTACACTTGGGAGGTTTGCAAACCTAGATTCTGATTCAACTCACACATTTATTGATTGATTGATTCATTCATTCATTCCTGTATTTATTTTTATAAATAAATCAAGAGGATCTCACTTGATGACCTAGGCTGGAGTGCAGTGGCCCCATCATAGCTGCCTGCAGTGCCAGCTCCTGGGCTTGAGCGATCCTCCCACCTCAGCCTCCTAAGTAGCTAGGACTACAGGGGCATGCTCTTAACTCACGTTTATTGAGCATCTATGAAGTGCCAGGCACCCATAGTAGCCTTGTTTAATCTTTGAATTAATTATGGTAGATGGCATTATATTTAATTTTCAGTAGAGGAAACTGCAGCTCCCTGAGGTTAGGGTAACAATGATGGATGCTGGCTCTGTGAAGAGACTCAATAAGTGGCCAACCACACTTGATTGACTACTTCATATGACACGATTTTTGAATTTGGACATGTGTATTCCTGGAAATTACTCTGCACAATGTGGAATCCGGGGCTTCACTGAGTTTGAATTTCATTGAGGAGAGATGATGACATACACATGTATAATATTTTATATATTCTGGCTAGGTGCAGTGGCTCATGCCTGTAATTCCAGCATGTTGAGAGGCAGAGGTGGGTGGATCATTTGAGGTCAGGAGTTTGAGACCAGCCTGGCCAACATGGTGAATCCCTGTTTCATCTAGTCTATAAATACAAAAATTAGCCAGGCATGGTGGCGGGCACCTGTAGTCCCAGCTACTTGGGAGGCTGAAGCAGGAGAATCGCTTGAACCCAGGAGGCAGAGGTTGTAGTGAGCTGAGATCACACCACTACACTCCAACCTAGGTGACAGAGCAAGATTCTGTCTCAAGAAAAAGGTATTTTACATATTCTATGTACACATTATATATATTTGTGTGTATATATATATATAAGTTATGTGAATTATATATTTATATATGATATATACACATTCAATAATATTCTCAGAGAAATAAGATTTTAAAAGAAGTCACATGGCAGTATGTGAATCGGGGACAAACAAGGATGCAAATTAAAACGGGCTATGGAAACAATGGTCTAGTGGCCTAGAAATTTAGGGGATTTTATGAACAAGGCACAAAGGAGGAAGAGAGGGAATATGGACTGGAAGGAATGGCATGAACAAAGATTCAGCCAAAGATAGTACTATGTATGGTACATTTAAGACCATTCTGGTGGAATGTAGGAAATTAATGAAGAAGTAAGGATGAAAAAGATACTGGAAGCCTCTATTTCCATTCTGATACAAATATCAATGTAGAAGGGCAATGCCTACATGGGCTAGGGTACAAAAACTATGGGACTGTTGGGGGCAGTGTGTTAGTTTTCTACTCCTGTGACAAATTTAGCAGCTTAAAACAACACAAGCATTTACTATCTCACAGTTTCTATGAGTCAGGGGTCTGGGTTTAACTGGATTTTCTACTTAATCTCATACAGCTGCAGTCACATTGTCACCCAGGCTGTTTTCATCTGGAGATTCAACTGGGAAAGAATTGGCTTCCAGTCTCATTCAGATTTCTGGCAGAATTAATTTCCTTGGGGCAGTATGCTGGTGACCAGAAGCCACCTTCAGATCCACCTGCTGTGCAGTTCTCTGCCACATGACTTTCTCCACTGGCTGTTCACAGCATAGCTGCTTCTTCAGGGCCAGCGGAGAAATTTCTCACTCCAAGATGGAGCCTTATATAATATAAATAATCTCAAGAGCAGCATCCATCACTTTGCCATATTCTATTGACTAGAAGCAAGTCACAGGTCCCACCCACACTCAAGGAAAGGATATTATACAGGATGTAACACCAAGGGGTGGAGAACATGGGACCACATTAGAATTCTCCCTAACATTAGATAGGGATGGGATTTTAGGATGGGGATGGGATTATTACCTGGAAACAAACTTTGCCTAGTTCACAGTTTTTGTGAGATGGAGTCTTGCTCTGTCACCCAAACTGCAATATAGTGGCATGACCTCAGCTCACTGCAACCTTTGCCTCCCGGGTTCAAGCAATTCTCCTGCCTCAGCCTCCTGAGTAGCTGGGACCATAGCCATGTACCACCATGTTCGGCTAATTTTTGAATTTTGAGTAGAAACAGAGTTTCACCATGTCGGCCAGGCTGGTCTTGAATTCTTGACCTCAAGTGATCTGCCCGATTCAGCCTCCCAAATTGCTGGGATTACGGGTGTGAGTCACCATGCCCAGCCTGTTAAAGTCAATTCTGAGTAATATTATACAAACTTTCAGCCTACCAAATAAATGCATTGGGTTGACTGGTTGCTTAAACTATCCTTTGGTTAAAGAATTACAAGATTTCCTATTAGGAGTTTATATTTTATTTTGTGAATATCTATATGTGTATGTGGTTATGAGACAGGAGAATAAGGACTGCTGAGTCATGATATCCCCCAGTTTACAAATGGTATTTTAAGATGACATTTTAAAATCTCCTTTATACTTTCCTCCCAACTTTTCAATGAGTGTGCCTTACTTTTATAATCAGAAAAGGGGCTATGATTAAAATTACATTAAAAGAATTGTAAAAAATTCTTCCAACATGAATATTACTGAGACAATTTTCAAAAATGACTTACCAGCATTAGTGAAACACAAATAATCTCAGTCACACAATGCTCCTGTGGTTGAGGATATGCACAGTCCCACAGAGTGACCTTCTAAGGAGAAGATATTCTCCCCATGCAGGTGAATGCCTTTTAATGTATTTATTTTTTTCTAACAGGACATATTATTGATTCTTTTTGGCATAATCAAATGGAATTAAAATGATGTTAACATGGAATCTGAAAAATACTTGCGTTTCACTATAAACTACAAAAATGGCAACATACAAAAAAACCATGTAACAGATTTATGGGCTTATTCAGATTAAATCAAACCCCAAGCTGTCACCAGGAAGCTTCTCTTTGTCACTTCCTGGAGGAAAGTAAGCTCTTTATTATGCTAGAAAGTGTGTAGACTTCTCCACTGTGTTTCTTTGGCACACATCAACACTAAACCATACAGAGCCCTTTCTACCTCTTTCTCTGCTACAGAACATCAACCTCTTCATGTAGTAGATTCTTTCTGCCTTGGGTTTGCTTCTTGTACTAGAATGTAAACTACCTGAGAGCAGCTAGAGCCTATAACCAATGCCTGGTGCAAAGTGCTTGCTCCGTAAATGGTTATTACTTTTAATTGTCAAATGTGCTGTGTTTTTCATTCTTTCATCGTCTTTCCAGGTGCTTGGATATTATCCTGTAGCTCCTTTCCTAGGGTTAACCAGCCCTCCCATGTTGCCCCCTGCCTTCCATCTCTCACAGGAGCAGGGTGGTAGGCCCAGCTGCCTCTTCCCTATGGATCCAGGACTTTTTGAATTTGGGCTCCAGGAGGCCCCTTCAGGCCAAGGCATTGAACTGACAGTCTTCACTGCCTGCCCCAAACTCTGCTAACTTCGCTTTTGTTCTACTCGTGCTTCCTTATGAAATGGCTGTTTTTTAGGCCACTGCTCACTGTTTATCTCTTTCAGTCAAATCCTCTTCCCAACTGCTCCCAAATTTCAGACCCTATGGCCTACATTAACCATCCTATCTTGAATTTTCTCATGTTTTTTGAACTTGTGAGCTCTTGAAATGAGTTTCCTATTTCCTTTTCAAGTTCTTGCTCTTCATCTGCCTTTCATTCACCAGTAACCCCTAAATAAATTCATTTTAATACTGCACTATACTCCCCCGTGTCTGAAGTTACCAGATATCTCTCAGGAAGGAATTCCTACCAAATACTGCTCTCCTGCCCTTCATTCCTTTCTACTTCATATCTGGAATTACCAGATATCTCTCAGGAAGGAATTTCTGCCAAATACTTCTCTCCCGGCCTTCATTCCCCCCATACAAATGTT
Source organism: Callithrix jacchus (assembly GCF_049354715.1). Lineage (NCBI taxonomy): Eukaryota > Metazoa > Chordata > Mammalia > Primates > Cebidae > Callithrix > Callithrix jacchus. Next base: position 131,158,090 of record NC_133524.1, on the reverse strand, counting down.
CACAGACTTTGCCCCATGTTTACATTTAATGTTATGGTATGGTCTATTACCATACAGCTGATGCTTTGTTTTGGTGAGAGTTAGTTTGATTTTTTACTCTCCAAAGATTAGTCACCTCTTGTCTTTAAGCAGTTCCTAATCACTATATATATATATTTTTTTTTTTTTTTTGAGACACGGTCACACTCTGTCACCCAGGCTGGAGTGCATGGTGTGATCGCAACTCACTAGAACCTCAACCTCCCCAGCTCAGGTGATCCTTCCACCTCAGCGTCCTGAGTAAGTGGAACTACAGGTGCTTGCCACCATACCTGGCTAGTGTTTGATTTTGTTTTTGTAAAGATGGGGTCTCACTATGTTTCCCAAGCTGGTCTTGAACTCCGGGACACAACCAATCATCCCAATTCAGCTTCCCTAAGTGCTGCGATTATAGGCATAAGCCACCAGGCCTGACCCTAATCACTACATCTTGACAAAAAGACCTTACTTACCGTTGTTACTACCCTCTCCCAAAGCCCGCCTTCCATGCTTTAGAAGGGAGTGAAATCTCCCTTTCTCCACCACCTTCTCTTTCCTCAAGCCCATACAATCTTTCTCTCTCTACACTTCATGGAAACGGCTCAGAGGTCCCCAGTGGCCTACTTTCGGCCAAGTCCAATGGTGTGTTCTGCATTTCCTTTGCTGATTGCAGAGCGACTTGTTACATGTCTTCCTGAGTTCCTACTCCCACCTACCTTGTTTTTCATCTCCTACCATTTCTCATGAGGTCTTCCCACACCTTGGACCATATGCTTGGACCATATGTTTACACCTTCAGTGAACCTTAAACTTAGTCTTTGTCTCACTCCATGGCTACCTCTTTTCCTCTCACTGTGTCTACAAAGGACTGTGTTTTTCCACAATCTTAATTCATTTAGTCGTTATTCAAAAACTTCTTGGGTGGAACTTCTACATGACAGGCAATGAGTATGCATGTGAGAAAAAGGGAAACAGCATATTTTGCAGTGGTCGAGAGCTTGGATTTGGGGTTCAAATTCCAGCTCTGCCATTTGCCAGCTATGTGACCTGGGACAAGTTTACTTACACTCTTTCTGCCTCAGCTTCATCATCTGTATAACAGTAATAATGATAGTATTTCTTTGGATTGTAATGATGATTGAATGAATGAATACTTATTGTTTTATTTATTTACTTTTGTAGAGACATGGTCTTGCTATGTTGCCCAGGCTGGTCTCAAACTCCTGGGCACAACCATTTCTCCTGTTTCAGCCTCCCAAAATGTTGAAATTACAGGTGTGACCCACCATGCCCAGCTCAGAAAGAGCTTATAAAAATGCTAAACACAGAGTAAGCTCTATTTGTGTTACGTAAAAGTAAGAAGAGCTGTAGTTCTGGCCTTTGTAGAGCTTACATTCTAGTGGGGAAAATAGTCAAAAGAATAGATGTGATATATATTGAGTGCTGTGAGAGAAGAAATACAGGGTGGTATGGAAGCACCAAGAAGGAAATTATATTCTAGAGGGGGTTGAGATGTGGGGGGGCATACAGAGAAGGTTTCTTGAAGGATCTGACTTTGCTTAGGAATAAGCCTGGTGAAGGAGGCTGGTGAGGGGTGAGGAATAACACAGGCAAGGAGGAAGAGTGTCCCGGGCAGGGAATAGGATGTGGATGAGATGGTGAGAGAGACCGACAGACACCCCTTGGAAAAAAGGAAAGTTCCGTGTGACTGTAATGCAGAGGAACTCGAGTGGGGGAAAAGGAAGAGGGGAGAAATGGTTAGGGACGAAGAGGTGAGCAGGAGGCAGATCATGCAGGGCCTTGTTGGCCCTGTGAGGAATTGAATTTTATCGTGGAGTCAACAAGGAACCATTGAAGGATTCTCAACAGATCACGGTTTGGTGATATCATTGTATCTTTAGCACAGAGAACGGGTTAGACGAGGACAAAAATGGAATCAGGAAGACAAGTGAGAAGTCTATTTCTGTAATTTCGGGGGCTGAATTGTAGTGGTGACAAGAGGGTGGAGGGGAATGTATGGGTGCCAGGTACATTTAGATGGTAGGATAGTCAGATCCTAGTCATTGACTGACATGGGGTGTAGGGAAAGAAGGAGTCATGTGTGACCAGCATTCTGACTTGGGTAATATGGAAATTGTGGGGCCACTCCCTGAGACAGAAGACAAAGGAAGAGATGCATCTGGGGGCAGGGTGGGCTATTCAACAGTGCCAGGCATTGTTCCAGGAGCTAGATACGGGCCAAGGTTCCCTGTCTTGGGGCATCTATAATAAATAAACAAGTAAATATCTAGTATGTCAGATGGTGATAACTGCCATAGAGGAAATAAAGTCAGGTAAAAAGTTAATCTTTGTGCAGGGGGCAAGGTGAGTGACGTGTCTGTAGGCCACCCAAGTAAAAATAACTAGGAAGCAAACTGGCTGAGTAAAGTATAAAAATAAACCTCAAAGAGGGGAGAAGCTGCCCAGGCAGATTTTGGGGGAATACACTAGAGTTGTGAGTGCTTCATTTTTTAGGCACTAACTATGTACAAGGCAAAGGCCTTGGGACTTTGCACATCTTATCTCAAAGCACCAATCTTGTGAGGTAGGGCCAACTATTCTTCCCAGGTGCAGGTGAAGAAACTGGGGTCCCTGCGCTGGTCACCTGCCTGACCTCCGAGCCCAAGCTCTGTTTCTCCATTCTGCAGGAACAATACCAGAACGAGAGGGTATGTGCTGAGGGCTCAAGAGCCCAGACACACATTAGAAGAAGCTCAGCATGGAACCATCTCACCAGGAGAGAATCTCAGGGAGTCTGGGCACTGCCCCATAGGGCAGCAGGATGTAGAGGGGCCAGACAGAGGACAGTGCGAGTGAGTCATCCAGGCATGAAGACCGCCCTCCCCCAGCCCACAAAAGACTGGCCTTGGATACCCATCTTGTAGGACTGCATGGGACCTGAGTTTGCTGTGATCTGCCTACGGACACTTGTTCTACCCATGCTCAGGAAAATCTCTTTCTGAAACCTGATGAGACAAGGACTGGTGAGGGGTGGTGGCAATGTTGGGGTCCCCAGAGAGCTGAGGTGAGAGCCAGCCATCTGTTGATCAAGGGCAGCCAAATGCCTAGACAATCCTTAGTGGCTTCCTTCTGCTCAGGGCCCAGGCACAGAAAGTTATATGGACATTTATAGACTTGGTTACTCTGAGAGATGGCGTAGGCTAAAAATAAAAATAGCTGGTGATGAAAGTTGGCCCAGGGCAGCCCGCACAAAGCTCTCCAGCAAGTCATGCCACTTGGGTAACTTCCTCTCCCAAATCAGGGCGTTGGAGCCTCTGGGCTGAGTGAGGCCCTGGAATCTTGGTCTTTCCCCTTCACATTTTCTGTGGTCTTCTCCTTATACTTCACCACCCTGAAGCCACTGTCCATGCCCTCCTGTGGACCTCACAGGCAAGAGGGGCATTACTCTGTGCGTGGAACACCAGGGATGTATGCAGGGCATAGAGAGTAAATTCCAAGCATGCTGGTGGGGAGGACCTTGCCACAGCCAACCTCAGCCTCTCCTGCCTCCAGAAACCTAGACACTTCTGTCTCTCTCCTCCCCCACACCCACCAGACTATCAGGTACTGTTCAGTTCCTACATTCTATATCACTTACATTCATCCCCTCACTGATTTTCTCCTAGCTGGGTTCTTTGCATCTTATTCAGTCCATAGTACTGACATGTCTGTAGTTTCCCTTTTAGCTTCTGGGGAGGATTAGTACCGTGAAAAATCCTTAAACAGCTTCTACACCAAGACATTTACACGAATAAAAACGACATTTTGATTCTTGCTAAAGCATAAGTTTCATCATTTTTCCCTCTTCTACTTAAGGCTACATTTTCTAAATGACAGCATTTAAACTATGTTTGAACATGTCCTTTATTTTATTTTAGGTTCGGGAGTACATGCGAAGTTTTGTTATATAGGTAAACTCATGTCACGGGAATTTGTTGTCCTAAGCCTAGGATCCAAAGGTTATTTTTTCTGCTCCTCTCCCTCCTCCCACCGTCTGCCCTCAAGTTGGCTCCAGTGTCTGTTTTTCCCTTTTTTGTAGAACATGTCCTTTAAAATGTAACAATAGTAGGATCATATTTTTACTTAGGTGTAGTGAGAACTCCTATACCTATTTTATTTGTCATAAATCACTTAATTTTCCCAATTTTATCAGTTTCTCTTCTACCACATGGAGAATGAGGAGCTCTTGACACCAGAGCTGGCTAGCCTCGTATGGCCACAGAAATCGCTTAGTTAGTGTTCAGTTCATCAGATATTTACTTAGGCCTGCTCTACTTGACACTTTGCTAAATGCCTGGGATGAAAAGATAAACAGGACATGGCTTCTGCCTTAATGAGCTTCTATTTCACTGGGGAAGGTCAGAATAGAAACAAATATTTTCAGTACAATATGGTAAATGCTCTGAGAGAGAGAGAGAGAGAGAGAGAGAGAAATGCACAAGTTTCCCTGTGAATACAGAAGGGTAGGACTTAGCCAGTTATCAAGGAAAGCCTCATGGAGGAGGTGGTATCTGAACTTGACCTGAAAGGAAGAAGAACTCGTGATGAAAAAGGGAGGCAGTTGAAGCCAGGTATGGTGGCTGATGCCTGTAATTCCAGCAGTTTGAGAAGCCGAGGTGGGAGGATCACTTGAGGTCAGCAGTTTGAGACCAGCCTGGTCAACATGGTAAAACCTTGTCTATATGAAAAAGACATAAATTAGCCTGGTGTAGAGGCAGGAGAATCTCTTGAACCCAGGAGGCAGAGGCTGCAGTGAGCCAAGATCATGCCACTACCCTCCATCCTGGGCGACTCAGTGAGACTTGGTCTCAAAAAAAAAAAAAAGGAAAAAAAGAAAGAAAGAAAAAGAGAAGTTGTCTCCCCAAATAAAAGGACTGGTAGGAGCCAGGGTCTGAGGTCTTGAAACAGATTAATGTGTGTGGCGGCCCCAACCAGTGTTCTGCTAAGGGGCTCTTTATTGGCCACTGCACCCATCTCACAGCTGCTGTGAATGTCGGCTGCCCCCTCCCTTTCTCTGGAAAGTTGCCCTCAAGAAAGGGAGGCTCTTTGGCACCAAGTCACATCCCCCCACTCCCCACAACCTGCAACCAGTGACTGCCTGACAAAGGTGGGACCATTGTGATGTCATCCATGCTTCCCAGCTTTGGGGAAGCAGCAGAACCCTGACTCCAAGTGAGTCCACATGCTTGCTTAGGTTCCTCCCCTGCCCTATCCTGCTTCCCGCACCCGCTTCTTCCTGAAACTCTCCTGTAGTAAATTACAAGGACCTTAATCCCTGCTTTTAGAGAAGCTGACTTTAGATAATATGTTCAAAGAACTTCTAGACATACCTTGTACTTCTTGGCATACCTGGTACTTAAGGTGTGAGTTAAGGAATAGTTGGAAGATTAAACCCAAGAATTAGGCAAAAAGCCAGATCATAGAGTACTTTGTATGCCATATTAAAGACTTTTTGAGTCTTTTTAATTTTTGTATTGAGCCTTTTAAAGACTAAAGCACCCTTCTTCAAATCATGGTCCCCCCTTAACAATGGAGCTTCCCAACCTTTAGTGAGTTACTCATTTACGTAAGGCATTGGGGGCTACTGGGTTCTTTAGCTAAATGCCTATCTTTCTCATAGTGATAATTCATTAAGCCATGAATAGTTTAATTCCCCTTAATGTACAATGCGGTGTGACAGATTCATTTTTAAAAGATGGCCATACCTATACATTTATCCCACCCCACATTCCCTTACAATGTAATGTGATTAACACTCTTCCCACTAGGAGGATGGATCTGTGTTTCCCACTCTTAAATGTGGGGAAGGGGGCTTATAACCAGGCTGGTCAGTGGTGTAGGGCGGCAGCAATGCTGTGTGATGTCCAAGGCAAGCTTCTAAAAGGAAATATGGCTTCCATCTGGATCTCTTTCTCTCTCTTTTTCCTCTCTGTCTCAATGCTCTCTTTTGGAACCCAGCCACTATGTTGTGAGGAAGCCAGGCCACATGAAGAGGCTCCATGTTAGTGTTCTGGCTGACAGTCCCAGTTAGGCTTCCAGCTGACACCAGTCACCAGCCTGACATCAGTTTTGAGATATGTGAGTGAAAGAGCCATCGGATGATTCTGGCTCTCAGCTTTTGGATCTTCCAGCTTAGGACACAGACATCATGAAGCAGAAACAACTTTTCCTTGCTGATCCTAAGTCGGAATTCTTGATCCACAGAAGCCATATACATAATAAACGATTACTGTTGTTTTAAACCACTAAGTTTGGGGGCAACTTATTTTGTAGTCAACTAATACATTTTTCTTGGCTCTGAAGTTATGAATCCCCTTTAAAATCAGCTCCTCTGGCTTCCCTACTCAGGTTAATGCTTCTCCAGGGTTCTTTCAGTGACTGAGCTTTTTTTAAACTCACCCTTATCTCTGCAGTTACATAGAATTAGTTGTCGGGTCCTATAGTTTTTCCTTTCTACAGTGTCTCTGCCATTTATCCTTGTCCTTGATACTTGCCTTTCTCCAGATTAAACTAAGGCCCAGCCCTAATTGTTCTTATACTCCTGCTCTAAAACTGTCAACTTTCACAAAAACACAACTTCCAATGGAATTTCAGATATCTATTCCAAATGTATATATTCTAAACATATATATATATATATATCTACAGAAGTAATGCTTCACTTGTTCATTGTAACAAGTTCAGATTTGTGATAACACAGATGTGTACCCAAAAAAGTAAATGTCTCACTCATCAGAGGTAATTACTGTTAACTTTTGAAATGTTAATTCCAGACATTTTTCTAAGTGCTAGAATGTGTGTATCCTAGGTATGTATGTCTATGTCTATATACATACATGTCACAAACATTTTTGCAAAAATAGGACCATAGCTCACATATTGTTCTGCAATTTAGTTTAGAGTTTTCTTTTAACCTAATGTTACTTCCTGGATATCTTTTTATGACAGCACATGCAGATCCACTTCATTCATTCAAAAAGTTGTATGGTATTGGACCATCATTTAAGGCTTTCAAAAGGATACTGATTATATAAGTTATAATATACAATTGGCTATCCATTTCCATGAGTTCCACATCAGCTGATTCAACCAACCACAAATGGAGAATATTTTAAAAATAAGAATCAATAATAAAAATAATGCAAGTTTTAAAACAATATAGTATAGCAATTATTAACATAGCATTTACATTGTGTTCATTATTGTAAGTAATCTACAGATGATTTAAAGTATATGGGAGGATGTGTGTGGATGATATGCAAATACTGCCATTTTATATAAGGTACTTGAACATCCCCCAACTTAGGTATCTGACGGGGTCCTTGAACCAGTCCCCTGTGAGAGGGATACCAAGGGACACCTGTATACATGCAATATGATACCATGCAATCATTAAAATAGACGAGGTAGATATTTAAAGTGTTGATACAAAAAGATGTTCAACATATTAACTAAAGAAGACAGAAGGTATAGTGTGATTCCATTTTTGTATATACGCAAAAAATATCTGGAAGTATATACACCACAGAAGTTATTTCTAGGAAGTACAAGAGTGTGTGAATAACTTTAATTTTTTTTTTCTTTGTTGTTTGAATTTTTTAAAAAGCTGTCAGAAGGGAGATTTTCCATTTTGAAAAGCATTGCATAAATGTTGTAAATGTTAGAAATGTGCTACATATAGATAAAAGGAAGAAGGAACAAGATGGGAGAAATGATGAGAAAGCAGTTAGAAATCTGCAGTTGGCACGAATTCACATCTGTTAACTGTGGGAACTAACTGCACATACATAATTAGACTTAAAATCGAATGGACTTTACAAATACACAAACCTTTTCCCAATGTTTAACACAGCAGAAATACACTTAAGTGCTCCTTGACAAACATGTGTAATAAACTAAAATTCTGGTTAAATTAACTCTAGTCTAATAAACTACCAAAACAATGAGATATTTGAAAAAATAACAATATTCAATTAAAAGATAAAAAGATTTCCTCGGCTTCTCATCATTTAAGGCTATTTCCCAAATTTGCTTGAACATCAAAATCACTCCAGGAAATAAAATGGAGATTTCGCAAAGAACTGAAAGTAGACCTACCATGCATTCAATCCAACAATCCCACTACTGGGTATCTATTCAAAGGAAAAGAAGTCATTCTATGAAAAAGACATCTGCACACATACATTTATTGTAGCAGAATTCACAATTGCAAACACATAAAACCGACCTAAGTGCCCATAAACCATGAGTGGATAAATAAAATATGGGATGTACTGAGTATATACGGAATACTACTCAGCCGTAAAAATAGTAAAATAATGTCTTTTGCAGTAACTTGGATGGAATTGGAGACCATTATTCTAAGTGAAGTAACTCAGAAATGAAAAACCAAAATACTGTATGTTGCCACTTACAAGTGGGAGCTAAGCTATGGGTACACAAAGATGTACAGAATGGTATAATGGACATTGGCGACTCAGAAGAGAGGACGGTGAAAGGTGGAAGAGGGATAAAAAACTACATATTGGGTACAAATGTACACTACTTAGGTCTGTGCACTAAAATTTCAGACCTCACCACTATGCAAGTCACTCATGTAACCAAAACCCACATGTAGCTCTAAAGTTATTGAAATTAATAAAAAACGAACCACCAACAAAATCACTCTAGATATTGTTTAATTTAAAAAAACAGATTAGAACTCTGTATTTTTAACAAGTTCTCAGGTGATTCTTCTGCTCAGAAAAGTTTAGAAAACATTGGCTTACAGAAATAAATACAAATCTTAGCATGGACTTAAAAAATCTCAATCGTTCCGGCCAGCATTTCCAACTTCTTGTGAGGTATAATGCTGCGTTGTTTCAGTTACTGGAGTATGCTGGATATCACCTGGGAGGGATTTTTTTTATTGCAATAAAATTCACATACCATAAAATTCATCTTGCTGAAGAATACAATTCAATGGTGTCTAGTATATTCACAAGGTCATATGGCCAGCACACTCTCTAAGTCCAGGACACTTCTTCATCTCCAAAAGGAAACCACTCTATAGCCACTAGGAGTCACTTTCTGTTTCCCCCCTCTTAGTCCGTTTTCTGTTGCTTATAACAGAATACCTGAAACTAGGTAATTTATTTAAAAAAAAAAAAAAAACAATTCATTTCTTGCAGCTATGGAGACTGAGAAGCCCAACGTTGAGGGGCTGCATCTGGTGAGAGCCTTCTTGCTGGTGGGCACTTTTTAGAGTCCTAACATGACAAGGTGGCTGAGCATGCTTGCTCAAATCTCTCTTCCTCTTCTCATAAAGCCACTATTCTTGGCTGGGCCCAGTGGCTCACATCTGTAATCCAAGCACTTTGGGAGACCGAGGTTGGATGATCACTGAAACCAGGAGTTCAAGATCTGCCTGGGCAACATAGGGAGACCCCATCTCTACAAAAAATAAAAAGCTGAGCCGGACATGGCGACATGCACTGGTAGTCCTGGCTACTTGGAAGGCTAAGAAAGAAGGATTACTTGAGCCCAGGAATTGGAGGCTGCAGTGAGCTCTGATCCCATCGCTGCCCTCCAGCCAGGATGACAGAGACCCTGTTTCTATAAATAAATAAATAGATAAATAAATAAAGCAAGCCACTAGTCTCACTCCCATGATAACCCATTAATCCACTAACTATTTAATCCATTATTGTATTAATCCATTCATGATGGGAGGGCCCTCATGATCCAATTGCCTCTGAAAGGCCCCATTTCTCAATACTGCCACTTTGACGTTAAGTTTCAACATGAGTTTTAGAGAAGACATTCAAACCACAGAAACCCCTGCCACAACACTACCAGCTCTGAAAACCACTAGTTTGGGATCTATGGATTTGCCTATTCTAGACATTTCATGTACGCGGAATCATATAATATGTTACCTTTCATGAGTGACTCCTTTTACTTCACATAATGCTGTCAAGGTTCATTCATGTTGTAGCGTGCATAGTATTTCATTTCTTTTTATGGTTAAGTATTATTCCATTGTATAAATATAACACATTTTTATTATCTATTCATTAGTTGATGGGTATTTAGGTTATTTCCACTTTTTAGCTATTATAAATAACTCTGCTGTGAGCATTCATGTCTGGGAAACTTTTAAAACTAAAGAATTCCCAGGTCTCACTCCACACCAACAGAATCAAAATATCTGGAGGGCAAGAATAGGTGGTGTTTGGACATTCTTTAAAATAATAATAATAAGCTTACCAAATGATTCTAACAAGCAGCCAAAGTTGAGAATCATTGAGCTAGATATCTTAAGGCAGTAGTCTAAAAATGTGATCCTTAAACCAGCAGTATTGGATAGGATTTGTTAGAAATACAAACTCCCAACCCCCACCCACGTTTGCTCAATCAGAATATCTGGGATATGAGCCCAGAAATCTGTTTAAACAAGTCCTCCAGGAAATTCTAATGCACACTCATTTGAGAGCCATTGGGCATCATATTAATATCTTAAAATTCCCCAATTTCTGAATATCAAAATAAATTTGGAGACTTCCATTTATAGAAAGATAGAGTAGATATTTCCCCCACCACACACACACACACACACACACACACACACACACACTATTCTTCCCACTAAGTACAGCTAAAAACTTTGAACTTTAAAAAATAGAACAAGCTGGGCATGGCAGCTCACCCCTGTAATCCCAGCACTTTGGAAGGCCAAGGTGAGAGGATCACTTGAGTCCGGGAGTTTGAGACCAGCCTGGGCAACACAGTGAGATCTCCTCTCTCCAAAAAAATCAGCTGGTTGTGATGGCACATGCCTGTAGTCCTAGCTATGTGGGAGGCTGAGGTAGGAGGATCGCTTGAGTCTCAGAGGTTGAGACTGCAGTGAGATGTGATCATGCCAATGCACGTCAGCCTAAAGAGGCAGAGTGAGAGCCTGTCTCAAAAAATAATAATAAAAACATAAGACATTGAAAAGTGAAAAAAAGGTGGCAAATGGGGTAGGAACCTTGGACCTATGGCACTGCATGGTAGTGATTTCTTTCAGTTTCCTTTTTGCCTCACATATCCCAGACTGAGTACTAGGGAAACTGGTAACTCCAAGTTCCAAAAGGTGTAGACAAAAAAGCCCCAAAGACACCCTGGTCTCTTTAGCTGGAGGCCAAGGAAAGGGGCAATCTAGCAAGAGTGGAAACTTTTAGGTAATAACCGCTCTACTCCAGCCAAACCCCACAGAAAATACTGTGACATAATGCATCCGTGCAAGTAAATTCCTACTGGGGTACCTAGACTTTCATCCCTAACAGGCTTAACAAGGTGCTCCAGGGCACCTTCTAGGGTGGTGGCAGAGGAGGCCTAGTGGAGAGTCAGGACTTCATCACACCCCGTAGAAAATAATCCACTGCATACTCCCATACCTGCCTTGTGTCAGTGACTCCAGATGAAAAGCTGTATTAAGGCATTGTAACCCCTCCCAGACAGTTAGGTATAAAGGAGACGTATGAGAAGCCAGAACTACCAATGCTTCCCAGCAGTAATGACCCCTTCAGCTTCCACAGGTATCAGTGGAGCCCAACTGGTGAGCCTGGACTTCTTCCATCTGTCAGTAAGAAGGCAGTGTCTCCCTTTTCCCTGCTAAAACGGTGCTATAGGAAACCAGCTAAAACCAAAGGTTTAAGAGCCAAAGTCTCTGACATAATATAAAAATGTCCAAGATTCAATAAAAACTTACTTGCTATGCAAAGAACCAGGAAGATCTCTAACAATGGAGAAAGATAATTAGTAGATGCCAACTATTGTCAATGACAGAGATGTTAGGATTAGTCAAAAAATATTTTAACGGGGTCATTATAAAAATGATTCTAGAAGGGCCAGGCATAGTGGCTCACGTCTGTAATACTAGCACTTTGAGAGGCTAAGGTGGGAGAATTGCTTGAGCCCAGGAGTTCAAAACCAGCCTGGGCAATATAGCGAGACTCTGTCTCTACAAAATGTTTTATTGAAAAATTAGCTGTTTTTTTATTGAAAACCAGGTGTAAGCCTGTTGTCCAAGATACTTGGGAGGCGGAAGTGGGAGGATTGCCTGAGCCCAGGAGTTCAAGGCTGCAGTGAGCCATGATCACATCAATGCACTCCAGCCTGGGTAACAGAGCAAGACCCTGTCTCTAAAATAAATAAATACATACATACAACATGGAATACCATGCAGTCATACAAAAGAGGAAGACCATGTCCTTCACAGCAACAAAGGTGGAGATGGAGGCTATTATCCTAAGTGAACTACTGCAGGAACAGAAAACCAAATAATGTGTGTTCTCACTTATAAGTGGGTACTAAACATTGAGAACACACGGACACAAATAAGGAAACAACAGACACTTTGGCCTACATGAGAGTGGAGGATGTAAGGAGGGAGGGGATTAAAAAAACTACCTATTGGGTACTATGCTCATTACCTGGGTGACAAAATAATCTGTACACCAAACTCCTGTGATACGCAATTTACCTATATAACAGACCTGCACATGTACCCCGAACCTAAATTAAAAGTTAAAATAATAGAAAAGATCAGAAAAGAAATGAAAGATGTAAAGAGAAAATGAAATTGAAATTTTAGAGTTGAGAAACACGAAAGAAATACAATCCACTAAGAATCCTAAATGTGTATGCACCGAACTGCAGAGTTGAAAAATTAGTGAGCCAAAAACTGATAGAATTGAAGGGAAATTAGGTCCGCAGCTGTAGCTGAGATCTGAACACCCCTTTCTCAGCAAGTGGCAGAATGATCATGCAGAGCATCAGCAAAGACGTAGAAGAGCCCGACAACACCACCAACCAAAAGAATCTTATCAACATTTATAGAATACTCTATCCAAAAACAGGGAAATGCACGTTCTTTTCAAGCACCCATGGAACATAATACCAAGATAGACTCTACTCTAGGCCATGAAACAAACCTCAACAAATTTAAAAGAATTAAAAGTGTTCAGAGTTTATTCTCTGCCACAATAAGATCTAACCAGAAATTAGTAGGAGAAAGATAACAGGAAAATTTCCAAACATTTGGAAACTACAGAACACATTTCTAAGTAATCCATGTATCAAAGAAGAAGTCTCAGGGAAATAAAAAATATATTGAACTAAATTAAAATGAAAATACCATATGGTATAATTTATAGGACCCCACTGAAGTAGAGTTAACGAGAAAATGTATTGTACTAAATGCTTACATTAGAACAAAGGATCAAATCGATAGTCTAAGCTTCCACCTTAAGGGTCTAGAGGAGGAAGGGCAAAACAAAGCCAGTAAGGAGAAGGAAAGAAATAACAAAGAGCAGAAATCAGGGAAATTGAAAATAGAAAAAAAGGTACAGAAAATCAATGGAACAAAAACTTGCTTCTTTGAAAAAGTATATAAAATTAACAAATCTCTAACAATACTGAAAAAGAAAAAAAAAAAGGGGGCTGGGTGCGGTGGCTCATGCCTATAATCCCAGCACTTTGGGAGGCCTAGGCAGGTGGATCAAGAGGTCAGGAGTTCAAGAACAGCCTGGCCAAGATGGTGAAACCTCATCTCTACGAAAAATACAAATATTTGCCAGTTGTGGTGGCGGGCGCCTGTAATCCCAGCTATTCAGGAGGTTGAAGCAGGAGAATTGCTTGAACCTGGGAGACAGAGGTTTCACTGAGCCAAGATTGCACCACTGCACTCTAGCCCGGGCAACAGAGCAAGAGTCCATCAAAGAGAGAGAGAGAAGAGAGAGAGAGAGAGAGAGAGAGAGAGAGAGAGAGAGAGAGAGAGAGAGAGAGAGAGAAGTAAAGAAAGAAAAAAAAAGAAAGCAGGAAAGAAAGAAAGAAAGAAAAAGAAAGAAAGAAAGGAAGGAAGGAAGGAAGGAAGGAAGGAAGGAAGGAAGGAAGGAAGGAAGGAAGGAAGGAAGGAAGGAAGGAAGGAAGGAGGTGGCACAAATTACTAACACCAGAAATGAAACAAGGTATTACTATTGACTCTGTAGCCATTAAAAGAACATAAAAGAATACTATAAACAACCGTACATGCATATATTTGGGAACTTAAAGTGGATCTATTATTTGAAAAGCACAAACTGCCAAAACTCAATCAATATAAAATAGAGATTTTGAATAGGACTGCAATTATGAATGAGATTGGATTTGTACTTTAAAATCTCCCTAAAAATACATCTCCTGGCCCAGTGGTCTCACTGGAGATGTTTACCAAGTGTTTAATGTACTTTAAAATCTCCCTAAAAATACATCTCCTGGCCCAGTGGTCTCACTGGAGATGTTTACCAAGTGTTTAATGAACTTTAAAATCTCCCTAAAAATACATCTCCTGGCCCAGTGGTCTCACTGGAGATGTTTACCAAGTGTTTAATGAACAATTCACACAAATTATCCACATATCTTCCAGAAAAGGGGAGGGGAATGCTTTTTCAACTCTGTTTATGAGGCCAACTTTTCCCTGATAGCAAAACCAGACAAAGTGCAAAAACAAATAATATCACTATAGACCAATATCCGTCATAACTTAGACACAAAAATATTAAAAAATATTGGCAAATAGAATTCAGCACTATGTGACAATTCTACACCATAACCAATGGAGTGTATTCCAGAGATGCAAAGCTGGTTCAGTATTTAAAAATCAATCAGTGTAATCAACCATAATTACTGTCTAAAGGAGAAAAACCATATGATTCTATTAAGCAATGAAAAAAAATATTTGACTAAATCCAACATCTATTCATGATTTTTTAAACCCTCAAAAATAGGAAGAGAGGATAATTTCCTCAACTTGATAAAGAGCATCAACAACAACAACAACAACAACAAAAACCAACCTTCCATGTTAGCTGTATGTTGTTCAGCTAACGTCTTTCCCCATCTTACTTAATGAGGAAAGAACAAATGATTTGTTTTACAAAGATGCAAAAGCAATTCAATGGAGGAATGATAATTTTTTCAACAAATGATAATAGTGTAATTAGATATCCATAGTCAAAAAAATTAATCTTGATCTAAACCTTATACCATATACATAAATTAACTCATGACCCCCAAAAACATGATTCATTTTTGAAAATTGAGAAATTGGACATCATCAAATTGAAAAACTTCTGCTTTGTGGAAGAACCCGTGAAAACATGACAGACTGGAAGAAAATATTCTCAAACTGCATATCTAACACAGTACTAAGTGTCTAGAATATGTAATGAATTTTTAAAACTCAACAGTAACAAAGTGAAAAATTCAATTAGAAAATGAGAAAACCAAATGAACAGACATTTCACTGGAGACAATATACAAATGGAAAATGAGCCAATAAAAAGATGTTTGTCTTGGCCTTTTCTTGTGCTGTTATAGCAGATTAGCTGAGATTGGGTGGTTTATAAAGAACAGAGATTTCTTTCTTTTTATTTTGCCTATTTTTCAATTGATAAATAATGATTATACAAATTTCTAGGGTACAGTTCTGGAGTTTGGGAAGTCAAAGTTTGAGGACGCTGTGTCTTGTGAGGCCTTTGTTGCTGCATCATCCCATGGTGGAAGGTGAAAGGGCAAGAAAACGTGTGAGAGAGAGAGGAGGGAAGGGGATCCAAACTCATCCTTTTATCAGGAATCCACTCCTATGACAGCTAACCTACTTTCATGGTAACTGCATTGATCCATTCATGAGGGCAGAGCTCTCATGGGCCTCATCACTTCTTAAAGGTCCCACCTCTCAGTACTGTTGCATTTAGGATGAACTTTTCCACACAAAAACTATAGGGGACACATGCAAGCCATAGAATTATTCAACATCATTAGGCAGTAGGAAAATGAAATTAAAACAGTAATGAAGTATCATTATAGTACAGTTATCGGAATAGCTAAAATCAAAAGAAAATAGTAACACCACCAAATGCTGGAGAAGATGTAGAGAAACTAGATCACTCATACATTGCTGATGGGAATGTAAAATGGTATAGCCCCTGAAAAACAGTTTGGAAATTTCTTTAAAACCAAACATATACTAATTATATGACCCATGATAAGTGCCATCCCTGGGCATTCATGCCAGAGAAATAAAAACTGACCTCCACACTAAAACCTGGCACTATCAGCCAGGCATGGTGGCTCATGCCTGTAATCTCAGCACTTTGGGAGGCCAAGGTGGGCAGATCACTTGAGGTCAGGAGTTCAAGACCAGCCTGGACAACATGGCAAGACCTTGTCTCTACTAAATTAGAAAAAATACAAAAATTAGCTGGGCATGGTGGCACATGTCTGTAATCCCAATTAGTCAGGAGGCTGAGGCAGCAAAATTGCTTGAACCTGGGAGGCAGAGGTTGCAGTGAGCCAAGATGGTGCCACTGCACTCCAGCCTGGGCAACAGATGAGACCCAGTCTCATAAACAAAACAAACAAGCAAATGAACAAACAAACAAAAACAACAATACAACCTGGCAATATTAAGTTGCAGTGCTCCAGACCAGGAAATGAGAATGGTGGTATGGGCCTGACCCTTTCTAGCGCTATTTCCACCTATTAAACTTTTACCAATCCCTAAAAGTATTTAAATATAAGCAATTTCATGTATTTTACCTAAATGCCTCTGTCGTGGTACCTTTTTAGTTTTACCGTGACTTTCAGTTATTCATGCACAGCTTTTGTCTCCCCTACTAGGCTGTGAGGTCCTCTATTTACTCTTTCTCTGTGTACTCCATCACATCATCTAGAACAGGGCTTTGCAGCCCCAGTTGGTGGGAGTGGCCAATTTCTAGTATCCAAGGTTCTGAGTCTGCAGTGTGCCTCAGAGCCATGGAGGATGCTTGTTTCAATGCAGAAACATGGGCCTCATTTCAGATCTAAAGTATCAAAACTTCTGTCTGTAGAATCCAAAAGTCTGCATTTAACAAACTCCTCAGCAGATTCAGGAAGAGGATCACACAGTGAGAGCCTCTGGCTAAGGCTGAAGCTTTCAGCTGAGAGCAAGGTCTTGTTAAAAATTACAGATGTCCAAGTTTTCTTATATCTTGTAGTATTCTTTTTGATACAGCATCAACATTGGCTATACATAAGAATCGCCTTGGGAACTTTAAAACACTTGCGTGCCCAGACCACGCGCCAGAACAACTAAATCGGAATCTCTGGGGGAGGGCAGCCCAGCGTATCAGTATTTTTTAAACTGCCTTAAACAATTCTATTGTACAGTTATAGTTGGGAAACCACAGTGAAAATAGAAAGAGTAGCAACATGATCAGAATTCACTCTAAAATAGCAAGAAAGCAGAGAGAAGCAAAGTGATCAGGCCAGGATGATACTTGTTGGTACTTGCTAGGCCTTTAAGTGTGGAGGTGGAGATGGAGTAGGCAGAGCTACTGCTACAGATGGAGCCCTGGATTATCACTACACTGTGGACGTTATGTGGCACTTTGCCTATTTTGTTTATTTTCTCTTGCCCTCCACACTAGAATGTGAACTCCACGAAGGCAGGAACTATCTTGTTCCCTGCCGTCTCCCCAACACACAGAGCTAATCAAGTATGTGTGGAATGAATCAAAAAGAATGAGTTACATTTGAGGACCACTGGCCTCAAAATTGCCTGGGTCACTCATTAAAACAACAGATGCCCTTCACTGTTGCACTGTTGCTCTTCTTTCTGCTCTGTCCAGTAGAACATACATTCTCCACTAATATTCCCTTTTCTTACTCATTAGGCCAGCCTTTATAATCATCCCAAATAAAACCCTTTCAAGCTAGTTACTAGGATGAGTGCATTCATTCGTTCAGCCATTCACCAAATATCTATTTGTAAATAAGTGCTAGACTCTGGAGAAACAGCATTCTAGTAGGGAACACATACAATAAACAAATGAACACACTAAGAAATATATAACTATAAACGATTATATGTTCTGTGAAAGAGAAGAATAGAGTGTACTGAAAGAATGAATAAAAGGAGACCTGAACAGACTGGAGAATCCGGGATGGCCTCTCTGAAGAAATAATAACATTTCAGCAGATTTGCAGAATGTGGGAGAGTTAATTCGTTGAAGAGGATGGGGGAAGAGCTTTCTGGGCAGAAGAAACAGGCTGTGTGAGTGTCTAGAGTCAGGAAAGAGTTTGGTGCTTTTGAACTGAAAGATGGGCGGAGTAGCTAGAACACAGTAATAAGCGGCAGAGTAGCTGGTGAGAAGGGCAGGACCAGTTCTGTAGGGCTTTGTAGGATAGAGAAAAGAGCTTGGATCTCTTCCTAAATGTGAAGGGAAGGTGTAAGTATGGGAATGATATGCTCTGACTGGTATAGCTGCTGTTTGGAGAGAAGACTGTAGCAGGG
The DNA here is from genome assembly GCF_049354715.1 of Callithrix jacchus. NCBI lineage: Eukaryota > Metazoa > Chordata > Mammalia > Primates > Cebidae > Callithrix > Callithrix jacchus. The sequence continues at coordinate 131,139,696 of NC_133524.1, read as the reverse complement.
CAGGACTGGAAGCAAGGAGTCCAAAAGGGAGGCTCCTAGTGTACCTGACTGGAGGAGTGGAGATGGGGAGTAGTGGGTGGATTCAGAATGGTTTTTGCTGGAGAAATAAATCTTTTTCACTGCAGGTGGTGACAGTCTTACTTCAACCATTTCAGTTGGAAAGAAACAAGTATCTTGGGTTAAACCAGTGACACATAGATTCTTTCAAAGCATGATCTATACATTGGTGTGTTAACTTACTTTTTTGAGGTACAATTTAATTCATTTAAAGGCACAGTTCTTAAGTGTACAGTTTTGTGATCTTTGAAAAACATATACGTCCATATTACTATTATCCAAATAACTTGGAAAGTTCCCTTATACCCACCTTCTTCCTAACAATCCCTTCATAGACATCCCTGTTCTGAATAACCATTGGTTATTTTTGCCTGTTCTTGAACTTTATATAAATGGAATCATATTGTATACTTTCTTTTGTGTTTGGCTTTTTAAACTCACCATAATGATAAGATAAGATTCATCCAAAATTGTATATAATAGGAGTGTATTTCTTTCTATTGCTAAATAGGATTCCATTGTATGAATAATCACAATTTGTTTATCCATCTTTCTGTTAATGGACATTTAAATAGTTTCCCATTGGTTAACTTCCAGTCTGAACTATTTCATTAGTAGACTAGAATACAGTTTCAATGCACTTTTTTTGTGTGTGAGATGGATTCTCGCTCTGTCACCCAAGCTGAAGTGCAGTGGCGCAATCTCATGCGATTCTCCTGCATCAGCCTCCTGAGTAGTTGGGATTACAGGCACGTGCCACCACGCCCAGCTAATTTTTTGTATTTTTAGTAGAGACGGGGTTTTTGCCATGTTGACCAGGCTGGTCTTGAAGTCCTGATCTCAGGTGATTGACCCGCCTCAGTCTCCCAAAGTGCTGATATTACAGGTGTGAGCCACCATGCCTGGCCTCAATTCACTTTTTAGCCAGATCCTATCATTTTCTTCTTCAAATTTCCACCCATTATTACATGTTTCCCCTTTTATTCATCAATTCCCTTTCTTAAAAATTTTTAACGTTTTCTGTAGGAAATGTTCTCTTCTCTTTTTATCCAAAACCTGTTCTAGTTAACAACACATTTTCTGGGAGTCCTCATAGTCTTGCTCTAGGTATATCTATCTCTAGAAAACAGATGACAAAAGTTAGCTAGATTGTTACTAGAAAATGCATAACATGTTTTCTTTTGGAATGATGATTCTTAGATATGGTAGTAATACAGGTAAGTGATGACGGCTGTGTCCCGTTTGTAATTTTTTTTTTTTAATTTTTTATTGGATTATAGGTTTTGGGGTACATGAGCAGAGCATGCAAGACAGTTGCGTAGGTACACACATGGCAGTGTGCTTTGCTTTTCTTCTCCCCTTCACCCACATTTGGCATTTCTCCCCAGGCTATCCCTCCCCACCTCCCCCTCCCACTGGCCCTCCCCTTTTCCCCCCAATAGACCCCAGTGTTTAGTACTCCCCTTTCTGTGTCCATGTGTTCTCATTTTTCATCACCCACCTATGAGTGAGAATATGCGGTGTTTCATTTTCTGTTCTTGTGTCAGTTTGCTGAGGATGATGTTTTCCAGATTCATCCATGTCCCTACAAACGACACGAACTCATCATTTCTGATTGCTGCATAATATTCCATGGTGTATATGTGCCACATTTTTCCAATCCAGTCTATTATCAATGGGCATTTGGGTTGATTCCAGGTCTTTGCTATTGTAAACAGTGCTGCAATGAACATTCGTGTACATGTGTCCTTATAGTAGAACGATTTATAGTCTTTTGGATATATACCCAGTAATGGGATTGCTGGGTCAAATGGAATTTCTATTTCTAAGGCCTTGAGGAATCGCCACACTGTCTTCCACAATGGTTGAACTAATTTACACTCCCACCAACAGTGTAAAAGTGTTCCTTTTTCTCCACATCCTCTCCAGCATCTGTTGTCTCCAGATTTTTTAATGATCGCCATTCTAACTGGCGTGAGATGGTATCTCAATGTGGTTTTGATTTGCATCTCTCTGATGACCAGTGATGATGAGCATTTTTTCATATGATTGTTGGCCTCATATATGTCTTCTTTCGTAAAGTATCTGTTCATATCCTTTGCCCACTTTTGAATGGGCTTGTTTGTTTTTTTCCTGTAAATCTGCTTGAGTTGTTTGTAAATTCTGGATATCAGCCCTTTGTCAGATGGGTAGACTGCGAAAATATTTTCCCATTCTGTTGGTTGCCGATCCACTCTAGTGACTGTTTCTTTTGCCGTGCAGAAGCTGTGGAGTTTCATTAGGTCCCATTTGTCTATTTTGGCTTTTGTTGCCAATGCTCTTGGTGTTTTGTTCATGAAGTCCTTGCCTACTCCTATGTCCTGGATAGTTTTGCCTAGATTTCCTTTTAGGGTTTTTATGGTGCCAGGTCTTATGTTTAAGTCTTTAATCCATCTGGAGTTAATTTTAGTGTAAGGTGTCAGGAAGGGGTCCAGTTTCTGCTTTCTGCACATGGCTAGCCAGTTTTCCCAACACCATTTGTTAAACATGGAATCCTTGCCCCATTGCTTGTTTTTGTCAGGTTTATCAAAGATTGTATAGTTGTATGTATGTTGTGTTGCCTCCGGTGCCTCTGTTTTGTTCCACTGGTCTATATCTCTGTTTTGGTACCAGTACCATGCTGTTTTGATTACTGTAGCCTTGTAGTATAGTTTGAAATCCGGTAGTGTGATGCCCCCCGTTGTGTTCTTTTTGCTTAGAATTGACTTGGCTATGCGGGCTCTCTTTTGGTTCCATATGAAGTTCATGGTGGTTTTTTCCAGTTCTGTGAAGAAAGTCAATGGTAGCTTGATGGGGATAGCGTTGATTCTGTAAATTACTTTGGGCAGTATAGCCATTTTCACGATATTAATTCTTCCTAACCATGAACATGGAATGTTTCTCCATCTGTTTGTGTCCTCTCTGATTTCGTTGAGCAGTGGTTTGTAGTTCTCCTTGAAGAGGTCCCTTACGTTCCTTGTGAGTTGTATTCCAAGGTATTTTATTCTTTTTGTAGCAATTGCGAATGGCAGTTCACTCTTGATTTGGCTTTATTTAAGTCTGCTATTGGTGTAGACGAATGCTTGTGATTTTTGCACATTGATTTTATATCCTGAGACTTTGCTGAAGTTGTTTATCAGTTTCAGGAGTTTTTGGGCTGAGGCGATGGGGTCTTCTAGGTATACTATCATGTCGTCTGCAAATAGAGACAATTTGGCTTCCACCTTTCCTATTTGAATACCCTTTATTTCTTTTTCTTGCCTGATTGCTCTGGCTAGAACTTCCAGTACTATATTGAATAGGAGTGGTGAGAGAGGGCATCCTTGTCTAGTACCAGATTTCAAAGGGAATGCTTCCAGTTTTTGCCCATTCAGTATGATATTGGCTGTTGGTTTGTCATAAATAGCTTTTATTACTTTGAGATACGTTCCATCGATACCGAGTTTATTGAGGGTTTTTAGCATAAAGGGCTGTTGAATTTTGTCAAATGCCTTCTCTGCGTCAATTGAGATAATCATGTGGTTTTTGTTTTTGGTTCTGTTTATGTGGTGAATTACGTTGATAGACTTGCGTATGTTGAACCAGCCTTGCATCCCTGGGATGAATCCTACTTGATCATGATGAATAAGTTTTTTGATTTGCTGTTGCAATTGGCTTGCCAATATTTTATTGAAGATTTTTGCATCTATGTTCATCATGGATATTGGCCTGAAGTTTTCTTTTCTCGTTGGGTCTCTGCCGGGTTTTGGTATCAGGATGATGTTGGTCTCATAAAATGATTTGGGAAGGATTCCCTCTTTTTGGATTGTTTGAAATAGTTTTAGAAGGAATGGTACCAGCTCCTCCTTGTGTGTCTGGTAGAATTCGGCTGTGAACCCATCTGGACCTGGGCTTTTTTTGTGAGGTAGGCTCTTAATTGCTGCCTCAACTTCAGACCTTGTTATTGGTCTATTCACAGTTTCAGCTTCCTCCTGGTTTAGGCTTGGGAGGACACAGGAGTCCAGGAATTTATCCATTTCTTCCAGGTTTACTAGTTTATGTGCATATAGTTGTTTGTAATATTCTCTGATGATGGTTTGAATTTCTGTGGAATCTGTGGTGATTTCCCCTTTATCATTTTTTATTGCATCTATTTGGTTGTTCTCTCTTTTATTTTTAATCAATCTGGCTAGTGGTCTGTCTATTTTGTTGATCTTTTCAAAAAACCAGCTCTTGGATTTTTTGATTTTTTGAAGGGTTTTTCGTGTCTCAATCTCCTTCAGCTCAGCTCTGATCTTAGTAATTTCTTGTCTTCTGCTGGGTTTTGAGTTTTTTTGATCTTGCTCCTCTAGCTCTTTCAATTTTGACGATAGGGTGTCAATTTTGGATCTCTCCATTCTCCTCATATGGGCACTTATTGCTATATACTTTCCTCTAGAGACTGCTTTAAATGTGTCCCAGGGGTTCTGGCACGTTGTGTCTTCATTCTCATTGGTTTCGAAGAACTTCTTTATTTCTGCCTTCATTTCGTTGTTTACCCAGTCAACATTCAAGAGCCAGTTGTTCAGTTTCCATGAAGCTGTGCAGTTCTGGGTCGGTTTCTGAATTCTGAGTTCTAACTTGATTGCACTATGGTCTGAGAGGCTGTTTGTTATGATTTCAGTTGTTTTGCATTTGTTGAGCAGTGCTTTACTTCCAATTATGTGGTCAATTTTAGAGTAGGTGTGATGTGGTGCTGAGAAGAATGTGTATTCTATGGATTTGGGGTGGAGAGTTCTGTAAATGTCCACCAGGTTTGCTTGCTCCAGGTCTGAGTTCAAGCCCTGGGTATCCTTGTTGATTTTCTGTCTGGTTGATCTGTCTAGTATTGACAGTGGAGTGTTAAAGTCTCCCACTATTATTGTGTGGGAGTCTAAGTCCTTCTGTAAGTCATTAAGAACTTGCCTTATGTATCTGGGTGCTCCTGTGTTGGGTCCATATATGTTTAGGATCGTTAGCTCTTCTTGTTGTATCGATCCTTTTACCATTATGTATTGGCCTTCTTTGTCTCTTTTGATCTTTGTTGCTTTAAAGTCTATTTTATCAGAGATGAGAATTGCAACTCCTGCTTTTTTTTGCTTTCCATTAGCTTGGTAAATCTTCCTCCATCCCTTTATTTTGAGCCTTTGTGTATCCTTGCATGTGAGATGGGTTTCCTGGATACAGCACACTGATGGGTTTTGGATTTTTATCCAATTTGCCAGTCTGTGTCTTTTGATTGGTGCATTTAGTCCATTTACATTTAGGGTTAATATTGTTATGTGTGAATTTGATACTGCCATTTTGATTCTAAGTGGCTGTTTTGCCTGTTAGTTGTTGTAGATTCTTCATTATGTTGAAGCTCTTTAGCATTCAGTGTGATTTTGGAATGGCTGGTACTGATTGATCCTTTCTATGTGTAGTGCGTCTTTTAGGAGCTCTTGTAAAGCAGGCCTGGTGGTGACAAAATCTCTGAGTACTTGCTTGTTCGCAAAGGATTTTATTCTTCCTTCACTTCTGAAGCTCAGTTTGGCTGGATATGAAATTCTGGGTTGAAAGTTCTTTTCTTTAAGAATGTTGAATATTGGCCCCCACTCTCTTCTGGCTTGTAGTGTTTCTGCCGAGAGATCTGCTGTGAGTCTGATGGGCTTCCCTTTGTGGGTGACCCGACCTTTCTCTCTGGCTGCCCTTAGTATTCTCTCCTTTATTTCAACCCTGTTGAATCTGACGATTATGTGCCTTGGGGTTGCTCTTCTTGCGGAATATCTTTGTGGTGTTCTCTGTATTTCCTGCAATTGAGTGTTGGCTTGCCTTGCTAGGTGGGGGAAATTTTCCTGGATGATGTCCTGAAGAGTATTTTCCAGCTGGGATTCATTCTCTTCGTCCCCTTCTGGTACACCTATCAAACGTAGGTTAGGTCTTTTCACATAGTCCCACATTTCTTGGAGACTTTGTTCATTCCTTTTTGCGCTTTTTTCTCTGATCTTGGTTTCTCGTTTTATTTCATTGAGTTGGTCTTCGACTTCAGATATTCTTTCTTCTGCTTGGTCAATTCGGCTATTGAAACTTGCGTTTGCTTCGCGAAGTTCTCGTATTGTGTTTTTCAGCTCCTTTAATTCATTCATATTCCTCTCTAAGGTATCCATTCTTGTTATCATTTCCTCGAATCTTTTTTCAAATCTTTTTTCAAGGTTCTTAGTTTCTTTGCATTGATTTAATACATGATCTTTTAGCTCACAAAAGTTTCTCATTATCCATCTTCTGAAGTCTAATTCCGTCATTTCGTCACAGTCATTCTCCGTCCAGCTTTGTTCCCTTGCTGGTGAGGAGTCTTGGTCCTTTCTAGGAGGCGATGTGTTCTGGTTTCGGGTGTTTTCCTCCTTTTTGCGCTGGTTTCTTCCCATCTTTGTGGATTTGTCCGCTGGTCGTCTGCGTAGTTGCTGACTTTTCATTTGGGTCTCTGAGTGGACACCCAGAATGTTGATGATGAAGTATTTCTGTTGCTTGGTTTTCCTTCTACCAGTCTAGCCCCTTCGCTGTATGACTGTTGAGGTCCGCTCCAGACCCTGCTTGTCTGGGGTGCACCTCTAGTAGCCGTGGCACAGCGAGGGATGCTACCAGTTTCTTTTTCTGCTCTCTTTGTCCCAGGATGATGCCTGCCTAATGACAGTCTTTTGGATATAGAGGGGTCAGGGAGCTGCTTGAGGAGACAGTTTGTACTTTATAGGGGTTTAATTGCTGAGCTGTGCACTCTGTTGTTCATTCAGGGCTGTTAGGCTGCTATGTTTGATTCTGCTGCAACACAGCTCATTAAACAACCCTTTTTTTTTTCTCAAATGCTCTGTGTTGAGGGGTTTGGGCTTTATTTTTGGATGTCCGATCAGGTGTCCTGCCCAGCTCAAAGGCAGACTAGCCACTGTTTGGCTGCCGAGGCTCCGCCCTGCTGTTGTGTGATTCGCGCTGTTCCTGCCGGCTCTGCTGTGGTCTCCGCCATGCCCTGCGGTGGAGTCTCTTCGTTGTAGCGTGTTGCCTCAGCAACGGCAGGCTGCGTCAGCAGTGGGCGTGTATCTCAGTAGGGACGGGTTGCCTCGGCAACGGCTGGCTGCGTCAGCAGTGGGCGTGTATCTCAGTTGGGGCGGGTTGCCTCGGCAACGGCTGGCTGCCTCAGCAGTGGGCGTGTATATCAGTTGGGGCAGGTTGCCTCCGTAGTGGTGGACGCCCCTCCCCCACAGAGCGTCTCGGACCGTCTGCCCGGGATAGTTTGAAATCGCGGTTTTGTTCATCCCACTGGGTATCCCAAACGATCTGTCCCTGCAATCCCCTGGGCTGGGCTACTGTGCAAGTCTCATTCAGTCTCAAGTCCAGCCCTCTCAAGTCTCAGGTTGCCGGTTCAACAAGGCACCCGGACAAGCGCGCCCTGTGGGGATTGCTGGGTAGGGCCGGCCGCCGCCGCCCCGGCTGCCAGCTTCGCCAGGCAGACCTACTGCCTGGCGTCCCGTGTCTTTTTATACTTGGGAGTTTCCCCGTTCTGTGGGCAACAAAGATCAGTCTGGAAATGCAGCACTGACTCACCGTTTGCGAATTCAACGCGGGCTCCAATCCTGGGTTGTTCTCACAGCGCCATCTTGAGTCCCCTCTCTCCCGTTTGTAATTTTAATATCATATTGAATTGAGGTATTTCTCAAAACTGGTAAAATACATGTTAAAGCCCTACATTATCTAAAACAAAAAAAATTAATGAGAAAAGTGGCATTGTTTTGCATTTTTTGCAAATCTCTTCAATATCTAGAATAATAAAAAACAATCTGCTTCTGTGTTTAGTCAGTTGCCAATGTTGTTTGGTTGCAGTATGTGAAAGAGAATCAGGACTCACACAGATACAGAGTTGGAACAAAGAGGAGTATTTTATATCTTTTGAAGATAATTGTGGATATTCTTTGTTGATAAGCACCAAAACTCAATAAATGGTAGTTTCTTTTCCTTGTTAGTTTTACTGAAGTATAATTAACGTATTTTAAAAAACTACTAATACATATAAAGAGAATAATTTGATGTTTTGATATATATATACATATATATGCAATACATGAATGTAGATATATATAGTGGCTATGTAAAAAAGTACTCCAAAGTTACTGGCTTAAAACAATAAACATTTACTATTTCAGAGTTTCTGTGGGCCAGTAATCCAGCAGTGTCTTAATTGGGTGAGTGGTTTGGGCTCATGGTCTTACGAAGTTGCAGTCAGAACCACAGCTGGGGCTGCATCCAAAGGCATGACTGAGGATGGAGGATTTGCTTTAAAGATGGCTCTCTTGCATGGCTATGAGAAGAAATGGGAGTAGGTCTCAGTTTTTTGTCACATGGGCTTCTTCATTGCGCTGTTTGAGTGTTCTTATGCATGGCAGCTGTATTTCCCCAGAGTGAGTGATCCAACGTAGAATGCACTCACTATGCTGCAACGCCCTTTAGGATTTAATCTTGGATATGACATACTGTAAATTCTGTCATATTTTATTCATTAAAAATGAGTCACTAATACCAGCCTGTACTCAACAGGAGAAGAAGTAAACTATGGCTCTTGAAAGAAGGTATATCAAAGAATTTGTGGAGATATTTTTAAAACCACTTTATCCATGAAATCATTGCCACAATCTAGATAATGAATATATCCAGCATCCACCAAAGTTTTCTTATGACCATTTATAATCACTCCCTTCTGACCTCTCAGCTCCCCAACTGTTCCAGAAACCACTGATATACTTTGTGTAACTACAGATTCATTTGCACTTTCTTGAATTTTGTACAAATTGAATCAATAGATAAACTATTTCTTGTTTGTCTAATTTCACTCAGCATAATTATTTTGAGATTCATCTATATTGTTACATGTATTAAAAATTAATTCCTTTTTATTGACAAGTAATATTCAATTTTAAGGACATATAACAATTTAATTATCCAATCGCCTGTTGACGAACATTTGGGTAGTTTCCAGTTTGGAAATATTACAAAGAAATTTGCAAATAAATAAAGACTTCATGTCCAAGTTTTTAAGCATATGCTTTCAATATGAACATATGCTTTCATTTGTCTTGGGTAAATACTTAAGAGTGAATGATTAGGTCATATGGTAGGTGTATGTTTAAAAGAAACTGTAAAACTGTTTTCCAAACTAGTTATACTATTTGAAATTCCCACCAACAATGTATAAGAGTTTCAGCTGCCCTAAATCCTCACCAACATTTAGAATAATACATTTTTATAATTTTAGCCATTCTGATGAATGTGTTGTAGTATTCACTATTTTAATTTAAAGTTAATGATTATTTCAGTTAGTGAATAATGATATTGAGAAATTTTCATGTATTTATTTGTTATGCATATACATTCTTTGGTAAAGTGTCTGTTAAAATATTTTGCTCTTTAAGAAATTGGATTGGGGGCTTCAAGATGGCTGACTAGAGGTGCCTGGCAACTGCCTCCTCCACAAAGAAAGACGAAAACAGCAGTGGATAACCACATGTTAAATAGAGCTTCTAAGACAGAACACTGGAATTCAGCAGGCAAGGTACAAGGCCCCTCTGAGAAAGAGCCGGAGGCAACCAAGATAGGCTCAGAGCCAGGAGAAATTCCCTATTGTGGGAAAAAGGTAAGCAAGTTATCCTCAGGGGTACACATTCCCACCATAAATTCCTGCAATCCTAGCCATAGGAGTGTCTCTTGGCATTTGTGGGCCCTGATCCTAGTATAGGGAGCTGTCTAGAGTGGCAGGTGGTGCAGGTCTGCCCACAAAAATCTCAATCATGCATGCAAGTGCCAGCTGTGGCGAGTGGGGCCAGGTGATCCTCAGGCCCCCAGATGACATAAACAAGCACTGGTGGTGGCGGAAGCGGGGCATGCCTGTCCTCAGCCTCCAGGATGATGTGGGGACAGGCTGGTCTGTAGTGTAAGCCCTTCAGCTTTGTTTTTCTTTTCAAAATTGTTTTGGTTACTTTGAGTCCTTTGCATTTCCATATAAATTTTAAAACCAGCTTGTTAACTTCTATAAAAATGCATGGTAAGATTGTGTCTAGAGTTGCATTGAATATGCAGATCGATTTGGGGAAGAGTGACATCTTAACAGTATTGATTCTTCCAAGTGATGAACACTCTTCCTCTCTTTATTTAAGTCTTTTAAAATTTATCTCGGCAATGTTTTGTAGTTTTTGGTGTACAGCTCTTACATTTTTTTGGTCAAATTTATCGCTAAGTGTTTCATACTATTGATGCTACTATAAACAGTACTTTAAGTTTCAATTTCTGATTGTTCATTTCTAGTATAGAAAAACGTTGTATAGTGATCTTATACCCTGCAACTAAGCTAAAGTTAATTCTTAGTTTTACTAACTTCTTTGTAGATTACACTGGATTTTCTATCTCGTTTCTTCTGAAAATAAAGATAGCTTAATTTCTTCCTTTCTGATCTGGATGCTTTTTCTTTTCTTGCCTTAGTGCACTGGTCTGAATGTCCAGTACATTGTTAGAAGTGGTGAGAGCACATATTCTTGCTTTGTTCCTGATCTTAAGAGGAAAAATGGTCATTTTTCATCATTAAATATGATGGTATATGTAGGTTATTTCTAAGTGCCATTTATGTTTGGAAAGTTCTTTTTTATTCCTAGTTTGCTGAGAGCTTTTTTTTTTTTTTAATTGGGAATGGGTATAGTCTTTCCTTAAGTCTACTGAGGAAATTCTGTGTTTTTAGTTTTTTAATCAATTAATATGGTGAATTGAATTAATTTCTGAATGTTAAACCAACTTTGCCTCCCTGGCATAAACCACACTTGATATCAATGTATTCACTTTTTTAATATATCTTGTTGGATTTGATTTTCTGAGATTTTGTTAAGAAGTTTTGTGTCGAGGTTTATAAGGGATATTAGTTTGTAACCACAGACCCTTTTTTTCTTTGTAATTTCTTTTTATAGCTTTGGTGTCAGATAAATGTAGTCCTTAAATAATGACTTGAGAGGTATTCTATTGTCTCCAATTTTCTGGAAGAGTTTACATAGCATTACTATTATTTATATTTAAATGAGTAGTAGAATTCACCAGTGAAGTCATTTGGCTTGGTAGTTCTTAAAGTTTAGTTGCAATGTGGAATATGAAGTCATATCAATGAATGTTTTGCATTTATCTTTCCACTCAAACAACTGGACAAATGCTTTTCACTGAAACAACCACTATACTTCATTATTATATGGAAGGACTTTATGCATACTTCCCATTTCATAACCATGTAATATAAAAGGATTTAATAAAATTAATAATTTTTGCTCTTTCACCAAAGGCATTCTTAAATGAAACTGCTTTTTTTTCCCCTGAGTATGTGGTATTGAAGACTACAGTACAATGTGGTATTGAAGACTACAAACACCACCACAAATTCGTGGTTTAGTTACACTGTCTTGATTCATTCTAAGAACTGTCAGTTTCACTCACCATTGCTTTTGCACTACCTGTGCAAACTTCAACATTGTGAAAAAAGCGAATAATATTTTGATATTATATTAGTTTTGACCTTGTGGACCCCTTGAGAATGTCTCAAGAAATTGTATGGGTCCACAGACCACACTTTGGGAACAACTGCATTATAATATGAGGATAAGTATTCAAATGTTTAGCTTGGATTTAATATCCCAATTACATTCCATGGTGCCTGCACTGATGGTTCCTCAGTGAACAATATGAAAAATAAAAAAATGAGAAATTCAGTAAGAAGAATTTCTCTCTACTCAAAATAAGATCTTAAAGCAAGTAAATCACAACTGGAGAAATATAGGCCTTTAAAATTATATTAAGCCAGTTGAATCTGTTTCTCCCAATTGACTTACACCAGACTGCAATCATTTATCTTTGGTTAACAAAAATAAACTCTTAAGTTTCAAGAAACTAGCCTCAATTATTTGCATATCACCTCACCTCTTCCACCTCCAGTTTCCTTATCTGTAAAACTGTGTGTGGGAGGTGGTGGTGATCATAATAGAATCTACCTCATAATGCTACAGAAATAAAATGAGCTCCTGAATGTAAAACACATGAATGTTGAGTTAATATTAGCTATAATGCTAATGTTCCATCTCATTCCTTTTGTGATTGCCTTGAATGGATCAAAATTTACCCTGGTCATGCCATATATTCTGAGAGCTCTGGGAACTTTGGAAGATAGGAGTCACAGGGTTGGAGTAATATAATTTTGAAGGTGTTAAATTTTGCACCAGTTTCATTTCAGGTAATCACTCAGTAATTTAAAGTAGGTTAAAATGTTAATTAATAGAGATTTCTACAGGATTTCTATTGTATGGATGAATAAAATTAATTTATTTACTGAATTCATTAATTTACTTTTAATAAATTATTAATTTATTTATTAAAAGTAATTTATTCCTGGAGTACTTAAAATTGCTTAATTCTTTCAAGGAAGTACTTCTCACCATCACTCCTCACCACTGTATTCATACACACACATAGACACAGACACACACATACATCTTGTTTATATTAATTATTTGCCTAAAAATTTCATGATGACAAATTTAGGCTAGGTCTGACTGAACTGTCACAAAATCTGAAATATAATTGTTCAAAATCAGAAAAAAAGTTTTTGGAGGTATTGAAGGAGCTATGTACTTTCTAATAAATGCTGGTCCAGGCTTCAGCCAAGGCAGGGTGTCTCAACTTTGGCTCTTTTACATTGTGGACTGTGTAATTCTTTGTTGTGTGTGTATCTGGGGTAAGGGTGCTGTGCACTGTAGGAAGTTTAACAGCATCCCTGGCCTCTATCCATGTCACGACAACCAAAACATCCCTAGACATTGTCAAATATCACCCAGTGGGCAAAGTTGCCTCCAGTTGAGAATCACTGATCCAGGCTCTCAGGAAAGACCCTTCTGGCTGGACTGAACAGTACAGAAACAGAATTGTATAAGGAAGACGGTTTTTGTAGAAAATTTTACTTAAATATCTCTGTTGGAAAAGACAACAGCAATAATAACAGCAATCATTTACTAAGTGCTATTAGGCACTTTGCAAGCATTAATCCTCACAGCAACACTATAGATATAAATACTACCATTTTACAGATGAGTAAAACAATACTCAGAAAGGTTAAGTAACATGCCTAATAGAGGGACAGAGCTAGGATTAGTATCTGATCTAATTGACTTCTAAGCTCATCCTCTGAACTGTGTATTAATTTTGTTAGAAATGCAGTTTCCTCTGTGGGATGTTAATACTTAGTGTGCCTTGTATAATCCTGTCTGGTGACCCTATTGGGATAACTGAATAGAGCATACTTTTAGATGTTAGATGAGAAGTTGAATAGGAAGTGAATTCCTGACCCAGTACCTAGGATAGCCTTGGGATAAACTTAATTGACGTATTGCTTTGATGGGTTACAGAGACTACTGAGGTAAGATCAAAGAGACATTTGTATAAGGCCTTGAGGGACCAAATTAGCCATCTCATTGGTTCTAGAAGTCATGACAATAATTAGTCAAGGAGCCTTTTGAAGGTGCTGGTAGGACTTTCCTGGTACCTCTGATTATCTCCCTCAAGGGGGAATGACATCACCTTTGACTGAGCCCAGACCTGGCTGCTAAGTGCTCTGGTTGAGTTGAAGAGAAAATGTTTAGGGAAATGTTAACCGTGAACTCTAACCTCTAGGGCAGGGTTCTGCCAACTGCCTGTCACAACCCATTAGGGGTCATGAAATCAATTTAGGGGATCATGAACCACATTTTTTAACCCAATTTACACAACTCCTTTTATTTGACACATTCGTGGACCAGACCATTCTAAAGTTATGTGGATTACTAAAGATAGCATTTTTATGGCATCATTAATTATTATTTCTTGTGTTCTTTGTGTGTTTATATGGGTTATACTTTTTTCTTTCCTTTCCTTTTCTTTTCTTTTTTTTTTTTTTGAGACAAGGTCTTGCTCTGCCGCCTAGTCTAGAGTTCAGTGGCATGATTACAGCTCATTGCAGCCTCGACCACGTTCAAGCAATCCTCTCACCTCAGTCTTCCAAGTAGCTGGGACCACAGGTGTGCTCCTAGCCAATTTTTGTGTAGAGATGGGATTTCACCATGTTGCCCAGGCTGATCTGTAACTCCTGGGCTCAAGCGATCCACCTGCCTCGGCCTCCCAAAGTGCTGGGATTACAGGAATGAGCCACCACACTTAGCCTTTTTCTTTTCCTGATACATAATGCGTTACATATTTATAGGGTACATGTGAGTATTTGCTGCAGGCATAGAATGTGTAATGATCAAGTCAGGGTATTTGCGGTATGCATCACCTTAAGTACTTACCATTTTTATGTGTTGGTATCCATGGGTAGCATTTAAAAACAGAGAATACCAGAGTAGAAAGCATCACGGACCTCATACATTATAGGCAGGACCAGCTAAATAATTTGTGGGGCCCACTGCAAAATGGAAATATGGGACTCCTCAATTAAAAGGCAGAAAATACTGTTGCTTGAGGGACTCAAATATAAGGCTCTTTTCTTTCTTCTGCAGTCTCTCTCTTGACTTGACAGCCATATTGGACTTTTTTTTTTTTTTTTTTTTTTTGAGACAGGGTCTCACTCTGTCATCCAAGCTGGAAGACAGTGGCACAGTCAAGGCTCACTGCAGCCTCAAACTCCTGGGCTTCAGGAATCCTCCCAACTCAGCTTCCAGAGTAGCTGGGACTACAGGTGCACACCATGCCCAGCTAATTTTTTAATTTTTGGAGAGACAAGTTTCACCATGTTGCCCAGGCTGTTCTTGAACTCCAGAGCTCAAGTAATCTGCCCACCTTGGTTTCCCAAAGTGCTGGGATTACAAGCAAGACCCACTGCACCTGGCTGCCACACTGTTTTTTATTTGCTATTTATTACCACCCTAAGTTTAAAAATATAACTTAGATTATTAATATAGATTTTACCATTTATCTTTGTTTGACAGGGCCAGTTTAAAAACAAAAATAGAAAAGAACTTAATTTACATGCAGAATCACCAAAACTACACACTTTGTATTTTGTAGCTCTTACCAGAACAATGGAAATGCTGCACAAAATGAATTGAAGTGTTTTTATTTCACTTCCTGATACAACCACATACTAAAAATAGTCTCTGCCTTTGGTTTACTGATGAGTAAGGCAGGATGAAAGAGAAAGGGTTGCTGCATCTTTTCCCTTTTTTTCTGTGTCATCATTTTCAGCATAACTGGTTGGATAATATAGGAAAGTAACACAATAGGATATAATAGGGTTCCTTGGTTTTCATATTTCTTTTAATTCCATTGCATTGCATTCTTTCTGCCTGTGAAACAAGGTCTCATTCAAAAGGTAAGTGCCACCTGTTTGGTCTATCACTACCCTACTCCGCCTTAGATGTAGAGGGAACACATCTTCTTCTTCCTTAAGAGACTTGCTGAACTCCCAAGCATTTCCAGTTCACTGTGGTTGTGTTCTCCAGGGGCATCACAAACACTATATGTAAATGAGGCAACAAGAAACACACATTGTCCGCGTCTCCTCTGCCCACGTGCATGCTCCACTCTTGCATTTGACTTTATTTATGAAACACAAATTCAAAAATAAAATTATTAAAGATTCCTAGACAGTGGTAGCAGGACATTAAACCAACTATGGGGCTCTTCTGAGCACGGGACCCTGTGCTACTATAACAGGGCACACATCTAGGAAGCCAGCCCTGAGGATAATGTATTGTTTGTGAAAGTTTTACTTCAAGTGTGTGTGTGTGTGTGGGGTGGGGGGGTGTGTGGTATACGTGTACCGGGGTCGTTGTCAAAGTTTGGGAATCCTGCTTTAGAGGAAGGCCAGGCTTCTCCCTTTTCCTCTCCTACTAGGGGTTAGAGCTTTCTCTGGTAAGAGTAAAGCGATTTTAGTTAGAGCAGGACTGGGGCTGATCTATTCAGTGTGGTGCAAGTTCCCTCTGTTCTGTGTTCTCCCCTGCCCCTGCATCTTATGTAGCTGGTATGACCAGACAGCCCAGAGTGGTCTCCTGTTTACAAGTTTATTTGCCTTGACCTTGCCCAAAAAGGAAATCAGGGTGGGCCAAGGAGAAAAAAGCAGACCTGTCTTGTACCTGCTTAGGCTTTACTTCTAGTCTAAGCTCATTTAAGCTCAAGGGGCAAAAAGGGTCCTTTCACCTCATACGCAGAAAGCCAGTTTACCAGGGTAAGTAACCATTACTTTTAATGGCAAAAACCATGCTCACTTTTGCACCAACGTAATACTTAAGTGATTCAGCAATAAGTAGACTGTTTCCTGAGGCATCTTTGTGATTATATCCTACCCTTGGGAATCTGTTGGAATATGGGTAGCAAGATGGGCCTCAAGGATCCAGAGAACCTTAGCCGTACCTACCTTTTTCACTATTAACATAGTAGGCCTTGACACTAATTTTACTTTTTACATTGTAAATGTTCTCTAAGTTCCACAGAGAATTCAAGATAAAGAAAATTATACAGAAGAAAAGTAGAATTGTCTATTATGTAAAACTCCATCACAAACACTGTGAACATATTTTGTATGTTTTCTTCCACTCATTTTTCTAAGTGTATATGTTACAATTAAACACAATGGATCACATTGTCTATAGAAGTTTAATCTGGTTTATTTCACTTAGTATTATATTAAGAGATTGTTTCTTTCTCCTAGAGAGTGCTGCTGCACACGCACAGAAAAATTTGTCTCTTTCTCATGCACACTTGAGATGCATTGATATCATTAGTTAAGGTAAAGTTAAATCAGTTGTTTCTTGTAACTAAACAACATTTATTCTTTCCTTATTAGTTTCCCTTTCAGAGGAGATCCTTATTCCAAATTTACTCCTTGTTCCAGTAATTTGCACTCTCTGCCACAAGATAGTAAGAGTGAAAATGTTTTCTTGTAGCTAGAATCAGACTTCTACACCAAGTTCAACTCTTTATCAAAATAACACTTTCCTTTATTACATCTTTCTAAGTAACAAAACTTTAAATGTGATATTCATTATGTCTGTTAACCAAATATAAAACCTCAATTATTTGCATCTTTTTTTTCTAAGTAATGCAGCAGCCCTTTGTCCCTTTTTGCCTTTAAAACCTGACATACACAGAAAGACTTTCTCTCTCCCGACACTTACCTGAAGTTACCCTGGCCTCTAAAATATGTGCCATTTTGCTCCAGTTTCTGGCTTACTGCTTCCTATCTTTGACGCAGAGCCTTCTCTCCTCAGCTGTCCACTCTCCAATAGTGTTTTAGGGACAGTATTTTATTGATGAAGATAGGACTGTGGTTTAAAAACATTAAATAGTTGAATTACCATAGTAATTATAAAAAGTAACTACTCCTTTTCCACAGAATATAATTTTTAAAACACATTCATGCAGAATCTTCGAAACAGATACAGTAGACATCCTTCTGGGAATCCAATCAGCTGATTCCTAGCCTTCCCATGTTGGCTGATCCTGTGGTTCTTGAGCTGACCCTCCTCCCCTCATTGTCCTCTTCCTTCACTTCTAAGAATCAGTACCCGTTTTCTTCATGAGAGTGAACAGTAGTCAGAGAGGGATGGTCAGGTCCTGGTGATCTTCCATTACATCCAAACAAGGAAAGAGCATTTAGAGAAAATTTCTGAGGAAATACCTCTGTCGATGCACTGATCATAAATACCTCCTACAAGAGATAAAAAAAAATGACAGTGGCAACGAGCCAACAATCTTACAGCTCTCGTTGTCTTGAGTTTGCAGGGTATGAAAATCACAGAATGTCAAACTCTGGAAATCATTCCAGCCTTCATTTTGCAGACACAGAAAAAGACCCAGAAAGTAAAGAACTGATTTGAAAGTCACATATCTAATCAGAGGCAGATCTGGGGCTAAAAGCTCAAACTACCAGGTTCTGGTTTCAGCACTTTCAGCTCTGCCAAACTATCTAAAACGGGGAATTGCTTTACTTGTAAAATGATTTTAGGCTCTAATGAGCAGCAGTGTGCTGAATGGTAGACGAGCCAAAGGAGACTACTGCCACTTGCTGGTAGCATATGTAAATTGGTGACACTGTTGCTAAGGGAAAACTCATTTATTCATTTAATTCCACAAATATTTACTATCAGCCTGGCATGTGCAAACAATATGCTGGGTGCTATGGGGAAGGTGGGGGAGTCTCACCCTCATGGCGCTGATATTTTAGTAGGGAAGTCGTAAAAAAACGAACAACGAACTACTAAGAAAGTGCAAGTGCCTTGAGAGCAGTATAGACACAACTATGTGGGAGTTCAGGGAAAGGACAGTTTCATGCTTCTCACAGGGATCTGGGAAGAAGGGGATATGCAGAAAAATACTGGTGTATTTGGCTTCAAAGAACAAATAGTCTAAGATTTGTTGAACTGATGATAAGGCAGAGCACTCAATCCTAGATCTGGCTAAGCATTTAAAGCCTGAACTCTTTAATTTTAAGAAATAGGTGTATATCCACGGAACATGTTGACCTATGTAACAAGCCTGCACATCCTGCATATGTATCCTGGGACATAAAATAAAGTAAAATAAAATAAAATAAAAATAATTTAAAGATAAGGCCAGGTGCAGTGGTTCATGCCTGTAATCCCAGAAATTTGGAAGGCCAAAGCAGGCAGATCGCCTGAGGTCAGAAGTTCAAGACCAGCCTGGCCAACACAGCAAAACCCCATCTCTACCAAAAATACAAAAATTAGCTGGGTGTGGTGGTGGGTGCCTGTAATCTCAGCTACTCGAGAGGTTGAGGCAGGAGAATTGCTTGAACCCAGGAGGTGGAAGTTGCAGTGAGCCAAGATTGTGCCATTGCACTCCAGCCTGGGCAACAAGAGTGAAACTCTGTATCAAAAGAAAAAAAAGATAAAAAACAAATAAAATCTTCTAATAAGAAAAAAAGTTGTATGTATTTATGGGGTACATGTAATGTTTTGATACAGGCATACAATGTGTACTAATCACATGAGAGTAATTGGGACATCTAGCACCTCAGGGATTTATCATTTCTTTGTGTTAGGAATATTCCAATTCCGCTCTTAGTTATTTGAAAATATGTAATAAATTATTGTTGACTGTAGTCGCTCTGCTGTGCTATCAAATGCTATATCTTATCCATTATATCTATATTTTTTGACCCATTAACAATTCCCAGTCTAAAAACTAAACTCTTTTTTTTTTCTTTTTTGAGACGGAGTTTCACTCTTGTTACCCAGGCTGGAGTGCAATGGCGCGATCTCGGCTCACCGCAACCTCCGCCTCCTGGGTTCAGACAATTCTCCTGCCTCAGCCTCCTGAGTAGCTGGGATTACAGGCACGTGCCACCGTGCCCAGCTAATTTTTTGTATTTTTAGTATAGACGGGGTTTCACCATGTTGACCAGGATGGTCTCGATCTCTTGACCTCGTGATCCACCCGCCTCGCCTCCCAAAGTGCTGGGATTACAGGCGTAAGCCACCAGTCTAAAACCTAAACTCTTAAACATTATGCTGCACAGGCCCTTTGACTGGGTTGAGATTTATATTAGGAATATAAAACAGCATAGTCAATTGATATGTAGATGTAATTTCTTCATTTCATATATAGAACTCGTTAGAGTGAGGTGTTTAAGAGAGCTGGCTCTGCAGTCAGTCCGATCTGGCTCAAGTTCTAGCCGCCACTTGCTAGCTCTGTGATCTTGCATACTTTGGCCTGTCTACAACTTGGTTTCCTCAGATGTCAAATGGAGGCATATATTATACCAATTCTATAAGTTTTTGATGAAGATTATCTTCATAAAGACCCTATTTTCAAATAAGGTCATATTCTGAGAATGTGCCTTAGAATCAGGACTTCAATGTATCTTTTTATAGGGGAGGTGGAGGAGAACACGACTCAACCCATAATAACTGCTTGTTGTTGTTTTGGTTTGTTTTTTTAACTTCACCAGATTTCAGTCCCCTGGCCCTTCCATGTTGTTCTAGTCAATTAACCCTTTTCTGTCTTTAATTCTTTCCTGACCTAGACTAGACCTGTGATATATTATTCAATGACTCTCTATCCCCCTTATACTTCCATCCCACTTTCCAGAAAAACTCTAACCCTTGGTCAATTCAACTGCACCTGCCTTCTTTGTGCCTTCTTACTCTAGAGTTGCTGAGTGCTGCAAGAGGAAATCCTGCCACCCTGTGGATGGGTGCCAGCCACTACACATTCATGATGTCCAATTCCAACTCAGTCCTTGGACGCTGTCCAGGATCCTCCAGTGAAACAGAATCGATAGGAGGAGTGTGTGTGTGTGTGTGTGTGTGTGTGTGTGTGTGTGTGTGATAGAGAGAGAGAGAGAGAGAGAGAGAGATTTTAAATAATTGACTAAATACTGTAAATACTGTAGGGGCTGGAAAATCTAAATTCTGTAGGACAGGCCAATAGCCTGGAGATCCAGAGAACAGTTGAGACAAGTTTATACATAAAATTAATCACCATATCCCCTCATGCTCCACAAGAACTATTTAAAACCTTCTCTACTCTTCTTAACCTTCAGTCATAGTAAAAGGCCTTTGCTTCCTACTCTCTAGGGAAAATGGCCATTTTCAGTCAGGAAGTCGCTCAGCTTTCTGCCTTTATGCCACTAAAAACCTATCCACCTCAGCAGTGATCCTTACCTCCTTTCTTCCTTGCACAGAGGAAGGCGAGTCCCTCCTTCTAAGCCCAGTCTCCCTATCTGTACGCTGGGTTTAAATTACCACTGCGTTTTCAGAACCTATATGGTGTAAAAAAATATGGTGGTCCTTCCTTACACATATGTTGAATGACTGAATGAATCCCTTCCTAAGCCCTTTCTTTCATTCTCCACTCTTTTCCTCTATTCTCAACCTCTCCTTTTGCTCTGTAATATTTCTCTGTAGTATTTAAACAAACTCAAGTCTTCACTACAACAGAATTGGCAACCTTAACTATGTCTCTCTTTTGAAAAATAAAAATTGTATAAAGTTGTATATATTTAAGATGGTCAATGGGATTATTTGATATAGGTATACATTGTGAAGTGATTACCATAATCAAGCATATTAACATGCTCATTACCTCACATATTTACCCCTTCTTTTATATGTGGTGAGAACATTTAAGACTTATTCTCTTAGCAAATTTTAATGACAATACCTTTGTCGTTGTAGAGGCTGAGTCTTACTATGCTGCTCAGGGTGGACTTGAATTCCTAGACTCAAGGGATCCTTCCATGTCAGCTTCCCAGGTAGCTGGGATTATAGGCATGTGTCACCACATCCAGATTACAACTTATTATTATTAACTGTAGTCACCATGCTGTACATTAGATCCCCAGAACCTATTCATCTTATAACTTGGTAGTCTTTCAGCAACACCTCCCCATTTCTCCCACCCCCAGTCCCTGATAATTACTGTTCTATTCTGTTTTTATGAGTTTGACTTTTTAAAATTTCGCACATAAGTGAGATCATGCAGTATTTGCATTTCTGTGTTTGGCTTATTTAGGTTACTATAATGTCCTCTAGATCTACCTATGTTGTTTCAAATGCAGGATTTCTCCCCTTTTTGAGGTTGAATGCTTTTCCATTGTATATGTGCACCACATTTTTTTTATCCATTCATCCCTCAATGAGAACTTAAGTTGATTCCATATCTTGGGTATTGTGAATAGCGCTACAATGAACATTAATGTGCAGATACCTCTTTGAGATAATGACTTGATTTTCTTTGGCTATACACCCAGAAGTAAGATTGCTGGATCAAGGTACAAAGCGGTTTAGCTAACTACCAATCTCAAGAGAGGATTCCCATTACGTGGAGAATAGTAAAGATCACCACTATGCCAACCACCAGAAGCAGAAATCCATATACTTATGCCTACCATAAGATTCTGCATTCGGAAATGAACAAGAGGAAGGCCAGTCACTCAGAGGTATTGCACTTGAGGCTTGATTAAAAACAAGGATGAGACTTTGGGTTGTATCCTTCAGAAAGGGAATGAATGCCTTTAGGGTAATGCATGGAAGATAGTAATATTAGATTAGGGAACATTTTTGCAAGTAAGTAAATGGAAAGAAGGATGCACGTGGATGCTAGGAATTCCATGATGATGAAGGAAGAGGGAAGGGGTTAGACAATAGTGAACATCAGTGGTTTTGCATACCTTGTGTTTCATTTTCCCATATTCTGGTATAATAAATGCCACTGTGATGACAATTTGTGCACAACAAATTTTCAGTCATTTGGATTTCATTAGGATAGAGTCCTCAAAATTAGAATTGCTAGGTTAGGGCACACAAACTATTTCATCTATTTTATGGCTCTAAATACATATCTGAAAAGTGCTTCTCAAAAGAGTTAGACCAATTGACATCCCTACCAGTCACATAGGCAACTATTCCTATGTGTTTCGTCAACACTTCAGAAGTTCAATGCTCCACAAATATATTTTTCGACTTAAGAGTGTGTGGGCCAGCCTCTATGATGATCCTCTGCACAGATTAAAAATCTTTCCCCAAAGGTTTTCTCAATCCATGTGATACAATTGCACCCCCAAACAGGATCCTCCCCAAGTTTCCCTCTGATCAATTCTGCCACCTCCATTAGAGAGATTAACGCATTAATTTCTCTTCTTATGACAGTGATTTTCTAGCTGCCGTCCTGAGTATAATTTCACTTCTAGACCTTTCCTCTCTGGCATTTCATTCAATTCTGAACACCCTGAGATAGCAATTAAGACATCAAAATCTACTGCACTACAAGTGTGAGGCATCTCCGGATCCCAGTTAATAACATTGTGTTGTATACCTGAAAATTTCTAAGGAGTAGTTTTAAAAAATCTTCACCACAAAAAAATAAGTATGTGAGTTAATACATATATTAATTAGCTCGATTTAGCCATTCCACAATGTATACATATTTAAAAACATCATGATATATATCATAAATATATGCAATTTTTATTTGTCAGTTTAAATAAATGAATAAATAAATAACATCTTACTTGGCTAAATTAACTCCTAAATTGGAGTGTTTTGGGTTTTAGAAACATAAACAAAGGTTTTGCACCTGAAACACTCAATGATATATGTTTGTGCATGTCATTAGTGTAAAGCTCACAGTCTGCAGAGAAGGAAATGGTATCCCAAAAGGTTAAGGGTCTTGCCCAAGTGCACACAACGAGCTAGCCTAAGAGCTGAGACTGAAACTGAGATTTCCAGACTTGTGATGCCACTCGGTTCTCCCTATATATTATGTTACTGTCTCGCTTTGGCCTGCTTTACTCTAGACTGGGCAGATTAACTCACTCAGACCTGACTATTGGTCTTATTTTGGCTGGGCTTCAGGGACAATTTCCTTGAATCCAACTAAAAACTCGATCTTTGGTGGCTCCTAACTTGGTAGTTGCTGATTATCTGGTCCTCATATCCAGAAACATCCAGCTTTCTGCTTCTTTCTTTAGGCATCACAGCCTGGTTAAAACTAGTTACTCTCAAAGCAGACAGATCTTTCTCCCTGAAGACCCTTTCAGGTCAGGATCTTGAAAGCGCCCTTCTGTTTTGTCCTGTTTTCCTACCTCCAGCTTGCCCTTCAGGGCTTCCATCCTCTGCCGGGGTATAGTGTCAAAAAACTGCAGGTCTGGGGATGAATCCAGACTTAGAGCTGCCATTGAATAGTCTGGGTGGGGAGGGAAAGGAGAGGGACATTTTTACCAGCCTATTACTTTCTAGTCTAATACTGGAAACCCTAAGATCAGTGACTTTTAGATTTCTTTTGGCCACAGGCCTCTGTGGGAAACTGATGAAAATGATGGTCTCTCCCAAATTCACAGATGCACGAAACTACACTTACAATTTCAGGGCTTTCAAATATCATCTGAATCCCAGCCACGGTTTCTAGATAACTGTTGAGAATTTGATTACAGTGATTACTTCCTAGTCGTAAGCAGAGGTATTTTCCAATAATTATGGGGAGAATTTGAATGTTGCAGGTTACTTCCTTGTTTCAAACAAAACGTGTAAGTGTTGTGTCTGGAGTGGGAGGTGGGAAGATATTTTTTCATGGCAGATTTCTTCCTAGGCTCATTCGCACTTCCTAGGCTTCCTGAATGATTGTGGAGATGGTATCACAGCAGGCAGTTCCATACGGTATCTACTGTATCTCTCAGGCACAGGATACATTGCTTCTACGCTGTCAAAAATGGTTGCAGGCTCCAGGTCAGACTATAACATTCAGAGCAAAAAGCTGCTTACAATGACTTCCAGTTAGCTTTTAAGATTATAGCTGGAGTTAACTCACAGTTATGTTTGCCAAAATTAGCAGAGCAAGTTTGCCAACAAAGTCCTACACTGTAGCCTTGCCCCACTTGTTATGGTTAAATCCCTGAAAATCATTGTGGTAAAATAATTTATAGTTGAGGGACTTAGAATGCTGTAGATAAAGTAGAATCAGAAACCAAGGACTAGTTTTGAGTCTATAAAAGCTCTTAGAAACTGTTTCTGACTTTCACTAAAATGAAGTTAAAGACAGAATGTCACATTTTATACTCTTTTAAAATTAGAAATAGTCATACACAATTCTGTATAATTTCCATCTACCATCCTTCACTCATTAGAGCATTTTCAGGAATGATTTCTTCCTGTTTTGTCTTTACTGTGTCATTTATTTTAAAAGTTACCCTCATAATAATTTAATTGTATAGAAGTGTTATAAAGTAAAAAGCAAAAGTCTTGAATCTCATGCCACACTCAAAGATAACTATTATTAGTGGAAGGACACTTGGACTTTTTACATTTTAGCTTTTTTTGTGGGGGAGAAATCATTTGTCAGCCTGCTGGTTTTCACAGCTATGATTTTTGAGGCTGCTGGATTTTAAGGCTCCTGTGAAGCTGGGAAAAAGGGAATGGGGATGGTTGAAGTTAAAAAGCCATGAGCCGTGCTGCTCTTACTGAGACTCAGCGGCTTTTGTTTAATAAAAACCTTCTCGGATTGTTGCAAACCTTTGGTTAATTTCCAGAGTTCTCAAAAAGTTGATCGTGACAATTTCTGCCAGCATTTGAATTGCTTTTAAGGAGGAGCAAGTTTATGGAGGGTTTCACCCTATCATCCCAGGCTTTCCACCACTATCCAAGCCTTTTGTATTTCTCTCTCTAAAAAAATGTTCGCTTTCATTTTCTGCCAATTTCTGGCCCCTCTGCCATGAAAAAACAGGAAAGTTTGCAAAACTGAGATACAAGAAAATTATAGCTTTGGAGTCAGATCGATCCAGATGTGTATCCTATGTCCACCACTCACTCGGATTGTGATCATGGGCAGGTAGATGATATTCCTGACTTTCCAGCTCCTAACTGGTAAATGGTAGTAATAATACTCACCACAACCTGTCAGTGAAAATCAAAGGCCAGCTTTTGGTACAGGGCCTAGCAGATAGCAAAGGTCTAACATATGGTTTAAGTGTCTTAGTTGCATGTATCAAGTATCTTTGGGGACTGAATTGCAATATATGTATATATTATCTATACACTATTATATGTCTTATGTATATATACACTTTACATGTCAGTGTCAGCTTTGAGCACCCAAACTTTTAATACTTCCTCCACGTGAATTTAGAGAATTGCACGACTTGTAATGTACCCTTTCCTTCATGACTGAGATCATCTTCATAAATATTAATTATTCATACTAGTACTATTGCTAACTTATATGAATTCAATGTGTAATATTAATTTTTATCAATTATTACTTGTATGTCGTTAATTTTGACTTCTTATGCTTTTAGAGTATCGAATGTGATGGTCACAGTTCATTCCTTCACTATATGGTCCTAGACTGTGGTTTTGATAACTTTTCTGCCTCCTTTTTTTATCCACAGTCATTCTGGGAAGGATTTCAGTTGTTCATATTCTTTCCTTGCCCCACTGCCAGGGTCTACCTGACACTAATGACTAGCTCATTTCCTGAGTTTGCTTAGCATGCCTTTCTTCAACTGCCTTTGTGACCATATCTAGAACCTGGTCAAGTTGGAGGCATAGCAAACACTAACATTAGAGGGCTAAAGGAATTTGAACTTTTTCCTGAAGACAGCAGGTGAAATAAGGATATGTTCGTGGTGGGAAGAAAGATTGAAAGAGGAAGGATAAGGTTAGACTGTGTGGACAGTACATCACTCTGTCAGCAGTGGAGGATATATCAGGTGGTGAGATCCTCGGATGGAAGAGAGGAAGAACAAGTGGTGTAAGGGCAGCAATTAGCTTTTAATGGGCCTTAGAATTCAAACTTTAAGTTGCTATGCTTTGTTGAAGTATACTGGAGAGGGGAGTGGCATGGGCATATTTTTTTCTATGAATCACCTTACCTGGGATAAGGAGAATGAATTTAGCATTGGTGGGGATGGGGCTGACAACCTGGAAACAGGGACAGTAACAAAAAACTTGCAGTGACATAGGGGAACATAACGTGTATCCGAACCAAGTTAAGGCTGATGAGGATGAAGTGTGGGATGGATTTTTAAAACGATAAGAAGTGAAGTCTGTCTAAACTGTTTTTCCTGGGGGAACGGGATGCAGTTGACTCAGCTGTCCTCTGACTTTCTAGGTAGATGATGGTGACACCACTCAAGAGAGGGAACCAAGAAAGAAGAGAGGGATTTTTTTTCTTTTGAAAGAAAAGACAAATTCAACTTGGGACATTTTGAGTTTTTATATTTGAGTGTGCCATAGGCAGTTAGAGATATGATCAGAATTTGTTTGGTTAATGTCTAAGGGTTGGTCTTCAGCTTTTCAGAGTCATGAACACATTTTGCAAGAGCCAAGAGTTAAGCCAAACTTCCTAAGGATTGATTTACAAAGTAGAATGCCAATCCACTTTCAATGAGAGCTATAATGGTTAAGTTAGCAATATGGATTAGAAAGCAGAAAGTATTGTTAAAGGAAAGGGATCCCAGGACAGGTCTATTTTAATAGTAGTGGGGACATAAAGTCCTCAGGAGCCACAGGTGAGGCACAATTGATTTAATGTCTTTGTCTAGTAGCATAGTCAGACTTCCTCAGGGATAGTATCTGTTCTTTTTCTTCCTGTGCATGAATCATATATTTTTGGTGAAAATTAGATGTTTAAAACATCATAATGTGGTAACTCAGGGAATCAGCTTCTCTCTTTCTCCAGGGCTTATTGTTACTGCTTATTGTGGGTTGTAGGTTTGTTTGTTCTTTGGTCTGGTGACTTTTAGAAACATTTTTAAAGACTGTATTCTTTGTTGTGTGTGTTCACTGGAGCCTTTGTTCTGTTAGCTTAGGTGGTCCACAAATAATTGGACAGAGATTTCTTTACATACTAAGAGAGAAAAATAAAAATAGTAGATTGGCTCTGTGTTACAGCTCTGACCTAGCCTTCACTATATGCTTGCACAGAACTCAAATGTCAGCCGTAGGTGAAAGTTCAGGGTCTTCTCAGGTCTTCTTTAAGTATCCATCCATCCCTGGGCATGTGTGTGGGCTTACAGAGTCCTTAATGTACTCAGAAGGTTTACAAAGCCCTCATTCCCTTTTCTATCTTTTCCCCAGGCCTCTTACTTCCCAGGCTTTTTTGATCTGTCTACTGCTTACCCCATCTGTTATCCCTTGCACTAGATAGCTAAGAGTAGTATATTTGCCTTGAAATTAATTCATCAAACTCTTCTCAGAAGGCTGCTGCAGCCCTCAAAATGTTCCACGGCAGACAAAACAGAGGCAGGCCTCTGCACTGATCCCTTAGGGGGCCATGATGGGGTTTTCTACCTAAACTTAAATGATGCATTTAGTCTATTCTGCAACTGGCCATGGCTTTACACAAGTCTTTAATGTAGGCTGGTTGTCATTCCAGTATAATTTACTTGCAAAACAATAGCAGTCAGGAATTGGAGCATCCTGGATGGGAGACGAGGAATCCAGAGTTTGAATTGGTGTGAACTTTTTATGCTATTCACTGAATCGCCCCAAGATATCTACAGAAGCTTGTTCGACTGTTTATCAAAGGAGAGAGGTCAGCCATGCCTAATAGGGGCATCAAGGAAGGGCTCTTCTTGGAGGGAAGACCCTTAAGTTCACTGCTGGAGAATTTTCTAGTTGGGTCTGAGAAGGTTGAGGCCAGATGTGGGAGTGTCCTTTTACCATGTAGAAGGAATAACCAGAAAAAACATGGAAGCCTGAAGTGCCTTATATGCTTCATGGAGTGTAAGCAGTTGGCTGAAGCACTTTGCATGCATCCTCTCATGAGGCCATTACAACATTCCTAGGAAACAGACTATTGTTATCTCCATTTTACTGAGGAGGAAAGAGGCTGGAGGAGGTCAAGTAACTCCACCAGCTACCAAATGATAGTGGGAGATGGTAAAGGGCTACTCACAGAAAGTGCTGGACAATTATAGTCACTATTATCCACCATCCAACACTGCAGAACACAGCCTTCATTTTATCTTGGCCTCCATGTTGCCCACAGCGGGACATGAAGACAGCCTATCCTTTGTTAAGCCTATCCTCAGGGCCAAGTTTCCTCACCGCAGAAGGTTTTGTGGCCCTTTTCTGATGTACCTCTATTCCCAGTAGCTTTTTACATGCTTGAAGGTAGTTTTCCCAGTGGCTACAGCTGATCTACTTGTCTCCACATTCCCTACCTTGGGAGCAACACAACAGTACTTCCCTAGGTCCTGGGTGTTTGCCCTAAATGTTTGTGCTCATGATATGAGACTTAGTCACCCTCACTGCTGCAAGCCTTTCATGCTGCTTCCTTTCTATCCTCCTCACAAACTAATTCTGATAACAGAATTAGTTATCTGTGAGAATCTGCGGAGGCCTTCAGAATTCCAGAGCCATTCATGTTTCCACGGAAGTATTCTATTTCAGAAAGTTCCTACTCTCACTTGATCTAAACAAATCTGATTTGCTCATCTCCATTGCATTTGCCAAAGCCTTCCCTCCAACCTCTGCAACATCAGTGTATTTGCTGAGGCTTTCTTTTCTCTTGCTTTCCAGCAGTTTAAGAATTCTACAAGTTACTAAGCCCCTGCTGGCTTTCATTTTTCCAAGCATACATTCAACTGCCTTTAAGTGGTCTACTTCAATCAAGGAGATCATGTCCCATCTATGGTTTGTATAGACACAATTCCAAACCCTCCTCTGGGGCCCTAGCATCTTACTGGTAGAAACACCCGAGTTCGATTGCCTTTGCAGAGTGTATTAGTAAGGACTCAATTACAGAAGCAGAATTGGTAGGATATCTATATCATCTGTATCTATAGCTTACCTCTCTCTCTCTTTCTCCACGTATCTATCTATCTATCTATCTATATCTATCTATCTATCATCTATCTATCTATCTGTTTATTGCATGAAATTGGAAATTGTAGGGTCTGGCTTAACAAGTCTATATGGCAGGCAGTCAGGAAGGAAAAATCGTGGACAACCTGGAATTCATAGGCACATGTTGAAGCTGAAATCCATAGGTGGAATTTCTTCTCTCTTGGGGAAACCTCAATCTTGTTTTTAAGGCTTTCCAACAGATTAAATCAGGTCAACCCAAATTAACCAGGATAATCTCCCCCACCCAGAGTCAGCTGATTATAGCCTTTAATTATATTTAAAAACTCTCTTTACGGCAGCATTAAGTGTTTGATTAAATACCTGGAAACTGTAGACTACCTGAGGTGACACATCAGAAAAATCATCACAAATCACATGAGCCGAATTCCCAGAGAATTGTGCCCAAGTAGCTGGGACCAAGCTAAAATTCTTAATTTACCCACACAGTTTACCATGGACTTCCCGTAGAGTTGAAGGGAAGGGCTTCATTTTCTCCCCCAAAATTCAGAGTTTCTACGTCCTACCTTACAGACTAGCTTCTAAGATACTTCCTCTCCTGATGATTCCCAACAGATAATGCAGTCACACCGTAGGCAAATCATGCAAAGTTGGGTAGTTAGGATTCATCAATTATCTGTATCTATACAAAAATCTATATAACTACCTACATATTGTCCCTAAAAATTTTTAAATTTTTTTATTTGAAAATCTTGTGGGTACATAGTGGATGTATATATTTATAGGGTACATGAGACATTTTGATACAAGCATCCAATGCGTAATAACCACATCAGGGTAAATGGGGCATCCATTACCTCAAGCATTCATCATTTCTTTGTGTTACAGAAAATCCAATGATACTTTTAGTGATTTTGAAATGTACAATAAATTGTGTCGACGGTAGTCACCCTGCTGTGCTATCAAATACTAGACCTTATTCATTCTAACTATATTTTTGTACCCATGAACCACCTCCACTCCCTTGTGACTACCCTTCCCAGCCTGGGGAACCATCATTCTACTCTCCATCTCCATGAGTTCAATTGTTTTTAATTTTTAGCTCCCACAAATAAGTGAAAACATGCAAAGTTTGACTTTTCTATGCCTGGCTTATTTCACTTAACATAATGATTTTCAGTTCCATCCATGTTGTTGCAAATGAAAGTCTCATTCCTTTTATGGCTGAATAGTACTTCATTGTGTATATATACCACATTTTCTTCCTCCATTCATTTGTTGATGGACATGTAGGCTGCTTCCAAATCTTGGCTACTGCGAATAGTGCTGCAATAAACATGGGAGTGCAGATATCTGTTCAATATACTGATTTCCTTTCATTTGAGGATATACATAGAGGTGGGATTGGTGGACCCTATGGTAGTCCTATTTTTAGGTTTTTTTTTTAAGAAAACTCTAAACTATTCATCATAGTGGTTTTATTAATTTACATTTCCACCCACAGTGTACGAGGGCTTTTCCTCTTCTCCACATCCCCTTCAGCATTTGTTATTGCCTGCCTTTTGGATAAAACCCATTCTAACTGGAGTGAGATACCTCATTGCAGTTTTGATTTGCATTTCTCAATGATCAGTAATGTTGAGCACCTTTTCATATGCCTGTTTGCCATTTGTATATCTTCTTTTACAAAATATGTATTCAGATATTTTGTCCACTTACATATAGATTATTATATTTTTTCCTATTGAGTTGTTTGAGCTCTTTATATATTCTAGTTATTAATCTCTTGTCAGATGTGTAGTTTGCAAATATTTTCTCTTATTCTGCGGGCTGTCTCTTCACTTTGGTGATTGTTTCCTTTTCTGTGCAGAAGCTTTTAAACCTGATGTGATCTCATTTGTCCATATTTGCTTTGGTTGTCTGTGCTTGCAAGGTATTACTCAAGAAATCTTTGCCCAGTCCTATGTCCTGGAGAGTTTCCCTGATGTTTACTTGCAGTAGTTTCATAATTTGAGGTCTTAGATTTAAGTTTTTAATCAATTTTGATTTGATTTTTGTATATGGTGAGAGATGAGGGTCTAGTTTCATCCTTCTGCATATGAATATCTGGTTTTCCCAGCACCATTTATCGAAGAGACTCTGTTCCCTAGTGTATGTTCTTGGCACCTTTGTTAAAAACGAGTTCACTGTAGGTGTGTGGATTTGTTTCTGAGTTCTCTATTCTGTTCCATTGGTCTATATGTCTGCTTTTATGACAGTATTAAGCTGTTTTGATTACTACAGCTCTGTAATATTATTTGAGGTCAGGTAATGTGATGCAGCCAGTTTTGTTCTGTTTGCCCAGTATACTTTTGACTATTCTGGGTCTTTTGTGATTCCATATAAATGTTAGGATTATTTTTCTATTTCTGTGAAGAATGGCATTAGTATTTTGACACTGATTGTATCGAATTCTGTAGATTGCTTTGGTTAGTATGGACATTTTAACAATATTGATTCTTCTAATCTATGAACATGGAATATCTTTCTATTATTTTGTGTCCTCTTCAATTTCTTGCATCAGTGTTTTATAGTTTTCATTGTAGTGATCTTTCACTTTGGTTATATTTAACCCTAGGTATTTTATTTCACTTCTGGCAATTGTAAGTGGGATTACTTTCTTGATTTTTTTTTCCAGATTGTTGGCATATAGAAGTGATACTGAGTTTTGTATGTTGATTTCGTATTCTACAAATTTACTCAATTTATTTATCATTTCTAATAGTTTTCTTATGGAGTCTTTAGGTTTTTCCTGGCCACTTCTGCTGCAAACAGTAATGACAACATCCTCTTCATCTATAACTGCAGTGCTGCAGAATGGTCACAAGATAATAAAGGGGAGGGCGGGCTGCCCTTGGTCTGGGGCAGTGGCATGATTCTGACATCCACCTCCAAGTTTGCTGGCTATTTTGCTTTAACAGATGACTGCAAGTATCTGATTCTTTTCCATACAAAACCATAGCAATGTCTGAGTGTCAGGACCATGGCGAGGAGGTGTATGGCCCTGACCTTATGGCCTCTGAGGAGAAGGTCTTTGTGGCCGACAAATCTGGAGATGTGTACTCCTTTTCGGTTTTAGAGCCTCACAGATGTGGCAGACTTGACCTGGCACACCTGTCAATGTTGATAGAGGTGACTGTGAGTCCTGATAACTGCTTCATATTCCCTGCCAACTGGGATGAGAAGATCCAGGCCAGCTGGGCCAAGGC
The DNA here is from genome assembly GCF_049354715.1 of Callithrix jacchus. NCBI lineage: Eukaryota > Metazoa > Chordata > Mammalia > Primates > Cebidae > Callithrix > Callithrix jacchus. Next base: position 131,107,043 of record NC_133524.1, on the reverse strand, counting down.
AACTCACAGTATTGAGTCCCCTTCTGTCTCGGGCACACAGATTTTGTGACCCACATCTCTGTGGTGCCCACTCAGCCCAAACTGTTTCTTGTTCTCCTCCATGGACTGCACTCTTAGGCTCTGGGAGTACAGAAGTGGCCATCAACTGCACTGCTGTCACCTGGCCAGTCTGCAAAGAGCAGATGGACCCTAGGGGCCCCCAGAGGGTTTTCATATCCAGGATCACGTTCTGCTGCCAGGTGAACTACATGGCGCTTCTGTGCAACTATATTCCTGTAATCTACATCTTCCAGCTTGATGATCTCAGACAGCTAACTTAGTGTACAGGCAGCATATGTCATTCCAGCACCAAGTGTGGGATGTGGCTTTAGAGGAGACCCAGGGGCTGTGGGTGCTGCAGGACCACCAGGAAGCCCCCCTGGTGCTCTGCAGGCCTGTGGGTGGCCACTGGCTGTCTGTTTCTGAATGCACTGTGTCAAAAAAGCAGTCTCCAGTGTTCTTCATGGGAACTGGGCCATGCTGGAAGGTTCTACCATCACAGATGCCAGCTTCAGCAGTCTCTACAAGGCCATATTTGATAACATGACCTTACAGCTGAAGAAGAAAGAGGAGAGACTTCTCCAGCAGCAGCTGGAGAAGTCCCCCACTTGGGCCAGAAACCAAAAGTTGAGGCCGGGTAAGGTAGCTTTGAGTTGCTGACTTTGACGGTTGGTAGTGCGTCTCACAACCCTGAAACAGCAAAAGCAGTTTTTACTTGTTCCCTCCTCATCCTGGCATCTCCCTTTAAGAAGGAAAATATGACATTAGTTAGGTCTGATCAGCTCAGCTCAGTGGATGGAATGGTCTCCTGGGCTATATAGCATTCTGTATCACTGAGCATAGGCTCTTGCCTGGTGTCTGTGCCCCCTTCTGGTTGAAGAGAAGCTGTGCAGAGCCTTAGCTGAAGTGAGAGACTATAGGGCAGAGTGGAAGTGCTGGAAACATTTTATCTTCATGTTGAAGGGAATGTATTAACCTGTAGCAGTGGCAGCTTTGATTTTTCTACGATACTTGTAATGCTGTTCACGCTGAACTTATCTTTCTCTAAGAAAGATGCATAGGCAGACATTTTTGCAGTGGCATGGAGGATGCTTTCATGTTGTTCCTGCCATCTCACCTTCCAGGTGGTATCCTGCTCTACAAGTAGCCACTTGCCACTTGAGCTATTGAAACTCAAATAGAATTAAGTGTTCATCCCTCCCCAGCTCCAGCCACACTTCATGTGCTCAGGAGCCATATAAGGTGAGTGGCTACTGCGTAGAAAGTGCAGAAACATGTTTCTCGTGTCACAGGGAGTTCTATCTGGCAGCAATGGTGCAGAAGGTGAACTTGTTTCAGCAAGTGTGAGGACATGTGCCCAGGCTAGAAACCCAGTTTTACAGGGAAATAGTCAAGAATATCATATTTATTACTTTGACTTGATCTTTGCACACACTGCAGTGCAGCAGCGGTGTCACTGAATTCCAATCACCTGTGGATAAAGATGAACTTTTGCAACCTTCTGGAAATGTTTAGCAGCAATATATGGAACTAGACTCAAAATATATTGAGCAAAACATTTGAGCACATGCACTCTTTGTGGCTGAAGTGTTCAGTCACAAACTGAACGCTTTTGGGAAGTGATTTGGGAAGAAAGCTTCTGTGATGGTTTGGCTTCTAGATACATCAGGTAATTTGTTCATTTTAGCTTCTACCTATTCTCCAGTTATTAAGTTTCAAACACAGGAATGACTGTACATGTTGGTGATAACTTGGGTGTAGGGTTTTGCTGGGGCCTTAGAAACAAAAGCTGTATCAAAAGCTGGAGTGCTTCAAGTTTTGCATAAGTGCGTTGTTTTCCTTAAAAAAGGCATTCTTTTTATTTTATTTTTATTTTTCCACAAATTTGGGGGATGCAGATGGTAGTTGGTTACATGAGTAAGTTTTTTAGGGTGATTTGTGAGACTTTGGTGCACTCATCACCCGAGCAGTGTACACTGCACCACATTTGTGGTCCTGTATCCCTTGCGTCCTCCTACTCTTCCCTCCAAGTCCCCGAAGTCCACTGTATTTTTCTTATACCTTTGTGTCCTCATAGCTTAGCTCCCACATATCAGTGAGAACATACAGTGTTTATTTTTCCATTCCTGAGTTAATTCACTTAGAATAATAGTCTCTAATCTCATCACTGCAAATGTCGTTACTTCATTCCTTTTTATGGCTGAGTGGTATTCCATTGTGTATGTATATATATACACCACAGTTTCATTATCCACTCGCTGATTGATGGGCATTTGGGTTGGTTCTATGAATTTGCAGTTGCGAGTTGTGCTGCTATAAACATGCGTGTGCAAGTCTCTTTTTCATATAATGCCTTATTTTCCTCCGGGTAGACACCCAGTAGTGGGATTGATGGTAGTTCTACTTTGAGCTCTTTAAGGAACCTCCACACTGGTTTTCATAGAGGCTGTACTAGTTTACATTCCCAGCAGTGGTGTAGAAGTGTTCCCTGATCACCACATCCATGCCAACATCTACTTTTTAAATTTTTTGATTATGGCCATTCTTGCAGAAGTAAGGTGGTATTGGATTGTGGTTTTGATTGGCATTTCCCTGATCACTAGTGATGTTGAGCATTTTTCGTATGTTTGCTGGCCATTTGTGTATCTTCTTTTGAGAATTGTCTATTCAAGTCCTTAGCCCACTTTTTGATTGCATTGGTTTTCTTTCTTACTGATTTGTTTGAGTTCAATGTAGATTCTTGATATTAGATTCCTTTGTCAGACGTATAGATTGTGAAGATTTTTTATAAACATTCTAGAAGATAACATTGGAAAAATCCTTCTAGACATTGACTTAGGCAATAATTTCATGACCAAGAACCGCAAAGCAAACACAATTAAAACAAAGGTAAGTAGTTGGTACTTAGTTAAACTAAAGAGCTTTTGCTCGGCAAAAGAAATAGTCAGCAGAGTAAATAGACAACCCACAGAGTGGGAAAAAAAGAAATTCTTAATAGTGCTGCAAAGACCTTCACAGCCTGTGAGAAGTAAGTCTGTTTTCTAAGGCACCCTTCTAGTAGTTTAGCAGCTGAGCAGATATGGAAAGAAACATGACTTCCTTAAAATATTTTAATTAATTAGGCTCCTAAAATGTAACCTGTGGATGTAGTTTGAATATACGTCCCCTTCGAATCTCATGTTGAATTGTAATCCCCAATGTTGGAGGTAGAGCTTGGTAGGTGTTTGGGTCATGGGGTAGATCCTTCATGACCTGGTGCTGTCATTGCAATAATGAATTCATTCTCATGAGATCCGGTTGTTTACAAGTGTATGGCGCCTACCCTTCCCCACAAATCTCTCTCTTGCTCCTGCCCTGGCCACGTGACATGCCTGCTCCCACTTCATCTTCCACCATGAATAAAAGCTGTCCGAGGCCTTCCCAGAAGCCAAGCAGATGCCAGCACCATGCTTCCTGTACAGCTTGCAGAACTGTGAGCCAATTAAACTGCTTTTCTTTATAAATTACCCAGTCTCAGATATTTCTTTATAGCAATGCAAGAACCACCTAATATTCCTGTGTTCATGAGAACACCAGCATAGAGATAAAGATAGGGTCATAGTAATAATAAACTCAAATCAGTGCTTTTCTGACTGAACCTGCTTTGATGAAGACCCGGATCTGCTCCCTAATGCCTCCTAAGTACTTTTGGGTGTACCTCACGGACTTCTCATATGTGCTCTGGAGAACAGTTCTCTTCAGCTCCAGCTTCCCCTCGCTGTGGTCATCCAAGTCTCTTGGTGCTGACAACAAGTGCTGTTGTACCAAAGACTGTGTCAAAGGCACAGTCCCCTGTGACTACAGTGGTCATTAGCACCTTGCTCCATAGCTGAAGAAACAAATACCAATATCTGTCATTGATCCCGTAATTTTAAGTACAAACGTAGAAAATGGGTACTTAGGATTGAAAGTTTTTGTTGCCTGCCTTTCTAAATGTCTTAGAAATTTGCTGGTCTGGGGCAGAAGTGGGGAAGACAGTATTGGGCAGGCACAGCAGAGCCATGGTGAGAATAGTCAGGTAGTCAGAGTATTCACAGATGAGTTTTATACATATAGAATCCTCCAGAGCCAATGGAATGACAACAGAAACAATTCTGAAGGCCAGGGAGGATCAAGAGCTTAATGTTTAGGACTGAGAAAACATGTGAATGTGGAATGGATTCAAGTTCATTATTTTAAGAAGTTTAGCCATGATAAGGTGGTAACACAGAATTCAGTAGTTTGGCAAGAAGCACTAATGTGCTAGGACTCAAGAATTCGGTTCTGAGTTTGTCTAAGCTCTTCTGTGCCTAAAATTTTACATATTTTATATGGCGTCTGTTCCAAGACTCCCCAGTACTAGACTTGATAGCAATGCTTCTCCACAAACGACCTGTAACAAAGAACCAGGCTTTTCTATTTTCAATCCAGTATAAACAAATAGTTCTATAAAGTACTTCAAAAATGACTTAGGAGAGTAACACCCATTTAGATGGCTACATTTTTTTTTTTTTTTTTTGAGACAGAGCCGGTGCCTCAGCCTCCTGAGAAGCTTTGATTATAGACACGTGCCACCATGCCTGACTAATTTTTGTAATTTTAGTAGAGATGGGATTTCACCATGTTGAACTCCTGGCCTCGAGTGATCTGCCCGTGTTGGCCTCCCAAAGTGCTGGGATTACAGGCATGAACCACCATGCCCAGCCTAGATGGCTACTATTTTTTTAAAGCCAGAAAATAACAAGTATTGATAAAGAGAAATTCGAACCCTGTGCTCTGTTGGCAGGATTGAAAAATGGGGCAACTGCTGTGGAAAACAGTATGAACATTTCTCGAAAAATTAATAATAGAATGACCATGTTATCCTACAATCCCAATTCTGGATGTATAGCCAAAATAATTAAAAGCAGGGTGTCTTAGTCTGTTTGTGCTGCTGTAACAAAATGCCTGAGACTGGGTAATCTATAAATAACAGAGCTTTATTTCTCATAGTTCTGGAGGCTAAGTTCAAGGAGGTGTCAGGATTTGATGTCTGATACAAAGGGCCTGGTCTCTACTTCTACCATGGCACCTTGTTGGTGTATCCTCTGGAAGGACAAATGCTGTGTCCTCACATGACGGTGAGGAATGTGGAAGAAGGAATGGTAGGAAGTGAATCAACTCTTCAAACTCTTTCACAAGGGCCCTAATCTCATTCACGAGGGTTCTATCCTTATGGCTTAATCACTCAAGGCCCCACCTATTAATGCTGTCACATTGGTGATTAAGTTAAGTTGGGAGGAGGCACGTTCAGACCATAGCACTGGGTCTTCAAGAAATATTTACACGTCCATGTTCATGGCAACACTAGTCACAGGAACCAAGAGGTATGAGCAATTTCTTTAAAAGATCACCAAGGATACTGTGGCAACAGTGTGGAAGTGTACAGTATCCATGGTTGTTCATGCCTGAATGTTTACAGGACAGGATCCAGGCTTGTTTACTCTAGTTAATGTTAGGGGAGATAAATTGCTGTGTATTCTTTTTAATTGAGGATCTGCTACCAATCCACCCAGGATAAGACTTTTTTTCATTTTGAGAGTTGTCCCTCCAGGTCCTTAGAGGTGACCCTTACTAGAAGCATTGGGATAGTATGCAAATGAGAACCTTACTGACAGGTCATGAGACCTTTATGTTCCCTTGCCTAGCTTTTAGAACTTTCCAAATTTGGGTTGTATCAGTGGGGTTGTCAGAATTCTGAAACAATGCCCAAGATTCCTGCCCCCACTCCTGGTATACATACCTTGTATAATGCCCTCCTCTTGCATGTGGACAGAAACCTGTGAATATATGAGATGTGACTCCAGTGATTGGGTCACTAATCAGTTGACTTTGAGTTAATCAAAAGGAGATTATCCTAGGTGGGCTTGACCTAACCAGAGTAGTCTTCAGAAGAAGATGAAGCTCAGAGAGACTTGTTTGTGCCGACCTAGAAGGGAGCAGACAGCCCTGCTGCGAATGTCTATGGAGGCAATGTGGCAAGGAACTGTGGGTGACCTCCAGGAGCTGAAAGTGACCCTCGGCTTACAGCCAGCAAGAAAACAGGGACCTCAGTCCTAAAACCACAAGGAAATGAATTTTGTCAACAACCAGTGAGTTTTGAAGGGGACACAACCTTAAATGAAAATTGCAGCCTTGACCAGCAACTTGACTTCAGCCTGGGTTAGACCCAGGACACAGGGCCCAGCTAACCTGTTCTCAGACTCCTGACCCTTGTTCTTCTTATCCTTGTTACATCACTTTCCCTATTAAGGCCCTAGTTCAAAACTGATAACCGTAATCCAAAACATTTATGGTGCTTTGCAATAATAGAGTCAATTTTCATAAATCTCTCCTAGGATCTATGGAAACCAGAAGTCTTTCAATCCTAGAAGTTGTTGGAAAGTGGTCAAGCGGTAAGGAAATAATTTTCCCCCCTAGAGTAGCACTTACTTCCCCACACCAGCCTTGGGATGTTAGTGGCCCCACATAATTTACAGAGACCTGGAGAAATTATTCTTGTTCAGGCATCATTGTTCTTCAGCTTCACCCAGGGCTACAGAGGTTTTAGCAGTCACTTCCATGTTATTCTAATAACTTGATACAGACATTAAGGGACACAAACAACTCTAAGCCATTCATGTCCCAAATCACACTCTGCCTTGTCTATGGAAATCTAGCAGAAACACTCGAGATCACCTTGGATTTATCTCAAATTCTTAAAACTTCACCAGACAGATGAAGGCTTTTTTTCCCTGCTGATCGGCAGCAATGGGTAACTAGTGATAACCTACTCTAGGTAATCTCACCACCCTAAGAACCACAGCCTTCTTTTCAGCACTGTAATGCATCTTGTGTTCATGGATTCTGTGTTGTTTGGGCCATTATATATATGTTTTGTCAGCCTTCTTTGTTACTTTCACAATTGAAGAAATGCATGAACTTGAGCTTTGGAAATGCCAAAGCAGTTCTTTAACGTAAATCACCGATTTCCACCAAATCATGTCTAAAAAATCTTCAAGTTATTTTATAATGTAGTGTGCTTCTCTCCTGATACACACTTGCATCCCATTTATGCTGGGAAAAATGTCTGGTACTAGCTGGAGGCTTCTCCAAGCCTCTCCTGCTCACTGGATGCTGAGAGTCCTGAGGCAAGGCTACCATGACTTAGATGTTGAGATTTCATAGAAGACGCCTAGGAGGATGTAAGAAGTTCTGGGATTTGTTTCCTTCCTTCCTCACCCCCATCTGCTGAAGTGAACTTACGAGATGCACTTCAGATGTGCATGGAGCCCAGTTACATATTTAGTGCCAGTCTGCTGCTGGCCACAGGGTGCCAGGAATTTATAGAGGCATCCTCCTGCAGTCCTGGGTTGGGCCATACCATACCTACCATGACCCTCTGCTCCTTTTGTCACCCAAGTCAGTGTGACCCAACACAAAAGCTACATGAAGCATTCCTGGCCTTAGTGTGAATGATTCTGGGGGTCAGGAGTCAAGACAATGAGGCTTTCTATTTTATAGTATTCTATTTTCTATTATGTTTTGAAATGGTCTTGAGAAAGAACAAGTTTGAAATGTCTATTGTTGCTTGTAGCTGCCCTGCCTCACAGCTTTGGCAGAAGCAGAAGTTGATGATTATATGTCCAAAGAGTGCTCTAACCTAGAAGCAGTAACAGTGGACAGCAGTCTCCACATTGCTCATCCTAGTCCTTTCTGGATACTGGAATCCCAACTTTGAACTCCAACCAGCCTTGAGACTTTCTGATGCCAAGTGCCTATCTTCCTAGATATTTTCCCTTTAGGATGTCAGACTCATCAAAAACAGTTTCTAGCAAGGACAGGACTGAGGAATGTGTTGACAGTAGGGAAATAAGAAGTGGAGACAAGGTTTGACCCCAATTCTAGTGGAACTTGGTGTTAGGTAAGTTCTACAGTCTAAATATTTGTGTCCCTCTAAATCCATATGTTGAAATCCCAACCCCCAATGTGATGGTATGAAGAGGTGGGGTCCTTGGGAGGTGTTTGTGTTGGGTCATGAGAGTGGAGCCCCCATGAATGCTATTAGAGTCTTACAAGAAGAGACATGAAAAAGCTTTCTTTTTTTCTCTCTCCGCCATGTGACAATTCAGCAAGAAGGTGAAGGCAGCCATCTATGAACCAGGAGGAGGTCTCTCACCAGAGGACGACCATGCTGGTACTCTAATCTGGGACTTCCAGCCTCCAGAACTGTGAGAAATGCTTGTTGTTTAAACCTCTCAGTCTATGGTAATTTGTTATAGCAGCCTCAGCTGACTAAGACAATAAGGACCTAAGTCATGGATTTACATGCAGGAACATGAGAGAGAGGCCCTGTTGTGGACATCAGGGATAAACCTGGGGCTTTGTCCTAGAAACAAAGTGTGATCCCGATCTCTGGGACCAGAAGAGGATCTGCCACAGGGTGTAATCAACAAGAATAGGGCAGAAATCCATGAAGTGAAAGCCAGGCATCTTGGCCATTAGCCTTGGCTCTCCCACTCAGAAGTTGTATGGCTTTGTGTGCAGCATTATGAGTCTTAGTTAGTTCACTTGTAAAATAAAGAAATTCACTTACGTCAGTGGGTTTCAGCCTCTAGAGCCCTGACCTACTACAGGGCCATGCCTCTCAAACTTTAATGTTTGCATGAATCACTGGGAGATCTTGTCAAAATGCAGGTCTTGGTTCAGGAGGTCTGCGGTGGGGCCCTCAGAGTCTGCATTTCTCACATGCTTCTAGATGACTATGTTCTGCTGGTCTCTGAACCACACTTTGAGTAGCAGGCAAGCATAGAGGACCACGGAAGTGGCTCGGGTGCCTCTCTGCTGGTGGGGATGGAAGGTTAGAAGTCATCACCCCCTCCTCAGCTTAAGTAGGAGTAGCTTGCCTTTCATTTGTTTTACATTTTAGAGCTTCACCTAAGATTTTATTTGAAAAATAAAAAGAGCTTAAAAGCAATGGATTATAGCACTTTGTCAGGGAGGGGGTAATATTTTAAATTTTATTATTGAGAATTTCAAATATACACCAAATTCAAAAGTATAACAAACTCCCATGTATGCACTACCCAACTTTGATAAGCACATGTACATTTCCCTTTATATCCACCTGATAAGAACTTAAAAAAAAAAAAACAAAAAGAAGCATGCAGATTATCTTTGCACTTTGAAATGCTGGGATTCAAAATTCTTCCCACTACAAAGAAAGCCTGGCTCCAGAGCCTCACTGGCAGGGCTGAACTTACAAGTGGGGACTAAATGGGCCTGGTTTAGGGAGTTATCGGGAAGCAGGGACAGGAAATAGCACAAATCATTCCAAGGCCTTCTCTCTGGCAGGAGAAAAGTTGAAGTCACAGGAAGGAACGGAGTGGGGGCAGGAATGTGGCCAAGCTCTTCTCCTTAAGTTTTCCTCCTGGAGGAATTTGTGAGGAGAGAGAGCAACAAGACGCTTGCTTCAGTGGCTGCAGGAAGCCAAAGGTTCAGGCACACACAGACAGAACTGGGGACCAGCAGAGGAAGGCTGTGAGCTTTAGGACGCCTCACCACTGATTTCAGCTGGAGTAAGTCAGACAATGGCTATCATTTCCAAAACCAGAAAATAATGCCGCCGGGTAGAGTTCCCCTTATTTTCTGTTTTTGTTTTATTTATTTTTTTCTCTCTCTCTCTTTTTTTCATTGAGATGGAGTCTCACTCTGTTGCCCAGGCTGGAGTGCAGTGGTGAGACCTCGGCTCACTGCAACCTCCGCCTCCTGGGTTCAAGCAATTATCCTGCCTCACCTCCCCCCAGTAGCTGGGATTATAGGTATGCACCACCACACCTGACTAATTTTTGTATTTTTAGTAGAGACGGGTTTCACTGTGTTGGCCAGGCTGGTCTCGAACTCCTGACTTTGTGATCCACCCACCTTGGCCTCCCAAAGTGCTGGGATTACCAGCATGAGCCACCGTGCCTGGTCCTTTCTCTTCTTTTTCTTAAACCTTCTGTGTCTGCTACCCCTTCCCTTCTCTGCAACTGAGAGCTGGCAGGTAACAAATAAGTGAACAAGGTGCAGATGAGGCTGGATAAACGTCAGTTGTTTTCACACTGGAGCCTTCACAGTGGCACTTCTGCTTTGCATATGCCCACAGCCGATTCCATGTGTGCAGCCCTCCCTATGTACCAGACACTTGTATAAGCATGGCTGTACTTGATCGCCATGGCAGGCTGCAGGGTGGATGCCTCTTTGATGTCTCCAAGATGCAGTGTGAACAGCTACAAGTAAAACTAAAAGGTAATAAAAATAATAAAGACTAGAACTGTTTTACTGACCACTTCCATGTGTCAAGCACTGCTCTGCGCTGAATAGTGTGATCCCAAAGTCAATGTCCACCTGCAACCTCAGAATATGACCTTACTTGAAAATAGTCTTTAAAATGTAATTAGTTACATTTAAATGAGGTCATACTGGATTAGGGTGGGCCCTGAATCTAATGTGACTGCCGTTCTCATAAGAACAAAGACACAGAGACACGCAGGAGAGAAGGCCGTGTGATGATGGAAGCAGCAATGGGAGTGATGCCTATAAGCCAAGGATCACTGATGACTGCTGGCAGCCACCAGAAGCTGGGAAGAGAGAGTGTGAGTGGCCTGCCCAATGTCACCCAGCTCATAATCTGAAGAGCCAGGATTTGAGCCCACCTGGTTTCTCCCTTCAAAGCCTGCCTGAACTGCAGGACGCCTAGCTTAAAGCATGGGGTCGACTGTGTCTCAGTGTTTACTGGTGTCCCGAGAAGGACCTTGTGCCTTTTCTGGGTATCTGGGTCTCCAGTCTTGTTTGCAAATCTGTGCTGTAGTGTGTGTAGGAATCAAAAGTGCATAACCACCTCACAGGCACTAATTTGCTTAAGATCAAGCACCTTGTATAACTTTTAAAAACCCATTTATCTTATTCTTATGATTTGTTCAACTACAGAAGGCTAATTTTGTCAAAGCCATTGGGTGAAATGCTCTTTTTCCCAGCTCATCTGGCTTGCACTAATAGGAATAGTGTCATCTCTTGGTCACTCCCTGTAACTACATCTGAAGACCTTTGGGAGGGTATAGCTAAGACTTTCAGCAAGAGACACAGCCACCACTGCACCTCAGGCTTTGATAAGGGAAAGAGAAGAAAGGCTATGAGGCCAGGAAGGGAGTAAGGCTGCAGAGCCTCAGCTTTAACCATTTTGCTGTGATTCCCCGGATAATATGATCTGATATTTTATTACATTTGACATTGGACCTGCAGTGATTCCTAAGTGGCATGAATGTGGAGAATTGCTGTCACCTGGAAATGTCATAGAAAGTTCGAAACTAGGAAGTGAAAGAGAGATGAGTCTGCCAGTTTCAAATGTTGACAGGCACTGGGAACATTGCTTCCCCCTCATGCACTGCTGCGCAGCACATGGGGCAGAGAGGGAGGCAGGTGCAGAGGGGCGCAGTGACATGCCCATGTTCATAGAGCTGGTGAGCCAGGAGCCAAACCCCCAAGCCACCTTTTGAGCTCCCAGGCTGGTCTCTACCCTTGCACTTTCATGGGCAAACGCCTACAGAAGAGGGAAGTGGGAAAAGGAGTATGAGAAACACAGCAGAGGGTCTGGGGTGAGGCTTCTCATCACATCTGAGCAAAAACTGCTTTAACCAGTGCTCAGATTTGCCATGGTATTCACATGGAAAGACCTTTAGAAAAGACATTCCAGAACAATCTCATTCAGTACACTTCTAGAGTATAAGTGGAAGCACTTTCCACCCATGATGTCTGGTGTGTGCACTGTGGTTCTTGCTGCATGTCCCCTGACATTTTTTTTTTTCTTTTGAGACGAGTTTTGCTCTTATTGCCCAGGCTGGAGTGCAGTAGCATGATCTTGGCTCACTGCAACCTCTGCTTCTCAGGTTCAAGTGATTCTCCTGTCTCAGCCCACAGAATAGCTGGAATTACAGTCGCCCATCACCACGCTAGGCTAATTTTTGTATTTTTAATAGAGACCGGGTTTCACCATGTTGGCCAGGCTGGTTTTGAACTCCTCACCTCGTGATCCACCTGCCTTGGCCTCCCAAAGTGCTGGGATTACAGGCGTGAGCCACCGCACCTGGCTGACATTTATTTTTAACATTCATAATTTGAAAAAAGAAATCTTTGAGTGCTGGTCTCTGGGAACTGGGAAGGCCATCTTGTAGCTCCACTGGTCTGGGCAATCCAGTTTTTCTGAGTTAACCTTTGCCCTCCAGATAATGACAGCACCCATAACCCATACTACTTCCTGGGTAAGGGAGTTGCATTCCTGCTGTCTGAGCCTGCATGCACACCTTGGCTCCTACTCAGCACTCACCTGTTCCTGCAAGCTCCTCCTTTAACTGCCCACAGAGAATCTGTGCCTGGGGTCCACTGCAGTGTCAGATGTAAAAAGGGACCAGGGAGTAGGCCAGGAGTCCATTGTCAGGGTGTCCTGAAGGCCTTTACTGGAGCACAGAGCTCTTCTGAATTTCTGAGTGCTGGAGGTATGTGGCATGAATTGGTGTGTGTTTGTGTGGGTAGGGGAAAAAGGAAGATTTGGTTAACGAGAGGACCCCTGATAACTGTGGGAGAGGGTGTTGTGAGTGGAAAAGCAGCTGCGGTTGTTACAGATGGACTCTGGTGGACAGGGAGAGGGAGTGTGCTGTCATGATGGCCACAGAGGGAGCCTGCTGAGAAAGGGCCGGTGGCAGAGCTTGGGTCAATCCAGCCTCAGGGGACCTGGGGGACTGCGCTGCAGAACTGGGAGAGGGCTCGAGGTTCAGCCTGGTTTCTAGGTGACTGAGTGGAACAGATGGCAATAGTGACTGTTGTGTGTGCCACCATCAGCATGGCAATGAGAGGAGAGCTCATGGGGTACAGCATGCAGCAAGACTGTCTCCCAGTCTCAGGGTCCACGGAGCAAACCCTTAGAAGTTCCAGCCTGTTGGTCCCACTGAATCTCTGAGGGTTTGGTCACCCTGCTTGTAAGACTCAATGTCTGCTCTCCATGAGGTCATATTTGGAATGTTGTGGCAAGTGACCAAGCCCCCTTGGCTGCTGTCTGGGATCCTGTTTGCACCTCCGATCCTCTTCCTTGGGGGATCTGAGAATGTGAGACGATGTAGGCTTGGGCCCGGGGGCAGGCATTCATGTGTTTGTGGCATCCAATGTACCCACAAGGCCAGGACATCTGTGTCCAAACAGAAGGCTCCAGGGTCAGAGCCAAAAGCCCAGCCCAAGGGCAATGTGGGTGAGCCTATTGGGTGGGAGAGGAATGCCCTGATTGTTCTCTAAAGCATGAGGTCAGGAGGGAGAATGAAGAAGTCTGATGTTCTCCACTGGGCAGGCAGTTGAGGAATGTGGCTGGATCAGTCCTGGATGACCTGATCATTCACTGGAGATCCCCACTCTGAACCACCTAACAGGGAAATAATTGAAGGCTAGGATTGCTTGGGAACTAATAGGGTGTGGCTACTTTTGTGAACTTTTAATATCACAGTGGTGGGGCAAGGGCTGTAGGGGATTGAAAGAAAGGCCAATAGAGTAGCTCATCTGTGGAAGATGCCTGGTATAGTTTGGATGTTTGTCTTCTCCAAATCTCATGTTGAAATGTGATCCCCAGTGCTGGATGTGGGACCTGGTGGGAAGTGTTTGCGCCATGGTGGAAGATCCTTCATGAAGGGCTTGATACTGTCTTCACCGTAATAAGTGAGTTCTCACTCTATTAGTTCATGTGAGAGCTAATTGTTTAAAAGAACCTGACAATTATCTTGCTCCCTCTCTTGCCATGTGACATGCCTGCTTCCCCATCACCTTCTACCACAAGTAAAATCTTCCTGAGGCCTCACCAGAAGCTGAGCAGATGCTGGTGCCATGCTTGTACAGTCTTCAGAACCATGAGCCAAATAAGCCTCTTTTCTTTACAAATTACCCAGCCTCAAGTACTTCATTATCGCAATGCAAAACAGACTAACACAAGGCCCAGTGGTGAAACAGTAACACATCAGCAAATATGTTGCAGAAAAAAAAGTCCTGACCCAGAGGCAAAACACACTACCAGGGTAGATTCAGGACAGTTTTTTCATTTTCAAACTAGCTGCATAAAATAGGTGTGTCTGGCAGTGCTGCTGAGAAAAATCCAGATACAGAAATTGACAGCTGCCCCTGTTCAACTTAATACTGGATCGAAGACGAGGAGTAATTCTCTGCTTCATACATGTCCTATTATTCTCTGTTACAGCAGTACCTTCAAAAGATAGAAACATACTGGAACCTTCTGTGTCCTGCTGCTGCTCTTATCCCTGAGCTGGAGAGGATTGCTGCCCATTTGCTCTTGGCTTCACAGAATAAAGTACTACCTTCTACTCTTCTCTAGAATTAATAGCTGCCCTCTATTTTGTTATTAAATATTCTCTTGGCTGTCCTGCTTCCTTTATGGGTTTTGGGTTACATATTGTGTGATGAATGCTCTCTCTTCTTCAAGTTGTGGAAAATGCAAGTGAGTGCCCTGCCATGTGTGACTAGGTAGGTCAAGAAGGACAAGAAAACACTCCCCCAACCCTGCCCCTGCTTTGACCTCATTGCTGGGACTTGGGTGTATTGCTGCACCTTCATATGCCATGGGGGCTGGTCTGAAGCTTGGGTCCACAAGAGCTGACCCGGTTCTGGACTAGACCTTGAGTCTGACTCTGCAGGGGCTGGCCAGGTGCTGGAATGGTCTTGACACCTGGATGGGTCCACTGGGATGTACCTGGAGCCCCAGTCCAAAGGGATTGGCCTTGTGTTAGAACAGGCCTAGTGCCTGAAACTACTGACATGGGCCTATAGCCTGAAATCACAGGGACTGGCCTGGGCCTGGATCTGCATTGGTGGTCTTGGAACCTCAGTCCATGAAGTCTGGTCTGGTACTACGATCTTCTTGGGTAGTCCTGGACTCTGAATCCTCTACAGCCTTGGGATATGGGGGGAATGGACTGGAACATGGGACCATCCTGGTTTAGGGACCAGCATAAAGCCTGGGTCTGCAGCGGCTGGATCTGGACTCTAAGATTGCCAGCACTGGCTTGGTGCCTGGAGCCACTGGGGCTGGTCTGGAGGCTGGGACCGTGAGGACCAGCCTGAAGCCTATGTCCAGTGGTGCCTGCCTGGAAGCTGGGTATGCAGGTGCTAGACTGGAGGCTAGGTCTGTGAGGGCTGGCCTAAGTCCTGGGATCTTAGAGTCTGGCTTGGGGCTTAGGCACACAGGAGCAGTCTTGAAGCCTGGTTTCATGGGGGCTGGTCCAATGCTGGTCTCTACTGGGACAGGTATGGACACTGCTTCTGCTTGAGCAGAACTGGACTCTAGGTCCACTGGAGCGTAAGGCCATAGGGACCGGTCTGGAGTGTGATGCTGCAGGGACTGACTCATCACTAGATGGGGCTGGAGTCTGTGTTTACAGATGCACACCAGGTGTGTGAGGCCAGGGGTACTGACTTGGCACTGAGGCCAGCCTGAAGCCTAGAGTCACAGGGGCTACCTTGGTACTGGGTGGGCCTGGATCTTGTATCTTCAGGGGCTGGCCTAGAAGCTGGGTCTGTGGGTACTGGCCTGATGATTAACACTGGGGGCCACGGCCTGGTACTTAGGAGGTCCTAAAGTCTAGGGCCGTGGGGACCAGCTTGGTGCTGTGCTGGTCCAGAGCCCAGGACTTCTAGGGCCAGTCTGGAGCCTGGGGCCAGTGGGGTTGGCATGATGTTGGGGCAGGCCTGGAACCTGGGGCTGCAGAATTCTACCTGGCACTGGGCAGGCTGGGAGGCTCAGTCTACGGTTATTGGCCTGAAACATGAGCCCACAGAGGCTGGCCTGGTTCTGGGCAGGCCTGGAACCTATATCCATGTGGTTGTAGGGCTGTGGGTGTCAGTCTGATGCTGAGGTGAGTCTGGAGTCTTGGACCATCAGGGTCTTTCTGGCACTACCTTCTACTGAGGGCAGGCCCAGTGTTAAGGTCCAAGGCAAAGTCCAGTGCTCACTTTACTCTCCTTCTTCCTCTTTCCCTCGTCTCATGTGTTTCCTGCAGATGCCTGTTGAAAGGACAGGCGACACTCTAAGCTCTCTTCATGACCTATAGGTGCCCTAATCCATTCCCGTGAGCCCCTCCCCACAGTAATCCCTGAAGTCCAATGAACACAATTCTGGCCCACCGCTCAGGGCACTCCTGTCCTCCTCTTTGCAGATCTCCCCTTGATGCCCCAGCATTGCTCCCTCCCAAGGAGGTTCTTGAGTCCCTCCTTGCCCATCTCCTCCATCAGATGATTATTTTTTGCAGCTCTATTGCCTGTTTTCTCTGCGGGAGAGGAAGGGCAATCAGGTTTCATCCATGGCAACCATGGATTACAGCAGGACCCTTCTAACTGTTCTTCCTGCTTCATGCTTCGGCCCCTTCCAGCCTATTCATAACCAAGCAGCGAGAGGTATCCCTGGAAGGCTCCAAACCCTTCACAGACTTCACACATCATGGACAGTAAAAGCCAAAGAACTTTCACTGCCCTATAAGGCCTCACATGTCTACTACCTGCACGTCTATTACCTCTCTGATTACATTTCCTGTTCTTGCTCTCACTTCCTCTGCTCCAACCACTAAGTTTTCCCTTGAAGACATCAGGCATACTCTTGCCACGCAATCTTCACACAGGCCACAGGCTGCTCCCTTTCCCTGGATAACTCCTGAAATAGCTGCCTGGCTAACTCCAACATCTTCCTCAATATTTGTTCGACTGTTGCCCTCCAATAAAGCCTACTCTGACCATCCTAATGGAAAATGCCAGCCAATGCCCCTCCCCAGCACTGTGGATCCCCCTTGCCTTGCTAAATTTTTCCATAGCATTTATTGCTTCCTAATGTATCATGTATTTTGTTATTTTTTTAGTTTTGTTTTCTCCCTTACTCTCCTTTTGTAAGAAAATTATCTCCACGGGGCCAAGATACTTGCATCTTTTATTCACTGATTAATTACAAGTGCCAAGAAGTGTCTGCCTCATAGTCAGTGCTAAACAAATATTCATTAAATGAATGAATAAATGTAATACATACAGCAGAATGATTGGCATCGTTAGGTAAGCAATGAATAAGTGATAGGAATGATGTTCAAATCATTCCGTGCTAAATTATAATTACGAACCATAATTGTGAACATGTTAGGGATGGCAAGTCCTTCTCTTTTATATCACAATATAACTTATAATATAATATTTTATATCATAATGCAAAAGAGAAGGGCTTGTCATCCCTAAAATGTTACATACCCACATGAACACATGAACACACACACACACACACACACACACACACGTACACATGATCCCTACTGAGGAGTAACTATTGACCACCTACTATGTGGTTAGTCCTTATGTTAAGCACCATGAACACAAGGGTAAGAGCTGGATTTTTTGGTTGCACAGCCTGTGTTTCAGGCACCCGTCCTCCCAGGTAATCCCACAGAAGAGCCCCTGTACCCTTCGAGTACATGCAGAACCCAAGCCCCCAAGCCACTTTCTCCAGGCCATCCTAATGACACCCTCAGCCTCGATGGAAGGAGCCACAATGTTCCCACCCACCACCTCTTACTGGCCACAGGAACCTGCCCGCCCACCCAATGCACGCCCATCGGCTGGACAGTGGTAGAGGCAGGTCCTGAGGGGCATATGCTCAGAGAGAGGAACCCTGGCTCTCTTAAGGGCTGCTCACTAATAATTGGGTCCCCTAACACAGAGGCTGAGGAGGTGAATACCTGAGGAGACGCGGTGAGTGTTCTTGACCAAAAAGACCTTGTGCTTCATCTATCACAAGCAGTGCCGAGGCCAATCAGGACCATGCTCAGGCTTCCGAGACAGGCTTTGGCCTTCTTCCAGAGGAAGGCAGACCCCACACAGCGGCAGGGCCCACAGCAGCAGGGGCTCCCACAAGGTATTCCTCTGTGTGTCCCCATACCTCCTACCCCAGAAGACTCCCAATATGGGCTCTCCTCACCCCGGGAAAGGAGCTGTGGATACTTAAGCAGGCACTGCCCATGGAGGTGGCTCCATCTTGTGTGTGTGTGTGCACAGGACCGGGGGATGTGTCCCGAGTCCCCAACAAGCCCCTGAGAACTAGGCTTGCATCGACCTAAGCTCCAAATTCTCTTGTCAGTCCAAGTGGGAAGTTATTGACAGAGAAGGCTATGGGGGCTGTACCTCCCTCTCCACCCTCCCACTCACCTGCATTTCCCTGCCCCCAAGTTTTCCCACGTGCTTCCTGCAGTAGATTTCTTTTGATATTTACAATAGGCATGAAACCCCCTAATTTGAGGGTGAATTTGGCCATGTATCCAAAAAGGGCATGCATTTGAAGCCAAATGGATGAGTCATAGATCTGTTGCCCATAGGAGGTCGTGAGCCACATTTAACGTATTCTTCTTTGTATCCTAAAATCCCAGCACTGAGTGGACGTTCGAGGGAGATGTGTGACTGCGTTTGCATTTGGCGGATGTGAGTCCATAACATGTGAGAAGGTTTGCGGGAGTGGATCGCATCCCTGCTCTGAATTATATTAATTCTACTTTTTGTTGAATGCTTGCATGTGCCAGGCTCCAAGCTAATGGTCATTCATTTCATTTAATTCTCATGAAAATTCCAGTGGTGGAAGTCCTTGTGTTGTCATGCTCATTTTATAGCTGAGTCAGGGAGACACAGATAGGAAAGGTGGACGTTCAGGTCCAGCAGCCATTTGTTATCCTCTAAGCTCCCCACCTCTGGAGGCACCTCCTGCCACCAAGAGTAGAATCACGATGTCTTCAAGAGGATGGCATATGACAGCTTCTTCTTTGGTCAGTAGTATTCTGTCAGCAGGTACCTGCTTTCCTGGTGCTAGAGTCTCCCTGTAGCTTCTCTGCTAGCTGAGTTTGAACCCCTGTTGAGGTGGCTAAGTCTTAGCAAAGTTTATTCAGAGAAAACTGTTTCTTAGCTTTTGGCTGAAATTTCTCACTGCAGCATTCATTCACTATTAGCTCTATTTGTGCCAACGGAGACACATGGAAGGCTCTTCAACAAGTCTTCACGTGCCTGAGTGGTGGTTGCTTCCATTGCCCTCCCTCTTGCTTTTGTAATATGATGTAACAAACAAGTTTGACCCATTTAAAAAATTGTCTGGTTTTCTTGATTTCTGTTTTTATAATCATGGAAAATGACACATTTTCCCAGGCATTCTGTCAATTTACCTAAGTTGTGGGATAGGCAGTTGCAGCATTATGGTTCGGAGATCAGATTCTGCAGGCAGACTGCCTGAGGTTAGATCCCCAAATATCACCTACCAGCTATGCCTGTTGAGAAAAACAGCAACAACAACACTAGTTGTTGATTGAGATGCACTATGGGGCTAGACTTAAATTCCTGATATCTTTCAGTACTCTGGTGAGATGTTTAAGAATCTACAGATGCTACTGCTCATTATGTTGATGATAATGATGAAGTTATCTAATAATAGTGGTAATTTAAGGACTCTTCATATGGAGATATAATGACAGCAACAGCATTTACATTCTAACCTATGCAAGGCACTCACAGTTCTAAGCAGTTAATATGTATGTGTCCATTAACTCTCACTGCAGAAATCATGCAGAAATTGTTAACTATCTTTGTTTGACAGAGGAAAACAGGGTCAGAGAGGTTAAGAGTTGCATGCAGGCTTACACAGATGGTACATGTAGGAATTGAAACCCAAGCAGTCTGGATCCAGACTCAGTGCTCTTAACTATGACCCCCTAATGCCTGTGGTGTGAGGCCACTGTGCCATACAGAGAAAAGGTGGTGCCAGGATGTGAACCTGGGCACTCTGCCTCCAGAATCCTGCATAGGTGATTATTACGCTCTTCTGTGATCTGTATCTCAAATCCAGGTCATTCTATTCCTAGAGGTACGTGGTCGTCTACCATATTTTCCTCTCGTAGGGCTTATTTGTAATGGGTGTTTGCTTTTGAGATTAATAATATAAACTGTAGTTTGCTAATCCCATAGGTGACACCGCGTTGAAAACTGCAGGGATTTGTGACAAATGTCTCTAGTGATTACGGCTTTATTCATGAGTTGATCTACATCAGTAGCAATGTTGTCACTGACAATGTGGCTCTGAAAGTTGGACAAAAAGTTACTACAGTTGTGAAAGAAGATAAACCATCTCATGGATTGAAAGCTAGCAAAGTAAGATTTGCATTAGTTTGGGGATAATCTCTTATCCTTGTGGGTTTTCAATTTTGCTTTACTTATATTAATCTAGCCTCTCTAATGTGATCTGTAGAGTAGATGTACAGTGAAATTTGAAATCCTACTCTCCTGACTGTGCGGGTTCTCTTATTCTCATATCAATAGTCATTTATGTGGCTAAGAGTAAAAATTGTTGAGGTCAGGAGTTCAAGACCAGCTTGGCCAACATGGCAAAACACCGTCTCTACTAAAAATACAAAAATTAGCCGGGCATGCTGGTGGGTGCCTGTAATCCCAGCTACTTGGGAGGCTAAGGCAGAAGAATCGCTTTAACCCAGGAGATGAAGGTTGCAGTGAGCCAAGATCGCACCACTGCACTCCAGCCTGGGCAACAAGAGTGAAATATCTCTAAAAAAAAAAAAAAAAAGGAAAAAAGAAAGGAAAAAAAATTGTATATTTGTTCTTCCACTATTTAAACAATATAGTTAACATTGATAATTACTGGACTATATAATCCTGTACTTCCTTTTTCAGGTTAAAAAAAAACCCACCATTTTCTAATATTATGCATTCATAGACATAGAATTGCTATTTCTCAAACCATGTGCATTTTAAACTTTTTTTAAAATAAAGCTTTATTAAGGTATAATTTACATACCATAAAATTTTCTCATTTTAAGGGTATTGTTCATTGACTTTTTGGTAGATTTACAGAGTCATGTAACCATCATCACAGTCCAGATATTTACCATTTTGATGGGTATTATCAAATTATCTTTTGGCTGAATTGTACTATGATACTCTTAGCAGCAGGCTGCAAGACTGCCTGTTTGCCAGTATTAGCCAGGAGAGGAATATGATCAACCTGAAATCTTTGCCGATGTTAGTAGAAAAAGCAGTCTCATAATTTTATCTGGAATTTCTTTAAGTCTTGATGAGATCACTGCAACTTTTATTTTCTTAGAACTATTTATATGTTAGGGGCATTACAGTTACTTTTATGTTAGGAAAATTAACACTTTATTAGGAAAATTAGTATATAAATACAGTTATTTCCACAGTAGTCTTTTAGCTTTGTTTCATGCTGTTCAATTTTTTGTATTAAATATGTCCATTTTGTCTTTCTGGCTTTTGGGTTGAGTAAGAATTCTTATTCCAATTCATAATTTACATCAGTATTCATTTAGACTTTCCTATGGAAGTTATTATTTATTTAGATCTAAACTTCCATTCTGCCTGTAATTGATTGAGGTGCACAAACTGAGAGAGGGATCTATGTCTAGTTTTTAATCCACTTTGTCCCTGTTGTACCAAAATGCCTTCTATTATACAATACATTCTCACAAGCTTTTTAATCTATCTGCACTATTGTGTTGGATACTATTTGTGAGGGAAAATAAACAGAATTGGGAGAGTGGGAGTTTGACATGGAACGTGGGGCAAGGTTTAGTCTGCGTATGATTGTGTACTAGTTTGGAGCCAGGGAAGAGAGAGGTCAGAGGTCACTATGGATCATCTACTTGAATGCTGACAGAAGTGGTATTGGATAGACAGATAGGAGCCTGGTGCTTCATTCCTCAATGAAAGTGAGTGAGAAGGAAGTAACCATGAGAGTGGTACAGGTATTGACAGCTGGAAGATGCCAATTGAGAAACGAATACCAATAAAGTAGGTATTAAAAAAACATGAAAGCTGATTTACAGCTCAATGGCTCATTTCCATCAAAAACCTTTGAACAAGAAGTTTCACTCTTAGAAGTTTATCCCACAGAAATAAAATCAAGCAAGTAAGCAATGTATTTGGATAAAAGCTAAATGCTCAACAATGTGAAATTAGATCTATAAATTATGGCACATTCATTCTTTGAGATGATGTATTTCCCTTTCGATAGTCTTTTGTTCTATAAAAATGTTTGTGATCACTATATGTTATTTGAATACTATATACAATGTTAAATTTTGCTTTTATAACAAGGTGTATATACTTTTACGTGGAAAAAAAAACCACCTAGAGCAGGGTAAATATGAAAATGTGGTCAATGGTTGTGTTTAGATTATGCATTGTGCTTATATTTTTTTCTACTTTTTCTGAAATGAATATGTATATTTTTATTATTATAAATGACCAAATAAGGACTATCATACTTCCAATAAGCAAAAAGATTTGTATGCCTCCTTATCATAGATAAATTAAAGCCCTAATTTGACTTGATATTTTTAGAGTCTTTTCCCAGTTGAGGTTATTTTTACAACTTTGTCTCATGTTTGCTCTGCAGGCCTGGAATTTGAATGCTATGGTTTCATTTCTTCTTCCTTTTAATTGTGTCGTTTTTCCTTTCTTTCTGTCTGCTCTTGCCCAAAACCCACATTTGCCAGGTTAAATCTTTCTCTTCTTTCACAACCCAGCTCAAATCTGACTTCCTCCTAGAAAAAATCTTCTTTTCTCTAAGTCTGAAATTTTCTCCCTTCAGGGAATCCAATTTTTTAACTTGTTTTATATCCTTTATCACAGCTTATTTAAAACTTGTAATTTTTCTCTTTTATTCTCATTACATCATGAAGTCCTACAGGGCAAGAATAGTTACAATTATTACTATTATTTTTTTTTTAGATAGAGTCTTACTCTGTCCCTCAGCTTGGAGTGCAGTGGCTTGATCTTGGCTCACTGCAACTTCGGCTTCCCGGGTTCAAGTGATTCTTGTGCCTCAGTCTTCTGAGTAGCTGGGATTACAGGCACCTGCCACCACGCCTGGCTAATTTTATTCTTAGTAGAGATGGGGTTTCACCATGTTGGCCAGGCTGGTCTCAAACTCCTGACTTCTTGGCCTCCCAAAGTGCTGGGATTACAGGTGTGAGCCACTGTGCCCAGCCAATAGTTATTTTTTAAAATCTTTGAATCTAATGCTACGATTGCATTAAATTTGGGTGTGCAAATGACATTTTTGAATACATTTTAACAATATTTGTAGCAGGGCATTGTGTTTACCATCACCTCGTGTCTATCATCTATTGGTCATGTGAAATATATTCACTAATGTTGATGGTAGTTATTTAAAATATTTCTTGAACAACGTTTTAAGCATATAAGTTTCCATTTAAATTTTTTTGTTATATTTTAAATAACCGTTTACTTATCTTACAAGTGGATGCTATCCCTGATAATTTTGACAGCAATTCACCACCAAATTTCAGCAACAGAATTTTAATTGACTGTGTTACCTTTGTAAAGAAAGATGTTGTCTATATTAATAAAAACTATACTTTTTCCATGGACATTATTTCTGAAGGTATGATTTATATTTCTTTTATATATATATATATTATTGCACATTAGGTTTCGGGGTACATGTGCAAAACATGCAGGATTGTTGCATAGGTACATATACGGCAATGTGGTTTGCCACCTCCATACCCCCGTCACCTATATCTGGCATTTCTCACCATTATCCCTCTCCAACCTCCCTACCCCCTGCTGTCCCTCCCCTATTCCCCCCCAATAGACACCAGTGTGTGATGCTCCCCTCCCTGTGTCCATGTGTTCTCATTGTTCAACACCCGCCTATGAGTGAGAACATGCAGTGTTTGATTTTCTGTTCTTGTGTCAGTTTGCTGAGAATGATGCTTTCCAGATTCATCCACGTCCCTACAAAGGACACAAACTCATCGTTTTTTATGGCTGCATAGTATTCCATGGTGTATTTGTGCTACATTTTCCTTGTCCAGTCTGTTATTGATGGGCATTTGGGTCTTTGCTATTGCAAACAGTGCCGCTATGAACATACGTGTGCATGTGTCTTTATAATGGAATGATATATAATCCTCTGGGTATATACCCAGTAATGGTATTGATGGGTCAAATGGAATTTCTATTTCTGAGTCCTTGAGGAATCACCACACTGTCTTCCACAATGGTTGAACTCGTTTACACTCCCACCAACAGTGTATAAGTGTTCCTATTTCTTCACATCCTCTCCAGCATCTGTTGTCTCCAGATTTTTTAATGATCGCCATTCTAACTGGAGTGAGGTGGTATCTCAACGTGGTTTTGATTTGCATTTCTCTAATAATCAGTGATGATGAGCATTTTTTCATGTTTTTGACCTCATATATGTCTTCTTTTGAAATGTGTCTGTTCATGTCCTTTGCCCATTTTTGAATGGGTTTGTTTTTTCTTGTAAATCTGCTTTAGTTCTTTGTGGATTCTGGATATTAACTCTTTGCCAGATGGACAGATTGCAAAAACTTTTTTCCATTCTGTTGGTTGTCAGTTCACTCTAATGATTGTTTCTTTTGCCGTGCAGAAGCTCTGGAGTTTAGTTAGATGCCATTTGTCTATTTTGGCTTTTGTTGCCAATGCTTTTGGTATTTTAGTCATGAAGTCCTTGCCTATGCCTACATTCTGAATGGTTTTGACTAGGTTTTCTTCTAGGGTTTTTTGGTCTTAGCCTTATGTTTAAGTCTTTAATCTATCTGGAGTTAATTTTAGTATAAGGTGTCAGAAAGGGGTCCAGTTTCTGCTTTCTGCACACTGCTAGCCAGTTTTCCCAACACCATTTATTAAACAGGGAATCCTTTCCCCATTGCTTGTTTTTGTCAGGTTTGTCAAAGATTAGATGGTTGTAGATGTTTGGTGTTGTCTCTGAGGCCTCTGTTCTGTCCCATTGGTCTATATCTCTATTTGGTACCAGTACCATGCTGTTTTGATTACTGTAGCCTTGTAGTATAATTTGAAATCGGGTAGCATGATGCCTCCAGCTTTGTTCTTTTTGCTTAAAATTGTCTTGGCTATGAGGGCTCTCTTTTGGTTAAATATGAAGTTTAAGGTGTTTTTTTTCTGTTTCTGAACAGAGGGTCATATGTAGCTTGATGGGGATAGTGTTGAATCTATAAATTACTTTGGGCAGTATGGCCATTTTCACAATATTGATTCTTCCTAACCATGAGCATGGAATATTTTTCCATCTGTTTGTGTCCTCTCTTATTTCCTTGAGCAGTGGTTTGTAGTTCTCCTTGAAGAGGTTCTTTACATCCTTTGTTACTTGTATTCCTAGGTATTTTATTCTTTTTGTAGCAATTGTGATTGGCAGTTCATTCTTGATTTGGCTCTCTTTAAGTCTGTTATTTGTGTATAGGAATGCTTGTGATTTTTGCACATTGATTTTGTATTTTGAGACTTTGCTGAAGTTGTTTATGAGTTTCAGGAGATTTTGGTCTGAGATGGTGGGGTCCTCTAAATAGACAATCATGTCGTCTGCAAATAGAGACAATTTGACTTCCTCCTTTCCTAATTGAATACGCTTTATTTCTTTTTCTTGCCTGATTGCTCTGGCTATAACTTCCAACACTATATTGAATAGATGTGGTGAGAGAAGGCATCCTTGTCTAATGCCAGATTTCAAAGGGAATGCTTCCAGTTTTTGCCCATTCATTATGATATTGGCTGTGGGTTTGTCGTAAATAGCTTTTATCATTTTGAGACATGTTCCATTGATACCTAGTTTATTGAGAGTTTTTAGCATAAAGGACTGTTTAATTTTGTCAAAGGCCTTCTCTGCATCTATTGAGATAATCATGTGGTTTTTGTCTTTGGTTCTGTTTATGTGGTGGATTAAGTTTATAGACTTGCATATATTGAACCAGCCTTGTATTCCTGGGATGAAGCCTACTTAATCATGATGGATAAGCTTTTTGATGTGCTGTTGGAATTGGTTTGCCAGTATTTTATTGAAGATTTTTGCATCTGTGTTCATCATGGATATTGGCCTGAAGTTTTCTTTTTTTGTTGAGTATTTGCCAGGTTTTGGTTTTAGGATGACATTGGTTTCATAAAATGATTTGGGAAGGATTCCCTCTTTTTGGATTGTTTGGAATAGTTTCAGAAGAAGTGGTACCAGCTCCTCTTTGTATTTCTGGTAGAATTTGACTGTGAACCCATCTGTACCTGGGCTTTTTTTGGTTGGTAGGCTATTAATTGCTGCCTCAACTTCAGCTCTTGTTATCAGTCTATTCAGGGTTTCCACTTCTTCCTGGTTTAGGCTTGGGAGGGTGCAAGTATCCAGGAATTTATCCATTTCTTCTAGGTTTACTGGTTTGTGTGCATAGAGTTCTTTGTAGTAATCTCTGATGGTAGTTTGTATTTCTGTGGAATCGATGGTGATATCCCCTTTATCATTTTTTATTGCATCTATTTGATTCTTCTCTTGTTTCTTTTTTATAATCTGACTAGTGGTCTGTGTATTTTGTTGATATTTTAGAAAACAACTCCTGGGTTTATTGATTTTTTGAAGGTTTTTTTTTTGTGTCTCTATCTCCTTCAGTTCTGCTCTGATCTTAGTTATTTCTTGTCTTCTGCTGGCTTTTGAGTTTTTTTTTTTTTATCTTACTCCTCTCCTCTAGCTCCTTCAATTTTGACCATAAAGTGTCAATTTTAGATCTTCCCTTGCTTTTCATGTGGGCATTTATTGCTATAAATTTTCTTCTAGACACTGCTTTAAATGTGTCCCAGAAATTCTGGTACATTGTTCTTCATTCTCATTGGTTTCAAAGAACATCTTTATTTCTGCCTTCATTTCATTATTTATCCAGTCAACATTCAAGAGCGAGTCATTCAGTTTCCATGAAGTTGTGTGGTTCTGAGTGAGTTTCTTAATCCTGAGTTCTAATTTGATTGCACTTTGGTCTGAGAAGCTGTTCGCTGTGATTTCCATTCTTTTGTATTTGCTGAGGAGTGATTTATTTCCAATTATGTGGTCAGTTTTTGAGTAGGTGTGATGTGGTGCTGAGAAGAATATGTATTCTGTGGATTTGGGGTGGAGAGTTCTGTAGATGTCTATTAAGTGTGTTTGGTCCAGATCTGAGTTCAAGTCCTGGATATCCTTGTTAATTTTCTGTCTCATTGATCTGTCTAATATTGACAGTGGAGTGTTAAAGTCTCCCACTATTATTGTATGGGAGTCAAGTCTCTTTGTAAGTCATTAAGAACTTGCTCTATATACCTGGGTGCTCCTGTATTGGGTGTGTATATATTTAGGATCGTTAGCTCTTCTTGTTGCATTGGTCCTTTTACCATTATGTAATGCCCTTTTTTTGTCTCTTTTGATCTCTGTTGGTTTAAAGTCCATTTTATCAGAGACTAGGATTGCAACTCTTGCTTTTCTTTTCTCTCCATTTGCTTGGTAAATCTTCCTCCATCCCTTTATTTTGAGCCTATGGGGGTCCTTGTATGTGAGATGGGTTTCCTGGATACAGGACCGTGATGGTTTTTGACTTTGTATCTGATTTGCCAGTATGCGTCTTTGGATTGGGGCATTTAGCCCATTTACATTTAAGGTTAATATTGTTATGTGTGAATTTGATCTGGCTGTTTTGATGCTAGCTGGTTGTTTTGCCCATTAGTTGATGCAGTTTCTTCATTGTGTCAATGATTTTTACCACTTGGTATGTTTTTGGAGTGGCTGGTATTGGTTGTTCCTTTCTGTGTTTAGTGCTTCTTTCAGGAGCTCTTGTAAGGCAAGCCTGGTGGTGATGAAATCTCTCAGCAATTGCTTGTTCATAAAGGATTTTCTTTCTCCTTCACTTATGAAGCTTAGTTTGGCTGGATATGAAATTCTAGGTTGAAAGTTCTTTTCTTAAAGATGTTGAATATTGGCCCCCACTCTCTTCTGGCTTGTAGGGTTTCTGCTGAGAGATCTGCTGTGAGTGTGATGGGCTTCCCTTTGTGGATAAGCCAACGTTTCTTGCTGGCTTCCCTTAACATTTTTTCCTTCATTTCAACCCTGGTGAATCTGAAAATTATGTGCCTTGGGGTTGCTTTACTTGAGGAATATCTTTGTGGTGTTCTCTGTATTTCCTGGACTTGAATGGTGGCCTGGCTTGCTAGGTTGGGGAAGTTCTCCTGGATAAAATCCTGAAGAGTGTTTTCCAGTTTGGATTCATTCTTTCCATCACATTCAGGTACAACTATCAAACATAGATTAGGTCTTTTCACATAATCCCATATTTCTTGGTGGCTTTGTTCATTTCTTTTCCCTCTTTTCTCTCTATTCTTGCCTTCTCTTTTTACTTCATTAAGTTAATCTTCAATCTCTGATATCCTTTCTTCTGCTTGGTCAATTCGGCTATTGAAACTTCTGTATGATTCATGAAGTTCTCGTGTTGTGTTTTTCAGCTCCAGCAATACATTTATATTCTTCTCTAAGCTGTTTATTCTCATTAGCATTGCGTCAATCCATTTTTCAAGGTTTTTAGTTTCTTTGCATTGGGCTAGAACATGTTCTTTTAGCTCAGAGAAGTTTTTTATTACCTGCTTTCTGAAGTCTGTTTCTGTCAATTCATCAGACTCTTTCTCCATCCAGCTTGGTTCCTTTGCTGGTGATGAGTTGTGATCCCTTGGAGGAGGAGAGGTATTCTGGTTTTGGGTGTTTTCATCATTTTTTGCTGGTTTCTTCCTTTGTGGCTTTATCTACCGATGGTTTTTGCAGTTGGTGACTTTCTGATGGGGTCTCTGAGTGGACATCCTTTTTGCTGATGGTGAAGTTATTTCTTTCTATTTTTTAGTTTTTCTTCTAACAGTCAGTCCCCTCTGCTGTAGGACTCCTGACCCTGCTTGCTTGGGGATCACCTGCAGTGGCTACAGAACAGTAAGAGTTGTTGCCAGTTTCTTCTTCTGTTATCTTCGTCCCAGAAGATACCTGCCAGATGTCAGCCTGAGCTTTCCTTTTTGAGGTGATTCTTTGGATATACGGGCGTCCGGGAGCTGCTAGAGGAGACAATCTGTCCCTTATAGGAGCTCAAGTGCTGAGCTGTGAGATCTGTTGTTCTGTTCAGAGCTGCTGGGCAGGTATGTTTTTGTCTGCTGTAGCCGAACTCATAATCGCCTTTTTTCCCAGGTGCTCTGTCCTGGGAATTTGGGCTTTATTTATAAGTTCTTGACATGCTGCTGCCTTTTTTCAGAGCTTTCCTGCCCACCAAAGAGGTACCTTAGTTACAGTCTGCCAGCAGAGGTGTTGCTGAGCTGCTGTGGGCTCTGCTCAACTGCTGTGCAAACTTCCTTGTTTATAGAGGTATAGTTAGAACTGCCGAATGGTGGTCTGCCTCAGTAATGGCAGACTGCCTCGGTAATGGCGACTGCCTCGGTAATGGTGGACTGCCTCGGTAGTGGTGGACTGCCTCGGTAGTGGTGGACTGCCTCAGTAATAGTGGACACCCTTCCCCCAACAGAGCTGGACCATCCTTGGTCCAGCTGCGCTTGCTGTGAAACTCTCAATCTAGAGCGTTTCAAATTGCTAGTCTTTGTGGGGATGTGACCCACTGAGCCAGATTTCCTGGCTCCCTGTTTCATCCCCTTCTTTTCAGTTGAATGGGCAGCTCTGTCTCCCAGGTGTTCCAGGTGCCAGTTGAAACGGCTGCCCAGATTTGTGTGAGTTTTTGTGCAGAGACTCACTGCGCCAGCTGAAACAGTTGTGCTGGAAACTCATGATGCTTTTCAGTCAGGGAATCTCCTGGTCTGTGAGCAGTAATAACTCGTTTGGAAATGCGGTGAGCACTCACCCTCTGCATTGTTCTTGCTGGGAACTGCGCTCCAGAACTCTTCTTATTTGGCCATCTTGGATCCCTATTCAGGTATGATTTATATTTCTGAAAGCGTGTAATGCTCTTTTCTTGAGAGGATTTTGGTACTAGAACTACTTCTAGAATGTACTTGGCTCCAGTCAGTGGCTCTTCAATGGTGGACCTTTCGAACTGAAAATAGTGGACAATATAGGTATGAATAGGTCATATGTCTAAAAACTCATGCTACCACATATTATGCATTCATTTTTTGAATGCAGTCAGTACTTTTTCATTTGGGCATTTTTTCATTTATATAAGTATTTAATTTCAAATAAACTAAAAAATACTACAATTGTGTAGGATTACTACTTTTAAAGTATTTCAAATGCTTCAAAGTTAGGTTTCTGGAGATAGCCTTGTACTCTTCTTTGTGTATGTGTGTGTCCATTGTTGAATTCTATTTGTAGTTAGCAGATACGCTATAAGGTGTAACATATATAAGCTATATAACTCAGAGCTATACAATTGACCATTGCACAACAACACAGGGGTTAGGGATGCTGGCCTCCTGCACAGTTGAAAATCTGGATATAACTTGATGCCCCCAAATCTTAATTACTAATAGCCTACTGTTGACCAGAAGCTTTACCAATAACACAAATAACTGAATAACATATTCTGTATATGTATTATATACTGAATCCTTACAACAAAGTAAGCTAGTGAAAAGGCAGTGTTACTAAGAAAATCATAATGTAGAGAAAATACACTTACAGCATCGTACTATATTTCTCAAAATACTGCAAATTTATATTTTCTGTTTATGAGAGGAATCATCTGTTTGAAATGGTGGACAACTACAGCTGCAGACCTCAGTCTACTGTACAGATCAAGCAATTATATTTTTTTCTTGTAATATCATGGCTTTTCTGCTTGTTGGGAGCACTTCCAGCATCACTAGTCACACTTTGTATGGATCCCATTGTGTTATTCAAGGTTTATAATATTACACTAAACACAATGAAAAATATGCAGGATCATGGTCATGCAGATATCTTTTCGGCATACTGATTTCATTCCCTTAGGGTATATACGCAGAAGTAGGATTGCTGGATTATACGGTAATTCTATTTTTAATTTATTGGAGGACCCTCCATAGAATTTTCCATAATGGCTGTACCAGTTTACTTTCCCAACAATGATGGAAAAGTGTTCTTTTCTCTCCATATCCTTGCCAACATTAGTTATCTTTTGACATTTAAAAAAAAATATCCTTTCTAACTGGTGTGGGGTGACATCTCATTGTAGTTTTGATTTGTATTTCCTTGATGAATAGTGATGTTGAGCATCTTTTCATATACCTGTTGGATATTTGTATGTCTTTTTGTGAGAAATGTCTATTCAAGTCTTTTGTCCATTTTTATTGAGTTATTACTATTTTTTTGCTATTGAGTTATTTCAATTCCTTATGAATTTTGGATATTAACCGCATATCAGATATATGGTTTATAAATACTTTGTCCCGTTCCGTAGGTTGCCTTCTAACTTTACTGTTTTATTCTTTTGCTCTGCAGAAATTTGTAGTTTGATGTTTATTTTTGCTTAGTTGCTTGTGGTTCAGGGGAGGATACAGGGTCTCATTGGCTTGGGAATCTAGGGTTTACAACTTTGGTAACTGCATGGTCCTTGGTGGTCGTAAAGGCTGTTTGGGTTCTCAGTGGAGCTTCACGTTCAGTGGCAAGAGACTAGGGTAGGAGGTGGTGAGGTCCAGGACTGGTGGTGTACACATGCTCTGCTGCAGGCACATGCATGGCAGCAGGGTCTGACTGCAGGTACTCATGTGGTGGTGAGTGCTGGTGGCTTGCATGTGCACAGATACAGGATTTGGGACTGGTGGCATGCCTGTGCATGGTTGCAGGGACTTGTTGCTTGTGTAAGCATGGTAATGAGGGCAGGCACCGGCTGGTGGAGCCAGCTGCAAGTTCATGCATAGCTGCAGGCCAGTGCTGTTGCAGAGCATGTGTGCAGCTGCAGGAGCCATCTGTGGGCACAAGTATGATGGGTGCCCAGTGATGGAGGTTGGGTTGACCTGTGCACGTGCACAGCTGCACAGAACCAGAGCTGGCAGCATTCACGTACACTGCTGCAGGGGTTATCTGTGGATGTGAGCATGACAGTAAGGGCTGGAGACAGGGGTCAAGAGTCAGGGCTGGTTCTTGTGCATGCACAGCCATGGAGATCACAAATGGTGGCCAGTACATGCACAGTTCCATGGGTCTGCTATAGGCATGTGTAGGACTATGCAGCCTGGCAACAGGGGTTGGTCAGCTGTGTGTACATGCATAGCTGCAGGGACCACGAGAGCTTTTGGTGTTGTACCCTTGTTGCAGGAACCAGCTGCAGACATGAATGTGACGGTAGGGGCTGGCAACTGGAGTCAGGGCCAGCTGTGCATGAACACATACAACTACAGAGTCAGTCAGACACACATGTAGTAGCACAGGCCCAGGCTGATTGTGCATACATGCAAGGTGGATGTCTGGGGTCACTGAGCTGGAGTGCCCACAGCAGCAGCAGCTGGGGATGTTCCAGGAGTAGGGGGAAAAGAAGGGTGGTGACTCTGGCAGCTGGGGACTGCGAAGGCAAAAAGCTTCCCGGACCTCAAGGCAATGGTTGTCCACTGTAGCAATGCTCAGTTTCCTCAGCAGCAGAAGGCTTCAAGGGCTGTTAAGGTCTTCATTAAAGAAGGCCGCTGGAGTCCTGTGCAAAGCAGACTACTGGGCACCACAGTGGCTCCTCCCACATCTAGACACTGATAAGCCCTACCCATTTTCTTTGATCCTAACCATCTCTAGGCATCTAAACTGCCAGTTTCCCCAACATTCAGAGTGGGGTGAAACTGAAGCAGATCAGTCCCACGGAGTGTCATGGAATTTGTAGTTTGATGCCAGAGTGAGGAGGTGCAGAGTGATGTAGGTTAGAGCCAGAGTGAGGAGGTGCAGAGCCAGGTACAGTGTACTGAGAAAGCCAAATGCCCTGCAAGAGGAACTCACAAGCTAGGGAATACTCTCTGTGTCAGCTGAGGGATGGGATGATGCAGGTAAAATGAAACTGTCACTGTCCTTCCTACCTTTTTTTTTTTTTTTGAGATGGAGACTAGCTCTGTCACCCAGGCTCGAGTGCAATAGCATGATCTCAGTGCACTGCAACCTCTGCCTTCTGGGTTCAAGTGATTCTCCTGCCTCAGCCTCCCAAGTAGCTGGGATTACAACATACCTGGCTAATTTTTGTATGGTTAGTAGAGACAAGGTTTCACCATGTAGGTCAGGTTGGTCTTGAACTCCTGATCTTGTGATCTGCCTGCCTCGGCCTCCCAAAGTGCTGGGATTATAGGCATGAGCCACCGCGCCTGGCCCATCTTACTTTTTTGTGCAACTATTCTGTTTTTTTTCTTCAACTGTGCTGCTAGAGCTTCTTAAGTGGACTCTTGTGCTCTTTTGGAGCTATTTTTGTTCATGAATGGCTGCCCAGTTGTTGCTCTTTTTTGGAGGAAAAAAAGGCTGGGATCTCCTACTCTGCTGTCTTGCTGATGTCACTCATTCCTGCCAGTAACTGCAAAGTTCTTGGTGTGAGAAGTAGTAAGGATGGAAGTGCCAATTTGAGATGGGGAAAACTGAGAGGAGACACATTGGGTGCATAAGAAGAATAGCAACAACTCAGCTTTAGTCATGTTATATTTGTGTAGACTTGTAAGTAATTGAATCTGAGATTAGTTAGTGCTAGAGGTATACACATTTTGAAGTTATCCCCCAGATATTCTATAAAGTCACACCAAAGAAATGTATGTATATTAAAAGAGAAAAAGAGAAATGGCCCAAGACATGTGTCTTGTGTCATTTGTAATGTTGGGTAGTAAGGTAAGGAAATGTTTAACATTGTGGATGTTGCCAGTTTTCCAAAATGGTGCAACCATTTCCACTCCCACCTGCAGTGTTTGAGATTTCTAGTTCCTCCAGATTTTTGATGTTTATATCCTGCAACTCACTTTTAACTTATTGTAAGATTCCATTTGAAACTACTTGTTTATAAATGTAGTGTAATATACATATTTAAGAGTTCAGGGCAGGCGCAGTGGCTCATGCCTATAATCCCAGCACTTTAGGAGGCTGAGGTGGGTGGATCGCCTGAGGTCAGGAGTTCTAGAGCAGCCTGGTCAACATGGTGAAATCCCGTCTCTACTAAAAAAATATATATATACAATGTAACTCCAAGAGTCTCCCAGTGGGTCTCTTTAGGTTCAATCTTTACTTTCTTTAATTTCTCCCTTGAATGCTGTCAAATTAATGTTATTTAAAAGTAAAATAATCATCATATGCTCCATCTAATAAAATTTTTAGGGGGTCTCCAACGTCACCTTAGCTTTTTCTTTTTTTTTTTTTCACTTCTTGGCATTTTATTTTTTATTTTATTTTATTTTTTTAAATTTTTAATTGGATTTTAGGTTTTGGGGTACACGAGCAGAGCGTACAAGACAGTTGCGTAGGTACACACATGGCAGTGTGCTTTGCTTTCCTTTTTCCCTTCACCCACGTTTGGCATTTCTCCCCAGGCTATCCCTTCCCACCTCCCCCTCCCACTGGCCCTCCCCTTTTTCCCCCTATAGACCCCAGTGTTTAGTACTCCCCTTTTCTGTGTTGCGATAAACCACAGAGACATAGGTGAAACTACTGGAATATTTAATTCAGGTGCCCGTCATCCTCTATTTCTCTGAGACTCTGTAAGTTTGGAAGTTTCAGAAGATGTCCAGTGTGTTTGTATGTTTGTATTCATCTGGAAGAGAGAATTTGGTAATGAACAGAAAATTGTATTTGATATGGGTAAAGTATCTGGTGCAAAATAAATTTTTTGTAACAGCAAAAAAAAAAAAATATATATATATATATATATATATATATATATATATATATATATAAAATTAGATGGGTGTTGTGGCGGGTATCTGTAATCCCAGCTACTTGGTAGGCTGAGGCAAGAGAATCACTTGAACCCAGGAGGAGGAGGTTGCCATGAGGTGAGATTGCACCATTGCACTCCAGCCTGGGCAACAAGAGTGAAATTCCATCTCAAAAAAAAAAAAAAGTTTATCAACTGAACAAAACACCTAGGGAATTGATTTATTCTTACAGTGGCAATATTTCCTAGTATTAGGTTAGAGCCAGAGTGAGGAGGTGCAGAGCCAGTTACAGTGTACTATGATTTTACGTATTTTTTTCTACCACTAATACCATTCAACATTTATTTGGTGGTTACTAGGGCCAGGCATTATTCTATGAGCTCTAAATATACCAATTAATTATCACAATACTTCTATGTCATGAGGGCTATTATTCTGCTTCTCGTTTTGTGACATACAAGTATTGTGATAATTAATTGGTAATTAATTATCTGAGGAACAGAGAGATTAAGTTCCTTGACTAAGGATGCAAACTGAGTGACAGTGTCAAGACTTTAACACAGGTAGCCAGGTTCAAACTTTTGCTCTTACCTATGTACTTGACTGCCTCTCATTAAGGACTTGTGAACATGACCAATTGTTTAATAACTCCTGTGTTTCTCCCTTAGATTGTCTGTGATGAAAAGTTCACAAGTTTTCTCCATTTAACTTTGTTAAATCGGTAAAGGAGAATCAATGTCTAAAGGATTATCAACTTCCTTTCTGACAGATTTACAAGGTTTCTGTTTAAACATGTGCAAAATGTACCTTGGATCTACTAAAAGCTATTTTAGGGTATTACAATGTCCCAAAGTAATGTGTGACATTTAACATAACCTCAATTAATATATAATGACACTCAAATTTCTCATGGCTGCTTTAGGTTTTGTGCCTTATAAGGGGGACTGATGAGAAGTTGAGTATTACATGCAGCCAGGCACCTCAATCACCAAGCCATGCTCAGTGAAGCCCATGAGCTGTAAGCATGTGGATGAAGTAATTTGTTTCCATGTTGTACTTGTCATTAGTTTCTTTGAAACCTTCCTTTAGTGTTAATTTTTATGCCCAGAAGTCTGTTGGGTGTGCTGGGAAATCTAGAAAATATGAGAAAACATATTTGTCTCTTACCAAAAGTAGCCTGTTTTCTTATTGAAATGGCAGGACTCCAAAAAGAAATTAATTAGAAAATCATGTAGACCATGTACATAAGTAAGTTCTAAGTTATATAGTATATTTGGTATTTTAATGTTATTAGGATGCTCTGAGAACAATAGGAAGAAAAACTGTATGCCAGAAAACTCTGTATGTCAGAAAATTGTTGGGAAAGAATGAATGGAGTGGGTTGTGGGAATTGAGCTTTCCAGTAAATGCTGGGTATGATTTGGGTAGTGGAGCCTGAAAATGAGAAAGAAATTCATTTTGAACAAAGGTACAGATGAAATAGTGAGCTTGGAATGTGACAGAGGAAGCAGGGAGAAAATGATAGTCTACTTACTGCCACATTCCTTTCTCATTCAACCCCTTTCACTGTCTCAACGTAAACTACAGAGCTTTATGGACATTGTGTGTAGTATTCAGAGCTGAGCTTCTCAACAGAGACCTAGGCCCCATTCCCAGAGATTCTGATTTAATTGGTGTAAAATGCGATCTGGGTATAACTATTTTTACAAAGTACCCCTGGTGGTGCCAGTGTGCCAAACATCTTGGGAATCATTGATGGAGATGGAGTGACTTGAAGATTAGAGCCAGAGTGAGGAGGTTCAGGGCCAGTTAAAGTGTACTATGCTTTTACATAATCATTTCCACCATTTATAATTACAGGTCTGCATTACTAGTCTACATGGAAGAAATGGGGTGATAGATGATAGCATCCTTTTCACCTCGGATTCTCTGAAACCTCCTGGTGGATACATACCTCAAAGATACGATATTGTCAATGTGGTCATGGTCGAGGGCATTCAATCCTGCTATATTTGGAGAGCAGTTTCTATTACCCCAGTGCAAAGGTTGTAATAATAAAACACTTATTCTTGGTTCATCTTCTCTTCTGTGGGCAGTAAAGGTCCTAGTTTAATTGAAAAGCTTAGCTTAGTAAACCTAACAATATTTTACACACGACTTTTCTGGTAAATTTAAGATACTGGCTAGTTCACTTGGACCATGAAGCCACTTTAGTGAAGTGCCTTATCAATGATAAAGTGTGTTAAAACTGGCAAATGACTGTAGGTAGGGAATTCTTGGAAATGACACAACAATTAACCTTAATTCCTTGTTTTCTATTACCAGGAGTGAATTACAGGATGGCAGAGGCCTGGGGCAGCCCTGAAGGAACCATCAGAGGCAAAGAATTTAACTGAAGAAGCAGCAGAGCCAGCGTGTTAAAAGCATGATTTAAAGTTACAATGTGACTTCAATTTCGAGTCCCCCTTACACTGTTTTTATTTTTCCATAGCCTTTTTCATCTTATATCTACCTATATAATTTGTTATGCCAGGATGTATTTGGCTCTGTTTTTCTCCTTCATGCATCACAAAGCACTTAGAAAAGTGCCTGGCATATATTAAGGGCAGATTAAATGTTGTTAAATTCAATGAACGGGTGATCTGGCCAACACTAATGCTTAAGTGTGGGTAATTCATGACTTGTTTTCTGGGAATAAAATTGTTGAGCAGTCCATTAAGATTTCACTTGATAGCTTACCAAGCATGTCTCCAGATCTGGTACACACAGGCGTGAAAGTGGTTGAAGATCTACTTTTGGGAGAAGTGCACTCCAACTCCATACATGAATTAGGGGGCAAATCAGAGCCCTCTGAAGGAAGGGGAAGCTACTTACCCATGGTCTACAATGGTACTAAAATCCTACAAATACACCTGATGAAACATTTTCCTTTCTTCTTCAAACAGAGACTTAGCCAGATAACTGTAACCTAGGGGAAAGGATATATTCAGATCCTCAGGCCTCACTGGAAAGTGTCTGTGAGCTCCCTTCCAGTCCTGGGGTTCATAATTCTCCCATAATCTCCTGCTCAGTGAACAAACAAGGTCAAGCATCCAGTGGTTAGTTTTCCATTTTACAGGAACATAGTAGGCGTGAATATCCTGTAGATTTTAGGCTTTCACTGTGACAGCTCCAGGTCCCTGTGAAAGTCATCATTCAAAAGCAGACCCATAAGCTGTGGGAATTACAGAGAAGGCTACCTTTGGGTTTGAGAGATGCATGGGTCATGGGTTCTACCATCTCCCCATTTAATTTTCCGCTTTGGCTGATGTAGAGGAATGTTATTTGAGAGTAGCAGTGGATTATGGTAAGCCTTGTCAGGTGGTGATTCAATCATAGCTAGTGTTTCACAGACATCCTCACCGAAATGAGTGAATTACTTCTGCACCTGGGGTGCAGTGGTTGCACAAGTGAATGATTTTCTTTCATCCTTTTAAATAGCAAAGTCCAGAACATATTTGCTTTTCTAGGGCTGGTCAAGCAGTACTACACTTTGAATATTTGCATCATGGAAATGTCAACCTTGAGGCTTGTTGCCATAATTTCAAATGCAGGGTTCTTAATCACTTCACCCGCAGTGAAACAACATACTGGTCTTCCTAAGCGGTGAAGGAATCCCAGGAGCAGGAAAGTAGTAGGATGGGTTAAAAGTCTATTTACTACAGGTGAGAAAGAAATGCCATGAAAGCACAGGAACCCTTCAATTCTGCCAATATCTGCTTCGTATATTTTGATGGTCTGTTATTAGGAATGTAAATGTGTATATAATTGTCATATCTTCTTGCTGTACTAAACCATATATTTATATATAATGGTTTTGTCTCTCGAATCCTTTTTTGATTTAAAGTCTATTTTGTGTGATATTAGTATAATCACTCCTGCTCTCTTTTGTTTACTATTTTCATGTCATATAGTTTTCCATCGTTTCACTTTCAATCCATTTGTGTCTTTGGATCCAAAATGAGTCTCTTTTAGAAAGTAGACACACACACACACACACACACACACACACATATTCTATGCATCTGTATATATATATATATGTATATATATATACACACACACACATATAGTTTTCAACTTTTATT
Source organism: Callithrix jacchus (assembly GCF_049354715.1). Taxonomy (NCBI): domain Eukaryota; kingdom Metazoa; phylum Chordata; class Mammalia; order Primates; family Cebidae; genus Callithrix; species Callithrix jacchus. The sequence goes on along the minus strand of NC_133524.1, from coordinate 131,068,095 downwards.
TTAGGTTTCAAGGGGTATGTGTTCAGGTATTTTACATGGGTAAATTGTGTGTCACAGAGGTTTGGTGCACAGCTAATTTTGTCACCCAGGTAATCAGCATAACTCCTCATAGGTAGGTTTTGATCATCACCCTGCTCCCATTATCTATCCTCAAATAAGCCCCAATGTCTATCATTTCCTTCTTTGCATCCATGTGTACTCAATGTTTAGCACCCGCTTATAAATGAGAGCACACAGTATTCGGTTTTCTGTTCCTGTATTAATTTGTTTAGGATAATGGCCTCCAGATCCATCCATGTTCCTGCAAAGGGCAATGATGCCATTCTTTTTATAGCTGTGTAGTATTCCATGGTGCCAATGTACCACATTTTCTTTTTCCAGTCTACCATTGATGGGCATTTAGGTTGATTCCATGTCTTTGCTATGGTGAATAGTGCTGGAGTGAACATACCCATACATGTGTCTTTATGGCAGAATGATTTATATTCCTTTGGGTACATAGCCGGTAATGGGATTGCTGGATCAAATGGCAGTTCTATTTTAAGTTCTTTGAGAAATCGTCAGACTGCTTTCCACAGTGGCTGAACTAATTTATATTCCCACCAGCAGTATATAAGCATTCTCTTCACTCTGCATCCTCACCAGCATCTGTTATTTTATTTTATTGATACAGTGTCTCACTCTGTCACCAGGCTGGAGTGCAGTGGCGCGATCTCGGCTCACTGTAACCTCCGTCTCCTGGGTTCAAGCAATTCTCCTGCCTCAGTCTCTCAAGTAGCTGGGATTAGAGGCATGCACCACCGTGCCTGGCTAATTTTTTGTATTTTTAGTAGAGACGAGGTTTCACCATGTTGACCAGGATGGTCTCGATCTCTTAACCTTGTGATCTGCCTGCCTTGGCCTCCCAAAGTGCTGGGATTACAGGCCTGAGCCACTGTGCCCAGCCCAGCATCTGTTATTTTTTGACTTTCTGATAATAGTCATTCTGACTGGTGTGAGATGGTATCTCATTGTGGTTTTAATTTGCATTTCCTTAATGATTAATAATATTGAGCATTTTTTTGTATGCTTCTTGGCCGCTTGTATGTCTTATTTTGTATCCTTTGCCCATTTTTCATAAGGTTGTTTGGCTTTTGCTTGTTGATTTGTTTAAGTTCCTTACAGATTCTGGATACTGGATCTTTTCGGATACATAGTTTGCAAATATTTTCTCCCATTATGTACGTTGTCTGTTTACTCTGTTGATAGTAGACAGAATATATTTGGATCATGTGTTTCTATCCAGCTTGCTAATCTCTGCCTTTTGATTGGAGAGCATAATCAATTTACATTTCAAGTAAGAATAAGGAAAGACTTCTGATATTTTGGCACTCGTTTTTAATATTCTTTATAGTTCTTTGGGGGGGCCTCATTGCTTGCATTACTGTCTTCTTTTGTGCTGATTCTTTTGTAGTGAGCAGTTGAAATTCTTTTCTCATTTCCTTTTGTACATATTGTAAAGTTACTTTCTTTGTTCTTACCGTGGGGAATACATTTAACATCCTAAAGTTACGACACTCTAATTTGAATTTATACCAGTTTGACCTCAATAACATATAAAAACTCTGTGTATTTACAACTTTGTTTTCACTCCTTTCCGTTGTTAATGTGACACTTACATCCTTACACATTGTATTCCCAAGAACATAAACTAATAATTCTTGTAAATTCATTCATTTCTTAAAGCTAAGTAGGAAACAAACTGTGGAGTTACAAACCAAAGTTACGATGATACAAGCTTTTAGACTACTAATTTAAAAAATGTATTAGTCTCTTAAGTCATGCACAATTCAAAAAGTAGAGTTAAAATTGTTACAATAATGCTATCTTTTATAATTGCCCATGTACTTATTGAGTTATGTTTTTTTTGTTTGTTTTCAGAAAAGGAAGTCTTCTTGTTACAGAAAACAGTTCTGAACAGCTAACACTGTAAAAAGGTGTAAAAATACAGGACAGGGACTCTGAGCTCTCTGAGGAATTTCCTGACACACACTCTGAACTAAGGTGGAGAGATCTCTGGAAGTCTGGGCCTCTGACTCTTGCCCTGGGCCTGGTCCCCCTCCTCTATCCCACGAGACCATGCTCCAGGGCTGACCAGAGACAAGCTCTCCCCAACCCTGGCTACAGCTCAGCCTCTCAAGGAGGACCTTGCATGATCTACAGTAGCTCATCCTGGAAGAGGGGGGCTGACCTGAGGTGGGGCCTGCAGGCAATGCTGGGAAGCCTCTCCAGGCCTGGAGCTGGAGTACCCCTCCTCAGCACTGCCAGCAGGTTTCCTCTTCATTCCACCCCAGCTCGAGGCCCCCAAGGGACTGGGCTCTGAGTGGGCTGTCCAAGAGGAGGGCCCTCCTCTGTCCCGGGCACAGGGCCATTCACCAGTTGCCAGTAGGGGCTCATTTCTCTGGGGGGCCAAAGGGTGGGGAAAAGGATGCTGAGCAACTTCAAAGCTCCTGCTGCAACTGTCCCTTCAGTGTGGACACCAGCTCCTCCAGCCCGTGTACCCTCTGGTGGTGGCTGGCTCTCATGCCTCTGTGGTGTGTTCAGCCTGTGCCTGGGCACTGCACAAGCCTCCACCTCCTGCTGCAGCTCCAGCTGCTGCTGTGCTTCCACCTCAAACTGGGCTGGGCTGTGGCTCTGCTCCAGTGCCACCACCTGTGCCTCCAGCTGCTGGATCTGCCTCTGGGCCTTGGCCAGCTTCAGCTCAGCCCCCGTGAGGGTCCAGTCCAGGCTGCCCTTCTCTGAGCTCAGCGGCACTGTGTCCTCATGGCTGTAAAGCTTCTTTCACTCTACCTTGTCTAGTGTCCTCCTGAGGGCCACAGGTCCTTCTTCAGGGCTGAGTGCTCCACCTCCCCCGCTTCTCAGCTTCCAGCTGAGCCAGGGTGCATTGCAGGTTGCCCAGGTGTTTCTGAAGCAGCCAATGCTTGTTCTGCAGCTTCTGGACTGTGTGTAGGGCCGCAGCCTTGCCCTCTTGCCACTGCCACAGCACCTTCTGAAACTGTTGTAGCTGGCCCTCCGCCTCTGCCTGCTGCAGCTTCAGGTCAGCCACCTTGCCTGGAAACGTCTGCACCTGCTTACCCAGGGAGGGGCTCTGCTTCCATTCCTCAGACAATGCCTGCCCAACAGTGTCCAGCCATTTCTGGAGCACTTGGGCGCTCATGTTCACAGGCAGTCAGAGCCTTCTGTAGATGCAGGTTCTCCTCCTGGGGGCTGTTGAGGCTGGCGCTGCTCTGGGCCAGGGCCTCTGTCAGGCCCGGCACCTTGACCCACCGGGCCCCCTCCCTTTCCTCCACCTGTGCCAGGGCCCGGTTCAGCCACTCCGCTGTCAGCTGCGGGGTCCCTGCCCTCACCTCGGTGTCTGCTACCTGTCTCTGCAGGGAGTCCACCCGATCTCGGCCTCGTGGTTTCTCAGGACCAGGCAGCTGCGCTGCAGTTCCCCCTCAAGCGAGGGCCGCTGCAGCTCCAGCTTGACGGTGTGGCTCTCGGGGCGTCCGGCACCTCCTTCAGGCACAGCTTGTCGCCCTCCAGCTTCGTCTCCTTGGCCTTCATTTTGCTAATCTTCTCCTGGCTGGCCCAGAGCTTGCTCTCGGTAGCTGCAGGCTTCTCTCCGGTGTGGCCCCCTGGTCCAGCATGGCCCGGAGCTCCAGCTCACTGCACTTCGCACTCCTCAGACAGCACCAGCTCTGCCTGGACCCTGTTCAGCAGCCTATCCACACTGCGCCGGGCTTCCTCACTCTCAGCCACTGCCTTCTCTAGCTGCCTGGCTCTCGAGGTTGCGATGTCCCTCTCGGCCTCCATCGCGGCCAGCTGGCGATTTAGGGTACTGGTCTGGGTCTGCAATTTGTCCGGTTCTCTCTGGGCACTCCGCAGCTACTGGAGGAATTCTTGGAGGGCCCCGAGCACTGCCTCTGGGACCAGGTGTGGAGGATCCCGGGAGGTGATAGGTCCTGGAGATGTTGGCCGGGACCCAGGGCTGCATTCTAAGGTGCTGGGGCTGCTGAGCCCTTCCCCACTTCCTCGGGTGGGGCGCGTCCCAAGCTGAGGAACCGGGGCATTGGTCGCGGGTCTGGGCTGGGCGTGAGATCAAGGCCGAGGCCCCAGCACAGAGAGGGCCGCCCAGCTAGGCCTCCACCGCGTGCCACTGCACTTTCACGCGGGCGAGCTCCGCCTCCAGGCCTTGTGCCCGGTCCTCAGCCGCGCTCAGTCACAGGCCTGGCTCACGGGTCCGGAACTCGCCTCCTTGTTCCTGCAGTTTCCGCTGGGGTACCTGGAGCTTCTCCCTCATCGTCTTCAGGCTGGCTTCGGCCTGCAGCAGCCTCTGCGGGAGGCCCAGGGTCTCCCGTCGGCTCTCCTTCTCTGCCCACTAGCCCAGCGCGAGGCGGCTCTGCAGCTCCGCCTGCTCCCGGCGCAGCCTGGTGTTCTCACTGTCCAGCATCTTCATCTGACGCCAGAGCTCCTGCAGCTCCCACTGAGCCTCCAGCTGTGAGCGCTGCACCTCCTGCAGCCCAGTCTGCAGCTCCCAGGCCTCCTTGCCCACAGCTGCCTGTGCCTCCTCTTGGAGTGCCAGCTTCTGCTCCTTATCCTCGTTGGCAAACTTTAGGCTGATGCGCTCTCTCTCTGCCTGCTTCGCCGCGACCCTCAGCTATTCATTGGAGCGCAGCAGAGCCTCATGCTTTTTGGTGCCCTAGCCCAGGCTGCGCTGCAGCTTGCCCGACCCTTGGCACTGCACCTCGCCGCCCTCCTGGCTCTCACGCAGCTTGCACTGGGCCTCCAGAATCTCCTGCCAAAGCCCGTCACTAGCATCCTCTAGCAGGCACAGCTGGGTCTGAAGCTCTTCTGCCTAGTGAAGATAGGAGTCCAGCTGCTTGCCCAGGTCTCGCCTGCTCTTGCAGCCTCCTCACCTCCTGGACGTGGGTCACAGCAGCCTCCTCCAGATGGGCCCGTACATCCCGCATCTCAGACATCAGAGCGTTCACTGTAGGAGTGCTCCGGTCCTACTCCTGCCGGCTCTGGGCATCTGGTTTCTGCTACTCCATCTCCAGAGGAAGGTGGCCAGGCTGTGCCATGTACCCATCAACTTCTCTGACAGTACCGCCTTCTCAGACTCCTTCAGAGATAAGGCCTGCTACTTCTTGCTCTAGGTCAGGAGGAGGCTCTCAGCTTGGACAGGGAGTCCTGCAGGGAGGCCTCCTCTGCCCTCAGCTTGATCATGGAGAGCTCAAGCTCCATGCAGCCAGCCTCAGCCACCTCGACCTTCTCGGCCTGCAGCATGTCTCGCTGCAGTGTGGTGCAGCTCAGTGCCTCCCACACTCCAACCAGCTCCTTGGCCAGGCCTGAGCGCTTCTCTTCCAGCTGCTCTAGCTGTTTATGGTGCGCTCAACCTCCTGGCGCACCCATGCACCATACTGCATCATGCGCTCCTGCTCTTCCTCCAGCCGCTCCAGCGCCACAGCTCTTTCTGGGCAGCCTGCAGCTTCTCCCACTCCTGCCGCAGCTCCTCAGACTGCTGCTGGGCCACCTGCAGACTGTGGACCAGGGTGCTCTTCTCCCTGCTCAGGAGCTCTTTGGCACTCTGCAGCCACTGTACCTTGTGCTGAGTGTCCTCATGGGTCTGCATGGCACCATTGGTCTTGTCACAGATGGTGCAGCTGCTCCTCTAGGGCCCGCTGCTCACCCTCGCTAAGCTGCTTCCCCAGGGTGCCCAGCAGGTCCTTGTCTCATAGCACCCCAAACGTGTCCTGGACCTGCAGCTGGCACTTGTGCAGGGCGGAGTGGATCAGGGTGAGCAAGGAGGAGTTTGACCTGGCCAGAGACTGGCCTCAGCAGGACTAATGGCTGCAGCCCAGTGAGGAACGCTGTGGTGGGGATGGGATCTGCTGTCCCCAGAGCTTCCACAGGCTGCCTTCAAATGCATCCACGGTGCACTTGGAGCCACTCAGCTGGACTCAGCTCTCAGTGTCCAACAGGATCGCCTGTGCCAGGTCCCTCAGGGTCTTCTGCAGCCCCTCTCCATCCGCCGTCTCCAGGGCCACCTGCTCCTGTCGCCGCAGGGATTCCAGGGCCTCAGGCTTCTTGGTGAGGGCCTTGTTAGCCTGATCCTTCTCCAGATTCTGCTTCTGAAGAGGCTTCACTGCCAGGGCCAGCTCTGTCACTCTGACACTGAGATTGTCCTTGTCCAGGTCACTTTGTATCTGCTGCTGGTATAAGTCCTTCTTGCAGAGCACCCTGTCCCTCAGCTGCTTCTCCAGCTGGGCCTGCAGCAGGGCCTGCTTCTCCAAGGTGGCTTTGGCCTAGCTCTCCGCCGGCCACAGGTTGGTGCTCAGTAGCAGGCCCGCCTACTGGACAGGGCATGATATCCCAGCTGGCCCCCTTCCTAGCTGCAGCAGGTCTCTCTCAGTGGACATCTTCACCATGCTGACCAGCCACTGGATCCCCACCACTGGCTTCAGAGGAGTAGCCCGTGACTGTGCTCATTGCAGAAGTAAGTGTTGAAGGAGTCCTCCTTGAGCCTCCATGCTGCCTCCCGCTGCTCCAGCTCCTTGTGGCTGCATATGTTCAATCACTGGTCACCTTTCGTATGTCCTCACTCAGAGCCTGGTTGGCTGAGCCTGCCTGGTCCAGCTGCTCTCAGAGCATGACATTCACCTGGGCCAGGCTGGCACTCCTCTGCTGCTCCTCTTCTAGCCAGATGAGGGCCCTCTCCAGGTACTGGCTGTGCTCTGTGCTCCTCAGCCCCTGCTGCTCCAGCTCTCTGGACCTCTCCAGCAGCTGCTGCTCCAGCTCCTTGCACCTCTTCTTGTACTGGAGAATCTTGGCCTGCAGCCACTGCACAAGCTGGGCCTGTCGCTGTTGACCCTCCTGGTAGGCCTGCAGGTTGTGCCTACAGCTGACTTTATTGACCCTCCTGGTAGGCCTGCAGGTTGTGCCTACAGCTGCCTTTATTGACCCTCCTGGTAGGCCTGCAGGTTGTGCCTACAGCTGCCTTTATTGACCCTCCTGGTAGGCCTGCAGGTTGTGCCTACAGCTGCCTTTATTGACCCTCCTGGTAGGCCTGCAGGTTGTGCCTACAGCTGCCTTTATTGACCCTCCTGGTAGGCCTGCAGGTTGTGCCTACAGCTGACTTTATTGACCCTCCTGGTAGGCCTGCAGGTTGTGCCTACAGCTGCCTTTATTGACCCTCCTGGTAGGCCTGCAGCTGCCTCCACAACTCCATGCTCTGCCCTACCAGTCCCCTGGGCTCCTGAATCTCCAGCTCCCCAGACTCCAGCACATAGTACATAATGGCAAGCTCATCACTTGGCTCGGCTCTGGGCTAGTAGGTCCTCCACATGGGACAGCTCCTGCTGTTGCATCAGCTGGTTCTCCTCCTGCAGAGATAGCAGTGGTACCATCTCTGTGGCCTGCAGTTGGACTGGGATCTCAGGCTGGGAGAGGTTGCGGGCAACAACCTCCCTAATGCAGGCAGGCAGGCTGATCGGCTCAATGTCCTGGGCCGGGTCCCATGTGACCAAGCACTTCTGGCACAGGACTTTGCTCACCAGTGTCTGGATAACTGTTTCCAGTGTCAACTGGGCCTCCTGTGTCCCCACCAGCCCCAAACTAATGCAGGGTAGGGGTGGCTCCAGCCCCCTTCTCCAGGACCCCAAGACTAGCTCAGTCAGCATGCCCCACAGCCAAGCTACTGTGCTGAGCACCAGGCAGATTAAGCTTAAATCCAGTGGTGCACCCATGTGACCACAGCAATGGGAAGAGCAGGATGGGGGCTAAGCAGGGAGGGGATGGGCAAGGACAGGAGAGGAGGGAAGCAGAGGCAGGGGGTAGCCGAGAGAAGAAGAAGGAAGAGGAAGGATGAAGGTGAGGGGAGGAGAAGGTAGAGAAAGGGAGGGAGGAGAGAGAAGAGGGAATGAGGAGGAAAGGAGTGGGGGGTATTGTTATTTCTTCGTACAGCTTTGCATTCCTATCTAGTATCCGTTCATTTCACTTTGCAGAACTCTCTTGAGCAGTTCTTGCAGGTCAGGTGTAGTGGTAACAAACTATTAGCTTTTGTTTATCTGGGAATGTCTTAATTTCTCCCTCACTTTTGAGGAACAGTGTTGCCAGATATTGTATTCTTGGTCAACATATTTTTAGTACTTTGAATATATCAGCCCACAGCCTTCTGGCATCTAAAGTTTCCAAAAAGAAATTAACAATCTTGCATGTTCATCACATGTACCCCAAAACCTAAAATGCAATAAAAAAGACTAATAAAAAAAAGAAAGAAATTAACTGACAGTTTCATTGAAGATCACTTGTATGTGATGAGTCATTTTTCTCTTGCTGCTTTCAAAATTTTTCTGTCTTTGTCTATTGAAAGGGTGCGGTGGCTCAAGCCTGTAATCCCAGCACTTTGGGAGGCCGAGGTGGGTGGATCACGAGGTCAAGAGGTCGAGACCATCCTGGTCACCATGGTGAAACCCCATCTCTACTAAAAATACAAAAAAATAGCTGGGCATGGTGGTGCACGCCTGTAATCCCAGCTACTTGGGAGGCTGAGGCCGAGAATTGCCTGAACCCAGGAGGCGGAGGTTGCGGTGAGCCGAGATCGCGCCACTGCACTCCAGCCTGGGTAACGAGCAAAACTCTGTCTCAAAAAAAAAAAAAAAAAAAGAAAGAAAGAAGGTTGCATAATAAGGTGCCCTGGTTTGGGTATCTTTCAGTTCATCTTATTTGGCACTCATTGAGATTCTTGGAGGTGTATATTCATGTCTTTCATAAAATTGGTAAGTTTTTAGCCATTATTTCTTCAGATATTTTATTTGCCCCTTTCTCTATCTCTTTTCCTTTTTGGACTTCCCCAGTGCATATGCTGATTGGCTTGGTGGTGTCCACAGGTCCCTTAGGATCTGTTCATCCTTCTTTCAATCTTTTATCTACCTGTTCCTCCGACTTGATAATTTTCATTGTCCTATCTTCAAGATTGCTGATTCTTTCTTTTGGCTGCTCAACTCTGCCTTTAAACTCCTCTGCTGAATTTTTTATTTTAGATTTTGTACTTTTCAATGCCACAGTTTATTTTTGGTTTCTTTCTTAGGCTTTCTATCTCTTTCTTGACATTTCCATTTTGTTCATACATGACTTTCTTGATTTTATCCACATCTTTCTTGAGCATTTTTAGGAGAGTTGCTTTACAGTCTTTGTCTAGTAGATCTGCTGTCATATACTAGATCATGGACTGTTTTTGCTGATTTATTTATTTTTTCCTTTGAATATGCCATATTTTCCTGTTTCTTTCTGTATGTTCCAGCCCTACAGGGTCCCATGAGTCCCTCTCTGCTAGTGTGGAGACAAGAAACTGTGGAAGTAAAAGACACAAGACACAGAGATAGAGAAAGAGAGTTTGGGCCCGGGAGTCCACTGCCAACCAAAGCACGGAGTCCAGCCATGGCCCCAGTGCCTGGATGCTCTGACTTAGTTACTGAGTACAAAGTGGGGAGAAGGGTGGGTAGGATGAGGTAATGGTGGTCAGTGATAGGGTCAGGTAAATCACGTGTCTTGGAGACAGGGACCCAAGACTTTGAAGAAGCCGAGGCAAGGAGAAAACCTAAGGCGTCAGCACTTTTTTCGTATTTGTCAAGAAATAACAAGGTCACTAAGATTTATGTTACTATTACTAATTCTTATCTTTTAAGAAAAAGAGGAACCAGATGTAGAAGCAGAACCTGAAAGTAGACATGGAATGTGACTGCTGAAGCACAGCACCACATAGAGACAATTAAGTCCCCGGATGTTTGTGGGTCTCCCTGACAGCCGTCGGGCTTACCACAAGAGCTTGGAAGAGCAGAGTTTTCTCCTCACTCCCCGGAGGAAGGAGACGTCTCGGCCATCTTGAACATCTCCTTCCCTAGCTGGCTAAGCTGCGGGCGCTTTCACAGCGCTGACATTGTTGCACAGCTGAGGTGTCCTCCAGCAGCCCTTATGCAGGCGTGACAAAGGGCTTAGAGCATCTTGCCTTAGGGTCACCTCTTTTCCAATGCCACTTCAGTCCCATACTTCTTGACCTGAGACTCATTAGTAAGATTAAAGATTATATGATTATATATATATATATGTATATACCTATGATTACATGTGAACAGCTATGTGATTATTTATTATTCTATATATAGGAATAACTATGTAACTATATCTCTAATTCTTTTCTAATTCTATGTTTATATGAGAACATGCTGAGGCTTCAGACCCTTGCCTCGGCTCTTGTGGGGTTCCCCCCCATCTTTCTATGCCTTATGATTTTTTGTTGAAAATTAGACCTTTGAATCTAATAATGTGAGAACTTTGGAAATCAGATTCTTCCCCTTCCTTGGTGTTTGCCGCTTTTTGTTATTGTTTTTATTTATTGTGGTTCTTTTTATTGCTGTAGGTTGTCTCTTTGCCAAAGACTAGCCTGAGGTGTAAACTTAAGATCTTCTCAGGTGTTTTCTAAGCCTGCAGCTTTCCCTGTGCGTGTGCAGTCACTTTCTAATTTCCTCTATATATGCACTTGTTTTTGAATGTCCTAGTCTTTAATCTGTGGCTTCCAAAAGGGAAAAGGGGAAAAATGAAGGAAGGCAAAGGAAAAGTGGTTCTGCCCCTTTAAATCTTGGGAAGTTGCTTCAGCCAGATGAGGACTTGCAACGGTGGAGAGAGGGGAAACAAAAGGCCACCCACATCTTTGTCTGCAAGTCTGTGATCAGGAGGAGCAATCAGCTCTCTGAGGACATATCTGCAATACTGGGAGGGCAAGTTCCCTTTTGCTCACCCTTGCTCCTGTTCGTTATGTGGAAACTGTTCCATTAACATGTGCACCGTGCTTGCCACAAGGCTGGGGCTGCTGGATGGGTAGCTGCTAGTGGACTAAGCTGAAATTGACCAAAATTAAACCCACTTTACCGTCAAACTTTCCCATGAAAATTGCAAGTCTCCAGTATATTCCAGAGTTCCAAAATAGCTATATTGGAGTCTGTCAGTGAAATTGTTGTCTCAGTGGGGAGACTGATTTTTAGTGCTTCCTACTCCACCACCTTCCCAGAATCTTCCTAACCTTAAATTTTAAACATGCACACTAAAAATTAATTTTTTCGAATTATTCAGCTGATCAATTCTCTTCCTGACAAAAGCCTTACCTGTGTTATCTTCCCTCAGCACTCTATCTCCGCAATTCTCATGTTGTTTTGAATTTTAGTATAAGCTCGTTATGAGTGCACAGAAAACTTTTCACCACCCCTTCTCCATATATTTCCTTCTCTCTGTCCTTCTTTTTATAAGTGCGAGTACAGACTCAGGAGTAAAACTATCTTGGCACAAATCTGCTCCACCAGGTGTGTGACCTTGGGCAAGTTTCTTTACCACTCTGAGCCCAAGTTTCCTCATCTTTATAAAGTGCGATAATATAAGTTTCTGTTTTAGGGTCATGATGAGTATTACATTATTTAGTATATGTAATGTGCTTAAAGCAGTACCTGACACAAGGTAAGTTCTCAATAAATGTGGTTTTTTTCACTCCTTCCTTGTCTGCTTAACTATCAATGCATATTGAGATTTTAAACCCCTTTTAATTACTATTTCCTTGCTGTTATTTCTTGACTTCCATTCTTTCCTTGTGAGTTTCTCATTCTTATTGCTAACATACATTTTTTTCAGTAATTCTGTCACCAAGAGTTGATGGATAGCAAAATGTTCAAGTTCTCCTGTGTTCCATGTATTCATAAGTTCTAGGCTCACAGGTTTCTTGTCATGCTTTGAAGACATTAATTGTGACACATATGGCAAATAAGGACTGAGTATCCATCCCAATCTCCTAATGTACCTTTCTGGACTTCACAGTCAGAAAAGTCCACATCTAATATTTCTCATATTACCCTGTAGTTGGAGGTTCTGAATATGAATGATATCCCACCAGTTAGGTACTCTTGGGTGAGATTGAAATGATAGATAGGAAGCAGCAGCCACCTTCCTGCTCCGTTGGGTCTTTCTGCTTGTTAATACAGTCATGCAGACTTTATATTTTCCTGCTGCAGTGTTCCTTTGTGTAGTCACTAGCTTCACGGTGTCAAAAGGTGGTTATGATATGACAGCAGCTTTCTGATCTCTGAATCACAGCTACAGTGTTGGGCTCCCAATTTCCTGCCATCTGAATTGAGTACAAGTGTTACCTACTTTGGTGAGCCAGTTCTGTTGTGGTATCCTGGGAGTGTTTTTTAGAAGTCCAACCTACATTCCTCTCTTTCAGCCTTTGAAATAATTTCATAAACACCTGGTCCATGGTTGAATTGAACTTCTGTTTAAAATAGCTACAGTGATTTCTGTTTCCTGCAACTGAACCCTTACTGATGCATCGTCTTCTGGCACCCATTTTTGTGGATATTTGGTGTCAATCCAGCTTTTTTTCTTTTTATGGGTAATTTGTCTTTCCTCTCTAGTGACTTTTAGGATATTTCCTTTGTCTTCAGTGTTGTTTAGTTTAACTGTAGGGGCCCAGCGGTATATTTTGTGTGTGTACATATCCTAATCACCATTTGAGGTTTATTTTTTTTTGCCATATTGGTACAAATCCAGACCCTGCACTGAGCACAGTGCAAAATCAGGAATCGAGTCTTTCATTGAGAGGGACTGAGATGTTTCACTTTGTTTCAATTCATGGTTTAAGCAGGGGACTCACTTTTAGTAGAGACGTGAGGTGGGTAGGTCATGATATTCTGATTTTTATTCATGTTGGAAACATTTTTCTACCTTCTAGATCCATACAGAACACCTAGTTCTGGCTCCTTACCACATGCAGTGCCTGCTTACATTTAGATCGCTCTCCTAGCTTCTCAGACCTGTTTCCCTTGCTAGCCTCCAAGGCAGTGAAGCTACAGGTCCCATTTACTGCTCTGCAATCCTTCTGCTTCTGGGTCTTAGAGATTTCCTATTTTACTTTTGAGAGTGGCTACTATTTTTAAAATATACTGTCCATTGTTATGGTGTGTTTGGAAAAGAAGGTAGGGAAGCAATGGGTTAGGGTAATGTTCTTTCACAGTTAATTCAAACTGACATCCTGGCCTGAAGTTGCTACCCATCACTGAATGATAAAAGGCACATCTCATTTCCTTTCATTTTTATTTCTTTTTTCTTTTTTCTTTTTTTTTTTGAGACAGAGTCTTGTTCTGTCACCCAGGCTGGAGTGCAGTGGCACGATCTCGGCTCACTGCAACCTCCGCCTCCTGGGTTCAAGCAATTCCCTGCCTCAGCCTCCTGAGTAGCTGAGATTACATGCACACACCACCATACCTGGCTAAATTTTGTATTTTTAGTAGAGACGGGGTTTCACTATCTTGGCTAGGCTGGTCTTGAACTCCTGACCTCATGATCCACCTGCCTCAGCCTCCCAAAGTGCTGGGATTACAGGCATGAGCCACCATGCCCCGCCTCACTTCCTCTTTTTTAAAAAAATTACTCCCGATAGTTGAAAACGGAAGTACAACTAAGCAATAGGAATATGAAAATATTTAATCCTGATTATGTATTCAAATGAATACAACATAAAAGATCAAAATAAACTTTTAACCTATCAAATTGAGAGACTGACAAACCTGTTGTGAGACTCAGGGATAGGTAAAGGGGAGTAGAAGGAAAGAATCAAGTTCTCTCTCCTAGGAAACGGAGTTAGCTCTAGCATTAAAATAGAGATGATCAGGAAGGAAACATGCATCTATAGCCATACCACCCTGAATGCACCCAATCTCATCAGATCTTGGAAGCTAAGCAGGGTTGGGCCTGGTTAGTACTTGGAAGGAAGACTGTCCAGGAATACCAGGTGCTGTAGGCTTTTTTGAAAAAAAAAGGAAACACTTTAGAGAAGTGATGGGTTAAATATTATATTATCTTGAAGAAAGAGAAATGCACCCAGCTTGAGGAAATGAAAGGCAGTAATGAATTTTTAAATCTATTTAATCAGAATTGCCACCATCATCTCAAAAAAACTCTCATCCTGACTGGAGTGAGTAGTGTAACTTGGTACTCCAACGCTGGAGAGTTTCAAAAGCCCTAAGCCATGCATACCCTTTTGTGCACGTTCTAGGAATATATATCAAGGAATTGATCATAATTGCGCCACAGCATTTATCCACAATGGCATTTGTCAGTATATCACTTATGAAAACAAGGAAAAATAACGACAGAAAGCAAACCAACCCCCACCCCCCAAATAAATGACAACAAAGGAAAACAACCAAGAGGGACTGGGGGATACATGATGAAACCTTCATACAAAAGAGTTGCTAGGTAGCTTTGGATGTAGGAAAATACATAACATGGTAAGACAAACAGGAAATAGTGGAATCTGATTTCAAAGTAGTATGTTTACAGTTTTATATACGTAAAAGATGCACACAAAGTGAAAATTTGTGCAAAACCCAGCAATTTACCTTGAAGGTGGGTTGGGTAGGAGTAGGATGGGATTTTGCATGCTCTTTCTATTTCCCATTTCTCAGTGTATTTGCTCTGGTGCCCCCGGAACTGCCCACTTGGCTGCTTTCTTGCCCTTTCCTGACTCAGTCGCTTAGGTCCCAATCAGTCTCTGGAGGTGGAATGGAGGGAAGACGGGTGGGCCTATCTCAGGGTAGCCCCAGCTGCTCCCACTGGGGAGCTCCATTTGGAGAAAGCTCTCAAGTCTACCCCTCATCCAAGCCTTGGATTTCTTTTCTGCCTCATGGACCCCACCCAGAAAGGACAGGGTCATCTTCCATCTTTGCTATTCCATTCCATCACTACTCCAACCCAATTCCCTGCCTCTCCAGGGAGGATTGGGAGCTCAGGAAAAGAGCTTCTGCTTGGGGTTCTATTTCAGATTTGGTTCCTGTCCTTGGTTTCTCTGTAAAATGGGGATAATGGTTAGGTGGTTTGGGGATTATGATGAGATTAGAATGCAAAGCACCTAGAATGCACCTGGTACATGGCAGGCTATCATCAGAGGTCCGTTCCCTTCACTTGGTTCCTTTTCCCCACAGTAACAAGGCTGCTCCAGGTGAGATCAGATGACAAACATTGAACAGACACCATCATATTCACTGCTTACAAGCATCCCAAAGGAGCCTTACTAAAAACTCGAGGTTGTACAGTTTGCCTGGCACCACACAGTAGGAAGTGGAAGAGCTGGGCTCAGGGCTTAGGGCTCAGGTCTCCTGGGCTCCCATTGGAGGAGAACTGGCTTTCCTGCCTTCCCTTCCTCTGTAGCAGGGATGGGTCCTCTCTCTTCAGGAGGTCTTGGAGCCAGGCTCTGGGAGGATCATCCCCCATCTTGGTTTGCCAAGTCGCTTCATCCCTGGAGTGGGAGTGGGACCATCAGGGACTGAAGAGGACCATCTAGACAAAGGGGAGGGAAGCTCAGGGCCTGGGGCCCATTTCTCCTGTGGTGGAAGATACCATAGGGTGTTGGCACCAGTGCTTTTGGAAGGGTCCTCCTTGTGAGAGTGCTCTGACCCCTGGGTAGCCCTTAGCAACAGGAGTGGCCCCAGGGCCCCTAAACCAGGCTGCACTCCTGAGTCTTTGCCACCTCCCTGTGTCCTCTGATGCCTCCCTCCTGGGGCCCTGTGGGCCTTCCTCTAACACTCCCCTCAGCCCTCCCTCTCCCACCTTCTACCTGCTTGCCAACCCCTACAGCAGTCACTAGGGAGCTCTCTCCTGTGGGAGTCACGAGGGAGGGAGGCTCCGATGGCACAGTTTGCCTCCAAGGTGAGGGAAGGGAAGCAGGTTTCCGGGACCAGGTCCTTTATCTTCTCCAAGATTCTGCAGTAACCTGGCTGGTAGGGAGGCAGTGGGAGGTGGCCTCAGGCAGGGAGGGGTCTCAGCACTACACAAAATGACCTGCGTGAAGTCTGCTTCATTTGACTTTACTCTAATCAACCCTCAGGATTCCACTGACAGGCACTTTTGATCACTAGACTCTAAAATGGAAGAGGACTTACATTTTGGGTCATTTGAACAGACATTGTAAACAGGACAAGCAGCCACCTCTCTAGGCCAGGCTATGCTGTTGCCTGCTTCTCATGGGGCAGTAGTCTGGGTCAAGTTGGGTCTCAGCACAGCCTCTGAACAGGAAACACCGTCCCTGCCACAGGCTCCCCAAGCCCTCCCTCTCGGAGGCTTCTCCCTGCCAGTTCCTGGCCATGGGAGCCGGTGACCTCACCACAGGGTGTCTCTCCACCCGGGGCCACTGCATCCCCCACCAGACACAGGAGGCCTCCAGTTAGGATTTTAGTGTATTAAATCAAGGATTTTTTCTTTTAACTTAGAGAAAACAAGACGTGACAACACCAGAAACAAGAACATCTCTCTGGCCAGCCTGTGCTGACCAGTACACAGTGAATCACACACAGAAAAGCATAAGTCATTCTGGTCGGTGTCTGCATTTGTAGAAGCTCTGCTGCCTGGAAAACAGACTGCAAATAAATAAAGTGCGTGGAGACCCTGTCACACAGCAAGGGCCCCCGAGAAGAGGAAGGGAGTGAGGTGGAGGAGCAGCAGGCGGGGCTACCACTTCAGGCAGCAGAAGTGAAAAAGCAGGAACAGGAGCAGATGCTGAGGGCTCAGCCCTGACCTTCCCCAACCACCCCTCTAGGCCAATACAGCCACAGCAGAAGCCACCGGGGGTGGGCAGACATGGACTTCTGTGCCCCTCTTATAGGGTGGGGCTTCCTGCAGTGGGAGGGGGATCTCTGAGGGCAGGGACCCCTGAGGCTCTGACATGCATTTCTCCCAGTAGGGAAGCAGCTTCCAGGGTCCCAAGCCGAGCCCCTTGCATGGGGAGGGCCTCAGGCACCCCCACACTCCCACGCATGCACTCAGAGAAGAGCTTTCCTCCACCCTTCCTCACTGGCCCAGGAAGAGGCTGGAGCTGGGGATCCAGTCACCCAGAGGGTGACACCAGGGTTTGAAAGTGCCACATCTGTGCATTATACACCAGGAGGCCCCTCATTCCTCTCTTCCAGCCCTGTGTCACTCTTGTCCCATGGAGGCTGCCCACAGAGATCTGTAGGGGGGAACCAGCAGGCTGACAGGCGCCCATGGGGGTCCAGGGTGGACAGAGTAGGGGTAGATGAGAGGGGCCAGCAGGGTCAGGGGTTCCCAGGAGACCTGGTACAAGGAGGCACACCATCAGGCCCTAGCTGTGGGAGACTGCAGGGGGCACGAGGCAGCCACCGTCCCCTCTTCTGGGGTCAAGCAGGTGGACAGCTTCATTCAGGACCTGGGTCCAGTGGGCAGCTGAGGAGGGTACATGGTAAGTGGCTGGGCCACTCTGTCCCTGGAGCTGGCCGACTGCTGCAGTTTTCAGTCCCAGGAACTGGGAACGTGGACCCTGGGGTACCGGTGTAAGAGATGCAGAAATGGGGATAGAGGGTGAGGGCAAGGGTCTCTTCCTGGCTCCCCTCTGGGCTGCTCCTGATCATTGTGGTACACCAGTTAGCAGCACACCAGGGGGCCCCCAGGACCAATCCAAGCTGTGAGGATGAGATTCTCCTGTGTGATCCTGAGGATGGTGGGTCGAGCTTCAGGAGAGAGAATTGGGGTCATGCCATGAGTCTCAGCCCAGGCCCACCCCTGGTTTATCTCTTCTCACCTCCTGGTTATGTCGTGTTTCCAGGAGCCACGACAACACCACCACCTCCACTTGGCCACCGAACTGGGAGGCTTGTGCCACTTCACTGCTGAGGAGCCCTTGGTGAAGCTCCAGGTGGGGTGGGGAGACTAGGTTCTGTGGGGAGAGCTTGGCTCCCCAGAGGTCCTGGGGCCCATCTCTCCTGTCTCCCATCTCAGCTGTCTGTCCTCCTGATCTTCCCTGTTACCTTCCATACTGCTCCAAGGAAAGCTAGATCCCCAGGTTCCCTCCCCCGGGCCCCTGTCTCCCTTGGTGCACTAGGAGCCCTATGCTTCCTCTCTGCTTCCCCCTCCCTCTTCCCACCATGCCAGGTCTTGGAGAAGACTGGGGAGGGGTGTGGGGGCCTGCAGGCCCAGGGGCACACTCAATTCCTCCTCCTCCTATCTTGGTGTCAAGGGCAAATCCCCCACCTCCCCAAAGCCTCAGTTTCCCCTGTCATTAGGAGGAGGAAATGCACTCCTTCAGTGTTGCTAGCAGATTTCAGTTCCCAGGGAACTCGGGCCTCCCTTCCCGAGCCAGGACGGGATCACCAGGCACCCCTGCCTCATGAGCCTTTGTCCGTGTTGTGCCTCTCCGAGGAAGACCCTTCCTCTCCTCCTGTTCAGGCCAGAGGTGCCCCCAGGCAAGGCCAGAGCATGGGCGGGTCATGGTCTACAAACACCAATGCCTGAAAGAGAAAGAAAGATAGATGGGGGCCTGAGTTGCCTAGCCACCAGAGAGGTCCTAGCTTCCCCCAGGAATGGTGTCCTCTGCAAGCCCCTCCTCCATCTGCTCTGCCCAGCCCAGGCTGAGAGCTGCTGTGTGCTCAGGCAGGTCTCCTTTTCCCAGATCACTTCAGTTACAGTGGGCTTCTTGAGGCCGTCTGGGGCCCGGAGGATGGGACTCTGGCCCTGGGAGGGCCTTGCTAGGGGCCTTAGGGAGCATGGGCTGACGTGGCAAAAGAGCAAGACTGTGGGGAAGGGGACAGTAGGAATGAATCTCTCCCACTCTTCCCTGTTTCCAAACGCAGAGCTTGGGGGGTGCCCTCAGGGAGGGGCGGGGGAGCACGAGGGACATCAGGACCAGGCACAGACCAGTCCTCTGGCCCCAAAGACAGGACAGGAGGCAGTACGGCCAAGGGCTGTGCAGGAGCTGCAGAGAGCCCCAAGGGCTGATGGCTGAGAAGAGAACAGATGTGGGGCTTGGCCTAGAAGAGAACCGACCTCCCTATGCCCACCAAATTGGGGGAGGAGAAGGGTGGGGCATCGTTGATTTTCTAGGCCCTTCCCTGGACCGCCACCCCCGGCCATTCCCCTCCATTCCCCAGTCAGGGGATACCCTCCAGGCCCATGCAGAAAGCGAGGCGGGCACTGGGGCCGGGGTGGGAGAGGGCCGCCCCTCATCCTATCCTAAAATCATGACTGGGGAGGACGTGAGAGCCTGCAGCTGCCTTTCCTTTCCCCAGCTGGGCTCCACAGCTCTTCGGGCTGGTTCGCCCCGTGCCTTGCATATTTGCCCCTGACCACCAAGGTGCCCCGCTAACTGGAGGGCAAAGCCACCGCTCCTCCCCCATTCCAACCTCTCGCCTCCTACCTTCCTGCTCCGGGCCTGGAAAGTCAAGTCGCAGCAACAGAATTCCCTCCTTCCGGCTTCCCCCTCTTTGGCCAATGTGAGGCAACAGGTCGGCCGAGCCCAGGTAGTTTCTGGAGCCCGATGGCAGGGGCCTGTTCAGTGCGTTTCTGCGCGATCTGGTACCCCTGGGCTGAAACCGGGGCTGGGCCCGGGGCCAGGGCCACGGCCAGGGCTAGGCGGTGGTGCCGGGGCGGCGGAGGTCTAGAGTCCAGGGGCCCGTGCTGCCCCGCCATCGCCCCCCGCCGCGTCCCAGCTGTCCCTCATGCCGGGGACCCGGCCGGGGGCGGACGGGGACAAGCGCGCCCCTCCAGCCAGGCCGCCGCCGCCGCTCACTCAATCCGCACCTGCAGGCGGACGTTGAGCATCACCGAAGCCACGATGTAAAAGTAGGGGAAGTTCATGCGCAGCCGCCAGGCCAGGTCGAAGAAGGTGAGCAACGTGCGCGTGAGCCCCTTGCAGAAGGCGCAGTACGAGCCGCGGGCCGCCGCCGAGCGCGACAGACGCACCGCCAGGCCAGACAGGGCCGCCGCCGCCGCCGCCGCCGACAGAGCCGCGGACGCCGCCATGGGCCCGGGCCCGGCGCAGGCCCAGACGACCGATTGACCCACAAGAGCGGGAGCCTCAGGGCGGCCGGACTGGAGCACTAGCGCGCCCCGCCGGCCGCAGGGTGCCCTATCCGCCCCGCCCTCTCCCCGCTCTCCGGCTTCCCAGACCGAGCCGAGCTCTGGTGGCCGCAGTCTCGGCCCCTCCTTCTCGAGCCCGCACAGCCCCGCCCCCTCCACACCCACTCACTAAAGGCCCCGCCCCCAATATAGCTCCACCCAGCGAAGCACGCCCCCAGCTGAAGCCTCAGAGAGGCGCCGCGACACCGCCTACTAGACACGCCCCCAGATTCGGCTCCGCCCACCGCTCCTCGTCCCGCCCACACAGCCCCGCCTCTTTCCGAGCGCCTCTGGAGGCAGGAGCGGATTGAAGGGTGGATGGAGCTGCCAGGGATCCTTTTGACAGTATATCCTAGGTGGAGCTGGAGTGGAGGAGGACAACCTGGAAGACAGATCTAGAGAATCTACATTAATCCCTTTCTCTTCTTAATCCATTGTTTGCCCTGTTGGCTGCACAAGGTTGTCTTGGGTTTTCCTTTGCTCTTGCTTATGGCCTTTTTGTTTTTCTGTTGCCAGTGTCCTTAAAAGCCCTTTCGTGGTTTCATTTATTAAACGTAAACCAACCCAAACCCAGTAGCGTTTTTTCCGGACAGTTTAATGAAGTAGGGGAAATGCTCACATTTCGTCATGGTCATGACTTTTGAAAAACAGTCTGCAAGAAGTAGATTCACCCGACCTCATCCCAGTTTTCACAAGAAATATTGACGTGGGTATTAAGAACTCTCAAAATACCTGTTTGCCGTCACACTTGATCATCTCTATGGTATCCCACGTAATTGTTTAAGGAACACAGCGGATTCATATACATCGATTGGGCAATTGTCCTACCTACATGGTCGAGTAAAAAAAAAAATCCAGTTCCAGAACCACTAGGTTATTGTGTGGACATCACGATTTTTCAACAACACAACACATCCATGCATGGTATACATGCATCGAAAAATGCCAGGGCAGGAGGCCGGGCGCAGTTTTTCTTTTCTTTCTTTTTTTCCCTCTGTCTTCCAGGCTCACAATCTCTGCTCATTCCAATCTCCGCCTCCCAGGTTCAAGTGATTCTCTTGCCTCAACCTCCTGAGTAGCTGGGACTACAGGTATGAGGCCAAGCCTGGCTAATTTTTGTATTTTTAGTAGAGACGGGGTTTCACCATGTTGGCCAGGCTGGTCTGGAACTCCTGACCTCAGGTGATCCAGTCGCCTTGGCCTCCCAAAGTGCTGGGATTATAGCTGTGAGTCACTGTGACCCGGCCAGACATGGTTTTTCCTGCCTGCAATCTCAGCACTTTGGGAGGCGGAGATGGGAGGATCACTTAAGGCTAGGCCTAGGCAACATAGCAAGATCCTTGTCTCTACAAAAAATACCTGTAGTCCCAGCTACTCAGGAGCCTGAGGTGGGAGGTTCACTTGAGCCCAGGAGTGTTTGATGTTACCGTGAGCTATGATCCTGCCACTGTATGATGGAGTGAGATGGAGTGAGACTGCCTCTACCACAAAAAGAAAAAAGCCGGGGCAGATATGTCAAATGGCTCTATACTGTTCTGGTTAAGACAATAGAAACATTTACACCTTTTACTCTGCTATATATGTACATATACCCAAATGTATGTCTATACATATTCCTTGTATAATACAATGAAAAAAATATTTGAAAAAGAAAGGGATGCAGAAATATAGACTTAAGCCACATAGAAACCCTTTGTTCCAGACTGAATTGAACCCCATTTATTTGCAGATTCTGTTGCTCCCAATCATTTCTGAAACCCCTCCTTGGCCTCATCTCATTTGTTTTTTAACATTTTGTTTGTAAATAATGATAGACTCACGGGAAATTTCAAAAATAGTACCAAAAAGGACCTTGTGCCTTTTATCCAGCTTCCCTCAACAGTGACATTTTTTGGTTGATGTAATGTAATATCAAAATCAAGAACTGAAATTGATGCATTACTGTTTACCAGACTACATACCTGATTTCGCTTGCAATATTTTTTAAACTTGCAGTAATGTGTGAGTGCGTGCACGTGTAGTCCTAACAATTTTACACCATGTAAAGATTTGTGTAACCACAACTACAATGAAGATACAAAAATATTCCATCACCCAACAAAACTCCTTTAGGTTACCTCTTTGCACTCACATTCAGCCACTCTGCACATACTATGTTAGATTTATTTCCTCCTCTTTGGAGTGACTGCTAGTGGTATTGTGAGTTTTATTACATGTTAAATATTTGGTTTCCATGTGTTCATTGTTAGTATGTAGAACTACAACTAATATTTTAATTACATTATTAATCTTGAGATAATTGTATATTGACATGCAATTTTGGGAAAAAAACGTGGAGAGATCCCATGTACCCTTTAACCAGTTGCACTGGTTAATATCTTTCAAAACTATAGTACAATATCATAACCAGGATATTGGTATTGACACAATTCATCTCTCCTATACAGAAGTCCCTCGTGCTGCCCTTTTTTGACCAAGTCCACTTCCATCCCACTCTCCCTCCTTAATGATTGGCAACCCCACTAATGTGTTGTCTATTTCTACAGTTTTGTCATTTCAAGAATGTTAAACAAATGGAATCATATGACATTGTAACCTTTGGGAATTGACTTTTTTCACTCAATACCATTCTCTAGAGAGTCATCCAAGTTGTTGGGGGCTTGAAGTGTCAACAGTTCTTAATTTCTTTTTGCTGCTGATTAGTATTCCTTAGTATGGTTGTACCACAGTTTAACCATTCACCCAGTTTTGGCTATTAGAAATAAAGCTGCTATGAATATTGATTTACAGCTATTGTGTGAAGACAGATGTCCATTTCTCTGGGTTAAATGTCTAAGTGTAATTGCTGGGTCATAAGGTGAATGTTAGGTTTTATAAGATTCTGCCAAACTATTTCTCAAGTGGCTCTAGGATTTTATATTTCCACCAGCAATTTATAAGTATGTTGATTCTCTACATCCTCATCAGGATTTGGTATTACCACTATTTTTTATTTTAAACATTTTGATAGGCATATAGTGATATCTGATTAGGCAAATACCAATAATGAAGGTAAAATATCATTTTATGTGCTCATTTTCTGTCTGTATATCCTTATTGGTATTGCCATTTTCTAGTTGGATGGTTTCCTACTGTTATATCTTGAGACTTCTTTATATTTTCTACATATGAGTCCTTTATCAGATATGTGGCCTGAAAAGATTTTCCTCCCGGCCTGTAGATTGTCTTTTCATTCTGTTATCAAGGACATTATCTGAGCAAAAGATTTAAATTTTGATGAAACACAGTTTATTAGTCCTTTTTATTTATGGATCATGGTTTTGGTATCATATGTAAGAACACCTTACCAAGCCTTAGGTCCTAAAGATTTTTTTCCTGTGCTTTCTTTTTGAAGTTTTATATTTCACATTTAATTTGGTGGCCTGCTTTGAGTTAACTTTTGTGTAATATTTGAGGTTTAAGTCCAGGTTCAATTTTTATTAATGAATGTCTAATTATTAGAGCACAATTTGTTGGAAAGGGTATCCTTCCTCCACTGAATTTCATTCTCATCTTTGTCAAAAATCAGACTTGGATCTCTTTCTATGTTCTCTGTTCTGTTGTATTGGCCTATGTGTCTATTCTTTTTTTAGTACCACACTGTCTTTATTACTGTTGGGATATAGCATATATCAATATGGGAGTATTCATCCATTGTCATACTGCTATAAGGAAATACCTGAGACTGGATCATTTATAAAGAAGAGGTTTAATTGACTCATGGTTCTGTAAGCTGTCAAAGAAGCATAGCAGCTTTTGTTTCTGGGGAGGCCTCGGGAAGCTTACAATCATGGCAGAAGGCAAAGGGGGAGCAGGCACATCACATGGATGGAGCAGGAGAAAGAGAGCAGTTTGGGGGTGCCACACCCTTTTAAACAACAAGATCTCATGAAAACCCACTTACTATCATGAGAACAGCACCAAAGGGATGGTGCTAAACCATTCATGAGAAACTACCCCTGAGAAACCACCCCCATGATCCAATTACCTCCCACCAGACCCCACATCCAAGACTGGGGATTACAATTTTACATGAGTATTACAGGGGACACACATCCAGACCATATCAATGGGGTAGCATGACTTTTCTCTCTCTCTCTCTCTCTCTCTCTCTCTCTCTCTCTCTCTCTGTCTCTCTCTTTTTTTTAACATTTCTTTGGCTACTCTCGGGCTTGTGCCTGTCCATATACATTTTAGAATAAGCTTGTCTATGGGTACAAAAAGCCTTGCTGAAAATTGTGTTAAAATTACAGACCAGGGAGAGAGATCCAAGATGGCTGATTACTAGCAGCTCAGGATTGTAGCTCCCAGTGAAAGTGCAGAGAACAAGAGGACGCCACACTTTCAGACGAATTTTTGTTGCTCACAGACCAGGAAATTCCCAGCGGGAGGAGCCCCATGGGTCGCCAGCACAACTCTTGTGGCCGGCATGGCAGTTTCGCTGGTGCCCCGGCGCGGCGGTTCTTGGTGCAGAGTAAACGGGACTGGGTCCCGTTTTGGTCGACATTCGGAGCTCTGGGAAGGCAGAGTCACCTATTCTGCTGATTGAAAAAGGGATTCAAGAAGGAAGACAGACCAGAGATTCCCAGGCAGAAAAGCACCATGAATCTTAATGCCACTGTTTTAGCTGGCACAGTGGGTTGCTCAGATTCTGGTGCTGGGAATCAACAAGTTGGACGTCTACTCAGAGACCTAATTTGAAAGTCGGTAATTACAAAGATGACAGGTGGATAAATTTACAATGATGAGAAGAAACCAGTGTAAAAATGCTGAGAATACCCAAAATCAGAATGCTTCTCCCTCTACAGGGGATCACAGTTCCTCATCAACAAGGGAACAAGGCCTGAAGGAGAAGGAGTGCGTTCCATTAACAGAATTAGGCTTCAGAAGGTGGATAATAAGAAATTTCTGTGAGTTAAAAGAACATGTTCTAGCCCAATGTAAAGAAACTAAGAACCTTGAAAACAGGTTTGACGAAATCCTAATGAGAATAGACAATTTAGAGAATATAAGTGAATTACTGGAACTGAAGAATACAATACGAGAACACCTAGAAGTATGCACAGGTTTTAACAGTTGAATTGATCAAGCAGAAGAAAGGATATCAGAGGTCAAAGACCAACTCAATGAAATGAAACAAGAAGACAAGATTAGAGAAGAAAGAGTAAAAAGGAATGAGCAAACTCTCCAAGAAATATGGGACTATGTGAAAAGACCTAATCTACGTTTGATAGGTGTACCTGAATGTCATGAAGAGAATGAATCCAAGCTGAAAAATATTCTTCAGGATATTATTCAGGAAAACTTTCCTAACCTAGAAAGGCAGGGCAATACTCAACTCCAGGTAATACAGAGAACACCACAAAGATATTCCTCAAGTAGAGCAACCCCAAGACACATAATTGTTAGATTCACCAGGGTTGAAATAAAGGAGAAAATTCTAAGGGCAGCTAGAGAGAAAAGTCAGGTTACCCATAAAAAGAAGTCTATCAGACTCACAGCAGACCTCTCAGCAGAAACCCGACAAACTAGAAGAGAGTGGGGGGTCAATATTCAATATCCTCAAAGAAAAGAATTTTCAACCCAGAATTTCATATCCAGCCAAACTAAACGTCACAAATGAAGGAAAAATAAAATTTTTCACAAACAAGCAAGCACTCAAGAGATTTCATCACCACCAGACCTGCTTTACAAGAGCTTCTGAAAGAAGCACTGTACACAGAAAGGAACAACCAGTATCAGTCATCCCAAAAACTGACCAAAAGGTAAAGAGTATCTCCATAATGAAGAATCTATATCAACTAATGGGCAAAATAACCAGCTAGCATTAAATGACAATATTAAACTCACAAATATCAATATTAATCCTAAATTTAAATGCATTAAATGCCTCAATCAAAGACACAGACAGGCAAATTGAATAAAAAGTCAAAACCCATTGGTACACTGTATCCAGATCCATCTCATAAGCAAAGACACACAAAGACTTGAAATGAAGGGTTGGTGGAAGACTTACCAATCAAATGGAGAGCAAAAAAAAAAAAGAAAGAAAAAACAGGAGTTGTAACTTTCGTCTCTGACAAAATAGACTTTAATAGTAACAAAGACTAAAAGAAACAAAGAAGGACATTACATAATGGTAAAAGGATCAATGCAACAACAGGAGTCAATGATCATAAATATATATGCACCCAATATAAGAACACCCTGATATATAAGACAAGTTCTTAATGACTTATAAAGATACTTGGACTCCCGCACAATAATAGTGGGAGACTTTGACACCACATTGTTAATATTCGACAGATCAACGAGATAGAAAATTAACAGGGACATCTATGATTTGAACTCAGACCTGGAACAAGTAAATTCAGTGAATATTTATAGAATTCTTCACCCCAGTTCCACAGAAAATACATTTTTCCCAGTATCACATTACATCTATTTTGAAAGTGACCACATAATCGGAAGTAAATCACTCTTCAGCATTTGCATAGCATTTCACAGACTTAAATGAAATACTGGTTGGCTGTTTGTTATTTTCTTCCCTTATTCTTTCCTGTCTCCGCTGTTAAGCACAATTATCGGCATAAAAGAGGTTTTTAAGACTTATTTTTGGATTGCATTCCAGCCTGGGCAATAGAGCAAGACTCCTGTTCTCTCTCCCCCTTTCTCTTTCTTTCTTTGTAATAAAAAAAAATTACAGACCAATTTAGGGGAAAATTGACATCATTTCTGTGTTGATTCTTCAAATCAGTGAACACAGTATATTTCATTATTTATTTAGATATTCTTTATTTCATCAAAACTGTAGAATATTCAGCATTCAGATTCTATATATGTTTGTTAAATATACTCGTAAGTACTTATTGTCTTTGAAGCAATTTTATATGACTGCGTTTTCAATTTCAGTTTCCACATGCTTGTTCATTATTAGTATGTAGAAATATGATAATTTTTTTGTGTGTTCCTCTTGTTTCCTGCAACCTAGCTGAACTTTTTTCTTACTTTTTGTGAGACGAGAATAATGCAGTGTGGTCACAGAAGAATAGAAAATTCCAGGCAGCAGTTTCATATGACTAGCAGAAGGAAACTTGAAATAGCAGCAAAAGCTAGGGGCTTGTAAGACCCTGAAAAACCAGGGTATGGACCAAGCTGGCTAAGACCAACTGGACCCTATATTGTGCTGGATTTGACCTAGGTTTTACCTAGGACATCATTATACCCTTATGAACATAGTAAATCACACACCCACCAGCACCAGGACAGTTCCAGGAACAAACTTATTTGGTGTAAAAATTGGTGGTGCTACAGTTCCAAGAAATCTCCAACCTTTACTTGGAATCTTTGTGAATATTTCACCCCTTGATTAAAGAAACTCACAAAGGTAGAAGCACCAAATTTCCTTACATGACTCACTCTGAGTATGCCTACACTCCCCTTTCTTGAGTGTGTATTTTGCTTTGCAATAAATTACTGTAATTTCACTCTTTTCTGACTTGTTGCTGCATTCCTTCTCACAATGGTGTCAAGATTGTGCATACCAGCTGGGATGGAAGTCTAACTGGTGTTTGGGGACGTCCCCCAGCCTACCAGTATCACTTGGAGTCTTTTTGTCAATTCCTTTGAATTTTCTAACTAGACAACCATGTCATCTGCAAATTGGGACAGTTTTATCTTTTTCTTCCCAATCCTTATTTCCTTTCCTTGTGTTATTGCAGTGGGTAGAATTTCCAGTACTAGGTTGACAAAGAGTGGTGGAAAGCTAACATCACTGCCTTGTGGGGATCTTAGGGGGAAGCATTCAGTCTTTCACCATTAGGTATGATGTTAACTGTAGGGAGTTGTTTTTTTTTTTTTTTTTTTTTAAGGTTCTCACTTGTCTCTTTTTTTCTTTTATTTAAAAAATTTAGAATTGCAGTAAAATACACATAACATAAAATTGATCATGTTAGCTATTTTTAAGTGTTCAGTAGTATTAAGAACATCTGGCCTGGTGTGGTGGCTCACACCTGTAATCCCAGCACTTTGGGAGGCCAAGGCAGGCAGATCACCTGAGGTCAGGAGTTTGAGAACAGCCTGGCCAACATGGTGAAACCTTGTCTCTACTAAAAATACAAAAATCAGCTGGGTATGGTGGCAGGTGCCTGTAATCCCAGCTTTTCAATAGGTTGAGGCAGGAAAATTGCTTGAACCCAGAAGGTGGAGGTTGCAGTGAGTGGAGATCCCACCACTGCACTCCAGCCTGGGTGACAGAGCAAGACTCTGTCTCAAAAAAAAAAAAAAAAACATTCAAGTTGTTCTGCAACCAATCACTGTAGCTCTTTTTTCTTGCAAAACAGAAACTCTATATCCATTAAATTACAAATCCCCATTTCTTCCTGCCCTTAGACTCTGAAAACCGCCATTCAGCTATGTGTCTCAATGAATTTGACTATTCTAAGTACCTCATATAAGTGAAATCATACAATATTTGTCTTTTTGTAATTGGGTGATTCATACAAAATAAAATTTGGTGGAGTCTTTGGAAACATATTTTTTGTTTAAGAAGCATAAAACCACACTTGACAATGAATAAATCTTTGAAATCTCATAAAAATTTGAAGTGAGGTTCTTGTAGCATCGCATTGGATTATTTTTTTAATCCACTGTCAATCTCTGTCTTTTTATTCCTATTCTTATATCATTTACATTTAAAGTGAATATTGATATGCTAGGGCTTAAGTTTGCTATTTCATTATTTGCTTTCTGTTTGTTCCTTTTGTTTCTTATCCCTCTGTTTCTCTTTTCTTGCCTTCCTGTAGGATACTTGAACATTTATAAAAATTCTGTTTTGATTTATATATAATATTTTTAATATAGTTCTTTAAAAAGTTTTTTGTTGGCTACTCTATGTATTACAGTATGCATTACATATCACAGTCGAAACCACTTGAGTGGAGAAATTTTACTTCCATTTAGCTTTCTTTGCCCTCTTCTCATTTAAATATAAATAGCTTAAGCATTTCCTCTATGTACATTGAGCCTGCCTTAGCTAATGTTATAAGTTTTGCTTTAACCATCAAACATGATCTTAAAAACTCATGAGGAGAAAGTTATGCTGTTATGTTTACCCCCACTTTTACTCATTTCATTTTTCTTTCTTCCTTCCTGAAGTTCCAACCTTCTGTGTTATCCTTTCCTTTCTGTTTAGATAATTTCCTTTAGCCATTCTTTAAGGGCTGCTAATAACCAGTTCTCTTAGATTTTATTAATCTGAGAATGTCTTTATTTCCTCTTTATTCCTGAAGAATGTATTTGCTAGATATAGAATTAGTGGTTGACAATGGATGAGAAGTGGAGGACCTCCTAGTCTTGCCTGCATTGCAGTGCCTCCTTCAATTTCCTTGATGCCAGATAAGAGTGACAGCTGGATGAATGGAAAAGCTGAATGCCAACTAACTAGCTCTCCCTTGGATTTTCTCATCTCCCTCCTTGGTGATGATTTGCAGAGGAGGTCCTGCTCCCCCTAGACCTTGGTGCAACTCCAACAGAGTGCTGCTTGTTTCTATTGGGTAGGGGATTGAAGTGGAAGATCTGATTCCTGGTGCAGTCATCAGAGACATCAGATCACCACCACTTACTTCCACATGAGAAACAGGGGGCTGAAGATTACCTCCCCACTCAGCCCTACAGAAACTGCACAAAGGAGTGGGTCACTTTGACTGAGGTGAGGTTGGTTTGTCAAAAAGATGTTTTGTTCTGTTAAGCTACCATTTCCCCCAGTCCTTTGGCTAGGGGAAACATGCTTTTCTTGGAGCTTTTCTTTGTTGATAGTTCTTATTGCTAGCTTCTCCAGTGCCCAATCAGGGATATGTGAGGGGGAAAAAGAACATTCAGGGGGCCAATCACAGTGGCTCATGCATGTAATAACAGCACTTTGGGAGGCTGAGGTGAGTGGATCACTTGAGCCTAGGAGTTGGGCAAATTGCTTGAGCCTAGATGTTGAAGATCAGGCTGGGCAACATGGCAAAATCCCATTGCTATGAAAAATACAAAAATTATCTGGGCATGGTGGCTATGTTAGTTCTTTTTCATGCTGCTGATAAAGACATACCTGTGACTGGGAAATTTATAAAGGAAAGAGGTTTAATGGACTCACAGTTCCATGTGGCTGGGGAGGCCTCACAATCATGGCAGAGGCAAAAAGCATGTCTCATATGGTGGCAGGCAAGAGATAATGAGAGCCAAGCAAAAGGGGAAACCCCATATAAAACCACCAGATCTCATGAGACTTATTCACTACCATGAGAATATGATGAAGGAAAATGCCCCCATGATTCAATTATCTCCCACTGGGTTCCTCCCACAACATGTGGAAACTGTGAGAGCTACATATCAAGATGAGATTTGGGTGGGGACACAGCCAAACCATATCAGTGGCACATGTCTGTCGTCCCAGTTACTTGGGAGGCTGAGGTGGGAGGATCGCTTGAGCCCAGGAGGCGAGGTTGCAGTGACCCAAGATTGTGCCACTGCACTCTAGCCTGGGTGACAGAGTGAGATCTCATCTCAAAAACAACAACAACAACAAAAATACTCAGGTAACTTACTGCTACCATGTGTTTCCTCAAGTCCCAAGGTCCATAGGCTGTCCTTACTTCCAACCATTAAATGAAAAACTTCAGACATATGAAATTTAACAGAGTTTATTTGAGCAAAGAACGATTCATGAATTGAGCAGCACTCAGAACCAGAAAAGGTTCAGAGAGCTCTGCCCAGCAATGTGAACAGCAGGCTTTTAGTAGTCTGATCACTGACTCAAAGTAGAGAAATCACCTGATTGATATACAGCTAGGCATGTGTCTTATTTAAAGATGGGTTGATCAGAAGTCTCTAATTACATAACCAATCAGCTGGTTGGCTGTTTGCAATTGGCTGAGGCTTTTTTTTTTTTTAAGTCAGTTAGAAGAAATGTTTCTAAGTTAAGTTCCAGTTTGCTTATGTAAGAGCTCTGGTTACAGACACAACTTCAGGCTAATGGCATCCTGCTTATTTTGCTTTAACACACCTTCCAGAGTTTCCCTATGCTTGTGATATAATATACTTGTGGTATAACAATACAATTCAATGCAACCATATCAAGTTGATATTGTGATAAGTTCTGTCAAATTTGTACCTTCGTGTATCCACCACCACAATCAAGATACAGAACATTTTCATCACAACAGAAAGTTCTCTTGTGCTCTTCCTAATCAACACCTTTCCTCTACACCCAGGCCCGGGACACTTCTATCTATTTTCTGTCACTAATGATTGGATTTGTTTTCCTAGAGGTTCACATAAATTTGTTATCATTCACATCCAGGTTCATTCTGCCTGTGTGCAGTAAGTCAATCACTGTAATGACAGGTTTGCAAAAGAGAAAGAGTTTATTCATGAGGCAGCCAACTAAGGAGGTGGGAGAATAGGTCTCAAATCCACTTCCCCAAAGATAAGGCTTAGGGATATTTATGGGTTAGAAGTTAGGTGGCCTAAGGCATGGGGAAAGGTGATTGGCAGTGTGGAAAAAGTGAAGTAATCAATGACCTATGCAAGCATATTTGGAGATTATGACATTTCATAAGACATATATTCAGAAAATGTTAGTGTTAATATGATCAGTAGCTGGAGTTTTTGGCGTTCTGACACAGAAGTCAAAAAGGCCACCTCTCAGGCATTTTCACAGGCCCAATTACAGGGTCAGTGGTTTCAACTGGTTTACACTGGACAGGAGCTGCTCCAAGTTCCTGAAAAACAACTGAAGCAACCATTTCCATGGTGACTTTTAAAGGTTATCTACAAGGTAATCAGTGAAAGTTAAGTTTTAGCCTTCAGCATTGTGGCCTTCAGCTACAAGCCCTTCAGCTTCATGGAAAACAAAAGCAAAAAGCAAGCAATCACAAGCAAGTAGGGCAGGCTAAGTTTGGTGGACC
The DNA here is from genome assembly GCF_049354715.1 of Callithrix jacchus. NCBI lineage: Eukaryota > Metazoa > Chordata > Mammalia > Primates > Cebidae > Callithrix > Callithrix jacchus. The sequence continues at coordinate 131,036,137 of NC_133524.1, read as the reverse complement.
TAATCAGATTAACCCCTTGGTTTCCAATGGAACCGTGCAGTATCAACTCATTTATGTCTGGCCTCTTCAACTAAGCATAACATTTATGAAACACATCCATGCTATTGCATGCAGGAATATTTAGTTACTTTTTATTGTTAAGGAGTATTCTGTTTAGAAAAACACCACAATTTGTTTACCCAAGTATTTGTTGTGGCAGGCAACCTTTAAGATTGCCCCCAGTGATCCCTACCTCCTGGTATTTCTCTCTTGAGCCATCTCTAGCATTCAAAGTGGGCTGTAATTAATGACTTTCTTCCAACTATAAGACATTCAATAGCAACACTTGGTAGTGAGTCTTCTTAATTTTAGCCATCCTAATGGGAGCATAGTGGTAATTTATTATTTTCTTTTGCATTTCCCTTATTACTAATGATGGTGAGTATCTTTTCATATTTCACCATTCATTATGTATTTTCTTAATAAATGTCCATTTAAATCTTTTATTCCCTTTAACAATTAGGTTGTTTGTGTATTGAGCTACAAGAGATCCTTATATATTTAAGATATAAAGCCTTTGTTGGATATACGTTTTGCAATTTTTTTTCAGTCTGTGGCTTGCCTTTTTATTTTTGCAATGTTATATTTCAAAGAAGGGAAGATTTTAACTTTGATGATATTTATCAGTGTTTTCTTTATGATTCATGTCTTTTGGTCCTGTCTAAAAAAACCTGCCTGTCCCAAAGTTACCAAAATCTTCTCCCATGTATTATTCTAGAAGTCTTATAGATTTTGCTTAGCATTCTGGACTGTTACCTATTTCAAAATAATGTTTGTGTATGGCATGAGAAAGAAGACAGTGTTCATCTCATTGTTTAAATATATATTTTTAAAAATCTAGGGCTGGGCGCGGTGGTCCACGCCTGTAGTCCCAGCAGTTTGGGAGGTCAAGGCGGGTGGATCATCTGAGGTCAGGAGTTTGATATCAGCCTGACCAACATGATGAAACCCCATCTCTACTAAAAATACAAAAATTAGCTGGGCATGGTGACATGTGCCTGTAATCCGAGCTACTCAGGAGGTTGAGGCAGGAGAATCACTTGCACCAAGGAGGCAGAGGTTGCATTGAGCCAAGATCGTGCCACTGCGCTCCAGTCTGGGAGACAGAGCAAAACTCCATCTCAAAAATAAATAAATAAATAAATAAATAAATAAATAAATAAATAAATAAATAAATAATCTAGTTATCTCAGTGCCATTTGTTGGGAAGACTTTCTTTTCCCTATTGAACAACTTTGTCTAGTCTTAAAGCAATACTGCACTATCTTGATTATTGCAATTTGAAGTCAGGCAGTGTAATTATTTCAACTTTGTTCTTGCATATCTGTTAAACTTATTCCTAAATATATTCTTCTCTGTGATGCTATTGTAAGTGGAATTGTTTTCTTAATTTTATGTTCCAATGTTACATTGTTAGTGAATAGAAATAAAGTTGCTTTTATACATTGATCTTCCTGATGGATTGACACTTTTATCATTATAAAACATCCTTTGCAGATGTGTTCATGTCCTTTGCAGGGACATGGATGAAGCTGGAAACCATTATTCTCAGCAAACTGACACAAGAACAGAAAACCCAACACCTCATGTTCTCACCCAAAGTGGGTGTTGAACAATGAGAACACATGGACACAGGGAGGGGAACATCACACACCAAGACCTGCTGGGGGATGGGGGAGCTAGAGGAGGGATAGTAGGGGGTGGGGGAATTGGGGAGGGATAACATTAGGAAAAATACCTAATGTAGATGATGGGGGGATGGATGCAACAAAGCACCATGGCATGTGTATACCTATGTAACAATCCTGTATGATCTAAACTTAAAGTATAGTAAAAACAATCATTTACGAATGTCCCTAGTGAAAAAGCTTTCTGTACTGGGTGAACCTCAAGTCAGTTCAGAAACAAGGAGTCTTGTGAGTGGGATCTTCCAAGGAGCTACCAAGTAGGACAAATGATGACAATTCTTTGGGAATTAAGCTTTGTAAGGGCTTCAGCTCTGTTCTGCAACTCTATCAGCTCTCAGGCTGCTGGACTTCGCAAACTTCAACATGACCTGTTAGTTTCTTAGGTTATAGCAGAGCTAGAGAGTGGAGAATGGAACTAGGGCAAGTTAAATGCCACAAAGCTTGCTCTTTTTATTGATTCAGCCGTGTTTTCTTGAATAAATATTTTCTGGCTAGCTATAAGCCTTTAGGTTATGTCTACAGTTCTGAAATGTTGATTGTAACCATTACTGCCATTATCCTTCTTGATATTTTGATACTTTGGAGGAGATAAATTTTGGTGGTTGTTACTCTGCCACTTTCACTGACATCACCCTCCTTGTTATGTTGAAAACTAGATATTCTAGATAATATATTGTAGTAACTCTGAATATTGATCTCCTGTGGACTTATTGCTGTTGTTGCTTGCTTATTTGCTTAGTGACTTGGCTAGACTATTTTATTGAAGTTGTTTCCCTTCCCAGCAGAAAGCCCCTGATGTTGTTCCTTTGAGGACATGGACTTGAGCATGTGCGCAGTCACCCTGAGATGACAGTGGTTTTAGTAGGGCTATCTTTGACTGTCTTTTTCTGTGATCACACCTGTTAGGCTCACTAATTGCCTTCTGATCGAGCTCTTGGTTTTCACAATGGCTTAGAGTATACATTGTTCTGTAGCCTGATCAATTTAAATTTCAGTTCCTTTGCAAATGTAGTTTTCACAGGAAGTCTTTGAGGTTTGTTCTGATCCCAGGAGGGATCTTCTTAACTAGTTCTTTCCCGGGTTCTCTTTGGTAAACCCAGCCCTAAATAACCATGACTCTTTTTTCTTTATAGATTTGCCTATTCTGGATTTTTTGTGCAAATAGAATCATACCATATGTTGTCCTTTGTGTCTGGCTTCTTTCACTTAGCATACTGTTTTCAAAGTTCATCCATGTTGCAGCATGTATCATTATTTCATTTCTTTTTATTGCTGAATAATATCTCATTGTATGGATATATCACATTTTATTAATCTATCCATAAGTTGATGTACTTATAGGTTGTTTCCACTTTTATATTATTGTGATTAATGACACTGTGATTATTATACAAGTTTTTGTGTTTACACATGTTTTACTTGTCATGGGTGTATACATATGAGTGGAATTTTGGGGTCATTTGGTAACTCTATGTTGAACTGTTTGGGGAACTATCAGACTGTTTTCCAAAGTGGCTGCTCCACCAGCAGTGTATGAGGATTCTAATTTTTCCACATCTTCACTGAAATTTTTTAATGTTACTTTACTTTAACCATTTTAGTGTTGTAAAGTGGTATTTCCTTGGTTTTAACTGGCATTTCCCTAAACCTGATGTTATGTGCAGGTTTTCTGTAGATAGTCTTCATCCAGTTGGTAAAGTTCCTTTTTACATATGGTTTGCTGAAAATTTTTTATCATGAATGAATGCTGTAATTTGCCAAATGTTTCAACTTCTATTGATATTGTTGGGGAGAACAAACTTTTCCTTTATCTTCTAGGTTCTGTTTTGGGGCCTGTGAATTAAACTGACAAAAGACAGACAAACAGGAGGAAAAGTTTACAAATTTTATTGATGTTAATATTCTAAATTTTACATGTGTGAGGGGTTCATAGAAAAGAAATGAAAAAGAGAAAAACAAAAGAAATGAAAAACGACAACAAAGAAAGAAATGAATAAAAAAGAGAAAGAGTTATCTGGGGACACAAAATGTGTGCGATGTTTAAATTTTATATGCATGGGGACTTCATAGAAAAGAAATGAAAAATTAAAAAACGAAAAACAAAAAGAAATCTGAAAAAGAGAAACAGTTCATTGGGGATGCAGAACACAGACAAGGACAATTTGGTGCAAAGGAGAGAAAGAACAAATGACTAAAGAGTCAGAGAAAGAAAAATTGGTGGAGTGATGCTCTTGAGAAGTTAAGATTTCAGATCTATTGTGCAAGTTAAAGATATGACCTTAGATAGGAGTGAGAGTATTCATCCATGTGAACTAGTGGCAAGTATACATATTCTGGTGTTAGTTTCCTTCCAAATTCATCTACCTGATGCACGTACAGAGAAAAGCATAGTCTTATGTTTGACCAGAGTTGTGTTTTTCTCAATTGTCTATGACCAAGAAAGAGAAAGGTCAGTAAATGAGATGGTCAGCAACCCGGTGATTACAATGATTAATATGAAATTTCATCCCTGTACGGAGAGGAGAGAGGACATCATAGCTTTCAGTAAATGTGGTAGAATCAATGAATGGGAATTTGCAGTGGGACTGAAAGAGTGTTAGAATCAGGACACTAAAATGAGTAAACTTAAAGCTGAAAGTGCTCAGAGATTGGGGTGTGTTAAATTTTTTTATACTGCTCCTAATATTTTATTTCTGGTTGTTCTCTCCATTTCCTAACATTATTTATCTTATAATCTACTGTATTTGTGGATTTGTATATTTCTATTTGTTGTGTGCTCTCAACATCTGTGGTTTTGGTTTTTTGTTTGTTGATTTTTGAGATGGAGTTTCACTCTTGTCGCTCAAGCTGGAGTGCAGTGGCATGATCTCAGCTCACTTCAACCTCCACCGGCCCAGTTCAAGTGATTCTCCTGCCTCAACCTCCCGAGTAACTGGGATTACAGATGCCTGCCACTGCTCCCACCTAGTTTTTGTATTTTTAGTAGAGACGGGGTTTCACCATCTTGGCCAGGCTGGTCTTGAACTCCTAACCTTGTGATCCACCGACCTCAGCCTCTCAAAGTACTGGGATTACAGGCCTGAGCCACCACACCCAGACACATCTGTGTGTTTTAAGGATATAATATTATTAGGTTCAGACACATTTAAAAGTAATTATACTTTTCTTATTTAGTCACCTATCCCTTGTTCCCTCCCATGCCTCAGCTGTTGATGTGACACAGATCTTCATTTCTGAGAGATCTGAATCATCCGCAGTACTGCCTATTTTTTTAATTGCTGTAGCTTTTCATTATCTTTTAGAATTGAACATAAAAGCACCAAGGGGGGAACCCAAGAAAATCCTGAATTGATTCCAAATATGAACCTCCCCCATTCCCTCTTTTATAATGTAGCTGCATCTGATTTTTCCTTAGTAATCAAAGTAAATCACCTCAGCCAGTAACATAATCCCCTTCTTGACTATTGTTTCTATGGCATGAAGTATTCAAAATGGCCAGGTGGGAGTTGTATCTTCCTACTCAGCAGAACCACTCATATGATCTCTGATGGAAACATTCCTCCTTGGGAACTGACACTTCCAAATCAGCAGAGCTCAAAGTGACAAGAAGAAACAAAAAAATCTGAGAGGTCCTAGTGAGAGAAGTAGCTCTTTCTTCCACCCCTTAATTTCTGGACACATGTATTCTATCGATAGGGGAAACAACATCGTATGATAGACTCCGTTTTAAAGAATATACAGCATCCTCTTAGATAGAACTCCATCCTTTCAAGGTGTTGTCCCCAGGGGGGTTCCTGAGTTTTCATTAAGTCTATCCACCTTTCAATTGTGCCAAGCACTTTTGGGTGATGGGTTATATGATAAGACCAATACTGAACTTCCTCTGATGTGAAATCAATTGTATGATCAAAAACAATGCTATGTGGAATACCATAATGAAGTATGTGGCATTCTGTGAGTCTACATATGGTGATACTGGTATAAGTATTATGGATAGGGAAGGCAGTCCATACCCTGAATATGTGTCTATTATGATGAGGACAAATATCTGCCTCCTTGCCACAATCTGGATGTTTGTGTCCCATCTCCCCACCAAGTTCATATGCTGAAACCTTAATCCCCAAGGTAATAATATTAAAAGGTAAGTTTTGAGGAGGTGATTAAGTCATGAGGGTGGAGCTCTAATGAATGGGAATAGTGTCCATATAAAAGAGACCCAAAAAAGTCCCCTTGTTCATGCCACCATGTAAGGACTCAGTCAGAGGGTACCACGTTTGAACTAGGAAGCAGGATCTCACCAGACACCAAATCTTCCAGCATCTTATTCTTGTACTTCCCAGCCTCCAGAACTATGAGAAATATTTGTTGGGGGTATATAACTACCCCATTTATTGTATTTTGTTATAGCAGCCTGAATGGACTGAGACACACATTCACAATGGAAGAGGTCCAATGTAACCATCCTGCCACCAAGTTGCTGGCAAGTTTGCCCAGGGAAGATTGCCATATCTGGGGCATAGTGTTGTTCTTTGCTATTTGTCAGGTTAGGACCTCACCAGTAATGGTAGCCAGATCAGCCTTCATTATGGAAAGTCCATGTTTCTGTGCCTATAATACTATTGGGCAAGAAGTGGGACAGATGGATAATTAGACTGATTGTCATGAACAGAAAATATCACCAGTGAAAAGCAGTAGTCTTACATAGACTACTGGGATTATGGGATAACAGAGCATACTCCAGTGTAGAATATGGTGCCTCCAAAATCCAAAATTTGCCCACCAATCATTGAGCTTCTTTTTTCCAATGATGTAGCAGTTACAGACAACATATACAGTGAGGCATAGACGGGTATATCCAACCTGCCACAGTACATTGTCATACAAGAGAAGAGCTGAAATGTAGGCTATAGAGCTATACACACGAACATAGGTAAATTTCACAATTATAATAGCTGAGTGAGAAAAAAGTAGCATAGAAGTATGTACCAAATAGTAAGAAAAACATGTCAAGCTGTGTGTGTGTGTGTGTGTGTTTGTATGTACATACATTGGACACAAACACACATGAATAGCAAAGGTATTCAAAAGGCAGCAGGATGTTGAAGTATAACTCTGTTTAGTCTCAGACTTAGCAAATGCTTCCAAAATTGGTACCAAGTGCTTCACATGTTGCAAGGAGTTGCCTATCAGTGGAGGACTGGAGAAAGCAATCACAAACAATCATGTGAGCTCTGACCACTCACCCATGTGTGAGTATGTACACACATTAGAGGATCTGGGTGACTTGAAGAGCAGAGAGGCCCACTTACAGAGGTTGAATAGTTTGCTCAGTTTACAGGAAGAAAATTTTCCTCACCTCAAACTTACTGGAGTGATGGCACTTCACAGGGGCCACAGGAAGGGCTTGAATAATCTTCTCAAAAGTTAGAATCACAAAGAAACTTAAAAAGGAGAGAAATGGGAAAAAGGAAGAGAAGAGGGGTGGGGGAGAGAGAGAGAGAATATTTGGTTTGATCTGGAGTATTCTAAAGGAAGTTTTCTCAAGAGATCTGTGTGGAGCTTTATGTCAGGAACTGTAGGGACTTGAGGAGTGATTTAGTCCCTGAACAGTGATTAAAGCAGCCATGAAGAAAACAAAATCAGATTTAAACAGTTGTTAAACTCCATCCAGATAAGGGAGATGTGTACTGACCCGGACCTCTTGCCTTTCCCCCTGTTCAGCAGGCTCTGGTGGACAAGTATTTGCAAAGGGGAGGGGTGCAGATGTTGTCTGAGTACAAGTGGAAGGGTCACTGCCCTTTCCTACTGCAGGCTGCAGCCCGGACCCAGCCTGAGCTGGGGGAAGTGAGAAGCTTTGATATTGAAAGATTAGAGTTGTGATGATTACCTTGGACAGGATGTACAAATCACTGAACACTGATCAAGTGGAATATTAAGGTCATAAAAGACATTTTCTTATCTAGCAGTGATCAAAGAACGTATAGAGCTAACTCTAGGATTGATAACAGGGAGCAGAGATAAAAGAACCCAGCAGAATGGACGCGGCTTAGGCATTGGGAGGGGTTATGGGACAAAATAATTTGAATTTGGCCTCTACTTATTTATGCAACAGCCATACAGACATGAGAATGACAAATCCAAAATTCAGAATCAAGCTTATGTAAGGGACAAATGAAGTCCTTTAGCTTAAAGTTGCATTTTCTTTGCTGGGAGGTGAGGTGAGTAAACAGGCATTTCCTCTACAGTTACCCATACATTTCTGTATTGCTGATCTACTTCCCCAATACTGCTGTTTCTTCAAAACATCGCTTTTGTCCAGTAACTCTTTTTATGACAACTGAAGATGGTACACATGCTCAGGCCTGTGTAATCTACCAGTCTTACCATCACCCAGAGGCATCTGGCCTCATACAGTGCTAGAATGGCCTGTGGAAAAGTCAATTGTAGCATTATATAGGAAGCAGAAGCCTGCAAGGTTGGAGGGCTGTCCTATAGGATATGGCTCTAGTTCTGGACCTGTAAGCAACTTATAGTGCCATGCTCCATTGCCAGAATGGGATAGAGAATGACTCTCCCTATTCTTATGCCACCCAGAAAATGATTCACAGATTTTCTCCTTTCCTTCTCTCCAAAACAGGACTTGGGTAGTTTGGAGGTTAAAATATTTGAGCTAAGACTACTGGGCTAGACATAAACAATATTGAAACAATTGCAACTCACTTATTGCCAGATGCTGACTAACTGACCCTCACTCTCCTGTACCACAGCTATAACTACAGCTTTCATTGGGAAATAGATTGATTACAATAAGTCTCTCCTAATAAGAAACCAACGCCAGTCATGGTGGCTCACTCCAGCACTTTGGGAAGCTGAGGAGGGTGGATCACCTGAGGTCAGGAGATCGAGACTTGCCTGGCCAACTTGGTGAAACCCTGTCTCTACTAAAAATACAAAAATGTGCCGGGTGTGGTAGAGGGTGCCTGTAATCCTAGCTACTTGGGAGGCTGAGGCAGGAGAATCACTTGAACCCGGGAGGCAGAGGTTGCAGTCAGCTGAGATCATGCCATTGCCCTCCAGCTTGGGCAACAGAGCAAGATTCTGTTTCAAAAAAAAAAAAAAGAAACAAAAAGAAACCACCCACCACGGACTGGCTCTGGCTGGGAGATTGTGTGCCTATGTGCCCTGAAAGAGCTGTTACCGTATAGGGCCTGAATGTCTTACACTTAAATTACGTCTGCACCCCAAGGTGAACATGGGTGGTATGTTACAGGGATGTTTCTTGTAAATGAATGCATCAGGATCCTCTTTATGATTATTTATGGCTCCTCCTGTAATTTGTAGAATTTGGATGTTCAGCCAACTCATTCAGCATAAAGTTCCTGCTCCAATCCCTCCTCCTTCCAAGTACTGGTCTGTGGTGTTGGTCAGAGGCACACTTCCCAGTCTGTGGCATGGCTGCCTTGTAAGCTGCAACACTTTCTAAGAAATAGAGTGTCCTTCTCCCCTTTCATAAATTTATACACTGTGATTTTATGTAAGTTAACATTTTTATGGTTCACTTTATGTAAATTTCATCTTACTCCTAACTTAGGCTTGCCAATATCCACCATGGCTCCGACCTCTTTGCTCTGCCTGTCCCCAATTCACCGTTAGTTCTCACTTCTTAGTGACAAATTGCCCACATAATTCCCATTTCAGGTTTCTTGGAGTGAGTATGTGACTTCCTCAGCACATTCCTTAGGGACAGAGCCTTTTGAATGGGAGTTAATGTGTCTTGTTGGACTATATCGGGTGGCTTCCCTTCAGGAAAATTAATTCTCTTTGATTGGTTGTAGCCTGAAGGTTTGTTTGACATGCCAAAAAAAAAAAAAAAAGCCACCAGGGCATTCTACTTTCCTGGGGACAATAAGCAGAGCAATTGCCTCTAATACGCTCTGTGGCCGTGATATCTGCAATGTTAAAACACACCCCAAACCCCTAGCCCAGCTGCTGGTCTGCTCTTAAACAATGTCTTTTCACTAGGACAAGCATTAGGTTTTAGAGGGGAACACCAGGGCTGTCTCTCCAAAATGGCTAGGGAGAAGAGTCTTTGGTCCTTGAATGCCCAGTACTACATCACTTCAACTTCACAGTGATTTTCAGATTGATGGTGAGGGAGATCTGGTGTGTAGCATGATCTCACCCTCTCCCCTGAGTCTGAGCACCCCTGCACAGCGTGTTAGGATGAACAGAAATCCCTTCCAGTGTAACCCAAGAACGCCTGGTCAGCAAACACACATCTAACCCAAAGGAATGAAGTGACAGACTCTGTTTTAATGGCTCAAACATGGGATGACTTTATTGTTCTGATTATGTTTATTTTGGGCAGGTCTCAGCACATAAGCCCCACGATTTTTTGTCCAAGGCCATTTTCACCCTGGAGTTGCTTTATGACAGCATCCATATCCACCTTGACAGGTCGATGTCATTTCTGGGCCTGCCCCGTTGTCTGTCGATTAAAAAGATCAGCACGTTTTTGGTGGGCTTCTTGCATTTGAAGGCTTTGTCAGGCTCCTTGATGTTCAGTGTGCTCTCTCTGGGAGCGGCTTTAGGGAGTTCTTTATCCATGACGCGGTGGCTCCAAACAAACTCAGGAAGACAGCTTAACTAAGAAAGCCTGAAAAGGATAATGATTTTCAGGTAATCAAGTGGACCTGGGACCTCTTCCTCACTTGCCACACACCCACACAACCACATATCGCATGCGCGCGCACACACACACACACACAAACACACGCATACTCAGCCACCAGCAGTAGTCACAGCTACCAACAGTAGTACAGCAGTAGTCTTTAGTGAGGATTCTTATAGCCACGCTAATTTTAACTGGATTTTATGTTGTTCTTTTGAAGAGCTGCCTTCTTCTCACCTCTGCCTCCTTTGAAAATCATTGCTGAAGCAGGTATAGATCTTACTCCAACCCCCCATGGAAGAAATAAACTGTACATTCTCAAATGCTGCCTAGCTTCTGTTTCTGAGGCCCATCCTGCTGAGTTTCCATCCTGGGATCGTCATATCAGTGATTTAAAGATTACACTCACCCTGTCTCACCTCAAAAAGTGACCCTGTCTCACCTCGAAAAGTGCTGGGTGGTATTTTATTTGAATCTGGCACATTGCCAAGGCCAGGGGTGGATGCCCACTGTGTTCTCACTTTTGGGCTCCCAAGCAAGATTAAAGGACTTGCCCAAGGTAACAGAGAGGTGAGACTGGAACTGGGAAAACCTGTATCTGAAGCCTTGTGCTCCTACACACTCCTCTATAGTGTCTCTGTATCACTTTGAACAAATGACTCTCCCACACCCTCCCCCAATTATCAAACAGGGTTGGGGTTTAACAGATAGATTGGTTAGGTAATGGCACAGAAAGACGCTGTATAATCTTGGTATATCAGGATATTTTACCTGTCAGACCACTCAGATTTCTTTTGAAGAAAAATCTGGACCGGAGGGTAAACAGTGAGAGGAAACACGACCTCCTTCCTTGGCACACTCTCTCTCTTTGCCTGAGTCCCAGAGCCTGATCGGTTCAGAACCAAGTGAAGTCATGGTTACTATGGTGACTCATAATAATCCTCAGAACCTAGTGCCAACTGTCCTCAAGATTCAAACCACCATCACCTGGGTTCTTCCTGGTTCAGGGCTCAATAGGGTGAGGGAAGTTGCTGGGTGAGGAAGCAGGTACATCCTGTGGCTGAGTGCCATCTGCATATCTCTTTCCTAGATGAAACACTCAGCTCTCCTGGCCTCAGAGCTTGTCCCTGGCTTATGCAAAAGCCCTTCATTCCTTCATTAAAATTCCTTCTTTGTGTAGATTAACAGCACCCACTGAGTCTAGCCAGGTTCCCTGGGTAGTGATCACCAACTTTGTCCGCCATGTTCCAATCAGGGAATTAGTCCCAGGTCAAATTTCCCACTTACTTGTCAATCTCTGCATCCAGCCTTGGACGTGACTGCAATTACTCCTTCATGAATTACACAATCCATGTAAACAGAGTATTTAGTTGCAGTAATTAAACACTGCAATTTGACACTGCTGTGCCTCACACACCTGTCTAACCCCCTCCAAAAGCTCAGTGCAGTGGAGCTCCACATTTTTATTATGTGAACCTGGAATGTAGATGGGCTTTTAATGCCTCAAAAAATCATATGCTAAAACTGGTCCATTTCCTTGAGAAGCACTCATATGTCTCAAGACATAGTCCCTTCCAAATCTCTGATCTAGAATTACTATATTGTTGCCATTAAAGTGTGACCCATGTGGTTATTGTCTAGATGCAGGGCATGGTTTTCCAGGCTGTCTAAATCTATTAGTCAGGGTTCTCCTAGAGGGACAGAACTAATAAGACACACACACACACACACACACACACACACACACACACACACATATGTATCTTATGTATATATATATCTTATATAACCATATATATCATATATATGTTTATTATATATAGGAGTTTATTAAGTATTAACTTACACGATCATAAGATCCCATAATAGGCTGTCTGCAAGCTGAGAAGCAAGGAGAGTCAGAATCCCAAAACTGAAGAACTTGGAGTCTGATGTTCAGGGGCAGGAAGCATCCAGCACGGGAGAAAGATGCAGACTGGGAGGATAGGCCTGTCTCAGTTTTTCACGTTTCTCTCCCTGCTTTATATTCACTGGCAGCTGATTAGATTGTGCCCACAAGATTAAGGGTGTGTCTGCCTTTTGAAGCCCACTGACTCAAACACTAATCTCCTTTGGTAACACCCCACAGACACACCCAAGATCAACACCCTGCATCTTTCAATCCAATCAAGTTGACACTCAGTATTAACCAGCACACAGAGGGATAACGGTAAGGACAGAATTTTGTGTTTTTTGTAGTATGGTTCTCATGAGAAACTAAAATGACTATTATGAAGAGACATGGCTTGCCTCCACACTGGCTGTCCACTCAGTCTTATGTAAGAACCAAGAAAACTGAGGTTCCTGTAAAGGGACCCAGGTCACACACTCTCTTTCTCTTCCCTGAGGGAGAGAAGCCTCAGTCCTCCGGGTTTTCTTCTACCCCACATAGAATCATGTAAAGATCCTGAGGCCATATTCAGTGTCCTAAACAATTTGAAGAGGGAAGATAACTTATTGGTATAGAGTATTTTATTAACAAAGAAAGTGGAAAACTGTCTTTCTCTTAAGGAACTGACATTCTAGAAAACCAAGGCAATCACTGAGGAAGTAGGCCAGGAGAGGCTGACTGGTAGAAGTTAAATGCATAAAAATTAGCATAGTAGGCCAGGCATAGTGGCTCATGCCTATAATCCCAGCATTTTGGAAGGCTGAGTGGGGTGGATTGCTTGAGCCCGGGAGTTCAAGACCAGCCTGGGCAACATAAGAAGATCCCATCTCTACAACAAAAGTAAATAAATTATAAATTTGTGTAGTCTTCCAATAAATAGGGAATATAATAGAAATAAAATATCATACTTACGTTGGTCACAATCGTTATGAAACACCTAGAAAAATGATGACACATATAAGGAAAACACACATCCAACCTTTTATAAGCTTCCAGTTTGAATATTCAAATAAAATTTTAAAATACTACATTTTTCTGAAAATAAAGAACAATTTTTGCAATGGTATCAATTCTCCTCTAAATAAATCAGTAAATCCAGTGCAATCCTAATCATAAGTCACAGCATGATTTTGAGTGTTTGTGTAACTGGAAGACCAGACGAAATTATACTACAAAACATGGGAAGGATTATGTAAGACGGAGAGCTTGTCATTCTGGACTCGAAACTTACCCTGTAGGATGAGTAAATGAAACAGAAATTGATAGACATGTCCATGGACCAACATAGAGATTCTAGAAATATATTCATGCAAAGCCAAGTCTTTTGGTCAAGTGTATGTGTGTGTGTGTGTGTGTGTGTGTCTGTGTGTGTGTCTATGTTAGGAAGCGGAAGTGCAGAGGGGTTTCCAGTACTACTTGGTGTTTTTTCTTTCAGGTAATTCTGGATTCCATCAACTTTCACTTGTCTCTCTGTTGTGCTGTCTTCCTGAAGCCATCTATGGAGTCAAGCAGTCATGGCTCAAGGACACTCTGAAGTCGGTCCCAGTACATCTGCATGGAGCATCAGGAGGAAGATGGATGTATACTTACGACCCAGCCTAGCCACTAAATCTTTGCTGAGCATTTTACTCAGTAGACAGCTTGGGAATCAAAGAAATGATATGGATCTGACACAGTCGCTGTGGACGCTGGCACAAGCCACACCAGAGTGGAGCTGGCCTTTGCCAACACACCATGCCATTGACCTACCTCTGCCCTTCAGGTAGTATTGAAAAATCCAAGAAAATAGTGTGGATCAATAAATCCTTCCCTTGATGCAACCATGACAAATGGAAGTTGTGTTGCTTTTGGTTGGATATGGCTTTCGTTCACATGGTTTCTTGACTTCTGAGCCATCTGTGTGCTACCGGAGTTCACAGGCAGATGAACTCTAGCTGCTACCCCTTGAAAGGGTGTTTACTAATGTTGCAGAGTCTGGGGGTGCTGCAGTCAAGAAGGGCCCTGTTTAGAGAAGCTGGAAGGGCAGCTGAGTGGACATGTGAAGAGGCCCTGAAGCCCTAAATTTCTATCAGGAGGGGACTTTAAGGAGCCCACTTAGAGGTCTTGATTTGTCTCTCTTGATGTTTGGAAGAGACAGTGATTAAAAGCTGGAATCAAAAGTGAATTTAAAATGGGTGTGGTTTGTAGAGTGGGGAGGGAGTTCTTTCAAGAGAAAGAGAGTTAATGAAGCAACTAGAAATGCCCAGGAAATAAAGAATTGCCTTTCAATTGTTGGTGCAAAATAACTTTGAGCCTACATTACTCTTGGCCAGACATTCAAGTGTGAGGGTAAATTACCATGCAAGATGTTCAAGTATGCTTTCCCTGGAAATAGACCCTGAGACACACTTGTAAGTAGAAAGTGCTTATTTGAGAGGGAGTCCCAAATTGCACTGGTAGGGGTGTGGGATCATGAGACATACAAGGAAGGCAGCCAATCAAGGGTGGGGAGAACAAACTAGCAGGTTACCACTGTGGGCAATTGGAGGTAATTCCCAGGGGGACCCTGTGGGAGGCGGTGTAGATCATATACCTCACATTCATCCCAAGTGTAGAGTGAAGAGGCTGGGGATATTTAGCCACCAAATACCCAACCATACTTGTTAAAGGACTTCCCCCAGGGGTGATATAAATCTCTGTCACCTCCACCTTGCTTTGTTTGATGTCCAGCATGCTCCGAAGGTGAGAAAAAAAAAGCCCCTAAGGCAGAGAGTCATGGTATTTGTAGTAAGTAGCCCTGTCGATGCAAAGGTGAGACTTAGCTCTGCAGAGCCAAGAGTCATGGATGTTTTTAGTAACTAGCCTTGAGATTTAGAGATGAGAGCGGAGAAGATACAGGGAGACCACCACAGGAATCTGCTACACAACGATATAAAAAATATACTGCAATATCAACTTGGGACCTAACAGCAAACAGAATTTAAATCAAATAGTTCAAGTAGTCATACTCTAATAAAGGAACCACTTGCATATGTGTAGGCAGAGAGAAGATACCACATAGCTGTTTGGATCAGCAAAAATGGGAAGTTTTTAGGAAACCTGGCATTTCAGTGGCAAGGGGAAGAAATAGTGTTATTGGCTAGCACTTAAAAAGAAGGACCACTAACCAGCAGCTATAATTGTTGAGTGAGAAAGCCACTGCCAGAGATACAGTGACAAGTAATGCTTTTGATGGGGTTGGCATCTCTCCTCCCACTCTTGGATTTCTTGCAGTTGCCTACCACTGTCTAAACCCAACTATTAGCTAAAGGCAAGAAAGCCCAGATAATGTAGTCTACAACCTCAGCCTCCTAGGTCACATAGCATGCAGAATAGGTTACAGGATATATCTAGGTGGACAAAACAAAAATAACCAACACACTTCATCCCTATCGTCAATCGCTAAAATTCATCTACTGTTGCCATTTACTCAGATGAGAAAACACTCATCACAACATAAGGAAGACACAAAAGCCTGTCAGTCCACATATCATCATGGGGTGATGTTAAACCAATCATAGTCCCATCTGTAACCCAAATTATAACCTTAATGATCACCAGTACTTTTTCAACAATCATGAAAATCATAGGGAGAAAGCATTCTCACTTTTCTTCTTGTGACATCAACTCCATGTTCTCCTGAATCTCTGCAGGCAGCTCAAGTTTCTGGTGAATATTTACCTGGGAGGGTGACTCAAGCATTCATTGCCAAAGGATCTGAGTCCTTGCAGGTGATGTTCTCATGGAGTTGCATCAGTTTTCCATTGAGCTTTAGAACTGAACTCGGGAGTGCTAAGCAACGCCCCAGTGAATCTCCTCAGTTACAGAAGTAGTCTTTTCCCCATTGTAATGCAGCAACCCAAATTCCTTTTGGTAATCTGGATGAGTCACTCACTCTTTAAGTATGGTAATTTCTTCTCAATTATCAGTTTTTTGGGGGCCAAGGAGATGAAAATGGACAGAGAACAATAGGTCAGTGTCAGTTTCTAATTTAATGGAACCATGGATACATTTCCTTGGAAAGTCATTCTTGATTTGAGGTTTTAAAATTCCAAACCACTGAGTCTAATTTTGGGGCAAAGAAAAAGGAGAAAATACATCAGTAGGTTTGAGATGTTTATATTCTGGTCTTGATTCTTTTTCATAAATTTTCTTAAAAGTCACAGGTGAGGAAATGAATAACCCGACCAAGGGCCTGTGGTTTTATGACAGTAGATGCTCTTCAGCCTCTCCAGTCAGTTCCCAAAGCATACAGTTAGGAATTTTGTTATACAAAACAATTGTTATGTAATGTGCTTTTATTATTTAACTAAAATTTGGGCCTGGTCTTTTTCAGAAGCTTTATTTAACTTATTCTCTTCTTTTGAAATTACAAATAAGGAAAGTATTTGGCTAAGTGCTTGTGGTTTTATGCCACTGAATATCCTCAAGCTGTCAGCAAGGCTAGTTTCATGTTTTATTTTATAACATAAATATATTTTTATAACATTCTGCTGTTTGAAAATTCACATATTTAATAGCTTTTTTTGTCTAATAATGTGATGGTTATTTTATGTGTCAGCTTGACTGGGACAATGGGTGCCTTGATATTTGTTTAAACTTTATTCTAGGTGTGTCTGTGATGGTGTTTCTGGATGAGATTAACATCTGAATTAGTAGATGGAGTAAAGTAGATTGTCCTCCCTCAGGTGAGTGGGCCTCATTCTATCAATTGAAGGCCTGATTACAGCAAAAAGGCCAACCCTTCCTCAAGGAAGAAGGAAGTTTTCCTGACTTTGGATTTAATCTGAAACATTGGCTTTTTGGAGGGCCTGAAGCCTACCAGCCTTTAGAATGAACTACCTATGAACTCTGAATATCTGAGACAGGTCTCAATTTAGAAAGATTTTGCCTTGAGTATGCACACAGGAGGTCCTGCCAACATGTGCCCAAGGTGGTCAGAGCGCAGTTTAGTTTTATGCATTTTAGGGAGATGTGAGTCATCAATCAATATATGTAAGGTGAACATTGGATTGGTATGGAAAGGTGGGACAACTGGAAGCAAAGATGGGAAAACTCAAAGAGGGGAGTGGGGTTCCAAGGCATAGGTAGATAAGAGTTTCTAATTAGCTTTTCCAAATGACGCAATCAGATATGCTTTTATCTCAGTAAGCAGAGGGATGACTGAATAAAATGGGAGGCAGGTTTGCCCTAGGCAGTTCTGAATCTGACTTTTCCCTTTAGCTCAGTGATTTGGGGGTTCCAAGATTTATTTTCTTTTCAGATACCCCATCAGCTTTCCTGGGTCTCTGGCTTGCTGACTCACTCTGCAGATCTTGGCACTTGTCAATGTGCATAATGTGTTTGGAAGTTCTTTATAACATATATAGGCAATAGCTTATATATATTAAAAATATGCATCACATATTATATTAAATATATATAATGAATAACCTATATTGTACATATATAATATGCCCTAATATATATGTACGTGTATGTATGTATACATATATATACACATATATATGTACACACACATGTACATATATATTAGGGCATATTATATATACATATACACACATGTGCAGATACATATATGCCCTAATATACATATATATTAGGGCACATTATATATATATATATATATATATATATATAGACACACACACACACATGTACATACACATATATGCCCTAATATATATGTCTGTAGATCTATATTAGGGCGTATATGTATATACCCTATACCCTATTGGTTTTGTTTCTCTGGAGAACCCTAAGTAATACAACTAGTATTTTTTTAAATATTTAATTTTTTGTGGTATTTCCCGTGTAAAATGACACACATTGACCATTAGACTGGTCAAGCCCTGGTTGTTTTATAACAGCAAATGCCTAAAAGTGCTACTGATAGTAATTTGGCATTTCATTGACCGAAACAATTGCATGTTGAATGTCATGCTATTCAACTGAATTTGACCATTTGTTCTTTTTTTTGTAAATTTCCCTTTGAAAAGTGGAACACGTTCAATATACAAATGAGGAAATTAGTGGTCAAAGTAAGTACGCCTTGTTTTCAGGAAGCAAATGGCCATTGGAGGTCATGTTGTATGCTTTGGAATTTTATTTGACAGCATAATTGTGTATTTAATATAATGGTATTTCTTTACATTTTGGACTCAACCCTTTTTCCCGGGTGTCTTGCACAAAAAGATATGTGTGGTGATTTCTATTTACAAACAAGGAGGATAGGAGTTATCATGGTTTCTGTTTACAAACAAGGAGGATGAGAATTGTCATGAGTCAGGCTGGTCAGGACAAATAATGGTGAGAATAGGTTTCCTTATCCTAGGCTTCACTGGGCCCATCCCTTTGGCCACTCTGTGCTAGTCAGCTTAATGCTTCCAATGTGCACATATTGGCTGATGAAATAGTCCCTTGTGTGCCTATGTACATTTATGCCTCCATTTTGTGACAACTAATGTGTAGTCAAGGGGAGAATTGAAAGAAAGGAAAACTCTTGTCTATTTCAAAAACCTGAGAACCATAATTACTAACAGTAACCTGAATCTTGCTTTAAGAAAAAACAAGAATTCTTCCCTTTTATATCATTCTATTTAAGTTTGCTTATTAGCATTTGTCTGGTTCATTCTTGATATCAACTTGCATTATGCATGTTAGCTCACGTAGAAGTAATTCAATGACTTCTTTAGTGAAGTAACATTGGTATTCTCCAAATACCACTTTCTTGGATTGCATTTAAAGTGAGAAAGATGGCTGGCTGGTACTTGGATCATAACATACCTCTGCCCGTGGTACTCCATGTCACCCAAATTATAGAAATTGGGACATTACCTAGCCTTATAAATCCTGGCTGCAGTCAGAGCCCTAGACCTTGAACAGTATCTAAGTGTGGAAATCAAGTCCAGATATAAGGCCCGAAGGCACTTTAATTGCATCTCCATTTCCAACATGATCCTAGGGGCACACTTTCCAAATAAGAACAAAGTCCCCAAATCCTATATTATATGAGCAAATGTTCAATTTCATCCATTGTTTTCTATTCCAAGAGCTTACGCTTGTTGTCAGATGGCAGCAACCCCATTTATAATATGGAATTCTTCACAAAATTGTTTTGAATATTATTAGCTTGTTTCTAATGTAAGGAATTTTCCAAATTACTATTTTACCAATTAATGACACTAATATATCATAAAATGCAGTTGTATGATGTACATTTCATGACATTAAGTGTCATAGTAGGTAACATAGGAAGGACAGTACAAAACCCATTTCAAAAATGTATTACCCATAATCTTGTATAGTGTATGAGTGTCTGTAATTGTTAACAAAGTAAGGAGAACTCAAACCCCATTTTAAGGGTTACCCATTATTTTGAATGAGTCATTAGCCTGGAAACTGAAGAATAAACTGAACTCTTTTTTTCCTTTCTTTTCTAATAGGTGGCTCTGCCTCTCAGTGTAATATTTTATAATTATTCTATAATGTTCCATTAAAGCAGGATAAACTATATTTCCTTTGTAAGGGGTGTTCAGGGCTCTGAGGCAGCAATCTTATTTGTGCAGTCCCTACCTGTATTAGTTTCCTGTGGTTGCTACAACAGATTGCTATAAGCTGCATGGCTAATAACAAGAGAAATGTATTCTTTTACAGTTCTGGAGGCCAGAAGTCTGAATTCAAGGTATTGGCAATGCCATGCTCCCTCTGAAGGTTCTAGGGAGGAATCTTTCCTTGTCTTTTCCCAGCTTCTGGTGGCTACTGGCAATTCTTGGTGTCCCTTGGCTTGTAGATGCATCACTCCAACAATCTCTGCCTCCATTTTCACATGTCTTCCTTTGTGTATCTCCTCTGTGTATGTCTCTGTGTCTTCTCTTCTTCTTAGAAGAACACCTGTAATGGACTCGTGGCCCACTCTAAACCCAGGATGATTCCACTTGGAGATCCTCAATTATATTTGCAAAGATCCTATTTCCGTACAGGGTCATATTCAGAGGTTCCTGATGGACATGAATTTTGGGGGACCTGACTCAATCTATTACATTGTTTGGCATTATCATTCACTTTTTGGACTACTTTGCGCAGGCTGCATGACTGAGTACCCTGGGCTCAACAACCATTTTCATAAGTTCCTCTGGAAAAAGCAAAGAAGAAGTATGTCCCAGCCACCCACTTAAATGAGTTTCCAAGTTATATAATTTTCTTGCAGTGGTGCTGGGCTGTTCATCCACAGGCAAGTCTCTTGGCAGATTCATACTGTCACCATCTCCTTGAGCACCTGTGATGGAAAAGTCCAGTACCGGTGAGCCTATGGGCCTGTGGTGTGAAGAGGGTGGAACTGGAATCACTTGTCAAGATCACCTAGACAAGTTCAGGGTATCCTTATGTTATATGAGGATACATACAGGTGTTTTGTGAAGGGCAGTTCCCTCTTCCTGTCCCCTGTGCATCATTAACAATGGTATGAAAAGCGCTTTCTAGAGTCCTAGAGATAGGGACTACCAACAGTGGCAGTCACTCCCTAAGCACTGCTGACTCACTCCATGATACTGGCTCTGTTTCTGTAACCTGTTCCTTTCATTAGACAGGGGCATCTTTTTCTAGTCCTTAATTGTGTTCTTCATGTACACCATGGGTACCGCTGTTACAGAGACATTAACAAACTTAGACTGTTTTGATTTCAAAGAAACCCAATTTTGACTTTTGTTTTTTTTAGAAAGAAAGAAAGAAAGAGAAAGAGAAAGGGGGATAGAGAACAGGGGTCCTGCTCTATTGCCCAGGCTGGAATGCAATCTGAAAATAGGTATTAAAAACCTCTTTTATGCTGATAATTGTGCTTAACAGCAGCGACAGGAAGGAATAGGGGAAGAAAATAACAAACAAACAGCCAACCAACATTTCATTTAAATCTGCGAAATGCTATGCAAATGCTGAAGAATGATTTACTTCCAAATATGTGGTCGCTTTCAAAATAGGTGTAATGTGATACTGAGAAAAATTTATTTTCTGTGGACCTGGGGTGAAGAATTCTATAAATATTCGCTGAGTTTACTTGTTCCAGGTCTGAATTCAAATCATTGATGTCCCTGTTAATTTTCTGTCTTGTCGATCCATCGAATATTAACAATATGGTGTCAAAGTCTCCCGCTATTATTTCGCGGGAGTCCAAGTCTCTTTATAAGTCATGAGGAACCTGCCTTATGAATCTGGGTGCTCCTATATTAGGTACATATATATTTATGATCATTGACTCCTGTTGTTGCATTGATCCTTTTACCATTATGTAATGTCCTTCTTTGTTTCTTTTAGTCTTTGTTACTATTAAAGTCTATTTTGTCAGAGACTAAAGTTACAACTCCTGTTTTTTCTTTTTTTTTTTTTTTCTCTCCATTTGATTGGTAAGTCTTCCACCAACTCTTTGTTTTGAGTCTTTGTATGTCCTTGCTTATGAGGTGGATCTGGATACAGCATACTGATGGGTTTTGACTTTTTATTCAATTTTCCTGTCTGTGTCTTTGATTAGGGCATTTAATCCATTTAAATTTAGGATTAATATTGATATTTGTGAGTTTAATATTGTCATTTAATGCTAGCTGGCTATTTTGCCCATTAGTTGATATAGATTCTTCATTATGGAGATACTCTTTACCTTTTGGTCAGTTTTTGGGATGACCGATACTGGTTGTTCCTTTCTGTGTACAGTGCTTCTTTCAGAAGCTCTTGTAAAGCAGGCCTGGTGGTGATGAAATCTCTGAGTGCTTGCTTGTTTGCTAAAAAAATTATTTTTCCTTCATTTGTGACATTTAGTTTGGCTGGATATGAAATTCTGGGTTGAAATTCTTTTCTTTGAGGATATTGAATATTGACCCCCACTCTCTTCTAGTTTGTAGGGTTTCTGCTGAGAGATCTGCTGTGAGTCTGATAGGCTTCCCTTTATGGGTAATCTGAATTTTCTCTCCAGCTGCCCTTAGAATTTTCTCCTTTATTTCAACCCTGGTGAATCTAACAATTATGTGTCTTGGGGTTGCTCTACTTGAGGAATATCTTTGTGGTGTCCTATGTATTACCTGGAGTTGAGTATTGTCCTGCCTTACTAGGTTAGGAAAGTTTTCCTGAATAATATCCTGAAGAATATTTTCCAGCTTGGTTCATTCTCTTCATGACATTCAGGTACACCTATCAAACGTAAATTAGGTCTTTCCACTTAGTCCCATATTTCTTGGAGACTTTGCTCATTCCTTTTTACTCTTTCTTCTCTAATCTTGTCTTCTTGTTTCATTTCATTGAGTTGGTCTTTGACCTCTGATATCCTTTCTTCTGCTTGATCAATTCAACTGTTAAAACCTGTGCATACTTCTAGGTGTTCTCGTATTGTATTCTTCAGTTCCAGTAATTCACTTATATTCTCTAAATTGTCTATTCTCATTGGGATTTCGTCAAACCTGTTTTCAAGGTTCTTAGTTTCTTTACATTGGGCTAGAACATGTTCTTTTAACTCACAGAAGTTTTTTATTATCCACCTTCTGAAGCCTAATTCTGTTAATGGAACGCACTCCTTCTCCATCAGGCCTTGTTCCCGTGTTGATAAGGAACTGTGATCCCCTGTAGAGGGAGAATCACTCTGATTTTGGGTATTCTCAGCATTTTTACACTGGTTTCTTCCCATCATTGTAAATTTATTCACCTGTCGTCTTTGTAATTACCGACTTTCAAATTAGGTCTCTGAGTAGACGTCCAACTTGTTGATTCCCAGCGCTGGAATCTGAGCAACCCACGGTGCTAGCTAAAACAGTGGCGTTAAGATTCATGGTGTTTTTCTGCCCAGGAACCTCTGGTCTGGCTTCCCTCTTGCGTCCCTTTTTCAATCAGCTGAATGGGCGACTCTGCCTTCCTGGAGCTCCAAACGTCGACCAGAAGGGCTTGCAGTCCCGTTTACTCTGCACCAAGAACCGCTGCACCGGCCACAAGAGTTGCGCTGGTGACCCATTGGGCTCCTCCACTGGGAATGTCCTGGTCTGTGAGCAATAAAAATTTGTCTGAAAGTGTGGCGTCCTCTCATTCTCTGCACTTTCACTGGGAGCTACAATCCTGAGCTGCTAGTAATCAGCCATCTTGGATCTCTCTCTCAATTTTGCCTTTTTAACACCAAAGTTTTGATCTTTATTTTCATCCTTTTTTGGAAAGCCTTGACATAGCAGCAAGCAGCAGGAGGGTAGACTGGATAAGATTGTAGAAAACAAACTTTAGGAGTTCAGGAAATGTGGGAGTGATGCTCAGGTGCCTTTGTCTCAAGGGTGACAACATGGATCTGAATGTTATTTAAAGCTAGCTCCATCTATGAAAAAGGGGAAAATGGAACCTGTGGACCAAGTGGATGCTGACGGGTGGTAGTCTGCCAGTGTCTTCTTGCAGTGATGGAGCAGAGAGGGCTTGTGCAAAGGGTCCTGGAGGCATAGGCCAACAATAATATGTAGGCCAATACTTCTCAAAATCTTTACTTTCCTACATCATTGTCCATTTTCTTGCTTTGCAGATATTGCAGAGACCACAAACCATATTTTATTCACAATAAGTCTCCAGTGTCTGAATTTGACAGAACTTTGGCTTATTCTCACTTTCATCTTCAAGCCTGAGTATCCTCAGCCATACAATGGGAATCAGACCTTGCTACCAGGGATGTTGTAGGATTGAGTGTGATCATCTTTGTTAAGCACCCAGCACATAGAAGGTAGTACCCCTGTTTCCTTAATCCATAATTAGTACCCCATTTTCTTAATCCAAATATTGGAGCAAAACACTATGGTACCTGGTTTAGCATTTATTCCTACACAACCTCCTATCCCCAAGCACACTCAAGCACAATAGACTTTTGTCATCATTTCCTTTAATTGTTTCCTTTCTCAGGGCTTGCAAGTTTCCTCAGAGATTATATGGGCTTCCCCTTGGAAACTACACCTGAAAGCAAGTGGTGGCCCAGAACCCAGGTCTTTCTTCCTTGCTCTGAGCCATGTTCTTTTCTGGCCAACTCAAGATACTTTACACGGATGCTGACTTAGCTCAATGCCCAGCAGGACTTACTATCATTTGTCCAGCTGTGTAGGCCAGAGGGTGCCTGTTAACTAGCAGTGCCAGAAAGAACTCTGATCTTTTCCAGCCTATATGAAGTCACGTTTTTAGTGGGCACACATGATTAATTCATTGATAATCAAAAAATCATCAGAGAAGACTTTTGATAATTTCAGGGGAGGAATTGCTAAATATAAATATGAACTATTTAAAAATGCTCTCAAACGTACACTGTAGCAGCACCTACAGTGCTGTTGGTCTTTACTTTTATCATTTTGACCTTTCTTCTCAGGTTTTTGACCTTCTCAGTAGATAACTCTGGTGATTCTGTTCTTCTATATGCATTCGTTTCATTCACAGGGAGGTGTCATGAACCTGATGTCAGGAAAAGCAACATATTTTGCAGGACCCCACTGCAAAATCAAATGAGAATTCTCTTTCAAAGAAATTATCTAGAATTTCAAGATGTCAACAGCAAAGCATTAAACCAAGCATGGGGCTTTGTTTAAATGCACAGGCTTATACACCCATGAATCCACGTATTCCCTGCATGAAAGTAAAAACCTTTAAATTTCTATTTTCTTAGAAACTAAACACTCTACCTCACTTTTGTAGAGCTCATTGATATTTCAAAGCCTTTTCACTTATTATCATAATTTACTGAATTATGTAAAAGCCTAGGAAGGTGAGGATCATTGTTATTTTCTACCTGTGAAAAACTGAGGCTTCATGTATTCAAAAAAAGCTTAACCAAAGACCACTTATTTGAGCTATGGCAGCCACGGTCTTCCATCAGATGACCTGATGGTGACTAAGGGCCAGCCACTCGCCATCTAGACTTTAACTGGCTCTTGACCAAAATGTTGCTCATTTGGTAGATCAAGAAAGTTGTGAAACTGGAACTTATCTGTGAAATCTCTTCTATCTTAGAAATCCAGTCATCCTGAATATCTTTATTGCACTAGGCTGAGGAAGACCTCGATGAATTCTTTGGTTCAATGAGCAGTTCTGGTGAGGACTGACATTCTGAGGTCACAAAGTAGAGGAGTCCAAGAAAGGTGACCATAATTGGTGGCAATCTCCAGAATTGAGGGCTCTTCCCAAGGAAAGAAAATGGGATTCATCTTCAGATTTGTAGTAGAATATGGATCCTTGGATCATTCCCAAGGAGATGACACCTAGGTCACTTTTTGGCCTTGTACTGTACCTTCCTTCTGTTCAGTGCATAGTTCCTCATTGGTGAGAATATTAATTATTAAGGTGATGTATTCCATATCAAACACATTATCAAATTAAGTGTGTTTTCCTTCCCCTTGTTATTGTCATTATTGGAAAGAGAATGGGTTATCACTGAAATTTTAAGGCTAGGCCATTGACATTGATTCTATGAATTATCCATGTAGAAGAAAATTTTACTAGTATTTAATGAAAAAGCACAACACACAAAAAGGTCTAATGTGTTCAAAAAACTTTGAATGATTTTTCAAATTATAGATGTAATATATGCTTAGATAGAAGGTCTAGAGACTTCAGAAATGTGTAATGAAATTTTAAATTGCCAAAAATCTGTCTACCTAGAATTACACCCACTGTTACCATTTTCATGTATTTCTAGCTAGGCTTTCCTATGATAATATCCACTTTTTAATTATGATCTTTGACATTGATTTTTAGCAAATACCTTTATTTGTTCTCACTCAGAAATTTGACTTCATTTAGTAGTTTCTTTTTTTACATTTAATGTTTTCATATGCAAACATTATGCTCACTGTTGGGAAAGGCATAATGACAGCTTCTCCAATGAGAATTTGTTAGATATGCTAATTTTTAAAAAATATGGTTTCTGGAAAGGTTTGTATGGAGTGGCATCCAAAAGGTATGACTTCAGTTTAGTACATATAGTAGTGATGAAAAGCCCATCATTCATGCAGGAAGATGCGTTGTTTCTTTGTATGGCTTCTTGCAGACTAATTGTTGGTCTGGCTCTTAGAATGGTAAATGAAGTAAGACAAGGGATTTTCTATTTTCTGTTGATATTTGCACTAATGGTGTGCTGAGTTGGTTCTAGGAATAAGGTACCTCCTCTAAAAGGTTGTCAGGGTTAGGTCAGGTTTCCCAAAGGACAAGAGGCATTGACTAGCCACTTCAAACCGTGCATTGAAGAGGCCTAGTGTTTTTGTGTCTACATATGAAGACACGGTACAAGAAGTTGTGTCAAGGTCTGGAAAGAGCTGAATAGGTTGCAAATCCCAAGCTCTACTGGATAGAATGTCTATGTGTCTCTACTTTAGTAGTGCATTAAGTGGCACAGAATAGCCTAGTAATTGCTATATTCCCAAAGAGCAGACCTACAAGCTTTCACTAGAGCTTTCCTATCAGAGTCAGATCTTAGTTGGGTCCTTCCCCTTCTGATGATGCACTAATTGATGTCTGGGCAAAGACTTCACTAAAGTGAAGTGAGATTGAGTAAGAGATGCTGGCTTAGAGGCATGGTGGGAAAGGAGTAGAAAGAGAGGTAGGACTATTTATGGTACACAAAGGAACCTATGTAGCCTCCTGCTCAGAGGGTGACTTCCTTTCTTCTCTAAATGTGGTGTCTACCCAACATATCCAATGTATTGTTTTACTGTTTCCCTTTCAGCTTCAAAGTGTCTCCCTCCCTCAGGATTCTTGTAGAAGTAAGGATATGTGGGAATAACAGAAAATAAGCCCTGTTTATTTTTTAAAAATTATCAGCAGGGTATACTAGTTTTCCAAAGAGGAAGAACCAATAAGACAGACAGACAGATACATACATACATAACATACATACATACATACATACATACATACAAACATGGGAGGGTATTTATTAGGATTATTAGCTCACGCAATTATAGAAGCTGAGAATTCCCATGATAGGCCATCTATAAGGTAGAGACTAGGGAAGCTGGTGGTGTGGCTTATTACAAGTCTGAAGGCCTCAGGACCAGGGAAGCCAGTTGTGTAACTCTCAGTCAGTCCCAGGCCCAAGGCCTGAGAATCTAGGTGGGCACTGGTGCAAGTCTCAAAGTCCAAAGGCCAGAAAATCTGGAGTTTTGATATCCAAGAGCGGGAGAAGAAGGGTGTCCCAGTTTCAGAAGAGATAGCAAATTCATCTTTCCTCTGCCTTCTTGTTCTATCTTGGCCCTCCGGGGGACTGGATGATGCCGACCCACACTGGGTAAGGAATGATCTTCCTTACTCAGTCTACTGATTCAAATGCCAGTCTCTTCTGGAAACATTCTCACAGATATATCCAGAAACAATACTTTACAAGCTATCTGGGTATTCCTTAATACAGTAAAGCAGATACCTAAAATTTACCATTACACAAGGGAAAGAAACCTTCTCCATTGGAAACTAGAAGTTTGTACTTCCCACTTTGAATACTATCTTTAATCTTCTTAGTACTAAGTTTTTTATTTTGATTTTTTGAATTTGTTTTTACCCAAGTTTCCAACCACACCTAGGAGACATTAACCGCTGGAAAAAAATGTAACTCTGTGTATTCTTTCCTGAAAGAAGATTACCTGTTAAATCTACCCAACAGAAGAACCCACACAGCATCAGCCAATTTGAAAGGGGCATTAATTTGCTAGAAAT
Organism: Callithrix jacchus; assembly: GCF_049354715.1. Lineage (NCBI taxonomy): Eukaryota > Metazoa > Chordata > Mammalia > Primates > Cebidae > Callithrix > Callithrix jacchus. The sequence goes on along the minus strand of NC_133524.1, from coordinate 131,008,101 downwards.
GACGATTATGACCATCGTGATGGTGCTGCTGTTGCTGGTGAAGATGATAGTAAGAAAATAGCCACAGCTACCAATGTTTAAAGCTTGCTAGAACCAAGAATTGTGCTCAGTACTTTTTGTCTATCTCACTTAATCGTCTCAAAAACCCTATACATACTACTTTTATCTCCATTCTATAGGTAAGATTAATTATTCTAGCATTTATAATCATAGTTATTGTCACACACTGAACCTTACCTTTATTTAGTTGGATGTTTTCCTACTTTTGTCTCACACTGAAGTATAAACATTTTCCAGTATTGTTCTTCATGCTTGCTGTCTCAACTGAACTTCAATATTATTCTCGTGGTCAACCTCATGATACCCTCACACTAAACTGTTTTCTATTCCAGTGTTCACATTCCTGTTGCTTGTCTCCCACTAAAAAAAAAAAAAAAAAAAAAAAAAAAAAAAACAGACATATTCCAGTGTCCCATGGTGGTTTTCTCACACAGAAGGAAAATCTTATTCCAGTGGTCATCTCCATTCACATTGTCATAAATTGAAACTCTACCTAATCCTAGTGGTAATTTTCATGCTTATTTCCTCACTGTGAAACATAACCCTATTAAAGTGGTCATCTTCATTCTTGTTCTCTCACAGAGAATGAGAAATGTATTCCAGTAGTCATTATCATGCTTATCTCACACCGAACCTGAACATTATTTAAGCAATCATTTTCAGGGTAATTTTCACACACTGAAACAACCTTATCCCATGATTCCACTTCATGGCTGATGTCTCAAAGGGAACCTTAGCATTATTCCTGCAATCATCTTTATGGATTTTGTCTCACACTGAACCATAAACTTATTCCAGCAGTCACCTTCATTTTCATTATAGTTTCATTGAACTATAGCTTTATTCCATCCATCATTTTTGTACTCCTTTTCTCATACTGAAACTTTGCCTTATTCCAGAGGTCATCTTCATGCCTCCTTTCTCAAAACAAATGCTATCCTTATTCCAGCGGTCACCTTCATGCTTATTGTGTCATACAGAATACTACCCTTATTTTAGTAGTAACCTTCATCCGTATCGTTCATGTCTTACCTTTATCCTTATCACAGCTGTCATCTTCTTGCTGGCAGTCTCACACTGAACTGTAACATTATTCCAATAGTATCCTTATAGCTCTCTGGTGCACATTGAACCTTAACATATTCCAGCTGCTATCCTCGTGGTTTTTGTCTCACACAGGACCTTAACCTTTACCAGAATTCATCATAATTCTTGTTGAACATTTACCCTTAGCTTATCCCAGAATCATCCTTATACTTTTTGCCTCATACTTTGAACATTGACATCATCACACATGACCTTAACTTTTCCAGTGATCATCTTCGTGTTTCACCTTTATTCTGATGTTCACTTTCATGCCTATTTACGGTAGCCATTTTCATCTTCATGCTTGTGGTCTTTTAATGACTTCAACTTTGGTATTACTCTGTCACTACACTGCTATAAAGAAATACCTGAGACTGGGTAATTTATAAAGAAAAGAGGTTGAATTGGCTCACAGTTCTGCAGGCTGTATAGGAAGCATGATGCTGGCATCTGCTTGGCTTCTCCTTCTGAGGAGGCCTCAGGAAGCTTATAATCCTAGTGGAAGGTAAAGGGGAAGAAGGCACATCTTACATGGCTGGAGCAGAAGCAAGAGAGAGCAAGGGAGATGCTATACATTTTCAAACAACCGTATCTCATGATAACTCCTTCACTATACAGTACCAAGGTGCAATATTGCTAACCTATTCATGAGAACTCTACCCCCATGACCCAGTTACCTCACATCAGGTCCCACCTCCAGCATTGGGGATTACATCTCAACATGAGGTTTGTGCGGGGACACAGATTCAAACCATACCAACCTTATAATAGTGGTCATCTTCATCCTTGTGGCTCATAAGAAATCTTTTCCTTATTCCTGTGGTCATCATTGTCTCCCACTGAAGCATAACCTTATTACAGTAATTATCTTCGTGCTTGTCACGTATTGAGCCTTACAAGTTTCAGCAGTTATCTCCTTTCTAGTCTCACAAGGAACCTTAAAATTATTACAGCACTCATCATGCTTCTCACGTTACACCAAACTTTTACCTTATTCCGGCATTCGTCATCATGTTTTCCATTTCACGTGGACCTGGAACCATGTTCCAGCATAGGAACCACATTCATTTTTGTGTTGTCTTTGTTAAGGATATTGAACCTTAACAGTTTCCAGTTGTCTTCATCATGCTAGCTGTCCCACAATGAAACTTCATCTCGTTCCAGTGGTAACCTTCATTCTTATCTCACACTGCAGTATAATCGTTTGCAGTAGTCATGCCCATTCCTGTTTCTCATGCTGAATAGTTATTCCAGCAGTCATCATCATTATTGGTGTCACATGCTGAGTCTTAAACTAATTCTAGAGGTTGTACATTTACTTGGTGTCTAACACTGGACATTAGCCTTCATCCAGTAGTCATCATCATGCTCATTGTCCTACACTAAGCCTTAATTTATTCCTGTGTCATCTTCATGTTCTTTGCCACACTAAACAAATTAACCTTATTTAAGCAGTTATCTTCTTGCTTGCTGTGTCACAGTAAAGCACAACCATTTTTGGCTTTTACTTTCCTGCTTGATTTTCCACAGTGACATTTAACTTCATTAAAGCAGTCATGCTAATGTTCTATTTACTTTTGAACACAATTTTAACCATATTCCAGCAATTATCTTTATGCAGGTCCCTCACATTGATCTTAAAGTGATCACAGCCCTCACTTTTTGTTTATTTGTTCGTTTTTAGAGATGGGGTCTCACTCTGTCACCAAGGCTGGAGTGTGGTGACACAATCATGGCTCACTGCAGCCCCAAACTCCTGGGCACAAGCAATCCTCCTGCCTTATCCTCCTGAGTAGCAGGGACCATAGGCACATGCCACCTGTGGCATACCTGGCTAATTTTATTTTTTATTTTTATTTTTAGAAATGGGATCTCACTATGTTGACCAGGCTGGTCTCAAACTTCTGGCCTCAAGCAATCCTCCCACCTCATTCCCCCAAAACACTGGGATTACAGGCATGAGCCACCACACCTGGCCTCAGCAGTCACATTCATACTTGTTCTCACACTTCCCAGCAATCATCTTCATTCTTGTTGCATCATGCTGAATCTTAACTTTGTTACTACGGCCATCATTGTGCTTGATGTCACATACTGAAGCATAAGCTTATGTGAGTCGTCATCTTCATGCTTCTTGTCTCACCTGAATGTTGCCTCATTCTAACAGGTGTCTTCTTGGTAGCTGTGTTACACTAAACATTAACCTATTCCATAAGTTGTTGAAATACTCTAAATCTTCACCTTATTCCAGTGGCCACATTAAGGTGTTGGGTCCCATTGAACTTTAACCTTATTCCAACAATGATCTTATTTTTTTGCCTCAGTGAGCCTTAACTTTATTCTAGCAGTCATCTTTATGGTGATTGTCACTGAAACTCAAACTTCTTCCAGTGCTGTACTTCATGCTTCTTACAGCAACTTGTGTATTAAGTTGATGCCAGTGGCCAATTGAATACAAGATACCATACTGGGAACAATATGTTATTCAACTGGTCATCTTCCTGCATTTTGTGCCATTATGAATCTCTCTTTTTTTTTGAGATGCAGTCTCACTCTGTCACCCAGGCTGGAGTGCAGTGGTATGATCTCGGCTCTCTGCAACCTCCGCCTCCTGGGTTCAAGTGATTCTCCTGTCTCAGCCTTCCAAGTAGTTGGGATTACAGGTGTTCACCACCATGCCTGGCTAATTTTTGTATTTTTAGTAGAAATGGGGTTTCACTATGTTGCCCAGTGGTCTCAAACTCCTGACCTCAGATGATCTGCCTGCCTTTGCCTGCCAAAGTTTTGGGACTGCAGGCATGAGTCACCACACCTGTCTTAATTAGTCTTAACCTCATTCCGGCAACCATCATCATGCTTGCTCTTCTAGAAGGAACTTGAATGTTATTCCTGTGGTCATTATCATGGGGATTGTCTCACACATAACCTTAACCTTATTCAAGAAATCCTGTTCCTGACAATGTTTGACACTTGACCTTAACCTTGTATCAGGGGTCACCTTCAGGTTTGTTGACTCACATTGAACATTAGTCTAATAGCAGCAGTCAGCTTCACGCTTGGTATCTCACACTAAACCTTATCTGTACTCCAGCGGCTTTCTTCATAATTGTAGGCTCACACTGAACTTAGTCTTATCCCGGTAGTCATCTTCATGCTTGTTTCATCACAGTGAAGTATAACCTCATTCCAGTGATCACTTTCATGTTATTAGTCTTATGCTGACAAACCTTCCTCCTAACCTTCCTGCAGCAGTCCTGCTCATGCTTGTTGTCTCACACTGAAGCTTAACCATTTTGGTAAGACATCTACTTGCTGATTATCACCCACTAAACCTTAACCTTATTCCAGCAGACATCTTCATACTAGTTGCCACACTTTGAACCCTCATCATATTCTAATAGTCACGTTCAGGTTTGTTGTCCATTCTGAACATTTATTTCAGCAGTAATCAGCATGTTTGTTTTCTCATACTGAATGCAGGGTTTTTTAAGAGTCTTACTCTGTTGCCCAGGCTGGAGTGCAGCAGCATGATCTCAGCTCACTGCAACCTCCACCTTTCAGGTTCAAGCAATTCTCCTGCCTCAGCCTCCTGAGTAGCTGGGATTACTGGTATGCACCACCACACCTTGCTAATTTTTGCATTTTTAGTAGAGACAGGATTTCAGCATGTTTTCCAGGCTAGGCTCAAACTCTTGGCCTGAAATGATTCACCAGCATTGGCCTCCCAAAGTGCTGGGATTACAGGCATGAACACATTGAATACACATTGAATACAATTTGATTGCAGCACTCATCTCCCAGATCTTGTTACACACTGAAGAATAGCATTCATCTAGTGGTTATGATTGCTATTTCATGCTGAATATTAACCTCATTCTAGCAGTCATCTTCATGCTTACTGTCTCATTCTAATCCTTACTCATAATCTATCAATTATTTTCTTGGTTGTTAAGTCACACTGAACTTTTTCCCATTCCTGCACTTAACTTCTCGTTTGTTATCACACTCTAAACCTTTATCTTATTCTAGCAATCATGTTCATGGTGGCTGTGTCATACTGAACTTAAAATTTATTCATCTAGTGATCTTTTTTGTTGTTAATTAACAACAAAATTTTGACTTTTGTTGTTATTTAAACTTAGTTTAATTTAACCAAACTGTTAAGTTAAACTAAGTTTGGCTTGAGGATGTCTCCATATTTTAAGTCTGTAAAGAAACTGAAACCTTTATTTACGAGCATATATTTTTTGGTAACAACTAGCCGAGTCTCAGAAAATGACAGCACTCAAGTTTCAGCCAATCGCAGGCTGCCAATTGATATGACCATGCCCAAATAAGGCAAATGCCGAGCTGTAACCAATCAAGCTATTTCTGTCCCCTCACTTCCCTGTTTGTTTATTTTTTTCCTTCTTTCTCACTTCCATTTTCTGTCCATAAGTACTGCCTGTCCACTTTACAAAGCAGAACTCTCTGAATCTCTTCAGGTTCTGAGGGCTGCTCAATTGCAAATCATTCTTTGCTCAGTTAAACTCTTTAATTTGTCTAATGTTTTTCTTTCGTTCGTTCCTTTTTTCTTTTTCCTTTTTTTTTTTTTTTTTTTTTTGAGACAGAGTCTCTCTGTGTTACTCAGGCCAAGCTAGTCTTGAATTCCTGGGCTAAAGCTGTCCTCCTACCTAAACATTCTGAGTAGCTGGGACTATAACTTGTACCACTGTGCCCAGCTAGTCTTTCTTTTGAACAAAACCTAACCTTACTTCAACAGTCATCTTCAGAATTTTTTCACACTGAGCACAGCCTTATTCCAGGGGCCGTCTTCATGCTTAATGTCTCACATGGAACCTTCATCTTTTACTGTAGTTATGATTATGCTTGGTATTTCACACTGAACCATAACTTTTCCCAGTGAAATTTCCTGCTTTTGACTCACATTCAACCCTATACATACACAAGTGGGTATCTTTATGCTTGTGTTCTCAATCTCAATCTTTTTCCACCCAGCTTTATTGAGGTATAACTGACAAATAAAAATTATATCTATTTAATGTGCACAATGTGATTTTTAATATACATTGTGAAATTATTGCCACCATCAAGCTAATTGACATATCTATAACCTCACATAATTACCATATTTTTGTGTGATGAGAACATTTAAAATCTACTCTCTTAGCAAATGTCAAGTGTACAATCAACGTAATTAATTATAGTCATCATGCTGTACATTAGGCTTCCAGAACTTATTCATCCTCTATAACTGAAACTTTAACCTTTAAACAACATCTTTGTCTTTGGCTTTGAGGAAATGTTGTAGCTGGTTTCATCTTCTATCCAGACCACTCAAGCTTTCTCCATAGCAGCAACAAGGCTGTTTTGCATTCCTATCTGTGTGTTCACTGGAGTAGCACTTTTGATTTTCTTTGAGAACTTTCCCCTTACATTCAAAACTTGGCAATTTGGCACAAGAGATCTAGCTTTTGGCCTATCTTTGCTTTTGACATGGCTTCCTCAGTATGCGTAATCATTTCTAGCTTTTGATTTAAAATGAGAGACATGTGGCTCTTCCTTTCACTTGAACACTTAGAGGACATGAGATTTGGGAAGGCCCAGGGGTGAAATAATATGGTATGACTCTGTGTCCCCACCCAAACCTCATTTCAAATTGTAATCCCCATGTGTCAAGGAAGGGACCCAGTGAGAAGCGATTGGATCATGGGGGCAGTTTCCCCCATGCTGTTCTCATGGTAATGAGGGAGTTCTTAGGAGATCTGGTTGTTTGATAAGTGTCTGGCACTTCCCTCTGTGCTCTCTCTCCTGCTGCCTTGTGAAGAAGGTACTTGCTTCTCCTATCTCTTCCACCACGATTGTAAGTTTCCTGAGGCCTCCCCAGTCATGTGGAACTGTGAGTCAATTAAACCTCTTTTGTTTGTAAATTACCCAGTCTCATGTAGTATTTTCATAGCAAGGTGAGAACAGACTAATATACACTCCCAAACAGTTATAGTAATAACATTAAAGATTACTTATCACAGATCACCATAACAGATATAGTAATAATGAAACAATTTGAAATACTGTGAGAATTACCAAAATGTGACAAAAAGACAGAAAGTGAGCACATGCTTTTGGAAAAATGGAACCAAAAGGTTTTCTAAATGCAGGATTGTCACAAATCTGCAATTTGTAAAAAACACAGTATCTGTAAAACACAATAAAGTGAAGCACAATACAACAAAATCCCTGTATGCCTATCTCACATTTTCTTCATCCATTTATCAGTCTATGGACACTAAGATTGATTTCATATCTTAGCTATTGTGAAAAGTGCTGCAATGAACCCGGTTGTGCAAATATCTCCCTGGGATACTGATTTTATTTAAATATATACCCAGAATTGGTATTGATGGGTGAGATGGCAGTTCTATTTTTAGTTTTTTGAGAAACCTCAATGCTGTTTTCTAAAATGACTGTACCAATTCACATCCCCACTTAGAGTATACAAGTGTTCTTTTTTCTCCACATCTTCACCAACACTTATCTTTTGTTTGATAACAGCCATTCTAACAGGTGTGACATGATATCTCATTGTAGTTTTAGTTTGCATTTTCCTGATGATTAGTGATGTTGAGCATATAACTGTTAGCCATTTATAGGTCTGTTTTCTAAATGCTTTAGTGTCTGTTTCCCAGTTGTTCATCTTGCCAGATGTTATATCTGTTTTAAAGATATTACCACTCTGCACTATTACAAACCACTCTAAAGTTCAACAGTGTAAAACAATAGCCACATTATTATGCTTTCAAATTATGTGGGTTAGGAATTTGGACAGGGCACAGGGGGATGCCTCTTCTCTATCCAAGATATGTAGGGCCTCAGCTGAGATGACTCAAATGTTATGGGGTTGCAACTGCTGGGGCTGAAGGATTCTATTTCTAAGACAAAATGAGATGGCTCAGATGGCTGAAGGACAAGCTCAGTTCAGAATAACCACCAGACAGCCTACAGGTGCCTCTCCATATTGATCAGACTTCTTACATAGGCTCCAAGAGGTAGTGCTCCTACTGAACAAGATGGAAGCAACAAAGTCTTTTATGACCCCACCTCGGAAGTAACAGAGTATCACTTTTGCTGTATCCCTTTAGTAGCAGTCTCAAGCCTGCCCAGATTCAAGGCCAGGGGACACAGACCCCATTTTTGATGGAAAGATGGAAAAATAATTTGAGGGCATGCTTTAAAATTGCCAAAACAGGCAAAGAAATCAAGACTTGGAGACTTTGTCAAGGTAATTTGGTTGGTAAACATAGAACTTCTCAGTGTTAATTATACTATTGGAGCTAAGAATTGTACACTTCTGCCTGTGATCCTAGGACTTTGGGAAGCTGTGGCAAGCAGATTACTTGAGCCCAAGAGTTCGAGACCAGCCTGGCCAACATGGCAAAACCCCATCCTACCAAAAATACAAAAATTAGCTGGGCATGGTGGCAGGCACCTGTAATCCCAGTTACTTGGAAGGCTGAGGCAGGGAGAATTCCTTGAACCCAGGAGTGGGGGTTGCAGTAAGCTGATACCATGCCACTGCACTTCATCCTGGGCGACAGAGCAAGACTTTGTGTCAAAAAAATGTATATTTCTTTTTGTCTTTCCTTGGTGTGTGTGTGTGGAGTGTGTGTCTGTTACAGCAGCATTTAAGTAACATCTTAGGAAAAGGGACTCCAGTCTTCCCAAGATGAACTGTCCTTTTCAGGAGAAAAGGCAGTACAAGTGTTTCCTTCTACTCCAGGCTAAGATGAAGGGCCTCCAGTTCGTCACTGCTCATCCTCTACTTTCGCACTGTCATAGGAAAGTAACCTAGCTGAGGAGAGATGGCTGAAGAATTACTGCAGACTACACTTCAAAGTACAGGTACATGGATCTCTCCTAGGGCCAACCGGTAAGGTCTGATTTTCAGGAAAGGCCTTAAATTTTAGAGTTTTGAAGTCATCTTCAGTAATTAATACATTCATATTCTTGTATTAGGTGATAAATATGTCTATTAAAAGTATTTAAAATATATCAATATTTTAATAATTTATACTATCTTAGAATCCTTAGGAAATATAAACTTATGTTTTGCTAGAACTCTGAGAAGTCCTTTCTGACAATGCATAAAAAGCTGGCTAGAGGCTAACTTATATATCACTCCAGGAGAAAGAGATTTACCACCACTTCCAATCCCAGTGGTTAAAGTCTCAGGGATTGGGAACCGAGTAAATTGATTATCACTGCTAAGGAGAGGTTAAAAGATGAGCTTTCTTACCAACCCGTTTCACATCTGTTACAGTGGACAAAGAAGCAGGGTGCTGGGCCCAGACTTAAGGGTAAGCTTTGGTTATTTATGAGAATATTTAGCTCATATCAGTATGCTAAAAATGAGAGTTATAGGAATAAATATAACCCAGTTTTCTGGAGGTGCCCCAGACTGTTTCTCTTGGGATTCTATGGAGAGTACAGGTGCACTTCCCCACCATGAGGCAGGGGAAGTGTAATGACTCTCTTCCCCTACCTCATGGTGAGCCTTGGGGACTGATTCCCCTGTGTATTCCCTATTTCCCTGGATTTTAGCCTAGACAACATCCTCGGTACACTATTAAACAATCCCTGCGAATTCAGGAGGGTCACAGTTGGAAAAACCTCAAAGTGCCCTGTGCAGGTTCTCTCTGCTTTCAGAATGACAAAAACTATGGGATCCTGAAGGAGAGCATTCTTCAGCCTGGTTTGAAGAGTCTAGGCCTCCCCTAGTCCTTTAGCCTGTTGTTTCTACTGCCTGTCTCAATGCCGAGGCAGCTACTAAAAATTGCTATATAACATCCACGGAAGAACAGACCAAAGGTGGTGGAAAAAGCTCTTACCAAGGGAAGGGGTAGTACAAAGGTACAGCGAGGCAGACTGGGAAGCAATTCAATCTTGATGTCACTGACCCTTCATAAACAGCAAGAATATGCCTAAAGACATTAAGGTAATTGAGGGGTTCAAGACTGTATTCTAAATTTGCACCCAGTAAATAGAGTGCTTATTTTCTAAGGTTTTAGGATACTTAACAAGTTTTATCAAATGTAGGTCTTAAAAAAAACTTAGAGGAGCTTTAAAAGCAGAAATAGAATGAAACTTGTTCTCTAATCACAATGTAGCAAAACCAAAATTAAGAGGAAAATGGCAACATTGTACATCTCTTAAGTCAAAGAGGAATTATAATGAAAACAACAAATAATTTTGAAATATAAATAAGAACACTGCATATAAAAGCTATGACATATGTCCAAAGCCATACAGAGAAGAAAATCTATAGCTTTAAATTCTTTTATCATTAAACTAGAAAGAATGAAAATATAATATGAGGGATATTTATTGAAAGCTTACAGTGTATAGGGGCAGACCAAAATATATTTCATTTAATCTTCATAGCACATTTGAGGTAGGTACTGTATTTTCCCCTTTATAATAGCTAGGAGGTAGGTACTTTATTTTGCCCTTATCTTTTTGAAATGCTCAGAAGTACAAATTAGACATAGAAGTATAATTATCCATGCAATGCTCTAAATACGTTATCTGTTTCTAAGAACTTTTTCACATGTTTCTTGATTCAATGCCACAATATTTTTTAATTCTTTTATATAGGGCACTGTAACAAAGAGAAGAATACTAGACATTCTCTACCTCGTAAAAATCTAGTCAAGTATATTTGATATAAATAAGAGGGAGGATGCAATTCATATTACGATTGCAACTAACACTACTTGCCCAAAATAGACTGTATTAAATGCTAAAAATGATGCATAATCACAGTGCCATGATTGCAGAGAGAAAAGTGATTCCAACTTGGGATGAGGACAGGAGTCAACTGCCATGCTTGTTGCCACTGTTCAGGGAAAGAAGCTCTAAGTTGTTCGAATAATTAATTAGTGCAAGTGAAGCAGGAAGAGCATATACATTTCCGCTTTATTAAAATATTGCATAAATACAGAGCAGTTGGGCACATCCATTCTAAGGCACTGTTCTGGTTTGAATGCAATTCCACAAGAGAGAAAAGAGAAGCCATTACATTCTGTATTTTTCATCTCTACATTCAGACTCCTCCATATTACACGTTTATTGCTACTGGGATATCTATTTGAGCCCCAGACTTATAGCAGCATCATACAGGGACCTGGATGACGAGGATTAAAGATACATCCTGGGTCTAGCAATTGGTAGAATTGGCACTTAATTACAAACTCTCTTGCATTGTTCGCCACCTGTTTCCCAACTCTTGTTTAACTAAAAATACTATAAAATCTTTATGAGCATGACCCATGAAATCTATTTCTTTACTAGCTTCCACTAAGCCCAGAACAGCACTGGTTAGGCACATAGTAGATAACCCCCAAAGTACTTATATCACTTTCAAGAACTTCAATGGAATAGAAGAGATATACTTTCCCTAATTGTAGTTTAAGGAAAGGGCAACTGAATATCTTCACAAAGGGAAAATGCTTGAATGTTCTATTTCTTGTATTTTATAACAAGGAACTAGGCTCAATGAATATTTTCATGTTTTAACAGCTTTAACTGACAATGAGAAGTCTTCCCTTGCTTCGGAAATTTGAGCTGTCACCATGATTACATGAGAACACTTATATAAGTAGCAATGTGTGTGTGTGTGTGTGTGTGTGTGTGTGTGTGTGTGTGTGTAATTCTAAGTAAAATTCAAAGAGGTTGAGAATCACTGGGCAACTCATAAATTATCTGAATTAGTGATCCTCACCTTCTTAAAGTGGGGGGTGTGTGTGTGTGTGTGTGTGTGTGTCTAAATATAAGTAAAATTCAAGAATGTTGAGAATCACTAGGCAACTTAAAAATTATCCAAATTAGTGACCCTCACCCACTTAAGGTAGCATGTGTGTATATGTGTCTGTGTTACACATATTCATATATATTTAAAGAAGATTTCATAACACCCTTAAAACAACTGGAGATAACTAGGCTTGGGAGCAACATAACTATACTGATAGCTATAGAAATACCTGTTTAAGGCAGTGTGTTCCAAGATATATTCTCAGAATATTAGTTCTGTGTGTTATTACTGGGTATATGAAAAAGTTTCAGGGTCAAATAAAACATTCAGCCAAAAGAGGTGCTTTTTCTCTTTTTTCTAGAGGACCTCTCAGAGATTCTCATAGGCTGATGTGCACTATCAATCTAAGAAGGCAAAACAGCAGGAAGCAATTCCCACACATATTTGCAGAATATCTAGCAGAACTAAGTATTCTATGACACATACGTAGTGAGACGCTGAATTAAAGAATGGGTAAAATTTTTTAAAGTATTGAAAGACACATGATTGTACCGAAGGAGAGTGAAATACCAAAGGAGAGCAAAAAACACTGGTTCTTCAGTCAGTCTAAATTAACTTAGATTCTGCTTGTACAATTTCAATTGCCAAATGGATTGTTCCAGACATACAGCTTATTCTGTGAATAAAATAAATTACCAAATTAGTAATCTGCACAAACTGCTGACTAAGCAGACTAGCAAACTGCAAAATTCACAAGGTTAAAATCTTAATTTCCTTAAACATACAAAATTTCAGTGGAAATAACCCAGTTCTTACCAGGCAAATGACATCGCCTTCATCCTTGTGTTCCTGACACATTTTTATTGTTTGACAAAATTCATTGTCTCCTTTCTTGCCACATGAGACACATCTAAAGCTTTGAATGAATATAATCATCTTTAATAATGACAGCAGAATAACTATGGTACTGCTATAATCAATGTCTGATAGACATGTTTATCCACTATGTTGACTCTACCTCTAAAAGGATTGTCATAATTTATATGCTTTACGTTTACACCTATAATACAGTTGTCTTGGAACACAAAATTTTTCATTATAATCAAAAAAGAAGAGTTGTGCAGACAGAAGAAATCAAATCTAAGAAAATCACAAAAGTTAGATAAATACTCTAGAATTCGTATACCTTGGAAAATGGGTTTTAAAAATAGCAACAACAACAACAACAACAACAAAAGCTGTTCTATGTTCTTATAAGCTCAAATAAAAGCTTCCAAGACAAACAGTCTGCTGTAGTTTGAGATTTTTTTGGGTTAGTATCAATTTGTGTAGGACCTGTTTCCATTAGCAATTCTTAAAGAAGTCCTCTGAAGTGAGTGACCTGGTGCATAATAAGGCCTGCTCTCTGCCTGAAGCTTTTAGAACAATGAGTACACTTGTATGGCTTCTCCCCTGTGTGGATTCTTAAATGAATAACGAGGCTTGGTCTCTGTCTAAAACTTTTCCCACAATAATTACATTTAAAAGGTCTCTCTTCAGTATGCGTTCTCTGGTGTAAAGTAAGAGCTGTCAGTCGACTAAAACTTTTCCCACAATTATGACATCTATGAGGTTTTTCACCTGTATGAGTTTTCAGATGTCTTTTAAGACTTGATCCATGACAAAAACTTTTCCCACACTCAAGACATTTATATGTTTCTTCTTCAGAATGGGTTCTCTGGTGCCCTATAAGATGTGAGCGCCGAGTGAATCGCTTTTTACATACAGTACATTCATAGGGTCTCTCCCCTGTATGAAGTCGTTGGTGTCTATAGAGGTCTGAACTACGAAGGAATCTTTTCCCACATTCAGGGCATTTATGAGGTTCTTCCCCTGAATGAATTCTCTGATGCCCAGTAAGTTGTGACTTCCGAGCAAAACATTTTCCACACTGAGGACATCGGTGAGGTTTCTCTCCTGGGCTCTTTTTCTTATGGGGTTTAGGATTGAGAGGTTCTTCCAAGTTGGAGTTCTCAGGTGTCTCTCCCAGAGTGGGGTTCTGCTGATCTACCAGTTTTGCTAAATCTGTCTGTAAATCCTCTGGGGGGCTTTCCCATTGATTTTCTAACTGTACATAGTCTTTTTGCAAAATGGGACCCTGAAGAGCATTCCCCTCTAAAGTTACAATAAATGGATACATAGTGTCCATTTTTTTCTGTTTTGAAGCATCTTCTTCATTTTCTATCCCCATCTCAAAACCTGAGAGAAGAAATAAAAACTGCATTTGATATTGTGTTCCAAGGAGAAAAGAAAGTGAAGGAAAATGAAGAGTTATATTAAAGCAGTAGTAGGAACATAAACATTCCTAAATAGAATTCCAAACTCTTTATTTTTATTTAGGTTGAATTTGCATTTTTTTTCTTCCCCTAGTATATCAAAGAACAATTACTTACCTATCTTGGAATCAAGTAATTGTTTCATTTCTTTAGAATCCTGTAATTCCTTCACCCATGGCTCTTCTCTATTCTCCAATGAGAAGTTCACATCAAGCTTTGGTAATGGATATCCTGGCCAGAAGAAAGATGAGAAGCATTATAGTTTGGCTCATCAAAGGTTTTTCCAAAATTTAGGCTGATTTCTTGGACACATGGCCTCTTAGTACTTACTTCTCCATTAACTATTACTTCACCTGAGTGTCTTGCAACAGTCTTTTCTTTAAAAGTTAAAAGCAAAATGAAAATGAGGTCGTGTTCAATTCAAAGCTATTTCTAATCTGTGGAAGGTGAGTGAATAAATTCTGTGCTGAAATCAATGCACTAAATCACTTCAGCATCTATTTTGATACTAGATTTGTTTAGGTTAGAGCTAAAATATAAAGTAAATTTTGTAAAGTTTCGCCACATTAGTACTGGGGAACACTGCTATTGAGTGCCAAACAGAGAGAGAGAGAGAGCTCAAAGTCGGAGTGAAAGTGTTTACTGGAATAATTCCAGTTGAGTCTTTTGAATTTAAATGAAAATTGAACTGGGTTGAAATTATCAAATGCAGTATTTATGTTTGTTTCAGCTGAAGTGGATTCTCTTAAAATTAGCCCAAATGACTATTAGCAAAAGCGGCATTTATGTTTGTTTCAGCTGAAGTCTAGAAGTGGCTTCTCTTAAAATGAGCCCAAATGACTCATACAGGTGAAAATGACTATTAGCCAAAATGACTAACAAATAGTATTTCAAACTGTCAATCTAAGGACAATCAGGTGACGTTTCTAACCACTCACTCTCCCCTTGTCTGACCACCCCTCTCCTCATTTGCAGCTGGTATTGCTTACATCCTCTCTTCTAAGCCCCTTCTTCTCCTCCTTTACCTCTGGTCAAGTGTACTGGTCTTCAATGAAATGTGGGCTGTAAATTACTAATGTGATATCTAAATGTAGGCTGGTGTTTAAATATTAGTATTATTAAAATGATACTAGGAATTTAGTTTGACTAATGTTAATCTGAAGGAAAATTTAAATTCCAGAACATTATATTCGAGACAGAGGAAGTGGACTAAAATACCTTGTGTTACTTTTTCATGAAAAAAAAAATCCTTTTCAAGATTAAGAAACAAAATACGAATTACAAATAAAGTGCTGTTTAAATTCACTATTTTTTTTCATTTCAATTTCAAAGCTAAGAGTGAAATTACAAGGTAATATGAAACAGGTAAAATAAAATTGAAGGTCATAGATCAAAAGAAAGCTGCTATGAAGTATAAGATGGAGTTTCTGTTGAAACTTGGAATAGGAGAGAGTAGCAAAAGCTTAGGGGCAAAATACTGACTTATAACCTAAATGTATGGTAATTTGAATCCACATGACAAAGCAGCATAAGTAAAAATAATTATGTAATTAGAAAAGACAGTATAAATGAAAATTACTGCTTCTTCCCTTTGTTAAAAGATTTAAAATACAACTGTACAAAATATGTACATAGTGTATTACCGGGCATACAACATGTAGAAATGTAATACATTTCCCAGTAACAGCAGAAATGAGGTCTGTAGCAGCAAACTGTATGGGGCTAACGAAATGACTCCAGTTGATAACTCAAATCCACAGGAACAAATGAAGAAAACCAGAAATTACAAATAATGTTAATATAACAAAAGTTATAATGTATATTTATTTTCCCTTCTCCTTTCAACTTCTTAAGAGTCTTAAATTACATAAATTATATAAAGCAATAATTATAACAATGTATTCTTGGGTTTAAAACATTTTTGATGTTACAGATATGATAGTAATATCACAAAAAAAAGGAAAAGCGAATAGAGCTACATAGGAGAAACGTTTCTATATCTCCCTGGCATTAAGTTATTATAACTCTAAAACCAATGATAAGATGTAGATGGTAAATCCTAGAGAAACCACTAAAGAAATAACTTAAAAATAGTAAAATTATTAAAGTAAAATATTGCATGAGAAATATTTACTTAGTGAAAAAGAAAGCAGTAAAAGAGGGATAGCGGAACAAAAACGACCTGAGTCGTGTGGAAAACAAAAAGCAAAACGGCAGATATAAATCCAACCATATCAAAAATAAAATTAAATGTAAATAGATTAAATGATTTCATATAAAAGCAGAGAAGGTCTGACTGGATTGAAAAGAAAAGATCCAACTGTACACTGTGTATAAGAGGTACACTTTAGATTCAAAGATACAAACAGATTGAATGTAAAGGGATGGGAAAAGATATATATATCATACAAGTAGCAACCACAAGACAGCCAGTCAAAATAGACATTAAAACAAACAAAAAGCCTGTTACTAAGATATACAGGATCATTTTATATTGATAAAAATATCAATCCATCAGGAAGATATAACAATCATAATCATGTATGCACCTAATTACTGAGTACTAAAATACATAAAACAAAACCTGGCAGAAATAGTACAAGAACTAGATAATTCAACAACAGTAGTGAGATACTTCAATAACTCCTTGCACTATTAGATAGAAAATCTAGGCAGAAGATCAACAATACAAGATGTAGAAAATAGTATAAACCAACTAAACATAACAGATATTCATAGAACACTCCACCCAACAACGGCATTCTAGACATTCTTCACAAGTGCACATAGAAAGTTCTCTAGGACAGACAAGATGCTACAGCATAACACAAATGCTCTGAAATTTAAAAAGATAGTAATTATAGGGTATATTTTTCTACAAAAATGGAATGAAATTAGAAATAAATAACAAAGAAATTTGGAACTTGTGAAAATTATACAACACACTCCTAAGTTACCAATCAGTCAAAGATGTCAAAAGGGAAATTAGAAATATTTTGGGATAAATGAAAATAAACATACTGCATACAAAATGTAAAGGATATATTTAACACACTGCTTAGAAAAAAATTTATAACTCTGAATTCCTATATTAAAAAGGAAGAAAAACTCAAACTAATTACCTATTCTTCCAATTTAAAGTACTGTGAAAGGAGCAAAGTAAACCACAAACAACCAGAAAGAAGGAAACAACAAAGATTAGAATAGAATTCAATGAAATAGCAAATTGTAAAACAACAGAGGAAGGCATTGAAACCAAGGTTGGTTATTTAAAAACATCAACAAAGTTAATAATCCTTGAGAGACCCGCCAAGAAAAGAGGAGAGAGAATTCAAATAACTACAATTGAAAATGAAAGCGGGGGTATTACTATTAAACTTACAGAAATAAAAAGGCGGGATGGGTACAGTGGCTCACGCCTTTAATCCCAGCACTTCAGGAGGCTGAGGTAAGCAGACTGCTTGAACCTAGGAGTTCAAGATCAGCCTGGACAACATGGCAAAACGTTGTTTCTACAAAAAATAGCCAGGAGTGGTGCTGTATGCCTGTAGTCCCAGCTACCTGGGAGGCTCAGGTGGGAGGATCACCTAAGGTTGAGGTTGCAGTGAACTGTGATCATGCCACTGCACTCTGGCCTGGATGACCGGCCAAAGAGACAAAGAGAGACAGAGAGAGAGAGAGAGAGAGAGAGGATTATAATAAAGGAATATTATGAACAAATGTATGAAAATAAGTCAGATAAATAAAATTAAAATGGACAACTTACTAGAAACATGCAGTAATCAAAGTGACTCAAGAAGAAATAGAAAATCTGAATAGGCCTATAACAATTAAAGAGATTTAATTAGTAATAAACACCCCCCTCCCCACCCACCCACAAAAGGCCAAAGCACAGATGGCCTCACTGGTGAGTTCTGTCAAATATTTAAAAAAGCAAAACCAAGTCTACATAATCTCCTCCTGAAAAACAGAAGAAAATGGAATACTTTCCAAATCACTTTACTGGCATTAGGAAACAAATATATGTTAATGCAATAGAATTGGGAGTCTAGAAATAAGCCTTTACACGTACAGTGAATTGATTTTTGATAAAAGTACCAAGAACATTCAAGAAAGAATAGTCTCCTCAACAAATGGTGCTGGGACAACTGAATATCCACATGCACAAGAATGCCGTTGATCCCCCATATCATATCACATAACAAAAATTCATTCAAAATGCATCAATGACCTAAATGTAAGAGATAAATTCATAACAGTCTTAGAAGGAAGCATAGGTATAAATCTTCATGATCTTGGATTAGGCAATGGTTTCTTAAATATGACACCTAAAGCACAAGTGACAAAAGAAAAAGATAGCAATTCTTCACAAATACTTCCAAAAATAGAAGAGGAGGAAAGGCTTCCTACCTCATTCTATGAGGCAGTTATTACCCTGATAACAAAGCTATATGAAGACAGGACCAGAAAAGGAAACTACACATCAAAATCTCTCATGAATATGGATGTAAAAATCTTCAGCAAAATACTAGCAAACTGAATCCAGCAACATATAGTAAGAATTGTGCATCAAAACCAAGTGGTGTTTATCCCATGAATGAAAAATTGATTTAGCATTCAAAAATTAAGGTAACACCCCATTACAATAGAATGACAAGTAACAAAAAATCACATGATCATCTCAATAAATGGAGAAAAAACATTTGACAAAATCCATCAGTTTCCTGACAAAAATACTCAAATTAGGAATAGAAAGAAACTTTCTCATCCTGATAAAAAGAATCTAGGAAAGACCTTTAGCTAACATCATAAGTAATGGTGAAAGACTAAACAAAGTTCCTCTGAGATCAGGAACAAGACTTGATGCCCACTCTGGTCACTTGTATTTGACATTGTACTGGAGGTTCTAGGCAGAGCAACTCAGACAACAAAAAGAAATGAAAGGTATTTAGGTTGGAATTAAGAAATAAAATTCTCACTTGCTATACTAATTCCCATGAAAACTGACTGTTAAAAAGAGCCTAGCACCTCCCTCCTCTCTTGTCTCCTTTCGCTATACGGCCTGCACATGCCAGCTCCCCTTCGCCTTCTGCCATGCGTGGAAGCTTCCTGAAGCCCTCACCAGAATCAGATGCAGGCACTATGCTTCTTGTATAGCCTGCAGAACTGTGAGTCAAATAGATCTCTTTACTTAACAAACTACCCAGCCTCAGTTATTCCTTTATAGTAACACAAATGGACGGACAGTGCAGTACTTCCATTAGAATAGACATGTAGATCAACAAAGTAGTAATGAGAATCTAGCAATAAAACCATATACCTGTGGTCAGCTGATTTTGACAAGGATTTCAAGGATATTCAATATAAAAAGAATAGCCTTTTCAACAAATAATGCTGAGACACCTGATGTCCACATGAGAAAAAAATATTATTTGGACCTCTACCTCATTAACTTATATAAAAGTTACTGAAAATTAGATCAAACTCTTAGATGTAAGAGCTAAATTATAAAACTGTTAGGTGAAAACACAGGGGAAAATTTTTGTAACCTTGGATTAGGCAATGATTACTTAGATAAGACATCAAAAGCACAAACAACAAAAGAAAAAACAATTACATTTGATTTCATCAAAATGAAAAGTCTTTTGTGCTACAAAGGACACTATCAAGAAAGTGAAATGAGAGAAGATATTGGCAAATCATATGTCTAATAAGGGACTTTTATCTAGCATACACAGTTGACCATTGAACAACATGTGTTTGAACTGCACAAATACACTTACAAGCAGATTTTCTTCCACCTCTGCCACCCCTGAGACAGCAAGATTAACCTCTCCTCTTCCTCCTTAGCCTACTCAATGTGAAGATGATGGGGATGAAGACCTTTATAATGATCCACTTCCACTTAATGAATAGTAAATATATTCTCTTCCTTAATAACGTTTTCCTTTCTCTAGCTTACTTACTGTAAGAATATAGTATATGACACATAACATACAAAATATGTGTTAATTGACCATTGATGTTATTGGTAAGTCAACAGTAGGCTAGTAACATTGTGTGGAAAGTGAGCACTGAGCTAGTTATGGATGGATCAGACATTTATAACTTGGATAACTCTCAACTTATTTTCATTTTTATGTGTCTTCTGTGGTCTCAGTATTTAATAGGCTCTTGAACGTGCCAACATGTTGAAACAGCACTTGGAGGAGTGAGGGGAGTGGATTCTGGCCACAGTTGAGTCAAAGCTTTAATGTGAGGGGTAGAAGAGGTACAGGGAACACTGGGTAAGAACACCTCAAGGGGGAATAAAAGACAGGAGCACCGGGACTACGTGATCCTGCTGCCTTTCTCCACTTGGACTTTCTCCTTCTAGAACTAACCCCTGTGGTGTCTGGGCCAGTGGTTCTCAAACCTTAGTGTGTGTAGCACTCACCTGCAGAGCTTGTTAAACATGCACCCTTGGTGTTCATGCTGTGAATGGTCTGCTTACTACAGTTTGAGAAACACTGTAATATGTAACAGGTTTTTATTTAATGAGGCAGATATTTCCTTTAGACTGTGGTAAGTGGTTGATCTTACAGGATCTAAAGAGACTATATTACTAAAGTATTAAGTTTGAATAAGGCTCTGATGTCATAAAAGCAACCGAGGCCCTTGAGGCCCACAACATCACAATTCCTGTTGATTAAAATTGGGCTGAGAAATGATTCCTTATCCAGAATCCAAACTCCCATAGTTTTCCTGTGTAATATTCTTGATCAAAAGACTCCTTATCAGGGTCATTAGCTTAAAGGATTCCTAATCCCAGGATTCTATCCAAAGTGCTTTGTTACCTACTATTCGCAGAGAGATTTCTTCTTCTTCTTCGAGTGGTTCATTTCCATTAGGTAATTGGTATTTCTAACACAACTCCAACCCTTGAGAGTTCCTGAACTCTCAAAACAGAAACAAAAGAAAGGAGAGAAATCCCTTGCCTTACCTGGGTCTAGAAAGGGCTGACATTCTCCAGCAGCACCATAGTTCAGCTCCTGTGGCCCTGCCTGTGGAATCCATGCCTCTGCTACTGGGGCCTCCTGGGCAGGTCCCATTACCTGGAGTGCAGGTGACTCTAGGTGCATGGTTGGTGGTATGTGTGCTGTTCCCACTGGTGCCAGTTCTTCCAAGAGCATGTCATGCATATCAACCTGGAGGAAATGCCAGAACCATCACTCTCAAGTCTAGACGAGCAGTACCCAGTAGAATTGTATGAGAATCATGCATGTAATTTTAAATTTTCTATTGGCCATATGAATACATTTTTTAAAAAGGCCAATTTTAATAGTACGTATTAATCCAATGCAAACAATCAGCATTTCAACATGTAATTAATATGAACAATTATTAGTGAGATATTTCACCTACTTTTTTCAAACCAAGTCTTCTGCATGTGGTGTGTATTTCATACTTACAGCAGATCTCAATTTGCATTGGCCATATTTCAAGTGCTCAAGAGCTGTACATGACTAGAAGTGACTGTATTCGGCAGCAAATGTCTAGACCACATGAAGATAAAATCTTATATAGTAAACAAAACCAAGGAGACAGAGAAAGGAAGGGTAACCACCAACCCAAATACCCTAGGGAGACAGAAAGCCTTAGAAGACTCCTGTTCAGGAGCCCTGAAGCTAACAGCTCCTGCAGAGAACCCCCATAGACAAGACTGGAGTATTCCCGATGCCCATCTGGAAGCTCCTGCTCCCTTTTCCCAAAGATACTGCCCTCTCTCAGTCATGGCACTTCTGAAAAGACGCTTTGCACAGTTGTTCTGAATGGCAGACAGTGCCACTGCACCCATGGGGAGTTTTGAATATGCTGACAGGTGGTAGTTATCAGAACTTAATGGAACATAATGTACAATGCAGAATTGTTCCAGGTCCCTACCAAGTATGGAATGTCCCACTCAAACATTCATGTGAGTAAAAAGAACGTGTCAAGAACTCCACCCTGTTGGTCAAATAAGTACAATTGTTTGCTTTGTTTTGCATAGTGTCAGCACAAATAAAATTTTCTAGGAATACACTACTGTGAAAAGCAAAGACCACATTGCTTATTGTTCAGATTTACCAAGAGTCGTATGCCACTTTGGAAAATCACATGATGAGCAGCAACACTGTTCGTAGTACTTGAGCTGAATCAGTCTGAATTTCTGGCTGTCCCATTCACAGTGATTCTAAGTATAGATGTAAGCATCTGATAACTTCATGACATTTGGTCAGGCCCAGGCATGTATGTGCACAAATCCCTATCAGTTTATAACAAACTATGTTTCTTTTCCTTTATATTCCTTCTAGACTTGACTCAGGTTTGGCAAACTTTATCCAAATAGTAAATATTTTAGGCTCTGTGGGCCACATTCACTGTCAGTTCTTCTCCTTCTTCCTGTTCTTTTTCCAACGACCTTTTAACAAGGTAAAAACCATTATGTACAGAGTACAGAGAAACAGACTATGGCTAGAACTGGCCTTCAGGCCATGGAGCAATTTATTAATGTTTTGAGTTGATTTATGTGGGTAGATTATGTTGTCTGTGAATTTCATTTGTGCATAGGAAAGTGGACATTATAAATCATTTGTTATAGAAGGGCAATTGAGTCTGATAGAGTTAAAAGCACTGACTCATTTGTTGAATTCAGCAGAAGAGAAAAAGGAAAAGGACTCTGGAGAAATCTTGAATCTGGGGAATGACACAGAGACACATGTGTGGTCTAGTCTCTGCCTCAGCTACTTCCTTAGGACCAATCACAAAGATGCCACATTCTTTTCTTACCTGCTGCTCTGGTATCTCAAGTTCTCTCTGTAAGTCTTCGATGAGTGACACAACTCTTTCTCTATTCTCTGGGCAGTGCTCCCTCACCCAGGTCTCTATCTCTGTGGGCAGGATAGTTAGGAATTGCTCCAACACTAGCAGCTCCAGGATTTGTTCCTTAGAGCGCATCTTTGGCTTCAGCCATTGACAGCAAAGCTCCCAGAGTTTGTTAAATGCTTCATGAGGCCCAGCTGCTTCTCTGTACTGGAACTGCCTGAAGCGCTGACGGAAGACTTCACAGTCAGTATCATACTCTTGAAACACAGAGCCTTGATTCAAGGATGCCTGGATTGCACAACCCAAGGCCACAGCCATCTCCCACTTCCAGCAGTTTACAGTTTATCTGGAGCCTCACTTATCAGATTTCGATTTGTTTCTCTCTGAAGTTGTTGCGGTGGGAGGGAGCCACCTACAGCTGAGGACCGAAAAAAATGAGAAAGGAGAAACAGGAGTGGTCACAAGAGGGCTTACTTACCTTCATTAACTTCTATTTTACCAAAGACCTAAAGTAGTTCATTATATTTCTCTTGGTTTTGAGAATCTGATGAATCATACTCACTTCCTAGAAAAATACACATACATAGAATTCTCCAGCTAGTTTCAAAAGTTTATAAAAATCTCAAAGCTCATCTATGGACCTTGTAGAACTGTGCTTGCTGTCCAATATGGTAGCCAACAGCCCCATATGACACTTTAAGTTTAGTCAAAAACTTAGTTTCTCAGTAATATTAGCTAAATTTCAAATGCTTAATAGACATCACTGCAAAAGGTCTATTGGATAGTTCTGCTTTAGAATTCCATGGTCCCAGGCTAAGGACCCTGAATTTATTAATAAATGAACCCTTATAAATTTGTTGGCATTTAATCCCATCCCAATTTAATTCCAACAGTCATGTGTTTCCCAATATATGTAGATCTCAATAGAATTGGAGGAGGAATACTAATACTTCCAACAAATCTTTGCAAGTCCATCTAGCTTTAAGTACTCCCTAAAAGCCTTCAATCAAAGTGAACTTAGGTGAGCCATAGTTTGCAAAGGCAGCAAATTGTCCATCTCTCATTCTTGTCCTCATGGAGACTGTGTAATTCCCCCAGCAACCCCATGCCATTCCTTCCCCACTCCCCTCCGCCATAGCATTCCAGGAGGATCTCCTACGTGAGAAATACACTGCAATAGGGAGGCCATTAGGAATTTGCTATGCATTCCTAACAAAAGGATATTTATTAAGTTCATGTTATGTGCCAGTTACTGTTCTAAGCATTCTACATAGGCTAGTCAATTAACCCTCACCCAAGCTTAGGAGCTAGGTACTAGTATTATCCCCTGGATACAGATGAGGGAATTGAGGTTTGAGGCTTAGGGAGATTGAGCAACTTGTCTAAGGTCATATGGAAAATGCCAGAGGGAACTGGTGATTAGGTCAAAATCTACATTCTCCAGCAATCAAAAGGTCTAAAAACATCAAAATGTTCTTAGTGTAGTCTTTGAAGTCACAGAGGCAGTCACATACATGTTTCTACAGGTCTCAAGATCTTTATCTGCCCATGTGCCATGAGTCCTCTCTCTCTGCATTTGCTGAGACAGCTGCTGTAGTTGCCCTCTTCTCTAGAGGCGATTCAAGGGGAAAAAAATACTCATGACTCTCTTCCTACCCAGTCAACCCAAATCAGCACTCTGTCCTCTTATCCCCCTTTACCATGATGGTAGGCTGACTTTAGCAGATCGATTTAGTTATGATAACCTGCTAGCTGTGTGACCCTGACATCCAGTGCCTCTGTAACATGAAGATAATCATAGCATCTACTTCGTAAAATGTTCAGCATGGATCCAATTGCATGAAAAGTGATTAGCAGCGTGCCTGGCACAGAGGAAGCACTCAATTAAAATTTATTGCTTGTCAGGAGTCATTTCTAGGGAGCCTCTATTTCCCAGAGTTTAGGCACCTAACCGTTGCTGGAGGGCATCCAGGAACTGTGCTGTTTTTGGATCTGGACCCACCCGTTAATCCGCTCCAGCCTCACAGCTGGCCAGCCCTTCCCTGACTGACCCAAAACCTTCCACCACGTCTACCAGGGAACTGACCCTTCGGGTTTCCTTTGATGGACCCTTACCAGAGAAACGTTCATTTCACTATGGCAGCAGTGATTTCTCTCCAAACCTTCTCATAGAGAATCCACCCTCATAGGGCCTATAAGGAAAGCGATGTGTGTGAAGAGAGCAGTTGAGGAACGGCAAGAGTGACACGTCCCTCAAAAGTCTAAAAGCTGGTACAAATCGGATGCTAGCGTCTCAGACACGGCCTCTGTTTGGTCTTGGGCGACGAAGTCCAGTCACCTGGAGGGGAGCTCCCAGCCCGGGAGGACTCTCGGGAAGGCCCGGTCCGGTCGCAGGGAGTGGCGGTGGGGACCCTGGCCGGATAGGGGCCCGCTGCCCACCAGTCTTCCCGACTCCCGCCGCCCGGGACACAGCTGGAATCACCCAGTTGGGATGGCACCGGCCAGGGAAAGTTGCCCCGCTACCCGCGCCCGCACCCGTACCCCAGGGAACGGCCACGCCCTCTGGCCGCTCCGGGACTCACCGCCTCAGCGCCCACGGTTCTCCCAAGCTCACCGGCAACTGCCCAGGGCGCAGGCGCGGGGCTGCACTGAGGACTACGTCTCCCGGCAAGCCACACGTCGCCCGCCGCGCTGTGCGCCTACAGGGATGCTGACGTGGGAGGGGCTGGGACTTTTCCTGGCTTCCAATCAGCCTCAAGCTGTTTTGGAAAGGCTCCCGTTTCCTGTTTAAGCGCTTCTTAGTCCCAGGGTGTTGGGTGGGGCGAACCCCGGGTCGTGATCCAAGTGAGCCCTTCTCCTCCTTCAGCCTTGGAGTAACTGGAGCGGGTGGGGACCACCTTTAAATCTGTTATGGCCGGGTCAGTGATTCTTAAACCTGGCTGTGTGGGGAGAATTTGTAGGGAGAGCTTGTTAAAAAGTCATATTTCTGGGCTCCACCCTCTACCCTGACGCATTGAATCTCACAGGAACCCAGGGATTCGCATTTTAATAAACCATCCTGGAGAGTTTGACTCCGGTCGTCTGCCTGCAGTTCACAGTGGCTTTGGATTTGCTTTTTAGTTACCCAACCTTTAAGACCTGAGAGTCGATCAGGCGACCCCGCCCATTCCCCTCTGCCTTCAAAAGCCACCGAGATTTCTGGGGTCTTAAGGTTTGCCGGCGGGCCCCGCCTCTTGTCTTCCAACTGGTCCCTCACTGGTCCCGTTCTGTAGGCAAATTTTCTTTTCTGGTTGGTCAGTTGCGAGTTGCGGCGAGACCTGATCCAATGGTCCCCTAAAGCGGTGGTGTCTCTCAGGAAACGCAGCCCTAACGTTGATCCTAAGCTGACAAATTGGTCTGTGGACGCCAAACTTACAGTGTTAGGGCTTTCTGCGTGTGGACCGGGGGCTTAGTCCTGCGTGGGTCCAAGACAGAGGAGAAAGCTGCCTGCTCTTGTGCCTCCCGGAGGCCCTGGTGGAAGCGAGACGGGGGCAGCAGCTAGAATGTCCCAAGCCCAGTGAGGCCAAGCCACTGGAGACAGCTCCGCCAGGTCCAAAGTTGGGCTCACCGGCTGGAACTTGAAACCCGGGCACACCGGACTCCTGCTGAAGCCATCATTCCTCCCTCCTGGTCCCCGGCCCCTTCGCAGGCGGTCACATCTGGTTTCCGGGCCAAGGTGGTCTGGGAGCCTGATGGTGGTGTCTGCCCTGGGCTCCCACGAGCTGAAAGGGTTCCCCTTCTATGAGAGGAAAACTATGGAAGTTCCTACACCTGGAGCCCGGAACTCCTGCTGCTCCCGCCCAACTCAGGGTCTAGCCTGGAGGCCTCCCAACTGTGCTTCTGAGGGTTCTGCTTCCAAGAGGCTGCTGGTGCCCGGGACACCCGCAGGTGGCTCTTACAGTTTTGCCATGGGTGACTTCGGCCTGAGATGCGCACCATGGAGCAGATTCTGCAGTTGCTGGTGCTGGAGCAGTTCCTGACTATCCTGTCTCAGGATGTCCACAGAGGGGTGCAGAAGCTGCAACCTGCGAGCTGTGAAAAACCTATGATTCTTTTAAATTATATGTATGACTTTTAAAAGAGAGAGCTTGTGAAACTGAGGGAATAGGTGAGTGAGAGAGAGGTTTTATCTGCAATCTTCCTCAAGGAGGCCCAGCCTCCCCTTTATTCACAGGGTTCTGGGTCTGGTGGGTCCAGAGGACTGAGACATCTGGCTGTCTTAGTTCCTCATTCAGATTTTCTTGATTGCCCTGAGTAGACCTTACGCGGGCCAGTGATGTTTTTTTTTTTTTTTTGTAGTCTTCTCTGGAACGTTCTGCATCCTCCAGATTTCTCCCCCAGCAGGGAAGAGTGTGCTATTGCTTTTGGTTTCCACAGGGAGGCAGTGTTGCTGTCATAGGGTCAGCTCTAGAGGTAGATCAAAGGGGGCTTTCAACTTCTAGTTGTGTAACTTTGGGCAAGTGACTCTTGCTTGCTGGGCTTTACTTTCTGCACTGGTCAAATGCAGGAAGGGTGATAGACCCTTCTGGGGTTGTTTGGAGGATTAAAGGGAGAGCAGTATGTCCGTGGTAATCGCACTGCTGGCACACAGCTAGTGCTTGAAACTATAGAGCTGCTATTAGGTTAGGGGCAGCAGTCTGGTCTTCTCTGCAGAGATGGGTCTTACTTAATCGTGAACTTAGACAGTTTCGTACTGAGGCTTTGGGGTAACTGCCCCCAGGGCCACCCAAGTAAGCTTGTCTCATTGAGAGGAACAGGAGCATCTGGAGAAGGTGGGAGAGGGACACAAGACCTATGGGGGACATGTGTGTACTGAAATGGGCCTTCTCCCCACACCCTCCACACAAGCACATACACATACACACATTCACTCAGGGTCATGACATCATAAAAACCTTGAATTTAAACCATCACCTTCTCTTGTTGGATCCAAAGGAACAGACTGTGGTTTTCTGTTTGTTCACCTGTCATGATTCTTCTTTTCTATTGAGCCCTGTTGTGATGATAAGTGATGGCAGGTTGGTTCCTACATCACACAACATAGACCGAGCACAGAAGTGTTTTCAGAAGAGCCTGTTCCTTACAAAACAGCATGAAAGTCATTAAGCCAGTGGATACTTAGAGGAGCCTTGGAGTATAGAATAGTTGCTAATTCTTGTTCACTAGGTCCAATGAGCATGTCATCAGTGTAATAAACTAGTGTGTTTCTCGTGGAAGAGAAAGGTGATCAAGATCCCTGTAAACTAAAACTATGATGTAGGGCTGGAAAATTGATATACAACACATCTGAGGTAGGATGGTGTGAGTAGATTCCTGGTCTTGCCAGCTGAAAGCAAATTGATTCTGGTGGTCTTTACTAACAGTTATTGAGGGGAAAAAAAGCAGTTTCAAGGTCAAGAGCTGCATACTAGGTTCCAGGGGATGTGTTAATTTGCTCAAGCAATGAAACCACATCTGGAACAGCGGCTGCAATTGGAGTCATCACCTGGCTTAGTTTATAGTGACCCACTACCATCTTCCAAGATGCATCTGGCTTCAGCGTAGGCCAAACACATGAAGTCAATGGGGATGTCTGCATATTTGAAGTCACTCATGGTATTACTAATCTCTTACAATCTCTCCAGGAATGTGGTATTGCTCTTGGTTTGCTGTTTCCCTGGGTAAAGATAGTTCTAGTGTCTTCCACTTGGGTGTTCCTACCACATTAGTCCCTACTCCACAAATCAGGGAAATAGTATGAGGATTCTGTCAGTTGCTGAATATTTTTCTTCCCATTATGCATTCTGGAACTGGGGAAATAACCATAGGTGTAGGGCTGAAGGACCACAGGGTCATGGGGTGAGCCTTATGCTGTGCTGAGGTGCAGAATCCGAAAAATAAAGAGACAGGACACAGAAGTACAAGGAAAACGCAGCTGGGCTCGAGGGGCCACGCCACCTATAAGTGGAGTCAGGCGAGACCCCGAATGTCCAGAAGCGTGAGTATTTATTGTGTATAGGTTAGGGGGCAGGGCAATGAGTGAAATCACCTTTAAGGATAGTGATAGGGTCGTGAGCAATAAAACAAGGGGTCCACCCCCATTAGCTCACCTAGGCTAGGAGGTAGAGAGTGCGCAGCAAGGGGCCTGTTCCCATCAAGGCAAGGGCCGTGTGCAGTAAGGGGTCCACCCCCATTAGGTCACTGAGAGTTAAAGGTGAGCCGTGTGCAGTGAAGAGGGTGCAGTGTACAATACTTCTATCTATGGGCAAACTACTTCTAAGAAGATTTGTGGGGGGGATGCTTTAAGTCACACAGAAGTGACAGAGCTGTCAGGGTTACCGCCACCTGCTGGCAGCTTCCAATGAGTTCTATGGGCAGATGATTTTCGAGCAGCACAGTAACAAGAGCTGATAAAGTTCACAGTCACCAAGGTGGATTGCCGTTCTGAGGGCAGCCTTCCACAAGAACTGGACAAGGTCCTACAACTCCTTTATCAGGAGGAGTGGCTCTCGCCCCAAGCCTGCCATACAGCAGGTATCTTTACGATACTGAACGCTGCCGCCTGGGCCATGGATTCTTGTCCTGGTATAACTGTTTTTCCTTTAAATCATGCTCTGTACCATATCTGTTCTAGACATTCCTCTGACTATGAACTGTTTATTCTTTAATTCATGCTCTGTACTGTGTTCACTCTAGGCATCCCTCCTATTATGAACTAAGATATAATTATACATGTAGGGAATATTCTTTAGGCACTCATACTATCAACTATTATATGATTATATATAGAGGATTATATAAAAGGATTCTTCAAGCCCCAATTCTATAAACTAATATATGATTATATAAAGGATTATATAAAAGGAAATAGCTGAGTAGTAACACTATAAACTGAGATATTCCTCAAGCCCTAACTGTGCCACGGTTCTGCTTAGGTCTCTTTCCTCGGTGCCTACATGGGGGGTTACCCACAATAGGATAGATTTAGAGACCTAGAGGACCCATTGTGAGACAGACCTGAACTAAAACTCCATTAATCACCTGATTGCCATAAACTGTTACTCTGACTGGTGAACTGAAGTGACATTTTGAGTCTTTTGGAATCAGTGCCAGTTCAGAAGCAATGTACAGTAATCCCTAAAATGTCTGATTATTTCATTTTCCTTACTGCAGATTCACCTCTAAAGCCATAGATCTCTTTGAGGAAAGCTGGTAGAAAATTAGCAGTATATATTTTTGGCAGTGTAGTGTAGTAGAGTCCTTTTTTATTCATAGGGTTCTGGGTCTGTAAGTTGGCTCAAATCTGGGAATTGATTGAAGGGCTGTGACTATTTTGGTGACCCAGGTTAGACTTCTGTGCACTCAATCTAGAACTCATCCACTTATATACATCAAGCAAGAATTTAGTAGAGTGCCCATCTGTTTCTCTTCAAGGGACACCATGATCAACTAATCAATGCCATATGTATCTGTGAGTCAGACTATTCTTATTGCTTCATTGAATCTGCTGCACATTACAGTAACTATGCACACTTTGTCTTTGTTAATTAAGTGCTCCCACTTGGCCCCTGCCACGCAAAAATCCAGCTATCCTCATTGCATTTACTTACACTGGTTCAGTGGCGGTAGTTTCCTCTAGAATTTCTGACCTATAAAGAAGAGCAACTACAAAGCTTTTTAGGTTTACATGAGCTCCCCTCACAAATCTATTTCTTACAGTCATGAGACATATGTTTTTTGGTCCCTCCAGTGTGGGTGAGCAGATCTTATACGATAAATCCACTTGAACATTTCATGGACTGGGCCCAGTGGCTCGTGCCTGTACTACCCGGCAGAACAAGTAGAAGCCACTGACATCCCTCCCCCATAAACACACACTCACAGAGTCCCAGCAGACTGTGCCTGCTTTAAGTTTTTGATTCCTTGCAATATCCAGGTACTTGTTCTTCTGAATTCACTTATAATTTCTATTCTCTATTAGTCTCTTTAGACCATTCCTCAAAGATGAAAATTTCAGGGGCACTGACATCAACATTCTAGCTTATCAGCTGTCACAGCCTTTAAAAATTCAGGAAGGAGGGTATTTGTATGATTATCATTAAGTATTACTACTTATAATTTTGGGAAATTGGAGTCAAGAAATATATTCAAAATGGGGGGTTGTCTAAAAAATGAAGATGCATTGATTTGGTGAACTATTATGTAGAGATTAAAAATGATGCCCATAAAACATGACAAAAGCTAATTGAATGCAGTGGAGGGTGTGCAGGTGTTTACTGTACAATTTTTCCAACTTTTCTATATGTAGGAAAATCCTCATGGAAAAAAGCTTGGGAAAGTTTAGAAAACATAAAACAAGACCTAAGTATGCCATAATAACTACCTTGAAGCCCATGTAGGAAGAAAGAATAACGCTTCAGTTTGTTTTCATGTATAAAGTACATAAAGTGAATCACCACTGTAAAAGCATTTGCACTAATCCTGAATTTGTCTCCCTTCATTGCAACCATTTCCACATTCTTCCTATCACTGTTTAAGTACTGTGGTGCCCAAAGTTGAGCACAACTCTTTCAGTGACTGTGCTCACGAAGTTCAGAGCACAATTTCTTAGAGCTAGACTTGTGTTTAAGTATATGTTTGCCAAATGTCAAATCTTTCGGATAGATATAGGTGCTGATATCTGGCCCCTAGGAGGGAGTAAGGCTCTTCTAGAGCTGGGCAAGGGGGAACAAGGGAGGGGGCTGGGCACAGGGTTAATATGTACTGTCAGGCAGGCTGTACACTGCACAACTCCAGGATATGTTGCATGTGAATGAATCTACTTTAATTGCAGAGTGCACAATATGTGTAAATGTATGCAGTGACCCTGGAGGGAGACTTGGGAAAGAAGTAGGGAGTATTGGGACAGATGTATGCAAGGTTGGAAATTCTGGAGCAGAATGGCACACTGCCCCATATCACACTGGTAGCTCTAGGAGTGAGACCTGCCCTCAGTGCCTCACACCAACAAGAGGAGGCAACAGGAGTTCAGAAATGATGGCCTGGCATTTAGAAATGAGAGGTCCTGCCACAGTACTGTCAGATTCCCTCTGGGTCATTTGTAGTGTGAATGAGTTCCAGCTGCAGGACCAGAAAAAGGCTCCATAGAGGCACTGAGAAGGCTGATCAGCAAGACAAGGACGAGGACTTGGAACAGAATGGTTCAGAGGATGTAGCTGTCCTGATTAGAGGCCATGATGGAAACCATCAATACCAGCATCTGTGTGCCAAAGGCCAGGAAGGGTCAGTCTTGTCTGCTGAAGATACAGGGGAAAACAGCAAACATTCAAAGACCAAGGGACATGAGGAAGCAAAAGGGACAGGCCCATCCTCCTGGCTGCAATAATCTGTAGCCAGGTAATTTCTTGGGGAGGAATATGAGGGGAAAAAAGAGTGAGAGTCAGAAGAGGAGGTGAAGGAGAAGGAACTGAGGATTGGGTAGGGAGAGAAGGAAGAAGAGGAAAAGAAGGAGAAAAGCAAGGAGGAGAAGTAGAAGAGGAAGAATAGCAGGAGGGAGGTGAGAACAAGCAGGAATGAGGAGGGGATGAAGGAAGAGGAAAAGGGGGAAGGGTAAAGAGGAAAGTAGGGAAGGACACATGAGAGGAAAGGGCAGCCTTAATAAGGATATTGGACTTTAAGTCTACACAATTGAAATCAAGAAAAAAATAAGCAATTAATTGCCCCAAAGTGATTATGTTTTAAACCAGAAGGAATTGAGTCACCTTAAAGTGGCAAGGTTTGGTAACTGCTTCCGTCAGTAGAAATGAGAGTTTATGAGCATGTTGAGATGAGTTATAAAGAGAGTCACATTTCTGATCAGCTCAGTTGTTACTTCAAATTACAGGTCTACTAGAAAGTGTCAACATCTGCAGAGTTTCCAAGATTTCAAAATGCTTACATGTTTATTGGGAAATTTCTCTAGCTGGACTTCATGAAACAGTAGTTTTATAACACCTTATAAGCTATTATATGTGTGAAAGTTCTCCATGCTAAAACAAAATTGAGAAAACCTGAGTTAAAGAAAAGAAATATGTACTTGTAATTGCATGCTTTCTTGGAATTTTTGGTACTGATTGGAACCATCTGCCTGCATCTTGTGACACTCCTTCAGGTGTACAGTGCCTTAGGCTGCCCCGGCTGCTCAGAGTCCTCTCTACCCCAGATTGCGGTGACAGTTCTGAGCCTGCCTGTCTTATGCAGAAACCAGGAGACAGAAGAGAGCACAGAACAGGAAGGAGAAGGAATGTTCTCTGAGAGAGGAACAGCTCTGTTGAGCACATGTTTCCATGGGTGCACCCAACCCCCAACTGGAATAACTGTTGCTTCCTCCACTGCTCACTGTGTCTCTGATCCCTCCCTGTCCTGCGAGCTCTGGCTCCTGCTGCATCAGTGGCCTTCCTCCTCCTGGCATCTCATCCCTGTCTCATATGACAGTAGATCCTCCACCTCTCAGAGCTTCTCAACCCCCAAAATCCTTAAATTGCATCATCTTTCCTCAATGCTTACCTTCCACACCAAACTGACAGGAGATGCACCCCGTTCTTGCTCCTTCTCCTTCCTGACCCCTCCCTGCCTCCTTGGCTTGCTGAGTCTAGAGCGGACGCCTTCATCCTACTGGCCTGCTTTCCAATGGCATAAGGGAACATCTCAGTAGTGAACGCCACTTCCTCTTAGCAGTTCCTCACATCTCCCCTCTCAGAAGCATTTGACGACTGCTTGGAATTCTCTTTGCATTTAGGATCCCAATATTTACCTCCTCTGAAACCACTTACCTAACGCACTCCTCCATTCCTGCCACCTATGTGTGGGTGTCTTCAAGACTCTGCCCTGAGAAAAAAGAAGGTACACTTGAAAGTTTTCACATGATTCCAGTTTTATAACAGGAAAAATGGGTAGGTATGCAGAGAACTGAATAGAAGGAAACATACAAATGTTTACAAATGTTTTTAAAAGTAAAAATTAATAAAAGTAAAAACTTGAGTGGTTCTCTCTAGATGAATGACATTACGGCAGTGTAGTTCACTTTTTATTCTCTGCTTTGTGCCATTATGAAATTATGAAACTAAAAGATCTTTGCAGTAAGAAGCCAGCTTTTTAAAATAAATTTATTTATTTTACTTTAGGTGCATACAATATCTAGCATTTCTCCCCATGTTATCCCTCCCCACCCTCCCCTCCCTCCCCACCCCCTGCTGTCTCTCCCCTACACTCCTCAACTGCCCCCAGTGTGCGATGCTCCTCTCCCTGAGTCCACATGTTCTCGTTGTTCAACACCACCTATGAGTGAGAACATACAGTGTTTGGCTTCCTGTTCTTGTGTCAGTTTGCTGAGAATGATGGTTTCCAGATTCATCCGAGTCCCTACAAAGGACATGAACTCATCGTTTTTTAAAGAATGTTCTTATTTTCAAATAAGATTAAAAACACAGGTTATAAAAACAAAGTAATAACATAGAGTAATAACTATAAGCTGAGAGAGAGAAAAAATTATATACGTTGTGTGCATGTGTGTGTATGCAAAGAAGGACAAGATGAAAACAAAGCAAAATATGAAAAACATTTTGTTTAGATGGCAAAAAAGTTAATTTTCTTTATCTTCATTTTCAACATGCTTTTAATGCATATCTGTTCACCTGACCCCACATGCAGATAAGTTCCATGTCATTCTAGGTGCTGCAGGGTTAAGAACACACAGGCTACAGATAACACACACCTAGTTCCAATAATGCCTCTGCAACTTACTAGCTGTGTGTCCTTGGGAAAGAACTTTAAGAACTTCCTTGCAGGTATCTGATTAGTAGAAGTTCCTAACAACTTAATGACATTGGCCAATGATTGAATGTAAAGCACAGAAAGCACACCATTTTAGTAGATTATGAGTTCAACTCAGAGGACTGAATTTAATTATGAACTATCAGTATGGAATGCCTGTAGGGAGATATTTTAAGTAATTTATGTGTATCTATGTGTTTATGCCTGTGTATGTGTGTGTATGTGTATGTCTGTGTGCATACTTTGTTCATGCCCTGATTGAGCACCATTCCCATCATTTACATTTTTAATTTATTGTTTATTTAATTTTAGATGGAGTCTTGCTATGTTGCCCAGGCTGGACTAGAACTCCTGTGCTCAAGCAATCCTCCTACTTTAGCCTCCCGAGTAGCTGGGACTACCATGCTTGGCTAATTTTTAAATTTTTTATAGACATGGGATCTCACTATGTTGCCCAGACTGGTCTAGAACTCCACCTCAAGCAATCCTCTCATCTGAGCCTCCCAAAACTCTGGGATTACAGGAGTGAGCCACCATGCCTGATCTTATTTAAGCCTTTTAATAAACCCGAGGGTAAGTACACTGACCAAAGTGAGAGTTCACTAGTGGGAGAGCTACCAATGAAAGAGACATCCAGTGTGCTTTAGGCCATTAGCAGGATTGAAAAACACATTTTTCTCTAAGTTCTCCTGTCCAGACTGTTGATTACTTTTCTTATATTGCATGCAGGGTCTGAAAGCCCTCAAAACTTTATCAGCGATTCCATGATTAGGTATATACCCAACAGAAATACATATATACATTCACCAGAACACACATTCAGGGACCTCCATACCTGCCTTATTTATAAAATCTAAAACTGGAAACACCCAAAGGAGCATCAGCATTAAAATAGTTAAATCCACTGTGCTCTATTTGTACAATGAAATCCTTTACAGCAACAAAAATTAATGAATTAAACTTTATGCAAGAATGTGAGTGACTCTCACAAACTTGATTTTGAATAAAGAGCTCAGACCAAAAGAAATATCTCTGTATGAGTCCATTTAAATAAACATTAAAAACTAGTGAAACCAGACAATAGTGTTCAAAGTTAGGGTAATAGTTCTCTGCCACTGGGAAGGAGGGTGGGAACAATGAATGGGGAAAAAGAACAAAGGGTTTCTGACAGTGATGGTAATGTTCTCTTTCTTGGCATTGTCAAGGGCTTAGGTGAGCTGCTAAGTGTCAGAGCACCTGTTAGGACAACAAGTCAAGATAAAAGTAACAGTCAAGCCTTTAATCACTCACTGTGTTAGTATAAGCAAGAGGCTAAACCAGAGAAAGTGACAACTCCATCCTGTTCCTTTTACCCCTATGGAATAGCACTGACTCAAGGGTTAGGTGGATCAGCACAAACATGAAGAATAGTCTCGCTGCCAAGCGATCCCTGAACAAAGGCTCCTGTGGTTGTATGGACATGGGAATAGGACAGGGGAAGGCCTAGAGTAAAAAAGTTCTGAGTACTGAGTCAGTATGGAGAAAGGCATCTTGAAGATTTCTTTCCCTGTCCCCATAAGGAAGTTCAGGCAGAGGTACCAGGGCTAAAGGCCCCCAGTAAGTGGGCTATGAATAGGCTAGGGCTAGGGATGCAGATTAGATAAGAGGATGGCTGCCTTGGTAGGGAACTGAGCCCTTGACTGCAACTCCCTTTGGAGAGTGCAATGCACTGGCTGTGGACCAACTCTGATGTGACGAGGGCAGCCTCTCTCCTGGATGGTGACGCCTGCCTGAAAAGTCACTCATACATTTTTGGCCAGGAGTCAGACTCCTCAGATATGGTTACATATTTCATTCCATTTTCCTTTGAACATGTTCCTGCATGTGATGTACCATTGTCTTCGTCTATTTGGGCTGCTATAACAAAATGCCTTGGACTGGGAAATTTATAAATAGCAGAAATTTATTGCTCACAGTTCTGGAGGTAGGGAGTCCAAAATCAAGGCACCAGCAGATTTGGTCTCTAGAGCGGCTTCACTCTCTGCTTCATAGATGGTGCCTTCTTGCTGCCTCTTTACATGGTGCAGGGAGATAGGGGGCTCACTCAGGCCTCTTTTAAAAGGACACTAATCCCATTCCTGAGGATACAGCCTCGTGAATTCATCTCTTCTCAAAGGCTCCACTTCTTAATACTACAACACTGAGTATTAGATTTCAACATATGAATTATGTGGGGATACATTATTTCAACATATGAATTATATGAGGACAACATATGAATTATGGGGACACATAATTCAAATGTTGAAATCTAATACTCAGTGTGATAGTATTAAGGAAGTTGACACATAAAGGCTATATCACCTGGCCTTACTTGCCCTCTGACTACTGGGCCAATGAGAGGCAGCAGGCATATGGATTTGGCCAATAAGAGGCAGCAGGTAGAAACTGAAGTGTGGAAGGAAAGAGTATTTCCATGACACAGAGTAAAACACTCCAATCAGCCTCCAGTTTTGAGGTTCACCTGCACCAAGAATTCCTGTTAGGGTTACACACAACCTCCTCTAAGATCTCTTACGAATATTCTTCTTAGGAGAATTCCAGCCAAATTTTTTCTCTCTCTCTCTGCCTCTCTCTCTCTCTCTGTCTCTGTCTCTCTCTGCCAGTCACTCCCCCTTTGAATTTTTAACTTGTGATTCTGATTTCTGGAGCAACAAAGCAAACCCTCCAAGTGAACATATAGAGATTTAATTTCCCCAGTAAGTTTGAGGTGAAGGGTATTTTCCTTCTATAAACTTAGCATACTATACAATCTCCATAAAGTTGGGTTTCTCTGGTCTCCAACCCACCCAGATTCTCCCATGTGAGTACACACACTTACATGGGTGAGTAGTCAGAGTTCATTTCACTGTTTGTGATTACCTTATTTACCAATTCTCCGTGGATGGACAGGTAACTGCCTGTGAGATGATGAGTAGTTTATAGCATTTTTTCTAGGAAGTGAACCAAGTCTAAGACCAGTTGGACATCCTACTACACTAGTTTGAATCTTTACTATCTTTGTATGTAACAAACTTGTCTTAGTCTAATTGGGCTGCTATAACAAAACACCTTAAACTGGGTAACATAATAAAAAGAAAGTGTATTGCTCCCAGTTCTGAAGGCTAGGAAGTCCAAGATCAAGATGCCAGCAGATTCAGTGCCTGGAGAGGGCTTCCATCCTGGTTTATACAACAGTGCCTCCTCTCATGGCAAAAGGGATGAATGAGCTCGTTGGGCCTATTTTATAAAAGCACTAATCCTATTCATGAGGGCTCCACCATCATAACCCAATCACCTCCCAAAGGCCCCACCTTTTAATGCTATCAGCTTAGGACTTCAAAATATGAAGTGGTGGGCTGGGGAACAAGACTTCAGAGCATAGCACAAACACTGATGGACACGTCTGTGCTACCTGTTTTCTCACTCAGTATGATGGTGAGATTTATCCATGTGTAACTGTGCATCCTAATTTGTGTCTCTTCTGTTGTGTGGCCATGGGATATAGGAGTTTAGCTATTATCAGCCTCTACTCCTGTGGGTTTGTCTCCTTCTTGCCCTAACTGATGCTCTTTCAGTCTCCATTCCTTACCTTTTCTCTATCTTGCAGCTACTGTTTGATGCTGAACTACAGGTAAATAGTCCAACACGGTAGTGTCCAGGCAGCGTTACCCCCAAGAGTGAACCCAGGGGGACCCTCTACCTGGCAGCCTCTAACTCCTCCCCCTCCATCCTACAGCCAGCTGCATCCTCTGAAGAGAGGCTGGTGGCTCTTTTTTGGCAATGCTGAATCAGAGCAGGGACAGAGAGGAGGGTGAAAAGGACATAGAGGGGTTAAATTTTCTACCTAACATAAATCTGGAAGAGACTTGGCTAAGGGGACAGACAGTAACAGCCCCTTAGATGTAGGTGGAGGTCGAGAGACAGGAAGGGGCCTTGGGGGAATGCTGGACAGGTTATGAGGACACAGAGAATTTGGGCTGAGAGGAAGAGGGGACAGAAGGACTGCTTGCAGGCTTATTTTGCAGCTCACATGAAAGGACAAGAGAAATGCTTGGAATTTGTGATGGCTTTAATGGTTCACCTTATGTTAATTTCATCTTACTCCTAACTTAAGCTTCCGGTATCCACCACGGCTCTGACCTCTTTGCTCTTCCTGTCCCCTCTTCAGCTTGAGCTCTCACTTCTCAGTGACCAATTGCCCACATAATTCTCATTCCCCTTTTCTCAGAGTAAATACCTGGATTTCCCAATCCTTTAGGTTTTTTTCTTTTTTTTTTTCTTTTTTCCTGGAAGCCATCTCACAAGTTTTTTTTACCTCTGGGCTAGTTCCACTTCAGTCAAATGAATTCACATCAGTTGGCTGTGGCCTAAAAAGATTTATTTCACATGGTACAAAAAAAAATGCACCTTGGGATTGTACTTCTTTGAGGACAATGAGAAGAATAACTACTTTTAGAAGGATATGAAGGTATACTGTTCCCAATATTAAAATGCCGTGTGCTCTAATTTTTTAACACTAAATAGAATCAAAAAAAAACAATGCTGTAGTTTCTAAATGGTACTCTCATGAGCATCAGAATAAAAAGATATCTTAAACCTCCCACCTGACTCATGGGTTCATTATTCTCAAATATCTTTTCATCTGGGTAAGCAGTTAGGTTTTAGAGGAGTACTGGATGGATGTCTCTCCAAAATGGTTAGGAAGAGGAGCCTTGGGTCCTTGCATGGCCTAGTACTAACCTAAGTACTCCCTTGCTTTAAAAAAAGAAGATTTATGGTGAAAGAAATCTGATCTGCAGCATGGCCAGCATCTCCCCTGTGTTTGAGTGCTCCTACACAGAATGTTTAGAATGAATGGAATCCCCTGTCCAGTATAACTCAAGAAAGCCATATTAGCATAAAAACATAACAAACCAAAAGAAATGAAAACACAGCTTCGATTTCAATAGCCGAAACTAGAGAGGAATTTTATTCTAACCCTTAAAAAAAATAATTTCCAGGATTCTGTGTAGACATGAGCTTGTAAGTCATGTGATTTTTTGGCAAAGGCCAACTCCACCCTAGTGTTGCTCATGTCAGCATCCACAACCACTTTGTCAGATCCACATCATTTACGTGCCTACCCAGTTGTCTACTGAGTAAAAAACTCAGCACATTGTTTGGGGACATGTTGGACTTTAAGTATTCATCTGCCTTCCTCCTGATGTTTGGTGCAGGTACACTGGGACTGACTTCAGAGAGTCCCTTGTCCATGACTGGTAGACTTCAAATGGCCTCAGAAAGACAGCACAACCAAGAAATCCTGGTAAAAATGATGAAATCCGGAAAACCAAATGGACCCAAACTGAATATATTATTCCTATTATTTCATAATTTATTCTTCAAGGAGCATACAACATCTTCTTTTATGTGTTTAACTTGTGTCTACCTTAGATTTTTGTCAAACTGGGTGATATCCTTGGTTAATAAGAGAAAGGTTATTTTCTGAATTCCTATTGTTAATAGATTGTCATGTCAGTAATATGAAATAAAAAGTGGTCATTGAAAAAGATGATGGGCTTCTCTATTTAAAGGCATGAAAGCACTTCGGGAGGCCGAGGCAGGCGGATAGCCTGGGCTCAGGAGTTTGAGATCAACCTGGGCAAAATGGTGAAACCCTATGTCTACTAAAATACAAAAAATTAGCCTGGCGTAGTGGCATGTGCCTGTAGTCCCAGCTACTTGGGAGGCTGAGGCATTGCTTGAGCCCGAGAGGCAGCAGTTGCACTGAGCTGAGATCATGCCACTGCACTCCAGCTTAGGCTACAGAGTGAGACTCGGTATCAATAAAATAAATAAATAAATATTTTTAAAAGGTATGAAAAATATCTCTAAGAAATGGTAAATGAAGAAAAAACTTGCAAAACATTATGCATTTTATCATCCTATTTTTGTTTCTTCGTGGAGCAATGTATAAAAGTAAATGCAGAAAACAAGGTCTAGAAGAATTTACAGCATAGTGATGACAGAAGTTCCAGTATAGGCATGTAAGTTGGAGGACTGTAAGAAAGGAGTTGGGACTATCAGTTGTGTAAATGTCATTTTTGAGTGTATTTCCACAAAAAAGCATGGGAATATGTGTGCAAGCCAATTCTGTCAGTGTCTAAGCAAAACAAGGTTCTTCAGAGGTATATATTTGAGACATGGACAGGCAACACTAAGGCAGGTGGACCTACAGTCATTGTCTCACTTATTTCTTCCAAAGGAATTATTACTAGCACTGGAACACAAGGAGCCTGGTCAGAGGCAAGTCATCCAAAACCAAAAACCAACAAAAACATACACAGTAAACCTGTCAATGGAGTTCAAGGAAAGGGAACAGATACAGCCAGGGAAAATTGTCAATCTATCTGTGACTTTAAGAGGTTCTCCTTGCAGAGGGAAAGTGAAGAGGTGAAGACATCTATTGTGTAGACCCTTAGGCTCCCTTGGCGTCCCCTGTTTTACCAGCAATACAGTAATGAGAAGAATAACAACACCAGCGATACCAACATTACTCACCCTCCTCAGCTGAGCACTGTCTGCTTGCCAGGTACTTCTCTGAGGGCTTGACATACGGCAACTCATTTAGCCTCTTAACAGCTTGAGGTGAGTGCTACTGTCATTCCCATTTATCTAGGGCTGAAGACAGGCAGAGGAAAATTATGGAATTGTCACAAGGTAACATAGCTAGAATGTGGCAGTACCAAGATGTGAACCCAATTAGTCTGGATTCAGAGCCACAGCTTTCTACTTATTTAGGATGCCTCCTCTTTAATCCCTGTGAAAGGCAAGCAAATGATTCTTCTTCCTCTACAATTTTTTGGAGCACTAAACATGGCCTCAGGGTCTTTACATGGTTCTACCTCGGGTGGAAGAAAAAACCTGGAGGACTGAGTCTTCCTCCTACTCGAACAACAGAGTCTGTGACTTGAGTCCCAGTTACAGGCACTTATACCTCAAGTTCTTCCCTTCTTATGTGAGACTGAGTAGGGAGCCAGTATGAAGGCAAGCCACATCTACTCATAATAGCCATTTTAATTCCTCAGGGAAACAGCGCTATGAAAAACACAAAGCTTTGTCCTCACCATTATCCCTCTGAGAGCCTAGAATACCCATGTCCTGCCTCTGGACGATACCCCGTATGGGTCCCACTTTAATGGTAACAATATGGCTATTCTAGATCAGAGACTTGGAAGGGAATATGTCTTGAAACATGTGAGTACTCTCTGTTAAATTTCTGCAATTAAACACCTCATTTATATGAATTGTGTATCATAAAAGTGATAATTACCGTCATGACCAAAGCTGGACGTTGAGACTAAAGGCGAATAGGGAATCCTACCTTGTACTGAGTTCTGTTATAGCTTTCACTGGGAGATTGGATCTTGAAGTCAAAATTGCTGATCATTGCCCAGTGGACCTGTGGAAATGCTATGAACACTGTTAACAGATTTTGGCAACTCCTCCCACAGGAGAAGTTACCAAAATATTCTAACAGTTTTCTTGGCCTGTTAATAGATTTTGCATGAACCAGAGAATAGCTCTGAGGCCAAGATAACTGAGTGTCTAGGGAACAGATATTACTAAGTAATACCCACCCCCTCTGCCAGCACCTCCCACTCACTCACTGTATTCAGCCTTGAACCAGGAATAACCCCGCTGGTGGTGGCTAGTGTTCAGTTCTTGTCATTGCACATGGTAACAAGGTTCTCAGCTGCATTGAGTCATCGTGACTCCTTTTGGCACTCAACCAATCATGTCCTGGGACTCAGAGAAAAAAGTAGGAGAAAAAGAAAGTTAATTTTTCCTCTCCATTCTTACCGTCTCTCCCAGACCAATTGCTACTTCTTTGGGAACTGTGGCTGCTCAGTGGTCAGGGAGATAAAACATCTAGATACATGCAGATAATGTAGCATCTTTACTTGCCATCAACAAACTAATTGAAATCATGAACTCCAACCCTGCTGTATAATGATAGAGTGGGGACTGTCATTTGTCCAAATTAGTCAAATGTCACTACATACAGACATAGTTAAGAACACAGCCTCAAGAGACAAGTGGTATAATTTTTGATCCAAGCTCTGTGGGACTTTGGGCGAGTTCCTAAATCTCTGTGAACCTCAGGTTCCCTTTTTGTAAGGTAAAGATAACAATAGCACCTTCATTCCTGGGAGTTTGTGAGGATTATATGAGAAGATATTACTAAAGCACTCAGAACAGTCCTGGCATATGCAGGCCCTGAGCATTTTTGCATGCCAGCCACTGTTCCAAGTGCTTTAGTAATATCATCTCATTTAATCCTCATACCCTTAGCATTTATCATGCGGTTATCTCAGCCAACCTCTCTGATTTAAGCAGTCACCACTGGATATACAGTTCTTTGAAAATGTGTCTCATCAGTAGGGTTGGTTCCCCCCTCTTTCTCCCGTTTCCAAAGAAGACATCTTAGAGTAAGGCAAAGCTCATGATCCTCACAGTAGCAGAAGGGGCAGGGCTCTTGAGTCTTAAGCTGGTCTCTGCACCATGGCCAATGGTCAGATCCTTGGCTATGGAATTGCTTGTGTTCACTCAGGAGGGAACATCCCATTTGTGTCCCTGAGAGTTCTGCTAGCATCTGCTGTTGAGAACCTCAACTGGGATAACACAGCATGTATTGTATTCTCAGAGACCTAAGACAACTACCCTTGCAGCCATGCATGACCTCAGTTCTGGTTCTCCCAATGTCCCAGTGTGGGCATCTGGGCCCGAAGCCCTGCTGCCGGTGATACTAATGGTGCTCAGGTGAGTCATGACCTCAAGTCACTTGCAAGACCGTGAGATCCAATAGTCTACAGACACACTGACTTTAGCCTCTGACTATAGTGTTACTGGTGTCATAGAGGTGTGTGTGTCCTGAGGCAAGAAACTATATTTTTATTAGTGTACTAAGTGGCACTGATTTAATGTCCAATTCAAACAAGAGTTAGTATACTAACAGCAGCATCCTCTGTTTTAAAGTGTAATTATATACTGCACATAATTGGTACAATGTTTATTATTAATGTAACAAGAATCGACACATAATAAGACAATGTCTCTCCATTGCGTTGGAAATCAACTTTTTACTAGTTCAAGTGTTTTCCAGTTTTCCACTTTACCTGGCCTGGGTCACTAACATAAGGCAAATGTGTGTCCAAATCTCATTGCTGACACTTATAAACTATTTGTAGATCAGTTGGGTTTGCTTCTCTAAGCTTCCTTTTCTCATCTGGAAACTAAGATCATAATCACTCCTACTCCAAAGTTTGTCAAGAAAATGTGTCATCAAGTATCTTTCCTCCATTTTTCATCTTTTGCTGTGATAGATTTTAATCAGTGCCTTGGGAAGCCTGTCCTTCTCTCCCCAAAAGGCCTCAGTATGTGAGTAATAAACCTGTTAAAAACCTTCTTCGG
Organism: Callithrix jacchus; assembly: GCF_049354715.1. Classification (NCBI taxonomy): domain Eukaryota; kingdom Metazoa; phylum Chordata; class Mammalia; order Primates; family Cebidae; genus Callithrix; species Callithrix jacchus. Next base: position 130,963,686 of record NC_133524.1, on the reverse strand, counting down.
ATGCACGTGTGTGTGTGTGTGTGTGCGCGCATGCACTGCAACAAGTATTGGTACAATGAGCGTGTTTTCTAAACAATGTCCACTATCACTGAGTATCTTTAATCTCTCGGTTTGGCTTCCTCACTGGCCCAGCTGCTAACTGAAAGGATGCACTTTGAGCTGCTTTCTACTAGAAAGCTTGCTCTTTGAGCTATGTTTCTTTGCTCTGCATTTATTGCATCCTACCAAGCTTCAGTTTAACTAACCTAATATGAAAATTTCAACAGTTAACTTTAGGGATAGAATTATCGGATTGGGTCATCCTTAAAATGACCCTGAGTAATATATCTGGTCCCAAATATATCTGTGCCTCTCAGATTATGTTTTCTCAATTCCAGAATAAGCCATGACTGACACTAGGCTCAGAGAAATGAATCTTATCCTTTGAATATTGGCTGTGTGTCTCAACCAGGCATCGGCCCCCATTCTATAGAATTCAATGGAAAAAATAATGTCCTGTGCATTCTACGTGCCCATGAGGTAGTCGCTAATATGGAGGAAGAGCAGTTACCACGTGGCAGGCTGACTTCATGCTCCTAAAATCAAAGGGCTCACTAGGACTCTACAAAATGCTTTTATTGTCGCTGCAGCCTATGACTTTGTAACAACAGAACTCCTGATTATGTTATTGGGAATACACTCATGATATTTTCATGTGCCCTGTGGCAGAATCAAGGGGCCCGTTCAAACCCGACTTAAGCCCAGGATCCTTAATCCCAGTAAAGCAATCGTTCCCATAAGGAAGGTCCCTAACTCTGATAATAATGACTGAAGACTATCTAGAAGAAGAAACCAATAAATATGAGCAGGGTAGGGAGGACCTCTCCCCCAAAGTGTATTTGGCACTTCCTAAAAAATCCTGAATAGAAGAGTAAAGAAACAAAATTGACCCAATTGGAAAGCCAGCATTTACTAAAATACTATGTACAGCAGAAAAACAAAAGGGTGCTGATTTGTTTTTATGCCTCAGGATTGTGAATTATTTTTAACACCTGCTAAAATACACCAATTGGTAAACTTTCATGTCCTTAATCAGTACTGGGGTCCAAAGTACAACTGAATCTGGGAGATCCAACTACATTTAAACAATGTACCCCTTATGCTCTTAGGGCAGTTATCAAACATAAAATAGAAGATACACAAGTACGCCTTACCCTAAACAACAGAACTGTTACTCTGACTAATTTTCCATGGTCATAGTACCCATTGCCCTATTTCATAGTGGGCATGGATACTCAGACTCAGTGAGCAAAAAGTTAAAGTTAAATGTTTGGCACTTATGATCAGCTTAATTTTTAAAAGAACCCTATAGACCCTGTGCCCACTACTTCATCCCCACCAGTTGAAATAATGCAGGCAAAAATAAATTAAAACAGGGCCTTTACGTATTAAAGCACATTATATATATCTACATCATATCTATATATCTATATCTATGTCTATATATGTCTATATCTATATCTATCTATGTCCTTCTGAGAGAGAGAGAGAGAGAGAGAGAGAGAGAGAGAGAGACAGAGAGAGAGAGAGAAAGAGAGTGGTAATTATCCCCATTGCATCTCCATTTAACAGCTTAAACTTGAAAAAAATAAATGGCACATCATGGCATGTTTCCTCAACTTTGATGTCAAGGTTCAAAGGCCTTGATTAAGGCCTTTGTATTAGTCTTCTGTTGCTGCTCTAACAGATAACCATGAACTTTAGTAGCTTAAAATGACACAAATATATGAACATTATGAAAGTCAGAATTCTAAAATGAGAGAATTATGTTCCTTTTGGCAGCTCTAGGAAAGAACACATTCCCTTGCCTTTTCCAGCTTCTATATACTGCCCATATTCACTGGTTGCTGGTTTTCATCACATCAACCTCTGCTTCTGTAGTCACAGCTCATTCCCCGAATCTGACACAAAAGTCATTAGAGATGAGCTCCTGTGTCAACATCCTGACATCTATTCCAGCTTTCTCTGCCTACTCTTCTGTAACAATGGAGAGATGTCCAAGTCCTTACCCAAATCCCTCCACTATGCACACGGCCTTCATGAAGATTTTGCCTTCATGGGGACTTCACTCTTACATAAACATCCAACACTAATTGCTTCTTTTCCTATATTAGTAATGTTTCCTCTTTCTAATTAATCAAAATAGAAATAATTATAGAATCTATTTAAAAATATAAAATTATATAAATAAACCTTGCTATAATTTGAATGTGTTCCCTCCAAAATTCATGGGTTGGAAACTTAACTCCCAATACAGCAGTGCTGGGTGGTGTGGCCTTTGGGAAGTGATTAGGGCAGGAGAGTTCCATCTTCATGGATGCATGGATGGATTAACACTGTTATTAAAAGGGCTTGCAGGAGTGGATTCACCCACTTTTACTTTTCTGCCATATGAGGACACAGCATTCAACCTCTCTAGCACTTCTTCCTTACACCATGTGAGGATGCAGCAAGAAGGCCCTCCCCAGACCAGGTGTCAGCACCTTGATCTTGGACTTGCCAGCCTCCAGAACTGTGAGAAAATAAATTTCTGTTTTTTGTAAAGTTACCTGGTCCATGGTATTCTTTTATAGCAGCTCAAAACGGACTAAGATAAACCCCCCTGAACTTTGATTCCCCTTAAGTCTCATTTCTTGGCTCTGTAGTGACTACAAAAACTGACAAGACAAGCATAAAGAGAGATAACCATAGATCAATTCTATTTACGGAGATGCAAAAATCATAAAAAAATAACCAAGCAAATCCTATAATGCATTAGAAGAATTGTACATCATAACAAATGGAGATTATGCCCACAAAGTAAGAAAGGCACAATATTAGGGAAATGACTCAAATTTTTCTCTATATTAAGAGCTCACAGGAAAAAAAATGAAGATCTTGAGGATGCTAAAACACAGCTGGAAACCATCACTGATCATTTTTAAAAATCACCTAATATGGATAAAAATTTATTTGCCAAAACCATCAAAAATATTTCAAAACAATTGTCAGTATCATGTATATCCAATAAAACAGTAACCAGATAACCAGATAAGGGTTATAAGCAGTTTTTCTTGTATTTCAAGATGCTTATGTTTTTAAAATTATTTATTTATTTATGTTTTTATATTTTAGCATTTCTTAGATCAAGAAGACAATGATAAGATATATATACTTTAAATTGCTCTTATTAAATTAATGGTGTGCCTTAAAAATTGAGGATATTCTGTTCTAAAGGTCAATTAGTATGGATTAGGAACATATGTTTTATTTCTAGATTCTAAGATCCTCTTTTAAGGCTCTGAAATTATACCATTTTTATTATATATGTCAAAAATCTGACAAATATCTGTTTTGAAGTTGCAAATATAAGTTTTAAAACTAAGAAACTGTAGGTAGAATGTTAAAACATTTAGAATAGAGAATGCCAAAAAGATTCTCATACTGGCTTATCTATTTTGACTCTCATCCTTAAAAACTAAACACTATGGTATAATTAAAAAAAAACCACTGACCAAGAGACCAAAGTTCAGGTTTGACCAAGAATTAACTGTGTGCCCATTACTTCCATTTCGGGTCCTCATGACTTCTGAGCTGATCTTTTGTAGAACCATATTGGTCCCCCCAATTTTACCTTAATCCTCAGACATTTCAGTAAATTCCCTAACCACCTCCACAATCATTCAAAATGTATTTGTGGCCTCATGTAATGGCCAAAAAGACCACTCCTCACAGGAAGATATTAGATTACCTACTATATTTCTTACCTTTATTACAAAGCAGTTTCCATCCTGGCCTTGAAATCTCTATGCCCCTGCTGCTAACACCTTGTCCTCAATGCACCAGATTACATACTTCAGAACTCTGCTCTGGTACACTTGATAAAGCACATTACAGAACCACAAGCTTATTTGATTATGCTTGTATTTGTTGCATATAATGCAAAGTGAGAACTTCTACAACAAAATAATTAATTTGAAGAACATAAGTACTTTACAGAATCCAAGATACCAAAGCAACAAACATGTTTCACAAGGACAGAAACAAGGGTTGCTCAAGAGAACTCTATAATAGGTATTCTAAATAATGTTCTGTATACAGAAATGGCAGTAATGAAACAGAGGAAAATCACTGAGTTTTGCGATCTAGTTCCAAAGTCCAAATTATCAGGAAGAATACCTGATTGGCTCATCTAGGGTGAGGTTACAAGTATTAAACCAAGTAGCAGTGGCCGTAGGATTCAGTCACACAGACAACAGAATGTATGTGCAGTTGGAAGGTCTCAGAGAAAAGGAATCTGTTGGACAGAATGACCAGCCTGTGACTACTGCCATTTTTCATGACTGCATATCAACCCACATTACAGATGTAACTTAATGAGAGAAAACATCTCCCTGTTTTCCTTCATATATTATGAAAAAAATATTCCAACAAAGAAAAGTCCAGGGCTGGATAGGATCATTGCTAAATTCTAACAAATACATAAAGAAGCAATACCAATCCTTCTCAAGTTATTTCAAAAAAAAAAAACCAAAAACAAAAAACAAAGAGAAGGGAATTCTCCCTAACTCATGCTACAAGGCCAGCATTACCCTGATACCAAAACCAGACAAGGACATAGTAAAAAAGAAAACTATAAGCTAATATCCCTGATGAGCATAGACACAAATATCCTCAACAAAATAGTAGCAAACTGAATTCAACAGCACATCAAAAAAGATAATATACAATGATCACGTGGGATTTATATCAGGAAATGTAAGGATGGTTTAACATACACGAATCAATAAATGTGATACATCACATGACCATAATGAAGGACAAAACCATATTATCGTCTTGATACATGCAGAAAAAGCATTTGATAAGACTCAACATCCCTTTACAATAAAAAAAAACTCACAACAAACTACACAGAGAGGGAGCATATCTCAAAATAATAAAGGCTACATATGACAAAACCACAGGTAAGATCATACTTAATGAGGAAAAGTTGAAAGCCTTTCCTCTAAGAACTGGAACAAGTTAAGGGTGCCCATTTTCATGACTCCTATTCAACATAGTACTGGAAGTCCAAGCCAGAGCAATCATGCAAGAAAAAGAAACAAAACATACCCACATTTGAAAAGAGGAAGCCAAACTGTTTCTCTTTGCAGGTGGCATAATCTTATATTTAGAAAAATCAGAAGACTCCATGAATAAACTCTTAGAGCTGATAAATAAATGTGATAAAGTTGCAGGATACAAAATCAACATACAAAAATCAGTACTGTTTCTGTACACTGATAATGAAATAGCCGAAAAAGAAAGCAAGAAGGCAATCCCACTTCCATTAGCTACAAAAATACAAAATACCTAGGAATAAATCTAACCAAGGAGTTGAAACATTTCTGCAAGCAAGACTACAAAACGTTACAAAATGCTGATGAAGGAAATTGAAGAGGACACAAACAAATGGAAAGATATTCCATGCTCATGGATCAAAAGAATTTATATTGTTAAAATAACCATATTGCCCAAAGCAATCTACAGATTCAAAATGCTAATGCCATTTTTTCACAGAAATAGAAATAAAATCCTAAAATTCATGTGGAACAACAACAAATAGCCAGAATAGCCAAAGCAAACCTAAACACAACGAATAAAGCTGGTAGCATCACACTACGTGACTTCAAAATACGTTTACAACTCTGTCGTAACCAAGACAGTATGAAATTAGTATAAAAACAGACACTTAGACCAACGTAAAATATAGAGAACTCTTAAGATGAATTTATATATTTACAGCCAACTGATTTTCAACAAAGGCTCCAACAACATACACTGAGGAAATAACACCCTCTTTAATAAATGGTGCTGGGAAAATTGGATATCCATATGTGGAGGAAGGAAATTAGACCCCTACCTCTTTTTTTTTTCATTTTTATTCTTTACTTAAAACATTTTTTATTGCATTTTAGGTTTGGGGGTACATGTGAAGAACATGCAAGATAGTTGCATAGGTACACACATGGCAGTGTGATTTGCTGCCTTCCTCCCCTTCACCTATATCTGGCATTTCTCCCCATGCTATCTCTCCCCAATTAGCCACCCCATGCTGTCCCTCGCCTATTCCCCCCAACAGACCCCAGTGTGTAGTGCTCCCCTCCCTGTGTCCATGTGTTCTCATTGTTCAACACCTGCCTATGAGTGAGAACATGCGGTATTTCATTTTCTGTTCTTGTGTTAGTTTGCTGAGAATGATGCTCTCCAGGTTCATCCATGTCTCTACAAAGGACACGAACTTATCGTCTTTGATAGCTGCATAATATTCCATGGTGTATATGTGCCACATTTTCCCTGTCCAGTCTATCATCAATGGGCATTTGGGTTGTTTCCAGGTCTTTGCTATTGTAAACAGTGCTGCAATGAACATTCGTGTGCATGTGTCCTTATAGTAGAACGATTTATAATCCTTTGGATATATACTCAGTAATGGGATTGCTGGGTCAAATGGAATTTCTATTTCTAGGTCCTTGAGGAATCGCCACACTGTCTTCCACAATGGTTGAACTAATTTACACTCCCACCAGCAGTGTAACAGTGTTCCTATTTCTCCACATCCTCTCCAGCATCTGTTGTCTCCAGATTTTTTTTTTTAATTTTTTATTGGATTTTAGGTTTTGGGGTACATGAGCAGAGCATGCAAGACAGTTGCGTAGGTACACACATGGCAGTGTGCTTTGCTTTCCTTCTCCCCTTCACCCACATTTGGCATTTCTCCCCAGGCTATCCCTCCCCACCTCCCCCTCCCACTGGCCCTCCCCTTTTCCCCCCAATAGACCCCAGTGTTTAGTACTCCCCTTTCTGTGTCCATGTGTTCTCATTTTTCATCACCCGCCTATGAGTGAGAATATGCGGTGTTTCATTTTCTGTTCTTGTGTCAGTTTGCTGAGGATGATGTTCTCCAGATTCATCCATGTCCCGACAAACGACACAAACTCATCATTTCTGATTGTTGCATAATATTCCATGGTGTATATGTGCCACATTTTTCCAATCCAGTCTATTATCAATGGGCATTTGGGTTGATTCCAGGTCTTTGCTATTGTAAACAGTGCTGCAATGAACATTCGTGTACATGTGTCCTTATAGTAGAACGATTTATAGTCTTTTGGATATGTACCCAGTAATGGGATTGCTGGGTCAAATGGAATTTCTATTTCTAAGGCCTTGAGGAATTGCCACACTGTCTTCCACAGTGATTGAACTAATTTACACTCCCACCAACAGTGTAAAAGTGTTCCTTTTTCTCCACATCCTCTCCAGCATCTGTTGTCTCCAGATTTTTTAATGATCGCCATTGTAACTGGCATGAGATCATATCTCAATGTAGTTTTGATTTGCATTTCTCTGATGACCAGTGATGATGAGCATTTTTTCATAGGTTTGTTGGCTTCATGTATGTCTTCCTTTGCCCACTTTTGACTGGGCTTGTTTGTTTTGTTCTTGTAAATCTGTTTGAGTTCTTTGTAAATTCTGGATATAAGCCCTTTGTCAGATGGGTAAACTGCAAAAATTTTTTCCCATTCTGTTTGGTTGCTGATTCATGCTAATGACTGTTTCTTTTGCCATGCAGAAGCTGTGGAGTTTGATTAGGTCCCATTTGTCTATTTTGGCTTTTGTTGCCAATGCTTTTGGTGTTTTGTAGACCCCTACCTCAAACCATATACAAAAATCAACTCAAGATGGATTAAAGACTTAAACTTAAAAGACCCAAAACTATAAAACTAGTAAAAGAAAACATAGGGAAAATTCTTCTGGAGATTGGCCTTGGTGAAGATTTTATGGCTAAGGCTTCAAAAGCACAGACAACTAAAACAAAAAGAGACAAAAAGGACTATATTAAGCCAAAAATCTCTGCACAGCAAAGGAAAGAATTAGTTGAGTGGAGAGATAACCTGTTGTATGTGTAAAAATATGTTCAAATTGTTCATCTGATGAGGGATTAATATTCAGAATATACCAGAAACTCAAACAAGTCAAGAATAATAAAACAAATAATCCCATTAAAAAGTCAGCAAAGGACATAAATGGACAATTCTCAAAAGAAGACGTGCAAATGACCAACTGGTATATGAAAAAAATGCTCAACATCACTAAACATCAGGGAAATACAAATCAAAATCGCAATGAGATACCATCTTACTCCAGTTTGAATGGCTAGTATTAAAAGACCAAAAAAAAAAAAGTCACAGATGCTGGCAAGGATGTGGAGAAAAGAGAGCTCTTATACACCTTTGTGGGAATGGAAATTAGTACAAACACTCTAAAAAACAGTATAAAGATTTCTCAAAAAAAAAAACACTAAAAATGTAACTACCATATGATCTGGCAATTCCACTACTGAGTGTCTATCCAAAGGGAAAGAAATCTGCATGCCAAAAGGATACCTGTACTCTCATGTTTATCACAGCCCTATTCACAGTGGCAAAGATGTGGAATAAATCTAGGTGTCCATCAGTGGATGAGTGGAAAAAGAAAATGTGGTATATATACACCATGGAATACTATTTGGCCATAAAAATGCTGCAATCCATGTTGCAGCAACATGGATGGAATTCGAGGTGATTGTGTCAAGTGAAATGAGCCAGGTACAGCAAGGCAAATATTTCATGTTCTCATTCATGTGTAAGAGCGAAAAAAAGGTTTATCTCATGGAGGAAGAGAATGGAATAATAGATACTAGAGCCTGGAAGGGTGTGTTGGTAGGAGGTGATAAAGAGAAGTTGGTTAATAGGTACAAACATACAGGTAGATGGAAGGGATAAGTTCTAATGTTTGATGGCAAAGTAAGGTGACTATAGTTAACATCAAATGTACTGTGTATTCCAAAATATCTGGGAGAGAGAATTTGTTATGCTACCAACAGATAGAAATGATAAATACTTGAAGAGATGGATACCCCAAATGCCCTTACTTGATTATTACATAGTCCAGGCATGTAAAAAATATCACATGTACCCCATAAACATGTACAAAATTATCAATTAAAAAAATCAAGCCATGTCCTGAATGGACCTGGGGGACATTTTGCTAAGTGAAATGAGCCAGACACAGAAAGGCAAATACTGCATTGATCTCACTTCTATGTGGAGTCTAAAAACATTGAACTCATAGAAGCAGAGAAGAGAATGGTGGCTGCCAAGGCTTGGAATTGTGGGGGGAGATGTTGGTCAAAGAATACAAAATTTCAGTTAGAAAGGAGAAACAACTTCAACGTATCTGTTGTTCAACATGTTACCTACAGCTAGTAACTAACTGTGCAATCTACGTGCCCATGAGGTACTAAATCTACTGCTAAAAGAGTAGATTTAAGTGTTCTCACCATATACCAAAAAAAATGTAATATAATCAGCTCAATTCAGCCATTTCACAACGTATACACATTTCATGACATGATGTTGTACATGACACAATTTTTATTTATCAATGAAAAATGAATTAATTTAAAAAATTGGGCTATTTCCCACTGTGGCTTAGAGTCTACACCCAGCCCTCCTTCCTGACTGCCCTACTGCTGCCAGCTGCTGATTGCACCCTCAGAGTCTCAGCCTTCTTCACCGAGTTTTGCTGGCTCACTCCTCATCTCAGTTCATTCACTCTCCTTACCAATGTCTACTGCCGTGTGCTGCAAGGCCTGACATTCCATGTGCTACCTTGGCATAGTTTAACCTCACAGGGCATTAAAGTCCTAGCCACAATTTTCCCTGCTCGCATCAGATATGCTCCCTACCAAGAGGGAAAAGCTCACCCAGCTATATCCCCTATCAGCCGTATCAGCTGCTTATCCCCTGGTATTCAACCAAAAAGACTGATTCTCTACCAGCTGGTAGAGCCACTGTTTGATCTTGAACTGCAGGAAAATAGTAACCAACACCGGAGTATCCAGGCAACTTTCCCACCAAGAGTGCACCCAGGAGGCCCTTCTACCTGGATGTCCTCTAACCCTCCCCCCCCAACCTACAGTCAGTGGCATACTCTGAGAAGAGGTTTGTGGCTCTATTTGGGCAATGCTGAATAAGAGTGGGGAAAGCAAAGGTGACAGGGACAGGGAGGAGAGTTAAATGGACATAGAGGAGTTAAATTTTCTACCTCATACAGATCCTGGCTAAGGGGAGAGAGAATAACAACCCCTTAGATATAGGTGGGGAAGGGGACACAGGAAGGGGCCTTGGGGAATGCTGGACAGGTTGTGAGAACACAGAGAATTGGGGAGGAGAGGTGGCGGGGACAGAAAGACTGCTTGCAGGTTTATTTTGCGGCTCACATTAAAAGACAAGAGAAATGCTTGGAATATGTGATGGTTTTAATGGTTCCTTTTATGTTAATTTCATCTTATTCCCAACTTAAACTTGCCCATATCCATCATGGCTCTGACTTCATTGCTCTCCCTGTCCCCTCTTCAGCTTAAGCTCTCACTTTTCTGTCACCAATTTGCACACAGTTCCCATTTCAGGTTTCCTGGAGTATCTGACTTGCTCAGGATATTTCCTGGGGACAGAGCTTTTTCAATGGGAGCCATCTCATACGTCTTGTTGGACTATTGGGTGGCTTCACCTCAGGAAAATTAATTCTCTTTGATTGGCTGTGGCCTGAAGGTTTGTTTGACAAGCCAAAAAAAAAAAAAAGCCACCAGTGCATTCTAGTTTCCTGGGGACAATAAGCAGAGCAATTGCCTCTAATACGCTCTGTGGCCATGATATCTGCAATGTTAAAACACACCCCAAACCCCTAGCCCAGCTGCTGGTCTGCTCTTAAACAATGTCTTTTCACTAGGACAAGCATTAGGTTTTAGAGGGGAACACCAGGGCTGTCTCTCCAAAATGGCTAGGGAGAAGAGTCTTTGGTCCTTGAATGCCCAGTACTACATCACTTCAACTTCACGGTGATTTTCAGATTGATGGTGAGGGAGATCTGGTGTGTAGCATGATCTCACCCTCTCCCCTGAGTCTGAGCACCCCTGCACAGCGTGTTAGGATGAACAGAAATCCCTTCCAGTGTAACCCAAGAACGCCCGGTCAGCAAACACACATCCAACCCAAAGGAATGAAGTGACAGACTCTGTTTTAATGGCTCAAACATGGGATGACTTTATTGTTCTGATTATGTTTATTTTGGGCAGGCCTCAGCACATAAGCCCCACGATTTTTTGTCCAAGGCCATTTTCACCCTGGAGTTGCTTTATGACGGCATCCATATCCACCTTGACAGGTCGATGTCATTTCTGGGCCTGCCCCGTTGTCTGTCGATTAAAAAGATCAGCACGTTTTTGGTGGGCTTCTTGCATTTGAAGGCTTTGTCAGGCTCCTTGATGTTCAGTGTGCTCTCACTGGGAGCGGCTTTAGGGAGTTCTTTATCCATGATGCGGTGGCTCCAAACAAACTCAGGAAGACAGCTTAACTAAGAAAGCCTGAAAAGGATAATGATTTTCAGGTAATCAAGTGGACCTGGGACCTCTTCCTCACTTGCCACACACCCACACAACCACATATCGCATGCGCGCGCACACACACACACGCATACTCAGCCACCAGCAGTAGTCACAGCTACCAACAGTAGTACAGCAGTAGTCTTTAGTGAGGATTCTTATAGCCACGCTAATTTTAACTGGATTTTATGTTGTTCTTTTGCAGAGCTGCCTTCTTCTCACCTCTGCCTCCTTTGAAAATCATTGCTGAAGCAGGTATAGATCTTACTCCAACCCCCCATGGAAGAAATAAACTGTACATTCTCAAATGCTGCCTAGCTTCTGTTTCTGAGGCCCATCCTGCTGAGTTTCCATCCTGGGACCGTAATATCAGTGATTTAAAGATTACACTCACCCTGTCTCACCTCAAAAAGTGACCCTGTCTCACCTCGAAAAGTGCTGGGTGGTATTTTATTTGAATCTGGCACATTGCCAAGGCCAGGGGTGGATGCCCACTGTGTTCTCACTTTTGGGCTCCCAAGCAAGATTAAAGGACTTGCCCAAGGTAACAGAGAGGTGAGACTGGAACTGGGAAAACCTGTATCTGAAGCCTTGTGCTCCTACACACTCCTCTATAGTGTCTCTGTATCACTTTGAACAAATGACTCTCCCACACCCTCCCCCAATTACCAAACGGTTGGGGTTTAACAGATAGATTGGTTAGGTAATGGCACAGAAAGACGCTGTATAATCTTGGTATATCAGGATATTTTACCTGTCAGACCACTCAGATTTCTTTTGAAGAAAAATCTGGACCGGAGGGTAAACAGTGAGAGGAAACACGACCTCCTTCCTTGGCACACTCTCTCTCTTTGCCTGAGTCCCAGAGCCTGATCAGTTCAGAACCAAGTGAAGTCATGGTTACTATGGTGACTCATAATAGCCCTCAGAACCTAGTGCCAACTCTCCTCAAGATTCAAACGCTGGCCACCATCACCTGGGTTCTTCCTGGTTCAGGGCTCAATAGGGTGAGGGAAGTTGCTGGGTGAGGAAGCAGGTACATCCTGTGGCTGAGTGCCATCTGCATATCTCTTTCCTAGATAAAACACTCAGCTCTCCTGGCCTCAGAGCTTGTCCCTGGCTTATGCAAAAGCCCTTCATTCCTTCATTAAAATTCCTTCTTTGTGTAGATTAACAGCACCCACTGCATCTAGCCAGGTTCCCTGGGTAGTGATCACCAACTTTGTCTGCCATGTTCCAATCAGATTAGTCTGAGGTCGAATTTCTCACTTGCTTGTCAATCTCTGCATCTTGCCTTGGTCATGACTCTGCAATTACTCCCTCTATAATATACAGTTCATGTAAATGGAGTGTTTAGTTGCAGAAATTAAACACTGCAGTTAAACACTGCTGTGTCTTGCATACCTGTGTAACCCCCTCCCAAATCTCAGAACAGTGGAACTCCACACTTTTATTTTGTGGACCTGGGATGCAGGTGGGCTTTTAATGTCTTGGAAAATCTTACGCTAAAACTGGACCAGTTCATTGAGACATACACCCATGTCTCAAGCCATATTCCCTTCCAAGTATCTGATCTACAATAACTATATTGTTACCATTTAAGTGTCACCCAGGTGGGTATTGTCTAGATGCAGGACATGGATTTTCCAGGCTGTCAGAGGGATAACAGTGAGGACAGCGCTTTGTGTTTTTTATAGTGTGGCTTTCATGAGGAACTAAAATGACTATTATGAGATGTGGCTTGCCTCCATACTGGCTGCCCATTCAGTCTTATGTAAGAACTGAGGAAATTGAGATTCCTGTAAAACAACCCAGGTCACACACTCCCTTTCTTGAGTGGCAGGTAAGAAAGGCTCAGTCCTCCAGGTTTTCTCCTGGCCACATAGAACCATGTGAAGACCCTGAGGCCATGTTTATTGTCCTAAAAAATTTGGAGAGGGAAGATTAATTATTGGTGTATTTTATTAACAAAGAAACTGGAAAACCATCTTTCTCTTAAGGAACTGACATCCTAGAAAACCAAGGCAATCACCTAGGAAGGAGGCCAGGAGAGGCTGATTGATAGGAGTTAAATGCATAAAAGCTTTGCATACTAGGCCAGACACAGTGGCTCATGCCTATATTCCCAGCACTTTGGAAGGCTGAGTGGGGGTGGATTTCTTGAGTCCAGGAGTTCAAGACCAGTCTGGGCAACACAGGGAGACCCATCTCTACAATAAAAATAAATGAATAAATAAATAAATTTAAAATGTACATAGTCTTCCTTAAATAGGGAATATCATAGAAATAAAATGTCTTATTTACATTGGTTGCAAACGTTATGAAACACCTAGTAAAATTATGAAGACCAGTATAAGGAAAACACACATACAAATTTTTATGAGCTTCCAGTTTGAATATTCACATAACATTTAAAAATACCATATTTCTTTGAAAAGGAAGATAAGTTTTTGCAGTGGCATCAATTCTCCTCTAAATAAATCAGTAAAGCCAGTGCAATCCCTATTATAATTTATACCATAATTTTGAGTTATGTGTGACTGGAAGAACAGATTATATTGCCAAAAAAATGTGAAGGATTATGCAAGACGGGGAGCTTGTCATTCTGGACTCAAAACTTACTCTGTAGTATTACCCAATAAAACAGGAATTGATAGACATGTCCATGGGCCAACAAAGATATTCTAGAAATATATTCATGCATATGTGGTACTCAAATAAATGATATAGCTGGCATTTAAAATCACAAGTTGCCATAAAGCTGACTTTTATGATCATGTGTGTGTGTGTGTGTGTGTGTGTGTGTGTGTGTGTGTCGGTGTTAGGAAATGGAAGTGCAGCGGGGCTTCTAGGGCAATTTGGTGCTTCTCCTTCAGGTAATCCTGGATTCCATCGACTTTCACAGGTCTGTCTGCTGTGCTGTCTTCCTAAAGCCATCTTTGGAGTCAAGCAGTCAGGGCTCAGGGACACTCTGAAGTCTATCCCAGCACACCTGCGTGGAGCATTAGGAGGAAGGCAGATTAATCCGTGCTGAGCATTTTACTCAGTAGACAGCTTGGGAATCATAGAAATAATGCAAATCTGACAGAATTACTATGGACACTGATGCAAGTCATACCAGGGTGGAGTTGGCCTTTGTCAACACATCATGCCATTAACCTGCCTCTGTCCCACAGGGAGCTTAGAAAATTCAGGAAAATGGTGTGGATCAATAAATGCTTCCCCCGATGCAACCATTACAAATGGAAGCTGTTTTCTCACTGCTTTTGGTTGGATGTGGCTTTTGTTCATGTGGTACCTTAACTTCTCACCTGTTTCTGTGCTACCTGAGGCCACAGCAGATGAACTCTACCTACTCCCCCTTGAGAGGGTGCTCACTAACATTGGACAGTCTGGGGGTGTTGGAGTCACGAGGGGCCCTGTTTGAGAAGCTGGAAGGACAGCTTAGTGGACATGTGCAGAGGCTCTGCAGCCCTAAATTGCTAGGGGGAGGGGGCTTTAAAGAGCCCACTTAAAGGTTTTGATTTGTCTCCCTTGAAGTTTGGGGGAGGGAATGGGTAGAGGTTGTAATCAAATAAATTTAAAATGAGAGTGGCTTGAAGAGTGGGGTGGGAATTCTCCCAAGAGATATACTTCTTCTATTGAGAAAAAGAGAGAGGGAGCTAATGAGGTAACCAGAAATGACTAGGAAAGAAAGAATCGTCTTTCAGCTGTTGGTGCAAAATAACTTTGAGCCTACAATTCTACTTCTAGCCAGACATTCAAGTGTGAAGGTAAATTAGCATACGATGTGTTCAAGTGTGGGTTCCCTGGAAATAGACCCTGAGATACACTTATGAGTAGAAGGTGCTTACTTGGGAAGGAGTCCCAGGTAGCACTGCTAGGGGTGTTGTCTGAAGTACAAGGAATGCAGCCTATTAAGTTGGAGGAATAATCTAACAGGTTACCATTGTGGGCAATTTGAGCTAATTCCCTGGGGGATCCTATGGGAGACTGTTGAACACACACCTCACTTCATCCCAAGGGTAGGATGAGAAGTCTTGAGGGTATTTAGCCACCAAATACCCAGCCATACTTGTTAGAGGACTTCCACCAGGGATGATATAAATCTGTATTACCTCCAGTTGGCCTTGGGTCATGTCCATTATGCTCTAAGGGTAAGACAAAAAGCCACCAAGGCAGAGTCATGGTGACTGCCCTAGGCAGCCCTGTAGATGCAAAGGTGAGAAGTAGCTCTGCAAGGCCAGAGTCAAAATACATGTCAGTGTCAGAATGTTTTTGGCACTGTCTGTTCCTTAAATAGGTCAATACTCACTGTGAAAATCTTCACTGAACTGGAGCTACATTTCCTCTCTGTAGATAGCATGTTTTAAATGTTTTGCCAATTATCAATTTTAATTGGAAACCAGATGTAGGAACTCTGTCCCAGAGAGTTGTAAGATGAGTGGTTAGCTATCAAAGGAACATTTGCATTGTAGGCATCAAAATCTTCCCCCTGAGGAAAAGAGAGCTGGGTTTTTGTAGTGCATCCTGCCTGCAGAGGTGCCATGCTGGGTGTTGGGCACAGGTCTCGCCCTGGGATTTCATGGAGATCTTGGGCTGCATTTGTCAGGAACTCTATTCTTGCCATTGAGGCTAGAGGGGCCCAAGCTGCACTGTCTCACCGGTTGCTGAGGGGTTCCTCAGCACATGCAATACAAAGAACCTCCTCCTCTCCAGGTCTCCCATTGCAGCTGGAACTTTATTCACGTCCTATCATTACCTTCTCTATGGAATGGGATGAGTTGCTGGTTAGTTTGCTCCCAGTCACCTATGCCCATCCAGGCCCACACTCAGTACACTGTCTACATACTGGGTGCCCCTAGCCCCAGGGATTCTTAGAAATGCTGTTCTGGGTGATGACTCCATTTCAGCACTGACACAGCTACTGGAAGCCACAGATGGCCTTCTCAAGCTTTTATTGGGAGTCAAGTAATGAATCCTGTTTGTTGCAGTTCACTTGGGACTGACAATGCCCAGCTCCACTGATGTTGCTTTTTGTTTTTCTTCTGTCTTCTGTATTACAAATCAGTGACTATTGATGAAATGCCGAGAAGCTACAACTTCCGGCTGCTCTCTTTTAGCATTATGTTATATGATTGGGGCCTCCTGTTCTATTTAAGGTGCCCAGCTGCTTATCCTCTCGATTTACTTTAAAAGAGTTGAATTAGATGAAGTATAGTCCCTGTTTACAGCAATGCAGGCTATAGGGGCTTGGAAAGAGGCTATACTTAAATATATTCCTGGGAAACTTTTATACTTACATATATATATATATATATCACTGAGTATAGGCACCTAACCATTGCTGGTGGACATCTGGGAACCAACAATTAATCTGCTCCAGCTTCACAGCTGGCTAGCCCTTCCCTGACCTATGCAAAACTTTGCACCACACTACCACATTGCACCCCCTCCCTTTTGTGATTTAGATTACAACTGACCACCATTAATGTTTAAACAGAGATCACAAGAGTAATGGAATGCACTCTTTGTGGCAATAAGATACTAAATTATAAACAAGGCCTAAGGCCATGCCACTCAAGGGTTAAGTCCCACTCTGCTACATTTAAAGAATAAAGTATGTTCTAACTGCCACAAAACTTTTCTGTCTCTGTAGCAGCTAAACAAGTATTGGCCTAGAGATAAGCAATATTGAAAAAATTGCAGCTCACACACTTGCTGACTTACTGACCTCCACTCACCTGTCCCATAAGCCATTACTACAGCTTTAACTGTACAAGAGACTGATTTCAATAACTTGCTCCCGATAAGAGCCACTGAATATGAACTGATTCTGGCCAGTTTACAGAGGCTGGACACTGAATGCCTTCATATCCTTGCTTTACCTTTGATGTATAGGGCCTAAATGTAATGTATTTAAATGTTAAGTCTCTGCCCCAAAGGGAACATGAGATGAATGTAACATTCATGTTTGCTTATCACACATGCACATATACCCCCTTCATGACTATTAATAGCTCCCCTTTTGATCTGGTTAGGCTCTGTGTCCCCACCCATATCTCATCTCAAATTGTAATCCCCATGAGTCGAGGAAGGGAAGTGACTGGATCATGGGGGTAGTTTCCTCAATGCTGTTCTCATGATAGTGAGTTCCCATGAGATCTGATGGTTTTATAAATGGCAGTTTTTCCTGCACTCTCACTTCTCTCCTGCTGACTTGTGAAGATAGTGCCTGCTTCCCTTTCACCTTCTGCCATGATTGTAAGTTTCCTGAGGCCTCCCAGCCATGCAGAACTGTGAGTCAATTAAACCTCTTTCCTTTATAAATTATCCAGTCTGGCATAATTCTTAACAGCAGTGTCAGAACAGACTAGTACGGTAAATTCGTCCCACAGACAGTGGGGTGCTGCTATAAAGCTACCCAAAAATGTGGAAGCAACTTTGGAAATGGGTAACAGTCAGAGGTTAGAACCATCTGGAAAGCTCAGAAGAAGTTAGAAAAATGGGGGAAAGTTTGGAACTTCCTAGAGACTTGTTGAATGGTTTTGACCAAAATGCTGATAGTGATATGGACAATGAAGGAGGCTGAGGTGGTCTCAGCTAGAGATGAGGGACTAATTGGAAACTGGAGCAAAGGTGACTCTTGCTATGCTTTAGCAAAGACACTGGAGACATTTTGCCCCAGCATAGAGATCTGTGGAATTTTGAACTTGTGAGAGATGATTTAGGGTATCTGGTGGAAGAAATTTCTAAGTAGCAAAGCATTCAAGAGGTGACAGAGCATAAAAGTTTGGAAAATTTATAGGCTGACCATGTAGTAGAAAAGAAAACCCTATTTTCCGAGGAGAAATTCAAGCCAGCTACAGAAATTTGCATAAGTAAAGAGAAGTCGAATGTTAATCACCAAGGCAATGGGGAAAACGTCTCTGGGGCGTCAAGATCTCCATGGCAGTCCCTCCCATCAAAGGCCCAGAGGCCTAGGAGGAAAAAATAGTTTGGTGGGCCAGGATGGCCTGGGGCTTGCTGCTTGCTGCAGCCTTAGGACTTGGTACCCTGTGTCCCAGCCACTCCAGCTCCATCTAGGGCTGAAATGGGCCAAATTACAGTTTGGGTCATTGCTTCAGAAGGTGCAAGCCCACGCCCCTATTCTGGGTTCAAGTGGTGCCGGGTTATGCCTCCTCTGGCTCAGTCAAAACAATTTAATAAGGAAAGAATCGTCTTTCAACAAATGATCCTAGGTAAACTGAATATCCATATGCAAAAGAAAGAAATTCTACCTCTATCTTATGCCATACACAAAAATTAACTCAGAATGGATGAAAGATCTAAATATATTAGGTGCTAACACTATAAAATACCTAAAAGAAAACAAAGGTGTAAATTTTTGTGCCCTTGGATTAGGTGGTTGTTTTCTCAGATGTGACATAAGAAATCAAAGAAAAATAGATAACGAGGTCATTACAAAATTAAAATATTTTGTGCAGCAAAGGACACCATCAAGAATCTTGAAAGTTAAACCAGAATGGAAGAAAATTGTGTAAATTATATGTCTGTCTCATATCTAGAATATATAAACAATGATTACAACTCAATAAAAAAAGACAAATAACAATTAAAAATTATCAAATGATCTGAAAATAAGTTTCTCCAAAGAAAACATACAAATGACTAATAAGCACATGAAAATATGCTCAGTATCATTAGTCATAATGGAAATGCAAATCAAAGCACAATGAGAGGTCACGATACACCCACTAAGATGGATATAATAAAAAAGGCATATAATAACAATTGTTGGCAAGAATGTAGAGAAATTAGGACCTTCACACAGTGCTGAGGGGAATGTAAAATGGTGTAGTCCCTTTGGAAAATAGTCTGGCAGTTCCTCAAATGGTTGAACATAAAGTTAATATGTGATCTAGCAATTACACCACTACAAATATATGTAAAATAAATAAAAATATATGTCCACACAAAATCTGTACACAAATGCTCATCGCAGCATTATACATGATAGTTAAAAATGGAATCAGTTTAAATACCAATTAACTGAGGAATGGATAAACAAAATGTCATATATCCACACAATGACATATTATTCAGCAGTAAAAAGAATGAAGTAATGGCACATGCTACAATATGGATGAAGCTTGAAACCATTATGCTTAAGGAAAGACAGGCGATACAAAAGATCACATGTCATATGATTTCATTTATATGAAATATCCAGGATAAAGAAATGTATAGAGAAAGAAAGTAGATCAGTGGTTGCCTACGGTTAGTGGTGATGGGGAGGTGGGGGATGACAGGAAATGAGAAGTTAAAGCTGCATGGTTCAATATTTTTGGGGGGGCTTGAGTTAAATATTCTATAATTGATTGACATGTTGGTTACACAACTCTTTAAGTATATTTTTAAAACACTGATATCTAGAAGACTTTAAATGAATGAATTATGTTATTTGTGAATTATATCCTAATTTAGCTGTTTAAAAATTCTAATTACAAGAAGCAGAAATCAAAGTCATGTTTAACAACTCACTATTATGAGGCCTTGATTTTGAAAACTACCAATTTTAGAATTGAATCTACTCTGAAACTGTTCTTTGATTACTACTTGTTGCATCTCCTTCAGCATGAAATGAAACCTTTAAAAATTCAGTTGTAGAATCAACAAAATCAATGAGGTAGTCCAAACTCTTGTCTCACAGCACATCATTTAATATAGCCATCTGTTGTTGTTCTTCATCAGTCTCTCCTCTTTTTTGAACAACTTCCTTTGTAATCACAAATTTTGGGGGAGGGGGTAACCCTTTTCTTCATTCTCATTTAACTACATCCTATCTTCTTTTAAGTTGGTTTCCAGTTTTCCATATTTCTCAAAAATTGATCTACAACTCTAGTCTTCTAAGCTGCCATGGGCTGAATGTGTACACCCAAAACTCCTAGGTGGAATCCATAATCTTCAATGTGATGGTATTTGAAGATGGGGCCTTCTGGCAGGTAATCAGGTTGAGATGGGGTCATTAGTATGGAGCCCCCATGATGGGATTAATGCTCTTATGGAAAAAGGAAGAAGAGACATCAAATCTCACTCTGTCTCTTTGCATATACACGCCATGAAAAGGCGTTGAGAAGACGTGACTAGGAAGAAGACCCTCACCATAACCCAACAACCGTGCTGTCGCCCTGATTTCAGACTTCCAGTTTCCAGACATGAAAAATGTTTATTGGTTTAGTCTTCATCATTTTCAGATTCCTTTCTGTAAAGACTTCTTAGGTGTTTGCTATAGTTGTTTGTTTTACTCCATCTCCACTTTGCTCACTTAAAAATTACACATTCTTGGGTTTTAGGTTTAACTTTGGAAACTCTTTCCTTCTTTATCTTGCTTATCATGACCTTATTCAAAATTACAATATTCTTTTCAAGGTGCTTCCACCTATAAAGTTGTTTGCAGCTCAAGATCACACCTGGATTTATTGAGTGAATCAAGGTTGAAGTGTTTAGGGAAAAGAAAATGCTTTTTATCTGACCATCCTCACTGGTTAGTAATTCATTGACATTTAAGCCTGGGAATTATACATAAATAACAATACCTTGACTTCCTCTTCATTGAGTTATAAAATGTTAAGTTGAAAATGCCTGAAATGAGGAATACAGTTTTGAAAGAACCATTCTGAGGATGATGCTCTGGTTAATCAAACATTTTTACTAAGTTCATATATCATAGATAATGCATTGTGTCCTTTTATATACCTTTGGGGAGCTTCAATGTTGAATGATGATTGAATTTAACTTAGTGTCATCTGCATTTATTTATAAAAAGCCAATCGGGTACTTTTTATTTTCTTTCCAGACATGCAGACATCTCTTCGGCTTGTCTGAGTGGTTTCTCACACTGGCTTCCAAAATATGTCAGTTTCATCCCCATTGTAAAACTAAGCTACACACAGTTTCTCCTGTTAGACTCACATTGTCAATTTTTATCCAAATGGCTCAACACTCAGTAAATACTGAAAACGTGGAGAATAATGACAACCCAAGATATTCAGCTTCTTAGAAAGATGGTTCTATAAATATGAAATACTTAACCTTACCCAGAGAATTTGGCTAAGCCCTGCAGGAGATAAAGATGGAAGGAAGATTTCTGTCCTCCAGGGAGAGCATAATGTAGTAGAAAAATGACAGGATATGACAACAGGAGACCTAAACTCCTGACTAAAATCTGCCACTATTGTGACCCTGAACATGAAGTAGTAGGTGAAGTCATGTGATACCATTTCAAATTATTTATATAACAGTTGGAGAGCATGTGTCTGAGAATTAGAAAATGGTTTTAAAAATATAAGGGACTATTGTTTCTGATCTAGCAAGAGGCTTGACCAGGACCAAATTGCCTCTCACTTAAGGAGGCTTTTGATAAATCTAGTGACTACAGCTGAAGCTCTCTCTGGCTGTGACTCAGGAAGGCCCAGAACACAGCTTTGCCCACAAGAGTGCTGAAGTGGTTCTGACTTTGTGAGCCACTCTTCTGTGGCCCCTAGACTTTTGAGGCGGCAACCCTTACTGGGCGAGGCCCCCGGTAGAATGGGCTGCCAGCCACAGGTAAGCCAGCACAATCTGGATGCACAATACCTCGCAAATCAGGGATAAGAGACCTTGGCACCAGGAGTCTATAAGCTACACGGCTCCCAGGAAAGAGCCATTTGCCAGGGTCCTGTACGCTTCCAGCAGGACTAGAGACTCGGTAGCATTAACTCTTTCTTGCATCCAGGACCTAACTGGAGCAGGAGGCTAGTTCTTATGGGATGGAAAGGACCCCCAGGGACAGTTCCTAATTTGGCTAGGCTGAGACTTGGCAGGTAGAGGGAGGGGGATGGCTGGGCGTAGCTGTCACAAAGTCACCGGAAATGCATCTTTCATTTTCTGGTTGATTCCGGTTCAGGTCCACAGACCTCGACCCTAGAAGAGTGAGTCAGTGTCAGGTCTTCAAGAGGTGGAGGGATTAAATGGGGGAACTGATCTTCCAAGGCTCCCCAGATCTTGGAGCTTCACTCGCCAGACATCCCGCGCTTTCCTGACATCGCTTCCCCGACATCGCTTCCCCGAGTCGTGCAGCAGCGGAGAGCTTCGCTATCCAGAGCAAGCAGGGAGGCGTGGCCACAGAGGCTTAGTCAAGCAGAGGAAGAGGAAAGTGGCCTGGGGAAAGCCAGAGCTGACTGAAGGTAACCAAGAAGCGGATTTTCTCTTTAGATTCGATTGGCTAGATTCGATTGGCGATCCCCTGAGAAATATCGGCGGCTCAAGCCAGTTGCAGCCTTTAGGGCTGCTGCGTAGCGGGAAAATGGGGGCGGGGGGACGTGAAACAGTATTGTCCACAGCGAGGCCGCCCGGCCGCAGGCTCCTGCAGCCACTTTTAACCTATGGAAGCAACTTCTTTCTACCGGATGTACAAATATAACCCAGGGATGCTAGTGAAGCACACTCAAAGGCTGCCCGCGTTCAGAGTCCTTGTGGGCGTCCCTGTGGTTGATCTAGAAGGTGTAGTGAATCAGGATTGGGGATTTGGAGCAGTAATGTCTACCACCATGCCTAGGAAAATTTCCTGAGTTTTGATGGCTTATGAACACAACACCAATGAAAGGGTCATTTCAGCATTAAAGACAATGACTTCTGCTGACAAAAAATATAAGAAGTGTTCCTGTACCTCATGAGCCTGAATGGTCAGCAAGGAGCCAACCATTTTTTTTGAATACCTGTGGCATCCTTGAAAGAATTTTGTTGCTGTTTCTGCTGGATCACCTCAGGGAAAATCAGTTTTGAAGATATGTTAAGTCAGGAGAAAGGTTACCATTACTAGGACCCTTCCCATCTGTGAAGAACCTTAATCATCTCTCTCTCTCTCTCTCTTTCTTTCTTTCTTCCTTTCCTTCCTTCTTTTTTAACCACCTGACATTTATATACATGTAATGGAAGACCAGCTGTAAATTTTTCCAGTTAAAGTAATCAAAAAATGTAATACACAAGTACAAATCTGTGCAGTGCCCTTTATAAGTCTTTTGAAGAAGTACTATACCCTGCCACATCAAATGTTGATGATCTGCTTGGTTAGCAGGGGAACATTTGCTTACTTTTTCTCTAATGACTTTACTTCTACTCTGATCTTGGTGTCTCAGTTCCCTACCAGCACTGACACTGTATAAAAGGGAATATTAAAAGTTCCATTTAGTAAACTCTTCAATCCAAATGAGATAAAGGGGTCTGGAAATGATTTTTCCCCATTCTAAAGAAAAATGTTTGCAATGATCTGCTAAAGTTTAGAGGAACTGAAACAGGCCCTATTTGCCAATATAGGACAGGAAACACACAGATGAACTATTGGATAATCTCAAAAGCTCCTTTTGGCCAATCGGTGGCAGTTTTCTTACCCAGCAATCTTTCCTTAACTATTAAAAAAAACAGGAAAGATATTAATTGACATTTGTCTTCTCTTAGCTGTGGTTTGTTTCAAACTTAAGAAATAAAGAAAAAGAGAGAAACTTACCTCCTGAGTAATCTAACATCATGAGTGTTCTGATTCTTGGCAGTTGATTTTAAAGGAGAAGCCAGACAGTAACTTTTCTCTTCATTTTCCTCTGTTAATGAATAGCAAGTAAATATGTGTCATGTGGTTTTCTTCTTGACATGTACTTTTCTTCTGCTCTCCCTCAGTGCTCCTGGGAAGAACAATTCATTCATTTGCTACCAAACCTGATGAACCCTCATTTGTCAAAGGTGGCACCAGGTGGGTGTCAGTGTCACACACAGGAGTAAAACTGTTCCTAGAGCAAATGATGATGAGAGAGCTGAAGGCGGATGCATGCTCGAGCCGCCAGATGAGGGCTATATGGGACACTAGTGGGTCTGTGAAAGAGAACCCCAGTCAGAGTACGAAATACAGCACACAAATAGAGAGTCTTGGTCCTGAGAGCGCTTGCAGGCACTTCTGGAGCTTTCGTTATCATGAAGCAACTGGACCGCTTGAGACTATCAGCCAACTTCAGAAATTATGCCATCAGTGGCTGAGGCCAGAGATCCACTCAAAAGAGCAGATCTTGGAGATGCTGGTGTTAGAGCAATTCCTGAGCATTCTGCCAAAGGAGACCCAGAACTGGGTGCAGAAGCATCATCCACAGAATGTCAAACAGGCTCTGGTCCTGGTGGAATTCTTCCAGAGGAAGCCTGATGGAACAAAGAATGAGGTAAGAAGAAATATTCCTTACATGTACAATGAAATAGGATAAAAGTGGATATATCAGGGTGGAGGAGTTATCAGAGAATGAGATGGATTAGGTCGCTCTTCTGTTGCTCCTTTAGGACAGTTAGGAAGGATCTGAAATGACATACATGCAGCAATAGTCAGTCCACAGGTTTCAAAATTCCTGGCAGAGACTTTACGCCTCTTAGAGAAAAGAAATGCATTTTGTCTTCTTTAGAGCCAGGGTGAATTGACCATGGTGGGCCTAGTCTGTCATGGGCAAGGAGAAAAGAGTTGAGTTCTTAGAAACAGAGAAATAAAGGGCAAGAAAGAGTTGGGAAAGGGGAGAAGATCCACAAGATGGGCAGCACTTACAGAGTCCAAAGGAGAGAGAGGGTAGCAAACAGAAGTATAAATCAAGTTGTTCTGCAAAGAAACAGAACAAAATGGAAAGGAAAAAAGGAAACAAGGATATAGAAAGAAGACAATTGCCAAAAGAGAAGTGGAAGGAATCAGGATGCTGAGGGGTAGTATCTTCTGTAACAGGAGCATACATTTCTGGACTGGGAGGAAAGAGCCTCCATTGCCCTCACTTAGTGGCTTGTAATTGGCCCTGCTAGTGAATGGGAAACCAAGGTTTGCCCTTGAAAGGTGGCAGCACACTTCCTTTTTTTAGGAGCCCACCTTGAAAATTCCAGGGCAGGGCATATTTTTGGTGTCTTATTACTACCAAATCAGGTGAAGAGAGATTGGAGCCCAACTTTTCTCCCCATTTATTCTTCCATCCTTCTCCTTACCCTGTGAAATCTTTCCTGGAGGATTGGAAACTGGCTAACAGGAAAGCCATCTTTACTCAGTTCCTTTTATTTTACAGGAAACTAAAAGATAGAAATGCACTAAAACAAGGATCCAAGTCAAGACAGCAAACCAGTGAAAGTTCCCCAGCAGGGGAACACGCTGCCTGCCCAACTTTGCTAGCAGCTTGATCCAGGGCCCTGTGCATTGCCACGGGGTTGGGGGTGGGGGTCTGGTGTAGTCAACATTTTCTATTTTATCCTAATTATCCCAGATTTTGAGTATCATTCTTTATGAAAACATAGTGGTGCAATACCTCTTCAGTCTTTTTATTACTTCTCTAATGTCATGCACTCCCCAAATATGAGCTCTACTCTTGTTCTTCCGTCCACCACCACCCTGAAACCGAAAGTAAGTTCTGTGCTAATGAGGATGGGGATTATTTCTAGGTCACAGTCCATGAGTTGGGAAAGGAGGCAGTGCTCTTGGGAGGAACGGCAGTGGCCCCAGGCTTCAAGTGGAAGCCAGCAGAGCCCCAACCAACGGGTGTGTTCCAGAAAGAATATTGGAATACATACTGGGTACTACAAGAACAGCTGGGCTGGAACACTCACAAAGAAACCCAGCCTGTATATGAAAGAGGTAAGGAGCTTCATCATAATTCTCTTCTCCTGGGAGCCATGGTGGTAATTAGTTCACCTAGAATGTCGTGGGAATTTTCCAGGTGCCCAGCCATGCTAGCAGCTGTGGTGTCTCCCAGGTGGGAGTACAGTAGGTCAATGGTGGTTGAAGGTGGGGATCAGCCTAGGGGACAGAAATATCCAAATCACGGAATCCTGATATTCACACTATAGACTATACTCCTTTGAAACTTGAGAGAAGAGAAGAAGATGGAACAGGGACAGGTGGGGTCACCTCCCCCCTCATAAGTTGAAGGAGAAATTGGGGTCAGACATGGGCTCTCAGTGGCAGAATGTGATTAAAATTGTGCACTCGGAAAGAATAATAAAAGACAAAAGTCTTCCACATTATCTACTGTACACTGAAGGACCTAAGCCTTTCATTTTCAAACCTTCAGTTCTTGCTCAGCTTATATTATGAGAGGAAAACTGAATAGATTTCCTTTGATTAATTTCTCTCATGAACTGGGGAATTGGTTGTATGAGTGGTGGATATTTGGTTCTTATCTACAATGAGATGGCCACTTCTGGGCACCACAAACACACTTGTCAATGTGACCCATCTTTATTGAAGGCATCCTGATGTTCTGTATTTTAGAAATCAGCTCGGAATGTTTGTAAATAGGAAAGAGAAATTTTCCCTGGCTCTTTTCCACCCACAGCTGTGCATGATCAACAGATGTTAGCCCTTTCTGAGCAGAAAAGCACCAAAGACTGGAAGATGGCATCTGAATTCATCCTGCCTGCATCCCAGGTGAGCTGTACTTTCTGGTTTTTTCAGGTGATTTGACCGTGGCCTTGCCTCTGCTTGTCCCAACTGCCTGGGACACATATTGTCCAGCAGGTGCTTTGAGGCATGTTAGCCCTAGATATTCTCTAGGCAACTAGGCTTGGCACAGAGGGAAGTGGGCACCTCCCAGGCGATTTACCGATCCTCTTTGCTCCTTCCTTTCTGCCTTCTCACTTTTTTCTCTAAATCTTGTACTGTTAACATCTTCAGCACCTGGCCTACCACGTAATTCAGAAATGGGTGGTAGCACAACTTCTGAAGTGGCAAGTACTAAACTATAGCCCATTCTCTTCTTTAGAGTTTGTTGACATTTGAAGACGTGGCTGTGTATTTTTCTGAGGAAGAATGGCAATTATTGGATCCTCCTGAGAAGACTCTCTACAATGACGTAATGCAGGATATCTATGAGACTGTCATCTCTCTAGGTAAAGATTCTTCTTTCCCTTTGTGTAGAAGTTAAGTAATATGTTATGTCCTCTGTTTATGGAAAATGCACCCCTGTGAGAGAGTCCCATTGTTCCAACAGCTGGCTGATCCTCAACTTGATGATGTGGGGGAAATAAAGGGGTTATCAGGATCCCCTGGAGAGCTTTTTATAAATACATGTCTCACTTCTGCATTCTGAATAGAACTATTTTATTTTGACTGTGAAAGATTTTACTTTTTTAAAACTTTCATCTAAACACACCCTTTTCTAAAAAACATAAAAGCATGCACATAAATGGCGTTCTTGAAAATTACTACAGAAAAATTAATAACTAATCTTTAAATCAGTAATAATAATACAAACAAAAGTTTAAATGATATGTGGAAAGATTTACAGGTAGGAATAGGGCTCTTAGTTTAGAAAATAATAATTTAAGTCAATAACAATAAAAGTTAAGGAAAATCTTCTAATTTCCAAACATTTTGATACCATTTTCTTCTAACTACCACATTTTGTAGACGTTTTGTGAGAAGAATGTTGGTGTAGTCCTAAGAAATATAACATTCAAGTGATCCTATGCAGGTCTTCTGCCATAGGATATATTGTTCCGTGACCGAAAATTGTGATTTGGTTCCTAGAACGTAACTCTTGCTCTAAGATGATACTTAATGTATAGCTCCAGTCCTGATGAATTAAGCCTGTATTTTACTGGTTTGAGAAGGTGAATTGTTTTTCCTTTTTTTGCATCAGAGTCTCATTCTGTCACCCAGATTGGAGTCCAGTGGTGCAATTGTAGCTCACTGCAATCTCTGCTTTCCAGGCTCAAGCATTTTTTCTGCCTCAGCATCCCGGGTAGCTGAGACTACAGGCGTGTGCCACCACACCTAGCTAATTTTTGTATTTTTATTAGAGACATGATTTCACCATGTTGGCTAGGTTGGCCTCAAACTCCTGACCTCAAGTGATTACCTACTTTGGCCTCCCAAAGTGCTGGGATTACAGGTGTGAGCCACCACGACTGGCCTGAGAAGGTGAATTTCTTGCCTTAGACAAATGCAAAATGCCTCTGCAGTAGCCAGTGAAGCCCCCTTACAAGGGCTTCAAGAATTCAACTTTGAAACAGGGCAGCATGGGCTGGCTCTGCATTTCTTCACAGCAAGTCTATGTGGAAGCCACTGAGCAGGACCACTAATAGGAATCTGAAGGAAAATGGCTGCTACAGTGAATCAGAGTCACAATTTTAACTTCACTCTCATATTTTATACATTTTTGTGTGTAGAGTACAGGGTGTGCATATTAAACAATTTCAATAGATATTAGAAATGTCAATTATTTTGCAAATATAAAGTGAGTAAAATCAGCTAATAATGCAATCCAGTAAAACACGTGTTAAACGAAGCTTTTTCCACAGGGACACTTTTTACTCTTTCCTTTGAACATCTTGATACTTAAATACATTTTCTTTCATTGACTTGCAGAAATTAAGCAAAAGTGAACTATTACCTAGCTGCACAATAGTAAATAGTAATGAGTTTGGAGCTGTTAAGTTGTAATAAAAAGAAAATAACAAATATAGTGAAATATGCTACAAATTATTGCTTAAAAATGCAGCCATCTGAATTACAAAGTACACAGTCCTACTAGTCTTCTGAAGTTGTTATTAGTTCATGAAAAATATGAAGTAGAGCAGAAACTCCATTTAGCTTTTACCTTTTCAAAAGCTCTAGTGCTAAAGTTATATAATCATGTATGTTTGCCTAAGACCAACTGAATATTGACACTAGTCACAAATTCTATTTTATCTAATGTTCAATCAGCAAGCCTTTATTTATACTTCTTATTACATTCAGGAAACAATAAGCCTACCCAGGCAGCCTTCTGTTGATAGTCGCCTTCTTCTGTTGGGTGTGGGGATGTAAGCACCCTGCTATGTTGTTTTTCTAGTTCTGGAATCCCAAACCAGTTTGCCTTTTGCTTACCATTTTTAGAATTTTTGTTTTTTATCTCATATTATTTAATGGGTTTCTTGTTGTGCCTATCAGGGAGGATCAAGGAAAAATGGGTCTATGCCATTTTGTACAGACTGGACCAGAAATCACTTGTTCCTGCATTTTCTAAAAAGCAATCATCATGGACTTTTCTCTCCATTTATGTAGCTTTCTTGCACTGGGACACAAATGGCTGATTATTCTGTTTATTCTAACAGGGTTAAAGCTAAAAAGTGACACTGGAAATGATCATCCTGTATCTGTTTCTACATCAGAAATGCAAACACCAGGCTGCAAAGTATCAGAAAACACCAGAAGGAAAATTGCCCAGAAAACAATGGGCAGGGAGAATCATGGTGATACACACAGGGTGCAGAAATGGCATCGAGCTTTTCCAAGGAAGAAAAGAAAGAAACTTGCAACTTGTAAGCAAGAGCTTCCAAAACTTATGGATCTTCCCAGGAAAGGCCCCACAGGGGAGAAACCTTTTAAATGTCAGGAATGTGGGAAAAGCTTCAGAGTTAGCTCTGATCTTATTAAGCACCAGAGAATTCACACTGGAGAGAAACCCTATAAATGTCAACAATGTGACAGGAGGTTTAGATGGAGTTCAGATCTTAATAAGCACTTCATGACCCATCAAGGAATAAAACCATATAGATGCTCATGGTGTGGGAAGAGCTTTAGTCATAACACAAATCTACACACACACCAAAGAATTCACACAGGAGAGAAGCCCTTTAAATGTCATGAATGTGGAAAAAGATTCATTCAGAACTCCCACCTTATTAAACACCAGAGAACTCACACAGGTGAACAGCCTTATACATGTAGCATATGCAAGAGAAACTTTAGTAGGCGGTCGAGCCTTCTTAGACACCAGAAACTCCACAGAAGAAGGGAAGCATGTCTAGTGTCTCCAAACTGAGGAAAGTTACCATGTAGAGCTTCACCTTAGAAGTGATGAAAGAATACAAAATTATGAGGCACTCAATGATAAAAATGTGTCATCAGTAGAACATTTGGGAAGTGTACATGCTACACTTAACAAAAAGGAATCTAAGCTGTCTGTCTTATTCAGTATTGCATCTTCTGTGCCTAGCATAAGAGTGATACATAAGGAGTACTTTACAAATAAAATAAATGAAAGTGTAGTGATGAGATATCTTTAGCTATCTATGTACATGTGTGTATCTGTTATTCAAAGTTTCCCCACCCCCAGTCATCTAACTTTTTCAGGTATCAGATATATGATGGTCAAGGCTTTTAGTCTCGTTCTTTATTCTTTGTCAGAAGAGATAGAAAATAAGAGTACACCTAAAGTAAAGTAAATAAATTAAAAATAATTCAAGCACACACACACACACACACACACACACACACACACACACACACGAGTACTTGGGCCCTCAGAGATAATTGCTAAGTTAGGGACAGTTTCAGTAGTTACCATTCTATCTACATGAACAATCAAGGCTGGGACCCAGGGAAATTTACTCTGTAACAGAAAGAGAGGATTCAATGTTTGCCCTGGAAGAAGTCTCCCATTCTCATTGCTTCTGTCCTGAGTATCCACTACCACAATGTCTTCTGTCAAGGACTTATAAGTAGCAAGGGAAGGTCTGAATGTAAGGACAGACCTAGGGACCTTGATATCTCTTCTCTTGCTGACATTGTCAACATAGACATATACAATGAAATGATGAGGGAGAAAGTCTTGGCCCTCATCCAGCTATCTGTTTCTTTGCATAAAGCACAAATAAGTGGCAAATGTTCTTTTTCTGACTTTCACTATGTGGACTGGACAGAGGCTTTCAAACTGGTGCCATACTACTGCAGGACCTAAAGGGAGGCCTGTCTTTATGGCTGATCAACTACAACCCTATGTATCTGAATACTCTGCAAGAAGGCCTGGAAATTTTGCAAAACTGATTTACTGAGAACGGCAAGGAGAACCTTGTGACCTTTTAGCTTTAGTGCACAGCTGATGCCAGGAGGGAACATCCTAAAGTGTTAGAGCAAAGTAAGGCATGTGGCTTAGAGTGATGACCCCAGTCAAAGTCAGGCCAGATGGAAATTGTTTTCTGATGTTACTGGTTTTCTTCTCTTCCCTATTGGCCAAAGTGACTATCTCTTAAGAGAAGATGATGTGATGTCAAGGGAGGTTGGAAGGCATAGATTTACATCTATGTCAGATCATGGTTTATAATGTTGGCCAAGGCTTATTTATATGTTTATTTATTATTTAATAAAAGTGTACTTTGTAATGAAAATGACATGTTTCATGTTAAATTTAGATAATAAACCAAACTTTGTTACCACATCACCTAGAAATGGCCATGTTCACTTTTTTGAAATGGATGTCTTCAGATATTTTTTTCTGAAAGAGACCAAAAGACCCTTTCTAAGCATGCTTTCAAATTTGTAAAATGAAGATTATAATTCCTACTTCTTAGCACTACCGTGAGGATTAAATGCCCACATGTCAGCATGCCTGACACAGTGATTGGCCACAGTAGGTGTTCCCTAAACATTTGGAACTTTCTTCGTCCTTTCTTCAGCTACCTATTTAGAAAATAAAATAAGCTTTGTCTACTTGTCCAGCTTTTAAGCATCCTTCATTCATGAGTTTTTTATCATTTTTAGTTGGTATTAGGATCACTGATGATGGTCAGCATGGTAGCCTTCTGGCATGACATTCATTCTCTTATAGAGGTGCTCCTCTCTAGTCAGCCTGAAACAATACACTGATGTTCCAGGTCAACTAGGTATACTGCTCATGTGTAACAAAACTGAAATATACTAGAAACCACAAACTTGAGATTCCTGAAAATGGAGGGGAGGTGGTGGCTAGGGATGGAACTTTTGTGGACAGTATTTATGCTATTAGGTACATCCTCAAGCCAATGAAGTAGAAATGAAAGAGGAAAGAGGTGACTACATAGAATGGCCACTAAAATGAATGAAAGTGCTGAGCCAAAAGTAAGAAGTAACCTGGGAGGAAAGGATTTCATTATATTCCCAAAGGTGTGGCGACTATGACTGTCCCATCATTGCCCCACCAGAATGATCTGAGATTGGGCCCTTGAAACTAAAAGGGGAAATTCAACTTCATGCAGAGGTCTCCATTCTCTTTGTGTGAATCCATGTTTGCTAGCATCCTGGATAGCTCTATCATACCACCATTCAAAAATAAATTTATTCATGTAGCTTTTAGAAAGAAGGGAGGTTAACTAAAAAAATCATGGCTGTACTAGATCAATTGACCCAGCAGTTATTGTACACACAAGAATCATCAAGTTCCCCAAAACAAGTCAACAAAAGAACACGCTATTTTCCCAAAGCTGCTTACCCCTGTTATAAAACCTGTTAGCTTCAAAGCTTATCGTACATGTCTTCAACTACGCTGGCATCGTTACTAGCAGGGTTTGAGAGCAGGAAATATGGGTTCTATTTTAGAGATCAATTCTTTAAGGCAAGTGGCAGGAAGTGATTGCGTTTAGATGTGTCTGAGCAGAAACAGAAAATTGAGATTTGTTATTCCAAGTTCAGATACTCCACCATCATTTGAATACAAGGGCTCCAGGAAAAAGCACATTCTCATCCCTGAGGTTGTGGAACAGGATCTAGAAATCAGTGCTCCTGGCTGACTCATTAGTGCCCAGTCTGCCCTTTCACCCCTCTGACACAGTCTCCTAGGGCCACATTACCCATGCATCCTGACTACTCATGTCATCACTTGCCAACTCAGAAAAAGAAATGTATGTCCATGAAGACATGGGCAGTAAGGAAATAAATGGCAAAATGAGATAAAGGGAAGAGATATCATTCTTTTGCATCTCTGCCCACCACCTCCTCAGTACATGGCTAAAAGACATGAGTTCCATTGCCTTTCTGAGGACACAAGAGAAAGACAGCATAAAAAAGCTCAGGAACTGGAGAAATGGACAGATTATTTATTCATGAGACAGAGTGAAGAGACAGAATGCTCCAACTCTAGATCCCACAGGCAGAGATGGAACTGAAGATCTGAACCAAGTGTGACAGGGTATGAATTCATTTTCCAGTCTCTGTGCTTCCAGAGAAGATGAGCTGAGCAGAGAAATACAAGAAAATGTCTGGGTGAACAAAGGACAGCAGGCTTCTTTCACTTCTGTGCATTTGTGAGGACTGAGATTGGAAGTCAGGGACTCAGGGAGCAGAGTGTCATTGCTTGCTGTATCTGAGACACAAGAACACGTGAGTGGGTCAAGCCAATCCTGTGCCTGACTCAGGTTTCCACTTTTTCCCTCCCAGCAGACAATGACATGGCTTCTACCATGGGCCTTGTTGGGTTCCTTCTAGCTCCTTCTCCACTCCCAAGAAGGCTCTTCCTCCTTTGTTGCCTTGTTCCATCTGCAACAGGCCAATCCTGCTTGTGCAGCTTTGCCACTTCCATTCTTTCAGGGAAGGAGAGGAGGAGGGGCCCAGAGACAGAGAGTATTGAGTGTTACTGTGTCCCACTGTTCACAGAAAAATGGGCACAATAACTGAGAATGGCCAGGCAGGACTGGGGAGAAAAGAATAAACAAAATGGAATCATGGCCTAATCTTTTGTCAAGTAATTTAAAGGCTCTCCTTGCTACCTCCTCTTTATTCCTTGAAAAACACTAAATAGCAGGTAGGTGGGAATGGTGATGACCATGTTGGGGAGGAAGCTGTTCCTCATTTGAAGGAGAGGGCAGCTTACAAAGGTCCATTCCTTGCTCAACAGTGAAGCCATCCCATTCTCATTCTTGTTTACTTTGCCTTCCTCTTCTCCCTCCATGCTGCCTGCTCCTTCCTACCATTGTGGGTTCAGACATGGGACACTGGGGTGGAAGAAGGGACAGGGAGCCAAGTAGCAGCAATCATGAGATATAAGGGGAGAGGATAGGAGCCATGTTTGAGAGCAGCAGAGGGACAATATAGCCCTTAGATCTGGACAACCCAGCAAAAGAGGGGAGGGAAGGAGGCCAGGTCAGTTTAAAAAGCAGTTCTGCTCCAGGGCTGGGAGATAGGGAGGAAGTAGGAAGGAGAAACTATGCAATGCCAAGAAAGATTTCCCTTGTCCCTCCTCAGGCTCTGGGTATCTCAGTGTGAGACTTGGGATGATTAGTTGACCATAAATGTATGATTTTGGTGGCTGGCAAGATGGCCGAATAGGAACAGCTCCAGTCTGAAGCTCCCGGTGAGATCAACACAGAAGGCAGGTGATTTCTGCATTTCCAACCGAGGTACCCGGCTCATCTCAATGCCCACAGAGGGTAAGCCGAAGCAGGATGGGGTGTCACCTCACCAGAGAAGCACAAGGGATCAGGGAACTCACTCCCCTAGCCAAGGGAAGCTGTGCCACAAGGGACAGTGCATTCCTGCCCAAATACTATGCTTTTCCCATGGTCATCCCAACCTGCAGACCAGGAGATTCCCTCAGGTGCCTACATCACCAGAGCCCTGGGTTTCAAACATAAAACTGGACAGCCATTTGGGCAGACACCAAGCTAGCTGCAGGAGTTTTTTTTTTGCATACCCCAGTGGCACCTGAAATTCCAGAAAGACAGAACCATTCACTTCCCTGGAAAGGGGGCTGAAGCCAGGGAGCCAAGTGCTCTAGCTCAGTGAATCTCACCCACATGCAGCTCAGCAAGCTAAGATCCACTGGCTTGAAATTCTCGTTGCCAGCACAGCAGTCTGAAGTTGACCTGGGAGACTCCAGCTTGATGGAGGGAGGGGCATCCACCATTACTGAGGCTTGAGTAGGTGGTTTTCTCTTTGCTGTTCTGCAGCATCCACTGGTGATACCAGGCAAACAGGGCCTGGAGTGGACCTCTAGCAGTCTCCAGCAGACCTGCAGCAGAGGAGCCTGACTGCTAGAAGGAAAACTAACAAACAGGAAGGAATAGCATCAATATCAACAAAAAGGACGTCCATACAGAAACCCCATCCAAAGGTCACCAACATCAAAACCAAAGGTAGATAAATCCAAGAATATGAGGAAAAACCAGCGCAAAAAGGCTGAAAATTCCAAAAACCAGAACGCCTCTCTCTCTTATCCTTAGTAACCTAAAACTGTAGTGAAACCCTAAAAAGAAGAAACCTTGAACTATCAGATATGAGCATTTATAGATAAGAACAATTCCATGATTTTAGAAACATATTTATCCATATCACAACCCTTTCCTTATTGGAAATGATCCAGATATTAAATGACTATCAAAAATAATTTTAAGATTTTAATTTATGCCAAAGTTTGCCTAAAACATTTATCCCATTCTCTGTACACAATTCTTTCACTTTTAACAGTTTGTCTAGATCACCTCTGTAAATTGAGATATTAGACATTATCATTTAAAGTTAGCTATTTCCTTGTTAACCATGTTTTTAATAAACAGTGAGCATCACTTAGGTGCTCACATAAACCTAAGTAAGAGCCTCAAAGTTAAATAATAGATATTTTTGCCAATAACTCAGAAAATTTAACTAACATTAAACTGCTCTCATTTGTCAAAAAAGGGGAACATGCAAGCCAACATCATTTTGTTTTGGCTGGGTTTATGGTTTTATTACCTTTTATGCCAAACCCTCACACCTCAAAATATCTAGCAGAGACAAATATAAAAATCTAAACAAAAATTTATTCTGACAATTCTGAAGGCATTTCTATTTTTATTTTACCAACAATTTAAAAACCAGCTTGTTTAATAAAGTTACACTTCAGTTACATGAACTTGAAAATTGCTTAGACTTAGTTAATTTATGAGCGCTCTTTTACTTATAAGCCAATTTGGAAGAAAAAGCATATAGTTATAAGTGTACATACAAATAAATGTATCTAGACATGCATATACACACACAAACATTCAATAGCTTTTAGCTTGGAACCCTAGCCATGAGATAGCAATACAAGCTCACCGAGTTTACTTTGTTTGCCCCAGTAGGTAATCCAATGAAGGCTGTGAACCAAAATTTTGGGTAAAGCAGATTCCATGGCAGTTTGATTTTTAAAGGCCAAACTTCCCCATACTCCAAAGAACACTGGGGTCAAACGGCACCAAAGGAGAACATCACATACTAATTAGGCCTGACCCTGCTTAGAACAGCAGCACCAAAGCCTAGATACATGCAAACTCCAGATTCCAAACAATTTTGGGGCCAAACAGTATTGCAACTGTAAGAGAAAATTCTAAGGAGGGCTTAGTACTAGGCCTCAGAACTTCTGCCCAGGGGATCCCCTTTGGAGAAGCTGAGGTCCAGAAGATCCCCTGGAGCATCACTTTTTGGAGTCCAGTTTTAGAGTGTCAGACGTCTTTGACCTTAGGTGGGTACTGGTGCTGCTTTGGCAGTGGCCTACTGTGAGCTGTCCTTTGGTTCCTGTGTGTGATCTCTGACTTTTAGCATCCTTATAATTTGATAAGGCCATGCTTTCCCATGTTTCCTGTTCCACTAGAGTGATAGGCATGAATTGTAATAATAGGAACTGGAGGCTGGGTGGGCTTCTTTTGTCCTAAGTCAGTTGAGTAGCATAAGGGAAGAATTTAGCATAAGAAAGAAGATTTAGGTTACCTGAAACATGTGTGAGTTCCCCCTGAGCTGCGAGTTTGCCCTGAGCTGTTCCACAGTTACGGATCAGAGACCACAACAAAAACAGATAGCAAAGAGTCCTTTAGAGTGGCCTCAGCCAGAAACCGGTAGGCCCCTCCATGTTTAGGCACTGCCCTTCAAGGGTCTAGAGTTGAAAAGGAAAAGAGAGAGAAGGAGAGATTCCCCTGTATGGAGCAGAAAGGAAAAGGTGAAAAATAAAACCCAAACTTTGGACTTACCTCCAGGCTGACTCATCAAAATATGTTATCAGTTGAGGGTGTCCAGGTTCTTGGTGTCTTGAACAAAGAATTGGACAGCACACACAAACAAAGCAAGGAAAGAATGAAGCATCAAAAGCGGAGATGTATTGAAAATGAAAGTACAGTCAACAGGGTGGGAGTAAGCCTGAGCATAGGGGCTCAAGAGCCTGATCACAACATTTTCTGGGGTTTAAATACCCTCTAGAGGTTTCCATTGGTTACTTGGCATGCGCCCTACATAAATGAAGAGAATAAAGTAAAGTTACAAAGTCATTTAATAGGTACAGGCCTTATGTAAACGGAGAGGATGTTTCCTGTCATAACTGTAGTGTTTCCATTTCATTTAGTTCTAGGAAGGTAGCATGAATTGCCCTTATGTTCTCTGCCTCCACACTACTCCTGCCTCTAGTGCTTTTACTACCTTTGCCTGCAGTTCTTTCCCCAACTTTTTTGTGTTCTGCACTTTGAATTGTTTTAAAAATCTAATTTACACTTGAGGCATTTTCAGCCCACAACTGAGATAAGCCTAAAATGCGGTTCTGGGTTACTGTTCAGTCTCTGCTTTGTATATTTGAGAGTAATGAGAACACAACCAATAAAACTTAAATGACTTCAACACACAGTGTTTCCTCCCACTAAAAACATGGTTGCACTGGGCGCAGTGGCTCGCACCTGTAATCCCAGCACTTTGGGAGGCCGAGGCAGGCAGATTGCCTGAGGTCAGGAGTTCCAGACCAGTCTGGCCAACATGGTGAAACTCCAACTCTACTAAACATAGAAAAAACTTAACTGGGTGTGGTGGTGTGCACCTGTAATCCCAGCTACTCGGAAGGCTGAGGCAGGGGAATTGCTTGAACCAAGAGGGCGGAGGTTATAGCGAGCTGAGATCATGCCGCTATACTCCAACCTGAGCAGCAGAGCAAGATTCCATCTCAAAAAAATCAAAAACAAAAATGAAATCAGGGTTGCATATAGTTGAAATTATGATAGCTAAATATTCTTGTCCTTGAAACTCCTCTACTGATTCTGTTAGAGTAGGCAGATAGCTGGACATGAGTAGGAGGGGGAGACCCTGAGATAAAAAGAAGATCTGGAAAATCTCACACCCCAGAGACCATCAGACACTGTCAGGCTAGCTATGAGCAGAGAAGAGAAATACCTATGCAGGAAGGAATGCCCCTTAAGACACCCAGTAATCACTCACTCTGCAGTTAACCTGTCAGAATGTAGATAGTTGCATGCTGGTAAGAAGGGAAAAGGGCAAAGGAGAAATTTGTAAGAGATATGCATGTGCAATAAGTACAGATTTAGTTTTATACAACATTCTGGGTATGGTGGTAATGAGCAATGCAGCCATTAGGTAGAATGCATGTAGCACACACGCCTACACATGTACATCAACTGACAGGAAGAATCCCACAACCCTGGGGAGTGAACTAGATGAGAGACTTAAGGTAGGGGCAGGAAAACTAGGCAAAAAGGCAGAAACTTAAGACAGAGGCAGGAACTTCAAGAAGAAAACCTGGTATAATAAAGCCCGCAATGTAGAACTCTCACTGCTGCTGGCTGATTCCCTTTCAGCAGCTCCCACTGCCTCACCTTTCAGGGTGTTCTGTCTCTGTAAATAACTCTCTGCTATCTTCCTTCAATAAATTCTCTTCTTTGGCTCAAATGTCTCTTGGGAAAATTCACTCTCCCAAGAAAGACAAAGGACTGAGGACCCTGCACTTTCCAATAACAATTAGACTTTTATATCATCAGATCAGTACTTTGCAAATGAATCCTGATTTTCGCTGTGTTTAAAACAGACACTGCCAAAAGAGATTACAGACAGCATGTTACAAATCCGGCCATTTCTTTTTATTTGTAATAGTGTAAACGAGATATTAAGAAATGTGCAATATCATTGTACAATTCTCTATCACATTTCATCAAATCTAAAAGGTCATTGAATATAATACATAACCTGATTTCAGATATGCTACACTAGGGATAAATGTTTAATGGAGAGTGGAATAGTAACATTTCATAGGGGCAAAAAGAATCCTCCATCTTCTCCAAGTCCACAACAACGATAGAGGAACTATATTTTTTAAAGAGGTAAAAAAAAATATATATCCCTGTGGAAATGTGAGATAATCATCTCCATGGACCAACAGGGGATGCAAAGAACAGAGGAAAAATGGAGCTGAAGCTACGCACAGCCTGTTTGGCTTTGTGAGCAAAAGTAAGTTGCTATGGCCAGTAATGCTTATGCAAGGGGTCTCAGGGTGGGGACAGGAGGTAGGTTCACACACAGGAGGGTGAGGGGTAGCGAGAAGCAGAAGCAGTGGCTGTGTGTGTCTATTGTTTCTGCTGCTGAGGACCATAATGGAGGCAATTGTTTTCCTGTGGCACCATTACCCCATGTTCAAAACTGAACATTGACCTATCATTTATGGCTAACTTTTTATGGAATAGAAGTAAGAGATTATGATCTCAGTCCCGTTGACCTCCTTCCCTTCCTAGAAGCTTCTAGGAAGAAGGTCAATGGGACTGAGAAGGGGCATGACATGAGCAGGAGAAAGAGCCCTTGAAAATAAAAAGAGGTCTGGAAAATCTAACACCCCAGAGACCACCCAAAACATGTATGCTAGACATGAACAGAGAAGAGGGGAAATACTTATGCAAAAAGAAGTGGCCCTTAAGATTCCCAGTAATTACTTTGCAGTTACTCTGTCAGAATGTAGCTAGCTACAAAATATAGTTCCACATAAAGGAACTGTATTTTGTAAAGAAGTCAGAAAGAAAGAGAGCAAAGGATAGATTCCTAAGAGATATGCTGGTGCAAATAAATACAGATTTAACCACTCTACAACATTCCTGGGGTGGTGGTAATGAGCGATGCAGCCATTAGGTAGAATTCATATCCTACATCGGGCCCACATATGTGCGTCGGCAGACAGTAAGGGAGAATCCCACAACTCTGGGGTGGGAACTAGGCAGGAAAAAGGCAGGGACTTTAAGAAAAAGGGGAAAAACTAGACAATGAAAAAGGCAGAGGCTTAAGACAGAGGCAGAAACTTCCAGAAAAAACCTGGCCAAATTGAAATGTCAACACAGAACTCTTACTGCTGCTGGCTGGTTCTCTGACGGCAGCCTGCTCTGCCTCGTCATCCAGGAAGTATTGTCTCAATAAAGTCTCTGCTATTTTCCTTCAATAAATTCTCTTTTTTGGCACAATTGTCTCGTGGCCAAATTCATGCTCCCAAGAAACACAAAGGACAGAGGACTCTGCAGTTCCCAGTAACAATTCAACTTTTATATCATCAGATCAACACTTCTCAAAAGAATCCAGATTTTCTCTGCATTTAAAAAAAGGCAGCACCAAAAGAGATTAGAGATAGCACGTGACAAATCTGGTCATTTATTTATTTAAGACAGAGTCTCGCTCTGTCACCCAGGCTGGAGTGCAATGGCATGGTCTCCGCTCACCACAACCTCCGCCTCCTGGGTTCAAGCAATTCTCCTGCCTCAGCCTCCAGAGTTGCTGAGATTACAAGCAAGTGCCACCACATCTGACTAAGTTTTATGTACTTTTAGAAGAGACGGAGTTTCACCATGTTGGCCACACTGATCTCGAACTCCTGACCTCGTGATCCGCTCGCCTCAGCCTCCCAAAGTGCTGGGATTACAGGTGTGAGCCACCGCGCCTGGCCCTGGCCATTTATTTTTATATATAATAGCGTGAACCAGATATTAAGAAATATGCAATATCATTGTACAATTCTCTATCACATTTCATCAAATCTGAAAGGTCATTGAATATAATATACATCTTGATTTCAGATATGCTACGCTAGGGAGAAATGTTCACTGGATAGCAGAATAGTAATCTTTCATAGGGGAAGGAAACCCTCCATCTTCTCCAAGTCCACAGCAATGATAGAGGAGCTATATTTTGTAAAGAGGTAAAAAAGATATATCCCTGTGCAAAAGTGAGATCACCATCTCCATAGATAAAATAGGAGATGCAAATAACAGAGGAAAAATGGCCACTTCATGGCCAAAAGTAAATTGCTATGACCAGAAATGCATATCCAAAACGTCTTGGGATGGGAACAGGAACCACAAAAGGGTGATGGGTAGCTTCTGCATTACTGATCCAGAAGAGAGGGTAGCTTTGAATTTTAAGGAAGTTGGAGTTTGTTTACCCAACCCAAACACCGGGTGCTGCTAAAGGTAACCAGAATCCACTTCGTCAAAGAGCAGCCGAGTACATCGTGTGACCTTCCCAGATTGCATTCAGGAGGCAAGGAAGAAATCGCCTTATGAACAAGATTTAAGAGCCATATGGGAGGAATAAGGAGGGGTTGTTGTTATTGTTTCAGCTTTCTGCCTTGCAAGGTTTTCTGTTTGCAAATTTGAAAGCTAGTTCTCTCAACGTGTGATTAGGTCTGAATGTATCATGCACATTAAAAACCCTATGAATTTCATACTATTTCTGTTCACATTTACAAATTGTTGATACGACATTTAGTAAATGCCCTCAATGTATGAGCTGTTCTATTGGGATGGGGATACAGTGACAAAGACGGACCTAAAGATGAGACTCAGAAACGGTCAAGGCTGGCCCACCGTCACACAGCCAGTGAGTTACAAAGCCTTGGCCGTGCCCTGCCCGTCCCTGGCTTGTCCCTTGGTTCTGGTCTCTGCTCCAGTATCCCCCCAAGAGATGCCTTTCCTGACAACCCTAATATCAACCCCATTCCCTGGGCTCACTGCACACCATTACCTTGCTCGTTGTTCCTCAACGTACTTATTCCTGTTGAAATTTCACATTCTTACAGATTTCACTGGTTATTGTCAGCGTCCCCCCACCCAGAATGTAAGCTGTGATGCTCTGGGGACTTTGTCTTGGTCACTGATCTAACCCTAGCCCCCAGTAGCAGGGCTTAGCATTGGAGTGGCATTTACTGGAAGGATGGGTCCTTTGAATCTCAGCATAGACTATAGTTCCCACTGACCCAGTTCCTGGTCTCAGTTTGGCCTCGATTTTTCTGGGCTCCCATATCAATCAGTACTACTTCCGTCCTAATGTTAGTTCTACTCCCTTGTGTCTATTTGCTCATGTGTCTGGCCCACTAAACGGTAAGGAGCCCACATCTGTCTCATGTATCCAGTATGGCCCTGCATGCAGCACGGGCCCGGGCACACGGTATAAGTATAGAAAATAGGTATTGGATTAAGTGGCTGAAATAGAATGAACTTGGAGATGATTGCCAAAAATGCTAACGATGGTCAGAGCCCCCAGCAAGGCATCATCTTTTTGCTGGAGGAAGGGCTGGTCTCAATGTGGATGGCTGCTGGTTGACCAGCATGGTGGTTGCTGGAGGGTGGGGTGGCTTTGAAAATTCCTTAAGAGAAGACAACGATGACGTTTGTCACATTCACTGACTCTTCCTTTCGTGAAAGTTGTCTCTGTAGCATGCGATGCCGTTCGACAGCATTTTATCCAGAGTAAAGCTTGCTTTAATATTGGAGTCAATCCTCTCAACACCCCCATACACACCCCTGCTTTGTCAACTACATTAATGTCATATTTTAAATTCTACGTTGCCATTTTAACAACACTCACATCTCCAGCACCAGGAGTCAATTCCATCTGAAGAGGACACTTTCTTTACTCATCCATAAGAAACAACTCATCCATTCAAGTTTTATCATGACGTTGCAGCAACTCGCTCACATCTTCAGGCTCTACTTCTAATTCCGATTCGCTTTTTATTTCCAATATATCTGCAGTAACGCCTTCGAAGCAAGTCTTTAACCATCAGCGTCAGCCAGGGGGGTTGGAATCAACATCTTCCACACTCTAGTTGACATTCATATTTTGACCTCCTCCCGTGAAACATGAATGTTCCTAACAGAATCTAGAATGGTGAATCATTCCCAGAAGATTTTCAATTTACTTAGTTCATCTCCACGAGAGGAATCACACCCTGTGGCAGCTGTGGCCTTATCAAATGTATTTCTTAAATAAGAATTGGCAGTCAAAAGTACTGCTTGATCGATGGGCCGCAGAATG
Organism: Callithrix jacchus; assembly: GCF_049354715.1. Lineage (NCBI taxonomy): Eukaryota > Metazoa > Chordata > Mammalia > Primates > Cebidae > Callithrix > Callithrix jacchus. The sequence goes on along the minus strand of NC_133524.1, from coordinate 130,920,352 downwards.
GATGTTGTGTTAGCAGGCGTGGACACATTCATCTTCTTGGACATTTCTGTCAGAGCTCCTGGGTGACCACCGTATTGTCGATGAGCAATCGTATTTTGAAGGGAATCTTTTTATTTTTTTTTCTTTCCTGAGCAGTCAGTCTCAACAGTGGGCCTAAAATACTCAGCAAACCATGTTGTAAACGGGTGCGCTGTCATCCAGGCTTTGCTGTGCCATCTACAGAGCATGGGTAGAGTTGATCTAGCCTAATGCTTCAGGGCCCTAGGATATTTGGAATGATAAATGAGTATTGGCTTCAACTGAACATCATTAGGTGAATTAGCCCCTAACACGAGAGTCAGCCTGTCCTCTGAAGGTTTGAAAGCAGGCAATTGACTTCCCCACCTTAGCTATGAAAGTCCTATAGCATCATCTTCCAGCAGAAGACAGTCTAATTCACAGTGACAACCTGTTGGTCAGTGTAGCCACCCTCATCCACTATTTTCGCTAGATCTTCTGTATAACTCACTGCAGTCTCAACTTCTGCATTTGATGCTTCACCTTGCACTTTGAAAAGATTTTCTTTTTTTCCTTTTTGAGACGGAGTTTCACTCCTGTTGCCCAGGCTAGAGTGCAATGGCTCGATCTCAGCTCACTGCAACCTCTGCTCCCCAGGTTCAAGCGATTCTCCTGTCTCAGCCTCCCAAGTAGCTGGGATTACAGGTACACGCCACCACGCCCAGCTACATTTTTGTATTTTAGCAGAGACCGGGTTTCACCAAATTGCTTGGGCTGGACTCGAACTCCTTAGCTCGAGCAATCCACCCACCCACCTCAGTCTCCCAAAGTGCCAGGATTACAGGCGTGAGCCACCACGCCCGGCGTCTTTTCTATTTTTTAGAGGCAACGTCTTGCTCTGTCACCCAGGCCGGAGTACAGTGGCATGATCGCAGCTCACTGCAGCCTCGAACTCCTGGACTCAAGCCATCCCCCACCCACCATAGCCTCCTGAGTATCTGAGACTACAGGTGTGCACCACCACCCACCCTCAGCTCACTTTTAATTTTTGGTAGCGGCAGGGTCTCACTATGTTGCCCAGGCTGGCCTCAAACTCCTGGCCTCATGTGATCTTCCCAAGTTGGCCTTACAGAATGTTGGTGGCCTGAGCCACCCTGCCTGGCTGCATATTGCACTTTTATCTTGTGGCAACGGTTGAATCTGCTGGCTTACTTCGGCAGTTTCTTTACCTCTTGCGGCCTTCGTAAAACTGAAGAGAGTCAGGCCTTGCTTGGGATTAGGCCTCGGGTCAACGGAATGTCGTGGCTGGGCTGTCCTTCTATCTGGACCACTAAAACTCCTCACACTGCTATCAGGGTGTTTTTCACTTTCTTATCAGTGGTGTCCTCACTGGAGTAGCACTTCTGGTTTCCCTCAGGAACGTTTCCCCTTTGCATTCACAACTTGGGTGACTGGTGCAAGGAACCTAGCTTTCAGCCTGGCTTGGCTTTTGACATGCCTTCTTCACTAAGCTTAATCATTTCTAGCTTTTAATTTAAAGTGAGATACTTGTGAGTCTTCCTGTCGCTTGAACACTTAGAGGCTACTGTGGGGTTATTACTCGGTCTAGTTTCTATATTGTTGTGTCTCAGGGAGTAAGATATCCTGAGGACAGGGAGAGAGATGGGGAACGGCTTGTCGGTGGAGTCATCAGAACACACACAGCATTCGTTCCATTCGCTGCTGTCTTACATGGGTGTGGTTCATGGTGCGCCAAACCCAATGACGATAGTAACATCATGGACCACCGATCACAGATCACTCCGTAACAGTTATAAGAGGAATGAAAAGGTTGGAAATAATAATTACCAAAATGTGCCACAGGAAGACAAAGTGAGCACATGCTGTTGGATAAATGGCACCAATAGACTTGCTCGAAACAGGGTTTCCACAAACCTTCAGTTTCTACGAAACACAGTAACTGCAAAGTGCAAAGAAGTGAAGCGCAGTAAGATGAGGTACGCCTGCAGGTAGAAGCCGTCAATGGCACCATCACTCATTTTCCCTGGTAGGAGAATTCTCCCCACTGAGTCTAAAATCTAAAACCATTGAGGGAGGGGCCACACGTCTGTAATCATGACAGATTCCATGCTGGTATCTAAGTACAAGTTCCCAGAGAAGTGTTCTGTGGGCTGTGGAGGAGAGGTAAGGATGCCATGTTTCTGGGTTTCTGGCATAAAGTGTGTTACACATGCATTGGCTCAGCACTCTAACAGAAAACTTGTAGCCACTAACTTGACACTAGAATGGAGTCTACAACAGACCTTTCCAGAATTCTGTAGGACAGGCTGTGTCTGACTGATGGGGAGGCTGAGAAAGTCATAGCAATTCCCTAGACACAGCTCACTACTGCTCTTGGCCTAGCAGATCTGAAGCAGTACAGCAGGTCTGCATACGCATAAGAAGATGTGAGGGGAGCTCAGAACACCAACCCAAATCCACAACATGAGAAGACCAGCGCGGATGTCAGTCAGTCTTCCTCATTTTGTGATATCATAGTAAGCACAATGGGCTGAGAAGGCAAATGCCAATCCACAGGAACATAGGGGAGATGACCAAAATCACACATGTGTATGTGTGTGTGTGTTCATTCTCCGGACACATTTTGAGAGTCTCACCTATTAAAATGCCTCCAGCACAGAATCTGGTCCCTCCTTGGTGCCGACTACTCTTTCAGGTTCTGTGTATCAAAAGGGCATAACTCCCCGTGAAGAAATAGTTTTGAAAAAAAGCGTTAAGAAGGGGAGAGGTGGGAGCAGATTACTCGTCGTTTCTGCTTGTGCTTCCAGGTCCCTTTTGCACAAGATCCACCTGACGGAGTTGTCTGAAAATACATCGCTTCGCCCAGGACTGGGGAATATGCGGTTGTGGGCGGCAATCGGTGACATGACATCATGGTGAGATGTTCCCAACGATTCTGTGCCCACCTCCAAGCTCAAGTTCCGAGACCAGTCTCTTCTGGACTACGGAGAAGTACAGATGTTAACTTTCTGGCGTCAATCCACGCGAAGTTAATGAAAAGGAGAAGGGAGCGTGGTCTCTCTCTAGACCACCACTGCTGCACGTTGGCAAGAAGCCCCTCTTGAGGCTTGTCGTGATCTCCATAACGCGCCTCGACATGCTGCACAAACACCCTCACGCACTGCCGCATACTGCCTGCTGTGGTTGTTTGTGTCCCAGCCTGAATGCCCTGGAGAGATTTCCTCCCCTGTGAGGATGAATACCTGTTTTAATTTAGGATCTTTAAGGTGAAGATCACCCCTCCAAAGATTAGAAGGGACACAAGATGGAAATGGATATTTTATCACTTGCAGATCCTGGAGGGTACATGGCACACCTGGAGGGCACACATGTGGGGCAGGGAGCCCAGGCAGGGAGAGAGAAAGGGACCCGTGGGCCAACAATCTTATGCGCGCCCTAGGAGTTATCCAAACGGGTTGCCCGTGGGGAGTTTTAATTGGTGGGCTTAAAGCAGGCAGACGCACGTTTCAGGAGGTCACACTATGACTGAGCAGTAGTCACTGTGGCCTATCTGCACAGACTGTGCAGGGTATCGGGGCCGGTGTGGCTGGCCAAGTAGGATGTATGTACATCTTCACACGTACAGACGTGAAACATCTCGTGATGTTTCTTAAAAAGAGGAGGTGGCTTACAAGGAACACAGCTGATCATAGGTTGATAATGAAGACACATAATGTGCATGTATGTATGTATGTGTGTATATGCATACATGCACATAGTAACATATATGTATGATCACACACACACACACACACACACACACACACACATCAATTCTCCTGCTTCATTTATGTTTCCGGGATAAGCTCTTAGGAGTGGAATTTTCCATTCCAAGGTTTCTGATGAAGACTCAGTCCACTGAGTTATGAATCACTTTTCACGTTCCTCATTTGAATACCCTAGTTCGTAGCCCATACCACTTCACAGTCAGTGTATCATCCATTCCAATCATCCATTCCAATCTCGTGGTATTTCCTCCGTATTTCCTTCCACTGAGGTCTTGTGCACCAAGCTCTTGTGTCTCTCTATACCACTACTTGTGTCGCTCTCCTAGTGGGTGATCCATAAGATACCCTGGCCTCTCTGCTGCCCGACTCCACCCATCCTCACAGTGAAACCTCAGGCTTCCCCTCAAGTTTCGTTTCTCACCCCCAACCCTCCCTTCTCTGCTTCATCTCCCTTGCAAGCACCATCACTTGTCAAACTTCATTCGCTTTGTCATTCTCTGCTGGGAAAACCAGAGTCTAGTGAGGCCCAGCTATCCGACTATTCTCCTCCCAAACCCGAGTGGGGGAACTCTGCTGCATAAATTTTAACACCAAGTGTAGCTGTCTAGACCCATACCAAGATAGGGACACACATTTCACCCGGGCCACTCAATCCTACCTAATAATCCTACCGTATTACCCCCCAGTTAAATATGATTTCCCACAACTCGAGGTTATCTATGCCTCAAAATGTAACGCAGCTGTGTTAATTTCCCAGGGAGGCCACAACACATTCCCACACCTGGGTGACTGAAAACAACAGAAATTTATTCTCCGGCATTTCTGCAGGCTACGAGTCTGAAATCAAGGTGTCAGCGAGGTTGGCTCCTTCTGGAGAGCTCTGAGGGAGAGTCTATTCCAAGTTTCTAGCGGTTGCCAGTAGTCGTGGGTTGGCTTTCCTTGGGTCATAGATGCACCACTCCAATCTCCTTCTCCGTCATCCCATGGTGCTCTTCTCCGTGTGTCTGTGTGTCCAATATCCCCCTTCTGATAGGGACACCACTCACTGGAACAGGGGTGTATGACTAATCTTAATGCTTTAGGACCTCATCCTAACTTGATTTTTTGTTGTTTCGTTTGCAAAGACCCTATTTCCAAATATATAAGGTCACATTCACAGGTACTGGGGCTCATGCAGCTTCATGACTGCAGAGCTTTCGTTCGTTGTTGTTTTCTTCTGTCTGCTGGGCCCTCAGCGTCTAGAACAGTGCTGGGCACGTGGTGGGTTCTCAATAAGTACCACAGCAATTAATTGAATCAGAAAAGGGTGACATCCTGAACAGTTCCAGGCAACCCGTGAGAGGATCTGGTTTTAAGGCAGGTCACACCAAATCTGAATGTTTTGCTTTCCTACGCGCATCCGTCTAAACAGTATTTGGCCTCATTCATGATAATGCTACAGCTGACTGTAAACGTAGGAGTTGTCGGTCGGAAGACAGTAGATCCCGGCTCAACTCAGCTTCTTCCTGGCTTTACAACCTGTCCTCAGGAGTCTGACAACAGCAACAACCCGTAAGTAAAATCGGCCCATAAATTGGGTTTTCTTGCATGTCAGTGACTCAGCCTCCCTTGTGCCTGTGAGCTGCATCGTGGAGTGAAATGTTACTCTTTCAATTACAAAAGCTGCACTGGAAATCGGTATCAGACTGGCGGTCAGAAAAACATTTCTGTAAGAGTAGAGTGACAAGGCTTTAGATGGCATGTACCAAGAAGTATATTATTCATTATGATATAATGGATGGGGAAAATTCCCATCCAAGGCAATTTTGGTGTTCTCATGGGATGGGAGTTTTCCCAATCCATATCTCTGTTTTTCAAAACTCGGTGAGGGTATGGATTGCTTTTATTTGTCACAGAATGTCAATGTCATCTCTCTGTTGTCTTAGCTTGGTCGGCTGTAGCAAAATGCCACGGACATTTATATCACACAGTTCTGGAGGCGGGCAGGCCAATAATCAGGTGCTGACTGATTCGGTTCTGGGCGAGGGCCCCCTTTCTGGCTGGAAGATGGTCACCCCCTGGCTGTTTCCTCCCGTGGAGGAGTGAGAGCAAATGCTGGCTCCACTTCTTCTTCTTCTAAGGATACTAATCCCATTATGGGGCTCCACTCTCATGACCCCCTCTAAGCCTATAGCCTCTCAAAGGCCCCACCTCCATATACGATCATATTGGGGATTAGGGCTTCAACAAATGAGTTTAAGGGAACACAGATGTCCAGTCCCCCTAACCACTGTGAGGCATGTTCTTTATGCTGTCCAAATACCTTGCACCTTTTGTTTCCTTTTTAGTTGTTGTTGAGATGGAGCCTCCCTCTGTCGCCTAGGCTGGATTGCAGTGGCGCCATCCTGGCTCACTGCAACCTCCGCCTCCTGGGTTCAAGCAAGTCTCCTGCCTCAGCCTCCCCGGGTGGCTGGGACTACAGGCGCACGCCACCAGGTCCAGCTAATTTTTTCTTTCTGTTTCTAGTAGAGACAAGGTTTCACCATGTTGGCCAGGCTGGTCTCCAACTCTTGACCTCAGGTGGTCTGCCTGCCTTGGCCTCTCAAAGTGCTGAGATTATGGGCGTGAGCCACCGCGTCCGGCCACCTTTAGTCTCCATTCAATAACACTTCAAAGATAAGATTATGCTTTCCACCCTTTGTATATACAGTAGTCCTTCAACTACCCAGAGGATCTGGGGAATGAAGTTTCTAGTCCACATCATTTAGGGTTAACTGGGACAATGCTCTCAGGAAGCGAAACCGCTGTAGGATGAGGTTGCCCCAGCAGGGTGAACTCTCTTCCTCCCCCTTATGAAACCAACATGAGTGCTAACTGATCGGAGTCCTCAGTTGTGGAAGTTTAGACCAATAGCCCTTAACCAGCCCCAACACTTCCCTCTTCTGGCCAGGCCGGCAGCTCTGGAAAGAAACTCACGAAGCACTCGACCCAGCCTGTCTTGGGCGACTATTACAATGAAGTGGCAGAGAAAAGTTAGTTCTGTGAGGAGTTCCAAAGGCAACAGAGAACCTTTTTCTCTAGCTCTCCCTTCCCTGGAGAGCAGGGCACCCAAGCTTAGGAAGGCAGACAGGGAGCCCGCCAAACAAATGGTTCCAAGGAGGCCTCCTGCAAGCCCGGGTCCGTGAGAAGAGGGAGTTAGAGTACAGATGGGAGGCTGCCCACAGTGGGAGAGCACATACGGCAGGATTGTGCAAATAAGTAAATACAGAGAGGATAATGGAAGGTAGGGTTCTCCAAAGCTGAGAAAGAAACAACACACGTGGAAAGGTGGAAACAGAGGAAAACATAGACTAAACTCCATATTCCTGGGCTGGTACTGGAGGTATACGTGCAACCTCAAGTTTACCAATAGATATAAGAGCTTCAATTCGAAACACTGTATTCTCCTCCAACACCGAGGGAACAGAGATCCTTGTACATACGGCTGATTAGGTAGAACTTGGAATTTTGACAAAACAGAGAACCGCACACTAAGCATAACGAAGAGGAGTCGGTTACATTCACGGAGCATATCCCTTTGGCAGCTGTACAGTTAAAGCTTTATGCAACCCACTAGACGAGTGAAATGACGACCAGAACCCATGAAAGCTATGAGTGGTTAGAGGATGAAGCCACGGTCACAATGAGAGACCTCAGGGTGCCTCTTTTATTAACAGTAGGCATAATCACGGTGGCAGGAAGACTAGGACCAATATATCGGGCCCTGATTAGGCTCCGGGTACCTAAATAGAACTTTCCGTTTGGAGAACCATTGCAGGCATCAGGCCAGAAGTGGCACGAGGGCCATAGTTGGCCAAACCCAGGTAAAAATCATGATCTTATTTCATTTTCTTCATAGCATGTATCCCTGAAAGAGCTGAGAGGCATCTGATATCAGCACATCTGCAACGCTTTCACAGCGTGCCAGCTGGAAGCTCCATGGCAGAACACTGGAACCCCAGAAGCTCGTGGTGACAGGTCCCTGTATTTTCCAGCTAATTCTTTCCCATGGGGAAAAAGCACATTTCCGACCGAGACCACTATTCCCGGCTCCCTGAGTCCTTCTGTCCTTGTGCCGTGAGGTCACCCATTTAAGAGACACAGGTGCGACGAGGGTGAGGTGATCGAGGACCATTCATTCTGCATTGTGGGAAAGAGCCTTGGAGTTAATAAATCCCTGAGGCAAAATATTCAAAGTGTACTGCCACTTGGTCTGCCTTACGAAAGCAAAGTGGTTCTGGGCTTTGCTATTTGAAAGAAGATAAAGGAAATTTATCTAATCCCCGCCCCCCTACCCTGCTGAACCACTGCCTCCCAGGTGATCCTCAGTCCAGTGAGGAAGTTTGCGAAACAGCAGCTGTGACTGAATCACCACCTGACTGGGCTTATCATAACGCCCTATAACTGCCAAAGAAGATTCTTCCACATCAGCCATACTGGAGAATTAAATGGCGAGGTAGTGGAAGTCATGGCCTCTCAAGTCCAACGTGGGCTGCTCTGTAATTCCACGGGGTCTGGGGCTGCTTTTGAATGACGACATTCACAGGGACCTGGTGCTGCCACAGCCCCCGCTTGCCCCTTTCTATCATAGGAGCTCTGCTGCATGGGTCGGGAAGCTGAGGACGGTGGGGGATGTGGGGGCATTAAAAGAACACGAGTTCCATTAGGGCCTGGAATTTTGTCCTTTGGGCTAAGGCTATAACTGTAGGGCCTCAACAGTGCCTGGCACGTCAAAGAGAATCAGTAGGATTTCGTGGAGTGAACCAATGAGTGAAAATGGGAACTCCACAAGATCTTCACTCTTCTTATCAAGCAGGAAACAAACCCCTGGATGATTGGGAGGTCTCACAGATCTGTAATGGAAAGTGAAAACACAACTCTGTTTATTCAAGGACCGGGGGTAATGGTGGAATTACGAATCACAGGACTCGGTGCAAGTTCACAGCCACATTCGAGCTATGCCCAAAGATCTGAATGTCTCCCTAGGTCACAGCTACCTGGCTAAATGTTCTGCTAGACGAAAGCAAGAAGTTTCATGGGGTGTACTTGTGGGATTTTATATAACCCTTCCCAGTGGGTAAGCAGCTTGTCTGCCCTTCAAGGGGCTCTGTGTTTGTATCTTTCTTCATGTCTGCGCATGAGCTGCACCCCTGCGACAAAGTGGCTCGCGGAGGCTCCTGTACGGCAGAGTCGGCTTTTCATGGTTGTCGGTGTTGTTAAAAAAAAAATCAACAGAGGACTTACTGCGTTGCTCAACAGTTTTATTCCTAAAGAACCAGTGATGAACGAACCACAGCTAAACATCGTTGTCGGTCCAATCATTCAGTCACTGAACTTAATAACATTTTATCTGCACCTCGAGTCTGCCAAGCACTCTTCTCAGTGCTTTGTGATGCCTTAAAAAAAAAAAAAAAAAAAAAAATCAAAAACCAAAAACCAAACCAAACAAAAATAAATAAATAAATAGATAGATAGATGGATAGATAGACAAATAAATAAATGACAGCCAAAAAAAAGCAGACCAAAAAGCATCCTGCCATTGTGGAGTTTACATTCTAGCGTGGGGAAGAAGGAACATAGGGAACAATAAACATCGCAAACGAAGTAGGTGATAGAAGACGAAAGAGGCTATGGCACGATACAGGTTAAACAGACAGCATAGGGGTGACTCAAAACTGAAGTCAAATTGTAACTTTAAATCATGCCTTTAACACGCTGTCCCTGCTGCCTTTTCAGTTAAAGGATTTGACTCTGCCATTTCCTTTCAAGCCGTCCCGGGCCTCCGTCATCAGGGGATCCGGGGCTGGTAATAGAAAACACGGAATTCAAATTTAGAGGGAGTGTTCATGTTAATTAAGAACTCCTTTCCTCCAGTGACTAGCAAGCTAATTTAGCATGCTTCTTAATTGATAAGGCACTTCCCTGAGCTGGGTTCGTGGTCCCATTGAACTAGCCAGTATCTCAACTAGATTTGCCAGAAAAGTCATCTGTAAAATCCTGTTTAGGCTTACTAAACTAAACTTTTCGGTTAAACCAGCACCTTTACTGCTCATAGGAGGAAACATAAACAGAGAATAAAAATGTTTGTCATTACGATTTTTGCGCTGGAGTGATGGAAACCGCTCTCCAGATATAGCAGAAGTGACTGCTCTCCACCATGACCACGTCGACAGTATCAAATACTTGAGGCTGGTATCCAGGAGGAAGTTTCACAGAATCCAAGGTGAAAAAGATATTATTATGTATCACCCCATTTCTTGCACGGAAGCTAGTAATGCAGACCTGCGAGTATACATAACAGAAATGATTATGAAAAAGCCCGATAATCACCGTAACCAGCTGTGCACCTCCTCACTGTGGGTCCTGCATGAGTGCAGGTCACTTCGATGCAAATCGGTGATTCCCAACCTCGGCGGCCCATTGCTAACACCAGGGGTGCTTTGTAGGAATACCCATGCCCACGCTCCACCGCAGACTAATGAAATCAGGCTCTCCCGGGATGAGGCCTGGGTCTCTAACGAGAAATCCTGCTCTACATATGACCAAAATAGGTCCATTACCCTCTATTGCCCTGAATTCAGGCTCCAATACCCAAATCATTCTCAGCATTTACTGGTAAGCTCAAGTCCCACAACACACTCCATTCATTCTTTCCCTACAGTTTTCTGGCACAAAGATTCTTTTTCTTCCACCGGTTGTTGGAAGATTCTAATAACGTTTGGGTGTCAGGTAAAATGCACAATTTATAACTTAATCATGTGTTTGCTCTACATGATTTTCTGATTATTTCCTTTGGGAAGTCCTGCCTTTTCAATAAGAAAAGTGGCTCCTCTGTTGGCAAAGAATGTATTTCTTCCTATTTTCTGGAATTCCCGTTACACCCAACAGAATCCTGGGCACGAAAATTATCACCAAAGGAAGGGTTAGCAGAAACTGATGACGGGAGCAACAGGAAAGAAATTACCTCTTCCGCGTGATCCCAACGGGTGTGCTTTGCAGAGATTGCCTTGATGTTTGAGATGCCTGGCTCATCGGAATATTCAATGTCTAACCAGTCGCCCTGATAAGGCACAAAATCTAAAACAGCCACGGAGAAATGTGAGTGTCATGATCTCTTAACTAAGTCATGTTGTAGTTCACACGTTACTTTGATCGTGTAATACTTTAAGTCAGTTCTGCTAGATTTATCTAAAGTCCATTTTGCGCATGTTTAAACAGACACAATGTAAATCTCCAAGTCCGAAAAGAAGTTTATAATCCTTAGGCATTGATTCTCCTCTACCGATAAAACAAAGTCAAGTGGAGGAAAGTGTGAACCATGCACCACAGCCAATCTAAGGGTGTGGCACGGGATCTACTGCACAACTGTTGGCGTTCACATCTCCTTCGTGAGAGGCAGTCAAACGTGTAGGTAAGAGCACAGGTTTGAACCTGGCTATGTGTGTCTGAATCTTGACGCTGCCACTCACACAGTTTGCAACCTTGGCCAAGGTGCTTAATCTCTCTGTGCCTCGTTTTCTTCAACTATAAAATGAGAAGCACGATAAATAGCCTTCATGATGCAGAGTTGAATTAATTGTGAGTGAGAATTAATCGCTACGTGTGACACACACAGAATCATCGCTGGTGCATAGTAACCACGAAATAACTGTTGAATTGTAGTAGTGGTAGCAGTACCACTAAGAAATGTTGTTACTTTCAGAATGGATCAATTGCCCTGGTGCTCTGTTCAGCTGATCAACTCTTAAGTATGTGCCTTCCATGTTACAGTTAAGACCATGGAGTTTCAAACTGAAGTTTACAGTAAGTTAAAAGTGAGTCACAGGATAACAAATGTAAATGCAAGTGAGACAGTAAATTGCCACAATGACCCCAGAAAACTAGCAGTATCAACAAAGTGAAACATTTCTTCACCTTAGGACTCATACGCAAGACACAATGTTAGAAGAGAAAGATACAGTCTCTCTCTCTCTCTCTCTCTCTCTCTCTCTCTCTCTCTCTCTCTCTCTATACATCACCTTTGTGTGGGTTTACCGTATATCTATGTTCTGATAACTACAAAATGTATATGCCTCCAGCTCTAACCAACCTCAGGTTCAGTTATCCATATGCTTACACGCATCTAACGTGTGTAAAGCTGAGTTGTTGGTATTCTCTGTATTCATCACCTCTTGTTTGCCTCAGTCGTCTACATCACAAACTGGCAACTCCACCCTCACCACTGCTCAAACCAAAAACTTGGGAGGTGCCCTGGACTCATCTTTCTTCCACACCAAAGAGCTAATCCATTACCTCCTGCGTTCTTCTCTAACTTCAAAATATATCCAGAGTCCCCTCAATCCTCAGGTCCTCCACTTCTATACTTTCATTCACATCTCCAACATCTTTCACCAGGAACGTTACAACGTTTTCCTGACCAATTTCCTGGCTCCATCCTTCCCCTCATAGTCTCGTCTCGATAGAGTCAACATCCTAAAACAAAATTCAGGCCAGAGTCCTGTTTTGCACCCAAGAAAACAAACTAGCAAGCTGCCTGGGGAAGCAGAGCTAATCACCCCTTTTATACCCAAGCTGTACGACAGCTGCAATAGACAAAAATAGAAAAATAAAGAGTATCTTTTGGTATAAGCTAAATATTAGAACATATCTGCTGATTACAAAGAAAGTTCGAACTCCACCCCACTCCCCACCACACACACACACAAACACACACACACACACACACACACACACACACAGAGCCACAAGGCGCTATCTCCAGTTCTACGTTTGAAGCGTTTGAAGTGTATTCTTTTAAAATTTGGTACTCTACCCTGTCACAGAAACTTCCCGAGTAACCAACCACAGAAATGATCCCTGCAAGTGTAGTCTTGCAAGGGTATTAAAAATAGTGTCTCTGTGTACTTGTAGGATTGTGTTCTTGATTAGAAATTAAATTCTTATGTGAATAAAAAAATATATCCAGACATACTGAGGGCCTTGAACAAACGAACACACAATAGACGGCAGCAGATAGTTTATAATCCTGTCTGTTTGCCCGGTATTGTACATAATTTCAATTGGAAGGGTCTACCTCTAATATTGAAGAGCCATTGACTGAAGCCAAGTACACTGTAAAAGTTGTTCTAGGACTAAAATCCTCTAAAAAATTAAGAATTGCATCATATATCTCAAAACGTAAACCATACCTTCAGAAACAATGTCTAGGGAGAAATAAATGTCGTCACTAATATAAACAGTACCCTCACTTATAGAAGTGATACATCCAACTAAAAGTTTGGTTCCTGCGTCTGAGGGTCCAGCACCGTGAGGCACAATGTCCACCTGTAAGATTTAGGAAAGAGTTACTTCAAAAATAATACAAATTTAAACAGGGGAACTTACATGATTAAAACACTGGTATCCAAAAATACTTTCGACAACCATCCTGAACAACACTGATGAGTATATTTCACGTGGTAAATGGACCATAGACTTGAGATGGTGGTAAAAATCATGTGTGTGCTTCATGAATTGTGAAATGTACCCCAAAACATTAATAGCATACCCAAGTTTAATGCCCCTGTACCATGAGAACACAAGATTAGAAACATACCATCCTTCGCCTGTAGGAATTCACAGTGAAATGGCGGTAAAGTGGAACGATATCTAGTCATAAGCAGGTTGCAGTGAAGGATGTAAAACTAGTTCCAAGATGGGTTTGTGAATTATCTAGAGGGAGAACATTTCAGACAGGGAGGAAGTAGGGACATTGCTTAGGGAAAGTCAGATGTGTGCTGGGTTGTGAAGGAAGACAGAGGTGTAACCTGGTAAATGGGTAGAGGAGCCGGGAGACAGACAGGAAAAGCGACACAAGTTAGGAGCCTAGGGAGCAAAACCTTAACTTCAAGTTCCAGGCCCAGGAGACAGAAGCACGAAATAAAGTTGGAACAATAACCTCAACTGGGAAAGGTTCAAAAATCCAAGACAAATTAGGATTTCAATTTATCTACAATAGAGAGGCATACAACCTTTTTCCTTATTGAAAGTGTATAAGGATCATTTTATAATCCTTAAAACTTAAAAATAATGCAAGTTCATTATACTAAAAGTAGAAAAAAAAACAGATAAGCAGACAGCAAAAGGCAACTACCCCACAATCCATATTCCATTACCAAGAGACTACCAGGAACTATATTTTGGGAGTAACATCGATCGTGATGTTTTTGTCTGTGCACGGATATATATATATATGTGTGTGTGTGTGTGTGTGTGTGTGTGGTGTGTATGTGTGCACATATATGTGCACACATACACACCACACACACACACACACACACACACACACACACATATATATATATGCCTGTTTTAAAAGCAAATTAACATTGCATTCAGTATTAAAGGATCACACTAAATGAACACAAAAGTTTTTAAGTAACAAGGGAGGACAGAAAGAGTCATAGGGAATCCCAATTAATGGATGTGCCATAATTTCCTAACCCAATTCCATGTAATTAGACATTTCTCTTGTGTTCTAACATTTGGACTACTTGCCTGACTTAACTATAGGATAAACTCCTAGGGTTGAAATCTGTTGTTGAAAGACTTCTGATGGAAACTTGAGCCACTAAGTTGTAAATAATTTTTCATGGTTCTAAAAACAGCCTAGTTTGTTGCTATTCCCATTTCTTAACCGGTGTCTTTCCAGCTGTCAATACCAATCTGATGTTTATTTTCCCCATCTTCTGCTCACTTGCTGTCATGAAGGAATGAGGCACCAGCCTCCTGTCCACGTATCAACCACCACTTCTGTCAGTATCCAAGTGGATGATCCACAGCACCCTCGGACCTCTCTGTTCCTTGACTCTATCCACACCAACTCACGGACATGCTGCAGCTAAAGCTTTGTCCAAGTTTTATGGATTCCCAACTCTGTTTCTTATGCCTTGCAAATATCACCAACACAACAGCAGGCACAGATAGATTCAAATGTGTGCGATAATGCGTTGTGTGACAGAAGTGGCATTTCAATGCAATAGGGGCAAAGTGGATTATCCAATTAATGTGGAGGGACAACTGAGTTGCCAGTAACTCGTGAAACAAGGCGTGGAGCCTTCTCTGAGTCCCGCACCCAGAAAGCAAACGCAGGCTGACGTTTGGATGTAGATAAATGAATGGCTTTCAGAAGAAAAACTAAGCTAATACTTGTGTAAATTACGTATTACAATTAGCCTACGGATACTTCCTGAACCCAGAAGCCATATGGACAAAATGGACATATTTATAGTATGTAAAAATTAGACAGATGGAGGGGCGGGGGGAGCAAGATGGAGAAACGGGACTCTCCAGAGATCGTCCTCTTGCAGAAACATCAATGTGAAAAACTATCCTTGTATGAAAACACCTTCACTCGAGAGAAGGAAACCACGTGAGAGACCACGGTACCCAGTGATAGCATGATACTAAGAAAAGATGCATTGAAGAGGGCAGTAGGGAAAGTTTTACATTACCCCTCTCACCCCTTCCCCAACCTTCAACAGCACAGCATGGAGAGAGATACCATCCACCCGGAGAAGACAGAGAGTAGCAGGCATAGGACATCGCCTAGGAACCCAATATCGGGCCTGTCACATTCAGTATTAAAGGTCACCTGACACCACACGCCGTCAATTGGCAGATGTCCATGGCCCCTGACTCCGCGCTGGTACTTGTGGACCAAGTCTCTAGACCCACCCTGGCACCAGACAGGAAGCCACAGCCACAGCAAAACAAACTCAATACCTGGCCCACATCTCTGCCGAGTGACTCCAGTGGCCTTATGCTCAGAACGGTCTACAGCAACAGGGAGTCCTCAGTGAATAGAGGCTTGGATTCCAGTCTCGCAAGGCACCAGCCTCAACAGCTAAGGGAGTGCACGCCATTGCAGCATCTGTCACTGTGTCCCTGGGATTAGGAAGCCCCCTAGTGCTTCAATAGCTGCAGTGTTCACAAGCATAAGGACCAAAAGAGATCTATATAGAGTTTTTGGATAGGCTTAGTGCTAAAGGAGGTCCCCAAAAAGCTAGACTGCAAAGACTGAAATACATACCTCCTTCTTCAATACGCAGATATAAACACATGACCGCAAAGATCAAGAACAATCGGGAAACCATGTCATCACCAAACTGACAATACAAGGCGCCAGTAACTGACCCTAGAGAGATAGGAGTGTATGAGTTGTTTAACAAATAATTCAAAATATCTATTTTCAGCATGCTCCGTGAACCTCGAAAATAATTACAGAGAAATGATTCAGAATTTAGCAGAGTAATTTGAGAGAAAGGATCGAAAGAATTTTAAAAAGCAAACAAATTCTGAGGTTGAAAAATGCAGTGAAGGAAGTACACGATAGAGAACATCAACAGGACAATTGACTGACTGAGCAAAATAAAGAATCTTGTAAACTTGGAGACAGGTTCATTGAAAATATACAGTCAGAGGAGACAAAAGTAAAAGGAAGGACATGGAATGAAAAAAGAAACGTACTGGATTTCTGGGACAATATCCAAAGAGCAATAGTATGAGTCATTCACATTCAAGAGGAAGGAGAGACTGATAAAGAGGTAGAAAGATTATTTAAAAGGCAATAATGGAGAGCCATCCAAACCCAGAGAAAGTTACACACATCTAGGTACCGGAAGACCAACGTTCTGCATCCAGATGCAATCCAAATAAGATTACCCCATGACATACTGGGGCCGGGTGTGGTGGCTCACGCCTGTAATCCCAGAACTTTGGGAGGCCGAGGTGAGCGGGTCACCTGAGGCCAGGGGTTCGAGACCAGCCTGACCAATATGGAGAAACCCCGTCTCTACTAAAAGTACAAAATTAGCCGGACGTGGTGGCACATGTTTGTAATCCCAGCTACTCGGGAGGCTGAGGCAGGAGACTCGCTTAAACCCGGGAGGCGGAGACTGCGGTGAGCCGAGATCGCGCCATTGCACTCCAGCCTGGGCAACAGGAGCAAAACTCCATCTTAAAACGAAACAAAACAAACAAACAAACAAAAGACCTATTGTAATCAAACTGTCAAAGACGAAAGAGAAAGAAAGAACCCCGAGAGCAGCAAGAGAAAAGGAGCGAATCACATATAAGGCAGTTCCAATATGCCTACCAGAAGGCTTCTCAGCAGAAGCGTAACAGGCCAGGAGAGAGTGGGATGACATATTCAAAGAGCCGAGGGGGGGAAAAAAAGTCTCTAACCAAGAATAATGTACCCGGAAGTGAAGGGGCGATAAAGACTTCTACAGAGAAATCACAGCTGAGAAACTTCCTCACCACCACAACTGTCTTACAAGAAATGCTAAGGAGAGTTCTTCTAGCTGACATAAGGGATGCTGATGAGTAATGCAAAAGCATCTGAAGGTGAAAAACTCACTAGTAAAAGTAACTACACAAATTCAGAATACTCTGATAAGGTAACGGTGGTGTCCAGATCACTTACATCTTTCATGTAACAGTTAAAGAACTGAACTGGTAAAAATAAAATAAGTACAATAATTTGTTAAGGGATGTAAAATATGAAAAAGTTGTAAAGTGTAAAATAGAAAACTCAAAATCCGGGGGTGGAGTTAAATGGTAGAGTGTTTGTGTTTTGTGACCAAAGTTATGCTATCAGTAAAATAAACTGTCGTGATTATGTTTTTGTAAGCCTCACGCTAACCACAAAGGAAAAAACCCTGTAATGGACACATGTAAAAAATCAAGAAAACAACACACACTAACAGAGAAAAATCTCTTATCCGTCAAGGAAGACAGTAAAAGAGGAAGAAAGGAAGAAATTACCGGCAAACTAAGTAGAAAACAATGATCTAAATGACAACATTCCCAACGAAAATATGCAGAGTAGCTAAATGGATTAAACAACAACAACAAAACTATGAGACCCACTTCTCCCTAAAAGACCTTGTAAACTGAAAGCGAAGGCATGAAAAAAGTTATTCTTCCATGTAAAGGGAAACCAAAAGAGAGCAGGAGCAGCTCAACTGATTTCAAATAAATAGACTTTAAACCACAACCTGTAAAAAGAGACCAAGAAGATCATTATATAATGATGAAGGGGTCGATTCATCAAGGGGATATAATGATTTCCATAAATATGCACCCAACATAGCAGCACCTAAGTATATGAAGCAAATATGAAGATCTAATTCTAATTAGGTCTAATCTAATTTGTAGATTTTTTAATAGGAAAGTTTGTTTATGGAAGCCCTTGTGGTATTTCCTCTGATACCATCTTTTTTCTTTGCTTTATGTCTTTCGTTCTTTTACAGCCTTATTGAGATGTAAGTCACATAATCTGGAAAATGTTATTGAATTGTACCCTTAAGAGAGTTTTGTGGTTTGCGAATTATACCTGCACGAAGCTCTTTTTAAAATGTTTACAAGGCACATGGTTTGACACAGCAATTCCATCGCTATGAATGCACACTACAGAAAATGCTTTTTGTCCCTGGTAAAGGAAGTTGCAGGATTATATAGAGTTCAATGATTGTTATTGTTACCCATATTGTTTAAAGACTAGAAGAATAGACAAGCAATTTTTATGTTTGAAAGCAGAAATCACTACAAATATCAGAACAGAAGATCCTACAGCTTCAGAGGAGTGGGGCTTAAATTGCCATCTACATCCACTCTACGGGTCACAGTAGAGATGTTGGATTAATACAAGGAAAGAAAGATGGAGAAAGAAAGCCCATTGGGACAAGACACATTTCCCAAACTCATGCACGTCTCACCTCGACTGCCTTCAATCCATAAAGTGCTGTATCTTCTTCCACAACCGCATTAACTCTCTGTCCAACTTTTAGAGGTTCATTGCCAGTCACAACATCACAACTGAAGTAGATCGACTCATCAATCACGCCATAATCACCACAGAAACTCGTGACAACTCCCTGCACAGTTTTCAACTTGGGCTGCCCTACAAGATAAAGAAACAAAGGTCACATTATTAGCCTCAAAGGCAAACACCTACTACAAGTAAGACTTATGCCCACCATCGGCATAAGCCTGGGCAGAGAAGGTTTTTAAACGTCTCTGACCTTGTTTTCATCTGCCAATCCACAACAATCACAATTTCACCTAATAGAGTTGTTGTAGGTTTTCTCTATGTTTTAAAAAAAATTTTTTTTTAATTTTTTAAAAGTTTAAAATTTTAATTAATTTTTAATTTTTTGAGCAGAGTCTGACTCTATCGTCCAGGCTGGAGTTCAGTGGCGCAATCTCGGCTCACGGCAACCTCTGCCTCCCGGGTTCAAGCGGATCTCATATCTCAGCCTCCCGAGTAGCTGGGAGTAACAGGTGCATGCTGCCGCGCCCAGCTAATTTTTGTACTTTCAGTAGAGACGGGGTTTCGCCATGTTGACCAAGCTGGTCTCGAACTCCTGGCCTCAAGTGATCCACCCGCCTGGGACTCCCGAAGAGCTGGGATTACAGGCGTGAGCCACCGCACCCGGCTTGTGAATATTAACTGACACATGCACATCAACTGTCGAGAGCTGTGAGTGCTTCGCACAAGACAGTGTAAATGTTACCTGAGAGTTATATGAGAGTCTGTAGGCTTCTGCTCCTATTATACCCCTTCATCGTTGTCACCAACAGGAGTAGCACCTCCTATAGATACTTAACCATCTCAGCAGACAAAGCACTAAAAGATATCTGGAGATTGAAGGCTAGTCCCAAACGGCATCCGAATGGTCTTCTTCTCCTTCTCCTTCTTTAATTAATTCTACACAAGCCTAGCTGATAAGCAATATTTAGGGATCTGACTTCTGCAGCCCGCCCACACAATGGGTTCTCTGCCCTCCAACGGGATCAGATAGGCATGAGGCGTCCACTTGGCTTCGAATTACACTCCCGTTTGGGATAGAAGCCTAGATTCACTCGCGGATTAGGGAGTTTCTCGCCTACTGGAAATATAAATAAGCATGCGCTACACGACCACGTGGGGGAAAAGCACAGGCGGTACAGCCCCCCAAGGTCTTCTCTGTCAACACCTTCCCGCTTTAGATGGACAGGAGAGTTTGGGGGCTGGTTCTCAGGGGCTTGTTGGGGACTCGGGACACCTCCCCATACACGCACAGAAGATGGAGTCGCCATCACTTGCTGTCCCCGCCCGAGTCACCACAGCCTTATTCCAGGGGTGAGGAGAACCCCTATTGGGAGGGTTCTGGGGTGGGAGACAGGGGGACACACAGAGGAATACCTTGTGGGAGACCCTGCTGCTGTGGACCCTGCCGCTCTGCGGGCTCTACCCTTCTCTGGAAGAGGGCCAAAACAAATCTCAGAAGCCTGAGCATCGTCCTCGTTGTCACCACCGGCCTGAGCACCACTTGTGACAGATGAAGCACGAGGCCTCCTCAGTGAGGGAAGCTCTCAGGGCACAGCGTCTCCTCAGGGACCCGCCTCCTGCTTCTCCTCCTCAGCCTCTGTGGGATGCGACCCAGCCGTTAGTGAGCCCCGCTCAGGAGAGACAGGAACGCCGCAGCCACCCAAGGAGCCAGCAAGTGCCCCTGTGGCTCCTGCCTCTGAGCAGGCGTTTGTCAGGGCCCGCCTCAACCACTCTCCAGCCAATGGGTGTGAAGTGGGTTGGCGGGCAGGTTTCCTGTGGCCACTAAGAGGTGGTGGGCGGGGACATCGTGGTTCCTCCCATCAAGCCTCACGCGCCACTAGGATGGCCTGAGGAAAACGGCTTGGGAGCTTGGGTTCTGGGTGTACTCAGGGGATACCCACTGAGTGGTCAGTCCTTATGATAAGCACCAGGAATACAAGGGTAAGAGCAGGATTTTTGGTTGCACAGCTGGTGTTTCAACACCATCCTCTCAGGGAATCCCACGGAAGAGCCCTGTAACCCCAAGCCATCCTAGTGGCGCGTGAGGCTTGATGGGAGGAACCACGATGTCCCCGCCCACCACCTCTTAGTGGCCACAGGAAACCTGCCCGCCAACCCACTTCACACCCATTGGCTGGAGAGTGGTTGAGGCGGGCCCTGACAAACGCCTGCTCAGAGGCAGGAGCCACAGGGGCACTTGCTGGCTCCTTGGGTGGCTGCGGCGTTCCTGTCTCTCCTGAGCGGGGCTCACTAACGGCTGGGTCGCATCCCACAGAGGCTGAGGAGGAGAAGCAGGAGGCGGGTCCCTGAGGAGACGCTGTGCCCTGAGAGCTTCCCTCACTGAGGAGGCCTCGTGCTTCATCTGTCACAAGTGGTGCTCAGGCCGGTGGTGACAACGAGGACGATGCTCAGGCTTCTGAGATTTGTTTTGGCCCTCTTCCAGAGAAGGGTAGAGCCCGCAGAGCGGCAGGGTCCACAGCAGCAGGGTCTCCCACAAGGTATTCCTCTGTGTGTCCCCCTGTCTCCCACCCCAGAACCCTCCCAATAGGGGTTCTCCTCACCCCTGGAATAAGGCTGTGGTGACTCGGGCGGGGACAGCAAGTGATGGCGACTCCATCTTCTGTGCGTGTATGGGGAGGTGTCCCGAGTCCCCAACAAGCCCCTGAGAACCAGCCCCCAAACTCTCCTGTCCATCTAAAGCGGGAAGGTGTTGACAGAGAAGACCTTGGGGGGCTGTACCGCCTGTGCTTTTCCCCCACGTGGTCGTGTAGCGCATGCTTATTTATATTTCCAGTAGGCGAGAAACTCCCTAATCCGCGAGTGAATCTAGGCTTCTATCCCAAACGGGAGTGTAATTCGAAGCCAAGTGGACGCCTCATGCCTATCTGATCCCGTTGGAGGGCAGAGAACCCATTGTGTGGGCGGGCTGCAGAAGTCAGATCCCTAAATATTGCTTATCAGCTAGGCTTGTGTAGAATTAATTAAAGAAGGAGAAGGAGAAGAAGACCATTCGGATGCCGTTTGGGACTAGCCTTCAATCTCCAGATATCTTTTAGTGCTTTGTCTGCTGAGATGGTTAAGTATCTATAGGAGGTGCTACTCCTGTTGGTGACAACGATGAAGGGGTATAATAGGAGCAGAAGCCTACAGACTCTCATATAACTCTCAGGTAACATTTACACTGTCTTGTGCGAAGCACTCACAGCTCTCGACAGTTGATGTGCATGTGTCAGTTAATATTCACAAGCCGGGTGCGGTGGCTCACGCCTGTAATCCCAGCTCTTCGGGAGTCCCAGGCGGGTGGATCACTTGAGGCCAGGAGTTCGAGACCAGCTTGGTCAACATGGCGAAACCCCGTCTCTACTGAAAGTACAAAAATTAGCTGGGCGCGGCAGCATGCACCTGTTACTCCCAGCTACTCGGGAGGCTGAGATATGAGATCCGCTTGAACCCGGGAGGCAGAGGTTGCCGTGAG
Organism: Callithrix jacchus; assembly: GCF_049354715.1. Classification (NCBI taxonomy): domain Eukaryota; kingdom Metazoa; phylum Chordata; class Mammalia; order Primates; family Cebidae; genus Callithrix; species Callithrix jacchus. Next base: position 130,898,220 of record NC_133524.1, on the reverse strand, counting down.
CCGAGATTGCGCCACTGAACTCCAGCCTGGACGATAGAGTCAGACTCTGCTCAAAAAATTAAAAATTAATTAAAATTTTAAACTTTTAAAAAATTAAAAAAAAATTTTTTTTAAAACATAGAGAAAACCTACAACAACTCTATTAGGTGAAATTGTGATTGTTGTGGATTGGCAGATGAAAACAAGGTCAGAGACGTTTAAAAACCTTCTCTGCCCAGGCTTATGCCGATGGTGGGCATAAGTCTTACTTGTAGTAGGTGTTTGCCTTTGAGGCTAATAATGTGACCTTTGTTTCTTTATCTTGTAGGGCAGCCCAAGTTGAAAACTGTGCAGGGAGTTGTCACGAGTTTCTGTGGTGATTATGGCGTGATTGATGAGTCGATCTACTTCAGTTGTGATGTTGTGACTGGCAATGAACCTCTAAAAGTTGGACAGAGAGTTAATGCGGTTGTGGAAGAAGATACAGCACTTTATGGATTGAAGGCAGTCGAGGTGAGACGTGCATGAGTTTGGGAAATGTGTCTTGTCCCAATGGGCTTTCTTTCTCCATCTTTCTTTCCTTGTATTAATCCAACATCTCTACTGTGACCCGTAGAGTGGATGTAGATGGCAATTTAAGCCCCACTCCTCTGAAGCTGTAGGATCTTCTGTTCTGATATTTGTAGTGATTTCTGCTTTCAAACATAAAAATTGCTTGTCTATTCTTCTAGTCTTTAAACAATATGGGTAACAATAACAATCATTGAACTCTATATAATCCTGCAACTTCCTTTACCAGGGACAAAAAGCATTTTCTGTAGTGTGCATTCATAGCGATGGAATTGCTGTGTCAAACCATGTGCCTTGTAAACATTTTAAAAAGAGCTTCGTGCAGGTATAATTCGCAAACCACAAAACTCTCTTAAGGGTACAATTCAATAACATTTTCCAGATTATGTGACTTACATCTCAATAAGGCTGTAAAAGAACGAAAGACATAAAGCAAAGAAAAAAGATGGTATCAGAGGAAATACCACAAGGGCTTCCATAAACAAACTTTCCTATTAAAAAATCTACAAATTAGATTAGACCTAATTAGAATTAGATCTTCATATTTGCTTCATATACTTAGGTGCTGCTATGTTGGGTGCATATTTATGGAAATCATTATATCCCCTTGATGAATCGACCCCTTCATCATTATATAATGATCTTCTTGGTCTCTTTTTACAGGTTGTGGTTTAAAGTCTATTTATTTGAAATCAGTTGAGCTGCTCCTGCTCTCTTTTGGTTTCCCTTTACATGGAAGAATAACTTTTTTCATGCCTTCGCTTTCAGTTTACAAGGTCTTTTAGGGAGAAGTGGGTCTCATAGTTTTGTTGTTGTTGTTTAATCCATTTAGCTACTCTGCATATTTTCGTTGGGAATGTTGTCATTTAGATCATTGTTTTCTACTTAGTTTGCCGGTAATTTCTTCCTTTCTTCCTCTTTTACTGTCTTCCTTGACGGATAAGAGATTTTTCTCTGTTAGTGTGTGTTGTTTTCTTGATTTTTTACATGTGTCCATTACAGGGTTTTTTCCTTTGTGGTTAGCGTGAGGCTTACAAAAACATAATCACGACAGTTTATTTTACTGATAGCATAACTTTGGTCACAAAACACAAACACTCTACCATTTAACTCCACCCCCGGATTTTGAGTTTTCTATTTTACACTTTACAACTTTTTCATATTTTACATCCCTTAACAAATTATTGTACTTATTTTATTTTTACCAGTTCAGTTCTTTAACTGTTACATGAAAGATGTAAGTGATCTGGACACCACCGTTACCTTATCAGAGTATTCTGAATTTGTGTAGTTACTTTTACTAGTGAGTTTTTCACCTTCAGATGCTTTTGCATTACTCATCAGCATCCCTTATGTCAGCTAGAAGAACTCTCCTTAGCATTTCTTGTAAGACAGTTGTGGTGGTGAGGAAGTTTCTCAGCTGTGATTTCTCTGTAGAAGTCTTTATCGCCCCTTCACTTCCGGGTACATTATTCTTGGTTAGAGACTTTTTTTCCCCCCCTCGGCTCTTTGAATATGTCATCCCACTCTCTCCTGGCCTGTTACGCTTCTGCTGAGAAGCCTTCTGGTAGGCATATTGGAACTGCCTTATATGTGATTCGCTCCTTTTCTCTTGCTGCTCTCGGGGTTCTTTCTTTCTCTTTCGTCTTTGACAGTTTGATTACAATAGGTCTTTTGTTTGTTTGTTTGTTTTGTTTCGTTTTAAGATGGAGTTTTGCTCCTGTTGCCCAGGCTGGAGTGCAATGGCGCGATCTCGGCTCACCGCAGTCTCCGCCTCCCGGGTTTAAGCGAGTCTCCTGCCTCAGCCTCCCGAGTAGCTGGGATTACAAACATGTGCCACCACGTCCGGCTAATTTTGTACTTTTAGTAGAGACGGGGTTTCTCCATATTGGTCAGGCTGGTCTCGAACCCCTGGCCTCAGGTGACCCGCTCACCTCGGCCTCCCAAAGTTCTGGGATTACAGGCGTGAGCCACCACACCCGGCCCCAGTATGTCATGGGGTAATCTTATTTGGATTGCATCTGGATGCAGAACGTTGGTCTTCCGGTACCTAGATGTGTGTAACTTTCTCTGGGTTTGGATGGCTCTCCATTATTGCCTTTTAAATAATCTTTCTACCTCTTTATCAGTCTCTCCTTCCTCTTGAATGTGAATGACTCATACTATTGCTCTTTGGATATTGTCCCAGAAATCCAGTACGTTTCTTTTTTCATTCCATGTCCTTCCTTTTACTTTTGTCTCCTCTGACTGTATATTTTCAATGAACCTGTCTCCAAGTTTACAAGATTCTTTATTTTGCTCAGTCAGTCAATTGTCCTGTTGATGTTCTCTATCGTGTACTTCCTTCACTGCATTTTTCAACCTCAGAATTTGTTTGCTTTTTAAAATTCTTTCGATCCTTTCTCTCAAATTACTCTGCTAAATTCTGAATCATTTCTCTGTAATTATTTTCGAGGTTCACGGAGCATGCTGAAAATAGATATTTTGAATTATTTGTTAAACAACTCATACACTCCTATCTCTCTAGGGTCAGTTACTGGCGCCTTGTATTGTCAGTTTGGTGATGACATGGTTTCCCGATTGTTCTTGATCTTTGCGGTCATGTGTTTATATCTGCGTATTGAAGAAGGAGGTATGTATTTCAGTCTTTGCAGTCTAGCTTTTTGGGGACCTCCTTTAGCACTAAGCCTATCCAAAAACTCTATATAGATCTCTTTTGGTCCTTATGCTTGTGAACACTGCAGCTATTGAAGCACTAGGGGGCTTCCTAATCCCAGGGACACAGTGACAGATGCTGCAATGGCGTGCACTCCCTTAGCTGTTGAGGCTGGTGCCTTGCGAGACTGGAATCCAAGCCTCTATTCACTGAGGACTCCCTGTTGCTGTAGACCGTTCTGAGCATAAGGCCACTGGAGTCACTCGGCAGAGATGTGGGCCAGGTATTGAGTTTGTTTTGCTGTGGCTGTGGCTTCCTGTCTGGTGCCAGGGTGGGTCTAGAGACTTGGTCCACAAGTACCAGCGCGGAGTCAGGGGCCATGGACATCTGCCAATTGACGGCGTGTGGTGTCAGGTGACCTTTAATACTGAATGTGACAGGCCCGATATTGGGTTCCTAGGCGATGTCCTATGCCTGCTACTCTCTGTCTTCTCCGGGTGGATGGTATCTCTCTCCATGCTGTGCTGTTGAAGGTTGGGGAAGGGGTGAGAGGGGTAATGTAAAACTTTCCCTACTGCCCTCTTCAATGCATCTTTTCTTAGTATCATGCTATCACTGGGTACCGTGGTCTCTCACGTGGTTTCCTTCTCTCGAGTGAAGGTGTTTTCATACAAGGATAGTTTTTCACATTGATGTTTCTGCAAGAGGACGATCTCTGGAGAGTCCCGTTTCTCCATCTTGCTCCCCCCGCCCCTCCATCTGTCTAATTTTTACATACTATAAATATGTCCATTTTGTCCATATGGCTTCTGGGTTCAGGAAGTATCCGTAGGCTAATTGTAATACGTAATTTACACAAGTATTAGCTTAGTTTTTCTTCTGAAAGCCATTCATTTATCTACATCCAAACGTCAGCCTGCGTTTGCTTTCTGGGTGCGGGACTCAGAGAAGGCTCCACGCCTTGTTTCACGAGTTACTGGCAACTCAGTTGTCCCTCCACATTAATTGGATAATCCACTTTGCCCCTATTGCATTGAAATGCCACTTCTGTCACACAACGCATTATCGCACACATTTGAATCTATCTGTGCCTGCTGTTGTGTTGGTGATATTTGCAAGGCATAAGAAACAGAGTTGGGAATCCATAAAACTTGGACAAAGCTTTAGCTGCAGCATGTCCGTGAGTTGGTGTGGATAGAGTCAAGGAACAGAGAGGTCCGAGGGTGCTGTGGATCATCCACTTGGATACTGACAGAAGTGGTGGTTGATACGTGGACAGGAGGCTGGTGCCTCATTCCTTCATGACAGCAAGTGAGCAGAAGATGGGGAAAATAAACATCAGATTGGTATTGACAGCTGGAAAGACACCGGTTAAGAAATGGGAATAGCAACAAACTAGGCTGTTTTTAGAACCATGAAAAATTATTTACAACTTAGTGGCTCAAGTTTCCATCAGAAGTCTTTCAACAACAGATTTCAACCCTAGGAGTTTATCCTATAGTTAAGTCAGGCAAGTAGTCCAAATGTTAGAACACAAGAGAAATGTCTAATTACATGGAATTGGGTTAGGAAATTATGGCACATCCATTAATTGGGATTCCCTATGACTCTTTCTGTCCTCCCTTGTTACTTAAAAACTTTTGTGTTCATTTAGTGTGATCCTTTAATACTGAATGCAATGTTAATTTGCTTTTAAAACAGGCATATATATATATGTGTGTGTGTGTGTGTGTGTGTGTGTGTGTGTGGTGTGTATGTGTGCACATATATGTGCACACATACACACCACACACACACACACACACACACACACATATATATATATATCCGTGCACAGACAAAAACATCACGATCGATGTTACTCCCAAAATATAGTTCCTGGTAGTCTCTTGGTAATGGAATATGGATTGTGGGGTAGTTGCCTTTTGCTGTCTGCTTATCTGTTTTTTTTTCTACTTTTAGTATAATGAACTTGCATTATTTTTAAGTTTTAAGGATTATAAAATGATCCTTATACACTTTCAATAAGGAAAAAGGTTGTATGCCTCTCTATTGTAGATAAATTGAAATCCTAATTTGTCTTGGATTTTTGAACCTTTCCCAGTTGAGGTTATTGTTCCAACTTTATTTCGTGCTTCTGTCTCCTGGGCCTGGAACTTGAAGTTAAGGTTTTGCTCCCTAGGCTCCTAACTTGTGTCGCTTTTCCTGTCTGTCTCCCGGCTCCTCTACCCATTTACCAGGTTACACCTCTGTCTTCCTTCACAACCCAGCACACATCTGACTTTCCCTAAGCAATGTCCCTACTTCCTCCCTGTCTGAAATGTTCTCCCTCTAGATAATTCACAAACCCATCTTGGAACTAGTTTTACATCCTTCACTGCAACCTGCTTATGACTAGATATCGTTCCACTTTACCGCCATTTCACTGTGAATTCCTACAGGCGAAGGATGGTATGTTTCTAATCTTGTGTTCTCATGGTACAGGGGCATTAAACTTGGGTATGCTATTAATGTTTTGGGGTACATTTCACAATTCATGAAGCACACACATGATTTTTACCACCATCTCAAGTCTATGGTCCATTTACCACGTGAAATATACTCATCAGTGTTGTTCAGGATGGTTGTCGAAAGTATTTTTGGATACCAGTGTTTTAATCATGTAAGTTCCCCTGTTTAAATTTGTATTATTTTTGAAGTAACTCTTTCCTAAATCTTACAGGTGGACATTGTGCCTCACGGTGCTGGACCCTCAGACGCAGGAACCAAACTTTTAGTTGGATGTATCACTTCTATAAGTGAGGGTACTGTTTATATTAGTGACGACATTTATTTCTCCCTAGACATTGTTTCTGAAGGTATGGTTTACGTTTTGAGATATATGATGCAATTCTTAATTTTTTAGAGGATTTTAGTCCTAGAACAACTTTTACAGTGTACTTGGCTTCAGTCAATGGCTCTTCAATATTAGAGGTAGACCCTTCCAATTGAAATTATGTACAATACCGGGCAAACAGACAGGATTATAAACTATCTGCTGCCGTCTATTGTGTGTTCGTTTGTTCAAGGCCCTCAGTATGTCTGGATATATTTTTTTATTCACATAAGAATTTAATTTCTAATCAAGAACACAATCCTACAAGTACACAGAGACACTATTTTTAATACCCTTGCAAGACTACACTTGCAGGGATCATTTCTGTGGTTGGTTACTCGGGAAGTTTCTGTGACAGGGTAGAGTACCAAATTTTAAAAGAATACACTTCAAACGCTTCAAACGTAGAACTGGAGATAGCGCCTTGTGGCTCTGTGTGTGTGTGTGTGTGTGTGTGTGTGTGTGTTTGTGTGTGTGTGTGGTGGGGAGTGGGGTGGAGTTCGAACTTTCTTTGTAATCAGCAGATATGTTCTAATATTTAGCTTATACCAAAAGATACTCTTTATTTTTCTATTTTTGTCTATTGCAGCTGTCGTACAGCTTGGGTATAAAAGGGGTGATTAGCTCTGCTTCCCCAGGCAGCTTGCTAGTTTGTTTTCTTGGGTGCAAAACAGGACTCTGGCCTGAATTTTGTTTTAGGATGTTGACTCTATCGAGACGAGACTATGAGGGGAAGGATGGAGCCAGGAAATTGGTCAGGAAAACGTTGTAACGTTCCTGGTGAAAGATGTTGGAGATGTGAATGAAAGTATAGAAGTGGAGGACCTGAGGATTGAGGGGACTCTGGATATATTTTGAAGTTAGAGAAGAACGCAGGAGGTAATGGATTAGCTCTTTGGTGTGGAAGAAAGATGAGTCCAGGGCACCTCCCAAGTTTTTGGTTTGAGCAGTGGTGAGGGTGGAGTTGCCAGTTTGTGATGTAGACGACTGAGGCAAACAAGAGGTGATGAATACAGAGAATACCAACAACTCAGCTTTACACACGTTAGATGCGTGTAAGCATATGGATAACTGAACCTGAGGTTGGTTAGAGCTGGAGGCATATACATTTTGTAGTTATCAGAACATAGATATACGGTAAACCCACACAAAGGTGATGTATAGAGAGAGAGAGAGAGAGAGAGAGAGAGAGAGAGAGAGAGAGAGAGAGACTGTATCTTTCTCTTCTAACATTGTGTCTTGCGTATGAGTCCTAAGGTGAAGAAATGTTTCACTTTGTTGATACTGCTAGTTTTCTGGGGTCATTGTGGCAATTTACTGTCTCACTTGCATTTACATTTGTTATCCTGTGACTCACTTTTAACTTACTGTAAACTTCAGTTTGAAACTCCATGGTCTTAACTGTAACATGGAAGGCACATACTTAAGAGTTGATCAGCTGAACAGAGCACCAGGGCAATTGATCCATTCTGAAAGTAACAACATTTCTTAGTGGTACTGCTACCACTACTACAATTCAACAGTTATTTCGTGGTTACTATGCACCAGCGATGATTCTGTGTGTGTCACACGTAGCGATTAATTCTCACTCACAATTAATTCAACTCTGCATCATGAAGGCTATTTATCGTGCTTCTCATTTTATAGTTGAAGAAAACGAGGCACAGAGAGATTAAGCACCTTGGCCAAGGTTGCAAACTGTGTGAGTGGCAGCGTCAAGATTCAGACACACATAGCCAGGTTCAAACCTGTGCTCTTACCTACACGTTTGACTGCCTCTCACGAAGGAGATGTGAACGCCAACAGTTGTGCAGTAGATCCCGTGCCACACCCTTAGATTGGCTGTGGTGCATGGTTCACACTTTCCTCCACTTGACTTTGTTTTATCGGTAGAGGAGAATCAATGCCTAAGGATTATAAACTTCTTTTCGGACTTGGAGATTTACATTGTGTCTGTTTAAACATGCGCAAAATGGACTTTAGATAAATCTAGCAGAACTGACTTAAAGTATTACACGATCAAAGTAACGTGTGAACTACAACATGACTTAGTTAAGAGATCATGACACTCACATTTCTCCGTGGCTGTTTTAGATTTTGTGCCTTATCAGGGCGACTGGTTAGACATTGAATATTCCGATGAGCCAGGCATCTCAAACATCAAGGCAATCTCTGCAAAGCACACCCGTTGGGATCACGCGGAAGAGGTAATTTCTTTCCTGTTGCTCCCGTCATCAGTTTCTGCTAACCCTTCCTTTGGTGATAATTTTCGTGCCCAGGATTCTGTTGGGTGTAACGGGAATTCCAGAAAATAGGAAGAAATACATTCTTTGCCAACAGAGGAGCCACTTTTCTTATTGAAAAGGCAGGACTTCCCAAAGGAAATAATCAGAAAATCATGTAGAGCAAACACATGATTAAGTTATAAATTGTGCATTTTACCTGACACCCAAACGTTATTAGAATCTTCCAACAACCGGTGGAAGAAAAAGAATCTTTGTGCCAGAAAACTGTAGGGAAAGAATGAATGGAGTGTGTTGTGGGACTTGAGCTTACCAGTAAATGCTGAGAATGATTTGGGTATTGGAGCCTGAATTCAGGGCAATAGAGGGTAATGGACCTATTTTGGTCATATGTAGAGCAGGATTTCTCGTTAGAGACCCAGGCCTCATCCCGGGAGAGCCTGATTTCATTAGTCTGCGGTGGAGCGTGGGCATGGGTATTCCTACAAAGCACCCCTGGTGTTAGCAATGGGCCGCCGAGGTTGGGAATCACCGATTTGCATCGAAGTGACCTGCACTCATGCAGGACCCACAGTGAGGAGGTGCACAGCTGGTTACGGTGATTATCGGGCTTTTTCATAATCATTTCTGTTATGTATACTCGCAGGTCTGCATTACTAGCTTCCGTGCAAGAAATGGGGTGATACATAATAATATCTTTTTCACCTTGGATTCTGTGAAACTTCCTCCTGGATACCAGCCTCAAGTATTTGATACTGTCGACGTGGTCATGGTGGAGAGCAGTCACTTCTGCTATATCTGGAGAGCGGTTTCCATCACTCCAGCGCAAAAATCGTAATGACAAACATTTTTATTCTCTGTTTATGTTTCCTCCTATGAGCAGTAAAGGTGCTGGTTTAACCGAAAAGTTTAGTTTAGTAAGCCTAAACAGGATTTTACAGATGACTTTTCTGGCAAATCTAGTTGAGATACTGGCTAGTTCAATGGGACCACGAACCCAGCTCAGGGAAGTGCCTTATCAATTAAGAAGCATGCTAAATTAGCTTGCTAGTCACTGGAGGAAAGGAGTTCTTAATTAACATGAACACTCCCTCTAAATTTGAATTCCGTGTTTTCTATTACCAGCCCCGGATCCCCTGATGACGGAGGCCCGGGACGGCTTGAAAGGAAATGGCAGAGTCAAATCCTTTAACTGAAAAGGCAGCAGGGACAGCGTGTTAAAGGCATGATTTAAAGTTACAATTTGACTTCAGTTTTGAGTCACCCCTATGCTGTCTGTTTAACCTGTATCGTGCCATAGCCTCTTTCGTCTTCTATCACCTACTTCGTTTGCGATGTTTATTGTTCCCTATGTTCCTTCTTCCCCACGCTAGAATGTAAACTCCACAATGGCAGGATGCTTTTTGGTCTGCTTTTTTTTGGCTGTCATTTATTTATTTGTCTATCTATCCATCTATCTATCTATTTATTTATTTATTTTTGTTTGGTTTGGTTTTTGGTTTTTGATTTTTTTTTTTTTTTTAAAGGCATCACAAAGCACTGAGAAGAGTGCTTGGCAGACTCAAGGTGCAGATAAAATGTTATTAAGTTCAGTGACTGAATGATTGGACCGACAACGATGTTTAGCTGTGGTTCGTTCATCACTGGTTCTTTAGGAATAAAACTGTTGAGCAACGCAGTAAGTCCTCTGTTGATTTTTTTTTTAACAACACCGACAACCATGAAAAGCCGACTCTGCCGTACAGGAGCCTCCGCGAGCCACTTTGTCGCAGGGGTGCAGCTCATGCGCAGACATGAAGAAAGATACAAACACAGAGCCCCTTGAAGGGCAGACAAGCTGCTTACCCACTGGGAAGGGTTATATAAAATCCCACAAGTACACCCCATGAAACTTCTTGCTTTCGTCTAGCAGAACATTTAGCCAGGTAGCTGTGACCTAGGGAGACATTCAGATCTTTGGGCATAGCTCGAATGTGGCTGTGAACTTGCACCGAGTCCTGTGATTCGTAATTCCACCATTACCCCCGGTCCTTGAATAAACAGAGTTGTGTTTTCACTTTCCATTACAGATCTGTGAGACCTCCCAATCATCCAGGGGTTTGTTTCCTGCTTGATAAGAAGAGTGAAGATCTTGTGGAGTTCCCATTTTCACTCATTGGTTCACTCCACGAAATCCTACTGATTCTCTTTGACGTGCCAGGCACTGTTGAGGCCCTACAGTTATAGCCTTAGCCCAAAGGACAAAATTCCAGGCCCTAATGGAACTCGTGTTCTTTTAATGCCCCCACATCCCCCACCGTCCTCAGCTTCCCGACCCATGCAGCAGAGCTCCTATGATAGAAAGGGGCAAGCGGGGGCTGTGGCAGCACCAGGTCCCTGTGAATGTCGTCATTCAAAAGCAGCCCCAGACCCCGTGGAATTACAGAGCAGCCCACGTTGGACTTGAGAGGCCATGACTTCCACTACCTCGCCATTTAATTCTCCAGTATGGCTGATGTGGAAGAATCTTCTTTGGCAGTTATAGGGCGTTATGATAAGCCCAGTCAGGTGGTGATTCAGTCACAGCTGCTGTTTCGCAAACTTCCTCACTGGACTGAGGATCACCTGGGAGGCAGTGGTTCAGCAGGGTAGGGGGGCGGGGATTAGATAAATTTCCTTTATCTTCTTTCAAATAGCAAAGCCCAGAACCACTTTGCTTTCGTAAGGCAGACCAAGTGGCAGTACACTTTGAATATTTTGCCTCAGGGATTTATTAACTCCAAGGCTCTTTCCCACAATGCAGAATGAATGGTCCTCGATCACCTCACCCTCGTCGCACCTGTGTCTCTTAAATGGGTGACCTCACGGCACAAGGACAGAAGGACTCAGGGAGCCGGGAATAGTGGTCTCGGTCGGAAATGTGCTTTTTCCCCATGGGAAAGAATTAGCTGGAAAATACAGGGACCTGTCACCACGAGCTTCTGGGGTTCCAGTGTTCTGCCATGGAGCTTCCAGCTGGCACGCTGTGAAAGCGTTGCAGATGTGCTGATATCAGATGCCTCTCAGCTCTTTCAGGGATACATGCTATGAAGAAAATGAAATAAGATCATGATTTTTACCTGGGTTTGGCCAACTATGGCCCTCGTGCCACTTCTGGCCTGATGCCTGCAATGGTTCTCCAAACGGAAAGTTCTATTTAGGTACCCGGAGCCTAATCAGGGCCCGATATATTGGTCCTAGTCTTCCTGCCACCGTGATTATGCCTACTGTTAATAAAAGAGGCACCCTGAGGTCTCTCATTGTGACCGTGGCTTCATCCTCTAACCACTCATAGCTTTCATGGGTTCTGGTCGTCATTTCACTCGTCTAGTGGGTTGCATAAAGCTTTAACTGTACAGCTGCCAAAGGGATATGCTCCGTGAATGTAACCGACTCCTCTTCGTTATGCTTAGTGTGCGGTTCTCTGTTTTGTCAAAATTCCAAGTTCTACCTAATCAGCCGTATGTACAAGGATCTCTGTTCCCTCGGTGTTGGAGGAGAATACAGTGTTTCGAATTGAAGCTCTTATATCTATTGGTAAACTTGAGGTTGCACGTATACCTCCAGTACCAGCCCAGGAATATGGAGTTTAGTCTATGTTTTCCTCTGTTTCCACCTTTCCACGTGTGTTGTTTCTTTCTCAGCTTTGGAGAACCCTACCTTCCATTATCCTCTCTGTATTTACTTATTTGCACAATCCTGCCGTATGTGCTCTCCCACTGTGGGCAGCCTCCCATCTGTACTCTAACTCCCTCTTCTCACGGACCCGGGCTTGCAGGAGGCCTCCTTGGAACCATTTGTTTGGCGGGCTCCCTGTCTGCCTTCCTAAGCTTGGGTGCCCTGCTCTCCAGGGAAGGGAGAGCTAGAGAAAAAGGTTCTCTGTTGCCTTTGGAACTCCTCACAGAACTAACTTTTCTCTGCCACTTCATTGTAATAGTCGCCCAAGACAGGCTGGGTCGAGTGCTTCGTGAGTTTCTTTCCAGAGCTGCCGGCCTGGCCAGAAGAGGGAAGTGTTGGGGCTGGTTAAGGGCTATTGGTCTAAACTTCCACAACTGAGGACTCCGATCAGTTAGCACTCATGTTGGTTTCATAAGGGGGAGGAAGAGAGTTCACCCTGCTGGGGCAACCTCATCCTACAGCGGTTTCGCTTCCTGAGAGCATTGTCCCAGTTAACCCTAAATGATGTGGACTAGAAACTTCATTCCCCAGATCCTCTGGGTAGTTGAAGGACTACTGTATATACAAAGGGTGGAAAGCATAATCTTATCTTTGAAGTGTTATTGAATGGAGACTAAAGGTGGCCGGACGCGGTGGCTCACGCCCATAATCTCAGCACTTTGAGAGGCCAAGGCAGGCAGACCACCTGAGGTCAAGAGTTGGAGACCAGCCTGGCCAACATGGTGAAACCTTGTCTCTACTAGAAACAGAAAGAAAAAATTAGCTGGACCTGGTGGCGTGCGCCTGTAGTCCCAGCCACCCGGGGAGGCTGAGGCAGGAGACTTGCTTGAACCCAGGAGGCGGAGGTTGCAGTGAGCCAGGATGGCGCCACTGCAATCCAGCCTAGGCGACAGAGGGAGGCTCCATCTCAACAACAACTAAAAAGGAAACAAAAGGTGCAAGGTATTTGGACAGCATAAAGAACATGCCTCACAGTGGTTAGGGGGACTGGACATCTGTGTTCCCTTAAACTCATTTGTTGAAGCCCTAATCCCCAATATGATCGTATATGGAGGTGGGGCCTTTGAGAGGCTATAGGCTTAGAGGGGGTCATGAGAGTGGAGCCCCATAATGGGATTAGTATCCTTAGAAGAAGAAGAAGTGGAGCCAGCATTTGCTCTCACTCCTCCACGGGAGGAAACAGCCAGGGGGTGACCATCTTCCAGCCAGAAAGGGGGCCCTCGCCCAGAACCGAATCAGTCAGCACCTGATTATTGGCCTGCCCGCCTCCAGAACTGTGTGATATAAATGTCCGTGGCATTTTGCTACAGCCGACCAAGCTAAGACAACAGAGAGCTGACATTGACATTCTGTGACAAATAAAAGCAATCCATACCCTCACCGAGTTTTGAAAAACAGAGATATGGATTGGGAAAACTCCCATCCCATGAGAACACCAAAATTGCCTTGGATGGGAATTTTCCCCATCCATTATATCATAATGAATAATATACTTCTTGGTACATGCCATCTAAAGCCTTGTCACTCTACTCTTACAGAAATGTTTTTCTGACCGCCAGTCTGATACCGATTTCCAGTGCAGCTTTTGTAATTGAAAGAGTAACATTTCACTCCACGATGCAGCTCACAGGCACAAGGGAGGCTGAGTCACTGACATGCAAGAAAACCCAATTTATGGGCCGATTTTACTTACGGGTTGTTGCTGTTGTCAGACTCCTGAGGACAGGTTGTAAAGCCAGGAAGAAGCTGAGTTGAGCCGGGATCTACTGTCTTCCGACCGACAACTCCTACGTTTACAGTCAGCTGTAGCATTATCATGAATGAGGCCAAATACTGTTTAGACGGATGCGCGTAGGAAAGCAAAACATTCAGATTTGGTGTGACCTGCCTTAAAACCAGATCCTCTCACGGGTTGCCTGGAACTGTTCAGGATGTCACCCTTTTCTGATTCAATTAATTGCTGTGGTACTTATTGAGAACCCACCACGTGCCCAGCACTGTTCTAGACGCTGAGGGCCCAGCAGACAGAAGAAAACAACAACGAACGAAAGCTCTGCAGTCATGAAGCTGACATACAAGTGGGAAGAGACAGACAACACTCTGATAAGCACATCAATACGTAAGAATTTCCGTCTAGCAGTTAGTGACATAGAGAAAAGTAAGCAGATGCTTGTGATAGGAAGGTTTTGATGGCAGTGACCACGGACAGATTGTTTTCAATATTTTCAGTCGGAGTCAGTCTCCCTGACTTGAGTGAGGGTGAAACAGGCAGGTCACTTGAAGCAAAGGAGGCGAATCACGTGTTTGTATCTTTGCTGGAGTCTGGCACTGACTGGTTGCTTCGTGGATACTTGTGAATGTGTGCATTTTGTTCATGGGAGGCAGTTGAAACGTGAGAAGGATTAACGGGTCGCATGGCATCCCTGTGCAGAACTGCTGGTAACCTACTTTGTGTCGAGCACTTGTATATGCCAAGCACTGGGCTAAGGGCCTTGGGACACACACGTCATTTAATGCTCACAAAGAATCCTATGAAAGAAGCCCCAGTAGCGCCCTGTCCATTCTACAGCCAAGTCAGGGACACAAACGGGAAAGAGAAGGCGCACGGCTGATCTGTGGCTCAGCGGAATTCATCCCCCGACATTCAGGTCCAGCAGCCATTTCTTATCTGATGTGTTCCTGGCCTCTGAAGGCACCTCCTGCCACAAGAGCTCATTCACGATGTCTTCGGGGGTGTGGTGGAGAAGAGCCCCTCCCTTGTTCTGCAGTGTTCTCTCAGCAGGGACCTGCTTTCCTGGTGCTGGAATCTACGTGTCGCTTCTCTGCCAGTAGAGTTTGACCCCTGCGGAGGAGGCTGGGTCTTACTTAGCGAAGTGTGCCAGAGACGGCTATTTCTTGGCTATTTCTTAGCAGCAATCTCTCATTATTAGCTCTGTTTGTGCCAGCAGGGACACACGGAAGGGTTTTGAGCATGTTTTCATGCGTCTGAGTGGCTGCCATCTCTTTGGTTCTTTCTGCTTTCTTCTGTGCCGTGATGGAAACTAACAAATTTGACCCAGTGATTTTTGTTTCTTCAGTCATTTGTTAGAGGTGGTGAGACTACAGGTATGTTTTCAAGGGACTGAAAGGAAAAATTATCAATCCCTTGAAAATATACCTGTAGTCTCACCACCTCTAACAAATGGATGGGATGGAGTGTGTAAGGACAATGGAGAGAACTAAGGGTTATGGCCGGGGGGTGGTGGAAGTTCCGGACATGTGAAATTCGGGGCACCTTACCCTTGAGATGGGAGGTGCGGGGATTGGGGGAAGTTCCGGACATGTGAAATTCGGGGCACCTTACCCTCGAGATGGGAGGTGCGGGGGGTTGTGGGAAGTTCCGGGCATGTGAAATTCGGGGCACCTTACCCTTGAGATGTCTATGGGACAACCATGTGTGTAACTCAGTATATATATGGGATTGTGAGTTACCTGTGTTTCGATGCCATGAGGCTGACGTGTGGATAGAGAAGCCATTCAGGGCCTGGGCCTTGGAGCACTCTTGTGGGATCCTGATAGGAGGAAGATCTCACAAAAGAGGCTGAGAAGAAGCCTTTCTGGGAGAGGGTGGTCACACAGAAGACCGAAGAACTGATGTCATGAAATGGGGAGTCCTCAACTGGACCAAACACTAAGATGTTGAGGGATGAGAGCCTAGCATACTGACCACTGGATTTGGTGGCCTGAAGGTTTCCTGTCATCTTAAGGTCAGGTGTGGGGCACGACGGGGATAAAAGCCTGATGCCAGAGGAATAAGGAGGGAATGGGAGCTCAGGAAGTGAGCTGAGGTGATTCTTCAAATAGCATTTGCTATGGGGGGGCAGGATGCAGAGGAATGGGACTGAAGGGGAAATGAGGTCAAGGAAGCTTATTTATCAATGCACATTTTCAAGATGGGAGTTATTTTTCTGTCGAGTTTTTAAGATGGGTGATTCTTGAGTATGCTTGTATGTTATTCCATGAGAGGCAAAAAAGCAAAAGAAAAAAGATTGTTGGCGCAGGAGGAAGAGAGGCAATAGCAATAGAAGCAACATCCTCAGAGGAAGTGTGTCAAGAGAAGGGTTCCATGTGCTCAGCGGAGGGTCAGTCCTGGGCAGGGGCTGAGATGTCCTTGCGTTGTTACAGGAGAGAAAGCCGGGATGGGTGCCAGGAGGTTCACAGAGGAGCTCCTGTCTCATCGCCATTGTTTTCTCAGAGAAATAAGAGGGAATGCCTGCTTATGTGTGTGTCCTAACTTTTCACTGACAATCGTGGAATATCGGAGTCATCAAAATGTGCAAGAGCAGTTCGCGTGGATGGAATTTTGCCCATAAAGAGATATGCTCAAGTTCTGAGCCCCAGTACCTGTGAATGTGACCTTATATATTTGGAAATAGGGTCTTTGCAAACGAAACAACAAAAAAATCAAGTTAGGATGAGGTCCTAAAGCATTAAGATTAGTCATACACTCCTGTTCCAGTGAGTGGTGCCCCTATCAGAAGGGGGATATTGGACACACAGGCACACGGAGAAGAGCACCATGGGATGACGGAGAAGGAGATTGGGGTGGTGCATCTACGACCCAAGGAAAGCCAACCCACGACTACTGGCAACCGCTAGAAACTTGGAATAGACTCTCCCTCAGAGCTCTCCAGAAGGAGCCAACCTCGCTGACACCTTGATTTCAGACTCGTAGCCTGCAGAAATGCCGGAGAATAAATTTCTGTTGTTTTCAGTCACCCAGGTGTGGGAATGTGTTGTGGCCTCCCTGGGAAATTAACACAGCTGCGTTACATTTTGAGGCATAGATAACCTCGAGTTGTGGGAAATCATATTTAACTGGGGGGTAATACGGTAGGATTATTAGGTAGGATTGAGTGGCCCGGGTGAAATGTGTGTCCCTATCTTGGTATGGGTCTAGACAGCTACACTTGGTGTTAAAATTTATGCAGCAGAGTTCCCCCGCTCGGGTTTGGGAGGAGAATAGTCGGATAGCTGGGCCTCACTAGACTCTGGTTTTCCCAGCAGAGAATGACAAAGCGAATGAAGTTTGACAAGTGATGGTGCTTGCAAGGGAGATGAAGCAGAGAAGGGAGGGTTGGGGGTGAGAAACGAAACTTGAGGGGAAGCCTGAGGTTTCACTGTGAGGATGGGTGGAGTTGGGCAGCAGAGAGGCCAGGGTATCTTATGGATCACCCACTAGGAGAGCGACACAAGTAGTGCTATAGAGAGACACAAGAGCTTGGTGCACAAGACCTCAGTGGAAGGAAATACGGAGGAAATACCACGAGATTGGAATGGATGATTGGAATGGATGATTCACTGACTGTGAAGTGGTATGGGCTACGAACTAGGGTATTCAAATGAGAAATGTGAAAAGTGATTCATAACTCAGTGGACTGAGTCTTCATCAGAAACCTTGGAATGGAAAATTCCACTCCTAAGAGCTTATCCCGGAAACATAAATGAAGCAGGAGAATTGATGTGTGTGTGTGTGTGATCATACATATATGTTACTATGTGCATGTATGCATATACACACATACATACATACATGCACATTATGTGTCTTCATTATCAACCTATGATCAGCTGTGTTCCTTGTAAGCCACCTCCTCCTTTTAAGAAACATCACGAGATGTTTCACGTCTGTACGTGTGAAGATGTACATACATCCTACTTGGCCAGCCACACCGGCCCCGATACCCTGCACAGTCTGTGCAGATAGGCCACAGTGACTAATGCTCAGTCATAGTGTGACCTCCTGAAACGTGCGTCTGCCTGCTTTAAGCCCACCAATTAAAACTCCCCACGGACAACCCGTTTGGATAACTCCTAGGGCGCGCATAAGATTGTTGGCCCACGGGTCCCTTTCTCTCTCCCTGCCTGGGCTCCCTGCCCCACATGTGTGCCCTCCAGGTGTGCCATGTACCCTCCAGGATCTGCAAGTGATAAAATATCCATTTCCATCTTGTGTCCCTTCTAATCTTTGGAGGGGTGATCTTCACCTTAAAGATCCTAAATTAAAACAGGTATTCATCCTCACAGGGGAGGAAATCTCTCCAGGGCATTCAGGCTGGGACACAAACAACCACAGCAGGCAGTATGCGGCAGTGCGTGAGGGTGTTTGTGCAGCATGTCGAGGCACGTTATGGAGATCACGACAAGCCTCAAGAGGGGCTTCTTGCCAACGTGCAGCAGTGGTGTTCTAGAGAGAGACCACGCTCCCTTCTCCTTTTCATTAACATCGCGTGGATTGACGCCAGAAAGTTAACATCTGTACTTCTCCGTAGTCCAGAAGAGACTGGTCTCGGAACTTGAGCTTGGAGGTGGGCACAGAATCGTTGGGAACATCTCACCATGATGTCATGTCACCGATTGCCGCCCACAACCGCATATTCCCCAGTCCTGGGCGAAGCGATGTATTTTCAGACAACTCCGTCAGGTGGATCTTGTGCAAAAGGGACCTGGAAGCACAAGCAGAAACGACGAGTAATCTGCTCCCACCTCTCCCCTTCTTAACGCTTTTTTTCAAAACTATTTCTTCACGGGGAGTTATGCCCTTTTGATACACAGAACCTGAAAGAGTAGTCGGCACCAAGGACGGACCAGATTCTGTGCTGGAGGCATTTTAATAGGTGAGACTCTCAAAATGTGTCCGGAGAATGAACACACACACACATACACATGTGTGATTTTGGTCCTCTCCCCTATGTTCCTGTGGATTGGCATTTGCCTTCTCAGCCCATTGTGCTTACTATGATATCACAAAATGAGGAAGACTGACTGCCATCTGCGCTGGTCTTCTCATGTTGTGGATTTGGGTTGGTGTTCTGAGCTCCCCTCACATCTTCTTATGCGTATGCAGACCTGCTGTACTGCTTCAGATCTGCTAGGCCAAGAGCAGTAGTGAGCTGTGTCTAGGGAATTGCTATGACTTTCTCAGCCTCCCCATCAGTCAGACACAGCCTGTCCTACAGAATTCTGGAAAGGTCTGTTGTAGACTCCATTCTAGTGTCAAGTTAGTGGCTACAAGTTTTCTGTTAGAGTGCTGAGCCAATGCATGTGTAACACACTTTATGCCAGAAACCCAGAAACATGGCATCCTTACCTCTCCTCCACAGCCCACAAAACACTGCTCTGGGAGCTTGTACTTAGATACGAGCATGGAATCTGTCATGATTACAGACGTGTGGCCCCTCCCTCAATGGTTTTAGATTTTAGACTCAGTGGGGAGAATTCTCCTACCAGGGAAAATGAGTGACGGTGCCATTGACGGCTTCTACCTGCAGGCGTACCTCATCTTACTGCGCTTCACTTCTTTGCACTTTGCAGTTACTGTGTTTCGTAGAAACTGAAGGTTTGTGGAAACCCTGTTTCGAGCAAGTCTATTGGTGCCATTTATCCAACAGCATGTGCTCACTTTGTCTTCCTGTGGCACATTTTGGTAATTATTATTTCCAACCTTTTCATTCCTCTTATAACTGTTACGGAGTGATCTGTGATCGGTGGTCCTTGATGTTACTATCGTCATTGGGTTTGGCGCACCATGAACCACACCCATGTAAGACAGCAGCGAATGGAACGAATGCTGTGTGTGTTCTGATGACTCCACCGACAAGCCGTTCCCCATCTCTCTCCCTGTCCTCAGGATATCTTACTCCCTGAGACACAACAATATAGTAACTAGACCGAGTAATAACCCCACAGTAGCCTCTAAGTGTTCAAGCGACAGGAAGACTCACAAGTATCTCACTTTAAATTAAAAGCTAGAAATGATTAAGCTTAGTGAAGAAGGCATGTCAAAAGCCAAGCCAGGCTGAAAGCTAGGTTCCTTGCACCAGTCACCCAAGTTGTGAATGCAAAGGGGAAACGTTCCTGAGGGAAACCAGAAGTGCTACTCCAGTGAGGACACCACTGATAAGAAAGTGAAAAACACCCTGATAGCAGTGTGAGGAGTTTTAGTGGTCCAGATAGAAGGACAGCCCAGCCACGACATTCCGTTGACCCGAGGCCTAATCCCAAGCAAGGCCGGACTCTCTTCAGTTTTACGAAGGCCGCAAGAGGTAAAGAAACTGCCGAAGTAAGCCAGCAGATTCAACCGTTGCCACAAGATAAAAGTGCAATATGCAGCCAGGCAGGGTGGCTCAGGCCACCAACATTCTGTAAGGCCAACTTGGGAAGATCACATGAGGCCAGGAGTTTGAGGCCAGCCTGGGCAACATAGTGAGACCCTGCCGCTACCAAAAATTAAAAGTGAGCTGAGGGTGGGTGGTGGTGCACACCTGTAGTCTCAGATACTCAGGAGGCTATGGTGGGTGGGGGATGGCTTGAGTCCAGGAGTTCGAGGCTGCAGTGAGCTGCGATCATGCCACTGTACTCCGGCCTGGGTGACAGAGCAAGACGTTGCCTCTAAAAAATAGAAAAGACGCCGGGCGTGGTGGCTCACGCCTGTAATCCTGGCACTTTGGGAGACTGAGGTGGGTGGGTGGATTGCTGGAGCTAAGGAGTTCGAGTACAGCCCAAGCAATTTGGTGAAACCCGGTCTCTGCTAAAATACAAAAATGTAGCTGGGCGTGGTGGCATGTACCTGTAATCCCAGCTACTTGGGAGGCTGAGACAGGAGAATCGCTTGAACCTGGGGAGCAGAGGTTGCAGTGAGCTGAGATCGAGCCATTGCACTCTAGCCTGGGCAACAGGAGTGAAACTCCGTCTCAAAAAGGAAAAAAAGAAAATCTTTTCAAAGTGCAAGGTGAAGCATCAAATGCAGAAGTTGAGACTGCAGTGAGTTATACAGAAGATCTAGCGAAAATAGTGGATGAGGGTGGCTACACTGACCAACAGGTTGTCACTGTGAATTAGACTGTCTTCTGCTGGAAGATGATGCTATAGGACTTTCATAGCTAAGGTGGGGAAGTCAATTGCCTGCTTTCAAACCTTCAGAGGACAGGCTGACTCTCGTGTTAGGGGCTAATTCACCTAATGATGTTCAGTTGAAGCCAATACTCATTTATCATTCCAAATATCCTAGGGCCCTGAAGCATTAGGCTAGATCAACTCTACCCATGCTCTGTAGATGGCACAGCAAAGCCTGGATGACAGCGCACCCATTTACAACATGGTTTACTGAGTATTTTAGGCCCACTGTTGAGACTGACTGCTCAGGAAAGAAAAAAAAATAAAGATTCCCTTCAAAATACGATTGCTCATCGACAATACGGTGGTCACCCAGGAGCTCTGACAGAAATGTCCAAGAAGATGAATGTGTCCACGCCTGCTAACACAACATCCATTCTGCGGCCCATCGATCAAGCAGTACTTTTGACTGCCAATTCTTATTTAAGAAATACATTTGATAAGGCCACAGCTGCCACAGGGTGTGATTCCTCTCGTGGAGATGAACTAAGTAAATTGAAAATCTTCTGGGAATGATTCACCGTTCTAGATTCTGTTAGGAACATTCATGTTTCACGGGAGGAGGTCAAAATATGAATGTCAACTAGAGTGTGGAAGATGTTGATTCCAACCCCCCTGGCTGACGCTGATGGTTAAAGACTTGGTTCGAAGGCGTTACTGCAGATATATTGGAAATAAAAAGCGAATCGGAATTAGAAGTAGAGCCTGAAGATGTGAGCGAGTTGCTGCAACGTCATGATAAAACTTGAATGGATGAGTTGTTTCTTATGGATGAGTAAAGAAAGTGTCCTCTTCAGATGGAATTGACTCCTGGTGCTGGAGATGTGAGCGTTGTTAAAATGGCAACGTAGAATTTAAAATATGACAATAATGTAGTTGACAAAGCAGGGGTGTGTATGGGGGTGTTGAGAGGATTGACTCCAATATTAAAGCAAGCTTTACTCTGGATAAAATGCTGTCGAACGGCATCGCATGCTACAGAGACAACTTTCACGAAAGGAAGAGTCAGTGAATGTGACAAACGTCATCGTTGTCTTCTCTTAAGGAATTTTCAAAGCCACCCCACCCTCCAGCAACCACCATGCTGGTCAACCAGCAGCCATCCACATTGAGACCAGCCCTTCCTCCAGCAAAAAGATGATGCCTTGCTGGGGGCTCTGACCATCGTTAGCATTTTTGGCAATCATCTCCAAGTTCATTCTATTTCAGCCACTTAATCCAATACCTATTTTCTATACTTATACCGTGTTCCCGGGCCCGTGCTGCATGCAGGGCCATACTGGATACATGAGACAGATGTGGGCTCCTTACCGTTTAGTGGGCCAGACACATGAGCAAATAGACACAAGGGAGTAGAACTAACATTAGGACGGAAGTAGTACTGATTGATATGGGAGCCCAGAAAAATCGAGGCCAAACTGAGACCAGGAACTGGGTCAGTGGGAACCATAGTCTATGCTGAGATTCAAAGGACCCATCCTTCCAGTAAATGCCACTCCTATGCTAAGCCCTGCTGCTGGGGGCTAGGGTTAGATCAGTGACCAAGACAAAGTCCCCAGAGCATCACAGCTTACATTCTGGGTGGGGGGACGCTGACAATAACCAGTGAAATCTGTAAGAATGTGAAATTTCAACAGGAATAAGTACATTGAGAAACAACGAGCAAGGTAATGGTGTGCAGTGAGCCCAGGGAATGGGGTTGATATTAGGGTTGTCAGGAAAGGCATCTCTGGGGGGGATACTGGAGCAGAGACCAGAACCAAGGGACAAGCCAGGGACGGGCAGGGCATGGCCAAGGCTTTGTAACTCACTGGCTGTGTGACGGTGGGCCAGCCTTGACCGTTTCTGAGTCTCATCTTTAGGTCCGTCTTTGTCACTGTATCCCCATCCCAATAGAACAGCTCATACATTGAGGGCATTTACTAAATGTCGTATCAACAATTTGTAAATGTGAACAGAAATAGTATGAAATTCATAGGGTTTTTAATGTGCATGATACATTCAGACCTAATCACACGTCGAGAGAACTAGCTTTCAAATTTGCAAACAGAAAACCTTGCAAGGCAGAAAGCTGAAACAATAACAACAACCCCTCCTTATTCCTCCCATATGGCTCTTAAATCTTGTTCATAAGGCGATTTCTTCCTTGCCTCCTGAATGCAATCTGGGACGGTCACACGACGTACTCGGCTGCTCTTTGACGAAGTGGATTCTGGTTACCTTTAGCAGCACCCGGTGTTTTGGTTGGGTAAACAAACTCCAACTTCCTTAAAATTCAAAGCTACCCTCTCTTCTGGATCAGTAATGCAGAAGCTACCCATCACCCTTTTGTGGTTCCTGTTCCCATCCCAAGACGTTTTGGATATGCATTTCTGGTCATAGCAATTTACTTTTGGCCATGAAGTGGCCATTTTTCCTCTGTTATTTGCATCTCCTATTTTATCTATGGAGATGGTGATCTCACTTTTGCACAGGGATATATCTTTTTTACCTCTTTACAAAATGTAGCTCCTCTATCATTGCTGTGGACTTGGAGAAGATGGAGGGTTTTCTTCCCCTATGAAAGATTACTATTCTGCTATCCAGTGAACATTTCTCCCTAGCGTAGCATATCTGAAATCAAGATGTATATTATATTCAATGACCTTTCAGATTTGATGAAATGTGATAGAGAATTGTACAATGATATTGCATATTTCTTAATATCTGGTTCACGCTATTATATATAAAAATAAATGGCCAGGGCCAGGCGCGGTGGCTCACACCTGTAATCCCAGCACTTTGGGAGGCTGAGGCGAGCGGATCACGAGGTCAGGAGTTAGAGATCAGTGTGGCCAACATGGTGAAACTCCGTCTCTTCTTAAAGTACATAAAACTTAGTCAGATGTGGTGGCATTTGCTTGTAATCTCAGCAACTCTGGAGGCTGAGGCAGGAGAATTGCTTGAACCCAGGAGGTGGAGGTTGTGGTGAGCGGAGACCATGCCATTGCACTCCAGCCTGGGTGATAGAGCGAGACTCTGTCTTAAATAAATAAATGACCAGATTTGTCACGTGCTATCTCTAATCTCTTTTGGTGCTGCCTTTTTTTAAATGCAGAGAAAATCTGGATTCTTTTGAGAAGTGTTGATCTGATGATATAAAAGTTGAATTGTTACTGGGAACTGCAGAGTCCTCTGTCCTTTGTGTTTCTTGGGAGCATGAATTTGGCCACGAGACAATTGTGCCAAAAAAGAGAATTTATTGAAGGAAAATAGCAGAGACTTTATTGAGACAATACTTCCTGGATGATGAGGCAGAGCAGGCTGCCGTAAGAGGATCAGCCAGCAGCAGTAAGAGTTCTGTGTTGACATTTCAATTTGGCCAGGTTTTTTTCTGGAAGTTTCTGCCTCTGTCTTAAGCCTCTGCCTTTTTCATTGTCTAGTTTTTCCCCTTTTTCTTAAAGTCCCTGCCTTTTTCCTGCCTAGTTCCCACCCCAGAGTTGTGGGATTCTCCCTTACTGTCTGCCGACGCACATATGTGGGCCCGATGTAGGATATGAATTCTACCTAATGGCTGCATCGCTCATTACCACCACCCCAGGAATGTTGTAGAGTGGTTAAATCTGTATTTATTTGCACCAGCATATCTCTTAGGAATCTCTCCTTCGCTCTCTTTCTTTCTGACTTCTTTATAAAATATAGCTCCAGATAAAGGAGCTATATATAAGGATGCCTAGTTGATATTTCTGCTTTAGTAGTTGAAGACTACAGATGAAGGAGCTATATTTTATAACTAGCTACATTCTGACAGATTAACTGCAGAGTGAGTAATTACTGGGTATCTTAAGGGGAATTTATTTTTGCATAGGTATTTCCCTTCTTCTCTGCTCATAAGTAGCATACATGTTTTGATCTGTTTCCTGGGTGTCAGATTGTCCATACCTCCTTTTTTCCAAGTGTTCTTCCTCCTGCTCATTTCTAACTATCTGCCTACTCTAACATTTCCCCCCTCAAGATTTTGAGACCCAATTCTTTGGGAAGGGTGGCAACGGTCAATCTTCCCTATCTGCTTCCTGTTGGCCGAATGTTAGAGAGCTCATCAGTTTCCACTCTCTTGCTCTTTGTCAAAGGAGCCCTTCCATGCTTTACTGGAAGCCTTACACACTGGCATCCAAAGGTGAGGTGTGTACATAAGGGTTGGGGTCTTCAGAGATGACTGGTTGATATTCCTGCTGTAGTAGTTGAAGACTGGTGGCCTAAATGAGGGAGGAAATGAATTTAGTTGATAAATTGATAAAACAATGACCTAAGTGGAGAAGAAGCATCACAGGGGAGAGTGAGCCCAGAAGAGGTCAGAGCCAATTGAGGATATTCCCTGTCCCTGAAAATGGGCTCAAAACAAGCTGTAGACCTTTAGCTTTTTCTTGTAGCCATTGAATGTCGTCCTGGATGATTTCTGATAAAAGTAATATTCTTCCTTAAGCATAGAGCATAATCTTCCCTGGGCTGAGGTGCTGATGGTTTTGGAGGACTGTCCATGCTAGGGAGTTAAGTTGCTGGTCAACACAGTAATGACTTTGGTTGTCTCTTCAAGTGCCTGCACTACCTCATGGGATAAAGTAGCATGCACTTCTTGACAGGTTAAAATTCTTGCACCTCCTACTCCATCTTCAACTAATCTAGTTCGTAGCCACAGAGTAATAAGTAAGGGGAGGAAAGCCATGGTTACTCTATTTGAGATGTGGAATTGGGGGTTAAGAGGGATAGGTGCTGACCGGTGTTGGTCCAGGAGGGCCTCATCAGGGGAAAGATAAGTTAATGAGTAAGTTACCTCCAATGCTCAGGGAGGAATAGATATGCAACTGCAGATAAAATCTTTCTCTTTCAGGCATAGCTAGGGTCATAGCTAACATCATACATCCATGGGCCTTAATTAGAATTTAATGGCTTTAAAAAAGTCTATTTGAACAATTATCAAAAGTCATAGCAGTTTATAATCTTAAAGCATTCAGCAAATGTAATATCTGATCTGAATAATTTAGACCAAAAGTCTAAATTTTCAAGATATTTTTATTCATTTATAATTTTTAAAACTGTCATTATTTGCCAAATACTGACTAAAGTTTTTTCTGCAACCAAAAACCTAATTAGGACACCATATAAATTATAAAATCTTGTTTCTTATGCCAGTTACCACAAAGGAAAAGAAAAGCCTTTTGGAGTATGACTGCTTCTCCTATGGGTAGCCCATTTAGATGACTTGAAAAACATTTTATCATTAGACCATAATAAAGGTTAGAACCAGAGGAAAAGAGTTACAGCAGCTGACCAAAAAAAAAAAAAAAAAGGCTGAAAGAGACAGTTATCATCTCAGGCCTTCTCAAGGGAAGAAAAGACTGAAAACAGCAAGAAAATTCCTCTTTACAAACCCTATCATGACTTAGACCACCTACAACAGGCTTGGACTTTCTGATTTGTCCTATATTTCCCTTTCTTAAATAATCACTCATTTTACTTTAGGACAAGAATTTTCTACACAAGATTGTTTCTCATGCAAAATTGTCTTTTGTTTAGCCTTTCTTACCAAAAATATCTCTTCACATTTATAACCTTTATATCTCCCCTCTTTCCTGGTTCCCTTTACCTTGTTTTGTATGTGACATTTAAATAATCTTCAGATTAGACAAAAATTTCTTTCCTTTTGTTTCAAAGTTAAGGTTTGTGCTGCATGTTGTGTGAATTCTGTGAAATGGGGGCAAATTAGTAGGTTATTTACATATCGTAGAAGTTTTCCCCATTCAAGAGATTGCTTGGTCAAATTTTTTGCTACAGCTTGTCTGAACAGATGTGGGGTGTTTTTAAAAGTCTGGGGTAGGGACCAGGTGTGGTGGCTCACATCTGCAATCCCAGCACTTTGGGAGGCTGAGGTGGGGATCACAAGGTCAGGAGTTTGATACTAGCCTGGCCAACATGGTGAAACACTGTCTCTACTAAAAATACAAAATTTAGCCAGGCATGGTGGCAGGTGCCTGTAATCCCAGCTGCTTAGGAGACTGAGGCTGAATCACTTGAACCTGGGAGGCAAAGTTTGCAGTGAGCCAAGACCGTACCATTGCACTCCAGCCTGGGCAACACAGCGAGACTCTGTCTCAAAAAAAATAAATAAATAAATAAAAATAAAACTCCAGGGTAGGACTGTCCAGGTTGAAGTCATTGGTTAAAAGTTATGCAGGAGAAATACTGCTATTAGTGGAAAATATGAATCTGAAAGTAGAGCAAACATTAAGCAGTTACCCATCTTGGAAAGTATAATCCTACTCAAAATGGGTATGGGGCATTTAGACATTATCAGGGAGTGATGGGAGAAGAGTAATTGGTCCCATTAGTAATATAAAGGGGGTGTGAATCTTTTGAGGGAAAGGGTGCCATTTGCCCCATCACCCAACAGGATCTGGAAGACAGTTGCCTGGAGAAGGAGGTTAGCACACAGTAGGTGACTCTTGAATCCAAAAGGGAAATTTATGGTCTTACCTGCCACTTTCAGAGCTTCCATTGATTCTGTCCCTTTGATGATGATGTCAGATTTGGGAGCCAGACATAGAAGAGGGCCCTTTCAGCTCAAAGGCATTACTGCATTGGGGTCTGGGACAGGGGACTTTTGGCTCTTGGGACAGGCTCTTTTCCAGTGGCTGAGCTTGTGACAGAGGGGACAGGCTGTGAGGGGCTTCTTCTAATTTGGCCCATTAAGGAATTTTCCCTTCTAGCGGTCTGGCTTTCTGCACTAATGGCAGTTACCTGGAAGAACATCCTCAGGGCAACCTGGAGGGGTCTGGCAGACTTGTAAAGCAGCCAATAGTTTAGTCTGACTCTTGCCTCTGCATTTCTCCCTCTTCTTAGCCCTGTTCTTCTCATTTTGCTCTTGGTTTTAAAAGACTGAGGAGGTTAATTTGAGGATGTCTAGCATAGGGGCACTGGGCCCTAAGGCTGACTTTTATAAATATTTTTTCTAATATCTGGAGAAGCTTAGACAAAGGAATGGTCCTTTAGGACTAGCTGTCCCTCTGGGGCACAACTGTTCATGTGCATAATACTGTTTTTTCTGTTTTTCTTTTTGGTTTTTGTGTTTTTGTGTGTGTGTGTGTGTTTTTTTTTTTTTTTTTTGGTAGACTTTTGAGAAAGTCTGTAGGATTTTCATTTGGTCCTGGTTTATGGTTGTGGGAAAACCAAGGTGGTGGCAAAAATATTAAGGGAAAAATATTAGAGAAAGTTATAGAATATAGTCTCAAACCCTTTTGGAAGGCCCAAGGGTTTTTTCTATAGTTCTTCACTGAAGGCAGCCAGAGTCTCTTTGCAGGAGTCAGAGAGATTAGGGCACAAGTACAAAGGCATCTGAGTAGTTTACCTAGCTAGCTTGTTTACTCGTGTGGTCTTAAAACTAACCTTTGAGCCAGATGACCCTCTCAGAGGAAGGTTAACCAGGGAGATTACCCACTAATGGTGTTTGCTTTGGGCATTGGAAACTGTCCTTTAATCTTTAACCTCTACTGGTGTTGACTCAAGCCTTTGTCAATTAAACTTTACTAAATAAATACAAGTCTCACTGGATGATGGGTGCCAGTGGTTGCAACTGTTTGTAGTACTCTCCATGGAGTCTGTAAGTGGCCACAGACACTTGACTGAACTGGAAAAGCTCAATATCTGTGTGTCAGTCTACTTTATTCAGCTGTTGTTGAGTCAAGGTCTGCAGGACAGACTCCCACAGGTGGTGACCCCGACATATGGTGGCTAGTTTATTATAGTTTATAGGCTTGACCTTATTCCTTTTCATTTCCTCCATTAGAAAAAGGATCATATGGTTCCTGGCCCATATTCCTGTCTGGGTATTATAATCCCATTTGGGATCCTGCTAGGGAACAGCTGTAGCTTCTACAGAGTTGTTGACATCTGTCAGGTGTAAGTAATCCTCACAGTGGAATGCTACCTGATAGATGATTTCTCTTTCCTTTTGTGAGAGGGCTTGTCCCATAGGATACTTACATCTTTCCAAGTTTATCTAAATGCAAGGCTCAATTTTTGGAATCCCTTGATTGGGTCATCCAAGAACTTTTCTAGGTTTCCCCTCAAAGCCATGAAGGTTTGAAAATAGGGGACCTGAGGCTGTTTGTTAGAAATAGTGGCAGAAAGGGCCCAGCTGGAGGATGATAAAATTTGTATTTCTGGTGGCTGGCAAGATGGCTGAATAGGAACAGCTCTGGTCTTCAGCTCCCAGTGAGATCAAGGCAGAAGGCAATGATTTCTGCATTTCCAACTGAGGTAGCTGGTTGATCTCATTGGGACTGGTTAGACAGTGGTACAGCCCATGGAAGGTAAGCAGAAGCAGTGTGGGGCATCACCTCACCTAGGGAGTTCAAGGGGTCAGGAAGCTCCCTCCCCTAGCCAAGGAAGCCATGAGGGACTGTGCCCTGAGGTACAGTGCATTCCAGCCCAGATACTATGCTTTTCCCATGGTCTTCACAACCTCTATGTTCATTACGGCACTGTTCACAATGGCAAAGACTTGGAACTAACCCAAATGCCCATCATTGATAGACTGGATAAAGAAAACATGACACATATACACCATGGAATACTATGCAGCCATTAAAAAGGATGAATTCATGTCATGCAGGAACATGGACGAAGCTGGAAACCATCATTCTCAGTAAACCAACACAGGAACAGAAAACCAAACACCAGAGAGTGCAGCTTCTAGCTGCAAACAAAATCCTAGCACTCTGAAACAGGGAAGGATAAGGCAGGGTTTTGTACTGAATGGGTTGGCAAAGCATACGTATTCGACAGGTTATAGGAGAAGCTATGAATATTCATGAATGGGAGTTGTGTGCATGTGTGATAAGCAAACACATATGTTACATGCATCCCATGTTCACCTTGGGGTGGAGACTTAACATTTAAATATATTACACTTAGGCCCTCTACCTCAAAAGGTGAAGCAAGGACATGAGGGCATTCAGTGTGCAGCCTCTGTAAACTGGCCAGGGCCATACTGTGGTCTGTGGTCTCTTATCAGGAGAGGGTTATTGAAATCAGTCAGCATCTAGTAGTAAGTGAGCTGCAATTGCTTCAATATTGCTTATCTCCAGGCTAGTGCTTGTTTAGCTGCTAGAGAAAAACAAAGGCTTTGTGGCAGTTAGAACATTATTCTTTAAGTGTAGACAAGTGTGACTTAACCTTTGCCTGGCATGGCCTTAGTTCTTGTTTATAATTTGGTATCTTACTGCCACAAAGAGTGCATTCCTTGAGTCTTGTGATCTCTATTTGAACATAAATGCTGGTCAATTGTATCCAAATA
The DNA here is from genome assembly GCF_049354715.1 of Callithrix jacchus. Classification (NCBI taxonomy): domain Eukaryota; kingdom Metazoa; phylum Chordata; class Mammalia; order Primates; family Cebidae; genus Callithrix; species Callithrix jacchus. Next base: position 130,867,936 of record NC_133524.1, on the reverse strand, counting down.
GCAAAAGGGAAGGGCCACAGTAAGAATTGTCTAACCTCCCATCCCATCTGGGAACTCAGTTTTTAAGGGCTTTCTGAAGTCTCCCCTGGCCAAGAGGGGATCTGTTCAGTTGGCTGAGGGTCTTAGGATTTTATTTTTAGTTCGCAATTGAATCACTTCACACTCACCCTCTCCCCACTGTAGGTCTACTTTCCTACTGCCCCTACTCATGGGTCCAGTATGCTCCCTTTCTCATCTCCTGCCATACCAAAACCCACCCTCAGATCCTTCATTCATATTGAAGTGTGAGTGATAATTCTCTTCCATCCATGGACATTTGCCCATTTCGTTTAAGACGGAGTGTTATCTGAGTGTAACACCTCAGGCATCAAGCAATGGGAGAATTGCCTCCATTTCAATGGCCTTTTTTGGAGTTGTGGAAATATAGCCATGTAATTACATGCCCATAGGGGTGAATCAACACCACTATGCCTTCCACTGTTTTGGTCAACTATTTTCCCAGTGGAGACTGCCCATGCATAGGAAATCCTCTTAGGTTCCTGTGAGCTTATACAGCCAAGGACAACAGAGAGCCATTTACCAGAGCAGAACATGTGTGGTTGGAACAAATGCTGGACAATTTTTGAAGAGAGGTTTGCAAGAAGGCAAAGTTAAAGATGAGAGCAAGGTTGATGCCAAAGGAATAAAGGCAGCCAGGGGAAAGGCCCAAAGCTAGGGGTTGAACAGGCCACATGAGGGTGGGGGAATTATGAAAAATAAAGATGTCTCCAGGGAGGTGAAATGGTTTTTCAAGAAGCTAGAGACATTTTCTTAATCTTGTCACCGCTCTGCAGTCAAAGGCCACCAGGAACACACCTATAGTTAAACAAGCTCAACTTTCTGAGTACAGTTTATTGCTTGACGAACAAATTGAGTTCATTACTCAAAGAAGAAAAGGAGACTGCAAAGCAGGGGGGCTTTCTGGAAGAGAGTGTTAGAAAAAAACAGAAGATCTGGGCTTGAGCTAGGTGATTTAGAGGACGGTTTCTTGAAGCAGGGTTTGGCTGTGGATTGGATGCTGTCAGGAAGTGGGGGGTAATTTTGTGACTGGGTATATTTGTAAACCTTATCCTAGAAAAGTGAATATTTTAAAGAAGCTATAGTTGCACAGAAGGAGTAGTCACTCACACCAGCCAGGATGGCAGCTGTTTGGTACCTTTTGTTACTTGAGCAATGTTCTTGTTTTGTTGTCTTCAGACTAGATTTGGGAGTGGCCTTGTTGTTGTTGATCTAGACATTTTACCTTAAAAGAGATTTATCTTTACAGCAAAGTTGTGAAGATAGTTAAGAGAGGTCCCTCATATCCCTCACCCAATTACCCCCATGCATCTTGCACTAAAGTGGTGCATTTGTCACAATTAGTGAAGTCCACACTTTATTCAGACTTCCTCCATTTTAATCTAATGTCCTTGTTCTGTTTCAGCCTCATATCCAGGTTGTTACTTTATATTTAATAATCGTGTCATCTTAGGGTGCTCTTGGTTATGATAGTTTCTCAGACTTCTCTTGTTTCTGGTGACTCTTGACAACTTTGAGGACTACTGGCCAGGTATTTTGTAGAAGGTCCTTCAACTGGAATTTGCCAGGTGGTTTCCTCATGATGACACTGGGGTTACAGGTTTTCAAGAGGAAGACCAAGAAAGAAAGTGCCGTTCTCATCACACCCTATCAAGAGAGCATACAATCTACATGACATGACAGTAGATTTCAACCTTGGCCACCTGGCTGAGGTCATGTGTATCAGGTTTCTCAGCAGTAAAGGTATGTTTTTCTGCCTTTCCATACTCTACTCTTTGAAAGGAGGTTACTATGCACAGCATACACTTAAGGAGAGTTCTTTTCTACCTTCTCTTGGGTAAAATATCTAGGAGAAATGGAATTATTCTGCAAAAGATATTTGTGTCTTCTTCCTATTTATTTATATCAGTATGGACTCATGGATATTTATTTTACATTTTAAGTTATAATCCAAAAGCACTGTATCTATTCTGTTGATCAACTTGCTCCAGTTTCAGCCATTGGGAGCACTTTCAGCAAGCTCCTTTGTCTCTTTGCCTGCCATAGACCCATCATTTTGTGTGTGTGTATGTGTGTGTGTGTGTGTGTGTGTGAGCATGCACACATGTGCACTTACTGGTATTACAAGATGCTTCAGGCTCATCTTGTACAATCTCAGGCTCAGCCTTGGAATCAGTCATTTAGCCAAAGAACCCTGGTTCCTTTTATTGGAAGATGACATTAGAAACCAAGGTTTGGGCTCTAGATGAGCTCATTACTACTGGGGTGTCATTGCTTCTTGGCTGTCTCAGTCAACAGAGCAAGAAATCATGTGTGTGCAAGCTGACTCATGTGTGGTAGGTAAGTAGTGATCCCCCAATGATGTCTACTTCACAATCCCCATAACCTATGAATATGTTACCTTACATGAAAAGAAGAACATTTCAGATATGATTAAGTTAAGGGTCTTGACATGAGGAGAGTATCCCAGATTATGGGGGTGGGCCTCATATAATTACAAGAGTCATTTTCTATAAATGAGCCACAAATGCACCCTGTCTATTGGCCTAAAATGATTCCCATGTCATTTACTTCTTCGCAGCAGTCTAGGACTATTGCCTCAAAGCCTACTGGTGCAGAACTCACATTCTCATATACTCAGTCTCTTTAAATATAATCTGAAAACTGTTTTAAGTCCTTTAGAACCTATCTACTTTTCATCTCCCACAAAACCACTCCCAATATCCACTAACCATAGAAAAGACAAAATCGATAGTTTTGAAAGACCCTCAAACCACTGCTGCCCTTCAAAGGTCTGTTACCCAGAGAACTCCAAACCTTGCTGCTGATGACATTGCCTACTCATGTAAGCCCCCTCTCTGGTTTCCTCCTCTTTCTCAGAAATCCCCTTGCCCTCATCGCCTTCTCGATAGTGGCCCAACGCTGCTGTCTCTGGAAGATGTCATGCAGAGACCTTTGCCTCTCATACAATCCTGTCCAAGCACAGTCCCAGTAAAGCTTCTGTGCAACTGTCTTTCACAGTCCTGTCTCTTCCTTCTTCAATACCCCAATACATGAACCACAGAGACTTTCAAGAGGCAGACAGAAGAATTAGAGTGCATAGTAGAAGATACTACTATGGAAAGAAGAAGTTGGAGTGATGCCAGCAAGGAATAATGAAACAAGGAAGGCAGGCCAGTCCTAGAAGCTGAAAAAAGCAAGGAATTGAACTCTGCCCTGAAGCCTCCAGAATGAACATAGCCCTAACCAGCAACCTGATGTTAGACCTATGACCTTCAGACTTTAAGAAATTTTTGTTTGTTTAAAGCCATTACATTTGTGGGAATTTGTTACCGCAGCAATAGAACGCTAATACATCTGTATACACACATACCTATAAACGTTTCTACATTGACCCTTCTTTATCTATATTAACACAAGCATGAGTTCATACCGGTCTCTCCAACTCTAATTTCTTATCATGAGTCATTGTAGCTGTGCCATCTTACTTAACTAACTTTTCTCACCAAGAGTGAGAAACCTGGCTTCTACCCTCACACATCCATTAACTTATTTGTCTAACCCAGTACCCATTCAAGCAATTTTAGAAATATTCATCTATACACTCCCAGGAGAGCACAATGTTTTGTCTTTGGCCTAATCCCAGACTTTTTATTTTTTGGTTACCATTCAACTTTTAAATTTTGAAATATTTTCCATGCATAGAGAATTTGCTTCTTTTTTCCTGGAAAGCTCAGCACTATAGATGCTTCCCCTACTCACATCCCATTCCTCCCCACTGGGTGCCTGTCTCCTTCCTCTGATAGACCCACCAAGAACTGCTTTGCAGGGTTTTACACCTGCTTGACCCCAGCCCTACTCCCATCACCGCACTTCCCCATCCAAGTCCCTGGTCAGCCTCAGAGCACCTGGTGTCTGTAGCTTCCATAACCATCCCAACTCAACCACTGGGTTCTTCCAGAAGCTTCTACCCAGACACACACACATCTGTATGCATAACTGTATGCAGTGACACCAGAACGAAGTGGTGAAATATTGAGAGGCTTGTAAAGGAAGGAAAGAGTATTGGGACAGGAAACATGAATTGAGATTCAAGACAGGGGAAACTCAGCAGAAAGGCACCTGGCCCCACATCTGCCTTCAATGCTCCACTTCACCAGTAGGAGGCAACAGGAGTTCAGAAATGAGAGCCTGGCACTTAGGAAAGCAAGGTTCTGACATGGTGCCCTAGGGTCCCCATGAGTCATTTGTAGCATAGGTGAGTTCCAGCTGCAGGCCCAGAAAGAGACTCCACAAAAGAGTTGAGAGAGCTGGTCAACAAGGTGAGGCGAGGGACAGAAAAAAGGAAGACCCAAAGCGTGTAACTCTCCTAATTGCAAGCCACAAACAACTGCACAAACAGCAACTGCAGACACCAGCCTCAGATGCCGATGTATGCCTAGGGCCAGGTAGAATCAATGAGAATAGCCACCATAAGTGTAGAGTGGACAATGGCCAACATCCAAAGGTCAAGGGAGATGAGAGAACAAAGAGGCAGGTCCATCCTTCTTGTGCAGTCATCTTATTTAAGCTCTCTCTGTATCTAAATATTCTCCTGGGGAAGAAGAGGAGAAAAGAAAAGAGAAGAAAGAGGAAGAGAGTCTAGGGAAGGAGGAGAAGAAGATGAAGAGACAGAAGAAAGAGAAGAGGAGGAGTGGCAAAGGACTGCACGAGGGCTTCTTGGAGTCTTCAACACTGATGGATTTTGTATAGCACCCATTGGGGGATATAGCACAAAATATTTTCCCAAACATGCTGGCCAAGAGAACACATTGTTTATAGAACAGTCAACATCTCATAGATCTAGTATTCCATGAAACAGTTTCAGAAATATAATTCATTAATGTGGTGAAAAGGGGTATTTGACCTAAAGGATGGGCAGTGAGACTCCAAAGATCCTTTCCCTTCTCAAATTGGCTTTGACTGACACTGGGCTGGTCATGCTCTGAGTCTGCCTCTTGGTTTTCTCTCTGAGGATAGTATAAGTATAAACTCTTTCCAAGCTGCCATAGCCTGCATTGCTGTAAATGGGGACTATGCCTGGTCTAATTTCATTCTTTTAAAATTAATCCAGAGGACATGCAACTGGGATCCTTCAATTGAAAAGGAGACCCCAGTCATATAACACTGCTCAGAGAGAGCAGCCGGAAGTTGTTGTAGCTTCTAGGCACTTCATCAATAATCAATGACATGTAAGACTGGAGACAGAAGAAAGATGAAAAGCAACACAGTGGAGCTGGGCATTGCAAGTCCCATCTGAACTGTGATAAAAAGGATTTATTACTAGACTCCCAACACAAGCTTGAGAAGGCCATCTGGCTTCCAGTAGCTGTGTCAGTGCTGAAATGGAGTCATCACCCAGAACGCATTTCTAAGAATCCCTGGGGCTAGGGGCACCCAGTATGTGGACAGTGTACTGAGTGTGGGCCTGGATGGGCATAGGTGACTGGGAGCAAACTAACCAGCAACTCATCCCATTCCATAGAGAAGATAATGATAGGACATGAATAAAGTTCCAGCTGCAATGGGAGACCTGGAGAGGAGGAGGTTCTTTGTATTCCATGTGCTGAGGAACCCCTCAGCAACCGGTGAGACAGTGCAGCTTGGGCCCCTCTAGCCTCAATGGCAAGAATAGAGTTCCTGACAAATGCAGCCCAAGATCTCCATGAAATCCCAGGGCGAGACCTGTGCCCAACACCCAGCATGGCACCTCTGCAGGCAGGATGCACTACAAAAACCCAGCTCTCTTTTCCTCAGGGGGAAGATTTTGATGCCTACAATGCAAATGTTCCTTTGATAGCTAACCACGTATCTCACAACTCTCTGGGACAGAGTTCCTGCAACCAGTTTTCAATTAAAATGGATAATTGGCAAAACATTTAAAACATGCTATGTACAGAGAGGAAATGTAGCTCCAGTTTAATGAAAATTTTCACAAACAGTGAGTATCGACCTATTTAAGGAACAGACAGTGCCAAAAACATTCTGACACTGACATGTATTTAGACTCTGGTCCTGCAGAGCTAGGTCTCACCTTTGCAGCTACAGGGCTGCTTATGGCAATCGCCATGACTCTCTGCCTTAGGGGCTTTTTGTCTCACACTTGGAGCATGCCGGATATGACCCAAGGCCGACTGAAGGTGACAGGGATTTATATCTCCCATAGAGGAAGTACCTTAACAAGTATGGTTGGGTATTTGGTGGCTAAATACCCGCAAGCCTTCTCATCCTGCACTTGGGATGAATGTGAGGTATGTGTTCTACAAAGTCTCCCATAGGGTCCCCCTGGGAATTAGTTCCAGTCGCCCACAGTGGAAACCTGCTAGCTTATTCCTCCCACTTAAATTGTCTGCATTCCTTGTAAGTTTCACCTCCCCATACCCTTATCTGTGCTATCAGGGACTCCCTCCCAATTAAGCACTTTCTTTTTTTGTTTTTCCAATTAAGCACTTTGTACTCACAAGTAGGGTCTATTTCCAGGGAACCCACACTTGAACATCTCATATGCTAATTTACCCTCACACTTGAATATCTGGCTAGAGTAGAATTGTAGGCTCAAAGTTATTTTGCACCAACATCTGAAAGACCATTCTTTATTTCATGGGCATTTCTGGTTACCTCATTAGCTCCCTTTCTCTTTTTCTCAATTGAAGAAGTATATCTCTTGGTATAATTCCCTCCACACTCTGCAAGCCACTCTCATTTCAAATTTATTTGAGTTCAACTTCTACCAACTCCCTCCCCGAAACTTCAAGAGAGACAAATCAAGACCTCTAAGTGGACTCCTTAAAGCCCCATCTCCCCTAGAAATTTAGGGTTGCAGGGCCTCTCCATGTGTCCACTGTCCACTCAGCTGCCCTTCCAGCTTCTCTAAACAGGGCGCCTCGTGACTCCAACAGCCCCAGACTCTGCAACGTTAGTAAACACGTTCTCAAGGGATGGTAGCTAGAGTTCATCTGCCATGGCCTTGGGTAACATAGAGACTGGTGGTCAGAAGGACATGGATGAGTCTGGAAACCATCATTCTCAGCAAACCGACACAAGAACAGAAAACCAAACACCACATGTTCTCACTCGTAGGTGGGCATTGAACAATGAGAACACATGGACACAGGGAGGGGAACATCACACACTGGGACCTGTTGGGGGGTGGGGGGTGGGGGATGGGGGAGGGCTAGCAGGGGGTGGGGGGATTGGGGAGGGATAACATTGGGAGAAATACCTAATGTAGGTGATGGGAGGAAGCATGCAGCAAACCACCATGGCATGTGTATACCTATGTAGCAATCCTGTACAATCTGCACATGTATGCCAGAACTTAAAGTGTATATATATATAAAGACGTCAAGAAACTAGGTAATCAAAGGCCATGTCCAGCCAAAAGCAATGAGAACACAGCTTCCATTTGTAATGGTTGCATCAGGGAAAGGATTTATTGACCCACACCGTTTTCTTGAATTTTCCATCCTCCCCAGGGGGCAGAGGCGGGTTGGTTGTGGGGTATGTTGGCAAAGGCCAGCTTCTCCCTGGTATAGCTTGTGTCAGTGTCCACAGCCACTCTGTCAGATCCGCGTCATTTCTGTGATTCCCAAGCTGTCTACTGAGTAAAACGCTCAGCACAGATTTAGAGGCAAGGCTGGGTTTTAAGTATTCGTCTGCTTTCCTCTTAATGCTCGGTGCAGATGTGCTGGGACCGACTTCAGAGTGTTCCTGAGCCATGACTGCTTGACTCCACGGATGGCTTCAGGAAGACGGCACAGCAGAGAGAGCTGTGAAAGTTGATGGAATCCAGAATTACCTGAAGGAGAAAACTCCAAGTAGCCCCAGAAGCCTCTCTGCACTTCTCCCTAACACACACACACACACACACACACACACACACACACACACAATCATAAAAGTCAGCTTTGTGGCAACTTGTGATTTTTAAATGCCAGGTATATAATTTCTTTGAGTTCCACATACGCATGAGTGTATCTCTAGAATCTCTTTGTTGGTCCATGGACATTTCTATCAATTCCTGTTTTATTCGCTAATACCACAGAGTAAGTTTTGAGTCCAGAATGACGAGCCACCCCTCTTGCATAATCTTGCACAATCCTTCACATTTTTTTGCAGTATAATTTCATCTGGCCTTTCAGTTACACACATACTCAAAATTCTGCTATAAATTATTATCAGGATTGCACTGGATTTACTGATTTATTTAGAGATGAATTGATGCCATTGCAAAAACTGATCTTTCTGTTCAGAAAAAATGTAGAATTTTTAAATATTATATGAATATTCAAACTGAAGTCTCATAAAAAGTGGCATGTGTGCTTTCCTTATATTTTTCTTCATCATTTTTCTAGATGTTTCATAATGTTTTCAACCAATGTAAATAGAATAGCTTATTTCTATGATATTGCCTATTTATTGGAAGACTGTGCAAGTTTTTAATTTATTTGTGTATTCATTTATTTGTACTGTAGAGATGGGTCTCCATATGTTGTCCAGACTGGTTTGGAACTCCTGGGTTCAAGTGATCCACCCTCCTCAGCCTTCCAAAATCCTGGGATTATAGGCGAGAGCCACTGTGCCTTACCTAGTATGCAAAGTTTTTATGCATTTAACTTCTATCAATCAGCCTTTTGTGGCTTATTTCCTAGGTGATTGCCTTGGATTTCTGGGATGTCAGCTCCTTAAGAGACAGTTTTCCACTTCCTTTGTTAATAAAATATATCAATAATTTATCGTCCCTCTCCAAATTGTTTAGAACACTGAACACGGCCTCAGGGTCTTTACATGGTTCTATGTGGGCTAGGAGAAAACTTGAAGGACTGAGCCTTCCTTCACTGCCACTCAAGAAAGGGAGTGTGTGACCTGGTTTGATTTAGAAGATTGTCAATTTCCTCAGTTGTTACATAAGACTGAGTGGGCAGCCAGTGTGGAGACAAGTCACATCTCCTCATAATAGTCATTTTAGTTCCTCATGAGAACCACACTATAAAAAACACAAAGCGGGCCTGGCGCGGTGGCTCACGCCTGTAATCCCAGCACTTTGGGAGGCCAAGGCAGGCGGATCACAAGGTCAGGAGATCGAGACCATCCTGGCCAACATGGTGTAACCCCGTCTCTACTAAAAAAAATACAAAAATTAGCTGGACATGGTGGTGCGCGCCTGTAATCCCAGCTACTCAGGAGACTAAGGCAAGAGAATTGCTTGAACCCAGGAGGTGGAGGTTGCAGTGAGCCAAGATTGTGCCACTGCACTCCAGTCTGGCGCCTGGCGACAGAGCAAGACTCTGTCTCAAACACACACACACACACACACACACACACACACACACAGCGCTGTCCTCACCATCATCCCTCTGACACCCTGGAAATTCCAAGTCCTGCCTCTAGACAATACCCATCTGGGTCACATTTTAATGGTAACAATATAGTTATTCTAGGTCAGAGATTTGGAAGGGAATATGGCTTGATGTCTCAAGGAACTAGTCCAGTTTTAGCATAAGATTTTCCAAAGCATGAAAAGCCCACCTGCATCCCAGGTCCACAGAATAAAGGTGTGAAGCTCCATTGCACTGAACTTTGGGAGGGTTCAGATAAGTGTGAGAGACACAGCAATGTTTAAGTGCAGTGTACAGTTTCTGTAACTAAACAGTCCATTTACATGAAATGTGTATTATGGAAGGAGTACTTGCAGAGTCATGACCAAGGATGGATGCAAGATTGAGAAGCAAGTAGGAAATTCAACCTGAAACTAATTCCTGAATTGGAACATAGTGGCCAAAGTTGCTGATCACTACCCAGGGGACAAGGCAAGATGCAATGGGGACTGTTAATCTACACAAAGGAGAAATTTTAATGGATTTTTGAACAAGCTAGGGACAAGCTCTGAAGTCAGGATAGTTGAGGGCTCTGTCTAGGAAGGAGACATGTGGTGCAGATGGCACCTTGCCACAGGATGTACCTACTTCCTCTCCCAGTAGCTTCCACTCACCTTATTCAGGACTGAACCAGAAGGAAGACAGGGATGGTGGCCAGCGCTAGAATCTTGCAGACTGTTGGCACTAAGTTCTGAGGGCAGTTGTGAGTCACCAGAGTCACTATGACTTCACTTGGTGCTGAACCAATCAGGCCCTGGGACTCATGGAAAGAGAGAGGTGCCAAAAAGAGAGGTTGTGTTTCCTCTTACTGTTTACCCAATGGTCCAGATCTTTCTTTAAAAGAAACCTGATGGAGCCAAGTGAAATGCCCATCGATGATAGACTGGACTGGGAAAATGTGGCACATATACACCGTGGAATATTATGCAGCAATCAAAAATGATGAGTTTGTGTCCTTTGTAAGGACATGGATGAATCTGGAGAACATCATTCTCAGCAAACTGACACAAGAACAGAAAATGAAATACCACATATTCTCACTCATAGGCGGGTGAGGAAAAATGAGAACACATGGACACAGGGAAGGGAGTACTACACACTGGGGTCTATTGGGGGGGAATAGGGGAGGGACAGTGGGGCGGGGGGACTGGGGAGGGATAGCCTGGGGAGAAATGCCAAATGTGGGTGAAGGGGAGGAAGGCAGCAAAACACACTGCCATGTGTTTACCTATGCAACTATCTTGCATATTCTGCACATGTACCCCAAAACCTAAAATGCAATAAAAAAATAAATAAATAAAATAAAATAAACTGAGAAGAAAAAAAAAGAAACCTGAATGGAAAATATCCTGATATACCAAGATCATGGAGCATCTTTTTGTGCCATTAGCTAACCTACCTGATCAACCCCAACCCTGTTTGGTAATGGGGAAGGTTATGGGAGAGTCATTTGTTCAAACTGATACAGAAACACTATAGAGTTGTGGGTAAATACAGAGGCTTCAGATACAGGTTTTTGCAGTTCCAATCTCACCTCTCTGTGACTCGGGCAAGTCCTTTAATCTGTCTTGAGTGGTCAAAATAGAGAACATAGTAGGCATCCACCCCTACCTTGGCACTGTGCCAGATTCAAATGAAATACAGAACAGGGATTTTGGGGATGAGGCAAGGGCAGGCAGCAGAGGTGAATACAATCTTTAAACCACTGAGATTACGTTCCCAGGATGGAAACTCAGCAGGATGGACTTTAGAAACAGAAACTAGGTAGCACTTGAGAATGTCCAGTTTATTCCTCATAGAGGGGTTTGGAATAAGATTCATACCTGCTTCACCAATGATTTTTCAAAGGAGGCAAATCTTATTTGAAGCTAAAGTCACACAAAGAAATTTGAAAGGAGGAAACAGATCATAGCAGCCTGCAGGTTGTAGAATGAAAAAATGCAAATGTAAAATACTGAACTTTGTTATGGATGGATTTACCAAAGAGACCTACTCTCTCAACCAACTGCACAACATGAATAATGTAGTTCAGAAGGAAACCCCTATCCCAGGTACAGGGAAAACCCAGAGGTGAGAAGAAGGCAGGTCTGCAAAAGAGCAACATAAAATTGAGTTAAAATTTGTGTGGATATAAGAATTACATTGACAGTTGAGTTATGAGTTAGCATTTTGAGTACAATTTAACAAGCCTTTGTGTTTACATGTGATCATCAGATTAGTGCAATAGTGTGTCCTTAATGTCCCCGGTCCCATCAGGCTCCTACACAGCCCCATGTGTGAGACAGATTGAAGAAACGATATGGTTGGTGCTTCAAATCAGATGATGACCCAAAGCAATCTCCTGTGACTACTGCTGGTAGCAGAGTGTGTGTGTGTGTGTGTGTGTGTGTGTGTGTGTGTGTGTGTGAGGGGGAGAGAGAGAGAGAGAGAGAGAGAGAGAGAGAGAGAGAGAGAGAGAGAGAGACAGACTGAAGAAACAATATGGTTGATGCTTCAAATCAGCCTACCAAAATGTGGTGGTCTTTTTAATCAACAGACAACTGGGCAGGCACAGAATCTCATGAAGGTAAAGAGTGAATAGTGGTTACCAGAGGCTGGGAAAGGTAAGGGGAAGGGAAAAGAAGAAAAGTTGGTTAATGAGTACAAAATACAGTTATGTAAAAAGAATAAGTTCTAGTGTTCAATACCACTAGTAGAGTGAATATAGTTATCAATTTATTGTATACTGTATATTTCAAAATAGCTACAAGAGAAGATTTGAAATGTTCTCAACAAAAAAAATAATCAATGTTTGAGGTTATGAATATCCCAATTACTCTGATGTAGTCCATTCTCACAATGCTATAAAGAAATTCCTAAGACTGAGTAATTTCTAAAGAAAGAGATTTAGTTGGCTCAAGGTTCTGCAGACTGTACAGGAAGCATGATGCTAACATCTGCTTGGCTTCTAGGAATACCTCAGTAAACTTACAATCATGGTGGAAGGTAAAGCGGGGAGCAGGCATATCACGAGGCCACAGCAGAAGCAAGAGAGAGATGGAGGAGATGCCATGCACTTTTAAATGACCAGGTCTCTCAAGAACTCACTCAAGATCGTGAAGACAGTACCAAGGGGATAGTACTAAACCACTCATGAGGAATCCACCCCATGATCTCATCACCTACCACCAGCCCCATCTCTAATATTAAGGTTACAATTCTACATGAGATTTGGGCGGGGACACGCATCCAAACTATATCACCTAATTTTATCATTAAACATTGTATGCATGTATCAAAATACCATATATATCCCATAAATATGTACAATTATTATGTTAATAAAAAAATAAAATAAAGTCTGCGTTCTTAAATACTATGCTATTATGTCACCATTAATTTTTAAATTACCTAAAATTGATAAGAAATATTGTCAGAAAATTTACAACTACTGGGTATTTTCAATTTATTTAATAAATGCTACTGAATAGTAATTCCTCATATTGAAACATGTAGATAATTATTATGTTGTATGACTAATTTTGCATTGCCTTTGGTAGATTCTTTTCTGGACTTTGTGAATTTACATGTGGCAGTGTGTGAAAATGTATGACAACATAAACTTTTTAAATCAAACTTTGAAGAGGAATGGAGATATTAACTAAAGTTCATGGGAGACAAGAGGAGATTCTATCACATGTTACGCAGTTATACTTTCAATACACTTTCTAAAAATCTCTCTAGTTTTCCAAATTTCACCTAATTGTTCTTTCAATATATTTTTGTTATAATGAAACAATTCTTCTGAATGGAATGACCAATTTCACAGCATCAGGATCCTCATGTTACACTGAAGGAAATAAATTTCATTTTTTCAGCTTTCAAGGTAATTTGATGTAACTGGTCCCTTATTTCTTTATAATGATAGACCCATAACTTCTTATCAAATGTCACAATATCACCTTAATAAAATATATACATGGTGTTGGTAAACTATACAATTATTTCTGTAAAAGAGAGATTATTAGCTGCATGGAACTGTGGCACACGAATGAATTATCTACAGTATATGTCAAAATATGCAAATCTCAATATTCTCTATTACAGCATTCAAAAATGTATTTATTTAAAAGTGACACTAAATATGAAAGCATGTAGAATATGATTCTGGTTTTAGGTAGTAGTGGTTATTTAGAGGTAAGAAAATTATTTAAGATATAATTAAAATAAATTCTTAGTAAAATGCCCCTTAAAATTTTAAGATAACACATTTAACTCATAAATATATGTGGAAAGAGTAAGAGAGATTTTAGTCATCTTTTACCTTTGTAGCATTCTACCATATTATTCATCTTATAACAAATCTATAATTTTAGATATTTTTATCATCATTTTACAGATTATAAATCCCAGGATTAAATTTTAAAAAAGAATGCCCAAGGTCTCATATGTAACAAAGAAAAAGTAATTCCTAGATCCAAGTAGGTTTTAATTGCTTTGTGCTTTCTGATCGATGTGACAGCTGCTATACATTGTATGATACAGACAGTGCTGCCACTCAAGAATTAAAATTTGACAAAAGTAAAATATCCATGTGGAGATTAGACACCATCAGTAGGAACTTGGTTATAAACACTATCCACCCCATGTCACCCTGACAGATGTTAATAGCGACTTTTATTTTGTTATCTCTCACTGCCTCCATCAAAAGAGTAACTCCAACTGGTATTGGTGGATGCAGAATGGATTATTTTCTGCTTATGCTCTTCTCCATCACCACCAAGTATTGCTTCATTATCTCAGTCTCTTGTTTGTTTCACCAGCTCGCTGAGCAGAAGCCATTCTAATATGATGTTGCTTCATGCCCGCTGTGCCTGGCGCTATTCCACGCAACGAAGAAAGCCCTTCTCACAGGAGGGAGAGATGTTTGTGAACTTCCACAAATATCTCCATTTTCTCTATCTCAATTTCTTTATTTTAAAAATGGAGATATGTAAATCTGAAAAAAATCAAACTATTGTTGAGACAGATTAAAATAACATGTAGAAAAATTTGAAAGTGATAAACTGAAGGAATTTTTAAAAAGCAGTCTTAAATGGCTCAACCTTATCGCTGAAATTGCTGAAGACTCAAATACGGTTATCAGTGGAAAACATACTTATTTCCCATCGCTATCTTGAAAACTTTATGTAATCTACTCAATTCACTATGGTATCAACATTTTTTATTTGTTCTTTCGGCATGCATGTATTAATTATTTATTTATTTTATTAATTATTTTATATACTTATCATTTATTTTATACTCACTGCATAGTAACTCCCCATTTTCCTCTCTCCCCAGGTCCTGGCAGCCACCATTGTACTTTTTGCTTCCGTATCATACCTCAACAGTTTTTATGATTATTATTGTAATGAAAAGGAACATTTAATTTTCCAGGAATAGATACCTTTTCTTTCAGGAGTTCTCTTTCTAGGAATATATCCTTCCTCCTCGGTAAGCACCTTAATAGTTAATTAGCCCTGTTTTCCACTGCACACACTGACAGGTTATGTAGGTTTCTGGAGCTTATCTACTGACTTTCTTAACAGTGTCTTTTTGTATGAATCTTTTAAAAGAAATTAATGAGGTTTAATTTAGCTACTTTTTTCTTTTATGTAGCACTTTTGTATCCTCCCTAAGAAATCGTTTCCTATGCCAAAATTGCCAAGATATTATTTTATGGTGAGGATAATATAGTAACTGAAACTCACATGTTAGTGGGAGTATAAACTGGCAAAACCATTTTGGAAAAACTTTGTTACAGATATTTACAAATTTAACTGTACATCTGCCATATGAACCAGAAATTCCTCTCTTTGGTATTTATCCAAGAGAAATGAAAACATGTGTCCCAAAATATATTTGTACCAGAAAGTCCATAGTAAGTAGCTTCATTAGTAATACTCTCAAATTGAAAACAACCCAATTGCCTGTAAAGGTTAAACAAGTTTTGATGGCACCTTACAGTGGAATAGCTCTCATCAATAAAAAAAATAAACTTCTGATACACTCCATAATCTGGGTGAGTCTCAAACATTTTGCTGAAAAGAAAAAGGACAAAATTTATTTATTATTCTATGTATATGAATTTCAAGAAAAGGCAAAATTAGTCTGTTTTCAAGAACAATCAAAATCAGAAGGTTGTTGGTGGTTGAGTGCAAGAGTGCATGAATATAGTTTTGGAGGTGATTGAAGTGTTCTATATTTTGATTTGGTTCTGGTTTACCTGGCTGTGTGCATTTAGCAACTTAACAAATTATATACTGAAGATCTGTGCATTTCGTTTTAGGCAAATTCTATTGCAAAATTTTAAAAGATTAGTAACTACTTTAGCAAATTCAGTTTGGCCTGGAAAACAAAAAGAGAAAAACGTTAACTTTGAACTTCCTTTCTTCTGACTTTTTATTTGTTTTCTTTAAACTTGTAATTTGTTTTCTCCCATCTAAATCTAATCAGTCTTTAAAGCCCATTTTAGTTAGCATCTCCAGGAATTACCCTAGACACAGATATGTGCATTCTTATATCAACTATCAGAAATGATTGTATCTTATAATAATTTGTGTATATGATATATCTGTAAACCTAAGTGTACATTGTTTAACGCAAATAATTCACCTGTTCATTCAAGAAATATTCAAGGAGTCAGGCATTGGGATGGGTTTTGGGGAACCTAAGAAAAATAATATTGTCTTGGTCTTCAAGACTATTTTTGCTTTGAATTAATTTGTTTACTGAATGAATCCATTATTAGAATTTAATCATATTCCTGGCTGGGCACCGTGGCTCACACCTTTAATCTTAGCACTTTGGAAGGCCAAGGTGAGTTATTCACTCGTGTCCAGGAGTTCAAGACAAGTCTGGGCAACATGGCAAAACCCTGTTTCTACTAAAAATACAAAAATTAGCTGGGCATGGTGATGCATGCCTCTGGTCTCAGCTACTCAGGAGGCTGAGGTGGGAGGATCACCTGAGCCCAGGAGGTCCAGGCTGCAGTGGGCCAAGATCACACCACTGCCCTCCAGCCTGGGCAACAGACTAAGACCTTCCCTCAAAATTTTTTTTAAAAAAATTTAATCTGGCCAGATTCAGCAGCTCATGCCTGTAATCCCAGCACTTTGGAAGTCCAAGGCAGGCAGATCACAAGGGCAGAAGATAGAGACCATCCTGGCCAACAGGGCGAAACCCCATCTCTACTAAAAATACAAAAATTATCTGGGCATGGTGGTGCATGCCTGTAATCCCAGTTACTCAGGAGGCTGAGGGAGGAGAATTGCTTGAACTAGGGAGTTGGAGGTTGCAGTGAGCTGAAATTGCACCACTGCATTCCAGCCTGGCAACAGAGAGAGACTTTGTCTCAAAAAAAAAAAATTAATCAACATTTATTCAACAGATACAGTGGTAATATCTACCACATTCAATGAAGTATTCTAAGGCAGTACGAATTACGATTATGATAAATAAAACATGGCTCATAACTTCAAAGAGCTTAACATGAAAGCCAAACAACCAAATAAGTAATCTTTCAAAATACAGTCAGATAACTACAAAATGCCAAATGAGTTTACAGGAATCAAGCTAGAGAAAGGCTCCTAGTGAGAGACTTTTAAAATGAGACTCAAGGAAAAAACAGCGGGCAGATGTTAGGTTGAACCATATAAAATTGCTGAGATGCCACCCTTTTTGCAAAATCAGTGATTACGTGTGGCTCAATCTAATACCCGTGAGAAGAGTGTTAGTTCAGTTCCAGTAAAGCTGAAATTTAGATTGAGAGTTGAAACTGGAGCAATGGGCCAGGGGAGGTGGCTCACACTTGTAACTCCAGCACTTTGGGAAGCTGAGGCAAGTGGCTCACTTGAGCCCAGGAGTTCAACACCCGCCTGGGCAACATGGTGAAACCTCATCTCCAGAAACAGTACAAAAATTAGCCAAGCACGGTGGCACACACCTGTAGTCCCAGCTCCTCAGAAGGCTAAGGTGAGAGGGAGGATTGTTTAAGCCCGTTTATTAGTCTGTTCTTGCATTGCTATGAAGAAATACCTGAGACTAGGTAGAAAAGAGGTTTAATTGGTTCACAGGTCATCAGGCTGTACAGGAAGTATAGCTGCTTCTGCTTCTGGGACACTCAGGAAGCTGACAATCATGGTGGAAGGCAAAGAGGGAACTGTCTCAAGAGGTAGCTGGTGGGAAGAGGGGCTACACACTTGTAAACAACCAGATCTCATGACAACTCACTCATTATCATGAGAATAGCTCAAAGGAGATGGTGTTAAATCATGCATGAGAAACACCTCCATGATCCAATCACCTCCCACCAGTTCCCACCTCCAACACTAGAGATTACAATTCAGGGTGAGATTTTTGTGGGAACACAGATCCAAACCATATCAGCCTGGGGGTCAAGACTGCAGTGAGTTGTGT
This sequence comes from Callithrix jacchus, assembly GCF_049354715.1. Lineage (NCBI taxonomy): Eukaryota > Metazoa > Chordata > Mammalia > Primates > Cebidae > Callithrix > Callithrix jacchus. Next base: position 130,850,024 of record NC_133524.1, on the reverse strand, counting down.
TCATGCCACTGCACTCCAGCCTGGCTGACAAAGTGAAACTTAATCTAAAGAAAGAGAAAGAAAGAAATTGGAGCAATGTTCAGGGTAAAATTATGGATAAGTCAGCCACCATTTTAGGATGGCTATGACAAGAAGCAAACATTAAGGAAAAAAGGAAAAATAACACTAAAACATCTATCCCTAATGTAGGAAGTGATGGATATAATCTCAGCTGCATTTTGCCCCTAAAATATATTATGCTTGATATTTGGCAGGGGCCACTGCAACTGTGTAGTAGAGAGGTTACTGAACAGGGCATCAAGAGTCATATTACCAGTTCTACCTGTATAGCTATTTATCAGCTGGGTGCCCTTATTTTAATCCACATGATGGCAATGGGAAGCACTGTATACTTCACCAGAAAAATATTAAAGTTATGCTTAAAAATCTAGGGTTCACATCCAAGCTAACTCATTGGCAAGAATTAAGAATTTGTTCTGATTAGTATGCTAATATCAATAGTACTGTATATAATACAATATATGCTATATTAAAATATTTTCAGGAAAATAACCTGATATTTGCACAAATCTATAGAAATAAGTTTTTAAAATATTTTGTTAGTGTTAAATGTTTTCTGAATGCTAAGAAATTCAGAAATATAGTTGCCATTTTACAATAATATTTAATTCACAATATATATCTAGATTATTTTCATTGATCTTTTGTAAACTCAAAATATGTGATTTGTATTTATTACGCAAAGCACCTTAATTTATAAATTTCAAGGTCTGTTCTTTTTTTGAAACCCATTCTAACAGTCAGTAATACTGTCACGAAATGTATTTCCATAGCCCAGTGTCAATTTTTAGTTCACTAATTTGTCATTTCCTTCCATAAGCATTCAGCTATCATTTATTAAAAGCTTACACACTGAGTGCGTAGAGCCAGAGGGCCTAGATTACTTCAAGATATTAGCTTTAATGTTTTTAGAGCCTCGGAAAAGATGAGGGGTGTCAGGTTTTTTCAGATTAGTGAGTTTCCCACTGAATTCATCAATACAGAATAACACAGGAAGACAGGAAATATGAGCTTCTCAGTAATGGATTCTGTTTATTTGTTGTGAGGAGGTCCAGAATTAGCCTCTGTAGCATAAAAATTATTTTGAGCTGAAGACACTTAGGTTACTAAAATTCTTTATCTGCCTAAAAGTAAAGCCTCCCAAAAGAACCCAAAGAACTCAATTATCATACATCCTCTTCCTGGTGGCAACTCTAATCCCCTCTCCCGGAACAATTGGTCTTGGAGATAAGTCAGCAGCACATCTACACTGACATTGTCATAAGACTATCTATTTTCCAAAGGGCCCATTTATCTTTCCAAAAAGTGACTTTTTTTCATTAAGTGTCCTTTCTTCCCCCTTCTAAGGAGTCATTTGTTTTCTTGTAAATGCCTGTCTCCCTGCAATCTTCACCTACTAAGATGATATATAAGTCCCATATTCCTATAACCCCTTTGAGTTACTCATCACTGAACACTCCCATGTGTATGCATGTTGCACACATATATATTATCTCTGTCTTTCACACATATATATTATCTCTGTCTTTTCTCTTGCTAATCTGATTTTTGTCAATTTAATTCATGGGCCCCCAGTGACTGAACCTGAGAGGGTAGAGAAAAACTATTTTCCTTCCAACAGTTGATTGTTAGCTATTTGACTTAACTGCTTCTAATCCACTTTAAAATGGCAGATAGATTCAGAATTCACCACCACTATCAAGCTACTGTAATATCACTGATGTTCAGACATTCCTTAATGCATATTTCTTTCTACCCCTCATCCTTGCTCTTGCTCCTCACCTTTCCACTTAATGATTCTATTTTTCATAATCTGTGGAAGTTTAGTTGTTCATGTAATGAGGACATTTTTTAATGTAAACACACACACACATACAAGTTATGTTCAGGAAATATTCTCATTTGGTGAAAAAGATGTAACTCAAGTTTCAAAATATTTATAACATTTGAAGAGTAAGTTTAATGAAATTCATAGTTAGAGATATTCAAAAAATATTTGTTGGGGGAAATAATGAATAAATTTTTAAATGATAAATGTAGCAATTAATTTTTGAAAGATAAAAATGTTTTATTAATAGAAATAAATAATATTCTACTGGAATATTGAGAAGATAGTTTCCAGTAACTTCAAAGATAATTATAAAATGGAATTTTCTATATGACAAAATCCAGAGTCAGTAAGAAACAACCTGATTTTTACGTAAAAAATATAAAATCTTAAATTTACAAATATCTGAATTTAATGTACAATAATTGCATCAAATGATTTTGAAAAAATATTTGGTCAGTGTGCTAGTTAAAGTCATTTAAAATGACTCAATTTTGGAGAATACAGGGTGAGTAGGGTTTCTGGAGGCATGACGCCTCTTTCCTTTTTGGTGGATAATGCTCCTGAGGGTTATATAACAGGGGCATCTGCCTACCTTGCAGGCAACTGGACATCTCAAATATGTGCCCACACAGAAAATACAAAGGCCTACAAACTGATCTGGCAAAATTGTCTTTAGGGCAAAATGAAGTCAATCAAAATCAAAATAAAAGAAAATGATTTAGAACTAGATGAATAATTATATTGAAAACACAATAGAATTGGGTTTAGGAGTGTGTGGAATAAGAATTGCCATTTTCTTGATAAAAGTATACACTGAATATTTTATACCATTTTATTTTATAATCTCACTTATTTTATTTCAGCTAATAATACTAATATATGAATCATTTCAAATGAGCACTATCAATATTTTCTTTGAATATCATCAAATATCAACCTAACAATTTAAATTTGTATATTTCTCTAGAGTTGAAAAAATAATTGTACACCATCATCTTAATAATACCCAGGGTAGCCTAATGACCTAGGTGAATGTGTATTATCTCTCTTTTAAATCTCTTGCCTCAGGTCATGCAGCTATGATATACAGACCTGGAATCCATTTGGTACACAGCTCATTAAAAAGTGATTAAAATAATTTGTTGAAATTATGATTTTAAAAATCTTGGTTAAAACAGACATAAAGTCTTGGCTAAAAAGAACACTCAAAGGAGTTTTCTGAGGTATTATAATAATGCTGTATGTGGGTGTGGGTGGACATCAGTATATAAAATTTAGCTTTAAACCAGCAGCCAAACATATTCCCTTTTCTATGAACCTTTTGCTTGGTTAGATTTTTACCACATTTTAAATTTCTTTTGAATTGCAATCACATTTCAAAAAATGAAATAATTTGAATAAATTCATTGTTTTTAAACGTTATAAGTAGAACTTTCAATGCTGCAAAAGAAGTAGCACTCTAATATACATTTCCTTAGCAAGGCAATTTACTTCTATAGAAGGATGTGGTTCACAGACGGAACAATGGTGAGCGCACACCTGGACAAGGAGGGGAAGGGGTACTTATGCCCTGATAGAGGTCACCCCTACTGCTGTGTTGTTCCCCTATTGGCTAGGGTTAGACCACACTGTCTAGTCTAATTCTGGTTGGCTATTTTAAAGGGAGCAGGGATACTAGCAGGAGTGGCGGGGTTGGTAGTTTGTTAGGAAGGACAGTTACAGGCTGGTCAGAGCAGGTAAGCAGGGGTCAAAGCAGGTGACCAGAACAGGTGACCGGGATGAGTCAGAATGGAGCAGGGGACCAGGGGAACAGATGTGAACTACTGATTAGAACTGGTGGAAAAGGTTGTTTACTGAAACTGCAAGGAAGTTAAACTTTAAAATACAGAATTATAGAGCTAAACACTGACATACTGATTCTTTGAAGAGAAACTTGGGACCCACTATATCTAACATAAAGAACTGTTCATCTTTGAAATAAAAAACTAAACTGGCTTTAAGTATTAACTCTAAAGCCCCGCACAACGTATGTATGTAACAAAATTGCATTTGTACCCCATAAATTTATGTGAGAGAAAAATCTTCAATTTATATATTGTATTTGAACAATAAGGAAACAATGTCTAGATTTAGTTTGAGAATTATTTTACAATTCTCTGGGATTTTTAAATGTTGAGATATAGGCAACTGAAAGTGCAGATGCAAATTCAGAACAATGAAATGGAAGATTAGAAAAGTAGGCCAGGCATGGTGGCTCACGCCTGTAATACCAGCACTTTGGGAGGCCGACGAGGACAGATCATGAGGTCAAGAAATCAAGACCATCCTGTCCAACATGGGTGAAACCCCATCTCTACTAAAAATACAAAAATTAGCCAGACATGGTGGTTTGTGTCTGTAGTCTCAGCTACTTGGGAGGCTGAGGCAGGAGAATTACTGGAACCCAAGAGGTGGATATTGCAGTGAGCTGAGATCGTGCCACTGGCACTCCAGCCTGGGCAACAGAGCTTGACTACACCTCAAAAAAAAAAAAAAAAAAAAAAAGAAAAGAAAACAGAAAGAAAAGAAAAGTAGGGTTTGCAGAGGGCCCTGCAAGTGGCACCACTGGTTGGCTGCTGCCCTGAGGTCGGACCCAATGGGTCTGGTCCCAGCTGAACCACTGGGTGAGCTGGGAGCCTGGCCCCAACCAGGAGCCTGCGAGGGAGCATTGCAGCGCTGACCAATTTGATTGTAAATGCATCACGAAGAGGCAGCCCAAAATGAAGAAAGCAAGCAGGAATGTTGGCCCAGTGCCTAAAGTGTGTAGGATAAGTAGAACACAAACAGCAGAAAAAAATTAAACCTGAAAACAGCTCTTCAGCACCCGGAAGGCAAACTTGTAAAACCTGGAACAGCAGCATCGTTGTCAAAGAGTTTTGCTCTTGTCCCCCAGGCTGGGGTGCAGTGGCGCAATCTAGGCTCACTGCAACCTCCGCCTCCCAGGTTCAAGCGATTCTCCTGCCTCAGCCTCCCAAGTTGCTAGATTTACAGGTAGGTACCACCATGCCTGGATAATTTTTGTATTTTTAGTAGAGAACGAGTTTTACTATCTTGTCCAGGCTGGTCTTGAACTCCTGACCTCAAGTGATCCGCCTGCCTTGGCCACCCAAAGCGCTAGGATTACAGGCATGAGCCACTGTGCCTGAATGCATCCTAATATTTTAAACATATTAGGATTATATATAAATCATTCCTGATCTCCTATATGATATCATAATTCTTGCTACATATGTGATAAATTTTCATTTCCAGATGGTTCTAAACTTGAGCGAGTAAATATGAAACAATAAAAAGGGAAGAAAGAGAAATAGTAGCTACCTTTGACATTGAGGTACACCTTCAAAATGTTGTAAATGCTACGCACTGTAAAGTATAGAAAAAATACACTCTTCCCTGGGCCCCAAGGAAATCAAAATGCATATGTTCTGTTAGGATTGACAAAAAACGAAAAAACAGTGTAAAAGAATTTTATTAACCGTAAATATTATGTGGATATAAAATTGAGTCTTGGGTAAAACAAACAGTCTGTGATTTATTGGAACTTGAAATATCCTTTATTTCTTTTGTGCTTTCTGATAAACATTTTAGAAAAGACGTGTTATTGTCTAGTTTCAGGTGCATCTGGGGACATTTTGTTTCTTGTTAATAAACTTATAAAATGATCACCTAGAAAAGTATTCTGGAAGAAATAATTGTGTCTACTGAGTGACATTTTTAGAAAACCCTTGTGAAGCTTTGGGAGGTTGAGGTGAGAGGGTGGTTTGAGGCCAGGAGTTTGAGACCAGCCTGGGCAATATGACAAGATCCTTGTTCTACAGTAATATAATAATAACAGATTAAAATTTAAAAAAAATTGGCCAGGTTGGTGAAGCACACCTCTAGTTCTAACTACTCGGAGGGCTGACACAGGAGGATTGCTTGAGCCCAGGAGTTCCAGGTTGCAGTGAGCTGTGATCCTGCCACTGTACTTCAGACTGGTGGGTGCAGTAAGATCATGCTTGTGAAATGAAAAAGAGAGAGAGAGAACTTTTCTCAGAAAGTGTTGTTACTTTTCTTGACCTTTGTCAGGAACTGAATCTGTGACTACATTCCACACACGTAGATGCGGTCCCTTTCATATTTGCTTAAAAGACCACGAGGCATCCCCAATTCTCCTATATCTCCAGATCTAACAGTCAAGGCATAAGCCAGGGGCTGTCACCCTCAGCACTACTGATATTTTGGGATGGATAATTCCTTAGAGGAGAAAGGTTGTGCATGATAGGATGTTTAGCAGTGTCCCTGCCTCTACACACCAGATGGATGTCCAAGTCCATATTATGCAAAATACACTTTAGTCTCTGTGTGAGCTCTCCTTCAGTTATTCCCTGGAGTCAGGCCTGGCTTGCTGGATTCATTCCTTTGGTTACTCCTTCCACAAAAGTTCTCAGAGGCCTCATGGATGGAGGTTGTGCTGAGAGCCAGGGCCTCAGAGATCAATCAAATTTTATTCCTTCCCCCGTGTGCCCAGGAGTTGTACTCAGGCTCAGAGGCAAGGCGACAAACAGGTACAGACCTTTGTGCTACAGGGAGCAACAGCTCCCATGGAGGACTGCGAGCTGCTGTGATGCCCCTTGGCTCCAATAACACTCTGGTGCAGAACTCTTCCTATGCTGATTTAAGTAAAGTCACTCCCATCAGGCAGGGCCAGGGAGCTATTAGTCTTGTCGGCTTGTCACATCACTTCCTGGGGCAGAAACTCTGTGCTGTGGCATGGGAGCTGTGTGGGTTTGGGTTGCTCTGTCCTACAGCAAATGACTTCCATGAATGTTTTGTGTACAGTGAGAGCTGGCAACTGGTAGGATGGTCACAGCCCAATGACTACTGCCACCTGCTTCTCACCAACCCTCCAACCCCATAGAGCCTCAGCATGGAGCCAGTGTTTCTTGACTTATATCACCCCGATGTAGACCTCCTGCACCAGTGAGCTGGGAAGGTGGAGCTGCCTAGTTTACCCAGGTGTCCATTCCGCCTGGCATAGCTCTTCCACAATGCAAAGCTTTGGGGGATAGGAGATTACATTCTTTGATGGCTGCTCCACTCAAATCCTCCCTTTTGAGTGAGAGTAGGAGGTTTGAAAGGTGCCACCACAAGCCAAATAGATCTCCTGTGCAAGAACCTGGGGAGATGGAACCTGCCAATATATACACAGGCTGCTGTCACTCACTCAACATCAGTCTTTCACATGGAGAGCTGGGGAAGAGGGGAGCTGCCCATGTAGCTTTCAAGTCCAGTTGAAAAAGGGATCTCACAGCCTGGAGCTGGGCAGGTGGGAGCTGCCCCATTTCCAGTGCTACAGCCTTCCATGTTCTTACTGAGTTTCAATGGGGTTTGCGGAAGAAATGCTTCTCATCCACTGCTGATAGGAATATAAATTGGCGTAACCTTTCTGGAGGGAAATTTGGCAGTACCTAACAAACCTACACCTGCATTTAACTTTGACCCAAGTAATCCCACTACCGTGAACACTACCCTGAAGAATACTTCCAATGACACAAAAGGACATAAGCACAGTGTATTTAGAGCAGCGATGTGTGCAAATGCTAACTGTTGGAAAATCCTAAATACCAAACATAAAAATTGGCTGTATCAACTATGGCAAATTCATAGAGTGGAGTCATGTGTAGTGTAGACAAAGGATGAGGATAATTTTAAGAAAATGCTATGGAGCCATTCCAGAATAGACTGTAGTGAAAAACTGAAAATATGAAACAGTATTAATGTATGCCATATTTCATGAAAGAAAGAAAGGGTTGGAAGGAAAAGAATACTGGTGGAATTCGCTTGGGGTTGCTGGCAAAATATTAAAATATTAGGGAAAGTTACAGATTAGTCTCAAACCTTTTGGAAGGCTGAAAAGTTTTATTGGGACAGGTTGAAGGTAGTTGGTCCATTATGTTAGGGGAGAGATAGGGATGATAAAAGGCTTTCCCAGTTTAAGTCTGTTTACCGCACATCCTTTTGTCTCTACTCTAACTGTGTACTCATGTAAACTTTGTGCTGGATGTCCCTTTCAGGGGGAGAAAAAAAGGGGGATTACCCATTAATAGTGTTTACTCTGGGCCCAGAGCCTAAAGTTTTTATTATTCATAAAACCAACTTTTAACCATGTTAATTATCCACAAGTGTGTTGACTTAGAACCTCTGTTATGAAATGTTTGAATAAATGTATGGATGTACAGTGAGTCTTGGTTGATTGGCTGCATTTCACCCTCTGAAAGTAGCCAACAACCATCCCTAGCCCACTTGAATCACTGTAATGGAATAAGAGTGCATTCATTCATCCATCGTTGAGTCAGGGTCTGCAGACCAGACCTCTGCAGATGGTGCTCAACGTCTCAATACACCTAATCTGTACAAAAGTAACATGGCCAGGAGAAATGAGACCCTAATGCGATTGTTACCTAGAGAACACACATGGGCAAAGAGAGTATGAGAATAGGAATTGGATTATGGGAATGAGGAAGAAGTGCCTCTTAGACTCAGCATCATACTCCGCATATCTGGAAAATAAATCATCAAAATCAGCCAGGATTTGGGGGAAGCCCCAAACAACAACAATTGAATCTACAACTCTCATGAAATAATAACACAGCCACAGTGAAAGGGGCAGGGAAGAAGGTGGTCTATCGAAAAACTTTGCACAAGAGTATTTTGAAGGATAGCATATTGCTAAATGAAAAAGGTTAGGGAAAATGCACAGTCTAACTAGTAAATGTCTCACAGAGGTTCACATGGATTCACACTTCTGAAACTCCTCTATGGGAATATAAAAACTGAACCATCTATGGAAGAGCCTGAGAGCCAGGTTTCTCATTGTTGGAAAATGAATTCTCAGACGAAAAATGGGACTTAGGATATAGTCTGTGGCGACGGATGACAATTGAAGGCATTTGTGTAAACTCATGCATTTAAAAAGTTTTATCCAGTTAGTCCTAATTGTATTACTAGATGTGTGTCCCTCTAAGGGGTTAATAGACTTAGGTATATTCTCTAGTTCTGTCCACTGTGGGGAGCTAGAAGCAATGGCATAATCCTGTACAGAATCCACTTTCCAGCCATCTTCCTCTAATCAAAATAGCCAGATCTCATTGAAGAAGGACTTCATTTCAAAGCAGAGGGGAAAAATACAAGATGAACAGAAAACATCTTGTTATACATAAGCAAAGGCATGCTCACTAAAGGATGGAGCAAGCTGGAAGGACACAGAAGCCCATCTTAAGGAGCTCCCAATGGCCAGAGCTGAAAGCATCTTAGCTAGAAAGTGAGTATGGATAGTATTAAATCATAAGCCATACAATAAAGCATCTGCAAGTCTATACAGATACAAATAAATAACTGAATGAATAAACAAATGTAGCAGAATGAACCAGTAATCCTTCAGAAGATTTCCAATTGATAAACGTAGAAAGAATGAGGGAAAGAGATAATCACATTGAAGCAAGAAATACAGGAATCACTGTTGCAGACAAGAATCTTGCAAGGAGGCTAAAATCTCTATACCTAATTCTGGTAATATGTAGACTGACCTAACCTCAATGTACTGTCTCCAAAGTATGCCTTACCTATGAAAGTTAACACCAGCCGGGCACAATGCCTCATGCCTGTAATCCTAGCACTTTGAGAGGCCAATGTGGATGGATCACCTGAGGTCAGGAGTTTGAGACCAGCCTAGCCAACATGGTGAAACCCCGTCTCCACCAAAAAGGAAAAGAAAATTAATTGGGCATGGTGGTGCATGCCTGTAATCCCAGCTACTTGGGAGGCTGAGGCAGAAGAATTGCTTGAACCTGGGAGGCAGAGGTTACAGTGAGCAGAGATCATGCCACTGCACTCCAGCCTGGGTGACAGAGCCAGCCTCCAACTCAAAATAAAAAAGAAAAGAAGAAGGAAAGAAAGAAAGATAACACCACCAAAAAAATAACAATAATGACTTTCCCATAAGAAAACATAGCAGACACCACATGAACTTTGTGATCAAGTGAATATTACCTTACATCAGGTACCCTCAGATGTGACACGCTGAGGAAAAAACAGCATCACATGCGTGGTGTCCTCTCCATTCATAGCAAATTCTCAATTTGATCATGAGAAGACATCAGAAAAACCCAAATTCAGAAACACACAACAAAATATCTGACCAGTAGTTTTCAGAACTTCCAGGGCATAAGAGACAGGAAAATAGTGAGAAACTGGCACAGACGGAAGCATCAAATTAAATGCCTACCAATTAAATGCAGTGTGGAATCCTGGACTGGATCTCGCAACAGAAAAATGAAAGTGATAGAAAAATTGGTGAAATTCAAATAAGGTCTCTAGCTTATTTGCTAATCATATATCCATGAGAATGTCCTGGTTTCCACACTTGTAACTAAGGTGATGCAAGATATTGACATTAGAAGCTGGCAGAAGGACAGATAGGACTTTTGTGCTTATTTTTTGCAGCTTTTCTGTCTAAAGTTCTTTCAAAACAATAAGTTAAATATGAAACAGAAAATGGGCAATTGAGAACCATTAACTGATCGAAAATAACACAGTTGCATGTAAATGCAAATAATATCCTTTTATGAAAAATAGCTATAATCTCTGCTTCAGGAAGGCATTATGGAAAAAAAGAGAAATAATTATAATCTTCAAAACAAATAAACAAAGAAGGGACTGACATTGTTGTACATTTTTGCAAAATGAAGAACAGCTGGATTCTCCTGTCTCCTCCTGCATTCAAACTGTCTCAATATCTTTGATTGAAGTATAGAAAGACAACCCAGAAAAACAAAAGAAAAGTAAGGTTTGCAAAGTAGAATAGTTGAATAGATCTTTTGTGATATGTTGCAGATATAATGTTGATAAAGGTCTAAGTTCACTGTTGCCATGGAGAACTTTGTGCCTGGTAGAAATCTTTTCTTTTTTGAAATGGTAACCACTTAGCTTATATTATCATTTTGCATCTTTTTTTTGCTTTCTCTTAAACTGTCTGCCAATGAAAACAGAAGTTAATCTGTGTTAATTCATCATCCTGACTTTTTGCAGCTATTCCTCCACTACACTTGCGATTTTTTTTAAGCTCACCTGTAATTTGTTTTAGCTATACAGTGCTGAAAGGGAGGAGCAGATGGGTACAATGCCTGGAACTGAATCCAGCATAGCCTGGGGAAAGAGGGAAAAGTAACCTTTCTTCTATATGACTAGTCAATTTGTTTGCTTAGAATATAGTTTTGAAGTATTAAAGAACTATTTATTTGCAGATAGCAAAGGGGAAAAAAGTAAAAACTAAATGTATTTATTTTGTCAATGCTTTCATTACTACGCTGTTTTATGATAATTTTAGCTAATTTTAAAACTTCAAGTTCAGAGTTACATGTAGAAAACACACAATGATTTATTTCTGGCCTCACAGTTATTAGTTCACTATATTCAATGACTCAAGTATTGATAGAGCAAAAGCCACCAAATTAAACCAAAGGAAAAAAAAACAGCGTTGAGAATCTATGTACCCTTTCCCCATTTCCCATGTGCCAGTTTTATCAACAAACATTTGTATTTTTTTTTTTTAGACCGGGTCTCACTCTGTCACCCAGGCTGTAGTGAAATGGAGCCATCTTGGCTCACTGCAGCCTCTACCTCCTGAGCTCAGATAATTCTCCCACCTCATCCTCCTAGTTTTTTGTATTTTTAGTAGAGATGGGGTTTCGTCATGCTACTCAGGCTAATCTCTAACTCCTGAACTCAAGCACTCTGCCTGCCTCAGCCTCCCAAAGTGCTGGAATTACAGGCATGAGCCACTGTGCTTGGCCAAATGTTTGTAATCATTTAATAACTATTTTAGTAAAACTCTGTGTGTTACAATCATTGGATACGATGATTATTATGATTACTCATGGTTAAACAGCAATTTACAATTCAGTAAGAAGAATTAATTGTGAGGCTTTCTATCCTTCAGTGCACAATTAACCCCACACAGAAAGATATTGTTCATGGAAAGTAAAGACATTAAAGTTATCCACCTATTGTCACTATGTAAAGTAAATATAAAAACTAAATATTTTGGATGGCTAACTTGTTGCATTGCATTCCTTTCTTATAGGAATTTAGTTCTCAATGATCCTAAAATTCAATAATTATACATTTTGATTATTCTAAATTGTATAGGTATAAATCCAATAATTATACAAAACCTTTACCATCTAAATGTTTCCAGATTGCTTTTATTCAGATAATTTATTGAGAGAAGCATTGAACAAAATGTATAGTTACTTCATTGATTTCAACTGTCTCATAGCTCTAGTTAAGAAGTTGTGATGTCCAGCAGATTGAAGAAACAAATTGATTTCAGAAAGTTATTTAATAGGATAACTCTGTATCCATGTGAATTATATACTACATTGTTAGTTATTTGTAAGGTAGGTGTATATTACAGAACTGGGAATGAAGTAAGATGAAGTGTCTCTGAAAGTCTTTATGTTTAAATTTTTAAACTTAATGTTTTCAAATGGATAATAATAATGACAGAATGATTTCCAACTTAATTATGACAATCAAAAGATAATATATCTCAACAATTATTATTATTTGAAATTTGAATGATTTTGTAACTCTGATACTAACTACAAATAATGGCCATATAAATTTATAGAAATTATTTATTTTATCAAAAATATTGTTGCACATATATTAATATCATAATGGTCTAGTCATGGATATGTTTTGGTTTTTAAAAGCTAACAAAGGAACGCTTAAATATACCATGGGGCATGTCTTACTAAATATTTTATTTCAATTAATTAATACATAAAGTTTTATGTTAATCATAAATTTTTATTTTTAAAGTGAGCTTCAATAATATAGATTGAGAACAATGATTAAAGAAAACTTTAACATTTCGAAGTGTTCTTCCATACTGAACATTATTTGATTATATTGCCTAAATGTATGAGTAAGACTTGTGAAGCTTCTCTTTAGGAAAACGGTGTCTAGGATTTACTTGATTTTCTGAAACATCAAGTAAAGGTATTGTTCATGGAAAGTAAAGACATTAAAGTTATCCAACTATTGTCACTATGTAAAGTAAATATAAAAACTGAATATTTCGGACAGCTCCAGTCATCCCTTTGTATCCATAGGTTCTGCATCTGTGGATTCAACCAGCTAGAGATAGAAAATATTCAGGAAAAAATGGATGGTTATGTATGTACTGAATATGTACAGACTTGTTTATTGTCATTATTCACTAAACAATACAGTGTAACAACTATTTACATTGCATTTATATGGTATTAGGTATTATAGTGGTCTAGAGATTATTAAACATATGCAGGAGAATATGAGTTGGCTATATGCAAATATTATGTCATTTTATATCAGGGACTTCAGCATCTAAGGGCTTTGGTATCCACAGGGGAGAGGGGCATCCTGGAATCAATCAATCCCCCATGGATACTGAGTGACAACTGGATTTGTAAGTTTCATTTTTTTCATACAAGTATTTATTTTTATTTTATTTTACTTTATTCGGGACTGGGTCTCACTCTGTAGCCCAGCCTGGAATGCAACAGTGCAATCTCTGCTCTGCAACCTCCACTTCCTGGGCTCCAGCGATCCTCCTGCCTCAGCCACCCGAGTAGCTGGGACTACAGATATGCACCATCACACCTGGCTAATTTTTGGATTTTTTGTATACTCAGGGTTTCACCATGTTGCCCCAGGCTGGCCTCCAAGTCCTAAACTCAAGCGATCTGCCTGCCTTAACCTCTCAAAGTGCTGGGATTACAGGCCTGAGCCAACCCCCCACCTAGCCTATACAAGTTTTTATATCATATTAAGTGAGTCATTCAGATGGTATTCTAAAAGGCAAGCAGAAATTCCACACACAAAAAAAGATTTAAACAATCCTTTCTGGGGCAGTTTACTCAAATTTTATCTACATAATTAATAAAAAGTGATGTCACTAATCTCATAAAAATGCAAGCTAAAACCACAATGAGATATTGCCCCACCCCAGTTCGAATGGTTATCAAAAAGACAAAAAATAACAAATGCTGGTTAGAACACAGAGAAAAGGAACTCTTATACATTGTTGGTGGAAATGTAAATTAGTACAGCCATTATGGAGAACGGTATGGACATTTCTCAATTGAAAATAGAACTACCATATGATCCAGCAATGTCACTGCTGAATATACATCCAAAATAAATGAATCAGTATGCTGAAGAGATATTTGTACTGTCATGTTTATTGCGGCACTATTTGCAATAGCCAAGATATGGAATCTAGTTACCTGTCCATCAACAGATGAATAAAGAAAACACTATATATATATATATATATATATATATACACAATGGAATATTATTCAGCCATAAAATAAGGAAATCCTGTCAATGCAACATCGCTGAACCTGGAGAACATTATGCTAAGTGAAGTAAGCCAGGCACAGAAAGACAAAAGCACATGTTCTCACTCATATATAGAATCTAAAAAAGTTGATCGCATGGAAGTAGAGAGTAAAATGATGGTTACTAAAGGCTGGCGGGGTTAGCAGGGAGGGAAGGATTGGGAGATGTTCGTCCAAAAATACATAATTACAGTTAAATGGGAGAAATAAATTCAAGAGTGCTATTGTACAACGAAGTGGTTGTAGTTAATGACAATATGCAGTATTCTTGAAAAATGCAAATAGAGTGGATTTCAAGTGCTTTAATCACAAAAATGATAAGTATGTGACATAATGTATCTGTTAATTATCTAGATTTAACCATTCTACAATGTCTATATACTTCAAACCATCACGTAATACATGATAAATATGTGTTGCCAACTTTAAAATTTTTTCAATGATTTAAAAAAAAATCTACCTCTGTACATTATTACAAGGTACACGCTAATTTGACAGTAATTTTTCTTTCTGTATGATAATATTAAACTTCTGCAAATTTTTTCAAAAGATCGTATGAGTTCAAAATGTAAAATTAGAGAAATACTCTTGAAAGAGAAAAAAAGGACAAAAATGTGAAAATGACTTTGTACATCAACTGTACCTAGAAAAAAATGTATGTATATGCATTCAATGTATGAATATTGAGCAACTGTTTAGGTGTTTGGAAAATATCAGTGATGAAAACACACAAAGATCCCTATCCTCATGGATCTTAAATTCTAGCAGCAAGAAGCAGAAAACTAATAATCAATACTTATATATTAAAAATCACCAAATGATATATTATGTTAATTTGAGTAGAGTATGAGAGGTCGGGAGGTTGCAGTTTGAAATAGGATGGTCAGATTAGGTCTCATTAAGAAGATGACACTAAAAAGTTGGAGGAGGTGAGGGAAACAATTACATGGACTTCCGGTAATGAACATTCCAAACAGAAGGAGTAGGAATACAAAACCCCAGAGGTGAAGCACGACAGATGCAGTCAAAGAACAGCAGGACAGGCAGCAGAGCTGTGGCAAAGTGAGAGAGGAGGAGGATGGTGAGACATGAAGGCAAAGCAGTGACAGGAGGCCAGTGTTAACTGGTCTGGAAGGCCATCGTATGGATTACAGCTTTACTTTAGGGAAAGGGGTAAGAAAGTTTGACAGGGTAAGGGAATGAGGGCACAACACCTGGATGCAGGCAATAAGGGCTTGCTTTGTGCATAATTTAACGGTAATAATAAACCAAGAGAAAGTGCTTTTTATTATCACCATGTGCCAGCAATTATAAGCAATGTCAGGGATAGAATATTCCTTGACCTCTGAATTTCTGTTGGCCTAAGTTCTAAATAATTGCTATTTTAATTATACATGACATAGATAATATAATTTCCTGTTACACAATCAATACCTGAAAGATGTGGTCTCAGTTTCATTTATTGGTTTTGAGAGAGAGTTAACATTGCTTCATAGTTGTCTAAACTTGTTTCAGTTATGGTCTGTGTTCCCAACTCTTGTGATAATAGAGTCTTAATTTCATATTCAAAATATACAATGATAGCACAGTGATTGAAACGGTGAAGAAACTGACCTTGAGCTACATTTCATTCAAACACTCGGAATTTTTGTGTTTCAAGTTTTAAAAAGTTAAATAGGGTGTAAACTGGAAGATATAATGTTTGCTTGCTGTGCAAATTTAGAATTAAATACACAGATATAATATTTCTCTGATATTGAATAATATATTTAAAATAAAATATAATTATTTAGAAATTTTTATCTACAAAACAAATCGTAAAAAAATCCAAAACTGTGCCGGGCATGGTGGCTCACAACTGTAATCCCAGTACTTTGGGAGGCCGAGATGGGTAGATCACAAGGTCAGGAGATCAAGACCATCCAACATGGTGAAACCCCATCTCTACTAAAAATACAAAGAAAAATAGCTGAGCATAGTGGCACATGCCTGTAATCCCAGCTACTCAAGAGGCTGAGGCAGGAGAATTGCTTGAATCCAGGAGGCGGAGGTTGCAGTGAGCCAAGATCACGCCACCGCACTCCAGTCTGTAAACAGGGAGAAACTCCATCTCAAAAAAATAAATAAATAAATAAATTGAAAACATATCAGGTATCTTCTCTGACAACAATGGACTAAGACTAGAAATCAGTAACAAGAGGAACTTTGGGAATTATACAAACACATGGAAATAAAATAATATGCTCTTAAGTGACCAGTGGGTCCATGAACAAATTAACGTGGAAACTTAAAAATATCTTAAAATGTATGAAAATGGAAATTCAACGTGCTGAAATCTATGAGATAAGAAGTACTAAGAGGAAAGTTTATAGCAATAAGCACCTACATCAAAAAAGTAGAAAAACTTCAAATAAACAACCTAACGTTGCATCTTAAACAACTAGAAAAACACGAGCAAACCAAACTCAAAATTAGAAGAGAAATAACACAGATCAGAGCTGAAATAAATGAAATTGAGACAAAAATGGTAACAGATCAACAAAATGAAAACTTGGTTTTTTTTTAAAAAAGATAAACAAAATTGACAAACCTTTAACCAGAACCCCCCCAAAAAAAGAGATGACCCAAGTAAATAAAATGAGATGTGAAAAAGGAAACATTACAATGATACCACAGAAATTCATTAGTGACTACTATGAGCAAGTATATGCCAATAAATTGGAAAACCTAGAAGAAATGGATAAATTTCTAGACACGTGCACCTTACCAATAATGACCATGAAAAAATTCAAAATCTGAACAGACTAATAACAATAATGAGATCAAAGCCATAATAAAAAGTTTCCTAGCAAAGAAAAGACTGGGACCCGATAGCTTTACTGCTGAATTTTACCAAATATTTAAAGAACTCATACTAATCCCACTCAAACTATTTCAGAAAATAGAAGATTCTATTCTATTCAAAAAAACAGAGGATTCTGATTCTACAAGGCCAGTATTACCCTGATATCAAAAGCAAAGACACATCAAAAAAGAAAACTACAGACGAATATCCTTGATGAACACTAATACAAAAATCCTTAACAAAATACTACCAAATCAAATTCAGGAACACATAAAAAGATCATTATGGCCAAGTGGGATTTATCCCTGAGATGCAAGAATGAAACAATATATGCAAATCAACCAATGTGATACATCACATCAACAGAGTGAAGGACGAAAACCATGTAATCATTTCAATTGATGCTGAAAGAGCATTTGATAAAATTCAACACCACTTTATGATTAAAAAAAAAAACTTAAAAAGTTGGATACAGAGGGAACATACCTTAGCACAATAAAAGCCACATATGACAGACTCATAGCTAGTAGCATACTCAGTGGGGAAAAACTGAAAGGCCTTCCTGTAAGTTCTGGACCAAAACAAGTATGCACACTTTCACCGCTGTTATTCAACATGATATTGGAAATCCTAGCTAAAGCAATCAGACAAGACAAAGAAATAAAGGTCATCCATATTGGAATGAAAGAAGCCAAATTATCCTTATTTGCAGATGATATGATCTTATATTTAGAAAAAACTAAAGACTCTAAAAGAAAACTATTAGAACTGATAAACAAATTTTGTAAACTTGCAGGATACAAAATCAACATACAAAAGCCAGTACTGTTTCTATATGCCAACAGTGAACAATGTGAAAGAGAAATTTTAAAAATTGCATTTACAATAGCCATACATAAAATTAAATGCCCAGGAATTTACTTACCAAAGAAGTAAAAGATCGTTACAATGAAAACTATAAAATACTGATGAAATAAATTGAAAAGAACACCAAAAAATGAAAAGATACTCCATATCCATGGATTGGAAGAATGAATATTATTAAAATGTCCGTATTACCCAAAGCAATTTACAGATTCAATGCAATTCCTGTCAAAACACCAATGACATTCTTCATATAAATAGAAAAAAATAGTCCTAGAATTTATATGGGAACCACAAAAGACCCAGAATTGCCAAACCCACCCTGAGCAAAAAGAACAAAACTGAAAGAATCATATTACCTGATTTCAAAATATACTACAGAGCTATAGCAACCAAAACAGCACAGTACTGGCATAAAACAGATACACAGAACAATTGGACAGAATAGAGAACCCAGAAATAAATTCATACATCTGCAGTGAACTTATTTTTGACAAAGTTGCCAAGAACATACATTGGAGAGAAAGGACACTCTCTCTTCAATGAATGGTGCTGGGAGAACTGGATATCCATATGCAGAAAAATAAAATTAGACACCTATCTCTTACCTATACAGAAATACTCTTACCTATACAGAAATAAAATAAAAATGAAAACTTAAATCTAAGACCTCAAACTGTGAAACTACTAAAAGGAAACATTGTGAAAACTCTCCAGGACATTGGTCTGGGCAAAGATTTCTTGAGTAATGCCCCGACAAGCACAGACAACCAAAGCAAAAGCGTACAAATGAGATTACATCAAGTTAAAATGCTTCTGCATAGCAAAGGAAACAATCAACAAAGTGAAGAGTCAAGCTACAGAGTGGGAGAAAATATTTGCAAACTATTCACTGGACAAGAGATTAATGACCAGAATATATAAGGAGCCCAAACAACTCAATAGGAAAATATCTAATAATCCAATTACAAAATGGGCAAAAGATCTGAATAAACATTTCTCAAAAGACATGCAAATGGAAAACAGGTATATAAAAAGATGGTCAACATTATCGATCATCAGAGAAATGCAAATCAAAACTACCATGAGATATCATCTCATCCTTGTTCAAATGACTTTTACCCAAAAGAAAGGCAATAATAAATGCTGTCAAGGATGTGGAGAAAAGGGAACCCTCATACACTGTTAGTGGGAATGCAAATTAGTACAACCACTATGGAGAACAATTGGAGATTGCTCAAAATACTAAGAATAGAGCTACCATAAGATCCAGGAATCCCACTCCTAGGTATATACCCTAAAGAAATGAAATTAGTATACTGAAGATTACACTCCCATGTTTTTTGCAGCACTATTCACAATAGTTAAGATTTGGAAGGAATGCAGGTGTCTGTCTACAGATGAAAGGATAAAAAAATGTGGTACATATACACAATGGAGTAGTATTTAACCACAAAAAGAATACAATCCAGTCGTTTGCAACAACATGGATGGAACTGGAGATTATTATGTTAAGTGAAGTAATCCAGGCCTAGAAGGTAACCTTTGCTAGTTCTTACTTATTTGTGGGAGCTAAAAATTAAAACAATTAACTCATGGAGATAGAGAGTACAATGATTGTTATCTCTCTATCTCCATGAGAGAAGGGAAAGTGGGGATAGTAATGCGCACAAAGTTGTAGTTAAATAGAATGAAAATGATCTAGTATTTGACAGCACAACAGGATGACTACAGTCAACAATAATTTATTGTATATTTTTAAATCACTATAAGCATACAGCTGGAATCTTTGTAACACAAAGAAATGCTATATGCTTGAAGTGATGGATACCCCATTTACTCCGATGTGATTATTCATTGTATGCCTATATCAAAATATCTCATGCACCTCATAAATATATATGCCTACTGTGTAACTACAAAAGCTTTTAGAAATTGTGAGGACAAGATGTACTTTTTTTCTAATTTTCCCCCAATGCATTAATATAGCTAAAATTTATTAAGCTATTAAACATTTTCTTCTTTATACTTTAATATTTACTTGTTTATTTTTATTAGCCTGAGTATATTTAGAATATAAAATAAAAGAAAATCCACCACTCACCTTTCTTTTCTAGTCATTATTATTATTCATTTTATTTCATGATTATTTCCAAAATTACTTTTTCTGTAGAGAAGGGAATATTTAAAATGAACCATTGCAGATACCAAATACACACAAGGTAAGCCACTAATTGGAAACAACATGTGTGTGTTGTGTGTGTGTGTGTGTGTTTTATTCAGTGCACAAAGTTCAATACAATTACTTAGTTGGGAGGCTGAGGCAGGAGGATTGCTTGAGTCCAGAAGTTCAAGTCTACGGTGACCTATGATCACATCACTGCAGTCCAGCCTGAATGACAAAGCAAAACCCGGTCTCTAAAATAAAATAAGACAGCTTGGTTCAGAGACTAACTTTGTCACTTCTGACTGTTCTCCAGAGTGAGGGTCTTAGTCCATTTCGTACTGCTATCACAGAATATGTAAGACTGGATAATTTATAAAGAAAAGAAATGTATTTATTATAGTTCAAGAGGCTGGGAAATCCAAGGTCTAAAGGCTCACAACTTCTGAGGGCCATCTTGCAGGGTCATCTCATGGTAGAAGACGAAGGGCAAGAGTGCAAGAAAGCAAGAAGGAGCTGAACTTGCTTTTATAACTAGCCCACTCCCACAGTAACTAATCCATTCCCTCAATAATTACATTAATCTATTTCTGAGAGCAGAGCCCTCATAACCTAATCACTTCTTATTAGTGCTTACCTCCCAACACTGTTACATTGAAAATAAAGTATCCAACACATGCTTTTTGGGTGACACACTCAAACTGTAGCAGTGAGAAACTTTCATTAATAGCTGAATCTGTAAGTGGATCAAAAAGAAAGAGAAAACAACCTAGAGAATAGAATTTGAAAGGCTGAATAGGAACACGGCATGCCATATATAGGATATAGAACCTAAGATGTCACTTAGTGTAATACATTTAACAATAAATTAACTTCCTTTCTTGCTTTAAACATATATAGCATGTCTAAGGCAAAGTAATTATTATATTCAACTGCACTAACAGTTAAATACTGTAAACGGTAACAGCCCTGTCAAATACATTCTGCTGGCTTATAATAGCATGACAGCAGAGGAAATCATGTATGATTGCCTATCATACGATCACTGCACCGGTCAGGTTTTTTTTTTCCTTTGAGAGGGAGTCTTACTCTGGCACCCAGGCTGGAGTGCAGTGGCGCCATCTCAGCTCATTACAACCTCTGCCTATCAGGTTCAAACAATTCTCCTGCCTCAGTCTCCCCAGTAGCTGGGATTACAGGCACACACCAACATACATAGCTAATTTTTATATTTTTAGTAGAGACAGAGTTTCACCATGTTGGCCAGGCTGGTCTCAATCTCCTGATCTCAGGTGATCCGCTCACCTCGGCCTTCCAAACTGTTGGCATTACAGGTGTGAGCCACCACACCCAGCCTACAGTTTGTTTCTTGAATAAAAGTAGACAACTAATGCTTGTCACCTATAAATTAAACTGAGGAAAAATATAAAAATGTCATTTTCAATGGATTATTTTTATGAAGTATTGCTATGAGAGATATAGGTTGGTTTGATGGTAGAAAGCTAGTAGATGTGTTCCAAACCATCAAATAATAAAATATTAATTAATTTTTCCTGATATACAATTCTAAACTTCAAGCTATGTTCTTCTCAAATTTTGATTATATTATTATCCAACAGACTATGAAACAGGTGTATGTTGCTGTGAATCATATTCCAGATATTTTTTCATCTTCATATCACTTTTTAAAACAAAACCCATTAAAATGGCCTTCTGTAGTTATTTACTCTAAATCAATATATGCATCACAAATTCTTTATCCATATATTAGAATATGTCAATAATCACAGGTTTTCAACAAATTGGGCCCCTCTTTAGTGCAAAAATTAAGAATGAATTCATAGCACTTCCAGATGTATTTACTGTATTAATTGTATACTTGTAGGTCTTTCCTTTTTAAAAAGAGAAAAATAAAATCTTTGGGGGCTTATTGATTTTCCAAGTATTACTTCCTTTTTTAAAAGTATTCAGAAAGAATGAACTGTATAAACAAGGAAATAATAATTATAAAACCTGTTAAATACAGTTGACAACTTGGTTTATAGCTATAATGTTTGAAAAAAGTTAGTAGTGTTCAACATTTATACAAAAATAATACTTATTAAGTTTCATTATCTGCTTTTATAATTTTTATCTATAAGTGTAAATATTGAATTTTAATGGATACATAGTGTTTGATTTTATGGATACATTCTACTTTATTTCACCAGTCTTTTGTGGATGATCTCCTCTCCTCGCTCCTCCCCTCTTCTCCCCTCTCCTCCCCTCCCCTTCCTTCTCCTTCCCTTCCTTTCCCCTCTCTCTCTCTCTCTCTCTCTCTCTCTCTCTCTCCTTTTCACCCTCCTCCTTTTCATTCTTTCTTTTAAACTGTGTTTAAAATGTATAGAACATTTGCCATGTTCTAGGTCCAGATCTTATACTTCCATGTATTATCTGTTACTCTTCATAACTTTCTGAGTAGTCATTATTAGTGCAATCCATTTACAGATAATGAAAAGGATGCTGAGAGAGGTTTAAGACTTTCCAAGGTCATCAAGAGAGTAGGTGGCAAGCTGGAATTCAATTCAAGCAGGTCTGTTTCCAAAGCCTGCACCTTAACCAGTTCATTGTCACAGATACTGAACCACCTACCCTCAAGCATGCATCATTTTACTTCTGTCTGAATATTTACTTGGAATAAATTTTTGTAAATGGAACTACTCATAATTTAAAAGGTTGATACATATTTTTCAGTTTTCATCAGGAAAATGTTTACCAATGATGACTAAAATTGCCTGTTTTCCCTGTATCGGGCCATAATTTGGTTTATTCAATGCTTTTAAACATTTCTCCCCCATTTTGTCTTTTGGTTTCTGTTTACCAAGGTAGGACCTCTTTCCCATATCCTGAACCACCTCCCATCCCCCACTTGTATTTCCTGACCATTCAGAGATTTTTTCATATGTGTGTGCTCAGGAACGGTTTTTCTGACACAGACTCGGTGAGGCTGTCTGCTAATGGCAGGTGAGTCCTTGGGCGCTTGACCTACCACTGCAGTCTAATGTTACAGTAAATGTTCTTTGCCACAATCATCATTTAAATCTTTCTTAAATCTTGAAAGCATTTTGAGGAATTGAATGGGTTGAGCAAAAATTACTGGATATGTATATTTACATTTTTCCTTTGTTCGTACAAAATCATAGCATTCTGAATATTAATATAGTGCTATTGATTTTAATTATAGACTCTATTAGTCTACTTTTGCTTCACTATCAATGAATACCTAAGACTGGGCAATTTATTTAAAAAAACAAGTTTAATTGACTCATGGTTCTGTAGGCTGTACAAGTATGGCACCAATATCTGGTTGGCTTCTGGTGAGAGCCTCAGAAAGCTTACAATCATGGCAGAGGGTGAAGCAGTGCCCACATCACATGGCAAAAGTGGGAGCAAGACAGAGGGAGAAGGTGCCACACACTTCTAAACAACCAGATCACATGTGAACTCAGAGTGAGATCTTGCTTATCACCAAAGGGATGGTGCTAAACCACTCATGATGGATCTGCCCCCATGATCCAATCACCTCCCACCAGGCCCTACCTCCTTCATTGGGAATTGCATTTCAGCATGAGATATGGAGGGGACAAACACCCAAACCATGTCATAGACGTAACCTAAAACCACTAAGTAAAACACTCAGTTCCTCTTGTTCCCAATATTACTATTGCTTTATGGTTCCATGTGCTAATTGCAATATAGTTTCCCCCAAAGACAGTCTTAATGTGCTTAGCTAGCAAAGAAATGTACATTAGCACTTCTCAGGGCAAGGGCAAGGACAAGAGCACTGCTATGACTGAGATAAGCTTCAGGAGATACTTGCTTTTTATTGACCTAACCCCCAAAGTTCTTTTGCCAAACTGTGAAATTTAGCCTTTCTTTCTTAACATAATCTTAAAATCAGCTATTTGGCTACATATTTTTATACTACATGATTTGCATGGCTGAATAACTTCCCATGTTAATGTCTTCCTCACATTAATTTATCTAATAACATCTGTTGATTGGTTCTTAAGAGTTGAAACATTTGCCAATATTTCAAGACTAAGAACTGTCTCAAACCTCTTTGGTGGCTCTATAATTCCAAGAAATTTCTTTAATGTCATGAGTGGAAATCAAAACTTGTCCCCAAAGATATGAGAATATTGTTGTGTAATTTCTCTTCAGTACCACGATACCAGTTTTCTATGGTACATAAATTAAATGCAAAAGGAACATCATCTTCTCACTAACGGCAACTGCTGATGTGTTTTGAACTATTCATGCTTACATGCCTGGCGGCAAACCACAGACACTAATGTAACTTAGATTACATGCGTCTTTCTTTTTGTTCTTTCTTTTGTTCTCTCGCTGCCTCTCTCTGTCTCACTCCTTTTCTCTCCCCCACCCCTCAACCTCTGCTCTCTCTTTCTTTCTTTCTCAGGGTGCCACTCCATTGACCAGTGGGGAGTGCAGTGGAATCATAAATGAACTGCAGCCTCTCTTTATCCCCAGCTTTTAGGACAGTGACTTGCAAACTATAGGAAGTGTGTTGAAATAATAACTGTGCTATGCAATTTGAGTGGAAACATTCTTATGAGATGTTTCAAAAATGTAACATCCACAAACAATGAATAGAATGAGAATGAGAAATGAACTGTGTGCAATCAAAAGCAAAAAACTCAATGGCTATGAATAAAGGAAGTGAGAAGAGGAGGAATAAGATGGGAGAAAGAAGCGGACGTTATAAAATTATACCTTGACTAACATTTGTTTCCTTGCCACTGAATGGTTCATCTTCTATCACATACTAACATCAATTTCCCTCTTGGTCTGCTCCTCTCTCCCTCCCTCTTTCCTAATTGTGCCCACAAAAACACGTGGACACAATAAAGGTCAGTGACGGCTGGGCGTGGTGGCTCATGCCTGTAATCCTAGCACTTTGGGAGGCTGAGGTGGGTGGATCACCTGAGGTTAGGAGTTCAAGACAATAAAGGTCAGTGGTAGAGTGGGCCTGGAAAACTAAAAGACTGAGATATAATAAAAGCCCAGTGACACTTCTCAACTCTTATCACCTTGAATATGGTAACTGCAGTAGTCTCCGAAGTGGCATGCCTCTCTCCATTCTCTATGCTGTCCCAATTTTCTGCAAAGATCTATCAGATCACCCTTGAACTTGTCCTTAAACCTCCCCCACTGACAATTTCCACATCTGTAAAGTAAGAGAGGTGGTTTTTAAATGCTAGTGAGTTTAGGAATCCTTGAGGGAGCCTATTAAAAATGCAGGTGTTCAACCACTACCTTAGAGACTCTTGACTCAGGAAGTTGCATCTATAACAAGCACCCAGTGAACTCTGAAATATGCAGCTCTCGTATGTTATAGACTGAATGTTTTGTGCTCCCCCAAAATTTGTATGTTGAAACCCTAACCACTGACCACTGACGTGATGGCATTTGGAGATAGGGCCTTTGGGAGATGATTAAAGTTAGTTGAGGTCAGGAGGATGGAACCCTCATTTTGACATAGTGTCTATAAAGGAGAAATACTGAGGGACTGTGTTAACTTCTCTTCCTGGATCCATAAGAGGCGTGGTTTCAAAGGCAAGAACTTACCAGCGCTATATTACAAATGGGTAGATTTTTTTTTCCGGGCTCTAGCAATTTATTGATGTGAACGCAAAACATCTGAGACAGGTCTCAGTCAATTTAGAAAGTTTATTTTGCCATGGTTAAGGATGCGTCCATGACACAGCCTCAGGAAGTCCTGAGAAATGTGCCCAAGGTGGTTAGGAGTACAGTTTGCTTTTCTACATTAGAGGGAGACATGAGACATCAATCAATATGTGTAAGATGCACATTGGTTCAGTTCAGTAAGGTGGAACAAATTGAAGTGGGGGCTTTCAGGTTAGAAATAGATAAGAAACAAAAGGTCGCATTCTTTTGAGTCCTTGATCAGCCTTCCACTGAATACACAATTTAGCCTGGCTCAGTGAATCTGCATTTTTACATAAACAATACGGGAGAGGGAGCAATCAGATATGCATTTGTCTCAGGTGATCCTCAGAGGGATGACTGCATAGAATGGGAGGTAGGTTTGCCCTAAGCAGTTCCCAGCTCTACTTTTACCTTCAGGTTAGTGATTTGGGAGTCCCTAGATTTATTTTCCTTTTACATCTAGTTCTTAGAACCATGATGCTTCCAGTATACCTGTTTAACTCTCAGAATCTCTGGTCTCTTTCACAGGCAGTTTCTGTTGCCTATTTTTTTCCAGCATATGGCTCAAAATGTCCTGCTTCTTTGTATGTCTCTTAATTGAAAACTTAATATTTTAAATAATATATTGTGGCGACTCTGGGTTCTAGTCCTTGTATCTTGGGCTTGTTATTGTTATTTGTTTGCTTATTTGTTTAATGCCTGATACTGAATTATGTTAATGAAGCTTATTCCCCTTCATATACAGTGTGATGCCTTTGTTGTTGCTCCTCAGAGGACATAGTCTTAGCATGCTCACAGTCACACTGGAATGACTGGTTTTGTCAGAGTTCTTTTTGTTTTAACACCTGATCTCAGCTAGGTGTTAAGCTCCATTAATTGCTAGCTGAGTGCTATATGGTTTTTAATAATACCCTGGGACTGGAGGGCCGGTGGCTCATTCCTGTAATCCCAGCACTTTGAGAGGCGAAGGCAAGCAGATTACCTGAGGTCAGGAGTTCAAGACCAGCCTGGCCAACACGGTGAAAGCTCACCTTTACTAAAAATATGAAATTAGCCAGGCGCGGTGGTGGGCACCTGTAATCCCAGCTTCTTGGGAGGCTGAGGAAGGAGAATTACTTGAACCTGGGAGGCAGAGGTTACAGTGAGCCGAGATCACACCACTGTACTCCAACCTGGGCAAAAACAGCAAAAACTTTGTCTCAAAATAAATAAATAAATAAAACCCAGGGACATGCTCACACAAGAGTCCAATCAAATTCTGCCTCCTTTGAAAGGACAGTTCTCAAGATCAGTGTTCAGACTTGTTCTGAGCACAGGCAGGCTCTTTGAGCTTTCTCCTTTCCCCATTATTCTGTAGCAAACTAGCTGGCCTACAGTTTAGCCTATATCTCCAATAAATCTATAAATCTCCCAGTTGTCTTTCAACATAGTGTTCACTGTTTTTAAGAGAGCTTTTGGGCTTGAACTTCTTCACAGTCTACTACACATGAGTCAGTTCCATGAGGGAGAGATTTGGAGGTCTCTCTTTTAAGGTTTACATCTCCCCCCAGGCAAAAAGTCTGAACCTTGGCTCTAATGCTGGGTGCAGGAACAATGGTGTGATTTTCTTTAAATGACCTCCCTGCTTTAAGGATGTGCTCAGTGGATGGAGAGGCAGCAGCCTCACCTCCTTGGCTTGCATCACTTGTATGGAGCCCTACCCAGTGAACAGTAGCAAAAACAATTGGGGCTTCTGAATTCTCTGTGGTGCCAGGTTAAATGAACTGCCTCTTCTCCACAGGTGTGGCCTGTGCAAAGAAAATTATCTACCATCTCTTGGCTGCACTTGCCCTGAACATAAGTCTCAGCATAAGGTATCCAGGCTGGGTGAGAAATGCTTAAGACCTTCTCCTCCTGGGAAGATAACCTTTTGACTGGAATCTGAATAGAGAAGGAGCTCACTCTGTGCTCTTGGCTGTACTGGTCTAGAGTGGAGTTTCCATCTCAGTGAGCTGGCAGGGGGGATGAGATCATACTGGTCTTGGTTTACATATAAGAAACTCTCACATTTCTTACCAAATTTTTATAGTTTTTCTTGGGAAGAAAGTGGCTCTTCACTTGCTCTATCCTCTTAAAATAATTACTAGAGACTTTAAAGATTTGTTTTTCTTTTTTTGAGAACTTTTGCAAGTTTCACTGTGGTACAGAGCCACAGAGCTCTTCACACTGTCATGTGACAGTGGAAGTCACTTATTTTTTTACAGTATTATTAATACTATCCTTGTTTTATAATGAATGTTTTTGTACATTGACTTAGTTCTACTCTATGGCCCAAGACATCTTGTACAATATTAAATAGCGTAATGATAGCAGGTGTCTTCACCTTATTCATAATCCAATGGGGAAGTTTTTAATATTTATTTAACTATAATGCATAATTTTTAAATAAGTTTTCTTGCTGACTATTATTTACCAAATTGAGGGAACTACCATTTATTTCTAGTTTGCAAAGATTTTTTAAAATTAATCAGAATGCCTATTTAGGTCAGGCATGGTGGCTCACGCCTATAATCCCAACACTTTGGGAGTCTGAAGCGGGTGGATCAATCAGCTGAGGTCAGGAGTTTGAAACCAGCCTGGCCAACATGGTGAAACCCTGTCTCTACTAAAAATACAAAATATTAGCTAGGCATTATGGCCTGCACCTGTAATGCCAGCTTCTTGGGAGGCTGAGGTATGAGAATTGCATGAACCTGGGAGGCAGAGGTTGCAATGAATTGAGATCACACCACTGCACTCCAGCCTGGGTGACAGAGCGAGACTGTCTAAAAAAAAAAAAAAGCCTATTTAAATTAGTGGAAAAAGTATTTTGCTTCTTTAGGAGTTTCAGCCATTACTGTAAACATTTCACAATGTTGAGTTTAGTCTACATATTTCCTGGAAACAGTAAGATCAACCAAAAATAAAAACATTGGGAGTAAAGTTGTATTTATGATACTAGCAAGTGGAACAGAATCACCCACAAACCACACACAAAGTAGAAATGCAGAGCTCACACATCTCTTTTCAATTGTAGTCTAATATACATATTTCATTAAACAGAAGAAAGGAAGGAAGGAAATGAAGGAAGACATGGTTGTGACTCAGAGTTTGTTACTTGAACACCAAGTTTTGAAAGCATAAGAGGACACAAGAAGGCAGAGAATCCTACAGAGCTAGCACCAACAAAAGGAGTAAAATCAGAGGTGAGAACACAAAAACCTACATATTTTTAGATACCAGTTGCTTTCCTTTTGTTCATAATCTACAATCTTCCCCTCCCTAATCTGTTATTAAGTGAACATCAGACTGAGGCAAGGTTGTAAGTTGAAAGTAAAAAGTTAGTTGTAAGTATGAGACAGTTGATGGGTTGACACTATTCAAAAAAAAAAAAAAAGAAGAAAGACGAGCTGAGTGAGGTGATTCATGCCTGTAGTTCCAGCTACTCTGAAGGATTGCTTCAACCTAGGAGTTTGAGTATAGCCTAGGCAACATAGTAATACCCCATGTCTAAAAATACAAAAGAGAAAGAGGAGAAAGTAGGAAGTAACACAGCAATAGCATACAAAATGTAGAGAAATTATAATTCCAGAAAAAGTTATTATTCCCAAGTAGTGTAAGAGCAAGTTAGACATGTTCTTCTTTAATGGCCCTAAGAAATTTAAAAACATGAGAAAAAATAGAATTATAAAAGAAATAATAAGCTAAAGATAGAAATAAATACATAGCAATGAGCTGGAACAGTTCATGAAAAAAAGAGGAAAATATAAAGCCATTGCTGAAATGAAACCACATTAGCATCAATCAAGAATCAGAATAGATAGTGCAGGAAAAAAGGGGACTGGTACGGTGAGGTAAAGCATAATACAAAAGAAAAACTATACACAAATAAAAGCCATTAACAAAAGCAACCAATATGGAAGAAAGAGAGCAGAGCGCTAACATATGGTTTGTTGTTATTTCTGCAATTCTCAACTGGAAAAATCTTACAAGAAGAAAATCTCAGGCTGCTTTCAAAATTATCTTCTGAAATTTTCCGTTTCAGGAGGTACATTAGTTTCCTGGAGCTACTATAACAAAGTACCACAGATAGAGTGGCTTAGACAGTAAACATTTCTTTTTTGACAATTCTGGAAGCCAGAAGTTCTAGATCAAGGTGCTGGCAGATTGGTTCCTTCTAGGGCCTATGAGGGAGTCTCTTTCCGAGCTTCTGGTGTTTTTTTGGAAATATTGGGCATTCTTTAATGTATTACTCAGGGTTCTCCAGAGAAACAGGACCAATAGGATGTGTGTGTGTGTGTGTGAGAGAGAGAGAGAGAGAGAGAGAGATTACAAGGTATTGGCTGACACCATTAAGGAAGCTGAGTAGTTCCCAGATGCACAGTCAGCAAGTTGGAGACTCAGTCCAGGAGCCAGCAGACTCAAGACTCAAGAGGAGCCAATGCTTCAGTTTGAATCTAAAGGCCAGAAAAGACTAATGTGCCAGGTCAGCAGTCAGTCAGAAGTTCACTCTTAATAGAGGAAGGTCAGCCTTTTTGCTCTGATCAAGCCTTCAGCTGATTGGATGAAGCCCACCCGCCTTAGGGAGGGCAATCTGCATTACTCAGTCTACCAATTCAAATGTTAATCTCATCCAAAAACATCTTCACAGTTAAACTCAGAATAATGTTCACTCAAATATCTGGGCACCCCCAGCCCAGTCCAGTTGACAAAGAATTAACCATCACGCTTAGTTGTTACTGTGTCACCCAAATCTGCCTTCATTTTCACATGGCATTCTCCCTGTGTGCATATCTGTGTCTAAATTTCCCCTTTTTATAAGGGCATGAGTCATGTTGGATTGGGGCCCACCCTGCTCCCATATGACATCATCTTAACTAACTACATCTGCATCAGCCCTGTTTCCAAATAAAGTCACATTCAGAGGTACTGTTTGGGGGGGACGATTTCTATATGCAAGCAGGGCTATAATTTGCACAACTCCAGAGGGCACTGATCCGGGAATGCCCTAAGTCAGTTGGAGACCCAGGAGTTGTTCCTTCAATGCCTAGTTTGTGGAGGAATTTTATCACGAAGGGAAATTAGATTTTATCAAAAGTTTTTTCTGTATCTATTAAGGTGATCATATGGTTTTTGTTTTTAATTCTGTTTATGTGGTGAATTACATTTATTGATTTGCTGATGTTGAACTAATCTTGCATCCCAAGAATGAAACCTACTTTATCATGGTGAATTAACTTTTTTGATGTGCTGATAGATATTGTTTGTTACGATTTTGTTGAGGATTTCTGCATTTATGTTCATCAGGGTTATTGGCTTGTAGTTTTCTTTTTTCATGTCTTTGCTGGGTTTTGGTATCAGGGAGATGCTGACTTTGTAGGCTGAGTTGGGGAAGTTTCTCTTCCTCAGTTTTTTTGGAATAATTTCAGTAGCGTTGGTACCAGCTGTTCTTTGTACATCAGGTAGAATTTGACTGTGAGTCCATCTGGTCCAGAGCTTTTTTTGCTTGTTAATTTTTTATTACTGATTCCATTTTTGAACTCAATATTGGTCTGTTCAGGGTTTCCATTTTTTGTCCTGACTCAGTCTTGGAAAGTTGTGCGTTTCCAGGAATTTATTCATTTCCTCTAGATTTTCTAGTTTGTGTGAATAGAGGTGTTCATAAAAGCCTCTGAGGATCTTCTGCGTGTCTGTGGAATCATTTCTAACGCTGCCTTTGTTGCTTCTGATTGTGCTGATTTGGATCATCTCTCTCTTTTTCCTTGTTAATGTAGATAGCAGTCTATGAATCTTGTTTATCCTTTTTTAAAAAAATCAATTTTTAGTTTACTTGATTCTGTATATGTATTTTAGGGTCTCAATTTTATTCAGTTCTGCTCTGCTTTTAGATGTCTTTTCTTCTTTTAGCTTTGTGGTTAGTTCTTGTTTTTCTAGTTCTGCTAAGTGTGTTAGATTGCTAATTTGAGATCTTTCTAACTTTTTGAGGTAGCCATTTAACATTATAAACTTTTAACACTGCTTTTGCTGCATCCTACAGATTTTAGTATGTTGTGTTGTAGACAATCTAAATGACACCGTAAAATCAACTTAGTAGCTGATCACACTTGAAATGTGTGAGGCAACTATGTATAGAGAAAATGATTTTTAACTATCTGTATGACATTCATACTCTTAAACATATTACTAATTCAAAATCCATCATGTGAATACAGCCAGCTGTTAGGAAAAGTCATAACTAACTCTGAGAAGCAAACTTCCTTCCAGACCAAGACATAATCATACATCATTTTTAAAGGCTAGGATTATCTTGCATGTATATCCAAGTAGGAGGTTCTATTTCAATTCTTTAATATATATCAGTCAAAACTATTATTGCTAAATATTACTTCATTTCCCAAATAATCTCCTTGCTATAAATACATGAAAGCGGAATTGCTGAGTCAAAGACATATATGCCTCCAGTGCATTTGAAACTTGTACATACTTTCTATAGCCTTATAATTTATTTGTTAGTGTAGCTCTCTCTCATTACATTAGTGTAATGTAGCATGTCGCGGGCACCAGTTGCAGAGC
The DNA here is from genome assembly GCF_049354715.1 of Callithrix jacchus. Lineage (NCBI taxonomy): Eukaryota > Metazoa > Chordata > Mammalia > Primates > Cebidae > Callithrix > Callithrix jacchus. The sequence continues at coordinate 130,817,469 of NC_133524.1, read as the reverse complement.
TTATAGCTTGCACTGAACGCCAAGAATGAAATATTCAGACAATTCCAGCTGTGTCTCTGGAACAAGCACAGTATATTTTAAGGACTTAATAAATGTCTGCTAAATGAATTGCTTAACTTACACTAAGACACATTAGGAAATCAAGATATACTTTAAGGGATTAAAACACTTCTATAGAACTGAATTATTAGAAAATCAAAATTGAAAAGATAATCACCAATACACATTTGATGATCATCAATTACACATCTTGGCTCATTTAATATCTTCTCTCTAATAGGTGGTTTTAATTGGATAGTGAAAATCATGATTTTAAAAGTAAAATGTTCGTTTGTTTGTTTTAGATGGAGTCTCATTCTGTTACCCAGGCTGGAGTGCAGAGCGCGATCTCGGCTCACTGCAACCTCCGACTCCTGGGTTCAAACAATTCTCCTGCCTCAGCCTCCTGAGTAGCTGGCATTACAGGCATGTGCCACCATGCCCAGCTAATTTTTTTGTATTTTTAGTAGAGATGGGTGTAGTGGGGCACCTGGCAACACATTCAAGCTTATGTACAAGGAAAAATACTTGTATTTGAGGAAAAATACTTGTGTATTATTTGTGTTATCTGTGCATGAGAATGAAACTCCTTGACCCTGAAAACAAGACAGGGAGTGGAGTGTGCGGTGTCATAAAGAATGCTGGAAACAGCCTCCTGAGAATGCGGATTGAGTGTGTACACGGTACAGTTGCCTCAACAAGCCACCCAAGTAGCCATCTGGTGGAAATTTGTAGTTACTACAAGTCCTTCCAGTGAATAATTGGCGGACAAATGCTGGGGCAGACTCTCTCAGAAGAGCTACCCCGTGGCACCGCTCAGCTGGAATTGTCTGAGTACTTCATTCTTGGCGTTCACTGCAAGCTATAAGCTCTGTAACTGGTGCCCCCGACGTGACAGCCTTGAATTTCCACGTAAAGGAGGAGAGCTCATCAATTTTCGAGGGAATCCCGGTAAGAGACAGTCCCGACTCCCATCAGGAGGACAGCAGGCAAACGTAAAATATCAGGGGTTAGGTTATCATGGGTCAAGAAATGACCAAAGAGCAGAAAGCATTTTTTAAAACAGTGCAGCAGCTTCTTAAGGCCGTCCAGCGCACTCTAGAGCCTGGAGCTCTACACAAGCTTATACTCTTAATTCGGGAGGAATGCCATTGGTTTCCTTAGGATCAAGGAACCTTAGATTTAGAGTTATTGGAGCAAGTAGGTCGCTGCCTGAAAAGAGAATTGAGCAAGGTCATTTTACTCTTTTGACCACCTGGGCTCTGCGTTGTATCCTCTTTATCTGCTAGGTTGCGGTGAGTCAGACCGCCCATCTTCTCCACCTGAAAGGAATTCAGGAGATTTAAAGGAGAAGGAAAAACAGAAACCAGAACAACATGGAGAGACTCTTCACATAGATACTTCGCCATTCAGACTAGACAATACCAAGGCCAAGTTGTGGTACTGCCCTTCAAGTAAGACTGTTCCATTACCCACAATTCATCTTTCCCCCGTCTCACCTTAACTATGGAGATGAAGCCGGTCCAGCAAGCATGGGTGTGAAGGAAAACATTTGCCAAGTCGGGGAAATAGATTAAAAGCCAACCACACGTCCTCCACTTTGCTACCAAAGGCTTTCCAACTTACACAGGTCCTAAATGAGAAAGGAACATGATTACATTTTACACATAGTTTAGAATTTTTACAATTAAGAGACCAAACGTTTTCATTACTGAAATTATCTTACTTTTATAATTAATAGTGACTAAGTAACTTTTTATTATCTAAGAGTAATCAAAATAATAATAATGGGACCAAGCCATGATTTTATCCAAGGAATGAAGACAATTTGGGCTCACAGAAAGGGTGTGAACAAACTTTTGGTGGATATGCAGGTGGGGAGAATAAAGTACTGTACTCACACCTTATGTCATTTATTCTACTCACATGCAAAGGTTTCAAATAGTGACCAAAATGTATTTTAACTTTTAAGGGATGTCTATTATAAATGGAATGATACATATGCTGTCTCATTTATGTGTTTTGTGCTATGATAATTATCTTCAGGATGAGGAAATAGCATAGTAATTTAAATTAAAAAAAATTGGTTTGATACAATTCATACAGGGTTTATCTTTGTGAGTGATTTTCATATTGTTCTACCATCCGACTGGCTTCCTCAGGATAGGAAATAGAGGTATAAACAGAATATACTTAGTTTTAGATTTTTTCCTATCTACCATTCATTATAACATCCTTATTCATTCCGTAATTACCACAAAGTATGTACAAGGCATCGTGGAGGGTATAGGCATGTATATACCAGTTTATAGAATGAAAAATAATGCCCAACCTAATTGTAAAATAGGTTGAGCTCTTCCGGTTTGCCTAGAGTTTGAGTAAACACTCTGTATTTGCACTCTCATAACTATGTCTGTGTTTGTGTGAGGTTGAAGCTGCACAGAACCATTGCTTCCAAATAAAAACAGTATCATAAGGTGCCTCTTTGTGTCATTTGAATCCCTAACAAAGATAATGTATATTTTTTAAAGCTTATTTCCACATGGTTGAGAAATCATCAACCTTGTCCAAAATAAAAGCTGAAAGGAAAACATCAAAGAAGTCACTTGTACAGGGAAATCTCTAAGTATACCAAGTATTGTATGTAGACTGAAAGATTAATGTGACCGCGATATATGAGGACCATTTTTACATTACGTAGATGCTGTTGTGATTAATGGAATAAAATCATTTAAAAGCAAAGGAAAAAAGAAGTCATCTGTGACATTTGGAGATATATACACAATTATCTTTCAATTGAAGACAATGTCCCCAAGCTAAATATAATATCTTAGAAAAAGTAAAGAGTTTGTGGTCAAAATTTGGTTTTGTCAGAGCAGTATATGAAAAGAAACTAAGACTTGCAGCTTTCATGAAACATGTCAATATATAATTGCCTTGTTCAGACACTTGATACGAAGCATATGATATAAGCTGCGTTCTCTTGGCATATGCATTTGTAGGCTGTCTTTGTGTGACTGCTAAAGGAGCACACGCAACCTACACTGAGCTCTTCTGACTGGACCCTGTGAAGTTTACAGGCACTCTCTTGCTAGGATTTGTAAGATTTTGTCCATTGCTTTACACTGTTTCATTCATTGGTATGATTTCTGAAATGGGCATAATAATCTACATGTCAATTAAATTTTCATACACTATGAACTTATTGAAACTTTTGAGTTTTTATTTGATGTTAAGATACAAGCCACTGTACACTTTCACGCATGCATTTACTTTCCTAACACTCTAGTCACTGTATTCCCTTTGTGTGGAGTACATTTTGCCTTTATTTCAAGACCGTAAAATTTCTACCTGTATTTCAAGATCCTCTCTTACATGATATTTTACTTAATAAGCATCTTTGGAATTAATAGTTCCCTTTTCCATCTCTCCATAAAGACATAGTGGAAGAGAGCAGAGTGGAAGGGTTTCAGGAGATGGATGGGGTAGAAGATAGACCTAGAAAAGAGGATATATAGAGCCATTTGAGAATAATCATCTAGAATCTGATAAGGTTCCGAGATTATTGGGCTTTTTTGTGATGACTAATGCGAACAGACGTAAAAAGCACAGAGAGAGTACTCCCCAAGTGTCTCAAAACAGATGGTGATGGTGAGGCAAAGAGTGCTGGTGGGGAAGACAAAGGTAGGAGCATTTTCCAGGAACATACTCTTCACTTGTCTTGGGGAAGTGGGGCCTTACCTGGGGAGAGTCAGTCGCAGGGTTCCTGCATTATGCTCTGAGCAAATGAAGCTCCTGGAATTCCCATCAGATTCAAGGAAAGAGTTGATAAGATATTGAAAGAAGTATGCCTGGTAGACAAGAACCATGCTTTTTCATCTTTTTCAGTAGCATTAACTGAGTGCATAACAATATCACTTTGATAAGTTAATAAATGACAAAATGAATTACCAGACAGCCCCTGTCTTTTGTAAGGAACTCAACTAGATTAGCCTCTGCTTTTAATGAGCTTAGAAATATGCCTGGGAAGCACAATAAAGTAAATAAAAGAAAGTACAATAAAGGAGATATCACGAAGCTGTGATTAATTGCAAAATAAGAGGTAAAAATGACTGAAGCATTTATGTTCTGCCAAATGCATTCCTTACATCAGAGTTAATTGAGTTTTGTCTATATAGTGATAATAATACTTAGTTGTCCTCAAGTAGCAGCAAAGGACTACCCCAAAAAGTATCCCAAAATTCATTCTACTTATATACTTCAGATAAGATCATAATCTACACTGAGATGCATTTAACGTTGTACACTTCACAGCCCATTGTTCAATATATATTTTAGAATATATAGCTATTGAAGTAAATAACCCAACCAATGTGTGTAATGATAAATTGGTGATAATTCCATGATGCATTCATTTTGCCTGCAGCTAAAATAGGAGAATAAACTAAAATATTTACTTCATCCTCCTAAATAGTGTATTGAGTCTTCAACCTTTTGATTGAGTACCTTTGATGTCTTCATTTGCTTTTAATCATTAGTTTTGGACTACCAGACAGTCACAAAATTATCTAGAAGTCTGGTCCAATGAATAGGAAGGGATATTCTTGTCCCATTCCCAATACAGAGCATATCATAGTTTATAGTGTGGTGGGTTGTAAACAATTTAATTTACCTCAATCCAGGAAATTATTATTTTTTTAATAACTGGACATACAGTTATTCTGAGTGAAGAAAGAGATTTATTTCATTTCAGCTTCAGCTAACATTTAAGACATTGACATGTCTTAGGTATTGTGCTAGACACTTTCATACACATTGCCTCAGTGCAGGATTTGGAATATATTTTATTACAGACAACCTGATCTCTAGAATAGGGACATATACAGGAAAAGAAGTGCATAAATATCAGGAAAGGCTTTTGTTCTTTCGCAGACGAATAAACCAGCAAAGTAGTGAAACAACCCATGTTTTCAAAGAGATGAAGAGTTTGGATTGAAAGACACAAATATGTCTTCCATTAATCCCACTCTTCATGGCGTGAGGGGATGCTCATAGACTCTTACTCTCCTTAGAAAAGTAGAGTAAATATAAATATAAATTTAAAATAATAGAGCAAAAAATTAAAAGTAATCTATCTCTAACTCCCAGGTTTTGGGATATACATGGAATGCAGAAACAAATTAAATGATGGAACCAGGAAATAATCAGCCAAACTCTGAATCCATAAAGAGTCTACAAGAAAAAAATATTCATTATTAAATCAATAAAAAGAGAGCTAACTCTATGACTGCACATAAAGCAAAGAAAACAATGTTTAAATGTGTATCAGGAGGGGACTATTGAATAAGAGACGCTTAGATACAAAACGCAAATTAAATATATGGATGGTATTTGAATCGTCATTTGGAATTAGGTGAAATTAGGGGACTCAAATTAATTGACTTGGAAATTACTATTAATTGCAATATGGTGTATCCTTATCATTTAGTGATGCATTCTGTAATGTTCATGGGTAAAACAATATGATGTCTTGATTTATTTTTAAATACTTGTCAAAAATCAAAGGAGGGATAAATAAAACAAGGTAGCTAAAATGTTGACAGTTATTGAAGCTGATGGACAGATATAGGAAGCTCATTAAATTTCTCTTTTAAAATCATGAATGATTGAATATTTTATAATAAAAAGTAAGAATTAATCAGAAATAATTTGATTAATTAAACAGTAATTTGCAATCATACAGCCTCTCATTGTATTTTTGGCTGCCACTGTGGCTATAGGGCACTGAAGACTAAGATGGACAAACACACAAAAAAATTATTTTCAATTATAAGGTGACAAGACTAAGGCTGTTATTATGGAGTCTATGTGCTCACAGAGTATCCATAGATAAGTTTCTGAAGGATCTGAACTTCCTGTAAGTATAAATCAAATTGATTTAAAATTTTTTCTGAGGATATGGTTTATAAGTTTCATTCAATTTGCAGTCATTAATGACTCACAAAAGTTGAAGATACACTAGGTTAGAGGATTTCCAAAGCCTCCTCCAGCTCTAAAATTCTATCAACTTATATATCTAAGAACAAGAAATATAACTTTCCTAAAGTAATAACTCCTTGTACAATGGAAAAGATTCCAGATTTCATAAACAATTCCTGTTAATGTATTTATATTCTTACCTTATGATAATGCTTGAGTGCTATCAGATACATTTTAATGAAATCAACCAATAGCAAAATGACAAAGCATATCAGTGTAATTTCTCTCTCTCTTAAGTGCTCTTTAATGTCATCCTAGAACAGTGAGTAAAATCTCACTGTTAAAAGAATTATTTCAAAAATGCCATTAAGAAGTGGGAGGCATTATAGCAACATAAAAATCCCCCAGCTATAAAAAAGGGAGAAATATACCTTAAAGTGCCAGCATCTTATTGGATATAAAGAAACATGTTAGAAAAGATTACAGCTTGTGGATGAGGACTCAAGATGGTGCTGTGAGAACAACCCAGGATTGGAGCTCTTCTCGTTGAAACCGCAAACGGTGAGTCAGAGCGGCATTTCCAGACTGATTTTTGTTGCCCACAGAACGGGGAAACTCCCAAGTATAAAAAAGACAGGGGACGCCAGGCAGTAGGTCTGCCTGGTGAAGCCGGCAGCCGGGGCGGCGGCGGCCAGCCCTACCCAGCAATCCCCACAGGGCACGCTTGTCCGGGTGCCCTGTTGAACCGGCAACCTGAGACTTGAGAGGGCTGGACTTGAGACTGAACGAGACTTGGACAGTAGGCCAGCCCAGGGGATTGCAGGGATTGGGATACCCAGTGGGACGAACAAAACCGCGATTTCAAACTATCTCAAGCAGACGGTCCGAGACGCTCTGTGGGGGAGGGGCGTCCACCACTACCGAGGCAACCCGCCCCAACTGAGATACACGCCCACTGCTGACGTAGCCAGCCGTTGCCAAGGCAACCCGCCCCAACTGAGATACACGCCCACTGCTGACGCAGCCAGCCGTTGCCGAGGCAACCCGCCCCAACTGAGATACACGCCCACTGCTGACGCAGCCAGCCGTTGCCGAGGCAACCCGCCCCAACTGAGATACACGCCCATTGCTGACGCAGCCAGCCATTGCCGAGGCAACCCGTCCCTACTGAGATACACGCCCACTGCAGACGCAGCCTGCCGTTGCTGAGGCAACACGCTACAACGAAGGGACTCTGCCACAGGGCATGGCGGAGACCACAGCAGAGCCGGCAGGAACAGCGCGAATCACAAAACAGCAGGGCGGAGCCTTGGCAGCCAAACAGTGGCTAGTCTGCCTTCTAGCTGGGCAGGACACCTGATCGGACATCCAAAAATAAAGCCCAAACCCCTCAACACAAAGCATTTGAGAAAAAAAAAAAAAGGGTTTTTTAATGAGCTCTGTTGCAGCAGAATAAAACATAGCAGCCTAACAGCCCTGAATGAACAACAGAGTGCACAGCTCAGCAATTAAACCCCTATAAAGTACAAACTGTCTCCTCAAGCAGCTCCCTGACCCCTCTATATCCAAAAGACTGACATTAGGCAGGCATCATCCTGGGACAAAGAGAAAAGATTACAGCTTGTTTAAGCCAGAAATTAGAATCATGTACATGGTAGCTTGTCAATGTGGTTGTTTTTGCCATCACATTGTGCTGTTATCCTACTTTTTATTACAAAAAAAAAAAGGTGAAATCATTTTGCAGAAAATCTGAAATATGTTTTGTAGTGGGTTATAATAAAGCCTGGAGCAGCACAATTGGTAGTAGCAGCCTGGTTTAAATTCAATGAGAAAATTATGACCTAACTGCCCATCGTTTGGTGTTATTATTGTTAATAACTGTGCTTGATAACCTGCAAAAACTCATAGTCATCGTTTTCCTGTTCTTGCTCTAGTCAAACCTGGTGATGACCCAGGGCAGAGAAGTCTCTCTCTCTCTTTCTGTGTGTGTGTGTGTGTGTGTGTGCGCGCGCGCGCGCACGCGCACGCTCGTGTGGTGTATATCTGTGTGTGTGTGTAATCTTTGATGTTAAAAGCATGTATTAGCTTGCTGCAATGAATCACCCGAAACTCAGTGGCCTATAATAACAAGCGTTTATTTCCACATTCACAGTTCTTCACCTCTCTTGTTAACTAATATTTGCCAGTTATTGGCTGGGAAGCCCTGTTTTCGATGTAAATTGGCTGGGTCTGGCTCCTTGCTGCAAGCTGGATGTAGATACGTTCTATGTGCACTTATTCTGGGCCTAGGATGAAGGGGCATGTGCTTCTCATAGTCAGCATATTCAAGACATTTACTCACATAACATACTTTCACATCCCATCGGCTGAATTAAGACCTTGGGTCAACTACAAAGTCTTTCAGTTCTTTAAAGTGCACCAAGTTCTTTTCTGCCTCAGGATCTTTGCACATACCATCCCTCCTACTCTTCTCATAATCCTTTGCTAAATAAATGTCTATTTTTCCTTCCAATTTTTCTTTCCATTCTTAAATGTTGCTTCCTCAAAGTAGTCTTCTCTGACACCCAATCTAATGTAGACCCTAACTTCGCTATTACCCCTGTTCAGAGCAGCCTGCTCTTCTTTCACAGCCCATCATAATTTTTACTTTCACGGTTATTTATATGATTTCATCCATATTTCTCATTTGACCAAAAGTGTCATTGATGTGTAAGCCATAGCCTCTTTCTTTAATCTTTGCATTGGAAATGGATGCCCAGCCTGGTATTCAAAAAAATTATTGAATGAATGAATGAAAATAATTTTAAAACCCTGTAGGGAGAATTTCCTAGATCTCTGTCCTTTACCAAGTCATTTGACTTCTCTGTGTCTCTGTGTTTACTAACTCTATACTTCCTAATCCTGACCATGTTTTTGAGAATTAAATGACATGATAGATGTAGAGTTCCTGTGCTATAATTCATGACTATTTTGCTGTTTTTCACTCTTCCTGACAGTAGAGTTCCATTTCGATCTTCATACTGAACAGTCAGCATTTTAGAGCTCACCTTATACTATCTGGTTAATGTAGTGCAAATATATTAATACAGCACAATAATATTATGAGTGAAACTTGGAATTAATGGTCCTATATGACACTGTTTATGGAAAAGTGAATTTAAATTTTAAGAACTGACTGAGAAAGAGTCTTTTGTAGACAGTATATAAGGAAAGGCTTCTATTCATGATGAATTCCCTTTACTATTTTGAGGGAAGTTTATGCCTCTCCAGCTTACACAGACCTCCCAAGTTTATTATATGCATGCACAGGGTTTCATTAAAGTTCCTAACTTGGAGAAAAAAAGAGAATCAATCCCTCCACTGAAACTAATATTAAGCTGGCTAAAACAGTATATACCAACTTTTTCGGAACTCTGGAACAGAATCTAAAGATTACTGCAACCAGGGGAGTGCTTAATAGATTGCTAAACTTCAGTAAGAAAGCACTGTTGTGTTTCTTTTCCTCATCTCAGCAGCAACTATGGAGACAGCAGCCTGCATTCCTGATGTGGCTTGCTGGTGCCAGGGGAGCCATATAAACCTTGTTCTCTAAAACACTGTGGCTATATTCGTTGACCTGACAAGTGATTCCCTGGGAGACCTGCACAGAGGCTTGACTTTGCTTCATCCTGTATTAGTCCGTTTTCATACCACTATAAAGAACTGCCTGAGACTGGGTAATTTATAAAAGGAAGAGGTTTAATTGACTCACAGTTCCACAGGTATAGAGGAGGCCTCAGGAAACTTACAATCATGGCAGACGGGGAAGCAAGGCACCTTCTTCACAAGGTAGCAGAAAGGAGAAGTGCCAAGTAAAGGAGGGAAACCCTGTATAACACCATCAGCTCTCATGAGAACTCACACACTATCACAATAACAGCATGATGGAAACCGCCACATGATTCAATTACCTCCACCTGGTCTCTCCCTTGACACATGGAGATGATGGGGATTATAGGGATTACAATTCAAGATGAGATTTAGGTGGGAACATAAAGCCTAACCATATTACATCCCTCTTGGATCTCTCAGGGATCTCTCACAGCAGCTTCCCAGGTGGCATCTGTTCAAAGCATTTAAACACTTATCTCTAGGCACATAAGATAAATGCATCTCTAAGCATTTATCTCTCTTTGATGCACTGCATGTTTTATTTATGTACCTGTTTACAGACAGATCTCCCTCTCTTGGGATGTCAACAACCTAAGGGCATAGATTTTGGATCCTTTTGTTCACCGCTTCATTCCCAACAGCAAAAATAGTGTCTGACAACCACTTGATTATATAACTACTTGCAGCTACCCATGGCAATCAGGCCAAGCAGCAGGAACACCAAAAAGCCTGGGAAGGAGGAAAGTGAGGAAGAAAATACATGGAGAGATAAGATCCATATGAAATAAGAAGCTCTATCAAACTTGAAAAATTACCCAGAATTCAAGCAAATCATTCTGCCTCTTTTCTTACAACCTTTGTCACAGCCACCACTGTCTACAACCTACTTCTACCTCTGAACCCCACAATCTACTCTCAGAGAACTTTTCAATAGAAGTCAAATTATTTTATTCCTCTGACCTACACCTCCATATGGTTTCCTATCTCTGAGTAAAAGCCAAAGTCCTTACAATGGCATAAAAGGCCCTACGCATAGTCTGCTCTTTTTTTCTTCTCATTGCCTCTTACACCTTCTTCTTTTCTATTCTTTTTTGCTTATTTCTGTACATTGATTTTATATCCAGAAACTTGACATTACTCATCTATCAGTTCCAGGAGCCTTTTGGTAAAGTCTTTAGGGTTTTCTAGGTATAGAATCATATTGTCAGTGAAGACATATAGTTGGACTTCTTTTCCTATTTCGATGCCTTTTATTTCTTTCTCTTGCCTGATTGCTCTGGTTAGGATTTCCAACATTTTTTAAAACTTTTACTTTAGGTTCAGGGTTACATGTGCAGGTTTGTTATATAGGTAAACTCGTGTCATGGGAGATTGTTGTACAGATTATTTCATCACTCAGGTACTAAACCTAGTACCCAATAGCTATTTTTTTCTGATCCTCTCCTTCCTCCCACCCTCCATACTCAAGTGTGTGTTGTTCTGCTCTTCGTGTCCATATCTTCTCATTATTTAGCTCTCACTTGTAAGTGAGAATATGTGTTGTTTTGTTTTCTGATCCTGATTTAGTTTGCTAAAGACAATGGCCCCCAGTTCTATCCATGTTCCTGCAAAGGACATGATCTCATTCCTTTTTATGTGTGTACAGTATTCCATAGTGTATATGTACCATGCTTTCTTCATCCAGTCTACCACTGATGTGTAGGTTGATTCCATGTTGCTATCAAGCATGATTTTTATATTCACTGGAAAACCAGAAAATTCATGTGACACACTTTATTGCAATATTAGCTTCATTGTGGCAATCCCTGGAGGTATGCCTATCTATACACCCCTAACAGTCCTAACTACCCATAAAAACCAATTAGAAAATGTAATAGTACAAGATCTCCATTTTTTTGTAGCAGCAAAGCTATAACATTCTCCAAAGTTATCTCAACTGAAAATACTTAGATATAAAATGCAGAAACTTACAGAAGTGATTAAAACATGAAGGTGTAATCAATTGAGAGACTTTATATAACTACATTATTGAACATGAAAAGATGCCAGTTCATTCCAAAATACATGTGTCAGTTGAATATAATTCTGGTTTAAAAACAAATCAAGGGGACAAAGCAGTAATCTAGGAAAAAAATAATCTAAAATTCATATAGAAAAATCAATGGGTGAACCTAAAAAAAATTAGAAGAGTAATACCAGAAAAAGTTTTCAATTTTTCCTTAAATTATAAAACAGAGAGCTAAAATAACTAAAACTGTTGTTCTGGTGCCAAGATCATTATACGAAGCTTTGGCAAAGTATGAAATAATTATTTTAAAAGATATGGGTAGTTATCCCATCAACTGTAAAGTAAGAATTAACGTGGTAATAAGAGGTCTATTAAGTTAAAATATTTCCTAACAAAAAATAGGGCCTAAATAGTAAACTTCCTTACATGAAGAGGAAGAATAAGTACTCATATAAAAGGAGAGGTTCACTCTGGACACCTTTCCCTTCTTTAGCATTGAATGTTTAATTCAAGAAATGGAAGCTATTTTTTGTAATAACTTTAGGTATTATAATATTTTTCTCTGAAAATAAATTAAAGGCTGAATTGTTCTGACATATGTGAGAGGGAGGCCAGAGGCCAAGTGGCTCCACCAGCTTGTATAATAAAAAAAAATGAATTCAGACATAAGTTTATTTCCTTTAAATAAATCAATATTTAAATAATACTAAATTCTAGTACTATCTTACTTTAATTTGGAAATGCTATATTAAGCCTGTTGTGTAATAAAGAATTTGTTCTGCCTGGCACGGTGGCGCATGCTACTTGGGAGGCTGAGGCTTAAGTATCACTTGAGTCCAGGAGTTCTGGGCCACAGTGTGCTATGTTGATCAGGTGTCTGCACTAAGTTCGGCATCAATATGGTGACCTCCCGGGAATGGGGGACCACCAGGTTGCCTAAGGAGGGGTGAATCGGCCCAGATCAGAAACAGCAGGTCAAGACTCCGGTGCTGATCAGTAGTGGGATCATGCCTGTGAATAGCCACTGCACTCCAGCCTGGACAACATAGTGAGACCCCGTCTCTAAAAAAATATTTAAATAAAATAAAATAAAATTTGACTGTTCTTTGTCACTGATTTCTGGGAAAATCTAAATCCTTGGAATTTCCCAAACAATAAGAATATTTTTGTTACTCATGAGCCCCATAAACTATCACATCTGATAGTTTATGCCAATTAGGTGACTCATGTTAAGCACTTAGATAGCTTCAGGATGAGAGCTGATAATTTCAGGAACACTAACCAAATGATTAGAGGATTTGGGCTTTGAGCCATGTGATATCAGCCCAATCTTCTGAGATCCAGGGAGAGAAGGAAGGCTGAAGATTGTGTTCAATCATGGGGTCAATGATTAAATCAATTATTCATAAATAACAAAGCCACAACAAAAACTCTGGACACTGAAGTTCAGTGGAACTTTCTGGTTAATAAACACATCAATGTGTCAGAATGGCAATGCACCCTGATTCCACAGGTAAAAGATACAATAACTCTGCATTTGGGCTCCTCCTAGACTTTATCCTCTGTATCTCTTCATTTGGCTGTTCCAGATTTGCATCTTTGTAATAAAACTATAATCATAACTAAGTATATCAGTCTTTTGAGTTCCATGAGTCATTATTGCAAATTAGCAACCATGAGGAGGTTTGAGGGAAATGCCCAGAGTTATGGATAATTGATCAAAAGTGAGAGTGTCCTGGGGACTCCACATGTGGCATGTGTCTAAAGTGGAGGCAGTCTTATTGGGGACCATGTCTTTTAACTTGTGAAGTCTAACACTAACTCTGAGTGGTTAGCATCACAACTGAATTGTCCTCCCATATACAAGTTGGTGTTTGTGATGGTTAATTTTAGGTATCAATTTAACTGGATTAAGGGATACCCATATAGCTAATAAACCATTATTTCTGGGTATGCATGTGACAATGTTTCCAGAAGAGATTGGCATTTGCATCAGCGGACTAAAAAACGAAGATCCACTCTCAACCAATGTGGGCAGGCACCATCTGTTCACTCGAGGGTCCCGATAGAACAAAAGGGAAGAGGAAAGACAAATTCACCCTCTTCTAGAGCTAGGACACCCATCTTCTCCTGCCCTTGGACATCAGAACTCTGGGTTATCTGGCCTTAAGACTCCTAGATTTGCCTGGGCAGTCCCCCAGGTTCTCAGGCATTCAGATTTGAACTAAGCTATGCTACCAGCTTTCCTGGTTCTCCAGCTTACAGATGGCTTCTTAGCTTCCATAATCATGTAAGCCAATTTCCCTAATAAATCCTTTATCATCTATCTATCTATCTATCTATCTATCTATCTATCTATTTCTGCCTTCTTTCTAGCTTTATATCTCTCTATACTATTAGCTCTGTTTCTCTGCAGAACTCTGACTAATATGGTGTTGAAATAAAACCTAATTTCTATTCCTATCACCAATGTGAAACTTCTCTAAAGGACTTTCCCAAAATGTAAATTCTTCAAGATTCCCAGAGGAAGAAATAAAAGCACTAAAAATGAGTTCAGATTTTAAAATTTCAAGTGACAAGAGGGACAAATCATCAAAAGCACAGAAAACTAAATAAATCACAAGAAGTCAGAAAGTTCAATAAATGATGATTAGCAACCTAAGAAGCTAGGATATTGGAGCAACCTGTTTAGTTTGTAATGAGCAATGTGACTTGGTTGACTGACTTCTCTAAAAATGAATCCTGATTTCAGTGCCCTGTTGCTCAAACAAATGCAGTGACTTTATACTTTTCTGTACTGAAAGTGAACTAAGAGAATCCCAGGATTCATGCACTTAGTTCAATATTGATTTATTTGACTTCTAGTGACATGGATGACTGAGCTAATGCTGACTGGCCTACTTCCTGCATTTTAGAAACTCCTACAAATGGCCAAAAATATTTTTAAAATTAACGCATAGCTACTCTCAAAAGAAAGAGAAAAAATAGAGAAATCAGAGCCAATTGCAAGTAAACTGAAGATATTAGATCCAGTTATAATCAAAGAAGAAAGAGGGCCAGATACTAAAGTCTCACCCAAGGAAAAGAGCAAGATTTTAGATTAGGTGAGGGAAGCATGGAGTTAGAATTCAGTGTCTGCACAATACCTGGACACTGAAAGTACAACCCCGATTGCAGAAAAAAAACCCTCTGACCACTGACTTGGGAATCAGCAGAGGAGCTGCCTTGGATGGGGAAACTCCAGACCTGCCTGAGAGTAGGGTCTGAATGTATACTATGTGTGTCAAGACTCAAGATTCAAAAGTTAGAGTGAAAACTTGTCTAAAAACCCTTAGGGCCTCAGTGGAGGCAAGTGTAAAACTTCTCTGGAGTACACTACCAAAATGTGGATCGTGCAAAAATCCCAGAGGAAAGAAGCAAAAAAAAAACACTGAAAATGCGTTCAGAGTTTAAAAATTTCAAGTGATATCCTCTTTAAATAACCATAAAGAAGTCATAAATTGAAATAGTAATTGGCAACCCAAGAATCTGGGATATTAGAACAACCTGAAAGAAACTATAAAATAATAGATCACAAAAATTGATAACCAAATAGAATTTCTAGAAATGAACAAGAATAGTCACTAAAATTAGATCCTGTGTAAATGTTTAAGTAACCCCAGCATTGTCCAAATATACCTAGGAAATTTCAAGATAGCATTCAAGAGCTCAACAAGCATTTTGGATACAATGTTTACCAAATAATCTAAAAATGCTGCCATCGACAGGTAAGTGCTTATTATGAGCTAACAACATGATACTCTCTGAGATGGACTTACTCTGTCACCAAATTTTTATATTACTGTTTCAGTTGAATAATAGCTCACTAACATTTTCTTTTATTGAGACAGGGACTCACTCTGTTCCCCTGGCTGGAGTACAGTGGCGCGATCTCGACTCACTGCAACCTCCACCTCCCAGGCTCAGACGATCCTCCCACCTCATCCTCCTGAGTAGCTGGGACAACAGGCATGGGCTACCATGCCTGGCTAATTTGTTGTATTTTTGTTAGAGACAGGTTTCACCACATTGGCCAGGCTGGTCTGAACTCCTGAACTCAAGTGATCTGCCCACTCCGACCTCCCAAAGTGCTGGGATTACATGTGTGAGCCATGGCTCCTGGCCATACTAACATTTTCATAGAGAAAACAAAAGTATTATAAATGGATTTATTATTCATCTTAATAAATTTCTATTTTATAATTATAAAATTCTTGAAAACCTCGTTTCTTCTCTTACCTGCATCTCCCTTGGCCAGAATAATTGGCCAATACATAGGAATTCTAATTTCAAAGGGTAATATTAGTCTTTAAGGTTGTTATGACTCCCTATTCTGTGAACTGGGGCCACCCAAATCTCTGCAGTTGAGTCTTATTTTCTCTGCTGCCTTTACCCTTTGGTGGTGTAGATTAGAGAGCAATGACTCCAAGTTAGCATTTTTCAATTAGCACAATTTTAGGTATCTAATTTGAATATTTTAAAAGAAAGAAGAAAAATTAAAGAAACTTTAGTTAAAATAGACGAAGAGTATAATATCATTAGAGGTTACTACTGATCTTTTATCCTGTTCTAAACCACAGGAAAACCAGAGGACCCAAATTTACTGAAGCATTTACTTTATAACTTAGTAGACATTTTAAGAACAAAGTACCCAAAGATCACAAGTTACATGAGAAGCTACAAAAAGTACATTTGTAGGTAATTCTCTAATGTGTGACTTTTAAAAATCTGGTCCAACATAATTTCAAAAATCTGTTATTCCAATTTTTATTAAGTATGTGAGAAAAGTGAAATAGCAGCTGTTAATATGTTCTCTATATTAGGATAAGACTTTTGCAAGCAGTTAAACGATGAGAGATGCTTTAAAAAGGAAAAAAGAGTTAAGTGAATTACAATAATGGTTTGATTCTTTCCATCCAAATCATGGAATCAAAGTGAAAAAGAAAAAAATCAACAACTTATCAAGTCCCAAAGTCATCTGATGTTCATAGCTAGACTGACACCCACAGCCAAGGCATTATGTTTTTCTGTTGGACATAAAGGATCTCATAGGATATAACCTCAGAGAAAATTATTCTGAGACCAGGCCAAAAAAAGGAACAAAATAAAATCACTTCAGAATTTTGTCTAAGGGCAGGCAAAAACAAGGCCACTGTGCCACCCACAAAATAATCATAGAATTGCCCCTACTTTGTGACAGCATCTAGTCTAGAACTATACTTTGCTTCCATAGACCCTCCTCAAATCACCCAACTACATCTCAAATCCTATAACAATAGATTTTTTTCTGATATCCTCTTACTGAGACATGCCATGGTTCCAACACACTATGTGTTCTCCCTCACTGAAACTAGTAACAGGCTGGGCGCGGAAGCTCACGCCTATAATCCCAGCACTTTGGGAGGCCGAGGCAGGCGGATCACAAGGTCAGGAGATCGAGACCATCCTGGCCAACATGGGGAAACCCCATCTCTACTAAAATACAAAAAAATTAGCCGGGTGTGGTGGCATGCACCTGTAGTCCCAGCTACTGGGGAGGTGGGGCAGGGGAATTGTTTGAACCTGGGCTGCGGAGGTTGCAGTGAGCTGAGATTGCAACACTGTACTCCATCCTGGCGACAGAGCAAGACTTCATCTCAAAAAAGAAAAGTAAAAGAAAAACTAGTAAAAAACCTAATTTGATCTTTAGCTAAAGAGCATTCACAAAAGTTATGAAAGTTCTTTCTGGCAGAGGTGAAATATCTGACATTAGCATGAATGCTATCGTAAATTCAGTTGAAAAGTTCTACATCAGAGATAAAATTGGTTTTTGTGGCGCTTATACAAATATAAATTTGGAACAAAGCACCATGGTAAATATAAGGTTCTTGGAAATTAAGAAACTCACAGAGCAGAAATATGTACCTGGAATATATTGTGGTACAAACATAATTCCTGTCTTCCACAGCTTCAATCAATCCCTTTGGCATAACAAACATGTTCAAGTCTTTCCCACTTTGAGAAGGATTCTCCCAGCAAGGCTACCATCAGTGGTATTTTCCTGTTGGCATGGTTATAGGGACCAAAAAATTGCATTTGGAGCTTAGCAATCACAAAAGCCTTTTCTTTCAAAATTGGCAATTTCTAACTAAACAGGTCATAAATTCCTAACTGCCACCCAACAATCACTTTGAGGGACTTCCAGGGTTAACAACTAAGTTCAAGTTTTGGCTTTCATATCCAAGAAAAGTAAAATAGAAAGCTGCCCGGTGTGGCTGAGTTAACTTCCATTTTTGTACCCAAGCTAAATGGCCGCTGATTTGGCTGAAGCAGGTACATAATTCTTACTTCTCTTCACCATTCACAATCCAGCCTAGTTTGGGGAGTTGCAAGGCCATGGAGTCCAGCGCAAGGAACACCTCCCCAGGTAGTCTTCCCCAATACTCTCCATTGCATTCAGTCACGCCCTCTCCTCTGCTCAGTAATGCTGTTCTTATCACATCATTATAATGTATCTGTTACTCGTCTGCCTCTCCCAATTAGACTATGAGTTCCCTACAGGCAACATTCATTACGTCTTATTTATCTTAGTCTCCCCAGCATCTAGCACTCTACCTTGAAGTGAATTAAACTGAAATAGCATAGACAGATTAATATTGTTTTAGACATAAAACAACACGATGTAATATCTGCTAATTGCAAATAACATTCAACAATGAATACACACACACACACACACACACACACACACACACACGTACACAGAAAGGTACAAAGCTATCTCCAAACCTTATTTTAAAGCATTTGAATATTTATAAAAAATAGTATCCTGCATACTGGTAATATTTTTTAGTTAGATTAAAAATTCATACCTATATGAATACAAAATTACACAAATGTTAGTAACTGCATTCAATAAATGAAAATGCAACAAACAATAGCATGAATTTTTTTAAAAACATTATATAAATACTTCACATTATTTTCAACTCCGAAGATTGACCTCACACATTAAGGGGCTCTGCTCCTTGGAGTCAAGTGTACTGGAAAAGTAGTTCTACTATAAAAATCATCTTATCAAATAAGCACGTTCCAAATTTGATCCTGAATATTGTGCCCTTAACCATCTCCAAATTTAATCAATAAAATTAAGAAAATAGGTAAAAATTCATTTAAAAATTCTCAAAATGTAAATTGTATCTTTACAAACAACATCTAGACAGAAGTAAGCTGTGTGATTAATGCAGTCACCCCCTTCCATTACAGAGGTGATACAACCAATTGAAACCCTTGTGTAAGAGTCAGATGGTTCATCATCTTGGCAATCATCACAGAGAGCATCCACCTGTAAGGTAAAGAAACAATTACTTCAAACATAACAAATGTTTAAAAATCAGAAACATATGCTTAAATAATTGTTGTTCAAGAAATGGTTTAAACAACTATAATAAGCATTAGTGAATATATTTCAGCTGACAAACATAGACATGGGCTGATGATATCATAATGCCTGAGCTTCATTTTTTATGCAAAAGCAGCTTAGAAAAATTGAGCAGGAAGTACAGAGAGTTCCCACACACCCCCTCTCCTCCACCTTCAGTTTTCCCTATGATTAACATCTTGCATTGATGTGATACATCGATTACAATTGATAAATTAATATCTATACATTATAGTGTGCAGCTTACACTGGGGTTCACTATGTGTTGTACAGTCATATATATTTTTAGCAACTTTTCCACATATGCTTCAACCAAAACTATGCATTTAAATAATTTTTCCCATTTTGACCTCAGATGTACAGTATTGGATGAATCATAATTCTTTTGCTATGACATGAACATCAGTGGTCCATGCATGACTTTTTAAATTAATTAGTTATTCAGTTAGTGATTTTTGTTTTTTTATTTCAGCTTTTATCTTAGGTTCAGGGGATACATATGCAGGTTTGTTAGATGGGTATAATGCATGGTGCTGAGGTTTGGGATGCAAATGATCCCATCACGCAGCTAGTGCACACAGAACTAATGGGTAGTTTTTCAACCTTTGCCTTCCTCCCTCTCTCCCCTTTCTAATAGTCCACAGTGCCTATTGTTCTATCTTTATGTCCATGTGTATTCACTTTTCAGCTCCTGCTTGTGAGAACATGCGGTATTTGGTTCTTGTATTAAATCACTTAAGTTAATGGCCTCCAGCTGCATCAGTGTTGCTATAAAGAACATGATTTTCATTCTTTTTTGTGTATGCATAGTATTCCATGGTGCATATGTACCACATTTTCTTTATCCAATCCATCATTGATGGGCACCTAGGTTGATTTCACGTCTTTGCCGCTTTCAAAAGTGCTGCAATGAACATACAAGTGCATGTGTCTTTTGAGTAGAATAATTTTTCCTTTGGATATATACCCAGTAATGGGATTGCCAGATCAAATGATAGTTCCATCTTAAGTTTTCATGAGATATCTCCAAACTGCTTTCCACAGTGGCTGAACTAATTTACACTCAACTGGCATTGTGTATAAGCATTCACTTTTCTCCACAACCTCACCAGCATCTGTTATTTTTGACTTTTTAATAATAGCCATCCTGACTGGTATGGAATGATATTTCATTGCGGTTTTGATTTTCATTTCTCTGTGATTAGTGACGTTAAACATTTTTTCATATTTTTGGCCACTCATATGTCTTCTTTTGAGAAGAGTCTGTTCTGGTCCTTTGCCCACTTTTAAATGAGATTATTTTCTCTTTGCTTGTTGAATTAAGTGCCATATGGGTTCTGGATATTAGATGTCTGTCTAGTTTGCAAACTAGATGCCTAGTTTGCAGATATTTTCTCCCATTTTGTAAGTTGTCTGTTTACTCTGTTCATCATTTCTTTTGTTGTGCAGAAGCTCTTTAGCTTAATTAGGTCCCACTTGTCTATTTTTTTTCTTTGTTGCAATTGCTTTTGATGACTTAGTTATATATTTCTTGCAAGGTTGGTGTCCAGAATAATAATTTCTAGGTTTTCTTCTAGGATTTTTATAGGTTGTGGTCTTACTTAAGTCTTTAATCCACCTTGATTTAATTTTTGTATATGGTAAAATATAGGGGTCCAGTTTCACTCTTATGCATATGGCTAGCCAGCTAGCTATCTCAGCACCATTTACTGAATAGGGAGTCCTTTTTCCACTGTGTGTTTTGTCCACTATGTTGAAGATCAGATGGTTGTAGAAGTGTGGCTTTATTTCTGAGTATTCTATACCATTCCACTGGTCTACGTGTCTGGTTTTGTAACAGTGCCTTGCTATTTTGGTTTCTGTAGCCTTGTAGTATAGCTTGAAGTCAGGTAGTGTGATGCCTCCAGCTTTGTTCTTTTGGCTTAGGATTGCTTTGCCTATTTGGGATCATTTTCGGTCCATACGAATTTTTAAGGTTTCTATTTCTATGAGGAATGACATTGGTAATTTGATAAGAGTAGCATTGATTCTGAATATTGCTATTGGCCATGTGGCCATTTTAATGATATTGGTTCTTCCAATCTATGAGCATGGAATGTTTTTCCATTTGTTTGTGTCATCTGTTGATATGGTTTGCATGTTTGCCCCCTCTAAATCTCACGTCGAAATGTGATTGCCAATGTTGGAGGGAGGGTCTGGTGTGAGGTGATTGGATCATGGGGGCAGATGCCTCGTGAATGGCTCAGCACCATTCCCTTGGTGATGAGTGATTTCTCATTCTGACTTCATGGAAGATCTGTTTGTTGAAAAATGTGTGGAACACCCCCTGCCCCACCATCTTGCTCCCTCTCTCACCATGTGACATATTGACTTCCTTTTGCCTTCAGCCATGATTGTAACCTTTCTGAGGCCCTCACCAGAAGCAGATGCTGGCATCATGCTTCCTGCACAGCCTGCAGAACCACGAGCCAAATTAAAACCTCTTTTCTTTGTAAATTACCCAGTCTCAGGTATTTTTTATAGCGACACAAAACAGCCTAATATGTCTATGTTTGTTTGTTTATTTATTTATTTATTTATTTATTTATTTATTGAGATGGGGTCTTGCTCTGTCACACAGGCTGGAGTGCAGTGGAGCAATCTCAGCTCACTGCAACCTCCACCTCCTGGGTTCAAGTGATTCTTCTTCCTCAGCCTCCTGAGTAGCTTGGCTTACAGGCACATACCACCATGTCCAGCTAATTTTTGTATTTTTAGTAGAGACGTGGTTTCACCATGTTAGCCAGGCTGCTCTCAAACTCCTGGCCTCAGGTGATCCATCCAACCTTGTCCTACAAAGTGCTGGGATTACAGACATGAGCCACTGTGCCTGGCCTATGATCTCTTTCAGCAGTGTTTTGTAGAGGTTTTTCAACTTCTTTGTTAGATGTATTCCTAGGTATTTTATTATTTCATTGCTATTATAAATGGAAATGCATTCTTCATTTGGCTCTCATCTCATAGAAATGCTATGGACTTTTGTACATTAATTTTGTATCCTGAAACTTTTTGAAGTCAGTTACCAGTTCTCGGAGCCTTTCCAGAGAGTACGTAAGGTTTTCTAGCTATAGAACCATATCATCAGTGAAGAGAGATATTTGACTTCTTCTTTTCCTACTCAAATATCTTTAATAATTTCTCTTGCCTGAGAGCTCTGGTGAGGACTTCCAGTACAATGTTGAAGAGGAGTGGTGAGAGTGGGTATCCTTGTCTTGTTCCAGTTCTGAAGGGAAATGCTTCCAGTTTTTGTCCATGTAGTATGATACTGGCTGTGGGTTTGTCATAGATGGCTCTTATTATTTTGAAGCATGTTCCTTCAATACCTAGTTTGTGGATTTTTTTTATCATGAAGGAGTGTTGGATTTTATCAAAACCTTTTTCTGTCTATTGAGATGATCATATGGTTTTTGTTTTTGATTACATTTATGTGGTGAATCACATTTATTGATTTACATATGTTGAATCAACCTTGCATCCCAGAATGAAGCATACATGATTGTAGTGAATTAACTTTTTGATGTGCTGTGGATCCAGTTTGCTAGCATTTTGTAGAGGATTTTTGCATCTAAGCTCATGAGGAATACTGGTCTGTAATTTCCTTTTTCCATAATTTGCCAGATTTTGGTATCAGAGTGATACTAACTTCACAGAATGGGTTGGGGAGGAGTTCCTCCTCAATTTTTTGAAATAGTTTCAGTAGAATTGGTATCATCTCTTCTTTGTATGTCTGGTAGAATTTGTCTGTGAATTCATCTGGTCTGGGGTTCCTTTTGGTTTATAGGTATTTTTATTACTGATTCAATTGTGGAGCTTGATATTCCTCTGTTCAGGGTGTCCATTTCTTCTGATTCAGTATTGGAAGGTTGTTCATTTCCAGGAATTTATCCATTTCCTCTATATTTTTTAGTTTGTGTGCATAGATGTTCATAATAATCTCTGAGGAACTTCTGTATTTCTGAGGGATCAGCTGTGATGTCACCTTCGTCATTTCTGATTGTACTTATTTGGGTCTTCTCTTTTTTCTTTGTTAATCTAGCTAGTGGTCTATTGATCTTGTTTATTATTTCAAAGAACCAACTTTTGGTTTCATTGATCCTTTGTATGAATTTTTGAGTCTCAATTTTGTTCAGTTCTGCTCTGATTTTAGTTATTTATTTTCTTCTATTAGCTTTGGGGTTAGTTTGTTTTTGTTTTTTCTAGTCTCTCTAGGTGTGATGTTAGACTGTTAATTTGAGAATTTTTTTTCTAACTTGTTTGTGTAGGTATTTAGCGCTATAAATTTTCCTGTTGACATTGTTTCGTATATTGCATCTCTGTTTTCATTTATTTCAAATAAGTTTTTTATTTGTGCCTTAATTTCGTTGTTTAGCCAAAAGCCATTCAGGAGCAAGTTGTTTAATTTCCATGTAATCCTGTGGTTCTGAGAGATCCTCTTGGTATTTATTTCTATTTTTATTCCACTATGGTAAGAAAGTATGGTTAGCACACTTCATTGAGATTCACTTTATGGCTGAGCATGTTCTCAGTTTTGGAGTATGCTCTGTCTGTAGATGAGGTTATATTTCTGTGTGTGGATGGAGTCTTCCATAGATGTTCTATTAGGTCCAACTGGTGAAGTGTTAAATTTAAGTCCAGAATTTCTTTGTTAGTTTTCTCCCTCAATGATCTGTCTAATGCTGTCAATGGGGTGTTGAAGTCCCCCACATAAATGTGTGGCTGTCAAGTCTCTTCATAGCTCTAAAAATACTTGTTTTATGAATCTGGGTGCTCCAACGTTGGGTGTGTATATATTGAAGATAGAAGATAATTAAATATTCTTGTTGAATTGAACCCTTTATCATTATGCAGTGGCCCTCTGTGTCCTTTTATACTGCTGTTGGTATAAAGTCTGTTTTATCTGATATAAGAATACTGACCTCTGCTCTTTTTTGGGTTTTGTTTGCATGATAAATCTTTCTCCAACCCTTTAAGCCTATGAGTGTCATATACGAGATGGGTCTCTTGAAGACAACAAATGGTTTGGTCTTATTCTTTTATCCAACTTGACATTCTGTGCCTTTTAAGTGGGGGTTGATTTCAACACAAATAAGCTTCTAAAGCAATCCAGGAAATGAAGTCTTGAGCAGTGCTTCTGCAAAGACTCCAGGTGTCTCTCTGTGTGAGTCTGAAGTCCCAGAGGTGTGAAAAAGGTTCTCCCACGCCCAGGATTACAAAGGTCCGTGGCAGATCCTTGCCTTGGATCTTGCTGAACTTCCTCGCAATCCATGCTTTGAATTCTTTATCTGTCATTTCCAAGTTTCCATTTTTGTTAGAGGCCATTGCTGGAGAGCTAGAGCAATACTTTGGAGGTGTCACGATATTCAAATTTTTTATGATGCCAGAATTCTTATGCTGATTCTTTCCCATCTGAAGAGGAATATGTTGGGTAGGATCTTTTGGCTTTGCTTCTATAGCCTTGTGCACTTCTGTCAGCAAGTTTTATATTGGGCTATTTGGTTCAACCTACAAACCAGTAGATAGCAGTTGCAGATAAGAGCCACCTGTGGCACAAGCAGGTGGGTATGTACCTGATTCTTCCTTACCGTGAGGTGAACCCTGTTGTCTCAAGTGAAGACCTGGACAGTGGAGTGCCCAGTGCGCAGAGGCTCCTGTTATACCTGGGTGGGGGACCACAGCTGGAGCCCCTGGCTCACCCATGAATACCTTGATGGTGCACTAATAAGGGTGGTTGGGAGGAGCTCCTGGTCAAGTGCACTAAGGTCTCTGAAGGGAAATGAGGGGGTTGCACCAGCTCCCTGTCCTAGACAGGTAGGAACTTGATCTGTTTCTCTATATCATGCCCCTGTTCCAGGGCTGGTGACTCCCAATTCAGACGCACACTGTAGCCTATCTCTGGACCACAGTGTGGTTGAATGTCACAGGAAATGCTTGTTTTGCAACTCTCTGTGGGTGTGGTTTCAGGGAATAACCTCATCACTCAACCTGATACAGATAGCTTTATGGCTCTCCTGCTCTCTGATGTGGCAGTACTGCTGCTTCTTTTAAAGAGAGGACTTCATCTTTGGGCCCATGTGAATGGATGTTGGTTATGGTGGTGTCAGTTGGCTTGGTCGGTACAACCTCATGCCCTAGGGAAAGCGGCCAGGTGCCAACAAAGTTGGAATGGGGTAGGTGGTTCCTCAGTTTCCAGGCCCCTAGATAGCCCACTGAAAAGCATCTATGAGTCCTGAAGGGGCTGGATCTGGGTAGGATGAACCCAGAGTTCAAGTGCTGTCTATGAGGGGGAGGGGTGGGCTGGTCCCCGGATCACTGGCCAAACTGTCAGGGTCTGCAGTCTGGATACTTCTCAAAGAAATTCAGAACCACAACTGCCCACAGTATTCGGTGGGGGCAGGTGGATGCTTAGGTGGTAGGAGTCCAAGGGAATATCACAGGCCTGTGGTGGATGGGTTTTCAGAAGGGCTCGTGGCCTCGGGTGAAATGTTTGGGTGGGGGCAGGGCGGCTGTGCTGTGGGCCTTTCACTGGGAAGGGCAAGATCCCTCAGCTGTGTTGATGGAGACTAGTGGTTGTGGAGCATGTGCCATGCTTGCACTTCCCTCCCACCCAAGTTTGCTGTTGGGGGCATGCAAAAGTGTCAAACCTTGTCTGTTACCTCCAGAAGTTCGGCCCCAGAGGAATGCAGACCCATGTTCAGGCTGGGCACAGGGCCACTGCACTGGGAGCTGGCAAACCCTACCTGGCAAGGAGCAGTGGGGGCAGAAAATCACATGATCTGCAGTCTGGTCACTTCCCAGAGGAGCACAGGTCTAAGACTGCTCAGTGTTCAGGTGGTGGTGGGGCCACTGCACTGGAAGCCCAAGGTGGCAAGCCCTGCCTGGTGAGGCACAATGCAGTCAGGGTCTGCAGTCTGGACACTTCTCAAAGAAATTCAGAACCACAACTGCCCACAGTATTCGGGCAGGGCTGCGGTTGCTGTGCTGGGAGCGCAAGTCAGCAAGCCTTGTCTAGTCCTCAGCAGCAGAGCAGTCTGGCCTTTACAGCACTGTGGCTGCAGCCTCTATCAGGGCTACGGTGCCAGGTTTCTCAGACCCAAAGTCTGTGGGGCTCCACATGGGCTTGAGCAGTGCCTCTGCAAAGATTCCAGGTGTCTCTCTGTGTCAGTCTGAAGGCCTGGGGCACCAAGAGGGTTCTCCCATGCCCAAGATTGCAAACGTCCATGGCAGAAGTTTGGATCCCACAGGGAGTCTCACTCACTCACCCTTTCCCTGCATTAGGGAGCTTCCCCAAGCTCCATGCCAGTCAGTCACATACTTTCTAAATGTGTCTTAAAGCGTTATTTGCATACCCACAAGATTTAATGCACTATTTCTGCCTTCCAGGAATTCACAATCAAAGGGGAATAAAAGATGTTTTTTAAAAAACTAATTCAAGGCAAATTGTAATGAACAATTTTTAAAGGCTCCAAAATTGGTTTCTGAAAATTCTCAGGAGGAAGAGAATTTCAGACTGAGAATAAAAGACAATTTCTTGGAGGAAGTGATTTTGAGCTGGGCTCTGAAAGAAGACAAAGATTTTACCTGATAAATAGGTTAGAGTTGGGGTTGGCAAATGGGGACTGACAGGGAGACACGGCAAGCTAGGAGAGAAAACACAAGTTAGGAGAACAGGGAGAAAAGCCATAAGACTCCAGATTAGGGCACATGGAGGACAGAAGCATGAGTTAAAGCTGAGAAAACAACTGGGTGGCGGAGGGCTCTAAAAAAGACAAGTCAAATGCAGGCTTTCATTTATCTACGATAAAGATGTATATAAAATTTATATGGATTGAAGGTGTAGTGGCTCTTATTTTATATTTTGGTTTTTTAATTGCACAAATAATACACGTTCATCATATAAAACATAAAAAAGACACAGAATAGCAAAAAGTAATATCACATAATTAACAAATCCACTATCATCAACATCCTGGTACTTACCCTGGTCCAGATGGTTTTACTATGCATAAATATCTATGTAACACTTTGGAGGAAATTTTAATATTTTATGCATTATTAATGTAACATCAAACAATCATGTATTTGAACAGATTGCTGAAATGTTATTTTAAAGGATAATATGTCATCCCACTGAATGTAAGTGACATAATTTATTGACTCAGTTCCACATGGTTGGACTTTTGACCTGCATTGTAACACATTGCCTACATGCCTGATTTATTTCAGTAGGATAAACTACTAGGAGTGAAATTTCTTGTTCAAAGACTTCTAATGGAAACTTGACCCATGGAGATGTAAATTTGCTTTCATGTTTCTTTTATGAATCGCCTAGTTTATGACCTAGTCCCATTTCTCAATTGTTATCTTTGGAACTGTAAATACTAATTACACTGAGGGTTATTCCCTCAGTGAATATTCAGAACCTTGGAATGAGGCACCAAGCTCCTGTCTATGTATCCACCACCACTTCTGCCAATGTCCAAGTGGATAATCCTTAGTCCCTCTGACCTCTTCCCTGACTCCACACTAGCTCAATCATATGGCAGACATAACCTTCCCCAACTTTCATGTCAAATTCCTCACTCTCCCTCCTCGGATTATTTTCCCTTTCAGACACCATCAATTATTGAACTTCACTCATTTTCAGCTGGCAAAACCTCAAAGGCCAACTGTCCAGACATTCTTCTCCTTTATCCCAGCAGTGGACTGCTGTAAAAATAAAACCAAATTCAGCTGCCTAGAGAATGAGGGGCATAAATATCACATGGACACTCAATACTGCCCTATCGCCTTTATTTTCTCAGAGAAGTAAGAGGCAAGGCTTGCCTATCTGTGTTTTCTAAATTTTCACTAATGGAAAGAAAATACTTGTGTATTATTAAAGAAATAAAGCTGGGCTTGGCATGGTGGTAATCTTACTCCAGTTCCCTAGTAAACACGCTTACCACAATCTAAAACTATCAAAACTGCAGCATTAAACTTTCATTTATTTATTTATTTTGAGGCAGAGCCTCACTCCGTCGCCAGGCTGGAGTGCAGTGGTGCAATCTCAGCTCACTGCAACCTCCGTCTCCTGGCTTCAAGTGATTATCCTGCCTGAGCCTCCTGAGTAGCTGGGACTACAGGCGCACACCACCACACCCAGCTAATTTGTGTATTTTTAGTAGAGATGGGGTTTCACCATTTTGGCCAGGATGGTCTTGATCTCTTGACCTCATGATCTGCTTGCCTTGGCCTCCCAAAGTACTGGGACCTCATGGGTTCAAGCAATTGTCCCACCTTAGCCTCCCAAGCGTGTGACACCAGCCCAGCTAATTTATTTTTTGTAGAGACTGG
The DNA here is from genome assembly GCF_049354715.1 of Callithrix jacchus. Lineage (NCBI taxonomy): Eukaryota > Metazoa > Chordata > Mammalia > Primates > Cebidae > Callithrix > Callithrix jacchus. The sequence goes on along the minus strand of NC_133524.1, from coordinate 130,788,961 downwards.
GTCTCACTATTTTGCCCAGGCTGGTCTTTAGCTCCTAGACCCAAACAATCCACCCACCTCCACCTCCCAAAGTACTGGGATTACAGATGTAAGCCACCATGCCAAGCCCAATTTTATTTATTTAATGACACAAATATTTTCTTTCCATTAGTGAAAATTTAGAAAACACAGATAGGCAAGCTTAGCCTCTTACTTCTCTGAGAAAATAAAGGCCATGGGACAGGAGTTCATCTGTGAACTTGCTGGCACCTGTCCTGGCTTTCTCTGCCTTCCTTCCTGTAACAATGGGAGAATATCCAAACTCTTCACAGGGCTGACCCTTCACTGAACACATGTTACCATTCCCTCTCATGTTCATGAGAACTTTGATCCTGCAATACTGCTTCTCTTCCTCCTGTATCAACGTTTTTTCTTTTTCTAATGAATCAGCCTACAAGCATACTCTAGACTCTCCTATCCTTAAAAAAAAATACACCAGGTGTGGTGGCTCATGGCTGTAGTCCTAGTACTTTAGGAAGCCAAGGCCACTGGATGACTTGAGTCCAGGAGTTCGAGATCAGCCTGGGCAACATAGCAAGCCCTCATCTCTACTAAAACAACAACAAAAACTCAGCTGGGTGTGGTCCTGTGTGCCTGTAGTCCCAGCTACTCAGGGGGCTGAAGTGGGCAGATCACCCAAGCCTGGGAGGTTGAGGCTGCAGTGACCCAAGCTATGACCATGCCATTGCACTCCAGCCTGGAAAACAGAATGAGACCCTGTCTCAAAAAAAGGGAAGATAAACAAACCTCATTGATCTGATCTCCCCCTCAGTCTCATTTCTTTGCTCCTTCTCCCAGCAAAAGCTATTGAAAAGAATTGTTCGAGACCAGCCTGGCCAACATGGTGAAACCCCATCTCTACTAAAAATACAAAAATTAGCTGGGTATGGTAATGCATGCCTGTAATCCCAGTGGCTCGGGAGGCTGAGGCATGAGAATCACTTGAACCTGGGAGGCAGAGGTTGCAGTGAGCTGATACTGCACCATTGCACTCCAGCCTGGGTGACAGAGCAAGACTCTCTATTTTTTAGATGTCAAGATCCTCTTTTAAGATCCTGTGATTGGCCGGGTGTGGGGGCTCATGCCTGTAATCCAAACTCTTTGGGAGGCTGAGGTGGGTGGATCCCCTGAGGTCAGGAGTTCGAGACCAGCCTGGCCAACATGGTGAAACCCCATCTCTACTAAAAATACAAAAATTAGCCAGGCGTGGTGGCAGGTACCTGTAATCCCAGCTACTCAGGAGGCGCAGGCAGAAGAATTGCTTGAACCCGGGAGGCAGAGGTTGCAGCGAGCTGAGATTGCACCATTACACTCCAGCCTTGGCAACAAGAGCAAAACTCCATCTCAAAAAAACAAAAAAAGATCCTGTGATCATGCTATATTGTCACATATGTCAAAAATGTAACTATCTTTGTTGAAGTTACAATGATAACCTATTGAAGAACGAATGTGCACATGGATGTTTCTATAAATTAATACAATACTAATGAAAGGGAACAGAGCAGTACATGATGCAGCTGAGCCAAATTCCACATCTTTCATGATCTGAGGTCAATAAATACTGGCTAATAAATACTTGACTTATTGCTAAGTCAAGAAAAGGTATACGAATATTATACACATTATCCAGGTGCCCATGAGAATACAGTTTCTATTTCTAAAAGTAAAAAACCACAAAAAAGCACCATGTGTGAAGAATAAAAGTTGTCCAGGAGGGCATGAAGAACAATTTTTACTTTTCATTTTATGTCCTTCTAGAGTTTGAATTATTTAAGTATAATTTAATATTTAAGTAAATATTTAAGTAATAATTTAAGTAAAATGTGTATATAAAATTGTTCACATTTAGAGAAAGTTTATATTAGGCGTTCAGTTGACAGCTGCCATTTAAAAATGTTAATAATAAAGTATATCTCAACTATTTAAGAAAGGCCAAAGAAGAGTTCACTAAGTTTGTCATCTACCAAATTATATAACAAAAATTAATATTGTACTATATAGGAAGATAAAATTAGTTTGAAAATATATTTATAAATATATTGATAATGATTTAAAGTTATACTAAAATTAAAAGTTTATCTTAAAAAGCTAAATAATTTAAGTAAAAATGTATATTAATGATGGAACAAAAATATTAAAAATCTGGGAAATAAACTTAGCAAGAAATATACAGAACCTACTGAAGTATAGAACAATTTAGAAGTATGTAAGAGGAGAAACATGCTTTTTGAGGCAAAAGACAATTATCATTATGTCAGTTCTCTCTAAATTCAATCTATAAACTCAAGATCGTCCCAATTAAAAAACACCAATAGATTTGATTGTTACTGTTGTTTTTCTGGGAATGCGGAAACTAAACATAATAGTCTTTTAAATTGATACTGAAAATCAACATGCAAGAATGGCTGGGAAAATTCCAACAACATACACAAAAGTTTTATAGTCTGAAATCAGACTACAAAACATTGAAATATGTTATAATTCTTCCATAAGTAAAACCATTTGATCTTACTTTTAGGACAAGATAGCACCATCAAATGAACATAATAGGGTATCCCCACAGTCTCAAATATCTGCTGGAATGTAGTGTATGATACAAGTGGCATTCCAACTCAATAAGGGAAAAGGGGATTATTACATTAAAAGTATGGGGAAAACAGGGTAGCCACTAGCAAAACAAGATCAGTATCCTTCTCTCAATTGCTACACCCAAATCAATTCCAGGCAGACTGAATTTTTTTTTTTTTTTTGAGGCAGAGTCTCACTCTGTTGCCAGGTGCCAGGCTGGAGTGCAGTGGCATGATCTTGGCTCACTGCAACCTCCGCCTCCCAGGTTCGAAAATTCTCCTGCCTCAGCCTCCCCAGTAGCTGGGACTACAGGCACACATCACCACGCCCAGCTAATTTTTGTATTTCTTTTTTCAGTAGAGACAGGGTTTCACCATGTTGGCCAGGATGGTCTTGATCTCTTGACCTTGTGATCCGCCCGCCTCGGCTTCCCAAAGTGCTGGGATTACAGGCATGAACCACCATGCCCAGCCTGAATATTTTGATGTAAATAAATAAATAATGTTTGAAGGAAAACCCAAGTGAAATTTGTGTGAATTATGAAGTGTAATAGGACTTTGCAAGAATTTTTATTGAACCCAAAATCCATATGAATAAGATTAATTCATTTATAGTATATAAAAATTAAACTCTATAAAGCAAAGTCAAAAAACAGTCTTGGAAGAAATATCTGCAAAACATTCATACCATAAATTTTCTAACAGAGCTCTAATTTCCCTAACATACAAATATCTTTACTATCACTGATAAATAAATATTTCTAATAAAAGAAAAGTTGTTCTACTCTCACCAACACTCAAAGCAATGCAAATAAAGTTATGAGATTGCTTTTTACTTCTCAGACTGCCAAAGATTTCAAAGATTAACAATATTCCCATCCTTGCCAATGCTGGCAGGCAGTCTTGCAGCCTACTCCTGATGGTGTCAATAAGTACAATAAAGCCGAAGCATCATTTTAGTGTATTCATTAAAATGGTTAATATCTGGGCTGAGATGAAGGTTGTACAGCTCTGTCAATTTACTAAAAATGTCACTGAGCTATATTATTAAAATTTGAGGATCTTGTGTACGGGTAAATTATACTTCAATAAAGCTATTTTTTCATGACTAAAATGTGTGTCTTTTCACCTAGCAATTGCACTTCAGCAAAGGCAGAAGGCAGTTACTTGTATTAAAAAAGGAAGCTGCAGGACAGTATAGACTCTAATAGTTATCATTGTTAATAACATTTTTAAATGCTGAAAAAATAGATATGGAATTTATACTTTTCTCTCAACAGAAGCCACTACAAAGATAAAAACAAATGTCCCATACAATCCAGTAAGTTAGACTTCAAATTCCACTCTACATCCGCTATACCATGTCATCTCAGAGAGGCTGAATAGCACCCACACCCAAGGAACAAAGACATCCCCAAACTCATACAATTCTTACTTTGATTGCTTTCAATCTATGAGATGTTTTATCTTCTTCCACAACTGCAGTAACTTTTTGACCAACTTTCAGAAGTACATTTCCAGTCACAGCATCACTACTGACATAAATCAAATCATCAATCAAGCTACCGAACCTTGTCACAACTCCCTGCAGTTTTTAAACAGCTGCCACCTAAGAGATGGATAAACAAAAGGTTTCATTAATTAATCTAAAAAGCAAATATACACTACAAATAACCCCTGCCAGAGAAAGCTTTAATGACAATTAACTAAATCTGAAAATAAAATGGCTAGTCTCAAGATACAGATGACAATAACAGTAGGATGTAGTGGTGTAATGTGTAGGATTCTGGAGGCAGAATGCCAAGCTAGAAATGCCAGTTCCACCATTTATCTGTATAGCACAGGGGCTCCATGACTGAGGCAGCTGAATGCTGAAGTGACGAGCACTGATTCTGGAGCTAGAATGCTTGACTTTGAATCACAGCTCCTCTCTCCTTATCATCTGTATAACCATGAGCACATTTGTTAACCTCTCTGACCTTGTTATCATCTGAAAAACCAAGACATTAATAATGTCTGTCTAATAAAGTTTTTATAAATATTAACTGAAACATACATGTAAACTGCTTAGAACTGTGAATGCTTCAACAGGTTAGAGTGTAAATTATATTGTTACATCTATATCTAGAGAGTCTTTCAGCATCCACTATTGTTATACAATTTCATCATTACCAACAATAGCAGCAGCAGGAAGAGCATCTGGAGATTCTCACCAGGCAAAGCACATAAAGAGATGTGGGGATTTAAGTCTAGCACAAATGTGCATCCAAATTGCTCAGGTTTTGTTTTTGTTTTCTGGATAAACACAGCTAGTAAGCCATAGTTCAGGCTCTGAATGCAGAGAGTCAGCCTGTGGATCTCGCACTATGAACAACAGCACCATAGGTGCCTCCCCAAAGACTTGGGTAAATTGGCAGGATGGCTGGGAGAGATCTTATCATTTATGATTATGGAATCAGAAGCCAAGACAATCCTGAGAAGTTGGGAAAAATGAATCAAAATTTATTAGCTGAAATAAATAACAAGAAAGTGAAAGGGACAAAGGTGACAACTACCACTCAGGCACAAGAAAAATACATCGAGCATTGGTAAAAGTAAACCTAATTAGTGGACACTGCAGTGAGAGAATTCAGCTAAAAGAAACAGCCTTCTCTGGAAAACTGTTAAGATTCAGCCAACCACCTCTACAGAGGTTCGAACTGTGCCAGCAGAAAAGCTACAAGGAGATTCCAACTCCAGGAAGGCCGGGTTTCTATTGAGAAAATACTGCTGACCAAAGATGACACCCTCCTGAGGACAGTGTGAATTTACTCTTGTGGCAGGAGTTGACTTCAGAGCCAGGGAACATATCTGATAAGAAATGGCTGCTGGACTTGACTGCCAAGGTGTAACTCCTGTGGGGCTAGAGACCAGCTGTCTACTTTCTCTTTTCTGTTTGTGTCCCTGACTCAGCTGCAGAATGGACACCACAATACTAGGACCTCTGTCATTGAATTTTTTGTATCAATGATAGGCATGCCCTTTCTTAGCCCAGTGCTTGGCACATATAAGCACTAGACATAAATTACAATAAACATAATTCAGAGCAGGGATGTGTTCCACCCCAGCAAAGCTTCTCATGTGTTATGGGCGCTTACCACCAAACGCAAATGCCTTCACATGCCTTAGTGTCCACTCCGTGCCAGACTCTGGAGCAGGCTTTTAGGATACAAAAGTGAATGCATTAAACGTGGCTTCTGCCCTCCCACAGGCAACACATATATGACTCCTCACTTGGCTTCAAACACATGCCCGTTTGGGAAACAAAATCAAATTTACCCTCAAATCAGGAAGATCCACTGCTACGGGAAATATAAAAAGAGAATCTGTTGCACATTCACATGGCATCCATACAAGAGAAATTCCAAAGGCGTCTGGGGAAATGCAAGAGTAAGGCAGCCTCTCAGGGGTCCTCCCTACTTACACCATAACCACACTGGTCAGCAGAGTTGGGGGGCCAGTCGACACAAGTCCAGCACATGCAGACTCAAAGATTCCCGGAGCCACAAGGTGGCGCCGCTCTGAGCATGCCGAGCCCTTCTGAGCCCCTGAGGCCTCAGACAATGGGTTGGGATGGAGGGTGCACCCCTACGGGCAGGCCTCCGGTGGAGGAGGGGATAAGTTAGGTACCTTCCAAGAGCTTCAGTTGCTGTACCCTCTCTGCAGCCGAAACAGCCTTCCTCCTGAAGAAGGCAAGAGCCTTGGAAATGAACTGGAGCATTGTCTTGTCGACAGGGCAGCCTGGACACTAAGTGACACTAGGTGTGAGGCCTACCCCCGTCTAGGTCTCTGCCTTCCAGCCACACTCCAAACACAGCAGCTGCTCAGGTGCTGTGCCTCCTCCTCCAGGCAGCCCAAGAGACTCTCACTCCAGCCTCAGAGACTCTCACTCCAGCCACCAGGGGGCTTCTGCCAGAAGAGTTCTAATGTGCTCTGTGCAGATGTGCAGATCATCCAGTCAATGGGGGCATAGTGCTCTTGTGAAAGCCAATAAGATGCAACAGGCTACTGGGTGGGACTTCATGGCTCCTCTCACTATAGGCAATGCACAAAATGCAATAGCAAGCAGAAAGTAGCTTTGCATCAGACCCTTTTGTGCACTTCATTGGGTAAAAGGTCTCATCTGCAGAGTTCTGCAAGAAAGGCCTTGTGTCTGGCTTGGAAGATGGAGCAGCAACCCGCCCCTAGACTGGAGGCAAGCTCCTAGGATCTGGCTCCCCAGATATCCAGCCCCCACTCCCCACTACCTCCAGGTCCTTTTCTCTGGGGGCCTCACCACTAGTCCCCAACAGCCCCAGCTCCTTTTATGTACTCCACCCTACAAAGAATTCAGTGGTCGACCCTAAGCAAGGGCCTTCTGTTCAGTGTTAAATAATACCATAGATATTGTGGAAAGACCAAATTTTCATTTCCACTTTGGCATCAAAACACAGGCCGGGCCCAGCTCTGCTTAGGAGCTGGGGCTGACTGTAGCTATACAGAAAAGCACTCATTGTGCTCAAGAGTGACACTTTTTGAGTCATGCAGCCAGGTGTGGTGGCTCATGCCTATAATTCCAGCACTTTGGGAGGCTGAAGTGGGAGGATCACTTGAGGCCAGGAGTGAGGGCAATATGGAAAGACTCCATTTCTACAAAAAAAAAAAAAAAAATTAAAATTTTTATTTTTAAATTTATTTAAAATTTTATTTTTTAATAATTTAGCTAATTATCTAGGTGTGGTGGTGAATACTTGTAATCTTAGCTACTCCAGAGCTTGAGGCGAGAGGATTGCCTGAGTCCAGGAGTTCAAGGTTACAGTGAACTATGATTGCACCAAAAATTGAGTCATTGAATTGACTTGGAGATGAAGATGGCTAACTGAGCAGGGTCAGGTGGTAGAGCACCATTCAGGGAGTTTGGATTCCATCAGTACTATTTTCTTTGGAGGTTTTAACCTTCCTTATGAAGATTCAAATGACTTTAGTGTGCCCCCAAGGCTGTGGAACACTTTTAGAGGAAGGTCAACCACTTCCCAAAGCCCACCAATAAGGTAATGTAGTGGGTATTATTCTTCCAATGCAACCTTGGTTATTCAGGGGCTCTCCATGGTCTTAGGATCTAAGACAGAGCCCTGAATCAGCCTACCTGCCCCTTTTTCTCACCATCATCCATCCTGCATTTTAGGCAGCTGCTTACTTCCTGGGTTCTCCTTCCACACCTGGAACTCCCCCTCCAAGTGCCCTATCTTGCCCTCACACTCACCCTTTGGCAAAGTGTAGACTCTCCCTTCAGAAATTCCTGGCCAGTCAAGCACTCTGGACCCTAGGAGATGTCCTGTGGTGAAAGACAGTGGAAGCATTTACCCATCTGTGATCCTCCTTTTCAAAGAACAGGCCCTACAGCCTCACTCTCCAATGCCCCCAACACTCCCTTGTCATGGATGTCTTCTCAACCTGGAGATTCCAGCTTCTTAGTTCTCCTAGGCTGTTGGCTGTCAGAGTCTCATCTCCAGTACCACTCTTCTGGACCACCCTCACCACCCACTACACCTTGGCCTTAACAGATATATCACTTATCAGCCTACTCTCTGAGGACCCTCTATGCCTCATCAGCCATCAGATCTCTTAAAAACCTTCCCACTACTGCTCAGGTACAATAACACAAGCTACTTTTGCCTGTTTATTTTGTCGCATGTATTTTAGTGTCATATCTAAGAAACGGTTGCCTAATCCAAAGTCACAAAGAGTTACTACTATGTTTTCTTCTAAGAGTTTTGTAATTTTAGCTCTTTCGTCAATTTTGACTTAATATTATATATGTAGCTGTGGAAGGAAAATAAAGAAAAATAAAAATAAAGTTTTAAATAAGTATAACCTAGGTAGTAGTTAACATTAAATAAAGGTCATTTAAAGTTGTACAAAAGGATACGGAATTTGAATAGTCTCTCCTGGCTAACAAGTTGCAGCTGTGAGCTTATCTCACATTCCAGGCTAAGTTACAAACTGTATTTAGAGCTAAAGCAGACCCAGCACAGCCTTTGCCTCCCTTCTTACCCAGTTGCAAGTTGTTAGGTCAAGATAACTACGTAGAAGAATGTATATTTCCCAAAGTTAAAACTTGTCACAGGTCAATAATTTACTGTCTTTGTCTAAAACCTGCATCCTGCCTTGTTTTCCTGGCTCTTGTTGCATATAAGCTAAGCTGCCTTCTTTGTTGGGGTTGGCAGCCATTAAGGTGTGAGCCTGTTGCCAGCCCAGGTGCCCAAATAACAGTTCTCTTCAGTCTCCATTGGTATCTTTGTCTTCTTTGGCTGAAGTTTTGCTACAACATTCTGGGGAGCCAGCCAGGAGAGAGAGACAACAGGCTTACTGTCTTCTTTGCTTGTGGGGCTTAGGCCTCGAGGTTGAGGTGAGGCCCAGTCCCTAGGGGCACCAAAGGTAGACCTTTCCTGAGACAAGGGCTTGGCTCTCTTACATCCTGAGGTCCTACCCCTACCGGTGCAACAGGAACCTGGAAACAGACCACAAGACAACTTCCTGCACAGCACACTCCAAGAATCACAGTAAGAAAAGAGGGCCCTACAGACAAAGAGAGGCTATCATAGAGGACAGATACAAGTCTTGCCTTTTTAGGTGGGTGAGGGATTGATCATCCCTCAAAAGGGTTGTCTATTAGCCTAAACCAGAAGGTGGCTGGGGGCGGTGAGGAAAGGACCTCACCAATTCAGGTGAGATTCAACCCTAAAGCCAGGGTAAAAGCAGCAGGGTAAAGCCTGTTGAGGCAGGCTCTCAAAGAGAAAGAGAAACCATAAAGCCACCAATGTGAGTGAATCTAAGCTGATAGAGTGGCAAGTGCAGTGAGGTAAAGCTTGCTGACAGGGTGGCAAGGGCTGTTTGCCACCCCAGTGTGTGGGTGTGTGTTAGCCCACCCGGGACATGAGAGAGGCTCATTTCTTCTGATGAGAAGTCCTGGGGCAGGGGAGGTGTATGAAAGTGCATGAAACAAATGGCTCCAGGAGGAGCTAACACAGGGGAGTGTAGTGTGGGGCTGCAGGTTCATTGGAGGGGACCATATACTCCAAGCAAAGTGTGGGACTGACCAGGACTATGGGCAAACGTCCTTTGGGACTACCACATACAGCTGAAGGAGGTGCCCCCACAATCTAGGGTATTGTGGGGGGAGTAACGAACTCTCCAATGCCAATTGGCATCTAAAACACTCCTTCAAGGGACACAGTCTAATCGGTCTGAAGCGAAGGTGTGTAATTGTGCGCTGTGAGGGTGGACAAGGGAGAAGTAAATCAAAATGGAAACAAAAAGTCGAAGCTTCCCCCTACTCCTTTGAAGTATATGCTAAACAATTTCAAAAAAGGCTTTTCGGGGGAATATGGTATAAAGTTGTCCCCTCAGAGGTTAAGGACGCTTTGTGAGCTTGAGTGGCCAGCCTTTGGAGTTGGCTGGCAGCCAGAGGGTACTCTTAATGGTAAAATTACTGACCAAGTTTTTGAAGTAATAACAGGGGTATCAGGCTAGTCCAGGCATCCAGATCAATTCCCGTACATTGCCTCTTGGTTGAGTATTATCCAGACATGGCCCAAGTGGCTTGGCCCATGCATGGTTGAATATTGTAAAACTCTGGTTGCCCATGGGGGCGCCAAAGGAAGTCAGAAAACCTGTAACACAAGGAATCCCAAGAGAAACAAAATTCCAAGGCAGCCCAGAGAACTCTGTTTTACAAGCTCCCCTGGAGAAGTCAGAGACATCTCCTCCCTATGCCCCCATATACCCTTCCCAAGAAAGCCTCAGACATGAAGAGGGGCAAATATCTTTTGAGGAAACAAGTTCAGAAAGTAGCAGGGTTCAAGCATCGCCTCGGAGGGAGGAAATCTCACTCCTGCCATCCAAGTTAAAAGGGGAAAGGCAAAATAAGGAAATAGGATGTCTTAAATCTGGCCACACCCATGTCCTGCAAATGCCACTCAGGGAGGCTCGGGCTCAAATTTATCTTGATGAACCAGGCCAGGTGAGAGGAGGGAAACGGTCTACTCCTACTTGCCCTTCTCTACCACTGATCTTTTAAATTGGAAACATCACAACCCTTCATATACAGAAAAGCCTCAGTCAGTAATTGCTACAAGAAGATCAATTTTTCTAATTCATAATCCTACATGGGCAGATTGTCAGCAGCTGCTTGTATCACTATTTAGTACAGAAGAGAGACACAGAGTAGTGCAAGCTGGTTAGAAATCAATGTGCCTGAGGGCACAAATGACCCGCAACACTATGCAGAAGCCCACTTTCCTGATACTGACCCAAATTGGGACCCTAATGACCCTGATCAATTTCAGCATTTACAAAGATATAGGAAAGCACTCCTGAATGGAAGTCATGAGGGAGAAAAGCAATGAATATAGGAAAAATTTGCGAAGTCCTACGGAAGACTGAGGAGAGTCCTAGCCAGTTTTATGAAAGATTCTGAGGCTTACAGGCTTTATACTCCTTTTTACGCTGAGGCTACTGAAAATCAAAGAATGGTAAGTACCACTTTTGTCACTCCCAGAGCAACATCAGGTGGAAGCTTCAGAAGTTAGAAGGGTTTGATGGCAAGAATGACATTGAACTAATATCAATAGCTACTCAAGTGTTGATAAACCAAGATCAGGAACAGGAAAAGAAGGGAAAGCAAAAACTAAAAGACAAAGCTGATGTAATGGCCACAGCACAAGCTAAAGTACTAGTTCCTTCCCTAGCTAGTAGGGAAAATAACTATGGAAGAGGGCAAGGACATGGCCACCGCTGGGGCTGAGAAAGAGACCAGAATGAAGCAAGAGGCCAATTCAAACTGGTAAAAAAACCAATGTTCAATTTGCAAGAAAGAAGAACATTGGAAAAAGAATTGCCCTAACAAGGACAAAATTAACACCCAGTACAGTGGGTAAAAGGGAACTCAGTCCAAACATGTGTCAATGACTAATAGGCAAATGCTTGATAGCCTGTGTCTTAGGAACTGATAGTCCTTGTGTTTTGTTTTTTTTTTTTTAATTTTTTATTGGATTATAGGTTTTGGGGTACATGAGCAGAGCATGCAAGACAGTTGCGTAGGTACACACATGGCAGTGTGCTTTGCTTTTCTTCTCCCCTTCACCCACATTTGGCATTTCTCCCCAGGCTATCCCTCCCCACCTCCCCCTCCCACTGGCCCTCCCCTTTTCCCCACAATAGACCCCAGTGTTTAGTACTCCCCTTTCTGTGTCCATGTGTTCTCATTTTTCATCACCCACCTATGAGTGAGAATATGCGGTATTTCATTTTCTGTTCTTGTGTCAGTGTGCTGAGGATGATGTTTTCCAGATTCATCCATGTCCCTACAAACGACACGAACTCATCATTTCTGATTGCTGCATAATATTCCATGGTGTATATGTGCCACATTTTTCCAATCCAGTCTATTATCAATGGGCATTTGGGTTGATTCCAGGTCTTTGCTATTGTAAACAGTGCTGCAATGAACATTCGTGTACATGTGTCCTTAGAGTAGAACGATTTATAGTCTTTTGGATATATACCCAGTAATGGGATTGCTGGGTCAAATGGAATTTCTATTTCTAAGGCCTTGAGGAATCGCCACACTGTCTTCCACAATGGTTGAACTAATTTACACTCCCACCAACAGTGTAAAAGTGTTCCTTTTTCTCCACATCCTCTCCAGCATCTGTTGTCTCCAGATTTTTTAATGATCGCCATTCTAACTGGCGTGAGATGGTATCTCAATGTGGTTTTGATTTGCATCTCTCTGATGACCAGTGACGATGAGCATTTTTTCATATGATTGTTGGCCTCATATATGTCTTCTTTCGTAAAGTATCTGTTCATATCCTTTGCCCACTTTTGAATGGGCTTGTTTGTTTTTTTCCTGTAAATCTGCTTGAGTTGTTTGTAAATTCTGGATATCAGCCCTTTGTCAGATGGGTAGACTGCGAAAATTTTTTCCCATTCTGTTGGTTGCCGATCCACTCTAGTGACTGTTTCTTTTGCCGTGCAGAAGCTGTGGAGTTTCATTAGGTCCCATTTGTCTATTTTGGCTTTTGTTGCCAATGCTCTTGGTGTTTTGTTCATGAAGTCCTTGCCTACTCCTATGTCCTGGATAGTTTTGCCTAGATTTCCTTCTAGGGTTTTTATGGTGCCAGGTCTTATGTTTAAGTCTTTAATCCATCTGGAGTTAATTTTAGTGTAAGGTGTCAGGAAGGGGTCCAGTTTCTGCTTTCTGCACATGGCTAGCCAGTTTTCCCAACACCATTTGTTAAACATGGAATCCTTGCCCCATTGCTTGTTTTTGTCAGGTTTATCAAAGATTGTATAGTTGTATGTATGTTGTGTTGCCTCCGGTGCCTCTGTTTTGTTCCATTGGTCTATATCTCTGTTTTGGTACCAGTACCATGCTGTTTTGATTACTGTAGCCTTGTAGTATAGTTTGAAATCCGGTAGTGTGATGCCCCCCGCTGTGTTCTTTTTGCTTAGAATTGACTTGGCTATGCGGGCTCTCTTTTGGTTCCATATGAAGTTCATGGTGGTTTTTTCCAGTTCTGTGAAGAAAATCAATGGTAGCTTGATGGGGATAGCATTGATTCTGTAAATCACTTTGGGCAGTATAGCCATTTTCACGATATTAATTCTTCCTAACCATGAACATGGAATGTTTCTCCATCTGTTTGTGTCCTCTCTGATTTCGTTGAGCAGTGGTTTGTAGTTCTCCTTGAAGAGGTCCCTTACGTTCCTTGTGAGTTGTATTCCAAAGTATTTTATTCTTTTTGTAGCAATTGCGAATGGCAGTTCACTCTTGATTTGGCTTTCTTTAAATCTGTTATTGGTGTAGACGAATGCTTGTGATTTTTGCACATTGATGTTATATCCTGAGACTTTGCTGAAGTTGCTTATCAGTTTCAGGAGTTTTTGGGCTGAGGCGATGGGGTCTTCTAGGTATACTATCATGTCGTCTGCAAATAGAGACAATTTGGCTTCCACCTTTCCTATTTGAATACCCTTTATTTCTTTTTCTTGCCTGATTGCTCTGGCTAGAACTTCCAGTACTATATTGAATAGGAGTGGTGAGAGAGGGCATCCTTGTCTAGTACCAGATTTCAAAGGGAATGCTTCCAGTTTTTGCCCATTCAGTATGATATTGGCTGTTGGTTTGTCATAAATAGCTTTTATTACTTTGAGATACGTTCCATCAATACCGAGTTTATTGAGGGTTTTTAGCATAAAGGGCTGTTGAATTTTGTCAAATGCCTTCTCTGCGTCAATTGAGATAATCATGTGGTTTTTGTTTTTGGTTCTGTTTATGTGGTGAATTACGTTGATAGACTTGCGTATGTTGAACCAGCCTTGCATCCCTGGGATGAATCCTACTTGATCATGATGAATAAGTTTTTTGATTTGCTGTTGCAATCGTCTTGCCAATATTTTATTGAAGATTTTTGCATCTATGTTCATCATGGATATTGGCCTGAAGTTTTCTTTTCTCGTTGGGTCTCTGCCGGGTTTTGGTATCAGGATGATGTTGGTCTCATAAAATGATTTGGGAAGGATTCCCTCTTTTTGGATTGTTTGAAATAGTTTTAGAAGGAATGGTACCAGCTCCTCCTTGTGTGTCTGGTAGAATTCGGCTGTGAACCCATCTGGACCTGGGCTTTTTTTGTGAGGTAGGCTCTTAATTGCTGCCTCAACTTCAGACCTTGTTATTGGTCTATTCATAGTTTCAGCTTCCTCCTGGTTTAGGCTTGGGAGGACACAGGAGTCCAGGAATTTATCCGTTTCTTCCAGGTTTACTAGTTTATGTGCATAGAGTTGTTTGTAATATTCTCTGATGATGGTTTGAATTTCTGTGGAATCTGTGGTGATTTCCCCTTTATCATTTTTTATTGCATCGATTTGGTTGTTCTCTCTTTTATTTTTAATCAATCTGGCTAGTGGTCTGTCTATTTTGTTGATCTTTTCAAAAAACCAGCTCTTGGATTTATTGATTTTTTGAAGGGTTTTTCGTGTCTCAATCTCCTTCAGCTCAGCTCTGATCTTAGTAATTTCTTGTCTTCTGCTGGGTTTTGAGTTTTTTTGATCTTGCTCCTCTAGCTCTTTCAATTTTGACGATAGGGTGTCAATTTTGGATCTCTCCATTCTCCTCATATGGGCACTTATTGCTATATACTTTCCTCTAGAGACTGCTTTAAATGTGTCCCAGAGGTTCTGGCACGTTGTGTCTTCGTTCTCATTGGTTTCGAAGAACTTCTTTATTTCTGCCTTCATTTCGTTGTTTACCCAGTCAACATTCAAGAGCCAGTTGTTCAGTTTCCATGAAGCTGTGCGGTTCTGGGTCGGTTTCTGAATTCTGAGTTCTAACTTGATTGCACTATGGTCTGAGAGGCTGTTTGTTATGATTTCAGTTGTTTTGCATTTGTTGAGCAGTGCTTTACTTCCAATTATGTGGTCAATTTTAGAGTAGGTGTGATGTGGTGCTGAGAAGAATGTGTATTCTGTGGATTTGGGGTGGAGAGTTCTGTAAATGTCCACCAGGTTTGCTTGCTCCAAGTCTGAGTTCAAGCCCTGGGTATCCTTGTTGATTTTCTGTCTGGTTGATCTGTCTAGTATTGACAGTGGAGTGTTAAAGTCTCCCACTATTATTGTGTGGGAGTCTAAGTCCTTCTGTAAGTCATTAAGAACTTGCCTTATGTATCTGGGTGCTCCTGTGTTGGGTCCATATATGTTTAGGATCGTTAGCTCTTCTTGTTGTATCGATCCTTTTACCATTATGTAATGGCCTTCTTTGTCTCTTTTGATCTTTGTTGCTTTAAAGTCTATTTTATCAGAGATGAGAATTGCAACTCCTGCTTTTTTTTGCTTTCCATTAGCTTGGTAAATCTTCCTCCATCCCTTTATTTTGAGCCTTTGTGTATCCTTGCATGTGAGATGGGTTTCCTGGATACAGCACACTGATGGGTTTTGGATTTTTATCCAATTTGCCAGTCTGTGTCTTTTGATTGGTGCATTTAGTCCATTTACATTTAGGGTTAATATTGTTATGTGTGAATTTGATACTGCCATTTTGATGCTAAGTGGCTGTTTTGCCTGTTAGTTGTTGTAGATTCTTCATTATGTTGAAGCTCTTTAGCATTCAGTGTGATTTTGGAATGGCTGGTACTGATTGATCCTTTCTATGTGTAGTGCCTCTTTTAGGAGCTCTTGTAAAGCAGGCCTGGTGGTGACAAAATCTCTGAGTACTTGCTTGTTTGCAAAGGATTTTATTCTTCCTTCACTTCTGAAGCTCAGTTTGGCTGGATATGAAATTCTGGGTTGAAAGTTCTTTTCTTTAAGAATGTTGAATATTGGCCCCCACTCTCTTCTGGCTTGTAGTGTTTCTGCCGAGAGATCTGCTGTGAGTCTGATGGGCTTCCCTTTGTGGGTGACCTGACCTTTCTCTCTGGCTGCCCTTAGTATTCTCTCCTTTATTTCAACCCTGTTGAATCTGACGATTATGTGCCTTGGGGTTGCTCTTCTTGTGGAATATCTTTGTGGTGTTCTCTGTATTTCCTGCAATTGAGTGTTGGCTTGTCTTGCTAGGTGGGGGAAATTTTCCTGGATGATGTCCTGAAGAGTATTTTCCAGCTGGGATTCATTCTCTTCGTCCCCTTCTGGTACACCTATCAAACGTAGGTTAGGTCTTTTCACATAGTCCCACATTTCTTGGAGACTTTGTTCATTCCTTTTTGCGCTTTTTTCTCTGATCTTGGTTTCTCGTTTTATTTCATTGAGTTGGTCTTCGACTTCAGATATTCTTTCTTCTGCTTGGTCAATTCGGCTATTGAAACTTGCGTTTGCTTCGCGAAGTTCTCGTATTGTGTTTTTCAGCTCCTTTAATTCATTCATATTCCTCTCTAAGGTATCCATTCTTGTTATCATTTCCTCGAATCTTTTTTCAAATCTTTTTTCAAGGTTCTTAGTTTCTTTGCATTGATTTAATACATGATCTTTTAGCTCACAAAAGTTTCTCATTATCCATCTTCTGAAGTCTAATTCCGTCATTTCGTCACAGTCATTCTCCGTCCAGCTTTGTTCCCTTGGTGGTGAGGAGTTTTGGTCCTTTCTAGGAGGCGATGTGTTCTGGTTTCGGGTGTTTTCCTCCTTTTTGCGCTGGTTTCTTCCCATCTTTGTGGATTTGTCCGCTGGTGGTCTGCGTAGTTGCTGACTTTTCGTTTGGGTCTCTGAGTGGACACCCAGAATGTTGATGATGAAGTATTTCTGTTGCTTGGTTTTCCTTCTACCAGTCTAGCCCCTTCGCTGTACGACTGTTGAGGTCCGCTCCAGACCCTGCTTGTCTGGGGTGCACCTCTAGTAGCCGTGGCACAGCGAGGGATGCTACCAGTTTCTTTTTCTGCTCTCTTTGTCCCAGGATGATGCCTGCCTAATGACAGTCTTTTGGATATAGAGGGGTCAGGGAGCTGCTTGAGGAGACAGTTTGTACTTTATAGGGGTTTAATTGCTGAGCTGTGCACTCTGTTGTTCATTCAAGGCTGTTAGGCTGCTATGTTTGATTCTGCTGCAACAGAGCTCATTAAACAACCCTTTTTTTTTTTCTCGAATGCTCTGTGTTGAGGGGTTTGGGCTTTATTTTTGGATGTCCGATCAGGTGTCCTGCCCAGCTCGAAGGCAGACTAGCCACTGTTTGGCTGCCGAGGCTCCGCCCTGCTGTTGTGTGATTCGCGCTGTTCCTGCGGGCTCTGCTGTGGTCTTCGCCACGCCCTGCGGCGGAGTCTCTTCGTTGTAGCGTGTTGCCTCAGCAACGGCAGGCTGCGTCAGCAGTGGGCGTGTATCTCAGTAGGGACGGGTTGCCTCGGCAATGGCTGGCTGCGTCAGCAGTGGGCGTGTATCTCAGTTGGGGCGGGTTGCCTCGGCAACGGCTGGCTGCGTCAGCAGTGGGCGTGTATATCAGTTGGGGCAGGTTGCCTCCGTATTGGTGGACGCCCCTCCCCCACAGAGCATCTCGGACCGTCTGCCCGGGATAGTTTGAAATCGCGGTTTTATTCGTCCCACTGGGTATCCCAAACGATCTGTCCCTGCAATCCCCTGGGCTGGGCTACTGTGCAAGTCTCATTCAGTCTCAAGTCCAGCCCTCTCAAGTCTCAGATTGCCGGTTCAACAAGGCACCCGGACAAGCGCGCCCTGTGGGGATTGCTGGGTAGGGCCGGCCGCCGCCGCCCCGGCTGCCGGCTTCGCCAGGCAGACCTACTGCCTGGCGTCCCGTGTCTTTTTATACTTGGGAGTTTCCCCGTTCTGTGGGCCACAAAGATCAGTCTGAAAATGCAGCACTGACTCACCGTTTGCGGATTCAACACGGGCTCCAATCCTGGGTTGTTCTCACAGCGCCATCTTGAGTCCCCAGTCCTTGTGTTTTAAAGTCAACTTTAGGGGTCCAAAGTGGCTCCCGCCGGAGGTCATGGCGCTTGCGAATGCGAGGTCATCAGTTCAAGGCTAACCTGAGCAACCTCATAAGCTCAAACTGATTGGCAAAAAAAATAAAAAATTAAAAAAAATAAAGTCAACTTTAAAACTGACTTAGCCAGAACTGAAAACTATACAGACTGAGACAGACTGGGCTCCAACTCTCTAGGCCCCCAGGGGCCCATGGTCAAAGTGAATGTGGGCGGCCAACAAATAAACTTTGTGGTCGACACAGGTACTAAGCATTCAGTAGTAACTCAACCACTTGGGCCAGTAACTAAAAACTATGCTACAATTATTGGGGCCACTGGAATATCACAAAGAAGGCCTTTTTGTAGTTCAAAAAAATGTAAAATTGCCAGTCAGAAAATTCAGCATGAATTATTATGCCTACCCTACTGCCCGGTGCCTCTCTTAGATAAAGACCTACTCCAAAAATTACAGGCACAAATCTCCTCTTCTCCCTGAGAAAATGTAACTTTAAGCCTAGGTCAACCTAAAGCTTTGCTACTAACCCTCACTCACGCAAAAGCTGAGGAATAGAGGCTATTTGTTCCATCAAAACAACTTCCCTACCTGCATGCAGCAAGTAAAGTAGACAGGCTTATCATTAAGTTTCCTGGAGTCTGGGCAGAAGACAACTTGCCCAGGCTAGCAGTTAACCAGGCACCAGTCTTTGTGGAGCTGCTCCCAGGAACTTCCCCAGTATGGGTCCACCAATACCCAACTTCTATGAATGCCATCATAGGCATCTGGGAACATACAGAACAGCTTTATAAACACGGAATTCTTAGAAAGCATAGTCACCTTGGAACACGCCTCTTTTACCAGTACAGAAGCCATCTGGTGAATACAGGCCAGTACAGGACCTCCATGCAGTTAACAAAGTTGTAGTCACAATCTATCCAGTAGTACCTAACCCATACGCCTTGTTTGGAGAAATTCCTGCCAGTGCTGCTTGGTTTACATGCTTAGACCTAAAAGATGCTTTCTTTTGTCTTAGACTAGCTCCCACGACTCAGCCCATGTTTGCCTTCCCCCGGAGAGAAAGCCAGTATACTTGGATTTGACTCCCTCAAGGATTCAAAAATTCCCCTACCATCTTTAAGGAGGCCCTAGCCTCAGACCTCAGTGCTTTTGTTCCACCTAACAATAAGTGTGTTCTCCTTCAGTACATAGATAAGCTTTTATTTGCAGCCCCTACTAAAGAAAGTTGCCAACAGGGCACAGAAGATCTCCTCCACCTTCTGTGGAAGGCTGGGAGTAAAGTTTCACAAAGAAAGGCTGGCGTTTGTTTGCAAAGACTTAGGTATTTGGCTTTTATAATAAGCCAACAGAAAAGAGAGCTTGGTAGTGAACAAAAATGAGCTGTGTGTGCACTTCCTACCCCAACCACACGGCGAAAAATCAGAGAATTTTTAGGAGCAGCCAGCTTCTGTCACATTTGAATTCCAAATTTCTTGCTCATAGCAAAACCCCTATATAAAGCCACTAAGGTGAGGGGGAAGAAGCCCCCCTTGTGAGAAACAAATCAGGCAAAGGCTTTCAAGGAAATAAAAAGGGCATTAATTCAATCCCCAGCCTTAGGACTCCCTAACCTAACTAAGCCTTCCTTCTTACATGTAAATAAAAAAAGGAACAGCTGTCGGAGTCTTAATGCAAATGCTAGGGTCATGGCACCAGCCCATGGCATATCTAGCCAAACAATTGAACTCTGTGGCACTGGGCTGGCCCCATTGCTTCAAAGCAGTAGTGGCCACAGCCCGGCTGGCTCAAAAAGCCAGCATGTTAACTTTAGGACAAAAATTAATTATCCGAGTACCACACACCGTAATTACCCTGCTAGACCAAAGAGGACACCACTGGCTGTCTAATCCAAGAATAACTAGATACCAAGGGCTCTTATGTAAAAACCCTAACATGGTTGTGAAAACAGTAAACACCTTAAATCCAGCCACATTTTTACCCATAGAAGAGCTCAAAATACCCCCTGAACACTATTGCATAGATGTGGTGAATAAGGTATTCTCAAGTCGAAAAGATTTAACCAACCAGCTTTTAAACAATTCAGATACAAATTACTTCACAGACAGCAGCAGTTATGTTTCAGAGGGAATCCATGGAGCAGGATGTGCTTGTAGTAACATAGAACTTTGGGCCCGGTGGAGGCTCAGTAGTGGAGGCACAGCTCTTGCCTGCTGTAACATCAGCACAAAAGGCCGAGCTAATTGCTTTAACAAGAGCCTTGTTGCTAGCGAAAGGAAAAACAGTTAATATCTATACTGACTCTAATATGCTTTTGCTACGCAGCATGTCCATGGAGTCATATACAAAAAAAGAGGGCTCCTCACAGCAGAGAGAAAAGAAAAAAAAACAAGGAAGAAATTTCACAACTTTTAGATGCTGTATGGGCACCAGAAAAGGTAGCTTCATGCACTGTAAGGGACATCAGGCAGACGGATCGTATGAATCTAGAGGAAATAAAAAAGCAGAGAGGGAAGCTAAGTGAGCTGCTATAACAGCTCCTCCACCACGGAACAAAATTTTAGAAATGCCTCTCCTCCCAGAACCTCTACCTATGGAAAAGCCAAATTATTCCTCTAGTGGAAAAGCCTTGTTTGCTCAGGAAGCAGGACACTATATAAAAGGGGGTTGGGAGGCTGGCCATCCCTGACATAATGACTCCTAGGTTTGTGATACAATTTCATGCAGGAACACACATAAGAAAAACAGCTTTCGGGGCTTTAATAGGGCAGCATTTTTACGTGCCACGTCTCACTGCTGTAACTTGTACAGTACATGAAAAGTGTTTAACCTATGCACAAAAGAACCCACAGCAAGGGCCAGTTCGGCCCCCAGGAGTTCAAGAAGTAGGAGCAACCCCATGTGAAAACGTGCTTGTAGACTTTACCGAAATGTCCTGATCAGGGGGTTATTGATATATGTTAGCGTTTGTTTGTACCTGCTCTGGGTGGGTAGAAGCCTTCCCCACTTGCACCAAAAGGGGCAGGGAAGTGACTAGAGCATTATTAAAAGACGTTATTCCTAAATTTGGACTGCCCCTGACTCTCGGGTCTGACAATGGGCCAGCTTTTGTAGCCGAGGTTTTCCAAAGTATTTCTTGGCTACTAAAAATTAATTGAAAGTTACATACTGCCTACCGCCCCCAGAGCTCAGGGAAGGTAGAACACATGAATCAGATATTAAAACAGCTGTTAAGAAGATTCTGCTAAGAGACCCATTTATGGTGGAATCAGGTTTTGCCCATGGTCCTATTCTGAATCAGGTTGCACTCCAACCAGACAAACTGGGTACTCACCTTAAGAAACTCTGCTCAGGAGACCACCTCTCCTCATTACCCAAATAAAAGATGACCTCAAAGAAATAGGAGAACTAACGTTAAGAAAACAAATGAAGGTCTTAGGTACAGCCATGAAGGAAGTACAAAGTTGGGTGCAAGAAAGATTACCAGTAAGTCTAACTAACCCAGTCCACCCGTACCAACCTGGAGACTGTCTGGGTTAAAAAGTGAAACCCAACTACCTTAGGACCCATCTGGGATGGGCCCTTTATTGTAATCTTATCTACCCCCACTGCTGTTAAAGTTGCTGAAGTTGTTCCTTGGATTCATCACAGTCAGTTAAAGCCAGCTGCTGCCCAGGACGCGTAGACCAGTCAGCCAAACCCTGACCAACCCACCAAACTAACCTTGAAACGGGTTGCGAACAGTGACAAAACTCAAACCAGCCCAACCTCAGATGCAACCAACGCCGGAGAATCATCAAGCACTGCTCTAGTCACACAACCAGAAGCTGAGTAGTCAATGCATGACCAAAGCTTAAGGACCCTATTGAATAAGGAAATGTGAACGAAAAATTTAAGTTTTGTTTTTATTCTAGCAGTGTTAACTATCTTGTTGCTGTGTTGTCATTGCTCCGAAGCTTTGCTCCCGGGAAAAGGCACTCCTGGCCTAGCCTTAGTATAAAATGTTGCCTTTCATTTTAATCATGTTAGCCCTTATGGCAAGCTTAAAAAGGGCGGAAGCTTTGGATGGATGGCCTATGTGCACCATACTACATGGGTAGGAAATACACAAGTTAAAACCTTTATGTATCAAACCCATTATAATTGTGAAGGGATTCTCCTGGGAACTTGGGGTGAGTTTCATAAGGTGAGTGTGTATATAACCAAACTACTTATTAAATCTGTGATCTTGGTGATGATCAGCCTATAACCAATTTCCAGGGAGCAGGGGAGGCTCAGCTCCCCTGCTAGGATGTTCTCTTCCAGGCTATTGGTCTCTCACTCACCCAAGAATGGGAGAGGGGACCATACCGGGTGCGGTGAGCAATTAAGTAAATATCAGACCCCAAAGAGTTTTGCAGAAAGTGATTTATTTAGGCAGAGAAAGAGGAAAAGGGGAGAGAAGATGAGAGAGAGAAGCTTCCATAATATTGTGGAAAGGGATCCAGACATAGAGTCTGCACCGATAAGAGAGACCAGGACTTTTAACCTGGGAGGAATTCCCACCCCCTTCAGGGTTTCTGGGCCTATGAAAGGAATCCCTTTAAACTTCTGCTGGAGTGACTGATCTTTGATTCTTTTCCACATGCTCGAAAGTGAAACAAAGATCTCTAATCCCCGGATGGAGATGTGGTGGGGAGGTATGGCGCTGGGAAGTTCTTGCCTTTGAAACTATGCCCCCTTGTGAACCCGGGAAGAGAATACATTCCCCCAAGCCCTGCGTCTGCTATGACCCCAGATTTCTACCTGGGACTTGGTTCATGCTTCATGATAAGTCTGGAAAAGAAACTCTCTACAATCTACTTGGGTACCCTCCTCTCATAAGCGCAGCATGTATCTATATTTAAACGCCTGCCAGATAACAAGAACACTCCTCAAAACTAAAGTAATAGCAGTGAACCCAATCTGCTCTATGGAGTATTGTCCACATGTGCTTCTCGTGCTTGTTACATTCTTAATTCAAAAAAAAAAAAAAGGTTAACTGTATTCAGTTTAACCCCATACTGGATTAGTTATGCCCCGCAGGCTCAGGACATATACTTCTCCAGAAACCTCTCCATAGAATGGTATAACTACGACAGCTGTTCAATAGGAAGTTCCTGTAGCCTCATTGAATTTGGTATTTCAAATCCAAGCTCACCCAATTGGACAATAGGCGCTGAAATCCCAATCAGATACAGCGATGCAACCACAGAAGAAGAGGCAAATCCTGAACTAAAGAAATTAGGCATTAAATATTCCTGGGTGCAAGCTACTAATAACACTGTATATTTTTACATTGTCAAAGAGATCCAAGCTAAAAACCTCAGCAGTGATTTGGAATTTTCAAATCATTCAGTGAAGATATTAACCAAGTAATCCCTGACCCCTCATTTGGCACCAAAAACCTGTTTGCACAGTTAGTCGAGCATATAGCAGGAAATCTAGGAGTTACCTCATGTTATGTATGTGGAGGAACTGACATGGGAGGTAGGTGGCCTTGGGAAGCGAAAGTATTGCTTCCCCCAACTATGCTTTAATTGTCTCTGCCACAGATGCTCCAGAATTAACCCCTACTGGCTCCAGTACTTGGCTCTTAAAAACTCCTATCATAGGAAGATACTGCATAGCTCATTGGGGGGCCACCTATACACATTCTGTAGGGGAATTAGCTTGTTTAGGACAACAGTACCACAATGAAACTATAGAGAAGCTTTTTGGCAAAGGGAATATAGGAAAAGTAAAGGCAGCTCAAAACTATGTCGTCTTAACCCATTTTCTCAATTCCCTTCTTTAAACCACTCATGGTACCAACTAGAAGCACCAAGCACATGGCAAGCGCCTGCAGACCTCCATTGGATACACTGTGCTCGATGAGTGTACCCGTGGTTGCCAGAAAAATGGACAGGAGCTTGTTTATTAGGTATTATCAGACCATTATTCTTTCTGTTACCCTTAAAACAAGGAACTTTAGGATACCCTATTTATGATGAGCCTAAAAACAGGAACATATGAGCAGTAGACTTAGAATATACAAACAGGAGATTGGAAAGATACAGATTGACCTCCAGAGAGAATAATTAACTATTATGCCCAGCCATCTGGGCGCAAGATGGATCATGGAGATATCGTACTCCCATCTATTTGATTAACTGTATCATCAGGTTACAAGCAGTATTAGAAATGATAACTAATGAAACACCCAAAGCTCTGAATTTGTTAGCTGTGCAATCTAAACAGACTGGCCCTAGACTATCTGTGGCTTCAGAAGGAGGAGACTGTGGTAAATTTTACTTAATTGTTGTTTAGAGATTGATGACAATGGACAGGCAGTTATGGAAATCACTGCCAAAATGAGAAAGTTAGCCCATGTTCCACTCCAAACCTGGAAAGGTTGGACAACAGACTCTCTTTGTGGTGGATGGTTCTCATCTTTTGACAGAGTTAAGACCCTCATAGGGAGTGTAATACTTATATTAGGTGACTGTCTAATTCTCCCTGTTTATTGCCTCTCCTGTTAAAAGTATACAATCCACTATGGAGGCGATGATGATGAGACACACCACCTCCCAAAGAATGGCACTAACTAAGTACTGGCCATTACCCACAGAAAAAAGCTCATCTCATGAAAAGGCTGAAAGTTATGAAACTAACATAAGTCTTCTATAAGGCATTTTCCTTTCCCATGCCTCCCCCTCTTTACTTTCTATGTGGCTCATAAACACAGATGTATGAGAATGAAGGAGAGAAGCTAGGCCTTAAACATCACCTGTAAAATAACTTGCTGAGGTGTAATTAGCTCCTACCCGGACACAGAAAAACTGCGCAATAAAAGACTCTAACTTCTGACTGACTTACTCGTGCTTCTCTCTAAAGGAAAAGGCCAAAGATCATGTCCCCCAGGTGGATGGCTGGTTAGTCAATGATGGGTAAGATTTCCTGAAAGATGGGAACAACCTAAGACAGGCCACAGCTGCAGGGAGACCAACAGAGGCTAAAGTCAAGCCAAGAGCCAGTAAGTAAACAAGCAACGCTAGAAGCAAATACACTGGCAAGGTAACTTCCTAGGCAAACAACTAAGGTGCCAATAACAGGACTTAAAACTCTCTCCTACTATCCTAGCATCCTGTGTATAAAAGGAAGAAAGTAAAAGCTTTCTAATAATAGAAAGCTTTTTTAAAAAAGAAAGTTTTAGAATGTGGAAGGAAAATAAAACAAAATAAAATAAAAATAAAGTTTTAAATAATAAGTATAACCTAGGTAGTAGTTAACATTAAGTAAAGGTCATTTAAAGTTAAACAAAAGGATAAGGAATTTGAATAGTCTCTCTCGGCATAGCTAACAGTTGCAGCTGCAAGCTTATCTCACATTCCAGGCTAAGTTATAAGCTGTATTTAGAGGTAAAGCAGACCCAGCACAGCCCTCTCCTCCCAAAATAAGGCACCCAAGCATATCTCTGTACCTGCAGCCCACGAGCATATTTCTGTAATTCCTATTTTGCTTGCCCAACTGCAAGTTGTTAGGTCAAGATAACTACGTAGAAGAATGTATATTTCCCAAGGTTAAACCTTGTCACAGGTCAATAATTTACTGTTTTTGTCTAAAACCAGCATCCTGCCTTGTTTTCCCACCTTTTGTCACATATAAGCTAAGCTGCCTTCTTTGTTGGGGTTGACAGCCATTAAGGCACGAGCCTGCTGCCAGCCCAGGCACCTGAATAAAAGTTCTCTTCAGTCTCCATTGGTCTCTTTGTCTTCTTTGGCTGAAGTTTTGCTGCAACTTCATGAGATTGAGATCAACTTTATTCTTATGCACGTGGGTATCCAGTTGTCCCGGATGATTTGTTGAAAAGATTGTTCTATCCCTATTGAGCGGTCTTAATATTCTTGTAAAAAATTAGTTGACCTTCTATTCTATTATTCTATATGTCTATTCTTTTGCCCCATGGTCTTCATTACAATAGTTTGTATTAAACGTTAAGTCAGGTGATGGTGATAGTACTGGTGGTGAGATTCTCTTCTGTGTCCTAAGCACTGTGTCTTTGTGTTGGCAGTGGTTGCAAAGGGCTGCATGGGTGACCTGCAGCCCAGTAGGTGGTACTTGCAGGTTGGAGCCAGCTGAAATGGTAGTGATAAGGAGTTTACATCTAACCTCCTTCCCCTGCGCAAAGGGCTTGGGTGTCCCAGGTAATGGGTTGGATTGTGGAACCCCCAGGCCCCTGGATCCTACACTCTGTCTCAGAAGCTGGAGGCAAAGCCTGGCAGAGAGAGACGCTGGACAAGCTTGTGCTCAGGCACCCCAGTGATAAGTATATGCACCAGCCATGACAGGGAGTGAGTGAGGTAACCTTCAGGCCCCTGATGAAATGCTTGGGCGAGGGGCAACCATTGCAGTGCTGAGGTCCTGCCACACAAAGGATGGGGCTGGTCTCAGTGGTTATAGCTTTGGCTGATGGGTGGAGGACTTGTGTCCCTGTCATGCTCCAGTCCTAGGGGCTCCCTCCACCATCCCAGCTGTCACAACCAACCCAGTTGTTCAGTCAGACCTACCTAGCCAACAACTCAGCCTCAGGCTGTAGAAGTCACTGCCTAGCTCAAGACCAAGACTTCCAGGCAACTCTTATCCTGCCCAGGCTCCAGGGGAAGTGCCTGGTTCCAGCACCAGTGGCTGTAGCCCAGGTCACACTCACTTCTTAGTCCTGGTTTCAGGAGCCCAACCCCGCTCACACCTCAGTTCTACAAGCAGCAGCCCAAGTTTCCCTAATGCCTCAGACTGGCACCACTGGTCCCTAGGATATTCATAATCAGTTAAGATCTAGGATCAAGAATAGTATCTTGCTGTAGCTGCTTAGGTCTCAGGAAGGCCATGGGACCCAGGATGTGTTCTTTCCCTGTGAGGTAGATCAGCAGGACTTGTTTTCTGAGCACCAGTCGCAACTCTGCTAAACAAAACAAGAGCTGACCAAAACAGAATGCAGCAAAGAAACTGGCCCAAACCAGGTAAAACCAAGATGGTGATGAAAGCCACCTTTGGTTGTCCTCACTGCTCATTATATGCTAATTAGAATATATTAGCATGATAAAAGAAACTCCTACCAGCACCATCACAGTTTACAAATGCTGTGACAACCCCCAGAAGTTACATTATGTGGCATAAAAGGAAAGGAACCCTTGGCTCCTGGAACTCCCTGCCTCTTTTCCAGAAAATTCATGAATAACCTGCCCCTTATTCAGCATGTAATTAAGGAGTAGTTATAAATACAGCTAGCCAGTAATACATAAGTGCTACTCTGCCTATGGGATAGTTCTGCTCTGTATTTGGAGCAGCTATTTTTCTATACTCTATTTCTTAAACAAGCTTTCTTTCACTTTACTCTGTCACTCACTCTTGAGTTCTTTCCTGCATGAAGTCAAGAACTCTCCCAGGCTAAGCCTCAATTTTGGGGTTTATCTACATCATCTGGAGTAGTTCCTCCTTAGAGTCTCCCAGCCACTCCTTAAGTTAAATTAAGTGCTTGAAAGGATCAAGGCTCTCCAGTGACCTGGATTGTATGATTCCCCAGTAGGAATGTAATGGGGAATCCATTCTCCAGTATGGGAGAGGGTGAGTGTCTTTTTGCAGTGGACTGCAGTGGAATCACTTCCAGTTTTCATCATCACAGTTTTTCCCAAATTGATCTATAGACTGAACACAATCTCCATCAAAATTTAAATTTTTTTGCAGAAATTGAGTTTATTTTAGCATACTAATGCATTATAATTAGCATATTGTGGTTAGCATATAATTATCATAAGTGGAGTCACTCCCAGTTCCCTGATGGTACCAGCCACTCAAGCTGGTTGTTTGTCTTCTCCTTCCTAGATTTTCGTGTTTCCTTTCACTTTTCTGTTGAACTCCTATACTCCCTCTTAGATAATGTATTCAACATTTTGTTTTCTACATACTATTTTGGTTCTTCTAAGTGGATGAGGTATGCTTGAAATGCTTCTAGTCAGCCATCTTAAAAACTTAAGCCAGAAAAATATTTGTTAAATGGATGAGTTACTGTCTTAGCTTGCTACACTAAGTGTGAACTTCTTAAGAACACTTCTTAAGAGCTGATTTTGTCTTCTGAGTACTCAAACTTTGTTCTGCTTTTTCAAGATTGCTTTGGCTATTCTTTTTTTGTTTTGTTTTGTTTTTGTTTTTTTGAGATGGAGTTTCACTCTTGTTACCCAGGCTGGAGTGCAATGGTGAGATCTCGGCTCACCGCAACCTCTGCCTCCTGGGTTCAGGCAACTCTCCTGCCTCAGCCTCCAGAGTAGCTGGGATTACAGGCACGCACCACCATGCCCAGCTAATTTTTTGTATTTTTAGTAGAGACGGGGTTTCACCATGTCGACCAGGATGGTCTCGATCTCTTGACCTCGTAATCCACCCGCCTCGCCCTCCCAAAGTGCTGGGATTACAGGCTTGAGCCACCGCGCCCGGCCTGCTTTGGCTATTCTGAGTCCCTCATATTTCTGTATAAATTTAAGGATTAACTCAATTTCTGCAAAAAGAAATTTTGAATTTTATGGAGATTATGTTCAATCTATAGATCAATTTGGGAACTATTGTGTTGATGAAAAGAGTCAAAATCTGTAAAATTTTTGAAGAGATTTATTCTGAGCCAAATATGAGTGATGATGGCTTCAAATACAGCCCCAGGAGATCCCAAGAACATGTGCCCAAGGTGGCCAGGGTACAGCTTGGTTTTATACATTGTAGGGAGACATAAGACATCAATCAATCCATCTAAGATGTGCGCTGGTTTGGTTTGGAAAGACAGGACAACTGGAAGTGAGGGCTTCCAGGTCATCAATAAATTCAAAGATTTTCTGACTAGCAATTAGTTGAAAGGACTTATCTGTAGGGCATGTTGGGAGCCAGATGTAAGGCTGATGGCCCCACAGTGTCGTGGGGTGAGCCTTATGCTGTGCTGAGGTGCAGGATCTGAGAAATAAAGAGACAGGACACAGAAGTACAAGAAAAACGCAGCTGGGCTCGGGGGGCCACGCCACCTATAAGCAGAGTCAGGCGAGGCCCCGAATGTCCAGAAGCGTGAGTATTTATTGTGTATAGGTTAGGGGGCAGGGCAGTGAGTGAAATCATCTCTAAGGATATCGATAGGGTCATGAGCAATGAAACATGGGGTCCACCCCCATTAAGTCACCTAGGGCAGGAAGTGGACAGTGCACAGCAAGGGGCCCGTTCCCACGTTGGCAAGGGCCGTGCACAGTAAGGGGTCCACCCCCATTAGTTCACCGAGGTTTCAAGGTGGGCCATGCGTAGTGTGTAATACTTCTATCTGGTCAAACTACTTCTAAGAAGATTTATAGGAGGATGCTTTAAGTCACATAGCAGTGACAGAACTATCAGGATTACTGCCACCTTCTGGCAGCTTCCAATGGGTTCTATGGGAAGATGCTTTTCGAGCAGCACAGTAGCAAGAGCTGATAAAGTTCACAGTCACCAAGGTGGGTTGCTGTTCTGAGGGCAGCCTTCCACAAGAACTGGAGCAAGGTCCTACAACTCCTTTATCAGGAGGAGTGGCTCTCGCCCTAAGCCTGCCATACAGCGGGTATCTTTATGATACTGAACGCTGCCGCCTGGGCCATGGATTCTTGTCCTGGCATAACTGTTTTCCCTTAAATCATGCTCTGCACGGTGTCTGCTGTTAGGCATTCATCTGATTATAAGCTGCTTATTCCTTAATTCATGCTCTGTACTGTGTCCACTCTAGGCATCCCTCCGATATGAACTAAGATATAATTTTATGTAGGGAAATATTCTTTAGGCACTCATACTATTAACTATTATATGATTATATATAGAGGATTATATAAAGGGATTCGTCAAGCCCTTATTCTATAAACTAATATATGATTATGTAAAGGATTATATAAAAGGAAATAGCTGAGTGGTAACACTATAAAGTGAGATATTCCTTAAGCCCTAACTGTGCCAGGGTTCTGCTTAGCTCTCATTCCTCGGTGCCTATATGGGGATTACCCACACTTGTCTAAACACCTGGAATTGTAGCAGGAGCGGCCACGGGAAAGGCTTGCTCTCAGCTGAAATGAAGTCCTTCCTCCTGTATTCGGTGTCTGAGAGATCCTTTCCCGCAGCCGCTCCTGCTACAGAATCAGTAGAAAAGTGTGTCTGGATTAAGACAAGGGGATTAAGAGAAGGGTTGTGGAGACCGAGGTTCTTATTATGCAGATGAAGCCTCTCCAGGTAGCAGGCATCAGCGAGAACAGATTATAAATGTTATTTTACATTTATAAAAGGTGCCAGACACTTAGTTAATTCTCTCCTGGATTTGGAAAAAGACCTGGAAAGAGAAGATGATTCTCTACGGAATGTAGATTTTCCCCACAAGAGACACCTTTGCAGGGCCATTTCAAAATATGTCAAATAAATCTATTTGAGGGTAAAATACCTTTATTTCTTTCAGGGCCTGCTATCTGTCGTATTGGCATTTTATCACTACGAAGAGTCTGTTTTGTCAGCTTTAATGTCTCTGTTTTAGTGTTAATGCTGATTACCTGTGCCTGAATTCCAAGGGAAGGAAGGTTTAATGAGGCATATCCAACCACCCATTTCTATCATGGCCTGAACTGGTATTTCAGGTTTATTTTAGAATGCCCTTAGCTGACAGGAAGGTTTCATTTAGTTATTTGTGGGGCCTTAGATTTTGATTTTTGGTTTATATTCTCCCCCTCTGGCCAAGATTTGCCAGAGGCAACCTCGATGGCTGCCAAACTTTTATTTTGTCCCATAGCATTGCCAGGGTGGCATGGCTGCCTGCCCCAGGTCTATCCTGTCCCTCAGTAGGTCCCCTGTGGCCAAGGGACTTAGAGCCCATTTAAATGTTCTAGGCCAGATGGAAATGGAGGTGAACAGGCATTCATCAACCCTTAAAATTCATCAAGCAATATAAAAACCAACAAACAAAAAGTCAAAAATGAGGTTACAAAGCAGACTTGTCTGTAACTTCTATGTTAGCTACCATAATCTTGGTTTTAATTATAGACTTGTGGCAATTAGCTATATAAAACATAAGCATTAAAACCTTTTAAGCTAAAGAATTTAGAGGCTTTTGTTGTGCTACGATGCTCTTTGTGGTCTTTTGAATAATTTATCCCAGGGTGGCTGATTAAAAATTTATAATATATATATATCTGCATAAATCTCATACCTGAGATCATTATATCTAGGATACCTTGTCATTAGATACGTTTATAGCCTCTTAGTAATTTTCTTTTAATTCTGTAGGAATCAGGAAATTAATGATGGTTGGGATGGATGAAAAGGTGCCATGTAATAACCCAAGGGACAAAGTCCCTTATTTTTACAAGCTGTTTAGGCATTTGTGTGCTTATCCTTGATTTGAAGGGTCTGAACTAATTTTGTTCATCAAAATTGGCCCTTACATTCTCAAGCACCCACCTCTTCCAAAGAGGTCTAGAGGGAGGGACTGGGCTTGAAAGGTTTTAGCAGTAGAGCATTTGCAGTACAAAACAGATCAGGCCCAGTGGGAATCCAAATGAGAGAAATTCACATCTCTAGTCTTTGGAAGACCATGATTCTGGTTTTCTTAGAGGTAAAATAAGGAAACATAAATAACATTAGTAATTCAACAATCAAAAGAGAATTTTTGTGTCAGAACAGAAAGAGAAATCTATTCCATTAGGACACCAACTGAAAACACTATGAAGAAAATCATAGCTTGATTAATCTTTGGAGGATTATTATAGCCAAGAAATAATTCCTGACTCAATCTGCACTCAAATCCAAAAGTCAGGGCTAGAATCTAGTCAAAGATATGTTATAGTTTTCCTTTGAAATATAATTTCTCTCTTTCTAGCCCTCCTCTACTAAAGAGAAATTATACTAAGAGCAATTTGTGTGCAAAATAAGTATTATTACTATAGTTGACCTGATTATTTGCATAAAGTGCAGCAAAAATGGATTGGCCAAAGAGGCTCTTTTCAGGTTGGCTTTGCTGGAACTTAACCTAAAAATATGTTATTCTAGTCAAAGCCTTGGTAAAATAACCAGTGTCTCCAACTGTGTCTTGTTTCTATAGAAAGGACTCTTACTAAACTTATGCAAATAACTATACTGCCATAAAATCAGAATACACATGAATAATTTCCAGGTTTGATACCTGAGATGGAGAGAAAGATACATTTTGCTCACAAAGACACACTTTACCCAATTATTTTCTTTTTGAACAAGAGCAACAGGTTAAAAATGACTGAGGGAAAGAGAGATGATAAAAACAGTAAATAAGTAAAACAGATAGTATATTACAAGGTAATAAATATTATGGGGAAAATATGACAGGGTACAAACTTAAGAGTGCTGGGAGAGGTGAAAAGTTATATTTTAGAATAGAGGAATCAGAGTAGGCTTTATCAGGAAAGCAATAGTTGGGCAATGACTTGAAGGAAGTTGGAGAGCTAGCAAGCTAGATACATGGGGTAATGGAACAGTCTCTGCAAAGATCATGACAGTGAGAGAAGGCTGGCATGCCTGAGTTCATCTTGCTTCTCATGTCACAGCCTGGCTGTCCTCATTCATTCTTGGGTGTAGGCCAAGCTAATCATGGAAGGAGCTTAATTTATAGTTTAACCTTGAAGCAAGGATAAAAATAGTCCCTCCCTAAAACTGACCCCCACCTTGTTTGGGGACTAAAACTACCTTTGCAAAACTAATGAAATGTACAAGATTAGGATTGTGTGAGGTGCCTAAATTCTGCTAAAATGCAGGCATAATTAAATGATAACCAGGCATTGTTCCCTAGCTTGCTTTTCTATAATTCCTTACTGCTCAGGCTCCATGCTACTGGGGGTCGCAAAATTTGTGACTTCCACAAATGCTCCTGTAGATAACATCACTGTTGTAGAACCTAAAATTGGCCTTTTGAGATGTTTTTCAGACTTTTTCATTCTGGTGAAAAACCAACTCACCCACTCTACCCAGACGTCTGACTCATGACTCAATCAGTCCTGTGGTCCCCACCCAGAGGCAGACTCAGTGCACAAAGACCATTTTCCACACCTCTATGATTTTAGCTCCAAAAAAATCAGCAGCACCTCTTCTCTACCCCGCCTCCTGCCAAAGGATTCATAAAAATCTTAGCCTCTGAGTTCTCAGGGAGGTTGATTTGAGTAATTACTCTCTTCTACCCACTTGGCTAGCTCTGTAATTATTAAACTCTTTCTTTACTGCAATACCACTGTCTCACTGTATTGGTTTTATCTGTGCAGCAAGAAAGAACAATTCATCAGATAATTACAGTAAGAGCTATCAGCATGAACAATTCAAAGCATGCCCTTTAGGATCCTATAAAAGATAAAAGAAGCCCCCAAGACTGAAGGTTTTAGCTGGGCTTATAATACAACGAAGATCAATATTATGGTCAGAAAGATATAAAACTGTCATTCTTTAAAGATAAGATTTTCTACTCAGCACAGAAGAACCAGTTATTAACCAATGTAATTAATGAGAGAAATTAGCAAGAATCCTAGATATAAAAATCAATGTAAAAACCAATTTTACAGCTGGACATGGTGGCAGGCATCTGTAATCCCAGCTACTCAGGAGGCTGAGGCAGAGAATTGCTTGAACCCAGGAGGTGGAGGTTGTAATGAGCCGAGATCGTGCCACTGCACTTCAGCCTGGGAGACAGCGTGAGGCTTTATCTTTAAAAAAAAAAAAAGCCAATTTTATTTCTACCATCAGTTAGAAATGTCATTTTTGGCCAGGCTCAGTGGCTCACGCCTATAATCCCAGCACTTTGGGAGGCCAAGGTGGGTGGATCATGAGGTCAAGAGATCGAGACCATCCTGGTCAACATGGTGAAACCCCGTCTCTACTAAAAATACAAAAATTAGCTGGGCACGGTGGTGCGTGCCTGTAGTCCCAGCTACTCGGGAGGCTGAGGCAGGAGAATTACTTGAACCCAGGAGGTGGAGGTTGCGGTGAGCCGAGATCGTGCCATTGCACTCCAGTCTGGGTAACAACAGCGAAACTCCGTTTCAAAAAAAAAAGAAAGAAATGTCATTTTTTAAATGTAGGGTTTTAAATGACATTAAAAGGACACACAATTCAATAGATAAATGGGCAGAAGACTTGAAAGAAGCAGTTTGTAGAGGAAGAAACCAAATTGCTAAAAGATACTGAAAAGATACTCAACTTCACTGGTAATTAGAAGAATGTAAATTAAAATCACACAATGACATACCAATTCAAATCTGTCTGGGAAACATTTAAATCTGATTATATCAACAATAGGGGAGGATATGGTGATGAAACTCTTATCTACTGATTGAAGGTATATAATTGCTGCAGACACTTTGGAAAGCAAGTTGAAATTAGCTAGTGTGTGTTGAAGATACACATTTTGACTAAGGATTCCACTCCTGGGTCTATATCATAAAGAAACTTTTGTGCATGTGCAGGCATGTACAAGAATGTTCTCATCAGCACTACATATGCTAGCAAAGCACTGGAAATAACCTAAATGTTCACCAACAGCCTGGCTCCTAGAACACTGCCTGGCATACAGGAGGCACCCATTAACTATAGTAAGAGGATTCATAAAACCGCATGGTATTCAGCCTTCCGCTCAAAGTGGTCCAGCACCACGACATTTATTCTTGCCTTCCCTTCTTGCTTATGCATAATTTCTTTTTCTGGCAGTGAAAAATCTGGCTTCCAGCATCTTGTGTATGTACTATCATTTTTAAAAAATGGTGATTTGACATAGATCTCATCCTATTTCTTACTTTGTTCCCTCTGTACATTTTTAAAGATCTATCCGTGTTGCTGTGTACCTAGTCTCTTTCTTCCGACTCCTGCAGAGTATTGTCTCATCGTATGCATCCACCTATCTTATTAACATGCATCTTTTTTGCATAAAAAATGATATATATATATATAATCTCCAATAAGGGCTTAAGCAAAGACTTCATCAACAATCACTAGGGAGAATCTATCTCAATGCCTTCACAATCACTGTTCCCTCAGCATGGATTTCCTCTGGCTTTTTTCTCTATGGTTGTTTCCTTCTCATCAGCAATTTGAGGGCACAGGTTTTATTTTGCCCTCAAGGTTGTTCTCTGTCATGCCTACAGGCCCTAGAAAAACTCCTGCCAGATAGTCAATACTCAATTAATACTTGAAGAATAATTGAGGGAGAAAAAGGTAAGGTAGTTGGCAATTCCAGGAGACCTAGGGAAAGAGTCTGGTTTCAAGGTGAGTCAGACCAAATGAGACTATTTCACTTCCCTCTGTCTAAACACTATTTGTCTTTACTTATGATAATGTTACAAATGGCTCTAAACAGAAGGGGTGTTTCTCAGAAGACATGAGATCTCATTTCAACTCTGCCTCTTCCTGGTTTTGTGATCTGTTGACAGGGCTCAGGCTGTGGCAACGACTTGTAGGTGAATCACTTGATAATTTAGGGTTTGCATAGTAAAATGGTGTTCCTAAAGCTACAAAAGCTCTTCTGCCAATAAATATTTTACTAATGTTTAGACAAACATTTCTCCAAACTTATCATAGCGATGCTTTAGATGACATATACTATTAAGTATATTATTCATTACGATTTAATGAATGAAAGAAAAGTTCCCAACCAGCAGAAAAAGAAAAAAAATCATTAATGAATTGATTAATGTAGTTATATCTTACTATTTTTCCCTCCATTCTTTATCTTTTATGCCTAAATTTTGGAGGAGGGAGCAGTTAGCCTCCCTGTTTCTCTCTCTCTCTCTCTCTCTCTCTCTCTCTCTCTCTCTCTCTCTCTCTCTCTCTCTCACGCGTGCCATAGTTTTAGTCATACTGGGCCCACAAATTTTTAAACACAAATTTATTTTCACACCATTCTGGAGATTAGAAGTCCAAGATCAAGACCCCAGCATGGTTGGTTTCAAGAGATCTGGGTGTTTGACACCAAAAGCATTGGCAACAAAAGCCAAAATAGACAAATGGGATCTAATCAAACTCCAGAGCTTTTGCACAGCAAAATAAACAATCATTAGAGTGAACCGGCAACCAACAGAATGGGAAAAATATTTTGCAATCTACCCATCTGACAAAGGGTTAATACGCAGACTCTACAAAGAACTAAAACAGATTTACAAGAAGAAAAACAAACCCATTCAAAAGTGGGTGAAGGACATGAACCGACACTTTTCAAAAGAAGACATTTATGAGGCCAACAAACATGAAAAAATGCTCATCATCACTGGTCGTTAGAGAAATGCAAATCAAAACTACATTGAGATACCATCTCACACCAATTAGAATGGCAATCATTAAAAAATCTGGAGACAACAGATGCTGGAGAGGATGTGGAGAAATAGGAACACTTTTACACTGCTGGTGGGAGTGTAAATTAGTTCAAACATTGTGGAAGACAGTGTGGCGATTCCCTAAAGATCTAGAAATAGAAATTCCATTTGACCCAGCAATCCCATTACTGGGTATATATCCAGAGGATTATAAATTATTCTATTATAAAGACACATGCACATGTATGTTCATTGCAGCACTGTTTACAATAGCAAAGACCTGAAACCAACCCAAATGCCCATTGATGATAGACTGGACAGGGAAAATGTGGCACATATACACCATGGAATACTATACAGTCATAAAAAAATGAGTTTGTGTCCTCTGTAAGGACATGGATGAATCTGGAAACCATCATTCTCAGCAAACTGACACAAGAACAGAAAATCAAAACACGACATGTTCTCACTCATAAACGGGTGTTGAACAATGAGAACACATGGACATAGGGAGGGGAGCATCACACACTGGGGTCTGTTGTGGGGGACTAGGGGAGGACAGTGTGGGGTAGGGAGTTGGGGAGGGATAACAGGGGGAGAAATGCCAGATATAGGTGATGGGGGGATGGAGGCAGCAAACCACATTGTCATGTGTGTACCTATGCAATAATCCTGCATGTTCTGCACATGTACCCCAGAACCTAAAGTGCAATAAAATATATATAAATAAAGAAGACCTAACATTTAAAAAAAAAAGAGGGAGAGATCTGGTTGTTTGAAAGGATGCAGCACTTCCCCCCTCATGCTCTCTCTCTCTCCAGTCAGACATGTGAAAATATACCTGCTTCCCTTCATCTTTCACCAATATTGTAAGTTTCCTGAGGCCTCCCTAGAAGCAGAAACCTGTACAGCCCACAGAATCATGAGCCAATTAAAACTCTTTTCTTTATAAATTACTCAGTTTCAGATAATTCTTTATGGCAGTCCGAGAATGGACAACCACTACAGCTGGTTCTTGGCCCCAGATGATGCCTGAGAAGGTGAGTGAAGGGACTCTGGGACTGCCCGCTCCTTGCCATGGGATTCTGGGATCCTAGCTGCAAGGGACCTCACCCTCTGTGGATGTTTGGGCTGACAGGGGAATGTCTCAGAGATTTGACAGAGAGGGAGCTACAGCAGGTACAAAGCCAGGGACCTATGAGCATGGGACAGGCCCAGTAGAGTCTGGCCATAAGCATCCACCCCCAAGGGCTGCTCATCTCTTTCTGAGAGGCTCTGGTCTCAACTAATTACCAGGAAGAATGTAGATCCTGACACCCCATGGGACTGGGGCATGTTTGTCCTGCAGGCTTATCTGCCCCCCAGCTCCTCAAAGGGCCCCTGCCTGACCACCCCACAGGAATGTGTACACAGTGCAGCCTCTGCTGCCTGGTCTGGGTGCTTTGCTCCACCTGAGTGTGTTCTGGCAAGCTGAGAGTCCTTTGAATCTGCCAGTGCACCTGGAACCCAACCCCAAGGATCTGGAGGAGGGAGCTATGAGCAGGTCCTGGTGCCCCAGGGCTGCAGCATACAGCTCAGGAGTGCTGAGCTGGGATCTGTGCTTAGCACTTGAGTAGAGAAGAAGCCCACACTCTCAGAAACTGAAAGAGGTGAGTTGTAAAGGTTTTCCGGCTGGTGTGGAACACAGGGATACCTCTCTCCACAGGGCTTGTCTGGTAAAGATTCAGCCTATCTCCCGTCCAGGCCTTTCCCTAAGGGAGCCGTGCAGCCCAAGAGTCACGCTGGTGACCCGTGGGGCTCCTCCACTGGGAATCTCCTGGTCTGTGGGCAACAAAAATTCGTCTGGAAGTGTGGCATCAACTCACTCCCTGTGCTTTCACCAGGAGCCACAATCCTGAGCTGCTGCTAATCGGCCATCTTGGATCTCTCCCTTCAATACGTATTTTCTCTAGAATTTATTTTCTTTAAGGATGCTGAAAATAGGTCTCCAATCTCTCCTATTGTAAGGTTTCTGCTGAGAAGTATGCTGCTAGCCCGATGGGGTTCCCTCTGTAAGTGAACTTCCCCTTCCTTCCTTCCTTCCTTCCTTCCTTCCTTCCTTCCTTCCTTCCTTCCTTCCTTCCTTCCTTCCTTCTTCCTCCCTTTCTTCCTTCCTCCTTCCTCCCTCCCTCCCTCCCTTCTTTTTTCCTTCCTTCCTTCCTTTCTTCCTTCCTTCCTGCCTTCCTTCCCTCCCTCCCTTCCTCCCTCCCTCCCTTCTTCCTTCTTTCCTTCCTTCCTTTCTTCCTTCCTTCCTTCCTTCCTTCCTTCCTTCCTTCCTTCCTTCCTTCCTTCCTTCCTCCTTCCTTCCTTCCTTCCAAGGGGTACAGAGCTTCTTTTGTGGAAGAAAAATGTTCTAAAATCAGATAGTGGTGATGGTTGTACAATTTTGCAAATATCCTAAAAACTCTTGAGTTGCACATTTTAAAGGATAAATTTTATGATACATAAATTATATCTTTAAAAAGCTGTTAAAATAAATATTAGTTTGTTATAAGCATGTTCTAATCTCATTCTTTCTGAAGCCAAACACCTATATAGAAAAAATAAAAAAAAAACTGGTACCCCACATATGTAGTAGAATTCCATTGCAAGTGCCTCATTTTAAGAGATAGATTGATAAAATGGCATATTTCCAGAGGACTGCAATGCAGATGATAAGGAACTGACCTTATGAAGAACACTTGAAAGAAAAGTTTGTTGTTTAGAGAACAAATATTTAATAAGAAGACATAAGTGTTACTTCAACTATCTGAAAGTCTACCATGCTAAAGGATTAACCTACTATTGTGTTTTCCAAAATTTAGAATTTATACCAATGGATTGAAACTGCCTTTGTTTGACACAAGGAATGGACCATCTTGAGAAGCAATGAAGTTCCTGTCACTTAATCATTCTAGCACCAGCTGGAAATTGATCATCAGTCTGGGGTATTGTTAAAATAAGTCCTCTATGGGAGGGGGGGGATATTGAAATGATCATCTTACAGATTTTCTCTAATTGTAAGATTTTGAGCTTCCAAGTTTAATTTCTAAAATTTATTTCCATTATGCAATT
Organism: Callithrix jacchus; assembly: GCF_049354715.1. NCBI lineage: Eukaryota > Metazoa > Chordata > Mammalia > Primates > Cebidae > Callithrix > Callithrix jacchus. The sequence continues at coordinate 130,749,417 of NC_133524.1, read as the reverse complement.
ATGTATAGTTTTGGGCGAAAATGGTTTTTTTATGAGAAACATTAAATTATACTTAAGAATGAGTAAATCTTTAAAATTAAGAAAGTTTGAAGTGAGTTTCTCATAAATAGGATATAGTTGAGTCATGGTTTTTGTTTTATATCCACTCCACCTATCTCTGTCTTTTAATTGGTATGCTTAGACCACTCACATTTACATTTATTATTGATATTTAGGACTTGAGTGTGACATATTATTACATGTTTTTTCTTCGTTAATTTTGTTTCTTGTTCTTCTGTTGCCATGTTATCTTCCTTTGGGTTACTTGAACATTCTTTAGAACTTCATTTTGATTTATCCATTTTTTAAAAATATATGTCTTTGTAAAGTTACTTTAGTGGTTACTGTAGGTGTATTAGTTTGTTCTCACACTACAATGAAGAAATATCCAAGACTGAGAAATTTATAAAGGAAAGAGGTTTAATTGACTCACAGTTCCGCATTGCAGGGGAGGTCTCAGGAAACTTTCAATTATGGCAGAAGGCAAAAGAGAAGCAGGCACCTTCTTAACAGGGCGGCAGGACAGAGCGAGTGCAAGCAGGGGAAATGCCAGACATGGACACTTAGAAAACCATCAGATCTCATGAAACTCACTCATTATCACAAGAGCAGCATAGGGAAAACTGCCTCCATGATTGCATTACCCCCACCTGGTCCCACCCTTGACATGTGAGGATTATGGGGATTACAATTCAAGGTGAATTTTGCGTGGGGACACAGAGCCAAACCATATCAATAGGCATTACAATATACATATTAACTTCTCACATTCTACTACTGTGGATATTTTAAACCACTTTCAGTAAGTTGTAGAAATCTTACTTCCATTTAGCTTTATTTACCTGCCTCACTTTTAATGCAAATGTCTTAAGTATTTCCTCTCTCTATATTAAACATTACCTCAGATGACATAATAGTTTCTGCTTCAACCATCAAACATTATTTTTAAAAAACTCATGGGGAGGATGGTCTATTATATCTACCCCTATATTTACTCATTCCGAATGTTCTTTTTCCTTCCTGAAGTGCCATCATCTTTGCTATTTCTGTTTAGGAATCTTCCTTCTGCCATTCTTTAAGGATAGGTCTGCTATTTACAAATTCTCTTAATCTTCTTTTATCTGAAAATGTCTTTATTTCCACTTCATCCTTAAAGGATGTGCTCATGGATAGAGAATTTGCAGCCCCACCTATTGTCCTAGCTACTCCAGGGGCTGAGGCAGGAGGATCGCTTGAGCCCAGGAGTTCAAGATTGCCATGAGCTATGGCCACACCAATACACTGCAGCCTGGGCAACAGAATAAGACACTTTCTCTTAAAAATATTTAAATTGTGTTTGGCAGCAGGTGGAAAAGGGGACTACCAATCAGCCCTGCTCCACACCATCTCCTTCAGTTTCCTCGATGCTCAGTTTTGACCTTTTTTACATTCCCATGTATGAAGGACTATTGCCCAATCAGTGTATATGAATCTACTGCGTTCCTTCAACGGTTACATGGGATACCATAGAGATGATCAAGTGTGACAGCGAACAGGTATTTTGAGAGTTCTTAAATACCCATGTCAATCTTTCTTGTGAAAACTGGAATGGGGTCGGGTGAATCTACTTCTCGCATTTTTTCAGATGTCATGACCATAACGAAGTGTGAGCATTTCCCTGCTTCATTAAACAGTCTGGAAAACGCTTCTGCGTTTGGATTGGTTTACATTGAATAAAGATTGAATGAAACCACGAAAGGGCTTTTAAACTCACCGGCAAACAAACAGGTCACAAACAAGAGAAAATGAAAACCTGAGACAACCTTGTGCAGCCACCAGGGCAAACAATGAAAGAACAGTGCTTAGAAAGGGAAGGACAACGGGGAAATTAGCTGGTAAAGAGATATATGTGACCAGCAAATATACCAAAAAGGGAAAAAGGTACGCGTGTGGGTTTGGTGGCACTCTGTAGCGCAGTTACTGCACTATGCGGTTTAAAGAGAAATGCGAATAAAAGAAAGGTACAGTGGCTTGGCTGGCCGGTTTTCGGGGGAGACCGTGGGAGAAGAGGGGTGATATGAAAAGGCAGAGGCTTCTGCATGTGCTTTCTGTACCGAATCAGCGTAGCGGTCCAGATTGTCCTCCTCCACTCCCGCCCCAACGAAGAGATGGTGTCAAAGCGATCCCGGGCCGCTCCGCCCTTCAATCCGCTCTGGCCTACAGAGGTGCCCAAAAAGAGGCGGTGCTGTGTGGGCGGGACGGGGACCAGTGGGCAGAGCTGAGCATGCGGGGAGTGTCTAGTAGGCAGGGCCTCGGCTTTGAAGGCCTCACGGCGGCTTCCGTTTGGGGGCGTGGCTACACTAGGGACAGAGCTAGGCTTGGGGCGTGGCCCGCAGTGAGTGGGTGTGGAGGTGGCGGAGCTGTGCGGGCTCGGGGAGGAGGGGCTGAGGCTGCGGCCACCAGAGCCCGGGTTGGTCTGGGAAACCTGGGGGCGAGGCGGACACGTTGCCCTGCGGCCGGCGGGGCGCGTTAGTGCTCTGGTCTGGCAGCCCTGAGGCTCCCGCTCTTGTGGGTCAATCGGTCGTCTGGGCCTGCACGGGGCCCGGGCCCATGGCGGCGTCCGCGGCTCTGTCGGCAGCGGCGGCGGCAGCGGCCCTGTCTGGCCTGGCGGTGCGTCTGTCGCGCTCGGCGGCGGCCCGCGGCTCGTACTGCGCCTTCTGCAAGGGGCTCACGCGCACGTTGCTCACCTTCTTCGACCTGGCCTGGCGGCTGCGCATGAACTTCCCCTACTTTTACATCGTGGCCTCGGTGATGCTCAACGTCCGCCTGCAGGTGCGGATTGAGTGAGCGGCGGCGGCGGCCCGGCTGGAGGGGCACCCTTGTCCCCGTCAGCCCCCGGCCGGGTCCCCGGCATGAAGGACAGCTGGGCCGCGGCGGGGGGCGGAGGCGGGGCAGCACGGGCCCCTGGACTCTAGACCTCCGCCGCCCCGGCACCACCGCCTAGCCCTGGCCGTGGCCCTGGCCCCTGGCCCAGCCCCGGTCTCAGCCCAGGGGTACCAGATCGCGCAGAAACGCACTGAACAGGCCCCTACCGTCGGGCTCCAGAAACTACCTGGGCTCGGCCGACCTGTTGCCTCACATTGGCCAAAGAGGGGGAAGCCGGAAGGAGGGAATTCTGCGACTGCGACTTGACTTTCCAGGCCCGGAGCAGAAAGGTAGGAGGCGACAGGTTGGAATGGGAGAGGGGCGGTGGCTTTGCCCTCCAGATGGCGGGGCACCTTGGTGGTCAGGGAGAAATATGGAAGGCACGGGACAAACCAGCCCAAAAAGCTGTGGAGCCCAGCTGGGGAAAGGAAAGGCAGCCGCAGGCTCTCGCCTCCTCCCCAGTCACGATTCCAGGATAGGGTGAGGGGCGGCCCCCTCCCACCCTGGCCCCAGTGCCGCCTCCCTTTCTGCACAGGCCTGGAGGGTATCCCCTGAACGCTGAGGAATGGAGGGGAATGGGCGGGGGGCGGTCCAGGGAAGGGCCTAGAAGAGCAACAATGCCCCACCCTTTTCCCCCAATTCGGTGGGCATAGGGAGGTCGGTTCTCTTCTAGGCCAAGCCCCACATCTGTTCTCTTCTCAGCCGTCAGCCCTGGGGCTCTCTGCAGCTCCTGCACAGCCCTTGGCCGTAATGCCTCCTGTCCTGTCTTTGGGGCCAGAGGACTGGTCTGTGCCTGGTCCTGATGTCCCTCGTGCCCCCCTGCCTCTCCCTGAGGGCACCCCTCAAGCTCTACATTTGGAAACAGGGAAGAGTGGGAGAGACTCATTCCTACTGTCCCCTTCCCTACAGTCTTGCTCTTCTGCCATGTCATCCCATGCTCCCTAAGGCCCCTAGTAAGGCCTTCCCAGGGCCAGAGTCCCAACCTCTGGCTCCAGATGGCCTCGAGAAGCCCACTGTGTACTGAAGTGATCTGGGAAAAGGAGACCTGCCTGAGCACACAGCAGCTCTCAGCCTGGGCTGGGCAGAGCAGATGGAGGAGGGGCTTGCAGAGGACACCATTCTGGGGGAAGCAAGGACCTCTCTGGTGGCTAGGCAACTCAGGTCCCCATCTATCTTTCTTTCTCTTTCAGGCATTGGCGTTTGTAGACCGTGACCTGCCCCTTCTCTGCCATTGCCTGGGGGCACCTCTGGCCTGAACAGGAGGAGACGAAGGGCCTTCCTAGGAGAGGCACAGCACGGACAAAGGCTCATGAGGCGGGGGTGCCCAATGATCCCGTCCTGGCTCGGGAAGGGAGGCCCGAGTTCCCTGGGAACTGAAATCTGCTAGCAGCACTGTGAAGGAGTGCAATTCCCCCTCCTAATGACAGGGGAAACTGAGGCTTTGGGGAGGTGGGGGATTTGCCCTTGACACGAAAATAGGAGGAGGAGGAATTGAGTGTACCCCTGGGCCTGCAGGCCCCCACACCCCTCCCCAGTCTTCTTCAAGACCTGGCATGGTAGGAAGAGGGAGGGGGAAGCAGAGAGGAAGCATAGGGCTCCTAGTGCACCAAGGGAGACAGGGGCCCGGGGGAGGGAACCTGGGGATCTAGCTTTCCTTGGAGCAGTACGGAAGGTAACAGGGAAGATCAGGAGGACAGACAGCTGAGATGGGAGACAGGAGAGATGGGCCCCAGGACCCCTGTGGAGCCAAGATCTCCCCGACAGAACCTAGTCTCCCCACCCCACCTGGAGCTTCATCAGGGGCTCCTCAGCAGTGAAGTGGCACAAGCCTCCCAGTTCAGTGGCCGAGTGGAGGTGGTGGTGTTGTCGTGGCTCCTGGAAACACGACATAACCAGGAGGTGAGAAGGGATAAACCAGGGGTGGGCCTGGGCTGAGACTCATGGCATGACCCCAATTCTCTCTCCTGAAGCTCGACCCACCATCCTCAGGATCACACAGGAGAATCTCATCCTCACAGATTGGATTGGTCCTGGGGGCCCCCTGGTGTGCTGCTAACTGGTATACCACAATGATCAGGAGCAGCCCAGAGGGGAGCCAGGAAGAGACCCTTGCCCTCACCCTCTATCCCCATTTCTGTATCTCTTACACCGGTACCCCAGGGTCCACGTTCCCAGTTCCTGGGACTGAAAACTGCAGCAGTCGGCCAGCTCCAGGGACAGAGTGGCCCAGCCACTTACCATGTACCCTCCTCAGCTGCCCACTGGACCCAGGTCCTGAATGAAGCTGTCCACCTGCCTGACCCCAGAAGAGGGGACGGTGGCTGCCTTGTGCCCCCTGCAGTCTCCCACAGCTAGGGCCTGATGGTGTGCCTCCTTGTACCAGGTCTCCTGGGAACCCCTGACCCTGCTGGCCCCTCTCATCCACCCCTACTCTGTCCACCTTGGACCCCCATGGGGGCCTGTCAGCCTGCTGATCCCCCCTACAGATCTCTGTGGGCATCCTCCATGGGACAAGAGTGACACAGGGCTGGAGAAGAGGAATGAGGGGCCTCCTGGTGTATGATGCACAGATGTGGCACTTTCAAACCCTGGTGTCACCCTCTGGGTGACTGGATCCCCAGCTCCAGCCTCTTCCTGGGCCAGTGAGGAAGGGTGGAGGAAAGCTCTTCTCTGAGTGCATGCGTGGGAGTGTGGGGGTGCCTGAGCCCTCCCCGTGCAAGAGGCTCGGCTTGGGACCCTGGAAGCTGCTTCCCTACTGGGAGAAATGCATGTCAGAGCCGCAGGGGTCCCTGCCCTCAGAGATCCCCCTCCCACTGCAGGAAGCCCTACCCTATAAGAGGGGCACAGAAGTCCATGTCTGCCCACCCCCAGTGGCTTCTGCTGTGGCTGTATTGGCCTAGAGGGGTGGCTGGGGAGGGGCAGGGCTGAGCCCACAGCATCTGCTCCTGTCCCTGCTTTTTCACTTCTGCTGCCTGAAGTGGTAGCCCCGCCTGCTGCTCCTCCACCTCACTCCCTTCCCCTTCTCGGGGGCCCTTGCTGTGTGACAGGGTCTCCACGCACTTTATTTATTTGCAGTCTGTTTTCCAGGCAGCAGAGCTTCTACAAATGCAGACACCGACCGGAATGACTTACGCTTTTCTGTGTGTGATTCACTGTGTACTGGTCAGCACAGGCTGGCCAGGGAGATGTTCCTGTTTCTGGTGTTGTCACGTCTTGTTTTCTCTAAGTTAAAAGAAAAAATCCTTGATTTAATACACTAAAATCCCAACTGGAGGCCTCCTGTGTCTGGTGGGGGATGCAGTGGCCCCGGGTGGAGAGAGACCCTGTGGTGAGGTCACCGGCTCCCATGGCCAGGAACTGGCAGGGAGAAGCCTCCGAGAGGGAGGGCTTGGGGAGCCTGTGGCAGGGACGGTGTTTCCTGTTCAGAGGCTGTGCTGAGACCCAACATGACCCAGACTACTGCCCCATGAGAAGCAGGCAACAGTGTAGCCTGGCCTAGAGAGGTGGCTGCTTGTCCTGTTTACAACGTCTGTTCAAACGACCCAAAATGTAAGTCCTCTTCCACTTTAGAGTCTGGTGATCAAAAGTGTCCAAGTCAGTAGAATCCTGAGGGTGAACTGCGATGAACTGAACTGAAACAGACTCCATACATGTCATTTTGTGTAGCGCTGAGACAGACACCCTCCCTGCCCGAGGCCACCTCCCACTGCCTCCCTACCAGCCAGGTTACTGCAGAATCTTGGAGAAGATAAAGGACCTAGTCCCGGAAACCTGCTTCCCTACCCTCACCTTGGAGGCAAACTGTGCCATCAGAGCCCCCCTCCCTCGTGACTCCCACAGGAGAGAGCTCCCTAGTGACTGCTCTAAGGGTTGGCAAGCAGGTAGAAGGTGGGAGAGGGAGGGCTGAGGGGAGTGTTAGAGGAAGGCCCACAGGGCCCCTGGAGGGAGGCATCGGAGGACACAGGGAGGTGGCAAAGACTCAGGAATGCAGCCTGGTTTAGGGGCCCTGGGGGCACTCCTGTTGCTAAGGGCTACCTAGGGGTCAGAGCACCCTCACAAGGAGGACCCCTCCAAAAGCACTGGTGCCAACACCCTATGGTATCTTCCACCACAGGAGAAATGGGCCCCAGGCCCTGAGCTTCCCTCCCCTTTGTCTAGATGGTCCTCTTCAATCCCTGATGGTCCCACTCCCACTCCAGGGATGAAGTGACTTGGCAAACCAAGATGGAGGATGATCCTCCCAGAGCCTGGCTCCAAGAGTTCCTGAAGAGAGAGGACCACCCCTCCCATCCCTGCTACAGAGGAAGGGAAGGCAGGAAGGCCAGTTCTCCTCTGATGGGAGCCCAGGAGACCTGAGCCCTGAGCCCTGAGCCCAGCTCTTCCACTTCCTACTGTGTGGTGCCAGGCAAACTGTACAACCTCAAGTTTTTAGTAAGGCTCCTTTGGGATGCTTGTAAGCAGCAAATATGATGATGTCTGTTCAATGTTTGTCATCTGATCTCGCCTGGAGCAGCCTTGTTACTGTGGGGAAAAGGAACCGAGTGAAGGGAACGGACCTCTCATGAGAGCCTGCCATGTGCCAGGCGCATTCTAGGTGCTTTGCATTCTAATCTCATGATAATCCCACAACCACCTAACCATTATCCCCATTTTACAGAGAAACCAAGGACAGGAACCAAGTCTGAAATAGAACCCCAAGCAGAAGCTCTTTTCCTGAGCTCCCAATCCTCCCTGGAGAGGCAGAGAATTGGACTGGAGTAGTGGTGGAATGGAATGCCAGAGAATTGGGCTGGAGTAAGGGTGGAAGATGATCTTGTTCTTTCTGGGTGGGATGCAGGAGGCAGATAAGAAACCCAGGTGCAGCTGGGTGCGGTGGCTCGTGCCTGTAATCCCAGCACTTTGGGAGGCTGAGGCAAGCAGATCACAACGTCAGGAGTTCAAGACCAGCCTGATCAACATGGTGAAACCCTGTGTCTACTAAAAATACAAAAATTAGTCGAGTGTGGTGGTGCACACCTGTAGTCCCAGCTACTTGGGAGGCTGAGGCAGGAGAATCGCTTGAACCTAGGAGACAGAGTTTGCAGTGAACCGAGATCGTACCACTACACTCCAGCCTGGGCAACAGAGGGAGACCCTGTCTCAAAAAAAGAGAAAAGAAAAGAATCCAAGGCTTGGAGGGGGGACAGACCTGGGGGCCTTCTCTAAATGGAGCTCCCCTGTGGGAGCAGCTGGGGCCACCCTGAGATGGGTTCACCTGATTTTTCTCCATCCTACCTCCAGAGATTGATTGTGAGCTAAGAGACTGAGTCAGAAGGCAAGAGAGCAGCTAAGCAGGCAGTTCTGGGGGCACCAGAGCAAATACATTGAGAAATGGGAAATATAAAGAGCATGCAAAATCCCATCCTACTCCTATTCACCACACCCCCAAGGGAAACTGCTGTGTTTTGGAAAAGTTTCTACTTTGTGTTGGTAGAGGGAAGAAGAAAGAACATACTACTTTGAAACTTTCTCCTCCCACTTCATATTTATGTTTCCATGTTTATTTTTCTATATTCAAAGCCACCTAGTAGTCTCTTATATGAAGGTATCATGCATTTCTCAATGCGTCTTTGTTATTTCCCATTGTTGTTTATTTGGGGAGTTTGCTTTTTTGGTTGTTGATGACGTTTGGTTTTCTTTCTATTGCTTTCTTTTTATAAACATTGCAGTAACAGATAAGTTGTACCTCATGAAAATTAAAAACTTTTGTGCATAAGAGTCACTATCAAGACAGTGAAAACACATCCTACAGAGTGGGAGCAAATATTTTTAAATGTGTATCTGCTAAGAGACTTGTATCCAGAAATATAAAAATAACTCTAGCTACTTAACAAAAAAGACAACCCAATCAAAATATGGGCAAAGACTTTCAATATGTATTTCTCCAAAGAAGGGATACAACTGTCCATCAAGCACATAAAGAAGCTCATGTCATTAGTCATTAGGAAAATGCAAATCAAAACCACAATGAGCTACCACTTCACCCTGACCCACTTCACGCATTAGGATGGGTATTTATTTATTTGAGACAGAGTCTTGCAATGCCCAGGCTGGAGAGCAGTGATGCAATCTCAGCTCACTGCAACCTCTGCCTCCTGGGTTCAAGTGATTCTCATGCCTCAGCCTCTCAAGTAGCTGGGATTACAGGTGTATGGCACCACACCTGGCTAATTTTTACATTTTTTGTAGAGACAGGTTTTGCCATGTTGGCCAGGCTGGTCTTGAACTCCTGGCCTCAAGTGATCAACCCTCCTTAGCCTCCTAAGGTGCTGGGAATACAGGCATGAGTCACCATGCACAGCTCAATTAAAAAAAAAAAATAACAAGTGATAGGATGTAGAGAAATTGGAACCCTTATTTATTACTAGTGGGCACATTAACTGGTACAGCAGCCACTGTGGAAAACAGGTGGTTCCTCAAATAGTTAAACCTAGAATTGTCCTATAGCCTGGCACTTCTACTCCTAGGTACATAATCAAAGGACTGAAAGCCGGCACTCAAATAAATATTTGTACATGAATTTTCATAGCAGCACTATTTACAATAGCTAGAAGGTAGAAACAACCCAAATGTCTATCAACTGATGAACAGATAAACAAAACTTGGTATATTTGTACACTGGAATATGATTCAACCCAAAAAAACTCACAAGGAAGTATTTGATACATATTACAAGAGAAAATATTACGCTAAGTGAAAGAAATCAGACACAAAAAAGATTACATATTTTATGATTCCGTTTATATGAAATGTCCCAAATATGTAAATTCATAGAGGCAGAAAGCAGATTAGTGGTTGCCATGGCCTAGGGGAGGGGAGGATGGAGAGTGGCTGCTTAATGAGTACAAGGTCTCCTTTTAGGGAGATGAAAATGTTTTGGAACTGATAGTGGTGATGGTTACACAACATTATGAATGTAATAAATGCCACTGAATTATGCATTTCAAAGTGGTTGATTTTATGTTATGTGGATTTCAACTCAATAATGACAACAAAATGTACTGACACACTTCATTATCTCACCACTGGGCCTCTTTCACAGATGAACTTCTTTCCTGGCCTTTCATTCAATCCCCTGCAGCCCTTGTCCTGATCCTGTATTATAAAAAGCTTACAAAAGTGCCCCATCCCATTAGTTCCCAAGTAATCCTCACCCTCAATTTTTCCCCCATTGGGGTGGCTCTGAAAATGGGAATCTCTAGTGAATGATGGGATCATTGAGTATTGATCCGGCCAAATTCTTCAACTGCCTGACCAGTGCAGAACAGCAGAGACTTCTTGACTCTTCCTCCTGGCCTGCTGTTTCAGAGAAAAAACAGCATTCCTTTCCCACCCCGGCAGTCTCACCCACACTGCCTTTAGTCTGGGCTCCTGGTTTTATCCCTGGGGTCTTCTCCTTAGATATGGATGTCCTGGCCTTATAGTTATATTTGGATGCCACAAACATATTAATGCCCAACCCCTCTGGATGCAACCCTACATCATCTCACATTCCCAATTCCTCCTAGAAAGAAGATCAAGGTTCAAGCAGGACCCCAGGCAGCAGAGCGCAGCCGAGGGTCAGTCATTTGCCACAATGCTTCAAATATGACATTGATGGAGAGCAGACATTGAGTCTGTATTAGTCCATTCTCACACTGCTATAAAGTAATACCCAAGACTGGGTGATTTATAATGAAAAAAGGTTCAACTGACTCACAGTTCTGCATTGCTGGGGAGGCCTCAGGAAACAATGTGTGGAAGGGGAAGCAAACACATTCTTCTTCACAAGGTTGCAGGAAAGAGAAGTGCTGAGTAAAGGGGGAAAAGCCCCTTATACAACCATCAGATCTCATGAGAACTCACTGACTATCATGAGAGCAGCATGGAGATAACCAAGCCCATGATTGACTTACCTCCCAAGGGTCCCTTCCACCACATGTGGGGATTATGAGAACTACAATTCAGGATGAGATTTGGGTGGGGACACAGTCAAACCATTTTATTCCACCCTTGGTCCCTCCCAAATCTCATGTCCTCACATTTCAAAACACAATCGTGCCTTTCTAACAGTCTCCCAAAGTGTTAGTTCATTCCAGCATTAACCCAAAAGTCCATGTCCAAAGTATCATCTGAGACAAGGCAATTCCCTTCTACATAAGAGCCTGTAAAAATGAAAGCAAGTTAATTACTTCCTAAATACAATGTGAGTATAGGCATTGGGTAAATACACCCATTCTAAATCAGAGAAATCTGCCAAAACGAAGGGGTTACAGGCCCCATGCAAGTCCGAAATCCAATAGGGCAGTCATTAATCCTTTAAGTTACAAAATGATCTCCTTTGACTATGTCTCATATCCAGGTTACGCTGATGCAAGAGGTGGGCTCCTATGGCCTTGGGCAGCTCTGCCTCTGTGGCTTTACAGGGTACAGCCCTGCTCCCAGCTGCTTTCACAGGCTGGCATTGAGTGTCTGTGGCTTTTTCAGGCACACGGCGCAAGCCGTCAGTGGATCTGCCATTCTGGGGTCTGAAGTCTGGGGGATGGTGGCCCTCTTCTCACAGGTCCACTAGGCCGTCAGCAAGCCAAAGAACCAAGAAAGCTGGTGTTGTAACTCAGTCCAAAGTTAAAGGCCTGAGAACCAGAGTAAGTCCTGGGGTCTGAAGACCCCAAAACCATGAGCTCTTATGTCCAAGGGCAGGAGAAGACAGCTTATGCCAGCTCCTGAAAAGAGAGTGGATTGGTCTTTATCCCATCCTTTTGCTCTATTTGGGCCTCCAAGGGAGGTCCATAATGCCAACCTACAAAAAAAATCAAGGGATTAGAACATTGACAACAAGAGATTCTTCTAAAAGTTCACTGAATCAACAGAGAAACTACCTCTTACTTTTTATATTTATAAAAATATGGAAAATCTTTCAAATTAATTGGTAGTCTGCAGTCTAACATTCTGCTCCATTGCTGTTAACATTTCTTAAACCAGTACACTAGCATGAGTGATGAATGTCATCATCAGAATCTCTCCTTCCCACTCTTGTTCCCTGGGTAGGTGCATCTCAACTCTATCATTAGTTCTTTGATGACAATCAGTTGCCTGGAGTATTTATTTTAGGCCAAATCATCACCCCGGGGTATTTTCTAAGGTGGGGGTGACTAATTCATTTTTTGCAAATGGATATCCTGTTGAACTAGCAGTTTTATTTTCCAACTATACTATTCTATTGCTTTATCAGAAGTCAAGTAACCCTATGTGTGTGAGTCTATTCCTGGATGCTCTACATTTTATTCCACAGGAGTATAACAATGTAAATGTCATTTTTCCAGATAGTCCATTTCCCTGTCAAATTTATAGAGAAATCTTATTGTCTTGTTTAAATGGTGTTGGCTTTCTCAAATTTATCTTTTATTTATTAGAGTTTACTTTGGAGCTGGCCTGGTTGTTACATCACACCCAGGAATTGGCACCAAGAGATGTGCTGGAGCCAACGACTGTGCCCTTCATACTTCCATGAGAACTTTGACCTCCTCTTGATGCTCCAGAAACTGAGCCCTGTCAGGGGAAGTATTCATTAGCAGAGAGAACATGCCCTGTAGAGCAGAAAACAGTTATCTTAGGTAGAGTGACCACAACTGTATAATGCAGGAAGCAGACCAAAACATCTGGACAGTTCAAAGAGAAATGAATAACCATTCAACAATTGGAATTGGGTTCATCGCAACAGTGATCACTACCCACTTATATATAATATAGTCATTTTAATATATTAATCACAGGTGAGGACAGTTTGAAGACCTTTTCAGAAATGCACAATCTCAGGAAGTTCACATACCAAGACTCATTCAGGGAAACTACTTAAAGATGTATTATTGGCCAAATGGGGAGGAAAAGGAACCTTGAGAGTGTAGGGACTAACAGGAAAGTGGAAAAGTATCAGAATGACAGCTTGTGATAAGTCTGGATGGCAACAATGCTGTTAGAGGTGCACGGTTGGAAGGATCCACAAGGAACTCCACTGTACAAAAAGAGGAGTGAGGGTTAATAGAAGAAATATTATGCCTGAAGGTCTACATGCTAATTCTTAACATTCAGAATTATTCAGTCTGATGGCAACACAAGTCCTGAACACACACTCTGTTAACCTAGTGCCACCCTTCAAGAGAACTGGAATGGATTTACAACGGAAATAACTGGCGGAAAATATTTACATAGCACAATATTCTTTAGGGATTTACCACAGAAATCCTAGGAATTGAGTCTTCACTACTGTGATTTCCATATTATAAACTGCATCCATAGGCCACTTAATGTCTGCCAACTGCTCCTGAATACTCCATTCACTCCCTCTGGGCACTCATTTCAGACAGCTTCATTTAACACATCTTGCCCAGCTTCCTGACTAGAGTTGTATCTCCTTTGCCCCTTTAACTCAATATGGTTCTGGAGTTTAAGACATTTAAGTGGCCTGTGAATATTGTTCTGATCTGTTCTGGTGTGATAGAAGAGAAGCTGCATTCATAAACATTTAAAACATCGGTGCCAATAACTAAAGATCCAGTTTCTACTCTTCTTCCATGTCTATACAGTTTGTGGATTTTTATATCCTCCACCCCACTCTCCACCACCCAAACCTAGACCCTGCTTTACTTATGCGCTTTGGGTTTTTATTTTTTCTGCTTTGTTTTGTTTTGTTTTGTTGAGAGAGAGTCTTTCTGTGGCCCAGGCTGTAATGCAGTGGCACAATCTCGGCTTACTGCAACCTCCACCTGTTGGCTTCAAGTGATTCTCCTGCCTAAAGCATCTTGAAGAATTAGAATTCACAATAAAATTTACTGGCCAGGCAGAGTGGCCATGCCTGTAACCCCAGCACTTTGGGAAGCCAAGGCAGGAGTACTGCTTGAGCTTAGGAGTTGGAGACTAACGTGGGAAGCATAGCAACATCACGCTACAAAAAAATATTTTAAAAACTTAGCCAGGTGTGGTGGCACACACCTGTAATCCCAGCTACTCGGGAGGCTGAGGTGGGAGTATTGCTTGAGCCCAGGAGATCAAGGCTGCAGTGAGCTATGACGGTGCCACTGCACTCCAGCCTGGGCAATGAATGAGACTCGTACCCAAATAAATTAATAAATAATAAAATTTACCTCTAAAATGTTTATTTAATTAAATTATAATTATATTACAATTACTATCAAAACATGAAGAAAATCAGAATTAGCTCAAAAAATTGTCAAGTATAAAATGCTGAAATTGAATTTTAGCAAGGGGCATTTAAGATGTGCCACCCTGATGAGTTTTCATACAATTCGTCCTGAGAGGGTTCAAGGAAGTAGAAAGGCAATAAGGATATCCAGAAGAGATCTGTATATATTAGCACTGGAAAGCTGAAGCATAGTAACCATACATATAAAATTGTGAAGGGAAAAAATCAACCAGTTCATTGGTGAAACTCTTTAAAATGCTGTTAAGTGAATAAATAAATAAATAATATGATGTTGGCAAAACAGAAAGTGGTCACAAAGATTGGAGGAAAAGCATAATCTACAAACATCATAATGAAAATGCTAAAATTTTTACTCAAAATATACAGAAGTATAATTAAATAAGCAGAAATATGTATTTCACCTTCCGTCATGAGAAGTGAACCATTCCTATTAAAGCCATTTTTAAAAACATTCCTATTCTTTTGCCTCAGTCTTGAGCTCTAGCTAGCAGCCTGACTTGTGTGCTTCTGTATCTTCGGTAATCTCCAGTCACCAACAATGGTGTGTGGGCTCTTCTGGGACCCACTGTGACACGCAGCACAGTCACAAGCAACTATAATGGTGAAATTTAAGATGGCTGGTTAAAATTAAGACACAATCAAGAAAATGACTCATACCCCAATGGAGATGGAAGAAGATAGTAAAGATGAGGACATGTGAGATGATAAAGAGAGCAATGAAGAAGAGCTTATTATACCTCAGGGGGAAAAGGCAATAAGACACAACTCCATCATAAGCAACAAGGTTGCAGTTGCCACACCTGTCAAGAAAGCAGCTGTCATCCCAGGCAAAATGGCAGCAGATATGTCAGCCAAGAAGATAGTTGTGCTGGGCAAAGCAGCAGTAATATGTGGCAAGAAAGAAGCCACACTGGGAAAAGCAGCCAAGGCAACCACTGGCTATAAGGGAAACACCACTCAAGCTAAGCAGGCAAACAATAGCAAGAATGCCAAGAAGGCAGACAGTGATGAGGAAGATGATGAAGACAGGAAGATGATGTGGATGATGATGAATATGCACCAGAAGTGATGAAAGCAGTAGCAGCTGTCCATAAATCAGAGGATGAAGATGATGAGGAAAACAAAGATGACAAAGACAGCAAGGAGGACAAAGGTAATGAAAGGAAAATAACTCTGAACAAGATGCAATGACTTTTCTATAATTTTGATACGAATGAAAATTCATGCAAAATCTCTCCCTGTGAAGACCGAAAGCATGGTTGAGGACAAGGAGGATGAAGGGGACAGGGATGATGACGAAGATGATGAAAACAATGAGGAAGATCATGAAGATGAGGAAAATGAGGAGGAAGACAGTAACAATGATGAGGAAGAGCCTGCAAAGAAACACCCGGAAAATGGAAGAAGAAAATGTTCAAACAGCAACCAGCTTCCAAAGCCAAGAAATAGAAAGTGGATGTCAGCATTCATGGATCCTAGGAGCTTAGCTGTGTGAATTTTGAATCTTCTGACCTGGAAAAAGCTTTGGAACTCACTGGTTCAAAAGTGTTTGGCAATAGAATTTAAATAGGGAAACCAAATAGAAAAAATAAGATTGAAACTCCATTAGACTTTTATTCAAAATTCTGCCTTGTAGTCATTCAGGATGAATTTAAAGAAGTGTTTGAAAATTCTGTGACAATCAGATTAGTCAGCAAGGATGAAAAGAGCAAAGAGATATCCTACATTGAATTTAAGACAGAAGCAGATGCAGAGAAAACCTTGGAAGGAAAACAGGGAACAGAAGTCAAAGGGAAGTATATTCCCCTCTACTAAACCAGAGAAATAGATCAAAATAAGGACTATAGAGGTGGAAAGAGTACCTCTTGGATTAGTACAATGGAAACTGATTTTAAAAACACCTCTTCTGAGGAACGATCCAAGATGGCTGATCGCTAACATCTCGGGATTGCAGCTCCCAGTGAAAGCGCAGAGAACGAGAGGATGCCACACTTTCAGACAAATTTTGGTCGCTCACGGAGCAGAAGATTCCCAGTGGAGGAGCTGCACGGGTCGCCAGCGCGACTCTTGTGGCCGGCGCAGCGGTTTTGCCGGCACCTCGGCGCGGCAGCCCTTGGTGCAGAGTAAACGGGACTGGTTCCCCTTCTGACCAACATTTGGAGCTCCAGGAAGGCAGAATCGCCTATTACGGACTCAAGAAGGAAGCCAGACTGGAGATTCCCAGGCAGAAAAGCACCTGTTTTGGCTGGCGCAGTGGGTTGCTCATATTTCGGCCCTGGGAATTAACAACTTGGACGTCCACTCAGACACCTAATTTGAAAGTTGGTAATTACAAAGACGACAGGTGGATAAATTTACAATGATGGGAAGAAACCATCCTATTGCTGTCTTGATTCCTGCCCAAATTAATCCTATTGCTCATTTATTTCTGACATTCCTGGACCTTATGAGATTATAGATGGTGACCCCTAGAGGGGCAGTGGTGGTCAGTATACATTCACCTCATTGCAAGCTTTTAATATACAAGGGAAAGCTACTCCTAAAAACAGGTAGCTCCCCAGAGAGTCAGGAGTGGTTATGGGGTGGGACTTCTTCTTATTCATGGCCACAGACAGAAATAAGCCCAGTTGGGGTACAAATTGAAGTCCTATGAGATGCAATGCATATCCTTTGTTACCCAGTCGTGTCTACAGATATATTTCCCTTGCTCCACTGGGGGTAGTCAAACATCCCTTGTTTTCCAGAAGGGGTCAGTACTCCTGTCTTCCTAGATTAGGCAGTTGTTTTTCCCTTGCATGTTCTGATCGAGGAGGAAGCACCATATGTGGTTTTCTCTCTTACAAGTGGGATTCCATTTACCTCTCTGTGGCCTCAGGACTTTGACAACTAGGATTGGATCAGAGCATGTCAGGGAATCTTCCACTTCTGTGTCATTAACACAACAATGAGTGCAAAACATAGTGTCATCAGGACACTTGAAGTTTAGGTACCCAAACTCCCAGGTCAGGGTAATGGTGGTTGTGGGGGGCGGGGCCAGTGGTTAGGACAAATTCATTAAGTGAAGAGTTACTCAAGGCTCCTCTGTGGAGATGGTAAGCTGTCCAGTGGGTACCTTAAAGGACCTCAGGCCTTGTCAATCCTCTGTTCTCTCAGCTATTATGGGTCTGGGTGGCTCAGACTCTCTTTCAAGCCTGGGGCAGTCCTTCCTTCGTGTTCCTCTGACTTATAGGCACATTGATTTTGGCCCAGGGGCCAAGAAGTCAGAGGCTTTCATCTGGGCATCCCAAACACCACTCTTGCAACACTTTCTTGGTATTGGTAACCCTAAGGCAGTACAGGGCCTAAAGTAGCCATGAACAGTAGTAGCACTTTTGGCTATTATTTTGGTTTTCACCTCTTTCTCCACATTGTCCCTATTATTGTAAATTACAAAGGCCATGTTTAAAAGCTGGCTCATGGGGATTTGGGGTCCTATTGCTGCCTTATGTAAATTCTTCCTAATGTCAGAGACAGATTCAGTATAAAATGCACACCCAGGAGAGCTCATCCTTCCAAGGAGTCAGGGTCTGCATTAGTATATTTCCTGAGGATCTCCACTAAGTGGCCCTGAAATACAGTGGTATTTTCATATTTTCCCTGAGTTACTTCTCTAACCTTGTCATAAATAATTGGTTTAACCACACACTTTTTCATACCTTCTATTAAACAAGTTAGCATGTGTGTTTGAGCTCTTGGGAACCCGTCTGGGAATCCCATTAAAGGTGCAAATAAGGAACTGCATCTCCACCCACATTATAAATGGCATGGCCTTGGATATTACTGCCCACTCCATCTGAAAATTCACGGGTAATACCTAGAATCCTTTGTTTCTCCTCTATGGTACAGCAAGTGGATAATAATATGCACAAGTCATGCCAAGTTAATTCAGAGGACATGGTAAATGTATCAAACTACTCTATAAACTTCCATGGATCCTCCAAAAACCAACCAAATTTCCCCTTGCATAAAGCCAAATTTGATACAGAAAATGGTAGTTATACTCTGATTGTTCCCCCGTCTCTATCAGCTACCTCCCACAATGGAGACATGTTCATTTTTAGGGGCTATGGGGTCCCACTCTTGGTGGTACTGGTTGGGCTTACTTCCTCAGGCAACAGGGGTATAGGCTAGGGCTAGTTGGATAAGGGAGAGAGGTACCTGATGACGTTAGGATGGAATCCTGTGCTGGAGAAGTGGCAGAATTCCCCTCAGAACTGCAGGACTGTGGAGGCTCCATGGGGGGGTGTGGACCTCCCAGTGGGAGCAGGTAGGAGGGGGTCATCTATGATATCTAGCACAGCTTCTTGGTGCCTGGAAGTAACATGAGACCAACACATTCTACAGCTATCCCTTAGATCAGGATCCTGGTAGAGGGCATTTAAAAGCCGAGAGAGATCCAAGATGGCCGTCTAGCAGCAGCTCAGGGTTGCAGCTCCCAGTGAAGGCACAGGGAGTGAATGGACGCCAGACTTCCAGACGAATTTTTGTTGCTTACAGACCAGGAGATTCCCAGCAGAGGAGCCCCATGGGTCGCCAGAGCGTCTCTTTCGGCCGGCGTGGCTGTTTTGCTGGCATCCCAGTGCGGCGGTTCTCAGTGTGGAGTATACGGGACTGTGTGCCCTTTTAGTTGGCGTATGGAGCTCTGAGAAGGCAGACTCACCCATTCAGCTGATTGGGAGGGTGACTGAAGAAAGGAGCCAGACCGGGAGATTCCCAGGCAGAAAAGCGCCACAAATCTCAGTGCAGCTGTTTCAGCCGGCGTGGTCGCCACACAGGAAATTGCATAGATCCCAGCACCTTTTTGGCAGGCGACTGGGGCACCTGAGAGAGAATTGACCATTCAATTAGGAAAAGAAAGAAAGGGGGCTCTGAGGCAGGGAGCCAGGTGATCAGGCTCGGCTGGTCCCACCCCCACAAGAAAACAATTGGAAACACCGATGGTTGAGAGTTTCACAGCAAGCACAGCTTGTTGGGGAGGGGCCTCCGCCAAAGGAAAACAAAGAAACAGAAATTACATCATCAGCAACAAGCTGGACGTCCACTCAGAGACCCAATCTGAAAGTCAGCAATTACAAAGACGACAGGTGGATAAATCCACAAAGATGGGAAGAAACCAGCGAAAAAAGGCTGAAAACATCCAAAATCAGAATGCCTCTCCTCCTTCAGGGGATCATAGCTCCTCATCAGCGAGGAAACAAGGCCTGATGGAGAATGAGTGTGATGAATTGTCAGGATCAGGCTGCAGAAGGTGGATAATGAGAAACTTCTGTGAGCTAAAAGAACATGTTCTAACCCAATGCAAAGAAACTAAGAACGATGAAAAAAAGTTTGACAAAATGGTAATGAGAATAGACAATTTAGAGAGGAATATAAGTGAATTAATGGAGCTGAAAAACACAACATGAGAACTTCACGAAGTATGCACAAGTTTCAACAGTCAAATTGATCAAGCAGAACAAAGGATTTCAGAGGTCGAAGACCAACTCAAAGAAATAAAATGAGAAGACAAGATTAGAGAAAAAAAGGATAAAAAGGAATGAGCAAAGTCTCCAAGAAATATGGAACTATGTGAAAAGACCTAATCTATGTTTGATAGGTGTACCTGAATGTGATGAAGAGAATGAATCCAAGCTGGAAAATACTCAAGATATTATCCAGGAAAATTTCCCCAACCTAGCAAGGCAGGTCAATATTCAATTCCAGGTAATACAGAAAATACCACAAAGATATTCCTCAAGTAGAGCAACCCCAAGGCACATAATCATCCGATTTACCAGGGTTGAAATGAAGGAGAAAATGCTAAGGGCAGCCAGAGAGAAAGGTCAGGTTTCCCACAAAGGGAAGCCCAACAGACTCACAGCAGATCTCTCAGCAGAAACCCTACAAGCCAGAAAAGAGTGGGGACCAATATTCAACATCCTTAAAGAAAAGAACTTTCAACCCAGAATTTTATATCCAGCCAAACTAAGCTTCACAAGCAAAGGAAAAATAAAATCTTTTGTGAACAAGCAAGTAGAGATTTCATCACCACCAGGCCTGCTTTACAAGAGCTTCTGAAAGAAGCACTACACAAAGAAAGGAACAAGCAGTATCAGCCTTTCCAAAAATATACCTAAAAGTAAAGAGCATCAACATAATGAAGAATTTACATCAACTAATGGGCAAAACAGCCAGCTAGCATCAAATGGCAGTATTAAACTCACATATATTATTATTAATCCTAAATTTAAAACGACTAAATCCCCCAATCAAAAGACACAGACAGGCAAATTGGATAAAAAGCCAAAACCCATCTATATGCTGCATCCAGACCCATCTCACATACAAGGATACACAAAGACTCAAAACAAAGGGATGGAGGAAGATTTATCAACCAAATGGAGGGCAAAAATAAATAAATAAATAAAAAGCAGGAGTTGCAATTCTCGCCTCTGATAAAATAGACTTCAAAGCAACAAATATCAAAAGAGGCAAAGAAGGACATTACATAATGGTAAAAGGATCAATGCAACAAGAAGAGCTAACGAGCCTAAATATATACGCACCCAATACAGGAGCACCCAGATACATAAGACAAGTTCTTAATGACTTATAAAGAGACTTAGACTCCCACACAATAATAGTGGGAGACTTTAATACCACATTGTCAATATTAGACAGATCAACGAGACAGAAAATTAACAAGGATATCCAAGACTTGAACTCAGACCCAGAACAAGTAAACGTAATAAACATTTATAGAACTCTCCACCCCAAATACACAAAACATACATTCTTATCAGTACCACATCACATCTACTCTAAAAGTGACCATGTAATTGGAAGTAAATCACTCCTCAGCAATTGCATAGCATTTCACAGGTTTAAATGAAATATTGGTTGGCTGCTTGTTTGTTATTTTCCTCCCTTATTCCTTCCTGTCTCCATTGTTAAGCACAATTATTGGCATAAAAGAGGTTTTCAACACCCATTTTTAGACTGCATTCTAGCCTGGACAATAAAGCAACACTCCCGTTCTCTCTCTGTCTTTCTCTTCCTCTTTCTTTCTCTCTTTCATTCTTTTTTTTTTTTTTTTTTGAGATGGAGTTTCTCTCTTCTTACCCAGGCTGGAGTGCAATGGCGTGATCTCGGCTCACTGCAACCTCCACCTCCTGGGTTCAGGCAATTCTCCCACCTCAGCCTCCTGAGTAGCTGGGATTACAGGCATGCACCACCATGCCCAGCTACTTTTTTGTATTTTTAGTAGAGACGGGGTTTCACCATGTTGACCAGGATGGTCTCAATCTCTTGACCTCGTGATCCACCAGCCTCAGCCTCCCAAAGTGCTGGGATTACAGGCATGAGCCACCGTACAAGCCTTTTTTATTTTTTTTCTTTCTTTCTCTCTTTCTTTCTTTTTCTTTTTTTC
Organism: Callithrix jacchus; assembly: GCF_049354715.1. Classification (NCBI taxonomy): domain Eukaryota; kingdom Metazoa; phylum Chordata; class Mammalia; order Primates; family Cebidae; genus Callithrix; species Callithrix jacchus. The sequence goes on along the minus strand of NC_133524.1, from coordinate 130,727,788 downwards.
TAAAAATAAATAAATAAATAAAAGCCTTCACATAAGGAACTTCTCCCTGTTTTCCTTCTTTTTTTACAGAATAAGTCTAATTGTAAAATAGTATTATTTTTTAATGTAAAGAACTATTTTTAGACCAAATTTCCTGGTCTCCCAATTTGTATTAGACCCAAATAATGTTGCAATGGAAAATGAGTTATTTTCCTCTTTATAGTCTCTAATTTGAATTTGTTCCAATTGCCTAAAAGACACCCTACTGATGAGTCCTCCAGGATGCTCACCATTGTTCCCAATGTCCAATAAAAATCTGTACAGGAGGTTTTCAAGTTTGCATAAGTCTAGCAAGAGCCTTACTTTCCCTTTCAAATTCTCACCTCCTTCAGAGAAGGTATAAGTATAGGTAGCAAAGCATTACAAAAGTAGATTATTAGATATGAGTGGGCAGTAGAATGATGGGTCTGAATTCCAAAGAGAGTGAAGAAAGCATTTCAGTTTGGGCAAAGAAGGGTTAAAAACAATAGAAAGTGATTGTGGAAGGAAGAAAGAGTATGGGTGAAAGGCGTGGCTCAAAGGGAGACCTCAGAGACCCTCAGGTACTGGATAATCACCCAGCAATAGGGACACCAAATAATGTGTTCAGGAGGCCACTCATCCACTGCTGTGGGTACTCATCCGTCAGGCCAGGGGTCTGGGAACCCCTGGTCCCTTCAACTAAGAGTCCAAGATGGGCTTGAGCAAGGCAGTTTATTGGACAGAAAGGAAGATGGCACGCAGGGAGAGGCCTACAATTGGCTGTTATGGAAAAATGATAATTTCCAACTTCAGTGCAGTAAAAAACAAGACTGTACTAGTCCATTCTCACACTGCTATAAAGAACTACATGAGTCTGGGTAATTTATAAAGAAAAGTGGTTTAATAGACTCCCAGCTCCTTAGGCTGTGGAGGAAGCATGGCTGGGAGGCCTCAGGAAGCTTACAATCATGGCACAAAGTGAGAGGGAAGCAAGCATATCTTATCATGGCAGACCATGAGAGAGAGAGAGAGTAATGGTGGAGGTGCCACACACTTTCAAACAACCAGATTTCATGAGAACTCATTCACTATCACAAGAACAGCAAGGAGGAAATCTGCCCCCATGATCCAATCACCTCCCACCAGGTTCCTCCCCCAACATTTGGAATTACAATTCAACATGAGATTTGGATGGGGACACATACCCAAACCCTATCAAAGACCAAGGTTCTCCAAAGGGAAAGGGGCTATTTAACTCACAATCCAAGAGGGAATGCAAATGTCAAAAACCCCAGAGCATCCAGGGGGCAAACAACAGCACAATGCAAAAAACCCAACACACCCAAGTAACAGCCATTAAGGATCCTCTCCCTAATGCCCCAAAAAATAGCACTAAAGGAGAAAGGATCGAGAAAAGGGGCGACAAGAATGTAGGTGGTCAGGCATGCTTCTCTCCTGAGCACCCAAATGATGAGGGACTTTGAATTGACCACCTAGCCAGAGGCCTTATTTCCTGGTTTACCTGATATTGAAGGAGGGGCAGAGGGGACACTCACCCATCCTTAGATGCCTAAATGGTGCTGACCAGTCTCCAGTGTGGGGCCTGGGTGAAGGTCTCCCCAGGTTCCACCAGCTCGCACAGGTTCAGCTGTTAAGAAGGTCCAGCTCACACACCAGTGACCTGCCAGCCAAGACAAGACAGTCGGTCTCACACAAGGTGGCAGCACTGCGCAGCCACTGGCCCGTCCACACAGCTCTGCTGCCTCTACCTGTCAGGAAAGATGATGGCTCTGAAAAGAGCCTTTGACTAGTGTTACAGCTCTTGAGCATTAGCGGCTCTTCAGTGTTATAACCTCTGTGTTACAGTTCTTGCAGCCTCAATCACAGATCATCTCGCTGTCTCTTGCCATTTGCTATCTCATCTCCTCTCACTGTCTTGCCTCCTCACTGCCGTCTCTCTCCAGTCGCTGCCTCTCTACATCTTCCCTAGCCCCACATCGGGCACCAGATGATGTAGGGCAGGTTCTTGGCTTCATTCAGGAAAGATTTCAAGAGCAAGCCAGCAAAGGAAGAGAGCAGCTTTATTGAAGTGACAGTGGTACAGCCCAGTGGCTGCTCCTTGTGGAACAGGGCAAGCCCATAGGCTTGCCATGCAGTGCATTCAACATGCATTCAACAGGACAGCTATGTGGACAGGGAGTGCTACCTAGCAAGGGACGCTGCAGGGTAGCAACCAGATTATTTAGCAAACAAGAATACAGTCTACCACAGTTATATTTTTCTTCTCAGTATATTACACAAGAGTAACATTATCAGAGACAACGTTCAAAATGGCCTATTTAAATTTAGCAGAGGCATGACTGCAGTAGTGAGGCCATGAATCAACCCAAAATACTCCTGACTACATATCTGGATGGATGCATGTACTCTTATATGCAATGCTATATATAACGTGCCCTTAAGGGGTCAGTGCTGACATGGGACCAGTCAAGCAGAAGAAAAAAGTGTTGCCTGAATTACAGTGGTACATACTGGCTTATCAGCACAGTTATGTATTTATATTGTACCAACTGAGCATTAATGGAACAACACTTTTCAGAACAGCTTTCTCTGAATATTTCTGCCTTAATCACGCCTGCCAGATCTTTTACATGTGAAAGGTTATGGGGTCACCAGGCACTGTTGCAATTCACACAGGTGAAGGCAAATTTGTTGTGTCAACCTGTTGGTATGGGCAGTAGCTGGATCTGTAGTTCATCTATCCCTGCTGTGTCTCCTACTTCAGCTTCTCCAACTGCTGGGGCAGTATGTGAAGTTCCTGGCATAATCTACAACTCCTCTTATATCCTCACACAAAGAAAATTAGCATCTTTGTGATGTTGAGTCATCCTATCCCACATCTAGGGATATCCTTCCATTTTTTGATTATTCTTTTGTTTTCCTCTTCAGCAATAAAAAAAGCTTCATGTAGCAATTTATAATTTTCAGTGTTAACTACTAAATCCCTATTTCTTTTGAATTGCTTTTCAAATCGAGCCTTTAACTAAGTTATATATTTTGATAGGTTATTTTCTGCACATGTGAAAGTTGATAAATTACTTTTAATTTTGTACTCAGCCACACAACTAAATTAGGATACAAAGTGTAATGCTTAATTTCCCCTTCCCCTTTCCAATTTGTGAACCTTGTTATTTCTTTCCTTTATTCTTATGTATTAACACGTATAATGTCACGTTTGGAAAGCATCCAACCATTCTTATTTTCTCTTGCAACTCCTCTTTTGATAATCAACTAATTGTCCTCCTTTTGGTGTCTTAATACAGCAAATTAAGAGATGTCTTAATATTGAACCCACCTTCCATTAACTGCTCGTGGCACATTACACTTTGAATATGCCACTCTGGATTATATTTGCTAATATTTGAGATTTTCCCATTAATGTTGCAAAGTGACCACATCTGCGACCAGGGAGCAAATAATCTGGCTGAGACATATAGGAAGAAGCAAAAAAATGTGCCCACAGAACCTCACTCAAGTGGCGTCCAGAGCCCAGGGTTTTGAAAGGAATGTCCGGGGACTAAGGAGTGAGGGGTCAGCGGGATGCAGCAGGAAGCCGCAGTAATCTCCAGAACATGGATGCTCTGCTCTCCGGGAGCAACAGGCTCAGCCTCCCCGCACATCGCCAGCTGTCCTGACAGCCCCACAGGCGCGCCCCGAGTAATCTCCACACATCCAGAGGGTGACCCTGCCTTCTTGACAGTATTGCCCCGCCCCAAACTCCCTCCATTGCCCTGCACTCCGTGATGCACCGGTGCACTAGTGATCACTAGGCTTTGTGGGCGTAGTTCGCACAAGCGTGTGAGCCCTCCCCAAGGCTCCACCCACAGCCCGCCCCTGCGCGGGCCCCCTCCCTCTACATGCACTTCGGAGACGCTTTGGCGCAGACTCCCACGCAGCCCAGCCAAGCCCAGCGGAGCAAGCGCTGCGCCATGGACGGTCGCGTGCAGCTGATGAAGGCCCTCCTGGCCTGGCCCCTCCTGCCCGCGAGGCGTCGCTGGAGGAACCCGATTCCCTTTCCGGAGACGTTTGACGGCGATACTGACCGGCTCCCGGAGTTCATCGTGCAGATGGGCTCCTACATGTTCATGGATGAGAACACGTTCTCCAATGACGCCCTGAAGGTGACGTTCCTCATCACCCGCCTCACGGGGCCCACCCTGCAGTGGATGATCCCCTACATCAAGAAGCAGAGCCCCCTCCTCAATGATTACTGGGGCTTCCTGGCCGAGATGAAGCGGGTCTTTGGATGCCAGGAGGACAAAGACTTCTAGGCCTGGAGACCCTCGGGCCTTGGGGTGGGTGCCCTGGAGAGGGTCCACTGAGCCAGTGGACACCACTAGGGTCTCCTCGGGTGCCCTCCCTCTGCACCTCCGCCCCCCCCTCCGGCTGCCGCGATGTCCTGTGCCCCTGATCCTACCAGCATAGTGCTGACCTTTGTTCCAGGAATAGCGTTCCAGGCTCCCGCTGCCGCCCCTGAGCCCTACTCTGGAATGAGCCACCACTGCCCTCTCTTGCCAGCCCAGCCCCTCCCATACACATTTGGATGCTGTCCTGTGCTCCAGCTGCACAAAGCTGGGCTCCTGTTACACACTGGACAGACCACCCACAGCTGCCGCTGCCAACCCCACTCCACTCCTCCAGACTGCCAGACGACACTGGTTTGGCTGCCCTGTTAAACCAGCAACTGGAGATTTTGGAAGGCAGATTAGCACATTCATCTGATTAAATGGGACTTAAATAGAAAGCCAGGCCAGGAGATTCCCAGGCAGCAACGTGATTCCAGCCAGCGCAGTGGGTTGCTGCACGGGAAATCACAGAGATCCCAGCGCCCTTTCAGCAGGTGACTGGAACACATGGGAGAGAGTCAACCGTTCAACTTACAAAATAAAAAAAAAAGGTGGCTTTGAGGCAGGGAGCCAGGTGATCAGGCTCAGCAGGTCCCACCCCAACAAAAACAAACAAAACAGCAATTGGAAACACTCGGGGTTGAGAGTTTCATGGCAAGCACAGCTGAACACAGGATGGTGCAGCTCAGAGGGGTAGGGGCGTCCGCCATTACTGTGGCACTCCACCCCTACAGAGGTACACTGCCATTGCTGACACAGCCTGCCATTGCTGAGACAACCCGCCATTGCCAAGGCAACCCACCATAACAGAGTCCACCACTACAGAGGCAGGCCATCATCACCACGGCAGCTCTAACCACACCGATATAAACAGGACTACAGGAAATTACACATGGCAGCAGGGCGGAGCCCATGGCAACAAGGCGGAGCCCATGGCAGCTCAGCATAGCCACTACAGGCAAGCAGTGATTAGACTGACTCCTTGCTGGGCAGGACAGTGCAACAGATACTCATAAATAAAGCCCTAACTCACCGGGACAGAGCACCTGAGGAAAAAAAAGGGGCTTTATGAGTTCTGCTGCTGCAGACTTAAACGTACCTGCCTAGCAGCCCTGAATAAACAACAGAGCTCACAGCTCAGCACTTGAGTTCCTATAAAGTACAGACTGTCTCCTCGAGTATAAAGTACAGACAGTCTCCTCAAGCAGCTCCCTGACCCCCATATATCCAAAGAATCACCTCACAAAGGACTGATCAGACTGACATTTGGCGGGCAACATTCAGGGACAAAGATAGCAGAAGAAGAAATGGGTAGCAACCCTCACGGTTCTGCAGCTGCTACAGGTGTTCCCCAGGCAAGCAGGGCCTGGAGTGGACCTCAGTAGTCCTACAGCAGAGGGGCCAGACTGTTAGAAGGAAAACTAAGAAAGAGAAATACTTCATCATCAACAATCTGGATGTCCACTCAGAGACCCAATTGGAAAATCAGCAACTACTGAGATGCCAGGTGGATAAATCCACAAAGATGGGAAGAAACCAGTGCAAAAAGGAGAAAAACACCTGAAACCAGAACACCTCGCTTCCTACAAGGGACCACAACTCCTCACCAGCAAGGGAACAAAGCTGGACGGAGAATGAGTGTGATGAAATGACAGAATCAGACTTCAGAAGGTGGGTAATGAGAAACTTCCGTGAGCTAAAAGAACACGTTCTAACTCAATGCAAAGAAACAAAGAACATTGAAAAAAGATTTGAGGAAATGATAACAAGAATGGACAACTTAGAGAGGAATATGAGTGAATTGAAGGAGCTGAAAAACACAACTCGAGAACTTTGTGAAGCATGCACAAGTTTCAACAGCCGAATTGACCAAGCAGAAGCAAGGATATCAGAAGTCAAAGATCAACTCAATGAAATAAAACAAGAAGCCAAGATTAGAGAAAAAAGCACAAAAAGGAATGAACAAAGTCTCCAAGAAATGTGGGACTATGTGAAGAGACCTAATCTACGTTTGATAGTGTACCTGAATGTGACAAAGAGAATGAATCCAAGCTGGAAAATACTCTTCAGGATATTATCCAGGAAAATTTCCCCAACCTAGCAAGGCAGGCCAATATTCAAGACCAGGAAATACAGAGAACACCACAAAGATATTCCGCAAGAAGAGCAACACCAAGGCATGTAATCGTCAGATTCACCAGGGTTGAAATGAAGGAGAAAATGCTAAGGGCAGCCAGAGAGAAAGGTCGGGTCACCCACAAAGGGAAGCCCATCAGACTCACAGTAGACCTCTCGGCAGAAACTCTACAAGCCAGAAGAGAGTGGGGGCCAATATTCAACATCCTTAAAGAAAATAACTTTCAATCCAGAATTTGATATCCAGCCAAACTGAGCTTCATAAGTGAAGGAAAAATAAAATCCTTTGCAAACAAGCAAGTACTCAGAGATTTTGTCACCACCAGGCCTGCTTTACAAGAGCTCCTGAAAGAGGCATTACACATGGAAAGGAACAACCAGTACCAGCCATTTCAAAAACATACCAAATGCTAAAGAGCATCAACAAAATGAAGAATCTGCATCAACTAATGGGCAAAACAGTCAGCTAGCATCAAAATGGCAGTATCAAACTCACACATAACAATATTAACCCTAAATATAAATGGGCTAAATGCACCAATCAAAAGACACAGGCTGGCAAATTGGATAAAAAGCCAAAACACATCGGTGTGCTGCATCCAGGAAACCCATCTCACATGCAAGGATACACAAAGGCTCAAAATAAAGGGATGGAGGAAGATTTACCAAGCAAATGGAGAGCAAAAAAAAGCAGGAGTTGCAATTCTCATCTCTGATAAAATAGACTTTAAAGCAACAAAGATCAAAGGAGACAAAGAAGGACATTACATAATGGTAAAAGGATTGATACAACAAGAAGAGCTAACGATCCTAAATATATATGGACCCAATACAAGAGCACCCAGATATATAAGGCAAGTTCTTAATGATCTACAAAGAGACTTAGACTCCCACACAATAATAGTGGGAGACTTTAACACTCCACTGTCAATATTAGACAGATCAACCAGACAGAAAATTAACAAGGATATCCAGGGCTTGAACTCAGACCTGGAACAAGCAAACCTGATAGACATTTACAGAATTCTCCACCCCAAATCCACAGAATATACATTCTTCTCAGCACCACATCACACCTACTCTAAAATTGACCACATAATTGGAAGTAAATCACCCCTCAGCAAATGCAAAACAACTGTAATCATAACAAACAGTCTCTCAGACCATAGTGCAATCAAGTTAGAACTCAGAATTCAGAAATCAACTCAGAACTGCACAGCTTCATAAAAACTGAACAACTGGCTCTTGAATGTTGACTGGATAAACAATGAAATGAAGGCAGAAATAAAGAAGTTCTTCAAAACCAACGAGAATGAAGACACTACATACTAGAATCTCTGGGACACATTTAAAGCAGTCTCTAGAGGAAAATACATAGCTATAAGTGCCCACATGAGAAGAGTGGAGAGATCCAAAATTGACCCTCTAACATCAAAATTGAAAGAGCTGGAGGGGCAAGATCAAAAAAACTCAAAACCTAGCAGAAGACAAGAAATAACTAAGATCAGAGCAGAACTGAAGGAGATAGAGACACGAAAAACCCTTCAAAAAATCAATAAATCCAAGAGCTGGTTTTTTGAAAAGATCAACAAAATAGACAGACCACTAGCCAGATTGATAAAAAAGAAAAGAGAGAATAACCAAATAGATGCAATAAAAAACGATAAAGGGGAAATCACCACAGATTCCACAGAAATTCAAACCATCATCAGAGAATATTACAAACAACTCTATGCACATAAACTAATAAACCTGGAAGAAATGGATAAATTCCTGGACACTTGTGTCCTCCCAAGCCTAAACCAGGAGGAAGCCAAAACTATGAATAGACCAATAACAAGGTCTGAAGTAGAGGCAGCAATTAAGAGTCTACCACACAAAAAAAAGCCCAGGCCGAGATGGGTTCACAGCTGAATTCTACCAGACACACAAAGAGGAGCTGGTACCATTCCTTCTGAAACTATTCCGAATAATCCAAAAAGAGGGAATCCTTCCCAAATCATTTTATGAGACCAACATCATCCTGATACCAAAACCCAGCAGAGACTCAACAAGAAAAGAAAACTTCAGGCCAATATCCATGATGAAAATAGATGCAAAAATCTTCAATAAAATACTGGCAAGCAGAATGCAACAGCACATCAAAAAGCTTATCCACCATGATCAAGTAGGATTCATCCCGGGGATGCAAGGCTGGTTCAACATATGCAAGTCTATAAACGTAAGTTACCACATAAACAGAACCAAAAACAAAAAGCACATGATTATCTCAATTGATGCGGAGAAGGCCTTTGACAAAATTCAACAGCCCTTTATGCTAAAAACCCTCAATAAACTCGGTATTGATGGAACGTATCTCAAAGTAATAAAAGCTATTTATGACAAACCAACAGCCAATATCATACTGAATGGGCAAAAACTGGAAGCATTCCCTTTGAAATCTGGCACTAGACAAGGATGCCCTCTTTCACCACTCCTATTCAATGTATTACTGGAAGTTCTATCTAGAGCAATCAGGCAAGAAAAAGAAATAAAGGGTATTCAAATAGGAAAGGTGGAAGCCAAATTGTCTCTATTTGCAGATGACGTGATAGTATATCTAGAAGACCCCATCGTCTTAGCCCAAAAACTCCTGAAACTGATAAGCAACTTCAGCAAAGTCTCAGGATATAAAATCAATGGGCAAAAATTACAAGCATTCCTATACACCAATAATAGACTTAAAAAGAGCCAAATCAAGAATGAACTGCCATTCACAATTGCTACAAAGAGAATAAAATACCTAGGAATACAACTAACAAGGAACGTAAGGGACCTCTTCATGGAGAACTACAAACCACTGCTCAACGAAATAAGAGAGGACACAAAGAGATGGAGAAACATTCCATGTTCATGGTTAGGAAGAATCAATATCGTGAAAATGGCCATACTGCCCAAAGTAATTTACAGACTCAACGCTATCCCCATCAAGCTACCATTGGCTTTCTTCACAGAACTGGAAAAAACCACCTTGAACTTCATATGGAACCAAAAGAGAGCCCGCATAGCCAAGTCAATTCTAAGCAAAAAGAACACAGCAGGAGGCATCACACTACCAGACTTCAAACTATACTACAAGGCTACAGTAATCAAAACAGCATGGTACTTGTACCAAAACAGAGATGTAGACCAATGGAACAGAACAGAGGCATCGGAGGCAACACAACATATCTACAACCATACAATCTTTGATAAACCTGACAAAAACAAGCCATGGGGAAAGGATTCCCTGTTTAATAAATGGTGTTGGGAAAACTGGCTAGCCATGTGCGGAAAGCAGAAACTGGACCCCTCCCTGACACCTTACACTAAAATTAACTCCAGATGGATTAAAGACTTAAACATAAGACCTGGCACCATAAAAACCCTAGAAGAAAATCTAGGCAAAACCATCAGGATATAGAAGTAGGCAAGGACTTCATGACCAAAACACCAAAAGCATTGGCACCAAAAGCCAAAATAGACAAATGGGACCTAATCAAACTCCACAGCTTCTGCATGGCAAAAGAAACAGTCACTAGAGTGAATCGGCAACCAACAGAATGGGCAAAACTTTTTGCAGTTTACCCATCTGACAAAGGGCTGATATCCAGAATTTACAAAGAACTCAAACAGATTTACAAGAAAAAAAAAAACAAGCCCATTCAAAAATGGGCAAAGGATATGAACAGACACTCTACAAAAGAAGACATACATGAGGCCAACAAACATATGAAAAAATGCTCATCATCACTGGTCATCAGAGAAATGCAAATCAAAACTAACTTGAGATACCATCTCACGCCAGTTAGAATGGCAATCATTAAAAAACCTGGAGACAACAGATGCTGGAGAGGATGTGGAGAAATAGGAACACTTTTACACTGCTGGTGGGAGTGTAAATTGGTTCAACCATTGTGGAAGACAGTGTGGCGATTCCTCAAGGACCTAGAAATAGAAATTCCATTTGACCCAGCAATCCCTTTACTGGGTATATATCCAAAGGACTATAAATCATTCTACTATAAGGACACATGCAAACGAATGTTTATTGCAGCACTGTTTACAATAGCAAAGACCTGGAACCCACCCAAATGCCCATCGATGATAGACTGGACTGTGAAAATGTGGCACACAGACACCATGGAATATTATGCAGCAATCAAAAACAATGAATTTGTGTCCTTTGTAGGGACATGGATGAATCTGGAGAATATCATTCTCAGCAAACTGACACAAGAACAGAAAATGAAATACCGCATATTCTCACTCATAGGTGGGTGATGAACAATGAGAACACATGGACACAGGGAGGGGAGCACTACACACTGGGATCTATTGGGGGGAATAGGGGAGGGACAGTGGGGGCGGGTATCTGGGGAGGGATAGCATGGGGAGAAATGCCAGATGTGGGTGAAGGGGAGGAAGATAGCAAATCACACTGCCACGTGTGTACCTATGCAACTATCTTGCATGTTCTGCAAATGTATCCCAAAACCTAAAATGCAATAAAAAATAATAAAAAATAAAAAGATCTATCCATATCATTCATTCCCCCTACTAGCACTCTAATTCAGGCTAGTGTTATCATCTGCACTACTGCTATATCCTCCTACTTTCCTCTCCCACCCTTTATTTTCTTACAAGCAGTCTGAGTGATATTTTTCAAAAGCAAATATGTCACACCTCTATTTAAAACCCTTTAAATCTTTTCATTGCCTGTAGGATAAAGAACAAAATCTGTAGCTCTTCCTCTTTCCTTCCATCCGCACCCCCACTCTTTGTCACATGGCTCATATTCCCAACCCCTCATCCTGACCTGCATGATCTTTTTTTTTTACATAATTTCTTCCTCTTCATCCTCCTCTTTCTCCTCCTCCTCCTCTTTCTCCTTCTCCTTCTCCTTCTGCTTCTCCTTCTGGGGTTTCACCATGTTGGCTAGGCTGATCTCTTTGAACTCCTGGCCTGAAGTGATCTGCCCACCTTGGCCTCTCAAAGTGCTGGAATTATACAGGTGTGAACCACGACACAGCCTCCATAATCCCCTTCTAATAGCCTATACACTTTATTCAGACTATTGTTTGTTGTCTGTCTCCCTCCTTTAGAATGTAAGCTTTGCCCGTCTATGGATTTTTGTTTTGCACACAGCTCTATCACTAGTTTGCACCATATTTGCCCCCTCAAGCCTGCCCCACTGCCAAAATTCGTGTTTAAATCCTAACGCCCAGTACCTCAGAATGTGACTATATTTCACATAGGGTCTTTAGGAGGTAATTAAGATAAAATGAAGTCATTAGGATGGGTCATAATCTGATCTGACTGGTTTCCTTATAAGAAGAGATGAGGGCTCGGTGCAGTGGCTCATGCCTATAATCCCAGCACTTTGAGAGGCCAAGGCAGGTGGATCACCTGAGGTCAGGAGTTCAAGACCAGCCTGACCAATATGGTGAAACCCCATCTCTACTAAAAATACAAAAATTAGCCAGGCATGGTGGTGTACACCTGTCGTCCCAGCTACTTGGGAGGCTGAGACAGGAGAATTGCTTGAACCCAGGAGGCAGAGGCTGCAGTGAGCTGAGATTGCACCACTGCACTCCAGCCAGCCTGGGCAACAGATTGAGACTCCATCTCAAAAAAAAAAAAAAAAAAAAGAAGAAGAAGAAGAAGAGGAGATGAGGACACACATATAGAGGGAAGATCATGTGAAGCCACAGAGCGAAGGTGGCCATCTACAGGCCAAAGAGAGAGGCCTCAGAAGAAACCAACCGTACTGATGACACCTTGATCTCAGACTTCAGCCTCTAGGACTGTGAGAAAACACATTTCTGTTATTTAAGCCACCTAATCTGTGGTACCTTGTCACTGGGCAGCCCCAGCAAATGAATACACTCCTCAACATCTGCGACAGCTCCCGGCACATAGTAAAGCACTCAGCAAATATTTGCTAAAAACCTAGATGAATGTGAGGCTGTTTCAAAAAACTTTCATGCTAGTTTTCTCCTCTGCTCTCACACCACCACAGCAATCATCAAAACAGAAGAAGGATTCTATGAGCAGATGTGGTGCGGTGCGGGGGGTTCCCCACACACCAAGTCCTCCAATTCAATTCCAATACTCTACCTGGAGACACTGTCAGATCCCACAAAGGGAGAACTCAGTCTCCAAGGCTGCCCCTCCAAACACACCAGGTACAAGTTCAAGCCTCCAGAACTTCTGACTGACTGGCTTAAGTCGGGGTTCCTACAATCTCCTCTTTGGGTTCCATTAATTTGCTGAAGCAGCTCAGAGAACTCAGGGAAACACATTTACCAGTTTATTACAAAGGGTGTTGCAAAAGATACAGGTGAAGAGATGCATATGGCAAGGTATGGGGCAAGGAGTGCGGAGCTTCTATGATCTCCCTGGGTGTACCACCTACCAGGAACCTTTATGTGTTCAGCTATCGGAAAGTTGTTCTCCAAACCCAGTCTAGTTTTGTGTGTGTGTGTGTGTGTGTTTTCCGAAGTCTTGCTCTGTCGCCCAGGCTGGAGTGCAGTGGTGCAATCTCAGCTCACCACAACCTCTGCCTCCTGAGATCAAGCGATTCTCCTGCCTCAGCCTCCCAAGGAGCTGGGACTACAGGCACACACTACTGCACCAGGCTAATTTTTTTTTGTATTTTTAGTAGAGACGGTTTCACCATGTTGGCCAGGCTGGTCTTGAACCCCTGACCTCAGGTAATCTGCCTGCCTTGGCCTCCCAAAATGCTAGAATTACAGGCATGAGCCACCCCACCCCGCTATACTTGGGTTTTGATGGATGTGTCATTATGTCAGCATTCCTTCCCCCAGGGTATATGGCAAGACTCTGTCAGGAGAGGGTCTTAAGATCCATAATCAGAAAAGAGGGGAAAAGATTCGAGTTCTGCCTTGGGTCAGATGAAATGGTGGGAGAAGATCGGATTCTGTTTCCTGAGGCCAGCTCCTGAGTTCTTAGCACACCCAATATTGTAACAAAAGACTGTAACAAGGGCTATGGGAGTTATGAGCTAAGAACCGTGGGCGAAAACCCACATCTATCTGTAGATCATAACGCCACAGAGGCCCTCCTTGATCTAGCCCCTGCTGCTATCTCCCAGCTCACCTCCTGCAACATTTTCCTTTGATCTCTCAACTATATCCAAAGAGCACTTTCCAAACTCCTGAAACGTGGCCTGCTCTTCCCACTCAGAACATTTTTGCAGTGCTCTCTGCCCCTCATCCCATCACCCGTCCCCGACACTGGCATCACAGTTTCACACCATTTATCTTTCAGGTCTCAAATGAAATTCTAAAAAATATTTTCTCAAGCAGATTAACTGGCTCTCAAATGAGGTTAGTTCAGCCTTTGTGTTCTGCTGTCTCATCTATTCATCTCCTCTCCGCAGGTGCGTTGCTTAGAAGGAATGTTGTGTTGATTTGGAAGAATGATCAATTACTCAGAGGAGAGAGTGAGACCCACAGTGAGACATAAGGATAAGAATTTATTTTTCTCTTGAGTGGGATGCAGATAAAACGAAGGAGAGAATGAAAGCTTCGGATTCATCTGCTATAACTTTTCTTTTTGTTTTTTGAGACAGGGTCTCGCTCTGTCACTCAGGCTGGAGTGCAGTGGCGCCAACATGGCTCACTGCAGCCTTGACCTCCTGGGCTCAAGTGACTCTCCCACCTCAGCCTCCCGAGGAGCTGGGACTACCCATGCCCAGGTAATTTTTATACTTCCCGTAGAGACAGGGTTTTACCATGTTCCCTAGGCTGGTCTCGAACTCCTGGGCTCAAGTGATCTGCCTTCCTCGGCCTCCCAACATGCCAGGATTACAGGCGTGAGCCACTGTGCCTGGTCTCATCTGTTATAAATTCACAAACACCTGGTATTAGGACAATTTCTGAGCTGTTTCTTTGAGAGACTGATGGAAGATATTGAGATATATTTTAACTACACATTTTTCTAAACAGGGAAATGGTCTAGTGCTGTAATTTCTGCTTGTTGTGGGATCCTATCATTTATGCAACTTTCCTATATCTTTTTTTTTCTTTTTGAGACAGAGTCTCGCTCTGTTGCCCAGGCTCGAGTACAGTGGCATGATGTCGGCTCACTGCAACCTCCGCTTCCCGGGTTCAAGCGATTTCCAGCTATTTTTAGTAGAGACAGGGTTTCACCACGTTGGTCAGGCTGGTCTCAAACTCCTGACGTCAACTGATCTGCCGGCCTCTGCCTCCCAAAGTGCTAGGATTACAGGCGCGAACCACCCCGCCTGGCCTCTTTCCTGTATCTTTTAACCCAACATCCACTAGTTGTGATCTTGTACTCACTCTGTTCTCCCTGTATTCAGCCCCTCCCCAGACAAACCCCACCTTCCACTGTTCCAATCTGCTTCTCTTACAGCTCTCTCTCCATTTCTGTGACTGCCTGCTGCATTTGATCCAGCAGCCCAGAAACTAGCAACCCAATGGAGGTAAGAGACCTACCCAGCACCCCGGCTCAAGTTCCAGGCATACAGAGCCCTGTTTCCAATCCTGTTGGTCCTAAAAATATATCAACCATTGGCAGGTGGCTGGGCTATTTTCAACCTTGGGGGCCTCAGGAATCAAGGGATTCATGCCAGGTCAGGAAGCAAAAAAAAAAAAAGCAAGCTTTCGCTGGTGGGCTTCGTGTAGAAACAGCTGTCTTGTGGCATGAGTTAAACTGATTCTCAATTGTCTATTTACTGGCATTGCCATTTTACGGTTTCTTTTTTAAAATTCAATCACGTTTTCCAGTTCCACCCTAAAACATGAACCTGGGATAGCACATGCAGATACTGGGAGGGGAGGGTGAGGGTCCAGAGAAATGTCTTTTTTAAACCTGTCCACCTTCATGCAGTTCGGGAGTTACAGAGGACCTCTGAAGGAACACTGAGTGACTTCTAGTTTCCCAACAGTTTCAGGCTTAATCGTCATGTCTAGAAAGTGGGTCATGGTGCCTGTTTCTGCTGGCAAAATTAAAGTACTATTATTATCCCCATTTTATAGGGGAAGAAACCTGAGGAACAGAGAGGTTAAGGAACTTGTCCAAGCTCACAGAACTAGGAAGTGGCAAGCTCAGATCTGCCAGGTTTCAAAGCTTATGCTCTTAGTCACTGGTGTTTCTGCCACTGTGGTCCTCAGGTTGCTTCACAGAATGGTATTCAGTGAATGACCACCTTATAACCAAATACTGGCCTGCAATTTCAGCACTAAAATTTACACTTCTGTTTATGATCATAATAGTACAAAGATGACTGTACTTTGTACTATTTCCCTTTGGATCCAAGGGAAAAGAACGGAGGTAGACCTAAGGTATAAATGATGTATTTCCTTTAATGAAGCCAGGTAACATCAAAGTTAATTCAGAGAGATTGCTTTAATAATGCACATACTAATACTCACACGGGGGAAAGTGATTTCATTTGAACAGAATAACACCATCCATTCTATTAAACTAATGTTACCTGTTTGAGTTGTATTGATTTTTGAGTTTTGTTTGCATTTAATATGCAAAATCATTCTGGTTTTATAGTTGTTTGAATGCTATGAGCATAAGGTGTTTATGTCTTGTTTTATGTTATCATATATGTAAGTAATATTATAATAGAAGATCATCACTGAGGGCCTGAAATAATTATTTTCAGATGAAAAGTGTCCATACATTTTTCATATTTGAGAATCTGCTGCACAGGGCATTGAAATTTATAAGAGCTGCGTGACTACCCAGGGGTTCTTTTTGTTAGAATTTTGTTTTTGTTGCTGTTATTACCTTGGAGATATCTGAAGGACTCAAGGTGACCCTAACCTCCCGTAAAACATTGGCACTTGTAGGCAATAAACCTAGGCATCTTTAGCATTCCTTCACTATTCAGTCTAGTTATTGTATCTTGGTAATTGTGTTTTAAGCTGTTGGGAAAAAATTACACCATTTTCTCATTTGTTTTTCCAAACAAAAAGGATGCAGTGGCAGGGCTTAGGGTGAAGAAAGAGAAAAAAGGGAATAATTTCTATTTTCTTTCACCTCGTCCAAATCGCATATCATTTTTCAGCTCCTTTTAAAACTGGATGTGGTTATGAAATTGGGCAAATTGGTTCAGAATGATTGCCCACTCCCTGGTCTCCAAAAAGAAAGACAAAGAATGAAATCAAAGCGCCTCGCTCCCTCCCCAGAGTAAAGGAAAATGTTGGAAGCAACTCAGAATGGGACTCTAATTCTGGCTTTGCGATTTGTAAGCCCTGAGCCTCAGTTTTCTACCATGCAAAATAGGGATAAGATATAATACCATTTCCAACCTCACAGAGCTGTAGTGAAGATGAATGTAAATGAGGTAATATATGTATATCATCTAGATGGTGCCTATCACAAAGGAGGTACTCAAATAACCATCTAGGAGTGAAAAACACTGGGACTGGATTACAGCAGAGGTGTATAGGTGGATTTTTTTGGAGACAGAGTCTGGAGTGCAGTGGCGTAATGTTGGCTCACTGCAACCTCCACCTCGCGGGTTCAAGGAATTCTTGTGCCTCAGCCTCCCAAGTACCTGGGACTACAGGTGCCCACCGCCATACCCGGCTGATTTTTTGTATTTTTTGAAGAGACGGGGGAGGTGGGGGTGGGTTCACTATTTTGGTCTCAAACTCCTGGCCTCAGGTGATCCTCCTGGCTCGGTCTCCCAAAGTGCTGGGATTACAAGCCTGAGCCACTGCCCCCGGATGAAAAACAGTGATTATTATCGTCTTCAAATCTCTCTCCCGGCAGCACTGCACAAATGTTTTATTCTTCTTTAATTTTGTAAAAATCATTCTGTTACTACTTTAATGCTTTCAATGGAATCAACAACTGTTTTATTAACTTACTAATTCCCTCTAGCAACAGAACCTATTTTATTCTTGTTCACATTCTTTCAGGGCAAATACATGGAAAAATGCTTAAGATACAATGTTAAGCCAAAAAAAAAAAAAGGTGAGGGTAAATAAAAGTGCATGTACATGGAACTTACAACCAGGCCTGGGCCTTCATCCTCCTCACTGCTGTATCTCCAGTCCTTAGAACAATGACTGTTGCCTGGTAAGTGGTATGACTTGATAGATACCTGTGGAATGAACAAACTATGGAAAAATTTGAAAGCAGCTGAACAAGGACGGAAGGAAGCATCTAGGAGTGAAAAATACTGGGACTGGATTACAGCAGAGATGTATAGGTTGACTCTGTTTCTCTCCCTCCCTCCCTTCCTTTCTTCCTTCCTTCTTTCCTCCCTCCTTCCTTCCTTTTCTTTCTTTCATCCCTTCCTTTCTTCCTTCTCTCCTTCCTTCTTTCTAAAAATTTTAAAAGCACTATAATATATTTACAGTTAAAATGTGGGAAAATTAATGTATTCTGTTTGCCTTACAGAAAAAATGCACATTAAAACTTCAGTCAAGCAGGCCAAAGGAGCCACAGATGTATTATTAAACTATAATCTGGCATTATAAATTATAAGCAGGCTTTGCTGGGAATGCTCCTTACTCCTTTTATTGCATTGTAAGGAAAAAATATTCAGAACACTTTGAAGCATTCATGCTTGTCGAATAAACGTAAAAGAAAGGGGCAACTTGGCAATGGGTGAAATGCCATGCAGGCTTCAACATGTGAACCTAATAGAGTTGCTGTAAAGAGCTTGACAAGTGAATTTATTAGAATTTGTTCATGAAATAATTTATGTATAGTGTATGGACAATTAACCACACTCTCAACTTTTCTATTTAGACTCTTAGAATTTTGAATGTACCTTGAAAGGGTTCAACTTCTTCATTTTACAGATGAGAAAATTAACCCCAGTTTGGGGATATGACTTCCCCAAAGTCACATTTCTATTTCTATCCCTCAACAGGCTCATCCTAATCAATCTCCACACTTGCACAGGGCTTGAGTTTTCTTTTCTTTTCTTTTTTTTTTGAAATGGAGTCTCACTCTGTCACCCAGGCTGGAGTGCAGTGGCGGGATCCTGGCTCACTGCAACCTCTGCCTTCCGGGTTCAAGCAACTTTCCTATCTCAGCCTCCCAAGTAGCTGGGACTACAGGCACACGCCACCACGCCTGGCTAATTTTTGTATTTTTAGTAGAGACAGGGTTTTACCACATTGGTCAGGCTGGTCTCAACCTCCTGACCTCAGGTGATCCACCCACCTCAGCATCCCAAAGTGTTGTGATTATAGGTGTGAGTCACTGCACCCAGCCACACTTGAATTTTCTTTCTTTCTTTTTTTTTTTTAGATGGAGTCTCACTCTGTCACCCAGGCTGGAGTGCAATGGCAGGATCTCGGTTCACTATGACCTCAGCCTCCCAAGTTCAAGCGATTCTCCTGTCTCAGCCTCCCAAGTAGCTGGGATTACAGGTGCCTGCCACCACGCCCAGCTAATTTGGGCTTGAGTTTTGAAAGTACATTGTCTCAGGTTCTCCATGCACAAATCGGGGTTAATTATGGAAACTACCTCATTTAAGACTACTGTGGCAATGAAATGAGATAGCCTTCAGTAAACATTAACAATTGTTATTATTGTCTTAAATAAAAATTATGGGAGGCCATTGTTTTGGACTGAGCTCCTGCACTAGGCCCAGCAGAGCAAACCAAACCAGCATGGTGTCACTAGTTCTGGGTGCCATGTAATCAAACTGAACTTTAAAATGAGCCAACTTTCCAAAAAACAAGATATTCACAGTGGTCAATTAGAAAGGGCCCAGTTTACCTGAGCCAGTATGATAACAAAGTCCACTCTATTCTAACCCTATGAGGAAATAACTTTGAAATGAACAATCTGCTGGGTGCGGTGGCTCACACCTGTAATCTCAGCACTTTGGGAAGCCAAGGTGGGAAGATCGATTGAGTCCAGGAGTTCCAGACCAACCTGGGCAACATAAGGCGACCCTGTTTCTACAAAAAAGAAAAAAATTAGCTGAGTGTACTAATGAGTGTCTGTGGTCCCAGCTACTTATGAGACTCAGGTGCGAGAATCACTTGAGCCCAGGAGGCTGAGGCTTCAGTGAGCTGTGATCACACCACTGCATTCTAGCCTGGGTGACAGAGTGAGACTCTATTATTAAAAATAGAGTGTGCAGTGGCTCACACCTGTAATCCCAGGACTTCGGGAGGCTGAGGCAGGCAGATCACCTGAGGTCGGGAGTTCGAGACCAGCCTGACCAACATGGAGAAACCTCGTCTCTACTAAAAATACAAAATTAGCTGGTTGTGGTGATGCGTGCCTGTAATCCCAGCTACTTGGGAGGCTGAGGCAGGAGAATCGCTTGAACCCGGGAGGTGAAGGTTGCAGTGAGCCGAGGTTGCGCCATTGCACTCCAGCCTGGGCAACAAGGGTGAAACTCTGTGTCAAAATAATAAATAAATAAAAATAAAAAGTAGGGCTGGGCACGGTGGCTCATGCCTGTAATGCCAGCACTTTGGGAGGCCGAGGCAGGTGGATCACAAGGTCAAGAGATCGAGACCATTCTGGTCAACATGGTGAAACCCCGTCTCTACTAAAAATACAAAAAATTCTCTGGGCATGGTGGCGCATGCCTGTAATCCCAGCTACTCAGGAGGCTGAGGCAGGAGAATTGCCTGAACCCAGGAGGCGGAGGTTGTGGTGAGCTGAGATCGCGCCATTTACCAGCCTGGGTAACAAGAGCAAAACTCCGTCTCAATAAATAAATAAATAAATAAATAAATAAATAAAAAGTAAAAAAATGAACAGTCTACTTTTTGTTCCCTGTTTTTGCTGCTTCACCACTTTTTTGCCTATAAAACCAACCCCCTCTGCTCAGCTCATTGAAATTCCTTCTATTTTATGGATGGTATGCTGCCCAATTCATGAATCATTAATAAAAGCCATTTAGATCTTCTCAATTCGATGCGTTGAAAGTTTGCTTTTCAGGGTCTTTATTGTCATAATTACTGTCTTATGGAATTTCCTCCACAGTCCTGGAAAACAGGCAGCGTAGGCCTTCCCATCATTTCACCTGTGAGCATATGAAAGGCAGAGGGGTTAAGTGGCTCACCTAGCTTGTAGGTAGCGCAGTCACATCTGGAACTCTGATATTCTGCCACCCCATGCATTGATTAACTCCTTCAAGAGCCTTTCCAACTCTAGCATTCTATGGTTTCAGTATAAATGAATCTCAGGGTCAGCATTTAAAAACTTTCAGTCTTTTGTCTCAAGAAGATAGCAAAGGATAGGGCTCACACTAGATATAGTCGTCCCTCTGTACAGAGGATTGGCTCCACGACCTTCATGGATACAAAAATTCTCAGATGCTCAAGTCTCTGATACAAAATGGCATAGTATTTTCATATAACTGATGCACATCCTTCTTTATATAAACCATCTCTAGATTACTTATAATACCCAATGCAATGTAAATGCTACGTAAATAGTTGTTACACTGCCTTGTTTAGGGAATAATGACAACAAAAAAAATCTGTACATGTTCAGCACAGGTATTTTTCTCAAATATCTTTGATCTTCAGTTGGTTGAATCCATGGATGTATAAACCAGAGATAAAGACAGCCATCTGTACTAATAAATCAGTGGTGTCCCATTAAGTGCATTTAATTTACGCAGATTTAACTGTGTAAACATGCTCCCCTAATATGGGAAAATAAAAGAAGTAGAAAAAGCAAACCCTGGTGGCTCACACCTGTAATCCCAGCACTTTGGGAGGCTGAGGCGCGCGGATCACGAGGTCAAGAGATCAAGACCATCCTTGCCAACATGGTGAGATCCCATCTCTACTAAAAATACAAAAATTAGCTGGGTGTGGTGGCTTTTGCCATGTTAGCCACGCTGGTCTCGAACTGCTGACCTCAAGGGGTCCACCTGCCTCGGCCTCCCAAAGTGCTTCGATTACAGGCATGAGTCACTGTGCCCAGTCCTTTCAAGAATAAATTTTTTTTGAGACAGAGTCTCACTCTGTCACCCATACTGGAGTGCAGTGGCACAATTTCGGCTCACTGCAACCTCTGCCTCCCAGGTTCAAGCGATTCTCCTGCCTCAGCCTCCTGAGTAGCTGGGATTACAAGACCGAGCCACCACACCTGGCTAATTTTTGTATTTTTAGTAGAGATGGGGTTTCACCATGTTGGCCAGGCTGTTCTTGAGCTCCTGACCTCAGGTGATTTGCCCTTCTAGGCCTCCCAAAGTGTTGGGATTACAGGCGTGAGCCACCGCGCCCACAGAGAAGTGATTTCTTTTGGGTCATCATATCTCTATGAGAAGTTGTATCTAAAAGCCCTAGAATGTTAATGGAGTGGGTGTATTGGTTTGAGAACAGGCATTTAAATCCTGGACAAGATCAGAATGGCTTTGCTGTCACCCTGACAGTTGTTGAGCTGAAGTATTTGTGTTTCTTTAAAATTATTTGTAGAGGCTCCTTTTTAAAAGTTATTGGCCAGGCGGGCTGGTTCACGCCTGTAATCCCAGCACTTTGGGAGGCCAAGGCAGGAGGATGGCTTGAGGTCAGGAGTTCAAGACCAGCCTGGGCAACATGGTAAAACCCTGCCTCTATAAAAAATACAAAAATTAGCTGGGTGTGGTGGTGTGATCTTGTGGTGCCAGTTATTCAGGAGGCTGAGGTGGAAGGATCACTTGAGCCTGGGAGGTGGAGGTTGCAGTGAGCTGAAATTGTGCCATTGCACTCCAGCCTGGGCAAAAAGAGCAAAACTCCATTCCCCCACCCACCCCCCCAAAAAATTCCCCCACCCCCACCCCAATCATCGGAATGGATTTTTTCTTTGGCCAGGGCACTCTTAAAATATAACCTGAGAGATTGGTTCAGATCTTAATGGGAAGTGGGGGCCAGACATGCCTTCTTTTCTTTTTTAATTATTTTTTTTATTTTCCTAAGATGATCCAGGTGAACAGACATGCTTTGGGAGGCTGAGGCAGGCAGATCACCTGCTGTCAGGAGTTCCTAACGAACAAGTTGAAACTCTGTCTCTACTAAAAATACAAAAATCAGCCGGGCATAGTGGTGGGTGCCTATAATCTCACCTATTCAGGAGGCTGAGAATCATCTGAACCCAGGAGGTGGAGGTTGCAGTGAGCTGAGATCACATCACTGCACTCTAGCCTGGGCAACAAAGTGAGACTGGGTCTCAAAGAAAAAAAAAAAAGCATTTACAATCTATTCTCTCTGGAGCCTGCCACCTGGAGGCTTCATCTGCATGATAAAACTTTGGTCTCTACAACCTCTTATCACATCTCAGACATTTCCCTTCTGTTGATCCCAGGTCTTTAGATAAACTCAACCAACTGTCAACCAGAAAGTTTTAAATCTACCCATAACCTGAAAGCCCCTCTCTGCTTTGAGTTGTCCCAGCTTTCTGGACCAAACCAACTGTACATCTTAAATGTATTTGACTGAAGTCTCGGACCTCCCTAAAATGTATAAAACCAAGCTGCACCCTGACCACCCTGTGCACGTGTTCTTGGGATCTCCTAAGGGCTGTGTTACGGGCCACGGTCACTCATATTTGGCTCAGAATAAATCTCTTCAACTATTTTACAGAGTCAAACTGTGTAGCAGAATAAGGAGGCGGGGATCAAGTAGGGAAGTGACATGCCATGTAAGATATGGTGTTCTGTGAAACAGTGGAGAAAAGACTTGAAGTGAGGAAACCATGAAGAAACCTGGGGGCTTGCGGCGGATCACACCTGTAATCCCAGCTACTCAGGAGGCTGAGGTGGGAGGATTCCTTGAGCTCTGGAGTTTGAGACCAGCCTGGGCAACACAGTGAGACCCTGTCTCTACAAAAAATACAAAGTTAGCCGGGTGTGTTGGCACATGCCTGTAATCCCAGCTACTTGGGAGGCTGACGCAGGAGGATCGCTTGAGCCTAGAAGATTGTGGCCACAATGAGCCATGATCGGGCCACTGCGTTCCAGCCTGGGGACAGAGTGAGACCCTGTATTATTCAGTTTTCACACTGCTATACCCAAGACTAGATAATTTATAAAGAAAAGACGTTTAATTCACTCACAGTTCAGCATGGCTGGGGAAGCCTCAGGAAACTTATAATCAGGGTGGAAGGCAAAGGGGAAGCAAGGCACCTTCTTCACAAGGCAGCAGGAAGGAGAAGTGCCAAGTGAAGTGGGAACAGCCCCTTATAAAACCATCAGATCTCACGACTGCTCAGTCAGTATCAGTATCACAGTGAACAGCATGGGGGAAACAACCCCCATGATCCAATTACCTCCATTTGGTCTCTTCCTTGACAGGCGGGGATTATGAGTATTACGATTCAAGATGAGATTTGGGTGACGACACAAAACCTAAGCATATCAGACCTTTTCTCTAAAGAATAAAAATTTAAAAGAAAGAAAAGTAAACCTGGGGTAAGAGCATTCTAAGCAGAGGGAAAAGTAATTACGAAGGCCCCAACGTGTATAAAAGCTGTTTAGAAGTTCGATGTGCCATTTAATGAGAAGCTGACCTCAGGTTGGTTGGTCGGTTCTATAATCTGAGCCCAAAAAGCAAGGACCACTTTATTTTTTTTTTCTGAGACAGAGTCTCATTCTGTCACCCAGGCTAGAGTGCAATGGCACTATCTTGGCTCACTGCAATGTCTGCCTCCTGTGTTCAAACAATTCTCCTGCCTCAGCCTCCCAAGTAGCTGGGATTATGTCATCATGCCCGGTTATTTTTTTGTGTTTTTAGTAGAGATGGGATTTTGCCATGTTGGCCAGGCTGGTATTGAATTCCTGATGTCAGGTGATCAACCCACCTCGGCTTCCTGAAGTGCTGGGAATCCAGGCGTGAGCCACCACACCTGGCTGCAAGGACCACTTTCTAGGCAGGAAAACCAATACAAGAAGAAATTCTGAGAAGATAACACTGGCTAAGTAGGGAAGGCTCTGTTCCCAGAAGCCTCTGTTGTCGAAGGGCCCAGATGCCAGAAAATGGCCCTGAGCCAGCGAGCTCGTGTCGCTCTGGAAACAGGTCAGTAGTGTGAAGGGAGAGGCTCTTTTAGATGTCCCTGGCATAAGTATTGTGGCAGGCAGAATAATGGATCCCCAAAGATATCCATTTTGTAACTCCCAGCATCTATGAACATATTACATGGCAAGGAGGTGTCAACTAAAACAACCAAAGTCCCTCCACTGACTGAATGGACACCCTCTTGGCCAAGGGGACAGCCCAAAAACCTTAAAGACTGAATTCCTGGCCATGACAAGAAAAGAGATCGAACATTCCTCATACCCCCACCCATTTGGACCTTAGGCACAACAACTGACCGGCATTAATGTTAAAACAGAGATCATAACACTGACAAAACAGATGCTTTTGACTAAGATACAAGACCGAAGGCTATCCAAGTCAAAGGTTAAATTGCAGTTGCTGGTCAATCTCGCGGGCATAGCATCCTTATCTTAAAACATTCCTTTCTGTTTACTCCCAAGTTTTAGAGCTTTAACCAACTGCAAGTTAAAGAATGTCAGAGGCCACCTATGGCCTGTAAACCCCCACTTCAGAACACCCAGCTTTTTTTGGCCAAACCAATGTGTAACCTCCATGTGTTGATTTATGACTTTGCCTGTAACTTCTACTTCCCTGAAATGTATGAAACAGAGTTGTGACCTAACTGCCTCATGATCACTTACTCAAGGTTTCTTGGATTTGCGTTTTTCCCTGGGCCCCAGTCACTCATGTTGGCTTAGAATAAGTCTCTTTAGAATCTTTTACAGTTTGTTTTTTTAATTAACAGAAGAATTAAGGTTGTAGGTGGAATTAAGGTTGTTAATCAGCTGACTATGAGATGGAGCGATTAGCCTGGATTAGCCAGGTGGGCCCAATATAATCACCAGGATCCTTCTAATAAACTAGGGAGGCAGGAAAGTTTGTATCAGAGTGATTTGATATAAGAAAGGCTTAACCTATGCCCTTGAAGATAGAGAAAGTGGGTCAGTTATGAGCCAAAGAATGTGGTGGCCTCTAGAAACTAGACAAAGCCAGGAAACTGATTGTCCTCTGTAGCCTCCACAAAGGAGTGAAGGCCGGCACCAAAACTCAACCAGCAAAAGAAATTCAATAAGGAAGATGTGAAGATCAAAGACCTTCCTCTCTCTGACTTCACATCTCTCATCACTAGGTCGGTGATGTTCAAATTTTTTTTTTAGGTGATTGTTAGTTTTATGTGTCAATTGACTGGGCCATAGAGTCAAGAGGGTTTGGTCAAGCATTATTCTAGGTGTGTCTGTAAAGATGTGTGTGTGTGTGCGTGTGTTTCTTTTTTTAAACAGAGTCTTGCTCTGTTGCCCAGGCTGGAGTGCAGTGGCATGATCTTGGCTCACTGAAATCTCTGCCTCCCAGGTTCAAGAGATTCTCCTATTTCAGCCTCCCAAATACCTGGAACTACAGGCATCCGCCACAATGCCTGGCTAATTTTCGTATTTTTAGTAGAGACGGGGTTTCACCATGTTGGTCAGGCTGGTCTCAAACTCCCGACCTCAGGTGATTTGCCCACCTCGGCCTCCTGAAGTGCTGGGATAACAGGTGTGAGCCACCACGCCCGGCCCTGATTGTTTTTTAAAATATAGAGATAGGGTCTTGCTCTTGCTCTGTTGCCCAGGCTGGAGTGCTGTAGCGTGACCATAGCTTACTGCAGTCTCAACCTCCCAGGCACAAGCAATCCTCTCATTTCATCCTCCCAAGTAGGTAGAACTACAGGTGCATGCCACCACATCTGGCTAATTTATTTTAATTTTTTTTTAGAGACAGGGTCTTGCTCTGTTGTTCAGGCTGGTCTCAAATTCCTGGGCTCAAGTGATCTTCCTGCCTCAACCTCCCACAGCCCTGGGATCACAGGCATGAGCCACTTCACCCATCCTGTAGTGTGTCCTTGCATGAGAAAAATATCTAAATCAGTAGGCTGAGTAAAGAAGATTGCCTTTTCTAATGTGAGTGGGCCTCATCCAACAGTTGAAAGCCTTAATAGAACAACAAAGCTGACCCTTCCGTGAGTAAGAGAGAATTCTTCCTGCGTGATGATCTTCAGTCTGTGACACTGACTTCTTTTTTTTGCCTTTGGACTGAAACATTGGCTCTCCCTGGGTCTCGAGCCTGCTGGCCTTTGGACTGGAACTAAATTATCAGCTCTCTTGGGCCTCCAAGTTGTCTACACACCCTGTAGATCTTTAGACTTGCTAGACCCCACAGTTGTGCAAACCAATTCATTAAAAAAATAAATATCTGGCCAGGTGCAGTGGCTCACGCCTGTAATCTCAGTACTTTGGGAGGCTGAGGCAGGTGGAGCACCTGAGTCAGGAGTTCGAGACCAGTCTGGCTAACACATGGTAAAACCCCGTTTCTACTAAAAATACAAAAAAAATTAGCCAGGCATGGTGGTAGGTGCCTGTAACCCCAGCTATTCGGGAAGCTGAGGCATGAGAATCGCTTGAACCCGGGAAGCAGAGGTTGCAGTGAGCCGAGATTGTGCCATTGCACTCCAGCTTGGGCAACAAGAGCGAAACTCCATCTCAATAAATAAATAAATCTCTTTTGGCTGGGCTTGGTGACTCACACCGCTGAGTCCTCAGAGACACAGGCTCCATCCAAGCCTGGCTCCTAGCCATCACAGTTCTGTAGGTTGCCCATTTGTAGAAGGACTTCCATCTGACTCTCCTCCTCACCTGCTTGCTCTCCAGCCATGTTGTGGCCAATGTGCCATGAGGGGGCTGCAGTGGCCAAGCCTGTTGGAAACTGTGAGGTGTAGCTGGGAGAGAAAGAACACACTCCAGGTGTTCTTAATGACTGTGACGATGCAGCTACAGCAACGTACTGGCTGCTCACAAGCCTGTTCCTTCTTCTATTGTAGGGCATGAAGAATTCTCTCATCACGGGGTAAGCAGGGGAAACAGAAGTTTTTCTCATGCCTAATTTTTGGTTTTCAGTAAGGTCTTTTTCATTTTGTCTGGGAGAAACTGGAAAAGAAAAGATACTTGAAATAAACTGAAGCAAATTTAAACAAAGAAACACTTGAAATAAATTGGAAATGATTTTTTTTCTTTTTCTTTCTTTCTTTTTTTTTTTTTTTTTGTAGAGACAGGGTTTCTCCATGTTGGTCAGTCTGGTCTCGAACTCCCGACCTCAGGTGATCTGCCTGCCTCAGCCTCCCAAAGTGCTGGGATTACAGGCGTGAGCCACCATGCCCAGTATTTTTTTTTCTTTTTTAACATTAACATGTTTTGCAAGAAGAAAAAGAATATGAAGGACACTAAGGGCAAATAAATATATGTGTTTACAACAGCAAAGACATGGAATCAACCCAAACGTTTATCAATGATAGACTGGATAAAGAAAATGTGGTATGTACACCATGGAATACTATGCAGCCATAAAAAAGAAATGTGATCATGTCCTTTGCAGGGACATGGATGCAGCTGAAAGCCATTATCCTCAGCAAATTAACGCAGGAACAGAAAACCAAACACTGCATGTTCTCATCTATAAGTGGGAGGTGAACAATGAGAACACATGGAGGGGAACAACACACACTGGGGTCTGTTGGGGTGGTGGGGGGAGGGAGAGCATCAGGAAGAATAGCTAATGCATGTAGGACTTAATACCTAGGTGATGGGTTGATAGGTGCAGCAAACCACCAAGGCACACATTGACCTATGTAACAAACCTGCACATCCTGCACATGTACCCCGGAGCTTAGAAAATAAATATGTGTGTATGTGTTTAAATGGAAAACCATCAACCAAGAGAAAAGCAGGATCCACTTGCAGATTCAGATCCCTGGGTCCTGAGGCCTTACATGCCTGGAATCGATACATTCTCAACTGGTCCTGTAGTAAGGTGCTCATGGGGTGTGTCTTCAAACTCACTGGTAGAGGACTTTTTAAATCACAGGCTTAGCAAGCCAGCCAAATCACTGCCACTCTTCTAGGTGGGAGCTCTCAGCTGTTGCTGAAGGCTCCAGATGCTCCTGCGGTACTCGACCTCCTCAGCCTCCCAAAGGGCTGGCATTACAAGTGTGAGCCACCATGCTGGCTGACTGACTGTGCTAACCTTTTATAGCAGCAGCCACCCCGCTCCCTTCTCCAGCATCCGTAAGTCCTGGCAACCACAACCCTGCAATTTGTCATTTCAGGACTATTGTATAAATGGAATTGTAGAGTATGTAACCTTTTGAGATTGGATTTTTTTCACTCAGCATAATTCCCTGGAGAGTAATTTGGGTTGCTTTATATGCCAAAATTTTTTCCTTTTTAGTGCTGAGTAGTAGTCCAAGGTATGTGTGTACTGTGATTTGCTTCACCATTTAACAACTGAGACATTTTGGTTGCTTCCAATTTTGGGCTGTCATGAATAAATGTGCTAGTTCATTTTCCTACTTAAAAAAAAAAGAACCTGACTTATTGTCTACATCAGTGATCTTTATACTTGGCCCATGAACTCCTAGGGAGTCCATTAACATCCTAAAATTCTATTCAAACTTGTTGCTTTTCTTTGAAGAGGGTCCATTGCTTTAGGTGAGAGAGACTCTTACCCCAGTACTCATGTTTCCATCGAGGAGAGGGGACTTCAGTTCTCTCTAGGAGGCACATATCTTTTTTTATTTTAATTTTATTTATTTATTTTTTGAGACGGAGTTTCGCTCTTGTTACCCAGGCTGGAGTACAATGGCGTGATCTCCGCTCACCGCAACCTTCGCCTCCTGGGTTCAGGCAATTCTCCTGCCTCAGCCTCCCGAGTAGCTGGGATTACAGGCATGCGCCACCATGCCCAGCTAATTTTTTGTATTTTTAGTAGAGACGGGGTTTCACCATGTTGACCAGGATGGTCTCGATCTCTTGACCTCGTGATCCACTCGCCTTGGCATCTCAAAGTGCTGGGATTACAGGCGTGAGACACTGCGCCTGGCAATTTTATTTTATTATTATTTTTTGAGACTGAGTCTTGCTCTGTTGCCCAGACTGGAGTCCAGTGGTGCCATCTTGCTCACTGCAACCTCTGCCTGGGCTCAAGTCACTGGGCTCAAGTGACTCTTTTGCCTCAGCCTCCTGAATAGCTGGGATTACAGGTGCCCACCACCATGCCCGGCTAATTTTTGTATTTTTAGTAGAGATGGACTTTTACCATGTTGCCCAGGCTGGTCTCAAACTCCCTACCTTATGTAATCCACCTGCGTTGGCCTCTCAAAGTGCTGAGATTACAGGTGTGAGCCACCGTGTCCAGGCTAGGAGGCACACTTCTACTCCTCTGCATTTTATTTGCTTTCCCAACAGGAGAAGGAGTAACTCAATACTTAGGATGGTCTGCTCTTCATTGGTCCCAATTATGGTCCGGGTTAATATGTTCAAAGTCACTGCAAATAAATGATCTGACCTCTTTCCCTTTTGTCTGTACAAGTGGAAAATATTCTATTTCCTGCTTCTGTGACCAGGTAGGGGCTTCTCCTGCCTGTGGCTGGATGGCTAATTCTGTCTAAATGAGGAGGAAGAAGTAGGAAGTCCATTTTGGCCTTGGGGCCCTTCTGTGTTCTCCAGTACAGCATTAATATTAGCAAAGCTCATACTTTGACTCCCATCTCATTCTGTATATATTTCTTTTTTTAAAAAAATGTAACACTGTTTATTTAACTTCAAAAACATTTCGGCATTCTAAACATACAAAAAGATAATAGAACGTTGCAAGTCGTGTTTGAGTACAGAAGGTCCTTGAACTTTCATTGATGAAGTGGCTTTTTGCTTTGCTGACAACGAAGAATTCTATAGTTTGCTTTAAAACAAGCAGTTTAAAAAATACCAAATTGCCCTGTGCTACGGCCCCTCCAAAAGGCATCTTCCCCACAGCCTCAACGCCAAGCAAGAAACATCAAGAGTTTGTCTCCAGTGTTTTGTTCTTTTAACAAACTATAATATGCCCAGTTGATAACTCAGGATGTCTAGCCAATAACCATATAGTTAACACCACTTTACAAATAAAAAAAATGCCAGAAACATCTTTAAGTCCCTTGCCACACCAAGAGCAAAGTGCACAGAGTGAGGAGAACACGAGCGTGCCTTTTCATTTTAAAAATGTTTGGAAATATGAACAACTTGGATACAGTTTCAGGACGCTCTGGACACCCATGGCCACTTAGTGTAAACCACTGACAATCTCCAGAGCACTTTGAGAGACTACAATATGATCGTGATCACATTTTGCAGTTAAACATGATGAGGGCATCAGACACTTCTCAAATAAGAGATCTGTCAATTCCAGTGCTCTGGATTGGGCACTGTGGCTCACACTTGTAATCCTCCCGCTTTGGGAGGCCAACACGGGTGGATCACCTGAGGCTGGGAGTTTGAGACCAGCCTGGCCAAAGTGGTGAAACCTGTCTCTACTAAAAATATAAAAATCAGTTGGGCATGGTGGCGAGTGCCTGTAATCTCAGCTACTCAGGAAGCTGAGGCAGGAGAATCACTTGAACCTGGGAGGCAGAGGCTGCAGTGAGCCAAGATCACGCCATTGCACTCCAGTCTGGGCGACAGAGTGAGATGCCATCTCAAAAATAAAACAAAAACAAAAAGTTACGGCACTCCCCTACTCTAAAGTATTCACAAGGAGACAAACAGGTTTTTAATTCATCCTCCTCGTCCTCCTCCTTCTCTTCCTCCTCCTTGTCCTCTTTATCTTCCGCTTCCACCATTATCTAGGCAACTTTAGCAGGACGCTTTGCACCATCAAACTTTCCTTTCGACTTATAGTCAGCAACATGCATCTCATACTTCTCCTTCAGCTTTGCTGCCTCGGTGATGTAAGGCTGCTTTTCACCATCATTTAAGTCATTCCACATCTCACCCGGCTTTTTTGCCACATCTCCAATAGAGATGCCAGAGTTTGTGGATTTCATCTGAACAGAACAGGAAGAATCCAGATGGTGACCTTTTGAAGGTATTAGAATCCTTCTTCTTTTTGCCTCCCTTAGCTGGTCCGTAATCCTTCATTTCCCGATCATAGCAGACTTTTTCCATTTCATCAAATTTAGGCTTCGCTTCCCTGGACATTGTCTTCCATCTCTCACAGTACTTCTTGGAAAATTCTGCAAAATTGATGGGGACCTCTGGATTTTTCTTCTTATGATCTTCTCTGCACGTCTGCACAAAGAAGGCATAAGCAGGCTGGGTGAGGTAGCTCACGCCTGTAAACCCACCACTTTGGGAGGCCAAGGCGGGGCATCACGAGGTCAAGAGTTTGAGACCAGCCTGACAAATATGATGAAAACCCATCTCTACTAAAAGAAATAATACAAAAATTAGCCAGGTGTGGTGGCAGGTGCCTGTATTCCCAGCTACTGGGGAGGCTGAGGCAGGAGAATCGCTTGAACCTGGGAGGCGGAGGTTGCAATGAGCCGAGATTGCGCCACTGCACTCCAGCCTGTGCAACAAAGAGAGAGACTCCATCTAAAAAAAAAAGAAAGAAAGAAAAAGAAAGAAAGAAGGCATAAGCAGACATGTTGCCCTTTGGTTTCCTGGGGGTCACCTTTAACCATCCTGACTGTATTGTTCACTAGTTTGGACAGCGCAGGGAATGACATGTGGCTCAGCGCTCCCCAGCCTCATGCTAGCTGCCTCCAGGAGAGCCGCCTCTTGTATATTGGCTCAGATTCCATAGGGAAGGTGATTAACTTCAGCACCCTTGATCCCCTTCCCTATTATGTACATAGCTTTTAGTTGAAGAGAATCCCATCACACCACACACACACACACACACACACACACACAGGCACACACACACGTGCACACACCCCCACACCCTTACTTTTTATCTTGAATTGGTCCACAACTACTCTTTATCTAGGATTCACGTTCTTCTCAAGCCTGCCTCTCCATACTTATCCCCTACTGTCTCCTGAAACAAACCCTCTGTTTCAGTCAGACCACTTCACCCATTTATACTCCAGCCACTGGATCTCTGCTTAGTCATTTCCTCTCCCTGAGAAGCTCTTCCTACTGCTCTCGGCTGGTCCAAATCCTACCCATATTTCAAAGCCGAGGTCATCTTTCTCTGTGAAAATTCTCCTGGACATTTGTGCAGAGAGTAAATTTATTTATTACCTGTAGCATAAATTAGGGTTAACTTTTCTCTTTTTTTTGTCCATACGTCAGTTCTCCCCACAACTAGATTTGTGAGTCCCTGGAGACCATGGATAACATTTTTTCTCTTTGTTCCCTCAAAGGTTAGCATGAGTTTGAATCTCAACAAATATTTGTGGCTAGAATTTATCTTCTATTTCTCCATTTCAGGGCACCAGTTTCCTGAGCTAGTCTAGGTTTTGAGGGTATGAAATTGCTCTTCAGCCACTATTAATAATGGCAATAGACTGTCTTATGAAAATACTTCAACAGTTTCCTTTTATGATGCATTGACCCTGCCTATCACCACACTTTACCTGGATTAACTCAGACTCTTCATACCAACCCTTTTAGAGATTCAGAATGCTTAGGTGATTTATTCAAGGTCCATCAGCCTATATGTGCAGAACAGAAACCTTTTTTTCTACAATAGAAAACAATTTTTTTTTTTTTTTTTTTTTTTTTTTTTTTGGAGACTGAGTCTGGCTCTGTCACCCAGGCTGGAGTGCAGTGACACGATCTTGGCTTATTGCAACCTCCACCTCCCAGATTCAAGCAATTCTTCTGCCTCAGCCTCCTGAGTAACTGAGACTACACGCTCACACCACCACAGCCAGCTATTTTTTTTTGTAGTTTTAGTAGAGACGGGGTTTCACCATGTTGGCCAGGATGGTCTCTATCTCCAGACCTCGTGATCCACCCACCTCGGCCTCCCAAAGTGTCGGGATTACAGGCAGGAGCCACCACACCTGGCCAGAAAACAATAATCGTATACAGATGTTTACTGTAGCCCTAGGAAAGGGCAAATAAATCTCTGCCCTAAGCTTCTTGCTAAGCATCTGCAGAGGCTATGACTTACTAAAGTACCTACAGGAATTCTGTTAATGTTAAAACTCCTTTCTCAAGAGCATTCACATAATGAATAGCAACACTCAGCATTCACTGAAGAAGATTTTTTAAAAATTATTATATTTTTAGAGATGGGGTTTCACTATGTTGGCCAGGCTGGTTTCAAACTCCTGACCTCATGATCCGCCCACCTTGGCCTCCCAAAGTGCTGGGATTACAGGCGTGAGCCACCACACAAGGCCCATTCGAGAAGATTAAAAAACCAATAGCAACACCATTCCTTAATCCAGTCCAATTTCACAGGCGCTATCAAAACAATGCAAAGATTGTCTCTCAGCAATCTTTTTTTTTAGATGGAGTCTCACTCCCATTATGCAGGCTGGAGTGCAGTGGCGTGATCTCGACTCACTGCAACCTCCACCTCCTGGGTTCAAGTGATTCTCCTTCCTCAGCCTGCCAAGTAGTTGGGATTACAGGAGTGCGTCATTACACCTGGCTAATTTTTGTCTTTTTAGCAGAGACAGGGTTTCGCCATGTTGGCCAGGCTGATCTCAAACTCCTGACCTCAGGTGATCCACCCACCATGGCCTCCCAAAGTGCTAGGATTACAGGCGTGAGCCACCTCACCTGGCCATCCCTTAGCATTCCTAACTTGATTACCTCTTTAAAGACCCTATCCCCAATACAGTCATATCCGGAGGTCCTGGGGGTTAGGACTTCAACATAGGAATTTTGGGAGGAAACAACTCAGCCCAGTCCACAGTGGCCTATTACGGTGATGACTTCGATCTTGCCTACGTCAGTTAAATGTCATCGTTTGGCTTCTGTATTTTGGAATCCTATAATCTGCATTGATACTGGGCAGCCCAGATGCACCACAGCATCTTTTACTACCTGGTCTGCAGAAGACAACCACTATTGATCTCAAAAAAGCTGTTGTGTCTGCTTCTCAGTGCACCCCTGGTGAAGCAATGTCTTCTCGGCTTTCCCAGGGAACGTGGTCCGGAAGTAGTTTGATATGGTTTAGATCCGTGGTCCAACAGATCTGGTCTCACGTTGTAACTTTGTGTTAGGCCATTCTCGCATTGCTATACGGAAATACGTGAGACTGGGTAATTTACAAAGAAAAGAGGCTTAATTGGCTCATGGTCTTGTATACTGTACAGGAAGCATGGCAGCATCTATTCAGCTTCCGGGGAGGCCTCTGGGGAGGGCTCAGGAAGCTTACAACCATGATGGAAAGCAAAGGGGGAGCAGGTACATCACGCGGTCAGAGCAGGAGCAAGAGAGAGAACAGGATGATGGGTGCCACACGCTTTTTTTTTTTTTTTTTTTTTTTGAGACGGTATCTCGGTCAGTTGCCCAGGCTGGAGAGCAGTGGTGTGATCTCAGCTCATTGCAACCTCCACCTTTCAGGTTCAAGAGATTCTCCTGCCTCAGCTTCCCAAGTACCTGCGACTACAGGCGTGTGCCACCACACCTGGCTAATTTTTTGTATTTTTAGTAGAGATGGGGTGTCGCCGTGTTAGCCAGGATGGTCTTGATCTCCTGACCTCGTGATCTGCCTGCCTCAGCCTCCCAAAGTGTTGGGATTACAGGAGTGAGCCGCCTCGCCTGGCCCCACATGCTTTTAAACAACCAGATCTTGTGAGAACTCACTCACTATTACTGGAACACCATCAAGGGGGATGGTGCTAAACCACTCATGAGAAATCCACCACCACGATCCAATCACCTCCCATCCAGCCCACCTCCAATACTGGGGATTACAATTCATGATGAGATTTGGGCAGGGACTTGGGTCCAAACCATATCAAACTCCATTCTCACATTGCCACATACCGTATATTTTGAGCTTTATGACTCCCCAGTACCAGTTCTGGTATGCCCACGTCATTTATTACAGAACATTGTCTTCTCTACTTCCCGATTCCCTAGCCTCAAGGAGCAATCCCAGCAGCATATTAGAACTGGCATCATGTGTCCTTGCCAGGCTATTAAACCCCGAGTCATGGGAGGGTGCTCCTATGACAGTGAGTTCTCCCCATTCCAATCTCATCTTTCTCCCCTTGGTCAAACCTGACTATCCAGGCAGCCTAAGGCAGGGACAGCCCCAGGCTCGGTTTCAGTCTCACTTGCTGGCCTAGTGATGCCCTTCCCTGTCACACTCAGTGAATAAGGACAAGTCAGCTGGGAAACTACTATTTATGGAAAATTCTATGGACTTTCAGGGATCCTCAAGGGGAAACCTTGGGCCCTGAAGAACCTGCGGGGGGGGGGGGTGAGGTGGGGTGGTCTTTGGCATCACGATGAGGTAGGACGTGTCCCTGAGAAGGCGTTTGTTGCCTGGCTTGATTCTGTAGCCGCTTTTGGCCCTCTTGGTGATTGTACCACCTTCTCCCACTCATCCCCAGTCCCGTTAATACCCACTCTCTTAAAGGTCCCCTACAGACAGTTACCAAATCCATTCTGCCCCCTGACTCTTAATTCGGCGGGTTCCCTCTTCTCCAACTTTGAGGCCATGTCCCAATTCCACTGCTTGTCCCCTTTAGCCCACTGCTTGCAAAGACCCTGCCACAGTGTTCAGCTGATCCTGGAACCTATTTTCCTCTCTCAGCTGTGGCTGTGACTGTGGCTGTGTCTTAGGCTGCTGAGAGCATACTCCCACCATATGGCCAAAGGAAACAATTACAGTTCTACAAGACTTTCTCTAGGACATAACCACTTATCCTACCAAAGGACGTGTACATCTTCCAGAAAGTTCCTCTTTGGGGCAAAAGCCTGCAGTGGTATCTGCTCTGCAATCTCAGTGGACAGACGTTCTTTTCTCAGACTAAACGCGGTTTAACGAACAAGCCACTAGGGGGCAAAGCTGCTTTAGTTTAGTAAATTTGAATTGCTGCTTTTCGTTTTTTTTTGTTTTGTTTTGTTTTGTTTTGTTTTTGAGATGGAGTCTCACTCTGTCGCCCAGGCTGGAGTGCAGTGATGCGATCTCGGCTCACTGCAACCTCCACCTTCCAGGCTCAAGCCATTCTCCTGCCTCAGCCTCCCGAGTAGCCGGGATCACAGGCACCCGTCAGCACGCCTGGCTAATTTTTGTATTTTTAGTAGAGACTGGGTTTTGCCATGTTGGCCAGGCTGGTGTTGAACTCCTGACCTCAGGTGATCTGCCCGCCTCAGCCTCCCAAAATACTGGGATTACAGCCGTGAGCCACCACGCCCAGGCTCTTTTAAAATTTTTTCTTTTTTTATCTCACTCTGTCACCCAAGCTGTAGTGCAGTGGTGTGAACTCTAATCACTGCAACCTCCACCTCCCAGGCTCAAGCCATTCTCCCACCTCAGCCTCCTGAGTAGGTGGGACTACAGGTGACTGTCACCACGCCCGGCTAGTTTTTGTATTTTTTGTAGAGACACATTCTCACTATGTTGCCTAGGCTGGTCTGGAACTCCTGGGCTGAAGCAATCTTCCTGCCTGGACCTCCCAACGTGCTAGAATTATAGGCATGAGCCACCGCACCTGGCCTGAATTGCTTCTTATTACAAAATTGTGGAACACAAGGAAAAAAAGAGAGAAACCAATAAAAGAAGATAAAAATCACCTGATCTCCCACAGCTCGGATACCACTCAGGCCTGTATGGCATTTTACTTACATAATTTTTCCCCTCCACCTAAATGTAAATTTAAAAAAAATTTAATGTGGTATTTCTCTACATACTATTTGGTTTCTACTTTATAATAAAATCTTGTTTACTTTCTTTTTTTTGAGATGGAGTTTCGCTCTTGTTACCCATGTTGGGGTGCAATGGCACGATCTCGGCTCACCTCAACCTCCGCCTCCTGGGTTCAAGCAATTCTCCTGCCTCAGCCTCCTGAGTAGCTGGGATTACAGGCATGCACCACCATGCCCAGCTAATTTTTTGTATTTTTAGTAGAGACGGGTTTTCACCATGTTGACCAGGATGGTCTCGATCTCTTGACCTCGTGATCCACCCGCCTCGGCCTCCCAAAGTGCTGGGATTACAGGGGTGAGCCACCGTGCCCGCCCCTGTTTATTTTTCTTTTCTTTCTCTCTCTCTCTCTTTTTTTTTTTTTTTTTTTTTGGACACATAGATTCACTCTTGTTGCCCAGGCTGGAGTGCACTGGTGCGATCTCAGCTCACTGCAATCTCTGCCTCCCGGTTTCTAGCGATTCTCCTGCTTCAGTCTCCCTAGCAGTTGGGATTACATGCACCCGCCACCACACCTAGCTAATTTTTTGTAGTTTTAGTAGAGACGGGGTTTCATTATGTTGGCTAGGCTGGTCTCGAACTCCTGACCTCAGGTGATCCACCCGCCTCACTCCTGACCTCAGGAAATCTACCCTCCTCAGCCTCCCAAAGTGCTGGGATTACAGGTGTGAGCCACCGCCCCTGGCTGAAATCTGTTTCTTATCTCTCCACACAAAAGCAGATACCAGTGCAGAAGGCCCAGTATGGATACATTTGTTCTCTCTCTCGCTCTCTCGCTCTCTCTCTCCCTCTCTCTCTCTGTCACACACACACACACACACACACACACACACACACACACAGCATACACCAAGGTCAGTCACTGTTCCTGATGGGATTAGACAGAAATGATCACCCCAAGTCCCTGAGCAGAACCCCCGAAACCTCCTTCCTTTTTACACGAACACAAAGGTGGGAAGCTTCAAGCCTCAAAATGTGGGATTTTAAATACAATGTGTATTCTTATTGTGGGAAATTTGTAATGGTTGAGGAAGGCCTGCAGCCTCCAAAATACCTCCGACAAAAGTCCTGTCACTGCTCTTCCTTGGATGCTGAACTAGTCGAGAGAGAAAGTGAGCTCTAGAGGGTGAGTTGCGCCTTCTAGACAGAGCTTGCAACATTAATTATGTTTAGGAATGCATCTGTCATTGTAGACTTGCATTGGGTCTGGAAGTGTTGACTAAGGAGAGCATGCTCTTTCACGCCTATTTTTTTTTCTTTTTCTTTTTCTTTTTTTTTAAAAAAAGACGGGGTTTCGCCATGTTGGTCAGGCTGGTCTTGACCACCGGACCTAAGGTGATCCTCCTGCCTTGGCCTCCAAAGTGCTTGGATTACAGGCATGAGCCACTATGCCCGGCCTCATGCCTATTTTTTTTTTTTTTTTTTGAGACAGAGTCTCGCTCTGTCGCAAGGTTGGAGTGCAGTGGTGAGGTCTCAGCTCACTGCAACCTCCGGCTCCCACGTTCAAGCAATTCTCCTGCCTCAGCCTCCTGGGTAGATGGGATTACAGACACCTACCACCACGCTCAGTTAATTTTTTGGATTTTTAGTAGAGATGGGTTTCACCATGTCAGCCAGGCTGGTCTTGAACTCCTGACCTTGTAATCTGCCTGCCTCAGCCTCCCAAAGCACTGGGATTGCAGGTGTGAGCTGCTGCACCCGGCCCACACCTATTTCTTTTTAAACTGCTGCATAACAACTTCATAGCAACAAGGAAAATGTATGAGGAGACCCTACATCCCCCCATTAATGCATCAAGTTCATTTTTCCTCACCTCTTTTTATGTGGAACATGCCTTCTTCATGCCATTTGAATGACACGGTAGCTTCTAGAAGATCTGTGTACATGTCACTATTGGCGGTAGACCGTGAGGCTTCAGTGGGATATGACACCAACACCAGCCCACAAGACACAGCAGATGGGGTCTCGTGGGCCAAGGTGAACGAAGCTGCCTCTTGTGGGATGTGAGGTCCAAGGTGTGGTTGAGGAAGGGCAGAGCCTGGGCAAACTACCGTGGGCACTCCATCCTGCCCCTGGGTCCTGGCTATTTGCCAGTGCTTTTATACGATGAGTTATGGTGAACGTGAACACACGAGAGAGTTTGACGAGGAGCCAGAATTCAGAAAATGGCAACAGGCAGCCCGGAAGATGTGTGCTGGAGAGGGCACAGACCCACCTCTGCACCCTGCTGCCCTGAGGGTGGCTTGTGGACGGCTTGTTTGAATGTGGGGTTCAGGAGCTTTTCTCTGCCTCCTGGAAAACAGTCCCTGACCAGCTGCCAGCGATGCAGTGTCCTAGGGAGCCAGGGCCGAGAGCAACTGATCCTGTGTGTCAGATCCTGAGGGTAACTCAGTATTTACCAGGTGAGCTTTGCAGATGGGCAGGGGTGGGGCAGGGTGGTGGGAGGACTTGCCTGTCCTCACCTGGTGCTCAGTAGTTCTGAATGTGGCATGGTTTACAGGCCTCTATATGTTTCATGCTTCCAGAAAATTTAGGCTTTCAGCCTTCTGCATGTAGGTTTAAAGAGAATGAGACTGAAAGCTTCAAAATCTTCTTGAATAGGCTCAGAACTCCCAAAATGTCTCTTCTACCACATTCTATAGGTTGAAGCAAGTCACAGGTAAGCCCAGATTCATGGGGGTGGAGAAACAGACTCCATCTCTTGAAGGTAGGCGTGGCAAAGGCCTGGGCATCCAGGGATGGGAGGAACTGCTGTGGCCTTTGTTGCAATCAGTCTACTAGTCCACTTGGAATCAGTATTTTACCACTTCAAGTGCCAGAGAATTGTTCCGGAGCACTAAGCCATTTAAGGACACACGGCTCCTTCCCTATCCATTATTAAATGACATCCAGATATTCCCCTCTGGCAATGGTTGCTTGTCGTGGTTAATAACTGATTCCCATGGTTACATCGTAAGTTTGAGAAACAGGCCATGAGAAACGTGGGCTGGGAATTGAGCAGTACCATTAGTCACACATAAATATGTTCATTAGCATTCTTGCTTTCAGACAACAGAATCCCCTCGTAACTAGTTTAAATTAGCAGACACTTATTACAGGGCATTAGGTATGATACAGAATCTGTGGAAAAACTAATGGAACAAACTGGAGGCTGGGCTTTTTGGGCCAACTCTGGTGGAGTAGCCAGGGACAGCTCGGAACCGTGCTTCATCTGTTACTACCACAGGAAGCTGCTCCTATGAGCCTTGCTTCCAGAGTCTGACCCTGCTGCTGCACACCAGGAAAGTGGATGCCCCCGTGCCCTTCCTCTGTCCATATTTAACTTAGTTTCAAATCAAAGCCTATTGCACCTGATTGGTAGAACCTAGGTCATAGGTCTATACCTTAGTGGGAATTGAAGCTGGGAAAGGCAGGGTTTTTTTTGGAGTAGGGGTGACGGGGGGCATATAGTTCTATGAATTGTAACAATCAGGTTACAACAGTTTCTTTTACCTCCCCCAAAAGATTCCCTTTTGTAATTCCTTTATAGTCACACCCTCCCCCAACTACTACAATCTAGCAACTTACTGACCTTCTAACACTCTGGTTTTGTCTTTTTAAGGCCATATAGGGCTGGGCACGTTGCCTCACGCCTGTAATCCCATCACTTTGGGAGGCTGAGGTGGGAAGATCACTTGAGGTCAGGAGTTTAAGACCAGCCTGGCCAACTTGGCAAAACCCCGTCTCTACTAAAAATACAAAATAAAGCCGGGTGTGGTGGCTCACACCTGTAATCCCAGCGCATTGGGAGTCTGAGGTGGATGGATCACCTGAGCTCAGGAGTGCAAGACGAGCCTGGCCAACATGATGAAACCCCATCTATACTAAAAATACAAAAAATTAGCTGGGTGTGGTGGTGGACGCCTGTAATCCCAGCTATTGAGGAGGCTGAGGCAGGAGAATCACTTGAACCAGGGAGGCAGAGGTTGCAATGAGTTGAGATCACACCACTGCACTCCAGCCTGGGCAAGAAGAGCAAAACTCCATCTAAAAAAAAATACACACACAAAAAAAACACCCCACCAAAAAATTAGCTGAGCATGTGCCTGTAGTCTCAGCTACTCAGGAGGCTGAGGATGGAGAATTGCTTGAACCTGGGAGGTAGAGGTTGAAAGGAGCCTAGATTGTGCCACCGCACTCCAGCCCAGGTGACAAAGCAAGACTCTGTCTCACAAAAACAAAAAACAAAAAAAAATCCTATATAAATGGAATTATACAGTATGCAACCTTTTGAGACTGGCTTCTTTCACTCAGCATAATGCCTTTGAGGTTCATTCAAGTTGTTAAGTATATCAATAGTTCATTCCTTTTTATTGCTGAGTAGAATTCCATTTTCTAGATATACCAGTGCTTGTTTATCCATTCACTGGTCAAATGATATTTGGCTTGTTTCTTGTTTTTAGCAATTATGAATTGAGATGCTATACATGTTCATGTACAGGTTTTTGTATGAACAGAAGTTTTCTTTTTTTAATTGCATTTTAGGTTTTGGGGTACATGTGCAAGAACATGCAAGATAATTGCATAGGTACACACATGGCAGTGTGATTTGCTGTCTTCCTCCCCTTCACCCACATCTGGCATTTCTCCCCATGCTATCCCTCCCCAGCTCCCCCCGCCGCTGTCCCTCCCCTATTCTCCCCAATAGACCCCAGTGTGTAGTGCTCCCCTCCCTGTGTCCATGTGTTCTCATTGTTCATCACCCGTCTATGAGTGAGAATATGCGGTATCTCATTTTCTGTTCTTGTGTCAGTTTGCTGAGAATGATGTTCTCCAGATTCATCCATGTCCCTACAAAGGACACGAACTCATCCTTTTTGATTGCTGCATAATATTCCATGGTGTACATGTGCCACATTTTTCCAGTCCAGTTTATCATCGATGGGCATTTGGGTTGGTTCCAGGTCTTTGCTATTGTATTCATTAAGTAAATACCTAGGAGTGGGATTGCTAGGTTGTGTATGGCATATATATGTTTAACTCTATAAGAAAGTGCCAAACTGTTTTCCAGAGTGGCTGTACCATTTCGCATTGCCACCAGCAGTACATGACAGTTCTGGTTGTTGTACATTTTTGCCAGCATTTGGTATTTTTAAAATTTTAACAATTCTATTAAGTGTGTAGTAGTATGTAATAGTGGTTTGGAATTTGCATTTTCCTAATGGAATGATGCTAAACATGTTTTCAGGTGCTTATTTTTCATCTGTATACTCGCTTTGGTGAAGCATTTGTTCAAGTCTTTTGCTCATTTTTAAACTGGGTTGTTCTTTTAGTGTTGTGTTTTGAGTATTCCTTCTATATTCTGGATACAAGTGCTTTGTTAGATATGGGATTTGCAATATTTTGTCCTGATCTGTATCTGTTGGGAGGGGCAATTCACCATGGGCCATGTGTATCCCTGCGCATTCTTTCTTGGTGAGGCTCCAATCACTCTCTACCCTGGCCATTTCTCAGGGTTATGATAGCAGAGAACAATCTTGAGGAGTAAGTTGTCTCACCATAGGCAATGAACAGGCTTGCTTCTCCTTGTTATAAAATCAGTGAATCTTCCAAGTTCAGTGTTCTTCTATAACACAGGTCCATTGCATATGCAGGCACCCATCATGGGCCCTTCACATCACCACCACGGGACTTGAGGTGCATGGGGACTGGCACAAGCATCATCCAAACTCTGGCTGTTTCTTGTACAGTGAATGATAAAGTCCCTTGTCACTGATTCTGGAGCCTCACGTTTTCTACCAGCATCCATGAATCAGTAACAGGCTAACTTGTCAGTTTGTAAGTAGGATAAAATCTTAGATTCTGCACAGTGCTTGACGGTTTTGGCAATAAGGATGGAATACTGACAGAGACAGAGATTTCTGGTAAAGAAAGAATGAATGCCCACATATGCCAGGTTAGGAGATAAAAGAAGACATCCTGGGATCCAATACTGACTTCTTTTGCCCAATTGGTGGGCAAGTGAGAAGTAGGAATCACTGCTCTCCTACCTGATATGGTTTGTATCCATGTCCCCACCCAAATCTCATGTTAAAATGTAATCCCTGATGCTGGAGGTGTGGTCTACTGGGTGGTGATTGGATCATGGTGGTAGTTTCTCATGAATGGTTTAGCACCATCCCTGTAGTGCAGTTTTCATGATAGAGTTCTTATAAGATCTGGTTGTTTAGAACTGTGTAGCACTTCCCCCCACCCACTTCCTCCTGCCCAAGCCATTTAAGATGTGCCTGCTTCCCTTTCACCTTCTGCCATGATTGTAGGTTTCTGAGGCCTCCCCAGACGCTGAGCAGATGCCAGCATCATGCTTCCATCACCAGCCAATTAAACCCGCTTTTAGAATAAATTATCCAGGCTAGGTGCAGTGGCTCACACCTGTAACCCCAGCACTTTGGGAAGCCAAGGTGTGTGGGTCACCTGAGGTCAGGAGTTCAAGACCAGCCTGGCCAACATAGAATGAAACCCCATGTCTACTAAAAATACGACATTTAGCTGGGCATGGTGGTGCATGCCTGCAGTCTCAGCTATTTAGGAAGCTAGAGCAGGAGAACACCTTGAACCCAGAAGGCAGAGGTTGCAGTGACCTGAGATCGTGCTTCTGCACTCTAGCCTGGGCAA
Source organism: Callithrix jacchus (assembly GCF_049354715.1). Classification (NCBI taxonomy): domain Eukaryota; kingdom Metazoa; phylum Chordata; class Mammalia; order Primates; family Cebidae; genus Callithrix; species Callithrix jacchus. The sequence goes on along the minus strand of NC_133524.1, from coordinate 130,683,870 downwards.
CAGAGCAAGACTCTGTCTCTCAAAAATAAATAAATAAAGACATTACCTAGTCTCAGATATTTCCTTGTAGCAGGGCAAGAATGCACTAATACACTACATGTATTAGTCTGTTTTTACGCTGCTGATTAATACATACCTGAGACTGGGCAATTTGCAAAAGAAAGTGATTTACTGGACTTACAGTTCTACATGGCTGGGGAGGACCCACAAATCATGGCAGGTGAAAGGCACATCTCACATGGCAGTGGCAAGGGAGAGAATCAGACCGAGTGAGACAGGTTTCCCCATATCAAACCATCAGATCTTATGAAACTTATTCACAATCATAAGAACAGTATGGGGAAAACCACCCCAAAGGTTCAACTATTTCTCACTGAGTCCCTCCCACAACAAGTGGGAATTATGGGAGTACAATTCAAGATGAGATTTGGGTGGGGACACAGCCAAACCATATCACTACTACCTGTTCATGAGTGTTAGAAGCTAAATGAGAATAACTAAGACTGAAACAAGCCACCTCATTGGTACCTTACGCCTTAATCCCTGTCCTGTGGGTGGGCAGAGGAAGGAATATTATCATGGCAATGAGACAGCAAGCCTAGGAGCCCTACTTAAAAAAGAATATGGGCAGGATGCGGTGGCTTATGCCTGTAATCCCAGCACTTTGGGAGGCTGAGGCGGGCGGATCACGAGGTCAGGAGACAGAGACCATCCTGGCCAACATGGTGAAACCTCTTCTCTACTAAAAATACAGAAAAATTTTGCCAAGTGTGGTGGTGGGCATCTGTAGTCCCAGCTACTCAAGAGGCTGAGGCAGGAGAATCGCTTGAACCTGGGAGACAGAGGTTGCAGTGAGCTGAGATTGTGCCACTGTACTCCAGCCTGCGTGACAGAATGAGACTCTGTAAAAAAAAAAAAAAAAAAAAAAAATATGTGACTACGGCTGCTGAGTCAAGGGGTCAGTGAAGCCGAAAGTCAGAAAGGAAAATGCAGGACTTTAGGTAGATGGGAAACACTGGAAGTCTATCTATCTGGTGAGCCCGAGTGGGCAGCCACTCCAAACTGCAAGTAAATGAAAAGCCTCACTTGCTGGGGCAGAGCTCCTCTCTCCCTTGACATATCCTGCTGCCTCTCTCCTCCTCTACTCTGATTTACTTCCATTTTTCTTTTCTTTTCTTTTGAGACGGTGTCTCACTCTGTCACCCAGACTGGAGTGCAGTGGCACAATCTCAGCTCACTGCAACCTCTGTCTCCCAGGTTCAAGTGATTCTCCTGCATCAGCCTCCTGAGTAGCTGCAACCTCCACTTCCCAGGTTCAGGCAATTCTCCCACGTCAGCCTCACAAGTAGCTGGGATTATAGGCTCCTGCCACCATGCCAGGCTAATTTTTGTATTTTTAGTAGAGATTCACCATATTGGCCAGGCTGGTCTCAAACTCCTGACCTCAGGTGATCCGTCTGAATCAGCCTCCCAAAGTGCTGGGATTACAGGTGTAAGCCGCTGTGCCTGGCCACTCTTCTGTGATTTCATGTCCTTTAAAGAACAACAACAACAAAAAGAGTATGCAGAGGAATGAGGGTGTGGGTTAGGGTGGAAATCAAACATTTATGGCTTGGTTGGAAACAGGCATCTAAGTCACCATCCTTCCCAGTCCTATGGCAGGAGAGGGCACTGGGCACAGAGGTGGCCATTGGCATTGAGGTATCCAGGGTAGGTAGAGATGTGGCATGTGAGGAGGCAGAAAAGAAGAGTCCCTGAGGAGGTGGCGCCCATCCTGAGGCTAAGAGCCTCCCTGATGGCTCCAGCCACTCCTCATGGGCTGCACTTTTCCCTCTTCCCTCTTCCTGTTCCCCCTCCCATACCTGGAACTCCTGGGCAGGAGATAAACTCCTGGCAACTGCTTTTGTAACTTCTGAAGTGCAAGTGTTAAACTCCCTTGGAGTTTCCCACAGGGAACAAAAAAATCTGATCTCAACTGATAAGCTGTGAGCAAAACTCTCAGTGAAGAAAAGTAGTTCAAGTGACTTTACGGGTAAGGGATTCTATGCCAATTCAATCTACCATTATGAAAACGGAGAAGGAAATTGGCATGATAAATGCTTGCACTGTAAATGCTCATAAAGCATCAGAGGAAATTCTCCCATTTAGGGCACTGACACAAGCACAGAAGTGCTACTGGGACAAACTCCCCTGCCATTTGCCACCATGGAGTTGGAGTGGGGATCAGCATTTATTGTGAGTGCCTTTATTCTCTGGTGTCCAGAGCTTTCACTGTATAGATTATGTCCTGGTGGTTGGCGAATTGGAATCCTCCAAGTTAATGGCCCTGACTTCACGGTTATTATACTTCCACTCAATGGGCAGAATACAAGGCTGCTCTCATAAGTCTGACCAATACTGCCCTTGATAACACTTGTTATATTTTTACTGACTTGCCACTGTTGCCCATGGTCTAGCCTTTTGTCTTTCACTCGAAAGACTACAGACTGGTAGACTAAAGACGCCTCTCTTCGGGATTGTAACCGTAGAAACAAATTGTGGATGATGATGGGACCATCTGGGTCGCTCACAGAGACGCGCAAAGTAAAGGCCTGCTTTCTGATGAGATCAACTAAATTCAAGCTGTCGATCAAATCTGCATCCCCCAGACTGCCATCACACATGGCAACACATCTGGTGTCAGGGACTGGGCACAGACTAAAGCACCTGATGTTTCTGATGCAGAAGCCACTTAGGACTCCTGCCAAAAGTTGACCTGTTTGTCGTGCAACAAAAGAGGCCGCAATGCTTGGGGGCATTGACCCTATTGGCCCCTGACAGACTGACTACACTGACTGTCTCCTTTAGTGCTACCAATGTTCTCTTCACTTGTAATACTTTTTCAGATTACATATGGCTGTTCCAGTGTGATCAACCAACTCCAACCACACCACTGTGGCTCCTGAGTCTTAGCTATGTCATGTTTTCAGCTTTCCAACTCATTTTCAGTCTGACAATGGTGCACCTTTTTTTCCTTAAATGTCACCCAGTAATAAAGTACTGATGAGCCGATAAAGTACTTGATGAACATTCCACACTCCTTACCGTCCACTGGTATCTGGTTTTGCTGAGTGATGGAACAATTGCTGACTCTGCTTCTACTTGACCTACACAAAATAGTAAGGCAATTTGGTCACTGAATGTGGATGTCCCCAGAAAGGGACCTCTTGGCTGCCTTCTGTGTAATGATCAGAATACAAGGTCTAGAGGCAAGTGGGGAGTGATTGTGGAAAAGGTGAAGCTACAGGTACTGGGATGAGACACATTGATTACGTGGCAGTGGAGAGAAAGTGCCGACCCTGGTACTTTCAGAGAGAGCACCTTAGATATTGGGAGATGCAAGGATCAGGGGCAAGGCGATCAGTGTTCTCTTTGTCTCCTAGATCCAGCACTGACTGCCACCTGAATCAAGCAGCAGCTCTGCTCTCAATCTGACCTGCTGCTGAGTTTGTAATTTCCTTCTATGTGCTATGGAAACAGAAAAACTGATCTGGAACTATTTTGTTATGCCTGATGCCATCAATGGCAGCTCTGTAATGTGAACATGTACAGACACATGATCTGTGTGACACAAGAGTGTTTCAGTGTAATGTGAAGTTATATGTTTCTCTTGATAACTGAATGGCCTTGGGTTATACCATGTATGAAGATTGAGGCTATAAATACTTAGTGACACCACCCACGTGGCTTAATCAAACCAATGTAATGATGACAACAAACCCTGAACTATGCACTTTTGGGTTATATGTTTATATGTGAGGGAGGGTGAGCCACAGAATGTCTCTCTGTTGGTGATAGGGATTGCTTTTTGGCCCATCTCTTGCTCCTTATAATTATTGGCAACGACACCAAGGCTGATCAGGATAGCCTAAACTCTGTATGTGAGTTGTAATTCATAACAGACTAGCCTTAGATCACATTCTTACTGTCTGAAAGAAGATCCAGTGGTGCCCATGGGATTTCTTCAGAGTTACATGAGACCAGGACTTTGGGAGGTATGGATGGGGTCACTACAGCAAGGTGGCGTCATCCTGTGGCATGGAGTTCTGTTGAAAATGATTTATGAGATTAGTTAAACACATTTGGTCCCAATTTCTGTTGGTCAGATTAATCAGAGTGACATACTTACGTATAATTTTATACTTGGCCAAGAACATGTTGGGCTGATGGGTGGCTTGTTGAGAGAGTTAATCCACTGTGGGCTGTGGGTGTCTTTGCACACCTTTTTGCTGATTATGTTAAGAATGGAAGACCCTGGCCACTCTCTACCTGGCCATTTCTCAGGATTGTATTTGAATGACTGAAAATAGCCTTGAGGGATGAGATGATATCTTCCCTCAGACTGAGAGGATTTGTTTCCACTTGCTGTAACAATAATGAATTCCCCCAAGCTCACTGTTCGTCCCCTATTATGTAGCCCACTGTGTGTTCCTATCCATGATAGGTTATTTGCTTCACCAACGTGAGAGTTGGGGAGCACGGATAACCAGTGGGAACATGGGTAGTCAGTATGTGCATCATGCTGATGCCCTGGCTACTGCTTTTGCCATGAATAATAAGGCTCTTTGTCTCTGACTCAGGAGTCCCATGTCTTTTGCCAGTATCCACAAAACAGTAACCAGTGGACTTGTTAGTTGATAAGTAGGGTGAAATCTCATGCCCTGTATAATTCTCTACAGTATCTTGTCTTTTCATTTTCTTAATAATGCCTTTTAGGAATACAAGTTTTTAATTGTGATAAAGTTCAATTTATCAATTCTTTTATGGATTGTGCTTTTGTGTCATACCTAATAATCCTTTGCCTAATCCCAGGTCACACAGATTTTTTTTGCCTGTGTTTTCTTTTTAGAGTTTTATCCTTTTATGGCTTACCTTTAGATGTATAATCCAGTTTGGATATAATTTTTAAATAAAGTGCTAATTTTAGGTCAAAATTTAATGTTTCTTTTTCTTTTTGCCTATTGATTTTCCAGTTATATCAACACATCTGTTGAAAGGCTATCCTTTTCCGTTCAATTGCTTTTTCAACTTTGTAAAACATCAATTGGCCATATAAGTGCAGGTCTATTTCTAGATTCATTATTCTGTTCCATTGATATGTTTCTTTATCTCTTCTTTAATACCGCACTGTTTGATTACTATGACATATTATATACATGATAATTTAAAAAGTGAAACAAATTAAAACACAAACATACAATTTGATGGTACATTTCCATTACAGAATGTATTTGCTACAGTGTGGAATGATGGTGTAATTCACATTCCATACTGGATACAGTATTACATACTATACACAAACATATAAGCTAGTGAGTGTACTAAGTATTAAATAATGAGATGTGTAATCTTCTTGATGTGTTGTTGCATTGGATTTTCTAGTATTTTACTGAGGATCTTTGCATCCATATTCACTTGAGATATTGGCTTGGAGTTTTCTTTTCTTGTGTCTTTGTCTGGCTTTGGTACCAAAATGATACTGGCCTCATAAAATAAATTTGGAAGTATTCCATCCTAGTTCTTCTCTTTGGGAAAAGTTTTCAAAGGATTCAGATTAATTCTCCTTTCAATGCTTGGTAGAATTCAGCCATGAAGCCATCTGTTCTGGGGTTTTCTTTGTTGGGATGTTTTGACAGCCATTTCATTCTCTTTATTTGTTACTGGTCTGTTCAGGCTTTCTATTGCTTCCTAATCTAATTTTGGTAGGTTGTATGTTTCTAGGAATTCACCCATTTCCTCTAGATTAACCAATTTGTTGACATATAACTATTCATAATAGTCCCTTATGATACTTTTTAAAAAATTTCTGAGGCATCCATTGTCATGCCTTCACTTTCATTTCTGATTTCATTTATTTGTGTGTCTTCTCTTTTCTTTCTTAGTCTCGGTAAAGGTTCGTCAATTTTGTTTATTTTTTCTAAAATTAGTTTTACTAATTTTTCTATAGCTTTATTATTCTGTTTGATTTATTTCTGTTCTTATTTTCATTACTCCCTTCCTTCTGCTAACTTTGGGTTTAGTTTGTTCTTTTTCCTAGTTCCTTGAGGTGTAACATTAGGTAGTTTACTGAGAAATTTATTCTTTTTGGATGTAGGTGTTTATTGCTGTATGCTTCCTTCTTAGAAGTGATTTTGCTGCTCCCCATAGGTTTTGGTATGCTGTGTTTCCATTTGTCTCAAGTTATTTTTAAATTTCCCTTTTGATTTTTCTTTGATCCACTGGGCTGCTCAAAAGCATGTTGTTTAATTTCCACATATTTGTGACATTTCCTCCTATTAATTCTAGTTTCATATCACTGTGGTCAGAAAAGGCACTTGATATGATTTTTATCTTGTCTCTTTTTTTTTTCTTTGAGACAGAGTCTTGCTCTGTCACCCAGGCTGGAGTGCAATGGCATGATCTCCACTCACTGCAACCTCCGCCTCCATAGTTCAAGTGATTCTCCTTCCTCAGCCTTACAGGCGTGCACCACCATGCCTGGCTAATTTTTGTATTTTTAGTAGAGATGGGGTTTTGCCGTGTTGGCCAGGCTGGTCTTGAACTCCTGACCCTCAGGTGATCCACTCGCCTTGGCCTCCCAAAGTGCTGGGATTACAGGTGTGAGCCACCGTGCCCTGCCCCATTGTATCATTATCATGTCTTTGTGTCCTGATAGCTTAGATCCCACTTACAAGTGAGAACACGATATTTTGTTTTCTATTCCCGAGTTACTGCATTTAGCATAATGGCTTCCAACTCCATCCAAGTTGCTGAAAAAGACATTATTTCATTCCTTTTTATGGCTGAGTAATAATTCCATGGTGTAAATCTACCACATTTTCTTTATGTACTCATTGGTTGATGGGCACTTCAGTTGGCTCCATATCTTTGCAATTGCAAATTGTGCTGCTATAAACATGCAAGTGTATGTGTCTTTTTCATAGGATGACTTCTTTTCCTTTGGGTAGATACCCAGTAGTGGGACTGCTGGATCGAATGGTAGTTCTACTTTTAGTTCTTTAAGAAATCTCCATACTGTTTTCCACAGTGGTTGTACTAGTTTATATCCCACCAGCAGTGTAAAAGTCGTCCCTTTTCCCCCACATCCATGCCAACATCTATTGTTTTTGGACTTTTAAATTGTGGCCATTCTTGCAGGGGTAAGGTGATATATCATTGTGGTTTTAATCTGCATTACCCTGGTGATTAGTGATGGTGAGCATTTTGTGTATGTTGGCTGTTTGTGTATCTTCTTTTGAGAAATTTCTATTCATGTCATTTGCCCTCTTTTTAATGGGATTATTTGTTTTCTCTTGCTGATTTGCTTGGGTACCTTATAGTTTCTGACTACTAGTCCTTTTTCAGATGCATAGTTGGTGAATATTTTCTTTCACTCTGTGGGTTGTCTGTCTACTCTGTTGATTATTTCTTTCGTTGTGTAGAAGCTTTTTATTTTTGGGGGGGCATGGGGTTTCACCATGTAGGCCAGGATGATCTCGGTCTCCTGACCTCATGATCCACCCACCTCGGCCTCCCAAAGTGTTGGGATTACAGGCTTGAGCCACTGCACCCAGCTGGAAGCTTTTTAGTTTAATTAGGTCCCATGTATTTATTTCTGTTGCATTTTCTTTTGGGGTCTTAGTCATGAATTCTTTGCCTAAACTAACATCCAGAAGAATTTTTTCTGGTGTTATCTTCTAACATTTTTATGGTTTCAGGTCTTACATTTCAGTCTTTGATCTCTCTTGAGTTGATTTTTGTATAAAGTGAGAGATGGGGAACCAGTTTCATTCTTCTACATATGGTTAGCTAGTTTTCCCAGCACTGTTTATTTAATAGGGTGCCCTTTCACCAATTTAAAGTTTTTGTATGCTTTGTCAAAGATCAGCTGGCTAAAGTAATTGGCTTTATTTCTGGATTTTCTATTCTGTTCCATTGGTCTACACGCCTATTTTTATATCAGTACTGTTTTGATAATTATAGGCTTGTAGTATAATTTGAAGTCGGGTAATGTGATGCCTCCAGATTTATTTGTTTTGCTTAGCATTGCTTTGGCGATGCAGGCTCCCTTTTGGTTCCATATACATTTTAGAATTCTTTTTTCTAGTTATGTAAAGAAGGATGATGGTATGTTGATGGGAATTGCATTGAATCTGTAGATTGCTCCAGACAATATGGTCATTTTCACAATATTGATTCTTTCCATCCATGAGCAAGGGATATGTTCCCATTTGCTTGTGTCGTCTGTGATTTCTTTTAAAGAGTTTTAATGACATTCGGTAAAATTGGTTTAGATAAGCTGTGAATACATTATTCTTTTTCCCATTTACATTAATTAAATATAGGCCACTGCTATCCAAACCATTTGATATCCAGCACATTTTTAGCAACGGATTATATTTAAATAACTATAGGTGCCTATACACTCGTTTTTCATACTTGAAATTATAAATAACAACAGCAATATAATAGGCTGCCACCTAACATAATTCAACTATGCCTTGTAGAAGATGCACCATACTCAACTTCTCTCCAGAAGATGCCCAAACTCTCGTATGTCTTATAAGTTATTAAATTCAGCTCTAAATTCAGGATTGTTGAACAATGTTCACTCCTCTTTAGGTTATCACAATTTTGTACTGATATTCTGTAATTTATAGACTGGATTATTAAGTTTAACTACCATCAATCAACATATCTTATATAAGGCAGCAGGGTGAAGAAAATGCCCTGTATACACACACACATGCACACACACACGCAGACACAGTAAGGAAAAAGAAAAATATGACAGCTACTTCCACCCTGTTTCTGAAAGTAGTCACAAGGTCATAGTTGGTAGTTATGTAACTTCTTTCTTTGACTATTGATTCTATTTTCCCTTGCCCTCTTTCAGGTTCTTAGCTATCATATTATTTTTGCCTGGTGGGCTGGGATAAAGGTTCATTACTGAGAGACTTGAGCCCTTGGTGGTCTCAAGGGCTGCAATCTTTTATTAACATTTGCCATTGAACATGGCAGTATTAAGAGGAGTTCCAGCGTCTCATCCTTGGTTTTACGCACCTGCCCTAAGTAAGACCAACAAATTAACCCCTTGATGACCAGGATCGATCACACCGATCAAACCTATATTTTGCCTGTTGGTCCAGTGACATAAATAGCTCAAAAAAACTAGGTCCAAGTCTTAACATCCAAGTCAGTGGAATGATTGCTGTTTCCACTGGTAGGTGTTACCCTTCCTTTTTAAATCAGACCTCTAAATCAGTGGAGGACAAAATCAAGGAGACAGGAAGAAAATATTTGGTAACGGATGTTAAATAGCAATTGCACCATTCTAGATGATGAAGAATAAGGTGCAGTTAGTGTGAATTCTGTTTAGGCCTTTCTTACCTCCTGTTGCTATAAAATGAGTTCTTTACCCAGAAGCAGTGTGGTGTGAGATATCATAATTCTGAGTACGCCCATGAAAGTGGTGCTGGTTGAAGTGTTGCAGTCAGGGAAAGCAAATTCATATTGCAGTCCCCTGCACAATGGCAGGGAACCAAAAGAAATCGCACCTGACTTCCCCCCAAAAATGGAAACCCAAAGTCCCATAAGTTATTATCTTTTGTTTTAGAGTAAACTGAAAGCAGATTTATTCAGAAAATAGAAGAACAAACGATGGCTACTCCTTAGGCAGAGCTGCCCCATAAGCTATTATCTTATGGACAGCCTGCCACCAGATGGCTAGTTCTAGTCCCCTCCCCCTCCCACACAAGGAGGTGGTATATATTGGGGGTTTAGTATTGGCCTCTGCTGTTGGCAAGCTGGGATTGCACACTCGACTTTTATGATCAGCTGTAATGAGAGGAAGCCCATGCATTTGAGCCCATGTCAAGCCTTCATCTCTGCAGCCATGGGCATTTTGTACATTGGCCCCTTGAGTAAGCTTCAGGATAGTTGGGGAAAGAGGCTGACATTCTAATGCAAGTCATCTTGTTCACATAGTTATTGAGACCCTCCATCACAGTTGATACTCTCTGTTGGACATGTATATGGAGCACAAATGTATTTACCATTAGTAGAGGTCCAACCACATACCACTTCCCCAAAACCTCCTTGTTACCAATACTACAAAGTTTGTTCATTCCAAGTCCCTGAACCATAGAGTGTAGAGCCATACCTAAGGCCACTTCTCCTTCCCAGCAAAGTGAACAACCAGATACACCACTTGAAATTATGTTCTCAGAAAAGACTTTACTTCTTCAGTGACCTTTTGGGCTACCCCTGTGTAGGAATATGCTCTACAACAATGTGCTCTGGCTAGTGCCCTTAGGTCATGCAGAAATGTGCTAAAATAGGTTTAAATGTTCTACTCTTCAAATACCTGGCTATAGAGAGGTCCCATCATTGATTTTCTAGGGCTGTCATAAGAAGATCCCACAGGCAGGTGACTTAATCAACAGAAATGTATTTCCTTATCGCTCTGGTGGCTAGAAGTTCAAGATCAAGGCGTCAGCTGAATTGGTTTCTTTTTGCTACAATTTGAATGTTTGTGTTTTCTCCAGAATTCATGTTGAAGCTTAATCCCCAATGCACGACTATTAAGAGGTAAGGCCTTTAGGAGATGCTGCTGTCATGGATGGGATCAGTGCCTTATGAAAGGGCTGAGGAAACTAGCTAGGCCCCTTTGCTCTTCTGTCCCTTTTGCCACGTGAGGAAACAGTGTTCAAGGTGCCATCTTGGAAGCAGAGACCAGGCCCTTACCAGACAACGAACTTACTGGCAACTTGATCTTGGGCTTCCCAGGCTCTAGAACTGTGAAAAATAAATTTCTATAATTTTAAATGACCCATTCTAAGGTATTTTGTCACAGTGGCTAGAATGGACTGAATCAGTTCTGAAAGCCTCTATCCTTAGCTTATTGGTTGCTGTCTTCTCCATGTATCTTTACATGGTATTCCCTTTGAGTGTCTGTGTCCTGATCTCGTCGTCTTCTTCTTTTTGTTTTTTTGAGACGGAGTTTCACTCTTGTTGCCCAGGCTGGAATACAGTGCCGCAATCTTGGCTCACCACAACTTCCGCCTCCCAGATTCGAATGCTTCTCCTGCCTCAGCCTCCTGAGTAGCTGAGATTACAGAAGTGTGCCACCACGCCCAGCTAATTTTTGTATTTTTAGTAGAGACGGGGTTTCACCATGTTGGCCGGGCTGGTCTCGAACTCCTGACCTTGTGATCTGACCACCTTGGCTTCCCAAAGTGCCAGGATTATAGGCATGAGCCACCTTGCCCGTCCTAATCTCTTCTTAGAAGAGTATCAGTGGTGTTGGATAAGAGCCCACCCTAATGACCTCATTTAACCTTAGTTACTTCTTTTAAAACCCTATCTCCAAACATAGTCATATTCTGTGATTCTAGGGGTTAGGGCTTCAACACATGAATCCGGCAAAGACACAACTGAGCCCAAAGCAGTCCCCATGAAACCGTAAGTGTGGGTTGAGAAAGAGAAGGTAGTGTGGCAGGTGTGAACACTCTGGCAGTGTGAGCCACTGCTTAGGTACCTTTGTTGTGTCTCAAGAACCTGTTCAAGTCCAGTCCATATATACCACTTCTAAGTTAAGTTTCCTCTGTATTCTTTTCTGGTCAAACAGGTCCATCAAAAAGGGATGTGATAGGGATCACTACTCCGTAGCTTTTGAGTCTTGATCATGGCCCTAATTTTTGTGGGTTTCCTTGGCATGTAGTATTGATTTTGGTTTACTATTTTCACGGTGTAGTATAGCGGTTAAAAGCATGAACTCTGAAGCTAGTTTCTGGTTTACATTCCAGTTCTACCAATTACTAAGTAGTGACCCCAGACAAGTTACTTAAGCTTTTAATGCCTGACTTTCTTCTACTGTAAAATGTGTATGATTATAGTATCTATCTTATAGTGCTGTTTTCAGGCATAATATGTTAACATATGGAAAGCGGTTGAAACAATAGCTGGCATGTAGTAAGTGCTATGTATGTGTTTGCTGTCATTGCTATAATGAGAAGGGAGAGTAAATTCCAAGCTCCCACCTGGCCCTTCCTATCATAAAAATTCTCACTTTGCAAGTCAGGAAGGCAATTGGGATGTTTTGACAGTTGCTACTTTTATCGATTACAACTGTAAATCCAGCAGCTGGGGAAATCACCAGAGTGGATTTATAGACCCACTGGGCCCACTACGAGTTGAATTTAGGACAAAACTCCAATCATCATTTGATCTTGACAAGCCCTCACTCTGACTGTGGGCAATAGTGTTGCTCTGAGTGCCCAGGATTAGTGACAGCTCAGAGCTATTGTCCAATAATCCCCGAAGAGGGTGTGTATTTGAACATTTACCTTGGTAAATTGCTGCAGACCTTTTCCGGGGATAATTGGAGATATTCATAGTATATAACTGCAGTGTTACCACAGCATTCTTCCTCAAGGTACTCAGTCTCCCTTTCATTCTAGGGAATCTGGGTATATGAACTGAGAAGCTGTGACACTCTGTCATGGTCACCCAACTTTCTGTTTGCCAAAATTCCTTAAGCAGATCAAGCTTCTATTTCAGTCCCAGGATTCCTAGGATCAGTTAATTGCCATGAGAGATCACTATGGGTCAAACCACTTTGATTGTCACTCAGTAGCTCTATTCTGGGGCATGGTTATCAGTTAGTTTTTGCTGTGAAACAAACCACCGGAAGCTTAAACAGCCACCGTTTATTTCGTTAACAATTGTTGGGGGTTGACCTTTTGGGCTGGCTCAGCTGGGCTGGTCTTCTGCTTGCATCAGCTGAACTCACTCATATGTCTGTGGTCTGCTGCTGTTGGTTTCCGTGATACTACTTCTAGGGATTGGTTGGCCATGAGTTGGGCCAAAAGGGATGATTAGAGCATGCATCTCTCATCATCTGATTTGTTTGCATGGTGGCAGAACTCCTAAGGCTCAAGCGATCTTCATATCTTGGGCTCCTGAGTGCTGGGATCACAAGTGTGAGCTACGACACCCAGCCTGGTACAACTTTTTACATAGGAATTGGAAATAGCTATTAAAATTAAGACTGCAAAACTTAAAATTAATTACCTTACTGATTTATTTTCATTAGAGATGGGGGTTTTCCTATGTTGCCCAAGCTGGTCTCAAACTCCTGGGCTCAAGCAATCCTCTCACCTCAGCCTCTCAAGTAGCTGGGACTACAGGTGAGCACCACTGTGACAGGTAAGACGGCAAAACTTTTGACAGAGTGGTTCCTTTCATACAATGTGCAACAGTATATACACATAAACATGAACTATTAATATTTGGATTAGTTTCCTTTCTCTTGAATCTGCTCTGTGACTTGCTTTGGTTAATGAGATATTGGCTAAAATGGAGCGACCTTGCTAGTAATCAAAAATGCAAATTAAAACAACAGTGAGATACCCTTTTCACCTATCAGAATGTCAAATAATTAAAAGAATGTGAATGACAATTGTTAGGAAGCACTGAGGTTATGTTCATGTATATATTAGTACAAACTAGTGGAAGGCAGTTTGACAGTATGTATCAAAATCCTTACATGACCACATTTGACCTAAGAATTCCACCTCTAGGAATGTATCCCTGGAAAATGTCAGAAAGGTGTAAAATGATGTGCATGCAAAGATATTAACCTCAGTATTGCTTATGACTGTGAAAAATCTGAAAGCGTCCAGAAATGCATCAATAGAAGATCAGTTAATTATTGGCCATCCATAAGGAATAATAAACAGCCAACAAAGTATCAACATGGAAACATGCAAGACCTATCGTTATGTTTACAAATCACTAGTGGGGACATATGTTGTTTGCTTTTGTTTCTGTTTGTTTGTTTGTTGTTTTTGAGATGGAGTCTAGCTCTCTGTCACCCGGGCTGGAGTGCAATGGCGTGATCTCGGCTCACAGCAACCTCTGCCTCCCAGGTTCAATTGATTCTCCTGCTTCAGCCTCCCGAGTTGCTGAGATTACAGGCATGCACCACCGCTCCTGGCTAATTTTGTATTTTTGGTAGAGACGAGGTTTCTCCAGGTCGGTCAGGCTGGTCTCAAACTCTCAACCTCAGGTGATCTGCCCGCCTTGGCCTCCCAAAGTGCTGGGATTACAGGCGTGAGCCACCACGCCTGGCTGCATATTAATTAAAAAAAATTACTTTTATTTTTTATGAAATTAGAAGGCATCTTTTTAAAAATATATATTTTACTGCATTTTAGGTTCTGGGGTACATGTGAAGAACATGCAGGATTGTTGCATAGGTACAGACACGGCGATGTGCTTTGATGCCTGGAAGACATCTTTTAAAGTTTTCTTGTAAAATTCGTGATACAAGTGGATGCCATGGATCCTGAAATCTGTGAAAGCATGGCTAGACACTCCACTCCTGCTGCCTCACTTCAGCACTTCCAAGCCCTCGCACCACTGCACGATGGAGAACTGATGGAACTCACAGTGACTAAAAAAAGAGGAAGGGGAGGCCGGGCGCGGGGGCTCATGCCTGTAATCCCAGCACTTTGGGAGGCCGAGGTGGGTGGATCACCTGAGGTCAGGAATTTGAGACCAGCCTGGCTGACATGGTGAAACCCCACCTCAAGAAAAAAAAAGAGGATGGGAATTCTTTTTTTTTTCTGAGACAGGGTCTCACTCTGTTGCCCAGGCTGGAGTGCCGTGGTGCAGTCTCAGCTCACTGCAACCTCTGTCCCTGGGCTCAAGCCGTCTTCCCACTTCAGCCTCCTGAGTAGCTGGGGCTATGGGCACATGCCACCACGACTAGCTAATTTTTGTATTTCTTTGAAGAGGTGGGGTTTCGTCATGTTGCCCAGGATGGTCTCAAACTCGTGGTCTCGAGCGAGCTGCCCACCTCGGCCTCCCAAAGTGCTGGGGTTACAAGCGTGAGCTGCCATGCCCAGGCAAGGATGGGAATTGTAACAAAATACATTATTTTTAATGAAATATCAAAAGCATTCTTTATAAAAGGTACTCGAAGCAAATTGGTTTTGATGTGGAGACTGTAAATAGTTGTCACTTTTTCCTCAGAAAACACAGCTTTTACCCATTAACAGAACATGTTAAAATGTACACATTTCTAAAGTTAATCATAGTTTTAAATTTTAACTTGCAAACAGTACAGGCATCTTGGTTTTATATTTCACTTTGCAAGTCATTTCCTCCACTTCACTGCTGGTGTAATTTCTCTCATACGCCAGTACTGCCGCCCCACCTACCCCCAAAAGGCAAGACAGCCGGTAAAACTATAGCATCCTCTGATTTATTGACCCGCTCTCTTCATGATTTCTGGGCTTTCATGAGCTGAATACGTCTGGCAACTTTGGGCACAGATTAACCGTAGAGTTAACCGCAATTCTCTTGAGCGCTGCTAACATGCTTCTGAGCAACAGAAACTGTCTTTTAACTCAGACTTTCGTAAAGGTGCAATTTTCTGAAAGCACCAAATGGGAGAGGTCTACTCTCTTACATGCCAGATCAAAGGCGAATTCCTGTTCTACCCTGACTTTTTATAATTTCCTCTTTCCTTTCCTCTAGGTCCTCTCCTGATAGTTCCAGACTTCTGCCTTTACAGGCAGAGATGCAGGTTTCAGGTTCTAGACTTCCCTCAGACCAATCGACAGCCTGGGCTTTCCGTTGCCATCTTTGACCTCTGCCTTGGGTGCAGTTTTGTAACTGCATTCAGACTCAGACAGATACTGGTCACCTGAATGACTACTGGCATTGATGTCCTTCTCCAGAAACTCAGAGAGACTGTTTCTAGAATCCTCATCTCCCAATATAGGGGTGGGAGTGGTCAGAGAATTATAAACTTCCTGTCTTCCAAGTCATGGCTTACCACAAGTCCCCAATTTGAGTAGTTTTAGTACAAATCTAATAGCTTTGTTTCAAACCTTTCCTGAAAAATGCTTGGGAAGTTAGGGGTCAGGTTCATAAGCCAGGTTTTGTTAAGCCAAAAAATCTAAATGAGTCTGGGCAAGGTAATCAAATACTTAACAGGCAGAGGCTCCAGGACAAATAAGGATATCCAAAATTTGGGGCTTTCCTGGGTGCTAATAATGTCTATCACCTGTATTTATCCTCCAAGTACTCCTTTGTTCTGGAGAAGTGAATCCCTGTAATTTTTAGCAACTCCCCAAAAGAGAAGATGTTAGGTAGGAAAAAAAGTAACATAAACAATAATTGCCTCTGATTCGTTGTGTTCCCAGAATGTATAAACACCCTTCTCTCATTCATATGATGCCAAAAATGCTCCCTCTTGGCATAATTTAATTATTCCACATACAACCAAAAGAGAGGCAACACATACAAACATTTCCAGCTTCCATAGTCAGACATGAGGCCATGAAGCCTTTGTTTATAGTTCACGTTCTCCTAGTGATGTCTTTTCTTTCTCTGGTTCTGCCATTATCCCAACTTGATATTCTGTAATTCCATGATCCAAATAGTGAATTCACCACCACCACTCTGTTCTATTTATAAGACTAAAGAAAGAAGAGGTGAGAAAATTTTCAAAAAAAGAAAGAAAGAAAGAAAGACAGTACACAGGGAAATACAAGTAGAGGGTAGAGTCTTCATTTCTGTACATAGCCATGTTATCTACGATTTGTCTATCACTTCCACATTCCCTTTGCTTTAGCCGCTGGAGGGGCTCAGTCCTTCATTCCTAAGGAGACTGAGCACTTGGGAGTCCTTTGTAGGGTTGCAATATTATGTCATGCACCCCTCATGAGTGTAGTCTAAGAAGATACCTTAGAGGACACCCTGAGAATCATCCATATTACTCTGTCCTCACTTTATAGCAGAAACAACAAAATCACCTTTTCTTGGCCTGGTTCTGGGAGCTAAGAGTGGCTTCAAATTCAGTGAAACCGTTGTTTCGTCCCCTGATAAAAGTATTTCTTCCTAGGAAATTTAAACCTCTAATCTAGCAGAGATCAGAGTTGTAGGTATGGGAAGCAAAACTGTTGCAGTGGGTCAGGTGTAATTATGAGAGACACCTTTATTTCCACTCCTCTGCTCCCAGACTTGCTAATCTTGGCAGTGGGAGGAATAGCTCTATATATTGGTTGCTGGGTCACAGTCTATATTACATCCTAGCGGCCTCCACTGTGAATCTCCTATTAGGGCTTGCCACAGGCTCTATATAGCATTCTTTCCCCCCTTTATTTGTAGAATTTCTGTTTGCTAAACCCATATAGCATTATGATTTACTCCACACATCTTGGGCACCATTGGATCTGCTAGATGATAAGGGCCAAGGGGCAGATCTACTAGCACAGTAGCCTACAACAACTGGACAGCCTCGTTTTATCTGCGCATCCATATTAACTACATGTGGCAGGAATAACATCTGCATTTTCCGAGTCTTGAATAGTGGCAGAAATCCCTGAAATTCCCGCAAGAATGTGCTATTGCATTCATTTCCTCTGTTGATAAGGAGGGGGAGCTCTCAGAGCTTCCAATTTCCCCCTGCTTACCTTATAACCCCTTTCTCCAGAGGCAAGGTAGCCCATGTGGCCATACGTTGGAGACTAGCATCTGTTTCTGCCTGGAGATTTCTGAAGTCAGGAGGTTTGCCTGTACCAGCAGGGTGAGTAGGGACTATGACAAGGTGGAAGTAGAAAGAAACAGACGGGTAAAACCTCCCATTCTATGCCTTCGCATCTGCATTCCTCAAAGGGTGCAGAAGATAACGATAGTGTTTTCCATGACACCATGTGTTTGAGTACAGAAGTTAGAGGAAGCAACAGAACCTCAGGGCAGACCCAACAGGCACTAGCCAGATGAGGAACACTCCATCTGGAAGCAATGTGTGGATGCTGACTGATGCTGAGCCTGTCCGGGCAGTGGTGGAATAATCCCAGAGGAGGGGTTCAGAATCTCACTCAGTTTACTGGCTGGCAGACTCAGAGAAAAAAACTTGTTTCCCCTAAGCTCCATCAATGTTTCTTTCTCTCTGAGGTAGGCACTATTGCAGGGGTGTTCTGGTCTGTTGGCTTTAACATTAGCTTAAAGTCAGTTTCCAATTCCTTCCTTCCCTCCCTCCTTCCTTTTTTCTCTTTCTTTCTTCTTTCGAGATAGAGTCTTGCACTGTCAACCAAGCTGTAGTGCAGTCGCGCTATCTCGCTTCAGTGTAATCTCCACCTCTTGGGTTCAAGCAGTTCTCCTGCTTCAGGCTCCCGAGTAGCTGGGACTACAGGCGTGCACTACCAAGCCCAGCTAATTATTTTTGTATTTTTAGTAGAGACGGGTTTTTGCCATTGTTGGCCAGGATGGTCTCAATCTCCTGACCTCATGATCTGCCCACCTCGGCCTCCCAAGTTGCTGGGATTACAGGCGTGAGCCACCGCGCCTGGCCCTCTTTTTCTTTCTTTATCTCTCTCTCTCTTTTTTTCTGGGGGGGGCGGAGTGGGGGGGACACAGTTTCACTCTGTTGCCCAGGCTGGAGGGCAGTGGAGTGATTGCTGCTCACTGCAACCTCTGCCTCCCGGGTTCAAGCGATTCTCCTGCTTCGGCCTTCCAAGTAGCTGGGATTACAGGTGTGGCCACCGCGCCGGGCTAAATCTTGTATTTTTAGTAGAGGCGAGGTTTTGCTGCGTTACCCAGGCTGGTGTTGGACTCCGATCTCAGGTGATCCACCTGCCTTGGCCTCCCAAAGTACTGGGATTACAGGCATGAGCCACTGTGCCTGGCTCCAATTCATTTCTGAAAGCTTTGGGGCTATGCTTTCCACTGTCCGTTGCTAAGGTCAATGGGGTACAAGTGCTTTTGGGGAAAGATTCACAAGTGTTGTAACAGATTTCTTACTCAGGTTCTCCTGATCATCCCTCACTCTAGAGGCTCCGGTTCTGTGTAACCAATGACTCATGCCTGGGAAATGTACGTGAGCTATTCCTCTAGCTGTTAGGCTAGTGTGATGACTCAAATGCCAGGCACCTCTGTTGGCTAGACCAGATGATCATTTTGGTAGATTTCATTTATGGGAACTGCAGAGTTACTTATCCATAGCCAGAGAGCCTTGCATGTCTGGAAGCTTAGGCTGCCATTACAAAATACTACAGATTGGGTAGCTTAAACAACAGACATTTATTTTCTTACAGTTCTGGAGTCTAGAAGTCCAAGATCTAGGTGCTAGCAAGGTTGGTTTCTGGTTGGTTTCCTAGGAGAAGCTGCTGCAGACCGTTATTGGCTTCCTGGCCACAATAGGCTCCATAGAAAGAACATGCTTGCAGAGTGATAGACATTCGTTCGATTAAACCATTGCACTGTCATGCTCAAATTCATCCAATAAATTGCTCAACGTTTCTGCTCGTGCAGGCACAGACTAAAACCAAGAAATAGACTGCCATCTAGAGTCCATTTATATAACAGGGAAAAGGGTTCAGAGATGATTTGTTTTATCCAAACATGGGCAAGTCATTTCCCCTGCTGGGGTCTCAATGTCCTTGCCAGCAAAATGAGAATGTTATCTTAGACCCGTAGTTTCCAAACTCAGCTCCGCAAAGCATATATGCCTTTAATGGTTTGTAATTAGAGTCGCCCATCAGAATGATCCATGATCCTTGAAAATATACATTTCCCCATGCTTCACTCTAGATATTCTGATTCAGAAGGAGGCATGGAGCAGAGTCAGGGCCTGGACACACGTATACAACGAAACAACTTTTCACAGTTGCTTCCCAAGCCCTTCCCGGATAAGGAATCTGTGATATAGATGTTAATAGGTACTCCTCTAACAATGGTGCTATCGTTTGGATATGGTTTCTTTGGCCCCTCTAAGTCTCATGCTAAAATTTAATCCTCAATGTTAAAGATGGGGCTTGGTGGGAGGTATTTGGTCATGGGGCTGGATCCCTCATAAATGGCTTGCTGCCATTCTCATGGGAGTGAGTGAGCTCTCAAACTGTGAGTCAAATAAACTTATTTTCTTTATAAATTACCCAGTCTCGGGTAGTTCTTTAAAGCAATACAAACAGACTAAGACCAACAGCAACCAGATTTCCTCATTCCAGGACTTCTGGAAGCCTTGAATATTCTAAAGTACAGTGCACATCTTCCAACAGGTATTTATCTAATGTGCCATTCACAGAGAGGTTTGACTACCGAAACAACACCTACCAACAGCCGAGGCATATCAGTGCTCCTCAGATCATAGTTGAGAACACCCTGGGCTAATACATATACAGGGCCACTATGAGTCTACACCCAAAGATTCTAAGTAAACATTTTATTTTGATGAATCATTGTTCACGATATTAAGGAATTTTCCCCAGGAAAATAGCATAGAACAACCTTACGGGGTGCATTTTCAAAGTGTCCTTAGCGCCTTCTATGAAATATACTGTCAAATAACAAAATACTACTGTGGTGTCTAACACTTTTGGCAGTTTGTCCTTTTTCATTAAGATGGGAACCAAAACAGAAACTAACACCGTGAGCCTTCTCAGAACTGTATCCATAGCACAGTCTCACCTCTGAACTTACCACAACATTTAAATTGTGGCCTAGACACATGTTTATTTTGCCTTCTACTCTCCTGCAGACGGACATAGATACCCCTTTATTTGCAATTCTTCTCAGGGTACAGAGAGGGAAGAGTGAGCTGACATTCCAACCCCTTGCGAACCCAGAGATGGTTCCTTTAGACCCACATTTTGATTTGATGTTCAGACCAGTGGATTAGAAGAGATTCACACTCCTTGGGTAAACTTCTATCTCAAATACAGACTTTGTTCCTATATATTGGCTACAGCCCTTTCATAAGGTACTGCTCTAAGTACTGGCTCACATTTTGTATACATAAAGTGGTTGGCTGACTCGAACACAGGCCACAGCAGTTCCCCCCATCCCTGGATGCTCAGCTCTTTGCACTGTGACTTTCCCACTCCTTCCTTCAAGGAGTGGAGTCTGTTTCTCCACCCCCACGAATCTAGGCTATCCTGCTTTACTTTGAAAAGTATACTTACCATCTTATAGAAAGTGGTAGCAGAGACATTTTGGGAGTTCTGGGCCTATTAAAAAGGCTCTGAAGATTTCACTCCCATTCTCTTTACCCATATGGAGAAGGCTGAAAGCCTAAATTTGCTGGAAGCTTGAAACATATAGAGGCCTGTGAACCATACCACATTCAGAACTACTGAGCACCAGGTGAGGACAGGCAAGTCCTCCCACCACCCTGCCCCACCCCTGCCCATCTGCAAAGCTCACCTGGTAAATACTGAGTTACCCTCAGGATCTGACACACAGGATCAGTTGCTCTCGGCCCTGGCTCCCTAGGACACTGCATCGCTGGCAGCTGGTCAGGGACTGTTTTCCAGGAGGCAGAGAAAAGCTCCTGAACCCCACATTCAAACAAGCCGTCCACAAGCCACCCTCAGGGCAGCAGGGTGCAGAGGTGGGTCTGCGCCCTCTCCAGCACACATCTTCCGGGCTGCCCGTTGCCATTTTCTGAATTCTGGCTCCTCGTCAAACTCTCTCGTGTGTTCACATTCACCATAACTCATCGTATAAAAGCACTGGCAAATAGCCAGGACCCAGAGGCAGGATGGAGTGCCCACGGTAGTTTGCCCGGGCTCTGCCCTTCCTCAGCCACACCTTGGACCTCACATCCCACAAGAGGCAGCTTCGTTCACCTTGGCCCACGAGACCCCATCTGCTGTGTCTTGTGGGCTGGTGTTGGTGTCATATCCCACTGAAGCCTCACGGTCTACCGCCAATAGTGACATGTACACAGATCTTCTAGAAGCTACCGTGTCATTCAAATGGCATGAAGAAGGCATGTTCCACAGAAAAAGAGGTGAGAAAAAAATAAATGCACTTGATGCATTAATGGGGTGGGATTGGGGTTGTGTTTTCTCTCCTCATACAATTACTTTCCTTGCTATTACTATGAATTTCCACTGCTGGTTAGAATGTAAATTGGCCCAAGCAAATGGGAAACCTGTTTGGCATTATCTAGCAAAGTTAAACATAAGCATCCCCTGTGATGCAACAATGTAATTCCAAGTTCTTTACCCAGTGGAAACCTACGTATGTTCAACAAAAATATTTACGAGAACTGGCCATTATCAAGCAAGTGAAGAATTAGATAGGCTAGTTAGGAGACTATTAGAATAATCCAGGAGAGCTGTGAAGGTAGTTTGGACAAAGGTCATAACAGTGGAGGTGCCAGGAAGTGGTCAGATTCTGGTTGTATGTTGAAGGTAGACTTGAGTTAATGTCAGGCATAAAAGAATCAGAGGATTCAAGGATGACAGCAAGGCCTTTAGCTTGAGCAACGGAAAAGAAAGAGTTGGCATGTACCAAGATGGGGAAGACAGAGGAAGAGTAGATTTGGGAGATGAAAAATATCAGTCTTGATAAATCCTTCATGATTACGAAATCATTCTATTTATTAAAAAAAAAAAGCAGGCCAGGTGCGGTGCCTCGCCCCTGTAATCCCAGCACTTTGAGAGGCTGAGGCAGGTGGATCACCTGAGGTCAGGAGTTTGAGACCAGTCTGGCCAATATGGCAAAACCTCATCTCTACTAAAAATTAAAAAAAATTAGCCAGCATGGTGGCCTGGGCCTATAATCGCAGCTACTTGGGAGGTTGAGGCAGGAGGATTGCTTGAACCTGGGAGACAGAGGCTGCAGTGAGCCAAGACCTCACCCACTACACTCCAGCCCAGGCGACAGAGCAAGACTCCACCTCAAAATAAATAAATAAAAATAAAGCAAACTGATAACAGTGAAACTAAACTTCTCTTAAATGTTCCAGTATTTTATATATATATGTACATATATATGTAGTATGTGTGTATATAAAAAGTTAGAGTTCTACTTCAAATTGTAACTCTAAACCCACGATTAAATGATGTATTTTAAATTCGAGCCATCCAAGGAGGGGCTGACACACAGTAGTATCTCATAAAAACACATGATTCATGAAAGAAATCAACGTGAACCTCATTAAAACTGAGTGCCTTAAGTAAATGGCGTATTATATGCATATACGTGATTATGATGTTAAAGAAAGAAATGTAAGGATCAGATTGGCAATTCGATTTTGTGGAGCTGGTAAAACACTAAAGGTAAATGCCTTTGGTGAAATAATACAATCTTTATTTGTATATTTTCAACATCTATGAAGATGCTCTATAATTATTTTCATTTAGTGTCTTAATATAGCAAATTAATAGATTTAACATTTAACCCACCTTCTATTAACTGTTCATGGTGCATTTCTCTTTGATTATACTGCTCTGAATGTTTGCTAATATTTGGGGCTTTTCTATGAATGTTTCAAAGTAACCACATCTGCGGCCAGGGAGGCAATAATCTGGCTGAGAGATGCATGAAGAAGGAGAAAATGTGTTCACAGAACCTCACTCAAGTGCCGTCCACAGCCGAGAGTCAGTAAAGGAATACGCTACAGCTGACGAGTTAGGTGGGGGGGAGGGGTGCGGCCGGAGGCCACATCAACTTCCAGAACACGTGTCCTCTACTTTCTGGCCTTGGGGTCCATTTCCCGTCACACTGCAAACTGTCCTGGGCTCCTCCCCGGCGCACCGCCCCTCGCCTGCGCCCGCCTTGGGAAACCTTGGCCCCACCCTCTGATTCCGACCCCGCCTCCTCAAGGGAGTTAGGCCCGCCCCCGCGTTCTCACAGCCGCGGCCCCGGCCCCGTTCTGAGCCTGCGCACTAGTGACAATCTGGCCTTGGGGGCGGAGCCCGCGCACTTAGGGACGCCCATAGCCAAGCCCACATCCCGCCCTATGGACACGCCTCCACAACAGTGCATTTCCGGTGATGCTTAGGAATATAAAGATCAGAGTGGTAACATAATTTCGTGACCTTGGTGAAAGCCTAAAAGCAAATGACTCGCAAAATCATATCAACTGACTTGAAATAGGGCCCCAATGGAGACAAAAAGGGACATTTTTCTTTGCCTCCACCCTCTGACACAGCCTTTAGGGAGACAATGCTCTATGGCTGCCCCAGCTGCCTAGAATCCACTCTACCTCAGACTACGGTGACAATTCTAAGCCCATCTGTTTTACGCAGAAACCAGGAGACAGAAGGGAGCACACAACAGGAAGGGGAAGAAATGTTCGTTGAGGGAGGAACAGGTCCATTTGGCACACCTTTCCACAGATGCATCCAACCCTGACTGGAATAACTGCTGCTTACTCCTCTGCTCATTGTGTCTTTGCAATTAAAAGGAAAAATTGAAGTAATTATCTCTGATGAATGACATTACTGAATAGTTTACTTGTTATTCTCTCCTTTGAGCCATCATGAATGGACAAGTCCTTTGCAATAAAGAGAACAGTTTTATCATCAAAAAGTACCCAGTTGTTTTAAAAAACAAATGAAAACACAGGTCACAAAAAATGAAGTGATAAGGTAATGCATATAAATCGAGTCAAAGCAATGGAAAATAAATCGCAAACACAATAGAGTTATCGACAAATATGAAAAAGGACTAGATGACAAAAAACAAAATATGAATGTTTCCGTTTATATGGTAAGAAAAATGCTATTTGTTCTAACAATCTCTGTTTTCAAATCCTCTTTAATGATTAGTTACCATCCCTTGTCTGTGGTGCTGTGGGGTTAAGGTCAAACAAGCTATAGAATCACACATGCTTGGGTTTTAATCATGCCTCTGCAACTTACTAACAGTATGTCCTGGAGCAAGTGACTTGACTTCTCTGAGACATACATATAGGGCCTGGCTGCCCAGATTACTGTAAGTATGAAGAAAGATGATACAGACTAAAGCCCAGCACAGGGTCTGTCAGAGGTAGTAACTGGGCTATTGTAGCTATTACAATAGGGAACTTGATAGGTTTGTGATTTTGCTATGTATTTACATATTTGCTTATCTTACTAATCCTCGGTTAAAAATACAGGTGAGAAGTATCCTCCAGATCTCACCTAATTTTTCTTCAGTTTCTTACCCTGTAGGTCCTATTTCTGTCTTGAGGGCATTTCCCACATCTTGCTCCTCATATAATGTCTCTTTTCTCAGACATTTCCCCTCTCCATCTTCAGGATGGACTATAAGGCTCTTCATCATCACTTACAATCTCTCTGGGGAGTCAGGATGGCAGGGTAAACCAGCTTTATATACTCCCTAGTCTATGGATGATGATAGTTCGGGGAACCTCCAGCAGCAACAATTCCTGTCTCAGTGTGTCCACGGCTTCCTGAGACAACGGTCACTTAACTCACACATTCCCTCGTATAATGAAAAAATGAGGGAAGATGACATATACTTGGTCAATGACCCTCCATTATCTGGGTGCCAGTGCAACTGAGCATTGAAAGCCTTATCTGAGCTGAGGGCAGTGGCTCATGCCTGTAATCTCAGCACTTTGGGAGGCTGAGGAAGGAGGATTGCTTCCTCAGGTCAGGAGTTTGAGACCAGCCTGGGCAATATAGCAAGACCCCCATCTCTAAAAAAAGAAAAAAAAATAGCTGGGTGTGGTAGTGTGTGCCTGTAGTTCCAGCTACTCGAGAGGTTGAGGAAAGACAATCGCTTGACCCCAGGAGTTAAAGGCTGCAGTGAGCTATTATTGCACCACTGCACTCCTGCCTGGGTAACAGAGCAAGATTCATTACTGGATGCCCGTCACAAGCTTTCAAAAACTGTGTGTGGCCACCATCAGCTGAGACAGTGCTAAAAGGGAATCTGGTCGATGGTAATAACTTGAACATCACTGGCTATCTGCTCCTTGGTCCCTCAGTCCCTTTCAAACTCCCCACTGCCCGGAGCAACATCTTAGAGAATCTCTGGGAAGAGCAGCACACACATGGAGGCATGGGCAGAGCAGCTGGCTGAGAGTGGTTCACAGCCTAATGTGAGACTGATTCTGTAATACAAGAGAGGGTCATAAAAGACATATCAATCAAGTTTCAGCTGCAATTGGAGAGGAAGTGATTTGAGCTTTGCAAAGTGGTAAACCTCTCACCCAGGAGGTAAGACACTGCAGCTTGGGCCCCTCTAGACTGGATGAAATGAATAGAGTTTCTGAAACCTGCTGTTTAAGATCGTTATGGAATCCCAGGGAGACAGCCGTGCCCAACCACGCAGTGTGGCATACCTATAGGCAGGACAGAGTGTTTGCAGTGGTCTTGTTCTCCTTTTCTGTGGGGGCAGATTTTCTTTTCCTTCTTGCATTGATAGGAAAGGGGGAAGATTTTAATGATCACAATGATAAAATTATTTGATGATGTGGTTTTTTTTTTTTTTTTTTTTTTTTTGAGACAGAGTTTCGCTCGTTACCCAGGCTGGAGTGCAATGGCGTGATCTCGGCTCACCGCAACCTCCGCCTCCTGGGTTCAGGCAATTCTCCTGCCTCAGCCTCCCGAGTAGCTGGGATTATAGGCATGCGCCACCATGACCAGCTGATTTTTTGTATTTTTAGTAGAGACGGGATTTCACCATGTTGACCAGGATGGTCTCGATCTCTTGACCTCGTGATCCACCCGCCTCGGCCTCCCAAAGTGCCGGGATTACAGGCTTGAGCCACCGCGCCCGGCCCGATGATGTGTTTAAATCAAGGTAAGCTGCATGGAGGTAGGTAATTTTAGTTAATTGCAAATTTTATACGAGCAGTACAAACTGTACTGATACGTTTGTTTTTTACTTATTTTTTATTTTTTGAGATGGAGTCTTGCTCTCTGGCCCAGGCTGGAGTACAGTGGTGTAATCTTGGCTCACTGCAACCTCTGCCTCCTGAGTTCAAGTGATTCTCCTGCCTTAGCCTCTGGAGTAGTTGGGATTACAGGCGCCTGCCCCCATGCCGGGCTAATTTTTGTAGTTTTAGTAGAGATGGGGTTTCACCATGTGGGCCAGGCTGGTCTTGAACTCTTGATATCAGGTGATCCACCCGCCTTGGCCTTCCAAAGTGCTGGGATTACAGGTGTGAGCCACCGTGCCCGGCCTTATATGTTTAAAGAACAAACAATGCCAAAAAACTTCTACCCATTTAATTTAATTCTGCTATTACAAAGCCTTTATAGGACCTAGTGGTGTGGGGTAATGAAAGATGCCTCAGACACAAAAGACCAAGATTCTAATGCAGGGTTTAACAGGAATTAACTATGTGTTTTCTGCTTCCAGCTGTGATCCCCATGACTTCTGCAATAATCTTCTGCTGACATAGTGGTCACCTTGCCTTCTGCCTCACACTTGGCAGTATCAGGATATTGCTGCAACACCCTTACAGTCTCCAGATATCTGTTTGTGTCCTTCATGAATTGGTCAAAAGGATCAGTTCTCCTAAGGAGGTATTAGATGACCTACTATCTTTAGGAGAATACTTTTCTAGACAAAGGGGAGAACTTCCATCCTGGGCAGAAGACTTCACACTTTTGCCATGAAGCCCCTGTCCCCAATGTATCAGATTATAGAGCTCAGAGC
Organism: Callithrix jacchus; assembly: GCF_049354715.1. Lineage (NCBI taxonomy): Eukaryota > Metazoa > Chordata > Mammalia > Primates > Cebidae > Callithrix > Callithrix jacchus. The sequence goes on along the minus strand of NC_133524.1, from coordinate 130,656,429 downwards.
TTTTCCCTGGCTCATGCAATGATGCACAAGGCAGAGCCATACTGGCATTCATTGTGAATAACTAAAACCTACAAGTGAAATCTTCTCAAACATTTTATTGGAAGAACACAAATATTTTACAAAACGCAAGAAACCAAAGTGACAAACACACTTTGAAAATACAGAAATGAGGCCAATTAAGAACTCAGTAGCAGGTCTTCTAAATTACTTTCTCTCTCGTGAAAGGGTATTAACAAGGCTTAGGCTGTCGCTCATTCTTCAGTCTAGTTTCAAACTCTAGACCCCAAGAGTATAACTGGTTCAAGTAGAGTGAGGTGAAATGTACCAAGGAGCTATGGCAAGTCGTACAGGAAACAGAAGGGTGTGGAAAGGTCTCAGAGAAAACAGATCAGCCTGAGACTGCTGCCTTACACCCCAGGACATAGATACAGTACACACATGTTTTGACCTGTCCCCATATGTAAAATAGTTGACACCATCTCTTAAGTACAAAAGCACACATCATAAACAATGAAAACAACCCAAAGTCCAAGTCAATCCAATGTCAATTCTTGTTTATATGTATAAATAGCTGATGTCATGAGGCCACTCCTTGAGACAAAGTCCTCCAGGTGAAGTGCATGGCTCCTGTAGAACTACTGTGATTTGATGAAATTCAAAAACACCTATGGACTAAAAGTTAAACTTAAACACTGCCAATGTAAAATACTACATGTAAATTGAAGCATCAAGGCAAAAAATAATATGGAAGCAGTCATGGTATTACCCATTTCTCATGTAGAAGCATTATCCTTTCCTTGAGTTCTAGAACCTAAAAATAGTTGACGAGGAGCGCTCATCTGTAATCCTGGGAAGTTCTATGCTTACCTCAAACCCCAGATTCCCAGATCCACCAGTTCTGGACTTTGGAGAAGGCAGGTGCTTGGTTTCTGGCTTAAATTATATCCCACATTCCGTAGATCAGCATGTTGACTGCAAACCAGTAGTCCAAAATGACACTGGAATGGAGTCTGTAACAGGCCTTTCTAGCATTCTGTACGGCGTTGTGTCTGATTGATGGGAGACCTGGAAATTCCATGAATCCCACTAGAATTAACTGAATACAGCCCACTGCTATTCTTTTCTCAAGTTAATCAGCAGTGCACTAGGTTTGTATGTGAATATGAAGGTACGAAGGAAGCTTAGAAAACCAACACAAATCTAAATTGTTAGGTGGCCACCGTGGCAGCTGTCAGCAGTCTGTATACTGCATGACTGGAGTCAGCACAATGGACTGGAGGGTAAACTCAAATCCATAGGAATCTGGAGAACCTGATTCAAACTGTATAGGATGGCACAAACTTTGCACATTCTTTCTAAATCTTTGGAGAGGCCCCTGCACTAAATATCCAGAAGAGCGGAACTGAGTCCTCATCTTCAGCCAAAAATTCTTTCAGGTGTTCGACGTACCAAGGCATACAAAGTAAATGTCTGTCTATTGCAGAGGACCAAACCTCTGCTAATTTAGGGCACTCAAGGACAGGAGGATACGAGCTGTACAGCCCCACTGGTCAACAGACCATTGACATCGACATAACAATTTAAGAAATCTGTAAGCAAGTCTAATGGTTTCATTCCTCACTCGAACTGGTTATATGAAAATCTTCATAAGGACACTGGTATGGGTAAAAGCACGCACAGGCTAAAGAATGGGCAAGTGCTCACACTTGATATTTGTCTTTGAGGTCCTGATTGCACAAGTCCCACATGAGAAAATTCTATGCACATGCCTGGCTTGGGGCAGGACACAGAAGTCATCATTGCGGGGAGTATACATTGTGGAAGCATACAGCACATCAGGCAGGATACAACAGCATCAGCAAGAGCAACAACTGTAACTCTGAAGAAGTCCTCCACATTATAATACTATGCAACACTATAAGAGGGTGAAGGGCCACCTACCTCTGTGACCGTTATTCACAGGCCTAACGCAATACACACAAGAAGGCTGAGGCAGCAACACCACCAACCGACAAGCCCACCACTCACTGGGAAAATGTAAATAAGAACCTGTCCCCATCATCCATGTCTCACTATTGCTAGTGAGCCATGTATCCTCTACCACATCTATCAACGAGCACTGTTGTCCTGTGTCCTCCAGCCACGCTGCTGCAAAGGTCCTGTGAGGGAAGGGGAAAAGGGACAGGAGGCACTTCCCTGAACCCTAATGCCCACTGCACCGTTCACATCAAAGTCCCTTGTCCTCTGAACTGAGTGCATTTTTATCATTTCTGCTTGATCTCCTGGAGGTATGAAGTGGGTTAACCCCTGTGCCTGCCTCTCCTCAAATGGTGGGAAATGATCGGAAGCAAAAATGTTTGGGCTGCATGAAAACGAGGTAAAGAGAAAATAACTTGCACAGTTGAAACCAGAACCTCAGCTGAGCCCTCCTGAGAAAGATACAGTGAAATGCCAGTCACTGGCAGTGCTGAAGACCTCAAACAAAGCTACAGAAGAACACACTGGATTAAGAACAAGATGAGAGTATACAGCGCATCGGCGAGGATAGAACAGCATCAGCAAAATCATCAGCAGTAACTTTGCAGAAGTCCTCCACATTATAGTACTATGTCACAACATAGGAGGGTGAGGGGCCACCTACCTCTGTGGCCATCTTTCCCAGTCCTAAAGAGATACACAGAAGAAGGATGAAGTGGGTTAACCCCGGTGCCCTCCACTCCTCAAATTGTGGAAAAGGATTGGCAGCAAAAATGTTTTGGCTGCACGAAAATGAGGTGAAGAGAGAATAACTTAAGAGGCTGAAAGCAGTACCTTAGCTCAGCCCTCCTGACAATAACAGAGGGAAATTCTTGTCACAGGCAGTGCTCAAGAGTTCCAACAATGGTATAAGAGAACACCGTGGATTATGACCAAGGTAAGGGTGTACAGCACATAGGCGAGGATTCAACATCGTCAGCAAAAGCAACAGCAGTACTCTGTAGAAGTCTGTCACATAATTGAACTATATGAGCTTATAAATCATTAACCATATACAACAGCAAAGAGAAGAAGCTGACAAGGCTAAAGGTGTATCAACAGACAAGCCCACCGTTCACTACGGAAAAGGAAAATAAGGACATGTCCCCATCATCAATATCTCAACTTTGCAGGTGGGCCATACATGCTCATAGGATATCTATCGATGTGCATTGTTTTCCTCTGGCGTATTCTAGAGATTCCTCACTATTCCTGCTTGAACTCTTAGGTAGCCTGAAATAAGGAAACCACTGTGCCCTCCCCTCCTCAAATTGTGGCTCCCCCTTATCATGTAACAGCTTCAGCAGCTGGAGTACTACACAGGATGCATAAATCACTTACGGTTGTGTCTGTAACACTCTCTTCTTGGAAGCACATGCCAGGTCACCTCGAGACAATGTAATTTCCCCTCCGAGAGGACCAAATGGCAGATGGGTCAGACCACCAAGCGGCAACTACGAGGAACAGGAGGTCAAGGTGCTAGTCTGGATATCTGATCTGGGAGCTTCCTGAACCCTCAAGCTCTTCTACAGATACCTATAAGGATCCAGATTTCACCAGCTTCATGATCTGTTCATTGACAGGAAACACATGACCTTTCTGTTCCCACCAATGTGCAGAGTATCATCAACGGAAGAGTGCAAGAAGCTAACAGAGAAATGATTGAAAAAACTTCAGCTGCGTTCCTGTTCACTCAATCAGGGGTCCTCATGATGCCTGACGTGCCATTGCTCTTCACCTTGGAAACCATGCAGTGCAGCACATTAGTGTCTGAGCACAGAATCCTGACAAAAGGCAATCACCAATTTTTTCCCTAGACCCCAATTTTCCCGTGCCCCAAATGCTGCCAATGCCAGTGTGTGTTTCCTGTATGACCTTGCATAAGCATTTCAATCAATGGAACATGGAATAAAAACATTACTGTGCCGTATGTGAGAAGAACATATCGGTAACAACACTTCATTTTCCTAATTCTCTACTGGTGAACAGAGCTCACCACAAATAGAAAAGACTGAGTGGTCAACTCAACCAAGACTGATGGCTTCCAAGAAGCAGTTGCTTCTCAGATATCTCCCTCAGATTACTCTACTAAGCTACCATAAAAGAGGTGAAGCCCACCTTTTCCTGAGCCACTTTTCACAGGCTAAGGGTATACACAGAAGCTAAGCCTTCACAGTAGCCAAGTCCAGCATTCTCATGGAAAATGGAAAGTAAGGTTCTAACTCCATCATAAAAATCCTGTCTTTGCCAAAAGGTATACTTCTCACGTTACACTCAACAATATGCTTTGTTGTAGTGCCAGGCATGGAGAAGGGTGGAGGAAACACTCCCTTCAATGCAGAGTGCCCATGGTAACTTTCCCATCAGAGTCCCTTGGCCTCAATCTCTAGGGAGCAGCTCCACACAATGCCTCTGCTTGCAGCCCTTTCCCCACCTCTAGGCTGTAGGCCCTTGGTGAAGGAATGTCCTTCCATCTTTCCTGATCATAGGTGCCCTTCACCTTTTCTGAGCCTCTAACCTCTCTAATTGTTGTTGTTTTAATAACAGATAAAGTATCCGGGGATCCATGAAATCCATTTACTTCAAAACATATCGTCAGAGGGATCGATCCAAGATGGCCAATCGCTAACATCTTGGGATTGCAGCTCTCAGTGAAGGCGCGGAGAACTAGAGGACACCACATGTTCAGACAAATTCTGGTCGCTCACAGAGCAGAAGATCCCCAGTGGAGGAATCACACGGGTCGCCAGCATGACTCTCGTGGCCGGCGCAGCGGTTCTGCCAGCGCCTCTGTGCGGCAGCTCTCGGAGCAGAGTAAACAGGTTTGGAGGACCCACACTGGCCCCCAGCAGGACACCGGAGCCCGGCGCAGCAGCTGTGACGGCACCTCATCCCGGCAGCACTCGGCGCAGAGTAAACGGGACCGGTTTCCCTTCTGACCAAGGTTTCGAGCCCCGGGAAGGCAGAGTCACCTACTACGGAAACAAGAAGGAAGCCAGACAGGAGAATCCTGGGCAGAAAAGCACCATCAGTTTTAACGCTGCTGCTCTGGCCCTTGGAACTAACAACCTGGACGCCCACTCAAGAGACCTAATCTGAAAGTTGGTAAATTCAAAGACGACAAGAGGATAAATTTACAATGACGGGAAGAAACCAGAGTAAAAAACCTGAGAATACTCCAAGTCAGAACGCCTCTCCCTCTAAAGATGATCACGTTCCACATCAACAATGGAACAAGGCTTGATGGAGAACGAGCATATCCCAATGCTAGAATCACGCTTCAGGGAATGGACAATAACAAACTTGGGTGAGTTAAAAGAACATGTTGAAGCCCAATGTAAAGAAACTGGGAACTTTGAAAAAAGGTTTGATGAAATCCTATTGAGAATAGACAACTTAGAGAGGAGTATGAGTGAATTAATGGAACTGAAGAATACAATACAGGAACTCCGAGAAGTTTGCACAGGTTTAAACACTCGAATTGTTCAAGCAGAAGAAGGGATATCAGAGGTCAAAGTCCAACTTAATGAAATAAAACGCGAAGAAAAGATCAGAGAAAAAAGGATTAAAAGGAATGAGCAAAGTCTCCAAGAAATGTGGGAATATGTGAAAAGACCAAATTTACGTTTGATAGGTGTACCTGAATGCGACGGAGAGAATGAATCCAAGCTGGAAAATACCCTTCAAGATATCATTCAGGAAAATTTTCCTAAACTAGCAAAGCAGGTCAATATTCAACCCCAGGTAATACAGAGAACACCACAAAGATATTCCTCAGGAAGAGCAACCCCAAGGCACATAATCGTTAGATTCACCAGGGTTGAAATGAAGGAGAAAATACTAAGGGCAGCCAGAGAGAAAGGTCAGGTTACCCACAAAGGGAAGCCTATCAGACTTACAGCAGATCTCTCAGCAGAAACTCTACAAGCCAGAAGAGAGTGGGGGCCAATATTCAACATCCTCAAAGAACAGAACTTTCAGCCCAGAGTTTCATATCCAGCCAAACTAAGCTTCACAACTGAAGGAAAAATAAAATCTTTTATGAACAAGCAAGTACTCAGAGATTTCATTACCACCAGGCCTGCTTTACAAGAGCTTCTGAAAGAAGCATTACACATAGAAAGAAACAACCAGTATTAGCCTTTCTAAAAATATACCAAAAAGTAAAGAGCATCAACATAATGAAGAATTTACATCAACAAATGGACAAAACAGCCAGCTAACATCAAATGGCAGTAACCCTAAATTTAAATCGACTAAATTCCCCAATCAAAAGACACAGCCAAAACCCAATGGAATGTTACATCCAGACCTGTTTCACATGCAAGGATACACAAAGACTCAAAACAAAGGGATGGAGAAAGATTTACCAACCAAATGGAGAGCAAAAATAAATAAATAAAAAGCAGGAGTTGCAGTTCTCGTATCTGATAAAATAGATTTTAAAGCAACAAAGATATAGTGGTAAAAGGATCAATGCAACAACAAGAGCTAACGATCCTAACACCCAGATACATAGAAACTTAGACTCAATGAGACAGAAAATTAAGAAGGATATCAAGGACTCGAGCTCAGATCCGGAACAAGTAAACTTAATAAATATTTATAGAGCTCTCCACTTCAAATACACAAAATATACATTCTTGTCAATACCACATCACACCTACTCATAGGTTTAAATGAAACATTGATTGGCCATTATTAATACCCATTTTTTTCAGAATAAGGCAATATTTCCATTCACTCTCCCTCTTTCTCTTCCTCTTTCTTACTCTCCTTTACTCATTTTTTTTCTTTCCTTCTCTCAAAAAAAAGAAATCAACTTGCAAACCTCTAGATCCAAGTCGGCAATGTCTCTCTCATTGCTTGATTTCCTTCCTTCCCTTCCCTCCCTCCCTCCCTCCCTTAACCCTTCCTCCCTCCCTTCCTTCCTTCATCCCTCCCTTCCTCCCTACCTTCCTCCTTCCCTTCCTGCCTGCCTTCCTCTCTTTCCTCCCCACCAAAAAAAACATCTTTTCCTATTCACAAGCCCTTTTAGCATCTGTTATCTCTGCAACTACAAAGTCACCTGTGGGTCCTCTGGATAATGATATTGACTGGAAAATGGAGAGGAGATGGAGGCTGAGGTAACTAATGCTTTTCCTAGCCACAAAAACATACTTTAAAAGGCTTCTCACAGCTTATAATTAATCCCATAGAATTCAAGGCCAGCTAAAACCTAGATCTAAGTCCTCCTCCACCAGCACTCACAATATTTTGGCTGTGATACTGTGTCAAGGTAAGCCTATGTTCTGTAGTCATTAATGTCCTTTGAAAAACAGAGACAATAGCAGTATTTAATACACATTTTTTATAGGATTAGATAAGAAACTGTTCTTGGTTTTAGTAAGGCTTTTATCAGTGGTAGCATTATCATCTTCCTTTCTAGTTGACTAAGATGTCTCTCAAAATGACCATTGTTGTCCCAGTTATACTACTGGATGCATGTAACAGGGAACTATTGTAACAAGGAATACAGTCTGTGCAGTGTTTGCGCCAAAGGCTTGAGACAGTTAGCATGACTCGTCCCATCTTGGCTGCTGGACCTATCTGCACTGCCCCCTCTCGAGGGCTGTCAAGCTGAGACAAAGGTCGCGGGCTGAGTCACTGAGGCAAAAACAGAATACAAAGCAAAGGTCTGTGGTTTATGAGGACATTGTGCTGTCTGCTTTCATGTCCCCATCAGTCTCTGTGTAAGCAATAAACTTGATACAATTGAGATGCCTAAGAGGGACAAGAGACCCCTGCCCATATTTTCCCTGGAGCTAAGCCTTTGTTTTACCTCCTGATGGAAAACAGGATTAACAAGCCACCTTAAGGGCACCATTGTTTGCTTGCACTGTGTATCTTTGAAAAACTTAAACTGCTTTGTGGGCTGTTACCACAAGCCCCTGATAACTATTTTTATGGAGTTTCTATTTCCTTTCTGTTTACCCCTTTTCTGCTGAGGTAAAGTAAATGTAACAAGAAAAAAAGGTATAAAAGCTGTAACCCACGAGAATAAACTTGCTGCATTTTGACCATAAGTTACGCAGACCTCCACACTCCGCTTTACTTTTTTCTTTCACTTCCACGCACTCTCTCCCTCAGGTTGAACGAGACATTTACATTGGCGGTCTCGGGGACTCCCGCAGGTCGGTAGCCCCCTGGCAGACGTGCCGGACCCGAACAGCAGTCAGCTGCATTTTTCTGACTGGCTAATGTCTCCCACTTGTGGCTGGCCCTTATGCTCCAAAATAACATGTTGGGCACTAAGAAGATTCAAGTTGGCATTTAAGGTAGGAGATAGAAGACTTCAATCCCAGGGATAAAAATGTGCCTTTCCCATGCCTATAAAATAAAAAGTATATATATGAAAGACTTTTTCAAATTTCTGAGTGTGAGAGCATAAATTTACTTGATAAAATTTATCATGTCAAGAGTCCTACTTTTTAAAAAATGGGTATTGTCACGGAGCAGCCTAACTGGAAATGATCCAAAATGGTCACAATGGGTGTAATTCTATGTAGACGGATTTTAGTGAATTCAATTTCATCATATTCTCCTGAAATCTCTCTACTTTGTACATGAGTGCATGTTACATCTCTAACCCAAAATGTCATTTTAAAAAAAGATAAAAATATCAGCCTTCATATTTGTTTCCGCAAATACTAGTGAAATCAATTGTCTCCTACGCATATAATCCATATACTTTCAGTCAAAAGCCTTGCCTTAAAGTGTCCATTATCATGCATTCCCTTCCCATGACATATAAATAAGAGGCATGGAAAAACATGTTAAGGCAAATGTGACATGGAACACTTCACACCAAAATTTACAGCACATTAACATTCCCACCAGCAAAGAGTCATTCATTAACTACATGCCTGATGAGACTGTATGTGCTGGCCTCGGAATGAACTCCTGGGAAAGATCCAAGGAGCAAAGTCCCACTTTAAATTCAGAGGAGGCCCACTTTCTTTTTTATCCAGCATCCTGATCCCTGAAACTGCCACCAAAGAGACACCTTTTTGGTTCCCTCTCCTTTGTGAATACTTCTAAAATGCCAGTAGAGCCAGTCATGACAGCTGATGACTATAGACCTAGCACTTTGGGAGGCTGAGGCAGGAGGATTGTTCAAGCCCAAGTTTGAAGCCAGACTGGGTGACACAGCGAGACCCCATTTCTACAAATTTTTTTTAAACCCCAAATATTAAAATACCAATAGTCAGAATTACCCACTAAACCATTCCTTTAGGTTTTCCCCACAGCCTCTTACACAACAGTGAAGTGATTCAAGATGACTGTGTCAGTGCAGGGGCAGAGGGCACAACACACGCATGTGTAACAGAGAGGAGGAGTCACAGTTACCTTGTTTCACAACTGCTTTTGACTAGGAAATAAGCTGTTCTAGGTCACTATCACATTATTTGGTTACGAAACATGGGTTTGGGGTAAAGCTCTTCTATGTGTATCTCAGGTCTCAGTTTTTCATCAGGTGGGAAATAACAATGACCCTCATCATCCAAGGATTTAAAGTAACTTAACGAAATACAGGGATAAATCAGAAGAGTACGAATATCATTGTGTGGGATAAAGGCTAGACATTTTAGTGTCTATTCAAAAGGGAATGTGGAATTTGACCTAGGGTGAGTGACTTCACGTTCTGTGATGCTACCTTCTGAATGAAACTTGTGTCAAGAGAAAAGTAGAGAAACCAAACCAGAAGTATCTATTGAGACTAGAGGTTAAAAGTCTCTTTGAGAACATTTGAGAATAGTGCATATTTTCATCTAGCACTTTTCTTCCCTCTGTCAAATGGTCAGGTGTCTTCACCTGAATTTCAATAAATTAATCACCACACCTAAAAGAAATGACTTTACAAAGGCAAAGAGAAGAGACATCTCTGGCAGTGCCAGTCAACAGGCTCCCTCCAGGCTGCACAGTTTATAGATGGTAGCGAGTCCCAACTGGTGCTGGGTAATGAGCCCTGTTAAGGTCCATGTAAGGTATCCAAGCTGGCTGGAACAGAATATGGCTCAGAAAAAGGAAAAGCCAGAGGTCCTGGCTGCCTCTTTCTTCACAGCAGGATTAATGAGCTGTGATTTCCAAGGAGATGCCTCAGTAATCCCTGAGGAAGCTTGCTGGCCCTGGGAAGGCAAACAAACATTTCAATAACATTATGGCAAAGACAAACAGCTTGGGCAGGGGCGGGGAAGCAGTGATAGGAAGGGAGTGAAACTGAGCACCTTCATGTTCTCCAATATATGGATTCAGGAAGTAGGATACTAATTCCTTGACCATCTCTTGTGTGCTAGGCCCTTAACAAGGATGATCACACTTGATTCTCACAACATCCCTGAATCCATGGTACAAATCCCATTGTGCAAATGAGGAAACTGAGGATCAAAGATGATAGTGAGAAAGGGCCATGTGACCTTCAGACTCAGATAGTGGAAACCAGGAATGAGACATGCTATGTGGTCCCAGCAATGTCTGCAAAGCAAAGAACTGGCCGACGGTGCCTGAGTGGGGGAAGATTTGAAGGTGTGTCAATATATGCATTGCTTTCATTGTTAGCCTATGTCTTCCTGGATTCCTGACAAATAAACGCCCTCCACTTCATGGTGCAGGTAGACTGGCAGAGTACCATTCTCCACCACCCACTTGGTTCACGAGCCTTATCTTTCTCCTTTTTTAGATAGACATGGCCTTCAATTACCTTCAGATCCATGTTTTTACGCCAGACATAAGGCACCTGAATAGCACTCCTGCAATCACTTCATTCCTGGAGTTTATTTTTGACGGTCCAAGTTCATCTTGCTGCTGACTGTTACTGCAAGAGTTTCCAAAGAGGAACAAAAGATCAAAACTTTGATGGCAAAATGCCAAGATCAGGTTTTTTTTTTTTGGAAATCCGAGTAATTCAAATAAATTAATTTGTCTGTAAGCAGCACCCACAGTGAACAAAGAAATACGAATAATGACTAAAAAGAGACGTCACTGCCTAGCAGGGTCTCTACCACACAGTTAATAATCAGTGTCCACGGACTGACCCTAACATTGTTGGCAGTTACTAGCTCTGCGATTCCGGGAAAAGGTTTCGACACCATCATAAATGATGGTGCACCTCACAGGAGACAGGTGGTGCCCTCCACGCAACACCTATCACTTCACACAAGTTAAGGTTGCTCTTACTTGTCTGGTTGTTCTAGACAGTTTGTTCTGGTTCCACTCTCTCCATGTTACAGGCTCACAGGCTGACCAGTCCAGGACTTTTCCACCACAGGTCCTGAAGGAGATAGTGGCTGTATAAATCTACAAGGAGACTTGCCTGTCAGTGGACAACTTAGCACCATTATAAGTATGTGCTTGGAAATTCTTATGGTAGGTGGCTAGGCTACTCATCCACTTTCCCTTCTGTAGAAGTGCTTCTGAAAATACCTGGTGGGGACTGAGTACTCAATCATGCATCCTGTGCAAGGTAGGCTGAATGAGTGAAAGGTAACTTACACTGAGCCTCGGTGTAAGACTGAGACTGCATGTATGCCATAAGGGCAATTAACATCGCTCTTGAGAGGCCTCATTGTCCCTGCCAAAGGATACCATAGGTCATCTTACCTCAAGTAAACGTCACGGGGAAATCATAAAATTTTACGCCGAGACACAATACCCCTTTTTTTTTTTTTTTTTGACTAGAAGGGGAGTTTCAGAGGAGTCCTTTTATGTTATATTTTTCAGTGATCAGTGACAAGGCAATTGATTTATGCAAAACTATGGGAAATAACCCTTAGTGTTCTCCTCACTTTGTTACTGATTAGTGACACTCATATACTGTGCAAGATTATGCATAATAAATTTCCAAATGGGTTTCAGGTGAGTATTCAGTATGTTACTGAATACTGGCATGAAGACCATGAAATGCACATAATAGAACTGTACTATTGGCATGTTACTGGCAGTAATCAGTAACATAAGTTGGAAAATTTCTTAAATTAAGATCAAGTTAACATCATTTAGAATAGTTTCATAAAGAATTCCTTATGTTAAATAATGTTTCTATCATCTGACATTGAACATAGTTTTTTCTTTGGAGAAAGCAATAGCAAAAATTGTACAGTTGCTAATATAATGCAGATTGGGAAATTTGCTCTTAATTGGCAAGTATACCCCTAGGATACTATGGGCAATGGGTATGTAATAAAAGTGACTTCATTCCACAAGGAGATAGTGTTCAAGGTCCAGGGCTCTGCCTGAAAAGCCAAGATTAATGAGGCTAGACCTGCAAATTTCATTCATTCGAGAAAACTGAACACATTCAATATGACCAGGAATTCCCTCACTTATGAACTGAACATTCCCCATGATTTTCAAGGAAAGCTTAAACAAAATACTAGGAACAGAAGTGGACTGTAGAACATGATATTTGACATACAATTCACTTGGGATATAATATTACAAACAACATTCAATCATGATCAACGTCCAGCCCTTCTCGGCATTCACTGTAATAAAACAAGCGTTGGGTCAATGCATGTGGTTTTACATTGAATATACCACAAAACTTCCTCCAGTTTTGGTGTATGTATGAAATAAGACACACAAAAACTAAAACTTTACCAAATACAATGGTATTAAAACAATTTAAAGGTAAATTAAAATCAAAGTTCAGGCTACCTGGTAATGTGAGGCCAGAACTGTTGTAAAGCAGGAAGCGCAAAGCCAATTAAAACACTTCCCTTGTTGTGCACTGAAAATAATGAAAAACTTTTTTACCCAAACATATGAAATGGACCAGGATCACATTTAATTGAATAAAATGATACCAAATACCCAATTCTTCTGTGAAATAACACCCCACACTGTTTAACTGCAGCCAACAACAGATGGTTAAGAGCATTCACTGTTGTAAAATATCAAGGATTCAGCCAAATGATTAAGTTCTGGTTTTATAAGTCAACACTATCCCCAAAACGTTTGCTTTAAAGTGCACTTATGGTGAGACAACAATGGTAAGATTTGACATTATATATATATATATATATATATATATATCACAAACAATAAGTTATCAAATGAAAGGCACTTGTCAGACATTAATTTCCTCTCTGTAAACACAAAACCTTTCAAAGGCACTTATGAGAAGCCCTGGGACCAAAATTTAATTGAATGCAAGGAGGATGAACACATAAAATTAAATGCCAAACTGGGCCCAGTCTTGGCTGAAAAGAAAAAGCAGCTAAGGAGCATCCATGGTGACTGTAAAACGTGAAGTGCCCAGCCAGACCGATTCATTTCGGAATATGCACACTGAAAATACTTTCTTTTAAAGAATATTGATTGAGAAAGTCCAAATCAAAATTAAATAAATTCAAATGACTGCAATGTTATAAAAAAATTCCATGCCATTATATTAAAAAATAAAACCAGAAATAGGATGCTTGGGCATTTCATTCCCTTCAGAGTCTTAAAGCTACAAGCTCTTGCCAACTGGACCGTTATTTTCCATATCTGTAAAGTGCAAATAACAGCAAACATTTTAGGGAGAACTTTGGGCTAAATGCAGTTACATTAAATATACAAATACATTATATAAAAATGGAAAACAGAGTTCAATGATGACTATCAGGGTATTCCCAGTGATTAGTGGAAAAGCTGAACGTCCATTTCCTTAATTTCGCCTTGAAACTACCAGAAAGAAAAAATTTTCCTGATCCGGGTGCAGTGGCTCCCGCCTGTAATCCCAGCACTTTGGGAGGCTGAGGCGGGCAGATCATAAGTTCAGGAGTTCAAGACCAGCCTGACCAATATGGTGAAACCCCGTCTCTACTAAAAATGCAAAAATTAGCTGGACGTGGTAGCACGTGCCTGTAGTCCCAGCCACTCGGGAGGCCGAGGCAGAAGAATCGCTTGAACCTGGGAGGTGCAGGTTGCAGTGAGCCAAGATCCGGCCGCTGCACTCTAGCCTGGGTGATCTCACCACTGCACTTTAGCCTGGGTGACAAGAGCGAGACTCTGCCTCAAAAAATTGATAATAATAATTTTCTTTTATGGACAATATATGAAGAAGACCAATACTGAACTTTAACCAATCATATTAAACATATAATCATGTTAAATGACTCACGAAAGTGGCAGCAAATCCAGCTAACTGCCATTGCTTGTCATAATCCCACACTGGATTCCTCTGGGCATTACTTTCCTCCTTTTCAGCTCTAAAATAATAGAAAACAAGTAACAATATGGGCAAATGCGGGCAAAGTACAAAGTTGAAACAAATAACTGGAGAGAATATCCACCCAATAACTCTGCATAATAAAGACAAGACCAGGTCCCTGGCGGCCGATGGCCACTGTGTGGTCCCGGACGGGCACTGGCGCAGTCAACTTAATCAGCCTATTCCTCATTTTTAAGTTGAAAACACCACAAACTTCAAATCACGAATAGCCGGGGTCCAAGACCAACATTTAAACAAACGAAATGATCTGAAAGACTCATCTCGTTGTTACACACAGCACAACACCGCTCCCGATGGCTAAGAAACTTCTGTGTCATCAACCCATAAGCCCGTGAGTCAAATCTGTTAAAGGTGTTAGAAGACACCATATGGCCGATTCCATCAAAACCACAACACAAACTAACAATTAAGAACGAAAATCCTTTAAACTTACACTTCTGTGATTGCCGGAGGGGAAGCCGCCATGTTCCTATATCCCCGCGGGCAACCGTCAACGGAAGCCGCACTGGACAATCCAGATTTTTTTTTTTTTTTTTTTGAGACGAAGTCTCACTCTGTCGCCCAGGCTGGGGTGCAGTGGCGCCGTCTCAGCTCACTGCAGCCTACTCCTCCCAGATTCAAGCGATTCTCCTGCCTTAGCCTCCCGAGTAACTGGGATTACAGGTGTGAACCATCACACCTGGCCGACAATTCAGATTTTAATGAGCCAGGTCACCTGCAAGGGCTTCTTTGGCACCCTATCCATGGCTCTGCCTTTAAACAACGTCATTGGAGGATGCAAAGTGATTGACAGGAAAACTGTCCACTCCAGGTCTACAAGTGGAAACCCCACCCATGCCTTAAGGCCCACCTAAGTAATAGCAATAATTATTCTTGCTTATTATAACTATTCCCATCCCTCAATGTCCAGATCTACTACTCAGGTCTTTGCACATACCATATTCTCTGTTTCTTGTTATTTCTGATTTTGGAAATTTGGCTCCCCGAGTTAATCCAGACCAAGAAAAACTGCATTCTCCTCCAGGAAGCCTTCCATGCTTTACTCCTCTCACCTTTACAGGTATGTGGGAGTTGTTCTTTGCTATTAGGAGGGCACATGAAGAGACATCAGAGCTGGGATGCAAGAGACTGATGTGATCTCTGGGATCAGATACCTGTGGGCTGGGCACAGTGTGGTGGATTCAAGGTTTGCCCTTGGGATTTTGGGAAGCCAGTTGAGGTTGCAGAAACTGAGGGAAGCCCAGGAAAGCCAATAACAAGGGAACTCAACAGCCTCCCAGGATTGGTCCCAACTGAATTCAAACATCACTCCATCACCCGTTTTTTTTTTTTTTTTTTTTTTTTTCTGAGAAGGAGTCTCACTCTGTCATCCAGGCTGGAATGCAGTGGCACTATCTCAGCTCACTGAAACCTCTGCCTCCCAGGTTCAGGCAATTCTCCCTGCCTCAGCCTCCCGAGTAGCTGGGAATACAGGTTCCTGCATCCACGCCCGGCTAACTTTTGGTAGAGATAGGGTTTAGCCATGTTGGGCTCGTCTCGAACTTCTGACCTCAGGTGATCCGCCCGCCTTAGCCTCCCAAAGTGCTGGGATTACAGGCGTGAGCCATCGCGCCAAGCCCATCACCCTTTTTTGGATTTAATGTCTTGTCCTCCCTTTCTGTCTGTGAAAATCTTGCCCCACCTGTCAAGGTCCATGCATAAGCCACTTCTGTGATGCTATCCCTCATTTCATGTTCCCCCGTAACCCCAAGAAGAGTGATTTCTTCTGTTGTTGTAAGATGAAAAATAATGGGGCTTCAGATCTCATTTTCAAAGATTACCAGTTTCACAACTTCTCAAGGTGAGACTGGACTCTGCTCCTTTTCAAGAGGCCATCTGTTACATGAGTTTTGTAGCTGCTTTTGATTTGTGAGTCAGCTGACCTAGGGTTGACTAAGCTTGAATGTTGAACTCATCGGTCCTCAACTGTGCAAGGCGGAACACGTAGTCTTTGTGTCATGTTAATTGGACTGCAGAATCAATGTGGACAGCATCCCTGAGAAGGGCGCTCTCATGATAGTATTATCCTATCTACAGCAAAGAGTATTTTGAGAGGGAAAGGTGAAACTCCATTGTGTGAATAAACAATAGTTTATGATGTCACCCTACCCACTGTGCAATATCGTAGCCAATAGTACATGGGAAAGATGACCTCACAGTCCTCAAGGTAGAAGTCTGAAGAAACAGCAAAATCAAATGGACTAAAATGAGTTCCAAACGATGGTTTAGGATGCTCAGACACCAAAGACAGACATCGGGTTATTGTGTAATGCTGAAAACACAGCTGTAATAATCAACCTGTCTGTCTCCAGCGTCTTAGCTTCCCTAACTAGAGTGTAGAAGTAACTAGAGGCAGGCTGGGCAGGGGGAATGCGGAGATGTTGGTCAGAGGGCACACAATTTTACTTAGACAGGAGGAGTAAATGTTTTAGCTCTATTGCACAAAAATAAGTATGTGAGGTGATGGATATTTTCATTAGCTTGATTTCATCATTCCAAAATGTATACATATATCAAAGCATCACATTGCACCTCATAAATATATACAATTATTTGTCAATTTTAAAAAAGAATGCAGCCATTGGCTCTGATGGATACCTTATCCACTAGAGTCTGGCTGTTTCTTTACAAGCTCAGGGAATGTTCATAAATGAGTTTTTCCAAAGTTGGGGTTTGGGGGACAAGAGAGTTGTTGCAGGCTTTGTCCAGCAATCACTGAAGTGATGAATCTGGGAACGTAAGTATCATGGGGAGGGAAGAGAACAAAGGCCATGGCTGTTGAAGTGAATTCTGTCTCCAGAAACACCCAACTCATTCCATACCTGTTGATGAGGCGTGTCGCTCTGATTAGCCTCTGCAGATGGACACATGGCTGGACCCTCTCAATGCCTGTACACCACACAGATCCAAGTTCTCAGTTCACCTATGTATCCACAATCTGTGGTCACAGACCACTCTTGTCTCATCCATAATTGGTCTCCCATCGTAGCCTGTCTGAAAAAATAATCTACTACTTTTTATCTACTACACACTATGGACAGCGATTAAGCATACAGGTTCAAGTTATGCTGCTTGGGTTAATGTCACAGCTCTTCTTCCTACCACCTGTTTATCCTTTAAAAATTTTTGTGTCTCAGTTTCTTTACCAGTAAAATGTGATACTGTCTCAATGGGTTCAGGCTGCTGTAACAAAATATCTCAGGCTAGGTAATCTGTAAACAACAGAAGCTTATTGCTCACGGTGCTTGAGGCTGGCAAGTCCAAAGTGAAGGTGCCAGTAGATCTGGTGTCTAGTGAGGGCCTGCTGGTAATAGATGGTGCCTTCTCTGTGCCCCCACATGGCAGAAGGGTCAAACAGGCTCTCTGAAGACTCTTTTAGAAACGCACTAAGCCCATTACTGAGGGCAGAGCTGAAAGGCCCTAATGATCTCCCAAAGGGCCTCACTTCTTAATACTTTCATACCAGATGTATGTTTCCAGTATACAATTATGGGACAGGCACAGGACAGGTATTTCCATTCCAAAAAGGAGAAGTGGGAAAAAAGAAAGGCATAACAGGTCCCAATGAAATCCACAACCCAACAGGACAAACATTAAATCTTAAGGTTCCAGAATAATGATCTATGACCTAATGTCCTACCTTCTGACATACTGGGCTAGGGATTGAGATTTCAAGGGTCTGGGCAGCCTTGTCCCTATGGTTTTTCTGAACACAGTCCACACCACAGCCTATGTCTGTGGCTCTTCTAGGATGGAGTTGCATGCTGGCGGATTTACCATTCTGGGGTCTCAGGGGCAGCCCCACTCCCATATCTCCACTGGGCAATGCTCTAGTGAGGACTCTCTGCAGGAACCCCACCACTGTGACAGTTCTCTGCTTGGGCCCTGAGGCTCTCTGTGTATAATTTGGCATCTAAGCTGAAGCAGCCAAGCCCCCCATAGTTTGTGCACTCTGTGCACCTGTGGAGACGGCACTATGTGGATGACACCATGGTTTATGACTTGTGCCTCCTACAGAGGCAGCCTGAACTGCACCTAGGCCTGCTTGAGCCACAGCTGGGGTGAATGAGGAGCACTGCAACAGAATTCAGGGAACAAAGACTTCAAATCATTCTGCCTGCAAGGCGCAGGCATTCTGGGCCTGTGATGGGCAGGGCAGCCCCAAAGATCTCTATAATGCCTTCAGGATCATTCTTCCATTGTCTTGATGAATAGCATCTGGCTTCTTTTTATTCATACTCATCTCCTTGTCAAACATTCGCTTGCCTATGCCCTTGGTGTTCTTTCCTGATCACATTTTTTTTCATTCTTTACAACGTGACCAGACTGAGACTTTTCCAAATCTTTAAGATCTGCTTCCCTTTTGATTATAAATTCTGTCTTTTACTCATTTCTCCCTTGCATTTTATCATAAGCAGTCCAAAGAAGCCATGCCACATCCTCAACACTTTGCTTAGAAATTCCTATTGCCAAATATCTTATTTCATAGCCTAGAAGCTCTACCTTTCACAAAGCGACCAGGACACAAACACAGTCCAGCCAAGTTTCTTGCCACTTTATAACAAGTATCTCCTTTCCTTCAGTTTCCAATAGCATGTTCCTCATTTCCATCTGAGACCTCATTAAAATGGCGTTTGCTGTCTCTCTTTCTACCAACATTCTGATCATAACCACTTAAATAATCTCTGAGAAGATTGTAGATCTCTCCACAGTTCTCATCTTTTTTCTGGTCCCTTTCCTGAATCACTTTTTCTAGTTCACTCACAGCAATGGACTTCAAAACTCTTTCAACCTCTATCCACTACCCAGTTCCAAAGCCACTTATGCACTTTTAGATATTTGTTATAGCGACACCCAACTTCATAATACAGTCTGTCTTAGTCTGTTCAGACTGCGATAACAAAACACCCTAAACAGGGTAATTTATAACAGACATTTATTGCTCACACTTTTTGAACCTGGGAAGTCCAAAGTGAAGGTGCCAGTAGATTTGGTGTCTAGTGAGGGCCTGCTGGTAGTGTCCTCACATTGTAGAATGGCTAAAGAGTTCCCTCAAGCCTCCCTTGTAAGGGCACTAATCCCATCCAGGAGGGCAGAGCCCTGATGACCTAGTCACCTCCCAAAGGCCCCACCTCTTAAAACTAGCACATTGGGTATTAAGCTCCAACATAAAAATGTTGAGGGGACACCAACATTAGGATCAGAGCAGATACCAATAAGAACCATGCTATTGGGTCACCATGACATTAGGTGAGTTAATGGAAAGGACTTAGAATAGTTCCTGGAACATACAAAGTTTTCACATGAAGTTAGCAAAGTAAGACAGATGGGACATATATACACACACATTTTAATAACTTTCTGCATGCTTTGGTTAAATCTCACCTCCTTCCTGAAACCTTCCTGTGCCATTCTAGTCCACATTGATCTACTTTCTCTAATTCCTTTTATACCTAAAGTTCGTAACAACAGTGAGTCAGCACATCCAGGCCCCAGGAGAGCCTCAGAGGAAACAACCTGGGTCCTCAGGCCCGAACCTGAGGTGCAGATGGTGAATTCACAGCAGGAGGGAGGCAAGGGAGGGATGTCGAGCTTTCGCAGGAGCAAGAGTGTGAGAAAATATAGCTTCTCACGGAGTAACTCCAATCAGGCATGGCATGGCCTGATTTGAGAAGACTGAATTATTTAATGGCAAAAGACAAGTGGCAGAAGCAGCCCAGAGAAGAGAAGCTTGAGTTGGATGCTATAGACTGGAAGAAACTTTGACAGTTTAAAGCCTTGAACAACAAGACCTATTGTGCATTTCAGATCTGTCATTTGGGTGTCAGTGCACAACAAGTAGAAATAGAGAGTCACTGAAGAAAAGAGGTCACTTAGTTACAAGCAGGTTGTTAGAGTCCAGGTGGGTGGTAGTGAATACCTGAGCTATTAAAGGTTTAGGGAATGAAGAACATAGGCAGACACTTCACTCCATGGTATGGCATGGCATGGTGTGAATGCTCAGCATCTCCTACGGGAAGTGAGGAAGGATAAAGAGTCAGGAGCTACTGTGAGTTTACTGGTGCTGCCACCTGGATGGATGGCAGTCCCATGAACTCACAAAAGAGACTAAAGGACAGAACAGTTTAGGGGAAAAGAGATGGAAAAGTAGTCATGTTGCAACCACTCGGAGATGTTTATGAGATTCTGAAAAGAAGATGAAGAGTAGATGAGTGGAAATACAATCTGGAGTTGAGGGTAGAAGAAAGACCTAGAGCTAAAGATCTGCAAGTCCTTGCACAAATTTCAGTGTCGGAGTCACTGCAGTGGATGAGAGTTCATGAAGGTATAGAATGTACTGAGAAGACAGCCAGCCAGAACTCCATGGGAAGCTTATATTTTATGGGTGTGCTCATCAGTTGACAGCAAGGAGGGAGCCATAAGGAAAAAGTCAGGGTTACAAAAGCTAAGATCCAGCAGGACATGGCTGTGTGTGTGTGTGTGTGTGTGTGTGTGTGTGTGTGTGTGTGTGTGTGTTGCATGTGTGTATGCAATGCCAGGATTATTATGACATCCTGGTGCTAGTGCTATAATCTCTCTGGCTCTCAGACTTGTCCCTCTTAAACCTAAAGGCATCTCTTTGCCTTATTTATCGGTCACCTGAGAGATGTACATCCTACCATATTGGTCAGAAAATGAAAAGTCTTGAATGTCAACTTTTGAACAGTCAAAAGAGCTGACTAGACAATTTAATCAAGTGCCTTAGGATTGGTCCCCAGTAACTGACCTCTGATTCCCTTACCTCAATCAGAGCCTTCGCTCCGATACGTGTGGCTTCCTTTCCCTCATCCATATATCTCAAATTTCCTTAGAGCTTTCTGCTTCCTTGCCTCCCAGAGTCAGAAGCAGAACCCACCTTTGCTTTCTCTCCTCTGGTTGTGCTCTAGTCTGTCATGCCAACTGCTTTGATTGATAGGATCCAAAGTAAGACAGACGGGACATTGACTCATTCCTGCACTTCTTTCCCCATGAAATGAGTGCTTGGGGATGCTCACCACATGGGGCCATTATGTCTTCATGTAGAGTACAATCTTCTGGAAGGGGATCCTCTGCAACAGAATGTATTAGCCATTTATAAGGTTTTGACATTCATAGTCAAATTGTGCTCCAGAAACCTCAGATTATTTGATTAATAAATACCCTTAAAAATCTGAGACAATGCCCATTTCCTGGTGAATTGTCAAAACAGGGTCTTAAGAACTTTCTTTAAGTTTTAAAATCTGGCCAGGTATGGTGGCTCACACCTGTAATCCCAGCACTTTGGGAGGCCAACGCGGGTGGATCTTTTAAGGTTAAGCGTTCAACACTATCCTAGCCAACATGGTGAAACCCTGTCTCTAGTGAAAATACAAAAAATCAGCCGGGCGTGCTGGTACAAGCCTGCAATCCCAGCTACTCTGGAGGCTGAGGCAGGAGAATTGTTTGAACCCAGGAGGTGCAGGTTGCAGTGAGCAATTGTGCCACTGCACTCCAGCCTGGGCAACAGAGCAAGACTCCATCAAAATAAATAAATAAATAAATTTTAAAAATCCATCAAAGAATCAGTAGTATATCATGAATGTCATGACGGTTAATTTATTGTTAACTTGATTTGGCCATGGAGTGTCCAGATATTTGGTAAATATTATTCTGGGATTTTCTGTGAGGGTGTTTTTTTTTTAATGAAATTAGCATTTGAATTAGTAAACTGAGTAAGGTAGATCGCAATCCCTAATGTAGGCAGGCTCCGTCCAATCCATTAGAGGCCTAAGCAGAAAAAAAAAAAAGGCTGACCCTCAGGAGAGTAAGTGGAAATTTCCTCCTTCCTGACTTTCTTGAGTTGGGACATCAGATTTTTTCCTGCCTTTGGACTCAAATAGAAACATTGGCTCTTTCTGGGGATGTGCCTGCAGGCCTTCAGACTAGAACCACACCATCTGCTCTGCTGGTTCTCAGGACACTGGGTTTAGACTAGAAGTATACCATAGATTTACATGGGTCTTCATTTTGCTGCAGCTCATGGGACTTGTTGGCTTTCATAATCGTGTGAGCCAATTCCTTACAATAAATACATATACACACACATAGTCACACACACACACAATTATGTTTTTCTTTTTGTAAAAAAATATATTTTATTATGTTTTAGGTTTTGGGGTACATGTGAAGAATATGCAAGATTGTTGCATAGGTACATACAATTATGTTTTTCTAGAGATCCTTGACTAATACATGTGTTGCAGTTTAGATTTCTTTGAAAGGAGAGAAGTGGCATTTATTTTGGTCCTAAAACTTTAGCTTAATGTTATAAATATGATTATTTGACCAAAGGTCATTCACATTCTTCCTTCATATTTGCAAATCTTCCTGAAAAGGGTTTTTTTTTTTTCTATTCCTAATCTCTTTGTGAATGGAATGAGAGTTCCTGATTTCTTGCACCCTGATTATTAAATTTTCCACTGTCACTATCAGGAAAAATGCCATTTTAATTTATTTTATCCACGTGACTTTGAGTAAAATTTGTATGAAGGTTTCATTGAATGCTTACTTATAATCTGTAACTTTTCTTTGGATTGCCTGGTAAGGTTCTTTGCCCATTTGTCATTTGAGGGATCCATCACCAGACAGTATCCAGTCTGGATCTCAGGACACATAGCCTCTTGTTTTAGAAGAAGAAGACTGAATGGTAAAAACGTCCTAATGACATAAATGTGAAGGCATGACATCTGGGGGCTTAACTGTCTCTATGTGATGCTGTGCTTCAGTGGTCACGTTCCATGTCAATCTCATGATCCCCTTCTGCACCTTGTTCCTTTTTACTAGAAAGAGACAATCAGTAAAAGTAATATAAATCTCAGTGTCTTTGTTCTTTCTTAACAAGTATGGAAAACTGCTGACACATTATGCTCCTTACCTCATCTTGGCCAACTAATTCCTGAGCCCCTACCTGTATGACCCTATCTGCCACACCCTATTTTACCCTGCCCCCAATCACCGACCACCAAGGCCATGCCCTACCTTCCCTGCCCCCAGATTTTCAACACAATAAAAGTGAGAGCGTCCAGGCATTCGGGGCCACTGCAGGACTCTGCGATTTGGTTGGCAGTGGACCCCCGGGCCCAAACTCTCTTTTCTCTATCTTTGTGTCTTGTGTCTTTTATTTATACAATTTCTCGTCTCCACACCAGCAGGGCGGGGCTCACAGAACCCTGTAGGACAGGACCCTACAGGATCTGAAGTCTTAGACAGAATCCTGTTACAGTGCTTCTAAGGCTTCAGTGAAATATTATTATTCAAAGTCTTCTATATTTTGTATGCTAAAACTATACATGGACAACAGGCAATTGTGGCATTTATTGAAAGCCAGCAGTTTCAGCCTAAAAACTTCTTGCATAGTCACTGGAAATCAGAGTGGAAGTTCACCATCACACTACCTACATCCCACGTGTTTGGCTTGCTGAAGATTCAGGTTCCCTATTATGAAGATGGCGATATTCTCTTGGTTAATCCTAAAAATGAACATGCTTAATTAACTGTTTCAAATGAATTCCAAACTGCCAATGAGTTTTTCAAAACTACGAGGTATGCAGAAAAAAGTATCAGACAGCAATTAGTAGAAAACTGTCAATGTCAGACACCACATTCAAGGCCTTTGCTGGCAGCTTTCAGTTACCTGCACCAAAATGGACCATAGCAGGTACTTAGCTTCAAGATTGTCAAAGAAAGGCAGAATGCTTAAAGGCTGAATGTAGGATTCTTTAGTAGGTGGAAAGAAAAGAACTCAACATATGGATATAATAATAAATAAGTGATTTATAAACAATGCTATTTTTCTTCATACTTACTGGGTTTTCTAGTCTCATAGAATACACCATCATCTTGATTCTTTTGTTTTCTACCTTGTAGTTTTCTGTTCTCCCTATATCTACTTGTAAATATATTTTTTAAAATTCTGCTACATTTAGCGTTGGAGAGCAAGATCTATCCTGGAGTCGTTTTGCTGCTTAGGAAATTTTTCTAGCCATTATGCCATTACTGATATAGACAGGTAGTATGTTCAGTACTTTTCTACCTCAAACTTTCAAATCACTTCGGGGCTTTAATTTTTTTTGTTTGTTTGTTTTCAGATGGTGTCTCTCTGTCACCAGCCTGGAGTCCAATGGCGCGATCTCGGCTCACTGCAACCTCCACCTTCAGGGTTCAAGCGATTCTCGTGCCTCAGCCACCTGAGTAGCTGGGATTACAGGCATGTGCCACCAAGCCCAGCTAATTTATATTTTTAGTAGACACGGGGTTTCACCATGTTGGCCAAGATCGTCTCAATCTCTTGATCTCGTGATCTGCCTGCCTCGGCCTCCCAAAGGGCTGGGATTACAGGCATGAGCCACAGAACCAGGCCAACCTCTTTAGCTGTGGCTGGATCAGTAAAAACTTTATGTTGGCACGGTGGCTCACGCCTGTAATCCCAGAACTTTGGGAGGTCAAGGCAGGTGGATCACCTGAGGTTGGTAGTTTGAGACCAGCATGACCAACATGAAGAAACCTCATCTCTACTAAATATGTAAATTAGCCAGGCTTGGTGGCGCATGCCTATAATCCCAGCTACTCAGGAGGCTGAGGCAGGAGAATAGCTCAAACCCGGAAGGTGGAAGTTGCAGTGAGCCGAGATTACGCTATTGAACTCCAGCCTGGGCAACAAGAATGAAACTCCGTCTCAAAAAACCAAAACCCAAACCCAACACACACACACACACACTCACACACACACACACACACACACACACACACACAGACACACCCCCCCCCAAAAACAGCCAAAGAGGCTATGTTATGTCAGAAAGTATACCTAAATGAAAGATACATTCATCCTCCTCCTTCCTGCTGTTTCGATGATCATTTATAGCATTTCATAAGTGTAGTTTTGAAAAGTTTAGATTGGGGGTTTTCAGGTCCTTTTGGGTGGGCAAAGGAAGATTTCTGGAAATTCCATTATAACCAGCTTTTTTCAGGGAAATTGTTTTACAGTCCAGACTTAAACTATGTTTCTAGTATATGAACATGTTTGTCTTTTTCCTCTTCCCTCAATGTCTCCTTCCCATCTAGTACTACTGTATAGACATCTGCGTATTTAGAAGAGTTTTACCCATTTGACAAAATATGTGAGAACTGTTGACATACTGAGGATGTAGTACAGTATAAAACTTGGAAAAATGTAGATATTGAAGGAATAATAGATATCTTGTGCTTTAATCTTTTGTGGCAGAACTGTTCTGAGGTATGAGATGAGCAGGGCTTGTTTTCAGGACCCTGCTGATCAAAACGGGATACAGCAAAGAAATGGGCCAAAACTAGATATGACTAGGAATTATAGTGTATTTGCATAAGACACTCCCGGCAGTGCCATGACAGTTTGTAAATGACGCCATGGCAATGACTCAGAAGTTACCTTATATGGTTCTGGGAATTCTCTGCATCTTTTCAAAAAGTTCATGAATAATCCACCCCTTATTTAGCATACAATTAAGAGTGGGCACAAATAAAGCTAGTCAGCATTCCACAAGTGCTACTCTGGGCCAGTCTGCCTATGGAATAGCTCCTCTCTGCCTATGGAGCAGCCATTCTGCTGCACACAGTGGCTCTAATAAACTTTTATTTTTCTCACTGTCTGCTCACTCTTGAATTCTGTCTTGAGCGAAGCCAAGAACCCTCCATGGATGGGCCCCGGATTTGAGGTTTGCCTGCATAAGCCCTGTAAGCAAATGAATCAAACAACTATGTGAATCACAAACAAAAACAATACATACAGTAAATTAGGATGTTTCCTAACGTTTAACCTTCCTTAAATTAATTGAATATGCTGCTTTGGATTATATTTTCTAATGTTTGGGAATTTCCCATTAATGTTGCAAGGAAACCACATCTGTAACCCACATGCAATACTTCTCTACTGAGAGATGCATGAAGAAGCAGGAAAACGTTCATGCACAGAGCCTCCTCACTCATTGCAAAATATCTCATATACCCCATCAATATATACACCTACCATGTACCCACAAAAACTAAACATGAAAATATTTTTTAGGGGGATGGAGTCTCACTCTGTCACCCAGGCTGGAGTGCAGTGGCAGGATCTCGACTCTCTGCAACCTCCACCTCCAGGGTACAAGCGATTCTCCTGCCTCAGCCTCCTGAGTAGCTGGGATTACAAACACGGGCCACGACGCCTGGCTAATTTTTTGTATTTTTAGTAGAGACGTGGTTTCACCATGTTGGTCAGGCTGGTCTCGAACTCCTGACCTCGTGATCCGCCCACCTAAGACCTCCCAAAGTGCTGAGATTACAGGCGTGAGCCACCGCGCCCAGCCACATTAAAATAGTTTTTAAAAGAACCTCACCCAAGCGGCATCCCGAGCCCAGGGTCTGTGAAGGAATACGCTACAGCTACTGAGTGAGGAGCAAGGTGGGGTGCCTCATCCACATCCAAGAACGTGAACTCTCTGATCCCCATTGGCAGCGGGCTCCGCCCCCGCAAGCGTACCAGCAGCCCTGGGCCCCTCCCCTGCTCCCCGCCTCTCTTCCCTGCACAGCGTGGGAAATATCGGCCCCGACTATTTGATCCGACCCCGCCTCCTCAACTGCCATTGCCCCACCTCGCGTGGTCCCTTTGCTCCCGTGTGCCTGGTGACTCTCCTGAGCACGGGCGACAACTAGGCTTTGCGGGCGGAGCTCGCGCTGGCGCTTGGGCCCTCCCCCATGGCTCAGCCCGCAGCAAACCCCCGCCCGGGCCCGCCTCTCCGAACATGCACTTCCGGCGAAGACTCTGCGCTGAGCCCCACGCAGCGAGTGCGGCGCCATGGACGGTCGGGTGCAGCTGATGAAGGCCCTCCTGGCCTGGCCCCTCCTGCCCGCGGCGCGTCGCTGGAGGAACCCGATTCCCTTTCCCGAGACGTTTGACGGCGATACCGACCGGCTCCCGGAGTTCATCGTGCAGACGGGCTCCTACATGTTCGTGGACGAGAACACGTTCTCCAACGACGCCCTGAAGGTGACGTTCCTCATCACCCGCCTCACGGGGCCCGCCCTGCAGTGGGTGATCCCCTACATCAAGAAGCAGAGCCCCCTCCTCAATGATTACCGGGGCTTTCTGGCCGAGATGAAGCGGGTCTTTGGATGGGAGGAGGACGAGGACTTCTAGGCCTGGAGCCCCTCGGGCCTGGGGCCGGGAGCTCTGGGGAGGGTCCGCTGTGCCAATGGCCGCCGCCAGGGTCACCAAACGCACCCTCCCTCCTCGCCTCCCTCTCCTTCTCGCCGCCGTTTTGTCCCCTGCGCTCCAGTTCCGTCCTGTGTAGTGCTTGCCTCTGTTCCAGGAATAGTGCTCCAGGCTGCCGCTTCTGCCCCTGGGTCTCACTCTGGAGCGAGCCGCCGCCGCCCTCTCTTGCCAGCCCAGCCCCTCCCATGCATATTTGGACGCTGTCCTGCGCTCCAGTTGCACAAAGCTGGGCTCCTGTTACACACTGGACAGACCACCCACAGCCGCCGCTGCCAACCCCACTCCACTCCTCCAGACTGCCAGACGACTGCAGCATTCTGCCCACAGACCATCGCCGTCCACCACATCCCACCGACGGACTGTTGTTCCTAGTGACCTGGACTCACCTCAGAGGTATCTGAACTGGCCACAGCCCCTGGACAATGATCCAGACAGCCGGCTGACCCGCAAGGGGCCTGTCACCTTCAGTGAGACCCATTTCCTCCCCATCCCCAGAGACGTCTTGTGTTCCTGCCACATGGCTGCCAGGGCTCAGGTGTGCCTGGCAACCAAATCAAATCTCTCATTTTCTCCTGTGGACCAGTTAGTTCACCTAGAATCCAGTTTCCTTCTGAGTTTGCAGCTGTCTCTCTGATGGGTGCCTTTTTTTCAACACAGTAACCCCTGCTCCCTGCCCTGCTCTAATACACTACCTGTACAAGGGTCTTTTCCTTATTTTTAATAAATGTCAGACATTATTAAAAAAGAGATGGAGTCTCAATGAATATGGCACCTTTTCCTCCCTAGTTCTGTAAATGGGGTCCATATCTTGTTCCAATGCTATGTGCCCTGTCATGCTATGGCTGAGGTTGACTCTTGCATTATAAAAACAAAAGATTGAGTCCTGTGGTGTCTTGTAGGGATGGAGATCTTACTGGCAGCCATCTAATGCCAAATGGTGACCCTTCTAAACCAGGCAGTTTCATGCCCCTTTTGAAGTAGACCTTGATCTGATTTTGGCCAAGACAATGTGGAAAAATTTTTTTGTAAAAGGTTTCCTTATTTTCAAAAAATGGCTAGGAAGCACAAATCTCAGATTGTTACAAACCATAAATCCCACACATTTGTTCATGAACACCTGTCAAGGTTTTATTTAACCAGAGATTCATTAATGAAACATGAGAATTGCAGAGGTACTTCTATTAAAGCATTTATATTTATAAAACCTTGAATATGGAGGTAATGGGGAAAGGGATGTTTAGGGGGGAGATCCCATAAGTGCTGAGGCTGGAGCAAAAGGCCTCAGCCTATTTCCACACAAATAATGAAGAAGAAAGTAACTAAAAACATAACTGTAGTAGTTATTAGTTATTCATATGTGATCTTAGTTATTCATAGGTGATCTTCATTCTTTTACTAATACCTCTCAGAAGTGTGAACCTGGGGTGACATTTTGAAATGAATGACACTAAGGCAAGATGCTTTGAGCTCTCTGTCATGCCCGCATAAGGGCTGCTGGAGGACGCTGTGAAAGCGCCCACTGTTTAGCCAGCCAAAATGGCCGAGACATCTCCTTACTGGGGAAGTTAGGAGAAAACTCCGCTTCTCCAAGCTCTTGTAAGAAACCCACAGACATCTGGGGGCTTAACTGTCTCTATGTGATGCTGTACTTCAGTGGTCATGTTCCATGTCTACTCTCATGTTCTGCTTCTGCACCTGGTTCTTTTTGTCTTATAAAAGATAATCAGTAATAGTAATATAAATCTTAATGTTTTTGTTCTTTCTTGATAAGTATGGAAAAGGTGCTGATGCATTATGCTCCTTACCTTACTTCGGGTTCCAGAAATTCCTAAGCCCCTACCTGAATGGCATGTGATGTACTTGACCCTATCACTGCCATGCCCTATCTACCCTGCCCCCAGTCTCGGACCATCAAGGCCACGCCCTACCTACCCTGCCCCCAGATTTGCAACTCAATAAATGTGAGGGCATCCCAGCATTCAGGGACACTGCTAGTCTCTGCGATCTAGGTAGCAGTGGACCCCTGGGCCCAAACTCTCTTTTCTCTATCTCTGTGTCTTGTATCTTTTATTTCTACAATTTCTCATCTCCACACTGGCCAGGAGTGGCTCACAGAACCTGTAGGGCTGGACCCTACAGGGATGCATAGCTGTGTTTGTTAATTATGTACATACCTGGTTGATGACCTGCAGGACAATACAATTATAATGTTCTCTAATGAGCAGAATAAAAGTTAATACCGATTACTCTTTCTCTGTAGGCTAATCTCTTAAATCTATAGTGCTATAAAAAGCCTCTGTTCCATCAACCATCTGATGTTCAAATTCATTGGTGAAACTTAAATATTCTAATAGAATCTAATAACACAGCACTCTGGTATTAAAAGATCATGCATCCAACTCTGTCCCTTATTTCTAATTTGTATGAATTTTCAGAACATGTAAAGAGGTGGGAAAAGGCTGAGCTTAGTGTGTACATGGATTTGCCTGATGCATGGGTAGATAATCAAAACAGACTCTAATAGCAGCACAAAGAGGACTGGTGCTTACAGGTCCAATCCTTATACTTTTCTGTCCTCTGCCTTGGGGAGATGAGACATTGTCTTTCAACTTTAACTTAAATTGGTGATCAATCACCCTTAGCCTTTCACTGTCTCTCTGCAACTCAATAGCCTCTAGTAACAACCATATGATTGCATAATCTTTATAATGACGACTTCCTCTGAACCTTTTAAATTCTTGAGATATTGCACCTGTCAGTAAATTTCCTTCCTTCCATCAGTATCTTATCTCACTTCACCACTGGTGAAAGTTTTGACAGTTGCACCACTACCACATAGCAGGTTACCAGTACTTCCTTTACCAACAGTGATGTAGTTCCCATTTCTAGCCAGCTGGCAGGTAATCAAGCTCCAAAATCCAATTTTATAATCTGCCTCTTAGGACCACTGCTAACACCAAATATTAAACTTGAAGTTCCCTCAGAAACACTCGTAATGGAGTGATAGAGGTAGGATTAAGCAGAGGGAGAATTTATGAAGAAACATACAGTTCCAATAAGTGCCTCACCTGATCCCACAGAGATACCTAAAGTTGAGACGGCCATTCAGAAATGCTTTAAATTGAGGCTGGACACAGTGGCTCATGCCTGTAATCCCAGCACTTTGGGAGGCTGGGGCAGGAGGACTGCTTGAGGTTGGGAGTTAGAGACCGGCCTGAGCAACACAGTGAGACCCTGTCTCTACAAAACATTTAAAACTTAGCCAGGTGTGGTAGTGCACACCTGTAGTCTCACCTACTCAGGAGGCTGAGGTGGGAGGATCACTTGAGCCCAGGAATTCGAGACTGCAGTGAGCTATGATCGCGTCACCATACTCTATCTTAGGTGACAGAGCAAGACCTTGTCTAAAAAAAAAATTGTATGAATTGAGGAGAGGCCACATTGACTAGTCTTTCATTTTGGTGTTACCTGGAGGAGGTGATGCACTTTTTTTTTACAGCATTTTAAAGGAATAAGATAGACCTATGCTAGCTGCTTTGGACAGATTCTTGCAAGGTTTTATTAAGTAAGAAACGCAATATGCAGAAAACTGCATAATGTGGCCCATTTTTAATTAAACAGATGTTAACCCCGAAGGCCTACATATGAATACACACACAGTCACACACACACACACACACACACAATAAGTTAAGTATGAAAAAAAATACAGACACATACATACTAGGGTGTTAGTGTGGGCCACAAGATGTAAGGAAATGTTGATGCCAGAGATAGAGTAGGGCCTTGGAGAGGGGGATGCACACAACAAAATGAAAGAAAAACAGGCTGCTCTAAAATGCAGGGAGATTAAATGTATGGCATTGAACACCGAAAAATCTACAGAAATTTGTGAGGGGTATATAGTATCAGTCAGGGTCCCAAAAAGAAACAGAAGGTATACACATATGGGATAATTGAGAATTAAAGGAAGAGGCTACATACAGATGTGTGGGTAGGATTCCGAGAAATTATGATAGATTGGATAACTGTTCTATAAATACTCACTCCCCACGTCCCCACATCCCTATGGGTGAATGTATTTCCCTGCTTCACTGGCTCTAGGCTTGGCCATCATTTGTTATTGTCAATGGAACATGAGCAGACATAATGTGAATTTCAATACGCTTCTGTGGTTTTGCTTGTTTTCTGGGACTCCTATGATTGCCTTGAGAAGAGCATGCCCCTGGTTGTTGCTGATCCCTTAGCTTGGGCTATACAGTGATGAACAGACCTAACACAATCTGAATCCTAGAGCAAAGCCCACCCTAACTGCATCCTGGAGAAGAATGCCCCCAGATGACCCATAGCACATGAGCAAAGAGAACAAATGATTGTTAATAAATTTAAGGGAGATTTCTTATACAGCATTACTGTAACAATAGCTGACTAATGCTGAAACCAACAATGGATTTTGAATTATCCTGGGGCTAGCCACAGTAGCAAGCTGTTGCCTCCCACCAAGGCATGAAAGGATAAGGGAGTGGTTACTGGAACCCAGAGAGAGCTCTAGCTATAGAAGAGAATCCCTGAAAAGGACTTGTGGCCTTTGACGGAGGAACTCAGCCACAGCCACCTCGCAATCTGGTAGAGATGGAGCTCTCCCATTGGCCAAATTCAACCAGAAGCCAGAGAGCAAGGGAATGGTTTATGCAGTCCATAATGGTCAGCCTCTGGGAACAGGGCTGACCCTGTTCCAGGGTAGAGGAGGGTGGAAAATGAATCTGGAAAAGCAAATGGAAAGTATCCAAGAAATACGTGAAAAACCAATTCCAAGTGAGAAACATTTGAAAAGATGCATAATTGCTCAGAGAGATTTTAAATAGAACAAAAATAAATATAGATTTTTTTTTTTGAGATGGAGTCTCTCTATCACCCAGGCTGGAGTATAATGGCATGATCTGGGCTCACTGCCACCTCCGCCTACCAGGTTCAAGTGATTCTCCTGCCTCAGCCTCCTGAGTAACTGGGACTACAGGCATGTGCTATCACACCCAGCTAATTTTTTTTTGTATTTTAGTAGAGACAGGGTTTCACTGTGTTAGCCAGGATGATCTTGATCTCCTGACCTAGTGATCTGCCTACCTCCGTCTCCCAAAGTGCTGGGATTACAGACATGAGCCACCACGCCTGGCCTCATTTCAACAGCATTAGATTGCCAAAAGTAAAATGACCATATTAAGTGTTAAGGGGATATGGAGAAATGAGAATTCTCATATACTGCTTATAACAGTGTAGGATAGTACAACAAGATTGGAGATGAATGTGGCAGCACCTTGTAAAGTTTAAGACAAACAGACCCTACAAC
This sequence comes from Callithrix jacchus, assembly GCF_049354715.1. NCBI lineage: Eukaryota > Metazoa > Chordata > Mammalia > Primates > Cebidae > Callithrix > Callithrix jacchus. The sequence goes on along the minus strand of NC_133524.1, from coordinate 130,623,483 downwards.
CAAACAATTCCAACAAGGATCTTGAGTATAGCATTTTCTAAAATGTATGTATGATTAGTACCTCTGCTAAGCTGCATAGTACCTTTATCTAAATTAATAAAAGATGCCTCCTCTTGGGGAAAGCAGCCCCGTGAATGCAGAGTTTGGTAAGCTGTTAGTAATTTTGTGCTTCAAATAAAACAAACCTTATTGTGTTTGCAGTCCCACTGGTTGACATGGTGGGCTGAACAGGCACTAGATTGTAGCCTCAGTCACTCATTTGGTAAGGGGCACTTCTGAAGTGAACAATTTATAGATCATAAGCAGCAGTCCTGTTTGCAGTAGCCAAAATCTGAAGCAACGTAAGTGTCATCAGTAGGAGTTGGTGAGTTCCTCAAAATATCAAGCAGAAAGTTGCCATACAGCAATTCTACTCCTATGTATATATCCAAGAGAACTGAACATATATGTCCTCACAAAAACTTGTACATGAATATTCATAGCAGCATTATTCATAATAACCCAAAACAAGAAACAACCTAAAACTCCAGAAACTGATGAATCTATAAAATATAGTATATTCATACAATGGAATATTATTCAACCATAAAAAGGAATGAAATATTGATACATGTTACAACATGGATGAACCTTGAAAACATCTTGCTAAATAAAAGAAACAAATCACAAAATACCACATATTGTATGACTCCGTTTACATGAAACTTCCAGAATACACAAATATATAGATGTGGAAAATCATTTAGAGGTTGCCTGGGGCTAGAGAAAGGAGAAAATAGATAGGTGTAGGATATTTTCTTGGGGTGATGGAAGTGTTCTAAAATTAGATAATGGTAATGGTTGGACAACTCTGAAAATATACTAAAAACCACTGACTTGTGTTGTTGAGAGCAAATTTTGATGTGTGTGAGAAATCATTTTGTTTGCTGAGAGCCGTGGCAAGAAAAACCTAGTCGGCCCCCTAAAGCAGAACACTGCTCAAAGCGTTATAAAACAGTAACCAATACGAATATGTCTCACACCAGATGAGTGAGTTCTTTGAACACAGGATGTGTGACTCTTTCCTTTCTTCCCTTGTAAAGAGCGCTTTCTAGTTTGTTTTTAACCTATAGTAAACATACACTAGCTGCCTAGTTAGTTTATCTTTAACCGGGAAAGAACACAGAGCATCTGCTTGTTAAACTTGTTACTGGAAGTAAAGAATAAATACGTGGGTCAGAGTCTGCTCTGGGCTCTCAGCTGGAAATGCTGTGAGACCCCTGATGCCTCACTCTGAACCCGCCTTTTGCTTTCTATCTCTGTGTCTGTTTCTTAATTCCTTCCGCACCGCCTGGCTCGGGGTCTCCACAGCTGAGCTGGTCTCGGCATTGCATATTTTAAAAGGGTAAATATTAAAGTATGTGAATCATATCTCAATAAAGCTGTTATAAAAAATTAATTGTATTTCTAATAACAACAAAATAGGGGAAATAAAATTTAACAATATAATACCATTTATGATAGTGTTATAAAGTATCAAAATATCTAGAAATAAATCTATAAATAAAATGGCTGCAATACCTCAATACTAGTAACTACAAAATATTACTGAGATGAATTAAATTACTAAATAAATGGAAGGGTATAAGATGTTAATGAATTGGAAAACTCAAAATTGTTACAGTATATATTCTCCCTAAGTTTATTTTTAGATTCAATGCAACCCCAATAAAAATCAAGCAGATTTTAGAAGAAAACACAAGAGTAGAGTATATCTTCTTGATATTGGGTTAGACCAAGATTTCTTACACAAGAGACATTGGTAAGTGACTCAAAATGTATATGGAAAGGCAAAGGGTCTAGAAGAGCCAAGGTAATAATCAAGAAGTAAAAAGTTAGATGACTTAGATACCAGATATTAAGACTTACTATAAAAGAACATAAATTAAGGTATATGGTATTGGTGCAAGGATAGACAGAATAATGCAATACAATAAACAGTCCAGAAAGAAATTCACACATATAGGGTGACCTAATTTACAACAAAGGCACCATTGCAATTCACTGGGGGAAAGAATAGTCGTTGAGATAAGTTCTATGGGATCAGTTAGATACCTATATTGAAAAATGAACACTGGCCCCTACCTCTCAGCATACATAAAAATTAATTCAGTATGAATCATAGACTTAAATTTGAAAGCTAAAATACAATATTAGAGAAAAATATAGGAGACTATCTTTATGATATTAGGTTTGGCAGAGATGTATTAAACAGGACACACAAAAATACTAATAACGTCTGCCCTCCCAGATAAAATGTGTACTAAGACCCTCAGCAATATGATTAGCCCTGCTTCCTGACCACAGAGTAAAGCTTCACTTCCTTAAACTCTCTTGAAAATCACCTAACATATGCCCAAACACTTCAAACATTTTTCTAACACATTTTTGCCGAGATTCCCAACAGTTCTCCATCACTGCAATGAAAAATAAACTCAATGTTTGTTCAATGACAATACGTCCTTAGTGGTCTTTGTCTGGAAGATATGAACATCAAGAATACAGGAAGTCCTAGCAAGAGCAATCAGGCAAAACGAAGACAGAAAACGCAACCAAAAAGGAAGAGAGGAAGGCAAACTGTTTGTTCGTAGACACTATAATTTTATACCTAGAAAACCTCAAAGTCTCTGCCCAAAAGCTCTTAGATCTGATAAACAACTTCAACAAAGTTTCAGGACACAAAATTTCAGGACAGAAATCTGTAGCATTTCTGTATACTAGAAACATCCAAGCTGAGAGCCAAATAAAGAATGAAATCTCATTCACAATACCACAAAAAAAAAAAAATACCTAAAAATACAGCTAACCAAGGAAGTGAAAAATCTCGACAACAAGAATTACAAAATACTCTGAAATAAATCAGAGATGACACAAACAGATGGAAAAACCTTCCAGGGTCATGTATAGAAAAAAAATCAACATTATTAAAATAGCCATACTGCCCAAAGCAATTTAAAGATTCAATGCTATTCCCATCAAACTACCAATGACATTTTTCAAAGAATTAGAAAAAAACTATTCTAAAATTTATATGCAACCACAAAAGAGCCCGAATAGCTAAAGTAATCCTAAGCAAAAAGGACAAAGCTGTTGGAGGCATCACATTACCCAACTTCATACTACAAGGCTATAGTAACCAAACCAGCATGGTACTGGTACAAAAACAGACACATTGACCAATGTAACAGAATACAGAGCTCAGATATAAAACCACACAACTACAACCATCTAATCTTTGACAAAGTTGACAAAAACAAGCACTGAGGAAAGGAATCCATATTCAATAAATGGTTCTGGGATAACTGGCTAGCATACACATAAAACTGAAACTGGACCCCTTCCTTACACCATATACAAAAGTGAACTCGAGATTGATTAAAGACTTAACTGTAAAACTTAAAACTATAAAAACCCTTGAATAAAATCTAGGAAATACCATCCTAACATAAGCCCTGGGAAAGATTTCAAGACGAAGATACCAAAAGCAACTGCAACAAAAACAAAATTTGACAAATGGGACCTAATTAAACTAAAGAGTTTCTGCACAGCAAAAGAAACTATCAACAAATAAACAGACAACTTACAGAATAGTAAAAAATAATTGCAAACTATGCATCTGACAAAGGTCTAATATCCAGAATCTATAAGGAACTTAAACAATTCAATGAGCAAAAAACTAATAATCTCATTAAAAAGTGGACAAAGGACATGAAAAGACACTTCTCTAAAGAAGACATGCAAGCAGCCAATAAATATGAAAAAATGCTTAACATCACTAATCATTAGGGACATGCACATCAAAACCACAATGAGATACCATCCCACATCAGTCAGAACGGCTATTATTAAAAGGTCAAAAAATAGGAGATGCTTGCAAGGTTGCAGAGAAAAGGGAACACTTATACACTGCTGGTGGGAATGTAAATTAGTTCAGCTACTGTGGAAAGCGTTTGGCAATTTCTCAAAGAACTTAAAACAGAAGTTTATACCTAGAAAACCTCAAAGTCTCTGCCCAAAAGCTCTTAGATCTGATGAACAACTTCAACAAAGTTTCAGGACATAAAATTTCAGGACAGAAATCTGTAGCATTTCTGTATACTAGCAACATCCAAGCTGAGAGCCAAATAAAGAATGAAATCTCATTCACAATACCACAAAAAAAATACCTAAAAATACAGCTAACCAAGGAAGTGAAAAATCTCGTCAACAAGAATTACAAAATACTCTGAAATAAATCAGAGATGACACAAACAGATGTTGAAGATAGCATTCAACCCAACAATCCCTTTATTAGGTATATGCCCAAAGGAATGTAAATTGTTTTATGATAAAGACATATGTATGCATATGTTCATTGCAGCACTAGCAATAGCAAGGACATGGAGTCAACCTAAATGCCCATCAATGGTAGACTGGATAAAGACAATGTGGTACACATACACCATGGAATATTACTCAGCCATAAAAAAGAATGAGATCATGTCCTTTGCAACAATATGGATGGAGCTGGAGGTCATTATCCTAAGTGAACTAAAGCAGGAACAGAAAAGCAAATACCACATGTTCTCACTTATAAATGGGAGCTAAACATTGAGTACACATGAACACAAAGAAAAAAACAATAGTCACCAGGGCCTACTTGAGAGTGAAGAGTGGGATAGGGGTGAAGATTAAATAACTACCTAGTGGGTACTATGCTTATTACGTAGGTGACAAAATAATCTGTATGCCAAAGCCCTGTGGCATGCAATTTATATAACAAACCTGCACCGGTACCCCTGAAACTAAGTTTTTTTTTAAAGACTGTATAAATAGCTGCCAGCAGTCAACAAAATGATAAACCAATAAAAAAATAGGTGAAATTTTTGAATAGGTGTATTAGTTCATTTTCTATTGCTTATAACAGAATACCTGAAACAGTGTAATTTTTTTAAATAATGTATTCTTACAGTTATAGAGGCTGAGAAGTCCAAGTCAAGGGGTTACAACTGGTGAGACACTTCTTGCTGGTGAGGACTCTTTGCAGAGTCCCAATATGGTACAGGGTATCACATGGTGAAGGAGCTGAGTGTGCAAACTTGCAAGCTCAGATCTTCCTTTCTCTTCTTATAAAGCCACCAGTTCCCCTTCCATGACAACCCATTAATCCATTAATTCATGAATGAATTAATCCATTCACTTTAAGAGATGATCTAATCACCTCTTAAAGGCCCTACCTCTCAATATTGCCATATTAGGGTTTAAGTTGTATGTTAGTCCGTTCTCATGCTGCTATGAAGAAATACCCAAGACTAGGTAATTTATAAAGAAAACAGGTTTAATTGACTCCCAGTTCCATATGGCTAGGGAGGCCTCAGAAAACTTAGGATCACAACAGAAGGCACCCCTTAACAGAGTGGCAGGATAAAGAATGAGAGCCAGCAGGGAAAATGCCAGATGCTTTTAAAACCATCAGCAGCTCTTGTGAGATTCACTCATTATCACAAGAATAGTATGGGGAAAACTGCCCCCATGACTCAGTTACCTCCTGCTGGGTCCCTCCCACAACATGTGGGGATTACGGGGATTACAATTCAAGATGTGATTTGGGTTGGGGGGACACAGCCAAACCATATCAAGTTGCACCATGAGTTTTAGACGGGACAAATATTCAAACCATAGTAATTAGCATTTCCTTAAAAAAGGTAGAAAAATGGGTAAAAAGCATATGAAGAGATACTCATTATCATTAGTAATAATAGAAATGCAATTTTTTTTTACAGACAGGGTCTCACTCTGTCACCCGGGCCGGAGTGCAGTGGCACAATCATGGCTCACTGCCGCCTGGACTTGCCAGGCTCAGATAATTCTGCCATGTCGGCCTCCTGAGTAGCTGGGACTACAGATACATATCACCACAGCCAGCTAATTTTCTGTATTTTTTTAGACATATGGTCTCACTATGTTGTCCAGGCTGGTCTGGAACTCCTGTGCTCAAGTGATCCTCCCACCTCAGCCTCCCAAAGTGCTGAGATTACAGGTGTCAGCCACTTCACTCAGCCTAGAAATGCAAATTTAATACAATGAGATATCACCACAGACTTACCAATTTACACCTCAATAAATACAAGTGAACACTTGAAACACACAACATACATGAATCTCACAGACATACAGCACAAATTCTGTATAATTTCATTTACAAGGAGTTCAAAAACAGGTAAAGTTTATCTTTGGTGATAAAGATCAGAAGAATGTTTATATTTAAGAAGCTCCTGACTGAGAGTGGGCATGAGAGTCTTTTTGAACGTTGGAAATGTTCTATACATTGATCTGAGTGGTGTTATACTGATGTATACATACATAAATGTTCATCTAGCTATACACTTAAGATTTTTATCCTTTATTGGATGTAATATATCTCAGTTTTTTTAATATCAGAAAAAGAAAAAGGATTGTATATCTCAGTTTTCTTAAATATCAGAAAAAGAAAAAGGATTGTATATTTAGATAAGCAGTAGAAAAGCTACAGAACACCAATACAAAGAGATCTTTAAAACAACCAAAGAGGAAACACAAAGTTAGGCTGACAAATAATTTGTTAACAGCAAAAATGGAAGCTAGAAGACTACAGAATAATGCTGTTTCCATCAATTCTATTCAAATTTATCACTTTTAATATCTCTTATATCAAGGTATTTCTTACAATCAATCAAAATTATAAATTGTTGTTGGCCAAGGGGCTGCTGTGACATAGTAGTTACTGCCTGCTCATATGCAAACATTAAAAGTAGCTATATCATTCTCAGCAAACTTACACAAGAACAGAAAATCAAACACTGCTTGTTCTCACTCATAGGCAGGTGTTGAACAATCAGAACACATGGGCACAGAGAGGGGAGCATGACACACTGAGGTCTGTTGGAGGGGCTAAGGGAGGGATAGGGTTGGGGAGGGATAACATGGGGAGAAATGCCAGATGTGGGGGATGGAGGGATGGAGGCAGCAAACCACATTGCCATGTGTGTACCTATGCAGCAATCCTGCATGATCTGCATATGTACCCCAGAACTTAAATTACAAAAAAAACAACTTGCTGAACTGACAACAATGGATTAAGGGGAAAATTGAGGACAAAGAGTGAAATTGTCATTTAAGAACTATTGTATCACTAAAGTTTTGGTGGTACATAGTACAATATTATATAGAAAAAAGATATCAGTGGTTCTACAAATCAAAGAGACTCAAGAATAATTTTTAAAAGAATGAGGATAAAATAATGTTTCAGAAAATGAAAGATATTATGTTTTCCCCAATAGACCATTATTAAAAGAGTACATCTAAATGATATACTTTTAGAAGAAGGAAAATGTACCAGTATAAATGTCTGGAATGATAGGCAAATAAAATGGCAAATATACGGCTATATCTAAACAAACAGTAGTATAAATGTCTAATTTGAAGGTGAAGAAAACAAAGCTAAAGTAATGAGAAGAAAAACATTTACCCTGGGAGGCAATTATTTGTAATTAAAACGTTCTAAATTCCTCAATTACTTCATTACTTTTTTTTACTCATTAAGAAGTTATACACTCTATTTCCATTCCTTTGGTGATCACTCCAAAAAGTTAACATGCATAGTTAACATGTAATTTTAGTCAATACAAGGTAATTAAAGCAATACACTTGACAAAAAATTAGACTGATGGTACCAAATACTAGAGAGGACATGGAATCACATACGCTGAGGGCAAGAGTGTAAAGTAAAAGAAATATTTTGGAAAACAACTTGGCTGTGCCTTTAGACTGGGTTGCCCATAAGCTGACTCTGACTGAGGATTCCTGTGAAAGTGATGTATTAGGGAGTGGTCCAAGTAAAAATGCAGTGACCAGGAATGGGACCGTACAACAGGGAGAGGAAGAAGGCCAAATAATATTTTGCTATCAACCAAGGTACCATTAAGGATCACTTTGGCACAATCCAACAGGCGGACTCTGGAGACAATACAGGTCACAAATCAGAGTTGTCTCAAACAGGGGCAATAGAGCTGGAGTATTTATAACTGTATATCCATGAATTATTGAAGTCTACTCTCTGGAGGACTTTAATTCTCAGATACTGACACGCTTGGAGACAAAAGGAAGTTGGTTCTGTAGTCCTGTGACAAAGAGCCACAGATTCTGGCTATTCTGAGAAAAAGCAAAAGCAGAGCTGAGGTGGATTAAAATGGCCAAGAGTACCAAGGGGGTAAGGATAGAATATTAACAGGGTCTGTTTTAATGGGTATTAGTCTTAACACCATGAAAAATAATATGACTGCTAGATCCTGCTCCTTCAGCTTTGCTTGCAATTATCTGAACTAAGGGGTTAAATATATCCACTTAAAAATACCTGGAGTACAGTCATTTTACCATTTACATAAGTATGATGTTAGCTAAAGGTTTTTGTAGATGTTCCTTATCAGACAAGAGTTCCTTTCCAATCCCAGTTTGCTGGGTTTTTTTATGAACTGATGTTCAATGTTGTCAAATGCTTCTTCTGCTACAATGACCAACAAACATCAAGCTTTTGAAATTTGTTGAGACTCATTTAATGCCTTAGTAAATGGATTATCTTGGTGAATGTACCATATGCACTCGAAAACACTGTGTATGAGTTTTTTGATATAGTGTTCTAGACATGTGTATTATTCTTTAGATTTCCTATGTCCGTACTGGTATTTTGTCTAGTTTTTGTTTGTTTGTTTTGTTTTTTTGAGACAGAGTCTCCTTCTGTTGCCCAGGCTGGAGTGCAATGGCGTGATCTCGGCTCACTGCAGCTTCCACCTCCCAGGTTCAAGCAATTCTCCTGCTTCAGCTTCCCGAGTAGCTGGAATTACAGGCGCCTGCCACCATGCCCAGCTAATTTTTGTATTTTTTTTAATAGAGACAGGGTTTCACCATGCTGGCCAGGCTGGTCTCAAACTTCCAACTTCAGGCAATCCACCTGCCTGGTGCTGAGATTACAGGCATGAGCCACCATGCCTGGCTTGTCTAGTTATTATATAAACTATTGAGAAAACGCTAAAATTTTCAATAAAAAAATACCTGTAATATATTTGCTTGTTTGCAAATGTCTGTTTCTCTATCTGTATTGGTGTAAAAGAGTAGGTAGAAATATGGACTCCATCTTAAAACGATGATGAAATAAGGTTATGTGCATGCGGCACATCTAACATTTCTTTGTACATATTAGGATCTCGTGCTAGGTGCGGTGGCTCACGCCTGTAATCCAAGCACTTTGAAGGCCAAGGCAGGTGGATCACCTGAGGTCGGGAGTTCAAGACCAGCCTAACCAACATGGCGAAACCCCATCTTTAAAAAAAAATAAAAATAAAAATAAAGAAAAAAAAGGATCTCGTTACACATGTCTTCATCATTTTTAAGTATTACAAATTAATGTTTTTGTTTTGGGAAAGGGGACAAGGCTGGATCTGATGTCATGGCTACTTACATGGCAAATTCTTTACTCCTCATCTTTATGGCTTTGATTACATGCATTGTGCAGATGCCAATTCATCGAATGGGTTCAAATGACCCACGCTGGTCTGAGGTTCCAGGGTTGCCCAAGATAGTTCTGTCCAATGCACTCTGTTGTCTAGTCTTCTGCTAATACTGGAGATACAAGAATATTCATTAAACTCACTTTGGAAATGGCTGGACAGTTTGTGAGAGAGGGACTCCAAATCTAGCCACGGTAATATTCCCACTCAAGTAATAATAGTACAGGAAAGCACTGAGAACGATGATTATAGTCAGGGTATTACTCAGCTTTGGTTTCCAAGACAGTCTTCTCAGTGTGATTCCATGAAGGCAAATCAAACTCGGAGTAGTGGAGCCTTTGGAAGGATTATAGGCAGTCCTTTTAAGTTGAAAGTCAATTTAAATTACATACCCTTTAATCTTATATTCTCTACACAAGCAGCCCAGAACCACTTTAAAATAAATTCTCCTCCTTAAGATTTCTTGGTGAATGTGAATGTGGCCCCCAATTTTGTGGGTGGTTACATCTGAATTTTTTTTTAAATGTCTGATCATTGAATTTTTTCACAACATCTTATGGGCAGGTATTTTTCTTTTCTTTCACCATTATACTTGGTAATTTTGCTAACTCATTATTTGAATATACTTATATTCTTTTGGGAAGTTGAGAATACCTCGGCCGGGCGTGGTGGCTCACGCCTGTAATCCAAGCACCTTGGAGGCCAAGGCGGGCAGATCACCTGAGGTCGGGAGTTCAAAACCAGCCTGACCAACATGGTGAAACCCCGTCTTAAAAAAAAAAAAGAGAATACCTCAATGTTGGACATCCTTAAATTTCGACAAGGTCTAAATTCAATTTTGCTGTTGTCTTCATCCCTAAAAATGTAATTTAATGCTCAGCGTCTGAAATTTGATTAATATGCTTTCATATTATAAGTTAAATATTGCTCTTTATAGAGGCCTAAAATTGAATTTTTTAAATTCCTAGCTGAATTACTTTCATAACTTCAGACATCAGCTATCTCCACCAACCCCATAATTTGGGGGAATGAGACTAGGGCATGAAAGTAGAATTAAAAGTATTCCAATTGTCTCAATTATAGTAGGGTAGAAGAGAGGGAGAAAGTAAACATTTTGTAAAAGCCTTACCTTTTTCGTAATAGAGATGAAACACGACCCAAAAAAGAAATTTTATTGTGAGAAAAAGTATTTATTGTTGGGAACATTATCTTTATTGAAATTAAAATTTTAGTAATGATAGAGGCAAAAAAAATTCCCTCACATTACTCCTGAGAATATAATTTGAAAACAATCTTTCTGGAGTGAGATTTTTAACAAACAGTTAAGTGTTGTATGGACCTTGATATATACATTCGTTTTGGGAATCTATCCTAATGATTTTACCAAAACTGTGTTTGCTTCTAATGGGAGTGAATATGCAGTCCTCCACTCAGGTTGCAGAATGGGTACTATTGCAGTCTTTAGCCTAAGACCCAAATTAACAGGCTTACTGTATCTTCAGGTTTGTGAAATCCTAAATGTTCTCTTTTTGATCAAGTGACAATATGCTCTCAGCAACAGCCACAGCAGGGAGAGAAAAATAGGTTCCAGGATCAGCTGGGCACTGTGGCAGGGCCTCTGCAAGCAGTGGGCTAAAGGGGAAGGCATTAGAATTGGGGTAGTGCCTCAGGGTTGCAGAAGAGGGGAAACACTGAAGTGAGTGTCAGGGGGCAGAATGGATTTGGTGACTATCTGTTAAGGACCAGTAAGAGAGTGGGTATGAAGAGGACTGGGGACGAGAGAAAGAAATTGGTACAACCGTCAAAAGGGCCAAAAGCAGCTGTGTATGAGGAAGAGAAGGAGCTCAGTTCTGGGCTGGCAGCTACAGAATCATGCCAGGCAGCCTTCTGTGAACCATGTTCTCCATCATCATAAAGTCAGGGATTATTTATGCACATAAAGTCCAGGTACTTTCAGCATGAGGTCTGTGATGAGCTGCAGTGGTGGTAAGACAGAGGGACTTTGATTGCCCTCACCATGTTTTTTTTGGGGGGGAGGGGGGAGGAGGTTTCACCATGTTGGTCAGGAGACTGGTCTTGAACTCCTGACCTCGTGATCCGTCCACCTTGGCCTCCCAAAGTGCTGGGATTACAGGCGTGAGCCACTGTGCCCGGCCCACCCTCACCATGTTTTGACGGCTTTGTAGACTCCTTTTATTCTTTATTCTTCAGGTATAATCATTTCCCCATGTCATTAAGTAGTTTGAGATCATGATGGCCTTTCATTTTATTTCATTGGGTGTGTGTTCTGACTGACCTTTGTCCATGCCAAATCTGGTCCCAATAGATTTCATACTTTTCATTTTTGGCTCTTTGCTGCTCAGAACTGCTTATTGCAGTACCTGTGTAGTCTGTGTGACCTTCGTGATGGAAGACAGTGTCGCAATATCTATAGAAGCAGGCAGGTCATCAGACCTCTGCAGAGGCACCTGTAGGAAGCATCCCTGCATCTAGGACTTCTGGTACTCAATTACTCAGCCTCTCCTTCAGCCCTCTAGCCTCCTAGCGGACAGACAGATCAGGGACACTTACAAAAGGTCCCTTTGACATCCCCTTCCATACTCCATCTCTGCCTTAAGGTTGACTCTGTGTACAGGATTACACTTAGGCCACTGGGATTAAGTGGGGAGTGACCTTTCACTAGTATATTCTATCAGGTTTCCCCTGAGAACCAAGGCCTCGGGGCACTGAACCATCCAATGCTACTTTGTTTCCTTATTCAATCTTTGCAGATCTGAGTGTCACAAAAAAATGTGTGTAATGTTAACTCAGTTATTGGCTTCAAGTCATTACTGGTCCCAATCACCAAAAGAAAGAGGTTAATTGTATTCCTATTCACTTTCTAATATTCATTTTCCATAATGTCACTTTTTATATTTCTCTATCCTTTGGAGGTAAGGCCTCTTGCTTGGGTATTGACCACATTGCAGAGAATGAAGTGAGGGGAAAAAACAGCGACAACTGAAAAAGTGAGACTGCAAAGTAATACAAAAGAACTCCCTTCTACTCTTAGAAATGCCGTTCCTGTGTCCCTTTATGGAATCCTGTAAAGATGTACATGATTATGAATTATTACCCTACCCAAGTCATTTGTAGCATAAAAGAGGGCCTTTGAGATGATAAAACTAGCATAGATCAAGGAATAATTCTCATTCTTGTAGGAGTTAGAAAACTGCTGGGGCATTATTGTTGAGGGAGGTGGAGGGTTACTGATATTGTTCAAATGATACCCAGAAGGTTCCTGCCCATTCTACCTAACTTCAGAGCCACTAGACACAGAGCACAGAGAATATGCTGGACCTACTCAGTAATGTAAACTGCTTCCAGGCACTTTTCCAACCACTTCGGCAGAATCTGTGTTTAAAACCAAACAGCGAATATGCTTAACACAGTGTTCCTTCATACCCATCCAGGAAGGCCGGCTGTCAGCACCTTGAATTGGCCTTCATGATTAGCCCGGTTTTAGTTGTTTTAAGAGCCCTGTAAATCATAAAAACTTTATTTTATTAAGCAATTTGAATTTTCTCTCGGATTTCAAAAAGATTTTGACCTACTAGATGCCAAATTATAAATTAATGATGTTTCCACTCCTTCTGGGAATACAAATACTATCACACACATAACCAACAATAATATACCTCCACCTACCTCCACATAGAGCCCTATGAACCTCTGCTGATGAGTGGCAAAATTTCACCTATTTAAATGAAGACAGAAAAGCAATAAAGTAAAAACAAACAAACAAAAACCTCTTGTGATTTATTCCTCATTTGTATGTTCTGGAAAAATAACATGTATTGGAAATAAGGCAGAGAGGCTGGGCATGGTGGTTCATGCCTGAAATTCTAGCACTTTGGGAGGCCGAGGTGGGCAGATCATGAGGCCAGGAGATTGAAACCATCCTGGCGAAACTCGGTCTCTACTAAAAATACAAAAATTAACCGAGCGTGGCGACACATGCCTGTAGTCCCAGCTATTCAGGGAGCTGGGGCAGGAGAATCGTTTGAACCTGGGAGGCAGAGGTTGCAGTGAACTGAGATCGTGCCACTGGACTCCAGCCTGGGCAACAGAGCAAGACTCCATCTCAAAAAAAAAAAAAAAAAAAAAAGGCTGAGTGTTGACTGAGTGCTGCCCTACAAGCCCACCCTACAATAATTTGCTTCTATTGGGATGTTGAACTTTTCCCAGAGACAGATGGAGTGGCAGAGACATGTTAGCACAGATTTCAAAGATTAGCATGCAGAGATATGTTGAAGACTAATGTTCTTTCTTTTTCTGCCTATTAATTTCAGGTCATTCATTAAACAAGTTTGTACCTAAATTAACATTACAGTTCTGCATTCCTTTCTCTACTACCTACCCAATTAAAGCAATATAAATGTAAATGCTCTTTCTTAAGAATCTAAGCCATTCTGCTAGTTCCTTGATAATGGGTTAAATAAAACTATGAGAGGTATTCACCAACAATTGTGTGAGGTGTATGGCTTGTAACCACTTGGAGTATATGCTTTCAGTCAGTTTTTTGGAAACAAAGGAAGAAAAAGCACCCTATCTGACTATTCCTTACCTTATTTTGGCCAAATTCAGATTAAGGTTCATTTCCTAAGGGGCACAAAACTGACTTGTTTACAACATTAATCGTCTGGGATTGGTCACCGGTGGGATCTCCATTTGCAGGACACCACAGGACTCTGTGTCAACATCAGCCATAAGCATAGCAGGGAATATAGCTTTTGAACAAGATATGGACCCCATTTACAGAACCAGGGAGGGAAAAGTGCCATATTCATTGAGACCATTTCTTTTCAATAATGTCTGACATTTATTGAAAATAAGGAAAAGACTTTCTCCAGGTAGTGTATTAGAGCAGAGCAGAATGCAGGGGTTACTGTGTTGAACAAAAGGCACACATCAGAGAGACAGCTGCAAACTCAGAAAACTGGGTTATGGTCAAAACTAACTGGTCCACAAGAGAAAATTAGAGACTCGATTTGGCTGCCAGGCACACCTGGGCCTAGGCAGGAACACAAGAGGTCTTTGGGAGTGGGGAGGAAATAGGTCTCGCTGAAGGTGACAGATCCCTTGGGGTGCAGCCAGCGGTCTGGATCACTGTCCAGGGGCTGTGGCCAGCTCAGATACCTCCGAGGTGAGTCCAGATCACTGGGATGCGGTGGATGGCGATGGCAGTGGCAGCGCAGGTCTGTGGGCAGAATGATGTAGTCGTCTGGCAGTCTCGTGGGGTGGAGGAGGGTTGGCAGCGGCGGCTGTGGGTGGTCTAATCCAGTGTGTAACAGGAGCCCAGCTTGCAGCTGGAGAGCAGGACAGCGTCCAAATATGCATGGGTGGGGCTGGCCGGATGGAAGAAGAGGGCGGCGGCAGCTCGCTCCAAAGTGAGGCCCAGGGGCGGCGGCAGGAGCCTGGAGCGCTATTCCTGGAACAAAGGCAAGCACTACGCGGGAGGGGACAGGAGCGCAGGGGACATCGCGGCGGCTCGAGAGGGAGGGAGGCGAGGAGGGAGGGCACCGGTGGCGACCCTGGCGGCGGCCATTGGCACAGCGGACCCTCTCCAGAGCACCCGCCCCCAGGCCCGAGGGTCTCCAGGCCTAGAAGTCCTCGTCCTCCTCCCATCCAAAGACCCGCTTCATCTCGGCCAGGAAGCCCCGGTAATCATTGAGGAGGGGGCTCTCCTTCTTGATGTAGGGGATCACCCACTGCAGAGCGGGCCCCGTGAGGCGGGTGATGAGGAACGTCACCTTCAGGGCATCGCTGGAGAACGTGTTCTCGTCCACGAACATGTAGGAGCCCGTCTGCACGATGAACTCCGGGAGCCGGTCGGTATCGCCGTCAAACGTCTCGGGAAAGGGAATCGGATTCCTCCAGCGACGCGTCGCAGGCCGGATCGGCAAGGCCAGGAGGGCCTTTATCAGCTGCACCCGACCGTCCATCGCTGCTCTTCGCTTCGCTGGACGTCAATGGGCTCCACCCGGCTCTGCAGAGGTCAGTGCCGAGGCGTCGCCGGAAATGCGTGTCCACTAAGGCCGGCCCAAGCTAGAGTGGGCGGGGCCACAAGCGGAGCTCCAGTCCTCTCATGGACTCCGCCCACAAGGCCGAGTGGTCCCTAGTGCGCAGGCGCGTCGTGGGGCAAACACTGGCGAAGAGGGGCCTAAAGCCATCAAGGAAGCGGGGTCGTATCGGACTTGATGGGCGGAGGTTTCCTAAGTTGGCCGGACCGGGAGCAGGGGAAGAACCAGGGAAACTTGGTGGTGTACCGGGCGCGGGGAGCTGGCTCCGAGAAGCTGTTAGGAGCCCCACCTAGTTCTGGTAGTTGAGGAGTCCTGCCGCTGCACTCGTCCCCACCTCTCATCAGCCTTTGGGTATGCTTTCAGGGACCCTTGGCCCTGGACGCCACTAGTATGAGATTCTGTGAGCACATTTTCCTGCTGCTTCTTGCGTCTCTCAACCAGATTATTGGCTCCCTACTTTGCGACATTATTATAATAGAGAAGCCCCACATATTAGCAAATATAATCTAAAGCAGCATATTCAAAGAGGAATGCACCACGCTTGAGGGGATGGATACCCCATTCTCCATTATGTCATTATTAATATCTAGTATTTGATAGCGCAAAAGGATGACTACAGTCAAAATAATTTAGTTTTACATTTTAAAATAACTAAGAGTATAATTGGATTGTTTGTAGAACAAAGGATAAATGCATGAGGGGATAGATGCCCCATTTACCATGATGTGATTATTATGCATTGCGTGCCTGTATTAAAGCATTTCATGTACCCCATAAATACATATACCTATTATGTACCCACAAAAATTATAAATAATTTTCTAAAAAGAATAATAAATCCACAAGCAGTTAATGTAAGGAGGGTTAAATATTAAGAAATACCTTAATTTGTTATAAAATCTGCCCTCTATTCTCTGCCACATTGTGCTGTGCATAGGCAGTTCACAACACTTCAGCTTGCTTCTTCATGGAACAAAGGGAGAAAGTGTCTCCTTGAAAGTTGGAATCATGTATAAACTAACATAATCATGGGAGTTATATCTCATCACCTTTGCCACATTCTATTGGTTAGAAGCAAGCCATAGTCACAACCTGCACCAAAAGATATGACCAGGACATTGGGATTCTGGGGGCCACCTTAGAATCTGTCTGCCACAGCATGGATATACAAATTTGGTGATCCGTTCATTTGTTGGAGGATATTTGGAACATTTACAGGTTTTGGAAATTACAGAAGAATCAGCTATAAACATTTATGTACAGATTTTTGTGTGAGCCCAGGTTTTCATTTTTCTAGAGTAAATTCCTAGAGCAAAGATTTGTGTCATATGGTTCCTAATAAAAACTCTCATCAAACTTAGAAGGGCACTCCTAAATCTGATGAAAAGCATCTACAGAAAACCTACAGCTATCATACTCAAAGGTGAAAGCCTGAATGCTTTTCACTCTTAGACCAAGAACAAGACACATAGAGGGGAACAACACACACTGAGGCCTATCAGAGGGTACAGGGTGGAGGAGGCAGAGGGTCAGGAACTATAACTAATGGGTAATAAGCTTAATACCTGGGTGATGAAATAATCTATACAACAAACCCCCATGACACAAGTTTACCTGTGTAACAAACCTGCACTTGTATCCCTGAACTTAAAAGTTTAAAAAGATGAACAAAACAAGTACATATGCCCACTTTCATCACTTCAGTGCAATATTGTACTGGAGATTCTAGACAGTGCAATGAGGGCAAAAAAAAATAAGGAAAGGAAAAAGTAATAAAAGGCATCTAGATTGGACAGGGCAAAGGCAAACTTTTGTTATTCTTAAACAACAGATCATCTATATAGAAAGCAGGTTTTCTAAGATCAAAACATGCTAGAACTAAGAAGCGAGTTTAGCAAGGTTGCAGGACACAGGTGAATATACAAAAATCAACTGTATTCCTAGTAACAAACGAGAAATTTGAACTAGAATTTTAAACACCATAAAAATGTAAAAAATGTTAGGGTTAAATATGACAAAAGAGATGAGACTTGTACCCTGAAAATTACAGAACATTCCTAACATATATTATAACATCTGAGTAAAGGAGAGATATACTCATGGGCTGAAAGATTTAATAATGTTAGTATATCAATTCTTCCAAAATTTATCTATAGATCCAAAGTTCCAGTGAGTGTTTTCACATATAAAAAACCACTAATTGCTTCTAAAATTCGTAGGGAAATGCAAAAAAAAAAAAAAAAATATGCAATAGCAAAACAACCTGGAAATTAAAAAAAAAGTTGGAGGACTAATAATATTTGACTTCAAGATTTATAATAAAGCTACAGTAATTAAGACAATTTGATATTGTTATCAAAATAGAGAAATACAGTTGTTTCTTTGTATTTACAAGGGATTGGTTCCAGGACCCCTGCAGATACCAATCCCTTATATAAAATGGTATAATGTTTGCATATAACCTATGTATATCCTCCTATATACTTTAAATTATATCTAGATTACTTATAATACCTAATATGATATAAATGCTATATAAATAGTTGTTACATCATATTTTAATTGTAACCTTTTTCTAATTTTTACTTTTATTTCAATAGTTTTTGGGGTAAAGGTGGCTTTTTGTTACATGGATAAGTTCCTTGGTGGTGATTTCTGAGATTTTAGTGCACCTGTCACCCAAACAGTGTACACTGTACCCAATATGTAGTCTTTTATCCTTCACTCCCCTCCCATCCTTACCCCCGGGTCCCCAAATCCATTATATTAATCTTATGCCTTTGCATCCTCGTAGTTCAGCTTGACTTATAAGTGACAACATAAAATACTTCGTTTTCCATTCCTGAGTTAACTTCACTTAGAATAAAAAAACATCATTTCATTCATTTTTATGGCTGAGTAATAGCACATGTTGTATACATACCACATTTTTTTAATCCACTCGTTCATTGATGGGCACTTAGGTTGGCTCCATATCATTGTAATTGTTAATTGTGCTGCTATAAAACATGCATGTGCATGTGTCTTTTTCATAGAGTGACTCATTTTCCTCTGTTTAGATACCAAGTAGTGGGATTGCTGGATTAAATGGTAGTTCTACTTCTTTAACGAATCTCCATACTGTTTTCCACACTGGTTGTACTAATTTACATTCCCACCAGCAGTGTAAAACTGTTCCCTTTTCCCCAGATCCATGCCAATATTTATTGTTTCTGGACTTTTAAATTATGGCCATTCTTGCAGGAGTAAGGTGGTATCTCATTGTGGGGTTTAATTTGCAGTTTTCTGATGATTAGTGATGTTGAGCTTATTTTCATGTTTGCTGGCTGTTTGTGTATCTTCTTTTGAGCAATGTCTATTCATGTGCTTCACCCACTTTTTGATGGGATTGTTTTTTCTTGCTGATTTTTTTTAGTTTCTTATAGATTCTGGATATTAGTCCTTTGTTGAGTGCATAGTTTGTAAACATTTTCTCCCATTCTATGGGTTGTCTGTCTACTTTGCTGATTATTTCTTTTGCTGTACAGAAGATTTTCATTTAAATAGATCCCATTTATTTATTTTTATTTTTGTTTCACTTGCTTTTGAGGTCTTAGTCATGAATTTTTGCCTAAGCCAATGTCTAGAAGAGTTTGTATGATGTTATCTTCTACAGTTTTTATAGTTTCAGGTCTAAGGTATATGTCTTTGCTCCATCTTGAGTTTATTTTTTTAATAAGTTGAGGGATGGGGATACAGTTTCATTCTTCTACATGTGACTTGGCAGTTTTCCAAGCACCGTTTATTGATAGAGTGTCCTTTCCCAAAATTATGTTTTTGTTTGCTTTTTTAAAGACATGTTGGGGCCAGGCGCGGTGGCTCAAGCCTGTAATCCCAGCACTTTGGGAGGCCGAGGCGGGTGGATCACGAGGTCAAGAGATCGAGACCATCCTGGTCGACATGGTGAAACCCCGTCTCTACTGAAAATACAAAAAATTAGCTGGGCATGGTGGCGCGTGCCTGTAATCCCAGCTACTCAGGAGGCTGAGGCAGGAGAATTGCCTGAACCCAGGAGGCGGAGGTTGCGGTGAGCCGAGATCGCACCATTGCACTCCAGCCTGGGTAACGAGAGCGAAACGCCATCTCAAAAAAAAAAAAAAGACATGTTGATTGTAAGTGTTTGGCTTTATTTCTAGGTTCTCTATTCTGTTCCATAGGTCTACATGCCTATTTTTATACCACTACCATGCTGTCTTAGTAACTATAGTCTTGTAATATAAATTGAAGTCAGTAAATGCGATGCCTCCAGATTTGTTATTTTTGCTTAGTATTACTTTTGCTATGTGGGCTCTTTTTTTTCGTTCCATTTGAATTTTAAGATTTTTTTTCTACTTCTGTGAAGAATGATGATGGTATTTTGATGAGAATTGCATTGAATCTGTAGATTGCTTGGGTCGGTATGTTTATTTTCACAATATTGATTCTTCACATCCATGAGCATGGGTGTGTTTCCATTTGTATTATGTATGATTTCTTTCAGCAGTGTTTTGTAGTTTTCCTCATAGAGATCTTTCACCTCTTTCATTAAGTATTTTTATTAAAGCAGTTATAAAAGGGATTGGGTTTTTTATTTGATTCTCAGCTTGGTCATTACTGATGTATAGTAGCAAAAATCCTCAACAGAATACTACCTAACTGAATACAACAGATATCAAAAAGATAATACATTATGATCAAGTGGGTTTTATACCAGGGAAGCAAGGTTGGTTTAATATATGCAAATAAATAAATGTGCTACATTTATTGGAAGTCAAACTGTTGTTATTCACCAATGATATGATTCTATGCCTAGAAAACCCTAAAGACTCATGCAAAAATCTCATAGATCTGATAAACGAATTCAGTATAGTCGCAGGATACAAAATCAATGTATATAAATTAGTCTTTTTTTTTCCAGAATATTTTGAGCTGGCGTTGGTTGAATCGGCAGATGCAGAACCCATAGATATAGAGGGACAAGTGTAGAAGAATAGGACTGGATATCCAGTTCAGAAATAGACCCACACATATAGAGACAGCTGATTTTCATAAAGCTGTAAAGGCAATTCAGTGGAGAAAGGATAATATTTTCAAAATGATACAGGAAAAGTTTAATATCCATTTACAAAAAATTAAGTTGATCCATATCTCACACCATATGCAAAAATTAACTCAAAAATGTTAATAGACCTAATGGTAAAATGTAAAATTATAAAAATTCTAAAAGACAACAGGAAAAAAACTTTTGACGCCATGGATTAGACAAAGATTTCCTAGCTATGACACCAAAAGCCCAATTCTTTCTTTTATTTTTATTTATTTTATTTATTTTTTTGAGATGGAGTTTCACTCTTTATGCCCAGGCTGGAGTGCAATGGCAAGATCTTGACTCACCACAACCTCCGCTTCCTGGGTGCAAGCAAATTCTCCTGCCTCAGCCTCCTGAGTAGCTGGGAATATAGGCATTCGCCAACATGCCCAGTTAATTTTGTATTTTTAGTAGAGGCAGGGTTTCTCCATGTTGGTCAGGCTGGTCTCCAACCTCAGGTGATCCACCCACCTCAGCCTCCCAAAGTGCTGGAATTACAGGCATGAGCCACTGTGCCTGGCGGAAAAATGTACAATTCTTAAAAGCAAAATTTGGTAAATTGGACTTTATCGTATTAAAAAGCATATGTTCTTCAAAAGACAGTGTTGAGAGAATGAACAGACAAGGCACAGGTTGGGAAAAAATATTTGTAAGTGGCATATCTAATGAAGATTTGAATCCAGGATACATATAGAACTCTTAAAACAACAATGTAAAATGTCAACAACCTAATTTAAAATGGAAAAAAAATCTGAAGAGACACAACTAAAAAAGATAAATGTATGACAAATAAGTAATCAAAAAGATGTCCAGGGACACATGAATTTTATCTCTTTCTTCATAGTAGGAAGTAAAATCAGTCAAATGCATTTTCTGCGTCTATGTGTCTTCTGTGTTCCTAATTTATGCAGTTAGGGGATAGCAAATTAAAACCACAATCACATTTACTAGAATGACTGAAGTAAAAAAGAAAACCAACAAATGAAGAACCCAGAACAAAACAAAACCTGACGATACAGAATGTAAATGAATTTGGAGAGCAACTTAATCTCTCATATATTGCTAGTGGGAATACAGAATGTTAGCCCCTTTGCAAAACATTTTTGGCATCCTACAAGTTTCTTTTATCCAACTTTAGACACTATAATTCCTCCTCCCCTGAGATAACCACTATTCTGAATTCTATAAGCATTTAGCTTTAGCTATTTTTAACGCTGACATAAAGTGGAATACTAAAGTATATACAAATTTTGTGCCTCACGAGTTCTATTCAATGTAACATCTGTAGCACTCCTACATATTGCTGGGTGTACTAGTATAGAATTCCATTGTATGACTATGCCATAATTTATTTATCCATTTGCCTAATCTTGTAAAATATAAAAAGGATAATATGCCATGGTTAAATAAAATTGCCCCAGCAATGCAAAGTTGTTTTATGAATCAAAAATCAATTATAATTTACTGTACTAACCGAAAGGAACTATAGCAGACAGAATGGCAATTCCCCAAAGATGTGTGTGTCCCCATTCCCAGAACCTGAAAATATAAAGCAAGAAGGAATTAAAGCTGCAGACAGAACTAAAGTTGCCAATCAATTTATTACACTGAAAATACAAAGATAATCATTGATTATCTAATTGAATGAACTCTTAAAAGTGGAACATGAAGGCAGAGAGGATTAGAAAGAAGCCACATGAGAAAAATTTGACACCCACTATTGCCGACTTTGAAGAGGAAGAAGGCAGCCATGAGCCAGTAAATATGCTGGGAATAGCCCTCATATCACAGAGCAAGAACAGAGTACCTTGGTCCTACAACCACAAGGAACTGAATTCTGCCAATAGTCTAAATGAACAGGAAAAAAATTATTTCGTAGAATCTTCAGAAAGGGACGTAGCCTCCCAATACCATGACTTTGGTCTAGTATGACCCATAAGGAACTTCTGACCTACAAAACAGTAAGATGATAAATATGTGTTGTTTTAAACCACCAAATTCGTGGTTATTTGTTAAGACAGCAACAAAGCTAATACAAAGAGAAATTCCATAGGATCATATCAACAGACAGAAAATGCATTTGACTGATTCCACTTCCTACTATTAAGAAACAGATAAAATTCATGGAGGGTATCTTGTAATTTGGAGGAAATATATATAACATTTAGTTGTGCCGGTAGGACACTTTTACTGAACAGGCTGTATGGATGTTTTAGAAATATGCATGCTACTCTGCTCAGCAAGACTTATATAACCCAGTCAACCCAACTATGTTGAAAGTATCTATGGCAAACAAGTGATCATGGTACATATCACCAATAACAAAATATGCTGACATCATGAACACCTTGATATGATAACCTAACACAAAAAATCTTTGCTGTAGTATACCTGGCAAAAATAACTCATTCTAATAATGACAAAACACCAGAGGAAAGCAAATCTAGGAACATTTTACAAAATTATTGATCAATAATTTTTTTTTTTTTTTTTGAGACGGAGTTTCGCTCTTGTTACCCAGGCTGGAGTGCAATGGTGCAATCTCGGCTCACCGAAACCTCCGCCTCCTGGGTTCAGGCAATTCTCCTGCCTCAGCCTCCTGAGTAGCTGGGATTACAGGCACGCGCCACCATGCCCAGCTAATTTTTTGTATTTTTAGTAGAGACGGGGTTTCACCATGTTGACCGGGATGGTCTCGATCCCTTGACCTCGTGATCCACCCGCCTCAGCCTCCCATAGTGCTAGGATTACAGGCGTGAGCCACCGCGCCTGGCCCTGATCAATAATTTTCAAAAGTGTCAAAGCCGAGCGTCTGCGAAGGAACACGGAAGGGCAGAGAGTGTGAGACAGGGAATAAATATACCAGGCTGACTACTGAGCTTTAAAGAACTTGCAGGCTTTGCTCTCCAAGAACAATGGTCTTGGACCTCACCAAAAAAATCCTCACCCCCAACGCACCTAGAAAGACTTCGCCTCGCCAACCCCTACGGTGTGACCTCCCCTCCTCGACCGATTAAGCCAGCCACCACAATTCCCACCACCTGCTCCGCAGGGTGCCCTGGGACTGCTGGGCGCACTAATGACCACCAGGCCTTCTGGGCAGAGCTGGCTGAAGCGCCTGGGCCCTCCCCATGGCTCCACCCACACCCGGGTCCTCCTCCCCAACATGCACTTCCCACGACGCCTCAGTGCAGCCCGCCCGCGAAGCCCATCGCAGCCCAGCGAAGCCCAGTGGAGCGAGAGCGGCGAGATGGAGATGGACTGTCGGGTGCAGCTGATGAAGGCCCTCCTGGCCTGGCCCCTCCTGCCCGCGGCGCGTCGCTGAAGTAACCTGATCCCCGTTCCCGAGATGTTTGACTGCAATACCGACCGGCTCCCGGAGTTCATCGTGCAGACGGGCTCCTACATGTTCGTGGACGAGAACACTTTCTCCAACGACGCCCTGAAGGTGAGGTTCCTCATCACCCGCCTTACGGGGCCCGCCCTGCAGTGGGTGATCCCCTACATCAAGAAGTAGAGACCACTCCTCTGTGATTACCGGGGCTTCCTAGCCGAGATGAAGCGGGTCTTTGGATGGGAGGAGGACGAGGACTTCTAGGCCTGGAGACCCTAGCGTCTGGGGCAGGGAGCTCTGGGGAGGGTACGCTGTGCCAATGGCCACCGCCAGGGTCACCAAAGGCAACCTCCCTCCTCGCCCCCCTTCCCATCGAGCTGCCGCGATGTCCCCTGCACCCCTGTCCCCTCCCGGGTAGTGCTTGCCTCTGTTCCAGGAATAGTGCTCCAGGTTGCCGCTGCTGCCCCTGGGTCTCACTCTAGAGCGAGCCGCCGCCACCGCCAACACCGCCACCCTCTCTTGCCAGCCCAGCCCCTCCTATGCACATCTGGACGCTGTCCTGCCCTCCAACTGCACAAAGCTGGACTCCTGTTACACACTGGACAGACCACCCACAGCCGCCGCTGCCAACCCCCCTCCACTCCTACAGACTGTCAGACGACTACATCATTCTGCCTACAGACCATCACCATCCACCGCATCCCACGACAGACTGTTGTTCCTAGTGACCTGGACTCACCTCAGAGGTATCTGAGCTGGCCACAGCCCCTGGACAATGATCCAGACCACTGGCTTCCCCCCAAGGGGTCGGTCTCCTTCAGTGAGACCCATTTCCTCCCCATCTCCAGAGACCTCTTGTGCTCCTGCCACATGGCTGCCAGGGCTCAGGTGTGCCTGGCGGCCAAATCGAGTCTCATAGTTTTGCCCAGAATCCACTTCTCTTCTGAATTTGCAGCATTTTCTCAGGTGCTTCTTGGTCAACAAAATAACTTGTATCTTCTGCTCAACTCCTTTACACTACCTGGAGAAAAGCATTTTCCATATTTTCAATAAATGTCAGACACTTTTGAAAAAAAATAGAGTCTGAATGAATATGGCGCCTTTTTCTCCCTGGTCCTGTAAATGTGGTCCATATCTTGTTCAGAAATGATATCCACTGTTATTCAGTGACGGATGTTGACTCCAGCATTATAAAACATGTGAGATAGAGTTCTGTGGTATCCTGGGGATAGATCATCCACTGGTGATCATTCTGTCTCAGATGATGAATCCTCTAAACCAGTTAGGATTGTCCCCAGGCTCTTAAGAAATGAATCATTACCTCATTTTAGCCAACACTATGTGAGAAGTCAGACAGCAGGCCCTTAGAAAAGGTATCCTCATTTCTAGAAAGTGGTTTGAAAGCACAATTCCCAAGTTGTTAGAAACCATAAATCCCACACAGATTATTGGTGAACAGCTGTAAAATGTTATTTAACCCATGATTCAGGGAACCAACAGAATTACATAGGCGCTTTTCATGTAGGTAGTAGGGGAAATGCAGAGATTGTTAATTTAGATATAAACCTGGTTGATGACCTGCAGGACAATAGAACTATATATAAACTTTCCAAATAAGCAGAAAAAAATCACTGCTTATGGTTTAGCTGCAGTTTAATATCTTAGATTTATGGTATTGTAAAAAGCTTATGCTTCCTCACCAACTGTTGGTGAACAAAGTTTAAATACAAATCAGGTGGGCCACAGGTAGGCTTATAGGACAATGTTCTGGTATGATGTTAAAAAGCTGTACAATCAACTTTTTGCCCCGTTTTTAAATGTTGATGATCTTCCAGAATAAGGAATGGAAGAATGAATCATACTAGCACTTTTTTACACTGCTTTTCTCTTTTTCTTAATTTGAATAAATAAGCTTTTGCCATTTAGTTTAGTCCCTTTTGTGCTGCCATAACAGAATGTGACAGACTGGATCATTTAAAAAAAAAAACAGAAATTTATTTTCTCATAGTTCTGGAAACTGAGAAGTCTAAGATCAAGGCACTGGTATCTGGTAACGCCTTTTTCCTGAGTCCTCAAAAGGTGGAAGGTAAAAGGGCAAGAGACGATGAATGCTAAGTTCATGTGACATGAGTGAAGACAGATAAACCACTCCTACAAGCATTTTTATAGTGACATGAATCCATTCATGTGGGCAGAACTCTCATGACCTAAATAACTCCCAAAGGGGCACACCTCCCAACACTGTTGCATTGGGGATTACATTTCAAAGGCAGGGACAAAAATATTCAAACCACAGAATCATTTATGTGCTATAGTTTTCAGGGCTTTATATGGTGCAGGAGGTACATTTTCTAATAATGTATCTTGATTATTTTTGTTCCTCCAAATAATAAAACCATCATTAATTTGCAGTTTGCCATGTAGTAGGGCAAATTCTTGAAATTGAAGGAAAAATTGAATTGCTTAATAAAAGCAATTTATTGTTTTATTATTTATAATAATTATGTTATTGTTTTATTATTTATTATATTATTATTTATACTTAAAACCAACTGAAACTAGACTAATTATGAGATGTCAATTCAAGGTGCTGGTAGTCTGCTTTCTTGTATGAGTGAAAAGGAGAGTACGTTAAGCATATTCACTGTTAGGATTTAAACATAGATTCTGCTGAAGCAGTTGGAAAAGTTTTCAGAAGCAGTTTACATGATGGAGTAAGCCAGCATTTCCCTGTGATCTGTGTCCACTGGCTCCAAAGGTAGGTAGATTGGGCAGGGACTTATGGGTAACCTTTGAACAATGTCAGTAACTGTATTAGTCTGTTCTCACACTGCTATAAAGACACTACCCAAGACTGGATAACTGACAAAGAAAAGAGGTTTAATTGACTCACAGTTCTGCATGGCTGGGGAGGCCTCAGGAAACTTACAATCACAGCGGAAGAGGAAGCAGGCACGTCTTAACATGGTGGCAGGCAAGAGAGCATGCGAAGTTGGAACTGTCAAATACTTATAAAACCATCAGATCTTGTCAGAACTCACTATCATGAGAACAGCATAGGGTAAACTGCCTCCATGATCCAATCACCTCCCACCAGGTCCTTCCCTTGACACATGGAGATTATGGGGATTACAATTTGAGAAGAGATTTGAGTGGGGATCCAGAGCCAAACCATATCATTCTACCCCATCCCCTCCCAAATCTCACATCCTTTTTATATTTCAAAACTGATTGTGCCTCCTCAACAGTCCCCCAATGTCTTAACTCATTCCAGCATTAACCCAAAAGTCCAACCCCAAAGTCTTATCTGATATAGAGCATGCCCTCTCCACTTAGGAGCCTGTAAAATAAAAAGCAAGTTACTTCCAAGATACAATGAGGGTACAGGCATTGGACAAATGCTTCCATTCCAAATGGGAGAAATTGGCCAAAATGAAGGGGCTACAGGCCCCATGAAAGTCTGAAATCCAGCAAGGCAGTCATTAAATCTTTTTTTTTTTCTTGAGATGGGAGTTTCACTCTTGTTGCCTAGGCTGGAGTGGAGTGGTGTGATCTCAGTTCACTGCAACCTCTGCTTCCCAGTTTCAAGTGATTCTCCTGCTTCAGCCTCCCAAGTAGCTGGGTTTACAGGCATGTACCACTACAGCCAGCTAATTTTGTATTTTTAGTAGAGACAAGGTTTCACCATGTTGGCCAGGCTGGTCTCAAACTCCTGACCTCAGGTGATCTACCCGCCTCGGCCTCCCAAAGTGCTGGGATTACAGATGTGAGCAACTGTGCCCAGCCTAAATCTTAAAGCTCCAAAATAATCTCCTTTTACTCTATTTCTCACATCCAGGGCATGCAGATGCAAAGAGTAGGCTCCCATGGCCTTGGGCAGTTCCACTCCTGTGGCTTTGCAGGGTCTAGCCCCTGTGGCTGCTCTCATGGGCTGGCATTGATTGCCAGTGGCTTTTTCAGGCACACGATCCAAGCTGTCAGTGGATCTACCATTCTGTGGTCTGGAGGACAGCACCCCTCTTCTCACAGCTCCACTAGGCAATACCCCAGTGGGGACACTGTGTGGGTGCTCCAACCCCACGTTTCCCTTCCACACTTCCCTAGCAGAGGTTCTCCATAAGGGCTCTGTTCTTGCAGCAGACTTCATTTCCATACATCCTCTGAAATCTAGGTGGAGGTTAGAAATCCTCAATTCTTGAATTCTGTGCACCTGCAAGCACAACACCACATGGAAGCTGCAGGACTTGGGGCTTGCACTCTGAAACAATAGCCTGAGCTGTCCCTTGGGTCATTTTAGCCATGGCTGAAGCTGGAGTGGCTGGGACTTGGGGCACCAAGCTTCTAGGCTGCATGGGGAAAGTGGGGGGCTCCCAACCCACAAAACCATTTTTTCTTCCTTGGCCTCAACGCCTATGATGGGATGGGCTGCTGTGAAGATCTCTGACATCCCCTGGAGACATTTTCTCCATTGTCTTGGTGATTAACATTCACTCCTCATTACTTATGCAAATTCCTTCAGTAGGTTTTAATTTTTCCCCAGAAAATAGGTTTTTCTTTTCTACCACATGGTCAGGCTGCAAATTTTCCAAACTTCTATGCTCTGCTTCCCTTTTAAACATAAATTCCAATTTCAGATCATCTCTCTCAAGCTCAAAGTTCCACAGATTTCTAGGGCAGGGGCAAAATGCCACCAGTCTGTTAAAGTATAACAAGGGTGACGTTTGCTCTTGTTTCAAATAAGTTCTTCATCTCTATCTCAGACCACCTCAGCCTGGACTTTATTGTCCATATAATTATCAGTATTTTGGTCAAAACCATTCAACAAGTCTGTACTAACTTCCAGCATTCCCACATCTTCTTGTCTTCTTCTGAGCCCTACAAACTGTTCCAACCATTGCCTATTACCCAATTCCAAAGTTGCTTCCACATTTTCTGGTATCTTTATAGAAGTACTCAACTCTACTGGTACGAATTTACTGTATTTGTCTGTTCTCACACTGCTATAAAGATACTACCCAAGACTGGGTAATTTACAAAGGAAAGAGGTTTAATTGACTCACAGTTCTGCATGGCTGGGAAGGCCTCAGGAAACTTACAATAATGGCAGAAGATGAAGCAAGCACATCTTACATGGAAGCAGGCAAGAGAGAGCATGTGAAGGTGAAACTGTCAAACACTTATAAAGCCATCAGATCTTGTGAAAACTCACTCACTATCAAAAGAACAACCTGGGAGAAACCACCCCCATGATCCAATTACCTCCCACTAGGTCCCTCCCTTGACACATGGGGATTACAATTTGAGGTGAGAATTGAATGGGGACACAGAGCCAAATCGTGTATTAGTAGCCCCATAGCCCTCTCAACAACAATGCCTCAGCAATTTTCTTCCTTCTGGCAGAATGGCTCTGTCAGGGAATTGTTCCTTGGTCTACACTAGTTCTATCATTACAAGTCTTCTTTCATGCTATAAATATCTTGGGGAGGATAATACTTCACAAGAATGAATCATGAACATCTTTGCAATATTTCATAAAGAGACAGAAGAAATGGTATTTGTAAGGGGAGGAGGGAGGTTCCTTTTCATTATTGTCTTACTCAGCTTGGGCTGCTATAATAAATTATCATAGACTGGGTGGTTTAAACAACAAACATTTATTTCTCATGGTTCTGGAGATTGGAAAGTCCAAGATCAAGGTGTTGGTAGATTTGGTATCTCCTGAGGGCCCTCTACTTGGTTTGTAGACCACCTTGTTGCTGTGTCATCTAACGTAACAGAGAAAAAACACTCTAATCTCTTTCTTATAAGGCAGTGGTCCCCAACCTTTTTGGCACCAGGAGCCAGTTTAGTGGAAGACAATTTTTCCACAGACTGGGCTGGGGGATGGTTTGGGGATGATTCATTCAAGTACATGTATTATGTACTTTATTTATATTATTATTATATTGTAATATATAATGAAATAATTATACAACTCACCATAATGTAGAATCAATGGTAACCCTGAGCTTGTTTTCCTGCAACTAGACAGTCCCATCTGGGGGTAATGGGAGATAGTGACAGATCATCAGACATTAGATTCTCATAAGGAGTGCACAACCTAGATCCCTCACATGTGCAGTTTACAGTAGGGTTTGCATTGCCATGAGAATCTAATGCCACCACCGATCGGACAGGAGGTAGAGCTCAGGCAGTAATGTGGGCCATGGGGAGTGGCTGTAAATATAGTTGAAGTTTCACTCACTTGCCCAGTGTTTACTACTTGTTGTGCCACCTGGTTCCTAACAGACCAGAGAACAGTATGGGGAGGGCAAGAGGTTGGGGACCCATGTTATATGGGCATTAATGTGATCATAGGCACCCCACCCTCATGACCTCATCTAAAATTAATTATCTCACAAAGGCCCCAACTCCAAATACCATAACATTGGGAATTAAGGTGTCACCATATGAATTTGGGCATTGGGGAAAAACATAAATATTAGTCCGTAGCAATTACTTTGCAGTCTTATCACTTGCTATTTTTCTCGGTTGGTTTTTCACTTCCTTCTTAGCAATGTATTCTATCCCCCACCATGAAGTTACATCTCTAAAGTGAATATAAAAGGACAATGAACATAAAAGGCAAGACAGAGAAAATGTAATTCACCCTTTTTTTGGTGGCTGGGGCCATTATTGACTTGAATCCTATAATTAAGATAAATACCCACAAATCTTGTGACACACATGCACAAAAATTTAATATGGGAAATAGAGGCACAGAGGGGACAGTGTGACCTTTGAGTGATTTAGTGTCCTGAGACTTTGGTTTCCAGGGCAATCCTGGTGGCGAGAACTTGTGTAATAAGAGGCTTGAAAGTATAAGTCTCAAATTGTTACAAACCGTAATTTTCACACAGCCATTTGATAAATACCTATCAGTGCTTACTTATCACACTGTTCAGGGAGTCGGCAGAATGACAGAACTAGTTCACAAAGTAACGTAAAGATCTATCAGGAAAGGAATGTGGTAGTAAGATTGCTAATTTAGGAACAAACTTGGCCAATGTCCGGAAAAATATCACTCCTTAACCATATTTCTACAAGTTAACCTCTTAAATCTACAATATTGTATTTTAAAAAGTATTCTCCATAATCAGTTTTTGGTCAAAGTTAAATATCCACATAGATTCAGATGATTCTCAAGTAGGGTTATTAGTAAGCTTTCTGCCCTGCTATTAAAATGTTATGCAGTCATCTTTTTGCCTCATTTCCATTTTGGGTGATTTTTCCAGAAAAGTGGAAGGATTAATATATATCACACTGGTATAGCTTTACTTTTTTTTTTTCTTTTTGTTTGAGAAGTAAGCTTTGCTATCCATTAATTATGCCCTGTGATTTGCTGGGATGTACATGAGCTAGAGCTACATTATGTGCACTAAGACTATGAAATTTCATTAACTCAGTAGTTTTTCTGTGTTAATATAGAAAAGTCCTGTTGAAGCTAATTGAACGATTTGAATTACTTGAAAAAGGAAGTTTTAAATTTTTTATACCATCTACTGGTTAAAACAGTTGGAACTGGGCTAATAGTGGGGCCAGAGCAATGCACAGGAATCTGTTTGCCTTGATGATAGAGAGGAATAGTTGGATCAAGCCAGAGTCACAGTGATACCTATCCCTGGCCATACCTATCCCTGAGGAGCAAGCCCTCTTGGACTCGCCATGGGCAGCCATTGTGTTTGGGTCAGCAAGTAGCTGCCCACCCCAGACCCCTAAGTAGAAGCCCTGAACACTCCATCTTTTTTCATTCAAACCTCTGGACCATTCCTCTGCTGAAGGCAAAGTAAACCCTTTAGTAGAATGGGAAGGAGGTCTTCCTGCTCACCTTCCAATGGAATGAGGGCTTGGGCCTTATAAATAGCTGATCAGAAATGTACTATATGGTCATTGTAGAAATATGGGAATATGTAGAATAATACCAAATGGAAAAGGAATGTCACCAATGAGAACCAATTTAACATGTTATTTGTTTCCTTTCAAGAGTTGTCATAGAGCTCTTAAGTTATATAATAATAATCATATACAGTTGTGGATTTACCTATTTTCAGTTATAATATCATAAACCATAACTTATGTGAGTACAGCATTTAAGAAAACTGAACTTCAATGCCTGTATAATACATATATACCATAATATATCTAATCTTTTTGTGATCTATGACTGTCCAAATTATTTTGTTATTATAAGTAATGTTCTGATTACCATTTTTAAACATAAATCTTCATATGTTTTTGTACTTATTTCTTTAGGTGAGAGTGTTAAGATGGAGTTATTATACAAAAGATATGAACATTTTGAGACTCTGAATACATTTCGGGAAGTTGCTTTACGAAAGGCATGCATTAGTTCTTACTCCCGCCAGTAGAGTGAGACGGCTCTCCTCACTCACACTCACAGCACTCTTCATCTTTTCTCATGCTTTTAAATTGATAGACCACAAAATGATTTGTGATGATTTCTTCCATTTGATTTCCTATGATTATTACTTTAAGGTTGAACCATGTTCATATGTTTGTTGTTCATTTGTTTTCTATCTTCCCTAAGTTGCCTGGTCAAATAATATTCCCACATTTCTTTCAGGGTTCGACTGTCTTCCAGGTGATTTTTATAAGCTTCTTACTTATGAAGTTTATTAACCTTCAGTGATGTTATAGCAGGTATAGTCTCAATTTTGTTTTTTAAATTTTGAGTTTTTACATGCTTAAGTAATTTATATTGTGGCTATACAAGAGAAGGTAATAATCACGTGATATTTTTGCAGTTTCCTCATGTTTCATTTTTATGCTTACATTTTAAAATTCATCTGTAATTTATTATTTAACTTGTTTATCTATAATCTTTTTTTTTCATCTAAATACACTTCAAGAAACACTGGGAGTTTTTTTTTTAACAGATCTTTCATTGAATGGTT
Organism: Callithrix jacchus; assembly: GCF_049354715.1. Lineage (NCBI taxonomy): Eukaryota > Metazoa > Chordata > Mammalia > Primates > Cebidae > Callithrix > Callithrix jacchus. The sequence continues at coordinate 130,590,466 of NC_133524.1, read as the reverse complement.
TTCATTGATTTGCAAAGGCTGCTGGTCATGTGTTTCCTTCTGTGTTTTATGGCCCTTTTCTGGGCTGCCGTGGCTCTTAGCTCCTCTACACACTGCACCTTTCCTGGCACCCAATGTTCGGCCCTGTGATAGAGGTAGTCCTGGCGATAAAACTGGAGACACTGTACCCGGATATGGTGATGAGTTCCACCTGTCACAGTTGAAAGCTATACCTCCAAACTTAGTCCACCCTCAGGGAGGTGGAATACTTACCTGTCTGACCCATTGCACCTATATGGTATCTGTATCAGGCCAATAAGCAGTGTGGGTAATACCTCATCATCTTGTCATACAAGCCTGGACAATTGCAATGCTTTGAATATCCTGAGTCCAACCCTAGTTATGAATAACAGAGTCAATCCTAGCCTAGAAGCAGATATCTGGTGTAAACTGTGATTAGCCACCTTGCTAATCACTTTTGTCTCTCTTTCTAGCAGATTTTTTACTTGATGTCATGATCTAAGCCCAATGTTTATAGATTTTTCCTTTGGGGCTGAGTACCAGCTCACTTCTTTGGCTACTGTTTTGTATTACTTCTCCTAATCCTTTGGGACTTGAACACCCATTAGAAACAATCAACTTATGAAGTGCCTGCATATGAGATTTAACCTTACCCAATTCCTCTTTCCCAAAAGAGGAGGGTGTTGTAGAGATTAGCCAGAGAACAGTCTTTGCCATCCTTTGACAGCAACTGGCAAGAGCAGTAAGCAGACGGCATCCTCAGACTGGACATCATAGGAGACACTGACGATTAGAATGAGCATGCTCTTAGAGAGCAGAAAACAATTGTCTCAGGAGTTGCACTAAGACATTGTGGGCACTGAGAAGTCCACGTCATTTGAACAATTAACCTGATGAAAAGGAGATTTATATATATATATATATATATATATATATATATATATATATATATATATATAAATATAAATATATATATAGTGTGTGTGTGTGTGTGTGTGTGTGTGTGTGTGTGTATGTAAACAGAGTCTCACACTGTTGCCGGGGCTAGAGTGCAGTGGTGCGATCTCGGCTCACTGCAACCTCCACCTCCCAAGTTTAAGCGATTCTCTTGCCTCAGCCTCCTGAGTAGCTGGGACTACAGGTGCCCACCACCACACCCAGCTAATTTTTTGAATTTTTAGCAGAGATGGGGTTTCACTATGTTGACCAGGCTGGTCTTGAATGCCTGACCTCGTGATCCAACCATCCTGGCCTCCCAAGTGCTGGGATTACAGGCATGAGCCACTGTGCCTGGCCAGGAGAGAGCACCTTGGTGCAAGTCACAGTAAGGTCTTTCCCAGCAGTAGTCATAGCTTCAGGATAGGGAATAGGTCATGATCTCCAAAGTACCACTCTATTGGAGAACAGAGTGTCATCGCTTAAGCATTAAAACTGCCCCTTCAAACTGAAAATACTCTTCTGACCATAAGGGCAGCCCTATCTAATCAGAAATATCCAGAATAATGTTTGGCCAAATATCTTGGGTACTGTAGCCAAACCAAGTTGACACATAAAATTAGCTATCACAAGTCTATCCCTTTTCAAATTGACACCCATATCCATCTTCTTAAACCATACTTAATCTCCAAATAAATACAATAACAAGGTCATAATTCTGCCTAATGTGATACCACTGTGCTGTGTACAACCTTAAATTCCATTATATATAAAATTGCATTCAATATATCTTATGTTATATGATAAGGGAATAAGAGGGAAAAAAAGATACACACTAAAACACATAAAAATGTGTTCATAGCAAAATAAAAAGGAAATATTCATTACAATTACATTTCTTATTTCTGTAACTGATCATGTGATTGTATTCTTCTTCCACTACCCACTCTGTATACCCTTTGCCCTCAGCAAGCACCTTGGCTGGTCATGGTTCTTTACCTAGTGGGGTGACCCAAATCTTCTTTCCTGAAGGTTCTGCGACATTAGTAGCCCGTCTGTATTGGCTTGTTGTACCCTTCTATTGACCTTAATCACTAGGCATGATAAAGGATCTCCTTTATTCCAGACATTATTCTTCCTTACCTCAATTGTGGAGTTGTAGTACTATTTCCTCTTGATAGGATCGGTCACCCCAGTCAGCACTGTAACTCGTTTCTTTGCCCGCTGATTCAGAGGCATGAGGAACCCAAAGTGGCCAGGTGGCAGTCTTAACTTCCAGTTCCATGGAACTGTTGTGTCTTTTGGTGGAAGATTTCCTCCCTCTGGAACCCAGAACTCCAGTCCAGCAGATCATAAAGTCACAGAAACAGGAAGCAAAAATTTTGCTAGTGGATCACTAGAAGAAATGGTGAGTGATGCTATTCCCATTTCCACCCCATGATTCCTGGGCCCATAAATCATGACTATGGGAGAAACAACCCTACATGTTACATACTGATTCAGAGCATATATAGCCTTCTGGAGAACCTTTCCCCAGTCCTGCAAGGTACTGTCACTTAGCTGGTGCTGTAACTGAGCCTTCAAAAGGCCTTTCCATCATTCCATCAAGCCAGCTGCTTCAGAATGGTGGGGAATGTGGTAAGACCAGTGAATTCCATAATCATGGGCCAACTGCCCTACTTCTTTTAGGATTTCTTTGGTCAGAAGCAATGTTGTGTGACATACCATGACATAAGGCATTCTGCAAGTCTATGAATGGTAGTTTTGGCAGAAGTATTCCATGAAAAGAAGACAAATCCATCCAGAATATCTACTCCAGTAAGAACAGAACCCTGCTCCTCCATGATAGAATCAGTCCAATGTAATCAACCTGCCACCTGGTAGCTGGCTGATCACTCCAGAATATGGTGCCATATAGGGACTCAGCATTGGCCTCTGCTGCTGACTGGACACTCAGTGGTAACCATAGCCGGTGTGCCTTGGTGAGTGGAAGTCCATGTTGCTGAGCCCACGTATAACCTTCATCCCTGCCATCATGGCCATTTTGTTCATGAGCCTACTGGGCAGTGGCAGGGGTGGCTGAGGACAGAGACTGACTAGCATCCATAGAATAGGTCATCCTATCCACTTGATTATTAAAAGCATACTCTACTGAGGTCACCCTTTGATAAGCATTGACATAAGACACACATATCATCACATTTTTTGCTCACCCTGAGAGTTCTATCTACATACCTCTTCCCCAGATTTCTTTGTTATCATTTTCCTTGTCATGTTCCTTCCAAGTCCCTAACTATCCAGCCAAACCATTGGTCACAGCCCATGTATCAGTATCTGATCACATGTCTGACAGTCTCTCCTTTTATCCCAGCTTGTATCTCTGATCACATAAGGAAGGCAAGTACTACACTACCAGTTGAAGGAGAAGGCAAAGGACTAAGCTTGGTTTATTAGTGGATTGGCCCAGTGTGAGAGCCAAACCCAAATTGGAACTGAATGCCAGTATAGCCATACTTGGCATTTTTTTTTTGACACAAGGTGTTGCTCTGTCACCCAAGCTAGAGTACAATGACACAATCATAGCTCACTGCACTCTTCAACTCCTGGGCTCAACTGATCCTCCTGCCTCAGCCTCCTGAGTAGCTAGGACCACAAGTGTGCACCAGCAAGCCTGGCTAATTATTTTTATTTTTTGTACAGACAGGTTCTCACTATATGGACCTAAGCTGGTCTTGAACTCCTGGATTCAAGCAATCATCCTGCCTTAGCCTCCCAAAGCACTGGGATTACAGGCACGAGCTACTACACCCGTCCTTCTTGGGATGTTCTTGATAGTCAGTGGAACACTAAAATCTTTCCAATGGGCAGAGCTATGAGCAGCACACTTGGCCATCCACTGTATAGAAGGAAAAGTGACCTGAGGTGAGAATATATAGACTTATGGTCATTAAACAATGACCTTGTTCTCTGGCCTGGAAAAAGACCAGAAGGTCAGAAACAAAGAATTTGGGGGTAAAAGCATACGAATGGATATAAGGGAGTTGGCACAGAGAGTAAAGATTTTTTTTAATCCCACATTAATGTGCATCAGAAAGTATACATAGACCATGGAAGAAGCACTGAACTACTGAAAAGACAAAATGATTCAGCCAATGGACATTAGACAGCCTTCATCATTAGTCACCCTAGAAATGGCATGAAGACATATGAAAGGAGTTGATATGCTGGTCAAGAGGGAAGTTATGCATATACCCAGCAGTCTGGAATCCCACATACCAAGGTTAATATAGTTACTATTGCCTATGAGTTTACAACTTTCCTGCAACTGAGACCTATGCTAAGCCACCAATATATCACAAATTCCAATAGGCCGCTTGGTGGCCAATTGATTATACTGAGCCCCTTCCATACTAAAAGAGCTAGGAGTTTGCCCACAAAGGAATAGATACGTATTTTCAGAAAAAGTTTGCCTTTCCTCCCTTCATAGGCTCAGCACTATCTTGAATCTTATAGAATGCATGATCCACAGGCATGGAAGTGGGAGTGCTCCTGAAACCATAGGATCAACTGATCATATCACCTATGACACTGCAGAAATAAGCTGTAATCATAGCATGTTCTAATGGTCTTCTAAAGACATAGCTAAAGTGTGATCTCTGAAGAAATACACTGCAAGGATGGGGTGGCATCCTTTGGACCTAGCAGATGCATTAAATCAGAGAACTCTATATAGTGCTATCTCACAAATAAGAATAATACATAGGTAAAAGAACCAAAAGGTAGATGCAGGGGTAGCCTTATTTATCAGCACTCCAAATGATACACTGGAGTAAACTTTATCTCCCATCCCAACAACTCAGATAGAGTTAGATGTTCTTTTTCTCAAGGGGGTGCAGTTTTGCCAGGGGACACAGCAAGTATCCCTTTGAACTGTAAACTACAATTATCACCTGGGCTCTTAGGACTTCTTTTCTCCCTGGATCAGCAGGTGAGAAGGGTCAATTACTAGCGGGGTAATTGACCTTAATCAGCAGGAAGAAGTTAGGTTGCCTTTATACAATTGGTACAAAAAGGAAAATGTGTAGAACTCAGGTAATTCACTCAGGCACCTTGTGGTACACCCTTGCTCAATTTTAACTGCATATTTGCAGCCACTCTGGGCTGAGAATAGGGTTGTCAAGAACTCAGACCCTTAGAGAATGAAGATCTGGGGCTCATCACTAGGTAAACCACCAAGACTTGCAAGGTAAGTGTACTGGTCAGGGTTCCCCAGAGAAACAGAACCAATAGGAGACAGACTGGATAGATTGATGGATGGATGAATGATAGATAGATAGGGATTTATTAGGGAAATTGGGTCATGCGATTATGGAAGTTAAGTCTCACGATCTTCCATCTGTTACCTGGGAGAACCAGGAAAGCCGATGGCATGGCTCAGTCCAAGCATGAAGGCCTAAAAACCCGGGGAGCCAGTGGTGTGACTCTTAGTCCCAGGTCAAAGGCCTAAGAAGCTGAGGGGCTACTGGTGCAAGTCCTAGAGTTCAAAGGTCAGAGAACCTAGAGTTCTAATACCCAAGGGCAGAAGATGGCATCTCAGCTTCAGTAGAGAGAGCAAATTCCTGAAACTATAGGATCCGGAAACTATCACCTATGACACTGTATTTTCTCTGCCTTTATTTATTATTATTATTTTTTTTTTTTTGAGATGGAGTCTCAGTGTCACCCAAGCTGGAGTGCATTTGTGCAATCTCCACTCTCTGCAACCTCCACTCCCCAGGTTCAAGCGATTCTCCTGACTCAGCTTCCGAGTAGCTGGGATTACAGACGCCTGCCACAGTGCCGAGCTCATTTTTGTGTGTGCTTTTTAGTAGAGACGGGGTTTCACTATCTTGGCCAGGCGGGTCTTGAACTCCTGATCTTGTGATCCACCTGCCTTGACCTCCCAAAGTGCCAGAATTATAGGCATGAGCCACCGCACCTGGCCTCCTCTGCCTTTATGTTCTATCCGGCCCTCAGCAGATCAGTTGGTACCTGCCCATATTGGGTGAAGGTGGATCTTCCTTACTCAGTGCACTGATTCAAATGCCAGTCTCTTCCAAAACACGGTCACAGACACATCCAGAAATGACACTTTACCAGCTACTTGGTATCTCTTAGCCCAGTCAGGTTGATATCTAAAATTAATCATCACGGTGATATCTGAAAATGATGGAATTTTAGAATGGATACTAGAGGAAGAAAAGAATGAGTGGCAATTTGGCCTGGAGACCAATTACAGTGGCGGAGGCTGTGGTTCATTACTCTCATCTATGTCTTCTAAGTTTCCTCTTAGGAAAAGAGGCCATAGAAACCATGAAGTAGATGTTCCCCTAACCTGCATGAAGATCTGTGCTGTACAGGAATAAAAAGGTAGCCAGGGAAGTGTGTCATTCAGATCTCTCTTCAACACAACTTTCTATGAGGATGATAGTGAGCGGTTACCTTTCAGCTGCTGCACTTTCAGACCCAATGCAGTGTTTACACTGAAGTCATGGTCTCCTCAGCTCCTGCCAGCCAATGACTGAGCAGAGCAGGAGTATACAAGCCAGGACAAGACATTCCTGTTTATCTGACACAGAACTTCAATAACAGATAGTCCACTCTGGATTCCCTATCAGCTGGAATGAGATTTTCTCAGACTAGAACTCCAGACTGAGGCTCTTCCTTCCTTCCTTCCCTTTTTCCTTTCATAGGTGTCAAACCTGTGTCATGGTCTGCCCCACCTTTCCCTTCTCCCCTTCTCCTTTATCCTCCACAGGTGTTTTCCCCAAGAAAGCCCTTGAATGTCTAATTCCTTCCTGACATCTGGTTGTCAGAGGATCTGAAATCATGAGAGACAAAAATTACAAATTGGACTTCATATAAATGAAAATCTGTTACTTTTCAAAAGATAACTTTCAAAAAATTGAAAAGCAAGGTACACAGAGAAAATATTTGACATACATGTATATGACAAAGGATTGGTAATCAGCCCACTATAACTTAGTAAAGAAAAGAAAAAAATGACACAATTTTAAAAAATGGATCACTTGAACAGCCTTCATAAAAGAAAATATACAAATGGGCAATAAGGACATGAAAAATATGCTTCATGTTACTATTCATCACAAAAAATAAAAATTTCCACCCCAGTTGAACATTAAAACACAAATTTGATCAAATCGATCCCCTTCAACATATTTCCACTGTTCCTCAGTGAGTACAGGAAAATTGATATATGCCTTAGCACAACATATGTGACCCTTTACGATGTAGCCTTCTATCTATGCCATCTCAACTCCTACCATGTCCTGTTCCTAACTTTTATATGATTAACCATACTTTCTTATTCTTCTATGCCTCAGATAGAGGTGGCATCTTAGAGTGGAGTCAAATCTCAACTCATTTGCCACTTCCTCTATTGAGATGGTACCTGCCAGATTTAAATGTTCGTTTTCCTATGTCCTCACTCTACCATATACAGGCCTCAAGCTATTGTCACCCTAAAAATGTAATAAAATTATTATTATAGTTAGAGTACATCCCATCTATTTAATGATCAGAAGTTTATATTCATTATCTCATTGAATGCCCATAAGGATCCCAATATACAGATGTTATTTGACCCACTTTACATATGAGAAAATAGTGGCGTAGGAAGGTTAAGGAATTTACATAATGTCATATACCCGGTGTAACCAAGCATGGTCTCAAGTCCTTCTTAATCAAATCCAAAGCTGAGACTCCACATACATGTTTTTCTGCTATAGCCAAATAGACAGTAAATTCCTTGAAGATTTGGACCACAATTCTGCAATGATGTAACAACAGTTCATAATACAGAACTGTAGGGGGAGATCCCATAAGTGCTGAGACAGGAGCCAAAAGCCTCAGCCTATTTCCGTATAAATGATGAAAAAGAAAGTAACTAGAAACATAACCGTAGGAATTAGTAGTTATTCATAGGTGATCTTAATTCTTTTACTAACGCCTCTCAGGTTGGAAGTATGAACCTGTGGTGACATTGTGAAAAATGAATGACTCTAAGGCAAGATGCTTTAAGCCCTCTGTCACACCAGCATAAGGGCTGCTGGAGGGCACCTTGGCTGAGCAGAAATGCCACCGCTGGGGAAGCACCCACTGTTTAGCCAGCTGGGGAAGGAGATGTCCAAAATAGCTGAGACATCTCCTTCCTTGGAGGAGTTAGGAGAAAACTCCGCTTCTCCAAGCTCTTGTGGTAAGGCCTGACGCTGTCAGGTAGGCCCACAGACATCCAGGGGCTTAACTGTCTCTATGTGATGCTGTGCTTCAGTGGTCACATTCCATGTCAACCTCATGATCCACTTCTGCACCTGGTTCCTTTTTTCTTGTAAGAATTAATCAGTAAAAGTAAGGTAAATCTTAATGCCTTTGTGACACGTATGGAAAAAGTGTTGATGCATTATGCCCCTTACCTCATCTCGGCTACAGAAAATTCCTGAGCCCCTATCTGTTTGACACGTTATGTACTTGACCCTGATCACTGCCATGCCCCCATCTACCCTGCCCACAGTCTCCAACCACCAAGGCCACACCCTACCTTCCCTGCCCCGAGATTTGTAACTCAATAAAAGTGAGAGCGTCCAGGCACTGGGGCCACTGCCAGACTCCACCCTTTGGTTGGTAGTGGATGCACGGGCCCAAGCCTTCTTTTCTCCATCTCTGTGTCTTGTGTCTTTATTTCTACAGTTTCTCGTCTCCACACGAGCAGAGAGGGGCTCACAGAACCCTGTAGGGCTGGACCCTACAAGTACCTGGAACACAGAAAGTACTTAATAAATGATAACTGATGATAAATAATTGAACCAGTCAATCCATCAAGGTTTGCAGAGAAGATTAAAGGAAATGGCATATGAATTGTGAAAGAAAATACTAAACTAGGCACTATAATTATATCATGTTAACCAACTAAGACATAGAACCTGATAGAGAGCTGAACGCACCAATGTAATTCACCACCAATATAATAATTTCTCAAATTTTAATGTTGTTATGAAAACATTTGTGTTGCTAGCACCCTCTTGTGTCTCTATGTCATCATTTCATATAAAGATTTTGGAATATATAAGAAATTATCAGGACAATTTATAACTCTAAAATGTTATCCAGTTCCCAAGACAAATACATAGATCTACTTATTGGGAGACACTTCTGATGAAAAGGAGATTGCAGAGGGAGTATGCTGACTTGTCATTTCTGAAAAGCTGAGCAGGACAGACCAGAAAAAAAGTTGTATATGTGCTAATGGGGCCAGTACAAGGGTTACTGTGCTGAACTGCACTGACATTAACTTTTTCTCTTCCTTTCCCTCCCTCCATCTCTCTCCTCTCACAGACCTGCTGCACTAAAAGCAGCCAAGGGCTTCTTCCTTCGTAAAGGGAGTTGAATTCCCTCACATCTTCCACCCATTTCAGAGTGAAATGACATATAGGGTCTAGAATAAAGGAGGTCATATGGACAGTCCAGGCCAGAGTATTCTTCCTCTTGAACACACTGATACAAACAGGGGACGTGTTATGGGTTGAACTGTGCAACCCCCGAAAGGATATGGTAGAGTCCTAAACCCCAGTACCTCTGAAAATGACTTTACTTGGAGATACAGTTTTTACAGAGGTAATCAGGTTAAAATATAGTTAATAGGATAGGCCCTGAACCAATAGGACAAGTATCCTTATAAAAAGGGAAATTTTGACAGATCCAGACATTAATAGAGGGAAGATGATGTGAAGACAAAGACTCCGAGAAAGAGCTGGAACAGATCCTTCCCTCGCAGACCTCAGAAAGAACCAATGCTGCTGACACCTTGATTTTGGTCTTCTCACCTCCAGAACTGTGAGACAATCAATTTCTGTTGTTTAAGCCACCTAGTGTGTAATACATTGTATGGCAGCCCAGGAAAACCGACAGAAGACCATACACTGAGTCTTGCTTTGTGGAAGAAGGAAACCTCTCAGGATTTTAAATCTACCCAAAGCCTGAATAAAATTCCTCCATAAATTAGTCAAACTTCTATCAGTAGGTTTCCATGTTGTAAGGTGTACTCTTTCAGATTACAACATTATTATACTATCCAACAATGTAATCCTTCCCTCACTCCAGGTATCTCCTCCAAGCACAGGAACCATTTGAGTCTACTGATATCTTCTGCTTCCCAGGTATGGCTTCCTGGCTAAGATTGAGTAGAAAATGAGGAAGAGAAACCAAAATGACAACCGCAAGGGGTGAGACTCCAAACTAAAGTAAAACACCGCCTTTCACCCCTTACAAATATGATTTCTTCTATCCCTTTACATAATCTTGTAAAGATGTTCGGATTGATTTCTGTGAACTATTATCCACCCCAAGATATTTGTACCATGGAAGAGGACTTGGAATGATAGAACTAGTGTAGACCAAGGAATGATTCCCCGACAGAGCCATTCTGCCAGAAGGTAGAAAACCGCTGGGGCACTGTTGAGGGAGGTAGGGGGTTACTGATACTGTTTAAAAGTTACCCAGAAGGTCCCCGCCCATTCTCCCTACCTCCAGAGCCAGTGGACACAGATCACAGGGAAGGCTGGCCTACTCCATCATGTGAACTGCCTTCACACACTTCCAGCTGCTTTAGCAGAATCTATGTTTAAAACCAAACAATGAATATGCTCAACACACTGTCCTTTTTACCCATCCAGGAAAGAAGACTATAAGCACCTTTAATTGACACCGCATAATTAATCTAGTTTCAGTTGTTTTAAGAGCCCTGTAAATCATAAAAACTTCATTTTATTAAGCAATTCAAATTTTTCCTCCGACTTCAAGACTTTGACCTATTACAAGCCAAACTCCAATCTAATCATTTTTTTTTTTAAATTTGGGCAAACAAGAGCATAATCAGATACATACTATAGATAATGTACCTTACGTTCCACATACAGCCCTGCAAACTATGGCACATAAATGACAAAAACTGTTCATATGAAGCGAGAGAGAGGAAAAATAGTGAAAAAACACTGGTGTGATTCATTCCTCTATCCCAGGTTCTAGAAAAATCACAAAAACTTAGAAATGAGGCAAAAAGTTGCTTGCACAACTGCGATGATTAATTTTACACATTAACCGTGATGGGGCCATAGGGTGCACAGATATTTGGTCAAACATTATTCTAGGTGTGTTTGTGAGGGTGTTTGGGGCTAAGATTAACATTTGAATTAATAGACTGAATAAAGCAGATTGCCCTCCTCTCATCCAATCAGTTGATGGCCTGAAGAGAACAAAAAGGATGATTCTCCCACTAGTAAGAGAGAATTCCTACTGCTTGACGGCTCTGAGCTGAAAGATCTGTTCTCTTTGTCTTGAGCTGAAACATCAGCTCTTGCTGGGTCTTGAGCCTGCCAACTTTCAGACTGGAACATATACCATTGGCTCACCTGATTCTCAGGCTTTTGGACTCAGACTGAACATCAGCTCTTCTGGGGCTCCAGCTTCCTGGCTGCAGATCTTGAGAGCTCTCAGCATCCATAATCATGAGAGTAAATTCCATATAATATATATACAACAGAAGTTGTACATACATATATCTATCTATATATATATATCCTATTGGTTGTTTCTCTGCAGAACCCAAATACAACCTTTTAACATCACACCAGAGCATTATCTTATAAGCCCAACTGTAGATCATCTGATTCTATCAGGATATTTAACTTTGAACAAGAATTGATGAGGGAGAAAGACTTTTTACAGCAAAATACATTTAGAAGTTAACCCAGGCCAGGTGTGGTGGCTCATACCTGTAATCCCAGCACTTTGGGAAGCCAAGGCAGCTGGATTACTTGAGGTCAGGAGTTCGAGACCAGCCTGGCCAACATGGTAAAACCCCGTCTCTACTAAAAATACAAAAATTAGCCAAATGTGGTGGCACATGCCTATAATCCCAGCTACTCGGGAGGCTGAGGCAGGAGAATCACTTGAACCTGGAAGGTTCATGTGATAGCACCACTGAACTCCAGCCTGGGCAACAGAGCTAGACTCCATCTCAAAAATAAAATAAAATAAAATAATTTAACCCAAATAATCATAAGGAATGATTTATTTTCTATCAATTAAAGGTTATAATTTTACTTACCTGCAGATTACCAACCAGGCTTCTACCTAAATTAGTCATAGTTTTGTATACCTTATTCTACTAACTCCACAAACTGAAGCAATATAAATGTAAATTTTTTCTGAAGTACCTAAGCCATTCTGCTGGTTCCCTGAATAATGGGGTAAATAACACTTTGATAGCTACTCACCAAAGAGGTGTAGGCTTATGTGCTGTAACAATCTGGGATTTGTGCTTCCTAGCCATTTTTTGAAAATAAGGAAACCTTTTACAAAAAAATTTTTCCACATTGTCTTGGCCAAAATCAGATCAAGGTCTACTTCAAAAGGGGCATGAAACTGCCTGGTTTAGAAGGGTCACCATTTGGCATTAGATGGCTGCCAGTAAGATCTCCATCCCTACAAGACACCACAGGACTCAATCTTTTGTTTTTATAATGCAAGAGTCAACCTCAGCCATAGCATGACAGGGCACATAGCATTGGAACAAGATATGGACCCCATTTACAGAACTAGGGAGGAAAAGGTGCCATATTCATTGAGACTCCATCTCTTTTTTAATAATGTCTGACATTTATTAAAAATAAGGAAAAGACCCTTGTACAGGTAGTGTATTAGAGCAGGGCAGGGAGCAGGGGTTACTGTGTTGAAAAAAAGGCACCCATCAGAGAGACAGCTGCAAACTCAGAAGGAAACTGGATTCTAGGTGAACTAACTGGTCCACAGGAGAAAATGAGAGATTTGATTTGGTTGCCAGGCACACCTGAGCCCTGGCAGCCATGTGGCAGGAACACAAGACGTCTCTGGGGATGGGGAGGAAATGGGTCTCACTGAAGGTGACAGGCCCCTTGCGGGTCAGCCGGCTGTCTGGATCATTGTCCAGGGGCTGTGGCCAGTTCAGATACCTCTGAGGTGAGTCCAGGTCACTAGGAACAACAGTCCGTCGGTGGGATGTGGTGGACGGCGATGGTCTGTGGGCAGAATGCTGCAGTCGTCTGGCAGTCTGGAGGAGTGGAGTGGGGTTGGCAGCGGCGGCTGTGGGTGGTCTGTCCAGTGTGTAACAGGAGCCCAGCTTTGTGCAACTGGAGCGCAGGACAGCGTCCAAATATGCATGGGAGGGGCTGGGCTGGCAAGAGAGGGCGGCGGCGGCTCGCTCCAGAGTGAGACCCAGGGGCAGAAGCGGCAGCCTGGAGCACTATTCCTGGAACAGAGGCAAGCACTACACAGGACGGAACTGGAGCGCAGGGGACAAAACGGCGGCGAGAAGGAGAGGGAGGCGAGGAGGGAGGGTGCGTTTGGTGACCCTGGCGGCGGCCATTGGCACAGCGGACCCTCCCCAGAGCTCCCGGCCCCAGGCCCGAGGGGCTCCAGGCCTAGAAGTCCTCGTCCTCCTCCCATCCAAAGACCCGCTTCATCTCGGCCAGAAAGCCCCGGTAATCATTGAGGAGGGGGCTCTGCTTCTTGATGTAGGGGATCACCCACTGCAGGGCGGGCCCCGTGAGGCGGGTGATGAGGAACGTCACCTTCAGGGCGTCGTTGGAGAACGTGTTCTCGTCCACGAACATGTAGGAGCCCGTCTGCACGATGAACTCCGGGAGCCGGTCGGTATCGCCGTCAAACGTCTCGGGAAAGGGAATCGGGTTCCTCCAGCGACGCGCCGCGGGCAGGAGGGGCCAGGCCAGGAGGGCCTTCATCAGCTGCACCCGACCGTCCATGGCGCCGCACTCGCTGCGTGGGGCTCAGCGCAGAGTCTTCGCCGGAAGTGCATGTTCGGAGAGGCGGGCCCGGGCGGGGGTTTGCTGCGGGCTGAGCCATGGGGGAGGGCCCAAGCGCCAGCGCGAGCTCCGCCCGCAAAGCCTAGTTGTCGCCCGTGCTCAGGAGAGTCACCAGGCACACGGGAGCAAAGGGACCACGCGAGGTGGGGCAATGGCAGTTGAGGAGGCGGGGTCGGATCAAATAGTCGGGGCCGATATTTCCCACGCTGTGCAGGGAAGAGAGGCGGGGAGCAGGGGAGGGGCCCAGGGCTGCTGGTACGCTTGCGGGGGCGGAGCCCGCTGCCAATGGGGATCAGAGAGTTCACGTTCTTGGATGTGGATGAGGCACCCCACCTTGCTCCTCACTCAGTAGCTGTAGCGTATTCCTTCACAGACCCTGGGCTCGGGATGCCGCTTGGGTGAGGTTCTTTTAAAAACTATTTTAATGTGGCTGGGCGCGGTGGCTCACGCCTGTAATCTCAGCACTTTGGGAGGTCTTAGGTGGGCGGATCACGAGGTCAGGAGTTCGAGACCAGCCTGACCAACATGGTGAAACCACGTCTCTACTAAAAATACAAAAAATTAGCCAGGCGTCGTGGCCCGTGTTTGTAATCCCAGCTACTCAGGAGGCTGAGGCAGGAGAATCGCTTGTACCCTGGAGGTGGAGGTTGCAGAGAGTCGAGATCCTGCCACTGCACTCCAGCCTGGGTGACAGAGTGAGACTCCATCCCCCTAAAAAATATTTTCATGTTTAGTTTTTGTGGGTACATGGTAGGTGTATATATTGATGGGGTATATGAGATATTTTGCAATGAGTGAGGAGGCTCTGTGCATGAACGTTTTCCTGCTTCTTCATGCATCTCTCAGTAGAGAAGTATTGCATGTGGGTTACAGATGTGGTTTCCTTGCAACATTAATGGGAAATTCCCAAACATTAGAAAATATAATCCAAAGCAGCATATTCAATTAATTTAAGGAAGGTTAAACGTTAGGAAACATCCTAATTTACTGTATGTATTGTTTTTGTTTGTGATTCACATAGTTGTTTGATTCATTTGCTTACAGGGCTTATGCAGGCAAACCTCAAATCCGGGGCCCATCCATGGAGGGTTCTTGGCTTCGCTCAAGACAGAATTCAAGAGTGAGCAGACAGTGAGAAAAATAAAAGTTTATTAGAGCCACTGTGTGCAGCAGAATGGCTGCTCCATAGGCAGAGAGGAGCTATTCCATAGGCAGACTGGCCCAGAGTAGCACTTGTGGAATGCTGACTAGCTTTATTTGTGCCCACTCTTAATTGTATGCTAAATAAGGGGTGGATTATTCATGAACTTTTTGAAAAGATGCAGAGAATTCCCAGAACCATATAAGGTAACTTCTGAGTCATTGCCATGGCGTCATTTACAAACTGTCATGGCACTGCTGGGAGTGTCTTATGCAAATACACTATAATTCCTAGTCATATCTAGTTTTGGCCCATTTCTTTGCTGTATCCAGTTTTGATCAGCAGGGTCCTGAAAACAAGCCCTGCTCATCTCATACCTCAGAACAGTTCTGCCACAAAAGATTAAAGCACAAGATATCTATTATTCCTTCAACATCTACATTTTTCCAAGTTTTATACTGTACTACATCCTCAGTATGTCAACAGTTCTCACATATTTTGTCAAATGGGTAAAACTCTTCTAAACACGCAGATGTCTATACAGTAGTACTAGATGGGAAGGAGACATTGAGGGAAGAGGAAAAAGACAAACAAGTTCATATACTAGAAACATAGTTTAAGTCTGGACTGTAAAACAATTTCCCTGAAAAAGCTGGTTATAATGGAATTTCCAGAAATCTTCCTTTGCC
Source organism: Callithrix jacchus (assembly GCF_049354715.1). Taxonomy (NCBI): domain Eukaryota; kingdom Metazoa; phylum Chordata; class Mammalia; order Primates; family Cebidae; genus Callithrix; species Callithrix jacchus. The sequence goes on along the minus strand of NC_133524.1, from coordinate 130,574,786 downwards.
CACCCAAAAGGACCTGAAAACCCCCAATCTAAACTTTTCAAAACTACACTTATGAAATTCTATAAATGATCATCGAAACAGCAGGAAGGAGGAGGATGAATGTATCTTTCATTTAGGTATACTTTCTGACATAACATAGCCTCTTTGGCTGTTTTTTTGGGGGGGGGTGTGTCTGTGTGTGTGTGTGTGTGTGTGTGTGTGTGTGTGTGTTGGGTTTGGGTTTTGGTTTTTTGAAACGGAGTTTCATTCTTGTTGCCCAGGCTGGAGTTCAATAGCGTAATCTCGGCTCACTGCAACTTCCACCTTCCGGGTTTGAGCTATTCTCCTGCCTCAGCCTCCTGAGTAGCTGGGATTATAGGCATGTGCCACCGAGCCCGGCTAATTTATATTTTTAGTACAGATGGGGTTTCTTCATGTTGGTCATGCTGGTCTCAAACTACCAACCTCAGGTGATCCACCTGCCTTGACCTCCCAAAGTTCTGGGATTACAGGCGTGAGCCACCGTGCCAACATAAAGTTTTTACTGATCCAGCCACAGCTAAAGAGGTTGGCCTGGTTCTGTGGCTCATGCCTGTAATCCCAGCCCTTTGGGAGGCCCAGGGAGGCAGATCACGAGATCAAGAGATTGAGACGATCTTGGCCAACATGGTGAAACCCCGTGTCTACTAAAAATATAAATTAGCTGGGCTTGGTGGCACATGCCTGTAATCCCAGCTACTCAGGAGGCTGAGGCAGGAGAATCGCTTGAACCCTGAAGGTGGAGGTTGCAGTGAGCCGAGATCGCGCCATTGGACTCCAGGCTGGTGACAGAGAGACTCCATCTGAAAACAACAACAACAAAAAATTCAAGCCCCTGAAGTGATTTGAAAGTTTGAGGTAGAAAAGTACTGAACATAGTACCTGTCTATATCAGTAATGGCGTAATGGCTAGAAAAATTTCCTAAGCAGCAAAACGACTCCAGGATAGATCTTGCTCTCCAACGCTAAATGTAGCAGAATTTTAAAAAATATATTTACAAGTAGATATAGGGAGAACAGAAAACTACAAGGTAGAAAACAAAAGAATCAAGATGATGGTGTATTCTATGAGACTAGAAAACCCGGTAAGTATGAAAGCCCCAGAAAAATAGCATTGTTTATAAATCACTTATTTATTATTATATCCATATGTTGAGTTCTTTTCTTTCCACCTACTAAAGAATCCTACATTCAGCCTTTAAGCATTCTGCCTTTCTTTGACAATCTTGAAGCTAAGTACCTGCTATGGTCCATTTTGGTGCAGGTAACTGAAAGCTGCCAGCAAAGGCCTTGAATGTGGTGTCTGACATTGACAGTTTTCTACTAATTGCTGTCTGATACTTTTTTCTGCATACCTCGTAGTTTTGAAAAACTCATTGGCAGTTTGGAATTCATTTGAAACAGTTAATTAAGCATGTTCATTTTTAGGATTAACCAAGAGAATATCGCCATCTTCATAATAGGGAACCTGAATCTTCAGCAAGCCAAACACGTGGGATGTAGGTAGTGTGATGGTGAACTTCCACTCTGATTTCCAGTGACTATGCAAGAAGTTTTTAGGCTGAAACTGCTGGCTTTCAATAAATGCCACAATTGCCTGTTGTCCATGTATAGTTTTAGCATACAAAATATAGAAGACTTTGAATAATAATATTTCACTGAAGCCTTAGAAGCACTGTAACAGGATTCTGTCTAAGACTTCAGATCCTGTAGGGTCCTGTCCTACAGGGTTCTGTGAGCCCCGCCCTGCTGGTGTGGAGACGAGAAATTGTATAAATAAAAGACACAAGACACAAAGATAGAGAAAAGAGAGTTTGGGCCCGGGGGTCCACTGCCAACCAAATCGCAGAGTCCTGCAGTGGCCCCGAATGCCTGGACGCTCTCACTTTTATTGTGTTGAAAATCTGGGGGCAGGGAAGGTAGGGCATGGCCTTGGTGGTCGGTGATTGGGGGCAGGGTAAAATAGGGTGTGGCAGATAGGGTCATACAGGTAGGGGCTCAGGAATTAGTTGGCCAAGATGAGGTAAGGAGCATAATGTGTCAGCAGTTTTCCATACTTGTTAAGAAAGAACAAAGACACTGAGATTTATATTACTTTTACTGATTGTCTCTTTCTAGTAAAAAGGAACAAGGTGCAGAAGGGGATCATGAGATTGACATGGAACGTGACCACTGAAGCACAGCATCACATAGAGACAGTTAAGCCCCCAGATGTCATGCCTTCACATTTATGTCATTAGGACGTTTTTACCATTCAGTCTTCTTCTTCTAAAACAAGAGGCTATATGTCCTGAGATCCAGACTGGATACTGTCTGGTGATGGATCCCTCAAATGACAAATGGGCAAAGAACCTTACCAGGCAATCCAAAGAAAAGTTACAGATTATAAGTAAGCATTCAATGAAACCTTCATACAAATTTTACTCAAAGTCACGTGGATAAAATAAATTAAAATGGCATTTTTCCTGATAGTGACAGTGGAAAATTTAATAATCAGGGTGCAAGAAATCAGGAACTCTCATTCCATTCACAAAGAGATTAGGAATAGAAAAAAAAAAACCCTTTTCAGGAAGATTTGCAAATATGAAGGAAGAATGTGAATGACCTTTGGTCAAATAATCATATTTATAACATTAAGCTAAAGTTTTAGGACCAAAATAAATGCCACTTCTCTCCTTTCAAAGAAATCTAAACTGCAACACATGTATTAGTCAAGGATCTCTAGAAAAACATAATTGTATGTACCTATGCAACAATCTTGCATATTCTTCACATGTACCCCAAAACCTAAAACATAATAAAATATATTTTTTTACAAAAAGAAAAACATAATTGTGTGTGTGTGTGACTATGTGTGTGTATATGTATTTATTGTAAGGAATTGGCTCACACGATTATGAAAGCCAACAAGTCCCATGAGCTGCAGCAAACTGAAGACCCATGTAAATCTATGGTATACTTCTAGTCTAAACCCAGTGTCCTGAGAACCAGCAGAGCAGATGGTGTGGTTCTAGTCTGAAGGCCTGCAGGCACATCCCCAGAAAGAGCCAATGTTTCTATTTGAGTCCAAAGGCAGGAAAAAATCTGATGTCCCAACTCAAGAAAGTCAGGAAGGAGGAAATTTCCACTTACTCTCCTGAGGGTCAGCCTTTTTTTTTTTTCTGCTTAGGCCTCTAATGGATTGGACGGAGCCTGCCTACATTAGGGATTGCGATCTACCTTACTCAGTTTACTAATTCAAATGCTAATTTCATTAAAAAAAAAACACCCTCACAGAAAATCCCAGAATAATATTTACCAAATATCTGGACACTCCATGGCCAAATCAAGTTAACAATAAATTAACCGTCATGACATTCATGATATACTACTGATTCTTTGATGGATTTTTAAAATTTATTTATTTATTTATTTTGATGGAGTCTTGCTCTGTTGCCCAGGCTGGAGTGCAGTGGCACAATTGCTCACTGCAACCTGCACCTCCTGGGTTCAAACAATTCTCCTGCCTCAGCCTCCAGAGTAGCTGGGATTGCAGGCTTGTACCAGCACGCCCGGCTGATTTTTTGTATTTTCACTAGAGACAGGGTTTCACCATGTTGGCTAGGATAGTGTTGAACGCTTAACCTTAAAAGATCCACCCGCGTTGGCCTCCCAAAGTGCTGGGATTACAGGTGTGAGCCACCATACCTGGCCAGATTTTAAAACTTAAAGAAAGTTCTTAAGACCCTGTTTTGACAATTCACCAGGAAATGGGCATTGTCTCAGATTTTTAAGGGTATTTATTAATCAAATAATCTGAGGTTTCTGGAGCACAATTTGACTATGAATGTCAAAACCTTATAAATGGCTAATACATTCTGTTGCAGAGGATCCCCTTCCAGAAGATTGTACTCTACATGAAGACATAATGGCCCCATGTGGTGAGCATCCCCAAGCACTCATTTCATGGGGAAAGAAGTGCAGGAATGAGTCAATGTCCCGTCTGTCTTACTTTGGATCCTATCAATCAAAGCAGTTGGCATGACAGACTAGAGCACAACCAGAGGAGAGAAAGCAAAGGTGGGTTCTGCTTCTGACTCTGGGAGGCAAGGAAGCAGAAAGCTCTAAGGAAATTTGAGATATATGGATGAGGGAAAGGAAGCCACACGTATCGGAGCGAAGGCTCTGATTGAGGTAAGGGAATCAGAGGTCAGTTACTGGGGACCAATCCTAAGGCACTTGATTAAATTGTCTAGTCAGCTCTTTTGACTGTTCAAAAGTTGACATTCAAGACTTTTCATTTTCTGACCAATATGGTAGGATGTACATCTCTCAGGTGACCGATAAATAAGGCAAAGAGATGCCTTTCGGTTTAAGAGGGACAAGTCTGAGAGCCAGAGAGATTATAGCACTAGCACCAGGATGTCATAATAATCCTGGCATTGCATACACACACGCAACACACACACACACACACACACACACACACACACACACACACACACAGCCATGTCCTGCTGGATCTTAGCTTTTGTAACCCTGACTTTTTCCTTATGGCTCCCTCCTTGCTGTCAACTGATGAGCACACCCATAAAATATAAGCTTCCCATGGAGTTCTGGCTGGCTGTCTTCTCAGTACATTCTATACCTTCATGAACTCTCATCCACTGCAGTGACTCTGACACTGAAATTTGTGCAAGGACTTGCAGATCTTTAGCTCTAGGTCTTTCTTCTACCCTCAACTCCAGATTGTATTTCCACTCATCTACTCTTCATCTTCTTTTCAGAATCTCATAAACATCTCTGAGTGGTTGCAACATGACTACTTTTCCATCTCTTTTCCCCTAAACTGTTCTGTCCTTTAGTCTCTTTTGTGAGTTCATGGGACTGCCATCCATCCAGGTGGCAGCACCAGTAAACTCACAGTAGCTCCTGACTCTTTATCCTTCCTCACTTCCCGTAGGAGATGCTGAGCATTCACACCATGCCATGCCACACCATGGACTGAAGTGTCTGCCTATGTTCTTCATTCCCTAAACCTTTAATAGCTCAGGTATTCACTACCACCCACCTGGACTCTAACAACCTGCTTGTAACTAAGTGACCTCTTTTCTTCAGTGACTCTCTATTTCTACTTGTTGTGCACTGACACCCAAATGACAGATCTGAAATGCACAATAGGTCTTGTTGTTCAAGGCTTTAAACTGTCAAAGTTTCTTCCAGTCTATAGCATCCAACTCAAGCTTCTCTTCTCTGGGCTGCTTCTGCCACTTGTCTTTTGCCATTAAATAATTCAGTCTTCTCAAATCAGGCCATGCCATGCCTGATTGGAGTTACTCCGTGAGAAGCTATATTTTCTCACACTCTTGCTCCTGCGAAAGCTCGACATCCCTCCCTTGCCTCCCTCCTGCTGTGAATTCACCATCTGCACCTCAGGTTCGGGCCTGAGGACCCAGGTTGTTTCCTCTGAGGCTCTCCTGGGGCCTGGATGTGCTGACTCACTGTTGTTACGAACTTTAGGTATAAAAGGAATTAGAGAAAGTAGATCAATGTGGACTAGAACGGCACAGGAAGGTTTCAGGAAGGAGGTGAGATTTAACCAAAGCATGCAGAAAGTTATTAAAATGTGTGTGTATATGTCCCGTCTGTCTTACTTTGCTAACTTCATGTGAAAACTTTGTATGTCCCAGGAACTATTCTAAGTCCTTTCCATTAACTCACCTAATGTCATGGTGACCCAATAGCATGGTTCTTATTGGTATCTGCTCTGATCCTAATGTTGGTGTCCCCTCAACATTTTTATGTTGGAACTTAATACCCAATGTGCTAGTTTTAAGAGGTGGGGCCTTTGGGAGGTGACTAGGTCATCAGGGCTCTGCCCTCCTGGATGGGATTAGTGCCATTATAAGGGAGGCTTGAGGGAACTCTTTACCCATTCTACAATGTGAGGACACTACCAGCAGACCCTCACTAGACACCAAATCTACTGGCACCTTCATTTTGGACTTCCCAGGCTCAAAAAGTGTGAGCAATAAATGTCTGTTATAAATTACCCTGTTTAGGGTGTTTTGTTATCGCAGTCTGAACAGACTAAGACAGACTGTATTATGAAGTTGGGTGTCGCTATAACAAATACCTAAAAATGCATAAGTGGCTTTGGAACTGGGTAGTGGATAGAGGTTGAAAGAGTTTTGAAGTCCATTGCTGTGAGTGAACTAGAAAAAGTGATTCAGGAAAGGGACCAGAAAAAAGATGAGAACTGTGGAGAGATCTACAATCTTCTCAGAGATTATTTAAGTGGTTATGATCAGAATGTTGGTAGAAAGAGAGACAGCAAACGCCATTCTAATGAGGTCTCAGATGGAAATGAGGAACATGCTATTGGAAACTGAAGGAAAGGAGATACTTGTTATAAAGTGGCAAGAAACTTGGCTGGACTGTGTTTGTGTCCTGGTCGCTTTGTGAAAGGTAGAGCTTCTAGGCTATGAAATAAGATATTTGGCAATAGGAATTTCTAAGCAAAGTGTTGAGGATGTGGCATGGCTTCTTTGGACTACTTATGATAAAATGCAAGGGAGAAATGAGCAAAAGACAGAATTTATAATCAAAAGGGAAGCAGATCTTTTTTTTTTATTTTTATTTTTATTTTATTTTATTTTTTTTTAATTTTTTATTGGATTATAGGTTTTGGGGTACATGAGCAGAGCATGCAAGACAGTTGCGTAGGTACACACATGGCAGTGTGCTTTGCTTTTCTTCTCCCCTTCACCCACATTTGGCATTTCTCCCCAGGCTATCCCTCCCCACCTCCCCCTCCCACTGGCCCTCCCCTTTTCCCCCCAATAGACCCCAGTGTTTAGTACTCCCCTTTCTGTGTCCATGTGTTCTCATTTTTCATTACCCACCTATGAGTGAGAATATGCGGTGTTTCATTTTCTGTTCTTGTGTCAGTTTGCTGAGGATGATGTTTTCCAGATTCATCCATGTCCCTACAAACGACACGAACTCATCATTTCTGATTGCTGCATAATATTCCATGGTGTATATGTGCCACATTTTTCCAATCCAGTCTATTATCAATGGGCATTTGGGTTGATTCCAGGTCTTTGCTATTGTAAACAGTGCTGCAATGAACATTCGTGTACATGCGTCCTTATAGTAGAACGATTTATAGTCTTTTGGATATATACCCAGTAATGGGATTGCTGGGTCAAATGGAATTTCTATTTCTAAGGCCTTGAGGAATCGCCACACTGTCTTCCACAATGGTTGAACTAATTTACACTCCCACCAACAGTGTAAAAGTGTTCCTTTTTCTCCACATCCTCTCCAGCATCTGTTGTCTCCAGATTTTTTAATGATCGCCATTCTAACTGGCGTGAGATGGTATCTCAATGTGGTTTTGATTTGCATCTCTCTGATGACCAGTGACGATGAGCATTTTTTCATATGATTGTTGGCCTCATATATGTCTTCTTTCGTAAAGTATCTGTTCATATCCTTTGCCCACTTTTGAATGGGCTTGTTTGTTTTTTTCCTGTAAATCTGCTTGAGTTGTTTGTAAATTCTGGATATCAGCCCTTTGTCAGATGGGTAGACTGCGAAAATTTTTTCCCATTCTGTTGGTTGCCGATCCACTCTAGTGACTGTTTCTTTTGCCGTGCAGAAGCTGTGGAGTTTGATTAGGTCCCATTTGTCTATTTTGGCTTTTGTTGCCAATGCTCTTGGTGTTTTGTTCATGAAGTCCTTGCCTACTCCTATGTCCTGGATAGTTTTGCCTAGATTTCCTTCTAGGGTTTTTATGGTGCCAGGTCTTATGTTTAAGTCTTTAATCCATCTGGAGTTAATTTTAGTGTAAGGTGTCAGGAAGGGGTCCAGTTTCTGCTTTCTGCACATGGCTAGCCAGTTTTCCCAACACCATTTGTTAAACAGGGAATCCTTGCCCCATTGCTTGTTTTTGTCAGGTTTATCAAAGATTGTATAGTTGTATGTATGTTGTGTTGCCTCCGGTGCCTCTGTTTTGTTCCATTGGTCTATATCTCTGTTTTGGTACCAGTACCATGCTGTTTTGATTACTGTAGCCTTGTAGTATAGTTTGAAATCCGGTAGTGTGATGCCCCCCGCTGTGTTCTTTTTGCTTAGAATTGACTTGGCTATGCGGGCTCTCTTTTGGTTCCATATGAAGTTCATGGTGGTTTTTTCCAGTTCTGTGAAGAAAGTCAATGGTAGCTTGATGGGGATAGCGTTGATTCTGTAAATTACTTTGGGCAGTATAGCCATTTTCACGATATTAATTCTTCCTAACCATGAACATGGAATGTTTCTCCATCTGTTTGTGTCCTCTCTGATTTCGTTGAGCAGTGGTTTGTAGTTCTCCTTGAAGAGGTCCCTTACGTTCCTTGTGAGTTGTATTCCAAGGTATTTTATTCTTTTTGTAGCAATTGCGAATGGCAGTTCGCTCTTGATTTGGGTTTCTTTAAGTCTGTTATTGGTGTAGACGAATGCTTGTGATTTTTGCACATTGATTTTATATCCTGAGACTTTGCTGAAGTTGTTTATCAGTTTCAGGAGTTTTTGGGCTGAGGCGATGGGGTCTTCTAGGTATACTATCATGTCGTCTGCAAATAGAGACAATTTGGCTTCCACCTTTCCTATTTGAATACCCTTTATTTCTTTTTCTTGCCTGATTGCTCTGGCTAGAACTTCCAGTACTATATTGAATAGGAGTGGTGAGAGAGGGCATCCTTGTCTAGTACCAGATTTCAAAGGGAATGGGGAAGCAGATCTTAAAGACTTGGAAAAGTCTCAGTCTGGTCACGTTGTAAAGAACGAAAAAAATATGATCAGGAAAGAACACCAAGGGCATAGGCAAGCGAATGTTTGACAAGGAGATGAGTATGAATAAAAAGAAGCCAGATGCTATTCATCAAGACAATGGAAGAATGATCCTGAAGGCATTATAGAGATCTTTGGGGCTGCCCTGCCCTTCACAGGCCCAGAATGCCTGCGCCTTGCAGGCAGAATGATTTGAAGGCTCTGTTCCCTGAATTCTGTTGCAGTGCTCCTCATTCACCCCAGCTGTGGCTCAAGCAGGCCTAGGTGCAGTTCAGGCTGCCTCTGTAGGAGGCACAAGTCATAAACCATGGTGTCATCCACATAGTGCCATCTCAACAGGTGCACAGAGTGCACAAACTATGGGGGGCTTGGCTGCTTCAGCTTAGATGCCAAATTATACACAGAGAGCCTCAGGGCCCAAGCAGAGAACTGTCACAGTGGTGGGGTTCCTGCAGAGAGTCCTCACTAGAGCATTGCCCAGTGGAGATATGGAAGTGGGGCTGCCCCTGAGACCCCAGAATGGTAAATCCGCCAGCATGCAACTCCATCCTAGAAGAGCCACAGACATAGGCTGTGGTGTGGACTGTGTTCAGAAAAACCATAGGGACAAGGCTGCCCAGACCCTTGAAATCTCAATCCCTAGCCCAGTATGTCAGAAGGTAGGACATTAGGTCATAGATCATTATTCTGGAACCTTAAGATTTAATGTTTGTCCTGTTGGGTTGTGGATTTCATCGGGACCTGTTATGCCTTTCTTTTTTCCCACTTCTCCTTTTTGGAATGGAAATACCTGTCCTGTGCCTGTCCCATAATTGTATACTGGAAACATACATCTGGTATGATAGTATTAAGAAGTGAGGCCCTTTGGGAGATCATTAGGGCCTTTCAGCTCTGCCCTCAGTAATGGGCTTAGTGCGTTTCTAAAAGAGTCTTCAGAGAGCCTGTTTGACCCTTCTGCCATGTGGGGGCACAGAGAAGGCACCATCTATTACCAGCAGGCCCTCACTAGACACCAGATCTACTGGCACCTTCATTTTGGACTTGCCAGCCTCAAGCACCGTGAGCAATAAGCTTCTGTTGTTTACAGATTACCTAGCCTGAGATATTTTGTTACAGCAGCCTGAACCCATTGAGACAGTATCACATTTTACTGGTAAAGAAACTGAGACACAAAAATTTCTAAAGGATAAACAGGTGGTAGGAAGAAGAGCTGTGACATTAACCCAAGCAGCATACCTTGAACCTGTATGCTTAATCGCTGTCCATAGTGCGTAGTAGATAAAAAGTAGTAGATTATTTTTTCAGACAGGCTACGATGGGAGACCAATTATGGATGAGACAAGAGTGGTCTGTGACCACAGATTGTGGATACATAGGTGAACTGAGAACTAGGACCCGTGTGGTGTACAGGCATTGAGAGGGTCCAGCCATGTGTCCATCTGCAGAGGCTAATCAGAGCGACACGCCTCATCAACAGGTATGGAATGAGTTGGGTGTTTCTGGAGAGAGAATTCACTTCAACAGCCATGGTCTTTGTTCTCTTCCCTCCCCATGATACTTACGTTCCCAGATTCATCACTTCAGCGATTGCTGGACAAAGCCTGCAACAACTCTCTTGTCCCCCAAACCCCAACTTTGGAAAAACTCATTTATGAACATTCCCTGAGCTTGTAAAGAAACAGCCAGACTCTAGTGGATAAGGTATCCATCAGAGCCAATGGCTGCATTCTTTTTTAAAATTGACAAATAATTGTATATATTTATGAGGTGCAATGTGATGCTTTGATATACGTATACATTTTGGAATGAGGAAATCAAGCTAATGAAAATATCCATCACCTCACATACTTATTTTTGTGCAATAGAGCTAAAACATTTACTCCTCCTGTCTAAGTAAAATTGTGTGCCCTCTGACCAACATCTCCGCATTCCCCCTGCCCAGCCTGCCTCTAGTTACTTCTACACTCTAGTTAGGGAAGCTAAGACGCTGGAGACAGACAGGTTGATTATTACAGCTGTGTTTTCAGCATTACACAATAACCCGATGCCTGTCTTTGGTGTCTGAGCATCCTAAACCATCGTTTGGAACTCATTTTAGTCCATTTGATTTTGCTGTTTCTTCAAACTTCTACCTTGAGGACTGTGAGGTCATCTTTCCCATCTACTATCGGCTACGATATTGCACAGTGGGTAGGGTGACATCATAAACTATTGTTTATTCACACAATGGAGTTTCACCTTTCCCTCTCAAAATACTCTTTCCTGTAGATAGGATAATACTATCATGAGAGCGCCCTTCTCAGGGATGCTGTCCACATTGATTCTGCAGTCCAATTAACATGACACAAAGACTACGTGTTCCGCCTTGCACAGTTGAGGACCGATGAGTTCAACATTCAAGCTTAGTCAACCCTAGGTCAGCTGACTCACAAATCAACAGCAGCTACAAAACTCATGTAACAGATGGCCTCTTGAAAAGGAGCAGAGTCCAGTCTCACCTTGAGAAGTTGTGAAACTGGTAATCTTTGAAAATGAGATCTGAAGCCCCATTATTTTTCATCTTACAACAACAGAAGAAATCACTCTTCTTGGGGTTACGGGGGAACATGAAATCAGGGATAGCATCACAGAAGTGGCTTATGCATGGACCTTGACAGGTGGGGCATGATTTTCACAGACAGAAAGGGAGGACAAGACATTAAATCCAAAAAAGGGTGATGGGCCGGGCGCGATGGCTCACGCCTGTAATCCCAGCTCTTTGGGAGGCTAAGGCGGGCGGATCACCTGAGGTCAGAAGTTCGAGACGAGCCCAACATGGCTAAACCCTGTCTCTACCAAAAGTTAGCCGGGCGTGGTTGCGGGCACCTGTATTCCCAGCTACTCGGGAGGCTGAGGCAGGGAGAATTGCCTGAACCTGGGAGGCAGAGGTTTCAGTGAGCCGAGATAGTGCCACTGCATTCCAGCCTGGATGACAGAGTGAGACTCCGTCTCAGAAAAAAAAAAAAAAACAAAAAAAACGGGTGATGGAGTGATGTTTGAATTCAGCTGGGACCAATCCTGGGAGGCTGCTGAGTTCCCTTGTTATTGGCTTTCCTGGGCTTCCCACAGTTTCTGCAACCTCAACTGGCTTCCCCAAATCCCAAGGGCAAACCTTGAATCCACCACACTGTGCCCAGCCCACAGGTATCTGATCCCAGAGATCACATCAGTCTCTTGCATCCCAGCTCTGATGTCTCTTCATGTGCCCTCCTAATAGCAAAGAACAACTCCCACATACCTGTAAAGGTGAGAGGAGTAAAGCATGGAAGGCTTCCTGGAGGAGAATGCAGTTTTTCTTGGTCCGGATTAACTCGGGGAGCCAAATTTCCAAAATCAGAAATAACAAGAAACAGAGACTATGGTATGTGCAAAGACCTGAGTAGTAGATCTGGACATTGAGGGATGGGAATAGTTATAATAAGCAAGAATAATTATTGCTATTACTTAGGTGGGCCTTAAGGCATGGGTGGAGTTTCCACTTGTAGACCTGGAGTGGACAGTTTTCCTGTCAATCACTTTGCATCCTCCAATGACGTTGTTTAAAGGCAGAGCCATGGATAGGGTGCCAAAGAAGCCCTTGCAGGTGACCTGGCTCATTAAAATCTGAATTGTCGGCCAGGTGTGGTGGTTCACACCTGTAATCCCAGTTACTCGGGAGGCTAAGGCAGGAGAATCGCTTGAATCTGGGAGGAATAGGCTGCAGTGAGCTGAGACGGCGCCACTGCGCCCCAGCCTGGGCGACAGAGTGAGACTTCGTCTCAAAAAAAAAAAAAAAAAAAATCTGGATTGTCCAGTGCGGCTTCCGTTGATGGTTGCCCGCGGGGATATAGGAACATGGCGGCCTCCCCTCCGGCAATCACAGAAGTGTAAGTTTAAAGGATTTTCGTTCTTAATTGTTAGTTTGTGTTGTGGTTTTGATGGAATCGGCCATATGGTGTCTTCTAACACCTTTAACAGATTTGACTCACGGGCTTATGGGTTGATGACACGGAAGTTTCTTAGCCATCGGGAGCGGTGTTGTGCTGTGTGTAACAACGAGATGAGTCTTTCAGATCATTTCGTTTGTTTAAATGTTGGTCTTGGACCCCGGCTATTCGTGATTTGAAGTTTGTGGTGTTTTCAACTTAAAAATGAGGAATAGGCTGATTAAGTTGACTGCGCCAGTGCCCGTCCGGGACCACACAGTGGCCATCGGCCGCGAGGGACCTGGTCTTGTCTTTATTATGCAGAGTTATTGGGTGGATATTCTCTCCAGTTATTTGTTTCAACTTTGTACTTTGCCCGCATTTGCCCATTTTGTTACTTGTTTTCTGTTATTTTAGAGCTGAAAAGGAGGAAAGTAATGCCCAGGGGAATCCAGTGTGGGATTATGACAAGCAATGGCAGTTAGCTGGATTTGCTGCCACTTTTGTGAGTCATTTAACATGATTATATGTTTAATATGATTGGTTAAAGTTCAGTATTGGTCTTCTTCATATGTTGTCCATAAAAGAAAATTATTATTATCAATTTTTTGAGGCAGAGTCTCACTCTTGTCACCCAGGCTAAAGTGCAGTGGTGAGATCACCCAGGCTAGAGTGCAGCGGCCGGATCTTGGCTCACTGCAACCTGCACCTCCCAGGTTCAAGCGATTCTCCTGCCTCGGCCTCCCGAGTGGCTGGGACTACAGGCACGTGCTACCATGTCCAGCTAATTTTTGCATTTTTAGTAGAGACGGGGTTTCACCATATTGGTCAGGCTGGTCTTGAACCCCTGAACTTATGATCTGCCCACCTCAGCCTCCCAAAGTGCTGGGATTACAGGCGGAAGCCACTGCACCCGGATCAGGAAAATTTTTTCTTTCTGGTAGTTTCAAGGCAAAATTAAGGAAATGGACGTTCAGCTTTTCCACTAATCACTGGGAATACCCTGATAGTCATCATTGAACTCTGTTTTCCATTTTTATATAATGTATTTGTATATTTAATGTAACTGCATTTAGCCCAAAGTTCTCCCTAAAATGTTTGCTGTTATTTGCACTTTACAGATATGGAAAATAACGGTCCAGTTGGCAAGAGCTTGTAGCTTTAAGACTCTGAAGGGAATGAAATGCCCAAGCATCCTATTTCTGGTTTTATTTTTTAATATAATGGCATGGAATTTTTTTATAACATTGCAGTCATTTGAATTTATTTAATTTTGATTTGGACTTTCTCAATCAATATTCTTTAAAAGAAAGTATTTTCAGTGTGCATATTCCGAAATGAATCGGTCTGGCTGGGCACTTCACGTTTTACAGTCACCATGGATGCTCCTTAGCTGCTTTTTCTTTTCAGCCAAGACTGGGCCCAGTTTGGCATTTAATTTTATGTGTTCATCCTCCTTGCATTCAATTAAATTTTGGTCCCAGGGCTTCTCATAAGTGCCTTTGAAAGGTTTTGTGTTTACAGAGAGGAAATTAATGTCTGACAAGTGCCTTTCATTTGATAACTTATTGTTTGTGATATATATATATATATATATATATATATATAATGTCAAATCTTACCATTGTTGTCTCACCATAAGTGCACTTTAAAGCAAACGTTTTGGGGATAGTGTTGACTTATAAAACCAGAACTTAATCATTTGGCTGAATCCTTGATATTTTACAACAGTGAATGCTCTTAACCATCTGTTGTTGGCTGCAGTTAAACAGTGTGGGGTGTTATTTCACAGAAGAATTGGGTATTTGGTATCATTTTATTCAATTAAATGTGATCCTGGTCCATTTCATATGTTTGGGTAAAAAAGTTTTTCATTATTTTCAGTGCACAACAAGGGAAGTGTTTTAATTGGCTTTGCGCTTCCTGCTTTACAACAGTTCTGGCCTCACATTACCAGGTAGCCTGAACTTTGATTTTAATTTACCTTTAAATTGTTTTAATACCATTGTATTTGGTAAAGTTTTAGTTTTTGTGTGTCTTATTTCATACATACACCAAAACTGGAGGAAGTTTTGTGGTATATTCAATGTAAAACCACATGCATTGACCCAACGCTTGTTTTATTACAGTGAATGCCGAGAAGGGCTGGACGTTGATCATGATTGAATGTTGTTTGTAATATTATATCCCAAGTGAATTGTATGTCAAATATCATGTTCTACAGTCCACTTCTGTTCCTAGTATTTTGTTTAAGCTTTCCTTGAAAATCATGGGGAATGTTCAGTTCATAAGTGAGGGAATTCCTGGTCATATTGAATGTGTTCAGTTTTCTCGAATGAATGAAATTTGCAGGTCTAGCCTCATTAATCTTGGCTTTTCAGGCAGAGCCCTGGACCTTGAACACTATCTCCTTGTGGAATGAAGTCACTTTTATTACATACCCATTGCCCATAGTATCCTAGGGGTATACTTGCCAATTAAGAGCAAATTTCCCAATCTGCATTATATTAGCAACTGTACAATTTTTGCTATTGCTTTCTCCAAAGAAAAAACTATGTTCAATGTCAGATGATAGAAACATTATTTAACATAAGGAATTCTTTATGAAACTATTCTAAATGATGTTAACTTGATCTTAATTTAAGAAATTTTCCAACTTATGTTACTGATTACTGCCAGTAACATGCCAATAGTACAGTTCTATTATGTGCATTTCATGGTCTTCATGCCAGTATTCAGTAACATACTGAATACTCACCTGAAACCCATTTGGAAATTTATTATGCATAATCTTGCACAGTATATGAGTGTCACTAATCAGTAACAAAGTGAGGAGAACACTAAGGGTTATTTCCCATAGTTTTGCATAAATCAATTGCCTTGTCACTGATCACTGAAAAATATAACATAAAAGGACTCCTCTGAAACTCCCCTTCTAGTCAAAAAAAAAAAAAAGGGGTATTGTGTCTCGGTGTAAAATTTTATGATTTCCCCGTGACGTTTACTTGAGGTAAGATGACCTATGGTATCCTTTGGCAGGGACAATGAGGCCTCTCAAGAGCGATGTTAATTGCCCTTATGGCATACATGCAGTCTCAGTCTTACACCGAGGCTCAGTGTAAGTTACCTTTCACTCATTCAGCCTACCTTGCACAGGATGCATGATTGAGTACTCAGTCCCCACCAGGTATTTTCAGAAGCACTTCTACAGAAGGGAAAGTGGATGAGTAGCCTAGCCACCTACCATAAGAATTTCCAAGCACATACTTATAATGGTGCTAAGTTGTCCACTGACAGGCAAGTCTCCTTGTAGATTTATACAGCCACTATCTCCTTCAGGACCTGTGGTGGAAAAGTCCTGGACTGGTCAGCCTGTGAGCCTGTAACATGGAGAGAGTGGAACCAGAACAAACTGTCTAGAACAACCAGACAAGTAAGAGCAACCTTAACTTGTGTGAAGTGATAGGTGTTGCGTGGAGGGCACCACCTGTCTCCTGTGAGGTGCACCATCATTTATGATGGTGTCGAAACCTTTTCCCGGAATCGCAGAGCTAGTAACTGCCAACAATGTTAGGGTCAGTCCGTGGACACTGATTATTAACTGTGTGGTAGAGACCCTGCTAGGCAGTGACGTCTCTTTTTAGTCATTATTCGTATTTCTTTGTTCACTGTGGGTGCTGCTTACAGACAAATTAATTTATTTGAATTACTCGGATTTCCAAAAAAAAAAAACCTGATCTTGGCATTTTGCCATCAAAGTTTTGATCTTTTGTTCCTCTTTGGAAACTCTTGCAGTAACAGTCAGCAGCAAGATGAACTTGGACCGTCAAAAATAAACTCCAGGAATGAAGTGATTGCAGGAGTGCTATTCAGGTGCCTTATGTCTGGCGTAAAAACATGGATCTGAAGGTAATTGAAGGCCATGTCTATCTAAAAAAGGAGAAAGATAAGGCTCGTGAACCAAGTGGGTGGTGGAGAATGGTACTCTGCCAGTCTACCTGCACCATGAAGTGGAGGGCGTTTATTTGTCAGGAATCCAGGAAGACATAGGCTAACAATGAAAGCAATGCATATATTGACACACCTTCAAATCTTCCCCCACTCAGGCACCGTCGGCCAGTTCTTTGCTTTGCAGACATTGCTGGGACCACATAGCATGTCTCATTCCTGGTTTCCACTATCTGAGTCTGAAGGTCACATGGCCCTTTCTCACTATCATCTTTGATCCTCAGTTTCCTCATTTGCACAATGGGATTTATACCATGGATTCAGGGATGTTGTGAGAATCAAGTGTGATCATCCTTGTTAAGGGCCTAGCACACAAGAGATGGTCAAGGAATTAGTATCCTACTTCCTGAATCCATATATTGGAGAACATGAAGGTGCTCAGTTTCACTCCCTTCCTATCACTGCTTCCCCGCCCCTGCCCAAGCTGTTTGTCTTTGCCATAATGTTATTGAAATGTTTGTTTGCCTTCCCAGGGCCAGCAAGCTTCCTCAGGGATTACTGAGGCATCTCCTTGGAAATCACAGCTCATTAATCCTGCTGTGAAGAAAGAGGCAGCCAGGACCTCCGGCTTTTCCTTTTTCTGAGCCATATTCTGTTCCAGCCAGCTTGGATACCTTACATGGACCTTAACAGGGCTCATTACCCAGCACCAGTTGGGACTCGCTACCATCTATAAACTGTGCAGCCTGGAGGGAGCCTGTTGACTGGCACTGCCAGAGATGTCTCTTCTCTTTGCCTTTGTAAAGTCATTTCTTTTAGGTGTGGTGATTAATTTATTGAAATTCAGGTGAAGACACCTGACCATTTGACAGAGGGAAGAAAAGTGCTAGATGAAAATATGCACTATTCTCAAATGTTCTCGAAGAGACTTTTAACCTCTAGTCTCAATAGATACTTCTGGTTTGGTTTCTCTACTTTTCTCTTGACACAAGTTTCATTCAGAAGGTAGCATCACAGAACGTGAAGTCACTCACCCTAGGTCAAATTCCACATTCCCTTTTGAATAGACACTAAAATGTCTAGCCTTTATCCCACACAATGATATTCGTACTCTTCTGATTTATCCCTGTATTTCGTTAAGTTACTTTAAATCCTTGGATGATGAGGGTCATTGTTATTTCCCACCTGATGAAAAACTGAGACCTGAGATACACATAGAAGAGCTTTACCCCAAACCCATGTTTCGTAACCAAATAATGTGATAGTGACCTAGAACAGCTTATTTCCTAGTCAAAAGCAGTTGTGAAACAAGGTAACTGTGACTCCTCCTCTCTGTTACACATGCGTGTGTTGTGCCCTCTGCCCCTGCACTGACACAGTCATCTTGAATCACTTCACTGTTGTGTAAGAGGCTGTGGGGAAAACCTAAAGGAATGGTTTAGTGGGTAATTCTGACTATTGGTATTTTAATATTTGGGGTTTTAAAAAAATTTGTAGAAATGGGGTCTCGCTGTGTCACCCAGTCTGGCTTCAAACTTGGGCTTGAACAATCCTCCTGCCTCAGCCTCCCAAAGTGCTAGGTCTATAGTCATCAGCTGTCATGACTGGCTCTACTGGCATTTTAGAAGTATTCACAAAGGAGAGGGAACCAAAAAGGTGTCTCTTTGGTGGCAGTTTCAGGGATCAGGATGCTGGATAAAAAAGAAAGTGGGCCTCCTCTGAATTTAAAGTGGGACTTTGCTCCTTGGATCTTTCCCAGGAGTTCATTCCGAGGCCAGCACATACAGTCTCATCAGGCATGTAGTTAATGAATGACTCTTTGCTGGTGGGAATGTTAATGTGCTGTAAATTTTGGTGTGAAGTGTTCCATGTCACATTTGCCTTAACATGTTTTTCCATGCCTCTTATTTATATGTCATGGGAAGGGAATGCATGATAATGGACACTTTAAGGCAAGGCTTTTGACTGAAAGTATATGGATTATATGCGTAGGAGACAATTGATTTCACTAGTATTTGCGGAAACAAATATGAAGGCTGATATTTTTATCTTTTTTTAAAATGACATTTTGGGTTAGAGATGTAACATGCACTCATGTACAAAGTAGAGAGATTTCAGGAGAATATGATGAAATTGAATTCACTAAAATCCGTCTACATAGAATTACACCCATTGTGACCATTTTGGATCATTTCCAGTTAGGCTGCTCCGTGACAATACCCATTTTTTAAAAAGTAGGACTCTTGACATGATAAATTTTATCAAGTAAATTTATGCTCTCACACTCAGAAATTTGAAAAAGTCTTTCATATATATACTTTTTATTTTATAGGCATGGGAAAGGCACATTTTTATCCCTGGGATTGAAGTCTTCTATCTCCTACCTTAAATGCCAACTTGAATCTTCTTAGTGCCCAACATGTTATTTTGGAGCATAAGGGCCAGCCACAAGTGGGAGACATTAGCCAGTCAGAAAAATGCAGCTGACTGCTGTTCGGGTCCGGCACGTCTGCCAGGGGGCTACCGACCTGCGGGAGTCCCCGAGACCGCCAATGTAAATGTCTCGTTCAACCTGAGGGAGAGAGTGCGTGGAAGTGAAAGAAAAAAGTAAAGCGGAGTGTGGAGGTCTGCGTAACTTATGGTCAAAATGCAGCAAGTTTATTCTCGTGGGTTACAGCTTTTATACCTTTTTTTCTTGTTACATTTACTTTACCTCAGCAGAAAAGGGGTAAACAGAAAGGAAATAGAAACTCCATAAAAATAGTTATCAGGGGCTTGTGGTAACAGCCCACAAAGCAGTTTAAGTTTTTCAAAGATACACAGTGCAAGCAAACAATGGTGCCCTTAAGGTGGCTTGTTAATCCTGTTTTCCATCAGGAGGTAAAACAAAGGCTTAGCTCCAGGGAAAATATGGGCAGGGGTCTCTTGTCCCTCTTAGGCATCTCAATTGTATCAAGTTTATTGCTTACACAGAGACTGATGGGGACATGAAAGCAGACAGCACAATGTCCTCATAAACCACAGACCTTTGCTTTGTATTCTGTTTTTGCCTCAGTGACTCAGCCCGCGACCTTTGTCTCAGCTTGACAGCCCTCGAGAGGGGGCAGTGCAGATAGGTCCAGCAGCCAAGATGGGACGAGTCATGCTAACTGTCTCAAGCCTTTGGCGCAAACACTGCACAGACTGTATTCCTTGTTACAATAGTTCCCTGTTACATGCATCCAGTAGTATAACTGGGACAACAATGGTCATTTTGAGAGACATCTTAGTCAACTAGAAAGGAAGATGATAATGCTACCACTGATAAAAGCCTTACTAAAACCAAGAACAGTTTCTTATCTAATCCTATAAAAAATGTGTATTAAATACTGCTATTGTCTCTGTTTTTCAAAGGACATTAATGACTACAGAACATAGGCTTACCTTGACACAGTATCACAGCCAAAATATTGTGAGTGCTGGTGGAGGAGGACTTAGATCTAGGTTTTAGCTGGCCTTGAATTCTATGGGATTAATTATAAGCTGTGAGAAGCCTTTTAAAGTATGTTTTTGTGGCTAGGAAAAGCATTAGTTACCTCAGCCTCCATCTCCTCTCCATTTTCCAGTCAATATCATTATCCAGAGGACCCACAGGTGACTTTGTAGTTGCAGAGATAACAGATGCTAAAAGGGCTTGTGAATAGGAAAAGATGTTTTTTTTGGTGGGGAGGAAAGAGAGGAAGGCAGGCAGGAAGGGAAGGAGGAAGGTAGGGAGGAAGGGAGGGATGAAGGAAGGAAGGGAGGGAGGAAGGGTTAAGGGAGGGAGGGAGGGAGGGAAGGGAAGGAAGGAAATCAAGCAATGAGAGAGACATTGCCGACTTGGATCTAGAGGTTTGCAAGTTGATTTCTTTTTTTTGAGAGAAGGAAAGAAAAAAAAATGAGTAAAGGAGAGTAAGAAAGAGGAAGAGAAAGAGGGAGAGTGAATGGAAATATTGCTTTATTCTGAAAAAAATGGGTATTAATAATGGCCAATCAATGTTTCATTTAAACCTATGAGTAGGTGTGATGTGGTATTGACAAGAATGTATATTTTGTGTATTTGAAGTGGAGAGCTCTATAAATATTTATTAAGTTTACTTGTTCCGGATCTGAGCTCGAGTCCTTGATATCCTTCTTAATTTTCTGTCTCATTGAGTCTAAGTTTCTATGTATCTGGGTGTTAGGATCGTTAGCTCTTGTTGTTGCATTGATCCTTTTACCACTATATCTTTGTTGCTTTAAAATCTATTTTATCAGATACGAGAACTGCAACTCCTGCTTTTTATTTATTTATTTTTGCTCTCCATTTGGTTGGTAAATCTTTCTCCATCCCTTTGTTTTGAGTCTTTGTGTATCCTTGCATGTGAAACAGGTCTGGATGTAACATTCCATTGGGTTTTGGCTGTGTCTTTTGATTGGGGAATTTAGTCGATTTAAATTTAGGGTTACTGCCATTTGATGTTAGCTGACTGTTTTGTCCATTTGTTGATGTAAATTCTTCATTATGTTGATGCTCTTTACTTTTTGGTATATTTTTAGAAAGGCTAATACTGGTTGTTTCTTTCTATGTGTAATGCTTCTTTCAGAAGCTCTTGTAAAGCAGGCCTGGTGGTAATGAAATCTCTGAGTACTTGCTTGTTCATAAAAGATTTTATTTTTCCTTCAGTTGTGAAGCTTAGTTTGGCTGGATATGAAACTCTGGGCTGAAAGTTCTGTTCTTTGAGGATGTTGAATATTGGCCCCCACTCTCTTCTGGCTTGTAGAGTTTCTGCTGAGAGATCTGCTGTAAGTCTGATAGGCTTGCCTTTGTGGGTAACCTGACCTTTCTCTCTGGCTGCCCTTAGTATTTTCTCCTTCATTTCAACCCTGGTGAATCTAACGATTATGTGCCTTGGGGTTGCTCTTCCTGAGGAATATCTTTGTGGTGTTCTCTGTATTACCTGGGGTTGAATATTGACCTGCTTTGCTAGTTTAGGAAAATTTTCCTGAATGATATCTTGAAGGGTATTTTCCAGCTTGGATTCATTCTCTCCGTCGCATTCAGGTACACCTATCAAACGTAAATTTGGTCTTTTCACATATTCCCACATTTCTTGGAGACTTTGCTCATTCCTTTTAATCCTTTTTTCTCTGATCTTTTCTTCGCGTTTTATTTCATTAAGTTGGACTTTGACCTCTGATATCCCTTCTTCTGCTTGAACAATTCGAGTGTTTAAACCTGTGCAAACTTCTCGGAGTTCCTGTATTGTATTCTTCAGTTCCATTAATTCACTCATACTCCTCTCTAAGTTGTCTATTCTCAATAGGATTTCATCAAACCTTTTTTCAAAGTTCCCAGTTTCTTTACATTGGGCTACAACATGTTCTTTTAACTCACCCAAGTTTGTTATTGTCCATTCCCTGAAGCGTGATTCTAGCATTGGGATATGCTCGTTCTCCATCAAGCCTTGTTCCATTGTTGATGTGGAACGTGATCATCTTTAGAGGGAGAGGCGTTCTGACTTGGAGTATTCTCAGGTTTTTTACTCTGGTTTCTTCCCGTCATTGTAAATTTATCCTCTTGTCGTCTTTGAATTTACCAACTTTCAGATTAGGTCTCTTGAGTGGGCGTCCAGGTTGTTAGTTCCAAGGGCCAGAGCAGCAGCGTTAAAACTGATGGTGCTTTTCTGCCCAGGATTCTCCTGTCTGGCTTCCTTCTTGTTTCCGTAGTAGGTGACTCTGCCTTCCCGGGGCTCGAAACCTTGGTCAGAAGGGAAACCGGTCCCGTTTACTCTGCGCCGAGTGCTGCCGGGATGAGGTGCCGTCACAGCTGCTGCGCCGGGCTCCGGTGTCCTGCTGGGGGCCAGTGTGGGTCCTCCAAACCTGTTTACTCTGCTCCGAGAGCTGCCGCACAGAGGCGCTGGCAGAACCGCTGCGCCGGCCACGAGAGTCACGCTGGCGACCCGTGTGATTCCTCCACTGGGGATCTTCTGCTCTGTGAGCGACCAGAATTTGTCTGAACATGTGGTGTCCTCTAGTTCTCCGCGCCTTCACTGAGAGCTGCAATCCCAAGATGTTAGCGATTGGCCATCTTGGATCGATCCCTCTGACGATATGTTTTGAAGTAAATGGATTTCATGGATCCCCGGATACTTTATCTGTTATTAAAACAACAACAATTAGAGAGGTTAGAGGCTCAGAAAAGGTGAAGGGAACCTATGATCAGGAAAGATGGAAGGACATTCCTTCACCAAGGGCCTACAGCCTAGAGGTGGGGAAAGGGCTGCAAGCAGAGGCATTGTGTGGAGCTGCTCCCTAGAGATTGAGGCCAAGGGACTCTGATGGGAAAGTTACCATGGGCACTCTGCATTGAAGGGAGTGTTTCCTCCACCCTTCTCCATGCCTGGCACTACAACAAAGCATATTGTTGAGTGTAACGTGAGAAGTATACCTTTTGGCAAAGACAGGATTTTTATGATGGAGTTAGAACCTTACTTTCCATTTTCCATGAGAATGCTGGACTTGGCTACTGTGAAGGCTTAGCTTCTGTGTATACCCTTAGCCTGTGAAAAGTGGCTCAGGAAAAGGTGGGCTTCACCTCTTTTATGGTAGCTTAGTAGAGTAATCTGAGGGAGATATCTGAGAAGCAACTGCTTCTTGGAAGCCATCAGTCTTGGTTGAGTTGACCACTCAGTCTTTTCTATTTGTGGTGAGCTCTGTTCACCAGTAGAGAATTAGGAAAATGAAGTGTTGTTACCGATATGTTCTTCTCACATACGGCACAGTAATGTTTTTATTCCATGTTCCATTGATTGAAATGCTTATGCAAGGTCATACAGGAAACACACACTGGCATTGGCAGCATTTGGGGCACGGGAAAATTGGGGTCTAGGGAAAAAATTGGTGATTGCCTTTTGTCAGGATTCTGTGCTCAGACACTAATGTGCTGCACTGCATGGTTTCCATGGTGAAGAGCAATGGCACGTCAGGCATCATGAGGACCCCTGATTGAGTGAACAGGAACGCAGCTGAAGTTTTTTCAATCATTTCTCTGTTAGCTTCTTGCACTCTTCCGTTGATGATACTCTGCACATTGGTGGGAACAGAAAGGTCATGTGTTTCCTGTCAATGAACAGATCATGAAGCTGGTGAAATCTGGATCCTTATAGGTATCTGTAGAAGAGCTTGAGGGTTCAGGAAGCTCCCAGATCAGATATCCAGACTAGCACCTTAACCTCCTGTTCCTCGTGGTTGCCGCTTGGTGGTCTGACCCATCTGCCATTTGGTCCTCTCGGAGGGGAAATTACATTGTCTCGAGGTGACCTGGCATGTGCTTCCAAGAAGAGAGTGTTACAGACACAACCGTAAGTGATTTATGCATCCTGTGTAGTACTCCAGCTGCTGAAGCTGTTACATGATAAGGGGGAGCCACAATTTGAGGAGGGGAGGGCACAGTGGTTTCCTTATTTCAGGCTACCTAAGAGTTCAAGCAGGAATAGTGAGGAATCTCTAGAATACGCCAGAGGAAAACAATGCACATCGATAGATATCCTATGAGCATGTATGGCCCACCTGCAAAGTTGAGATATTGATGATGGGGACATGTCCTTATTTTCCTTTTCCGTAGTGAACGGTGGGCTTGTCTGTTGATACACCTTTAGCCTTGTCAGCTTCTTCTCTTTGCTGTTGTATATGGTTAATGATTTATAAGCTCATATAGTTCAATTATGTGACAGACTTCTACAGAGTACTGCTGTTGCTTTTGCTGACGATGTTGAATCCTCGCCTATGTGCTGTACACCCTTACCTTGGTCATAATCCACGGTGTTCTCTTATACCATTGTTGGAACTCTTGAGCACTGCCTGTGACAAGAATTTCCCTCTGTTATTGTCAGGAGGGCTGAGCTAAGGTACTGCTTTCAGCCTCTTAAGTTATTCTCTCTTCACCTCATTTTCGTGCAGCCAAAACATTTTTGCTGCCAATCCTTTTCCACAATTTGAGGAGTGGAGGGCACCGGGGTTAACCCACTTCATCCTTCTTCTGTGTATCTCTTTAGGACTGGGAAAGATGGCCACAGAGGTAGGTGGCCCCTCACCCTCCTATGTTGTGACATAGTACTATAATGTGGAGGACTTCTGCAAAGTTACTGCTGATGATTTTGCTGATGCTGTTCTATCCTCGCCGATGCGCTGTATACTCTCATCTTGTTCTTAATCCAGTGTGTTCTTCTGTAGCTTTGTTTGAGGTCTTCAGCACTGCCAGTGACTGGCATTTCACTGTATCTTTCTCAGGAGGGCTCAGCTGAGGTTCTGGTTTCAACTGTGCAAGTTATTTTCTCTTTACCTCGTTTTCATGCAGCCCAAACATTTTTGCTTCCGATCATTTCCCACCATTTGAGGAGAGGCAGGCACAGGGGTTAACCCACTTCATACCTCCAGGAGATCAAGCAGAAATGACAAAAATGCACTCAGTTCAGAGGACAAGGGACTTTGATGTGAACGGTGCAGTGGGCATTAGGGTTCAGGGAAGTGCCTCCTGTCCCTTTTCCCCTTCCCTCACAGGACCTTTGCAGCAGCGTGGCTGGAGGACACAGGACAACAGTGCTCGTTGATAGATGTGGTAGAGGATACATGGCTCACTAGCAATAGTGAGACATGGATGATGGGGACAGGTTCTTATTTACATTTTCCCAGTGAGTGGTGGGCTTGTCGGTTGGTGGTGTTGCTGCCTCAGCCTTCTTGTGTGTATTGCATTAGGCCTGTGAATAACGGTCACAGAGGTAGGTGGCCCTTCACCCTCTTATAGTGTTGCATAGTATTATAATGTGGAGGACTTCTTCAGAGTTACAGTTGTTGCTCTTGCTGATGCTGTTGTATCCTGCCTGATGTGCTGTATGCTTCCACAATGTATACTCCCCGCAATGATGACTTCTGTGTCCTGCCCCAAGCCAGGCATGTGCATAGAATTTTCTCATGTGGGACTTGTGCAATCAGGACCTCAAAGACAAATATCAAGTGTGAGCACTTGCCCATTCTTTAGCCTGTGCGTGCTTTTACCCATACCAGTGTCCTTATGAAGATTTTCATATAACCAGTTCGAGTGAGGAATGAAACCATTAGACTTGCTTACAGATTTCTTAAATTGTTATGTCGATGTCAATGGTCTGTTGACCAGTGGGGCTGTACAGCTCGTATCCTCCTGTCCTTGAGTGCCCTAAATTAGCAGAGGTTTGGTCCTCTGCAATAGACAGACATTTACTTTGTATGCCTTGGTACGTCGAACACCTGAAAGAATTTTTGGCTGAAGATGAGGACTCAGTTCCGCTCTTCTGGATATTTAGTGCAGGGGCCTCTCCAAAGATTTAGAAAGAATGTGCAAAGTTTGTGCCATCCTATACAGTTTGAATCAGGTTCTCCAGATTCCTATGGATTTGAGTTTACCCTCCAGTCCATTGTGCTGACTCCAGTCATGCAGTATACAGACTGCTGACAGCTGCCACGGTGGCCACCTAACAATTTAGATTTGTGTTGGTTTTCTAAGCTTCCTTCGTACCTTCATATTCACATACAAACCTAGTGCACTGCTGATTAACTTGAGAAAAGAATAGCAGTGGGCTGTATTCAGTTAATTCTAGTGGGATTCATGGAATTTCCAGGTCTCCCATCAATCAGACACAACGCCGTACAGAATGCTAGAAAGGCCTGTTACAGACTCCATTCCAGTGTCATTTTGGACTACTGGTTTGCAGTCAACATGCTGATCTACGGAATGTGGGATATAATTTAAGCCAGAAACCAAGCACCTGCCTTCTCCAAAGTCCAGAACTGGTGGATCTGGGAATCTGGGGTTTGAGGTAAGCATAGAACTTCCCAGGATTACAGATGAGCGCTCCTCGTCAACTATTTTTAGGTTCTAGAACTCAAGGAAAGGATAATGCTTCTACATGAGAAATGGGTAATACCATGACTGCTTCCATATTATTTTTTGCCTTGATGCTTCAATTTACATGTAGTATTTTACATTGGCAGTGTTTAAGTTTAACTTTTAGTCCATAGGTGTTTTTGAATTTCATCAAATCACAGTAGTTCTACAGGAGCCATGCACTTCACCTGGAGGACTTTGTCTCAAGGAGTGGCCTCATGACATCAGCTATTTATACATATAAACAAGAATTGACATTGGATTGACTTGGACTTTGGGTTGTTTTCATTGTTTATGATGTGTGCTTTTGTACTTAAGAGATGGTGTCAACTATTTTACATATGGGGACAGGTCAAAACATGTGTGTACTGTATCTATGTCCTGGGGTGTAAGGCAGCAGTCTCAGGCTGATCTGTTTTCTCTGAGACCTTTCCACACCCTTCTGTTTCCTGTACGACTTGCCATAGCTCCTTGGTACATTTCACCTCACCCTACTTGAACCAGTTATACTCTTGGGGTCTAGAGTTTGAAACTAGACTGAAGAATGAGCGACAGCCTAAGCCTTGTTAATACCCTTTCACGAGAGAGAAAGTAATTTAGAAGACCTGCTACTGAGTTCTTAATTGGCCTCATTTCTGTATTTTCAAAGTGTGTTTGTCACTTTGGTTTCTTGCGTTTTGTAAAATATTTGTGTTCTTCCAATAAAATGTTTGAGAAGATTTCACTTGTAGGTTTTAGTTATTCACAATGAATGCCAGTATGGCTCTGCCTTGTGCATCATTGCATGAGCCAGGGAAAAGCTCTGAGCTCTATAATCTGATACATTGGGGACAGGGGCTTCATGGCAAAAGTGTGAAGTCTTCTGCCCAGGATGGAAGTTCTCCCCTTTGTCTAGAAAAGTATTCTCCTAAAGATAGTAGGTCATCTAATACCTCCTTAGGAGAACTGATCCTTTTGACCAATTCATGAAGGACACAAACAGATATCTGGAGACTGTAAGGGTGTTGCAGCAATATCCTGATACTGCCAAGTGTGAGGCAGAAGGCAAGGTGACCACTATGTCAGCAGAAGATTATTGCAGAAGTCATGGGGATCACAGCTGGAAGCAGAAAACACATAGTTAATTCCTGTTAAACCCTGCATTAGAATCTTGGTCTTTTGTGTCTGAGGCATCTTTCATTACCCCACACCACTAGGTCCTATAAAGGCTTTGTAATAGCAGAATTAAATTAAATGGGTAGAAGTTTTTTGGCATTGTTTGTTCTTTAAACATATAAGGCCGGGCACGGTGGCTCACACCTGTAATCCCAGCACTTTGGAAGGCCAAGGCGGGTGGATCACCTGATATCAAGAGTTCAAGACCAGCCTGGCCCACATGGTGAAACCCCATCTCTACTAAAACTACAAAAATTAGCCCGGCATGGGGGCAGGCGCCTGTAATCCCAACTACTCCAGAGGCTAAGGCAGGAGAATCACTTGAACTCAGGAGGCAGAGGTTGCAGTGAGCCAAGATTACACCACTGTACTCCAGCCTGGGCCAGAGAGCAAGACTCCATCTCAAAAAATAAAAAATAAGTAAAAAACAAACGTATCAGTACAGTTTGTACTGCTCGTATAAAATTTGCAATTAACTAAAATTACCTACCTCCATGCAGCTTACCTTGATTTAAACACATCATCGGGCCGGGCGCGGTGGCTCAAGCCTGTAATCCCGGCACTTTGGGAGGCCGAGGCGGGTGGATCACGAGGTCAAGAGATCGAGACCATCCTGGTCAACATGGTGAAATCCCGTCTCTACTAAAAATACAAAAAATCAGCTGGTCATGGTGGCGCATGCCTATAATCCCAGCTACTCGGGAGGCTGAGGCAGGAGAATTGCCTGAACCCAGGAGGCGGAGGTTGCGGTGAGCCGAGATCACGCCATTGCACTCCAGCCTGGGTAACGAGCGAAACTCTGTCTCAAAAAAAAAAAAAAAAAAAAAAAAAACCACATCATCAAATAATTTTATCATTGTGATCATTAAAATCTTCCCCCTTTCCTATCAATGCAAGAAGGAAAAGAAAATCTGCCCCCACAGAAAAGGAGAACAAGACCACTGCAAACACTCTGTCCTGCCTATAGGTATGCCACACTGTGTGGTTGGGCACGGCTGTCTCCCTGGGATTCCATAACGATCTTAAACAGCAGGTTTCAGAAACTCTATTCATTTCATCCAGTCTAGAGGGGCCCAAGCTGCAGTGTCTTACCTCCTGGGTGAGAGGTTTACCACTTTGCAAAGCTCAAATCACTTCCTCTCCAATTGCAGCTGAAACTTGATTGATATGTCTTTTATGACCCTCTCTTGTATTACAGAATCAGTCTCACATTAGGCTGTGAACCACTCTCAGCCAGCTGCTCTGCCCATGCCTCCATGTGTGTGCTGCTCTTCCCAGAGATTCTCTAAGATGTTGCTCCGGGCAGTGGGGAGTTTGAAAGGGACTGAGGGACCAAGGAGCAGATAGCCAGTGATGTTCAAGTTATTACCATCGACCAGATTCCCTTTTAGCACTGTCTCAGCTGATGGTGGCCACACACAGTTTTTGAAAGCTTGTGACGGGCATCCAGTAATGAATCTTGCTCTGTTACCCAGGCAGGAGTGCAGTGGTGCAATAATAGCTCACTGCAGCCTTTAACTCCTGGGGTCAAGCGATTGTCTTGCCTCAACCTCTCGAGTAGCTGGAACTACAGGCACACACTACCACACCCAGCTAATTTTTATTCTTTTTTTAGAGATGGGGGTCTTGCTATATTGCCCAGGCTGGTCTCAAACTCCTGACCTGAGGAAGCAATCCTCCTTCCTCAGCCTCCCAAAGTGCTGAGATTACAGGCATGAGCCACTGCCCTCAGCTCAGATAAGGCTTTCAATGCTCAGTTGCACTGGCACCCAGATAATGGAGGGTCATTGACCAAGTATATGTCATCTTCCCTCATTTTTTCATTATACGAGGGAATGTGTGAGTTAAGTGACCGTTGTCTCAGGAAGCCGTGGACACACTGAGACAGGAATTGTTGCTGCTGGAGGTTCCCCGAACTATCATCATCCATAGACTAGGGAGTATATAAAGCTGGTTTACCCTGCCATCCTGACTCCCCAGAGAGATTGTAAGTGATGATGAGGAGCCTTATAGTCCATCCTGAAGATGGAGAGGGGAAATGTCTGAGAAAAGAGACATTATATGAGGAGCAAGATGTGGGAAATGCCCTCAAGACAGAAATAGGACCTACAGGGTAAGAAACTGAAGAAAAATTAGGTGAGATCTGGAGGATACTTCTCACCTGTATTTTTAACCGAGGATTAGTAAGATAAGCAAATATGTAAATACATAGCAAAATCACAAACCTATCAAGTTCCCTATTGTAATAGCTACAATAGCCCAGTTACTACCTCTGACAGACCCTGTGCTGGGCTTTAGTCTGTATCATCTTTCTTCATACTTATAGTAATCTGGGCAGCCAGGCCCTATATGTATGTCTCAGAGAAGTCAAGTCACTTGCTCCAGGACATACTGTTAGTAAGTTGCAGAGGCATGATTAAAACCCAAGCATGTGTGATTCTATAGCTTGTTTGACCTTAACCCCACAGCACCACAGACAAGGGATGGTAACTAATCATTAAAGAGGATTTGAAAACAGAGATTGTTAGAACAAATAGCATTTTTCTTACCATATAAACGGAAACATTCATATTTTGTTTTTTTGTCATCTAGTCCTTTTTCATATTTGTCGATAACTCTATTGTGTTTG
Source organism: Callithrix jacchus (assembly GCF_049354715.1). Taxonomy (NCBI): domain Eukaryota; kingdom Metazoa; phylum Chordata; class Mammalia; order Primates; family Cebidae; genus Callithrix; species Callithrix jacchus. The sequence goes on along the minus strand of NC_133524.1, from coordinate 130,544,359 downwards.
CGATTTATTTTCCATTGCTTTGACTCGATTTATATGCATTACCTTATCACTTCATTTTTTGTGACCTGTGTTTTCATTTGTTTTTTAAAACAACTGGGTACTTTTTGATGATAAAACTGTTCTCTTTATTGCAAAGGACTTGTCCATTCATGATGGCTCAAAGGAGAGAATAACAAGTAAACTATTCAGTAATGTCATTCATCAGAGATAATTACTTCAATTTTTCCTTTTAATTGCAAAGACACAATGAGCAGAGGAGTAAGCAGCAGTTATTCCAGTCAGGGTTGGATGCATCTGTGGAAAGGTGTGCCAAATGGACCTGTTCCTCCCTCAACGAACATTTCTTCCCCTTCCTGTTGTGTGCTCCCTTCTGTCTCCTGGTTTCTGCGTAAAACAGATGGGCTTAGAATTGTCACCGTAGTCTGAGGTAGAGTGGATTCTAGGCAGCTGGGGCAGCCATAGAGCATTGTCTCCCTAAAGGCTGTGTCAGAGGGTGGAGGCAAAGAAAAATGTCCCTTTTTGTCTCCATTGGGGCCCTATTTCAAGTCAGTTGATATGATTTTGCGAGTCATTTGCTTTTAGGCTTTCACCAAGGTCACGAAATTATGTTACCACTCTGATCTTTATATTCCTAAGCATCACCGGAAATGCACTGTTGTGGAGGCGTGTCCATAGGGCGGGATGTGGGCTTGGCTATGGGCGTCCCTAAGTGCGCGGGCTCCGCCCCCAAGGCCAGATTGTCACTAGTGCGCAGGCTCAGAACGGGGCCGGGGCCGCGGCTGTGAGAACGCGGGGGCGGGCCTAACTCCCTTGAGGAGGCGGGGTCGGAATCAGAGGGTGGGGCCAAGGTTTCCCAAGGCGGGCGCAGGCGAGGGGCGGTGCGCCGGGGAGGAGCCCAGGACAGTTTGCAGTGTGACGGGAAATGGACCCCAAGGCCAGAAAGTAGAGGACACGTGTTCTGGAAGTTGATGTGGCCTCCGGCCGCACCCCTCCCCCCCACCTAACTCGTCAGCTGTAGCGTATTCCTTTACTGACTCTCGGCTGTGGACGGCACTTGAGTGAGGTTCTGTGAACACATTTTCTCCTTCTTCATGCATCTCTCAGCCAGATTATTGCCTCCCTGGCCGCAGATGTGGTTACTTTGAAACATTCATAGAAAAGCCCCAAATATTAGCAAACATTCAGAGCAGTATAATCAAAGAGAAATGCACCATGAACAGTTAATAGAAGGTGGGTTAAATGTTAAATCTATTAATTTGCTATATTAAGACACTAAATGAAAATAATTATAGAGCATCTTCATAGATGTTGAAAATATACAAATAAAGATTGTATTATTTCACCAAAGGCATTTACCTTTAGTGTTTTACCAGCTCCACAAAATCGAATTGCCAATCTGATCCTTACATTTCTTTCTTTAACATCATAATCACGTATATGCATATAATACGCCATTTACTTAAGGCACTCAGTTTTAATGAGGTTCACGTTGATTTCTTTCATGAATCATGTGTTTTTATGAGATACTACTGTGTGTCAGCCCCTCCTTGGATGGCTCGAATTTAAAATACATCATTTAATCGTGGGTTTAGAGTTACAATTTGAAGTAGAACTCTAACTTTTTATATACACACATACTACATATATATGTACATATATATATAAAATACTGGAACATTTAAGAGAAGTTTAGTTTCACTGTTATCAGTTTGCTTTATTTTTATTTATTTATTTTGAGGTGGAGTCTTGCTCTGTCGCCTGGGCTGGAGTGTAGTGGGTGAGGTCTTGGCTCACTGCAGCCTCTGTCTCCCAGGTTCAAGCAATCCTCCTGCCTCAACCTCCCAAGTAGCTGCGATTATAGGCCCAGGCCACCATGCTGGCTAATTTTTTTTAATTTTTAGTAGAGATGAGGTTTTGCCATATTGGCCAGACTGGTCTCAAACTCCTGACCTCAGGTGATCCACCTGCCTCAGCCTCTCAAAGTGCTGGGATTACAGGGGCGAGGCACCGCACCTGGCCTGCTTTTTTTTTTTTAATAAATAGAATGATTTCGTAATCATGAAGGATTTATCAAGACTGATATTTTTCATCTCCCAAATCTACTCTTCCTCTGTCTTCCCCATCTTGGTACATGCCAACTCTTTCTTTTCCGTTGCTCAAGCTAAAGGCCTTGCTGTCATCCTTGAATCCTCTGATTCTTTTATGCCTGACATTAACTCAAGTCTACCTTCAACATACAACCAGAATCTGACCACTTCCTGGCACCTCCACTGTTATGACCTTTGTCCAAACTACCTTCACAGCTCTCCTGGATTATTCTAATAGTCTCCTAACTAGCCTATCTAATTCTTCACTTGCTTGATAATGGCCAGTTCTCGTAAATATTTTTGTTGAACATACGTAGGTTTCCACTGGGTAAAGAACTTGGAATTACATTGTTGCATCACAGGGGATGCTTATGTTTAACTTTGCTAGATAATGCCAAACAGGTTTCCCATTTGCTTGGGCCAATTTACATTCTAACCAGCAGTGGAAATTCATAGTAATAGCAAGGAAAGTAATTGTATGAGGAGAGAAAACACAACCCCAATCCCACCCCATTAATGCATCAAGTGCATTTATTTTTTCTCACCTCTTTTTCTGTGGAACATGCCTTCTTCATGCCATTTGAATGACACGGTAGCTTCTAGAAGATCTGTGTACATGTCACTATTGGCGGTAGACCGTGAGGCTTCAGTGGGATATGACACCAACACCAGCCCACAAGACACAGCAGATGGGGTCTCGTGGGCCAAGGTGAACGAAGCTGCCTCTTGTGGGATGTGAGGTCCAAGGTGTGGCTGAGGAAGGGCAGAGCCCGGGCAAACTACCGTGGGCACTCCATCCTGCCTCTGGGTCCTGGCTATTTGCCAGTGCTTTTATACGATGAGTTATGGTGAATGTGAACACACGAGAGAGTTTGATGAGGAGCCAGAATTCAGAAAATGGCAACGGGCAGCCCGGAAGATGTGTGCTGGAGAGGGCGCAGACCCACCTCTGCACCCTGCTGCCCTGAGGGTGGCTTGTGGACGGCTTGTTTGAATGTGGGGTTCAGGAGCTTTTCTCTGCCTCCTGGAAAACAGTCCCTGACCAGCTGCCAGCGATGCAGTGTCCTAGGGAGCCAGGGCCGAGAGCAACTGATCCTGTGTGTCAGATCCTGAGGGTAACTCAGTATTTACCAGGTGAGCTTTGCAGATGGGCAGGGGTGGGGCAGGGTGGTGGGAGGACTTGCCTGTCCTCACCTGGTGCTCAGTAGTTCTGAATGTGGTATGGTTCACAGGCCTCTATATGTTTCAAGCTTCCAGCAAATTTAGGCTTTCAGCCTTCTCCATATGGGTAAAGAGAATGGGAGTGAAATCTTCAGAGCCTTTTTAATAGGCCCAGAACTCCCAAAATGTCTCTGCTACCACTTTCTATAAGATGGTAAGTATACTTTTCAAAGTAAAGCAGGATAGCCTAGATTCGTGGGGGTGGAGAAACAGACTCCACTCCTTGAAGGAAGGAGTGGGAAAGTCACAGTGCAAAGAGCTGAGCATCCAGGGATGGGGGGAACTGCTGTGGCCTGTGTTCGAGTCAGCCAACCACTTTATGTATACAAAATGTGAGCCAGTACTTAGAGCAGTACCTTATGAAAGGGCTGTAGCCAATATATAGGAACAAAGTCTGTATTTGAGATAGAAGTTTACCCAAGGAGTGTGAATCTCTTCTAATCCACTGGTCTGAACATCAAATCAAAATGTGGGTCTAAAGGAACCATCTCTGGGTTCGCAAGGGGTTGGAATGTCAGCTCACTCTTCCCTCTCTGTACCCTGAGAAGAATTGCAAATAAAGGGGTATCTATGTCCGTCTGCAGGAGAGTAGAAGGCAAAATAAACATGTGTCTAGGCCACAATTTAAATGTTGTGGTAAGTTCAGAGGTGAGACTGTGCTATGGATACAGTTCTGAGAAGGCTCACGGTGTTAGTTTCTGTTTTGGTTCCCATCTTAATGAAAAAGGACAAACTGCCAAAAGTGTTAGACACCACAGTAGTATTTTGTTATTTGACAGTATATTTCATAGAAGGCGCTAAGGACACTTTGAAAATGCACCCCGTAAGGTTGTTCTATGCTATTTTCCTGGGGAAAATTCCTTAATATCGTGAACAATGATTCATCAAAATAAAATGTTTACTTAGAATCTTTGGGTGTAGACTCATAGTGGCCCTGTATATGTATTAGCCCAGGGTGTTCTCAACTATGATCTGAGGAGCACTGATATGCCTCGGCTGTTGGTAGGTGTTGTTTCGGTAGTCAAACCTCTCTGTGAATGGCACATTAGATAAATACCTGTTGGAAGATGTGCACTGTACTTTAGAATATTCAAGGCTTCCAGAAGTCCTGGAATGAGGAAATCTGGTTGCTGTTGGTCTTAGTCTGTTTGTATTGCTTTAAAGAACTACCCGAGACTGGGTAATTTATAAAGAAAATAAGTTTATTTGACTCACAGTTTGAGAGCTCACTCACTCCCATGAGAATGGCAGCAAGCCATTTATGAGGGATCCAGCCCCATGACCAAATACCTCCCACCAAGCCCCATCTTTAACATTGAGGATTAAATTTTAGCATGAGACTTAGAGGGGCCAAAGAAACCATATCCAAACGATAGCACCATTGTTAGAGGAGTACCTATTAACATCTATATCACAGATTCCTTATCCGGGAAGGGCTTGGGAAGCAACTGTGAAAAGTTGTTTCGTTGTATACGTGTGTCCAGGCCCTGACTCTGCTCCATGCCTCCTTCTGAATCAGAATATCTAGAGTGAAGCATGGGGAAATGTATATTTTCAAGGATCATGGATCATTCTGATGGGCGACTCTAATTACAAACCATTAAAGGCATATATGCTTTGCGGAGCTGAGTTTGGAAACTACGGGTCTAAGATAACATTCTCATTTTGCTGGCAAGGACATTGAGACCCCAGCAGGGGAAATGACTTGCCCATGTTTGGATAAAACAAATCATCTCTGAACCCTTTTCCCTGTTATATAAATGGACTCTAGATGGCAGTCTATTTCTTGGTTTTAGTCTGTGCCTGCACGAGCAGAAACGTTGAGCAATTTATTGGATGAATTTGAGCATGACAGTGCAATGGTTTAATCGAACGAATGTCTATCACTCTGCAAGCATGTTCTTTCTATGGAGCCTATTGTGGCCAGGAAGCCAATAACGGTCTGCAGCAGCTTCTCCTAGGAAACCAACCAGAAACCAACCTTGCTAGCACCTAGATCTTGGACTTCTAGACTCCAGAACTGTAAGAAAATAAATGTCTGTTGTTTAAGCTACCCAATCTGTAGTATTTTGTAATGGCAGCCTAAGCTTCCAGACATGCAAGGCTCTCTGGCTATGGATAAGTAACTCTGCAGTTCCCATAAATGAAATCTACCAAAATGATCATCTGGTCTAGCCAACAGAGGTGCCTGGCATTTGAGTCATCACACTAGCCTAACAGCTAGAGGAATAGCTCACGTACATTTCCCAGGCATGAGTCATTGGTTACACAGAACCGGAGCCTCTAGAGTGAGGGATGATCAGGAGAACCTGAGTAAGAAATCTGTTACAACACTTGTGAATCTTTCCCCAAAAGCACTTGTACCCCATTGACCTTAGCAACGGACAGTGGAAAGCATAGCCCCAAAGCTTTCAGAAATGAATTGGAGCCAGGCACAGTGGCTCATGCCTGTAATCCCAGTACTTTGGGAGGCCAAGGCAGGTGGATCACCTGAGATCGGAGTCCAACACCAGCCTGGGTAACGCAGCAAAACCTCGCCTCTACTAAAAATACAAGATTTAGCCCGGCGCGGTGGCCACACCTGTAATCCCAGCTACTTGGAAGGCCGAAGCAGGAGAATCGCTTGAACCCGGGAGGCAGAGGTTGCAGTGAGCAGCAATCACTCCACTGCCCTCCAGCCTGGGCAACAGAGTGAAACTGTGTCCCCCCCACTCCGCCCCCCCCAGAAAAAAAGAGAGAGAGAGATAAAGAAAGAAAAAGAGGGCCAGGCGCGGTGGCTCACGCCTGTAATCCCAGCAACTTGGGAGGCCGAGGTGGGCAGATCATGAGGTCAGGAGATTGAGACCATCCTGGCCAACAATGGCAAAAACCCGTCTCTACTAAAAATACAAAAATAATTAGCTGGGCTTGGTAGTGCACGCCTGTAGTCCCAGCTACTCGGGAGCCTGAAGCAGGAGAACTGCTTGAACCCAAGAGGTGGAGATTACACTGAAGCGAGATAGCGCGACTGCACTACAGCTTGGTTGACAGTGCAAGACTCTATCTCGAAAGAAGAAAGAAAGAGAAAAAAGGAAGGAGGGAGGGAAGGAAGGAATTGGAAACTGACTTTAAGCTAATGTTAAAGCCAACAGACCAGAACACCCCTGCAATAGTGCCTACCTCAGAGAGAAAGAAACATTGATGGAGCTTAGGGGAAACAAGTTTTTTTCTCTGAGTCTGCCAGCCAGTAAACTGAGTGAGATTCTGAACCCCTCCTCTGGGATTATTCCACCACTGCCCGGACAGGCTCAGCATCAGTCAGCATCCACACATTGCTTCCAGATGGAGTGTTCCTCATCTGGCTAGTGCCTGTTGGGTCTGCCCTGAGGTTCTGTTGCTTCCTCTAACTTCTGTACTCAAACACATGGTGTCATGGAAAACACTATCGTTATCTTCTGCACCCTTTGAGGAATGCAGATGCGAAGGCATAGAATGGGAGGTTTTACCCGTCTGTTTCTTTCTACTTCCACCTTGTCATAGTCCCTACTCACCCTGCTGGTACAGGCAAACCTCCTGACTTCAGAAATCTCCAGGCAGAAACAGATGCTAGTCTCCAACGTATGGCCACATGGGCTACCTTGCCTCTGGAGAAAGGGGTTATAAGGTAAGCAGGGGGAAATTGGAAGCTCTGAGAGCTCCCCCTCCTTATCAACAGAGGAAATGAATGCAATAGCACATTCTTGCGGGAATTTCAGGGATTTCTGCCACTATTCAAGACTCGGAAAATGCAGATGTTATTCCTGCCACATGTAGTTAATATGGATGCGCAGATAAAACGAGGCTGTCCAGTTGTTGTAGGCTACTGTGCTAGTAGATCTGCCCCTTGGCCCTTATCATCTAGCAGATCCAATGGTGCCCAAGATGTGTGGAGTAAATCATAATGCTATATGGGTTTAGCAAACAGAAATTCTACAAATAAAGGGGGGAAAGAATGCTATATAGAGCCTGTGGCAAGCCCTAATAGGAGATTCACAGTGGAGGCCGCTAGGATGTAATATAGACTGTGACCCAGCAACCAATATATAGAGCTATTCCTCCCACTGCCAAGATTAGCAAGTCTGGGAGCAGAGGAGTGGAAATAAAGGTGTCTCTCATAATTACACCTGACCCACTGCAACAGTTTTGCTTCCCATACCTACAACTCTGATCTCTGCTAGATTAGAGGTTTAAATTTCCTAGGAAGAAATACTTTTATCAGGGGACGAAACAACGGTTTCACTGAATTTGAAGCCACTCTTAGCTCCCAGAACCAGGCCAAGAAAAGGTGATTTTGTTGTTTCTGCTATAAAGTGAGGACAGAGTAATATGGATGATTCTCAGGGTGTCCTCTAAGGTATCTTCTTAGACTACACTCATGAGGGGTGCATGACATAATATTGCAACCCTACAAAGGACTCCCAAGTGCTCAGTCTCCTTAGGAATGAAGGACTGAGCCCCTCCAGCGGCTAAAGCAAAGGGAATGTGGAAGTGATAGACAAATCGTAGATAACATGGCTATGTACAGAAATGAAGACTCTACCCTCTACTTGTATTTCCCTGTGTACTGTCTTTCTTTCTTTCTTTCTTTTTTTGAAAATTTTCTCACCTCTTCTTTCTTTAGTCTTATAAATAGAACAGAGTGGTGGTGGTGAATTCACTATTTGGATCATGGAATTACAGAATATCAAGTTGGGATAATGGCAGAACCAGAGAAAGAAAAGACATCACTAGGAGAACGTGAACTATAAACAAAGGCTTCATGGCCTCATGTCTGACTATGGAAGCTGGAAATGTTTGTATGTGTTGCCTCTCTTTTGGTTGTATGTGGAATAATTAAATTATGCCAAGAGGGAGCATTTTTGGCATCATATGAATGAGAGAAGGGTGTTTATACATTCTGGGAACACAACGAATCAGAGGCAATTATTGTTTATGTTACTTTTTTTCCTACCTAACATCTTCTCTTTTGGGGAGTTGCTAAAAATTACAGGGATTCACTTCTCCAGAACAAAGGAGTACTTGGAGGATAAATACAGGTGATAGACATTATTAGCACCCAGGAAAGCCCCAAATTTTGGATATCCTTATTTGTCCTGGAGCCTCTGCCTGTTAAGTATTTGATTACCTTGCCCAGACTCATTTAGATTTTTTGGCTTAACAAAACCTGGCTTATGAACCTGACCCCTAACTTCCCAAGCATTTTTCAGGAAAGGTTTGAAACAAAGCTATTAGATTTGTACTAAAACTACTCAAATTGGGGACTTGTGGTAAGCCATGACTTGGAAGACAGGAAGTTTATAATTCTCTGACCACTCCCACCCCTATATTGGGAGATGAGGATTCTAGAAACAGTCTCTCTGAGTTTCTGGAGAAGGACATCAATGCCAGTAGTCATTCAGGTGACCAGTATCTGTCTGAGTCTGAATGCAGTTACAAAACTGCACCCAAGGCAGAGGTCAAAGATGGCAACGGAAAGCCCAGGCTGTCGATTGGTCTGAGGGAAGTCTAGAACCTGAAACCTGCATCTCTGCCTGTAAAGGCAGAAGTCTGGAACTATCAGGAGAGGACCTAGAGGAAAGGAAAGAGGAAATTATAAAAAGTCAGGGTAGAACAGGAATTCGCCTTTGATCTGGCATGTAAGAGAGTAGACCTCTCCCATTTGGTGCTTTCAGAAAATTGCACCTTTACGAAAGTCTGAGTTAAAAGACAGTTTCTGTTGCTCAGAAGCATGTTAGCAGCGCTCAAGAGAATTGCGGTTAACTCTACGGTTAATCTGTGCCCAAAGTTGCCAGACGTATTCAGCTCATGAAAGCCCAGAAATCATGAAGAGAGCGGGTCAATAAATCAGAGGATGCTATAGTTTTACCGGCTGTCTTGCCTTTTGGGGGTAGGTGGGGCGGCAGTACTGGCGTATGAGAGAAATTACACCAGCAGTGAAGTGGAGGAAATGACTTGCAAAGTGAAATATAAAACCAAGATGCCTGTACTGTTTGCAAGTTAAAATTTAAAACTATGATTAACTTTAGAAATGTGTACATTTTAACATGTTCTGTTAATGGGTAAAAGCTGTGTTTTCTGAGGAAAAAGTGACAACTATTTACAGTCTCCACATCAAAACCAATTTGCTTCGAGTACCTTTTATAAAGAATGCTTTTGATATTTCATTAAAAATAATGTATTTTGTTACAATTCCCATCCTTGCCTGGGCATGGCAGCTCACGCTTGTAACCCCAGCACTTTGGGAGGCCGAGGTGGGCAGCTCGCTCGAGACCACGAGTTTGAGACCATCCTGGGCAACATGACGAAACCCCACCTCTTCAAAGAAATACAAAAATTAGCTAGTCGTGGTGGCATGTGCCCATAGCCCCAGCTACTCAGGAGGCTGAAGTGGGAAGACGGCTTGAGCCCAGGGACAGAGGTTGCAGTGAGCTGAGACTGCACCACGGCACTCCAGCCTGGGCAACAGAGTGAGACCCTGTCTCAGAAAAAAAAAAGAATTCCCATCCTCTTTTTTTTTCTTGAGGTGGGGTTTCACCATGTCAGCCAGGCTGGTCTCAAATTCCTGACCTCAGGTGATCCACCCACCTCGGCCTCCCAAAGTGCTGGGATTACAGGCATGAGCCCCCGCGCCCGGCCTCCCCTTCCTCTTTTTTTAGTCACTGTGAGTTCCATCAGTTCTCCATCGTGCAGTGGTGCGAGGGCTTGGAAGTGCTGAAGTGAGGCAGCAGGAGTGGAGTGTCTAGCCATGCTTTCACAGATTTCAGGATCCATGGCATCCACTTGTATCACGAATTTTACAAGAAAACTTTAAAAGATGTCTTCCAGGCATCAAAGCACATCGCCGTGTCTGTACCTATGCAACAATCCTGCATGTTCTTCACATGTACCCCAGAACCTAAAATGCAGTAAAATATATATTTTTAAAAAGATGCCTTCTAATTTCATAAAAAATAAAAGTAATATTTTTTTAATTAATATGCAGCCAGGCGTGGTGGCTCACGCCTGTAATCCCAGCACTTTGGGAGGCCAAGGCGGGCAGATCACCTGAGGTTGAGAGTTTGAGACCAGCCTGACCGACCTGGAGAAACCTCGTCTCTACCAAAAATACAAAATTAGCCAGGAGCGGTGGTGCATGCCTGTAATCTCAGCAACTCGGGAGGCTGAAGCAGGAGAATCAATTGAACCTGGGAGGCAGAGGTTGCTGTGAGCCGAGATCACGCCATTGCACTCCAGCCCGGGTGACAGAGAGCTAGACTCCATCTCAAAAACAACAAACAAACAAACAGAAACAAAAGCAAACAACATATGTCCCCACTAGTGATTTGTAAACATAACGATAGGTCTTGCATGTTTCCATGTTGATACTTTGTTGGCTGTTTATTATTCCTTATGGATGGCCAATAATTAACTGATCTTCTATTGATGCATTTCTGGACGCTTTCAGATTTTTCACAGTCATAAGCAATACTGAGGTTAATATCTTTGCATGCACATCATTTTACACCTTTCTGACATTTTCCAGGGATACATTCCTAGAGGTGGAATTCTTAGGTCAAATGTGGTCATGTAAGGATTTTGATACATACTGTCAAACTGCCTTCCACTAGTTTGTACTAATATATACATGAACATAACCTCAGTGCTTCCTAACAATTGTCATTCACATTCTTTTAATTATTTGACATTCTGATAGGTGAAAAGGGTATCTCACTGTTGTTTTAATTTGCATTTTTGATTACTAGCAAGGTCGCTCCATTTTAGCCAATATCTCATTAACCAAAGCAAGTCACAGAGCAGATTCAAGAGAAAGGAAACTAATCCAAATATTAATAGTTCATGTTTATGTGTATATACTGTTGCACATTGTATGAAAGGAACCACTCTGTCAAAAGTTTTGCCGTCTTACCTGTCACAGTGGTGCTCACCTGTAGTCCCAGCTACTTGAGAGGCTGAGGTGAGAGGATTGCTTGAGCCCAGGAGTTTGAGACCAGCTTGGGCAACATAGGAAAACCCCCATCTCTAATGAAAATAAATCAGTAAGGTAATTAATTTTAAGTTTTGCAGTCTTAATTTTAATAGCTATTTCCAATTCCTATGTAAAAAGTTGTACCAGGCTGGGTGTCGTAGCTCACACTTGTGATCCCAGCACTCAGGAGCCCAAGATATGAAGATCGCTTGAGCCTTAGGAGTTCTGCCACCATGCAAACAAATCAGATGATGAGAGATGCATGCTCTAATCATCCCTTTTGGCCCAACTCATGGCCAACCAATCCCTAGAAGTAGTATCACGGAAACCAACAGCAGCAGACCACAGACATATGAGTGAGTTCAGCTGATGCAAGCAGAAGACCAGCCCAGCTGAGCCAGCCCAAAAGGTCAACCCCCAACAATTGTTAACGAAATAAACGGTGGCTGTTTAAGCTTCCGGTGGTTTGTTTCACAGCAAAAACTAACTGATAACCATGCCCCAGAATAGAGCTACTGAGTGACAATCAAAGTGGTTTGACCCATAGTGATCTCTCATGGCAATTAACTGATCCTAGGAATCCTGGGACTGAAATAGAAGCTTGATCTGCTTAAGGAATTTTGGCAAACAGAAAGTTGGGTGACCATGACAGAGTGTCACAGCTTCTCAGTTCATATACCCAGATTCCCTAGAATGAAAGGGAGACTGAGTACCTTGAGGAAGAATGCTGTGGTAACACTGCAGTTATATACTATGAATATCTCCAATTATCCCCGGAAAAGGTCTGCAGCAATTTACCAAGGTAAATGTTCAAATACACACCCTCTTCGGGGATTATTGGACAATAGCTCTGAGCTGTCACTAATCCTGGGCACTCAGAGCAACACTATTGCCCACAGTCAGAGTGAGGGCTTGTCAAGATCAAATGATGATTGGAGTTTTGTCCTAAATTCAACTCGTAGTGGGCCCAGTGGGTCTATAAATCCACTCTGGTGATTTCCCCAGCTGCTGGATTTACAGTTGTAATCGATAAAAGTAGCAACTGTCAAAACATCCCAATTGCCTTCCTGACTTGCAAAGTGAGAATTTTTATGATAGGAAGGGCCAGGTGGGAGCTTGGAATTTACTCTCCCTTCTCATTATAGCAATGACAGCAAACACATACATAGCACTTACTACATGCCAGCTATTGTTTCAACCGCTTTCCATATGTTAACATATTATGCCTGAAAACAGCACTATAAGATAGATACTATAATCATACACATTTTACAGTAGAAGAAAGTCAGGCATTAAAAGCTTAAGTAACTTGTCTGGGGTCACTACTTAGTAATTGGTAGAACTGGAATGTAAACCAGAAACTAGCTTCAGAGTTCATGCTTTTAACCGCTATACTACACCGTGAAAATAGTAAACCAAAATCAATACTACATGCCAAGGAAACCCACAAAAATTAGGGCCATGATCAAGACTCAAAAGCTACGGAGTAGTGATCCCTATCACATCCCTTTTTGATGGACCTGTTTGACCAGAAAAGAATACAGAGGAAACTTAACTTAGAAGTGGTATATATGGACTGGACTTGAACAGGTTCTTGAGACACAACAAAGGTACCTAAGCAGTGGCTCACACTGCCAGAGTGTTCACACCTGCCACACTACCTTCTCTTTCTCAACCCACACTTACGGTTTCATGGGGACTGCTTTGGGCTCAGTTGTGTCTTTGCCGGATTCATGTGTTGAAGCCCTAACCCCTAGAATCACAGAATATGACTATGTTTGGAGATAGGGTTTTAAAAGAAGTAACTAAGGTTAAATGAGGTCATTAGGGTGGGCTCTTATCCAACACCACTGATACTCTTCTAAGAAGAGATTAGGACGGGCAAGGTGGCTCATGCCTATAATCCTGGCACTTTGGGAAGCCAAGGTGGTCAGATCACAAGGTCAGGAGTTCGAGACCAGCCCGGCCAACATGGTGAAACCCCGTCTCTACTAAAAATACAAAAATTAGCTGGGCGTGGTGGCACACTTCTGTAATCTCAGCTACTCAGGAGGCTGAGGCAGGAGAAGCATTCGAATCTGGGAGGCGGAAGTTGTGGTGAGCCAAGATTGCGGCACTGTATTCCAGCCTGGGCAACAAGAGTGAAACTCCGTCTCAAAAAAACAAAAAGAAGAAGACGACGAGATCAGGACACAGACACTCAAAGGGAATACCATGTAAAGATACATGGAGAAGACAGCAACCAATAAGCTAAGGATAGAGGCTTTCAGAACTGATTCAGTCCATTCTAGCCACTGTGACAAAATACCTTAGAATGGGTCATTTAAAATTATAGAAATTTATTTTTCACAGTTCTAGAGCCTGGGAAGCCCAAGATCAAGTTGCCAGTAAGTTCGTTGTCTGGTAAGGGCCTGGTCTCTGCTTCCAAGATGGCACCTTGAACACTGTTTCCTCACGTGGCAAAAGGGACAGAAGAGCAAAGGGGCCTAGCTAGTTTCCTCAGCCCTTTCATAAGGCACTGATCCCATCCATGACAGCAGCATCTCCTAAAGGCCTTACCTCTTAATAGTCGTGCATTGGGGATTAAGCTTCAACATGAATTCTGGAGAAAACACAAACATTCAAATTGTAGCAAAAAGAAACCAATTCAGCTGACGCCTTGATCTTGAACTTCTAGCCACCAGAGTGATAAGGAAATACATTTCTGTTGATTAAGTCACCTGCCTGTGGGATCTTCTTATGACAGCCCTAGAAAATCAATGATGGGACCTCTCTATAGCCAGGTATTTGAAGAGTAGAACATTTAAACCTATTTTAGCACATTTCTGCATGACCTAAGGGCACTAGCCAGAGCACATTGTTGTAGAGCATATTCCTACACAGGGGTAGCCCAAAAGGTCACTGAAGAAGTAAAGTCTTTTCTGAGAACATAATTTCAAGTGGTGTATCTGGTTGTTCACTTTGCTGGGAAGGAGAAGTGGCCTTAGGTATGGCTCTACACTCTATGGTTCAGGGACTTGGAATGAACAAACTTTGTAGTATTGGTAACAAGGAGGTTTTGGGGAAGTGGTATGTGGTTGGACCTCTACTAATGGTAAATACATTTGTGCTCCATATACATGTCCAACAGAGAGTATCAACTGTGATGGAGGGTCTCAATAACTATGTGAACAAGATGACTTGCATTAGAATGTCAGCCTCTTTCCCCAACTATCCTGAAGCTTACTCAAGGGGCCAATGTACAAAATGCCCATGGCTGCAGAGATGAAGGCTTGACATGGGCTCAAATGCATGGGCTTCCTCTCATTACAGCTGATCATAAAAGTCGAGTGTGCAATCCCAGCTTGCCAACAGCAGAGGCCAATACTAAACCCCCAATATATACCACCTCCTTGTGTGGGAGGGGGAGGGGACTAGAACTAGCCATCTGGTGGCAGGCTGTCCATAAGATAATAGCTTATGGGGCAGCTCTGCCTAAGGAGTAGCCATCGTTTGTTCTTCTATTTTCTGAATAAATCTGCTTTCAGTTTACTCTAAAACAAAAGATAATAACTTATGGGACTTTGGGTTTCCATTTTTGGGGGGAAGTCAGGTGCGATTTCTTTTGGTTCCCTGCCATTGTGCAGGGGACTGCAATATGAATTTGCTTTCCCTGACTGCAACACTTCAACCAGCACCACTTTCATGGGCGTACTCAGAATTATGATATCTCACACCACACTGCTTCTGGGTAAAGAACTCATTTTATAGCAACAGGAGGTAAGAAAGGCCTAAACAGAATTCACACTAACTGCACCTTATTCTTCATCATCTAGAATGGTGCAATTGCTATTTAACATCCGTTACCAAATATTTTCTTCCTGTCTCCTTGATTTTGTCCTCCACTGATTTAGAGGTCTGATTTAAAAAGGAAGGGTAACACCTACCAGTGGAAACAGCAATCATTCCACTGACTTGGATGTTAAGACTTGGACCTAGTTTTTTTGAGCTATTTATGTCACTGGACCAACAGGCAAAATATAGGTTTGATCGGTGTGATCGATCCTGGTCATCAAGGGGTTAATTTGTTGGTCTTACTTAGGGCAGGTGCGTAAAACCAAGGATGAGACGCTGGAACTCCTCCCAATACTGTCATGTTCAATGGCAAATGTTAATAAAAGATTGCAGCCCTTGAGACCACCAAGGGCTCAAGTCTCTCAGTAATGAACCTTTATCCCAGCCCACCAGGCAAAAATAATATGATAGCTAAGAACCTGAAAGAGGGCAAGGGAAAATAGAATCAATAGTCAAAGAAAGAAGTTACATAACTACCAACTATGACCTTGTGACTACTTTCAGAAACAGGGTGGAAGTAGCTGTCATATTTTTCTTTTTCCTTACTGTGTCTGCGTGTGTGTGTGCATGTGTGTGTGTATACAGGGCATTTTCTTCACCCTGCTGCCTTATATAAGATATGTTGATTGATGGTAGTTAAACTTAATAATCCAGTCTATAAATTACAGAATATCAGTACAAAATTGTGATAACCTAAAGAGGAGTGAACATTGTTCAACAATCCTGAATTTAGAGCTGAATTTAATAACTTATAAGACATACGAGAGTTTGGGCATCTTCTGGAGAGAAGTTGAGTATGGTGCATCTTCTACAAGGCATAGTTGAATTATGTTAGGTGGCAGCCTATTATATTGCTGTTGTTATTTATAATTTCAAGTATGAAAAACGAGTGTATAGGCACCTATAGTTATTTAAATATAATCCGTTGCTAAAAATGTGCTGGATATCAAATGGTTTGGATAGCAGTGGCCTATATTTAATTAATGTAAATGGGAAAAAGAATAATGTATTCACAGCTTATCTAAACCAATTTTACCGAATGTCATTAAAACTCTTTAAAAGAAATCACAGACGACACAAGCAAATGGGAACATATCCCTTGCTCATGGATGGAAAGAATCAATATTGTGAAAATGACCATATTGTCTGGAGCAATCTACAGATTCAATGCAATTCCCATCAACATACCATCATCCTTCTTTACATAACTAGAAAAAAGAATTCTAAAATGTATATGGAACCAAAAGGGAGCCTGCATCGCCAAAGCAATGCTAAGCAAAACAAATAAATCTGGAGGCATCACATTACCCGACTTCAAATTATACTACAAGCCTATAATTATCAAAACAGTACTGATATAAAAATAGGCGTGTAGACCAATGGAACAGAATAGAAAATCCAGAAATAAAGCCAATTACTTTAGCCAGCTGATCTTTGACAAAGCATACAAAAACTTTAAATTGGTGAAAGGGCACCCTATTAAATAAACAGTGCTGGGAAAACTAGCTAACCATATGTAGAAGAATGAAACTGGTTCCCCATCTCTCACTTTATACAAAAATCAACTCAAGAGAGATCAAAGACTGAAATGTAAGACCTGAAACCATAAAAATGTTAGAAGATAACACCAGAAAAAATTCTTCTGGATGTTAGTTTAGGCAAAGAATTCATGACTAAGACCCCAAAAGAAAATGCAACAGAAATAAATACATGGGACCTAATTAAACTAAAAAGCTTCCAGCTGGGTGCAGTGGCTCAAGCCTGTAATCCCAACACTTTGGGAGGCCGAGGTGGGTGGATCATGAGGTCAGGAGACCGAGATCATCCTGGCCTACATGGTGAAACCCCATGCCCCCCCAAAAATAAAAAGCTTCTACACA
Source organism: Callithrix jacchus (assembly GCF_049354715.1). NCBI lineage: Eukaryota > Metazoa > Chordata > Mammalia > Primates > Cebidae > Callithrix > Callithrix jacchus. The sequence continues at coordinate 130,527,353 of NC_133524.1, read as the reverse complement.
ACGAAAGAAATAATCAACAGAGTAGACAGACAACCCACAGAGTGAAAGAAAATATTCACCAACTATGCATCTGAAAAAGGACTAGTAGTCAGAAACTATAAGGTACCCAAGCAAATCAGCAAGAGAAAACAAATAATCCCATTAAAAAGAGGGCAAATGACATGAATAGAAATTTCTCAAAAGAAGATACACAAACAGCCAACATACACAAAATGCTCACCATCACTAATCACCAGGGTAATGCAGATTAAAACCACAATGATATATCACCTTACCCCTGCAAGAATGGCCACAATTTAAAAGTCCAAAAACAATAGATGTTGGCATGGATGTGGGGGAAAAGGGACGACTTTTACACTGCTGGTGGGATATAAACTAGTACAACCACTGTGGAAAACAGTATGGAGATTTCTTAAAGAACTAAAAGTAGAACTACCATTCGATCCAGCAGTCCCACTACTGGGTATCTACCCAAAGGAAAAGAAGTCATCCTATGAAAAAGACACATACACTTGCATGTTTATAGCAGCACAATTTGCAATTGCAAAGATATGGAGCCAACTGAAGTGCCCATCAACCAATGAGTACATAAAGAAAATGTGGTAGATTTACACCATGGAATTATTACTCAGCCATAAAAAGGAATGAAATAATGTCTTTTTCAGCAACTTGGATGGAGTTGGAAGCCATTATGCTAAATGCAGTAACTCGGGAATAGAAAACAAAATATCGTGTTCTCACTTGTAAGTGGGATCTAAGCTATCAGGACACAAAGACATGATAATGATACAATGGGGCAGGGCACGGTGGCTCACACCTGTAATCCCAGCACTTTGGGAGGCCAAGGCGAGTGGATCACCTGAGGGTCAGGAGTTCAAGACCAGCCTGGCCAACACGGCAAAACCCCATCTCTACTAAAAATACAAAAATTAGCCAGGCATGGTGGTGCACGCCTGTAAGGCTGAGGAAGGAGAATCACTTGAACTATGGAGGCGGAGGTTGCAGTGAGTGGAGATCATGCCATTGCACTCCAGCCTGGGTGACAGAGCAAGACTCTGTCTCAAAGAAAAAAAAAGAGACAAGATAAAAATCATATCAAGTGCCTTTTCTGACCACAGTGATATGAAACTAGAATTAATAGGAGGAAATGTCACAAATATGTGGAAATTAAACAACATGCTTTTGAGCAGCCCAGTGGATCAAAGAAAAATCAAAAGGGAAATTTAAAAATAACTTGAGACAAATGGAAACACAGCATACCAAAACCTATGGGGAGCAGCAAAATCACTTCTAAGAAGGAAGCATACAGCAATAAACACCTACATCCAAAAAGAATAAATTTCTCAGTAAACTACCTAATGTTACACCTCAAGGAACTAGGAAAAAGAACAAACTAAACCCAAAGTTAGCAGAAGGAAGGGAGTAATGAAAATAAGAACAGAAATAAATCAAACAGAATAATAAAGCTATAGAAAAATTAGTAAAACTAATTTTAGAAAAAATAAACAAAATTGACGAACCTTTACCGAGACTAAGAAAGAAAAGAGAAGACACACAAATAAATGAAATCAGAAATGAAAGTGAAGGCATGACAATGGATGCCTCAGAAATTTTTTAAAAAGTATCATAAGGGACTATTATGAATAGTTATATGTCAACAAATTGGTTAATCTAGAGGAAATGGGTGAATTCCTAGAAACATACAACCTACCAAAATTAGATTAGGAAGCAATAGAAAGCCTGAACAGACCAGTAACAAATAAAGAGAATGAAATGGCTGTCAAAACATCCCAACAAAGAAAACCCCAGAACAGATGGCTTCATGGCTGAATTCTACCAAGCATTGAAAGGAGAATTAATCTGAATCCTTTGAAAACTTTTCCCAAAGAGAAGAACTAGGATGGAATACTTCCAAATTTATTTTATGAGGCCAGTATCATTTTGGTACCAAAGCCAGACAAAGACACAAGAAAAGAAAACTCCAAGCCAATATCTCAAGTGAATATGGATGCAAAGATCCTCAGTAAAATACTAGAAAATCCAATGCAACAACACATCAAGAAGATTACACATCTCATTATTTAATACTTAGTACACTCACTAGCTTATATGTTTGTGTATAGTATGTAATACTGTATCCAGTATGGAATGTGAATTACACCATCATTCCACACTGTAGCAAATACATTCTGTAATGGAAATGTACCATCAAATTGTATGTTTGTGTTTTAATTTGTTTCACTTTTTAAATTATCATGTATATAATATGTCATAGTAATCAAACAGTGCGGTATTAAAGAAGAGATAAAGAAACATATCAATGGAACAGAATAATGAATCTAGAAATAGACCTGCACTTATATGGCCAATTGATGTTTTACAAAGTTGAAAAAGCAATTGAACGGAAAAGGATAGCCTTTCAACAGATGTGTTGATATAACTGGAAAATCAATAGGCAAAAAGAAAAAGAAACATTAAATTTTGACCTAAAATTAGCACTTTATTTAAAAATTATATCCAAACTGGATTATACATCTAAAGGTAAGCCATAAAAGGATAAAACTCTAAAAAGAAAACACAGGCAAAAAAAATCTGTGTGACCTGGGATTAGGCAAAGGATTATTAGGTATGACACAAAAGCACAATCCATAAAAGAATTGATAAATTGAACTTTATCACAATTAAAAACTTGTATTCCTAAAAGGCATTATTAAGAAAATGAAAAGACAAGATACTGTAGAGAATTATACAGGGCATGAGATTTCACCCTACTTATCAACTAACAAGTCCACTGGTTACTGTTTTGTGGATACTGGCAAAAGACATGGGACTCCTGAGTCAGAGACAAAGAGCCTTATTATTCATGGCAAAAGCAGTAGCCAGGGCATCAGCATGATGCACATACTGACTACCCATGTTCCCACTGGTTATCCGTGCTCCCCAACTCTCACGTTGGTGAAGCAAATAACCTATCATGGATAGGAACACACAGTGGGCTACATAATAGGGGACGAACAGTGAGCTTGGGGGAATTCATTATTGTTACAGCAAGTGGAAACAAATCCTCTCAGTCTGAGGGAAGATATCATCTCATCCCTCAAGGCTATTTTCAGTCATTCAAATACAATCCTGAGAAATGGCCAGGTAGAGAGTGGCCAGGGTCTTCCATTCTTAACATAATCAGCAAAAAGGTGTGCAAAGACACCCACAGCCCACAGTGGATTAACTCTCTCAACAAGCCACCCATCAGCCCAACATGTTCTTGGCCAAGTATAAAATTATACGTAAGTATGTCACTCTGATTAATCTGACCAACAGAAATTGGGACCAAATGTGTTTAACTAATCTCATAAATCATTTTCAACAGAACTCCATGCCACAGGATGACGCCACCTTGCTGTAGTGACCCCATCCATACCTCCCAAAGTCCTGGTCTCATGTAACTCTGAAGAAATCCCATGGGCACCACTGGATCTTCTTTCAGACAGTAAGAATGTGATCTAAGGCTAGTCTGTTATGAATTACAACTCACATACAGAGTTTAGGCTATCCTGATCAGCCTTGGTGTCGTTGCCAATAATTATAAGGAGCAAGAGATGGGCCAAAAAGCAATCCCTATCACCAACAGAGAGACATTCTGTGGCTCACCCTCCCTCACATATAAACATATAACCCAAAAGTGCATAGTTCAGGGTTTGTTGTCATCATTACATTGGTTTGATTAAGCCACGTGGGTGGTGTCACTAAGTATTTATAGCCTCAATCTTCATACATGGTATAACCCAAGGCCATTCAGTTATCAAGAGAAACATATAACTTCACATTACACTGAAACACTCTTGTGTCACACAGATCATGTGTCTGTACATGTTCACATTACAGAGCTGCCATTGATGGCATCAGGCATAACAAAATAGTTCCAGATCAGTTTTTCTGTTTCCATAGCACATAGAAGGAAATTACAAACTCAGCAGCAGGTCAGATTGAGAGCAGAGCTGCTGCTTGATTCAGGTGGCAGTCAGTGCTGGATCTAGGAGACAAAGAGAACACTGATCGCCTTGCCCCTGATCCTTGCATCTCCCAATATCTAAGGTGCTCTCTCTGAAAGTACCAGGGTCGGCACTTTCTCTCCACTGCCACGTAATCAATGTGTCTCATCCCAGTACCTGTAGCTTCACCTTTTCCACAATCACTCCCCACTTGCCTCTAGACCTTGTATTCTGATCATTACACAGAAGGCAGCCAAGAGGTCCCTTTCTGGGGACATCCACATTCAGTGACCAAATTGCCTTACTATTTTGTGTAGGTCAAGTAGAAGCAGAGTCAGCAATTGTTCCATCACTCAGCAAAACCAGATACCAGTGGACGGTAAGGAGTGTGGAATGTTCATCAAGTACTTTATCGGCTCATCAGTACTTTATTACTGGGTGACATTTAAGGAAAAAAAGGTGCACCATTGTCAGACTGAAAATGAGTTGGAAAGCTGAAAACATGACATAGCTAAGACTCAGGAGCCACAGTGGTGTGGTTGGAGTTGGTTGATCACACTGGAACAGCCATATGTAATCTGAAAAAGTATTACAAGTGAAGAGAACATTGGTAGCACTAAAGGAGACAGTCAGTGTAGTCAGTCTGTCAGGGGCCAATAGGGTCAATGCCCCCAAGCATTGCGGCCTCTTTTGTTGCACGACAAACAGGTCAACTTTTGGCAGGAGTCCTAAGTGGCTTCTGCATCAGAAACATCAGGTGCTTTAGTCTGTGCCCAGTCCCTGACACCAGATGTGTTGCCATGTGTGATGGCAGTCTGGGGGATGCAGATTTGATCGACAGCTTGAATTTAGTTGATCTCATCAGAAAGCAGGCCTTTACTTTGCGCGTCTCTGTGAGCGACCCAGATGGTCCCATCATCATCCACAATTTGTTTCTACGGTTACAATCCCGAAGAGAGGCGTCTTTAGTCTACCAGTCTGTAGTCTTTCGAGTGAAAGACAAAAGGCTAGACCATGGGCAACAGTGGCAAGTCAGTAAAAATATAACAAGTGTTATCAAGGGCAGTATTGGTCAGACTTATGAGAGCAGCCTTGTATTCTGCCCATTGAGTGGAAGTATAATAACCGTGAAGTCAGGGCCATTAACTTGGAGGATTCCAATTCGCCAACCACCAGGACATAATCTATACAGTGAAAGCTCTGGACACCAGAGAATAAAGGCACTCACAATAAATGCTGATCCCCACTCCAACTCCATGGTGGCAAATGGCAGGGGAGTTTGTCCCAGTAGCACTTCTGTGCTTGTGTCAGTGCCCTAAATGGGAGAATTTCCTCTGATGCTTTATGAGCATTTACAGTGCAAGCATTTATCATGCCAATTTCCTTCTCCGTTTTCATAATGGTAGATTGAATTGGCATAGAATCCCTTACCCGTAAAGTCACTTGAACTACTTTTCTTCACTGAGAGTTTTGCTCACAGCTTATCAGTTGAGATCAGATTTTTTTGTTCCCTGTGGGAAACTCCAAGGGAGTTTAACACTTGCACTTCAGAAGTTACAAAAGCAGTTGCCAGGAGTTTATCTCCTGCCCAGGAGTTCCAGGTATGGGAGGGGGAACAGGAAGAGGGAAGAGGGAAAAGTGCAGCCCATGAGGAGTGGCTGGAGCCATCAGGGAGGCTCTTAGCCTCAGGATGGGCGCCACCTCCTCAGGGACTCTTCTTTTCTGCCTCCTCACATGCCACATCTCTACCTACCCTGGATACCTCAATGCCAATGGCCACCTCTGTGCCCAGTGCCCTCTCCTGCCATAGGACTGGGAAGGATGGTGACTTAGATGCCTGTTTCCAACCAAGCCATAAATGTTTGATTTCCACCCTAACCCACACCCTCATTCCTCTGCATACTCTTTTTGTTGTTGTTGTTCTTTAAAGGACATGAAATCACAGAAGAGTGGCCAGGCACAGCGGCTTACACCTGTAATCCCAGCACTTTGGGAGGCTGATTCAGACGGATCACCTGAGGTCAGGAGTTTGAGACCAGCCTGGCCAATATGGTGAATCTCTACTAAAAATACAAAAATTAGCCTGGCATGGTGGCAGGAGCCTATAATCCCAGCTACTTGTGAGGCTGACGTGGGAGAATTGCCTGAACCTGGGAAGTGGAGGTTGCAGCTACTCAGGAGGCTGATGCAGGAGAATCACTTGAACCTGGGAGACAGAGGTTGCAGTGAGCTGAGATTGTGCCACTGCACTCCAGTCTGGGTGACAGAGTGAGACACCGTCTCAAAAGAAAAGAAAAGAAAAATGGAAGTAAATCAGAGTAGAGGAGGAGAGAGGCAGCAGGATATGTCAAGGGAGAGAGGAGCTCTGCCCCAGCAAGTGAGGCTTTTCATTTACTTGCAGTTTGGAGTGGCTGCCCACTCGGGCTCACCAGATAGATAGACTTCCAGTGTTTCCCATCTACCTAAAGTCCTGCATTTTCCTTTCTGACTTTCGGCTTCACTGACCCCTTGACTCAGCAGCCGTAGTCACATATTTTTTTTTTTTTTTTTACAGAGTCTCATTCTGTCACGCAGGCTGGAGTACAGTGGCACAATCTCAGCTCACTGCAACCTCTGTCTCCCAGGTTCAAGCGATTCTCCTGCCTCAGCCTCTTGAGTAGCTGGGACTACAGATGCCCACCACCACACTTGGCAAAATTTTTCTGTATTTTTAGTAGAGAAGAGGTTTCACCATGTTGGCCAGGATGGTCTCTGTCTCCTGACCTCGTGATCCGCCCGCCTCAGCCTCCCAAAGTGCTGGGATTACAGGCATAAGCCACCGCATCCTGCCCATATTCTTTTTTAAGTAGGGCTCCTAGGCTTGCTGTCTCATTGCCATGATAATATTCCTTCCTCTGCCCACCCACAGGACAGGGATTAAGGTGTAAGGTACCAATGAGGTGGCTTGTTTCAGTCTTAGTTATTCTCATTTAGCTTCTAACACTCATGAACAGGTAGTAGTGATATGGTTTGGCTGTGTCCCCACCCAAATCTCATCTTGAATTGTACTCCCATAATTCCCACTTGTTGTGGGAGGGACTCAGTGAGAAATAGTTGAACCTTTGGGGTGGTTTTCCCCATACTGTTCTTATGATTGTGAATAAGTTTCATAAGATCTGATGGTTTGATATGGGGAAACCTGTCTCACTCGGTCTGATTCTCTCCCTTGCCACTGCCATGTGAGATGTGCCTTTCACCTGCCATGACTTGTGGGTCCTCCCCAGCCATGTAGAACTGTAAGTCCAGTAAATCACTTTCTTTTGCAAATTGCCCAGTCTCAGGTATGTATTAATCAGCAGCGTAAAAACAGACTAATACATGTAGTGTATTAGTGCATTCTTGCCCTGCTACAAGGAAATATCTGAGACTAGGTAATGTCTTTATTTATTTATTTTTGAGAGACAGAGTCTTGCTCTGTTGCCCAGGCTAGAGTGCAGAAGCACGATCTCGGGTCACTGCAACCTCTGCCTTCTGGGTTCAAGGTGTTCTCCTGCTCTAGCTTCCTAAATAGCTGAGACTGCAGGCATGCACCACCATGCCCAGCTAAATGTCGTATTTTTAGTAGACATGGGGTTTCATTCTATGTTGGCCAGGCTGGTCTTGAACTCCTGACCTCAGGTGACCCACACACCTTGGCTTCCCAAAGTGCTGGGGTTACAGGTGTGAGCCACTGCACCTAGCCTGGATAATTTATTCTAAAAGCGGGTTTAATTGGCTGGTGATGGAAGCATGATGCTGGCATCTGCTCAGCGTCTGGGGAGGCCTCAGAAACCTACAATCATGGCAGAAGGTGAAAGGGAAGCAGGCACATCTTAAATGGCTCGGGCAGGAGGAAGTGGGTGGGGGGAAGTGCTACACAGTTCTAAACAACCAGATCTTATAAGAACTCTATCATGAAAACTGCACTACAGGGATGGTGCTAAACCATTCATGAGAAACTACCACCATGATCCAATCACCACCCAGTAGACCACACCTCCAGCATCAGGGATTACATTTTAACATGAGATTTGGGTGGGGACATGGATACAAACCATATCAGGTAGGAGAGCAGTGATTCCTACTTCTCACTTGCCCACCAATTGGGCAAAAGAAGTCAGTATTGGATCCCAGGATGTCTTCTTTTATCTCCTAACCTGGCATATGTGGGCATTCATTCTTTCTTTACCAGAAATCTCTGTCTCTGTCAGTATTCCATCCTTATTGCCAAAACCGTCAAGCACTGTGCAGAATCTAAGATTTTATCCTACTTACAAACTGACAAGTTAGCCTGTTACTGATTCATGGATGCTGGTAGAAAACGTGAGGCTCCAGAATCAGTGACAAGGGACTTTATCATTCACTGTACAAGAAACAGCCAGAGTTTGGATGATGCTTGTGCCAGTCCCCATGCACCTCAAGTCCCGTGGTGGTGATGTGAAGGGCCCATGATGGGTGCCTGCATATGCAATGGACCTGTGTTATAGAAGAACACTGAACTTGGAAGATTCACTGATTTTATAACAAGGAGAAGCAAGCCTGTTCATTGCCTATGGTGAGACAACTTACTCCTCAAGATTGTTCTCTGCTATCATAACCCTGAGAAATGGCCAGGGTAGAGAGTGATTGGAGCCTCACCAAGAAAGAATGCGCAGGGATACACATGGCCCATGGTGAATTGCCCCTCCCAACAGATACAGATCAGGACAAAATATTGCAAATCCCATATCTAACAAAGCACTTGTATCCAGAATATAGAAGGAATACTCAAAACACAACACTAAAAGAACAACCCAGTTTAAAAATGAGCAAAAGACTTGAACAAATGCTTCACCAAAGCGAGTATACAGATGAAAAATAAGCACCTGAAAACATGTTTAGCATCATTCCATTAGGAAAATGCAAATTCCAAACCACTATTACATACTACTACACACTTAATAGAATTGTTAAAATTTTAAAAATACCAAATGCTGGCAAAAATGTACAACAACCAGAACTGTCATGTACTGCTGGTGGCAATGCGAAATGGTACAGCCACTCTGGAAAACAGTTTGGCACTTTCTTATAGAGTGAAACATATATATGCCATACACAACCTAGCAATCCCACTCCTAGGTATTTACTTAATGAATACAATAGCAAAGACCTGGAACCAACCCAAATGCCCATCGATGATAAACTGGACTGGAAAAATGTGGCACATGTACACCATGGAATATTATGCAGCAATCAAAAAGGATGAGTTCGTGTCCTTTGTAGGGACATGGATGAATCTGGAGAACATCATTCTCAGCAAACTGACACAAGAACAGAAAATGAGATACCGCATATTCTCACTCATAGACGGGTGATGAAAAATGAGAACACATGGACACAGGGAGGGGAGCACTACACACTGGGGTCTATTGGGGAGAATAGGGGAGGGACAGCGGCGGGGGGAGCTGGGGAGGGATAGCATGGGGAGAAATGCCAGATGTGGGTGAAGGGGAGGAAGACAGCAAATCACACTGCCATGTGTGTACCTATGCAATTATCTTGCATGTTCTTGCACATGTACCCCAAAACCTAAAATGCAATTAAAAAAAGAAAACTTCTGTTCATACAAAAACCTGTACATGAACATGTATAGCATCTCAATTCATAATTGCTAAAAACAAGAAACAAGCCAAATATCATTTGACCAGTGAATGGATAAACAAGCACTGGTATATCTAGAAAATGGAATTCTACTCAGCAATAAAAAGGAATGAACTATTGATATACTTAACAACTTGAATGAACCTCAAAGGCATTATGCTGAGTGAAAGAAGCCAGTCTCAAAAGGTTGCATACTGTATAATTCCATTTATATAGGATTTTTTTTTGTTTTTTGTTTTTGTGAGACAGAGTCTTGCTTTGTCACCTGGGCTGGAGTGCGGTGGCACAATCTAGGCTCCTTTCAACCTCTACCTCCCAGGTTCAAGCAATTCTCCATGCTCAGCCTCCTGAGTAGCTGAGACTACAGGCACATGCTCAGCTAATTTTTTGGTGGGGTGTTTTTTTTGTGTGTGTATTTTTTTTTAGATGGAGTTTTGCTCATCTTGCCCAGGCTGGAGTGCAGTGGTGTGATCTCAACTCATTGCAACCTCTGCCTCCCTGGTTCAAGTGATTCTCCTGCCTCAGCCTCCTCAATAGCTGGGATTACAGGCGTCCACCACCACACCCAGCTAATTTTTTGTATTTTTAGTATAGATGGGGTTTCATCATGTTGGCCAGGCTCGTCTTGCACTCCTGAGCTCAGGTGATCCATCCACCTCAGACTCCCAATGCGCTGGGATTACAGGTGTGAGCCACCACACCCGGCTTTATTTTGTATTTTTAGTAGAGACGGGGTTTTGCCAAGTTGGCCAGGCTGGTCTTAAACTCCTGACCTCAAGTGATCTTCCCACCTCAGCCTCCCAAAGTGATGGGATTACAGGCGTGAGGAAACGTGCCCAGCCCTATATGGCCTTAAAAAGACAAAACCAGAGTGTTAGAAGGTCAGTAAGCTGCTAGATTGTAGTAGTTGGGGGAGGGTGTGACTATAAAGGAATTACAAAAGGGAATCTTTTGGGGGAGGTAAAAGAAACTGTTGTAACCTGATTGTTACAATTCATAGAACTATATGCCCCCCGTCACCCCTACTCCAAAAAAAACCCTGCCTTTCCCAGCTTCAATTCCCACTAAGGTATAGACCTATGACCTAGGTTCTACCAATCAGGTGCAATAGGCTTTGATTTGAAACTAAGTTAAATATGGACAGAGGAAGGGCACGGGGGCATCCACTTTCCTGGTGTGCAGCAGCAGGGTCAGACTCTGGAAGCAAGGCTCATAGGAGCAGCTTCCTGTGGTAGTAACAGATGAAGCACGGTTCCGAGCTGTCCCTGGCTACTCCACCAGAGTTGGCCCAAAAAGCCCAGCCTCCAGTTTGTTCCATTAGTTTTTCCACAGATTCTGTATCATACCTAATGCCCTGTAATAAGTGTCTGCTAATTTAAACTAGTTACGAGGGGATTCTGTTGTCTGAAAGCAAGAATGCTAATGAACATATTTATGTGTGACTAATGGTACTGCTCAATTCCCAGCCCACGTTTCTCATGGCCTGTTTCTCAAACTTACGATGTAACCATGGGAATCAGTTATTAACCACGACAAGCAACCATTGCCAGAGGGGAATATCTGGATGTCATTTAATAATGGATAGGGAAGGAGCCGTGTGTCCTTAAATGGCTTAGTGCTCCGGAACAATTCTCTGGCACTTGAAGTGGTAAAATACTGATTCCAAGTGGACTAGTAGACTGATTGCAACAAAGGCCACAGCAGTTCCTCCCATCCCTGGATGCCCAGGCCTTTGCCACGCCTACCTTCAAGAGATGGAGTCTGTTTCTCCACCCCCATGAATCTGGGCTTACCTGTGACTTGCTTCCACCTATAGAATGTGGTAGAAGAGACATTTTGGGAGTTCTGAGCCTATTCAAGAAGATTTTGAAGCTTTCAGTCTCATTCTCTTTAAACCTACATGCAGAAGGCTGAAAGCCTAAATTTTCTGGAAGCATGAAACATATAGAAGCCTGTAAACCATGCCACATTCAGAACTACTGAGCACCAGGTGAGGACAGGCAAGTCCTCCCACCACCCTGCCCCACCCCTGCCCATCTGCAAAGCTCACCTGGTAAATACTGAGTTACCCTCAGGATCTGACACACAGGATCAATTGCTCTCGGCCCTGGCTCCCTAGGACACTGCGTCGCTGGCAGCTGGTCAGGGACTGTTTTCCAGGAGGCAGAGAAAAGCTCCTGAACCCCACATTCAAACAAGCCGTCCACAAGCCACCCTCAGGGCAGCAGGGTGCAGAGGTGGGTCTGCGCCCTCTCCAGCACACATCTTCCGGGCTGCCCGTTGCCATTTTCTGAATTCTGGCTCCTTGTCAAACTCTCTCGTGTGTTCACGTTCACCATAACTCATCGTATAAAAGCACTGGCAAATAGCCAGGACCCAGAGGCAGGATGGAGTGCCCACGGTAGTTTGCCCAGGCTCTGCCCTTCCTCGACCACACCTTGGACCTCACATCCCACAAGAGGCAGCTTCGTTCACCTTGGCCCACGAGACCCCATCTGCTGTGTCTTGTGGGCTGGTGTTGGTGTCATATCCCACTGAAGCCTCACGGTCTACCGCCAATAGTGACATGTACACAGATCTTCTAGAAGCTACCGTGTCATTCAAATGGCATGAAGAAGGCATGTTCCACATAAAAAGAGGTGAGGAAAAATGAACTTGATGCATTAATGGGGGGATGTAGGGTCTCCTCATACATTTTCCTTGTTGCTATGCAGTTGTTATGCAGCAGTTTAAAAAGAAATAGGTGTGGGCCGGGTGCAGCAGTTCACACCTGCAATCCCAGTGCTTTGGGAGGCTGAGGCAGGCAGATTACAAGGTCAGGAGTTCAAGACCAGCCTGGCTGACATGGTGAAACCCATCTCTACTAAAAATCCAAAAAATTAACTGAGCGTGGTGGTAGGTGTCTGTAATCCCATCTACCCAGGAGGCTGAGGCAGGAGAATTGCTTGAACGTGGGAGCCGGAGGTTGCAGTAAGCTGAGACCTCACCACTGCACTCCAACCTGGCGACAGAGCGAGACTCTGTCTCAAAAAAAAAAAAAAAAAAAAATAGGCATGAGGCCGGGCGTAGTGGCTCATGCCTGTAATCCAAGCACTTTGGAGGCCAAGGCAGGAGGATCACCTTAGGTCCGGTGGTCAAGACCAGCCTGACCAACATGGCGAAACCCCGTCTTTTTAAAAAAAAAAGAAAACGAAAAAAAAAATAGGCGTGAAAGAGCATGTTCTCCTTAGTCAACACTTCCAGACCCAGTGCAAGTCTACAATGACAGATGCATTCCTAAACATAATTAATGTTGCAAGCTCTGTCTAGAAGGCGCAACTCACCCTCTAGAGCTCACTTTCTCTCTCGACTAGTTCAGCATCCAAGGAAGAGCAGTGACAGGACTTTTGTCGGAGGTATTTTGGAGGCTGCAGGCCTTCCTCAACCATTACAAATTTCCCACAATAAGAATACACATTGCATTTAAAATCCCACATTTTGAGGCTTGAAACTTCCCACCTTTGTGTTCGTGTAAAAAGGAAGGAGGTTTCGGGGGTTCTGCTCAGGGACTTGGGGTGATCATTTCTGTCTAATCCCATCAGGAACAGTGACTGACCTTGGTGTATGCTGTGTGTGTGTGTGTGTGTGTGTGTGTGTGTGTGTGTGTGTGAGAGAGAGAGAGAGAGAGAGAGAGAGAGAGAGAGAGAGAGAGAGAGAGAGAGAGAGAGAGAGAGAGAGAGAGAGAGAGCGAGAGAGAGAGAGAGCGAGAGAGAGAACAAATGTATCCATACTGGGCCTTCTGCACTGGTATCTGCTTTTGTGTGGAGAGATAAGAAACAGATTTCAGCCAGGGGCGGTGGCTCACACCTGTAATCCCAGCACTTTGGGAGGCTGAGGCGGGTAGATTTCCTGAGGTCAGGAGTGAGGCGGGTGGACCACCTGAGGTCAGGAGTTCGAGACCAGCCTAGCCAACATAATGAAACCCCGTCTCTACTAAAACTACAAAAAATTAGCCAGGTGTGGTGGCGGGTGCATGTAATCCCAACTGCTAGGGAGACTGAAGCAGGAGAATCGCTAGAAACCGGGAGGCAGAGATTGCAGTGAGCTGAGATCGCACCAGTGCACTCCAGCCTGGGCAACAAGAGTGAAACTATGTGTCCACAAAAAAAAAAAAGAGCGAGAGAAGAAGAAAAGAAAAATAAACAGGGGCGGGCACGGTGGCTCACCCCTGTAATCCCAGCACTTTGGGAGGCCGAGGCGGGTGGATCACGAGGTCAAGAGATCGAGACCATCCTGGTCAACATGGTGAAAACCCGTCTCTATTAAAAATACAAAAAATTAGCTGGGCACGGTGGTGCATGCCTGTAATCCCAGCTACTCAGGAGGCTGAGGCAGGAGAATTGCTTGAACCCAGGAGGCGGAGGTTGAGGTGAGCCGAGATCGTGCCATTGCACTCCAGCCTGGGTAACAAGAGCGAAACTCCGTCTCAAAAAAAGGAAAGTAAACAAGATTTTATTATAAAGTAGAAACCAAATAGTATGTAGAGAAATACCACATTAAATTTTTTTTTAATTTACATTTAGGTGGAGGGGAAAAATTATGTAAGTAAAATGCCATACAGGCCTGAGTGGTATCCGAGCTGTGGGAGATCAGGTGATTTTTATCTTCTTTTATTGGTTTCTCTCTTTTTTTCCTTGTGTTCCACAATTTTGTAATAAGAAGCAATTCAGGCCAGGTGTGGTGGCTCATGCCTATAATTCTAGCACTTTGGGAGGTCCAGGCAGGAAGATTGCTTCAGCCCAGGAGTTCCAGACCAGCCTAGGCAACATAGTGAGAATGTGTCTCTACAAAAAATACAAAAACTAGCCGGGCGTGGTGACAGTCACCTGTAGTCCCACCTACTCAGGAGGCTGAGGTGGGAGAATGGCTTGAGCCTGGGAGGTGGAGGTTGCAGTGAGAAGAGTTCACACCACTGCACTACAGCTTGGGCGACAGAGTGAGATAAAAAAAGAAAAAATTTAAAAAGAGCCTGGGCGTGGTGGCTCACGGCTGTAATCCCAGTATTTTGGGAGGCTGAGGCGGGCAGATCACCTGAGGTCAGGAGTTCAACACCAGCCTGGCCAACATGGCAAAACCCAGTCTCTACTAAAAATACAAAAATTAGCCAGGCGTGCTGACGGGTGCCTGTGATCCCGGCTACTCGGGAGGCTGAGGCAGGAGAATGGCTTGAGCCTGGAAGGTGGAGGTTGCAGTGAGCCGAGATCGCATCACTGCACTCCAGCCTGGGCGACAGGGTGAGACTCCATCTCAAAAAAACAAAAAAACGAAAAGCAGCAATTCAAATTTACTAAACTAAAGCAGCTTTGCCCCCTAGTGGCTTGTTCGTTAAACCGCGTTTAGTCTGAGAAAAGAACGTCGTCCACTGAGATTGCAGAGCAGATACCACTGCAGGCTTTTGCCCCAAAGAAGAACTTTCTGGAAGATGTACACGTCCTTTGGTAGGATAAGTGGTTATGTCCTAGCGAAAATTTTGTAGAACTGTAATGGTTTCCTTTGGCCATATGGTGGGAGTATGCTCTCAGCAACCTAAGACACAGCCACAGCCACAGCCACAGCAGAGAGAGGAACATAGGTTCCAGGATCAGCTAAACACTGTGGCAGGGTCTTTGCAAGCAGTGGACTAAAGGGGACAAGCATTGGAATTGGGACATGGCCTCAAAGTTGGAGAAGAGGGAACCCGCCAAATTAAGAGTCAAGGGGCAGAATGGATTTGGTAACTGTCTGTAGGGGACCTTTAAGAGAGTGGGTATTAACGGGACTGGGGATGAGTGGGAGAAGGTGGTACAATCACCAAGAGGGCCAAAAGCGGCTACAGAATCAAGCCAGGCAACAAACGCCTTCTCAGGGACACGTCCTACCTCATCGTGATGCCAAAGACCACCCCACCTCACCCCTCCCCCGCAGGTTCTTCAGGGCCCAAGGTTTCCTCTTGAGGATCCCTGAAAGTCCATAGAATTTTCCATAAATAGTAGTTTCCCAGCTGACTTGTCCTTATTCACTGAGTGTGACAGGGAAGGGCATCACTAGGCCAGCAAGTGAGACTGAAACCGAGCCTGGGGCTGTCCCTGCCTTAGGCTGCCTGGATAGTCAGGTTTGACCAAGGGGAGAAAGATGAGATTGGAATGGGGAG
Source organism: Callithrix jacchus (assembly GCF_049354715.1). NCBI lineage: Eukaryota > Metazoa > Chordata > Mammalia > Primates > Cebidae > Callithrix > Callithrix jacchus. The sequence continues at coordinate 130,511,537 of NC_133524.1, read as the reverse complement.
AACTCACTGTCATAGGAGCACCCTCCCATGACTCGGGGTTTAATAGCCTGGCAAGGACACATGATGCCAGTTCTAATATGCTGCTGGGATTGCTCCTCGAGGCTAGGGAATCGGGAAGTAGAGAAGACAATGTTCTGTAATAAATGACGTGGGCATACCAGAACTGGTACTGGGGAGTCATAAAGCTCAAAATATACGGTATGTGGCAATGTGAGAATGGAGTTTGATATGGTTTGGACCCAAGTCCCTGCCCAAATCTCATCATGAATTGTAATCCCCAGTATTGGAGGTGGGCTGGATGGGAGGTGATTGGATCGTGGTGGTGGATTTCTCATGAGTGGTTTAGCACCATCCCCCTTGATGGTGTTCCAGTAATAGTGAGTGAGTTCTCACAAGATCTGGTTGTTTAAAAGCATGTGGGGCCAGGCGAGGCGGCTCACTCCTGTAATCCCAACACTTTGGGAGGCTGAGGCAGGCAGATCACGAGGTCAGGAGATCAAGACCATCCTGGCTAACACGGCGACACCCCATCTCTACTAAAAATACAAAAAATTAGCCAGGTGTGGTGGCACACGCCTGTAGTCGCAGGTACTTGGGAAGCTGAGGCAGGAGAATCTCTTGAACCTGAAAGGTGGAGGTTGCAATGAGCTGAGATCACACCACTGCTCTCCAGCCTGGGCAACTGACCGAGATACCGTCTCAAAAAAAAAAAAAAAAAAAAAAAGCGTGTGGCACCCATCATCCTGTTCTTTCTCTTGCTCCTGCTCTGACCGCGTGATGTACCTTTTCCCCCTTTGCTTTCCATCATAGTTGTAAGCTTCCCGAGCCCTCCCCAGAGGCCTCCCCGGAAGCTGAATAGATGCTGCCATGCTTCCTGTACAGTATACAGGACCATGAGCCAATTAAGCCTCTTTTCTTTGTAAATTACCCAGTCTCAAATATTTCCGTATAACAATGTGAGATTGGCCTAACACAAAGTTACAACGTGAGACCAGATCTGTTGGACCACGGATCTAAACCATATCAAACTACTTCCGGACCACGTTCCCTGGGAAAGCCGAGAAGACATTGCTTCACCAGGGGTGCACTGAGAAGCAGACACAACAGCTTTTTTGAGATCAATAGTGGTTGTCTTCTGCAGACCAGGTAGTAAAAGATGCTGTGGTGCATCTGGGCTTCCCAGTATCAATGCAGATTATAGGATTCCAAAATACAGAAGCCAAACGATGACATTTAACTGACCTAGGCAAGATCGAAGTCATCACCGTAATAGGCCACTGTGGACTGGGCTGAGTTGTTTCCTCCCAAAATTCCTATGTTGAAGTCCTAACCCCCAGGACCTCCGGATATGACTGTATTGGGGATAGGGTCTTTAAAGAGGATGGCCAGGTGAGGTGGCTCATGCCTGTAATCCTAGCACTTTGGGAGGCCATGGTGGGTGGATCACCTGAGGTCAGGCGTTTGAGATCAACCTGGCCAACATGGCGAAACCCTGTCTCTACTAAAAAGACAAAAATTAGCCAGGTGTAATGACGCACTCCTGTAATCCCAACTACTTGGCAGGCTAAGGGAGGAGAATCACTTGAACCCAGGAGGTGGAGGTTGCAGTGAGTCGAGATCACGCCACTGCACTCCAGCCTGCATAATGGGAGTGAGACTCCATCTAAAAAAAAAGATTGCTGAGAGACAATCTTTGCATTGTTTTGATAGCGCCTGTGAAATTGGACTGGATTAAGGAATGGTGTTGCTATTGGTTTTTTAATCTTCTCGAATGGGCATGGCGTGGTGGCTCACGCCTGTAATCCCAGCACTTTGGGAGGCCAAGGTGGTCGGATCATGAGGTCAGGAGTTTGAAACCAGCCTGGCCGACATAGTGAAACCCCATCTCTAAAAATATAATAATAATTTTTAAAAAATCTTCTTCAGTGAATGCTGAGTGTTGCTATTCATTATGTGAATGCTCTTGAGAAAGGAGTTTTAACATTAACAGAATTCCTGTAGGTACTTTAGTAAGTCATAGCCTCTGCAGATGCTTAGCAAGAAGCTTAGGGCAGAGATTTATTTGCCCTTTCCTAGGGCTACAGTAAACATCTGTATACAATTATTGTTTTCTGGCCAGGTGTGGTGGCTCCTGCCTGTAATCCCGACACTTTGGGAGGCCGAGGTGGGTGGATCACGAGGTCTGGAGATAGAGACCATCCTGGCCAACATGGTGAAACCCCGTCTCTACTAAAACTACAAAAAAAATAGCTGGCTGTGGTGGTGTGAGCGTGTAGTCTCAGTTACTCAGGAGGCTGAGGCAGAAGAATTGCTTGAATCTGGGAGGTGGAGGTTGCAATAAGCCAAGATCGTGTCACTGCACTCCAGCCTGGGTGACAGAGCCAGACTCAGTCTCAAAAAAAAAAAAAAAAAATTGTTTTCTATTGTAGAAAAAAAGGTTTCTGTTCTGCACATATAGGCTGATGGACCTTGAATAAATCACCTAAGCATTCTGAATCTCTAAAAGGGTTGGTATGAAGAGTCTGAGTTAATCCAGGTAAAGTGTGGTGATAGGCAGGGTCAATGCGTAATAAAAGGAAACTGTTGAAGTATTTTCATAAGACAGTCTATTGCCATTATTAATAGTGGCTGAAGAGCAATTTCATACCCTCAAAACCTAGACTAGCTCAGGAAACTGGTGCTCTGAAATGGAGAAATAGAAGATAAATTCTAGCCACAAATATTTGTTGAGATTCAAACTCATGCTAACCTTTGAGGGAACAAAGAGAAAAAATGTTATCCATGGTCTCCAGGGACTCACAAATCTAGTTGTGGGGAGAACTGACGTATGGACAAAAAAAAGAGAAAAGTTAACCCTAATTTATGCTACAGGTAATAAATAAATTTACTCTCTGCACAAATGTCCAGGAGAGTTTTCACAGAGAAAGATGACCTCGGCTTTGAAATATGGGTAGGATTTGGACCAGCCGAGAGCAGTAGGAAGAGCTTCTCAGGGAGAGGAAATGACTAAGCAGAGATCCAGTGGCTGGAGTATAAATGGGTGAAGTGGTCTGACTGAAACAGAGGGTTTGTTTCAGGAGACAGTAGGGGATAAGTATGGAGAGGCAGGCTTGAGAAGAACGTGAATCCTAGATAAAGAGTAGTTGTGGACCAATTCAAGATAAAAAGTAAGGGTGTGGGGGTGTGTGCACGTGTGTGTGTGCGTGTGTGTGTGTGTGTGTGTGTGTGGTGTGATGGGATTCTCTTCAACTAAAAGCTATGTACATAATAGGGAAGGGGATCAAGGGTGCTGAAGTTAATCACCTTCCCTATGGAATCTGAGCCAATATACAAGAGGCGGCTCTCCTGGAGGCAGCTAGCATGAGGCTGGGGAGCGCTGAGCCACATGTCATTCCCTGTGCTGTCCAAACTAGTGAACAATACAGTCAGGATGGTTAAAGGTGACCCCCAGGAAACCAAAGGGCAACATGTCTGCTTATGCCTTCTTTCTTTCTTTTTCTTTCTTTCTTTTTTTTTTAGATGGAGTCTCTCTCTTTGTTGCACAGGCTGGAGTGCAGTGGCGCAATCTCGGCTCATTGCAACCTCCGCCTCCCAGGTTCAAGCGATTCTCCTGCCTCAGCCTCCCCAGTAGCTGGGAATACAGGCACCTGCCACCACACCTGGCTAATTTTTGTATTATTTCTTTTAGTAGAGATGGGTTTTCATCATATTTGTCAGGCTGGTCTCAAACTCTTGACCTCGTGATGCCCCGCCTTGGCCTCCCAAAGTGGTGGGTTTACAGGCGTGAGCTACCTCACCCAGCCTGCTTATGCCTTCTTTGTGCAGACGTGCAGAGAAGATCATAAGAAGAAAAATCCAGAGGTCCCCATCAATTTTGCAGAATTTTCCAAGAAGTACTGTGAGAGATGGAAGACAATGTCCAGGGAAGCGAAGCCTAAATTTGATGAAATGGAAAAAGTCTGCTATGATCGGGAAATGAAGGATTACGGACCAGCTAAGGGAGGCAAAAAGAAGAAGGATTCTAATACCTTCAAAAGGTCACCATCTGGATTCTTCCTGTTCTGTTCAGATGAAATCCACAAACTCTGGCATCTCTATTGGAGATGTGGCAAAAAAGCCGGGTGAGATGTGGAATGACTTAAATGATGGTGAAAAGCAGCCTTACATCACCGAGGCAGCAAAGCTGAAGGAGAAGTCTGAGTTGCATGTTGCTGACTATAAGTCGAAAGGAAAGTTTGATGGTGCAAAGCGTCCTGCTAAAGTTGCCTAGATAATGGTGGAAGCGGAAGATAAAGAGGACAAGGAGGAAGAAGAGAAGGAGGAGGATGAGGAGGATGAATTAAAAACCTGTTTGTCTCCTTGTGAATACTTTAGAGTAGGGGAGTGCCGTAACTTTTTGTTTTTGTTTTATTTTTGAGATGGCATCTCACTCTGTCGCCCAGACTGGAGTGCAATGGCGTGATCTTGGCTCACTGCAGCCTCTGCCTCCCAGGTTCAAGTGATTCTCCTGCCTCAGCTTCCTGAGTAGCTGAGATTACAGGCACTCGCCACCATGCCCAACTGATTTTTATATTTTTAGTAGAGACAGGTTTCACCACTTTGGCCAGGCTGGTCTCAAACTCCCAACCTCAGGTGATCCACCCGTGTTGGCCTCCCAAAGCGGGAGGATTACAAGTGTGAGCCACAGTGCCCAATCCAGAGCACTGGAATTGACAGATCTCTTATTTGAGAAGTGTCTGATGCCCTCATCATGTTTAACTGCAAAATGTGATCACGATCATATTGTAGTCTCTCAAAGTGCTCTGGAGATTGTCAGTGGTTTACACTAAGTGGCCATGGGTGTCCAGAGCGTCCTGAAACTGTATCCAAGTTGTTCATATTTCCAAACATTTTTAAAATGAAAAGGCACGCTCGTGTTCTCCTCACTCTGTGCACTTTGCTCTTGGTGTGGCAAGGGACTTAAAGATGTTTCTGGCATTTTTTTTAATTTGTAAAGTGGTGTTAACTATATGGTTATTGGCTAGACATCCTGAGTTATCAACTGCGCATATTATAGTTTGTTAAAAGAACAAAACACTGGAGACAAACTCTTGATGTTTCTTGCTTGGCGTTGAGGCTGTGGGGAAGATGCCTTTTGGAGGGGCCGTAGCACAGGGCAATTTGGTATTTTTTAAACTGCTTGTTTTAAAGCAAACTATAGAATTCTTCGTTGTCAGCAAAGCAAAAAGCCACTTCATCAATGAAAGTTCAAGGACCTTCTGTACTCAAACACGACTTGCAACTTTCTGTTATCTTTTTGTATGTTTAGAATGTGGAAATGTTTTTGAAGTTAAATAAACAGTGTTACTTTTTTTTAAAAAAGAAATATATACAGAATGAGATGGGAGTCAAAGTATGAGCTTTGCTAATATTAATGCTGTACTGGAGAACACAGAAGGGCCCCAAGGCCAAAATGGACTTCCTACTTCTTCCTCCTCATTTAGACAGAATTAGCCATCCAGCCACAGGCAGGAGAAGCCCCTACCTGGTCACAGAAGCAGGAAATAGAATATTTGCCACTTGTACAGACAAAAGGGAAAGAGGTCAGATCATTTATTTGCAGTGACTTTGAACATATTAACCTGGACCATAATTGGGACCAATGAAGAGCAGACCATCCTAAGTATGAGTTACTCCTTCTCCTGTTGGGAAAGCAAATAAAATGCAGAGAAGGAGTAGAAGTGTGCCTCCTAGCCTGGACACGGTGGCTCACACCTGTAATCTCAGCACTTTGAGAGGCCAACGCAGGTGGATTACATAAGGTCGGGAGTTTGAGACCAGCCTGGGCAACATGGTAAAAGTCCATCTCTACTAAAAATACAAAAATTAGCCGGGCATGGTGGTGGGCACCTGTAATCCCAGCTATTCAGGAGGCTGAGGCAGAAGAGTCACTTGAGCCCAGTGACTTGAGCCCAGGCAGAGGTTGCAGTGAGCAAGATGGCACCACTGGACTCCAGTCTGGGCAACAGAGCAAGACTCAGTCTCAAAAAACAATAATAAAATAAAATTGCCAGGCGCAGTGGCTCACGCCTGTAATCCCAGCACTTTGAGATGCCAAGGAGAGTGGATCACGAGGTCAAGAGATCGAGACCATCCTGGTCAACATGGTGAAACCCCGTCTCTACTAAAAATACAAAAAATTAGCTGGGCATGGTGGCGTGTGCCTGTAATCCCAGCTACTCCGGAGGCTGAGGCAGGAGAATTGCCTGAACCCAGGAGGCGAAGGTTGCGGTGAGTGGAGATCACACCATTGCACTCCAGCCTGGGTAACAAGAACGAAACTTCGTCTCAAAAAATAAATAAATAAATAAATAAATAAATAAATAAATAAAATTAAAATAAAAAAAGATATGTGCCTCCTAGAGAGAACTGAAGTCCCCTCTCCTCGATGGAAACATGAGTACTGGGGTAAGAGTCTCTCTCACCTAAAGCAATGGACCCTCTTCAAAGAAAAGCAACAAGTTTGAATAGAATTTTAGGATGTTAATGGACTCCCTAGGAGTTCATGGGCCAAGTATAAAGATCACTGATGTAGACAATAAGTCAGGTTTTTTTTTTTTAAGTAGGAAAATGAACTCGCACATTTATTCATGACAGCCCAAAATTGGAAGCAACCAAAGTGTCTCAGTTGTTAAATGGTGAAGCAAATCACAGTACACACATACCTTGGACTACTACTCAGCACTAAAAAGGAAAAAATTTTGGCATATAAAACAACCCAAATTACTCTCCAGGGAATTATGCTGAGTGAAAAAAATCCAATCTCAAAAGGTTACATACTCTACAATTCCATTTATACAATAGTCCTGAAATGACAAATTGCAGGGTTGTGGTTGCCAGGACTTACGGATGCTGGAGAAGGGAGCGGGGTGGCTGCTGCTATAAAAGGTTAGCACAGTCAGTCAGCCAGCATGGTGGCTCACACTTGTAATGCCAGCCCTTTGGGAGGCTGAGGAGGTCGAGTACCGCAGGAGCATCTGGAGCCTTCAGCAACAGCTGAGAGCTCCCACCTAGAAGAGTGGCAGTGATTTGGCTGGCTTGCTAAGCCTGTGATTTAAAAAGTCCTCTACCAGTGAGTTTGAAGACACACCCCATGAGCACCTTACTACAGGACCAGTTGAGAATGTATCGATTCCAGGCATGTAAGGCCTCAGGACCCAGGGATCTGAATCTGCAAGTGGATCCTGCTTTTCTGTTTGTTGATGGTTTTCCATTTAAACACATACACACATATTTATTTTCTAAGCTCCGGGGTACATGTGCAGGATGTGCAGGTTTGTTACATAGGTCAATGTGTGCCTTGGTGGTTTGCTGCACCTATCAACCCATCACCTAGGTATTAAGTCCTACATGCATTAGCTATTCTTCCTGATGCTCTCCCTCCCCCCACCACCCCAACAGACCCCAGTGTGTGTTGTTCCCCTCCATGTGTTCTCATTGTTCACCTCCCACTTATAGATGAGAACATGCAGTGTTTGGTTTTCTGTTCCTGCGTTAATTTGCTGAGGATAATGGCTTTCAGCTCCATCCATGTCCCTGCAAAGGACATGATCACATTTCTTTTTTATGGCTGCATAGTATTCCATGGTGTACATACCACATTTTCTTTATCCAGTCTATCATTGATAAACATTTGGGTTGATTCCATGTCTTTGCTGTTGTAAACACATATATTTATTTGCCCTTAGTGTCCTTCATATTCTTTTTCTTCTTGCAAAACATGTTAATGTTAAAAAAGAAAAAAAAATACTGGGCATGGTGGCTCACGCCTGTAATCCCAGCACTTTGGGAGGCTGAGGCAGGCAGATCACCTGAGGTCGGGAGTTCGAGACCAGACTGACCAACATGGAGAAACCCTGTCTCTACAAAAAAAAAAAAAAAAAGAAAGAAAAAGAAAAAAAATCATTTCCGATTTATTTCAAGTGTTTCTTTGTTTAAATTTGCTTCAGTTTATTTCAAGTATCTTTTCTTTTCCAGTTTCTCCCAGACAAAATGAAAAAGACCTTACTGAAAACCAAAAATTAGGCATGAGAAAAACTTCTGTTTCCCCTGCTTACCCCGTGATGAGAGAATGCTTCATGCCCTACAATAGAAGAAGGAACAGGCTTGTGAGCAGCCAGTACGTTGCTGTAGCTGCATCGTCACAGTCAATAAGAACACCTGGAGTGTGTTCTTTCTCTCCCAGCTACACCTCACAGTTTCCAACAGGCTTGGCCACTGCAGCCCCCTCATGGCACATTGGCCACAACATGGCTGGAGAGCAAGCAGGTGAGGAGGAGAGTCAGATGGAAGTCCTTCTACAAATGGGCAACCTACAGAACTGTGATGGCTAGGAGCCAGGCTTGGATGGAGCCTGTGTCTCTGAGGACTCACAGGTGTGAGTCACCAAGCCCAGCCAAAAGAGATTTATTTATTTATTGAGATGGAGTTTCACTCTTGTTGCCCAAGCTGGAGTGCAATGGCACAATCTCGGCTCACTGCAACCTCTGCTTCCCGGGTTCAAGCGATTCTCATGCCTCAGCTTCCCGAATAGCTGGGGTTACAGGCACCTACCACCATGCCTGGCTAATTTTCTTTGTATTTTTAGTAGAAACGGGGTTTTACCATGTGTTAGCCAGACTGGTCTCGAACTCCTGACTCAGGTGCTCCACCTGCCTCAGCCTCCCAAAGTACTGAGATTACAGGCGTGAGCCACTGCACCTGGCCAGATATTTATTTTTTTAATGAATTGGTTTGCACAACTGTGGGGTCTAGCAAGTCTAAAGATCTACAGGGTGAGTAGACAACTTGGAGGCCCAAGAGAGCTGATAATTTAGTTCCAGTCCAAAGGCCAGCAGGCTCGAGACCCAGGGAGAGCCAATGTTTCAGTCCAAAGGCAAAAAAAGAAGTCAGTGTCACAGACTGAAGATCATCACGCAGGAAGAATTCTCTCTTACTCACGGAAGGGTCAGCTTTGTTGTTCTATTAAGGCTTTCAACTGTTGGATGAGGCCCACTCACATTAGAAAAGGCAATCTTCTTTACTCAGCCTACTGATTTAGATATTTTTCTCATGCAAGGACACACTACAGGATGGGTGAAGTGGCTCATGCCTATGATCCCAGGGCTGTGGGAGGTTGAGGCAGGAAGATCACTTGAGCCCAGGAATTTGAGACCAGCCTGAGCAACAGAGCAAGACCCTGTCTCTAAAAAAAAAATTAAAATAAATTAGCCAGATGTGGTGGCATGCACCTGTAGTTCTACCTACTTGGGAGGATGAAATGAGAGGATTGCTTGTGCCTGGGAGGTTGAGACTGCAGTAAGCTATGGTCACGCTACAGCACTCCAGCCTGGGCAACAGAGCAAGAGCAAGACCCTATCTCTATATTTTAAAAAACAATCACGGCCGGGCGTGGTGGCTCACACCTGTTATCCCAGCACTTCAGGAGGCCGAGGTGGGCAAATCACCTGAGGTCAGGAGTTTGAGACCAGCCTGACCAACATGGTGAAACCCCGTCTCTACTAAAAATACGAAAATTAGCCAGGCATTGTGGCGGATGCCTGTAGTTCCAGGTATTTGGGAGGCTGAAATAGGAGAATCTCTTGAACCTGGGAGGCAGAGATTTCAGTGAGCCAAGATCATGCCACTGCACTCCAGTCTGGGCAACAGAGCAAGACTCTGTTTAAAAAAAGAAACACACGCACACACACACACATCTTTACAGACACACCTAGAATAATGCTTGACCAAACCCTCTTGACTCTATGGCCCAGTCAATTGACACATAAAACTAACAATCACCTAAAAAAAATTTTTGAACATCACCGACCTAGTGATGAGAGATGTGAAGTCAGAGAGAGGAAGGTCTTTGATCTTCACATCTTCCTTATTGAATTTCTTTTGCTGGTTGAGTTTTGGTGCCGGCCTTCACTCCTTTGTGGAGGCTACAGAGGACAATCAGTTTCCTGGCTTTGTCTAGTTTCTAGAGGCCATCACATTCTTTGGCTCATAACTGACCCACTTTCTCTATCTTCAAGGGCATAGGTTAAGCCTTTCTTATATCAAATCACTCTGATACAAACTTTCCTGCCTCCCTAGTTTATTAGAAGGATCCTGGTGATTATATTGGGCCCACCTGGCTAATCCAGGCTAATCGCTCCATCTCATAGTCAGCTGATTAACAACCTTAATTCCACCTACAACCTTAATTCTTCTGTTAATTAAAAAAACAAACTGTAAAAGATTCTAAAGAGACTTATTCTAAGCCAACATGAGTGACTGGGGCCCAGGGAAAAACGCAAATCCAAGAAACCTTGAGTAAGTGATCATGAGGCAGTTAGGTCACAACTCTGTTTCATACATTTCAGGGAAGTAGAAGTTACAGGCAAAGTCATAAATCAACACATGGAGGTTACACATTGGTTTGGCCAAAAAAAGCTGGGTGTTCTGAAGTGGGGGTTTACAGGCCATAGGTGGCCTCTGACATTCTTTAACTTGCAGTTGGTTAAAGGAGTAAAGCTCTAAAACTTGGGAGTAAACAGAAAGGAATGTTTTAAGATAAGGATGCTATGCCCGCGAGATTGACCAGCAACTGCAATTTAACCTTTGACTTGGATAGCCTTCGGTCTTGTATCTTAGTCAAAAGCATCTGTTTTGTCAGTGTTATGATCTCTGTTTTAACATTAATGCCGGTCAGTTGTTGTGCCTAAGGTCCAAATGGGTGGGGGTATGAGGAATGTTCGATCTCTTTTCTTGTCATGGCCAGGAATTCAGTCTTTAAGGTTTTTGGGCTGTCCCCTTGGCCAAGAGGGTGTCCATTCAGTCAGTGGAGGGACTTTGGTTGTTTTAGTTGACACCTCCTTGCCATGTAATATGTTCATAGATGCTGGGAGTTACAAAATGGATATCTTTGGGGATCCATTATTCTGCCTGCCACAATACTTATGCCAGGGACATCTAAAAGAGCCTCTCCCTTCACACTACTGACCTGTTTCCAGAGCGACACGAGCTCGCTGGCTCAGGGCCATTTTCTGGCATCTGGGCCCTTCGACAACAGAGGCTTCTGGGAACAGAGCCTTCCCTACTTAGCCAGTGTTATCTTCTCAGAATTTCTTCTTGTATTGGTTTTCCTGCCTAGAAAGTGGTCCTTGCAGCCAGGTGTGGTGGCTCACGCCTGGATTCCCAGCACTTCAGGAAGCCGAGGTGGGTTGATCACCTGACATCAGGAATTCAATACCAGCCTGGCCAACATGGCAAAATCCCATCTCTACTAAAAACACAAAAAATTAACCGGGCATGATGACATAATCCCAGCTACTTGGGAGGCTGAGGCAGGAGAATTGTTTGAACACAGGAGGCAGACATTGCAGTGAGCCAAGATAGTGCCATTGCACTCTAGCCTGGGTGACAGAATGAGACTCTGTCTCAGAAAAAAAAAATAAAGTGGTCCTTGCTTTTTGGGCTCAGATTATAGAACCGACCAACCAACCTGAGGTCAGCTTCTCATTAAATGGCACATCGAACTTCTAAACAGCTTTTATACACGTTGGGGCCTTCGTAATTACTTTTCCCTCTGCTTAGAATGCTCTTACCCCAGGTTTACTTTTCTTTCTTTTAAATTTTTATTCTTTAGAGAAAAGGTCTGATATGCTTAGGTTTTGTGTCGTCACCCAAATCTCATCTTGAATCGTAATACTCATAATCCCCGCCTGTCAAGGAAGAGACCAAATGGAGGTAATTGGATCATGGGGGTTGTTTCCCCCATGCTGTTCACTGTGATACTGATACTGACTGAGCAGTCGTGAGATCTGATGGTTTTATAAGGGGCTGTTCCCACTTCACTTGGCACTTCTCCTTCCTGCTGCCTTGTGAAGAAGGTGCCTTGCTTCCCCTTTGCCTTCCACCCTGATTATAAGTTTCCTGAGGCTTCCCCAGCCATGCTGAACTGTGAGTGAATTAAACGTCTTTTCTTTATAAATTATCTAGTCTTGGGTATAGCAGTGTGAAAACTGAATAATACAGGGTCTCACTCTGTCCCCAGGCTGGAACGCAGTGGCCCGATCATGGCTCATTGTGGCCACAATCTTCTAGGCTCAAGCGATCCTCCTGCGTCAGCCTCCCAAGTAGCTGGGATTACAGGCATGTGCCAACACACCCGGCTAACTTTGTATTTTTTGTAGAGACAGGGTCTCACTGTGTTGCCCAGGCTGGTCTCAAACTCCAGAGCTCAAGGAATCCTCCCACCTCAGCCTCCTGAGTAGCTGGGATTACAGGTGTGATCCGCCGCAAGCCCCCAGGTTTCTTCATGGTTTCCTCACTTCAAGTCTTTTCTCCACTGTTTCACAGAACACCATATCTTACATGGCATGTCACTTCCCTACTTGATCCCCGCCTCCTTATTCTGCTACACAGTTTGACTCTGTAAAATAGTTGAAGAGATTTATTCTGAGCCAAATATGAGTGACCGTGGCCCGTAACACAGCCCTTAGGAGATCCCAAGAACACGTGCACAGGGTGGTCAGGGTGCAGCTTGGTTTTATACATTTTAGGGAGGTCCGAGACTTCAGTCAAATACATTTAAGATGTACAGTTGGTTTGGTCCAGAAAGCTGGGACAACTCAAAGCAGAGAGGGGCTTTCAGGTTATGGGTAGATTTAAAACTTTCTGGTTGACAGTTGGTTGAGTTTATCTAAAGACCTGGGATCAACAGAAGGGAAATGTCTGAGATGTGATAAGAGGTTGTAGAGACCAAAGTTTTATCATGCAGATGAAGCCTCCAGGTGGCAGGCTCCAGAGAGAATAGATTGTAAATGCTTTTTTTTTTTTCTTTGAGACCCAGTCTCACTTTGTTGCCCAGGCTAGAGTGCAGTGATGTGATCTCAGCTCACTGCAACCTCCACCTCCTGGGTTCAGATGATTCTCAGCCTCCTGAATAGGTGAGATTATAGGCACCCACCACTATGCCCGGCTGATTTTTGTATTTTTAGTAGAGACAGAGTTTCAACTTGTTCGTTAGGAACTCCTGACAGCAGGTGATCTGCCTGCCTCAGCCTCCCAAAGCATGTCTGTTCACCTGGATCATCTTAGGAAAATAAAAAAAATAATTAAAAAAGAAAAGAAGGCATGTCTGGCCCCCACTTCCCATTAAGATCTGAACCAATCTCTCAGGTTATATTTTAAGAGTGCCCTGGCCAAAGAAAAAATCCATTCCGATGATTGGGGTGGGGGTGGGGGAATTTTTTGGGGGGGTGGGTGGGGGAATGGAGTTTTGCTCTTTTTGCCCAGGCTGGAGTGCAATGGCACAATTTCAGCTCACTGCAACCTCCACCTCCCAGGCTCAAGTGATCCTTCCACCTCAGCCTCCTGAATAACTGGCACCACAAGATCACACCACCACACCCAGCTAATTTTTGTATTTTTTATAGAGGCAGGGTTTTACCATGTTGCCCAGGCTGGTCTTGAACTCCTGACCTCAAGCCATCCTCCTGCCTTGGCCTCCCAAAGTGCTGGGATTACAGGCGTGAACCAGCCCGCCTGGCCAATAACTTTTAAAAAGGAGCCTCTACAAATAATTTTAAAGAAACACAAATACGTCAGCTCAACAACTGTCAGGGTGACAGCAAAGCCATTCTGATCTTGTCCAGGATTTAAATGCCTGTTCTCAAACCAATACACCCACTCCATTAACATTCTAGGGCTTTTAGATACAACTTCTCATAGAGATATGATGACCCAAAAGAAATCACTTCTCTGTGGGCGCGGTGGCTCACGCCTGTAATCCCAGCACTTTGGGAGGCCTAGAAGGGCAAATCACCTGAGGTCAGGAGCTCAAGAACAGCCTGGCCAACATGGTGAAACCCCATCTCTACTAAAAATACAAAAATTAGCCAGGTGTGGTGGCTCGGTCTTGTAATCCCAGCTACTCAGGAGGCTGAGGCAGGAGAATCGCTTGAACCTGGGAGGCAGAGGTTGCAGTGAGCCGAAATTGTGCCACTGCACTCCAGTATGGGTGACAGAGTGAGACTCTGTCTCAAAAAAAATTTATTCTTGAAAGGACTGGGCACAGTGACTCATGCCTGTAATCGAAGCACTTTGGGAGGCCGAGGCAGGTGGACCCCTTGAGGTCAGCAGTTCGAGACCAGCGTGGCTAACATGGCAAAAGCCACCACACCCAGCTAATTTTTGTATTTTTAGTAGAGATGGGATCTCACCATGTTGGCAAGGATGGTCTTGATCTCTTGACCTCGTGATCCGCGCGCCTCAGCCTCCCAAAGTGCTGGGATTACAGGTGTGAGCCACCAGGGTTTGCTTTTTCTACTTCTTTTATTTTCCCATATTAGGGGAGCATGTTTACACAGTTAAATCTGCGTAAATTAAATGCACTTAATGGGACACCACTGATTTATTAGTACAGATGGCTGTCTTTATCTCTGGTTTATACATCCATGGATTCAACCAACTGAAGATCAAAGATATTTGAGAAAAATACCTGTGCTGAACATGTACAGATTTTTTTTGTTGTCATTATTCCCTAAACAAGGCAGTGTAACAACTATTTACGTAGCATTTACATTGCATTGGGTATTATAAGTAATCTAGAGATGGTTTATATAAAGAAGGATGTGCATCAGTTATATGAAAATACTATGCCATTTTGTATCAGAGACTTGAGCATCTGAGAATTTTTGTATCCATGAAGGTCGTGGAGCCAATCCTCTGTACAGAGGGACGACTATATCTAGTGTGAGCCCTATCCTTTGCTGTCTTCTTGAGACAAAAGACTGAAAGTCTTTAAATGCTGACCCTGAGATTCATTTATACTGAAACCATAGAATGCTAGAGTTGGAAAGGCTCTTGAAGGAGTTAATCAATGCATGGGGTGGCAGAATATCAGAGTTCCAGATGTGACTGCGCTACCTACAAGCTAGGTGAGCCACTTAACCCCTCTGCCTTTCATATGCTCACAGGTGAAATGATGGGAAGGCCTACGCTGCCTGTTTTCCAGGACTGTGGAGGAAATTCCATAAGACAGTAATTATTACAATAAAGACGCTGAAAAGCAAACTTTCAACGCATCAAATTGAGAAGATCTAAATGGCTTTTATTAATGATTCATGAATTGGGCAGCATACCATCCATAAAATAGAAGGAATTTCAATGAGCTGAGCAGAGGGGGTTGGTTTTATAGGCAAAAAAGTGGTGAAGCAGCAAAAACAGGGAACAAAAAGTAGACTGTTCATTTTTTTACTTTTTATTTATTTATTTATTTATTCATTTATTTATTTATTGAGACGGAGTTTTGCTCTTGTTACCCAGGCTGGTAAATGGCGCGATCTCAGCTCACCACAACCTCCGCCTCCTGGGTTCAGGCAATTCTCCTGCCTCAGCCTCCTGAGTAGCTGGGATTACAGGCATGCGCCACCATGCCCAGAGAATTTTTTGTATTTTTAGTAGAGACGGGGTTTCACCATGTTGACCAGGATGGTCTCGATCTCTTGACCTTGTGATCCACCTGCCTCGGCCTCCCAAAGTGCTGGCATTACAGGCATGAGCCACCGTGCCCAGCCCTACTTTTTATTTTTATTTATTTATTATTTTGACACAGAGTTTCACCCTTGTTGCCCAGGCTGGAGTGCAATGGCGCAACCTCGGCTCACTGCAACCTTCACCTCCCGGGTTCAAGTGATTCTCCTGCCTCAGCCTCCCAAATAGCTGGGATTACAGGCACGCATCACCACAACCAGCTAATTTTGTATTTTTAGTAGAGATGAGGTTTCTCCATGTTGGTCAGGCTGGTCTCAAACTCCCGACCTCAGGTGATCTGCCTGCCTCAGCCTCCCGAAGTCCTGGGATTACAGGTGTGAGCCACTGCACACTCTATTTTTAATAATAGAGTCTCACTCTGTCACCCAGGCTAGAATGCAATGGTGTGATCACAGCTCACTGAAGCCTCAGCCTCCTGGGCTCAAGTGATTCTCGCACCTGAGTCTCATAAGTAGCTGGGACCACAGACACTCATTAGTACACTCAGCTAATTTTTTTCTTTTCTGTAGAAACAGGGTCGCCTTATGTTGCCCAGGTTGGTCTGGAACTCCTGGACTCAAGCGATCTTCCCACCTTGGCTTCCCAAAGTGCTGAGATTACAGGTGTGAGCCACCGCACCCAGCGGATTCATTTCAAAGTTATTTCCTCATAGGGTTAGAATAGAGTGGGCTTTGTTATCATACTGGCTCAGGTAAACTGGGCCCTTTCTAATTGACCACTGTGAATATCTTGTTTTTTGGAAAGTTGGCTCATTTTAAAGTTCAGTTTGATTACATGGCACCCAGAACTAGTGACACCATGCTGGTTTGGTTTGCTCTGCTGGGCCTAGTGCAGGAGCTCAGTCCAAAACAATGGCCTCCCATAATTTTTATTTAAGACAATAATAACAATTGTTAATGTTTACTGAAGGCTATCTCATTTCATTGCCACAGTAGTCTTAAATGAGGTAGTTTCCATAATTAACCCCGATTTGTGCATGGAGAACCTGAGACAATGTACTTTCAAAACTCAAGCCCAAATTAGCTGGGCGTGGTGGCAGGCACCTGTAATCCCAGCTACTTGGGAGGCTGAGACAGGAGAATCGCTTGAACTTGGGAGGCTGAGGTCATAGTGAACCGAGATCCTGCCATTGCACTCCAGCCTGGGTGACAGAGTGAGACTCCATCTAAAAAAAAAAAAAAAAGAAAGAAAGAAAGAAAATTCAAGTGTGGCTGGGTGCAGTGACTCACACCTATAATCACAACACTTTGGGATGCTGAGGTGGGTGGATCACCTGAGGTCAGGAGGTTGAGACCAGCCTGACCAATGTGGTAAAACCCTGTCTCTACTAAAAATACAAAAATTAGCCAGGCGTGGTGGCATGTGCCTGTAGTCCCAGCTACTTGGGAGGCTGAGATAGGAAAGTTGCTTGAACCCGGAAGGCAGAGGTTGCAGTGAGCCAGGATCCCGCCACTGCACTCCAGCCTGGGTGACAGAGTGAGACTCCATTTCAAAAAAAAAGAAAAGAAAAGAAAACTCAAGCCCTGTGCAAGTGTGGAGATTGATTAGGATGAGCCTGTTGAGGGATAGAAATAGAAATGTGACTTTGGGGAAGTCATATCCCCAAACTCGGGTTAATTTTCTCATCTGTAAAATGAAGTTGAACCCTTTCAAGGTACATTCAAAATTCTAAGAGTCTAAATAGAAAAGTTGAGAGTGTGGTTAATTGTCCATACACTATACATAAATTATTTCATGAACAAATTCTAATAAATTCACTTGTCAAGCTCTTTACAGCAACTCTATTAGGTTCACATGTTGAAGCCTGCATGGCATTTCACCCATTGCCAAGTTGCCCCTTTCTTTTACGTTTATTCGACAAGCATGAATGCTTCAAAGTGTTCTGAATATTTTTTCCTTACAATGCAATAAAAGGAGCAAGGAGCATTCCCAGCAAAGCCTGCTTATAATTTATAATGCCAGATTATAGTTTAATAATACATCTGTGGCTCCTTTGGCCTGCTTGACTGAAGTTTTAATGTGCATTTTTTCTGTAAGGCAAACAGAATACATTAATTTTCCCACATTTTAACTGTAAATATATTATAGTGCTTTTAAAATTTTTAGAAAGAAGGAAGGAGAGAAGGAAGAAAGGAAGGGATGAAAGAAAGAAAAGGAAGGAAGGAGGGAGGAAAGAAGGAAGGAAGAAAGGAAGGGAGGGAGGGAGAGAAACAGAGTCAACCTATACATCTCTGCTGTAATCCAGTCCCAGTATTTTTCACTCCTAGATGCTTCCTTCCGTCCTTGTTAAGCTGCTTTCAAATTTTTCCATAGTTTGTTCATTCCACAGGTATCTATCAAGTCATACCACTTACCAGGCAACAGTCATTGTTCTAAGGACTGGAGATACAGCAGTGAGGAGGATGAAGGCCCAGGCCTGGTTGTAAGTTCCATGTACATGCACTTTTATTTACCCTCACCTTTTTTTTTTTTTTTTTTTTGGCTTAACATTGTATCTTAAGCATTTTTCCATGTATTTGCCCTGAAAGAATGTGAACAAGAAGAATAAAATAGGTTCCGTTGCTAGAGGGAATTAGTAAGTTAATAAAACAGTTGTTGATTCCATTGAAAGCATTAAAGTAGTAACAGAATGATTTTTACAAAATTAAAGAAGAATAAAACATTTGTGCAGTGCTGCCGGGAGAGAGATTTGAAGACGATAATAATCACTGTTTTTCATCCGGGGGCAGTGGCTCAGGCTTGTAATCCCAGCACTTTGGGAGACCGAGCCAGGAGGATCACCTGAGGCCAGGAGTTTGAGACCAAAATAGTGAACCCACCCCCACCTCCCCCGTCTCTTCAAAAAATACAAAAAATCAGCCGGGTATGGCGGTGGGCACCTGTAGTCCCAGGTACTTGGGAGGCTGAGGCACAAGAATTCCTTGAACCCGCGAGGTGGAGGTTGCAGTGAGCCAACATTACGCCACTGCACTCCAGACTCTGTCTCCAAAAAAATCCACCTATACACCTCTGCTGTAATCCAGTCCCAGTGTTTTTCACTCCTAGATGGTTATTTGAGTACCTCCTTTGTGATAGGCACCATCTAGATGATATACATATATTACCTCATTTACATTCATCTTCACTACAGCTCTGTGAGGTTGGAAATGGTATTATATCTTATCCCTATTTTGCATGTTAGAAAACTGAGGCTCAGGGCTTACAAATCGCAAAGCCAGAATTAGAGTCCCATTCTGAGTTGCTTCCAACATTTTCCTTTACTCTGGGGAGGGAGCGAGGCGCTTTGATTTCATTCTTTGTCTTTCTTTTTGGAGACCAGGGAGTGGGCAATCATTCTGAACCAATTTGCCCAATTTCATAACCACATCCAGTTTTAAAAGGAGCTGAAAAATGATATGCGATTTGGACGAGGTGAAAGAAAATAGAAATTATTCCCTTTTTTCTCTTTCTTCACCCTAAGCCCTGCCACTGCATCCTTTTTGTTTGGAAAAACAAATGAGAAAATGGTGTAATTTTTTCCCAACAGCTTAAAACACAATTACCAAGATACAATAACTAGACTGAATAGTGAAGGAATGCTAAAGATGCCTAGGTTTATTGCCTACAAGTGCCAATGTTTTACGGGAGGTTAGGGTCACCTTGAGTCCTTCAGATATCTCCAAGGTAATAACAGCAACAAAAACAAAATTCTAACAAAAAGAACCCCTGGGTAGTCACGCAGCTCTTATAAATTTCAATGCCCTGTGCAGCAGATTCTCAAATATGAAAAATGTATGGACACTTTTCATCTGAAAATAATTATTTCAGGCCCTCAGTGATGATCTTCTATTATAATATTACTTACATATATGATAACATAAAACAAGACATAAACACCTTATGCTCATAGCATTCAAACAACTATAAAACCAGAATGATTTTGCATATTAAATGCAAACAAAACTCAAAAATCAATACAACTCAAACAGGTAACATTAGTTTAATAGAATGGATGGTGTTATTCTGTTCAAATGAAATCACTTTCCCCCGTGTGAGTATTAGTATGTGCATTATTAAAGCAATCTCTCTGAATTAACTTTGATGTTACCTGGCTTCATTAAAGGAAATACATCATTTATACCTTAGGTCTACCTCCGTTCTTTTCCCTTGGATCCAAAGGGAAATAGTACAAAGTACAGTCATCTTTGTACTATTATGATCATAAACAGAAGTGTAAATTTTAGTGCTGAAATTGCAGGCCAGTATTTGGTTATAAGGTGGTCATTCACTGAATACCATTCTGTGAAGCAACCTGAGGACCACAGTGGCAGAAACACCAGTGACTAAGAGCATAAGCTTTGAAACCTGGCAGATCTGAGCTTGCCACTTCCTAGTTCTGTGAGCTTGGACAAGTTCCTTAACCTCTCTGTTCCTCAGGTTTCTTCCCCTATAAAATGGGGATAATAATAGTACTTTAATTTTGCCAGCAGAAACAGGCACCATGACCCACTTTCTAGACATGACGATTAAGCCTGAAACTGTTGGGAAACTAGAAGTCACTCAGTGTTCCTTCAGAGGTCCTCTGTAACTCCCGAACTGCATGAAGGTGGACAGGTTTAAAAAAGACATTTCTCTGGACCCTCACCCTCCCCTCCCAGTATCTGCATGTGCTATCCCAGGTTCATGTTTTAGGGTGGAACTGGAAAACGTGATTGAATTTTAAAAAAGAAACCGTAAAATGGCAATGCCAGTAAATAGACAATTGAGAATCAGTTTAACTCATGCCACAAGACAGCTGTTTCTACACGAAGCCCACCAGCGAAAGCTTGCTTTTTTTTTTTTTGCTTCCTGACCTGGCATGAATCCCTTGATTCCTGAGGCCCCCAAGGTTGAAAATAGCCCAGCCACCTGCCAATGGTTGATATATTTTTAGGACCAACAGGATTGGAAACAGGGCTCTGTATGCCTGGAACTTGAGCCGGGGTGCTGGGTAGGTCTCTTACCTCCATTGGGTTGCTAGTTTCTGGGCTGCTGGATCAAATGCAGCAGGCAGTCACAGAAATGGAGAGAGAGCTGTAAGAGAAGCAGATTGGAACAGTGGAAGGTGGGGTTTGTCTGGGGAGGGGCTGAATACAGGGAGAACAGAGTGAGTACAAGATCACAACTAGTGGATGTTGGGTTAAAAGATACAGGAAAGAGGCCAGGCGGGGTGGTTCGCGCCTGTAATCCTAGCACTTTGGGAGGCAGAGGCCGGCAGATCAGTTGACGTCAGGAGTTTGAGACCAGCCTGACCAACGTGGTGAAACCCTGTCTCTACTAAAAATAGCTGGAAATCGCTTGAACCCGGGAAGCGGAGGTTGCAGTGAGCCGACATCATGCCACTGTACTCGAGCCTGGGCAACAGAGCGAGACTCTGTCTCAAAAAGAAAAAAAAAGATATAGGAAAGTTGCATAAATGATAGGATCCCACAACAAGCAGAAATTACAGCACTAGACCATTTCCCTGTTTAGAAAAATGTGTAGTTAAAATATATCTCAATATCTTCCATCAGTCTCTCAAAGAAACAGCTCAGAAATTGTCCTAATACCAGGTGTTTGTGAATTTATAACAGATGAGACCAGGCACAGTGGCTCACGCCTGTAATCCTGGCATGTTGGGAGGCCGAGGAAGGCAGATCACTTGAGCCCAGGAGTTCGAGACCAGCCTAGGGAACATGGTAAAACCCTGTCTCTACGGGAAGTATAAAAATTACCTGGGCATGGGTAGTCCCAGCTCCTCGGGAGGCTGAGGTGGGAGAGTCACTTGAGCCCAGGAGGTCAAGGCTGCAGTGAGCCATGTTGGCGCCACTGCACTCCAGCCTGAGTGACAGAGCGAGACCCTGTCTCAAAAAACAAAAAGAAAAGTTATAGCAGATGAATCCGAAGCTTTCATTCTCTCCTTCGTTTTATCTGCATCCCACTCAAGAGAAAAATAAATTCTTATCCTTATGTCTCACTGTGGGTCTCACTCTCTCCTCTGAGTAATTGATCATTCTTCCAAATCAACACAACATTCCTTCTAAGCAACGCACCTGCGGAGAGGAGATGAATAGATGAGACAGCAGAACACAAAGGCCGAACTAACCTCATTTGAGAGCCAGTTAATCTGCTTGAGAAAATATTTTTTAGAATTTCATTTGAGACCTGAAAGATAAATGGTGTGAAACTGTGATGCCAGTGTCGGGGACGGGTGATGGGATGAGGGGCAGAGAGCAGTGCAAAAATGTTCTGAGTGGGAAGAGCAGGCCACGTTTCAGGAGTTTGGAAAGTGCTCTTTGGATATAGTTGAGAGATCAAAGGAAAATGTTGCAGGAGGTGAGCTGGGAGAGAGCAGCAGGGGCTAGATCAAGGAGGGCCTCTGTGGCGTTATGATCTACAGATAGATGTGGGTTTTTGCCCACGGTTCTTAGCTCATAACTCCCATAGCCCTTGTTACAGTCTTTTGTTACAATATTGGGTGTGCTAAGAACTCAGGAGCTGGCCTCAGGAAACAGAATCCGATCTTCTCCCACCCTCCTTTCATCTGACCCAAGGCAGAACTCGAATCTTTTCCCCACTTTTCTGATTATGGATCTTAAGACCCTCTCCTGACAGAGTCTTGCCATATACCCTGGGGGAAGGAATGCTGACATAATGACACATCCATCAAAACCCAAGTATAGCGGGGTGGGGTGGCTCATGCCTGTAATTCTAGCATTTTGGGAGGCCAAGGCAGGCAGATTACCTGAGGTCAGGGGTTCAAGACCAGCCTGGCCAACATGGTGAAACCGTCTCTACTAAAAATACAAAAAAAAAATTAGCCTGGTGCAGTAGTGTGTGCCTGTAGTCCCAGCTCCTTGGGAGGCTGAGGCAGGAGAATCGCTTGATCTCAGGAGGCAGAGGTTGTGGTGAGCTGAGATTGCACCACTGCACTCCAGCCTGGGCGACAGAGCAAGACTTCGGAAAACACACACACACACACACACACACACACACACACACACACACACACAAAACTAGACTGGGTTTGGAGAACAACATTCCGATAGCTGAACACATAAAGGTTCCCGGAAGGTGGTGCACCCAGGGAGATCATAGAAGCTCCGCACTCCTTGCCCCATACCTTGCCATATGCATCTCTTCACCTGTATCTTTTGCAACACCCTTTGTAATAAACTGGTAAATGTGTTTCCCTGAGTTCTCTGAGCTGCTTCAGCAAATTAATGGAACCCAAAGAGGAGATTGTAGGAACCCCGACTTAAGCCAGTCAGTCAGAAGTTCTGGAGGCTTGGAGTTGTACCTGGTGTGTTTGGAGGGGCAGCCTTGGAGACTGAGCTCTCCCTTTGTGGGATCTGACAGTGTCTCCAGGTAGAGTATTGGAATTGAATTGGAGGACTTGGTGTGTGGGGAACCCCCCGCACCGCACCACATCTGATCATAGAATCCTTCTTCTGTTTTGATGATTGCTGTGGTGGTGTGAGAGCAGAGGAGAAAACTAGCATGAAAGTTTTCTGAAACAGCCTCACATTCATCTAGGTTTTTAGCAAATATTTGCTGAGTGCTTTACTATGTGCCGGGAGCTGTCCCAGGTGTTGAGGAGTGTATTCACTTGCTGGGGCTGCCCAGTGACAAGGTACCACAGATTAGGTGGCTTAAATAACAGAAATGTGTTTTCTCACAGTCCTAGAGGCTGAAGTCTGAGATCAAGGTGTCATCAGTACGGTTGGTTTCTTCTGAGGCCTCTCTCTTTGGCCTGTAGATGGCCACCTTCGCTCTGTGTCTTCACATGATCTTCCCTCTATATGTGTGTCCTCATCTCCTCTTCTTCTTCTTCTTTTTTTTTTTTTTTTTTTGAGATGGAGTCTCAATCTGTTGCCCAGGCTGGCTGGAGTGCAGTGGTGCAATCTCAGCTTCAGTTCAGCTCTGAGCTTAGTTATTTCTTGTCTTCTGCTAGGTTTTGAGTTTTTTTTTTTTATCTTGCTCCTCCAGCTCTTTCAATTTTGACGTTAGAGGGTCAATTTTGGATCTCTCCACTCTTCTCATGTGGGCACTTATAGCTATATATTTTCCTCTAGAGATTGCTTTAAATGTGTCCCAGAGGTTCTGGTACATTGTGTCTTCATTCTCGTTGGTTTCGAGGAACTTCTTTATTTCTGCCTTCATTTCATTGTTTATCCAGTCAACATTCAAGAGCCAGTTGTTCAGTTTCCATGAAGCTGTGCGGTTCTGAGTTAGTTTCTGAATTCTGAGTTCTAACTTGATTGCACTATGGTCTGAGAGACTGTTATAATTTCAGTTGTTTTGCATTTGCTGAGGGGTGATTTACTTCCAATTCTGTGGTCAATTTTAGAGTAGGTTTGATGTGGTGCTGAGAAAAATGTGTATTCTGAGGATTTGAGGTGGAGAGTTCTGTAAATGTCTATCAGGTTTGCTTGCTCCAGGTCTGAGTTCAAGTCCTGGATATCCTTGTTAATTTTCTGTCTGGTTGATCTGTCTAGTATTGACAATGGAGTGTTAACATCTCCCACTATTATTTTGTGGGAGTCTAAGTCTCTGTGTAAGTCATTAAGAACTTGCCTTATATATCTGGGTGCTGCTGTATTGGGTCCATATATATTTAGGATCGTTAGCTCTTCTTGTATCGATCCTTTTACCATTATGTAATGTCCTTCTTTGTCTCCTTTGATCTTTGTTGCTTTAAAGTCTATTTTATCAGAGATGAGAATTGCAACTCCTGCTTTTTTTTTGCTCTCCATTTGCTTGGTAAATCTTTCTCCATCCCTTTATTTTAGCCTTTGTGTATCCTTGCATGTGAGATGGGTTTCCTGGATGCAGCACACTGATGTGTTTTGGCTTTTTATCCAATTTGCCAGCCTGTGTCTTTTGATGGGTGCATTTAGCCCATTTACATTTAGGGCTAATTGTTATGTGTGAGTTTGATACTGTCATTTTGATGCTAGCTGACTGTTTTGCCCATTAGTTGATGCAGATTCTTCATTTTGTTGATGCTCTTTAGCATTTGGTATGTTTTTGAAATGGTTGGTACTGGCTGTTCCTTTCTATGTGTAATGCCTCTTTCAGGAGCTCTTGTAAAGCAGGCCTGGTGGTGACAAAATCTCTGAGTACTTTCTTGTTTGCAAAGGATTTTATTTTTCCTTCACTTACGAAGCTCAGTTTGGCTGGATATGTAATTCTGGATTGAAAGTTCTTTTCTTTAAGGATGTTGAATATTGGCCCCCACTCTCTTCTGGCTTGTAGAGTTTCTGCCGAGAGATCTGCTGTGAGTCTGATGGGCTTCCCTTTGTGGGTGACCCGACCTTTCTCTCTGGCTGCCCTTAGCATTTTCTCCTTCATTTCAACCCTGGTGAATCTGACGATTACATGCCTTGGTGTTGCTCTTCTTGCAGAATATCTTTGTGGTGTTCTCTGTATTTCCTGGTCTTGAATATTGGCCTGCCTTGCTAGGTTGGGGAAATTTTCCAGATAATATCCTGAAGAGTATTTTCCAGCTTGGATTCATTCTCTTCATCACATTCAGGTACACCTATCAAACGTAGATTAGGTCTCTTCACATAGTCCCACATTTCTTGGAGACTTTGTTCATTCCTTTTTGCACTTTTTTCTCTAATCTTGGCTTCTCGTTTTATTTCATTGAGTTGATCTTCGACTTCTGATATCCTTTCTTCTGCTTGGTCAATTCGGCTGTTGTAACTTATGCATGCTTCGCGAAGTTCTCGTGTTGTGTTTTTCAGCTCCTTCAATTCACTCATATTCCTCTCTAAGTTGTCCATTCTTGTTATCATTTCCTCAAATCTTTTTTCAAGGTTCTTTGTTTCTTTGCATTGAGTTAGAATGTGTTCTTTTAGCTCACGGAAGTTTCTCATTACCCACCTTCTGAAGTCTGATTCTGTCATTTCATCACACTTATTTTCCGTCCAGCTTTGTTCCCTTGCTGGTGAGGAGTTGTGGTCCCTTGTAGGAGGCGAGGTGTTCTGGTTTCGGGTGTTTTCCTCCTTTTTGCGCTGGTTTCTTCCCATCTTTGGATTTATCCACCTGGCGTCTGAGTAGTTGCTGATTTTCCAGTTGGGTCTCTGAGTGGATGTCCAGATTGTTGATGATGAAGTATTTCTGTTTCTTAGTTTTCCTTCTAACGGTCTGGCCCCTCTGCTATAGGACTACTGAGGTCCACTCCAGGCCCTGCTTGCCTGGGGAACACCTGTAGCAGCTGCAGAACTGTGAGGGTTGCTACCCATTTCTTCTTCTGCTATCTTTGTCCCTGAATGTTGCCCGCCAAATGTCAGTCTGATCAGTCCTTTGTGAGGTGACTCTTTGGATATACGGGGGTCAGGGAGCTGCTTGAGGAGACTGTCTGTACTTTATACTTGAGGAGACAGTCTGTACTTTATAGGAATTCAAGTGCTGAGCTGTGAGCTCTGTTGTTCATTCAGGGCTGCTAGGCAGGTACGTTTAAGTCTGCTGCAGCAGCACTCATAAAGCCCCTTTTTTCCTCAGGTGCTCTGTCCCAGGGAGTTAGGGCTTTATTTATGAGTATCCGTTGCACTGTCCTGCCCAGCAAGGAGGCAGTCTAATCACTGCTTGCCTGTAGTGGCTATGCTGAGCTGCCGTGGGCTCCGCCCTGTTGCCGTGGGTTCTGCCCTGTTTCTGTGGGCTCCGCCCTGCTGCTGTGTGTAATTCCCTGTAGTCCTGTTTATATGGGTGTGGTTAGAGCTGCCGTGGTGATGATGGCTCACCTCTGTAGTGGCGGACTCTCTCTGTTATGGCGGGTTGCCTTGGCAATGGCAGGTTGTCTCAGCAACAGCAGGCTGTGTCAGCAATGGCAGTGTACCTCTGTAGGGGTGGAGTGCCACGGTAATGTCGGACGCCCCTCCACCTCCGAGCTTCACCATCCTGTGTTCAGTTGTGCTTGCCGTGAAACTCTCAACCCCGAGTGTTTCCAATTGCTGTTTTGTTTGTTTTTGTGGGGTTGGGACCCGCCAAGCCTGATCACCTGGCTCCCTGCCTCAGAGGCCCTTTTTTTTTTTTTAAGTTGAATGGTTGACTCTCTCCCAGGTGTTCCAGTCGCCTGCTGAAAGGGCGCTGGGATCTGTGTGATTTCCCGTGCAGCGACCCACTGCACCAACTGGAATCACGTTGCTACCTGGGAATCTCCTGGCCTGGCTTTCTGTTTAAGTCCTGTTGAATCAGATGAATGTGCTAATCTGCCTTCCGAAATCTCCAATTGCCGGTTTAACAGGGCAACCAAACCAGTGTACTTTGTACAGAGTGCCACTGCACTGCGGCCCTGGCCCAAACAGCCGCCCCGGCCAAACAGCCAGGCTGGTGGCCCATGCAGCTCCTACACCTGGGAATCTCCTGGTGTGCGCAATAAAGATCCGTCTGGAAATGCAGCGTCCACTCACCATCTGCGGATTCACTGGGAGTGCAATCCTGAGTTGGTCCTACAGCGCCATCTTCTCCTTCTGCCGATATGGATAGATCTAAGGTTTGTGAAGGAAACTGAATTAATATGACTTGGTAATTGATTGAATATAGAGGGGGAGGAAAATTGACAAAACAAGGATGACTCCTAGGGTGCTGTCTTGCATAACAGTATCATGATAGTATCATTCACTGGCATAAGGAACACTAAGACAAGACCTAGTTTGGGAGAGAAGGTCATGAGTTCTCTTTTGGATGTTGTGAGTGAAATGTTTGTGTGACGCCCAAGTGGAGATATCCAACCGTCAATAAGATATGAGGGTCTGGAGGTCAGAGTGAGACAGGAGTAATATAGGGTGGTCACAGGAGAATACAATATTTTAGGCAGCAGTTTTACATGACTAGCAGAATGAAACTGTTGAAACAGCTACAAATGCTAAGGGCCTATAAACTCTGAATAACAGGATGTGGGCCAAGCTGGCTAAGACTGACTGGACACAATGTGGCTCTACATTTGACCTAGGTTTCACCTAGGATCTCACTACATGCTCATTAACATAATCTCATATCCACCAGCATCACGACAGTTCTGGGAACATCCATATATGGTATAAAAATGGGTGGTGCTACAGTTCTGAGAAATCTTCACCTTTTTCCAGAAGTGTTCATGAATATTTCACCCCTTGGTTAAAGAAACCCACAAAAAAGCCCTGGCATGGTGGCTCATGCCTGTAATCCCAGCACTTTGGGAGGCCAAGGCAGGCAGATCACCCAAAAGTGGGAGTTCAAGACCAGCCTGACCAACATAGAGAAACCCCATCTCTAAAAAAAAGAAAAAAAAGAAACCTATAAAAATAGAAGCCCAAACCCCACTGGGTGCGACTCTCTTGAGTACACCTGCACTCCCCTTTCCTGAGGGTGTGCTTTCACCATTTTCTGACTTGTCCTTGAATTCTTTCTCACAGCAGTGTCAAGAGCCTGGACAAGGGCCAGGGTCAAGGTCCCACCACTGTTTGGGGATCTCACCTAGCCCACTGGCATCAAGAGGCAGCGAGTGCATGGACTAGAGGTACAGATCTGGAAACCAGCAACTTATAGAGGGAGAGAGAAGCAAGGGGAGAGAATGAGATCAAGATCAACACCGCCTAGCAAGACTACTTTGTTTCTTTGGTTTGTTTGCTCTCCCACTTCCTACAGTGACAATTTACCTTCTCATCTTCTTCAAAACTTCTATCACCCCTACTCAACCAACACAAACACACACCATGACCACCACCACTACCATCATCATCAGCTGAGCCCCAGATCCCAAACTCTTCCACTGAATCTTACCCACCATTACCTCCCTCTTCTGTATCTTCAGTCACTCCCTTTTTATTAGGTTGGTGCAAAAGTAATTGCGATTTTTTTGCCATTACTTTTTTTTTCTTTTTTTTGAGACAGAGTCTCACTCTGTCACCCAGGCTGGAGTGCAATGGCGCTCTCTCGGTTCACTGCAACCTCTGCCTCCCAGGTTCAAGCAATTCTCGTGCCTCAGCTTCCCTAGTAGCTGGGATTACAGGTGTGTGCCACCACACAGGGCTAATTTTTGTATTTTTAGTAGAGATGGGGTTTCACCATCTTGGCCAGACTGGTCTTGAACTCCTGACCTCATGATTCACCCACCTTGGCCTCCCAAAGTGCTGGGATAACAGGCATGAGCCACCGCACCCAGCCATTTTTTTTTTTTTTTTTTGAGACGGAGTCTCACTCTATCACCCAGACTGCAGTGGAGTGGTGCAACTTCCACCTCCCAGGTTCAAGGGATTCTCCTGCCTCAGCCTCTCGGGTAGCTGGGATTATAGGCGCCCACCACTATGCACAGCTAATTTTTTGTATTTTTAGTAGAGACAATATTTCCCCATGTTGGCCAGGCTGGTCTCAAACTCCTTACCTCATAATCTGCCCGCCTCGGTCTCCCAAAGTGTTGGGATTACAGGCGTGAGCCTCCACGCCCCGCCTGCTGTTACTTTTAATTGGAAAAATTACAGTTGCTTTTGCACCAACCTAATACTTTCTCCATCCCATCATTGTTTAAACAAGCTCAGGTCTCTCACATCTTTAGGATAATTTTCCTTGATCCCACTTCACCTTCCAGCTATCATTCTATCTTTTTTCCTTCATTGCTAAGTTTCTTCAAAGAGTTGTCCATTCTTACTGCTTCCATTTTTTCACTTCCCACTCATTTCTCAGCCTACCTTAATCTGTATTCTGTCCGCACCATTCCACTGAAATCTTTTGAGAAGGTCAGCAGGACCTTCATGTTCTTAAATCTAATGGGATTTTTTTGTTTTTCATCTTCTATGATAGCTCAAGAGCAATTGTCACACTTGAAGGCAGTGAAAAACAATGGTTGTTTTGTTTTAAGTGACAAGCTCATTTTATTCACTTATGAAGAATAATCTGCCAAATACTCAAGTCTGAATAACCATAGTTTTTCTGTCAGTTATTATTTCAAATAGAAATGGAGTTCCATGACAAAACCAGCTAGTTCAGTTTGCAATTCAATTAACAAGTTGTTTTATTTTTGAGGTAACCATCATACTTTGTATACAGACTGCTTTACACATACTTCCTATTTGGTCACATAGAATTTTCTTTTTTTGAGACAGAGTTTTACTCTCATTGCTCAGGCTAGAGTGCAATGGCATGATATCAGCTCACCACTACCTCTGCCTCCCGGGTTCAAGCGATTCTCTTGCCTCAGCCTTCCAAGTAGCTGGGATTACAGGCATGCGCCACCACGCCCAGCTAATGTTTGTATTTTTAGTAGAGATGGGGTTTCTCCATGTTGGTCAGGCTGGTCTCGAACTCCCAATCTCAAGTGATCCGCTGTCCTTGGCCTCCCAAAGTGCTGGGATTACAGGTGTGAGCCACCATGCCTGGCCTGTCACACAGAGTAACACCTATACTCAAAAGTTGATTTTAATAAAATTAGTAATTTTCACTCCTTCATCAGGTAAAATTGGATTTTTTTCTCTTCAAGCATGTGGTGGGAGAAAGTAAAAGGACCATTAGCAAACTGATGCCACTGCCTTGATTTTTGTGCCAGTGCACCCACAGTTTTACCTACCATTGCTTTTGCACCATCAGTGAAACTGTCCACAAAGAAAAAAAGTGGCAAATAATGACTATTATTTTGCAAGTTGTTTTGACTTTGTGAAACCTTGGAAAGGGACCAATATGGACCACAATTTGAAAATCGTCATTTCAGATTAATCAGGACTGCCCCCAAAGCTGAGGAATAGAATCACATTCCCTAAAAGATGGATAGTGAAAAAAAGTGGGTTTCTGTTAACATCGAAGAGGAAGAGAATCAGTGTTTATAGACAGCCAAGTGTCTCTTCGTTGAAGAATAAAACAGGTATAGTGGGGTAATTGAGGAGAAAATGGCATAAGGGGAGGTTTGATCAGAAAGGAGAATTTCAAATTAGGGCAGGGGTGTCCAATCTTTTGGCTTCCCTGGGCCACAGTGGAAGAATAATTGTCTTGGGCGACACATAAAATACACTAACACTAAGATAGCAGATAAGCCAAAAAAAAAAAAAATCACAAAAATACTGTTATAAGAAAGTTTACAAATTTGTGTTGGGCTTCATTCAGAGGCGTCCTGGGCTGCATGCAGCCCATGGACTGGGTTGGACAAGCTTGAATTAAGGTAAGTTTCTGCTGTTTATAAGGTCTAGGGTGCAACTGTTGAAGTGGGTGGTTGTGTGGAGGAGAAGGTCATTGGAAATTAGGAGGTCAAGGGACAGATTGGCCAGGTTAATGGGTGGGTTGACCATGTGGACACTGAAGTCCCCCAGTAGGGCTTACAATAGAGAGCAAGACTAAAAGCCACTTGCTAAAGTCTCCAGCGAACACAGAGGACTGGCCAGGAATTCAGCAGATAACAAGGACCAAGATGGGGAAGCATTAGCATAGATAAACAGCATGTAGCTCAAAGGAGGGAATAATGGTTTGAAAGTGCATTCCCCAGTGTGGAAGACACCAACCCCACCTCCCAGACTATAAAAGGTAGGGTGCTGAGAGATTAAGTAGCTACCATTGAATGGGGCTACAAAGGAAATGGTGTTCTCAGAGGAAAATCAGATTTCCACTAAGGTAAGGAGGTGGAAAAAATGCTCATGAAAGGTGTTAAGGATGTAAAGGTGTGTGATAGTTATGTAGCAGCCATTCCAGAAAAGGCATGATGGAAGTTTTTGGTTGCTGAGGGAAAAGTGGAACTTCAATTAATAGGAGAAGCAGAGAATTAGGGCAAGAAGCATAACTGGGAGATGGTGCAGGGTAATAAGTAACTAGAGGAGCTTAAGCTATCATAGATTTTGTCCTGACAGCCTCTGGGAGGAGGAAACTCAGGCCTCCAGAAACAGCTAAGGTTTGAAATAACAACAACATTAATTTCAAAGCTGCAAGCTGCAAGTGAAACTGACCCAATAGTCCCATAGTTATTTTTGGGGGCGGGGGGGGGCGCGGGATAAACAGAAATTGACCCTTCTGATCTTAAAGCATAAAACTTTTATTTGTTTTATCTGAGTTCCTTCCTTAGGAGAAAAATATCCTTCAGACCTCTCAGGAGAAGTATCAAGTAAAAGCATCACGTATCAAGTATCAGGAAAAGTATCAACAACTGAAACTCATCAGATAACCACATCCAGATCATGAGATGCAGGACCCCTCATTAGGTCATGATTGCTTCCTTGCCCTTCCTTAGTTCCTACTTTCTTTTTTTTCTTTAATCATTTTTTTATTGCATTTTAGGTTTTGGGGTACATGTGAAGAACATGCAAGATAGTTGCATAGGTACTGTTTGGAAAACTCTGCCCCTACCGCAAAATCTCTCTCTCTTTCCCTCCCCCACAAAGAGGCTCCCTTATCTCTCACTTTACATACCGGCCCTAGCCCTCCCGCCGCCCAGCTTCCCGCCCAGCAGTTCAAACTGACCAACAGTTGCCCACCACCTCGGCTTTTGGCTTCCCCACCCCCCAGCCCTTCAGCCCCCTATAAAACAACCCTGCCCCTCTGAGCAGCGCGGCCATTTTTCCTTTTCGTCCCGGCTGGCCTGCCCGGAGGCTCTTTCCTCTCAATAAAGCCTGAACTTAAGGAATTTCCTCTAGCCTGCGGTCCGGTTTCTTTCCCAATGAGCTCAGTCTTCCTGCAGAGGGTAGGTCGGACAAATGGTGCCAGAAACCCGGGACGGGAGCTGGAGCCATTGGCCTGGCCACGGCCCCCCTCCCCTACCTACCCAACACTGGCCCTGCCACCTCCACGTTCCGATTAAGGTAAGCCAAGTTTTTCTTGCTTTGCCTTCCCCCACTTCCCGTCTCCTCTTCCTACGGCATGGTGCAGTTGCTCCCTCTCCGGCGTTCCGCACGGACTCCTTGCCTAGTCTCGGCCGAGCCAAGGTAGTCTTCCATTCCGGCTCCAGGAGCCTTCCGAGGGACAGCCGCCAGACGGGGGACGCCCCTCTGACCGCTTCCCTTTCCGTACTTAATTGTACTCCGGGGAATTTGCAACGAACGGGGACGCCTTTTCGTTGCATCTGCCCATCCGCGCCGGAGAGTCTGTAGCTGAACCTGCCATGGGAAATTCGGAGTCCAAAATACCTCTGAGCACCCCCCTTGGGTGCTTGCTGCGAATTTTACCAAATTGGGATATTCCCAAACCCTCAGAAAGAAAAAGCTTATCTTCCTGTCTCAGGTGGCTTGGCCCCAATACAAACTCGGTAACCAGTCACATTGGCCCCCGACTGGCACTTTTGATTTCAACACCCTCCAAGATCTCGACGATTTTTGTCGCCGCATGGGCAAGGACAATGAAATTCCTTACGTCCAGGCTTTTTGGGACCTCCGTACCCACCCCGACCTATGTTCTTCCTGCTCCACCTACCAAATCCTCTTATCTCGAACCCCCCGTAAATCTTCCTCCACTACCTCTCCCCCTCCCTACTCCTCACCGGAGGATCTGCCTGAACATCTGTCCTCTCCTGCCAATCTCAGCAACCAGTCGCCATCAACGGCACGCCCTTCCCCCACTCCCTCTGCACCTCCTACCTCAGAGGCCATGCCTCGCTCTCCCTCTACTCCCTCCGAGCCCCCTCCCTCAGAGGCCGCACTTCCTCTTGCCTCTCTGGTGGCAGCCCACACCCGCTCCCACCAGCCAGCTATCCTGGCCCCACTCCGAGAAGTGGCAGGCGCAGAAGGTTTAATCAGGGTCCATGTTCCTTTCTCACTCCAAGACCTGTCCCAAATTGAGACACGTTTAGGATCCTTCTCAGCCAACCCGTCCACATATATTAAAGAATTCCAATACCTCACTCAAGCATAAGAAGCCCTAGTCTGGTATACTCGACTAGACCCAGCCTCCCAAAATGGGGCCACTGTATTAGCCTCCCATTTTATCTCCCAATCAGCACCCGACATAAGAAAGAAACTAAAGAAAGCAGAAGAGGGGCCAGAGACTCCCATCCAAGACCTGGTAAAAATGGCCTTTAAAGTATTCAATGCCAGGGAAGATGCGGCTGAGGCTGCCCGCCAAACTCGCATGAAGCAGAAGGCTGCCCTCCAGACCCAAGCCCTAGTGGCGGCTCTAAGGCCGGCAGGGAACCAGAAGCCCAAGGCCGAAACCCATGCCCCTCCAGGGGCATGTTTCAAATGTGGAAAGGAAGGACACTGGTCCCGAGCCTGTCCACAACCATGGCCACCAACTAAGCCTTGCCCTATCTGTCAGCTCCCGGGACACTGGAAGTCAGACTGCCCCAGCTTCCCCAGGGTGCCGGTTCCTCAAAACAGATACACTGGCGTTACGCAGCCGGCGGTCACCCTCGGTAGGGAGGAGCCTGCTTGCCAGGAGCCGACCTCCGAGGGAACTCCATTCCCCAGGCTATTAGGGCTGCTAGATGACTAGCGGGGCCCTGGCTTTCCGACTCCGGTTACCCTTGCCGAGCCTAGGGTCACAAGACATGGGGGCTACCTCCTCCGCTCTTCCTTCTTATTCTGGCCGTCTCACCCCTTCCCAGGTCTCGGTCATGGGAATCGATGGGACCCCGAGTATCCCCTACCAAACCCCACCACTCATGTGCTCATATAACTCCACTCCATTCACCCACTCCTTTTTAGTAATCCCCACCTGCCCAGTTCCCCTTCTGGGGCGAGACATCCTTTCAAAGCTGAAGGCCGTCATAACCTTCCCCACCGCCAGCCCACATAGCCTTTTCTCCTAGCCCTCAATACTCTGCCTCGGAACTCCAGGCCCTCCAGTCTACCCCCGGGGTACGGTTCAAGGATGACTGGGCCTTCAAGCATAACCTCCTCATCCTCCCTGAAAAGCAAAGGTACCAGATAATCCAAGACATCCACAATTCACTCTACATTGGGCCTAAAGCCTTATACCGATTCCTCAACCCACTTTTTCACCCTCACCATCTCCTCAGTACCATACAGGAAGTCCAGTCCTCATGTACTGTCTGCGCGAAAACTAATTCCCAGGGTTCCTATCATCCCCGGCGCCAGCTTCATCAGCTAAGCGGGTTCCTACCTGTCCAAGACTGGCAAATTGATTTCACCTATATGCCAAAGCACAAACAGTACCGGTATCTGCTAACCATTGTTGACACTTTTTCAGGCTGGATTGAAGCTTACCCCACAGCCTCTGAGTCTGCCGGGACAGTAGCCACTCATCTCATTCAAGACATCATCCCACGCTTTGGACTCCCGGCTACCATACAGTCAGACAACGGCCTAGCCTTTATCTCCAAAGTCACTAATGCCGTTTCTACCTCTCTAGGAATTCAGTAGAAGCTACATGCCGCCTACCATCCCCAGTCCTCTGGTAAGGTAGAACGGGCCAATGGCCTAATAAAGGAGCATCTGACCAAGCTCATGCTTGAGCTCCGCCAATCCTGGGTAACCTTACTTCCTATCGCCCTCACCAGAGTAAGAGCAAGCCCCCAGGGCCCATCACAGCTTAGCCCATTTGAGCTGCTGTATGGTTGCCCCTTCCTGCTTTCAACTCCCCCACCGCCAGAGACTACTCCTCTAGACAGCTACCTCCCCTACTTTACTCAGGATTAGGAGGAGGGGCACTAGTCCACTCTCACCTGGCCATAGCCCGACTGACCTCACAACTCCAAGCGGCTATTGATGACTCTACTGAGTCTTTAGCATCACTCCAACGACAGATCACCTCAGTTGCCCAAGTTGCCTTGCAGAACTGAAGAGCCCTAGACCTGCTCACTGCTGAACGAGGAGGGACCTGTATCTTCCTACAAGAAGAGTGCTGTTACTACATCAGTGAATCCGGCCTAGTAGAAACCCGAATCGAGAGCCTCCAGAAACTCGAAACTAACCTCTAGAGTCAGAAGTTCTCGGCTGAAGCCACAGCGTGGTGGTCTTCCTCTATGTATACCCTCTTGTCCCCATTGCTTGGGCCCCTAGTAGCTGTTTGCCTAATCTTACTTATTGCTCCTTGCTTTCTACAGTTCCTACAGCGGCGCTTTCAAGAACTGACTCGAGTCACCATCCACCAGATGCTGCTCCAACCCTACCCTGAACGAGTGCAAGAAATAGACCTCTCCCCGACCATCCAGGCTCCTTAGGAAAAGAAACCTCTTCAGAACCCCCCCCCCGTCGACCCTTGTCAGCAGGAAGTAGCCAGAGAGACAACCGACGCCCCTGACCCCCTCTTTTTCTTTTCTTTAAGGAGTCGGGAATGTTTGGAAAACTCTGCCCCTACCGCAAAATCTCTCTCTCTTTCCCTCCCCCACAAAGAGGCTCCCTTATCTCTCACTTTACATACCGGCCCTAGCCCTCCCGCCGCCCAGCTTCCCGCCCAGCAGTTCAAACTGACCAACAGTTGCCCACCACCTCGGCTTTTGGCTTCCCCACCCCCCAGCCCTTCAGCCCCCTATAAAACAAACCTGCCCCTCTGAGCAGCGCGGCCATTTTTCCTTTTCGTCCCAGCTGGCCTGCCTGGAGGCTCTTTCCTCTCAATAAAGCCTGAACTTAAGGAATTTCCTCTAGCCTGCGGTCCGGTTTCTTTCCCAATGAGCTCAGTCTTCCCGCAGAGGGTAGGTCGGACAGGTACACACGTGGCAGTGTGATTTGCTGCCTTCCTCCCCTTCACCTATATCTGGCTTTCTCCCCATGCTATCTCTCCCCAACTCCCCACCCCCCGCTGTCCCACCCCTATTCCCCCCAACAGACCCCAGTGTGTAGTGCTCCTACTTTCTTACACAGTTACATCTTACACATCGTCACATTTTTTCCCCTGCCATGTAAATCCATAGTTTTAGTGGGTCAGGGAGATGGGTTTGAGACTGAGCTCCCATCTTCTAGACTGCAGCATGCAATTAAAGCCTTCCTTGGCAATAATTGTTGTATCAGTGATTGGCTTTCTGTGCAGTGGACAACAGGAGCTAGACCAAACCCCTGGTGTTTCAGTAACACAAGCATTTTCTATATCTTAAGAAGAATGGAATTGTACATTTATTTGAGACTTCGTTCTGAAAAAAAAATTGCCTGAAGTTTTCTGCACAAGGGGACGGGCAGTCATGGGCTATCACTTCTGAACATATACAGTTAAGCAAGTTTTTTTTTGTAGAGATGGGGTTTCACCATCTTGGCCAGGCTGAGTCTTAAACTTCTGACCTTGTGATCCACCCACCTCAGCCTCCCAAAGTGCTGGGATTACAGGCATGAGCCACCATGCCCAGCCTACAGTTAAGCAAGTTTAAGCATGCCAGCTTAAAAGTACCACTGGTAGACCTGGCACAGTGGCTTACACCTGTAATCCCAAGCAGGAGGCATGGAGGCCAAAGTGGGAGGATTGCTTGAGGCCAGGAGTTTGAGGCCAGACTGAGCAACAAAGGGAGACCCCCATCTCTGCAAAAAAAAAAATTAGCTGGGTGTGGTGGTATGTGCTTTAGTCCCAGCTACTTGGAATGCTGAGGTAGGTTGGAAGGCTAAGGCAGGAGGATCCCTTGAGTCTAGGAGTTCAGGGCAGCAGTGAGCTATGATCATGCCACTCCACTCCAGCCTGGGTGACAGAGTACAATCCTGCCTCTAAAAAAAAAAATTAATAATAAAATACCACTGGTCAAAGTGAATTCTGGTGACGTAATCATGTGTAACTTAGTTCTTATTGATTTTTTATTTGGGGGTTTTACTTCAAAGACTAGGAACTTGTTTAGGTGTGTGTAACCAGCTTAAACTAGAATTGGCTTCTTAAAATGTAGTTTAAGTATTTCCAATGCTGAATTTCACGTATTTAGGAACGTTACTGATTCTAAATATGTATCTAGATGCTGGTGTTACTCCAAATGCCAACATTAAAAATGTGTTTTGAAGAGTTATACAGAGAACATTAACATTTATATAATCACCCCAATTTTGCAAATAAGGAAACTGAAGTTACAAGAGGCAAACTGGCCCAAGGTCACACACAGCTGGTAACTGTCAAAATGAAGTTTTAACCCAGGTCTGAATGCCTCTTACCTATGCTCTTAACCACTGCATAGCAGTATAGTTTACCTGCCTCTTGCAATGGACATTTGGGAAAACATTACAACTGGATTATACAGCTGGTCACTTTTGAAATACAAAATCACATGAGCTGAAGCGGAGTATAATTATATAGAAGCTACATCTTAAGTATATGTTATTGCAGAATCTCCCCTTGCCATGGCTTGCTCATCCCAATCATTGAACTCGTCTGTGCCTCTGTGAGGAAACATTCCCAGAAGTGCTGTGACGCACATGCTTACCTTAAAATCTTGTGGTTTGGCTATGCATGATGGCTCATGCCTGTAATCCCAGTACTTTGGAAGGTGGAGGTGGATGGATCACTTGGGTCAGGAGTTCAAGAACATCCTGGCCAACATGGTGAAACCCCCGTCTCTACTAAAATACAAAAATTAGCCAGGTGTGATGGAGGCTGAGGCAGGAGAATTGCTTGCACCCAGGAGGCGGAGGTTGCAGTGAGCCAAGATGGTGCCATTGCACTCTAGCCTGGGCAACAAAAACTAAAGTCTGTCTCAAAAAAAAAACAAACTTGTATATTATTAGTTTGGTCTGCCTTCCAAGTTTGCCCATGAAGAAAGGACATAAGTAGGTGAGTGTGATAAGATACATCTTGGACACTTAATGAAATTTTAGTGTTGCCCTTTGGCATATTCCCCCAACAGGGTGTTTCAAAAGTCTTAGTCCAATTTTAAGTTTTAAGTATGTTTCATTGAGCACCTACTGGATTACTAGATAGAAAATTCCAGATTAACCTGGTGGGCCTGCCATTTATGAGAAGCCAAGGAGCTAAGTATGAAGGACAGGGCCACATACTTTGGAAAGGAACACAGGAAGTACAGACTTTGGAAAGGAACAGAGTGGAAGGATGGAGATAGTGAGATAGTAGAAAGCTACTCAGGGCACGATGCGGGATCTCCCCCGTAATACTTAAGAATTGCAGTAAAATTGCCGGGAGCGGTGACTCATGCCTGTAATCCCAGCACTTTGGGAGGCTGAGGTAGGTAGATCACGAGGTCAAGAGATAGAGACCATCCTGGCCAACATGGTGAAACACCGTCTCTACTAAAAAACACAAAAATTAGCTGGGCATGGTGGCACATACCTGTAGTTCCAGCTACTCAGGAGGCTGAGGCAGGAGAATTGCTTGAATCCAGGAGGCAGAGATTGCAGTGAGCCGAGATTGCGCCATTGCACTCCAGCCTGGCACCTGGCGACAGAGCAATAATCTGTCTTAAAAAAAAGAATTGCAGTAAAATTGAGAAATTTAGAAAATGCTGATTGTATCTGGATTTCTTGTGGAAAATAGCAAAATGCATCAGGGTTTGGTACAGGACAGGGTGAAAAGAGCATGCACAAATGTCCAAGCGCATGGAGACACCAAGTATGCAGAATAGCCTGGAAATCCCTGGAGGATGCTGAGATAGGAGCTGCAATTGAGGGTGACCTAAGACGGTATCTGGGCTACATCATTACATAGGATAGACTCCCTTGATTTTTTGTTTTGGTTTGGGGTTTTTGTTTGTTTGTTTCCCCTTGATAGTTTTTCTTAAAGACCTTATTGTTTTAGAGCAGTTGTAGGTTCACAGCAAAACTGAGAGGAATGTACAAAGATATCCCATTTAGCCCCTGCCCCCCCACATACGCACAGCCTCCCTCATTATCAACAGCTTCTTGAATTTTTACAACAAAGTTGACTAATCTCAGTGGCCATGGCCTTTATTTCATTCTTCATCAAGTCCCAGCTTCTTCATAATACAAACATATATATGAGTGCCGTCTGTGTTCTAGTCGCTTTACAGACACGCGTTATTTCCTCTACTCAGGCTACCTTATGAAGGAAAGTTTCACAGATGAAGGCTCTGAGCTCAGAGATTTTTTTTTTCTTTTTAGATGGAATCTCGCTCTGTCGCCCAGGCTGGAGTGCAGTGGCGCGATCTTGGCTCACTGCAACCTCCACCTCCCAGATTCAAGCAATTCTCATGCCTCCCGTGTAGCGGGGATCATAGGCATGTGCCACCATGCCCGGCTAACTTTTTGTATTTTTAGTAGAGAAGGGATTTGCCATGTTGCATAGGCTTCAGCTCAATTTAAGCAACTTACCCCAGTTTCTCCAGCTCATGACTGTTTCTTCCAGTGAACCACACTGCCTCACAGGCCTCATTCCATGGTTGTTTTCTAGATTCACAAGGAATTCCTTAGTTTTCTTTCTTTCCCCTTAATACTATGCCTTGTACTGGGAACTTTCTCCTTGTCTTGGTCATCTTTCTCTAGCATGGTGAATAGATGATAGCCTTGCGTAACAGTGTTGTAACCTGACAGGTACAGAGAGCACAGGTACCCTGGTTGCTACTACAGAAGCTGAAAAACCATCTTTAGCTCTTCCCACAGGCTCACTAAGTCATAGGGCTTTTGGCATCCCTGAAACCACCCAAGCTCTGGAGCATGGAAAATGCTCCCACTATTTAAAGACTAAAACAAAGTCGTTCATACGTAGTGTTGACATCTAGCAGGCAATTCAAGTGTTCTTGATTTTTTTTTTAAACATTTTTTTAAAAAATGTTCATTTTTATTTATATGGGTCATGGGGTAGGATTTACATGGGTCATGGGGTAGGATTTACATGGGTCATGAGGTAGGAGTGATGAGAAATACAGGACAGTTTCTCTGTGGTTTGGTTCTTATAAGCTTGGACAAGGAATTAAGACAGGAGAAAGGCTAGTTCCAGGACCTTGAACAGAAATTTCTGGCCAGGCCTGCCACAAACTCGTTCTAGTCCAGCAACTTCATTGTATGAAGTGAATTTCAAGGCCCAGGAAGAAGAAAGGATTTGCCTGATGTCATACAGCTAACTAATGCAACCACGGAAATCAGTTCCTACTTTTACAAAAAGTGCTCTGGGCAACTAAAATGTGTCTCTATTGTCTGCTCTTGCCACTGAATGACTGCAATTATGATTCCTGTTCCTCAATTTTTTTCCAAACTGAGCTATGGCAAGAAAGAACAGGAGACGAGCTCTGGGCAAAGGCTACCAAAATTGACTGGAAATGAAATATGTCTGAACAGTCTAGGATTAAAGGTGTGATTTTTAATACCTTTTTATGGCTGGATTGACCATATGTCTGGATTGTCAGCTAATGAGAATGCAGCTGAAGCCTTGTTGGTGTCCAACCCTGTTTTAGCCACATCTTTTGGTCTCCAGCCCTTGCCTCAAGATAATGGGAGAACTAAGCAATATTCCCCACTCCTCTCATAAGGGCCTTCTCAAACTCACCTCAGCTCAAAAATAGCACACCTATATAAAGGCTATGAACAGTAGCCACTCACTGAGTCCGAGTCCTAAGACTGCCAGTGCCCATGCCTAGCGGACTCTGCATCTATCCTGAAGTAACTAACATAGGCTTTACCAAAAGGGAGATCATTCACTATTTTTGTTTGTTTTGAGATGAACTCTTGCTCTGTTTCCCAGGCTGGAGTGCAGTGGTGAAATCTCGGCTCACTGCAACCTTCATCTCCTGGGTTCAAGCAATTCTCATGCCTCAGCCTTTCAAGTAGTTGGGACTACAGGTGCTCACCACCATGCCTGGCTATTTTTCTTTGTAGTTTTTGTCAAGATGGGGTTTCACCATGTTGGCCAAGCTGGTCTCAAACTCCTGACCCCAAGTGATCCACCTGCCTCAGCCTCTCAAAGTGCTGGGATTACAGGCGTGAGCCACCACAATCCTCCCCATTCACTCTAACAAATATTTCCTGATGGATGACTCTGTGCATGACAGGAGGCTAGGACTTAAGGGTGGATACACAGTTGAAGAATGACTGCCCTCAATAACCTTCCAGTCAACTAGGTGAGGTGCAGAGTAAACAGACAATTTCACCTTTGCATCCCGTGGGCCTCATAATGTGATAAGCTCAAGTCCAGTTCTCACCGCTTAAGAGACAAACAGGAAAACAATGACAGCACTGTGCTTAAGAGCTATGAAAGAGGTCTGCCCAGGGAGCTGGGAGAGCTCTGGAGAGAGGGATCTAGTAGGAGCACTGGTTGGATAAAGCCACTGTGGCACTAAGAAATTTCTGAAACAGGCCGGGCACTGTGGCTCATGCCTGTAATTCCAGCACTTTGGGAAGCCGAGGCAGGCAGATCACAAGATCAGGAGTTCAAGACCAGCCTGACCAACATGGTGAAAACCTATCTCTACTAAAAATACAAAAACCAGCCAGGCATGGTGGCGTGTGCCTGTAATCCCAGCTACTCGGGAGACTGAGGCAGGAGAATCGCTTGAATCCAGGAGATAAAGGTAGCAGTGAGCCAAGATCGAGCCATTGCACTTCAGCCTTGGGTGACAGAGCAAGACTCTGATCTCAAAAAAAAAAAAAAAAAAAAAAGGAAATATCTGAAACATCACCAATTAGTTGAGGCAGTAAAGGCCCCTGTGTTACACTTTGACTTCAAATGGTAAATGATATTATCTGCAAATCACATAGCTCCTCAAACCAGTTCTAAGAGCTTGGGGCAAAGACAAGGAAATTCCAGGGGAAGGTCTTGTACATACTAGCTGCAGGCACAATTGTGAGGGAAGTTTGTCTGGCCCTGCTGCAGCTTCCTTCCAAGCTCCGTTCCATAGTTTTGATTGCTCCTTATCTGAAAGGCCTTGCCCAG
Organism: Callithrix jacchus; assembly: GCF_049354715.1. Lineage (NCBI taxonomy): Eukaryota > Metazoa > Chordata > Mammalia > Primates > Cebidae > Callithrix > Callithrix jacchus. Next base: position 130,469,327 of record NC_133524.1, on the reverse strand, counting down.
AAATAATCCTAACGAATCCATTCTGATACATGAATGACTTGTAGAGTCATTTATACACTTTATCTCCCAGATGAGTATTTCTCAGATTTGCCGTAGGGTAAGAATCACCTGGTCTCTTGACTGGGTGTGGTGGCTCACTCCTATAATCCCAGCACTTTAGGAGGCTAAGGCCAGTGGATCACAAGGTCAGTGTGGATCACAAGGTCAGGAGTGTGAGACCAGCATGGCCAATATGGTGAAACCCCAACTCTACTAAAAATACAAAAGTTAGCCAGGCATGGTGGCAGGCGCCTGTAGTCCCAGCTACATGTGAGGCTGAGGCAGGAGAAACACTTGAACCTGAGAAGCAGAGGTTGCAGTGAGCTGAGATCGTGCTACTGCACTCCAGCCTGGGCGACAGAGCAAGATTCTGTCTCAAAAAAGAAAAGAAAAAAAGAATCAGCTGGTCTCATTCCTAATTATACTGTTAATCTTATCTTTCTCCTGGAAATTAGTACTCAGCAGGACTGGGATAGGATCTTGGAATCTGTTTTTAACAAGGGCTCCAGGCAATTCACATCCTCGACAGATTTGGGAAACCATGATTAGAAGCATTATTCCTAGTCATTTGCAATAAAGCCTTTGATTCTCAAAATTGTCATCTGAAACACTCATGCCTAAGTAGTACAGTGTCAAGATTTTTAAAAACATAATAATAAAACAGAACTTAGTTTGAAGAACATCTTGTGGTTTACATTATTACCAATGCCACTGGTCCCTTGTCTATTAAGAACCAGACTGAACAGCAGGAGGTGAGGCATGGATGGGCAAGCATTACCACCGGAGCTCCACCTCCTGTCAGATCAGTGGCAGCATTAGATTCTCACAGGAGTGCAAACTCAACTGTGAACTGCACATGGGAGGGATCTAGGTTGCACACTCCTTATGAGAATCTAATGCCTGATGATCTGAGGTGGAGCAGTTTCATCCCAAAACCATCCCCACCCCCATCCATGGAAAAATTGACTTCCACGAAACCAGTCAGTGGTGCCAAAAAAGGTTGGGGACCACTGACCTATTCCATGTACATTACCACATTAGAACCTCCTAAGAGCCTGGTAAACTGTGTAGGCCAAGGATTCTTGTCTCCATTTTAGAAATGAGGAAACCCTGCTGGAGTGTCACTTGTGATATAATTGGAAAGAAAGCAAATGTATCTTAAATGATGCAAGAACAACACAAAGCAAGATGCCCATTTTTGCAAAAGAAGAAATCTTCCAATTTATAAGATCTGAAGGGATGTCGAGCCCAAGGGTAATCTAAAGCAAACAGGAGTCAGAAGCCTCCTAGAGGTGACAGATATGTCTCCTTTTGGAAATTCAATTGTTTTTTTTGGCACCACACAATTTTTCTATACTGGTTTCTTACATGAGCTGTACCAGTTACATTTTCCACAACCACATGTTATACTACAAACCAGTCTGACCTGCAAGGGAAGTACAAGCCTTGGTCATTTTGCAATGCCCTGCTGCCTAACCAGTTTGTGTTTGCAAAAGCAACACGTGGCCAGGTCAAGTTGGTGATGTCCTAGGGAAGGGTGTGTGGTTGTTGTATGAGGCCTTGCCTAGGATCCTTTCTGGGCCTACTTGGCTTCAGATGCAGTGGAGACGAAGGGTTTTATTTCATCAAATGGTATTAATGTCATTTCCGGATTAGGCATTGTGCTGGCAGCCTGAAGAATTCATAGTCTAGGTAGAAGAGAAAGGAAGATATACACATGACTAGTGATTACCCAAGTTAAGAAGAATTGCAAAGCAGACTAAGCAACATTCTATGGTGATGGAGCAGGAGTTAATAGTTCTCAAACTAACCTGGAAGGTTATTGGAGGAAGGAGCATTTCCATTGGGCCTGGAAAGATAAATAGGTATTCCAAAGACAGAGAAAGGCATTATAAATTGAGGAGATCTGTGAACAAAGGTATCAGAGGCATGAGCCTAAGGAAGATCTACTGGCAGCTTGGGTGGGGCAACTGGGGAGAATTCTTTGGGCCTTTTTCTTATGGAGAGGGGATCAGTCAACACTTCACCTTACTCTTCCTCTGAACATCATTACAATTTAATTTTGAAAACTGTATCTTTAATTATACTCCAAGGAGCCGATGAAAGTTACTGACAGTGTGGCCTCCTTTCAAGGAAGAGTATTTGCTGTAGCCAGTGCCAGTTGATTTGTCCCAGATCCTGCTGGGACAAATCAGACATGGATGTCCAAATGTATTGGGCTAGAGTGTAGGATTGCAGTGCTTGCTTTGGCAGTACATACACTACAAATGGAACAACACAGAGAAGGCTAGCATGGCCCCTGCACAAGGATGACACACAGATGCATGAAGCATTCCATATTTTTTTAAAAAAGAAGAAGAGGATTGCAGAGATCCTTAGCAAAAAGAACAAAGCTGGAGGCATCACACTGCCTTACTTCAGAATACACTTTGGTTACAAAGCCATAGTAACCAAAACAGCATGCTACCAGCATAAATACAGACCCATAGACAAATGAAACAGAATGGAGAACGCTGGAAAAAGTCCATGCATTTACCGCCAATTCATTTTTGAAAAAAGGTGCCAAGAACATACCTCGGGGAAAGGACACCCTCTTCAACAAATGGTGCTAGGAAAACTGGATAAGCATATGCAGAAAAATGAAGCTAGACCTCTGTTTCTCACCATATAAAAAAGTCAAATAAAAATAAAGACTTAAATCTAAGACCTGAAACTAGAAACTACTAAAAAAACATTGGAGGCCAGGTGCAGTGCCTCATGCCTGTAATTCCAGCACTTTGGGAGGCTAAGGTGGGTGGATCACCTGACATCAGGAGTTCAATACCAGCTTGACCAACATGGCGAAACCCTATCTCTACTAAAAAGAAAATACAAAAATTAGTCAGGCATGGTGGCAGGCACCTGTAATCCCAGCTACTCGGGAGGCTGAGGCGGGAGAATCACTTGAACCTGGGAGGTGGAGGTGGAGGTGAGCCGAGATTGCACCATTGCACTCCCAGCCTGGTGACCAAGGACAGAGCAAGACTGTGTCTCAAAAATTGAAGAAGAAAAAGAAGGAGAAGGAGAAGGAGGAGAAGAAGGAGAAGAAGAAGGAGAACATATTGGAGAAATGCTTCAGGGCAAATATTTTTTTGAGTAAGACTGCAAAAGCACAGACAACAAAAGCAAAAATAGATTAATGGGATTACATCAAGCTTAAGAGCTTCTGTACAGCAAAGCAAACATTCAACAAAGGGAAGAGACAATCTACAGAATGGGAGAAAATATTTGTACCCATTAATCAACCTGTCTTCAATGCCCCCTTCTCCCCTCCCCATGCCCAGACTCTAATAACTGCCACTCTACTATCTATCTTTATGAGATCCACGTTTTTACTCCCACAATGAGTAAATTTCAATATTTGTTTTTCTGTCTTTGGCTTATTTCACTTAAGATAATGACCTCCAGGCCAGAGTTGGTGGCATCTCAGCACTTTGGGAGGCCAAGGCGGGCGGATCACTTGAGGCCAGGAGTTCGAGATGGGGAAACCCCGTCTTTACTGAAAATACAAAAATCAGCCATGAGTGCATGCACCTATAGTCCCAGCTACTCGGGAGGCTGAGGTGGGAAGATGACTTGAGCCCAAAAGGTTGAGGCTGCAGTGAGCCAAGATCGCAAATATCTTTTCTCATTTGGTAGATTGTTTCTTCTCTTTATTAAGTGTTTCCTTTACTGTACAGAAGCTCTTTAGCTTGATGTAATCCCATTTGTCTATTTCTGCTTTTGTTGTCTGTGCTTCTGCAGTCTTACCCCAAAAATATTTGCACTATCCTGAAGCGCGATCTTGGCTCACTGCACCTCCAAATCCCTGGTTCAAGGGATTCTCCTGCCTCAGCCTCCTGAATAGCTGGCATTACAGGTGCATGCCACCACGCCCAGCTAATTTTTGTAGTCTTAGTAGAGACAGGGTTTCACCATGTTGGCCAGTATGGTCTCGATCCTCGTGATGTGCCTGCCTCAGCCTTCTGAAGTGTTGGAATTACAGGCGTGAGCCACCGTGCCTGGCCTCTCAGTATGTTTTTCTAGTAGTCTTATAGTTTCAGAAGGAATGACAGCTAATATTCGATACTTCAGTAGGATAACTATAGTTTATAGTAATTTACTGTATATTTCAAAATAGGTTGAAGAGAAAAAATTAAATTTTCTCAGCATAAAGAAAAGATGAATTTCTGAGGTGATGGGTATTCCAAGTGCCCTTATTTGACTGTTACACATTATATGAACATATCAAAATATCAGTTGAACTCTGAAAATATGTACAACCTCTATGTCTCAATTTTTTTTTTTTTTTTTTTTTTGAGAGAGAGCACCTGGCTCCGACACCCAAACTGGAATTCAGTGGCACAATGATATTGGCTCACTGCAGTCTGGGACCACACAGATTCAAGTGATTCTCATGCCTCAGCCTCCAGAGTAGATGGGACTACAGGCGTGCACCACCACACCTGGCTAATTTTTGTATTTTTAGTAGCGATGGTGTTTGCCATGTTGGCCAGGCTGGTCTTGAACTCGTGGCTTCAAGTAACCTGCCTGCCTTGGCCTTCCAAAGTGCTGGCGTGAGCCACGACACCCGACAAATTTTTGTATGTTTAGTAGAAACAGGGTTTCCGCATGTTGCCCAGGCTGGTCTTGAACACCTGACCTCAAGGGATCCACCCTCCTCGGCCCACTTGATATCCATGCTAAGGTGTTATAGGTACTGTTGAGACTGAAAGGTTTTAAGGAGAAAAGCAACGTGGGCCATGTATACATCTTAGATCAATCCCTCTGGCTGCTGGCTGGGAGATTGTTAAGACTGAGGTAAGAGTGGAAGTAGAGTCCAAACAGGAGGCTACCGAAGGAGTCCAAGCAAAAAGTCATGGGGCCTAAAGGGGTTCTGAGATGGGGTGGAGCCAGAGGCGATCAACAAGACACCTCTCAGAGCATTAATGGAAACCACTAGCCTTGAGTACTCACTGGATGCCTGTGTGCAGGGCAGTGAGACAGGACAGGAGGCAAGAGGGACTGCCTAATGAGCGCAGAGGTAGAGAGACAGAACCCTCTGTGGGAGCCTCCAGGCTGTCACTTGTAGCGAAGACGGCAGGGGAGGGAATGACCAGAGGACAGAGAAGGAAGAAGTTTGGAGTATCAAGGAAGAAACCCCGAGAGGCCAGGTGGCAAGACCGAAGCCCCGTCCCGGGCTCTGGCCCCGCCCCCGGCTCCACCCCTTCTCCTTCCCGCCTCCCACCCCCAAACCGTGGCTCATCCTCGAGGGCGGAGAGAAGTGGCATTTGAGTCCTCCGGTATCCCAGCAGGCAGTGCAGCCTAGAGACGCTGACAAAGGAGCGGAGGAGCAGTCGCAGCTGCTTTCCGAGGAAGCCGGTGTTGCCGAGGTGAGAGTCCCCCACCGTCCCGTCACCCACTTCCTCTGACTTCGGGAAAACGTGGAAGTTACGTGGCTGAGAGCCCCCCGCCAAAGAATGACCCATCCCCACAGCCGGAGCTTGGCTCTGTGATTGACAGCGGTGCTTCGTGGCGCCGGGATGCGGGTGGGCGGCGGGGAGGAGGCGGCGGGGGTCTTTTCCTGCCCCGTGTGTTCCTGGCAGTGGACCCTCTGCCCGCAACGCCCGGCCCCGGGGTCTGGCCAGCTAGTGTGTGGCTTGCTCCTGCCTAGGCAAAGGCAGGCTCGGGATCCTGCCCAGCGGAGTTTGGTTGCCCCGGGGATGCGGCTCTAGGGACAACTCTTTGGTGGACGCAGAGAGGAGGGCTGGGGGAGGGAGGTTGACTCTGTTTGGGGTGACACGGTCCTCGCCCTTCCTCCAGCTCAGCCCCAGCGAGCAACTTGAAGGAAATCGCCTGGGCTGGAGCGAGGCGTCCCGGGATATCCTCGGCTCTGCTCTCTTTGGCTGGAGGGAGATGAAAGTGGGGTGGAGAGACGGGGTGGGAGAGCAAACGCCTTCTTGGAATAATGGGGTAGGGTGTAGGGGTTGCGTGGCCTATATCCTTCCCCCTCCCTGGACCTCTGCACGGATCCTAATGGTTGCACCAGCTGCTGTGCTGTAAACAGGCTCACATGATCGGTTTCACATGGAGCGGCCGGTGTGGGGACGAGGGCTGGGAAGGCTGGGCCCCAATCAGGTGGAGCTGAAGTCCTAGGACAGACCATTTTTTACTCTCTCTCCAGCCCTCCAGCCTTTAATCAATGTTCCCCGGTTTCCCCCTCTGAAGGAAAGTAATTAACATCTGCCCTCTCCGGCTGAAGTAGCAGTTCTGCCCCAGTAGAATGGGAGAGATCTCCTGTCGGGGAACGAGACGACAAATAAGTGAAAATTTACCTTTGAGGGAAATAAGAAGAGGACGCAAACGTGAAAATTTGGGTCCTTTGGACCTTGCCTAAAAGCAGTCCTGTTCTTTCGGAGTGCATTGCGTTCTTAATGTGAATTCCAGACAGAAAGGGGAAAGTCTACTTTTTCACGCAAGGCACACATGGGATTTAATAACGTTCTCGGTGAAGATCTTGTCCACGCTTCCTCTAAGTACTGGAAAACCTCTGCCTAGAAAATACGATATACAGGATATTAAATATGGAGTGGATGCCAACTTTTAGATTACAGTTATAGTTGGTAGTGAGAAGTTTGGAAAACAGGAAATGGGGCCAAATGTGTCTTTCAAGTTGTTCACATCTACATACCCAATCAGGATGCGAGATTAAACTAGTTTCTGAAGCATTTCTTGAACTCTCAAAACAACAGAGGTTTACTCAAATACTACGAAAGTTTGGAATTTTTCAACTCTGGAAGGGATAGCTGTGATAGATTCCCTATACTTGTGTTAATAATATATAATTAAATGTAATGGACAAATTCAGTATAAAGTTGCTCCTTTATAGGCAAAAATACAAAACAGAGCAAATAGTTTGTAAAATAATGTATGTTTCTTCCTTAAATTGTTCATGCACATTTACTTCCCAAGTGTTTTATTTTTTTCTTAGATTTTACATTTAAATCCATTTTCTGAAAACAAACAGTTAAGAAATGATCAGAAAAGCTATTCCATTCCCTAATAGGCCAATAAAGTAACTTGCTACTATTCTTTTTCTGTTTTTAAAGAAGTTTAAAATGGAATATAGAGACATTTTACATTTCTACAAAAAAACATCTTTTTTTTGGAGACAGGGTCTTGCTCTGTGGCCCAGGCCTGGAGTGCAGTGGTGCAATGTCAGCTCACTGCAACGTTTGCCTCCCGGGCTCAAGCGATCTCCCACCTCAGCCTCTCTAGTAGTTGGGGCTACCGGCGTGCCACCACGACTCCCAGTTGACTTTTGTATTGTCATTACTTTTTTGAGACAGAGTCTTGCTCTGTCACCCAAGCTGGAGTACAGTGGCCTGATCTTGGCTCACTGCAGCCTCCACCTCCCAGGCTTAAGCGATTCTCCTGCCACAGCCTCCCAATTAGCTGGGATCACAGGCATGAACCACCACAACCAGCTTATTTTTTACATGCTTAGTGGAGACTGGGTTTCACCATGTTGGCCAGGCTGGTCTTGAACTCCTGACCTTAGGTGATCCACCCACCTTGGCCTCCCAAAGTGCTGAGATTACAGGCGTGAGCCACCGTGCCCGGCTGCAACTTTTGTAATTTTTGTAGAGATGGGGTTTCACCATGTTTGCCCAGGCTGGTCTCAAACTCCTGGTCTTAAGTGGTCTGCCCATCTTGGCTTCCCAAAGTAATCCCAAAGCTGGGATTACAGGCATGAGCCACCATGCTTGGCCTTCTACCTCCACCTCCCAGGTTCAAGCAGTTCTCCTGCCCAATCTCCCAAGGACCTAGGATTACAAGCGCCCACCACCACACCCGGCTATATTTTTTTTAATTTTAGTAGAGACAGGGTTTCATCATGTTGGCCAGGCTTGTGGCTTGTCTTGAACTCCTGACCTCAGGTGATCCACCTGCTTCGGCCTCCCAAAGTGCGGGGATTACAGGCATGAGCCACTACACCCAGCCAAATATAATTTTTTTTTGTTTTAATTAGCTGGGCATAGTGGCTTGGCACCTGTGGTCTCAGCTACTTAAGAGGCTGAGGTGGGAAGATCACTTGAAACTGGGAGGTTAAAAGCTGCATTAAGCTGAGGCCATGCCACTGCACTCCAGCCGGGCGTGGGGGCCCGTGCCTGTAATCTCAACATTTTGGGAGGCCAAGGCAGGTGGATCACCTGAGGGAGTTCAAGACCAGACTGGCCAACATGGAGAAACCCCATCTCTACTAAAAGTACAAAATTAGCTGGGCGTGGTGGCTCATGCCTGTAATCTCAGCTACTCAGAAGGCTGAGACAGGAGAATCACTTGAACCTGGGAGGCGGAGGTTGTAGTGAGCCCAGATCATGTCATTGCACTCCAGGTTGGGCAACAAGATTGAAACTCCATCTCAAAAAAAGAAAAAGAAATAGGAATTGCACTCTGCAGAATTCTCATTAGGTATATTGACCATGTAGGTTGACCTATACCTCTCTTCATCAGGAAATTGGAGATGGCCTCAGCTAAATCCTGCCTCCAAAATTAGAAATAACAGCTTCAGTTGACTTTCTTAACCTTCAGGGCAGAGAACAAAGTCTGATTCTTTTGCTCATTCCAGCTCCTTCCTGAATTAGACAGACTGTTATCAGTGATGAAGTTAGAATTCTTTTTACAAAGGAGGCTGCAGCAGTGTCTTCCTTTAGCAGTACCTTGATTACATCACCAGAACCAATGTCTGGTTTTCAGCTTTTCCAGGTTCAACATTTCATTGGCACATCCAGAAATTGTCAGTCTCACTGACTGATTCACAACAACAAAACTCGAAAGATTCCTATGAGCATGAATGGCAATTTAACTCTCAGTGAGAAGGAGAACTGCCAAACAGACCAGAAGACTCATGTGCAAGCCAAGGCAAGCTTTGCTCTTGACTATATGGAAACACAAAGAACTTGCTCTTGAACTCCCCTTTTTCCAGGTTCTATGAGGACCACTTTTTTCAAGCCTAGCAGTTAATATATTCCACACTATTACAGGTTTCTTTTATATAAAAACCATTTCAGTCACACCTTTGTGTGGCTATATCCTAGTCACTGGTTCAATTGGGTCACATATAAAACATCTCTAAAAATCTGTTTCTTCTCCATTGCTGAACCCTTAGCCTAGGCCCTCATCATTTCTTCATACCACATTCATTTGACAGTTTATTTTTATTTTTTTATTTTTGAGATGTTTTGCTCTTGTTGCCCAGGCTGGAGTGTAATGGTGTGATCTCGGCTCACTGCAACCTCTCCCTCCCTGGTTCAAGCAATTCTCCTGTCTTGGCCTCCCAAGTAGCTGGGATTACAGGTACATGCCACCATGCTTGGCTAATTTTTGTATTTTTTGCAGAGACAGGGGTTTCATCATATTGGTCAGGCTGGTCTCGAACTCCTGGCCAAGTGATCTGCCTGCCTCAGCCTCCCAAAGTGCTGGGATTACAGCCGTGAGCCACCGAACCCAACCAATTTTTTATTTTTTATGGTAACTACTCAGGAGTCAGGTGTTGTGGTTGAATGGTCAACAGCAACCCTTTCCTACTTCAAATCTTATTAGATCAGTTCCCTGCTTAAAGTCCTTAAGGCCAAGCACAATTGTAGGCTATGCTTGTAACCCCTGTGCTTTGGGAGACCTAGGCAGGCAGATCACTTGGTCAGGAGTTCGAGACCAACCTGGGCAACATAGTGAGCCCTTGTCCCTATATTTAAAAGAGAAGATCCTTAGGTGGTTTCCCACTGCCTGTAGCAGTGGTTCTCAAAGTTTAGTGTGGATCAGAATCACCTGGAGGACTTGTTAAAACAGGTGGCTGGGCCCCAATCCCAGAATTTCTGATTCAGTAGGCCTAGGGTGAGAACCAAGAATTTGTGTTTCTAATAAGCCAGAACCACTGGCATAGGGAGTCAAGTCTAAACCCCCAAACGTTCACAAAATCTTTCACAATCTGCCTCTAACTTACCTTTCTAGCTGAATTTCTTGCCACTCCTCCCATATACGCTAGTTGTAACCATATGCCAAAGCTCATTTTAAACATCCCTTTTGTGCTGCTACACACATTCTTCCTGGAATTCACCTGGCCCTCCACTTCTACTGCAGACTAGCCTTAAAGCAGATGATCACTTTCTTTATGCTCCCGGAGCACTTTGTATCTATCAACAGTTTAACACTTATCATATCCTAGTTACTGCTGTGTATCTGTTTTTCCTGCTACTCCCAGTGTTTGGAGGGCTGACAAAATGTTTTCATGTTGTCCCCATATTCCCTAGCACAGTGCCTCATATATATGTATGTGCTCAGGAAATGTTTGTTGAATCTGTGATTCTTTTTTTTTTTGAAATGTTGTCTTACTCTGTTGCCCCAAGCTGGAGTGCAGTGGTGCAGTCTTGGCTCACTGCAACCTCTGCCTCCTGGGCTCAAGGTTCTCCTGCCTCAGGCTCCCAAGTAGCTGGGATTACAGGTTCCCACCAGCATGCCTGGCTCATTGTTGTATTTTTAGTAGAGACCGGGTGTTGCCATGTTGGCCAGGTTGGTCTTGAACTTTTAACCTCAGGTAATCTACCTCCCTCGGCCTCCCAAAGTGCTGGGATTACAGGCATGAGCCACTGTGCCTGGCCACGAATTTGTGATTCTAAAACAACGCAGTGCTACATGTAGCAACATATATAATAATCATATAATATGGATTTTGCTTTGGGAATTGCAAATCTTGAAATAAATGAGGACATACTGAGATATTGTAAAACATGGAAATAACACATTAATTATAACCAGGTTGTAAATAACACATTTGAAAATATGAAGTGTTTTCAAAAAGACGTTAGGGTATTCTTTCTTTTAATCTTGAAATGTATACTACTCAACTTTTAAACCTTGAATATGGACTAGCCAATCACTACATATGCTTTATAGCAGTCAATCCCATTAGTTAAAATAGCAAAGCATACCAAAAATCTAGAAAATATATACAAACAGGCCGAGTTCAGTGACTCACGCCTGTAATCGCAGCACTTTGGGAGGCTGAGGTGGGTGGATCATGAGGTCAAGAGGAAAAGAACATATTGCTCTTAATGATTTAGTATTTAGTTGGCCATTGGCACGGGATGCACAGAGTATGGAAGAAGGAGATAGCCTCTGTGCCCAGATAAAAGGGAGCTGACCTGAAGGTGGAGCTGGGAACCTTAATCAGAGTAAACAGCAAAGAGCCAGGGAGAGACAGTTAAGTAACTGGTACACTGACCAAGCAGATGGGTTGCCAGTTTCTGGGTGAAGACTGGACTTCGAATCATCCTTAACTGTTTTAAAACTTCAAACCACTTATTTCACTTGCTTCTTGCAGCCTCCTCTTTCCAAAAACTGGTTGCGGGGTACAAATGAGAAAATGCTATGAAAGCGGCTTCAGTGCAACTTAACGGTCTCTACGTTTTGTATGTATGGTGGTAAAATGGATTCCTGTTTATCTCAAAGTCTTTTCCTTCCTCTGGTCAATACAAAGTGAGGAAAATGGAGAAAATCATACTTTGGGGTGCTGGTCTCCCTGGATTGATGGTAGTGACAGGCGTGTGTGAAGATCTCAGTGTTTATGCTTCTTTTTGTCACAAAGTAGTTTGCAAACTGGTCACAAGGTGGTGTGCACACATAAGATTTTCTTTATAATTTCATTCAGGATTGCTTTTATGTGCCTTCGGTACAGGGGAGGAAGACAAGACAGTTTCCCGTATCACCAGATCTCTGCCTGTGAGGTCGGAAGTATATTGGAGCCTCAGGTTTCTAAACGCTTGCTGGCACAGTTAGGCACTGAAGAGGCAGGGGAAATCAGAGGGCAACAGAAGGAGGGGAGGGGAGAAGAGTTGAAGAGAGGCAATTGGGAGTGCTGATCCTCTCTGCTGTCCTCTTACCCCAACCCATGGTGAGCAGCCTCCTAAGACTTCCTGCTCCTCTAATTAGGATCCCTTGCTTGTCTTGTATGGACAAAGTGTGTTCAGCTGTGATGGGTGAGTGCTGGGGGGCGTGTTCCCCAGTGGAGGAGACAGTTATTAGTAGACATCTGTAGGCTAACTGATAAGCTCTTAACTATCTGCTAAGTGCCCAGCACTGACTTTGGGCCTATGAGGGGTGCAAAAAACAAAAGTGTCCCACAGAAAGCAAGACAGCCTTATGCCTAACATCTGATTGAGGAGTCAAAATCAATGCACACAAAATAAATGTCAAAATATTCCATTTTGGCTGGGTGCAATGGCTCATGCCTGTAATCTCAGCACTTTAAGAGGCTGAGGTGGGAGGATGGCTTCCTTTCAGGAGTTCAAGACCAGCCTGGACAACATAGGGAGACCCTGTCTCTACATAAAATTTTTGAAAAATTAGCCGGGAGTGGTGATACATACCTGTGGTCCCAGCTACTTGGCAGACTGAGGTGGAAGAATCACTTGAGCCCAGGAGTTTGAGGCTGTAGTAAGCTGAGATTGTGCCACTGTACTCTAGTCTAAGTGACAGAGAAAGATCATGTCTCAAAAAAGAATTCAATTCACACAGTAAGTACATTAAAAATATCATAAAATTGGTGAGATCCATGGAGATGGAAATCACTGTAGTAGAGGAATGCCACAGGGAGGAGGAATTGTTCTTTTCTTTTTTTGAGTCTTGCTCTGTTACCCAGGCTGGAATGTAGTGATGCCATCTCGGCTCACTGCAACCTCTGCCTCCCTGGTTCAAGTGATTCTCCCACCTCAGCCTCCTGAGTAGCTGAGATTACATGTGTGCACCTCCACAACCAGCTAAATTTTTTTTTGCATTTTTAGTAGAGACAGGGTTTTGCTATGTTGGCCAGGCTGGTCTTGAACTCCTGGCCTCAAGCGATCTGCCTGCCTTGGCCTCCCAAAGTGCTGGGATTACAGGCATGAGCCACTGCGCCCGGCCAGGAACGGGAAATTTGAATTAGGTTTCGAAAAATGAGCAAAATTTTGCTGTCCAGAGAGGAAGAATGGGGCGAACCTTAATTATTAATACCCTGATGAATAGTTCCTGACAATTATAGCTGTTTCATAATCAGGAAAAGTGTGTGCAATTAAGTAAGTGAAACTGTCTCTTGATTTTTTTTTATACAACTAAAAAGGAAACACAAGACAATGCGGAATTGATTGTGACATGAAGTTTGGATCTCCTTTGCATGAACTCTGATCTTCTTGATAAGTAGCGACAGTGGCTACAGATTAGGGCATGTATGGTAGTCAGCATCAGGGAGGCAGGACTTTTTTTCATACATTTATATATAAAGAAAAATCAAGAGACAGTTTCACTTACTTAATTGCACACACTCTTTTCCTGATTATGAAACAGCTATAATTGTCAGGAACTATTCATCAGGGTATAAGTAATTAAGGTTCGCCCCATTCTTCCTCTCTGGACAGCAAAATTTTACTCATTTTTCGAAACCTAATTCAAATTTCCCCTCCCTGGCTGGGCGCTGTGGCTCACGGCTGTAATCCCAGCACTTTGGGAGGCCGAGGCAGGCAGATCGCTTGAGGCCAAGAGTTCAAGACCAGCCTGGCCAACATGGCAAAACCCCGTCTCTACTAATAATACGAACTTTTTTGAGACAAAGTCTCACTCTGTCACCCAGGCTGGAGTGAAGTGATGTGATCTCAGCTCAGTACAACCTCTACTTCCCAGAATCAAACAATTCTCCTGCCTCAGCCTCCTGAGTAGCTGGGATTACAGGCATGCACTACCATGCCCAGCTAATTTTTGTATTTTAGACAGACAGGGTTTCACCATCCCAAAGTGCTGGGATTACAGGCACACACCACCACTCCTGGCTGATTTGTGTATTTTTAGTAGAAATGGGGTTTTGTCATGTTGGCCAAGCTGGTCTTAAAGTCTTGACCTCAGGTGATCTGCCCACCTCGGCCTCCCAAAGCTCTAGGATTCCAGGTATGAGCCACCACGCTGGGCTTGTTTCCAATCTTTTGCTATTAACAACAAAAAAACTAGCTCTTACTGAGTGCCAAGGTCTTTTCCATGTTGTTTCACATAAATCATTTTATATAACCCTCAGCACTGCAGAGAAAAAACCTTTCACCTACATGACTTCACACTAAGGGAATATATAAGCCAGATAAATCCCTAGACATAGAATCTCTGGATCTGAGGATGTGTGCATTTAATTTGGCAGATACAGTGGTTATGCCCATTTACCTCCTCACAAGCAGTGTAAGCACATGCTTGATTGCTCCCATGATTACTATCAAAATTTGAGTTTTACTAATGGGAGAGGTAAAAAATTGTGTCATAGTATGGCTTTAGTTTGCATTTCCTTTATTGTGAGTGAGATTAAACATCCTTTTGTAAGTTCAAGGAAAATTTTTATGTTCCTTTTTAATTAAATATTATAGTTTGCTCATTTTTTGTTGTAGTTAAAAAATTTTTTTTCTTATTTCGCTTTATACCCTTTATATCTGGAAATCTGTTGTAGTTTTCATTGAAAAGCAGTAATTGCATATACTTTTATATCAAGCTGTCTTTTTCTCAGTAATTCATAGGCCCTCCATCAAGTAGGGAAGCTATTGCCTGTGATATGGATTGCAAATGTTCTTTTGGGCTTTGCTTATAAAGATTTCTTGCCATGCAGAATTTCAAAGGTTATACAGATGAATTTATCATTTTTTGTTTGTTTCTATTTTCAGGAACAGGTTTTTTGATTGTTTGTTTTTTTCCCAAGATGGAGTCTTGTACTGTCACCCAGGCTGGAGTATGTTGGCACAATCTCGGCTCACTGGCACCTTTGCCTCCTGGGTTCAAGCTATTCTTCCGTCTCAGACTCCTGAGTAGCTGGGATTATAGGCACACACTACCATGCCCGCTAATTTTTGTATTTTTAGTAGAGACGGGGTTTCACCATGTTGGCCAGGCTGGTCTCTAACTCCTAACTGCAAGTGATCTGCCTGCCTCGGCCTCTCAAAGTGCTGGGATTACAGGCATGAGCCACTGCACCCGGCCAAGTCCTGGCCTTTCTTCCAGGTAGAATTACTTATGTAGTCTTCTGATTCTCTAGCACTATATATACCATGGTATGCATTATATTTGAGGTAGCTTCAATATTTTTGTCTTGTCAATTAGACTTCAACTTCTTGAGGGCAGAGCCTGTGCATTATTCATCTTTGTATCTCTGCTCAGCTCTGACATAGTTCCTGGCATATAATAGATGTCCAGCTGAAAGAAAAGAATAAACATTTGCATACATGATTACACAGTTCCTGTTTGATAGAAGTTGGAAAGGCCTCTATCAGAAGCAGAGCATATGTGCCTCAATAGCTGGTAAAACCAAATAATTCATTGATTTGTTTTCTCTTTGAATGTATGAGAACCTGAACTTGAAACTGTTAAGTGGCTTATAGTTTGTTTTAAAGGTGTGATCTACATGGTGAAAATCAGGGGTTTTCTCTGATGGTATGTTTTAGCTTTTGCATTTTATTTTTAAAAGCCATGCTTCAATTGTGAGGGCACGCCTATAGTCGCAGCTACTCTGGAGGCTGAGTCAGGAGGATTGCTTGAGGCCAGGAGTTCATATCCAACCAGGGTAACATACGAAGACCCTGTCTCTTAAAAGAAAAAAAAGGCACACTTGGTGTGCTTGGTAAATAAGAATGTTGATTTAAATGAGCTTAGGAAATAGAGAAACATCACACTTATCAGGCATTCAGACTTCTGTCAGTTATAGCTATCTGGAACATATTCAAGAACCCAGAGGGAATCCAAAAAAGCCTCTGAAGTTGGAGGAGAATAGCTCTCACAAAGCATGTGCACTTGATGTAGGTGGGAGAGGCACAGTGCCACTTACATGCCAAAGCCTACTTACTGACTTCACATTTCCATCAAAAAATTCCAAGGACTGCTTAGCATGTGTTGCCATTCGGCCTTCTTTCAAGACATTTTAGCTTGCTTCTAGCTTCAGTAGAAAAAAGAATAAAAGAACTCTCCCACCCATGCTGCCAAGAAGGCACTAAATAAAGTATTGTTGACACAAGTGTAAAAGTGATTCTCATGGTTTTCTCCCAGAAATCATGGAAACTTACTTTCTGTTTATTTTTTAGTCTTTAAGAATTCTGCTGGACTCATGCAAAAATCAGTTGTGATTATACTTAATTTATTCTACTTTTCAAAAAATCTGAGGTTTAAAAAGAGTGATATCCCTTTGATCTCACCTCTTTGAAAGGGGGTTGTTAATTTGAAAAAGACTTCTTTATTCCTTTGAATATTTAGATAATTTACCATAGGTTGAAATCCTTAATGCGAAAGGAGCATGTATAAACCTCTTTGTATCATTTGGTAAAAGCTATGTAGGTCAAGGGAAAAAGTCAAAAGGCATGTTTAAGTAATTTGGGGACTTTTTTTTTTTTTTTGAGTTGGAGTCTCCCTCTGTAGCCCAGGCTGGAGTGCTTCAGTGCGATCTTGGCTCGCTGCAAACTCTACCTCCCAGATTCAAGCAATTCTCCTGCCTCAGCCTCCTGAGTAGCTGAGACTACAGGCGCATCACCACACCCGGCTAATTTTTGTATTTTTGTATTTTTCATAGACAGAGGGTTTCAACATGTTAGCCAGGCTGGTCTCGAAATCCTGACCTCAAGTGATCTGCCTGCCTCGACCTCCCAAAGTGCTGGGATTACAGGCATGAGATACTGCACCCGGCTGATTTGGGGGCCTATTTTAATGCATGTTAAATATGCTTTTTGTGGAGGGGCTATGGATTAATGAAAATTGGGATCATTCACTTTTCTTCTTGCTTTCTCCTTCTATTTCTAGATTGCCAAAATGCTTTGGAGTTTTTAACTCAATCTAAGAAAAATCCAAAATAGATTTGAGAGTGTAAAAACAGAAACCACAGCAAGGGGGATTCAGTGCCAATGCATCAACAAAAAAGACAGCCAGAGTTAGTGGAAGGAAATCTTCCTGTTTTCGTGTTCCCCACGGAGCTCATATTTTATGCAGATGATCAGTCAACACATAAGCAAGTGTTGACACTGTACAATCCCTATGAGTTTGCCTTAAAGTTCAAAGGTGAGTCTCCTAGCTATATTTTCTGGGTTTTTAACTGGTCCCTACTAATTTTTTACTTGTAGAAACTAATTTTTTAAAAACCACTAATGCCCATTGTGACTTTTTCTTTCAGTTTTGTGTACTACTCCAAATAAGTATGTTGTCGTTGATGCTGCAGGTGCAGTAAAGCCCCAGTGTTGTGTGGATATGTAAGTCAAGATCACTTCCTGGTATCACGTTTTAAGTGTGTTAATATTTATATTTTTAACTTGAAAAAAAATCATTTCTTGAAGCTGTTCCCACATAGGGATTTATAATCTTTTGAATTTTTGCTGAAAGTTTTTCTATCAAATTCTTTGTAAGAAGTGTCTAAGAGATTTGGCCAAATACTTAATAATATTTCATGATGTTGGAGCTCATGTATGTGTTAGGATCTCCATGAACATTTTCTCATTGTTGTGGTTTTAGTCAGACCAGGGATGTTTATAAAGGAAAAGTTCTGACTTATTCCTTTAAATTTATCCAGCTATAATAGGGGATTTCACTTTCTTTGGAACATGCTGCTATTATAGTGAAATTTGGAAAACTATAATACTGCAGTCTAAAAACAATGGTAATATAAGTTCCTCTGAAGTGATTCAACTAAAAGCCTGGAAGTTAATCTATATAAACAGGAAGCAGTTGTGTAACTACTCATCTGTAAAATACTATCTATGCTCTTCCAGATAATTTCATCTTCGAGTGTCAGATAAATGATTGTTCAAGCTGTTCATATTTAATTTTTACTTTGGAAATAGTGGTGACCAGATGGATCCATTGACCAGCCCTTAATTTAAGTTACCGAGTACACTGTATTTGTTTAAATCTTCTATGAGAATGAGAAACCGAATTCTTTTCTTTTGAATACTTTTTCATAAGCTCAAAGCCATAAAATGATGTATCTTTGAGAATGTTTTTGCATATTTTTAAAAATTTTCGTTCAGTACACAATAAGCAAGAACTGTTTCAAAAAAATGTGGTCTCTTGCCAAATAAATGTGTTACCTTTGACCTAATTGTTTTGTGTTCCCTAGTATGAACAAATTAAAATACACGGAATTGCAGAAAAGAATGACAGTGCTCTGCCGGGCACAGTGGCTCATGCCTGTAATCTCAGCACTTTGGGAGGCCAAGGCGGGAGGATCACCTGAGGTCAGGAGTTCAAGACCAGCCTGGCCCACATGGTGAAACCCCGTCTTTACTAAAAACACAAAAAATTAGCCGGGCATGGTGGCTAATGCATCCTAGCACTTGGGAGGCTGAGGCAGGAGAATCGCTTGAACCCAGAAGACAGAGGTTGCAGTGAGCCGAGATCACACCATTGCACTCTTGCACTCCAACCTGGGCAAGAAGAGTGAAACTGTCTCAGAAAAAAAAAAAAGAATTACAGTGCTCTCTTTAGAGAAATAGAGGTGTATTATTGGCCTTCTGTTGTACTGGATTACTTACTTATTCAGTTGCTTGTTTCTACCTGCATGCCTGGAATTCAATTTTAAGTGTAGGGTGACGTTTATTGCTTGAACAATAAGTAAGTAGCAATAGAAATTTATGAGATGTTTTTGGGGAATAAACAATTGCATGTATTCCTATTTAGTAAATGTTGCTTCACAGAGATATTCAGAAAAAAAAAGTCACTGCTAAAGGGATTTTTTTTTTTTTTTTTTTGAGACAGAGCCTTGCTCTCTTGCTGTGGCAGTAATCATAGCTTAATGTAGCCTAAACGTCTTGGGCTTAAGGGATCTTCTACCTCAGCCTCCCAAGTAGCTAGGACTACACGCATGCCACCACGCCAGCTAATTTTTAAATTTTTTTGTAGGGATGGGGTCTCTATGTTGCTTGACCTGGTCTCAAACTCCTGGCCTTAAGTGATCCTGGCCTCAACCTCGCAAAGCACTGGGATCACAGGTGTGAGCCACCATGCCTGACCAAAAAGGAATTTTCTTTACCTATCATTTATTTTTGGCTTAAGACTTTCATTCTGTGTTTTAGAGTATGTGTTTTAATCAAATATTTCAGAATTACTAGTTTCTTTTGGGTTATACGGTGATTTTTGAGCATCTTAGCATATTTCTGTTTTTGAGTATTTGGTTACAGTCAGTTAATATTGTTTTAGTTTATTAAAATATCTCACTGCATTCTGTTTGGCCAGCTCCCAGAAATCTAAACAGCATTTCTTATTTTTGTTGCTTTCAGTGTGATTCGTCATAGAGATGTTCGATCCTGTCACTATGGCGTGATAGACAAATTCCGTCTCCAAGTTTCCGAGCAAAGCCAAAGGAAGGCTTTGGGAAGAAAAGAGGTTGTTGCTACTCTTCTCCCATCTGCAAAAGAACAACAAAAGGAAGAAGAGGAAAAAAGAATAAAGGAACATTTAACTGAAAGTTTATTTTTTGAGCAGTCGTTACAACCAGGTAGTTTTGGGTTGTTTTAAAGCCCTTTTGAGGCCTTACACATTATTAACTTTAAAATAATCAGGCAGCTAAGAATAATTACTAGGAAAATCATCTCCCACTTCAAACATGGTTGACTACTTAAAAACTGAACCCAGAGAATCAGGAAGCTGAAGCCTGGAGGTGGCCTTTGAGAGGAAGGAATACCCCTCACTGGACTAGGCTGTAGGGAGAGTGTCGAGGCTGCTGCAGCCTTTTAATGTATCTGTAACATCAACGTATCTAAGACTGCAGGCACCATACTTTATGAAACTCCTACAATTTGGCAGTTCTATACTTTTGTTTCCATGACTTTCTTATATCCTTTCTCATTTAATTAGTTCCAAGGAAGAGAGAGATTGTGTTTGGCAATAGGCCAAGCTTAGTGCACTGTTCATATTATTTTGAAAAAAAATCTCATTAAAGTTGAAGTTAATTAAACTAAGTAGATTATAATATCCCCTGTGGGCTATTAATTGAATCCCTCTCCAGTCCTCATTTCCTTCCAGCTTAGATATTCAGAAGTGTTATGACATATTCCTTCAACATTGACACTACCTCATATTCAACTCTTTGGGCGTCATTACCCCTTCCTCTTAACTTCTCATTATCTCCTCCTAAACCTGTTGGAATAGGAGAAAGATAAAATTTTCCATAGAAAAACAGGGAAACTGGAAACTTTCTGAGGTGATACTGTTACATGACTATGACAGCAGCTGTCCTTGAAATTGCAACATTATATGAAGGATTAAAAAAAATCTTGCTGTTACATTCAGTCATCTCAGTGTTCATCTTAGAAGGTTTATTTCAATAACAGGAAGTGGTGCCTCTTTGATTTATTGTAGCCAAAAGTCTCTTCCCGGTCCATTAGGGAGCATCTAGATTTTCTGGTAATACCAGGACTAGGGACCAGGTAGTAGCTATTAGGTTGGTGCAAAAGCAATTGCAGTTTTTGCCATTGCTTTAATTGGAAAAACCGCAATAACTTTTGCACCAACCTAGAGTGGATTATTTTATTCTCAGCAACTATTATCAATTGACTTTTGAAGCTGAAAGAGAACTTTTGTCCAATGTCCCTTTGTCAGATCAATAATGTAAAGTTAACATAGTTACGAAATGCAAGATTCCACTTTTAAAATGCCTTCACCAGTATAAGAAAGGCCATTTAATTTGTATTTGTTTTTTGAAGTTAGACTTGTAATTTAAAATGGTCTTTTAAGTCCAGTTTTGTATTTAACAGATTGGTTTAATAGCCAAAAATAATAAGGGGTAAGATTTGGGGTATATGTGTATGTAAATAATATGTAAGGAGAACTTTATTCCTTTTATTTTAAAATTTATTAAAATTCAGGTGAAGATCCTACTAAAAGGCTAAAGAATTATAGTATGTATTGTCTTATTTTGTTTTATTTTTTATTTTTTGAGAAGGGGTTTCACTCTGTCACCCAGACTAGAATGGAGTGGTACCATCATAGTTCACTGCAGCCTCCAACTCCTGGATTCAAGTAATCCTCCTGCCTCAGCCTCCCGAGTAGTCGGGACTACAGGTGCACATCACCACACCCAGGGTCTCACTGTGTTGCCCAGGCTGGTCTTGAACTCCTAGCCTCAAGTAATCCTCCCGCCTCAGCCTCCTAAAGTGCATTAGAGAATTTTTCTGATTGTAAAATTGGAGTAGGCAGATCAATGAGGATAAGTGATGCTGGTATAACATATGGTGCTCTCTGTTTTGTGGGGAAGAATTCTCTAATCCATTCCTGCAAGGAACCTCTGTGAAGGCAGGCACTTTTCTTAGTACTGTTATATCCTCAGCACCCAGCACAGGGTCTGGCATTAACTTGTAAATGGGCTGAGCTAGGAAGGCTGGACGTCAGGTCTGGTAACGGTCTGTGGCAATGGTGAGTTTGTTTTGTTTTGTTTTGTTTTGTTTTAGCTTACAAGGTTTTCATGGCTATGACAGCTCTTTAGAGGAAGGATGATACCACAGTAGAGCTCCATTCACAGTCCTGGCTAGTATATCCCATTTATGGGTAGTGACTCCAGTGTGCCTAATAACCTGGCAGTAAGTTGAGTAAAGTTTCTTCTTTAATAGAGTATCATGATGACTGATTTAGTCTCCTGTCTATTAAATTTACAGGAATTTATGTGTCATTTCCAACGTGTGGAACACTCAGGTTTTTCATTAAGTTTCTCTGAATTAAAATGTTTAAATAAATTGAGATTGTTTTGGGGAGGCTTTGAAACGTCATTACTTTTACAAGTCCTTAGCTTAGAGGACATTTCAACAATGTTATTAAAGTATTAGCATGTTATTAAAGTATTAGAGGTATGAAAGTGTTGTGAGACTCACTTTTAGCAGGAAAATGGTTGATGGCTACATTATGAAAAATTTGGATTTTGAAATATATTGAAAGTCAGTAAAAAGAAAAAATTTAAGTTTATTGTATAAAATACATATAGCAGTAAGAAAATGTACCTGTAATCTCACACATTTAACAAATCTGCTTATATAAGTGTTCCATGTTACTTTCCAGACCTTGCCTATGTGCATAAGTACAATTTTATGTTTTGTGACTTTTTTTTCATTCAACAGAAATTTGACTGTTAAGAGAAACCTGCAGAGTATACTTTTATAAAGTACTAGAGCTCAGGTTATTTAAAAAGCCATTTTAAAAGATACATTGGAATCTTAGTTGGTTTGTCTTAATTACATTACTAATGAATTGCTATGTTTATGCTATAATGTTTGAGTCAGTGCCCTCTGGCTTAAGAAAATTATGGTCTGTACACACACATACATATAAAAAATTATGGTCTTAATTGTTTATAAAAATAAAAAAATTGAAAATAACCTAAAAACCTATCAATTGGAAATTGATTAAATTATATTCGTTAGATAGCGTGCCAGGCAGACGTTTACAAGGATCTGATAGAATGATAAATGCTTATACATTGTCATAGAAAGAGCTTCAAATATGTTTCTTTTTTTATTTATATTTTTTGTGCCATTAATTATATTCAAATATATTTCTAAGGAAAAAGAAAAGCAGTTACATAACAGTATGTATAATATGGCCTTATTTATGTAAAATATTCTTCTAAATGTTTATATGGGCGTTTGTAAAATCTAAAAGGATACATACCAAGCTGTTAACACTGTTAGCTCTAGGAGGGTGGAATTATGAGGAGCATTTACATTTTCTATATCTTTATAACATATTTTACAATTATCTTGTAGTACTAGGGAAAAAAAAGCTTTTTCTATTTTGAAAAATTTCAAGCATTTATGCAAATGTTTTTGGAATACTAAAAATTCCAAATTTCTCTACATACTAAATGTTCTCTAAGTACTAGAAATTCTTTGAAATTATCTTTATTGTGGGTTTGCAGTGAATGATGTACTTGTCATAAATGTTTTCCTTGAGAATTCGTCCTCGCAAATATAACTATAAGGGTGCTCTATTAACTGAAATAAGACTTGGGGTTTTTCTTTTAGGTATTTCTGCTATTGTTTCATCCCAAGCAATAATTACTATAAAATTTGAATTTGTTTTCACCTCTCTGGCTCTGATGAAGTTCAATTAAACTCCACACAACAGCTAAGGTATTAATAATTTAGAAAAGTTCCATTTAGTAATAGAATGAACAGCATTATTTCGTTATTAAAACACAAAGATTGTATTGCTGTTGGCTGTTCCTTTTAATGAAAGGAAAGGTAGTGGGAAAAGCCATATGACAAAAAAATGCTATTATTGGGTTTCTTAAAAATATAAGTATGTATACTATACACATAGAGCCAGAACTGTAGAATAGCAGGTCTGATAACATTTTATTTATTTATTTATTTATTTACTTTTGAGACAGTCTTGCTCTTTTGCCCAGGCTAGAGTACAATGGCACAGTCTTGGCTTACTGCAACCTCTGCCTCCCAGGTTCAAGCAATTCTCCTGCCTCAGCCTCCTGAGTAGCTGGGACTACAGGTGCATGCCACCATGCCTGGCTAATTTTTGTATTTTTAGTAGAGATGGGGTTTCACCATGTTGGTCAGGCTGGTCTCAAACCCCTGACCTCGTGATCCGCCCACCTTAGCCTTCCAAAGTGCTGGGATTACAGGCATGAACTACCATACCCAGCCTTTATTTTTAAGCTTTTAGAATTTTATTTTAGGGACACTTAACGTGAGATCTACTCTCTTAATGAATGTTTGTGTACAATAAAATACTAGTTAACTGTAGGGACAGTGTTGTCAAGCTGATCTCTAGGACTCAGTTTACACGATTGAGATCTATGCCCATTGATTAGCAATTTGCATTATCCTTCTCCCCCATCCTCTGGCAACTACCATTTTGCTCTCTGCTTCTATGAGTTTGACTATTTTAGATTCCATGTATAAGTAGAATCATGCAGTGTTTGTCCTTCTGTGACTGACTTATTTCACTTAGCGTATTTGCCAGATACCGTTTCTGCTGTGTTCTTCTTTGCTATAAATGGGATAGAGCAGAGGGAAACACTTTTGGTTCCTTAACATTTTCAAAATCGATAGCAAGATGTACAGTTATTAGGATCAAACCTATCTGGAGATCTCCCTAAAATATCCCAAAAGGATAGTGGAGGTCTAGTGTGGCAGGCTCAAATTGAATATACACAGGCAAGTCACTGGGGTACTGGAAGAAAATAAAAGAACTTTAATTTATATTTATTTTAGCACATTCTTCCAAAATTTGAATTGCATATTTTATATTAAGCATAACAGTACAGAACTTGTGCATATAATTTTAAAATGTGCATACACTGATGATACATGCTTGGATACTTTCTACTGACTAGGGTGGGATGGTGGGAGGAGTTGGTGACCACCTTTCAGTAGGAACTCACTATCTCACAATGCTACGTCAGCATTCTATGCAGCCATGATTCAGACTGGTTAAGACATGGGCTTCCACGTCAGCCCAGCAGTTAACTCTCTGACGGATGAAAATGATGGGGAAGCAATCGGAGAAGTTAGACAAAAATCAGAATCCCGGTGAGTGGTGGCCAGTATATGTGAAGGAACTTTTGTCTTAAAGTTTTTAGAAGGAAGCTTAGGGATTTTTGTCTTTTTACAGAAAACAGAGCTGTCTCCTCAGGACCTAGTTTACTAACTGTCTTCCTGGGAGTGGTGTGCATTGCAGCCCTCATGCTGCCTACACTGGGGGATGTGGAATCGCTGGTGCCTCTCTACCTCCACTTAAGTGTGAATCAAAAATTAGTGGCTGCTTATATCTTAGGTAAGGGTTTTAAAGATGCATTTGGGACATATGTATAGGGTTTTATGTGTGTGGCAGGGTGGTGGTGGTTTGATTTTTTTGTTTTTTAGAAGAACAGGTAAATGCTTCAAGAGCATGTTGAGGTCAGGTGACTTTGAAGAATTTTTAGCTCACATTTATTTCTTTTTAGCTTATTTATCTAATACCTGATACTGTATTCAATTATTTTCCTTTCCTGACTTATACAGTGGCGTAAAACACATGTATTCCATGATACAGCATTTCTACCTTTAGGAATTGCTCCTAGGGAAATAGACAAACTGTATACTGTGATAAAGATGAACAGTGAAGCCTTGTTTAATATTGTGAATTTTTCTCTTTTATTATTATTTTTTTTTTACTTTTGAAGATACCATGTTCAGAACCTTTCTCTTTAAACCAATTCCCTTATTTCCTTCAGCCATCCTGGCTTGAAATCTTAGAGCTAATTATTTAAATTGAACAAACATTTATTCCGTACCTTCCATGTGTCGAGGATTAGTGTTCTGGTGATGAATGACTTTCCTCATGTTTTCCTCTCACCTTTGCTTAGATGCCAACTCTTTCAGTATTCCCTGGCACATTCCTCTCTCTTTTTCATTTCAAAATCATCTTCTAGTTTGTCTCTCTACCTTCTGTCTGTGTTCCTCCTCCTCTCTTTTCTTTCTTTTTTTTTTTTTTTTTTTGAGATGGAGTCTCACACTGTTGCCCAGGCTGGAGTGCAATGGCACGATCTCTGCTCACTGCAACCTCCACCTCCCAGGTTTAAGCAATTCTCCTGCCTCAGCGTCCCGAGTAACTGGGATTACAGGCACCCGCCATAGAGACGGGGTTTCACTATGTTAGCCAGGCTGGTCTTGAAGTCCTGACATTGTGATCTGTCCGACTCCCAAAGTGCTGGGATTACAGGTTTGAGCCACTGTGCCTGGCCTTCTTTCATCCAAGCACTTCCCCTCACCAACCATCCACCACAATATCAGATTAATTTCTCTTGTGCTTTCACAACCACCCCCTACTCAGAAATCTTCAGTGGTTCTCCATAATCCATAGAATGTATAACCCTTAGTGCCATAGTTTGTCATTTAAGACTCCACAATCTGAGATGTCTCTGAGCCAATCTTGTCTAGCTGCTTCCCTCTCTAAGTCATTGCATAAGACCTTTTAGATTATTCACTGATTCTGGAAAAGCTCCTCTAGAGGCCCGGCCCTCCAGACCCTTACTCATGCCGTTCCCTCACCTGAAATGCCTGCCCATCTCCTCGTTCTGTCTCTTTCCTGTCCATCTTTTTTTTTTTTTTAATAGAATCTCTCTCTGTCACTCAGGCTGGTTGGCAGTGGTACGATCTTGGCTCACTGCTACCTCCGCCTCCCCAGTTCAAGGGATTCTCCTGCCTCAGCCTCCTGAGTAGCTGAGATTACAGGTGCCTGCCACCACACCCGGCTAATTTTTGTATTTTTAGTAGAGACGGGGTTTCCCCATGTTGGCCAGGCTGGTCTTCAACTCCTGACCTCAGGTGATCCACCTGCTTTGGCCTCCCAAAGTGCAGGGATTACAGCCATGAGCCACCATGCCTGGCCTCTGTCCATCTTTTAAGGCAGTTTTTACCACTGGGCACAACTTTTCTGACTTCCCAGTCCCATGTGATTATCCTCCTTCTGTGTACTTTTTAAATCACACTTTCATTACCCTTCATTTAGGACAGAACATATTCTTATTTTTGTTTTACATAGAGAGTCTCTTCAAAAGAGAGAAGCAAAACAGGAATGCCCTGCTTCTGTCTCTTTGTGGCCCTAGGGCCCTGGAATATAGATAGACTCTTGATTCTTTTGTTGACAAAGTCCACTGGCTTTACCCAGGACTGGATAAAGTAGGAGATATGTTTGATGGATAGATCTGCTATGGCCAGACATTAGTGATTTAATTAAATCTCTCCAGTGACAGTCCATTGCTATAAATTGGATTTCTTTTGTATAATAGCAACAAAATTCAATTTGACTTTGAGTTCTTGGTAGAGTGCCTGCATATGTGCTATATTTCATTGTTCATTGAGGTCCAAACAATTGCTTATTGAACGGAAGATTTTGTTAGATGCATGTCTTTTAACTGTTCTCCATTTTTCTTCTTTCAGGTCTTCTCACAATGGCCATACTTAGAACATGAGCAAGGATTTCAGTTGACTTCTCAAGTAAAACTGTCTTGAACATATGAATGTGGACTGCCTTTTATCTCTATTTCACTGCATTAACTTGCTACCAACTATAGAATGATTTGAAATAATTGCAAATGTATAGTATATATTTTAAATTACTCTATAATTTAATTTGAAGGACTGCAGAGCATTATTTTACAGACAGCAAGGTTGCTTCTGAGTGACACCTAGGAAATTATTTGAAGAAGTTCTTTTTATATCTGTACCTGGTGTGCAAAAGACTTTAAAACATTTGTTATTTTCTCATCTTTTTTCTAATTCCCTTTGATTATGACGGGTCACGTATGCTTTAAAGTTACAGGACTAAAAGAGCAAACTGGCCTAAAACTAAAATGACACTTATTCCCTACCTACAAACATCAACCTGATTATGTAAATTATACCTTGGCCTCTGTCATTATAAATGGTTGCCATGGTGTTTCTAAAAATAAGTGTTTTGCCATTAATGCGTAGAGGGCAAACAAAGCATAAAGTACTAAGGGATCATGCTTATCCTAGGGTCTCACAGAAGACAGGACATACTTAGTTCATCTTGTGAATTACAGAATGGATTTTGGTCCAGACCCCAAACATCATATGGAGTTTAAAAAAAAAAAAAAAAGCCTAATAGAAGTAGGGTGACCTCTCTCTTTGGTCTAAGAGTTCTAAAGGAAGGTAGGCGTCTGTTTAGTTAGTTGGTTCAACCTGGCTTTACCTCTGGTTAATGCTTTGTGTTAATAGGAAGGAAACATCACTTTATCTTTTCTTCCAAGCCCCTTCCCTGCCTGACTTGCCCAGACTGGGATTACCAGATACCAGGTGATTTATGTGGAGATTATTTTTCACCTCTAAGCCAAGTATAGGAAACTCTTGATAGCTGTGTCTATTTTATATCAGTCACTGAGACTTTTTTTTTAAGTTTTTATTTATTATTAAGACAACTTTGCCAAAAAAGTCCCCCAAGCACAACTATTTACATTTCTTTATAGCCTCTTCTGATCTCTAACACATATATGCAGTTTTAACTGTTATTGTCATAGTAACTGATCTTTTGTCTTAGGATTTTTACCTGAAAGCACAATGCATTAAGTCTCTTGAAAATCATCTTTCAGATCTTTTTACAGAACGAACTTATGCACTGCTACTGTAGTATTCTCAAGGAATATATGTAAACACAAATGTATGCCTGAAGTTGGTTTTTGCAGAAAACATCTCTGCTTCTAAAAACTTTTGTCTAGTCTTCCATAGGAAATCCTCATTGCTTAACCACGTGGGGAGCATAAGTCATTAAATGAATCACGTCTGTACATTGTGTAATGAATGAAAAGCACATAAATGTAATCTACTTTGAACTTTGTAAAAAAAATCGTGTGGAGGCTATTCTTGTTTATCCATCTCAAGTCCTGTGTGTGCACATGTGTGCAAGTGCACATACACTTATGTGTGTGTGATAACACATTGTAAAGAACAGAAATTACTTTAAAAAAATAAACAAAAATGGAGACCTGAGCTTCACGTTGATTTAAACATTTTATTTGAGTTATCTTTGAGGATCTCAAGGTTTTAGCTTTCCTATTTCCTAAAATTCTCTAGTATTTCTGTGACTAATGTAGGAAAAATAGAAACAGTGAAATATATCAGCTAGAAATGTGTTGAGTTTCTTTATTTACTTTGTAATTTAACTTCTTGAATAGGTAACAATCATACTTCAAAAATTAAAAAACTTTATATATTGAAAAATCACTTCTCACCCTCGCTGTGCACCCAGCCTTTTACAAGTAACCACTTTTATTAGTTTAAATATATGTGTGTGTGTGTGTGTGTTTTGAGACAGGATCTCACTCTGTCACCCGGGCTGGAGTGCAGTGGTGTGATCTCAGCTCACTGTAGCCTCTGCCTCCTGAGGAGCTGAGATTACAGCTTTGCGCCACCACACTGGCTAATTTTTGTATTTTTAAGAAACAGCGTTTCACCATGTTGGCCAGGCTACTTCTGTTTATTTATGCAAAACATATACAAGTTGAGTATCCCTTATCCAAAATGCTTGGGATCAGAAATGTTTAGAATTTGGGAATTTTTTCAGATTTGGGGATATTTGTATATACATAATGGGGTATCTTGGGGATAGGACCCATTTCTAAACATGAAATTTGTTTCATACATACCTTATGCACATAGCCAGCAGGTAATTTTTTTTTTTTTTTTGAAACGGAGTCTTGGTCTGTCATCCGGGCTGGAGTGTAGTAGCTTGATCTCAGCTCACTGCAACAACTGCCTCCCAGGTTCAAGCAATTCTGCCTCAGTCTCCTGAATAGCTGGGATTACAGGCGTACACCACCATGCTTGGCTAATTTTTGTATTTTTAGTAGAGACGGAGTTTCACCGTGTTGGCCATGCTGGTCTCAAACTCCTGACCTCATGATCTGCCTGCCTCAGCCTCCCAAAGTGCTAAGATTACAGGCGTGAGCCACCGTGTGTGGCCTGCCAGCAGGTAATTTTATTTTTCCCTTGAGGACGTTGAATAAACTGTTGTCCACCTGCCTTTTGACTGCACCCCATTATATGAGGTATCTTGGGGATAGGACCCATTTTCCACTTGTGGAATTTTCCGCTTGGGTCATCAAATTGGCACTCCAGAAGTTTTAATTTGGAGCAATTCCGACTTTGGAGTTTTGGATTAGGGGTGCTCAACCTGTATATTCTTATTTCTTTTCTATATAAACAATAACAGTTTCATGAGTAGTAGAGACCTGGGGCTTAAGCTGGCTCTGGAAGGGTGAGTTTAATTCAAATACAGAGAGGAGTTAGATTCACAAGACGAAGCAAGGACGTGCCACGAAGTGAGATTTGTTTGGAAATAATGTCTAGGGAGATGAGACAGTTGTGTGTTCCATTATTTCCTGTCTGCTGTGAAGAAAACTTGACTGCCATGACTCATGGGGATGAACACAGGAGGCAAGAACTAAGCTAGCCAAGGGCCACAGGTATCACAAAATACAATCAGAGAAGAGGTAAAGAAGTAATTGTCATCGTGAAAACAAATATGATTCATCCTGAAGGCAGCTAGCAAACAGGAAACACAGCAAGAGGCATGGCAATAGTTGCAATTATCTGTCACTGCAGGTGTTTCTGCCACCTCGAAATTGTTAAGCCAGCACAGTTCTGCCTCCTGAGTTCATTTGAAAAGGAGTTGTACAAAATCCACATGGGAAATTTTAGGTTTCTAGAGAAGATTCTAGAAACGAGTGTCTTCCAGGTATTTTCGTTCACTGAATGAGTAAGTGGAAGGACTATAGCAGCTGCAGAGGCGGTATCTACAGGGTTTCCACATGTACACGGAAATAGACACTAAGGTTTCAAAACTTTACTCTTGTGAAAGAGATTGAGGATTTCAAGTGGCACCTAAAACCCTGCCATTTAGAGAAAGCATGCCTAAAAGAATCCATTTAAACCCAAAGGAAGTTGGGAGGTGGGAGGAAGTGAGACCATAGAGCTATCTTAGAAGATTCAAATGGAGGGGCCCAGCCAGCCTAGCTGCATTATCCTAGAAGCAGAATGTCAAGTTAGTGATTATTTCATTAGGAAAATATTTGCTACACCTATAATCTGGAAGTGAGAAACAACATACCAGAGCAGAACATTAGTCTCCAAGATTAAATACCAAACAGAATAACAAAGAGTTGGCCCAGCTACAGGACATTAAGAGAGGCCTGACCAGTCACCACATCAAAGACCCTTTAAGTAAGCCATGGGCAGAAAAAGGAACAAATTGACACTGGTTTGCAGAGGCTTTATATGACTGAGAGAACAAAAATGCAAATGGACTCAACTCAAGCTGGCTGTTTTGTTCATTCAGTTTTTCTGTGATTTGCCCATCACTCGGTTAATCAAAAGATGATCAACAAATTAAAGTGACACCAGCCATGGTTATGTCAGCTTCAATGCCTAATAGAAACTGGGTCCAGTTCAAGGAAGATGATGCTGAGGTATGTCCAGCTCACTAAATACGTTTGCCGATCAGCTGGGTGATTGCTTTGTGAATCACTGACTTAAACACATAAGCTAGACAGTTCAGAAAGTGAGCCAAGTAGGTGAGGGAAAGGCTTGATTTGATAAAGTAAAAAGAATACATGAAATGATTTCATGAGAATGTAGACAGATTTTTAGTCCACCAGGGTAGAGAAACACAATGTGAAATCTGTTTTGACAAAATGAAGTGTGAGTTGTGCTTACATTAAGAAAACTGCCAACCTCTGGGAAGGAAAGCAGAATGCAAATGTGGCACAGGTGCACACGCATACACACAGATGAAATCCCACAGTAAATTACTTTTGCACAATCCTAAATCACAGGAGGTACGGTTAAAACTTGATTTGTTTCCTTCCTTTCTTTCTTTCCTTCCTTCCCTTCCTTCCTTCCTTCCTTTCTTCTTCCCTCCCTCCCTCCCTTTCTTCCTTTCCTTCTTTCCTTCCCTTTTCTTCCTTTCCTTTCTTTTCCTTCCTTTCTCTCTCCTTCCTTCCTTCCTTCCTTTTTCTTTCTTCTTCCCTCCCTCCCTCCCTTTCTTCCTTTCCTTCTTTCCTTCCCTTTCCTTCCTTCCTTTCCTTTCTTTTCCTTCCTTTCTCTCTCTCCTTCCTTCCTTCCCTCCTTCTCAGAGCCTTCCTCTGTCACCTAAGCTGGAGTGCAATAGTGTGATCACACCTCACTTCAGCCTCAAGCCCCCAGGCTCAAGTGATCCTCCCACCTCAGCCTCCCAAGTACCTGGGATTCAGGTACACACCACCACACCTGGCTAATTAAAAGAATTGGTAGAGATGGGGGTCTCACTTTGTTTCCCAGGCTGCTCTTAAATTCCTGGGTTCAAGCAATCCTCCCACCTCGGCCTCCCAAAGTGCTGGGATTACAGGTGTGAGCCATCACACCCGGCCAGGAATGCAATTTATTAAACAAAAGCACCCTCTCTCCTAATAAACATGTTTTTGCAGTTAATCACTGTACTAGATAACTTGTATCTTCTGCTATTCTCAGGCTGCTAGGGAGCAGATGTTTTCTGTTTCTTTGTGTGTTTTTTTTAAATAGACTTTGTTTTTGAGAGCAGTTTTGGGTTCACAGCAAAATTTTTCAGAAAGTACAGAGTTCACACATACTCCCTCCTCCCTCCCCCACATGCCCAGCCTCTCCCACTAGCAACATTCCTCACTAGACTGGTACATTTGTTACAATCAATGAACCTACAGGGACACATTATGATCACTCAAAGCCCATAGTTTACATTAGGGTTCACTCTTAGTGTGATATATTCTATGGGTTTGGACAAATGTTTAATGACATGTTCCCACCAGTATAGCATCATACGGAGTAGTTTCACTACCCTAAAAATCCTCTGTTGGAGTTTTCTTTCTTAAAATTTTTATTATGGAAAATTATGAATATTTACACAGGTCAAGAGAATAGTATAAATAAACTCTGCCTATGTACCTATCACCTGCCTTCGGAAATTACCAACCATGGCCAATCGTGATGAGATGGATATTGTTGTTTTGTTTTTGTTGTTGTTGTTGTTTTCTGAGACAGAGTCTCATTCTGTTGCCCAGGCTGGAGTACAGTGGCACCATCTCGGCCCATTGCAACCTTCACCTCCTGGGTTCAAGCGATTATCTTGCCTCAGCCTCCCGAGTACCTAGGATTACAGGCATGTGTGATCACGCCCTGCTAATTTTTTTTATTTTTAGTACAGATAGGGTTTCACCATATGGGCCAGGCTGGTCTTGAACTCCTGACCTCGTGAGCTGCCCAACTCAGCCTCCTAAAATGCTGAGATTACAGGCGTGAGCCACCCACAGGGCCAAGATGGATTTTGTAAAGGATATGGGAACATAGCTATTAGCAGACTGGTATGACTTTTGTGGAAAAGGTGCTTCTCACCCATTTTTAAATGAGTGATGAAATTATTCCGGGATGAACAGAGTCTCGCTCTGTTCATTATTGCTTAATTAGTATTCAGCAATAACTGTGTTAGCCACTTTGCAAATGGTATCTAGACCCTTGCTACTCCATGTGTAGTCCATGGCCCAGCAGCATGGGCTTACCTGGGAGCTTACTGGACATGGAGAGCCTCAGGCTCCACCCACAACTGAATCAGGGTGAGCAGTTTAACAAGATTGCCCAGGTACTCTGCGTATTGAAAGTTAAGAAGTACTGACTGCCTGGCACAGGGTAGGCTCTGAATAGCCTCCTAACAATCTTGCAATAAGACCACAAGGCAGATATCATCATGTCAGATTTACAAATGAGATAACTACAGTGCAGAGATGTTATTTGGCTTTTCCAAGATCCCACAGCTAATAAACTTAGGTCGGTCTGGCTTCAGAGTCTATGATTTATAGCATGCTTCCTCCCAGTTAGAGAGTTGGCTTTTTTTTTTTTTTGAGACAGAGTCTTGCTCTTGTTGCCCAGGCTGGAGTGCAATGGTGCAATTTGGCTCACTGCAACCTCCGCCTCCCGGGTTCAAGTGATTCTCCTGCCTCAGCCTCCTGAGTAGCTGGGATTATGGGCATGCGCCACCACGCCCAGACAACTTTTGTATTTTTAGTAGAGATGGGGTTTCTCCAAGTTGGTCAGTTTGGTCTCGAACCCCCTCAGGTGATCTGCCTGCCTCGGCTTCCCAAAGTGCTGGGATTACAGTTGTGAGCCACCGTGCCCAGTCAAAAGTTGACTTTTTTAAAGGGAGTCTACTTTTAGGGTAACTCAGTGAAGAAAAGAAACCGGGATGGTATGTGTATACACAACACCAAAACACCCAATCATCTCAGCAACAACAGCAGCAAACCAAACTGCTACCATGCAAGCTACTTACATGCTACTTGCTCCACTAGAAGGCTTTTCACGTTTTAGCCAGTTATTATGGTGTCATGTTGGACAGCTAAATATTTCAGAGCAATCAAAAAACCTGGAGCAATTATCAGTTATTCTCTCTTGTCAGTGACTGTTAACCCAAATAGGAACCAAATTGCAAACCATATGCTCTTCCAGAACAAAGAGATTTGCTACAGTCCCATGTAACTGATAAAGGCATTTTAAAAAATCAGATCAATCTGACTTCATGTAGGCAGAAAGGGCAGGTAGTTGATTGCTAGTTCTCTTTCTAACCCGCTGGGCGACCTTAGCCTGTAGCTCTGCATGAGTGTTGAATTGCTTACACCAAGAAGAGAACCTTAAATGCTTGAGCACTGCTGGGCAAAACAATAGGCCCTTTTGTTTCTGGGTAGCTTTTTGAAAGGAATATTACTGGAAAAGGTAGAAAAAGCATAATTCCTGGAGCACAACCCTTAGTTTAGCAGGAATTCATTAGATCTCAGGAACTTCTCCCTTCTAATCCTGGGAGGAGATTAGGCCATTTCCTTCTCTTTCGCTGCCCTAATGACTCTGGGGACTTGCATTAATGGATCAGCATGGCTACTTGGTTTTGCAATGAGCTGATTTGATGATTAATTAGCCTCTAGCAGGAATCTGATGAAGTTCTTAGCTCAAAGCTCCAGGGATCCAGTTCAGGGCAATTTGCTCTCGTAATAAAAAAGACCAGGTGAAGAGGCTCACAAACTGGCCTGATGATAGGTTACCACGGGGTTATGATTGACTTTCTATGTTTTAACCAAATAGCCTGGACATAATGTGCTGTTGTGAAGCAGTAATATACTATGGAAAAGTAGTAAACCTATTGGCTCAACAAAGCTAATTGTCTTTATACATGAGATCAAATTCTTAGGGTATGTCCCCTGCCATGTAAATAACCATTTGTGTCACTTTATCCCACATTCTAATGAATTGAATATTTCATGGCCAACCTTGCCCTCATACTCAAAAAAATAATGAATAATATTAATAGAGTCAACATAAGCAAAAACAAAACCAAAAAATATATAAGGTAAAATAGATAATACTTTAAGTTATTATCAGTGTTTTTCTAAACACTGAAGAACATTTTAAAACAAGGTACTACAAATACTGCATTTTGATAACATATTAATCACTGTATTTTTCCCTCCAAAGCTTCACAAAGACTTTTCTAAGCCATATTTTTATTTCAAAGATTACCATCATAAGATTGGAAGGGCAATTATCATTTATCCCTCTTCTACAGCTGAGAAAACTGAGACTGAAAGTTGAAGTTACTTGCCTTCCGAAGAAAGGCCTCCCAGTGAGTAAGATGCAGAGCCAAAACCAGCATGCAGATCACACGCCAGCCCTGCATCTTTTTCACTTCCCATAAGTGGAAGAAAAAGACAGCATGACGGGAGCCACAAACAATGACCTCCTACAAAAACCAAGGCAGCTGAGAACATGTCAGGTTTACTAAATTAGTTGGAAATACTTTTTCACTTTGAAAATTACATTATGCCCGATGTGTTATTTGGTGAGCGGGAAAGCTTAAGACATAATAAGCTGCACTCATCATGCATATTGAGGGCCTTTGGTGTGGGCTGCAATGTAGACCCAGAGCAGTGGCCCTTGGAGTGGGCACAGAACCTGCTTCATTCTCTCCTTCCTTCCCTCACTGCTCACCTTCTCCTCACCTAAGGGGAAGTGAAGAGTATTCGGGAAAGCAGGGGTCTCTAACTCAAAAAGTAAGGAACTGGGGCCTTGTTTCCTGGACTGCAGTGTCTCCTGGATCAAAGGCAGTAGCCTGCCCTGATCATTACTTCTGGGGCTGGTTGTGGAGGGAGTCATTAGTTTGAAGTCACTTCTTTTTTTTTTTTTTTTTTTTTTTTTTAGATGGAGTCTTGCTCTTGTCACCCAGGCTGGTCTAAAATGGCATGATCTTGGCTCACTGCAACTTCTGCCTCCCAGGTTCAAGCTATTCTGCCTCAGCCTCCCAAGTAGCTGGTGGGTTTACAGGTGCCTGCCACCAAGCCTGGCCAATTTTTGTATTTTTAGTAGAGACGGGGTTTCGCCATGTTGGCCAGGTTCAAATCCCAAATCTCCTGACCTCAGATGATCTACCCGTCTTGGCCTCCCAAAGTGCTGGGATTACAAGCATGAGCCACCACACCTGGCCTGAAGTCACTTCTAGAGAGCACTACATCCTAGTGGGTCTGAGCCTAGCTTTGTATATGGGCTGCTATGCAGCTGAGGATACCAGTGTTCTTCCTGAAGTGAAGAGCAAGTGAAATTTGTGCAAAGTGGAAAGATGTCAAGAGGCCAGGGGAGATGGGGGTGGGGGATCCAAATTGATCCTACCCGTGGCATCACCATGGCTTCACTTCTGCTAGCTTCTTCAGGTTTTAACATGACTTTGAGTCATTAGTATTAACACAAGTTCTCTCATAAGGAATTTGGAAGACGAGACTTTATTCCAGGGAACAAACTGGTTGGGAGGGGGGCAGGGGATAGAGAGGAAACACAGCCTTCTAATAAAGGGAGGGTCCAGGTTTTATAGCAAACATTCTTGTTCAGGTTCTCAATCGGGTTCCTTTTATGCAAAGAAGGATTCAAATTTAATTAGTTCTGGTTGGTCAATACCGCTGAGATCCGATTAGTTGATACAGATGAGCACTGACGGTTGCTACAGGTGAGCTCTGATTGGTTGCTTCAGGGGAGCTCTGAAAGTCCCAAAGTTAAAGAGAAGTGTGGGTTTTCTGACCTCTACTCAGCAGATGGCTACTTGACTCCATTAAAAATTTAGGCACTTAGCCAGGTGCGGTGGCTCACGCCTGTAATCCCAGCACTTTCAGAGTCTGAGGCGGGCGGATCACAAGGTCAGGAGTTTGAGACCAGCCTGGTTAATATGGTGAAATCCTGTCTCTACAAAAAATACAAAAATTAGCCGGGCATGGTAGTGTGTGCCTGTAGTTCCAGCTACTCCGGAGGCTGAGGCGGGAGAATTGCTTTAATCTAGGAGGCGGAGGTTGCAGTGAGCCAAAATGGTTCCACTGCACTCTAGCCTGGGTGACAGAGTGAGACTCTGCCTCAAAAAAATAAAAATCAGGCACTTGGGACCCATCTTGAGGGATTGGCTCTTTCAGGTTTATATTTGTCGATAGTACTTTCTGATGTTATTGCAATGGGCAATAGAGTGTCGAGTATAGATTTCCTGACCACAAAAGAGTTCTGAAGAATTGGGGTCCAGTTCAAATTATCTCATGGATCAAGCCTTGTAGATATTGTATAGATAACACATTCATAATCAGCCCGGGAATGAAACTCCACACATGAACCACCTTTATTTGAAGGGTGCCTACTGCTAGAGGCCAGGCTATGTAATCTGTAGTTAGGAAAGGATTTCTGGAATTTTCTGTGAGCCTGCCAGGCTTCCTGAACCTCATCCCTCTCACTGGGTGAAAGAAACACAAAAGTAGATGCTTGTTTGGGACAGAACAGTGTGCGATGGGGAAATCAGCATGTGAGAAGGCATTTTATAATGGTTAATCTAAAGGTAAGAGTTTCACTAATTATGGAATGAGTTTATGGAATGAAACAATGTCCTTGCTCTAAATGTTTATATCAAATTCTTCAATATTTCTAAAATCCCAGAGGAGGTCCAGGTTTGCACGTGGTAGGGTCTGGATGGAAACTTGGCAGGGATATTGTGGAGGGAATTTGGGTATGGGACACAAGTCTGGGCTGGAGAAGCCTCTTCTTCAAGCCTGAGATTCTGTGAAAACTAGAGGTGCCGATCTATTTTCTTAAAGAAATTGTACCTTTTAAAGTACAAAATCATAGAGACAAAGAACAAATCAATGGTTACCAGAGGTTAACAATGGTGGGGGGTGGGAAGGGATTTGACTATAAAGGAGTACATGGGAGAGATCTTTGTGGTGATGGAAGTGTTTTGGATCTTGACTGCAATGCTGGTGCCACGAATACATACGTGTAATAAAATGGCACACAGAAGGAATAGTTAGTGTAAAACAAGAACCAACTGAACAAAAATGGTATAGAACCCCCCAATGCACATTGTACCTATGTTGAATTTTCAGACCCTTATATTGTACTATAATTACGTGAGATGTAATCATTGGGGGAGACTGGGTGAAGGGCAACTTCCTGCAAATGTATAATTATTTCAAAATAAAAAGTTAAATCTTCAAGGGCCTACAAAATCATTTTAAGGGCGTTACAAAACCTTCATTTATCCAATTTTTCTTTCAAAAGACGCCCATCTCACCCCTACCCCATATACCATAACTCTTTGACTCTTGAGAACTAGAACTACAGACTCAGAAACAAACTTTTGCATCTTAATTTCTCCAGTGGGAGAAAAAAAAGTCAGAGAACATATGTGCCCTTCTTTTATTTTATCTATGGATCCGATGTTTCCAGTGGAGCTATTCCACTAATAATGGCTTGAGCAGACTGGAAAGCTTCTATAGCTGGCTAAGCCAGCTCTTCTTCCTGCCACAGAAGAAAAGCAGAAACATGTTAAATTCCTTTCACCCTTTTGATGTGAATAGAAGCATAAGGGTAGCAAGGAGGGAGGGGCAGGCCAGGAGGGTGTGGGGGCTTGCGGTTCTGAAATGAGAAGCACTAGGCCACTGCACAAAGCAGAGGGGCTCCTCTCAGCTCAGGAGGAGCTGTGTTTGGGGGGTTGAGACACATAGAGAAATTGGCCCAGGACATCAGGCACTTGAAAGCTGGCCTCAGAGAGGGGAGCAGTTTGAGCTGAATGTAGAAATCTGAACCAGCTTCCCCTCCCAGCCTCCCCAACTACACCAGAAGAGGAGTTGGAACAAAGACTGAGCCCTTCGGTGGGAACAGGTGGTTGTAATGGGCACAGGTCACAAAGGGATTTGGGATGTGAGCATCTGCTGCAGGCTGCCCCATTCCTGACACACCCTATATCCCAGAGGCCCCATCTTGGCCTTCCTACATTTATTCCATTGTATCTTTTCTGGCTTATGCAACCCAGCACTTGACAAGTTGTCTCACAGTATTCTCTTATTTTGAGTTAGAGGAGCCTGGGTTCAAATCCCAGTTCTGCCACCTACTAGCTATGTGATCTTGGGCAAGTTGTCTAAATGTTTTTGCCCCTCAGTTTCCTTACCTGTTAAATGGGGGTAAAACGTGCTTTACAGGGTTTGTAAGGTGCCTGGCGCCTAACAGGTGCTCAGCAGATATTAGCTTTCTCCTTACTCTGTTCATTGTTTCCCATGTGAATGGCACATCACTCACTAGATTGTAAGCTCCTTCACGGAGCTCCCCTCCTTTCTTTCTCCTCCAGTACCTAGCCTAGGGTTGGGCACAGGATAACTTGTTAATGGCTCTGCATTGGCTACGCTAAATGGACCTTTCCTGGCTGCCTCAGTAATGCTGATGGGGACACAAAATGAGTGTAAGGAAACGCCAACATTCCATTTCAAAGTTATGAGGGTAACATGCTCAACTTTTTTTTTTTTTTTTTTTTTTTTAGAGTTGGAGTCTAGTTCTGTTGCCTAGGCTGGAGTACAGTGGTGTGATCTCGGCTCACTGGTGCCTCCCAGATTCAAGTGATTCTCCTGCCTCAGACTTCTGAGTAGCTGGAATTACAGGCACCCACCACCATGTCCAGTTAATTTTCTGTATTTTTTGGTAGAAACAGGGTTTTACCATGTTGGCCAGGGTGGTCTTGAACTCCTGACCTCAGGTGATCCACCTGCCTTGGCCTCCCAAAGTGCTGGGAATATAGGAGTGAGCCACCACACCCAGCCAACATGCTTTATTTCCTTGATACATTGTTATAGCAACACTCATGTGCTAAGTCCTGCCTTTAGTGCAAACATAATTTTAGACACCAGTTATGTAGCTTAAGTAAAATTAGAAGCCAATGGTTTAAGTATCTTGACAAAATTGCTTCTTGATCTGTTTTGCAGATGTGAAGTGGGAACAAGAAGCAATTACAGACTGGCATGCTCATTGCCACAGAATTCAGAAGATTATCAAATGGAGCATGAGAATCTGAAATTTACCCCGTTACATCTATACTCAATCACTGTCTTGGGACCATACCTCAGTCTGTAGTCATTTGTGAGGTGCAGTGGAAAGAGTAATGGATCAAGAAATGAAGTCCCAGATTCACTCATTCAGCCAACAAACATTTACTGAATGCCTACCGTGGGGCTAGGCTCTGTGTATCACAGACATGTTCCTGCCTTGCATGGAATTTACTACGTTTGTAGCTGTGTGACCTGCGGGAATGACTTCACCTCTCTGGTTCTCATGCTCGCCATCTGCCAAATGGTGACAGATGTATTTATATCATAAAGTAATTATTAGAATTATATGAGGGAATGCAGGGGCGAGAGCACTGCAGACTGCTTGTTCTCTATTATTGTCCTCTATGTAATTGTTACATGAATAGCTCGTGATCACTTGAAAATTATGTCCTAAGTCTATTTCAAGGGGGCTGAACATGCTCTGCCTGTCTCATTTTCCTTCCTTACATGTTGTCAAGCCAACCAAAGCCAGAGTGAGCAGGAGAAACATAGAGTGTTATGTTGTACCGGACTACGTGTTACAGAGAATAGCACTCCACTTTGTGTTCTCAAGTGGGTTGGATTTCAGATAAAGTCCTGTTATGAAATGAATCACATTCCTGCAAATGTAATGTTGAAGTCCTAACTTCCAGTACCTGTGAATTTGATCTTATTTGGAAATTGGGTTTTTTCAGATGTAATCTAGTTAAGATAAGATCTAAAGGGTGGGCCCCAGCCTGATATGACTTGTGTATTTACAAGAGGTAAATTTGGACACAGACACAGAGGAAGGAGGATGCCATGTGAAGACACTGACACACACACAAGGAAAAATGCCATGTGAAGACACAGACACACAGGGAAGGAGGCCATGTGAAGATGGAGGCATAGAGTGGAGTTATGCAGCCACAAGTCAAGGAATGCTTGGGGCTATCAAAAACTGGAAGAAGCAAGGAAGGATCCTCTTCTACAAGCTTCAGAGGGAGTACGGCCCTGCCAACACCTCGATTTCATACTCCTAGCTTCTGGAACTGTGAGAGAATAGATTTGTGTTGTAAGCCACCCAGTTTCTGGCACTGTGTTATGGCAGCCCCAGGAAACAATACAGTTCCAAAACAGACACAGCCCTTCCCTCTGCTCTCCAGCTAGTCAGATCCCCTTTCTTTTCTGTATATGAATCCACATAATAAACAATGCCTTGATCCAAGAACCTCAAAATATGGGTCTCCAGAATGGCAGAAGAGCTTGCATGGAATTCTGAATTTGATTGTACATTTTTCTTTTTTCCTTTTTTTTTTTATTTTTGAGACGGAGTCTCGCTCTGTTGCCCAGGCTGGACTGCAGTGGTATGATCCCGGCTTGCGGAAACCTCCACCTCCTGGGTTCAAGCATTTCTCCTGTTTCAGCCTTCCCAGTAGCTGTGACTACAGGCGCCTACCACCACGCTCGGCTAATTTTTGGTATTTTTAGTAGAGATAAGGTTTCATCATATCGGTCGGGCTGGTTTAGAACTCCTGACCTCAGGTGACCTGCCTGTCTCAGCCTCCCAAAGTGCTGGGATTACAGGTGTGAGCCACCGTGCCCCACCATGGCACATTTTTCAAAAAAGCCAAGGTAGAAGCCAAGGGTGCCCTCCTTTACACTCTCTCTGTTCTCAAGTTTGATGGAAAATAGCAAGAACAGGCAGGCATGGGACCCACATACATGGGAACTTCTGAGTAAACAGCTGCTGCTGCTAGCCCTCAGCATGGAGACTGGGGAAAGCCAGGGGATCCATTCTGGGCCCTGATAAAGGCCAGGGGCCTTGCAACAGAACTGGCCTCATTTAAGGTTTCCAAGAGCTATACTGCAAGTTTGTTCAACCTGTGGCCCGCAGGCCACATGCAGCCTAGAACAGCTTTATGGCCCAACACAAATTTGTAAACTTTCTTAAAACATTATGAGATTTTTTTGTGATTTCTTTTTTTAGCTCATTGGCTATTGTTAGTGTTAGTGTATCGTATGTGTGGTCCAAGACAATTCTTCCAATGTGGCCCAGGGAAGCCAAAAGATTGAATACCACTGTATGGTTTGGCTGTGTCCCCACCCAAATCTCATCTTGAATCATAGTTCCCATAATCCCCCAAGTGTTGTGGGAGGGACCTGGTGGGAGGTCATTGAATCATTGGGGCGATCACTCCCATATTGCTGTTTTCATGATATTGAGTGACTTCTCATGAGATCTGATGGCTTTTTAAGAGGCTTTTCCCCCTTTTGCTCATTCTCCTTCCTGCCACCATGTGAAGAAGGATGTGTTTGCTTCCCCTTCTGCCATAATTGTAAGGCCTCCCCAGCCACGCTGAACTGTGAGTCAATTAAACCTTTTTCCTTTATCAATTACCCAGTCTCGGGTGTGCCTTTATTAGCAGCGTGAAAATGGACTAATATACCCTTCTATACTGTATCATATGCTTCAGAGCCAGGCTGCCAGCTTGTCTCTGCCTAGACGCCTCTACTCTTGCAACCAACCAGAGGCTGCTGTCCTAGCAAAGGAGGCATCCCTTCGGTAGGACAGACACGTGATTCATTTAATCAGTGCATATGTATTATTTAAAAAAATTACTATTTGGCAACCACCGAAGTAATAACTAATTCAGGCAAGAGTCATCAATGGATAATTAAACTAGTGAGTGAAATTTTTATGAGAAACAGGATATTTACATAGTCTCAAAGTATCTCCTCATATGTCAGTCATTAAGTATAAAAAGAAAATAGTTTTTTTTTTTTTGAGA
The DNA here is from genome assembly GCF_049354715.1 of Callithrix jacchus. Classification (NCBI taxonomy): domain Eukaryota; kingdom Metazoa; phylum Chordata; class Mammalia; order Primates; family Cebidae; genus Callithrix; species Callithrix jacchus. Next base: position 130,426,538 of record NC_133524.1, on the reverse strand, counting down.
TGAGTCTCGCTCTGTCACCCAGGCTGGAGTGCAATGGCACATTCTCAGCTCTCCGAAACCTCTGCCTCCTGAGTTCAAGTGATTGTGCTGCCTCAGCCTCCCTAGTAGCTGGGATTACAGGTGCATGGCACCACATCCCGCTAATTATTGTATTTTTAGTAGAGACGGGGTTTCACTGTGTTGGTCAGGCTGGTCTCAGACTCCTGACCTCTGATCCACCCTGCCTCAGCCTCCCAAATTGCTGGGATTACAGGCGCGAGCCACTGCGCCCGGCCAAGAAAATAGTATCTGTACAGTGGAAAAAGACTGGCAGACATCACCTTAACCAAAGAATCAAGGTTGACATCACCAACCATCGCATGACTTTTTATGTTTCACTCCCACCAGAAATGTGTAACCTGGCTCTCATCATGAGGACACATCAGGCAAACCCAAGTTGAGGGACATTCTACAAAATAATTGGCCCGTACTCTTTCAAAAGACAAAGAAAGGTCGAGGACTGTTCCAGATTTAAGGAGACTTAAGAAATTAAGAGACATAAAAACTAAATACGATGTGTGATCTTAGACTAGATCATGGACTTAAAAGAAAGGCTACGAAGGACAGTATTGGGACAATTAAGATTTGAATATGAACCGTAGGTTATATTTTAGTATACTGTAATAATGTTATATGTCCTGAATTTGATAACTCTAATGTGTTTATATAATAGATTGTCTTTGTTCTTAGGAAACACAGTTTGAAGTATTAAGGAGAAAAGGAACATGACATCTGCAATTTACTCTGAAATGTTTTAGAAAAAAATGTGTGTGTGTCTGTGTGCATAGGCATAGAGAGAGAGAATGATAAAGCATTTGTAACAAGATGCTTGCAACAGATGCATCTTGATAAAGGGTATGTGAAAGTTCTTTTTACTGTTTTTACATACGATTTTCTGTAAGTTGAAAGTGCTTCAAATTAAAAATTTTTAAATATGTTATTTTGAGCATTTAACTATGTGCCTGATGCTGTGCTAGGTGTGAAGTATTCAAGGGAGAACAAGACATGGTCTTTACCTTTTGCTCACAGTCTGAGGCAGGGGAGATGAAGCGGCAAGCATCCCTGTGATGAAGGATGCCGTGAGCACAGAGGTGTATGTTAAACCCAGACTTCCCAAGCAAGGGAGTCAGTGGGGCTCTCTACAGAGGAGGAAAAGAGGAGGCATAGAGTTGAGATAACTTATTCAGCTTGGGGTGCCAGTGAGACATGCAAGAAGTTGGGGGAAGAAGCCTGGGCCTCTAAGCAGCAAGGGGAAGCCACCTGCCTCCCGAGGACAGACAACAAGGCACAGATTAGCAGGTGTCGGGGGCCAGGCTGAGGTTGTCATAGCCTCTAAGGTAACGGAAGAAGTGCAGACATCAGCAAAAGTTGAGGCTGAAAGGTCGAACACAAGTGTGCTTACTGAAGACCTTTGGAGTGATGTATAATGGATGCCCGAGAGGTATCAGGACCCAGATTGATAAATACAAGTAACCTGGATAAGGGCATGGCCCAAATTAGTTAAAGTTGCTAGTAATAAACTTCACGGCAGGAAGAGAAAGTCAAGCGATCAGAAGGGAAGAAGTGATTTTTTGAGAAAAGGATGAGCTTTACCAGCAAAAAGGATAATGTAGTAGCCAATTAACACGCACCAGGATGGGGAGAGAGTGTTGTTAATAGAAAAAATCCTGAGAACAGTACTGGGTCCCGTAATAAAGGGAAATCGGGAAGGCAGTACTGCTATTTCAGAAGTTGATGTGGGAATGGGAATTTCCATTCAATTATGAGATACAACAGCCGGGATGAGAAAGTACACCCATGTTCTTAGCAAGGACCTAGTGGGAATTTATTTTTTCTTTTTAAGCTTTTGTGCTATGAAGAATTTATGAAAATAATGACACAGCATTAGTTTAAGCCCCACGAAATTGTCAAAATTTGACCATTTTTGATCTACACACATGGCAATTTTGTTTTAAATGAAAACAAACCCCCATATACCCATCAACCAGCTTCAGCAATTATTGACACATGGTCAATTTCATTTTCTCCAAATCCCCACCCATTATTCCAATAAACTGACTGGAATAAAGGAAATCTCTGGTGGAAGTTTTTGTCATGCTTTTGTTTTAATGATTTAATATCTATATAACAGATTCAAATTACATATGTACACATAATATTAAAATTAAGAGATTCAAATTATGTGTATATGTTTTTAATTATTTTCTCAGTAATTAATATATTCAGATGGTTCACAATTCAAAAGGTGCAAAAAAACAGGACATGTGAAAAGTTCCCTTCCAACGCCTGCCCATTTGCCAACAGTTCTCCCTCCTCAGGGGCAATGAATATTAACAGTTTTATTGTTTTGTCTTGTTTAGAAACAGGGTCTTGCTCTGTTGCCCAGGCTGGAGGGCAGTGGTGTAATCATAGCTCACTATATCCTTGAACTCCTGGGCTCAAGAGATTCTCCTGCCTCAGCCTCTCAAGTAGGGAGGATTACAGGCATGCACCCCTATGCCTGGCTATTACATTTTTTTTTTTTTTTTTTTTTTTTTTTTTGTAGAAATGAAGGCTTACTATGTTTCCCAGGCTGGTCTTGAACTCCTGGCCTCAAGCAATCTTCCCACCTCAGCCTCCCAGTGTCCTTGGATTACAGGCATGAGCCACTGCACCAAGCAACGGTTTTTTAATGGATCCTTCCAGAAATGTACATGCCAGTAAAGAGATTGCAAACTACTCACAGTGTTCTGCACCTTGTCTCTTCCACTTAACAATATATTCTGGAGATAATTCTGTATCAATACACAAAGATCTTTCTCTTTTTTTTTTGAGACAGAATTTTGCTCTGTCGCCCAGGCTGGAGTACAGTGGTTCGATCTTGCCTCACTGTAACCTCTGCCCCCCTGGGTTCAAGTGATTCTTCTGCCTCAGCCTCCTGAGTAGCTGGAACTACAGGCACACACCACTACACCAGCTAATTTTTGTATTTTTAGTGGAGATGGAGGTTTCACTATATTAGCCAGGTTGGTATCAAAGGCCTGACCTCCTGATCCGCCCGCCTATGACCTCCCAAAGTGTTGGGATTACAGGCGTGAGCCACTGTGCCCAGCCAGATCTTCCTCCTTTTTAACAGCTACATAGCATTCTATTTTATGAAGCATAATTAATTTAACTGATCAAATTACTACTGATGGACTTTTAGGCAGTTTCCAACCTGTTGCCATTACAGACAATACTTCAGTGGCCTGCCTTACACATTCATCTTGCACAAAAGCAAGTAAGTATACCTGGAGGAGAAGTTCCTTAGAATGAAATTCCTGGATAGACAGGATGTGCATTTGTAATTCTGATAGCAGTTGCCCAGTGGTCTCCAAAGGTAAGAGTTGTTTGAACGCAGTCTGCACCTTTTCATCACGCACCGTTTCCTTGCTTCTCCTTTCCTCTTAATCCAGGGTCAAAGGACCACTTCCACATCTCAAACTGAGAAAAGCCCCTCCAACCTCAGCCTCCTGTTGGTCTCCTTCAACCACATTTTGAGCCCCACAGCCACCAGCCTGTATTTCCTCCTCTCTCCTTTCCCAGAGACCATCAGCATCCTCCTGGTTTCCTCTCCTCTTTCCAAGTCAGCCCATCGGCCATTTTAGCTCTGCTAGCATTGATTCCCTGGACTCACTCTCCCTGTGACCTTTGGCAGCACCTGCTCTGCCAATCCCTGGCCCTGTGAAAACCCCACCATGCATTCTCTCCATTGCCCGCTCCCAGGCTGCTAGCTATTGCTGGAGAATGTCATGAAGTTGGCTCCACTACAAAGCCAGGCCAGCCAGCCTCAGCTGGGCCCCAAGGGCTGCAAGGCAGTCCCTTTATATATATCTGTATCATATTTCTCTCAGCGATTGTTCCAACTCCTCTCCCTCTCCTCATATCCCCTACCCCATCCTTGTGCCAGACCCCTTGGTACTGGGCCTGGCTTTGAATTTCAATGACAGGACATGGGTTATCAAGCAGGAACTCCCTCAAGTGCTGGGATGATAGGCATAAGCCACTGCACCCAGCCCTTTTTTATTTATTTAGAGACAGGGCCCCACTCTGCCACCCAGGCTGGAGTGCCCTGGGACAATCACGGCTCACTACAGCCTTGACTTCTTGGCTCAAGTGATCCTCCCACCTCAGCCTCCCAAGCAGCTGGGACCACAGGCTTATGCCACCATGCCTGGCTTTTTTTTTTTTTTTTTTTTGGAGGCATTGTCTCGCTCTATTCCCCCAGGCTGTAGTGCAGTAGGACAATCTTGACTCACTACAACTTCTGCCTCCCAGGTTCAAGTGATTCTCCTGCCTCAGCCTCCCGAGTAGCTGGGATTACATGTGACTGCCATCATGCCCAGCTAATTTTTGTATTTTTGGTAGAGACAGGATTTCACTGTGTTGGCCAGGCTGGTCTCGAACTCCTGACCTCAGGTGATCCACCCGCCTCAGCCTCCCAAAGTGCTAGGATTATAGGCCTGAGCCACTGTGCCCAGCTGCCCGGTTATTTTTCAAAAAAAGTTTTGTGTGTGTAGAGATGGAGTCTCCCTATGCTACCCAGGCTGGTCTTGAATTTCTGGGCTCAAGGGATCCTCCTGCCTCGGCCCCCTCTAGACCTTTGTAAGAGGGATCCTGGGTTTCCATTTATGCTAGTGTTGTGAAGTTTCCTTTGAAATAAATTTAAGTAGGGGAGGTAAGATGATTTAAAGAGAATAATTAGGTTATCAGGTATGTGGATGTGGCAAGTTGGTGATAAATGTAAGTGACGCCTACTTTTTCATTGGAGAGTAAGTTCAAAGTCCACACTGGGGTAGCCACTGTATTTCATATTGCACCTACCTGCCCCAGCTCTCAGCACTCCTGATCCCCTTTGGCCTGCCCTATTTTTTCTCTTCTCTATTGAACTTATTTATTTATTTATTTATGAGACAGAGTCTTGCTCTGTCACCAGGCCAGAGTGCAGTGGTGCAATCTCAGCTCACTGCAACCTCTGCCTCCCGGGTTCAAGCGATTCGCCTGTCTTAGCCTCCCAAATAGCTGGGACTACAGGTGTGTGCCACCACACCCAGCTAATTTTTGTATTTTTAGTAGAGACGGGGTTTCACCATGTTGGCCAGGATGGTCTCAATCTTTTGACCTCGTGATCCGCCTGTCTCGGCCTCTAAAGTGCTGGGATTACAGGCATGCGCCACCACGCCCGGCCTCCTCTATAGAATTTGTCACTTTCTAACATTGCGTATATTGTTTGTCACTCTCTGCTGGAATGTAAGCTCCCTCGGGGTAGGAAGTTTTTGTTCAGTAAGTGGACAAAGTATCTAAAACGGTACCTGGTCTGTAGTAGGTGGTCGATAAATATTCGGTGACTGACTGAATGAATAACAGTGACTTTCATGGTCCTTCATAATTTGCTCCCACTCTATTTTCCTCACTTCTTGCCATTCTCCCCTCTGTTAGTCATCGATACTAGCAGTTTCCCATGCACGTCATTTGAGCCTCCACCTCTGGGCCCTTACTCATACTCTTTCCTCTGCCCTGGATAAATAATCATGGATTTATGCAAAAATCCAGTTATAAGAATGTTCTCTGTAATCCCAGCACTTTGGGAGGCCGAGGCAGGTAGATTACAAGGTCAGGAGTTCAAGACCAGCCTGGCCAACATAGTGAAACCCCATCTCTATTAAAAATACAAAAATTAGCTGGGTGTGGCAGTGGGCGCTTGTAGTCCCAGCTACTTGGGAGGCTAAGGCAGGAAAATCCCTTGAACCCAGGAGGCAGAGGTTGTAGTGAGCCAAGATCGTGCCACTGCACTCCAGCCTAGGCGACAGAGCGAGACTCTGTCTCAAAAAAAAAAAAAGAACGTTCTTCCTGGTCTGGGTTTGCATCAGTGAAAAAATGTAAAACAGCCTCATTACTTCTTTATAAGTTAAAGAAATCACAGCAACATGCACTGGATGAAGGCAATTTGACTGTATCCATCAAAATTACAAACTCACACAGCCTTGACCCAGAAATTCCACTTTTAGGAGTTTATCTCACAGATATCCTTGCTCTTGTGCCAAACAAATGTGTGTTGAGTCACTGCAGTACTTTAGTCACTCCTCTCAGACACTGCAGTGACACAACGCATTACATTCCCATGTAGAGCTATATTTGTTGACGTGGGAAGATCGTAATAGCTAACGTTAATTCAACTTGCTATGTGTCACTGTGGTAAGTGTTTTTCTATATTTTTATCTCAGGTAATCCTCATAACAACCCTGTGAAGTAGTTACTGTAATAGTCCTCACTTTATACAGGAGGAAATGAACTCACTCAAAGAAGTGCGTTTACTTAAGCAGTATTTATACTAAGGTTCAAGTTTGTAAAAAATACATAAATACATAAAGCAGTAATTTAGTCCTAATCTCAGTTGTTGGTATTGGGAAGGCAGTCAGGGAATGCTGCAGCTGGGACGCTTGGTCCCCTTCCTGTCCCCTCTCCAAGTCTCCCCTAAGCACAACATGGAGTCAGTAGAAGCCAATGGGCCCTTCTCTCCTGCATTCCCATTACTGTCCCCATTTATTTAGGAGGAAACTGAGGTTTGGGAAGGTTAGTCACTTTACCCAAGTTCCTTCCTAGACCAAGGGAGACAGTAATGACCCCTCGTAGTGTCATTGTGAAGATGAAATTATCTGCTGCATGTGAAACCCTAAGCAACCTGGAAAATAAGGACATAATTTAGAAAGTGCTTTTTGTTGCTGTTATTTAATAACTGACCTACAAAAGGAAGGGAAGGGGCCATATAAAGATTGAAAAGAAATACATCAAAAGGCCGATCGTTTGATGATGGCATTGTGAATAATTTTGATTTTCTCCTTTTCACTTGTCAATATTTCTGATTTTTTTCCAAGAAAAGAAACAAGAAGAAAAAAAAAAGAAAAAATATTTCTGATTTTTGTATTAAATTTGGGGGACAACATGGAAGGAGGAAGGGAAGCCAGGAGTCACATGAATTACTCAGTTTTAAACATCTGGGCTGGGTGCGGTGGCACATGCCTGTAATCCCAGCACTTTGGGAGGCCATGGCGGATGGATCACTAGGTTAGGAGTTCGGGACCAGCCTGGCCTCCATGGTGAAACCCTGAATCTACTAAAAATGCGAAGATTAGCTAGGCATGGTGGCTTGTGCCTGTAATCTCAGCTACTTGGGAGGCTAAGGTAGGAGAATTCCTTGAACCCAGGTGGTAGAGGCTGCAGTGAGCCAAGATCACGCCACTTGAACTCCAGCCTGACTGACAGAGCAAGACTTCATCTCAAAAAATATAATTAATTAATTAATTAATTAATTAAAAAGGGAAACTGGAGAGTACCTAGCGCTGGCCCCTTCCCTTCCTTTTGTAGGTCAGTTATTAAATAACAGCAATAAAAACCACTTTCTAAATTATGTCCTTATTTTCCAGGTAGCTTAGGGTTTCACATGCAGCAGATAATTTTATCTTCACAATGATGCTACGAGGGGTCATTACTGTCTCCGTTGGTCTAGGAAGGAACTTGGGTAAAGTGACTAACTTTGCAAAACCTCGGTTTCCTCCTAAATAAATGGGGACAATAATGGGAATACAGGAGAGAAGGGCTCATTGGCTTCTACCCACTCCATGTCGTGCTTAGGGGAGACTTGGAGAGGGGACAGGAAGGAAACCAAGCCTCCCAGTCGCAGCGTTCCCTGACTGCCTTCCCAATGCCAACAACTGAGGTTAGAACTAAATTACTGCTTTAGAACACCTCTCCCCAGAGTTAAATTTATTAGTCACTTAATTTTCCTAGGAAGAACTTTAATCAGAATGTCCAAATTGATTTCAGCCTTGCTAGGATGGGAGGTTTTGATTAGATGAGGGGAAGATGATGTGCCTTGGGAGCATAGGCCCTTTTTTGGAAGAGGGCAGAGCAGGGTAGATACTAAGCAGTTGCGGGTGGTGAGCTGGAGGGAAAGAAGCCGCAGAAAGGTGGAAAGAAACTAAAGACGAACCCTATCAACTTCAGTTGTCTCTAATTCAAGTCCTTTTGGGGAGGAAGCAGAATCTAACTGACAATAAATAATGCATCATTAGAGAGCATGTTGGTCCTGTTAACCTGCTTAGTCTCTCAAAGTATACTACTGCTGTTCGACTTCCTGAGAAGTCATCTTTGTACCTTAAAGAAAAATCATTTTTGGCCAGGCACGGTGGCTCATGCCTGTAATCCTAGCACTTTGGGAGACCAAAGCAGGTGGATCACGAGGTCAGGAGTTTGAGACCAGCCTGGCTAACAGAATGAAACCCTGTCTCCACTAAAAATATGAAAAATTAGCCAGGTGTGGTGGTGGGCGCCTGTAATCCCAGCTACTCAAGAGGCTGAGGCAGGAGAGTCACTTGAACCTGGGAGGAGGAGGTTGCAGTGAGCCGAGATTCCTCAGTGACAGTGCAATATTCCATGTCAAAAAAAGTTATTTTTATTCATAAGAAATAATATTGGATTCTGACCTACTCGATCAAAGACTTTGAGTCAGGCCAGGTGCAATGGCTCACACTGGTAATCCTAGCACTTTGGGAGGCCGAAGGATTGCTTGAGCTCAGGAGTTCAAGACCAGCCTGGGCAACATGGTGAAACCCCGTCTCTACAAAAAATAACAAATTAGCCAGGTATGGTGGCATGCACCTGTAGTCCCAGCTACTTTGGGGCTGAGGTGGGAGGATCACTTGAACCTGGGAGGTCGAGGTAGCAGTGAACCAAGTTCGTACTGCTGTACTCCAGCCTGGGTGACAAAGTGAGATCTTGTCTCGAAGAAAAAGACTTTGAGCCAGAGATACGTCTTTCTCTGGTTTTAGTTCTCATTGAATAATGACAATTCCACAAAGTGACACAGATGAACCCACATTACCTGAAAGGCTTAATCAATAAAAAGTCAATATATTACAGTAACCATGGAATGTGAGCATTGGAGTTGCTCATAAATATTTGGTTTATAAAGGGAAGATGAACCCTTGTATAGAATAAATATTTTTAAATCACTTAGAGGAAAGAGCAGACTAAAGAAAAGCTTCTTGTGGAAACTAAAAAGCTAAGAGTAGAAGGGGTTAGATCTGTGGTGCAGGGCAGGCATTGCCTATGACCTCTAATAGCCTACAGATGTGATGGGTTATTGTAGCTCCTATGGCACCAAGGAACACAATGTTGGATCTGTTTGGTGTGGATTGCCTATGATAGGATAGAAGTCCTGAAAGGCAGGCATATTACCCCTGATTTCACTGTTGAGGACAGGAGACATCAGATTCATTTAGTTGACAGCCTGTTGAATTGCGGACTACATTATCCACTACACAAATGGCTTCCTTCTCCTGCCCGCATGTAGCGAGCTGCAGACAAGATTCAGACAACTCTAGCCCTTATGCTGGAGGTTCAATTTGTTAAAGCGGGATTAGCAAAAAGCTTGTTGCTTGGAAACATGTGCTCTTGTAAACCCTTAGATCTTGGTATGATGAAATAGACCAAGTGCCTCTATTGTTTTATTTTGCTTTGCTTTTTTATTTCTTTTTTGTTACCAAGATCCAAAGCGCGATACCATGCTTTGTGGCTTTTCCAATACCCACTGCCCCTAATCAACAGGACATTGCAAGTATCTATGAAGTCAGATTCTTTTCTGGCCAATAAGTGGAGGGCTTTGGGAGGCCACATACACATCTAGTACGCCACACTGATCACTGGAACTTTAGCAAGTCACAGCCTTTTTTTAATCGAACATGCTTTATCATGAGTTTCCAAGTTAAATAAAAGAAGTAGGAAGTCATATGGAGCTATTTCTTTTTTTTTTTTTTTTTTTTTTTTTTTTTTTTTTTTGAGATGGAGTTTCACTCTTGTTACCCAGGCTGGAGTGCAATGGCGCGATCTCGGCTCACCGCAACCTCTGCCTCCTGGGTTCAGGCAATTCTCCTGCCTCAGCCTCCCGAGTAGCTGGGATTACAGGCACGCGCCACCATGCCCAGCTAATTTTTGTATTTTTAGTAGAGACGGGGTTTCACCTTGTTGACCAGGATGGTCTCGATCTCTTGACCTCGTGATCCACCCGCCTTGGCCTCCCAAAGTGCTGGGATTATAGGCGTGAGCCACCATGCCCAGCTATTTCTAAGAATTTTATCAGCCTCTAGAAAGTCAGGTCAGTTTATTTTCTAAATCACATAGGATTTTCTTTGGAAGGAAGTATGCCATTTAGCTGATCATTTTAAACAGCAATGAATAATTGTGTTTGGTTAAACACCAAGACCCAAGATCTATAAATTAAATTCTTTAAAAACAAAAATAATCCGATTGGCCATGTGTGGTGGCTCATGCCTTTAATCCCAGCACTTTGGGAGGCCAAGGCGGGTGGATCACCTGAGGTAGGGAGTTTAAGACCAGCCTGGCCAACAGGGTGAAACCCCGTCTTGACAAAAAATACAAAAATTAGCCAGGTGTGGTGGCACACACTTGTAATCCCAGCTACTCATGAGGCTGAGGCAGGAGAATGACTTGAACCCAGGAAGCAAAGGTTGCAGTGAGCCAAGATTGTGTCACTGCACTTCAGCCTGGGTGGCAGAGCCAGACTCCCTCTCAGAAAAAAAAATCTGATCAACATTTTAAATAAAATAGACATATTTAAACATATTCCTTCACCTTCATTGATGTCTTTTTTTTGTTAAGCAACATTTAGCACAACAAATGCTTTTGAAAAGCAGGACCTCAAAATCAAAACACTGTTTAAAAGAGCTACATATATGACCTATGTAAATGAACATGCACTCCTGGCAGGGATGTAAAATGGTAATATCACTTTGTAAAACAGGTTGCTAATTTCTTAGAAAGCTAAGCAAGGCATTCACTATATAATAAATAAATTCTAGTAGGTATTTACTCAAAAGAAATTAAAATATATGTTCACACAAGGCATAGACACAAATGTTGATAGTAGCTTTATTAGTAACAACTCTCAAGTGGAAATAACCCAAATGGCCATGAACACATGAAAAGATAAACAAATTGTACCAGATACACAATGAAATACGATTAGTCAATAAAAAGTAATGAACTAGTGACAGAGGAAGCAACACAGATGGATCTCAAAGACATTATTCCAGGCAAAAATAACCAGACACAGAAGAGTACATGTTGTGTGATTACATATATATGAAGTTCTATAAAAAGAAAATCTAATCTACAGTGATGAAAAGTAGTTCAGTGTAGCCTGGAGGCAGCAGTGAGTGTGGTGGAGGATTAACTGCAAACGGGCAGTGGACATTTACTGTGTCAATGGAAATGGTGTGTATCTTGATTGTAAGCTTAAAATGGGTACAATTTGTAATTCGTAAGTTACATCTCAATCAAATTGATTTTATTTTTATTTATTTATTTTTCTTTCTAAGCCACATTTTTAATGAGCAAGGAGAGTGCCAAAGATGAGGAATAAAACATAAACAGACACAGAGAAAAATTGTTTTTAAGTCAATTTAACAGTGACAGTTCACCTGAAATAAAATTGATTTTAAAAGCTGCGTAAGACCAGGCATGATGGCTCACTCCTTCAATCCAAGCACTTTGGGAGGCTGAGGCGGGAGGATCACTTGAGGTCAGGAGTTCAAGACCAGCCTGGCCAACATGTGAAACCCTGTCTCTACTAAAAAATACAAAAAATTAGCTGGGCTTCGTGGCACACACCTGTAATCCCAGCTACTTGGGAAGCTGAGGGAGGAGAATCACTTGAACCCAGGAGGCAGAGGTTGCAGTGAGCCAAGATCATGCCACTGCACTCCAGCCTGGGCAACAGAGTGAGACTCCATCTCAAAAATAAACAATAAAAACAAAAATAAAATAAAAGCCGCATAAACCCAAAACTTCAAGCATTGAAAATGTAAAGTTATTTCTGTGTAGTAAGCATGAAATAGAAAGCATCCTGTGTGCCAAGATGCAGTACCTACAATTATACAAGTACTCTTTTGAAACACTAAGCACACAGGCACATGTGCATGGTGGAAATCATTGGGCTCAGTGTGATTTGGAGCTAGTGCACATATTTATCATGCTTTAGTAATAAGTGTCTACTATGTAGGAGGAATGGCAAAAAGAATAAAAGGCAAAGGACTCATTAGGATGGAAAGAAGACCCGTGTGTACACTAGATTTAGCAGGAGAGCAGAGAACACGTCAAGGACAAGAAGTGATATTCTACACATCACCAATAACCCTGGCCTTTCACTATCATCTTGTGAGGTGCCTCTCAGCTGAGAGGCCAATCAATCTTGATGCAGTGTGACCTTGTCTAACGCAGCTCTAATGCTGATCAAAAGCCAGAAAAACTGGGACCAACCACTGGGACAAAGAGTAGAAAATGGCAAAGGACGTGAGATTCTTCAAATTCCTTGTCCAAGATACAGGGATTTCTTTGCCTTCCCCATCAGTAGACAAGGTCTCTAATTTTTCTTTTAATGTTTGGTAAAAAGTTCTACTAACATTTTAATAAATGTGGGACGCTGGATGAGAAATTGACCTGGACCGCTTTATCTATCTATATAACCATAGAAATTAAAGATGGGGGATAGATAATTGAATGTCTCTCATCTAATCTAAATTTGTTTTTGTTTTTGAGATGGAGTCTTGCCCTGTCGCCGAGGCTGGAGTGCAATGGAGTGCACTATGCCCAGCCAATTTCTTCTTTTTTCTTTTGGATATGGAGTCTCATTCTGTAGCCCAGGCTGGAGTGCAGTGGCGTGATCTCAGCTCACTGTGATCTTGGCTCACTGCAACCTCCGCCTCCCAGGTCCCAGTTTAAGCAATTCTCCTACCTCAGCCTCCCAAGTAGCTGGGATTATAGGCATGAGCCACCATGCCCAGCTAATATTTGTATTTGTTACTAGAGATGGGGGTTTCATGATCTTGGCCATTCTGGTCTTGAACTCCTGACCTCGTGATCCGCCCGCCTCAGCCTCCCAAAGTGCTGGGTTACAGGCATGAGCTACCATGCCCGGCCGCCAATTTTTTCATTATTATTTTTCTTCCTTTTTTATTATTTCAATCCTGCTCCTTCTTCATAATCTTAGTATAGAATTTGGAGTACAGTCACATTCTGAAATTCCTTTTTAAGTCAGAGAACTCTAATACCACAATCTATGGAAACTAAGAATGAGACATGGAAAAGGTGTGGGGTGTTGTGGTCACTTCTGGATGCCATACTTTAAACAAATTGATAAACTGGAAAATGTTCAAAAGCTAACGGTCAGGATAGTATCAAGGTCTGGAAACTCTTAACGAAGAAACAGTGGGATGGAAAATCTAGAGAAAAAAAGATTTGTGAAGTCATGCTAGTCATTGCCAAATATCTGCATCGATTGGAGAGGAGATGGGTTGTCCTTATTTTGTGGCATTTCCTGGGACAAATTAGGGCCAAAAGGCTGGAAGGTAATTTTGCCTCCATGTCAGAAAGAATGTTTAAATGAGTAGAATTTTCCAACAGTTGAAAGACTCTTAGACTCTACTTCAATAAAAGCTCAAATAGAGGTGGGCTTCTGGATCCTCTCACCCCATCTCTCACACAGTTAATAACTGCATGTCAGTTTCTAAAATACATATACATTCTATTATTTCTCGATTATACAAGTAATACATATTCCATATGGAAAAATCTGAAAATACAGACAAGGCAAAGAGAAAACAAACAAAAATAAAAATCATCAATCCTGCTACCTACCCTAGAAACTTAAATGTTTTGGCATATAAGCTTACAGAATTTTTTTGTTATATATAGATATAAAATTATATACATATATACATTTTTTTAGACAGAATCGTGTTCTGTTGCCCAGGCTGGAGTGCAGTGGGGCGATCTTGGATCACTGCAACCTCTGCCTCCTGGGTTCAAGCAATTCCCCTGCCTCAGCCTCCTGAGTAGCAGGGACTACAGGCGCAATCCACCACGCCCAGCTAATTTTTGTATTTTTAGTAGAGACAGAGTTTCACCATGTTGGCCAGGATGGTCTTGATCTCTTGACTTCATGATCTGCCCGCCTTGGCCTGACAAAGTGCTGGGATTACAGGCGTGAGCCACCATGCCCAGCTACATACACTTACTTCTTAAAAATAAAAACAAAGCATGGAGTGCAATGTGAAACTCCATCTCAAAAACAAAACAAAACAAACAACAAAGAAAAAACACCAAAAAAAAAAAACACCAAAAATGAGATCCCATTAATCACACTGCTTTTTAACTTTATAAGCTAGTGTAAATATCCACGTGAAGTGATTTTGACCATGCCATCATTCTTCATTGGTGCCAAGTTTTCCGTGGAACGAACATACTGCAATCTATTTTAACCCAATGTTTCCCAAAGGGTATTCTACGTAACAATCCCACAAGCTGTCCCTTAACAAGAGAATGTGGGTTAAACAGTTTGAAAATGCTTCATCCACATCCTCTTTCTTGGGCTTTCAGAATGTTAAAGAAACAGGTCAACTGAATTTTCCAAGCTTACTTGATCGTGGACTCCCCCGGCCCTTCCTCTTCAATTCTTCAGGACATTTACTTATTCACATTTTATTAGGTTGATACAAAATGAACTGCGGTTTTGGCCTTTGCTTTTAATGGCAAAAACCACAATTACTTTTACACCAACCTAATATAAAGTACCCTGAGAAATGCTAATTTAACTGATCTTAGTGCGACTAGACATTAGTTGTTGGGTTTTTTTTTTTTTTTGGTGTTGTTTTTGTTTTGTTTGTCCTTTTTTGTTGGTGTTCACTGCAGAGTTACCAGGCACAAGAGCCATACAAGAAGTAAGCCAACTTAACGTTAGAAGTCTTTTCTTATTGCCATATCATAATTATCAAGGAAAAAGGAAAAGCTCTTTGACTGGTAGTCTGCTTTTTAGTGCGAGTAGAGCACTTCTGAATTTGTATTGGGATGGTGTTTTCATAGGTGATGTAGTTTTTGGACATGTCTCCCTTGCTTCTCTGAGACAAATATACCAAGTATATCTTTATTTTGTTTTGTCTCAAGTTGTTGTTACAGTACAATGAAAATTTTGTGGTGAGTGCTGTGTCAGTGGGAACTTGTTATTAATATGGAAATCCTGAGAGGATCATTTATTCACACAAAACAAGAAACCAGGGGGAAATTAGCTCTCCACATTTCATCATAAATCATGTGTAATTCAGAAAAGGGAGGAAACCATTGATGAAGCTGAGCAAAATGAGTTTCTTGTTGCCAGAAAGAATGAAAATATTAGGTATAAAGCTCTCTAATTTCCCAAATATTTTCAATGCCACCATGACTTTTGCAGATATTGTCACAGAATCCATAACATTTTAAGAGGCAGAAGGGACCTTATAAATAACTAGTCTGATCTCTTACAGATTGGATTCCTGAAGCCCAGAGAGGTGAAGTGACCTGCCCAAGGACCCACGTAGCTAGTCTCCTGACTCCTGTACCTGCTACCAATGTAGTTTGGTCACTCCCCAAAAGGGCTGACATGAGCATTTATGTCACTGATTTACTTTGCTGTCAGTAAAGCCACAGAAATCTGCAGTTGCACATATGTAGCTGTTGGTCAATTTATAGGATTCAGTTAATAACTGCATTCATTTAATGCATTTCTTTTGAGAGACCGGGGTCATCAAGTCTCCCTTAATAAGGGGGTGGAGCAAGTTTCCAAGATTCCTATATGATGTATGATTCTCTCCCCCTATACCTTATAGACACTTGTGGAAATCAATCTTGTTTACCCTTGGGTTAAGAACCACATTGTAAGAATTCTGCGAGACATTATGGAATTTCAGGAAAACAAAATTACATATTTGCTGGAGTATTTATGGTTCCCTGACCTTTTCTAAATACACAATTTTAACTATCCGACACTGAAGTCTACCTATATGATAGATTTTTCAAGCTCAACTTTTAAGATCTAAAATATTTAAAAACACTCTAGGCAAATTGTAATTAGTTTTCCCCACATATCTAAAGTATCATACATGCATTTTCATCATGGATATTTATATATAGTTGCTTCTAGGTGAATTTTAAAAATTCATTTAGGAGATGAGATTAAATATATCCTGTAGTGGGAGTACTAATAATTCAAGGAGCAGGGACAAAGATTAATGCAGAATTAGAACCTTAACGCGTGTGCTTTTAATAGCTCATTTGATTTGCCTCAATTCTAAAGAGCCAATGAAACAGGCCACCTAAATACAAACTCTACACCCATCCCCCCTTTTAACGTGAGATTTCTAAATATGAGAGCTGTCCAACAATAGAATGAACTGTCTTGTGACAGAGTCAGTTCATTCCTCCAAGATTTCAAACTAAGGCTAAAAAATAATCTGTCTGGAATTCTTTCAAAGACTTCTAAAATCCCTGAATACTAAGATTACATGATCTCAGTATTAGCTTTATATCCTATTTTACAGTAGAAGTGTCCTTTCTTATGTGCATCTATAGTCATATTATCACAGACTATCTTGTATCATTGTTTTTGTACTTAGTTATCCTGCTTGAAGACAGATAAGGTATCTCACTCATCCTCATATATCATACAAGTTTTACTAAAGTTTCCTGTCACAGAAAGTATTCATTAGGTATTTATTGAATATACTTAAAATCATAAATGTTATTGGTTGATTTAGTAATTATAAATTTTAAAAACCATATATATTCTTTCCTGATCTGACAACACAACTCATTACTTCAGTGAGTTTTCATGTTGAATCTCCGTGAATCATTAGGGTAAATTTGGAGCACGGTTCTTTCATAACATTGTAAGTAAAATAGGAATACTTGATTGAACACATATTTGAGGCTTAATAATGATGCTTTATAGTCACCTCTTGTTCTCACATTTTTAAGACGAGTTAGCCGGGTGTGGTGGCTCATGCCTGTAATCCCAGCACTTTGGGAGGCCAAGGCGGGTGGACGACAAGGTCAGGAGTTCGAAACCAGCCTGACCTACATGGTGAAACCCTGTCTCTATTAAAAATGCAAAACACTAGCTGGGCATGGTGGTGCATGCCTGTAATCCCAGCTACTCAGGAGGAGGCTGTGGGCAGGAGAATTGCTTGAATCCAGAAGGTGGAAGTTGCAGTGAGCCAAGATCTCCCCACTGCACTCCAACCAGGATGACAGAGCGAGACTCTGTCTCAAAAAAAAAAAAAAAAAAAAAAAAAAAAAAAAAGACGAGTTACAGGATAGACAATTAAAAAAAACCAATTTAGGAAAGATAAAACAAGCAAAATCAAAATTCTAAAAGTATACTGTTGTGTGTTAAATTGTGTCCTCTAGAAGATATCTTGAAATTCTAACCCCCAGGTCCTGTGAATTTGACCTGGAAATAATCAAATTAAGATATGTTCATATTGGATTAGGGTTGGCCCTAAATCCAGTGACTGGTTATCTTTATAAGAAGGCCATAAGAAGATACAGGACACAGAGAGAATCCCATGTGACGGCAGAGGCAGAGATTAGAGTGATGTATCTGTAAGTGAAGGATTGCCAGCAACCACCAAAAAAGCAAGGAACGGATCGTCCCTCAGAGCTTCCTGAGGGAAGCAACCCAGCTGACTCCTTGATCTTGGATTGGTAGCCTCCAGAACTGTGAAATGATACATTTCCATTGCTTAAGCCACCCAGTTTGTGATGCTTTGTTATGGCAGCCCTGGAAAACTAATAAACGTCCTTCACTATAGAAAACTGATATGATAATTCTTTGGCATGTTTAGGAAGACAAAATATAGCCTTATCATATTTTTTTTTTCTTTGAGACGGAGTCTTGTTGTCGCCCAGGCTAGAGTGCAGTGGCGTGATCTCAGCTCACTGCAACCTCTACCTCCCAGGTTTTAGTGATTGTCCTGCCTAAGCCTCCAGAGTAACTGAGATTACAGGTGCCTGCCACCATGACTGGCTAAAATCTTTCATTTTTAGAAGAGAAAGGATTGTGCCATGTTGGCCAGGCTGGTCTCAAACTCCTGACCTCAGGTGATCTGCCCACCTCGGCCTCCCAAAGTGCTGGGATTACAGACGCGAGTCACTGTGCCCAGCCACCTCACCATAGTTTAAAAAAAATCAAACACAGAATAGCAAGTAAAAGTTAGAATCATTTTGGTCTTAAAATCAACAATAAATGGAAAATCACTTTAGAAGTGGATCCTCCCAATACACAAACTCAAAAGGCAACAGACAGAGTGGAGAACCAGCTATGGAATCCTCGAGTCTGAGCATATTATAGTGAGTTGTGGCATCCTAGTGTGCAGCTAAATCAATAAAAACTAACTGACTAGAACTGGGTTGGGTGGCTCATCCCTGTAATATCAGTACTTTGGGAGGCCGAGGCGGGTGGATCACCTAAGGCCAGAAGTTTGAGACCAGCCTGGGCAACATGGTTAAATCCCATCTCTCCAAAAAATACAAAAATTAGCCAGGCATGGTAGCGTGCACCTGTAATCCCAGATACTTGGGAGGTTGAGGCAGGATAATTGCTTGAACCTGGGAGGCAGAGGTTGCAGTGAGCTGAGATCACACCACTGCACTCCAGCCTGGGCAACAGAGCACGACTCTGTCTCGAAAAAAAAAAAAAAAACTGAATAGAAGGAAAAGAATTGTCTGAGTTGAGAAAAGTATATTGAGACAGTCAAGATTACCAAGATTTGCTGATACAAGTTCCTTATACAACTGAATAGTAATCTAACACCCATTAGTTACTTTGTCCATCCTTAGTCCTTGAACTTGAACATTCTGTGAAACTCTCTTTGGCTAAGGTATCAATACTACATGTGGACCTTTGCCTGTCAGTGATCTACAGTTTCAGCAAGAAACATCGCCACAACCACAGCTCATTCTATTAGGGGCCCTTCTCGCAATCGGTCCACTAAAGGTCTGGCAAGTAAAAAAGCAAGTAACAATGGCAATATTTACAGTTTACTTGTTCTTAGCCAATTTATAGAATCCTGTCCCAGTTTCAAGAGGCCATCATGATCCTAGTCATTTGATAAATACTTGGTTTCATCTATTCATAATTGAATAGACTCTTCTCCCACTTATTATATCAATTCTGATCAGTTCCATCAGGGTCACTGTCAAAAAATTGTTAGTTCCACAGTGTTTTTCCCATATGGCAGCATACCCACATCAGATTTCTATCATTCTGAATCTTCTTGATGAAAAGAAAAAAGTCTTTTATACATATTTTAGGTAACTGTTCCTGTCTTAGCGGAGGCAATTTAAACCAATCTCAGCTTCATTTCATAAGAATAAGTTTCTATTTTTCAAAATGCTAATACTACCGCCAATTACTTAAAGCACTTATTTTAAATTTAAAATTTTTAACACACAATTTTTCCTATTTAAAAAAAACCCATAAGACTTTTGAACAGAAAATTAGGGCTTAAACAAACATTTATAGCCCTTAGGGAACAATTGGAAGCACATGATTTTGGCAGAAAAGCCCTAACATATTAAGCCTGTATTTAATCAAATCAGTAGTCATGATGATGAATAAAACGTAATTGATAAAAATGTAAAAGACTACAATATATCAACATTTTTCAAGACTTAATTAGAATACAAAATTAATCAGGGTTAATCAGGTTGAGTACAAATTGAGTGAAGTCCCAATTACATATTATTTTCTTTCTATTCAATTAACTTTAATTCATCTTGCTCTTCTCCTACCTACTGCTTCCAAACAAATTGAACATCTGAGGATTCATGTGCAAAATAAGCAATCCTTGGATGAGTACGGTTTAACTAACTTAGTTGTAAGACTTGCCTTTGATAGGTGACTTTTCTTTACCAACTGGAAGCTAGTAGTTACTGAAAATAGGATTAAAGACTAGCATGGACCATTAAGTACATAATTGTCAAAAATCATTTCACTTTGTTAATTGAACAATTATATTTTATTAGGATTATACTTCTGATTATTTTAAAAAGTCAATGTACAGCATTTCTAGACATTAGCAGCTTAACAATGGATGCTTCTATCTTAACATAATTCTTATTTGGGAAACATCTTTGAAAATATTATAACATTGAATACATGCAAGTTCTGTAGATAAACAGAATTTTAAGAAATTGAAGAAAAAAGATAAAGAGGAGATAGCTTTTATTACACAGTACATTTCTTGGTTGCTTTCACTTGGTTTGCTTGATACGTGTGTTTCTCCATTGGTTGAAAGTCTTCGGATGGGTGAATCATTTAGTTGAAAGTTCCTCTTCTAGAAAA
The DNA here is from genome assembly GCF_049354715.1 of Callithrix jacchus. Lineage (NCBI taxonomy): Eukaryota > Metazoa > Chordata > Mammalia > Primates > Cebidae > Callithrix > Callithrix jacchus. Next base: position 130,406,248 of record NC_133524.1, on the reverse strand, counting down.
AATAAGAACCAGTATCAGAAGGTGACACAGGAGAGTTTGTGACCATGCTAATTTTAGCTGATGAATTACCAGAGGATCCAGCATTGCTATTGTTTCCATCAAAAGTAGCTGGAAGTAGACTAGAAGAAAATGCCACTCATTGATAACAGAACTAAAGAGATCTCTCTATGTACTCTGCTTTGTCTACATATGAGTGCAAAATCCATGACCAAGAACTGGCACTTCTCATAAGTGAAGTTTTGTAAGAGTTGTATAAGAAACCACCAGTAACAATAAATAGAAATCCATGGCCAGGCACTGTGGCTCACTCCTGTAATTCCAGCACTTTGAGAGGGTGAGGCGGGCGGATCATGAGGTCAAGAGTTCAAGACCAACCTCACCAATATGGTGAAACCCCGTCTCTACTAAAAATACAAAAATTAGCCAGGTGTGGTGGCTTGTGCCTGTAGTCTGAGCTACTTGGGAGGCTGAGGCAGGAGAATCGCTTGAACCCGAGAGGAGGAGGTTGCAGTGAGCCAAGATCTCCCCTCTGCACACCAGCCTGGGTGACAGAGAAAAAAAGAAAAGAAAAAAAAGAAATCCATTCCGGTATTTCCCATTTTTATCACTAAAACACGCTTTCTTACACATGCATTTCAATAATACTCTCAACACAAAAAAATAGACAAAAATCCAAGGAAGAAAAGATGAGCAGAAGATGCTGTTTTCCAAGGATGCATTTCTATGTATTTCTTTAATATCTCTTCATCTAACGCCCAAAATCTCACTTCTAAAAATGTATCCACCATATATTAGTGCCACACACACCTTATGAGAAAAAAACTCTGCCAGGTGCCATGACTCACGCCTGCAATCCCAGCACTTTAGGAGGCCAAGGTGGGTGGATTGCTTGAGCTCAAAAGTCTGAGAACAGCCTGGGCAACATGGCAAAACCCCATTTCTACAAAAAAAATACAAAAATTAACCAGGCGTGGTGGTGCACACCTGTGGTCCCAGCTACTCAGGGGCGAAGGTGGGAGGACTGCTTGAGCCTGGGAGGCAGAGGTTACAGTGAGCCAAGATTGTGCCACTGCACTCCCAGCCTGGGAGACAGAATGAGACCTTTTCTCAGAAAAATAAAATAATAAAAAATAAAAGAACTCAAGTTTATAGTATCCATTTGGAATATCAGTTTTAAAAATTCTAAGAATAGTTAACAATGGGCTGGGCTGGGTGGCTCATGCCTGTAATCCCAGAACTATTGGAGGCCGAGGCAGGCGGATCACGAGGTCAGGAGTTCGAGACCAGTCTGGCCAATATAGTGAAACCCCGTCTATACTAAAAATGCAAAAAAATTAGCCGGGCATGGTGGCAGGCACCTGTAGTCCCAGCTACTTGGGAGGCTGAGGCAGGAGAATCGCTTGAACTCGGGAGGCAGATGTTGTGGTGAGCCAAGATCATGCCACTGCACTCCAGCCTGGGCAACAGAGTAAGACTCTATCTCAAAAAAAAAAAGAAAAAAAAGAAAATAATAATAATGTACCATACTTCTGAATACATGCAATAATCAAAGTAGACTTAAAAAAACAAGTAAAAATGGTCAATGAATGTTTAGAATCTCATGTTAATACTTACCACAAATTATTTTCTGATAGTTGGGAAGTATCAGAAAAAAGCATGTTGGTTGTGCCTTGGAAAATCTTCTTTGGCTGATTTTGAAATGCCATTTCACCTATGACAATATAGCAGATCAAGGTAGATATGTTTTGTTTAACATGTATATTATGATTTTAACTGCAAAAGTAATGCTTGTTTACTGCAATTAATTTATAAAATACAGAAAAGTACAAAGTAAACAGTTTTAAGTAACCATTATCCAGGCATAACCATTCTTCAGTAATTTTTTAATATGTTCTATACACAATTTTTAAAAATAAAATTAGGTTTGTCCCATATATAATGTTTTTAAATCTACTTTTTGTTTTCAATGATTGTAATTTTCTTTTCTTTTCTTTTCTTTTCGAGATGGAGTCTGTCACCCAGGCTGGAGTGCAGTGGCACAACTTCAGCTCACTGCAACCTCAACCTCCCTGGTTCAAGCAATTCCCCTGCCTCAGCCTCTGGAGTAGCTGGGATTACAGGCACTTGCCACCACGCCCAGCTAATTTATTTTGTATTTTTAGTAGAGATGGGGTTTCACCATGGTGGCCAGACTGGTCTTGAACTCCTGACCTCAGGCAATCTGCCCGCCTCGGCCTCCCAAAGTGCTAGGATTACAGGCGTGAGCCACCGTGCCTGGCCTGATTATAATTTTCTTATATTATTAACTAAATTCTACAAGATTATTATATTTTATTGTTTTATTATTATTATTATCATTCTGAGAAGGAGTCACTCTGTCTCCCAGGCTGGAGTGCAGTGACGCAATGTCAGTTCACTGCAACCTCAGCCTCCCAGGTTCAAGCAGTTCTCCTGTCTCAGCCTCCTGAGTAGGTGGGATTATGGGTGCACATTACCATATCTGGCTAGTTTTTGTAATTTTAGTAGAGATGGGGGTTTCACCATGTTGACCAGGCTGGTCTCGAACTGTTGACCTCAGGTGATCCACCCACCTTGGCCTCCCAAAATCCTGAGATTATAGGCATGAGCCACTGTGCCCAGCCCTGCAAAATGATTTTATATAGCTACGTAGTAAGGCTGTTTAAGTTTAATCTCATTCCTTGTTTTAAAACTTTAGGTTGTTGCTATCCTTGTTTTGCTAACCGTATGCAATGAACTAAATAGAGACGGTCTTTTACAGCACCCAATGAACAAAGTAAGTGGATCTTTAGAGATTAAGGAGGAACATCTAATCTCAAGAAAAACTGCATTTGTGTAAACTTTGCCTTGAAGTAAATGATAAAACCTGCACAAAACCTAAAATGCAATTTAAAAAAATATAAATTGGGTTATAATACAATTCGGGTCTAAATTCAAAAATTAAAAAAAAAAAAGATAAAAACCCGCACAACGTTTTACATTCATATGGTAACTATTTCCGGACCTGAGCAAGACTGACATTCGAACCCATAACTTCTATTTGAATGAAAAAACACTAAGGTCACCATTAAGATATTGCATAGACCTTCCACAGAAATGTAATCATGACTCAAAGTTCAAAAGAAGTCTGGCATCCTGTGCCTTGCCAGATTACACTTATGCCACCATAGAAAAACTACTCAGTTCTCCTTTTTTGGTTTAAAATTGAAAACATGACAAATCAAAACAAATTCCTCATCAAAGAAAATTTGATCTTTCTTTGCTAAAACCAGCATTACTTATCAAATGATTTTTTTTTTAGATGAAGTTTTGCTCTGTTGCCCAGACTGGAGTGCAATGGCACAATCTCAGCTCACTGCAACCTCCATCTCCTGAGTTCAAGCGATTCTCCTGCCTCAGCCTCCTGAGTAGCTGGGATTACAGGCGCCCACCACCACGCCCAGCTAACTTTTTGTATTTTTAGTACAGACAGGGTTTCACCACATTGGCCAAGCTGGTCTGGAACTCCTGACCTCAGGTGATCCGCCCACCTTGGCCTCCCAAAGTGCTGGGATTACAGGAGTGAACCACTGCCCCCGGCCTCAAATGATATTTATAGGTGTCCAATTTCTGTAGTATTCCAAGGTGAAGGCTTATTTGCTCTTGCTTATTACTTTTCTTTTTCTTTCTTTCTTTCTTTTTTTTTTTTTTGAGATGGAGTCTTACTATGTTGTCTAGGCTGGGGTGCAGTGGCGTGATCTCAGCTCACTGCAACCTCCGCCTCCCGGATTCAAGCAATTCTCCTGTCTCAGCCTCCTGAGTAGCTGGGATTACAGGCATGTACCACCATGCTTGGCTAATTTTGTATTTTTAGTAGAGATAGGGTTTTGCCATGTTGGCCAGGCTGGTCTTGAACTCCTGACCTCAAGTAATCCACCCCCCGCTTGGCCTCCCAAAGTGCTAGGATTACAGGCGTGAGCCACCACACCTGGTCCATGCTCTCGATTATTCCTAATGGAAGTACCTGCTGCTTCTTACCATAAAATGTGACTTTGGAGACTCTAACCTTGATCTCATACTCTCCTTCACTTCACAGAACCCTCATTCTTTTTAGCTCCCCTGCCCACTGCCTCAGGACCTCTCTTTTATTTTTATTCTATCTTTCTCCCACATTTCATTTGTATTAATGGGGTCTGAATAGTACATAATTTATTGTTTCCCAAATGAATATGCATATTCCAAAATATATGAATAAATTTCAATTTCTGTTTATCTGTTATTTAGCCAAAAATGACCAAATGAATTTTCAGTACATTTGCATAGGGCATGCTTGAGAGGGTGGGCTATGACTTAAAATACGGAGTAGGTGGTATATTCATAATTCAGTTTGGAGTTCCCTTAGGGACATCTCAAAGAAATATGGCAGTCGTCTTTCAGAGCACCTAAAAGCAAAGTGTGAGACAGGTCACATCTCCGAAGATACTAGGCAGAAACTACATCTTTTGTATTTTTTTCTTTCTTTTTTTTTGTATATTTGTTTAGAAACTATGTCTTTTATGTTAAAATTGATCTGTAAAACTCATTTTTAAATCAAAAATTCTAAGAAAATTCCAGATAGTTTTCATGTAATAACATATTTTATGTATATATGTCTCAAAAGGAAAAATGTTTTAATTTGGTGAAACATTCTTCAATTTAAGTGTACTTTATTTTAAATACTCAATTGACCCTCGACTTCTAACAGCTCTTAAGCTGCTGATTTGAATATTTGAATATTTTTTCAACACTAGCCCAAACTTCACGGCACAGGCAAAAGACCCCTAAGCTTAGTAACTGAAGCATCTTCATAAAACAATGTGCTTCCTTTGGAAAAGAGTGTTTTCCAGAATTTAGCCCTTAATCTTCGAATGCAAAAAGTACATGCTGAGTTAGGTATGTTGTTAGGAAGACTGACATTAATTAATCCAAAATACACAAAGAACATTAAAGCATATTTCAGTATCATTTTTCTTCTTATTCTTCTTCCTCCTCTTTCTTAGTACATTTTCACAACACACATTTTTAAGTTTAATCTCCTTTCCTATTCATCCATTTCTTCTCCCCATTGTAATTAAACATCGTACTCAATATACAAATTCGATAGTGGTACTTAGGAAGAAGAGTGAGGCCTGGCTCACACCTGTAATCCCACCACTTTAGGAGACAGAGGTTGGCAGATCACCAGAGGTCAGGAGTTCGAGACCAGCCCAGCTAACATGGTGAAACCCCGTCTCTACTAAAAATACAAAAAAATTAGCCAGGCGTAGTGACGAGCACCTGTAACCACAGCTACTCAGGAGGCTGACGCAGGAGAATCGCTTGAACCCAGGAGGAGGAGGTTGCAGTGAGCCAAGATCGTGCCACTTTACTCCAACCTGAGTGACAGAGCAAGACTCTATCTCAAGTAAAAAAAAAAAAAAAAAAAAAAAAGGCAAAAGAGGATAATTTAGTGAGGTACCATTGAGAAGTGGGATCCAGGATTGTAGGAGTTTTTAAAAAACACTTCTGTTTTTTCCACTTCCCTTTTATTACTGAGTATGGGTCACTTTCCATATATTTAACCAAAAATAACTGCCATACAGAAACTAAACATCATGGGGCTGTAATCCCAGCACTTCGGGAGGCTGAGGAGGGTGGGTCATATGGTCAGGAGTTCGAGACCCGCCTGTCCAAGATGGTGAAATCCCATCTCTATTAAAAATACAAAAATTAGCTGGGCGCAGTGGTGGGCTCCTGTAATCCCAGCTACTTAGGAGGCTGAGGCAGGAGAATCACTTGAATCTGGGAGGTAGAGGGTGCAGGGACCGAGATCACGCCACTACACTCCAGCCTGGGTGACAGAGCAAGACTCCACCTCAAAAAAAGAAAAAAAAAAAAAACTAATCAAGGAACATACAACTTCATATATATTTTTAGTGTTGTAAGTTGATCTAATTTGTGTCAACTTATTCATATTATATCAATGAGTGTGTGGCAGTGAGGCAGGGGTTGACATTCAGCAAAATACTTGACTGACTCACTCTATTTGTTCATTCATTCATTTATTCTCTACTTTGTTTTAGAAAGTAATGAAGATAGCTAGCTTGGTGAGTTATATTGAAAATCTTAATAACCAAGTAAATTGGAATTAAATTTCTCATTTCACATTTATATAGAACTTTAGAGTTTTCAAAATACCTTTATACATATTTCTACTTGCGTAAAATGAAAGGACTCTAATAACTTATCAAATATATTTTAAATAAATAAAGCCTTTAAAAATAAATTCTTGTATAACAGTTGATTTTTGATATTTTATAAAATAATTTAAAGTTATAATTATCTCTGCTCATATATAAAAGTACCTTTTCTTTTTAATGATCCAAGGATACTTGGTCTAATAATGTTGGTAGGATTTTGACTTCTTCTAAAATAAAATCATCATGATCATTATAAGAAATATTTTTAACAAAATCAGCAATGACTTTCATTATAACAGATCTAAGGACATATATAAAAACAGGACTCTGTATAGGACATGGTATTACATCATTTTACTGCTTTTCTTTACATATGGGTAAAAACAGGAATGCCGTAGGAGCAAACTATCTTCTAATTCAAAAGGATTCAGGATTTTGCATCCTACAGTCTACAAAAACCTACAGTCCTGGCTGGGACTTGCCTTGAATCAAGGTGAAAATCATGGATGAAGTTGTTTAAAGTTCTAGAGATACCTCTGATCCTTATTAACAAACTTGGTCAGAGAAAGATTATGTATAAGCAGGGTGAAGGAATTATTAAATTATTCACATGTTCTTAGTCACCTGACTTTTTCAATACACAAAACGATAAACCGAAACAATGACATTTTAATGTCACTAAAAAGAAGTCACTTCTGGCTGGGGGCGGTGGCTCACACCTGTAATGCCAACACTTTGGGAGGCCAAGGTGGGCGGATCACGAGGTCATGAGATGGAAACCATCTTGGCCAACATGGTGAAACCCCATCTCTACTAAAATACAAAAAATTAGCCAGGTGTGGCGGCCCACGCCTGTAGTATCAACTATTTGGGAGGTTGAGGCAGGGGAATTGCTTGAACCTGGGAGGCAGAGGTTGCAGTGAGTCGAGATCGAGCCACTGTATTCCAGCCTGGCAACAGAGCAAGACTCCTTCTCAAAAAAAAAAAAAAAAAGTAACTTCTTTGGCACAAAACTTGGAGCTATAATTTCTTTCAAGTTTCTATAATTCTTACTTTATAAGAAATTTGGTATTTTCATACAACATAAACTTACCTGATGTATTCTTGCATAGGACTGGGAACAAGACTTGAAGGCGAATAAGGGCAATTCACGGAAGTTTGCAATGATGGAGAAAAATATTGCTAAAATCAAATTGGAACAGAGGTTTTAAAACTGCCACTCTTTTCACAAAGCAAATCATTGGTTTCCTAGGGAGGGGCAGGGATGGTGGAGAGGGAGACTAGGGTACAAAAGATCATGAGGAAATTGTATTGAGTGTGAGAACTTTATGATATCTTGATTACGGTTGTGGTTACAGAATTGCACACAATTACCAATATTAATCAACTCTGTACTTTAAAGTTGGTGAATTCAATTATATATAAGTAATACTTGAAGAAATGAAAAACTGTTTGTTAGTTAGAATCAGATGTACTGTGGCAAAATATACCCCCCAAAAGATTTGAGTGAGTGACCATTAATGTTTCTAAATATTTCCTAAATATTTCAAGGGACATAGACTTTTAGGTACTCCTTTCTTACCTTCCCAGTCCTCCTGATGGAAGAAGCCACTGAGGATACTGGAGTTAAATCAATGCACTTTAGAGAGGATGATTTCTGTAAGCTGTTGTCACTCTGTAAGCAGAAAGCAGTGGACAATTGTAGCACCAATTGCTTACTAATCAAATACCTGAGATACCTGTTGCACAGGGAAGTGAGTCCTTACTACTGACTGCACCACGGTGAAGAGCTCTCACCATCCTAAGGAAATCAGGGAACCCAAGATTCACTTCAATAAGCAAAGGTACCCTTTGCCTTTTGTGGACGAGAGCTATTTGGTGTTTGAGGGGCTACCCCACATGCCAGAAAGATCTAGAATGTGAGTACTCGATACTATAAACACAAATCCTAAATTTAAGCTCTTTGGCTTTGACCTGTGCTTTGTTATTGAAAACTATAATGGTACATCCAGGAAAGGACCAAAAAGGTTTTGGCTAGAACTAAGGTGCAAATGAGACAGTAGGAATAACTACATTTATGAAAACTATCTCTAGATTTTATATAGACAAAAATCAGGGCTTCGTAGTTCAGGATTTTAAATTCTGCCTTTTTCTTTCCAAAACAAGACAAGTGTGTATTACATGTGGCCTTCCTCTTCCTAATACACTCAGAGATTCTCTTACTCATCCATGCCAATACCTAAAGTACTTAGAATTGGGCCAGTTAAAGGACTCCAGCAGTATCGATCAATTGTATTAGCACCAAAACATGAAAAGCGATAGGCTCCAGAGATTATCAACTCATTCTCCCGGACCTACTCCAAAATCAGGGATAACTGCTCATGTAAGGTACTCAGGGTGCAAAGGAAAATAAGATGCCATCGCTTCTGTTGATGACCCATTTCTGTATCAAATAACTTCCATATCTGAAGATTGACAGTCAGAATCTCTCCTATTCAAATTTCAGTTCAGTTCCTGTTTTGTCACTATCTGGGATCTCCATGGAAAAGGACACTAAATATCATTCAGTAACCACAACGTGTACCCAGACATTTAAAAATATTAAAAAGAGATGAAAGTAAATTCTAAGTATGTTTAAATTAAAAAAGTTTTATATTAAAATGTTAGTGGGAGAATGTGTTACAGGCTGATATGGCTTGGCTGTGTCCACACCCAAATCTCATCTTGAATCATAATCCCCATAATCCCCATATGTAGTGGGAAGGACCTAGTGGGAGGATATTGAATCATGGGGGCGAATTCCCCAATGCTGTTCTCATAATAGTGAGTGAGTTCTCACAAGATCTGATGGCTTTATAAGCATCTGGCATTTCCCCTGCTGGCACTCATTTTCTCTCCTGCCACCCTGTGAAGAGGTGCCTTCCTCTGCCATAATTTTAAGTTTTCTGAGGACTACCCAGCCATGCAGAACTGAGTCAATTAAACCTCTTTCCTTTGTACATTACCCAGTCTCAGGTATTTCCTTATAACAATGTGAGAACAGACTAATACACAGGCATAAAAAATGCAATATTTTTCTAGTAAGTCTATTGTCTGTGGTTTAAGACTGTAATATATAATTCATAAATTATGGAGAAGGGAGTGAAATCATTTATTGTTTTGTTATCTAAGCATTTTAGCTAGTGCGACTGAACTTTTTTTAGGCCTGCTGGGACAGAGAAGAAACTGGTCCACAACAGCTATGGTTATGTGTCACAAAACTGTTTACTTTGAATCCCACTTTCAAACAATGATAGCTATTTTTATGAGTAAATCATAAAGCATTTCTTAAGAGTAATCAAGGGCTAGGTGCAATGGCTCAAGCCTATAATCCTAGCATTTCCCTTGAGCTCAGGAGCTCAAGACCAGCCGGGACAACATAGTGAGACCTTGTCTCAAAAAAAAAAATTAAAAAGAGCAATCAAAAATTATTTATGCAGCAGATACAATTTTTGTTTCAAACTAGAGCCTAGATTTCTAGAAATTACCACAAAACTAGATAGGCCAACACTGCAAGTCAATAAAAATTTGAAATTGTCTACAAAGCTGAAGTTATAATACCATACCAGTTTCAAGCTTTCTTCCCAAGATCGACTTATCTGTATTTCAGTTTGTATCTTCCTACAAAAGAAATCAAAATTGCAGTTTGCCCGTCTGAAAGAAAAGATATAATTAAATATACAAATTTTCAGAATAGTAATTCAAAGTACAGTACTCACCATTCATACATTGTTTCTCTATTTATTAAATCCATGGCTTCTTCCTGTAAAGGTAAGAAACTGAATACCAAGTTCCTATGATTTTATAAAATTTGATTTCATTTGGATGCACCATTATTTTTATTCACTGGGCTATAGAAGAACTAAAGAATAAACAAATCTCTGAACAAGTATCTGGTTCTCTACCCTTTATTGCTTCACAAATTATCACACCAAAGATCTATTACTTATGCATTACAGTACATCAGATATGCAGAACTGATTAGATGAAAAACTTTGTACCTTTCTTTATTCAAAAGCAAAAACATTAAGCATTCAAAATTATACGATTTTCTCTGAACTTTTTAAAGGCCTACTAGGACAGAGAAGAAACTAGTCCACAACAGCTATGGATGGCCATTAATATGATATTCATAAAAATCATTCACAGAACACAGACAACAAATGTCTATCAGGATGAGCTTGCTTAAGTAAATGATGAAACAAACATAATTTAAATCTAGTCATTGACATCAAAAAACAAGTATTACATATTATATAGGAGACAAATGGATCCTATATATGTAGAATTCTAAGAGAGGTGCTCAGAAAGACGTCCACCAGAAAGTTAACAGTGGTTATCAATGAGTAGTAAGATCTGCAGTAATGTGTTCTTTCTTCCTTTGTATATTACTATATTATTTGACTTTGTATTAATATGCAAGTATCATTTTCACATAAGTAGTTTTTTTAAAAAAAATCCACCTGTAGAAAGACATCCATGTTCGTGGATTGCGACACTTAATATTTAGATGACAGTTCTACCCAAAGTGATCTACAGATGTAATGTGGCCCTTACTGAAGTCCCAATCACAGTTTTTTACAGAAACAGAAAAATCTATCTTAAAATTCATATAGAATATCAAAGGACCCCAAATAGCCAAAACAATCTTTGAAAAGAAGAACAAAGCTGGAAGACTCATACTTCCTGATTTCAAAACTTCCTACAAAACTACATAATCAAAACAGTGTAGTTCTGGCATAAGAACAGATGCATACCCAGCACTTTGTGAGGCTGAGGGGGGTGGATCACTGGAGGTTGAAAGTTCGAGACCAGCCTGTCCAACATCGTGAAATACCGTCTCCACCAAAAATACGAAATTAGCCGGGTGTGGTGGTACATGCCTGTAATCTCAGCAGCTCAGGAGGCTGAAGCACAAGAATTGCTTGAACCCTGAAGGCAGAGGTTGCAGTGAGCTGAGATTGCACCACTGCACTCCAGCCTGAATGAGAGAGCAACACACTGTCTCAAAAAAAAAAGTGCATATAACAATGGTACAGAATGGAGAGCACAGAAATAAACCCTCACATATATGTTCAAATGATTTTTTTAAATTTCACCTGGGTGCAGGCAGGCTGAGGCCGAAAAGGGCGTCAGCCATGTTCAAATGATTTTTAACAGGGTATCAAACCATTCAATGGGGAAAGGACAATCTTTTCAACAAATGATATTGAGAAAACTGGAGATCTACATGCAAAACAATGAAGTTGAACCCTTTTCTTTTACTCTCTGTAAAAATCCACTAGAAATGGATTAAAGACTTTAACTTAAAAGCTAAAAATCTAAATCTCTTAGAAGACAACATAAGGCTAAATCTGCATGACACTGGATTTCACAATGATTTCTTGGATATGATACCAATGGCACAGGCAACAACAGAAAAAAATAGATAAATTGGTCTTCAAGAAAATTAAAAAGTTTTGTGCATCATATGACACCATCAAGAGAGTGAAAAGACAACCAGAGAATTGGAGATGATATTTGCAAATCATATATCTGAAAAGGAATGAACATCCAAAATATATACAAAACTCCTACAACTCAGCAACAACCAAAACCAACCCAATTAAAATATGGGTGAAGAGACTGAATAAATGTTTCTCAAAAGAATGCATACAAATGACCAAACAGTACTTGAAAAGATGCTCAACATCATTCATCATTATGAAAATGCAAACCGAAGCCACAGTGAGATGCCACTTAACCCCCATTAGGATAGTTATTTATTTATTTGTTTGTTTATTTATTTGAGACAGGACCTCACTCTGTCACCCAGGCTGGAGTGCAGTGGTGCAATCTCAGCTCACTGCAACCTCCACCTCCCAGGTTCAAGTGATTCTCATGTCTCAGCTTCCCGAGTAGCTGGGACTTTTTTTTTTTTTTTTTTTTTGAGACAGAGTCTCACTCTATTGCCCAGGCGGAAGTACAGTGGCACAATCTCAGCTCACTGCAACCTCTGCCTCTTAGGTTCAAGCGATTCTCCTGCCTCAGCCTCCTGAGTAGTTGGGATTACAGGCACCTGCCACCACACTCACCTAATTTTTGTATTTTTAGTAGAGATGGCATTTCACCATTTGATCAGGCTGGTCTCAAACTCTTGACCGCAGATGATCCACCCGCCTCGGCCTCCCAAAGTGCTGGGATTACAGGGGTCAGCCACTGCACATGGCCAAATTTCTAAATTTTCTAGAACATCATTTCATCCTTATCTCATCCTTTTTTATATTATTTCTACTTTATATATATTCTATGATGCACATGATATAATAGCACAGTGGTATATGTCCAAAATGTATAAGTAAATGCAGTATACCTATGTTGGGGGCATGTGCTTAAACATTTTCTCCTGAGATGTGATGTGTGATCAAAAGAGTTTAAAGATTGTTGTCTATATAGTATAAATAATAAATGTTTGGGGTAGTCCATAATAGAAGAGTGGTGTCAGTTGTGTGAAAGCAATAAAATTTGGCGACATACTGTGGCTCATGCCTGTAATCCCAGCACCTTGGGAGGCCAAGGCAGGAGGATTCCTTGAACTCAGAAGTTCAAGATCAGCCTGGGTAACATAGCAAGAACTCATCGCTACTAAAAGAAAAAAAAAATTAGCTGGGCACATGTGGTATGCATGCCAGTAGACCTAGGACTCAGGAGGCTGAAGTGGGAGGATCTCTTGAGCCTGGGAGATTGAGGCTGCAGTGAGTCACAATTCTGCTACTGCACTCCGGCCTGGGCAACATGAGATCCTGTCTCAATCAATCAATCAACCTATCAATCAATATTTGACCTAGTCCTTCAAAGATGTATAAAATATGAATAAGCAGTGAGTAGAGGGAAAGGTATTCCAAGCAGAAGAAACCATATGAACAAAAGTTTACAAGAGGGAAAAAGTACAGCAGATTTGGAGATAGTGAGACTATCTTGTTTGAAACTGAGTTTGTGCTCCAAAGTAGTGAGAGAGAAAACAGGAGAGGTTAAGACAGGGCCAGATTTATAGGCTCCTAAATAATCAGAGTTTGAATGTAAAGGATTTGGGCAGAATTACTTAGTTGTCAGAACCACAGCCTTTGGAAATAGAAATGAGTCAACCCCCAGCTCTATAACCTGTGCAAACTTAGGCAGGAGACGTCACCTGAGAGTCAATTTCTTCAGCCATATGAAGATGATGATAAGAATGAGGGTGATGAGGTGGCTATACAGTTCTCGTCACAGTGCCTGGCAAACAGTTCAGTGCTTAACATATGTTAGCTATTTTTATTATTATTCAATAGGTAATGGGAAGCCATTGTAACATTTTGCATGGGGGGAAGAAAGTGAAAATAATGTTTAAAAAAAGTTGGCTGGGTGCGGTGGCTCACGCCTGAAATCCCAGCACTTTGGGAGGCTGAGGCAGGTGGATCACTAGGTCAGGGGTTCAAGACCAGCCTAGCTAAGATGGCGAAACCCCGTCCGTACTAGAAATACAAAAAAATTAGCCAGGCCTGGTGGCATGTGCCTGTAATCCCAGCTACTCGGGAGACTGAGGCAGAGAATTGATTGAACCTGGGAGGCAGAGGTTTAAGTGAGCGGAGATTGCTCCACTGTACTCCAGCCTGGGCAAAAGAGTGAGATTCCATCTCAAAAAAAAAAAAAAAAAAAGTTGGTATTGATTGTGGAAGTTGGATTAAACTGGGGGAGACAGAAAATCTATTGGGATATTATTTCAGTAATATAGACCCAAGGGACAGAAGAAGGAAGTGGCAGTGAGAACAAAGAGGATATTGTCAAAGAAGAATTAGTAGGATTAGAAGCCTAATTGGATACAGTAGAAAAATAAGGAAGAACTGAAGATAAATCGAGAGCTTCGAGTCTTAAAACTGGGACTATTTTGATACCATTACAGAAAATGAGGGAATTGGAGAAGGTAATTTAAGAAGATAATTAGTCTTTTAAAAACAATGGAATAACAGTAAATTCAGCAAAATGTAATTGTTAGTATAGTTGTCTGATTTAACATTATGTAGATATTCTCCTCCAGTGTGAAGCTCAAAGTATTTTGTAGTTCATTCGGTCAACAAGTAAAGAGCAGGTAGTTTTGTGAAACTGAGATCGAATTCTGCTTAATATTCTTTCCACTGAAAGTTGGAGCATTAGCCAAAATCAGCTATTGAAGGTTGTTAGGAGGAATGTTGACTCTTTTTCATTTATGTCTTGCCTATTTCCAAAATGGATTTGAGATGGCTTATAATAAAGTCAGATTGTTAAAATAAGTATAAAAGGTCAAGAGCCATGCACTATAACTGTAAGAAGCAGAGTACAGTATACTATAAATCTAGTTTAAGGAGAGTTGTTATACTTGGATGTTAAAGTTAGCTTTCCATTTTTTAGGATGCATGGTAAAAATGGGAACTATAAGTTACCAACTTCTGCTCTCTGAGGGAAACTACGCCTGAAAGATTTTAGTTGCAGAGTGCCTGCAGAGTACCCAATAAAGGCTTGTTGAAAGAAGGAAACAATCTGTAAACTAAGATCAAATTAAAAAAAATTTTTTTTTTTTTTGAGATGGAGTCTCACTCTGTCACCCAGGCTGCAGTGCAGTGGCGCAATCGCGGCTCACTGTGCAACCTCTGCCTCCCGGGTTCAAGCTGTCCTCTGCTTTAGCCTCCCATGCCTAGCTATTTTTTTTTTTTTTTTAGTAGAGACGGGCGTTCACCATTTGGCCTTTGTCACCCAAGCTGGAGTGCAGTGGTACAATCTCAGCTCACTGCAACCTCCAGCTCCCGGGTTCAAGCAATTCTCCTGCCTCAGTCTCCCCAGTAGCTGGGATTACAGGCATGCGCCACCATGCCCAGCTAATTTTTGTATTTTTTAGTAGAGATGGGGTTTCACCATGTTGGTCAGGCTAGTCTCAAACTCCTGACCTCAAGCGATTCACCTGCCTTGGCCTCCCAAAGTGCTGGGATTACAGGCATGAGCCACCGCGCCTGGCCCAAATTTATTTTAAAACAAGTTAGGCTATTCCCTTAAATAACTCCTCTTCATAAAAGAGACTAGGTGCTTATTAAGTTCCAAAGAAAACTCAAAAACATATCAGAAAAATATAATTTCATTGCTTTACTAGACTAGAAAATTGTGACAAAGTCTCTAAGACAGACATTGTAAAACCTGGCCAGCAGCAGAAAAAGCCTCCAAACACAGATGATATCCAAATTGTGCCTGTTGTGATCATAACCTGTACTCCAGCTAGTGCAATCTGCTTTAAATGTCTTCATCTCCTAAAGTTCCCCTATGTTTGTGTCTAACTTCAGTTTGAACAATCCAGCTAACATAAAATGAAAACTGTAATATGTATTATTAAAGTTTATATTTGTGAAGATATGACTACAAGGAATTCTAGAAATGCAGAGGTAGTACACCAGAAGACCATTTTCACATTTCACATGAAGTATTCACATTCATCAACGCTTTAAAAAATACCCTGAAAAGGCTGGGCACCGTGGCTCATGCCTGTAATCCCAGCACTTTGGGAGGCCAAGGCGGGTGGATCACGGACTCAGGAGTTCACGATCAGCTTGGCCAAAATGGCGAAACCCCCGTCTCTACTAAAAATACAAAAAAAAAAAAAAACCCACAATAGCCAGGCATGGTGACCGGTGCCTATAATCCCAGCTATTTGGGAGATTGAGGCAGAGAACTGCTTGAACCCGGGAGGCAAAGGTTGCAGTGAGCTGAGATCACACCACTGCACTCCAGCCTGGGCGACAGAGCAAGACTCCATCTCAAAAAAAAACCACAAAAAACAAAATAAACCAAAAAAAAAAAAAAAAACAACCCTGAAAATAGCCGGGGTGGTGGCTCACACCTGTAATCCCAGCACTTTGGGAGGCCAAGGTGGGCAGATCACCTGAGGTCCAAACTTCAAGACCAGCCTGACCAACATGGAGAAACCCCATCTCTACTAAAAGTGCAAAATTAGCCAGGTGTAGTGGCACATGCCTGTAATCTCAGCTACTCAGGAGGCTAAGGAAAGAGAATAACTTGAACCCGGGAGGCAGAGGTTGCGGTGAGCCGAGATTGTGCCACTGCACTCCAGCCTGGGCAACAAGAGCAAAACTCTGTCTCAAAAAACAAAAACAAAAACAAAAAGAAAACCCTGAAAAATGTTGTTTTTCTGTAATAAATTTCTGCCAAGCAGCATGACTATTTACATAGGCTATTGCAACTCCTAAACATGCACAGATGAGGATAAAACTGAGTTGTAACAGATTCAAGCTGCCGTAGTCTAATACATGGGACTTTTCTTTTCTTTCCCCTTCCCCCTTCTCCACTTTTCCCCTTCTCCCCCTCCCCTCTTCTTCTTTTCTTTTCTTTTGAGATGGAGTTTCATCTATAGCTGCCCACAACTGTGCCCAGCTAATTTGTGTGTGTGTGTGTGTTTTTAGTGTAGACAGGATTTCACCATGTTGGCCAGGTGGCTCTCGAACTCCTGACCTCAGGTGATCCACTCACCTCAGCCTCCCAAAGTGCTGGGATTACAGGAGTGAGCCACCACGCCCAACCTTCTTTTCTTTTTTAAGAGATGGGGTCTCACCCAGGTTGGAGTGCAGTGGCAAGATCATAGCTCACTGCAGACTCAAACTCCTGTGCTTAAGTGGTCCTCCTGTCTCAGCCTCTTGAGTAGCTGAGACTGTAGATGTGTGCCACCATGCCCGGCAAATTTTTCTCTTTTTTTTTTGAGATGGAGTTTTGCTCTTGTTATTCAGGCTGGAGTGCAGTGGTGCTATTTTTGGCTCACTGCAACCTCTGCCTCCAGGTTCAAGTAATTCTCCTGCCTCAGCCTCCCAAGTAGCCAGCATTACAGGCATGGACCACCATGCCTGGCTAATTTTGTATTTTTAGTAGAGATGGGGTTTCTCAATGTTGGTCAGGTTGGTCTTGAACTCCCGACCTCAGGTAATCTGCCCGTCTCTGCCTCCCAAAGTGCTGAGATTACAGGCATTAGCCACTGTGCCCAGCCAGCCAATTAAAAAAAATTTTTTTAGAGATGGAATCTCTCTATGTTGCCCAGGGTGGTTGAACTGGCCTCAAGTGATCCTCCTGCTTCGGCCTCTCAAGTTACTGAAATTATGGGCATGAGCCACCACACCCAGCTTAATTTCTTTTTATTGAGTTTTACTTAAGACACTATAGAGAAAGTCAATTTCTTACTGGGTGCCAATGACTCATATCCTGTTTAACAAATCAGGAATTAAATATAAAGTTATATAACAAAAAACTGTGAGGAAACTGTTAAGGGTTGAATTGTGTCCCCCAAAATTCATATGTTGAAGTCCTAATCCTCAGTGCCTCAGCATGTGACCTCATTAAGAGACAGAATATTTGCAGAAGCAAGCAAGTTAGGATGAGGTCATTAGAGTGGACCCTAATCTAATATGACTGCTGTCCTTCATGAAAAGGAGAAACTTAGAAACAAACACATATGCAGGGAGAACACTATGTGAACTTGAAGATAGCCGTCAGCAAGCCAAGGGCAGAGGCCTAGAGCAGATCCTCCTTCTCAGCCCTCAGAAGGAACCAACCCTACTGACATCTTTATCTCAGACTTCAAGCCCTAAGAAATGTGAAACAATATATTTCTGTTGTTTAAGCCACCCAGTTTGTGATATTTTATTACGGAAGCCTGAGCAAACTAATATACAAACTGTTTCTGTATGGCACTTATTTATGTTTAGAGCTTTGGGAAACAGGGAACTATAGACTGAATACATTAAGATCTTTTGGAATACAAGCTCAATTTGTATTAGGGGCCACACGTGGTGGCTCATCTCTACAAAACTTTAAAAAATTAGCCAGGCATGGTGGTGTGCCCCTGTAGTCCTAGCTAGTTGGGAGGCTGAGGCAAGAGGATCACTTTAGCCCAGGAATTTCAGGCTGCAGTGAACTATGATCATGCCACTACACTTCAGCCTGGGCAACAGAGCAAGATCCTGTCTCACAAATAAAAATTTTTAGGAAATGAAAATTACACAAAAATAATTTCTATTTAGGAATAATGACTCTTTAGAAAATTAACTTCCAGCTTGATGTTCTCAAGCTCTTTAATACTTAGAAAACAGCTAACAACAACAGTTGAGAAGAAATTGTCCATTAACTGCCTAATAGGAAAGGTGTAATATAAAGCAAATGTTGGCCCAGAATCTAACATTGACTTGGGATTGCATGATTATTTAAAATTAAAAGTAAATCTCATCAAACTATTTTAAAGGAGGCTGGGTTTCGTGCCTCACGCCTATAATCCCAGCACTTTAGGAGGCCAAGGAAGGCGGATCACCAGAGTTCAGGAGGTCGGGACCAGCCTGGCCAACATGGTGAAACCCCATCTTTATTAAAAAATAATAATAATACAAAAATTAGCTGTGGGAGTGAAGGGGTGTGGGCACCTGTACTCCCAGCTACTTGGGAGGCTGAAGTGAGAGAATTGCTTGAACCCAGGAGGCAGAGGTTGCAGTGAGCTGAGATTGTGCTACTGCACTCCAGCCTGAATGACAGAGTAAAACTCCATCTCAAAAAAAAAAAAAAAACAAAAACAAAAACCCACAAAACCAAACAAACTCTTTTACAGGAAATACAGAGGATAAAAGAACATATTAACACCACATGGAAGCAAAATCAGAATGTGGGATATTTTACAGTACAAATGGCCCGGATTCTTCAATAAATAAGAGGCACAGAACAAAAAACAGGCAAAAAATTCTGTTTTATAGCATGGTACTGGTACCAAAACAGACACATAGACCAATGGAACAGAACAGAGACTTCAGAAATAACACCACACATCTACAACCAACTGCTCTTTGACAGATCTGACAAAAACAAGCAATGGGGAAAGGATTCCCTATTCAATAAATGGTACTGGGAAAACTGGCTAGCCATGTGCAGAAAACTGAAATTGGACCCCTTCCTTATACTTTATACAAAAATTAATTCAGGATGGATTAAAGACTTAAATGAAAAACCCAAAACCATAAAAACCCTGGAAGAAAACCTAGGCAATGCCATACAGGACAGAGGCATGGGCAAAGACTTCATGATGAAAACACCAAAAGCAATTGCAACAAAATCCAAAAATGACCAATGAGATCTAATTAAACTAAAGCTTCTGCACAGCAAAAGAAACTATCATCAGAGTGAACAGGCAGCCTACAGCATGGGAGAAAAGTTTTGCAATCTATCCATCTGATAAAGGTCTAATATTCAGAATCTACAAGGAATTTAAATTTACAAGGAAAAAAGAACAACTCCATCAAAAAGTAGGCAAAGGATATAAACAGACACTTCTCAAAAGAAGACATTTATGTGGCCAAGAAACATATAAAAAAAAGCTCAACATCACTGATCATTAGAAAAATGCAAATCAAAACCACAATGAGATACCATCTTATGCCAGTCAGAATGGCATTTACTAAAAAGAAACAATAGATGCTTGCAAGGCTGTGGAGAAATAGGAACACTTTTACACTGTTGGTGGGAATGTAAATTAGTTCAACCATTGTGGAAGACAGTATGGCGGTTCCTCAAGGATCTAGAACCAGAAATACCGTTTGACTCAGAAGTTCCATTACTGAGTATATACCCAAAGGAATATAAATCATTCTACTATAAAGACACGTGCTTGGATATGTCTTTGTAGCAATCTGTAAGAAAAAAATTTAAAAAAAAAACACATGCATACGTATGTTTATTGCAGCACTATTTACAATAGCAGAGACATGGAGAACCAACCCGAATGCCCATCATTGAAACTGGATAATGAAAATGTGATACATATACACCATGGAATACTATGCAGCCATAAAAAAGGATGAGTTAATGTCCTTTGCAGGGACATGGATGAAGCTGGAAGCCATCATCCTCAGCAAACTAACACAGGAACAGAAAAACCAAACAATGCATGTTCTCACTCATAAGTGGGAGTTGAACAATGAGAACACATGAACACAGGGAGGGGAACAACACACACCAGGGTGTGGGTGGCGAGGGGAGGGAAACTAGATGACTTGTCAATAGGTACAGCAAACCACCATGGCACATGTATACCTATGTAACAAACCAACACATTCTGCACATGTATCCTGGAACTTGAGTAAAATAAAATAAAAACGTTGTTTTAAATAAAAGAGATCTAAGAGGCCGGGCACAGTGGCTCACACCTGTAATCCCAGTACTTTGGAAGGCCAAGGCGGGTGTATCACAAGGTCAGAATTTCAAGACCAGCCTGGCCAAGATGGTGAAACCCCAGCTCTACTAAAAATACAAAAATTAGCTAGGTGTAGTGCCAGGTGCCTGTAATTCCAGCTACTCGGGAGGCTGAGGTAGAGATTCATTTGAACCTGGGAGGCGGAGGTTGCAGTGAGCCAAGATCATGCCACTTCACTACAGCCTGTGCAAAAAAGTGAGACTCCGTCAAAAAAAAAAAAAAAAAAAAAAAAAGAGAGAGATCTAAGAGATATATATCAACTAAATGTCATATTTGGATTGTGTTTAGATCAGTTAAAAATGCATTTTTGAGAATTAGGAAAAGTATAACATGGCTTTACATGACATGAAGCAATAAGGTAATTTGTTATGCATAATGATGGCATTGTGATAATGGGGGAAAAAAGTCCTTCTCATACTCATAAACTTGGGTAAAAAGATATGTCAGAGATTTATGTTAAAGTACTCTTTCCTACCCCTAAAAAAAGAAGAGGATAGATGAAAAAGGATGCACAAAATGTGGATAATTGTTAAAGCTGGGTGTTAGGTACATGGAGATTCTATAGTGTATATGTTTTCAATTTTCCATTTAAAAAGATTTTTTAATAAAGTACCCCAGGCACCATGCATAATTACTTACAGTCGTCCCTTGGTATATGTGGGGAATTGGTTCCAGCACCCACCACCCCCACATATACCAAAATCCACACATACTCAAGTCCACAGTAGGCCCTCTGGAACCTGAGGATACAAAAAGTCAGCCATACATATAGAAGGATTTCACATTCCAAGAATACTGCATTTTTTATCTGCATTATCTGTGTATAAGTGCACCCACACCATTCAAATCCACGTTGTTCAAGTTTGGGGGTTCCTTAAAAAACAAAAAAATAGAGTTACCACATGATCCAGCAATCCCACTCCAAGGTATATAACCCACCAAAAAGGAAGTCAGTATATGGAATTGATGTCTACACTCTCATGTCTGTTGCAGCACTGTTCACAATAGCTAAGATTTGGAAGAAGCCTAAGTGTTCATCAACAGATGAATGGATAAAGAAAACGTGACACATATAAACAAGGAGTACTATTCAGCCATAAAAAGAATGAGATCGCCAGGCGCAGTGGCTCATGCCTGTAATCCCAGCACTTTTGGAGGTTGAGGCGGGATCACCTGAGGTCAGGAGTTTGAGACCAGCCTGGCCAACATGGCAAACCCCCGTCTCTACAAAAAAATACAAAAATTAGCTGGGCGTGGTGGTGCAGGCCTATAATCTGAGCTACTCGGGAGGCTGAGGCAGTAGAATCGCTTGAACCTGGGAGGCAGATGTTGCAGTGAGCCAAGATGGTGCCACTGAACTCCAGCCTGGGTGATAGAGCGAGAATGACTAAAAAAAAAAAAATGAGATCCAGTCATTTACAGCAACATGGATGAAACTGGAAACTGGAGGTCATGTTAAGTGAAATAAGCCAGGCACAGGAAGACAAACATTGCACATTCTCACTTATCTCCTTTTATCTTTTCTTCTTCTCTTCTTCTTCTTCCTCTTCTCTTCTCTTCCTCTTCCTCTTCCTCCTCTTCTTTCTTCCCCTTCCCCTTCCTCTTCTTCTTCTTCTTCTTCTTCCTCCCTCCTCCTCCTCCTCTTCTTCTTCTTCCTCTTCTTCTTCCCCCCTCCTCCTCCTCCTCCTCTTCCTCCTCCTCCTCATCTTCTTCCTCTTCCTCTTCCTCTTCCCCTTCCCCTTCCCCTTCTTCTTCTTCTTCTTCTTCTTCTTCTTCTTCTTCTTCTTCTTCTTCTTCTTCTTTCTTTTCTTCTTTCTTTCTTCTTTCTTTCTTTCTTTCTTTCTTCTTTCTTCTTTCTTCTTTCTTCTTTCTTCCTTCTTTCTTCTTCTTCTTCTTTCTTCTTTCTTCTTCTTCTTCTTGCTCTGTAACCCAGGCTGCAGTAGAGTAGAATGACCTTGGCTCACTGCAACCTCCTCCTCCTATGTTCAAGTTATTCTCTTGCCTCACCACCACCATGCCTGGCTAATTTTTGTAGTTTTAGTAGAGACAGGGTTTCACCATGTTGGCCAGGCTGGTCTCAAACTCCTGACCTCAAGTGATCTGCCCACCTTGGTCTCCCAAAGTGCAGGGATTACAGGCGTCAGCCACCACACCCAGCCTCATGTTCTCACTTATTTGTGGGAGGTAAAAATGAAAACAATTGAACTCATGGTGATAGAGATTAGAAGGATGATTATCAGAGGCTGGAAAGGGTAAATGAGGGGTGGCGAGGAAGTGGGATGGTTAATGGGTACAAAAATTTAGTTAGAACAAATAAGACTTAGTATTTGCTAGCACAACAGGGTGACTATAGTCGATAATAATTTAATTGTACATTAAAAATAACTAAAAGTATAATTGGATTGTTTGTAACACAAAGGATAAATGCTTGAAGGGATGGATACTCCATTTACCCTGATGTGATTATTACACATTGCATGCCTATATCAAAGTATCTCATGTACTCCATGGCACCTGTAAAAATTAAATTACTTTTTAAAGACCAAGGTTGTTAAAGGGTCAGTTGTAATTCTTTTCATACTCGTAACAATCCTATGAGATAGCCAATATTATTCCCCTTTTTTGATAAAATCAACACCCTTATTGATGTTGTTAAAGTGAAAGTTTAGAATGTAATGGGGAGAGAACTAGACATTTCCGTTTTGCACTTAAAATGTTAAGTTTAATAAGGACAACGAAATCAGTCAAAGAATGCATGTAAAGAAATATGTAATTTGTGCCAGGCGCAGTGGCTCATGCCTGTAATCTCAGCACTTTGGGAGGCTGAGGCAGGCAGATAACTTGAGGTCAGGAGTTTGAGACCAGCCTGATCAACATGGTGAAACCCCATCTCTACTAAAAATACAAAAAAATTAGCCAGGTATGGTGGCTCACACCTATGATCCCAGCTATTCAGGAGGCTGAGGAAGGAGAATCCCTTGAACCCAGGAGGCAGAGGTTGTAGTGAGCTGAGATAGCAGCACTGCACTCCTGCATGGGCAACAGAGTGAGACTCCGTCTCCAAAAAAAAAGAAATGAGCAACTTAAGATATCTATCAGGCCATTAAACCGCTGAAAATAAGTCTTAATTTTCCATTCAATCAGTATCTGGACTGAAAATTAATGTTTTTCTATTTTCCCATCTTATTCATTTTCTACTTTTCATGTAAAATGTTTATATGTCACTATGGAAATAAACTGTGTTAAATTTATATTCCTAACCAATGTAAATTAGTATTTATATCAAGCTTCATCAGCAAATAGCAACATATAACCCATCTTCAAATATTTGGCTTAATTTAGGAGAAGCAAAGAAATGTATTGCACAGATAAACCAGAGGTCACTTTAACTACTCATCCGAAGTTGCTGAATTCTTTAAGAATTTCTAAAACAGCTACATACAAAAACGGGAATAAAAGAAGTTTTACCCACTAAAAAGTAAAAAACCGGCCTGGTGCAGTGGCTCATGCCTATAATCCCAGCACTTAGGGAGGCTGAGGTTGGCGGATCACCCGAGGTCAGTTGGAGACCAGCCTGGCCAACATGACGAAACCCTGTCTCTACTACAAATACAAAAATTAGCTGGGCACGGTGGCAGGTGCCTGTAATCCCAGCTACTTGGGAGGCTGGGGCAGGAGAATCGCTTGAACCCAGGAGGAGGAGGTTGCAGTGAGCTGAGATCGTGCCACTGCACTCCAGCAGGGACAAGGCAACAGAGTGAGGCTCTGTCTCAAAAAAAACAAAGGTATGAACAACCGTTTTTACCATACTTTCTTGGTAGTGTATAAACTGACCTTAGGAAGGCATGGCACTGGGGTGAAAGGGAGAGAGGGAAAGGAAGCAAGAGTTGGAGGGCTAATAACTAGGATTACAAGAGAGTATTATGGGCTTTGTAACACTGAAACAGGGAAATGGGAGCTGGAAAATAATCCAGTAATTTTGGGCCAAATCTTGGTTCTGACATTCACCAACTCTGGACATTGGGTAAATTGCTAAATTTCTCCCCTTTTTAGTTTCTGACCTTGTAAAGTTGTTGCAAGATAAAATGAGGCCACAGATGTAAAGCACCTATTAGTGCTAAGTGAATAACTTAAGCCTCCCTTGGGGGGAAAAATGTCTGCTTGTAGCTGGGTCAAAAAAAAAAAAACACCACCTCTGGTGGAGTGGTGATTTGATCTTTTGAGTTCTGTGGCTAATCCTTGGATAATTAAAAGGCTGAATTCTGTATTAGGCTTGTGCTATTAAGCATCATGTACATATGAGTGCACACTTACCAACCTATCAACATCCACCCACCCTACCACACACACGCGCGCGTGCACAAATGCGCAAAATATAAACCAGTGAGGTACAATGTGTCCCTGATCTCAAGTCACTAAGAAGTGAACACAAAACAATAGCATGAAGGCCATTTTATCTGTCAAAAAATTAATGATAACTATGGTAATTATGAAGCTGAAAATTAATTTTTATGTATAGCATTCCACTTTCAGATCCCTGGAAGAAAGAAGCCAGGCTCAAGATAGAAAAGTATGCCATATTTCTAGAAATTATTAATTATTAAAATAGTGAATAAGCCAAATATAGGGCTCCTTAGTTTGTTTTCTTTTTTTAAGAAATCATTCCTAGAAATAAAAACTTAATTACATGTGACCTCACTTAGAATTACTGAAACACAGTTATTTTTATAAAGAAAAATAACACTTACTTTTTTAAATGAACAGCTCTCAATTTGGAAAGTCTTCTTACCTGTTTGATTCGATGAAGGCGGCTGATGGAACCACGAAAGGGAGATGGTGGCAACAACTGAAATTTGAAATGTAGACGTCAAGCTTGCTTTAGTGTTTCTGATTAATTATATCTAAACCTTAAGTCAATTAATTGTATATAAACCTTAAGTCAATGGGAATCAAAAGCAAAATATTTATTTAGTGCCTCATGCACGCCGGCAACAGTATCAGTTAAGTTCAAAGTTAAAAAAAGATCCAACTGGATCTTGACTGAAAATTATACTGATCAAAAAATCAACACTTTCCAAAACAGAACAAAATCACTGTTATCATGAGAAATATAGAGCAGAACATCAACAGAGGATTTTGTTCATCTCTACCTTTTCTTTCCTAAGGCACTAGATCTTAAAATTGCCTCATTTCTCTTGCCAGTTTCAGCCATCATTAAAGCTGAGTGAGAGGTGTTAACCCCCACAAAAAAAAAAAAAAACGCTGAAACAGTCATTGAATCAGTAGCTTGCTTGCCAAGCATACCGCTCAAAAATCATAAACAGAATAATGACATCAAAGAAACTGAAATCTAGCTGGGGAAACCAAACTTTCATAATATAGAATGACTTTAAGGTAGTCACTTTCAAGTCATTTAGCACATTTTACTTTTGGTTGCTAAGATACTTCCTGTCTAGGTCCTTTCTCTTTTTCAGGGCTACTTTTTCCTTTTTAGTCTTTTCTCAAAGCTCATGAGGACCTGTACAAGAGGGGAATGAAAGAATGGAGGGATTTAAAGCTAAGTGTGAAAATGAGGCTTGAAAATTACCTTCAGAATTCATTTGTAAACTCTTTCTGTACCGTGCCTATTTCTTGAAATGCCAGATAATGTGTTTTCAAATTCTATAAAGAGCACATTGAGTTGTACATTCAAAATATTGAATGAGGCTGGGTGCAGTGGCTCATGCTTGTAATCCCAGCACTTTGGGAGGCCTAGGCAGGTGGATCACTTGAGGCCAGGAGTTCAAGACCAGCCTGCCCAACATCACGAAACTCTGTCTGTACTAAAAATACAAAAGTTAGCTGAGCGTGGTGGCCCGTGCCTCTAATCCCAGCTACTTGGAATTAAAAAAAGAAAAAAAGAAAAGACCAGGAGGCCAGCCGCCATGGTGGCTTATGCCTATTATCCTGGCACTTTGAGAGGATCACTTGAGGCCAGGAATAAAAGACCAGCTTGAGCAAGATGGCAAAAACCCACCTCTACAAGCAAATACATATAATGAGCACTGAGCTAGGCCCTGAGGACCCAAAGATAAATACGAGATTTTCCTGTCCTTGAGCAAGTCCAAGTCTAGTTAAGGGAAACTAGGTCACAGTCAAATGGCAGAACAGAGTTTTATGATTTGAGTTCAAAGCACAGAGAACACTGTGTGGGGTCTTAGAGAAGACTTCATAGAGGAGTAGCAATTAATTAGAGAAGAGGAGGGAGGACGTTTCAAGGAGTGAGAGGAAACAGGCAGAGAGGAATGTTTAGGGAACAGGGAGGTTCAGGGTGGATGAAACTTAGTATCTGAGAGGGTTCAGCAGGAAACAAATTTAGGGAAATTAAGCTAAAACCAGATTGTAGTTTTTGGACTTTGGCGTTTGAGCACAGTAGGAAACCCAGAGCAGATTCCTCTGAGTTCTCAAACCTCAAAGGTTCTTTTAAACAAGATCATATCTGCTTTAGAAAGGTATCCCTAGCAGCATCATGCATCGATGGTGGATGGAAGAGGGACTAGAAGCAGGGTCACGGGTCAGGTCACAGATGGTGAGAGTCTAAATGAAAACGGGAGGGCGAAGAGAAGGAGGTAGATTGGAGAAATGACCAAAAGGAGGGCAAAGAGGTTGCTAAGGTTCCCAGTGGAAACCAATAGATGGAGCGTGGCCATGAAAGGCAGTAAGAGGAGTGAGTTAGTGAGTGGTGAGAAGATGAGTGTTCGAAAAGTATGTGTTGGGCCAGGTGTGGTGGCTCACGCCTGTTATCCCAGCACTTTGGGAGGCCGAGGTGGGCAGATCACCTGAGATCAGGAGTTCGAGACCAGCCTGGGCAACAGAGTGAAACCCTGTCTCTCCTAAAAATACAAAAATTAGCCATGCATGGTGGCAGGCACCTATACTCCCAGCTACTGAGGAGGCTGAGGCAAGAGAATTACCTCAGCGATTGAACCCGGTAGGCAGAGCTCGCAGTGAGGTGAGATCGTGCCACTTCACTCCAGCCTGGGCAAGAGAGCAAGACACTGTCTCTAAATGAATAAATAAATAAAATAAAGTATGTGTTGGATAAATAAATGTTTCTATGAAGCAGATAGTCTGATATTTTATTGGGTTTTAAAATGTATCAGATGACTTTTTAAGGAATACATTACCTCACTCATTATATGTTGCTTAAAGTATTAAAATCCATTTGTTTTTTCATATCATTTGCTAAAAAGTAGAAGAAACAGCCAAGGTTGCAAAAAGAACTACAGAAAATTGGTACGTGGGTAACTGAAAATTCACTACATATAAACTTTGACAATTAGCAACAGCTACTTTACCACAATAATTTGCTATTGTCAGAATATGACTGTTAAGTAGTGCAGTATTTTTTGAATGCTGACTAGGTTTAATGAGCTATTTTTCTGCTCAGAGGGGGATGAGAGTTTTTTGTTTAAAGAAAAACAACTAATAAGCTGCAGTTATTACCCTCAGAGACCTTACAATCCACTGAAGAGACCAGTGTCGGAAGCAGATTTTATATAAGAGACAAGGAAGTGCTCGTTAAATGAAAACAAAGTGGGGTGGGTATCAGAAGCAAAGATGAAGTGGGTGTGTGTAGGCGGTGGGAGGTGGGAGACAAAGAAGAAAGGCTTAAGGTGGTATATCAGTTAGACCTTGTAGGACAAAGAGTTTGTCAGCATAAGCAACAGAAAAGTGAAGGTGCCTGGCATGTTTTAGGACAGTTTACTGGCCCTGTGTGAGTGGAATGCCAAGAGTTGATGGAGGGAGAAGGGACTGTGAGGCCAGAAGTGTGAAGATACTAGAAAGCTTTAAATGCCTTGCTCAAAGAGTTTGAACTGTGAAAAAATAATCTACTCTGGTACATATAGGAGAAAAGCAGGTTACACCTAATGGCACCATCTACATAACTTTGGAATAGACATACTCAGGTATCATCAGCCCTGAGCCTGGTTCTGTTGCTATCCAGAGGATGGGTATAAACATGTCACACTGGACGTGGTGGCTCATGCCTGTAATCCTAGTACCTTGGGAGGCCGATGTGGGTGGATCACATGAGATCAGGAGTTCCAGACCAGCCTAACCAACATGGTGAAACCCCGTCTCTACAAAAAAAATACAAAAAGGACAAAGAGCCAGGTGTGGTGGTGGGTGCCTATAATCCCAGCTACTCTAGAGGCTGCCACAGGAGAATCACATGAACCTGGGAGGTGGAGGTTGCAGTGAGCCAGATCGCACCACTGCACTCTAGCCTGGACGACAGAGCGAGACTCTGACTCAAAAAATAACAACAAAAAAAATGTCTGACAGCTGTGGACTATTGACTGGTGTGTAACTCAGACTGGCCTGTACTAACCATGTTCCAGGGTTGATATTTTAAGAAAATTTGTAATTCAAATCAATAATGCTACTAGCTGACCCTTCTCACAAAAGTCAGAAATCTTTTCTGGATAGAACTTACATTAAAGGGATGTATTGGATATATAATTTGTTGCTATAGGCAACAGTGTTATGAACAAGAGTTGCTGTTTCAAGCATCTATTTATATTAAATGTGATAATGGTGATAATGCATGTAATGTGTTCAGCACAGCATCTGGCACATAGTATGTGCTAAATGAATGATAATTATAACTACTACCACCATTATTATTACCATCATCAAATACTCTAGAATTCATCATTTAATTATACATAAACAACTTGGATTATATGCTGCACATTTATAAAACTAGGCTATCTGTCCTCTGCTACGTAGCAGTTTTTAGTATTTTCATATACTATTGGATCTTTTATTTATTTTTAATAGATTTTATTTTTTAGAGTGCTGTTCGGTTCACAGCAAAATTGAAAAGAAATTATGAAGAGTTCCCACATACCCCTGGCCCTCACACATGTGCAGCCTCTCCTACTATCAACATCCCTCACTAGAATGGTACATTAGTTACAACCAGTGAATCTACATTGGCACATCATTGCCACCCAAAGTTCATAGTTTACATTTAGGTTTACTCCTGGTCTTGGACATGCTAAAGGTTTGGACACATGTATGACATACATCCACCATTAGAGTATGGTACAGAGTAGTTTCTCTGCCCTAAAATTCCTCTATGCTCTGCCTATTCATCCTGATTTTTTTCATCTTCCTCTTCCTCCTCCTCCTCCTCCTCTTCTCCTCCTCCTCCTCCTCCTCATTCTTCTTATTCTGTCTTAGTCTGTTATCCAGGCTACAGTACAGTGGCCAAAGCTTGGCTCACTGCAACCTCTACCTCCTCGGTTCAAGTGATTCTCCAGCCTCAGCCTCCCGAGTAGCTGGGATTACAGGTGCACACCACCATGCCCAGCTAATTTTTGTATTTTTAGTAGAGACAGGGTTTCACCATGTTGGCCAGGCTGATCTCAAACTCCTGGCTTCAAGTGATCCGCCTGCCTTGGCCTCCCAAAGTATTGTGATTACAGGTGTGAGTCACTGTGCCTGGCCGTGATCTTTTTGGTTTTAACAGAAATTGACTTACATTTTGGCTCATTATAAAGCATATATATTTAATATATATAATTTAGTACATTCTGAGTCTTTCCATGTTAAAATTCATGTGCAACACCATTTAAGTGCTGAATATTATACTATAAGGATGTACCATAATAATAAGCAGCACTTTTATTATATGTCACATATGTTTTATCTCAATTCTTTCTTTTTGGAGATGGAGTCTAACTTTGTCGCCCAGGCTGGAGTGCAGTGGCACAATCTCAGCTCACTGCGACCTCCGCCTCCCGGGTTCAAGTGATTCTCTGCCTCAGCCTCCCAAGTAGCTGGGATTACAGGCACCCGCAACCACGCCCTGCTAATTTTTGTATTTTTAGTAGAGATGGGGTTTCACGGTGTTGGCCAGGCTGTTCTCAAACTCCTTACCTCGTGATCCACCTCAGCCTCCCAAAGTGCTGGAATTACAAGCATGAGCCACCCCACCTGGCCTTATCTCACTCAATTCTCACAGCAAACCCATGAGGTAGGCATTATTATCACCCTCATTTTGCCTCAGGAAAACTGAGGCAACTTGCCCAGGGGGTTATGTAGTCATTGCTAGAACCGGAATTCAAATACAGGTAATGAAGAATCTGTCGATTAACCTAGTCCCTATTGTTAGACATTCAGACTGTTGCCATATTTTTTGCTAGCTCATCTAAACAATGTTGTAATAATATCTTTTAAGCTAATGTTTGTGTACATCCTTAATTCCTTGGCATAAATTCATAGAGCTGGAATTTCTGGGTTGGAAGGTTGTTGACACACATTGCCAAGCTGCCTCCAGATAACTTACACAAATTTACTTCCCAGTAGCGTATTAGAATGCCGACTTCCTTGTACCCTTTCAACATTAGATACTGCGATTTTTTTCTTTTTCACCTTGAACCTCTGATGTTGCTAATTCAAAAAAATATTTATATGCCCATTCTTAAGGCATACTATAAAAATAATCAAATTTTCAAAGCAAGCAGAAAACACTGTGATTTACACAGTTTTGGAGATTCTTCCCCAGTGTTTTCCTTCAGTAGCACTAATTGAGAGGTTGTGCAGTAGCACGAACAGAATCTGAAAAATTTAGTTTTTCCTGAAAAAATCTCATATACACGTGGATATATGTGTACATGTGTACATTTTGTGTGTATATGCATATACATGTATACATGTATGTATACGTGTACACAGAATACACATATACAAATATACATATATATACACAAACACACCTTTCAAGAAGCAGAATTTTATTATTTTATTATTATTATTATTATTTTGAGACAGAGTTTCGCTCTTGTGGCCCAGGCTGGAGTGCAATGGCACAATCTTGGCTCACCACAACCTCCGTCTCCTGGGTTCAAGTGATTCTCCTGCCTCAGCCTCCCAGGTAGCTGGGATTACAGGCATGTACCACCACTCTTGCCTAGTCATGTATTTTTAGTACAGACAGGGTTTCTCCATGTTGGTCAGGCTGGTCTGGAACTCCTGGCCTCAGGTGATCTGCCTGCCTCGGCCTCCCAAAGTGCTGCGATTTCAGGCGTGAGCCACCACACCCAGCAATGAAGATGCAGAATTGTAATACGTTTAATTCATGCTACTGAAGTTCACATCTTCATCAATCAAATGCACAGAAAATTCACAATATATAATATGAAGCTTTATGGTTTGTGAAGTTTATAATTTAAGGAAAAAGATCTGCTAAACTGAACTTAAATGTATACATATATTTTCTATAGAAATTATGACACTGGCTGTATTATAATGACATGTCATAAATAAGACAATTACTTTTTATTTTTTATTTAACTTTTATTTTAGGTTTGGAAGTACATGTGAAGGTTTGTTACATGGATAAACACGTGTCACCAGAGTTTGTTGTACATATTATTTTACTTTTTGTTTTTGTTTTGTTTTGTTTTTTGAGATGGAGTCTTGCTCTGTCACCCAGGCTGGAGTGCAGTGTCGTAATCTTGGCTCACTGCAACCTCCACCTCCCAGGTTCAAGCGATTCTCCTGTCTCAGCCTCTTAGGTAGTTGAGGCTACAGGCATGTACCATCATGCCTGGCTAATTTTTTTTTGTATTTTTAGTAGAAACGTGGTTTCACCATGTTGACCAGGCTGGTCTCAAACTCCTGACCTCAGGTGGTCTGCCTGCCTTGGCCTCCCAAAATGCTGGGATTACAGGTGTAAGCCACCGCACGTGGCCTGTTGTACATACTATTTCATCACCCAGGTATTAAGCCCAGTACCTAATAGTTTTTGTTTTTGTTTTTGTTTTGAGACGGATTCTCGCTGTCACTCAGGCTGGAGTGCAGTGGCATGATCTCGGCTCACTGCAACCTCTGCTTCCCGGGTTCAAGCGATTCTCCTGCCTCATCCTTCTGAGTAGCTGGGACTACAGGCACATGCCACCATGCCCAGCTAATTTTTTTTTTCTTTGTATTTTTAGTAGAGACAGGTTTTCACTGTGTTAGCCAGGCTGGTCTCGATCTCCTGACCTGGTCTCGAACTCCTGACCTCAGGATCAGCCCGCCTCAGCCTCCCACAGTGCAGAGATTACAGGCATGAGCCACCACGCCCAGCTAATAGTTATCTTTTCTGCTTCCCTCCTCACACCCTCCCCACTCAAGTAGACCCCAGTGTCTGTTGTTTCCCTGCGTTCATAAGCTCTCATCATTTAGCTCCCACTTATAAGTGAGAACAACATGGTATGGCAAATTTGTTTCATAAAATAATGAAAGATTTCCTAGAAGAGATTATTTTTAATGGCTACCTAAGGGATGGGAAGGAACCAGTTTAGATTCAGGCAAAGGTTTAGGATTTCCAACTGAAAAACTTTATCCAGGAAATCGTGAGAAGACTGACTGAAATTGATGATACCAGCAGGGAGACAGTGTGAAATGTCTGAGGTAGGTAGGATTTGAACTTGAGCTACAGAATCCTAAGCCACAAGAAGGCCTTTTAATTGGACAAAATGTGGATCAAACATTGTATTGGCTGATTCTTTTAGTAATAATGTGAGAAACTAATTGTAGAAAACAAGATTTCTGGAAGAGAATTGTCCCCAAATTAAGTACTACAAGTGGCGTTTGCAAAGGAATTACCTTAGATATTTTTTCCAACAGGAAACAAAATATTAAAATAGAAATAATGAGTTTCCTCAGATGTAATAAACCTCACTGATATCTTTTGTGTAAATTTCCCACTGTGCCTTTCTCTCACACTCCAGGAGAGTAAAAAGTCCTTGGAAGGAACTAAGAGTATCAGCACCAAGGAACAATGTCATGGTGTGAAGCAGGCTGGGAGTGGAAGTAGGTGAAGGTTAGGGAGGGTTCTGGGTGAAGCTAATTCCCAACAGTTATCTCCAGTGAAGGAATTAAGATTGGAGGAAAAACCAAACTTAGTTCCATTTAAGAGAGATCACCATAAACTAATGTTGCAAAGAAATTAAGATTTTTAAAAATTATTTTTCAGTTTCCTAGGTTTGCTGTTTTTAAGCCATCTTGAACTACAGTAACTAGAGATAAAATGCTCAGAAAATCCTAAACAAAGAGTTGTACACTATGTTCATATATGTCTCTGCCTAGTTTCAGAAATGATTTAAGGTGGCCTATAATGCTACTTAACACCAACTGAACATGGACTGGATGCACAGGGCACAAAGCAGGGCAGGAATGTACTACATGCTCGTGACTTTGTGGGCCATACAGTAGATTTGGGGTTTGTGGTTGCCAATGTGAAAAGCAAAATCTAATGAGATGGATGTCAGTAGGCATAAAATTAGAACAGATGAATTGCTCAAGAAAAGCACAACCTTTTTTCTTAGGCAGATGAGACATTCCCCTTGCTTCCTTTGGAAGAGGAGGGGGTGGGGATGGAGAAGTGAGGCAGTGACACGCAGATTGAGCAAAAGTGCCAGAATTCCTGGTGGGAGAGAAAGAAACAGACATGCCAACTTCAGAGTTGTTAAGAGATAAAGCAAAAGGGTGATTTGAGAGAAGGCAGTCTCAATGTCAGAAGAGGTCTTCAGGCTTCTGCTCAACAGAAGTGGGTGGAGTGATTTCCTGAGAGAAGTGAAGAAAATATTTGCACTTAATTAAACAAAATAATTGTGAGAGAACAGTTTTTTTTAACGATGCTTAGAAAATATGCATCTTTATTTATTTTTGTGTTGAATGAAACCTATGGTTCTTCAATGCCTTCTGTCACAGTGATTTGTTTCTAAAACATTGCTTTACCTACATATGTAGACACACGCGCACGCGCACACACACACACACACACACAAACACACACACATTTTTTTCTCATATGAGTCTCTCTCTGTTGCCCAGGCTAGAGTGCCATGGCGCAACTACAACCTCCACCTACCAGGTTCAAGCGATTCTCCTGTCTCAGCCTCCCGAGTAGCTGGGATTACAGGCGCTTGCCACCACACCCAGCTAATTTTTGTATCTTTAGGAGAGATGGGGTTTCACCATATTGGCCAGGCTGGTCTCAAACTCCTGACCTCAGGTGATCCACCCACTCTGTCGCCTCCCAAAGTGCTGGGATTACAGGCATGAGCCACCGCGCCCAGCCTGTTTAAGTCTCTTCTAACTGGATTTGATTGCTTTTGCCAAAAGCATTCTAAGTCATCATGTCATTCTCCTAGATAATTCAGCACTTCTATGCTACAGGTAAGTATATACTTATAAATGTATTATAATAATAATGAAGTGATACTTTGACACAATAAAGACATGCACATAGTATTGTTATAGCAAGCTAAACCAACAAGCTTTGAAATCCCCATCATCCAATAAGGTAAAATGACTTCCATTCTATCAAACACAATCTGTTATATAAGATGGTTTATTTTAAATATGCATTATATTAAACTGAATGTTATGCAAATTAAGAGCCTAGAATTCCTAAGGAATGTTATGCATTTTAAAAATGCCTAGTATCCTTTTAAGTGTTTGGTACTAGAAAAAAAGATTTAATAATAATAATTTTTAAAAAGCCAAGTATACTGGTTGCTAACTATATGTACTATCACTGATAAACACATGTAATACTTATTGAGCATTTAGTATGTGCCAGTGCTGTGCTGAGTGCTTTATACTGATCAATGTAATCCACAACAAACCTATAAAGCAGTTACTTTTACATTCCCATTTTACAGATGAGGAATTTGCCCCCCAAATAACTGAGCTTGGATGTACAGTGCCATTTTTTTCTTTTGAGACTGAGTCTTGCTCTGTAGCCCAGGCTGGAGTGCAGTGGTGCAATCTCGGCTCACTGCAACCTCTGCCTCCCAGGTTCAAGGAATCCTCCTGCCTTACCTTCCCGAGTAGTTGGGATTACAGGTGCCTGCCACCATGCCTGGTTAATTCTTGTATTTTTAGAGATGGGGTTTTGCCATGTTGGGCAGGCTGGTCTCACACTTCTGACCTCAGGTAATCTGCCCACTTCAGCCTCCAAAAGTGCTGGGATTACAGGTGTAAGCTACTGCACCCGGCCGTACAGTGCCATTTATAGGTCCTCGCCTCTCAGTCATTCTTCAACCCAATTAAATCTGGCTTCATCTCACCCCACTCCTCCTTCAACTGAAAGTGTTTTCAAATATAAAAATTTGGCCAGGCTTGGTGGCTCACGCGTGTAGTTCCAGCACTTTGGGAGGCCAAGGTGGGTGGATCATGAGGTCAGGAGTTTAAGACCAGCCTTACCAACATGGTGAAACCCCATCCCTACTAAACATACAAAAATTAGCCGGGCGTGGTGGTGGGCACCTGTAGTCCCAGCTGCTCGGGAGGCTGAGGCAGGAGGAGAATCGCTTGAGCCCAGGAGGCGGAAGTTGCAGTGAGCCGAGATGGTGACATTACACTCCAGTCTGGCAACAAAGCCAGACTCCATCTCAAAAAAAAAAAAAAAAAAAGACTGGATACGTATGGAAGGCTTTGAGAGGTAAGCAGGTGATCAACAAATATTGTTGAATGAATGAGTAAATAAGTGGAAAGAAGAAAGATTCATTTAATGAACAGTTCTAATTTCTCCCACTATAACATTAATGCATTTGTGGAAATAATATTGAGTATCAAAATCTATGAAGAGGAAAATGTTTAGTTTTATGATTAGTGAGCAGTATTTTTAAATTGATATCAAGATATAATATTTCACTACAATGTATTCAATAGATTTTCTCACACTAAAAAATCATATTATAAGAGAAATCTGTAATACATAACATATAAATTACCAAACTGATTCAAAATGAAATAGAAAATCTCAACAGACCTATAACAAGAGATAGAATTGGTAATAAAAAACCTCCCAACAAAGAAATGTCAGATGGTTTCAATGCCGAACTCCATCAGACATTTAAAGAATCAACACTAGGCCATGTGCGGTGGCTCATGCCTGTAATTCCTGCGCTGTGAAGGCCAAGGTGTGCGGATGACCTAAGTTCAGGAGTTTGAGACCAACCTGGCCAACATGATGAAACCCCATCCCTACTAAAAAACACACAAACAAAAAACAAACAAACAAAACTAGCTGCGCAGGGTGGTGGGTGCTTGTAATCCCAGCTACTTGGGAGGCAGAGGTTGCAGTGAGCCAAGATTGTGCCATTGCACTCTAGCCTGGGCAACAGAGTGAAACTCTGTTTCAAAAGAAAAAGAAGGAAAGGAAAAGGAAAAATACTCAGCAAGTAAAAGAAAACTTCCTTAACATGATAAAGGGCAGTTACTAAAAACTCACAGCTAATATCATATTCAATGGTGAAGGACTGAAAGCTTCCCCCCTTGGATGAGGAACAAGACAAGGATATGCACTTTAGAAACCAGAGAGAGGTGGTGGGTGAACAACATTGTGAATGCACCAAATGCCATTGAAATGTATACTTTAAAATAGTTAATTGAATGTTATGTGGATTTCATCTCAATAAAAAGAAAATCAGCCAGGGGCAGTGGCTCACGCCTGTAATCCCAGCACTTTGGGAGGCTGAGGTGGGTGGATCACCTGAGGTCAGGAGTTCAAGACCAACTAGGCCAAGATGGTGAAACCTTGTCTCTACTAAAAAAAAAAAATACAAAAAATTAGCCAGGTGTGGTGGTGGGCACCTGTAATTCCAGCAACTCAGAAGGCTGAGGCAGGAGAATTACTTGAACCTGGGAGGCAGAGGTCGCAGTGAGCTGAGATCAGGCCACTGCACTCCAGCCTGGGCAACAGAGAGAGACTCCATCTCAAAAAAAAAAAAAAAAAATCATATAATGAATCATGTATTCACTTTGGCTTACTGATGTACAAGTATATTCCCTATGTTTACAGGATAATTAGTAGAAAAGAGTTATAATTTAGAGATTACATTATAACACCATGAAAAGCAAATTTTATTTACAATTCAAGATAAATCTGAGATAAAAGTCTAACTAAAAGCCTGAAAACTACTTTTAGGAGAGTCTGCAAATTTTCCTCTCAAAGTTAGAATTTTCTTTAAAAAAAATTGGCAACCAGATGGTCTTATACATAAAATCTCAATGTTAAATCCATATGGGATTTAAAAATTAATTCTGTTGCAGCTGCAGCAATCATAACTGTAGTCAGTGTGTTTATTTTTCCTTCAGTAATGTTTGGAGCAGTGTTTCTCAAAGTGGGAACTTGTTAGAAAGGCAGATTCTCAAGCTCCACCCCCGATCTACTTAATCAGAAACCCTGGGGGTGAGACTCCCGCTGGCCATCTGTATTTTAATAAGCCCTCCCTGTGAATGCTCATGTTTGAAGACCATTAGTTAAGACCAATAAGCACCAATCTTGGACAGGGAGGCCACTATAAGCATTTTCTTACCAGAGAATGTTGATTCCCAAACGTTTTTCTGTTTGTCCTAACTCTTAATGTGTCAGCTTGCAACACCTGTGAATTAAAACTAAAAAGAAAAAACATTTGTTATATAAAATCCATTACAAAATTCTTTTAAAGCAGATTTCAAATACTTAAACAGCAAGGGTAAAGGCAAGCTGTGAAAAGGTAGAAATTCTCTCTCTCTCTCTCTCACACACACACACACACACACACACACACACACACACGGCCTTAGTTGGCTGAGCCTAAACAAGTCTCCATATAAGGTAAGGAATTCTCTAGCATACTACTTTACTTCTAATTATGCTACAGAGAATAAGTATAATTTATTGTGACCTTGGAAATACATCGTTTTCAGTGTAAACCTGTAAATGATTTAAATTTATGGTCAGAGCAACAATGTGCAAATACCAATTCCCTCTCAACTCCCAAAGTGTCACATGAATAAGAGGAATAACCAATAGCAGGGGTTGATGGAACTGAGATTTTTCACAGATGTGTTTTGTTTGGCCTACACAGTGTTAAAAATGTTTTTGAATTTGTTTTGTACACTGTGAGATTTCGCATTAAGAAAAAAACCCAGATTCCAACTTTCTGGCTTCCATTGAAAAGTGGCAAGATTTTGCAATACTGGGCTGCATTCCCATGATAACAATGGACTGAAGTTGTGCAGCTGCAGCCCACTGAAGACGGATCTGTGTCCTCAGGTTTGATGGTTGCCCACCCAAGTGAATCCTATTTGACCTTGTAATCCCGAAGAAATCATCACGTCATTTTTTTTTTTTTTTTTTGAGAGACGTGGTCCTGCTGTATATTCCCCAGGCTGCCCTCAAACTCCTAGGCTCAACAATGCTCCTGCCTCAGCCTCTCGAGTAGCCAGGACCACAGATCCCAGCTGTGCCTGGCATTTTTTCCTTTTTATTATAACTTTTTATTTTGAAACGATTTGAGACTCACAAGAAGTTGCAAAAAGAATACAGACGGTTCGCATGCACCCTGCATCCAGGTTCCTTCTATATGAGAAATCATCTGTAACCTTTTTTTGTTTTAGCTGCCTATAGCCAATCAACTGCCAGTATTTTAGATTTTACCTCTATACTCGCTCTCTCTGATATCCACCTGATTCTTTTCAGGCTCCTTGCCAAAAACCAATTCAAGGCCTTTTTCCTTTTCTGCAGACTGCCAGAGTCTAATTGGGCTCCTTGCCTCTCTTCTTTCCGTTCTCCAGGCTATCTAACAGACTACCGGGGGCACCTTCTTAAAGAACAGTTTGCTCACAACGTTCAGTGACTCTCTTCAGTGCCTGTCAAATTCAATTATGTTCTTTACTATGACATTCAAAGCCCTCCACAGTTTGGCTCCAGACTCTTCTATTTCATGGACAAGTACAATTTCAAAACAAAATCTAGGCAGAAACATACAGTTGCCACCTTTTTCTTTTGCCAAGTCATTTTTTTAAAAAAAAACTCCACCATTGGCCGGGCGCAGTGGCTCACACCTGTAATCCCAAGACTTTGGGAAGCCGAGGCAGGTGGATCACGAGGTCAAGAGATCGAGACCATCCTAGCCAACATGGTGAAACCCCATCTCTACTAAAAATACAAAAATTAGCTGGGCGTGGTGGCGCCCACCTGTAATCCCAGCAACTCAGGAGGCTGAGGCAGGAGAATCGCTTGAACCTGGGAGGCGGAGGTTGCAGTGAGGAAAGATGGTGCCACTGGACTCCAGCTGAGTGACAGAGTGAGACTGTCTTAAAAAAAAAAAAAAAGAAAAAAAATCCCACCACTGACCAACACCATCATTTCATTTGTAAAAGGACATTTTGGTATTTAAAAAATAAGAGAGTAACAGTCTCAGAGTACAGTACAGCCCTGCCCAGGAAGGACAATTAGCAACTACATAATGACATCTTTAATTATGCCGTACTTAACTTCTCTAAAAGCATGGATTGGTAAAAACTTTGTCTGAGATCAGCACTGATCAGCAGATGAACATTTGGGAGTCAGGAGTTCAGGCAAAGTGGACCATTCAGTTCTCTGAAATATATCTATGCTTTTCTGCCTTCAAGTCTGTTGTATATGTAATACTTAAAATGCTATCCCAACCATTGGCCCCCTCTCTTCCAGGGTATATCCTATCAATCCATGAAGACCCATCTCAAATGTCACCTTCTCCTTCTCCCTCCCTTTGAATTCCCTAGCACTGTCTTTAGCTCCCTAAGCACTTATCTGACTCTACATTTAAGTCCTTTGAATATTAATATTCCCTATTAAAGCTTATTGATCCCCGAGATACATCTTTGCAACATAATTTGCATACAAGAGATCGTAATTCAGTATTTTGTGAATGAGAAGGTATATGGATGTATCTAATTTTACTTCCATTCCCAGTCATTTTCTTCGTGAGAATAGGAATATGTTCTGTCAGTCACTTATAAGAAAACTGGAGGGACAGTAATGGGCTATTTCTTTCCACTCTCTTTTGTGTATGCGTGTAGGGGGCCTAATACGTAGGGCTGGCAATGATATATTCTCCCCTAAATTTGTTTGCCAATTTTAGTAAGACTGTAACTGAAAGAAAGAATTCAGGCAGCATATACTTCGACTGGTATGCATCATTCAACATGAATTTATAAAACGCTAGGTGATATCTGAACTGAGCTAAGTGCTACTTCTAACTTGGAAAAAGCAGAGATAGTATATGACTGGATGGATGTTCAACGTTCCACATCAAATGATCAATAAAGAGCTCTGGCTAAACTATAATAGATTTATGTCATAATATTCCCAAAGCAGTAATTTTTCATGGCTGCTATTCTTCCAGATCCATAAGAGTTCAATAAACCAGAGGGTGGGCAAACTTTTTCTGCAAAGGGCCAGAGAGTAAACATTTTAGGCTTTGTGGGCCATATAGTATCTGTTGCAACTCCTCAGTTCTGCCACTGCAGTGGGAAAGTAGCCATAGTTAATAAGTAAATAATCGGCCGGGCGCGGTGGCTCAAGCCTGTAATCCCAGCACTTTGGGAGGTTGAGGCGGGTGGATCACGAGGTCAAGAGATCGAGACCATCCTGGTCAACATGGTGAAACCCCGTCTCTACTAAAAATACAAAAAAATTAGCTGGGCATGGTGGCACGTGCCTGTAATCCCAGCTACTCAGGAGGCTGAGGCAGGAGAATTGCCTGAACCCAGGAGGCGGAGGTTGTGGTGAGCCGAGATTGCGCCACTGCACTCCTGCCTGGGCAACAGAACGAGACTCCATCTCAGAAAAAAAAAGAATTTAGGAAGTAACAGTTTAAATGCAGGGTCAAGGTAGAGGTTTTTAAGGTAGGGAGACACTGGCAGGAATACAAGAACCTAATCTCTGAGTCTTTGAATAATGGTCAGAGAAAGAGAAGTAAAAAAAAAAAAACTCCTAGCTTTAAATATAGTTAGACACCAGTAATAAAGTCAGTCACCTACAGAGATAAAGAATATAAAAACCAAGAGGTTCAAAACTTTTGACATTGGATTTTTTATTAATACAAGATATACACAAAACAGTGCAGAAACTTCTTCAAAACAGTAATACTGTATTGAAAAGAGTTGACATGAAAGAAACAAATGTAAGGAATTTAATTCTGCAAACACTGGTGCAAGAGGGTCCTTATATAGAAGAAACATCAAGCAAAATTCGAAAACTACTTGAAAGAGGTGCAATAATGTATAGCAAGCTAAATTTTTCTACAACAGCACAAAACATGCCCTCAGATTATTTGGGTGACCTCAGGCATGTCACATCATTCCTATGTTACTTCTTTCCGATGGATTAGAGTCCCTGGACTCCGTCCACTTTGTGGTTTCTAGATCTTTAACTCCTACTAAAGAAATATGCTAGTGACTCTCACCTTTCTGAAAATAATGCTTTACTACCAGGTATAGATTAGAAAGAGGGAGCACACAAGTATTAGAGGGCCAAGGAAGGAAAAAAGAAAGAGAAAAGTGAGCATAATACATACGCAAATGAGAACTGAGGTAAAAATGAATTCAACTAAGGCTCAGTGTAATCCTAAATTTTTCTTGCTTCAGACTAACTTTTCTGACCACACCCTACATCTTCTTTTTTTTTTTTTTTTTTTTTGAGACGGAGTTTCGCTCTTGTTACCCAGGCTGGAGTGCAATGGCGCGATCTCGGCTCACCACAACCTCCGCATCCTGGGTTCAGGCAATTCTCCTGCCTCAGCCTCCCGAGTAGCTGGGATTACAGGCACGCGCCACCATGCCCAGCTAATTTTTTGTATTTTGAGTAGAGACGGGGTTTCACCATGTTGACCAGGATGGTCTCGATCTCTTGACCTCGTGATCCACCCGCCTTGGCCTCCCAAAGTGCTGGGATTACAGGCTTGAGCCACCGCGCCCGACCCACACGCTACATTTTCTACAAAAGCACAAAAAATGCCCTTAGATCATTTGGGTAAGTTCTCTGACCTCAGGCACATCACACATCATTCCTATGTTACTTCTTTCTGATGGACTAGAGTCCCTGGACTCTGTCTACTTTGTGGCTTCTATATCTTTAAACTCTTAGTAAAGAAATATGCTAGTGACCCTCATCATTCTGTACAAATTTTGCTTCACACATCAGGATCTTAAGCTATAGAATCCAACATTGTAGCTATGCTCTAATATGATAAAAGCAAAAAAAAAAAAAAAAAAACACACAAAAACCAAATCACTTGCAGAGCAAAACAAGGTATGAAGGGATAACCGAGATCTGTTTCCAGAACTTTGAGGATTAGGGAAGGGGCCTAGCCCACGCCTTCTCTGGCGTATTTAATACATTAAATAGGATCTAAAGGTTCTTTCAAGTCAACATCCTCCATCATTTATTTGCAACCTATTTCTTTGTTTTACATTGTCTTCAATAAAGCCAGCATTCTCCCTACTGCTCTCTTCTCCTACTAGAATGGGTCCCTTAATTCCTTTATTGCCACAACAGGATTAGAGCAAAATCCTGAGTGTATAAAATGTTCTTGTT
The DNA here is from genome assembly GCF_049354715.1 of Callithrix jacchus. Classification (NCBI taxonomy): domain Eukaryota; kingdom Metazoa; phylum Chordata; class Mammalia; order Primates; family Cebidae; genus Callithrix; species Callithrix jacchus. Next base: position 130,363,323 of record NC_133524.1, on the reverse strand, counting down.
CTCAGCATAACATGCAGAGTTCCCATTCTATTTTTTCTGCCAGCCTATTTTAAAAAGGCCATGTATTTTCTTTTGGTCAATCTGCATTTGCTTTTCACTTTGTGAACAATATATTTTCTCCTACTTCAAATGACCCAAAAGTAGCATTTATTTAGAGTTAATCAGCTTAAACATTGGTTAGCAGTGGACAGAACAGTCGTTTAGGAGTAAGGAAACAGAGATTCCTAGTACTGGATCTGCCGCTAAACATGTCATTTTGGAGATTTATGGGCCTCAGTTTGCTCATACGCTAAACGAGGAGGGTAAAGCTGGTCTCTGAATCCCTTCTTGATGGTCTATGGTATTGTGAATTACAACTATCAATTAGTATGACGCCACAAAAGGTGAGGAGCAAAGTTAGTAATGTATGTAGTGAATGCATTTTTCAGATATTTTTACACTATCTAGAAAATCTTATAGACTGAAATGTGAGATCCAAAATCTCATTTTAAAACTCTAGTTTAAGAAATAAGATTTAGTAATGCTAGACCTTCAGAAATACAGTTAACTATCACTTAGTGTAGTGTTTTAAAATCCTTTTTCCATTATTGACCCTCTGAAAAGTCTCTTTAGACATTTTCCCCAATTGCTCCCCCATGAAATTTTAGTAACACATATGTACTATATATATGTACTGTATGTATATCTGTATACATAAAAAGAGCAAAAATTTTTCACACTCCCCCAAGAACTATTTTCTCCCCCTTTGGGGAGTTACCACCCAGCATGAATGTGTAATTTAGGAGATCAAGCTTCTGTGGTATCAAAACTTTTTGCTCCAATAAAAAATAGGTGTAGGCAGGGCCCGGTGGTTCACATCTGTAATCCCAACACTTTGGGAAGCTGAGGCAGGCAGATCACCTGAGGCCAGGAGTTCCAGACCAGCCCGGCCAATATGACAAAACCCCGTCTCTACTAAAAATACAAAAAATTAGCCAGGTGTGGTGGCGGGCTCCTGTAATTCCAGCTACTAGGGAGGCTGAGGCATGAGAATCGCTTGAACCCGGGAGGTGGAGATTACAGTAAACTGAGATCATGCCACTGCACTCCAGACTAGGCGACAGAGCAAGACTCCGTCTCAAAAAAAAAATATATATATATATATATATATGTGTGTGTGTGTGTGTGTGTGTGTGTGTGTGTGCGTGTGCGTGTATGTGTTAAAAAGTCCAAAGCTTATCTGCTTGACAACCATTTTCATTCGAGAGGCTGGAGGTGAAGGTCAGAGGTGACAAAGCAGCTGAAATGACAAATATTAGAGTCATGGCAGAAGATCTGGAGGCGAGTGGGGGAGGATGCTAAATTTCTTCAAAGGAGTAAGAAATGGGGTGAAGATAGAAAAAAGTCCTGCTCCACACCAATTGGCTGCTGCCTTCGGGTCCGCGTGGACTGTCAGGAGAGGATATTCAGGTTTAGATGTCTGTCAACCTCAGGGGTGGGTGCGCACTCTCCCTCAGGTCAGCCCATCCCACTACCCCCACCCAAGGTTGAGGGTGGGATTTCTGGACACCAGGAACAAGGGAGATACCTGCGGAACATCAACAAATAAAGGGACGGGAATTCTATAGGAAATCACTTTCCAGAGCACCTGCTCCCCACCCGCTTGCCTCCTCCAGTATCTCAACCCGGCTCACCCAAGTCCATTGATCAAAGGGGCACTGCTGCCTCCTCTCAGAATGTTGCTGTCTGAGGTGGTGGAAGTCGGCGGCGATTCGAGATTTAGTTCCATTTTCTCCTGCGCCATGTCTGGGTCGACGAATAAGTTCTCAAGGTTTTCCCGCTCCAGTTCACACAAGGAAAGCCGACTGAGTGGCAGATGATGTAAGAAGAGAGGCAAAGGGGAAAAAAAAGAAGAGGGGAGAAAGCTCTTAGGTGAGTGGGGGTGCCCACCTTTGCAGCCCTAACATGCCTAACATCAGGGAGCACAAAGTTAGGCAGGACTGGCTCCGAACCGCCTATTTCCCATGATCTGGGTCTCTAACAATGAGAAGGTCCCCCACCTCCAACTCTACAATGTAACTGGGAAATTTAACCTGTCACCGCCGCAAATCCTCTTCGTCTCTCTCAGCCCTGGCAATTCATGGTAAGCCTTTCGGGACAAAACAAAAACTACAACCTGTCGCCTTTGACAATCAGCTGGGTTCCGTACCTCAGAGCCCGCGCCACTCTTCCAGCGAGACCACAAGCATTGTGAGTCACATGACGTCACTTTACGCGCCTTTGTCAGCTTTCCCAGTGGCGCATGCGCAAAGAGGTCGCTTTCTTCCCCACGTCCCGCCCTCTTTCCTCTTTCCCCAAAGCCCACCCGCCGTGGTTGTGCCTCTTTTCTTTTGCTAACCCTGGCATGGTTTCCCTAAGCATAATTTAGAAATGAAAGCGTTGGGAGGAGTGAGTTCCTTTTTGCTCTATGCCTGGTACTCAGTTTTCTCATCATCCCTTTATGAGGGAGGCCAACAAGCTTCTAACCTCCCATGATGCATTTTTCCATCCTGTGGCAGCAGACACACTACACCTCTGCAATTTTACAAAAGCAAAAGTCTGAAAAGGAAAAGATACTACTACCTAGGTGCTTAGAGGCCACTTGGTCCCAAAGAGGCTTGCTAAGGCGCTAACCTAATTTAGCTCATTCGGCAAACTAATCACTGTTTTCGGTGTGGTTTCTTTCTTTTATTTAGCCATAATTGTACAGTGTGGATTTTTTTGTTTGTTTTTGAGGGGGTGTTCTTTGAGACAGAGTTTCGCTCTTGTTGCTCAGGCTGGGGTGCAGTGGCCATGGTCTCGGCTCACGTGATTCTCTTGCCTCAGCCTCCCGAGTAACAGGCACCCACCACCACACCCAGCTAATTTTTGTATTTTTAGTAGAGACGGGGTTTCACCATGTTGGCCAGGCTGGTCTCAAACTCCTGACCTCAGGTGATCCGCCCACCTCCGCCTCCCAAAGTGCTGGGATTACAGGTGTGAGCCACCACGACCAGCCACTGTGTGTATTTTTACATTATATATAATCTGGCTCCTCACATCTATTCATATAAAAAACAAAGACCTCAGCTAATTTACAAGATTTGAGTTAAAGCAGTAAGACTTCTTTTTTTTTTTTTTTTTTTTGAGACGGAGTTTCGCTCTTGTTACCCAGGCTGGAGTGCAATGGCGCGATCTCGGCTCACCGCAACCTCCGCCTCCCGGGTTCAGGCAATTCTCCTGCCTCAGCCTCCCGAGTAGCTGGGATTAAGTAAGACTTTGCTTAAAACAAATATCGCCCAGACACGGTGGCTCACGTCTGTAATCCCAGCACTTTGAGAGGCCGAGGCGGGCGGATCATGAGGTCAGGAGATCCAGACCATCCTAACCATAGTGAAACCCCGCCTCTACTAAAATACAAAAATTAGCCGAGCCTGGTGGCGCGTGTCTGCAGTCCCAGCACTCAGGAGGCTCAGGCAGGAGAATGCTTGAACTCGGTAGGTGGAGGCTGCAGTGAGCCGAGATCGCGCCACTGCACTCCAGCCTGGGGACAGAACAATCAAGACTCCGTCTCAAAAAAAAAAAAAAAAAAACCTCAGAATTTAGTATCTATGTAAATCAGTGTTTCCGTTTCAGCTAATATTAGAGGCTCTATACATTCTAACAATGCTGCCATGGCTCATATCATTTTAAGAACTGCTCTTTTAGAAGTTTTCACCACCAGTTCATGAGCCACATTGAGTACTGAAGTCTTAATCCCATGCTAATAACTTTGCAAAACCACACATTTTAGTAACCACAGAGAGAACTGGCAGAGAAGGCAAATAAATCTAGTGAAATGGGAGTTATTAATTAAAATAGTCGTAACACGGCCAGGCACAGTGGCTCACGCCTGTAATCCCAGAACTTTGGGAGGACGAGGCCGGCAGATGACCTGAGGTCTGGAGTTCGAGACTGGCCTGACCAACATGGAGAAAATCCATCTCTACTAAAAATACAAAAAAATTTGCTGGGTATGGTGGCACATGCCTGTAATCTCAGCTACTCAGGAGGCTGAGGCAGGAGAATTGCTTGAACCTGGGAGGCAGAGGTTGCAGTGAGCCAAGATCACAGCATTGCACTCCAGCCTGGGCAACAAGAGTGAAACTACATCTCAAAAAAAAAAAAAAAATAGTCATAACACTGGAATAGCACTATACAGTTTATGAAATGTTTCTTCTTTTTTTTTTATTTTTATTTTTTGAGATGGAGTTTCACACTTGTTGCTCAGGCTGGAGTGCAATGGCATGATCTTGGCTCAGCAATCTTGGCTCACTGCAACCTCACCCTCCCAAGTTCAAGCAATTCTCCTGCCTCAGCCTCCAAGGTAGCTGGGATTACAAGCATGCGCCACCACGCCCGGCTAATTTTGTATTTTAAGTAGAGACAGGGTTTCTCCATGTTGGTCAGGCAGGTCTGGAACTTCTGACCTCAGGTGATCTGCCCGCCTTGGCCTCCCAAAGTGCTGGGATTACAGGTATGAGCCACCGCACCCAGCCTACAAAATGTTTTCACATACTTATCTCCAGTGGTTCAATCATCAATCCTGCTCAGCTAGCCAGTGGTGAACTTAAAATAATGGGACAGTCCTGAGATAGTTCGTGACAAGTCACGACATGTAAGATCATAATTATTTATTCTTTGTTCATTGTGGGAATAGAATAAGACAAACTTGATTCCATTAAATAGAATTAGATTACTTAAATCCCAGACATCAGAATGATTTGGAGTCTCCGTTCCTGATATAAGACAGATTACTAATAGCTACCATTTATTGGTCACTTACTATGTTCGAGGTACTGTCCTAATCACTTTAAATATATGATTGCATTTAAAGTTTACAATAATTCTGTGAGGTAGGCACCATCACAATGTCCACTTTTCAATGGAGGAAACCAAAGCCAAGAGGGGTTACTCACGTTACAACTACCAAGTGGCAAAGCCAAGATTCCTCTGCCCTTCTGTTTAAGTAAAAAAAAATGAGGTGCCTCAGAATATCTCCCTGGACACAATTTCTGTACTCATAAGCATTTGGTAAATCCTTATTAAATTATTTTATGAATACATGCAGGTTTAAATAGCCTATCTTGCATTGCTATCTTGTAGAGTAGGTAAATCATTTCTATTTTACAGTTGGATAAAATTCCAAAGAGATTAATAGCACATAATTAGATACCAGCAGAATTCAGGCTAGTATCAAGATCTCCTAAATGCGGCTGTTAAAATTCCTAGGGTACTTGGAAAGTTTATAAAAGATGATGGTTAAAGCTGAGTACATTCAGGGTGAATGCAGAAGGCAGTGATTAAAGACAGAACAGAGTCAAAAACAAATTGTCTGAATAACAGAAAAATGTGGAGCACACCAGCGAACAAGTGAATTTTACCTCCACTCTGTTCATTTTACTTTTCACCATTTGCTGGTATTTTTGGCAGGTAATAAGGTTTCATACGTATATTTTGAATAAATGGACAAAATCTCATCCTGCCTAAGCATGACAAATATCTAATTTTTAAATAAGTACAATAACACTAAGAAAATAGGTATACTGGGCCAGGTGCTGTGGCTCACACCTATAATCCCAGCACTTTGGGAGGCCGAGACAGGTAGATCACAAGGTCAGGTGTTCGAGACCGGCCCGGCCAACATGGTGAAACCCCATCTCTACTAAAAAAATACAAACAAATTAGCTGGGCTTGGTAGTGTGGGCCTGTAAACCCAGCTACTCAGGAGGCTGAGGCAGGAGAATCGTTTGAACCCAGGAGGTGGAGGTTGCAGTGAGCTGAGATTGCACCGCTGCACCCCAGCCTGGGCAACAGAGTGAGACTACTTGGTCTCAAAAAAAGAAAATAGTATAATAAAATGACAAGGAAGCAGTGACCAAGGGACTATGTTTCTAAGAAAAGGATTTAGTAGTATGAAAAACTAAATATATGAGATAGTAATAAGTTTACAGCTATTATCAAAGAGAAGGAGCTCTCTTTAACTAGAGAACAACTACGTGTCAGGAACCCCAAACCTGTAAAGATAGAAATAGGACTCATAGTACCTACACAAATTGGAATATCAAAAGGAATAAGTAATACAAAAACACCGAGAATTCTATATGCTACAATGGCAAACACAACATTAAATAAATTGCTTTTACTTCTCCCCATTTCCACCCACATAGTATTATACCAACCTCGCTGATCCGTTCTTTCAGTTCAAGGGAAATACGCCATGATCTTGGGATACTGGTTTTCTTCGATCTAGACTTGACACTTAGGCTACTCTTCTCTTTGCATATTCCAGTCTGCTGCCGTCTGTCCCAGGCCTTCACCTATAAAAGTAACCAACAAACACGTGATAATCAGCTCTCTATTCTCCCAGTTGTCATGGCAACCTGGAAGCTACTACAGTGTAACCTTTTGTTAACACAAGAGTAAGTCAAATACAAGTCGGAACCAAATCTACAAACAACAAACACCCCAAACCTTCCCAAAGGATTTACATGAAAGGTAAAAGAAACTGGCAGGCAAGAAAGATGTGAATAAAACCTGAAAATGATGGCCCCAGTAGCACTCTTCTACTCACCTATCCTTGAATTTCCCCTAAATTGTTAAGCTCCTCAAATTTAGGGATTCAAGGAAATTGTTTGACTTCTCAGAGTTAGGGTCAGTGCAAGCTGCGGCCAACAAATGATTGTTTAGTAGCTATTGTGAACAAAAGAATATATTGTAATTTCTTTTGAGCGTGGAGTAGGAGGTGGAGCTGGCCTTAAGGGTTGCTGAGACCTTGAGATAAAAACAGATGCAGAAGTTGCTCAAAAACAGAAGTTGTTATTTCTAATCTAGCTGGGAGAAAAATACAGGCAATGTAAAAGAAACTATCTAAAAGTACTTATAGATCCCTTATTCTATACAGGCAGAAAGCATAGACAGTGAGGAATAAAATGACAATTGGCCTTGGCAAGTTTCGTATGGGACAATGGCAAGCAAAATTATTATTTCTTGCTGAATTTTGAAAGCAATTTCATAAGTATTACATTTCAATGCAATGGTCTTCTCTTCCCCAGGGTCATTCGAGTGGGGAGGATTCGCAGGGTTTGTGGAGTCCTGATAAGATATGTAAGCAATAGTGAGAAAGGGGCCCCAGGTGGAGAAGAACAATGAACAACTGTTCCGAGAAACCTAGGGCACATGTACCTCCTTCCACAAGTGGGCCCGCAGCACGGCTTCTTTCCACAAGTGGCTCCTCCAGCTTTCTCCAGCCCATGCCTCTTTGCAGACAGCTCCTCCTCTGCAGCTGCCTGTTGCATCCTTGCAACATATTTTCCTACCTTCTCTAATAAATCTGCCGTTTTTTACCTACGACTATCTTGGTAAATTCCTTTACCACCTGCGCCACTGGCCAATCACACCTGCAACATTTTGGTGGCCTGTATAGGGACAGTACTTGGGGACCTCTCCCCTATTCTCTCCCTTTCCTGCAATTCCAACGTCTTGGTGGACAGCATGAAAACCCTGAGACAATTGAAAGTCCCTGGTCAGGCCTGCTCCCCAGTGGAGCAGAAAGTCCTGGTGGAAAGACATCTGACTGCTGCCCCATGATCGAGTGAGAGTTCAGAGTTTGCTTTACTTTTCAGTCTTCCAGGGGGCAAACTCTAGTATCCCTCTGATAATTGATGGCAACTTGTCACGGCCATGCTCTGGTGTGGCCTGAAGGCCATTGTGGGTGAACAGGTTTGGCTACCTTGCCCAGAAGAAAAGAAGGCCCTCTCCTATCCCTCCTGGTGAAAAGTTCTGCAATCTCTATGTGATACAATTGGCACATATGATCTGGGGAGCTCAGAGGCCCTCTTTCTTACTCTAAATTCTCCTGTGAAAACAGCCAGACCTCCTGCTCTGGACATTCCCAAATTAGGTGATCTCAAGCTGGCTCAAAGCAGTGAGTCTCCCCATTCTGGTCGTCTCTCCCTGGATGGCACCAGGCTGAGTTCTTCCTTTACCCTTTTTCCTGGTTCCTGGCTAATCATCCAACGCAAGTCTCCAGAACCAAGATGTTCTTTCTTTTCTTTTCTTTTTTTTTTTTTTTTTTTTTTTTTTTTTTTTTTTTTTGAGACAGAGTTTCGCTCTTGTTACCCAGGCTGGAGTGCAATGGCCCAATCTCGGCTCACCGCAACCTCCCCCTCCCAGGTTCAAGCTATTTTCCTGCCTCAGCCTCCCGAGTAGCTGGGACTACAGGCATGTGCCACCACGCCCAGCTAATTTTTTTTGTATTTTGAGTAGAGACGGGGTTTCACCATGTTGACCAGGATGGTCTCGATCTCTTGACCTCATGATCCACCCGCCTCGGCCTCCCAAAGTGCTGGGATTATAGGCGTGAGCCGCCACGCCCAGCCTCAAGATGTCCTTTCTAATAGGTGCACTGCCCTTTAGAAAGTGCACTGGAGGCCGGGCGCAGCGGCTCACACCTGAAATCCCAGCACTTTGGGAGGCAGAGGTGGGAAGATCACCTGAGGTCCGGAGTTCAAGACCAGCCTGTCCAACATGGCAAAATACCATCTCTACTAAAAATATAAAAATCAGCCACGTGTGGTGGTACATGCCTGTAATCCTACCTACTCGGGAGGCTGAGGCAGGAGAATCACTTGAACCTGGGAGGCGGAGGTTGCAGTGAGCCGAGATCGTGCCACTGCATTCCAGCCCGGGTGACAGAGTGAGACTCCATCTCAAAAAAAAAAAAAGTGCACTAGAATCCTTCAGCAGATGTGTGTTGAGTCCTCTTCCTTGGTGGCAGGGGGGTGGAGGGCGATGGGTACTGTCAGGGGTGCCTCAGAGAATGTGATTGGTGTCCGCAGCAGACATTAGCCCCCAGCAGCTCATCGTTTTCCACTCCCGCCATGGGACAAACTCTCTCTATTCCTTCAGACACCTCTGGGTCGCATCCCAAAACATTGAGACAAATGTAACCCTGAGATTCAAAAAGAAATGTCAAATTTCCTTTTGTAATACAGCACGGCCCCTATGCAGAAAATCCTCTAATTAGTCTCCTCAGGCTTTTATAACCAAGAGCAGAATAAGAACAGGGCTAAGGAGAAAGAAAAACACAGGGACAAGAAGCAGCCTCAGCTGTTGGCTGCTTTGCAAGCCCCCTGCCCCTACTCCAGCTATACACCCCCAGGCAACTGCCTTCAGTGCAGAAGGCCAGGCCACTGGAAGGCAAACTGGTCCTACGAGAAGAAAACCCGAATGGCTTCCCCTTCTACCACAAGCTTGGCCACTGGAAACCAGACTGCCCTGAGGGCCAATGGGCTCCTGGGACAGAATCCCAACCCCTGATGATCATCAGACCTTAAACTGAAAAGGGACTCTCTGCTCTGGCTAGCTTCCAAATTAAACACGAGTCATCAAGAAAACAAAGCCAAGGGCAACTCTGGAGGTGGCAAGTAAAATTATAAACTTCCTTCTTGAGTTAAAAAGCCGCCTGTCATGGAGATGCCTTCTCTACCCCTTTCTGGAAATACCTTTTGCTTATATGGCAAAAACCTGGAAAATTACTATCTGGACTTTAACAGGCTTTTATTTAGATTGAATCACTATTGGAATTGAGTTCCCCATGAAAAGAAAATGGTTAAATTAAAAGAAAGATGCATAATCCTAACATGGCTAGTCTTAGAAAATTGTCTTGAGCAGTTAAAACCCTTTGCAAGCTTGAAAATGCTCTAAACTTCTGGAAAAACCACAGTAGTCACCCTGTACTGTGGGTCAGTTTCTAACACTTTGTCCTATCATAATGGCAGCCTGGGTTCAGTCCCTGACTTTGAAGGCCAGTCCTCTGTGGTTTAATACTTGGGGTACTTTTGCCATGTATTGATTCTTTTTCCCTCCATGGACAGCTTCTGATTTCCTGTCCTGAAATTTCCTTTTCTCTGAGTTACCTTTGGGGCAATTCTAGATCTTATAAATTGCTTACCATCTCTTTGGAGACACCTCGTGCGTCCATGTTTCAATCATCCTCTTAGTTAAGGTTTCTTAATTTCACGTGAGAGGTTACCATTAGTACAAGGTTCCAAAGCCAGAAATATCAGCTTTGTTGCCCAGGCTGAGTGTAGTGACGCGATCTCTCACTGCAACCTCCACCTCCCAGGTTCAAGCAATTCTCCCACCTCAGCCACCCAGATAGCTGGGATTATAGAAGCATGCCTGAGTAGCTAGGACTACAGGCACCTGCCACCACCCCCAGGTAATTTTTTTGTATTTTTAGTAGAGATGGGGTTTCACCATGTTGGGCAGGCTGGTCTCGAACTCCAGACCTTATGATCCGCCAGCCTCGGCCTCCCAAAGTGCTCGGATTACAGGCGTGAGCCACTGCGTCCATCCTGTAAGGAAGGTTTTAAAGAAAAATTTTATATGAGAAAACATCTTTTTTTTTTTTTTTTGAGACGGGGTCTGCCCAGGCTGCAGTTCAGTGGTGTGATCTCAGTTTACTGCAGCTTCTGCCTCCTGGATTCAAGTGATTCTCCTGCCTCAGCCTCTGGAGTAGCTGGGATTACAGGTACACACACCACCACACCCGACTAATTTTTGTATTTTTAGTAGAGACAGGGCTTCATCATGCTATGTTGGTGTTATGTATAAAATTTTTCTTTTTGGTGTTGCAAAGAAAAATTAGTACTGGGACAAAGGATCTCTCAGCAAAGCAATTCTTTTTACTTCCTGCAGAAAAGATACTGCCACTAGCAATCTTGCCGCAAGAGTGCAATGAACAAAGGAAAGCAGACATATTTATTTTTTTATGTATTTGGGGTTGTCCTTATTGCTGTGTCTGATCTCCATTGGCTGGAGCCAGACCTCATAATCTAAATTAAAACCTGATTGTCTAATAACTTGAAACTTTTCTAAACAGATAAAGGCAATGGAGAGCAAAAAAAAGGAAGGGACATAGGCTGGGAGCTGGGACATGCCTGTGAGCATGTCCAGCACGATATTTTGGTTTAAGTACGAGGACATAGAATGTACTATGTGCCTGTAAGCATGTCTAACATCTACATAGGATAGATAGGATAGGGCTTCTATCAAAAAGGCAAGAAGGCTTCTGAAGAAGGTGTTTAAAACAAACTATTATTACTAACACTTATGAATTTTTCTTAAACAAGAAAGGAAACTTTGAAGATAAACTTTTTTTACTTCCCACAGTTGGCCAGGCTGGCCTTGAACTCCTGACCTCAAGTGATCTGCCCATCTCAGCCTCCCAAAGTGCTGGGATTACAGGCATGAGCCACTGCACCTGGCCAAGAAAGGACCGTGTATGAAAAATTTTTGTCCTAAAGTAAAATGACCGGTTGTTTAGGAAAGAGGAATGTTTAGGACAAGTCAGAAAGTCCTGATGTCCAGCTCAGAAAGTCCATGTCATAATTGGGTCTGTGTACATTGTGAGAAGGTTTGCAAAGAAGTTATGTAAGAATTTTGTATGTGTTTAAGTTGGTTATAATTGAAAAGGAATTATTTAGGATAGTCTAACATTGGTTCCCTGTGTTAAAAACAAGGTTTTCTTTCTTTATTTTTTTTTTTTTAAGATGGAGTCTTGCTCTGTTGCCAGGCTGGAGTGCAGTGGGGTGATCTCAGCTCAGTGCAATCTCTGCTTCCTGGGTTCAAGCCATTCTCCTGCCTCAGCCTCCCAAGTAGCTAGGACTACAGGTGTGCACCACCACACTCGGCTAATTTTTGTATTTTTAGTAGAGACGGGGTTTCACCATGTTACCAGGATGGTCACTACTCTAGACCTGGTGATCTGCCTGCCTTGGCCTCTCAAAGTGCTGGGATTATAGGCCTGAACCACCACGGCTTTTCTTAAGGTGTTAATCTGCTCTTAATAAAATTGTAAGAAGTTAAAGCTTCACAGAACACTACCTCAGTTCAACTTTCTCTGTGCCTGCTGCTTTCAGCTTTTTCTCCCCTGGAGAAGGCTAAAGATACTAACTCTCCTTCACTTTTTGTCAGTTCTTGTAACTTTTTCCTCCAGTTCTGTTATTGTGGCCTAATGCTGAAATAGTTCATCTTGAAAATCAAAAAGAATTAAGCAACGTTTTCCTCTAATATAACTTAATTCTGTACCCTTGGCTTTTAACAATATGTCTAAATTTTTGGCTGGGTGCGGTGGCTCACACCTGTTATCCCAGCAATTTGGGAGGCTGAGGTGGGCAGATCACAAGGTCAAGAGTTTCAGACCAGCCTGACTAATATGGCCAAAACCCATCTCTACTAAAAATACAAAAAAGTTAGCTGGGCTTGGTGGCAGGTGCCTGTATTCCCAGCTCCTCGGGAGGCTGAGGCAGGAGAATTGCTTGAACCCAGGAGGCAGAGATTGCAGTGAACCGAGATCAAGCCACTGCACTCTAGCTTGGGCGACAGAGCAAGACTCTTTCTCCAAAAAAAGTCTAAATTCTCGATGTAATAAAAAAAACTTTTCTTGCTCTTCCTAAGAGTCATGTATTTGCTTGCTGTATTCATAACCCTGGATACACTCGTATTGTGTCTAATTAAATTTAAACACTTTTTCACCGAGTTTAACTTTCAGGCTATCTAAATGGGCTTCCAATAAGGAAAAACAGTCACACTGCAAATGGTTATGGTCCCCCCCCCACCCTCCCACCCCCACTGTTTCAGTAGCTGGCTTAAGAAACCAACTTTTATCTTCTAGAATTCGGCAGTTTCACTTTCACATGATGCTGTGAATGGGATATCAGTCTCTCCCCAATGATGCCTGCTACCTTTATGAGTCTCCCCGGGATTCAGCTGGTCACCAGTTTTGCCTTAACACACTCCCACTCTGCGATGAGTCCTTTCCCCCAGCAATCTGGGACAACGACCCAAGGGGTCTTCTGACAGACCAACAACCATAGGTAGGAGTCAACTCTACACCCTGGTCAGCAGGCCGCAGTTGGAAGACGAGACCTCAGCCCCAATGCCAAAGATTTGTCATTGTCGTTCTGACGGGTGTTGCGGGGTGGGATGTGGAGTCCTCAGAAGTAAGCAACAATGAGAAGGGTGAGGTGGGCCCCAGGTGGGGAAGAACAATGAATACAAACAAACGGAGGGCACACATTCCATACAATGGCTCCAGCAGCATAACCTATTTCTGCACCTACCCCTCTCCAGCATGACCCTATAAAACTTTCCTCCAGCCCCTGCCTCTTTGCAGACAGCTCCTCCATTGCAGTGCTGCCCATTGCATTCTTGCAACGTATTTTCATATCTTCTCTAATAAATCTGCCTTTCATTATCTATGACTGTCTTGGTATATTTCTTTAGCGCCTGCACCACTGGCCGGTCATACCCTGGACAGAGTTAATATTTCTAAAACTCTTAGAATAGTGCCTAGCACATAACAAGTGCTATGTAGGTGTTTGTGAAATACAAAATCCAAATCTCGTCTGGGCGCAGTGGCTCACACTTCTAGTCCCAGCATTTTGGGAGGCCGAGGTGGGCAGATCACCTGAGGTCAGCAGTTGGAGACTAAGCCTAGCCAACATGGCAAAAGCCCGTCTCTACTAAAAATACAAAAAATTAGCCAGGCATGGTGGCGGGTGGCGGGTGGCGGGTGGCGGGCGCCGGTAATCCCAGCTACTCAGGAGGCTGAGGCAGGAGAATCACTTGAATCCGGGCCGGGGTGTGGAGGTTGCAGTGAGCTGAGATCGCACCACTGCTCTCCAGTGTGAGTGACAGAGCCAGCTTCTGTCTCAAAAAAGAAGAAAAGAAAAGAAATCCAAATCTGACACTCTGAGTCATGATTGTCAGGGATTCCGTCATTCCTAGTAAGAAAAAACATTTGGTTCTGCTTGCTACCTGTTCTTCAGGACTTTTCCCAGTTTTGTTGAAGCTAAAGGTGCTTGCAAAACAGAGCTGATTTTCTCATTAGCTGTACGAAATCTCATGATGCTCGCTTTATTTTTATCCATTGCTTTTGTTTTCCCACTCCTCTTTTGTCTAGTGCATCCAAATGGATGATCTGAAAAAGAAATCAGCTTCTCCAGACACAGACTAAGAAAATCGAGGGATTTAGGGCATGAGTGGGGATCACCGAGGTCGGAGCGTACACATTTGGAGTGAAATCAGGTGGAAACCCTATGCTTTTGTTTTTCCCATGAATATTGGACCAAACTCTTCCTGACAGCAGATGCTCCAGCTTTTCCAAACTATTGGTTCTTTTCAAAATTGGGCGCCAGGGTCCCCAGGCCAATGCCATCGAGGAAGACGACAGGCCCCCTAGAAACGCTCCTCCCTTTTGGAGGCGGATTTCGAGGCGGGGCTCCCACGCACGCTCCGTGCCCGCGGGCCCATTGGAGTGGCCGCTGGACGCGTGCGCAGGACCCGAGGGGTGCCCGGACGCGGAAGAACTGGCCCCGCGGAGGTTCCCGCTTCTGAAGCGTGGGAGGCGGAAAATACTGCAGGTTGTAGATTTCGGTCTTAGCCCCAACTAATTCCCCCAGACCATTAGAACCCGAGACAGGAAGAGGAGGCACCGCGGCGGCGGCTGAGAGGCCGAACCCCCAACCTGTCCTCGAGGCGGGAGGGGGGCAGGGAGGGGAGAAGCACCGACCCCGGGGCTGAGGAGCCTCCGGGACAGGGTCCGGGAGCATGGGGGGCTGGACCGGGTCCCCGAGCATGGGGAGCTGGAGCCGCCAAGGCCGCCTGGCCGGGTCCCACCCGACTGTCAGGTCCTCGGTGCTAGCGCTGCCCGGGCAGCCGCAGCATCTGTAGCCGGGCCCCGCTTGTGGTCCTCAGCCGGAAAGATAGCAGCATGAGTTCCGCCGCTGCCTAGTTCCTCCCCCACCTCCTCTCCCTCTGTCCTTCTCCTTCCTCTCTCCTTTCCCCCGGACCTCCTCCTCCTGCCCCTGCGCTCCTCTTTCCCCTTCCCTCTGTCCTCCTCCCTCCCCTCTGCCCTCTTCCTTCCCTTTCCTCCCCCGCCCCCTTCCTTTCCTTCACCCTCTCCCCTTCCCTTTCCCCCCTCTACCCTTCTCCTCTTATCCTCTCTGTCCTGCTTTTCCATCTATCTTTTCCCTCCCTCTTCTCTCCTCCCTCCATCCTTGTTTCCCCTCCATCCTCCTCTTTCCTCCATCCTTTTCCTTCATTCTGTCCCCTTCCACCACTACCTCTCCGTCCTCCTCCCCTGCCTCACCATCATCCTCCCTTCCTCATCAGCATCCTCCTTCCCTCCTCCTCCTCCTCTCCTACTTTTCTCCGCCCCCAGCCCCCGCCCCCGCCCCAAGCCTCCGCCCCTTAGCCCCCGCCCCCAGCTGCCAGTCCCCAGCAGCTCAGTCCTGCAGTGAGAGTCTTGGGAGTCCATAGCTAAGCACCAGGAGCTGAGCACTGCCCGCTGTGCCTGCCTGCAAGTCTGACATGGCTCAGGAGAAAATGGAGCTGGACCTTGAGCTTAACACAGCTGATGGGGGAACCCTGAGGAGATCCAGCAGTGCTCCCCTAATCCATGGACTCAGGTGAGCAGGGTTGGGGAAGATGGAATGCAGGGTTCAGGGCTTCCTTCCCTAAAGTACACGTTTGCGCTCATTTGGGCTCTTCAACCTGACGGGGTAGCGATTTGTTTGCTTGACAGTGACGGGTCCCAGGGTGGAGTGAAAGTTTGACCTCCAACTTTGGGCATTGTGGAGGAAACGGCCACCCTCTACCTGGGGCCGTGTTGTCCCACTGTAAAAAGGAACTGCAGAAAGCTTCTGGCTCTTCTGACAGGTTGCTCGCCTTGACTAACTTACACCAGAGAATGTCAGACCGAAGCCCCTGGAACTAGACGTGCAACTTGACACCTGTCTCTCAGAGCTGCTATTTCTAAGCTTAGTTTAGGAATCCTGGCATTAACAGAGGTTTACTTTAATAAATCACAGTTTATCTAATAAATTGTAATTAAGTGGTGTATTCACATCATGGTACACGATTTGGATTTGCCCTGATGTTTTCAGGTTCCAAAACTGCCTGAAATGCGTTGCAGTGAATTAAAAAAAAGAGAGGGTGGTCTGTAGCTTAGGATCAGTGAAAAGACACGTTTTAGAAAACAATGAAGAGAACGAACTCTTGAATTTCAGTGGTAGGGTCTTATGTTTTCATATGAATAAATCACCGAGGGTCTATTTTCAGGTAGCATCTTATAATAGTGACGGTTAGGTTGGCTCACCTCCTGAGCCTATTGTATTTCACTTTTGTAAGTAGACAATTCATCTTAGGTAGAAAGCCAATTTTCGAGACCCTTTAGAAATGGCATTAATTCAAAAAAGGAGATGAGAGTACAATTAGCCAAAAACATATTAATCAAGCACAGTGAAAGCAAAGAAAGATAATCCTTGCTGTTGAACTGATTACAACATCCATATTTTGGGGAAAAAACGTTGACTTTTTCATTTATGAAATATAATTATGAAACTGAGGGAATGTAGGAGTGACTTTTTGCTTTTCTGTTGCTGTCCTTGGCCCTGCATTTATTTTGTTACTGTAACAATAAACTGGTCTTTTTCTAGTTGTCTTTTGAAATCTGGTAAGCAAGCAATTGCTGGGACTTCAGCAATTCTGTGGACCTGCACTTAGACTATTGTAGCAAAAACATGCTGTTTTTTGAATCATGATTTAAGTAATCACTGAAAACATAGCATGATGTGACACAAGAAGGAGCGAGGAGACCAGGCCTGGTCCCAGTTTTCACTGACTGCTATGATCACGAATGAGTCATTTAACCTTTCTGAGTCTGTTTTCTCATTTGAAAATCAAGAGAGCTGAAATAGGTGATCTCAGTGGGCTCTGGAAGCCCAGTGCAGTTCAGTTCTGAAAATGCGTCTTGAACTCTCATCCTTATTATGGGCATCACCCTTGGCTAGGCACTGCAGGGATATTATACCAAGACGAATAAAACACCTCTGTAGCAGTGGGTTTAAGACACATACACATTTCTCTTTATTAAGAGACAAAAGTAGATGTCTCAAGAAGCATCTCATCTCCCATTGTATTCTTTGGGTTCAAAGAAGGGAGTGATTGCATTCCGTTTGTGGAATGAAGAGAGGTTTGTGCCACGTCTTCACTGGAGGGCATGGCATTCAAGATGGATATGGAAGGAGAGGGAGGATTTTATTAGATGGTGGCAGGAGGGACAGCATTTGAGGCAGAAGGGGCAACGACCTCAGGTATGTTTATTCAGTCGAACAGCAGGGTTCAAAGGTAAGACGCATGTTTAGGTGAGAGGGGACGATGTCTTGATCCACCTCGTATTGTAGAACAGTGCTCCTCACTCGTTTTCGCGTCATGGCATACACAGAAAACAGAACTCATTGGTCCTCTAGGGTAAACAGATGAGGCTGCTCAGGTCTGGTGGGAACCGGTTTGGGGGCGTAGCTCTGATCAGAAGCAGCTAGAGTCAACCAGTCTGGAGCTCTGCCTGCACCACCTCTCCCAGCTGCCCCCCGACCACTGAGATCAGTATCTCTGCAAACCTGTAATCCACAGCATACCACTTGGGAAGCTCTGCAGAGAGGACGGTGAGGAGTTCATTCTCTGTATGAAATGAGGAGCCATGGAAGATTTCGTTGTTAACTAGAGAACCGGTGCTAATGTATTTGAAAGAGATCTTCCCTTAGAATATATTACTAATTTTGTTTTTTTTTTTTTTCAGTGACCTTTCAGAGGTTTTTCAACCTTACACAAGAACTCGGAGGAATAGTACAACGATTATGAGCAGTCACAGCTTGGTAAGTATAGAAGTAAGTATCTAATGTGATTTAGATTGAGGAAAATACTTAGAAATGTAGTTCTTTCTTAAAATGATGTGCTATGCACAGTTGTTTAGGAAAGAAAAGATTGATTGTTTACTGCTTATGCTGTGGCCGTTCAGCTTTGGTACAAAAAGAATACGTGGTTAAACCATTTTTCTTTGCTGTGGGATTTTGTATTTTTTTTAAATGGTTCATTGTTATTTGTCACTATTTGCATCATGCTTGTGAGGAAAGTCAGGATTAACTACTAATTATAGCTGAGAACAGTGGTCTTCATTTGTCCTAGGATACACAAATCACTTCAAAGGCAGCAGAGTGTGTGTGGCTGACACTTAACCTGTTAAACAATGCTGGTTTTCCGAAATGAAGACTCGTTTAAAATGCTCGTATTTATATTCTCTGAAGAGTTATTGATTGTGACTGATCTCTAGCCAGAGCTGTCAGGGATTGCTTTATTAGTTGGTCGCATTGGGAGAAATTACAATGAGATTTTTGTTTTTTTTGTATATACATAGTAGCAGTTCACATGTAGACCTCACTTATCCAGCAGCTTCAATTCTCTGGAAGACATCTGAGATGTAAGAAGACAGATCCCTAAATGGCAGAACTAGATTTCCATAGTCTGTGCACAGAGGTTCATCGGTTTATTTATAGGAGAGCCTCTGACCTCTGAATCATCTAAAATGTATGCACAATTATAATAAGCTTCCAATCCAATAGTGTGTGAGAAGCAGCAAATTAGAAGAGATGCATTTTGGTTAAAGGTATACTAATAGCTGCTAGCAAGGGAGGAGAGGGAAACATGGGAAAGCAGAGGTTTTTCAAAAATTAGTTTGTGACTAATTACTATAAAGGCTAAGAGCCTGTTAGTGCACCCCAAGCATGCCACTGGTGGAGCATCATATAATAATGTTCTTAGGGATGCCTGGGTCATTAACTTATTCATAAATTCTAGTAATACCTACACTTATATCATATTTTACATATTACAAAGTACTTTCACACATTTAATTGTCATAACAACCCCTATGAAATAGGGAGGGCAAAGATATTTTTCCCAATTAAAAGCAGCAGCAGCAGCTAAAACTCAAGATGATGTAAGTGACTTGCTCAGAATCACACAATTAGTAAATGGCAGGACTAGGATTAGAATAGAGATCTCCCAGTGCCATTCCGATAGGGATAATTTGTTGAAGAAAGGGAAAAATAGAACATATTTTAGAACTTTCCATTTCCAACTGAAATGGCTAAAAATACTTACAGGGGGAAATGTTTGCTATCTGGAGGTTTGATTCACTTCATCTCCTTCTCTGAGGATACTGGAAAATATTACTTATTTTTGCTGGATGTATGAAAAATCTTTATACATGTTATACGGCCATGCTCCTGATAACAGTAGCAAAGAAGGGAAAGTGAATTTGCCTTTCTACACTTCACTTACCTCTTTTGTAAGATGAGAAGATTTTTATCAACCGTGGTCCAGGTTCATCTCTCACTGAAATACCTCGTTTTCTGAAAGGGCCGTGGTGACTCACTGCTCTTTGTGGATCCTGATGAATCTTTTCATTCCTACCCCTCTCCTTTCTAGCTTTTCGGTCTCTCAAAACTCAGTTTAATCCTTATATCTCCTCAGGGCAGGCTTCCACAACTATCATAATATTAATTACACTGTATACACTCTATCACAGTATATGCTATAAATCTTAACATGCTTATCTGTGTCCCATAGTAACCTGCGATGAGTAAGGTGTTGGCAGATGAAGTGGACTGGATATGCAGATGTAGGGTCTTCATGGCTAATCAGCTGATTAGTTAGAAGGACGAGGAGAAGGAAGATTCCAAGTGATGGAAATTTTGTATGTTGGTGAACAGGGGGTTGGTGCTGCCTTTAGAAGGAGTAGAGAAAATGAGAGAATTGGTAGGTTCAAGGGGAAGGTGAATTCTTTGGGACATACTGGATTTTAGGTGCCCCTGTCCCCATGATATTCTTCAAAGCAATATTCTCAATCTTTTTTTTTTTAAGATTTTATCAGCTTCTAGTGTCACCACTTTGTCCGTTGAGCAGATGACCCTTCTTACTTCACAAAGAAGACAGGCACCCATCTTGTGTAAATGTCAGTTTTCTTTGCCGTGAAATACCTTTACCTTCACATATGGCATTTCTCCCTAATATCATGGGGCCAAGAGCACCATAAATCCAATATGTCCCAAAGAATTCATCTTCTTTTTTTCAAACTGCCAATCCTCTCAAATTCTCTACTCCTACTACATATGCTTTTGACTCTTCTGTTGCTTTGCTCAGTCTGTCATCTCCTCTCTATCTTGTATCTTTTCCCCATTTTTTACGGGCTCTCTTCTTTCCACCTTCTCCAGACTCACACATTTGATGAGGGAAAACAAACTGTTTTCTTTTTCGTAGGTCTCTCCTTCCCTATTCCTTTCTGCAAGCTCTTTCAAAGCATAACCTGCACTCCACTGCCTCTGTTTCCTTGTCTCATTTCTTGCCAGTCTGTAATCATGCTGCTTCAACCACAACTCCATTAAAAAACTGTTCTTGCGGCTGGACGAGGTGGCTCACACCTGTAATCCCAGTACTTTGAGAGGCTGAGGTGGGTGGATCACGAAGTCAAGAGATCAAGACCATCCTGGCCAACATGGTGAAACCCCGTCTCTACTAAAATAGAAAAAATTAGCAGCCGTAGTGGCACATGCCTGCAGCCCCAGCTACTCGGGAGTTGAGGCAGGGAACTGCTTGAACTCAGGAGGTGGAGGTTGCAGTGAGCCGAGATTGCACCACTGCACTCCAGCCTGGCAACAGAGCAAGACTCCGTCTTCAAAGAAAAAAAAAAGTTAACCAGTAAACATGTATTATTTCCATAATAGAAAAACTACTTGAAAATGGATTTTACTGCTAAAGATTTTCTCTTTTCAAAGCCTAATAGAGGAAAAAGTAAAAGGGGTGGGTGATGAATGATTATCTTTTGTGGTAGTGATATTTTAGTGGATAATTTACAAATTTTTCCTGAATTAGCCTTTGCCTAAAGAAACTTAGAGCATTTTATCACCATTTTATACTGTTCACTACATTAGTATTCAAAAAAGTTTTAATAGTGTAGGGCCTCTTAAACAGGATACTTGTTATTTGGTTTTATAGTATTACAAGTTCATTTGCATTTCATTATAGGCTAAATAGTAGTTGTTAATATTATGACCACTACAATTCTCTAAGACCTGTTGATATAAATTGTGTCTTACAGTTTGTGGCCATCTTGTAATTATTGTGAAGGAACATAATTTGGCCCCCAAATCTTTTCTGCTTTGTGTTACTAAAAAAATGATTATCTAAGGGAAAGCATCAGTTATTTTAAAGATAGAACTCATCTTTCCAGATTGTTGTTTCTTAACTAGTAAGGTTTGTAGTGTTAGCATGTGATCAGGTTTTAGAATGGATTTGGATTATGTAAGCCAAACCTCCTCACTGCAGTTATAAAGTGTTTTTGAAAAGCATCAGTCGTAGACAAAATATTACATACTAGACTCACTAGCCTGTCTTCCCCATTGCTGCATTGGTAATAAAAATTAATAGCATTGGTGGTTTTTTTTCTTTCCCTTCTCATATAGTTCTTTCTTTTAGATAAGTGGGATAAGGGATGTTTCTAAGGCCCAAAGTCTTTATTTCTCTAAATTTACGTAGCTTCACATTCATTTGGGAAAAGTGCTGATGTCAGTGTCTGTCTAGCAACAGATGGTGCTTTGAGGTTGGACACCTGGTGTACTTTTTGAAGACTGAATGTACTGCCTCTAGTGCATTAATGTTCAGTGATCTAAAGAGCTAAATTTCGAAGAAGAATATGAAAACTTACCTAGGAAGAGGTTGTACACCAGTACTGACAGCAGACTGCTGCTTTGTGATTCAGAAAGTAGTAAATGTTTACTTTTTCTTTGCAGTTGCTGTCATCCTCACCTAATCGTATTCCTAGTAGCAGATTGCATCAGATTAAAAGGGTAAATTTTACTTACTAGCTCAGATTGGAAGTTTTTTGAATTTTACATTTTTATTTTGAAGATTTAGATATTAAAATGAGTTAGGATGCAAATCTGGTTAGTTGGAGACAGATTATAATTCTTCTGGAGCATGCAGATAAAATATACAAGTGGCATGAATGCTCTGCTGTCCTGTGCTTATGTCAAATGAGGTAGAAAAGTCTTTTTCTTTTATTTGAAGCAGAGAGCTATGTGGATTAAAATTACAGTGTGTGGAAGACTTAATATTTTGTCAGTGATCTTACCGTTTTAGCACATGTTTGTCTTTGCAGGAAGAAGGTCTGGATATGATGAACAGAGAAACTGCACATGAAAGGTTAGTTCTTCACAAGAGCAGGGCCTCTGCTAATAAGTGTCTTGTTTGTAAACACTGACGGCCCTTCCCTTTGTTTATTTTAGGGAAATACAATCGGCGATGCAGATAAGCCAATCTTGGGATGAGAGCTTAAGCCTGGTAAAGTTTGCTCATGGCTGTTTGGTTTTCCTTTTCTGGAAACTTTTATGTTGCTCACTGGCTTCATTAATTTTTTTTGCACACTTCTGCCCCCTCCACTTCCAAAGTGATACTTGTTTTTTGATTTCTGCTTTTCCAGCTGAATATTAGAGTCTATACCGTCTTCCTTGGAAAATCTGGGTGTGTTATAGTTGTTAATGAGAGCTGTGATATGCTGAATTTATTATGAGGAGATGACACTTTATGTTTACAGAGTGACAGTGATTTTGACAAGCAGGAGAAATTATATTCTCCTAAGAGAATTGACTTCACTCCAGTTTCTCCAGCACCTTCGCCCACCAGGGGATTTGGAAAGGTAGGATAATTGACAAGATACTAAGTCTCTTTCACATACTGAGCTGTTTACTCTAAAACACACACAAATCAACCTGCTTTGAAAGTATCCAATGCCTTGAAGGAAAATCTATGGCTATAATTTAGAGGAAAAAAAATATATATATATACACACAATTTAGTTATGAGGCACACAGACAGCTAAGCAATTCTAAGGATATTGTGTCTGTCTTTTTGAAAAGAACCTTTTGATAATGACTGGGGCCCTGGTATGGTGGCTCGTACTTGTAATCCCAACTCTTTTGGGACGCCAAGGCGGGAGGATCACTTGAGCTCAGGAGATCGAGAGCAGCCTGGGCAACATGGCAAGACTCCATCTCTACAAAAAAAAAAAGATACAAAAAATTAGTTGTGCATGGTGGTGCACACCTGTAGTCCTAGTTAATCAAGAGGGTAGGGCAGGAAGATGGCTTGAGCCCAGGAGTTTGAGGCTGCAGTGAGCTGTGATCTCATCACTGTACTCCAGCTTAAGCAAAAGGGAGACTCTGTCTCTAAAAAAGAAAAAAAAAAAAGAAAACAGGAGTGCTAGAACTATTTAAATATTGAATATGTTTTTTCTAGTAATGCTTTTCCCCATCCTTACAGATGTTTGTGAGCAGCAGTGGATTGCCACCAAGTCCAGTTCCCAGTACAAGACGATTTTCAAGGTAAGCAAACTTGAATTTTAAATGTGGCTGAAGTGCCACTCATTACATTTATCTCTCAGATTAGCTTTTTGTGGCCAGGCACGGTGGCTCACACCTGTAATCCTAGCACTTTGGAAGGCTGAGGCTGGTGGATCACCTGAGGTCAATATTTCGAGACCAGCCTGGCCAACATGGTGAAACCCCGTCTCTACTAAAAATACAAAAATTATCTGGGTGTGGAGGCACATGCTTGTAGTCCCAGCTACTCGGTAGCCTGAGGCAGGAGAATTGCTTGAACCCAGGAGGAGGAGGTTGCATAGCTGAGATCACACCATTGCACTCCAGCCTGGGCAACAGAGCAAAAGCTCTCTCAAAATAAAAAAAAAATTATCTTTTTTCCCAATATTTCATGCTGAAATTTTCAGACATCAAAATTGAAAGAATTTCACAGTGAACACCCATATACCACTGCCTGTAATCTACCATTAACAAATTACCAGAGTTTTCTGAAAGGGATTTAGAGCTGATTTATATTTAGAGGGGAAACACACACACACACACACACACACACCCCTACCCCCACACAATTGTACATCCTTTTTAAGAATAAGGAAAAATGTTAAAGTTCACAGTCAAATCCAAATAACCTTTTTTTTTTTTTTGAGATGGAGTTTCGCTCCTTTTGCCCAGGCTGAAGTGCTATGGCGTGATCTTGGCTCACTGCAACCTCCCAAGTTCAAGTGATTCTCCTGCCTCAGCCTCCCGAGTAGCTGGGTTTACAGACATGCACCACCATGTCCGGCTAATTTTGTATTTTTAGTAGAGATGGGGTTTCATCATGTTGGTCAGGCTGTTCTCAAACTCCTGACCTCAGATGATCCACCTACCTCGGCCTCTGAAAGTGTTAGGATTACAGGCATGAGCCACCACGCTCGGCCCCAAATTACTTTTTAAATAAAGCATCTTTTTTCTTTAAATTGTTGTGGGTATTTTGTCATATGGACTATTTTAAATGGCTTAAAATGCCCGTATTATTCCAGGTTGTCATATGCTGGGTCAAATCATGTACTGGCATTTCAGTTACTCAATGCCACAAGAATTTTCCATTTCAGTAATTTTATTTATACAGTTTATTGTCCATTTTATTTATTTTTTTGTTGGGTTGGACTGCTGTTTTATCTTGCATCTTGGATGTTCTTCACATTATCCTGTTTGTTTTTTCATCAAAGCAGGAGAAGTCAGAGTCCAGTCAAGTGCATTAGACCCAGCGCTCTTGGTCCTCTTAAAAGAAAAGGTATGTAGCAGCATGGTGACTATAGTTAATGCTATTGTGTGATATGCTTGAAATTTGGTAAGAAAGCAGATCTTAAGTGTTCTTACCACACACATAAAAAAGGTGACTAGGAAAAGCAAAAGATATGCTAAAAACTTGACTGTAGGTGGGGGGCAGTGGCTCATGCCTGTAATTCCAGCACTTTGGGAGGCCGAGGCAGGTGAATCACAAAGTCAGGAGATCTAGATCATCCTGGATAGCACGGTGAAACCCTGTCTCTACTAAAAATACAAATATTAGCTGGGCATGGTGGCATGTGCCTGTAGTCCCAGCTACTTGGGAGGCTGAGGTAGGAGAATTGCTTGAACCTGGGAGGCGGAGGTTGCAGTGAGCCGAGATCACGCCACTGCACACCAGCCTGGGTGACAGCAAGACTCCGTCTCAAAAGAAAAAAAAAAAGCTTGACTGTGGGCCAGGTGCAGTGGCTAATGCCTGTAGTAATCCCAGCACTTTGGGAGGCTGCGGAGGGTGAATCACCTCAGGTCAGGAGTTTGAGACCAGCATGCGCAATGTGGCGAAACCCTGTCTCTACTAAAAATACAAAAATTAGCTGGGAGTGGTGGTGAGTGCCTGTAATCCCAGCTACTCAGGAGGCTGAGGCAGGAGAATTGCTTGAACCTGGGAGGCGGAGGTTGCAGTGAGCCAAGATTGTGCCACTGCACTCTAGTCTGGGCGACAGAGTGAGACTGTCTCAAAAAAACAAAACTTGACTGTAATCATCATTTCACAGTATGTACATACATCAAGTCATTACCTTGTATACCTTAAATATATAATTTTATTTGTCATTTATATCTCAGTAAAGCGGGGGGGGGGGCGGGGGGAAGAAAAAACCTATGCATCATGCTTCTGCTCTTAAACCTAGCCAAGCTTGAATTAACAGCTAGAACTCCTGTCTGAAATGAGCTAACGGCATTGCTCTCTTGTGTTCTAGGGAATTCTTCCAAATATTTGCTCTACTGATTCTTAATTTTGTAAATGAGTTATTTGATACATTTATATTTTCTTATACTTCATAACAGTTTTATTCATATATTCATATTATCATTATATATTCAAAAATTGACTCTGATCCAAATATGAAAGAGATGCATAGTTTATCAACTGCAGAAATATATGCTAATGCCATAGCAAACATATCCATAAATGTGCTGTATACTGAAATACAAGGTGAGGTTTACCCCCTCTTCAAATTATGCTTCATCAAAGCAAGAACTGCCTTATATTCAATTCTAGAGAGTTTTTTTTAATATATAACAGGATGCTCTCAGTTACCTTATTTTGAACCACAAAGCAGTAGACTCAAATAGTTTAGTTTAGCATCAGTCAACACTAGTGTTAGATGCTTATAGAGGACACTGATGGCATCTGTTTTTAAAAAGGCAATACAGGTCTGTAGTCACAGCACTTCAGGAGGCTGAAGAGGGAGAATTGCATTGAGCTCAGGAGTTGAGACGTGGCAAAAACCCATCGCTACAAAAAATACAAAAATTAACCAGGCATTGGTGGCTTACACCTGTAGTCACAGCTACTTAGGAGGCTGGGGCTGGAGAATTGCTTGAGCCCAGGAAGCAGAGGTTGCAGTGAGCCTATATCGCAGCCTGGGCCACAGAGTGAGACCCTGTCCCTTTTTTTTTTTTTTTTTTTTTTAAAGCAACACAGGTTTTTGGGTTTTTTTGTTTTGTTTTTTATTTTGGAAATTGAGTTTCGCTCTTGTCCAGACTGGAGTGCAGTGGTGTGATCTTGTCTCACTGAAGCCTCTACTTCTCTGGTTCAAACAATTCTACTGTCTCAGCCTACCGAGTAGCCCGTCCCCACACCACACCTGGCTAATTTTTTTGTATTTTTAGTAGAGACCAGATTTCACCATGTTGGCCAGTCTGGTCTTGAACTCTTGATCTCATGTGATCCACCCATCTTGGCCTCCCAAAGTGCTGGGATTATAGGTGTGAGCCACTGAGCACGGCCAGCACCACAGGTTCACTCATCATTCCTGGGGATGTGACTATATGATTGCAACTGTCAGGTGTCGTTAAAAAGAGTCTTCACAATAACTTTTTTTTTTTTTTTTTGAGGCAGGGTCTCACTCTGTCACCCAGGCTGGAGTGCAGTGGTGGGATCTCAGCTATTGCAACCTCTGCCTCCCAGGTTCAAGCGATTCTCCTATCTCAGCCTCCTAAGTACTTGGGATTATAGGAGTGAGCTACCATGCCTGGCTACTTTTTGTATTTTTAGTAGAGACAGGGTTTTGCCATGTTGGCAGAGCTGGTCTCGAACTCCTGGCCTCAAGTGATCAACCTGCCTCATCCTCCCAAAGTACTGGGATTACAGGTGTGAGCCACTGCACCCAGCTAATAACAATAAGTTTGTTGTTTTTTTTTTTCTTTTCAAATTGAGATGGAGTCTTGCTCTGTCACCCAGGCTGGAGTGCAGTGGCGTGATCTTGGCTCACTGCAACCTCTGCCTCCTGGGTTCAAACGTTTCTCCTGCCTCAGCCTTCGAATAGCTGGAATTACAGGTGTGCACCACCACGCCTGGCTAATTTTTGTAGTTCTAGTAGAGATGGGGTTTTGCCATGTTGGCCAGGATGGTCTTGAACTCCTGACTTCAGGTGATCTGCCTGCCTTGGCCTCCCTAAGTGCTGGGATTACAGGTGTGGCCAAGAATAACTTTTAAAAGCAATTCAGCAAGTGATTTCTTTATGCAGATCACCTTCAGGGCCAATAAAGAGACTAACTTTTCTGTTAGGGGAACAGGTATTTGTGGCTTTCAGAACTTTCCAGTCATAGGATCGTACACAGATTCCAACAGTGCTATATTTCAGACAACTTAAAGATGGTGTGCTCTAGAAAATAGTTACTGATATGGTGACAGTATTTGTATTTAGTGTATAACTTTTATTTTATAAACAGTCTTCCCTTAATCTTGTAGGGAGTTATTTGTAGTCCTGGGAATGTTCTCAGTAGCTAGCAAGTGAAAATAACAGTTGGAAATAAAGCTATTATTGTCGTTATTATTATTAACTTAAAATTTGTTGCAGGAAGTTGAAGGAATTAGTATGGTGGTTTAGTTTTACAGCTATTCCGAAACACACCACCAGATGGAGGAATTCTTTGCTCAAAAGGGCTTTAGTCTTTTGCTAACGAGGTGAACTGAAAAGCCCAGCAGCAACTTTTAAAAGCTGCATTTTAAAGCGTGGAAAAAACCAACTTCTCCAGATCTTCAGCATTTTTCAGCATCGTTCCAGAGGAAAGATAATATGAATTAACTGATAACATGGACAAAGTGAATGTTGCATTTATCCTTGCTTGATCTTTTTTCATTCTAAGAATCTTGTACACTTTTAAGTTCAAAGTTACTCATTTTCTACTGGAGTGTAGACAGGCTCATGAATTAAATTGTCTTGAACGTTCTGTTTTCAAAGTCAGAGGAAGAACTTCAGAACCAGGAAATGTGCATGGTAGAAATGAAATCAGAGCCTCTTTTTAAAGCAGCTTATTCTAACTTAGGGTTTTACTCTTAGTACTCCCGGTAACAAAATGTTACGCATTATCCCTGTTGGTGCAAAGTTTTTCTATTAGTAATTCTGAGAAAATCTGTAGGATTGAGGTGGTCGGTACAATATCAGTTTTGTGAATTGAGTAAGATTTGCTTTTGATTACAGATGTGTTTTCAAACTTACCTTTTTAAACTTCACTAAATAGTGTGAAAGCAACTTTTTACTTATACACTACTTATCGGACTACACATTTTTTAATCCATTTGACACCATCTCCGGAAATCTTCAGATATCAAAATATATAAAAAGGCCTTGCTAATCATCTAGCATGAAATAGTCACTGTGAGTTTCAGCTGTTTGGGAATTCTTTATCTCTGCTGTGGTTAGCTTTGCTTCATTTTGCCTGATGCAGTCAGTGTTCTGCTTTCCTATGAATGTGAGTATGTACATAGCACGCTGTGGATATTGAGTGAAGTTTTTTAGGGCTGCTGAGCTTTTGGCTGAGTTTATGTGGCAGCAGATTTCTTTCATATAAAGCACATGGGAAAATAGCTTTTAAGCAATGGCTTGAAGAAGTATTCTGAGCTTTGGTTAAACAAAGATCATCCCATTTTAGCACCACACCTGTATTTGTAAAATTGTTTTATAGCAGCATCATCTTTTTCTGTTTTAGGTGAAATGGAGACGGAAAGTCAGCCCAAGAGACTCTTCCAAGGCACTACCAATATGCTATCTCCGGAGGCTGCGCAACTGTCTGATCTCAGTTCATGGTAAACAAATGAAGTAAAATGAAAAGGATATTAGAGTATAATCCATTTTAAAAGAGTCACTTTGAAAGCATATTGGGATAATTTAAAATGTTTTCAACTTCTTATCCATGCTCCCATGAAGGGGAAATCTCTACGGAGGATAATGTGAAAAAACAGATTATTCAAAAGTCAAGAGAACTTCCTTTGGAAATGTATGTGTCTTTCTGACACCTTTGCTTTCCTTCTCAGCTCCTGCTAGGTCAGACTGTCACTAGCTGCCAATGGTGTGGCAGAGTGTCAACTGCTGGCTGGTGTGAGAAAGAGTCCCTGGGTGGCTGTGGGCAATGTGTACTGATGGTAGCTGCTCTGCCTTTATTTTGTATCAGGTCCTTTAGACTTAGAGGATACCAGGGTTCTCACAAGCATAGTATTCTCTGATTAGCATTATCTATTGTTATCTTTTTGAAAATTATGAGATATTTCGTCACAATGCTAAGGTTTGATTTTTATAATAACAAAATCTACGGTCTAGTCACACACAAGTTTTTAAAATCTTACTCATTTTAGTTTAGGTCTTTAACTTGAGGGCCTTCAGTGTTTTCATGAGAAAGCTGACTTCTTTTCTTATACCTGAAGTTGAGCACTTGAGTGCTTATGCATATACTGGAAGGAAGGGGAAGGGATAAGTAGCAGTGACCAGGTAATAATTTGAAATCTTTCAGTATGTTCTGATCAACTCACTAATACTTGTGTAATCAATTGTGTACTGCTTTTCAGAATTTTTTTTGTTACCTGAGTTTTATGGGTGAAGGTCTTTTTTTGTTGTTTTATTGAGATAGGCTCGCTCTGTTGCTCAGTCTGGAGTGCACTGGTGTGATCTTGGCTCACTGTAGCCTCAGCCTCTTGTGTTCAAGAGATTATCCTGTCTCAGCCTCCCGATTAGCTGGGACTGAAGTCGTAGGCCACCATGCCAAGCTAATTTTTTTTGTATTTTTATTGGAGACAGGGTTTCGCCATGTTGGCCAGGCTGGTCTCGAACTCCTGAACTCAGGTGATCCATCCACCTCGGCCTCCCAAGGTGCTGGGATTACAGGTGTGAGCCACCGCGCCTGGCCTGAAGGTCTTTTTAAAAAGCCCACAAAGTCACTCAGTTTAAAAATAGCAAGATCATACCCTCTAAATGGAAGAAGTGTATAAGCCACTTATAAGGTATAAAGATGGACGATCCCTTCTTCCTGAATCCCTTATTCATTGTTCTGTGTGAAATAACCTGTACTTCTAGTTGACCAAGAAGTCACAGATTATTCTAATTTATTAGTCTTGTTGATCAGTACTGTTCCAACCTTGGGACAGTTGCCTTTTAGATTGTTCTAGCTATTTTCAGCCCACGGTCTCTTTTTCCTCTCATCTCTGTCTGTCCTTACTACTTCAGTGTGCTAATTTTGGTACAGAGTGCCTTTCCAGGTATGTAGATGATGGCAAAGAGAAAACTTCTGAAGCTTGTCAAGAGGACTATTGGATGAAACTCTATCCTTAGTGGAAAGTGCATATCACTTTTATGGTAAAGTGTGTTTTAATATAGGCACATGACTATAAATAGGTTTGCTTACCTAGTTACTAACCAAGTGACCAAGTTAAGTAAAAGGTATGACAGCATTTTACCAAGCTAAAAACATATAGGGTGAGGTGACTTATTTTTATCTTGTCTTTGGCTCACAGTGCAGGATGCCATAAAACAGGTTCATGGAAATAAGCAGGAAAGGAAAGAGAAGGTGCAGTATTTGCCAAGGGTCTTCTCTCATTGTCCAGACCTTTATTCCTCTGAGCAGCAAAAACTAGAGATGATTTCATCTCTAGCAGTGGCTATTGTGAGGCTTCTATTTCCTTGTCGCTACTCCCTACTCCGTAGACCCATGAATGGCTAGGAGAGCCTTGGGAACATCAACACTAGTGATGAAGGAAACTTTTTGTTCTATTTTTTTTTTTTTTGAGATGGAGTCTCGCTCTGTTGCCCAGGCTGGAGTGCAATGGCTCAACTCACTGCAACCTCTGCCTCCCAGGTTCAAGCGATTCTCCTGTCTCAGCCTCCCGAGTAGCTTGGATTACAGGCATGTGCCATCATGCCCAGCTAATTTCTGTATTTTTAGTAGATACGAGGTTTCTCCTTGTTGGCCAGGCTGGTCTTGAACTTCTGATTTCAGGTCATCCACCCACTTTGGCCTCTCAGAGTGCTGGGATTATAGGTGTGAACCACCGCGCCCAGCCAACTTTTGATTCTTAAACATAAAAAGCTGTTACCTCACACAGGGGGCCTTTGCTTTATTCATAGCCACTCATAGAATGTCAACAAGCCAAGTATGGCTAAAGTAATATCTTACTCAAAATTCACAAAATGAAGTGTCAAAGATAGTTAGGTGATTAATTAACTTCCAGTTGAGGTTTTTAGTCAACTTGCAGCATCTGTACTTCTGAGGTTATTAAAGCTTAAAATGGTGCTAAGACTTTGGGGACACCTTATATACTAATGATGCTGACATTTTTGCCTATAATTAAGAGATTTTTAAATACGATTTGTTCCTTTTATATTAAAACTGGATCCTGGCTGGGTGAGGTGGCTCACACCTGTAATCCCAGCACTTTGGGAGGCTGAGGTGGGTGGATAACTTGAAGTCAGGAGTTCAAGGCCATCCTGGGCAACATGATTAAACCCGTCTGTACTAAAAATACAAAAACTAGCTGGATGTGGTGGCACACACCTGTAATCCCAGCTACTCGGGAGGCTGAGGCTGGAGAATTGCTTGAACCTGTGAGGCAGAGGTTGCAGTAAGCCAGGATCGTGCCACTGCACTCCATCCAGCCTGGATAACAGCGAGACTCCACTCAAAAAAAAAAAAAAATCAGATTCTGCTTTTCTGGAAACGTTTCTTCTCTTTCTCCTTTCCTTTTCCTTTCCTTGTTTGGTGTATTGCCCAGACTGGAGTACAGTGGTGTGATCATGGCTCACTGCAACCTCTGCTTCCTGACCTCAAGCCATCCACCCACCTCAGCCTC
Source organism: Callithrix jacchus (assembly GCF_049354715.1). Taxonomy (NCBI): domain Eukaryota; kingdom Metazoa; phylum Chordata; class Mammalia; order Primates; family Cebidae; genus Callithrix; species Callithrix jacchus. The sequence continues at coordinate 130,331,388 of NC_133524.1, read as the reverse complement.
GCAAGTAGCTGGGACTACAGGTGCACACTATCACACCCGGCTAATTTTTGTTTTTGTAGAGATGGGGTTTTGCCGTGTTGGCTACACTGGGTCTTGAACTCCTATGCTCAAGTGATCCACATGCCTTGGCCTCCCAAACTGTTGGGATTACAGGCGTGAGCCACCACACCCAGTCTTTTTAATGCAGTTTCATTAATCAGAATCAGACATGCATATTTTTAGAAATGGGGATAGAGATAGGAACCAGCTGTGTTCTGGTTTCTGCTACCACAGGTGGCAATCTGCTTGATAACAAAACTAAGAAATCTGTGCTAGGCTTGATAGGACTGTGGCTAATTTTGTTTATTTACCTGCCTGCTGTTAATCTGATAGAACTGAGTTTATTGACTGAACAAGGCCCAAAGTGGTTCAGCCAGATAGCATGATAGCATGAATCACACCAAATATCTTAGTTTTGTGATACTCTATCATTGGATGGTTTTAATGATCACTATTTTAAGGAAACTACAGAAACAGCTGCCCTCTATCTTTTAGAGAGCAGTAAAAGGATCAGATCATTAGTAGATGTTATCTTATAATTTAAATCTTTATAGTTTATTCCCTGCCCCACCCAGCAAAAGGAGAGATGGCTTTTACAGCCTTTAAAGTTTATATATTACATAACAATCTTTAAAAGCTGACATCTTTGAAGCATAAATTAAATTTGAGACTTGAGTGTGGACCCATTTGGAGTTTGTATCCAGTTAGGCATACTTTTTATTTATTTATTCATTTTACTAAATGAAAATTCTTAAATCTTTGCCAATCAAATCTGGAGGACATTATCAACCACAAGACAGGAATTATGTCATTTTGCATTTATTTAGTCCTTACGGACATCAAAATTTGAGCGTAACTCAGCCTACCTTTGTGCTTTGATTCTTTCTGCATGTTGCGAGCTCTTAATCTGCTCTTCGTTCTGTTGGGAGTGAGACTGTGTGTATCTGCAGCATACTATATAAAATAAAGGAGTTTTTGGGGCTGCTGGCCATACAGTGACAATTAAGTGATAGTCTGTTTCTTTTTCATGAAAGGAAAACTTCTCTCATGAATTTTCTTACTCTGTGCATCAGTGTTAATGTGATAGTTTTAACACATTTTTTGTTAAATTAGTCTTAGTGGTTCTAACATGTTGCCCAGGCTGGAGTGCAATGGTGTGATCTCAGCTCATCACAACCTCCACCTCCCGGATTCTCCTGCCTCAGCATCCTGAGTAGCTGGGATTACAAGCGTGTGCCACCATGCCCAGCTAATTTTGTATTTTTAGTGGAGATGCAGTTTCTCCACGTTCGTCAGGCTAGCCTTGAACTCCTGACCTCAAGTGATTTGCCCACCTCGGCTCCGCAAAGTGCTGGGATTATAGGTGTGAGTCACTGTCCCTGGCCTCTAACATTATTTTTAATGTTATATGTGTCATGTCAAAATTTCATCATGAATATGTGACAGGTACAGAAAATAAGTTTTAGTCATTAATTAATAGGAATGTGTATGTATACACATTCATCTCTAAAGTATATGTATACACACACACAGAGTATACTTTAGAAATGTCGATGTGAGCAACTTAGACATCTGTGCTCATAGTTTAAAACTCCTGTCTACTTCCACCATAAAAATGAGCAAGCCTGTCCTCAGCATGACTGCAGACTGATATTTAAATATGTGATCTTAAAAACATAGAGGTTATTCAGAAGGATAATACTGGGACCCTTAAGACAAAATAGTAGAGACCAGAGAACATGCCATATATATCAGTTTAACCCACAGCAAGCGGGGTGCAGGTGCCCTGTCATCATACCTTATACCAAAATCTCTGCTAGGCTTGATAGGGCTGTCACTAATTTCTAGTGTATTTACCTGCCTGTCATTAATCTGATAGAGCCCCGCTTATTGACTGGACAAGGCACAAAGTGGCTCACCCAGATGGGGTGATAGCATGAATCACACTGGATATCCTACTTTCGTTATTACTTTATCATTGGACTGTTTTAATGAGTCACTTATATTTCATCTTTAGTTTTTCTAGATAGGACACTCCTTAAGTCAAAAGTACTTTTGGTTGTATGGTTCAAATATTGCCCCAGTATGTATATTCAGTGGCGGGAATGAATTCGTTCCGTTTTGATTCAGGGATTCCTATGTCCCATTTAAATTGTCTAGATCCTTTTTTACTATTGTCTGGCTTTCAGCCATTTGTCTAAGTAAGGCTCATTAGCACTTCCATCAGAGCTTAAGCTAGGAAAGAAAGAAGAGAGAAACTCAAATTAGACCAGACCTCGTTGCTTTTAGAAGCTCTAGAAGAAGATTTAATAGTAGACTCTGTAAAAATTACTTTTGTGCAGTGATGTTTCTGTGGGTTAAAAAATCATGTAAGTCTTACTTGACATGGATAGAATAACACCGAGTGATTTGTGACGTGAAGTCTCTGCTTCCATGACCATGAGTAATTGTGCCAGATTAATTCAAACGGAAACTAGATTTTAGTTTAGTGAAAATGACTGGTTAAAGATTTACCAAGTTCTGAATCTAAGTTGCAGTGGAGACTAAATGTAAGTGTGCTGTTTTCTGTTAACAAACACAATTATATACATTTATATTTTAATAATAGGGAAGACATTCTGAAATGAAATGCTCAGGGTTTTTTTTTTCTGCTCCTCCATTAGTTTATTTCTCTTAAGGTGATCAATAGTGTTAGAAGTCAGATTTTACCGCATGAGTTTTGTGTTTTTGAATGAATACAGGATTCACCGAAGTAGGTAGGTCTTATTACAAATGGAATCTCTTAACCCAGGGCTCACCGTAAGTCTGGTGGATGGAATAAAGAATTCTTTATTTATATTCAGATTATCTGCTTGGTGGCCAAATTTTAATCTAAGCCCATTTCTTCCTGCCAAGTAGCATAGAGCGTGTCCTTCGGCTGCCCAGCCAATATGTGCTTTAGGAAAGTAAATTCATTTTAATATTAGTCTAGGCAAAAAGCTGCAGGAGGAAAAATCACATATGTTCCAAAGGCAAATAGAAAGGTCTTTTGATTTTCCAGTGTCTTGGATTATCTGTGCAACTTTCTTTTAGTAGTTTTAGTAATTCATATTTTAGACCCATTTTGCCATTTGGTTGAAAAAATATCAGAGCCAGCTAAATTTTCCAAAGTTCTTACTTAAAAGTGGTATTATTAATGATGCATTTGACAGCAGTGAGCATAGAGTAGACGTAGTATGGAATATACTGTTTCCATTTTTATTTTTACTTTTCCAAAGCCTATTTGTAGTCTGTCTCCACCTAAAAACAATCTACAAGCAATAGAGTGAAATGACATTTGGAAGAAAAGTAGAAAGAGCAGAGAAGCAAGGGGTGGGGTGATATATTTCATTGAGGGTAGTATAGGGCCCAGAAACTTTCAAGTGTACTATAGGTTACTTTTAACACTGGAAATACATTAACTTGGAAATTCAGAAAAATGATAATATTAAAGGCTCATAACATTTCGACCCAGAACATGTTAGACTAGGATGGGCTTTTTCAAAGGTGCTAGTGACCAAACTTAAACTAGAACCCGTATTTCCTGATTCGTAATTCCTTCTCCAATTCTATGCTGTTTTCCTTTTCAAAAATAAAAAGTGTCTGTGTAAATTCTGCAGCTGCCCATTACCTCTCTCGCTTTGTCACTGTGTTTTCTTCACTTTCCGTACCCCAGCCACAATAGCCTGCTTTGATTCCTAGAACTACCTTTGCTTCCTCCCAAACCTTAACTAGTTAATGCCTGCTCATCCTTCAGATTACAGCAAACATCATCTCTGGGGAAACTTTTCTCATTCCCCAAGTTAGATTAGGTTACCCATTTTATAAATTCTCATAGCCCCTTGTATCTTTCCTTTATCACTTTTATTGCAAATTAGAATTATATATTTATTAGCATGATTATTTAAATGTCTGTCTGCTGCACAATACTGTAAATTCAATGAGGGCTGGGACCACGTCTGTCTTAAACACCATTGAATTTCTTTCTTTCTTTCTTTTGAAATGGAGTTTTGCTTTTCTTGCCCAGGCTGGAGTGCAGTGGTGCGATCGCGGCTAATCGCGACCTCCGCCTCCTGGGTTCAAGTGATTCTCCTACCTCAGCGTCCTGAGTAGCTGGGATTACAGGCATGCACCACCATGCCTAGCTAACTTTTTGTATTTTTAGTAGAGACAGGGTTTCTCCATGTTGGTCAGGCTGGTCTTGAACTCCCTACCTCAGGTGATCCACCCTCCTCGGCCTTCCCAAAGTGCTGGGATTACAGGCATGAGCCACCACACCTGGCCGAAACCATTGTATTTCTAACATCCAGTGTGCTTCCTTCACCTGGCAGGCACTTGGTAAATATTAGAATAAGTGAATGAATTGAGGGCAAATATAAAGCATAGAGCTTATTATTGGATTGATGGAAATCAAAGCCAGAAAGGCAACTTGATGCCAGACTGCAAAGGCTCTCAGTTCCCTGCTGAAGTATGGAGCCAGATTCATGATGCAGGCCAAGTTGATGGCTGGGAACAATAAGTCCCTGGGCCAGATAGGGAAGGAATCACTGGGCTGGGTATAGAGGTTCTCGATGTCCAAATTAGAAGTTTTACTGGAAAGGTAGGAACAATAGTCAGTTGTCAGGATTAAAGAGGCAATAGACTATGGGTATTGAGAGCATGAGTGTAGATTATTCATTTTAGAAGCTTAACTGGAGAATAACTGAAGGGATCAAAGAAATGGAATCTTCTAGAAATAGACCTTTGGGTTTTGAAAGCAAGAAGAAAGGAAACAGTGTAAGGAATTATAAACGGCATAGAATGGGAGAGGGAAATCATTTAAAAAATGTGTTTGGATTGAAGGCCCTTTGGGAGTGGGGAAGTGATCAACACCAGGGGAGTTGAAAGACTTTATTTAGAGTAGAGGAACTATGAGGACTGCCTCACAGTGTACTTGATCGAACACCTCAGATAGTCCAAGTATGGTTACCTCAATAAATAACCATTCTTCTTGCTCCAAGTCTGATGGGAAGGTAAAAAGATAAATATAAGGATAGAAATGTCTTGAGCTGAAGTGAAGTGAAGGAACTCCCTCCCGAAAACCATGGCATGTCAAGAGGAACGTTTATTGTAGGTTGGACAGTCTGGTGCCTCCGGGGGGACACTCAAATGATACAGGACCTTGAAGAGTCTTACTTCGCATTTTTGTGGCTTTATAATGTAGTATATCATTTAGTTCATTGCTGTGGCTTTGATGCTTTTTTATTATTTACAAGTGATCTACTGATTTGTGAGCTCTTGGAACTGTGTCATTGCATGTTATGTTTACCCCGATAGTTGCATTTGCTTATAATTCTTTTTGCTTTGTCTTCAGTTCAGACATTTTGGATGGCAGTAGTAGCAGCAGTGGCTTATCCTCAGACCCGCTGGCTAAAGGCAGCGCTACCGCAGAGTCTCCAGTAGCATGCTCCAATTCATGTTCTTCGTTCATCTTGATGGATGATCTCTCACCCAAGTGACTTAACCATTTCTGATTCAGCGTTTTAACTGCTGTTTCCTACATAAAATGTTTAGTGGGGAACGCAGAGAACTTTGATCCATAATGAGGATTAAAGTTTTACAGATTTCACCCATTCTGATGCTATTAATACTCTTTGGCATCTCTTCCCTCCAAAGTTCAATTTTGTGAGCCTAGTGGCCTTACTAAGACCTGGTTTTACAGATCTCATTTTGAATTTAGTGACTAAATCTCAAATGCTTACTTTTGATTACTTAGAGGAATTTTTTTTCTTAGTGCCTCAAAGAACACCTATTTTGAGTCTATACATTTAAGAAAGGCACTGATGTGTATTATCTTGAATGATTCTTTTCCCCAGCAGTGATATGACAGATTTGATCAGAAATTCTCTTGCTTGAGAGATTTTTTTTTTTTTGTTCTCTGTTGACTACATGGTTGCAAATCTCTCTCTCTTTATTTCATGATAGTATATAAATTGCTTTTGATTATATTAAATTTTTATTTTTCTGCATCAGCTTAAAGTACATTATTTTGTTTCCCTTTCCTGTTTGAGCTGCTTATGCCATTTCTCACAGAGGGGAAGAAACACATAGTCGCTTTCATTACCCTTATTGCTTCTTTGCTGTTGGGGTGTGTGAAGTGAGCATTGATTTTAGTGCTGAGAAGGTAAATGGACTTACAGGATGCCTGGATTAGTCACCACAGGTTTTTATGACTTTGGTACCACAGTTGATATATTTCTCCTCAAACCTATTGCCCTAAGGAATATATAAAATATTGTTGATATTTCTAGGTGGTGTTATCAAGGAGAAGAAATTCCTGCCTTGACCAGATGTGTGGAGCATCTACAAATGAATGAATAGTTATTTACACACAAACCACTGTGTACAAAAGCGTCCATGGAGCTGTCAGTGTCTTGGGTGGTATTATGAGGCCTTAGGTGCCTTGGGGTACATTGTTGTGCTATAAGGGATGTATATCATAAGATATGGTGGAAGAGGGGCTTTATGTATATGATTGCCACATACTGTTTCTGTTGCTGCTTTTTTCTGGTTCCTTTTTGTCATTAGATTTGTTTTGTCATGCGGTGAATGGTGTTTTAGTTATTGTGTTGTCACCAGACTCAGAATCCAGTTCTTGTTCATACTGCCTTATAGTGAGGGCAGTTTAATATCTACAAAGAAGCTTTTAGGAGCTGAAAAAGTCAATGTGATCGTGCATTCTGCTTTTAGGAAGCTGTTTCAGCTGTGAACTGTGTACATGCTGTAAGTGTGAGGTACCATACGTTATTTAATTTTTAGACGAGGAAGCTCCTGAGTGAGCTGTTTAAGAAATCTGAGTGTAATCAACTGTTACGTTCTTTATAACTAGGTGAAATGTCTGTCGTGCTAGATTTCTTTTAATGTTCAGATACTGTGGTTGGATTGTCTATATTTAATATGCAGATTTGCCTGCTGGAATCATACTATTCAATTTTTAAGTGAATGTAAGAAATGAAAACTACTGCATTTGTGTCTTTTGAAGGCAAAGATCCTTGGATTTTAAAGGAAGATTATGTGCTTTGAAGGCACTCACAGACTGGTAATAGCATATGGCTTGAAGGAAAACCCATTCTCTTTCAATTACAAGAGAGCACCACTTAGTGTGCAGTAGTTCTGTTACAGCAGCCGATGTGCCCTTTATTTTAAATTGTAACCGTAACAGCCATTAATGGCTTTATTTCTTTTATTGCTCTCATCTGGGAAAAGTCCCTACTTCTTCAAACCTAACATAAATATATCTATTATGAAGCTTGTCCCCTAGTATGCCATTATAAAGAAAAAATTCTTTGATGGTATGCAGTGTATCTATTCCATTTGTAAAAGATCATGTCAAAATGTTTCTGCCTCTATAATGATAATAGACAGTTTTGTCTTACAGGAGATTTATCCACCTACTGTCCTCTTTGCCTTAAAGGGACACTTGGCCATCACTTTTAGGCTCAAACTTAACACTATTAAGAAATAACTGAAATATGATGATATTTACAATAATTTTTGAAATTCAGTGGTGGGGTAGGATTAGGTCGGGAAATGGAAATTGTTCCAGTGGTATGAGAACTAGGAGACAAGATGATTCACTTTATTATTTAACCCAAGGTTCATTTTTAGTTATTTTTTGTTTAAATGGACTGGAAAATTAAGTTTTTTGCAGGGATTGTTTTAAAATAAAAACATAGGCTAACTCCCAGGTGAACTTTGTTGATAAGACCCCTTTATTTTTATATAAAGTCTAATATTTGAAAAGTGATTGTTATAAAGTAAAATTCTCTCTTCCTATTCTAATATATATCATATATTTCAGGCTTCTATTTGAAAACAGGTGTAAGAGATGATATGATAAAACTATAATTTTTTTGCTTGATTAACTTATATAATCACTGTTTCATGATTACTGCTTTTGAAATAATCGGAAGTTTTGTGAAATGCTGGCCTTGTGTATATCTTAGAATGCAAATTTAATAAAGTGTGTATACATGCATAAAATTTAGTAATGTTTTAAAAGTCTGTTCTTTGTTCTTATTAATAATTATTTTCTGCCTCTGTATCCCAATAGTTTATTCTCTGTGTCTAATTGCTGGTCAAGTTTTGAATAAAAGGATATCAGAAACACAAAAGAACTAATAGCTGTGTTGAAGTTGGGGCTGTTTCCCAAAACAAAGTGAAACTTCACCACATAATCAAATTTTCAACAGTATTTTGTAGAATTTGACATTTAGAAGGTTATTGCCAGTGTCATACATCTTTCTTCCTCATTTTCAATTTATCTTGTTATATGTTTTTTTACATATTGATAAGCCTCTATAAATCTTATTTAGAACAAGATGAGGGTGGGCAATCCGGCAAAAAGCCTTTTATGCATGATTCAGATTAGCAAGTTTATCTTCAGCTTTTTTGTTTTTTGTTTGTTTGTTTTTTGAGACAAAGTTTTGCTCTTGTTGCCCAGACTGGAGTGCAATGGCGTGATCTCAGCTCACTGCAACCTCCACCTCCCGATTTCAAGCAATTCTTCCTGCCTCAGCCTCCCAAGTAGCTGGCACTATGGGTGCCCACCACCAAGCTTGGCTTATTTTTTGTATTTTTTAGTAGAGATGGGATTTCACCATGTTGGCCAGGCTGGTCTCGAGCTCCTGACCTACAAAGACTACAGTGAGCCGAGATCACACTGCACTCCAGCCTGGGCGACAGAGCGAGACTCCATCTCAAAAAACAAACAAAAAACTTTACATTTTAAAATTAGAGATAATTTCAAACTTACAAAAAAGTTGCAAGTATAGCCCAAATAACTCCTCTATATCCTTCACCCAGATTCCTCAGTTGTTAACATTTAACCACATTTGCTTTGTCTGTCTGTCTCCCTTCTTCCACATATGCACTATCATTCTGTGTCTCTCTGTGTGGGGGGATGTATATACACATACACATTTTTTTCTGAATCATCTGAGAATGAATTGTAGTTATGATACCCCATTACCCTTATATGCTTCAGCGTAAATTTCTTAAAGACATTCTACATAACCACATTACAACTATCAAAATCAGAAAATTAACTGACACAAAACTGCCATCTATTAGCTGAGCATAGTAGCTTGTACTTGTAATTGCAGCATTTTGGGAGGGTGAAGTGAGAGGATCACTTAAGTCCAGGAGTTTGAGACCAGCCTCAGAAACATAGCAAGACCCTGTATTGAAGATTTTTCCTGGCCCCAGCCCCTGGGATCAGTCATTTCTCTAAGGAGTCTCTTAATTCCTTTTAATAGAGAATAATATTTAAAAACCAAGGTGGGGAATTAGGTATATCATTGCTATTGGGGCATCATTGTTTAAAGGCCTTCTCAGAGCACAGAGAAAAACACGTGTATGTATACACCATGAAAATGTATATACACATATATATTTGCTTATTCTGAGTTCAAACTATATCTCTGATTCCAATTCAATACCACAGGTTTCATTCCAGTGTTTATCTCAGTGTAATTACTCCTTGCTCCTGTGTGTAACCAGTTTCCTACCCTGCCACTTGGCCACCCTGGCTGCCTCCCCAGCCCCAATCCATCTCCTTGGCTCTGACCCTGATGGCCTTCCAGTCCTGGCTGCCTGGATGGAAGGAAAGAAAGAGAATCTAAGTCATCAAGTTTTAAGTATCCCTGGTTCACAACCACCTGAACCATCCCAAGCTCCTTATCTTCTGTGCTTAACTGTTCACAGCTTGGGACTGTCTTACATTCATCAATTTAACAAATATTTATTGAGCCCTGTGCTGTGAACTGTAAATGCAGATTAATATGCCGTTGGCCAGACGCAGTGGCTCACGCCTGCAATCCCAGCACTTTGGGAGGCCAAGGCAGGTGGATCACCTAAGATCAGGAGTTCAAGACCAGCATGGCCAACATGGTGAAACCCTGTCTCTACTAAAGATACAAAAGTTAGCCGGGTGTGGTGGCGTGTGCCTGTAATCTCAGCTACTCAGGAGGCTGAGGTAGGAGAATTGCTTGAACCTTAGAGGCAGAGGTTGTAGTGAGCCAAGATCGTGCCACTGCACTCCAGCCTGGGCAACGGAGTGAGACTTGGTCTCAAAAAAGAAAAAATCATGCCTTCAAGGAGAGCAGTAGAGCAGAATAGTCAAGTACACTGATTACTGGAAGCACTGATAGAGTGTGCTGGGGAGCATCAAGGGAGAGCACCCACCATGCTTCCCGGAAGAGGGAACGCTAAGGTTGAATCTTGAAGAACAAACTTGGCATGAGTCAAGGAGTTAGAGGGAAATAAGATACAGGCAAGAAGAGACTAAAGCACCATTACAGAAATGCTAGTAATTTGCTAATATAGGAGATGAAGCTGGAGAGGAAAACAGTGCCCTCATTTGTTCCTTGGGGATTTGGGAGTCTTCAGCTCATGTAGGTGGAAGCTATGGCTGTAGATGTAAACACGGAGATCATCCAGACAAGATTAGCGACAAAATCCTGACAAGCATCAGCATTTAAGAGGGCAACTGATGATAAGAAGGGCTGGCCTAGACGAAGCAGCTAACAATATCAGTGAACCTAAGGAGGGAGTGCTCTACAGGATCAATTGAAATGAGGACTGAAATTTTCCCCTTGGATCTGAAAATTAGAAGGTCCTCTGGAGGCTCTCATTAGTGTACTGTTAGGTTGAAGGAGCCAACGTTGAATTGCAGTGGCTTAAACAAGCAGGGACTTAGGGATGGAGACAAGGAGTGTATGTGTACAGATAGAAGGCGTGTATCTGCCAACTTCCTTTTTCCCTTCTTTTCTTTCCCAACCCTTGCTCAATCGTAATCCAGACTCTCCCATTTTCTCCTGTATCCTCAGCAGCTAGCACCCTATCTGAAATAGAACAGTCACTCAGTAAAATTCTGTTGAACTAAGTAACCCCACGCTATCCTATCTGAAATAGAACAGTCACTCAATAAAATTTTGTTAAACCAAGTAACCCCACACTATCCTATCTGAAATGGAATAGTCACTCAATAAAATTGTGTTGAACTAAGTAACCCCACGCTATAACCTATAGAGGGAGTAAAAGAAAGTCACTCTTACCTATAGCAGGAGCTGAAAGAAAACCACAGGGACTGTTAACCTATAGGGGAAGCTGAAAGAAAATCGCAAGGAAATGAACCTATAGGAGAAGCTGAAAGTAAATCTCTGGGAAATGTTAACCACACACTTTCACCTCTAGGAGGAGGGTGAAGCTTCTTTTCTTCCAGACATTCCCGAGGAAAAGTTGCACGAGGAGTCTGGCAAGGAGTGCCACCCTTTGGTAATCTTTATTAATATATACCTAATATGTACCTTCTGTTTGTGGTATGTGATACTGATGTTCCATTTATGATAGTGACAGGAAGCTTTTTATTACAGTAAATTCGGCAAGTCGTATGGTAAAGGAAAAGTGACTTGATTTAAATATGTCTTAAGTGAATGATAGTATGAATGATCCATAGCCAAATATGGCCCAAATCTTAACCATATGCATAATTACTTTGATCCAGGAAAGTATTGGGTCACAGTGGTGTGTGGAACTGTTTGTATGAAGAAGTTAGAAGCTGTGGAATCTGTGTGGAATGCTCTTGCTGGATTCTTTTTACATTTTCTCTTTTTTTGGATTCTGCACTTTATTTATTTATTTATTTATTACAGAGTTTCGTTTTTGTTGCCCAGGCTGGAGTGCAGTGGCATGATCTCAGCTCACCACAACCTCCACCTCCCGGGTTCAAGCAATTCTCCTGCCTTAGCCTCCCGAGAAGCTGGGATTACAAACGCCTGACACCATGCCTGGCTATTTTGTGTGTGTGTGTGTGTGTGTGTGTGTGTGTGTGTGTGTGTGTGTGTTTTTAGTAGAGACGGGATTTCGCCATGTTGGCCAGGCTGATCTCGAACTCCTGACCTCAGGTGAGCCACCGTGCCCGGCTGATTTTGCACTTTTCTTATCCTGTGAGGAACCTCTCTCCTTCAGCTTCTAGGGCGAACTTGAGTGGGGCTGAGAAAAAGTGGGCCTAAAGAGAATTTCAGGCCTGGTTTTCTTACCTATGTCTTCTGATTAAAAAAGTGGTTAGAACTCCAGAGCTAATATGAGCATGCAGCCCTCAGAGAAAGAAGCTTCCAGTCCGGATCACTGAGGCCTGCCTTCTTTAGGCAAGAGGAATTTTTGGTCTAGTTCCGCTGATGACTATTGAAGTAGTCGGGTGAAAGCCGTAGCTGGTGAAGTGGTTTTTGAATCTGCCCTGCAAGCGTCCATCTCCTTGGAGACCTGTGGGATGCAGGGAGGAAGTGGGGAAGAGGGGCTGGGGTCAAGAATTCTAGGATTTGTAATCCTGATCACGTATATTTCTTCCTCAGAGACAAAATTAACATCTTATAGCAGTGGTTTAATTTCTTTTTTATTGTTTTTCATCTTTATTCATTTTTATTTGTTTTTTTAATTGTGGAGGAGAAAAACTTGTTATAAACAGTTGAAACCTCATAGAAGTATGCAAAGTTAAAAAAAAAATACTCCCATCCAGCCTTTTCATCTGTATTGTAATAGTTTGATTTGGATACCAAATTATCTTTATCTTTTTTTTTTTTTTTTGAGGCAGAGTCTCACTCTATTGCCCAGGCTAGAGTGCAGTGGCATGATCTCAGCTCACCGCAACCTCTGCCACCCAGGTTGTAGCAATTCTCCTGCCTCAGCCTCCCGAGTAGCTGGAATTACAGGTGCCTGCCACCACACCCACCTAATTTTTCTATTTTTAATAGAGACGGGGCTTCACCATGTTGGCCAGGCTGGTCCTGAACTCCTGACCTCATGATCCACCCGCCTCAGCCTCCAAAAGTGTTATGATTACAGGCATGAGCCACTGCGCCCAGTCCTAATTATCTTTTTCTATACATAGGCAAACATATTTGTAATAGATGCACATGCATATTTTAAACTTTTTATTGAAGTGTAATGTATATACAAAAAAGTGTACAGGCTGATGAATTATCAGAAACTAGACCTGGGTGATGGTTACATGGGTTTATTCATTTGTGATAATTCCTAGAGAGTAAATGGCTGAAAGTAGGCAGTAGGGAGCCCAAGAATTCTGGAATGTTCTCTGTGGACCTGGGTGATGGTTACTTGGGTTGATTCAGTTTATGATCATTCATAGAGTGAATGACTGGAAGTGGTCACTTGGGGGCGCCTCAACAGTTCTGGAATGTTCTATGTGACCTGACTAATGTTTACTTAGGTTCATTTTGTCAGCATTCATAGAGTGAATGACTGGAAGTAGGCAGTGTGGCGGGGGGGGGCACCTCAAGAGTTCTGGAATGTTCTCTGTGGACCTGGGTGATAGTGAGCGGGGTTGATTCCATTTGTGATCATTCATAGGGTGAATGACTGGAAGTGGGCATTACAGGGCGCTTCAAAAGTTCTTGAATGCTCTACGTTCAGATAGGTGATGGTTTATGGGTTCATTTTTAGCAATTGTATGAACATTCCATAATATAACCCTCAATTGATTGCCATTGAGGGTCTTTATAATTTATTAGTATATATAAGTAAATGTTGTTATACATCTAAATTTGTCTGCTTCTGTAAGTATTTTTTCAGGAGAGACTCTTAGAATTGATTAATTGCTGGGTCAGAGGATGTGCAGTTTATTGTTTTCTTTTTGGAAAGAGAAAGTTCAATGTAAAAAAAAATTAAACAGCAAATAAAAGGCCGGGCGCGGTGGCTCAAGCCTGTAATCCCAGCATTTTGGGAGGCCGAGGCGGGTGGATCACGAGGTCAAGAGATCGAGACCATCCTGGTCAACATGGTGAAATCCCGTCTCTACTAAAAATACAAAAAATTAGCTGGGCACGGTGGCGCGTGCCTGTAATCTCAGCTACACAGGAGGCTGAGGCAGGAGAATTGCCTGAACCCAGGAGGCGGAGGTTGCAGTGAGCCGAGATCGCGCCATTGCACTCCAGCCTGGGTCACAAGAGCGAAACTCAGTCTCAAACAACAACAACAACAACAAAAACCCAGCAAATAAAAAAGACATAGAGAAAAAAAAAAAAAGAAGAAAAAAGACATAGAGAAAAGTCAGTTTTCCTCTTACCCTTGACTTGCAGTCCCATCAGATCCTTTCTCAGAAGCAACCAGCGTTATCAGCTTCTGGCAGGTTCTTACAGAGATAGAGTGTACATTGCATATACATTTACATATTTTTATAGGCATTGCTTAAAGCCATACTACCATCCCATCAAGATTGTACCAATTTGTAATCTGACCAACAGGGTTTGAGAGTCCCCTCGCCCACTGACCTCCAACCAGGGATAATTTGGGGGTTCTGAAAAGATTTGCGTGAAAATGAACAGGTTTTATTCATCTATCCACTGGCAATACATTAATGTACTTCAGAATTCAAAAGGTCTGCCTCCCACTTTCAGCCCCTAGTTGCCATGGCTCCTTTTCCACAGAACAATTGTGTTTTCAGTTTCTTGTGCATCCTTACAGAGAAAGTTTGCATATGTAAACAAATTCATCTATATGTTCTTTTTTTCCTGAAATTTTACACAAATAGCAGCATATTAATATGTGTGATTACTACATGACCTCCCTCTCCTTTTCCCCTCAAAAACCTAAGTGGCTTAAAACAATAATTCATTTTTCTCATGAGTCTAAGGGTAAGCTGGGAGTAGCTACTAGTCAGGGCCAGGCTCAGATCATCTTGGCTGGTCAATTGATGGGTCAGTTGGGGATTGGTTGGTCTAGAATGGCTTCAGCTGGGATTGTTCAGCTCTACTCCATGAGGCCTCTTACCCACAAGCAGTCTAGTCTGGGCTTCTTCTCATCATAGTGTCAGGATTCCACAAGAACAGAAGCACAAAAGGCCCCTGGAGGCCGAGACTTGGCTCTGGCACAACATAACTACTGTCTTATTCTGTTGATCAAAGCAAGCCACAGGCTAGCCCAGATTCAAGGAATGTAAGGAGCTGCAAAGTGACATTGCAGGGTATATGGGCTTAGGGAGGGGAAGAACTGGGGTCATTTATTCTATCAAATACGATGCTATACGTATTGTTATGTACCTTACCTTTTTTATTAACCTAACACTGTATCTTAGAAATGACTTCATATTAGTCCACAAAGAGCTTCTTTGTCTTTTATTCTATTTCATTTTGCCAGCCCCCATTGAAGGAAAATATATTGCTTACAGTCTTTTGCTATTATCTAACAATGCTGCAGTGAATAACATTGAACATCTGTCAAATAAATTCCTAGAGGTGGAATTACTAGGTCAAAAGGTATGCATATTTATTATGTTTGATAGTGACTTCCAAATTAAACTTACAATTTTGTGTGTTTTTTCACTCTAAAGAAATGGAAGATCCGGTTTCTGCAGTGGCAGCGTCATATCCAATGAGGTTTATCTGAGGAGTGGTTATCGCTAATTGAAAACTTTTCCCGATACCCCGCCGTGATGGCTTGAAATATAGTTGGCATTGGCAATTTTTGACACTCTCTGTGGAGACTGAACTAAAAATAAAAATTAAAAAAAAGAAAATGTAAATTCATAATTTAAAATTTTTAATTTTTTGCACAAGTTGATGGGGTACATGCAAAATTTTTACATGTATATAAGGCATAGTGATGAAGTCAGAGTATTTAGGGTATTCATAACCCAAGTACAATACATTTTGTTAAGTATAATCAGCCTAATGTGCTATCAAATACTGAATTTATTCCTTCTATCTTACTGTATATTTGTGCCCTTTAACCCATTTTTCTTCATCCTCCTCCCTGTCCCCCACTCACCCTTCCCAATGTCTGTTACTTGTTTGTCCACTCTCTATCTCCATATGATCAAGTTTTTTTGCTTCCACATATAAGTGAGAACATTCAATATTTGTTTTTTTGTGTGTGTCTGGCTCATTTCATGTAAGATAATGACTTCCAGTTCCATTGATGTTGCTGCAAATGACATGATTTCATGTTTTTAATAACCATATAGTATTCCATTGTGTATATGTACCACATTTTCTTTATCCATACATCTGTTGATGGACATTAGGTTGATTCCATATCTTTGCTATTGTGAATAGTGCCGGAGTAAACCTGAGAGTGCAGGTATGCCTTTGATATATTGATTTCTTTTCCTTTGGGTAGATACGTGGGATTGCTGGGTCAAATGGTAATTCTATTTTTAGTTTTTTGAGAAATCTGCATACTGTTTTCCATAGTGGCTACACTAGTTTACATTTTCACCCACAATGTGTAAGAGTTCCTTTTCTCTGCAACATCTCCTATTTTTTGTCTTTTTAGTAATAGCCATTCTGACCGGGGTAAGATCATCTCACTGTGGTTTTGATCTGCGTTTATCTGATGATTAGCAATGTTGAGTATTTTTTCATATACCTGTTGGCTGTTTGTATGTCTTCTTTTAAGAAATGCCTGTTCATATCCTTTTCTCACTTTTTAGTGGCAATGTTTGTTGTTTTCCTGTTGAGTTATTTGAGTTCTTGGTATATTCTGGATATTAAGCCCCTGTTAGATGAATAGTTTACAAATATTTTCTTACATTCAACAGGTTGTTTCTTCACTCTATTCATTGTTTCCTTTGCTGTGCAGAAGATTTTTAGTTTAATTTGCCTATTTTTGTTTTTGTTGCCTGTGCTTTTGAAGTCTTAGTCATAAATTATTTGTCTAGATCAATGTCCAGGAGAGTTTTCCACAGGTTTTCTTGTAGTGTTTTTATAGTTTGAAGTTTTATGTTTAATTCATTTTGAGTTAATTTTTTATATGATAAGAGATAGGGATCCAATTTCATTCTGTATGTGGCTATCCAATTTTTCTAGCACTGTTTATTGAAGAAAGTATCCTTTCCCCAGTGTAAGTTCTTGTTGGCTTTGTCAAAAATCAGTTGGCTATGTATGTGGCTTTATTTCTGGGTTCTCTATTCTGTTCCATTGGTGTATGTGTCTGTTTTTATACCAATATCATGCTGTTTTGGTTAGTATAGGCTTACAATATGTTTTGAAGTCAGGTAATGTGATGCTTCCAGCTTTCTTCTTTTTGCTCAGGATTGCTTTGGCTATTTGGTCTCTTTTTTTCATTTTGTATGAATTGTGGTTTTTTTTCCTAATTTTGTGAAGAATTGTGTTGGTATTTTGATAAGGATTGCATCGAATCTATAGATAGCTTTGGACAATGTGGTCGTTTTAACTAGATTAATTCTTCCAATACATGAGCATGCGTTTTATTTATTTTTTTCATTTGTCTATGTGATCTTCGATTTCTTTTATCAGTGTTTTCTAGTTTTCCTTGTAGAGATCTTTTTATTTTTGAGACAGTCTGGCTCTATTGCCCAGGCTAGAGTGCAGTGGTACAATGGCTGACCACAACCTCTGCCTCCTGGGTTCAAGCGATTCTCCTGCCTCAGCATCCTGAGTAGCTGAGACTATAGGTGGGTGCCACCACATCAGGCTAATTTTTTTGTGTACTTTTAGTAGAGACAGGGTTTCACTGTGTTAGCCAGAATGATTTCAATCTCCTGATCTCGTGATCCACCTGCCTTGGCCTCCCAAAGTGCTGGGATTACAGGCCACCATGCCTAACTACTTGCAAAGATCTTTCATCTCCTTGGTTGAAATTATCCCTACATATTTTATTTTCATAACTACTGTAAATGGAATTGCCTTATTTTCTTTCTTGGCTAGCTCATTCTTGGCCATTATATAGAAATGCTAATGATTTTTGTACATTGATTTTGTATCCTGCAACTTTTTATTTTTAAAAGTCAAACCTTCATAAAAGTTGAAATAATAGTACAATAAAAACCCATATACTTTTCATGAAGATTAAACACTTGTTAACATTTTGCCACATTTGTTCTCTCTGTGTGTATACATATATGTAACACTATATAGCACACACATATATATATACACAGACATATTTCATGAGCCATTTGACATTAAGTTGGAGATATCAAGACACTTTTTCAGCCTGTATTGCCTAAAAACAAGGGTGTTTACCTACATAATCCAATTTTGTTAGCATACCCAAAAAATTAATATTGACAGAATAATATTATTTAATTCATAGCCCATATTCAAACTTCCTGATTGCCCCAATAACATCATTTAGAGCTTTTTTTTAAAATCAAGGATCCAAAATTCAAGATAAAATGTCATACAACTTCATGTACTTGTCATGTCTCTAGTATTCTTTCATATAGACATTTCCCACTTCTTTTCATCTTTCATGAAATATTCATTTTGACTTTAGGCCAGTTATCTTGTATCATGACCTATAATTTGGATTTGTCATATTGTTCCCTCATGAATATATTCAGGTTAAACATTTTTGGCAAGGATACCACATAGCTGGTTTCCATTGCATCACATCAATAGGTATCACATCAATCAATTTGTCCTATTGCCAAGTTTTATCACTTGGCCAAAGTAGTGTAATCCAGATTTCCCCATTGTAAAGACACATTCTCCTCCTTTGTAATTAATACAAATTAATATCTTTAAAGTGTGACCGTGTACATGTTCTGTTCCCCAACAACTTACACCTGATAGTTTTAGCATTCATTATGATCCCTATCTGAATCGGTTTTTAACATAGTGGGTACAAAAGTATGTTTTCCTAATTCTGTTATTCCTTCCACATTTATTAGCTATCTATTCTTCTGTAAAGGAAGCTGACCTCCTTCTTTTTGTATGTCACTTCAAATTCTTTTTTAAAATTAATCAGTGTGTTATAACCTGTTACCATTATTGGACTGCTGCATGAATAGACAGATCAACAGAACAAAGCAGAAAGTCCAGAAATAGATCCAAGTATATATGAAAATATAATATATAATGAACGTGGTATACCCCAATTACTGGGGCAAAGATGGACTTTATTTATTTATTTATTTATTTTTTGAGACAAGAGTTTCACTCTTGTTTCCCAGGCTGGAGTGCTGTGGTGAGATCTCGACTCACTGCAGCCTCTGCCTCCCAGGTTCAAGCAATTCTCCTGCCTCAGCTTCCCGAGTAGCTGGGATTACAGGCATGCACCAGCACACCTGGCTAATTTTTTATATTTTTAGTAGAGAGAGGGTTTCATCATGTTGGCCAGGCTGGTTTCAAACTCCTGACCTCAGGTGATCCACCCATCTCGGCCTCCCAAAGTGCTGGGATTACAGGCGCGAGCCATCACAGCCAGCTAAGATGGACTTTTAAAATAAATATTATTGGCATAACTGGATAGCCATTTGGATAAAAAGGTAATTTGGTCCCATACTTCACATTGTACCCGAGAATAAGCTCCAAATGGAGCTTATTATATAAAATATAAAAAATAAAACCATATAGGTACTAGATGGTCCAAATATAAAAAATAAAACCATATAGGTACTAGAAGAAAGCATGGATTAATTTCTTTATAGTCTGTGTGTGGGGAAAGCCTTTTAAATATGACTCCAAATCCAAATGCCATAAAATGATAAGTATTTTCAAGTACATAAAAATTGAAGTAAAAACCTTTTTTTGCATGGCAAGAATTAGATAGGCAAAGTCAAGAGAAAGATGATGAAGGCTGGATGTGGTGGCTCACACCTGTAATCCCAGCACTTTGGGAGGCCGAGGCAGGAGGATCACCTGAGGTCAGGAGTTTGAGACCAGCCTGACCAACATAGAGAAACCCCATCTCTACAAAAAATACAAAATTATCTGGGCATGGTGGTGCATGCCAGATAATTTTGTAATCCCAGCTACTCAGGAGACTGAGGCAGGAGAATTACTTGAACCCAGGAGGCAGAGGTTGCAGTGAGCTGAAATAGCACCACTGCACTCCAGCCTGGGCGAGAGAGCAAGACTCCGTCTCAAAAAAAAAAAAAAAAAAAAAGATGATGAAACTGGGAAAATACTTATAATGTATATACTAAATAAAGGATCAATATACCAAACATGTAAAGAACTTTTAAAATTTAGAGAAAAAAAGGCTAAAAAAGTCTCAGGAAAATGGGCAAAAACATGAATACACAAATTATAGAAGAAAGTATACAAATGATCCTTAAATGTATGAAAAAGACACTCAACTTCACACATAGTAATAGATGCAAATATATTTAAAATACACAGTCAACTGGACCATCTGGATCATTTGGAGAGGAGGAGTAGTGCCAGGTTAGGTTAGGTTCTCCCATTAGGCTCTCCTTGATCTCCCTGGGCTTCACCTTTTATGGCACTTATCTGCCTTATAGTATTTTTTCAATGTCTGTCTTCCATACTAGTTACAAATGTGTAAGAACAGTGACCAAGGCTATCTTATTTGCACTGGCTTGTTCCCCAGTTCCATGCACAAAGTAAATGCTCGATTAACATTTGTCAAATGAATGAACAAACTACAGAGTTTTTATCTTCACCAATGAGAACTATCACCTAATAGTTGAATGAATGAATGAGTAATGTGGAGGCAAGGAATTGAGTCTAAATCTATGTTTTCTGTAGTTCTCTCTCTCACTTCTCTTTCAATTCTTTCCCCCTTTCCATGACAAACTCTCTCTCCTATTTTTTCCTCCCTAATTTCCATCTAACTTTCCATATGCTAGCTAAAGTAAAACCTTCAGCATGGCCCATGCTCATAAAATGTTTGCCTAGATCAAAAATAAGAAAAGTTACAAATTTACAGGAGAAATTGGATGTTAGCATCAGCTTTAAAATGTCTCACTTTCTTATCTTTCTATAATTATTTTCTTATGCACCAAAATAAGAAAACTGAAAAATAATTTATTGGTAAAATCATTCCAACATTTATCTTATTTCTAAAATTGCTTCCTACCATTTCATTGCAAATCTACAGTACTTTAGCTTTCCTTTTGTGAATCAAATTGAAACTCTAACCAGTACTAATTTTGTCTCTTCAAGATAATGCATTGCAGGCACCAAAATAAACAAATAAATAAATAGACCAATAAATGTTGGAAATGTAGCACATTTGTAAATTCGAAGATAGTGTGTGTAGAAGTGCCTGTTGGTTAAATTGTTAATGGGCCTTTAAGAAATTGCCCCTTTTTCTCCTACCACTAGAAATCCTTGATGGATTTTTCTATTACATTGAATTTTCAGCACATAGAATAAGGCCTTCCATGTTGACTTTTACCTCAGAAGTTGAGTAAATCACTTGACTTTTACAAGCCCAGAAAAATAGGCCTCCCACTAGACAGTCATTGTAAAAGAAGTCTCTTGGTAGCAGATTCCATTTTTTGTAGTACTGCAGTTATAGATCGATCCAATAAATGTTACTTTAAAATTTTGCTCAGCGGAAAGGAACTATAGAAGAATCACATGTATTAGACTAAAGCGGCTTGAATCTACTCCAACTCTGTTTTGTCCCTCTCTTTGTGAATGTTTGGGAATTTTGATAGCCTATGTAAATAAGTGTGCTGCTTAGCGGCAGTTATTACGGTAAAGCTATATTCTGCTGGATTTTGTTGAAGCTTTGATTAATGTGAATATAAATTGGTAGGGACAACAGAAACTTTGAAGTTAAAATTTAGGTAGCAACCTCACAATAATGTATTGTAAAAGTACCATATGCCTATTGGAGAATATATGAAAAGTAAAGGAAAATAGAAAAAGTTTAAAGTGAAAATAAAAATCACCAAAATTATGCCAGGCAGAGACAGCTACGTGTTTGTGGGGTTTTCTGTGTGATGGAACTCATGTGCTATCTACAATATTTTAGTCTATGAAAGCACTTAGACATTGATAGTATTTTTTAAAGAAATACTTGCGTCATTCAGGGTATTTAAGTTTCATGGTTTAGCACACTACTGTGGCGAATGGTTTGAGACTCCTGAGTTGAGAAACCAGTTCGTAGGAGTCCTGTTTCAATTACCTGCAGATGTCAGTATGGATCTGAGTGTGATTCAACACTTGTTCCAGGATGTGGTGGGACAGTTGAAGTCCTGTTGTGAACCAGTTGCTTATTAAACAAATAACAGTTTAGTTTGGATAAGAAATGGGAGCTGTAAAGACCTCAAGTCTCCAAAATTTCTTTTTACAAAATCTAAATAAGCATGGATGTATGTTCTCCAGTTATACCCAGTTCACAGAAGATTATACCATCTTGTTCCCTATCCTGATTGTTTAACCAGCCTTTCAAAGATTAGTTATAGTGCCGGAGAAGTAGAGTTGATGTTGCTGGGCTTATTAAATTTGACTTCAGCCCAGATGGCAGGTCTGAGGGATACATTAGGGAGCTGTGTTGGTTTACTGTCTGCCGTTATTGTATATTTAAACACAAAGTTTAAAAGTGATGATTCCAACTCCGAGAGAATGTCATCTTTGCCATTGCTTCTGATCCTTCCCTGCTTCGCTGCATGTTCCTGCTGTTTCATGCAACTTCGTAACATGAAAAGTCAATGTCGATTAGGCTAGGAAATGTCAGAGAGACTTGCAGTGGCTTATTTTACCAAAACACCATTGTTTCTCAGGCCACGACACAAATCTACCATCTGTTTCATAAGCTTGCAAGCTTCCTCTCAACTATAATTTGCTATATATATTGGTACAGAAATTGTTGGTAGCTTATGTTTACCTAGCAACATAATCTGTTTGGTCAAAATCTGTGGGAAAGGAGGCTTTGTGGAGGAGGATTTTCTTTTTCCTTCTTTCTTTTTTTAAAGACAGCAGTTTCTTCATCTACAAATTATCTTTAAGTGCAAGAAAGGCGGATGTGCTGGCCCAAACAATCTGCCTTTTATACCATTTTAACCTAAATTGTCTAGAAAATGCTCACTCTGGGGGTTATTTTTGCTATGTCAGTTATCTCATATATACATGAATGCCCTCTTTTCAATTTGTTTTCCTTTTCATACAAATCACTGTGAAATAACTTCCTTGACCTTGTAGCTGTGAAAGATCACCGAGCTTTGGGACTGCCTGCATCTGTCCAGTGTATATTTCTCCTGCTTCCCAGTGCTCTTAGTGTGACTTGTGGGTTTTGAATGTTGAATTTACATTTCAAGGATGTTTGTCAGGGCCTGGTAGTCTTTAAGTTAAATGTAACAAAATCAAGCAGCCTGCACTGTGTTGTCTGCATTACATTAATTTTCATTTAGTTGAATGAGCTGTATATTTCTACCTACCCACTTTCTTAGCTTTCTTATCAGCAGAGCAATGTGTCTGTCAAAAGAAAAAGAAAGCCCAGAGGAGAATAAATGTTGACTTTCGTTCATGTTAGTTATAGATATCATATGCTGGTAAAGGTTAGGGTGTACTTTCTACATTCGTTTTGAGAAGGGAAGGAAAGTGTTGTCCTGTCAAGTTCCTTCATGTAACACCAAGGTGTAATTTGCTACAGGCTTATTGCATGATATTGCCCTTGTGAAAGTAACTGGTTTTCCTTTTTTTTTTTTGAGACGGAGTTTTGCTCTTGTTACCCAGGATGGAGTGCAATGGCACGATCTCGGCTCACCGCAACCTCTGCCTCCAGAGTTCAGGAAATTCTCCTGCCTCAGCCTCCTGAGTAGCTGGGATTAAAGGCACGTGCCACCATGCCCAGCTGATTTTTTGTATTTTTAGTAGAGACGGGGTTTCACCATGTTGACCAGGATGGTCTCGATCTCTTGACCTCGTGATGCACCCGCCTCGGCCTCCCAAAGTGCTGGGATTACAGGCTTGAGCCACCGCGCCCGGCCCTGTTTTTCCATTTTAATCTACAGCTATTATGTAGTTCTCAATGAAGAGGCAGTGTGGAGGTTACTAACCCAATTCCCCCTCCAAATAAACAACAGAAAAAGAAGAAATCAAAAGAAAAACGAACTTCTATGTCATCCTGAGACTTTGAAACTAGTCCTGAGAAAAGACTGTGGCAGAATTATTATGTGGACAAAGTTCCTTTGGCCAGAGATATCCCATGTCTTTCATTTTGCAGCCTTTGTTTCTGCCCCCTTGAGTCCCTAACTCTTCACAAGCCCAGAAATCTCCTCAAAATGCAGCCTCACAGGAAAGCACTGATGACTTCTTACAGAGTTGGCCCTGACAGTTTTGCAAGGGACATATGAATTAACTGGGTTGGAGGGCAGATTTCCTTGCATCACTGGGGCCAGTCATTGATAACACAAACATTTATTCTTAGTGCTCTCCAGTAATGCTAGTCATGGAAGTGAGAAATTGGCAGCTTGAGCTGTGAAACTGACACCCACTTTTACACAGAACAGATAGTGAAAGGCAAGTGAGAGAAGATGAGCTCATGAGTGAAGGGCTGACAAAAGAAGAGCAGAGGAATGGGATTTTGCAACAGAAGGGAGACGCAGGATGAAAGATCCTGGCGGAGTGAATGATCAAGGAAGGAAGCTCATTGTCTTATTTAACCAACACTTCAGTAATGGTAGCATGCTAGGGACAAGAGATGGGAGGAACAGGATTGAGAGGAGACATTTTTAGGAGGGTGATGAATGAAAATAAAATGGTAGAAGATACCCCAAAGTCTGGTGGGTTTATTTCTGTCGAGGTCAGAAGTCAGATTGCAGAGGAGCAAGAAAGGAACACACCATTTATTGTAAAAGTTTGGCAGCAGTCTAGAGACTGGCAGCTGGAAGGGTACAAGGGCAACCTGTAGATCAGTTGTTGATGTTGTTGTTGTTGATGGTGATACAGTTGTCTGCATGAGATTGAAGGGCCCATGGGATAAAAAAGAAATCAGAGGTCCCTGGTGAGTAGTGCTGTCCACTAGAACTTTCCACGATGATGGGAATTATACACATTTGCCCCGTCCCATTCAGGAGTCGCTAGCCCCATGTGGCTGTTGAATACTTGAAATGTGGCTAGCATGATCAAGAAACAAAATTTTTAGTTTTATTTCATTTGCATTTTTTCTTTCTTTTTCTTTCCTTCCTTCCTTCCTTCCTTCCTTCCTTCCTTTCTTTCTTTCTTTCTCTTTCTTTCTCTCTCTCTCTCTTTCTCTCTTTCTCTCTTTCTCTCTCTCTCTCTCTCTCTCTCTCTCTCTTTCTTTCTTTCTTTCTTTCTTTCTTTCTTTCTTTCTTTCTTTCTTTCTTTCTTTCTTTCTTTTTTGAGACAGAGTCTTGCTCTGTTGCCCAGGCTGGAGTGTGGTGGCATGATCTTCGCTCACTGTAACCTCCGCCTCCTGGGTTCAAGCGATTCTCCTGCCTCAGCCTCCTGAGTAGCTGGGACTACAGGTGGCACCCCCACACCTGGCTAATTTTTATTTTTTGTGTTTTTATTAGAGACAGGGTTTCACCATGTTGGCCAGGCTGGTCTTGGATTCCTGACATCAAGTGATCCACCCGTCTCAGCCTCCCAAAGTGCTGGGATTACAGGCATGAACGACAGTACCTGGCCACAATTCATTTACTTTTCAGTAGCCACACGTGGCAAGTGGTTACCATCTAGGACAGCAGAGGTCTAAAAGGAGGAAATAAATGTGGGAATAAGAAAGTAGGAAGAGATGAATTCTAGAGCAGAGGCAATAACAGTATTTAGGGAAAACCTTCTTCTGATGAGAGATGTTCTCGCATCTCCAATAGCTAGGGGAGTTCAGACCCATAGCTTACATGTTTTCAGCAACCCAATTGTCAAGCTCATCTACTAAAAATGAGAGAGTTGAGAGGAAGAAAATTTGGGAGGCTGAGAAGAAAGACTGGGATATTCACAGCATACGGTATACCAGGAACAACTGGGCAGTGAGGGGAACCAAACTGTGGTTGACAGCATGAGTTCGTGGTGGGCCAAGTCTAAGAGGCTCAACATGGGCCGAATTTGTACTGAGCCAAATGCATGCAATTCCATATAAGGTTCTTTCTGGAATAAGAAACAAATTAAAAATGAGAAGATAGGAATGGAAACTGATCAGCTAGGATTTTTCTGTATGTTAATAACACAGAAAGAATTAATTATGAACTCAACAGTTTTCTTTAAAGTCCAGGTATTAGGTAGCAATTTAAAATCTTGAATTTTTGATAAAAATATCTCAACAAGCTCCATTTTTAAAATACTTTCCTCTATGAGAAAGAATTTGGTTCAAGACAAGTTCAAATTTTTCACTTCAGAAACAAGTGCGCTCTTTGACTACCTCATGAGTCCTGTGGATATTTCTGTGTAGGTATTTGGTTCTTGTTTTCCTCTGTCACCCAGGTTGGAGTGCAGTGGCCCGAACATGGCTCACTGCAGCCTCGACCCCCCAGGTTCAAGGGATCCTCCCACTTCAGCCTCCTTAGTAGCTGGGACTACAGGCGAATGTCACCACGGGACTACAGGCGAATGTCACCATGGGACTATAGGCAAATGTCACCATAATTTTTTTTAACAGACTCTCACACTGCTGCCCAGACTGGAGTGCAGTGGCATGATCTTGGCTCACTGTAACCTCCACCTCCCATGCTCAACAATGCTCCTGCCTCAGCCTCCAGAGTAGCTAGGACTACAGGCAGGTGCCACCACACCCACCTAATTTGTATTTTTCTAGAGACAGGGTTTCACCATGTTGCCCAGGCTAGTCTCAAACTCCCGGGCTCAAGTGAGCCTCCTGCCTTGGCCTCCCAAAGTGCTGGGATTATAGGTGTGAGCCACCATGCCCAGCCTGATTCTTGTTTTCACTGAAGCCTAACACTCTTACAAAAGACTGATTCATGTCAAAAGCCCATGACACTGAGCAACCCTTACTAGAACTCTTCTTCTAACATTAAGGTTTAAAGTGAGCACAGCGTGTCTTTTTCAATATGTTCCAGTGGCCAGAAAGGGACAATATGACTTCTCCAGTCTCCATAGTTCCAGCTAGGGATTTAAAGAGAAATAAAACAGATGTTAGAGCCTCAACCTGCCAATATCAGACCTAGGTAATTGCCTTGCCATTCATTTCATCGATCTGCTGTAAGATTTGAAGACGTTTCCCCCGTTTAAACCCTGATGCCGGAGTAATTCAAGCTGTCTAAGTAACTCCAGTAGCTGCAACCAAATTAAGTTTTCAAAGATGAGGATGAAACCTCTGAAAGTAGAATTTAGCATGACAAATACATGACAGATAAGGAGTCACTCAGAAATTTTAGAATTTCAATTCGTTCATCCAGGCATTTATTAAACGTCTTCCAAGAACCCTTACCATTGGTGATGTGGAGAGAAGACAGGAGATTCAATAGCAGTATCAGATATGAATCTGGCCCTCAAAGATTTGTACTCTAGTTGGGGTTATAGATCTGAAGCTTCTAAAGCAATTTGAGAACAATTAGAACAAAGAGTCTCGCTCTTGTCGCCCAGGCTGGAGTGCAGTGGCATGATCTTGGCTCACTGCAACCTCTGCCTCCCAGGTTCAAGTGATTCTCCTGTCTCAGCCTCTCAAGTAGCAGGGATTACAGGCGCCTCCCCCCACACCGGACTAATTTTATTGTATTTTTAGTAGAGATAGGGTTTCACCATGTTGGCCAGGCTGGTCTCTAACTTCTGACGTCAGATGATCCACCCACCTCATCCCCGCAAATGCTGGGATTACAGGCGTGAATCACTGTGTCCAGGTCAAAACTGTGTCTTTAGAAATAAAAGAGACATGTGATAGCATAAAGAGAACCTGAGATTAGCATATCTGAGGCCAGTTTTGTCACTACCTGGCTGGATCACCTTGGCCTTAAACTCTAAATCCTGTTTGCTTTTCTATAAAATGGAGATCGTGCTACCTGCTAAACTGGCTTTCTCACAGGGCCTCTTGCCTGGGATGGGAAGACATACTGGATCATTTCTGAAGTCCCTTTCTGCCTCCTAAGATTCTATGAGTTTTGGTAGTGAATGCAAAAGCGCTTCGAAAAGTGTTAAGGGGTGTACGTTGCAACATCTGTGGAATTATCATCATTATAAATGCCTCTTTGGGATTCCCAGAGGCTGATGTTCTCCCTGCATCTGCTAACAGGCCCATCACACAGCAAGTTTCCTGACTCTCAGGCCAGGCTTCTCTTTCTGATCCCACAATGTCTCTTTTAAAAATTAATAAGCTGAGTGACTAGCAGAGAATTTCCCAGGGAGGTCCCTACCATTTCCCCACTCCCACAGACATTTATTTTCTCTTCCTTGGCAGAGTGCAAACTTCACTACAGGCCACTGAACAAAATAATGTCCTCTTTTAAAATCATTAAGCTTAGTGACCAGGCAACTCGAAATATAGCAGGGTGTTTCCCAGGAAGGTCAGGTCACCATTTCCCCCACCCCCTCCTCATTTATTTTCTCTTCTCCATCACAATGCACGCTGCCACACCAACCTTTGGGTATATGCTCTTTCGGCCTCCTGGATAGGCCAGTGTAAGTCATAGGAAACAAGCAACTCAACAGGCTGCTCTTGATGCTGATTGGCCATGGGTTAATGAGAGGTTTCATCTAACTCTAGGTGGTCAGTGGTGTTCCACCCCACCTCTCCCAGAGTATGTCATTGTCCTGAATGAGAAGGCCTAAGGGCAATGCTTAGAAATGAGTTTAAGCTGTTACACATCAACTAAGGATAAAGTCCTCTGCGCTTCTGTCACATATAGCCTACTGTATACCATTCCTCTTAGCATATACTGCCTTGGGCTCTTTTTATTTTTTCCGAAGCATGTGGCATATATCCCTTTCCGAAACCCTTGTAGCCCCTTGAACATTGAGCATGATGTTCTGTAAACAATATTCACGTGATTTGAAAAACAAAATCCAAGCAATGTCAAAAAATACAATCTTCTGAAGTATTTACAGTCCAAAAGAAATTATACTGATACTAATCCAAGAGACTTGGAAGTCTGTTCACTTCCACCCTTTCACCTCAAATTGTGCAGATTGGTTTAACAGCCACCATGTCTCACTAAGGTTAATGTATGGTTACCTCTGGCAGTCTCCATGCTGAGATCTGTGAGTGGAGCTTGGGCATCAGTTAACTTTGCCAAGACTGTGATATATCATCTATAATATATGATACGTGATATGGCCAGTGGAGCCAAACAAGCCATTGGAGAGTGAGTTATGGGCTTTTTGGACAGAAGAGGTATTGGGTCAAGTCCAAAAACAGCATTGAATTTTCCTACTCTGTAAGCAGCAAGAAAAATGAGGGCCAAGGTGACCACAATCCTATCTAGCCTCTACATCTGCCTTTACCAAGATGTTTTTAAAGTCCTTGATGTTAACTCCAGAAAGGCAGTAAAAATGGACCCACAGCAGAGAGATGTAAAGGGTGCCTTCCTGTCTCTTGGGACAATGAGGCAGCCAGCCAGCCTGGCCAGCTGAGGAACAAGGCAACCTGCCCAGCGAGACAAAGCAGAGGTCAGGCAAGGAAGTTTTGAAACTATTCTGTAAGAAGGGTGGGAGTATGGAAAAATTAAAAACAGGTCAAGGAGGAAGCTGCTGATGGGAACTGAACCTCAGGCCACAGGGCTTTGATTGTATACCCTCCAGAGCAGAGTGTCACACTGCGCTCTGCAAGTCATCTGGCCTTGCCTGTGTCAATGTGTGTTATCCTCAACCTTGGCTTGGGTGAATCTTCAATTCTCAAGCCGATTCACTTTAAATTCAACAAAAACAAGGGAGAGGTGGGGAGGGGAACAGATTTTAGGGATGACTTACCTCCGTCTGAAACGAACGCTGGTGTTTTCTAATGCAGCACCTTCCAACAAAGGGAGAGCATGTTGGCTTCCTTCTGGGAAAGGAAGGAACTGGACTCACTGTGGTTTGGGTAGTGCTTGCTACTGAGGCATTAATCAGGTCCTGACATAACTGGAAAGGGCTGGTTTCCTTTTCATGTATAGAATCATAAAGGGGGCACAATATTCAAACAAAAGGCCAAGGAAACCTCTCCCAAAGATCCTATCAACTGCAGCTCTGGACCAAGGAGTCTGGCCAGAAGGGAAAGCCCATTTTAGTAAAGGACCCTGTTTTTCCAGGCAGTGACATTCCTGTTACTACGGATATGACTATAGTTCCAAAGCGGTCACTGAGATACAGCTTAACTTCAACTGGCTTTCAGGGAGTGGCCAGTTATTTATGGTAGGGTTATTTTTCATTATCTGTAACTTTAAGAAGTACAGCTCTCCTATGCTAATATGATAGCCATTGTGGTTTGATATCCCACCATCCAGTTTACCTCTTACATTGTTTAACGTAAGTATAGTTTTGAGGATTGCTTCCAGCTGTAGTGGGTGAAGCCTAATTAGTCTGAGCCAACCTTGGTAATGCCATGTCCCTGGATTTTTCTTTCAGCTATACCTTTCTACAAGGATTGGCCTGGGAGTGGGCATATGACTAAGTTCATATCAATGACAGATGATGGAAAGTTTGCAGTGGGCTTCTGAGGAAATCTTCCTCATTGTTAAGAAAGAGATATCTCTCACTCTCTAAGTTGTCATACATGGGTGTGAGGTCTGTAAGTGCTGAAGATGTCTCACTCAAGCTTGCCGGTAAAGTCAACTGAGGGAGGAGGTCAGGACAAAGAGAAGAGTTGGGGAAAGGAAGCAGGGCTACAGAATTATGTCGGCCCTGAAGCCATGTGCCTCTGGATTTCTAGTTTAGTGAGCCAATAGCTTTCTTATTTTGGAAGGTAGATGGTGAAAAGAGAGGCTGGCTGGTCCCTGAGACAGGAACTCCCAGATCTTCCAGTGGAGACTCTGTGAGACTGATACACACAAACTGGACTCAGAAGAGACTATAATCTGGAATACCGATTTATTCAGTGACAATGAGGATGTGCCTTTCCAGGACCTGAAATCCTTGTGTCCTCTAAGTTCCAGTCCCAGTATATCAAGGTACCTAGGAACCCACGCTGGTAGTACAAAAATAACAAACAGCGAAAATAATAATTAACAACCTGATTTGCCCAAAGTTACATAGCTCATAAATAGTAGAGCACAAGAGAATCAACAGGTAGACTCTGATCTATCTGAGTCCAAAGCTGAAACTCATAAGTAGTTTATCTAGCTTTTAGTGGCAATCAGGAGGTTATTCCAATTACGAAAAACAATAGCTAACTCATACTGAGCCCTTGCTCTGTGGCTGGCCCCATGCTAAGCACTCCACGTGTATTACTTAACTGAATCCTGACTATAACCCAGTGGGGACAGGTATTATAATAATTCTCATTTTTCAGCAGTGGCAACAGAAGCTTGAAAAAATGAAATCAGTCCTCAAGGTCATGTGGGTAATAAGTGGCAGGGTCACCTGATATGATTCTAGGGTATCCACTATTCTTTAAGGAATCATAACCAAGGGAGGGGGAGAAAAGCAACATCTAGGTTGTTCCCCCGGTCCCATCCAAAATATACCTTTCTTTTTCTTTTGAGATGGAGTCTCTATGTTGCTCAGGCTGGAATGCAGTGGCATGATCTTGGGTCACTGCAACCTCTGCCCGCTAGGTTCAAGCAATTCTCCTGCCTCAGCCTCCCTAGTAGCTGGGATTACAGGTGTGCACCACCACACCGGGCTAATTTTTATATTTTTAGTAGAGATGGAGTTTTCGCCATGTTGTCCAGGCTGATCTTGAACTTCTGTCCTCAGGTGATCCACCCACCTCAACCTCCCAAAGTGCTGTGATTACAGGCGTGAGCCACAGCACCTGGCCCAAAATGTACCTTTCTGATGGCCGAAAGAACTTAGGTCCTCTTCCTTAAACAATGCCACACACTTACTGAGAACGTCTTACAATCCAGATGTCCTTATTCAGTATTTATGTTAGGTTACCAAAAACGTTCGTCACAACCACATCAAGAAAACTGATTTTGTGTCGGTTAGCCCTTTAAATTGATCCCTTGTGGTTGAGATTTTAGAAACCACTCCCAGTCTCTTGCTGATTTTGAGATAGTACCCTAGTCTTAATACCATCAATGCCTAGAGTTTTTAGTGTTTCAGAGAGTGACACTGGTTGGCCTTGTCCCTACATCCCAGCAGTCTACCTTATTTGTATCCTGCAGACCTCTCCCTACTGTTTTCAGAATTTTTATGTTGTTTAATTGCTCATTCTTGCCTGAACCATACATCTTTGAGGTAACGTATGTTTCTTTTGGTTCTTCACTATGTCTTTATTTTCTAATTCGGTTATTTAAATTGTTTATGTTTGGAAGTCGTCTCTTCCCCTCCAACACAATGGCAAGCTTCTTTCAGGCATTGCCTGTGTTTTCTGCTTTCTACACATTCCCCAAAGCACCAAGCAGAAAGTGGAGCACATAGTAAGCATTCAGTGAATGCTGATGGAATTGAATTATGAACTATTGTCTCATGTTCAGTCTTTCCCCAAGGGCTTTTGGTTAGAACATTTGGCTGGAATGTCATACAGACAAAACTGAATTAGGAAAAAAACATGCAATATATGTTAGAGTCAAGGTTTCAGGCTTAGAATTTGCATTACCTAATGTTTTGACTTCTTTTCAAGTCAGTTAGTTATTATCTGGCCTCACAAACATTGCCTTTCTTGTTACATCTTCTAGGTGGGACATTTTTTGCTCTTTGTCCCCTAATTTCACATTTATCCCTCTCAAACAAATCCTTGAGCATGGTTTTTCTTCTTGCTGAAGAAGCCACTGTTGTGGCCATCCCAGAGTGGCCTGCTGTGAAACGTGACATTTCACTTCTGTCTTCATTTTTATTTTCTTGCCTTTCTGTTTCTTTTTTCCTTTCATTTCTCTCTTTCTTTCTTTTTACAGTAACAATTGCCTGTAGATGACAAAAGCTAGAAGGTGACAACAGAAACAGGAGGCCCAGCCCTTGCTATAGTTTATACCCTGAAAGGGGAAAGACAGGACATCCAAATGGAACAAAACACACACATTTGAGAATTCCAGTGCAGGATGGGACAGAGGAGTCATCAGTTTGAACCTAACTTAGCCCCTTAAGGAAGTCAGCACCCAGACCATTGCCAAAACGATACTGATTCCTACTTTGGACTTTAAAATCCCTTACAGAGTTGAAAGAAGACCACTGTTGTTGTCGTTGTCATCATTGTCTTACTCCTCCTCCTCCTCCTCCTCCTCCTCCTCTTCTTCTTCTTCTTTCTTCCTCTTCCTCTTCGAGATGGAGCTCTGTCACTCAGGCTGGAGTGCAGTGGTGCGCTCTCTGCTCACTGCAACCTCCACCTCCCAGGTTCAAGTGATTCGCCTGCCTCAGCTTCCCAAGTAGGTGGGATTACAGGCATGTGCCACCATGCTAAGCTCATTTTTGTATTTTTAGTAGAGATGGGGTTTCACCATGTTGGCCAGGCTGGTCTCAAACTCCTGACCTCAGGTGATCCGCTGCCTTGGCCTCCCAAAGTGCTGAATTACAGGCGTCAGCCACCATGCCCAGCCCACTGTTGCCTTCTTTACTTGGAACTCCATGCCCCAGGCTGTGCAGCCACAGTCCTGTGCTCTCAGTGCCTGGGCAGGGATAATCAGGAAGGATCAAGTCTGTTATCAAGGGAACAGCAAGTCTGTCTGCCCATCTTCAGTGATGGGGTCTCTTTGAATTTACACATTCAATACCTGGATTTAGGCAGCCGTGGCCCCCTTTAGACAAACAGACATGAGAACTGACTGCATGAGCGTGGAAAAAGCCTCTTCCCCACTGCCATCCCCCACCCGGCCCTTGCACCTGTGACTGTTCAAAATCCCCACTCTGCCAGCTTTGTTCCTCAGTAATCCCTGCTGAGGGAATTTAGGCCTGCTCTCCACAGCCACTTCCATCTGCACTTGGCTTTCTTCTTGAGTCCACAGTTCTGGCAAGGGCTGACTTCTTCCAAGTCAGTGAGAGGAGAGTGCACATTCAAGATCATCTGCCTGGGGTTGGAGGGAGTGGAAAATGGGAAACATGCTCAGTTTGGAGGCATCTCATTCTTTTGGAAAAATCTGAAACCTCCACTGGTTTACTGTTTATAAGCTGCCAAGTGTGTCTTTTTCTTTTTCTAGGACACAGGACACCATCTCTGCATCTCATTCTAAGTAACAGACAAACTATGTCCAGTGCTTCTCCCACCCATTACAAAATTGCCAAGTAAGGTGGGGTTAGGGTTTGGCTTATTATCGTTATTGTTTACCACAAAGGGTTCACAGTTGATCTGCTTTGAGCACAAATAGGGTGTTGTTATTCTCTCCCTCCTCTGTGATTGGGCATGTCTTTTCCTTATCCAAAATTTCCAGACAGCTCCTGTCCCAGAGACTTGTTACCGCTAAACTACCCTGCTACTTACTTTAACAAAAAGGGAAATATGAAAATTTGATGTTTGCTCATTGCTTCTGGGATTTTTTTTCTTCCAAAGTTCTCCTCACTGTACTACAGTGGAGAGAAAGACTATGAAATACATTCGTTACAGGTAGACTGTTTTGATTTGGTAAAAAGGATCTGCTATTGTAAAGCATGACTTAAACACAGACGATGAAAGCTCATAAAGCCAGCTTCTCTTTACCCAAAGTGGTGGGTAATTGGAAACCAGATTATAGATTCATAGATTTTTTAAAAATAAAACTGTTATCAAAGCATAATATCCATCTTAAAAAGTACACAAATCATTATTGTACAACTTGCTGGATTTTTATAAAATGAGCATACCCATGTAGCCAATACTTAGATCAAGAAACAGAACACCTTCCTTATATTAGTTTCTGTAGTCACCGTAACACATTACTACAAATTTCATGGCTTAAAACATAGAAATTTATTCCTTCACAGTTCTAGAGGCCAGGAGTCTGAAATGAAGGTGTCGGCAGGGCTGTGCTTCCTCCAGGGGCTCTACAGGAGACTCCTTCCTTACCTCTTCCTTCCTGGAGCGAGCGCCGCCAGGCATTCCTTGGCTTGTGACTGTGTCACTTCAGAATTCTCTGCCTCTGCCTTCACATGGCCTTCTTCTCCCTCTTCTGTGCCTTCTCCTTTGCCATCACTTATCATGATACTTGTCATTGGATTTAGGGCCCACTCAGATAATTCAGAATGATCTTACCTTGAGAGCCTTAGCTTAATTACGTCTGCAAAGGTCGTTTTTCCAAATAAGGCCACATTCACAACTTCTAGGACATGGACATATCTTTTCTGGGGCTGCCATTCAATCTAATGCCCGTCTCAGCGACTTCCATGTCAAAGGTAAACACTGTCCTGACCTCTAAAGGATAGATTCGCTTTGCATGCAATTGAATTTTCTATAAATAGAATCATAGAGGATGTAGTCTTTTGCATGTGGCTTCTTTTGCTTATCATGCTTGTGAGATATCCATGGTTGCTTACCACTGTTGATCATTCACTCTCATTGCTGTATAGTATTCCATTGAATGACTTTATCACAGTGATCCATTCAACTCTTGAAGGGCTCTTGGATTACTTTCAGTGTTACCATTATGATAATGTGGTTATGAACACTCCTGTATTTATGTATTGAGGCAGATGTGCCTATATTTCCATTGGGTGTACCTAGGGGTGGAATTTTTAGGTCCTAGGATATGTCTATGTTCAGCTTCAGTAGACAGTGCCAAAAAATTTTAGATTTTTTAAGTTAGAATGAATCTTTGAAATCAACACCAGATTTAAGTAATGCCTCATTCAAACAAAATGCAAATAATAATCCCAAATCCACTAATCCACAAAACACAATATTTCTTACAAATCAACAGGAAGCTGGGCAACCCCCGCCACCAAAAGAAAACACTGTTTCTCCTGGTGCTCAGACCTTTTGAATGGGGCAGATCTTATTGTACATTCCCATTCTGGCTCGGGCACCCCCAAAACATGCTGCATTGCCTTTGTAGTATCACACAAGTATGAGGGAACTTGGTAGCACTGGCCATGGAGAGAGGCAAACCACGTGGCCAAGAACGTTAGCTGGAATCAATCAGCTTCCTCTCTGCACTGAGGCTTCCTGTTTGCTCTGGGAGTCAGCTGGCTTGGGATAATGTTGAAAGCAGGCTCTCTCATTCTCACTCGTGTAGGCATAGGAGCGCTGTTGCCTAGGAAAGAGCATTACACATGAAGCTTGCATTTCAAGATGTGTCTGTTTCAAAAAACAGTTCCCACTTTTGGACCCTGAACTATGAAAAGCCAAAGGCACCTCGAAATTGAATAAAAAATCAATTTAACAAAACGGTCCATGCCATACACACTCCCACCCTGCTGTGTTATTTTTCTAAAAACCATTTAGTGTCATTAAGCTGTTGCCTCATAAAGTTGTTTCACCAGGAACTTCAGTTTCCCCAGGAAGAGATGAAAATAAACTGAACATTTCATGTCACTGTTCTCATGAGCCTTAAAAAATCATGTTTGTCTTTAACAGCATGATATGAAACATCTCTTATCGATAAGGGGTTGTACTTGAGGATCACAAGGCAACAGAATCTACAATGATAAAATTTACCCACATTTTAAATCAGAATTCCTCATATAGATTACCAGGCATGTTTGACTCCAACCACAGTTTCCCACATAATTATTTCTTTTAAATCTCTTAATTATTCCATTCTGTTGAATACCATCTGTCCTTCTGAGAGACAATTGTGTCTAAACAAATCAACAGGTTTTGCGTCATTGTCTAAATATGAGGGAGAAACAACAGCCCCAAAACTCTACTCTGGCACTTGGGTGGAAATGAAGAGTTCTAAATCCCACATTGGGAATGCCTCATCTCTGGCTCCCCTGGAAGCTAACTTTCATAACTTGTGGAGCCCAAAACAAAGCCAAATGAATTTTGGAAAGGTCAGTGGGAAAGGGATTGGGGTGGGACTTTCCCAGAAAATGTTTGAGCCTTTGCTCCATGAGCTGTCTGGTCACCCGGACAGCTTGTACTTCCCAGAGAGGGTGGGGAAGAGAGCAGAAGCAATCCTTTTCTCTGGGTACCTGGGTCTGGTGGGGGCTGGAAGCCTGGGATTTGCTCAGTTGGCTTGGGGGCAGTTGTCTTACCCTGCGAACAAGCCTGTTTGAACCCGATGAACAGTGTAGTTATGTCAGGAACCTTGGAGATAGAACAGAACATCTGTGGGAAGAAAATAGCTGAGGATTGTCTGCCTTGTGTCTTGTTTTCAAGAGAACTGCTGATGTGTTTCAAATAATTGAATACTGTGTGCTGGGAAAGCACTTCTCCCTGAAGCCAGTTCCAGGCACCTCAGAGCTCCAGTGCTTCTGCAAAGGGCTTGCAGACATCACTATTAACACGCCACCTTCCAACAATAACTGACCTTTCTTCTTTCAGTTTTCTTTTTTCTCACCCTCTCTGTCTTGCTCTCACTACTCTCCCCTTTTCCCTAGTCTTCGTTTTCTCTTTATATGTTTATTTCTTCCCTCAAAGATGTGGCCAAGAAGCCCCGATGGCTCTCAGTCACAAAGGAGGTTAAGTGGATTGGTGTGAGTATAACTGGGAGTTCTGAGAAATCAGCAAGTCCCTGAAGATTCTTTTTCTCCCTCTGTGATTGCATCAGCCTCGCTCTCCCCTACTTGTCTGTGTTATCCATTCTCCTTGTATCCATGCTTACTTTTAAATCAGTTCATTCAAAGACCATAAGCATTGGCCTTCAGCGAATTAACTCCGATCGGGTTCAAAGTTCAATCAAAAGGAGCCAGAATAAAGGAATAGAGTGGACTTTCCTTTCAGCACCCCCACCTGACTTCCCATAAACCAAACTGGCTTTTTCGTAGACATTAGCATGGTTAGAGCTTTCACATCTGCTTTCCCACCGCCTATACAATGTCGCGAGGAAGGGTAATGGAGCACGTTGCTAGAATGTTGGGGATCAGTGGTGCTCCCAATCAGGGCAGGCACATTAGCATACACACACACTTCCTGGCCGCTCCCCTGGCCCCTGTCCAGAACTCCAGCAAGCTAATCATAAGGAAAACGTGTGTGCCTGGATGTCAAGAGTGAACAGGCAGGTGACTTGCTTCAGAATTAGCCTGCAGCATCTCTTTTTCTAGCTGCCATCCAGTATTGGATGTGGTAACCACACCAGTTAACACCCCGGGTCGGCTTGGGATTATGAATGGAAGGAAGGGAGATCCCCATGCAAGCAAGCAGCTGTCCCTTTGCTTAATTATTGGGATCCACAAGCCCATCCCTATTGCCAGGGCTTCAGTGTCAAGATGATGAAATAGGTGATTAAGGGACTTGGAGGCCAGTCCACATTGCAGCTTTGTCTGAGTGTTCCAACGACAAGTGTTATTAGTCCACTAATCATAACATTGCCTGCAGTGGAATTTCCTTGGGAAGGAATGGGGCAGCGCCTCCATGCCAGAGGGCTGCGCAGCATGAAAATACTAACACATCACAATTGGCTGTTCTGTGGGAAGACGATTCCAATATCCAATTCAGGAAATAGGTCACCAGGATGCTAGATGTACTGCTATTTTGATTTACTTCCTTAGACTCTCGCAGTCTTCATAGACTTCTCTCTGGGTATAATCAAACTCCTCTGAGTTACTGGCTTCTGAAGTGCCACATTGGGAAAGATGCCAGGAAGTTCTGAAAACAGAGGCATGGATTTCTCATGATCAGTCTTGTGGCGTCCACTTGCTTCTAGAATCAAACACGATACCCTTTAGGGTACTCCTCACCTTAACCCCTTTCAGGGGACCCTCCTAGAGGTCTGGGGTCATGGCTTTTAGGAGCCTGCAGCTGTGCCTGCCAGACAACAAATGTTTAGTGAGAGTTTGAAGAGATACAAATGGGTCGAAGGGCGCCAGAGCCTTCTCAGTAATGAGCATAGCAAAGCTTCGATTTCCAAGGATCTTTGGAGGATGAGATGTACTCATTTGAGTATCGCACTGCCAGGGCTGTTTGTACCAGCTGTCGGGTTCAGAGACCACCCTGTTGGTGGAGTCGGTGGCCCAGCCAACCCTTTCTTTTATTCTATACCTCTGGTCACTTGGGCCTTAAGAAGCAGAAGTCAAGGCGGGGTTTGGGGGCTCTCACCAAGCAGCTGCCTCTTTCCTGGATCAGTCTAGAGTTCCCCCTGAGTTTTCCTAAACCCATGCAGTTGTCTGCTGCCTTGGAGTGTCAGCAAAGGGTATTTGTGCGTCCATGGTATTTGCAGATTTCATATTAGGCAAAAGCTTTTATTTCCTTTTTCTTTATTATTATTATTTTTTGAGACAGAGTCTCTCTCTGTTGCCAGGCTGGAGTGCAACGGCACCATCTCGGCTCACTGCGACCTCCACCTCCTAGGTTCAAGCAATTCTCCTGCCTCAGCCTCCCGAGTAGCTGGGATTACAGGCACCCACCACCACGCCCAGCTAATTTGTGTATTTTTAGTAGAGATGGGGTTTCACCATGTTGCCCAGGATGGTCTCTCTCTCTTGATCCTGTGATCTGCCTGCCTCAGCCTCCCAATGTGCTGGGATTACAGGTGTGAGCCACCACACGTGGTCCCTTTTCTTCTTTTTTAAAAGTAGACAGATTATGTGATATAGGGAGCTCTGAACTTACCCACTGCCCACTTTTTGTTTATAGCCATTCAACTGCTGGGTAATTCTGGCATTTTAACATCTTTCTTGGTGTCCAGAGACATACTCTATTATGTTGGGATTATACATTTTGAGCTCCAGCTCACCTGTCCAGAGATGCCATCCCAAGGCAGTCTTTTGGGAGACGAGGAGTTGTACCAGTAGAGATACCATGAGAGCGTTTGGAGAGGTGTCTTGCTGAATAAGACCAAAGGGTGTTTTGTCTCTCTGTCTCTCTCTCTTCCTCTGTCTTTGTTTCTTGCTTTCTCTCTCTGTCTCTTTCTCTCTCTCTTCCCTATTAGCCATGACCTATGTATCAGCAAATAGGAAAGGGGAATCTTTGTGATAAACTCTCCTGGCAAATCCATTTGTTTGGGCTCTGGACTTGAGAAGAGCTTTACTGCCTTTTAAAATTAGTACGTAGTCTGTTAAATCCTATTTTGACCCTCTAATTCTTTCTGCAGTTCTTTCTTTCTTTTTTCTACAAATCTTTAGAGCAGAGGTTGTCACACTTGAGTAAGTGGAGTACAATTTATAGTCACTCCAGAGCAACCACATGGTTATTGCATATACTGCAGAGACAAGCAAAAGATATGGGTCAAAATTTGCAAGAGCAAGCACCTCCAAGTTATCCAGCAGCCAGTAAGGTTAGAGGCTGCTACTGGTTGCAGAGGCTCTGATGTGAGCTGAGCCTGAGTTTGATCCCCAGCTGTGCTGGTTATAGCCGTGGCACTAGGCAGGTTCCCCGGCCCCTGCTTCCTCCCCTCCAGATGAAACAAGAGTTCTTAGTGCAAAAGGGTTGGGAAGGCTAATGAGAAAATAGAGGTGACATGCTTTCTCAGCCCAGTCCTGGAAATTAGCAAAATGGTCACTAAATGGTGACTTTTCTCATTATGAAAATCACCTCCTTGGCTTTGTAGTCCCATTTCCTGTTTAATAGCAACTGAAGTAGCCACAGGAGCCACCCCCCCCATTTGAGTCTGCCTATTTTCGAGGCTCCATTTGGAAGGGGATGGCCCAGCAGTCCAGGGGGTGGGAGGCGGTGGGGAGGGAGGCGTTATTCTCTGGGTTGCAGCTGTGGCAGCAAGTACAGTATCCCCCACATGCCAGATGAATCAAGCTGAGGGCCAGATCTGGGCTGCGGGCCAGAGGTTCCCCACCCTGATTTATAGCGTGGACAGAGATGTGGGTGTTTTGTGAATATATTTTGATGATGATAAAATAAAGCGAGAGGGGAGGGAACGCCATTCCTTAAAAATGTGCTGAGGGAGGGAGGTTCAGGCCTATCTTTGAGATTAGAGCAGCCTGGCTGTTCGCGGTAGCAAGTCATTAGAAAGAGGCCCATGGAAGAGCAGCCTGTGAGAGGCCTTGAAACACAGTGAATTGTGAATGAGGCCCCTGTATGCCAGCCATTGGGGGCAGATTAGGCTTGCTGTCC
Organism: Callithrix jacchus; assembly: GCF_049354715.1. NCBI lineage: Eukaryota > Metazoa > Chordata > Mammalia > Primates > Cebidae > Callithrix > Callithrix jacchus. Next base: position 130,290,492 of record NC_133524.1, on the reverse strand, counting down.
CCTCTGCAGGTGTGGAGTGGGGGACTAAGCCTGCATTTTAACTCCTGCAGGTCCCAAGAGCAGAGAAAGGGAGTACTGGGCCTGCTGAGCTGTGGAGAGCCCCCCGGACCCGTGCGTTCCCAGTGCTAATAGTTCTCCCGAAACCAGCCAGGCTTTGCCATAGAGATCAGGTCTAGGTCATTGCCAATGGGCTGAGGACAATAGGCTAATTGTGGAAGTTTGCCCTGGATGGAGTTTGGAGAATACTCACATGGAAGATTTATTCTCAGCCTTCAACCGAACACATTTGAGAGGGCTGGCTGAGCAGGGGATGGGAGTTCGGGCTCCCTCTAGAATGTTCTCCTCCCAGACAAGGCACAGTTGTCCTGGTTTATTGTATTTCATCCAGGAAGGAACCTCAATCAGGTTTCCTAGGACCCATATAGATCTTTGAAGACAAGAGATTTATTCGCCAAAGGTGAAGCCACCAAACAGACAGAGTTCTAAAGCTTGCAGTTCGTAAAATCACATCAGTCTGCAAACATTTTTTTTTCCCCTGAGGGAAGGGCAGTGAACGCTCTCATGCCAACAGCCTGCAGTATCTGACAAGTACAATCTGGTTTTTTTCCCTCTCACCTCTCACTGCTCCCAGCCTTGAGCCTTCTGTTCAAACCAGGCCTCATCCTCATCCCTAGCACCCCTGCCAACCCACCCTGCTTAGATTTGCCTTTAAGCTTTCGCTCCATCTGGAATCTGCTTGCCCTTCGAGGATCCAAAGCCTCTCTGTCCTTTCACGTGACCAGTTCTCTGAGGAAACAGCTTTAGGTATTTCTCAGGCCCCCATGACTGCCTGGCCAAGGGCTTTGGGGCACATACTGCTTCTGTGTGCATCCTCACGAAATCCAAATCTCCCCGCCACTCCAGAGGACAAAGAAAACGAGACTGACAAAGACGTTTGAAGGAGAAAGGCAAGTATCTTTCTGGTGGACTGCCCCTCAAGACCTAGCACAAGTGAGTTTTTCCCTGTGAGTTTTGTGTGTGCTTATACTCGCCCCTTTTCTGTGTTCACTTAACTGAAACACAAATCCACCATACCCACAAGGCCGACCCTGGGTTACTTTTTGAGCCTGCAGCGATGTCCCCTAACAGACAAAACTTCTCTTGCCTTGAGCCCCAGAAGTTCTCTGGTTTATATCTAGGATGTGAACTAAGACTCTGTGAGAGGGGTTCTGGTCTATATCACTCGGGACTGCCTCCTTCAAGGGATGGTGAGAAGCCCCCTGAAATGAAATAAAATGGTTTCTCAGGCTCATCCTTTTGAATTTCCCATTTCCTGCCTCAGGGCTCAACAAAGGACTTGTGTATGACGGGGTGTGTGAGTGTGTGTACCATGGCAGGAGAAGGCACACAGGATCCTTGTTCATTCACTTTTCTTGGGAGGAAACAGAAGTGGGTGTCTATTCCCAGCAGTATTACGGAGCAGCGGTGGGGGCCCCTCGCCATCTCTCTTCCCAGCTTGCTGGAAACGTCTTTGACTCCTAGGCCGGTTAAGTAACCACAATGTTGCATCTCTGGCTTCTCTAACTACCTCCCACTCTCCGCTCGATGCCCACAAAAACGGTGTGTTCACTGATGTTTGGGTGACACTGTGCATATTCCTAGCAAGGAAATTGGACATATTCCTTGCAGATAAGAAAGGTAGGAGCCGTTCCTGACTCAGGAGGCTGATGTTTCATCCTAATCAAGCTCAAGGTTTCTCCTCGCCCACAGTCATGCTTTTTGATAACCTGGCAACAGCCTCCGTCACGGCTTTGAATGGCCCTATCTCAGCACTTAAGAGCATTTTCCAGAATGTTCTTTTATGGGCTTCATAAACATGGGGTTTTCTTTGAGATCCTGTTAAAAATGGAATAAGCATTGTGGGTACATGCTCATCACAACCCTGGGAACAAACTGTTGGCGAGGAGTGTACTAGAGCCCACATACAGACCAAACGCATTAATTATGAATGGTTCTTATCCTGTGATTAAAACAGATCTGGCAGGCCTGGAACTTGGCAGCCCTTGGTTAGCTATTAGTTCTATGCTACTGTACCGGCTGGATAGTCATAAAACTGTATCTCTTTGAAAAATGGTCTATCATGTAGCACAGCCTCCTCTGTACCCATTAGCTCAAATTGATATGACTTGACGGCCCAATCTTGGGCTTTTCAGATGGTGGATTTAATTTCTCTCTGGAGCTTTAGGAAATCTGGAGGAAGGGACCCAAGGGCTGCATGCAGTGAGGTAGGGTCAGAGGATGTATGCACCAGCCCCCACCTCCATCGGTACCACTCCCCTTCCTGCTGGAAGGCATCCCTCTAGTTCATAGTGCCATTGTGTGCCACCACTCTGTCAATCCCTGTTAAAGTAGTGACTACAAGTTGGGAGTTCATTAGTAAGACCCTGGGGCATGACTTGCAGGTGCAATCACAGCTCACTGCAGCCTCGACCTCCTGGGCTCAAGCGATCCTCCCACTTCAGCCTTCCATGTAGCTGGGACTACAGGTATGTGCCACCAAGCCCGGCTAATTTTTTATACTTGTATATTGACAGGAGTCTCGAGAAGGCAAAAGCACCCAAAGATGGAGGCCATCGTGTGGGATAAGAACTCATAGGGTAGATATTTTTGGACTGAGTCTTATCAGAAGACATTGTGGGAATTTCAGGCATCCGAAGGGTGTGATTGGGGAAAGAGGGGCAGAGCTTTCCAATGCCCCAGAAATCTCACCAAATAGACCACACTGAATCTCTAGTCAGATGGTGCCAATCTCTCTGCTCCGCCCTGGCAGGAGTAGGATTACAGTATTGCTAGGTAGCATTTCTGAAGTTCCAGGCTTTTATTTGATTATTTGATTTAAATGTCTCAAAAATGGAGCAAGGACCTAATCTATTGACAAAAACATGAATTTGGGAGTCAAATCTAAACATTGCTCATTTCCTTCTCAGAAACTTAATGCTGGCTGTGAAGAAGAGTTTCCAGAGCAATGACTTTCTTTTGACAAAGGCTGGCCCTCTCAAAAATGGTAACATTTGTCTGTTGCAGCATGTGAGCTCACACCTTTCTCTCATACAGAGCCTTCAGGTCCTCATATGCTCATGCTTTACCCCCTGGATCAGCATGCATCTTCATGTGCTGTCCACATGTGTACAATAAAACTATCTCTCTGGGGCCAGGCATGGTGGCTCATGCCTGTAATCCCAACACTTTGGGAGGCTGAGGTGGGTGGATCACTTGAGGTCAGGAGTTTGAGACCAGCCTGGCCAACATGGTGAAACCCCATCTGTACTAAAAACACAAAATTAGCTGGATGTGGTGGTGCACACCTGTAATCCCAGCTACTTGGGAGGCTGAGGCAGGAGAATCACTTTAACCTGGGGGACGGAGGTTGCAGTGAGCCAAGATCACCCCATTGCACTCTGACCTGGGCAACAAGAGTGAAACTCAATTAAAAAAAAAATTATCCCCTATCTCTCTGGAAAGAATATCATAATGGCTTATACGCTGTTTTCTGGGCCTCTGTTTCACAGGACAGGAACCGTAAGCTAAAGGAACAAATCCCTAACAGTGGAATTTCAGGCATCAGCCTGAAGGTGGGTGGGTTAATAAGAAGAGATTGAAAGAAGGCACCTTTCTAGCACTCCTGAAATCACACTCCTGGCTCTGAGCATCAGTCCCCTGTTTGGAAACTAGTATCTATAGCTGGGAAAGTCTCAGCCGCCCCTGACATGGTCAAATGGAAAGTGCATGGGCTCTGAAGTCAGACTGTCTGGGGTCTTGTTCTAGCTCGGCCACTTACTAGCTATGGGGCCTCTGTTTTCTTATTCTATAAAACAGGATAAGTATAGTACATGATTCACAGGGTTCTTAGATGGGTGAATCTAAGTAACTCGAATACATAATAAACACTTAGCAGAGCCTGTGTACCTGGCACAATGAGAGGCACTTGATAAATGGCACCTAGTCTTATCATTTCCTTGCTAAATCTACGTCTTCTTTTAGGTCCCTTAACTCGGTAGGTCACTTTTGAGAAACTCAATTCAACTGGAATTATTGAGTGTTGTGTGCCTAGCACTGTACTAGGGACACTGTGAGGAAGACAGGGGAAATTTATGAAGGAAGAACTGTTCTCAAGGAGCTTATTAGGTAGGATGTTTTGAGCTTCCTCCAAGAGCCCTACTAGCAGCCACGTGGAGAGGCCCACGGCTCTTCCTTACATAGGAGCATAGCCAGGGATTTAAACACATGGGCTGTGCAATCAGGCAGGCACATTGTCTCTGCCTCCTGACTGACGTGTGATGTTGGGAAGGGTACACTACCTCCCCATTTCTTGGTTTCTTCAACTATGAAATGTGCATCATAATGACATCTTTATACACTGCACGCCCATCAACATGGATTTATAATGATTGACTTATGCAATTGTCTTGTCAATCAGAGAAGAAGAAAAGGAGTTACAAAATCTCTTAAAAGCTTTAATATTTACCTTTAAATATTACATTTTCTCATGTTCTTTTCTTTCTTCCTATGGATTCAAACTATTATCTGGTGTCCTGTCATTTCAGCCAGAGAGATTCCCTTTATCATTTCTTGTGGTGAAGATCTCCTAGCAACAAACTCTCATGTTGTGTCTGGCTGGGAATGTCTTCATTTCTCCTTTATTTTAAACAACAGTTTGGTTGGGAATAGAATTTGTAGTTGACAGTTGTTTGCCTTTCAGCACTTTGAATATGTCATCCCACTGGCTTCTGGTCTTCGTGGTTTCTGATGAGAAATCAACTGTTAATTTTATTGGGGGTCTTTGCATGTGATGAGTCACTTCCGGCTTGCTGCTTACAAGATTCTCTTTGCCTTTGGCTTGTGACAGTTTGATTACGATGTATCTAGATATGGACCTTTTTAAGTTTATCCTACTTGGAGTTGGTGGTGCTTTTTGGATGTGTAGTTAATGTTTTTCAGCACATTTGGAGAGTTTCTGCCTATTATTTCTTCAAACATTCTTTATACTCCTTTCTTCCTCTCCTCTTTCTGAACCTCCCATTAAGTGTACGTTGTTACGCTGGATGGTGTCCCACTGGTGTCCGAGGCCCTGACATTTTACTTCATTCTTTTTTCTTTCTGTTTCTCACACTAGATAATATAAATATCTTCAAATCTGCTGATTCCTCCTTCTGCCTGTTCAAATCTGCCTTTGAACATCTTTAGTGATTTTCTCATTTCAGTTATTATATGTTTAATTCAAAAATTTCTATTTGGTTGCTGTCAGATAATTTCTATTTATATTTTCTATTTATTGAGATATCACACCCATATTTTATTTCTTTAGACATGGTTTTCCTTAGCTCTTTGAACCTATTTGAAATAGCTGATTTAAAGCTCTGTGTAAAAAGTCCAACATCAAGCCTTCCTCAGAGTTTCTATTGGTTGTTTTCTTTTCATGCGTGTGGGCTACTTCTTTGCAGATCCCATAGTTTTTTTTGTTGTTGAAAACTGGGAATTTTGAGCATGTTAGGGTGGTACCCTGGAAATCACATTCCCTCTCCTCCTGAGGGTTTCTTGTTGTTGCTACTTGTTGCAATAGTTACTTGTTTAGGGAATATTCTGTTTGAACTTCTACCACAGTAGGCTGGCCCTATCTCATAGCTACAATTTGCAAAGTATATCTCCCCCTACTGTTTGCTTTGGCTGCCCCACAACTCTTTTGATGAAACTTAAAGCCAGTCATTCAGAGAAGCAAGATATAAATATCAAGCTTGTCTTGATGCTTCTTAGATCTTAACTGAGCAACCTCTATTTAAATAACTCATAAATTACAAGGGAAATCGGCATTTATTATCTGCCTTTATGTCAGATTGAGAAAAAAATAATGAGAGATTTGCATGGCATGAGAGAAGATCCCATTCCACTCCGTTAAGAGGCCTTAAAGGGGCCAGCCATGGTGGCTCACACCTGTAACCCCAGCACTTCGGGAAGCTGAGGCGGGCAGATCACGAGGTCATGAGATTGAGACCATCCTGGCCAACATGGTGAAACCCTGTCTCTACTAAAATGCAAAAACTAGCCGGACATGGTGGCATGCACCTGTGGTCCCAGCCACTCGGGAGGCTGAGGCGGAAGAATCACTTGAACCCAGGAGGCAGAGGTTGCAGTGAGCCGAGATTGCGCCGCTGCACTCCAGCCTGGCAACAGAGCAAGATTCCGTTTCAAAAAAAAAAAAAAAAAAGAGGTCTTCAAGGGTCCCTTTTAAGTGAAATAAGCCACAGTCCAGAAGGAGAATGGAAATCCATGTCTCTTGAGAGAGATACTCATAGCCTTTCCTTCTATTTGCAAGCCTCCCTACTTTTGAGGGAGGGAGCCCTCACCCCTGCTAACTGGAGTTGTCTAGGTCCTGTGGTATTACCAGGGACAGGGGTGCCTATGTGAGGCTCTCCCTCCACAGCAAAGAAGGCAGCCCTAGGAAAGTGGGAGGTAATCAGAGACTCTGCCAGAAGGACTCATAAGATAGCCCAGAGGAGCATGGGCAGAGTGTCTCCAGCACTGGATGGGGGTAAAGGGGAGGGCGAGAAAGGGGGAAAGGGAGAGGCAATAAGATAAAAAAATGATCCATAAATTCTGTTGACACTGGGGCAGGCTTAGAGCAAGGGGTAGTTTGCCTTTTCTGACTCCATATTTTCACCAGGAAGTTTTTTATATTGTTATTTGGTTCTTGAAATATTCCTTAGCCATCAAGCTTATGCATTAATTCAACAATTATGTACTAAGTGTCAGGCACTAGAAATACTGAGATGAATAAAACAGGTCTTGATTTTAAGGGAAAGTAACGTATAGAAAATTACAGTAGAGTGAGAGCAGAAGTGTGACTGAGGGAAGGCTAGGGAGGTGGGTCTGCAAGGAGACCCCTAACTCCAGCTTGGAGTGGGGGTAGGAAACAGAATTTGTAACACTTCTAGAAGGGGATAAGCTTGGAGTGGGGGTAGGAAACAGAATTTCTAACACTTCTAGCAGGGGATAAGCTTGGAGTGGGGGTAGGAAGCAGAATTTCTAACACTTCTAGCAGGGGATACGCTTGGAGTGGGGGTAGGAAGCAGAATTTGTAACACTTCTAGCAGGGGATAATGCTTGAGATGAATCTCTAACCTTAAAGCACAGTAAGTTTGTCAAGCATCATTGGCAGAAGGAGCGTGTGAGGATTCAAGCATCTTAGCGAGAAGGAACAGAAGCCAGAAGGGGCTTCTGGTATATTCTGATACATTCTGAGTTGGAAAAATAGCTTTGGAGGATGGACATCGGGTATATGGAGGGTTCCAGAGGAGATGCAATTAGAAATGTAAATAAAGCCAGATCATGAAATGCCGTGCGTGTTTTTGTTTGATTTTTGAGACAGTCTCACTCCATCGCCCAGGCTGGAGTGCAGTGGTGTGATTTCAGTTCACTGCAACCTCTAACTTCTGGGTTCAAGCTATTCTCCTGCCTCAACTTCCTGAGTACCTGGGATTACAGGGACCCACTACCACACCTGGCTAATTTTTGTACTTTCAGTAGAGACAGGATTTCACCATGTTGGTCAGGCTGGTCTTGAACTCCTGACCTCAGGTGATCTGCTCACCTCAGCCTCCCAAAGTGCTAGGATTACAGGTGTGAGCTACTGTTCCCGGCATGCCCTACATGTTTTAAGGAGGCATCTATGCTTTATCTTAAAAGTTACGAGGGAATCAACAAAGGATTTCACAGTAGAATGACCTAGGTAGTACAGTAAGGTAGTTAAGAGTGCAGAATCTATATATCAGTGAAGTTCAAAGTGTAGTTCAGGTACCAGCCTTCTCAGTGTTACTGGAAACTTGTTAAAAATGCAAATTCTTGAACTCCATTCTAGACCTACTGAATCAGAAACTAGAGATAGGCCCCAGTCATCTGTGTTTTAACAAGCTCTCCAGATGACTCCAATGCGTGCTCAAGCTGGAGAACTACTGCCCTACACAGACCACCTAGGTTGGAAGCCAAGCTCTCTTACTGTATGACCTTGGGCAAGTTCTAAACTCAAATGAAGAAAGAGGATACAGGGAGGGAACGGAAAGTGAGGAAAGAGCCATGACACTAAACTAAGACCCACAGGCCAGATAAAAATGGTTGGTCATCCAGAAGGATCTGAGCGACAATGACATTCATGGTAATAGCTCACATTTGTTAAGAGCTTACTGTGGACCAGGTATTACTCTAAGAACTTTACAAATATGAGTTTAGTCAGTCGTCACAACAACTTTATAATCCTATTTTTCATCTGAGGAAACTGAGACTCAGAAAGGTAAAAATATGGAGTGATGTTTACAATTAAAGTGGGATTTTTCTTTTTCTTTCTTTTCTTTTTTTTTTTTCTTGAGACAGGGTCTCACTCTGTCACCCAGGCTGGAATGCAGTGCCACGATCACAGCTCACTGCAGCCTCAACCTCCCAGGCTCCAGCGATCCTCCCACCTGTCTCCTGAGTAGCTGAGACTATAGGCGCACTCCAGCATACCCAGCTAATGTTTGTACTTCTTGTAGAGACGGGGTTTCGTCATCTTGTCCAGGCAGGTCTTGAATTCCTAGGCTCAAATGATCCTCCTGCTTTGGCCTCCCAAAGTGCTGGGATTATGGGCATAAGCCACTGCACCCAGCCAAGTTTTCTTTTTATTAAGAGAAAAAACCCCGTAAATGATGTATATAAGCATGGCAAAAGATTAGGAGGAAATAGCCCAACATACTCATTGTGGTGGTACAATTGGAGGCATTTTAAATTGCTTTTTTGTAGTTATCTTTGCTTTCCAGAATTTCTACAAAAAGTTTATATTGCTTTTGTAATCAGGAAAAACACCTTTTTGAAAAAGAAATTGAATACATGCACTTGAGGAAGACATGAGCATCCTCTCAGTGCACAATGCAGACCCACAGAAAGAAAAATGCGCCCTGCTTGTCGCTATTTTCTGCAAGAGGATTCTGAGGACCTTATCACATTGGCACACAGTGAGGGAACTGGTGGAGGAGTTTCTCTCAGGTCTCAGAACTGTGCTGATTTGCTTTTTAACATAGTCACTGTGACTCATGTAACTCAATGATCTTTCAACTTGTTTTTTTTTTTTTTTGCCTGAGACTCCTTTGAGATTCTTTTTACCTTTTTGTTCTGAAGTAATTTTTGGTTTACATGAAAGTTGGAAAAATAATTGGTGCAGATACATAGTTCCCAAACGCCCTCCATCCAGCTTTCCCTAATGTCAATTGAGTTAACCATGGCAGTTTCCAGATCAAAACTAGGAAATTTACAGCTGTACAATAATATTGACTAAACCATAGAGTTTATTCACATTTTCCCAGTCTTTCCACTAATGTCTTTTTTCTGTACCAGAAGCCAATCTAGGATCCCGTATGGCATTGGGTTGTCATGTCTCATTAGCCTCCTTCGATGGGACAGTTCTTCAGTCTTTTGCCTTTGTGGCTTTGATGCTTTTTTTTTTTTTTGAGATTGAGTCTCATTCTGTCGCCCAGGCTGGAGTGCAGTGGTGCGATCTCGGCTCACTGCACCCTCTGCCTCCCGAGTTCAAGCAACTCTTCTGCCTCAGCCTCCTGAGTAGCCGGAATTACAGGCATGCGCCACCACTCCCGGCTAATTTTTATATTTTTAGTAGAGATGGGGTTTCACCATGTTGGTCAGGTTGGTCTGGAACTCCCGACCTCAGGTGATCTGCCTGTCTTGGCCTCCCAAAGTGCTGGGATTACAGGTGTGAGCCACTGCACGTGGCTGCTTTGACACTTTTTAATATCCTGGTCAGCTACTTTGTAAAATATCCCTCGTTTTAGATTTGTTTGATGTTTTTTTCATGATTAGATTGAAGTTATGCATTTTTTAGAGGAATATCAAAGACGTGATATTATGACATTCTCAGCACTCCCTGGTCTTTTATAACTGTGCCCCCTTGCACATTTTTATCATGCAATTTTATAATTATAAATGTAAATGGTTGCAAAGATGTTTATTTCCAATCCATTGTAAATATCAGCATTTAGAATGCAACTACTTGACTCTTTTAAATTATCCAGTGGAATCTAAATACCAAAGTCATTTTTACTTGCTATTGTTTTATTTTAAAATACATGAAAATCTTTTTTAAACATTTAACATTTTACTTCTGGAAGCTGAATTTCTAGTCCACTTTCATCAGATAATAAATATTGTCTTAAGGTAATACATTTTTGGCTGGGAGCAGGTGCTCATGTCTGTAATCTCAGCACTTCGAATGGCCAAGGCAGGAGGAGTGCTCCAGGCCAGTAGTCAACACCAGTCTGGGCAATATAGAGAGAGCCCCGTATCTACAAAAGAAAAATTTTAAAAAAATCAGTCAAGTGTGGTGGTGCATGCCTACAGTCCCAGATACTCAGAGGCTGAGGTGGGAGGATGGCTTGAGTATGGGAGGTTGAGGCTGCAGTGAGCCCAGGTGACAGAGGGAGACCTTGTTTCAAAAAAAAAGGTAAAGCTTAAAATGCTTTATAAACTGAAATTGATTTTTTACTTGACTTTTACCATAAAGCACTAAGTATTAGAATTATTATGATTATTATACACAGTGATCAAAACAAGTATATTTAAAGTTTAAAAAAAATTACTTATGAAAAGTAAATTTTTATTTAAATATATCTCTTAATGAAACGAATGGGACTTTTTTTTCAGGTATCCAGGATAACTAATACTTATTGCTAGAAAGACAGTATGCAGCATCACATCTTATTTATTTATTTATTTATTTATTTATTTGAGACAAGGTCTCACTATGTTGCCCAGGCTGGACTCAAACTCTCAGGCTCAAACAGTTCTCCTGCCTCAGCCTCCTGAGTAGCCTGGACTGTAGGGTCTTACCTTTCAGCATCAATTATTATTTTTTTTTTTTTCTTAAGACAGAGTCTCGCTCTGTCTCCCAGACTGGAGCGCAGTGGCACCATCTCAGCTCACTGCAACCTCTGCCTTCCAGGTTCAAGCAGTTCTCTGCCTCAGTCTCCCGAGTAGCTGGGATTACAGGTACCTGCCACCATGCCGTCCTAATTTTTGTATTTTTAGTAGAGACAGAGTTTCACCATCTTGGCCAGGCTGGTCTTGAACTCCTGACCTCGTGATCCAGCCATCTTGGCCTCCCAAAGTGCTGGGATTACAGGAATGAGCCACCACACCCGACTCAACATCAATTCTATTTCTACTTTTTAAATATATGTGAGGGCCGAAAAACTTGTTTATATAAGTAAGAAGAAAATGAAAACGTTTTATTATAGGACTGTCATGTAATCCCATGAACATCTTCTGGGCTAGAAACCAAAAATCAGAGTTACCTCCCAACAAAAATAACTTTTTTCATTTTTTACTGAGATATAATTCACATACCACAGAATGCACACCTTTAAACTATATGATTAAGTGGTTTTAGTATATTTAGAAAGTTGTACAACCATCACTACTATTCAATTCCAGAATATTGTCATCATCCCAAAAAGAAACTCATTACATGTTAGCAGTCACTCTCCATTTACCCCCGCCCCCACCCCTGGCAAACATTAATCTTTCTGCCTCTGGAATTGCCTATTCTGGTCATTTCATGTAAGTGGAATCACATAATATGCGGCCTTTTGTGCCTGGCTTATTTCACTTATTTCATTTTGCTGAATGTTTTCAAGGTTTATCCGCATTGTAGCATGAATCAATATTTCATTCTTTTTTATACCTGAATAATATTCCATTGTATGGGTATACCAAATTTTTTTATCCATTTGTCAGTTGATGGACATTTGAGTTGTTTCCACCTTTTGGCTATCGTGAATAGTGATGCTATAGACATTCACTTATGTCGGGTGCAATGACATGTGCCTGTAGTCCCAGCTACTCGGGAGACTGAGGCAAGGGGGTCACTTGAGCCCAGGAGTTCAAGCCCAGCCTGGGTAACACAGAGAGACCTCATCTCTAAAACAATAAAAAGAGCACATTGATTTACAAGGTTTTCGGTGGGCACATGTTTTCATTTCTCTTAAAGTGGAATTATTGGGTCATATGGGAACTCTATAAAATTTTGAGGAAATGCCAGACTTTCTCAAAGTAGCTGTACTCCTTTAATTCCCACCAGCAATGTATGAGCATTCCAATTCTTCTGCATCCTTGCCAACACTTCTTGTTGTTGTTATTATTATTATTATTATTATTATTATTTACTTTTTTTTTGAGACCGAGTCTTGTTCTGTTGCCCAGGCTGGAGTGCAGTGGTGCGATCTCAGCTCACTGCAACCTCCACCTCCCGGGTTCAAGCAATTCTCATGGCTGAGACATGGTGCATGCCACCAGGCCTGGCTACCTTTTGTATTTTTAGTAGAGATGGGGTTTCATCACTTGACCAAGCTGGTCTTGAATTCCTGACCTCGTGGTTCACCTGCCTGTCAAAGTGCTGGGATTACAGGTGTGAGCCACCAAGCCTGGCCTTTTTTTTAAGAACAGGTTCTCACTCTATTGCCAAGGCTCGAGTGCAGTGGCAGCAATCATAGCTCACTGCAGCCTCAAAATCTTAGGCTCAAGCCATCCTCAGCCTCCTGAGTAGCTGGGACTACAAGGTGTATGTGCTACCACACCTGACCAATTTTTAAAATGTTTTTCAGAGATGGGGTTTTGCTATGTTGCCCAAGCTGGTTTCAAACTCCTGGCCTCAAGTGATCCTCCTGCCCTAGCCTCTCAAAGTGCTGGGATTATAGGCATGAGCCACCATGCCAAACCATCTTTTTGATTATAGCTATCCTAATAGATGTCTTCACTAGGTATCTCTTTGTGGTTTTGATATGCATTTCCTTAATGGCTAATTAGGTTGAGGATCTTTTCATGTGCTTTTTGACTATTTGTATATCATCTTTGGAGAAATGCCTCTTTAGATTCTTTGCCCATTTTTAACTAGGTTTTTTTTTTTTCAACATTTGGTTGTGAGAATTCTAGATATTCTAGTTACAAGTACTTTATCAGATTTATGACTTGCAAATATTTTCTCCCATTCTGCATGTTGCCTTTTCACTTTCTAGGTGGTTTAATTTGTAGTACAATAGTGTTTCATGCTAGGCAGGCAAAGTGGCTCATGCCTGTGATCCTAACACTTTGGGTTGTTGAGGCAGGAGGATCACTTGAGCCCAGGAGTTTGAGACCAGGTTGGGCAACATGGTGAGAGTCCATCTCTACAAAAAATTTAAAAAAAAAATAGCTGGGTGTCGTGCCGCACTCCTGTGGTCCCAGCTACTAAGGCGGCTGAAGTGGAAGGATGGCTTGAGCCCAGGAGGTCAAGGCTGCATTGAGCTATGATTATGACACTGCACTCCTGCTTGGGTGACAGAGTGAGACTCTATTTCAAACAACAAAATAAAAGTGATTCATTCTCCTACAGTCCAATTTATCTCTCTCTTGTTTTCCTTTGTCACTTGTGCGTTTGTTGTCCTATCATCCTAAGAATTCCTTACCTAATCCAAGGTCAGGAAGATTTATACTTGTTTTCTTCTGAGTTTTAGTTTTAGTTGTTACACTTTTAGCTCTGGGTCTGTTACATTGCTGTGTACATTTTAAGATCAACACATCAATTTCTTCAAAGAAAAAAAAGCCAGCTGGGATTTTATTAGAGATTACATTGAATCTGTAGAGCAATTGGGGGAGTAGTGCCATTTTAGCAGCATTAAATCTTCTAATCGATGAACGAGAAACATCATTCCAGTCACTGAGGTCTTCTTTGTTCTCTGTCAATGGTGTTTTGTAGTTTTCAGTGTACAAGTTTTGCACTTCATTTGTAAATTTATTTCTAGTTAATTAATTATTTTATTGCAAATAGAATTGTTTTCTTAATTTAATTTTCAAGTTGTCCATTGTTAGTGCTTAGTCATAGAATTGATTTGCGGTGTTTTCTGGTATCCTGCAACCTTGCTGAACTTGATTATTAGCTCTAATAGTTTTCTGTGGATTCTTTAGGACTTTCTAACTAAGGTTATGCCACCTGCAGATAGAGATTTTTTTCCTTCTTCCTTTCCAATCTGGATGCCTTTAATTTTTTTTCTTGACTGTTTAGCCCAGCTAGAACTTCTAGTACAATATTGAATAGAAGTGGTGAGAGTGGACATTCTTGTATTGTTTCTGATCTTAGGGGGAAATCTTTCAGTTTTATGCCATTAAATTTGATGTTAGTTGTGGGTTTTTCATAGATGTTCTTTACCAGATTAAAAGTTACTTTCTATTCCTTATTTATTGAGGGGTTTTTTGTTTGTTTTTATTTTTATTTTTTTAATTGACATGGAGTCTTGCTCTCTCACCCAGGCTGGAGTGCAGTGGCTTGATCTCTGTTCATCGCAATCTCCACCTTCCGGGTTCAAGCAATTCTCCCACTTCAGCCTCCTGAGTAGCTGGGATTACAGGTGCCCACCACTACACTTAGATAATTTTTGTATTTTTAGTAGAGACGGGGTTTCACCGTGTTGGCCAGGCTGGTCTCAAACTCCTTACTTCAAGCGATCTGCCCGCCTTGGCCTCCCAAAGTGCTGGGATTATAGGCATGGGGCACCATGCCCGGCTTATTGAGTGTTTTTTTTATCATGAAGGAATATTGAATTTTGTCAAATGTTTGTTCTGTATCTATGGAGATGAACAGGTTAGTTTTTATTCTATTAATGCCGTGTACTACATTGACTGATTTTCTTATGTGGAACCTTGCATCCCTAGGAAAAATCTTATTTGGTTATTGTTCATAATTCATTTTATTTGTTGTTGGATTCAGTTCAGTAGTATTTTGTTGATGATTTTTGGATTTGTGTGATAAAATACATAACACAAAATTCACCATTTCAACAATTTCAAAGTCTACAACTCAATACTCACCACTATAGTTTCAAGACATTTTCAGCAGGACAAAAGGAAACCCACACACACTAAGCAGTCATTCTCCCCTCCCCCTGGCAACCACTAATCTGCTTCCTGTCTCTATGTATTTTGCTATTCTGAATATTTTTTGCCCAGGTGCGAGGTGAAAAGGGTTTGGGTGAAATCTCCTCTATTTAGAAAATGACTATCAGGAATTCTTTATCAGTCAGCAGCCAGTCAGTAGCCTGTCCAATACAATTATTCACAGGCCCCTTTTGTACCTCCTGCATTTGGCAAGAAAGGGAGGTAAGCATGGAAAAGGAAGAGGGCCATCTTTCAACTGTGTGTCCCCTCCTTCTGCTAGAGAAGGGGGGCTATGAGAAGAGAACTGCCCAGGATGGCTCCAGGCAAAATATAAACATTTATCTCCTTTGCATTCAAATCTCCCCTTTCTGCTGCTATATCCAGGCCCTGGTGGCCTCAAGTAGCCAGGACCCAGGATATCTCTAAGATCTCTTTCCTCCAGGAGGGGCTGCAGGCCCTGACATTACTTTCATAATTGGTTTCCTGTTGGATGTACCTTGCCTGGCAAACCTTACTAACTGGCCAGATGGCATCCACTTGCTTGAGCCACGTGTTCTTGTTTGCTAAGAGCCTCCCTAGGTTATCCCGTCCAAATTCCCTGAACGTGAGGAATGTCAAGCCCCAAAGCTTGACTCACTCAAGTCAAGTGACTCACTCAAGTCCAAAAAGGAGGTACTTACGGAGAGCAGGGTGATCTTTCTGTACTTTTCAAGTAATGCACATGGGCAAATTTGTTATTTGGTGAAGCAGGATCAGGGATTGGGAAGAGAAAGGTGATACCTCCACCCTCTCAGGATGCCTTGCAGCCCAGTTCACTCCACATCTTTGTTAGGAGATAAGTCTCTGGAGAGGTTCTGGGGAGTTTTTTTTCTCCAGGGAGGCTTTCTGGCTTACACTTCTCCAGACCCCGAGGACACTCGCAGATGCAAGGTGATGTCATTGGAGTGTTTTCAGATAGAGAATTTCAGACTTGCTCTGACCTCATGTGCTTTGTGTTTCCAGTTAAACCCAAACTTTCCAAGACTTGAGTTCATTTACCTTTAATCAAAATTCCCTTTCTGGGCTCCACTTCTAATTACACATGGGCCTCTGAGTCTTCTTGGCCATCACATACCAGTTGATCAAAAGTGTCACACATTTAGGTAGGGCCGGTGTGGCTGACATGCCCTTTGAAGTTCAAATAGGGCTGGAAATGAGTGCAATATTGCTCACATGATGTCAAATCTCACATGTTTGAAATAGAGTGTGTGACATTTGACAAATACAAGCACATGGTGAGGCAGCTATTCTGCTTACAGAGCAAAGACTCCCCTAAGGAATAGGGGAGTGACACCCATTGGGGCCTGTCTCTTTGTTGACAGCAGACTCAAGACTGAGGGCTCGTTGATGAAGAATTAGAATGCTATTTCCAACCCATAGGCATATAATGGGCTAATGAATGACTCTAGGATTTTAGGAGGCAGATCTCACTCTGGGGGACAGTCCCCACTGAAGGAAAAGTTCTTTCCTCACCCTCACATGTGTGGCTGATAAAAGCTACTTGTCTAACTGGGTGTGATAGCTCATGCCTGTAATCCCAGCACTTTGGGACGCTAAGGCAGGCAGATCGCTTATGGTCAGGAGGTTGTAAACCAGCCTGGCCAACATGGTGAAACCCTGTGTCGACTGGAAATACAAAAATGAGCAGGGCTAATTTTTGGCACACACATTTCAGCTACTCGGAAGGCAGAGACAGGAGAATAGCTTGAACCCAGGAGGCAGAAATTGCAGTGAGCTGAGATTGCACCACTGCACTCCAGCCTGGGTTACAGGGTAATACCCTATCTCAAAAAAAAAAGGCTAGTTATCATATGTACGCAGTGTACTTCTCCTTTAAGACTACTCCAAATGGTTTGAGTTTGGCCATCTACCCAGAATGCACATGTACCCAGCAAGTGCATTTCTATTTCTACCATATTTACCGATAGCAGGCTTTAGGGCAAGTACGCTTTTTCACTGAGTATGGTTTAGACCACAGAATTCTCAGGCCAGCACTCCCAGCAGCATGGGCCAGTTGCTTGGAGTTGGTATACAAGATAATGATAATTGCTATCATTTTACTGAGGACTTATTATGGTTGAGGAACTGGCTAAGTGCATTAAACGCATTATCTCTTTTTGTTCCCACAATGGTCTTGTTATGCACTATTATTCTCATTTTACAGACAAGGGACCAAGTGAAGGGAGGGTAAGTAGATTTTCTCAAGGTCAAATTGGCAAAGTGGTCTGGAATTCCAGTCTGTCTGACTCTAGAGACTAACCTCTTAACTGTTACGTTATGCCACTTCATTATTCACTCAATAGGGTATTTAATCGGCACTAATTCTGTGTTAGCATGGTTCTAGGCAGTGGGGATACAGCAGTCAGAAGATCTTTGCCCAGTGGAACGTGACACTGTGTGGGCAGAGGGGCAATGGCAAAGTTTCAGCTCAGTGTTGACAGGGCTCTGTGTGCATGGTATAGGCTGCAGCCCATCCTCCAGTGCTTGAGAAGGAGAACATGCCCTACTGATCTCTGTAACCCTGTGAAGGTCAACCACCCCAGGCCCTCCCAACCATAAGCCAGCATTAAGTTTTTCAAGTATCCCACGTCTGCCTGTCTTTTTTGCCATTAGCAGCTGAATGTGTGAAGCTTGTGGCTCCCGCAAGGAACCCTGGGGGTGGGTCGCAAGTGGGGCTGAGCTCACTCTTCCTATAGATACATTTCCCCCTTGTAAAGAGCAAAGGAGACAGATCAAAGGCCACCTGGGCCCACTTGCTTGCTGGAGAGACCCGGGGGAGCTGGAAAGGAAAGGGGAGGAGAGGACTGGGGCCGGCTGGAGCTGTGCTGTGATTGATTGGCTTGTTTTGCTCCTGCATTTCTGTTTACCCAGCTGGGCCTGCTGCTGCCCAGAGGACCAGCATGTGCATGGCCACTCTGGCCGGCCTTTGGGGCAGTGTCAGAGCGAGCTGTGCACTCAGCCATCTCCTGGCAAAACTGAGGCAGAGACGTTTGTGTTTTATGTCTGCAACCTTCTTGCCCCACTGGGTCTTCTCCCACCTCCAAGGACACTCCTCCATAACACACACACCCCAGTCTCAGCCACAGAATTCTTCAAGTTTTCTTCCTCTTAGTGGAACCTCGCGCCACTCAGGCATCTAAGACACTAACAGGTAAACATCTGCCAACAGCCTCTAGCTTAATTCTTCTAGCATTTCAAAATGTCAGGCTTCTCTGTAATTAATTAGTCCATTCAACGCAGACAAGAACAGAGGGCCTCAGGAGAGGGAAACAAATAGCTTATGAAAGAGCTGCAGATCCAAGGACACAAATGAAGTCCCCGGTCTTCTAGGTCAGTCTTTCTGCTAATTGACAAACAAGGTTAAAACAAATCCCAGCATCTTAGTAGTGCTCTCTGCTCGGTTTCAGTAGCGGTAGTCCAAGGTAGAATGGATTCAGAACTCAGTGTGTTGGGGAGGTGGGGGCCGTGGGCAGGGATTTGAGGATTTGAAGGACCCATCCAGGCGCATGTGGCCAATGGTTTGTCCGTATTTAGAGCCAGCTCTACTTGTCTTAAAAACCAACCCAACCCCAAACCAGAAGCAAGGAGAGACTGGTGGCAAAGGACTCCTGGGCTTCAGGTAGGCACTAGAATGGTGGTTTAGAGTGGCCTTTGGAGTCAGACAAGCCTGAGTGGGAGTTTCAAATCTCAGCTCTGCTACTTACAACTGTTTGACTTTGGGTAAGTTGCTTAGCTTTTCTGAGTCTCAGTATAACCTTCTGTCAAACGAGGATAACATCTACCTCCCTGCATTGTTGTGAGGATTAAATACCATGAAGTGTGCTAAGTGCTTAGCAACTGATCTGTGTTATCTTTTTTTTTTTTTTGTCCCTAGATAGCTTCAGGAGATCTGTGTTATCAATATACACAGAGGGTTGTGATGATTAAAGAGGAGGATTATGGAGGGAGGAGGATGCGATACCTCATTGTCATCCTGAAATGTTCAGCACTTTGGGGGTGCATTCCTATTGTTTACACAGTTCAAAGGCAAGTTCAGAAGGTGGAAACAACCCAAATGTCTATCAGCAAATGACTGGACAAACAAAACGTGGCACACACATGCAATGGAATACTATTCAGCCTTTAAAAGGAAGGAAATTCTGATGCATGCTACAACACAGATGAACCTGGAGGACATTATGCTAAGTGAAATAAGCCAGTCACAAAAAGACAAACACCGTATGATTCCACTTACATGAAGTTTCTAGGATGGTTTAATTCATAGAAACAGAGAGTAGAATGGGGGTTGCCAGGGGCTGGGAAAGGGGTGAATGGGGAGCTCATGTTTGATGGGTACAGAGTTTCTATCTGAAAAGATGAAAAAGTTCTGGAGATGGCGGGTGGCACAACATTGTGAATGTACTGATTCGTACGCTTAAAATGGTTAAAATGGGAAATGGGAAATTTTGTGTTATATGTGTTTGCTGCAATTTTGGATGGATGACAGGTATGGCCTTTCTCTTTGTAGGAGAAAAGCCATGACAGGTCAGTACCCTGGTGAAAACCTGGCTGGGATTCTATTTTCTACTCCATTATTAGAAGGCAGCCAGTTTCCATACAGGGGAAGGGGAGAGAGTGAGAGGGAGGAGGATGGGGGGATATATAGACAGAAGCAGGAGAGGAGGGAAAGGAGGATGCTGGGCTGTCAGTGTAAAACAAAAAATACAAAAGTTGGAGGCTTTTCAGCTTTGAAAATGCAACAAGCAAGGAGAGTAGGCGCCATCCCTAGGTGAGCCCCAAAGCCCACTTGGGCCACAGCTATAGCCAGGCTGGGAGACCACAAGAGGGAAGGAGGAGGTAATTTGGATTGGCCTGAGGTAAAAATTGCAGAGATTTGCAAGTGCAATCAGCTCTTCAACTCCCCACCACTTCCAAGGCAGAGTGGGTGGGACCAGCTTCTTCTCTTCCTCCAATCCCACTCCTTCCAGGCTACAAGGGGCCCCTCAAGGCTGCCCTTCTCATTCGGTTCCAGCTGCCTGATTTCCCTGGAGAGGAGGTTGTGGAGGTGGGGCTGCCAGTCCCTACATCCCTAGCAGACCAACCTCTTCACGGGACCATCCGGACCCTGTACACGTGGACCCTGGCCGTGTAGACACACCTGAGTCCAGGAACGACACAAGCCGCAGGGATCCCAGCCTAGGCACGGAGGTAATTAGGCACGTCTTCTCTGCTCCTGAAGTAATGTTTATTTGTCTTTCAAATTCTGCCAACCAAAATGGCTTAGGCTGTGATTTACCATCACACCATTATGTCATACTTCCTTACTGCTTTTATGACCAAGAAAGACTTCAGGCACAGTAGCCATATTATGTCCTAGCGAACTCCTGCCCAAATTGAGTCACTGTTTCTGGTCCCTATCGCTGGTCAAATATGACATCTAAGGGTAATTGCTGTTTTAGGGCACATTTTAAAGCAAATGCAAAAAATAACTAATGTACCTATTTTGTGACTGAAATTTGCATCTGTCTTTTTACCCTCTCCCGGCAAATATGTTTTATGTTTATTTAAACAGCCTTTAATAAAAATGTACAGCTGCAAAGCATCTTACTACTCAATGTTTTCTGGTTAAGAAAATTGCCCATAATCACAGTGGACTTTACTATTCGTAACTGAATATTATTTTTCATCTGTGTATGGCTGCAGCCCAATGTATGAGTGTTGTCAATGCAATGTGAGGCTTATCTGAGGTCAGAAGCTCTTCATTCATTCATTTATTCAATCCATCAACAGACTTTTTTTGTGGACTTATCATATGGAGTTTAGGACCTTTGGGGAACAGAGGGGAAAGCATGGGCAGAGGCATGAGGGAGATGGTCACTGGTATGACAAGGGTAGCCATTGTCAACCACAGTTGATGAATTGTGATTGGCTGGAAAGTGTGACACAAGGAATTTGTTACTGATAATAGTTGATGTACCAAAGTTGCTGAATAATTTACTTTAGTTGTACGGTAGAGTGGATTCAAGGTTATCTTTATAATAACAGCATAACACTCACCCACTTGCAGTTCAGTTTGTTTTAATGACAATTAGAGGAAAGGGCCCAATTAATAGCTGGCATGCCAAGTAGGTTCCCCAAGGACACTCATGGGAGTGTGTCATGCATGTGCACATCACCTGTCAGTTTTATCGTAGTTTAGAATTGAGTGGCCTACACAGAGAGTGGAAAGAGATGAACCTAGAGAGGCAGGATGGGTAGATGCGGCTTTTCAGAGCTGGAGTAAACAGTTTCAGCTGGATTGGCCCCCAAATTTTGCAGATCTAATTGGCAGTAATGCAGAGCTACTGCTTGTTTATCAGCTTCCAGTATTTCCCCAAGTACAGAGATGTGATCTGTTTAAGTAGCCGCTGTCAACCCATACTTGTGAATTTGACCTGTCTTGGAAAGCCTGTAATTATACTTCTCAGAATTAAGTAATTCTAGCACTGGCTGTGTTGCACATTGAGTTTCTTCAAAATGAGGATGTGACCCAAGAGGTAGCTTCCAGATTAGGTTTCAAGGAGTGATTGTACTGGGGACCACAGCTACCTGTCTTGAGAAACAGATGGAAATTCTCAGTCATGAGTCCAACTAGAAAAACAAACTTACTAATAATGAACTTGATATGCTATTTTTACTGGGAAGTCAGATGGGGTACGGGGAGCTGTTGGGGTACAGAGAAGGAGTGCTACTTTTCCTTACCTTTCCAATATAAAACGGATTTCGAGATTAACCAGGAAATGACACCTTTCATGAAAATGGAATAAACGATCAGCTTGGGGTCCCGATTTGAAGGGTACTAGAACTGCTTCCCTGCCCCTAAAAATACTCCCCACTGCTGCTGGATTTTCTAATATTAGAGATTGTGGTAGAATCCCTTTTTATATGTTTATGGACTATGGTTTGCTCTGTTTAACTAGTTTTCATTTTCTTTTTCAAATGTATGCTGGAGGAAAAGAGGATAGTACTTTTAAAAACAAGAAGCACATTCAAGAATGAGCTGGAAGCCTGCTGGAATTGTTAAGGAAACCAATTGTGTGTAGATGCAACCTCAGTAATTAATCAGTGAACATCTAGCAGCCAAATATCTGATGGGAGGGAGGAGGCCCTCTCCTTAGAGAGAGGGAAAATGACTACTCCCTTCTGATTGAAAAAGCACCATCTCAGACCTTCTTGCTGCTGACATGCAGATGTACATCTGGCTGTAATCTCTCACTCCCTGCTAGCCTTTGCCAAACTGTGTGGAACAGAAATCCAGTTTCTCCTCCATGTAAAGAGACAGAGAGAAATTGAATAGTTAGATAGTTAAAATTCTGAGCACTGGCTAGGAAAAGGAACATCCCCAAAGCAATAAAAAGACTCTCACTTAAAAAACTGCGGCTGAAGAAAAATTTGAGCAGTTTAAACAACTGGTGGAGTTGATTGGGGTGAAGGGAGTAGAGGTCTCAAAGCCACAGACAAGCCTTGATACTCTGCAGACAAGCTAAGAAATATTTAAATTGTGTGAAATCTACTCAAGGCTGATGAATAAGGCAGAATAAAAGCTTGATAACATTTGAAGGAATTTATTTGCACTTAAAGTGTCCGTGTTTCTATAAATCTTGCCCTAAATTTTATGTGGTGTTGTTTTAAAAACAGAGTTATTTATAAAGAATGAAAGCATAATTCAGTGTTCCCTTTCTCCTAGCTGCCAACCTAAGGGAAACCTATCATTGTGTCAAAAGTGGTGGCAACCTACTCAAATTGTAGGACTAGTACATAGGAGGAAAACGAGACCCTTTGAAGCTTTGCCTAGGAGACCCACACTTCATAAGTGCCTCAACTTTTGGATTAAATATTGCAGCCTTCTTTAAAAATAAAAAATGCCTCTGGGTAGGTTAACATATAGAGTTATTAGTATCTTAGTACAGCGGTTTCCCAAAGTGGGTATTTAACACACCTTTCATTTATATCGAGAACTTTTAAAATACAGGAAAGTGCAGAAAAGAATATAGCAAACACTTGTATTCTCACCATGCACAGGAGAAATACACTACTACTGTATTTACTTTGTCTTCCATTCTTTTTCAATTAAAAAAAGTTCTACAGGAAAAGTTGAAGCCCCCTTTATCTCCTGCCTCTAGTCAACTGATTTTCATTAATTTGGTATGTTTTCTTCCAAACAATGATACACTTTTGTACTTTTTTAAACTTCACATTATCTTCTTGAGATCAGTCCGTGTGGGTGCCTATTGATCTAGTTCATTCTTACAGCTGAACAGTGACCTATGGTACAACCATGTCACATTTAATTTATTCATTCCTCCTTTGGTGGATATTTATTTCCAAATGTTTAGTATTAGAAACAACTTGGCAATGAACACTGAGGTATGCGTGTCTTTGCACACTGGATTGGAATTTCTATAGAGGACATACCTTTTAGAAAGTAAGATTTCTGGGTTAAAGAGCATGCACACTTTTCATTTTGCTGGGTACTGGCAGGTTGCTCTCCAATGTGGCTCTACCAAATAACAGTCCCATCAGTGGTGTATGAGCGGCCATGACACCATACCATCAACAACTTTCGAGTTTTAATTTTTGCCTGTCTGATGAGTAAAGATAGTATCTTGTTTTATTGTTGTTTTTATTTCCTTGAATACTAGTGAGGTTAAGTATTTTTGTGTATATTTCTAGACCATTCCAGTGCCTTCTGCCAGTTGTCTGTTGATATTCTTTGCCCCTTTTCCATTGTGTTGATTGCCTTTTAAAATTGACCAATAGCATTTATTTTATGTCTTAAAAAGCTGATTCTTTTTCAATTATATGTGTGGCAAATGTCTTCGCCTACTGTATAGCTTATCTTTAACTTTATGCTGTCATTTTTTCTTATAGACATTATAATGTTTATTGTCACATTTATCCATCTTTTCTATTAAAATTCATGAGTTTTTAAAAATTTATTTATTGCATTTTAGGTTTTGGGGTACATGTGAAGAATATGCAAAATAGTTGCATAGGTACACACGTGGCAGTGTGATTTGGTGCCTTCCTCCCCTTCACCTATATCTGGCATTTCTCCCCCTGCTATCTCTCCCCAACACCCCACCCCCCGCTGTCCCTCCCCCATTCCTCCCAACAGATCCCAGTGTGTAGTGCTCCCCTCCCTGTGTCCATGTGTTCTCATTGTTTAACATCAGCCTATGAGTGAGAACATGCGGTATTTTATTTTCTGTTCTTGTGTCAGTTTGCTGAGAATGATGATCTCCAGGTTCATCCATGTCCCTACAAAGGACACGAACTCATCGTTTTGATGGCTGCATAATATTCCATGGTGTATATGTGCCACATTTTCCCTGTCCAGTCTGTCATCGATGGGCGTTCGGGTTGTTTCCAGGTCTTTGCTATTGTAAACAGTGCTGCAATGAACATTCGTGTGCATGTGTCCTTATAGTAGAACGATTTATAGTCCTTTGGATATTTACCCAGTAATGGGATTGCTGGGTCAAATGGAATTTCCATTTCTAGGTCCTTGAGGAATCGCCACACTGTCTTCCACAATGGTTGAACTAATTTACACTCCCACCAGCAGTGTAACAGTGTTCCTATTTCTCCACATCCTCTCCAGCATCTGTTGTCTCCAGATTTTTTAATGATCACCATTCTAACTGGTGTGAGATGGTATCTCAATGTAGTTTTGATTTGCATCTCTCTAATGACCAGTGATGATGAGCATTTTTTCATATGTTCGTTGGCCTCATGTATGTCTTCTTTTGTAAAGTGTCTGTTCATATCCTTTGCCCACTTTTGAATGGGCTTGTTTGTTTTTTTTCTTGTAAATCTGTTTTAGTTCTTTGTAGATTCTGGATATCAGCCCTTTGTCAATTTAAGAGTTTTTTGTGTATGATTAATGAATTATTCTATTCTGAGGTCATAAAGGTATTATATATTTGTATCAAAACTTTGTAAAATTTTGCTTTTAACATTTAGATTTTTAATTCATCTTGAATTGATTTTTATGTAGGGTTTGAATAAGTTATCTAATTGTTTATTTTATCACATGGATAATTTTAGTACCATTTATTAAATAATCTATATCATATCCTCCATGATTTATAATCAATTGCTGTTCTATACCTAGTTCTTATAGACTTACCTGAGATGTTTGTAGGCCCTTTTTATATTCCACTGGTCTATTTGTTTATCCATCTGCCAATACTACGATGTTTTATTTTTTGAAATGGAGTCTTGCTCTGTCTTTCAGGCTGGAGTACAGTGGCATGATCCTGGGTTCAAGCGATTCACCTGCTTCAGGCTCCCTAGTAGCTGGGACTGCAGGTGCATGCCACCCACCCACCTAATTTTAGTATTTTTAGTAGAAACAGGGTTTCGCCATTTTGGCCAGGCTAGTCTCAAACTCCTGACCTCAAGTGATCCATCTGCCTTGGCCTCCCACAGTTCTCAGATTATAGGCATGAGCCACTGCACCTGACCTACATTGCTTTAGTTGCTATAACATTATAATAAGCCTTAACAATATGCCCTTCATTACTCTTCTTCACAATTGTTTTGTATATTCTTGATGCCTTACTGTTCTTTTTAAATCTTACTCTCCATGTAAATCTTCTGTGTAAATTACTTTGTCAAAATCCATAAAAATCCTGTTGTGACTTTGGTTGAACTTGCATAGAATTTATAGACCAATTTAAAGAGAATTGTGATATTTGTGTTGAGCCTTCCCATACATGAACATGGCGTATTTCTCCTTTTTAGGTTACTTTATTCTAAACTTTTTATTTCAATATAATTATAAATTTACAGGAAGATGCAAATATGGTACAGAAGCCCTCTCTCTGTACCATTCACTTATTTTCTCCCAGTGATTATATTTTACATAACTAGAGTACAATATCAAAACTAGGTATTCAACATTAGTACAATATGTGTGTATAAAATTCTATGCCATTTTTATCACAGGTGTAGATTTGTGTAAGATACAGGATTGTTCCATCACCACAAAGATGTTCTTTATGCTACCTTTATGCTACCACCCCACTCTGTCTCTAACTCCCAGAAGTCACTAATCTAGTCTTCACCTTTACAGTTTTGTCATTTCAAAAATGTTATATAAGTGGAATAATCCAGTATGTGACTTTTTGAGATTACCTTTCTTCTTTCCCTGGAGATTCATGCAAGTTGCCATGTGTGTCAGTAGTTACTCCTTTTTAATTGCTGAGTCTGCTAGTGATGAATTCTGTTAGTTTTCCTTCATCTGAGGATGTCTTGATTTCCCCTTCATTTTGAAGAATATTTTTTGCTGGGTATAGAATTCTGTGCTGGCAGTTCTTTTCTTTCATGGTATGAAGGTACCATAGCTGGTTATACCCATTCACTTATTGAGGGACATTTTGGAGGTTGTTTCTGGTTTGGGTGGTTTCTGTTTGTTCTCTCTTTTTTTATTACTCTGTTTTCATTTTCTTGCCTTCCTCTGTGTTACATGAGTATTTTTTAGAATTCCATTTTGATTTATCTACAGGATTTTTAGAGTTGTCTCTTTGTGTAGCATTTTTGTGGTTGCTCTAGGTCTGACATGACATACACATAACTTATTGCAATCTACTGGTGTCATCATTTTTCCTGTAAAAGTACAGCAACTTTATTCTTTTACTTTCCCCAGTTTATAATCATCTTAAATATTTTGTTTACATACATTGAGAAAACTAACAGTGTTTTACTTTTTGCTTTAACCATCAAACATAATTTAGAAAACTCAATAGAAGAGGACAGCCTATTGTATTTATCCATATTTTTTGTTCTTTCTTTGTTCTTTCTTGTTCCTGATGCTCGGATTCCTTCTGTCACCTATTTCTGTTTGAAGACTTCCTTCAGCCACTCTTTAAATGTTAGTTTGCTAGTGATAAATTCTGTTAGTATTCCTGCATCTGAGGATGTCTTGATTTTCCCTTCATTAAGAAGGATATTTTTGTTGGTTGTAGAATTCTGTGCTGGTAGTTCTTTTCTTTCAGTACTTAAAGAATATCATGTCACGTCCTTGTAACCTTCACAGATTTTGATGAGAAATCTACAGTCATTGGGATTATTCTTCCCTTATAGTAAAGAATAGTCTCTCTCTGGCTACTTTTAGGATTTTTTTCTCTGTTGTTTGCTATCAGAAATTTGACCATGATGTGTTTTGGCCTTGATTTCTTTGGGTTTAACCTATTTGGGATTTGCTCAGCTTTTTGAACCTGTAGGCTTATGTCTTTTGCCACATTTGAGAAAATTTCAGCCACGATTTCTTTGAATACATTTTCAGCCTCACCTTTTCTTTCCTCTCCTTCTGTGACTCTGATGACATGAATACTTTGTTAGAGTCCCACAGATCCCTGAGGCTCTATTCATATATATTTTTTTAGTCTACTTTCTCTTTGTTGTTTGTCCTTGGTAATTTCTATTTTTGTATTTTCAAGTTTACTGTTTCTTCTCTCTATCTCCTCCATTTTGCTACTGGGCCCATCCATTGAAGTTTTGAAATTTTGGTTGTTTTTTCATTCTAAAATTTCCATTTGGTTCTTCTTTTATCTCCTATTTTCTTCGCTGAGATTTTTTGTTCTTGTTTCAAGTGTTATAATTACTTGTTCAAAGGTTCTTATGATGGCTACTTTAAAATCGTTGACTGGTGATTGTAATATCTGTGTCATTTCAGTTTTGGCATCTGTTGAATATCTTTTCTCATTCAAATTGAGATGTTCCTGGCTTTTGGTATTATAAATGTTTTTTTGTTCAGCTTCGACATTTTGGGTATTTATGTTATGAGACTGGATCTTATTGAAATCTTCTGTTTTAGGAGGCCTCCTCTGACACTGCTCCAATAGTGGAAGAAGAGGCACCACCTCATTACTCCCAACTGGAGATGGACATATAGCTCCCTGTGTGGTCTCTACTGTCACTGTGGAGAGAAGGGGTTATTAAGCTCCAGCTTCTCACTTGGCTGTCTCTGACTCCACAATGGCTACGAGATTGGGATACTTCCTTACAGCCTAGGGAGGTGGGAAAAGTCAGTCACCCCACTCAGCCTTTGCTGGCATGAATAGGAGTGGTTTTTTTCTGTGGATATTTGCCAGGAGTAGAGAGCAGTTATTGTTAAAGGTGTTCTGTTCTATGTGGTTGTTCTTTTTCTGATGCATTGGCTAGAGAGAGAAAGCTTATGTTGGGGCTTTTTTTGTCTGTGCTTGTTGGTATTTCTGGATTGTTAACTTCTCTAGTACCCAGTCTGGTATATATGAGGCAAAAAGGGAGCAAAAGAAACTCACCAATACATTGCCTCAGTTCCCAAGGTCCCTACCCAGTCTGCCCTTTTTTCTCTACCTGTCAGAGTCATCTTATGTCTGCCTTATACATAATGTTCAGGGTTTTTAGCTGTACTTGGCAGAAAGAGTAGGGAAAAGTACTTTTATTTCATCTTGTCTTGGAAGTGAAGTATAAGATCATCTTTTATTACTTTCAAAAATTTTAATAGTTTTCTCCATAAAGATCTTATAGAACTGTTGTGTTTGTGTGTGTATATATATATATATATATATATATATATATATATATACAACGTTGTTAACAGTGTTAATTCAGTGAATGGAAATGATTACCACTCTGTAATGCATTCAATAAAGCACTTACATGTACTTGTTTAAAAGATGTTTCTTGGAATGCTACTCACACACTGCTCACGCTCCTAGCTCTTTGCTAATAATGTGTATTTTAGATGATACCACTCCTCTTTAAGAACTACATATTCTAGCCGGGCGCAGTGGCTCATGCCTGTAATCCCAGCACTTTGGGAGGCCGAGGCAGGTGGATCACCTGAGGTCGGGAGTTTGAGGCTAGCCTGAACAACATGGAGAAACCCCTTCCCTACAAAAAATACATTATTGTCCGGGCGTGATAGTGCATGCCTGTAATCCCAGCTACTCAGGAGGCTGTGGCAGGAGAATTGCTTGAATCCGAGAGGTGGAGGTTGCAGTGAGCCGAGATTGTGCCATTGCATTCCAGCCTGGGCAAGAAGAGCAAAACTCCATCTCAAAAAAAAAAAAATTACATATTCTAATTTATTGTTTCTGGTATATTGAACTGATAATGATTTTTTATATTAATATATCCAGCACTTTTGTTGAATGGTCTTATTAGTTCTAATAGTGTCTAGATTCTCTTGCATTTTCTTTATAGGCAATCGTATCATCTGCAATTATGATGATTTTTTCCTTTTTCTAATATATATTTGAGATGGAGTCTTGCTCTATCGCCCAGGCTGGAGTGCAGTGGCATGCGATCTCAGCTCAGTGAAACCTCTGCCTCCCAGGTTCAAGCAATTTTCCTGCCTCAGCCTCCTGAGTGGCGGGGATTACAGGTGCACACCACCACACCTGGCTAATTTTTTGTATTTTTTTAGTAGAGACGGTGTTTCACCATGTTGATCAGGTTGGTCTCCAACTCCTGACCTCATGAACCACCCACCTCGGCTTCCCAAAGTGCTGAGATTACAGGCATAAGTCACAGCACCTGGCCATATATATATACATATATTTGCAATATGTTTAATACTTTATATTATATTAAAATATTACATATAAATATTATATAAAAGTATATATTATACTTTAATGTTTGTATTTATTATTTCTGTTATGCTTAGATTTATTTTTTCATTTTATTTTACATTTGTATTACTATGTTTTATTTGTTGTTGCTGTTGTTGTTTTGCTTTTATTAAGATGGTGTCTCACTCTGTCGCCCAAGCTGGAATGCAGTGGTGCGATCTCAGCTCTGTGTATCCTCCATCTTTCAGGTTCAAGCAATTCTCCTGCCTCAGCCTCCCGAGTAGCTGGGATTACAGGCATGTACCACCATGCCCAGCTAATTTTTGTATTTTTATGGAGATGGGGTTTCACCATGTTTGCCAGGCTGGTCTCAAACACCTGACCTCAAGTGATCTGCCTGCCTTGGCCTCCCAAAGTGTTAGGATTGCAGGCATGAGCCACCGTGCCCAGCCTGTATTTCTATTGCTGTGTTTTACATTGCTTCTTTTTTATTTTTTTCTGCCTTGATTGAGTTGATTAATTTTTTTATTTCCCCTGCCTTATTCTGAAATTTTGGAAGTTGTATTTCTGTTCATTTAGTGGTCACCTTTAAAAATTTACATACGCCCACAGGCTGCATTCACACAAAAATTCAAGTTAATGAATATATTAACTTGAATTTTTGTGCAGTCTGTGGGCGTATGTAAAAATTTTAAAGGTATTAACCAGAGAGAAAAGATAGATTGCATAGAGATATTGCTCCATTTGGAGATAAAGATAAATTGAGATATATTTCTATATATCCTTTGAGTAATAAAATAAGCTAAATATGTTTTAACTCTAATCTTCTACTTTCTATCTTAATTGGGATAGTTGGGCAATATTTTTGGGCCATTTTTGTCTTCAGTACCCCCAGAATTGGTCATTGTAATCTTATTGTTATTGGGATTCTTTTGTTTTCTTTAAAAAAAGCTTTATTGAGATATCAATTATCACCATTTTAGAACATCATCATCTCAAAGGAAACCCTGTTTTTTTTACAGTGGAGGTTTACTTAAATTTATCTATATGTTTACCAAGTTTTTTTGTTCCATTGTTTTTTGAACTCCAGTCCTTTATCTTAGGTTCAATTTTCTTCTTGATGTACATCATTTAATATTTTTTTTTGCTGAGGATTTATTACTGACAAACTCTCTTAGTCTTAGTTGAAAGATCTCATTTTAATCGCCCTCAGTTGTGAATAACTCCTCTATGTAAAATTTTAAGCTAATGAGTATTTTCCCTCAACATTGTAAATATTATTCCATTGTCTTCTGAGTTCTGTTGCTGCTGATGGGAAGTGTATCATTTATTATCTATTTTCAGTCTATATCTTTTATGTTAGTTTTTGAATTCAATCTGTTTTTGCTCTTTGGTTAAGAATTTTCTACTTATTTTCACTATGATTTGTCTAGGTTTGTATTTATTTTTATTCATCTTAGGATCTGGGCTTCTTCAATCTGAATTCCTATTGTTTCACATTAGACTACATTCATTATGCATTGCTTTCAATTTACAGTTTCTATTTTTAAATAGTGGATCAAGATCTAAAGACGCTAACCGCAGTGGCCTTCCCATCATTGTTATTTCCCTCAATCTTTTATGGCCATCTTGCCTATACACAATTTAATACCTTTTTTTTGGTTGTGTTCTTTTCTATTATACCTCCCTAAAGTATTCAACTTCCATAGAAATAATTCTTTATTTTCATACCCATATATCATCTGTTTACAGAATATTTATTTAAATTACATAGCAAAACTGTCATTAACAGGATTAGGAACAAATATGATTGGCTCTTGGTCAATATCCAACTTAACTGGTGTGAGCAAAAGTTCACTGGTGTCCTAGAGAAGGTCTACTAGCTTCAAGCATTCACAATGTTTTCTAAAATAATTTCAACTTTTATTTTAGATTCAGGGGCTACAGACGCAGGTTTGCTGCATGGGTATATCGCTTGATGCTGAGGTTTGGGATACAAATGATTCCATCACCCTGGTAGTAAGCATAGTACCCAACAGCTTTTCAACTCTTGCCCCCCTTTCTCCCTCCCCCCTCCAATAGTCTGCAGTGTCTATTGTTGCCATCTTTATGTCCATGATGTTTAGCTCCTACTTATAAATGAGGGCATGCAGTTTTTGGTTTTCTGTCCCTGCATTAATTGATTCACTTAGGATAATGGCCTCCAGCTGCATCCATGTTGCTGCAGAGGACATGATTTCTTTCCTTTTTATGGCTGCATAGTATTCCATGGTGTGTATGTACCACATTTTCTTTATCCAATACACCATTGATGGGCACATAGATTGATT
The DNA here is from genome assembly GCF_049354715.1 of Callithrix jacchus. Lineage (NCBI taxonomy): Eukaryota > Metazoa > Chordata > Mammalia > Primates > Cebidae > Callithrix > Callithrix jacchus. The sequence continues at coordinate 130,258,559 of NC_133524.1, read as the reverse complement.
GCATGTCTTTGCTATTGTGAATTGTGCTGCAGTGAACATGCAAGTGCATGTGTTATTTTGGTAGAACATTTTATTTTCTTTTGGATATGTGCTCATTAATGGGATTGCTGGACAAATGCCAGTTCTGTTTAAGTTCTTCCAGAAACCTCCAAACTGCTTTCCACAGTGGCTGAACTAATTTTCATTCCCACCAACAGTGTATAAGTGTTCCCTTTTCTCCATTTTTTCCCTTTTCTCTCACCAGCATCTGTATTTTTTTACTTTTTAATTAATAGCCATTTTGACTGGTGTGAAATGGTATCTCATTGTGGTTTTTTTTTTCTGAGACAGAGTCTCACTCCATTACCCAAGCTGGAGTGCAGTGGCACGATCTCGGCTCACTGCAACCTATGCCTCCCAGGCTCAAGCAATTCTCATGCCTCAGCCTCCCAAGTAGCTGGAATTACTGGTGTGCGCCACCATGCTCTGCTAATTTTTGTATTTTCAGTAGAGATGGTGTTTCACCATGTTGGCCAGGCTGGTCTCAAACTTCTGACCTCAAATGATCTGCCTTTCTTGGCCTCCCAAAGATCTGGGATTACAGGTGTGAACCACTGCGCCTGGTCTCATTGTGTTTTGATTTGCATCTCTCTAGTGATTATTGATAAGGAGCATTTTTTCAAATATTTGTTGGCCACTTGTATGTCTTCTTTTGAAAAGTGTCTGCTCATGTTTTTGCCCACTTTTTAATGGGTTATTTGTTTTTTGCTTGTTGAATTATTTAAATTCCTTATAGATTCTGGGTACTAGACCTTTGTTGGACGCTGCGCAGTTTGTGAATATTTTCTCACATTCCATATGTTGTCTGTTTACTCTGTCGATAGTTTCTTTTGCTGTAGAGAAGCTCTTTCATTCAATTGGGTCCCACTTGTCAATTTCTGTTTTTGTTGCAATTGCTTTTGAGGACTTAGTCATACATTCTTTCCCGAGGCAGATGCCCAGAATGATGTTTCCTAGGTTTTCTTCTAGGAAGAAAATTTTAAAAATTTTTAATTTTTACAGTTTGTGGTCTTTAATTTAAATTGTTGATCCATCTTGAGTTAATTTTTATATATGGTAAAAGATAGGAATCCAGTTTCATTCTTCTGCATATGGTTAGACAGTTATCCCAGCACCATTTATTGAATAGGGATTCCTTTCCCCATTGCTTATTTTTGTTAACTTTGCCAAAGATTAGATGGCTGTATGTGTGTGACTTAATTTCTAGATTCTCTATTCTGTTCCATTGGTCTATGCGACTGTTTTTGTACCAGTATCATGCTGTTTTTATTACTGTGGCTTTATGATATAGTTTGAAGTCATGTAATGTGATGCCTCTGGCTTTATCCTTTTTGTGTAGGATTGCTTTGGCTATTTGGGCTCTTTTTTGGTTCCATGTGAACTTTAGAATAGTTTTTTTTCTAATTCTGTGAAAAATGACATTGTCAATTTGACAGGAATATTGCTCAATCTGTAGATCCTGTTGGGCAATATGGAAATTTTAAAGATACTGATGCTTCCATTCCTGAGGATAGCATGTTTTTCTATTAGTTTGAGTCATCTATAATTTCTTTCAGCAGTGTTTTAGTAATTCTCATTGTAGAGATCTTTAATGTCCTTGGTTAGATGTATTCCTAGGTATTGTATTTTTTGTGGCTATTGTAAATGAAACTGCATCTTGATTTGGTTCTCAGCTTGGACATTATTGGTGTATAGAAATGCTACTGATTTTTTTTTTTTTTGAGGTGGAGTGTCACTCTGTTGCCCAGGCTGGAGTGCAGTGGCACGATCTCAGCTCACTGCAACCTCCGCCTCCTGGTTTCAAGCAATTCTCTTGCCTCAGCCTCCCAAGCAGCTGGGACTATAGGCACACATTACCACACCAGTTAATTTTGTGTATTTTAAATAGAGGCAGGGTTTCTCCATATTGGCCAGGCTGGTCTTGAACTCCTGACCTTGTGATCTACTGATTTTTGAACACTGACTTTGGATCCTGAAATTTTACTGAAGTCTTTTATCAGTTCCAGGAGACTTTTAGTGGAGTCTTTAGGGTTTTCTAGGTGTAGAATCATATTGTCAGTGAAGAGGGATAGTTTGACTTCTTTTCCTATTTGGATGCCATTTATTTCTTTATCTTGCCTTATTGCTCTGGCCAAGACTTCCTTAAGCATTCATAATGTTATACAGTGTATTTTACAGGAGGAATGGAAAGAGTTAATTAATCAGGAGACTAATAAATGAAGAGGTTAGATAAGAGAACTTCCACTGAGCACCTTACTATGGGTCAAGTACTGAAATAGTATATTGAAGTTATAGTAGCAAATAAGATAGACAAGGCTTTTGCTCTCATGGAGTTAGGGGAGAAGAAACAAGTAAATATATAAGTAAACAAGATAATTTCAGATAATCATAAGTATAATGAAGGCAATCAGACAGAGCAATAAAAAAGAGGGTAACTGAGGGATGGAGACTAGTCTATTTGAGATAATCACTAAAGACCTCTCTGAGCAGTGATATATGAGGTACAATCTGAAAAATTCGGAGGCAGGAACCTGAAAGTTCAGAAGGAGAGTGTTCTAGGCAGAGGAAACACTTCTGGACTGAGGCAGGAATGAGCTTAGTGTACTGAAGAAATAGAAAGGACTCTGTGGCTGGTATATGGCTAGCAGAAGAGAGTGTATATGAGATGGGGTGGATGATTTATACAGGGGCTAGATGAGACAGGGTTTTGTAGACTTGTAATGAATTTTTATTTGATCTTGAGTATGATTTGAAATCAAGGGATTTCAGGATAGGGATAACAAGACCTGATATATACTTTTTACAAGATAACTGGCTACTGTGCAGGGTCAGGACTGTAGAAGAGCAACATATGAAGCTGAAAGACCAGTTAAGAAGCTGTCTTAGTCAATTTGTGCTGCTTTAACAATGTACCGCAGACTGGGCAATTTACCAACAACAGAAATTTAAAAATTTTTTAAAATAAATTTTATTTTGCATATCTGAGGTTTACAGCATGATGTGTGGGACACGTACAGTTAGTAAAATGGTTATCGTGGTGAAGCAAATTAACATACCCATCATCTCACGTAGTTACTTTTTAACAATAGGCATTTATTCTCACAGTTCTGAAGACTGGAAAGTCCAAAATCAAGGCACTGGCAAGCTTGTTGTCTATGAAGGCCTTTTTTCCACTTCCAAGATGCTGCCTTGTTGCTGCATTTTCTGAAGGGGAGGAACACTGTGTCCTCATTAGGCAGAAGGGCAAAAGAGGCAATAAGGGACAAACTCCCTCTGTCAAGCCCTTTTTTGAAGGTATTTAATCCCATTCATGAGGGAGGACTCCTCATGACGCAATCACCTCCTAAAGGCCACACCTCGCACATATATACCATGGAATACTATGCAGCCATAAAAAAGGATGAGTTCATGTCCTTTGCAGGGATATGCATGAAGCTGGAAACCATCATTCTCAGCAAACTAACACAAGAACAGAAAACCAAACAGTGCATGTTCTCACTCATAAGTGGGAGTTGAACAATGAGAACACATGGACACAGGGAAGGGAACATCAAACATCAGGGCCTGTTGGGGAGTGGGGGACTAGGAAAGGGAGAGCATTAGAAGAAATACCTAATGTAGATGACAGGGTGATGGATGCAGCAAACCACCATGGCACGTGTATAACTATGTAATAAACCTGCACGTTCTGCACATGTATCCCAGAACTTAAAGTATAATAATAATAGTAAAAGACCACAGCTCTTAATACTGTTGCATTGGGGATTAAGTTCTTGCACAAATTTTGGAGGGGGCAAAAACCATTCAAACCATATCAGAGGCTAATGTTGTAGCCTGGATGAGATTGAAGTGGCTTTGATTAAGATGATAGTAAGTGGCTGGGCGCAGTGGCTCATGCTTGTAATCCCAGCACTTTGGGAGGCCGAGGCGGGTAGATCATGAGGTCAAGAGATCGAGACCATTCTGGTCAACATGGTGAAACCCTGTCTCTACTAAAAATACAAAAAAAATAGCTGGGCATGGTGGCGCTTGCCTGTAATCCCAGCTGCTCAGGAGGCTGAGGCAGGAGAATTGTCTGAACCCAGGTTGCGGTGAGCCGAGATCGTGCCATTGCACTCCAGCCTGGGTAACAAGAGCGAAACTCCGTCTCAAAAAAAAAAGATGATAGTAAGTGAACATCACAGTAGATATAGATAGAAAGGTAGAGATTTGAAGTACATTTTGGAGGAAGACTTGATAGATTTAATATATGGAGGCTGATGGTAAGGAAAAGAGAAGAAACAGGCTTGCTGCCTTGTTTTGGGCCTATCTGGGTGGATGATGATGCCATTTTTTGAATTTGAAGAGCAGCATGGGAATATATTTTAGGGGCAGAATTAAGGGTTCTCTTCTGATCACATTATATTTGAAATTCTGTAACAGCTATCCAAGGAGATATTTTAAGAAAACAGTTAGATATGTGAGTCCAGAGCTCAAGGGGAGATGTCAAGATTGTAAATGTTGATTTAGTAGTCATCAGCATATAGATAATGATTAAAGTCATAGAATTGTATGAGATCATCTAGGGTGTAATGATACTAGAAAAGAAGACTTAGCCTTGGAATACTTTAACATGTGGAGATCAAGCACAGAAGGGGAAGGTAGCAAAAGAGACTGAGAAGAAACAGCAAGCAAGATAGGATAAAACCAGCTATTTATCTTAGTAAGATGACTGAACAAGAATGTAAAGATATAGACACACAAGTATATTCATCACAGTATTTTTATAATATCAAAAATTGGAAATAAATGTACATAGGGAGATAATTAAATCATGGCATACATATAGTATATATAATACACACATATATATACTATAGAATATGCTAGGCAAACTTTTTCTCTTTTTGAGATGGAGTCTCACTCTGTCACCCAGGCTGGAATGCAGTGGTGCGATCTCGGCTCACTGCAACTTCTGCCTCCCAGGTTCAAGCCATTCTTTTGCCTCAGCCTCCCTAGTAGCTGGGAGTACAGGCACATGCCACCATGCCCAGCTAATTTTTTTGTATTTTTAGTAGAGATGGATTTTCACCATGTTAGCCAGGATCTCGATCTCCTGACCTCATTATCCACCCTCCTGAGATTCTCAAAGTGCTGGGATTATAGGCGGGAGCCACCGCACCCGGCCACTAGGCAAACTTTAAAAATGATGACACCAATCAATATTTATTGACATATAAATAGGTCCACAATACATGTAAGAGCAGATTACAAAATAACCAATATAGTATGAAGATATCAATGTAAAATTATATGTGTGTATGTGTCTGAGCATGTATGTAAATAGGGTCATAATGGTAGGTGTTTTTTTTTCTTTTTTTTAGACAGAGTGTTACTCTGTCGTCCAGACTGGAGTGCAATGGCATGATTTTCGCTCACTGCAACCTCTCCCTCCCGGATTCAAGTGATTCTCCTGCCTCAGCCTCCTGAGTAGCTGGGACTACAGGGACATGCCACTATGCCTGGCTAATTTTTGTATTTTTAGTAGAGATGGGGTTTCATCATGTTGGCCAGGCTGGTCTCGAACTCCTGATCGCAAGTCATCTGCCCACCTTGGCCTCCTAAAGTGCTGGGATTATAGGTGTGAGCCACTGTGCCCAGCTGGTGTTTTGTTTTTTTACTTTGTTTATTAATGTATCCCTTGAGCCTAAAACAGTGTTTAGTATCCATTAGACGCAGATGAATATTTATTGAAAGAATGCATAAATGAATGAACAAATAAATTATTATAAAATATTAACCACAATATTAAGAGTGGTTATCTCTAGGCCCTGTGATAAAAGGTCTTTTTTTCCTTTCTTTTGTATTGAATTAGTTTTTTTTTTTTTTTTTACAATGAGCATATGTTCTTTTTATCAGGAAGAACATTCTTTTAATTTTTGAAACCACCCTCACCTTTGACACTTGCCTATGACTTCCACGTACCCCTATTTGGCTGAATTCAGAGAAAAACAATTTCTTTCCTACTGAAAATCCATATGTGGGCAGGAATATCAGAATGATAACAGGAAGATATGTTGGCTCTTGGAAAGCTGGAGGCAGAAAAGGTGAACTAGGAGTGAAGACCAACAGGAGCTGTGAGAAAGAAAGACTTGTGCCTTGGAAGAAAAGAACTGAGCTGAGATTTTCAAAGCAGAACAACATAGAACGAGAAGCTGAGGGCCTCTTGCAAGCCTGACCTTGGGGAGAAGAGCACGTGAAACACGTAGAGCACAGTGAATTTTGTAATCTAAATTCTTGGTTCACAGTGTAGACAGATACAGGAATTAGTAAAGGAGCTAAGCTACGGCTCCCAGATTGTGTTGTTTGGTATAGAAATGCCTCATTCCCTTTGCTGGTAGCAGTGGAAAATGAAGGCAGTTTTCTGTATGAAGAAGTCCATGGTTCTTTGTTTTTCTCTGAGGCTGTAAGAAAAACAAGTTGGATTATGTATTTTGAATAACTGATTGGATATTCTTTGGGATTCCATGTATGTGTTTGCCTAATCTCTATCCTCCCTGCCAGTCCCCCTCATTACCTACCCACTCCCTATCACCAGAAAATACTTAGATTTCTCCAGTGTGGGAGGTTAGTCTCCTGCTAGCATTTCTCCTGTACTGTACCATGTGAAATGACTGCTCATTTCCTCCCTGGCCTTGAGTTGCAAAAGTCTCTCTGCTGTTGCCCAAGTCTTGGAAAGTGCAGGCTCCCGGAAAAGGGTGGTGGTAGATAGAGTTGCCAGATAAAATACAGGACAGCCAGTTAAATCTGAATTCTAGATAACCAACGGATTTTTTTTTTTTGTATAAGTATATCCCAAATGTTGCATGGGACATACTTATACAAAAAAAATAGTCACTGTTTATCTGGAATTAAAATTTAACTGGATGTGTTTTTTTCTAAATCTGGCAATCCTAGATAAACGAAAGAAAATCCCTCTTGTGATACAAGGGTTTTCTCAGTGCTTTTCATCTAAAACTTACCAGATGTTTCTTAGATGGCCCTTCAATTTACAAAAGGGGAAAATGACTAACCGATTAAGTCAAGGTTAGACTGCGAATCAGTGGTAGGGCTGAAAATTTAAGTTTTCAAGTTTTTCAGCACATGATCTAATTCAGCAATCTTTTATTAATAATTTATTGGCTGGAAGGAAACAGGATTAGAATGATCGCAAAGGTAACATATTCCCATGAAAAGTAAATTTCCAGAAGATGCTAAAGGTGACAAGCATTAAGGTTTTACTTTACTCCACGGTCATGACTAGGCTTAGCCTCTAAAGACGTGTTTTTCACGGGGCAGTCTTTATTCTACCTGCATCAGAATCGTCCGGGAAGCAGTCTGTAGATAAAGACAGAAAGTGAAGGTAATTGGTCCTTTGAAAGTTTCAGTTCCCGGTCTTTGTCTTGTAGGCACCTCAATAACTTCCTCCATTTCCACAGCCTTTAGTTCTACTAACAGCCTTTATCTGGAGGATCTCAATGACAGAGAACTTTTTGGTTATTTTAGGTTTTGTTTCTCCCATTACATATTTTAAAATGTAATTTATTGAAAGACAGAACTGAGGAGGGGTTTGATATCCCCCCCAGCACTGCCAAATAAAGGAATCCAAAATAACCATTGGATGTAAAAGGACAAATGATTGACCTGGCCTCTATTAAGTCACCAAATTTAACTGGATCTTGGAAGCTGAAGAGTTCTCCATCACCTACATCTCTTGCATTGGGGCCTTGCCATTTCACAAAGTTTATTCTCTACTTTTCCTAGGCCTGACTCCAAAGAACTAATCATATCTTAATAATTTGGTACAGGGCCATCCAGGTCAGTATTGCATCCAATCAGATTGGAGTACAGAAATGAGTATCAAATATTAAAAAGAATGAGGTCAAGAGGTACATCCTGACTTTCGAAACATTCCTAACCAGAATGACTTTTTCAGTTGATGAATTATGATTATCTCTAATAGAACAAAGCAAACGTATACAGTCAATCTGTTGTTTCAGATTTATAGCAAACAATCTCACATTTGGTCAATTCCTCAATTGTATGCTCATGAAAATGATATAAATAGTTTGGTAACTCACCCTGTGGTACTAAAATGCAAGTAACCCAAGATGGGTTGGCTCTGTTGTTCTCATCTCCTTTTATCACCAGAGACTTAACTCTTCTTAGCTGGCATTATATGCTGCCAGTTGATACTTGCCTAAATATTTCCTTCATACTCAGAACATTATAGTTACTTTTTCAAGCTTCAAATATTTCCAACTAATTCTAGAAATACGTGAGGTACGCCTGAAACGCTGACAGCTGTAGCTTACACCCAAAATAGTCAGGCCTGCTCAAGGAGATGCATTGAACAAACAGAACCAGGAGTTTGAAGGTGACAGCTGAACAGGCATCAATAGGAAATTGCCAGGTGCTCAGTTGATCCAGTTAGAGATGGGAACAGACAGATTCCATTTCTAGAAATAGCACAGAGGATGCCAACAGGTCATGGGATATAAGCTACTGCACAAATCTTCCCTTCCGTTTTCTAGGGAGCTTGAAGGGTAGCTCAGAAACCTTAAACTTGCTGAAAAAATTAACATGTCTAATAAATAATCTTTGACATTGACTTGTTGAGCCCCTGTTAGTTTCAAGTCACTTTCCTAGGCACTGTTGGGGGCAGGGATACAAAGAAGTTTAATCAAACAGAGTTTTCACACCAGTTGGGGAAACAAGACCCATATGGCAAAGGCTTATAAGGGGTTCGGTTCTTGGTGAGAACAAAAATCACTGATAGGCAAAATGCACTCGAAAATTCCTTTGAGAGGTGCTATATTAGAGACAGACATACCATTTGTCAGTAAGTCAAACTTATTTTCTTTTCCCCCACAACCTTATACCAGATCACTCTTTCTTTAATCGAGAACCAAGCCAATTGGCTTGCACTTAGAGGCTGTGTTGAATTTTTTAAAGTGCACATATTTAAGCATGAGAGTCTCACCATGAGAAACCCACAGGAACTGACACCATCTGAAGGAACATCAGATTCACATCTCTCAACTCAATTTAACTCCAGGGCAAAACTTGTCGAGTGGAATAATAGTTAGGATTGCCCACATAATTTTGAATTGCTTGCATGCGCTCGCTCTCTCTCTCTCTCTCTCTCTCTCTCTCTCTCTCTCTCTCTCTCTCTCTCTCATATATCAGCCAACTCATATAAAAATGGTGTACTTGTGATGTGCCTCTCCATACCCATGTAAGGAGACAGGCGAGGCTGGGCGAAGGCGGACTTCCCCACTTGCTGACTGTATGACCTTGGCCCAGTGAGCCCCTGTGAGCCGTCATTTCCTTACTAGTAAAATGAGGATAATAATTGCGTCTTCCTTGCAGGATTGTTTTGTGGATTAAATGCAATGATGTTTGCAAAATTTTTAGTCTAATGCCTGGTAGCACAAAAGCCTCACTATTAACTATTATAGCGAGTGGTTTATCTGTGGTGTGTCAAATGAAAGAGACATGCCTTATGTGTTATAACGTACATAACTGAATAGTGTGTTAGCAGGGAGGGCTTCATGCGTGAGATGATTTTTGAACTTGGTGAGATATGAGTAACACTGAAGAGTTGGAGGGAGGAAGGGAATAACGGTGGAAGCAGGGAGAAAGCCAAGACAGGGATGAGTCGGGATGTCTAGAGACCAGAAGTACATGGGGGTGAACACTGAAGCCTGTGGAAGGGAATATTGAAAATGGTACTGGAGGGGGAAGGCAGGGCCATGTGATTGAAGGCCTTGAATGCCAGGCTGTGGTGCTGGAAGCAGTAAAGAACTGTTTGAGATTTTTCACTCAAGGGTGATGGGATGATAAAACATTTAGTATTCTTTCAAATTCAGCTCATCTGTCAAGTCCGGCTCATAGCCCCTACCCCCCTGCATCTCACTCTTCCTTTTGCAGACACTGTTGACACTGATTGCTCCCCTGCCCCCCAATAAATTTGCCCTTAATCTACCACCTTATCTCAAGGGTAAATGTTTTCTCTGAGTTGTGCATGTTGGGGGAGAGAGAGAAATATTTTTCTCCAGAGATAGGGCCCTGCCTTTGACTTCCTCTGTCTACCACACAGAGCTTAGCACATTGTGGACTCTGAAGGAAAAATTTATGAGTTAACTCAGTGATTGATTAGGACATGCCTAATTGGAGCACCAAAAACAAAGTGTCCCTCAGACAGGATGAGTACTGGCTCTGTGAGGAATGTAGGAAAATTAAAGGTGGACAGGGTTATAGGTCATGGGCTTATTCCTGAAGCCCCAGAATCAAGTTTTTTGAACATTTTCCTAAATGTCTTTGCCTAAAGACATTTGTTAGCCATGAATCTGCCAACTCAAACAAAGGCTGACTGGCTGGGCTAACTAGTGTCCTTACCAGGAAATGCAGGAAATGGAGGGCTGTCCTGAAAGAGATGCCCCAAATGCCGCCCTGTGGGGGAGACCAGCTTCCTCAGATCCCGGAGAAGGAAGAGAAACAGCCTCTATCTTTAATCACAGCTATTCAAGAAACAGCCTCTGCTGAGAGCAGCAGTCTCGGGGCGGGGGGAGGGGGGGGCGGGGGAAAGGACAGTCTTTGCAAAGGAAACTTTTTTCTAACCTGAGGTCAAGACCAGGAGTCAAACTTTGAAGGGACTGGGAAGGAGAGCCTGGGTATGTAATGAAAGGACAGAGCCTGTTAAACCCTGGTTCCGAAGAACCACAGCTCCATGCCTGTCACCATCCGTCTTCCCAAACGCTCATCAAATGAAATAACCCATCTGTGACAAATCTTCATTTGTCCGATGTGGAAATGCACAGCTTTTCTAATATACATCTGCATGTTATCCTGGTTTGCCGAAGCCTCCAAGCACATCAACAAAAGAAGCTGCTTGAAACAGATTCTGGTTAGCACTTTTCCCCTTGCTCATGTTCAAAGTGGCGTCGTTGCTGACAATTCAGAACTCTGCTACCTGCCACCTCCGGCAGGCTCCCAGGCTGTTTTCTGAATTCCCAGAATAAACTGTTTCCATGGCTCCAAAATGAACCCTTCCTAGGCCTCTACCAATCAGATCTCATTCCTCAGCCCACCCATCTCATCTAGCTGCTAGGGAGAAAGCATTCTTATTTAACTAATGCACACTAAGGTGTAAGTGAGGTCATACACGAACTAGCCCAGGTGTGTTTGCATTTCCAGAAGGGCCATCCTAAGAAACAGAATTCTAAACAGTCAAATTTCCAGAGTTATTTCGGGGCGTTGTGTGATGAGACAAGCCTTATTGGGCCAACTCAAATATACCACATGGGTAACCACCTCAGCGACGTCTGATGCCGTTCCTTTCTTTTGGAATGTTCTGGCCTCTCCTGTTTCTCGCTCCAAATCTTATTTTTCCTTCAAGACTCAGCTCAAGTCTTATTTTTCCTTCAAGGCTCAGCTCAAGCCTGCCCAGAGCACACCTGGCTTGAATTCCTGCCCTGCTCGGAAGTCATTGCTCCTCATTTGTTCCATCTGGGTTAGTCTGGTTTCTTCAAACAGATCCTGAGCTCTTGTGAGAGCAGGAATCATGTTTTCAACTTCTTGCCACTCTTCTACAACTCCTGGCATGATGCTAGCCTCAAAGGATATGTACAAGAAATTTTCATAGTAACAGCCATTGCTTTCCCACATACATCAGATTTGAGTTCCAGCAGCCCTGCAAGGTAGGTGTTATTACACCCATTTTACAGAGAAACTTGTAAAAGAGAAAGAGAGAGAGAGAGACAGACAGACTGCTCAAAAGGAAGAAGTTAAAGTCTTGTCTCCTTTCTATTTCTGGAGATTCTCAATGTATCAGTCAATGAGATATTTTTGTGTGTGACCTCTGTGCCTTGCACTATTGGAAATGTGAAAAAGGTGTAGACCTGGAGCCCCGCCTTCAAGTCAGCCATGGGGCAGTGACTTCCAAACCCGGTTAATCACCGAAAATACCTCAGGAGCCTGTTAACATAGAGACTCCCAGGTCATCCCCAGAAATTCTGACTCAGCAGGTCTGGGATAGTGCCTTGGTATTTTCTCAAAGCCACCTGAGGAATTCTGATAATCAGCCATGTTTGAAAACCACTGCCACAGTGATCCATATCTTATATACATGCACAAGTCAGGTGTTCCTGGAAGAGTGGGAGGCATAGCACTCATGGGACTGGGAACACACAAACTTCATATTTTAATTATATGTTTATTTTAGTGTGTATTATAAAGACTATAACCATTCTACAAAACAATGATTTCCCAGATACGATGCTTTTCTTTCATTAATAGTGTATTTAGGCCGGGCACGGTGGCTCTCGCCTATAATCCCAGCACTTTGGGAGGCCGATGCAGGTGGGTCACGAGGTCAAGAGATCGAGACCATCCTGGTCAACATGGTGAAACCCCGTCTCTACTAAAAATACAAAAATTAGTTGGGCATGGTGGTGCACGCCTGTAGTCCCAGCTACTTGGGGGGTTGAGGCAGGAGAATTGCTTGAACCGAGGAGGCGGAGGTTGCAGTGAGCTGAGATCACACCATTGCACTCCAGCCTGGGTAACAAGAGTGAAACTCCGTCTCCAAAAAAAAAAAAAGTTTAAAATTGGTAAAAGTAGACTCAGACTGCAGATATGGCAATCAGGAAGGTGGTGTGCAAGTGATTGGTGTTTGGGAAACTGTTGTAGTTTGACTCCCTCGTTGTACTTAGTAGGGCATCAAGGCTCAGAGAAGGGCAAGGACTTGCCCAACATCACACACTGAGTCAGTGGCAGGGCCAGTACTGATATCCAGGCCTCCCAACTCTGTCAGTATTTTCAAATTTATATCATCTGATTCATTGCTTAAATGTCACTGTGTTGGCAACAGACACAGGAGGCACCCCGTGGATGCTAGAGAAGTTGGGGAGGTCTTGATGGAGGAAGTGGGACTTGATGAAGGCCCTTAAACATGAAAGGATTTGTAACTCAGAGAAGATGAAAAGGAGCATGAACACAAAAGTCTATCAGCAAAAACGAATTTGGTTTTTGGTTTGTATGGATCCCTGGCTGCAGCAGTTATGTTTCGAAATACTAGAAGCCTCTCAAATAATATATTAATTTGCACTTGATACAGTAAGCAATAGGCAGCCCTTGTAGAATTTTGAGCACAGGTGTGATATCGTGAAAGCAGGCTTTTAAAAAGATTAATCTAGCAGTGGCCAACAGGATGAATATAATAAAACCCGGCCAGTGAGTGGGTTCTTCTAGGAATTCAGCCATGGTATGACAAGGACCAGAAATGGGATGGTGGGAGTGAGAACAAAGAGGTAAAGGTAAATCAATGACTCATTCAAAGACAAGTCAAAGGCAGAACAGCCAGAACTTAGTCATCTATGAAAGGACAGATTTAAGATGCTTCTTAAGTCTGGACGATGGAGTCATAGTAGTGTCCTTAACTGAAATGAAAAGCAAAGGAAGAGGAGATTGCGTGGGCAAAGCTGTGACAGTTAGTTTTGGACGTGAGGAGTTGGGGGTGGTAAAGAAACATCCAAGCAAAGGTAGTTTCCAAGCAGCCTGAAATATGAGATTGGCGCCTGGGCTACAGGAAAGACGTCATTAAATTCTCATTTTTAAATATGCATAATTTACACAAGGATGGTGTTCCAGTGACATCCTCATTTGTGTTTAGCATTAATTTGAAAGACATATTGTTTTCATAAAGAAATTGTGGTGTAAGACTTTGAATGCAAGAGAACAAGCATTTAAGTGCCTTCAAAGCCAGAAAACATCAAGCAAAGGGTGGGACTGGCCCAAGTGAATAATTATAAATCTTCTCTTCTGGAAAGAAAATAGAGAAAAGTCATGGTGTAATTTCCAGTTGTCCTTTCTTGGAGCTTTAATGCATAGAAGGATTTAGTGTCCTTATCACCCAATACAACCTTTTAAGAACTGCTGGATGAGTATTTAGTAATGAACCTTTGGGAACACCTTGTATGGAACCCAGCTCTTCTGCAATTAATACAGGATGGCAGCTGCCTGAATGATTCATATCAGAGCATCAGGTAATATCACATAATTTGACAAAGTGAGAATGGGAGAGTTGACAATATTTGCTCTGTTGTCTGTTACATACTTGCTCAGTGAATGAAAGGTTATACCTCCTTAAGCATAACTGACAAAACTCTTGGACTTGCTAACCCAAAAAATTTCATCTCTGATTTCTATGAGCCAAACTGCAATAAACCATCCAAGTTGGGGAAAACAGCAGGTTCCGCAGAGATTCTGGTGTGCTCTTAGAGCAAGCAGGGAGTTGGTTTGCTCTGGACATTTTTACAGGGAGAAGGACTGTGGGAGCCTTTGATTTCTCTTTCCTGGAGTCTGAGCCAGTCATCAGGGAAACTTGTGAAGTTTCTCTTTTAGCCCTTCCATCATTCTTCCTGTCTTCTCTCTTCTCACAGCTATTTTTGATAGTGTACATGCTTGCCTCTAAGTTTCCAGAGCTAGCATGCCTCCAGGTCCCCACTGTGAGATGTCACTAAAACTCCTAATAACTATTGTGTATTGAGAATTGACAATGTGTCAGACATTGTGCTAGGTGCTTTATATGTATATGTTATCTCAGTTACTCCTATAAAAACTTACGAGGTAAGTACTATTTTTCCCTTCATTGTACAGATTAGAAGCCTGAGGTTTAAAGAGGTTGAGTAGATTCCACTAAGGCACAAACCTGAGTCTGGAACTCTTTCCACCACATCACCCTTCATCATAAAGTAATAGGAAAGACAGGGGCAGAACCTAACTAGCGAAAAGCACCCAGATCAACCCTAGCAACCAGCAGACTCTCACATCACTTTTTTGAGCAGGGAAGTTCCTACAGGCCCTTACATCTGCACCCTAAGGCAGACTCCACTGATGGCCTGAAGCAGGGGTGTCCAGTCTTTTGGCTTCCCTGGACCACACTAGAAGAGGAAGAATTGTCTTGAGCCACATAAAAAATACACTAACATTAATGATAGCTGATGATCACAAAAAAACTTATAACGTTTATGAATTTGTATTGGGCCAAATTCAAAGCTGTCCTGGGTCTCATGTGGCCCACAAGGTGTGGGTTGGACAAACTTGGCCTAAAGGAAACCGGAAAGATGGTTTTTACTTTTAACATGGGCAAGGGGAGAGTTTTGTTTTGGCAGGAAGTTTACAGTCACTCTTTAGATGCTTTCAAGTTAAATTGTAATACACAATTTTTTTCTTGGGAATTTCCATTGATTTGGAATTTGCCCTTGGATTCTATCTAGCCCTGCCATAACTGATCTGTGACAGGGCCGTGATGCCAATATCCCTTTCATAATCTCTTTCTACTGAAACATCGGTCTTAAGAGTGGCATAGGAGTTGAGGGGCAATAAGAAGCTTTAGGATTTGCATTTATCCCCCGTTAAATTGCAAGTCTCTTGAAAGAGTAGACTATCGTCTCTTCTTGCATTACCACCCAATTCTGTATTGGGATTAATTCATCCCACTGGTTTCCAAGATGAAGGCTAAGAACCATGATTCTTGGTCATATTGGAAGAAGAAATGGGACAAGAGACAAGCAGAAATATTGAGGCTCTAGAAGGGGACAACCAAGAGAAGCCTGGGCTTCTTCCCAAATTTATCAAGGCTCAGTGCTGGTCCTGAGCACATGGCAGTCTGTACGGGCAGCCAATGCAGAGGCTTACACTAAGACCCATTGCCTTCTGCTATGATTCACAAAAGGTTGAAGGAGGATCTTTAAAAAGTTATAATAACATAAGTGCTGTGCTGCCTTAATGAAGCTAATCACTGCTGATGTACCCTAAGGGTTTCAAGGGGTTTTTCCATTAGTGGACAAGACTCAGACTGAGCATGTCACACTCTCTCACTTAGTATTGCCTGGGCCAAACAAGATGGCTAGCTGAGA
Organism: Callithrix jacchus; assembly: GCF_049354715.1. NCBI lineage: Eukaryota > Metazoa > Chordata > Mammalia > Primates > Cebidae > Callithrix > Callithrix jacchus. The sequence continues at coordinate 130,242,579 of NC_133524.1, read as the reverse complement.
TGAAGGAGGGTTTCTAACCAGGGAAGCACATTTTCCTTTGTTTACTTACTTTTCAATAAACTATCCCACCAATTTCTGGTCAAACCAGCAATTCTGCCCTCTTTAGTATACCCTGGGTTTGTCATTACACCCTGCAAGAGATACTTACGATCACCACCTTTCCCATCTTCAAACCAGAGAATGACAAAACTCAAAGAGAATTCTAAACTCATCTCTTCCCACCCTTAGTTACATGGATGGGGAACAGAGAGGCCTAGAGAAGGAGATGGGTTTTCTTAAAGTCGTGTAGTGTCTTAGATATGGGCTAGAACCCAGATTTCCTGATTCCTCTATGAGCCCTCTTCCACCCCACCACAAGGTGACTCCATCAATAGCTGACCTCCGATTAAAGGCTTCTTGGCTTACATGTGTGTCAGGTTCCAAAGTATTCTCCTCACTGGCTTTTCGGACTCACTTGATAATTCAACGCTGTTTGGATAGTGCCTCGGTGTCATCCTGGATTGTTCTCCCCAGATCAGTTGCAATCCAGGCCAGGATGGAACGTTGCCACAAAATCAGTCCTCCCTGGCCTCTGCACTGTGAGTAAACGAAAATGAATGTCTCTGTCTTCTGTCTGGGGCTTTCGGATTGCTGAGCAGATGTCTGTCTCAAAATGACTCCTTAGATACTGGACAAGGAAAAATATTAGCTATACAAGCCCTGATAAGGGAACACAAGCTTTTACAGTGTTAAAAATCTATTGTTGCCTAGTTCCCGCTCGCCCGCAAGACCAAATGCACAAAATATTGAATTTTTCCTTTTTAAAAAGATATACATAAAGTCCCCTGATTTGAATAACCTTTTAAGCCTTGTGTTTTTAGAAAACTGGCTTTTAAACCCAAACTTGAGCTCCTCTGAGGAGCTCTTAACCTGTTGTTCCACCAGGCATTCGATTTTAGTTACCATTTTTTCCATTCACATGAAGTGAGCACTATTTCCTAAGTATTAACCAAAAAAAAAAAAAAAAAGAAGAAAAACAAAGAAAGGATGCTGTTTTGTTCAGCCTGCTGTATTCCATATATTTCCATGTTTTACCTCCCCTTATTCACCAGACTGTGACCCAATATGGGCACTATTTTTGGAGCTAACCTAAGCAATAGAACCGCAGCACTGGGATGAGGAATTTGAGAAGGGATGCCTATGTATCTGGTGCTAGGCTCAGCTCTTGTTTCACTGCAAGCCTCAGCCCAGTAAAAGTTATGATATGGTGTTGCTACCTAATGCTGCAGATGTCTTGTTCCTGCTGGATCCACTTTCAACAACTCAAATATAGCAGGGGACACAAGTTGGAGCATGTTCCTCAGGAAGGGAACATGACACACGGCCATTCACTCAGGAGGGCAAAAGCTACTCCTCTGTAGAGACTGACAGCTGCTCTGCTGAGGCCCTCTGGAGCAGCCAGTCAGCCTCTCCAGCCAGGAAAAGCCATTTATTCTCCTCTACCACATTTTGCCATGAATAGAGAAATTCAGGATAAGACTGTCTTTCTCCTGCATAGTCCAAGTCAGGGATGGCCCTGTGTACACTTTATGGGATTTGAGGGATGTGCCTAGTGCCAGCTTTAAGCCTAACTGAAATAAATGACCATCTCCATTTTAATGCAAGGGCTGTCCAATAAGGCTCAAATCATCTCCCCTTTCCAGCCATCATGCTGGCAGAAATCCTAGACCAGTCATGTCAGTCATGGAGAATACCATTTCTACGATTTCCTTCTAAAGGAAACTGCACAGTCCCTTGCTGAAGAAAACAGCCCTAAATTATTACTTGAGAATGGAGTGGTAACTTCTTAGATTATGGATGGGTACCTGACCCAAGCTGACGGATGATCTTTGTATGAAGTGGCCTAGCAAGAAAAAAACTGTGCTTAGTAGGGAAATGGGAAGTAGCTGGGATGGATGACCTGTCTTCTGAGGATGTAAGTGTGAAAATACTGAGATTTCCTGTTTGTTGGCAGCAGAAGTGTAAATGAAAAGACACTAAATCAAAGCAGAGTTCAACCTAGAGTGCTTTTTTTTTTTTTTTTAGTGGCAGAGCACTCAGTAACATTCAGGATATTGAGGAGATGGTAAGATTTAATCCCTACAACTCTCTTAGTTCCTGAATGATGCCAATTCCTGAGTTTCTACTAAGAGTTTTAGAAGGACATTCATTTGCCTTCATATAGTTGTGGCGAGGCTGAACTAGGCAAAAGGTAGTTTTTCTGTTGAGGGTTTTTAGCACCAGGTGGGCTCCTTTAATTGGAACTTGATTGAGAGAGACTTCGGTAAGCCTACCAATCTCTTACACATCATATAGAAGTCCCATTCTCCGTCTCCTTCTCCCATTTTACCCCCCTAAAATATAGTCCCAGATTGATCATCACTGGATGTGGCCAGCTTCCCATTAGGACCACAAAAGATTACCCCCTTTCTTTCTGACTGGGCATTCCAAGCCAGGCCAGTCTAGTCAGAGAGTGTGCAAGAGATTTCTGATCCCTTGCCTGTAGTGGGCATGCCAGTCTAACTCATTCTTTTAGACCTAGTCTAACATGATTGCAGATGCCCAACTGAATTTTCAGGCCTTATGCATGGTACCCACACAGACTGATGTTGGCACAAAGTGAGGTTGGGCACAGAGCCAGTATTGACTCCATGGCAGCTCTGGAAGCAGAAGGCCTTTCATGGAAGTGTAAGTCCTTCCAAGTTTCTTGTCACAATAGCTAGCATGGATGGTTTCACTGTATTTTTCAAGCCACATAGACACTCCATGTTGGGCTCCATGTCAGAGACAGCACTCTGGAAGAGCCCTATCCCTCACTTTACCAAAAGCCATCCCTATCATCTGTTTTCAATCCGGGCCAAATTAGCCTGTGATGGGAAGCAGAGAAAGATAAATGATTGAAGGCCACTGTTTGCAAACCCCTGGCAATCTGCAATGAAAAGGACTTGTGACACTCAAATCCCTGTGCTGTCACACAGTGAGAGCAGACCAGCATCTCTTCTAGTCTCCACTGAGTAAGGCCATCTGAACCAGTTTGTGATATTCACCTCTCTATTTTTTGTTGTTTATGTCGGAGATGAGTAGGCCCGCAATAATGGAGATAAGGTGCCCTAACTGACATCTCTAGGATCTCTATAGATGGAGGCAGAAATGGCCATGGAAGGCTAAGATGATTCCAAGGCCCACTAGATTAAGCCAAATCTCATTTTATTGCTCAACCCCCACCCCCCAAATCAATCAATTGCAGCTTCAATCACAGGAGAAAATGAAAACTTTAAAGCTGTCTACTTCTTGATTTTTCTTTGCATACTGAGACTTCACAGAAAATTCTGGAGTTGGAGGGAGGGATGAAGAAAGCATTGAAATTGAACAAATAAATCACACATGAAATAATATTGCACATATTTCCTGGGCTTGTCTCTACCACTTATAAACTGGACATGGTGAAATGACATCTTGGTTTCACAATTGAAGAGTCCATTTGCCTTTTTACTTTGTCTCCAATTACTGTCTGAGTTTGGGTTTTAAGGGACACTTCTCCTAGGCCATCTGATTAGCTGACATCCTCTAGTCAAGAGCAGACAGAGGGTGGGCATGGTGGCTCATGCCTGTAAGACCCAGCACTTTGGGAGACTGAGGTGAGCAGATCACCTGAGGTCAGAAGTTCGAAACCACCCCGGCCAACATTGTGAAACCTCGTCTCCACTAAAGATACAAAATTTAGCCGAGCTTGGTGGTGGGTGCCTGTAATCCTAGCTACTTGGGAGGCTGAGACAGGAGAATTGCTTGAACTCAGGAGACAGAGGGAGGTTGCTGTGAGCCACGATTGTGCCACTACACTCCAGCCTGAGTGACAGAGCAAGACTCCATCTCAAAAAAGAAAAAAAAAAGCAGATAGAGAGGTATTTGAGTCATCCATGGCAAGACCAGGATCCAATAACTATGAAGAAAAGAGGAGGAGTCATTTGGCCAAAGGGCCCTTCCTTTCCCCTTGAGCCCCTGAGAGCACACCTAAGCTTGCTCATCTCCCTGGCAGGAAGAGAAGTCGGGGCTCCCTGCCCCATCCAGCTGCCCTGTGAAAAGCATCATTTGCCAAAGTTCCTATTCTTCAAAGTGCCTGCTACCAGACAAATTAAATCTGGTTTAATTGACATCTGAGTCAGAAAGGGCCTTAAAATCACTTTGCCCAGAAGAATCCAACGCATCAATACAGAATTAAAATATCACCATTTCACAGCCATCACCTTTACAATGAATTTAGACAATGATCCTCAACGTACGCTGAAACTGTAGGGTGCAAGTCTACATTAGTTCGATTTCTTGGTTATGGTGGTATCTGTTCAATTTTTCCATTATAAAACTGTCTTTTTCCCCTGTGAAATTACAAGCCCAACAATAATAATAAATAAGCCTACAATGGAGCAACTTACATAATGTGTCTCCTGATGTGAATCAATATGAGGACACAACATTATTTTAAAACAAAAAGCTGGAGAAAAAGCATCTTGTCACACAAATTGGGAAACTGATATCCAACAAGGAGAAGGAACTGAGTCTGAGCTGGGATCAGAATCTTTGTCCCGTGGCATCTTGCTGCACCATCTAGTTCCAGCCATAATGATATTGTTGGTGATGATGATAAAATTTTCAACCAAAATTTTTTTTTTAGTTTCTACTATGTGCCAGGTAGTATGCTTGGCACTCAGGTGTCATCGGCGAATTAAACAAAAGATGTCTGCCTTCATGGGGCTTATATTTGTTTTCATGCTTTTTCATCCTTACCTTCTTCATCCTCATCCTCGTCGTTGCCATTTCATTGTATTCACCTATTTAAAAAAAAATGTCCTCCTTTGCAGAAGGAGTCCTAAAGAGATATATCTCTAGGACCTGGCACAGCATAGGATTTTAATAAATAGTTGTCTTAAGGAATGTGTGTGTGGACATGTGTGTATGTGTGTGTGTGTGTGCATGTCGTAACTGTGTGTATAATGCCATTTCACTTTTACACCTTAGCTCAATCTATTCCCGCCTGCTTGAAATAGCATCTCCACTTCCCTCACATTATCCTTCAAGGCAGCCTCATTTCCTTAGTGATGGCTTCCCAGGAGGACCTCCTCCTCTTAACAACCAAAGTTGTTACCACTCATTTGAATTGTTTTACCACTCATTTGAATCTAATCACATACAGTATTGTGACAGCTTGGGGACTGTAGTTTATTCATTTAACTCTGCTAAGGGCCACTGATGAATATGGGTAGGTAAAATGGTTTCCAGTTTCCCCGGGGCCCTGTGAAAACCACGATGCCCTAACGAAAGAGCAGCTATTACAATTTTAGGCCCCAAAAAGACAGATGAGGCCCTTTCTCTGATGAGGATCTTGGGCATACAGAGTCTTCCTGGCCTGGTCACATGAGCCTGATTGCAATTCTGCCCCCAATCCGGGTGAAGTCTTAGCCCCTTGAAATTTGATGAACTCACCTGTACAATGAAGCAGTTGTTCTCTGGGCACTTGAGTCTTTTGCAGTTTTCTGTCTATTAGGCTTGACTCTTCCTGACTTCAGGAAGGGAGGATACAGCCAGGATGCTTGAGAAACTACAGTGCCTTCTCAAATGGCCCCAGCACCACCATGTCTGCTCTGCTCTAATTACAAGTGCACTGCACAGACACTTGGATATCGGCCTTAATTGAGGTACCCAAACGAAAAGCCTAGAATTACAGCGAATGTACCACATATAGAACTGATTTTCCAAACCCTTCGCTGGGTAATTTTCTCAAGAGGCTACACACAAGTGATGCGCGGATTGTGGAAGGAAGGTGTTTACTTTAGTTTAGTTTTGGAATACTTCCTCATAGACAAAGAAATGGCCAGTATTTCGGGCAGGACCCTCTTCTTCTTTTCCGTCCCTTCACTGCTTAACAGCTCCAGGGCATGTTGGCATGTGATGTGGCAGCCAGTATGGTAGAGTAGCTAACATGGTGTGCTCTGCCATCAGGATACCTGGGTCTTACTCTTAGCTCTATCATTCGCTGGCTGCATGACCTTAGCCAAGTTACTTAACCTCTGATCCTTAGTTTCCTTTTCTGTAAAACGGAATAATAATGGTACTACTTCTTAGGGTATTTGTGACGATTAAATAAAGGGATGCACATAGAGTGCTTAGAACAATGCCTGGCTCTTGGCGCTCTGTCGGTGTTAGAAGAAAATGTCCAAATTACAATATTGGGACGCAAGAGTGCCCATGTCCTTCTGAAGATTCGAGGTGGTAGCATGTTTGAAGCTGGGGCTGTCCTGTAGAATTCATTCTCTGTGTAGGAAGCCGTTTGCACTCTGCTCTTTGCCTTAAAGCTCTGCTCAGTGGCGTGACCAAGTGGGAATGTACCACTCCATGGCAGAAAGAACAGAGACATAAACTCTAAGGCCCAACCAGAAGCTCAGAGAGTAGCTAAGGCAATCACCCTCTTGTTCACCTTCACCCACCACCACCAAACAGAGCCAAAAACTCCGAAAAAGGAAGTGAATCTCTCAAGGTCACACAATAAATTAGTGGCAGACAGTTCCTCCTCTTGATTTTTTTACTGCCTCTTTTATGAATAAGAGTTGGGAAAGAAAATGTGTGCAGCATAGAACAGGTTCAAAAACAAACTCTGTGAATCTAGGAGACTGAAGCTAGTCTCTGTATACCAGGGTTTCTCAACTTCAGCACTATTGACTTTGGAACCAGATCATTACAAATTACCACATATTGCATTGTAGAATGTTTAGCAGCGTCCCTGGCCTGCTCCCCCAGTTGTGTGACAACCAGAAATGTCTTCAGACATTGCCAAATGTCTGCTCCAGGGGTGAGGTGCGGTGGCGGAACCTCAGGCTGAGAACACAGCTGAGTAGGACAGCACTGTAAAGGCAGCTTGATCCTCAGTGTTCTTTTTAGCGCTCTTCTCTCCACTATATTGTCTCCAATGGTGATATCATCCAGCCTCATGGCTGATGGCTTCCAGATGTGGATCTCTAGACTTGACCTCTTCCGGCCCACTCCTGTCTTATATATCCACAGCCTACTCGACGTCCCTCTTGCATCTCAGACAATATGTTGAACACTGAACTCCTGACTCCTGAGCCTGCCCTTTCTCCAACTCATTCTTGCCCTCATTCATTCCTTCTTGCATTAGACAATATTGCACACCTAGTGTATTCGTTTCCTGTGGCTACTGTTACAAACGACCACAAAGTTGGTATGGTCTAAACTACAGAAAATGTATTCTTTCATAGTTCTGGAAGCCAGAAGTCCCAAATCAAGCTGTCAGCAAGGTCTTGCTTTCTTCAAAGACTCCAGGGGAGAATCTTTCCTGGCCTCTTCCAACTTCTGGTGGCTCCAGGTACTCCTGGCTTGTGGCTGCATCACTAAGATCTCTGTGTTAGTCATCACATGGTCTTTTCCTCTTCTCTCCCTGTGGCTCTCCTATGTGTCTCTTTTTTTTTTTTTTTTTTTTTTTGAGACAGAGTCTCACTCCATCACCAGGCACCAGGCTGGTGTGTAGTGGCGCGATCTCAGCTCACTGCAACCTCTACCTCCTGGGTTCAAGCAATTTCCTGCCTCAGCCTCCCGAGTAGCTGGGACTACAGGAGCGCGTCACCATGCCCAGCTAATTTTTTTTGTCTTTTTAGTAGAGACGGGCTTTCACCGTGTTGGCCAGGATGGTCTCGATCTCTTGACCTCGTTATCCACCCACCTTGGCCTCCCAAAGTGCTGAGATTACAGGCGTGAGCCACCGTGCCCAGCCCTCTGTGTCTCTTATAAGGATGCTTGTCATTTGCCTTAGAGCCCACCTATATAATCCACATTGACTTCATCTTGAGATCACCTGCAAAGACCTTTCTTCCAAAAAAAGTCATGGTCGCAGGTTCCTGGGGTTAGGACACAGATGTGTCCTTTTTAGGGGCCATCATTCAACCCACCACTCCTGTTATGCACCAGGGATCTTACAGATGCTGGGGATACAATGGGGAACAAAGCAAAGTCCCTGATCTCAAGGAAATTACATTATACTTTAAGAAGATAGATAGATAGATAGATAGATAGATAGATAGATAGATAGATAATAAATGGATAACTACATAATATAGAATGTCAGGTAGTGGTAAGTGCTAGGGAGAAAGAGAAAGCAGGATAAGAAGATAGAAAATGACAGACTATGCTACTTTTGATAGAATGCTCATGGAAATTCTCTTGGAAGAGGTGATGTTCAAGTAGAGAATCGAACCACTGGAGCAGGCATGGGAAGGTTAGGGAAAGGTGTTAGAGGCAAGGGGAACAGAAAGTGCGAAGGCCTTTAGAAAGGATCATTCTTGGCATGTTTGAGAAAAAGCAAGGAGGCCAGAATGGCTGTAGCACAGAGAGTAACCAGAAGAGTGGCAGGAAATGCGTCTGGAGAGCCTGGTAGGAACCAGCGCACACAGGGTGTTGTGACCCGTGGAAAAGACTTTGGTTTTATCCCAAGTGTGATGAGAAACCATTAGACTGAGTCTGTAGATCAGGGGAGTGACATGACCTGATTTGCATTTTGAAAATATCAGCCAGTCTGTGATGTGGAGAAGGAAGCACAGCAGCAGGGTGAGTGCATAGGCAGTGAGACCAGCTCATGCAAAGGGAGAGGCACTGTCTTCATCAATCCCCTTGCTCAAGGAGTCATTCCCGATTTCTCTCTTTCCCTTATCCCCAACATCTAATCCACTGGAAAATCCCATCAGCTTCATGTTCAAAATGTATCCAGAGTCTGACCACTTCTCATTACCTCCATCACTACCCTAAGTCTAAGCCGCTGTTATCTCCTGCCTGGACCACTGTAACAGCCTCCCAACTGGTCTCCCTGACTCAACCCTTGCCTCCCAGTCTATTTGCAACACAAGAGCCAAATCAATCTTTTTAAAGCATAAATCAGAACATGTCACCCCTCCTTCCCGGGCTTAAAACCTGTGATGGTTTTCCAGTGCACTTAAAATAAAATCCAAAGACTCTGCCTTGGTCTCCATTATCTGACTCCCACCTACCCCTTCAGCCCCATTCCCTACCACTCTCACCCTTACTCACTACATTCCAGCCACTCCAGCCTTCTTTCTGTTCCTTAAACCCTTCCAGTTTGTTCCTACCTCAAGGCCTTTGCACTAGCTGTTCCTCTAGGTGATAATATGGGTTTTTCCAGCTGCTGTCACCTCCTCCAAGAGGTCTCCCTGATTATCCTCATTAAAGTAGAATTCTGAATGTCACCCTGTTTTCTTTTATTTTCTTCAGAACATGTATTACTTACTTTCTGAAAGTATATCAGGTACTTGTTTGATTTCGTATGTGTTTAAATGGTGGCTTATTTACTACCTGTTTTTTCTTACTGGAGGGTAAGCTTCCTGAGTCAGGGCTCATGTCTGACTCATTTGCTGCTATGGCCTCAGCATCTAGTACAGTGCCTGGCACACAATAGTCCCTCAGTTAATATCTATTGAGTGAATGAACCTCTCTCCAGTGCACAGCTGGACAGGAGCTTAAGGACTATCCAGTAAGTGGCCATTGGAATCATCCAGAGGGCTTTTAAAACAATCCATGTTGCCTGGGGCCCCTTCCATGCCTACTGCATCAAAATCTCCTGGGGCAGGGTCCAGAAATCTGCATTTTTAACAAGTTCAGTTTTTACCAAACAGTTATATAGCATTTACTGCTATTATTCTAAGATTTTACATATATTAACTCATTTTATCCTTATAAGAATAATTTTAGTATTCTAATTTTATTGCCAAGGACACAGGCATAGGGAGGTTTAGTAATTTTGCCCAGGGTGACCCAGGCAGGAAGTAGTAGAGTCAGATTGAACCCAGGCAGTCTGTCCTCTTAACCACTATTCCGTGCTACCTCTGCATAGGAGGTTCTGTGATCAGTGCTGATTGGGACCCATAAATAAAATTGGCTCTGATAAGGACACTGAGACCCAGACTAGACAATGGACCTGATTAAAACCACAATCAGAAATGAAATATATTTTGCGTCTTTCCATCTGATGAGCATTCCATTCTGTCTAGTCATTCTGTACTCTGCAGAGGGCTGGACTGCGGAGCATGCTGCCTACATAAAAATTCAATCACAAGAAACTGTCTAGAAATGTTTTTGTCAGCACTGGTTGTCAGGGAATGCAGGAACACCTCCTGGTATTGGGTTTTCTCATGATCTCTGGAGCAATACAAGCTTAATGTGGGAGACCACCTTCCCTCAGTAGAAGGTTAGCAAAGCCACAGGCCATGAAGCCTGCTGCTGCTGGCCGAGTTGAGGATGGAGGTGTAAGAGAAACCCCCATAATGTCAGCGGAGGGAGCAGTATGTGCAGCGGAGCTTATCTGCTCTGGTCACAAAAAGTGCACCAGGCCTCGGCAGGCAGCCTCACTCCCCCATCCTCGCCAGCCCCCACTGAGCGAAGCAGGGGATGGCCCAGCCAGATGACATGCCTCAGTTACTCTCCGATGAGGCCCCGGGCCAAACAGGCTTTTCAATTTCCAGATGCTTTTTAATTAAAATAAAGGCCACTCTGTGACCTGACTTTGAATGGACAAAGTTTCCTTAGTAGAATGACTGTACGAGTTCACCCTTTTTCCATTACTTTTCATTGAGCAACTGAATGTTTGTAACCAATAAATTATGACTTGAGTCACATGACAGCAAGGGGCATGGAAGGGTTAAGTGACTTATGGAAGGTCAGTCTGCTAAAGAAAGACTGCTTTGTTTAGCCTCCCCTCTTGCTCCTGCCTCTGCGAGCCCATATTCTACCTTTAGGGGAAACAGAAAGAGGGCTACACTAGCCTCACTCAGAACAACAGACAGTTGTGCAGTGGTGTTGTGACCTGGTCCATCTGGGAATTCAGAGTCTCCATCTCTGCTCCAAAATGGATCTCAAGGGCTCAGATTTTCTCTACTGGTTGCCCACACCATGAGTTCTAACCCAGCTTCCATCCTTTGGGGACATAAATGGCAGGAGGGAAAAAAGGCCACTTTATTTCTATCCAGGCTACATGGGTAGAGATATCTGGGGAGGCCTGTGGGGGACAAGACAGTCTCACCAACATCTGTCTTGGACTTGCCTGGTCTAGAATTCTAGCACGGAAAAGGAGCAAGAGGCCTGACAGCAGGGTTGGGCTCTGCCCAGATGTAACAGCTTACTTTTCCTCCCTAATTATAAGCCAGCTCAGCCTTCAGCAGGGTTCAAAGACAATGAGGCTGTGTGTGGGCTCAGAACAAAGCCCACTGATCCTGGACTCCAGAGGTCGACGTGTTCAGTGATGACTGATTCAGCTCCTCTGCCTCAGATGGATAACTGTTCTTGTTCACCACATACTATGGTGAAGACATCTGAGGTCCAGTAGGTTACATTGGTCCAAAGAGCCTCAGCTAATAATTGAAGAGTAAAGGATGAGTATTTTCCTTTATGAGTTTTCCCTTCCCAAACTCCTGTCCTGTGTTCTTTTCATGAAACCACAGCTTGGGTCGAGTTCTCTTTTCCTGTTCTGCTGAAAGATTGGATCTGATCTGTATTGCCAGCTGTAAAGACAGGACAAGGAAGGAGTGAGAAATCAATGATAACTCATTTCAAGTTTTCCTTGAATGCTCCAAAATAGTTTCTTCCACATCCTGGAAGTACTAAAGCTGTCAGTGTGGTCTATCCCGGGCCACATCTACAAGAAACCAACATAGCCCATAGGAAAGCGGAGGACCCAGCCAACCACTCTTTGAGAGGCTGCTGATATTTGTTTTGTACGGTTCTAAATTACCCATTTCTGTGCACCACAGATGCTTGTGGGTCACGGTGCATGTGATTGAGGTTATGGGTTGAATGCTGTAGGAACCATGCTTATTTTGTCCTGGGTCCTTTCTCGCTTTGGGCTTCTTTTATTGGCTGTGTCAGCTTTTCTTGTTTGGATCTCCTGAAGACATAGAAACCTCCCTGCCCTTATCCCAATCTTCCATTTCATTCCTGAGTAGCCTTTTGGCTGGAGACTCTCTTGGCATTGCAGAGATTAAGGGTGTCTCCACAGGTCTGTTTCAGGATTCCCAAGAGAATTTGAGGCATAAGGCTGAGAAAGTGAGTTTTAAGATTCAGTGCTTGGAATCTTTTGCCCCAACATGTCATCCTGAATCTCGGAATTCTGGAGACAATCCATAATATCAGCTAGCTTTGGGCAACCTTGGTGTCTTCCTTTACCGTTCAACTTGTGAAGTATCATGAAAGGGCCATATCCTAAATGGCTCCCAAGTGGCTATTGGGCCAAGATTTTGATGTTCAAGTAGAGTGTCTTATGTTTGACCCCGTAGGGAGTTGTGATCATACCCAACAGATGTGTAGCTTCAAAAAAGGAAAGGGTGGTAAGCTTCTGAAATATCCATCTGTTGAACATTTTTCCTTTCATCTGCAGGATAGATAAAGACCGTGTGAACTGTCCTACCCCAGTCCCACAGAAGATTATAGCCACATTTCTTCTCATGAACAGAAGAGTTGAAGGCAAGTGAGGGACATTTGAGAAATGGCTGGCAGCACCTAGGTCAGGTTGTTGGAAGGTTTTGGACTCTCATTCTGGGATTAAGTTATGTCAGGGAGCAAGGCCAGCCCCTTTCCTCCCTCAACAGATGGAGATCAAAAGGCAGTGTCAGCCTAACCATCCACAAATCTCTCCAGCGTTTGACACTATCAACAAATTCCATCTCTCTGTGAGGGAGGCTGCAATCTGAAACAGCCTTATTAGGGCACAGGGCTTGGGGACCAGGGTGGGCTCTGCATCCTATGGCCACATCTTATTTGGAATCATTTGGTTGACTAAACCTCTCTGTTTGAAAAAAAAAATTAGGACTATGATGAGATTTTCACATGATAGAGTTTCTAGGCTGAAAAGAAATGCTCACAGAATTATGAACCATTTTCTTCCTCATCCTGTCACAAAAATCCAGTCAATTTTTCCTTTTCCCTGTTCCTCTCTCTGTCCCTTCTGTCTCACCTCCCTCTCTCCCTCCCTCCCTCCCTCTCTTCCTTCCTTCCCTCCATCCTTCCTTCCTTTCTTCCTTCTCTCCCCCTTCCCTCCCTCTCTCCTTCCCTCCATTCTTTCCTTCTCCTTCCTCCCTCTTTCCTCTTCCTCCTCCTCTCCTCCCCTCTCTTCTTTCTTTTCTTCCTCTCTCTTTTTCTTAGTTTTAAAAATACTTTAGCCTGCAGAGGCTTACCCAGTTTAATTTCAGCAAGTTCACAAACCTGGGATCTTTCTCTCTTTTTCACCTTTTCCCTTGTCAGCACTTACTGGGTTCTCCAAAATGGCTATTTCAGTTTCAACAGACACAGAGGAGGAAATCCATATTCTTGTGACTTACATAAGGAGTTTGAGCCTTGACAGCCCCCAGACTCCTTAGGCTATATACTCTTAGAGGCAAACTCTAGACTTTTCCTCTAATAATATATAGCCGAAGGAGTCTCTGAAATGACAGGATTTATAGAGGTGCCTAGAAGTACATTCAGATCCATTCTGAAATCTTCTCACCCACCAACCAGTTGCCTATTATAGGGCATTGTTAGTGCAGCAATTTATGTGTAGTAAATAATCAGTCCCTAACTTGTTTACTAGTATATTGTGAACTTTTTTTCAAATGAAGCCCCCTTTTGGGTAACATTCATGACTTATGAAAGAATCCTTTGCTCTGATTCATCAGAATCATCAGTTTTTATTGAGGTTCATATTGATCAAGAATATTTTTCTTCAGAGAGTGGAGATGTGCCTCCAAGCAGCTGATTAGCTTAGTAGCACCAACATTTTCATCAAAGGGGAAGATAACTGAGTATTGCCTGATTTTAGTACCGCTACCAAAGGACGATGCTCCAGAGACACCACATAGCATCAAAATAGAAGGGAAGAGAGAGCACAATAGAATATACAGGGAAGTACACAAGAGAACCAGGCTTTGTGGGCTTCTGAGAACACAGCCAGCTAGGGTATTGGGACCACCCAGAGATACCCTGTCAGCCCCTGCATTCCCCACAGAGGATGTTATGATAAGCCCTTGGAATTTGTCGGGGGACCCTGGGAAGTTATCTAATGATGCTGGAATCCCCTGCACAGTTCCCACACCAAATAGCTATCCTTCCTCTTCCTGGACTGTTCCAATAGTAGGGTCGTCACCACCAGAGACAGTTTTGCACTCTTGAATGGCTCTGAAAGGATATTTATTAATTCAAGCTCTCAGTTTTATTTACTGAGCTTATACTATGTGACAGGCAGCGCACTTTGTACTGGGGATACAATAGTGGATGAAACAAATGGGCTCCTTGCCCTCCTGCAGTTTCCATTCCAGTGAGGGGATAGATAACAAAGGAACAGAACTTTCTTCACCCAGCTCTATCCCTCTCTATGCCTTTACCTATGTGTTGGTGGTGCATAAAATGTAACCCAATGACTTGGGAGGGTTTTGCTTGATTTATGAGGCCGGGGCAGAACTCCTTTATTCAGAAGACTAGACTCACGAATGCAATTTATGACTACTTTTGCTTTTTGTTTCACTGGCGATGTGGTTTGGATTTGTGTCTCTGGCCAAATCTCATGTCAAATTGGAGGAGGGGCCTAGTTGGAGGTGACTGGATCATGAGGGTGGATTTCCCTCTTGCTGTTGTCCTGATAGTGAGAGAGTTCTCATGGGGTCTGATGGTTTAAAAGTGCCTGGCACTTTCGCAGCTGCTCTCTCTCTCCTGCTCCACCATGGTAAGATGTGCTTGCTTCCCCTTCACCTTCTGCCATGACTGTAAGTTTCCTGAGGCCTCCCAGCCATGCTTCCTGTACATCCTGCAGGACTATGAGTCAATTAAACCTCTTTTCTTCATAAATTACCCAGTCTCAGATAGTTCTTTATAGCAGTCTGGAGTGACAGTTACAACTGGTCATATTATACATTGACTTATAGTGACCTGTCATTAGATACCCCTAAGCTTCCCCCACGTTTCCCCCTTTTAAACATGTTTTACCATTAGGCCAGTTTTTTCCTGTTTTATATTTGTGCAATTGATTTTTTGGACCAAATTACAACATTTTACATCTATTTCTGTACATTTCATTTTACAGCTATTACATCTGTTAAATATTATTTTACTAGAAATACTCTGTCATGCCAGTCTATTAAGCTAGTTTGTGATTTAGGAGGACAGAAAGCCCTTTGCATTTACGCAGGGGCCTGTATATAAAACCTATACCACTGGGCTATCACAGAGAGAAACTTGGTCTGAGCCAAAAGTTGAAGTCCTGACGTCCAAGATGTCATAGGAGTTTCACCTCGTGAGGTTAACTTTTTTTTTTAACAAAGGAACAACCAAGGCAATCATATTATGCTTTGGTTCAGCAGAATAATGCAAGGAACTCCCAAGCATGTTATAGATAACAGCCGTCTCAGAAAGATCCCCAACTGCTCACCATGTGATTGAATTGGAAGTGTGAACTTGAAACCAGCAGGTTCTTTGTTAGGTAAGAATCTGGTAGGGGAGTTTGCAAAGGCCAAATCCTCAAGGCAGTGGGACGTGATCGGCAAATGTGTCTGTGGCTGCTAGTTCTTGGTATAAGTTGCATGAACTGGGACATCTTCTTGTCTTATTTGCATGGCAGGGCTGGAGGCAACATTGTGACTCGGTGTTCATGGGACAACAAAATGACCAGCCAATTATTCTGTTCCATGGAAGCCTGTCAAAGCAGGTTACTTGGTGGTGGGCTCAGGGACGGGGTCCAGTGGCTTGTGAATTCAACCAGCTAGGCAGGCTGGCAAGATGGGCAAACATGCCAAACCTCACCCACCCCAATCCCCACCCTCACCCAGCTCCACATTCTTGAGGTTTTCGTTCACCAAGCCTGAATGAGAGACTAACTGCCTGACTGCTAATTATTCCTGGCAATGGCATGATATGAAGTCTGCAAACATTTTCTGCAAACATTGACCCACAAGAGGCGAGCTGTTGAGTTTTGGAAGCTGGGAGGCAGGAGGTAGGAGGGGGCTCAGGAGGCATTCCTCAAGCATGAAGCAGTCGGGTCCCATTGCCTGCTGGATTTCTGCTGTAAGGTCAGCAGGAAACAGATGTGTGGAGGACAGTCCCCAAGGTGGCATGGGACCACCCAGGGGTGTTAGACTTTTCAGGTGAACATAGGAGGCTGGGCTGGGAGCTCCTAGGTAGCAAGAGCTGGATTGTTGGTGCCTTTCTGTTGTCAAAAAACTGTTTCAGCTGCCCCCAAGCCAAACTTTGCTTGCACACATGTTTTCCAGAGACAGAGACAAAAATGTGTTTCTCAGGGTGGGGGTGGGGTGGGGAGACTGGAGTGACAGTTACATTAGCCGTATGCGGGGCCATCCTCATCACCTCGGCATTTCCTGGAGATGGTTGCAGCCTAGCCTCCTGTGAACCCTAGCCAAGGTTCTTTCGAGATCCAGGGCAAGACCCATGTCCAAGAGCAGGCTGGCCTGACTCAGAGGCAGAAATAGGAGACTTCAGGGAGAGTAGCCAGGCATGTAGGCCCCTCCACCGCCAAGCCCACCACCTGCTTCAGCCTTGTCTTCCACTACTGTGGGCCTCCAGCTCCAGAAACACCAGGCTGCCCCAGCACCCGACTCACATCAGGCAGTTCTCAGCTGCTCTGCCACTGCTCGTGCCTCTTCCCCCATCCCGAGTGTTCTTTTCCCACTGCTTCTTTCTCCTAATTCCTACCCGTTCTGCAAGACTCTCCTCTGGGATCACCTCAGTTGGAAAGCCTTCCTGGATTCCTTCTGTCTGAGTTTGGCCTTCTTCTCTGTGCTCCCCCACAAAATGTTGTATTTCCTCCAATCACAGCATTTCTCAGCCTAGAGAATAATAGCTTACACTCCTCTCCAACTTACAATGTACAAGTTACTCTTCTACCTTCTTTACACATATTAACATCAGTATCTTGATTTTATTGATGAGGGACCTGAGAAATTCAGAGGTTAAGTAACTTGCCCAACATCACACAGCTAGGGAATGAAGTCAGGATTTGAACCCAGGCTGTCTGGGTCCGAAGTATGTCCCACTGGGAAATGAACTCTTTGAGAGCAGGTGAGTCAAATCATCCCTGAATTCTCAGAGTGGGCACTCCAGAGATGTTCGGTGGACTTAACTGAACCACACGAAGCCAGGAAGACCATAGGGAAGATCCTGGAAAAATGGGATGGGCCAAATAAGAGGTAGTCCCTAATGACTCACACAACTCTCCCCCCTGCCCCTGTGGATGGATATTCAGGCATAACAGATCCTGCTGTGGGTGATTTCTGGGGAGCACAAAGGCCAGAACGATGTGGGAGGCCCCACCTTGGGAAGCAGCCTCTGGGAGGCCGTTTTCCAAGGCCAGACCCATTTTCGCTGGACCTGCCTGCTCTGTTGCCACCCAGCGTAGCCACTACTGCTCATTTGGTTTTGGTTAAAGACCACAATGTACTTGCTCTCTGGGGGAGGAGGGTGGGGTGGTAGAGGGCTTGGCTTCTCTTTGTTTGGAGTGTTCACGCTTAGCCCATCCTGCCCCGATCTCAGGGAAATTTGGAGAGGCCAGGAGGAGATCTTTCCTGGTCCTAGAATTTTCTGTCTTCAGCTTTGAAACCTTCATGTGAAAGCTTCACCTGTGTGGAATTCCTATAGACAAGTGTTAGCTGGCCATTATGGCCAGATTTAGACCCATCACTAGTCCTTCCCGGAGCCCTTGGAGGCCCTTTTGAGGAAATAAACAGACATCCCTCAAAAAAAAAAAAAAAAAAACTAGAACGTGTTACCCAGGATCCAGAATACTGAATTGTAGGTCTGGGCATCCAACTCTACACAGAGTGACTCTGGGTGTGGGTGCCGGAGTAGGACTGCCTGGACTGACATCTTAGCCCTGTCATTTGATATATGTGTGACTTTAGGTTTAGAGTTGTGCAACCATCATTACTAATTCCAGAATATTGTCATTACTCCAAAAAGAAACGGCACCCGTTAAACAGTCATTCCCATTCTCTCCCCACTCCATCCTCTGGCAACTCCTAATCTCTTTCCGTCTCTGTGGATTTGCCTGTTCTGAATAGCTCATATAAATGGAATCATGCGTATGTGATCTTTGTGTCTGGCTTCTTTCACTTAGCATTATGTTTTCAAGGTTCATCCATGTTGTAGTATGCATTAGCCCTCCATTCTTGTTTATGACTGAGTAATATGACTGTGCCACATTTTGTTTAGCCATTTGTCAGTTAAATGCCCAGATGGGCATTTGGGTTGTTTCCATTTTTTGCTTATTGTGAATATTGCTGCTATGAACATTTGTGTACAAGTGTTTGTGTGGATCTGTGTTCAATTCCCCTGGATGTGTGTGTACCTAGGAGTGGAATTGCTGGGTCATAGGGTAACTCCACAGTTAACTTTTTTTGAGACAAGGTCTCATTCTGTCACTTACACTAGAGTGCAGTGGTAAGGTCTTGGCTCACTGCAATCTCAAACTCCTAGTCTCAAGCAGTTCTTCTGCCTCAGCCTCCTGAGTAGCTGGGACTACAGGCATGCACCACCACACCTAGCTATTTTTTAAATGGTTTTTATAGAGATGGGGTCTCCCTGCATAGCCCAGGCTGATCTCAAACTCCTGACCTCAAGTGATCTTACTGGCTTGACCTCCCAAAGTGCTGGGATTACAGGTGTGAGCCACTGTGCCTGGTCCATGTTTAACTTTTTGAGGAACTGCCAAACTGTTTTCAAAGCAGCTGCATATTACAACACCATCAGCAATGTGTAAGCGTTCTGATTTCTCCACATTCTCACCATCACTTGTTATTTTCCATTGTATTTTTTATTACAGTCATCCTAATAGGTGTGAGGTAGTCCCTTACTGTGGTTTGGAATTGTGTTACTGCAATTATTGATGTTGAGCACATTTTTATGTGCTCAGTGGGCATTTGTGTATCTTTTTTTGGAAGACAGTCTATTCAGATCCTTTGATCATTTTTAATTGGGTTATTTGGTTTTTTACTTTATGGAGTTTTAAGTGTTCTGTACATAATCTAGATACAAATCTCTTATGTGATATATAATGTCCAAAATTTTTCTCTCATTCCATGGGTGGTCTCTTCACTTTTTTGATTGTGTGCTTTGAAGCATAAAGGCTCTTAATTTTCATGAAGTCTCCCTTTCATCAAAGAAAAAAGAGACGTATTTTTTTTCCATGGTCGCTTGTGCTTTTGGTGTCAAATGTAAGATTTACATGTATGTTTATTTCTAAGAGTTTTATAGTTTTGGCTCTTGCATTCTGACCTTTGGTACACTTTTATTTAATTTTTGCACATGGTGTAAGGTAAAGATCCAGCTCCATTCTTTTGCATGTGGCGATACAGTTGTCCCAGCACCATTTGTTTAAAAGACTATTATTCTTTCCCCTATTGAATTGTCTTGATGCCCTTGTTGAAAGTAAATTGACCATAAATGTGAGGGTTTATTTCTGGTCCACAGCACTTTTAACTGACAGAAAAGAATGGTCAGATATGGAGGGCCTACAATAGTCCCAACGTCTCAGCCTAGCACACCGAGAAAGAAGCCTCTCATTCCTCCAAATACTTCGTAGAGGAAGGACCGCTCCCCAAGGAAATAGTGATCACTGACATTAGGTCTAATGACTCAACCTGGAAGGAGATCACGTGGAAAAGTTACACGTTTGCAGAGCCAACCTTCCTTTCTCTGGAAAGTTAGGCTTCAGTGTAGACCCCATTCCTCTTTCTGAGCATGCTGTCGTGTGTTTAAGAAAATCTTTTCTCCTTTCCCCTTACCTGGGAAGTTCATCCAATGTTCACCCTCCTGAGACTGCACACTCTCAATTTAAGCTACAATTAGAGCGCAGAATTTCAGAAAGCAGAGGGGTTTGGTCGCATTTTTTTCTCCAAGGAAAAATGCTCTTGCTTGCATCTTCTTCGCTCCTCACAAAGCTTCACACTTTGGGCAGCCCCCCAGCAAGCGGCAATGAAATTCCTCTGGACATGTCCTTCCCACTTTTGTTGGGAAGCGAGCACCTCACAGTTGCAGTGGACTTCCCAGGACAGAAAAGGAACGTGATCTCCCACTAGCTTTGGCCCTACCTAGCACCTAAGGATCCTGACTCATGCCTTCGGGAGATTCTTGACCTCTTGACTATAGGGTTCCCTGAGTTAGGGAAGGCAGAATGGCAGAGTGAAGAGGGGATAGGCTTTGACACCAGACAATCTGGGTTTGAGTCCCTGATTCTGCATTCGCTTGCTATGGCAGACACAGAGATACACTGCTTGGATCCCCTGTCAAGAAAGAACCCGCTGACCAGCTGGAAGCAGTGTGGTTACTTGACAGCCTCCAGCTGTTAGCTCCTTCGGGGTCTGCTTCAGCTTTTGAGCCAAGGTCATGCTGTTCTTGAGGTGGCCTCTAGCCAATGACTGATGAAGGAGGTGATACAAAGCCTATATCCACCACCCAGAAGACTCCTCTAAAAGGCAGTATTTGCTCCCGAGCTCCCCATTAGGTACAGACTTTGACAGGTCTGCATTGTGCTCTGGGCTCCTCTTGCCTGGTCCTGCTTTCAAACCCTTTTCTTTCCCAGGTTTTTCCTGCTAAACCTCTTGCACTCCCAACTGTCGGAGCATCTGCTTCACAGAGAACTCAACCTGTCTCTCTCAGCTTGTGTCTCCTCCCCTGTGACAGGGGAATCATGGCATCATCCCACAGGGTTGGTAAAAAGATTAGAACTAAGTAAAATACCTGCCACAAAGGAGGCATTCCATCAAAGGGAGCTGTTACTACTAGGGAATCTATCATTTCCATGTCTACATCCAACTTTTAAACAAAATAGGCCTACCCATAATAATTCAAACCTGGAAATAGCCTCAATGTCCATCAACAGAAGAATGGGTAAATGCATTGGGCTGGGTCCATACAATATAATTCTAATCAGCAATAAAATGGGTAAATCTCATCAGCATTAGATCGAGCTAAAGAAACCAGACACACAAAAAATATATGTTGTATGATTCCTTTTCTCTAAAATGTGAGAATAAACAAAACTAATGGGTGATGGTAAAGGCCAGTCACTCAGTGGTGATCCTTAGGGGATAATGACCAGGGGCAAGAGGGAACCTTCTAAGGAGCTAGAAATGTTCTCTATCTTGATCTAGATTCTGATGGTACACACACACACACACACACACATGCACACGAACACATATACACACATACCCACAAACACACACACATACACAGATACAGACACACACATATACACACAAACATAGACAAACACACACAGACATACACAGACACACACACACACACACACACACACACACACACTCCAAAATCACAAAGCTTGCAATTAAGGTTAATATACTTGATGCACCTACCTGCGTATGTTATGGCTGCATTTTTACAAACGGAAATATAGTGGGGAGTTTTAAAAAATTATTAATTAACATATGTACATGTTAAGTTTTTTAAATTTAGAAAATGCAGAAAAATAGAAAGAAAAAAATCTCCTAAGGCCCCACCTCCCAAAGATAACCAGTAGAGACATTTTAGATATTGCGTTGCATTCTCTATCCCTCTTCTGACTCTACTTCTCTATGGTCTCGCTCTGGCTCAAGGTGAAAGAAAGTTCCACTATCATTTAAAGAAAGTTCCACCATCATTTCCACCTTCTTGGAAATAGTACTTCTGACCCCTCTTTCACTCCTTCCCTCAGATAAAACCTGAAGCTTAATAGTGCCAAAATGTCAACGTCCTCATCTGCACGTCACCTTGCACTGCATCTTCTGGGCCTCTGGCTCCCTTTCTGGACAGCGAAGTCACGAAGCCAGGTTCACTGTGTCTTCTGCCTTTACAGGCCCCAAAGGACTTTCTGATGGGAATGTACCAACACTCCCTAAGGCTGAAATGGTGCAGGTTCTGAGCAGCCAAGCTTTTTTGCCTGGCAGTTGTGCGAATTATGAGAGAAGGGCAATTTCTAGCTTGCCTAGATGACCAGGAACTGTCAAGGTGACCCTGTAGGAAACATCTCAAGGCAGACTATAATCAAAATCAGACATGTGAAAAACTGGAGCTTTCTTCCTAGACAGCTGATTCTCAAAGTGTGGCTCCCAGACCTATAGCATCAGGATTTGCATCACTGGGGGACTAGTTAGAAATGCAAATGGATGGCGGGGGGGCCCACCAGGGACCTAGTGAAAGAAACTCTGGGAGTGGGACTCAGTCATCTGTTTTAACAGGCCCTCCAGGTAATGCTGAGGCACCCTCAAGTTTGAGAACCTTTGTTCTAGTTGTTTCTAAATTCCACTGCCAGAGAAAACAAGGACACATTCACACCACACGTGCTCTGCTCATGCGCATAACCAGTGTCCTGTGTCCTTGGGATGACTTAGAGGCACACGCCAGGTCCATATAACTTCAAAGTCTCTTGTTCTTTATATCCTGAACCCAAGGAAACACATTTAACTTTTTTTTTTTTCTGTTGGCGGAACAAAGATGAAATATAGCCCAATGTTCCCTGAACAAAAAGATTTATTAATTTGTACTAATGACTGTTTAGAGAAAAACATAAAAACCAATGTCCTTGTTGAATGCTTCTCGAGGGTAAAATGTGGATGTTATCTGCAAAATCAACAAATTTGTCACCAAAGTGAAATGTTATCTTTTCCTGAAGACTTTCCCAGGCAACCCAAGGCCTCAAGAACTAGACAGCCTCCCCCATCACCATGATCAAATAAAGAGGGTTAGAACTTGCAGCCATAACTCAAATGCCTTAAGATGGCTCAGATGTCTGTTTGTTTTCAGGTTAGGAACTTTGCTCAGACTCCCCTGAAGAAAAGGGACCATGAACCCATTCAGAGACTCAAGGAATCCAAGACTCAAGGAATCCTCACAGACCTATGCCCCTCCTTACCAGTGTGTTCTGATGAAAGCTTAACAATCTGCGTGCGTGCGCACACACACACATGCACGTGCATACATTAATGTATGTGTGTGTATATACACATATATCTTTATTCTAAATGTATAGCACATGATCCCAAAATAACAAAATATACAATATTAATTATTGTACATTTCTTACAGCTAATTAACACTCATACTCATGCTTTAGTTGATTTTTATCTAATTCTTGTATTCATATCCAACCTAAGGTGGCAATTAACAAACAAGCGTGGTTCTGACATAAGTATTGGTTTAAATTAATGATCAAGACAAAAGCAAACAGCAAAATGCATGTCGAAATTTCTTTGACTCACATTAGTGACACAAATGACTTCTTTACTAAATCAGATAATAGTCTTTAAATACTGGAAGGATATTTCCTGAAATTTTTTTGTGCTGTTTGCAATGTAACAGCTACAGAGACGACACAATTTTTAAGTTTCGGCTGTGCTATTAACATTTTCTCTGTCTTTCTTAAGCCTAGATCAGGGGTCATCAAACATATTTCATTGAGCCAGATAGTAAATATTTTAGGCTTTTTTTTTTGAGATGGGGTCTCACTTTATCACTCATGCGTATGAGTGGTATGATCTCGGCTCATTGAAACCTTCGCCTCCCAAGTTCAAGCAATTCTCCTGCCTCAGCCTACCAAGTAGTTGGGACGATAGTCGTGTACCACTATGCCTGGCTACTTTTTGGGTTTTTTACAGAGATGAGGTTTTGTCATGATGCCCAAACTGGTCTTGAACTCCTGCACTCAGGCAATCCTCCTGCCTCAGCTTCCCAAAGTGCTGGGATTACAGGCATAAGCCACCGTGCCTGGCTAAATATGTCAGGCTTTGTAGTCACATAGTCATTCTCAATTTTTTAACAACACTTTAAAAATATAAAAACCATCCTTTGATTGGGGGCTACACAGAAACAGACTGTGGAGAAAGTTCTCAACTCTCGGTCAAGACAATCAACACAATAGATTAAGCACTGCTTTGTAGCATTTGCTAGTTTTCATGACATAAATAGTCCTACCGTGGCCAACTTCAGACTACACAACTTGATGTCACTGAATATGAAGTTGGGAAGACATGCCCAGTGGCAGAACACTATATAGTATTTCTACTATACTGATACAAAAAATGTAAGTAACCTCAAGAACATGAATAATAGCAAAGTGTAGTAAAATAATTAGAAAAGGATGAGTTTTGTATATGTATTAGCTTTGCGAGTGTTTTTGGTTTTGTTTTTTGAGACAAGGTTTCATTCTGTTACCCTGACTGGAGTGCAGTGGCATGATCATAGCTCACTGCAGCCTTGACCTCCTGGGCTCAAACGATCTTCCTGCCTCAGCTGGGACCACAGGTGTGTGCCATCACTCCCAGCTAATTTTTGAAACATTACTTTTTGTAGAGATGAGGTCTCCTTATGTCGCCCAGGCTGGTCTGGAACTCCTCGGCTCAAGTGATCTTCCCGCCTCAGCCTCCTAAAGTGTTGGGATTAGTCACGAGCCACTATACCCAGGCAGACTTTGTGTTTCATATAATTCATTTAATTGTAAGGTTATATAATTTAGTTTCTAATAATGACTGGATTTAACAACTCAGCTCTCAAAATTAATTTGTCTTTTGTGAGTTGGTATGAGCACACCACTGACCATAACAAATTTCACCCTGTCTTTTTTGTTGGGGGGTGGTTAAAAAGAGACTCTTCACTCCACCTGGTCCATTATTCCTCGTAACAAAAGAATTTACTACAGGGTTTCTTTGAAGCGGGGAGTTTCCCTGGCTCTTCTAAAATAGGAAATGATTTTAGATGTTATTTTTACGTATTTTCCAAAAGAGGTCTGTCTCTATTCTCAACTGCTTCCTGACCACCTTTTGCTTCCAAATGATGAACTATTTAAAGGAAAAAGCAACTAATATAGTGTGGTTTTAAGAAAAGCACATACTTTGCTCTTTCACAAGCAGTTAAACAATACTTCTGCCCATACAGTGGGGAAGAGTTAAAATAGCTTTCCAAGTCTCCTCCCAGGGCTGTGACTTGCCTCTCATCTGCTCAGGTAATGCCGCTCATGGTTCTCATTCATTTATTCAGCTGTTTGAGCATCTACCAACTGCCCACCAGTGTGCTGAGCCCCAGGGATACAGCAGAATGCAAGAGAGACATGGCCCCTGCTGAATAAATAATTACGCAGATCATTATTTACTTGTACTTTTCATTAGCACCTTAAAGGAGATCATATAACATAGCAGCCTGATGTATTCTGGGGGGCTCAGGATGTGGCATTTAACCTGACACCTGCAGAATGAGTAGAAAGTCATGCCAAGGAAGAGGCAAAAAGAAGTAGAACAGTCTCCTTCCAGGTGATGGGGACATCCCATACGATGCTTGCCCAAAGCACAGGTACACATACAATACATACACAGGTATACAGTAAGTATTTAGTATTAAAATTTAATGGGGGAAGAAATTAGAAAAAAAGACATCCAAAAAGGCTCCTGGGAGGAAGGTGATGAAAATATTTTTAAAACAACATTGAGGCGGGGTGCAGTGGCTCATACCTGTAATAATCCCAACACTTTGGGAGGCCAAGGTGGGCAGATCACGAGGTCAGGAGATCGAGACCATCCTGGCCAACATGGTGGCTGTCTCTACTAAAAGTACGAAAAATTAGCTGGGCATGGTGGTACGTGCCTACAGTCCCAGATAATCGGGAGGCTGAGGCAGGAGAATCACTTTAACCAGGGAAGCGGAGGTTGCAGTGAGCCAAGGTCACACCAATGCACTCCAGCCTGGGTGACAGAGCGAGACTCTGTCTCAAAAAAAGAAAAAAAAACATTGAGAAACATTGGTTTATATAAACAACTTGGTGTTCTTAAGCTATTATCATAGCAACGGCAGAGTTAAGAGGCTGACTCCTCCCATAAGGACTAGCTATAGACCTGCAGGCTCCAGAGGCTGATACTAAGACAGGAAGTTAGAGGATTCATGGTTTCCTACAACTCCAGAAAATATCCTCTGTTATCTTTCAAGTATTGCCTCTTCCTCATTCTCTCTGTTCCCTCCTTCTGGAACTCCAACTGGACCCCCACTGGAATTTCTCGTTCTGTCCTCCATGTAGGTTAACTTCCCTTTCTTTTCATCTCTTTACTCCTCTATCTGCATTCCAGATAATTTCCTCAGCTCTGTCTTCTGGTTCACTCGTCGTCTCATCAATTGTGTTTAGTTTGTTGTTTAATCCCTGTTTTGAGTGTTCTTTTTTCCATTACAATGCCTATATTTCGATTCTTTTTCACATTCACCTGTATTTTTCAAACTGTTCTATTCTTGCCTTCTAGTTCCTATTCTTTTTTAAAATCTCTTTTGGCCAGGCATGGTGGTTCATGCCTGTAATCCCAGCACTTTCGGAGGCGGAGGTGGGTGGATCACCTGAGCTTAGTGGTTCAAGACCAGCCTGGCCAACATGGTGAAATCTTGTCTCTACAAAAAAAATACAAAAATTAGCCGGTGTGGTGACAGGCACCGGTAATCCCAGCTACTCATGAGGCTGAGGCAGGAGAATTGCTTATACCCAGGAGG
Organism: Callithrix jacchus; assembly: GCF_049354715.1. Classification (NCBI taxonomy): domain Eukaryota; kingdom Metazoa; phylum Chordata; class Mammalia; order Primates; family Cebidae; genus Callithrix; species Callithrix jacchus. Next base: position 130,216,002 of record NC_133524.1, on the reverse strand, counting down.
TAGAGGTTGCAGTGAGCTGAGGTCACACCACTGCACTCCAGCCTGGGTGACAGAACAAGACTCTGTTTTAAAAAAAAAAAAAAAGAAGGCAGGGTGCGGTGGCTCAAGCCTGTAATCCCAGCCCTTTGGGAGGCCAGGGCGGGTGGATCACGAGGTCAAGAGATCGAGACCATCCTGGCCAACATGGTGAAACCCCGTCTCTACTAAAAATACAAAAAATTAGCTGGGCACGGTGGCGCGTGCCTGTAATCCCAGCTACTCAGGAAGCTGAGGCAGGAGAATTGCCTGAACCCAGGAGGCGGAGGTTGCGGTGAGCCCAGATAGCGCCATTGCACTCCAGCCTGGGTAACAAGAGTGAAACTCAGTCTCAAAAAAAAAAAAAAAAGAAAAAGAAAAAAAAAAGAACATTTTCAGCATACTTATTTTAAAATCCCTTTCAGATTTGTCTATTAGCTGTGGTTCCTAAGGTATGAATTCTCCCATTGGTTGCACTGGTCTTTTTTTTTGAGATGGAGTTTTGCTCTTGTTACCCAGGCTGGAGTGCAATGGCGCGATCTTGGCTCACCGCAACCTCCACCTCCTGGGTTCAGGCAATTCTCCTGCCTCAGCCTCCTGAGTAGCTGGGATTACAGGCACGTGCCACCATGCCCAGCTAATTTTTTTTTTTTTTAGTAGAGACGGGGTTTCACCATGTTGACCAGGATGGTCTCCATCTCTTAACCTCGTGATCCACCCGCCTCGGCCTTCCAAAGTGCTGGGATTATAGGCTTGAGCCACCGCGCCTGGCCTTGCACTGGTCTTATTTTGGTTTATTTCCTCATGGACTTAGTAAGTTCTAGCTATGCATTCATCCTCAGAGTCATAGTTACAAACACAGACTCATGTCCTATATACTACATGGGTTTGAATTCTGGCTTTAGTAACTGTGACTTTAGGTAAGTTATTTAATCTCTCTGTTCTTCAGTTTCAGTATCTGGAAAACAGGGCCGTTCTACAAATGAGTTACTAGGTTGGTGCCAAATTATTGCAGTTTTTGCCACTAATTACAATGGCAAAACCTGCATCAACACAAATAATAAAGCACTTAGGATAGCATCTGGCACATAGTTAAGCACTTGGCTAGTGTTATTACTGTTATGTGGCAGGAATTGTTTTACCGTGGAGTCTTGTGTACTTTGAGATATGTGACTGCCTACTGTCAGCTCAAAGTGGTCAGTACACTTCTGAACTGTGTTTTCTCCCCCATCCCCACATACAGGCCAGCACTTCCCACTGCTAACTTTCCACAGGCGCTCAGATTCCACTCCTGTTCCCTCCCTGCCGTTCAAACCCTTCACCCAGGACACATGACCACCTTTGGATCTTCCATAGGCTGTGTAGTTGCTGCTATGGCTTTGGGCTCCCTCTTCATTGCTGGCACTACAATGTGTTTATTTTTGCTTTTGTTCTCTATGACATTTTAAAATTTTTCAAAAACAATGTGTTTGGAGCAGGGGAGGCACTTCCTGAAGCAGCTTAGCCAACCATACTGACCAGCAATTCCTGAAAATTCTTTCTTTTTTTTTTGAGTTCTGGGGTTCACGTGCAGGATGTGCAGGTTTATTACACAGGTAAACATGTGCCATGGTGGTTTGCTGCACTGATCAACCCATCACCTAGGTATTAAGCACCGCATGAATTAGATATTTTTCCTGATGCTCTCCACCCACCCCTGCCGCTGCCCGACAAGCCCCAGTATGTATTGTTCCCCTCCCCGTGTCCACGTGTTCTCATTCCCTCTGAACATTCTTCCTGAAGAGGCTTGCCTCTCATTTGGCAGTGGGCTCCTTGAAAGAACTCAGGACAAAGGCTGGATTCCTGGCGGGAAGGGACATATTTTATTTGTTTTGTATTCCCTATGCCTGATATACTTGACATATGTTTACTGAATAAAGAAATGAAAGACTACCTTGGCAACAGCGAGCACTACAAGTGGCCAGCTCACTGCTTGATTTCTCTAAGAATTACCACCACTGGGCTGTGTGCGGTGGCTCATGCCTGTAAGCCCAGCACTTTGGGAGGCCAAGGCGGGTGGATCACGAGGTCAGGAGATCAAGACCATCCTTTCTAACACGGTGAAAACCCGTCTCTACTAAAAATACAGAAAAATAGCCAGAAGTAGTGGCACATGCCTGTAATCCCAGCTACTCGAGAGGCTGAGGTAGGAGAATTGCTTGAACCCGGGAGGCAGAGGTTGCAGTGAGCTGAGATAGTGCCACTCCGGCAACAGAGCAAGACCCTTTCTCAAAAAAGAAAAAAAGAATTACCACCACCATGACGTGACCCTCTGCCCCACCCTTCTTCCTGTGAATGGCCTCTGTCAAGGTGACATGGCTTCTAACACATGACTGTAGGTATCATTCAATCATTGATGATCTCAAGGGTGAATACCACATGTGGGTTTCTTTCACTCTGTAAACAAAATGCCAAACTGGGAAATGCTGTAGAGGCCACAGGTTATTCTGACTTTCAGAGTGTTGTTTTGAAAGCACCAGAGTAAAATGTTAAGCAGGTAGCTGATGCAATCTGACAAAGTTAGTATGTAGCTCTATTTATATCAAGACACACACATATATCAGGCCATCAGCAGGATTTATATAAAGAGTAACTCTCCTATGAAGGTAAAGGCCACCCCCACTTCAGTTCCAGTGACTGAGATACATTTTTCCAATCCTGAGGGCAAATATAGATGCAGCAAGTTCCTTCTTCCCTTTGGAAATTTGGCAGGTAAGTCAAGTGTGTCACTGTTGCCACATTCTCTTGAGAGTTTATGACTGTGCACATGGCTTGTGTGAAAGCTTCGCTCAGGTCACCTTATGCCTTGGCAGCCAGCATGGCGTATGACGATTCAGGAAGACCCTGGTGTTTCCCAGATGGGGCCAGATCTGGCCATGCAATTATTGCCCTCCAGCTGGGAAATGTGACGTGGGGGTGATAAAGTGGCTGCTGAGAAGGAGGCAGTTAGACTCTGCGTTTGGCCTGTCCCTAATTAAATCTAAAGATTGAACACACACACACAGATCTGAAATCACTATCAGACACACATGCACCCACACACGCACCACTCCCCAGCTGCACGGGATATTCTTTAGGAATTCATGTGGAATTCCCCATAACATTATTTAGCAATCTGATTGCCATTCCTTCCCCTGTTTACTTACCATCTCATTGTTCTTGTCATTCTCTCTTCCTTTACTCTCCTACTTACTTTTTGTTTATTTGTTTGTTTTTGTTTTTTTGAGACGGAGTCTTGCTCTGTAGCCCAGGCTGGAGTGCAGTGGCACGATCTCAGCTGACTGCAACCTCTGCCTCCTGGGTTCAAGTAATTCTTCTGCTTCAGCCTCCCAAGTAACTGGGACTGCAGGCACATGCCACCATGCCTGGCTAATTTTTTTTTTCTGTATTTTTAGTACAGACAGGGTTTCACCATATTGGCCAGGCTGGCCTTGAACTCCTGACCTTGTGATCCGCTCGCCCCAGCCTCCCAAAGTGCTGGGATTACAGGCATAAGCCATCACGCTGGGCCTACTCTCCTACTTATTTCTTTATCATTGCTTTTAACTGTCTGTGTTTCCGTTAATCCAGATGATCAGTTTCAGACTCTTTGAGAAAGAGACACAGACCCGAAATCCATTGTGAGCTGCTTTGCGTCATTCTCTCCCATGACCACAGAGAAGCATGTCTCTGGACCTTGATTCTGAGAGGAAACAGATTCACAGAAGCTGTACCACCACTGGTAGCACAATGCTACTCTCAGGGTGGGCATTCTCATTTATAAAGAAGAGTACTAGAATAAAATAAATTGCATCTGTTCCCATCAGCTCTAATAACTCGTCCTTCTTTCTATCAATATACTCTTCACTGTTACTACGGAGGCAGCAGGTAACAAATATGGGCTCTGTATTTAAACAGACTTTGGTTCAAGTTCCAGCTTCAGCAGTTAATAGCTGGATGACCCTGGGCAAGTTGCTGATCCTCTCTGAGCCTGTTCCTTTAGCTGCTAAATTGGCATCAAATAAAACATACAAACAGTCCCCAACTTGCAATGGCTTGGCTGGTAGGTTTTTGACATTATGACAGGTTTATTAGGGTATTGAATGTATTTTCTGTATATGATATTTTTGATTTATGATGGGTTTATGGGGATGTAGCCCCATCATAAGTCAAGGAGCATCTGTATATTCAAGGTGCTGGACCTTGAGAATGACAAGAACATGATCGGTGCTCTATAAATAGGTGGAATTACTATGATTATTTGGATGATGGTTGCAGCCCTTGGTCCTTCCTGTCTCACTGGAGTTAGACACAATCAGAGTTGAAAGGAGAACTCTAAAGTTGAACACAGCCTCTTCTCATGGTCAAGTGACAACTCTGAGCTGCTGGATGCTCAACATAGCACTAGCTCTCTGGAAGGCTCTAGGAGAAACAATGGTTAGATCTACTCTTGCTCTCAAGGGGCCACGACCATCCAAATGAACAGATAAAATGAAAATGTCTACAAATGTTAAAAAAAAAAAAAAAGGTTGGGCATGGTGGTTCATGTCTGTAATCCCAACACTTTGGGAAGCCAAGGCGGGAGGATCACTTTAGCTCAGGAGTTTAAGACCAGACTGGGCAATGAAGGGAGACACTGTCTCTACAAAAACTAAAAATAAAATGGCCAGGCATGGTGGCGCACACCTGTGGTCCTGGCTACTCAGGAGGCTCAGATGGGAAGATCACTTGAGCCCAGGAGATTGCAGCTGCAGTTAGCCATGACCACTGCACCACACTCCAGCCTGGGGGAGAGCGCAACCCCGTCTCAAAAAGGAAAAGAAAGAAAAGAGAATAAAACATAAATATGAGTGGGCAATAAGACCAGTATCTGCTGAAGTAGTCCCTGTAGACCACAAGTGCTCTGGAAATTCACAGAGGGGATGCTGCTGTGAATAAGAAGTCCGCCCACAGGAGGCAAGCCTTCAGTGGAGATTTAAAGAAAGGATGAGGGGTCCGGGCGTGGTGGCTCACGCATGTAATCCCAGCACTTTGGGAGGCCGAGGCGGGTGGATCACGAGGTCAAGAGATCGAGACCATCCTGGTCAACATGGTGAAACCCCGTCTCTATTAAAAATACAAAACATTAGGTGGGCATGGTGGCACGTGCCTGTAATCCCAGCTACTCAGGAGGCTGAGGCAGGAGAATTGTCTGAATCCAGGAGGCAGAGGTTGTGGTGAGCCGAGATCGCGCCCTTGCACTCCAGCCTGGGTAACAAGAGCGGAACTCCATCTCAAAAAAAAAAAAGAAAGAAAGAAAGGATGAGGTTTGGAGTGACCCTAGAAAAAGTGGGAGCTCTGTGGGCAAGTGCTACTTAAGATTGAGAGGTAGGCACAACTGTTATTTCCAATGTACAGATACGAAAATGAAAAGCCAGATAAGCCCAGTGATTTCTCTAAGGCCACTCAGCAAGTAATTGGCAGTGCTAGGATTTCGGTAGAGGTCTGGCTCTGTCTGGTGTTGAAGGCTATGCTCAAAGCTGGCTCTGACTGAAGAAAGATGGGAAATAGGAACTAGCCATCGATGGTTTTCCAGATAGGAGTGACATAGAAAAGGCAGTGTGTTTTCTGTATTCACAGTGCAGCAGATGTTCAGGGGAAGATTCTGGCACTAGAGGGGTCAATTAGGAGGCAGTTGCAATACTTTTGGGCTGAGGCATTGAAGGCCTGATCCAGAGTAGGGACATGGTGGGACTAGAGAAGGCATTAAGCCATTAGACATATCAAAGGACAAATTCACAGGCTTGGGAACTGGCTCAATATGGAGAACGAAAGACAGCGGGATGATTAAAGAATCTGATCTGGGAACCAGAAGACTGGGCAATGCTGCTGCTAGGCATATTGGGAACACATACTCATTTTAAGGTTGCTATTTATATAAAACAAAGCCTGGTTTCTTTTATTACTATTGCTATTCAATCCTTTTATTTAAAAAAAAACCCACACACCATGAGAAAATAGACAAATTCAGAATATGAGATATTCTACAAGACGACTAGCCTGAACTCTTCAAAAATTCAGTGTCACACACTAAAATTAGGAGCATGCACTGTTCTAGATTAAACAACATGAAAGAGACATAAGTAGATGCAATACACAAACCTTGGTTCTGGATTCTGGATTTTACAAAGCTACAAAAGACATTTGGGGGCTACTGGGGCATTTGAATGTGGATTGGAAATTAGATAATATTAGGAGATTATTGTTTATTTTCTTAGCTGTGGTAATAGCTTGTGATTAGGAGGGAGAATCTTCTTATTCTTTAAAGAGTCATTCTGAAGAATTTAATGGAAATGTGTTATGATGTCTGTGACCTTCAAATATATGTGTGTGTGTGGGGGGGGGTATGTAAATAGATTGATAGAAACAGAACTACACAGCAAATATTTTGAAATGTTAATAGTGGAGTCTTGGTGGTTATATGTGTGTAGATTGTTCTACTTCTTTGATCTATTTGTACATTTGAATTTTTTCAAAGAAAATTCAGGGGAAAAATAGTGCATGAACCTTGTAAAAAAAAAATACAATACAAAAGGGTATGGTGAGAATCTTTCTACCCCAGTCACCCAGTACTCCTTCCCAGAAGCAGCCTCTGTTCACATTTCTTGAAATTTTATCTGCATTTTAAAGCCTATGTGTTTGTAAATTCTGTTCATGAATAGATAGGTTCATACTATGCATCTTTTTGTTAGCTACAAATAGACTCTCTTATCTATTCAACTGGGAGAATAGATGGTCGGTTAATTAAAAATCAGTAAAAATGGAAGTGCTTGAACTGACTAGGGAGCAGTGACACAGGAAATGGAGAGTATCCTTCAACTGTGAGAGTTGACTCCACAGACGTCAGCTAAGCGAGCTGCCACTGTAATGGTGGCAGCCTGCTTTTTTTCTCACTTCAGGAGCCTTCTTGGAGGTGTCAAGAAGGGCCAGGCTTGCCAACATTGCCCCTGAGCCACTGGTAGAACCTTCAGGAATGAGAGAGATGAGCCATCGGGCCTGGGGAGAGCTGAAGTCAGCAAGGGCATGAGGGGCCTGGGCCAGGACTCTTTTCAAATGTGGCCGCATAGGCACACCCTGACTGTTCTCTATGACCACCTGTAGATCTGTCTCACCTTTCAGTACAGCTTTTAGGATGGATTGCTTTTAGGATGAGTATGGTTTTAATCATTTTGTGCTCCGGGTGATGGTGGAACATCTGGGTAGAAAAAACATTGCCTAGGCTTCCTGAACTTGCCTGATCATAAGAATCATTTGGATATTTGTCGAACAAGCTTTCCAGCTAGGGCAGTGCTGTCATACGCAGTTGGAGAACCAGGACTGGGGTTTCAGAGACAGGACTGGACTGAGGGATGGAAGTTCCACTACTGGTGCTAGTTAAAGGCATGAGAATAGACAGAAAAGGCAGGACGCCAGAGAAATGCTGAAGTCCAAGGACGGAGCCCACTAACTCCCATATGAGCTTCCTCCCCCAATCCCTCCCCTCCAGAGATGATTGCCTCCTCTTGCAATCATGAGAGTCACATTTCCAAAGCATGTGCAGCTTTGAATATGAAAACCTTCCCCAACTGCCAGCACCTGGGCAAATTCAAATCGCATACTTGGACACAAGACTCCTTGCAAATGGGAAGGATGATTGGAAAAATGTGACTTCAGAAACCAGATCTGGACTGAACTGAAATTGCCTGAAAAATGAAAGCATTGGCAGAATTAACAAAAAGGGACTGGATTCCTTTATTTATTTTATTTATTTGCAGCTAAATCCTGCACAGCTTGCAGACCTTGGGAGACAGCCATCCTGTTATCATTCCTGATATGAACTTGAATTTCTAAGAAATGACTTTTTTTAATGGCCTCTGGAATTGAACTCCTACTAGAAGCAGTCCTAAGACTCCCAGTCACAATGCTTTAAGAACATTCCTGAGACAAGAGCAGGAGCTCTGAGGGGCCTTGAGTGCCCAGACCCATGAAGCCACGTGCTGATCTCAAATTGGTCTCTTCAGGTGTCCTAGAAAACCCGGCTTTGCATCAAACTTGCCCTCTGCATTGGGACAAGGGAGAGCAAGTCCCGATATCATTGTAGCGCAAGTCCCATAATGCCAGAGGACTGCATTGGCTTGTCACACTGCCTGAAACGTCCGCATTTCAGTGTCAAGCACCAAAGTCCCCTGTCTTCTCTAAATCAATGTGTCTCAGAGGTAAAGACAGGAACTCTAATTTTTTTTTTTTTGAGATGAAGTTTCCTTCTTGTTACCCAGGCTGGAGGGCGATGGCGCAATCTCTGCTCCCACAGTCTCTGCCTCCTGGGTTCAAGCAATTCTCCTGCCTCAGCCTCCTGAGTAGCTGGGACTACAGGCGTGCGCCACCATGCCCAGCTAATTTTTTTGTATTTTTAGTAGAGACAGGGTTTCACCATGTCGACCAGGATGGTCTTGATCTCTTGACCTCGTGATCCACCTATCTTGGCCTCCCAAAGTGCTGGGATTATAGGCGTGAGCCACAGTGCCCGGCCCTCTAATTTTTTTAATACAATCAGCTTTTCACTTAAGGTTAAAAAGCAAATGGGGAAGGGTGGGTAGTGATGTGTCTGGTTTTTGGTGTAAGCCTGGAGGGTGAGCAGGTGGTTAGGAGAGGGAAGGGTGTCAAGAAGACCCAGGCCTGCCAACATGGCCCCTGAGCCACTGGTAGAACCTTCGGGAATGAGAGAGATGAGCAGAGATGAGCCATCGGGCCTGGAGAGAGGTGAGGTCAGCAAGTACATGAGGGGCCTGGGCCAGGACTCTTCTCATAGGTGGTCCCACAAGCACACCCTGACTGTAATGACTATGGAATCGGGAAGCCATCACCACAGTTTCCAATTCCTTACCACTATTATTACCACGACTGTGCTGAGTGCATGTGCTTTGAGTTTTCAGTGAGCCTGGTTGCCCAGGGACACTCCCACCTGCCCGATTATGCAGTGACACAGACTGATGGGCCACAGTAGCAGAGGGCAGCCATGGGCCTCACATCTGGGGGATCAGGCCTCAATGATCTTGCATTACAGTTTATTCCAGCTCTGCCATGTCTCTTAAGAAATCCACAATTTTGATTTTCTGTAACCGCTCCCCTCTATGCTTTTAAAAGCACATATTGTGTGCCAGATGCTAGAGCAAGCATATTAGATATATCATTCATTTTATCCTCAGCACAATGCTGTGAGGTAGATGTTATTATTAACCAATTTTACAGATGTGGAAACTGAAGCACAGAGAGATTAAGTAACTTGGCCGGCACTGCTCTGCTCCAGCCCAGCTTCTAGAAGTCAGCTGGCCAGCTAGACTCTTTCAGATTACTTTTCCTAACTCAAGCCCACTTCGGAATTGTCTCTTCCTACTGACTCAACCCCTGTGTTGAGGGGTTTATCTTCAAATGAGGTTTCTAACCCTGCTGTGGAGTCAACCTGACCAAGGATAAGCCTCAGCATTCACCTGGGGGCAGCTGCCTGTAGAACCATAGAACAGAAATAACAAGCTTCACTGGGGTTAGCCACAAACCACAAGATCCTTTAGAAGGACCCCAAAATGTCCATGAAGACCAATAGTCTGATCACGGACCATGCCGCCAGAGAAGGAAAGGGCAGCATACCAACTAGCCATCCAATTGGAGTCACGTGGCTTGTCAATGTGGGTGTTTTCAGAGGAAAGCCTTCAGCTCACCCAGCGATTCCAGCCTAAGTTCTTTTCAGAGTCTGCCTGAACTAGCTAGATAGTTGCCTCTGGGTCACTGTAACCCAAAAGGGCTTAATTAAAATCAGGAAATGGGCTCAAGTTCTTCTGCTGCAATGCTATAAACTCCAGATAGGCAAAGTAGGCTGCAAGGACACACAAGCATAAAAGGTACTTAGGGTACAGCCCAGACATCTGGGGTCCTCTTACACACACGATACCCTCCTTCCCCCGTAGAAATTAAGAAATGAGAAAAGGGAAGTATTTGGCTCTAGGTGAGCTTCCTTTGTAAAGGCTGGAGACAACGGCATTGTCTACTGAACACATTTTGTCTGGGTATGGGGGAAGCAATCTCTCCAGTCTGAGGGGCTCAGGCGGGACTTGGTCTGATGGGTGCTTGGGGCCAAATGGGGAATGACTGGCAGGCTGAGGGCATGAGGAGGACAGAGGAAGAAAGAGGGGGGCAGAACATGGGAGGGGTGAGAGACTAGAAAGTGAAGGGAACGGGCACAGAAGAGAGAGAAGAGGGACGCCAGAGATATTTGGCGTAGGGACAGTTGGGAGGACCCGTGGCACTGGCAGTCAGCTCTGCATCTTGATAAAGCCATTTCCTGTTTATCAAACATCATTACGGCATTAGAGTTCTCATACCAAAGATTTATCCAAGAGTAGACGTTTGTGCCCTTTGGGTATTAATCCTTTTGGAACTCAGTTTTGCTTTGTGTTGTTTTTATGTGTTTGTTTTTACTGTGAATATACCTTGTTTAGTCATTTCTGTTTACAAGTGAAACTCTGGGAACTCAAAATTAACATCATTATCTATGAGATTCTTATAGACCCCAGAAAAAGTTTCAACCTTGTGTGCTACATTGTTCTGCTGTGCTTTGTCCAGATAAATCTTTCCAAGGCAGCTGCCATCCAGTCTCAAGTAGATTCTCTTGCCCACAGTTTCACTTGGAAAGGTCAATTCCTTAATATCACATGGTACGCAGCTATCAGAGTACAGCTCCTGTGATGCTTTTGCTTATTTTTTTGTATGACTTTTTCAAGTTGGCTTAGGCAGAATTCTCCTCTGAGCAATGAAGAGAACATACCTTTCACTGAACTTTTTCTCCAATTCACGTACTAGCCAGACTTGGATTTTCTGGGAAGATTTCAGTTGAGAAACAAAATCAAAGATTCTGATAGCTTTCTGACTACCACCAACCTTAATTTCCTTGACTGCTATGATATTCAGCTCCCTGGGCTGAGCCTTGAGGTCCATGTTCATCTTTGGCTCCAGAAGAACCTGGGAGATGCCGAACTTGAACGTGTCCGGCTTCTTGCCATTGGGCTTCATGATCCTGGTGTTCAAAGTGAACATGGCCTTCTCCTTGCTGAGTGTCGGCTTAGGAAGAAGCCCAAGTCTCAGTGTGGAATAGATAGCTTTTTGAAATGTCTTCATACTCCACTGCTTTCTGAAACTAAACATCCTGAGTCCCTTTTCTGGAAGCAGTGGTAGAAGAGGCAAGGAGTTTGCTTGTGAAAATTGGTTTCATTCTTTAAATAGCTATTCGTTTATTCAGGGCCTTCTATGCACTAAGAACTGTGTTGGGTGCTGTGGACACGATGGACATGAAGCCTTCTTATGGAGCTCGTTCTGCCTATAATTTGGCCCATTTTGAGGGAGTCAGAGTATGAACACTTACATTTCCTAAACCGTGCTGGGCTGTGATGCAGTGAGGTCTTTGAGGGTCTTGGGAATCACTTGGGTTGTTTGCCCCTATAGTAAAAGGCTCCAGATTGTGGTGCCAAGACTTCCCAGTGTCAGCTGTCACTTCATGCTGCTGTCATTGTGTTGTTTCTATAGGAGGAGAAAGGTGTGATGTCTTTCCTCAGCCATCATAAGGGTCATGGGCAACACTCCTATAGCAAAGGCAGTTAACAAAAGCATTTAACACATTTATTAAATCAAAGTTTTACATGACATGGGAGCTTTCAGAAATGAATACCCAAAGACTGAGGGAATATTGTGAATTTTCATGCTTAGGTTCTATGAAGAATGCATAGAAATGTGATTGGACAAAGGGTATGATCTAATGGAAATAGGCTGAAGGCAGAGGGTATCCAGTAAGGCCTGTATGTTTAGATTCCTGACTTCTCTGTGTAGCATTCCTGCCGCCCAGGTACAGGGCAGGACCTGTCTGGCATGAGGGTCTACAAGGGAGAAGTGACCTTTCTAGATTTTATGGATTGCCTTGGGGGAGAGAGGTTCTGGTTTCTATGATTCACCGCAGAGGAGAAAAGAGGGGCGGAAGACAGGAGGGGAGGAGAAGGTCAGAGAGAGATTTTGCTTCTGAGGTGGCTTCTGAGACCTTCCAGTCTCCTTTAGTTCAACATACTCAGCATGACAAAGCATCATCGTTTGGGGTATGATTTTCTGAGCCCCAGCACTTCTTATCTGCCATGTTATTTAACACAGCAAACGTGTTTGTCAAGGCTGGGGCCTTACAGTGGCTTTTCTCTCCCATGGAGTATAAAATGCATGTGTTTTATGATAATGGTTGGCCACTTGGATGTATTTCCTCTTCCTCCTGAGTTCTAAACTGCATTCCACGTGGCTGAGGTTGCTAAAGTACAGCTTCCAAAGAAGTGAGGACTGACAGTATGGTGTCTGTAGTCCCAGCTACACAGGAGGCTGAGGCAGAATTGCTTGAACCTGGGAGGCAAAGGTTTCAGTGAGCCGAGATCGTGCCACTGCACTCCAGGAGGAGAAGAGAGGGGTGGGAGACAGTGGTGTGCTGACAAATGTCTAACAATTGCCTCCCTCAGTTGAGCAGGGAGAGGAATGCTGGTTTATTGTGTTTGCTGATTTCTATGGTGTAAATGCTCCCACCGTAGCCAATTTCAAGCTCCCAACATGACATCACTGAACAAGGAATCGAGAACAGATGTGCAACAGCATGGCATCATAGAGGATTTCCACCACACAGATAAAATAGATGTAAATAACCTCAAGAGCATAGGTAACAGTAAGTGTAGTAAAAGAATTAGCAAGTGATGAGTTGTCACTATTAATTAGCTTTGTGTTTAACATAACCTAATTGTAAGTTTAGATCATTTCACTTTTAACGATGACCCTGTTTAACAAACTGGTTCACAAAGTTCATTTTGAAGCATCGATTCTCACTATCTGGGTGAGTGTGATGCTGCCTCACCTTTCTCTTAGCTTAAGTAGTAGAGAGTCTGAGTAGACCGGATCCTGTCTGAGTAGACCAGATCCCAAGGCTCTTGCCCCCACTTTAACCAGAACAGCCCTGCTTGTATTCATTTTATGCATAATGGGGTTCTGTGTTTGAGCCTAAGAGGGTTCCAATTTTTTTTTAATCTTTTTTTTTTCTTGTTTTGAGACAGAGTCTTGCTCTGTCACCAGGGTGGAGTGCATTGGCATGATTTCGGCTCCCAGCAACCTCTGCCTTCTGGGTTCAAGCAATCTCCTGCCTCAGCCTCCTGAGTAGCTGGGACTACAGACACATGCCACCATGCTGGGATGATTTTTATATTTTTAGTAGAGACAGGGTTTCACCATGTTGGCCAGGCTGGTCTTGAACTCCTGACCTCAAGTGATCCACCCACCTCGGCCTCCCCAAGTGCTGAGATTACTGGCATGAACACCCAGCCTCCATGTTTTTAAAATGTCTTTTTAAAAGGCATTGGTATAGATAGTCTATGAGGCTCCTTCCAATATATGGTATCTTAAGTTAGCTGTGTCATGCTAACGTTCCATTTTCCCTTTCAACCTTTTGTCCTCTCTTGTCACTCAGGCATCCTATTCCTGCTATTCCCAGAGATCCTCCTGTCCTGTCCCAAGTCTCTCCATCTTCACTGAAGAGATAGCTGTTATCAGCTGATACGGTTTTAGGTGATATTCTTCCCAGGTGTATTTTACTCTTTAACACATGACTCCCAAAGACACATAAGATCATTCAAATACAAAGGAATGAATTTCTGAAAGCTGGAATTCCAAGAAAGGTGCTGGGCCCAGGTGACGGGTGGGGTTCTATCTGTACTCAGTGCCCTTAAAATCATAACAGTGAACAGTCAGACCTGATTCTACTTTGCAGTAGCCTTCAAAAATCTCTTGATCTTGATGGGTTGCTAGGTTACTCCCGAAGAACTGCCCAAGAGTGTATCTCTATTTTTCTTTACACAGCACAGTTTTCTTGCAGTGAAAACTAAAACAATATCCTAGCAGATATTTGGATGAAAATGCAAACTTTTCATCCACGGAAATGGTCGAGAGGCTGCAAGGGTTATGGATGTGACACAATCCTTTCTGAAGGCAAATTCACCCTCTTTAGCATGCCAGAGAAATTATTTTTCCAGGAAAACTAAACACTAAGCACATGCTTGGATGTTCCTTTCAAGCAAGAGAGGAGCCCTTTCTATCCCATTAAGGTCAGGCAATTGCCCAAATGATTTGCTTCACTGCCTATCATAACGGGGAGTGTGGGATGGAACCAGCAGGGGTCTACTCTCATCTCTCTCCTTTCAGCGGGCTAGCCAAGCAAAGTTCATAGGCACAGGCACCCTCTGAAGCCTGGAGTCAGAGAGGCTGAGGCTGGGGGCCACTAGGGACCCTTCCAACACACACACACAAGTACACACACACACACACACACACATGCATGCAAGCACACACACACTAGAAGCCCACAACATTCCCTCAGTTCAACACAGCAGTTCATGAGAGTCAGTATTATGGAAGCAAAAGTAGAGCAGAGCAGTGGAATAAGATGCGTGGAACCTGGGAACCCAGGAGGCCATGGGATGGGGCACAATAACGAGCTTCTTCGACAGCTGCCCAGCCTGCTGGGTGCATACTGTTCAAAAGCAGATAGGCTAGCCAGTGGTTCCGGAGCTGTAGAGGACAAGAGGGCTGCTATTTCCTGCCTACATGGAAGCCTAGGGGTACTCTCCAGAGCTGTGCTTCTCAAGTTCTGTCCCCACTTCCGACACCAATAGCAATCTCCCTTTGGCCTCATTTTGCTGAGGACATGGCTCATTATCTGAAGGCTTCATCTGTAAGGAGGTATGTATGCATACCCAGCACACAAAACAGACCTAAGGCCAAACTCTGTCCAGTTGAGGCCAACTTAGGCAATAAATCTTGCTCAATTCCCTGGTCGGAATACCTCTGGCTACCTCTGCAAGCCCGGTCTAGTCTTGATCCAGGGCCCTTTGGCCAAAGTCCCTGCACAGTCGGCACTCTTTCCTCTTCTCTGTCCAAGCTGAGCTCACTCTCCCCTGGCCTTCCTCAAAGTCCTTCACTTTCAGAATTGGAATCTTTTGAACCAAAACTTTCTTTCTTACAAAAATCTCTAACTCTCACCTCTTGCCTTCCTACACTTCTAGGTTCTCTTGTGTCTTCTAACACTTGAATTCTGAGGGAATTTGGTCTCTCTGGGGAAAGCAGAGAGGCACTCATTATTTATCCAATAACATCCAAAGGCTAATTATTATTTACAGACCATCACAGAAGTCATCAATCTCAAAGTGTGTTTTTCCTGTGTCACTTGCTCCTGACCTTGGAGAGAGATTTGAAATCTAAATGTAAGCCGCCAGCAAAATGTTGTCTCTTCAACACACCAAAAGGAGGAAAAGTGAACTTATCTTGTAGCACCCTTCAGAGTACTGTGGACTAGCTGAGGAAGGGTAATTAGAAAAAGGAAAAGGGAAGTCAAGGACAAATTCCCATGTAGTTGAAGAAGTCTCAAAATACAGTAAAATTACCCGAGAATTGCCAGAAAGCAAGTCTTACAACCACTGGGAAATGATGAGTCCAAGAATTTCAGAAGAACCTCCACCCTTCACCTGGCCTTGAAATCACCAAGGCGCTCCTGCTGCTCCACTCCAGGCTCAAGAAGCAAGCTGCTTTTCATTTCTGCTTTTCAAAGTGTACTCATATCCATTATCTCACTTGATTCTCACCATGACCCTGTGAGGTAGGTAGGACAGCTATTAGTTTTCCCTGTTCACTTCTGGAAGATTCCCAGGAGTCAGATTTTGCACAATTGTAAGTTGACAGGTTTGGCTCTATTTGCACATGCTAATGAAACCTGGCCTGGTCCAATCATTATGTAAAGGGAAGATTTGTCATTCAACATTGACCTAAGCTGTGCCGAGAGAAGCCTGATCATCGGGAAAGGGGACTAGGGGAAATTTAATAATTTCTTGGGAAATGTAATAATTCTACTCCTCCCTTCCCTTCCTGGGGCTAAAAACCCAGCCTTGAATTGGAAGGGCTTGAGTTATCCTCAAGCTATTCAAAAAGTTTCTTGGAGACTGGATACCAAGGCCAAATTCCTATATATTTAGCTATATTTGATCAACCTTATCAATGAATCAACTGTGCATCATGGGCCCAGCTCTTGCAGGGAGGAAGAGACAGAGAAGAATGAGATCAGCGTCAATGGATCCTGACCTCCAAAAGCTTACAGTTTTCCTGGAAGCTTAACTTGTACGCACTACAAAACAATGTGTAGCAGCCAAACAAAAGGAAGAGAAGGTCAGAGAGGGTTGAGGCAGTGAGGGGAGGCATCCCAGAGAGTCAGAACAGAGGGATGGTTAGGAGCATGACCTCTGAATTCCAGCTCCACCATTATCAGCAATGTGAACCTCGAGCAAATCACTATATGTGATCCATAAAATGGGATGAAAATGAATAAATACTTCAAAAGTTGCTGAGAAGATTAAACGAGCACAGTATGGTATCCATTATCTCACTTGAGAAAGTAAAACATGGTGCTGTTTAAGCTGACCAAAAAAAATGGGGAAGATTTGGAGACACTCACAGGGAGAGACAGGACAATACAAGGCACTGAAATAAACAAAGGTACTGAGTTAAAAAGGAAGGAGGTGGGTGAGGATATTGAAAATAGTGATCTTGCTAAAGCAGAGGGTACACATAAAGGGAGTAGGAGAAAATAAACTTCGTTAGATTGGGTGCAGCACGATGGTAAAAGGCCACCAAGTGGAGGAGTTTAGACTGGATATGATAGGAAGGGAGAAGCCACCAGAGATTTTTAAGCAAGAAAGTGACTTGACAGGGCCGGGCGCGGTGCTTCATGCCTGTAATCCCAGCACTTTGGGAGGCCAAGGTGGGCAGATCACAAGGTCAGGAGTTGGAGACTAGCCTGGCTAATATGGTGAAACCCCGTCTCTACTAAAAATATAAAAAATTAGCCGGGTGTGGTGGCACGTGCCTGTAGTCCCAGCTACTTGGGAGGCTGAGGCAGGAGAATTGCTTGAACCTGGGAGGCAGAGGTTGCAGTGATCTGAGATCACGCCACTGCACTCCAGCCTAGGTGACACAGTGAGACTCTGTCTCAAAAAACAAACAAAAAGAGTGACTTGACAATAGTAGTCTTAGAATAGGATTGGCCTGTCGTACACTTGGTGACTTGGAGAGGGACTGGAGGATATCCATTGTTTCAGGCGTGAGTTGATATGGGTCTGGACTAGAGACATGAGAGTGAGAATAGAAAACATTTGAAAAATATTTTGTAGGAAAAACTAACCAGATAAAGTAGGTAATTGGATATGGGGGATGAACAAGAAGGAAGAGTCCAAGAGAATTCCAAAGTTTTTAGTCTGGGTGATTTCAAAAGTGGTGGTGCCATTGTTCTCACTTATAAGTGGGAGCTGAACAATGAAAACACAGGGACACAGGGAGGGGAACGATGCACACTGGGGCCTGTGGGGGGCGGGGGGAGGGACAGCATCAGGATCAACAGCTAATGCATGCTGGGCTTAATGCCTAGGTGATGGGTTAATCTGTGCAGCAAACCACCATGCCACACGTTTACCTATGTAACAAACCTGTGCATCCTTCACATGCATCTCAGAACTCAAAACAAAATTCAGTTAATTAAAAAAAAAAGAGAAAGTGGTGATACCATTGACAGAAAGATGGGAGTCAAGAAGAGCAGTCGATATGGAGGGAGAATGATGGATTCAATGTTGAATTTATAGAAATGTCTAGAAAAATACTAGTTGATATTGGAATGCTCTAGAGAGTAGAATTTCCTTCTTTTACTTCCTTTCATGAGATGCAGACATCATTTTTTGTTAGATGATAATATTGTCTACAAATATTGACAATTTTGTTCCTTCCTTTCTGGTGCTATTAATTCTGTTTTTTTATTGTATGGCATTGGCTTGGAGCTCTAGTAAAATGTTGACTAGCAGAGTAGCAGTAGAAATAGACATTCCTGTCTTGTTCTTGATTTTAAGGGTGAAAACATCTAATATTTCAAAATTTGTTGACAAACAGTTGTGTAATGCTTCTGTGTGTGAAACATTATTATGAACACTTTACAAATATTGGGCTCTTTAATCCTCCTACAATGATATGAGATAGATACTTATTATTATTATTATTATTATTATTATTATTATTCCCCTTTCACAGATAAGAAAACTGAGGTACAGAGAAACTGAGTAACTTGCCCAAGGTCATACAGCCAACACATGTTCAAAGCTCCACTGCTTTGGAGACTGTGTTCTTAACTACTCTGCTATACTTGCTGCCTCTTTAAGTATGAAGTTTTCTGTACCTTTCTGAAAGTTACTCTTTATCAAGTTAAACTTTCCTTGTATTCCTAATTTTCTTAGAGCTTTCTAAGAGCAAATGAGTTTTATCAAATATTTGTGCTGCATCTATTAAAATGATCGTACTATCTTTTCCTTTGCTATGGAAATATAATGAATTACATTGGTATATTTTCTAATGGCGAACCAGCCTTGGATTTCTAAGATATATCCTACTTGGTTACAGTATAGTCTTCTTTTACCAAAGTGCGAGATTTGATTTGGTAATAATTTATTTAGGGGTTTTACTATAAAGTTAGTTTTTGGTTTTGTTGTTATGATAACTTTGGAAAATAAGTTGGAAGTTTCTCGTCTTCTCTAATGCTCTGAAATAGTTTGTGTGGTAAAGGGATTGTCTGTTCCTTAAAGCTGTTGTACACTTTAACTTTAAAGCCTACTTGTGTGTGTTAAGGGGGCTGAGGTGTCCTCATCGTTGATTCTATTTCCATTTCTTTTCTAGTTTTGTTGATATAGTCAGATTTTTGTCTTACTCTCAAGCCAATTTTGGTAAAGTCTGCCAGAAAATTGTCCGTTTCATCTATGTTCCAAATTTACTGCTATAAATATTAATACAAAATGCCAATTATTTGTAATTGTATGCTGATAACAGGATTTCCACAATTCCTAATAGTATTATATTATGCTTTTTAATATGTTCTTTTTTATTTTTATTTTTTTGTTTACTCATATCCTTCATATCTGATTTTTAATGTATTCTAAATGCAGTCCTGTCCTCCTGCTCTCTCTTTTCCCTTTTCTTCTTCTCCCTCTGGCTCCCCCTGTCCTTCTCCCTCTCCCTTTCTCTGCCTCTTTTTACTCTTGAGTGGTTGTTGCTTTGTTTTTTGCTAACCTTTGCCTATTTTCATGGTCTTTCCAAAGAGCTGGCTTTTGCTTGTATTGATCAACATTTCATTTTTGATGATTGTGTATTTTGTACATTTTTGCTTTAATCTCTCTTAGCAAACCTTATTCCTGCAAAGCTCATCTGTCTGGCATATCCTTTCCCCCTTCCCTTTCACTTGGCTGACTCCTACTCATTCTTCAGCTTATGCATCATGTCTTTCAGGAAGCCTTCCCTGACACTTCAGAGTGATTTAAATGCTCATCCTCTGTCCTCCCCCAACAACTTCCAGCCCTCATCATTCCATGTTATAATTAGCTGTCTGCTTTACCTCTCTTCCCTATTAGACTGCAAATTCCTTGAGGGCAGGGACCATGTCTGGTTCATAAACATACCTGCAGTTACCTAATATAGTATTAATACTTGCCATCCCCAATAGGAGTTTAAATGGAAATTTTATTGGAGGTAGCAACCCACCCATAAGCTGGTAGGTAGATCTCACAAAGGAGCTCCTAGTACAGTCTGTTGCCTGAAGTTTGGGGTCTTTTTTTAAAAAGGAAAAAAATACCCTTGGTAGTTTTAGTTTCTTGATTTTTAACATAATCAAATCCCTTCAAATGTGTCATTCCATGGTCCACCCTTTGGGGAAGTGTTCTGTGCGTTCCACCTCTGCACTCCAGCATGGATCTAAAGAGTTCAACCCCAAAGGGGACAAGGCCAAGAGCTGGCCCCAAAGGAGCTGAGCCTGACTATAGCTAGAGTCCGCAGGCTGCCCCAGGGCTTTATTATTTCAAAGCAGTTTCCTGCATGAGAGCCTTTCCTTCTCTGTAGTCAAGGTTGGGGTACCTCACCACCACTTCCACTCCTCTTGTTTCCAATCTCATCTGAAACACCTTTCCCTCTATATATTCATCTTTCCTCTCAATTCCCTCCCCTTATTTGCCATTGACCTTGTAGTTTTTATTACTTGTGTCCAGGAGGTGTTTTGAGAATGTGAACTGAGGTAGTAGTTTATGAAATTGGCAACATCTATGCTTTGCTGCCCTCAGTTTTCTTCTAGAAATTTCTGTGGTTAGCACTCAGGTCCAAGGAAAGCAGAACACAGAACTAACTGAAAGAGAGGCATGCCCAAATCATGGAACACCATCAGCATCAGGGCTGGCTCCTGCCCACGTCTCAGCTCCCACCTCCACCCTAAGCTACAGGCTGATAGAAGGCTGTTTCTAGAGACAAACATCAAGCTGGTGACCAAGCTTGATGGGTTTTCCTGCTCATGGTGAATTTGCTTCCTGGGAAAGATGGTCTCACTTCCTCACACCGTCTGGGTTCCTCTTTGAGGAAGGCATCATGAAACTAAAAATATAAAAACACTTCTGAAAGAAAACTCATTCGAAATTGTAGGGAGCTCAGAGGATACAAGACCCAAAGGGCACTCACTCTGTGCTACATGCCTCACACAGAACTAAGGGAAGAGAGATGGATACAGGGAACCATGCAGGCCCCAGCGGTGCTAGGAAAAGGTGATGAACTGATACTACCAGCCAGCCTATATCAGACTCTTCTTCCGTCCTTTTCTCCTTCTTGTTTTTTTTTTTTTTTTTTTAAAGATGGGATCTCACTGTGTTGCCCAGGCTGTGGTACAGTGGTGTGATCATAGCTCATTGGAGCCTCAAACTCCTGAGCTCAGTGATCTTCCCCTTTCAAGCTCCTGAGTATCTGGGATTACAGGCATATGCCATCATGCCCAGCTAATTTTTTTTTTTTTTTTTGTAGAGATAGGGTCTCACCATGTCGCCCAGGCTGGGCAAACTCTTGGCCTCAATCAATCCTCTCTCCTCAGTTTCCAGAGTAGCTAGAACTACAGGCGCATGCCACCATGCCCAGCTAATTTTTTTTTCTTTGTAGAGACAGGGTCTTGCTATGTTGTCCAGGCTGGTCTCAAACTCCTGGGCTCAAGTGATCCTCCCACCTCAGCCTCCCAAAGCTTTGGAATTACAAGTGTGAACCACTGCATCTGGCCCCTTACCTCAGACCTTTGTAAGGTTGCTTTGCTGACAGCAAATGTGCTCCAGGTACTGTGCTGTATTCTAGGGATGTAGCAAAGAATAGGACACAGTTACTGCCTTGAGCAGCTTAAAATCTGGTGTCTGTGTGAGACACAGTGTCCACATTTGGAACTCTCCTGGCCCCTGTGCTGTCTGGCACCTTGACTTTATTATGTACCATCTCTTCAGCATTTTCAGTGGCTCCAGAAACAGAAACTGCATCTCATTTATCTCTGTACCACCCAACATCTAGCACACTACTTAAAATATGGTAGGCACCCAGTAAACATCTGTTAGATGAATAGAGGAAGGAAAGAAAGGTGAAGGGAAGGATGGTAGGAAAGAGGGCTAGATGAGGTATCCCAGAAATGCTTCATATTGACTGGAGATGATGTGGAGTAACTTTCATAGGATCCAATCTCAGAGACATGCTTGAGTCCCTGATGATCATTGACTTGACCCTCCGGAAACAACCCTCCCAATCACGATGTCTCTGAAGCAACTAGAATCCTGAAGCAGTTCCCAAAGTCATGGGACAAAAACTCAGGCATACCTAGCTCAGCTTCACAGATGCTCGTGACTTTGAATTGGTCACTTTTATTGTAGTGTTTACTCATCCTCGAAGGTATTAAAATAATAGGATAGGAAAATCATTGGATGGTTCCTTAAAAAGTTAAACATGGAATTACCATATGACCCCACAATTCTACTCCTATGTATATACTCCCCAAAAATTGAAAACAGGAACTCAAACACATGTGTTCACAGCAGCACTACTCACAATAGCCAAAAGGTGGAAACAACCCAAATGTCCATCACACGACGAATGGATAAACAATAATACGGTGTATCTATACAGTGGAATGCTATTCAGCTATAAAAAGGAAGGAAGTACTAATATGGGTTACAATGTGGATGAACCTTGAAAACATGCTAAAGGACAGAAGTGAGACACAGAGGCCACATATTGTATGATTTCCTTTACATGAAATATTCAGAATAGGTAAATTTGTAGAGCTGGGCACTCATGATTTCCAGGGTCTGGAAGGAATGAGAAGAATCTGCTTAATGGGTAAGGGGTTTTACTTTGGAATCATGGAATTGTTTTGGAACTAGATAGAGGTGATGGTTATACAACATGTGACTATACTAAATGCCACTGAATTATTCAGTTTAAAATGGTTCCTTTTACGTGAATTTCACCTCAGTCAATTATTTTACCTTGAAAAAAGTCAGAGTAGAACAGCCTCAATTCTGTGGGCACACTGGGTAGTTGTGGGAAGTGGTAGACGAGGTGGCTGTAGTTTCCTTCCCTAACCACCATACCACCACACCCCAATGCTTGCTGTTTTCTTCACCTAAGTCAAGTGTTTATTCCTATCTCCATTCCTGTTCATATCAAGAATCATCTGGAATTATTCTTAAGAATATTCTACTTCTCTAAGGACTGTTCGTCAGAAAAAGGCAGTTTTAATTTGTTGGGAGTCCTAATAAACCCCAAATATCAAAAATTTTAAGAATATGGAAAGCCAGTATGTAGCCATATGTCAGCTTAAGAAGGCCATCTTTTGAGGAGAGTCATCAGAAAATGATGTAGCCAACATGATGGGTGCATACAAGATGCTGCATACCTGGGGGATGCTAGGAAATGCTTGTTGATTGACTGATTCCTTGGTTGAGTAAACAAAGACATTTACATTATCCTAAGTGAACTAATACAGGCACAGGAAAACAAACACTGCATATTGTCACTGATAAGTAGGAGCTAAACTTTGGGTACACATGGACACAAAGATGGGAACGACAGACACTGTAGCCTAACTGAGAGTGGAGTGTGGGAGGAGGGTGAGGATCAAAAAACTATTGGATACTCTGCTGAGTACCTGGGTGGTGAAATAATGTGTACACCAAACTCCCATGACACAAAGTTTACTTATATAACAAACCTACACATGTACTCCTGAACCTAAAGTAAAAGCCTTTTTTAAATATAGAAGGAGCCAGCCATGGCAATAGCCAGGAAGGCACACCCAGCAGAGGGAATGGCGAGAGTAAGAGCTTAGAGGCAGGACCAAAAAAATATACCACCTGGAATTATGCTGCTGATGTTGACCCAGCAGACAGCTTCAGTAGAAATAGAGGATGGGAATCTTTCTTCACGTGAGTCTTCTAGTGAGATGCTTTGCAAAAGTAGTGATGAAATGAAAAATACAAATACCAAGGCAACACAATCGGAAACAAATAGAATTAGTAATGAAATATAATTAACCGATTTTCTCTTTGAATTGTCGTATGACATCGATAGAATACTTGCACCATGCAGCTATTTATAAGATTCTTCTGCTAATAGTCAACACCGAAACAACTGTCAGCTCACTTTTTGCACGTTTACAAAAGTTTATCTTAGAAAACTTATTACGGAAAGCAACTATTGAGTCTGAATGACAAGTCTTGTTTTACAAAATCATATCTCAACACAGCTGCATGTGAAAAATGGTAATTTTTGAGCAGTCTTTGTGAAAGTAACAAGGAATTTTGAAGCAGAAGCCGATGCTTTTTGTCTTCTGCTATTTGTGTGGTCACTGACACTGTCACTGCTCCCAATGTCAACGATATGTGCTAATGAATATTTTGTGCAAGTTAAATGCTCATTATCCTCCTGCTGAGAAATATAAATGCATTCCTTTAAAAACAACCAAAAAAAGGACATTTAAACAAAGGATTCCACTCCAGTAAAATCTCATTTATGGGCTTCAGACCACATTTTATGTAAGAGCTTTCAGTCGTCCATTTTTTCTTTCATTCTGCAAATAATTTATTGAGCACCTGCTGTGTTCCAGAATATACAGTAATAGGGATGCACCATCATAGGCACGGGTAAAGGAAATTCACATCCAATCCCCCAAATTCTTTTTTTTTTCCTTTTGAAACAGAGTCTCACTCTGTTGCCCAGGCTGGACTGCAGTGGTGTGATCTCAGTTCACTGCAACCTCTGCCTCCCCAGTTCAAGTCATTCTCCTGCCTCAGCCTCCTGAGTAGCTGGGATTACAGGCATGTGTCACCACACCCATCTACTTTTTGTATTTTTAGTAGAGATGGGGCTTCACCATGTTAGCCAGGCTGGTCTCAAACTCATGACCTAAGGTGATCCACCCACCTCGGCCTCCCAAAGTGCTGGGATTACAAGCTTGAGCCACCATGCCGGGCCTACAATCCCCCAAATTCTTTGTAGACATAATTTCAACCCTTTACTACCTCTAAACTTTGAGCTTGAGTAAGCTGATGGGCAAGAACAGGACAAGTTATGGTGATGATGGTGGTGTGTCCACAAACTGGAATATGTGATCCAATAAATACGGTTAAGGGACAACAGAGAAGAATACTTGAAAGTAGGGCTATTGAAGGAGATGGCCCTTTGACAAAGAAGGTGGAACAGTTGGGAAAGCCTGATCAACGTCTTCTTCCTTCTGTCCTGTCCCCTTCCCCATGCCTGGACCACCTGGAGGCCATGGATTAAAGCAGTATTCTCTTACACTGCCATGGCTACACTCACCCCTGGGTGCAGCAGCTGTTTCCCCTATCTCCAGCATAGTTCATGAGGGACTCCATGTGAATGCTGGGTTGCCTGAAATTGAGGGAAAGCAATCTGGTCAGAACTAAGTAGGGCCTGCTTCTTGTTGTCTATGCTACAGTTAATCCATTGCCATCTGTCTTTATTTTGCTGACTCACTGCTTTCATTTGGGTTGGCAGTTCTTTTGCTGTTGGCTGCAGTCTTTAACTGTTTACAGAGGACTGAAATGGATGGAGAATTAGGGGCTTTGCATTCATTCCCTGAATGAAATCCTACCCAGGTACTGTGGGCCTCTTGTCGAGGGGCTGAGGCCAAGGCCCCTGGATTTTGATGGATGGCGGAGATTAAGTGTAGGGTAACACATCATTTAGTCTGATTGCAAGGCCAGATTTCTCCCAAGCGCTGCCAAATGAGCTGGGAGGTCATGCGAATTGTCTGCCCGAGCACAAGAGAGCGCGATATCTTTTAATTACAACAAGGATGAAGGATATTTGGGACCTTGGTCTGTCAGAGAACTTGGAACACTCAATTGCTATACTTCATTCAAGTTTCTCTTTCAGTTTCACCTTATCCATGAAAGCTTTTCTGCATAAACTTTCATCCCCACGCTGCACCCCATCCCTCCTCCAAAATTCACTTCCCTGCACTTTGAATCTCATCAGCATTTGGTTTCAACTGTGTACAATCTTGGCTCCTACAGCCATTTTGAAGCTGTCCTTCAGCAGATTTGAGACCTATGCTTTATCCTGTGAGATAGAAGCTCATCAAGAGATGAAACTGGCCAGGCACGGTGGCTTATGCCTGTAATCCCAGCACTTTGGGAGGCTGAGGTGGGCGAATCACCTGACCTCGGGAGTTCGACACTAGCCTGACCAACATGGAGAAACCTTGTCTCTACTAAAAATACAAAATTAGCTGGGCATGGTAGCACATGCCTGTAATCCCATCTACTCAGGAGGCTGAGGCAGGAGAATCACTTCAACCTGGGAGGCAGAGGTTGCAATGAGCCGAGATCGTGCCATTGCACTCCAGCCTGGGTGACAAGAGCAAAATTCCATCTAAAAAAGATGGGCAACTGTAACTTTTACAGGTCATTTTGTTATATGGCAACTGGATCCTGGAGGAAGCCATCATTGGCCTCTGAGACCTATAGGAATTCAGTAGAAACACTCTCAGGAGGCTTTGTCAAGTGACTTGTGTTAACATGCTAAGGGTTTGTGGTGGGTTCATCTAAGTGTTAACCCTTTCAAGGCTACTTTCTGTCAGCACTTTGTCATTACTGGGATAGAGGGAGTTGAGGGTTTTTGGGTATATCTGCCTACTCAGGCTTGGTATCAACCAGTCCTTCTTGGAATTTAGGGTAGGAACAATAGAATTTTGAAAGAAACCTTGTGCTTAGGTAGGGGGAGCTGGTTTGTTCAGCTATTTTACACCTGCCGTCTCAGTGTCATTACGGAAGCATTGCCGTTCACCCACAAAAGTGTCCCACTTTGTATAATAAACTTAGCTTTCGGCAGCAAATATGTAATGTACAGAATCACACTCAGAGCTAGAAAGACCACAGAGTTTTGCATCTTGATGAGCTTCTACCTCACTGGGATAAAGAACGGCCTTTCAAGTCTGCTGAAGGACAGCTTCAAAATGGCTGTAGAAGCCAGTATTGTACACAGTCAAAACCAAATCCTGATGAGATTCAAAGTGTAGGGAAGTGCATTTTGGAAGAGGGATGAGGTACAGTGAGAGGATCAAAGTCTATGCAGAAAAGCTTCCATGGATTCAGTGAAGTTTAAAGAAAAACGTGGCTGGGTGAGGTGGCTTATGCCTGTAATCCCAACACTTTGGGAAGCTGAGGCAAGGGAACTGCTTGGGTCCAGGAGTTCAAGACCAGCCTGCACAACATAGTGAAACCCTGTCTCTACAATTTTTTTTAAAATTAGCTAGCCAGGTGTGGTGGCTCATGCCTGTGGTCCCAGCTACTGGGGAGACTGAGGTGGGAGGTTTGCTTGAACCCAGGAGACTGAGACTGCAGTGAGCCCTGATCACATCACTGAACTCCAGCCTGGGCAACAGAGTGAGTCCCTGTCGAGAGAGAGAGAGAGAGAGAGAGAGAGAGAGAGAGAGAGGAATGAAATACAGCATTTGGGTGTTCCACGTTCTCTGACAGACCAAGGTTCTGAATATCCTTCATCTTTTTTCTAATTAAAGGATACCACACTCCCTTTTTCTTGGGCAGATAATTCACATGACCTCCCAGCTTGTTTGGCAGCACTATCTTTTATAATTATATATTTTATAAGCAAGTATAAAAAGTACGTGCTTATAAAAGTTGTTCCCTTGACAAGTTAAGATTGCATGGTCAAACTATCCTAGGGAAATGGCTTCTCCAAGCCACCAACCCTAGAAAGTATCCTGTACCAATGGGACAGAATCAAAAAGTAGCCTCCAGGAATTGGAGCTCTCAGACACTGCTGGCAGGACTGTAAAATGTTGCAGGCATTTGGCAAAAGTTTGGAAGTTCTCAAACAATTCAACGTAGAGTTACCATATGAGTCAGCAGTTCCACTCCTACATATTTGCCCAAGAGAACTGAAAATATATGTCTACACAATAGCTTGTACATGAATGTTCATGGCAGTATTATTCATAATAGCCAAGAAGCAGAAACAACCTCTATCAACTGAAGAATGGATAAACAAAATGTAGTATATCCATATAAGGGAATATTATTTAACCATGGAAAAGAGTGGAGAACTGATATATGCCACAACATGGATGAACCTTTTAAACATAATGCTAAGTGAAAGAAGCCATCACAAGACTGTATCATCTTATTCCATTTCTTTTCTTTTCTTTTTTTTTTTTGAGACAGAGTCTTGCTGTGTCTCCAGGCACCAGGCTGGAGTGCAGTGGTGTAATCTTGGCTCACTGCAACCTCTGCCTCCTGGGTTCAAGCAATTCTCCTGCCTCAGCCTCCCGAGTAACTAGGACCACAGGCACGTGCCACCATGCCCAGCTAATGTTTGTATTTTTTTTAGTAGAGATGGGGTTTCACCATGGTCTCGATCTCCTGGCCTCGTGATCCGCCCGCCTTGGCCTCCCAAAGTGCTGGGATTACAGGCATGAGCCACCGCGCCCAGCTCATATTACTCCATTTCTAGGAAATGTCAGAACAGGCAAATCCATACAAGTAGAAATAACATCACTGGTTGCCTAGGACTGAGCAGGGTGGGGATTTGCGGATGGGAGAGTGACAGCTGAAGGGTACAGAGTTTCTTTTGGGGGTGATGAAAAGATTCTAATATTGATTGTGGTGATGGCTGCAGAATCCCATGAACATACTAAATGCCACTGAACTGTGCCATTTCAATGGCTGAATTGTATGGAATGTAATTTAGATCTTAATGAAGCCAGTAAACGTGGCCTCCAGTTTAGGCTGCACTCCTTTAGCAAAGACATGGGCACTTTCTTCCAGACAGCTCTTCTCAGACTTCAAAATGGGCAAGTATGAACTTAAGCAAATGCCTCATAAGCGCAGACCAGTGGGAAAAAGCCTTGTTAACGCCCATAAGCCTTTGGGTTTTTAAAAACTTTACCTTTATAGAAACATCCAACCCAAAGCCACACGCTTCAATACTATTTGACAGACAGGGACCTTAGAGCTTGCCTACTCCTATCCCTCTGTGTAGATGCCCAGAAACAGCAAGTGACTTGCTCAAGCCACACAGCTAGTCAGTGGCAGAACATAGACCAGAACCTGATTCTCCTAACTCCCACTCCAGTGCTCTTTCTCCTGCCCTAGCTTTCCACTACTTTCCTTTTCCCAGCCTTACCCAAATCAGCCCCGTTGACCCTTTCTGCTGAAATCTAGGAGTCAAGTCTGAGAATCCAAGCACAAAATCAGGGTGAATTTACAATTTGGGAAATACGGTACAACTTTCCTAAGTAGTAGATTAGAAGATCTGTATTATAGGTCTCCCAACATCAGGATGTGGACGGAGTACAGGATTTGACCCCTGGTACAACTAAATTTGTGGAATAATCACATGCTTCTTTTTATACTGTATTTGGCAGTATTAGAAGAGAAAAATAATATTCATCTTAGGAAAACCTTGGTAACTGCAAATTTGCTGGCAACCTTATTTCCTCTTGCTTTCTTGGAAGAAACTAAACGAAAAAGCAGCTGTACAAATGAGCCCTGACCAACAGGCTCAGGACCAAAACAAAACAAAACCAAAAATAATAAAGCCAAAAACTAATTAAGCTTAATATTTAAATCAGAACGGAAAATGGGTCCAAGTATACGCCTACTGAAGCCCTTGAAACTGCTAATCTCTACTTGATTATTCACAACCTGACCTTTGCAGGAGGTCAGGACAAAGCTGGGGACGGTCTGACCGAAATGTATCAGCAATTTTCCAAACCTCATCATCTGCATTCACAGATTTTCCTGATAGCCCTAAGAGCAGTGAACCCATTGATCATGCTTGTTGGAGTCCTATTCGTACCACAGTGAAAAGAATGTATGCTTAGTAGGCCATTAGTTAATGGACCCTGTGTGCCAAGTACAATGCTTGTGCCAGGGGGAGACAGGAAAGGAGAAAGAAATGATGCCTGTCCAACAGGAGCCATATACCCCCAAAATAGGGTTAAGGTGAACCAGGCATGGTGTAGGGCAAGGGCATGGGGCAAGAGCAAAGCTGAAGGGGTAGGAGAGTTGATATAACAGTGAGAAGACCAGTCTTTATGGAATAGACATTTCTTTTAAGGGAGTTAATGGGATGTTTGATTGAAAAAGAAGGTTGAAGACAGATTACAGAGGCAAAATGGAGCGTTTTCAAGAGGTGAGTGGCCAGATGAAAACCGCATCAGGGGATCCTTCTCTTCAACCTCCCCTCAACCCTTGTTTTGGTGTTCCCTGGGCTCCCACAACCCCCTGGGCCTTATCCTAGCACTTTACACATTTTCCTATAATTCGCTGCTTCCTTGTTCTTCTTCCCTCAAACTGATTTCCTTGTGGGAACATCTTACATCTGGTTGACGTATATATCCCTAATGCCTAACAAAGAGTTTAACACATACATGGTCAGCACTCAGGAAATGTGTGTTGATGGGATGGGACACGACGGGATGGGACTTGGTGGAAGGTTAGATTTGTGGAGGAGCCATCTGGAAAAGAAGGCAGGAAGAGGAGATCAGTTAGAAGGATGTCACCCTGCGAGATAGGAGGAAATCTAACCCTGACCCAAAGCAGTAGCAATGGTGACAGAGAAGAAGGGAGGATGTCTGATGTATATTGAAAGAATAGACAGGACTTGGGAACCTTACTTAACACTGACCTGAGGAAACAGTGCAAAAGGATTGTGGAACCAAAGTAGGTTCCCCATGAGGCAATGTGGTGGGTCCTACAGACCCCAGTAGGACTAACCAGCCTCCACTTGCACTTTGTGGACAACTAGTTATAAGCCCAGCCGTACTTTTCATGGCTAGAGGTGAAAGGGACTAGACCATTGCAGAGGGGACTTTGCCCAGCTGTCTCTGTACCGGCTGTGCTAAGTCACCAGAGAGCTCATGTTGACCAATAAGGCAAGGCTCAAGAGTGATGAACCGCCGTATGGCTGTCTTAATCCTAAGGTCTCAACTCAGCTCCCACCACCTGGAGGTGTCACACAAAGAAGTCCAAAATAAAGAAGAGTGTCAGCCCAAGAAACAAGAGTCTCCTTTTGCTAGCCATGCCTGTTTCATCCCACCTTCAGTCTTTCTGCAGCTCAGGAAGGGGGGTGGTGAGAGAAAACCACGGAACTTTTCAAAATCCCATTTTCCAAAAGCTAAATCAGATTCATTCTGTGTCTCCTGTGCAGACTGCATTAGTCTGGGTAATGTAAACACTGTGAGGCCACAGCTGTCTGCCAGCTGCAACGTTAAAGCCCGTTTTGGGGGGCATGAAAAAACCTGTCTGTAACTATCACAGATGAGAAGTGTTAGTTAATGAATGGTCCCTGCTGAGTCCAGAGCCCAGCTGAGTTATTTCAGTCTTGAGCCTTAGCAGAGATTTTTATTGGGTAACAAATTTCAAATGCTCCAGTCACCCCTAGACCCCGGATTGAAGCCTGTTACTCAATCCAACCCCCACCCCCCCGGCCAAAACTAATTCACTCCAGGGACATTCCTGGTTGCAGCTCGAGAATCTTGGTGTTTGGAGTGTTGGGTGATTGCTCAAGGGGGATTCGGTAAGGGCTGAATAATAACAGCAGCCTCCTTACACTCCCTGCAGAAGTGTGCAGAGTGATCTTTTTCAAGAGTAGGGCCATCCATGGCTTCCACCGGGGCTGGTCAGCTTGGAGCAGCCTAAGGAATGGTGGCTTTGAGTGGGACACCACTGTTTGTGCTGGGCCTCAGCTTAAAGCTCTGGATTTTGCTGGCACCTTTCCACTCCTACTATTCCTTCTCTTCATTCATGGGCTCACGTCAGGGGCAAGGCCAAGAGGGCCAGCATACTACCAGCTGCATTGAGACAGGGGCTAGGGCCCAGGCCTGTACAGGCACAGTTCAGTGGCATTTAGTACATTCACAATGTTGTACCATCATGACTTCTGTTTAGCTCTGGAACATTTTTATCACCGCCAAAAACGATTCCCATATCCGTTAAGCACTCATTTCCCATCCCCTCCCCTCACCAGCTCCCGGAAACCACTAATCTGCTATCTGTCTCTGTGGATTTGCCTATTCTGGACATTTCATACAACTGGAATCATACAGTATGTGGTCTTTGTTGTCAAGCCAGCATTATTTGAGTACCCACTGTTACAGACATGAGGATTCCTCCTCAGGTGCAGCAGTTACTGCTTTTTAGAATACTTAGCTTACTCAAGGCACATGCTGGGCGATTGATTCTCACCATTCTGATTAATCTTCACAACTCTCTAAAGTAGATAATAATAATGTGTCCATTTCCAAGACGAGTAGTACAAGACTGAGAGAAATTGAGTCGCCTGGCCAAGGTCACACTACTAGTTAAGATTCCAACTCAGGTCCTTCCATTATTTATCATGTATTCAGCCCCACTTAGAGCCAGTCTGCTTACTTAAAGGCAACATACTCTTCATGGTATCTGCTGCCCGTCCCATCTTGCCTACCCTTAAATCCCCACCGTGACAGACCCCATAGGCAAGGGAATAATCTCATGAGGCCCTTGTGAAAATACCTATGTGTTACCAGGGCTAGTAGCCTGGCACGAGTATCCCTAGTATTCATATGCCCTCGGGTACATCCAGAGTTTTCTTTAATTCCAAGAGAGCTGAATGTAACCCACCCCCTTCTCTCCCACTCATGAAAGCATATGGGAATGTTAGTGAGAGTTATTTATAGAGAAATCCTTGAATCTGCTCAAATTTATTTTTAAGTAAATCATACACAAGCTTTGGTATTTGATTATTCAAAATAAATAATAAATGATTGTCAGATACCAATGTGTCCTGACATCAAAGGTGAGAACCTTTGGCCCAAACTTATCTAGAGGCTCCAGAGAGCCACAACTCAGCTCGGTCCGCTCCAGTTTGCAGGTGAATTCCCAGATCAGTGAAGTTCTCCCTGAAGACTGAAGATCAGATTGTGTCAAACAAAGGTCTGGAGAGGCCTTCATGAGGCAGCCTCAAAGGCTGTGCACCTCATGTCTGGACTTTTGGGTAGTGATTCTGGTTACATCTGATAGAGAATCTCATGTCCCAACCACATGTGCAAGAAATCACAAGAGTTTGACCCAAGCTCTACAACAAAACTAGAGAAAAAGGAAAAGGAAAATGGGAGTTGTTCCACTGTTTTCAAGATTTCAGGATATATGTTTTACAAATTCACAAATGGGAGCGGCACTCAGGAAAGTTCAATGGAACTGAAAGAGACAAATATTGATACTCAACAGTCAGCTTCTATAATAATAATAATAATGGGACCGCCTGAATTCAAATAAACGGAACAGATGTTCCTCATGTATTATGAGCTGAAAATCATTCCTCCATGTGAGATCAGTTAAAAGTCAAGCTTGGGACTTAGTGTATGTTTAATATAAAAACTCTCAATAAAAAGACTTTGGAGGGAAAATCCAAGTGAGGGCACGCTACAATCATCATTGCAAATAATCAACCAGTCAGCATTTGCCTGTAAGAGACAAGA
Organism: Callithrix jacchus; assembly: GCF_049354715.1. Classification (NCBI taxonomy): domain Eukaryota; kingdom Metazoa; phylum Chordata; class Mammalia; order Primates; family Cebidae; genus Callithrix; species Callithrix jacchus. The sequence goes on along the minus strand of NC_133524.1, from coordinate 130,182,971 downwards.
TGTACATGTGTGAGGATGAGAATTACTGAGGATAGAGGTGGCGATAGAAAGTTCTTTGCCATCACGTCTGACCAGAGCTCAGCATGCAGGGTTTTTCTCAATATAAGTGGAACCTGGAACTTGAAGCTGTGGTGAGCCCTGGAAAAATGGAAAAGTCAGTTCTTCTGATATTTAGTGGACATTAGAGGAATTTGCAAAAGATGGGCTCTTAGAAGTAAATGAAACTTGAACCAGCCCAGCCCCAGTACTGGGGTGGATATAATGGGAGGACTTTAGCCATAGTTTCTGCCATCAGGACTCCATCCACACCTAACAGCATTGGAGCTGGAAGACATACTAGGAACTATGACCCAACATTCTCGCTTCACTGATAAGGAAACAGGCACAGTAGTCTCTTAGACACACCCAGGGTCACACAGGGAATTCACCACCTGGCAGAATTCAGGAAACCCACTAAATGAAAGAGGCAGAATCAAAATGGAATATAGAAAACATTATTGCCCCTTCACAATACAGGCATAACATTAGGATTCTACAAGAATCACCAAACTGGCATGCTCTTTCGTTCCACAGTACCAGCTAACAGCCCTGTTGGTTTTTAAAGAATTAGTGGAGTAAAACAGTCATCTAGTCCAAAAAAAAGAGAGACACCAAACAGGCAGCCACAAAGGAGGTATTGACGAAACTAGGAAAGGGTCAAGGGCATTGGCAGGAAAGATTAAACCAAAATAGTTGGGGAAGATGAAGAAGGCATAGAAGGGATGTCACATAATCAAAGTATATGGAGAACCTCCTGAAGGTCATGGATCCAGAGGAGTTAGACCCATTCACCAGATTCTGGAGTACAAGACAGATGGACAGCCTTCGCAGTGCTTATCAGGAAAAGTAGACCGGGAAAAGCAGCTTTACCGAACACAATGATATGAGACGCCCAGTAAATGTGAAGAAAGTGTGCAAACCTTCTTATTCTGAAGGTCTTGTGAAGTTAAAAACATTTTAATGCTTCCAGTAAAGCAATTCTTGGTTTAATAATGACGATATGAATAATAGCTACCATTTATTGAGCACTTACATCGTTTTCTTATTTCCTCCTTTTACCTTTATTTCATCCTGTGGTTGTGATGTAGGCACTACCTCCATTTTTCAGATGAGGAAACTGAGGCTCAGAGAGGTTAACTCATCTTCCCCAAGTCAGACAGCTAGTCAGTGGTGGAACCTCTGCTCAAATCCAGGTCTCCCTTAATTCCAGAGCACAGAAACACTCCCCCATCTTGCATCCGTAATTGGGATGGCTTGGTTGCTTGAGACTCTCCCTCTGACAGAAGAGAGATCTGACAAGAGTGGTATTTCAGAATGTTCATTCTGGCTGGTAGCAAAAGGGAACTGGAAATATAGGCCCTGGGACCAAGAATACAGTTAGGAGGCAGAACCAATGAAAGGGAATGAAAACAAAGAATTCTGTGAAATAGAACTGGAAGCAGAAACTGATAGACTCCAAAGATGAATAGGATCTTACTGTGTTGGGATCTGCTTTTGTCATTTAGGAAATCATGGAGATCTTCCTATGACAAGACATATAAATCTGTCTTGTACCTTCTGTGGCTGCTTAGGCATTCATTCTTTTGAGTACTACTACTACAAACACTGTCCTAGTGAGCACGCTGGATGTACGTATATCTTTGTATACTGGAATGTATATAGGATCAATTCCCATTAGTGGAATTTCTGGGCTTAAAGCAACATATTTTAAATTTCAATAGACATTTTGGGGAGGATTTTCATAGTTGAGTGATTATTATTTTAAATTAGGGATGTGGGAGGGAACCTTCCTTGGTAGATATACTATAGCAGAAATAAATGAGTTGGTCGTCATTCAAAAGTGTAATCAAAAAGCACAAGGCCTTCCATACCATTCATACCAAGCAACATCCGTATTGTCGAAGCTAATTACAGGAAGAAAGGGAACAGAAGGCACGGTGACCCTTTTGGGAACCATTTGCAAATGGAGAACTTGGAACTCATCTCTCTTCGAGACTTAATTTTGAGGGAAGGGGAACTATGCTGCAGGGTTGAGCAGCTGGATTGCTGTGGCTGTCATTTTTTTAAGGGACAGGGTCTCACTCTGTCACCCAGGCTGGAGTACAGTGGTGTGATCATATCTCACTGCAGCCTCCAACTCCTGTGCTCAAGCGATCCTCCTGTGTGGCTGTCATTTAATAGCCCATTAACAGGCTCCTAGGAGGAAGATTGGCAAACTGAATGGAGGGCAATTTTCAGATATAATAATAACAAGTTGATTTTATTTGTAGTCGAGAAGGTTGGCTATTGTTTGAATTTGGCTAAATAAATTCTTGAAAGCAGTTCCCAGAAGGAGGGAAGGTAAACTTGAGTGTTATTATGAAATATAATGGTCTGTCCCTCCAAGTGATAAGTTTGATCCACTGCTAGTAGAGCCAGTCCTGCCTGGCACCTCCCCAGTACTAACTGCCTCTGGCCAAAAAGCTACCGGGCCCTGGTGCCAGATCCTGGGTGTCATGAGCCAAGTAAGAAGGGAGTAGATAGGGAGAGAAGATAGCTGATGCTGGCTGTCTCTTCCAGACAGATGGGTTACAACAGAATCCAGTGCAAGCTTTTACAGAGACCTCTGTGTGGAGACAATAGGACTGCTTTTTAAATTTCCACAAAATGAACTAGGTACAGAATACCACCATTTTATTCACTCACTTGACAAATGTTTACTGAGCATCTACCATGTGCCAGGTACATTGATAAACATTGGGAGTAAAGTGTTGAACAAAACAGAAGTGTCCCCTGCCCTCAGGGAGCTTACTGTCTCATAGTCGAGGTGAGTGAAGAGCAAGTAAACACACAAACAGATACAGAATTACAGATGGCAAAAGAAAAAATGCAGGTGGGGCATGGATTAAGTGTCAGGATGGCCGCACCATTCTGGCCTGGCATTTAGAGTGAGTTCCGAATAAACGGAAGGGGGCCAGTCACTTACAGAGCCAAGAGAAGAGCCTTCCAGGCTTAAGGGAACATGTGTGAAAGCACTTTTGGGATTCAGGCTCTTGAAGTTGCTGGTCAGGCAGGAGGCTCCCTGAAAGTTCCTCCACTTTTTGTTCCCCACTGTGTAAACCAAAGTGCTCCGGGCTTTGTGGTTGCTTGGGGCACAGAGGACCAAGTGGGTTCCAGAGAGCAGCCTGAAAGTTGCCCAATAGCATACTGATAGCCTGCTAGCTTCAGCCAGTTGGATGAGGTGAGCTTCCAGAATATTCTTAAACCCTACAGCCTCCAAGACCCATTTCGCAGTGATTTCCATTCCTGATCATCACTTTCTTTCTGCAGGGGATGCTTGCTTGCAGATAAGGGGTGCCTTGCCTTGGTTAGGGTTAAAGAGTGAGGCAGTGCTGGCCTTGAGGAAAAGTGCAAGCAGCAAGGGAGAGAGAGCAATAACTGAAGCCAAGGAAGCAGCCCCTGCCAACAACTTCCGTTCCTTCCCTTTCCTTCGGCATGGCTGCCCAAAGAGTCCCCAATGACTGTTTATGGTGATATGTTTGTTTTGCAATTGACAAAGAAGGAGGGAGCCCTTTCTGACATTTTTGCCCAGAGGCCCCAGATTTCTCAGTCTGAAACTGCCAAATATGCAACCTTGGGTGGATATTTGGCTGAATCACTTTGAAGGGCTTGTCAGTGCCTAAAATGGAAATTGTTAGAAAGCAGAGAAGGGTGGTTGCCAGCAACCATGAAATGGTAATGACCAAATCATTTATTTTTGCAATGAAATGTCATCTCCTAACACTACAAAAGCAGGTTTTTTTTCTAGCTTAGAAGTACTGACTACCTATAAAAATCTCAAAAGTGATTCTGTGTGCCATGCACGTGTACACACACACCCCATCCCTCTCCCACCCTCTGCCTTCCCTCCTAAATCAAGTTTCCTCCACGTTCCTGGAGCCCAGCTGCAACCTGGGATGAATTAAGATATTGGCTGATTATGAAAGGTAATCAGGTTTCAGCCATCCTATAAAACGAAGGGGAGTTCATTTGCTTATTTGTAAGGTGGTATGTGACCGACTTGCCATGTGGGGAAGTTGGTAGGCTGTAATAGATCATACCCCAAGACACAATGTGGGTTGTTTTTTTTTTTTTTTTGAGACCACGTTTCGCTCTTGTTGCCCAGGCTGGAGTGCAGTGGCACGAACTTGGCTCACCACAACTTCTACCTCCTGGGTTCAAGCCATTTTCCTGCCTCAGGCTCCCGAGTAGCTGGGATTACAGGTATGCACCACCACACCTGACTAGTTTTGTTTTTTTGGTAGAGACGGGGTTTCTCCATGTTGGTCAGGCTGGTCTCTAACTCCTGACCTCAGGTGATTCGCACACCTCGGCCTCCCAAAGTGCTCAGATTACAGGCATGAGCCACCACAGCTGGCACAATGTGGGTCTTCTGTTCAAGTGTCTAGCTGTGGTTGCACCTACGAGACATGATACTTAATAAGGTCTCTCTCTCTCTCTCTCTCTCTCTCTCTCTCTCTCTCTAAATATATATATATATATATGAGTGTGTGTGTGTGTGCACACATACATAGGTATATACATATATATATGAGTGTGTGTGTGTGTGCGCACATACATAGGTATATACATATACATATATATGTGTATATTTATGTATATCAGTTTATTTGCAGCCAAATCACACAAGATCTCCCATTGTGTACTTTGTATTTTTAAACTCTGATACGTTTTTTTCTGAGTTTAGGAGGAAAAGACTGGAAGATACATTGTGGGTTGACACTGGGGAATGCAAGAGGATCTTTCTTTGAAAACAGCCATTAAGATACTGTTCCCTTGGGCCAATTCCTGGGCGGCTGTAACCACATACAAAGCCCCAAGTCCTTCTTGTAGCTTTTCCATATTGACTCCTGTGTTAGGATCAGTGAAAATTTATACTATCATAAAACTTATTTTAAAGTAATGCTTTACAAACCTTTGGCTGGAAAATATTTCAATAACATCTGCACATTCAATACTGAAAAGTAAGATGGCCCCATTCCGCTCTCATGGTAGTAGGCTTTGAGAAATGTCTTTTCTTTGTATTCCAGTCATTAGTCCAGTGGTTGATTGGCTTCTTTTTCAACAGAAGTGGCTTTTCCCAAAGTGATTGTTGGTGTGGGATCCATTTTGTAAGCAAGCTTGCTGTTAAGGAGGGTTATAGGAACGTTACCATTTAGCCATGAACCCTGATCATCTGAATGTGGCAGCTGGGTGGTATCTCAATGCGTTTGAAGCCCATGCTTATGGAATCCCTGTTATGTAAGGGGTTGGGGCAGCATGCAGGAAAAAGTGGCTCCAGCGTGGTTGAATTCATCCTTCAGATTCCTTTGTAGGGTTGGCTTAAAGGAGAATTATAAGTTAGGCTAACTGTGTCATTTCTGTCCATTTCCCTACCTTTTAAGAGCTCTCTCAGCCTTCGATTTACATATATCTAATACCACTTTCTCAACCTCAGGTTCCTCATGTGTTACATGAAGGACTTGGACTAGACAAGCTACAAGTTCTCCCCAAACTCTGACATTTGACAAATCTAATACACTTATCAGCAGAGAGGAATGTGGCTATTTTCCAACACTTTCTTTAGTTTGGGGAAACTCATTTTATATAATGTACTTTCCCTGTATTTCCCTTTTAAAAGGAACACATGACCCATTTCCAGTGTCATAAAGTCAACACTTTGCAGTTCTGCACGAAGAAGCTTCTTTCCGTGTAGAATGGGCACAGAGTGCCATGAACCAGGGTGGGAACTGACACCTGACAAGAGAAGCAGGCACATGTGGCATGTGGGGCAGGCTGTCCCTTACAGGAGCCAGAATAATAAGTACTAATCTCAGTCCTCCCATGCAGCTGGCCCCACTCAGAAGCATAATAGTGTGGAGCACAGATCCCTGAGCCAGCATTCTTGGATTGGAATGCTTACTAGCTGTTTACCTTGAGTGAGTTAATTAACCTAAGAAGGTTAATTAGGAACCTGTGCCTTAGGTTCCTAATGTGTAAAATATGAATAATAATCACACTATTGCAGAGTATAGTTGCTAGGATTAGATAAGATCATGTGAGCGTGTAAAGTGCTTAGAACAACATCTAGCACACACATAGTAAGTGCTTAGCAAATGTTAAATATTTGTCCATTGGGCTCAAATGTCCAAGTATAGATCCAGGAGTTGAAAGGGTTGGTTCCACAGGGCTATCCTCCCTCTTGAGTTCAAGACTCTTTGTGGTCTAGGACAACATTTGTAAGAACAACTTTTATCTGCTCTGCAATAGGTGACTTTCCCTTTTCTATACAGCTACTGTCCAATTAGACCAGCCTTAGTGTCCCTGGGTTCACAAATCAGTGATAATGACCAAAAATATGAAAAACTATTTGATGAGAGGAAAAGTGTGGTCAGTGAGACTCCAGCCATAAGCTATTGTCTGCCATTGCAGAGGATTTAACAGAGCTCAGACGTGAAGACTCTTGGATTTGACAAAGGATCTTTAGAAAAGAATGTTCCCTGAGGGTGCTCCATGTCTACAGAGGTCTAAACAAGAGAAAACAGATTGTGGTGAGATCCAGGGAAGACATTTTTACCACACATGAATAAAATGCTAGGCCAGATTCCCGAAACAGGTTATATAGTGTCTTCCCCTGGTGAACTAGGAAAAGAGTGGCTGGCCATCTGTCCTAGATCATTTCACAGACCACCAGGGCAGGAAGAACTCTTAGAGGTCATCATATCCGAACCTCTATTTTAAGGATTGAGAATGCTAATACACAGAGTGAGGAGATAATTGCCCTATAGTCATATAGCAAATCATTAGCAGGACAAAGATTGAAATCTTAGGCCAACGCATCATGCCGCTGCACCCTAGTTATCTCTTAAGGCACTCTAAGTGCTGTCTCTTCTAGTTCTGGGGGGCTCCATGGTCTCAACGTACTAAAAGAGTAATTGAGGCCCACCCAGAAGGACTCAAAGGTATTGAGCAGTGTCCAAATTGCAATTCCTCTAGTTTGCCCATCCGATTTTGGAGCTCCAGCTGTCAAAGTGTTTCAGCCAAGCCTCCTCATTCAATTAACTGGTCTTAACTTACCATTTGAAAGCAGCTGTGGTTAAAGCAGAGCTTGCTGACTCAGCCCATGTAGTAAGGATGACTAAACACAAGAATTTCCTGTGCGGGGGGGAGGCAGAGGGTGGAAAATATCTTTCAAATGCATTTGTTTCAGGGATCCCTTCTGATCAGCCAGGAGGTAGCCCGCCGTGGGCCCATGAGGAAAAGCAGCAGGCTGTCCCCGCTCAGCACCAAGGCAGGATTTGCAGATGTTTCCTTTCTTTTTTCTAAACAACATTGTGGCTGTCTCGGCACCATTTTGGTCTGGCCAGCATTTGCACAGAGCTTCATCTGCCAACTGATACAGCCCAAAGCCAAGCGGAGCAGATGCCTTCCCTGACTGGAGAGGCCTTTCACATTCCTCTGCTCAGAGCCCTTCCCCCAGGGGTGAATTGGGGCTGATCTGCCTTATCTCAAGACAGTTTCAATTCTGAGCCTACCTTGAACTCAAAAGAGAGGATCATTTATGCTGACCGATCAGAAAACATTGTGGACTGGCTTCCATCTGCAGGATGCACCCTGGGGAGTTTGCAATCTGGAGTAAAGTTATCATTTTTGGGTCTGAGTCCCGCACAGACATTGGACAATTTTAGGAAACAAACATTGACCTTCAGTTGGGTTGCTCACCAGCTTAAAGCAGTAATCCAATGAACCCAAAATGTGGGTAAATATTTCAAGACTCTTGGCTGGGAAAGAGGCTGCCTTTCTTTCAATCAGAAAGTTGGAGACACCTGGTGCATTTGGAGGGTGACACATTTTATTTATAACTTGCAAAATAGGAAAGGGCAGCAGGGAAAAAGAGAGTGGACATACTCAGTCATATTCTGAAAGCCGTATATAACTTGAACAGTTCAGTCATTGAGGAGTCAAGTCCAAGGGGCTTGCCTCAGCATTTTCCCATCCCCTCCCCACCCTCACCCTCATGTTCACAAGAAGAAAACAGGACTAACTGCCTCTGAGGTCTCAAACAAGGCCAAGGATTTTTTTGGAGGGGGGGATGGAGCCTGCTCTGTTGCCCAGGCTGTAGTGCGATGGCTCGATCTCGGCTCATGGCAACTTCTGCCTCCCGGGTTCAAGCAATTCTCCTGCCTCAGCCTTTCAAGTAGTTTGGATCACAGGTGGGTGCCACCACGCCTGGCTAATTTTTGTATTTTTAGTAGAGATGGGTTTTGCTATGTTGGCCAGGCTGCTCTTGAACGTCAGACTTCAAGTGATCCACCAGCCTTGGCCTCCCAGAGTGTGGGATTACAAGCGTGAGCCACCATGCCTGGCCAAGGATCTATTTTTTATAAATGAGAAAAAATTTCTTCATCTCATGGGGAAAATGTTCTGGGACAGGCAATGTGGAGTAATGGAAAACAAACTGGCCTGCCAGGGGGAGAGGGGAGAAGGAAGGAAGGAGTGTCCTAGTTCCTTTGGGTGTGAAGGGTGACCCAAGGAGTATAAGCTTCGAAGTGTTATTTTACTTCTCTAAGCCTGTTTCTGATTCTGATTCAGTAAATACTGACTTTAGCTACACACAGTGCCTAGTAATAATATGTTTTCTGAGTACGTGATAGTGAGAGAGAAAAAGAAAGCAATGAATATATGAATGAATATATAAAGAAAGTGAATGAATATATGACAGAATGGTAAGGATTTGTGGAGTTCACGGAGTTGGTTTGAAGCTTAAATGAAATAATGTTTATGAGTTCTCATTTTCTAACACTTTATACACTTAATGCATTATCTGTATACTCATTATCTTATGTGATTCTTTCGAGGCACCTGTGGGATAAAAGGGTGAGGACTGTTACCTGTCTGATAGAGGGAATTGAGGCTCGGAGAGGTGAAGAGGCAATAGATGAGGGAACTAGGGGCTTCTGCTTCAGTGCCCCTTCAAATGTACCACACAACCTCTGATTTTCAGATGAAAAGGTTTTTAAGGTTGGGTGCAGTGGCTCACACCTATAATCCCAGCACTTTGGGAGGCCAAGGTGGGTGGAGGACGCTGGGAGTTGAAGACCAGCTTGACCAACATGGAGAAACCCCATCTCTACTAAAAATCCAAAATTAGCCAGGTGTGGTGGCACATGCCTGTAATTCCAGCTACTCGGTAGGCTGAGGCAGGAGGATCACTTGAATGCAGGAGGCAGAGGTTGCAGTGAGCTGAGTATGCGCCACTGCACTCCAGCCTAGGCAACAAGAGCAAAACTCCATCAAAAAAAGAAAGAATAAAAGAAAAGTTTTTTTAAAAAAGAAAGTGTTACAGGACCACCACATAGGATATGTGACTTATAACTAAACACCTTTTCTATGAGGACTTAAACACTGGAGGTGGGCTTAGAAGAAATATCAAGCTAGGACTAACAATGCTGTTGAAGATCACAGTAAGACCTTGTCAACTCAAAACACAAGAGGCCGGGGGAAATGGTGTTGGAATGACTTGGGTTTGGATTATCTAATATTTTTGTAAAAGAACAATGAGACCTCTAGTTGGCAAGGAACTAACAGTTGCTATTTGGAATAACATGTGCCAGTATAAGAAGGTTGACTTATAGACTCAAGCGAGTCAGGCAGCATCTACTTAGTTTGTCCCCATCCACTGCTTAGCAGGAGCAGACCTGTGAGCTGACTTTTCTCCAGGTTTACATAGGTCTTAGAACCTTTGACTAATGATACTGAATAGAGCTGTTTAGTAAAGTCATATAGTCTAGTCCCCATCCAGTAAAGCTATTCCTATCTGCCCACCCTCCACTGACCAAAAAAAAACTTACTGCTTACTGTACCTGTAGTTTCCAAGCTCTGTATTCTGAACAGTTCTGATGATGGTCATCTGTGCCATCATCATTTCTAATGCATGGGCCACTAGGGAAATTTAGACATGTTCATCATAAGTGTGCCTCATGCAGGCAATTAGACATTGAAAACAAATTTTTTGTAAAGCAAATCTCTATTTTTGTGCCCTAGATAGCTTGTTATTTAAAAGAATCATTGATCCCTACTAGTTTATCATTTTCTAAAACATAGAATTAAGTTTTCTTTTTTTCTTTGTCTTTTTTTTTGTTTTGTTTTTTTGAGACATAGTTTCGCTGTTGTTACCCAGACTGGAGTGCAATGGCACGATCTCGGCTCACCACAACCTCCGCCTTCTGGGTTCATGTAATTCTCCAGCCTCAGCCTCCTGAGTAGCTGGGACTACAGGCACATGCCACCAGGCCCAGCTGCTTTTTGTATTTTTAATAGGTACAGGGTTTCACCATGTTAGCCAGGCTGGTCTCGAACTCCTGACTTTGTGATCCACATGCCTCAACCTCCCAAAGTGCTGAGTTTATAGGTGTAAGCAACCATGCCTGGCCAGAATTAGGTTTTCTTAACACAGGAGTTTTAAACATGGGGTCTGTTGCTCTTGGATTAGCTACAGGAAGCTGGGTGAATTTTTCTGAAACTATGTGCACAATTGTATTTTTGCTTTTATACATTTTTCTGAGAGGATCTACAGCTTTCCTCAAGTTCTCAAAAGAGTTAACACCCAAAAAGATGAAGAGAAACTGGCTGAAAAAAGAGTGGAACTGTAATTGTGTTTGTGAGTCTTAATATATGCAGCTTCAACCACAATTATTAAGAAGGTGGCTTTGTCTCTGTCAATTGCATGGTCTGGTTCTCTTCCTTCTGCTGCCTCTGAAGGATAGGTACCCATGGGACATAGTGCCAAGCTTTGACTTTCTGTCGGATGTGCAGGGGATAACCATGCTAATAGGAGTTGAGTGGCAATTGTTGTAGACTGAAATAAGGTATTGTTTGATAACATTTCCAAGTCCTTGTTCTCAGTTGTCAACCCCAGAGTACAGCCTATAAGGCAGACATCTTTGTTCCATGACTTCAGCTTTAGAATCAGAGTGCTCTATGATCTTGGGAAGGTCACTTAATCTCTCTGAGCCTCAGTTTTTAATCTGACAGATGGGCATAATAACAGGGTTGTTCTGAGGATTATAAGTGAGATGATGAGGCTGGGCACGGTGGCTCAAGCCTGTAATCCCAGCACTTTGGGAGGCTGAGGTGGGCAGGTCACGGGAGCCCAGGAATTCAAGACCAGCCTGGGCAACATGGCAAAAACTCATCTCTACTGAAAAAAAAAAAAAAAAGATTAGCCAGGCATGGTGGGGCACGCCTGTAGTCGCAGCAGCTAGGGAAGCTAAGGTGGGGGGTTTGCTTGAGCCTGGGAGGTTGAGGCTCCAGTGAGCCATGATCACACCACTGCGCTCCAGCCTGGGCAACAAACAGAGTGAGTCCCTGTCTCCAATCAAAAGTGACACGATGTATATAATGTTCTGGAAACAAAGTAAGTGCTTAATAAAAAGCAATGCCCGTGGTACCTGTGCTGATGACCAAGTTCTTAAGAAAATCCAAGCTCTTTCCTGAGGATATGGATAGCTCTGTCTGCAAGCTACCTCGCTGCCTGGCGCCATATTCAGTGGTCCATCCATGGGCATGGGAACAAAACCAGATGGACCTTTGTCACTTCATTCAAAACATAGGGTTTGGCCTATTCAACACGTGCCCTCTGCTAGAAACTGTTGAGGAGCCCTGAAACCATGTTTGACTATTAAACCCTGATGTTCTATGTAGGAAAAAGGGAAGAACAACTGGTGTAGTCAAATCAGCTCAATAGCTCCAGTTGGTGCTTTGACCCAGCAGCAATAATAGTGTCCAAAGGGCCTTCCCATGCCTGTTCTCATTTGATCCTCAAAACAGCCATATGACGTAAGCAGAGCAGGTGCTGGAGAAGCCACTTATTGAGGCAATGACACAAGCAAGTACAGAAGTTTTGGGGACTTTGTGAAAATGCAGTGGTTTGTAAATAAGCGAAATTAGTGTGTTAGCAAGAAATGTTTATTGAGTATTAGTTTTTGAATATTGAGTTTATTGAGTATAACTGAATATAGCACAGAGCTGGGCACATTGAAAGGCTTATACAGTCAGATTGGAGTGGCAATAATTTCATGACAATGCATCAAAAAGATTATAGATCATGACGAAGTGGGATTTACCCCTGGGATGCAAGGTTAGTTTAACATACACACATCAATGTGATATACTACATTAACAAAATGAGGCTAAAAACCACCTGATCATCTTAATAGATGCAAAAAGTATTTGACAAGGTTCAACATCCTTTCTTAATAAAAACTCTCAACAAACTAAGTATAGAAGGAGCTTACCTCACACAGTAAAGACCATTTGTGAAAAAGCCCGAAGCTAACATCATAATCAGTGAGGAAAAATGAAAGCTTTTCTTCTTCTAAGATTAAGTACTAGGCAAGAATCCCACTCTAGCCACTTGTATTCAACGTAGTATTGGAAGTACTCACCCGAGCAACCACAAACTTGTTTTAAAGGCATCTAAATAAGAAAGGAAGAAGTAGGCCGAGCACGGTGGCTCATGCCTGTAATCTCAGCACTTTGGGAGGTCGAGGCAAGCAGATCACTTGAGGCCAAGAGTTTGAGATCAGCCTGGCCAACATGCTAAAACCCTGTCTGTACTGAAAATACAAAAATTAGCTAGGCGTGGTGGCTCACACCTGCAGTCCCAGCTGCTTGGGAGGCTGAGGCATGAGAATCACTTGAATCCAGGAGGCAGAGGTTGCAGTGAGCTGAGATCATGCAAGTGACTCCAGCCTGGGCAACAGAGCCAGACCCAGTCTCAAAAAAAAAAAAAGATGAAGAAAATAAAGGAAGAAGTCAAATTATCCCTTTGTAGATGACATGATCCTATATGTAGAAAATAGATTCCAGTAAAAGACCTGTTAGACCTAATAAATGAATTTAGTAAAATGGATGATACAAAACCAACATACAAAAATCAGTGGTGTTTCTATACACTACAAACTATACCAAAAAAGAATCAAGAAAACAATCCCATTTACAGTAGCACCAAAAGGAACAAAATATTTAGGAATAAATTTAACCAAGGAGAAAAAAGATCTGTTATACTGAAAACTAAAAACATTGATGAAATAAATTGAAGAAGATATGAATAAATGGAAAGATATCCCATGTTTATGGATTGGAAGAATTAATGCTGTTAAAACGTCCCTACTACTACCTAAAGTGATATTCAGGCTGGGCTTGGTGGCTCACGCCTGTAATCCCAACACTTTGAGAGGCTGAGGTGGGTGGATCACTGGAGGTCAGGAGTTTGAGACCAGCCTGGTGAAACTCTGTCTCTACAAATATATATATATATATATATATATATATATATATATATACACACACACACACACACACACAAATTAGCCAGGCATGGTGATGGGCACCTATAATCCCAGCTACTCGGGAAGCTGAGGCAGGAGAATAGCTTGAACCCAGGAGGCAGAGGCTGCAGTGGCCAAGATAGCATCACTGCACTCCAGCCTGGAAGACAGAGCAAAATTGTCTCAAAAAAAGAAAAGTGATATTCAGATTTGATGTAATCCCCATCAAAATTCCAGCAGCATTTTTCGCATAAATAGAAAAAACAATTCTAAAATTTGTGTGGAACCACGAAAGACTCCAGATAGCCGAAGCAATCTTGAGAGGGAAAAAAAGAGAAAGTTGGGGGCATCCCTCTTCCTGATTTCAAATTATATTACAGGCAGGTGATCTAGTGGCTCATGCGTGTAGCCCCAGCACTTTGGGAGGCCAAGGTGGGAGGATAGCTTGAGTCCAGGAGTTTGAAACCAGCCTCAGAAACATAGCACGATCCTGTCTCTACAAAATAATTTTTTTTAGCTGGGCATGGTGGTAGTCCTGCAGTCCTGGCTACTTGGGAAGCTGAGGTGGGAGGATTGCTTGAGCCCAGGAGTTCAAGGTTACAGTGAGCTATGATTGTGCCACTGGTTTCCAACCTGGGTGACAAGCAAGACCCTGTCTGTAAAAGAAAAAAATAATAATAATTTATATTAAATATCTATAGTAATCCAAACAGTATGGCTCTGGCATATAAAAAGACACGTAGACCAATAGAATAGAATAAAGAGCCTATAAATAAATCCAAGTATACACTGTCACCTAATTTTTAGCAAGGGTGCCAAGAAGACACCATGGGGGAAGGGCAGTGTCTTCAACAAATGCTGTTGGGAAAACTGGATATCTGCGTGCAAAAGAATGAGATTAGACTTTTACACCATACACAAAAATCAACTCAAAATTGATTAAAGACCTACATGTAAGACCTGAAACCATAAAACTCGAAGGAAACATAGCAGAAAAGCACCTTAACACTAGCTTTGGCAATGATATTTCAGGTATCACACCAAAAGCTCAGGTTACAAAAGCAAAAATAAAGAAGCGGGACTACATCAAATTAAAAAGCTTCCATGCAGCAAGAAAAAAATCAACAAAATGAAAAGGCAGCCTACAGATTGGGAGAAAATATTTGCAAATAACGTATCTAATAAGGAGCTAATAGCCACAATATATAAGGAACTCACACAACTCAATGGCAAAATCAATCAATAAATAACCTGTTTTAAAAATGGGCAAAGGATCTGAAGAGACATTTCTCTAAAGAGAACATACGAATGGCCAACAAGTATATGAAAAGGTGCACAGCATCACTAATCACTAGGGAGATGCAAATCAAAATCACAATGAGATATCACCTACATCTGTTAGGTTGGCTATTGTCAACAAGTCAAAAGATAACAAGTGTTGGCAAAGACATGGAGAAAAAGGGACCCTCCCCCAATACACTGCTGGTGGGAATGTAAATTAGTAAAGCCATTATGGAAAACAGAATAGAAGTTCCTGAAAAAATTAAAAATGGAATTACCATATGGCCCATCAATTCTCCTTCTGGATTGGATATACCCAAAGGAAATGAAATCAACATCTCCTAGAGATATCTGTCCTTCCATGTTCATTGCAGTGTTATTCACAATAGCCAAGATTCAGAAACAATTTGTGTCCAGGAATGAATGCATGGATAAAGAAATTGTGTCCAGGCACAGTGGCTCATGCCTGTAATCCCAATGCTTTGGGAGGCTGAGGCAGGAGGATAGTTTGAAGCCGGGAGTTCGAGACCAGCCTGGGCAATATAGTGAGAGCCTATCTTTACAAAAGTAAAATAATTATCTGGGCATGATAGTGCACATCTGTAGTGCCAGCTACTCAGGAGGTGGATGTGGGAGGATACCTGAGCCCAAGAGTTTGAGGCTAAAGTGAGCTATGATTGTCCCACTGCATTCTGGCCTGGGCAACAGAGTGAGACTCTGTCTCTATATAAAAAAAGAAATTGTGGTGTGTGTCTGTGTGTATATTTTTTTGTGTGTATATATTTTGTGTGTGTGTGTGTGTGTGTGTGTGTGTGTGTGTATTACATATATGGAATATTATTCAACCTAAAAGAAAGGGTGATTCTACCATTTGTGACAACGTGGCCAAACCTGGAAGACATTAGGCTAAGTGAAATAAACCAGGCACGGAAGGAAAATACTGAATAATCTCACTTATATGTAGAATGTAGAATTTTTTAAAAGTCAAATACAGAAAGTGAGGAGATGTAACTGAAAGGGTACAAATTTGATTTATGTAGGATGAATAACTCTAGAGAGCTGATGATGTACAGCATGAGGACTATAGTTAATAACATTGTGTGTAATTTTCTAAGAAAGTAGAGTTTAGGTGCTCTTTCCACACAAAAAATGTACCCCTGTGAAGTGATGGACATATGAATTGGCTTGATTGTATTTTACTATATATATATACACACACAACATGTTATACATCTCAAACATATATGCAGTAAAAACATTTTCAAAGAATACGTGAAAGTACAAATCGTAAAAAAAGTATACTAGGCACTGGGTGATCTGGTACAGCTAAGAGCTGTGAGACTGTAGTGAGGGGAAGATGTAGGTCGGTTGCAGGATCCAGGGAAGGCTTCCTGGAGGAGGTGGGCCCTGGGCTGCCAGGGAGGCAGTCTGGTAGGCAGTTAAGCAGGAGCATAGAGGCTGGGATGAGTAGGCTTGGGGAATGGAGGGGCTCACACAGTGGTCAGCCAAGGAGTTCACTTTGAGAACGATGGGAATTTTGGTTAAAGAGGTTATGGAAGGCATTGATTTCTCAAACAAGGGAAGGGGACTGGACTTGATTTGGGAGGCAGTGAGCAGTAAGGCGTGGCAACAGAGCGGCAAGAAAAGGGAGTAGAGTCGGAGAGTCCACCTGGGAGCCAGGAATAAGAATCCAGCCATCAATGGTCAGTCTGGGCTAGGATGAAGCCATGGAAACAAAGAAAGAGGAAGGATGAAAGCACTCGCTGGTCTCTAGAGCCTTTGGCTAGAGTAACACAAAGACTTTTCTCTCTGTAAGAAGCAAGTCCATTGTTGGTCTTTATATTTCTACAACATGAGAAATGCCTCTTTCATCCAGGAGCACGTGTCCTGCTTGAAGAAGACCAGGCAAGACAGCTTGCAAAGGAGAGCCTGAGAGGTGAATTTTCAGGTTGCACCATGATTCTTCACCAAAGGAGTCACAGAGGGTCCTTTGACATAGAAACTGCCCTAACTTATGTCCAAGTTACTGCCCTAGGGACACTTTGAGGCGTGGGATGACAAAGTACCTCCACAGTCCCCTTCCTCCGCCTCTGCCCAGAGTTCTACTTGATGTAACAGGTCTTGTGAGCCTTTTTGGGTGGAAAAATGGTCTCTCAGTTTTCACAGGTGAGTCATGAACCTGGTCCCACATTGATGCAGTTCTGTTGACATTTTAACATGAAAGGTACAAAAGGGAGATCTTGCAAAGGTCTCTCGGGATTCCGTTCCCTGGATTGTCATGAGCGTTTCTTTCTCAGATTTGAGCTTTTTCCTTTTATTTTGGAGATGAGGGTCTCACTGTGTTGTTCAGGCTGATCTGGAACTCCCAAGCTCAAGCGATCCTCCCACCTCAGCCTCCCGAGTTGCTGGGGTTACTGGTGTTAGCCGCCCAACCCATCTCAGATTTGAGCATTTCTTTCAGAAATATGAGTGAGGTGGTTTCATGTAGAGACCCCTCTGAGGCATCACTTCTACGTGCTATGTGTGCCTGAGAAACCCATGCCTGACCCAATCCCCATATACCCTCAAGTACAAATGGGATAACAGGAACCCCCACAGGGGTTCATGCACTTGACCAAGATTGCTCTTGGAGGCTGGATTCAGTACAGGTTCAGCTACTCCAGCTCAGGGCCAGAGCAAAGCAAAGGTACCAATACATTCATCTGGCTGGAAAAGGAGGATTTTGTTCTTATGAACTTTTAAATATAAAAGTAAATATATTTTTATATATATTTAAAGGAATATAAAAATGACATAGTTGTGTTTCAGTTGCCTTGCTGGATGAAGTGTCCTGTGGCTCAGAGGACACAGGGCTTAGAGAGGACTGTATGGAGATTGTGTATTTCCTTATGTATATTTCCATATAGATATATTTCCTTATATACAAACGTCTGCATAATTGCGTTTGGGAGCCCGAGACTAAAATTAAGACCCTGGCATTTTTGAAATTTTGTTGGATAGAAACTAGGGGTGGAAAAATCCCATTTAATTGCTGAGAGTAGTTTTTAGCTTATAAGAGATGAAACCTTTGATATTCATTTAGGACAAACTCTTCCTGTTTTAATGATAGCATCTCCTATATATTGAGAGCTTTCTCCGTGTTCAGTACTGTGCTAAACCCTTTACATACATAATCTCATTTACTCTTAGAGCACCCTTAAGTGAGATAATATTGTTGTCCTCCATTTACGGAGGGGGAAACTGATGGAAACAGAGACTTAGGGACTTAAGGCAAGGTGGCTAACAGGTGGAAAGCTGAGGTTTGAACCCATAGTCTTAATGACTGTGCAAAAGTTCCTGGAGAGGACTACTTAAGTTTCTTCTCCCTGCAAATTTAAAGAAAATACTTTCTAATGAAAATCAAATGTAGTTCAAGAAGCAAAAATGGCTTTTCAATGAGGAAGATGTATAAAGTTCTCTACCAGAGAGGCAGAGCAGCACTTCTGCAAACTAGTTTGCTGTTGGAGCAATTACATCTTGGCTGAAGAGAGAACAAGTACGATGAGGTGATGGAATGCAGTTTGACTTCAAGACCCTTGAGTGTGCGAAGGTCAAGGGCCAGAGGCTGACAGGCCTGAGAAACCCTAGCATGCATGGAGCTGCTCCTAAGCCCAGGGGTCCAAGTGTGACCTAGAGTTTGGCAGAGCAGACAACTAGCTCTTTGCACTAAACCTACATCTGCCTTGTGTCTCATGTCTTTTTATCACTGTAGTTTTTTGACTGTTTATTTCTGGCCCACTGAAAAGAACTACCATATCGAACTTTCTTATTCATTCTTTTGTGAAATTACAAACCACTTACACCTCTTGGGTTTCAAGATATCCAAGCATATCATTACAAATATATATGCATATATATGTATATATGTAGTAAGGTGCTCAGAGAGGCTTAGTAACTTACTCTAGGTCGCACAGCTAATAAGTGATAGTGCACAGATTTAAAAACAGGCCTACCTTCAGATCCTGAGTTGTAAATTACTATGCAATATCTCTCATACATAAATTACATTTTTTTGTAAAACTGAGATGATACTGTATGCATTCTTTGTAACGTCCTTTCACTTAACAATGACTTTCCTATATGCCGAGATATATTCAAAAACATAATTTTAATGGATATATAAAATACCTTTATCATAAAAGCATAGGCTGGGAGTGGTACCTGACACTGTAATCCCAGCACTTTGGGAGGTCAAAGTTGGCAGATCACTTGAGCCCAGGAGTTGGAGACCAGCCTGGGCAACATGGCAAAACACCATCTCTACAAAAAAAGACAAAAATTAGCCAGGCATGGTGGTATACACCTGTAATCCCAGCTACTCAGAAGGCTGAGGTAGGAGGATCACTTGAGCCTTGGAGGTGGAGGCTTGCATGAGCCTTGATCACACCACTGCCCTCTAGCCTGGGCGACAGAGTGAGACCCTGCCTCAAAAAAGTATAATAATAAACATTTATTGAGTGCTTCGGATGGGTAAGGCATCTTAACATGGATTATTTCAACTAAATTTGTTTATGTGAGACAGGATTACTGGTTGTTGGAGTTATGTCAGTTCAGAAACTCCAGCCTGCCACTATCCTACTTGCTAGCATCCCAGCCTCTCACCCCCAACCAACTTTGGAGCTGTGGGATCTGCATGGATTGTTATGCCATACAATGCAAAATGGCCTTGTCTTATTCATATGGGTAAAGAGTAAGGAGCACGTATCTAGACTGAGCACTGAGCACAGGCCATGGCAACGGCGGCCAAAGTGACCCTCCATGTTGACAAGGGGCTCATGAGGCTGGGTGTAGTGTCTTATGCCTGTAATCCCAGCACTTTGGGAAGCTGAGGTGGGTGGATCATGAGGTCAGGAGATCGAGACCATCCTGGCCAACATGGTGAAATCCCATCTCTACTAAAATACAAAAAATTCACCAGATGTGGTGGTGCATACCTGTAGTCCCAGCTACTCAGGATGCTGAGGCAGGAGAATTGCTTGAACTCGGAAGGCAGAGGTTGCAGTGAACCTAGATCGCGCCACTCCACTCCAGCCTAGCAACAGAGCAAGACTCTGTCTCAAAAAAAGAAAAGAAAGAAAGAAAAACAATGATACAAAATGATAGAATAAATGGAACAAAGCACATTCACAGTGTTGTCCAACTACCACCACTATCAATTTCCAGAACATTTTCATCATCCCAAAAGGAAATCCTATCCCTCTTGAAGTACTCACTCCTTGTTCTTCCCCTAACCCTACATAACCAATGATCTATTTTCTGTATCTGTGAATGTGCACATTCTGGATATTTCATATAACTGGAATCATATAGCAGTCCTTTTGTGTCTGGCTTCTTTCACTCAGCATATGTTCTCAAGGTTCATCCAAACTGTAGCATGTATCAGCATTTCCTTCCTTTTTATGGCTGAATAATATTCCACTGTACTGATATACTACAGTTTGCGTCTCCATTCATCAGCTGATGGACATTTGGATTGTTTCAGCCTCTTGGCTATTATGAATAGTGTTGCTAAACATTTGGGGTACAAGTTTTTGTTTCAACACCTATTTCCAATTCTATTGGATATGTACCTAGGAATAGACTTGCTGGGTCATATGGTAATTCTGTGTTTAACTTACTGAGGAACAAAACAATAGCACTACTTTTATTGTTGTAAAAAAAATCTCAACAACCAAAACGTAATTATATGGAGATATATATTTTTGTATATTTCTTTTGCAGTCTGGGGAGATGGTCTTGGGTACAGTCTCTCTTTGCATTGCTCCTGCAGGGTACTGAGCCACCTCTACCCTCACAGCAACCTCCTCTCCATCATCCATCACTTCAGGTCACTCAGTGATGAGCAAGCCAGCTTATAGCACTTTTCAGCTGAACGAATTCATAAATCACAGAAACCAACATTTGTCAGACCCAGCAATTCTGATTCTTGTTGTGAATAAAATGCTCATAATTCTCTTGGACAAGTCCCCTAGTCTCCAGGCATTTGTCTTCTTTCCCCATGGGGAAATAAAAACAGGAATCTTATTAGTGGTCTCTAGTCATCTCACAGCATTGTGGGGGGAGCTGAAGCTGGATGAATGGACATCCCTGGGCTTGTGGAGTTCTCATCAAGTGGGCAATGACGGGTATGATCCTCTTTGGAGCCTGTCACTGATGTTGACATTGAGAATACCAGTGTGGAAACAAATGCTGTCTTTGTCACAGGCTCAACTACAGGGGCCTCTCCTTCCCAAAGCTGGCAGCTGAGGCTAAGTACTTGAGATCTCTGGGCCAGCTGTTGTGGAGTAAACGCCAGGCAGTAGGTAAGGCAAGATTCAGAACTGGGCGAAAAGCCAAGCTGGAGTGGGAGCACTGATAGGAGTGGAACATAAAAGTTGGCAAACAAGTGCTTTCCAAGTAGGTTTTAAAAAATCCAGTCTGGCCTCTAAAGTAGACAAAGCACCAATGGGGCGGAGGGGGGGGGGCGGGTGCAGGCCTGGGGGTGCTGCCTGAAAATGTCTGCTCTAACTCACTATCAGCTAAAGAAGATTCTAGAACTGGAACGGCACTGTGAGCAATGTTTCCCAAGGAGCCTCCCCTTGGAGCACAGAAAGATAGCCACACCCTTTGAAGTAAGCTGGCAGCTTACAAAGGGCAGTGTTGTTTCCACTAAGGAAGAATGATAACCCTGCATAATGGTGTCCTTATTCTGTAAACCCCAGACCTTCTGCGATGAGGGGCAAGTGAGCTTGCAGGCCCCAGCAAAGGGGGAGGGTTGGCAAAACACATACTTTTAGCTTGCTTGCTGGTCAACGTGGAAGGTCTTCCCTAGGAAGACCATGTGGTCAAAGTCAGGGGTCTGTTTCAACTCTCTTCCAAGGATGATTGCTAAATCAGATCAAAATACCTTTTTAATTTGGTGATGGCTGATGCAAGTTTCCAAATGCACATATCTTCTATATTTGATGTATTTCAGTGAATCATGCTACAAGCTGAGAGGCTCTAGAGATGAAAGGCTGATGAAAAAAAAAAAATGGATGAGCCCATTGTTTTACATCAGAATGAGAACGGTGATATTTCTGAGTAGTGGGATTCCTGTCACACAAAAGGAGAAGTCAGTAGGCTAGCAGTAGCTGCCAAGGGCAGCTGATTGGACAGTTATTAGGGAATAGAGTCCTAAAATTGGAATTTTAACATAGGCTTGACCAACTTTGGGATGCCTATGGTATTGTGTCATACATGCTTATGTCAGGGACCACTTCCAAAATTCTGACTCATCTCCCAGGCTAATGAAACCATTTCAGTATGTGAATTACACTCCTGGTGTCATCCAAGGGAGTTTTTGTCAACCTAGTGCCCAGGACTGATTCCATTAGGCCTAGGAGTAGCTATGTGTTGCAACAGAAAGCGCCACGAAGAGCCCTGAGCTCCAGTCCTAGCTCTCTTGCCAATTAACTGTCATTCCAAGTGAATCTTTTAATGAATCTGTGTCTTGGTTTCTTCAACAGTTAAAAAGAGACTGTTGAATTTAATGAGTTAGTCTCTTCCGGCTTTAAAATAAAATATGCATGTTGCATAGCTTGGCATTCAACAAAGAATTGTTGTGGATATATGCAAGTAATCGAATTTTATAATTTTCTTTAGGTATGAAGGAGACCTTAAACATCACATAGTCCAGCCCCTTTATCATACAGATGTAGAAACCAAGGTCCAGAGAGGGGAAGGAATTTGCTCAATTAGTGCAGAATTAGGGTTAGAGAACAGGTTCTAGATTCCCAGTCCAGTGCATTTTCCACTACATTCATTTTTAAATCTAAGTAATACATGACCATCGTTTAAAAATATCAAATAATACAGAGAGCTGGTAGTAAAAAAACAACAGTTCTCTGCCCCACTCCTCCCCATTCCCAGTCCTACTCCTCAGAGGCAGCCATTGTGAACAGATTCTGTTGGCAATTCATCTGATAGTTACGTCTGTATCTCTAAATATTACTCTATTCCTATTCTTGATGTATCCATTTTGGACATTGTCTATTGATTCCCTGTTATAAAAATGGAAGATTTAGCTCACTTAACATTATTCCCAACTGCCTCTCTTTCTTCCACCTCCCCATGTTTGATAGTATTATTTTTATTTTACTTTTTAAAATAGTGTGCTATTTTAAAATTTGCTTTTTTGGTGTACAGTTCTATGAGTCTATGCAGATACATAAAGTCACGTAACTGCCACCATGATGATGATACAGAACAGTTCCAGTACCCCCAAAATCCCCTCATGCTACCCTTTGTAATCAGCTCCTCCTTTTAACCCCTAGATTGATCTGTTTTCTTGCTACAATTTTGTCTTTTTCAGAATGTCCCAGAAATTGAATCATACACTATGTAACCCTCTGAGACTGACTTCTTTCAGTGTAACTATTTTGAGATTCATGTATCTGCTATTCATTCTTTTGTATTGCTGAATAGTATTCCATTGTATGGATGTACCACAGCTTATGCATTCACTAGTTACAGATCGTTTCAGTTATTTCTGGTCTGATAGCATTAATTTTTAGTTATTCTATTGGTTACTTTTTAACTGGAAATCATATGAAACGTCTACTTGTACCATCATCCGCTATATAGTAAGTAGGTCTTCCTTTTCAGAATAGTAAATGCTTTGGATTGATTGAAAAACATAATAATTTCATTTCTTTAGTCACAGTTTTAGACGGATTTAATTTGAGGGTGTGATTTTTCTTGGGGGTGGGAAGATTTGTTCAAATACCATCCAGCACACAAGAACAGAAAATGAAACACCGCATATTCTCACTCATAGACGGGTGATGAAAAATGAAAACACATGGACACAGAGAGGGGAGTACTACACACTGGGGTCTATTGGGGGGAAAAGAGGAGGGCCAGTGGGAGGGGGAGGTGGGGAGGGATAGCCTGGGGAGAAATGCCAAATGTGGGTGAAGGAGAGAAAGGAAGCAAAACACACTGCCATGTGTGTACCTACGCAACTGTCTTGCATGTTCTGCTAATGTACCCCCAAACCTAAAATGCAATAAAAAATTTAAAAAAAAAAAACAAAAAAACAAATACCGTCCAGCAGCCCTATTCAAGGCTACAGCCATTCTAAATGCCTCCTGTCACATCGGGGGTCTTCTTTAGTACCAGACATGTTTGTTGCTGGGAAGATATACATGTACTTTCTGTTCTGACTGTTGCTAACTCAGGCAGTAGTTTTTGGGAAAAAGACCTTTCTTCATGTGGATTTCAGCTTTTGTCTGTCATGCTTTTTCTGTTCCAGCTGCCTTCACCAGTGAGCACAAAGCCACATTTCAAAAGAAACTGACAAATTATACCCAGCTGCCAGAAGGAGGTTAGTTTTCTGCGTGTTTTGTGTCCCCCTTCTCTGATAACCAACAGGTTAACTTTCTAAAGGGAACTGACAAAAGCAGAAATTGTCTTTTCACTTAAATAAGTTGTGATTGTTGATTTTTTTAAAAGATGTGGATTTGTAATTTTCCTTTCCATTCCTACTCTAATTTGTACCAGGAAATAGAGTGTAAGTGATCACAATGAAACCTCTATTGTTTGCAAGATTTATATTATGTGTTCTGGATTTCTAAGTGCTTACAAAATCTAAATTAATTTTTAAATTATCTAGCACAGTGTCTTTACTCAGTGAGCAGCCATTTAAAGGCTGAATGATGTCAGCCCTGGCCGTAGAAATGTATGTGTTGTTATATTTCATGTGCATTTTAACCATCTTTGTACATGTCTTATGCATCTAGCATTTATGCTGTACAACAGGAGAGATGCCTAGCACAGCACCCTACACACAGTAGGTGCTCACTAAATGCCATTTGAATTGAAATGATCCCAAAGAGTATCATGTATACATGATGATAAAATATTCTGTGTTAATGCAGCGAGTCTGGCATTCTCAAACACTAATAGGAATGCAAATTGGTACAACTCTCCCACAGGGCAACTTGGCAAAATGCTCCAAAGCCTTGACAATGTTCTTATCCTTTCACCCAGTAATTCGCTATCTAAGGATTCATCCTAAAAGAAAGTGGAGATGCACAAAATACAAATGCACAGAAATTCATTTAAAATAGAGAACAAGTGGAAACAACTTCAGTTGTCCACACTATGAAATCCTATGCAGTAACATTTACACTCCAAAATGCAATGTAGTTATTTAAAATCATGCTTGCAAGAATATTTAATGACATGAGTAAATGCTCAGAGTCTAAATTAAGTGGTGAAAAGGAGGATACACAGACGAACATATGGTGAAATCCCAAGTGTGTTTGTTTGTGTGTGTGCATGCAGAAAAAAAAAAAGACCAGAAAGAAATAACAGAAATTAACAATGGGCCGGGCACAGTGGCTTATGCTTCTAATCCCAGCACTTTGGGAGGCTGAGGCAGGTGGATTATGATGTCAGGATATTGAGGCCAAAATGGTGAAACCCTGTCTCTACTAAAAATACAAAAAAAAAAAAAGATTTAGCTGGGTATGCTGGCACAGACCTGTAACTCCAGCTACTCAGGAGGCTGAGGCAGGAGAATAGCTTGAACCCAGGAGGCAGGGATTGCAGTGAGCTGAGATCGCACCACTGCACTCCAGCCTGGTGACAGAGCGAGACTCCATCTCAACAGAAAAAAAAAGAAAGAAATACTAACAATGATTAGCCAGCCGTAGTGGCACATGCCTGTTGTCCCAGCTACTCGGCAGGCTGAGATGTGAGTATCCCTTGGATCCGGAAGTTTGAGGCTACAGTGAGCTGTGATCTCACCACCTTGCTCCAGCCTGGGTGACCACGTCCCTAATCAACAAACTACAAAACAATAATTATCCCTGTGTTGTGGGATTGTGAGTTATTTTCATTTTATTGTTTTTGTAACGAGCTTATCTTACTTTAAAACCCAATTTTTTTTAATTTGAAAGAAGTAAATACTACTCAGGCTAGAGGGCTGACATTCATAAGATCCTAGTAATGAGATACCCATTTCTCCAACCAGTGTCAACTCTTCATCCTTAAAAAAAAAAAATGCAGATAAGGTCTCACTATGTTGCTCAGGCTAGAGTGCAGTGGGGTAATCGTAGCTCACTGGAGCCTCAAACTCTTGGGCTCAGTGTCAACTCTTGAGATGCCACATGGATGGTTATGACAGTAGTCAGTTTTTAGAAAAACTAAAGCCCAGAAGTCATTTCAGATTTAAGTGCTCTGAGGGGCCAGGTACAGTGGCTCATACCTGTGATCCTAGCACTTTGGGAGGCCAAGGTGGGTGGCTCACTTAAGCCTAGGCATTCAAGACCAGCCTGGGCAACATGGCAAAACCTCATCTATACAAAAAATTTAAAAATTAGCCAGGTCTGGTGACAATCGCCTGTAATCCCAGCTACTTGAGAGGCTAAGGTGGGAGGGTTGCTTGAGGCCAGACATTCCAGCGCAACCTAGGCATCATAGGAAGACCCCATTTCAACAAAGAAAACATGTGAAAAATGAGCAGACATGGTGGTATATGCCTGTGGTCCTGGCTACTCAGGAGGCTGAGTCTGATCATAGCCTCAGGAGGAGGATTGCTTGAGCCCAGGAGTTCAAGGCTGCAGTGAGCTGTGATCACACCACTGCACTCCAGCATAGGCGACAGAATGAAATCTCAAAAAGAATAATAAGAAGAATTCTCTGAGCCTTCATTTGATATTGAAAGGCAAATATGTTTATCCTTTTCTCAAGGCCTAGTTAATTTTCATCCTTCTCTCTCTATCCCCACCCCTTTTTAAACTGTCCAGATCTGTGGAACAAATGTTGAGCAAACTGGAAATAAATAAAATCCAATGCCTTTAAGATACCACAAATCCCTCCCTTCCTGTGTACTAATGGCTACCTGCCCATTCTACTCCCCAGAGTGAAGGGCTAGAGTCAGCCAAAATGGAGGCTTTTCTGATTCAAGTGTGAAAAATGCAAATGCTCAAAAGATAGAAACACTTAGGAAATCTGAAAAGATTGAGACACAACATGTATAACCCTCCCTCCCCTAGTTCTTAGCTTCACATGATAAAAACTGGTGGGCTCTGCTGGAGGAAAAACTCAATCATAGAAGGCAGATGTATTAGTCTGTTCTCATGCTGCTCTGAAGAAATACCCGAGACTGGATAATTTATAAAGGAAAGAGGCTTAATTGACTCACAGTTCCACATGGCTGGGGAGGCCTCAGGAAATTTATACTCATGGTGGAAGGGGTAGCAAACACGTCTTTGTTCACATGGCGGCAGGAGAGAGAAGTCCCAGCAAAAGAGGAAAAAGCCCCTTATAAAACCATCAGATTATGTAAGGACTCATTCATTATCACAAGAACAGCATGAGGGTAGTCACCCATATGATTCAATTACTTCCCACCAGGTCCCTCCCATGACACTTGGGGATTATGGGAGCTACAATTCAAGATGAGATTTGGGTGGAGACACAGCCAAACCATATCAGCAGATATATTAAGGACAGTTCATATCTCAAAGTAATCACACAATCCTAGATCATTAGAGCTGGAAGAAAAATATTCCAGCAAGTATAGGGCTCCTTCCAAATACCAGATACTATGCTAATCCAATGTTATCTCATAAAAAAAATACCTACCAATGCACCTCATTTAATACATGAGGAAACTGAAGCCCAGAGAGAGGTTATTAATTACCTTAGCTCACATCATTTGTTGGCTGCTAAGATGGGATAGTTCCTATGTCTTCTGGAGACTCTCAAGTGAAAAGACGGGTTTTTCTAGTCTAATCTTTTCTTCAGCTCCAAATATTCCAAATACTGTGGACTTGTGCTTGGATGTTTTGCTAACAGCTCAAGCTAATCAGGTACAAAGATAAATTCACGGTGTTTCCCTCATCTCCCTGCCACCCAGGATCTGAACCAAAGTCTGTTTTGCTTTTTACTGAATTTCATCCCCAACAAACAGTCTCTTAACAAGTCCTGTCAATTTTTCCTTCAAAAACTACCTCCAGGTACTAACATACTGTCAAGACAACTCAACCTCTACCTTCTTAAAAAAAAAAAACCCTTCTCGACCACTTCAGCCATACTACTGCCTCTCTTCTGGCTTCAGACAGCACTTTTCATCTGCATCACACAGTTTAGTTTAGCACTTCTCATTCAGGGACAATTAGCATGTGCTCAGCAGCATTCACTCATGCCACAAGCATGTATTGAGTGTCTACTATATTCTACATCCTGAAATGGAGAATTTGCTTTTCTTGTTTTCCCAAATAGACATAAAATACCCTGAGAGTCAAGGTCACATCTTTCTTCATAGTTTCTTAAACACCCAATACAGTTCTTGGCACATATTGAACACTTGTTAGTTAAAGAGCAGTACAGACTCAAGGAAACTGTCACCAGCTCAGCAGCTGACGAGCTCAGGGGACACTTTAATCTATAGTTCTGCTTCAACATCTCACAAGCTACATGAGTATGATCCACTCGTTCAACAAAGACAGCATATTAAAATGTGAGCTTTTGACACCATAGCTCCAGAGATAAGTAATGAGATTTAATAACTAATCAGAGGTGTGAGACCCTAAAAGTTAACTTCTGCTTTTAGAGAGATCGAATAGATAAACTTTTCCCTATTCCTTTCACTAAGTACAACTATAAACCCTAGTTATTATATATACAACAAACATAAGACAACCAAGAAAGATGGAGAGAAGATAGACTCACTAAGGACCTTGAGACTCAAAGAGTGACACGTTCTTGAGTTCCCCAAGCTTTCTTTTTGCCTCAAGTATCCCAGACTGGCTGCTAGAGAAGCTAGCAATTCAGAAAACACCAATGGGAACAGATTTTTCTTTTACTTTTTCTTTTTTTTCTTTTGAGACTGAGTCTCACTCTGTCACCCAGGCTGGAGTGCAGTGGCATGATCTCGGCTCATTGCAACCTCCGCCTCCTGGGTTCAAGCAATTCTCCGACCTCAGCCTCCTGAGCAGCTGGGATTACAGGCATGCACCACCATGCCTGGCTAATTTTTAAAATATTTTTGGTAGAGACAGGGTTTCACCATGTTGGTCAGGCTGATCTCGAACTCCTGACCTCGTGATCTGTCCACCTCAGCCTCCCAAAGTGCTGGGATTTAAGTTGTGAGCCACTGTGCCCGGCCAAGGGAGCAGATTTTTCTAAAGCCCCAACAAAAGCCTATTCTCTCTAGCCAAAGGACTAGGAAATGGGGCACCCTAGAAAGACAGAAAACTTTGACACAATTACTGCTCTACTGTAGCCAAACGTGGGAGGAAGAACTGTAACCCTCACCTCCAACTGCAAGCAAAGGCTGAGTGGCGAGCCTGATCTTCTACTCCAATCTGGCAGTAACAAGGCATCCCTTCCCCTTTTTTCTACTAAAGCACTGTCAGAACAAAAATCACTAAAACATAAGGCTTAAATAAGATCCAGAGTTTCATAACACAATATCCAAAATGAACAGTATTCAGTTGAAAATCATCCATCATACCAAAAACCAGGAAGATTTCAAACCGAATGAAAAAGACAATCAATACATGCCAACAATAAGATGACCAAGATAGAATTATCTGACAAAGATTTTGAAACAGTTATCATAAAAATGCTTCAATGAGCAATTACAAACAAGCTTGGAACAAATAAAAATAACAGGGGCCAGCATGGTGGCTCACGCCTGTAATCCTAGCACTTTGGGAGGCTGAGGCGCGTGGATCACAAGGTCAGGAGATCGAGACCATCCTGGCCAACATGGTGAAACCCTGTCTCTACTAAAATACAAAAACTAGCTGGGCATGGTGGCACATGCCTGTAATCCTGGGTACTCGGGAGTCTTAGGCAGGAGAATCACTTGAACCCAGAAGGCAGTGGTTGCAGTGAGCCAAGATCACATCACTGCACTGTAGCCTGGTGACAGAGCAAGACTCTGTCTCAAAAAAAAAAAGAACAGAAAGTCTCAGCAAATAAGAATATATAAAGAACCAAATGTAGATTTTAGAACTGAAAAACACAATAATCAAAATGAAAATCTCAGTGAATAGGGTGAACAACAGAATGGAGGGGACAAAGGAAAAAAAATCAGTGAACTTGAGTATATAACAATAGAAATTATGCAGAAAGCAAATAGACTGGAAAAAAATAAGAGTCTCAGGGACCTGTAGAACTATTACAAAAGATACAACATTCACGTCATTGGAGTCCCAGGATGAGAGGAGGAGACTAGGACTGAAAAGTATTTCAATGAATAATGGCTGAAACTTCCAAACTTGGCAAAAGACATAACCTACAGATTCAAAAAGATTAGAGAATCCCAAACATGCTAAACCCAAAGAAATCCACACTAAGACATATCATAGTTAAACTGCTGGAAACTAAAGACAAAGAAAACAATCTTGAAAGCAGACAGAGGAAAAACAATGATTTAGCCAAGCATAGTGGTTCATGCCTATAATCCCAGCACTTTCGGAGGCCAAGGTGGGTGGATCATTGAGCCCAGGAGTTTGAGACCAGCCTGGACAATATGGTGAAACCCCATCTCTACAAAAAGTAAAAAAATTAGCCAGGTGTGGTGTTGCACATCTGTAGTCCCAGCTACTTAGGAGGCTCAAGTAGGAGAGTCTTTGAGCCCAGGGAGGTCGAGGCTGCAGTGAGCCGTGATTATGCCACACTGAACTCCAACCTGAGCAACAGAGTGAGTCTCTGTGTCAAAAAAGAAAATAAAAACAATGATTTGACAGAGAAACTGAGAAACAATTATTTTAATGGCAGTTGATTTCTCATCAGAAACCACAGAGACAGAAGGAACTGGCACATTTTTCAAATATTGAAAGAAAAAACTAAATCCTATATCCCACAAAAATGTCCTTCAGGAATGAAGGGAGAATTGAGACATTCTCAGATGAAGGAAAATTAAGAAAACCTGTCTCCATCGGAGCTACTCTCAAATCAGAGCTAAAGGAAGTTCTCTAAACAGAAATGATCAAATAAATCTTGAAATAGCAATAAGCAAGAAAGAACACAATAAGCCAAAACATGAGCATGATAGACTTTCTTTCCTCTCTGAGTCTTCAAATGCTGTTTGATGGTCATAGCAAAAATAATAATACTGTCTGATATAGAAAATATTTAAGATGATTATATCATAAACTAGGGAGATAAAGGGACATTAACAGAAGTAAGGTTTTTTTTTTTTTTTAAGGCGGAGTTTTGCTCTTGTTACCCAGGCTGGAGTGCAATGGCACAATCTCGGCTCACCGCAACCTCCACCTCCTGGGTTCAGGCAATTCTCCTGCCTCAACCTCCTGAGTAGCTGGGATTACAGGCACGCACCACCGTGCCCAGCTAATTTTTCTTGTATTTTCAGTAGAGATGGGGTTTCACCATGTTGACCAGGATGGTCTCGATCTCTTGACCTCGTGATCCACCCGCCTCGGCCTCCCAAAGTGCTGGGATTACAGGCTTGAGCCACCGTGCCCGGCCGAAGTAAGGTTTTTACACTTCACTCATACTGGCAAAGTAACATTACCAGTAGACTGTGATAAGTTATGTATATACACTGTAATACCTAGAGCCACCACTCAAAATCCATACAAAGATATACACTCAATACACTAAAGATAAGTCAAAATGTTACAGTATTCCCCAAAATATTCAAATACTCATAGGAAGGCAGGAAAAAGAAAACAAAATTAAAAATAAAATGGCAGACATAGATCCTAACATATCAATAATTACGTTAAATGTATATAGGGTCCAAATACACCCATTAGAAGACAGAGACTGGCAGAGTGGATAAGATAAAATGACCCAAGAGTATGTACTCTATAAGAAACTTGCCTTAAATATAATGATATAAGATGACTGAACGTAAAAGGAAGGAAAGATTATATATCATGCAAGCACTAGTCAAAACAAAGCATGAGTGTCTATATTAATATCAGATAGACTTCAGAGAAAGAAAATTACCAGAGACAGAGAGGGACATTATGTAATGATAAATGGCTCAACTCACCAAAAAGACCTAGCAATCCTAAATGTACATGCACCAAACAACCAAGCTGTTTGTGAAGCAAAATATGTGAAGCAAAAACTGATAGAACTGAAAGAAAATCCATAAAGCCACAATAATAGTTGGAAATTTCAACACCCCTCTCTTAACAATTGATAGAACAACTAGACAGAAAATTAGCAAATATATAAATTCAACAATACCATCAATAACAGGATTTAATCAACATGTATAGAATACTCCATCCAACACAAGCAGAATACACATTCTGTAGAACATAGCACAAGACAGACCATATTTTGAGCCATAATAAAAGAAACCACAACAAATTTAGAAGAATTATAGTTGTACATAGTGTGTTCTCTGATGGTAATGGAATCAAATTAGAAATTAATAACAGAAAGATAACAGGAAAACATCCAAACACTTGGAAAATAAACAACATTCTTCTAAATAATCTATGGGCCAAAGAGGCAGTCTCAGGAGAAATATTTAAAATACATTGAACTGAATTGAAAATAAAAGTGTAATATTTCAAAGTTTGCGGGACATGGCAAAAGCCACACTGAGAGGGAAATTTATATCACTAAATTATACATTAGAAAAGAGGAAATGTCTTAAATCAGTAATCTAAGTTCCCACCTCAAGAACCTACAAAAAGAACAAATAAACACAAAGCAAGCAGAAGGAAGGAAATAATAAAGATAAGAGTTGAAATTGAAAGAAAGGAAAACAATAGAGAAAATTAATGGGAAAAAATCCTGTTCCTTTGTAAAAAATAAAAATAAAAAATAAAATTGACAGATCTCTAGCAAGACTGGTCAAAAAAAAAGAGAAAGAGAGAGAAAAGAGAGAGGGAGAAGAAACAAATTACCAGTATCGGGAACAAACAGGGGATACCACTACAAACCCTGTAGATATCAAAAGGTTAACAACTTTAGACACACAAATGTAAGAATGAACCAATTCCTTGAAAAACACAAACTGATACTAAAACCAGACAAAAACACTACAAGAAAACTGCAGACCAATATCACTCGAGAGTAGATGCAAAAATTAATAACAAAATATTAGCAAATAGACTTCAGCAATATGAAGGAATTGCATACCATGACTGAATAGGGTTTATTCCATGTACGCAAGTCTGGATCAATATTTAAAAACCAATCAATATGAACCACCATATTAACAGCTAAAGAAGAAAAATCGCATGATTTTATCATTTGATGCCAAAAAACATTTGACAAAATTCAGCATCCATTCATGATAAAATCTCTCAGTAAACAGAGAATAGAGAGGAATTTCCTCAACTTGATGAAGAGCATCTGCAAAAAAACAACTCTACAGCTAACAATTTACTTAATGGTGAAAAACTGATTGTTTTCACCCTTAGATCAAGAAAAAGGCAAGGATGTCCACTTTCACTACTCTTATTCATCATAGCGCTGGACATTCTAGCTAGTACAGAAAGTCCAGAAAAGGAAATAAAAGGCATACAGATTAGAAAGAAAGAAATGAAAATTTCATTATTTTCAGATGACATGATGGTCTGTATAAAGACTACCAAGAAAACTATTTTTAAAAAACTCCTAGAACTAATAAATGAGTTCATCAAGGTCAGGAGATACAAGAAAAGCATACACAAATCAATGTATTTCTATATACTAGTAATGAATACATAAACACCAAAGTTAAAAATACAGCACCCTTTATAACTGCTCAAAAAAAGACTTAGGTGTATATCTAACAAAACATGACTAAGACTTGTATGTTGAAAACTATGAAGTGCTGAGGAAATAAATATCTAAATGGAGAAACATACTATGTACTTTAAATGCTTTAAATCCATTTAAAAGATTATGCATAAAGGTGTCAATAATTTCTATATTGATATACATGTTTAACATAATTCCTATCAAAACAGCAACAAGACTTTTGTGTAATTTTATGTCAAATTTATACATAAAGTCAAAGGAACCCAAATAGCTAAAGCAAGTTTGAAAAAGAAGAATAAAGTGGGAGAAATCAGTTGACCCTATTATATATATATCTACAGTAATCAAGACTGTGTGGTGTTGGTAGAAGGATAGACACGTAAATCAATAGAACAGACCAGAACCCAGAAATAGACCCATAGAAGTATGGCCAACTGACTTTTTAAAAGATACACATGCAATTCAATGGAGAAAAGATAGCCTTTTAAACAAATGATGATGGAGAAACTGCACATCCGGTGGGGAAAAAAGAACCAGGGTTCTCCAGAGAAAAAGAACCAATAGGATGTGTGTGGGGTGGTGGGGGTAGCGTGTTTAGAGAGAGAAAAAGAGATAGAGAGGGAGAGATGGATTGATTGATTGATTGATTGATTAAGGAATTGGCTCATGGAATTGTGGAAGCTGGCAAGTCCAAAATTTGCATGGTAGGCCAGCAGGCTGGAGACTCAGGGAAGAGTTAATGTTGCAACTTGAGTTCAAAGGCAGTCCGCTGAAAGAATTCCCTTTTCCTGGGGAGGTCAGTCTTTTGCTTAAGGCCTTCAACTGATTGGATAACGCCCACCCCCATTATGGAAGGTAATCTACTCGAAGTCTACTGATTTACATGTTAATCTCCTCTAAAAAAAATACCTTCACAGCAACATTCAGAGATGTTTCATCAAATTTCTGGTTACTGTGGCCTAGCCAAGTTGACACACAAAATTAACCATCACAAACCTCAATCTAAGACTCACACGTTATACAAAAATTATCTGAAAATGGATGATGGAGTTAAACATAAAAACTATTTTTAAATGTTTAAATAAACAGTAGAAAATGTTTGGGATCTAGGGCTTAGGCAAAAAGTTCTTAGACTTAATACCAAAAGCACAATCCATGAAAGGACAAAAATCAGTAAGTTGGACCTGACCAAAATACAAAATGTTTACTCTGTGAAAGAAGATGAAAAGACAAGTTATATAACATAATGGGAGAAAATAAGCAAACCATACATCTGACAAATGACACATATCTGGAATACATTAAGAACTTTTAAAACTTCAACAGTAGAACAAAATCCAATTAGAAAATGGGCAAAGGACATAAAGATATGTTTCACCAGAGAGGAAACATGGACTGTAAGCCATGAAAATATGTTCACCACCATTAATCATTAGGGAAATGCAAATTAATACTTCAGTGAGATTTCACTACATACCTATTAGAACAGCTGAAATAAAAAACAGTGACAATACCAAATGTTGGTTAGAATGTAGAGAAACTGGATCTCTCAGACATTGCTGGTGGGAATGTGAAATGCTACAGCCACTCTGGAAAACTCTGGCAGTTTCATATAAAACTAAACGTGCAATTACCATAGGACCCAGCAATCACACTCCTAGGCATTTATCCCAGAGAAATGAAAACTTACGTCCACACAAATTCTCATACATGAATGTTTATAGCAGCTTCATTTGTAATAGCAGAAAACTAGAAACAACCAAAATGTCCTTCGATAGGTGAATAGCTAAACAGACTGTGCTACAGTAAAAAAGAATGGGCAATAACTTGGATGGACCTCAAGGGTATTATCTTGAGTGCCAAAATTTTTTGCACAAAGATCTCCACTCCTCACTCCTCTGCCATTGCAAACATTATAGCTTCGATTCATTAGGATTCAAAAGACAAATTGGCACAAAGAAGCACCCAGGTGATTTCAATTTTGTAGCAGTGTATGAGAAGTGGCACTCTCTAAGGCAATGTTTCTTAAATATTATCATCCCATAGCTGCAAGACACAGGCATTCACACATGTATGTGTGCACACACACATTTCCAAGATGACGGATTTTCATGCAATGAGATTTTTGCCTCTATTGATTCATTTTCAAAGATGAAAGATAGAGACCTACCTGAGCTGTGCTTGAATGAGGGGAAAGGGTGATGGTTGGTAGTGGCATAGGGAAAATAGCAGGAAAGAGAGGAAGATTAACGCTGAG
Source organism: Callithrix jacchus (assembly GCF_049354715.1). Taxonomy (NCBI): domain Eukaryota; kingdom Metazoa; phylum Chordata; class Mammalia; order Primates; family Cebidae; genus Callithrix; species Callithrix jacchus. The sequence goes on along the minus strand of NC_133524.1, from coordinate 130,147,289 downwards.
CTGCATGAAGAGGATTGTGCTGACCTGGATTCCAGCTCTGTAATGCTGGTCTTGGCCATTCTGTGGACATGTACTCACTGTCTTCCCCATCTGCAGCCCCAACTCTATATCTGACAACTGATGTTAAAATGTCTCTTCTGGCCGGGTGCGGTGACTCATGCCTATACTCCCACCACTTCGGTAGGCTAAGGCAGGTGGATCACTTGAGGTCAGGAGTTCGAGACCAGCTGGGCCAACATGGTGAAGCCCAGTCTCTACTAAAAATACAAAAAATTAGCTGTGTGTGCTGGCTTGTGCCTGTAGTCCCAGCTACCCGGGAGGCTGAGGTGGGAAAACTGCAGTGAGTCAAGATCATGCCACTGCACTCCAGCCTGGGTGACACAAGTAGGACTCTGTCTCAAAAAAAAAAAAAAAAAAAAAAAAGTCTCTTTCAGGGAGAGCTTGCCAGGTCCCAAAACTGGGTTAGATCCTTCAGTTAGGCATTTTTTATTATAACACTTGCATGTAACCCATGTATCATTTAGCACAAATGTAATTACACATTTTTTAAATCAACTAATGCTAAATAATGATGTGTGAATTTATCTGTTTAGTTCCTGTCTCGCATTGGGGACCGTAAACTCCAGGAATGTGGAAACCCTGTGCTATTTCCCTTTTTGATATTCCCAGCACCTAACACAATACTGGTCCAAAGAAGGTGTTCAGTACGTATTTGTTGGATGAATGAAGCCAGGTAGCAAGACCCTGATTGACTTAAACATAGTGACTCAAAATCATGTTAAGGAAAAATAAACTTACATTTGTATTTATTTTCTCTCTTACAAAAGAGGAAAAACATTCCCTACCCCATATTGGATAAGACTGAATAGCTACAGGGATGCCATGGAATAAAAGGACTGTTTGACTACATGGACTGTGATAGTAAAACAGCAGCTTCCTATCCTTTGAGGCTGGAGGTCCGTCATACTTTTTTTTTTTTTTCATGGAGTCTTGCTACTATTACCTAGGCTGAAGTGCAGTGGTACGATCTCGGCTCACTGCAACCTCTGCCTCCTGGGTTCAAGTGATTCTCCTGCCTCAGCCTGGTGAGTAGCTGAGACTACAGGTGCCCCACCACACCCAGCTGATTTTTGTATTTTTAGTAAAGATGGGTTTTCACCATGTTGGCCAGGCTGGTCTTGAACTCCTAACCCCAAGTGATCCATCCCCCCTCCTTTGGCCTCCCAAAGTGCTGGGATTACAGGCATGAGTCACCTCGCCCACCCCCATTGTACGTTCTTTGAGATACAGAATCCCAAGCTCTGAATCTTCTGCACATGAAATTGTAGACATCCGTACTCATGTATCCATCATTGGAGGGGTTTCTTTCCACCCACCAAATATCCCTTGAAATCATCCCGTAGAGCCCAGGGGTGGAAGGAACCATTTGCTACCCAAGCTAAAAATGATTATTTCCATTCCCTATACTATTTCCCCTAAGGGAACAAGCTGAGCAAGCACAAAGGATTTGAGAGGGAGGCTGCGCTTTAGACTTTGACCTTAGGACCCCAGTGCTCTTCCTCAGGCTTCTCCAGGTTTCCCATTTCCTGTCACTCACATCGGAGCCCTCCCTGCCAACCGGTTAGGAAATAGAGATTCCACCAGTGGGAGAAACTGGAGGGGCACAAGCCCCAAAGTCAGAACATTTCAGGGACAAATCCAACCTGTTTAGCCTCTCACACATAAGCTTGCCTTTTCTTCTCAACGTACCATGATTTTACACCAGGCCACATAGGTTCCCCGCGCCTCCTCCACCCAGTCCCTTCAGGGAAGGTATTCAGATATTACCAGATTACCGAGTTTGAAGATGAGAGTATTTTTCATCAAAACAGCTAGAAAATCGCTAACTTTCCCCCTAAAGAGAGGCTAAGCTAATCAAATGGTAGTCAAGGAAAGTATATTCAAGGGCATTTTTAATAACATTTCCTATATGCAGACTATTTGTAAATTAACCTTCTTGAAAATGTTCTGAGAAATAATACAAGTACCAGAACCTTATAAATTGGTTTTTTTCTAGGGTCAATCACATTTTTCAAGTGGGGGTAAAATTGTACCAGTTCATAAAAATAAGAAATATGTTGACAGTTTTTTTATTCTGCATGAAACATGCCCTTTTTTATGGTTTGGAGGTTGCGAAGGGAGGCAGCCCCTCCCCGCACTGCCTGCCTCATTTAAAGCTACTGGGTCTTGTGAATAACCTGAAGATGCCCGAGAGCCACGGCAGAGGCCACCATGAATAGCACTTGAATGAAGTGAGAGCAAAAGGAACATTGGGAAGCCTCTCACTGGTGCCACCTCTCCCACTCAGCGTTTTGTGTGATGTACCTGGGCCCTCTCTTCATGAAGTTGTTCTGGAGAACTGAGGGATTTAAAGGGCTCGACTCCTTAGAGCAATCTGCAGCTTAACAGTGTCCACAAGTGGAGGCTTTTTTTTTTTTTTTTTGAAACAAGGTCTCACGCTGTCGTCTAGGCTGGAGCGCAGTGGCAGAATCATAGCTCACTGGCTCAAGCGATCCTCCCACCTCAGCCTCCCAAGTAGCTGGGATTAAAAGTGCCAACAACCATGCCCGGATAATTTTTAAATTTTTTTGTAAAGACAGGGGTCTCATTGTGTTGCCCAGGCTGGTCTCAAACTCCTGGCCTCAAGTGATCCATCCTTCCTCCTCGGCTTCACAAAGTGCTGGGATTATGGGCCCCAGACACCACACCCAGCCCATAAGGGGAGGCTTAAAGTAATGTCTGGCTTCTATGGGGAGGGAACCAGCTGTGGAGTGAGCTCAGTCTGGCCTTGACTCCTGATCACTTACTAGGATGTGACCTGCGTGAACAAGTCATCCAAACACTCTGGGCCTCAGTTTCCTCCTCTCTCATGTGGGAGTAATAACAGTGCCTACCTCAGAACACTGTGAAGCCTACACAAAGCAAGGCTCACAAAGGCCTAAGTGCAGTGCCTGGCATGTTGTTAGTGCTCCAGACATGTTAATGAGGGCAGGATGCAGTGGCTGATGCCTGTAACCCCAGCACTTTGGGAGGCTGAAGTGGGCAGATCACTTGAGGTCAGGAGTTAGAGACCAGCCTGGCTAACATGGCGAAATGTCTACCAAAAACAATACAAAAATTAGTTGCGCGTGGTAGTGCACATCTGTAGTCCCAGCTACTCGGGAAGCTGAGGCAGGAGAATCACTTGAACCTGGGAAGCAGAGGCTGCAGTGAGTCGAGATCATGCCATTGCGCTCCAGCCTGGACGACAGAGCGAGACTCCATCTCAATATATATATATACACACACACACACATACACACACACCTATGTAATATATATACATATATATATTTATTTATTTGTGAGGAGAAGAAAGAGAAGGAGGAGAGGGAGGAGGCGGCAAGATGACCTTGGGGTCCCCTGGAAAGAAAGGCTTAGCTGCCCTCTGCGTCCTTCCCCTACCACTCTCCCTTCTACAGCCTAATCCAAAGGCGGCTTCACAGCCCCTCAGGTTTAACAGCTGAGACTTTGTTTCCGAACTCACAGGTGTGCCGTACTGAGCACCTGGGTGGAATGTTGCTCTCTCCTTCCTGCAATTACCAAATCTCTTTAAGGGGAACGCTGTACATTTGTTTTTTTTTTTTTTTTTCAAATGAAGTCTGTGCTTGTATTTCCTCACAGTGAATTTAAAATTGAGGAGATGATGAGCTTGTTCACTAAATAAATATGTGTGTTTGGATCCCTTTGCTGTCTCCTCCCTCCAGATGCCCTTTCCCCTCCCCTTGCTGCAGGCAGTGGGGTAGGAAAATGCAAGTTGTTGGTCTTCTTGGACCCAAAAATTATTTACAGAGCACAGGATTTACAGTCGGGAATAATTTTTTTTTTCACAGAAATGGGCAAATCCTAGATGCTCTCTATGTATACAAACCTCCTTTCCAACAGTTATGAAAGGACATTTTACATTTTAAATGAGAGCCCTGTTGGCGGTACATTCTCAAACGTGAAGTTCCATCACAACACCATATTGAGGGAAAGGAGGGCACATGGCAATGGCCACCTTTGGGTCCCAACTTCTCCCCAATAATGCTGTGGTTCAGGAAGTAGGCGGGGGTCCTTCTTTTCACCTCTAGTTCCCTCCCCCAACTCCTTGTACATCTGATGTCAAAGCATAAGCTGGTAACCTGTACCGAGGGGGAGAATTCCATCCAGGGGCAGCTTAACTTGAGCAGCTCTGCACAGAAGTCCAACTTTCAATACTACCCCCATAGAAGTAGTTCCATTCCTGCAGCTGCTCTCTACCAGCTGCCTAACCAGCTGCCATTGGGCCAAAATTACCCCCACCTCACGGTCCCCTCCTCAGAACATCACAAACACACTCCCTGGGGCTCATTCATTAACCCATGAGCTGGAGTTGCCCACTTTGGAAGTCAGCTGTGGTCTTCAGTATTTTTTTTTTAAACTTTAACAATAAAGAGCAACTCTCAGATATCCCTCACGCTCATTGCATGTGGAATGAGGTAAAAACAAAAGCTTGCTAAGTCAGACCCCAGAACCAAATCAAGGCAGCGATGATGTGGATATGGAACTAATCAAGGAGTTACATGTGTTAGCAAGAGCTGGCTTAATGGTTCTCTTTAAAATATTTTTAAAACTTTCAGTGGCATCATAAAAGGTGGAATCCCTGCCCTGTTTTTCTGATTCCTTGTTTTTATTTATTTGGGGAGAAAGACGTTCTGCCTGTGTTTGTGTGTCAGTTGTAGAATATGTGGGGACTAGGAGATCAGGTGTGAAACTGAGGCTAAGAGCTCACAGGGAGCAAGAGATAAAGAATCCAGGATTCAAGATTCAAATCGCTATTGCTTCTGTGGTGAGAGGCTGTCACACAGGCAATTCATTGTGAATTAATTTTCCAGTGATGTAGTAACAAAATCAGCACATCAAATAAAACATTTAACACCCAGGAAAAGCCAAATGCATATTCTGCATGTGTGCCCTTAAGTGGTATTTTTATGGAAGGAAATCTTATTTGAAACAAATGTTGGAACAGAACTTGAGCTTATGAAGGGCACCGAGAAACCCTTACACATAAGGGTTTTAAAATGTTGCCCATAAAAAGCATAATCCTCAGTGTCAGTCCCTTGGATGGTCAGTGTGCATGTTCAATGCTCGTGTTTATCCACCTGTGTGCGCAGGTGTCTTGACTCACTTGCAAATCCTTCATGGCAAAACCTCATAGTCATATTGCTCACATGTGTTACATGGAAAATGGAAGTGGACTGGTGGATCCTGTTGTCTGGCGCCCTACTGCTTGGTCTCAGCACAAGAAGGGAATCTCAGAATGATGGGTGGGGTTATATCTGGATACCCCTTGCTGAGCTGCCTAAGATCAGCATTTACACTCATAGCAAAGCAATTCAGGTGCTCTGAACCCAAAGTGGCGAGCCCCCAAGCTTCTATGTGGATCTCTTGAAGGGAGCATGTAGGGTGTTGCGCCTGACCTATGCAAAAGGAAGCAGCGAATTGGAGTTATTGAGTGAAGCCATAGCCAGGGGAGGCCTCTGAGACAGACACATGTCATGGAGGCATAGTCGGGAAAAGTTTGCCATGACTCGTTTCTTTCTCTCCCTGCCCGGATGCCTGCCTGCAGCCTTTTTTTTTTTTTTTTTTTTTTTTTCATTGACTTGTACATACATTCCTCAAGTATTTACCGAACACCTATTTCAGGCATGAACCTGGGCTAGCGAGGGTAGTAGTATACAGAAGTCGTTTGTTTTCTCCTTTCCCTCTCAATGGGTCTTCTCTCCTTCTCTCTCTTTCCCCATAATTCAGTGGTAACAGGGGTGGATGGAGGAATATCCAAAACTGGTCTCTGTAAGAGACATCTGTGCCAGGAATTTCCAGCAACCCCTGAGGAGAGTGGCAGATTGATGGGACTCTAGTTGGGACTAACCAGGGGGTGGAGGGAGGTAGGGGCGGAAAGAGCCCTGCAGCCAGGCTGTCTGCCTGAGCCTATTCTATAGCTCCCATTGATTGGACACTTGCTCTGTGCCAGGCCCTGTACGTGCAGTTTTTCAGACCTCATTCACTCCTCCAATCCCGTTGAGATTGCTGTTATAACTGTCCCTACTTTATACGAGGCAACTGAGGCCAGGACAGGGAAGGGACTTACCCAAGGTCACACAACTAGGAAGTGACAGAGCCTCAATTCAAGCCTAGGTCTGCATATCTCCAATTCCCTGGGCATTTAAAAAAAAAACTCAGATGTGATTTAGATGTAAGCAATAAATAAATAAATTAATTAAATAGCCAGGCATAGTGGCTCATGCCTGTGATCCCATGCTTTGGGAGGCTGAGGCAGAAACATTACTTGAGGCCAGGAGTTCAAGTCCAGCCTGGGCAACATATCAAGATCCTGTCTCTACAAAACATTAAAATAAAAAAAAAGAAGAACCTCCTATTCATTACATCAAAAGTCCAGACATTTTTTTAAAAAAAGAGGAAGATTAGGAGCTTCTAAAAAGTACTATGAACCCTGTTTCCATGCATGGTTTAGTCTGATTTCTATATTAAACAATAATCATTTTAATAATAACTCTTAGTGAGCACTTGCATGTCAGGAACTAAATAGTTTTACACTCATGGAGTCATTTAACAATCATAACAACCCTAAATATGCAGTTATTGTTATTATTATTTTCCTCATTTACAAATAATTAAAACAATGCTTAGAAAGTAATGTCCAAAGTGTAAGACAGCACTATCTTATTCCAAGTCTCTCTTGGTATGTCAAAGCCACTCACCTACTAGACTGTCCTGCCTCAAATCCTCTAGGACCTCATTGCTTCCAAAATTCTTTCCCTAGACTTTCTTCTCACCATTCTTCTGTCACTATAAGTCTGTCCAAATATATTGCACTCATTTCTGTCCCATGAGTGAGTTAAGTCATTGTCTCCTCCATAACCTTGCCTCTTCTCCTCACCCAAAAAATCACTTCTGATCACCAATATCCAGTTAGGCAGAATCTGGAAGTTTCAAGGATGTGTCCATATAGGGAAATCAGAACAAGAATACTACTAACACCAAGTTTTCAGTCACCCTTCTAGATTCACAGAATTTTAAGAAGACAGTGCAAAACCATAAGCCCTTGTACTTAAAAATAATCCCTTGGTATTTATTTTATTTTATCTTTATTGACAAACACTATGGTGACTTTAAAACTTAGTTTAAAAAAAATTCCTCCCCTAGGTCTATAATCTCCCACAAACAAAATCTCTAAAGGAGAGGCTTAAAAGAGAAGTACTCCTCCCTGAAAATCAGACTATTTTAAAAATAATGATAAGGCAGCCCTTTTGAAAATATTGCTTATTTAGAGGCTCAGGATTTAAACTTAGATCACCAGTGAGGGTGTGTTTCAATCACCATATCCCTAGATAAACATGACCTTCTTTAGTCAGCTTTTGTCCCCTACTTTCGTAACTGAGCGGCCAATGAGCCAGGGCAGCTGCCATTTTGTGCCAGAGTTTCTTTTTCCATTTTCCAACGAAGCAAAGAATAAGGAATGCCTCACTTCCCTCCCCATTCCCTGTTTGCAGTTGTGCCCTCTGAGAACTTATTCTATTTCAGTTTCTACCTCTCGGCATTCAGAAAAATGATTCCGAAGAACCCATAGAATGAGCACCTGCTTCAGTTACTGTCCCAATGTGAACATGCTAATCCATGGGTTTAGGCGAGCTTTGCCTTCCACACAAAATGGTCAGGCCGTTCTGATAGGCCAGCACTTCTGGTTTTAATACCCCAGTCTTGATTTCTAACAGGTGGGTGCCACAGTTGTTCAGCTCTTATTATAAGCAAGTTCATAGCTTGAACAATATAGGATTCTTCATAAAGAGTCTGAGAAAACTGGGCTGGGCACAGTGGCTCACGCCTGTAATCCCAGCACTTTGGAAGGCCAAGGCGGGTGGATCACTTGAGGTAAGGAGTTTCAGACCACCCTGGCCAACATGGTGAAATGCTGTCTCCACTAAAAATACAAATATTAGTCGGGTACAGTGGTGGGTGCCTATAATCCCAGCTACTCAGGGGCTGAGGCAGGAGGATCGCTTGAACCCAGGAGGCTGAGGTTGCAGTGAGCTGAGATCTCGCCATTGCACTCCAGCCAGCATGACAATGCGAGACTCTGTCTTGAAAAAAAAAAAGAGTCTGAGAGACCACCAGGTAGTATCATTAGGGGGAAATACACTCAGTTCCTTTCTTCAGCAACTCAAGCTAGTGGTTTTTATCAGGAACGAAGGGCGCTTCCACCCTGCTGCTTTCTTCAAACTCAGTAAGTTTCCCCCACTCTTTGTTCAGTTTTTACACACTAAAATGTTTGTGAAAACCCAACTTATGTCAGGGAACTGGGGCTGCGTAGCTCTGGTTGTTTCCAGCATGGCACTAATGAGACATTGCCCACTGACTCAGTCATTCAACCGTCTGTGCTCCCTCCCTCCCTCCCATCTAAGCCCTGACATCTAAGTCCAGAGTGTCACGAACATTCAGGCTTGGTAAGAAAAGCCCATTCTTTTTAAAGACATGAGGAGATCAGAAAGACACACAATTCCTGTCCTCAGAGTGGAATCAGGAATATATTAGTCTCCATTTCCGTAACAAATGCAAAAGTTTGAGAATGTGTGGTACCCTTTTTCTATTCAGGAAGATTTATGGGGTGAGTCTACAGGCCATTCTTCTTAGTTTGGGGTTGCCATATTTGGTGGCTTTGTACAGAAGCCATACACATTTCCCTCGTCAAAACAGATTGAGAGGGCCTGAATATACGGTGTGTCCCGAGATTCATTGTGTTCTGGGCATGCACGTAGCCCACAGAATAAATGTGTTACATTGAAATAAGGAATGACTGCTTGCTGTCAAGAAGTCTAAAATATAGAGAGTGATAAAATACAAACAGTGGTCCCGACTTATCTACTCTAAATGCCCTTGGATTTCTGTCTCCTATTTATTGCTTCTATTTTTCTCAATTTCCCCTGCTTGAAAAGCTATTAACTTCCCCACCTCTCCACCACCCTAGACTCTGATACTCATAAACAACCAATGCCATTCTTTTGTGTCCTCTGTTTTGAAAAACCTTCCCTGTGTTTACTTTCTTGGCACTGGCATAAACAGACAACTATAGAAGCTTCTCATCCTGGATAACCTTTGTGTCTTTAGTGAATTTCCTAACCTTTCTGATCCTCAATTCTTCTTCCATAAAAGGAAGCTAATAAGAATTCCACACAGAGTTACCCTGAGGGTTAAGTGAGATACTGCACGTACAGCCCTTAGCACAGTAACACAGTGTCTCAATAAATATCCATTTCCTTCTTTCCTGTGTTCCTTCTTTTCTTCCTTCTGCAGAAATCTCAGTTGCTACACTTAAGCAGCTGCTTCTGATGAAAGGTTTTGTCTAGTGGGTGGACTCAGTTTCTGCCTTTGTTCTCCTCCCTTAGGTGTAAAAAGAAAGCTTTAAAAAGTGGATTATTTTTGAGGGTGCAGAGAAAAGAGGTTTATCTTTGTGCAAGATAAAAGATCTGAGTTTCAAATAATTTCAGTGGTCTGTGTATCATGAACCTCTTTCTGTTCTACTCCTAAGAGTGCTCCAGTTGGCAGAAGGTAGCCACGTGACAAATTCAGCAGCCTGTCTATATCTCTTTATACCTAGCATAAATGCAGTGCAGTGGATTTTAGAACCGGTAGCTTGGCCTAAGAAATAGCTCTGTTTGTTGGAAGCAGGGCAGGTTCATAGAGAAGTGCACAGAACTCTTGGAATACAGGATTTATCTGCTCTTCCTGGACATGGGTGTCCTCCTAGGGATAAGCATCTGCCCTCACTCTTGTAAGTTCTAGAGGCCTCAGCTTTCCGGGGAAGCACAAACCACCTGCTCAGCTGGGGTCTATCTGGGTTTGCCCTCTCCAGCCTGTGATACAAGTCTTGTGTGAAAGCCTGAGAACACTCCGTTCTTTCTCTTGTTGTTTTCAAAAAAGTTTTGTCCCTATCTCTCACTGCCACCCACCATCTTAGAGCTTCTCTCAGCTTCCCCCAGTCCTACATGGGAAATGGCTCCCAGAGTCCCTCTGTGCTTCAGTTTGCTCAGTTTGAAAGTTGTGTCCCCTCTCCTAAATAACTCAGCCATCAGACACTATGGCAGAGTCACCCGAGTGTCTTAGAGCCACAGTCCAGAAGCCACGCCACCTCAGAACTTGCCTTCCTTTCACAGTGATTAAACTCATTATAATGTCTGACCATTTTTCTCTGAGTTGTAAGGCAGAGAAGCCAGGCAGACTGGTGGAAAGGCCTGAGGCCCCAACTGACTTACCCAACCTTGATCTCGGCCAAGGCTCTCTGCCCTTCTGGGGCCCCCGTTTTTATAATTTTAACATGTGATGCTGTCTTCGGGGCCCTTACAGGAGAGCTGCAAGGATCAAAAGGGAAACCAGGAGGGAGTGCACTCTGTTGCGCCAGGGCTGGGGAATCTCTAGACAAAAGATATCCAAATTAAATCGAAAGTTGATTTGTTGCCGTCTGTAACTGTCTTTTTAGGACCCTTGGATTCTGTAATCACTTAAGACATTGCAAAGAAACATGAATATATATATTTTAATGTCATCACTGCTACTCCTTTCGAGGTGAAATAGAAAATATTTCTACTTTTGAACATCTGCCCTGTAACTGTGACAGGGCCTCCATAGGCTGCAGTTCCAAAGATCAGAGCCCCAACCTTTTCAATTCGGTGCAAGAAACTTGCTTTAATTTGGATATCTTTTGTCTAGAGATTCCCCAGCCCACCCCAGTAGATAACTCCCTCCTGTTCTCTCTCTTGATCAGCTCTCCTGCAAGTTCCCCAAAGACAGGCATCATATAAACCCCCAGTTCTGGGTTCCAGAGACCATGCTACTTAGAAAGACCATTTCCTCAAAAAAAAAAAAAAAAGTAGCCAGGCATGGTTATGCATGCCTGTGATCCCAGCTACTCAGGAGGATGAGGCAGGAGGATCACTTGAGCCCAGGAGATGAGGCCACAATGAGTTATGATTGCACCACTACACTCCAGCCTGGGCAAAAAGCAAGCCCCTATCTCAAAAAAAAAACAGAAAGAAGGAAGACCATTTCCACTGCCCCAGCCCCAGGCTTTAGAGCTAGGCAGTAAGCCCTATTCTGAGTTTTTTTTTTTTTCTTAATGACTAATACTTAGAATCATTCTGAGTATTTTCCTCTATATCATGATCTGCCCTCCCTTTTCCCCTTCCACCTTCCCCTTGTAATTGCCACCAATACACAGTCATATCCAGTCAAAACAATGACCTGGCTGAGAGGTCAGGTCCCTGTTAGGAAGTGTTATATAATCTTCTGTATATGAGGATTAGAGGCTTCAGGCATCGATGACATTGTAAGACTTTCAAGAGAAGACCTACATAAATAACCTCTGCATGTGTGCATAACATATGTATGTGTGTGGTGTGTTCCCATGCATGCATGTGTTCATAATACATGTGATAATACATAATACATGTGCTAATATCTGCTACACACACACATACACACAAACGGGACATTCTGTGATAGAATTTTAAAGACCATCTTTTTTGTGAGGTGGAGTCTCTCTCTGTCGCCCAGGCTGGAGTGCCATGTCACAATCTCAGCTCACTGCAACTTCTGCCATTCTCCTGCCTCAGCTCACAAGTAGCTGAGACTACAGCCATGTGTGCCACCATGCTCAGCTAATTTTTGTATTTTTAGCAGAGATGGGGTTTTATCATGTTGGCCAGGCTGGTCTTGAACTCCTGACCTCAGGTGATGTGCCTGCCTCTGCTTCCTAAAGTGCTGGGATTACAGGCATGAGGCACTGTGCCCAGCCAAAGACCATCTAATCTAGCCTCCAATATAGGACAGGATCTCCCTCTCCAGTCACCCCAACAAGTGGCCAGCCAGCTTCTAACTGAATGCCTACAGGGAACAAAGAGATCTTAGGTATTTCCTAAGATCACTCCAGGTATTTCCATCCATTTTTGGACAACTTGTAGAGTTACGAACATCTCCCTGATATTACACTATAATTATTCTAATTCAGTTTCTCCTGTAGGCATCAAATATCAGCACCAACACCAATTTTAACTGGCTCCTTTCTAAGTTTTTGTCTGTATTCCTTGTTGCCTCAACAGATTTCTAATTCTAAATGGAATTTAAGGTTGTAGCAAAACACAGAGTCAGAACATTAATAGTTGCAGGCTCCTATCTCAGAAAGAAGGCACATGTGTCTGTTCCATTTGTTGGGAAGATAAAGTTGTTAGTTTGCTAGGGCTGCTGTACACAAATTGGGTGGCTTAAAACAACAACAAATGTATGGTCTTCACAGTTCTGGAGGCCGGAAGTTCAAAATCAAGATGTCAGAGTGGCCATATTGTCTGATAGCTCTAGGGAAGCCTCTTCTGGTTCTGGTATTTGCCGACAATTCTTGGTGTTCCTGGGGTTGTAGGTGCGTCACTGGAGTGATGCACGTGGCCGCCTTCTTCCTACATGTCCCACACTGTCTTCCCTGTGTATGTCTGTCTCTGTGTCCACATTTTCCCCTTTTGTAAAGACATAAGTCATACTGGATTGGATCCCACCATAATGATTTCATTTTAACTTGATTACCTCTGTAAAGAGTATATTTCCCTGTAATCTCAGCACTTTGGGAGGCCGAGGCGGGTGGCGCATGCCTGTAGTCCCAACTACTCAGGAGGCTGAGGCAGGAGAATTGCCTGAACCCAGGAGGCGGAGGTTGCGGTGAGCCGAGATCACGCCATTTACCAGCCTGGGTAACGAGAGTGAAACTCCATCTCAATAAAAAAAAATAAGAGTGTATTTCCAAATAAAGTCACATTTTGAGGTACTGGTGATTAAGACTTCAATATATCTTTTTGGGAGGACACAATTTTATACATATATATGTAATTATCTAGCAATATAGAAAATATAGACATAGAATAGATATAGATATATAGAGAATATATATCTATCTATAGAATATTAGCTATCTGGATATAGAATACATACATATGTACTTTTAAACATTTGTAGTCCAGTGATGTAAGCTCAAGTCTCAGTCCTAGAAAAAAGTTTCAGAAAAAGGTCCTTCATTCTTTGTTAAGGCAAGATAGATTACCAGTGGGGGGAAACTTCCTTTTTGTTGTTTATATATTATCAAAGTATTATATTAATATCATATATATGTATATTATTAGCTATAATAGATGAGCCTTTTATATTACTTTTTAACAATATATAGGCTATATTTTAAAATATTATATATTATAATATGGAAATGATGAACACAAGTTTAACCAATTGCTTTTTTTTAACCAAGTAACTAATTCCAGGAAAAAGATGTCAAGCCTTAAGGCAACACTTCGTTGTTGCTGTTTTTTTGTGTGTTTTTTTTCCTGACAGGGTCTCTCTGGGCTCAAGCAATCCTCCTGTTTCAGCCTCCCAAATAGCTGGGACCACATCCAGCTAATTTTTAAAAAATGTTATGTTTTTCAATATTGCTAGGAAAAGGAGCTATCACACCCAAAGTCACATCTTTGTTATATAAAAAGTCCAGATGAGAGAGGCATATAGTGATATTTACCAGTAAAATACTCTATCATATGCGGAGATGGGATCAACTGCAAAGCACTTTTGGGAACATTTAGGCTCGGGGACCCTCTAACAGACCTGATGTTGGCCTGGATCTATCTTTCAGTCCAGAGTTGGCAGAGTGAAAAGCCCAGCTCAAAGGGAGCCAACGGTCAACTTGGGGTAGAGGAGAATTCACCCAACTGGCCTCTGATTTCCCTGGAACCTCTGAGGCGTTTTCTGATTTCTGTGTCTACGCTTGGAACTGGAACTGGAAGTGGATGTGTAGGTCTGCTCTCAGGAGGAACAGATATCCAACCTGTGATTTAGTTTTTTTTTTTTCTGGCTAAGGGAATCCTTGGAAAACCTCAGGGGCTAAGTTCATTTGCCTGGGAAAACCTGGGGACTCCAGGAAGCCCCTTCTAGGCACCCCACCGTTCTTCAGTATCTCGTGGACCTGAGGCTTCCGTTTCTGATTATGCTATCTCTCAATGGCCTAGACTTGGTCTATGTATGGCTTGATAATTTCTTCTTTCCTCCCATGTAAAGCCAGACTAGGGGAGAGTTCCATATTGTCTTCTTTCCAGAGGATGCCTTAGGGATGGAGGGAAAGGGTTACAAAAAGTTCTGGCTACACTTGGGGTCACTGGCTAAGAGCTAACTGAAAGGGCAGTGGGTACTGTTGAGTGGGACAGATATGGAGCTCTTGGCATCAGTGAGCCTAGAAGGCAAGCAGGTGTGGAAGTGGACAGGCCAGGACCCTTGTTAGGACTCTGTACTCTCTATTATAGAAAGGCTCTACTGCTACCCCAGGCCTTCAACTGGGAGACTGGAGAAGGAGTGGGGGAAGGGGTTAGACAAGGAGGCACAGGGGCAGATGGTGATTTCTGGTGGTCATTCATTAATTTCTTCATTCTTTCATTTAAAAAATATTTACTGGCCAGGCTCAGTGGCTCACACCTGTAATCCCAGCACTTTGGGAGGCCGAGGCGGGTGGAGCACAAGGTAAGGAGTTCGAGACCAGCCTGACCAACATGGTGAAACCTCATCTCTACTAAAAATATAAAAATTAGCTGGGCGTGGTAGCACATGCCTGTAATCCCAGCTACTCAGGAGTCTGAGGCAGGAGAATTGCCTCAACCTGGGAGGCGGAGGTTGCCGTGAGCCAAGATGGTGCCACTGTACTCCAGCCTGGGCGACAGAATGAGACTTCATCTAAAAGAAAAGGAAAAAAAATATTTACTGAGTACTTACTGTGTACCAGATACCATAGTAGACCAAGACTCCATTTTTAAAGGAATTTACAGTACAATAATTAAGGAATGGGGGGAAATAGTAAGGATCAGGGCAATAGTAGGAAACAGATTTGGGAATTTTCGTCTCCTCAGTATGTGTGTGTCTATCTGTCCATCACATATGTGTGTGTGTGTGTGTGTGTGTGTGTGTGTGTGAGAGAGAGAGAGAGAGAGAGAGAGAGAGACTGAGAGAAAAAAAGGTTTTTTCTCTTCCTACAATGTCCTGATCACAGACCAATGCATCTTTACCTACTCCAATATGCACGCATGCTCCAAATTGTAGGCTCGCTATCAATGACCAACAGCCTTCCTATCAAAGGAACCTTTTCTAAAACCTTTTCTACCTCTCAGGAGCCAAAGGATGGTGAATGGCCTCAGTCAGGGCATATACACATGCACCAAGTGAGCACATTCCGGGTGGGGCATACACAAGGTAGCTTTGGGTTTTGGAAAGATGCATTTGGGTCCAGTCAGTGAAAAATCAGTCAAGTAGCCTATAAAGTCAACTGTGGTTTGTTTTGGATTTAAGCCATACTTAAGGGGCCATATGCATGTACCTCGCTTTAAGAAAACCTGTACCCAAAAATCCCAATTTTGAAAGGGAGACAGGAATGTGCCTGACCATTTTTGTAAGCCAGCTAGAGCCCTCATTTATTGACACAGGTGTATCAAAGAGGTGGCGAAGCCCTTGAAGGAACATCTGATTCAATCCTCTGCCTTCTGATGATTTCAGATCATCTCAGGCAAATGGGCCTTTATCTGGTTTTGGCAGACTCCCAGAGACTACCAATGAGTTAAAAATGTGGCCGTGGCTGCCGTGGGGTTGAGAGGTCTGCACAGACACAAACCTGCCTTGTCTTTTAAAATGAGAAGGGACTCTGGGGCCTTGTGGCAAAGGGTGTAGTTTTCTGAAAAAAATCAAATTCAAATAAATTATTAAATTAAAACATAAACTGAATTAGGGGCATATATTTGGGATGTCCCTCATACTTCATGGAAATTGTGAAATACATCTCTTTGTTCAAGTTTAAAATTCAACCAACTAAGCTTCTCTTCACAAAAGGGGAGGAGTTCTCATGATCTGATCTTTGCAATTTCCTCTAAAGTATGGCTTTCTGTATTTATTTAGGAGTACTTATGTTCAGTCAGGGCATGGTTTACCCTTGTCGTGTAGCCTTATTATGGCTTGATTTCACAGTGGACTACTCACCTTTTAGTAACCAATTTGTGACCCAGCAGAAATTTCTCTCTTACAAGGAGTTTGGAGTCTTATTTATTTCGCAACCTTTATTTGTGTATGAGATGAACCATGACATTTAAACTATGCTTGATAGCTTAACAGATTATAAGAACAAAACCAGATGGCCCAAACAAAAATAATGCTTCGATTGCTTTAAAATTCAATGTCAAAAATTAAAAACAGCTTTCTAAAAACCTTGACTCTTTTTTTCCCTGAGATAACTTTGAATCATATATGCGGAAGTATATTTTCCCCCCAAATTAGAAATATATAAACCAAAAACGTAACAATGGTTATTTGGGGGTTGAGAAATGTGTTTCCTTCTTTTTTCCTTTGACAGTACTCAATTTTTCTGCAGTTACTTTTAGAATGAGAAAAAAAAAATTAATGGCTTCTTTATAATTTAATTTTAATGAAGACTTTTTTTAGGGTTTGGTCAAGGTGTTTTTCTCTGCTGAGAAAATGGACATTGTTAAGCATTAGCAGTTCATAATTCTTCTGCCACACAAAATGATGAATAATGTGCGGTTACTTTAACACTGTGCTTCATGAGGCTGGAAAACTGAACCGATCTCAGCGTCTTGAAAATTAATGTAAATTCTACAAAAGTAGTTACTTAATTTTCTAACTCACTTTAATGTACTTTCAACATCATTAGTATTAATCACAATTGTCACTTTCTTTGAGAGCAGTGAAATCAACTAATTCCTTAAAACTGGGCTTTAAAAAGAACGTCTATTTTAAAAGGCTCTCAAACCTTGAGAGAAGTCAGAATGTGACTGCTTGAACGTTTAAACTACAGCATCCACAAAGTGTTTGGATTCCTTTTTGTCGTTCTTGTCTTGTAAAAGAATCTGTATTCTGAGTCAGATTCATTTTTCTTTAAATCAGCTGCAAGAGAGTGAACAAACTTTGTTGCAAATCAAAGCCCTGACAGTTACATTTCCCTGAGATAATTGCATGCTGCTTTGGAGTTTCCTTTTCCCCTCTGTTTCCTTTTGTTTTGACAACAAGTTTCTGGGAAAACAATATACAAATGATAACTATGCTGTCGCGAGTATACTGAATTTTAAAAATAAATAGCTGTCGACCCAAAAAGCTTCCAGGAGCCTATGGAGTGAGTTCTTTTTCCAAACCGTTCCAAAACCAGATGTGGAAATGTTTAGCTAATTCCCCTTCCCATTCTTCATGCAAAGAGTTCATACGTGTCTCTAACGACATCAGAGGAGATGGGGAGCCAAAAATCCTGTCTGCTCTGAAAGAGATTTCTCTGAAACTTCTCAGTTCACTCTGTAACGTCACAAAACTAATCTGAACTTCTGCTTTTGTCTTTTTTATAAGGATTTTTTGGGGGTCCTGAGATTAAAAACTTTGAGCTTAGCCCAATATTCAATCTCTTTACTATAAAACATTAAGAAATAGAGCTCATGGTAAGAACATTTGAAATTTACCCTCTTAGCAATTTTGAAATATGCATTACTATTAGCTGAAGTCACCATGCTGTGCAATAGATCACTAGAACTTATTCCTCTTGTCTAACTGAAACTTTACTTTTTGACCAGGATCTCCCTTTATCCCACCCACTCCACCCCACCAACCACCACTCTACTCTCTACTTCTTTAAGTAAGGCGATGGACATGTTAACCAGCTTGATCTAAAATAATCATTCCACAATGTATATACATAGATCATTGTTACATGTATATATATAGAACACTGTATCCCTTAAATACATACCATTTTCATTTGTCAATTTTAAAACAGAACAACGCTGAACTTTATAAGCAGCATTTTCAGCATAAAAAAATTAATGATGGAGAGTTACGTGGCAGCTCTTCTTCCTCTTTCCTTTTTTTTGTTTGTTTGAGCCAATCCATTCTCTTCCTGCCTATAAGAAGAAAAAGCCTGTCTTGGTTTTACAAGTACTATAAGATCTCAGTCGGGCTTTGCTAATCAGATTGTACCATTGTCAGTGACTGATGTAGATATCTCTCAAACATAAACACTGGAATTTTTCTTAACTTAATTAAAAGAGCAGATTTGATTATGGGAGAAGAAAGGAAATGTAGTTTATATCCCCAAAATGAAACTTTTTATGATTTTTTAATGTAAAGAACTTGTTAAAGCTTATTAGGGAGTTCTTGAAGAAAACTGGTAAAGGAGCCAGTGGGAAACGTATATGCATAAACTCCATTTAGAAAAAAACAGAAAGCGACTTGTACTCTGCAGCTTCAAGGAAAGCAAACATTTTGCGTCCAGGTGTTATTAGCAGCTCTGAGTTTGCCTGACCCCTCTATAGCTCAGCTCAGGACACTGTGTACCAACAGCTGAGCCCTACTTGGCTATACAAATGCATCTAAGCTCAAACCCTGAGACCTGCTTTCTTTCTCAGCCCATAGGGCTCCCCAAGAAGCTGGACAGTAGTCCCAAAATGAGTGTTCCCTTCTTTGCATTTATTTCTTCCCCAGTCCCCAACTCCACCTCAGCTCTAAAGAGTTCTGAAGACTTTAAATAGAATTCTGCCCTAAGCTCCTGGAATACTGTGCATGCCTGAATGATGGTAAAAAATACCTTCAGCTGAGCACCCCCACACTGCCCTCTCTTCTGGCACCTCCTTCCCATCTCTAGGCCCTCAGCCTTCTTTTTGCTCTTCTTCCAGTAACTACAGCCCACTTTCTCCCTCTCTTGTTCAGGATCCCATTCTTCCAGCACATCTCAGCAAGGTGTTAGAAAAGCCAGCTGATGAACTCTGTTGTAAATGACTTGTAACTATCCCCGCCGGGAGTGGTGGCTCACGCCTGTAATCCCAGCACTTTGGGAGGCCGAGGCGGGTGGGTCATGAAAGCAGCATGGCCAACATGGCAAAACCCCGTCTCTACTAAAAATACAAAAATTAGCCTGGTGTGGTAGCAAGCACCTGTAATCCCAGATACTCAGGAGGCTGAGGCAGGAGAATCACTTGAAGTCAGGAGGTGGAGGTTGCAGTGAGCTAAGGTCGTGCCACTGCACTGCAGCCTGGGTGACAGAGCAAGACTCTGTCTCAAAAAAAAAAAAGAAAAAAGAATTAAACTAACCATCCCCCATCTCTCTCTCTCTCTCACACACACACACACACACACACACACACACACACGTGGGCACACCCTGCATACACTGTTCTACCCTTCCCTAGGAATTGCAGGTAGCAGGAGAAGGGAGGCTGCCTTGCTTTGAGGATCTGTACTCAGCAGGAAGGAGACAGTCCCAAAGTGTGCCAGTGAGCTAGGCATTCACAAGCTCATTGGAAAGTACATTCTGCTCTCCCCCTAATCTCTTTCTCTCCCCTTAGACATGAGCAACCTTAGACCTGGGTCTCAGTGACCTCCTCTTTAAGCTTTATCTGAGCTCAAGCGTATCCTGTCACACGCATAGTCATCTTCATTTATTTCTGTATCATATGGTGAGCTGTTCTTGGCTTTATAAAAATCAGAGGAAACAGATTCTACCGTGTTCACATTTGGAGACTTGTGCTAAATGAACCCTAAACTCCATGACGTTATTGAACTCCTTCCTTTGAGCCTGAGTCAGTGCAGCATAATCAAGAAGTGAATGTGCGGGGGTGAGAAGTGAGGTAGTCTAAAATGATTGCTTGAGGGGCCCATTTCTCAGAAATTCTAGACGTTTTATAATTATATTTGGATTATCTATGGGGACAGAGGAGGAGGAGTACAGAAAAGATGCTTGAAGGAGGGAGAGGAAATGGATGGCTTTGCTCCCTGGAAAGGAGTCACCACTTGGGTGTTAGTTTTGGGTTTTCAGTAAAAAGTTGTTTCGTTGGCCTAGTCCAGATTTACTTAAGGAGGTTTTCATTCAGGGCAATTAGGCCCAGGTTGTGGGATGATGTTAGCGAGAGAGGCAGGAAGGGAAAGAAAACCCACCTTAAGCACATTTAGGACAAGGTGGTCTTTAGACCAAGACAGTAGTG
This sequence comes from Callithrix jacchus, assembly GCF_049354715.1. Lineage (NCBI taxonomy): Eukaryota > Metazoa > Chordata > Mammalia > Primates > Cebidae > Callithrix > Callithrix jacchus. The sequence continues at coordinate 130,127,139 of NC_133524.1, read as the reverse complement.
CCGCAAGTGATGGGCTGATTATCTCAGCTGCCCAAAGGCACCTCAGCAGATGTGCCGTATTCCAGAGCAGGTGGTTGCTTTGCTTAACTGTCGAGTCCTCCGGAACCAGCTCACATCAGAATTTACTTCTTTGTGTTGTTATCATTGTTTCCTTTTTGTTTGTTTTGGGTTTTTTTTTTTTTTTTTTTGGTGTGGGGGGGGCGGAGGTGGGGAGAGAGAAAGGAGATAAGTTTTTGTTTGTTCCTGCTGCTTCTGCTTTTGCTTTGTGAAAAACAAAACCCCAAAAACTGGTCCCAGGAGAGACATTTCAGAAGGAACACAGAGGAAAGAAAGGAGCCTGGCAGATCTTTGGGGGTTTCTCCTTTACACCCCCAACACCTCTGAGAGAATGAGGAATCATTAATGGCAGAGTGAGAGATAGTGAGACCAGTCTGTACCAATCAGAAACAAAACATTTCATCCAGGCCAGTGCACTTTTCTAGTGGGCTCCTATGCCATGGTTTCCATTAAAGAATGCAGCAAATTTGTCGCTATCAAGGGAAGAGAAAGAGCTGCATTTTTGCAACTGGGGAAAAAGAGAAAATACATGTCTTGGGACACTTTTTGGCCCATTGCTATGCACATAGTAGGCATTCAACAAATATGAGTCAAAGAATGAATGTGTGTAGGGGTTACTTGTCTCAGCAGGGAACAAAAGTGAATTCCTATATGCATGTACATTTCCTTCCAAACTGTAGGCACTTTATGTGATTTATGTCATTTTCGCTTGTAAAATGAAAGTTGACTTGGAAAACATTGGATGATGTTGCTCTTGCTTTCTTCTTTCTTCATCTGTTACCTCCTTCTGATAACATGTTCTAGATACTTATTCCTAGCACCACTTTTTCTCCTTGCTGGTCTGCCTGCCACTCTTTGACAGCTAAAAGCAATAGGACTAGGAAGTGGCCACAGAGCTTCCTATTGAAAAAGAAAACAATAAAAAGCTAGAGAAAGTAAAAGTAGGTAAAGCAAAGATTTAAGGTGATATCTTGTCAATCAGTGTGTAAAGTACAGACAGTCCTCCCTTTCTTCCTTTTTTTTCAATTTGAGGCAAAGTTTTTCTCTGTTGCCCAGGCTGGAGTGCAGTGGCTCAGTCTTGGCTCACTATAGCCTCAACCTCCCAGGCTCTAGCAGTCCTCCTACCTCAGCCTCCTGGGTAGCTCAGACTACAGGTGTTCGCCACCATGCTCGACTAGTTTTTTGTATTGTTTTATAAAGACAGTCTCTCACTATGTTCCCGGGGCTGGTCTTGAACTCCTGGGCTCAAGCGGTCCTCCCACCCCAGCCTCCTAGAGTACTGGGATTACAGGAATGAGCTGCCACAACCTAGTCCCTTTCTTTAATATAAGATTTTTACAGTAGTTTTCATGTGTAATATTATTGAAAGTTTTAAAATATAAAACCAGCATGTTGGCCAGGCACAGTGGCTCACGCCTATAATCTCAGCACTTTGGGAGGCCGAGGCAGTCAGATCACGAGGTCAAGAGATTGAGAACATCCTGGCCAACATGGTGAAACCCCATCCAAAAATTAGATGGGCATGGTGGTGTGTGCCTATAGTCCCAGCTACTTGGGAGGCTCAGGCAGGAGAATTGCTTGAACCCAGGAGGTGGAGGTTGCAGTGAGCTGAGATCGCGCTACTACACTCCAGCCTGGCGCCCACTGACAAAACAACAGTCTGTCCAAAAAAAAAAAAAGCATGTTTTCATGTTTCTGCAATTTCACTATTTTACAAGGTGTTCCAAAGAATATATCAGGGAGTCTATTGGTCATAATTACTTATGATGCTGCTGCCAGAGTTTATGAAGCATTTGTTTGATCATTTTAAGTGCCACTAGGCAAAATTTCAATATTTGGTTCTTAGGAATAAACCACAATTCCTTATGTTTTTATTTGATCAAATTTGTTGATAACCACAACAAAAAAGCAATAGGGAAGGGTTCATTAGTATGGTCTATGGGAGGACATTGAGACCCCTAAAGAGGCAAGTATTGCCATCTTGAATTAAACGCTATCTCCTATCTCTTTATTCAATGTTTGAGACAAAAACTGTTCTGTTTTGGGTTCGTCTTGAGGTTAAACACAAAAGAATGCCAGTCCTGATCAGTGTAAACTGTTGTTCTACATACTTGGGATATATGTTTTATACTAGAACAGCATGGGAAAGTCACTTTTAAAAGCTATTGTAATTGTTCATAAGCACTTGAGTTCCAACAATGAAATTCAAATTCAGTTCTCTCTCAAATGAAAGTTTTCCTCTTCTTAATGCCTTAGGGACAGACTTTTGCTTAAAAAATAGATCATGTTTGAACTTTCATAGAAAATAAAATGATTTGCCTCTTGTGTTTTTATGTGCTCTAGAAATCCTCACTGGACGGCTTCCTGTTTCCTGTGGTTCATTATCTGATTGGCTGCCGGGATGAAAGTGTTTGAGTTCATAGGAGTGATGGTCCTCCTCACCTCCACGTTTTCAGCCTGTTCAGGACAAAGTCCAATGACTGTGCTATGCTCCATAGATTGGTTCATGGTCACAGTGCACCCCTTCATGCTAAACAACGATGTGTGTGTACACTTTAATGAGCTACACATGGGCCTGGGTTGCCCCCCAAACCATGTTCAGCCACATGCCTTCCAGTTCATCTACCGTGTTACTGAATGTGGCATCAGGGTCAAAGCTGTCTCTCCAGACACGATTATCTACAGCACTGAGATACATTACTCTTCCAAGGGCACGCCATCTAAGTTTGTGGTCCCAGTGTCATGTGCTGCCCCCAAAAAGTCCCCATGGCTCACCAAGCCCTGGGGTTTCATGAGAGTAGCCAGCAAGAGCAGGGCCACAGCCCAGAAGGATGAGAAATGCTCCAAGGTATTCACCTCGTCACAGCCCAGCCAAAGGCCCAACTGTGATTGTCCACCTTGTGTCTTCAATGAAGAAGAGCATACCCAGGTCCCCTGTCACCAAGCAGAGGCTCAAGAGGCCCAACCTCTGCAGCCATCTCACTTTCTTGATATTTCCGAAGATTGGTCTCTTCGCACAGATGATCTTATTGGGTCCATGTGATCCCCGGGGTTGGAATCTCCTGAACGTGCTATTTCTAGAGTTAGTATGCAGTGTACAAATATCTCACAAATAAGTGCTCTTATGCTATTCATGTGAGCACTTCTGAGAAAGAGCAACCCATAGCAACCTCATGAATTAAGCCTTTTTCTATATTTTTATAATCATGTGTAAACAAAAAAATAAAATTCTGATTGCATAAAAATATGTTGGGCATTTTTATTTAATAAGCACATACTTCATTTTTAGTATGGGCCAGGCATTGTTCTAAGTGGTTTGCAAACAGTGGTGCCTGGTCTCATCTCTCTAGGATGCCTTCCCTCTCCTTAAAGTTCCTCTAAGAAAGCCTTCCGCAATTGACCCTCTATCTATATCCCCATTTCCCTTACACTCTGCACCCCTAACAGTACTTAGCTACATTGTTTCTTAGTTCGATCTATACACTTCTCAGCTACATTGTTTCTTAGTTCGATCTACAACTGTGTCACTTTTTATCCACAAAAAGCATAGGATGCACTGGTGATTTATAAACCATCAATGGTTCTAAGAAGCACTCAAGTCACTACCCACCAGCTAAATGGTAAACTCTTCATGTCGAGAGCCAGAGCTTATGCTTTAGCCACAGACTGATAGTGCTTTGAAAGTTTTTTTCCCCCAACATCTATGATCGGAAAATTTTTGCCAAATTTTGGCTATTAACTTTCTCAAAGGGGTAAGAGAGAAAATAAGGCATAACAGGAAATGAATTGTTAAGAAATTTATTATTGAGGCCAGGAGCAGTGGCTCACTCCTGTAATCCCAGCACTTTGGGAGGCCGAGGCAGATGGATCACCTGAGGTCAGGAGTTCATCACCAGCCTGGCTAACATGGTGAAACCCTGTCTCTTCCAAAAATACAAAAATTAGCCGGGCATGATAGTGGTGCACGCCTGTAGTCCCAGCTACCCGGGAGGCTGAGACTAAAGAATCTCTTGAGCCTGGGAGGTGAAGGTTACAGTGAGCCGAGATCATGCAACTGTACTCCAGCCTGGGTGGCAGAGCAAGACTCTGCCAAAAAAAAAACAAAAAAGAAAAGAAAAATTTATTATTGAATGCTACTACATGATGCTAGGCACTGTCCTAGGCACAGAGGATATGGCAGTGAATTGAAAGGGACTCAAAAAAATTGAGGCCACATAGAAAATAAATAAATAAAGATAAATTCAGATTGCAACAAGTAACAAGTGCTATGGAGACCTAAAATTTAAGGAAGGCCTCAGAGTACTTGTCATTTCAACTGAGTCTTGCATGTGAAGAAGGAGCCAGTTCTGAGATGATCTGGGGAGAACACATTCCAAATAGTAGAAGCATCTCATTTAATCTTCACTACAACCTGTAAGAGAAATACTCTTCCTATATCTATTTTATAAATGATGAAATGGAAGCACAGAGATGAAGAGAATTGCCCAAGGCCACATACCTATTAAGAAGCAGACTAGCTCAAAGTATCGTATTGTACACCATATATATATATATATATATATATGTACTTTTTATTTGTCATTAAAAATAAATTCACTGACACAAGAACAGAAAGCCAAACACCACATGTTCTCACTCACAGATGGGTGTTGAACAACGAGAACATGTGGACTCAGGGAGAGGAGCATCACACACTGGGGCAGTTGGAGGGGGTAGGGGAGAGACAGCGGGGGGTGGGGAGGGAGGGGAGGATGGGGAGGGATAACATGTGGAGAAATGCCAGATACAGTATGCACCTAAAGTTAAATAAATAAATTTTTAAAAAATTAAATAATTAATTTGGCCAGATGCAGTGGCTCACACCTGTAATCCCAACATATTGGGAGGCCAAAGCAGGAGGATTGCTTGAGCCAAGAAGTTTGAGCCCAGCCTGAGGAACATAATAAGACCTCATCTCTACAACAATTTTAAAAATTAGCTGGGCACGGTGATGCACACCTGTAGTACCAGCTACTTGAAAGTCTGAGGTGGGAGGATCACTTAAGCTTTGGAGGTCAAGGCTGCAGTGAGCCATGATCATGCCACTGCACTCCAGCCTTGGTGACAGAGTGAAACACTGTCTCAAAGATCAATTAATTAATTAAAATTACACAATGTTGACACAATGTTTGCATATTGAATATAGGCAAAGTGCTTCAGTAGATGAGTAAATTTAGAAATTCAGTCATGGTAGCTGAAGAAACAGCTGTTCATTTAAAAATCCCCTACCCCTTCTTGAGGAAAACTGAGTAATAATCCCTGAAAATAGTGTATTCATACAAAAAATGTTTATTGAGCCTGTCTTAATGCCAAGTACTATGTTAGATGCTGAGGATGCAATGGGAAATAAGACTGACACAATCTAATTGGGGTGAGGGAGACAAGTAAAGAGGCCTACAGAGGTAGAGGCTATAGAGGCTACTCCAGCTCAGAGCATGTGCCTGTGCACAGACGTGAGCACTGGGCTGAGGTCATCAGAGAAAGTGCAAGTGGTCTGGTCCAATACAATGAAGGTAGAGTGGGGGGCGGTGACGGTGATGAGTGATGGGTCTAAAGCAGTGGTGGTATATGAGACTATGCGCAAGAGAGCCAGCACGTCCCTCCGCCACTCTCTCTTCAGAAGCTAACAGATTATTTAATACTAAAACACAGACAAACAACTTAGCAAACAATCGACACTAGAAATATTAGACTTGGGCTATGATGTGCAAGTTGGGCATTTCATAACTGGAAGGGTGATATTCACAGAGACTTTCCCTGCAGTTGCAAAATGTATCAGTCCTTGGAAAAAACTCAAGACCTCCATTGTAATAATAGGAGTTACTATGTGCCAGACACATGATATGCATGATCTCATTTAATCCTCACAAAAGCTCTACAAGGTGAAAGTGAGTTTCTCTGTTTTATAGATGAGGAAACTGAGGCTCAGAGAAATGGAGATTGTACCATTAGTAAATGACATAACTGGGACTCAAACCCATGTTTGTGTAGCTCCAAAGTCCACTTTCCCCTCTGTACTCAACACTCCCTCCCAAAGAAGGAGAGTCTTCCATGTAGACTAGAAGATCCAGGAAGGCTTCTTGGTAGAGGTAAGCAAAGACCCCACTGTTAGAAGATGAAGAGGACTTGGCTAAGCAGAGAAGAGGAAGTAGAGTATTCTTTGTGGTCATAAGCCCTGGGACAGAGTGGACAAGTGCACTGTGCTGGAGGGAGGCTACTTAGGGGGCTACTGCTCTAACCTAGGTGAGAGGAGATGAGAGCAGATGGGGGAAGGAGTTGAAGAGTAGGAAGAGAAGAAAATGAGATCCATTTCAAGTGAAGAACAACAGGACTTCATTCTAGCCTACAGGAAACAGTTAAATGTCCATAAAAGCCTCATTCATGATTAAGAGAGAAATTGAATTTGGAGCGTGGAACGCTCCAGACCTTAGAGCAGAGAGACAGGTTTCATGGAGGGCAAGACTTAAGCTATGCTCTGATCTGTCTTACTGGATATATGTGAAAAAGAAGAGGTTGACTCAAAGAAGATGTCACCATCAAGAGCCCTAGAAGTTCAGAAGACATGGTAAGTTCTGGATTTAAGTAAGGAAATTGGGGTGATGGTAGAGGATGGGGGAAGATTATTCTAGGTTGATCATGTTGAGCTTGAGATGACAGTGACATCCAAGTGGATATGTCCAGGAATCAGCTCGAGAAATGGACCTGGAGCTCAAGTAAAGGGTAATTACTAGAAGATAAAGCCTTGGGAGATCACACGAGTACAGGAAAGAGAATTCCCTAATACTCAATCCTCAAAGCATTGTTAGGAAAAGGGCAAGAGAAGAACAGTCATCAAAATAATTAGAAGAGAAGTGATCAGAGATACAGAAGAAGTATGACTCATGAAATTCTAATGAGGAGCGTTGGGTGGACTCTAATCTCCAGTACAACAGATAAGCCAAGAGGTAGTAAGCACGGGCTTCACAAAACTGGAACCTTTTCATTAGACCTGAAGTGAGAGGTACAATGTAATCAGGTGAAAATGTAGGGGAAAGGCATTCTAGGCAAAGGAAACAGTAAGAATGAAGACGCAGGCCAACCATGGTGGCTCATGCCTGTAATCCCAGCATTTTGGGAGGCCGAGGTGGGAAGATCACTTGACTTCAAGAGTTTAAGACCAGCCTGTATTTTTGCATTTTTGTATGAAAAAAATCAACTGAGCATGGTGGTTCATGCCTGTAGTCCCAACTGCTTGGGCGGCTGAGGTGGAAGGATCGCTTGAGCCCAGGAGGTGGAGGTTGCAGTGAGCCAAGATAGTGCCACTGCACTCCCACCTGGGTGACAGTGAGACCCCATCTCAGAAAAAGAAAAAAAGAGGCAAATAAACATTGTGGTCAAGATCATATTTTGCATATGATGGGTTAATGTCTCAGGATAATTGGGCACAATTTTTCAAAATTTAATAGTAATTTGCACTTGTTGGCTTGGACATACCATTACTCAAAAAGTGTTCTTCGAACATTTCAGGTGCATGTTTGATCTTCTCAAATCCATATTTCTTGAGCCAGAGGTGAGTGGGTGGGGGGCTGTCTCCTGTTTGTTTGTTTTGCCTTGCTTTTCTATTATTTGGTGAAGGTACCCAGTACAGGGTCAGTCCAGGTGACTGACTGGTACTGAGAAAGGGCATGGGAGTCTGTAAGCTAAAGGAACCATTCTAAAGATGGGAAGATAAAAACACCTTGTGAAAAAACTGCATTTCAAGTTCACTAATTTATTTGCCTTTTGAAATGCCACTTCAAAAGAATGTTTTTCTCTTTTATTGTGGTAATGTTCTTTAATTTTTAAGATGACATGATTTATAAAACTCCATAACAGTGTTAATCATATTCGTGATAACAAGATGAAATGTTTCATTGCCAACAAAAGAAATGAACATTTCACCTTTCAATCTCTGGGAAAGCCAAAAATGTCTGAAACCATTTGTTATGATAATTGCTTGTCAAATATTTAAAACTTAGGGAAACAGCAAAATTTTTCACCCATAAAAGGAAACTCAAAGTAACGTTTAAATTTTTATTCTTGTAGCCTGAAAGTAGCCAACCAGATTTTTTAGAAAACTGTGTAAAGTACATGTAAATGTTAAGGGCAAAAGGTATTTTCTTATTAATTTGAACCTATAGCCCACTTTGGAAATGCATGGAAATACACCCGTCCCTCCTTCACCAGTAATGAAGGCTTAGTCAAGCATTAAATTAAGCACACACGCACACACACACACACACACACACACACACGTTTATAAGAAATACATTCTTAGATCCTGTCATTTGCAACAACATGGAGGGAACTGGAGGTCATTATGTTAAGTGAAATAAGTCAGGCACAGAAAGACAAACATTATGTGTTCTCATTTATTTGTGGGAGCTAAAAATCAAAACAATTGAACTCGTGGAGATAGAGAGTAGAAGGATGGTTACCAAAGGCTGGGAAGGGTAGTGGGATGGGTGGTGGGAGGGAATTGCGGATGGTTAAAGGGTACTAAAAATTAGTTAAAATAATGAATAAGACTTAATATTTGATAGCACAACAGTGTGTCTACAGCCATAATAATTTAATTGCACATTTTTAAATAACAAAAAAAGTATAACTGGATTGCTTGTAACACAAAGGATACATGCTTGAGGGGATGGACACCCCATCTTCCATGATGTGATTATTACACGTCATGCCTGTATCACAACATCGCATGTACCACAAAAAATATATACACCTACTACATACCCACACATTTTTTCATATGAAAAAGAAATACATTATCAAGGAATGAGTGTTTATTTAAAAAAAATTAAGGCTGACTTTCACAAAAAAACATCCTTTAATTCTAATTAGTGTTAATCTCTACAATGGAGCGATACGATATCCTGTTTAAATTGTGATTATATTTGAGAATAAAGCAATGGGTTTAAAAATTGTAACTATGCTTGTTTATTGCCCCCAAAAGAAAGAAAGAAAGTGACTTGCAGTCCTGTAATTTTTCTACAACTTTTTCAGGAAAAAACAAATGAGGTCAGATTTCCGCTTATAAACTCACGTTGTTTATACAATTACAAGGCCTTCTGTATTTGTTATCTATTGCTGAATAACGCATTACCCCCAAAACAACAAACCTGCATTGTCTCACAGGGTCAGGAATCTGGGCACGACTTAGCTGAGTGCCTCTGGCTCAGTGTCTCTCCTAAGTTGCAGTCAAGCTGGCGGCTGCCACTGTGGTCATCTCGAGTCTTAACTGGAGTTTGGAGAATCAACTCCCATGCTCGCTCAAGTGGATAATGGCCAGAGACCTCAGTTCCTCTCTTGTGGCTTTCTCCATAGGCTGTCCAAGCGTCCTCATAACATGGCAGCTGATAAAGAGAGAGAAGGGGAAGGGAATGACAGAAGGCCCAAGTTAGAAGCCACACAAGTGACATCCCATGGCTTCTGCCATATTCTACTTGTTAGAAGAGTCTTTAGGTCCAGCTCACATGCTAGGAGGGATTACACAAGAGTGGGAACACCAGGAGGCAGGGATCAGTGGGGACCAGCGTAGAGGCTGCCTACCACCCCTTTAATGTCATCACACTTGCAAACTCCACAAATGCAACATTTTTCAGTTTATTTGTGTAAATACAGTTAATGTATTCCACAGACTGGGTGGAAAAGGACACGCTATGCCACTGCCGTTCTTTGTGTCCATCAGTTATATTTTTCCTCTTCAAGGAAAACAGGTTACAGGACTTGACGGATTGGCTTATGTGAATCATTCCACAAAAAGCTTCTATTGATTTTTGTAACAGGATATTGATGAAGACAGTTAAAGCCAAAGGAATAAAGCATATGATGTAAATCAAATAATAGCAATGATGATACTACATTGATCCTAATTATGTTCCCCACATTAGCGGTAATATGAACTCTTTCAACAATCCTCTAGTGTAATGTAATTCAGATCAGGCCAAGAATACTCTAAAGGTGTTCAGAGTGGGGTGAGGAGGTAGGGGAATCCAGGTAATGCATGTCTGTGTGTGTGTGCACGCAGACACATACATATGTATGCATATATATTACGTATATTTATATTTATTATTATCCAGCATCCAAGGACAAGAGGCAGGGGACTTTGCTTATTGACTTGCATATAAGTCATATAGTACACTAAACTCCCCACCACTTGCTACTTCCGTTTTTCTTTGTTCTTATCCAATTCAGAACCGTCTAGTGGGGCCAGTGGTGACGTTCCTGTGGCTTACCTGAAGGGCAACACATGAAATCAAAGTAGCTCACAGAATTATGAAACATCAGTAGCAGAGAGCGGCTCGCTGGGCCTGGGCAGGTGGTGGGGTTGAAGAAGGGTGCATAAACAAGTTTCCAAAAGGGAGGTGACAGGTGTGCCCTTTGCTATGGAGCTTTGTTAGCTGTCCTTGCTAGCTGTTCTCTGACAGGTAAGGGGGAATTGGACTGAGTCTGAAAAGTAAATGCCATACCAGTTTTCAAACCTAAGAATGAGAGAATCCCTGCCAGTGAATGTACCACTGGAAAGCACCTTGACTTTACAGTTACTAGGAGGGATATTTAAATTGGTCAAGGTATTTTCCGTGTTGTTTTGGCTTTGTCATACACACCCTATTATATAAACACCACAGGGATGTAAAAATTATTTGCATTTTAAAGTCACTTTAAAATTTTTAACTTTTTGCCAAATATATTTCTATCAAGGGCTCTTTAAAGCTCTGTCTGCAACTTAAACGGGCACACATCTTTAAAAGAAAAGCTCATTTTCCAAGTAATGCCTACAGAATATTCTATTTTTGAAGCTATATTTACATAACAAAGCACTAAAGGAAGCCCAGTTTCTATGGGGTTAGAGAAATTCTAGCTCTCTCCACTGCCAAGGGTGGGTCAGGAACAAATTGACCCAAAAGTAAGCCTCAATGCCATTCCTCCACAACTCCTGTGATAATTTACCATCTGCAATCAAAGTAAAATAATCTCTTCAAAAGTCTCGTCCTTTTATGGTTCATTCTACAAATTAATTCTCATTTTCATTTCATATTTCACAGGTTTAACTTTCTTTCGCTTTACCCAGGTAGAGAAATCACACGCCTCTAATGATAGATGCACCTAAATTCTAAATATGTTTTGGTATTTGAGTTACAGCAAGTACAGGGAATATCTAAGTTGCCCAAGTTACTTTCCATGTTGTTTTAACTTCATGAAAATATTTGATGACAATTTTTAAGACTGCCCATGAAAAAGAACATTCTGCAGTTTGAAGCTCTGCCACTACCGAAAAACGAAAACAAACAAAAACGAAAACCACAGTCTCAATCCAGAAGGTGTGTACTATATTTTCACCCCTCTGTTCCATCAAATCAGCACACAGTAGTAAGTTTGTCTTTCAACTAATTTTTTAACCTGATATTTACTGTTATTTCACAGCATACTTTGTATGAGTAACTTAACAAGAAATTGATTAACTTTAAAGGTCAATTAAAATTAAATCCTAGTTGGAACTTTTGGTGTGTGCAAGTGCAGGTAGGTGAGGAAGGGAGGGGGAGGAAGGGAGGGGAGAGAGGGATGGAATACCTGGGGTGGGGGAAGAGTCTGGTACATCTCCTGATATGCAATAGGCATATGATAAATAGTATTTTTCCACTCTTTCTCTTCCCAAATAAAAATGTTCACTCCAGTGTGGAATGGAGAAGATATTCTAATTTTTCAGATAGTCCTGGGTTTACCATAGTTTATAGTGCATATGGATACCATATAAGCCAGGTGAATCTGTTAAAAAACATTGCTTTCATTACATCACACCCCTGCCCCTTTAAAAGCATCACACATACACACACCAAAAAAAAAAAAGAAAGAAAAGAAAAGAAAAAAAGCTCCATACCATCCTGCAACTAAAGTCACAACTCCTCTGCCTACTTCCAGGCCCCCCATAATCTTTTTTGGTTTTTTTTTTGAGATAGTTTCTCTCTGTTGCCCAGGCTGGAGTCCAGTGGCACGATCTCCACGCACTGCAACCTCTGCCTCCCGGGTTCAAGCTATTCTCCATTCTCCTGCCTCAGCCTCCCGAGTAGCTGGGATTATAGGCGCATGCCACCATGTGGGCTAGTTTTTGTATTTTTTAGTAGAGACAGGTTTTCACCATGTTGACCAGGCTGGTCTCAAACTCTTGACCTCAAACAATCCACTCGCCTTGGCCTCATAAGGTGCTGGTGTTACAAGTATGAGCCACCACGCCCACCCCATGCCCCGATTATCTGACATCACCTTACTTGTCCAGCCCGCTCTCTAAATCCCCAGTATAAAGGCTCTGCCCAACTAGGTCCATCTCCTTTCAGTTCTTTACCTCCTGGCTTCTGAAAATGCTGTTTTGCCCATTCCATCCAAATCTCACCTTCCCTTTAAGGATTGGCTTGAAGCTTTAAAGTATAAAATGATGGTGATAGATTTTCAGGAGAGAGTTTATAGTACTGAGCAGCTAATTTAAAAGCAAATTAATTCTACATTATTCCAGAGGATGTGTTCCAAGTATCAGTCCCAGATGGACGTTTGTGAAGCCAACATGTTAGATATGGGCTCAACAACCCTTGGTCGGCACCAATAGTACCAAATAGTGCCAAAGCCAGCTCTTGAGGATGTTAGCCATCATCTTTACCACCAACACAGCACCTTGTTCCTACTTCTTCCAGCTCCCTTTCTCCCTTCTCCAGTATACACTCACTTAACAAATATGTTCTGGATTCCTTTCTAACTTGGCCGGGCGCAGTGGCTCATGCCTGTAATCCCAGCACTTTGGGAGGCCAAGGTGGGTGGATCACTTGAGGTCAGGAGTTGGAGACCGGCCTGGCCAACATGGCAAAACCCGTCTCTATAAAAAATACAACAAATTACCCGAGCGTGGTGGCGCACACCTGTAGTCCCAGCTATTCGGGAGGCTGAGGCACGATAAATGCTTGAACCTGGGAGGCGGAGATTGCAGTGAGCCGAGATAGTGCCAATGCACTCCAGGCCGGGTGACAGAGTGAAACTCTGTCTCAAAAAAAAAAAAACAAAAACAAATATGTATTGGACATCAATGGAAGCAAATTATTGTGCAATGCGCTGAGAAGATGCCTATAGACAGACATGTCCCTACCCTCTAAGAGCTTACTGTCTGCTAAGAGTCTCAGAACAACTAAGTTCATTGAAGTACTATGACAGGACAGGACAGAGGCAGTTAACTCCAACTCTGAGGCCATCTGATAAGGCTTCAGGGAAGAGGTGGCATTTGAGCTGGGCCTAAGAAGGATGAGGAAATGGGAGGAACAGGGTATCCAGCATGAATGCATGAAGGAGGTGTGGCTGGAAGGTAGGAGGTGCTACACAAGGCGCAGATTGGAGCCAGACTGTAGAAGGCCTTGAATGCCACATTAAGAAGTTAAGTTTTTAGTCATTTGCCTTTTGTGCCAAGGATTAACATGATCAAAATTGTCTTTTCCCAACAGAACTCCATGGAGAGGGGCAAAACTCAGCTGAGAGATCAGTGGGCGGCCTGAGTGGGTCCCCTTGATGACCTCATGGTGGCAAGTGGAGACTCTGAACTTGAGGACAGATAGTAGGAATGGAGGAGGACTTGGTTTTCTTTCTTCTTTAATCTTGTTTCTTTTTCTCGTCTGCCTGGCCCTTGCTCTCCACTCCACTCTCGTTTTCACTCTTCCCTGCCCTTGGCATAAGCGTTCCTGCGGACTCTGGACTAAAGAAGCTATTGAGCCCTGGGTTTAGGGCAAATGCTAAAATTTAAAACTGGATCGTGATTTCCATTTCCTCTTCCACGCAGATGGCAGGGGCTTACTCTGTTCATGAACTGCTGCAAAATCCCACCTGATCCTAAGCCCAAGAATCATTTTAAGAAAATGATATTATCCATCAGTTCTAGATGCTCTTTCACTTTTTTTTTTTTTTTTTTTTTTTTTTTTTTTTGAGACAGAGTCTTGCTCTAGCACCCAGGCTGGAGTGCAGTGGCACGATCTCAGCTCACTGCAACTTCCAACTCCCTGGTTCAAGCGATTCTCCTGCCTCAGCCTCCGAAGTAGCTGGGACTATAGGTGTCTGCCACCAGGCCTGGCTAATTGACACTCTACCTCTTTCGTTTTATTTTTTAAAATGGAAACAGGGGTGTTCAGGGGAAAAGAATGGCAACCATGAGTCAGTTCATTTCTGGATGATTCCGTGTTACCATCTCTCATGTAAACACTTCAGATATGCACATTGACTTCCCCACTGCTATTTCAACAACATATTTCATGCTTTGGAAACACTCTAGCTGCATCTTGGTTTTAAACAAGGATAGACTCCCTTAGCACCCTTCAGTTTCTTGTTCCCTCCTATTCTCTACCCAGCAAGGTATTTGCCCCCAGGAATGTTTTCTTTCTACATAACAAGATCCTGAAAGTGATGTCATTCAGACATCACAAAGCAGAGCTCTGTGATTTTTAAACGACATCCTTCGCGCTGGTCACTTTTGGTTGGTGTTTTTTGTTTGTTTGGATTTTTTTCAATTTTTTTATCAGTGGAGCAACAAACCTTTCACAGGTACTTCAGCTTCCCTGAACAAGATTGCATTTGACAGGTCGACACTGATACATTTGGATTTCTTTTTCTTTTCTCTTTTTTATAATTAGCTGGAGTTAAAGGAAAGTGCTAGAAGTGTGAGGTGAAAACTAATTACCATAATTTTATGGTGAAAGCAAGTGACTAAATCTAGCCTAGTACTATACTTGAATCCCTATTCTGGCCACCACACCTACAAGAGATGGGTTTTTGGTCTCCATGGCCCCGTCATTACATTTTGCTCTGTCATTTCACACGCTGTATAAAGTACAGCAAGTCATGCTATAGGGCCAGCACAGTGTAGAGACACTGAGGCTGTCCTACACCCCTTCATTCTAGCCCTCCTTGGCAAAAAGTTTCAATCATTGCCGTCATCTGAGGCAGTCTTTGATTTAATGGGTAAAAATCCAGGAATAATTAAGAAAATAATAACACATATCAAGCAAAAAAAAAAAAAAAGCCTGGTTTAAAGAAGAACTCCCAGCAGCACTGAAGGCAGTGATTCTGCATCTTTGAGGAGGGAAAAGAGCTCTAGAAATCAAAAGCAACAGCTACCAATGACTTACTAACCTTCTCCTAGGCAGAAAGGAAAAACTTACTAATTCATTCTACTTTTTCCTGGTGAGATCATGGGGGTAGGAGAAGATTAAAAATTTTCTCCCAAAGTTGTGAGGTTTGCAAATAACTATTTTTTATCATAACTAATTTCATAAAATAAAAATTACCAAAGGGCATTGTTGTTTTTGTTTAATCTGAGAGTAGGACAAGCATTCTTACATTATGTATTACATTATACTGTTATACTATTCACTGCTAGCCATTGCTTGAGCCCTGAAAAATGCATTTATAAATTATACAATAGAAGCTTCATAGCACAATTCCAGTTGTTTTCCTTCTGTTAAATTTGTAACTGTATCCTGATTTTCTCTCTGAAGACTTCTGGATATTTACAACATAAGGAAAGTCTTGTTTCCCTAACTCAAGGCCTTCAATAAAAACACAATCATAAACGGCATTTCTATTTAAAACAAAAATAGAAACTTCTAGAAATCTTCTTTGTAATTTACAAACAAGGAATTTTAATTCAACTGGATTCTCCAGTATCTATTTCCCAGGATTCATTCACAGTTGCTTTCCAGAAAACATTTTCCAAAAATTATGCCAAACACAATGTTATGCATAACTTCCTTGCTGAATATCTCTAGTCTAGAGCTAATTTATTTTTCTCAGCTGTGCCTTCCGAGCCTTCGAAACTATTGCTAAAGTCTCCTCCCTCGGCTGACTTTAATTATTCCTTATCAACGTAATTTCTGAATGTTTCACGGAAAAAATAGAAAGGAAAATATGAACTATTTTCCTGAAAACACCTGCCTTGAAACAATATTTCAGAAGTAACCAAAGAAAACAATAGATGGTGTGCAATTTTCATTTCAGGTTCCTAGCTGCCCAGTGAGAAGTTGCCTGACTGCCAGTTGGAGGCCTCCTTAAGGCCCCAGTTGATGAGCTGTGCCTGTTTCCAATCCTAGGGTGACTTTCTCACCACTTCTTAGGGGCAATTTATATCCTGTGAGTTTTGTCAAGTTGGGAAGGGCCTACCAAATGAGAAGCCATTTGCAGAATCAGGGTTTGCTTCAAAGGTCCTAAGAAAATCCTTGAGCCATCATAGTTGAAAAACATTTGAAGATTGTTCACTTGAGTAAATGCTTAAGCTTGTCCTCCCTTACTTTCTCCGGCCTGTAGCAATATTACTCACCCTCAAAGAATTCATCAATATTCAACTGACTCTCCAATTTGCTGAGGTGGCAAAAGGAGTTTAATAAAGAAAGCGGTTGCAGTTTTTCTTTAGAGAACATGCTACAAACTCAACTTTTGTTTTATGTAGCTGGAATCTTCTGCCCTTTTACTAATTTAGGTGGGGAAATAAATGCTTACGTGTAGCAACCCAAGCAAATTTACCTACGAAGGCAAGCCTTAAAAGCCCAGCAAAGCCTTTCATCCCAAGGGCACAAGAGCTTAATAAATGATTTCTCTGAGGATTTAGAAGCGTGTTCAGTCACGTCTCACAGCCCGGCAAACTTTCGGTCTTGTCCATGAGGGGTTTTGAAAATGTTAGCAGGGAAACTGTAGCGTAGTAATAAGAGTGTTCAGCGCCCACCGAAACTAGACGAGTATCAGCTGTTTAAAAACCTTTCCTGAAAAAGAAAATCTTGCTCTGTTAAAACCTTTTTGGTTAATTTTTCAAAACCAGCTTTGCAGACCCTGGAAGACGCTACTCTCTTTTCCCTCCCCGCGCCCCGGAAAAGAGCCGCAGACGCCAGCGAAAGGCTGCGCAACGCTTGCAGTTTGCAGCGTCTTGGGTCTGCGAGATCGCCCTTGCAAAGACATTTCAGATTTTCCATTAGCTTTACATAAATATCACAGTAAAATGCATGCGAGAGAGTTAAGTAGCTCAAACTCGAGCGCTGAGCACAGGAGACTGCGCGGTTTTATTTTGGTAAACTGATTTAGTGTGTGTGTCCGCGCGTGTGTTGCTGTTTTCATTTGGCACCTGATTTTTTTCCCCCAGCGCTGGCACGCGGTTCTGGACTACCCCGCGCGCCGTCTGCAGGCTGGGACAACTACGGCCTCCCTCTGGGAATGCGGGGGCCGGCCGCGGGCCGCGGTGGCGGCGGCTGCGGCTGCAGGCTCGCGGCTCAGCTCCTCGCGGCCTGCCGGTTTCTTTGCTCTTCTGTGGCGCAGCCGACTCGCCGAGTCTGAGTCGGACCGGGGGTTGCTGAGAGCTGCCAGGAAGTCCCCAACCCGCAACGCCCCCGGGGCCAGCGCGCTAGGCAGCTCCTCCGCGGAGCTTTGCGCTTGGCAGCCAACCTTCCCCGAGGCTCCGATGGCCCCTCCTGGACTGCCCAGGGCAGGGCCTCTGCAGGCCAGCTCTACCCATTGCTCTTCCCGTCCAGACCCCGCTGGCCTTGAGCCCTGCTTGCTCGTAATTTGTCCCACCCGGGACAGGAAAAAGAAAAGAAGCCGGCTTCATTTTCTTAGCATTCAGGCGCTATTTTATAAGGGAACTCTTCCAAAATTTTCATTATGGCATTTTGCAAATATTTAGGAAAGTTGAAACAACGGTACCACGAACGTCTGTTTACCCCCCACCCCCAAAAGGAAGCAACAACTGTTAACATATTGCAATGCTTGCTTCCTTTCTGTTCTCATAATGTGTGCATATGTTAGCTGCATCATTTGAAAACTGCAGATACCGTGACACTTCACTTCTGTACACTTCAGCATGCATCTTCAAGGATAAGGACCTCCTTACGTTCAATACCATTCTCACAAATACAAAATGTTGCATCTAACATTCAGGATAAGGGCTCGTTTTTCTCCGGTTTCCCCACTTCAATCTTAAAAATCAGTTTTCCTTCTTGTACTGGGCATATATGGGTAAACAATTACTTCTCCCTGTGTTATGCCCACCAAAGGACTATGGGGCTCACCCTGTCCCAGGGCCTCTCTGAGAGCTTGGTGGGGTGGCGAGGGCTGGGGCGTCTCGACAGACCGCCACTCAAACGCGTGGGGAGAGCGCTGCACTCACGCGGTCTGAGACCCCGGTTCCTTTCCCAAACCATCTCAGGTACCCCCTGGAAGTAAGAAGCCTCGCTGAGCCACCTTGCGCCCTCCCGGCAGCTCAAAGTACACCACCAGAGGAACGGTGAGCGCGGGGTGGCGTCCGTCGCGGAAGCCTGGGGGTGCACGCTGCGCTACCTCGTGCCCTTGGCTTTGCCGTTTGCCATCCTCGGCTTTTTCACCCCAGAGTGTGATTAATTTCACATTGTCTCTCCCTATTCGGCTTATTGTTGGTTACTCAGGGCGTCCTGTGTCTTTTTTGGCCCTCCCCCGCCACGGGCCAAGGCTGCGGAGTCGAGCGCCTGCACAACCCCCTTCCCTCCCGCCCCCTCCTCCCCTCCCCCTTTCCGCCCCCGGGCCCCGGAGCCAAGCGGGGCCACCGGGGGGGGGGGGGAGGAGAGCGCCAGCAGCGCGTGGCCACGCCCCCGGAGCCGGCTTTTTCTAGGGCGGCTCCTGGAGTCTCTCCGCCGGCTGCGCCGCTCGCCTCCCAGGGAGCGCTCCGCGCTGGCCCCTCGCTCTGCTCCGCCTCTGCCACGCCGCTCTCCGAGCTTCGGCCTCAGCCAGCGCCTCCTCCGCGCTGAGACCCCAGCTCTCAGCTCTTCGTCCCTGTCGCTCCGTGTCCGGCACCTCGCGCCCTGCAACCTCGCCGTCTCCCAAGTCCCGGGTCCCGCTTCTGTCGCTGTCCGTCGATGTCCGTCTGTCTTTCGCTCGGTCTGTCTCTCCGCCTCCCCAACCCTTCCTTCCTCCCTCTCTCCCTCGCTGGCTTGCACGTTCGCTCGCTCTCGAACGCGGCGAAACAGCTTCGCAGGCAAATCCCAGAAACCTTTGCAAAAGCTTGCAATGAAATTTAAGAAGTTCTTCGATTTCGGCGCCATTTTCGAGTCGAGCCAGAGGTGACATGCGATTTTTAAAAAAAGGTCTTGGTGGCTGGCGTCTTTCCCGATTGTAGCGTGGGTTGCGGCAGGCAAAAAAAAAAAAAAAAAAAAAAAAAAAAATGGGGGATAATTCTGAAAAAGTGCTGTAGCTTTTGGGGCTTGTAAAGCATGTTTGGGGGGCGGGGTGGGGGGGCAAAACTGACCTTTAAAGTGTTTAACAAATGAGTGCGGCCGGGAAATTCTCAGGAAACGGACTGGGGGAAAAAAACTAACATGGAGGGGCGGGGAGGGATTACTGAGTAAGGGGCAGTGACCGACTGTCAGCCTCGCTGGGGTCAGGAGCGACTGGTTTTGACAGAATATAAATGAACTTTTCCTGACTCTTATTTGCAAGCAGTACGTTATGTCTTGGAAAGAAATGTGTGATTAATTTTACATTGTCTCTCCCGATTTAAAACTTTCAAGATTGTTCAGTTTTCCCTGTAGGGAACTTGACATTGGGAAAGTTTGACTAGAATGCGCCGAGGGAAGGTACATTGTATTTTGGGGGTGTGGGGGACGAAGGCAGATGCAAAATTAAAAGACAAAACGTTGTAAAATGTGAACAGAGGAAGAGGCGTATTCTTTGGCTCTTAAATCATTTAGCCAAACACATTGCAGTTCAGAAGTGGGTGGGGCTATGGCCACTGGAAAGTATCAATTCTTTGTCTATTGTATCAGCGAATGACCCTCTCCTGAAGTGACGAGAAGCCCCTTGGTATTCTCTTTTCGTAAGTAAATTTCAGTCTAAGGGGAGATATGTAAAGTAGGGGATCGAGGTGGCTTTTTAGGGGTATAACTCGTTGTACTATCACTCGGAGAGATGAAAGGGGTAAAGGTGAAAGGTATAAATGAATTCGATTCCAGTAAGTTTCAGAGCAATCTGGAAGGGACCTTTGCCTTAGATACCGATGTTATTTTGAATGAACTTTTGTTTTTCTAAGTAGTCAACTAAAGAAATGTTAAATTAGGAGTGAATTTAATTTCTGACATGATGGCTCATATATTTATGTGGAACAAAATATTGGGAGAAAGTTGTGGAGTTTTAAATTATAATTGTACATTTGCTAAACTTGTTTTTTTTTTTTTCTTTTTAAGGGCAGCCAACGACATTTTTCTCCATTAATCCCAAAGTCAGTGTAAAAGTTTGTAAATATCATTGCCAAAACAAGATGGAACGTAGAGACACTTGATTGTCCCAATTTAGGGAATGGGGTTATTATCACTAATGACTTTGTTTACCATGACGTGTAGTGTATTTGTTAGCACTGGATCTCAGTCTGGATGTTACTAATTTTATACTTAATCTCCTTAAATACTCTGCACATTTTATTAACTAATAGGACACTTAACATTCATTGTACTAGTTTTGAAAAACCAACATAATTTGTAAATGTAACAAAATACAATTGGACACTTTAAATGTTTATTACTTGTGCTGAAATGTATTTTGACTTTCAAAACCATTACAGTTAGTGGTGATTTGGTTGTTTTAGGTTTGTGATTGAGGATTTCGGAGTCGGTTTTTTTCTAATGCTTAATTGAATATTGTATTTAAACAAAAAGGCTTGCATGTGACTTGTTGCTAATATGTGTCCATTTTAAAAAGGAAAAAGTGGTATCTAATGAGTTAATCATTAAGGAGTATGCGCAGTGCCGGCCATTTCAGGACATGTAAGAGTTTCTGTGGAGCTGCTTGAAACAGGAAGGAGCGACTTGACATCAAGTATGTCAACTTTTTGATTTATGTTTTCATAGATGACATTGATAGGTATAAATTATTCATGAATAAGTTTGAGTAACTACTTTAATATGTAAATGTCCAGGTATTTCATCTACGGAAAGTTCTGTCATTCTTGAAGCTCTTCAAAATAGCAGGGGTGTTTACTGTAAGCATAAAAACACTAGCAGGGCATCTAATGCTTTTAAAGATATACACTATCGCTGCAACATATATTATATATATTAGAATCAGCTAAAGCTACCAGTGAGTTTTGGTTATTTCCTTCCAGTCATCTGCATCCATTTCCAATAAAGGGGTTTTTTTTTTTTAATGGGGTCAATGAATAAGACTTGTAATATGAAGCAAGAAGAATTTTCACCAAGACTTTGAAGCTGGCAAGAATGATCCAGATGTACAATTGCCTCTACCTAATGTTATTCATCTATTTTCAAAGTAATTAGATTCTCTTACACACTAATTCCTATTTCCCATCGCTCTTCTTTTCACCACTACATTTTTCCAAGATTCATCCTCAGGGGAAAAAAATTGAGAGCCACAACTTCGGCTCCACCTGCAGCTCCTGGAAATCAAATGGTGAAGTTATAAAAAGTACCTCAACTTGGAGTGAGGTGGCCTAGTCATAACTGTTACTCTATTCCTTGCCAAGGGCAGCGTGGGGTGGGGTGAGGCGGGGCTTCCTCCAGTCATCCAGTCTCTGTACCCGCAGGTACCCCGGTCAATCCCCCTTCGTTGACTCCAAGGGGATACAGCAGCAATTCATGTTTTGAAGTGCTCTAAATGGTTCAAAACGTGAAGTGCTGCTATACCCCCTTGTGGGGAAGGAAGAAGGTGGGATATGCCGGACCGAGTTCCTGCCACCAGGTGCCCGCTCCCCACCAGGCCGGCTCAGAAGCAGGTAGGTGGGTGGGGGTTTGCGTCTTTCTGGCGGGTCCTTGGCCCTTCCTATTCCACGGACAGGGCGGTATTCGGGGGAGGGTAGTATTCCCGGCCAGGTTGGGGGTGGCCGGCCAGGGGCGCGCCCGTCGGCGGTGGGAGCCGAGGAGGGAGGCCGTGCCCGTGCTCAGCCGTGCTCTAGCAGCGAAAACAGTTCTGCAGTTAGCTATCAATACTCTGGAGTATTGTTTCCGCTGCCAGAGTAAGTCTGGGACTGCCTTGAGGGCCTACCCAGCAGGTAAGTCTTACGCCACCGCCTGCGGCGTCTGCCCCAGGAGCAGCGAGACCCAAGATTCCATCAAACGTTTGCCTCGTCTGTGCATATGTGACTGGGCGTGAATAATGCATCATTTTGGCAGCCCCTTTCCTTGCTGAGGGAGAATTAAACATTTGGAAAAAATCCCAATCAGAATACCACCCACAGGACAACGAAGAAAACCCATTTTTAGTCCCCAACCATGAAATGGGGGGGGGGCGGGGGAAACTGGAAAAGGAGTAAGGGGAGAGGAAGGGTGCACAGCTACAAGAGGTCCTCACGTCTCTGCGGTTCCTGGTAAACGCGCTCCTATCCTGAGTGTGGAAGGAACTTAAGAGTTCAGGAAAGATCAAAGTAACCGGCCTCTTCCCCACACTCGCGTCCTCCCTTCCCCGCTGCTGGGTTGGGGGGCTCCGTGGAGCTCCGGCACCCTAGAAGAATTGGGTGAGGCGCGAGGCCTTGCGGGCGGGTGAACCCAAGACGGCGTGAAAGGCGCCAACCTGGATCTGAGCCCAAGGCTGCTGAGAAGTGTGGGGGCCTTGAGGGGATCAGCGTTTCTAGCTTCTTTGCGCCCTCCTTTCCCAAAGATCTACCACAATTCCACCCTGAAGGCGTCCCCCGCCCAGCAAATCTCCTTTGTAGCCCCAGGGGCGGGACAGGAGCTGTTGATTTCAGGGGCCCTTCTGGACTCCAAAACTCCTGGGCACTGTTGCTTGTGAGTGCTGCCCAACTGTCGTCCTGTAAAATCACCTCCGTCCCTCACTGGGCTGGCCGCCTGAGCCTTCGGTGAGGAAATGGGGTTCCGCATTGCCTGCCTGGGAGCTTGACAGCCTGACTAGAAAAGGGCTAATAGTCTTTTTCTGTGCAAATCACTTGAGCTAATTATTTGATCTGAAGCATGGGCAGGTAAAGGATCATTGGTGGGCATGGGGAAGCAGGCATGGAATCTTTTCCACACTTTTTATCCCCTTTTAAAAAAAAGCAACCAAAACACACACCGAAACCCCTCTGGTCTTAATGGGCTAGCTGGAACTGGGCTTTCCGGGCCAAGAGTGGGCCCCTAGAAGTTTCCCAGTTTTGGGGATGGAGGGGGCGGGGTTCCTGAGTCCAGAGCTGGAAGTTGGGTTCAGCGGCCCAAGACGCTGGCTCTTCCAGACTCCTTTGCGCTGGGGCAGTGCGTGGGGGCTGCTTGGGTCCCTCCCGGCCTGCCGGGACCCTCAGGCTCCCGGGGCAGGACCAACCCACCCGACCCAGTGGCGACTTCCAGGCCTAGAAGCCCCCACTTTGCTCCCTCCCCACTCCGGTCAGCCAGCCCAGGGCCCCTCAGGCCCAAGATCCCCAGGCCCAAACGGCGAACAGGTCCCAGTATCTGCCTGCTTTTGCACTTGGGGGTGGAGGAGCCACCTCGTGACGCCCCTTCTGCCTCTCACCAGCTTACCCCTTTCTCCCCGTTCTGTAGGCTTCCCTCTGGAGCCAGAAGGAAGCCCGGTGCCAGCCAGCCTTCCCGAAGGACTAAGCCCGCACCATCCGGCTTCCTCCAGTGGGCGCCTGCAGGACCCAGGTGAGACACCGGAGCGGTTGGGGATGTGAGGGACAGAGGGCAGCGAGCAAGGGATCCTGACTTGGGGGCGTTGCCTTCTGGAATCCAAGAGGCCCTTTGCCTGGGTCTCCCGAGATGCATCGAAATTGAGCTTGTCCACGTAGCCCCCTGACTGCGTGGTGCCCTTTTCTGACTTAAAACATTCCTTGCACCTTTATTTACACAGTCCAAGTTGCAGTGTGCCTAGATTTCCTCCAAGGACAAAAATGTGAATAAAGCAATATTTTAGCCAAACATTTCCGTGTCAATTAAGAAGATGGCAATTCGTTCCAGACTATAAATTCTCTTTAACAACTCCCTAAGGTATTCTTTTAAATTGTTTTTCAACATTGCTAAATATGCATCATAATGTGTGGGAGACTTGTATAAAGTGAATCAATTTATAGTCTACTGATTAATTGACTCGATGTTACCACCTCCAAGGAGGCACCTTTTCACTGTTTTCTCATTTTTTCCGCAGCACACGTTATCTGTTAGTGAGGAAGCTGTGTGCACGTGGCATTGTATAAAGTTTATTAGACAGACGTGGCTTTTAAACTAGGAGGAGCTTAGTCTAACTCTAAATATAAAATTCCACATTTCTGTAAGTTGTGAGACAAGATACATAGGTTGCTTTGATAACTCAGAACTGAGCATAATTTTTAAAAACTTTAAATCACAGGAATGTTTTTTTGAAGGCATCCAGCATCTCCAGTTAGCAGTACTGATTTTTTTCTTTTTTCTTTTTTTCCTCAACAAAGGAACACTACATCAACACTCTTGGCGGGGATGTGGACACAGAAGACTCCTGTTTCAAGAAAATACAATCATCTCTCAAAGGCTGTAATTTATATGCATTTTAAAACTCTAGGCATTGAAAACCACCCAAGTGTCCCAAATAGAAGGGTAAAATATAATCAGTCACTCAGTGTAATATTATACATCCTTTAAAAACGTTATTGGAAAATGTTTTATGATCTGTAAGTCCAAGGAATCCTCTCCCACCATTTCTTTCTCCCCACTGTTCCCCCATACCCACACTTCTTTGTTCCAATTGGCATGTAAACTTGGTTTTCCCGCCAAATGAGTCAGTCATGATGGGAACGTCAATTGATTTGAACAGATGTGTGTCAATGTTACTTGGAAAACTAGATGCCAATAACCAGGGCCACAGAAAAAGGCAGTGGTTGCAACTCTGTAAAAATTTATGCATGCACACAGACAAGGACTAAAGTGGAACCCCACACAGGAAAACAGTGGGCTGTACCCCTGTGCTGGGACATTGAATGACTGTATTCTGCTTTTGATTTTCGTTAATATGGGCAACTGTCCAATTAAAAAAACTCCTAAGGACTCTGTAGTGCAAATTGTTTTGCTGATTGTTTTAAAACACCATACCTATCAACTCATCAAGGCAGATGGGGCAGCAGGGGACTGGGTTCATTTCCTGAATCCTGGACTACTATAAAGCTCAGGGCAACATTTGCAGAAAACCTGAGCCTGTGAGATGGGAGCTAACTTACAGGCAGCTTTCCTGAGACTGTGCAAGATGAAAATAAAACTAGGTTCCTAAAATGTCTTGGGAAGATCAATGAGTTTTTCAATAGAAATGGACTTGAGTCAGGGGCTATATGCAAGTTGGCATACATTTTTAGAGATCTTTTTTCCCGTTGGCCTGCAGTGTGACTTATTCTCATAACCCTAGAACTTTATATATGCATTTGTAGAGTTATTACATGACTCTTAAGTGAAAAAGAGTATATATACATCAAGTGTAGAAAACGTGTATCTCCCTGCCCCCTACATCTCACTCAGGCCCGCCCATTAGTTACCGCTCAGTGAAGGAACAAGGATTGGCTAGCTCTTTCATAATATTTCACCTATCTGCCGCCTTTTCCCCTCCCCAGCTCCACTGCTGATCTCTTTGGCACATTCAGCCAGGCTTAAACCCCCTGTGGGAATAGTAAATTGAGCCAAGAGGGAGGACCCCTGAAGACATCTACTTCCTGTGGTTGCTCGGGCCTTTGAGCACTGCCCCTTCCACTACTGAGCTCTATAATCTGAGCAATTGGTGGGAGTTTGGAAACATGGCCTTGGCTCCACTGCTGGAGTCAGGGAGCTCAGAACACTGCGGCAAGCTGAGAGTGAGAGTCTTGGTTGCTTTGAAGTCTAAGTCTCCCAAGGCAGCTCCCTCACTTGTTCCCCCATGTCTGCCCCTACCTGCCACCCAGACGAGACTATTACCCTAAGACCAGACCTTCTAAAGGCGTGGCCACAGAATCGTAGGAATCCCAACATCCTGCCTTTGTACATGCATTTATGGACTTTTCCAAATACTTTCATTTTTATTAAATTTGTGACAACCTTGAAAGACAGTTAAGGCAGTCCAAAAAGTATTTACAGACAAGAAAACGGGGGCCTCTGGAGGTTAAGGATTTGCCTGAGGCTACTCTCTGTGGCCTCTTCCTCCAGGCTTCATGCTATGTTCTTTATGTCATTACCTGTTTATCAGAACCAACTATGCAGTAGTGACCAGAGCAAGAATGTGTTTGGTTACAAAAATTCCAGGTGAAACTGACTAGTCTTAGGATGAGCTTTGACCTACACACTGGACCCTTCCTGGGTGAGGCCCAAGATTGGCCCCAGGATTACTAAACAGTGACTGTAAGTTACCCAGCCCTGTACAAGTCAATCTGCCCAAACCAAAAAAGCATGATTTAAATTCATGTAAAACCTCTGTCCCATATGTGTTATTTTCTGTAGATTCAATCAAATTAATCTTAAGGAAACGAAGTGTCCAGCTATAGGGGTTAACTTAATCTAGTCACTCACTCAATGGAACCTTTTTCAGCCATTACAAACAAAAATGATAGATTACTCAGAAACCTGGAAAGTGCTTGTGATATCAACTTTAAAAAAATCAGGGCAACAAAATCACATGGACCCCATGATTGACAAATAGGAGCAGAACCTGGAGGAAACTTTCGAAACATACTTGTTACTTAAGGGTGTTGGGATTAGAGCTGAAGTTTCTTCCTTCTCTACTTTTTCATGTCTTTTTTTTTTTTTTGTGCGTGTGCATGTGTCTGTGTGATGCCATGTTTTCTTGTTACGTTGTCAAAATATAAATCTCTAAAAAGTCTTTAGGGGTCATGGGTGATACAGAAATTTGGGATCGGTCAAGGATGCACAGACCTCAGACATCTCGGGGATCATCGTGTCACGAGATATCACTGTGCACTTGTGACAGATTGATAACTGAAAGGTCTGGGAGCCACTCGTCTTCATAACAAAACACGTGGTAAGTATTACAAGACGAATCAATAAAAAGATCAGGAGCAAAGTAGGCCCTAAGCAAAGAAGAAAGGGGTTGCTGTGGGATTGTGGGGATGAGTTGTGTTTTCATAGGAGTGTAATGGGAATGTCCTTAATTATTTGTGTCTTTATTGCTTTAAATGTCTGTTGAATGAATTGAAACTTACATAGGGTATATAATTTTATATGTTTGTTAGAATGTGAAAACAAAGAATTTATGCTCAAGAAAATGACAATTGGAAAACACTTTGCTATAAGCCTTACAGACACAGGGTCATTTTTTTTCTTTTTTTGAGACGGAGTCTCACTTTGTCACCAGGTGCCAGGCTGGAGTGCAGTGGCACAATCTCAGCTCACTGCAACCTCCGCCTCCCGGGTTCAAGCAATTCTCCTGCCTCAGCCTCCCCAGTAGCTGGGACTACAGGCGCACGCCACCACGCCCAGCTAATTTTTGTATTTTTAGTAGAGACGGGGTTTCACCATGTTGGCCAGGATGGTCTTGATCTCTTGACCTCGTGATCCTCCCGCCTCAGCCTCCCAAAATGCTGGGATTACAGGCTTGAGCCACCGTGCCCGGCCCACAGGGTCATTTTTAATGTGTTGAGTCCACATAAGTGGTCAAGAAAAACCATAAAAATGACATGAACAGAAAGCCCCAGTAAAAAAAAAAATGCATAAAGATGCTCATTTCAATATTTTTAAGAATGGAAGTTGGGAACATCCCGAATGACCACCAACAAAGGATTGGACAAATAAAATATAGTATGGCTAGCACAATAGAATAGGATGCTTTCATGTAAAATAATGGTTCTGAAAGTAATTTTCATGTCAGGAGAATGTGCTCCTAATAAAACGTTTAGTGACTGAAAGAAGCTATTTTCCCATCTCTGCAGTATAGGTACATAGAGAGCCTTCTGCTTGAATAGTTTTGTATCAACATGCAGATAAAAGGCTAGCAGGAAACATAAAAACTTTATTGTGATTATCTCTTAGTCGTGGTGTAAAAGTGACCAAGGAAAGATGCTGAACTATTTTTGCGAAGTGTTCCTAATATGTAATATAAATGTATTGGGGACATTTTGCAATCATAGTTTTGTATCAATAATATTGGAAAAAAAGGTTATCAGAAAATACACCAGAAGTCTAGAGGTGGCTATCGCTGACTTGGTCACTACAGGGAATTAAAAAGATACTAAACTGTTTTTGCGATGTGTTCCTAATATGTACTATAAATGTATTGGGGACATTTTGCATGCATAGTTTTGTATCAATATACAGACAAGAAGATGGAGAGAATAAACCAAAAATCTAACGGTGGCTGTCTGTGGTTTACTTCTGTGATAAACATAAGATGCAGAATTATTTTTGCAATTTGTTCCTGAATATATAATAAAGTGTATTGGGATCATTTTGCATCCATAGTTTTGTATCAAAACTTGCAACAATGTTGTAGTATAAACGTATAGGTGATTTTTTTGTACTTGTTTATTTCTTTGTACTTTTATGTGTTTTCCAAGTAATATTTGTATAAACAACAAAATGCATTACTTTTATAGCAATAAAAATTATTTTATTTTTAAAAGGAGTTCGTATTTTTTTTTAAGCGTGGACTCCTGACATAAGGGCGGGGGAAGACTTCCCCTTTGGCCAGCAGTAGGCCTAGAATGCTTTTTCAAACATATCTGGGAAACTTTTGCACAGCTTCAGTTGGGTCTGCAGTGCAAATTTGTGTTTTCATTTGCTCTTGGCAAAGGAACGCGAAAGTGTAACTTAAAAATATAACCACACCGGAGTTGTAATCGTACTGTTACTAAACAAACTGCTATCTCCTGTCTAATCAAAGTAGCATTCAGAGAAGTATAGAAAGCTGAAACAGGCTCCTTTTCCTCTGGTAGCAATTCAGGAAGGTGGTACTTGGATGCTAGCCCAGGGCCTCAAGACACATTGGCCAGTTTGAGACATGCCTGAGTCAGGAAAACACCTTACAGAAAGGTTATTTCCATGCAGCCAACTTTCTGCAGATGCAGGTAAAGCCCGTGCATTTTCCCACAAATTTGGCCGAGCTCCATAATAACTCTGGTGTTACGGAACCCATGTGACACCCCAATGTAGGTGATCCCTGTTCTGGTAAGAGAGATGGAACCATTTGGTCATGCACCCGGCCTGCGGTCTGAAGGGCACCTACCAAGGTTTTAACGTTCCTCAGTGGCATTGATTTGAACAGAGACACATTACAGGAGGATCCAGGATCCTGCCTCTCCTTTTAGTAGCACTTGGGGAAACTGTCCCCCGACCAAGGACATATTTTGCACTCTAGCAAGTCCATATGACTAGCCATTACTTTCAAAATAGAGCCATCATATTCCTTAGAGAAACTGAGTTGTGAGGCATTTTGCAGAGATATATATCCTTTTACAAAGATACAGGAGAGCACTCCTTCAATTTCCTGATGTCCTGCCCTTGTTCTGCTGAAGAACAATCATACAACTGAACTGGTACCCTCGCTTAAATGTGTGCTCCTTTTTAAGGAGTGCAAACAGTTTTCTCTGCCACATTCTGTCAATCAGAGCATATTTAGTGGGTGCCTACCTCTGTGCTAGTTACTTGTGGGTAGAGGAGAGAGTGGGGGAAAAACAGGGGTTAAGGTGTTACTAAGCCAGACAGGCCTTGAACACACGAATACTTTGTCTGCCACAGGGTACAGAGCAGGGATCCGCCGAGGCTTTGCCCTTTGTCTGAGTCTGAGTCAGGTCAGACCACACAGAGAATCTGCTTCGCTAAGCAACCGTCTAAGTGGCCCCCTTTCCCTGAGGCCTCACTCTAGTCCCTGCTGGACACAAAGTATGGAATAGGGGCAGAGTGTGGGAGGGACCCCTTTCTACATGGGAGGTCTCGCCTCTAGGCCTGAGAAAGAGAGAGAAATCACCCCAAATTGAGCATTGATCTTAAACTCCTTTGGCTTACCAGTGAAAACAATCTTCAGCCCCTGAATTTCTTTCCAGAGAGAGAGAGAGAGAGAGAGAGACAGGGTCTCACTATATTGCCCAGGCTAGTCTCGAACTCCTGGGCTCAAGCAATCCTCCCATCTCAGCCTCCCAAAGTGTTGGGATTACAGGCGTAAGCCCCTGCACCTGGGTGAAATTCTGAACCAATGAAATGTCCTAGAATTTGGCCAGTACAGTGCACGCTTCTCAGAGTCGGAAGTATGCCAGGAAGGGCTGAGGAGGGGCAGGTACAGAAGGTGCGGAGAGCTTCCCTTTGCTAACAGGGTAAACCCCTCATTTTACACAAATCCAGCCCCTCATTTTACAGAAGAGAAAACCAAGTTTCAGAGAGAGAAAATAAGTCACATAGAGGTCATGCAGAGAATTGAGCAACGTTAAAACTTGAACCTTGAGTTCCAGGGCTTTTCCCATTGTAATACACTGGGTCTAAAGGATGCAGGGAGTGATCCAGGAAGACTCTACAAAGGATATGGGACTTGGTGAGCACCTGAAAAAGCGGGTGGGGCTGGGCATGGTCATGCTCACTCATAGGCCCAGCTACTATAGCGGCTGAGGCAGGAGGATCAGTTGGGCCCAGGAGTTCCAGGCTGCAGTGCACCCTGATTGTGCCTATTAATGGCCACTGCACTCCAGCCTGCTCAACAAAGCGAGGCTCTATCTCTTTAAAAAAAAAAAAAAAAGATGGGTGGGGCCAGAAGAGGCAGAGAGGACAGGGGTGGACATTCCGGGCAGGGGGTAATGACATAAGCACTGGAGGAATGGATGTGGTGTCACCACAGGGCAATCTGGAGGAAATTAAGGTCAAATCTTGCTTCTCAACATGGGCTGTGCAAGTCCTTGAGGGTATAAGACAGTGTCCCATGGGTTGCCAAAAGCCACAGAATATAGATGGCACAATTTCCTAGAGCACAGCTTGGATTCAATAATGAAGAATTTAAAGCACTGTTTTTCTGTAAAAACAAGCACAAACTTAAAAAGATAAAACTGAGACCTCAGAAAATCATTTCCAGTTCATTGCAGGCCCTTCCAGGCCGCCCCAGGACTCCACTCCAGTCTCATTCCGAGGGAGTATTTGTGCACTGGTCTCTAGGCATTTGGCTGTTTGTTTTTCCTGCCAGCACTCCTTGTCTTCTGATAACAGTTCCCTGGCTCTTTCCTTTGCTGAACTGCCCCTCCTCCACTGCAATCATGGGATTCTGGAAGGGCTACCCATCTCTGTAAACTGCTGAGACTTTCACCAAGCACGTGACCCAGGTCAGGCAAAGCACAGTATCCCATCCTCTCTTCCACATTGACTGTGCTAAAGGAAGTTCACGTGAACCCAGCCTAACCACTCAAAGTACTTGCCTGGGATTATTGTGATTATTATTATTTTGAGACAGGGTCTCAGTCTGCCACCCTGGCTGGAGTGTGGTGATGTGAATTCAGGTTGTTTCAGCCTCAGACTCCTGGGCTTGAGCGATCCTCCCGCCTAAGCCTCCTGAGTAGCTGGGACGACAGGCGCACCACCACACCTGGCTAAGTTTTTAATTTTTTGTAGAGGTGGGATCTCACTCTATTGTCCAGGCTAGTCTTGAACTCCTGGGCTCAAGTGATCCTCCAGCCTCAGCCTCCCAAAGTGCTGGGATTACAGTGGTGAGCCACCATACTTGGCCTTGCCTGTTTTTTTTTTTTTTTTTATGTTAAATGCTGAAATGGAAAGAGCCTCTCTTTCTTCTGTGGCTTGTAAACCTAAAGCTGTATATGGTTATGCCCTGCCTCACCCTGCTCTGCCATGTCTCTCATCAGAGGAATACCAGCAGGAAAGAATGAAAACAGGATGCGCATAAAAATGTAAAACATGCACATAAAAAAAGAGATACGACAGACAGAGAGACAGAGACAGAGAGAACTAATGACATCGATTGAGTCCTTGAACCCAGATGGTTCTGGCGTCAGCTCCACTCCTGTCCCTCAGTGACCAGAGCACATATTGTCCCTTTTGTTTAAGCTAGTCTCATTTATTCATTCAGCAAAACTTATCAAGTACTTTCTAAGTGCTGGGCACTATTCTAGGGTCTGGAAATAGAGCTGTGAACAAAAGAGACAAAGACCCTGCTCATGCAGCGTTTCCCTACTACACTCACTGAGTTGTGCCTCTGTCTCTGTTACTTGCTATAAACAAGAGGGAGACTTTGCATGTTAGCACCAGGACTACTGTAAACAAGGGCTGGGGGTGGGCTTTGAATATTTTCAGCAGAGGAATCATATGATCTTTCACAAATGTCCAGATTTGAGGCTGGACTAGGTTGGAAGCAGTGACTACTAAAAGGCCAGAGTGGCTGGCACCCTGATTTGTTCAATTTTTGAAATACCCTCATGACGAAGGTGGCCTACCAGAATCAAGGTCTCTGGAAGGAAACCCAATGTGGGAGGACTATAAAGTGCTTCCGGGAAGTGTTCCAGGCCCAGCTCGTCCTGCCCTCCCACCCTCCCCTGGCCGGGTCCTTTGGTTCCGCCTTCCGGGCTTGCTCCTCTCTCTCGCTCTCTGCCCGTGTGCTGGACTGCTGCTTGGCTTTGGGACCCACCTTGCACTGAATTTGTCTCCCCTCGACCCCATGCCTGTCTGCACATGGAGTCCTTATGCCACTGATAGGAACATGCGAGCTGCAGGGTTAGGGTTCCCTCTCCCTGCCCCAATCCACCTACTCTTTTTGTTTTTTTTGTTTTGTTTTTGTTTGTTTGTTTTTTCTTTCCAGACAGAGTCTCGCTCTGTTGCCCAGGCTGGAGTGCAATGCCCTGATCTTGGCTCACTGCAATCTCTGCCCCCAGGTTCAAGCAATTATCTTGTCTCAACCTCCCGAGTAGCTGGGACTAGAGGCACATGCCGCCATGCCTGGCTAAGTTTTTGTACCTTTTTTTTTTCCTTTTTTTTTTTAGTAGAGACGAGGTTTCACTGTGTTGCCCAGGCTGGTCTCGAACTCCTGAGTTCAGGCAATCCACCTGCCTTGGCCTCCCAAACTGCTGGGATTACAGGCATGAGCCACTGCACCCGGCCACAATCCACTTACGTTTTAAGACCCATTCCACATCCTTCTTTCTTTTTAGGACTTCCTTGACCACCCCACTCATACCGAACCTCCTCTGACCTCTGGCCATTCCCAATGTCCAGGTACTGGCTCACAGATGTCCATTTTCACAGGTGTGCCTACTGCAAATCAGTAGGAAGCACCAAGAGGGCAAGAACCAGGCCCTTCTCCACCCCCAGATCCGCCATGGAGCCCAGCACTGTTCCTGGCACAGCAGGGGGGCTGTTCCATCCATGTTGACTGATGACACTGAGTACAGAGATGGCCCAGGGATAAGGCCATCCTTATCCTTTTCCTGGGACAGTCCTGGCTTAGTCCTATTTTATTGTCATAACTATTAGTAGCATCTTCTTTCACTCTCAAAAGGTTCCCATGATAAAATATATTGTCCCCATATTTGTTTAGAGGATATTGAAGGGGCTGTTGTCACAACCCAGTTGAAGAGATTCCTGATATAGGACAAAATATTTAGACAATCAAAACAGCATCATGGCCCAGAGCAATGGCTCATTCTTGTAATCCCAGCACTTTGGGAGGCCGAGGTGGGTGGGTCACTTGAGGTCAGGAGTTTGAGACCAGCCTGGCCAACATGGTGGAACCCTGTCTCTTTTAAAAATACAAAAATTAGCTGGGCATTGTAGCTCTGGCCTGTAGCCCCAGCTACTCGGGAAGCTGAGGCACGAGAATCACTTGAGCCCGAGAGGTGGAGGTTGTAGTGAGCCAAGATCATGATAGTGCACGCCAGTCTGGGCAAAAGAGTAAGACTCTGTTTCAAAAAAAACCGAAAAAGCATTCTGGCAGGGTGCGATGGCTCACACTTACAATTCCAGCACTTTGGGAGGTCACAGTGAGAGGATACTGTGAGACCAGAAACTTGAGACCAGTCTGTATTTTAAACACACACACACACACACACACACACTTAAAAAAAACCCAGTATTATGTTGCAATTCTGTGCTCTGTCACTTGGAACTGAACATGTTCCTTAGAGAACGCCAGAAAGTCTTGCCTACTCAACTGCAACAGGCTCCCACACGCTCCCTGGCACATGAACCATTAAAGCCACAGTCCAGTCTGTCACAAGACACAGGGATTGCCTCCATTTATTTCACGCCATGGGTATGCAAAATAGCACCGTTATGCACCTCCAGGACTGGGAAGGCAAACAGGCCCAGTTCAGGACCGGAAAGAATTTAAAGGCAACCATGAACAAACCTCAAGTCTAGCCAATGAAGCAAAGGGTTGCTTCATGGTTCTTTTCAGAGTGGCTTTGGTTTGTGAAAGTCCACATCACAGCAGCAATCAGAAGAAATAACAACCTCATCCCATCACCCTTCCATCTTCCTCTTCTACCTCTCTCTCCCCTGAGTTGTGTCCTCATCCTACCCCTGTTCCTAGTGTGATCGCCCAATGGGTTCACCATGCCACTGCCTAGACAGAGCAGATTTATCAAAGATAGGGGAATTGCAATGAAGAAAAAGTAATTCACACAGAGCTGGCTGTGCAGGAGACTGGAGTTTTACTCTTCCTCAAATCAGTCTCCTCGAGCATTAGGGGATCAGAGGTTTTGTTTATTTGTTTGTTTGTTTTTTGAGATAGAGTCTCACTTTGTCACCCAGGCTGGAGCGCAGTGATCTCGGATCATAGCAACCTCCACCTCCTGGTTCAAGTGATTCTCCTGCCTCAGCCTTCCGAGTAGCTGAGATTACAGGCACTTGCCGCCACACCTGGCTAATTTTTGTATTTTTTAGTAAAGATGGGGTTTCACCATGTCGACCAGGCTGATCTCAAACTCCTAACCTCAGGTGATCTGCCTGCCTCAGCCTTCCAAAGTGCTGGAATTATAGGCATGAGCCACCATGGCTGGTGGAGGCTCAGAGTTTTTGAAGATAATTTGGCAGGTAGGGGCTTGGGAAGTGGGGAGTGCTGATTGGTCAGGTTGAAGATAAAATCATATGGGATTAAGGTGAATTTTTCTTGCTGTCTTGTGTTCCTGGGTGCGATGGCAGAACTGGTTGAGCCAGAAAACCAGTCTGGGTGGTGTCAGCCGATCCACTGAGTGCAGGGTCTGCAAAATATCTCAAGCACTTATCTTAGGTTTTACAATAGTGATGTTATCCCCAGGACCAATTTGGGGAGATTCAGACTCTTGGAGCTAGACAAAAGAAATTACAGTTTAGGGGTCACTGCATGACCCCTAAACTGAAATTTCTTTTTCTTTTTCAATATGGAGTCTCACTCTGTCACCAGGCTGGAGTGCAGTGCCGCAATCTTGGCTCACTGCAACCTCTGCCTCCCAGGTTCAAGTGCTTCTCCTGCCTCAGCCTTCCAAGTGGCTGGGACTACGATCGTGCACCACCGTGTCGAGCTAATTTTTGTCTTTTTAGTAGAGATGGGATTTCACCATGTTGGCCAGGATGGTCTCGATCTCTTGACCTCATGATCCACCTGCCTTGGCCTCCCAAAGTGCTGGGATTACAGATGTGAGTCACCGTGCCTGGCCACCAAACTGCAATTTCTAACCTTGTAGCTAATTTGTTAGTCTTGCAAATGCAGACTGGTCCCCAGGCAAGAAGGGGTCTTTTCAGGAAAGGGTTATTATCAATTTTGTTTCAGAGTCAAACCATGAACTGAATTTCTTCCCAAAGTTAGTTCAGCCTATGCCCAGGAATGAACAAGAACAGCTTAAAGATTAGAAGCATGTTGGAGTCGGTTAGATCTGATTTCTTTCACTGTCATCATTTCCTCAGTTATAATCTTGCAAAGGCAGTTTTACTGGCATTCAACCTGGGCAGCTGTGTTTGACTGAGATGCTCATATTCTTTTTTTTTCTTTTGAGAACCAGTTTCACTCTTGTCACCCAGGCTGGAGGGCAGCGGCGTGATCTCGGCTCACCGTAACCTCCGCCTCCCAGGTTCAAGTGATTCTCCTGCCTCAGCCTCCCGAGTAGCTGAGACTACAGGCACCCACCACCACGCCCAACTAATTTTGTATTTTTAGTAGAGATGGGGTTTCTCCATGTTGGCCAGGCTGATCTTGAACTCCCGACCTCAGCTGATCTGCCCGCCTCAGCCCCCCAAAGTGCTGGGATTCCAGTGTGAGCCACCGTGCTGGGCCACTCATATTCTTCAGAGTGGAGCACCTGCAAGACAAATAGATCTCCCTTTGGCCGATTAAAGATAGCCACAAATTCTTTGACATTCCTCCCATTGAGAAATGGGGTCTACATCCCCTCCTCTAAAATCTGTGCTGGCCTCAGTGACTCGCTGCCCAAGGTGGCTGAAGTGGCCTCGAAGCTTCCACTGGGTTTCTTGGAGCCTGAGCTTCCACGTGGGCATCCACTCAAAGGACATCATGCTGGAGAAACCAAGTGGAGCAATGGCATGCGGCAATCCTGAGACTATGATTTGGAGAGAAAGAGCTACTGGGCAGCCCTAACTGTTCCAGCCGTCAGTGGCGCAGGTCATTCCAGGCAAGACCCCGGGTATCATGGGTCACCCCTGCCAAACTGCAGACTTGTGAGCAAAAGAAATAATCATTGCTGTTTTAATGAACTAAGTTTGGGTGTGGTTTGTTATGTCACAATTGATAAGCAGAACACTCCCTCTTTTGAGCTTTATTGAGGTATAATTGAACATATTTAATGTATACATTTTGATGAGTTTTTGCCAATATGGATTTAGCATTTCTTATAGCATAAGTCTGATGGGATGTTAAGCTCTACAACCCATGTTTGTATGCCGGTGTTCATAGCAGCACAATTCCCATTAACCAAAAGGTGGAAGCAGCCCAAATGTCCATTGATGGGTAAATGGATGAACAAAATATCCATACAATAGAATATTATTCAGCCTTGGAAAGGAAGGAAACTCTGAGACATGCTACAAGGTGGATGAATCTTGAGGACATTATGCTGAGTAAAATAATCCAGACACAAAAAGACTGGTCCCCAGGCAAGAAGGGGGCTTTTTAGGAAAAGGCTTTTATCAATTTTGTTTCAGAGTCAAACCATGAACTGAATTCCTTCCCAAAGTTAGTTCGGCCTATGCCCAGGCATGAACAAGGACAGCTTGAAGGTTAGGTCTGATTTCCTTCACTGTCATCATTTCCTGAGTTATAATTTTGCAGAGGCAGTTTTACAAGCACTCAACCTGGGCAGCTCTGTTAAATATTCTTTTTTTTTTTGAAATGGAGTTTCACTCTTGTTGCCTAGGCTGGAGTGCAATGGCGCGATCTCACCGCAACCTCTGCCTCTGGGTTCAAATATTGTATGATTCAACTTATAAGAGCATATGAGCAGTCCCATATGAGCAGCCCAACTCATAGATACAGAAAGTAGAATGGTTCTTGCCAGGGGCATTGGTATGAGGGAAGATAGAATTAGTGTTTAACATGTACAGAATTTTAATTTGGGATGATGGGAAGGTTCTGGAACTGAATGGTGGTGCTGGTTGCATAACAATGTTAATGTGCTTAATCCCAGTGAATTATATACTTTAAAATGGTTAAAATGGGTCGAGCAAGGTGGCTCACACCTGTAATCCCAGCCCTTTGGGAGGCCAAGGTGGGCAGATCAGAAGGTCAAGAGATCGAGACCATCTTGACCAACATGGTGAAACCCCATCTCTACCAAAAATTCAAAAATTACCTGGATGTGGTGGTGTGTGCCTGTAGTCCCAGCTACTTGGAAAGCTGAGGCAGGAGAATCACTCGAACCCAGGAGACGGAGGTTGCAGTGAGCCGAGATCACACCACTGCACTCCAGCTTGGCTACTAGGCAAGACTCTGTTTTTTTTAAAAAAAAAAAACGTTAAAATTGTCAATTGTATGCCATATAAATATAACCACAATAAGAAGAAATGGGGAAAAATCAATGTATGTCAGAAGGGTTAAATAATTTAAAGAAAAATATTTTTTAAATATCTTAAAATATT
Source organism: Callithrix jacchus (assembly GCF_049354715.1). Taxonomy (NCBI): domain Eukaryota; kingdom Metazoa; phylum Chordata; class Mammalia; order Primates; family Cebidae; genus Callithrix; species Callithrix jacchus. The sequence continues at coordinate 130,089,064 of NC_133524.1, read as the reverse complement.
TATATAAAAATAATAAATGACTGGACACAGTGGCTCATGCCTGTAATCCCAGCACTTTGAGAGGCCGAGGTGGGTGGATTGCTTAGGTCAGGAGTTCAAGACCAGCCTGGCCAACATGGTAAAAACCCATCTCTACTAAAAAAAAAAATACAAAAATTAGCCAGGCATCATGGCGGGCACCTGTAATCCCAGCTACTTGGGAGGCTGAGGCAAGAGAATTGCTTGAACCCAGGAGGCGGAGGTTGCCATGAGTTGAGATCGCACCACTGCACTTCAGCCTGGGTAACAGGGCAAGACTCTGTCTCAAAAAAAAAAAAAACAAAATAACATGAGGAGGGAATCCAAGTGCATAAGGATGGGGAGAGTCTGCTCATCACGGGAGTCTGTGCCTGAGTGGGTTGAAGATGGTGGCCTTACAGGAGTTGGCCTGGAGTAGGGAGTAAGAGCCCAGAAAGGGTGAAGAGCTCATCTGTGTGGAGGGGCCACCCAGTGTGGCATACAGAGCCTGAGGAGGGTGTCCACGCATGGGGCCAGCCTGGCACAGGATGTTAGAACCTAGAAGGCCAGCCTGCAAAACATAATGAGCCCTCATCTCTGCAAACAAATATACATAAATTATAAATAAATAAATAAGCTAGGCACGGTGGCATGCACCTGTGGTCTCAGCCCAAGGGGGCTGAGTTGGGAGGATCGCTTGAGTCAGGGAGGTCACTGCAGTGAGCCTTGGTGGCACCACTGCACTCCAGACTGGGTGACAGAGTGAGATCCCATCACAAAACGGGCATCCCCACAGGATGGTCTGTTGGGGACTATCTGAGTCCGAGCAGGGAGGAGAGAGCATCCGTGTAGAGGGGCAGCCTGGTGTGGGTTGGAACCCAAGCAGGGTAAGGAAGGCATCCATGCCGGAGGCAGCCAGACAAGGGACTCAGAGTTCAAGTGTAGTGAGTAGAACATCCACATGGGGACCGGCTTGTCCTGGGGAGTCAGAGGCTGAACCAGGGAGTCAGCATCTCCCTGGAGAGGCAGCCTGGCAAGACGGTGTCAGACATGAGCCAGGTCATGAGGGCATTCACACAGGGGCCACTTGGCACGCGAAGCCAGAGTCCAAGTGGAGTAAGGAGGGTGTTTGCCCGGGATTTGGGGTGGCCTCCTGCAGGTTTCCAAACCTGAGATAAAAGCAAAAGGCAGCCAGACACAGTGGCTCATACCTGTAATTCCAGCACTTTGGGAAGCTGAGGCGGCTGGATCACCTGAGGTCAGAAGATCAAGACCAGCCTGGCCAACATGGTGAAACCCCATCTCTACTAAAAATATAAAAATTAGCCCAGGATTATGGTATGCACCTGTAATCCCAGCTATTCATGAGACTGAGGCAGAAGAATTGCTTGAACCCAGGAGGCAGAGGTTGCAGTGAACTGAGATCGCGCCACTGCACTCCAACCTGGGTGACAAAATGAAACTCCATCTCAAAAAAAAAAAAAAAAGGTTCGTGGTGGGGTTGAGGCACACACTGAAGACCAACATGAGGAGCTGAAGCCTGAGCAAGGCAAGGTCAGCCAGGTGCAAGGAGGGCCCAGTGTGGCTGTCAAAGGCCAAGCTGGCTCAGGACACTGCTGCCAGTGGGTAGCCTGGCCTGGAGTGTTAGAGCTCAAACCAGGGAAGGAGGGTGGGCTGGTGTGGGTGTCAGATTCTGAGGTGTCAGTAGCTGATCCATGTGGTCAGGGACAGGCTGGCATAGGGTGTCAGAGCTGAGGCAGGGTGTATAGGGTATTTATGTCATGGGGTGGCCTGGAACATTGTTTCAGAGCCCAAGCAGGGTTCAGAGGGCGTACAGGTGAAGGACAGCCTGGCATGGTCAAATCTTGGCCTAAGTGGGGTGAGGAGGCCATCAACATTTAGAGCAGTTGGGACTGGCATGAATTCTAGAAGATCCAATCCTGGTCTCAGTAAACACCATTGAGCATGGGAATGATGTGTCAAATGAAAACTGGGACAATTAGTGAAAGTCTAAATGCATGACAACTGCACGATCCCCACCCCTGCCGCCCTTCCCCATTGAGCTCCCAGGAAACCATCTTATATGCTCCGAGGAGGAGGCTGGCTTTTACTCTCCTAGCCAATGCCTCCAGTACCTCCTGTCACTTACCCTTGAGCCCCGCTGATTTCAGCTGCTGAAGTGCACTGTTTTCTACAAGATTAACCTGACCTCATGCAGGCAGCACAGTGTTTGCCCTTGAGGGAGCATTAAGTCTCTTTCTGCTTTCAGTTTCAAGGCCTTCTCTTAGCTGGCTGACTTTTAACAGCAGGCGGAACCATTCTGCCTTCATCCCAGGGAGAAGCCTGCCTGGTGGGGGTGGGAGCTTTGCTTTACAGGCTCTGGCTTCCTGTTCTGCAGTGGACAATTCTGAAAGCCTTCTGGATGTTTCCAAGGAAGCCTCCTGTTTCCCACAAGGATGACCTCATTCCTAATTCACCTTTTTACTGGCTTTTCCTCTTTCCCACCTCACTCTCTCGTGCCCTCACCCAATTTCCCAGGACCAACTCCCAGATAAACCACCGGCTCTCAAATCCTCTTCTCAGCCTCTGCTTTGAAAAAACCCAAACTAAGATATTCTCCATTTGGAGGGGCCGTAATTAAATGTCTGTGTTCTAGTTCAATTATTTTATTTTATTTTATCTTTTTTAGACAGGGTCCCCTTCTGCCACCCAGGCTGGAGTGCAGTGGTGCAATCTGGGGTCACTGCAGCCTCGAACTCCTGGTCTCAAGCAATCCTCCCCTCTCAGCTTCCTGAGTAGCTGGGACTACAGGTGTGCGCCACCATGCCCAGCTAATTTTTGTGTTTTTTGTAGAGATGGGGTCTCATCCTGTTGCCCAGGCTGGTCTGGGACTCCTGAGCTCAAGCGATCCACCCACCTCGGCCTCCCAAAGTGCTGGGATGACAGGCGTGAGCCACTGCGCCAGGCATAGTCCAATCATTTTAGAGTGAAGCCAGTGGACAGGCCCCATTCATGCCACAGAGCTTCCAGTCAGCTTATGAGGCTCTCAACCCTAAGTATGGACAGCCAAGATTAGGGCCCATGGCTAGGACAACAGTGAGGGAAGTGATGTGCTCTGGGTGTAAGAGGTAAGGAAGCCCTCACTCTCAGGAGCCAACTCTGCACTTGCAGGACCCTGAGCGTGAGGGCCCCCTGACATTTTGCACCACGGGCACTCTACTTGTCTCACCCTATTCCTGCCTCTGGCCAAGCCACTAATAAAAAGCCTCTAAGGGCCAGGTGTGAGCTGTAATCCCAGCACTTTGGGAGGCTGAGGCAGGAGGATCACAAAGTCAGGAGACCAAAACCACCTGGCTAATATGGTGAAACCCCATCTCTACTAAAAATACAAGAATTCGCTGGGCATGGTGGTGTGCACCTATACTCCCAGCTACTGGGGACGCTGTGGCAGGAGAATCACTTGAACCCAGGAGGTGGAGGTTGCAGTGAGCTGAGATCACACCATTGCACTCCAGCCTGGCAACAGAGCGAGACCTCGTCTCAAAAAAATAAAAAGCCTCGGCCGGGCGCGGTGTCTCAAGCCTGTAATCCCAGCACTTTGGGAGGCCGAGACGGGTGGATCACGAGGTCAAGAGATCGAGACCATCCTGGTCAACATGGTGAAACACCGTCTCTACTCAAAATACAAAAAACTAGCTGGGCATGGTGGTGCGTGCCTGTAATCCCAGCTACTCAGGAGGCTGAGGCAGGAGAATTGGCTGAATCCGGGAGGCGGAGGTTGCAGTGAGCCGAGATCGCGCCATTGCACTCCAGCCTGGGTAACAAGAGCCAAACTCCGTCTCAAAATAAATAAATAAATAAAAATTAAAAGCCTCTAAGATTGAAACAAACAAATAGAAAAAAAGTAACTCAAATGAAAAACAATGCAAACAACAAAAAAGCAATTCTTAAAAATCCACAATAGGGGAGGGGACTCAAGATGGCGCTGTGAGAACAACCCAGGATTGGAGCCCGCGTTGAATTCGCAAACGGTGAGTCAGTGCTGCATTTCCAGACTGATCTTTGTTGCCCACAGAACGGGGAAACTCCCAAGTATAAAAAGACACGGGACGCCAGGCAGTAGGTCTGCCTGGCGAAGCCGGCAGCTGGGGCGGCGGCGGCCGGCCCTACCCAGCAATCCCCACAGGGCGCGCTTGTCCGGGTGCCTTGTTGAACCGGCAACCTGAGACTTGAGAGGGCTGGACTTGAGACTGAACGAGACTTCCACAGTAGCCCAGCCCAGGGGATTGCAGGGACAGATCGCTTGGGATACCCAGTGGGACGAACAAAACCGCGATTTCAAACTATCCCGGGCAGACGGTCCGAGACGCTCTGTGGGGGAGGGGCGTCCACCACTACGGAGGCAACCTGCCCCAACTGATATACACGCCCACTGCTGACGCAGCCAGCCGTTGCCGAGGCAACCCGCCCCAACCGAGATACACGCCCACTGCTGACGCAGCCAGCCGTTGCCGAGGCAACCCGCCCCAACTGAGATACACGCCCACTGCTGACGCAGCCAGCCGTTGCCGAGGCAACCCACCCCACCTGAGATACACGCCCACTGCTGACGCAGCCAGCCGTTGCCGAGGCAACCCACCCCACCTGAGATACACGCCCACTGCTGACGCAGCCTGCCGTTGCTGAGGCAACACGCTACAACAAAGAGACTCCGCCGCAGGGCGTGGCGGAGACCACAGCAGAGCCGGCAGGAACAGCGCGAATCACACAACAGCAGGGCGGAGCCTCGGCAGCCAAACAGTGGCTAGTCTGCCTTTGAGCTGGGCAGGACACCTGATCGGACATCCAAAAATAAAGCCCAAACCCCTCAACACAGAGCATTTGAGAAAAAAAAAAGGGTTGTTTAATGAGCTGTGTTGCAGCAGAATCAAACATAGCAGCCTAACAGCCCTGAATGAACAACAGAGTGCACAGCTCAGCAATTAAACCCCTATAAAGTACAAACTGTCTCCTCAAGCAGCTCCCTGACCCCTCTATATCCAAAAGACTGTCATTAGGCAGGCATCATCCTGGGACAAAGAGAGCAGAAAAAGAAACTGGTAGCATCCCTCGCTGTGCCACGGCTACTAGAGGTGCACCCCAGACAAGCAGGGTCTAGAGCGGACCTCAACAGTCATACAGCGAAGGGGCTAGACTGGTAGAAGGAAAACCAAGTAACAGAAATACTTCATCATCAACATTCTGGGTGTCCACTCAGAGACCCAAACGAAAAGTCAGCAACTACGCAGACGACCAGCGGACAAATCCACAAAGATGGGAAGAAACCAGCGCAAAAAGGAGGAAAACACCCGAAACCAGAACACATCGCCTCCTAGAAAGGACCAAAACTCCTCACCAGCAAGGGAACAAAGCTGGACGGAGAATGACTGTGACGAAATGACGGAATTAGACTTCAGAAGATGGATAATGAGAAACTTTTGTGAGCTAAAAGATCATGTATTAAATCAATGCAAAGAAACTAAGAACCTTGAAAAAAGATTTGAAAAAAGATTCGAGGAAATGATAACAAGAATGGATACCTTAGAGAGGAATATGAATGAATTAAAGGAGCTGAAAAACACAATACGAGAACTTCGCGAAGCAAACGCAAGTTTCAATAGCCGAATTGACCAAGCAGAAGAAAGAATATCTGAAGTTGAAGACCAACTCAATGAAATAAAACGAGAAACCAAGATCAGAGAAAAAAGCGCAAAAAGGAATGAACAAAGTCTCCAAGAAATGTGGGACTATGTGAAAAGACCTAACCTACGTTTGATAGGTGTACCAGAAGGGGACGAAGAGAATGAATCCCAGCTGGAAAATACTCTTCAGGACATCATCCAGGAAAATTTCCCCCACCTAGCAAGACAAGCCAACACTCAATTGCAGGAAATACAGAGAACACCACAAAGATATTCCGCAAGAAGAGCAACCCCAAGGCACATAATCGTCAGATTCAACAGGGTTGAAATAAAGGAGAGAATACTAAGGGCAGCCAGAGAGAAAGGTCTGGTCACCCACAAAGGGAAGCCCATCAGACTCACAGCAGATCTCTCGGCAGAAACACTACAAGCCAGAAGAGAGTGGGGGCCAATATTCAACATTCTTAAAGAAAAGAACTTTCAACCCAGAATTTCATATCCAGCCAAACTGAGCTTCAGAAGTGAAGGAAGAATAAAATCCTTTGCGAACAAGCAAGTACTCAGAGATTTTGTCACCACCAGGCCTGCTTTACAAGAGCTCCTAAAAGAGGCACTACACATAGAAAGGATCAATCAGTACCAGCCATTCCAAAATCACACTGAATGCTAAAGAGCTTCAACATAATGAAGAATCTACAACAACTAACAGGCAAAACAGCCACTTAGAATCAAAATGGCAGTATCAAATTCACACATAACAATATTAACCCTAAATGTAAATGGACTAAATGCACCAATCAAAAGACACAGACTGGCAAATTGGATAAAAATCCAAAACCCATCAGTGTGCTGTATACAGGAAACCCATCTCACATGCAAGGATACACAAAGGCTCAAAATAAAGGGATGGAGGAAGATTTACCAAGCTAATGGAAAGCAAAAAAAAGCAGGAGTTGCAATTCTCATCTCTGATAAAATAGACTTTAAAGCAACAAAGATCAAAAGAGACAAAGAAGGCCATTACATAATGGTAAAAGGATCGATACAACAAGAAGAGCTAACGATCCTAAACATATATGGACCCAACACAGGAGCACCCAGATACATAAGACAAGTTCTTAATGACTTACAGAAGGACTTAGACTCCCACACAATAATAGTGGGAGACTTTAACACTCCACTGTCAATACTAGACAGATCAACCAGACAGAAAATCAACAAGGATACCCAGGGCTTGAACTCAGACCTGGAGCAAGCAAACCTGGTGGACATTTACAGAACTCTCCACCCCAAATCCACAGAATACACATTCTTCTCAGCACCACATCACACCTACTCTAAAATTGACCACATAATTGGAAGTAAAGCACTGCTCAACAAATGCAAAACAACTGAAATCATAACAAACAGCCTCTCAGACCATAGTGCAATCAAGTTAGAACTCAGAATTCAGAAACAGACCCAGAACCGCACAGCTTCATGGAAACTGAACAACTGGCTCTTGAATGTTGACTGGGTAAACAACGAAATGAAGGCAGAAATAAAGAAGTTCTTCGAAACCAATGAGAATGAAGACACAACGTGCCAGAACCTCTGGGACACATTTAAAGCAGTCTCTAGAGGAAAGTATATAGCAATAAGTGCCCATATGAGGAGAATGGAGAGATCCAAAATTGACACCCTATCGTCAAAATTGAAAGAGCTAGAGGAGCAAGATCAAAAAAACTCAAAACCCAGCAGAAGACAAGAAATTACTAAGATCAGAGCTGAGCTGAAGGAGATTGAGACACGAAAAACCCTTCAAAAAATCAATAAATCCAAGAGCTGGTTTTTTGAAAAGATCAACAAAATAGACAGACCACTAGCCAGATTGATTAAAAAGAAAAGAGAGAACAACCAAATAGATGCAATAAAAAATGATAAAGGGGAAATCACCACAGATTCCACAGAAATTCAAACCATCATCAGAGAATATTACAAACAACTCTATGCACATAAACTAGTAAACCTGGAAGAAATGGATAAATTCCTGGACTCCTGTGTCCTCCCAAGCCTAAACCAGGAGGAAGCTGGAACTATGAATAGACCAATAACAAGGTCTGAAGTTGAGGCAGCAATTAAGAGCCTACCTCACAAAAAAAGCCCAGGTCCAGATGGGTTCACAGCCGAATTCTACCAGACACACAAGGAGGAGCTGGTACCATTCCTTCTAAAACTATTTCAAACAATCCAAAAAGAGGGAATCCTTCCCAAATCATTTTATGAGACCAACATCATCCTGATACCAAAACCCGGCAGAGACCCAACGAGAAAAGAAAACTTCAGGCCAATATCCATGATGAACATAGATGCAAAAATCTTCAATAAAATATTGGCAAGCCGATTGCAACAGCAAATCAAAAAACTTATTCATCATGATCAAGTAGGATTCATCCCAGGGATGCAAGGCTGGTTCAACATACGCAAGTCTATCAACGTAATTCACCACATAAACAGAACCAAAAATAAAAACCACATGATTATCTCAATTGACGCAGAGAAGGCATTTGACAAAATTCAACAGCCCTTTATGCTAAAAACCCTCAATAAACTCGGTATCGATGGAACGTATCTCAAAGTAATAAAAGCTATTTATCACAAACCAACAGCCAATATCATACTGAATGGGCAAAAACTGGAAGCATTCCCTTTGAAATCTGGTACTAGACAAGGATGCCCTCTCTCACCACTCCTATTCAATATAGTACTGGAAGTTCTAGCCAGAGCAATCAGGCAAGAAAAAGAAATAAAGGGTATTCAAATAGGAAAGGTGGAAGCCAAATTGTCTCTATTTGCAGACGACATGATAGTATACCTAGAAGACCCCATCGCCTCAGCCCAAAAACTCCTGAAACTGATAAACAACTTCAGCAAAGTCTCAGGATATAAAATCAATGTGCAAAAATCACAAGCATTCCTATACACCAATAACAGACTTAAAGAAAGCCAAATCAAGAGCGAACTGCCATTCGCAATTGCTACAAAAAGAATAAAATACCTTGGAATACAACTCACAAGGAACGTAAGGGACCTCTTCAAGGAGAACTACAAACCACTGCTCAACGAAATCAGAGAGGACACAAACAGATGGAGAAACATTCCATGTTCATGGTTAGGAAGAATTAATATCGTGAAAATGGCTATACTGCCCAAAGTAATTTACAGAATCAACGCTATCCCCATCAAGCTACCATTGACTTTCTTCACAGAACTGGAAAAAACCACCATGAACTTCATATGGAACCAAAAGAGAGCCCGCATAGCCAAGTCAATTCTAAGCAAAAAGAACACAGCGGGGGGCATCACACTACCGGATTTCAAACTATACTACAAGGCTACAGTAATCAAAACAGCATGGTACTGGTACCAAAACAGAGATATAGACCAATGGAACAAAACAGAGGCACCGGAGGCAACACAACATACATACAACTATACAATCTTTGATAAACCTGACAAAAATAAGCAATGGGGCAAGGATTCCATGTTTAACAAATGGTGTTGGGAAAACTGGCTAGCCATGTGCAGAAAGCAGAAACTGGACCCCTTCCTGACACCTTACACTAAAATTAACTCCAGATGGATTAAAGACTTAAACATAAGACCTGGCACCATAAAAACCCTAGAAGGAAATCTAGGCAAAACTATCCAGGACATAGGAGTAGGCAAGGACTTCATGAACAAAACACCAAGAGCATTGGCAACAAAAGCCAAAATAGACAAATGGGACCTAATGAAACTCCACAGCTTCTGCACGGCAAAAGAAACAGTCACTAGAGTGGATCGGCAACCAACAGAATGGGAAAAAATTTTCGCAGTCTACCCATCTGACAAAGGGCTGATATCCAGAATTTACAAACAACTCAAGCAGATTTACAGGAAAAAAACAAACAAGCCCATTCAAAAGTGGGCAAAGGATATGAACAGATACTTTACGAAAGAAGACATATATGAGGCCAACAATCATATGAAAAAATGCTCATCGTCACTGGTCATCAGAGAGATGCAAATCAAAACCACATTGAGATACCATCTCACGCCAGTTAGAATGGCGATCATTAAAAAATCTGGAGACAACAGATGCTGGAGAGGATGTGGAGAAAAAGGAACACTTTTACACTGTTGGTGGGAGTGTAAATTAGTTCAACCATTGTGGAAGACAGTGTGGCGATTCCTCAAGGCCTTAGAAATAGAAATTCCATTTGACCCAGCAATCCCATTACTGGGTATATATCCAAAAGACTATAAATCGTTCTACTATAAGGACACATGTACACGAATGTTCATTGCAGCACTGTTTACAATAGCAAAGACCTGGAATCAACCCAAATGCCCACTGATAATAGACTGGATTGGAAAAATGTGGCACATATACACCATGGAATATTATGCAGCAATCAGAAATGATGAGTTCGTGTCGTTTGTAGGGACATGGATGAATCTGGAGAACATCATCCTCAGCAAACTGACACAGGAACAGAAAATGAAACACCGCATATTCTCACTCATAGGTGGGTGATGAAAAATGAGAACACATGGACACAGAAAGGGGAGTACTAAACACTGGGGTCTATTGGGGGGAAAAGGGGAGGGCCAGTGGGAGGGGGAGGTGGGGAGGGATAGCCTGGGGAGAAATGCCAAATGTGGGTGAAGGGGAGAAGAAAAGCAAAGCACACTGCCATGTGTGTACCTACGCAACTGTCTTGCATGCTCTGCTCATGTACCCCAAAACCTATAATCCAATAAAAAATTTAAAAAAAAAAAAAAAAAAAAAAAAAAAAAAAAAGAAATTCTCCTGCCTCAGCCTCCCACGTAGTGGGGATTACAAGGCTTCAGTTTGCTCATTTGCAAATGTAGATAATACTATCTATTTTTAATAAATGTTAATTTTTTAACTACCAAAAAAAAAAAAAAAAAAAAAAAATCCACAATAATCTCAGAGGCATAAGATAATTTATATATTCACCAAGAAGAAAAAAAGGGGCATTTAAAGAACAAGAAAGAGCTCTAGGAAATTAAAGGTTCAAGAAACCACTCAGAGAGCAGAGCGAAGAAGACAAAGAACAGTAAAACAGACCAGAAAAGGAAAAGGACGTTAGAGGATTGTTCCAGAAACGTGACCAACAGTAAGAGTGCCAGGAAGGGGATAAGAAAAAAGTGAGAGAATGTTATCAAAGAAATAATACACTTAACTATCCAGAGCTCAAAGACATGAAGTTGCAGTTTTTAAAGAATAAATACACCGCGTGCCCAACAGAGTGAATGAAGAAAGCCCACATTAAGCCACCTTTTGGTGTAAATTTCCAAAACAAGAATTAAAAAAAAATTCTGAAACCCTGTCTCTACCAAAAATACAAAAATTAGCTGGGCGTGGTGGCGTACACCTGTAATCCTAGCTACTCATGAGGCTGAGGCAGGAGAATCGCTTGAACCTGGGAGGCAGAGGTTGCAGTGAGCCGAGATCGTGCCACTGCACTCCAGCTTAGGTGACAGAGCAAGACTCCATCTCAAAAAAAAAAAAAAAAGAAAAAGAAAGAAAAGAAAAAATAGAAAAGATCCTAAGAGCTTTCAGAAGGAAAAATAATAGGTTATATACAAAGGATAAAGAATCAAAATAGCTTTGGATTTTTCCAAAGAAATACTGTGTTGGGAGCTAGACGAATATTCTGAAGGAAAATTAATATCCAACATAGAATTCTATACACAGCCAAACCAACAGTTAAGTGTGAGGCTCGAATATAAACACTTTCAAACAGGCACAGTCTCAAAGTTCCCTTTGCTGCCCTTTTTTCAGGAAGCTACTGGAGGGTGGATGCAAAATGAGGGAGAGACACCAGCTTTTGTGAATCACAGGCTAGGTAATTTGGACTACCACTACCATTAAAAATATCAGAGAAGGTGGACAAAATCATTTTGAAATAGCCTTGAAAGTATAAAACACTTAACAAGATGGTGAGAAGGTAGTGAATCGAGGTCCAGAAGAGGGCAAAAACCCAGAGAGATGAGCCCAAATCTTGAGCGTCACTTTTGCTCAGAGATAGGGAACAAAAGTCAGAGTCCAGGGTCAGTCCAAAATGGGGACTCTGGCTGAGTATGGTGTAATCCTGGCATTTTGGGAGGCCGAGGCAGGAGGATTGCTTGAGCTCAGGAGTTGGAAACCACCCTGGGCAATGTAGGGAGAACCCTGTCTCTAAAAAAATAAATAATGGAGACTCTGGGAAACCATCCCCTGCTTTGGGGTGGTGTGCTGAAAGGCTGTACCCTATGAGTACATGGAATGTACTTGGAAGTAAACTAGCTCTTACATGCACTGCAGCCTGCCTTCCATTCATCTGAGTAAACCAGGAAAATCTCATACCCTGAAATTAGATTCAGTTGATTTCAGATAGCTAATAGCCCCTGACACCTGGGGACAAAAGTACAAATATTCTTTGGAGGAATACAACAATATCCTGGGCTTCAAATTATTTATTCAAATGAAAATCTAATGTCCACATCATGCAATGCATGTTTCTGCAAAACCTGATGCTAAAGCATTTGTAGATAACTTGCTTCTGGGTCAGGGTTTCATCCCAGCGCTTTCGGAGGCCGAGGCGGGCAGATCACCTGAGGTCAGCAGTTCAAGACCAGCCTGGCCAACATGGTGAAACCCCGTGTCTACTAAAAATACAAAAAGTTAGCCAGGTGTGGTGGTGCTCACCTGTAATCCCAGCTACTCAGAAGGCTAAGGTGGGAAAATTGCTTGAACCCAGGAGGTGGAGGTGACAGTGAGCCGAGATCATGCCACTGCACTCCAGCCTGGGTGACAGAGCAAGACCGTGTCTCAAAAAATTTTTTAAAAACAAAAAATAAAATGTAAAACCAGGAAATAGCAACATAAGGACAGCATTTTATTTGTAAATCTAATTTCTCATTTAATTTCTTTTTTGATCCATGAGTTGTATGGAAGTGTTAATTAGGAGACTTACCGTAATTTGGGAATTTTTTGATATGTTATTAAATTTTAATTTAATTTCACTGTGATCAGAGAACACACTTTAGAAGATTTCAAAGCGGTTAGCCTAAGCAAACTAATGCAGGAACAGAAAACCAAACACAGCATGTTTTCACTTATGAGTGGGAGCTGAGCAATGAGAACACATTGACCCAGGGAGAACAACGTACACCGGGGCCTGTTGGTGGGGCTGGAGGAGGGAGCGCATCAGGAAGAACAGCGAATGCAGGGCTTAATATCTAGGTGATGGGATGATCTGTGTAGCAACCACCATGGCACACGCTGACCTCTATAACAGACCTGCGCCTCCTGCAGATGTACCCTGGAACTTAAAATAAAGGTCGATGAAAAAAAATTTTTAACTCTTATCATATCCCCCTGAATATGCTCTATCTTGGTGACCATTCTATATGGCCTTGAAAAGAACGTGTATTCTGCTGTTGTCGGGTATACTGTTCTGTAATTAGATTCTGTTGGTTGATAGCAAATTTCAGATCTCCATTTTTTCCTCACAGATATTTTTTGTCAATTTCTTCTATCAGTTGCTGAGAGATTGGTTTTAAAATATCTGACTATGATTGTGGATCTGTCTATTTCTCTATTTAACGTTGTCAGTTTTTACTTGTGAACTTTTTTGCTCTGTTATTAGGTGCATACGTATTTGGGATTGTCATGTCCCTAGTAAATTGCTTCTTTTCTTATTATCTAATGAGCCTCTTTCTTTCTGGTAATTCTCTTTGTCTTGAAGTTACTGAAGTTATTTAGTCTTATATTAATATAACCATGCCAGCTTTCTTATATTTTTTACACAATACATTTCTTCCATCCTTTTAGTTTCTTTTTTTTCACAAAGCATAAATTTCTCCATAGGGAATTTTAATGATGGCTCTACTTTATTCCCTCCCCAAAGGCCAACTGTAGTCTGGGCGTGGTGGCTCATATTTGTAATCCCAGCACTTTGGGAGGTCGAGGGCAGATCGCTTCAGGCCAGGAGTTTGAAGCTAGTCTGGGCAACATGCAGAAACCCCATCTCTACAAAAAAACACAAAAATTAGCTAGGCATGGTGGCACACGCCTATAATCCCAGCTACTCAGGAGGCTGAGGCATGAGAATTGCCTGAATGTGGGAGGTGGAGGTTGCAGTGAGCCAAGATTTCGCCACCACACTCTAGCCTGGGCGACAGAGCGAGATTCTGTCTAAAACAATTTTTTTTTGTAAATGTCAACTGTAACTGAATGAAGTGAACATAACCTCAAGATTGTATTCTCTTCCCAATAAAAAAGATCATGCTAGACTGGATCACTCTGCCGTTTCTCTTCTTATCTCCTCCTAATTAAAAATGTTTGCATTCTCTGACCTCATGGGCTCAATGCTCTCAGGCCTCAGCACAATCTTTTTTGTAGTTTCAGCCTTTTTCCAGAAAATCGGCTTAGTCCGTCCACCATAGCCACTCTGATTCCTGTCATAATGCCGCTTTCCCTGGACATACAGACAATCCGTGCCCTTCTTGTACTGTGTCACTTTGTGGGGTTGGTGATTCCTTAACTTCTTACAGAGAGTCTAGTAAATGTCAAGAATGTTCACCAGGTTTGCAAGAGCACTATCAGCATAAAAAAGCCCATCTTTTTTAATCTTTCTGCATTTTTATATTTAAAATTAGTCTCTTGTAGATAGAAGAAATAGGCAGGTCAATTACTGGCTAATGGCTTTTATGCTTGTGCAGGCTTGATTACTACTGTGTTGGGCAAGATGGAAAAATAGCAATTTATCTGCCTCTCTGCCCTAACCATTTCCTTTCTAATTACAACATTGATAAACAGCACTTCACCACCTGCCCTCCTTGTTATAGTAGTAGAAATTTGGGCGAAGCGTGGTGGCTCATGTCAGCTAAATGTACGTGCTGGTGGTGCATGCCTGTAGTGTCAGCTACACGTAGCTCAACTACAAAGGAGGCTGAGGCTGGAGCCCAGGAGTTGGAGGCTGCAGTGATTTGTGATTGTGCCACTGCACTCCAGCCTAGGTGACAGACTGAGACCCTGTCTCTAAAAATGAAAATAAAAAATAAAAACCAGTCAGGTGTGGTGGCTCACACCTGTAATTCCAGTACTTCGGGAGACCAAGGCGGGAGGATCACTTTAGCCTAGGAGGTGAAGACCAGCCTGGGCAATATAGCAAGACCCCATCTCTACAAAAGAATACAAAAAGAAAAAAAACTAGCCAGGCATGATGGTGCCTGCTTGTAGTCCCAGCTACTCAGGAGGCTGAGGTGGGAGGATTTCTTGAGTCTGGGAGGTCAAGGCTGCAGTGAACTGTGATGGTGCCACTGCAATAGTTTGTTACATATTATAAACCTATGTTCTGGCCACTTATTGCTGACTTAAAAACTACCTCCAACCCAGCCAGGCGTGGTGGCTTATGCCTGTAATGCCAGCACTTCGGGAGGCCGAGGCAGGCAGATCACTTGAGGTCAGGCGTTCAAGACCAGCCTGGCCAACATGGTGAAACCCCATCTCTACTAAAAATACAAAAATTAGCCGGGGCTGGTGGTGCATGCCTGTAATCCCAGCTACTCCGGAGGCTGAGGCAGGAGAATTGCTTGAACCCAGGAGGCGGAGGTTACAGTGAGCCCAGATCATGCCACTGAACTCCAGCCTGGGTGACAGAACGAGACTCCGTCCCCAAAACAAAACAAAACAAACCCTCAAAACCTAGTAGCTTAGAGTATCAGCCATTGAATTGTATCTCCTGATGTTATGGGTTCATAATTCAGGCAGGGTTCAGCTGGGTGACTGTGCGTTTCACCCAGCAGATGGGCCGGTCTGGGAAGTGCAAGTGAAGTCTTCTCATCCCCAGTCTGGAGGCTTGGCGGGGTTGGGTTGAAGAATGAGTCAGCCGGGACTGTTTGCCGGAGCATGACCTCCAGAATGACTGACTTGGGGTAAGCTGACTTCTCATATGGTAGCCCAGGACATCCAGAGAGTGTTCCAAGATTGCCAAACAGAAGCTAGAAGGCTTCTTATGACTTAGCCCGGGAAGCCCTGGAGCTTCACTTCTGCTGCCATCTATTGGTCAAGCAATTCTCTAAGGCCAGAACAAATTCAAACAGCAAATTCAGAGGGAGGGGAATTAGCTCCAGCTCTTTTTTTTTTTTTTTTTTTTTTTTTTTTTTTTTTTGAGATGAAGTCGCCCAGGCAGGAGTACAGTGTCACGATTTCGGCTCACTGCAACCTCTTCCTCCCAGGTAGGTGGGACTACAGGCGTGGGCCACCACGCCCAGCTAATTTATTTTTTTCATTTTTACTTTTTAGTAGAGACAGGGTTTCACCCTGTTAGGCAGGATAGTCTCAATCTCCTGACCTCATGATCTGCCAGCTTTCACCTCCCAAAGTGCTGGGATTACAGGCATGAGCCACCATGCCCAGCCAGCTCCAGTTCTTAAGGGGAGAATTAGAAAAGCATTTGTGACAGAGGCCAGTCACAGTGGTGGGTACCTGTAGTTACAGCTACTCAGGAGGCTGAGGCAGGATCACTTGAACCCAGGAGTTCAAGGCCAGCCTGGGAAACACGACAAGACCCTGTCTCTAAAAATAAATACATTAATTAATAAAAATACATCTTTTTAAGATGGAGTCTTGCTCTGTCACCAGGCTGGAGTGCAGTGGTGTACTCTCAGCTCACTGCAACTTCCGCCTCCCAGGTTCAAGGGATTCTCCTGCTTCAGCCTCCTGAGTAGCTGAGATTACAGGCACGTGCCACCACCCCCGGCTAATTTTTGTATTTTTAGTAGAGTCGGGGTTTCACCCAGTTCAGGATGGTCTTAAATTCCTGACCTTATGATCCACCTGCCTTGGCCTCCCAAAGTGCTGGGATTACAGGCATGAGCCATCAAGGACGACATTCTTTCCTTTCTTTCCTTTTCTTTCTTTCTTCTTTCTTTCTCTTTCTTTCTTTTTTAAAAAAACTTTTTTATTAAAGAAAGATTCAAACATATAAAAGTACAGCATCATGAACCCCCACATATACCCATCGCCCAGCTTCAACAATTATCAGTGTGCTCCATCTTGTCACAGCCGTATCCACACCCAGGTCCCCCAACTCCCATATTATTTTGAAAAAAATCCCCAACATCAAGTTATTTTTATTTGCAAATTTGGTATATGTCTCCAAAAGACAAGGGCTCTCTTAAAAAAGAGTCCTTAATTTTATTATTTCACATTTTCAAAAACAATAATTCCTTAATATCAGTGGATCTTCAAGTCAGTGTTCAAATCTCCAATTGTCTCATAAGTGTCATAAATGGGTGTGCATTTTAAAAAATATTTTATTACTTTTTAGGTTCTGGGGTACATGTGAAGAACATGCAGGATTGTTGCATAGGTACATACATGGCAATGTGGTTTGCTGACTCAATCCCCATCACCTGTATCTGGCACTTCTCTTCATGTTATCCCTCCCCAACTCCCCGCCCCCCACTGTCCCTCCCCTAGATCCCCCCCATGGACCTCAGTGTGTGATGCTCCCCTCCCTGTGTCCATATGTTCTCATTGTTCTATATCCGCCTATGAGTGAGAACATGTGGTGTTTGATTTTCTGTTCTTGTGTCAGTTTGCTGAGAATGATGGTTACCAGATTCATCCATGTCCCTACAATACACATGAACTCATCATTTTTTATGGCTGCATAGTATTGTATGGTGCATATGTGCCACATTTTCCTTATCCAGTCTATCATCGATGGGCATGTGGGTTGTTTCCAGGTCTTTGCTATTGTAAACAGTGCTGCAATGAACATTCGTGTGCATGTGTCCTTATAATAGAACGATTTATAATCCTTTGGATATATACTCAATAATGGGATTGCTGGATCAAATGGAATTTCTATTTCTAGGTCCTTGAGGAATCACCACTATGTTTTTTTTTTCTTTTCTTACTCTGTTACCCAGGCTGGAGTGCAATGGCGCGATCTCAGCTCACTGCAACCTCTACCTCCTGTGTTCAAGTGATTCTCCTGCCTTAGCCTCCTGAGTAGCTGGAATTACAGGCACTTACCACTACACCTGGTTAATTTTTGTATTTTTATTGGGATTTTATGGGATTTCACCATGTTGGCCAGGCTGGTCTCGAACTCCTGTCTTCTTGATCCACCTGCCTCAGCCTCCCAAAGTGCTGGGATTACAGGCATGAGCCACTGTGCCCGTCCCAGTGGGTGTGTATTTTAAAGTTTGTTTGAATTGGGATCCAAATGGAGTCCAAACATAGCTATTGGTTCATCTGCAAGTCTCTTTTAGTCTAGGTTCCTCCATTGTGTCTTTATTCCCTGTAATTTATTTGTTGAAGATACCAGGTAGTTTGTCCTGTGGAGTTTCCCATAGTCTGGAGTTGGCTAATTGCATCCCTGTGATGTCATTTAACGTGTTACTCAGTTTTCTGTATTTTCTGTAAATTTTTAGTTGACTCTAGAGGCTTGAACGGATTCAGACTGATTTTTTCTTTTTGTCAAGAATACTTCAGAATACTATGCAGCCATAAAAAAGGAGAAGCTCATATTTTTTGCAGGGACATGGATGGAGCAGGAAGCAAACGAATACAGGAACAGAAAACCAAACGCTGCAAGTTCGCACTTAGAAGTGGGAGCCGAATAATGAAAACACATGCACACAGTAGGGGGAACAGCACACACTGGGGCCTGTTGGGGGTAGGGGCAAGAGAGTGCATCAGAAAAAAGTAGCTAATGGATACTGGGCTTAATACCTAGGCGATGGGTTGGTAGGTGCAGCAAACCCCCGTGGCACACCTTTCCTTATGTAACAAACCTGCACATCCTATACATGTAACCCAGAGCTTAAAAGTTGAAGAGAAAAATAAAAAGAATATTTCGTAGGTGGTATACTAGGTTGAATAGTGTTACCCAAATTTCATGTCCACCTGGAAACTTTGAATGTGACCTTATTTGAAAATAGGGTCTTCAGAGATGTAATCAAGTTAAGATGAGGTCATGCTGGATTGCGGGGAGTCTAATCCAGTATGACTGGTGTCCATAAGAGAAAAATTTGGACGCAGACATCCACAGAGGGAAGATGGCCACATGAAGATGGAGGTAGAGGTTGTAATGATGCTGTTATTAGCCACAGAATATCAAAGGCTGCCAGAAACCACCAGAAAGAAGCGAGGAGGAAGCAATGAATGATCTTTCCCTGAAGCCTTTGAAGGAAGCACAGCCCTATCGACATCTTGAATTCTGACTTTTAGCCTCCAGAGCTTTGAGAGAATAAATGTGGTTTGGTTTTTTTGTTTGCTTTATTTTTTAGGTATTTTTTGAGGCAGAGTCTTGCTCTGTTGCCCAGGCTGGAGTGCAATGGTGCGATCTCGGCTCACTGCAACCTCTGCCTCCTGGGTTCAAGCGATTCTCTTTCGAGTAGCTGGGATTACAGGCGACTGCCACCATGCACAGCTAATTTTTCTATTTTTAGTAGAGATGGGGGTTTCACCATGCTGGCCAGGCTCGTCTAGAAATTCTGACCTCAAGTGATCCATCCGCCTCAACCTCCCAAAGTGCTGGGATTACAGGCACGAGCCACCGTGCCCAGCTGTGTGTTAAGTTTTAAGACACTTATTTTGTGGTACTTTATTATGAAGCCCTAGGAGATGAAGTCGGGTGGTGGAAGTCTGTTTCCCCAAAATAAACATGTAAGAGGTCAGCACAAAACATACAAAAACCTTGTTAAACACATAATATCTAGCTGTATCTCTTTTCGCGATGCTGGCAGCCACTGGTGATTAATTCTATTCTTCTTACTTATTAGCCAGAATACTTCCATAAAAAGAAATATCCTCATATATTATTTGAATAGTCAGTGGTTGTTTGTGTTGAAAACAGTATAAATGCTTGTTTATTAAAATTTTTTTTAATATTTATCTGTCTTTTTAAAATCACTAAAGGACTGGCTTGCTAGCATCTTCCAACAGTAACTAATTAACTGAGTTTTGTTTTGTTCTGTTTTATCTTTTTGGTGCAAAATGTTCCAGGCTCTTCCTGTACACTTCTTGACCCAGACCTTGAATTAGCCATCTCTCCAAGGAGACCTGTTCGTCTCTATGGGAAATCACGTTTCAGTGTTCTAATCTGAACCTTGCCCACAACCTTGTCTTTCCAATTACAAACTGGCCCATCTTTCTGCCTCTCAGTCTCCTTTATCCTGCTATATTTTTCCAAGGTAATGTTCTCCTCCTAACATACTACATAGCACTTACACACTATAGCTGATTGTATGTGAAGTGCCGCAGAATTAGAGCCATTTTGTTGTTGTTGTTGTTCACTTATGAGTCCCCGGTACCTAGAAGACTGCCTGGCCCATATGTAGTACTCAACAGATATTTGCTGAATGACTGAATCGCACAGGCTTAGGCTGGACTGGCCCATACATTTGATCTCATGTCTGCCGAAGATACCGACCATAGTAGAAGGAGGAGGTCTTTTGTGAGGACAAATTTTCAAATACCAAGTCTATGTCTTTAATGATTATTGAATTTTTTCAGATTTTCCATTTTTCCTTACTTCAATTCTAGTATTTACTCTATTCAGGTTCTAAAATTTATTTCTATAAAGTCTTCACAGTATTCTCTTATTATAGAAAATTTCAAAAATACACAGAAGTAAAAGAGCGTAATGAACCACACGTACCCAGCACCAACATATGGGCCCTGTAGTTGCTCCTATATCCACCCAATCTCTCTCATCCCCTTGGATTCTTTTCTTTCCTCCCTCCCTCCCTCCCTTTTTCTTTTCTTTCTTTCATTCTTTCTTTTTCTTCCTTCCTCCCTCCCTCCCTTTCTTCCTTTCCTTCCTTCCCTCCTTCCTTCCTTTTTCTTTCTTTTTCTCTCTTCTTTCTTTTCTTCCTTCCTTCCCTCCTTCCCTCTTTCCTTCTTTCCTTCACTTTCCCTTCCTTCCTTCCTTCCTTCCTTCCATCCCTCTCTCCCTCCCTCCTTCCCTTCCTTCCTTCCTCTCTTTCCCTCCCTCCCTCCCTCCCTCCCTCCCTCCCTCCCTCCCTCCCTCCTTCCTTCCTTCCTTCCTTCCTTCCTTCTTTCCTTTCTTCCTTCTTTCTGTCTCTCTTTCTCTTGCCTCAGGGATTCATCACATTGGCCAGGCTGGTCTCAAACTCCTGACCTCAGGTGATCTGCCCATCTTGGCTTTTTTTTTTTTTTTTTGAGTCAAGGTCTCACTCTGTTGCCCAGGCTACAATGCAGTGAAATGATCTCAGTTCACTGCAACCTCTGCCTCCTGGGCTCAAGCAATCCTTCCACCTCAGCCTCCTCGGTAGCTAGGAGTACAGGCGTGCACCACCAAGTCCAGCTAATTTTTGTATATTTTTTAGAGATGGAGTTTCACCATGTTGCCTAGGCTAATCTCAACCTACTGTGCTTAAGTGATCCTCCCACCTCAGTCTCCCAAGTAACTGGGACCACAGGCATGTGCTACCACCACACCTGGCTAATTTTTGTATTTTTAATAGAGATGGGGTTTCCCCGTGCCTGGCACCCTGGATTATCTTCAAGGAAATCCCAGATATCCCACCACTTTATAATAAGTATTTCAGTATCTATAAGATAAAGGGTCAGGCACGTGGCTCACACCTGTAATCCCAGCACTTTGGGAGGCCAAGGCAGGAGGATCACCTGAGGTCAGGAGTTCAAGACCAGCCTGGCCAACATGGTGAAACTCTGTCTCTACTAAAAACACAAAAATTAGCTGGGCATGGTGGCACAGGCCTGTTATCCCAGCTACTTGGGAGGCTGAGGCAGGAGAATAGTTTGAGCCTGGGAGGTGGAGGTTGCAGTGAGCCGAGATGGCGACATTGCACTCCATCCTGGGCTACAGAACGAGACTCCATCTCAAAAATAAATAAAAAAAATATAAAGACTCTTGTTTCTAGTATTTTATTCATGATCTTTAAAATCTCTACTACATCTATAGTAATCTGTTTTATTTTTAATATTGTTTATGCCTTCTCTTTCTTATTTCCTTTTTAAACTGTATTCATAAGTTCAAGCTCACAGAAATGTTGCAACAATAGTACAAACAATTCCTGAATACCCTTTACCCAGATTCACCAGTTTCAACAAATGTTGCCCCACCTGCTGTATCATTTGCGTTCTCGCTCTGTCTCTATTTGTATGTGTGTGCGTATAAATATTTTTTCAGAGCCCTTTGTAAATTGGAGCTATTGTCCTCCTTCACCTGTGAATACTTCAGTGCCACTTTCTAACAAAAACACTCTTTTACATACCACAGAACAATCAGGAAATTTGGCCTTGAGTTGTTACTGCTATACTCCAATCTTGACAATTGTATCAATACCATCCTTCATAGTCACTTTTCACAGTCCACGACCGCACATTACACTGAATTGTCTCCTGAACAAGGAAGAGTTCCCTAGAGTTTGCCTTTGGTGACATCGATATTTTTGATGCATCTCGGCCAGTTGTTTTGTAGAATGTCCCTCAATTTGGGTTTTTCTGACGCTGCCCCACAAACAGACTCAGGTTATGCATTTTGGACGACTACCATAGAAATTATACTTGTTCTCAGAGCAGCACAGCAGGAGGTAAATAACGTCGTTTTTTCCCCATTATTGTTGATGTTCTTTCATTATCCCTTCACAGTGGTATCTTCCCATTGTAAAATTACTACTTTCCCCTTTGTTATTAATAACTTGTGGCTTAGTTTGGGGGTAAGTATCCTATTCCTCATCAAGCTTTCACCCACTACTTTTAGCACCCATCGATGACTCTTCCCCAAATCAGTTATTACTACGACGGATGCTAAATGGTGAATTTCTTTCCTTCTTTCTTTCTTTCTTTCTTTCTTTCTTTCTTTCTTTCTTTCTTTCTTTCTTTTCTTTCTTTCTTTCTTTGAGATGGAGTTTCACTCTCATTGCCCTGGCTGGAGTGCAATGGCGAGATCTTGGCTCGCTGCAGCCTCCGCCTCTTGGGTTCAAGCAATTTTCATACCTCAGCCTCCTGCGTAGCTAGGATTACAGGTGCCCGCCACCACGCCTGGCTAATTTTTCATATTTTTAGTAGAGATGAGGTTTCACCATGTTGTCAAGGCTGATCTTGAACTCCTGACCTCAGGTAATCCACCTGCCTTGGTCTCCCAAAGTGCTGGGATTACAGGAGTGAGCCACCGTGTCGGCCATCAGTTCGTAGTACTTTCTAGTATCCCTTTTGATTTCTTCTTGATGCATAAATTTTTTAGAAGGCATATTAATGTCTAAATGTTTGTGGATTTTCTAGAGATATATTATCGGTTTCTAATTCAATTTCATCATGATCTGAATGCTTTCAATTTGGTGAGACTTGTTCTATGACCCAAAATAGTGCCTATCTTGGTAAACGTTCTATGTGCTCTTGAAAAGAGTATGTATTTTGATAGTCTTAGTTGGAGTATTCTACCAACGTAAATGAGGTCAATTTTGCTGATACTGTTGTTCAAGTCATATATCCTTACCAGTTTTCTGTGTACTTGTACTACCCAGTTTTTCAGAGAGGGATATTGAAATCTTCAACTAGTCATTAATTTGTCTGCTTTCCACCACAGTTCTATCATTTATGCTTCAAGTATTTTGATGCTCTGTTAAGTACAGAAGCGCTTATTATTATTATGTCTTCCTGATGAGTTGACCTTTTTGATCAGTGTGAAATTATCCTTTTTTCCTAGGAGTATTCATTGCTCTGAAATCCACATAATCAGTTCTTATAATAATGCTACTCTAGTTTTCTTTTGATTTTTGTTAGTGTATACCTTTTCTACTCTTTTAACATTCTTAGCTTAAAAAAGGAAGGAGAAGAGCAGTTGTATAGTATGCTACTATTTATGTTATGAGGCAGAAATATGTATGTATATATCTACTTGTATATACATAAAATAACTCAGGGAGTGAGGAAACAAATTATTTGCTGGCTGTTGGGAAGTGCACTGATTAAATGGGAAAAAAGGATGAGAGGAAAATCTCACTGTATACTTGCTCATACTTTTTGAATTATTCAAATATATTTAAATTATTCAAATACAATTTTAATTATGCAAATTACATTAAATATATATTTTTAAATTCAAACATTAAAAAATAAAAACAAACAGATAACTCTCATAGATGATCTCTTTTCTTTCTTTTCTTTTTTTTTGAGATGGTGTCTTGCTCTGTCACCCAGGCTGGAGTACAGTGGCAGGCTCAGCTCACTGCAGCCTCTATCTCCCAGGTTCAAGCGATTCTTCTGCCTCAGCCTCCTGAGTAGCTGGGACTACAGGCATGTGCCAAACGCCGGGCTAATTTTTGTGTTTTTAGTAGAGGCGAGGTTTCACCGTGTTGGCCAGAATGTTCTTGATCGCTTGACCTCGTGATCCACCCGCCTTGGCCTCCAAAAGTGCTGGGATTACAAGCTTGAGCCACCGCACCAGGCCTAAAACTCTCTCATCAAAAAGCATTATAACAGAAACAGAAACATAATCATCAAGAAAATAGCATGTGAAAAATTTACCACTGCCAGGCACAGTGGTTCATGCCTATAATCCCAGCACTTTGGGAGGCCAAGGAGGGCAGATCACTTGAGCTCAGGGGTCTGAGACCAGCCTGGACAACATGGTGAACCCTGCCTCTAAAAAATAATAATACAAAAATTAGCCAGGCATAGTGGTGCATGCCTACACAAGAGGCTGAGGTGGGAAGATCACTTGAGCCTGGAAGGTCAAGGATGCAGTGAGCTGTGATCACACCACTGCTCTCTGGCCTTGGAGACAAAGTGAGACCCTGTCTCAAGAAATAAAAGAAAAGAAATAGCTACCTGCCTCATTCAGTGAGTGTATTAACAAGTACCATACGCTGGAAACTGGCTTAAACAAGAGATTTGTTTTCTCACAGGTCTGGCAACTGGAAGTCTGAGATCAAGGTGCAGGCCGGGTTGGTTTCTTCTGAGGTCTGTCTTATTGGCTTGTAGATGGCTGCCTTCTCCCTCTGATTGTGTGTGTCTGTATGCTCGTTTCCTCTTCTTCTTTTTTTTTTTTTTTTTTTTTTTTTGAGATGGAGTTTTTGCTCTCGTTACCCAGGCTGGAGTGCAATGGCGTTATCTCGGCTCACCGCAACCTCCGCCTCCTGGGTTCAGGCAATTCTCCTGCCTCAGCCTTCTGAGTAGCTGGGATTACAGGCACGCGCCACCATGCCCAGCTAATTTTTTGCATTTTTAGTAGAGACGGGGTTTCACCATGTTGACCAGGATGGTCTCGATCTCTTGACCTCGTGATCCACCCGCCTCAGCCTCCCAAAGTGCTGGGATTACAGGCTTGAGCCACCGCGCCCGGCCTTCATTTCCTCTTCTTATAAGGATACCAGTCGTATCGGATTAGAGTTCACCCTAATGACCTCATCAATTAATTTACAATAGCCTCTTTAAAGACCTATCTTCAAATACAGTCACTTTCTGAGGTACCATGGGTTAGAACTCGAACATAGGAATTTTGAGGGAACATAATCATCCCATCACAGTCAATCACCAGAAAGATTTATGCAACTCAAGAGCAGTTTATACTAATAGCTAAGAGTTAGAAACAGCAAATGATATGAAAAAGAAAGGAGCTGGAAAAATATATACATCGGACATAGTGGCTCATGCCTGTAATCCCAGCACTGTGGGAGGCTAAGTCGGGAGGACTGCTTGAGGCCAGGAGTTTGAGACCAGCCTGGCCAACAGAGTGAGACCCCAGTCTCTCTTTAACATACACACATATACATCAGAGGGGTCCAGAGAAGCCCAGCACAGGCTTCCAATGTCCTTCTTCATCTGAGAGGAAGCCACACAAGATATAATCTTTCCCTCTTGAGCAGCAAGTCAGAGAGCATGAAAAGAATGCTTCTGTCCAGGGAAGCCTGTTTGGAGTTTCAGGGTCTGAGAGGCTCAGATAGGGGCTGGTCATACACATACAACCTGCTAGAAGCTGGCCATGGCACCGGAAACTCAGGACCCCAAGCACGGAACCCTGTTCACATACGTCATTGACCTTTGCCCGCAGCAACCTTGACAAGCTGGTATGGTATGTTCCATTGCTCCAGGTGTACATAACAAAATCATCAATCAGTAACAAAAGAACACTCCGAGGGCCACATTCCCGGGGGATAGCTCAGGGTGACTCATGGTTCCCTTGGAGACGAAAGAAAGAAAATAACAGAGCTGTTATGTTACCTCTTCCCTCAGAACACCCAACCGGGAGATTTCCCTATTCCTAACTCCCATCACTTACAAACGGGAGTCGAGGTACAGGTTTTAGGAAGAGGGAAGTGAGGGGATGAGGGAACTAGGGATTGGCACCATTTGGCCTACAAATTACATATATCCAGCAATCAGGTTTTAATTGAAATGATCTTTACCATGAAAAAAATAGGAAAAACAGATACCTCTGCTTTTCTGGCCTTTTTTCCCCCCATAATCATGTCAGTGATCTTAGCTCTTGTAACGATGCAAAGCATGATACACACAGCCCCATCTGATCTCCCTACTCCGGGACCTCCCTGCCCTCATCACCCACAGCCCTCTTGCTTCATGTTTCTGCTCCAGCCGTGCTGGCAACCCTGAGGTTTCTCACACACACCAGGCTCCCGCCCGCTTCCGGGCCTTGGACGCCGCTGTTCTCTTTTCCTGGAATGTTCTTAGAAATCCTCTTCACTCCTCCCTTATCTGCTGCATGTGTCTTCTCAAAGGTCACCTCCTCAGAGGCCTCCTGGCCCTGCCATTCTCCTCGTCCTTTCCTCAACCCTCAAACTTGACAATATATCATTAACCTGAATATTTAATTATTGTTTACCTGTTCCTCTTCCAACTCCCAACAACAATGCCTGTACCATGCGGGGCGGGCGGGTAGGGGCTGTTTCTGGTTCACACTGACATCCCCCTGAGGCTTAGCAACAAGCCTGGCTGAGTGCTTGTTGAATGAATGAATGAATTGTATCTAGACAGACACTGGGTGAAAGAAAACATTAGGACACAGTAAGATTCCTTATTTTTTAGTTCCAGACTACAGAGGAAATATTCAACTCAACTGTTAACTTTTCTCTCAAGATTTACATATGCAAATACTATATTTAACAAAGAATTTTTTTTTTTTTGAGACTGAGTCTTGCTTTATTGCCAAGGCTGGAGTGCAATGGCGTGATCTCGGCTCACTGCAACCTCCACCTCCCAGGTTCAAGCAATTCTCCTGCCTCAGCCTCCCGAGTAGCTGGGACTACAGACACGTGCCACTACGCCTGGCTAATTTTTGTATTTTTAGTAGAGATGGGGTTTCACCATACTAGCCAGGATGGTATTGATCTCCTGGCCTTATGATCCACCTGCCTTGGTCTCCCAAAGTACTGGGATTACAGCCATGAGCCACCATACCTGGCCACAAAATTTCTTTTAGAAAGGTGATTCCTGCTTCCCTTTAAGGGGCTAACCCTAACAGTTTCTTTCTTTTTTCTGATGACAAGTAACATATTTGTAAAAGAAAATGAATGCAGAAAGGAATAAAGTAGAGAATGCAGGTCCTTTGTAATGGAGGTTGGGGGTGAGGAAGAGCTGGGGCTCACACATTTTGAAACGGACAGCTGTCACACTGGTGGCATCATGGTAGCTGTGTCCATAGAGCTCACCAAAATGTCCCCCCGGGTAAAATGGCCACATCAAGCTGTCTTTTCACTTTGCTGTTTATGTCCTTTGCCTGTTTTTCTAGGAAAATGTCCTCAAATGTGTATTTTTTTATTTTTAAAGTTTTTATTATATTAAGATAGTCTTTTGTCTGTCCAACAAGTTACTAATTGTTTTCTCCAAATTACTGATTGACTTCTAACTTTGTGGTGCTTTCCACCATTCAGAAGTGACCTTTTTGTTTGTTGGTTGTTTGTTTTCTTGCTCTGTCACACAGGCTGGGGTGCAGTGGCGTGATCTCGGCTCACTGCAACCTCCACCTCCCAGGTTCAAGTGATTCTCCTGCCTCACCCTCCTGAGTAGCTGGGACTACAGGCACATGTCTATACCTGGCTAATTTTTTTTTTTTGAGATGCAGTTTCTGTTACCCAGGCTGGCTCACTGCAACCTCCGCCTCCCAGGTTCAAGTGATTCTTCTCATGCCTCAGCCTCCCAAGTAGCTGAAATTAGTCAGGCACCACCACCACGCTAGGCTAATTTTTTGTATTTTTCGTACAGACGGGGGTTTCGCCATGTTGGCCAGGCTGGTCTCGAACTCCTGGCCTCAAGTGACCCGCCCACCTCAGCCTCCCAAAGTGCTGGGATTACAGGTGTGAGCCACCGCACTCAGCATCAGAAGTGATTTTTGTGAGATGGTGAATTCTGTGGATCCTTTGCCTTTATCATCTCTGCCTTTGGTATCATGGTTAGAAAGGTCTTTTCCACCCCAGGATTAGAAAAGCGTTCACCTGAATTTGCTTCTAGTATTGTCATGGTTTGATTTTATTTTTCATTTACATTTACATTTTCAAGGCACCTGGAATTTATTTGGTGATAATAGACATTTATAGAGTGCTTATGATGTGTCAGGCTCCGTTCCAAGTGCCTTATATTGATAGTTTCATTTGGAAGCTGGTAGAAACTGTTTTCACAGGTGAGGAAACTTGGGGACAGGCGGTTGGGTACTTACCAAGACCACACAGCTGGTGAAACCTGGTCCATCTAATGCCGAAGCCTACACAGAGTTCTTGTAAGGATTAGAGTTGGTGTATGTCAAGTTTCTGGAATATCGGAGGCAGTCGGCAGATGATAGGGTTTAATATTATTGCATAGTTCTCATAAACATAATTTTTGATGGCCGTAGATTATTTATTAAAATGATATCTTTTAAAGTTCAGTTTATTTCTAAACTATTACTCCTTCACAAGTATGAAAAGACTTTAGAATTCCATGGGAATAAATGAAACCTTTATGTCAAGAAAGTGTCCTCATACCGAGGGAGGAGAACAATACACACCAGGGCCTGCGGGGGAGCAGGAGGGGAGGGGAGGGACAGCATAAAGATAAACAGCTAATGCATGCGGGGCTTAATGCCTAGGTGATGGGTTGATCAGTGCAGCAAACCACCATGGCACATGTTTACCTACGTAACAAACCTGCACGTTCTTCACATGCACCTATGTAACAAACCTGCACGTTCTTCACATGCATCCCAGAACTCAAAATAAAATAAAAATAAATAAAAAGAATGTTGTCATAAAAAGAAATTTTGGAAGGATGTACACCAACGTTTCGAGTTTCACTGGGTAATGGAGTAACTGGTTTTCTTAAAAAAATCTTGCCTCTATATTCCAGTTTTCTAGAAAGAGTGTTTTTTTTTAAATTTTGTGATCAGAAAAATAACCACAATAACTGTTACATATATGTTTTAAAGGCTATGAATGGAAGGAGATGGGGGGATATGTAGAGAATGACACAGGCTTATAAGATTTTCTTTTTGGTAACACGGGAAGAACCTGAAGCTGAGGGGAAGGGTAAATGGAGAGAGGGCAGCTCTCCAGGAGCAAAAAGGGGCAGTGAGAGAGAGAGGAAGGGAGGTCAAGGAGGCAGCAGGTAAGAGGAGGTTTAGGCAGCATTTATACAATTATATAAAGACAGAAAGAATGAAAGAAAAGATGTAAAAATGGATACCCTGGTATGTGGGGTGATGGTTGCACCTTACTTTTATTCTGTATTTGTAACTTCTTGTGTATTTTTTTTTTTTTTTTTTTTGAGATCGAGTCTCACTCTGTTGCCAGGCTGGAGTGCAGTGGCTCGATCTCAGCTCACTGCAACCTCTGCCTCCCAGGTTCAAGTGATTCTCTGGCCTCAGCCTCCGGAGTACCTGGGATTACAGGCACCCGCCACCACGCCCAGTTAATTCTCGTATTTTTGGCAGAGACGGTGTTTCACCATATTGGCCAGGATGGTCTCGATCTCCTGACATCGTGATCCATCCACCTCAGCCTCCCAAAGTGCTGGGATTACAGGTGTGAGCCACTACACCCAGCCATTTATTTCTTTTATACATTCCTTTTCCTTCCATCCAGATCCATAACTTTTAAAAAATTTTATTATTGTTATTAAGATGGAGTCTCACTCTGTCACCCAGGCTGGAGTACAGTGGCGCAATCTCGGCTCACTGCAACCTCCACCTCCCAAGCTCAAGCGATTCTCCTGCCTCAGCCTCCCAAGTAGTTAAAAATTAGACCAGATAATTTTTTGTATTTTGAGTAAAGATAGAATTTCACCGTGTTGGCCAGGCTGGTCTCTAACTCCTGACCTCGGGCAGTCCGCCCACCTAAGCCTCCCAAAGTGGATTTTCTTTTTTCCACCCATGCATTTGCACAAGCAGACTTTCTGGCTAAAACCTTTTCCCTAACCTTACATCCTCTATATCCGCCTGTCCAAATTTCCCTCACTCTCCAGAGTCTCATTTTAAATGTTGCTTTTCCCTGAATCTTCTCCCGGAATGACCCATCTTTCCCTTCTCATTCGGATCATTTCCTCTTTGAATTCCCTTGGCATTAGGTATGCCCTCCTCTTCCAGGACCGAATCCAGCCTTACCTTGCATCAGAATCACTCATACACCTGACCTTAAGCCCCCTGAGGGCAGGGATAGTTTGTATTTATCCCAAAGTTCTGAAACAACTACTACAGTTGTTTCACATACCTGAAACACAGGAAGGCCCCAGACTTGTCTGGTGAATAGAACAGTGATAGTGCTGCATTTGGTTGCTCCTTTAACCTGTATGATCCCAGACGTTTGTTTTCTATGAAGGCTCAAAGCATGGTATGTTTCCTAAGTTACAAATAACACATATAAACTCGTGTTTTGAAAATGGGGTAGGGAGGATCAACTGAAGGCAGCCTCTTCACTCAAGTTCCAAAGGCCAGGTGGCCCACTGTGAACCTTGTTTAACCACACAGAATACATGAATAGCTAGAACAAGGGATCTAACTGTTACCAGAATGTTTTCAGAAAGGTGACTTCAGAAGTGTGAAGCTTTAGGAAGACCCGGCCTGAGAAGGTTTTGGACAACCTTAGGAAACTAGGTGCCAAACAGCCTCTTTACAGTCCACACACTGGCCTTGGTGTCAGAAAAATACTGGTTCGAGTACTTGTTATGTATCAGCGATGTCACTCTGGACAAGCTCCTCATGCTTTCTGGGATTCAGCTTTCTCATCTAAAAAAATGGGGACAACAGCTGGGCACAGTCACTCACGCCTGTAATCCCAGCACTGTGGAAGGTCGAGGCAGGTGGATCACGTCAGGTCAGGAGTTCAAGAACAGCCTGGCCAACAAGGCAAAACCCCATCTCTATTAAAAATACAAAAATTAGCCAGGCAGGGTGGCTCGCACCTGTAATCGCAGGTACCCAGGAGGCTGTGGCAGGAGAATCGCTTGAACCTGCGAGGTGGAGGTTGCAGTGAGCTGAGATCGCATCACTGCACTCCGGCCTGGCAACAGAGTGAGACTGTGTCTCAAAAAAACGGTGGGGGTGATAATAGGGCCTACCTCAAGAGGATGTTGTAAGCACTTGGTAAAAATGTAATGGCCATTAAAAAGAAATATGATGCTCACAGGTTCAGTGGAAAAAGGAATGGAAAGTAGTAGTGGGAACAGAATAGGAGGGAACAAAGCACCTCTGAGTAGAATTTTCTGTATAGCTCCAACTCTTATTATGTTTCACCCTAATAAATCATTAAAACTATGATATGAAGGCTAAGGGTGTATTTAAAATACAAACACTAATAAACCAAACTGCATTGTAAATAATGGCCACACTGAAAGGGATGAAGAAAAAAGTAAGTAATTTTGGAAAACAGTATTTTGACTGGATACTCTAAGGCAAGCTTGTCCAACCTACGGCCCAGGATGGCTTTGAATGTGGCCCAACACCAATTAGTAAACTTTCTTACAATATTATAAATTTATTTTTGTGTTTTTTCTTTTTTTTAGCTCATCAGCTATCATTAGTGTTAGTGTACTTTATGTGTGACCCAGGGAAGCCAAAAGATTGGACGTCCCTGCTGAAGAATCTGTACACAAATAATGAATTCTAGTTAGCCAATCTGCTACAGGCATACAGAACTATTTTATGATCCTAGGGTCAAACAAGTGAGTAAGTATACATAACAAGAGCCACATTTCCCACTGTTGAAAAAGCTACAAAGAAGGAAGAGGGGGAGGCTAGGATGAAATCTGTGCTGTGGATTAGAGCGGAAACATGACTTATCAACTCATGTTTATTTTAGTATGTATACACACAGATACAGAAATAGATGTAGATGTGTGTGTATGCGTGGTGAGTATGCATGCTTTATTTCCTAATCCTACCCACTGGGAGGACCTACAAACATTTTACAAATTATTTGTATGACACTCCAATAGAAATGAGCATGCCTACACCAGATCCTGGTTTCTAATGGCATTCTCCAATAACAGAACCAGCGCTCTGTGAATTAATGGCTGATTCTGGAACAGGGTAGGGAAAACATAAGATGAGCCTGTAATGTCTTGTAGTGGCAGAAAACAGACACACTCAAAAAAGGGTAGGGACATGACAAGAGGACACAGAGGGTGATGGGAGGATGCAGGGCAAAAAGTTCCAGGCAGAGGAAGCCACATGAAAAATAAAAATAATCAAACCTCTGACTTATGTTCAGAGCTCTCAGATATTGCCCATAATTAAAAGAACAGAAAAAAATGTTGGGGAAAGGAAGTTCTACTGAAAAGCTACCAAGTTTGAATGCCACTTCACTCATTAATCATGATGAGGAAGTCCATTATGAAGTACATCCACATTGTGTAAAGAGAAAACTTGAAACTTAATTTGGCAGCGTTTAACAGTAATGCTTGAAGTTGCAAATAATGAGAACCATTAAAACATCATTACTCTTTCAAGTGGTTTAAAGTGTCTATAAAATTCACATTTGAAAATGGCAGAACAAGCCAACCACAGTGGCTGATGCCTGTAATCCCAGCACTTTGGGAAGCCATGCAGGGAGGACTGCCTGAGCCAGGAGTTCGAGACCAGCCTGGGAAACATAGTGAGACCATATCTCTAAAAACATAACATAAAAATTAGCTGAGAGTAGTAGCATGCACTTGGCCTGAGCCAGGGAGGCAGAGGTTGCAGTGAGCCAAGATCACACCATTGCACTCCAGCCTGGGCAGCAGCAGACAACACTGTCTCAAAAAACAAAAAAAGACAGAGCAAACATAATCCTTCATACCAGAAAGCTATATTGTCTGAAGCTGTCCACAGGATCATAAAATAAGCCAGGAGAAAAATCTGAAGAGAATGTTGGAGAAACTCTGTAACAGTCTTTGAAAATGCTTTCTAGTGCCAGGGGAAATCAGTTTACATTCTTAAAGATCAGCTGTGACCTCAAAAAGCTGTGTTTAATGTACAAGTCATCTGGACCTACTACATTCATTGAGCTTTATATTTTCCTCTATGTTATCAGTGTATTAATTTCTACATAAGAGCTGGGCACTATAGGTTAAGTGGCAATGAACTAAGAGGGAAGATGGTGAAATAAAACTGCCTGGGTTCAGATTCCTCATCTGCTACTTACTAGCTGTGTGATCCTGGGCAAATTATGCAACCTCTCTGGACTTGCACTTCTTCATCTGTAAAGCTGGGACAATTAAAATCCAAACAACCTATCTTATAGGGTTATCACAAGGATTCAAAAGCACGTAGTATGATTCCATTGCATATAGAATTCAATACATGTTAGCTATTCTTAGTAAGGTTTTTTGTTTTTTGCTTAACCTGAAAAATGTTTTGCTTCTAATTCTAGGTAATACAGATATTGTAATTTTCAAGTACTTTGATTGCTTTTTAACTTCCTATCATTTATCCAACAAATATTTATTGAGCACTACAATTTTCCAGGCACTCCTGTAGGTGCTGAGGATATAGCAGTAATGAGGACTCGCAAGGTCCTGCACTCACGGAGCTGACAGTCTCCTAAGGGAGACAGACAGTAAATAAGAAAGGAAAAGATCAATTTAGTAGATGCTTCTAAGGGAACAGCTCTGCCATGAATGTCTCCACATAGGCCACATAGACAAGGTCAACAGCAGTCTGACCCCTCTTGGAGGAATGCCATGTGATCCTCCCAGGAACACTGTAACATAATCAGTCTTGTGAAGAGCTGTCCCAAGGCCATTTGTCACCCACCTCCCCATGTTGTGGGAGCTGCCATGAGGCAGTTTCTCATCTGCCTCCCTGGTTCTGATAAGACATGGGACTTTCAACATTGCCTTCTCACGTAGGGGAAAGCTGCAAGGCTATAAAATCATATAGCTGGAGTATGGAGCTGACTCCTCCAGGACACAGCAACCTACCACTTGTGTCATTCACGTAAATTATATAACATGTTATTAGGTTATACAATGCCAAATTGCTTATCACCGACCATTTTTTTTACCTATAAAAATGGTAATTTCATGTGGTTCAATTTACTAGAAGGTGGTAAGTGCAGCTGAAAAAAAAGAAGAGGTTTGGCCGTGGGAAGCTGGATGCAGTATTCAAGAGGGTAGCCAAGTGGACCTCAGGAGCTGACATTTTAGGGAAAGCAGAGGACTCAGGAGTTTTGGATATCACACACACATGTGGTAACATCTACCTCAACCTTACGTGGGTATGAAGATCAAATGTGGTAACAGAATTAAAAATGTTTTGTAAACCAAGACAGTCTAGGACTACAGCAAATTATTATTTTAGTATTAGTTGGAGTCTCCTACTTTGCTGCTGGGAATTGCAGCAAACTTTTTTTTTTTTTTTGAGACAGGGTCTCACTCTTGCCCAGGCTGGAGTGTGGTGGCACTGTCAAGGCCCACTGCAGCCTTGACCTCCCAAGCTCAAGCAATTCTCCTACCTCAGCCTCCCAAGTAGCTGGGACTACAGGTGTATGCCACCACACCCAGCTATTTTTTAAAAATATTTTTGTAGAGACAGTGTTTTGCCATGTTGCCCAGGCTGGTCTTGATCTCCTGAGCTCAAGTGATCCCCCCATCCTGGCCTCCCAAAAGTGTGAGCCACTGTGCCCAGCCAACAACAAACTTTTAAGAAGTATAAGCTAGATGGCTCACCAGGTTGCTAGTTCACACCTCAAGTGGAGCAGATAAGCAATGAAGAGTTGGCTTAAAACTTTTCTCCTGCTCCCAGCTAGGCATTTTTATAGCTGCACCAACCCATT
Source organism: Callithrix jacchus (assembly GCF_049354715.1). NCBI lineage: Eukaryota > Metazoa > Chordata > Mammalia > Primates > Cebidae > Callithrix > Callithrix jacchus. The sequence continues at coordinate 130,054,103 of NC_133524.1, read as the reverse complement.
CTATCACATAATCATTAAGATTACAATTAAACTAGTTACTAATACTTAACAAACAAGGAAAATGGAACCAACAGAAAACTGTACTAGGTTAATCTGTAGAGAAATGATAACTATGCACAGTTTCTTTAAAGAGACAGACCTTATTTTAAGGATTTTTACATTGAAGAATTCAAAAAGCGGTACATTTTGGGGAATTTATTGATTTGCATTTAGAAGAAACTGCTGACAAAGATTCACCGGTAATAATCTGAACAAGCTGGAAAATACAGTCAATACTACTGAAACACTACTAAGATAATTCCAGGACATAGGTTTATTCGACAGAACAAAATGTCTTAAATGCCGTCTTTGATGTGAAAATTGACTGCTTCTTACTTTTCTAAACACACGGTGGTATAATTAACAATATTCATTCACTTCTGCTCTTTTCTGCATATATAAAAATTAAACCAATTAAAAAACTAATATATCTTCTCTTTATTTCTTACAGATACGATTTCAATGTTTCACTCAACAGTGGTGTGGTTTAGGAGATTTTTTTCATTTACAAGTTAAACAACAATCCATCCAAAGGGAACTGATAGTCTATAAGCTCATAGTGCAAATAAACAGTTTAGGAATGCAGCAACTGACATTTCTAAAAGTACAAAACAGATAAAATTCTTAGAAGATACATGCAAAAAACTCTACTAAGCAGATGGCCACAGAACTAGAACATTGATAATTTTACTGGCGACGTCAATAGGTTTCCAGATGTTTCGAAACTCATCTTGAACTCTCATCTTAGGCTTTGTATTTTGCTTTTCCAGTTTCACTAATGACACAAACATGCTATAAAACAAAAATCCAGAAATTCACATTAAAAAAGTATATTCTGAAATGAAAGGCAAGAACAACACTTTACATATAAGAACACTATTATGCAGCCAGGGTTCTTATTAAACGAACAGACAGTACTACTGTATTTTAGACCAGTAACTTTTGGGAAATGTATCTTTTGAAAACAAAGCAGTAGTCTATCTCATTAGTTTAATTTGTTTCTTGTCTCAATATGTAGTTTTTGTTTATGTTTTTCTTTTGAGACAGAGTCTTGCTCTGTCACCCAGGCTGGAGTGCAGTGGCACAATCTTGGCTCACTGCGGCCTCTGCCTCCCAGGTTCCAGTGGTTCTCCTGCCTCAGCCTCCCAGGTAGCTGGGATTACAGGCATGCACCACTACACCTGGCTAACTTTTGTATTTTTAGTAGAGACGGGGTTTCTCCATGTTGGCCAGGCTGGTCTCAAACTCCTGACCTCAGGTAATCTGCCTGCGTCGGCTTCCCAAAGTGCTAGGATTACAGGCGTGAGCCACCGTGCCTGGCTTCAATATGCAGTTTTGAAAGACAAATAAAGTAGGGGATTTAAGCATATCAAAGTGGGAGGCCAAGGTAAGTGGTGAAAAAAGATGGAGTAAAAAAACCTGCTTTAGGTAGTGCTGTTGCAGTCTTCCTGAATCTTCCTCAACCATGTTTGTAAACACATCCATGGGACTCCCGCCTCCAGAGTAAGGGGCAGGTATTTAAAGGACAGTGAATTGAAAGACTAAACTTGATCATTTGTTTCTTACTTATGACCACATTTATCATTTGAAATAATAATGCAACAGTTATTATATATTAAAGCTGTTCAACTACTTCAGCCAACAAGAAGTGTCACCCTAGCCTGGCCAGGTTCCAGTTCTAAGAATGTCTACAGACTGCAGCTTTATGTGACTAATGGGAACCATCAGTCTCCTCAAATTATGAGGTGCTGGAAGTAGAAAACAATTCTCTTTCCTAAATTTTTATGTGGGTTTTGAAATATGAGAAAAAGAAGCAATTACTTACATTCAAATCCCTGAAGTATTCATTATAGTCAAGGGCATATCCTACAACGAACTTGTCTGGAATTTCAAATCCAACAACTAAAAAGAATCATAATTCATCATTTAGATATAGAAAACATCACTTTTGGATCTAATACTGGCAAATGTGCCTCTCTACAAATATTCTCTAAGCAGTTATAAGCCATTTCACATAAAATGCTTTTAGGTTAAAGATGGTTGAATGATCGATTAAAAAAAAGTAATTCACTTACAGTCTGGCCTATATCCAACACTTCGAGGGGTCCTTTTCACCAGCAAGCTGTTAATTACAAAATTTGACATGTAACATACAGAGAGACTACAGGGCATTATAAAAGAGAAGATTAATGGTTCTAAACACTGTTTGATTTCATACATGCTGACTGTACCATGGTCACTTTTAACACACCCAAAGAATGACCATGAAATGGACAGCGAAATTATGAGGATTATTGGGAAGGGGCAGCAATGAGTTGACACTACAGACAAGGTCCTTGGTTGATCACCTGGAACCTGAAGGACAGTTCTGAGACCTGCACCCTGATTACCCAGGTGTCTATTGAAGGGCAGCTTATCAGGATGAATGAGTACAGAGTGTCAGTGAGTAAAGATATGGGCTCTCAGTCCAGAAACCTTGGAAATACAATCCCTAAGCTATAAAACAGTGTGGGAGAGGTGAGCATCACCTTTCATCAAAACATTCTTTTTTTTTTTTTTGAGGTGGGAGTCTTGCTCTGTCACCCAGGCTGGAGTGCAGTGGCATGATCTCAGCTCACTGCAACCTCCACCTCCCAGGTTCAAGTGATTCTCCTGCCTCAGCCTCCTGAGTAGCTTGGATTACAAGGATGTGCCACCACGCCCAGCTAATGTTTGTCTTTTTAGTAGAGACCCATCTCTAATAAAAACGACCACCATTGTTGGTCATGCTGATCTTCAACTCCTGACCTTGTGATCCACCCACCTTGGCCTCCCAAACTGCTGGGATTAGAGGCATGAGCCACTGGACCTGGCCACAACATTCGTTTTTTTTAAGAGCTGAGTCTCATTCTGTGGCCCAGGCTGCATTGCAGTGGTGTAATCACAGCTCACTGCAGCCTTGACTTCTTGGGCTCTAGCGATCTGCCCACCTTAGCCTTCCAAGTAGCTGGAACTACAGGTGTGTACCACTTCACCCTGGCTGCATCACAACTTTTAATAACTGGCTTACAAAGAGGAACTTTAGGCCAAAACAACTAGTGTGCCAAAAGAATTAGTATTTATTTTTGAGAGTAAAAGCTGGAGGTGGTATAAATCAACTCTACCATAAGCTAATTTTATAACCCAAATGCTGACTGTTGAAAAATGTTCAGCCATTAAAAAAAACTACAGAAGCTGCTTTGAAAGCCTTTATAGATTTTAAAGGTAGTCTCAAGAAAACTTATACCTTCCTAGATAAATACATATATTTAAAGAGCTGGAAAGGGCCTAAAGTGATTCTCAACCTGGAATGCACATCAGAATCACCTGGGAGCTTTACAAAAACGAAACTCAGATACCCACGCCACACCCCTGACTAATTACATCAGAATTGCTGGAGATGAGACACAGGCATAGGCCGTCCTGGTTTTTGTTTTTAACTCTCAGGTGATTCGAATGTGCAGTCTAAGTACAGAACCACTGACCTAAGTCGTAGGTTCCAAGGGAGCTTCTAATCATGTCCCTCATGACTCTTCCAGCAAATGGATAGAGGAGACCTTCAATTTCATTTCCATTTAGAAAGAACATAACAAGCCAATCACAGCAAAAACCCTTCCCTCTACCTGAACTCAGGAGTCCTTCACAAAAGTTATCACTAAACTCAGTGCAATCTGTATGAGGAGTTCAGAAGAACTCAGCACCTCGTATGCCTACAGATCTGAATGTTTAATAAAGCTCTATCTCTAAGGCATGACTAGAGTTGCATCTGAAGCATTTTTCCATACTGTAAATGGATAACCACTCATAAGAAGATACATGCAAATGGCCAATAAGCAGATGAAAACATGTACAACATCATAAGTCATCAGAGAAACAAATCAAAACCACAATAAGATACCACATCACAGCCCCCAGGATGGCAATAATATAAAGGATAGTAAAAAGTGCTGTCAAGGATGTGGAGATACTGGAACCCTCATATATTACTGGTATAAAATAGTACATATAATTTGTTAAACAGTCTGGCAATTCCTCAAAATGTCAAATACAGAGTTTCCATATGATCTAGCAACTATATACTCAAGAGACCTGAAAACAGGTATTCAAATTTGTATACAAACATTATTCATAAGAGCCAACAGGTAAAAACGCAAATGTTCACCAACAGATGGATAAACAAAATGTAATATGTTTGTACAATGAAATATTATTGAGCCAAAACAGGGAATGAAGTACTGATACATGCTCCAACCTGGATGAACCTTGAAAACACTATGCTAAGTCAAAGAAGACAGGATATTGCATGAGTCCATTTATATGGAATGTCCATAATCCACAAATCTGTATGAACTTTCTGTAGAAAGTAGATTAGTAGTTGCCAGGGGCTGGGAGAAGGGAGAATGACTGCTAATGGGTACAGGGTTTCTTTTGGGGGTGATGAAAAGATTATAAAATGAAATAGTGGTAGTAGATGCGCAACTCCGGATATACCCAAGTTAGACTGTACAACTTTAAAAGAGTGAATTTTATGATATGTGACTCGTATCTCCATAAAAAAGGAGAATGTTTACAGTTCTAGAACCAGCTACATATATAATATGCTATGCTAAAAATCTTACTATTGTCCCCACATTCTAAAAGGCACAATTAAGCAGCTGCTCACTACAATGAGATCAATCACATTATAACCAACAATGAAACAGTGCTTTGCAGTTAAAAAGATTTTCAAATACATTTATCTCCCTGACTCACATAGTTTCCCTGAGAAAAACTGTCAACAATCATTCCCCTTTAAAGATTACTAAATATGTTCAGAGAGATTAAATATGGAATAGTTTCTCAGGTTAAGTGGCAGTGAAATGCCAGGCTAAACTCCCAAGTCCATGTCTTTCTCACTTTACTGCTCTGCCTAGAGCATGAAAACTGGAACTGGGTGGGAGGAAACTTAGAAGTCATCTAGGCCATGTATTCTCTCTTTTTATGAGACATGGTCTCGCTCTGTTGCCCAGGCTGGAGTGCAGTGGTGTGACACAGTAGGCCACTTATTCTCAACAGAGGCGATATCACCTCCAAGGAAGCCAAAACTAATTCTCCATAGAGAGGGTGGAAATCTTAGACATTACAAGATTTGTGGCCCTCCAAAACTCAAACCTACCTGACAATATTATTCCTTAGTGTTCCATTTCTCTCTGAGTATCATATAAGCAGCGCTGACGTGGAGTTCATGGAAGATACATGAAATGTATGCAAGATCAGTGCTACAAAACTATGGCGAATAAATGACTTGGGTCAACAAATGACCCAAGTATTCTTTGAGCATGTCCTACCTACGGCAACACAAATTCTCTCTCTCACAAGCCAGTCTATCTCAATTCCACAGCATATACCAGGAATGAACAAGAGAATACCTGGAGGATTAAAGTCTGTGCCATAGTAGGTTGACATTTAAAACTCTAAACTGCATGTAGAAAAATAAGCAAGTGCACTCATTAGTTTACAGTAGGTTGGTGCAAAAGTGATTGCAGCTTTTGCCATTTCATAGGTTACTATTTAGTGTCCTATAATGTATCACTTATACACTCTCATAGTGCCTATCCCAAAAAGCCCATACAGTTAAACTGCTGACATATGACTCACTAGAAGGCCTACTCTGATTCAAAGATGCTCAACAGATATTGTTTTTTTTAAAGGGGTTTATAAAAATCTGTTAATCACTTAGGAAAAAAAATAAAAGATCACTACCTGACCTCTACATAAAAACTGCAGATTGATCAGAGACTTAAATTTTTTAATGACATTGTAAAAGGAAAAAAAATTCTTAAATGTTTGTTAGATGTCACTCTATTAACAACTTAAGGTAGCAAAAGCATAAACTCTGAGCCAGGTTCCCTGGGTTTAAATCTCATCTCTATAGCTGACTAGCTCTGTGCCTTTGGGTAATTCCCTATGCCTCAGTATCCTTATCTGTAAAGTGGGAATAATAATGCCACCCCAGAGTTGTTGAGGGATGAAACCAAAATGAGAAATAAACACAGGATCGATCCAAGATGGCCAACCACTAACAGCTCAGGATTGTAGCTCCCAGTGAAAGCCCAGAGAACGAGACGACGCCACACTTTTAGACAAATTTTCGTCACTCACCGATCAGCCGATTCCCAGTGGAGGAGCCCCAAGGGTCGCCAGCGCGACTCTTGTGGCCGCCGCAGCGGTTTTGCCGGCGTCTCGGCGCAGCAGCTCTTCATGCAGAGCCAACGGGACTGCTTCCCCTACTGACCGGAGTTTGGAGCTCCGGGAAGTCAGAGCCGCTTGTTGCGGACTCAAGAGGGAAGCCAGACCAGAGATTCCCGGGCAGAAGAGCACCAATCAGTCTTACCGCTGCTATTTAGGCCGCCACAGTGGGTTGCTCGGATCCCAACACTGGGAATCAATAAGTCGGATGTCGACTCAGAAAACTAATTAGAAAGGCGGTTCATCTACAATGAAGGGAAAAAAAACAGCCTAAGAAGGCCGAGTATACTCAAAATCAGAACCCATCAGCAACAGAACAAGCCCTGATGGAAAAGGACTCATCAGCAACCGAACAAGCCCTGATGGAAAAGGACTCATCAGTAATGGAACAGGCCCTGATGGAAAAGGACTGTGTTCCATTATCTGAAGTAGGCTTTAAAAGGTGGATGATAAGAAACTTCTGGGAGTTAAAGGAACTTGTTCTAACCCAATGTAAAGAAACTAAGAACTTGGAAAAAAGGTTAGATGAAATGTTGAAAAGAATAGACAATATAGAGAGGAATACAAATGAACTTATGGAGTTGAAAAATACAACACGAGAACTTAGTGAAATATGTACAAGCTTAAACAGCCGAATGGATCAAGCAGAAGAAAGGGTATCAGAGGTCGAAGATCAACTTAATGAAACAAAACAACAAGACAAGAATAGAGAAAAAAGGATAAAAAGGAATGAGCAAAGTCTCCAAGCAATATGGGACTATGTGAAAAGACCTAATATACGCTTGATTGGTGTACCTGAATGTGACGGAGAGAATGAATTCAAGCTGGAAAATACTCTCCAGGACATTATCTAGGAAAATTTTCCTAATTTAGCAAAGCAGGACACTGTTCAACCCCAGGCAATACAGAGAACACCACAAAGATATTCCTCAAGAAGACCAACCCCAAGGCACATAATTGTTAGATTCACCAAGATCGAAACGAAGGAGAAAATATTAAGGGCAGCCAGAGAGAAAGATCAAGTTACCCATAAAGGTAAGCCTATTAGGCTTACAGCAGATCTCTCAACAGAAACCTTACAAGCTAGAAGAGAGTGGGGGCCAATATTCAATATACTTAATCAACAGAACTTTCAGCCCAGAATTTCATATCCTGCCAATTTAAGCTTTACATTTGAAGGAAAAATAAAATTTTTTAGGAACAAGCAAGTACTCAGAGATTTTATTACTACCAGGCCTGCTTTACAAGAACTTCTAAAAGAAGCACTATACACAGAAAGGAACAACCAGTATGACCCTTTCTAAAAATACACCAAAAAGTAAAGAGCATTAACATAAAGAAGAATTTTTATCAACAAAAGGACAAAATAGCCAGTTAATATCAAACGGCAGCAACCCTAAATTTAAATCGACCAAATCTCCCAATCAAAAGATACAGACAAAATCTAATGGTATATCCAAAGATATACATAGACTCAAAATAAAGGGTTGGATAAAAAAAAACGTACCAACCAAATGGAGAGCAAAAATAAATAAATAAAAAGCAGGAGTTGCAATTTTCACATTTGACAAAATAGATTTCAAAGCTACAAGGATAAAAGGATTAATGTAATAATAAGAGATCTTAACACCCAGATACATAAGACCCATAATGAGATTTAGATTCAACGAGACAGAAAATTGATAACGATATCCGGGACTGGAACTAAGATCCAGAACAAATAAACTCAATAGAGCTCTCCATTTTAAACACACAAAATATACATTATCCACAAAATCTAACGATATATCTAAAGATATACAAAGACTCAAAACAAGGGGATGGAAAAAAACTCACCAACCAAATGGAGAGCAAAAATAAATAAATAAAAAGCAGGAGTTGCAATTCTCACACTTAATAAAATAGATTTCAAAGCTACAAGGATGCAAGGGTAAAAGGATTAATGCAACAATAAGAGATCTTAACACCCAGATACATAAGACACGTAATGAGATTTAGATTCAACGAGACAACAAATTGATAACGATATCCAGGACTTGAACTCAGAGCCAGAACAAAGAAACACAATAGAGGTCTCCATTTTAAACACATAAAATATGCATTAACCACTTTAAACACTCAAAATATTGATCGGCCATTATTGAAACCCATTTTAGGAATGAAGTAATATTCCTTTTTCCCTCTTTTTCTTTTTTTCCCCTTCTTCTTCTCTTTTTCCCTCAAAAAAAAAAAAAAGAAAACCACAGGCAAAAACTTTACTTGATAGGATCTTTAATGACAAGGGAAGTTGATTCTTTGGAAAAAAAAAAAGAAAAGGACACCTCCTCCAAGCATTAGTGATGTGGGAAACAAAATAGCCACCTCCTAAGATGGCTAAAAACAAAACTCAAGCCAAAAATAATAATAATAAAAACCACTCCCTCTAAAAAAAAAAAAAAAAAGAAAACTGCTCTTTGTTGCCTTGAGAGCTAAGCTGGTAGGAGGGATGCCTTGAGCCTTGGGGACCACCTTGTAGTGTGAGTCAGCCTGGGATGAAGGCAACACAAGGAAAACAGTGCTAAGAAACAGAGAGAGAGGCCCAGTGGCCTTGCTGGAGTCCCTGGATCCAGGCATGCCTGAAGCCCAAATCTATGCTGGACCACACAGTTCAAAATGTCTGTTTTTCTCAAGGCAGTGTGAGATCAATCTGTCACTTGAAACCAAATGAGTCCTGACTAATACAGAAACCTTTGTCACAGGGCTCCTGGAACAATAAAATGAAGTAATGCATGTAAAGCACTTTACACAGGGTCTGGCACAGAAGAAGGATCCTTTAAAACTGCACCACTTGTTACCCTGACGATATTTACGCCAACAATTAAATGTTCACTTGAGTCTCCTCTGTGCCACACTCTGTGCTGACAGCTGATCAAGATGACCAAGATGAATTAAGTCCTGGTCCCACGAAAGGGGTTCACAGTCTAATTGAGGAGACTTAAATAGATCATTAGAGTTTAAGTTCATTAAAAAAGAATTCTGAGGATGATATGCCTGGGGCTGGACTGGGGTGGGATAGATGGAGAGTGAGTCTGTTTTACCAGGGAATTAGGAAGGCTTCCTGGAAGAGGTGACATTCAAAAAAAAAAAAAAAGAGAGAAATAAACACAGGTAGAACTATAAAAGCAAAAGTCAAACAGCACAGGTAAGGCGACAAGGTGAGGCTGACTTAGTGAAAAAGGAAGCATGTATTATAAAATTATACCATAGACACAAAGAAGATGCAACAGACATCACTCAATTCTAGGAGGCCCAGATCTTCAGGGCCCACCCCTTCCTATCACTTCCTCACCCCCTTTGCAATCCTTATTCTTAATTTTGTAAGGGGGCCCAAAATCCTCTGCCATGCTACTCAGGACAAATTGATATAATTATTAGCTTGCTGAAAAAACAAATGTTAATATTAGGCAAGGAAGTAATTATGAGCTTTATTAACACATGACAAAATTATTTAAAGTGATTATATCTTAACTCTTATATGAGATTACATTACTTTTTGAAGATAAAATGACAGTTGAAAACATTTATTCTTACAAAGAAGCAATCACTTAATCCTCCTTCAAATGAGGAAAATATTCTATGTCAAAATGTCATACATACCTTGCGACCTTGACCATCTTTGGATTATACTGCTTGACCAGAGAAAGCAAAGTTTGCATTGTTTTTCCAGTGTCAATTATATCCTTTCAAAAAAGAAGACATTGCATAGCTTTAAACTCAGAGTCACTATATAAACATAAAGTACCAAAACCCCCATGTATAACTGCAATACTGCCATTCTTTTCTGTGCAGTAATTCTCACCAAAATTCACACTGAGATATTCTGGAATCTGTAAATCATCTGGCCCTCTGTAAGCAGTAAGAATGCCAGTCTCCAGGACTGGATTTTGTAGGTGCAGAAGTCAATGACAGCAAATTTAAATATATACATGCACATTTTATTAGGGAGTTATGATGTTATCCTTCATTATAAAAGGTATTTTAGATTTTTTCCCATAAATTCAAGATAGAGACTCTCTCCTCCCAACTCTCCAATATAGGTGGCAAACAGACTACACTTTCAGAAATACTGCTTTATACCATTTTTAAAGGCACCCAAATTAATAAGACTATAAAATGATTTTACATAAATGTGAATCTCAGCTATTCAGTCAAAAGTAGGACTTTAAACAAACCCATCTCTGTTAGGGAAAATATTTTTTAAACTATCACCCTAATGCTTTTCAATAAAAATATTCTTTAGAGATAGAATAAAGTAGTACAAGCCATCAGAAACATCATGGCTGGAGACCTGTGAAAAATGCAGATTTCTGGGCTGTAGCAGGCGGAATTCTAATGGCTCTCAAAATTCCTGCCTCCTTTAGGGATAAAAGATTTTAAGGTTTAAAAAAAAAAAAGGAAAAAAATTCCTGCCTCCTGGTGTATACACCCAGAAGAGTTCCCTCCCCTTAAGTGTGAAAAGAACGGGATAGCTGCTCCTGTGATTAGGTTATGTGGCAGACTAGAGTAAGATTCTCCTGCTAGTTTTGAAGAAGTAAGCTGCCATGTTTTAAGAGTGTCATGGGCTAGGGCATGAGCCTTTAAATAGCTGACAGCAACCCCTGCCCAGCAGTCAGTGAAAAAAACGGGCCCTCATTCCTACAAAATCAAAAGGAACTACATTCTGCCAACAACCTGAAAGAACTTGGAAGAGGACTGTGAGACCCTTGATTCAGCCTGATAAGCCCCTGAGCAGAGCACACAGCTAACCTGTACTAAGGAAGTATAAAACACATGTAAGGGAATGATACATATCAACTTTAAGGATAACTGTCACATTTCTGTTATGTGAGGGAATGAAGGGAAAGAAATGGGGCATTAGTTGTATTATGACCTTTAATTTCTTTAAAAAAAATAAGATCAGAAGCAAATATGGCAAAATGTTAATATTGTGTGGTGGGTACATAGGTATTGAGCATATCCTTTCTTCTGAGTTCAAATATTTCATAATTAAAATTAAATGCAGGCCAGGCACAGTGGCTCATGCATATAATCCCAGCACTGTGGGAGGATGGCTCGAGGCCAGGAGTTTGAAACCAGACTGGCCAACATGGCAAAATCCCATCTCTATTAAAACACACACACACACACACACACACACACACACACACACACACACAGAGCCAGGCATGGTGGGGCGCATCTGTAGTCCCAGCTACTTGGAAAGCTGAGGCATGAGAATTGCTTGAATCTGGGAGGCAGAGGTTGCAGTGAGCTGAGATCACACCACTGTACTCCAGCCTGGGCAACAGAGTGAGACTTTGTCAAAAAAAAAAAATTAAATGCAAAAGGTCCAAGTGAGTTGAGGAGGAAAGGGGTACCAAGGAAGGTTTTGTGAAGGTGACTTTTGAGCTGGGCTGCCTTAATTAAATGACTTAAACGTGGGATAAGAAGGGAGGGAATAAGAATAAGGACATTTCAGGTACAAGAAATAAGGAACAAACAGTGAAACAACCTAATGTCTGTCAAGCAATGAATGGAAAACGGAATTCAGATGGTCTCCAACTTACAATGGTTAAACATGAGATTTTTGAACTTCAGATAGATTTATCAAGGTAGTAAATCCATTTTCAACTTAAGGAGGGTTTATCAGGACACAGTTAAGTTGAGGAACACCTGTATATCCATACATTTTTGCAATAAAAAGAAATGAGTGCAGAACATGAATGAAACTCCACAACATGAATGAACTTTGAAAACATTAAGCTAAGTGAGAGAAGCCAGATACAAAAGGCCACATATTGTGTGATTCTACTTATACAAAATGTCCAGAATAGGCAAATCTTATAGATAGCAAGCAGATGATCAGTTTTCTAGGTGCTAGGAGAAGGGGAAATGGGGAGTGATGGCTAAGGGGATTGGGTTTCTTTGTGGGGCAATGAAAATGTTTGAAAATTGAATGTGATGACAATTGCACAATGCTGCGAATATAATAAAAAGGCATTGAATTGTACACTTTAAATGGGTGAAAGGTGTGATATGTGAGTTATAGCTCAATAAAACTATTATTTTAAATAAATAAATAAAGAACAAACAACAGGGGCAGGAAAATGGAGGTATAAGCTCTGGGAAGCAGTGAAAAGTATGGAGAAAATGAAAGGAAGCTTCTGGAAAACAAGGTTGGTAATGTATATTGGAGGTCACACTGAAAAACTCTAAAGAATGTAGCCTAAAGACTAAAGAATGGGAGAAAGGGGTCTGAGTAAGAGGCAGGATCACAAGCTGTGCTTTAGATGTTAGTAGAATTCAGTAAGACAGAAAGATTTCAACAGATGACCACAGACCAAAAAATATATATATATAGGAAGTAGATAGGGTGAAAACGTGAGATTTTATATAGGATGGCCAGGGAAGGCCTTAATGAGAAAGTGATTCATGAGTAAAAACAAGGGCTCCTAAACCTTAGCATACATCAGAATCACTCAGAGACTTGTTAAAGCATACCTTGCTGGGTTTCATTACAGATATTTTGATTCAGTAGGTTCTTGTCTGATATTAATACTTTTGGTCTAGGGACCACACTTTGAGAACCACTGAGCTAAAAGGAAGTAAAGGTTTCCCTTAGCCTACTAGCTGGTAACCCTAAGAGACTGTTTAGCCTCTCTGTGCTGAGATACAAAATACTTTAAGACATAATAACAAATGGAAATAGTCTATAAATTAGAAATATTATTTTATGTACCAAATATTACATAAGACAGTCTAAGCAAGATATATATTGATATATAAAATATAATATAAATATGTGTATGTGTATATATATATATATATATATAGAGAGAGAGAGAGAGAGAGAGTTATGTTTAGAAAGAAAATATTTCAAACTAAAAGAGAGAGGTAGGAAATACATCATTCCATTATTGGTAAAAACAAATTATTAAGTAGTCTTTACATAAAACCCGTTTCACTCCTTTAGAACACAAGCCCACCATTAAAACTGATGCAGAGGAATTTCTTTCCCTGGCTTACCCTTAGGATGGTGCACACTAAGTTAGAAAAATCATAAATGTTGTATTAAAAGTAAATGTGAACTTACTTCCACAATCAAGACATTCTAGAAGAAAAAGAGAAATGAAAATCAGTACAATGAATAAGACAGTATTTCCAATTATAAGTCAAATCATATCCTAACAACCCCAAGGAATTATCCAAACTCTTGTTTTTAGATACATTATATCAAACTCTCCTTTAAACAAGTAGGCCATCTGCTGGAATTTGGAAGCCTGTCATACAGAAATTTTCATTGTGATGGAAATTTTAAAAGCACAATTTGACCCATCTGTTTTTTAAGACACTTTTATTACTTAACGGGAGGTCTAATCTTGGGCAAGTCTTGAAATTTCTCTGGCCTCAGTTTCCCATGTGTTAAATGAGAAACTTGAACTAGTTGGTCTCTTATAGTCTCCTGCCTATAACATTCTAAGAATTATATTTGTACAATAACTCAAAAAGCATATAATTTAATTTACCATATGTACTCTAATTCAAAATATATTTTCTCATTAGGCTAAAATTGATCTGCATTTTCTGGATGTGTCGATATTCTTGGATTAGACTAAAAAATGATACCAATGCTTCCCCTCACCATAAACCCTCACTTTACTTTCTACATTTAAGAATTTTATAGCTGGAAGAGCCCTTAAGAGAAAATACAGAAAATGCCATCTAATAATTACCCCTCAAAGCAGAGAAAGTCTCATCTGTTCTTATGCTAGTTATAAGAATGAGGTAGCATTTCACATAATGGTTATAAACATTGCCACAAGAAGATTCATGCGTATTGTTTATCTGTAGCTCTCTTATAACTATAGCATCAAGATTTTAGTGTTCTATATATTCTTCTAAGACAGTGTTTACCAGAGTAGGGCACACAAGATCCACTGAGTTGCAAGAAAGATTAGAACTGCTTAATTCTTTACCTCACCTTGTTTAATCTATATTTTTATATGTATTTTATAATATATATAATATTACCGCAAATCATATATAATTTAAAAATGCATATATTAGGGGTAAAGGCTAAGAAAACTTTTTCTAAATTGGGCATGCAAATACAGGTTTGAAGACTCACTGTTATAGGTATCAAAAGTAAAATTTTAGCCAAGTAAAGCTTTAACCTTTTTATGTCTCAAAGCAGTTTATCTTTGGAGGTACGATCTCTTATAAGCCTAAACAGGTCCAATTACAGAATGAAGTAAGGCTAGCCCATAACTTGTGCCAAGAAATTCATACTACTTCGCTCAGGCTGAGTTATCCTCAGTGAAGCAGCTATAAACAACTGCGGCCTATTGATAGCCTATTTTACAGGCAGGAAAAAATTACCTTTTATTCAAAGTGGAGCTCAGGATATGGGGAGAAAATGAATACAAAAAATAGGAACAATCCAAAGGCACACAGCCAATGAGTAACAAAATTATGTTTTTTTCCCATTTGTACAAAGTCCCAGTAAATTCTAAGTAAATTGCAAATTTAATAATACACTTTAAAAAACCATGTAACTGTTCAAATGAATCCCAGCACAGTACAAGGAATACAGATACTAGAGTCTAAAAATAAAAGAATACCATTATTGAGTTTTAATGTTAGATCAAGTAGTTACAGCTCTACTTAATAAATGACAAAAATGAGGATAAGAGGCCATTTGATACAATGAAAATAGCCAGTAAGTGGTATTAAGGACTTGAACACAGGTATTCGGGGTCCAAAGTTCATATGCTCAAGAACTAACTGGAAAAAAAGGGAAAAATATTTATATACATATATATCTGCACACAAAAATGCTCCCAAAAGATAAAATGAGGCCAGGCACAGTGGGTCACACCTGTAATCCCAGTAATTTGGGAGGCTGAGGTGGCAGATCACTTGAGGTCAGGAGTTTGAGACCAGCCTGGTCAACATGGTAAAACCCTGTCTCTACTAAAGATACAAAAATTAGCTGGGCATGGTGGTGCGTGCCTGTAATCCCAGTTACTTGGGAGGCTGAGGCAGGAGAATCACTTGAACTGGGAGGGGGAGCTTACAGTGAGCCAAGATTGCACGTCTGCACTCCAGCAGCAGAGTGAGACTCCATCTCAAAAAAAAAAAGATAAAATGAAACAGCAAGTTCAAATAATCCCATAATCTTACCACTAAGAAATAACTTTCACTCAGTCTATACTTACTGATTTTTCCATAGCAAATGTACTTTACTGTGACTATCATGAAAACAAAGTTACTTTAGAAACAGAGATCTGTTTCAGATCAGATCTATGTAGTAGAACAGAGCCATTAGGTGGGAAAGACGAGATCAAACTAAATCACGGAAGGCCTAAAAGGCTAGGTCCATTCCAGCACTCAAAACTGATTAGATGAGTAATGGCTTTGATGGCCTCTAAATATGGACAAAGCATGCTGAAAGGGAAGGACAGGTCTAGCAGTGGTATATGAAATGAACAGGAGGGGCAAAGAGTCAACATATTCTAATTTCTCCTCTGAAGTTTTCCAAAGATGCTGAGGAGGACATTAGTTTGGCATGACCCTGATATAGGACCAGAGAATTTCAGTTTTATATGTTAAAGTTTTCTTATAGATATTCATTCAAGTAAGCAATGAACACTAAAAATCTAAAGGAAGAAAAGAGCTTTAAAGTCAGATCTGCATTCAAATTCAAGCTCTACCACTTACTGGTTCTGTGACTTCAGGCAAGTCTTTTAACCTTACTAAGTCTTAATTTCCTGATCTGTAAAATGGGGATATGCTCTCCCTCACAGGATTGTTGTGAAACTTTTATGAGAGGCCGGGAGCAGTGGCTCACACCTGTAATCCCAGCACTTTGGGAAGCCAACGTGGGTGGATCATGAGGCCAGGAGTTCAAGACCAGCCTGGCCAAGATGGTGAAACCCTGTCTCTAGTAAAAATACAAAAATTAGTCGGGCATGGTGGCAGGCACCTGTAATCCCAGATACTCAGGAGGCTGAGGCAGAGAATTGCTTGAACCCAGGAGGCGGAAGCTGCAGTGAGCCAAGATTGTACCACTGCACTCCAGCCTGGGTGACAGAGTCACTCCATCTCAAAAAAAGAAACTTTTATGAGATTAACGCCTTTATGTTTGGCACAGTGTAAGTAAATAACTGGCAACTTCAAAAAAAAAAAGCAGCAGCATTCCATCATTTATTACTAATTACTCAAAAAGTTTTTCAATGTACTAGAAGAGAAATATTCAAAATACCTTAATATCTCCATTATTTTCAGTTAAAGAGTATGCTTCTGAACAACCAATGGGTCAATCAAAAAATCAAAAGCGAAATCTAAAAACATCTTGAGATAAACTACATGGAAGCACAACATACTAAAACCAATGGTCCACACTAGGAGAATTTTAATGTACTAAGAAAACTCTTTTGAGATTTCTTAAATTAATAATATGTCTGAATTTATTGAGTACATTTATTTACCAGAAACTGTTGTTAAGAGTTCTACTTGCATTATACCACTTAATCCTTTTTTTTTTTTCTTTTCGAGATAAGAGTCTTACCCTGTTGCCCAGGCTGGAGTGCAATGGTGTGATCTCGGCTCACTGCAACCTCTGCCTCCTGGGTTCAAGTGATTCTCCTGCCTCAATCTCCCAAGTAGTTGGGATTACATGCATGTGCCACCACACCTGGCTAATTTTCTATTTTTAGTAGAGGTGGGGTTTCTCCATGTTGGTCAGGCTGGTCTTGAACTCCCAACCTCAGGTGATCCACCCACCTCGGCCTCCCAAAGTGCTGGGATTACAGGTATAAGCTACCGCTCCCGGCCTACTTAATCCTCTTAACTCTATGGCTGCTATTATCAACCTCACCCTAATCACATATGGGCCACAGAGAGGTTAAGTAACTTGCCCAAGGTTACAGAATTAGGGAGTATTAAGTCAGGCTTTGAATCAGTTGTCTCTGGAACTCACACTTTCAGCCACTACATGATACTGCTTTGCTATCTTTTAGGAAACTATGTGAGTCTATTTGTTTAAAAAAGGCTATCTTTCCTCTATCAATATTTTTTGAAGGATCCCAAATTAAATTTCCACAGAGGCAAACAGCAGTACTTGGCAACATGGACATTTAAGTTTAATGTTGGATTCTACTGTCTTTTTCCTACATGACCTAGGGAAAGATAATGAACCTAGATTGCTTCAAAGGGTTAAATAACCTATTTAGTTATACTATGTAAACTATCACTTAGTGATTGATTGAAAGCACAGTGTTACTAATTGACTCTTGGTATGCAGTGCTTTTTTTTCTTCCCCTTCAAGTTACATACCTTTCCAGTTAAAGTTGAGAGATCATCTCCACCAATTACTTTTATGTCCCCTGTTGACTGGTCATTCTAGTAAAAACAAAACAAAACAAAACTGTATCTATATACACACACATAGGTATATGTATATCCTTATGTATATACACAAACTTCAAATTAAATGGGAACTAGAAGATTTGAGAAGTTAGCTATCTAATGTCCATAGCATTATGATATTCTAAATGATATGAATTATAAGAATTAGGGTTCCTGAAATGAATGACTAGATAACTTTCAAGTAGAGATTAGTAAAAATTAAAAAGTCCTAATTGGTCATTACTAATCTGATGTTTTCAAGAGTCCAAAAAACAGGTTACACCCATTTTTAAGTGGGCAGCATAACGGCCACCCATCTATAATCACAGTGACTTCTGAATTGTGAGGGAAGTTATTAGCATGACAGGTGTCTGGTTCTGGCCCTGTACAATTCCCATGAGTCAAACAAAATTGTAAGGTCTGGTCTATATCACAACCAACCCCAAGGATATGTCCCTCAAAAGTCTAGCCCAGGCCCAGTCATATTCAGCAATGTCTGGGAAACCAGATCTGATTAGTAGTCCTTTAAGGAATACCTCTTAGGCTCCCACTTTCCTGCTATCACAGAATCTAATAAAAACCCTTACAGGTGTTTCAACAGGGAACGCTCAACACCCACTGAAGTTGGTGGTGACAATGACCATAATTTGGCTGTGCTGGATTCAGGACAGAAAATTTGGGTGAAAGAGAAGGTGAACGAGAGTTTATACTTGCCCTAGCAGAGAGCAAACCATACCATACCATAAAGTCACAGCAATTACAGTGGTGCAGTACCAGCACAGTGTATGAACAAAGTAGAGCCCAGAAACAGACCCAGAAATATATGAGGATTTAGTATACAATAAAGATGGTATTTCAAGTCAGTAGGGAAAAGATGAATGATTCGATAAATGATGTTTGGTCAACTAGTAATCCATTTGGGAAAAAGTAGAAGTATGGTCCCTACCTCACAGCATACACAAATATAAATTCCAGATGGATTAAAATCTAAATGCAAAAAATAAAGCCATAAGTGGACTGGAAGAAAATATAGGAGAAATTTTTTTCACATCCATAGAAAGGGTAAAAACCTAGGCATGACATGAACCAAAACAGAAAGAAAAGTTCTGTAATGAATACCCTTTTACATATTGGGCTCCAACAATAAGAACCCATGGGAAATGGAGAATGAACAGACAGTTTATAGAAGAAAAGGCCATAAGGTGTAAAATTATGTCTATCTGAGGAACAAACAGTAAAACAACACGATTCTACTGTTCACTCACCCATACTGGCAAAACTCAAGCCTGATGATATGCTGAGGGGAAATAAGCACTCTTGGTGAGAGTATTAACTGGCATAGCCTCTTTTGAAAATAATATAGCAATACCTGTTAAAATTGCAAACATGCATGCCACTTAACCCAGTTGTCCTACTTGTGGGAATCAATGCTACAAAAACGCTGACAAGTATACAAAGGTACATTCAAGCGTGTTCACTGGGCTGGGTGCGATGGCTTCATGCCTGTAATCCCAGCACTTCGGGAGGCATAGGCAAGAGGATCGCTCCACCCTAGGAGTTCAAAACCAGCCTGAGTAACATAGTGAGACCCTGTCTCTCTTTTTACTATTAAAAAAAAAACGTTCACTGTATCAACTGTTCACAAAAATGAACCAACATATCCAGTCCATTAACAGGGAACTATTTAATCAAGTTCATCTACATGATGCAAAACCATGCAACTATTAAAAAGAACCTGGTAATCCAATGCACACAGGGACATAATAATGCTATTTAAAACACCAACTAGTAGGACACTGTGTTGCCTATGAAACCATTTTTATTCAACATTTAAACACATTTATAACAGCAATTACATGAGTAGTGAGAACGGGGCTTATGAGACTTTTCACTTTTATGTGCTATTTTTGTTATGCTTCTGTATACACATCCATTTATTATGGAGTATTATTTTTGAAAAACACAAATGGGCCAGTATGGTTTGGTGTTGCAAAGTGAGCATATGACTTCTGATATCAACCTTTGCCTATTACTTCTCATTTTAGGGAAATTACAAACATCCCTTATTCTAACTAACTTAAAACCCAGCATTTCAAACATACAGAATTGATGGCAAAAAAAAAAAAAAAAAAAAAACCAAAAAAACAGAGAAGCTTCGACAAGATGACAGTAAGTCACACTAAATAATTTATATTGTAAAGCTTGTTAAATAGTGACATCTTCTGGAAATACTTGGTATTACAGTCCAACTCCAGTTGATTACTTTTTACAGAGACAAGAGGAATAAAGAAAAAAATATTCAAGAACTGAAAAGTATGGAGTCATGGAACAATTGCTGTGATCCAAAGGCTATGGTGATAAGACAAGAAACAAGAGAACTCCAAGCAGTAAGGCATTGCTGTTCTATTAGCACCCAAACCTCCATACTCCTGTTTGCCCCAAGGCTTTTAAAAAAATAGAGACAGGATCTCACTATTTTGCCTAGGCTAGTCTTGAACTCCTGGACTAAAGCGATCCTCCTCTCTTGGCCTCCCAAAGTGCTGAGATTACAGGCTTGAGTCATCATACCTGGCAATTTATTTTTTCTTAACTCTCTTGCTTGGCCTATAGCCACCAAAATGTAAGCTAATAAAAAATATAAGATTAATGGAATAGTTCACTACATTGGAATGCAGGTATAGGTGCCAAAATTGTACACAAATAGCATACATGGATCAATTACCCCACCTGGTGGCCAAAGGAACTGTGTGATCCTCACTCCTTGGCTGTCTGGAACAAGCTTCCCACTAGATCCCTTTATTGAGTGCCTCCCTCATCTTTAATCATGGCGAAGTCTGGGGTAACAAGACTCGCAAAGGTGAGGGGAAAGCTTCTGCCAGAGTTGCTCTACCCTCTTCTCTACTGTCCTATCTCCTCACTCCTCTCAGCCAAGGAGTCCAATCTGTCCTGAACTCAGAATGTCACTGTCAACTATATAAAATTGCCAGAGTCCTTTTGGACTACAAACACATGCCCCCTTAATGTGTTTATCTGTATTTTGTCTACCTCTTTGGTCAAGGTGGAAAAATAAGAAGGATGATAGGGAAGAACTTTGTTTATGCCTACTTGCCCACCCCTAGGAATTTTGAAAACCTCTAGGTGGAAATAAGAACTGCACCATGCTATAGGTGAAGAGGAGGAAAAGCTGTACAGAAATGCATAATAAATCAGCTGGAAAAGAACTGCTTGGAACAAACAGGAAGGTTGAACTATAAGGAGAGAAAGCAGAGAGGCTAATCAACAAGGCTGGGTTCCCAAGAGGGATGATGAGAGTACTAATAAGGTAGGAAGTCCTAGCTCCACGTCCTCTTAGTGGCTTACTACTATGTAGCTGGCTTTCTGTAGTGAACTTCAGACCTTTCTTTTAGAATCCTAGAATGGAATTTTCTTTTTTTTTTTTTTGAGAGAGAAGGAAAGAAAGAAAAAAAATGAGTAAAGGAGAGGAAGAAAGAGGAAGAGAAAGAGAGAGGGTGAACAGAAATATTGCTTTATTCTGAAAAAAATGGGTATTAATAATGGCCAATCAATGTTTCATTTAAACCTATGAGTAGGTGTGATGTGGTATTGACAAGAATGTATATTTTATGTATTTGAAGTGGAGAGCTCTATAAATATTTATTAAGTTTACTTGTTCTGGATCTGAGCTCGAGTCCTTGATACCCTTATTAATTTTGTCTCATTGAATCTAAGTTTCTATGTGTCTGGGAGTTAGGCTCGTTAGCTCTTGTTGCATTGATCCTTTTACCACTATATCTTTGTTGCTTTAAAATCTATTTTATCAGATACGAGAATTGCAACTCCTGCTTTTTATTTATTTATTTATTTTTGCTCTCCATTTGGTTGGTAAACCTTTCTCCATCCCTTTGTTTTGAGTCTTTGTGCATCCTTGCATGTGAAACAGGTCTGGATGTAACATGCCGTTGGGTTTTGGCTGTGTCTTTTGATTGGGGGATTTAGTCAATTTAAATTTAGGGTTACTGCCATTTGATGTTGACTGGCTGTTTTATCCATTCGTTGGTGTAAATTCTTCTTTATGTTGATGCTCTTTGCTTTTTGGTATATTTTTAGAAAGGCTAACACTGGTTGTTTCTTTCTATGTGTAATGCTTCTTTCAGAAGCTCTTGTAAAGCAGGCCTGGTGGTAATAAAATCTCTGAGTACTTGCTTGTTCATAAAAGATTTTATTTTTCCTTCAGTTGTGAAGCTTAGTTTGGCTGGATATGAAATTCTGGGCTGAAGGTTCTGTTCTTTGAGGATGCTGAATATTGGCCCCCACTCTCTTCTGGCTTGTAGAGTTTCTGCTGAGAGATCTGCTGTAAGTCTGATAAGCTTGCCTTTGTGGGTAACCTGACCTTTCTCTCTGGCTGCCCTTAGTATTTTCTCCTTTGTTTCAACCCTGGTGAATCTAATGATTATGTGCCTTGGGGTTGCTCTTCTTGAGGAATATCTTTGTGGTGTTCTCTGTATTACCTGGGGTTGAATATTGACCTGCTTTGCTAGTTTAGGAAAATTTTCCTGAATGATATCCTGAAGGGTATTTTCCAGCTTGGATTCATTCTCTCCGTCGCATTCAGGTACACCTATCAAACGTAAATTTGGTCTTTTCACATAGTCCCACATTTTTTGGATACTTTGCTCATTCGTTTTTATCCTTTTTTCTCTAATCTCGTCTTCTTGTTTTATTTCATTAAGTTGGACTTTGACCTCTGATATCCCTTCTTCTGCTTGAACAATTCGAGTGTTTAAACCTGTGCATACTTCTCGGAGTTCCTGTATTGTATTCTTCAGTTCCATTAATTCACTTATATTCCTCTCTAAGTTGTCTATTCTCAATAAGTTTTCATCAAACCTTTTTTCAAAGTTCTTAGTTTCTTTACGTTGGGCTAAAACATGTTCTTTTAACTCACAGAATTTTCTTATTATCCATTCCCTGAAGTGTGATTCTGTTATTGGGATGCGCTCGTTCTCCATCAAGCCTTTTTCCATTGTTGATGTGGAACTGTGATCATCTTTAGAGGGAGAGGCGTTCTGATTTTGAGTATTCTCAGCCTTTTTACGCTGGTTTCTTCCCATCATTGTAAATTTATCCTCCTGTCGTCTTTGAAATTACCAACTTTCAGATTAGGTCTCTTGAGTGGACGTCCAAGTTGTTAGTTCCCAGGGCCAGAACAGCGACGTTAAGACTGATGGTGCTTTTCTGCCCAGGATTCTCCTGTCGGGCTTCCTTCTTGTGTCCGTAATAGGCGACTCTGCCTCCCTGGGGCTCCAAACCTCGGTCAGAAGGGGAACCAGTCTTGTTTACTCTGCGCCGAGAGCTGCTGCGCCGAGAGCTGCCATGCCAAGGTGCTGTCACAGCTGCTGCGCCGGCCTCAGGAGTTGTGCTGGGGACCCGCGTGGGTCCTCCAAACCTCGGTCAGAAGGGGAGCCAGCCCTGTTTACTCTGCTCAGAGAGCTGCCACGCCGAGGTGCCGGCAAAACTCCAGCCACAAGAGTTGTGCTGGCGACCAGTGTGACTCCTCCACTGGGGATCTTCTGCTCTGTGAGCGACCAGAATTTGTCTGAAAGTGTGGCGTCCTCTAGTTCTCTGCGCTTTCACTGAGAGCTGCAATTCCGAGATGTTTGCAATCGGCCATCTTGGATCGTTCTTTAGAATGGAATTTTCTTATTGGAAAACAGTCATTCTCTCGACATTCAGGTAGGCCCCAAGTCTACCACAATCAATCACATTTTCCCTTCATATCATAATCTTTCGACCATCCTCTGTGCTTTTACTGTTTTTCTATACCCTGATTAAATGCCAACAAAAATGAGAATGTTAGAATCATATATTTTTAGAGGTAGATTGTATCTCTGATAAAAAATGGCAGATATTCCAATTTCCAAAATACATATGCAGAAAAAAGAAGTATGGAAGGATATACGCCCAGGCAATAAGTGTATTTATTTACTTGTATTTTATGAATTCTTTTAAATAAACATATTGCTTTAAAAAAAAGGTTTTTAATCAGTTAAAAAATGACACTGGTGAAGCAGGGCCCTTAGAGATCATCTAGTCCTATACTGTCCCATACAGTAGCCACTAGCCACATGTGGCAATATATGTTACTTAAAAATTCAGTTTCTGTGTTGCACAAGATGTGTCAAGTGCTCAAAAGCCACATGTCACTTGTGGCTCTATACCACACAGCAGAGACATAAAAGATTTTCATCCTCAAAGAAAGTTCTATTGAATAGCACTGCTCTAATTAAATGAAAAAACACCATTTAGCACAACATAATAATAAAAAAGATTGAAAAGGTAGTGCTGATACTTAAAAACCTGGTATTTTCAGTCAGGTATGGTGGCTCAATTCCTGTAATCCTAGCACTTTGGGAGGCTGAGGTGGGAGGATCACTTAAGCCCAGGAGTTCTAGTCCAGCCTGGGCAACATGGTGAAACCCTGTCTCTATAAAAATTACAAAAAATTAGCTGGGTGTGGTGGCATGCACCCTGTAGTCCCAGCTACTTGGGAGGCTGGAGTGGGATATCACCTGAGCTGGGGAGGTCAAGGCTGCAATGAGGTAAGATTGTACCATCACACTCCTGCCTGGGTGATAGAGTGAGAGCCTGTCTCAAAAAAAATCTGGTATTTTTAAGTACACTATTTTCAAACATTCAGAAGTTATTTAATCCGATCTTCATGGTTTCCATTCTATGTCTGGTTTGGGATTAGGATCTGATAAAATAAATGTGTTCAAAAGAACCACTTCTCATGGCTATATAACAGATAATCAATATGTATTTGATAAGGAAATCATTCAGTTTTCTTCTTATTATTATTATTATTTCTTTTTTTTTTACAAAATTTGTGGTTTCAAGGGACCAAACTTGAATGCAACATTTTCATGTTCTAAGAATCAGGTGACTTACATAAAACCTCAGTTGCCTGATAAGGACTACATCAAAGTGGAAAGCCATGGGAAAGAACTAGAAAGTATACTTTTGACTCTAGTTCTGTCAAGTTTCCTTATGCCACAGATAATATGCATCCCCATTCCTGCCAAATTCTTTCCCTCACCCCTGTCTATGGTCTTGATTCAATAAATAGAAGAGCATGAATTTGCTTTAGATAGACAGACAGACAGATAAATTGACAGAGACAGACAGACAGAGACAGATAGATAGACAGATAAGACAGATAGATATACAGAGATGGAGATAGAGACAGATTTGCAGAAGATAAGTTCAAGGTAAACTAGTGTCAACATCAAAGTGGTATACCTACATCTAACTATTCTGGAGAGAAAAGCATACCTCAAAGAAATTGAGTAAATATATACAGAACAAAGTTTAAGGTGAAAGCTACTGACCTCTTGTGTATGAGACACTTTAAGAAACTAATTGGGGGCAAGTGAGAAAATGGGGAGATGTAGCTCAGAGGATACAAAGTAGCAGATATGTAGGATGAACAAGTCTAGAAATATAATGTACAACATGAGAAATATAGGTAATAAAATTGTGCTGTATTTGGGATTCACACTAAATGAAATTTTAAGTTCCTCTTGCCACCAAAAAAAGGTTAACTATGTGAGTTGAGGGATATGTTAATTTGATACATATAGATGGTTAATCTTTTACGTATCCCATAACATCATGTTGTATACCTTAAATATACAGAATACAATTTATTTAAAATAAAAAACTACTCCAATATTTTCTGCATTTTAATATGCTCAAAGAAAGTCTATTAATTTGCATTTTTGATGTTGAACAGATTGCCTAATCAAGTCACTATCAAGATCAAGACTGAAAGTTATAGCTTTTCTCTTTTGATGCCTTTGAAATATAAATAAATATAAATGCACACACACACACACACACACACACACACACACACACACACACACACACAGAGTTTTGGCCAGCTGCAACGGCTGACAACTGTAATCTCACCACTGTGGGAGACCAAGGCAGAAGGATTGCTTGAGGCCAGGAGTTTGAGACCAGCCTGAGCAACGCAGCAAGACCCTATCTCTACAAAATTTTTTTTTAAATTAGTCAGGGGTGATGACATGCACCTGCAGTCCCAGATACTTGGGAGGCTGAAGTGGAGGGTCCTTGAGCCCAGGAGTTCAAAGCTGCAATGAGCTATGACTATGCCACTGCATAAGTCTGGGCAATAAAGCAAGACCCTGTCTCAAAAAAAAATTCTAATTAAAGATAAAGAGTTATAGTTTTATGAACCTTGACTGCAACTGAGGGAAAATCCCGTAATTGGCAAAATGAATTCTGTCTGCTTGTAAAAATTCTGACTAATAGAGAATTAATAATAGGAAGCCCATATTAGAGGATCCACATCAGTTAAAAAGTTTTTCCAAATAACAGTGATTTTGAGTTCTGCAGAGTTAAAAGACCGGGTTCGAATCAAAGACTTGTATGATCTTGAGTAAGTTACTTACTCCCTCTGTGACTCACTGTTCACAAATGTAAATGAAGATAATTTGTAACTCAAAAAAAAATGAAAAAGTTTTCTCTAAGATTGCAAATCCTAAGGATAAGTTCATTTTTTTTAAATTTCATTTTAATATCAGTCGTTTAGTCTGTATACACTATAATGCAGACTAATTTTCCCTCTGCTTAAGGTCTACACAAAAACATTTACAATAAAATTTACTTGTATATCAACTTTTCCTCCTGGGGCTTCGTTTTTTCTTTTTCTTTTTTTGGATTTTTGAGCCCAGGAGTTTGAGACCAACCTGGGCAACATGACAAAACCCTGTCTCTACAAAAAAATACAAAAATCAGTCAGGTGTGGTGGCACACACCTGTGGTCCTGGCTACTCTGGAGAGTGAGGTGGAAGGATTGCTTGAGCCCATGCAGAGGTTGCAGTGAACCAAGATAGCGCCACTGCACTCTAGCCTGGGTGACAGAGCAAGACCCTGTGGCAAAAAAAAAGTCACTATAAAACTGAAATAAATTCACAACAAAAGAAATACATTTGCATACTTAACCTTTTTATTTATTTACTTATTTTTAATATTTTGAGACGGCATCTCACTATGTTGCCTAGGCTTGTCTTGAACTCCTGGGTTCCAGCCATCCTCCCATCTTGACTTCCCAAAATACTGGGATTACAGGTGTGAGCCACCATGATTGGCCCATATTTAACTTTCACTTTCTGAATATTACAGAAAAGGTCATCAAATATACAGTACTATATTTCATTATTCTAAGATGCACATTCACATTTTATTAATAACAGCTCTAAAATTGATAAATTACAATTGAAGGCAATTTATAACTATAACTGCAAGTGTTTTCTTTCCTGGCAGTATAAAAAATAGTGTTAAGTTTTAAAATCAGTGGCATCTTTAATTTAATGAAATAGATATTTGGAATCCCCACATAATTTCCCATCTAGGCACAAGGTAAATAAAATCCTGGCTAGCTACTCTGATTAAAAGTATGCATATGTGTGTGTATAGAGAAAGAAAATTCTTTAAAATATTCTAAATAAAAAGTGGCAGTGATATTTGGAATGACTTAAATCCTTTACAATTTTCTACAGTTGTGTTTTCTTTCTTTTTTTTTAAAGACAGGGTCTCCCTCTGTCACTCAGGCTGGAATACAGTACTACATTCCACTCAGTCTCAAACTCCTGCAGTCTCAAACTCCAGGGCTCAAGGGATACTCCTACCTCTGCCTCCCAAGTACCTGGGACTATAGGTGCATGCTACCATGTGCAACTAACTATCTCTTTTTGTGTAGAGAATGGGTCTCATTATGTTGCCTAGGCTGGACTCAAACTCCTGGCCTGAAGTGATTCTCCCACCTTGATCTCCTAAAGCACTGGAATTACACATGTGCCACTACACCCAGCTGCATGTTTTCTAGTAAGCATTTTTTAAAATAAGAAAAATTGAGTTCTTATTTAAAAAAAAAAACAGGTGTGTTGACATCATAATGCTTCCTTATATATTCTGGAAACATTTAATAGTTCATAGAATATTTATTTAGGATCAGTATGGATCAACCAGCTTTTAACTCACTCTTTCAAATTGGTCAAGCAGCATGTAAAAATTATACTAACATCAATGTTATTAATGCTGCCAACAATTTAAAATTTCCATTTTACAGTTTTGCCAAATTAGGCTGCCTAATGTTTTATATGCATATGTGAATATCTTGCATGACAAGCTGTTGAATTATACTAAACAGGATAGAAATGTTACTTCAGGCTGGGCATGGTGACTCAAACCTGTCACCTCAGCATTTTTAGAGGCTGAGGTGGGAAGGCTGCTTGAGCCCAGGAGTTCCAGACCAGTCTGGGCAACATAGTAAGACCCCATTTCTACAAACATAAAAAAAATTAGCCAGCCATGGTGGTGCACACCTGTAATCCCAGCTACTTGAGAGGTTGAAGTGGGAGAATCACCTGATCCCAGAAGGTCAAGGCCGCAGTGAGCTGTGATCACAGTACTGCATTCCAGCCTGGGTGACAGAATGAGACCCTGTCTTTAAAAAAAAGTTACTTCAAATCAACAGATATTTTTGTTTTTATTATTTGTAGAAACAGGATTTCACTGAGTTGCCTAGGCTGCTCTAGAACCCCTGGCCTCAAGTGATTTTCCTGTCTTGGCCTTCCAAAGCCCTGAGATTACAGGCGTGAGCCATCACCAAATTAAGATATATTATCAGAAGAGCTTTCTCAATTTCTACTGTTTAACAGTATATCTTCCTTGCAAAGCTCTATAAATATACCAAAAAGCTTGGAATTGTACAGTTAAAACATGAGATTATTATGCTATATAGAATATACCCCAGTAAAGCCTTTTTTAAAAAATAAGCATGTCAATAAATACTAAATAAATAGTATCTCTACACAGAATTCCACCTAAAATACATTGCTTTCTATGTGAAAATTAACGTAAAAATATGTTTTGCTTATGTTTAAGATGTCAGGCTTTTTATCAGTTGAGGAATTCAGCTTAATAATCCTCTAAGATCTAAAACAAATAGGAAAAAAACTGTAAGTAGAAAATGGAAATAAAATGTCAAAGTGTTTCTCACTCAAAATTGCTCTTGTAACTATAAAATGCTTTTTAAAAGAAAATCTTAAACTCTCCTAACTTTTTTGCTCATATTTGCTTATTTAAAATAACATTCTGCACAAATCCCCAAAGATTAGTCATAACTTAACAAGACTGATTAAGACTGATGGGGATGGGGAAGAAGGATATAGAAGACCAATAGGATAAATCATACCATGAACTCTAAGTACAGGCTTTGACTTTAAGCTACAGTATATTAAAGGCTGGCCAGCTATACTGCCAGCATACTGACTAGAATGAAGTCCTAGTGTAAACCATCAATCAATCAATCAATCAATAACTTTTTTTTTTGAGTAAAAATCTAAATTTTGTGTTTAAACAAGTCTCTAATTCAAGCAAGACTCTGACAAGTTAAAAGGAGCTTATGAGTAGGAAGTAATGTTATGATGCATGGGCATAAAGGGTTTTAATGGGATAGGGGAAATGTCTATAATACTTAAATGGCTGCCCAATCACCTATAGGACTGACATAAAAATGGAAAAGGTCAAGAACTTAGGTCGCTCAAATAGATGATTAATGGAGAGGCTGATTGAAAGTTAAATGTAGGTAAGTGGTCTTATTCTCAATAAAAATGTGAACATAAGGTGAGTCTCTACAAAGATAGACAAGACTCATTCATGAAACAGCAAAAATTGGACATTTGTTCTAATCTTTGAAGAGTAGGAATAATTCCTATTTAAAGGAAAATACTAGCTCAAAGGAAATACCAACCCAATATAAAATCAGAAACGAAACAATAGTCTAATGTAATAAAAATCAAACATTTGTATGATCAAATTATGGATGAAAGTCACTTGTTAAAGATCACACTGATTTTGTTTCATCCATAGTGTCAATGTTGTGATGCATTTCAACTGTGACACAGGCAGAGTTACCGTGGATCAACAGTGGTTTCTGGCATGACTCACTGTCTTGAGTATACCTGCACTCCCCCTTTTCTTAAAGTGGTTTCTTCAATTCACCAATGCTCTAGCTCTCCATGTGCTTTCTAGAAAACAAGGGTTGACCCACCTTATTTGTCAAACCTAGTTCCAAAGGACTTATGACTCCCCTGCAAACGAACCTAGCTCAAGAGAGGATATCTGCCATCAGTGAGTATGTATAGTGAAAAAAGCATCCCAAGTCCCAAGAACTATTCCTAAAAGGAGTTTAATAAAAGAAAAACAAAACAAAACAAAAAAAACACACACACACACCTGTAAAATAAGTATATATCCTCCAAGGTAACTAGTTTAAAAAAGACAATATTTGCTTTGATGTAAAGTACTAGTGAATACGTTAGAAAAATCTCACTATAACCAGTGAAATGAACTAAATATGGTTTGCAGAAATTCAAAGAAAATATTAAAAAACCTACTGCTGCCATTAAAGAGAATCATACATTAAATATACTCACACAATAGCTCTTCAGTCTGATAAAATCTACAGTCATAGGAATGGATCTATCACTATTTCTATTCAGTGCTTTGATGTAATCCAGCAGGTCAGCAAAGAATTTATAGCCCCCCTTGAGCACACAGAGGGCTACAATGTGATGGCCTCCCATCTCCTTCATCACATCTCGAGCAAGACGTTCAGTCCTAAAGAAATGAAATCAGGAATTTAATAGAGAGTTTCAAACATTAAACTTTATGACAAACACCTCTTAGTCATTAAACTTCCACACCAGCCTGGGCAATATAGTGAGACCCAATCCTGGCAAAAAAAAAAAAAAAAAATTAGCCAGGCATGGTAGCACACCCTTGTAGTCCCAGCTACTTGAGAGGTAAGGTGGGAAAAGCACTTTAGTGCAGGAGCTTGAAGCTGGAGTGAACTGTGATTGTGCCACTGGACTCCAGGCTAGACAACAGAGCAAGATCTTGTCTCAAAAAATGCATTAAAAATATTTTAAAAATCTTCCAAGTAACACATCCTTTGCCCCCAGCAAGCATATCCTTATTTCATAAAGTAAAAAATTTGATACCTTCAAAAAAGCCAAGCATACCATATCATATCATTTGCAATTTAAAAAAATTACAAATAAAAACAAGATAATGTTTTCACCTATAAACTGGCAGGTTCTGATTAAATGAAATTTCTTGGATAATATTAAAAGAGATTGTCGAGACTAGGCCAGTGGCTCACGCCTATAATTACAGCACTCTGGAAGGCTGAGGTGGGCCAGATCGCTTGAGCCCAGGAATTCAAGACCAGCCTGGGTAACATGGTGCACCCTGTTTCTACAAAATATAAAAACATTAGCTGGGAGTGGTGGCGCACACCTCTATTCCCAGCTACTAGGAGGTTGAGGTGGGAGGATCGCTTGAGCTCAGGAGGTTGAGACAGCAGTGAGCTGTGATCACTCTGCTGCACTCCTACCTGGGCAACAGAAACCCTGTCTCAAAAAAAAAAAAAAAGAGAGAGCGATTGTGAGGAAAAAGACTCTCATATAACATCAGGAGTATAAAATGATTCAACTTCTTGGAGGATAATTTGGCAATACCAAAATATTCAATAAACTCTTTCCCCTTGACCCAGAATTTCCACTTGAATAAGGCTGAACAAGTACCAAACATGTAAAAGAATGTTTCTTCTAGTACAGTCTGTAAGAACAAAATAATGCCTATCAATAGTGGACTGGTTAAATCAGTTATAATACCTACATAAGATGGAATGCTATGCGACCATTAAAATATATTAGATAGCTCTAGATGCACTAATATGAAAAGTGACCAATAAAATTTAAAATTACACTCATCTTAAAATATAAATGTATATATGCACATTTGCATATAGTATACGTGCACAGCCAGTGTTTGGGAAGAAATGTGTACAGAAGGCTGAAAGGAGAGAACTTTAGTCTTCTTGTTTATAGCCTCCACAGTTAGAATGTTTTATAACACAAACATTTTGATATTATAATTTTAAAATAAAACTACAGACTGGTCAGACATACAAGGCAAGCATTCAATACCAGGTAAGGTTTTTTCATTGTAATTGATTTGGTGGAAAATTTTCAAGCTAGATGTGCATAATAATAAAAATATGACCTTGCCTTCAAGTGATTGAGCCCCAGTCCATTACCCTGTTTAGGGCCGAGAAATGCAAGACTCTGACTAGAGTTCCTTCTTCCATTTCCCTTCAATGTTTACTTTGTTCTAGTCCCTACAGACTCCCACTAAACCACAACTTATACTGAATTAGTAAGGACCTCCTCTTTTTTTTTTGATAAAGAAGACTTTTAAAATAGAAAGCATCTATTATTTAATAAATTGACCTAGTTTACGTTCAAATAGCAAGTACTCAGAACAGTTGCTGACATTTGAAATTAATACAAGAAAAAGTAAAAATCTTCATTTTAAGATCTTTACTAACCTGTCCATAATTAGTCCATGAGGAATGAACACCCTTTCCAAATCCTCAGCATAATGATTAGGTATGCAAAATAAATCAAGGTCATAACCTGGTTCATCATCACTAATCTGAAAAAGAAATATAGCTGTCTCAATAAAAGCATTACAGGATACAAACATTTGATTGGATTTAGATGTTAAAAAATAACCTTAGTCAATCAGAGAAATTTTGGTATAAGATGATATTAGCAACTGTTAACTTTGTAGGTATGATAATGATTATGTAAGAAAACAACAGGCCAGGCATGTTGGTACACCTCTCTAATCCTAGCACTTTAGGAGGCTGAGGCAGGCAGACTGCCTGAGCTCAGGAGTTTGAGACCAGCCTGGGCAACATGGCGAAACCCCATCTCTACTAAAAATACAAAAAATTAGCTGGGTATGATGACAGGTGCCTGTAGTCCCAGCTACTCGGGAGGCTGAGGCAGGAGAATCACTTGAACCTGGGAGGCGAAGGTTGCAGTGAGCCAAGATTGCACCACTTCACTCCAGCCTGGGAGACAGAGCAAGACTCTGTCTCAAAAAAACAAAAAAACTATGTGTCTTAATCAAGAATGTGGAAGTAAAATGATATGATACGGAATTTCCTTTAGGTCACAAAGAGAAAAAGAAAAATTTTAAAGAGCTAAAACAAATGCAGCAAAATCTCACTATTTAGTAATATTCTAAAGATGGGTGATGAACATATGGGGATTCATTATACTATTTTCTCCACTTCTGAGTATATTTGAAAATTTAGTAAAACAAATTTTAACACACTGTAGTCTAACAAGGTAAAATATCACACTGAACAGGAAAAACTGGCATGGTGTGGTGGCTCACACTTGTAATCCCAGTGCTTTGGGAGGCTGAGACAGGAGGGTTGCTTGAGGCCAGGAGTTTGAGACCAGCATGGGTAATGTAGCAAAACCCTGTCGATACAAAAAACCATTTTTTTTTTAAGACAGAGTCTTAAAAAAGAGGTTTTATTATAGGAATGTCATTTGATTCTTTGAATTCCTTTTTAATTATATGCCAAAAATCATAGTGAGCTATTATCAAAATTATTTTTTATCATCTGTCATCTGACAACTTGATTTCATCCTCTTTTAGTTTAGCTGAAAGCAACAACAAATGGGAGAACACCAGACTTGTAAAAGTACTTGTTACTTTCTCAATATCAAGCCAATAGACTGACCAAAAAAAAAAAAAAAAAAAAAGACAGAGTCTAGCACTGTTGCCCAGGCTGTAGTACAGTGGCGGGATCTTGGCTCACTGCAATCTCTGCCTCCTGGGTTCAAGTAATTCTCCTGCTTCAGCCTCCCGAGTAGCTGTGCGCCACCATGCTCAGCTATTTTTTTTGTATTTTTAGTAGAGACAGGGTTTCACTATGTTAGCCTAGATGGTCTCGATCTCCTGACCTCATGATCTGACCACCTCAGCCTCCCAAACTCCTGGGATTACAGGAGTGAGCCACTGCACCTGGCCCAAAAAACTTTTTAAAAATTTGCCGGGCGTGGTGGTGCGTATCTGTAGTCTCAGCTACTCAGGAGGCTGAGGCAGAAGGATTACTTAAGACCAGGAGTTTGAGGCTGCAGCGAGCTATGATCATACCACTGTACTCCTGTGTGGGCAACAGAGCAAGACCCTATCTCAAAAATAAAAGCACACAAGAAAAACCGCTGGCCAGCGTGGTGGCTCATGCCTGTAAATCCAGCATTTTGGGAGGCCCAGGTGGGTGGATCACCAAGGTCAGGAGTTTGAGACCAGCCTGGCCAACATGGTGAAACCCCATCTCTACTAAAAATAAAAAAATTAGGCAGGCATGGTGGCATGTGTCTGCAGTCCCAGTTACTGGGGAGGCCGAGGCAGGAGGATGACCTGAGCCCGGGAGGTGGAGGTTGCAGTGAGCTGAAATCACACCACTGTACTACAGCTTGGGTGACACAGCAATATCCTGTCTCAAAAAAGAAAAAGAAAAACTGCTGTTTCCTCACCCCCTGCCAGTCCAAAATCCAAACAGCCTCTCTCATCTCACAGTAGGGGGAAAAAAATCACCAAAAAAGCTAAGTGATCTTTTGAAAACCCAAACTCTTAGAAGTCTAAGATTGTTATAGTTAACTCATGAAGTGCCATCATAAAAGATACTCTAATATTATTTAAGTAGAACCACATATTGGTTGTCTTGGTATGTCTAGCCCCTGGCATACAAAACATTTAATAAGACTGATACGTATCTGTGATGCTAAAATATACTATGATTACAGCTTTATAAATACTATATATGTACCTATATACAGAAAAAAACAACAAAATCATAAAAGCAATTATCTTTAAAAGAAGAGTTACAGCAAGTTTATTTAGTTATTTATTACATTGGTATATATTCTAAATTTTCTTTAATGAATAAGTCACTTTAAAAAAAATTCAGTGGTCTTATAAATTACCTTTGGCAGCATGCGTTTTTATACATACATATAAAGCATATGGGAAATTTTTAAAGGATACATTAAAGCAAAACGTACAAACAAAAAAATCAGAATACAAAAAGATAAAAAGATTGGAAAGGGAGGGAGGGAGTAAGGGTGAGTATACAGAAATATACCAAATAATGTTAAGAATCGAGAACTTGACACTTTTTTTAAACTCTTTTTTCAATTTAAATTTTTATTCTCTTTTTTTTTGAGAGACAGACTCTTGCTCTGTTGCCCAGGCTGGTCTCGAACTCCTGGGATCAAGTGATCCTCCCACCTCAGCCTCCCAAAGTGCTGGGATTACAGGTATGAACCATCATGCCTGGCCACTTTCTATACTTTAATATTTGTTTTTTCTTCATTTTCAATGTCATTTTTATTAATTTATAATGCCCATTCACCAATATATTCAGTCTATTTGAAGAAATACACCAGAAAGAATTAAATATTCTAGCCCATATGATATTCAAGACTAAATTACCTTTCAAATCATATTCAGGAAGCTGATGATAAAAGCTTTGGCAGTTTCCAAGAAATATTGGTCAAACCATAATTAAACCTCAATATATCAGTTAGTACCTATTGAACATCTCCTCTTTCAATTAGCGTTGAATTAGGTGCTTAAGGACAAGCAGCTTCTCTTTTAATACATCTAAAAATACGTATTTAAAATTTAAAATCTTATTTACAGAACTCAGTTGTATTTTGAGGCTTCCAATGCTGAGAAATTTGAGGTTTGTGTTGTGTCTCTTCCAGTCCCCAAAGCTCAGGTTGGCCTGCAATACCTGTGGGACGACTTCAGCCCCTGTGTACGTGGCCAGGAGGCTGGCAACAAACATTTTCAGGTAGGTGGACCAGGATATGCTCCTGGTCATGGCCAAGTGGGGGTGTAGTGCTATACAGTGGGCAGAAGTCAATATTGATTTGTTTTTAAACAAACATGTACTACTTTCATAGACAGAAAAAATTTCTATTCTTGGGGAAAAGATTATGCCAGATCCTCTAGGCTTAAGTGCTGATGTATCTGCTAAACCTTCACATCATATCAGAACATATTTACTATAAAAAGAATGGAAATGGGACATTTGCGTATTACCTATGTGAGCATTCCAAAAAATATTTTACAACAAATATTACTTTGATAAATTTTATGAACTGAAATTCAATTCAAGTTTTGGGAAAATACAAACCTTGCTAGATATTATTAAAATGATACTATATATATTCATTTCAGGCTCAGCAGAATATATCAGAATATATATTAACCCCATCTAATATGGATTAGTTAACAATCCAGTGGCTGGATTGACAGGAACAGTTAGAGAGACTTGGGGATTGCAACATATTCAACCACTTGACGAGAATGAAAAGGCACCATTTTGTAGTGCCTTAAAATCAAGAAGATCCAGAGTACTAAAAATGACTTCTTCCTTGAAGCTTACTCACCAACTTCCTCCCAGTTCTCACTGCATCTGCCACAAGCACAAACTAGCCCAGCCAGAACTTCTTGAAATATACACTTGTAACGACTACTGGGTCAAAATGGTTCAGTGCCTGGCTACAGGTTCTGCAGATGGACTAAGAATTTGAAGTCTCATTTATTTCAAATGAAGCCAATGTGAATTCTGCCCAGAGTTTGTGGGTAACCCCCCATCTAGGCACCAAGGAAGGAGAGCTAAGCAGATTCCTGGTACCATTAGTGCCTGAAGAGTATCTTACAGTGTTACTACTCAGTTATTTCCTTTTATATAATACTTTATATATAATCACGTATTAGAGTTTATAGAATGTGTGCCTGAAGAATATCTTACTACTCACTTATTTCCATATATATATATATAAAATTATATCTTAGTTCATAGTCAGAGGAATGCCTAGAGCAGACACGGTACAGAGCATGAATTAAGGAATAAACAGTTCATAGTCAGAGGAATGTCTAGAACAGATATGGTGCAGAGCATGATTTAAGGGAAAAACAGTTATACCAGGACAAGAATCCATGGCCCAGGCGGCAGCGTTCAGTATCGTAAAGATACCCGCTGTATGGCAGGCTTGGGGCAAGAGCCACTCCTCCTGATAAAGGAGTTGTAGGACCTTGTCCAGTTCTTGTGGAAGGCTGCCCTCAGACCGGCAATGCTGCAAGCATCCGAGGGCTTAAAACCCCTCCAGTATAATCGTGCCTTGGTGACTGCGAAATTTATCAGCTCTTGTTACGTGCTGGCTCAAAAGCATCCTCCTATAGCAATCACTGGAAGCTGCCAGCAGGTGGCTGTAGACCTTGTCAGCTCTGTAGTTGCTCAGAGCATCCTCCTATAGAATTTCTTAGAAGTAGCCTGCCCCTGGATAAGAAATATTGCACACTGCACCCTCTTCACTGAGCACAGCCTATCTCCTTGCCTCAGTGATCTAATGGGGGTGGACCCCTCACTGTGTACAGCTCACCTCCTTGTCTCAGTGACCTAATGGGGGTGGACCTCTTGCTGCTCACTGCCTACCTCCTAGCCTAGGTGACCTAATGGGGATGAACCCCCTGTTTATTCTTCATGACCCTATCACTATCCTTAAAGATGACCTCACTCACTACCCTGACCCCTAACCTATACCCAATAAATACAGATGCTTCTGGACGTTCAGGGCCTCACCTATCTCCACTTATAAGTGGCATGGCCCCCCTGAGCCCAGCTGTGCTTTCTTTGTCCTTCTGTGTCCTGTCTCTTTATTTCTCGGATCCTGCACCTCAGCACAGCGATAGGGGACAGCCCACGACCCTGTAGGGCCATGACCCTACAGAGTTCATCCCAGATATGCAGTCTAAGAATACAGACAGATCAGCTGAGATGTATTCTAAAATAGGAATTCTATCTGTCAACAAATTGATTTCCAATGGAAACAGATTTACATATCACATTTATGTCAAAGAGTTGTTTTGTTTTATTGCATCCTACATTTTATTTTCTTGAAAGATTTATGGTTTACTTCAAGTATAAAAAAATTGTCAATATAACTCTTCCCAAAAGGCATTAAAAAATTCCTAAAACTTGCATCACTTGAGACACTTTAGGCATGAATTCGCAACTTTGTTACAATTTGCCATATATATTTTTGGGTATATTTGGGGGGTCTAATTTAAGAAATGCATAATTGGCTATTGATAGTTGTCAGAACTTGGTAATGGGTACATGCAGGTTCATTATACTACTATGTCTACTTGTGGATACTCGAACTGTATTGTAATACAAG
This sequence comes from Callithrix jacchus, assembly GCF_049354715.1. NCBI lineage: Eukaryota > Metazoa > Chordata > Mammalia > Primates > Cebidae > Callithrix > Callithrix jacchus. Next base: position 130,016,175 of record NC_133524.1, on the reverse strand, counting down.
GCCGAGCAAGGTGGCTCATGCCTGTAATCCCAGCATTTGGGAGGCCAAGGCAGGACTGCTTGAGGTCAGGAGTTCGAGACCAGCCTGGGCAACATAGCAAGACCCTGTCTCTAAAAAGAAAAAAATAATTTTTTACAAAATAAAAACAAAATATATCATCATACAAAGTTAAATAAGAGGCAATTCATTTAAATGACAACTTTTCCCAACTTGACATTTAACAAAAAGTCTAAGTCCTCTTAATTCATAATGATCAAATACTAATTCTTAAATGCTCTAGCATTAAGAACCTGCATCCTTATCACTAACATGCAAATGTTTAGTGAATACTATGTCATGAATACTGGATAGAGTTAGATAAATTTGATACAGCTACCCTATAGAACTTACAATGTAGTAGATGGTGTGACATGTACATGAATAACTGTGAAGAGTGTCAAACTGCTATTTAAAAAAAAAAAAGATGGCTGGGTACAGTGGCTCACGCCTGTAATCCCAGCACTTTGGGAGGCTGAGGTGAGTGAATCACTCGAGGTCAAGAGTTCAAGACCAGCCTGGCCAAAATGGTGAAACCCTGTCTCTACTAAAAATACAAAAAAAAACCAAAATTAGCCAGGAGTGGTGGCACAGGCCTGTAATCCCAGCTACTAGGGAGGCTGAGACAGGAGAATTGCTTGAACCTGGGAGGCAGAGGTTACAGTGAGCCGAGATTGTGCCACTGCACTCCAGCCTGGGTGACAGAGGGAGACTTTGCCTCAGGAAAAAAAAAAAAAGATAACGTTTATGGGTCTAAACAAGACTTAATGGAAATGAGTCTAAAAATAAGCTATGTGAATTCAGAGAGGTATAACAATAGATAAGCCACATTTTATTTAGTTATCTAGTAATCAAAAGCTTTTCCAAACTTCTGGAATGGGCAGAAATTGCTAGGTAGCATATTTTTACCTTTTATATTCAGATACATCAAAATTCTCAAAAAAAAAAAATCTCAAAGCAGATGATCCACCATCTCCTTGGATAATTTGTGTTAACTCAGAATAACATAAAACTGAAATTATTGGGAGGTTGAAGCAGGAGAATCGCTTGAACTCAGGAGGCAGAGGTTGTGGTGAGCCGAGATCACCCCATTGCACTCCAGCCTGGGCAACAAGAGCGAAACTGTGTCTCACAAAACAAAACAAAACAAAAATAATGAGTTACTGATGTAATATTCCTAAATGCAAAAATAATTTACGCTAATAATAGATTCATCTTCCAATTTCACAGCAGTTTCAAAAATAAACTACATATATCACTTGCTTGCCTTACCTTCTGAGCTGTTCTAAGAATTCAAAATAGCATTCTTGACTATTCAACCCAGATAGGGATAAATTATTACCCATTCTAGGGAAGTAGGCTCATAATTACTATATGTGTAAGGACATGAATTTACCCAATACTACAATTTTTCCTTTTATTAGTGTGTACAGTGGAAGGATAAGCATGTTCATTCTGGACAAAAAAAATTATACCTATCAATTATCAGAAGCACAATGCTGAAGATGGCAGTTCCATAATAATTTGAAGTATGTGATTGAATTAGTAGCAAATTATCTTAGTAATAGAAAATTATTATAAATGTTAGTAATTTGGCCGCCACTGGCAGGAAAATAAGAATTGAAGCTCAATATTGCTATTAATGGCAATGATTGACACATAAATTTTATCAAACCCACACAATACAAAATTACAGAAAGGCAGAGGGGTATACTGTTTTGAGGGTTATTTTTGAGAATTTTAATGTATCTGAATATAAAGGGTAAAAATATGCCACCTAGCAATTTCTGCCCATTCCAGAAGTTTGGAAAAGCTATTAATTACTAGATAACTAAATAAAATGTGGTTTATCTATTGTTGTACCTCTCTGAATTCACATAGCTTATTTTTAGACTCACTTCCATTAAGTACAACGTCAACATACCTTTACTACAGAGGATTACAATGACATGGCCTAGTTACTATCTAATGAACTGCAGAAAATGAAAACAAAACTCCAAGGCACCTCTTCTCTGCTGAACTGGTTGGTCTTTTCCCCACCTTTTGCAATACCCAGATACAAACAATGGATAGAAAACAAGATAGACTTGTAGTGTGCAGGTCACAGTGCTAAATTCACAGAAACAAACCCCTGAACTGAACTGCTCTATTTCTTGGTGGTTGCAAAGAATAATTCTGGTTTATACCTACAGACTGATGTCAATCCATACCCTGTTGATAACAATGTGGCCAAGAACAAAAAAAAGTCCTCCATTTTACAAATTCTGTAAAAAATTATTGGCAGGGTAAGTTCAGCTAGGGCAGGATTACAGTTCTAGTACTACCATCCCTGAAATTTGGAAGATATTATATCCACATAAAGTATATCTGATATTTCATATTAATTTGCAAAAATCTATAAGCTTTTTCTTAGTTCAAATGTGTCCAAGTTTACCTTGGCAGGTGAAAACGGTAGTTACAAGCAGCATGGGTTGTATCAGACAGATTTGAGGGCCAATTTCATGTAAGTGATATTGGGTAAGTTACCTCATCTATCTGTGCCTTCAAGGTCATACTAGTGTTTATTTACCTAAAAGGTACCTGTTACGTAACTTTAGGGTGTTTACATTAGATAATGCCTGCAAAATATTTACTCCAAGGCCTAAAACATAGTTAAGTATTCAATCAACATCGACTATTGTCACTACTAAAAGTTTAGAGGTTAAGAGTGGAATCTGCGGTAAGACAGACTTAGGTTCAAATCCTAGTACTGCTGGGTAATCTTGGGCAAGTTACTTAACCTCTCTGATCTGTGTAATTTTTAAAAAAAAAATCAAATTAGTTAATATACATAACAGGCCTTAGTAGAGTATCTAGCACATAGCACCATTTAAGCTTGTTATTGCTAACATGTAAGCAATTTAAGGGAAGGAAAATGTTTAAAAAAGGATAGGGATCTGCAAACTAAAAACAATGAGTACCTTATGTTCAAAGAAAACTAACAGCCAGCTCTAGCAATAATTAAATTCACTGTATACTGGGGACAGGCATCATACCCCAAAGCCAAAAGCATCTACCTAGGCCAGGCACAGTGGCTTATGCCTGTAATCCCAGCACTTTGGGAAGCATAGGCCAGAAAATCCCTTCAGCTCAGGAGTTCGAGACCAGCCTGGACAACATGGCAAAATACATGTCTCTACAAAAAATACAAATATTAGGCCGGGCCCGGTGGCTCATGCCTGTAATCCTAGCACTTTGGGAGGCTAAGGCGGGTGGATCATCTGAGGTCAGGAGTTCAAGACCAGCCTGACCAACGCGGTAAAACCCCGTGTTTATTAAAAACACAAAAAATTAGCCAGGCATGGTGGCGGCCACCTGTAAATCCCAGCTACTTGGGAGGATGAGGCAGGAGAATCGCTTGAACCCAGGAGGCGGAGGTGGCAGTGAGCAAAGACCATGCCACTGCACTCCAGCCGAGGCAACAAGAGCAAAACTCTGTCTCCAAAATAAAATAAAATAAAATGCAAATATTAGCCAGGCATGGTAGTGCGCACCTGTAGTCCCAGCTACTCGGGAGGCTGAAGTGGGAAAATCCCCTGAGCCCGGGAAGTCAAGGCTGCAGTGAGCAGTGATCACACCACTGCACTCCACCCTGGGTGATACAGTGAGATCCTGTCTCAAAAAAAAAAAAAAATTGGCAGAATTAAGTTGATGTTTAGAGATGAAAAATCAACGTTGTTCTTTTTTTAAAAAGCATCCACCTAACTTCCTCAGCAACTGAACCAAAAAAACCAACAACAGCCACTATCATTTTTTGAGCACTTATTATTAGCCTATTTTTTAAAGGCATACACTCCAGAGAGAGAGCTAGGTTTGAGTCAGAGCTCCTCCTGTTAATAACTGTATGACCTAGGGTATGTCTGTTAGCCTCTCTGAGGCATCAAAGATTCCTCATCTCTAAAATAGTAATAATCAGATCATTGCTACAGGACTGTTTTGAAGACTAATTAGGACTATGCATGTAAATATGATGGCTATTATTACTATTCCCAGCCAGGGACCATGCAAGGGTTGTTTATTCATATAGATTGCCTTATAATCCTCTCAGTATCTCCGGGAGGTAGCCAGCACCTCAGATATACATAAAATGACTTAAGCCCAGAGAGGTGAAGTAAGTTGCCCACAGCCACACAACTAGTAAATGGCCCAAACAAGCTGGATTCCCAGTCAGACTGATTCCCAGTCAGACTCATAAGTTGATAGCAATGCTCTTTACCTTAAGTCATTACAATGTCTAATATGAAAGAGAATCGTCTTCGGGCTCAAGTGGCTAATTATTCAATGTATTCATTCAACAAACCATCATCGAGGACCTTCTACAAGCCAAGCACTGTGCTATGTGCTAGAGTATGGGCGATGATTCCTGCCCTTATAAAGTTTTAGTGGGAAAAACAATCAACAGGTAGCCAGGTCATTGCCAAAACAACAAAAAATAATCATAATAAAGCAGGCTAAGGCATTTAAGTGGCAGGGGTTAGGAATATTTTAGCAAGCATGATCAGAACGGCTGGGGAGGGAGGCAGGGAAGCCAGCAGCTTGGCAGGTTCTACAAACAAGAAAAAGAACCAATTAGGGTGGAGCCAAGATACAAGAGGTTGATTACAGTTAAGAATGTTCTTGAAGGTAAGGACCAGATTCTCATTTTCTATATCCTGGGGCATCGGACAGCCTGGAATCCAGATTCTAGCACACGTGAATTCAAGACCCCGCTTGAGACGACCTAATGCCTTTTCCCTAGTTCCTTCGTGTGTCAAATACTCATGGTTACCGCTACTGTGGTGGGACTTCAATGAGGCCATGCGCATCTCCATAAATATGAACTACAGCATGTGCAGAACTAAAGGCAAAGCCCGGTCCCCACATCCCCTCCCAGGTGGTCTCTTTCCGTGCCGAGACCCCCCAGAGGTACCCCGAGGACCTCACCACCGCACCTCAAACTTCCAGGTAAGGGCCTCTCCCGAGAAAGCCCCCACGCCCCCACCCCGCGCCATCATTCCAGAATCTGCCCTCGGCCCCTCCCCGCAGCACGCTCGCAGGCGGCACATGTCAACCAAAACGCCATTTCAACCTTCTCTTCCCACACGCAGCCCTCTTTTCCTAGGGCTCCCCCGAGGAGGGACCCACCCCAAACCCCGCCATTCCGTCTTCCCAGCCGCCCTCGCGTGACGTAAAGCCGAACCCGGGAAACTGTGGTAGCCCCTGCACCGGGGTTACCCGGGCCCGGCCGCCCGAGCCCGCACTGCGGACCCCGCGCCTCAGGGCCCGGCCGCCACCGGCCGCGTGGGCCTGAGCCGGCCAGGGCCGGCGGGCCGAGGTGCTCACCACGACGCCAGGGCTGCGGGTCGCCATAACGGAGCCGGCCGGCGCGCGGGCTGACTGCTCAGGAGGAGGAAGCCGGCGGCGGAGCTGAGGAGGCGGAGGTGCAGCAAGAGGCGGCGCCGCGCGGGAAAGCCGAGAGGTTCGCCTGAGGGCTAGTCGCCGCTGCTAGAAGCCGCAGAGTAGGCTCCGCCCTCTCCACGCCTATCCCCACCGACCCCGCCCCGCAGGCCCCGCCCCCGGCCCCGACAGCGCCTACCCATTTGCAATCTCTCTGGGTGGCCGTGGGAATTTTCTCCCGGAAGCCCACAGCGCAGCCCCCTTCCCTCTCCCCCCTTTCTTCTATTCAGAGGGCTCCCAGATTCCCAAACCTACCGCCGTCCGCGTCGCTTCACAGCGGCAGTAGACTGGGCGCCGGCTCTTCGGGTTCCAGTCACCGCGTGGCTCCTTGGACCAGAGGTCTCCTTCCCAAGACTTTGCACTACCTGTGGCTTCCATTTTCCTGACTGTTGGCTCAGTGCTTCCCCAAACCCTTAACTGGTTGTAATGGTTGAGACCTAGACCCCTAGAGTCAGCCAGATCAGGGTATACATCTGATACGTCACCTAACTGCTCAGTAACTTTCTACCAAATCAGACTCTGAGCCTCTGTTTTTGCTTAAAATGAGCATATTGGCCGGGTGCGGTGGCTTACGCCTGTAATCTCAGCTCTTTGGGACACCAAGACGGGTGGATCACCTAAGGTCAGGAGTTCGAAACCAGCCTGGCCAACATGACAAAACGCCATCTCTACTAAAAATACAAAAATTAGCCAGGCATGGTGGCACTTGTCTGTAGTCCCAGCTATTTGGGAGGCTGAGACAGGAGAATCGCTTGAACCGGGGAGGTGGAGGTTGCAGTGAGCCCAGATCGCACCACTGCACTTCAGCCTCGGTGACAGAGCAAGATTCCGTCTCAAAATAAATAAATAAAATTAAAAAAAACAAAAGCATATTAATATATAAACAGGATCACTGTGTGGATTAGAGGAATATAGGTATGCGTGTGCATATGTGTGTACATATATGCACTTAGGATAGTACACAGTCAGCAAATGGGAACTACTGCTTTTATTACTGATCTTTATTTTTACCTGCAGAATTCCCTATATGGAATCTGAAAAAAAAAAGTTCCCCTGATAATTCTCAGATAGGTCAGGTAAGCAAGCAATAGTCACTCCAGCAATACCATTCCTTATAGACTCATCAGTATAGCTCCAGCATCCACCACAGTGCCCAGCACGTAGTTGGTGGCCTCCCTTTTATTTTATTTTTAAGATGGAGTCATGCCCTGTGGCCCAGGCTGGAGTGCAGTGGCACAATCTCAGCTCATTGCAGCCTCCACCTCCTGGGTTCAAGCGATTCTCCTGCCACAGCTTCCCGAGTAGCTGGGACTACAGGTGCGTACCACCACGCCCGGCTAATCTTTTGTATCTTTAGTAGAGATAGGGGTTCACCATGTTGGCCAGGCTGGTCTCAAACTCCTGACCTCATGATCCACCCGCCTTGGCCTCCCAAAGTGCTGGGATTATAGGTGTGAGCCACCACCCCCGGCCCCTCACTCTTATTAAGGATGCTGAGGGGTACGTGGTGGCAGGAAATTTGTGAAACTGGGCAAGCCATTGAGCATCTCTGAACCTTAGTCTCTTCATCTAAAAAATGAGAATAATAAGCCTGGATAACATGGTGAGACTCAGTCTCTACAAAAATGAAAAATTAGCTGGGCCTGGTGGCCACTCACCTGTAGTCCGAGCTACTTGGCTGGCTGAGGTGGGAGGATGGCTTGAGCCCAGAAGGTCAAGTCTTCAGTGAGCCAAGATCATGCCAATGCACTCCAGCCTGGGCAACAGAGAAAGACCCTGTCTCAAAAAATAATAATAAAGAAAAGAGAGAGAGAGAAGAAAAATAACTACTGCCATGAAGAGTTTTACAAGAATTATAAAAACCATTTATGTAAATTACCTCATATAGTATTTGCCACATCATAGGTGCTCAAGAAACAGTAGCTATTATAATTTTAGCATGTATGAATTTGTGAAGTCCCTATTTCCCTACTTTCCTTGTCTTCCTTCTCTATTCTAGAGAGACAGCAGGCTATAATGGAAAAGGTACATATGGGCTTTAGACTGAGTTCAAATCCTGAGTTCCCCACTAACTATTATAGCATTATGACTTTGGGCAAGATCCTTGGTTGCTGCATGCTTGGTTTCTTATGTGTCAAATGAGGTTAATATCTCTGTCACAGAGTGTGGTGAAGACTAAACAATATATGCAAAAGTGCCTAACATAGAGCTTGGTTCAATACATGATGATACCAATGTTATGTGTTCCATAATTTTGCTTTAAACAGTTCTTCACTTTATTCTAGTCTCTAAGACTTTTTTTTTTTTAATTTTGAGACAGAGTCTCACTCTGCTCCCCAGGCTGTAGTACAGTGGCACGATCTCAGCTCACTGCAACCTCTGCCTCCTGGGTTTAAGCAATTCTCCTCCTCAGCTGAAATTACAGGCATGTGCCACCAGACCTGGCTAATTTTTGTATTTTTAGTAGAAAAGGGGTTTCGCCATGTTGGCCAGGCTGGTCTCCAACTCCTGACCTCAGGTGATTTGCCCACCTTGGCCTCCCAAAGTGGTGGGTTTATAGACTTTAGGCACCACGCCCAGCCTGCCTTTAAGACTTCTTGTCCATTCCCCTGTTGATTGACATTTGGGCAGTTTCCAGCTTTGGGCTATTACAAATTATGCTGCTATGAACATTTTGTACCTATCTTTTGGTGAATATATATGAATGTGTTTCTATTTGGCATAGAACTTGAAATTTATATTAGAACATTTTCATTACTTACCCTTAATTGTGTTCTACCAGGAAGTTAATTCAGAGAACTTCTGGTTATATATTTGGCCTCTGACCATGTGGACTCAGCTACTTACATTTGTTTCTAAATTAGGTACCCAACAGTTCAGAATCCTTCCAGCTTGCCTCTGGCTGGCAGTTCCTTTCTCCAAATCCTGTGGTACCAGATACTCCTGTATTTTAACAGTAGATTTGAAACAAATAATGATAGCCAGGTGATTGTAAAGACAAAGAAACAGTATTATTATTTCAATCTTATCATTCTATGTAACAATTTGGAGTTTTTATTTGTATTAAAATGGAAAACAGCAACAACTGCAATCTGCAAGATGTAAGACTTTTTCTTGACAAGTGAAAATCTGGTTCACATATGAAATGGCTTACTGAATTTGGACGTTATATTTAAAGTGGAAATGTAGTCTTTTAAAATGTTGTTTTCCCACTACAGACAAAAGCAAGAAAATAATTATTCCTAATTATTATATGATTATTACTGAAAACAATTTTGCCATAGAGGTGAAAAATGTTAAAAAAAAATTACCCTGGGCCGGGCATGGTGGCTCACACCTGTAATCCCAGCACTTTGGGAGGTCGAGGCGGGCGAATCACCTGAGGTCGGGATTTCAAGACCAGCCTGATCAACATGGAGAAACCCCATCTCTACTAAAAATACAAAATTAGCTGGGTGTGGTGGCACATGCCTGTAATCCCAGCTACTTGGGATACTGAGGCAGGAGAATTGCTTGAACCCAGGAGGCGGAGGTTGCAGTGAGCCTAGATTGTGCCATTGCATTCCTGCCTGGACAACAAGAGCAAAAACTCCATCTCAAAAAAAAATTATCTACTCTGGACGCCCTACATGCTAGGTGTGTCACTGTTCTTTACTGGAATATCTGCATGCAGGAAGACATAAGGGAAGCACGAGTGTAACCTACGGTTCCTCTTCCTGATGCCTTTCCAGAAACAATTTTTTTTTTTTTTATTAAATGCAGCCTTGCTCTGTCGCCCAGGTTGGAGTGCAGTGGCGTGTTCTTGGTAACCTGCTCAACCCGGTTCAAGCAATTCTCCTTTCTCAGCCTCCCAAGTAGCTGGGACTACAGGTGCACGCCAGCATACCCGGCTAATTTTTGTATTTTTAGTAGAGGTGGGGTTTCACCATATTGGTCAGGCTGGTCTCCAACTTCTGATATCAGGTGATCCACCCGCCTCAGCCTCCCAAAGTGCTGGGATTGCAGGCATGAGCCACTGTACTCATCCAGAAACAATTTTCGAATTGACTTATTTGAACACAGTTATGAATTATGTTTGCACCACAACCAAGTCCAACTATGTTTCTTCTCTAAAAGTTTCTTTATTAAGAAGTCTTTTTAACCATGGTGCTGTGCTCCTCCAAAATTTGTATTTCTATGAAAAAAAATCACAAAAATATGTATCCTAAATGTTTAATTTCTAATGAGTCGATAACAGTTTTCTCAATAATGTCAGATGTTTCACTTTCATCAGAATAACTTTCTATATGCTTTACTTTTATTCCATAAATCAGATGTAAAATCAAATGACAATTGGAATTAACTAACGTGATGGTTAATTTTATGTGTCAACTTGGCCCATATGTTTGGTCAAACATTTTTCTGGATGTTTCTGTGAAGGTGTTTTTTGGATGAGATTAACATTTAAATCGATGGATTTTTGAGGAAAGCAGATTACCCCCCATAATATGAATGGGCCTCATCAGCTGAAGGCCTTAAAAGAACAAACACTGACCTCCCCCGAGCAAGAAGGCATTCTCCAGCACATTGCCTTTGGATTGGAACTGCAACTCCTCCCTGGGTCTTCAGACTGCAGGCTTGCACCATCAGATTTGGGACTCAGCAAGCCTCCACAACTGTGTGAGCCAATTCCTTAAAATAAATCAATCCCCCCAATCCCACATATAGACATACAGATAGATCGACATAGATCTAGGTACATCCTGTTGCTTTTGTTTTTGTGGAGAACCCCGACCAATACAACTGATTTCCTATTGGAACCATCTAAGCATATCAACATTAAACTGGCATCATTTAACTGTGAGGTTTTGCTAATAGAGCTACTCATTAGAAGTAGTGCTTCACTTTATGATTGATTCATATTCCTTTGCTAGCAAAAAAAATAAATACATCAAATAAAAGAAGTAACGTTTAACTTTTCATCACATACAAAGGAACATACAACGGAAAATGAACCAATGAATTTTGATCTAAATAAGTCATTTGATCTAAACAAAAGTCCTTCACAGAGCAATATGTAAATACCTCTGCAGCTGTACCTCATCAAATTATCTTTGGCTACAGTCTTCTTAAAATAATTACAAACCAGCCAGGCGCTGTGGCTCACGCCTGTAATCCCAGCACTTTGGGAGGCCAAGGTGGGCGAATCACAAGGTCAGGAGTTCAAGATTCAGCCTGGCCAACATGGTGAAACCCCGTCTCTACTAAAAATACAAAAAATTAGCTGGGCATGGTGGTAGGCGCCTGTAATCCCAGCTACTCAGTAGGCTGAGGCAGAAGAATCGCTTGAATCCAGGAGGTGGAGGTTGCAGTGAGCCTGGATTACGACACTGCACTCCAGCCAGGGTGACAGTGTGAGAGTCTGTCTCAAATAAAATAACTACGAACCTTTGAGGTAGATGCTGATGCTTTCTCTGCAGATTTATGTCTTTCAATTTTCATGTGGTCAGTGACATCATTGTGCCCCATGAGTGGTTGATAAATGCAGACAAATGATTTATGCATGTTACACATTTATCATCAACTTTCTTGAGAAACAGATTCAGTATTTACTTTTTCATTAATTATGTACTTTAGTTTTTGAACTCATATGCTGGAAGAGTTGATTGCAAAATTTTAAAAAGCATTACCAAACAATAAAATTGGCCAGGCACAGTGGCTCACACCTGTAATCCCGGTGCTGGGAGGCCAAGGCAGTAGGATCATTTGAGGACAGGAGTTCAAGACTAGCCTGGGCAACTAAGTGAGATTCTGTCTCTAGAAAAAAATATTATTATAAACATGAGTTGGGGTGGGTGCAGTGGCTCATGCCTGTAATCCCAGCACTTTGGGAGGCCGAAGTAGGCAGATCACCTGAGGTCAGGAGTTTGAGACCAGCCTGGCCAACATGGTGAAACCCTGTCTCTATGAAAATTAGCCGGGCGTGGTGGTGGGCACCTGTAATCCCAGCTACTCGGGAGGCTGAGACAGGAGAATCACCTGAACCTGGGAGGCAGAGGTTGCAGTGAGCCAAGATGGCACCATTGCACTCCAGCCTGGGTGGACAGTGAAACTCTGTCTCAGAAAATAATAATAAAAACATGAATTGTAGATACACACTATATAATGAATAACCATTATACCAAGAGTATTCAGACTACTCAATATACATTCGACGGCAGGACTCCTCTGCCTTTATTTCCTGAATATATTTTACATACATATAAATGTACAATTTCCAGTACCCACTGGCCTACCAACTGGTGGCCTGGCAGCTTCCTCTATCTTGCAGGCTTTGGCATGGGGACAGCTGGCTGGTACACCACGTATTCAGCAAGGCGCACAATGGCGAATACTCCTCTTGCTCCCACCTGGGAACAAAATGAATTCGTTGTCCCTAATGCCTAGTGCCTGACTGCTTTTGCTTTGTTATCAGTGAATGCCCTACGTGCTGTCCTTGAGTGGGAGGTGTTAGTTATATTGTATTTGGAAAAGATTAGAAAAACAGAGAAGGGATATCACTAGTTGTCTTTTAGGTTTAACTCTGTGTTAAAGTGAGTACTTGGTTCTCTGTCTATGCATCTCACAAGCTAGTAGATGAGACCAAGGCAGAAGCTGGAATTAAAAAGCGGTGGTCTGGGGCTGGGCAAGGTGGCTCACCCCTGTAATCCCAACACTTTGGGAGGCCGAGGTAAGAGGATCGCTTGAGGCCAGGAGTTCCGTACCAGAATGGGCAACATGGCGAGACCTCGTCTCTACAAAAAAATTTTAAAAATAGCCAGGCATGGTGGTGCGTGCCTGTAGTCTTAGCTGCTTGGGAGGTTGAGATGGAAGGATCACTTGAGCCCAGGAATTCTATGTTACATCGATGGCATCATTGCACTCTAGCGTGGGTGACAGAAAGAGATGCTGTCTCTAAAAATAAAAATATGGTGGCCCAACAGACTCATTCTGGCTTATTTCAATGCAACTATTTATACTTTAACTTTGTTAGAAAATGAAAAGTTTGGGACAAATGCTAAATTAGACAAAATGCTAGAATAACATACAGAAACTGGGACTGTCTCAGGGAGACTGGAATGTAGAGCCTCCTACAGTGGTATAAGGTATGGGGATACATGGCAGCTCTTTAACTGCAGTATCCCAAGCTCTGACTGCAATTTGCTTCCTCTTGGGTTCTCTCTAGCCACCCTAATTATGCTTCAGATTCATGGAGATCTCCAGTTCTACAGTCTACCACCCTGTTCCTGACTTCCTTTACTTACCAGTTCTGTTTGGATCCCACCTGAAGCACTCTCTCCCCGAATCCTGGAAGCCCTTTGTAACCCTATGGTTCAGCTCTGCCAAGATGGCTAAGCCACACCCTGGCTCAAAACACACCCCATTTTGTCTACCCATATACTAAGCCACTGAGTACTGCCGTAGAAAACCCCACAACCATGGAGATTGATACCTTTATAGATTCATGGGCTCAGATCTCAACTTGGCTCTAAACACCCCTCCACAGTCCCATATAAAGGGTCAACTCCCTTTGTTATTCCCATCAGTAATGATCAGAACAGTCTAAGGCCGTACTTCCCTGAATGAAAAAAAAAAAAAAAGGCTAAAACAAAAGGCAAAAATGTTTGAGACAGGGTCTTGCTCTGTTACCCAGGCTGGAGTGCAGTGGGCATAATGATAGCTCACTGCAGCCTTGACATCCTGGGCTCAAGTGATCCTGCTTAGCCTCTGAGTAGCTGGGAATCACAGGTATGTGCCATCATGCCTGGCTAATTTTTTTAAAAAAATTTTGTAGAGAGCCAGGTGCAGTGGCTCACTCCTGTAATCCCAGCACTTTGGGAGGTCAAGGTGGGCAGATCATCTAAGGTCAGGAGTTTGAAACCAGCCTGACCAACATGGTAAGATCCTGTCTCCATTAAAATACAAAAAATTAGCCAGGCATGATGGCACATGTCTGTAATCCCAGCTACTCAGGAGACTGAGGCAGGAGAATCGCTTGAACCCGAGAGGCAGAAGTTGCAGTGAGCTGAGATCGCACCAATGCACTACAGCCTGGCGACAGTGAGACTGTCTCAAAAAAAAAGAAGAAGTGAATTATAACAAAGTTGAACTGAAGCTGAGGTAATGCATTTGAGAGGAGAAATTGAGGAACAATAGAATGGATCTTTTTTTGTTTTTGTGTTTCTTTTTCTTTTGGAATGCACCTTTAATCATTACGTTTAGAATCCTTTGCTGAACTCTACTGTGTACCAGGTAGTTTACTAGAAAGTATTTAATTTTTTTTAAACCCCAAAAAACCAAATTATATGAATGTATTAAATTATCACATGTAGGCCAGGCACAGTGGCTCACACCTGTAATCTCAGCACTTTGGGAGGTTGAGGTGGGAGGATTGCTTGAGCCCAGGAGTTTAAGACCAGCCTGGGCAACATAGTAAGACATCATCTCTACAAAAAATTACAAATTAGCCAGGTGTGGTGGTGCGCACCTGTAGTCCCAGCTTCTTGGGTGGCTCACGTAGAAGGATCACTTGAACTCAGGAGGTTGAGACTGCATTTAGTTATGATCCTGCCACTGTACTCCAGTCCAAGCAACAGAGTGAGTCCCTGTCTCAAAAAAAAAAAATTATCACATGTACCCTGAAAATGTGTATCCCTATTATGTATCAATTTTTAAAATTCCTGGTCAGGTGCAGTGGCTCACGCTTGTAATCCTAGTACTTTGGGAGGCTCAGGCCAGATGATCGCTTGAGTTTTAGAACAACCTGGACAACATAGAGAGACCCTGTCTCTAAAAACAAAAACAAACAAACAAAATTTTGAATTAGTGGAGCATGTTGGTGTATGCCTATATTTCAGCTACTTGGAAGTATGAGGCAAGAAAATAGCTTGAGTCCAGGATGTTGAGGCTGCAGTGAGCTATGACTATGCCACTGCACTCCAGCCTGGGTGACAGAGTGAGACTGTCAATCAGTCAATCAATTCTAAAAAAAGAATTTACTTTTTTTATTTTCCTTTGGAGGCAAGGCCTCACTGTATTGCCCATGCTGGTCTCACACTCCTTGGCTCAAAGCATCCTCCTACCTCAGCCTCCTAAGTAGCTTGGACTACAGGGGCACACCACCATGCCCAACATAACTCACTTTCTACATAGAAAGCAGAGAGATTTTACCTCCCCCAACTTAAATGTATACTCTTTAAAAGGTCTGCATTCTGCTAAGAAGTCTAGGGAAAAAGAAAATTCTAAATCTTAAAACGTAAAAAAGAAAAAGGTCTGCTAGTTTTCATGTTTATGTGTGGCATTTGAGTGCTTCTGCTATACACAACTATAGAAAAATCAGCAAACCAGTAAGGGTTCCTAACTTCTAGAGGAGCTAAAATCCTTAAGGTTACATTACCTTCTCTTGTGGTTTTCAGAAAGCATTGTCACTTTGGTTATTAATATAAGGCTGTGGCTACCTGGAGTTCTCAGATATCTATATTTTGATCAGACATCTCTTTTGAATGTTGCTCTTTTTCAGGATCAGGCCCCAAATTCAGAATCATAAATCTGACAAGGTATCTCTAGTATGAGAAATGTATTTGGTCTTTGTCACTGGTTCCTAAAAGAGTACCCAGAACCCTTAGGATTTCCTAATGATAAGAATGCCTTTTGTTATTCATGAGCCCTGCCACCTTCTGTTGGGAGGGTCTCACTCTGTTGCCCAGGCGGGGGTGCAGTGGTGTAATCTGGGCTCACTACAACCTCCACTTCCTGGGCTCAAGCGATTCTTCTGCTTCAGGCTCCCAACTAGCTGGGACTACAGGCATGCAGGGCTAATTTTTTTATTTCTAGTGGAGACACTTTCACCATGTTGTCAAGGCTGGTCTCAAACTCCTGACCTCAGGTGATCCACCAGCCTCGGCCTCCCAAAGTGCTAGGATTACAGGCATGAGCCACCGTGCCTGGCCTCATGAGGCACTTTTGATCATAACTGAGTTTAGGTTAAAAGATGACTTTGGATAGAGCTCCTAGATAATCTCAGGATGAGGCTGGTCACCTGAAGGACCAAGTGATTAAAGGGTTGGAATTTTCAGCCCCACCCACCAACCTCTGGCAGGTGTGGGGTGAGGGCGGTGGGCTAGAGATCAAGCTCCACAGAAACCAAAAGGTATGTTTTTTTGAGATGGAGTCTTGCTCTATCTCCCAGGCTGGGGTACAGTGGTGCTATCTTGGCTCACTGCAACCTCCGCCTCCTGGGTCCAAGCAATTCTCCTGCCTCAGCCTCCCAAGTAGCTGGGACTACAGGCGCATGCCACCACGCCCAGCTAATTTTTGTATTTTTAGTAGAGGGGTTTCACTGTGTTGGCTAGGCTGGTCTCAAACTCCTGACCTTGTGATCTGCCCACCTTGGCCTCCCAAAGTGCTGGGATTATAAGCGTGAGCCACTGTGCCTGGCCAAACAAAAACCAAAAAGCAAAACACCAAAAGATTTTATGAGCTTCTGGGTTGCAGGGCACGTGAAGATACCGGAGGGTAGCACCAGTTGAGGGCACAGAGCTTCCATGCGCTTCCCTGACACCTTGCCCTGTGCACCTCTTCCATCTGGTTGTTCATTTGTATCCTTTGTAATATCCTGGTAAGTGTTAAGTAACTGCTTCCATGAGTTCTGTAGGTTGTCCTAGCAAATTAATTAAATGGGAACCTCCAGTTTACAGCTGGTTGGTCAGAAGTTAAGGTCACACCTGGGACTTGCAATTGGCATCTGAAGTGGGGTGGGGGCAATCTTGTGGGACTGACCTCTTACCTTGTGGGATCTGATGCTATCTCCAGGTAGTGTCAGAATTGAATTGAATTGAATTATAAGGCATCTAGCTGGTGTTTGCTGGAAAATAGCTTAGTGTGTGGGGAAAACCCTAACACGTTTGTCACAGATGTGTTCTGGGCTGAGGGAGAGTAGAGAGTAAGAAAAACAGGTTGGCTTTTTTTTTCCTGTTACAGTACCTTACACCCAAACCATCATTTGCATTCTCCTAGATGGCTGCTTGCTTCCTCATCCTGTGACCCACAATGGCATCACAAGCAAAAATGGAGGTAGGATGTTTATTAGAAATAATTAGGGGCCAGGTTGATGGTTCACGCCTGTAATCCCAGCACTTTGGGAGACTGAAGCAGACAGATCACTTGAGGGCAGTAGTTCAAGACCAGCCTGGCCAACATGGTGAAACCACGTCTCTACTAAAAATATAAAAATTAGCCGGGCATGGTGGCACATGCCTATAATTCCAGCTACTCTGGGGGACTAAGGCAAAATAATCACTTGAACCCAGGAAATAGAGGTTGCAGTGAACTGAGATTATGTCACTGCACTCCAGCCTGGGTGATAGAGTGAGACTCCATCTCAAAAAAAAAAAAAAAAAGAAAAGAAATAATTAGGTATGATAGTGTGTGTGTGTGTGTGTGTGTGTGTGTGTGTGTGTGTGTGTGTAGAGAGAGAGAAAGAGAGAGAGGGAGAGAGAGGGAGAGGGAGAAGAGAGGGACTCGCTCCATCACCCAGGCTGGGATGCAGTGGCATGATCACAGCTCACTGCAGCCTCTACCTCCCAGGTTCAGGTGATCCTCCCACCTCAGCCTCCTGAGTAGCTAAGACTAAAGGCGTACACCACCACACTCAGGTACTTAAAAAAATTTTTTTTTTTGTAGAGACAGGGTCTTGTTTTGTTGCCCAGGCTGTTCTCAAGCTCCTGGGCTCAAGCAATCCTCCTGCCTTGGCCTCCCAAAGTGTTAGGATTACAGGTGTGAGCCACCTGGCCTAGCTGCTTCATATTCTTAATGAAGTCTTATAAACTTGTATATTTCAGGCTCGAATATAGGGAAAGCATCAAATCAGAAAGGGTTCAACTTACTTTAGGGTAATTTTGTGTAGGTAAAATGTTATAATGAAATTATGTCTTTTCAAGCAGGGTAGGACACACGTTCACATGTAAGGGCTAACAAAGTAACTTAACAAATCAACTTGTAAAGATTTGATTGGTAAGTCTAAAATACTTCTATTGTTTGCTACTGATTATAGTACACTGTGTACAGGACAGATTCTAACACCCTGAAGATTTCACTAGGCCTTCTCTGTTCCCATGTTCTTGCCCCCACCCATGGTTATCATAGACTACTTACAGCTAGGCCCATTCATTGTCTCCATTTGGATACTTCTGGTTACTATAAGCAAGGAGCCAGAACAATTTGGCCTTTCAATAGGCGGTCTCTGCGTTCCCTTCACAATGGCCTAAATGTCCTTGCTAGAAATTAGAGCTGTGCTGCCGAATGTAGCAGCCACTAGTCACACACATGGTTATTTAAATCTAAGTTTAAATTAATGAAAATTAAAATGTTAAATTTGGTTCCTCAGTCCTACTGGCCACATTTCAAATGGTCAATAGCCACTTGTAACTGGTGGCTACTGCATCAGACAGTGCAGACAGAACATTTTCATCACTGTAGAAAATCCTGTAAGGCAGCCCTGGGCCAGAGAGTTGGTCTTCTGGAAAGAATGACAAAGAATAGTCTCAGAGCCTCAGGAGGAAGGATTATTCTAGAAGCAGGCTTCTCAGTGTAAGCTGATACTGTTACCAGGTGCATAAAACTGGCGGACCATTCCAGTGCACCTAAGACTCAGGGATTTCCAGAACTATGTTAGCCTAGAGGCAGATGTCTTCATGAAGGTAAACTGTTAATAGAATTGGAAGATGAATTAGGGCTGAGTAAATCAATAACAGAAATCTAGTTACGGTTGTCTGGGAATTGGTTTTTATGTCCCTTTCTTTCTTGCTCTACTTCTTTCTGTTGTTTTTTAATTTTAATTTTAATTTTGATGAGACGAAGTTTCGCTCTTATTGCCCAGGCTGGAGTGCAATGGTGCGATCTCAGCTCACTGCAACCTCTACCTCCTGGGTTCAAGCAATTCTCCTGCCTCAACCTCCCAAGTAGCTGGGATTATAGGTACGCACCACTACGCCTGGGTAATTTTGTATTTTTAGTAGAGATGGGGTTTCTCCATGTTGGTCAGGCTGGTCTCGAACTCCAGACCTCAGATGATCTGCCTGCCTAGGCCTCCCAAAGTGCTGGGATTACAGGTGTGTACCACCGCGCCTGGCCTGTTGTTTTTTTCTTAGAGGATCTCACTCTGTTGCCCAGGCTAGAGTGCAGTGGTACAATCACAATTCACTGCAATCTCTACCTCCTAGGCTCGAGCAGTCCTCCCACCTCAGTCCCCTGAGTAGCTGGGACTACAGGTGTGCACCACTATGATTTTTGTAGAGATGGGGTTTCACCACGTTACTAAGGCTGTTCTTTCTCTACTTTTCTTTCTTTTTGAGACAGAGTCTCGCATTGTTGCCTGGGCTAGAATGCAATCACGTGATCTTGGCTCACTGCAACCTCTGCCTCCTGGGTTCAAGTGATTCTCCTGCCTCAGCCTCCCAAGTAGCTGGGATTACAGGAGCCCACCACCATGCCTGGCTAATTTTTTGTATTTTTTTAGTAGAGATGGGGTTTCACTATGTTGGCCAGGCTGGTCTTGAACTCCTTACCTCGAGATCCACCTGCCTCAGCCTCCCAAAGTGCTGGCATTATAGGCATGAGCCACCACACCCGGCCTTTTTCCATTTCTAATGCTCAGTTTCGTAGTCTGTATCAATGCCATTGAGAGGAACAATCTCTCAAAAATTCATTACCAGTAGACTTCCAACCTAAACTTAAACTTCTAAACTAAAAGCACAGTTACTTCCTTGGTTGGCATGATATTTCAGTTATCTAATTTTTGGAAGGGATGCACTTAAAGAAAATGTATGAGGGAGGACATGAAGTGGGATAGGGAACGTGAGAGGAGGACACGAAGCACAATAGGGAACGGGAGAGAACTGAGCAAGGACGTGGTTTTAGATAGAGTTTAGCCTTGGCTGGGTTCACAGAGGGAAACATTTGCAGTAGTCCTGCTTGAGGCAGGGGCCAGGGATTTTGTATCCTACAATCATTCATCGGCTATAAGGGGAGTATAGCTTCCTAGGTTCCCATCAGGCAAGGGCAGCTAATCAGAGGTCACAGGGGTAAGCTGCACTTGAAACAGATGTGGGATGGAGTGCTAGCTGGTGAAGAGACCCTGGCAGGGCACCAATAGCATCTACTACACCCAGGTCCACAGGCTACAGCAAATGGATACTATTGAACGTAAGTCACCATGGGAGTGTAATTGGAAATACCTTCATAATATAAGAAACCAGTTTAGAAGAATAACGTCTGTAATATAATGCTAATAAAGACTATGTGTACTGTATAATTAAGACTATGCCTATTGTCCACCATTTGTTAGAGTTGTTTTTTCTTTTTTTGAGATGGAGCTTCGCTCTTGTCACCCAGGCTGTAGTGCAGTGGTACAAATTCAGCTCACTGCAACCTCTGTCTCCTGGGTTCAACCAATTTTCTTGCCTCAGTCTCTCAAGTAGCTGGGATTACAGGCATGTGCTACCATGCTCAGCTAATTTTTATATTTTTAGTAGAGACGGGGTTTTGCCATGTTGACCAGGCTGGTCTCGAACTCCTGACCTCAGTTGATCCGTCTGCCTTGGCCTCCCAAAGGGCTGGGATTACAGGCGTGAGCCACTGCACCTTGGCCATTTGTTAGAAATTTTAAAAGCCTTAGGTACAGTGGCTCATGCCTGTAATCTCAGCCCTTTGGGAGGCTGAAGCTGGTGGATCACTTGAGGTCAGAAGTTCGAGACCAGCCTGGCCAACATGGTGAAACTCTGTCTCCACTAGAAATACAAAAATTAGCCAGGCGTAGTGGCAGGTACCTGTTATCTCAGCTACTTGGGAGGCTGAGGCAGAAGAATCACTTGAATCCAGGAGCAGACGTTTCAATGAGCTGACATCATGCCACTGCACTCCAGCCTGGGCAACAGAGCAAGACTCCATCTAAAAAAAAGGGGGGGGGAATTTTAAAATAGCTTATTTTAATAATTTGTATATGTAAATCTAGATAAAACTACACGAGACAGAAATGTTTCTACTTCCACTTTGTGTGTGGACTTTTAAAGCCATAATACCTGATACCTTTTTCTTTTTTGGAGATGGAAGTCTCACTCTGTCCCCCAGGCTGGAGGGCAATGGCACAATCTTGGCTCACTGCAACCTCCGACTCCAAGGTTCAAGTGATTCTCCTGCCTCAGCCCCCTGAGTAGCTGGGACTACAGGTGCCCACCACCATACCCAGTGAATTTTTGTATTTTCAGTAGAGACATGGTTTTGCCATGTTGGTCACCAACTCCTGACCTTAAGTGATGCAACTGCTTCAGCCTCCCAAAGTGCTGGGATTATAGGTGTGAGCCACCCTGCCCAGCCTCCTGATACCTTTATCTAATAATTATTTAGCAATTGTATTTTATCTGTTATTTTGATTGCACCTCCTAATATTCTTTTTTTTTTTTTTTTTTTGGATGGAATCTTGCTCTTTCCCCAGGCATAATCTTGACTCACTCCAACCTCCGCTTCCCAGATTCAAGTGATTCTCCTGCCTTAGCCTCTCCAGAGTAGATGGGACTACAGGTGCGCACCACCACCCCCAGCTAGTTTTTGCATTTTTAGTAGCGATGAGGTTTTACCATGTTGGCCAGGATGGTCTCAATCTCCTGACCTCATGATCTTCCTACCTCGGCCTCCCAAAGTGCTGGGATTACAGGCATGAGCTACAGTGCCCGGCCTGCATCTCCTAATATTCTTAAGTGTCTTTGGGAAGTTTAAATTAGTATAAAACTAGAATAATGGGCATTGGATTTGATACAGTTTACCACAGTTGCCTGTAGTATATGCCTATATTCATACATATCTTTATATATATATAAATTGTAATATATGTCACAAATAATATGTAGATAGTAAATATAATATGAATTGTCACCTTGATTTCAAACAAAACTCCAAGAACATGTATTTGCTCCTACTATCTGCAGCAATTTCAATAACAATGGTAAACACTTAGTAGCATTCACCGTTGGAGAAATGTAAACACTGGATGTTTGGAGACAACCAGAGATGATTGTTAAAAATGGGTGGGGAGGGGGTGTTGAATAATAGTATTGTGATTGCATTTGTTAAAAGTATGCATTTTAGAGACATATAATGATATCTATGAAGATGAGAAATGATGTCTCTGGGATTTGCTTCAACATAAACCATGGCGTGTGGGGACAGGGAATTAGAAGGAATAAGAAACAAGATGGGGGGGTCCAAAGTGGCTCCCGCCAGAGGTCATGGCGCTCACGAAGGCGAGGTCATCAGTTCAAGGCTAACCTGAGCAACCTCATAAGCTCAAACTGATTGGCAAAAAAAAAAAAAAAAAAAAGAAACAAGATGGGAAATTAGTTCATAATTGTTGAAGTTGGGTAATGTGTTCATGGTAAGAACTTTCTGCAGGGCATTTAGCGATATGAATCAATGGACTTTAAAAAATATGTATAAAACTCTGTATACAACAGTGGCTCACACATGTAATCCTGGCACTTTGGGAGGCCGAGAGGGTGGATCATTTGAGGTCAGGAGTTTGAGACCAGTCTGACCAACATGGTAAAACCCCGTCTTTACTAAAAACACAAGAATTAGCTGGGCATGGTGGTGCATGCCTGTAGTCTCAGCTACTCGGGAGACTGAAGCCAGAGAATACCTTGCTCAGGAGGCAGAGGTTGCAGTGAGCCGAGATCATGCCACTGCACTCCAGCCTATGTGACAGAGTGAGACTCCATCTCAGAACAACAACAACAACAAAACTCTTTTGACTTGGGAATTTCTGTTCTAGAAATTTATCTTATGGGAAAAATTAGACAAGGGCAGAAAGAAAGCTGTATGTACAAGAATGTCCGTCTCAGCATTGTTTATTTTTAGATGTCTCTTACCCATGTGTTCTATAAGAAAAAAAGAAGTGTTACTTCAGCAAAATGAAAACGGAACCTAAGATAGATGAGGACAGGAGATACAAACAAAACAAAACAGTCACAAGTTAAGGGTGAAAACAGTGCAGAAAGTCAATTTCCGCTATTTTGAGTGCACTTCAGTGGAAGAAGCTGAGAATCATTCTGAGTACTGGGATAGGAGATTGTTCTCTCTAGCTCATCTGAACCAAACAGTTTGTACTCTTTCCTTCAGATGGCTCTTTAGTTAAATATCCTGATGACCTCCCTAAGACTTACTCCTGTTCCTGGAGTTTGCTGACCCTAGTTTTGAACCTTCTTCAGACCCTCTTGGAAAGAGCTGCTGTTTCTGCTGCTGTGTTTAACTTTTAAGCAAAATTGGAAAATCATAGAAAAGTTGCTGGGCGCAGTGGCTCATTTCTGTAATCCGAGCACTTTGGGAGGCTGAGGCAGGAGGATTGATTGAACTCAGGAGTTTGAGACCAGCCTTGGCAACATGACAAAACACCATCTCTACAAATAATACAAAAATTAGCTGGGTGTGGTGGTGCATGCCTATGGTTCCAGCTACTTGGGAGGCTGAGGTGGGAGGATGTTTTGAGCCCAGGTAGTTGGGGCTGCAGTGAGTCAAGATCATACCACTGCACTCCAGGATGGGTGACAGGGCAAGACACTGTCTCAAAAAATAAATAAAAATTTAAACAGAAAATTATTAAAAAGTTGCAGGAAAAGCACAAATAATTCCTGTATATCCTTCACCAAGATTCACCAACTTGTGACATTTTGCCCCATTTGCTTTATGTTTTCACATATACACACACATTTTTTTTTCCTGAACCAGGTAAATTGTAGACATGATACCTCATTACTCCTAAATACTTCAGTATACATTTTCTAAGAATAAGGGTATTCTCTTATATAACTACAGTACAACTATCAGAATCAGGAAACTAACTGACACAGTATTATGTAATATTGAATCCACATTTACATTTAGCCAATAGTCCCCAAAATGTCCTGCAGAGCAAGATTCCCCCTTACCCCCAAATCAGCATCCAATTCAGGATGAAGCATTACTTTTAGTTGTCATGTCTCTTTAGTCACCTTTGGTCTGGAACAGTTCCTTAGCCTTTCTTTGTTTCTGAGGATATTTTTTTGAGGAGTACAGGCCATTCTTTCTGTAGAACATCCTTCAATCTGAGGGTCTCAGCTGTTTCTTGGTGATAAGATCAGCACTATTTGCAATAACAAAATGGCAACCATAAAACCTGCAAACAACTGTACAATGATAGGGAAATGGTTAAGTAAACTATGATATATCCACAAAATGGACTATTATGTAGCCACTAAGAATGACAGAATATGCTGACCTGGAAAGACATTTCCAATTTTTAAGTGAAAAAAGTAGATTATAACTTAATAGATATGAACTTATTTTTATAAAAATAATATATATGCATAGAAATGTCTGAAAGATTTTACAAAACATACAGTGTGGCCTATGGTTACCAGAATTATGGGAGATTTCAAATTTTTACTTGTCTGTATTTTATAATTTATGTGTAATAAACATCGATTCACCTGTTAATAGTAAAAAAAAAATACATTTAATAAGAGGCTAGCTTCTTGATTTTATAGGTGAAAGATCATGGTGTGGAAAAGGGAATACAAATTACTTTTCTGTTAAAAAAAAGAACAAAAAGGACTTACTACTATGAACCAGCTAATTTCACTTACAATCACTTTATGTTTTATACTCCTTAAGACAACGCAGTGGTTTAAGGGTTATCAGCCCTGTTTTGACAGACGGGGCGGTGGCTGAGGCTGAGAGAAGGGGAAGGGTACCCTGTTCAGAGTTACAAGTTATGAATGGCCAATCCACAATTCAAACCCAGGTGTTTCAGACCATACCCTTATTTTACTTAATCTCACATTGCTCCTGTGTAGCCCTCCTGGAGGGCAGAACTAGGAGAATAAGCAGGTGGAAGTTGCAAGAAGGTGATTTTTTTTTTTTTTGAGACAGGGTCTTGCTCTGTTTCCCAAGCTGGAGTGCAGTGGCGTGATCACAGCTTACTGCAGCCTCAACCTCCTGGGCTTAAGCGATTTTCCCACCTCAGTCTCCCCAGTAGATGAGACTACAGGCACATGCCACCACGCTCGACTAATTTTTAGTTTTTTTGAGATAGGGTCTCACTTTGTTGCCCAGGCTAGAGTGCAATGGCATGGTCTCAGCTCACTGCAGCCTCAACTCCTGAGCTTAAGTAATCCTTCCACCTCAGCCTTCCCAAGTAGTGGGGGCTACAGGTGCATACCACCATGCCTCGCTAATTTTTAGATTTCTTGTAGAGACATGGTTTTGCCATGTTGCCCAGGCTAATTTTTAAATTTTTTGTAGAGATGAGGCCTCACTATGTTGCCCAGCCTGGTCTCAAATTCCTGGGCTCAAACGATCCTCCTGCCTCAGCCTCCCAAAGTGCTGGGATTACAAGCATAAGGAAGCGATTTTTTTTGAACAGCAGAATTGAAGAATTGTCAAATGGGCTGAGCTCTCTGTACCTAGAAATGTTGGAGTAGAAGGCAGATGTCATTCAGGGATGTGGCAGAAAGGGCTCCTGGAGAAGAACAGCAGCACCATTTTTCAGCTATCTGCTGCCTGACTCCATCTGGATACAGGGCTTGGAAAGTTGACTAGAATTCTCCATCATTTGGTCTCACAACCTTTCATCTGGTGATTTTCACAGTTTCATAAGTAGGTATGTGTTCAACTGTTCTCTCGACTAGACAAGAATTAAATATGTCTACATATGTATATAAATGCATTTTGGTTTCACAATGCACCTCAAGCTTTGAGTTGTCTCTGCCATGTGGCATTTTTCATAAGCAAATTGGTTAATCACCTCCATTACCCCTGGCCCCAACCTCCCACTTTTCTCTTTTCTCTTCTACCCTTTCACTGCCCTGTAAAGTTCATCCCACCCTTCATTTAGACATTTTACCTTTGCCAAGGAAATACCAGAATTTATGTAGATTCCTATTAAATCTCTGTGAGCAGGGAAGGGAGTGGGTAGATAGTCCATGGAGGGTCCCAGCCAGTGGACTTCGTAATCTTGGTTTTATTATCGTGTTACTTCTATTCTTGGGTCACCTACAAGAGCAGATTAGCAGAGGACCAAGTGACAGCACTTGGATTGTCAGGGACATCAAGTACAGTCAAGATGTAAGATAACTGTCTGGACGCAGTGGCTCATGCCTGTAATCCCAGCACTTTGGGAGGCCTAGGCAGGAGGATCACAATGTCAGGAGTTTGAGACTAACCTGGCCAAATAGTTGAACCCCATCTCTACTAAAAATACAAAAATTAGCCGGGTGTGGTGGTGCACACCTGTAATCCCAGCTACTCAGGAGGCTGAAGCAGGAGAATTGCTTGAATCCAGGAGGTGCAGGTTGCAGTGAGCCAAGATTGCACCATTGCACTCCAGCCTGGGTGACAGAGTGAAACTCTATCTACAAAAAAACCAGGCATGGTGGCACATACCTGTAGACCTAGCTACTTGGGAGGCTGAATCCAGAGGATCGCTTGAGCCCAGGAGGTCGAGGCTGCAGTGAGCTATGATTGCACCACTGCACTCCAGCCTGGGTGACAAAGCAAGACCCTGTCCCAGAGAGAGAGAGAGAGAGAGGGAGAAAGAGAGAACTGGAAAAACACCTACTGGTTTTCACAACAATCGTTGGTAGACTTTGCTGGAGCAGTTTTTGTGTAGCTGAGAAAAGTGAAGGTGGGGAGACAGAGGCGAGTGCAGTGGGTTGATGAACAAATGATAAAAATACAGAAATTGAGATGTCAAGTGGTAACTTGACTTTTAAGAAAATTAAATGAGGAGAGAACTGGGAATTATATGACAAGAGGAGAAAAGCTAGACTTGGAAACACAGGTACAAGGGCCAATGTATTGAGAGATGGGAGAGTCTTGGGTCTGTGCTCACTCCTTTAATCCCCACAAGTCTATGAGTGAAGTATGATTTCTATTTGCATTTTATTTATTTATTTATGAGATGGAGCCTTACTCTGTCACCCAGGCTGGAGTGCAGAGGCATGGCGTCTGCCTCCTGGGTTCAAGCAATTCTCCTGCCTCAGCCTCCTGAGAGGCTGGGATAACAGGTACTCGCCACCACGCCTGGCTAATTTTTGTATTTTTAGTAGAGACAGGGTTTCAACATGTTGTCCCAGCTGGTTTCAAACTCCTGACCTCAAGTGATCCCCCCACCTCAGCCTCCCAAGATGCTGGGATTACAGGCATGAGCCACCGTACCTGGCCTCCTGAATTATTTTCAAGGAAATCCCAGATACCCTACCACTTTATAGTAAGTATTTCAGTATGTATATTTAAAAGATAAAAACTCTTATTTCTAGTGTTTTCCTTATGATCTTTAAAACCTCTACATCTATAGTAATCTTCTGTTTTATTTTTAATATTGTTTATGCCTTCTCTTTCTTATTTCCTTTTTAAACTGTTTTCATAAGTTCAAGCTCACAGAAATGTTGCAACAATAGTACAAACAATTCCTGAATACCCTTTACCCAGATTCACCAGTTTCAACAAATGTTGCCCCACCTGCTGTATCATTTGCGTTCTCGCTCTGTCTCTATTTGTATGTGTGTGCGTATAAATATTTTTTCAGAGCCCTTTGTAAATTGGAGCTATTGTCCTCCTTCACCTGTGAATACTTCAGTGCCACTTTCTAACAAAAACACTCTTTTACGTACCACAGAACAATCAGGAAATTTGGCCTTGAGTTGTTACTGCTATACTCCAATCTTGACAATTGTATCAATACCATCCTTCATAGTCACTTTTCACAGTCCACGACCGCACATTACGCTGAATTGTCTCCTGAACAAGGAAGAGTTCCCTAGAGTTTGCCTTTGGTGACATCGATATTTTTGACGCATCTCGGCCAGTTGTTTTGTAGAATGTCCCTCAATTTGGGTTTTTCTGACGCTGCCCCACAAACAGACTCAGGTTATGCATTTTGGACGACTACCATAGAAATTATACTTGTTCTCAGAGCAGCACAGCAGGAGGTAAATAACGTCGTTTTTTCCCATTATTGTTGATGTTCTTTCATTATCCCTTCACAGTGGTGTCTTCCCATTGTAAAATTACTACTTTCCCCTTTGTTATTAATAACTTGTGGCTTAGTTTGGGGGTAAGTATCCTATTCCTCATCAAGCTTTCACCCACTACTTTTAGCACCCATTGCTGACTCTCACACAAATTAGTTATTACTATGATTACATGTGTGAGCTACCACACCTGGCCTCTATCTGTATTTTAAAGATGAGATAATGGGAGTGGAGAGAGGCTTAATAAATTAAGCAAGCTTACATGGAATTTGAATCTGGGCCACAAAAGTCTATAGTCTGCATGCTTATCTTCGTAATAGTTTCTAGGTACTATAATGGGAAAGACAAGTAGGTTAAAAGGACAGAAGACTGATGTGGAGAACCTCAGACAAGAAGCCAAACACCTGCAGTGGCATCAGTCTGCATTGCTGTGGTTTTCGTTAGCAGGTCATCTTTCCCAGATTAAGAGTGAGGCAAATTCTTGGCATGGGGAGGTAAAATGGTAGAAGAGAATTGAGATAAGTGGGGAAGCTGAGGTCGGTGGTATCAAGAGGTAATGGACAGCCGGGCATGGTGGCTCACGTCTGTAATCCCAATACTTTGGGAGGCCGAGGCAGATGGATCACCTGAGGTCAGGAGTTTGAGACCAGCCTGGCCAACATGGTGAAATCCTGCCTTGACTAAAAATACAAAATTAGCCAGGCATGGTGGTGCACGCCTGTAATCCCGCTACTCAGGAGGCTGAGGCAGGAGAATCTCTTGAACCCAGGAGGCAGAGGTTGCAGTGAGCTGAGATCGTGCCATTGCACTCCAGCCTTGTGCCATTGCACTCCAGCCTCATGCCATTGCACTCCAGCCTCTGCAACAAGAGAAAAAAAAAAAAAAGAATAGAAACTGCACTAGCTTATCAGCAAGAAGAATGGAGAGGGTGGATTCAAGAGAGTGGTAGGCTTTGTGGAACTTAGCAAGTAGATGTGGTAATCCAAGTTGACCAATTGTAACCCTAGTGACTGATGGTGTCATTAACAAATAGATAAAAGTCAGGTCAGGACAACTTAGTTTGGGACTCACATTTGGGTAGCCAGCAGATTGGGTAGACATGTCCAGAAGAAGTGTTGAGACTTAGCATGAAGCTGCAGTGAACAGAGGATAATCATGTGGAATCCACAGGTGGCACCTGTAAGCAGACTGTGGTGACAGGGAAGAATAATCCAAGATGGCAAGAGCAGAACCAGGTAGCACTTCAGGGTAAGGAGGAGAGTGTGAAAAGGAGTGGTCTTGAATGGGGTGGTACAGATATCGGAACTAGGGAAAGAGACTTTCCAGGAGGGCATCAAAGGAAAAACAGAATAAAGTTGTGACTGTTTCAAGTTTTGCAGCCATCTTTCTAGGAAGTGGCCTATAAACTGTAGGGTGCATTTCCAAGTTCCATGCAATGGCATATCCCCAGTTATTAAATGCTCCAAAGACCACAGTAAAGGCTGCCTAAACGTCTTCTCTCCTACCCTGCCTCTTTGCTAAGCAGCATATGTTTTCTTTAATGCTTTTTTTCCCTGCATCCCCAGCACACTGGCTAGCTGCCCGAAGCTGTTTGGGCACATGGAACAGGTTGAAACGCTTAAGAATGACTCTTCTACGGGATGTCCAGAAAGAATGTTGTATTTGAGGATAATGCCAAAATTCCAACTCTTTGATCTGTAACTTTCAGAAACTGCTTATCTTTTGTGCTTACTCTCTAACTAGGAACATATGAGAACAGGGTCCAAAGAATTATTGCTTCCTGGTAATACTAAATCAATACTAAATATAGAACATAAGCCTATTGGGCTTAAGGATCAGGAAAGTTTGAAAATAAGCCTTTGTGTTAAATTGTCTGGCTAACCTCTGAAATAAAAATAACAGCAGTCTCCATGATTGCTTCAGTCGTGAGCCACCGCGCCCGGCCCAGTTCTAAGTTACAATTCTTTTTCAATAAAATTGTTTGGCTAATGTTATAAATACTGATTAGCATCAAATGTGATTTTGAGAATTAGAAAAAACTAATTTTCATGTAGCATTGATTACTCCTTCACTACATTCAATTTATTCTTTATTTTAAAACTTCTGGGCTGACTGACAAGCATAATTGGATATCCATGTTATTTTTACCAATTTATTTTCAGACATGCAGGTAACTGTTGCTTGAAATTTCTAAATGACAAAAATAATAGCTCATTTTTGGCAAATGAGCTAAAAGCATCACGACATTTTTTCTAGCTAGGCTTAGATTTTATTCATAAAAGGACAAAACAACTACCTAGATGATTTCATCTTGTTTCACATAACTGACCACTTGTTAGGCACAGTCATAATTTTGGGATGAGCGCCATCACATGACAGATAAAGGTTATAGGAGTTCTTTAACAAAACAGTACATGACCCTTCAGGTGTCCTGAACAGAGCTACATATGACTCTGGACATAGAGCAGGTCCATCTGGAAACAATGGACAGTGAGGAGCATTCTGTTACTTTTCAGAAAGAAGGGAAATGATTCACCAGCTACGGATGTTAATACATGCAAAATAAACCTTCTGATTTAACCTTTTCACAAATGAAATGTAGTGCCCCTTTCTCAAAGATGATTCATATGTCACTTTCAGATATAGTCTATAAGGGTTTTACAATAAAATCAAACCCCGTAGAATTTTCTGGAGTGTGTGTGTTTTTTTCTTGAAGGCACCACACTTAAAAGCACTCTTCCGGAATGGAGAAGCAAGCAAGCTTAATCCCTGGAGTAGCTGGTAACTTTTATTTTTGAGACAGGGTCTTGTTCTGTTGCCCAGGCTGGAATGGCATGGGAGCCAATACAGCTCACTGCAACGTTGACTTCCCAGGCTTAAGCGATCCTCCAACCTCAGCCTCCTGAACAGCTGGGACAACAGGCACATGCCACCACACCCAGCTATTTTTTCTATTTTTTGTAAAGATGGGGATCTCACTATGTTGCCCAGGCTGGTCTTGAACCCCCGCGCCCAAATGATCCTCCTGCCTCAGCCTCCCAAAGTGCTGAGAGTACAGATGTGAGCCACAAACAGCTGGATGGCAATTTTAATCAAAACTTTAAATGTACATACCCTTGACTTAGCAGTTCTACTTCTGGAAATTTATCCTGAGAGATTACTTGCATAAAGAATATATGTAAGGTTGGATAGAATAATTCCAGTTCATCCATACATTGAAATACCAGGGAGCTACTAGAAAAAAAAAAGTGAGAAATCTAGATGTACTGACACCTTGTAATGTTGTTCAAGTGAAAAAAGATGCGGTGCAGAACTGTAAGTATGATTCTATTTATGGTAAAAACATTCTATTTTTTATTCATGATTCTATTTATGTTATGCATGATTCTCTTTATGTAAAAAAGCGTTATGTATATACAGAAGCATTTAGAAGAATATGTATCAAATATTTCTAGGGAGTAGGCTTGTACAGAGGGGGGATTTTCACATTTTGCTTTATAGATTTTCGTATTTTAATTTTGTAAAATGACTACATAGCACTTTGAAAATTGAGAA
Source organism: Callithrix jacchus (assembly GCF_049354715.1). Classification (NCBI taxonomy): domain Eukaryota; kingdom Metazoa; phylum Chordata; class Mammalia; order Primates; family Cebidae; genus Callithrix; species Callithrix jacchus. The sequence goes on along the minus strand of NC_133524.1, from coordinate 129,985,033 downwards.
AACATAAAATTTACATAACATAAAAACCAGTCTTTTAAAGTATATAATTTATGATTTTTAGTATATTCACAAAGTCGTGTAATCATCAACCATGACCTAATTCTAGACATTTCACCACCCCTAAAAACAAATACTATACCTGATAATAGTCGTTTATCATACCCCCCCATGTTTGCTGCCCCTGGGAACCACTAATCTGTATTCCATCTCTATGGATTTGCCTCTCTGAACAATTTGTATAAATAAAATCATATAATACGTGACCTCTGCACCTGGCTTCTTAGCATATTTTCAAGGCTCATTTACATTGACATGTATCAGTAATTAATTCCTTTTTATGATCAGATATTAATTTAATACAAAATCTGTAAATAGGTCTGATTTAAAAAATACTCAGAAAACAACTTACCCCTCTGAACCAATTACTTTATAGAAACTCAATAAGAACTCTAAATCCAGCATCCATATTAAAGCATAGTTTATTTCTGTCTCCCCACTCCTAACAGTGTCTTCAATATCTAGTCTCTCAGGTTCCCTTTAAAAGGTTACTCCCTCAGCCGGGTATGGTGGCTCATGCCTGTAATCGCAGCACTTTGGGAGGCTGAGCTAGGCAGATCACCTGCGGTCAGGAGTTCAACACCAACATCACCAGCATGGAGAAATCCTGTCTCTACTAAAAATACAAAATTAGCTGGAAGTGGTGGCACATGCCTGTAATCCCAGCTTCTTGGAAGGCTGAGGCAGGAGAATTGCTTCAACCTGGGAGGTGGGGGTTGTGGTGAGCCTAGATGGCGCCATTGCACTCCAGCCTGGGCGACAAGAGCGAAACTCCATCTCAAAAAAAAAAATTTACTCCCTCAAACAGTATTCTTGTTTTAATTGGAATATTATCATTCACACAGTAGAGCTAGCTAGCTCTTTGCCCAGTTGCATTTCATTTTTCTTATCTCCCCACCACTGCCCCACCCCCAGCATAAAAACTCACTTATAGCCACTGAGAGGTATAGGCAAAAGTGTACTTCGGATGTTTACAGATCTGCTGTCTTCTGACAAGGATGCAGGTCTGGTTGACTGACTTCAGTACACTGACCATATGTAGATCATGTCTGCTATCGTGTAACACTTGCCAAATGCCACCATTAACTTGTACAGTAATTGGTTATTTTATATTTTCATCTTCTGAGTAAAAATCTCAAGTACATTTTTGCTTTACATCATTAACATCCAGTTACCTCATTATCTGAACAAGGCAATAGTATGTAACATTGGTTGACATATAAAGCAGCATTTTGCCTACAAACCGAGGACTTAGTCTAATATGTAAATATACAGGGATTGGGTTTTTCTCTTAAAAAGATAAACCAGCCATCTGCTGGCCATAGAATTTTCCTAAGAAATTCTACCAGGTCCATCCTTTCGAGTAACCTTAGCAATTGCTGGTAACTGCTACTGGAAAAGTAAAACAAAAACCAGCTTGAATAGTTTCAATTAGCTAAAGAATACCACACAACTCCCCATCTCCATATTTTTATGGCAATTAAAACGAGACTTTAAAATCTGGTGGCAGTTGGCTGGGTGCAGTGGCTCATACCTGTAATCCCAGCACTTTGGGAGGCTGAGGCGGGTGGATCACGAGGTCAGGAGTTTGAGACCAGCCTGGTCAAGATAGTGAAACCCGTCTCTACCAAAAATACAAAAATTAGCCAGGTGTGGTGGGTGGCAGGAGCCTGTAATCCCAGCTACTCAGGAGGCTGAGGCAGAAGAATTGCTTGAACCCGGGAGGCAGAGGTTGCAGTGAGCTGAGATCACGCCACTGCACTCTAACCTGGGTGACACAGCAAGACTCCATCTCAAAAAAAAAAAAATTGGTGGCAATTAAAATGAGACTTAATAATGAATTTTAAACACACACAGACACACATGTACCAGGCACTACTGGGTAACATTTGCAGTGAAATACACCATCCTACGTTCTGGAGTTAATTAGAACCTGTTACTTGATTTTTTCCTAACCTACTCTGCAGGTTAGGAATTGTGTGTATGGAATGAGCAGATCCTACCCATTACAACTTTGATTTCTGCCCTGGATATGACAAACCTCAATATATGAACCCTGTACTAGAAGCATACTGTCTATGGTAATGGTAGCACATTTAAAGCTGTCGGTAAAATCTCTTTATGACAAGGATATTAATCCTGCACCCATATTACCAATCTGATACACTGTACTAGGAGCTTTAGTTTATTCTAAAAATAACCTTCTAACTAGGTTCCAGAGGATCTGATTGAAGCCATGGGTATCTATCTGAACCATGTAATTAAAAAACAAGATGTAATGCAGTTCGATTGTACTTAAAAGACTGCAGTTTCTCTCCATGATAAAACCTTTATATTGTGGAACTCTGAACTGGATTCGAATTCACATTTTTTTCTCCCATACTTGTTTAATGTCAAGTTATTAAACAAACTAGGTATTTTACTCTGAAATAAAGCAAGACTAAAAGGAACACAATACAATTGCTGTTATCAAATAAGCTTCAGTATACACTTCCACAAAAAAGACAAACAAATATGAAAGTCATAAGTCATTTATTGAATGAATAGTATATGCAAGAATACCAATAAAAGGAAACTAATACTACAAACTACAATTTTGAAAATAAAGCCAATATAACAGGAACAAAATATACATAACATGAGAGGAATGTTTGATTTTTGACCCATTATGCATTCCTTATCATTACAATTAGCCTAAATGTCTGTTATAACAAAACTGCATACCTTGGTTTAACTGCAGCGCTTTTTAAAAAAAGCAACAACACTCTAGAACACTTTTTCTTTTGCTTTGAGATATTTGAGATTCGCACATTTGTTCAAGTTCATTGATTCTGATTCAATAGTAGATCTACAGATCTTGTTATCTCTTAATATCTTGAGTAGCACATATCTGAGCAAGTACTATCTGAAATTCTAAAACTGCTGATCCTTGAAATAAAATTTACTTCAGTTGTGGGTTTTTAATAACTTGAGAGGAAAGTAAAATTCACCCCCTGCCCCCCTCCCCCCAGGAACAAAGAGCTCTTATTAAAAGTATAGAAACTCAAGTCTATCTTTCTATTCTAAAGAACATTTCCTACTAACATTTCTGGTAAGGCAATAAATGCTCCAGAATAATCTTCAATATACGCTTGCAAAGATTACACTGTTTAATATCAATAACAGAAAAACAAAACAAAACAAGAAAGAAAAAAGAAAGAAAAAAGACGTTTCAAAATTTCAGGCTAAAATATGCATAAAAGACAGTAACGGCAGTATTTTTTGAAATGATGTAAATGTTATATACTCATCAAATAATGTCATGCTTATTAAAACTACAGTTAAGGACTTAAGAGATGTACAGTAAATACACTGCTGAGGTCCATTTTTCTAAATATTAATACCACGATGTAATTACTACCCAGAAGATGATGATGCTACTTGGGAACATAAGTACTGTACAATTTTTACATTGTAAGGCACTTTTACTCAGCATGTGACGAAAACATGATTACAGAATCAAAATATTGGAGGTTTACAACCAAGCATGATTTTTCATGTGAATTCAATTTACATTTGAGTTTTTAATGCAAGATTGTTTAGCCAATCACACCACAGTGAGAAAAACAGGTAGTCAGCCACTTATCTAGCCAACCAAAAGGTAAAGTGCTATTCTGGTTGCTAGTGGCAGAAAAAGGGCTGAGGAAACCCAGACAAATTCGTACATTTTACTACATAACATATCCATCAACTGACAGCTATAGTACTTGAACTGCTTTATGTAATTATTGACTGGCCATGATTACCCCTGGCACCTTCCATTTTTCCTAAAAAAAAAAAAAGATTACAGTAGTTGTCCAAAAATGAAGGAGCTCTGTTGTCCATGGGTAAGTCTATGGCACACAATGTAAAAAGTGATCCAGACACAGTGATTTAAGTATTTTAAAAATAATGATTTTCAAGCTGTTGTAAGGAAAGAAAGTACAGATCCTTTGGGAGAAGTCACATAGCTTGGTAAACAAACATCTAGGTCTGTCCTTGCACTTCAAGTCATGATGAATTTTGAAAATCACATACACACAAATACCCAATGGCATATTAAGAGCAAAAAGAGAAAACATATAGGGCAACCCACTACTAAAGCTAGTTTCCTTCTAAAAATAGTAAAAGATGGTTAAAATAAAGCAAGCATTGAGTCCCTTGACTTAAGTAAATGTGTGAATACACACTTGACAAACGTGACCTTAAGGAACTCAGTTTAAAAAAAATCAGTCATTAAGCACAGTGTAATTTTCCACCTGTTACATTTTAAAAATGCTGCTCTATCAGCCGCAGAATATCTTAACGTACAGTCAAGTTAATATGTTTGTTTCTTACATTAAAATCTGCTTTATTGTGGTAGCTTAATAATTCAATTAGTCAAAATCCCTCCCCTTGGTATTGAGGTGCTATGGTAATATCAGGCAGACCACAACTAAAGTTTTTTGGTTTTGCCATAAAGAAATGCATAAATGTGCTTCAGCAGGTAAGTAGAAGAAAATACCACTAGCTAGAAAGGCCAGTGTGAAAATCTTTTCTACAAAGCTGGGTTCTTAGGCTTTCAAAAACAATTTTGACGATCGATAAAACAACACCAAGCCCCACAAGAAGAAAAGTAGGGCACAAAAGCCTATTTTATAGAAAACCAAAGCAATGACTGAAAACATCAAAATATTAAATAAAGTTTCTAAAATAGTGGTCACAAAAGTAAAAATAAATACTGTTTTATGCAAAGACATTTTTACTCCTACAGCACATGAGACCTCCTTACATACTCTGCGCCAATATGTGAAGTGTTCCACACAACAGGGCACTTGAGAGGAACAGGTTTCGGACATGGTGTCTGAAGTCCTTAGCAAGCGGTAAAATGTTTAATTTGCTGTTGCCAAATGTTAGTTTAAACTTGAAGGACTCCATCATTTTGCCAGAAGCCCTTTGTATAACATGGAAAGAGAGGAGGTGTGCTGTCAAGAGAATTTTGGCATAAGCACTGGAGCTCATAGCTTATCATTACCAGTTGCCCGAGTCCATGCTGGTCAGTGAGAACAACTTTAACAGGAACCAAATGAAAAGCTTTAGCGTACTTCTTGGAAGAGATTTTTAGCATGTGCTGTCAAAGCCAAGAGAAAAAGAAGGTTCTCTTCATTTTTAGCCTCCATTACTTGAGTGTGAAAAAACAGAAGTCCACAAATTACCATGTGCCGCCACCAGTGGCATGTTTGCATTATAAAGTAAAACTTGCTTATGCTTTCCCTTGATTAAGGATCCACTGACAAACTTAAACGCCCTAAACAATAGAACTTTGTTCAGTCCAGAAATATAGCTTACTTCATTTCATCTGCTTTAACTGCTGACACTACACAGAGTTAATAGTGTTTCGACTGCTTCCCAGAAACTGCAAACTATAGCTACTTAATATCAACATGTCAAACTCAGCCTTCTACTGAAGGCTCATAAAACAAATAAGCATTCTTAGGCAGTTCAATGAAGGATCTAAGAGTTGGGCAGTAAAAAGTTACAAACCCTTTTTGATTTTAGAAAACAGTGAAAAAAGAATAGTAGTTATGGATGTCTTATTCATTCCCAGTTTTCTAACTCTGTCCCATGAACCTGTTTAAAAGATGATAAAAAAATGTAAAATATGATGCTTGAGGGGAACACAATCAATATAATGTTATTGAGGAGTGTGAATATCTTATCGATTTGACATTACAACTACACTTATTGATAAAGTGGATAGCTTGCTTTTACGGTTACAAAATCAGCTAATAAAAAAAAAACAACTACTATGCAAGGCTACAAAATCCTCAGCATTTTAGTAACATGCTCTTAACTAAACATAATAGGTTTAAAAAAAATCTTACTGCATACCATTACTTCAACATGTATTTATCAGTGTGTATTGTATCCTGGCAACAGATCCCATATAATTAACTTTCATACCTAGTTTCCATTAAGTTGCTGCTGAGTTAGTTGTTGATCAATTTCTACTTTTCCTCGGCTTTTACTCTCTCGTTCCTCATCTTCTTCATCTCTCTCATCATTTCCGCTATGATTTTTACAGTATAGTCTACAATGATGAAAGACAAAAATCTCAAAACACTTTGCCACTATTGATGAAAATATATTCATCCCATCATTAGTGGATGCAGCTAGTGCTCATTTAAAACCTGGATTTCCTCATCCACACTTCAAAAAATACTCCCCAATTAGTTACAGATCCATTTCTATCCAAAAGACAGGAAAACACACTACTATTGAGATAATAAAAGTTCATCTGAAACAAAATCTCTGGTTTAGGATAACAGTTATCATAAGACAATTCCTCATTTTGTCCAATGAGATTAAAAGCAAAGTTTTGGCCAACTTGAAAATACCAAGCTTCAGGTATACTGATGAAATAATCAAATTCTATAAATTTGTTTCACGTATTTAATATAAAATCACATTTTAGGAAATATATATTCTATCTATACTGCTGCCTTCTGCTTACATTTGATGAAACAATTTTACTCAAACTCTTCAAATGTCTTTTCATCATTAGCATCCTAAACTTCACTAGGATACCTACATGAGCCATCCAACAGTTTTCCAGCACTGTATTTGGCTATGTCTCTTATAATCTAAACTGGTCCATCCAACTTCTTGTTTTTACATGACACTGACTTTTTAGGATGAGATCAGACCAGACAATCTGTCAACTGTAGCACATTCTGGACTTGTCTAATTGTGGTACCGTTTTATTTGCTTCTCTCTTGCCCTGTATTTCCTATATACTGGGAATGAGGTCTAAGGGATTGGTTAGCTTCAGGTTCAGCTTTTCTTTTTCTGTCAAGACACTTTGTAGGTAATCCTGAATACTTCAGGAGGCATCTAATCTCAAAACGTCCTGCTACTGGGTGACACCATGTTTGATTATTTGGTTAAAGTAGTGGTGATGGTCAGATTTCTCCATTGTAAAGGTGGGTTTTCCCCTTTAAATCTGGCAAGTTATCTGTGGAGTGATACTGATATCAGGCTTGGATCTAACCTTTTATTTGGGTATACAGACTGTATGTTTAAAATTCATTAAGTTTTTAATAAAGATCATAAGATAAGTGATTTGGACAATCAAACAAGGGCAGGCTGATTTGAGCTCAGTTTTAATGTCAATCATACATAAGATGACGATGGAACAATGCTCAGTAAATGTTCACTGGATGCCCTCTTGTGGTCAGCAATAGATAAAGAAAATCATCTAGGAATTCATATGTCACAAATAGACGATCTAAACTAGGTCTAATATTTGAGTAGAATAAAAGGCAGGGGTGGGGTTTGGGACAATGGACAACAACAACAACTGACTTTAGTTGAGTTTTGTTCATTATTTTTCTTTTTAGTTTTTAAACATTTTCAATAACTCCCAAAGAGCTAGGGAGAATTTGCGTGCTTCAAATGCTACACATTAGGAACTACCTCTTTTTAAAATTTTAAATCATGCGTTTAAATATCAACGGTGAGATTCCTACACAGTGGCACCTATGAAAAATCTTCCCATAAAAATATAACCTGAATCTAATTAAACTTCTGAACCAACTTCTAGTTTACAAGAAATGGGAGAGAGGGATAGAGACACAAGTTAAATGGCATCATGAAATGGCAAACAGACAAATCTAAGATGTGGGACACGTCGACAGCACAATAGATCGAGGCTCTTCAATAAGTAACGGGACAAGTACATCCGTATTTAGACTTAAGAGACATATCAAATGCAATGGATGGACCTTGCATGTATGCAGATTTGAACAAATTAAGTCTAAAATGACATTTTTGATAAAACTGGGCAAATATGAAAATGGATTGGGTATAAGATGATACTAAGACATAACTGTTAATGTTAGAAAGTGTGTTTATATAACTACATAATGACAAGAGATCTGGAATTTTGGTTTAATATACTTCAGGAAAATAATAAATAAAGCAACTGTGGGAATAACTTGCTAACTGCTGATATGAGGACTTGTTATAATATTCTGTTTTGTTTACATTTGAAAATCATATTTTTAGCCAGCACAGTGGCTCACACTTGTAATCCCAGCACTTTGGGAGGCTCAGGCAGGTGGATCACTTGAGGTCGGGTGTTTGAGACCAGCCTAACCAACACGGAGAATCCCTGTCTCTATTAAAAATACAAAAATTAGCAGGGCATGGTGGCTCATGCCTGTAATCCCAGCTACTCAGGAGGCCAAGAGAATAACTTGAACTTGGGAGGTAGAGGTTGTGGTGAGCCGAGATTGCGCCATTTGCACTCCAGCCTGGATGACAAGAGTGATACTCAATCTCAAAAAATAAAGAAACAAAGAAAGAAAGAAAATCATATTTTTAATACAAAGTTTCCTCTAAGAGGTCAAGTACTTTGTTGTTGGAACAACTTTTAATCATTTTACGGAATTATTTTTTTATTTGCAGAATATTTCCCATAGGCCCTTATATGCCCTTCACTCATCTAGGTGCCAAGGTCACAGGTATCAACTGGTCAAACAAGATCCCTGCTATCACAGAACTCTATTTTATGGTAGTGGGCTGACATTTTTAAAAAAATCCATATTGAAATAGTTTAAAATACAATAAAGACAAACAGGATAAACATAAATAAAAATTATTACATATTCCTCCCTCATCTTTCAAATACGAATACAGTCAGGACCCAGAAAGGCTGGTAAGGAAGAATACCCACATTTAGGAGACAGGGAAGCCACTCGTTCAGAAATATTCCTCCCTGCATTTCCTCCTATTTGTCCCTCCTTCTCTCCCCGCACTACATGCCTATGGGCTCTCATTTGAACTCAATGGTCTCTATCTGGAATCCACATTACAAGTGGATTGCAGAAACACATCTCAATGGGAAAAAAGAAAAAGAGCAATTCAACTTATTATGGATCCTAGCACTAATATTTTTGTTTTGATATAGTCACTGAAATATGGTTTTCTAAAAGCTAAAAAGTAAAAACAAGATGTCTGAAAAAGGAACCAATAGAAAAAACTGATATACCCATATAATGGTATGTTATGCAATCATCAAAACAGATGTAGGCTGGGCACGATGGCTTATGCCTATAATCCCAGCATTTTGGGAGGCCAGAGTGGATGGATTGCTTCAGCCCAGGAATTTGAGACCAGCCTGGACAACATGGTAAAATCCTGTCTGTACAAAAAAAAATTAGCCGGGTATCATGGGTTGCCCCTGTGGTCCCAGCTACTTGGGAGGCTGAGGTGGGAGAATCACCTGAGCCTAGGAAGTTGAGGCTGCAGTGGGCTGTGATTGCACCATTGCACTCCAGCCTAGGTGAGAGTGAGACCCTGTCTCAAAAATTAAAAAGATGTAAAGTTTTTTAATGTCACAGAAAAATGTCTCAGATCTAGTAAGAGTAGCTGGGATTACAGACACATGCCACCATGCCCGGTGAATTTTGTATTTTTAGTAGAGACGGGGTTTCTCCATGTTGGTCAGGCTGGTCTTAAACTCCCAACCTCAGGTGATCCGCCCACCTTGGCCTCCCAAAGTGCTAAGATTAGAGGCATGAGCTATCGCACCCGGCAGAAGATCTTGTTTTTATAAATACACACACATAATCACATAAATGTCCAGGAGAAAATATTCCAAAATATTTAAGATTATTATCGCTGTGTGGTAGAATTAAAGTTGACATTAAGTATTTTTTCGCATCTATATTTCCATTTTTCTTCCAAAATGAAAATTGATAACTATTATAATAAAATCATCTAAAAGTTACATTTTATATATAATATCCATATAATCTGATTTTGGATATTTAAAACTGGCCTGTTATTTTAAAATATTAATGGCTACTTTAATTATACTGCTCATGAAGATATTCAAACACCACAGAATCATATCATGGAGAATATAAAATCGCCACTTCTCCTCCATCCCTATGCAACTAATGAGAAGTAATATAAACATTAAGCTTGTAGAGATTTTTCTATGTATACAGAAACGTACACACACATATATGTGGAAGGAGACCTTAAGGAGGGGTGAGCAGAAGGATGGTGATGTCGGTCTTTGATGACACTACAAAATTGCTTACCACATCTGAACTGCTTTCCTCTGCAAGTCTTTTAGGTGAGAGAGCAACCCTCTATCCTGTTAAGCTGCTATTTTTTTTTCTGTTACATAAGGTAAACCCAATCATTACAAGTGAATTTAGTTTTTTAGATAAAACTGTCAAAAAATTTGTATTTGATCAAAATTATACTAAATAGATTGAGAATAGGTGTCTTTCAATGCTGAGTTTTCTATCAAGGAACATAATATATTTCACCACTCATTTGAGTCCTTTGTAAAATGTAACTTTTGGCCAGGCATGGTGGCTCACAGCTGTAATCCCAGCACTTTGGAAGGCTGAGGCGGGTGGATCACTTGCATCCAGGAGTTTGAGACCAGCCTGGACAACATGGAGAAACCCTATCTCTACAAAAAATAGCAAAAATTAGCCAGGCATTGTCACATGTGCCTGTAGTCCCAGCTACTCAGAAGGCTAAGGCTGCAGTGAGCTGTGATTATGCCACTGCACTCCAGCCTGGGTAATAGTGAGACCTTGTCTCTGCACCTCCCCATCCACGGAAAAGAAAAGCTTTTTTTAATGGAAAATATTCATCTTTAGTGTATGTGTTTGGCGGGTTATGACAGACATTTTTTCTTTATATTTTCTAACTATTTATTGCTGTGTTACTGGATTTTTTTTTTTTTTTGAGACAGAGTCTTACTCTGTCACCCAGGCTGGAGTGCAGTGGTGAGATCTTGGCTCACTGAAACTTCTGTCTCTCAGGTTCAAGCAGTTCTTCTGACACAGCTTCCCGAGTAGCTGGGATTACAGGTTCCCATCACCACACCTGGCTAATTTTTGTATTATTTAGTAGAGATGGGGTTTCACCATGTTGTTCAGGCTGGTCTTGAACTCCTGACCTTGTGATCTGCCCACCTTGGCCTCCCAAGGTGCTGGGATTACAGGTGTGAGTCACCGCACTTGGCCTGGAATTGGTTTTTAAAAGTAATCTTTTCTTTTTCTTTTCAGATGGAGTCTCACTCTGTCACCCAGGCTGGAGTGCAGTGGTGCAATCTCAGCTTACTACAACCTCCTCCTCCTGGGTTCAAACGATTCTCCTGCCTCAGCCTTCCAAGTAGCTGGTACTACAGGTGCATGTCACCATGCCCAGCTAATTCTTTTTATATTTTTAGTAGAGATGGGGTTTCACCATGTTGGCCAGGATGGTCTCGATCTCTTAACCTTGTTATCCACCCGCCTTGGTCTCCCAAAGTGCTGGGATTACAGGCATGAGCCACCAAGCCCGGCCCCAAAAGTCATCTCATATTCAGCAATCTTACTGAGCTCTTACTAATTTTAATAAATTCAAAGTTAATTCCTTTGGATTTTCTTTGTGGACAATTATATAAATAACAAATACTGATCATTTTATTATACAATTTTATTTCTTCTCTTTTTTTGTTTGAGATGGATTCTCACTCTTTTGCCCAGGCTGGAGTACAGTGGCATGATCCTGGCTCACTGCTCTGCCTCCCAGTTTCAAGCGATTCTCCTGCCTCAGCCTCCCATGTAGCTGGGACTACAGGCATGCACCACTGTGTCCAGCTAATCTTTGTATTTTTAGTAGAGATGGGTTTTCACCATGTTGGCCAGGCTGGTCTCAAACTCCTGACCTTGTGATCCACCAGCTGAGGCCACCTAAAGTGCTGGGATTACAGGCTTGAGCTACTGTGCCTTGCCTTCTTCTATTTTTCATATTGAGACAGGGTCTCACTATGTTGCCCAGGCTGGTCTCAACCTCCAGGGCTCAAGCAAAACTCCTGCCTCGGCCTCCTGAGTAGCTGGGGCTACAGGTGTGTGCCACTTTGCCTGGCTAATTTTTAAATGTTGTGTAGAGATGGGGTCTCACTATGTTGCCCAGATTGGTCTCAAATTCCTGGCCTCAAGCAATCTTCTTGCCTTGGCCTCCCAAAGTGTGGGATTACAGATGTTAGCCCCGCACTGGGCCTTTTTCTTTTCATCTTACATCAGCTTAACCCTCTAGAAGAATGTTAAAAGTCACGCTGGTAGTTGGCATCCTTGTCTTGTTCCTAATTTGAATTAAAGTCTGTTTAATAATAATAAAGGCACAAATGTTTTCAAGTGAGTTCTATAAAGCCTTTAAGGAACAAATAATCCTAAGGTTATTTAAGAGGCCCAGCAGATAGCAAGAGATGGAAAACTTATTGGTTTATTCTCTAAAGCTTGCATAACTGTGGTACCAAACCTAACAAAGATAACATTAAAAGAAAAACAAACTGTAGACTGTCTAATCTCCCTTTTTTGCTTTGAGACAGGATCTGACTCTGTTGCCCAGGCTGGAGTACAGTGATGCAATCATAACTCACCGCAGCTTCACCCTTCTGGCCTCACATGATCCTCCCACCTCAGCCTCCCAAGTAGCTGGGACTATAGGTGCATGCCATCATGCCCAGCTAATTTTTTTTTTTTTGAGGAAGAGGAGTTTTGTTATGTTGCCCAGTCTGGTCTCAATCTCCTGGGTTCAAGTGATCTCCCTGCCTCAGCCTCCCAAAGTGCTAGGATTATAGGTATAAGCCACGCTCAGCCACAATCTCACTTTTATAAATATACAAAAATTTTATAATACGGCATTAGCACCTTATGTAGGCACTAAAATGACTTGGTGACTGCTTGTGTACATTGTCTTTTACACGGAATACTAGACCCTGAAGTTATTGGTTCATTGCATTCTAGGCACGTGAAAGTAAGGAAGTGCTTTACAACTCTGAGAGGCAAATCAAAAGTTCAAGAGTCCCTGCCAACTTACTCTCCAGTCAATTAAACAAATGGAATCATTCCAGAGATACATCAATACCACCTAGCCCAAGGTAGCATGGGTAAGTGGAAGACCCATTAAAAAAGAGGGTGACCCCCAATCCCAGATCTTCAAACTTTATTTTTTCACCATATTCTCAAGAGACTTTTTTTGCCTTCTATCTACCACATCCTACTCTAAGGTACCGAAAATTCTCACCTGGACCACCAGCCCCAGCCTCCTAACACATCTCCCATTTCCACCTCTGCTTCTGTCTCACCCAGGGCTCTTGCATATGCTGTTCTCTCTGCCCAGAATACCTCCCCCAACCAAGGCTCACCTTTGTCCTTAATATTTCAGCTTAAAGCTGAGCACTATTTCCTTCAGAAAATTCTTAAACACTCCCTACTACAGACTAGGTTAGCTCTTCCTTCTTGTATGCTCTCATAACACTTTGTAGCTTCTTTAGTATACTTATGCTGCTATGTTGTAATAGTGTATTTGTCTGGCCACTTAAATAATAGGTCTCTCCCAACAGACTGTAAGCTTCATGAGGACAGTGTATGTAGTGGTTTCTTTTTTTTTCTGAGACGGAGTTTCACTCTTGTTGCCCAGGCTGGAGTGCAATGGCACAATCTAGGTTCACTGCAACCTCCGCCTCCTGGGTTCAGGCGATTCTCCTGCCTCAGCCTCCTGAGTAGCTGGGATTACAGGCGCCTGCCACTATGCCCAGCTAATTTTTGTGTTTTAGTAGAGATGAGGTTTCACCATGTTTGTCAGTCTGGTCTCAAACTCCTGACCTCAGGTGATCCAGCGGCCTCAGCCTCCCAAATTGCTGGGATTACAGGTGTGGGCCACAGTGTCCAGCCCAGTGTATGTAGTTTTGATCACTGGCGTATGCCCAGCTTCTAGCACAATGGCTGGCACATAGGAAGCATAACCAATATTGGATGTATGAATGCTAATCCAGGGATATGTAGTCAGAGGAAAATGCCAATTGCAGTATATTCCTTACATAATATCTCAGTATTCTATACTTAACTAAACACCACCTAAGAATAGAGATAGGGTAAACTAATGTCATCTATTTAAGGGTGGTTACTTACTAACATGTTTAGGGAAATAGACAATTGTTGTTTTCTTACTTGTAAATTCCTCGTGACATATTTTCAATGTATTTAGCTTTGTCTTGTACTCCACAGTGGTAATGGTAAGTCTTAACACAGGCTTTTATTTCACATCCAATAGTAGCACCAGGCTGACTGCAAAGTGTACATTTCTATATAAGGAAAGAGAAATAATCATAAGCAGTATTGCAAGAAAACAGCAGCCATTTTCTATTGAAAAAGAGTACACTGAAATTACTATATAGTATATAACTTAAATAATGCTGCAACTTAAACCATACTTTGATAAGCCCTCTAATATTGTCATCCCCTGATGTTTCTATTATTTAACATTTATAAACTGCTGGCTCGTTAGAAAAACTACTGACCATCCGAGGTCTGACATCTAAATGTAGATAAGATACTCCTCAATACTGCCAAATACACAATAAGAAGCATGGTGTTGTATATTTTAGTGGTTGACTTCTTTTTCTCCCTAAGATCAGATCCTTTCACATTATGATTAGGGGAAAAGTATGAGAAACCAGAAAAGCAATCCCCCCATGGAGGAATCGCTACCAAGTAGAAGTGCAGAGGGAGACTAAACGGGCTGAAATCTTTTCAAGGCTTCTCAGTCTGGCCTAGATATGCCTTTCCTGAAGAATGTTCGGAGATTAAAAGATACCTGTTGAAAAAAGGGTTTCAAGTCAAATAAGTTGGAGAAAGGACAGGTTAAGCAGATCACTTCATTGCGGGACTTCTCACAGCCTTTTCTCCAAGGGTAGGGTGTAAACAGTTTTCAAGTTTATTGAAATCTAGATGCCTTTTTGTTTCTGGAGGGGTGAGGGAACATTTTGATGGACTAACTTCCTTTGGAGCACACTTGGAGGAAATGCTAAGTTAATGTTTACTGCAACCCTCAACGGTACAGAGGTAAACGATCAGTTGGTAAGATAACTGAACTGTTATCTTAGTCACCTATTTGGACTTTAGCTGTATTATACAGCACTGCTCTGAATGATATGATAAAGTAGTTTTTCCTTTCTTCAGTACTACAGGGTCTGTTATAAAAGTTTCATTTTTAGCCGGGAGCTCATGCCTGTAATCCCCGGACTTTGGGAAGCTGAGGCAGGTGAATCACATGAGTCCAGGAGTTCATGACCAGCTTGGCCAACATAATGAAACCTTGTCTCTACTAAAAACACGAAAATTATCCAGGCATGGTGGTGCATGTCTGTAATCCCAGCTACTTGGGACGCTGAGGCATGGGAATCACTTGAACCCGGGAGGCAGAGGCTGCAGTGAGCAGAGATTGTGCCACTGTACCCCAGTCTGGGTGACAGAGTGAGACTCTGTCTCAAAAAAAAATTGTAAGGTATAATGACATTGTGAGTAGGTAAGAAAATGTCCAATTATTAAGAGATGCATACTGAACTATGTGGAGGTGAAGAATGTTCAGAGATATGAAGTGATATAAAGTCTGAGGTCTGCTTTAAAATACTTCAAGCAACAAGAATAAACAGCTGTATGAAACAAGTGTTACAAATTGTGGTAACTGATGAAGCAAGATGATGGACAGATGCCTGTTACTAGGCTTTCCAATTTTAAAATGTTTGAAAATTTTCCCAACAAAAAATTAAAATATTAATTTCTAGAGACAAGGGACATTTCATAGCATTCATGAGCTTTAAATGAGAAAGTGACCTTTCGTCACTGAAGAGCAAAAGAAAAAAAGAAAAAAAAAGGAGTAAGTGATCAATAAAGAGGCCAATATTTCTTAGAGCTACTTTTGATAATTCAGTATGTTTAACAACATGAGACTATGGGACATTTTATATTATTTTATACAAAAAACTTTTAAAGCCATGACAAACACTTTAAGAGGCAGCCCTATGTATGTGTACTTTAAACAGAAATCCCTGAAAGAATTTTCCTTTAAGCACGCTTGCACAATGTAACATTTTAAACTTAATTAAGTTTGTCACATTCATATCTTCATTTATTTTATTAAAGGGCTTGCAAATGCCTTGAAATATATATAAACCCTCTCAGCATAATTCTCTTAAGTAATGAACTTACACGTAAAGAGAAATAAGTTTCAGTAACATCAGCATCCTTTATTATATTACAAATAAGTCAAATGTATACTTTGCTTTAACATATGAATTGGTTTATGTTAAATTTTCCGAGTGGCTAAATTTGGGATGCACTCTAAATTTAAAGCAGCAAGTCAAGTGTAATGTTGCATAACAAATACAAAAACTACAGACCATTCTTTTTCCTCGCTTAATCTCCTGAAGTACAGTTTTAATATCAAAGTCTCCAAATTCTGCTCTTGACGTTGTTGTGAGCTGGACTGTGCCAGAAGAAAACAACTAGAGAAGAAAAATGCAGAAATATTAACATTCAGAAACCTTATGAGAAAAAGATTAAACATGATATCAAGTGTATTATATTTAATTTCCAAAAAAAGATGATTTTTCCTTAATAATCAAGCATCTGCTCAAATATTTTTAATATATCCACGTTTGATTAAAATATAAACAACACTTTTCTCCAAGGGTGGGGCTGTAGAGTAAACAGTTTTCAAGTTTATTGAAATCTAGATGCCCTTTTATTTCTGGAGGGGTGGGAAATAAGACAAGGACTGCCAATGTGGAGCCAAGATGAAATAGCCTGCTTCAAACAATGAAGATTTCAACAATGTCACCCTATTTTCAATTATTTTACATTTCTACAAAGGTTTAAAAAATGGTTTAAATTGGCATATTTCAATTATAGATGCAGATCAGAATCACTTGGGGATTTTTTTTTTCAAACTGGACATACATGAGATCTATTCTACAGGGGTCCTAAATGCACATATTTTGGAAAAAGCTTACCATGTAAATCTGATATGCACTCTGGTTAAGAACCTCTGACATAAAAAATGTAATTGTAAAAACCTTATCAAGATAATTTTTGGGATGAGTCATTCAATACAATATAAGTCAAAGACATTTATGTGTACTTAAGTCAAGCCTGGATCTAAGGATGTCAAGATAAAAACTTATTCTTATCTTCAAGGAATTTAAGAGTCTGTTAGGGAAGATAAATTCATAAATGAATGATTATAATATAGTGTGTTAAATACAATAACAGAGATAATTATTAGGTTATAGTGAAAGTCTAAAATATCTTTCATGACATGCTTATAAAGACAAAATTTTTATAGTTATGAAGTAATTAATTATGGATTATCCTAAATACAGTAACTATAATTAGAATGACTTCAAATCCTACTAAAACATAAAGGCTATAATTTAACAAAATCTAAACTTTATTAAGATTTGGGATTACAAGATATACTATTCATAAATCTAAAATACTAATGCTGGCAGGGGTTAGTTTTTGGTTACTAGCTAAATGTTTTTTTTTTTTTTTTTGAGATGGAGTTTCACTCTGTCACCAGGTTGGAATGCAATGGCACGATCTCGGCTCACTGCAACCTCCACCTCCTGGGTTCAAGTGATTCTCTTGCCTCAGCCTCTCGATAGCTGGGATTACAGGCACATGCCACCATGCCCAGCTAATTTTTGTATTTTTAGTAGAGATGGGGTTTCACTATGTTGGCCAGGATGGTCTCCATCTCTTGACCTCGTGATCTGCCCGTCTTTTTTGTTTATTTTCTGTTTCTTTGATTTAATAAAAAACCATTTGGGCTTTTAGATCACAGGAGAAACAAAGAAACACAAACAAAAAAACAAAATTGGGCTTAAAAGAATCATGCTTACCATGCACTTATAATGGGCAGCTGCCTTCTTGGCATTAAATATATGCAGCTTTCCTCGTGCTTCATTTTCCTCCTCCCCAACATGGCAAAATCCACATTTAGGCCTGGTGTCACTAGGGCTGCTTCTGTGTGGAGACCTATCTCTCTGCAAATGCAAAAGAAAAAAAAAGAACTTAAACAAATTCATGAAAATATGCTATCAGTATTTCAAGCTTATTTAACATTTCAAATGATGAACTTTACCTATAGATAGTTTAGATGAAATATTCATGGTACAACAAAAAGTAAGAATCCAACAGCTTTTTTTTACTTACATAGGAACTACTTTCCATTTCATCTGTTCCATGGGAGGACGTGGACCTGGTATCTTCTGACAGCCCTTTAAAATTAGTTTTTCTTGGCCTTCCTTTGCGACTTTTCTTTTTACTTTTAGGTGATGAGGGCTCCAGTTCATGTTCATTAAAACTTTCCTCTAAATCAGCTGCTTAAAAATGAACAAAAGCTTTTTAAGGACCTATCTCAAAATAAATATTAGTTCACAAGGCTTTAGGACATAACTGTCTTCAGAAATGAGGAGAAATGGTCTGTGGCATGCTCAATATAGCAACCCAATGTTTCAGATAAATGCAATAAAAATCAAATACAAACGGTTTATTAAATTAAGTTTTAGAATTTGCTTTTGCATTATTTGTTTTTTACCATAGATTTCAAGGAGTTTGTAAAATTAGAACATTTACCTAGAAAATACACTTGCTATAACATGGAAAACTAAATGAAAATAAAGTAGATATATCTGTGCAATCCAATGTAGTAGCCACTAGCAACATGTGCCTTTAAAAAATTTAAGTCAGTTATAATTAAATAAAATTAAAACTTCAGTTTCTCAGTCACACTGACTGCACTACAAGAGCTTATTGGCTATATGTGGCTAGTTGCAACTGTATTATACAGCACATATACAGACTGTTTCCATTGTCACTGAAAAGTTCTTTTTTTTTTGAGACGCAGTTTCGTTCTTGTTGCTCAGGCTGGAGTGCAACGGCACGATCTCAGCTTATGGCAACCTCCGTCTCCCAGGTTCAAGCGATTCTCCTGCTTCAGCCTGACTAGTTGGAATTACAGACACGCACCACCATGCCCGGCTAATTTTTTGTATTTTCAGTAGAGATGGGGTTTCTCCATGTTGGTCAGGCTGGTCTCAAACTCACAATCTCAGGTGATCCACCTGCCTCAGCCTCTCAGACTGCTGGGATTACAGGCATGAGGCACCGTGCCTGGCCAAGAAAAGTTCTATTAGATAACACTGGTCTAGATTACTCTTTGAACTATCATGAAAACTGAATGAACAAATTCAAGAAGAAAGTCATTTACAATTGACTTAATGGATCAAATAGTTAAACAAATATTAAGTACAGAAAGAATTTCTAATGCAAGAAGTAAAAAAAATATGTTGCAAGTTAGTTGCATATGCTTTAATGAGTTAAGCAAAACTTACGCAGAAATTTGAGAACTGCATTTCTTGGTAATTTAAAAATAATTTCTACCATAATGAAAGATGTTTCATTCAGTAGTTTACTACAAATATTTTATTTATCGAGGGCTTATGTATATTATAAGATAATGTATTAAAAATGTTCACCTGCCATGGGGTCAAACTATGGAAAGTTTGAAGCACAGCTCTTATATCTGCCCTGTTTTTTCCCTTACCACATTATTGATTATAATTCTAGAGACTAATTTCTCAGTGAGAAAGCATACCAACTCCTATTCTCAGATGTTAATATCTTTCCTACTACTTTGCAGGTTATTAGAAATGAAAGCACATTTATTAAAAGAAAAGGGCAATTCAGTTGGTATACTTGAATATATATAAACTAAGAGAACTACAAGTATTAGGTTGTTTACAAAACAGTTAACAATTTACATAAGCACAACTTCACATAGCTATGATGGGACTTTAGGGAGTTAAGGGGAAAGGTAAAAGTTACGGGATAGTGTTTTATAGGCAACAAAACAAATTCATGTGAATAACTCTTCCTGTAAAAATAGAGAAGTCAATTAAAGATGTTTTCTATCCTTAACACAATAGCAAATTTCATGTCAGAATATAGTACTTAATTTAAATATTCAAACTGACAATTCTTAAGACATGTAATTTCACTAAAAGCTGTTAGAATTACTTGCACTTGGCCAGGCACGGTGGCTCACACCTATAATCCCAGCACTTTGGGAGGCTGAGGCGGGTGGATCATGAGGTCGGGAGATCGAGACCAGCCTGGCCAATATGGTGAAACCCCATCTCTACTAAAAATACAAAAATTAGCTGGGTATGGTGGCATGCGCCTGTAGTCCCAGCTACTCGGGAGGCTGAGGCACAAGAATTGCTTGAACCCGGGAGGCAGAGGTTGCAGTGGGCCAAGATCATACTACCACATTCCAGCCTGGGCGACAGAGCCAGATTCTGTCTCAAAGAAAAAGAATTACTTGCACTTGCTAAATTTTAAAAATTTTCAAAATAAAAAAACTGTTTCAATCATTCTATGTGTATGCATATATAAAACATATTCTGTTATGTACATATATAATATATTCAGTTATCTATTATGAAAACAAATATCACTAACACCATACATAACACTGTATTATTAAACATCCATAAAAATTACTTTAGAACTGATTCCATTATCAGGCCAACATGACTAGTTTCCCACATGGCATATTTGCTCTAAATATGGAATCATTCTGAAAAATTTTAACGACTTTAACATCAATAGTGAAAGTCAGGAAAGATTCATATATTTAACTATATTAAAATTTCAAACTTCTGAAAAGTATTAATAAAAAAGTGGTAAGTTAAAAGGCAAACAATAAACTGGAAAAAGGCAGGGTGTGGTAGCAGAGGCGGGTGGATCACTTGAGGTCAGGAGTTCGAGACCAGCCTGGCCAACAAGGTGAAAATCTGTCTCTAGTAAAAATACAAAAAACATTAGCTGGGCATGGTGGTGCATGCCTGTAATCCCAGCTACTAGGGAGGATGAGGCAGGACAATCACTTGAACTCAGGAAGCGGAGGTTGCAGTGAGCCGAGATTGCACCACTGTATTCCAGCCTGGGTGACAGAGTAAGACTCTGTCTCAAAAATAAAATAAAATAAAATAAACTGGAAAAAAATTTTTTTAAATCTGCTTCTGCTGTTACTATGACAAATAATTAGTATCATTATGATATGATAAGCTCATACAAGATTAAAACCCAAATGGAAAAACGGATCAAGGATATAATCAGATAATTCACAGAATATCAGTAGTTACTAAGCATAGTTTAAAAATATTTAACTTCTCCAGAATCAAACAGTTACTAAAAGCTAAAATGAAAACCACAATGAGATACCATCTCACATCAGTCAGAATGGCTATTATTAAGGAGTCAAAAAACAATAGATGTTAGTGAAGCTGTGGAGAAAAAGGAACATTTATACACTGTTGGTGGGAATGAAAATCAGCTCAGCCACTGTGGAAAGCAGTTTGGAAATTTCTCAAAGAACATAAAACGGAACTACTATTTGACTCAGCAATGGCATTACTGGGTAACAAATCATTCAAAGGGAAACAAATCGGTCCACCAAAAAGACACATGCACTGCTATGTTCACTGCAGCACTATTCATAATAGCAAAGACAAGGAATCAACCTAGGTGCCCATCAACAGTGGACTGGATAAAGAAAATATGGTTTGGAATGAAATACCCTGCCACATGAAATACGCTGTAGCCATAAAAAAGAATGAAATCATGTCCTTTGTGGCAATAGGGATGTGACTGGAGGCTATTAGCCTAAGTGAATTAATGCAGGAACAGAAAACCAAATACAACATGCTCTCACTTATTAAGTGGAAGCTGAAAAATGGGTTCTCATGGACATGAAGAAGGCAGTAATAGAATCTGGGGACTACTAGAGGGAGGAGAGAGGGAGAGGGGCAAGGGCTGAAAAACTATTCGGTACTATGCCCAGTACCTGGGTAACAGCATCATTCATACTCCAAATCTCAGTCTCATATAATATACTCAGGTAACAAACCTGCATGTGTATCCTCTAAATCTAAAATACAAGTTAACAAGAAAAAAAAAAGCTACCACAAACCCAACAAAACATGTGTTAGAAAGAAAATATAAAACAAGTGCTCCAGCCGGGATCCCTGTAATCCCAACACTTTGGAAGGCTGAGGTGGGTAGATCACCTGATGTCAGGAGTTCAAGACCAACCTGGCCAACATGGTGAAACCCCATCTCTACTAAAAATACACAAATTTAGTCAGGTATGGTGGCACATGCCTGTAATCCCAGCTACTCGCGAGGCTGAGGCAGGAGAATCACTTGACCCCAGGAGGTGGAGGTTGCAGTGAGCCAAGGTCGTCCCACTGCACTCCAGCCTGGGCGACAAAGTGAGAACCCCATCTCAAAAAAACAAAACAAAACAAAAAATAAGCGCCCTAAATGGAGAGGCAGACGTTTCTGAAGGAACATGATAAAACATCAGCTCTTACTAATCTGACTTAATGAACTGAAACTTAAAGTTGATTCTGTGGTTTTCTGGAAAATGAACGAAAATATACAAGATGGAAAAAAGAATACACAAGAGCATCTTTTAAAAAGAAGATATCAAAATATACTATAAAGCAATAGCAGTTAAACTCCTGGCACAAGAACAGACATATATCAGTGGAAGAGAATTTCCAAATTTGAAAACAGACTCATGTGCACATGAAAATTGAAAGTATGATAATAGTGGCATTTCAGATGAGGGTGAGAAGACAAAATGGCACAATCGGCTATCCAGTTTTTTAAAAATGGATACCTCCTACCATATGAAAAAGAGATGGATTAAAAATCTAATTGTAAAGTAAACTATGAAAATAATAGAAAATAAAGGAGAATTTTCAAAAATAATCTTGGATGAGGACATGTAAGAAAGAAGCCACAAAGGAAAAGACTTAGAGATTTGACTAAAAATTAGTAACTTTTGTACAGCTAAAGGCACCATAAACTAAGTTAAAAGAAACAAACTGGGCCGGGTGTGGCCTGTAATCCCAGCACTTTGGGAGGCCAAGGTGGGCGGTTCACCTGAGGTCAGGAGCTTGAGGCCAGCATGGCCAACATGGTGAAATGCTGTCTCTACTAAAAACACAAAAATTAACCAGGCGTGGTGGCAGGGCACCTGTAATCCCAGCTACTCAGGAGGCTGAGGCAGGAGAATCACTTGAACCTGGGAGGTGGAAAGGTTGCAGTGAGCCAAGATCACGCCACTGCACTCCAGCCTGGTGACAAGAGCAAAATTCTGTCTCAAAAATAAATAAATAAATAAAAGGAAATTGAGAGATCATTTGCACATAGTGACAGAATATCTATATTATAGTGAACACCAGTGTATCAATTTTAAAAAGACAAATCCCAAGAGAAAAATGCACAAAGAATAGGAAAAGGCAAATCATAGAAGAAATATAAATGACTAAAAAAACATGAACAGAGGCACAACTTCACCAGTGATAATGAAAATTAAAATTAAATGAGATAATCAGACAAAAATTAAAGACTGGTAATATCTAGCACAGGTATGGGAATTAGACTGTTAGTGGGAACATAAACTGGGTAAACAGTTTCAGAAGCAATGTGACAGTACTCGTCCCCATGTTAAATGCATAGACCTTTTGACTTGGCAACCCCATTTCTAAGACTTTATCCTACAGAGTCACTTGTGTAAGTACATAAGTATATTATGTACAAGGGAGATTGTTGCAGTGTTATTTGTAATCATGAAAAAACAGATATAACCAATTTTATTAATAGATAAACCATTAGGCCTGGGTGCAGTGGCTCATGCCTGTAATCCCAGCACTTTGGGATACCAAGGCAGGTGGATCACAAGACCAGCCTGGCCAACATGGCAAAACCTCGTCTCTACTAAAAATACAAAAAATTAGCCGAGCATGGTGGCACATGCCTGTAATCCCAGCTACTCAGGAGGCTGAGGCAGGAGAATTGCTTGAATCTGGGAGGTAGAAGTTGCAGTGAGCCAAGATTGCACCATTGCACTCCAGCCTGGGCAACAAAAGCCAACCTATGTCTCAAAAAAAAAAAAAAAGTTAAATCCTTAGATAAACTATGTTTCTATTTATTCTATGTAGTATAACACAACTATTAAAAAGAATGTACTAGCAGGGAAGGAGGTCTGTGATATGCCACAGAATGAAAAGAACAAGTTGTATAATATCAATGTGTATATATAGTATGATGCCATTGTGTTTTTTAAAAAGTGGCACAGTACTAAAAATACAAAAATTAGCTGGGCGTGGTGGCAGGCACCTGTAATCCCAGCTACTGGGGAGGCAGAGGCAGGAGAATCACTTGAACCCGGGAGGCGGAGGTTGCAGTGAGTTGAGATCGTGCCACTGCACTCCAGCCTGGGCAACAAGAGTGAAACTCTGTCTCAAAAAAAAAAAGTGTGTGAATGCATCTATAAGTTTATATGTGTGTATAAAAGCTGGGGGAATATATATACTGAACTGTTATTACTAGTTACTCCTAAAGAATGTGAGTTGGGAGTGAGGAGAGGGCTTTTTTAACCACTTTAATTTTAATAGTACTTTTGTACTATTTAATACTTTAAATAATGGGCAATGTGCTGCTACTTTTATAATTTAAATAATTTATAATATCCAAAGTGGTGAGAGGTGAGGCACGGGAGCTCCCCATCCCTGATGGGTATATATCCTAGTATAATCTTTGTGGAAAGCAATATGGCAATGTGTATCAGGAACCTTTAGAATTTGGACCCTTTGACCTAGTGATTTCAATTATAGGCATTTGTCCTAAAAAAAAATTGAAAAAGCACATGAAAATGAATACAAACCTAATCACAGCACCTCTGTTTACATTTTTCATGGTTGCAACCCATTGTGTTTTTCCCCAACTCAAAATTGTGAAAATGTTTTAACATTAAAAAAAACTTTTCCTTTCTAATTATAAAAAGAACAATTTGCCTAAAAGAAGTAAAAATTGCCATGTGTGGTGGCTCACACCTGTAATCCCAGCACATTGGGAGGCTAAGGCGGCGGATTGCTTGAGGTCAGGAGTTAAAGACCAGCCTGACTGACATGGTGAAACCCCATCTCTAGTATAAATACAAAAATTAGCTGGGTGTAGTGGCGCATGCCTGTAATCCCAGCTACTCAGGAGGCTGAGGCAGGAGAATTGCTTGAACATGGGAGGCGGAGGTTGCAGTGAGCCGAGATCGAGCCACTGCACTCCAGCCTGGGAGACAGAGCAAGTTTCAAAAAAAAAAAAAGAAGAAGTGAAAATCTTCCTTTCACCTTCTGCTTCCATCTGCTCTGTGCTCTCAGTTGGCTCCTTGGATTCCCTAACCTGCCTCCCTCCCTAACCTCCTGACCTCCCTCCCAGGAAAGCACTGTTAACTGCTTCTTTTCTCAACCTTAGTGTATAAGAGCCTGGATTTGAATCTTGGATATTCCACATACTGTGTATATTTGGACCCGAAACTTACCTCAGGGAGTTCTTGAATGAATTACATGAATCAGTGCATGTAAAGTACTTAAAACAGTGCCTGGCACATAAGACACTTTCAATAAATGCTATTATTTTCTTCACATGTGCATGTTTTTTAAAAGGATATACACACGACTGGCATTGTAAGCACACTATTCTGTATCTTGCTTTTTCTGCTTAATATAGCTTGACAACTTTCCATGTCAGTATATAGAAATTTACCTCCTTCCACGTAAGAGCTAATAGTAATCCACCGTATTTAACCAGCCCCTTATGGTTATGACTTGTAGGTTTTCAGTGTTTTTGCTGTTACAAATGTGATGAACATTTTTCTCCATTTATCTTTGCTCACTTGTATAGTATCTTATCAGCTTTCATTTGTAAATATCCTATCCGCTTTCATTTGTAAATATGTGTATGTAAGTTGGAAATAGAACAGTAAGAGCTAACATTTGAGCTTTTGAGCTTTCACAATACCAGATACGGTATGCGGTTTATATGCATTATCTCATTTGAGCCTCGCAATCACTCCACAAATTTATAACAGACATCTTCCCAACAACCCCGTTTTCCAGATAAGGAAGTTTAGAAAGGTTAAGTTATTTTGCCCAAGGTCACAAAGCTAGAGTGTGGCAGAGCTGAGACAAATATATATGTCAGCGAGTAACTCTAAGTATGCTCTTAAAATAGTAATATTCATTGTCACGGCAATACACATTTCCATATGCTCCTGGACGTTAGAAAAAGAACAGTTATGCTTATGTATGCACATAATTGGTCTGGAAGGATACACAAGAAACTCACAGATAGCAGTGTTTGCTTTTAACAAAAAAATTCAGAAACAGATACAAGGGCACGGGTGGGAGGAAAGCCTGATTTTTGTACAATGTTCATGTACCTATTCAAAATAAATATGATAAAAAGTAAAACTTTACACTTGCATTCACAGCTGCAATTTCTAAAAAATCAGGCCAAAGTAGGTGACAAAATAGGGTTGTCCTCCTTCCCGAGCAACCAAACATTCCCAACCTCTTATCAGCACAGCTTGCAGACATCTGTCACTTTAGAATGGCCAGGCCCCTCTCTATTACCCTTCTGTTCTCCGCTGGTATGGTCCCTATGGGGAGGGGAATGCCCAGCTTACCAGGACACCAACTCTCTTTCTAGTGTTGTAAAGCCGTCTGTCCCTTTCCTGATTCTCTTTTCCTAATAACCACTGTTTTCCTTATCTTACAACTTCGTGGATTACACTTCGTCTTCCTCCTCCTAAGTTCTCACATAGTTAACAGTGTGAAGTAGAAAGGATATCTGGACGGACATCTGAAATTGTCACTTAGTATGTCTTAATTTGATTAAGCTACTTACCATTCACAAGTGTCCTCATGTGTCAAATGGGACTAATGTTAATACCTTTCTTACAAGGCTGCTTTAAGAAATTACTTGTGAAAAATGCTTTGTAAACTACAAAATTCTATTTAATTATTAGTTAATACTCTTGGCATATCTTGTGTAGACTATAAGCTCTTTGTCCACATGGGGACTCCTAAATTTCCCAAGGTGCTCACACCTTAAAGGTACACAATCAATGACTGTCAGAGTTTAAAAAAAAAAGAAAAAAAAAGGACAGGCATTAAGACAGAGGCAAGCATCACCACCTCTGCTTTGAATCTTCATGGTTGCTGCAAAAAGAAAGCTGGAGGTCACTCGCCCTGTCTTTTTCAGTGTAAACATGACATGCATTTACTCTGTATGCGAGGAGTCAATTGTGAACTCAGCTTCCTGTTTTTTCAGGAAAGGTATCAGGCAAATGATTTATGTATATATGTATGTAATACATATACATACACATGCATATACAAATACATGAACATATAAATACCCATGAATATATAAATTTGTAGCATACACCCAAAATACATTATTAAGTGTGCTAAAATGAAATCTGATGTCTGGGATTTACTTCAAAATAATCCAGATGAAGAAAGTGAGTGGGGGGCAAAGATGAAATGTTATACTTTTATTTCTACCTTTGCTTAAGTTTGAAATTTCCTATAATGAAAGTCTGTACAATGTGCTAATTCTAAGATGAGCATACACAATGCCTAACACAGTACTCTGCGCATGGGTGGTCAATATATCTGGTGAATCAGAAAGAATATGGAGTCAACCGGGTGCAGTGGCTCATGCTTGTAATCCCAGCACTTTGGGAGGCTGAGGCGGGTGGATCACCTGAGGTCAGGAGTTTGAGACCAGCCTGGCCAACATGGCTAAACCCTGTCTCTACTAAAAATATAGAAATTGTCTGGGTATGGTGGCGGGCACCTGTAATCCCAGCTACTCAGCTGAGGTGGGAGAATCACTTGAACCCGGGAGGCGGAGGCTGCAGTGCTGCAGTGAGCTGAGATTGCACCACTGCACTCCAGCCTAGGCGACAGAATGAGACAAAAACAAAAAGAAAGAAAGAATATGAAGTCAGTTCTACATGGTGCAAAGACCACAATATGAATACACTACTAAAATTTTCCAAGTTAAAGTACAAAGCATTTAAATTCCATTGTCATCTAAGGAAGAGCACATGAAAAGATGAATGGCGATAAAAGCAGGCACAAGTTTAAAGGAATTGTAATGATATAGAACACAGTATTTACAGACACCTTCAAGATACCATGGGTTTGGGTCCAGACTACCACAGTAAAGCAAATATTGCAATAAAGCAAGTCATATGAATGTTCTGGTTTCCCAGTGCATTTAAAAGTTATGTTTACACTATATTGTAGTCTGCTACATGCGTAATAGCATTACGTATAAAAAAACAAGGTAAGCATCATCATTAAAAATACTTTATTGCTAAAAAATGCTAACAGTCATCTGAGATTTCCAGCAAGCTGTAATCTTTTTGCTGGTGGAGGGTCTTGCCTTGATGCTGCTAGCTGCTGACTGATCAAAGTGGTGGATGGCTGAAGGATGGGATGCCTGTGACAATTTCTTAAAATAAGACAACACTGAAGTTTGCCACATTGATGTACTCTTCCTTTTGTGAAAGATTTCTCTATAGAATGAGATGCCGTTTGACAGCATTTTACCCATAGGAAAACTTCTTTCAAAATCAATCAGTCCTCTCAAACCCTGTCACTGCTTTATCAACCATGTTTACAGAATATTCTAAATCCTTTATTGTCGTTTCAACAATGTTCACAGCATCTTCACCAGAAATACACTCTAGATCTCAAGAAACTACTTTCTTTGTTCATCCATAAGAAGCAACTCCTTCTCTGTTCAAGTCTGATCACGAGATTGCAGCAATCCAGTCACATCCTCAGGCTCCACTTCTAATTCTAGTTCTCTTGCTATTTCTACCACATCTGCAGTGACTTCCTCCACCGAAGTCTTGAACCTCTCAGTCATCCATGAGGGTTGGAATAAATGTCTTCCAAATTCCTATTAATGTTGATATTTTGACCTCTGCCCTTGAATCACAAATGTTCTCAATGGCATCTAGAATGATGAATCTTTCCCAGAAGGTTTTTAATTACCTTGCCCAGATTGCATCATTAAAAAATCACTATGTATGGCAGCTACAGCCTCATAAAATGTATTTCTTAAATAATAAGACTTGAAAGTCCAAAGTACTCCTTGATCCATGGGCTCTCTGGACTACAGAATGAATGCTGAGCTAACAGGCATGAAGACAACATTCATCTCCTTGTAGATCTCCATCAGAGCTCTTGCATGACCAGATGCATTGTCAATAAGCAGTAATATTTTGAAAGGAATCTTTTTCTCTGAGCAGTAGGTGTCAACAGTGAGCTTAAAATATTCAGTAAACCATGCTGTAAACGGATGTGCTATCATTGATTTATAGAGCATAAACAGAGTAGATTTAGTGTAATTCTTTAGGGCCCTAGGATATTTTTAAATGGTAAATGAGCATTTGCTTTAAAATCACCAGCTGCATTAACCCCTAACAAGACTAGTCTGTCCTATGAAGCTCTGAGTCCAGGCATTGACGTCTCTCTAGCTATGAATGTCCTAGATGGCATCTTCTTCCAGTACAAGGCTGTTGCACTGATATTAAAAATCTGTTGTTTTGTGTAGGCAACTTCACTGAACATCTTAGCTAGATCCTCTGGATAACTCACTACAGCTTCTAGCAGCACTTGCTGCTTTCACCTTTCACCTTTATTGTTATGGAGACTTCTTTCCTTAAACCTAATGAACGAAATTCTGCTAGCTTTAAACATTTCTTCTGTAGATTCCTCACTTCTCTCAGCCTTCACAGAATTGAAGAGTTAGAGCCTTGCTCTGCATTAAGCTTTGGCTTAAGGGAATGTTGTGGCTGATTTGATCTCCTATCTAGACAACTCAGACTTTGGCCATGTCAGCAATAAGGTTGTTCTACTTTCTTATCATTTGTGGGTTCCCCTGAGTAGCACTTTTAACTTCCTCCAATAACTTTTCTTTTGCATTCACAACTTGGCTGTTTGGTGCAAAAGGCCTAGCTTTCGGCCTGTCTTAGCTTTCAATGTGCCTTCCTCACTAAGCTTAATAATTTCAGCTTTGGATTCAAAGTGAGAAGTACAACTCGTCCTTTCAGTTAAACACTTAAGAGGCCATTAGAGGGTTATGAATCGGTCTAATTTCAATACTGTTGTGTCTTAGAGATAGGGAGGCCCAAAAAGAGGAAGAGAGATGGAGAATGGCTAGTTGGGGAAGCAGCCAGAACACATACCACATTTATCAATTAAGTTCACCATCTTACATGGGCATAGTTCATGGTGTCCCAAAACAATTTGCAATAGTAATATCAAAGATCACTGATCACAGATCACCATAATGGGTAAAAAAAATCATGAAAAGGTTTGAAATATTGTCAGAATTGCCAAAATGTGACAGACACAAGGTGAGTATATCCTGTTGGAAAAAATGATGCCAACAGATTTGCTCAATGCAAGGTTGTCACAAACCTTCAATTTGTAAAAAACGCAGTATCTGTGAAGTATAATAAAGTGGAGTGCAGTAAGATAAGGTATGCCTGTACCGAGCCACTATTAAGAGTTGTACACACAGTATTTTTCATTTAATCCTTACAATAATCCTATGAGGTAGGTTTTTTTTAAAAGTCCCCCAAACTTTACAGATGTAATATCTGTAAATATCAAATAATTTCCCCAGATCATGTGCCTAGGATGTGGCAGAGCTAAGATTCAAACACTGATCTTATTTCAAAGCCCATACTCCTAACCGGTGTACAATATTGCCTTCCCAATACTTCATAAGACTATTCAATGCTACTCAACTTATAGGTTTTTAAAGAGCTTAATATCAACATCAAAATCTCCCTATATTTTCATTTAACCAAAGTAATGAAAACTGGAAACTGCAGCATATTCTAGAGAAAAAGAAGCAGGGAAAGAAAACACTAAGTGAGGGCTGGGCGCGGTGGCTCATGCCTGTAATCCCAGCACTTTGGGAGTCCGAGGTGGGCGGATCACCTGAGCTCAGGAGTTCGGGACAAGCCTGGTCAATATGGGTGAAACCCCGTCTCTACTAAAAATACAAGAATTAGCCAGGCATGGTGGTAGGTGCCTGTAATCCCAGCTACTTGGGAGGCTGAGGCAGGAGAATCACTTGAACCCGGGAGGCAGAGGTCGCAGTGAGCTGAGATCGCGCTACTGCACTCCAGCCTGGGCCATAGAGTGAGACTCTGTCTCAAAAAAATAAATAAATAAATAAACCACCATGAAGTGAATATTAAAGCAGGTAAAGGCTTCAAATTTACATAAATTATAACATTTTAAAGATACTTTTAATATAACTATGGTGACCCTATTTCCTGAAACATAAACTAAGTTATATCATTTGACAAACAATTTCTAACATAGTTTCAGAACTGTCCATTAAGGAATCTTGATTTTATTCAGGTCCTTGAATAAAATACAGACTCTAGCCTCCAAGGTTAGGCACAAAAGATCCCTTTACACCATCTCAGAAAGCGTGGCATTTTGTGGTCACTTAATCTAACACTCCTCACTACTTTATCTTTTTAAGTAATTTCGGACTTACAAAAAAGTTGTCATAAAAATTCCTGCATACCCTTCACCCAAAGTATTTTACCACATTTGCTTTATCATTCATTCCCTCCCAATATCCATACACATTTTCTCCTGAAACGTTCAAGAGTAAAATGCAGCCATGATGGCCCCCTTATCTCTAAATACTTCCCTGTGTCACCACTGTGGTTTAATGTTTGTCACATATCTGTCACTAAATTATGTCCTCCCCTACTCCCAAAAAACTAAAATTATATATATATATTTATAAATAATTTGATATATGAGGACACTTTGCCTTGGGAATGGTAAGTAAGTTAAACAAGTTAAGACCTAGGGGATGGCAGTTTCAGACTTTCTGTCCAGATATCCTTTCTACTTTACACTGTTAAATGATGTGAGAACTTAGGAGGAAGATGGAACATAAACCAGAAAGATGAAAGATGAGGAAAACAGTGGTTAAGAAGACAAGATAATTGGTAAAGGGACAGACAGGGCTTTAGAATACTAGGAGGAGCACTGGTGTCCTGGCAAGTTGGGTATTACTCTCCCCAGTTTACCACACTAAAAAACATTGTAATCACATAAAATGGTTCTATTATTGACATCCCTACGTCATTCTCTGGGACTACAAATGTCTGTTCTCCCAAGTACTTTCATTCTCATTGTTCTTCACCCCTATTAGGGTCTCCAGTCCACTGATGCCTTCTTGTTTCTTGTTCTCCTGCCTTCACTTCCATCCCCACCTTCCTCAAACTGCTCTCTTGCAAATATCCTAAACTCCCATATCCCTTTCCTTCTTTGTTACACTCACTTGGCAAGATCCCAATTTTTATTTACCCAGCTAGCCACCTTCTCTATGCGCATACAGGATCTGGAATTACTGGTAGAAAAGTTACACAACCAGACCAATGGGAACCACTACATAAACTCATGGGTACTAACCTCAACTGGGCCTTCCACCTATTCTGGAAACCTCACATTTCTCCAGGCAAACTTCCTCTCCCAGTCTTCATAGCTATTCTTTCAAACATTCTCTTTCCTTCAGCTTCCAACCCTCACACCTTTCCCTAAACTCTCCTTCACAGAGAAGACAGACCAGATAGGAGCCACCTATCCCCTTCGTTCCCTCCTATTACAGTGAAAATGCCCTCCTATCAGAGGCCAATTGTTTTGCTCGTGTGCTGAATCCTTTTTACTTGACCTTCAATCTCTTCCTGCCCATAGCATCCTTTCTCCTAAGGGTCTATGTATCAATTCATTCTCCTCCTTACCAAAAAAAAAAAAAAAAAAAAGGACAAGGGCTGGGAGTGGTGGCTCATGCCTGTAATCCCAGCACTTTGAGAGGCTGAGGTAGAGGACTGCTTGAACCCAGAAATCCAAGACCAGCCTGGGCAACCTGGCAAGACCCCATTTCTACAAAAAAAAAAAAATTTAAAAAAACCACCCAGGCGTGGTGGCAAATGCCTGTGGTTCTAGCTATTCAAGAGGCTGAGGTAGGAGGATCACTTGAGCCTGGGAGGTTGAGGCTGCAGTGAGCCATGATTGAGCCACTGCACTCCAGCCTAGGGGATAGAGTGAGACCCTGTCTCAAAAGAATAAATAAAAATAAAAGGCAATTAAGTGAAAGAGGCCAATCTGAAAAAAGCTATATACTGTATGATTCCAACTATGACATTCTGGAAAAGGCTCAACTACGGAGAGAGTAAAAATATCAGTGGTTGCCAGAGGTTTGGGAGGGAAAAGGGATGAACAGGGGGAGCACAGGGGATTTTCAGGGCAGTGAAATGATTCTGTATGATATTGTAATGGTAGGTACATATCATTATACACATGTCAAAACCCACAGCATGTACCACAACAAGAGTACACTAATTTAAACTATGAATTTCGGATGTGTCAATATTGGTTCATCTATTGTTTCAAATGTACCACTCTGGTGTGGGATATTAATAGTGGATAGGCTGTGTGCGTGTGTGTTAGGGGTTGGGGAACAGGAGATATATGGGAACTCTGTACTTTCCGCTCAATTTTGCTATAAACCTAAAAGTGTTCTAAAATAAAGTCTATTAATTAAGGGAAAAAAAGCCATCCTTTAACTTCCTTCTAACTATTGCCTGCCCCTTTACAAGCAAATGTATTAGGAGGCTTACCCGTGTTACTATTAACATCCTACACCAGAGTAGTACATTTGTTACAATGGTAACAAATATGAAAGCTGGCCTAGAAATGCTTTCTTATATGTTTCAAATCATTTTATAGGCAGCTAATCTAAGCCCACTGCCACTAACAGGTACATACATACAGCTCCTGGGACTGGCATTCTAATAACCTAGTGACATAATGATAGCTAAAAACTCCATATAGATTTTTAAGATTGCTGTTCAAATTCACAGTCCATGTTTTTTCTGAAGCAAAACTGATCACATAGGTTTTAGGTATTTAATATTCAATAATATTTTAATTGTGATGGGAAATTGAATTGCCATATTATGCAATTATTCTCAAATTTAATATTTCAAAACAGCTCATTTTATATAAAGCTAACATGGCAGACTAAATGATATGTTAATAGTATTTATCATACTAAGTATTAGCAAAGTAAGTATTGAGACACAGATGGTAAATGACCAAGACATTACCATAGACATTAATTCCTCTTTGCTCTGGAGACCAGTGCAGCACAATCCTTAAAGACAATCCCTGAAATACAATCCCACAACCTTCCATCATAAGCCACGATCGTAAAGGAGAACATATGCTTCCCATTAGAACAATGGAATAATCGGAAGTTCTATTTCCGACAAAGCACTCAAATCAACTAAATTTGAGCTAGATCAATACGATAAAATCCAGAAATCAATAAATATAAAGCTTTATTAATTTAAATTATAAAATTATTCTTTCAAGGTTCACAATGAATACAAACACACCATATATAAAAATGATACAAGCCCCGCCCAATGTTCTAGACATACACATTGAATCCCAAATTCAAATTAATTGTATCACAAATCTGAAGTTACAATAATGCTGCCAGTTACATTAAAAGACAAGTTGTCTTGAAAAGTATAAATTTAGATCTCTCACTATTAAGTTTCAGTGCTAAAACATGGCCCAAATTATTCTACTTTATATCGTTTGCAGTGACTTCTGCCTACCACTAGATGGTGCTATCAGCCTCAGAAATCCAGGGAATAAAATGGGAGCTGTCTATATTAATCCGTGTATATTAATCATCCTTTTTAATTATCTCAAATATCCTGTCTCAATGTGCTCAAACTTGTATTAACCAGATCATGAGTCTCAATCCTCAGCTCAACATACAGCATAACCTAGTCTCAATCCTCAGCTGAACTTGTATTGTTTGTATCTCAAAGGATAAATGCTTGAGGGGATGGATACCCCATTCTCCATGATGTGCTTATTTCACATTGTATGCCTGTATCAAGGTAGCTCATGTACCCCATAAATATATACACCTACTCTGTACTTCCAAAAATTAAAAATAAATTAACAACAACAAAAAACATATAGGGCAACTACAATCTTAAAGAGAATGAAATAAATGCACTGTTAAAATCGGAAATAATGAAAGGTGGAAAACCTCAATCTTTCACAAAGGATTTTCCAATTCAATTCTAGAATTAAGCGAGGAGAAAACAGAAGAAAAGCACTATAAAGGTTTTTTCATCATAATTTACCATTTCCAAAAACATTGTTATTATTTATCCAGTTAGTTTACCTTAAATATTAGATTTTGCTAACAACAGTATTTTTAACCAGCACTTTAAACTAATCTTCAGTCCAAAGTGGAAACAATACTATTTTGTATCATAAAAGTCAAGATCTTGAGATCAAAAAGGGCCTCTAATTTTACCATGCAAATACCATAATTAGGTAAATCTTTATAAAAGAAACAAATTCCTAAAACAGTGCTCAAGCCATTATAATTCTAAGCAACATATTCTCAAAAATGCACAAAAATTTTAAATATCTCTAATCTAAATGAAGGGATAGAACAATATCAGATTACATCTAAGCCATTTTATATTGCTAGTAAAAGTATCAAAACTATTTGTTTGAAAAGGCTTGAAACCGGTCAGAATTCAGTATCAGAGCCTTCCCATACCTTTCACAGACTAAGTACTATTTGGCTAGTTACATATAAATGTGACTAACCTGGTTTTGTATAAATTTAATTAGAAATACACTAAAAATAATTTTTAAAGTTTTTATTATAAATTTGGTTACTTATTAACACATCTGCATTTTTTTAAGTATTACAAATGTGAATAAAAATTTAACAGAAAGCCTGGTGATCACAAAATGTGCTACTATTATCAAGTTCACATCATTTATAATATCTGACAACAGCAAGGATCCCAATTATTATCCTTAACGAAACATGCAGCTGGCCAGGCACAGTGGCTTACACCTGTAATTCCCAGCACTTTGGGAAGCTGAAGACAGTGTATCACCTGAGGTCAGGAATTCGAGACCAACCTGGCCAAAAGGGTGAAACCCTGTCTCTACTAAAAATACCAAAATTAGCTGGGCATAGTGGCAGGCACCTGTAATCCCAGCTACTCAGGAGGCTGAGGCAGAAGAATCCCTTGAACCTGGGAGACAGAGGTTACAGTAAGCAGAGATTGCGCCACTGCATTCGGGGCGACACAGTGAGACTCGGTCTCAAAAAAAAAAAAAAGAAAGAAAGAAAGAAACACGCAGCCACCAGCACAACTTCTTACCAAAGATACTAAAATATTTCATGTACCCCATAAATATATATATCTGTACTCACAAAAATTTAAAATAAATGAAGAAAAAAACCAGGCTGAGCACAGTGGCTCACTCCTGTAATCCCAGCACTTTGGGAGGCCGAGAGGCAGGTGGATCACGACGTCAAGAGATTGAGACCATCCTGGCCAACATGGTGAAACTCCGTCTCTACTAAAAATACAAAAATTAGCCAACATGGTAAAACCTCGTCTCTACTAAAAACACAAAAATTAGCTGGGCATGGTGGCATGTTCCTGTAGTCCCAGCTACTTGGGAGGCTGAGGCAGGAGAATCACTACAACCCGGGAGGCAGAGGTTATAGTGAGCTGAGATCATGCCACTGCACTCCAGCCTGGGAGACGGAGGGAGACTCTGTCTCAAAAAGATAAAAATAAAAAATTTTCTTAAAAATTAAGAAAAAAACCATATAGGGCCATTACAATCTTAGTATGAAATAAATGCACTGTTAAAATCTGAAATAATGAAAGGTGGAAATGCATATACTTTACATATACAACTTTCAACATAAACTTTACAAAAACTTTGGGGTGAAAGTTTTCTTAAAAGTTCAGATCTTGGCTGGGCGCAGTGGCTCACGCCTGCAATCCTAGCACTTTGGGAGGCCGAGGCAGGTGGACCACAAGGTCAGGAGTTCAAGACCAGCCTGGCTAACACGGTGAAACCCCATCTCTACGAAAATTACAAAAATTAGCTGGGTGTGGTGGCATGCACCTATAATCTCAGCTACTCAGGAGGCTGAGGCAGGAGAATCACTTGAACCTGGGAGGTGGTGGTTGCAGTGAGCAGAGAACACGCCACTGCACTGTAGCCTGGGCAACAGAGCAAGACTCTGTCTAGAAAAAAAAAAGTTCAGATCTTTTTCACTATGCACATTAGTTTATCCTAACACTTTTCTCAATTCTTCTAAATGTTCTGAATGTTGAGATATGTCTTATGGTTAAAATTAATGTAGCACAATTCACTATGTTGTACTCAGATTTCATCTTGAAACTGAAAAGTGGCTGAAATGTGGCTGAATGACATACCTTCAGAGTTATGTGCAGTTTTCTTGTGTTTTCGGCAATAGACCCTATAAAAAATGAAGAAATCAAAAATTACTAAGTAAGCAAACTAAATTAAACTCACTTTTCAAATTAAGAAAATGAGCAGTATACTTCACCCCACTCACAAGCCGGATTTAAAAAATACTATTAAACTTCCTGTACGATTTTAAATTTCTTATCAAAAACACCCTTTATGATGATGATGATGATGAAATGCTTTAAAATGGGAAAAATTTTTATGAAAGCCCCAAGAAAGTATGATTGCTAAAAAAAAAACTTAAATAATTACATGTAAATTCCTTGTGAAGGTTTCTCTCGTATTTGAGCTTTATCATGCAATGCACAGTGGTAGTGGTATGTCCTGTGACATGTTTTCACATCACAACCAATTGTTGCTCCAGGACAATGGCACAAAGAACACATCTACAGCAAAAAGACAAAATAATATTCTTAGTATTTGACTTTCTAAGGCTGTGTATCAGATTAGAGACATATCAGTTTCTGTCAACGAAAACAAATTGGTTTTTGAAAACTTTTGTAATTAATGCTATTTTTCCTGTTTTCTCTCCTTAGAATAACCTGAATAAAATTCTTCTGGGGTATTTTTTTCCCATGTTAAACACTGACAAAATTAACAGAATGTTATTCATGTCTATTGTTTCATTATGGTCAAGAGAAAATTGGAAATCCTGCAATTCAGGAATGTGAGCTGTACATAACATTATAAAAGAGTTAGATCTTTTTATGCAGTCCAGATCTTCCTGGGTATAAGTAACTGGAGAAAATGTATCATACCAGAAAAAAATGTTTTCCTTAAAATTTCCACTTAATTGTCGGGCGTGGTGGCTCATGTCTGTAAATTCCAGCACTTTGGGAGGCCGAGCGGGTGGATCACAAGGTCAGGAGTTCAAAATCAGCCTGGCCAATATGGTGAAACCCCATCTCTATAAAAAGACAAAAAAATTAGCTGCGTGTGGTGGCACATGCCTATAATCCCAGCTACTCGGGAGGCTGAGGAAGGAGAATTGCTGGAACCCGGGAGGCGGAGGTTGCAGTGAGCTGAGATTATGCCACTGCACTCCTCTAGCCTACGCAACAGAGCAAGACTCCATCTGAAAAAAAAAATTCCACTTAATTAATGAGACTCTGTGGGGAAAAAAAAGAATCTCACATAATTACTATTTGAGAACCTAGTAAAATCCATTTAAAGTGAGGGAAGGAGAGAGGATAAAAGAATTAGGTAGCTTTTTAAATACCTTGAGTTCTGAGACTATTTTGTGATGCCAAGTTGACTACATTGTGAAAAAAATGCTTGGCTACTTCAATTTAATCTATGTCACTTACCTCTTGCATTATGAATTCAGGAAAACAGATAAAACAACAGATTCTTTCAATGTATTTTAATATGCCTTACCTTTTGAATTTAATGGATAATTCATATTAACTAGTTTATGCACTACATTTAGGAAAAAAGTCATCTTTAAAACGGTAGATAACAATGATTTTCAGTGGTTTTGATCAACGTATCATAATGTACTGTACCAAGTGAACTTTTATAATGAGGCCATTTAGCTATAAATGCCATGCCAAAACAGATTTACAACAAGCTAAATATGAAAACTCTTCATTTGTTTCTTGGCTGCTGGACACCTTGTTCTAAAGTGTTCCCATCTCTCATTTTATTAATTTGAACACAAAGAACACTTAGCATTCCTAACTTTTGGATTACTTCGCCTCCAAGCAATATTGTTGTACCAAGAGGCTAATATAAATTCCAATAAAATTTCTTACATTTCTCTAAGCAAGTCAAATACTCAAACTCTCGTTCAGGCTATCATTTAAAAATACTCATATATAAATCAGAAACAGAAACACTCTCACTACAGCTATTTCCCAGAAATCATGAGGGCCAGTGCCCATTATTGATACAAGAAATACCCCTTTCTTCCCTAAAGAAATATAGAAACTTCAAAGTATTACTGTAAAAAGAAATACTATGCCAAATTATCACAAAGTGAAAGCTTTTGGATGGCTTAGAAATTCTTAAGGAGGTAGAACATTTGAACTGTAGCTTAATTACAAAGTTCTATTACATTATAGAAATTCTGGAAAACATGAAAGAGTGCAAAGGAAATTTTAAGACCACTCATACTCACCAAGCAGAGACGCCTTACAGTATTACAATGTGTATGTGAAATGTAATTCTACATGTACTGTTTTGCGATCTATTTTTTTGAACGCATCAAACACTAACCCACTTCACTAAGAACTTTATGGCTAGTAGTTTATCTTGAAACTTACATCTAAAGCAGGTTTAGATAGGTACATTTTGAAAAAAAATTATTAAATTCAATTAGCAAGCAAAACTGAAAAGAAAGGTGTCATTACAAATACTATACTGAGCTCAACCTTGTCAAGATACAGATAAGATGGGCACTCTTGTATACAGCTGGAAATTGATACATGCTCTCTAGAAAGCAATTTGATTGATTCAACAAAGATTTTTTAAAAATCTGTATTCTCTGAGCCAGTAATTTATAAACCTAGTCTAAAAAATCATCAGACTTAAGCAATTTATGCAGAAGCTCATTCACTGCAGAATTATTTGGAACAGTACAACATGTCAAACTACCTATGGAAAACAACAATTGAAAAATGTTTAAATAAATTATAGTATATACATATGAGAGAATGTTCTACAGCCACTCTTTTCAAAAAGATTGTAATGGCACAGGAAGATCTATGTATAATGTTAAGTGAAAAAATGAGGCAGGATACAAAACTATGTGAATTATGATCCCAACTATGTTTATAACACAGATTCTTTAAAACAGATGGAAGTAAAAACAGCAAAATGCTAAGTGGCTATCTCTGGGTGGCTGGTTTTCTTCATAATGGCCTGTATTTTCCGATTTTTCTACCATGGGCAAAAGTAGTTTTCTAGGCAAAAAAAAAAAAAAAAAATCATTTAAGAAACAAATTAGGAAATCTCTAGTAAATGCTTTCAATACTCATCTTTCAATATGGTGAAAATAAGATGGGAATCAAAAGCCCAAAATATACTAAAACAGTTTTTGGCTGGTTATAAATTTAAATCTGCCCAAAGTAACTGGTTTTAAGCTGCTATGGTGAAATAAATGCATTTTGCAAATAACCAGTTAACTGCAGCTACTCAGGACAGATACTTTTTTAAAGCTTACTTTATTTTTATAGTTAGTTTCACACAAGAAAGACAAGAAAGAGGAAGACATACCAATAAAAAGTATTTTCGGAGTGGAAACTTCTTTACAAGGTTAGGAGTTGGAACTTTGCTAAATTAGAATTCATAGGACCTATTTTATGCAGCATTCACATACAAACAGTCAAATTTCTGGCAAGGTACTAACAAAATAGCAAAAACTATCCATAATAAAACCAAAATACAATGTTTCCATTTGCTTGCTTACCTATGAATACAAAAGGGGAAAATTATCTTAGTCTACCATGTTCTATTCCAACCTCTAAAATAATCCTTTTTCTCTAAACTCCTATGGGACTTAAGATACATACAGTTTTTTGGCTCTTATTTTACTCCATTATATGGCTAATTATCTTTATAAATACATAATTTTATCAATCAATTCCTTCTAGACCAAATTTTTTTCTAAAGACTAACACTGTGCCTTACAAAGTAGTGCTCAGCAAGTATGTCCTTGCAAGCATACTCTGTTATTGAAGATTTTAATCTTATTTTTTCCCATTCATGTTTCTAATACCTGCAGATTTAACTTAATTATCTTCAGCTACTCCTAAAAACATGTAAACATTCTGATCTAGGACTAGGAATGGTGAAATTGTGGAGAACAATCCGTTGGAGGAGCACAGAATGAATAGTGGCAAGACTGTTTTGGGAAAAAGATTCGCCCTGCTAGAAACAAGGTTGAGAACTCAGATGAGATAAAAAGAAAAGTTAAAGAAGCTGAGAAACCAGATAGGTGGCTAGTCCGGCTTAAAAAATGTTATAGGAAATAAAAATAAAGAGGCCTTCTCTAGAAAAAGGTGAAAAAATGGGGAACCCCTACCACAAGGTACCAGTTGGTTATACCCTAATAATGGCCCCAGTAGCCCTCCTTTACACAAAACATTTGCTCTCCAATTTACCACAGTCCCTACCCGGCCTTCAGCAGAATAACTGTCAGCTGCCATGTATCATGCTTGCACGGTATCCACGGCTCCCTCAAACGTACAAAAATGAAAGTTAACCTGAATGGTTTTTTTTTTCTTTTTGAGATGGGAGTTTTGCTCTTGTTGCCCAGGCTGGGGTACAATGGTGCGATCCTTGCTCACCGCCAACCTCCGCCTCCCAGGTTCAAGCGATTCTTCTGCCTCAGCCTCCCGAGTAGCTGGGATTACAGGCACGCGCCACCATGCCTGGCTAATTTTGTATTTTTAGAAGAGACAGAGTTTCTCCATGTTGATCAGACTGGTCTCGAACTCCCGACCTCAGGTGATCCACTTGCCTCGGATCCCCAAAGTGCTGGGATTATAGGTGTGAGCCACCACGCCTGGCCAGAAGCATGTTTTTTTTAAGAACAGTGGTGGATCTCTCCCCAACTCCCCCCCCAAAAAAGGCCCGTACCATACATCAAATACTCTGTGGAGGGCTAATTTCCTGCTTCCAACATAGGCATACATGTTCATTCTCAGCTTATCCTGCTCGTATCCTGATTTCAAGTTCTTGATTTAGATAGAGGTGAAAACTTCATTAATAATGATTTTTCTCTTACTTCCCTATTTAGTTTGCTACCTAGTCCACCTAGTAAACCTTAGTATTTAATTACCAGCTCCAAATTAGGGATATTGGAAAAAGAGGCCCTGTCTTATTACAGATACTTGCAGAGCATCTCTATAGCGTTATTAGAAGCGACACTAACTTAAGGTGAAATTGTGCGACATAAGCAGAGTCTCAAGGAGCTGACTCATTGATGAAAGAGAAGCTAAGTCATACATGAGACGAAACACAAGGAACTAAACGGACGGAGATTTAGCTCATGTCGGGTAGAAGCCACAGGCTGGGACATACCTGCTCCTCAGTCAACTAGCATAGGACTGAAATTCAGTTTGCAAAAAGAAGTCTTAATAAGCAAAAGGAAAAATATTGCTTTCTCAGTAACTATAGGGGAGTAAAATGAAAATGAGATTGCCAACTTCTACGACAGGCGAAAAGAGAAGGCTGCTGGGGAAAAGCTGGAACCTAATGGTCAGACAGAGCCACAGGGAACTGACAGAGGAAAGGCTGTCTGCAACTTTGCTTTGTCCAGCTTCATTGTTTTATATCTAATATGTCTGTCAGTAATTGACTACCAGTGAATAGATATACATTCTCACAGCCAAGTAGTTACTGTTCTCAAGAAAACTGCTACAAATGCACAGACAAGGCAAATGAAGGTACAAAAAGAGGTCACGTTCTTCAGCCTGTAGGCAAAGAGAAAAATGCCAAAAGCTCTTGTAGATATTTTCACAGGGGATATGAGCCAAAAACAAAGGGAGAGCAGCTTACCTAATGCAGGTGTTTGGTTTTTTGCTTCGTTTTTAATAACAGATAATACTACCTCCAATAAAAACTAGAAAGTGACAGTACAGTGGAGGGCAAGTTTTCAGAGATGCCCCAAGGCTCCATAACTCCAGCTTCACTGCTTTATTTATGGTAATACCTGACATATCCAAATAACCAGAGAACAGAGTGGCTCTGAATTATCTGGTTAACTGATGTTTTAGTTTTTATTTGTTAAATTGATGTGTTAAAAATGTCTTAAAAAGTGCTACTTCATGGCAGGGTGGAATATGAACTCCTAACTGCTTCAGTTTGATCCTTTAGTTACTATTGTTTAAAAATATGGCATTTTGAAGGAGGTCTCATAAAAACACGAATTTAATACTACTTACAAGGTTTAAATGGAAAGCCAGAAAACAACAGTGAAATCTGAAAGTTGTCAGTCATTGAAAAGTGATAAATTGCTTGAAAAACAGATTAGGACCTTAAATTCCAGGTGCTTCTAAAAAATAGGGCCACTGAAAAGTACTTGTTAACTTTTTACTAGATTTAACAGACTAAATCTAAGCAGTTACTGAATAGATTATTTCAGATCTCTTGGAAATTGGAGGGAAAATGAACTAAGCCTTAACCTCACCTCCTGACCTTGCTGAGAATATCACACACTCCAACTCTATCCAAACTTCTGCATCATGATTGATGAGGAATATAAATTCTCTTACTGGAGTTTCTGAAATTTCTTTTTGTTTAGATGAAAGATTCAGACAGACGTTTTCTGAGCTCAGATTTTTATGCTGAAGCTGTTCTCAGGTATGGGTTTTTCCAGTTGAGGGTATTCAAAACTGCTATGCCGCTTGCTATAGTCTGTGAAGAATAACACGTACGCATCTATGCTCAAGTAAGTACTGAGATATCCCCCAAAACCAGGAACGAGTTTTTTTATATTATCAGTTTTGGTTCTCCTCCATTAGCAAAAATAAATGAGGATTTTATAATAAAATTAATTTACAGTATTCTCAATTACCAAAAAGTATTAAATGGAGGCAAATAAAAAAATTATGCATTAAAAAATACGTATTCAGTAATAGCCAAAGACCCAATTTTCTCCATCATTACACTTCAAGTTCTCTTTGACCTTACATTCATTCTCCTTTATCACCTCAA
The DNA here is from genome assembly GCF_049354715.1 of Callithrix jacchus. Classification (NCBI taxonomy): domain Eukaryota; kingdom Metazoa; phylum Chordata; class Mammalia; order Primates; family Cebidae; genus Callithrix; species Callithrix jacchus. The sequence continues at coordinate 129,941,067 of NC_133524.1, read as the reverse complement.
AAGTAAAGCAAAGTTCATTTTAATATAAATGACTGGTAAAATATCTGCATACATTAAAATTAATCTGCATGCTGTAATTGGAGCTTTTTAAAAAACTCACATTTATATGAATACATTCACAATGCATGTACACTTGGCTACACAGATGACAATGAAGCCATTGAACAAACCTTTAGGAAGAAAATTTACCTCTTTTCCTCCCTATAGAAGGCATCCTGTGGCCCTAATCAGGCCTGCACTTGTTTTTGTAAATAGTATAATTAAAACGCAGCCATACTAATTTCTTTGTGTATTGTCTGTGATTTCAACTGAGACCACATAGCTTGCAAAACCTTAAATATTGTCTGGTTCTTTACAGATAGTGTGCCAAGCCCTGACCCAAGGTAATGGTCCATAACTGGGGGTGTTCATCAAAAAAATCACCTGGGAACCTTTTTCAAAAGATCCCTGTCTTCGGCCAGGCGTGGTGGCTCACGCCTGTAATCCCAGCAATTTGGGAGGTCAAGGCAGGTGGATCACGAGGTCAGGAGATCGAGATCATCCTGGCTAACATGGTGAAACCCTGTTTCTACTAAAAATACAAAAAAATTAGCTAGGCATAATGGCGCACGCCTGTAATCCCAGCTACTTGGGAAGCTGTGGAGGTTGCAGTGAGCGAAGATTGCGCCACTGCCCTCCAGCCTGGGTGACAGAGAGAGACTCCCTCTCAAAAAAAAACACAAAAAAACAGATATCTCTCTGCAACACAACCCTTACCTGTGCCCCTTTTCTGATTTAGTAGAGCTGGTTAGGTACCACTGCTCTAAGGATTTCCTAGCACGGATAGTCACCTGGAATCTTCAGCTTCTGTGATTGTAGAAAGCAAAGTATTACAACGTGGGTATTCCATTTTGCTAAGTGAATGCTAAGTAAATCACACACTCTACTATAAATAGTACTGGCATGTAATATTTATTTAATATTTTTTGACCACTTTCTCTTCCTTGAAACTCTTCGTCTTTGACTTCCATAGTATTACTCTCCTGGTGAAACACATTTCGAATGTCACTTTCTATGGAGCTTTCTGACTTCTCATAATTAATTGTGATCCTCTTTCCCAGCACTCCTGTCCCATTCTTTACATACCTCTCAGGCAAAACCATATTTATTCATGTTTACATTCAAAGTACCTAGCATTGTGCTGGTAGAAAGTGGGCACTCAAGTATCTGATAAACAGGTGAATTCTAAACTCTATACTATATGGGGCCTTGACAATACAATGCCTAAGGAAACAACAAACACGAAACCATACTGAGGGAGTGAAGCTTGAAGAGACATGAAAACTCTCATGTTTGAGTCATACACAGCTCTCCACTCTCCGGAAAAATATAACCAACCTGATTTTTCCCTCTAAGTTGCTCTTCTCCCTTTTCAAACTGTTAAGTTGGAAACACTATAACACTAACTAACCAAAACAAAAGAGTTTTGCGCTACGCCAGGACTTCTGTGGTCAATTTATACCTAGCCTGTTACCAAGGTTTCACACTATTATCCAGCTGAAGCCCTTTCCGTCTTCAAATTCCACCAACAATGAGTGTCCAGTTATTTATTAGAACACTATTGAGCACAAAGAAGACATCAAGCACCACATTAAGAGTTTTCTATGCATTATCCCCAAGTCATGCTAGGCTGGGCAAAGAGAATACGTCTTACTCTCCCAGAGACCACAATACAGTGGAGAAGAAAGGCTTGCACCTGTGTATCAAACACAATGCATATTGTTATGCTATGTGACAGAAACAAAGTGTGAAGTTTGAGCCGGATCTCAAAAACAAATAGAACTTTTGAGAAGCAGCTAGAAGGAAAACAGAGCCACAGGCAGAGGTGAACATCTGTACATTCACCACAGTGGGGACACACACAGGATGCTTTGGAAAACCCAGAGGAGAGAGAATGAGATAAGGACAGGAAAAGTAGGTTAAGACAAGGCTTCTGAATGGCAGGCTGAGGCCTCCGGACATTATATTGAATGCAGTAAGAAATCATGAAAGGTTTCCAGTTAAAAAGTGGCATTAGCTTTAAAAAGCAGAGATCAAGTAATTACCAGCAGTATGTTGGAAGGCTGGGAGGAGCAAGACTGGACAAGGGGTAGCATTAAGAAAGAAAAGGAAGAGACATCTCACAAATAGAATCGACGTGACTGATATGGAAGAATGAAGAGTTGATGGTAAAGGATTCAGAAAGAGAAATCAGGTTTCAGGGAGGGGCGGGGTGATGAATACTGGTTTAGACAGGTTGATTTTAAGATGCCCACAGGACATCTATGGAGAGCAGACAAACATGTTTCCATCATTATACTTCATTCTTCACAGTGACTATTGTATATCACCTGTCTCCAGAAAAATCCTGCTTTACCCTTCTCCTTTCTTCCTGAGTTGAAATTCCTCTCTAATGTTGGAAGACCCTGCAATCATCTCACCTTACTCAACTAGAATGGGTCTCAAAGACCCATTCTGGTATGGCTAACCTATTAATATTTCCTAGACTCATTTCATTTAAAAAGAATTTATTTATTATACTTTAAGTTCTGGGGTACATGTGCAGATCGTGCAGGTTTGTTACATAGGTATACACATGCGATAGTGGTGGTTTGCTGCCACCATCACCCTGTCATCTACGTTAGGTATTTCTCCTAATGCTATCCCTCCCCTATCCCCCCACCCCCTGCTATTCCTCCCCTAGACCCCCACCCCTCAGGCCCTGGTGTATCATGTTCTCCCCTCCCTGTGTCTGTGTGTTCTCACTGTTCAACACCCACTTCTCAGTGAGAACATGTGGTGTTTGGTTTCCTGTTCTTCCATTTTTTTAACCTTACCAGCTTTAGGAAGCAGTCTCAACTATCTCAAATAGGTAAGACCCCTCCCAGACAGAAGACACTCTGTTTCTCTAAATGCCAAGCACTCCATTGGTACTGAGTAAATAACAAAGAGAGGACTATGTGGAAATGGTCTTTTTATTTTCAGAGGCTATGAAAACATGTGGAGGGTAATAATCAGAATATTCTTACATAGGTGGTATATAGGGTTTTTGTCCTAAAAATTAACAAGATAATACTACTAAAAGAACATATTAATAGGAGCCTGATTAATCCTAAATTCAGTACTGTTTCCATCTTTGTTAGAAAACTGCTAAGCTGTAATCATTATTTTTTTTAAATGTGATTTTGGAGTGGGTAGCTTAAAGATAGTCTAGTGTAACCTGGTGATTAGGAGTTCTGGTTTGGGAGTCAACTGACCCTAGATTCAAATCCCATCTCTGCCACTTACAAGCTACAGTCAGGTTACTTAACTTATCTGAGCCTCAGTTTCCTCACATGTAAGGTGAGAATACTTCCCTATCTCACAACATGATTATGAGAATTAAGAAGTATCATATAATTACAGAACTTAGCATAGTCCCTAGCACATGTTATGTGTCTAAAAAAATGTTAGCTATTTCTAATTCTAGAAAAAGCAGGAAAACTATTCAGAGGATTTCATAAGACATGAGTAAAATTCAGTTTGAAAAAAGGGAACGTTTAGGAGTGACCTGAGGACAGTCATCAAGCATATGAAGGATTTCTTAATAAGAAAGAAAAAAACCCAAGTATTTATTTAATGAAAGGAGATAGATCTAAAATGGCTTTAAATTAAGAGAAATATTTAATTGATACAGAAGGATGAATTTCTCAACTCTGAAGAATTATATATTACTGATCTTGCTTCAGGTTACTTGGGTACAATCACAATTTCTTGATATAATTAAGAACAGGGTAAACAACTTTTTTTTTGACAGGACCTCACTCTATCACACAGGCTAGATGGATGCAGTGGCACAATCGTAGTTCCCGACAGCCTCAAACTCCTGAGCTTAAGCAATCCTCCCATCTCAGCCTCTTGAGTAACTAGGCCTACAGAAACACAACACATTTCAAAATTTTTAAATTTTTTTGTAGAGATAGGGATCTCGCTTTGTTGTCCAGGCTGGTCTTCAACTCCTGGCCTCAAGCAATCCTCCCAGTTGGCCTCCCAAAGTACTGGGATTACAGGTGTGAGCCAACTCTCAGGCCAAAAAATCTTATCTTGAAGGGCTTGCAGGTAATCTTGCAGAGGGGTAAGAAAGGTGAACTAAATGGCCTTCTGAACACTCTCTTCTTGTAATCTGTGATATAATCTGACACAGGTACCAATTAGAATAATAGCTATTTGAGGAGGCAGGTGGATCACTTGAGGTCAGGAGGTCAAGTACAGCCCGGCCAACATAGCAAAACTCTGTCTCTATTAAAAATACAAAAAATTAGCTGGGCGTGTTGGCAGGCACCTGTAATCCCAGCTACTTGGGAGGCTGAGGCAGGAGAATCACTTGAACCTGGGAGGCAGAGGTTGCAGTGACGGGATTGGAACACTGCACTCCAGCCTGGGCAACAAGAGCGAAACTTCATCTCAAAAAAAAAAAAAGAGTAATAGCTATCCAATGTAGATACACCTAGTGATCTCACCAGCTAGCTTCATCCAGAAACAGTAAATTCTTCAAATATCCTTCTCTCAAGTATCTCCTTAAACAAATTCAAAAAAGCAATGATAACTCATAATTTTACTTGGAAATTTGCATTTCTTGGCTAGGTGACTGGAGAGTAAGAATAGATGGTACAGATGTGGTATCTCCATATGGCTTCAGTAGGAATTGGAAATCCTACAGACAGATATATCCTGGAAAAATATATCTGTCTAAACTGCAAAAACAGGGCCTCAAATCATAAAAGCCTTAGTACTCTAGCAAATTTTCCCTGGTCCATCCTGGTGCTATATAATTAAAGATAGTGTAAAGGAGGTGAAAAAGCTCATACAGAATGGCTTTCCTCCTCTGATCCTTGTGGCTGACGTGAAAACCTTGGAAAATTTCCTGTGGCAGCAACACATAAAAACCATACACTCGTACCTCCTGCTCTACTGGGCCCTCTCATCCACAACTCTGACCCACCTGGCTGTTGATACATACATTTTAACCTCAAACCCCAGCCTCCTTATCTCTGTCCTTTTCTTTGGGGCAAGTGAGCAACTTTGGAGTCAACACCAGGTACAGATTGGAATCTGTCTTGAAAGCACTCAGGGGTCCATACTCCAGTTTTTGATGATTTGTTTTTCCCCCGCTTTTATTTTTGAGACAGACTCTTGTTCTACCCCCGAGGCTGGAGTGCAGTGGCGCAATCTCGGCTCACTACAACCTCCGCCTCTTGGTTTCAAGTGATTCTCAAGCCTCAGCCTCCCAAGTAGCTGGGATTATAGGCATCTACCACCACATCTGGCTCATTTTTGTATTTTTGGTAGAGATGGGGTTTTGCCAGGTTGGCCAGGCTGGTCTTGAACTCCTGACCTCAGGTGATCCACCTGCCTCAGCCTCCCAGAGTGCTAGAATTACGGGCATGAGCCACCATGCCCGGATCGATGATTTTCAATGAGTGTTCATGACCTACTTTTCATCTAGAAATCCAGATGAACAGGAGCCAGAGCAAACAGGCTCATAGGATAAAATGCCTTAAAAAGTCAATTAGTGGCCAGGTGCAGTGGTGCACACCTGTAATCCCAGCACTCTGGGAGGCTGAAGCAGGTGGGTCACCTGAGGTCAGGAGTTCGCGACCAGCCTAACTAACATGGTAAAACCTCCTCCCTACTAAATACAAAAAAATTAGCCAGGCATTGTGGTGCATGCCTGTAATCCAAGCAACTTGGGAGGCTGAGACAGGAGAATCACTTGTACTTGGGAAGTGAAGGTTGCAGTGAGCCAGGATCACACCATTGCACTCCAGCCTGGGCAACAAGAGTGAAACTCCATCACGCAAAAAAAAAAGTCAATTAGGGAAGTTGATTACCTAGTTTATATGTAATTTATCTAGTTACATAAAGCTCTTCACTCTTTTTTTTTTTTGCCCTCCTATTTGATTTATAGCCCTTTTATTGCTTAGTCAAATTGAAATAAGGAATAATAGAGAATAAAACTAAAATCTGGAATTTAGGTTACCTGATAGCCTGTCATATAAAAATGATATAAAGAAAGAAGCAAAATTGAAGGCTAAAAGGAGTTTCAAAAATTATTTCGAACCTAAACCTATAAATGTCACATTCCTATCCCCTATATAAGTTGTTTAAACTGTGACATTCTAGAGGAGGGAAACGAACAAAAGTTCTTCTCTTCTGCCACTATTCCTCAGTGCTCACGCCTGTAATCCCAGCACTTTGGGAGGTGAGGCGGGCAGACTGTCTGAGGTCAAGAGTTCAAGACCAGCCTGGCCAATGTGGCAAAACCCTCTCTCTATTAAAAATAAAAAACTTTAAAAAATTAGCCAGGCATGGTGGCGGGCACCTGTAGTCCCAGTTACTCAGGAGGCTGAAGCAGGAGAATTCCTTGAACCTGGGAGGTGGAGGCTGCAGTGAGCTGAGATTGTGTCACTGCACTCCAGCCTGGGCAACAGAGCAAGACTCTGTCTCAAAAAAAACAAAACACAACAAAAAACAATAACTCTAAGTGGTGGCTACTATTTATCAAGTCCTAACCATGTGCTCAGCACCATCTTAAATCCTATATACTTTCTCTTTTAATCCTGGCAATAATTCTGGGAGACAAGTACTGTCATTATCTACCCCCTTAGGCAGGTGAGGAAAACATGGCCTAGAGAAATAAATAACTGACTCGGGATCACCTAGCTAGTAAATGACAGAGCAGGGATTCAAACTCAAGTCTGTTACTAAATCTTGTGCTCTCAATTCCCAATATTGTTCCATTCCCTAAATCAAGGAGCAAGTTTAGTTATTTATAACATGCTACACTTGGGGAAAAAAATTATCTCCCTACACTATAACATTAAAAATTAATCAAAACAATTTATAATAATGAAACTTGTACAAAAGTTCTTATGCTTTAACAAATAGATCCAAATAAATTAAATCTCCATTGAATTTAGCAATATTGACATATGTATGCTGTTGCTTCATGTAACATTAACACTAGGCATTGCATTTGTTAATAACATTTCAACATTAGAGACAAAAACTGCTTTTGTTCTGATAGAAGCTGTATCAAGTGACAAAATGCTAACAAGTCAGGATACAGAAATATTTTCCAGGGAGATTCATAATGTCAAGCAATAAATAAAGGAGTAATAAGGTTTATAGCACAATCACTTTCAAGTAAGTATCATTCTTTTTTATATCTGCACTTATTTTAAAGACTAGGAAATAAAAACATAGCGCTATGGTTCTCAGATATCCGCACAGTAACATGAAGAAACTTGAAACCACCAAATAAAATTTACATTAAAAAAACAGAGCTTTCTAGGCTGGGTGCAGTGGCTCATGCCTGTAATCCCAGCACTTTGGGAAGCCAAAGTGGGTGGATCACCTGAGGTCTGGGGTTTGAGACCAGCCTGACCAACATGGTGAAACCTGTCTCTATTAAAAATACAAAATTAGCTAGGCATGGTGGTGCATGCCTGTAAATCCCAGCTACTTGAGAGGCTGAGGCAGGAGAATCACTTGAACCTGGGAGGCAGATGTTGGGAGTGAGCTAAGACTGTGTCATTGCACTCCAGCCTGGGTAACAAGAGTGAAACTCTGTGTCAAAAAAAAAGAAAGAAAGAAAAAGAAAAAGAACCAGAGCTTTCTATTACTATCTACAGTTTTTGGGATGGGGAAGATAAACATTTTCACAGTTAAGGTCCCGCTACAACAAAAATGGTCGGACTTCTGAACTCTCCTTTGTACTAACACTGATGCTAGGATTTGAGACCATCCTAAAGCAAATCTCAAATGTCATCTTTAAATGTATATTTCTTCATATTGCTTTTTATATAAAACTATTAACAGATGACTACTTTTTAAAATGTATTACTACTGATCATCAAAATGACAGCCCCCCTCTTCCCATTACCATTTCATCCAAAAACTACCATCTCAGAGTCTGTGTGAAATAAGAGGTTATTTAGTAACTACAAACACAGTTATATGTTCGGCAAAACCCGTCTTTTAAAAAATGAAACTTGATAGTGAAGCTACTAAAGGTACATTTATTGATGCAATTTTAATAAAGAGTTCAAATGAGAAAAACAAAAATAAATCTTACCATTAACTGTTCCAAAGCAAACCATAATATGTCATAAGTACCAACTGAGATGACACTACTATTCCAATAAAGCAATGTAGTATCTTACTAATATGGTTACTGGTAGTGAAGATAACTACGGAAACATTACTCTAATGCAGCTTCAGAACAACAGCTCCTGTGAAATTCACTGAGTTATCCAAAGTCATAAATGCTGTGTTATACAACTGAACCACAGTGAAATATTTTTTTCAGCAAGTGCTAACATTTTCCTATTGAGAGGCTACTATCATCTTCGTTTGTAATGACCATAATAACTTTATCACAGAGACGAAAACATAGCAGAATTATGAAAAATAAACTTGAATGAAGACTTTAACACAATATATACTCAAATTAACCAAACTGCTTGTTTTCTAAGTAAACAGCCTCCAAAAAGATTTTAATTCTCTTTGAAAAGCAAAAAAAATTGAATAGCATAAATATTGACTCATTCCTTTTTGTTGAATGGCAAATAAGATAAACTCGGCCTTGGATTTTGCTGGCTCAGGAAAAAAAAAAGCCTGCAATTTAAAATTATACTCAGTTAATAATGCAATACACTCTAAAAGAAGCAACTTCTGATTTAATGAGTTTAAAATAATTTTTATTCTCAAGAGGCAGAAATACCAACTTACCAGCTTCGTGCCTCTTTTAATTTCCTTTTGGACATCTTCAATAGAAAATCCACCAAGACTTTCATTATCAGAGTGTGATGATACCAAAGCAGATGAAAAGAGCTATAAATTACATTTAAAAAAAATTAAGGTTCATATATAAATTAATTACAGTAAAACAGTAAATATGTTAAATTTAAATGGTAATTTTCTAGTAAAAATGGCATAGTATTAGTGATAAACCATTTCTTAAAATTTAACTGAGCTTTTTTTTGTTTTTCATTTTTTTTAGTATTCAGACATTCACATGTTATTAAGATTCTCTTGCATGGTTTCAAGGTCTCCGTTGCTGCCAGTATACTTACCATACACTTATGGTGCGCTGCCACCTTCTGGTTTTCAGATATTAGTAACTGTCCACATTCCTTGTCTCTATTTGACTTACAAAAGCCACATTTGCGCTGTCTTGTAGGCCCTTTTTTCTGTTCAACTGAGCTTGACATGATTTTTAAATTGCCTTTAGAATGCCACTTTAAGCCTCAAGAAATGCTACAGAGAATAAGAAGGGCGATAATGTTAATTTTATTTTAAAATCAGTTTATACATATTCATGTAAGTTGTTAAAAATTTGACCTAGGTTTTCATATACACATTTTTAAATGTTTATTTAGTACAGACAAATTAAGCCACTCTAAGCCCCAAGAAATGCTACAAAGAATAAGAAGGGTAACAAAGTTCATTTTGTTTTAAAATCAGTTTATAAATATTCATGTAAGTTGCTTAATGTTTGACCTAGGTTTTAATATATACAGTTTTAAATGGTTATTTAGTATACATAAATTAACATTAAAACCTGATGCCTCCATAATAAATACAGATAGATAGACAGATAGCTAAATTAAGTTTAGAGTAATTGAGAAAAATCAAACTGTTCCCAAATTGGAGGATATGTGAAATAACTGACACTATTTCTGTGTGGATAAAAATATACAATGTATAATATTAAATTATCACCTGCTGGCATAATTAATGTAAAATACTTTTCATGCGTAGCTAGGTGCCCCTTCAAGGAGATAAAGAATTATACCTCTTGAGAACAGAGCAAAAGCTACTGAGGAAACTTCAGAATACTTGAACAATTTCTTAATGTTCACATATAGATAAAACAATAAAAGTAAAATGAATCTACCTAACTATGACTTTGGTGTACTTTATAATTATTTATGGGTTTAAAAAGTCAGGTATATAACTTTAATAAATTAATTTTTGCTAGTCTATTCCATTTTCAAATAAATAAAAAATTAAGCTTCAAACTGTCTATTCAAAAATGCAGACTTTAAGACCCAATTATTTTTTAAACAATCGTATTAAATGACTCTAAGATTTACCTCAAGTTGGCTTGTCAATTAAAGTCACAAACTGATAGTGGTCTTCTAAATGTAGTAACTTCCATACTTAAATTAGTAATACTGTGTGAAGGAAGAAATGTTTTTTGAATGAGCCTTAAATTTGGTCATATTATAATTATAGGTAATACAGTGTAGTCAAACAAAAAAAGGGAAGGAAAGCTCTAACATGAAAGATTTCAGATTTATATCATCAATCTTAATATGGATTCTTCAGAAGAAATTTAAAATTAGTTACTTGATTTGCATAGCTTTCCCAAATCAACAGGACTAAGCAGTTGAAGACCCAGGTTGCCACAACACACATCACAATCAAGAAAAATCTCAAACTTTTGTCTTAAAATTAATTTGCTAAAATCTTTCCATTTGTCTACATATGTGAAGTTTTATAATATTACACTGAAAAAAATTGTCTAACACTATATTGCAGCTTTCTTAGAAGCATTTGTTCACCAGCAAGAACAGTAGCAGCTGTATGCTAGGAAGGTATTATCTACAAACTATTCAGTGCTTTTCAATATAAAAATTCAGACACTTAATCAAAATTTAACCTGAAGCCACAAAGAAAACATGTCTTCTCATCCATTTATGTCTAGAATTTTCTTTTTAACCCAACTTCAAAGGCCCTGACAGTCTCTGCTTTGATAGGTTTCACAAACTCTTAATGCTATCTATAATTTTAAATATCTCAGTCTTCCAAATGGCAACAGATACTTTACCATGGTACTGTATTCATAGCACTGGCCATAAACTGTGAAACTGATTGGAAACAGGCAGCAAATACTTTCAGGATTAAAGGAAAAAAAAAAGGACATAACAGAGAAACAAAAGAAACAAAAGGAAAGTGTGTTTGCATTTGCTCAGGGAAATGTATGTTCGGTTGCTTTATCAAAAACATAGCTGCCCAAAATTTAGAATTAACTATGCAAAATACTGAAATCTGTAAATAGCATCAGAATTTGCTATTATATTTGAGTTCTAAATTCGTTCTTTACTACTACGCAATGAATAGTAGGCACTCTGAAATCACCATAATAATGTATTCAGCATTACTCCCGGTCATCCTGGCCAGTTGAAAGGATGGCACAGTATAAATCAAATCCGTACAGACATCTTAAATGTGTAATTTCCATACAATCTTAGCACTGGCTATACAACTGGCTTAAGATAAAGAAAATTTCTAGCGTGGAAAAAAATCACTTCGTATTCTTTAATTCCGAAATGGCATCCCCAAATTTCTATCTATATTGAATTCTGCCTCTTCCAATGTATATACAAGCACATTTCTCACCCTAATTTTGAGAACCTGCTTTTCTAGATATCGAAGACCCCAAAATCTAAAAGAGAAAAAAACGTATACTTTATTTTGCATTCAAAAATATTCTAGTGTATTTTTTTCTGTAAACAGTTTAAATTTAATTTGCAAAGTGAGAAGAGCCACAAAAAAAGTGCACCAAACCAATTAAAAACTTTCCCCAACGTGCAATGACTAAATGGATTTTTCCACTGAAATTCAAATAATACATCTGTGCATATGTTGGTAATTTTTTTACAGTCTCCTTGTAAAACATGAAGTGGAGAACATCATGGAAACAATGACTTCTAGCAAAAATATCCTTATCATAAAAGTACAGATTTTTATCTAATGTTGTCACATTTGTGGTCTCTAGTTAAGTAGAATAAGGGCATTCCAAGGACCAATACTAAGGGGTTCATAATGATTCACAGTTATATGGCATTTTAATTTTAGTCTAAAAGGTCTTTCAGGCCATGCGGAGATCAAAGTTTGATGCTTTCACGCAACAATGAAGGCTTTTCCTTAAAAGAAACATCGCAATATGGAAAATACTACAAGGCAGAAATGAAGAGGCAACCATAACAGCGTGAAATACATAATTAAAATGCCTGGAAAAAAAATAAAAGGAAGATTAGCTAAACTGAAGCGATGCTGCGAAGCACCAAGGTAGGAAGAACTTGAAACATCAGAGAGAGCATTCAAGAACCAACTCGAGAGCTCATTCAATGCCTGGAATCTGAAAAAGCATTTTCACAGAAAAACAAACAAAACAACAAAAACTGCAGTTCCGGAAGATTGAGATATTCCATGTGAACACAAACTGAAATATACAAATCAAAATAGATAACAAACTCGATCCCCCATAGAAGCAGTATTTGTAACAGGAAAGTTACAGTGGACAGAAATAAACGAGTAAGATGTACCGGAAGGGCACCTGAATTTGGTTGCACGATATTACATGCTTCGCACTGCTTTTTGCGGTTATTCAAAAGGAAACTAAAGGAATTTTCCAGTTGTTTCAAACCCAAGGGGAGAGAAAGAATTTGAACAATATAAATAAGACCTGACATTACGTAGTAAGGCGATGAAAATAAAAGATTTTCTAAAAACAAAAGATTTTTCAACTTCCACGCGGAATATCGAAACGAATGGAAATTGGAAAAGAATACCTCGCTGTTCATCCATCTAATGAAGGACGGTACACATAAAGTACCGGATCCTCTCCGTTATTTATTCCCCCAATACACACTAGATTACAAGATCTCCTTCTAACCAAGCGCTAAAGTCACAAAACTATCTTCCTCTAAAATACTTCAGCAGGTTCCTTTCCGTCGTAAAGTCAGGATCCCCTAATCGTCCTTTTCCAATCCTCCCGAATCCAGGAAAATATCATCCTACCACTTTCTTTATGCCCCCTCCCCCAAGAGTTAGCCCTCTCTCAGTCACCGTTGTAAGCTTTCCTTTATACCTCAGTTTCACCCCTTATTCCCTCGACCCCGGAGTTTTTTCTCATTCCGTATGGCTATCTCTCTTGCCATCCTAACAATTCTTCCTCTTACTCTTCCCAAACTGGGAGTCTCTCTCCTTCCCAAATATGTTCTAAGCAATGGCAAAAACTAAAAATTCCCAGTTTTTCCCCTCCTCAAATGTTGCACCCCCTCCCCCGAAGTCTAGACGTAAGCCTAACCTCTCCTTCTGCACCTCCAAATCACTTTCTCAGCAGCCTCTCCGCCAAGCGCCTACAATGAGCGACGCTTCTGGGGTCCCTGACAATAAAGCGAGACCACCAAGAGTCCCTTTTAACAACGGGCAGGGGCGGCGGCCTGGCTACCGCCATCCTCCTTGTCTTCTCCCGCCGGGCAGAGAATGGGGGGCCCCAGGGTTCCGTGGGGACTCACCCGCAGGGCCCAGAGACGTAAGGCAGGAGAGAAGCGCCAATGAGGGTAAAGAGAAAGAAGTCGATCTCGGTTCTCCGACAGTGCCTGAGAGCGGGGCTCTGTCGCCGGAGGTTGTTTCCTTTCATTCGAGGAGAGACGGGCTCGCGGAGCGCCCTTACGTCGCCCCCCTCGCACGCACACGACCCACAGAGCGTTGATACGTTCCGAGCGCGCCGCGGGCCCTGATTGGCCGCAGAGAGGGGGTAGCTGAAGCCGCAGAACCACGGCGCAAGTGCAGAAACCACCTCCTGTACGACTCGAGGCGGCAGGCCCCGCCTCCTGCTCGCGCGCGTACCTTCTATTCTCCGCTTCGCCACTCAGCCAAGTGTTTGCGGGCCGGATCCGCGAAGATAGAGAAAGAGATTCAAAGATATAGCTGTGGGCTGGGCGGAGAAGGGGCAGGGTTGGGACTGGAAACCGTTGGACAGGGGCCCTGGGTAACCAGTTCAGAACGTTGATTCACGTAGACAGGCCTTATCCCTTGCACTTGTTCGCTGAGGCCTTTTCACGTCCATTATTTCATTGTACTCTCGTGGCATCTCTTTGAGGTCCTCCGTTCATTATATTACCAGGAAAGACTGAGAGGCTCGTAGTGGAGTCATTCTGCCTGAATTTCAATCCTTGGGCGAATTGTTTTAACCACTATATCTTAATTTTTTTTTGTCTTTAAAATGGGGATAAAAATAGTGCCTCATGGGTTTGTGGTAAGGAAGAAATGAAAGAATGTAACTTAAGCGTGTTACTAGCATCCCTGGCATATAACAGACTCTCCATAAATGCTGGGATTATCATATCAGAAAAGAGAAGGTGATTTTCTTTATACTTGTAAACCAGACACCTAAACGAGTGCTTTCCTCTTTGGTGTATTGGAGCCAGATCCCTTAGGTTTGAACTCCAGCTCCACCACTTCTAATAGCTCTATGACCTTGATCGCTTTGTACTACCTCTCAGTCCCTCGGTTTCATCCTGTCCAAAATGGAGATCATAATGGTATTTGTCTCAAAAGGTAGTTATGAGAAATGAGATAATATACGTAAACCACACAATAACGCCTAGACACATAATATGCCCTATATAAAGGTTAGCTTTTGTTATTTTCTACTGGCTTCACAGACTTAAATTTTTTAAAAAAAAACGTAACCAGTGAAAACTTAAAGATGCTCTTCAAGAGCCATTTTTCCTGTAGTGGGAGTGGATTTCCACTGTCATGATCCAATGTTATTTCTTTACTGTTTGTCAATCTTTTTACTTTTGTCTGCAACGTCAACTTTGATTTCCCAAGCAAACAGTGACCGTGGTGATGCGACGTTGTAACTTTTCAAATAGGTACCTAATAAAGGTGGACGACTTAGCCATTTAGCTGCAAGGAACCCTTAGCCCTTTAACCTGAGACCCTATGCTGTGAAAGGGAGTGGCTAAAGATTTGCATAAGAAGATCCAGAATGTGTATTCCAAACATTTATGCTGTATAGGAAACAGGTTCCCCAGCATCATTTTCTACCAACTTTACACACTTACTGATGCCAGGGTGAGACAGATGATTGTGTGACAAAATGCGGTGCCTGTGCGGTATGCCATCCTTTTAAGTTTCCCCCCAAATCCCTACATGTTGCTATCTTTTATTCATTATTTCATCTATGCATTCATTTCAACAAACTTTGATTCAATAAACACTTGCAAAACTACTAAGTTCCAAACACGATGGAGACCAAGATCAATACAACTCAATCCCTGCCTCTGAGCTCATGGTCAAAAAGAGGCGACAACAAACAAACATATACAGTATGTGATCAATGCTGTATTAGAAATGTGTGGCAGGCACAGACATCTGCCTATTATGTACAAAGCGCTATGCTGAGGTACAACACAACAGTAACTAAGACACAGCCCTTGCCTTCAATTGTTTACAATCTAGCAAGAAAAAGTTGGTTACAATAGGAGATACACTACAGTGAGTGCCTTAAAACATGGAAAGGAAGTGCAGAGAGAGTTCAGGAGAGGGATATATCAGTGACTCTAGTTACTTCCAGGCCCTTAGTCTGGTAGCCAGTTCCAATTAGCATGACTGTTAGATGCAGCCTGTTATTTCAAGGCCTACAGAAAGGAATCAGATTGTGATAACAAGCCTTAATGCCTGCCGATTATAGCGTGAGATCTAGTCATCTTCTATTGATTCACCGATACACTCTCACCGACACTTTTCCAGTTTTTTTTCTTCAGGCTCCAGATCTCACTTTTCCCACCTCATTCTCAGCAAAGGCATTAATCTCATGACTTATTTAGCAAAGGGCCATCTGAGCTAAGCTACTTTATCTTGTACACCTACCCTCCCATGCTGCCTTCAAGACTCCCAGAAAGAGCTGTACCTCTTGCTTTCTAAAACTTTTCAAAGCTGTGCTTTTAATTACATCTTTTCCATGCTCTGGAGGATCTGATTCCCTACTTATTACCTGTTCCAGTGGCATCTACTACCCTGCTCTCATTTGCCTTCAAACTATGGGATTCCTCTACTTTCACTGCCAGACTGCAGTTGCTTCTTTGCCTCCAATTGCTCTTCAATCATTCATTCAGCAGGCATTTACAGACATCTTCTGTATGCCAGGTATTATGCCAGACCCTGGAGATTTAAAAAGGAACAAGATATGGCTTCTTATCAAAACACCAAGTTGTACACGTTAAATATGTACAATTCTTATTTGTCCATTAGACCTCAATAAAGCTGGAGGGGAAAAAGAGATTAAAAAAAAGGGACAGCTTCTGCCTTCAATAAATTCTCAGTCTAATAAGGAAGAAAAACAGGTGAACGAAATTTTAGTATAACAGGTGAACTGCTATAATAAAATTATCTGCCACAGGGACTGGTGGACTCGGTACAAGAAATACACTACTGGGAGGCAATGTTTTTAGTTGGATCTTGAAAGACAGATCAGGGCCCAGAAAAATCTGTATTTTATCATCAAAACTGTACAGAAAATATAGTCCAAGGCCACATTTGATCTTTCTGCCAAATTCAACAGCTTTTCTCTATCGTCATTCTTTTTTTTTCGAGATAAGGTCTTGTTCTGTAGGCTGGAATGCAGTGATGTGATCGCAGCTCACTGACTGAAGCCTCAACCTCCTGGGCTCAGGTGATCCTCCCACCTCAGCCTCCTGAACAGCTGGGACTACAGGTGCACAACACCACGCCTAGGTAACTTTTGTACATTTTTCTGTAGAGATGGGGTTTCGCCATGTTGCCCAGGCTGGTCTGTCTTCATTCTTGACATCTCTGTTACATTTGACATTTTTGGCTATCTACTTGTTCTTAAACTTTCACCTCCCTTGGCTCATAACAATATGTCCTGACTCTGGTTCTCTGGCTGCTCTTTTTTTCTTTCAAAAGTTTCTCTTTTTCTTACTTAATAATATTAATATAAGGCTGACCCTACCCCAGACACAGTCTTAGACCTATTCCAGGCCCAGTAGTTTTTTTTTTTGAGACGGAGTTTCGCTTCACTCTTGTTACCCAGGCTGGAGTGCAATGGCATGATCTCGGCTCACCTCAACCTCCGCCTCCTGGGTTCAAGCAATTCTCCTGCCTCAGCTTCCTGAGTAGCTGGGATTACAGGCATGCGCCACCATGCCGAGCTAATTTTTGTATTTTTAGTAGAGACGGGGTTTCACCATGTTGGCCAGGATGGTCTTGATTTCTTGACCTTGTGATCCGCCCGCCTCGGCCTCCCAAAGTGCTGGGATTACAGGCATGAGCCACTGCGCCCGGCCCCAGGCCCAGTAGTTTGGAAGTAACAATTACCTGGAGAGCTTGTTATACGTGCAGATTTTTTGGCACTGTCCCCTGGAAATTCTGAAGGTTTGGATTCAAGAATCTGCCTCCTTAAACTACCCAGGTATTCTGATGTAGATCTGATGAGGACCAAATATTAAAAACCGCCCTATTTTTTGTTTTTTGTTTTTTTTTTTTTTAGAATTGAGACAACCTCTTGACTTTCAGTACCCTGTAAACCAGTGCTTAGCAACTGCATCTCCTCTGCTTAGATCAGCCCTGCTCTTGACTTCAAATCACCTACTCCAGTACATGCAAATCATCCTCTCCAGCAACTAGGAAGTGATTTCTTTGCCCATTTTCAGTATTTCCGTATAAGATACTGCTAGCATTTCTGCTCCTGCTTAAACCAACAGCTGAATTCACCTACATGTCTGTGACCTCCTGGCTATAATCCACACTAGTAGATAACTCATGCATTCATTAAATACACATCAATCACCTACTATGTGTTAGATAAAAATTCATATGATTCATTTTGGTGTAGTAGGGGAGATGGACCTGAATCATGTAATCACATAAGCAAATGTAAACTTGCAAATATGGCATATACAAAAAGAAAATGAAGTATTATATATTTGCATTTTGTATATTGAATACATTTTGTATTTCTTATTTTTTTTTTCAAGTGGATGGATTAAGCATTTTAAACATTTCTGTGGGGAAAAAAAGCTATGTATTTGTACATAATGCTACCAAAGATTCAGCTCTCCTGAGTATGAATCACTGGCCTGCCACTAACTAGCAGAGGTTAGTTGGGCGATTCATTTGCAGCACTTAGCTTCCATTTACACATCAATTAAATGAGAATTGCAAGGTTGTTATGAGACACAAGAGAGATAATGATGATTGTGAATGTTGTCCCAACAAATATGAAAGATGTTTTTAAAAAATATATCCCTTAACTGTCATATCATCTGATTATCTACCTACTAGTGTTGGCCCAAGGGTCTACTTAGTTTTTGTTGTTTATTTTTAAATTTTCACTTACTGTATTGGTGAGGCTTTATAACATTTTTTTTTTTCTTCTTTTTTGAGATGGAGTTTCGCTCTTGTCACTCAGGATGGAGTGTAGTGGCACGTCCTTGGCTCACTGCAACTTCCGCCTCCCAGGTTTAAGTGAGTCTTGCAGCTCAGCCTCCTGAGTAGCTGGGATTACAGACACATGCCACCACGCTTGGCTAATTTCTGTAATTTTAGTAGAGACGGGGCCTCACCACGTTGGCCAGGCTGGTCTCAAACTCCTGATCTCAGATGATCGACCCTCCTCGGCCTCCCAAAGTGCTGGAAATACAGGCATGAGCCACTGCACCTGGCCAACATTCTTAATTTTTTTTTTTTTTTTTTTTTGAGACGGAGTTTCGCTCTTGTTACCCAGGCTGGAGTGCAATGGCGCGATCTCGGCTCACCGCAACCTCCGCCTCCTGGGTTCAGGCAATTCTCCTGCCTCAGCCTCCTGAGTAGCTGGGATTACAGGCATGCGCCACCGTGCCCAGCTAATTTTTTGTATTTTTAGTAGAGACAGGGTTTCACCATGTTGGCCAGGATGGTCTCGATCTCTTGACCTCGTGATTCACCCACCTCGGCCTCCCAAAGTGCTGGGATTACAGGCTTGAGCCACCGCACCCAGCCCAACATTCTTAATTCTAACCAGCCTAGCGAACTACTCAGCTACCTAACCGAGGAGCTGGGGACTCTGATGGACTTTGTTGTCAGTTTCTTCCTTGTTTAGCAGTTTGAAGCTGGTATGCTATGGACACTGCTCGGGAAACTAGCAACTGTGGAAGGGGAAATGCTTTAGGGACATAGGAACATCTCTAAAACATTGTTTATTACATAGAAACATTGTTTCAATTCTGCGTAGTAAGTGTATTACACAGAAACATTGTCTCTGTGTAATACACTTACTACACAGAAACATTGTTGATAAACACAGAAGCTGAACTTAATACACTGATGACAATATTGGAGAAGCAACTAAACTTCACTGTACTGGTACAGTAATGAGTCATTTCAAAAGGAGTTAACTCTGACTGCAGGCAATATATTAAGCACTGTACTCAGTACTTTATGTACATTATCTTATTAGCTCCTTAAAATAGCACTGAGAAGCAGGGAATATTATTAGTCCCATTTCACAGAGGAAGAAACTGTTGAGCAATTAAGTAACTTGCCTAAAGTCAAACAACCAAGAAGAGGAAGAACCATGTTTCAGGGCTACACTTGTTTTAGCTCCAGAGCACAAGCTCTTAATCGCTGTGCTGTACTGCCTCTTATTTACTTATTCATGTATTAATTATCTGTCTCCTGACCAGAATGAAGCTCTATCGGAGCAGGAGCTTTGTTTTGTTGTGTCCACTGCCCTATCCTCAGTCCATAGAACTCTGCACCTGGTCTACAGTAGGCACTCAGTAAATTTACTGAAGTAAGGCCCTGGAGAGGGAAGGAGAATGTAAAGAAGAATGGGGAAAAGTGGAACTGAAATAGAATGAAATCATTTCATGAATTTGTTTATAATTTAGCAGCCCAATTCCTATCCCAATGACTCTGGCATATGTGTGAAATGGGGGCCCAACAACTATATATTTAAAACAAGCTCCCCAGGTGAAATCATGATATACACAAAAGTATGAGAACCACTGACCTGCAGCCATCAAAGTGAAAATAGAAAAAAATAATAATAACATAGCTGTCTTATCAGTTACATTGGAATGTCCAGGAGACTTCATTCTGATTAAAATCATTCTTAGGCATATATTTTAGTGAGGACACACATGAATAACTAGCCTTGCCACTGGGTCTCCAGTGACCTTGAGAACCTTTGTTCCTTTAACCAACAGCCCTATTTTGGTTGTTGATTAAACAACATGATCAGATAGATCTATACTCCTCTCAAATATTATTATAATAAGTCTAAAAAGTAGAGTAATTCCATATGGATAAGATTTGTGAGAAGCTAATACTCACAATAGGACATAATCCAGACAGGGAGGCAAAGAACCAAATGACCTGGACACAAATCCTGGTTTCAGGTTAACTTCTCAGTGCCTTCATTGTCTCATCTGTAAACTAAGGATGCTAGGAGTACTTTTCTCAAGGATTTTTGTGAGGGTTGTGTGAGAAATTTAGGCACAATTTCTGGCTCATAGAGCTCAATGAAAGTTAGCTACAAGAGCTAGTTTATAGTCAGTGATACAGAGTGGTTTTTATCTTATTTCACTTAGTCTCCAGTTTTCCTGATAAGGGAAAAACTTTATTCATGCTGTTCTTGCTTTCTAAAACTGCTCTTGCAACTTTCTTGGATTAGTTAAGACCTAGTGGCCTTGAAGATTCAGTTCACATGTCAGGGTCCAAAAAGCCTTGACATTGTCCTTTGATTAGGTAAAGCTGCCCTCCTCTTTGCTTCCATAACGCTCCGGCCAGACCTCTATTTCCATCATATACTGTATTATATTAACATTATAAGTATTTCATCTGTCACTAGATCTTTGGGAGAAGGGACTATGTCTTATTCTTTTTATATTCCTAGGCACCAAGCACAGTGCCTGCCCAGTAAGTGTTGGCTGAACTTTCTCAGATGAACATGTGAGAGATCCGATGGGTACTACTGTTGAAAGATTTTGTCCTATTTAAGATTGCACTGTACTCCGTGCCTTAGCTCCTGTTCCTCCCTATTGCACTTACAGTCACGCAATGCATTTTAGCACTTAATTATATACCTTATAACGTATATTATTCTCTAATTGCTTCATATGTTAATCCACCACTTATTTCCTCTTCCTTCAGGCACTAAGAAGTGATTATAAATTGAAAGTGGATGATCCAGCTGTAAGCCACACCCAGCTGTCAGTCAACTCTGCTTACCGAATGCCTCAGCACTATGAATACAACTATTAGTCACCAGAGGTGAATGCAGATGAAAAAGTAGCATGATTAAAAACTAGTGCCGGTAGCAGTACCTTCACACAGTAGGCACTCAAGAAATATTCGTTGAATGAGTGAATGATTTCGCGAAAAGGAGCAGTGCCCTTGGTTAGTCTAGAGATTGGGAGCCCTGGCTTCTTAACGGATTTCTATCACTTCATTTTGAACTTGGAAAGTCACTTCTTGTTTCTGGGACATGCTTTTATATTCTGTAAAATATGAAGGAAGACCAGAAGATCTTTAAATTCTCTTTCAAGTTTATTTTTTATTATTATTATTTTTTTTTAGACGGAGTTTCACTCTTGTTACCCAGGCTGGAGTGCAATGGCGCGATCTTGGCTCACCGCAACCTCCACCTCCTAGGTTCAAGCAATTCTCCTGCCTCACCCTCCTGAGTAGCTGGGATTACAGGCACGCGCCACCATGCCCAGCTAATTTTTTGTATTTTTAGTGGAGACGGGGTTTCACCATGTTGACCAGGATGGTCTCGATCTCTTGACCTTGTGATCAAGTTTATTTTTTAATTTTTATTTTATTTGACAGAGTTTCACTTTTGTTGCTTAGGATAGAGTGCAGTGGAGTGATCTCATCTTGTTGCCCAGGCTGGAATGCAATGGCACAATCTTGGTTCACTGCAGCCGCTGCCTCCCAGGTTCAAGTGATTCTCCTGCCTCAGCCTCCCAAGTAGCTGGAGTTATAGGCACCTGCCACCACACCTGGCTAATTTTATTTTGTTGTTGTTGTTGTTGTATTTTTACTAGAGATGGGGTTTCAGCATTCTGGCCAGGTTGGTCTAATCCTCCTGGCCTCAGGTGATCTGCCCGCCTCAGCCTCCCAAAGTGCTGGGATTACAGGTTGAGCCACTGTGCCCAGCCTGCAATTTTGCTTCTTAACTATCTCTTGAGTCAGTCTACTTTTCATTGTCTCCAGTTTCTCTACCATCTCTTATGTGGACCTCTCTACTAGCTTACTAACTAGCCTATCCCGTTTGATTATTCTCTCCTCCAATCTATTGTCCAAATTCTTTCAGATGTTATTAATTCATTTATTCATCAAAAAATATTGAGTGCCTACTGTGTATCAAGTACATGCAATACACCAGTGAACAGAACAGACAAAAATCTCTATTTTCATCAGGTTTACATTTTAGTGAGACAGAGACACACTAAAAATAATATGTACTTCCAGCACGATGAATTAAGGAAGTTAACATATCTCCAAAGCAGCTACTATAAAGCTGGACAAAGATGTCAAAAACAATTCTTTCGGCACTCTGGAAAGCAACCAAAGGCATAACAGAGTGACCCATCATCCTGATTTCCTTGGTACTATCCCAGTTTTAGTGCTAAAAACTCTGTATTCTAGGAAAGCCCTCCCCAGGATGCAAAAAAGTCTCATTTTTCAGCAATGGTTGCTCAAGTTTTAGGGCAAAGGTACCAGACCTATACCCTGTCTCCCAAAATAAGAGTTGAAAGTAACACTGTTTTTAGTGTCTGGTGGCTATGGCATAGATACCCATAGCCACTGTCACTGTTATTTTTTATTTTTGGTTTTGTTTTGAGACAAGAGTCTCACTCTGTCGCCCAAGCTGGAGTGCAATGGCTTAATCTCGGCTCACTGCAACCTCTGCCTCCCAGGTTCAAGTGATTCTTCTGCCTCAGCCTCCAGAGTAGCTGGAATTACTTGCATGAGCCACCACACCTAGCTAATTTTTGTATTTTTACTAGAGGCGGGGTTATCACCATGTTGACCAGGCTGATCTCGAACTCCTGACTTCAGGTGATTCGCCTGCCTCAGCCTCCTAAAGTGCTGGGATGATAGGCATAAGCCACTGCACCCAGCCCTGTGCTTGTTTTTAACCCTGACCACTCATGATGGCAACCATGATTTGTAGTTCACAATAATGGATTACTCACTGTTGCATCACTCCAAGGGATGTAACTTAAGTGTGCAATTTCTGGGCATTGCAATCATGAACAGTTAACATTGTATCTTTGACTTTGTCTGTGGATTACCAGGGTGATTTGTATGGAGATAGGGCTACTGAGATTTTTAACATTATCAATATTGTAACCACATGTTCTAAGTGTTCAGATAAAAAGAGGATGATTACAATACTAACCCCAGCTTGACCCAGAAATTACCAAACAGAAGGCTAAGTGACAATGTTGTTTTAATAATAGAAGGAAACACACAACTTGCATTAGGGAGGTAAACAACCAGAACAGAGCATACTGGGCAATAAGCAGAAAATAAGTTGGGACTAGGCATGGCAGAGGCAAGGATATGAAAGCACATATGGAAACTAAATCTCACAAGTCCAGGATGAGACAGATAAGTTCTATAAAAATAACCAATGAAAAGCTTTTGATCTTCCCCAAAGACACTAATGTTAATTCGAAATCGACCGTCACTAATTTAGCTTAAGTATGCCACATGTGCAAACATGTATCATTGTATCATTCATACATGAAACTGACTAAAGTTACATTTCCTGTTTAAGAGGTTGCGACGTGAACAAAAGGGGAAATTTGGGTATGAGATGTGTTTGCCTCATACAGTGTAGCTCTGATTCTGTCAGATTTTACCAGAAGTCATGCTTTGTATAGTAGCATATCAAGCGACTTGTCAAATCACCATTTCCCCTACCTTTTAGGTTCTTTGATTTGAAAAATAGAGTTTCAAATCACCTTCTTGATTTCTATGATGATCAAAATGAAACTGCAGAAAACATAAAACAAAAAAGATTGTTGATATCTTGTCTAAAAACAAACTAAGCTTTGCTCATCTATTTGCATATTCAGCAGACAGTACAAATGTAAATTTTGGAAATCAGACAGCTTTGGAACGCCAAATAAAATGACACCAAAAAAAGGAGAGTCAAATTAAATAAAACTTTCTCATTTTTATTAAAACATTAACTTATTTGGAATTCAATTTTAATTTCACAATTTCAAGTTATTTCTGTACTTTAAAGACACTTTCTCTAAGAAAGAGAGGGTTAAGTTACAATTGCATCCAATGTGGTTTGCAGTGTTTAAAAATGATGGACATTGCAGACATGGATGAACCTACATGATTAATTCATAGATGCCGAGAACAAAGCGAATGAATATTTTTCAAGAGCTTGGAACTAATCCTACAAGTCTAAAAACCTGATGGTTTTTCCTAATAAAATATATGTATTCCATGATCAAATACTTTTGAGAGGATATTTTAGCTTTTACATTTAAGCCTTTGATAAATTTGTGTTAATTTTTGTATATACTAGGAGGTAGGGGTTCAGTTTGAATCTTTTGCATGTGGATATTGAGCTTTCCTTGCACCATTTGTTGAAATGAACATTCTTTCCTCTGTTGAATTGTCTTGGCACCCTTGTTAAAATCAGTTGACCATAAATGTGAGAGTTTATTTCTGGAGTCTCAATACTATTCTATTGATTGGTATCTTTAGCCTCATGCCAGTACCACACTATCTTCATTACTATAGTTGTGTAATTAGTTTTGAAATAAGTGTTAATCCTCCAACTTTGTTATTTTTCAAGATTGTTTTGGCTATTCTGAGTCCTTTGAATTTACAGATGAATTTTAGGATCAGCTTATCAAAATCTGCAACAAAGCCAGCTGGGATTTTTATAAAAGATGGCATTGAATCTGTAGATCAATTTGGGGAGTATTGCCATCTTAACAAGTCCTCTGGTCCATGATGATATGCTTTTTCATTTTTTAAAGTCTTTAATTTCTTTTGTTGTTGTTGTTGTTGAGACAGGGTCTCACCCTGTCACCCAGTCTGGAATGTAGTAAAACAAGTACGTGTCACTACACTCAGCTAATTTAACAATTTTTTTTTCAGACAGAGTGTTGCTCTGTCACCCAGGCTGGAGTGCTGTGGCGCAATCTTGGCTTACTGCAACCTCTGCCTCCCAGGTCCAAATGATTCTCCTGCCTCAGCCACCCGAGTAGCTGGGATTATAGGTGCGTTACCACACCCAGCTAATTTTTGTATTTTTAGTAGAGATGGGATTTCACCATGTTGGTCAGGCTGGTCTCGAATGCCTGACCTCAAGTGATCCACGTATCTCGGCCTCCCAAAGTGCTGGGATTACAGGTGTGAACCACCGCACCCAGCCTAAAATTGTTTATAGAGACGAGGTCTCACTATGTTGCCCAGGCTGGTCTCAAACTTCTGAGCTCAAGTGATCCTCTCACCTGGGCCTTTCGAAATGCTAGGATTACAGGTGTGAACCGCTGCATGTGGCCTTGATCTCATTCAATACTATTTTGTAGTTTTCAATGTACAAGTCTGCTCTTCTTTTGTTAAATTTATTCCTATGTATTTTATTCTTCTTGATGCTATTGTAAACTGAATAATTTTTAAATTTTCATTTTCAATTTGTTCATAACTAGTATATAGAAGTCCTATTGAGTTTTGCATTGGTCTTGTATCCCCAACCTCACTGAACTCACTTAAAAGTTCTAGCACATTTTTAGAGTATTCCTTAAGATTTTCTATATACTAGATTATGTTATCTGCAAATAGAGACCGGTTTACTTCTTCATTTCCAATCTGGATGCTTTTTTCTCCTTTGTCAAAGCTCTCCCTAGAACCTCTAAAATAATGTTGAATAAAAGTGTTGAGATGAGACAAGAATATTTTGTCCTCATCTTAGGTGGAAAGTTTTTGATCTTTCACTATTAAGAGTCACGTTAACCATGATAGTTACGGGTTTTTCACAGTTGTCCTTTATGAGATCAGGAAAGTTTCTTTAATTCTTAGTTTGTTCAGTTCTTTTATCATTGAGGTGGTGAATTTTGTCAAATACTTTGTCTACATCTATTGAGATGATCATGTGGTTTTTGTCCTTTATTCTATTGATATGGTGTATTACATTAATTGATGTTTTGCGTGTTAAGACAGTCTTGTAATCCTGGGATGAATCCCACTTGTTCATGGTGTATAATTCTTTTTAAACATTGCTGGATTCAGCTTGCTAGTATTTTGTTGAGGATTTTTGTTTCCATTTTCATAAGGAATTTTTGGTTTTTAGTTTCCTTCACTTGCTATGACTTTGTCTGGTTTTGGTGTCAGAGTAATACTGGCCTCATAAAATCAGTTAGGAAGTATTCTCTCCTCTTTTATTTTTTGGAAGAATTTGGAAGGACTGCTATTCATTCTTTCAGTATTTGGTAGAATTCACCAGTGCAGCTTCTTTTTTGTGAGTACTTTTAATATTGCTAATTTAATCTCTTTACTAATTATAGGTCTATTCAGATTTTCTCTTACATCAGTTATAGCTTGTGTCTTCTTAGTAATTTGTCCATTTCACTGAAGTTATCTAATTTGTTGGCATACAGTTGTTCATAGTACTCTCTTATAATCATTTTTATATTAGAAAATTGGTAGCAATGTCCTCTCTTTCATTCTTGTTTTTAGTGAATTGACTTCTCTCTCTCTTTTTTTCCCCTGGCCAGTCTAGATAAATGTTTTTCAATATGCTTACTCTTTTCAAAGAACTGATTTTTGTTTCATTGATTTTCTCTATTCTTTTTCTATTCTCTATTTCATTCATTTCCATCCTAAGTGTTATTATTTTATTCTACTTACTTTGAGTTTAGTTTGTTCTTCTTTTCTAGTTTCTTACAGTGGATTTTTAGGCTATTGATCTGAATCTTCTTTTTTAATGTAGGTGGTTATAGCTACAAATAATATGTTACTTGCATTCCATAAATTTCAATATGTTGTGTCTACATTTTCATTTATCTCAAAGTATTTTGTAATTTTCTTTATGATTTCTTTTTTGGCTCATTGTTTATTTAGGAATGTGTGGTTTAATTTCCACAAATTTATAAATTTCCCATTTCTTTCTTTCTTTTTTTTTTTTTTTTTTTTGAGATGGAGTTGCTCTGACGCCAGGCTGGAGTGCAGTGGCACAATCTCGGCTCACTGCAACCTCTGCCTCCTGGGTTCAAGCGATTCTTCTGCCTCAGACTCCTGTGTAGACTCCCTGGGACCACAGGCACATGCCACCACGCCCAGCTAATTTTTGTATTTTTAGTAGAGACGGGGTTTTACCATGTTGGCCAGGATGGTCTCCATCTTTTGACCTTGTGATCCGCCCACCTCGGCCTCCCAAAGAGCTGGGATTACAGGCATGAGCCACCGCGCCCGGCCCCCAATTTCTTTGTGTTGTTAATGTCTACTAATTTTACTCCATATTGATCAGAAAACATACTTTGTGTGGTTTTAATATTTCAAAGTGTATTAAGGCTTGTTTTATTGCCTAACATATGGTCTGTCCTGGAAAATATTCCATGTGCACTTAAAAAAAATGTGTGTGCTTTTGTTGTTTGGTGTGTTCTTTACATACACATCTGTTAGCTCTAGTTGGTTTATAGTGTTTTTCAAGACTTTTATTTTCTTTTGATCTTTTGTCTAATTTTTCTATGCATTATTATCATTATTATTTTTTGATATGGAGTCTTGTTCTGTCACCCAGGCAGGAGTGCAGTGGCATGATCTCAGCTTACTTCAACCTCCACCTCCTGTGTTCAGCAGATTCTCATGCCTTAGACTCCCAAGTATCTGGTACTAAAAGTGTGTGCCACAACACTTGGTTACTTTTTGTATTTTTAATAAGAGACAGGGTTTCACCACATTGGCGAGGCTGGTCTTGAAATCCTGACCTCAAGTGATCCACCCACCTTGGCCTCCCAAAATGCTGGGATTATCAGTAGTGAGCCACTGCGCCCCAGCCCACTATCCATTATTAAAAGTGGGGTACTGAAGTCTTTAATTATTACTGTTGATTCATTTAATTTCTCCCTTTACTCCTTGTTTTTACTTCTGGCATTATTTTGGGGCTCTGTTTTAGGTGCATGTAGGTTTATATTTGGTGTACGTTTTTGGTGGGTCAACTCTTTTATTTATACAAATATCCTTCTTTGTCCCTAATAATGACTTTTGTCTTAGTATTTATTTTGTCTGATGTTAGTATACCCCCTCCAGCTTTCTTACGGATGCTGTTTGCATGATATATCTCTGTTCATCCTTTGACTTTTAACCTATTTGTATCTTTGAATCTAAAATGCGTCTCCTCCAGTAGACAGCATATAGTTGGATCTTGTTATATTTTGTCCAGTCTGACATTCTCTGCCTTTTGACTGGACTGTTTAATCCATCTATTTTAAATTTTATTATTGATATAGTTGGATTTACATTGCAATTTCACTTTTTGTTTTCTATGCTTCTCATGTCTTTTATGTTCCTGTATTCCTTCTTTATTGCTTTCTTTTGCAAAAAATGAATATTTTCTAGTGTAATGATTTCATTCCTTTGATGATCTTCTTCACTATATTTTCTGAGTTTAAGTGGTTGCTCTAGGGCTTCTTGTGTACATTTCAACTTATCAGAATTTACTTCACGTTTATACTGGCTTGATTCCAGTGACATACATAATAAGCATTACTGCTATATAGCTCTCTTCTCTCGTCCCCTTTTTTGCTGTTGTTATAGACATTACATTTATGTGTGCTCCAAACCCAAACATATATTGGTATAGTTGTTAGAATATATAATTTTGGCCAGGTGCAGGGGCTCATGCCTGTAATCCTAGCACTTTGAGAGGCTGAGGCAGGTGGATCATCTGAGGTCAAGAGTTTGAGACCAGCCTGGCCAACATGGCAACCCTGTTTCTACTAAAAATACAAAAATTAGCAGGGTGTGGTGGCACACACCTGTAATCCCAGTTACCCAGGAGGCTGAGGCAGGAGAATTGCTTGAACTCAGAAGACAGAGTTTGTAGTGAGCCAAGATTGCACCACTGCATTCCAGCCTGGGACACAGAGGAAGACTCGATCTCAAAAAAAAAAAAAAAAAAAAAAAAAAGAATATACAATTTTATGTCTACTAATGAAGCTGAGAAAAGAAAACAGGTATATTTTTAAGGAGTTTACTTTCTTATTTACCATTTCTGGTTCTCTCCATTTGAACCTGTGGATTTCAGTTACTACTTAGCATCAGTTTTTTACTCCAATACAACTTGCTCCAACCCATTTCCATTGTGCTCTTATTGTCAGATGTATGCCATTTTTATGTTATAGGTACAACAATATAATTATATACATTTTGTTTAATAAAATGGTTTTCAAATTAAGAGAAGAAAGGAGATGAAATATGCATTGATACTGTCTCTTATAACTACATATTTATAAAATTACCTTTATTGGTGCTTTTTGATTTTTTGCGAAGATTCAAATTACCATCTGGGGTCACTCATATTCAGCCTGAAGAACTTCCTTTAGTATTTCTTGTAAAGCAAGCCTGAAAGGCTGAGTCATAAAACAGAACACAGTTGGTAGAATGGAGATTTTCTTTGACAGTAACAAACAACTAAAGTAGAAATCAATTCCGGAAAGATACAAACAAAAACAAAAAACTCTTCAAGCTCTTAAAAATCCAGCAGCAGATTTCTATGCAGTCTATGAATCAAAGTGGAAATTTGAAAGTAAATTTGAAATTATTTTGAATTAATTAAAATGAAAATACAATATATCAAACTTTGTGGGATGTGGCTAAAGCAGCGCTAAAAGGGAAATGACTATTCAGGTCGTTTGTCCATTTTTCTACATGATTTTCTGCCCTATTCTTAATTATCTGCAGGAATTCTTTTTTTTTTAAATGTATTTATTGATTTATTTTAGAGACAGGGTCTTACTCTGTCATCAGGGCTGGAGTGCAATGGTGTGATCACAGTTCACTGCAGCCTCAGACTGTGCTCAGAGGATCCTCCTGCCTTTCAAGTAGCTGGGACTATAGGTGCATGTCACCATGCCCAGTTAATTTTTCACATTTTTTTTGTAGAGATAGGATCTCAGTCTGTTGCCCAAGCTAGTCTCAAACCTCTGGCCTCAAACAATCTTCCTGCCCCAGGCTGCCAAAGTGTTGGAATTACAGGCATGATCCACCTCACCCAGCCAATTTACAGAAATTCCTTATATGTTTTGGATACAAGAAAGCCCTTTGTCAGCTATCTAATTTACAATTCTAGTTTCTCACTCTGTGCCTTGCGTTTTATTATCTTAGTAGTGTCACGTAATAAAAAGAATTTATTGAATTTAATGTACTCCAGTTTATCAGCTTTTCTCTTATGGTTAGTACCTTTTTAATGTTTGTTTGTTTGTTTGTTTGTTTTTGCAGTGGACTCTCCCTTTGTCGCCCAGGCTGGAGTGCAGTGGCACAGTCTCAGCTTGCTGCAACCTCTGCCTCCCAGGTTCAAGCAATTCTCCTGCCTCAGCCTCATGAGTAGCTGAGATTACAGGTGTCCACCACTATGCCCAGCTAATTTTTATATTTTAAGTAGAGATAGGGTTTCCCCATGTTGGCCACGCTGGTCTCGAACTCCTGACTTCACATGATCCACCCACCTTGGCTTCCCAAAGTACTGGGATTAAAGGCATGAGCCACTGTGACTGGCTGGTTAGTGCCTTTTGATCCTTTTAATTTTTCTTTTGGTTCATTTAAATAAATCATTGCTTTTGCTAAGGTTATAAAGGTACTCTCCTTTGCTTTCTTATAGAAGTTTTATTGCTTTAGCATTCTCATTTACATCCACAATACATCTAAAACTTAAATGTTTTGCATATATATGTGTATATATATGGTGTGATGTAACAGATCAAGATTTATTAATTAATGTATATAGGAATATCCAATATGTTTAACACCATTTACTAAAAAGATCTTTTTGCCCCATTTTATTTATTATCACCTTTATCATCAATCAGATGGCTATATATATGTGAATGTGTTTCTGGCCATTTTCTGTTCCAATAATCTATTTTTCTTTTTGTGTGCAAATACCACACTGTTTTAGTTACTACAGGTTTACAACAGGTCTTGATGTGTTACAGTATAAGTCCTTCAGCATTGTTCTTCAAGATCATCCTGGCTATTTGGCTGTTTGCATTTCCACATAAATATTAGAATCAATGTGTCAATTTCTTAATGGAATGAAAACAACCTGTTGAGATTTTGATTGCCATTGCACAGAGTTTATAGACCAATTTGGAAAGAATTGACATCTTCATCTTATTGATTCTTATACTCCATCAACATGGCATATCCCTCTGTTTTTAAAATCATTATTTGAAAAAGATACTTGCACATGCATGTTTATAGCAGCACAATTCACAATAGCAAAATCATGGAACCAACCCAAATTCCCATCGACCAATGAGTGGATAAGGAAACTCTGGTATATATATGATGAAACACTACTCAGCCATAAAAAGGAATGAATTAACAGCATTTGCAATGACCCAGATAAGATTAGAGACTATTATTCTAAGTGAAGTAACTCAAGAATGGAAAACCAAGCGTTGTATATTCTCACTGATATATGGGAGCTAAGCTATGAGGACACAAAGGCATAAGAATGATACAATGAACTTTGGGACTGCGAAGAGTGGGAGGCGGGTGAGGGATAAAAGACACCAAATGTGATGCAGCGTATACTGCTCGGTGATGGGTGCACCAGATTCTCACAAATCTCCACTAAAGAACTCACTCACATAACCAAATGCCACCCATACCCCAACAACTTATGGAAAAATAAAATTAAAAAATAAAATACTTTTAAAATGAAATTTTAATGAATTTTCTCAGTAATTTTGTAGTTTTTAGTATAAAACTCTTGGATATCCTTTGTTACATTTTTCCCTAATTATTTGATTTTTTGATAATATGGTAAATGATATCTTAAAAATTTCTGCTGGGTGTGGTGGCTCATGCCTGTAATCCCAGCACTTTGGGAGGCTGAGGTAGGTGGATCACCTGAGGTCAGGAGTTTAAGACCAGCTTGGGCAATATGGCGAAACTCCGTCTCTGCTAAAAATACAAAAATTAGATGGGCATGGTGGTGGGTGCCTGTAATCCCACCTACTCAGGAGGCTGAGGCAGAGGGAATTGCTTGAACCTGGAAGGTGGAGGTGGCAGTGAGCCGAGATTGCACCACTGCACTCCAGCCTGGGTAATAGAATGAGACTCTATCTTAAAAAAAAATTCATTTTATATTTATTTAATGTTGACATATAGAAGTATACTTGATCTTTTTTAAAAAGATAAACATATCTAGCTCTCTCGCTAAATTTGCTCGTTAATTTTAATAGCTTTTCTGTAGATTCTTCTGGATTTTCTTTGTGCACAATCATGTTTTCTACAAATACTAGTTTTATTTCTTTCCTATCATGTACTCTTTATTTCTTGCTTTTTCCTGTCTTATTGCATTGACTAGGATACCAAATTTAATGCTGAGCAGAAGTGGTAATAACACTTTCCCATTCCAGATCTCAGGAAACAATGTTTGAATAATTGATCATTAAAGAAAGTGTGGTACATACTAACCATGGAATACTATGCAGCCATAAAAAGAATGAGATAATTATTTTTCAGGAACATGGATGAAGCTGGAGGGCATTATTCTTAGCAAACTAATACAGGAACAGAAAACCAAATACTACATGTTCTCACTTAAAGTGGGACCTAATGATAAGAACTTATGAACACAAAGAAGGAAACAACAGACACTGGGTTCTACTTGAGGGGGAAGGGGGAAGGAGGGAGATGAGCAGTAAATATAACTATTGGGTACTGGGCGTAATACCTGGGTGATTAAATAGTATGTACAACAAGCCTCTGTGATACACATTTACCTGCGTAACAAACCTCCACATGTACTCCCAAACTTAAAATATCAGTTAAATAAATTTAAAAAATAAATAATAATTAATCCTTAAGTGATGTTACTGTTGATTTTTTGTAGAGATACTTTATAAGACTAAGAGCATTCCTTTCTGTTACTAGTTTGCTCTGAGTATTTTTTTCTAATCATGAATGGGTGTTGTATTTAAAATTTGTTTGGCAGCTATCAAGATGGTCATAAGATTTATTCCTTTTTCTGTTTATTTTGTAAATATTCATTTTAAACTGTTAACTTTTACATTCCCAGAATAAACTCATCGTATTTCTGATGTATTGTTCTTTGTATGTAGCTCTTGGTTTCTTTGTTAATATTGTATTTAGGGATTTTGAATCTATGCTTATGAGATAATTTTCTGTAATTTCCTTTTCTTATAATCCTTGTCAGGTTTTGAGGAAAATGTCATTTTGTCCTCATAAAAATAATTCATATTGTTCCATTTTTCCATTGTCTGAAAGTGTTTGTGAAGATTAACTTTCTTTTTTCCCCTAGATTTCTAAGAGCATTCACTTGTACAGCCATCCAGGTTCTGGGGTTTTCTTTGGGAAGTTGCTTAATAAGGTGATTCAGTTTCTGTAATGGGTAACTAGATTTCGTATGTTTTCTTGTGTCAATATCTTACTTCATTTCTGTTGCTATAACAAAAGATCTTAGACTGGATAATTTATAAGCAACAGAAACTTAGTTTTCACAGTTCTGAAAGGGGAAGTTCAAGATCAAGTAGCCAGCAGATTTTTTTGTTCTTTTTTGTTTTTCATTTTTCATTTTTATTTATTTATTTTCACAAGCATCACCATATTAGAGTAGATTTGATGTCTGGTGAAAGCTTGCTGTCTGCTTCCAAGATGGCAAGATCTGTTGCTGTGTCCTTATATGGTGGAAGAGATGAAAGGGCTACAGAGCTCTCAGAAGCCTCTTTTATACAATCATTAATCTCATTTATGAGGACTCTGCCCTCATGTGTTAATCATATCCTAAAGCCCCAACCCCTTAATACTATTACTTTAGCAATTGTTTCAACATATGAATTTTGGGAGACACATTCAGACTATAGCAGTCACTTGTGGTAAGTTGTGTACTTTTTTTTTTTTTTTGAGATGGAATCTTGCTCTGTAGCCCAGCCTGGAGTGCAGTGGCGCCATCTTGGCTCACTACAACCTCCACCTCCTAGGTCCCAGTTCAAGCAATTCTTATGCCTCAGCCTCCTGAGTAGTTGGGACTACAGGCATGTACCACCATGCCTAGCCAAGTTTTGTATTTTTAGTAGAAATGGAGTTTCACCATGTTGGCCAGGCTGGTCTTGAACTCCTGACCTTGTGATCCACCCGCCTCGGCCTCCCAAAGTGTTGGGATTACAGGCATGAACCACTGCACCCGGCCTGTTTGTGTTTGAGATGGAGTCTTGCTCTGTTGCCAAGTTGGAGTGCTGTGGCGCTATCTCAGTTCCCTGCAACCTCCACTTCCCAGGTTCAAGCGATTCTCCTGCCTCAGCCTCCTGAGTAGCTGCAATTACAGGCGCAAGCCACCACACCAAACTAATTTTTGTATTTTTAGTGGAGAAGGGGTTTCATCATGTTGGCCAGGATGGTCTCCATTTCTTGACCTCGTGATTTGCCCACCTCAGCCTCCCAAAGTGCTGGGATTACAGACATGAGCCACTGTGTCCAACTCACTTTTTTTTTTTTTTTTTTAGATGGGGTCTTCCTATGTTGCCCAGGTTGGACTTAAACGTCTGTACTCAAGCAATCCTCCTTCCTCAGCCTCCTGAGTAGCTGGGAC
Source organism: Callithrix jacchus (assembly GCF_049354715.1). Taxonomy (NCBI): domain Eukaryota; kingdom Metazoa; phylum Chordata; class Mammalia; order Primates; family Cebidae; genus Callithrix; species Callithrix jacchus. Next base: position 129,906,377 of record NC_133524.1, on the reverse strand, counting down.
TACAGGTGTTTACCACTATGCCTAGCTTCAAATTGTGATCTTGAGCTATTTATTATTTCATACAAATTCTCAAGTTTATTGGCCTTAACTTTTTTTCATTATATTCTGATATTATTTTTTCATGTTTGTAAGACCTATAGTGATATAGGCTTTTTAATTCTCATATTGGTGATTGGTGTTTTTTCTCTCTTTTTCTTTGATTAATCTTTCTAGAGGGATAAACAATTTATTATCCTTTCAGAAAACCAATTTTGTCTTTATCAATTTTTTTCTATTGCATGTTAATTTTAGTTAATTATTTTTCTTATCTTTATTATTTGATCCTTTCTTCTTTTTTGATATCTATTTGCCATTCTTTTTCTAGCTTCTTGAGATGGAAGACTATGTTACTGGTTTTAAGCCTTTCTTCTTTTCTAATATATGCATTTGAAGCTATAAATATCCTTTGAAGCGTTTGATTCTGGAAATGTTGAAATGTTTTATGCTTATTATTATTCAGTTAAAATGTTCTCTATTTCCATTGTGATTTACTGTCTGACCCATTCGTTATTTTGAAATATGTTGCTTACTTTCCACATAGTTGAAAATTCTTCTTTCTCTTTCTTCTTTCTTTCTTTCTTTCTCTTTCTTTCTTTCTTTCTTTTTGAGACAGGGTCTCACACTGTCACTCAGGCTGGAGTGCACTGGTGTGATTTCTGCTCACTGCAACCTCTCCCTCCTGGGCTCAAGTGACCCTCCCACCTCAACCTCCCGAATAGCTGACACTCCAGGTGTGCAGCACCACACCCAGCTAATTTTTGTATTTTGGGTAGAGATGGGGTTTTGCCATGTTGCCCAGGCTGGTCTGGAACTCCTGAGCTCAAGTGATCTGCCTGCCTTACCCTCACAAAATGTTGGGATTACAGGCATGAGGCAATATGCCCAGCCAATAATTTTCTAGTCATTTTTGTGCTATGAATTTCTGGCTTACTTTTATTGCGGTGAGAGAACATAATCTGAATAATTTGAATCCTTTGAAATTTGTTGACACTTGCTGTAGGACCTAGAATATGGTCAATTTTGGTAAATGTCACATTTGCGTTTGAAAATCATGCATATTCTGTTGTTGGGTAGAGTGTTTGTGTGTGTGTGTTGTGTGTGTGTATAGCAAAATTAACAAACCTCCCTCCCTGTCTCTCATTCCTTATACAGTCATGTGCTGTTAGGTGATTTTGTCATTGTGACAACATTATGGATTATACTTACACAAACCTAGACGGTATACTCTACTACATACCTAGGCTATAGGGTATAAACTATTGCTCCTAGGCTACAAATCTGTACATAATTTTACTGTACTGAATATTGTAGACAATTGTAACACAATGGCGAGTTTCTGTATACCTAAACATAGAAAAGGAACAGTAAACAAAAAAACAGTTTGAAAGATAAAACATGATACAACATCTATGGCACTTACCATGGATGGAGTTTGCAGGATTGGAAGTCACTCTGGGTGAGTCAGTGAGTGAGTGGTGGGTAAATGTGGAGGTCTAGGACATTACTGTACACTATGTAGACTTTATAAACACTATGCACTGAGGCTACACTAAATTTATTTTATTTTATTATTATTATTATTATTTTTTGAGACAGAGTTTGCCCAGGCTGGAGTGCAGTGGTGTCATCTCAGCTCACTGCAACCTCCACCTCCTAGGTTCAAGCAGTTCTCCAGCTTCAGGCTCCCAAGTAGCTGGGATTACAGGCATGTGCCACCACGTCCAGGTAATCTTGTATTTTTATTAGAGAGGGGGTTTCATCATGTTGGTCAGGCTGGTGTTGCACTCCTGACCTCAGATGATCTTCCCGCCTCAGCCTTCCAAAGTGCTGGGATTACAGGTGTCAGCCACTGTGCCCAGCCTCACTAAATTTGTTTTTAAAAGGTCATTGTGTTGTGATGTCATGATGGCTATGCCGTCACTAGATGATAGGAATTTTTCAGTTAGTTCCATTATAATCTCATGGGATCACCATCCCATATGTGGTTCATTGTTGACCAAAATGTTGTCATGTGGCACGTATGTACTTATGTACTTATATATAAAATAGAAAGAAAGAGAGAGACAGAGAAGATGGTTAATTTTGTTATTTACATATTTTAGCTTCTTAATGATTTTTTGTTTCTTTGTTCTATCATCTACTAAAAAGCATTTGTTTAAACTTTCTATGATGGTTATGGATTTGTCTATTTCTCCTTTTAGTTCCATTAATTTTTGCTTTATGTCTGTTATGGGTGCATGTAGCTTTAAGATGTGTTATATTTCCCTAGTAGATTGATTCTTTCATCATCACAAAATATTATTCTCTATCTCTAGGCATGTTTTGTCTGATGTTATTAATAGTATAGCAGTATCAGCTTTCTTGTGGTTAGTACTTGCAGGATATACCTTTCTCCGTTCTTTTACTTTCAACAGTATATTTAAGGTCTATCTTTTCTAAGTCATATGTAGTTTATCTTTATTCAGTCTGACAATTTTGATTGTTTGGTATGTTTAATCCATTAACTTAAAATTGGTTTTATTTTTTATTTTTTTTTTAGACAGGTTCTCTTTCTGTCACCCATGCTCGTGACACAGTGGTGCGAACACAGCTTACTGCGGCCTCAATCTTTTGTGTTCAAGCAACCCTCTCACCTCAGCCTTCTGAGTAGCTGAGTCCACAGGCACGTGCCACCACGCCTGGTTAATTTTTTGTTTTTTTGTAAAGATATGGTCTTGCCATGTTGTAGTCCTCCCACCTCAACCTCCCACAGTGCTGGAATTACAGGAGTGAGCCATGGTGTCTGCCCCCTCCATCTCTTTATATTATGCCAAAGAATAAAGGGAGCAGGCAACAGAATTGGATCAGGAGAGATGCTTACAGTGCAAGTATTTATATTGAAGTGTATAGAATGAGACTGCAAAGTAAAGCAAACTAGATGTAAAATGTGAATGTAAATTGATATTTATAATAGTCTTCTTGATAATTAGAATGACTTTTGGGTCAGTTACGGTGGCTCACGCCTGTAATCACAGCACTGTGGGAGGCTGAGGCAGGAGGATCACTTGAGGCCAGGAGTTTGAGACCAGCCTGGCCAACATGGTAAAACCCTGTCTCTACTAAAAATAAAAATATTAGCTGGGCATGGTGGCATCCACCTGTAATCCCAGCTACTCGAGAGGCTGAGGCAGGATAATTGCTTGAACCTGAGAGGTGAAGGTTGCAGTGAGCTGTTACTGTACACCTGGGCAACAGAGTAAGACTTTTGTCAAAAAAAAAAAAAAAATGAAAAGAAAAGAAAAAAAGAAGAAAAACTTTTGGCTGACTTTTTCATATCTATTTACAGTGTCTCAGTCTTCACTGGGAACCAAAGATGAAGAAGTGCTTTTTTTTTTTTTATCGTACTTTAGGTTCTGGGGTACATGTACAGATCATGCAGGGAAGAAGCGCTTATACTGGGAGAATGAGAAACATTTGCTTTGCCATTTTCTCATTTGTTTGTGCTTACATTATTATCAATCATTTCAATCCATGGGTTCTTTTTTTTTTTTTTTTTTGAGATGGAGTCTCACTCTGTTGCCCAGGCTGGAGAGCAGTGGTGCGATCTTGGCTCACTGCAACCTCCGCCTCCCTAGTTCAAGCAATTCTCCTGTCTCAGCCTCCCAAATAGCTGGGATTACAGGCATGTGCCACAATGCCTGGCTAATTTTGTTTTGATTTACTTTATTTTGTATTTTTAGTAGAGACGGGGTTTCGCCATGTTGGCCACGCTGGTCTCAAACTCCTGACCTCAAGTGATCAGCTCACCTCAGCCTCCCAAAGTGCTGGGATTATAGGCATGAGCCACTGTGCCTGGCCTCCATGGGTTCTTTTTAAAGGTTTGCTCAAATCATTTTTACCTTATATTTGGATTGGTTTAGCTAAAATTAGATAATAGGCATGAATACATTTAACCTTTGTCTTTGTTCACAGTTCTGGAGTCTGGGACTCCTAGATCAAGGCACGAGCAGGTTCAGTGTCTCTTAAAGGACTGATCTGTATTTCCAAGATGGTGCCTTGTTGTTGCATCCTCTAGAGGCGAGGAACTTTGTGTCCTCTCATGGTGGAAGGTGGGAAAGCAAAAGAATGCTCCCTTCAACATTAAGCCCTTTCATAAGGGTGCTAATCTCATTCATGAGGGCAGAGCCTCATGACTGAATCACTACCCAAAGGCCACGCCTCTTACTATTGTTGCATTGAGAATTAAGTTTCAACATGAATTTTGGAGGGGATGCTATCATTCAAACCATAGCAACCCTCCACAGGTAAATTGCAAAAGTCAAGGCATGTGGTAGAATACTGCTGGCAAGCCATTTGCTTTGTGGAACTCTCCCTCTTACTCAAGAGTCCTCTAGCCCTTGTGTGTGATTGTCTGATACATGGATTCAGGGAAGCTTCTGATGTCAACATGCACATTAAACATTAGTAAAGCTGACTTTTAAAATTTTATTTTAATTGGAAAAATTATAGGTAGAAGTTCTAATATTTTCTTACAGCACCAAACGGAGCATCTTGCATCTCCTCTGGGTGTATTATATACATTTTGAGGATTATTACTATCCACTCTGCTGTAATGATGACCCATAAATAGGGGAGAGGATTCTCACTACAGATGGTCAGACACAATGACAGTCTGCTTTCCACTTTCTTTTTCCTATCCCAACTCTAAAGTCCTCGGTGCAGAGAAGAGGGCAGAGAGAGCAATAGGGAAGGAAACTCCCTACTCTGGTCTAGACCCCTGCTGGAAACTTCCCTGCCCTAATGAGAGTGCTTTGAATGAAATTAGAGTGAAGCTTAGGAATCGGCATGATTGAATCTTAATTACTAAACTGAAACAGTGTTACTTACTAAAGGAGACTGGAAACTTCTGGGAAAGGACTGAGATGTCATTGAGACAAGTGAAAAGTGGAGAAGAAAGGAAAGTTCAATACAGTGGAATGGTAACTACATTAAAAGACAAAATCAGGGAAATATCATAGTTTGAGACTCCAGAGGCATTCATGTGCAAGTACAAAGATCACAGAGTGAAGAAACCATGGAGTAAACTGAGTCAGGCTGATGGAAGGAGGAATGGAAGTGGTGCCACTGTGGGGTATAACACAGATCTTTCATATGGACTGTGTGAACAGACTTGCCAAGGACGGTGGCCAGCCTGGCATAGGCAAGTGGTGGGGGTCATCTAACAATCCAAGCACAAACTTCAAAGTCAGGTATGTACTGGATTGGATCATGGCTCTGCCACTCTAAGCATATCACTTAACTTTTTTTTCTTTTTTTGAGACAGAGTCTTGCTCTGTTGCCAGGGGAGTGCAGTGGTTTGATTTCAGCTCACTGCAACCTCCGCCTCCCAGGTTAAGGCATTTCTCCTGCCTCAGCCTCCAGAGTAGCTAGGACTACAAGCACGTGCTACCACATCCAGCTAATTTTTAAATTTTTAGTAGAGACGGGTTTCACCATGTTGGCCGGGATGGTCTCGATCTCCTGACCTCGTGATCTGCCTGCCTTGGCCTCCCAAAGTGCTGGGATTACAGGCGTGAGCCACTGTGCCCAGCCGTCACTTAACTTATTTAAGCCTCAGTTTCCCCAGTTGTAGAGTGGGAATGATAATAGTTCTTGTTTTATAGGGCTGCTGTTCAGGGTAAATAAAGGTAAATTGGCACATAGCGAGTGCTCCAATAAATAGTAGTTAGAGTCATTATGATCACCATCATACTCTTTATCATCAGATGGAGGAAGTATCTTTTCTTTCTGCAGAAAGTGAAGCATCTGGTAAACTGTTTACTTGCTCTGCTGAAAATTTTATCTCTTAAAAGAAAATATTGGGAGGCTGTGCATGTGTGGGGGCAGGGGATATATGGGATATCTCTCTACCTTCTCCTCAATTTTGCTGTGAATCTAAAACTACTCTAAAAAAATAGTCTGGCCAGGAATGGTGGCTCATGGCTGTAATCCCAGCACTTTGGGAGGCCAAGGAGGGTGGATTACCTGCTCAGGAGTTCGAGACCAGCCTGGCCAACATGGCGAAACCCCGTATCTACTAAAAATACAAAAAAAAAAGTATTAGCTGGGTGTGGTGGCTCATGCCTGTAATCTGAGCTACTCAAAAGGCTGAGGCAGGAGAATCGCTTGAACACGGGAGGTGAAGGTTGCAGTGAGCTGAGACTGCACTATTGCACTTCAGCCTGGGCAACAGGAACCAAACTCCATCTAAAAAAAAAAGTCTTTAAAAAAGAACAAAAAAGAAGATATTGGCTGTCTTTATAGACCTCCTATATCATAATGTCTCCTGTGCTAAAAGTATTTCTTACATAATTGCCACACTAACACTAACAGGTGGATTCTGTCTACATTTTACAGATGAGAAGCATCACCGAGGTTTAGAGAAGATAACCAACTTGCTCAAGGTCACACAGCTCATTAGAGGCAGAGCCATGCTATTTCCATTATACCATAATGCCTCCGACTGAGTACCGGCCTCACTATGGAGAATCTGCAGATAATATGGAAGTGTTGATAGCACTGAAAGAAAGCAACTGTGTTGACAGTAAGTTGGAGCTGTGATGAGAAGAACTAAAGGCAGAATCATAAATGTATCCCTGATTTTAAGTGAGTCAATTTAAAAGTGTTCAAAGGTGGAATGGAGAAGTCAGTTTTAGGACTTATTTTGCTTTTTTGAAGGTAATTTGTTCATTTTCTTTTTTGCTGCTTTTAAGATTTTGACTCTGATCTTCAACAGTTTTACAATGACCTGCCTGTATGTATCTTTGTGTGTGTGCATTTATTCTGCATGTGGTTCACAGAATTTCTTGGATGTCTTTACTCAATCTAGAAAAATGTTCATCCATTATCTCTCTTCAAAATTACTTCTGCCCCATTTGTTCTTTTTCCTCTCCTTCTGGGCCATAAATTACATATATATTAGATATTTGCAATGTGTCCCACATGTCTGTTCGTTCTTTTCTAATTTATTTTTTTTTTTGAGATGGAGTCTCACTCTGTCGCCAGGCTGAAGTGCAGTGGCATGATCTCGGCTCACTGCAACCTCTACCTCCTGGGTTCAAGCAATTCTCCTGTCTCAGCCTCACGAGTAGCTGGGACTACAGGCATGTACCACCATGCCCTGCTAATTTTTTGTATTTTTTAGTAGAGACAGGGTTTCACCATGTTGGCCAGGATGGTCTCGATCTCTTGACCTCGTGATCTGCCCGCCTCAGCATCCCAAAGTGCTGGGATTACAGGCGTGAGCCACCGCGCCCAGCCCTTTTCTAAATTTCTTATTCTTTTTTTCTCTCTGTGCTTTGACTTGGACGCTATGCATTTAACTGTCTTCCCCCAGGTCTAGGTTGTTAAATGCTTATATTTAGTTCCTAGCTTCAAATATTGGTTTTCAGTTCTAGAATTTTATTTGACAGACTTTCGCTCTTGTTGCCCAGGCTGGAATGCAATGGCATGATCTTGGCTCACCGCAACCTCCGCCCCCTGGGTTCAAGCAATTCTCCTGCCTCAGCCTCCAAAGTAGTTTGGATTACAGGCATGTGCCACCATGCCTGGCTAATTTTGTATTTTTAGTAGAGACAGGGTTTCACCATATTGACCAGGCTGGTCTCGAGCTCCTGGCCTTGGGTGATTTGCCCACCTCGGCCTCCCAAAGTGCTGGGATTACAGGCATGAGCCACCACACCTGGCAATTTGATGATTTCTTATAGATTCCAATTCTGTGGTGCAATTCTCCATCTTGCCATCTATTTTATTAATTTTCTCTGTTTTCTTCAACACATTAATTACATTTATTTTAAAGTTTTTGTTAAATATCTGGATTCCCTATGGGTCCATTTCCATAGGTTTTTTTTCTTGTGGTATACCTAGTAATTTTTAATTAAAAGTTGGACGTTGTATATAAAACTTGTGGGGACTCTGACTCCCAATCATGTTCTTTTCCTCCAGAAAGTGTTCATCCCTTTCTTAGAGCTTTTCTCTGCTAGACAGATAGAATGAGTGATCAATCATCTTATGCTAGTCTGTTTGAAGAATTGTGGAGAAGAGAGATGTCTTGCAGGAGTGGAAGAAGGCAAAGGAGCCTGGAGGAATATATTAGGTGGGTGCAAAGGTAATTGCAGTTTTTGCCATGAAAAAGTAATGACAAAAACTGCAATAACTTTTGCATCAACCTAATGTAAAGTCATTGGAAATAGACAATATTGTGATGAATCCTTGCTCTAGTCATCAATCATCTTTTCCTAGTCAGGGGCTTAGCTAGTTAAGGTTGGTTGCGGTTTGGTAATGCTTGGACTGGTTTGCTTCTCCCTTGTTCCAGAGCAGAGCCCTCCAGGGCCTGCAATGCTTACCAGGGCCCTCTCCTTGGAGAGTCCTTGATGCTGCTCTTAATCTCCTCAGCAACAGGAGACTAGAAAACTCTGCTTTGATTTTTAGAGATTTTTCTCTTAAGTTTTTGGCCTTCTATCCCATATAGCATCTTCTTCGCTGGTCTTGACACTTCCATTCTTCATACCCCCACCCAATTCATTCTCTACTCTGCTTTCAGATTGACTGGCAAATAAGACATTTAACTCATGCTACTTCCCTGCTTCAAATCAAACACTTCCTATATCTTTCAGGATAAAGTCCACTGACCTTAGGATAGTTTATGGATAGTTTACAAGGTTTTGCATGATTGTGATTTACATTACTTTTTCCAACTCCAACAAATGTAGTCCTCTGCTTTCATCCTACATTTTAGCATACCATGTTATTCATTATTCCTGAAGTCATCTAACTCTCTTTTCCTTCTTGGCCTTTGAACATTTTGGCCCTTCTGCTGTGAATACCTTTCCCTGCCCTCTCCTTCAAGCCTAACAATAATCCGTTAAAATTCACTTCATATGTCATTTCCTGGAAGATTCCCATAGTCCTGCCTTATCTCCCTCCACTTATCCTACCATGCACCTTTAATAGGGTTAAGATTAGGTTTTCCTCCTCTAAGCTTTCACGGAACTCAGTGGTTTACCCTGATCATAGCACTTTTGGTATTGTGATAAAAATGTCTTCTCAACTGTTTTTCCCACTAGACTATAAACTCCATGAGGACAGGAATGGTGTTCATCATGCTAACCACCATACTCTCAGTGCCTACCCCATATTGGTATTAACATTTGCTGACTGAAAAAAAAATAAGTGAAGGAAAACAAAAAGAGAAGGACATACAAGCAAAGACAAATACAAAAAGGGTGCAATAGCTCGTTTTGAATAGTGACAAGGAGCTCTAAAAAATCTGAAACTTGCAGTAAATGCTACAAACTGAAAAAGACTCTTAGGAACTTTATATTCAGAGCACCAGGCAGAGGAATATTAGGAAAGATATATACCTGGTGTTTCAAGCTGATGATGCAGTTTGATAGATAACATAGAGAAGCACCTAACTCTTCAACTCTTATTGTGTTCTTTTCTTCTCTGATTGAAGAAATGTGAAGAAAAGAAATGTCTTGCAGGAGTGGAAGATGGCAAAAGAGCTTTGAGGAATATATAAAGTCATTGGAATTAGACAACCATGTGATGAATCCTGGCTCTGACTCTAACTACTATGTGACTTTGGTCAAGTCACAAAAGTAATTCTCTGAGACTCAGTTTTCCCCACATGTAAAATGAGGATATACCTAATATGCAAGACAATGCTTTGAATGATGAATGCTAGCTGCTTGATACCTAATATACTACAGAGTATTTTCCCCCAAAGTCATGCTTGATGTTGACACAAGTAAGATTCTAGCAAGCAGTATTTAAAATGTTTTTGAGTACTTGGATAGAAATGGGGCCAATTGAAAATTTATATATGTGTAATTTCATTTCTTTCTTTGATAGGGTAATTTAGGCAGATGGACTGGATTACTGAATTGCTTGATCATATAGTATAGGTACAGTGCTCGACTTCAGCAAGGCATTTGACAAGGGCTGTTTGACAAGTGAGCGAATATGGGTTGACTGGCTTTTAAAAAATACTAAAATACACAAAACATGAAATTTACCATTTTAACACATACGATTCAGTGGCATTAAGTACTGTCATAATTTTGTGAAACCATCACCAGTATTTATTTCCAGAACGTTTTCATCAATCCAAACAGAAAATCTGTACCCATTAAACAGTAACTTATTATTTCTTCCTGCCCCTGGCTCCCAGTAACCTCTATTCTACTTTCTGTCTCTATGAATATGTTATATAAGTGGAATCATACAATATGTCTTTCTGTGATTGGCTTATTTCACATGGCATGTTTTCAAGGTTCATTCATATTATAACATGTATCAGAATTTCATATTTTTTCTAAGACTGAATTTTTTGTATGCACATATCACATTTTGCTTATCCATTCATCTGTTGATGGATACTTGGGTTGCTTCTACTTTTCGGCTATTGTGACTAATGCTGCTATGAATGGGCTGACTGTTTAACCAATCTGATGAATTGGCAACTGGCAGAATGATCGTGCTCAAAGGGTGCAGATGAAAGTGAAAGTGAAATGATGGCACCCTTGAAGGAAGTTTCCAGTGGTTTGCCACAGCGGTCTTCCTGTAGCCTTTTTATGCTCATCAATCTTCTCCAGAAGATATAGAAAGTAGGATTAGCTAATTTGTTTTGCAGTCAACACAAACGTGGAGAAATGCCAACTATATTATTTAGAAAGATTAGAATTCAAAGAGATTGGCAAGTTAGAGAGATGGACTGAATCAAGAAACATGAATTTCACAGGGGAAAAATACAAGTTCATATACTTGAATTCAAAAAACCAACGGCATGAGTACAGTTTGAGAATGCTGTCCCTTTAAAGGAGTAAGCTGAATGTGTGCAAATAGAGTTTAATTGTCCCTTCAAATATTAAACTGATGTTAGGTTATGTTAGTGGAAATGTAATGTAGTAGTGCTCATCATACTTTACTCTGTTCTACACTTGAGGTGTTGGTGTTTATTTTTGAGTTACACTTTTAAGAATAGAGAATAGTGTAATATGAGCTTTATTGTCATTACACTGCCCTACTTCAAATTCCAATTTCATTATTTCTAAATCTATGATTTGAGGCATGTGACTTAATCTCTTGATGTCTCAGTTTCCTCACTTGTAAAGTAAAGATAATAGGATTGCTGTGAAGATTAAGTGAAGTAACACATAGTAAGTACTTCATAAATATTATTTTTTGAAATTTTGTAGATAAACAGAAATATATTCAAAGAAGAGTAACCACTTATTCATTCATTCTGCAAATATTTATTAAGCACCACCACTGTCGTAGGAGGAATATGTGAAGAAATGAAGGGTATTCAGCTTAGTGATGCCATGTTGTGGAGGATATGAAATCTGTCTTCAAATATTTGAGGAACAGATATTAATCTCTTTCTAAATGGCTTCATAAAATAGAACTAGCATTAATTGGTGGAAGCAACAGATTTTAAATTAATGTAAGAAAAATGGAATTGGCTTTATTAACTATCGTTGCAGATGTCTGAGCAGAGGCTAGTTTGTGATGGTGTTATAAAGTATATTTTAGCATCAGATGGGTGACTTGAGTAGATAATCTTTAAGGTTTTTTGATTATTCCAGACTTCAAAAGTCTACAATGATATGAAAATGCTTTTCCTGTTTCCTACCCTAGAGATGGTATAAGGTCTAGACACCTTCTACCTTCCAACTTCTTCACCAAACCTCATTTGGACCTAAACAAATGCAGGTTGACCTAGAAAACTTTAGATTCTTTTTCACCTATTTAGTTTAGAAGTGACTCTTTTGTAATCACATCAGAGACCCCAGCCTCTACTCTAATTCCTCTATAGCATTACAGAGAAAACGAGTGAGCTGGACTTCGTAGACACAGAAGGCCGAGGGAAGTCTGGTGAATAATACAACAAAATGTTAAAATGTTCCTAAGTGCATCTTAAAGCAAATATCATTTGAGGGCAAAAAGTGAACTCAAAATTTTAATCTTAGATTCAGGAGTGATGTCTAAGAACAAAATATACAGTTTGGTTGAGTTTTTAATAGAGTTCACAATGAATAATAAAGCTTTCTACTTCCATAGATTTTTATTGACTAGTGCTTAGGAATTCACAGACTAACTGCTATAATGAGAAAGCTTGAGTTAGGGAAGTTTGACCCAGTACATGACCTAAGTATCCTCATTTTTTGAACATTTTAAATAAAATGTGAAACAGAATGAACCAGAAAAAAAAGTTTCATAGAAAAATGTATTATACTTTATTTTTTACTACTTCCTTGAAAAGTAAGGCTACCTGCTGTTGTTTAAATATGGTTTGTTCCCACCAAGGTTCATATTAAGGTTTTGTCCCAGTGTGGTAATGTTGGCAAGTGGGATCTTTAAGAGGTGGGGCCTAATGGGAGGTATTTTTTAGCTCATGGGGACTCTACCCTTATAGGTGAATTGGTGCCCTTCTGCTGAATGAGTTCTCATTCTCACAGGACAGAATCAGTTCTTGTGGGACTGGGTTAGTCTTCGTGAGTAGATTGTTATAAAGCAGGTCAGCTTCTCTTGTTCACTCTTCCTTTTGCGTGCCCTCTTCTCCTTCAGCTTCTCTGACGTGTTATAATACAGAACAAGGCTCTCACAGAAGTCACCAGATATAGCCTCCCAATGTTGGACTTCCCAGCCTGTAGAACCATGAGCTAAATAAACTTCTTTTCTTTATAAATTACCCCAGCTCAGATATTCTGTTATAGCAACAGAAAATAGACCAAGAAAATGCCCCAGATAAAAAAGGCACTATGCAAACTTCTATTTAAATGAATAAATTGTGACTTGATTACATCCTTTTAAGGGGCCAGCTACACTACAGTCACATACCGCACGATAACATTTTGGTCAACAATGGACTACATATACAATGGTGGTCCCATAAGATTATAATGAAGCTGAAAATTTCCTATCACCTTTGATGCTGTAGTTATCATAACTTCATAGTGCAATATATTACTTATGTGTTTGTGGTGATGCTGGTGTAAATAAACCTATTGTACTGCCAGTTGTATAAAAGTCCAGCACATAACAATTATGTACATTACATACTTGATCATGATAATAAATGATTACTGCTTTATATATTTACTATACTATACTGTTATGGCTAATTAATTAATTTATGTTCTTTTATTGTCGCAAGATTCTTGATTGGTATACAGTGATACAGAGACGGGTGTAGAAATTACATACTATCCATCTACATAGGCTTTTGTTACACTTTGCCTATTAATGGAATAGTTCCATTTGTCAAGATTTATTCATCAAAAGCTTTGAATTTGACCAGGCTGTCCATTAATTCACCTCTTAAAAAGTAGCACTTAATTTCAGCAATTATATTTTATAGTATTAAAAAGCTTGTACATTAGAGTGCTTCTCTGCACAATGGCATTGAGCAGACAGAACTAAGTCTATCATCCCATTCAGATTCACACAGTCACATTTGAGAGAGCCTTATATCAGAGGTCTGGGGCAAAGTTAATCGTAACCAACATGGACTATTTATTTATTTATTTATTTTAGACAAAGTCTTGCTCTGTCACCCAGGCTGGAGTGCAATGGCATGATCTTGGCTCATGGCAACCTCTGCCTTCCAGGTTGACCGATTCTCCTGCCTCAGCCTCCCAAGTAGCTGGGATTACGGGTGCACACTACCACATCCGGCTAAGTTTTTGTATATATATATATTTTAGTAGAGATGGAGTTTCACTATGTTGGCAAGACTGGTCTGAAACTCCTGACCTCATGACATGCCCGCCTTGGCTTCCCAAAGTGCTGGGATTACAGGCATGAGCCACTGCGCCTGGCCTGAAAACCTATCTTTGTAGCCATATTTTATTATGCCAATGAAGACATGACAGCAAGTGTCTCAGGTACAACTGGCATTAGAGCACCAGGTCTATTTGATGGTGGTGGCAGGCACTATTAATTTATATACAGGTAAAAGGCCAATTTAAAAAAACTGCCGCTTGGGGTTAAAAATCAAAGGCATAATGTATCAGAACTGAGTTTTGAGCACCTTGGTATTCCAAAATATGTGAATATTTTCAGAAACCAATGTTAAATTTTACTCATGTTTCCTAGGTATGAAGTTATTTAATATATTCATTCAAATCCCATTACTCAATCCACATAGTGCTGAGACCATCTTGCAAAGCACATATCAAAAAACATGAAGTTAGGATGATAAAGATGAGTACAGATGACAACTTGGAAGGTCATAGTAAGCATATCTATTCGGGAGAATTTATTGTTACTTTCGAGTATATTCATTCTACTTATAGAAACAGTTAACTGTAAAACAGTCTCAGGCAACTCCTTCCAGAGATATTACAGAGGAAGCCATTGTTATCGCAGGAGATGACAGCTTCTTGCATGTTATGGCCCCTGAAAACCTCCCAGTGAGACAAAATATCGAGGTAGAAGACAGTGATATTGATCCTCTGTATAGGCTTAAGCTGATGTATGTGTTTGTGTCTTAGCTTTTAACAAAAAGTTTAAAAAGTGAAAAAACATTTTAAAATAGAAAAAATCTTACAGAGTAAGAATATAAAAAAATATTTCGTACACTTGTACAATGAGCTTGTGTTTTAAACTGTGTTAACATAAAATAATTCAAAAGCTAAAAATTTTAAAGTTTATAAAGTAAGCTTTATAAATGTTCACAGTAAGCTAAGGTTAATTTATTATAAAAGCAAGAACATTAAAAAATAAATGTAGTGTAGTCTAAGTGTACAGTGTTTATAAAGTCTACAGTAGTGTACAATAATGTTTTAGGCCTTCACTTTCACTCAGCACTTACTCACTGACTCACTCAGAGCAAGTTCTAGTCCTGTATGTAAGCTTCATTTATGGTAAGTGTTCTATATAGATGCAACATTTTTTTAATCTTTTATACCATATTCAAATATGTTTTGAGACAGGGTTTCACTCTGTTGCCCAGATTGGAGTACAGTGACATGATCTGGCTCACTGTAGTCTTGACCTCCTGGATTCGAGTGATCCTCTCACCTTAGCCTCCTGAGTAGCTGGGACTACATGTGCATGATACCATGGCTGGTTAATTTCTGGTGGTTTTTTTTTTTTTTTTTTATAGAGACAGGTTTTCACCATGTTGCCCAGGCTGGTCTCAAACTCCTGAACTCAACTGATCTGCCCACCCCAGCCTTCCAATGTGCTGGGATTACTGTTTAGAAATGTTTTTCTATGTTTAGATACATAAATACTTACCATTGTGTTACAATTTTCTATAGTACTCAGTACAGTAACATGCTGTACAGGTTTGTAGACTAGGAGAAATAGGTCGTAACATACAGCCTAAATGTGTAGTAGGCTATACCATTTAGACTTGTGTAAGGATACACTATGATGTTCTCACAATGGCAAAATTGCCTAATGACAGACACATTTTTCAGAATGTATCCTGTTATTAAGTAATGCATGACTGTATATGCACAAAATATATAAATAAGTAGGCAATTTAAGTGAATCTATGACATAGATTAATCTTATACATATGAAAAAGAGATTGAGTGGTAACGAACTTGCTTATCTTTTGTTTGGGAAAGTATTTATTCTTCATCGTTGAAGGACAGTTTTCTTTCTTTCTTTTTTTTTTGAGACGGAGTTTCGCTGTTGTTACCCAGACTGGAGTGCAATGGCATGATCTCAGCTCACCGCAACCTCCGCCTCCTGGGTTCAAGCAATTCTCCTGCCTCAGCCTCCTCAGTAGCTGGAACTACAGGCGCACACCACCATGCCCAGCTAATTTTTATATTTTTAGTAGAGACGGGGTTTCACCTTGTTGACCAGGATGGTCTCAATCTCTTGACCTCGTGATCCACCCGCCTCGGCCTCCCAAAGTGCTGGGATTATAGGCGTGAGCCACCGCACCCGGCCTAGGACAGTTTTCCTAATTCTTCCAAAAAATTGAAGAGGAGGGAGCAGTTTTGAACTCAATAAACAAGGCCAGCCTTACCCTGATATCAAAGCCAGAATAAAGATACTGCAAGAATGGAAAATTACATGCCAATATATCAGATGAACATAAATGAAAAAATCCTCAACAAAATGCTAGCAAATTGGGAGGCCAAGGTGGGCAAATTTTGAGACAGGCCTGGATAACACCACGAAACCCTGTCTTTGCAAAAAATACAAAAAATTATCTGGGGCATGGTGGCATGTGCCTGTAGTCCCAGCTACTTGTGGAGATGAGGTGCAAGGATTGCTTGAGTCAGGAGGTCAAAGATGCAGTGAGAGGAGATCTCATCACTGCAGTCCAGCCTAGGTGACGAAGTGACACTCTGTCTCAAAAAAATAAAAAAGCGCTAGCTAATTACATTAAACAGCACATTAAAGGATTATACACCATGGCTTGGTGAGATTTATCCCTGGAAAGCAAGGCTAAATCAACATATAAAAATCAATAAATAAATGCAATGTCACATTAACAGAATAGATGGAGAAAAAGCATTTGACATAATTCAACATCCTTTTATGATAAAAACTCTCGACAAATTAGATATAGAAGGAATGTACCTGAACACAATAAAGGTCACATAAGACAAACCCACCAGCAGCATTACATTCAATATTAAAAAACTAGAAGCTTTTCCTCTAAAATCAGGAGCAAGACAAGGATGCCTCCTTTTACTACTCTATTCTCTATAGTACTGAAAGTCCTAGCAAGAGCAATTGGGCCAGATAAAAATACATCTGAATTGGAAAGAAAGAGATTAAATTGTTTCTGCTCATAGACAACAGGGTGATATATACAGAAAACCATGAAGACTCCACACAAAAAAAATTTGAACTAATAAACAAATTCAGTAAAGTTGCAGGTACAAAATAAGCATACAAAAATCATACTGATTTTTGTATGATTTTGACTAATGAGGAACTATCTAAAAAAGAAATCAAGAAAACAATCCCATTTACAATAGCTACCAAAAAATAAAATACTTAGGACTAAATTTAATTATAGAGATGAAAGACCCGTATTCTGAATACTATGAAATATTGGTGAAAATCTTGAAGAAGACAAAAAAAAGGAAAGGTGTTTGTGGATTGGAAGAATTAATATTGTTAAAATGTCCATTCTAGCCAACATGATCTATAGATTCAATGTAATTCCTATAAAAATTCCAATGATACTTCTCACAGAAATAGAAAAACAATCCTAACATTTATATGAAACCACAAAATCCCAGAGTAGCCAAAGCAATCTTGAGCAAAAAGACTAAAACTAGTGATATCACATCACCTGACTTCAAAATATGCTACAAAGCAATAGTAATCAAAACAGCATGTTACTGACATAAAACAGACACATCGACCAGTGGAACAGAATAGAGAGTCTAAAAATAAACCCACGCATTAGCAGCCAATTGATTTTTTACAAAGATGCCAAGAACCCACAATGAAAAAAAATCTCTTTAATAAATGGTGTTACGGAAACTGGATATCCACATGTAGAAGAATGAACTTGGACACTTATCTCACACCACTAAATCAACTCAAAATGGATTAAAGACTTAAATATAAGACTTGAAACTATAAAACCCATGGAAGAAAACTTAGGGGAAAAGCTTTATGACACTGGTCTAGGCAATGACTTTTAGATATGACCCCAAAAGCACAGACGCCAAAAGCAAAACTGGGCAAATGGAATTACCTCAAACTAAAAACCTTCTTCACAGCAAAGAAAATAATCAACAGAGTGAAGAGACAACCTATGAAAACATTTTGGAACTACATAGAGGCGTGATTGCACAACACTGTGAATGTACTAAATGCCACTGAATCATACACTTTAAAATGGCTAATTTTAAATTGTATAAATTTTACCTCCATGAAAAAGAATGAACAGAAAGAAAAAACCAATAAAATAGAAGACATATACCCTAACACATTAATATTTATTAAATGTAAGTACATCTACTGAAACACAGAGATTGGCAGAGTGGATAAATTAACAGGGTTCAATTGTATGCTCTCTATAAAATCTCACTTCAAATGTACTGATAGAAGGAGATTGAAAGTAAAAGAATAGAAAAGATATATCATGCAATCATCAATCAAAAGAAAGCAGGAGTGGCTATATTAAAATCAGATAAGGTAGACAGACCTCAGAGCAAATATTACCAGATATAAAGAGGGACATCACGTTAATGACAAAAGGTTCAATCCAATAAGAAGACACCGTGCTCCTAAATGTGTACACCAAAGAGCAAAGCTTCAAAACACATGAAGCAAAAACTGGTAGAACAGAAAGAAGAAGCAGATAAATCCATAATTATAGTTGGGGACATTAATAACCTCTCTCTCAGCAATAGATAGTACTACTGGATAGAAAATCAGCATTATACAGAAGAACTGAAAGACGCCATTGCGGTAGTCAGAATAATATCTCCCCTAAAGACATCCATGTTTTAATCCCCAGAACCTGTATGTATCTTACATTACATGGCAAAAGAAAATTAATGTAGCTGATGGAATTAAGGTTGCTTGTCAATTGGTTTTAAAATAGGGAGTTAGTTCTTGATTATGTGAGCAGGCTAAACGTAATTACAATGATTCTTAAATGTGGAGGAGGGAGACAGAAGTGGAAGTCAAAGTGATATAAAGTGAAAAAACTCAACCCACAACAGGCTTTGAAGATGGAATATGAGAATCATGAGCCAAGAAATGTGGGCAGCCTCTCAAAGCTGGAAAGGGCAGGGTAATGGATTTTCCCCTAGAGTCTCCAGAAAGGAATGCAGCCCCGCTGACATACTGTTTTTCAGCCCAGCGAGACTTCTGAATGACAGAACTATAAAATAATAAATTTGTGTTGTTTTCAGCATTTAAGTCGGTAATAATTAGTTACAGCAGCCATAGAAAATGAATACAACCATTAATCAACTGAACCTAACACTGCCTGACAATAGCAAAACGTACTTACTTTCCAAAAGTACATGGCATGTTGACCAAAATAGACCATATCCTGGGCCATAAAGCACACCTCTAAAAATTAAAATGAATGAAAAGCATGTGTAGATTGTTTTCTGACCATGTTTTCACACTAAAAATTGGTAACAGAGAACTAAAAGGAAAATCTCCAAACACCTGCAATTAAACAGCACACATGCAAATAATTTAATGGCTCAATTAAGTCTCAAAGAACATCAAAATTATATTGAACTGAATGAAAATGAAAATGCAATATATTAAAATTTGTGGGATGTAGCTAAGACAGTTCTTAGAAATTTATAGCATTAAATACTTAGAAAAAAATAAAGCTCTTGAAGCAATAATCTAAGCTGTTTCCTCAAGAACCTGGGGAAAAAAGAGCAAAATAAACCCAAAGCAAGCTGAAGGGAGAACATAGTCGACAGACCAGGTGAGCATGGTGACTCACACCTGTAATCCCAGCACTTTGGGAGGCCAAGGCAGGAGGATCATGAGGTCAGGAGATCGAGACCATCCTGGCCAACATGGTGAAACCCCATCTCTACTAAAAATACAAAAATTAGCTGGATGTGGTGGCACGCGTTTGTAATCTCAGCTTCTTGGGAGGCTGAGGCAGAAGAATCGCTTGAACCCAGGAGGAGGAGATTGCAGTGAGCTGAGATCGACCTGCATTCCAGCCTGGCAACAGAGTGAGATGCTGTCTCAAACAAACAAACAAACAAACAAAAGATAAAAGATAAGGTAGAAATCCTCAACTAAATATTAGCAAATCAAATCCAGCAACATGTAAAAAGAATTATATACTACAACCAAGTGGGGTTCATTCCAAAAATGCAAGATTTGTTCAATATTCAAAAATCAGTGCAATCTACCATATTAACAGGCTAGAGAAAAAACACACCTGATCACATTAACTGATTCAGAAAAAGCATTTGGCAAAATTTAATACTCATCCCTGATAAAAAACGCTCACCTAAAAATAGAGGAGAACATCCTCAAGTTGATAAAGAACATTTACAGAAAACCTAGAGCTAACATCTTACTTAATGGTGAAATACTGAATGCTATTCCCCTCGAACAAGAACAAGGCTAGGATGTCTGCTCTCACCACTTATTCATCATATACCAGAAGTCCTAGACAGTACAAGAAGGTAAGAGAAAGAAATAAAAGACATACAAATCAGAAAAGAGGAAATAGGCCCAGTGCGGTGGCTTATGCCTGTAATCCCAGCACTTTGGGAGGCTGAGGTGGGCGGATCACAAGGTCAGGAGATCGAGACCATCCTGGCTAACACGGTGAAACCCCTTCTCTAATAAAAATACAAAAAATTAGCTGGGCTTAGTGGCACTTGCCTGTAGTCCCAGCTTCTCGGGAGGCTGAGGCAGGAGAATCACTTGAACCCAGGAGGCAGAGGTTGCAGTGAGCCAAGATCACACCACTGCACGCCAGCCTGGGCAACAGAGTGAGACTCCATCTCAAAAAAGAAAAAAAAAAGAGGAAATAAAATTTTCCCTATTTGAAGATGTTTTCTTGTCTAAATATAAAATCCTAATGAATTTACCAGAAAGCACTGAGATCTTACATGCAAAGCACTTCACAAGTATAAGATCACTAGATACATGATAAGCACATAAATATCAATTGTATTTTTGTATTCTAGTGATGAACAAGTGGAATCAGAATTGAAAATACAATACCATTAACAAACACCAAGTAAAATAAAATACTTAGGTATAATTTTAACAAAACACATACGAGATGTGTGCTGAAAACTACAAATAAGCAAATAAGCAAATGAAAAGACGTTTAAACATCATTATCCATTAGAGAAATGCAAATTAAAACCACAATGAAATATTATTACATATATATGAGAATGGCTAAAATAAAAAAATACTGACATTAGCAAATGCTGGTGAAGATACAGAGAAACTAGATCCCTCATACATTGCTGCTGAGAATCTAAAATGGTGCAGGCACTTTGGAAAATAGTTGGACAGTTTCTTATAAAATTAAACACATACTTGACATACAACCTAGCAATTACATTCCTGGGCATTTACCCCAGACGAGTGAAAATTTATGTTCACATAAGTGAACATGAGAAAGGTTTTGATTCCAGATGCTTGACTAGAGACATCAGATACTTGCCCTCTCCAGAAAGAAGAACCAAAATTATAAATAGGTAAGCACACCTGGACTAGAATATCTTGGAGAGAACATGAGAAATACCTGGGGCACAAGTGCGCAGAAGGAAGCTTTATTCTTTTTGCTTAGAATTGGCTTGGCTATTTGGGCTCTTTTTGGTTCCATATGAATTTTAAAGTAGTTTATTTTCTAGTTCTTTGAAGAATGCCAATGGTAGTTTAAAAGGAATAACATTGAATCTATAAATTGCTTTGGGCAGTATGGTTGTTTTAATGATACTGATTTTTCCTATCTATGAGCATGGAATGTTTTTCCATTTGTTTGTGTCATCTCTGATTTATTTGAGCAGTGTTTTATAGTTTTCCTTGTAGATATCTTTCACCTAGATATCTTTCACTCCCTGTTTAGCTGTATTCCTAGGTATTTTATTCTTTCTGTGGCTATTAGGAATTTGATTACATCCTTGATTTGGCTCTCAGCTTGCATGTTGTTGGTGTATAGAAATGTTTCTGATTTTTGTACATTGATTTTGTATCCTGAAACTTTACTGAAGTTGTTTATCAGATCAAGGAGTTTTTGGGCTGAGAATATGGAGTTTTCTAGATATAGGATCATGTTGTCTGTAAATTCGGATAGTTTGACTTCCTCTCTTCCTATTTGGATGCCCTTTATTTTTTTCTCTTACCTTATTGCCTTGGCCAAAGCTTCCAATACTATATGGAATAGGAGCGGTGAGAGAGCATATCCGAGTCTTGTGCCTGTTTTCAAGGGGAATGCTTCCAGTTTTGCCCAGGATGGATGAGCTATGTGCTGCCTACAAGAAATGTACTTTACTTGTAAAGACATATATAGACGGAAAGTAAAGGGATGAGAAAAGATATTCCATGCAACAAACAGAAACTGAAAGAAATCGGGAGTAGCTATACTTACATCAGATAAAACAGACTTTAAGTGAAAAACAGTAAAACCAAGGATACAAAGAAGGTCATTATATAATAATAAAAGGATCAATCCAGCAAGAGAATATAACAATTCAAAAATATATTCACACAACACTGAGCACCTAGATTCCTAAGGCAAATATTACTAAGTAATATTTGAGATAAACGTCAACACAAGAGTATTGGGGGACTTCAACACTCCACTCTCAGCATTAGACAGATGATCTAGACAGAAAATAAAAAGAGAAACATTGGATTTAAACTGTACTCTAGGCCAAATGGACATAGCAGACATTTATAGAACATTTTATCAAACAACTATATAATATACATTCTTCTCATCAGCACAAATGCTCTCCAGGGTTGACCATGTGTTTGATCACAAAACAAATTTCAACAAATTTTTTAAAAGTTGAAATCATATCAAGTGTCTTTTTAGACCACAAGGGAATAAAACTAGAAATCAATACCAAGAGGAACATTGAAGCTACACAAATACATGGAAATTAAACATGCTTCTGAACATTTTTCAGTCCATAAAGAAATTAAGAGATAAATCAGAAAATTTCTTAAAACAAATAAAAATGGAAATACAACATACCCAAATTTATCGAACACAGTGAAAGCAGTGCTAAAAGTTTATAGCAATGTATGCCTATATTAAAAAAAAAGATTTGAAATAAACAATCTAACAATGTACCTCAAGGAATCAGAAAAACAAGAACAAACCAAACCCAAAGGTAGAAAAAGAAAAAAAATAATAAAGATAAGAGCAGAACTAAATGAAATAGAGACTAAGAAAAAAAATACAAATACAAAGGATCAGTGGAATGAAAGTTGTTCTTCAAAAAGATAAAATTGGTAAACTACTAGCTAAATTAACCAGGAAAAGAAGAGAAAAGACTCAAATACACAAAATCAGAAATTAAAATGGACATATTACAATTGATATCACAAAAAACACACAAAAAAGCCAGAGACTATTGTAAACAATTATATGCTAAAAAACTGGAAAATCTAGATGAAATGGATAAATTCCTGGAAACATATAACCAAGATTGAATCAGTAAACCTGAGCAGATCAATAATGAGTAGGAGATTGAATTCACAATAAAAAGTCTCCTAACAATGAAAAGCCCAGGACCAAATGGATTCACTGCTGAACTTGTATAAAGAAGTAATACCAATCCTTCTCAAACAGTTAAAAAAAAAGACTGAAGAGAAAGGAATTCTCCCTGACTAATTTTATGAGGCCAGCATAACCCTTATAACACAACCAGACAAAAGTCCAACATAAAAGAAAACTACAGATAATATCCCTGGTGAACATAGGTATAAAATCCTCAACAAAATACTAACAAACCAAATCCAACAGCATATGAAAAAGATAATACACCTTGATCAACCAATATTTTTTTTATTATACTTTAAGTTCTGGGATGCGTGTGCAGAATGTGCAGGTTTGTTACATAGGTATACATATGCCATGGTGGTTTGCTGCACCCATCGACCCATCATTGACATTAGGTATTTCTCTTAATGCTATCCATCCCCTAGCTCCCCACCCCATGACAGGCCCTGGTGTGTGATGTTCCCCTCCCTGTGTCCATGTGTTCTCATTATTCAACTCCCACTTATAAGTGAGAATGTGTAGTGTTTGGTTTTCTGTTCCTGTGTTAGTTTGCTGAGAATGATAGTTTACAACTTCATCCATGTCCCTGCAAAGAATATGAAGTCATCCTTTTTTATGGCTGGATAGTATTCCATGGTGTATATGTGCCACATTTTCTTTATTCAGTATATCATTGATGGGCATTTGGGTTTGTTCCAAGTGTTTGCTATTGTGAATAGTGCTGCTACAAACATATGTGCACATGTGTCTTTATAGTAGAATGATTTATAATCCTTTGGGTATATACCCAGTAATGGGATTGATCAAGTAAGATATTTACCAGAGATGCAAGGATTCCTCGATATATACAAATTAAAAAACGTGATACATCACATCAACAGAATAAAGGAAAAAAAGTCATACAATCATCTCAATAAACATACAAAAAGCATTTGACAAAATTCAACACCCCTTCATGATTAAAAAAAAACTCTGGACAAACTAGGCATACAAAGATTATACCTCAGATAATTAAGGCCATATATGACGTATCTATAGCTAAAATCATTCTTGGGGAAACGGTGAAAACTTTTTCTCTAGGAACTAAAACAAACAAGGGTGCTCACTTTCACCACTCCTATTCGACATTGTACTGGAAGTCTCAGAGCTATCAGGCAAGAAAAAGGCATCCAAACTGGGATGTTAGAGGAAGTTAGATTGTTCCACTTTGCAGATGACATGATCTTATATCTAGAAAGCCAAAAGACTTGTAGAACCAAAAAACTCATAGAACTGATCAACAAATTCAGTCGAACTGCAGGATACAAAATCATACAATAATCAGTAGTATTTCTCTTTTTTTCCTTTTCCATTAAACTGGAAGTTAAAATCAGTAGTATTTCCATACACTAGTAATAAAATAGACAACAAAGAAATCAAGAAGGCAATCCCATTTACAATAGCTACAAAAAATAAAATACCTAGGAAAAAATTTAAACAAAGAGATAAAAGATCTCTACAAGGAAAACTACAAGACACTGATAGAAAGAAATTGAAGATGACATAAACAAATGGGAAGACATCCCATGCTCATGGATCAGAAGAATTAGTATTGTTAAAACGACCATACTGTCCAAAGCAACCTAAAGATTCAATGTAATTCCTACCAAATTACCAAAGTAATTTTTCATGAAAATAGAAAAAACAATCCTAAAATTCGTATGGAATCAAAAAAGAGCCCAAATAGCCAAAGCAATCCTAAGCAAAAGCAAAACAAACAAGCAAAACTCCAAAACACAAAAAACTCACAAAAAACAAAGCTGAATGCATCACACTACCTGATTTCAAAATATGTTACAAGGCTTCGGTAATCAAGACACCATGGTATTAGTATACAAATAGACACAAAGACCAATGGAACAGAATAGACAACCCATAAGTAAATCCACATATTTACAGTCAACTGATTTTTGACAAGGGTGTCAAGATCATAAACTAGGGAAAAGGAAACCCTCTTCAATAAATGATGCTGGGAAAATTGAATATACATAGGTAGAAGAATGAAACTGGACCCCTATCTCTCACCATATACAAAAATTAAATCAAGATGGATTAAAAACTTAAATGTAAGACCCCAAACTATGAAACCACTAGGAGAAAATGTATGGAAAATAATTCAGGATGTTGGTCTAGGCAAAGATATTATGGCGAGGGCCTTAAAAGCACTGACAATTTTTTTAAATGGACAAATGGGAGTATATTAAACTGAATTTCTGCATAGCAAAAGACGCAATAAATAGACTGAAGAGATAATCTGTTGAATAGGTGAAAATATTTGCAACCTATTCATCTAACAAGGGAATAATATCCAGAGCAAGGAAATCAAACAAGTGAACAATTAAAAAAACAAATAATCCCATTGAAAAGTGGACAAAGAACATGAATGAATAATTTACTAAAGGAGATATACAGGCCAGGCAGAATGGCTCACAACTGTGATCACAACACTTTGGGAGGTAAAGGATTGTTTGAGACCTGGAGTTTGAGGCTGCAGCAAGCTATGATCACGCAACTGCACTCCAGCCTCGGTGACATAGCAAGACCCTGTCTCAAAAAAAAAAAAAAAAAAAAAAAAAAAAGAGGAAGAAGAAAGAAGACATATAACTGGCCAAAAGACATATTAAAAACTGTTCATCACTAATCATCAGGGAAATGCAAATCAAAAACCACAATGAACTATCATCTTTCTCCAGTTAGAATGGCTATTATTATAATGACAAAAAATAACAGATGTTGGCAAGGATGTGGAGAAAAGGGAACTCTTGTACACTGTTGGTGGGAATGTAAATTAGTTCAACCACTGTGGAAAACAATGTGGAGATTTCTCAAAAATACTAAAAAAGAAACCACCATAGGATCTGGCAATCCCACTACTGGTGTCTATCCAAAAGAATATAAATGAGTATAGCAAAAGGATACCTGCACTCACTTGTTTATTACAGCATATTCACAATGGCAAAGATATGGAACCAACCTAAGTGTCCCTCCATGGATGAATGAATAAAGAAAATGCATGTACGCAATGGATACTATTATATTCACCCACTAAAAGAATGAAGTTGTGTCATTTGTAACAACATGGTTGGAACTGGAGAACATTATGTTGAGCAAATAAGCCAGGCACAGAAAAAAAATTTTGCACATTCTCACACACATGTGGGAGCTACAAAAATTGATCTCATTGAGGTAAAGAATGGAATGATAGTTACTGGAAGCTGGAAAGAGTGTGTAGGTGGGAGGCGATAAAGAGAAGATGATTAATGGTTACAAATATACAGGGAGATATATATTATTCTATGTGTATTGGATTAAATGGGTTAATATTGTTGAGAACTAGGCTTCTCACTTTAGGGAGACAAAATCACAAGATGGGTGAAGGCAGGAAGTACCTTGTAGGGTTGTAATGGAATTGAACGTACCACTATGCACTAATAATTTCTCTGAAGTTAAAGAAAAAAGTGAATGTGAACTAGAAAGTATTAAATATAAATATATGTAGATACATATGTCTCTATATAGATACATAGATAGGGATAGATTCTGTTCTATTAGAAAGTATACATATATAAAGAGAGAGGAGGGGGAGGGAGAGAGAATTCTATAAAATAACTGAAATGATCCCTTAAAGGTTGTTTTCAAAATAACCCATAATTTGACTAAGTGCTCCTGCTTTTCTTATTTATTTATTTATTCATTTTTTTAAATTAAGAATCCTTTCATTTTTGAAACCATACATGGTTTCATACTCTTGTGTTAGAAGCATATTAGTTAACAGAATTTATTTTGGAGTCAGTCTCTGTTTAAATTCCAGCTTTCCCACTTATTAGCTATGTGGTCTCAATCTCATTATTACATCTCTCTGGCCACTGAATACTTCCTCTATAAAGTGAGAGAAATAGTTATATTACTCACAAGAATATATATGTATATATTTGTGGATACACACACACACACACACACACACACACACACACCCCTCACAAATGATTTCGTGAAGAAACGTACATAGTGTCCAGCAGAATCTGGCTTATTATAGATGCTCAGTATCTGATAGGTATTATTATTATTATTGCTTGTAATTATTATTATGGGGTTGCACAAGTCATATATTTATGATACATTGTTTCTTCTGAAAATAAGAAAATACATAAGGCTTAGTGAGCACTAAGCCAGTTACCCCGATCAGACAATGACATAACTTATCTGTTCTCATGACACATATTGATACACATTCTGAGAAATCCTAACTAAAATGTCAAAATATTTTAAAACTGTAGCACTTGCTATAACTCTTTACATTGGAAGGAGTTCAGCATAAGAAACATCTATTTTGGACTTTTAATCATGTTGGCTTAGTTACTGATGGAGCAACAGGTTGTTGCTATGAGACCTAATGTATCCTTCACAAGTTAAAGCATGGCAGCTCTGAGGCAGTAAAGAGACCAGAGTCAGCAGACTTGTGTTTAAATCCTGGAACTGTTTGTTGTCATTGTGAGTCAAATGGGAAAATCACTTAAATTCTTTCAATATTCGTTTCCTCATCTGTAAGATATGGATAATATTGTCTACACAGAATTGTTGTGAGGATCAGATGATAAGAGATGTGAACACTTTTCTAATCAGGGAGATGCTAAACAAGTGCAGTATATCAGATGGTATTACATATTTTGTGTCACAAACCTCAGAGATGACAGAAGAAAATGATCTGGTGTGCTTTGACTTAGTTTTATCAGCTATGATTTTGTTACTCACTGACCAACAACAATATTCTCTGTAGCTCTTCAAAAACAGACTTATAGAAAAAAACAATTTAGTTCATAAACTATAATTTTGCCATGTACTAGACATGTGTTCATCGTTTCACCTCTTCCTGGGCAGAATGTTGAAGACAATTTTTTTTTTGGTAAGAAGATAATTAATGTTAGAAAGAAGGCCCCACAAACAAAATTTAAGATTTTTGTGAATTGGTTGGAAAGCAATTTACTTATAAACAAAATGAATTTAGCCAAATTAGTATACATTTTTTTCAGTCTCCAGAATTATTGACACCATCTACTAGCATCTAATCCAGACATGGTACTACAGTCTATATTGCTGGCTTACATTTCAAGTATTTTTTTCTGTATCTTTTAAGACTATCTCACAGTGCCAAGATATCTAGTTTTAAAACTTGAAACTGTACTTTTCAACCTTGAAAAACAATTTTTAATGTGGTAAAATAGAGTGACTATAATTAACAATAATATGTTGTGTATTTAAGAACAACCGATGGGATCGAATTGCAATGTGCCCACCAAAAGCAAATGATAACTGCCGAAGGTGATGGATGCACCAATTACCTTGATGTAATCATTACACATTGTGTGCCTGTATGAAAACATCATATGCACTCCATAAATAGATACAACTGTTATATACCCATAATAAGTTTTTTAAAAAGCATATCGGAAGCATATTGTCTAAATGATAA
This sequence comes from Callithrix jacchus, assembly GCF_049354715.1. Lineage (NCBI taxonomy): Eukaryota > Metazoa > Chordata > Mammalia > Primates > Cebidae > Callithrix > Callithrix jacchus. The sequence continues at coordinate 129,877,620 of NC_133524.1, read as the reverse complement.
TTATGAGGACCACTGAGGAAAAGTGGTAGAAGATTTCCCTGGGATTCTTAATGGGCCAGCTGGTAACAACCACGGGTAGGCATAGCTTTCTGGTGGGTTCTCTAGTTAAGCAGAGTCACATTCGTGTGCTCTGAGATCAGGTGGTGCACTTGGATGGGCTGTGCTGTGTGTAGGGGCCACTGGCTGGTCTCTGAGGTCAGGTAGAGCTGTTGCCAGGGAACTGCACTTGCCTCTGATCAGACAGGCTTCCAGTCAGTATTCCCTTACTTGACAGTACTGCTGTTTGTATTCTGAAGCTGGGCAGGGCTGCACACTGGGCTCCAAGTTGGGTATAGTCACTGCTTGACTGCTCAGGATGGGTGTGACTAGAGATTACGCTCTGTAGAAATGCATGTTTCAGGCTTGTCTCTCTGCCTAGTTGTATCCTTTTGCTGAACTCTGAGGCTGGGCCAAGTTACGGTTCAGATTCCAGGGCTGGGTGGGGCCGGTGACTATGTTTCACAGGCACATGCAGTTGTTGCTTACCTTCCTGCCGTGGGGTGCCCTAGCTGGGCTGTGATGCCGGGTCACATCTCTAGAGTCCAGGGTTAGGCAGGGCCAGTGGCCATGCTCTGCAGAAGTGGTGGTGGGTCTCTCCCTGCCTAGGCAGAGCCTGGGGGTGAGCTTAGAGGCTGGGCTGAGTCTCTCTTTGGACTCCTGACCTGGGCAGGGCCAATGGCCATACTCTGAAGGAGTGCATGATGGCACATGTCTCCTTACCTAGGTAGAGCCTCAGGGTGAACTTAGAGGCTGGGCCGAGTCTCTCTTCAGACTTCTGGGTCATGAAGGGCCAGTGGCTATACTCTGCAGAAGTGTATGGTGGTGGATGTTGCTCTGACTGTGTGGAGCTTAGACACTGGTCAGAGTCTTCATTTAGATATGGCCAATGTATTAGATGTAATAGATGTGGCCAGTGGCTATGCTCCACAGAAGTGTACTTGGTGGTTTACAGTCCACCTGGGTGGAACCTTGGGATGGCATCTGAGGCTGGGCAAGGTGGCTGGCTAGGAATTCAAGCCTAGTAGAACTGCTGACCATCCTTTTGGGCGTGACTAGATTGGCTTTGTGGGTGGACTATTGGCTATTGGCTGGTCTCACCTTTACAAGGTGAGTTTTTTTGCTTTTCTTGATTCTATGGTCCACAAGGAGGTGTCAGCATCACTCCCAAGTTTTGAGATTTTCACAAAGGTGTTCTTATCTGTGGATAGCTGTTAGTTGGAATTTCTGTGGAGGTGGTGGGGGGGGTACTGAAACCAGTTACCTCCTATTCTGCCAACTTGCTGACAACTTCTTTCCTTTTTATTTAAGAGACAAGGTCTCACTCCATTGCTTAGGTTGGAGGTGCAGTGGTGTGAATTACAGCTCACTGCAGCCTTGAACTCTTGGGCTCAAGCCATCCTCCTACCTTAGTTTCCTGAGGAGCTAGGACTACAGGCATGTGCCACCATGTATGGCTAAATATTTTCATTTTAAATTTTTTGTAGACATGAGATCTTGTTATGTTTCCCAGGCTGGTCTCAAACTCCTGGCCTCGAGCAATCCTCCCACGTCAGCCTCCCAAAATGCTAGGACTACAGGTATGAACCACTGCACCCTGCTCGCTTCATTCCTTTATATAGCTCAATAATACTCCATTCTAAGGATGTATCACATTTTGTTTATTCACTCAGTATTTTATAAATTGAAATGATTTCTTGCTTTGGATTTTATTGTGAATAGTGCTACTACGAACATTTTTCACAAGCATTAATTTTAGTACCATCTTCAGTTCTTTTGGGTATATCCCTAAGAGTGGAACGACTGTGTTACATGACAATTTTATGTTTAACATTTTGAAAAACTTACAGACAGTTTTCCAGCATGGCTGCCCCATTTACATACCCACTGGCAATGTTTGAAGGTTCCAATTTCTCTACTCCCCCATTGACACTTGTTACTATTTCAGTTTTATTATTGTCACCTTAGTGGGCATGAAGTGGCTATGAACCACATTCCATGACAAATTTGATTTGTATTTCTTAGATGAATAATTTTGTCAGGAATCTTTTCATGTGCTTATTGGTTATTCAGATATCTTCTTAGGAGAAATGTCTATTCAGATGGTTTGACCATTTTAAAATGGTATTCTTTGTGTTTATGTTAAGTTGGAAGAGTTCTTCATAAACTCTGGATATAAGACTCATATCACATATATGATCCACACTTTTCATTTTTTATTTTTGAGACAAGGTCTCTGTCACCCAGGCTGGAGTGCAGTGGCATGATCACAGCTTCTGGGCTCAGGTAATCCTCCCACCTCAGCCTCCTGAGTAGCTGGGACTACAGGGACATGCCACCATGTCTGGCTAATTTTTGTATTTTTTGTAGAGATAGAGTTTTGCCATGTTGCCCCGACTGGTCTCTAACTCCTGGGATCAAGTGATCCTCCCACCTTGGCCTCCTAACGTGCTGGAATTATAAATGTGAGCCACTGTGTCTGGCCATGATCTGCACTTTAAATATGTCATCCTACTTTCTTTTGGCCTCCTTGGATTCAGAGAGGAATCAGCTGTTAATATCATAGAGGATTCCCTATATGTGATGAGTAGCTTCTTTCTTGCTACTTTCAAGATTTCCTCTTTGTTTTTGCTTTCAGCAACATGACTACAACATATTTTGGTGTGAATCTTTTAAATTTATTGAACTTCCTAGATATGTAAATTCATGTCTTTCATCAAATTTGGGAAGTTTTTTGCCACTGTTTCTTACGTATTCTTTCTGTTCTTTCTCTTTATCTCACTGTAAACCTCCTATTATGTGTATGTTAGTATACTTGATGGTGTCACACAGGTTTTAGGCTCCGATCATTTTTTTTCATTCTTTTCTCATCCTGCTCTTCAGACTGGTTTGCTCTCAACTGGGCTATCTTCATGTTCACGGAATCTTTTTTTTTCTTTTTTGCCATTGCAAAACTGCTGTTGGAACCCACATAGTGATTTTTTGTTTCCATTACTGTACTTTTCAGCTCCAGAATTTCATTTGGTTTCTTTCTGTAATTTCTACCTCTTTATTGATATATTCCCTATTTTTTGAGACACTAATTTCCTGGTTTTCTTTCATTCTTTGTTTTCTTTAGCTCTTTGATCATATTTTCATTTAACGTCTTTGTCTAGTAAGTCCAATGCCTGGGCTTCCTCATAGACAGTTTCTATTCTTTTTTTTTTCCTGTGAATCAATCATACTTTCTTGCTTTCCTGCATGCCTCATAATTTTTTGTTGAATACTAGACATTTGGAATACTGTAATGTGGCAACTCTGGACATCAGATCCTTCTCCTTCTCCGTGGCTTGGTGTTGCTGTTTGTGATAGGTTGTTGTTGTTGGCTTATTTCATGACTCTTCTAAACTACTTGTAAAATCTGCATTTTTTTCTCATATGTTGCCACTGACGTCTGTTTCTTATTACCATAGAGGTTAGCTAGTGTTTGACAGAGTTACCTTAAATGTCTGAAGCAAAAAAAAAGAAAGGAAAGGAAGGAAGGAAGGAAGGAAGCAAAGAAGAGAAAAGAAAAGAAAAATTTTAAAAGAAAACCATGGGCCAGGCATGGTGGCTCATGCCTGTAATCCCAGCACTTTGGGAGGGATTAAAAAGAAAACAAAACAAAAGAAAAGAAAAGGCTTGGGCTCAGAAGGATTACTTGAGCCCAGGAGTTCTAGACCACCTTGGGCACCATAGTGAGACCATATCTCTACAAATAATAAACAATATTAGCCAGCTATGGTGGTGCATGCCTGTGGTCCCAGCTACTCAGGAGGCTGAGGCAGGAGGATCATCCAAGCCCAGGTCAAGGGTGCAGTAAGTCGTGATCTCCCTACTGCACTCCAGCCTGGGTGACAGAGTGAAACCCTGTCTCAAAGGAAAAAAAAAAAGAAAAGAAAAGAAAAAGCCTGGGCACGGTGGCTCACACCTGTAATCCCAGCACTTTGGAAAGCCAAGGCAGGCAGATCGACTGAGCTCAAGAGTTCAAGAGCAACATGATGAAACCCCATCTCTACAAAAAATACAAATATTAGCTGGGTGTGGTAGTGTGTGCCTATAGTCCCAGCTACTTGGGAGGCTGAGGTGGGATGATTGCTTGAGCTCAGGAGGTTTAGACTACAGTAAGCTGTGATTGTGTCACTGCACTCCAGCCTGGGTGACAGAGTGAGGTCCTGTCTCACAAAAATAAATAAATAAAAGAAAAAAGAAAAAATAGAAAAGGAAAAAAGTACTATTCTAGTCTTTGCAGATTTTAGCCAGATTGTTTAAAATTCTGTCTTATCTTTCATTTCCTGCTCATGTGAAGACTGAAAGCCAGTCATAGCTGAAACATTAGGGTGATCTCAGGCCTTTCTTGAGCACATGTCCAGCCTTGGATGTGCTTGTGACTTTCTCAATTCCACACTATATGAAGCATCTTTTAAAAGCCCTTATTTCTGCCTATATCCCCTTTTTCAATGTTCACTCTCTTTAGCTTTTTGGCCTGTCTGTTCACCGTTGTCCCTTGACCCAGGCAATGGGAGACAATATCTGTGCTTTAAATGATTTCAGCAAAAGCCACATGAGAAGCCACTCTAGCCCTGGGAAAGCTCTGAGTAAGGCAAAACAAAGGCGAACCTTTGTGCTAGTTCTTAAGGAAGCTGCCAGACAGGTTGAGACTGACAACTACAATTCTTTGAGGATAAGGCCCATATTGCTTCCTCTGGCACTAGGAACTTGCACAGGAGTACAGGCTGCCATTCTCACAGCTGCCACCATCTGGGGTGTGGGGGATGGTAAGCAAGCAATTTTAAATACCACAACACTCTCTTATTGCAGACAAGCAGGGGTTTTTAATCATTTTCCTAACAATAGTAATTTTTTTTTATTATATTCTGGGGTTCTATAACAGTTCATTCTGACAGTTTTTGCAAGCTCATTAGTTACTTTTGGGGTGTGAGAGCCCTGGCTTCCTCCAGGCTGCCATTTTTTGTGACATCTTGCTTCTTTTCCTTTTTGTTCCTCTGTTTCCTCTCCATACATTCCTGCAACATACCTGAACACTTTTTACAAGTAAATGTTTATTTATCTATAGTGTTTCTGAGCATATATCTTTGTATAGTTTTTAGTGGTTATTCTAGGCATACAATATACATACATAACACCTTTTTTAAAAAATGCTATTTTTAACTGACATAATAATTGTATATATTTATGGGGTACAATGTGATGTTTCAATACCTGCAAACGTTGTGTAACAACTGAATTGGGGTAATTAGCATATCCACCACCTCTAACATTTATCATTTCTTGGTGGTGGGGGCATAGAAAATTCCCCTTTAGCTATTTTGAGATAGGATTTTTTAAAGCTATTTTGAGATAAGCTGAATAATATTCCATTGAGTGCATATATCACATTTTCTTTCTTTCTTTCTCTCTCTCTCTCTCTCTCTTTCTTTCTTTCTTTCTTTCTTTCTTTCTTTCTTTCTTTCTTTCTTTCTTTCTTTTTTTTGAGACGGAGTTTCCCTCTTGTTACCCAGGCTGGAGTGCAATGGCACGATCTCGGCTCACCACAACCTCCGCCTCCTGGGTTCAGGCAATTCTCCTGCCTCAGCCTCCTGAGTAGCTGGGATTACAGGCATGCACCACCTTGCCCAGCTAATTTTTTGTATTTTTAGTAGAGACGGGGTTTCACCATGTTGACCAGGATGGTCTTGATCTTTTGACCTCATGATCCACCCGCCTCGGCCTCCCAAAGTGCTGGGATTACAGGCTTGAGCCACCGCGCCCGGCCTATATCACATTTTCTTTATCCATTCCTGTTGATGAACATGTGGGTTATTTCTTTATATTAGCTCTTAAGAATACTGCTGCAATGAACAAGAGAATCCAGAGACCTCTTTAAGATCTTTCTTCCTCCACCTGACCTGGGTTTGTAAAAAATTGCAACATAAAAAATAAATTTTGAAAGATCTTTATTTCAATTCCTTTGTATATATGCCCAGAAGTGAGATGGCTGGATCATATGTTAGCTCTAATTTTAATTTTTTGAGGAATATTGCTTTCCATAGCTGTTGCACTGTTGTATACTCCCAACTAACAGTGTATGGAGTCCCCATTTCTCCACATCCTTGCCAGAACTTTTAATCTTATTTTTTACATAGTATAATCGCTACGCTAGCAGGTATAAAGTGAGATCTCATTCTAGTTTTGATTTGCACTTCCCTGATAATGTTTAGCATCTGTTTATATGCCTGTTGGTCATTTATATGTCTTTTTTTGGAAAACTGTATATTCAAGTCCTTTGACCATTTTTATTTATTTATTTTTTTTGCCTTAGAGTTGAAGGAGTTCCTTATCTATTTTGACAAATATCTCTTATCAGATATGTGGCTTGCAAATATTTCTCCCCTTCTCTAGATTGCCTTTTTACTCTGTTGACTGTTTCATTTGCTGTGCAGAAACTTTCAGTTTGATGTAGTCCCACTTTATCTTCACTTTTGTTACCTGTGCTTTTGGTGTCATATCCAAAACTCATTATCAAAACGAATGTCAATAAGCTTTCTCCTATGTTTTTTTTCTAGGAGTTTTACAATTTCCGCGCTTATATTCATGTCTTTAATCCACTCTGAGTTTATTTTTGTGTATGGTGTAAGATAAGGCTCCAATATCATTTCATTATTTTGCATGAGGATATCAAGTTCAACAAACACCATTTGTTTAAGATCCTTCCTACTTGTGTGTTCTTTGCACTTTTGTTGAAAATCAGTTGACTCTATATTTATGGGTTTATTTCTGGCTCTCTGTATCATTGCTGTATGTCTGTCATTATGCCACTACCATACCTTTAAAAAATAACTTGTGGCTTTGTAAAATATTTTGATATTAGGAAATGTGATGTTTCCGACCTTGTTCTTTCTCAAGATCATTTTGGCTATTGTTGGTCTTTTGTGGATCCATGTGAAGGTTATTATTGCTTTTTAATAAACTTAATTTATTTAATTTTGTAGACTGCTTTGGTTATTGGGCACACTTTCACAATATTAAGTATTCCAATCCATGGACACAGGATATCTTTTCATTTATTAGTGTCTTTAATTTATTTCAGCAAAGTAATGTGGTTTTCAGTGTGCAAGTCTTTCACCTCCTTGGTTAAGTTTATTCCTAAGTATTTTATTCTTTTCTATGTTATCTTAGATGACGTTATTTTCTTAATTGCTTTTTGGATGGTTTGTTGTTAGCGTATAGAAACACAACTACTTTATTGAGCTCATTTATTAGTTCAGAGTTTTGCAGAATTTTATAAGTTTTGTATATATACGATTATATCATCCGCAAACAGACAATTTTACTTCTTCCTTTCCCATTTGTATTCTTTTTATTTCTTCTTTTAATATTTAATTGCTCTGGATAGGACTTCCAGCAGAATGTTGAATTGAGGTGGCAAGAGTGAGCATCCCTATCTTATTGCTGATCTTAGAGGAAACATTTTCAATTTTTCACCATTTGGTATAATGTCAGCTGTGGGCTTGTCATGTATGGCCTTTATATAGTCCTTCCATAGTTTTGTTAAGAATTTTTATAATAAAGAGGTATTGAATTGAGTCAATGCTTTTTCTACATCTATTGAGATGATCATGTGATTTTCATTTTTCATTCTATTCATGTGGTGCATGTATAATTGATTTGCACATGTTGGGCCAACCTTGCATACCAAGGATAAATCTCATCCGATCATAATGTATACTCCTTTTTTTGATTTTTAAAAAATCATATATATATGATTATAGTAGGCACTAATGATCCTTTGAATTTCTGCAGTATCAGTCATAATGTCTTCTTTTTCATCTCTGATTTTATCAATTTGTATTTTATCTCTTTTTTTCTTAGTCTGGCTATAGGTTTACCATTTAAAAAAATCTTTTCAAAACAACAACTTTTTGTTTCATTTATCTTTTGTACTGTTTTATTCATTTCAATTTCACTGATTTATGCTCTGATTGTTATTATTTCTTTTCTTCTAATTTTTGGTTTGGTTTGTTTTTGCTTTTCTAGTTCTTTAAGATGCATCATTAGATTGTTTTTTCTCTTTTTTGATGTAGGCATTTGTAGCTATAAACATCCCTCTTAGTACTGCTTTTGCTGTATCCCATAAGTTTTGGTATGTTGTATTTCCATTATTATTAGTTTCAAGAATTTTTTCAATTTCCCCTTCTTAATTTCTTCGTTGATTCACTGGTCATTTGGGAGCACATTGTTTAATTTCCATGTATTTGTGTCTTTTCCAAAATTCCTCTTGCTATTAATTTCTAGTTTTATTCCATTGTGGTCAGAGAAGTTGCTTGATATTATTTCAATTTTTTTTGAATGTTTGAAAACTGGTTTTGTGACCTAACATATGGTTTATCCTTGAGAATGATCCATGTGCTGAGGAGAAATGCTGTATTCTGCAGCTCTTGAATAAAATAGTTTGCAAATATCTATTAGCTCCATTTGGTCTATAGGACAGAATGAGCCTGATGTTTCTTTGTTGATCTTCTGTTTGAAGATCTGTCCAATGATGAGAGTGGGGTGTTGAAGTCTCCAGCTGTATTGAGGGATATCTCTCTCTCTTTGGCTTTAATAATACTTATATATCTAGGTGCTTCCAGCATTGGCTGCATATATATTTAAAATAGTTATATCCTCTTGCTAAATGGACTTCTTTTTCATTATATTGTGATCTTCTTTGCTTCTTCTTATAGTTTTGGTCTTGAAATCTATTTTGTCTGATATAAGTATAGTGACCTCTGCCCTTTTTTGGTTTTCATTGGCATGGAATATTTTTCTCCATCCCTTTATTTTCAGTCTATGTGTGTCTTTGTAGGTGAAGTGTGTTTCTGGTAGGCAAAAGATCAATGGGTCTTGTATTTTCATCTATTCAGCCAGTCTGTGTCTTTTGACTAGAGAGTTTAGTCCATTTGCATTCAACATTATTATTGATAAGTAAGGATTTACTCCTGCCATTTTGTTATTTGTTTTTTGGTTGTTTTATGGTCTCGCATTCCTCTTTTCTTTCCTTCCTGTCTTCCTCTAGTGACAGTGATTTTCTCTTAGGTGTTGTGATCTAAGCTCTATCCTCTTTAGGGGATACCCCAGTAACACAGTGGTTCTTGTATACTCATGAAAGCACTGTCTTGATGGTCTTGGACAAGATCTGAGAGAATTGTCTGGATTACCAGGCAGAGACTCTTGTTCTTTTCTTGTACTTTCCCCAACTATACAGGGTCTCTCTCTGTTCTGAACCACCTAAAGTGGGAGTCAAGTGACACAAGCACCCTTATGGCCACCACCACTATGACTACACTGAGTGAGACCTGAAGCAAGCACAACCCTAAGTCTCACCCAAGGCCTGCTGTAACCACTCCCTGGCTACTGCCTATGTTCACTCAAGACCCTGGGTCTATAATGATTATGTGAAAAAGCCAGCCAGACTTGGCCCCTTCCCTTCAAGGCAGCAAGGTCACTCAGCCCCATTTGGGTCCATAAGTGTCATCCAGGAGTCATGGACTAGAGTCAAAAAACTTAGAAGTCTACCAGGTGTTCTATTGTATTGCAGCTGAGCTGGCCCTCAAATCACAAGATGCAATCCTTTCCACTCTTTCCTCCTCTTTTCAAAATCAGAGCCTAGCCCCTTAGCCACCATCATCCTAGGCTGTGAGGAGTACTGCCAGTCTACCATAGATGTTCCCTTAAGGCCCAAGGTCTCTTAAGTCAGCTTGTCATGAATGTTGCCTGGCCTAGGACTCACCTTTCTGGGAAGTGGGCTCCCATTTGGCCTAGGGAATGTCCAGAGATGCCATTCCAGAGTCAAGTCCTGGAATCAGGGACTCCAAGAGCCCACTCACTGCTCTATTCCCCTGTGGCTGTGCTGGTATCTGAAACCAGCAGGTCTCAGAGGCTCCTGATGTAGTATTTGGCCCTTGATGTAGTACTTGGGTATTACTGCTGGTAATTCGGGGGCTAGGGGCTCTTTAGTTAGCAGGTGATGAATGCTGACAGGACTTCAAGAGAGCATGTTCCCTTCTGGCCCAGGATATGTCTAAAGATGTCATCTGGGAGCTAGGGCCTGGAATGGGGGCCTCACAACTCTGACTGGTGGCTTATCCTGCTGTGCTGAGCTGGTATCCTAGATGCAAGACAAAGTCCTCCCTACTCTTTCCTCTCCTTTCCTCAAGTGGAAGAAAGGGGTCTTTTTTGGAGCCATGAGCTGTGCAGCCTTGAGTTAGGGAAGGTGTGATGCTAGCAATCCCTTGGCTGTCCCAGCTAGTGTCTCAGTATGTCAGGTGCTCTTCCACAGTCCACTGTCTCTGGGCCTAGTTCAGCACTCACTAGGACTTACCTAATATTTGCAGTCCTCGTGGCCTGGATTGCCTTTCAAGTTTACTTGGAGACATTGAGTGCTGTAGCCCTCAGTGGCATGGTTTTCAGGCACTCATGTTTGGACCACTGGGATGGGTTATTCCCCTCTGGCTAGAGCTGGTTTAAATGCTCCTTCCATGAGCGGGCACCAGCTGAGTTTGGTCTTGCCTTCCTTTCTGCTCTAACAGGACAGCACTATTAATTTCAAATGACCCATTTTTTAGATCACAGATTCTTTTTTTCTGTTTGGTCAAGTCTTCTGTTGAATCTCTCTATTGAGCTTTTCAATTTGCTTACTGTATTTTTAGCTCCAGAATTTCTATTTAATTTTTTTTAATGGCTTCTATATCTTTGTTGATATTCTCATTTTGTTCATGTCTTGTTTTCCTGATTATGTTCAGTTGTCTGTGTACTCTTGTAGCTCACTGACTTTCTTAAATACAATTATTTTAAATTCTTTGTCAGGCAATTATTAGATCTCCATTTCTTTATGGTCAGTTATGGGAGATTTATTTTGTTCATTAGTAGTGTAATATTTCCTTGATTCTTCATATTCCTGGTATCTTTGCCTTGGTATATGCACATTTGAAGAAGCAACCATCTCTTCTAGTCTTTATGGACTTAAAAAAAATCAAGTAAAGACCTTCACCAATCAGCCTGGCTAGAGAGTCTGGAAGCCTCTCAAACATTTTCTATGGGTGTGCACGCTCCACTTTTTCCACTCCCTCCTGGGGGAGAAGCCTCAGGGGTTTTATTGCCTTCTCCAAATGTTGTCATTCCATGAAGACTGCTGTAAACCTCCATTCCTGTTCTCGAAACCAGTGCACTAAAATGCCAGGATGTTGCATTCAACCTCCACTTCTCTCTCTTCCTCCTGAAGAAGATTCTAGGTTGTGAGACTTTTCCTTATCCTGAAGAATTATGTCTGCTGCTGAGAGCCACCAACCCCTTTTCTCTTTGAGAGTACACAGGAATGCTGTGTATAAATTCCACTTCACTCCCTTCTTGAAGAGCAAGATTCTGGGTTGTGAGCTTCCTGTATACCTCACAGAGCTGCGCTGGCTGTTGAGACCCTCCTTTCCCTCTTTCTTAAGACAGTGTCTAAAGTGCCAGGGTGTTTGGTTTAAGCCTTACTTCTCTCCCTCCCTCCAGAAGAAGTCTCAGGACTGTGCGTGTTTTCTCAATTTTGCAATGCTTTTCAGGCTGCTGAGAGCTACACTATTTCTCCTGCAGGAAAAGTCTCAAGACTGTATGCCTTCTCTCAATTTTGCAGAGCCTTTCTGGCCAATGAGAGCTCCTTTTCTTTTCTTTTCTTTTTTTAAGCTTCCTTTAAGCATTTTAGCTATGCTAGTTGCTTCGCCATTGTGAATGACTTAAGGCAAAAGTAGATCTCTTGGCAATGCCCTAAAATGCTGGGGATGTTGGACATGTACTTCACACTTTATTTATTATGGGGAGAAATCATGGGCTGAGTGGCTTTCTTGTGACACTGAGCTGTGCAGATTTGGAGGACGGTGTGACACAGATAAGTGAAACTACTCTTTTTCAAAGCAGTTTTACTTGGTTTTGTGCTCATATGAGATGTAACTTCTTAACCTGATTATAGAGTTATCCTAAAGGTATCTTGGCCCAAATGTCGTAGCTTTTTGTTGTTTTCATGGGAGGACAAGGAATGGGACTTCCTAGTCTACCATTTTGCTAATGTCACCAATCAGAATCCCCATTCTGCCACAAGCTAACTCTGTAATCTTCAGCAAGTATTATGCCCTCTTTGAGCTTCACATCCTCCAATATTAAAATGGTACTCATATTATAGATAATAATAATAATATATAGGTAGACCTCATAGGGTTTTGTGTTAAGTGCCAAACACCTAGTATGTATTCAATAAATAGTACCCATATTTGTTTTTTACTATTAGGTGTAGAGCCTCCACTATTTGGAAGTTTAGGGATAGCTGTCCTACAGAAACATATGGAGAAACAGTTCAGGATGTGTCTATTATTTCCTAATTTCTTTTTCTTGAATAATTCCTATGTTGGTAGTTGTATACCAGTCGGCATGGAAATCTCATGGCTCCAATGTTGACAACCCATTTTTGGTACAAATGGGGGATACACAAAAAATTCTTGATGGGAAGTAGGCTTAGAAGCTGACTTGACCTTTAAGATGAGGTAAGTTACATCAGAACTTGGTAGTGCTTGGGATCTGGGACCAGGCCATATTGTGTGGATCATAAGGATCCTTGCAATGCTTCAAATTCAGTTAAAAAATTTAGATAGCAGGAAGACTGCAGAAAGTTAGAAATTTGAACCTGCTACAAAGACTGTCCAGTAGTTTCTGGGTATACCAGGAAAGGACACTGCTACCTAAGTGTGTGTGCTGTTCAGGTTGGAGTTTATAGATGTTTCAATACATTTCTGAAGAAGGAAAGAAAAACTGGGCTGACAAAGTCTATGAAACAAGACAAAGTAGTCAGGGCAAGGACCCCAGTGACCCAAGCCACTGCCATCCTCAAGCAAGCAATCTAAAGCTAAGACTAATTCTGTCCTTGTTTATTGACTATTACAGATGCTAAGACTCTTCAATCCCTGATTATTTCATCTCCTCTTATGAAGCTGTTTCTTATATCAATTTATCAGGAAATCCATGTCATAGTCCCTTTGCCTATCCACAAGGGGCAATGCAGAGCAGTAAGTATTTAGCTTAGTCTCAACAAACCCAAGCTCTGTGGCTTTGTTAAAAAATATTACATCCCAATATAAAGACTTCATTCAGGAGCTGGTGTTAAGAGGAGATCAGTTGCTTAAAGGAGAAAATAAAGAAATTGACCACAGAAAGACCTGTTACTTCTAATAGTCTAACCCTCACTCTTGCCTAGCCTTTTGGTCTGAACTCCTATATAACATGCTTTGGCTAGGAATAAATATAGGCCACGTTCATTAAAAAGTGTCATCGTGCCACTGTCCATCTGCTTTCTGGCATCTGACTTATCATGAATGATGATGGATTTAATTTATTGGTTGCCAGATTGTGATGTAAACTATTTATTTATGACTCTGTACTGCCCCCATGAAAAATAAACACAAAAAACACATCATTCATCAATTCAGTTCACATTTGTTCATAATCTATTATAAGTGGGATTCTTTTAGATGACAATGTCAGGTAATTGTTACTGAATTGGCAAGAATCCAGTATCATTCACAACAAACAAGTAAAGGAAGAACTTTTCACTGACTGGCAAAATAGTTGGTAAAGTCATTACATAGAAACCTAACCATTCATATTCTCTCATTGCAGTGTAAAAATAAATTCCCCATGATTAAAAAATTCTATGGGATTTAAATTATAAACTAGAGCATGTACTTAATTGACATAGCAGTAATCCTCTTCTTTCATATACCAGAAACTTGTGTTTAAGTGAGATTCAGCTTCTTGTCAAAGACATGATCAGCTCATTAACATGCCAATAGCCTAATTGGAAAGGAAAACTTCTTTCTATAACAACCTATGTATCTAATAATCTTTGGATAAAACATGGAACAGAAAATATCGTGATTATAACAGAAATTGTTGGGGAAAGCAAAACATATAGCACAATTTCTGAAGAAATTACTAAATTAACTATTACAGGAATGTTAATAAAACTTTTCCTGCAGAATTCTGGAGCACAGCCACTTTCAATTATATACTGGCTTTATCAGGGACCTACCCTTCCCTTCATAAATAAAATAATTGGCAAGTCTTTGAGATTTATGGAACACCACCAGGGGAGCTAACATTAGCAATATAGGATTTTTAGAATGAGAAGAGGAGGAGAAATGGTCAGAGAGTTTATTTAAAGAAATGATCACCCCAAACCTTCAAATCTGGAGAGAGATGTGGACATACAGTTACATGAACCTCAAAGATTTTCAATCAGATTCAACCAAAAGAAGTCTTCACCAAGACATGTTATAATCAAATTATCAAAAATCAAAACAAGAGAAAATATGTTCCTCAGATATAAGGAAACACTGTAAGACTATCAACATACTTCTCATCAGAAACTTTGCAGGTCAGGAGAAAGTGGGATGATATATTCAAAGTGCCAAAACAAAACATTAAAAAAAAACCCATTTAACCAAGGATACTTTACCCAGCAAGGATGTCCTTTAGAGATAAAGGATTGATAAAGACTTTTCCAGACAAAGAAAAGCTGAGAGTGTTCATCACCACTAGGTCTGTCTTATTATAAATACTAAGGTGATTTCTTCAAGCTGAAATGAAAGGATGCTAATTAGTAACAGGAAAATATATGAAAGTATAAAATGTACTGGTAAAAATAAATATATAAACAAATATAAATAATATAATACTGTAATAGTGGCATATAAATTGCTCATAACTCTAGTATAAAGGTTGTTAAAATCAGATATTAAATAAAAATATTAAAAATAACTGTAGCCACAATACTTTGTTAATAGATACACAATATAGAAAGATGTAAATCATGATATCAATTAAATACAATTACATCTGTATGTAGTAAAAATGTAGTTTTTGTATGCAACTGAAGTTAAGTTGTTACTCGTTTTAAATAGCTTGTTATCACTATATAATGTTTTATGTAAGGCTTATGGTAATAGAGCAGAAGTCTATTATAGATACACAAAAGAGAAAGAGAAAGGAATCAAACCATACTACTACAGAAGATCATCAACTCACAAAGGAAGAGAGTAAGAGACAAAAAAAGAAACAAAAGTTGTACAAGAAAGCCACAAAAATGATTAGCAAAATGGAAACAGCAAGTCCTTTTCTATCAGTAATTACTTTGAATGGAAATGGATTACATTCTCCAATTAAAAGACACAGAGTGGCTGAATGAATAAAAAGACAAGACCCAAATATATGTTGTCTACAGGAGACTCACTTCAGCTTTAAGGACACACAGACTGAAAGAGAAGGGATGGAAAAACAAATTCTATGCAAATGGTAATCAAAAGGGAGCACAGGTGACTATATTTACATCAGACAAAATAGGCTTTAAGTAAAAAAGCTGTACAAAGAGATTCAAAAGTTTATTATATAATGATAAAGGAGCAAATTTATGAAGAAGATATGATAACTATAAATATATATTCACCCAACTTTGGAGCACCTAAATATATAAAGCAATCATTAACAGATCTGAAGGGGAAAATAGGCAGCAATAAAATAGGGGACTTCAATACTGTACTTTCAACATGGGATGGATTATTCAGACAGAAAATCAATAAGGACACTTTGGAATTGAACTACACTTTAGACCAAATGTATCTAACAGACACATATATCAACATTCCATGTAATGGGAGCAGAATACACATCCTTCAAAAGTGCATGTGGAGGGAGGACTCAAGATGGCGCTGTGAGAACACCCAGGATTGGAGCTCTCCTTGAATCCGCGGAGAGGTGAGTCGGAGCTGCATTTCCAGACTGATCTTTGTTGCCCACAGAATGGGGAAATTCCCAAGTATAAAGGAGACGCGGGATGCCAGGCAGTACCTCTGCCTGGAGAAGCCGGCAGCTGGGGTGGCGGCGGCCGGCCCTACCCAGCGCTTCCCACAGGGCGCGCTTGTCCGGGTGCCCTGTTGAACTGGCAACCTGAGACTTGAGAGGGCTGGGCTTGAGACTGAATGAGACTTGGACAGTAGGCCAGCCCTGGGGATTGCAGGGACAGAGCATCTGGGGTAGCCCAGTGGGACGAACAAAACCACGATTTCAAGCCATCCCTATACAGACGGTCCGAGATGCTCTGTGGGGGAGGGGTGTCCACCATTACCGAGGCAACCCGCCCCAACTGAGATACACGCCCACTGCTGACGCAGCCAGCCATTGCCGAGGCAACCCGTCCATACTGAGATATATGCCAACTGCTGACGCAGCCTGCTGTTGCCGAGGCAACCCGCTACAACAGAGAGACTCTGCCGCAGGGCATGGCAGAGACCACAGCAGAGCCTGCAGCAACAGGACGAACCACACAACAGCAGGGCGGAGCCTCGGCAGGCAAACAGTGGCTAGTCAGCCTCCTAGCTGGGCAGGACACCTCAACCGACATCCAAAAATAAAGCCCGAACCCCCCACCACAGAGCATTTGAGAAAAAAAGGGTTTTTTTTAATGAGCTCTGTTGCAGCAGAATCAAACATAGCAGCCTAACAGCCCTGAATGAACAACAGAGCTCACAGCTCAGCAATTGAGCTCCAAAAAAGTACAGACTGTCTCCTCAAGCAGCTCCCTGACCCCTCTATATCCAGAAGACTGACATTTGGCAGGCATCATCCTGGGACAAAGATAGCAGAAAAAGCAACTGATAGCATCCTTCACTGTGCCACAGCTGCTAAAGGTGCACCCCAGACAAGCAGGGCCTGGAGTGGACCTCAGCAGTCGTACAGTGAAGGGGCTAGACTGGTAGAAGGAAAACCAAGTAACAGAATTACTTCATCATCAACAGTCTGGGTGTCCACTCAGAGACCCAATCGAAAAGTCAGCAACTACACAGACGACAAGTGGATAAATCCACAAAGATGGGAAGAAACCAGCGAAAAAAGGAGGAAAACACCCGAAACCAGAACACCTCGCCTCCTAGAAAGGACCAAAACTCCTCACCAGCAAGGGAACAAAGCTGGATGGAGAATGACTGTGACGAAATGACGGAATTAGACTTCAGAAGGTGGACAATGAGAAACTTTTGTGAGCTAAAAGAACATGTATTAAATCAATGCAAAGAAACTAAGGAACTTGAAAAAAGATATGAGGAAATGATAACAAGAATGGATAACTTAGAGAGGAATATGAATGAATTAAAGGAGCTGAAAAACACAATACAAGAACTTCACGAAGCATGCACACATTTCAATAGCCGAATCGACCAAGCAGAAGATAGAATATCTGAAGTCGAAGACCAACTCAATGAAATAAAACGAGAAACCAAGATTAGAGAAAAAAGCGCAAAAAGGAATGAACAAAGTCTCCAAGAAATGTGGGACTATGTGAAAAGACCTAACCTACATTTGATAGGTGTACCAGAAGGGGATGAAGAGAATGAATCCAAGCTGGAAAATACTCTTCAGGACATCATCCATGAAAATTTCCCCCACCTAGCAAGACAGGCCAACACTCAAATGCAGGAAATACAGAGAACACCACAAAGATATTCCGCAAGAAGAGCAACCCCAAGGCACATAATCGTCAGATTCAACAAGGTTGAAATAAAGGAGAAAATACTAAGGGCAGCCAGAGAGAAAGGTCGGGTCACCCAGAAAGGGAAGCCCATCAGACTCACAGCAGATCTCTCGGCAGAAACACTACAAGCCAGAAGAGAGTGGGGGCCAATGTTCAACATTCTTAAAGAAAAGAACTTTCAACCCAGAATTTCATATCCAGCCAAACTGAGCTTCAGAAGTGAAGGAAAAATAAAATCCTTTGCAAACAAGCAAGTACTCAGAGATTTTGTCACCACCAGGCCTGCTTTACAAGAGCTCCTAAAAGAGGCACTACACATAGAAAGGAACAACCAGTACCAGCCATTCCAAAATCACACTAAATGCTAAAGAACATCAACATAATGAAGAATCTACAACGACTAACAGGCAAAACAGCCACTTAGCATCAAAATGGCAGTATCAAATTCACACATAACAATCTTAACCCTAAATGTAAATGGACTAAATGCACCAATCAAAAGACACAGACTGGCAAATTGGATAAAAATCCAAAACCCATCAGTGTGCTCTATCCAGGAAACCCATCTCACATGCAAGGATACACAAAGGCTCAAAATAAAGGGATGGAGGAAGATTTACCAAGCAAATGGAGAGCAAAAAAAAGCAGGAGTTGCAATTCTCATCTCTGATAAAATAGACTTTAAAGCAACAAAGATCAAAAGAGACAAAGAAGGCCATTACATAATGGTAAAAGGATCGATACAACAAGAAGAGCTAACGATCCTGAACATATATAGACCCAATGCAGGAGCACCCAGATACATAAGGCAAGTTCTTAATGACTTACAAAGAGACTTAGACTCCCACACAATAATAGTGGGAGACTTTAACACTCCACTGTCAATATTAGACAGATCAACCAGACAGAAAATCAACAAGGATATCCAGGGCTTGAACTCAGACATGGAGCAAGCAAACCTGATAGACAATTACAGAACTCTCCACCCCAAATCCACAGAATACACATTCTTCTCAGCACCACATCACACCTACTCAAAAATTGACCACATAATTGGAAGTAAAGCACTGCTGACAAATGCAAAACAACTGAAATCATAACAAACAGCCTCTCAGACCATAGTGCAATCAGGTTAGAACTCAGAATACAGAAACCAACCCAGAACCGCACAACTTCATGGAAACTGAACAACTGGCTCTTGAATGTTGACTGGGTAAACAATGAAATGAAGACAGAAATAAAGAAGTTCTTCGAAACCAATGAGAACGAAGACACAACATGCCAGAACCTCTGGGACACATTTAAAGCAGTCTCTAGAGGAAAGTATATAGCAATAAGTGCCCATATGAGGAGAATGGAGAGATCAAAAATTGACACCCTATCGTCAAAATTGAAAGAGCTAGAGGAGCAAGATCAAAAAAACTCAAAACCCAGCAGAAGATAAGAAATAACTAAGATCAGAGCTGAACTGAAGGAGATTAAGATACGAAAAACCCTTCAAAAAATCAATAAATCCAACAGCTGGTTTTTTGAAAAGATCAACAAAATAGACCACTAGCCAGATTGATTAAAAATAAAAGAGAGAACAACCAAATAGATGCAATAAAAAATGATAAAGGGGAAATCACCACAGATTCCACAGAAATTCAAACCATCATCAGAGAATATTACAAACAACTCTATGCACATAAACTAGTAAACCTGGAAGAAATGGATAAATTCCTGGACTCCTGTGTCCTCCCAAGCCTAAACCAGGAGGAAGCTGAAACTATGAATAGACCAATAACAAGGTCAGAAGTCGAGGCAGCAATTAAGAGCCTACCACACAAAAAAAGCCCAGGTCCAGACGGGTTCACAGCCAAATTCTACCAGACACACAAAGAGGAGCTGGTACCATTCCTTCTAAAACTATTCCAAATAATCCAAAAAGAGGGAATCCTTCCCAAATCATTTTATGAGACCAACATCATCCTGATACCAAAACCCGGCAGAGACCCAACAAGAAAAGAAAACTTCCAGCCAATATCCATGATGAACATAGATGCAAAAATCTTCAATAAAATATTGGCAAGCCAATTGCAACAGCAAATCAAAAAACTTATTCATCACGATCAAGTAGGATTCATCCCGGGGATGCAAGGCTGGTTCAACATACGCAAGTCTATCAACGTAATTCACCACATAAACAGAACCAAAAACAAAAACCACATGATTATCTCAGTTGACGCAGAGAAGGCATTTGACAAAATACAACAGCCCTTTATGCTAAAAACCCTCAATAAACTCGGTATCAATGGAACGTATCTCAAAGTAATAAAAGCTATTTATGACAAACCAACAGCCAATATCATACTGAATGGGCAAAAACTGGAAGCATTCCCTTTGAAATCCGGCACTAGACAAGGATGCCCTCTCTCACCACTCCTATTCAATATAGTACTGGAAGTTCTAGCCAGAGCAATCAGGCAAGAAAAAGAAATAAAGGGTATTCAAATAGGAAAGGTGGAAGCCAAATTGTCTCTATTTGCAGACAACATGATAGTATACCTAGAAGACCCCATCGCCTCAGCCCAAAAACTCCTGAAACTGATAAGCAACTTCAGCAAAGTCTCAGGATATAAAATCAATGTGCAAAAATCACAAGCATTCGTCTACACCAATAACAGACTTAAAGAAAGCCAAATCAAGAACGAACTGCCATTCACAATTGCTACAAAAAGAATAAAATACCTTGGAATACAACTCACAAGGAACATAAGGGACCTCTTCAAGGAGAACTACAAGCCACTGCTCAACGAAATCAGAGAGGACACAAACAGATGGAGAAACATTCCATGTTCATGGTTAGGAAGAATTAATATCGTGAAAATGGCTATACTGCCCAAAGTAATTTACAGAATCAATGCTATCCCCATCAAGCTACCATTGACTTTCTTCACAGAACTGGAAAAAACCACCATGAACTTCATATGGGACCAAAAGAGAGCCCGCATAGCCAAATCAATTCTAAGCAAAAAGAACACAGCGGGGAGCATCACACTACTGGATTTCAAACTATACTACAAGGCTACAGTAATCAAAACAGCATGGTACTGGTACCAAAACAGAGATATAGACCAATGGAACAAAACAGAGGCACCGGAGGCAACACAACATATCTACAACTATACAATCTTTGATAAACCTGACAAAAAGCAATGGGGAAAGGATTCCCTATTTAACAAATGGTGTTGGGAAAATTGGCTAGTCATGTGCAGAAAGCAGAAACTGGACCCCTTCCTGACACCTTACACTAAAATTAACTCCAGATGGATTAAAGACTTAAACATAAGACCTGGCACGATAAAAACCCTAGAAGGAAATCTAGGCAAAACTATCCAGGACATAGGAGTAGGCAAGGACTTCATGACCAAAACACCAAAAGCATTGGCAACAAAAGCCAAAATAGACAAATGGGACCTAATCAAACTCCACAGCTTCTGCATGGCAAAAGAAACAGTGAGTAGGGTGAATCAGCAACCAACAGAATGGGAAAAAATTTTTGCAGTTTACCCATCTGACAAAGGGCTGATATCCAGAATTTACAAAGAACTCAAACAGATTTACAGGAAAAAAACAAACAAGCCCATTCAAAAGTGGGCAAAGGATATGAACAGATACTTTACGAAAGAAGACATATATGAGGCCAACAATCATATGAAAAATGCTAATCGTCACTGGTCATCAGAGAGATGCAAATCAAAACCACACTGAGATACCATCTCACGCCAGTTAGAATGGCAATCATTAAAAAATCTGGAGACAACAGATGCTGGAGAGGATGTGGAGAAAAAGGAACACTTTTACACTGCTGGTGGGAGTGTAAATTAGTCCAACCATTGTGGAAGACAGTGTGGCGATTCCTCAAGGCCTTAGAAATAGAAATTCCATTTGACCCAGCAATCCCATTACTGGGTATATACCCAAAGGACTATAAATCATTCTACTATAAGGACACATGCACACGAATGTCCATTGCAGCACTGTTTACAATAGCAAAGACCTGGAATCAACCCAAATGCCCATTGATGATAGACTGGATTGGGAAAATGTGACACATATACACCATGGAATATTATGCAGCAATCAGAAATGATGAGTTCGTGTTGTTTGTAGGGACATGGATGAATCTGGAGAACATCATTCTCAGCAAACTGACACAAGAACAGAAAATGAAACACCGCATATTCTCACTCATAGGCGGGTGATGAAAAATGAGAACACATGGACACAGAAAGGGGAGTACTAAACACTGGGGTCTATTGGGGGGAAAAAGGGAGGGCCAGTGGGAGGGGGAGGTGGGGAGGGATAGCCTGGGGAGAAACGCCAAATGTGGGTGAAGGGGTGAAAGCAAACAGAACACACTGCCATGTGTGTACCTATGCAACTGTATTGCATGCTCTGCACATGTACCCCAAAACCTAAAATGCAATAAAAAAATAAGGAAAAAAAAAAAAGTGCATGTGGGGCTGGGCGTGGTGGCTCACACCTGTAATCACAGTGCTTTGGGAGGCCAAGACAGGCAGAACACCTGAGATCAAGAGTTTGAGATCAGCCTCACCAACATGGTGCAACCCTGTCTCTACTAAAAATACAAAAATTAGCTGGGCATGGTGGTGCATACCTGTAATCTCAGCTACTTGGGAGGCTGAGGTGAGAGAATTGCTTGAACCTGGGAAGCAGAGACTGCAGTGAGCTGAGATGGCAACCTGGAAGACAGAGCAAGACTCCATCTCAAAAGAAAAAAAAAAAAGTCTTAATAAATTCAAGAAGATTAAAATCATATCAGGTATCCTTTCTAACCATAATGATTTAAAACTACAAATCAGTAATAGGAGGAAAACTGGAAAATTCATGAACACATGGAAATTAAACAAGTTCCTGAACAAGCAGTGGATCAAAAAAAAAATCAAAGGGGAGGTTAGAAAAAATTTTGAGAGAAACAAACATGAAAAAAATACCAAAGCTTATAGGATGCAGCAAAAACAGTACTAAGAGGAAAATACATAGTAATAAATATCTTTATCAAGAACAAAGTAAGATCTCAGACAACCAAATTTTATACCTCAAGAAAGCATAAAAAAGAAGAATAAAAAATACCAATATCAGCAGAAGTTCTCCAAATCTCCTGTTATGTTAACTCTACCAGATCCATGGACGTGCAGGTCAAGGTTATGCCTAGAAATTCATAAATAAATACTGGTCTCTTTTTCAAGCACTTTCTACTCCATGATATCCCTGACACATTCTTAATTTCTGTGATGACCATTTTGGTCCTCCTGGCCAGAAACTGCCTAGTTTGACAATGGTGCAGGGACAAATCCATGGTAAAAGAATATAATTTCTATAACTGTGCTTAGACAACTGAATGTTCACATGCCAAAAAAAAAAAGAATCTGTATCCTACCTAACATGATCCACAAAATGTGTCAAAATACATCAAAAAGCTAAATGTAAGATCTATAACTATAAAAATATTAGAAGATAATATAGGCCAATATCTTTATGACATTGGATTAGGCAATAGTTTCTTAGATATGATGGCAAGAGCATAGGAAACAAAAACATATCAAAGAATATCTACAATGAAGTGAAGAGACAGCCCACTGAGCAGCAGAAAAATGTCAAACCATAAATCTGATATGTGACTTGTATCTAGAATAGATACAGAATTATTACATATTTATAAAATAAAGACAAATAACTCAATTTAAAAATTGGATAAGGAACTATCATGCAGATGGTTGATAAGGAAACAGAAAACTTGAACAAAACTATAGACCAATTGTACCTAACAGACATGCATAGAACACTCTATCCAACAACTGCAGGTTGCACATTTTTTCTCAAGTGCACATGAATATTCTCCAGGATGGAGCATATGTTAGGCCACAAAACAAATCTTAATAAATTTCAAAAGAGTGAAATTATACAAAATGTCTTTTCTGATCACAATGAAATGAAATTGGACATTATTAGGCAAAATTAAAACTGTAAACTTCACAAATGTAAGAATTTAAACAGCACACTCATAAACAGCCAATGGATCAAAAAATAAATGATAAGGGAAATTGGAAAATGTTTTGAGACTAGTAGAAATGAAAACACAACATGCCATAATTAATGAAATGCAGACAACTCAGTTCAAAGATAGAAATTGATAGCTGTAAATGCTTACATTGAAAAACAAGAAAACTCCATCTCTACTAAAAATACAAAAAAACTAGCCTGATGTGGTGGAGGGTGCCTGTAATCCCAGCTACCCAGGAGGCTGAGGCAGGAGAATTGCTTAAACTCAGAAGGTGGGGGTTGAAGTGAGCTGAGATAGTGCCACTGCATTCCAGCCTGGGTGACAGAGTGAGACTCAGTCTAAAAAAAAGGAAAAGAGGGCTGGGCGTGGTGGCTCACGCCTATAATCCCAGCACTTTGGGAGGCCGAGGCGGGTGGATCACGAGGTCAAGAGATCGAGACCATCCTGGTCAACAAGGTGAAACCCCGTCTCTACTAAAAATACAAAAATTAGCTGGGCATGGTGGTGCATGCCTGTAATCCCAGCTACTCGGGAGGCTGAGGCAGGAGAATTGCTTGAACCCGGGAGGTGGAGGTTGTGGTGAGCTGAGATCATGCCATTGCACTCCGGCCTGGGTAACAACAGCGAAACTCCGTCTCAAAAAAAGAAAAGAAAGAAAAAGAGAAAAAGAAAAAGAAGAAGGAATCTCAAATCAACAACCTAACTTGAAAACTTAAGGAACTAGAAAAAGAATAAACTAAACTCAGATGTAATAAAAGTGAGCAAATAATAGTGATTAAAGAAAAGATAAATTAAATACAGAACAGAAAAATAATAGAAAACTCAACAAAATTAAGAGTTTGTTTTTTGAAAGATCAACAAAATTGAAAAATCTTTAGCTACATTGACTGAGAAGAAGAGAGACTCAAATAACTAAAATCAGAGATGAAAAAGTGGACATTACTATTGACTTTATAATAATAAAAAGGATTATAAGAGTGTACTCAGAGCATTTGCACATTCACAAATTGGATAACCTACATAAAATCAAAAAATTTCTAGAAACACACGTCCCACTGATATAGTTTGAATACTTGCCCCCTCCAAATCTCATGTTGAAATATGTTCCACAATGTTGGAAGTGGTGCCTGGTAGGAGAGCTTTGGGTCATAAGGCTGAATTCCTCATGAATGGCTTGGTGCTCTCCCCATAGTAAAGAGTGAGTTCACACTCTACTAGTTTACATGAAAGCTGGTTGTTTAAAAAGAGCCCGGAAACTCCCCTCTCTATCTTGCTCTCTCACTGTGTGATGTTCCTGCTTTTTCTTTGCCTTCTACTATGATTGTAAGCTTCCTGAGGCCCTCACCTGAAGCCAAGCAGATGCTGGTGCCATGTTTGTACAGCTTGAAGAACCATGAGTCAGAAGAACAAACATCTTTTCTTTATAAATTACCCAGTCTCAGGTATTCCTTTATAGTAACACAATTGGGCTAACACAGTCACAAAGGCTGAATTATAAAAAAATAGAAAATCTTAATATACCTATAACTAGTAAGGAGAATCAGTAATCAACCACCCGCCCCCCCACAACACCACCACAAAAAGAAAAACCGAGGACGAATTGGCTTTACTGGTGAACTCTACCAAATATTTGAAGAAGCATTAACACAAGTCTTTCTCAAACTGTTCCCCAAAATTGAGGAGGGAACATTTTCAAACTCATTCTGTGAGGCTATCATTACCCTAATACCAAAGCCAGAGAATGATAGGAAAAGAAAAGAAAAACCACAGACAAATATGCACGATGAATATTGATGCAAGAATCTGCAACAAAATGCTATAAGACATTATTCCACAGCACATTAAAAGGATTATACACCATGACCGAGTGGGATTTATCCCTGGAATGCATGAGTGGGTCAATATATGGAAATCAATAAATGCAATACACCACATTACTAGAATGAAGGATAAAAATAACATAATCACCTCAATAGATGCAGAAAAAGCATTTAACAATATTTAACACCTTTTCCTGATAAAAAAAAAAACCTCAGCAAACTAGGAATAAAAGGAAATGGTCATGGGATCCTTGGGGTGTCACTTTTCCAGCCAGAAGCCTCTGTGGCTGGTACATCTTTGCCTGAGTTTTGCTCAGGCCCACTGGGCTCATTCTGCCCACTCAGCTTGGCAGGCTGTGCTCAGTTCATGTTACCAGCCCAGATCCCATGCCTGCCAAGGGTGAGCAAGGCATGGAGTGGTGAGGGTTGTGTGAGTGAGTGAGCATGGGGTCTGGTAACCGTGTACAGTCAGGCATGCTGGCCACTGTGGTGGGGTGGGCAGCTCCAGACACTGGCATAGGTGTTTGCTCCTTGCTGCAGTTGGATTAGGTGTACCACAAACAGCTTCCACTCTGGAGACTGGGAAACACAGTGGCGTCCAGAAGCTTGGAGACACTAGGAATCACAGAGCCCCAAAGAGGGTGTCATAGCTTTGGCTTGGGGAGCTTTTAAGTCTGGGCTCCCTGAAGGGCCGTACCTCTTCTCTCCTGTTCTTTCTCTCCTTCTCATCACCTGCAACACGATGGATGAGGGGAGTATTTCAACCCTGTTTGTATTACAGCTGTTTTACTCCCACCATTTGGCAGGTCTTGAGTTTTTGAGTTCCAGGAAGAATGAGGTATGTGGACCACTGGAGGGTGAACGAGGTGAAGAGGTGCTTTATTGAACAACAGCACAGCTCTCAGGAGACCTAAAGTGAAGAGCTCTTTTCTGCAGGCAGGTCCTTCTGATGAGTGCAGCTCTCAGCAGAGGAGAACTGGAGTGGGTAGCTCCTATCTGCAGGCAGGTTGTCCCATTGCCTTCCTGAGTCTGGCTGAGTTTGGAGTTTTTATGGGGTTCAGAGGGGAGGAAGTATGTGCTGATTGGTCCTTAAGTGGCCATGGGACGGACCAGAAAATGCATAATAAATTCTCACTCTGGCCCGTGGAACTGGTAGCCCAGCCCACAGGCTTCAGGCCATCTGTGGCCTGAAGGTGGGGTTTCACCAGAGACCTGCCGCTTTCTGCCCAGGAGCCTATCTGCATCCTGCTGCTGTTCATGGTGCCCAGGCTGTGTGTGCCAAGGGGCGCCTGCAGGCCTGTGCCAAGCCCCCTTCAGCCTTCCTCTGCCTCCCTCCCATGCTTGTTGGCACCCAAAGTCCAGAGGGGGCTGAGGTGGCAGGGGGCTGGTGTGTCAGTACTGCCCCAAGCATGTGCACACCTGGCCAGGTTGTGACAATGCCCAGGCTCAGCCATAACTTTGTTCCAAACTTGGTGTGAGTGCTGGGAGTAGGAGTAGGAGGCCACGCAGTGGAAGCAGGCACTTCTGAGCCTGTGGGGGCAGGAGAGCTTCCTGGGTACCTGAGAGCACAGGGATGCACAGGTCTGCAATTGTGGTTGGGCAGCTGCAGTTGCTCCTGGGAGCATGGGGCTCCAATCTCACCAATTCAGAAGGGGGCAGAGCTCCCACCTGTTCCTGGCTCTCACTAGCTTTATGGAGTACACAGCCCAGCCATGCACCCCCCACTGCAGCTGGCATCTTTGCAGCAGAATAGAAAGCCCAGAAATAAATCCTTCCTATATGGTTAAATGATTTTTGACAGGGTGCCAAGGATTGCCTTCGCAACAAATTTTGTAGGGAAAATTGGATATCCACATACAAAAGAATGAAGTAGAACTCTCACACACCATTGTATTAGGGCTCTCCAGAGAAACAAAACCAGGGGAATGAATATCTATCTATCTATCTATCTATCTATCTATCTATCTATCTATCTAGATAGATAGATATGTGTGTGTGCATACATGTATGCATGTGTGCATGTGTGTGTTAGCTCATGTGATATGTGATTATGAAGGCTGAGAAGTCCCATGATCTATCATCTGTAAGCTGGAGATTCAGGAAAACCTGTGGTGTAATTCAAATGCCTGAGAGCCGGAGAACTGATGGTACAGATTCCAGTCTTAGTCCGAAAGCCTCCTGAGGATTGAGAGCACTGAGGGCAGGAGAGGATTTATGTTAAAGCTCAAGTAGTTCAGGAGAGAGTGAATTTAATCTTTCTCTACATCGTTGTTACATTGAAACCCTCAACAGATTGAAGGATGCCTAACTACTTTGAAGAGGGCCATCTGCTTTATTCATTTCACTAATTGAAATGCTAATTTCTTCCTGGAAGCACCCTCACAGGCACCCAGAAATAATGTTTAACCAGATAGATATCTGCACATCCCTTGGCCCATTCAAATTGGAATGAAATTAAACATCATAACCATATAAAACATTAACTCTAGAGAAAACATTGGGGGAAACACTTCAGGACATTGGTCCGAGCAAAGATTTCTTGGGCAATATCTCATAGGCACAGGCAATCAAAGCAAAAATGGACAAATAGGTACATCAAGTTAAAAACCTTCTGCACAGCAAAGGAAATGAACCCACAGAATGGGAGAAAATATCTACAAACTATTCATCTAACAAGGGATTAATAACCAGAACACATAAAGAGCTCAAACAATTTTATAGGAAAAAAAAATCTAATAATCTGATTTAAAAATGCACAGGGTCAGGCGCGGTGGCTCATGCCTGTGATCCCAGCACTTTGGCAGTATCAGAAGTAAAAGAAGGGACCTTTCTACAGATATTATAAAGATAATAAAGACAGATTATATATAATTGTATGCTAAATAGTTTTACAATATAGATTAAATGGTCAGAGTCCATGGAACAAAACTTTGCAAAACTAATAGAACAAGAAATGGAAAGTGTGACCAATCCTGTATACATTTTAGACACTTAATTTTAATTAAATATTTCTCAGCTACACAAAAAAAATGTGCACAAGATTTGAGTAGGTATTTCTCAAAAGAAGACATACAAATGGCAAACAGGTATATATATGTAAAGGTGCTCAATATCATTGATCATCAGAGAAATGCAAATCAAAACTACATAGAGTTATCATCTCACCCTAGTTAAAATGGCTTTTTTAGGAAATAAATGCTGGCAAGGATGTCATGGCTCAGGCACATTTGTCAGTAATCTGCTAGCTCACTCTGTCGTGAAGGGGAAGCACATGGGTTGGCAGGTCCCTTACCTCTAGCAAGATGTGCTCCTTTAGCTTCTCCAAGTCTTGGGACAGGTATGTTGCAGCTCCATGGCAAAGAGCACCAAGTTCTTTAGAATGTTACCTGCATGAATAAGGTTAGAAGAGGTGAGAGACAGACACAAGTTCTAGTATGGCCTAGGGAGATCCAGCTTGACCTCACGAATCGCAGTGTGTCCTCACACTCCCCATTGTTTTTTAAAAAAACAACTTCATTGATGTAGAATTTACATCCCATAAAATGAACCTACTTTTAAGTGTATAATTAAATGATTTTTAGTAAACTGAGTTGGGCAATCATTGCTACAATCCAGTTTTGGTCACCCCAGTAAAATCCCTTGTGATTGTTTAAAGTTCATCTTTGTTCCCATCCTAGTCCCAGACAATAGCTAATCTATTTTCTGACTCTAAAGATTTATTAAAAGGCTGAGAAATAATTGACATACCATACGATTTATTTATGTGGATTTAAAAACTTGTGGCAAGAACGCATAACATGATATATACCCTCTTAACAAAATTTCAAGTATACAGTACAGCAGTGGTCCCCAACCTTTTTGGCACCAGGGACCAGTTTTGTGGAAGACAATTTTTCCATGGATTGGTGGGTGAGTGGTGGGTGGTTTCAGGATGATTCAAGTGCATTACAGTTATTGTGCACTTTATTTCTATTATTATCACATTGTAATGCATACTTAAATAATTATATAATCCCCATGATGTAGAATAGGTAGAAGCCCTGAACATGTTTTCCTGCAATAGATGGTTCCATCAGGGGGCGATGGGAGACAGTGACAGATCATCAGACATTAGATTCTCATAAGGAGTATGCAATCTAGATCCCTCACATCTGCAGTTCACAATAGGGCTTGTGTTCCTATGATAATCTAATGCTGCTGCTGATCTGACAGGAAGCAGAACTCCGGCAGTAATTCGTGTGATGGGGAGCAGCTGTAAATACAGAGGAAGCTTCACTCACTTGTCTGCTGCTCACCTCCTGCTGTGCAACCTTGTTCCTAACAGGCCACAGACTAGTACCTGCCTTTGGCCCAGAGGTTGGGGATCCCTGCAGTACAGTATTGTTGACTGCAATGTACAATGTTTTACATCAGAGCTCTGGAACTTACTCATCTTGCACAATGGAAACTTTCTACCCTTTAGCCAACATCTCCCCATTTTCCCCTCATCCTGCTCCTGATAATCATCATTCTGTCCTCTGCTTGTATGCGTTTGACTATTTTTGATTCCATGTGTAAGATGATGCAGAATTTGTCTTTTGTGACAGGCTTATTTCACTTAGCATAATACCCACCAGGTTCATCCATATTGTTACAAAATGTCAGAGTATCCTTCCTTTTTAATGCTGATTAATATTCCATTGTATACTACATTTGCTTTATACATACATCCATAGATAGACATTTAGTTGTTTCCACATCATGATTGTTGTGAAAAAAATGCTGCCATGAACTTGGGAGTGCAAATACCTTTTGGATATCCGGATTTCAGTTCTTTTGGATAAAGATGCAAAGTGTGATGGCTGGACCTTATGGCATTTCTGTTTTTAATTTTGGAGGAACCTGCATACTGTTCTCTGTAGCAGCAGCACCATTTTACATTTCTATCAACAAAAGTTTCCATTTTTCTACATCTTCACCAGTAACTGTTGTATTTTATTTTTTAATGATGACCCTCATAATAGGTGTGAGGTAATATCTCAGTGTGGTTTTGATTTGCATTTCCTTGATAATTAGTGACAATGAGTACCTTTCCATGTAGCTGTTGGCCACTTGTCTTCTTTGGGAAAGTATTTATTCACGTCTTTTGTGCATTTCAAATCAGGTTATATATGATTCGTGAACATCTTTCCTCATTCTGAAAGTTGCCTTTTCACCTCTTAACTCTGTTGTTTCATTTGCTGTGTAGAAAGTTTTTAGTTTGATGTAGTTCCACTTATTTATTTTTATAATTGTTGTCTGTGCTTTTGGGGTCATAGCTAAGAAATCATTGCTAAGATCAATGTCATGGAGCTTTTTCCTTGTTTTCCTCAAAGAGTTATACTATTTCAGGTCTTAAGTTTAAGTCTTTAACCCATTTTGACTTGATTTTTGTGTATAGTCTAAGATAAGGGTCTAATTTTGCTCTTCTGCATGGGGCTATCCAGCTTTCCCAACACCATTTGTTGAAGACATTATTGTTAACCCATTGTCTATTCCTGCCAACTTTGTCAAAGATCAGTTGACAGTATATGCTTGGTTTATTTCTGGCTCTCTATTCTGTTCTGTAGTCCTGTCTTTATGCCTGGACCATATTGTTTCAACTACTGTAGCTTTGTAATATATTTTGACATCAGGAAGTGTGATGTGAAGTCTTTAGGGTTTTCTACTTAAGTGGTCATGTAATCTGTGAGCAGAGATAATTTTACTTCTTCTTTTCCAATTTGGATGCTGTATTAGTGTATTCTCATGCTGCTAGGAAGAAATACCTGAGACTGGGTAATTTGTAAAGAAAAGAGGATTAATTGACTTACAGTTCTTCATGGCTGGAGAGGCTGCAGGAAATTTACAATCATGGTGGAAGGGGAAGCAAACACATCCTTCTTCACTAGGTGGCAGGAGAGAGAAGTGCTGAGCAAAGGGGGGAAAGCCCCTTATAAAACCAACAGATCTTGGGAGAACTCACTATCATGAGAAGAGCATGGGGGGACTGTGCCCCTTAATCTAATCACCCCCACAAGATCCCTCCCCTAATACATGGGGATTACAATTCGGATTACAACCCCGCAAAACATGGGAATTACAATTTAGTTTACAATCCAAGATGAGATTAGGGTGGGGACATGAAGCCAGACCATATCACCCCGCCCCTGGCCCCTCCCAAATCTCATCTTTCTCACATTTTGAAACACAATTATGCCTTCCTAACAGTTCCCCAAAGTCTTAATTTATTTCAGCTTTGACCTAAATGTCCACATCTATAGTCTCATCTGAGACAAAGCAAGTCCCTTCTGCCTGTGACACTGTAAAATCAAAAGCAAGTTAGTTACTTCCTAGATACAATGGAGGTACAGGCATTGGATAAATACACCCATTTTAAATGGGAGAAATTGGCCAGAACAAAGGGGCTACAGACCCCATGCAAGTCTGAAATACAATGAGGTAGTAATTAAATTTTAAAGCTCTGTAATAATCTCCTTTGACTCCATGTCTCACATCCAGCTAGTATATGGGAGCTGAACAACTAGAACACATGACACAGTGAGGGGAACAACACACACCGGGACCTGTCTGGTGGGAGAGCATCAGGATAAATAGCTAATGCATGCAGGGCTTAATACCTAGGTATGGTTTGATAGGTACAGCAAACCACCATGGCACATGCTTACCTATGTAACAAACCTGCATCCTGGGACATAAAATCAATATAAAAAATTAAAAATAAAATGTGAACATCAAGCCCTAAGAACAAAAAAAAAAAAAAGAAAGAAAGAAAGAAAGAAAGAAAGAAAGAAAAAGAAAAACAAAAAAAAAACATACAGATTGAAAACGGAGAAATACAAAATATCCTTCTTCATAGATTGCAGATGATTGTCTACATAGAAAATTCCAAGTAATCTACTCAAAAAACACCTAGAATTAATAAGTGATTTTAGCAAGGTTGCAGTATAGAAGGTCAAACCACAGAAATAAATTGCATTTCTATACATGAATAATTCACAAATAGAAACTGAAAATTTTAGACAATAACATTTACAATAGCTACCTCAAAAGTGAAATATGTTAGTATATAAATCTAACAAAATATGCATGGGTCTATATACTGAAAAGTATAAAATCTGATGAAAGAAATAAAAGAAGACCCAAATAAATGGAGAGAAATACTGTGCTCATGTGTTGGAAGACTCATAATTAAATCATGAGTCGTGTGTGTGTGTGTGTGTGTGTGTGTGTGTATTAGTTTCTCTTTACATATTTTTGATGGAAATATATATATATGTATAGTGGGATTTTGATTGAAATTGTGTAAAATCTATAAATTAGGTTGGAAAGAACTGATATTCTCTCTCTCTCTCTCCTTCTCTCTCTCTCTCTCTCTCTCTCTCTCTATCTCTCTCTCTCTCTCTCTCTCCCTTTCTGTCCCAGAGAAATTTGATCAACTGGTATCTCTCTATATGGAGAAAGAAAGAGAGACAATATCAGTTCTCCCCAACCTGATTTATAGATTTTACAAATTGTAGAGATAGGGAAGCTGATTTTAAAAGTTACGTGAAAAGTCAAAGAAAGTATAATGTCCAAAACAATTTTGAAAAAGAATAATTAAGTGAAAGATCTCACATTGCTTGATTTTAAGGCTTACCATAAAGCTATAGTGATCAAGATAGGGTAGTATTGGTGAAAAATTAGACGTACAAATCAATGGAACAAATAATGAAGTCCAGAAACAGATCCAGAGACATTTGGCCAACTGATTTTTTGATAAAGGCCAAAGAAAATTCAATTGAGAAATTATAGCATTTCCAACAACAACAACAATAAAAAAACAAAAAAGAAAGAACCTTGACCCAAACTCCCCTCATTATACAAAAATTAACTCAAAATAGATCATACATCTCAAGGTCAAATGTGAATGTACTAAACGTCTATAGAAAAACATAGGAGAAGCTGGGCATGTTGGCTCACACCTGTAATCCCAGCACTTTGGGAGGCCAAGGTGGGCGGATCACCTGAGGTCAGGAGTTCGAGACCAGCATGGCCAACACGGTGAAAGCCCTTCTCTACTAAAAGTCTAAAAATTAGCTGGGCATGGTGGCACGTGCCTGTAATCCCAGCTACTTGGGAGGCTGAGGCCGGAGAATTGCTTGAATCCTAGCTTGGGTGACAAGAGTAAAACTGTCTCAAAAAATAAATAAATAAAAAGAAAGAAAGAAAAAAAAACATAGGAGAAAATATTTTTGACCACAATTAGGCCAGGAGTTCTTAAATATGACATCAAAAGCATGATCCACAGAAAAAAAAATCAAGAAATTAAACTTTATCAAAATTTAAACTTTTACCCTTAGAAAGGCACTACTAAGAGAACAAAAAGGCAAGGTATAATTTGAGAGAAAATAATTGCAAAGCACATATCTGACAAAGACTTTATCTACAATATAAAGAACCCTGAGAATTCACCAGCAAGTAAACAAAAACCCAATTTAAAAAATGGCCAAAACACTTGAGCAGACACTTCACCAAAGGAGACATAAAATAGCAAATGAACACAAGAAAAGACATTCAACATTACTAGCCATTAGGGAAATGTAAATTAGAATGTAAGATTCTACTACACATCCATTAGTTTGTGATAAGTAGATTCACATTATAAACCTCAGAACCACTATAAAAATCAAAGAGGCATAGGTTAAAAACTAATAGAAGAAATAAAATGAAATATCAAAATATTTCTTTAATCAAAAGAAAGCATGAAAGGAGCATGAGTAGAACTGAAACCGGATGACACAATTAGAAAAAAGAAAAAGGGTATAATTAGATAATAGTAATAATTACATTATATGTAAATGAACCAAACACCCTAATTAAAAGCCAGAGATTGTCCAATTGGATAAAAAAGCAAGACCCAACTACTTGTGATCTACAAAAGATGTGTTTTATTTACTTATTTAAGAGACAGGGTCTCACTCTGTTGCCCAGGCTGGAGTGCAATCACACAATCATAGCCCCTTACAGCCTTTTATGTGGTCCTCCCACCTCAGTCCCCTGAGTAGCTGGAACTACAGCTATGTGCCACCACACCCACTGCATTTTTAAATTTTTTGCAGAGACAGGGTCTTGCTATGTTGCCTCGCCTGGCCTTGAACTCCTAGCCTCAAGAAAACCTCCCACTTTTTCCTCCCAATGTGCTGGGACTACAGATGTGAACCACTGTGCCTAGCCAGTGTATGCTTAAATGCAAAGATATAGTTTCAAAGTAAACTAGTGGGGAAAAAAAAAACCTTGCAAACAGTAAACCTAGAAATGCCAGAGTGACAATATTACAAGACAAAATAGACTGTAAGACATTGAGTATTATTAGAGAGAAAGAAGAATATTTCCTAGCAAAAGGGGGTCAATATATCAGAAAAGTGTCGTTGTGAACAGACATAACCACACAGCTTCAAAATACATGAAGCAAAAACTGTCAGGTCAAAAGAAATGGACAAGACCAAAACCACAGTTGGAGATTTTAACATACCTCACTCAGTAAATAATAGATGAGATAGAAAACAGCAAAAACATAGGAAATATGAATGACATTATCAACCACATTGACATAACTACTTATGAAATTCTACACCCAAGAAATGAGACTATACATTTTTTCAAATGTATACAGAATATTAATCAAAAATAAACCAAACACTAGGCCATAAAACAACGATCAATTCCAAAAGATTAAAATCTCAAAATATGTTCTATGGCAACAACAGCAGACTTAAAAGCAATAAGATATCTAGAAAAGCCTCAAGATATTTGAAAATTAAACAATATCCTTTGAGTAACTCATGGATCAAAGAAGAAGTCATAATGAAAATTAGAATATTTTCCAAAGTGATAAGAATTAAAATTGGTGGGGTGTACTTAAAGCAAGGCTTAGAGGAAAATTAATAGCTTGAAATGTGTATAGAAAGGAAGTAATAATCAAAACCATGATCTAAGTTCATCTTCTTTTTCTAAGAAACTAGAAAAAGAAGAGCACATTAACCCTAATGAAAGGGGAAGTAGGGAAAAATAAACAGCAATAGTCAATGTGGTGGAAAACAGACAAACAATAGAGAGAATTAGCAAAGCCAATAGATGAGTCTTCGAATTGACTAATACAGTTCACAAACACCTAACAAGACTGATCCCAAAAAAAGGAGTTAAAACACAAATAGCCAATACCAAAAATGATAGAGGGATTATCACGACAGATCCTATGGCTATCCCACAGGAAATAAGAGAATGTTAAGATAAACTTTATGCCAATAAATTCAACAGTTTGGATGAAAGAGCCAAATGACTTAAAAATAGTACTAAAATTAACACAAGATGACATAGTAAGTCTAAATAGCCCTATATCTATTAAAAAATTGAATTTGTTTTAGAAAATCTTCACACAAAGACAGTTCCAAGCCACATATCTTCACTGGTTAATTCCATCAAACTTGTGGAGAAGATATGTTATCAATTTTACACAACCTCTTTAAGAAAATAGAGAAGGAGACACTTCTCAACTCATTTTATATGGCCACCGTAATCATTTTACCAAAACCAAGAAAAGAAAATTATAGGCCAATATCACTCACAAACGCAGACATATAACTCCTTTAAGAATTAGTTGGAGATCAAAACTAACAATACATTTAAAAAATGCACCCTGACCAAATGAGGTTACCTAAGGAATTCAGGTACAAAGTTAATTTAACATTCAAAAACAGGTCAATGCACTGTAGTCAATTCATACCAAAGTATTTACTTTGAAATAAATTAAAAATGTAAGATGGATAAGTAAAGAGATGAATAGAGAAATAAATATATGATAAAGCAAGTACAATAAAAGATTAATGGTATGATGTAGTTGGTGGGTATATGGTTCGCCAAAAAATTCTTTCACCTTGGCCATACATTTGAAAATAATTTTTCACAACAAAATTTTGGAAAACACAAATCAATTTAAACTCTCAAGTAGGTATAGAAG
The DNA here is from genome assembly GCF_049354715.1 of Callithrix jacchus. Taxonomy (NCBI): domain Eukaryota; kingdom Metazoa; phylum Chordata; class Mammalia; order Primates; family Cebidae; genus Callithrix; species Callithrix jacchus. Next base: position 129,841,069 of record NC_133524.1, on the reverse strand, counting down.
GGAACTTCCTTAATCTGATGAAAGGCATCTCCCAAAACTTACATCTAACATCATATTTAGTAATGAAATCGTGAATTTCATCATTAGGTTTTTCTCCACCTTAAGATCGGGAAAAAAAGCAAGGATATCTACTCCAATCATTTCTATTCAACATTGTACTGGTGATCCTACTTATTACAATAAGTCAAGAAAAGGAAATAAATGGCATGCCAATTCGATAAGAAGAAATAAAACTGTCATTTACATATGACATCATTTTTACAGAGAATTTATAAAACAACTACTAGAACTAATAAATGAGTTTATCAACATCTCAAGGTGCAAGATAAATACGGAAATCAATTTATTTTTAGATCCTACTAGCAAAAACAGAAAAATAAAATTTCAAAAATCAGTTTATAACAGTGTTATAAGACATAAAATACTTAGGAATAAATCTACCAAAAGACGTCTAATGCATGGACATTGAAAAGTATGGAAAAATGATAAGCGTGTTTAAAGAAGACTTAACAATTGGAAAGCCAGGTGCAGTGCTGTAACCACAGCACTTTGGAATGCTGAGGTGGAGAGGATCACTTGAGGCCAAGAGCAAAAGATCTAATTAAACTCCAGAGCTTCTGTACAGCAAAGGAAACAATCATTAGAGTGAACTGGCAACCAACAGAATGGGAGAAAATTTTTGCAATCTACCCATCTGACAAAGGGCTAATATCCAGAATCCACAAAGAACGAAAACAAATTTACAAGAAAAAAAACAAACAAACCCATTCAAAAGTGGGTGAAGGATATGAACACTTTACAAAAGAAGTCATCAATGATGCCAACAAACATGAAAAAATGCTCATTGTCACCGGTCATTAGAGAGATGCAAATCAAAACCATGTTGAGATACCATCTCACACCAGTTAGAATGGTGATCATTAAAAAATCGGGAGACAACAGATGCTGGAGAGGATGTGCAGAAATAGGAACACTTTTACACTGTTGGTGGGAGTGTAAATTAGTTCAACCATTGTGGAAGACAGTGTGATGATTCCTCAAGGACCTAGAAATAGAAATACCATTTGTCCCAGCAATGGAATTGCTGGGTATATACCCAGAGGATTATAAATTGTTTTATTATAAAGACTCATGCACATATGTTCATCGCGGCACTGTTTACAATAGCAAAGACCTGGAACCAACCCAAATGTCCATCATCGATAGACTGGATAAAGAAAATGTGGCACATATACACCATGGAATACTACACAGCCATAAAAAATGATACGTTCATGTCCTTTGTAGGGACATGGATGAATCTGGAAACCATCATTCTCAGCAAACTGACATAAGAGCAGAAAACCAAACACCGTATGATATCACTCATAGGCTGGTGTTGAACAATTAGAACACATGGACATAGGGAAGGGAGCATCACACACTGTGGTCAGCAGAGCGGACTAGGGGAGGGTCAGTGGAGGTGGGGAGAGTGAGGAGGGATAATGAAGGGAGAAATACCAGATATAGGTGATGGGGGAATGAAGGCAGCAAACCCCCTTGCCATGGATGCACCTATGCAACAATCCTGCATGATCTGCACATGTACCCCAGAACCTAAATCACATACACAAAAGAAAATCAGTTTAGGTAACTCAGTGAGACCCTTTTCTCCATAAAACATTTTAAAAAATTAGCCAGGCATGGTGGTGCAAACCTGTAGTCCCAACAACTTGGGAGGCTGAGGCAGGAGGATTGCTTGAGCCCAGGAATTCAAGGCTGCAGTGAGCTATGATTGTGCAATTGCACTTCAGCCCAGGTGGTGGAGTGACCCTGTCTCAAATAAAAAGAAGACAGAGAAAGAGAGTGAGAGAGACAGAGAGGCCATGTTCACGGAGGCCATGTTCACGGATTGGAAGATTACTCAATACTGTAAAAAAGTAAATTCTTCCCCAAATTGACCTTTAGACTTTATGCAATCCTAAACTCCTAGCAGGCGTTTTTGTAGAAATTCCCAAGCCAGTTATAAAATGTATGTGAAAATGTAAGTGACTTAGATTAGTCCAGTCTTGAAGAAGAACAAACTTGCAGAGCTTACACTCTTCACCTTCAAGTTTGCAAAACTTAAAGTAATCAAAATAGGGTGGCATTGGTCTAATGATAATCCACTAAATAAATGAACTGTAATAGGAGTCCATAAATTCACCCATACTTAGACAGTCAGCTGATTTTCAATAAAATCAGCAAAGCAAAACAATAGGGGAAAAAGATCTTTTCAATAAATGTGGTGAAATAACAGGAAAAATAATCTATGAAGAAAAATTTAATCTCAACTCCCACTCTCACCATATACAAAATTTAATTTGAGATGGATCAGAGTCCTAAACATAGGCATTAAACTATAAAGCTTTCAGAAGAAAGCACAAGACAATGCCTTCAGGATGTGAGGGTAGACAAGATTCCTCAGATAGGATACAGAAAGCAGTAACCATAAAAAAAGATAATTTAGCCTTTCTCAAAATTAAATATTCTTTCATCAAAAGTCATTCATTTTTTGAACTTTTATGTTGAAATAATAGCTGACTTAGACAAAAATTGCAATATAGTTGTACAATGGGTTCCTGTGTACTCTTCATCCAGATTCCCCAAATGTTAACAGTTTCACTGCATTTGCTTTTTCATTCTCTTGATAGAAATCGTTATATCATTTTTAATATTTCAAATGTAAGTTTTATCCATGTCTCTTTATTCCTAAACAACATTCTCTTATATAACTGTAGTTGAATTGTCAGTCTTATTATTAACATTAATGTAATACTATTATTTAATCTATAGACTTTGTTAAAATTTCATGAGTTTTCCCACTAATGTTCTTTGTAGCAAACAAAAATTTATAAATATATATAGCAAAGTATCTGAAAGGTATCAATATCTTGGTTAACAATATTTCTAGGTTCTATCATGCCTATTTTTTAGTTTAGTCTTTTTGTTTATGTGTATTTTCTCACTTTTGTTCAACCTCTTCGTCAATTTTCGTTAAAAACTTGTTCCTTAAAGGCTTTTACAGAATTTTTGACAATTCACTTTTTTTAAACTACATATACAGGTCCTCATTTTTCAGCAAAGACAACTTATTTGGTAACAGTGTCTCATCATTTGATAAGACCAATGGAGGGTATGGACAGTAGCCAGCTGTTTTTGAATTGCTTGAAGAGAATCTTGTAAATTTGCAGTCCAGAAGTAATTCTGCTATTGCTTCAATATTTGGAATTGCAATAGTGCTGCAAGTACTGATTCTCTTACACGACCATGTATAAATCAAGGACCCTTCTGTATTTTCCAGTCCCAAATCTGAATCAATAAATGAGCCTCATTTTTTTTTTAATAGAGATGGGGTTTCTCCATGTTGGTCAGGCTGGTCTTGAACTCCCAACCTCAGGTGATCTGCCCACCACAGCTTCCCAAAGTGCTGGGATTACAGGCGTGAGCCACCGCGCCCAAAAAGCCTCTTTTTTTTTTATTTTTATTTTTTTTTTGCCAATCAGTTTGAGTTTATGAGGTTGCTCAGGTTAGCCTTGAACTCATGACCTCGCCTTCGCAAGCACCACGACCTCTGGCGGGAGCCACTTTGGCCCCCGAAGAAGCCTCATTTTTTAGATGAAGTATCTAGAGGCTTTGTCTTTGGTTCCTCATATTTTCTTCTCTGGAAGCTCTGACTTCTCAGGCCTCTGACTCGTCGCGCCCTCCTACCCTCTGCGTTCTTCCAGGATAAGGACTGTCTCCCAATTACTATAGTGACGAGCCGGGAAAATATCTGAATGCATACTGTCACCAAAATAAAGAATCTTGGGTTCAGGTTTGCCAGTCATTTTCTTCAGAAGTTCATAGAGGTGGACAGCGTTCCCTTGGGAGCACCAGCCATGTTTATCCAGAGATGGCAGTGCCTCCTGCTCATGATTCTCGAGCGTCCGGAAAGGTCTCTGATTTGGTAAGTGCGAGAAGAAACCAGGTTTCAATGCATTTGTAATCACAATGTAAAAAAGGTCTGCAAAATCATTCCCAAGGATATACTTGCAGAATAGTCTACAGTAGTCACTGTGAGAACTGGTAATTAACAGAAGAATTTTCCCAGCATTCTTTAGCTGTCGAAGATTTTTTCACAGATTCAGGACAACTGTGTAACTATCTGCCTGGATCTCTTTTTATTTCTGGAAAATATATTCCACAGTTTTCCTTGGAAGCTGACATTTTATAATTGTGTTGTACAGCTGCAACTATATCCTTCCAAAAACCAAATATTTTTTGACCATTGTTTGTTGTTAAATAGTCGTCCACCCTGGCACATAGAAGAGCTCCTGGCAGGTCAAAGTAGTTGTCGTAAAAATAATATTTTCCTGAGTGTCAAGTCATCCAGTGTCCAACAAGAAGTGCTTCCACTCTTTCTTGCCATATGCCTCTGCCAGCACCTCTGGAGTCATCATCTTGGTGTCATGGCTTGCCTTGAGAACAGTGCCATTATCAGCAAGTTTAAGGAAGTTCCCATCTTCTAGATCCAATGCCAAACTCCTGCAACAGAAATCCCAATACTCTGGGGTCACATTGAGCAATTCCTTATCATACCCTTTTTCCTTAACTAGGAATGGGCCAAAGCTGTTATAAATGAGCGGGGCACTCTTGGGCAGGTTGTAGCAACACAGAATATCGTCCAGGTCGAATCCATCCACGTTGCAGGCAGCCAGGGAGAAGTGCTGAGCACTGGCTGCATGGGGAACACGAGGGAGCACCTCAGCTGGGGAGGGTGCAAGCTTTGCTCCCTTTTTAAAATGAATATGTATTAATTGTGTAATAATAATAAGTTACTATTAATAAATGAAAAATAGGCTGGGCACGGTGGCTCACGCCTGTAATCCCAACACTTTGGGAGGCCAAGGCAGGTGGATCACGAGGTGAAGAGATCGAGACGATCCTGGGCAACTTGGTGAAACCCTGTCTCTACTAAAAATACAAAAATTAGGTAGGTGTGGTTGTGCATGCCTGTAGTCCCAGCTACTCAGGAGGCTTAGGCAAAACAATCGCTTGAACCTGGGAGGAACAGGTTGCGATGAGACAAGATCGGGCCACTGCACTCCAGCCTGGCAACAGAGTGAGACTCTGTCTCAAAAACATAACATAAAATAAAATAAAGTGAAATATGTGTATGTGAGAAGATACGATTAGGAGATCCACGGAATAGGCAAGCCACAGACAGGGAGAAAATATTTGCAAACTGTATATCTAACAAAGGACTTATGTGCAGGGTTCATAACAAATTCCTACAACTCAATGATAAAAAGACAAATGACCCAATTAGAAAATGGGCAAAAGACTCTGACAGATATTGCATAGAGAAAATGAATATCAATGGCCAATAAGCAAGGGAAACAGTGTTCAACATCATTAGTTATCAGGAACATTCAAATTACAGCCACTGTAGGCATTAAAATGGTTAAAATTTTATTTAAAACAATGGTGGGTTGGAGCCTCATGCCTGTAATTCCAACATTTTGAGAGCCAAGGCAGGAGGCTCGCATGAGGTCAGGAGTTTGAGACCAGCCTGGGCAACATGGCGAGATCCTATCTCTACAAAAAAATTAAAATTTAAAAATTAGGTAGGTGTGGTGGCATGCACCTGCAGTCCCAGATACTCAGGAGGCTGAGGCAGGAGGACTGGTTGAGCCCAGGAGTTCAAGGCTGCAGCGAACTATGATATATCACTGTGCACCAGTCTGGGCAATAGAGCAAGACCCTATCTCAAAACAAAAACAAAAACAGAAAAAAAAGGAAGAAAATTATTTCCTAAGGAGAATCCCAAACTCAGCAAAATAACCACAAGCAAATATAAAGAACACATTTTTTGGCTAGTGTGGTGGCTCACGCCTGTAATCCCAACACTTTGGGAGGCCAGAGCGGGTGGATCACCTGAGGTTGGGAGTTCAAGACCAGCCTGACCAACATGGAGAAACTCTGTCTCTACTAAAAATACAAAACTTAGCCAGATGTGGTGGCAGACACCCATAATCTCAGCTACTCAGGATGCTGAGGCAGGAGAATTGCTTGAACCGGGGACGCGGAGGTTGCAGTGAGCCAAGATTGCACCATTGCACTCCAGCCTGGGCAACAAGAGCAAAACTCTGTCTCAAAACAAAAAAAAAATTTACATCTGCAAACTTCAAAAAAACATTTCCTTTGCATTCTTTCTCTAATAGGAAGATTTGCTTTTTTTACAATTAAGGAGTGAACAAGAGAGGAAGACATGGAAACCAGGATAATTTAACCCAGAATAGAGACAAGGGGGTTTCCATAACAACAGGGGAAAGAAGCCTCAAGATCATAACTATGAGCACTTAGTGAGAAATGAATCCAGAATGGAGCAGTGAACCATTAATATAACCATAATGGTTATATTAATATAAATACTGAATATTGATTCGGCCAAAAAATGGGATAGGAACACAGGGGGATGAGGAAATCCAGGCAGGAATCATATAAGAGAGTTATGTCCTCAACTACTGTAATAAAAAGTGCATATATAACATCTCCAATGGACAAATCAAGAAATAACAATATCCCCATGTTATTTTTTAGAGACAAAATAGATACATACAAGAAGACTTCAAATCCTTCGAAAGTGGTTATCTTTTGAAAAAGAAACAGCTGGCCACTGGCCGGGCACCGTGGCTGATGCCTGTAATCCTAGAACTTCAGGAGGCTGAGGCGGGCGGATCACTTACGGTCAGGAGTTTGAGACCAGCCTGGTCAACATGATAAAACCCCGTTTCTACTGAAAGTAACAAAAAAAGTAGCCAGGAGTGGTGGCTTACACATGTAATTCCAGCTACTCGGGAGGCTGGGGCAGGGGAATTTTTTGAATCTGGGAGACAGAGGTTGCAGTGAGCCGAGATCGCACCACTGCCCTTCAGCCAGGGCCACAGAGACTCTGTCTCAAAAAAAGAAAAGAAAAGGAAACAGCCTGCGTAATTACATGTTTAATTCTAAAAAAAAAAAAAAAAAAACCCCAACAAACAAAAGAATCCTTATCTCAAACAAATTCTATCAACCTTTACAGATATTCACTGTCATGCTCCCTGTCCATGATTCTTCTGAAGAAATGCTAAGACTCCTCTTGTTTTTGAAATATATTTTAAAGTCTTTTGTTAATCATATATTTTACCTGCTTTCCATTGGTTTCTATTACTCCTCCTGCTTTCAAAATGCTTTTCAAATATATATTGTCAGGTTTTTTTTTTTTTTTTTTTTTTGAGGTGAAGTCTCACTCTCTCACCCAGGCTGGAGTGCAATGGCCCGATCTCGGCTCACTGCAACCTCTGCCTCCCAGGTTCAAGCGATTCTTCTGCCTTAGCCTTCTGAGGAGCTGGGATTACAGGCACGTGCCAGCATGCGCAGCTAATTTTTGTATTTTTAGTCGAGACGGGTTTCACCTTGTTGGTCAAGCTGGTCCTGAACTCCTGACCTTGTGATCTGCCCATCTTGGCCTCCGAAAGTGCTGGGATTACAGACATAAGCCATCGTGCCCTCCCTAGATTGTCAGTCAGTCTTTTAAATTTTGTTTACTTGTGAGTGCAAGGGCTTGCCTTTCTTATGGATGCTCAAACTACTCCTGAAAAGGCTTATGGAATAAACTTAGATTGTGCTCAGGTGTGAAAGAGAATCAATTAATTACTTCTGCCTGGAAGTTTCTTGCTCCCCTTTTCTCTTTCTGTAAGCATTTTTAAACTAAATGGCCAAAGTCATATCTTAAAAATTGCCAGATCAATGATTTTATTTCCGAAACATTCTCTATCAATGAAAAGACTAAAAGCAGTCTAAGTGTCCATCAGTCAGGGCCTGGTTAAATGAATTATGATGTATCTACCCAATGGAATGTTATGTGGATTATTATGCAGCTATTAACAATTAGGAAGCTCTCTATGTACGGATATAAAATCTATCTTGTTAAAGGCTAAAAAGCAACGTGTAGTACAGTGTTTAGAGCGTTCTACTTTTGTATAACAAAGGAGAGGAGGATATATATTTGCATAAACACTGGAAGAACATGCAAAAAAGCAGGTAAAATGGGATGAAAGGGGAGAGGGAATGCGACTTGTCAATGTACATCTTTTTCTGTCGTTCTGATTTTTGAACAATGTGAATATATTACCTTACTAAACAAAACGGGAGAAAGGACAAGTAAATGGTCACCTTTGGAGGGGCAGAAATAGATGGAATGTGTCAGGAGACTGATGTTTGGCATTATAAGCATTTTTGGCACAATCTGAGTTTTCAAATGATGTGCAGATTATTTGGCATTCAGTGGATTACCAGTAGAAGAATTAAAAAGAGCAGCAGTTAAAAGTAGTTACTTCTAGGAAGTATGTCTGAAAATGGAGAGGAGTGAGGCAGGCGGATATTGCATTTCATTACAAACCTGTACTATTGCTTATTTTTAATCTTACGCCTGTGTTACTAGGGTAAAATTTTAAATAGAACATCCCACTGCCCCACCCCAGCAAAAAGAAGGCAGAAAGTGGAAGCTTAAATGGATAAAGAGAAAGTATCTAATCTACTAGTCACAAGGAGGGACCGTGTTTGGTCTGTAAACTTTCCTAGTGAAAACTGTCTCCTTAGTTCTGGGCTAAGACAAAGTATTTAAGTAAAGCAACCAAGACGCAGCCTCTTCAGCAGGAAAAGCAATGTCTGGTTGTGATAAAGATACAATTAATCTTTTAAAAAATGTGTGTTGGAAGCCATTCCATATCAGTTTATATAGATTAACATCATTTCTAAAAGCTGCTGCATGAATTCCACAGTGTACAGACACTGTAATTAAACTGTGTCCCTTTTAGTGGACATTTCCGTTGTAACAAACAATGCCACACTGAACATATTAATCATTGTGCTTATGTGCAATAAGAGATTCCTAGAAATGGAATTAGTGGATCCAAGAGCACATTCTATTTTCTAGATTTTCCACAAAGAATATGTATAGCTTTTATAATCAGAAAAAAGAAAGCTAAAAGAATTAACTGTAAGGTGAAGGTCTTGTTTTCTTACTACTTTGTAGTCTGTACGATACAAATTGTTAACCTTTCAGAATCAAAGGGAGAAGGCCTGGCTTGAAATAGATCATAGGGACTTGTCATGACTGGTTCATTGTAAACTAGAAAGTGTCACTGCCATCTCAGTCACACAAAGACATATGTCTGGGAGAAAGCTGCTTTCTTTTTGAATATTAAAACTTCATTTTAATAGAATTTTGGCCAGATATAGTGGCTCAAGTTTGTAATCCAAACACTTTGGAAAGCTGAAGCGGCGGGATCACTTGAGCTCAGGAGTTCAAAACCAGTCTGGGCAACATAGTGAGATCCCATCTCTACAAAAAAATAAAAAATTCACCGAGCATGGTGGCTTGTGCCTGTGGGCCCAGCTCCTTAGAATGCTAAGGCAGGAGAATCTCTTGAACCCAGAAGGTCGAGGCTGCAGTGAGCTAGTATGCCACTGTACTCCAGCCTGTGTGACAGAGCAAAACTCTGTCTCAAAAAAAAGACATGATTTGGAGACATTATTTGTAAAGGTTCACTTTGTTTTAATAGAATTCTCAGAACTGTAACTCTAAAATGAAGTAAAATGCAAAGTAGAACAATTATCTGTTCTGTTTGTAAATGTTTTACTTAACATCAAGGGGGATTTGGTAAAAGTTGATTTTATCAGCAGGGTTCTAGTTACTGAAAGAACCGAAGGCTCAAATTATAATGCCTCTAATATGAATCCTAAGGACTGTGGTATCATTACAATCTCTTGTATTTAGGTAGTACAGAGAATTAGAAAAAAAGAACACAAAAAATTCTTTTACCCAAGAACGGGGTGTTTTGCTTGAATTACCAGGCTAATCAGTGAAGCTCTCACATCTGTGTTTTGCCTGTGTAGACAAAGTTTAAAGAAACATCTAAGATAAAACGTTAGTGAAATTACAGATCCCCAAAGATTAATTTCTCTCTGCAACAGGAAATGGGTAGAACCTAAATAGTCTTACTGAAAGGTTGGAGCTAGGTGCTGGAAAGTTGAGGCAGGAAGCTATTCAAGATTCTCCTATTGTGTCAATCCACCACAGAATGGCTGTTTCATGTATTCCCTTCCACGTCCCCTTGTCCTTTTTCCACCGGTGATACCATTGTGGGTGAAAAGTGGAGTTTAGAATTGGGGTGAGGATAAAGGTTGGTGTTTGATATGGTTTGGGTATTTGTTCCCACTCAAATCTCATGTTGAAATGTCATTCCCAACGTTGGAGGTGGGGCCTGGAGGGAGGTGATTGGATCACGTGGGAGGATTTTTCTCATGAACGGTTTAGCAGCAACTCCTTGGTGCTGTCTTTCTGATAGTGAGTGAATTCTCGAAAGATCTGGTTGTTTAAGAGTGCAACATCCCTTTCACCATGTGATGTGCCTGTCCGCCTTTGCCTCATGGTTGTGAGCTCTCTGATGCTCTTCAGAAGCCAAGTAGATGCCAGCACCATGTTTCTTGCATAGCCTGTAGAACTGTGAGCCAATCAAACCTCTTGTCTATGCATTAAACGGTCTTGGTCTTCCTTCCTTCCTTCCTTCCTTCCTTCCTTCCTTCCTTCCTTCCTTCCTTCCTTCCTTCTTTCCTTCCTTCCTTCCTTCCTTTCTTTTTTACGGAGTCTTGCTCTGTCACCCCGGCTGGAGTGCAATGGCATGATCTCAGCTCACTGCAACCTCTGCCTCCCATGTTCAAGCGATTCTCCGGCCTCACCCTCCCAGGTAGCTGGGATTACAGGCACCCGCCACCACGCCCAGCTAATTTTTGTATTTTTAGTAGAGACAGGGTTTTGCCATGTTGGCCAAGCTGGTCTCGAACTCCTGACCTCAGGTGATTTGCCCACCTCAGCCTCTCAAAGTGCTGAGATTACAGGCGTGAGCCATCATGCCCAGCCTCGGGTATTTCTTAAGCAAAGCAAGAATGAACTAATACAGTGTTCAAGTTTGGGTAAAGTTGGGAAGAGAATAGACAAGATCAGTTGTTGACTAATCCAGCCAGTTCCTTTTATATTCCTACTTAAAATACCATCTTGAGCAAGCAACCCAAGCACATCTTTGAGAGGCCAACTCAGGAAAGGGGGTTACTCAAGCAGCAGTACAGGAAGTTAAAGAGGCTGATGGTCTAGACTGCAACAAAAGAGAAAATTTTTAAAAATGTTAACGACCAACTACTTTCTTTGACTATCTTATAAAATCACAGCAGAAACAGAACCAGGGAGAGAGAAGTAGCATACTCAGTTTTTCAAATTGGTCAGAGTAAGAATGCCTGACCTAATGAAACACAAGGAAGACAGTGTATAAATGAAACAGTAATGGTCAGTTCCTAATTTATCCAAAATGCATGTATATTCCTTTGTTTAGTTTTGTTATTTTCAGTTTTCTAATTCTATTTATGATAAGGTTAAAAATTAAATTTGGTTTTGTTCTTGGAGAAGACACCCAATGATTATGGCATACATGAGTAACAGGAATGCAAGTGTGAGATCAAACTGGATGATGAATAGTCCATGAAGTAGAAAATTGACATGCTAAGAATGAAGAAGTGAATTTCTGTTAAAAACACACACAGAGTTCCTCAAAAGGTTAAACATAGTTATCATATGACCCAGCAATTCCACTCCTAGAGAAATGAAAACTTCAGTCCATGCAAAAGCTTACACATGAATGCCATAGCAGCATTATTCGTAATAACCTCAAAGTGGAAACCAGCAGCATTATTCGTAATAACCTCAAAGTGGAAACCAGCCAGATGTCTACCAACAGATGAATGGATAAACAGAAAGTAGTATATCCATACAATGGAAATATTATTCAGTCATAAAAAGGAATAAACTAGTGATATGTGCTACAATATGGATGTACCTTTAAAACAGTATGCTAACTGAAAGAAACCAGACACAAAAGATCACATAAGATTCCATTTACATGAAATGTTCCGAAGGCAACTCCATAGAGACAGAAAGCAGACTGGCAGTTGCCAGGGGTGGGGGAAAGGGGGAAGCAAGTGCTTAATTGGATATGGGCTTTCCTGTTGTGGTGATGAAGATGTTCTAAAATTAGAGAGTGGCAATGGTTGCACAAGCCTGTGCATATACTAAAACCCATTGACTTATACACATTAAATGAGTGAACTGTATAGTATATAAATTGTAGCTCAATAAAACTGTTACCAAAAAGGAAAAAAACAATGAGGACAGGTCAGGGAAGGAGAGCAGGTTGCATATGATCGTATGTCCCTGGGAGACCTGACAGCTGGGGCTTTCCTACAGACAACCAGATCTAATGCTGAGCCTGTGAGCACAGCTGGATTAAAAAGCCTCTATTCTCTGACCACTGGAGTTTTGAAGGATCCACAGGTCCAGTTGGCCAAGTACTTAAACAACTCTAGTGGTTTCAGCCTGTCACAGGCATAGGGAAACATCTTGAGCTGGGAGAAGAAGGATGCTCAGTTGACATGTCAACCAGCTGGATCTCCAGCCACCTAAGCCCATGAGTGGATGAACTCACCTATCCAGCAGGGAATGAAAGTCACTGGGTCAAGTAGGGATGGTACCACTTGAGAAAAGAGCAAGACAAAAGGTAAGTGGAAAGCAATCCCTCACCTGAGATGCCCATGAAATAAGAATGAAGATTATCAATATCTAGGCCTGACTTAACTACACAGTTATTCCAAAACTGAAAAATTATATGTAAAAATTTTATTCTACCTTAAACCTCTATTTGTACACTTACTAATCTGATTTAAGGCTAAAGACTTTTCTTCAAGTATGAACATGCTGATAAACATTTCTCCTCGTCCTTCTTGTACAAACAGCACATTTATGCTTCATCTGATTACCAGTTCCTGTTTATTTTAAGTGAATAAAGAACTTAGGAAACATGGGCAAAGAAATCTGAGAAGAGACTCCTTCTAGATTTTTCTCTTCTCCCTCATCCTTACCAATATTTCAACCATGGTTAAGTTGACAGTGATGTTTTTAGCAACGTGAGTCATTTAATACTAATTTCTATAATGTTAAACTCAATTTTTACAAAAACACTTTTTTCATAGCCATATCTAGTCAATGTATGTAATATTTAGTTACACAATAATGTAATTATAATAACTGGAGTTGTCAGTTTTGAGGACAAACTCAGCTGACTTGAAGAAGGCATACAACCTAAATGGAGGAGACAGAAGTACTCAGTGATGGCCTCAGAGAACCTTTCCATCATCCTAGTCCACCTGATTGATTGGGTTAATAGAGTTTGACCAAGAGACCTCTAATTGGACCCAGCTCACCTCTCTGCCACACTCATTCTTAGTAGAACCCTGCTTTTAAGTGACTACACCTTGCCCTGGAAAGCTATTTGGAACCTAGATCTTATCAATCAGCTTCAAGTATGGTGTGATGAGTTGGCTTTTAGATGTCCCCAGTGATCCTAGTCTCCTGGAATTCACACCTTGTGTAATGTCCTCTCCCCACATGTGGTCAAGACCTGTGACTTGCTTCTAACCAATAGAATGTGACAGGGGTGGTGGTATGTCACTTCCATGATTATATTACATAGGATTGCAACTTCCATCTTGGTGGCAGACTCTCTCTCTCTCTCTCTCTCTCTCTCTCTCTCTCTCTCTCTCTGTACATGCTTTGATGAAACAAGCAGCCATCAGGGAGGCCTATGTAGTAAGGAAATGAGGTGAGACTCTGGCTAATAGACCACAAGGAACTGAGCCCTGACAGCAACCATGAGATCTTGGAGGTGGATTCTTTACCAATTGAGTCTCAAATGAGACCCCAGCACCAGCCAACACTTGATTGCAGCCTTCTGAGAGACCCTGAAGAAGAGGCTGCAGCTAAGCTATGCCTGGACTTCTAAAGCATGAGATAATACATACGTGTGTTCTATTAAGCTGCTTTTTAAAAAACGCAGGACTAAATACCAATACTGCTTTGTTCAGAATATTTGATTTTATGTCTTCCCCAAGGGGACTAATATTGTTACACACACTAGGAAACAGTAAGACATGGGGACTACTTCTTTCAAAGGTTTTTATAAGGTGAAGTATTTATAGGTGAAATGATAAGCTATCTGGGATTTGCTTTAAAATAGTTCAGCAGCCAGGCATGGTGGCTCAGGCCTGTAATCCCAGCACTTTGGGTGGCCGAGGCGGGCGGATCACCTAAGGTCAGGAGTTCAATACCAGCCTGGCCAACATGGTGAAACCCCATCTCTACTACAAATACAAAAATTAACCGGGTGTGATGGTGCATGCCTGTAATCTCAGCTACTGGGGAGGCTGAGGCAAGAGAATCACTCTAGCCTGGGGGGCGGAGGTTGCAGTGAACTGAGATTGCACCACTGCATTCAAGCCTGGGTAACAGAGCAAAGTGCAGTGGTGCGATCTCAGCTCACTGCAACCTCTGCCTCCCAGGCTAGAGTGATTCTCTTGCCTCAGCCTCCCAAGTAGCTGGGATTACAGGCACCTGCCACCATACCTGACTAATTTTTTGTATTTTTAGTAGAGACGGGGTTTCACCATGTTGGCCAGGCTGGTCTTGATCTCTTGACCTCGTGATCTGCTCACCTCAGCCTCCCAAAGTGCTGGGATTACAGGCATGAGCCACCGTCTTGGCCCCTAATTATTTCTGTATGACTTGGGGAAGGAAGACTTAGTGGCGTAATAGTTGGAGAAATGGAGTGACAAAAAGAGAAATTACCTCTTAGTATATGGTAGCACACATCAGATAGACCACATGCCATTCTAAGTGTATCACTTGTCATTTTAATCTACATCTCAGATATAAATTTAAATAGAAAAAGTCACAAATATATTGACTATACATAGACACTATACATGTATATATGTGTATATATAGCTATATTGTATGCATATACATAATATATGTAGCTATATTATGAAAATAAAACATTCTGGATTTATTATTTAATATAATTTTGCAGATAATTCTTCACTTCTGACAACATTGTTTTTCTCCTACTAAAGTGGGTACAATCCTTCCTGTTCATTCATTCACTGAAAAAATATTTATTTATTGAGTGCCAAGCTCTGTATTCAGCAATATTAATATCTAAATATAAGTCACACGTATATATGGCTAGTAGCATAAATAAAACAGAAGATGATACTATAACAAAAAAAAGTTCCTAAGGAAAGTTTCACCGAACGTGGGGAAAACCTAGAGTGAAAATTAAAGTAACTCAATTCTTCTCAAAACCAGCACATTCAATAGAGTACGGACAAAGGAGGCCTTCCATTGAGCAAGAAAAGCCTCTCTTTTACTGCATTTTAAAAATATTTCATTCAGTCACTAAATCATTCAACAAATATTATTGAATATCTGTACTATGATAATCAAGGAGCTTATTGTTTTGTAAGGAAGAAGGGGAAATTCCTTCAAGTTCAACCTTCAGGAAGAGAGTGATGTTTTTGAGTAAGGTTCTTAAGGACAGGACTTCTTTACAGAGGCTTGAAAATACCTTTCGAGAAGGAAATGATTGGGCAGAAAATGATATGAATGGAAATGAAAGCATGTACACAGTCCATTGCAATGCTTCTTATGTATATGGTCACATCTGATTCTCATGCGGTATCAAGAAATATTGTCTAGCCACACAAGAGCTTAGTTGAATGAAACTGATATAGTACAGCCACCAGTTAAATCTTGCTAACAGGACGTTCCTGTTACAAGGAAGCAAATGCCTGTTGTCTCTGGCTTTGGAGGCCCCATGTGAAGGGGTGCAAAGCTCTGTATTAACCACTGTTCAGTATCTAAATATAAGGCACACATAGATCCTCACATGAATAGATATTTACTCCAATAGAGAAAAAAATGAATAAAGTTTATCTGGTGTGTTACTTGTTTTAATTTAAGTGGCTGAAAGAATTGGAAATCAGCCAGAGAAGAGAAAAGGAAAAAAAAAAGGACCTCTATGAATACCAGTAAATGTGCCCTTTTCCTGCAATAAAAACTCGTGTTTATAACACACCTTAGAGTTTACAAAACGCTGCCGTGTGTGCATTGCTTTATTTAATCTTCTCATAACTGCCCCATGTGGTATTTCCTTTTTTTATAGACCAATAATTTATTTTATTTTGTTTTTATTTTTTCTATTCATTTATTTTAAATTAAAAAAAATTTTTGTGGGTACATAGTAGATATATATGTTTATGGGGTACATGAGGTGTTCTGACACAGGCATGCAAAGAGAATCATGAAGAGTGGGGTATCCATCCCCTCAATCATTTACCCATTGAATTGCAAACAATCCAGCTACGCTCCTTATTTTAAAATGTACAGTTAAGTTGTTATTGACTATAGTCACCCTGTTGTGCTATCATGTAGTAGATCTTACTCAGTTTTTCTATTTTTTGTACCCATTAACCATACTCACTTCTCCCACCAGCTCCCTACTACCATTCCCAGGTTCTGGTAACCATTCTTCTACTTTCTGTGTCCATGAGTTCAATTGCTTTGATTTTTCAACCTTACAAATAAGTGAGAACATGAGATGTTTGTTTTCCTGTGCCTGGCTTATTTCACTTAATATAATGATCTCCAGTTCCATCCATGGTTTTTCCATTTTAAAATATGAAAACAAAGATTCCACAATGTGGAGCACTTTGTCCAGTGTCACACAGCGAGTAAGTGATGAGAGTCAGGACTCAGACAGACCCTCGACTTCTAACTCTGTCACAGAAACTGAGATCTACCACCTGAATCCTTCCTCAAGGAAGGACATGCTGCCCAGCTCTGAGAAGTCTGATTAGCAAACATCCTCCATCCATCCAGCAGCTCCTTCCACAGCTGCAGAGAGTCACCTTGCCCCAAGGTCACACCTTTCCTGGGACAGCCTGCACCTGGTGACTGAGAGAGGCAGGGCTATAAAGGCATGCCGTTTTGGCTTTAGATGGGGCACTTGGACAAGCATGATTTGTTCCAGAGTTTCCTACTGGGTTGGCCAAGACTTTGTGGACCTGTACAGTCGTTCATCTTCTCCCTCTGCACAACATGTTTCTTCTCCCTTCCTTGCACAAATGTCTATTCCTAATAAATATCTTGCACCCCAAACTTCATTTCCATGTCTGCTTCTGCAGAACCCTCTGATAGTTGGTACGGACAGTGTTCTGAGAAAGCAGCCAACTGGATGGACTTTTGGAGCCAGATCACTCACCTCTCAGGTGAAAATAACCCCCTCACTAGTGGTAGATGGAGTGCAGATGGCACCAGGCAGCAGTCCAATTATTTAAACTTTCATGTCAGGTGCATTGAAAATACATTATGGGTGTGATATAGAAAGCATTTGAAATATAGGGAGGGAATATTAACTATGTGGCCAAGATCGGATGATTAAATATTTAATGAACTGCTGAGGGTAAAAGGCAATTGAAAGCCAGATGCAGACCGGGCATGGTGGCTCACATCTGTAATCCCAGTACTTTGGGAGGCCAAGGTGGGTGGATCACGAGGTCAGGAGATCAAGACCATCCTGGCTAACATGGTGAAACCCTGCCTCTACTAAAAATACAAAAAATTAGCCAGGCGTGGTGGCACGTGCCTGTAGTCCAAGGAGAATCGCTTGAACCTGGGAGGCAGAGGTTGCAGTGAGACAAGATCACGCTATTGTACTCCAACCTGGGCAACAGAGCAAGACTCCATCTCAAAAGAAAAAAAAAACCTAGGTGCAAAAGCTAAGAAGGCCTCTGTGAAGGCAAAACAACTCTTTTGCCTAGTTCAGTGACTCATGCCTATTATACCAGCACTTTTGGAGGCTGAAGTGGGAGGATTGCTTGACGCCAGGGCTTTGTGACCAGCCTGAGCAACAGAGCAAAACCCTGCCTCTGCAAAAAAAATTTTAAAGATCAGCCAGGTGTGATGGCGCATGCCTGTGGTCCCAGCTACTCAGGAGGTGGTGGCAGAGGAATCGCTTGAGTCAGGAATTTGAGGCTGCAGTGAGCTAATATCGCACCACTGTGCTCCAGTCTGGGTGACAGAGAGACACCTTGTCTCAAAAAGAATAAAAAAGCGATTTCATCTCCTATGAGGAGGGCAGAGTACTCTGGGAACTAAATCTAAGACTTAACAGTCAGAGTGGCTGGAGTTTTACTAAGGTTAAATACCCAACCAAGACAAGGCCCTTGGTTGGGAAAATCAGACACTGTGGCACTGGAGTCATCTAGGTGAATCATCACAAAGATTTTGACTCCCTGCACTGCCCTAAACCTTCTGAACCAGTAGAAATGGCCCACCTCATCCCTACCAAGAGCTAGTACCCTACTACTCCCATGGTAGAAGACTATGCAGAGGCCTTTTCCCACATGACAACACATGCTCCCTCTTAGGGCCTGCTCCCACCTCCCTTTCAGGGCACTAGCCATGCGGTCAGAGTCCAGCTTAAGCATAGCTGCTGGGGATATGCTGCGCTGGGGATATGCTGGGGTTTGCAAGTGAGAAAAGGGATTACACTTCAAAGAAGCTGCAAGAAGCAGGAGAAAGGGGAATGTACACATGAGGCTGGGTCCTGAGGGGGCTTGATCAAGGTGGTGGGAATGGAGGCAGTGGGATCATACAACTGGAAGAGTTTACTGACTTTGGAGTGATTTCCTGAGATACAGGATTTAATATCCCGTCAAAGACCCCAGGAAATGGTGCAGATTTTCTACTAAGATGGCTCCTAGATGTAAGAAATACAGCCTATACTGTGGCAAATTGCGGAGGGAGGGAGTCAAGGCTCCAGGAAGTGGGCATGCTGGAACTCATGTCACTATGCACGGCCACAAGACCCACCAGAATGTTGCATTCCATGGGAAGGTTCAGAGGACACACTGTTGAACAAGGCCACTGGGAATGCACTGGCGAGAGGATCGCCAGCAAGCATCACTCAAAATTTCAGTAGTGGCCTCCTCTGCAGGTCAGAACTGACAATAGGGAAAACCCTTATCAACTTAGCTCATGGATAGCACTATGGTAGACCCAAGACAGCAGAGGCCAGGTGGTAGTCCTTAATCTCCAGAACCCAGGAAGTTGCAGTTATCATAAGACAAAGTTAGCATGATAGTTCAGGAAGCCTGACCCAGGAGAGTTATGGAGATGGTTAGTAGAACAGAGCATCTCTAGGGGAAAAATTTATTGAAAAGGGTATTACTCAGATTGTAATAGCTGAAAAATCTGGGAGGCCGAGGGCAGTCACTTCAAAAAAGCTATGATCCCTTGTAGAGTTTCCAGATC
The DNA here is from genome assembly GCF_049354715.1 of Callithrix jacchus. NCBI lineage: Eukaryota > Metazoa > Chordata > Mammalia > Primates > Cebidae > Callithrix > Callithrix jacchus. The sequence continues at coordinate 129,821,766 of NC_133524.1, read as the reverse complement.
TGATCCAGTTTTCAAGCCCAGAACTCACTGATACAAGAGGCGATTGGGTCCCTAGGAGAAAGGACACTGCCATGATTCTTCTTTTTCCTTCTGCAGAGACTTCTGGGCATGCATTTAGATAACAGTGCATTGGGTAAAGGGAATACTTAGATGTTTCAAGGAGTTTTAGACCTAGAGTCTGAGTTGACATAGACACCCAGAGACCCAAAGCATCCTCATGGGTCACTGTGAGAGTGGGGAGGGGACATACGGAAACCAGGTAAGAAATTGAGTCTTGGCCAAGATCCAGCTCACAGGAAGTCCACTGGTTATGAGAACTCAGTGGTCATTACCCCAGTCTCCAAGTGTATGATCAGGTAGTTGTCACAGCCACTACTTTGTGTCTTTGGCCAGCAAGATAAGAACTGTTACAATGGGGAAGGGCAAGTGGAAGCCTCTGATACTAAACCACCACCACCACCCCCGGCCAAGATAATAAATCATCACATCCCCTCGGAGTGGTGGTGTATGCAGATTAGTGTCATCCTTAAGTATCTAAAAGATACAGAGGTGGTGCTCTTCATCATATCTGCATTTAATTTACCAGTTTTGTGACTGCAAAAACCAGATAGATCCTTAGAGATGACTGTAGGCTATTGCAAGCTCAACCAAATAGTAGCTCTGATCATAGTCGCTGTGTCAGACGTGGTATCTTGGTGGGAGCAGATTGATATAGCCTCAAATATATGTTGTGAGGCATTGATTTGGAAAATTCCTTCTTTTCTATCTCAATCAGAAAAAAAGAATCAGAAATATTCAAATAAATAGGAAGAAATAGAAATTTATAGTTTTGCCCTGGGTCTGTATTAGCTCTTCTACCTTCTGTCATAATTTAGTCTGAAGAGAGTAAAAACATCCGAACATCCTGCAGAATATCATATTAACCTGTTACATTGATGATGCTTTATTGATCAGACCAGATGAGCAGGAGGTAACTAGGGTGCTACCTCTTGGTAAGACACATATACTCTGAGGGTGGGAGATAAACCCTACAAAGATTTAGAGGTTTATCAAATCCATACAATTTTTAGAGGTCCAGTGGTTCAGGGCCTACTGGGGCGTTTTCTCCAAAGTAAAAGTAAAGGACAAATTCTTGCACATTGCAACTCCTGGGACAAAGAAGGAATCATGAAGCCCGGTGGGCCTCTTTGGGTTTTAGAGGCAATGTATCCCGCCTCTAGGGATTCTGCTCCATTCCTCTATAACATGTGACAAGGAAGGCTACTAGATATGCCTGGGGTCCAGCAGCAGCAAAGGGCTCTGCGTCAGGCCCAGGCTGTCATGCAAGAGTCCTGCCTGACACTTGGGCCATACAATCTAGTGGATCGTGTGGTGTTGGAGGTGTCAGTGGTGGGAAAAGATGTAGTATGGATTCTGTGGCAAACCCCTGTTGGAGAATCATGGTCAGGCCCCTGGGGTTCTGGAGAAAGGCCATGTTGCCTGCAGGAGAGAATCATAATGCCTTATGAAAAACAACTTCTGGTATGCTGTTGGGCCCTGGTCAAGATGAAACACCTGGCCGGGAGTGGTGGCTCACGCCTGTAATCCCAGCACTTTGGAAGGCTGAGGTGGGCACATTGCTTGAGCCCAGGAGTTGGAGACCAGTCTGGCCAACATGGTGAAACCCCATCCCTACTAAAAATTCAAAAATTAGCCGGGCGTGGTGGTGCATGCCTGTAATCCCAGCTACTCGGGAGGCTGAGGTAGGAGAATCGCTTGAACCCAGGAGGCAGAGTTTGCAGTGAGCGGAGATCACACCACTACCCTTCAGCCTGGGAGACAGAGCAGGGCCCTCTCTCAAAAAAATAAATAAATTTTAAAAATATGAAACACCTGACCACAGAACACCAAATGATCATGCAACTAGAACCGTCTATCATGAGCTGGGTCTTAGCAGACCCACTAAACTGTAAGGTCAGGTGGACCCAGCAACAATTCATCAAAAGATGAAAGGGGGCTCTAAGGAGTGCTTATGAGCAGAACTACAGGGCACAAGTAAACTGCAAGCTCTGGTAGGCCTAGACCACCATGGCATGCACCACTGTCATACCAGTGCCCTCCTTCAGTTCATGCCTGCAGCTTTATGGGATTCCATCAGATCAACTGAAAAAGAAAGAAAGCCTTGGTTTATGAATAGGTTGGGTCAGCATGCGGGTGCAAGCCAAAAATGGACACTAGCTGCATTATAGCCTCACTTGAGGGGTAGGGGAGGCTTGAAAGACAGTGACAGATGGAAGTCTTCCCAGTGGGCAGAGCTTTGGGTAATGCACTTTATCGCCCACGTTGAGTGGAAACAGAAGTGGCCTGAGGTTGAAATATTTATGAAGTTATGGTCATTGGTGAATGGCCTGGTCAGCTTGTAATGGGTTTGGAAGGGAAAAGACTGGAAAATTGGAAACAATGATATCTGAGGTAGAAGGATGCAGATGGACACGTGCAAGCAGGCACGAAGCATGAAAATGTTTGTAGCAATATTGACACCAATTAGAGATCACCTAGCTCAGAAGAAGCATTGAACAACCAAGCAGACAAAGTGATCTAGGCAGTTGACATCCGCCAGTCTCTAACCTTGGCCACCGCAGTATTGGCACAATGGGCATATGAACAGAGTGGCCACCGAGGCAGAGAGGGAGGCTATGCCTGGGTCCAACAGCATGGACTCCCGCTTATCAAGACCAATCTAGCCATTGCCACTAAAGAATTGTTCAGCCTGCCAACACTGAGCCCCTAATATGGCATTATCCCCCGGGGAGACCAACTGGTCATTTGGTGGCAAGTTCACAACTTTACGCCCCTTCCATCCTGAGAGGTTCAATGGTTCGTTCTCATACGAATGCATGCATATTTCAAGTATGAGTTTAACTTTCCAGCATTCAGGGTCTCAGGCAGCACCTCTATTTCATGACTTTGGTGATAGATTCACTAGTATGGCATTCCACCTAACACTGGGACAGATCAGAAGACCAACAAAGGAGGTGCAGGAGTGGGCCCAGAATCATGGGACCCACAAATCATATTACATACCACACCATCCAGAAGCTGCTGGTCTGATAAAGCATTGAAACAGCCAGCTGAACTACATTTCCCAGAATTCCCTTATGTTTGTGTTTCCAATTAGATTGGGTCACTGAGATCTTTTGCGGATTTGTTGGGCCTTAAGTAGGAATCATATAGTTTCTATATCGAAAAATCAGTGCGGGGAAACCAGGTGCAGTTGTAGCTATGTACATTGTCACTTATCTACTGGCTTATCTCAGTGTCATGCAGCAGCCACGGGGCTTGCAGCTCCTGCTACACCTTCCTCCCAACCATCCTTTAGTGTCTCAGACTCCTGGATATAGGCCAGGTGTGTGTGTAGCTGTGTGCAAAGGACACCGGCTTCACCTGAAGGATACCCACATCACCCAAGTTGGAGATAACAAGAGACTGATACAGACCCTAGTTCATCTTCCTGGGTACCAGCGCATGCTGCTGGGCTCTAGTTTGTCCTTGTTCTCCTCCACTTTACATTCATCTTCCCCTCCTGATTGCCCTGCAGACTTCAAGCTTCAGCATTAAACGTGAAGAAATGCAGAGGCTGTCTAACCAGTCTTGCTCCCTCAATTAAGGTCAAATCTCTGATTGATTGATACATAGATAGATAACAGATGAGAGATAAATAGATAAATGATAGATAGATATAGATAGATAGATGTAGATGGTATAGATATAAAACTAAAATTTCTTGCTGGGTGCAGTGGATCACTCCTGTAATCCCAGCACTTTGGGAGGCCAAGGTGGGCATATCACTTGAGGTCAGGAGTTTAAGACCAGTCTGGCCAACATGGTGAAAACCCGTCTCTACCTGTAATCCAAACTACTTGGGAGGCTGAGGCGGGAGAATCGTTTGAACTCAGGAGGTGGAAGTTGTAGTAAGCCTAGGTAGCACCATGGCATTCCAGCCTGGGTGATAGAATGAACCCTGTCTCAAAAACTAATAATAAAATAAAAAGCGAAATCTCTCAATGGCTCCACTTCTCTGCTTGAATCCTAATACAGGAACTTTGTGCTCTGAAACTCTTGACGGGCTTCAGGACATGCTACCCCCAACTATGATACCTTGGCATTTGAGAAAACAGCAGAAGCAGTTTTTCCGGTTTCTCTGGGTCTTCATTTCTGAAGGTTCCCAGGTCACTTAAAACTTGTATTAAATAAATTTGTCTGCTTTTCTCTTGTCAATTTGTCTTTTGTTATAGAGGTGTCAGGTATGAACCTAGCAATGGGTGAGGAAAGAAATATTTGCTCACGGCCACGCGCAGTAGCTCATGCCTGTAATCCCAGCACTTTGGGAGGCCGAGGCGGGCAGATCATGAGGTCAGGAGTTAGAGACCAGCCTGGCCAACATGGTGAAACCCCGTCTCTACTAAAAATACAAAAATTAGCCCAGCATGGTGGCGTGTGCCTGTAGTCCCAGCTACTCAGGAGGCTGAGGCAGGAGAATCACTTGAACCCGGGAGGCGGAGATTGCAGTGAGCTAAGATCGCACCATTGCACTCCAGCCTGGGCAACAGAGCGAGACTCCATCTCAAAAAAACGTATATATATTTTTTCCCTTACATGCTGTAGGGCTAGAGGACTTGGTCTCCAAAGGAGACTCATTTCCAGGGTCAATGTCTTATTGAGATATAAGGTATGGCTGCTGCCTGGGCACTTTGTGCTCCGTGAGTCCAGAGACCAGCAGGCCAGAAGAGGGGTCACTGACTTGGTAGCAGTAACTCACCCTAATTATCAGGAGGAAGTAGGGCTTCTGTTCCACATGGGGAGAGGGAGAAATCTGTGTGCTACCTGAGCATATCTTAGTGCTTCCTTGCCGTATTGTGACTATAAGTGGACAGATACAGCAGCCCCAGCCTGAGAAGGGGATAATAACCACGCTGCTCAGAAATTAGGGTCTGGGTCAGGCCAGCCAGGAAGCCATCATGGCCACCAGAGGGCAGTAGCTATGGGTGAGCGTGACCTGGAACGAGCAGTGAAGGCGGCAGTTACTGAGAGTCAATTGCGGCGCCAAGACTAACTGTAGTGGTGGGGGCTGTAGTCTGTCCCACTAATATCACTCCTCCAAGGTTCCATTCTGAGAGAGGCAGGAAGGAATTGAGAAAGAGAGGTGCAAGCGATGGACTGTGGTAGACACAAAGATGCACCACCTCAAGAAGGGATTTGCCACCCAGCCCAACCGTGGGGAGTGAGGTTGGCAGGCAGTCTCCAGCTGTCAGCTCCTGCAGGGCCTGCCTTATCTGCAGAGAGCCACTCAGCCCCAGGCTACATTCTTCCAGGCAGAGGCAGCCTGCATCTGGTGACTCACTGAGTCAGAGAATAAAAGCCCAGGGGACTGACGCAGTGGCTCATACCTGAAATTCTAGCATTCTGGGAGGGGGGAGGGGGCGAGGCAGGTGGATCACTTCAGCCCAAAAGTTTGAGACCAGCCTGGGCAACATGGCAAAACCCCATCTCTACAAAATATACAAAAATTAGCTGGGCATGGTGGCATGTGCCTGTGGTCCCAGCTACTTGAGGGGGCTGAGGTGGGAGGATTGCTTGAGCCCAGGAGGTCGAGGTTGCAGTGAGCCATGATTGCATCACTGCACTGCAGCCTAGGTGACAGTGTACGCCCCTGTGTCAAATAAAATAAAACAAAACAAAAACCCAGGTATTTCTACCCAGTTCAAGGTACTCTGATGAACAATACTCCAGAGGTCCCTGCAGGGTTGCTCAGGCTTTGTCAGGCTTGCCTGCTGGTGAGTCAACCTCTCTCTCCCCAGTCTTGCTTCCTCCCCCTTTTCCTTCACAGGTGTTGGCCCCCAATAAACATCTACCACCTCAAATTCCATCTCAGTATCTTCTACCAGAGGAGCAAAGTGGGGAAACTCCACATCTCCTGCTTTTTCTAGTACACCACTCTCTCCGTCACAAACATAGAGACTGGAGCCCCTTTGCTCTCAGCCGTTTATTTATAAACACACCTTAATATATACTCAAAGGAAAAGATTCAAGATAACTCATATTTTATGGGGGAAAAGTTCTTATGCTACATGCAAATATATTTTTATACTCATTAAAACCACATAAAAGTATATTATGCATTTTAAAAGATTGATTACCTCAAAACCAGAAATGCCCTCCAGGCTCTCTGCTGACAAAACCCACATTTATGAATGTCAAAAGCAGTTTTCCAGATTTTTTTCTCTTTCATTATGTGAAGGGGAAATGTTGTTTTGTACAATCTTGAAAAAATTTGTCAGTTTGAAAGAAAACATTTTGTCTTGTTATTGAAGATATTTTAGTAAAAGGATCCTGAAATATTTTTTTCAAGAATTGTTTCAGTTATGAGTGAGCAGAATATGATTCCTTTATTATAACTTTGAGAAACTTCCCAGGGAGCCAAGAAAAGAAGAAGAGGAAAACATATAAATTGTCAAGTATAATTCACACTTCCTAAGGAGCAAGGTGTGGGGGTGGGGGGGCTCACAGCATTTCTTTTTCTCAAAAATTAGTTAGCTTTCAATGAAAACACTTTAGAAGGCAAAGAATCTGAGGAAAAAAACGAGTATCGGGTGAAATAGGATCAATCATTTTGAATTATAAAAATCAGACCCCAAAGCTAAAGTGACTGTTCATCAAAGAGCCCCGGTTGTTAAGTGATTTGGCTCCGTGAGTGCTGGAGCTTTCTTCATTTAGAGAGCTGTTAGTTGGGCTTCATACTTCAATTGTTCTTGTGGATGTTACCGTTACCATCCATACCATAATCACAGGAAGAGGATGTTGTGTCCTTCATGTAGACCTACTAACCTGCCATCAGAAGACATGTACACTTCACAGTCTTTCCAGTAATAAGCTGCATCTTCACTGCTCATCTCAGCCATTCGTTAGATGACTGACTCAAGTTGAGTCCAGGTTGCAATATTAAATGAGTCTGTCTTTGGGAAACTTAAATAATCTCTTTGATGATTCATCTTTGGCTCATTAATTTTAGCAAAAAAAGGTGGCCTGATATAATGGGACAAACATCCTAATGGAGTTGGACAGGCTCGGTTTGAATACCAGAGCCACCACTTGCTAGCTGTGTGATACTGGCTAAGTCATTTCAGATCTCTGAGCCTCGGTTTCCTCACCCGTAAAATGAGTGGCAATCAAGGATTTTTTTCTCAGACTATGCAAGACAACACATTTGCACATATGTGAAACATGATAAAGCTTTGTTATTAGGCTGTACCCAGTAGTCCAAATGCAGGTTAGGGTACTAGTGGCATAAGGAGAATATCTTAGGTATGCCTCCTGTCATGGTCTGAAACATACATGACAACATCTGTTGTGGAGTCAACAGCCATGGGCTGAAAGGCAAAAGAAATGCTTTGAGGATACCCCAGAACGCATCCTCACAGAGCCAGGTATAAGCCCAGTCTCCTGGGAAATGACAACGTGCACCCAGTGAAACAGCAATGTTAGGTGTGATCAAAGGTGTCATTCATAGAGAGAAGTGGGGGGTGTGAAGGGAGAGAGAGTCCCTGTGGACAGTAGCTCTGATCACTAAACAGGGGACACACCACCTTGGTACTCGGTATGGAGAGGAGGGTACACCTACAATACATAGATAACTCAGTGTCTTATGAGTACAAAGGACAAGACAATGACTTATTCTTATCTGAGCAGCTGTAGTAGTGGGTCCCAGCTGCACAGCTCCCTGTGCCAAGGGGAAATGAAAAATACTATAATAGCCTCTCTTGTCTCCATTCCCTTTTCCTAGATGAGTTTTTCCCCTCTGGAGTACTAGAGCAGGGCTTTCTTTCTTCCCTCTTTTGGTACTCTGCCTGCTAGAGCCAGGGGCCAATAGAACTCAGACCTGATTGGAGGGAGGCTGGGTAGGCTTTAACCCAAGAAACTCCCTCTTCAGGATCCTTCCTGAGGCCAGAAGAGCCATCATAATAGATTTGTTACTTTGCCTTAAGGCCTCATATACTAATAAAACCAAAATGTCTTCTCTGCAAATTGTTCCACCTTCCCAAACGTATGCACACATCACTGATACACATACTATTAATTAGTTCATCATATTCTCTCCAGAGAATTACACAAGGCAGGAAAATCACTTGAACCCAGAAGGTGGTAGGCAGAGGTTGCAGTGAGCCGGGATTGTGCCACTGCACTCCAGCCTGGGCGACAGAACGAGACTCCATCATACTACATGTAAAAAGCTTGGTGAGAGTAATAGCTGGGAAGTGGCAGGTAGATTTGTTCGATTTCCCATTGTCGATCAGGTAATAATGATAACAAGGATGACATTTATTGACTGCATGTGATCTCATCTTGCCTCTCAAAAACACTATTTATGAACCCTGCCTTACAAGATGAGGAAACTGAGCTACAGAGAATTACACAAGTTGCCCAAGGTCACACAGCTAGTAAGTGGATAACCGAAGTCTGCACTCAACCTCTATGCTTCTTTGGAGAGAGGAGCAACTGTGATGTTTCCCCTTCATACATCTCCTTGAAACCAGTCTACTCATGGCAGATTTGGCTTATGACCAAAATCTCTTAGGTCTTTTGTTTCCAGAACAAAACTGATAGCAGCCAAAGGTAGAGTAGCGTAACCGAAACGGTTTTCTGCAGTTCGTTATCTGGAACTTGGTCTTTACGTTGTGAGGACACCATTATCCAGTCTATCTGCAAATGAGCAAAAATGTTGGAATTCACAGTAGTTTTCAGGGTAGAACCTCAAACAAGATTTTAAAAATCAGCAAGATGGCCAGGCGAGGCGGTTTATGCCTGTAATCCCAGCACTTTGGGAAGCTGAGGCAGGTGGATCACCTGAGGTCAGGAATTTGAGACCAGCCTGGACAACACGGCAAAACCCCATCTCTAGTAAAAATACAAAAATTAGCTGGGCGTGGTGGCAGCACCTGTAATCCCAGCTACTCCGGAGGCTGAGGCAGGAAAATCGCTTGAACCTGGGAGGTGGGAGGCGGAGGTTGCAGTGAGCAGGGATTGTGCCACTGCATTCCAGCCTGGGCAACAGAACGAGACTCCATCTCAAAAAACAAACAAACAAAAAATCAGCCACACGTAACATCCCAGTGCTCTAATTCATTGCTGCTGAGTCCTCTTTGAAGCCAAATAAACCTTTCATATTCACATTCCAGAAATGCTCCTGCCTCCTACTCCCATGCTTTGTCTGGAAAAAATCCTTCATATCCCTCAAGGTCCAGTTCAAATGTCGCCTCCTTTACGAAGTCGTTCCCAGCCTCACAGGAAGAATTAATTGATCCTCTTTTATGCTCCCACAGCACTTTAGATCAGCATTGCTGGTATAGCTCTTATCATATTGTTTTATTTAGCTGCATAAGTAAGCTCCTTGAGGTCACACAGTTGTCTTATTCATAAACACTTCTATTCCCATATCCCCAGCCTAGTACTTACCTTATTTCATCAAATCTAAAAGGCCACCAATTGTAAGACATACCATTATTTCATGAATTACTAAGAAAAAAACCCTGACAATTATTCTGTGACATACCATCAATTTGAAGATGAGTCCCAAATTCAGGAAATGTCAAAATGTTTTTCAAAATGTGTTTGAAAAGGAATGAACTGTGGCAATAAGTGCTCACCAAATGTTTATAGAACTGAATTATTAAACCAAGGTGGAACAGATATGTCTAGAGAACTGTGACAGCCCATGCTTCTTAACAAGTAAGGGATTAGAAGTTGATGATGAATGGTGTGCATAGCTGATTTCACATATTTTACCCTATAAGTTAGTTAAAGGGATGAGTGAGTGGCCTGATGTGCCATCCTTGTTAAAATAAATAAATACATACATACATAAATAATAAGTAAGTAAATAGATAAAATTTTCAAAGGTCAAGCTTCCTCATGCGTGTAATCCCACTCCTTTGGAAGGCTAAGACAGAGGATTGCTTGAGGCCAGGAGTTTGATGCCAGCCTGGACAACATAGTGAGACCCTGTCTCTAAAAATATAAAAAATTAGCCAGGCATGGAGGCAAGCTCCTGTAGTTTCAACTACTTGGGAGGCTGCGGTGGGAGGATTGCTTGAGCCCAGGAGTTTGAGGCTGCAGTGATCTATCTGAGCTACTGCACTCCAGCCTGGGCAACAAGGCAAGCCCCTACCTCTAAAACAACAACAACAACAAAGACACCTCAAGATCTCCCATTTAATACACTGGAAAGTAAAGTGATGATATATTGATTATAGTTCCCTAAACCAGTTCAACCCACTGCTGTTCCCATCTGCCCATGAAGAGGAATAATAATGGCTCAGCTTTCTCCCAGTTTATTCCAGCCCTGCTTTTATTTTGATGCAATCCCTTCCTAATTCCTAACTGTTGACTCTGTGATCTTGGCTCCTCTTTCTCCTTGGCCCTCTGAAGTTAGTGATTGTATATTACCTCCCTGGTTAGTGTCTGGACCTATGCTTTCCATAGGATCTTTCCACAGGGCAGGCCTTGCTGGATCTTAGTATTTCAGGCTGTCTCACCAAGAACCTGTATTCTAGTTTCATCCTAGAAATACAAACCCCACCCTCTGCGCTACACCTAGTAGAAGCCCTGCATTTAATGTCTCTGGACCTCCTTCCACCACGCTCTTTCCCTGCCACCAAGCACACATACACACTCATGGATAAACCAAATTGTCACTGAAAACCTTAAATGTATGGTTAGTTCATAGAAATTCTCCTGGAATAAACGTTGCTCTTTGAAAACAGAGTTATATGCCAGGCATGGTGGCTCATGGCCTGTAATCCCAGCACTTTGGGAGATGAGGTGAATAGATCCCTTGAGTTTGAGATCAACCTGGCCAACATGGCAAAACCCCGTCTCTAATAAAAAATACAAAAAAAAAAAATAGCTGCCTGTAATCCCAGCTACTTGGGAGGCTGAGGCACTAGAATTGCTTAAACCCAGGAAGCAGAGGTTGCAGTGAGCTGAGATTGTGCTATTACACTCCAGCCTGGATGACAGAGCAAGATTCTGTCTCAAAAAAAGAAAAGAAAAGAAAAAAACAGAATAATACTAGCCTGACATGGTGGCATATGCCAGTAGCCCAAGCTTCTGGGGAGGATTGCTTGAGCCCAGGAGTTTGAGTCCAGCCTGGCACCATAGCAAGACCCTGTTCCCCCTCCCCGCCATAAAAAGAATTATACTGAAAGGATTGAGCCTAGTAGCTGAATTAAAACATTGTGAACTTTTTTTTTTTTTTGAGATGGAGTTTCACTCTTGTTGCCCAGGTTGGTGTGCAATGGCGCCATGTCAGCTCACCGCAACCTCTACCTCGCGGGTTCAAGCAATTCTCCTGCCTCAGTCTCCCAAGAAGCTGGGATTACAGGCATGGATGACCACGCCTGGCTAATTCTGTATTTTTAGTAGAGACAGGGTTTCTCCATGTTGGTCAGGGTGGTCTCGAACTCCCGACCTCAGGTGATCCGCCCGCCTCAGCCTCCCAAAGTGCTGGGATTACAGGTGTGAACCACGGTGCCAAGCTACATTGTGAAATTTTTAAACATGTAAGCAGCTCTGCACATTAGCATTCAGGGAATGAGAGTCTTTATGAGTCAAGTACAAAGGGATTATTTTATAAGGAGGTGATGAAGAAGAGAGTAAAATAGGGCAACGAGTTCTTAGTTTGCTTTTGTACCTAGACCATTTGTGAGAAGCCAGTGACCACTAAAAACCTGAACGTCATCTCCCCTTTTGAGGCAGGCCGACAGTGCCTGGGTTAGATTTATCAGGACTAAGTCAGAAAGCTCCAAAGATTAGCATCTTCCAATGTACACCAATCCTGCCAGGCAAGGCAAGACTTGTTCAGCCTCCAGGTCAGCTTAGTCAGTCTCCATTCAGTGCCTTCTCCAACCAAGGAAACAAGAGAAACGTAGAGAAACAATCTCTACTGATTTATTATTGATAGTATTTGGAGATGTTCAAACTATATAAAGGATCTTGCTTATATTTTCTTTCAAAAGGGGTCTGCAAAGTAGGTCCCCCAAAGTATTAGAATTGAATGCATCCAATGCCAAAGGAGTTTTACTTCCTTATAGGTAGAGTTACACTTGCAAATAAAATCGTTGAGGTGAAATCCCAGAACATTAAAACTGAACAGGATCTTGATGATAGATCTGCTGCCTTGTTTTATAGATGAGGACTTTTAGGTGGAGAAAGTGAACTAACTAGTTACTGGCAGAGCCGTTATTAGACGCCAAATGTCCTGACTCCCAGTCTGGTGATTTTCCCAACAGGGAAGATACCTAAATCCTTATAATTGTATCCCATCCTTATAGTCTGCAATTACATTTGGTTCATTAGGCTTAAAAACACCAAGCAAATAGAGCTCCTATTACAGGGTATCTTGATGATTGATACAAACAAATGGTAAAGAATGAACTGGCCCATCACTTCCACCAAAGGACTGAGGCAGTACATTTTTTCCATTTGTAAGTGTAAAATAAATTGTCATCACCTGGGCCCCTTACAGAGCTGGATTACCGTATAAATCAAGCCAGCTCACTAAAAGTTTATCCAGATGACATCCAACTGCACCGCAGTCCCCGCCAGCTTGGGATGTGACCTGGGCAGGCAGCTTCCAAACCTTCCCCTGGTCGAAATTTGGGGAGAACTGTGTAAACAACGCCCCTTACTGGTCAACATAAGAAAACACAAAAGCCACGGCTGACAAGAGCAGGCCTAGCAAAGGTCACAGCTCTATGTCTCTAAGTCGTCTTCTAGTCTATAGGAACTGTGGCCAGGTCAAAGGAGAAAGCCTGGGCAAAACAGCAGGGGGAGGGAAAAAACTACATTTTTTTCCAGAGATGTTTGTATCTACCTAATTAAAGTTAGACCCCTAAAGCAAGCAGATACATTTTTGGAACCCCACTGAATTTGAACAGGCAGTTACAAGACCCACAAGCATATGTTATGCTTATACACATAAACAAGATTTTTATTGTTAACGTCAATGAGCAGATGGAACAATATTCACGTGCCAAGGACATATTGCTTACAAGATCACAAAACGGCTGTTGATTTGTATTCATAAATGATTTGGTGAATCAATATGTGTTTTTGAGTGAATGTATATACTGTGATTCACCAAAAATGAAAATTACATTTTACTACATATATTTTAAGTAGTACATGAAGAAAGTACGATTTGGCTCAATGACTTGCCTAATGAAAGGACTTTTTTAAGTTTTAAAAAAAATGCCCAGTAAAGTGGTTATGGATACTTGATATTGACATCCAGGCAAGCTGTTTTGTAAGCAAGTCCAAGGCTCTGTCATTTATTGCTCGTAGGCGCTTCTCAGCTCTCAGTTCATACTTGAGGTCGGTGAGTTGTCTATGGATCTTTGCCATTTCTAATTCACGATTAAATTGCATTTCTTCTTTTAGGAGCACATATCCAAACTCGGTTTGATGCTTTAACTTTTTAAGGGTTTCTTTCAAATCTCTATTTTCCCTACTTAAGTCACATATGAGCTCTGTGGCTCGCTGGAGCTGTTTAGTTAAGCTCTTTGCATTTGTTGCTTTCTCAGACCCGTCATTTCTTAAAGTTTGAAGTTCATAGTCGCTTTGTGAACCACACTGGTGTCTTTCTTCAAAGTTTACAGGTTTTCTGAATACCTCTTTTTTGGAGTACAAACATTCTTTTTCAACATTTTCTAATTTATTTTCTGGTTTTCTACATTTCGTTTCGAGTTCTTCTAGTTCTTCATTCAAAAAACACATGCAATGTTTTGGATGCATTCTTTCAATAAACTTATTCTTAACGTATTGTCGCAGTAATCGTACGTCATACTTCCTGCAGCTCTCTGCATCTTCCGTGCTGTTATGGCTTTCTTCCGTTGTCACATCGAACTGAGATGATTCGTAGGAAGATGAATTTGTGACTCTGTCATTCCTTGAAATGTTTACCTTCCTCTCTCCTATACGTGGTTTTTTTTCTATTTCATTTAGTTGGAAAATGTATCCTTTCATAGTAAATTTATCTTTTTCTTGACAGTTTCTGCCGGAAAAATGATATATTTCTTCATTTCCGTTTCCGTTGCCTCTTGTCATTTCTTCAGAGGAAGAGTCGCAATGAGAAGTTCCTTCTAGAACATCCCGTGCACTAGATAAAGGAGTAAATATTTTCTCTTTCCAGTGTTTTCTTGTATTAATATTTTCATTGGGCAATCCTTCCAATATCTGAAAAACAAAATTTAAAACCAAGGTACATTATTTACACTAGTAGCTAGTATAGTAGAAAGAAACAAGAATGCTGGGTGAAGAATCTAAACATTTGAGGGCTGGCTCTCTCTCAAACTCGCTGAATGACTTGGGCCTCAGTTCCCTCATTTAGAAACGGAAATGGCTAAATGAGCTAAGTTCTACAGATGCTTCTAGCTTTAAAAGTCTCTGATCCTATGAAATAGAACTAGTAAACTGACATATTTAGCTACTTACTGTACACAGAGAAAGTGATTCTATAAGAAAACAAGTGTACACATAAAAACAGACTGCTTTAAAATAATACAAGTGATTTGAAATTAATAGGTTAATGTTGGTAATACCTGTGCTTTCGATGTGTCTTATGCCTTTCTAGTTCTTTTGGACTGGACTATTGTTAATTGAATCGTGAAAGTGACTAAAACATCAGGGCTTAATGAAATGTGAGCTGCTTTTGGTAAAGTATACCATGCAGACTTCCTTATGACTAACTCCGCCAAATGCCCTTCTGTCTTGACCTATAAATTCTTGCTATTCCAGTCTTGGGCTTTGCTTTTAGGCAAGACTGCCAAGTATACAGAATTCTATCCGTTTTGACAGCAATTTCATGAGGAGAACCTAATGTCAACAACTGAAAATATTAATGCCACCAAATGCGTTTTTCTCAAGATATTGATTCTGAGTGTACTTTTAGGTGAAAATTTAGCACACTAAATCACAACCAACTTCCCAAGTTTATAAAAATATGAAGATGATTATTTTGTTTCCAAAAGAGTCTTCCCTATCCAAAGGGAATACTTAAAGTACAGCTTTCCCAAAGCAGTGAAATATTTGATAAGTGACTACTTTTGAGAGAAGGGAGAAAGAAGAACCAAGGCAGCATGTGGAGGGCCACTGGAACCTGAAGCCACCGACTGCCAGCTGAGGTCAGCCATAAAGGATGAGAAGGAGAGGGTTACTTTATTCAGGTTATATATTAGTTTACCAAAATATATTTGTACTATCATCATGGAGAAAAATCAAAGTATGCCAGCATCTCTTTTACCTATGAACTCAAATGTAATTTTCTGCTGGTAACGAGAAATGGCAAAGGTTGTGTTTATTTCTTAATTAATATTTTCGTTGATTATTTATAGCAATTTTGGAGAATACAGAAAAGCACACAAAAAGAAGGAATTTTCATAGTATCATGGCCCTGAGATAACTATTTTTCATGTATTATCTCTCCAGCCCTTTCTTTTTAGCAACAGTAGTTTATTTTAAATAACACAGGTTTTCCTTACTATGAGCAATGAAGGAATAAACTTGATACCTACAGGTACTGAACATGGCTCTCCCCTTTCCCTCACAAAAGATGGAAGGAACTCATCATCCCCCAGGGAACATCCCTACTGGCAACTACTTTAGCTTTGAGGAAAGGGGAAAGTGAGCATATTCCTAAGATGGAGTTCAGTGAAGGTACTAAAGTGATTGGTCTAAAAGCCAGAAGCCAGGCTTTCTCGAGGTCATTCAGACCATAGTGATAAACTCAGCCTTGAAATTCACAATATGTACTGGCCATTGGAATATCATCTTCTTTCTTTTGAAATACTCCTTTCTGACTTTTATTATTCTATGAGTCGCCATTCGGAAGCATCATTGACTGATCTGTTCTTAAAGGGAAATACCATTATCTTGGTTTCCCTCCTCTCTAGAAATATAAATGCAAAACAGTAGGCCTTATTATAGCAATCATTGAGGAAAGGAACAGAGAGAGGACAAAAGAGGGTGATGTTAATTGCTAGTCACATTTTTAGCAGTCCAGTTTTTACCAGACAATTCTGTAGATGATAAAAATGCTTCTGATCAGGTAGCAATGGCAGAGAGATTACTATTCCTCTTACTTAATTCTGGATGAAGGGCATTGGTGGGATTGATTAGGAAGGAGGTGAGCACAGGGACAATTTAAGTGTGGCCACTTTATATCTGGAGATAGCAAGAATGACACATCTGAGATGGAGGTCTAGGCATGGATAAAGGTTAAAATAGAAAACTCTTTTTGTTAATAATTTTGCTCCTTGAAAAAGTCACTTCTACATCCAGCCATCCCATAAATCCCTGGTAAAACACATACACATATGCACACACGCACACAGAATTTTTAATTTACACTATATTTCTTCCCTGAGCGTCTGTATAATTTCCTGGGCGTCTGAAAGGAAATGCCTTTCAGTGAACCCTGTACAGCTGCATAAATGGGAAGAGTCCACTAACGACTAAGGCCCACAGAAGTTAAATGACTTGACCAAGGCCACACAGCCCATAGTAGTAAAACTGAGGACTCTGTCTCCCAGGTCAGCGCTTGTTCTAAAATTCTTCTTTATTTATCTGCTAGGTTTCATTCCCCAAATTGAAAGAAAACAACCCACTATTTTCAAAGCTTAGGTGTCTTTACAAAAAAGGCCACAAAAGAAGAGAGGAAAAGTGAAGGGGGAGGGTAAGGAGAACTGCATGTCACATTTCAAAGAACAGAAAGAGAAAGGTTTGAAAAGCCTTTTGGAATTTCCCTCCCATGGCTTACACAGGGCAGGGTCAAGGGGCTTCTGAGCTGCTCTCTTTTTTTTCTCTCTCTCTTTCATTGGCAAGATATCTTTTAGGAGCTTGTTCCCAAATCGAGTCACAGAATGTGGCAAAGCCTAGACTCAGAGTAAAAGCTGCCCATCTCATTTTCTCTTCACAAATTGCACTGTTTGTTTTTTTAATGCAGAATGAGTATGGCATTAGTATTCTCTGGCAAGAACAAGGAATATGCTCTCAGGCAATGACACTCCTCTACCCTGGCCTGGCAGTCATTTTGTTCTCAATAAACTTGACTAGGTAATTTATTCCAGCATAAGGCAAACCAAACCTGAAGCCATTACTGAAAGTGTAGGCATGCCTGTTAGTGAGTCAACTGCGGACATTTGTTAATATAAGTGCCTACCCAACACTACACTGGATACCGACGGTCTGAGGGGTAGGGGAAGGAGGCCCAATGGGGATGAAAAACTGGCTTCTTTAGAAGCAAATAATCCAGAACACAGGAAAACAATACAGTCATATGGCAAAAATAATGTCAGTAGTCCTCTATGACAGCAGTCCCCCAGAAATCCTTAGGACGGCACTGTCAAGGCATATGTGTCTACAACATGACTGCATCTATTCATTTGTGTCTGACATGAATTAATAATGGACTCCTGATTGTTCTAGTTAGTGTCTCACTGAAAACATCAACATTTCTCCTCGAGTGACTTCTTTTTGCAGTGGCAAAGTAATAGGACACTTTTGTGGTGTAAGAGATCTCTTGTCCCATGAAAGTGGTTTGTATTCACCTAAAGAATTTGAGAACCACTGATAAAACAAACCGAAGATGAATTTATAATATAACGTGATGTAACATAAATGTTGAGAGCTAAGCAAAGAACAATAATTTACTATGGACCTGTAGGTGCCCCGTTCCATAAAAACCTTAGAGGAATGCATATCTAGTCTCAAATAGCTCCGGAAAATAATACACTACTGTTTACCCTGAAAGGAGAAATCCACAAACCATCTCAGTTTCATTTTTGAGGTGGGGCCCCAGACACTATAATCATATTAAAGTGGACGTGAAATTTAATTGTTTTCTAAAATATTCATATTTTAAATCACAGGCTTTAAGGAAATTTGATGACATAAATCAAATAGTTTTTTTTTTTCTGTTGCCTTATCCCATTTATACGGGTATGGTGGCTCACGTCTGTAATCCCAGTGCTTTGGGAGGCAGAGGTCGAAGGATACCTTGAGGTCAAGAGTTCAAAACCAGCCTGGGCAACATAGTGAGACACATGTCTACAAAAATTAAAAACAAAATTAGATAGGTGTGATGGTGTATGCCTCTGGTCCTAACTACTCAGGTGGGAGGATTGCTTGAGCTCAGGAGGTTTAGGCTGAAGTGAACTATGATAATGCCACTGTACTCTAGCCCTGGAAACATAGCAACACTCTGTCTCCTAAAAAAAAAAAAAAAAAAAAAGGAAGAGGGCCAGGTGCAGTGGCTCACACCTGTAATCCCAGCACTTTGGGAGGCCAAGGCGGGTGGATCACGAGGTCAAGAGATCGAGACAATCCTGGACAATATGGTGAAACATCATCACTACTAAAAATACAAAAATTAGCTGGATGTGGTGGTATGCACCCGTAGTCCCAGCTACTCGGGAGGCTGAGGCAGGAGAATCACTTGAACGTGGAAGGCAGAGGTTGAAGTGAGTTGAGATCCTGCCACTGTACTCCAGCCTGGCAACAGAGCAAGAATCCATCAAAAAGAAAGAGAGAGAAAAGGAAGGAAGGAAGGAAGGAAGGAGGGAGGGAGGGAGGGGGGAGGGATTTGGTCTCAAATTTTCAGGACCATCTCTTTGCATACATTTAGATCTGCCTGCAAAATTCCATTATTCCTCCAGGCAGAGAAGGTAGAAACAGTTTTGGAAAACAGTTTTGGAAGAATGCCAAAGGCTTTTTTCCCATCTCACAAGAGTCTTTCCTGTAAAACTTTGTAAACTGGGAATGAATGTTGGTTGGAAAAGGTCATCTCCAACCCTTGTTGAGTAACCTTCTGTCACTACCCTCTGTTGCTTAGTAGCTCTCAACTCAGGGCATGGCTTTTAGTCACTGCCTGGAGGCAGTAAGGTGAAGACCTGACCCCACTCTTTCCGCACTGCCACTCCCACACCCTGGTCCTTTCCCTCCCAAACGCTCTCCAGCCACGGCCTGGGGCTCCAAGGAAAGAAGTAACCTGCCCTGGGGGTCGGGGCGCGCACTTGGGCACCTGCCCAAGCCTCCCTGCCCCTTCGTCCCCTGCGTCCGGGAAGAAGAGGGGCGAGCCCCGGGGAGCCCGGGCTTTCCCGTCCGCAGACAAACCTGGAAGCGTGGGTGCGGTCTGGAGAACCAGATATTCTCTTCCTTAAAGGAGCCACCACTGGCGCATGGCAGCCCCTAGTTAGGCTCTGATCACAGCGACCCAGCCGGGCCGGCTCGGGGCTGAGTCTCCGCAGTGCAGCGCCAGAGCGGGCAGCACGGTCGCCTAGCAACGGGTTAGCCCGATTTAAAGGGACCCGCACCCGTGGCGCTCACCGCTGGCCGGGTGCTGCCGGTCCCGCAGTCAAAACCTGGCCCCAGGACTGAGCATGCCTGCCGGATGGAGCGGGTACCGCGGCGGCTTCTGCCTGGCAAGAATTAAGAGCTCCTGGGAGGAGACCTGGGTCAGAGTGGGAAGGGGCCAGAAACTGCAAGGCAGCCCCACCCGCAGTGGGATTATTACAGAGGGTCTGGGTGAGTCACAAAGCCACCTGGTCACTGTGACTGTATGGGGGGTCAAGAGGGCATGGCATTGGGCCAATTCCTAGGTCTGCTGTTATTAGCATGACATGTTGGAGAATTTGCTCCGGAAGGTTGCCAGGATTTGGTGCTAACTGAGCAGGAGTTCCACCGCACCCTCCATCCCCACGCACACCCTCAAGCATTGGCACAAAGAGCTGACTTCTGACCAAAGTTCTAAAGACGTTAGGTCAGGGCCGGGTGCGGTGGCTCAAGCCTGTAATCCCAGCACTTTGGGAGGCCGAGACGGGTGGATCACGAGGTCAAGAGATCGAGACAATCCTGGTCAACATGGTGAAACCCCGTCTCTACTCAAAATACAAAAAAATACTGGGCACGGTGGCGCGTGCCTGTAATCCCAGCTACTCGGGAGGCTGAGGCAGGAGAATTGCTTGAACCTGGGAGGCGTGAGCTCAGATCATGCCACTGCACTCCAGCCTGGTAACAGAGCAAGAATCCATCAAAAAGAAAGAGAGAGAAAAGGAAGGAAGGAAGGAAGGAAGGAAGGAAGGAAGGAAGGAAGGAAGGAAGGAAGGAAGGACGGACCATCTCTTTGCATACATTTAGATCTGCCTGCAAAATTCCATTATTCTTCCAGGCAGAGAAGGTAGAAACAGTTTTGGAAAACAGTTTTGGAAGAATGCCAAAGGCTTTTTTCCCATCTCACAAGAGTCTTTCCTGTAAAACTTTGTAAACTGGGAATGAATGTTGGTTGGAAAAGGTCATCTCCAACCCTTGTTGAGTAACCTTCTGTCACTACCCTCTGTTGCTTAGTAGCTCTCAACTCAGGGCATGGCTTTTAGTCACTGCCTGGAGGCAGTAAGGTGAAGACCTGACCCCACTCTTTCCGCACTGCCACTCCCACACCCTGGTCCTTTCCCTCCCAAACGCTCTCCAGCCACGGCCTGGGGCTCCAAGGAAAGAAGTAACCTGCCCTGGGGGTCGGGGCGCGCACTTGGGCACCTGCCCAAGCCTCCCTGCCCCTTCGTCCCCTGCGTCCGGGAAGAAGAGGGGCGAGCCCCGGGGAGCCCGGGCTTTCCCGTCCGCAGACAAACCTGGAAGCGTGGGTGCGGTCTGGAGAACCAGATATTCTCTTCCTTAAAGGAGCCACCACTGGCGCATGGCAGCCCCTAGTTAGGCTCTGATCACAGCGACCCAGCCGGGCCGGCTCGGGGCTGAGTCTCCGCAGTGCAGCGCCAGAGCGGGCAGCACGGTCGCCTAGCAACGGGTTAGCCCGATTTAAAGGGACCCGCACCCGTGGCGCTCACCGCTGGCCGGGTGCTGCCGGTCCCGCAGTCAAAACCTGGCCCCAGGACTGAGCATGCCTGCCGGATGGAGCGGGTACCGCGGCGGCTTCTGCCTGGCAAGAATTAAGAGCTCCTGGGAGGAGACCTGGGTCAGAGTGGGAAGGGGCCAGAAACTGCAAGGCAGCCCCACCTGCAGTGGGATTATTACAGAGGGTCTGGGTGAGTCACAAAGCCACCTGGTCACTGTGACTGCATGGGGGTCAAAAGGGCATGGCATTGGGCCAATTCCTAGGTCTGCTGTTATTAGCATGACATGTTGGAGAGTTTGCTCCGGAAGGTTGCCAGGATTTGGTGCTAACTGAGCAGGAGTTCCACCCCACCCTCCATCCCCACGCACACCCTCAAGCATTAGCACAAAGAGCTGACTTCTGACCAAAGTTCTAAAGACGTTAGGTCAGGGCCGGGCACGGTGGCTCAAGCCTGTAATCCCAGCACTTTGGGAGGCCAAGGCGGGCAGATTACCTGAGGTCAGGAGTTCGAGACCAGTCCGACCAACATGGTGAAACCCCGTCTCTACTAAACATGCAAAAATTAGCCTGGCATGGTGGCGCATGCCTGTAGTCTCAGCTACTAAGGAGGCTGAGGCAGGAGAATTGCTTGAACCTGGGAGGCGTGAGCTCAGATCGTGCCACCGCACTCTAGCCTGGGCAACAGAGCCAGACTGTGTCTTAAAAAATAAATAAATATGCCAGGCGCAGTGGCTCATGCCTATAATCCCAGCACTGTGGGAGTCTGAGGTGGGCAGATTACCTGAGGAGATCAGGAGTGTAAGATCAGCCTGGCCAACATGGTGAAAACTCATCTCTAATAAAAATACAAAAAAATTAGCATGGCTTGGTGGCACACATCTGTAATCTCAGCTATTTGGGAGGCTGAGGCATGAGAATCACTTGAACCTGGAAGGTGGAGCTTGCATTGAGCCAAGATTGCACCACTGCACTCCAGCCTGGGCGACAGAGTGAGATTCCATTTCAAAATAATTAAATAAATAAATAAACATTAAATTATCTTCTCAGATTTTGATTAGCCTGGTTTCCCAGTACTAATCCTTCCACCACCACGATGGACCTGACCAAGGCTGTGAGACCTGAAACTGTGGATCTGTGGTGTCTGAAATAGCAGCAAGAGTGATTCTTAATATTTTCTAGGAAGCGTGAGGGTAAAAGGAAATATTGGCTTTGGAATTTCAAGTGAAAGGAGGTTTAAGAACTTTTAAAAAGTGCCAATCTAATTTACCAAAGACCTAGCAAGGGAGTGACTTAGGAACAACACCAGGATACATTTCAAAGCTTCAACACTTCTTGGGAACTGGACGTAACAGGTGTCTGGGAGCTGGCAAAGCTTCATTCAGGTGCCCTGAGGCCTAGTTCTCAATCCCCTTTTTCCTCTTTAGAGAACCAAAGTCAACAAGGGTTGGAGGCAGAAATCATCAGTCAGTAATATAATAAAACTTGTCAATGTGTGTTTTATTATTGACTGACTCCTTCAGAATGAGTTTGTGGGACTCTGACAAAACTTCTTCCCTTGATGTTGACTCTCCAAATTGCTATGCATGTGCATGTATTTTTTTTTTTTTTGAGACAGAGTCTCACTTCTCTGTCACCTAGGCTGGAGTGCAGTGGTGCAACCTCAGCTCACTGCAACCTCTGCCTGCTGGGTTCGAGTGATTCTCTTGCCGCAGCCTCCAGAATAGCTGGGATTACAAGCCTGCACCACCATGCCCCGCTCATTTTTGTATTTTTAGTAGAGACAGGGTTTTGCCATGTTGGCCAGGCCAGCGTTGAATTACTGACCTCAAGTGATCTGCCTGCCTGGGCCTCCCAAAGTGCTGGGATTACAGCCGTGAGCCACCACACCAGGCCTATTATTTGTTTTAATGATTTTCCAAGTATCCCATTCATTTTTGCTTAAGGTAAGATCCCTTATTAGTATAATAAAGGAATATTTCTTAATTGGTCTGTGCCTTACTTTCCTCCTTTGTACAATGGGAATGCTAATTGTACTTGACTCATGAGTGTTGTGAGGATCAAGTGAGTTCATGTTTTTAAGACCCTTACAGAGGTACCTGACACAGAGTAAATCCTATATAATTGTTCACTATTCTTATTATTATCTTGCCTTATACATTCATTACTTTCCTAAAATAGAAATATATATTCGCTGTCGGTGATAATTCAGGGTGTCTTCTGGAAAATGGAGTCAGAAATCTTGAGATCCAGAATTCCAAACCTTTATTTCAGGTAGAGTTTCAGACTCTCACCAAGCAATTCCACACCACCCCCATATTCATGAATAAAAGGCACCAGGAGTACTTTGGTCTTGCTGTAATTATCTTTTTAAATCTGGTGGGTCACTCCTTGTACGGGAGGTATCAGATGGCAGAGGATCAACAACGATGAGGAAAGGGAGTTTTGTTATTCAAAGCTACTGCAGACTTGGAGATAGGTTTTCAAATATGTAAGTCAGAAAACACTATCCTCTGGAAGATATAAGAATACTAAGGCGACAAAGTGCTTCATATGATATTAATAGCATTATACAGTTAGACGGTGGAGCCCAGCCTTCTTATTTCACCACGTAGGAGACTGAGGCCCAGAGACAGTAATGTGACTTTTTCTTTGATCGTGCAACAAAACAGGCTGCTTTTGATTGCCCTGGAAAATGATCCTAGTTTTAGTAGCTTCAAACTTGGGCTATTTGGGACAATGAAAACATATACATTTATAAGCATATATATATACTGAGACAGGGTCTCACTCTGTCACCAAGGCTGGAGTGCAGTGGCGTGATG
Organism: Callithrix jacchus; assembly: GCF_049354715.1. Classification (NCBI taxonomy): domain Eukaryota; kingdom Metazoa; phylum Chordata; class Mammalia; order Primates; family Cebidae; genus Callithrix; species Callithrix jacchus. The sequence continues at coordinate 129,798,009 of NC_133524.1, read as the reverse complement.
TCAGCTCAGTGCAACCTCCGCCTCCCAGGTTCAAGCGGTTCTCCTGCCTCAGCCTCCCGAGTAGCTGGGATTACAAGCACGTGCCACCATGCATGGCCAATTTTTTATATTTTTAGTAGAGACGGAGTTATACCATGTTGGCCAGAGTGGTCTTGAGCTCCTGACCTCAGGTGATCCGCCCGCCTCAGCCTCCCAAAGTGCTGGGATTATTGGCATGAGCCACCATGTCTGGCTCATAAGCATGTATTACATGTGGATAAACCATTTGTGCAGATAATAATAATAGCTAACATTTATCACACCCATATCCTATACTTCAGCAAATTCTGTTGGCCATATCTTCCTTATGTGTCCGGAATCCGACAGCTTCTCACCATTTGCACCTTTACCACCGCTCCTCTGGCCCTCATCCTCTTTCGACTGGACCTTTGCAATAGCCTCCTTCCTCTACACTTGCCCACTGTATTCTTTTCCTGAAGTCGCCATAATGAAGTATCACAAACTGGGTGGCTTAAAGCAATGGACACTTATTCTTTCACACTTCTGGAGGCTTAGAAGCCCAAAGCTAAGGTGGTTTGAGGTGGGTTCCTTCTAGGGGCCCTGAGTGAAAATCTCTCTCCCAGCTTCTGTGATTGCCAGCAACCCTCAGCCCTCGGATACTTCACTTGCGGATACATCACTCCAATCTCTGCCTCCGTCTTCCCACAGTCTTCTCCCTATGTGTCTGTGTGTCTTCAGATGGCTGTCCTTCCTCTGTATGTCTGTGTGCCCAAATTCCCTTCCTCTTATAAGGATGCCAGTTGTTGGCCTAGGGCCCGGCCTAATCCAATATGACCTCATCTTAACTTGATTGCATCTGTAAAGACCCTATTTCTTTCTTTTTTAAATTTTTGGTTTTTGACATGCAGTGTTGCTCTTGTCCCCCAGGTTGGAGTATAATGGCTCGATCGCAGCTCACTGCAACCTCCGCTTCTGAAGTTCAACCAATTCTCCTGTCTCAGCCTCCCAAGTGGTGGGACTACAGGCGCCTACTACCATGCCTGGTTAATTTTTGTATTTTTAGTAGAGACGGAGTTTCACCATGTTGACTAGGCTGGTCTCAAACTCCTGACCTGTTGATCCACCCTCCTCAGCCTCCCAAAGTGCTGAGATTATAGGCACGAGCCACCACGCCCGGCAATAAGACCCTATTTCTAAATAGGTCACGTTAATAGGTGGTACTGGGGGTTAGGATTAAACATATCTTTTTGGGGGACACAATTCAACCCACAACACCTGCCCAGCATCTATTCTCAGCACGGTATCCAGAGAGACCATTACAAACTATTAAATCAAATCATGTGACTACTCTGCTCAAAGCCTTCAAAGGCTCTCAATTTGATTTGTAGGAAAAGCCAAAGCCTTTTAAATAGGCCCTATGGCATTCACATGAAGAGCCCTCTAACTCCACACCCACACCCACAATACCTCTCTGATCTCCTTTCCTACCCCTTTGGCCCTTGCTGGTACCAGTCAACAACATGGCTGCCTTGTTGTTCAGAGAATACGCAGGCACCCTCCTACCATTAGGGGCTTTGCTCAACCTGTTCCCTTTGCCTTGAACGCTCCTTCCCAAGACATCCACATATCTTCCTTACCTCCCTCAAATCTTTGTTCAAATCCTAGCTTCTTGGGGACACCTACTGCTAACTTATAGCCTCTCCAGCACTTCCACTATTCCTTACCATGCTCTAATTTTTAAATATAGCACTTATTTTCTAACATATTCCATTATGTTATCTTCTGTTCTTCCTGCACCCCTGACCCAGGCTGCACTACATCATAAACTCCAAGAGGGCAGGGATCTTTGATTCATTCACTGATATATTCTAAGCACCAAGCACACTGCTTGGCACGTGGTAGGCACCAAACAGTTAATGAATGACTGGATGAATGGATTCATGAATTGAGCTCACATCATGTGCCAGGAGTGTTTCATCTAATCTTTGCAACAATCTTACAATGTAGGTACTATTATTACAGTTTCCCTCATGTCACTTTCTCTTAATTTCTCTATTCCTGTATTTTACAGATGAGAAAATTGAAGCACACAGAGATTAAGTAACCTGCCCAATGTCGCACAATTAGTAAGCAGAGCTGGGGTTTGAACTCAGGAAGGTCTGGCTCTGGAGTCTTTCAATGACTATGCAACATTGACATATAAAAGAGCATCTGACCACTAGTGTCAGGGAGACCTTGTATCCCAGCTATGTCTTGTTCTGACATTCACGTTTTCTAACAGCAGGTGATGAATAGTAATCATTTTCAAACTATTCATGCCATATTTTGCTAAGATACAGTTTGATGACATTTGTACATTTCATCACACAAACACTGGAAACTATCTGGGTACAAATACCAGCTCCACTATTTAACTGATATATGTTCTTGAGCAAACTGCCTAACTTCTCTGTATCCTACCTTCTTCCTGGGTCAATTGGGAATTATTATAGTACCTACTTCCCAGGGTGACCGTAAGGACAAATTAGTTACTATACGTAAAGCAATTAGAACAGTGCTTGGTAAATAGAAAGTACTCAATAAGTTTTAACTGTTAGTAATAGCAGTCTTGTGTAAGTAACAAATTTTGATCTAGTATTGCCTATAATATAGAAGTTGTTATACACGTTTACCCCGATGTTAGAAGTCATAGTAACGGTTACCTTTTTGGGGGTGGGAAGTGACTGGAAAAGAGTACAAAGTCGGTTTGGGGGTAATGGTAATATAATGTTCTATATATATATTTTTTGAGACAGGGTCTTGCTCTATCACCCAAGCTGGAGTGCAGTAGCATTGTCTCAGCTCACTGCAGCCTATGCCTCCCAGGTCCAAGCTATCCTCATGCCTCAGCCTCCCAAGTATCTGGGACTACAGGTGTGCACCACCACACCCTGCTAAGCTTTGTATTTTTAGTAGAGACAGGGTTTCACCATGTTGGCCAGGCTGGTCTCGAACTCCTGACCTCAAGTAATTCACCCGCCTCTGCCTCCCAAAGTGCTGGCATTACAAGTGTGAGCCACCACTCCTGGCCTGTAATATTCTGTTTCTTGATGTGGGCATGGTTGTGTTGATTTGTTTACTTTGTGAAAAGTCATGGAAATGTACACTTAAGGTTCATATTTGTTTGTTTGCATACTTCAATACAAATTTGATTTAAAAACAACTGAAGGCAGCCTCCCCCATATCACTTTCTTTTAATTTCTGTATTCCTTTTAAAAAATTTCTCCAAATTTCCACTTATTCAAGTAACATTTGCTGAGCACCTCAATGTGCCTGGAACTGGACTGAAAGCTAGAAGTATTTAGATAGGCAAATGTAATAAATGCAATGATGAGTGTATGCACAAATTAAGGAGGACTCGGAGGAAGGAGTGGTCCATCGGATGTGACAGGGGCTTGGGTCAAGGAAGTCTCAACCCCCTTGGAAGTTGAATCATCTGAGCTGGGTCTTGAAAGATGAATAGTATAGTAGTTTACATCGACAAAGGGGGTAAAAGCAGAAGGAACCTCACATGTAAAAGCACAGAAGTATGAAACAGCATAACAGGTTAGAAATCATTTTGGTTTTTGTTTTTTGAGAGAGTCTCGCTCTGTCACCCAGGCTGGAGTACAGTGGCGTGATGTTGGCTCACTGCAACCTCTGCCTCCCAGGCTCAAGCGATTCTTGTGCCTCAGCCTCTGGAGTAGCTGGGATTACAGACTTGCACCACTGCGCCTGGCTAATTTTTGTATTTTTAGTAGAGACAGGATTTCACCATGCTGGCCAGGCTGGTCCAAAACTCCTGGCCTCAAGTGATCCACCTGCCTCGGCCTCCCAAAGTGCTGGGATTACAGGTGTGAGCTACCACACCTGGCCTCGACAGGTTAAAAATCTTAACCTAATTCAGACATATTGGTGCTTAAAGTGGAAGGCAGGAGGTGGAAGGGGATTGGGTGAGAGTAAGAGCCCACAGAAAAAGGTGCTACTTTTGTAGGTGAAGTTACTTTTGTTTAACAGATTAAAATATTTGAAAATCCAAATAGATGCATTTATATAGTTGATTTGCCTTACTAAATCATTTGGTTGAATTCAGAAAATACTTACTCGTTTATCTCCAACATGTCAGGTAGTGTGCTAAGTCTGCGGATTCAAAAATTACTCAAATCAGGCTGACTTGTTGGCTCATACCTCCCAACATTTTGGGAGATCAGCCTGAGCATTTTGAGACCAGCATGAGCAATTAGTGAGACCCTAGCTCTAAAAAATTTAAAATAAAAATAAATTTTCCAGGCATGGTGGTACACGCCTGTAGTCCCAGCTACTCAGGAGGCTGAGTTGGAAGGATTGTTTGAGCCCAGTAGTTTAAGGTTGGAGTGAGCTATGATTGTGCCACTGAATTCCAACCTGAGTGACAGAGTAAGACCCTGTCTCTAAAATATTAAAAATAAAAAAATGAGGAAGATCAACAAACTCTAGCACAATAGATATGAAGAAAATGACACCAAGGCCGGTGATGATCAAATTGCTTAAAATCAGTAATAGAGAAAATTCTCAAGGCAACCAGAGGAAAAAACAACACATTATATACACAGGACAGAAATTTCTCATCAGAAAAAAATGTAAGCCAAAAGACAGTGGAACATCTCTTTTATTTATTTATTTTTTGAGATGGAGTCTTGCTCTGCCATCCAGGCTGGAATGCAGGGGCACGATCTCGGCTCACGGCAACCTCTACCTCCTGGGTTCAAGCAATTCTCCTGCCTCATCTTCCCGAATAGCTGGGATTACAGGTGTGTGCCACCACGCCCAGCTAATTTTTATAATTTTAGTAGAGACAGGGTTTCACTATGTTGGCCCGGCTGGTCTCAAACTCCTGACCTCAGGTGATCCGCCCTCCTCAGCTTCCCAAAGTGCTGGGATCACAGGTGTGAGCCACTGCATTCGGCTGGAACATCTTCTAAGAAATGAAAGTAAAAACAAAAACAAAAACAACCTTTCAACCTAGACTTCTTCACCGCACAAAACAAAAGCAAAATAAGGACTTTTTCAGATAGGCAAAAGCTGAAAGAATTCGTCATTAGAAGACCTGCAGTACAAGAAATGTTAAAGGAAGTCCTTCAGTACTGATACCAAATCAAAAATATAGATCTACACTAAGAAATGCTAGGCACTGAAAATGGTAAATAAGCGGGTAGGAATAAAGACGTTTTTATTATTGTTTAAATCTCCAAAGATAGTGAACTGCCTAAAGCAAAAATGATGGATATTTTATGAGATTATAACATACGTCAAAATGAAATATATGAGAAAAAGCACAAATGTTGGGAGAGAAGAAATGGAAGTATAATATTGTAAAGTTCTTGCATAATATCAATCACTCGAAGGTAGAATCTAATAAGTAAAGCATGTTTGCAGGTAGTGCTCACTTTGCATGGTTTCAATATGCACAAATTTCAGTCGCACAGTTCGATTCAATAACATCAGTCCCCCAACAATACAGTTCAAATTTTAGTTGCTATAGTATATTAACTGTAATTACATAAAGTACAGACTTTGTTGCTAGCTCATCAATTCACAAATAACTACATAAATAACAGATATGCATCACGATCGGTGGCCAATCACATCACTTCTTTCAAAGTTTGCCAGCTATTGGTCATTCTGCAGCTGTTATTCAGTTTTTGCACAGACAACAAAGCATGTAGATGTTTTGATTCCATGAGTCCCAGTAATAAACCCAAGTGACATTTTACAAAGATCAATTAAAAGGAGAGAAAATGGGACACAAAGATGAGGTTGCAACAAAGAAAGAAAGTAAGCAAACCACATTGCCATGTGTGTAGCTATGCAAAAATCTCGCATGATCTGCACATGTACCCTCGAACATAAAGTGCAATAAAAAAGTAAGAATATTGGAAATGAAATTGGAATTCAATATATATGGAGTCACAAAAGAAATTGCCGATCATGGGATGTTGACATCATTCCAAAGACTCTAGATACGCAACCAGAGGAACCTAGTGAAGACAAACTTATCAATATAAATGAGGGAAGAGATTGTGATGAAAAGAATGAAGATGCTCAAGAAGAAGTAATACAAGGGGGAAAATCCCTCCACATTAAAGGAATTTTGGAGACGTTTAGTGATATCAAAAGCACAAAGGATAAAATGTTGAAAGTGGATTCAAACTTAGAAAGGACCATGATGGCTGGGGGTGATGGCTCATGCCTGTAATCCCAACGCTTTGGGAGACTGAGGCAGAAGGATTGCTTAAGCCGAAGAGTTTAAGACTAGCCTGGGTAACATAGTGAGACCTTGTCTCTACAAAAAAAATTAAATAATTAGCCAGCTGTGGTGGCATGCACCTATAGTCCCAGCTAGTCGGGAGGCTGATGCAGGAGGATCTCTTAAGCCCAGAAGGTAGAGGCTGCAGTGAGCCATGATTGTGCCACTGCACTCCAGCCTGGGTGACTGAGCAAAACCCCATCTCTACAAAAAAAAATAAAAATTAAAAAATTAAAATTTGAAAAATTAGCCAGGCATGGTGCTGCACAACTGCAGTCCTAGCTACTTGGGAGGCTGAAGTAGGAGGATCACTGGAATCCAGGAGGTCAAGGCTGCAGTGAGCTATGATTGCGCCACTGCACTGTAGCCTGGGCAACAGAGCAAGACCTTGTCTCAAAAAAAAAAAAAAATAAAGAAAGAACTATGGCAAATTGCCAAGTTTTAGGAAAAAAAAGCTTGCTTCAGATAGTCATACAATGAGAAGTCCTTACTGTTCAAACTATTTTGATAAGTTTTTCTTAATTAAACTTTTAAATTCTGAGATAACTGCACAGTCACATGCAGTTGTAAGAAATAACATAGAGTGATCCTATGTAACCCCCTTCTTTTTTTTTTGAGATGGAGTTTCACTCTTGTGGTCCAGGCTGGAGTGCAATAGTGCAATCTCAGTTCAAACTGCAACCTCCGCCTCCCAGATTGAAGCGATTCTCCTGCCTCAGCCTCCTGAATAGCTGGGATTATAGGTGCCTGCCACCATGCCCAGCTAATTGTTGTGTTTTTAGTTGAGATGGGCTTTGCATGTTGGCCAGGCTGGCTCCAACTCCTGACCTTAGGTGATCCGCCCGCCTTGTCCTCCCAAAGTGTTAGGATTACAGGCCTAATTACAACCTAATTTTTGTGTATTTAGTAGAGACAGGGTTTCACCATGTTGGTCAGGCTGCTCTCTAACTCAGGTGATCCACCCGCCTCAGCCTCCCAAAGTGCTGGGATTACAGGTGTGAGACACCGCGCCCGGCTTTTAATATATATTTTTAGTAGAGATGGGGTTTCACCATGTTGGCCAGACTGGTCTTGAACTCCTGATCTCAGGTGATCTGCTTGCCTCCGCCTCCTAAAGTCCTGGGATTAAAGGCGTGAGCTACCACACCCAGCCTTAGTTAATTTTTTAAATAAAGTCTTTTAATAAAAGACTTACATCAAGGTTCATGTATGTGAACACATCTGTAAAATGGTAAAATAAGAATCTTTGGTGTTCATCCCCTTGCGGAAACATCAATTTGAATCAATATCCATGCAAAATATATCTTCATAAGAGCTAAGGAATCTAGGTAAGAGATTACAGCATCTGAGTGTAGCACAGAAACTTTAAAAGGCACATTGAAGAGAGTAGGACAGACCATTTCACATTATTGATGTCACGTTTCTCCTAAACCCAGACAGTACAGTGTGGAGATGCTCTCCACATAGGAGAATGAAGTGAGTATCTGACTTTGCTGTGGACCCCAGGACTGGCCTGCTCCAGTGAGCCCTGGTGCCAGGTTGACCCTCTGAGAACCTGAGCTTCAGGCGTGCCCCAGTGCCAGGCCAGCCTTTTGCAGCCCCAGCTTATAGGCTACCCCCTTTCGCACAATGGCCCCAAGCTCCAGCAGCCCCAGAGTCCAGGCCCACCTTGATGGACTCAGGCTCCAGACTTCCCTCTGAAGACCAATGAACGGGTCTTTTTGCATGCATCTAGGAACCAGACCAGCCCCTTTGGGACTCAGGTCCAAACCTGTCCCTGTGGGTTCAGGGGCTAGGACTGCCCCAGGATCAGGCCATCTCCAGAGACTCATGCTCAAGTCCTTCCCCAGCTTCAGTTCAGCCCCCATGAACCCAGGCTTGAGGCCAGCCCCTGAAGACACAGGATCTAGGCCTGCCTCCAGGACTTAGATTCCAAGCCAACCCCTGCAGACTCAGGCACCAGGCCAGTCCCCCTCAACTCAGGCACTGGGCCAGCCTGCCTGATGACTCCAGCAAAGCGCCTGCCTTCACAGCCCACCAGACAGCCTACCCAGAATCTATGGATGGGCTGACTAGTGAAGGACCTTTAAAAAAGACGGAAATTCTGTCATTTACAACAGCATAGATGAACCTGAAGGACGTCATGCTAAGTGAAATAAGCCAAGCACAGACAGTATGCATGGTCTCATTTATATGTGGCATTTTAATAAGTTGAGCTCATAAAAGCAGAGAGTAGAATGGTGATTACCAAGAACTAGAGGAAGGGATGGGGAGATAATGATCAAAGAATACAAGTTTCAGTTATGCAGGATGAATAAGCTCTGGACAGCTACTGTACAGCACGGTGACTATAGTTAATAATACTGTACTGTATACCTGAAATTTGCCGAGAGTAGATCTTAAATGTTCTCAACACACACACAGATGCAATGGTAGTCAAGTAAAGGATGGGTAAGTTAATTTACTTGATTTTGGCGATTGCTTTGCAATGTATGCATATATCAAAACATCACACTGTCTACCATAAACAGATCCAATTTTTTTAAGACAGTCTTATTCTGTCCCCCAAGCTGGAGTGAAGTGGTGCAATCTTGGCTCACTGCAACCTCCGCCTCCAGGGTTCAAGTGATTCTCATGCCTCAGCCTCCGGAGTGGCTAGGATTACCGGCACAGGCCACCACACCCAGCTAATTTTTTGTACTTTTGGTAGAGATGGGGTTTCTCCATGTTTCCCAGGCTGGTCTCGAACTCCTGAGCTCAGGCAATCTGCCCACCTCAGCCTCCCAAAGTGCTAGGATTACAGGCATGAGCCACCACGCCTGGCTTAATTTTTATTTGTCTATTATTTGTTATAAAGCTGGGGAAAAAAAGTTCACTGTTTTGCCTATGGATGGCTGATTGCTGCAGCACCAATTCTTGAAAAGGCTTTCTTCCATTGAATTGCTTTTGTTCTTTTGTCAGAAATTAGATGAGTATCTGCCAGGCATGGTGGCTCATGCCTGTAATCCCAGCGCTTTGGGAGGCTGAGGTGGGTGGATCACTTGAGGTTAGGAGTTCAAGACCAGCCTGGCCAATATGGTGAAACCCCGTCTCTACTAAACATACAAAAATTAGCCAGGCATGGTGGTGCACATCTATAATCCCAGCTACTCAGGAGGCTGAGGCATAAGAATCACTTGAACCTAGGAGGCAGAGGTGCAGTGAGCTGAGATTATGCCACTGCACTCCAGCATTCCAGGTGACAGGATGAGACTCTTGTCTCAAGAAAAAAAAAAGTAGATGGGTATGTTTTCGTTGGTCTATTTCTGAGTTTTTTATTCTGTTCCCTTAATGTATTTGTATATCCCTTCTCCAAAACCATACAGTCTTGATCACTATAGCCATATAAGCCTTAAAATCAGACAGACTGATTCCTCTGAGTTGATTCTGTTTTTCAACATTGTTTTTCTATTCTACTTCCTTTGCCTTTGCATATATTTTGGAGTAATCTTATCTATGCCTAGAAAATATTTTGCTTAAATGTTGATAGGAATTGCACTCAACCTGTATTTCAACTTGGGGACAATTGACACCTTTACTATGGTGGTCATCCGATTCATGAGTTCATTTGCCTATTCAGGATATTATATATACATGCCATTATAAAATATGTGGCCTTTTAGTCTGGCAGCTTTGACTTAATAGGTTTTGAAGGTTGATCCATGTTGTATCACGTATCAACACTTAATTCCTTTTTGTGGTTGAATGAAATTCCACTGTATGGCTATATCACAGTTTCTTTATTCATGCATCAGCTGACAAACATTTGAGTTGTTTCCACTTTTTGGTTATTATGAATAATGCTGCTACAAACATTCGTGTACAAGTTTTTGTTGTTTTGTTTTGTTTGAGACGGAGTCTCACTCTGTTGCCAGGCTGAAGTGCAGTGATGCGAACTCGGCTCACTGCAACCTCTGCCTCCCAGGTTCAAGCGCTTCTCCTGCCTCAGCCTCCTGAGTAGCTGGAACTACAGGCATGCACCACCACACCCAGCGAATTTTTGCATTTTTAGTGGAGACCAGGTTTCACTGTTGGGTAGGCTGGTCTCTATCTCTTGACTTCATGATCCACCCAACTCGGCCTCTCCAAATGCTGGGATTACAGGAATGAGCCACCGCATCTGGCCTCGGGTACAAGTTTTTGTGTGAACATATATTTTCAGTTCTCCTGGGTATACACCCAGAATGGGAATTGCTGGGTCATATGGTAACTCTACGTTTTCCTTTTTAGGAACAGTCAAACAGTTTTCCAAAGACACTAAACCATTCTACATTCCCACCAACCATGTTAGAGAGTCCTAATTTCTCCACATCTACACCAACACTTATTATTTTCCACTTTTTGTTTTGTTTTGTTTATTGTTTTTTGTTTTTTGAGACAGTCTCAGTCTGTTGCCGAGGCTGGAGTGCAGTAACTCAATCTCAGCTTACTGCAACCTCCACCTCCTGGGTTCAAGCAGACCTCACACCTCAGCCTCCAGAGTAGCTGGGACCACAGGTGCATGCCACCATGCCCAGCTAAGAGTGTGTGTGTGTGTGTGTAGATGAGGTTTTGCCATGTTGCCCAGGCTGTTCTTGAACTCCTGGACTCAAGCAGTCGGCCCACCTCGTCCTTACAATGTGCTGGGATTATAGGCGTGAGCCACCTTGCCCAGGCTGTTTTTTTTTTTTTTTTTTAAGTGATAGCCATTCTAGTGATGTGAAGCGATATCTCCTAGTTTTGATTTACATTTTCCTAATGACTAATAATGAGAATCTTTTCATGTGCTTATTGATCATATATCTTCTTTTTTCTTTTCTGTTTTTGGTTTTTGGTTTTTTTTTTCTTTCTTTCTTTTTTTTAGACAGAGTGTTGCTCTTGTGACCCAAGCTGGAATGCAATGGCACAATCTTGGCTCACTGCAACCACTACCTCCTGGGTTCAAGCAATTCTCCTGCCTCAGCCTCCTGAGTAGCTGGGTGGGGTTACAGGCGCCTGCCACGAAGCCTGGCTAATTTTTTTGTATTTTTGGTAGAGACAAGGGTTCGCCATGTTGGCCAGGCTGGTCTCGAACTCCTGACCTTGTGATCCACCTGCCTCGACCTCCCAAAGTGCTGGGATTACAAGTGTGAGCCACTTCACCCAGCCATATATCTTCTTTGGAGCTATGTCAATTCAAATTATTTGCTCATGGCTGCTCTGTCAATGGAGTAGCCATTCTTTTCTTCCTTTACTTTCTTAATAAACTTGCTCTCACTTTACTGTATGGATTTGCCAAATTCTTTCTTCTGTGAGACCCAAGAACCCTCTCTTGGAGTCTGGATCAAGACCCCTTTCTGGTAACATCTTTCTGGTGACCACAGAAGGGACAATAGTGAAGAATCTCCCCCCGCCCCGCCTCACACACACACCCAAAGGCTAACTTACGGTAAGTAGTGGGGTCTGGTAACATCTTTCTGGTGGACCACGGCAGTGATGATACTGAAGAGACCCCTGACACAAAAGAAGATCATCTACACCCACCAATCGGCTGAATTTGGGTAAGTGTGGTGCATATACCCGGGTAAAGTATGGAATTGGGTTAGGGGCCCAACTTAGGGGAGTTATAGTCTCTCCTAAAACAGAGAAGGTTAAAGGCCCCTCTTAATAAAAGTCAAGGATGCTTGATCTAACTTTGGTTCAAGGCCCAATTTAGGAAGATTAGAGTCCTTCCTACAATTTAGAGGGTTAGAGGCCCCTCTTAGTAAAGTCCCTCTCAGCTAAGAATGGGTTTGGCACTATGGGATGTTAACTGCTATTGTCTTTGGGTTTATCTGCCTTACACTCTTTGCCGATGGCTATAGGTGACAGAATTAGGCATGTACAGGACCATGAGACATGGGGAGCTTTTTCCTCCCAAAAAGGGGAAACTTGAGAGCTGATGGGACTCCTGGAAAAGATTCCTTCACGACTGACAAGCGGCCTCCTGAACTTTTCAGTGTTGCTGCAATGGGTGGGTCTTTCTCTGGCTTCTGTGAGCTGCTTGTCTTCCTCGCCCTGCTGTAAGCAATGCTTTTCTCCCCTCTCCTTTCCCTTTCTTATCTTTTCTATTTCTCAGGGTGACCATCTTGCCCAGAGACCACATGATGCAACTCCCGGTCAGAGGTTGGACTGACGATGACAGAGCCTTACTTGGGGCAAGTTTGAACCTTGCTGGTGTGATATTGGGTGCTAAGCAGAGTGGCTAATGTCTGTGTTTAGTCACACGTATTTTGCTCTGGCCAGAATGGAAAAACATAATTTTCCTTTGTGTTTCAGCTTGGTACCCAGGGCCGTTCCTGGTCACTAGGGCGGCTCAGGGAAAGGGAACCTAGAAGCCTGGCATGCCAGCAAAAGGGTAAGAATTTCTTACCAGTCAGATTTCTTCTCTCTCTCTCTCTCTCACTCACTCTCTCTTTCTCTACAAACTGGTGGAATGAATGGTAAAAATTACTGCTTGTCTCCTCTGTAAAGTTTTGACTAATTAACAAAGAATTTGTAAGGTTAGTCTTAAACTATAGTGAATTTGTTGCACTTTGTGCTATGAATTTGTCTTTCTGTATCTTTCTGTGAGAAAGAGAGGTACCTTATGATAGAACACAGGCCTAGGACCCCATAAGCCCTCTCTGTTCAAGATGGTCCAGCAAACTGGTCAATTATAAAGTTTGCTGCAGGTCCCTAGGAAAAGCAATAACAACAACAACAACAAAAACTGGATGAGGTTCTCCTCTCCTTTTCTTCTACATCCTTGGGAGCTTGACCTTGTAACCACGTGGCAGTACTTTCTCCTGGTCTCCACCATCACAGTGGCTGCCCACATTCAGGGTTCAATCCCTAGCTTAGTGGATGAGGCTTTCTGATTGATATTTGGGTGACCTTTGCCATTTTTTTTTTAATTCTCTTCACCTCCACAAACTGTCTTGAATTTCTTTTTTTCAGAGTACCTGTGAGGTTACTTTCCTTAAAGTTCAAAAGCCAGAAATATCAACCATTTGGCCTGGCTAGTTGGGTAACAAAGGATTTAACAGGACTTTTTTTTTTAAAGAATGCTATGGTAAAAGTCAGATTAATTAAAAGTCGTTATTCAAGCTGCAACAGCCTGAGACTCCTTGGGAAAAACAGAGGAGGTGCCACAGACTCCATTTTGGGGAAAACCTCTCTTTTTTTCATGAAATTAAAGTGGATAAATCCGTATCAAAATCTAAGGCTCTGTTCTGTTTTGCATTGCATTATCTGATGTTTTTGACTTGGGGTGGGTATCAGAAATCACTTCACACTATGACAACTTGGTTGTGTAATAACTAGGTAGGAAATATACTTTTGGGGAAGGCTAATGGTAGTTATGCGAGACACTCAGCTCTGCATGTTTGGATCAGAGAAGCACGCTCTTGGAAGTATGGAAATGTCCCCACCCCACCCTGAGAGATAAGACTCCTATGGGAAATGGGTTAATTCCCTCTTTTGGAGATCCAGGATCTGGTGTAAAAATGGGACCCTTAATTTCTGGAGATCTGTTTTGCCTTCTAGCTGTGCCTGCTTATTAGGCTCTATAAACTGCATGCTTTAGAGAGAAACTTAAACACTGGCAAATGAAACTTGTGACAACTACTAGATCTTCTTTTGTCTGCCTGTGTATTTATGTGTTGTGTGAGTGATATGAAACAGTTTTGACTAACTGGTTTAAAAATAATAAGTGCTTAAATCAAATATTTTGTGAGGAAAGTAAAAAGTGTACTGTCTTTTAGTTCATATAACTTAAGTAATCCTGGGGAAATAAAAAGTGATACATGCAGGGTGTGTAAAGAAAGTGAAATGTGTTTTTGCTAAAAGATTATAAGAAGTCATGGAAATGTGGAATTTTTTTGCCTAGATTAAGAAGTTAAAGGATTGTTTTAAGTGAGATAGAATAAAGCTGAACATTTAAGCAAGTTGTGGAAGGTTTGTCAAAAATTAATTGTAAAACAGATTCTGTCTATGGACATATTGGTTATACTTAAAGGGGTATTATTCAGTTTTTCTGTAAGTTGAACATTGGAATAAAAGCATAACAAGTTTTCCTTAGAGCACTAACCTGCCCTTTCACAAAAATTTTTGTAAAGGATTATAAAAGATTTGTGAGAATCTTACCCTACAGTCAAACTTTAAAATTGGGTAAATATGTTCATAAGGTGTTATTAAGAATTTGGTTTAAGAGAGATAGTACACTAATGCAAAGGGTGAAATTTGGCTTTCTCTCTTGAACAATATTTTCATGTTACATTTTATATTTTAAATAAAGATTTTAGCATGGTTCAGTGGTTGACACCTGTACTCCCAGCACTTTGGGAGGCTGAGGTAGGTGGATCACCTGAGGTCAGGAGTTCAAGACCAGCTGGGCCAACATGGAGAAACCCCATCTCTACTAAAAATACAAAAATTATGTGGGTGTGGTGGCACACACCTGTAATCCCAGCTACTTGGGAAACTGAGGCAGGAGAATTGCTTGAACTCAGGAGATGGAGGCTGCAGTGAGCTGGGAGCGAGCCACTGCACTCAGCCTGGGCAACAAGAGCAAAACTCCATCTCAAAAAAAAAAAAATATTTTTGTTTGCTCTTTTGAATACATTGTAGGTAAAAGAAAGGAAAAAAGAGATTGACTGTTTGCAAAGTTAAGTCTTCCCTGTATTAATGAGTGAAGGTTTATGCCTTTTTAAAATTTTGGAGTCATATTTTGGCTCAATGAGTGACTTATAGTGACCCGGGATTCTATTTTGTGACATTCATGGTTTTAAACCTTTGATATTTGACACTCTCCAAAATCAAATTATAAAATTTGTCTTTTTCTGACCTAATTAATCTTTTAGATATTAGGTCACCTTAAATCCAAAATGACATTTTTGGTTTATTTGTTATAAAAATCATACAGAAAGCATTGTCAAATATAAAACGGTGTTTGGCTTTCTTTGGGCTCTATTTGTATAAATATGTTATTTGTATGTGTTCCAAAATTATGGAAAACTCCTTTAATTCTTTTCTTGTTTTTGTTGTTGAGACAAAGTCTTGCTCTGTTGCCCAGGTTGGAGTGCAATGGCATGACCTTGGCTCACTGCAACCTCCACCTCCTGGGTTCAAGTTATTCTCCTGCCTCAGCTTCCTGAATAGCTAGGATTACAGGTGCCTGCCATTACACCTGGCTAATTTTTATATTTTTAGTAGAGATGGGGTTTCACCATGCTGGTCAGGCTGGTATCAAACTCCTGACCTCAGGTGATCCACCTGCCTTGGCCTCCCAAAGTGCTGGGATTACAGGCATGAGCCATCACTACAATATGTGGTCCTTTGTGACTGGCTTCTTTCACTTTTTAGCATATTTCTTTGTTCAGTTAGCATGTTTTCAAGGTTCATTCATGTTGTAGCACATATCAGTAATTCATTTCTTTTTATTGCTGAATAATATTTCATTGTATGGCTATATCACATTTTATCTATTTATTCATTAGTGGATAGACATTTGAATTGTTTGTATTTTATAATGCTGCTATAAACATTCACATACAAGTTTTTGTGTGGACATAAGTTTTCATTTCACCTTGAAGTGGAAATGCTGACTCATATGGTAATTCTGTGTTTAACCGTTTGAGGAACTGCCAGTTTGTATTCCAAAGACGCTAAACCACTTTATATTCCCACTAGCAATGTATTAGGGTTCCAATTTCTTCACATACTCACTATCACCTGTCTTTATCTGCCTTTTGATTATAGCTATCTTAGTTGGAGTGAGGAGGTATCTCATTGTTTTGGATTATATTTCCTTGGTAGCTAATGATGTTGAGCATCTTTTTATGTACTTATTGATCATATGTATGTCTTCTTTTAAGAAATGTCTATTCAGATACTTTAGCTACTTCTTTTGAGATGGAGTCTTGCTCTGTCTCCAGGCTGGAATGAAGTGGCAGGATCTCAGCTAACTGCAACCTCCACCTCCTGGGTTCAAGCAATTCTCCTGCCTCAGCCTCCCAAGCAGCTGGACTACAGGAATGGGCCACCATGCCCAGCTAATTTTTGTATTTTTAGTAGAGATGAGGTTTCACCATGTTGGCCAGGATGGTCTCAATCTCCTGACCTCAGGATCCACCTGCCTCAGCCTCCCAAAGTGCTGGGACTACAGGTGTGAGCCACCACTCTTGGCCCCTTTGGCTATTTTTAAATGGATTTACTTTGTTATTACTATTGTAAGAGTTTTTTGTGTATTCAAGATACAAGTCCTTTATTAGTTATATAATCACACATTTTTTTCTCCCATTCTGCAGGTTGTCTTTTACTTTCATTATGGTATCCTTTGAAGCACAAAAGTTTTAAATTTTGATAATATGATTTTTTTTGTCATTGCTTGTGTGTTTGGTGTCATGTAAGAATTGATTGATAATCCATAGATTTCTACCTATGTTTTCTTCTAAGAGTTTTATAGTTATAGTCTCTTAAATTTAAATCTAACATTCATTTTAAGTTAATTTTTGCATATGATGTGAGGTAGGTATCCACCTACAGTGTCCCAGAACAATTTGTTGAAAAGGTTTTTATGTTTTTGTTTTTGTTTTGCAACAGGGTCTCGCTCTGTCACCCAGACTGGAGTGAAGTGGCACAATCACGGTTCATAGCAGCCTCAATCTTCCAGGCTCAAGCAATCCTCCCACCTTGGTCTCCTGAGTAGCTGGGACCACAGACACATGCCACAGTGTCTGGTTAATTTTAAAAATTATTTTTGTAGAGATGGGATCTCCCTATGTTGCTCAGGCTAGTCTCAAACTTCTGGGCTCAAGCAATTCTCTTGCCTCAGTCTCCCAAAGTGCTAGGATTACTGGCATGAGCCACTGTGCCTAGCCAAAGCTCTTCTTTCCACATTGCATTATTTTGGCACCCTTGTCAAAAATCAATTGACTATAAGTTTAAAGGTTTATTTTTGGATTCTCAATTCTATTCCATTGATCTATACGTCTATCTTTGTGCCAGTACCATAGTGTCCTTATTACTATAGCTCTGTAGTCAGTTTGGTGTGCAAGTCCTTCAACTTTGTTTTTTTTTTCAGGATTTTTTTTACTATTTTGATCCCCTTGAATTTCCATATGAATCTTAGGATCAGCTTGTCAATTTCTGGAAATAAAAACAGTTGAGATTTTGATAGAAATTGCCTTGAATCTGTAGATTAAGTTGGGTTGGATTATATTTTATGGTACGTATTTTTCTATTCTTTTTCTTTCAATCATTTTGTTTCCTTATGTTTTTTATGTGTTTCAGTAAATAACTGATTGTATTTTTCTTAGGTCCAATCTGACAATGTTTATTTTAGCTATTTAAATATTTGGGTTAAATCAACCACCTTTTTTTGTGCTATCAGTACCTCTTTCTTCGTGTTTTCCTTTTTCTTTCTTGCCTTTTCTTATTCTGCAATTTTTCTGTCTCCTAATTTCAAGGTTATGACAGCTAATTCTAATTTTTTATGGTTGTCCTATAAACTGCAATATGCAAACTTATCAAAATTTAATATTCTTTTCCCAGAAAACAGAAGGACCTTTGAATACTAGATTTAATACTAAATTCCCTCTCAGTTTATGTTAGTGGTATATTTTAATTCTATATATGTATATATTTTAACCCTGTAAGATATAGTTACTTTTTTATACAGTTAATATTAATTTAGATTTATCCATATTTTTTCTCTTGCTTTGCTCTGCTTCCCTTTCTGCATCCTTGGTATCTGCAATAAATTTTATTCTACCTTTGGAATTTCCTTTAATGAGGCTCTACTGCTGGTAATGTCTCCCATTATATTTCATCACCTTATTTGAAGTAATTCTTTTAAAAGGCATACAACTAGAAGTTGATAGGTATTTTCTCTTGGCACATTAAAGTGATCATTCAATTGTTTATTGGGTTCCACTCTTACTGTGGAAAGTCAGCTGTCAGCTAACTAGTGTGTATCTCTTCCCCCGCTCCCTGGTTGCTTTATTCTAGAGTCTCCCCTTAGTTCTGAAAAGCTCTTAGACATTAATTCTTAAAGTATTGACTCTGCCTTGTTCTTTTTGTCCTTTTTTCCTAGAACTCTCATTAAATGTATATTTTGACCTTCTGACTCTATAACTCTAAATTCCAAGTTTTCTCTCTCCTTCCTTCCTTCCTTCCTCCTTCCTTCTGTTCTTCGTTTCTCTCTCTCTTTCTCTTTCTTTCTTTCTTTCTTCTTTCTTTCTTTCTAACAGAGTCTCACTCTCTTGCCCAGGCTGGAGTGCAATGGTATGAGCTCATCTCACCACAACCTCTGCCTCCCAGGTTCAAGCGACTCTCCTGCTTCAGCCTCCCAAGTAGCTGGGATTACAGGTGTCTGCCACAACCCCCAGCTAAGTTTTGCAATTTTGGTAGTGACAGGGTTTCACCATGTTGGCCAGGCTGGTCTCAAACTCCTCACCTCAGGTGATCCACCTGCCTTGGCCTCCCAAAGTGCTGGGATTACTGGTGTGAGCCACCCCACCTAGTGTTTGCTTTCTTTTATTCTTTTTTTTCATAAACAACTTCATTAACATCTATTAGCTATTATGTAATATAACTTGAATGGAAACCTACCAAACACTAGGAAAGTTTGTCCAGAAAATAGTTTTGCACCCTCTTTCATATATTCTCTTTTCTTCTGTGCTGATTTCTGAATAATTTTTTTCTGAACTGTCTTTCATTAATGAATTAATTAATTGTATCTAACTTGCTGCTAATTACTTTAGTTTATTGAGTTATTAATTCCCACCATGGTTTTTATTTTCACTTCCAGAACTTTGATGGAATAATTTTTCACATGTGACTATTCTTCAGATTTTACTTTTTTTCTGCATAGATTTTTATTTCTTTAAATTTGGCAAGCAGCCAGGCACAGTGTTTCACATCTGTAATCCCAGTGCTTTGTGAGACCAAGGCAGCAGATTGCTTGAGGCCAGGAGTTTGAGACCAGCCTGGGCAACATGACAAAATGCCATCTGTAGAAAAAAAAATACAAAAATTAGCGGGGTGTGGTGGCACAAACCTGTAGCCATGGCTACTCAGAAGGCTGAGGTGGGTGGAGCACTTGGGCCCACGAGGTTGAGGTTGCAGTGAGCTGAGATCACAACCCTGCACTCTAGCCTGGGTGACAGAGTGAGACCATATCTGTTACTCTTGTTGATTCTCATTTGTGGTGATTCATTTCTTTGTTTGATTAACTTTGTTATGAGCTGCTTAATTTCTTTATAAAATAATTTGAGTAAATTTTTTGAAGTGTAGGACAAAGGTGAATTCCCTCACAGATTTATATTTGCTTTTGCTAGGTGTCTGGGAAAATTAACAGTTCAGGGTCACTTTAAACTTGTGACTAGATGTTTCTCAAGTCACCCAGGGAGTGTGAATTGGAGCCGCATGATTATAACTTCTAGGTTATTTTCTTCCCTCCCTTTCCTACTGAGTGCCACCAAGGAAGTATTCTTTGTAGTCTTCTGGGGTTGGGGGAATGGAAAAGAAAGCAACTTAAATTTTCCTTCACTGAGGGTGTATCCTCCTGGGTATCAATTTAATAGAAAAAGGACTCTTGTTAGACTCTCCACCTTTAGTTGGACCCCACACTTGTGTCTTTTACCCTTACATTTTGAGTGGCTTTTTCCAAAGTTAAAATTCTCAACCTCTTCAAATTCTGCAATTGTCTTCAGGACGGAACTGAAGTGCTTCACTTCTCTTCGTTCTCACAGTTTCTAGATTTTATCCTGATAATTCTTTACAGATCTTTGAGACTTTTAAGATGTTTCCTTATCCATTAATTAAGTCATGTAGTCATGCATCACTTAATAACCAAGGTATTGTCTAAAAAACATATTATTAGGCAGTTTCCTCACTGTGCCAGCATCATAAAGTGCCCTTACCCAAACTTAGATGGTACAGCCTCTTATACACCCAGGTTATATGGTACAGCCTATTGCTCCTAGGCTACAAATCTGTACAGCATGTTGCTGCACTGTATACTGTAGGTAATTATAACACCATGGTAAGTATTTGTGCATCTAAACATACCTAAAAATAGACAAGGTACAGTAAAAATATAAAATATTTTTTAAATGGCACATTTGTACAGGACACTCACCATGCGTGGAGCTTGCAGGACTGGAAGTCGCACTGGGTGAGTCAGTGAGTGAGAGGTGAGTGAATATGAAGGTCTAGGACGTTACTGTACACTCCTGTAGACTTTTCAAATACTGTACACTTAGGTAACACCAAATTTATGTTAAATAGTTTTTTTGTCATCCATAATAAATTAACCTTAGTTTACTGTGACTTATTTAATTTATAAATTTAATTTTTAAAACTTGTTGACTCTTTTCTAATAACAGCATAAAACACACATTATACTGCTGTACAAGCTGTAGATTCTATATCCTTATCCTATAAGCTATTTTCTATTTTTAACTTTTTTCTTTTTCTGTTTTACTTTTTAAACTTTTTTCTTGAAAACTAAGACATTAACATATGCATTACCCTGGGCCTACATAGGGTCAGGATCATCAAGATCATAAGGCATCAGGGATTTTTCAGCTGCATTATAATCTTATGGGACCACTGTTGTATATGCTGCCCATCATTGACCAAAACGTCATTATGTGGTGCATGACTGTACTTTTTGTTGTTTTCAGCAGTGATCACATGCCAGAAACAGAAAGCCTATACTCCCTCTACAGTCCACTTCAACATAGCTTCTGGATCCACTAAAATTCCTTTCACAGAGGTCAGAAAAGATCACCAAGTTGCCGTATCAATTTGACATACTTTTCATTCCTATCTAATTCAACCTTTCCATGGTTTCTGACACCTGATTATCCCCTTTCTCTCAGAACCAGGTTTTGGCTTTCACAGCACCTCCTTTTCCTATACAACACCTAAATCACCACTCCTTGGGGATCAGATCAGAGTCTTTTTATTTTTACACTTCTTCTGCCACTACTGAACTTTAAGCTATCAATATCTATCTCTCTTACAACACTTCAATAGCCTCCTCCTTGGATGTGTTCTGCCCACTCTTCTCCTCAACCAATCCCTTCTCCCTCCAGCAACCAAAGTGCTCTTTTAAAAATGAAAATTAGGAAGATGGCACTATAGGAGCAACTCAGGATTGCAGCTCTCAGTGAAAGTGCAGAGGGTGAGTGGATGCCGCATTTACAGTCGGATCTTTATTGCCCACAGACCAGGAAATTCCCAGGTGTAGGAACCCCACGGGATGCCAGCACAGCTGTTTCGGCTGGTGTGGCCATTTCAGCCAGAGCCGCAGTACAGCGGCACTCTGTACAAAATACACTGGTCTGGTTGCCCTGTTAAACCAGCAATTTGAGATTTGGGAAGGCAGTTTAGCACATTCATCTGATTAAATGGGACTTAAACAGTAAGCCAGGCCAGGAGATTCCTGGGAAGTGACGTTTGAGCTGGTGCAGTGGGTCACTGCATGGGAAATCACACAGATCCCGGTGGCCTTTCAGCAGGCGACTGAAACACCTGGGAGAGAGTCAACCCTTCAACTTAAAAAAAACAAAAGGGCTCTGAGGCAGGGAGACAGGTGATCAGGCTCGGTGGGTCCCACCCCCACAAAAAAACAAAACAGCAATTGGAAACGCTTGGGGTTGAGAGTTTCACAGCAAGCACAGCTGAAAGCAGGATGGTGCAGCTCGGTGGGGGAGGGGCATCCGCCATTACCTAGGCATTCTGCCCCTAAGGAGGTACTCTCCCATTGCTGACACAGCCTGCTGTTGCCGAGGCAACCCGCCATAACAGAGAGAGTCCGCCAATACAGAGGCAGACCACCATTGCCACGGCAGTTCTAACCACACCCATATAAACAGGACTACAGGGAATTACACTCAGCAGCAGGGTTGCGCCCACGGCAACAGGGTGGAGCCCACAGCAGCAGGGCAGAGCCTCGGCAGGCAGGTAGTGACTAGACTGCCTCCTTGCTGGGCAGGACAGGGCAATGAATACTCATGAATAAAGCCCTAACTCCACGAGACAGAGCACATGAGGAAAAAAAAGGGGCTTTGTGAGTTCTGCTGCAGCAGACTTAAACGTACCTGCCTAGCAGCCCTGAATGAACAATGGAGCTCACAGCTCAGCACTTGAGCTCCTATAAAGTACAGACTGTCTCCTCAAGCAGCTCCCTGACACCCGTATATCCAAAGAGTCACCTCACAAAGGACTGATCAGACTGACATTTGGCAGGCGTCATTCTGGGGCAAAGATAGCAGAAGAAGAAACTGGTAGCATCCCTCACTGTTCCGCAGCTGCTGCAGGTGTACTCCAGGCAAGCAGGGCCTGGAGTGGACCTCAGCAGTCTTACGGCAGAGGGGCTAGAGTGTTAGAAGGAAAACTAAGAAACAGAAATACTTCATCATCAACAACCTGGGCATCCACTCAGAGACCCAACTGAAAAGTCAGCAACTACTCAGATGACAGGTGGATAAATCCACAAAGATGGGAAGAAACCAGCGCAAAAAGGAGGAAAACACCCGAAACCAAAACACCTCGCCTCCTACAAGGGACCACAATCCCTCACCAGCAAGGGAACATAGCTGGACAGAGAATGAGTATGATGAAATGACAGAATCAGACTTCAGAAGGTGGGTAATGAGAAAATTCCGTGAATTGAAAAAACACGTTCTAACTCAATGCAAAGAAACTAAGAACCTTGAAAAAAGATTTGAGGAAATGATAACAAGGATGGACAACTTAGAGAGGAATATGAGTGAATTGAAGGAGCTAAAAAACACGAGAACTTCGTGAAGCATGCACAAGTCTCAACAGCCGAATTGACCAAGCAGAAGAAAGGATATCAGAGAACGAAGATCAACTGAATTAAATAAAACGAGAAGCCAAGATTAGGGAAAAAAGCACAAAAAAGAATGAACAAAGTCCCCAAGAAATGTGGGACTATGTGAAGAGACCTAATCTACGTTTGATAGGTGTACCTGAATGTGATGAAGAGAATGAACCAAACTGGAAAATACTCTTCAGGATATTATCCAGGAAAATTTCCCCAACCTAGCAAGGCAGGCCTATATTCAACATACCAGAATCTCTGGGACACATTTAAAACAGTCTCTAGAGGAAAATATATAGCAATAAGTGCCCACATGAGAAGAGTGGAGAGATCCAAAATTGACACCCTATTGTCAAAATTGAAAGAGCTAGAGGAGCAAGATCAAAAAAACTCAAAATCTAGCAGAAGACAAGAAAGAAGTAAAATCAGAGCTGAACTGAAGGAGATAGAGACACGAAAACCCTTCAAATAATCAATAAATCCAAGAGCTGGTTTTTTGAAAAGATCGACAAAATAGACAGACCACTAGCCAGATTGATTAAAAAAAAAAAAAGAGAGAATAACCTAATAGACGCAATAAAAAACGATAAAGGGGAAATCGCCACAGATTCCACAGAAATTCAAACCATCATCAGAGAATATTACAAACAACTCTATGCACATAAACTAGTAAACCTGGAAGAAATGGATAAATTCCTGGACACTTGTGTCCTCCCAAGCCTAAACCAGGAGGAAGCCGAAACTATGAATAGACCAATAACAAGGTCTGAAATTGAGGCAGGAATTAAGAGCCTACCACACAAAAAAAGCCCAGGTCCAGATGGGTTCACAGCCGAATTCTACCAGACACACAAAGAGGAGCTGGTACCATTCCTTCTGAAACTATTCAAAATAATCCAAAAAGAGGGAATCCTTCCCCAATCATTTTATGAGACCAACATCATCCTGATACCAAAACCCGGCAGAGACTCAACAAGAAAAGAAAACTTCAGGCCAATATCCATGATGAACATAGACGCAAAAATCCTCAATAAAATACTGGCAAGCCGACTGCAACAGCACATCAAAAAGCTTATCCACCATGATCAAGTAGGATTCATCCCGGGGATGCAAGGCTGGTTCAACATATGCTAGTATATAAATATAATTCACCACATAAACAGAACGAAAAACAAAAACCACATGATTATCTCAATAGACGCAGAGAAGGCCTTTGACAAAATTCAACAGCCCTTTATGCTAAAAACCCTCAATAAACTCGGTATCGATGGAACGTATCTCAAAGTAATAAAAGCTATTTATGACAAACCAACAGCCAATATCATACAGAATGGGCAAAAACTGGAAGCATTCCCTTTGAAATCTGGCACTAGACAAGGATGCCCTCTCTCACCACTCCTATTCAATATAGTACTGGAAGTCATAGCCAGAGCAATCAGGCAAGAAAAAGAAATAAAGGGTATTCAAATAGGAAAGGAGGAAGTCAAATTGTCTCTATTTGCAGATGACATGATAGTATATCTAGAAGACCCCATCATCTCAGCTCAAAATCTCCTGAAACTGATAAGCAACTTCAGCAAAGTCTCAGGATATAAAATCAATGTGCAAAAGTCACAAGCATTCCTATACACCAATAACAGACTTAAAGAGAGTCAAATGAAGAACGAACTGCCATTCACAATTGCTACAAAGAGAATAAAATACCTAGGAATACAACTCACAAGGAACGTAAGGGGCCTCTTCAAGGAGAACTACAAACCACTGCTCAACAAAATAAGAGAGGACACAAACAGATGGAGAAACATTCCATGTTCATGGTTAGGAAGAATTAATATCGTGAAAATGGCTATACTGCCCAAAGTAATTTACAGATTCAATGCTATCCCCATCAAGCTACCAATGACCTTCTTCACAGAACTGGAAAAAACCACCTTGAACTTCATATGGAACCAAAAGAGAGCCCGCATAGCCAAGTTAATTCTAAGCAAAAAGAACACAGCGGGGGGCATCACACTACCGGACTTCAAACTATACTACAAGGCTACAGTAATCAAAACAGCATGGTACTGGTAACAAAACAGAGATATAGACCAATGGAACAGAACAGAGTCATCGGAGGCAACACAATGTACCTACTACCATACAATCTTTGACAAACCTGACAAAAACAAGCAATGGGGAAAGGATTCCCTGTTTAATAAATGGTGTTGGGAAAACTGGCTAGCCATGTGCAGAAAGCAGAAACTGGACCCCTTCCTGACACCTTACACTAAAATTAACTCTAGATGGATTAAAGACTTAAACATAAGACCTGGCATCATAAAAACCCTAGAAGAAAATCTAGGCAAAACCATTCAGGACATAGGAGTAGGCAAGGACTTCATGACCAAAACACCAAAAGCATTGGCAACAAAAGCCAAAATAGACAAATGGGACCTAATCAAACTCCACAGCTTCTGCACGGCAAAAGAAACAGTCAGTAGGGTGAATCAGCAACCAACGGAATGGGAAAAAATTTTTGCAGTTTACCCATCTGACAAAGGGCTGATATCCAGAATTTACAAAGAACTCAAACAGATTTAGAAGAAAAAAACAGACAAGCCCAATCAAAAATGGGCAAAGGATATCAACAGACACTTTACAAAAGATGACATGCATGAGGCCAACAAACATATGAAAAAATGCTCATCATCACTGGTCATCAGAGAAATGCAAATCAAAACCACATTGAGATACCATCTCACGCCAGTTAGAATGGCAATCATTAAAAAAATCTGGAGACAACAGATGCTGGAGAGAATGTGGAGAAATAGGAATACTTTTACACTGCTGATGGGAGTGTAAATTAGTTCAACCATTGTGTAAGACAGTGTGGTGATTCCTCAAGGACCTAGAAATAGAAATTCCATTTGACCCAGCAATCCCATTACTGGGTATATATCCAAAGGACTATAAATCGTTCTACTATAAGGACACATGCACACAAATGTTCATTGCTGCACTGTTTACAATAGCAAAGACCTGGAATCAACCCAATGCCCATCAATGATTGACTGGAGTGGGAAAATGTGGCACATATACACCATGGAATATTATGCAGCCATCGAAAACGATGAGTTCGTGTCCTTTGTAGGGATATGGATGAATCTGGAGAACATCATTCTCAGCAAACTGACATAAGAACAGAAAATGAAATACCGCATGTTCTCACTCATAGGCGGGTGATGAACAGTGAGAACACATGGACACAGGGAGGGGAGCACTACACACTGGGTTCTGTTGGGGGGAATAGGGGAGGGACAGCGAGGGGGGAGCTGGGGAGGGATAGCAGGGGGAGAAATGCCAGATGTGGGTGAAGGGGAGGAAGACAGCAAATCACACTACCATGTGTACCTATGCAACTCTCTTGCATGCCCTGCACATGTACCCCAAAACCTAAAATGCAATAAAAAGGAAAAATAAAATAAAATGAAAATGAAAATTAGATTGTGCCATGTTGACTTGATAAAACCCTTCAAGGTACTGCATTTGAACTTCAAATTTCAAACAATTTAACATTGCCCACAAAGCCTTGTATAATCTCACTGCTGCCTTTATACCCCTAATTGTCCTCTTACACTATAGGTGAATTTACTTTTTTTCGAGGCTGAAATGCAGTGTTCATAACAATATCATTGATATATGCTATATGGATATGTGATATATTGATACATAATAATGATATTATTGATAACTTTAGCAAATTCAGATTAAAATTCTTGCCCAAGACCCATTATTGTTGTTTGGTACCCTCTAGGATGCTTTCTCATGTAAGACAGAATATGGATTCGAATAAAAATCTTCTCTAAATCCTGATCAACAACTTTCTAATCTGAATCATTATCAGACCAATCAGTAAATGTGTTTTTCATTATTCTATATTTTATTTCTTCATCAAATAAAGTATCAACTTATTCTCATTCGTATTACTTTAGAGGATGTAGTTGACTTATCAGATACAAATATTGATTCTCTCCATTTCACTGGGAGTGGTTGATGATTTTTTATTTCTATCCAACTACTATGATGTGAATGTTTTTGCCCATCTTAAACTCATGTGTTGAAATCCCAACCTCCGGGGTGATGGTATTAAGAGATGGGGCTTTTTGGAGGTGATTAGGTCATGAGGGTAGACCTCTCACGAATGGGATTAGTCTATTTATAAATGAGTCCCAAGAATGACCCCCTCACCTCTTCCACCATGTGAAAGCACAATAAGAAGATGGCATCTGTGAACCAGGTCCTTATCAGACATCAAATCTGCAGGTGCCTTGATCTTGGACTTCCCAGCCTGCAAAACTGTCAGAAATAGTTTCTGTTGTTTATAAGCCACCCAGTCTATGATGTTTTATTGTAGCAACCCAAATAGACTAAGACACTAAGACTTGAGTCTAAATGGGGCAAATTGGTAGCCAAACTTCTAGACATTGTTTGAAGATTATTTGTTTCAGTATTTTCTTTGGACTCAGTGGACTTCCAATTCTTGGAGAATACAGGACAGACTCTCTGTACAATAGCCAAAGGGTTGGCCTTGTATAAATTCTGAGCGATCAATCAGTTGAGAGAAGTCTGTGGCATACTTGATAGAAGACAATCAGGAACTGGCTGTCTGGTTCTATCTTTTTTTTCATGCTGTCATTTTCAATTTCCATTTCTGTGCTATCGCTTAGTGTCTCTAAAGTAAGATTAAGGTTTATAGTGAGTCTGAACGTGGTAGAAACCAGCTATCAGGGAGATAGGCAAGAAGCCATGTTCATACATCTTTTATTCTAAGATACTTACACTCTGATTTTTTTTTTTACTGAAGTAATCTTTAATTTGGAGCTTAATATACTCTTGATGCAATGTTTCTTTTACAGGATTATGCCTGTAGTATCATCACAGTAATACATCATCCTGGTATTCAGTTCTGTTTGAAGTGGTTGATCAACTTTTTGCCATGTTCTTGATAACTATATGAATAATGAAATAATCCTCATCTGAGTATTTCCTCTGCCTCATTTTCATTCTTATCTGTCTTTGGCCTGGCCTTTTCCCCAGTCTCTAAAGGGACTTACCACCTTCACTTATACTGGTAATTTTATATTAATTATCTCTCTATTTTTGTCTATCTTGCCTCCAACTTTGTATACCATTTTGCCTCTTGTTATGTGTAATTTATTGGCTTCATGTTTTAGAATTCTGTGAGATGTTTAGGATCCTGGTCTCTATTGATTATGTGGTCCTACATCACCTAAGTGGAGTAGTACCCACGTGTGCTTATTAGCTCTCCTTAATTACTTGACTGAACCTCATCTTCACTGATACTTTCACCAGGGCCATCAAATTTTCTTTTATGGTTTGTTCTCACTGTTGTTTTTCTCTTCAAACTTCTCTTTTTTTTTTTTTTTCTATTTTGTATCTTCCTTTTTTGACTGATGATGCCCTGATATCTAGTGTTCACAATTCTCTTGATGTTGGTCAATTTGCTGTGTCACTTAAATCACTAGCCTCATTGTATTTCTTGAGTTCCCTTACTTTTTCAAATTTTAGGGGAACCCAGCTCAGCTCCTGCCTTTGCCAGGCCACCACCCACGGTAGCTGACTGACAAGCCCATTTGTATGCCACTGGCCTAAGAGCTGGCCCCACCCTTGAGTAAATTTTTGTGTATATTGTGAGGAAAGAGTCTGATTTAATTCTTTAGCATGTGAACGTTCATTGTCCCAGAATCGTTTGTTATAAAGATCGTCCTTTCCTCTTTGAATTGTTTTGGCACCCCTGTCAAAAATCAACTGAACATAGAAGTACGGGTTTATTTCTGGACTTTCTGCGTTGTTCAGTTGACCTATGTCTATCCTTATGCTGGTAACACAGAGTCTTGATTACTATAGCTTTATTGTAATCTTTGAAATCAGAAAGTAGGAGTCATCCAACCTGTTTTTGTTGTTAAATGTATTTCTTAGTATTCTATTCTAAGAATTGCAAATGGGAATGTTTTCTTAATTTCTATTGTAAATAAGATTGTTTTCTTAATTTCATTTTTTGGGGTGTTCATTGCTAACATATAGAAATATGAGTCATTTTTTGTATATTGATCTTGTATCCTGCAACCTTGCTGTACTGGTTTATTAGTTCTAAGAGGTTTTTATTTTTCTATTAGTTATTTAGGATTTTCTGTATAAATTTCTAATTTTAAAATTCCCCCCCAAAGAAACTCTAGGCCCATATCATTTCACTGGAGAATTCTAACAAATGATTAAAGATTTAACTCCAATTAAACATAATTTCATCAAGAAAACAGAAAAGGAGGGAACCCTTCCCAATTTATTTTATGGAGCTAGTATTACCTCTAACACCATCCCAGCAGGGAAGGGAAGGAGCACCTCACTATTGCTAGAAGTGGCAAGTCTAAGCACTCCATGTGATCTTCCTCGAGATCCTTGGGAGGAAGCTTATTATGGGGTCAACAGAGACGAAAGTCCTGCCTTCTGACTTGGCATTCTTTGACACTTCCCTGGTGGGGGTGTTGTAGCACCTGTTTACTGCCTTGCTAGTGTGGAATTCGAAGCTCCCTACCTGGCATTTGTTGAGGTGGCTGGGGGTGGGACCACAGTTTTTTTTCTGTGATGTTTGGCTGGAGTACAGTAGTTACTGCAAAATGTTTTCTTTTTTCTTAGGCTGCCCCTTTTCTGGTGTTTTGGCTAGAGAGCACAGCTTTTACTGGGGCTCTTTTTTATCTGTTCCTATTGGCATTTCCGGGTTGCCAGTTCTTCATCTCCATGTCTAGGATATATGAGACACAAAGAAAACCCGGGGAACTCAACACCATGTTCTTTGTATCTCAAGATCCCTAGCCGAAAGATCTGGTCTGTCTTCTCTTCAACTTTCAGTCTTCCTTTTTTAAAATTTTTATTTTATTTTTAAAAATTTTATTATTTATTTATTTATTTTTATTATATGAAGTTGTTTTATTCTATGAAGTTTTATTATTTATTTTTATTATATGAAATTCTGGGGTACATGTGCAGATCTTGCAGGATTGTTACGTAGGTATACACATGCCATGGTGGTTGGCTGCCTCCATTCCATTCCCCCCACCCCCGTCACCTACATTAGGTTTTTCTCCTAATGTTATCCCTCCCCAGAGTCTTCCTACGTTTGTTTTATGTATAATGTACAGAATTTTTACTTGTACCTAGAGAGAGGAAGATAGACAAGGGTATCTACTCCATATTCCTGTAAGAGGGTGTCATTTTGATATTTTTTTAAAAAACAAAGTAACAAAAACACTTTAATTCTCAGTATTTCTAATAATGCATTTAAAGTTATAGTATATTAAAGTTTTAAATTATAGTATAGTAATAAATATTCATGTTATTGTTTTTTCATTTCCCTATACATTTATAAATAATAGGAGAGTTTTTAATATTTTGATAAAAATATTTTGAAATTTCGAATATTTTGAAAAAAACATTGAACAATTGTAACTTTTCTCATTAATTATCAGTACCTCTTTGCACAGCTCAGCTTGCATGATCATTTTTACAGTCTAGCATTACCAAGCAAAGAGAGGACTTCCTGTACTCTCTCTCTCTCTCACTCTCTTTTTTTCCTTTCTTTTTTTTTTTTTTTTTTTTTTTTTTTGAGACAGAGTCTTGCTCTGTCGCCCAGGCTGGAGTGTAGTGGCGTGATCTCGGCTCACTGATCTCGGCTCACTGCAACCTCTGCCTCCTGAGTTCAAGCAATTGTCCTGCCTGAGCTTCCGAGTAGCTGGAATTACAGGCATGCACCACCACACCCGGCTAATTTTTGTATTTTTAGTAGAGACAGAGTTTCGTCATGTTGGCCAGATGGCTCTTAAACTCCTGACCTCATGCGATCAGCCCACCTCGGCCTCCCAAAGTGCTAGGATTACGGGCATGAGCCGCTGTGCCCCGCCCTATATCTCTTAAAAAGCAGCCACTCAGGCTGGGCGCAGTGGCTCACGCCTGTAATCCCAGCACTTTGGGAGACCAAGACGGGTGAATCACCTGAGACCTCAGGGTTCAAGACCAGCCTGGACGACACGGTGAACTCTTGTCTCTACTAAAAATACAAAAATTTGCTTAGTGTGGTGGGGCATACCTATAGTCCCAGCTGCTTGGGAGGCTAAGGCGGAAGAATCACTTGAACCCAGGAGGCGGAGGTTGCAGTGATCCGAGATCATACCACTGCATTCCAGCCTGGGTGACAGAGCAAGATATCATCAAAAAAAAAAAAAAAAAAAAAAAAAAAGCAACCACTCAAACAATACTACGGTTATACAGTTATAACTAGTACCCTAATAAAGGAGATAAGAAATAACGAATGAAACATAATTAAAAAGCAAAGTAACAAAAAAGAAAGGGGATAAAGAAAAGATATGTATTAAGAAGGTAGACATAAAGCTAAGCATATCAAGAATCAGATTAAAAATAAATGGCTAAAACACCCCAATTAAAAGGTAAGATTCAACTATATGCTGCATCCAAGAAATACTCTTTAATTTAATCTGAAGACACTAATGGGTTAAAACTAAATGTATCGATAAAGATATACCAAGTTGACACTAATCAAAATAAAGCTGCAGTGGTTACATTATTATCAAACAAAGCAGGTTGCAAAGTAAAAACTGCTATCCACTTAAGAGCATAATTTCATCATGATAAAGGGGTCAATTCTTCAAGAGAATGTAATAAACCTAAATATTTATGTGACTAATAACAGAGCTTAAAATTACATGAAGCAAAAACTGATCAAACGGCAATAAAAAATAAACAAATCCATAATTGTAGTTGGAGACTTCAACACCCCTCTCTCAATAATTAATAGAACAAGTAGCTAGATAATCATTAAGGATATAGGAGACCTGAAAAATGCTATCAGCTAATTGATGTTTACAGACCACTCCACCACCAGGAGCAGTATGCATATTTTTTTTTAAGTACATGCATTAACCAAGATAAGATATATTCTGAGCCATAAAATAAGCCTTAATAAATTTTAAATGGTTTAAACAAAGTATATTTTCTGACCACAATGGAATTAAACCAGACACCAATAACAGAAAGACATCAGGGAAATCCTCAATATTTGGAAACTAAATAACACACTTCTCAATGACACATAGATTAAAGAGCTCAAAAGAATTTTAAAAGTCTTTTGAACCAAATGAAAATGAAAACACAAAACATTAAAATTTGCGATATGCAGCTAAAACAGTGTTTAGAAAAAATTTAAAGCACTAAATGCTTATGTTAGAAGAGAAGCCAGTTCTAAATTCTCAAATCAATGAATTCAACTTCTACTTGAAAATTCTAGAAAAAGAAAAATAAAGCCCAAAGTCAGCGGAATGAAGAAAGCAATGAAGATTAAAGTAGAAATCAGTAAAGTAGAAAATATAAAAACAATAGAGAAAATTTATGAAATTAAAAATTGGCTCTTTGAAAAAAGATACATAATGTTGATCAACTTCCAGCCAAACTGATAAGGAAATAAAGACAGAAATCACTAATTACAAATATGGATTGAAAGGGGTGATATTACTACCGAATTAACAAGTATTAAAAGGACAATAAGGGAATATTATTAACATCTTTATGACAATAAATTCAACACTTAGATGAAATGAACAAATTATTTGAAAGAAACAACCTACTGGTCAGGCACAGTGGCTCATGCCTGTAATCCCAGCACTTTAGGAGGCTGAGGAGAGCAGATCACTTGAGCTCAGGAGTTTGAGACCAGGCTGGCCAACATAGGGAGACTTCATCACTACAAAATTTTTTTAAATTAGCTCGACGTGGTGTGCACACCTATAGTCCCAGCTACTCTGGAGGCTGAGGTGGGAGGACCTGCTTGAGCACAGCATGTGGAGGCCGCAGTGAGCTGTGATTGTACCACAGCCTCAACAAAAGAGGGAGACCTTGCCTCAGACAGAAAAGAAAAAATTTCCAGGTTGTAAAGAAAGAAATAAGGCCATTTCTATTCTTTAAGACATAATCACCTTTGTAAAAAATTCTCCTGTGTAATTGACAAAAAAGCTACTAGAACTAATAAGTGAGCTTAGTAAGCTTAGTGAGGTTGTAGGATGCAATATCAATTAATTGTATTTCTGTATATTAACAATGAACAATGGGAAATTCAAATTAAAAGACAATCTTTTTATGAAAAGCTAATAAATATGAAATATTTAGGGATAAATCTGATTAAAAAATGTGAAAGATCTGTATACTGTAAACTACAAAATTGTATTAACAGAAATTTAAGAAGATCTAAATAGATGGAGAGATATTTTGTCTTCATGGATTGAGACTCAATACTTATAATATCAGTTCTCCCTAAATTGGTCTAGAGGTTCAACACCATCCCAATCCAAATCTCAGCAGAAGTTTCAAATAGAAATTCATAAGCTGATTCTGAAATTATTATAGAAATGTAAATGGCCTAAAATAGTAAAAAAAACTTTGAAAATGTTGGAGGGCTAAGACTACTTGATTTCAAGGTATAAAGCCACAGTAATGAAAAGAGTGTGGTGTTGGTGTAAAGACAAATAGATCAATGTGACAAAATGTAGACAGAAATAGACCCACATATATAGGGACAATTGATTTTTTATAAAGTGCAAATGCAATTCAATGGAGAAAATATCATCTTTCAAAAAATGGTACTGAAACATTTTAATATGCATGTGCAAAAATTTTATTCATACTTTACTTAATATACAAAAGTTAACTCCAAATGTGTCACAGACTTAGTCTAAACTACCGTCCTAAAACTAAAAATTCCAGAAGAAAACTTTAGAGAAAATCTGTTTTGAACTTGGGTTAGACAAAGATTCCTTAAATATAGTGTCAAAAGCACATCTACGAAGGAACAAATTAATAGACTGGATTTCATAAAAAAAAACTTTTCAAAGGATATTGTTTAAAAAAAAGTAACAAGGCATTGACTAGGAGAAAATAATTCTAAATACTATATTTGATAAAGGACTTGTATAGAGAATATAGAGAGAACTCTTACAGCTCAATAATGTAAAGACAAGTAATCCAATTAAGAGAAAAGGCAAAAGTTTTTGTTTGCTTTTGTAGAGATACTGTCTCCTTGTTGTGTTACCCAGGCTGCTCTCAAACTCCTGGCCTCGAGCAATTCTCCCACCTCAACCTCCCCAAATGCTGGGATTATAGTCATGAGCCATCACACCTGGACAGGCAAACGTTTTTTGAGTTTCACTCTGTCACCCAGGCTAGAGTGCAGCCTAGACCTCCCAGGGTCAAGTGATTCTTGTGCCTCAGCCTCCCAAGTAGCTGGGATTTCCACGCCCAGCTAATTTGTTTTTTTAATTTTTAGTAGATGGGCTTTCACCATGTTGTCCAGGCTGGTCTTGAACTCTTGGCCTCAAGTGATCCACCTACCTCAACCTCCCAAAGTGCTGGGATTACAGACATGAGCCATCGTGCCCAGTTCTAGGGCAAAATTTTGAATAGACACTACTGGAGAAAATATATACTTTGCAAATGAATACATGGAAAACATGCTCATTGTCATTAGCCATTAACAAAATGCAAATTAAAACCACAATGAGATGCCACTGCATACCTATGAGAGTAACTAAAACTAAAAAGACTGATTATACTAAATGTTGACTAGGATGTGGCAAATCTCTAACTACTGTACACCGCTGATGGGAATATAAAATGTCACAACCACTTTGAAAAACAATTTGGCAGTTTCTTCAAAAGCTTAATGTGTACCTATTATATGATTCAGCCATTCTACTTCTAGGTATTTATCCAAGAAATATGAAAGCATACATCCATCTAAAGACTTGTACGTAGATGGTCATAACAACTTTATCCATAACAGCCTCAAACTGAAAACAACTCGAATGCCCATTCACAGGTGAATCGATCAATTCTGGAACGGTCACACAATGAAATACTATTCAGCAAGAAAAAAGGATGAACTTTTGTTACACACAACAGTGTGGATGAATCTCAAAATAATTATCCTGAGTAAAAGAGACCAGACAAGATGACAAGATGACTGCATGATTCCAATTATATGAACATTTTTAAAGAAGCAAACTAATCTACAATGACATAAAACAGGTCAGAGGTTTTCTGCGAATGAGGCAGGCAGGAGGTGAGGACTACAAAGGGGCAGGAGGCAAGTTTTAGGGGTGAGGAATATGTTCACTCTCTTGATTGTGGTGATAGTTTTGTGAGTATATACTTATGGCAATAATTATGAAATGAAATACTTTGTTTTCTTCTATTTTTATTTTAAATTCAGGGGTACATGTGCAGCATGTGCAGGTTTGTTTTGCAGGTAAACATGTGCCATGGTCATTTGCTGCACAGATCATCCCATCCCCTAGGTATTAAGCCCAACATCCACTAGCTATTCTTCCTGATGCTCTCTCTCCCCACCCTCCACAGGCCCCAGTGTGTGTTGTTCCCGTCCATGTTTCCATGTGTTCTCAAAAATGATACACTTTTTAAATTAACAAATAAAATTACATATATTTATGGTGTACAATACGATGTTTTGAAATATGTATACATCGTTGGATAGTTAAATCAAGCTAATTAACTATGCATTACCACACATACTTGTCAATTTTTGTGGTGAGAGCATTGGAAATATATTTTTCAGCAATTTTCAAGAATGTAATAAATAATATATTGTTGTTAACGATAGCCACCACGTTGTAAAATAGATATCTAAAATTTATTCCTCCCCTCTAACTAAAATTTTGTATCCTTTGATCAAAATCTCTCAATCCCTCCACAACCCGTGATAATCATCACTCTACTCTCTACCGCTATGAGTTTGACTTTTGTAGACCACACATGTATATGAGATTAAGCCAGATTTGCCTTTATGCATCTGGCTTATTTTCCATAATATACTTTCTACTGGGTTCATCTACGTTGTTACAAATGACAGGACACTTAGGTTGACGCCATACCTTGGCTTTTGTGAATAGTGCTATAATGACCAAGAAAATGCAGATATGTCTTTGATATATTGATTTGGAAATGATACACTTTTAGTACATACAGTTCATTTTATGTCAATTGTACCTCGATAAAGCTATTTTTTAAGTATTGTCAAAAGAGGAATAAGGATACTGAGTATTCTAGACAGCCTGATTCTTTTAAAGGAGATTGTAGAATAAGATAGTATTAAGAAACATGTGTGTTTTGAAAATGAAACATCATTTTGTCACAGCACCATTATTTGTTTGTAGTAACAATATTTGTTTTTCTCTTTTCTGTTTTTTTTTTTTTTTTTTTTTTTCTTTTTGAGATGGAGTCTCGCTCTGTCACCCAGGCTGGAGTGCAGCGGCGCGATCTCGGCTCACTGCAGTCTCCACCTTTCCGGGCTCAGACAATCCTCCTGCCTCAGCCTCCTGAGTAGCTGGGATTACAAGCACACAACACCATTCTCAGCTAATTTTTGTACTCTTTTTAGAAGAGACAGGGTTTCACCATGTTGGCCAGGCTGGTTTCGAACTCCTGACCTCAGGTGATCTACCCACCTTGGCCTCCCAAAGTGCTGGGATTACAGGTGTAAGCCATTGCGCCCAGGCAACAATATTTATTTTCAAATTTCAAATAACACTAAAGGAGGACACGATATTTTTAGATGTATCAAAAGAGCAGCATGAGTTGTTTTTTGAGACGGAGTTTCGCTCTTGTTACCCAGGCTGGAGTGCAATGGCACGATTTCGGCTCACTGCAACCTCCGCCTCCTTGGTTCAGGCAATTCTCCTGCCTCAGCCTCCCGAGTAGCTGGGATTACAGGTGCGCGCCACCATGCCCAGCTAATTTTTTGTATTTTGAGTAGAGACGAGGTTTCACCATGTTGACCAGAATGGTCTCGATCTCTTGACCTTGTGATCCACCCACCTCGGCCTCCCAAAGTGCTGGGATTACAGGCTTGAGCCACCGCACCCGGCCAGCATGAGTTTTTAAATGTTACAAAATTAAAATTAAAATACCTTTTTCGGTCGGGCACAAGATCTGTCTAAAAAAAAAAAACGTTTTCAGCGTCTCTTTTTCTATTGTTTTAGATGCATTAGGAATTTTACTTTTAGGTTAAGCAATTGAGAACCAAAAAAAAAAAAAACGCAGAAAAGAAAGTCTTTCTGTCCCCTTTTCCCACCCTAATCTTGGCCCTAGACATCACCAACACGAATATCCCCCAATTTTCTACAATATATAAGTAGAGAGAGAAAGAACTGTTCTATTTTTGTTTTTGTTTGGACTCCAGTGGGATCACGCTACACAAAGGGCCCAATACAAATAGATCACCTTTATTCTGCATGATATTCCAATGCCTGATGTACCTTAATTTATTTAACTAGTCACTCATTCATGAATGTTTAAGCTGTTTCCCTCTGCTTGCTATTTCAATATTGCAATGGACATTCTTAAACAATGTTTACTGTATTTGTGGGCATGTATTTGTAGAAAGTCATTTGA
Organism: Callithrix jacchus; assembly: GCF_049354715.1. Taxonomy (NCBI): domain Eukaryota; kingdom Metazoa; phylum Chordata; class Mammalia; order Primates; family Cebidae; genus Callithrix; species Callithrix jacchus. Next base: position 129,760,300 of record NC_133524.1, on the reverse strand, counting down.
GAAGTGACTTTGGGAAGACATTGAGAAAGTCACAAAGCGAGGATAGCAGGGAGATGTGGAGTAGTTAAGTGCCGGGACACTGGCCCCAACGAGGTTGCAGGGATCTGCATTTCTTACAGCACCGTTTGGAAAGTGCCCTTCAGTTTCCTCACAGCCTTGCCAAAATGCGAAGGTGAATAATACTGTTCGAACATACATGTTAACCATGAGTGAGGATGAACTTTTAAAAATTTCATCCACTTTGCTAAAGTTAGCTTAAAATTCATAGATATTTATGCCACTTTAAGAGAATCCAGCTATTAGAAAAAATAAAATATGCTTCTATATTACTTGCAGTTTAAAAAATAAAAGTATCCTATTGCTAATATATATGCTAAATGTATAAAGACAAGAACAATAGAAATACGGTTTTCTGTCGTTTAAGAAATAGACCAATGATCTGTAATGTCCCATGGGCAGTAAAACATATGGTGGGAATTAAGATTTTCAGAGGGATAGAAAGGATGGCTTATTTCTTTCACTGGCCAAAAGGTTATGACCCACCATGCACCACGTGACCTGTCAGGACCTACCTACCCACCAATTATCCTGAGGAAAATGGAACTCACTAACTCTTTCTAACTTTTGCCTAAATCTGCAGGTCTTGCTGTGTTTCCCCTCTCTGTTAAAGGCGTCACATCTACCCAGTCAGCCAAGCTAGAAATCTGGGGATCATCACCATTTCTTGCTCTACCCCATGCAGCTGTTCCCCACCCTCACCCCTTTCATTGACTCTTTTGTGAGGAGGAAACAAAGTAACACTTCTAGAATTGCCCAGCACAACTTCAGGCAGGCAGTGGTCAGGAAAAGGGAAATTTCATTCTGTTACCTTTCGCAACCCACACAAACGACATCAGCAACAACACATTTTTTAAAAAGCAATGCTCCTTACCAGTGATCTAAAGCTTTCCACACTGTCTACCTGAGGCTTCTGCTCTACCTGTTTCACTGTATGCCTGAAGGAATTGGCATACAGGACACTCACCATTCCCTAGGCAGGAATAATGGAGTTGTCCGTGTGGAACATACTAATTGAAAAATACCCTAATCTTTTTACTTTACAAATAGAGAGGATGCTAATGATTTCTTCTCTTCTTACAGATCAGTATTGTTATTTTAAACTTTGGTTTGGCAGGAAAATTTCTGAGATGGAACGCTCTCAGAAAGATTTTGAAGAGGAGGCTATATGAAGGCAAAAGCAGAACATCTAAATAGCAGTGGGAAGTGAAATAAAAATCTACACTCACTGCCTCCTGACCTAGTTATAGGTTATCAGTATCTCCTCTACCACAAAGCATATTTCTGGCCCATGTGTTCCACCACCTTCTGTTGGTGGGTGCTCAGAGACTAAAAATTCACCTTCATATGTGTATTATCCTCAGAAAAACATAGTAAAGAACATAAATAGACTGCCTCTAAAAATAATATTGTGCATTTAAAAACAAAATATTATGAGGTTTGGATTATCTGCTGTTTCAGATTATCTCTGCCACTACTCTAGAGGGTCGAATTTCCTCTACAGCTTAGGATCCCTTGAAAACATGTGTTTAGTTATAAACACAAGTCCCTCTGGGGAATCTCCAAATGGAAATGTTTCTCTCAATTGTGAGAAGTGCGTGTCTTTCCTTTGACACAAAGGCGAGCATTAATGCTTGCCAATTTGCAGATAATTTCAAAATGTGTTTTGACCCCCAAACTTTTACTAGTCAGCAAAAATTTTTCTAGCATTTATTTGGCAATGAGCATGAGTCAACTCAAGAAACTCAGTTATTAACTATAGATATGGGCTATAAAGTTTTAATTAAATGAGAAGTATTTTTTTATTAGAAAAGTAGTTAATGTCTCTTTCTTACCCCATTCTCCTGTAACACCCAGCCCCTTCTCCAGGGGCAACCACTCTTAGTAATTTCTTTAAAACGCTTTTAGAAATAACCTGAACAAACCCATGTATACATGTGTATATTTATCTCCCTTTTTTTATGTAAGTGAAAGCATGTTATTCATATTGTCCTATATTATTTTTCGCTTGCTCTATCTTGGAAGCCATTCCATATCGGGAGATACACACACATAGCACCACTTCTTCTTAATAATATAATAATATTCCACTGTGTGGGTCTACATTAATTCATTTAGCCAATTCTTATCATAGATATATAGATTTCTTTTCTATTACAAGGAATATTGACATCTCCCCTTTCCCCTTTAGAAGGGAAAATGCAAAACTTTAACCTTAACAACAACTACCTAACTCATGGGCAAAGTTGTTTCATCTATAACCCTCCACTCGCCCTAATAGATTATTTCAAGGCAAACTTCTTCCATAGATGTTTCATTATATATCTATTATATGAATGCTTTAAAAAAACATACCATTACCATTACTCAAAAAGTTAAAAAATTAATTGATATCAATGACATTCTGTGTTCAGATTTGCCATAAGAACTACTGTTTAGAGCTGCTACGTTAAAATCAGAATGCAAACAAGGGCCACACATTGCATTTGACCAATATGCTTCTTTAGTTTCTTTTAATTTATAAATCCCCTTCTCTGTTTTTCTTTGCAATGTACTTGTTGACAAATCTGTGTGGTTTGTCCTTCAGTTTTCCACATTCTGGGTCTTGCTGACTGCATTGCGTCGTGTTGTGTAACATGTTTTCCTTTCTTCCCTGTATTTCCTGAAAACTAGTGGTTTGATCTGGACACTTTATCAAATTCAGGCTTCATGCTTTCGTGAGAATACTTCCTAGATAGTGTTGTGTACTTTTCTGGGGAGACCATAGGCATTCCTGTGTACAGGTATGAATGTGATTGTAGGGTAAATTCTTCTAAGTAAAATTGCTTATTCTATTTTTTATTTTGATAGGTATTAACAAATTACCAAATTGTCCTGCACAGAAATTGTACCAACTTACATTCCCACCTGAAATAAATGAGAATTTCTGTTTCCCCATACCAACATTGTTTTATCAGGCTTTTTTTAGTCTCTGCCAATCTGATACATGAAAAATGTTGTGTTGTCAAGTGCTAACACAATTTAGATATGACTAGAACTAGATTTCATATTGCTGCAGCCCAATTTATTTGTACATTAGCTCACACAAATCAATGTTAGAGATCAACTTGTTTATAACTGTTTTAATACCGAAAATTATCTATATGAGCCAACATGAATTGGCAAGGGTAACATTTGTTACAGTTTAATATAAAAGCCTGTGTACAATGCATCTGCCTTTGGTTTGTCAGAGCAGATGCAGCTCAAAGAAATCTTGCATGTATATATATTTAGAAAATTGGTGGAATTTCCTCATTTCAACACCCATGTCTTAAGCATTCTCTCTGTCAAGCATGTGGAGGGAACTAATGATAGACGAAGACCAAGGTCTTCGTGCCAATGAGCTTACAGTCTAGTAAAGGAGGTGAGACACTTAGTCATAATGCAGTTACAGTTTACAGGAAGAAGGGGTCACTTAAACTGGAGGGATAAGTAGGTGGCATTTCAGATGGGCCTTGAAGGATGGCTAAGTCCCAGAAATGCTAATCAGATGGGGATAACATTCCAGATGGCAGGAAGGGCACAAGCAAAGGCTGAAGACTTTTAAAAGTGTAGAAGGCCTTAAAAAGTGCAGAAGGCCGGGTATGGTGGCTCACGTCTGTAATCCCAGCACTTTGGTAGGCCAAGGTTGGTGGAATCACGAGGGCAAGAGGTCGAGACCTTCCTGGTCAACATGGTGAAACCCCGTCTCTACTAAAAATATAAAAATTAGCCAGGTGCAGTGGCAGATGCCTGTAGTCCCAGCTACTTGAGAGGCTGAGGCAGGAGAATTGCCTGAACCCGAAAGGCGGAGGTTGCAGTGAGCTGAGATTGCACCACTGCACTCCAGCCTGGCAATTGACTCCGTCTCATAAATAAATAAATAAATAAATAAATAAATAAAGTGCAGAACATAGGGCATCCTGAAAAAGCCATTTGGGCTGTGAAGTAGATAGAAAAAACCTTGAGTAATTGGAGGGACCACAAGCCTAGGAAACAGAAAGCTGGCCTAGTTAGCATAATTATTTATAAGACACAATGTTTTGAGTGATTAAGAGGAAATAATTGTTACCATAAAAAGTGAAAGGCTCAGCCAGGCATGGTGGCTCACGCCTATAATCCCAGCATTTTGGGAGGCCGAGGCTGGTGGATCACGAGGTCAAGAGATCGAGACCATCCTGGTCAACAAGGTGAAACCCCATCTCTACTAAAAATATAAAAATTAGCTGGGCATGGTGGTGCGCACCTGTAGTCTCAGCTACTCGGGAGGCTGAGGCAGGAGAATTGCTTGAACCCAGAAGGCGAAGGTTGCGGTGAGCCGTGATAGTGCCATTGCACTCCAGTCTGGGTAACAACAGCAAAACTCCATCTCAAAAAAAAAAAAAAATGAAAGGCCCAACGGGTGATTAAAAAGTTATTATCACATGACGCCAGGCATGGTGGCTCACACCTATAATCCCAGTGCTTTGGCAGGCTGAGGTGGAAGGATCACTTGAGGTCAGGAATTCAAGACCATCCTGGGCAACATAGTGAGACCCTAGTCTCTACAGAAATTTTAAAAATTAGCCCATCATGGTGGAACACACCTGTAGTCTGTAGTCTCAGCTACTCAGGAGGCTGAGGTGGGAAGATCGCTTGAGTCTGGGAGGTTGAGGTTGAAGTGAGCCAAGATTATGCCACTGTACTCCAGCCAGAACAACAGAGCATGACCCTGTCTCAAAAAAATATTAAAGACTAAAAAATTTAAAATAGTATTATTTATGGATATTTTGAATAGCAGCCACTATAACATTACCATAATATATTTTCTTAACAATTTTCAATGATAATTTTATGTGCATTTAATGAATGCCAACCAAATGCAGTTTCTGTAGTGTTCTACATAGCATGGTTAGGAAGAAAAATGGAGAAAACCACATTTCTTCCTTGCTTAATCAAAGCTGAATGTCATTGAGACACAGGTTTTTTTAAATTACAATTTAGAGTAACAAACAACTCTTGAAGGGAATTTTCAGAATTCTTAATAATTACACCGAATCCACAGCCTCAGTGAATTTCTCCACATTGTGACTGGGGAGGAGATATCAATCATCTTAGAAAGCTAGAATTCTTTGGACGGCAAGCTACAACAACAATTAGTGTTTTCTGCTGCCGGATAATGAGATTCATTTCCTTTCTGCAATGATAGAAACATTCTGTATCTTCACTGTCCAATACAGAAGCCTCTAGCTACATGAGGCTACTGAGCATATGAAAAGTGGCTAATAAAACTGAGAAACTGAATTTTTCATGTTATCAGTCATTAACTCAACTTTAAGTATAAAATAGCCACATTTGATTAGTGGCTAGTGGTGTACCATTTAACTAAAAATGGCTATTAACATTTCCCTGAAAGATTGTTAGTGATGAAAACAACATACATCAATACTGCATAATCTCACAAGTCATTTTAATGTTCAAGTTACAACAAGGACAAGATGTAGTCTGGAGAAACAATATTTTTCACACCCAGAGATTTCCACATAGAGGCAATGGTAATTGACTTCTTTATGAGAAGTTTACTGGGTTCTGTTCTTTTAACAAGGGCAAGCATGCACCCCTATGCTGTGCGACACACTTCAAAGCAAAGATAAAGCTTAAACTCTTAAGTGACAATAATCAATGTAGTAATAAGGCTGTTAAATTCTTTGAGTTTAACTAAGTTGGATTTTCTTTTTCTCCAAAGTGTCTTGAAGGCTACCCCTCTAGATGCTTCATGCTCTAGAGATATGCCTTCAGTTATTAACCAAGGGTCTCTTTTGCTGACTTTTTAAAATGGAATTTCAGATTCATTAGAACAAAAGGATGCACTTTTCTCGACCTTGAGAGCTTGTGACTATTCGAAGATGAAAAGAATAGTGACACTAAGGAAAACTATTGTCCAGAAAAATAAGCTTCTCCAAGGGGGCACCAGGAATCCACAATAAAATCCCTGTTTCCAAGAAAATCCAGGCATTTCCATCAAAAAAAGCCTGGAAAGATAAATAGAATGTCCTTATAAGCCACAGTAAACAAAGAGCTAAGAAAAACTAACATCTACTAACTCAAGTTTCTCAAGACTCAGGTCGTGACCTAGAGCCTGATCACAAGGTATTTTCAAAAGAGCGGCTTTTCCTGCGCCTGCGACGAGTTTATTTTATGGAACTTACTTGGCTATGGAGCTCTACGACTGCATAGAATTTTAGAACCAGGTGAATTATGATGACTCTTTCAGTTCACAACCAGAAGTGGGATTTGGGGGCTAATTTTAAAAATAATGTCAATGTCCTCCACATAGCAACCAAAACAAACCAAGTTGATTTGCTGGGTCTGAAGTTAACACTTACTTTCATCTTATCGTTATCCTAATATACTGGTTCATTTCTCACCTGATTTCCCAAAAGTGATTAGTGAAGCTTTTCAAAATGTGATGAATTTTTCATCTTCAATGCTTTCTGAATGAGCTATTCAAGTATTGTTCTTTCCAATTTCAACCCTCTAGGAGGCAGACGTCAACAGATCTCTCTTCCCTTTGTTGCAGGAGCTATTTAAACTTTCTGCTATACCACATCCTTTCTCTGACCACGCTGACTTCCAGGAACTAACCTGTGGTTTTGCAAACAGCGTTTTTTCCATAGCGGTTGTATTAGTTATCACTAACATTCGTGTATTCTGAAGGTGTGCCCCAGGGCTTTTACAATGGGCTACTAAAAAAAATTCACAGAGCAATAAACAAAAAACAAGAGTCTTGCTCAACCATCTAAACGTTAATTCATTTGTTTTTGTACTTAGCATTTTGTTCACTGAGGTAGGCTCTGCAAATGTGAAAAGGAAGAACAAAACTGATTCCCCGTGGTCCCTACAGTGTTTTCCTCATGACTTTTATAAATAATTCAACAATACGTAATTTTTCTTCTTAAAGTTCTGTTAACAGCTCCTGAGAATTAAGCTGTCACTACTGAGTCACTTTTCTGCCACCTTTCAGTCCTTTATATCCAACAATCGGTGAGACCATCCTCTTTCATAGTTGGGGATTTATTTAATGTAAACTATTTTGATTTTTTAATGATTTAGAATAAATTATGGAGGCTGGCAAAAAATCATTAAAAAGCAGGCTCTCGTCATGCTTATTAGAAGACCAGTTTTCTGAGCACTTTTAGAAAGTCAGGTTGAGGTTGTGTGTCAGGGCTCAAGTTTCACAGCCATCTCCAGTTTGAAACATAATATATAAAAGCCGTTTTTTTTTCTTCAAGAAATCAAGTGTGTTTTGTGCTTAAGTGGGAAACATTTCAACATTTCAACTATAGTCAAGCTCTTCACTTTGAAATAGAAGGATCCAAGGAAAGAGTAATGGCTAGTTTGCTGCTGAAAGAAAGAATCTTTGTGAGTTGTTACTGCTGTCTTTTTGGCTGAAATGGTGACCAGCACCAATCCTAAAGGTCAAGCTGATAACAATACTTTTTCCAGTAGTGCGTTTTAATATCATTAAAAAAGCTAAATCTATAAAGTGAAAAGGCTAAGCCCAATCTCTTCATACTGATAATTATACAATTTCAATTTTGTTCCTTACACATTTATTAAGGGCTCAGAATTAGGGCAGCAGGGCACTTCAATTGTATGATAGTATCTTAACCCTCAAATAACTTAATATGTCCTTGGCCTTTTGAAGCATTTGAGAAACAGTATAAATGCTTAACCATAGGCATGGACAAGGTAAGGCAGGAGGAAATCACTTTGAGTTCTCCAGTTTTAAATTTCGAAGAAGCATAAACACTTTTTGCAAATGCTGACATGCTAAAGGTGGTATTCTGATAGGGAAGAGAAACATTTGATAACATGTACATTAGTGAGAACAGACTTGCTACGTTGTTGCATCTTCCACACTTCAACTAGGAAGCCCTAGGCAAAAGAAGTATTTAGTATTAGCTGGGCGTGGTGGTGGGCACCTGCAATCCCAACTACTCAGGAGGCTGAGGCAGGAGAATTGCTTGAATCCGGGAGGTGGAGTTTGCAGTGAGCCAAGATTGTGCCTCTGCACTCCAGCCTGGGCGACAGAGTGAAACTCTGTCTCAAAATAAGAAGGAGAAGAAGAAGAAGTATTTAGTCGATACTAAATTACTTAATTTTGGATTACCGGGGTTCTAGTTCAGCTGTGTAACCTTGGGAAAGTCTCTTGAATTTGCTGCGCTGCACTGTTTTGAGGAGAGGGTCTGTAGGAGCCCTTCCAGCTCTACAATTCTACGGTTTTTATGAACACTCTCTGTAGTAGTTTGATCTTTTTCGTGCGCGCACATGTGTGTTTATGTGTTTGTGTAGGCGCACACCCACACAGATATACACAAACCCTATATATGTGTTATGTTCTAGTTGCTGTGGGCAACCAACCACAGAAAAGGAAAGTAGTGGTGGCCAAATTTCTCACAGATCTGGTGGGCCTAAGAGGAGCTGAGCCCAAGTTGTATCTAGTCACTGAAATGCTACCTAATCAGTTCTCTGCAGCCTTGGTTCTAGAGCATGGCCGAGGGTCGGGGTGGGATGGAAGGGTGGTTAAGCTAGAGGGGTTGGAATCATGGCTTCTCCACTTGATCCTTGTGTGGCTTTAGTCAGTTAAACAGCTTTAGTTTCCTCAATCTTAAAATGAGGAAATGGTGAAAAGCTTAGCTTTTAGGGCTGTTGTGAGGATTTTATGAAACTCAGAAGCATGCCTGACACATAACACACAGTCAATGTTAGCCGACTGTGAGATGAATGTGGAGTGAACTCATTACTAATAGGGATGGTTCGATGATCTGGAAACATTGGCAAAGCAATATTAACAGCTAAGAGCCACAGTGCAGATGATTAATAAGAAAGATGGAGGAACTATTAATAGACGTGGTTGGTGCCAGAAGACAGCAAAAATCCTGTGTTGTTCAATATGGTCGCCCCTAGCCACATACAGTATTGAGCACTTAAAATGTGCTTAGTCTGAAATGAGACGTGCTGCAAGTATAAAACGCACATCGGAGTATCAAAAAGGTGAAATGCCTGATTAATAATTTTTAATACTGATTATATGTTCAAATGAGTACATTTTTTATATATTGGGTTAAATAACGTATCTCATTAAAATTAGTTTCCCCTATTTCTTTTCGCCTTTCTAAAGTGGTTACAAGAAAATGTAAAATTACATGTGCTATGTGTTATTATCTTTCCATTGGACAGTATAATTCTGAAGCATTAAAGGAGTCAACTGGGGCTGGGTGCAGTGGCTCATGCCTGTAATCCCAGCACTTTTGGAGGCTGAGACAGACGTTTCACCTGAGATTAGGAGCTCGAGACCAGCCTGGCCAACATGATGAAACCCTGTCTCTACTAAAAACTCAAAAATTAGCTGAGTGTGGTGTCAGATGCCTGTTGTCCCAGCTACTTGGGAGGCTGAGGCACGAGAATTGCTTCAACCTGAGAGGCGGAGGTTGCGGTGAGATGAGCCCATGCCACTGCACTCCAGCCTGGGCAACGAGAGCAAAAATCCGTCTCAAAAAAAAAGGAGTCAACTGTTCTGTGCTTAAAGTGTTTCCTCAGTAATCTCTTACTGTGCTTACTGGAGGTGGAACCACCACGTGACTCTGTCCCAGCAAGTTCCATTTTCCTCCCTCTCTGTCACATGTCTGTGTCATAAGCTTCCCTCGGAAGCTCTGAGGGAAGTCACATTCAATTACTGACACCAGCACTGGGTTGTACTCTGACTTTATTAATTCAAATGCTTCCACCATGGCTTTACTGCTCTCCTTCGTGGTAAGAACAAAGATTTCTGAAACAGCGCTGAGTGACAGGCTGACCTGGCTTCGAGCACAGGCTGCATCATGTGCTTACCATGCAATATCAGTTAAATGATTTAATCATTCACAGCCTCTGTTCATCATCTAGAACAGAAGGGTCACATTAATGCTTACCAAATTAGTAGGATCATCATGTGAGAGATATCTCATATGTATCTCTCATATATCCTGTGAGATATATCTCATATATGAACATATACAGATATATGAATATATGATAGATCTTGTATATGTGTGTATGTGTGTGTGTGTGTGTGTGTATATATATATATATATATATATATGGAGAGAGAGAGAGAGAGAGAGAGAGACTTTACAGCAGTGCCTGGCACATGCATTTTGCAGGATGAGGTGGGTTGGATTGTTAAATCTCTTCTGAGTTTAGGCAAAAAAAAAATCTACCCAGGCTATTCTGCTGATGAATAATAAAATTATGGAATCACTAAAGATTTAGGGTTTCAGGTATCCGTAGGGCACTGTTTAAGGAACTGATGGAGTAGAATAGCAGTTAAATTCATTTTTAGAGGCCCAGTAGAAGTGAGGAGCAGGCTTCTTGAATGTGATGTAATTGAAGGGGCAGAGATTATATGGAATTGTGGCATTTGGGATTGCTGAGAAGTGGCAGATTGAACAAGGTAGGTGGAGACCTGAGCTGTTCGCTCAACCTCTGTAGGCCCCGTTTTCTGCCGGTTTAAAATAGGGATAACCTCAACTATCTACTTCACAGACTTCAGGTGAATGTCAAGCAAAACAATGTGCATGTTGATGTGCTTTGGAAACTGTCAATGACACCTGTAATCCCAGTGCTTTGGGAGGCCAAGGCAGGAGAATTGCTTGAGGTTAGGAGTTTGAGACCAGACTAGGCAACATAGCAAGACCCTGTCGCTACAAAAATTTTTAAAAATTAGCTGGGCATGGCCAGTCATGATTGCTCACGCCTGTAATCCCAGAACTTTGGGAGGCCAAGGTGGGTGGATCACGAGGTCAGGAGTTCAAGACCAGCCTGGCCAACATGGTGAAACCCCGTCTCTACTAAAAACACAAAAATTAGCCAGGCATAGTGGTGCAGGCCTGTAGTCCCAGCTACTCGGGAGGCTGAGGCAGAAGAATCACTTGAACCCGGGAGGCAGAGGTTGCAGTGAGCTGAGATTGTGCCACTGCACTGCAGCCCGGGCAACAGAGCAAGACTCTGTCTCAAAAAGAAAAAACAATTAGCTGGGCATTGTAGTGTGTGCCTATAGTCCTAGCTACTTGGGAGAGACTTAGGTGGGAGGATTGCTTGAGCCCAGGAGTTTGAGATTACAGTGAGCGATGATCATGCCACCGTGCTCCAGCCTGGGAGACAGGGCAAGAGCCCATGTTATAATAACAATAATAATACCGACCAAGCTGAAACAGAAGCCACAGTTTATTATTCTCTTCCTAAATACCTAAGTGTGCAATTAAAGCAGTATAGGACTCAAGTGATATGGTAGTTCAGGGAAGGCAGAAATCACCATGTGCTGGACCTAAGGAAGGCTTCCTGTGGGAGGTGAGACTCGAAGTGACCCTTAAAGAATGAAAGGAGAGAGAACCATTGATTTGCCCAAATGTCTGTCACATGTCCATGTTATGAGGTAAACTACTAATCTACTTTGCACACAATCATAGTCAAGGAGGTTCCCAGAATCCTTCTGTTGACTTACATGAAAGCAAACCCTTATTGATAGCATACAAGATGAAGTAAAATGCAATTAGGGCTGCGGGCTCTCATGCTCATTTTTATGGCTCAGTTTTCTATATAGTAGGTCTATGTGGAATAGTTTCATGTTAATTCTTGATTAACTGCACTCTCTGTGACCAAATGTGCATTATCACATACATCCACAAAAGAGACATATTATTGGCAGATTATTGAATACGTAAATGAGTACCTTAAATTTGTGAGAAATTATAACTGAGGCAGTAAAGAAAACGCAGGGAAATAAAGAGAAAACTTTATGATACAGATACGGAGTCACAGTCTCCATTAATTTTCTGCACACCATCTCAGTTCTCTCTCCAGAGGTAACTAATTCATTACTACCATTATTGCCTGTTAAAAGGAAGACTGGAGAAGAATGGGGGTGGGTTGGGGGAATGAGGAACAAAGAGAAGGGGTACTGAGATAAAAAGCAAAGATTTATGGAGTGGGAAGAGACCTCAGAGGTAATCTAGTAAGTGATTTGCTTAAATGTCATTCAGCTAGTTAGTGACAGAGCACAGACTCAAACTGAGATCTCCAGCTTCTCACACCAGGTTCCTTTCGACACTACCACAAAGTTTTGGGAGAGGGAGGTTACAGCAGTCAGTTGGAAGGGAAAGGCCCAAGTTCCCAGCCTCAGTCTTCTTAGATTCTCAACCCCTCCCCCTCTTTGAGATGCAGAAACCTCTCTCTAACTAACACATTGAACTGGCTTCCCTTACTCTTTCCCTACCCCTTTCTACTCCAAATCACCAAAAGGAACTTCTGTATGAGCTGTCTAGGTCTTTACAAGAAACTCCCCGGAGTTATCTTTATTTACTAGAGGAATATTGCTTGATCTCTCAGTTACATATTTTTAGAGAGAGTTAAAGAATTGCTAATGTTATCTGGTACTTTACATATGGTTCCTGGGCGGTAGTAAACACTCAGGATTGAAAAAGAATTTACAAAGTGGAAGGGAGCTGGCATTTCTGATATCCCTCAATGCAAATATTCAACCTAGTCACTAGGCCAACAATGGATGTGTCAACACACTCTGAAAGGGGTCTCATAAAACTACAAAGTTGAGGTTCTCTCCACTATCACAGAATTTACAATCTGGTTGGGCGGATGGACAAAGCTCGATTATTCATAATGACCTCAACAAAGATATGATAATACCTCACCTCATTAGCATGTTAGCATATGCTATCAAATATGATAATTGTAAACTCAGATGAACGATTTTTATTCTTTTTCTCTATAAAAGGCTGGGGTGGGGATCCAATTCATGACATTCCTAAACAACAATGGGGACACTGTTTCCACATTGCTCATTCCAAAAGGCATTTCTGAAAGCTAGAGATAGATGCCTTTTAGAAAGTAGACCACATTTTCTGGCACAATACTTAATTTATTCTCCTTGATGACACGCCTGGTGGAATGAAGGAAATGGAGGGGAGCATTCCATAAAACCTGATGAGGCAGAATTATAACACAGATGGTATAATAGTTTAGACAATGGGAACAGCTCTTTTAATGTTAAATAAGTACATATAAAGGCATCAGGGAGTAAGCTGTGCTGCTCCTTCTTATAGAAAAATCTAAGAAGCACTTGACATGTGAGGAAATTGTCGGCTTGCAGGTTATGAGTGTAAACATCAAGTGACATTTTGATGATCAAATGTTCATTATTTGGTACTGTGATCTGGGATTCCAATCTGGACTGGGGATGTGAAGGGCGAGAAATCAAGCAACATTCCCCTGTATCACAGCTAGGTTTCTCAGAACACTTGAGGAGGAAGATGGTTGTTTATGTGTCTTTTCAGCTGGTACAATCAGATTGTAGTTAAATAGTGAGAAAGACGACATGGTTAAATTTTCTCCTGAAACTCTCCCTCTGTGCCTTGCTTGCACTGCTGGTGCCCCAAACCTTGGCAGTGAGAAGTCAGGATCTTGGCAAGGAATGTAAGAAATATGCATATGGTATCAGCAGGAAAGAGAAAAGCAGGAAAGAACATTTATTGAGCATTCTGAAGTGCGAAGTATTGTGATCATTGTGTGATCTGTAGATTTCACACATGATCTCATTTAATCTTCATAACAGTCCTACAGGAAAATCGAGCTTGAAAATAAGTCAAGGACTATTTAAAATTTCTTTTGAAATTGACCATAATTGTGACTTTCTTTATCCTGGTTCTGTGACAATGAGTGGAGGCATTTTAGGCAAGTTATTTTTGGGGCTTCAGTTTCCTCATCTGTAAAATGAAGCGATTAGGTTAGATGCCCACTGAGGACCTTGCCAAACCTAACATATTGGTTCAAACTGTCCTTTAAAAGATACTCTGCTAAGTATTTCCAGATTTGATGCTGTTATGTACAGTATTTTGCCACAAACTTAGCATTGAAAGAACCTAAGCACTTGACCAGGAGTCGGGTAAAATGAAAGATAAGTTGAAATTTGGGATTCTTTTTGCAAATTGTGCTAAACTGTCTAAGGCTAGATCCGAAGCTCCAAACGTGGCAGTGTTAAAAGCCAGCAACATTAATTTAAGAGCTTTAGGTCTTAAATATCAAGACTTTTATGTAAACTTGGTAACACTGTTACTGGAGTTTAAGAAACATACAGTGTGCACGCAGGGATTAATCAAGTATAGAGATTAGTTTAAGAATGGTGGGTTTGAATTGTAAATGAAATTGTTGAAATTGCAGAAAACCAAGAGACTCTACACCAAAACAAGGATAAATAGGACACTTTGTTTAGGAACCAAAATATAAAATGAATCCTCTCAACTTTTATATTTAAATTTCTGACACAAAAGTAAAAATTGACTAAATGTAGGACTTCCCCACCCAGCAGATTTTAAAGATGTTATAGACTACTATTTAAAGAAAATCCTTTTGAAGCTTACTGAAGAGGGGTAATTAGTTGAGTGGGAAAACAAGGACTCTAATTAACACAGCAAATAAAAATTGGTTCTTGCTTTTGTTAGGTGATTAACCAAACTGATGGGGTCTATTCAATTTCTAGTTTGCTGATTATCTTCAGACACATTTAATTTTAAAAAATGATTTGGGTTGAAGATATCTAGTAAGTAATAAAAGATAATATTCAGATAACACTGATAAATAATATGTCAGAAGAATGATTATATTTCTGACAGCTGGAAAAAACATGAAAACATTGCAGAAAAAACTTGATTCAATCACACAAAGGAAGAAAACTAGTTTTATTTCAGATCAAATTGAAGAAAGCCCAAAGTAGTATTATTGGGTGTGAAGGCTATTAGTATTTGCAAGGTGTGTTTCTTACTCTAAGTAAGTTACATATCACTGTTCATCAAGATCTAGTGGTTTCCATGCTTTTGTTTAAATGGTCTTCAAAGCAAAACTGTAAATGAAATAACTATGAAGCATTTACAGATTAGTCCAGTATTACATTCTAAAAACATAATTTAACCCTAGATAGTCACTAAGATTATTTATCATGCCGTTTCTCCGAAATCAAGAAGCAGACTCTATATTTAAAATGGCTTTGTTTATTAGCCTTGATATCCTCCAAGGGAACACTGAACTTTGGTCTGGTTAATTAATTATAAAAAACATAAAAGTTTAACATGCTGTAATACAGCATTTTTTTGAAATACATACCAACATATCATGTTTGCTTCTTTAGCGTTAAGTTCTTGAATACTTAAAACACACCCTAGAATAATGTTTAGTTCAGCAAGTTTATCAATTTGCTATCTAAACATTTTCACAAATATGCAATCTATACTTCATCATAACTTGCACATTTTCGTCTCGCTTTTATCTACTAGCACAGAAACCATTGTAATTCTTAAAGATGCTTTAGTAAGTAGCAGCTATAGAAATGGATCACTGAAAGCTCTAAAAGAACCGTTTGTCTTAGAGATGTTAATCATTTTTTAAATTCAGGGAGTAAAGTTTCAAGTAGTAAAATTCATTAGGGCTTACAAAAGTGAGGGATGAGATGGACAGCTCACTCTTTTCTAAAAGAATAAAAATATGCACAGAGCACCAAGTAGGGTCATAAATTATATGAGTTTAAATAATAAAACTGCATCTTTCCATCTTTGATTTTTAAATCATTAGTCTTCCTGTTGACTTAGACATCCTTTCAGAAATTTCAAAAATAAGTTAGATTATATTTGTTTTGACAAAATAAAATCTTCCTTTCATTTTAAAAGTAGATGTCCTCTACTTCTTTTTGTTGCGAGCTTTCATTGCAGTCCTTTCAGGCATCTGGATAATTCAACACTTTTCACTGCGCCTTCCTCTTCAGCATAAAAAAGGCCAGACAATAGTTCTACTTCCTCCAGCAATCACAAGTCAGGAGCCAGTTAAAGAGAAGCTCTAAGCTTAGCAGAGTACTCAAACTGAGGATAAACGTTATCTTTGAGGAGAAAAAAAGAGAAGCTCCAAAAAATACCATTGTGTCCTCTGTGCACATAGGCAGTAGAAGATTGTCATGCTTCATTTCAGTTATAGCAGACAGAATATTAAATAACGTAAAGTTTCCTAATTTAAATGGGTATTTGTCACCTAGAGTTTTTGCTTCTTAATCATGACATTTCCAATAACAGACTTACTGGTGTAAGATTATTAAATAATGAGATAATTTTTAACACCATGAGTTACTTCCTTTGGAAGACAATGTTATTATGGTGATCAGGTTTTAGAGACTGTGTTTTGAATGTAAAACTTTATCTTTTATTGTGTTCCATACCATGACATATTTTCCACTTAGAAAATTTATAATGGTGCAAAGATGGACAAACTTATTCAGAAAAGTGATTGAAAAAAGTGATGTGTGTAAAGCATTTCTGGTTTATAGCTTTTTCTTTGATTATAGAATTACAGTCTGCTAGCAATTTTATGGTTTGTAATACCAGAAGTTCCACTTCTAAGGTCACATAAACAGGAAAATCAAAGTGTTTCAAACAGAGTGTAAAAATACCTTTAACACCATTTAATCTTAATAGTGAATCACTTTAATGTCTACTGAGTCTATTCTCAAGGTGGGAGAATTAATGGAGAAACAATTTATCTACTGATGGCAAGCAGGTTATTCTTGTATCTTTTCAATATTTGCACACATATTTTGATGTAAAATAGTCAACCTGTAAAAAATACGGCTGCCAGTGAGAGGAAATTGTTTTAACATACTACTGAGAGGAGCAAAGACCCACAAAATAGGGTAATTTTAACGCATCACATAATAGCAAAATTAGCTCCATGCTATAAGTTCTAGTACCAACATATTTCAGCTGAATTATGCTAGATGTACTTTAATTGTATTGTAATTTAATTACCCTTACGATTTAAAATAAGATTAAATCATTACTAGAGACAAGAAATGTTTGTAAATAGACATTTTAAAAAAATCAAAGCTAGCAAAGACCAGTTTGTAAAAGTAAAGTTTATTTATAAGTAAAATTTAGTAAAATGTGTATTTTAAACATATTTGTATATCAGAAAAGTTGATCCACTTCTTGGTGCCATTTGGTCTTCATAAAACCTTTGAGATTGGGATAAATATATTTTTACTTTCTACGTTTTTTAAACCAAGTTATATTAACTGCGCATGTTCAGTTAGTGAAATTTTCTGCTTATCAAGTGGCAAATCTTTTGAAACTGATATTTAACTCACATTGACGCTATTTAGTTGAAGATGTATTTATTTTATTTACATGATTTATGCTGGCATATGCTTTGGAAAAGAAATAACATTCAAAAGTTCATTATTGACTCTAATTTTTTCTTTGTTCTGCTGACATAAATTTTCATAAACAAATTAAGGCCTGGTAACCAAAAATTCAAATTTCATTTTTTTCAGGCTGATTTGTGTTAATGTGATTGCCATCCAAAAGAAGATTGAGTCATCCAAAAACTATGAAATGTTTGCAAATAAAGGGATTCTTCGTTTAAAAAATAAAGTTAGTAAAGACCAGTTTTGGTAGACTTCTAATGAAACCACAGTTCCTGCTGTAGGACGAAATAGCAAAACAGCATTTGAAAAATTTCGTTTGGGATCCCTGCCCCCGTTTCGTTTAGTGAGTGTTCTGATCTGCTGGCTTTGTTTTAGGCCTCATGGGCGTGCACATGAACACATGTACACAGAACCACACAAATGTAGCAAAACATGTATTTCAGTGGGCAAAACCAGAGTGTAACAGACCTTAACTGCAAGTGTAGTTCAAAAATGTAGAGTAGTAAATACACATAGAACAAAAGCTCTATTCTAGTTATGTGAGGAACATAATACTCTTAAATTACTTTCTGGTTTCCATGGGGACCTTTTTGTTCTAAGATACCAATCATTAGGTTTAATGCAGCCACTTAATATTATTTCTAAATCAAGTAACATGATTTCTCAACTGAGTAAAACGTCAATTACCAGTATTCTTAAAAGTGCTCAAATCCAAACTACTTGAGATTGTTGCTTTACATGGCATAATTGAATCTAGAGGTCAATACAGAAGAATCCCTTCTCCCCTTTTCAAGGCAGAGGAAAGCTCAAAGTGGATCTATTTTGTAGAGAATATTTTGCTGGGCTTCCATCTGTTTTTCTTTGAATCCATCATAAACTTAAAATAGTGTCAAGAATTTAAAGTTGTGATGGGAATCCTCAGGCTCAGGAAGGATAACAAGTTCTCCCTCCCTTTGGCCAGTTTCCATACCTTTCTTACACATTCTTACAGAACATCTGGGCTTTCGTGTAGGCGCGTATTCTATATCATATAGACTATACGTGTATACATGCACACTGGCCAGTCTGTTTGGTCATAAATGATGTGACTGGGTGATAGGAGTTGTGGCTCCTTTATTTTGCAGAATGCCTAAGTATTGTTTGTCTCACAATACTGGGAGCGAGCAGGAGCCCGGTGGGAGCCTGGAGCCTTAAGCCCTGGGCTGTGGTCTGGGGGAGGGGACGGGGTTGAGGGGTCACAAGCTCTTTGCTTTTAGCCTCAGCATGACCACAAGTTTTAAAGCATGAAGAGATCACGTGCTTTTCTTTGAGCTGTTAGTTATTCTGACTTTTTGGGGGGTGTGTGTGTGAAACGCTTTGTTCTTTACCTTTTTTTTTTTTTTTTTTTGATTCTCTAGATATTTTGGCTGATAATTAAATTTTTTCCAAAAGAAAAAGACGAAAATAAATCATTTGGTGTATCAAAATGTCCTAGTTTCTCATAACCTATATCTTGTACTTCATTTTACCTTGTGCTAAAGGTACTGAGACAGAATAAATTATTTTCGCCAGTTGGGAACTTTATTCAGACATTCTATATGTTGCAAAACCTTTAAAAAATTAAGAACAAGAAAATATCCTGGTAAAGCAATCTCAAAACACCTTATTCCGGGTATTGTTCTAGCTTTAAAGGGAAGGAGTGCTGGGAGGAGGGGTGGGAGATGGGGGGGCGCGAATAGGAAGACTGGGAGGATGTCTTATTTAATGAACTGCTAAAACTTTTGGAAAATTTTAAGCTAGTGAAGTCCCTCAAAACGGCATTTCCATTTGAAAATCTTTACTTAACTATGTCACTTTTGGGGAGTTACTTCTACTTGCTCCATTTTTAAAGGATGATTTCATCTTTTCCAACCCTCTTCTGTCTCTCCAACCAAGACACAGAGTCCGAATGCAAAATAAAGACTTTTGAGGGTAATGAGATTTATTTGGGAACATTTTCCAAAATCAGGGTAATGGGTTTTTTTGTTCTGATATTGAAGAGGATGAAGATATGTTTACTCATTGACCCAGGAGCTCTGGCTGCAGCTGTAGGACACAATTAATTATGCTAATAGTTTGTGAAGGAGCGGATGTAACTCCCCCAACCCCCCTTTTTTCTAGGGGAGGGGAGTTTGGCAAAAGGGGAAGGAGACGCCCTGGGGTCGGATCACATGATATTATCTTCGCGCCACTTTCGCAAAAACCCTTTTTTTACTCCAGGTTTTGCTCCAGCTCAAAGGTACTGTTCTTATCTTGCTTTAATATAATGTTTCTTAAAGTCGGGTCTCAGTTCTCTTCCCTCTCCCTCCTCTTCTCTCCACTGCTAGTCGTTACCATTAAAGGTCGAAAGTTGCCTTGCAGTCGGTGCAGTCTCACAGGAGGGATCTGGTTGGGTAGTAAACTTCGGGCTGCGTAGTTTCCAGAAAGTATCACGCAGACGCGCCCGGTTAGACTGCAAGGTCTGTTGTAGGAAAAAGGGGAGAAAGCCCACCTGTGCGAGTGACCCGCGTTTGGAAAAATGATTGTGGGTTTCGTTGCATCTACTGCTGACTCCTGAGGGGCGCTGGCCGTTCAGGTTGGACTTCATCGCGGGCCAGGGGCGGGAGAGGCCAGCCTTTTGTAATCTGTTGGCCTGAGCTACCACTGTGCACCAGGTTGAGAATCACATGGCGCCCTTGTCTTCTGGGCTTTGAGCGGCCACAATCACCCTGGTAACAATAGTGGAGAGGGAGGGGTCCGGCTTCATTTTGCACCCCCTCCCTCCTTCCTTACCCCCGCTTGCTTTCCAGGGCCTCCCTCAGACCCAGCGTGCTTACTGCTCTCTGATTTGTAACCTCGTCCCCTGCACACCCCCGGCCACCCCCCCCCCCCACGCTCCCCAAATCCCATCCTGCGCCTGTGTCCGCCAGGGAGGCGGAGAAGGTATATAGATAGCCTGGTTGCCTCTCATTTTGCCCGGTGTTCAAAGTGTGGTATGCTTAATTCCATTTTGATTGTGCGTCTTTAACTAAGACATCATTTTATTCTACAGAGTGGTGTCGGGCTTTGGCCTTTAAGCAGCCGCCCTCAATTGCTTCTCATTAGCGGTGGAAGGAGAGGAGAACGCAAGATAGTTGCACCGTATCTTCCGTACACTTGCGCGTGTATTCGGTGGCTGCTACCGTTAACGATACCTGCCAAGAAATCCTGATTTAGTGGGTGAGGAGGGCTCCTGGCAAGGGCGAAAGCCTCCCAACAGTAGCACAAGGTGCTAGGGGTTAAAACTTTCACATGTGCCTAGAGCGAATAAGCAGTGTATTCCTTCCCTCCTCGGGCCTTAGGAACACTTTCAATCTAGCGGCGATGTGGCGCGCATGCGCGCGCCGGGTGGGGGACACGCCTGTCCCACGGCTCCGTGGGCCTCGTCCTCTGTCTCCGGTGGGGGGCTGGGGAGAGCGCCTCAGGAGCGAGAGGAGACAAGGTGGTAGTGAGTACGCCATCCTGGTCCGAACGCCGGTGGCACCAGCACCGGGTGCGGCCAAGGCTTCCGCCTGGGCGGGTGTCCCAGGCGCGCCTTTAATTAAGGACTCCAGCTTTGGGGGAAGAGAGAGGGGAAAATGCAGACTGCGCTCCGCCAGTGGGTAACTGGGGCTCGGTGGAGTTTTAGCTTTGGCGGGGTGGGGGTTCCGTTTCCTAATTCCTGTGCGGGCCGGGTGGGCGGGGGCGGGCTTTTTTCCCTGGGCTATTAAAGGCAGAGGGGCGGGCTTTTCCCAGGGATATAGCTGCCGACAGACGGCCAAGGGGACGGAGCGCTCCTCAAGTGGTGGCAGGGAGGCTCGTGGTCCCACGTTGCTCTGGACGGGGGCGCTTTGGGGTGAGATGTGCGCTCGCGGCCCGATCCACTTAGTGAACGCTTTTTCTCACTTCTCTTCCTCCTCGAGCTCCACGGGAGACAGCGCTCGCACTCGGCTCCAGAGCGCTCGGGCTGCGCGCTCGGACCCGGAGTGTACGTGGGGAGGAGACGCTCGGAGAGGGCTGGCCGGTGCGAGATCGCCGAGCTCTCCACCTGCGAGAGGCTTGGTTGGAGCCGGGTCCCGCGCGTGGTTGCCCAAGCGGGTGGCCGGGCTAGAAGGGGAACCCTTCGTTGGGGCAGCTGTGATCGGGGAGAGTTGACTGGCTGGGTAGGAGGGAACGGAGCGGGCGGAACTTGAGAAAATCAAACTACCAGAGTGCAGTTGAGGGGTAGCGGGCTGCGCTCGGGAAACGACTCCCCTTTTCTCCTCCACCTGTGACCTTTAGGTTCCTGGAAAACTTTGGTGTTGGGGGTGTGAAATGTGGGGGTGCACGTGGAGGGAAAAAGAGACTCCCCTCCCCCTTGGCTTCTCTCCCACCAACCCGGGAATGGAGGGGGAGGGAGGCGTGGGCTTGGCGCGTTTTTGGTGCTTTGAATGGAGAACTCCGTTTCCCATGATGCTTTGTTTCTTTCTCTTTAATTTCGGTGGCGGCTGCGGCAGCACGAGGACGGGAGCGCGTGGTGTGAGCAGCTGGAGCACACCCTGGACGCGCGGGCCGCTCCCGGACTTCAACGGGAGCATTAGGTAAGGGTGTGAGAGATGCGGGAAGAGGCAAAAGGGAGCCACAAAGGCGTACAGGGAAGGACTTCTTTCTTTCTTGGCAATTTAAGGGGTTTGAAGAGTGACTGCCCAGCGCGCCCGAGGTATACCAGATGAACGGTTAATTAGCAAACGGTAGTAACTACAAGGGCGCCCTTTCTGATAGCAGCGGGGCTCAATTTGGCCAGGTTGGGTTGACAAATACTATGCATTTTCAGTCAAGTTTGGAGTATTTTTAATGGAAAAGAAATCTTTACAGGCATAGAAACCCAATTTAAGAAGAAAAATGTTACGTTTAGTGGCATGGGGTATCGTGATGAAAGTTCAGCATTTAAAATTCCCTCACTCGTTTAGCGTATTACAAATTCTGTCCCAAACGTTTTTGGTTTTCTTTTAAACAAAAGTTACTCCATCATGGAAGAAGTAGGGGACCCTGTGAGCCTTTTCCACATAGAGACTCACTTCCTCTCTGTTATGTTCTTAGGTAAAAAAGCACTTGGAAATGGGAGAAGGTTTTCTTATGGAAGATGGTGACATAAAGGAAGGAAGAGCTAATCTGCCTACTTTGGTTTAGTGGAGAAAATGGGTCCGTAAACGTTTAAACAGAAGTAGAGCCCTTTGAAATGGATCAAAATGTGACATCTCTCAGCCATCTGCACATTATGTGAAGAGTGTAAGGCTGTGTTTCTTAAACCAGCTCTAAAATTTCTCTCATTTTCTATTAATGGAGGGGGGGAGGCTGGGACTATTCATTTAATCTAATAGAGTCTCTTTCCTTATGGAGCCCAAAAGCTCTGCATGAGCTGAAGACTGGAATACTCACCCTGCGTTTTACAGGCTCCTTTCTCTAGGTCCTCCTCTTATAAAATCAGGGTGGATAGAATGGGCCTGCATATTACTGAGATGCAGATATCAAGTTTTCTTAGATGGAGAGGGGGAGTTCAAAATCCGCTTATACATAAGAATTGGACTTTTTGCAGTTGCCAGTGTTATTCATGTTCAATTCTGTGTAAATAATTGAGATTATTAATATTTCTCAGGATTTGGTTGAAACTACAAAACCTAACTTAGACTCTGTAAGCCGAAGGAAAGCCTGTTTCAGGAATGTTAACTAGTAGTTGACTTGTTTAGTTTCTAATATGTGTATGTGTGTTTTGTTGTTTTAACTAGGTGAGTCTGCACGGATCTGTGAGCACAGAAAAGAAGAGCTCCTGGAAGACTTAAAATTTTGCTACAGGAATAGGCCTTGGCCATGTAAAAGTGCTTACAGTGCAGGTAGCTTTTTGAGATCTACTGCAATGCAAGCACTTCTTACATTACCATGGTGATTTAATCAATGGCTACTGAGAACTGTAGTTTGTGCATAATTAAGTGGTTGGTGCTTTTGAGCTGCTTCTTATAATGTGTCTCTTGTGTTAAGGTGCATCTAGTGCAGTTAGTGAAGCAGCTTAGAATCTACTGCCCTAAATGCCCCTTCTGGCACAGGCTGCCTCATATACAGCATTTTAAAAGTATGCTTTGAGTAGTAATTTGAATAGGACATGTTTCAAAGGTTTGTTTTTTGCTTTTTTCTTGTTTGTTGGGGACAGATGGTGGGGACGGTGCAGTGTACGGTTGTATACAGTGGATAAGATTGGGTCCTAGTAGTACCAAAGTGCTCATAGTGCAGGTAGTTTTGGCATGACTCTACTGTAGTGTGGGCACTTCTAGTACTCTTGGATAACAAATCTCTTGTTGGCGGAGAGAATATTCAAAGACATTGCTACTTACAATTAGTTTTGCAGGTTTGCATTTCAGCGTATACATGTATATATGGCTGTGCAAATCCATGCAAAACTGATTGTGATAATGTGTTACTTCCTACGTCTGTGTGAACACACCTTCATGCGCATCTCCAGCACTCGTGCTCATTCATCCCTGGGTGGGGATTTGTTGCATTACTTGTGTTCTATATAAAGTATTGCACTTGTCCCGGCCTGTGGAAGAAAGGAGGATTTTATCATCTTCTTATTTTAACTTTTAAAAGCTGTAAGTTCTGATATTTAGGCATTGTAAAATGATCTGTTTTGCTGTTGTCGGGTGGATCACGATGCAATTTTGATTAGTATCATAGGAGAAAAATTGCACGGTATCCATCTGTAAACCGCAGGACCTTTGTTGGCGACATTCCTCATCAGCACCACAGTAAGATAGATGGTAAAATCCTTTCTCTAGCTGCTGCTTTTAAAAACTAATTTGAAATAGTATTTGGATTTCTAAAAACTATGATAACTAATTTATAAAGTATGTGTTTTGGAACTTTGGTGAATGATCAGATTGTTACTGAATGTGAATGAACCTCAAAATAAATGAAATTTGTAGATCTGAAAAAATGACTCTTTTTTTGAAAAAAAAATTAGCAATGCTAGAGGAGTTTGTACAAAATCTCTTGGGAGGATCCTAAAGGAAAACTTGGACATAGCTGTTTTTCAAGTTTGCAACTACATAAAGCACCAAGATGCCTAGGAATTTTATTACCCTGACAATATTTGGATGATGTGTACTAATTTTGTTTTAGTACACATGCTTATTCTTAGGAAGGGAATGAAGAGTTGTAAACCAATGGGACACCTGCCTTTGAGGAACTGGGCACATTTGAGGTCTAACAGAAGAGAAGAATGGACTTGTCAATCAAACTCTGTTTTGGAGTTCTCTTAGAAGAGGTTGTGGTAGCAGGGCTACTGAGAGGAATAGCTGCTGCCTTGCTTTGGAGTCTAGCAGATGGAAACCTGGATGTGGGCCTACTGTTAACATTTAGGGTTTGAAGGCTCCGTAGGGTGACTAACGTAAAGCAGAAATTTCTCATGCCCAGCTAATTAGTGGTTTGAGACTGATCACCTAAAAAAAGTGATTTGGATCCTCTAGTGGTTCTTAAAACTTTAGCACATATTAAGACACAGCCAGCCAAGCCTGTCTCCAGAGATTCATTCAGTAGGTCTAGATGGGGCCTAAGGAATTGCTTTTTGTGTGTGTGTGTGTGTGATGGAGTCTTACTCTATTGCCAGGCTGGAGTGTAGTGGTGTGATCTTGGGTCACTGCACCCTCTGCTTCCCGGGTTCAAGTGATTCTCCTGTCTCAGCCTTCCAAGTAGCTGGGACTACAGGGGTGCACTACCACACCCAGCTAATTTTTGTACTTTTAGTAGAAATGGGGTTTCAACATGTTGGCCAGGATGGTATCAATCTCTTGACCTCGTGATCTGCCCACCTTGGCCTCCCAAAGTGCTGAGATTACAGGCATGAGCCACTGCGCCTGGCCAGGAATTGCACTTCTAACTTGTTCCTAGGGGCTAGTGCTGCTGGTCAAGACATGATACTTGCAGAACCACTGCTCGAAAATAGCTATCGACCTCAGCTTCTAGGACAAACAGAGTTAACAAAGGAAGTTGTTTATTTTAAACTTCATAAAATTAAAAGGACTCTAAGCAGGGACTGGCTCGCTTTCCAGTTCTATGTTTCATATTTTAATGTTAATCTTTAACATCATGTCTTTGGCAAGTGAAGAAACGAGGCTTGCGGGTGGTTTTACTGTCTGCCAACATGAACATTTAGTTCTCATCAAAAAGGTGCTGCCAAACTAAAAGATGGTATCAGTGTGTGTCATTCTTATTTCCTGGTGCCATGGAATTTTCTAATTTTGAAACTCTTTTGATTTTTCCTCATAACATCAGTCCATTTTAATCAGTAAGAGGAACTCTCTCCGAAATGCACTTTAGTTTTGAGCTAGTTGCCTAAGGCTTCAATTTCCTCATTAGGGGAAATACAGTGATAACATTGGTCTACCTCAAGGATATATGGGTTAAGTAAGTTCTCTCTGGTGGTGGCCGCTGGGGGGATGGATTTTAATTGTTAGTAATGAAGTGAAATCTTAATGAAAAGAGACTTAGGGTAGTAAATTCTGTCATCCAGTATTAAGTATGTATGTGTAATTTTTTTAAAAGTGACTAATGCTTGAGGCAATTATACAAACATAAAGAACTACAGGTATTTCCTGTGCTGTCTAATGCTGACTACGTTGTTGGTGCCTAATCATAGTTAAGTTTGATGTGGCAGCAAAGAAAAGGGTCTCCCTCCCTCTAATAAAGTAGCTCAGTAAAAGAGGGGATTAAAGCTTATTTGTTGTAATCCTTAACACCACCAAACCTCCACTTTAATAATACAAGTTTATTGTCTCTAGTGGTTCACTGGTGCTTTACCTAACGTGGCTAGTATGCAGACAGTTATTGCAGTTTCCACTTTTAACAGGCACGTGTGGAGGGGCTGTGTTCCTTAGGGTAGGCCACTCTGCCCGCTACAGTCAGTTCCCTCATCTAAAGTTAGGGCCGACCTTGACTATCTGAGGACCTTTTCTACCTTCAAAAATTCTTGATTCTACACTTGCCAAAGTTACACTTACCCAATAATTCTCCAAGCGTTTTGCATTGAAGTTATTTTCTAGAATACTTGGGAATGGGTTAATTTAAGTCATTAATTATGGGCCAAATTAGCAATATCTACATACAGCATATATAACTTATTCATTTTTAAATAATTACAGTAAGTTCAGTAGAAGCACTGGCGGGTATAATTTCTATCTTTGGTTCGGATGGTAGTTTAATATCCCATGGCTTTCCAAGGTGATCAATATGGGCATTAATTCCCCTAGACAGAAGAGTCAATCTGGCACAGGTATTAATGAACCTAAACATATGTTGACTTGGAAGTTGCTTTTTTGGCAATTGTCAGTCATATTAGTTTTGAAACAAGAGACATGTAGCAAAAAAGGGGAAGTTATGGTATAAAACTGTAGCTGAAAGATTCCCTACTTACAGATCAGAGACCAGCTTTATCCTTTTTTTAGTAGCTGAGGAAACTGAGTCCCAGGAAGAAATGACTTGCTCAAGGTTTGGGTAAATAAACAAACTAGGGAGCAATATGATCAATGCCAGGCTAGAAGTTTGGGGGCTGAAGGAAGGCAAGGAACCCAGACCGGGGACGGAGTGTGGCTGGATCAGGAAGTACTTCCCAGAGGCAGTGTCCGGGAGATGCCTGAGGGGCGTTTAAGGCAGGCAAAGAAGGTTTTTTTTTTTTCTTTAGGCAGAGTCGTTTTGCAAAAAGCAAGGGAAGGAAGACATCAGATGGGAGCTCTTCCAAAGAACAGCGTTTAGTTCATGTCTGGTGTGTGTGAGAGGATAGGTGGCCCAGGGCCAGATCACGGAACCTTGTCCTGAATGGAAGGGGAAGTCACTTAACAATTTCAAGCAGTGAACCCCAAATTTACCATTTTAATAAGACCTCTCTGATGACAATGTAGAGTCTGGCTAGGAGAGCACTGTGCTGGAAGCCAGTTAGGCGGCTACTTTACAGATGGGAGATGAGGATTCATATCAGGACAGAGGCAGAGGGAGAAAGGCAGAGATAGATTTCTCCTACAAATACATGGGCATATTTAATACAATTCCAATCAACATCTCAATGGGAGGGATTCTACCAAGTACATGGGTACATTTAATACAATTTCAATCAACATCTCAAAAGGATGGTTTCCAAACCACCATAATTCTAAAAGTTCATGTGTAAGAATATTCATGGAAGAATAGTCAAGAAAATACTGAGAGGAGGAGCACGGTCACTCATGCCTGTAATCCTGGTCCTTTGGGAGGCCAAAGCGGGTGGATTGTTTGAACTCAGAAGACCAGCCTGGGCAACATAGCAAGATCCTGACTCTAAAAAAAAATCTTCAAAAAGAATGAAAAAGAAAATACTGAGAAAAAAGGAATCACAAAGAGGAACTCGTATTAACATATAATAAAACTTACTATAAAGCAGCATTTAAAAAATGATGCTAACGCAAAAATAGATGTCTGTTGTTGAGATTTCTGTTTGGATTGAAGTATATGTAAGTATGTAGATTATAATTAAGGGGCTATTCAAAATTGGTAAGGAAAAGATGGATTAGTCAATTAAAGTTGCTGGGATATTTGGTTAGCTATCTTTGAAAACAAACAGCTAGAGCTCTCCCACATCCCACACATCAAAATAATTCCAGATGGATGGAGGGTTGAATATAAACAATGAAACTGCACACTGCACATTTTATTATTCCCTCTACTTTTCTCTTATTTATAATTTTATAACATTTTAAAAAAGAATAAGACTATTAAAGATTAAGAAGAAAATAAGGTAAATACATGATCGTGAGACTGGGAAAAGCTGTTTTAAACATAACATAGGTGACAGAAACCCCTGAGAAAAATATCAATTTAAACAATCAAAAACTATCACATCAAAAACTATCTTAAAATTAAAATGCAAAAGACAAACTAAAAAATCATGGTGTTTATGTAGGACACAGAATGGTGAATATCCTTTATTCATTCATCCATTCGAGAGATGTTTATTGAGTATCTATTATATACCAGACACCCTCTTTTTTTGTTGTTGTTTTTCTTTGAGTCTCTGTCACCCAGGCTGGAGTACAGTAGTGCGATCTCGGCTCCCTGCAACCTCTGCCTCCAGGGTGTTCAAGCGATTCTCTTGCCTCAGTCTCCCGAGTAGCTGGGACTACAGGTGTATGCCACCACACTCAGCTCATTTTTGAATTTTTAGTAGAGATGGACTTCGTCATGTTGGCCAGGCTGGTTTCGAACTCCTGACCTCAGATGATCCACCCACCTTGGCCTCCCAAAGGGCTGGGATTACAGGTGTGAGCCACTGCACTCAGCCTCAGGCACCCCCTTAATGCTAGAGAATCAGTATCAATGGAGCCCCTGCTCTCAGGAATCTTATACTGTAATGAAGGAAAACAGACAATAAACAAAATGAATATTTAGCATGTCAGATGATAAGTGCTATGTAGAAAGATTAGGCAAGTGTATTTGTTTTCTAGGACTGCCATAACAAAGTGCCAGAAACTGGGTGCCTTAGAACAACAGAAATGTATTCTCTCTCAGCTCCGGAGGTGAGAAGACTGAAATCAAGATATCAGTAGGGCAATGTTCCCTCTGAAAGAGCTAGAGGTCTTGCCTCTTCCCCCTTCTGGTGGTAACTGGCAATCATTGGCATTCTCTGGCTTGTACACCCATCACTCCAGTCTCTGCCTCTGTTGTCACATAGCAGTCTCCCTGTGTGTCTGTGTGTGTCATTGGATTTAAGGCCTACCCTTACTTAGTGTGACCTCATCTTAACTTGATCCCATCTGCAAAGAGCCTATTTCCAAGTAAGTTCACATTTACGATTACTGGGGGTTAAGATTTGGACATATCTTTGGAAGGGCCACAACAACCCAGTTTCGCAAGGTAGGGAAATACTGCTGGGATTGGTTGCTGTGTGAAAGTTGGATGATCAGGAAAGTTCTCACTAATGAGGTGACATTTGAGTAGATGAGAGAAATTAATGAAGAAATGACATATGTGAATATTGAACAGTAATTCTTCTTAATCTATAAAGAACCAAATAATAGCTAAAGTTCACTGAGCACTTTTTATGTTTCAGACACTATAATAAAAAATGCTTTACAAACATTGTCTCATTATTTCCATAATCCAAAAAGATAGTACTATTCCGTAAGATTAATCTATTATTATTTCCACTTGAAGATGAAGAAACTGAAGTTCAGAAAGGCTAAGTAATTTGTCCAAGTTTATACATCTAGCAAGCCGGAAACCAAGTCCATATCCTTCTGTCTCCAGAACCTAGGCCAATAAAAAAATGAAGACAGAAGGAAAAGTTTCTAAGTGATACATTTTCAAAAGTTCATCCTCAGTAATTATCAATGCAAATTAAAACAACAGTGAGTTATTTTTCATTTATCAACTTTACCGTGGTTAAAATGATTGAGGTCACATGCTTGTAATCCCAGCAATTTGGAAGTCTGAGATGGGAGGATTACTTGAAGCTAGGAGTTCAAGACCAGCCTGGGCAAAATGGTGAGATCTCCATCTCTACCAAAAATACAGGAATTAATCAGGCATAGTTGTGTGCACCTGTAGTCCCTCCCATCTACTCAGGAGGCTGAAGGGGGAGGCTCACTTGAGCTGGAGTTTGAGGTTACAGTGAGCTGCGATCATGCCATTGCACTCCAGCCTAGGTGACAGAGTGAGAGCTTGTCTCAATATAATCTTGCTGATAGTTCATTTAATTAGAATCTGGTAGCATCTAGAGTAACTTAACTCCCAAAGCCCACACACTTTATCCCTCCTTTTTTTGAGAATGACTTCCACATTTCTGGCAAGCACAGGTGAAATAATGGAGGAGAAACAGCAGGTGGTGGTGATAGGTAGAGGGTTGTGGGAAGTGACGCAGTATGATGGAGGTGATGGAGAGAGATGAGAGGTTTGCATTGTACATGTGGGTACAAGAAGTCTTGGCCATTGAAGCTTTGGCAGTGAGAAGAGCAGAGAGTGCCCTGGGCAAAACTTCATTTAAAGAGCTGATGAATAAAGAGTTATTCAGCCGAGCTGAGGGTGGCAGAAAAAGCAGAAGAGAGGGGTGTCATAGGGCTCAATATTTGTTGAGTATCCCCAATTTCATGTCATTTTCACTCAGGGATATTTTTTCTTACATTGGAAGAATCTTGGATATTTCTATACCTAAACAGTTTTATATCACGTTTCTCATATAGGAAAATATGAGAAAATCTCTCCATGAGTTATGATCACCATACTGAATGGTGAATATGTTTAACAAGAAAAAGGAAAGTAAGCTAACGTTAGGAACCCTAAAATAATTTTTGTTCATAGTGAAGGAGGAGCTCTTCCATATTATTCCCGTAATGTCTCTTGTTTGCCAAAAATTTGTCCAGCCCTAGTTACTTTGATTATATGCCAGGGCCCTTCTAATGTTTTAGGAGAACCAGGTTGCCAAACTGCATCTGTTTCACAGTGTCTCCTGTTCTTTTGTTAGTTTAAGTGATTCACGTACAATTGTGCTTAAACGGGCAATCCTATTTAAACACTGTATTGTATATTTTAGAGGTCTAGGATGGTTTCTCAACTGACTTGTCAGAAGCAATTATAATTACTATCTATAATATTGCCTTTTAAAATATATAAAATTTGACTTTAATACAGTCATTTGACAGAAGCTTAAGCATCTCTAATTTGCTTAAATTGCTTTGGCCACCAAAGCAGGGATCTATTTCTATGAGCTGCTCAAAAGCATTGACGTGGGAAATGGCTGTTACAGCCATTGCTTCTAATTTATTTCAAGCATACCTCATGGTTTTCTGTATTGAATAATTTGAAAAGAACTACATTTGAGCTTAATCCTAAGGTTGTTATTTTAATTTTGACAGAGCTCTTAAATTTTGGGGTTGGGACTGACAGTACTGAGCATAAATGTAAATGAGTATACCTGTTTTAGGGTAAAAACATATTTTCAACAATTTTTTTAAAGACAAAAAGTTAGGTGGGTTTAGGCGCTGATTTATGTTACGCCATGGTCGATTTGGACAAAATTCCAGTTGGAGATTTATAATCTTTTATATGAATAATTGGAAGCTGTACTTGAAAAAATAGTAATTCTTTCTTGATCATGAAAAATATCTTAAGTCAGAAACCAAGAGTATTGCTTTTGCTTCACTGAGTTGAGCAGCTCCTCCTCACATTTCAGACTTCAGTTGAAACATGGCTTAAACTTTTACTTGTAGGTATATTATTAACAATAAAAACTGAAAAAAAAAGAGCTTGACTACCTCAGTACTCTCTCTCTTTATGTGTGTGTGTGTGTGTGTGTGTGTGTGTGTAGAATTGTGCTTTTAAAGTGTAGCCAGATGAGGTTCCACCATTCCACCAAGTGACCTTAGGGACTGGCCTGTCATAATCTCTATCTTTGCTCTTAGTATAGATTCTTTAGAATATTGACTGTCAGTCACAAATGATCACATTATTCTTGACAAATTCAGCATCATTCATTCTATTAGTTTGCGCATGCGTGTGCATGCGCATGTGTGTGTCTTGTGACAGGATAACCAGTCAGTAGGGGTTTTAGTTCAGCTGAATTGCCTTCTTAATCATCACCCCAGGCAACCACTGGTCTAAGCAGGAAATAGTGGCAAAAGAGTCCATAGCCTTGAATTCTGGTCTGAGCTTGCTAGCAACTTTGTTATGTGACCTTGGATGTGAAAATTAAACTCTGCTAGTTCCTCACCTGTAAGTGGAGAGAACCTCATCCACTTACATTCCCTATCAAAGGTGTGTTTCCTTTTTCCACCCTAAGAAGAAATCAAGGTGCAATTTCCTTGGGCAGTACAAAGATCTAGTAGCGGATATCTCCCATAATGTTTTGCTGAAGGTTGAGCCAGTGACAGGGAAATGTAGCTGGTACCAATTTGGAAAATTACAGGACATTAATCTGCTGCTTTGTTAGCTGATTATTTTAAGGGAAGGCTTAGCTAGATTTGATGATGGGGAGACCCTGAATTGAAAGCAACTAGGTTCAGTCCTAAAGTGTGTGTATTTTTTTTGTAATTTTGAAATTACTTATTTGTCCATTAAATTACCAACTTATTGAACTGATTAAGTAGATAAATAGCTACCACACCAGATTGTGTGACCTTAAGCAAATTTCAGGCTGGAGAACATCCACTGCTCCAGCTAGAAGGGGAAATGCATTAACATTTATAGACTGCTTACTGTGCGCTGGATGTTTGCACATACCATCTCACTGGAGCATCACAAGGATCTTGGGAGGTAGGAGGTATGCCTATTGAAGCTCACAACATTCACCTATTATAATTTTTTAAAAATTTACTGTAATTAGTCCAAAGTCACAAAGCTAGTGTTAAAAAAATCCGCTTAAATGACACTTATTTAGAAAAACTCTGTCTGACCACCCTGTGGAAAACAGTGAACACCATTTCTATCACAGTGTTTACTGTGTCACTTATTCCAACTTAGAATTACTTATTTGTTTACTTGTCTTTTGCCTGTTTTGCCAACTAGAATGTAAGCTTCATAAGGGCAGGTACTACCCCAGTATCGGCTTTGTTCATCTCTGTGTCCCTAGTGTCTGACTGGCACATAATAGAAACTCCATATATATTCCCCCCTCTTCTTTTTGAGACAGAGTCTCACTCTGTCACCCAAGCTGGAGTGCAGTGATATGATCTCTGCTCACTGCATCCTCCGGCTCCCGGGTTCAAGAGATTCTAGTGCCTCAGCCTCTGGAGCAGCTGGGATCATAGGCATGCACCACCAAGCCCAGCTAATTTTTGTAATCTTAGTAGAGACAGGGTTTCACCATGTTGGCCAAGCTGGCCTTGAACTCCTGGGCTCAGGTGATCCACCCGCCTCAGCTTCCCAAAGTGCTGGATTACAGGCATGAGCCACTGCTTCAGGCCCATAAATATTCCTTCAGTGAATGAATGAATTGATGAATGAATAAGAAAGTTTGTCTATGCAGGGCACAGTAGTTCATGCCTGTAATTCTAGCATTTTGGAAGCCTGAGGCAGGAGGATCACTTTAGCTCAGGAGTTGGAGATCAGCCTAGGCAACATAGTGAGACCTCATCTCTACAAAAAAATCAAAAAATGAAGCGAGAGGATTGTTTAGGCCTCGGAGGTTGAGGCTGCAATGAATCACGATTGCACCACTGCATTCCTGTCTGGGTGACAGAGTGATACCCTGCCACACACACAGAAAAAGAAAGTTTGCCTGACATAAAACACTGCTTTCTTCTGACTAAACAAAGTTGACTCACATGTTGATAGAAGGAAAGGCTGAGACTCAGAGATGTTAAATGACTTGCCCAGGAGGCCTGATGTAGGTCAGACCACAAGGGCTCATCAGGGCCCAAGGACCTGTATTTATGGAGATTCATGCTGGTCCCAAATTGCTTGTACCTTGGTTTACTGTAGAACCATTACATAAACAGCACAAAGGATCTGGGATCACGGATACAAATGAAGGAGTGGATTCAGTCTCCAGTGACTCACTATCTCCCTGCAAAGATCTGGTGGACAAGGCAGTCCTCCAGTGGTGAGAAACCCGGCAAGTGGAAGATCCTTGACTTACTACCTTCTGAAACATTACACTGGGAGTGGTCACATCCTTCTTCAACAGGCTACTCACCACAGCAGACAATTCTTTGTTGCACTAGTGTCCCATGCTCAAAGTTTCTATTTCTCACTGGATTATCTGGCTTTCCAGATAACACAAATGGTTAGCAGCACGGCAAATTCGGCTCTCCTGGCTAAAAGCCAGGCTCGTTTCACAATGCGTCCTGATGCAGTTTGTTATTCCTGCCCAGTGTAGTAGGATATGATATGATAATTATCTGGGAAATGCCCATGTAGGAGAAGGGGAGGGTAAAGTTGTGGGGCTGCAAGTTGTGAGTCAGAATCATGAGGTTATGGTCCAGAAATGGACCATTTTCCCTACAGTGGGGGAAAGTGTGTGACCTTAGGCAATTTACTTAACCTCTCTGTGACTCAGTCTCCATGTCTGTAAAATGAGAGTATCAAGTGTGTCAAGGCTGGGTGTATAGGCTCACACATGTAATCCCAGCACTTTGGGAGGCCAAGGCAGGAGGATCCCTTGCGGCCAGGAGTTTGAAACCAGCCTGGGTAACATGGTGAAACCCCATCGCTACAAAAATTAGCTAGGTGTGGTGACACGTGCTTGTGGTCCCAGCTACTCAGGAGGCTGAAGTAGGAAAATTGCTTGGGCACAGGAGGTTGAGGTTGCAGCAAGCCGTGACTGCATCTCTGTACTCCAGCCTGGGCAAGAGAGTGAGACATTGACCTCTCCAGCCCCACAAAAAAGTGTTTTATGAGAACTAAATGAAGTAATACCTGTAAAGCACTGACACATATTAAGTGCCATATTAAGGCTAGCTAAAAAAATAAGTAAAAATAAAAATAAAGGTGCAGAGAAAGAGTTTTAAGTAGGGCAGCTTGACCCATCTCAATGACTTCATCGTTTTAGGTCCTGAATTGGGTTTTTTTTTTTTCTCCTCAGTAGCAATGTATCTCTGAATTTATCATTTTCTCCATAGATTTTCAAAATAGACTTTATAGAAACATATTTTATAGCCAGATTTGTTAAAACAAGTGGCTTCTCCTGACTCTCACACCAGAAAGGCTCAAAGAGGCCGGGAGAGCCCAGGGGTTAAACACCAGAACATCTTGAGAGAGAACAGAGGAAAGTGGGAATGATCTGTTTCAACAGGTGTTTTATGATGGAAACTCATTAAACTATATTAACCTGTGAAAATAATACCCTGCACTCGTATGCTATTTTTCACTTTTCCCCACAAAGTCCTTTCATGTCTAGTATTTTGTTCAATCTCATAATGTCTGTATGTGGTAGGGAGAGCAGGTATTCTCATTTGACATAAAAAGGAACTGAACCTAGGGAGGTTAAATTTATTCAACCAACATTTGTTGAGCCCTTACGATGTGAGAGGCATTTGTGATACAAAGATGGGTAAAACACAGTACCTGCCTTTAACTAAGGTATATATTCCTATATGTTTATGTATTATATAGGCGCATATATTTGATATGGTATATAGAGATAATATATATTTTATATAATTATATAAATAAAATATATAATTCTAATGTAATTATCTGTAATATATAATTTATGACTATAATTTATATAAAATTTTATTTATACAAAACAATACATATAATACATATTATAATATATAATTCTGTAGTAATATATTTTATATGGTCTATATAATATTCTATAGGAATATATCCAATACATTCCTACAGAATAATGGAGAATCTTTTGTGTCACACAGACAAGTGGACTTTATCCTGTAGGCATGAAGGGAAGTGACCTGATGAGATGTTTGCTTTGCAGGCGTCATCTCTGGCTGTTTGTGGAGAATGGATGGTGGAGCCAGAGTAAATGTGTGGAGGTCAGTTAGGAGGCTCAGTAGCGGTTCAGGAGGTTCAGACTAGAGCGATGATGGGGGAGGTGGAAAGATACAGATGCATTCAAACAACATTTAGGAGGTAAAATGAGCAGGACTCAGTAGTAAATTAGATTGTACTATGTGGAGGAGGTAATGAAGAAGAAGAGAAAAGGATAACTCATTTTTCTGGCTTATGCAACAGGATGGATTGTGGTTTCACTGATCAGGACAGATATTAAGTATAGAAAAGTATAGAATACATAGAAGACACAAATGTGTGATGAGCTTCTGAGTGGATTCAAACCCCAGCACCAACACTTTTAGCAGAACTAGACACTGGGTAGGTTATTGAAACTGAGCCTCAGTTTCTTCATCTCTAAACTTGATCAAGTTGTTACGAAAATGGAATGAAATGAAGTTTGTAAAATAGGACCCCGGTAAATCAGAAGTTGAAGTATGACATGGAGAAGGAAATGAATTTGTGTTTGACTTGAAGTGCCTATGGGATATCCAAGTATTGAGACCTAGTATGGAGACAGAGCCCTGGACGTACTCATATTTAAAGGATAGTTAAAGAAAGAGGGTCCAACAAAGAAGATTGCAAATGAGTGACCACAAAGACAGGAAAAGGACAAGGAGATAGTGATGGCACAGAAGTGACTGCTGAACTTTATAACACCACAGCCTCACAGTAAGTTGACTTCAGTTCTGTCAATTTCAACATCTATCTTCCTATATCCCAGCTCCCTTGTCCCTTTCTGGATGCCAATATCCCCTTTTCCCTGCTCCTCCACTTGAGCGGCTAAACACAGCCAGAGAACATGACACAACCAAGTGGGCACTGATGTCACCATGATCTCCAAGGAACCTAAAATGCTGCTCTTTAACTGTCCACATCCTAATTTTCCCACGTTTCTCATAGCAGTGGCTTGGGAGAGCAGCTGAATTTTCCTGTAAGCTCTAAGAAGGGCACATAAGTGATGTGAGAGTGGAAGCTGACAGAGCTGGAGAAATCTGCCCATCATAATTATATGCATTTAGGGCATTGCTGTAAGGCTGGAAATAAGAAGAGCCTCTTTTTATCTCAGTGCAGCGCTGTGGAGGAGTGACACTGGCTAAGCCCCGATGGAATAATACAGAGTCAGAGGCTGATTTACCTTGAAGCTAATGAAGCTTCAGCTTCAGGGTCCCCTCATTTGCACAAATGAATTCCAATGCTTTGTACTTATTTTTGTATTCCTAATTGTGTATTATTTTTCTTTAAAAGGTTTTCTAAGTTGCATAATTCGAGCCCCATCGAACCTAATCAACCTCTGATCTAAGTGTTAACAGCTTGAATAGCTGCTTCCCACTGCAGCCATGGGGCTGTACAAGCCTGCTGGAACTGAGGTACCACCCTGGGAGGAAGGAATATGACAGAAAAATCCTGAACTCACTATGTTTGTTTATTTATTTAAGTAAAATTTCATTTTTAAATAGGCAACATATGTGGATGGTAGATCATCTACAATTCAATAGGTACCAAAGAGTATACAGTGAAAATCAAGTCTCTCTCTCACTACTCCCTCCCTTCCCAGGAGACAACTGCTTGTTAATTCTTCTGTATTCTTTCACAGACATAACACATATATGATAATATACGATATATAAAATCATGTACAATATATCAATTTATATTAATAAATATAATAGATCAATATATATTAACACAATTAACATATCAATATATTATATATAACATATACAAATACATATATTATAAATGTATACATATTGTGCATGCATTTATATATTAATATATAAAATAATTATAATATAATGTATAATATAAAATTAAAATACAATATATTAAAATATAATTGCATATATATACAAACATGTATGTCCTTTGTTTTACTTCTCCTTTTTTTCTTTTTTTCTGAGACAGAGTCTCACTCTGTCGCCAGGCACCAGGCTGGAGTGCAGTGGTGGCATCTTGGCTCATTGCAACCTCTGCCTCCCAGGTTCAAGCAATTCTCCTGCCTCAGCCTCCTGAGTAGCTGGGACTACAGGCGCGCACCACCACGCCCAGCTAATTTTTGTATTTTTAGTAGGGACGGGGTTTCACCATGTTGGCCAGGATGATCTTGATCTCTCGACCTTGTGATCCACCCGCCTCGGCCTCCCAAAGTGCTGGGATTACAGGCGTGAGCCACTGCCCCCAGCCTTGCTTCTTCTTTACACAAATTACAACATGCTATACCCGATGTTCACCTTGTGGGCATTTTTTTCCCCTTTACAAGGTGTTTTAGAGCTTAGTCTGTAAGAATCCAAAAAGGGCTACCTCATTCTTTTTTAACAGTCATAGGCTGTCCCATTGTGAAGATGGACTATAACTTATTTCATCAACCCCCTATGATAGACATTCAGGTTTTTTTCAATCTATTGCTATCATTAGCACTCACTAATGATTAGTGTTAACTCATTAGCACTAACTAACTGATATTGACTGATTTGAAACCTGATTATGGCTTCAGATAGAGGCTAAACTCTTATTGAAATAATAAAGTCCCATTTTGTGCACAACTGAACACAAATTGTACTTTAAAATTGTACTTTCTATAATACCTGCCTTAAAGTGTAGACTAGGTAGTATTTATAAAGAATTTAGTACATAGAATGTGCTCAACAAGTGTCACTTATTGTCCTTTTCCCTAGAGCTCACAGAATAAGATGTCGCTGTTCCTATCTGAAGCAAATCCCTCTATCTGTGTCCCATGTCTTTATCTCTTCCCTGCCCTCCTTAACTTTCATCCATCAACTGAGTCCTCTATTTCCCTTTTGTAAAATCAACATAAATCATTTTTGGTTGATACATAATAATTGTACATATTAAGGGGTCTATGTGATATTTTGACACATGCATACAATGTGCAATGATCAAATGAGGTATTTAGGATATCCATGACCTCAAACATTGATCACTTCTTTGTGTTGGTAACATTCCAAATCTCGCTTTCCACTGACTCCTTCTGGCTATAAATATGACCTTAACTTCCCCATCCTAAATAAAACTACCCTTTGCATTTCTTAAAACTTGGTTCTGCTATGAGTAACAGAAAAATCTGATTTAACAGTGGCTTAAACAAAATAGAAGTGTATTTCTCCTGTAGAAGGCCTGAAGTGGGCCATCCCAGGCTTACGTGGCAGTTGTACAGTTATCAGGGACTCGGGTTTCCTCTAGCTTTTTGCTCTGCTATCTCCCGAGCGTGTCCCCCGCCTCCGAAATCCAAGATGAAGGGCAAACCATTTTTCACTCAGCAAAATGCTATGACACAACATTTTTGCT
Organism: Callithrix jacchus; assembly: GCF_049354715.1. Classification (NCBI taxonomy): domain Eukaryota; kingdom Metazoa; phylum Chordata; class Mammalia; order Primates; family Cebidae; genus Callithrix; species Callithrix jacchus. The sequence continues at coordinate 129,721,122 of NC_133524.1, read as the reverse complement.
TACACCCCCATTGGCCACACAGAGCTGCAAAAGAGAGGAAATGCAGCCCATTCTAACCCAGATGATCATAAGTCAGCTTTAAAAAAATTGGTCTTCTACAAAGGAGAGCATGAATATTGGGTTAGGAAACTAGCGATTTCTGTAATGCCTTCCCTTAACCTTTTGTTTTTTTTGAGAAGGGGTCTCACTCTGTCACCCAGACTGAGTACAGTGGTGTGATCACATCTCACTGCAGCCTCAACCTTCTGGGCTCAATCAATCCTCTCACCTTAGCCTTCCAGAGTAGCTGGGACCATAGGTATACATCACCATGCCTGGCTAACATTTTTTTAAAAATTGTTGTAGATATGGGGTTTTACTATGTTGCCCAGACTGGTCTCAAACTCCTGGCCTCAAGCAGTCCTTCCAACTTGGTCTCCCAAAATGCTGGGGTTACGGGTATGAGTCACCATTCCTGGACTTTCTCTTAACTCCTCTCCCCTTTCTTTCATTTCCTTCACAGCTAAGCTTCTCAAAAGTGTGTTCTACACTCACCTTCTTCATTTCCTCCCCTTTTGTTTATTTTTTATCCTATTGCAAACCAGGCTTTCTCCTAAACTTGCTTTCTCAAGGTCACCATTTGTTTACAAGTTAATTAATTAATAGCTCACTCAGTAGACTTTTATTGAATGCATAGTATGCATCAGGCACTAGGATAAATATTGATGATGCAGAAATAAATAAATTGCAGTTGTTCTTGCCCTAGAGGAGTTCATGAGTTTTTGAGGGAAACAGAAAATAAAATGAATGTTTAAAATACAGAGTACGGCCGGGCGCGGTGGCTCAAGCCTGTAATCCCAGCACTTTGGGAGGCTGAGGCGGGTGGATCACGAGGTCAAGAGATCGAGACCATCCTGGTCAACATGGTGAAACCCCGTCTCTACTAAAAAATACAAAAAATTAGCTGGGCATGGTGGCGCGTGCCTGTAATCCCAGCTACTCGGGAGGCTGAGGCAGGAGAATTGCCTGAACCCAGGAGGCGGAGGTTGCGGTGAGCTGAGATCGCGCCATTGCACTCCGCCTGGGTAACAAGAGCGAAACTCCGTCTAAAAAAAAAACATACAGAGTAGTAAGTGACATTACATGGAACGCATGAGAGCATCTGAAAGCACAGGAGTAGGTGGGAATGTGGAAGTAAAGAAAATTCTAGAAAATGATGCTTGAAGGCCTGGGGCAGTGGCTTACACCTGTAATCCCAGCACTTTGGGAGGCCAAGGCAGGTAGATTGCTTGAGGGTAGGAGTTCGAGACCACCCTGGCCAACATGGCAAAACCCTGTCTCTACTAAAAACGAAAATTAACTGGGTGTCGGGGTGCATGTCTGTCATCCAAGCTACTTGGGAGGCTGAGGCAGGAGAATCACTTGAATTTGGGAGGCAGAGGTGCAGTGAGTCGAGATTGTGCCACTGTACTCCAGGGTGGGTCACAGAGTGAGACTGTCTTGAAAGAAAAAGAAAGAAAGAAGGAGAGAGAGAGAGAGAGAGAGGAAGAAAGAAAAAGAAAGAAAGAAGAAAGTAATGCTTGAGCTTTCTTTCTAAAGATAAGCAATCATAAGCCAAGTAAAGGAGGAAATAAAGGGCTCCTTGGAAGAGAGAGTATATTCTGGGAACTGCAGGCAGACTGAAATATTTAGGTTGGTGCAAAAGTAATCATGGTTTTTGCCATTGCTTTTAATGGCCAAGCCGCGATTACTTTTGCACCAATCTAATAACTAGCCTGAGGGTTTTTATGAGCATTAGGATGAAGAAGAGTTAGGCAGGGGAGAGACTATAAAGATCTTGGCATATATGTAATGCCTGCAAGTTCAGTGGGCTTTGGGCACCTGTCCATGAAGCTCTATCAGAGATATAAGGAGAAACATGGAAAGATTGTAAACAAGAGAAGGACATGGTCAGATTTGTGTTTGGATAGGTCACTTTGGCTGCTGGGTAGAGGATGGAGAGCGAGGCAGAAGGGGAAGCACAGAGATCAGTTAAGATTGTACAGCCTTAGCCCAAGTGAGAGATGATGATGGCCTGGACTAAGATGGAGAGAATTTGATGAGTTTGAAAGACATTTAGCGGTGATAAGGGTAACACCTTCCTAGGTAGCTGTGTGAGTAAAGGAGGAGTCAAGAATAACTTTTTGCTTGGGCAAGTGGGTTGAAGGTGGTGCCAACCCTGAATGGTGCAATACTGTAAGAGTAGCAGTTGATACGGTGAAACAATTAAGAATTCCACTTTGGTCATGTTAAGTTTGAGATCCCTGTTACACAAATAAGCAGAGAACTCAAGTAGGTAGTCACTTAGTCTAGAGCCAGCAATATATAAATATATATGTTTACTAACATCTAGAAATTACTAACATCGCTAATATCACAAATATCTAGAAATTGAGCTTTGGTCATTCACAAGACCTCCTTTAAAAGAATACAGACTAACAATAGAAGAGGACCTATAATCAAGTCTTGAGGGTCTCCAACATTTAATGGTTTGATAGAAGATGAGCCTCAGGAGGAGCAGCCAGAGAAGTGAGAGAAAACAAAGAAACTATAGTTTCATGAAGGCCAAGAGGAAGAGGCCAAGGAAAGACACTGTTTCAAGAAGGAGAAAATGATTTTCTGTCTTGAGTGTGTGTAAGATGATGATTAAAATCATGTCCATTAGACCTGAGGACATGTAAATAATTTGTGACCATAATGAGAGATTTTTTTTTGTTTTTGAGATGGAGTCTCGCTCTGTTGCCCAAGCTGGAGAGCAATGGTGCGATCTTGGCTCACTGCATCCTCCACCTCCCAGGTTCAAGCTATTCTCCTGCCTCAGCCTCCTGAGTAGCTGTGATTTCAGGCAGCCACCACCATGCCTGGCTAATTTTTGTACTTTTAGTGGAGACGGGGTTTCACCATATTGGCCAGGCTGGTCTCAAACTCCTGACCTCAGGTAATCTGCCTGCCTCAGCCTCCCAAAGTGCTGGGATTATAGGCATGAGCCACTGTGCCCATCTGAGAGATATTTTGGTGGAGTTATGGGAACAAAAGCTCTATTAGAGTGAGTGGAAGGTGAAAAATAAAGACTTTCAGTATAAATAAAACTTGTAAGAAAGTTGGCTTATGATTGAAAGGATAGAGCTAGAGTGGCAGTAGGAAGGGAATGGAAGGTGCTATGGTTTGCATATGGTTTGTTTGTCCCTACCAAATCTTATGTTGACATTTGATCCCTGATATCACTGTATTGGGAGGTGGGGGCTAGTGGGAGGTGTCTGAGTCATGGGGCAAATCCCTCATGAATGGCCTGATGCCTTTCTCAAGGTACTGAGTGAGTTCTCACTCTGGCTAGATGGGATTAGTTCTGGAGGAAATGGATTAATTAGTTCCATCAAGCAAGGGTTGTTAGAAAGCAAGATTCCTTCTCCTGTTTAGCCCCCTCTTCCCATGTGCCCGCTTCCCCTTTGACCTTCTCCACCATATTTTGACACAGTACAAAAACCCTCACCAGAAGCCGAGCAGCACCATGCTGCCTGCAGAATCATGAACTAAATAAACTTATTTTAAAAAATAAAGTACCCAGCCTTAGGTATTCTATTATAGCAACACTAAACTAAGACAGAAGGATTCAGTTGAAAGACAGGTAGTGAATCTATTTAGAAAGAAAAGGTAGCTGATAGTGTAAGCTTCTTTTACTGATTGATTGATTGATTGAGACAGAGTCTCACTCTGTTGCCCAGGCTGGAGTGCAGTGGCGTGATCTTGGCTCACTGTAACCTCCACCTCCTGGGTTCAAGTGATTCACCTGCCTCAGCCTCCTGAGTAGCTGGGATTACAGGCGCGTGCCACCACACGCAGCTATTTTTTGTATTTTTAGTTGAGATGGTGTTTCACCATGTTGGCCAGGCTGGTCTCGAACCCTTGACCTTGTGATCCTCCCGCCTTGGCCTCCCAAAGTGCTGGGATTATAAGAGTGAGCCACAGCACCTGGCCAGCGTAAGCTTCTTGAGAAAGCAGGAGGCAGGGGTGAGATCAGTGGTTCTCAAGTATGGTCCCTGGGCTGGTAGCATCACCATCACCTGGAACTGGTTAGAAATATGATTCTTGGGCATGACTTCAGATGGACTGAATCAAAAACTCTGGCTGTGTGGCCTAGAGTATTGTGTTTTAACAGCCTTCCAGGGGTTCAGATGTACAGTCAATGCTCAAATTCAAGAGCCACTATGCCATGGACAAAAAGGATATCTCCATACTGTAACAGGAGAGAAAGGGTATAGATATGGATAGATGTATTCATTTGGTATGGGGAAATTCATCCATCTATCCATCCATCCATCCATCCATTCATCCATCCATCCATTCATTCATTCATTTTACAAATATTTATTAAATACCTAATATGTACCAGGCATTAAGGATATAGAGCAAAATATTCCTAACCTTATGGAATTTACATTTTTGTGGGAGGAGATACAATAAACAAACAGATTTTCTAAAATTGATTATAATAAGAATGTTGGATTTTACCCTGAGTGAGCATGGAAGTCACTATAAGAATGTAAGCACCTTGAAGGCAGGAATTATCTGTTTTGTTCACTGCTGTGTCTCCAGAGCCTAGTATAGTACCTTGAGTATGTTTATCAAATGAAAAACAATTGAGGATTTTTTTTAACTGAACAGTGAAGATTTGATTTACATTTTAAAAAGGATTACTATGTTGAGAATAGACACCAGTTACAGAAGCTACCCTAAAATTCCAAAATACAGCTGCTCATGGTTTGCTACTGGTTGTAGCAGTTGAGATGGTAAGAAGTGGTCACATTGAGTATATTTTAAAAGTAGAACCAACAGGATTTGCTGACATAATAGATTTAGGGTAGGAGAAAGAACAGAGTCAAGGATGACTCTAAAGGTGTAGGCCTGAGTATCTGGAAGGCTGGAGTTGCCATTGACTGGGAGAGGAAGGACTATGGGTGAGACAGGAGTGCGTGTTGTGTGGGCAGGGAGTGAAGATCAGAAGCAGAAGCAGATTTAGGTTAAAGCTGATGCAGCTTAGGTTTCGGGGCTTCTCATTTGCTTAGGTTCTAACAATATATTAATGAATTATTTTTGAGGGTTTTTTTCCCTAAAGAGTGATCCCCAAATTGTATAAGTTTCAGGACCCAAACATTTGGATCTGCCCCTGATTAGAAGTCCCATTTCTGACATGTTAAGTTTGACATGTCCATTAGACATTTGGACTGAATTATTGTTCCCCTAAACTGTGTATGTTGAAGCTCTAATCCCCAATGTGGCTATATTGAGAGATAGAGCTTTTCAGGAGGTGATTAAAGTTAAATGAGTCGTAAGGGTGGAGCCCTAATTTGACTGGACTGGTGTTTTCTGTTTTTTTTTTTTTTTTCTGTTTTTCAGACAAAGTCTCACTCTGTCACCTAGGCTGGAGTACAGTGGTGGGATCTTGGCTCACTGCAACCTCCATCTCCTGGGTTCAAGTAATTCTCCTGCCTCAGTCTCCTGAGTAGCTGGCATTACAGGCATGTGCCAGCAAACCCAGCTAATTTTTGTGTTTGTAATAGAGATGGGATTTCACCGGGTTGGTCAGGCTGGTCTTGAACTCCTGACCTCAGGTGATCCGCACACCTTGGCCTCCCAAAGTTCTGGGATTACAGGTGTGAGCCACTGCACCTGGTCTGGACTGGTGTTCTTATAAGAAGAGACACTAGAGAGCGTCCTGTCTCTCCATATGCACACAGAAGAAAAGCCATGTGAGAACACACTGAGAAGGTGGTCTCAGCTGTCACCAACTCTGAAGGTATCTTGATCTTGAACTTCCAACCTCCAGAGCTGTAAGAAAACAAATGTCTGTTGTTTAAGCCAGTTTGTGGAGCTATGTAGTGGGCAGAAAAATATGAGCCTGAAGTTCCGGAGAGAGGTCTGGGCTGAGGATATAATAAATTCAGGAGACATTAGTATATAAACAGTAGTTAAAGCCATGAAACTGAATTCAATCATCAAGAGAGTGAGGGTAGAGATGAGAAGAGGTCCAAAGACAGAGCCATGGCGCACGCCGATATTAAAAATAGGATTGATGATAAGGAAGTGATGCAGGGCAGGTGAGCTCCAAAGTAGAGCTTGGCCAGTGAAGGTTCTTGGCTTTACCCAGGACCTCAGGCAAGCCAGAGACAGAAGAAAACAGCTTTATTGAAGACACGATGTTACAGCTTCGGTGGTATTACAGCTCCGTGACTGCTCCTGCAGAGCAGGGCTAGTCTGTAGGCAGAGTAGCAGCTCAGGGCAGTTTTGCAGTCATATTAATACCAACTTTTAATTGCATGCAGATTAACGGGCAGTTTATTTAGAAATTTCTAGGGAACGGGTAGTAACTTTTGGGTCATTGCCATGGAAAGGGGGGTGGGTAACGCCTGAGTGTTGCCATAGCAATGGTAAATTGACATCACACATTGGTAGGCATGTCTGATTGAAAGCTGCTTTCCACCTGGCCAACTTTTAGCTAGTATTCAATCTGGTCCGGTGTCCAAGCCCCACCTCTGGAGTAGAGTCCTGTCTCATACTTCAGAACCAACAATGGAGAGTGGAGAGCAGCAGCCACTAACAGAAGAGGGAAACCAAGAGACTGTGGCATTCTAGAAACCACGAGAAGAAAGGACAACAAGGAGAAGGGACTGACCGTGTCAAATGCTGCTGAAAGGTCCAGAAAGATGAGGACAGAACATACTGCCTATTAGGTTTTTCAACATTAAATGGCTGTTTTGCAGCTAATGGCTTCAGTGTTCTCTGTGAAGTAGGAGACATGGTTATCTGTTGAGGTACAGGGTGGCGTGGAGATAATTGGGGAATTGGCAGGGTGGGAGATTTCAGGAGTACGAAGAAAGTTTGACATCACTGGGGAAAGTGCAAGTTGATCAGAGAAGAATCGGGATTGCTGGGCAGTATGGAAAGCCTATTTGACATGTAGAAAAGGCAATTGTATTCACAGCTGCAGCTGAGAGAAGACTGTTAAGGGTTAATAAAGTGTTGTTTTTTTCTGTAATTTAAAAATAAGAACAGCAGATCCTTGTTTAGGGCCTCAAAGACAGTTTCAAGATAAGAAAGAACAGGATGCTGACAGTCCAGGAGAGGCCACTTAGACCTCAGGGGAGTGTCATGTAGCAATGTCCAGCTGTAAGAAATCACATAGCCAGAGATTGCTGAACGAGCTTTTATCCCCACACAAAGAGCTGCCCCTGAAGCAGTTTGACACTGGGCTGCACCAGGTGACATTTGTTGTCCTGATGTTGCTTTCCATTTCCTGGCTGGCCTCAAGGAGCATGTATACATATGTCTAGCATATTGCAAGGGGGATCTGGAATGAGACCCAGATGGCTGTGTTCTGACGGGCTCACTAATGCGTTCCTTGCCTTTCTGAGGATAACAGTGACAATAACATTTAATACTTTATGAGCCCTGCTCTAAGTGCCATACATGTCCACTTACTGAATGTCTAGGACAGCCCTATGTGGTAGACACTATTGTTATTCAGGTTCAGAGGTTAAGTAACATGCTTTGGGCATACAAGTAGGAAGCGGTGGAACCAGAGAATTCAGACCCAGGCAGACTGACAAGCAGGGTATAAAACATAGCGAGCGTTCACCATGTATGAGCCAGGCAATGCACTAAGCACTTTACGTGGATTATCTCATTTCATCCTCACTACAACTCATTAAGGTTGACACCATTACTAATCCCATTTTACTAATGAGGTTAATTTAACCCAGATCACATAGCTAAGAAGTGGTGGAGGCCACTTTGGAACTTAGCAGAGGGGGTAGGATCAGGAGAGCTAGTCCCACACTGCCCGATACATTCCTTGCCCTGTGAAAGGAACATGAAAATAAATGCATGCTTCTTGTTAGAGTCACGTGGGTTTTCTCTTAAAGGGCCGTTCACCTGAGCTGTGATAAGGGCTGCATAGTTCACACCAGAGGACTAGGCTAGAGATAGATATTTGGGTATCGCAGCACATAGCTGGGATAGAACGAGATCTCACCGGGAGGGAGTGTGGATAGAGGAACGTAGAGAGCCCAAGGCTGATCTATCAGAGACTTCAACATATAAGGGGTGTGCTGAGGAAGAGTCAGCAAAGGAGGCTGCGATGGGGCCTATTTTCCTCTTGCCTGAGACTTGTGCTGTGAAGCCAGGAGATGACAGAGTGTCAAAAGGGAGGGAGTGGTCACCAGTGTCAAATAATGTCAAGTACGATGAGCACTGAGAAGTACGTGATGGCTGTAGCAACACAGGGCACATGGTGAGCTCATGAAGAGCTCTTTTGGTGGAGCTCTGAGGGTAGAGGGCAGGTTGCACTGGGGGGAGATGTCCATGGGAGGTGAAGAAGTGAAGACAGCGAATGCAGACAAAAAGGAACGAGAGATATGACTTAGAGTCAAGAGAATTTAAGATGGGAGCTATTTGAGCATGCGTGGAAGCTGAGGAGCTGGGGAAGAGGAAGCATAAGATACAGGTGAGAGAAGGGATGAATTGAGCAGGGTCTCTGAGAAGAACACTGGAGGAGGGCTTGCCCGGGAAAAGAAGAGCAGCCCCTTACTCTCTGAGACCAGAGGCAAGTTAGTTCAGCTGGGTGTGGAGCAGTCCAGTTTGTAGGTAGAGGGGGGGCACGGCTCTCCACCTCCCTTACACCTGATGCCTTCTCTTTCCTCTGTGAGGTAAGGTTATTTGTTTAAAGTAAGGGGGAATGTATATTGTGTTAGGTGCTAGAGGAGATTAGCAAGCAATGAGGCAGGTGTACCAATGGTCCGCAGCATGCTGGGCCACTTATGCACATGCCTCAGTTATTCTTCACAGCAACCCTCAGATTAGGTATTACCACCCCAGTTTATAGATGACGAACCTGAGGCACTCAGAGGCATACAAAGTTTGGAATACCTGAGGAATTGAAAGGAGAGGTCACTTGTTAAGCTGATTCAGGTGAAAGAACTGAAGGTACGCTCTCCCGGTGAGCCAAGGTGGGCTCTCTTAACTGCGGACTGGCTCTAGTCTTCCCAGCAGCTTGTAGCTGTGGTCACCCCACTGAAAGAGGAGTGGACGGATGGTCAGACTGAGGCAGAGTTGAGGGCCAGGTCTTGCTGATGGATAGAGAGGGTGAGGAGTTTGGGTGCTACAACCAAAGCAATTTAAGTGAACACGCTTGCATGGTGGTGTGTGCCTATAGTCCCAGCTAGCTGGGAAGCTGAGGTGGGAGGATCGATTGAGCCCAGGAGGTCAAGGTTGCAGTGTGTCTTGATCACGCCACTGTACTTTATCCTGGGCAACCAGAGTGAGACCCTGTCTGTTAAAAAAAAGGGGGTGGGGTGGGGGGAAGGAGAGCATTAGGAAGAATAGCTAATGCATGCAGGGCTTAATACCTAGGGGATGGGATGATGTGTGCAGCAAACCACCACGGCACACGTTTACCTACAAAACAAACCTGCACATCCTGCACATGTACCCCAGAATTTAAAAATTGGAATTAAAAACGTGAAAAAAAAGTGATCACATTTGGAGTCCAGGCTGAAGGAAGGATGTGAAGTCAGATGTGAATGGAGAAGGTGAGCAAACACAGACTGCTCACAGTTCTGGAAGTCTGCTGAGGGCTTAAGGAATAGACTCGGTGGGAGAGTGAGAAAGTAGGAAGAATGGAAAGTGGTGGTCAGGTCAGAGATTGAGACTTTGGAGGAGGTAGACCCAGAGATGGCAAAGCCAAAGTGACGTCCCTGGGGATGTGGTGTGAAGTCGGGAGTGAGTCCCTGGAGGTAAGGATACAAAGCAGTCATGAGACCTGGTTTTGGAGGGGTGTTCACGTAGGCTCTGAAGTCACTCGCAGTGATGACAGCGTGTGAGGTCTAGAGCAGAGGCAGAGGGCAACCTCATCTCTTCTCATGGTTTGGGAGAATGAACAGCCGGTGTTGGTGGGGATGGATACTACTTGGGAAATGGTGGATTCAGCATGAGAATTGGGGTACCTGCTAAGGTTAATGACTAGAAGGGGCATCCGAGCCAGGCTTTCTCCACATGCAGCGTCATCATGGTAGCTTTTTAGTTAATAATTTAAATGTCCTCTACAGTTTATAAAGTATGTCTCTACTGAAATATTCCACTGTATGAATTTTAGACACAGTATCTTAACTAACCTTTTCTGACCACGACAGCTTGGAAATTGAGATGATGCTGGCCTGCACTAAGTTACAAATGTGTTTTGAACCATTTTGTAAAACCTATTTTAACAATACTCTCCTGGCATCTGACACATAGAGCTCATTCATCTTTTATTCATTCCTCCCCTGTCCCCTACACACCAACCCAAACAAACAAACTCCTAGCTTACTCCTTTCCAGATCTCTAAACTCTGGGAGTCTTTTGCCCCAATGAACTGAAAGGCCAAAATTAGGGCTTCTGGCCTAGTACTTTTTTCCTGCCACATGAGGGCAGACTTCTTAACAGAAAAAGGGGAAACAACTGTTTACCTTGTACTGTATAGAACTGAAAATATTGAGAAGTAATGTTAAGGCCCGATTTTGTGTGGTTTCGAGGTCTTGATAAATCTACCCCTTTTTTTAAGCCTGCAGCTTTTCCTGTTCGTTGTCTGCTGATGGATACACCGGCTTACTCCTTCCCCTCCTTTTTTATTTTCTCCCTTCCTCTGTAATTCCCTGACTCCCGTAACTATTGAGCATTTACTCTAGGTAGAGTTGCCAGATAAAATACAAAAAGCCAAGTTAAATTCGAACTTTAGATAAACAACAATTTTTTTTTTTTTAGTATAAGTATGTCCCATGCATATGCTTGGGGCATACTTATATTTAAAATATTTATAATTTACCTGGAATTAAAATGCAATTGGATGGCCTGTATTTTTATTTGCTAAATCTGGCTACTCTAACCCTGGGCCGAGAATGGTGCTGGAAACTGGTGGACGGGGCCAGTCACAGAGCTCCCAGGCTCCTGGGAGAAGCAAGCTTAAAAGAGTGATCAGTGGCAGGGTATGTTGGCTCATGCCTGTAATCCCAGCACTTTGGGAGGCTGAGATGGGTGGATCACCTGAGGTCAGGAGTTTGAGACAAGCCTGGCCAACATGGTGAAACACTGTCTCTATTAAAAATGCAAAAAAATTAGCTGGGCATGATGGCACATGCCTGTAATCCCAGCTATTCAGGAGGCTAAGAGAGGAGAATCACTTGAACCCGGGAGGCACAGGTTGCAATGAGCCAAGATCGTGCCACTGTACTCCACCCTGGGCAACAGAGCAAGACACTATCTCAAAAAGAAAGGGTGATCGGTGCAATGCTACAGCCATAGAGACAGAAATGGGGGGGCAGCCGGGGCAGCCAGCCTAGCATGCGTAATCAAGGAAGACTCCTCCAGCAGCCTCATTTTCAGTGCTCCCTCTTGCCCCTGTTGCACATTCCATTATTTCAGCCTGCAGCACCCATTTCAAGTGTCTACTCCTCTGGGAAATCTTTCCTGATCTCAGAGCAAACTGTCACCGTGATACTTTGTAGCCGCATCTCCAGTAACACTTACCAGACCTTCGTTTCATTTCTGCCTCATCAACAAAGCTAGAGGTCAGAGATTTGTGTCTTCTTCATCTCTGTTTCTCCATTACTGAACGTGGTGCCTGGCACATAATGTGCACTCAAAGTATGTACAATTTTTAAGATGAGGGATTTTAGCTCCAGATCTTAGGAAAATCACTGAATTTTTCTTTGCCCCTATTTGGCTAACATATATAAAAAGGAGATCGGATTCAATGACATCTAATGTCCTTGACAGATCTTGAAAGAGTCCCATGATTCTAAGTTAAGTTGGAAATTGGCCAGGTATGTGCAGTAATTGCACATCTCAAGCAGGCAGCAGTGAAACTGCTCTTTAGGGCTTGCTATGATCTGATTCTTTATGTCTCCCCCAAATTCATGTGTTGAAATCCCAACCCCCAAGGTGATGGTACAAGGAGGTGGGGCCTCCTAATACCTAGCTGATCCCTGGGAAAACACAATCCTCCTACTCACAGGCAAAAGGTAAACATTGGTTAATTTTGCTATAATTTCCTGCTAATCTTGGCCAAGCCTCGACTACACGACATATGTTAAGGGCCTGAGTTTTGGAGTCAGGCAAACATGGATTCAAGTTCTGACTCGCCCACTTACCATCTCTGTGACCTTCGTTAAGGTACTCACTATCATAATTTTTTTCCTTCTTCTGTAAAATGGAAGTAATAATATTACCTGCCTCCAAAGTTGTTGTGAAGATGAAAAACAACAGAGGCAAATTTCTTGGCATAGTGCCTGACACCTAATAGGTGCTCAATACTTGGCTTTATTATCAAACACCTTTTCATTTATCACAAAGTGAATGAACCCCCGGGTTTTGTCTATAGGATCCACTCTGAACCTTTTCACTTTCCTCAGCCTTCAGTTCTCACTTTCCTCCCTTGCCTTCTATGTTCTTGCATTGGATTTACTGGCTCCTTTCCCTTCACCTATTTCCTAAGTGAAAATGTTCCCTCAAGAGCCTGTGCTCTGCTGGTCCTAAGATAGTGAGTTACCTCAACTGCTTGTTCAGTCAGTTACAGGTCAAACTCCTTGTTCTACTCTTTCTGTTCTTCTCACTATTGCACTTGACTAGGAGAAAAGGATTCTGTGCTCAAAACTTTTTTTCATGCATTCTCTCAGCAATTTCATTTCAGGCATATGTGAATAACTTCTTTTTATTTCTTTTTGAGACTGTGTCTTGCACTGTAGCCCAGGCTGGGGTATAGTGGCATGACCTTGGCTCACTGCAACCTCAAGCCTCTGGGCTCAAGTGATCCTCCCACCTCAGCCTCCCAAATAACTGGGGCTGCAGGTGTGCACCACTTCACCCAGCTAATTTTTGTACTTTTTTGTCGAGATGAGGATTTTGCCACGTTGCCCAGGCTAGTCTCGAACTCCTGGGCTCAAGTGATCTGTCTGCCTCTGCCTCCCAAAGTGCTGGAATTACAGTCATGAGCCACCATGTCCAGCCTGAGTAACTTCTAAATGTCTATATCTGGTCCCAGCTTTTCACTTGAGCTCCAAACCTGGTTTCCAGACTCCCGATTGGCCACTGTCACCTGGATGTCCTAAGGGCCCTGAACACTTAGTATATGCTAAAGTCATTGTAGGGGATGAGAACTGTCTTTTCCTCATCCATGGCTAGGTTCATGGCTGAAGCACCTATAAGAAAAGACAGATTAACAAGAGAAACACACACATTTATTTAAGAAGTTTTACATGACACAGGAGCCTTCCTAAGAAAATGAAGACTCAGAGAAACAGGTAAACCTGTGTATTTTTAATGCTAGATTTAATGAAGAAGTAGATAGTGGTGAAGGTTGATTACATATGAAAGTATAATCTAACGGTAATAGACTGGGGGGTGGAATTTAGCAAGGCCTGTTTATTCAGATTCTTCTTTGTAACCCTGTGTCTTCAGAGAAAATTATGTTCCTTTCTCCCAGGTATAGAGAGGATACCTCTCAATGAGAGTCTAATGGCCTGCTTCAAGAGAGTGTCAGAAAATCCTTTGTATCTGTTTTAGGAGAGAAGGGCAAGGGAAAAGTAAGAATGACCTTCCTGCTTCTGTTTTTTTCTCAAATGCCAAGCAAGGTGCTGTATTTTAGGGTAGCATATCCTGAACCCCATCATCATCATTTCCAATTCTGCTTCCCATCCCCACCCTAAACCTGTTCCTTTTGACTGTCTTATATCTATTAATGGCTTCACCATCTTCTCAGATGATGGCCTTAAAACCTCAACCTCTTAGGGTTCTAAGGAATAACCATGCAATTTCCACAACCCCATTCTCTCTTTTATTTTTTTCTTTTTTTTGGGAGGGAAGGAGGAAGGGAGGACGGCAGGAAGGGAGGGAAGGAGGAAGGGAGGACGGCAGGAAGGGAGGGAAGGAGGAAGGGAGGGAGGAAGGAAGGGATGAAGGAAGGAAGGGAGGAAGCGGGGGGAAGGAGGGAGGGAGGGAGGGAGGGAGGGAGGGAGGGAGGGAAGGGAGGGAAGGAATTCAAGCAATGAGAGAGACATTGCTGACCTGGATCTAGAGGTTTACAAGTTGATTTCTTTTTTGAGAGAAGAAAAGAAAAAAAATGAGTAAAGGAGAGAAAGAAAGAGGAAGAGAGAGAGGGAGGGTGAATGGAAATATTGCTTTATTCTGAAAAAAATGGGTATTAATAATGGCCAATCAATGTTTCATTTAAACCTATGAGTAGGTGTGATGTGGTATTGACAAGAATGTATATTTTATGTATTTGAAGTGGAGAGCTTTATAAATATTTATTAAGTTTACTTATTCCGGATCTGAGTTCGAGTCCTTGATATCCTTATTAATTTTCTGTCTCATTGAGTCTAAGTCTCTATATATCTGGGTGTTAGGATCGTTAACTCTTGTGGTTGCATTGATCCTTTTACCACTATATCTTTGTTGCTTTAAAATCTATTTTATCCGATACGAGAATTGAAACTCCTGCTTTTTATTTATTTATTTATTTATTTTTGCTATCCATTTGGTTGGTAAACCTTTCTCCATTCCTTTGTTTTGAGTCTTTGTGCATCCTTGCATGTGAAACAGGTCTGGATGTAACATGCTGTTGGGTTTTGGCTGTGTCTTTTGATTGGGGGATTTAGTCGATTTAAATTTAGGGTTACTGCCATTTGATGTTAACTGGCTGTTTTATCCATTCATTGATGAAAATTCTTCTTTATGTTGGTGCTCTTTGCTTTTTGGTATATTTCTAGAAAGGCTAATACTGGTTGTTTCTTTCTGTGTGTAATGCCTCTTTCAGAAGCTCTTGTAAAGCAGGCCTGGTGGTAATAAAATCTCTGAGTACTTGCTTGTTCATAAAAGATTTTATTTTTCCTTCAGTTGTGAAGCTTAGTTTGGCTGGATATGAAATTCTGGACTGAAGGTTCTCTTCTTTGAGGATGTTGAATATTCGCCCCCACTCTCTTCTGGCTTGTAGAGTTTCTGCCGAGAGATCTGCTGTAAGTCTGATAGGCTTGCCTTTGTGGGTAACATGACCTTTCTCTCTGGCTGCCCTTAGTATTTTCTCCTTCATTTCAACCCTGGTGAATCTAACGATTATGTGCCTTGGGGTTGCTCTGCTTGAGGAATATCTTTGTGGTGTTCTCTGTATTACCTGGGGTTGAATATTGACCTGCTTTGCTAGTTCAGGAAAATTTTCCTGAATAATATCCTGAAGGGTATTTTCCAGCTTGGATTCATTTTCTCCGTCACATTCGGGTACACCTATCAAATGTAAATTTGGTCTTTTCACATAGTCCCACATTTCTTGGAGACTTTGCTCATTCCTTTTTATCCTTTTATCTCTAATCTTGTCTTCTCATTTTATTTCATTAAGTTGGAATTTGCCCTCTGATAGCCTTTATTCTGCTTGAACAATTCGAGTGTTTAAACCTGTGCATACTTCTCGGAGTTCCTGTATTGTATTCTTCAGTTCCATTAATTCACTTATATTCCTCTCTAAGTTGTCTATTCTCTATAGGATTTCGTCAAACCTTTTTTCAAAGTTCCTAGTTTCTTTACGTTGGGCTACAACATGTTCTTTTAACTCACAGAAGTTTCTTATTATCCATTCCCTGAAGCATGATTCTGTCATTGGGATGCGCTCGTTCTCCATCAAGCCTTGTTCCCTTGTTGATGTGGAACTGTGATCATCTTTAGAGGGAGAGGTGTTCTGATTTTGAGTATTCTCAGCCTTTTTACACTGGTTTCTTCCCATCATTGTAAATTTATCCTCCTGTCTTTGAAATTACCAACTTTCAGATTAGGTCTCTTGAGTGGACGTCCAAGTTGTTAGTTCCCAGGGCCAGAATGGCGGCGTTAAGACTGATGGTGCTTTTCTTCCCAGCATTCTCCTGTCTGGTTTCCTTCTTGTGTCCGTAATGGGCGACTCTGCCTTCCCCTGGCTCCAAACCTCGGTCAGAAGGGGAACCAGGCTCGTTTACTCTGCGCCGAGAGCTGCCGCGATGAGGTGCCATCACAGCTGCTGCACCGGTCTCAGGAGTCGTGCTAGGGACCCAGGTGGGTCCTCCAAACCTCAGTCAGAAGGGGAGCCGGCCCTATTTACTCTGATCTGAGAGCTGCTGTGCTGAGGTGCTGGCGAAACCGCTGCACCGGCCACAAGAGTTGCGCTGGCCACCCGTGTGGTTCCTCCTCTGGGGATCTTCTGCTCCATGAGTGACCAGAATTTGTCTGAAAGTGTGGCGTCCTCTAGTTCTCTGTGCATTGACTGAGAGCTGCAATCCCGAGCTGTTATCAATCGGCCATCTTGGATCGTCCCTCCACAACCCCATTCTCACTGTCATCAACCACTTTCATACTTCAGCATCTTGTTCTCCAGTGGAAGCAATCTGTTTCTAGTGAATAGGCTGTTTGGAGCCTCTGTATCTTTGCATATGGTGTTTTATCCAGAGTATTCCCTTTGCCTAATATCAAGATTGCTGAATACAATTGAGAAATTTGCATGGCGAGTGAGGATTTAAAGCATACGGAGGAATATGGTCATGAGGGATATTTTATTTCAGCTATCATGAAGCCCCAGGAACGGACCCTGCTCTGTAGCAAATGGTACCTTTTTAAAGAAAGGATTACATCCCTTAGATTCAATGTTTCTCTCCCCCATGTAGAATAAGAAACACATTACCAAACTATGTTCTTAGAATACCTTTCTTTTCTAATGCTGAGGTTGACTGAGAAACATTATTGAGTATGTTGACACAATTGGCTAAGCCACAGTAGAGTTGACACTGTCTGCCTCCATGATGAGTTGATTTAATCAGCTGACATTTCAAAAAAGCAATCTTAATCCTACCGGACAATTCTACTCTTAGGCTATTACACCCTAGGGAAACTCCTGTACATGCTCTCTGAAGACATGGAAAAGATTATTTACAGTAGCAAACAGACACAACTCAAATGCTCATCAATAGTAGAAAGGATGAATACATTATGGTATATTTATACAATAGAATACCAACAACAACAAAAAGGATGATCCAGAGGCACATACAAAGACTCTGAAAAAACCATGGATAAATCTCAAAAGCAATGCTGAAAAAGTAAGTTAGAGAATACCTGCAGCATACTTCCATTTGTATAGAGTTCAAAACCAGGTAAAATTAAGTCATACCATATTAGTTGGAGATAAATATGCATGTGATAAAACTATAAAGATGAGCAAGGAACAATTAGCACAAAATTCAGGAGGATGACTAGTCTTGGAGGTGGAGAGCTGAGAATGGTAGTAGGTGCAGGAGGGGCATAGAGAGCTTTGAGGGCATTGTATTTCTTAGGATGAGTGGTCGGTACACAGATTTTAATTTCACGATTATTCTTTAAACTATGTAGTTGCATTAAATACACCATGATATGTGTCACACACTTCATGATTTTTAAAGTTTTATTTTAAAAAGTTAATAGTATTCCCAAGTTCCTTGAGACAAGAAGATAGGTCTTTCTTTTAGCTAGATTGCTCTTGTCCTCCTTCAGATTTCACTTCAAATTTCCTTTGAGAAGCATTCTCTGACTCCCCAGGTTGATTTATTTAATATAGAACATTACAAACATACGCAGAAACAAAGAAAATAATATAATGAACTATCCATGTAACTGTCATCCAGCTTCAACAATCATCAACATATAGCTATTCATGTTTCTATAGCCTGGCACATTCCCCTCCTGTCAGGGATCATTTGAAAGCAAATCCCAGCCATCCTATCTTTTCATAGGCATTAAATACTTTAGTAAAATTAAATACTAAAACACTAAAATAAAATTAATGCTGAAGTAAAATCAAATACTTTAGTAGAGCACTTTAATAGTAATTACATTCTAAAGTATTAATGCTTCAATACTTAAAGTTGGTGCTAAATAAGTAGGTGCTAAATGAATGTTTATTGAGTGAGTGAATGATGTCGCTCTCTTATATTGTTTATGTGCTCTTTCTTCTTTTCCAACTTGTAGGAAGATAAGAAATTTGTGAAACTTTGATTTCAACCCCCTGGGGTAAGGTATTATGCAAAATTCTTTTGATAGTTACTTTTCTTAAAAGGTTTTTACAAATTTCATTGTGGAGAGTACTTTATTTATTGTCTTTTCCTTTGTTGCCCTTTTCCTGAGCCGCAGCAGTCTTGATAAGCTTATTTGAATCTAAACACAAAAGTTCCCTGTTCTGTAACTTGATGGGGGGCTCCCAGCAGCCTTGCCCTCAGAGACAATTGTGACTTAACGAATTTTGAGTAATACATTACTCATCAGAGCTTCTTAGAAATAACTTCCAAAGCAAATTATTACTTTCAGAGATATCTTTGGTTTGTTCCTTGAATTCCACCTGTCATTCCCCTCTTGGGGACCCCCTGCCCCTGAATGCATGAAAAACAACATCACTGAGAAAGCTGGGAACCATTTTCCTTCTGGGTACCTACACCAATATTTCCTCTTGATTTTCAGTTGAGGCATATGTACTCTGCAGTGCTCATGGCTAAATAACCCTTCCGTTAGCTCTGTAACAGGTACTTAGACTCTTATTTATGGTCTGTTCTACTATGTCCCAAACAAAAAAGTTACCCAGGTCACCAAATAAGAAAACTTTACTATATGTTATTGGATTTGATAATACTGTACTCCGTATCCATTTGATCCTGTGAATACCACCGATCCTGTCCTTAGAATAGTTTTAGAAATACTTTCTGTTTTCCTAATTCCAGGAAATGGAACTGACTCATGGGACTTGCAATATTATTTTTGTAAAATTGTTATGAACCAGACTCAATAAACGTCAACCAAACTTATGTTGCTGTAGCTCTAAGTATGAAGGGTTTATGGAATTAGGTTGGAAATGGCAAATGATGAAGTCCCTCCCTCATTTTTTTAAATGCAACTGTTAGATAATAGTGAATTAAGATTTCCTGGAGAGCCCATTTTAAGCCATCAACTAGCAGTGAAAGATGAACAAAGACTGGATGGCATATTGAAATTATACCTACTACATAAACTCATATCAAACACTTCTAATCTGGCAAACAATGCAATGAGTGACAGCAAATGCAATAAAACAGAAACTTAGATCAATTATCTTGGAAAGATTGCAGTCAGTAGATAAAAATGGGACCATGGAGTCGTCTGAATTAACGAGCTCTGAGAACATGAATCAGTCTTTCATCTTTTATTTCATCCTTTTCCTTTGAAGTAAACTTAAAAATAATCTTTTTGCCAACTCCTAAAAATGAAATATTCACTATATCACTCTTATTCCTTATTAAAACTGGTATTAGTGTGCTTTTATACTGAAGACATCAAAGAAACTCTGGCGTATACTTATATAAACATAAGGAAGCCTGAAGTATATTGCTTATTTTTCTATGAAATAAATGCAAAATCATGTTACTTCAATGCACGTTTACTGAATTCTACTTGGATTTTCTGAAAGAAATTTTCTCTTACTTTTTGATACAATCCTTGTTGAATGGATGAAACATATGGCAGTTTGTTTCTAGCATTCTGTGATTGGCCACACCTTTTATCCATAATAATGCCCATCAAGAGTATTGTACTATTTTAGTTTTTCCAATTGGTTTGGATTTTAACAGTTTTGTTCCACTGTTAAATAGTATTTAATTTTCTGTACATAATTGTGCAAGTATATTTGGATGTCTTCTATTCATTCCACATTTTAAAGTATGTGAACATACCCTGTTGTATGTCATAGACACCATTCATTGCTTAGCAACACTCCGTCTTCCATGATAACATAACCCTAATTTGTACTGATATGAGGCACTATGGGTCTTAAGAGAGGCTAGGCCTCTCCCCAGTTCCAACCCTTAGCCAAGCTAAACCAGCCATGATAATTTCATCACTCTTGTTAATGACTGGCTTAGGCACAGACATGTAATATGATTCTGGTCAATAACATGTGGAAAAGTTTATTGGAGATTTTCTCAGAAGGCTTTTTCTGGGAAATGGATATCAGAAAAGGATGTCCTTTCTTCGTGCCTTTGGGAGTTGTTGTTTGAGGACACGATGGCTGGAGCTGTTGTGGTCATTCTGCAACTATGAGTAGAGCAAAGACAAACTGAGAACCTCAGAGCAGAAAAATGGAAGGGACCTGAATCCTTGATAACATTGTCGAGACGGTGAATTGCCAAAACTGTCTTATCTCAGTTCTCCTTGTCATAATTTAATAAACTGACTTTATTGATGAAGCCAGTTGGGGTTAGGTTTTCTATTACTTGCATTCAGGCATCTTAACTGACATACTCCATAAAGCTGATGGTTCCTATACTACATTACGTGCTGTCATTCTCCCCGTTTCCTAACACTTCTCCAAAATGTCTTAGATTCAGTCCTATTGGAGCTGAATATCAACATGAAATAATTAAAACTGAATTATAGATTGAAAGCTTAATTTTTCTATTAACACATTTATTTTGTTAATAGAAATGTACGTTACAAAAGCGATAGTTTATGTCATAGAAAATTAGGGCAAAGCCTTTATCTCTCTGTTTTCAACTGTAGAATGATTGGAGAAGGTGTGCTCATTAAATTTGTGGATGCCAGAAAGATAGGAGAGCACTGACATGATAGGCAAGATTCAGAAATATCTTCACGGGCTATAATAATGAGCCTAAAACAACAAGGTGAGAGAAATTGAGAGAAATGTAGGCTTTTGCATTTAGGTTAAAGGGATGAAAGCTAATGCTGTTTGGAATGAGGGTTAAAGGCTGTTTATAGGAACAGTGTCTGGGGATTTCAGTTAAATGCTAATTACGTAAGTGGCAGGATTAGGACAAGCCTACAAATTATGAAAAATGTAAATATATAAATCCTTCCTTTTTTCCCCAAGAATCTACTAACCTCTTATTCGGCAAATGCATGTTGGTAGCTGGTTAAGAAAAAGGGCTTTGGGCTTCAGCTGATCTTAGTTTGACCTTTGAGACTTTGGGCATATTACTTTACCTCTTTGTGCTTCTGTTTTCTTATTTGTAAAATGTGATTACTAATAGTACACAGTGATTGAGGGGATCAAAATAATATAATATGTATTATTCGATTCTCCCATTGCTATAGGGGATGAACTACCTGAGACTGTGTAATTTATAAAGAAAAGACCTTTAATTGGCTCATGGCTCCACAGACTGCACAGGAAGCATGACTGGGGAGGCCTCAGGAAACTTACAATCATGGCAGAAGGCAAAGGGGAAGCAGGTACATCTTCACAGGGCCAGGAGAGAGAGCGTGAAGGGGGAAGTGCTACATACTTTTAAACAACCTGAGAAATCAGTATTATAAGAACAGAAAGGGGGAAATATGCCCCATAATCCGATCACCTCCTACCAGAATCCCTCCCCCAACACTGGAGATTACAATTCGACGTGAGATTTGGGTGGGAACACAGAGCCAAACCATATTATAATATATGCAAAGGGCCTGGAATAGTATTTATAGCATAATTATTTTTTGTATTTAGGCTAGTATTAGGTCAAAGGTGATAATTTTCCCATAATAATTTGTTTTATTCAGTTTAAACTGGAGAAAAGTAATTTTTGTACCACATTTTGAAGTACACGAATAGACTAGAGAATGACTAGAGAAGCATGAAAACAGAATCTGGAAACAATATCACATAAGAATTAATTTTTAAGAATTAAGCATTTGACCTGAAGATAAAAGAGTTCATATAATTTAAAGGGAGACATATGAGTAAGGTAATATTTATTTTGTGTTGCTTCAAGGAGACCCCTAGACTAGAAAAAGCAGCAGAATTCAGCTCAGTATACTGAAGACTTTTAAATTTGATTGCTATGCAACAATTTTCTGTCCTAATTGAAAAAGCAGTGATCTCTCTATGGTTGTTAAGTACTTGGGCAGAGGCCAGTGATGGGGCAAAGGCCAGATGAGCATCTGTCAGGGTTAACACATGGAATTCAGTGAGTCTTGCAATTCCTACAATTGCTGTATATTTGACTTGAGTCCTTTATGCCAATAAGAGTGATATTTAATTTCCATCCATGTTTCCCTATAAGGTTTTCTTAACTATGAGGATTATTAACACCTCAACAGGGAAACTCTATTGTCTTGTATGTTTTGCAGAATTAAAAATTTCAGAGCTGAAATGTTCCTTAGAAATTAAACAGATAGGCTGGGTACCAGTGGCTCGTGCCTGTAATCCCAGCACTTTGGGAGGCTGAGGCAGTTGGATCACCTGAGTTCAGGAGTTCGAGACCAGCCTGACCAACATGGAGAAACCCTGTCTCTACTAAAAATACAAAATTAGCTGGGCATGGTGGCACATGCCTGTAATTCCAGCTACTCAGGAGGCTGAGGTAGGAGAATAGCTTGAACCCAGGAGGCAGAGGTTACTGTGAGCCCAGATCATGCCATTACACTCCATACTGGGCAGCAAGAGTGAAACTCTGTCTCAGAAAAAGAAATTAAACAAACATATTTCTCAATTAATGGTCCATTAATCAGCAAGGGAATTAAGAAACAAATTATCCTTATTTTTATATTTTGTTAATGTTTCTTTCATTATAAAAATAATATAAGCACATTAAATAAAACGGTAAAAGAGAAAGAAAAAAACACTTCCACTACATCATTTTATATGGTTTTTCATAGATATATGCAGTATATACAGAAAGGTGTTTGGGGAGGTTATTTTCGGTATGTAATGGTTGTATTGGTCTGCTAGGGCTGCCTTAACTAAGTACCACAAATTGGGTGGCTTAAACAATAAAATTTGTCTCACAGTTCTGGAGGCTAGAAGTCCAACATCAAGGTGTTGGCAGGGCTGGTTCCTTCTGAGGGCAGTACAGAGGCATCTGTTCAGTGCTTCTCTATAGCTTCTGGTGGTTTGCTGGCAATTCTTGGCATTCCTTGGCTTGTAGAAGCATCACCTCCATATCTGCCTTTATTTTCACATAGCATTCTTCTTGTGTGTTTGACTGTCTCTAAGTATCCCCTTTTTTATAAGGACACCAGTCATATAGGATGAGAGGCCCACCATATTCCAGTATGACCTCATCCTAACTTAAATGATTACATCTGCGATGACCCTATTTTCACATCAGGTCACATTCTGGGGTACTAGTAGTGAGGATTTCAACAGGTGCATTTTGAGGAGGACACAATTCAACCCATAACAAGAGTCAAACCAATTTACAGTATCACTTACAATGTATAAGAGTTCCTGTTCTCCTATATTCCCAACAATAATCCTTAATGGTACTATGTTTCAAAATTACTTTTTGCTAATTAGGTGAAGAATTGCACCCTAGTGTTGTTTTAATATATATTTCTTTACTAGTGAGCTTGAGTGGTTTTCTGTGTTTGCTTCCTAGTTGAATTTCTTTCGTGAGTGGTATGTTCCTATCCACTGCCTGTACTTTTTAAAATTATGAAAGTAATATATTATAAAAGGTTTGAAAGACAGAGAAAATACAAGCCACCCATACCCCAACACAGCTATTGTCATTTTTATTGCCTTCTGGGCTATTTTCATATGCATATTTTTTTCTCTTTTATAATTGTAGCGCACATATAGTCTTATCTCCTACTTTTTTCACCGTATAGGTACTATAATATGGAAATGGGTTAATCCTCAGTATACGAGAATAGTTCATTCTTAAATAAGTATGAATTCAGAACTAGGCCTCTGGTGTTGGACAACAATAAGCCTTTTAAAGAGCATAATTACTTGGTTATTAAGGGAGTACAAAATAAGAAGACCCCTGGTTGCAAGAAAGTTAAAATTACAGTTTCATACCATCGTCTATCTTTGGATACATGGCACACAGGTGTTCAACACATGTTGAATGAATTAATAGTCTAGTTATTCAATATAATTTTAATTCATTTTTCAGGTGATACAACTCAGTTCTGAGAATTTTTGGTTTTCTAGACCACATGCTTGAAATACAACATTAAGACTATATATTTAAATTAATTTAATTAAATATATTTAAGGATTAGCACCATACTAGGCAAAAGTAGCATAAGGTCCATGATTTTAAAAATGTATTTTAGTCTAGACATGGTGACTTATTCCTGTAATTCCAGCACGTTGGGAGGTTGAGGCAGGAGGATTGCTTTGGTCTAGGAGTTTGAGACCAGCATGGGCAACATAAGGATACCCTATCTCTACAAAAAGTTAAAAAATTAGCCAGGCATAGTCTCATGTGCCTGTAGTCCCAGCTACTCAGGAGTCTGAGGTGGAAGGATCATTTGAGCCCAGGAGGTTGAGGCTGTAGTGAGCTATGATAGACACTGCACTCCAGCCTGGGTGGCAGAGTGAGACCCTGTCTAAAAAAATTAAAATAAAATAAAAATTAAAATATTTTTTAAAAGCCATTAAATGAAAAGTGAAAAAAGGTGTTTTACAAAGGGTCTTTCAAAGTAAACTTGTATACATAAAAAACTATGGTTTCATAAAAACAAATTTATGGTGAACAAATAGAAACATAGAATCTTTCTCTTCTTTGTAAAGAAAAAAAATTCTTGTTGAACCAAAAGATGTTACAAGTCATCATTTGTCCCTCATCTGAAATAAATTAACTAAAAGATATATCTA
Organism: Callithrix jacchus; assembly: GCF_049354715.1. NCBI lineage: Eukaryota > Metazoa > Chordata > Mammalia > Primates > Cebidae > Callithrix > Callithrix jacchus. Next base: position 129,696,455 of record NC_133524.1, on the reverse strand, counting down.
ATGGTGTCTGTAATGCTACTGGGAGTATACATAATGATTTATTTTCCTATATTTTAATTCCGCCCCTTATTTCATTGGTAATATTTTGCCAAAATTGTCACTTCTATTTCAGTCTTTCTCATTAAACTGTAAAGACTGGCCTCAAACAGAAACTTAACCTAAAAGCTTCACATCTAAAGAAAAAGTATTGTAATAAGAATTGCTTCTCAAAATATGTAGTAAAGGACTTTTCTACAAACTTCCAATCTGTAGTAGACCAATACTACAGATACTGTGTAAAATGCAATAAAAATGAAAATGTTATTTAAAATACTGGAGCATTTTTAAAAATGCCACTGAAATATAGAAAGTATAAATCCCAAAATGTTTCTACATTATGCTGTCAAATGTCTATGCAAGTTTACAAAAATTTAATCTCAATTCCTGTACTTATTTAGGCAGGAACTGGAAAACAGTTCACAGACCACACTTTGAGTAGCATTCTTATGATAGTCCCTGTCCTTAAGGAACTTAGAATCTTGTTAGAGTGAACACCAGAAGAGTAGATGTAACAAAGTACCGAATTCTATCATAACTCATGCTTTCCCAGACCACATCAGCCTAGAATAACTTAAGAGCCATGTTCTTCCAGATAACCGTGGGCATAACATGGATAGGGGAGTATATACCTAAGTTCCCAAGGAGGCAAACAAATGTTAACACCTAGAAGAACTAAAAGTGTCAAAAGTAAATGAAAACACCTATAAATATATGAATTATGAAACATAAGTCATGGTTCCTTTAGTTGCATGACTGTAAAATTCACAGATTTCATGGACAAAATTGCTGTTATGTCTAAGTAATCACAGTGTGGTTAGAATAAGTCACACACCTTATTTCTTTGGATTTGCCTCTATCCAGACTTGAGGAATCTCCAGTTCCTTCTCTACTGAGCCCCCACCCTGTTATTTCTTAGAATTCTCAGGACTAGCTCATTCATACACTTATCAAGCCGCCTCACCCATTCTCCTCCTTTAGCCATCTACTGCCATGGCCTTTGATGCTGATGAAGTCATTACCGCCAGGGGTTACTGCCTTCAACTTCTAAGTTTCAAGTACGAAAAACAGAAGTTTTGTCAGTAGATAATTAGGATTACTATTGAGAGGTGCCAGGAACCTTTTCCACCCTTTGGTTCCCAGATCTGTATATATATATAGCCATTTCTCTCAATTGGAGATGAAATGCTTCGGGGCACACCCAAGTTTATAGTTAGGTAGCTCTCAGCACCCAATTTATGATAGACAGTTTGAGTTACATGGTCATTTGAAGTTCTATGTTAGAAATTCAATATAGACCAGAAACTGAAAGCAAGACAGGAATTGGTTTTAAAGGACAAATTATTTCCTTTAAGGGAACATGGGTTTCTTTCAGAGCTCTAGGGGCTTCTTGCTGTGATTCTGCTGTGTGAACTTTATGCAAGCTGTCACAATATCCCAATCTGCAGACTCCCCTTCATTTGCTCAGGTCTGGTAATTGGCTAAAAGGCCATGCCCCTCTGTTCTGGTAAATCAAGCCAGGTCTCTGTCTACTAAACCAAGAGTTTTGTCAGTTGTAAAAGGACCTCAGCAGGCTGCCCAGCTATTTCTGTGTGTGGGTCCCTGCTCGATTATACAATGCCAAAGATCCCTGTGAAACACATTCCTGATTACCACACAGGCCCTGCTGCCTATTCTAGCACTCACCACATCACATGTTTATACTGGTTGAGTGTCCTCTGCTAGTCTTTGCTATCCAAGACTCATTCCAATTGAGATTGGCAAGTTCATTGTGATGCAGTATGTCACACTAGCATCTCCACCTAGAACAAACAAGCCAATAAAGTTGTTTTAAAAGGTAATGGGGATTGAGTATCATCATTTTCCAACCAACACAGTAAAGATTGGATCATCAACTGATGCTAAAACAAAGGGAAAATTTTGATGAGGAGCAAAATATTTGCATTGTTCTTAAAGTGTCTCTCCACAGACCGCTTAATAGATGCTACAGAAAAAAATAGTAACAATAAAGTGAAACAGTCAGAAAATAACTTGACTGGGTGATCAAAATTAACATTGCCTATGGCGGGAAGCAGATAGACCTCATCCTCTGCCTTCCAATATAATGCCCTAAGAAGGATACAGCATAAATTATGTAGTTTTCTAGCCAAAAATGCATAATATGAATCTCAAGATGAGGAAACAGTGGACAAAGTCCAAATGAGAAATACTCTATTAAAACAGAAGAAATGGAGACTGTATTCTTCAAAAATCTTAGTGTTCATGAGAACACATGGACACAGGGAGGGAAACATCACGCACCGGGGCCTGTTGGAGGTTAGGGGCAAGGGGAGGGAGAGCATTAGGACAAATGCCTAATGCATGAGGGGCTTGAAACCTAGATGACGGGTTGACAGGTGCAGCAAACCACCACGGCACATGTATACCTGCGCATTCAACACATGTATCTCAGAACTTAAACTAAAAATAAAAAATAAAAGACGATTAGAGATGGAAAAATACCTCAATGTTCTAAAACAAAAATCGTGTAAATGTTCTAGACTGAAGGAGACTGAAATGACATGGTACCTAAATGCCATACCTGGTCCTAGACTGGATCCTGTGCTGAAGCATAAACAAGTACTATAAAGGACATTATTGGTCAATTGGCAAAATTGGAATATGAATGTTCAATTAGATCAAAGCTTTGTATTAACGTTACATTTAATTAAGTAAAGAGCTATACTGTGGTTATGTAGGAGAATATTCTTGTTCTTAGAAAATACACAGTGAGGGACTTAGGGGTATGGAAAGTACTCTGAAACCATTCCGAAAAATTATGCATACATGCACACACATGGAAAAAGAATGTGTGTACAAATGATAAAGCAAATAAGATGAACTGTTAGCAATAGATATATTTGAGTAAAGGGCATCTGAATGTTCTTTGTGCTATTCTTATTCTTGCAACTCTTCTAGAAGTTTTACATTATTTTCAAAGAAAAAAGAAGATATCTGAGGTTAACTTACCAATTTGTCTCAAGTTATCTGGTCTTTTGGAGGACATTATTAGGAGATGAACAGGGAAATAACAGGTGATAAATTTATACTAGCATATTTTTTCTCAAAGTCTGTGAATTCCTTCCTCTGTATCATGGCAGGGGATTTCTAGGATCCTGGCATCTAGTCTAGATTTGAGTTAATCAGATCAGTAAACTAATAGAAGTACACCCTAGCTGGGGACAGAGTGGCTTACACCTATAATCTCAGCACTTTGGGAGGCCAAGGTGGGAGGATCACTTAAGCCCAGGAGTTTAAGACCACCTTGGGCAACATAGCAAGACCCTGTCTCAGCAAAAAGTACAAAAATTAGCCAGGTATGGTGGTGCTTGCCTGTAGTCTCAGCTACTTGGGAGGCTGAGGTGGGAGGATTGCTTGAGCCCAGGAGTTCAAGGCTGCAGTGAGCTATGATCTAACCACTGCAGCTGTAGAAAGAAAAAGAAAGAGAGAGAGAGAGAGAGAAAGAAAAGAAAGAGAAAAAGAAGAAAGAAAGAAGAAAGAAAGAGAGAGAAAGAAAAGAAAGAAAGAGAAAGAAAGGAAGAAAGAAAAAGAAGAAAGAAAGAAAGAAAGAGAAAGAAAGAAAAGAAAGAAAGAGGTACACCCTGATGCTCCAGCTGGCAAACATAAGGACAAACGTCACTGCCCTTGGTAGAGCATCCTTAATACTCAGGTATCTGGTACATATAATGTAACAAATTCTTGGAAGTCTTTCAGAATCTTTGACACTGACTCTTCAATTTGCCCACCCCAGATAGACTGAAGCTTAATGCTGGTTATAGGTCTACTGTGAACGAGGGGCGGGACATGAAGATAATTGTTTTCCTCTAGAACGGGAACACCTGCAGGAAAGGAGGAAGTTTCATTAGCCCAAGGAGTGGCAGAGGAAGAGAGGGATGAGTTTCTTTCAGCAGGGTCCCTTGTGAGTTCCGAAAAGTCCATATTCTGAGGTGAGGTGAGAAATTAGGAACTTCTGTTTGTTTCACTTTTAAAAAAATTATCCATGCTGTAAACCTCGGCCTCTTTATCCGATAGGTCCCACCTTTCCTTAATGTTACAGAGCAAAAACTATGCAGTTCCCCAGAGCCTCATTCTCAGTGAGCACTTTGTTCCAGGTGAGCACTGGCCATAGCTTACAATCATTGTTTCATTACAGATTACCAGGGCCTGCTAGGTTCCTGTTCTGGAATACAAATTGGAACTTCATTGCTTCTTGCTCTATTCCTGCCAGATTACTGGTATATAATCATTACAAGAAATAGTTTTGGAATAAATCTTGCATTTGGTTCTTTTCAAAGAAGTTCTACCGTAAATTAGCCTATATCCTTTTTCATCATCATCACAACCCTGTGAGATGGTAGGACAGGCATTATCTGTGTTTTATTGTGGAGAAAAGGAGGGACACAGCAGTTAAGTCCCATACAACTAGGTGATGGAACTAGGACTAGAATGTAAGCTTTGAGTCTTAGTTTTAGTGAGGCATCCCAGGTCCCGTGAAAATAGTGCTAACTTCTTAAAAATACTTCGGAAATATTAAATGTATACAAAGAAGGTAGCAGGGATCCCTTTAACCCATGTAAAATAATCTTTGGGAAACCATCACAACATGATGTCTAAACACAAACTCAAAACTTCTCTCTTTCCTACCAGTCTTCTCTCTCATTTTCTGTTTCTGTTGATGATACCATTATTTGCTTATTATTCTTCTCCTCTGCTCCCAACTCTGGCTGTACACTCCACCCATACTCTGAAGGCTGGGATCACTTTGCCACATGGATACCTCTTCAGTGGGGGCCATTCAAGAAGCTTCAGGTGTGGATACCTTCTTTAGGACCTCTTTTGGCACATGGTAAACATTTTGTACTTTTGCTGCACCAAATTTAAAGTGTAGGCTGCTACTGCTGCAACCCTCCCTCTGCTTGGCAGTCATGGGCAACTCCAACCAGTCTTTAAATTATTTTTTTTAGATGTGCCTCCATCACTACCCATTGGGTTTTCCTAGCTTCAAAGGGCATATATCAAGCATTGTCCAAATTTAAGAGGACACATATCAAGCTCTGAATAATTAGTTCTCTTGACGACTTGAAGATTGGGGGAGTGGAGAGAGAAATGCACAGTATTAAAACAACCTTCAAAGTATGTATCACTCATCAGGTATCCTTCCTGATTACTCACAGCTTCTCTCGAATATGCTGGAGGCTGGTAGTGGGCTAGGAGTTATATAACCTGTTTAATAATGCATTAAATATGCCCTCCATTAGACAATCTAATATTTCCATTTAGAATGATGAGTATTTGCCATGTGTTTTTTACAGTAGCAATTTTGAGACAAAAATTCCTATGTTAACATGATGCTTCATGAGTAAGAGATAAAAACACAAAGAGTGAAAACACAAAACAACAGGGATCCTGGTTCACACAGCCTAATGTTTTGAAAATCCCCACAGTTTCACACTGAGTTATACTGCATGTGATAATTTGTGATATTGTTATCTATTCAATTCCAAAAAAATAGCATAAGTTGGTCTAACAACATTTGGTACAAAGGAGGAGATAGTAGTGGACATTAAAATATCAGATCTAGATGACTTCAAGAATGGTGGAGTAAGAAACTCAAAACAAAACAAAACAAAACAAAAAAAAAACCACTCCTATATGAAATCACTAAGAGCACTAGCCAAAGAAATCTCAAAAACGTTTTTAGAACTCTGGAAGTTAACCAAAAGCTTGCAAAAATCTAAAGTGCATTTCTTCAAGAAAAATAGCTTCATTTTACTAACAAAAAAATGAACTTTGTGGCATTAGAACTTCTCCTATTCCCATCCTCTCTCTCCAGCACTGTGTTAGTTAGCCTTGTAAATTAATAGCCCACAGTCACAGTGAAAATCAGAAGCTTATCAGCCGCTAGAGGGATCAGAATGGGGCTAGAGTTCTGGTAAGGGCTAAATTTTGTTTGTTTGTTTTTATAAAGATGGGGTTTCACCATGATGGCCAGCCTGGTCTTGAACTCCTGACCTCAGGTGATCCACCCACCTAGGCCTCCCAAAGTGCTAGGATCACAGACATGAACCACCACGCCTGGCCATAAGGGCTAAATTTAAGAGAACTGTCACTATTTGACCAGTGTGGCAATTCCTTGGGAAACTTCACTTGTAAGGTTTTATCTTTCTTTCTTTCTTTCTTTCTTTCTTTTTTTTTTTTTTTTGAGACAGGCTCTTACTCTGTAACCCAGGCTGGAGTGCAGTGGTGCAATCACAACTCACTGCAGCCTCTACCTCCTAGGCCCTACCTCTACCTCTTAGGCTCAGGTGAGCACTCCTTTCTCCAGAAGTATTTGTTAAAAACGATCAGTAGATACTGTTTAACATAGTAGCTGCCTGAGGCAGTAAGAGTTGAGGCACATAAGAAGCTAATCATAAAACTTTAGAACAAAAATACAGGGAATAAAATTTCGGTAGTGGGCCTTGAAAAGCTCCAACATATTATTGCATGGGAATCTAGAAGGCCACCTGCATGCATAGGGCTGTGTGCATAGCCAGGACTAGTAAATGCCCAAGAGAAACCTAAAAAGACCCTAAGTTCTCACCTCTGACTGACCTTGAGGTTCTGCACCAAGCAGCAAATGAAGGCTAACACCAAGTTGTCAGTGATCTGACTGAGTGTTGAATGCTTGCCTGAACACACACACAGCCCTTCAGCAAAGATTGGGACAATTATTGGTACCAGGAGTTTAAAAAAATCTTTGTTTAATCATTAGCTGACTACTAAGCTCATCAAGCAGATTCTCTGCCAGTCACAGATGACAAAGAATATATACCATACCTCTTGTTTCAAAATTTACTACTAAATTTCATTAATCAAGACAATGTGGGCCAGGTGTGCTGGCTCATTCCTGTAATCCCAGCACTTTGGAGGCCAAGGTAGGAGGATTCCTTGAGCTCAGGAGTTCAAGACCAGCCTGGGCCAAATGGTGAGACCCCAGTCTCTACAAAATATTTTAAAAATTAGCTAGTTATGGTGGCATACATTAGTAGAGCCAGCTACTGGGGAAGCAAAGGTGGGAAGATCATTTGAGCCCAAGGGGTTGGAGCTGCAGTCGGTTGTGTTTGTGCCACTGCACTCCAGCCTGGGTGACAGAGTGAGACCCTGTCTCAAAAATGACAACAGCGACAAAAGACAATGTGATAGTGGCCAGAAGACATATAGGTCAATGAAACAGAACACAGAGTCTAGGCTGGTGTAGTGGTATACACCTGTAGTCTCAGCTACTCAGGAGGATGAGGCAGGAGGATTGCTTGAGCTCCGGAATTCTGGGCTGTAGTGCACTATGCCTATCAGGTGTCCACATTAAGTTTGGCATCAAGTGATGACCTTCTGGGAGCAAGGGACCACCACTTTTCCTAAGGAGTGGTGAACCGGCCCAGGTTGGAAATGTAGCAGGTCAAAACTCCTGCACTGATCAGTACTGGAATGGCACCTGTGAATACCCACTGCACTCCAGCCTGGACAACATTGTGAGACCCTCTCTCTAGAAAAAAAAAGGAAAAAAATAATTACTGAGTAGTCTATAAATAAACCCATACATCTACGGTCAATTGATTTTCAACAGGAGTGCCAAGGCCATTATAATCATCATATCATCATTGTGGGTATAAAGTGATATCTCATTGTGGTTTTGATTTCCATTTCCGTAATGATTAATTATATTAAACATCTTTTCATGTGCTTATTGGCCATTTGTGTATCCTCTCTAGGGAGATAAATATTCAAATGCATATATATATAAATATGTATATGTATATCCAACAGAAATGAAAACTGATGTCCACAAAAAACTTATATACAAATGTTCATCACTGAATTATTCATAATATCCAAAAAGTAGAAACAACTCAAATGTCCACTGACTGATAAACAGATAAATAGAATGTGTTATATTCACACAATTGAATATTATTTGGCAATAAAAAAATGAAGTACTGACATCTACTACATCAATGCACCTTAAAAACATTATGATGCATGAAGAAAGCCAGTCAGAAAGATGACATATTGTATGATCCCTTTTATATATAATGTTCAGAATAGGCAAATCAGTAAAGGCAGAAAGTAGGTTAGTGGTTGCTAGTGGCTGGCGGGAGGGAGGAATGGGGAGGTAATGAGTGGAATTAGGTAGTGGTGACGGTTGCACAACCTTGTAAGTACACTGAAAACCACTAAAGTGTATACTTTAAAATGGTGATATTCTGATATGTGAATTAATCTCAAAAAACTCTCAGATCTATAAAACTGCTTGCTATTTTATTGCAAACAAACACAAACAAAAGTTCTAATGATATAATGATCTGCAGCTCCACTTACCATGTTAAGGGCTAAGATGTAAATGCAACTCACTTTCTTGGATTTACAAAAAGGCTATGTTCTGATGCCTCTTAAAATTATCCTTTTCCCTGCAAATGAAATTCAAATGGGATAATAGATGGTGTTTTTTGAAAATAGGTTTAAATATTGTTTACAAATTTGCCATTCATCTTCTCAAGCAAGAAAACTGTGTCACTCTCTTCAAAATTTTAAGAATGAAAAAGGCTTCTTTTTTTTTTTTTTTTTGAGATGGAGTTTCACTCTTGTCGCCCAGGCTGGAGTGTAGTGGCATGATCTCGGCTCACTGCAACCTCTGCCTCCTGGGTTCAAGTGATTCTCCTGCCTCAGCCTCCCAAGTAGTTGGAATTACAGGTGACTGCCACCATGCCCAGCTAATTTTTTGTATTATTAGTAGAGACGGAGTTTTACCATGTTGGACAGGCTGGTGTCGAACTCCTGACCTCAGGTGGTCTTCCTGCCTCGGCCTCCCAAAGTGCTGCAATTACAGGCGTGAGCCACTGTGCCTGGCCAAAACTGGAAAAGCCTCTTTAAACAGATCTGCAATTGCTTAAAAGTCACCGATGTCTATGTATTTGAGAATTTTAATTGCATGTTGAAGGTTGACTCATTTGAAAGAAAATGGAAGAAGAGTGAATTATATAGAAAAGAGAAAGAATAGGAGCTTTTTACATAGAATCATAGTTACTCAGGTAACCATATTCTGTTTTGTTTGTTTGTTTTTTATTGCATTTTAGGTTTTGGGGTACATGTGAAGAACATGCAAGATTGTTGTATAGGTACACACGTGGCAATGTGATTTGCTGCCTTCCTCCCCATCACCTATATCTGGCATTTCTCCCCATGCTATCTCTCCCCAACTCCCCACCCCCTACTGTCCCTCCCCTATTTCCCCCCACAGACCCCAGTGTGTAGTGCTCCCCTCCCTGTGTCCATGTGTTCTCAATGTTCATCACCCGCCTATGAGTGAGAACATGCGGTATTTCATTTTCTGTTCTTGTGTCAGTTTGCTGAGAATGATGGTCTCCAGGTTCATCCATGTCCCTACAAAGGACACGAACTCATCGTTTTTGATTGTTGCATAAAATTCCATGGTGTATATGTGCCACATTTTCCCAGTCCAGTCTATCATCGATGGACATTTGGGTTGGTTCCCGGTCTTTGCTATTGTAAACTGTGCTGCCATGAACATTCGTGTGCATGTGTCCTTATAGTAGAACGATTTATTATCCTTTGGATATATACCCACTAATGGGATTGCTGTAAGATAGTAATGAAATGATTCAGGAAGACCAAACCTCTGGGAGCACCTAAATGATAAGTCATCAAAGAAAAAGCAGAAACCACCTTAATCCTATTACGTGTTCTTGTGCTAGCCTATTGTTTGAATTAACACTACTACCACATAGGCTCAGCAGGAATACTTTGAGAACATCCCCACCTGAGACAACCATGATGAATAAAGGCCAACAATATGCTGAGAAACACAGAGAAGTCTATGGGTAAGAAAACCAAAATATCTTCTCTTCCTGCACATAACCAAGATATGAACACTATTGCAAGCTCTGATTTCTTCACCTGCAAGCTCTGATTTCTTCTCTGGAGCTAAAGAGAAGCCAGAGAAGAAAATTAAAAAAAGAAAAAACCAAGCAAATAGAGGAGACGGTTATGTGAGACAATGCTAAATAAATAATATAATTTTCAAGGTAGAAAAATGAAGGCCAAGAAGTGATATTATTGTATGCTATGAAATCAGCATGGTGACTATAGGCTTCTAATACTAGAGTTTTTAATTCATCACCTTCTCCAGCCATGTTTTAACATATATTGATGCTTTTGAACTCAAAAGCGCAGTCTTATCCAATATGTAAAGCACTCTGCAACTAGCCAGGCTATTTAGGAGCTCCCCAGAGCCAGAGGAGTCTGGCTTCCCAAAGCCTGTCATATAGCCAATGAGCTCTAAACACTTCATTTCTTCAGTTCCTCATTTTTTTTTTTTGTTTCCTATGCCATCTTTTACTAGTCTGCATGTTTGGGATTGTGCCTTGATTTCCTGGATTTGCCCCCCTGCTTCCTCCACCAGCTCCTTCCCCCATTCTCCATATTCTGAGTTCCTGATTGGAATTTTGCTCTAAACTGGATGGGCCACTCCAAACCACATTGCTGATTCTCACTTTATTCACAAGTTCATTCATTTCAGTTGGCAGACTCTTGCTGCCATTCTTCACCTTCAAGACTGACTCCCTCAGATGCTGATGCTAGTATAGAGCAAGACCTAGACTAGTTTGACCTTTTGGCCAGTAATTTAAATTGTTAGGTAGCACCTTTAGGAGTAAGTCCAACAGTGGATTTAGTTTTCCCAACCTGAGCCCTATTGTTCACAGCTTTCTCCTTTCCCTGCAGTCTTTCTGCTGAGTTACTACCCAACCTATATAGATTCACGTACAGTATAAACACAGTGAGTGAGTTGTGTTGCTCATCTCCTACTTTAGTTTTGGTCTAGTTTCACAATTTTGAAAAGATTAGACTTAAGAGAAATAGGAGGAAAATTAGACTACTTTACAATAGCCAAAGGTGGAAACGCCCCTAATGTCTATCAGCTGGTATATAGATAAGCAAAATATAGTATATCTATACAATGGAATATTATTCATTAAGAAAAATAAGTAGGTGATTACTAGAGACTGGGAGGGGCAGGGGGAGAGGGAGATGAGGAGAAGTTGGCTAATGGTACAAAAATACAGTTAGATAGAAGAAATAAGTTACAGTGTTTGGTAGTACAGTGGGGTGACTATAGCTAACAATAATTTATTGTATATTACATAATAGCTAGAAGAGAAGATTTGAAATGTTCTCAACACAAAGAAATGTTTGAGGTGATGGATATCCCAACAGTTCTGATTTAATCATTACACCTTGTATACATGTAGCCAAATATAACATGTATCCCAGAAGTATATGCAATTATTATGTATTAATAAAAAGATATACAGTCTGATACATACTACAACATGGATGAAACTTGAAAAGATGAAACATGAAGTGAAAGAAACCAATCACACAAAACCACATATTATATGATTTCTTTTCTATTGAATGTCCAGAATAGGCAAATTTATAGAGACATAAAGTATCTTAGTGGTTGCTTATGGCTAGGAAGACAGAGGAAGGAATGAAAAATGACTGCCAATGAGGTATGAGTATTTATTTTGAGAAGTTTTAAAATGTTCTGAAATTAAATTGTGGTAATGGTTGCACAACCCTGCAAATACATTTTAAAATATTGATTTCTGTTATTTAAGTAGGTTTATTTTATGGTATATTAATTATATCTCAATAAAGCTGTTAGTGAAAAAAGAAAACATTTAATTGTACTCTTTAAAAGGGTGGAGTTTATAGTATGTGAATTATATCTCAATAAAGCTACTTTAAAAAAGAGAAGACAGAAATAAGTAAAAAAAAAAAAAACTGTGCTCATGGATTGCAAAACTTAACATTGTTAAAGTGTCAGTACTATCCAAAATGATCCACAGAGTTGATGAAATCCTTATTAAAAACCCCAATGGTACTTTTTTGCAGAAATAGAAAAATCTACCCTAAAATTCATATGGAATCTCAAGGGATCATGAATAGTCAAAACAATCTTGAGAAAGAACAATGCTGGAAGTCCCACAACTCCTGATTTCAACATTTACTACAAATCTACAGTAGTCAAAACAGTATGGTACTAGGATAAAGACAGACATATAGAGCAGTGGAATAGAGAGCTTAGAAATAAACTCTTGGATATATATTCAAACAATTTTTATTAAGGATGCGAAGAGCATCCAAAGAGAAAAGGGCAGTCTCTTCATAAAATGGTGTTGGGAAAACTGGATATTCACATGCAAAAGAATGAAGCTGGACCCTTACCTTAAACCACATACAAAAATTAACTCAAAATGGATCAAGGACCTAATCATAAGACATAAAACTCTAAAACTTTCGGGAGAAAACATAGGGGAAATTCTTCATAAAGTTGGATTTGGCAATGATTTATTGGATATAACACCAAAAACACAGGCAACAAAGGAAACATAGATAAATCAGACCTCATCAAAATTAAAAGTTTTGGGGCACCAAAGGATGCTATCAACAGAATAAAAAGGCAACTCATGGAATGGGAGAAAATATGTGAAAAGCATGTGTCTGATAAGTGATTCATATCCAGAATATATAAAGAACACTTTCAGGTCAACAACCCAATTAAGAAATGGGCAAAGGACTTCAACAGACATTTCTACAAAGAAAATACACACATGGCCAATAAGCACATGAAAAGATGTTCAACACCATTGATCATTAGGGAAATACAAGTCAAAACCACAGTGAATACCAGTTGACATGCATTGGGATGACAATTATATTTAAGGAACCAGAAAACTATAAGTATTGGTGAGGATGTGGAGAAAATAGAACCCTTGTGCCTTGCTGGTAGGAATGTAAAATGGTGTAGCTGCTGTGGAAAATGCATGCAGTTTCTCAAAGAAAAATATATATGGAATGAAGTGATACTCTTATTTCTCACTGTGTTAAAAAATCAAATGAAATGGATTAAATACTTAAGTTTTAAGATCTGTAATTATGAAATCACAGGAAGAAAATATTGGGGAAATGCTTCAGGATATTGGTCTGGGCAAAGATTTGGATAAGACCTTAAAAGCACAGGCAACAAAAGTAAAAATAGACAAATGTGATCACATCAGGCAAGAAAATAGTTGACAAAGTGAAGAGGCAACCTACAGAATGGGAAAAAAATATTTGTGAACTACCCATCTGACAGGTGATTATTAATCGGAATATATAAGGAACTCAAACAACTCAACAGCAAAAAAAAATATGATTTTAAAATGTGCAAAAGCTCTGAATAGACATTTCTCAAGAGAAGATATACAACGGTTAACAGGTATATGAAAAAATGTTCAATATCACTAATCATCAAAGAAATGCAAATAAAAACCACAATGAAATATTATCTCACCCCAGCTAAAATGGAGTTTAGCAAAAGGGAAAAAAAATAACAGATGCTAGCGAGGATGTGAAGAAAGGGGAACACTCATACACTGTTGGTGGGAATGTAAATTAGCATGGCCACTATGGAAAACAGTAAGGAGGTTCCTCAAAAAAATGAAAAATAGAACTACCGTATGATCCAGCAAAATCCCACCGCTGGATTTTAGGTATATACCCAAAAGAAGGGAAATCAGTGTATCAAAGAGATATCTGCTCTCCAATGAAGCCCTATTCACAAAAGCCAAAATATGGAGTCAGCCCATGTGTCCATGAACAGATGAATGGAAAAAGAAAATGTATATGTATACACACACACACACACACACACACACACACACACATACAATGCAGTGCTATTCAGCCATAAAAAAGAATGAAATCCTCTCGTGTGAAGCAGCAAGGATGGAACTGGAGGTTGTTATCCTAAATGAAATGATCCAGGCACAGAGAGAAATATCATATGTTCTCACTCATATGTAAGAGCTAAAAAAAGTGGATGTGATGGAGATAGAGCGTTGAGTGGTGGTTACCAGAGAATGGGAATGCTAGGGCATTGTGGGGATGAAGAGAGGTGGTTTAGAGGGCACAAAAATACAGTTAGGTAGAAGGAATAAGATCTAATGTTTGATAGTACAGTAGGGCAACTACAGTTATCAATAATTTGTTCTATATTTTAAAATAGCTGAAGGAGAGGAATTAGAATGTTTCCAACAGTGAAGAAATAAATGTTTGGAGTGATAGATATCCCAGTGTGTGATCGTTACAAATGTGTATGCATGTATCAAAGTATCACGTATATACCCAAAATATGTACAACTGTTGTTTATCAATAAAAAGTAAACATAGACTTAACATATGATCCAGAAAATATACTTCTGGGTAAACAACCAAAAGAATTGAAAGCAGGGAGTCAAACAGATAGTTGTACACCTATGTTCATAGCAGCATTATTCACAATAGCCAAAAGCAACACAATAGCAACCCAAATGTTCATCAATGGATAAATAGCTAAGCAAATTGTGGTCTGTTCCTACAATGGAATATTATTTGGTCATAAAAAGGAGTGAAGTAGTGATACGTGCTGCAATATGGATCAACATTCAAAACATTATACTAAGTGAAATAAGCCAGTCACAAAAAAACAAATACCTGCATGATTTTACTTATATGAAGTATCTGAAGTAGTTAAGTTCATAAAGACAGAAAATAGAATGGTGGTTACTGGGGGTGGGAAAGGGGAAAATGTTCTGGAGATTGATTGCACAGCTATGTGAATATACTTTACACAAATAAACAACACTTAGAAAGAATGAAGGTGGTAAATTTTATGTTGTGTTTTTTTAACCACAATTTAAAATGTTTTAAAAGAAGAAAGTAAATGGGAGTTCTACCTTACAGGCAGCAAACTCAAGGACATAATTAGCCACAGAAGAGTTAGTACAGGTTCAAAATGTAAATAAGTTTAAGGAAGGTCTATCTACAATTATGAGTCCTTTTTAACCCAACTTGGGATGTTTTGGTTGACACCTCAGATCTTTAAAAGGACTACCATAGAGGGGATCATTAGGCTGTCAAACAAAGAAGCTTCTTTTACATGGAAAAGAGAGACTATTCTAATGGAATATTAACTATTCTTACCTTCCAATAAAGTGAAAAGTCTACAGCATGACTGTTTCAGTGTTCGATTGCTTCAATGGCATTACTTTAATGGAGATTTGTTGAAGCAAAGTGATACTGCACAGAGCTTTGTCAAACAACCAAACCAAAACAGCACTATATACGATGTATTTAACAAGCTGAAAGGACCTTTATTCACTATTTGATAGTTCTAAATTTTTATGGTACATGTTGACATTTCACTGTTGTTCCAGAATAAAATGTCAAGTTATTCCTTTTCAGAATTTTCCATTTCCATTTTCAAAGAATTCCATCTGCAGCTGTATTGATAGTGAACTCTATGCTTGCAAAACCCCAGCATTTTTAAGCAGGTTTGTCAATAGGTTTGAAGGAGTACATGCAAGCACTGGAGACCTGCCTGGGTTAATCACTTCTCTTTTCAGGCATTAGAACCTACACAAGTAGGCCAGCTGGAGGTGAATGTTTTCTTTGAAAATGATAATTGTATGCCACATCTTGCCCAGTCAAATTCCCCAGAACTCATAAACTAAGTATCAGGAGAAGATTTTTTTTCACTCCTGGGAAAATGAACACATGGTTGAGCTAGGATAATAATTGTGAATAATACAGATAGTTTGAAGGTCTGGATGATTCATACAAATAATAACAAAGATGGGACTGTGGGCTTCTGCTAAATATAGCATAGAAAAACTGCTGTGGCATGGCGAATATGTTATTGTGCTTCAATTCACATTTTCTTTCCTTCTTTTGTTGCTTCTAAGATGCCTGTTTTTCACACTCTCCACTTTCCTTCCAGCAGAGTGAGGAGGAGACGAGATCCCTGCATCTTCTAGCACATGTAGAAGCCAGGGAGCCAGCCCGTTTCCATCCCCAGTGGGGAGCACTTTGCCTTGGCATCAGTGGAAGGGTGGGGGTTAGGAAGATCTACAACTAAGCTGGGCATTGCTTGCACAACTGGCCTTTATAACTCCAAAGCTAACCTCACCCAAGAGATGGCTTCTCACTGCAGCAAACACCAAAGCTTTCAATCTTTCTTTCTGTTTGCATTCGAGTATGTCTGACCCACCCTTGGAACAATTGGCCAAGCCTGCTCCTTCAAGTGCCATGAGGATAGGGAGGCAGTTCCATGTTCCACACTATTCACTGGGCTTGTGTGTGGACTTAGGTGCCATTCTGAGTCTCATGGCCCTTAGCTAACTAAGTGTCCAGTGCATACCTGAGTTTGGGGTACAAACTTCCCTTGATTAACCTGAAGTTTGTGAACAGAGATGGAATGAGGAAAAGGCTGCCAAAGTAGGACCTTGCCCCCACTGCCATCACCACCTCTTTCCAATTTTCCTTGTCTGTCAGAGTAGGGAAACAACTTTTCCCACATGTGCAATGACATGAACTGTTTTAGAGATTTCTTTCAAATGCCCCACATGCTTGAGTGCACATCAAGTTGTGCAAATGTTACATAATCTCAAAGATGATCTCTTGGCATATCTTGAAAGGTTATATCATCTCAACAATCATAAATACGGAAGAAGGATAAGTTGGTCAAAGTGAAACAACAGTTTGCTAATATAGCAATTCTAGACACTTTAGACCAGAGGTTGGCAAACCATGGCCTGCAGGACAAATCTGGTCCATGGTCTGCTTTTGTATGGCCTGTGAGCTAAGAATACTTTTTACATTTTTAAGTCTTTATGACACGAAAATTACATAAAGTGAAATTTCAGTGTTCATAAATACAATTTTACTGGAACATAGCCATGTTCATTAGTTTATATATTGCCTATGGCTGCTTTTGTGCCGCAATAGCAGAGTTGAGTCGTTGTAACAAAGACCATACATGGCACTGTCATTGCTTTGCACTCCTGATTTATACACTGCAAATTGCAGTGGCACAACTATAACTCGACAGTGTTTTGAGTGCTGCAAGTATTTACTGGAATGTAAGATGTTTTCTCTCACTAGTATACACCAATCATGTCAAAACAAGACAAGAAAAGCAGACCTCTGATGTTGCACTTTTAAGGCACAGTGGAGTATGGATTATTTTGTTAACAAATTAGATGGCAAAGCACTGTGTATATTATGCAACAACATAATAGTTGTGCTAAAAGGATACAATATCTATCACCATTATCAGACTAAGCACTGATAACAATATTCTCAACTAGCACTAAAGAAAATTTAGAAAATTTAAAACAGAACATCTAATCACAGCAGAACTTCTTCACAAATACAAACAACAACAACAAAAATAAAACTGCAGCGAAAGTAAGTTTCCAAGTGTCTCATTTGTTACTCAAGTAAGGAAAGTTATTTACCGATGGCGAGTTTATTAAATTGTATTTGATTGCAGTGGCCAAAGAAGTGTGTTCAGAGAAAATAAACTTGTTTGACAATTAGCATTTTGCCAAGAACAGTTGCTTGAAAAATTAAGGCTATTAGGAGCAACACTAATAGTCAATTTAAAAACAAGGCAAATAATATTGAGTGGCTGTTGATGAGTTGATAGATGTTGATACCATTCAGTTGTTATTGTTTACTTGAGAAGTCAATGTCAAATTTTAAGTGACTAAAGAATCCGCCCGTATGAATACTCTGTGGGAAAAACTATAGATGTTGAACAGTTTTGAAGTAAAGGAAACATGAATTCAATACAACATGAAGTGGAATCAGCTACGATGCATTGCCACTGATGGTGGGAAAATATATGTGGAGATAAATAGGCTGAGTTAGACGAATTTACATAACTTGAGAAAATGTGAGATGTTTAATGTCTGATTTTCACTGTATTATTTGTCAGCAGGTACTTTGAGAAAATGTATGAATCTATCATTTTTTACTGAAACCAGTGGTGTCAGTGGTAACCTTCATTCACTCTTGGAAACATAATTATCATGAGTTCCATGAATTTTTTTGGTCAGAAATAGAATCTAAATATCCTTATATTCCATACCATATAGAAGTTCCATAGCTTAGAAGCAGTTATATTTTATCGCAGTATTCAGAGCTCAGTTTCAAAATCCACTTAACTGTGCAACTGAGGTGTTTCTACCTAACCTTCAATTGGA
Organism: Callithrix jacchus; assembly: GCF_049354715.1. NCBI lineage: Eukaryota > Metazoa > Chordata > Mammalia > Primates > Cebidae > Callithrix > Callithrix jacchus. The sequence continues at coordinate 129,678,249 of NC_133524.1, read as the reverse complement.
AGTGACGAATCTGCAATGGAATGACATGATGCAAGACAAATATCAAGAGACGAATCTAATATAATTCTATAGATGCCTTCCAGGTGAAAAGTATGTTCAAATGAAATTATATTCTTATACCAATTACAAAAGACTATATAATTCTATTTATATGAAGTGTCCAGAATAGGCAAATCTATGAGACAGAAAGTACATTAGCGATTATCTGGGGCTGGGGGCAGGGAGGTTAGGAGGAAATAGTGACTGCTAATGCAGATGAGTTTCTTTTTGAGGTGTTCAAATGTTCTTCAGTTGACGGTGCTGATGGTTGTACAACTCTGCAAATGTACTGAAAACTACTGAATTGTAAAAAAGAAAAAGAGAAAATTATATGCTCATGAACTGACTTCAGTATTTGACAATGCCTATCTCTGTATAAAGACATTTTCAAAGATGAAAAACATAAAATTTTATTTCAGATCAACATTAATAGACGAATATCTGCAATCAATATTGATGACAGGGAAAACTAACTTTAAATGCTAATTAAGTAAAATGTTATTCCCCTCAAAACATTTCGTTTTTGTTCATTAGCATGCCTGTGTTATGACAAAAAAGTTATCAATTATTATTATATTTTGTCTAAAAATTTGTGGAAATTGTTTTCTCTTGTTATATGAGTACCTACATAATATCCTCGATTTTGTCTTTTGGCTCATGTAGCTTAAAATATTTACCATATGGGCCTTTACAGGAAAAGTTTGCTATGTCTTCTAGACTCTACTTCTCACAAGCCTTGGTACTTAAAAGCCATCTCCTTTACTCTCTTCTTTAGCTCCCCTTTAAACAAAAACAGCTGTGTTAGGATTTTTATAGGGCTACACTAATAGGCTTAGGTAATATTTTACTCTTTCTACTGCATCTACTGTGAGAAGGGGGCACCATCCATTGGTTTCTAAAATAAATAAGTTAGGGTTGAATTTTTTCTCAGCGTAAACAGAGGCTAAATATAATGTAAGTAGGAAGACTTTAAAAGGGATATAACCTGAGCAACAAAAAAATTATAGATAAATTGTGCTTCATCCAAATTTAAAACTTTTGTATTGCCAACAATATCATCAGGAAAGTGAAAAGGAAACACACAGAATGGGAGGAAATATTTGCAAGCTATATATCTGATGTGGGTTTAATATCTAGAATATATAAAGAATACCTACAACTCAACAGCAAGAAGACAACTCAATTAAAAATAGGCAAAGGTCTTGCATAGACATTTCTCCAAAAAAGATACACAAATAGCCAATAAACACATGAGAAGATGCTCAACATCAACATCATTCATCATTAAGAAAATATAAATCAAAACCACAGTGAGTACTCTTCATAAACATTAGGATGGCCACAATAAAAAGGACAGTAAATACCAGGTGTTGGCAAGAATGTGAAGAAATTGGAAGCATCACAGGTTGCTGGTAGAAATGTACAATGATGCAGCCATTGTGAAAAACAGTTTGACAGTTTCTTATGAAACTAAACATAAAATTAGCCCATGACCCAGCAACTACACATTTAGATATATACCCTAAAGAATTGAAAACAGACTCAAATAGATACTTGTACACCGATGTTCACTGCAACATTATTTACAATAGTCAAAAAGTAGAAACAGCCCAAGTGTTCATCAGCAGATGAATGGATAACAAAATGTGACATGTATGTTAAATGCAATATTATTCAGCAAAAAAGGAATGAAGTTTTGATATATACTATAGCAGCAGTCCCCAGTCTTTTTGGCACCATGGACCAGTTTCATGGAAGACAACTCTTCCATGGACTGGGGTCGGGGAAATGGTTTCCGGATGATTCAAGCACATTACATTTATTGTGCACTTTATTTATATTATCATTACATTGTAATATATAATGTCATAATTATATATCATAATCATAATGTAGAATCAGCAGGACCCCTGAGCTTCTTTTCCTGCAACTAGATGATGCCATCTGGGGGTGATGGGAGACACAGTGCCAGATCATCAGGCATTAGATTCTCATAAGGAGTGCACAGCCTAGATCCCTCACATGCGTGGTTCACAATACAGTTCTCACTCCCATGAGTAACTAATACTGCTGCTGATCTGACAGGAGGAGGAGCTCAGGTGGTAATGCAAGTAATGGGGAGTGGCTATAAATACACATGAAGCTTCACTCATTTCACAGACTGGTATTGGTCTATGACCCAGAGATTGGGGACCCCTGTGCTATAACATGGATGTTCCTTGAAAACATTATGCTAAGTTAAATAAGACAGACACAAGAGGACATATATTTTATGAATCCACATGTATGAAATGTCTAACATAAGCAGATACATAGAAACAGAAAGTCAATTAGAGGTTACCAAGGCTGGGGGCGGGGTGGGAGGCTTCAGGAGTTATAGCTTAATGATTAAAGAGTTTCTGTTGGAGAGATGAAGACATTTTGGAAACAGTGATGATGGCTGTACAACACGGTAAATATAATTAATGCCACTGAATTATACACTTAAAGATGGTTAAAATGGCAAATCTGATACGTATTTTGCCATAATACAAAAATATTTTTTAAAAAGGGATATGAGATCATGACTAAAAAGTATAAAACTAGGAGAAATCAAGAAAGCAAAGTTTTCAAACTTTTGCTATCCTGATTCCTGTCTTCACCTTAGGGTCTACTTTGCGTGAGCCTTTACTGAATGGCATATGTACAGAGGATAGCTCTCTCAATGACTCCATTACTTGTATTTCTCTCTTTTGTCAAACATAAACAAAAACACCTAAATTTGAACCTTCACAAGACTTGGAGATTGGAGTTACTCAAGCTTTTCTCCTCTTTCAAGGGGATCAGACCCTGCTGAGTTGATCAGTCGATTCTTGACTGGAAATAGCTGCTGGGTGTCTGATTGGTCTAAGATGCCAGACCTAAAGCTTCATGTCTTACAGTACATGGAGAGTTGGAAGAATCCACTTGTTAGAGTTGAAAAGTGATAGAAGTGGAGGCTCCCAAAGTTGTATGATTAGTTTTCTCTTCACATCATAGCTCCTTTAGTTTGATTTTTTAAATAGTTTAAAAAAATTTTTTTAAGATAGAGTCTCACTTTGTCACTAGGCACCAGGCTGGAGTGCAGTGGCACAATCTCGGCTCACTGCAACCTCCGCCTGCTGGGTTCAAGCAATTCTCCTGCCTCAGTCTCCCGAGTAGCTGGGACTACAGGCGCATGCCACCACGCCCAGCTAATTTTTGTATTTTTAGTAAAGATGGGGTTTCATCATGTTGGCCAGGATGGTCTCGATTTCTTGACCTCGTGATCCACCTGCCTCAGCCTACCAAAGTGCTGGGATTACAGGTTTGAGCCACTGTGCCCGGCTAGTCAAAAATTTTTAATTGTGGTTGAAAAAAAAACACAGGACACAACATTTACCATCTTAACCATTTTTAGTGTACAATTCTTTTCTTTTCTTTTTTTTTTTGAAATGGAGTCTCACTCTGTCACCCAAGCTGGAGTGCAGTGGCACGATCTCGGCTCACTGCAGCCTCTGCCTCCTGGGTTTAAACAATTCTCTGCCTCAGCCTTCTGAGTTGCTGGCATTACAGACACGTGCCACACTGCCCGGCTAATTTTTGTGCTTCTAGTAGAGACAGGATTTCACCATCTTGACCAGGCTGCTCTTGAACTCCTGACTTCATGACCCACCCACCTCAGCCTCTCAAAGTGCTGAGATTACAGGCATGAGCCACTGCAACCAGCCTTTAGTATACAGTTGTATAGTGTTAAGTATATTCACATGCTGTGAAACAGATCTCCAGAACTTTTTCATCTTGCAAAACTGAAAATCTGGACCCATTAAACAACTGCCCATTCTCCTCTCCCCTTAGCCCCTGTCAACCATTATTCTATTAGGTCAGTGCAAAAGTAACTGCAGTTTTTGTCATTGCTTTTTTTTAATGAGAGAAAAAAAGAAAGAGAAAGAAAAAGGGGGAGAGAGAACAGGAGTCTTGCTCTATTGCCCAGGCTGGAATGCAATCTAAAAATAGGTATTAAAAATCTCTTTTGCACCGATATTTTTGCTTAACAGCGGAGACAGGAAGGAATAAGGAAAGAAAATAACAAACAAACAGCCAACCAATATTTCATTTAAGTCTGTGAAATGCTATGCAAATTCTGAAGAGTGATTTACTTCCAATTATGTGGTCACTTTCAAAATAGGTGTAATGTGATACTGAGAAAGATGTATGTTCTGTGGACCTGGGGTGAAGAATTCTATAAATATTCACTGAGTTTACTTGTTCCAGGTCTGAGTTCAAATCATAGATGTCCCTGTCAATTTTCTATCTCATTGATCCGCCAAATATTAACAATGTGGTGTCAAAGTCTCCCGCTATTATTGTGTGGGAGTCCAAGTCTCTTTATAAGTCATTAAGAACTTGTCTTATGAATCTGGGTGCTCCTATATTGGGTACATATATGTTTATGATCATTGACTCCTGTTGTTGCATTGATCCTTTTACCATTATGTAATGTCCTTCTTTGTTTCCTTTAGTCTTTGTTACTATTAAAGTCTATTTTGTCAGAGATGAAAGTTACAACTCCTGTTTTTGTTTTTGTTTTTTCTCTCCATTTGACTGGTGAGTCTTCCTCCAATCCTTTTTTGAGTCTTTGTGTGTCCTTGTTTATGAGATGGATCTGGATACAGCGTACCAATGGGTTTTGACTTTTTATTCAATTTGCCTGTCTGTGCCTTTGATTGGGGCATTTAATCCATTTAAATTTAGAATTAATATTGATATTTGTGAATTTAATATTGTCCTTTAATGCTCGCTGGCTATTTTGCCCATTAGTTGATATAAATACTTCATTATGGAGATACTCTTTACCTTTTGGTAAGTTTTTGGGATGACTGATACTGGTTGTTCCTTTCTGTGTGTAGTGCTTCTTTCAGAAGCTCTTGTAAAGCAGGCCTGGTGGTGATGAAATCTCTGAGTGCTTGCTTGTTCGTGAAAATTTTTATTTTTCCTTCATTTATGAAGCTTAGTTTGGCTGGATATGAGATTCTGGGTTGAAAATTCAAATTTTTTTGAGGATATTGAATATTGACCCCCACTCTCTTCTAGTTTGTACGGTTTCCACTGAGAGATCTGCTGTGAGTCTGATAGGCTTCCCTTTATGGGTAACCTGACCTTTCTCTCTAGCTGCCCTTAGAATTTTCTCCTTTACTTCAACCCTGGTGAATCTGACAATTATGTGTCTTGGGGTTGCTCTACTTGAGGAATATCTTTGTGGTGTTCTCTGTATTACCTGGAGTTGAGTATTGCCCTGCCTTACTAGGTCAGGAAAGTTTTCCTGAAGAATATTTTCCAGCTGGGATTCATTCTCTTCATGACATTCAGGTACACCTATCAAACATAAATTAGGTCTTTTCACATAGTCCCATATTTCTTGGAGACTGCTCATTCCTTTGTACTCTTTCTTCTCTAATCTTGTCTTCTTGTTTCATTTCATTAAGTTGGTCTTTGACCTCTGATATCCTTTCTTCTGCTTGACCAATCTGACTGTTAAAACCCGTGCATACTTCACAGAGTTCTCACATTGTATTCTTCAGTTCCATTAATTCACTTATATTCCTCTCTAAATTGTCCTATTCTCATTAGGATTTCGTCAAACCTGTTTTCAAAGTTCTTAGTTTCTTTACATTGGGCTAGAACATGTTCTTTTAACTCACAGAAGTTTCTTGTTATCCACCTTCTGAATCCTAATTCTGTTAATGGAATGCACTCGTTCTCCATCAGGCCTTGTTCCCGTGTTGATGAGGAACTGTGATCCCCTGTAGAGGGAGAGGCATTCTGATTTTGGGTATTGTCAGCCTTTTTACACTGGTTTCTTCCCATCATTGTAAATTTATCCACCTGTTGTCTTTGTAATTACCGACTTTCAAATTAGGTCTCTGAGTGGATGTCAAACTTGTTGATTCCCAGCACTGGAATCTGAGCAACCCACTGCACTGGCTAAACAGCGGCATTAAGATTCATGGTGCTTTTCTGCTGGGTAATCTCCAGTCTGGCTTCCCTCTTGGGTCCCTTTTTCAATCAGCTGAATGGGCGACTCTGCCTTCCTGGAACTCCAAATGTCGACCAGAAGGGTATGAAGTCCCGTTTACTCTGCACCAAGAACTGCCGCACCAAGGCACCAGCAAAACTGCTGCACTGGCAACCTGTGGGGCTCATCCGCTGGGAATCTCCTGGTCTGTGAGCAACAAAAATTCATCTGAATGTGTGGCGTCCTCTCATTCTCTGTGCTTTCACTGGGAGCTACAATCCTGAGCTGCTAGTAATTGGCCATCTTGGATCTCTCCATTACTTTTTTTTTAAATTGGGATGGCGTCTCATTCTGTTGCCCAGACTGGGGTGCAGTGGCATGATCTTGCTCTGCCTCCCAGTTTCAAGCAATTCTCCTGCCTCAGCCTCCTGAGGAGCTGGGATTACAGGTATGTGCCACCACATCTGAGTAATTTTTGTAGTTTTTAGTAGAGACGGGGTTTCACCATTCTGACCAAGCTGATCTCAAACTACTGACCTCAGGTAATCTGCCTGCCTCAGCCTCCCAAAGTGCTGGGATCACAGATATGACCCACCACACCGGGCTGTCATTAGTTTTAATAATAAAAACTGCAATTACTTTTGCACCAACATAATAATTTGTCTTATGAATGTCACTATTCTAGATACTTTATGTAAGTGGAATCATATATTAGTTATCTTTTTGTGACTGGCTTATTTCATTTAGCATAATGTACTTAAGAGTTATCCATGATGTAGCATATGACAAGATTTCTTTCCTTTTTAAAGCTGAAGAATATTCCATTGTATGCTAAAACACATTTCGTTTTTCCATTTATCCATCAACGGGCATTTGGGTTGCTTTTATCTCCTATTATGAATAACACTGCTATTAACATGGGTGTGCAAATATCTCTGCACGATCCTGCTTTCAATTCTTTTGGATATATACTCAGAATTGAGATTGCTGGATCATATGGTAGTTCTATGTGTCATTTTTTCAGGAATCTACACACTGTTTTCCATAGTGGCTGAACCAATGGACATTCCCACCAACAGCATGCAAGTGTTCCAATTTCTCCTTCACATCCTCATCAACTCATGTCATTTTCTTTTTGTTGTTGTTGTTGTTGTTGTTGTTGTTTGTTTGTTTGTTTGTTTGAGACGGAGTTTCGCTCTTGTTACCCAGGCTGGAGTGCAATGGCGCGATCTTGGCTCACCGCAACCTCCGCCTCCTGGGTTCAGGCAATTCTCCTGCCTCAGCCTCCTGAGTAGCTGGGTGTTGTTGTTTTTAATATCAGCCATTCTAATAGGTGTGAGATGAGATTTCATTATGGTTTTGATTTACATTCTCCTTTCTTTTAATTACAGTTAAGGGATTTTCCATTTTGCAAGTGGGAAATGCATTAACCTGTTTTATGTCACATGAATACACAAATACAATCATGAATATCAATTTATATCCATATTCATATGAACACTTACATGTATAACATTGTTGTCATGCATACGTGGTCACTTGCTGGAGTTGGCAGGGCAGAATAGAAGATTAGCTGGGAAGACTCTAGAAGTGTTTTATGAGCACAGGCCCTGAAGTGGAAGCAGAAAGCCTGTAGAGTAGAAAGCCTTGCTTTTGCTGACTCACTACCACTGGAATTTTTTTTTTTTTTTTTTTTTGAGACGAGTCTCACTCTGTTGCCAGGCTGGAGTGCAGTGGCACGATCTTGGCTTGCTACAACTTCTGCCTCCCAGGATCAAGTGATTCTCCTGCCTCATCCTCCCGAGTAACTGGGATTACAGGCATCCACCACCATGCCCAGCTAATTTTTGTATTTTTAGTAGAGACGGTCAACACCATGTTGACCAGGATGGTCTCAATCTCTTGACCTTGTGATCCACCTGCCTTGGCCTCCCAAAGTGCTGGGATTACAGGCGTGAGCCACCATGCCTGGTCAAACTTGTCTTTAACGGATGTTTAGAAAATGACATCTAAGGGCTGTAAGTTCCATGTGTTTTTCTCCTGCCATGACCAGACCTTATTTCTCCTATACTCTAGGGGTAGTGGAGCTTTACAAAGCTAAAGGACTACAGTTTCTTGATGTCTTCACTCTTCCAGTTTTATCTATAGCCAAGGGAAAGAATGTGTGAGGGACAGGTCAAGAATGACCTTTGTCTCCCTTGGGGGATATTGTCTGGTAGCACCCTGACTGAGACACAAGTTAAGAGCTTTCTCCACAGTAAAAGCAGCAGGGACAAAGGAACAGGTAACTTCATAGCCTTGTTCACAGTAGTTGCTGCTCCACAGGTCAGTGCTGCTCTGTGCCTCTGGTTCATGTGGATTTCCTTTCATTTCATCAGCCCTGCTGTGTTAGTGCCTCTATAGAGGTAGGGGTCTTGTGGTGTGTAATGTCTCCTTCCCTGTCTTGACTTTCAGGAAAAAGTGGGTCATGATTCATAAAAGGAATAGACCGAAGACCTCAGGCTTATTCATTGGGATGGAAGTTAGTCCAAAGTGAGAAAGAGTGGGGGGGTGGGCCCTGATGGGGACCTCAGTGTTGGTGCACAGTGCTTCTGCACAGTGTTGGCAGATGAAGAATGAAAACCAAGCTGCTGGCAGGGCGCAGTGGCTCATGCCCATAATCCCAGCACTTTGGGAGGCCAAGGTGGGTGGATCACAAGGTCAGGAGTTTGAGACCATCCTGGCCAACATAGTGATACAAAAAATTATCTGAGCATGGTGATGGGCACCTGTAATTCCAACTAATTGGGAGGCTGAGGCAGGAGAATCTCTTGAACCTGGGAGGCAGACGTTGCAGTGAGCCAAGATTGCACCAGCGCTGCACTACAGCCTGGGTGGCAGTGTGAGACTGTCTCAAAAAAAAAAAAAAAAGCCAACTGCCCTGTTCACACCAACTCCTTCCTCACAGACCTCTGGCACTAAGGAGCCTGTCTTATCACTTGATACCTGATTTTCCTTTGTTTTAGTAGCCCGTTTACAGAATTAGAAGCCTAAAGTTACTGTGCAAGGAAAATCTATAGAAAGGGAAATGTTCAATGTATAGATTATTTTATCACCCAGATACTAAGCTTAGTACCCAATAGTTATTTTTTCTGCTCCTCTCCCACCTCCTACCCTCCAACCTCTGGGAAGTCCCAGTGTATGTTGTTCCCCTCTATGTGTCCATGAATTCCCATCATTTAGCTCCTACTTATAAGTGAGAACACACGGTATTTGGTTTTCTGTTCCTGCGTTAGCTTTCTGAGGATAATGGCCTCCAGTACAAGATTTTCCAGCAACAGCCTTCATGTTTTTTCCATGGCATGCTTTCTTGTTTTTTCACAATATAGATGGATTTAATAATTATTTCATTGTATCTTTTTCCTCTTGCATTTTACTATAAACAGTAAGAAGAAACCAGACCACACCTTCAACACTTTGCTTTGCTTTGAAATCTCTTCATCAAGATAGCGGAGTTCATCACTTTTAACTTCTAATTTCCGTAAACACTAGAATGCAATTCAGCCAAGTTTTAAAAAATAGCTATATTTATTTATTTGAGAAAGGATCTCACTGTCGCCTAGGTTGGAGTGCAGTGGCACAATAATGGCTCACTGCAGCCTCAATCTCTGGGACTCAAGCCATCCACCCACCTCAACCTCCCAAGTAGCTGGGAACACAGGCTCTTGCCATCAAGCTCAGCTAATTTTTTTTTTTTTTGAAGACACAGGGCTTCACTTTGTTGCCCAGGCTAGTTTCAACTCCTGGGCTCAAGTGATCCACCCTCATAGGCCTCCCAAAGCTCTGGGGCTATAGGCATGAGCCACCATGCCTGGCTTAAAAATGACTTTCATAACAAGGATCATCTTTCCTCCAGTTTCCAATAACATGTTCTTCATTTCTGTCTGATGCCTCATGATAATCACTTTTAACATCCATATTCCTACCAACAGTCTCTTCTAGGCAATTTTCTTAGACCATTCTGGCTGCTATGAAAAATGTCAAACTGAGTAGCTTAGAAACAAGCAAAATTTATTTCTAACAATTCTGAAGGCTGAGAAAGATCAAAACAGATTTGGTGTCTGATGAGGGCCCATTTCCTGGTTCATAGATGGCACCCTGTCACAGTGCCCTCAAATGGTGGAAGGAGTGAACAAACTCCCTTGGGCTTCTTTTAAAAGTGCAACAATTACATTCATTAGGGCTCTACCCTCAAGGCCTAATCAATTCCCCAAAGGCCCCACCTCCTAATACCATCACCTTGCGGCTTATGATTTCAACATATGAGTTTTGGGACAGATGCAAACACTGAGAACATAGCAGCAATCTAAACAATTTTCTAACATGAACCTCAAAACTCTTTCATCCTGTGCCCACTACCCAGTTCCAAAACTACTTCCATATTTTTAGGTATTTGTTACAGCAGCACCCCACTTCTTGGTGCCAAAATCTGTATTAGTCTCCTAGGGCTTCTGAACAAAGTACACAGATTGGGTCACTTAAATGACAGAAATTTATTTTCTCACACTTCTGGAGGCTGGAAGTCTAAGATCAAGATGTTGGCAGGTATGCTTTCTCCAGAGGCCTCTTTCCTTGGCTTCCAGAAGCTATTTTCCCTCTGTGTCCTCACATGTCTTTTCTCTGTGTGTATGCACTCCTGGTGCCTCCTCCTTTCCTTATTAGAACACTAGTATTTTTGGATTAGAGCCCCATCCTAATGATCTCACTTAAACTCACTTTTCCTCTGTAAAGATCCTGTCTGCAAACATACTTACATTGGGGGTTAGGACTTGAACACATGAATTTGGGGGAAACTACTTCATTCTACCACACAATTTCTCTTCTCTTTTTGATAGGTCAAGACTGAGCATCTACGTTTCCACTTTTACTGAGATTGGAAACTGAAAATGCCATTGGCCATTTCATTTTTCCAGAGATTCATTTCCTATATTAGAAGGAAAAAATGGACTGGTAGTCATTTTAATGTGAACAGATCATGATAGATCCTTGCATTGTTAGGTACTGGAAAGCCATTTGCAGGTAACTTTAGGGGATTGATCCAGAGAGCCATCTATGCTTATCAGTCCACAGTATTTGGGAAATGCTGGTGGAAAAAGAACTGTCTTGTTAACATAACTCATTCTTTACTGGCCTTTGCTGCTCTCTGCCTCTGGTCCTATCAATACTATCCCTCAACAACATGTATGGTTACTATTTTGAGAACATGGCCAGTATCCCCTTTATAGAACTAGAGGTCTCAAGTTTACAGTGGCTGTGATGACTTCTGTAGTTCAGTTTATGCCCCCAAAAAAGAATGTGTGAAGAAAAGACGCAAAAGTTACCATAAGATAATGATGTCACCAAAAATCTCAGAGTCTCTGCCAGGGATCTCTGAACATATCTCCTCCATAAAAGTCATGAGAAAAATATCCAAAAAAGGTAAGAATTGGCTTTTTCAAAAAAATAGAGATTAACCAGATACCATGGAAGATGGCACTGTAGGACCAACTCAGGATTGCAGCTCCCAGTTAATCTGCAGAGGGTGAGTGGATGCCGCATTTCCATATGGATCTTTATTGTCTGCAGACTAGGAGATTCCCAGGTGTAAGAGCCCCCATGGGCCGCCAGCGCAGCAGTTTGGGCTGGCATGGCTGTTTGGGCCGAGGCCACAGTGCAGCGACACTCCCTACAAAATACACTGGTTTGGTTGCCCTGTTAAACTGGCAATTGGAGATTTCAGAAGGCAGATTAGCACATTCATCTGATTAAACAGGACTTAAACAGAAAGCCAGGCCATGAGATTCCCGGGCAACAATGTGGTTTGAGCCGGCACAGTGGGTCGCTGCACGGGGAATCAAACAGATCCCGGCTCCCTTGCAGCAGGCGACTGGAACACCTGGGAGAGAGTCAACCGTTCAACGTAAAAAAAAAAAGGTGGGGGGGCTCTGAGGCAGGGAGCCCGGTGATCAGGCTCGGTGGGTCCCACCCCCACAAAAACAAACAAAACAGCAATTGGAAATGCTCAGGGTTGAGAGTATCATGGCAAGCACAGCTGAACCCAGGACTGTGCAGCTTGGTGGAGGAGGGGCGTCCACCACTATCGAGGCACATGACCCCTATGGAGGTATGCTGCCATTGCTGACGCAGCCTGCCGTTGCCAAGCAAACCCGCCATAACAGAGAGAGTCCACCACTACAGAGGCGGGCCACCATCACCATGGCAGTTATAACCACACCCATATAAACAGGGCTACAGGGAGTTACACATGGCAGCAGGGCAGAGCCCATGGCAACAGGGCAGAGCCTACAGCAGCTCATGATAGCCAGTACAGGTGGGCAGTAACTAGACTGCCTCCTTGCTGGGCAGGAAAGTGCAATGGATACTCATAAATAAAGCCCTAACTCCCCGGGACAGAGCACCTGAGGAAAAAAAGTGGGGGGGCTTTGTGAGTTCTGCTGCAGCAGACTTAAACATACTTACCTACCAGCCCTGAATGAACAACGGAGCTCACAGCTCAGCACTAGAGCTTCTATAAAGTACAGACTATCTCCTCAAGCAGCTCCCTGACCCCCGTATATCCAAAGAGTCACCTCACAAAGGACTGATCAGACTGATATTTGGCAGGCATCACTCAGGGACAAAGATAGCAGAAGAATAATCTGGTAGCAACCCTCATGGCTCTGCAGCCACTACAGGAGTTCCCCAGGCAAGCAGGGCCTGGAGTGGACCTCAGCAGTCCTACAGCAGTGGGGCCAGACTGTTAGAAGGAAAACTAAGAAACAGAAATACTTCATCATCAACAATCTGGACATCCACTCAGAGACCCAATCAGAAAATCAGCAACCACTCAGAACACAGGTGGATAAATCCACAAAGATGGGAAGAAACCAGCGCAAAAAGGAGGAAAATACCCGAAACCAGAACACCTCGCCTCCTACAAAGGACCAAAACTCCTCACCAGCAAGGGAACAAAGCTGGACGGAGAATGACTGTGATGAAATGATGGAATCAGACTTCAGAAGGAGGGTAATGAGAAACTTCTGTGAGCTAAAAGAACATGTTCTAAATCAATGCAAAGAAACTAAGAACCTGAAAAAAAATTTGAAGAAATGATAACAAGAATGGACAACTTAGAGAGGAATATGAGTGAATTGAAGGAGCTGAAAAACACAACACAAGAACTTCGTGAAGCATGCACAAGTTTCCACAGCTGAATTGACCAAGCAGAAGAAAGGATACCAGAAGTTGAAGATCAACTCAATGAAATAAAACGAGAAGCCAAGATTAGAGAAAAAAGTGCAAAAAGTAATGAACAAAGTCTCCAAGAAATGTGGGACTATGTGAAGAGACCTAATCTACGTTTGATAGGTGTACCTGAATGTGATGAAGAGAATGAATCCAAGCTGCAAAATACTCTTCAGGATATTATCCAGGAAAATTTCCCCAACCTAGCAAGACAGGCCAATATTCAAGTCCAGGAAATACAGAGAACACCACAAAGATATTCCACAAGAAGAGCAACCCCAAGGCACATAATCGTCAGATTCGCCAGGGTTGAAATGAAGGATAAAATGCTAAGGGCAGCCAGAGAGAAAGGTTGGGTCACCCAGAAAGGGAAGCCCATCAGACTCACAGCAGATCTCTCGGCAGAAACACTACAAGCCAGAAGAGAGTGGGGGCCAATATTCAACATCCTTAAAGAAAAGAACTTTCAACCCGGAATTTCATATCCAGCCACACTGAGCTTCATAAGTGAAGGAAAAATAAAATCCTTTGCAAACAAGCAAGTACTCAGAGATTTTGTCACCACCAGGCCTGCTTTACGAGAGCTCCTGAAAGAGGCACTACACATAGAAAGGAACAACTTGTACCAGCCATTCCAAAATCACACTAAATGCTAAAGAGCATCAACATAATGAAGAATCTACAACAACTAACTGGCAAAACAGCCAGCTAGCATCAAAATGGCAGTATCAAATTCACACATAACAATATTAACCCTAAATGTAAATAGACTAAATGCACCAATCAAAAGACACAGACTGGCAAATTGGATAAAAATCCAAAACCCATCAGTGTGCTGTATCCAGGAAACCCATCTCACATGCAAGGATACACAAAGGCTCAAAATAAAGGGATGGAGGAAGATTTACCAAGCAAATGGAGAGCAAAAAAAGCAGGAGTTGCAATTCTCATCTCTGATAAAATACACTTTAAAGCAACAAAGATCAAAAGAGACAAAGATTGTAATTACATAATGGTAAAAGGATCGATACAATAAGAAGAGATAAGGATACTAAATATATATGGACCCAATACAGGAGCACCCAGATATATAAGGCAAGTTCTTAATGACTTACAAAGAGACTTAGACTCCCACACAATAATAGTGGGAGACTTTAACACTCCACTGTCAATATTAGACAGATCAACTAGACAGAAAATTAACAAGGATATCCGGGGCTTGAACTCAGACCTGGAGCAAGCAAACCGGATAGACATTTACAAAACTCTCCACCCCAAATCTACAGAATATACATTCTTTTCAGCACCACATCACACCTACTCTAAAATTGACCACATAACTGGAAGTAAAGCACTCCTCAGCAAATGCAAAACAACTGAAATCATAACAAACAGTCTCTCAGACCATACTGCAATCAAGTTAGAACTCAGAATTCAGAAACTAACTCAGAACCACACAGCTTCATGGAAACTGAACGACTAGCTCTTGAATGTTGATTGGATAAACAATGAAATGAAGGCAGAAATAAAGAAGTTCTACAAAACCAATGAGAACGAAGACACAACATGCCAGAATCTCTGGGACACATTTAAAGCAGTCTCTAGAGGAAAATATATAGCAATAAGTGCCCACATGAGAAGAGTGGAGAGATCCAAAATTGACACCCTATCATCAAAATTGAAAGAGCTAGAGGAGCAAGGCCAAAAAAAACTCAAAACCTAGCAGAAGACAAGAAATAATGAAGATCAGAGCAGAACTGAAGGAGATAGAGACACGAAAAACGCTTCAAAAAATCAATAAATCCAAGAGCTGGTTTTTTGAAAAGATCAACAAAATAGACCACTAGCCAGACTGATAAAAAAGAAAAGAGAGAATAACCAAATAGATGCAATAAAAAACGATAAAGGAGAAATCACCACAGATTCCACAGAAATTTAAACCATCATCAGAGAATATTACAAACAACTCTATGCACATAAACTAGTAAACCTGGAAGAAATGGATAAATTCCTGGACATTTGTGTCCTCCCAAGCCTAAACCAGGAGGAAGCCGAAACTATGAATAGACCAATAACAAGGTCTGAAGTCTAGGCAGCAATTAAGAGCCTACCACACAAAAAAAGCCCAGGTCCAGATGGGTTCACAGCCGAATTCTACCAGACACACAAAGAGGAGCTGGTACCATTCCTTCTGAGACTATTCCAAATAATCCAAAAAGAGGGAATCCTTCCCAAATCATTTTCTGAGACCAACATGATCCTGATACCAAAACCTGGCAGAGACTCAACAAGAAAAGAAAACTTCAGGCCAATATCCATGATGAACATAGATGCAAAAATCTTCAATAAAATATTGGCAAGCCAATGGCAACAGCACATCAAAAAGTTTATCCACCATGATCAAGTAGGATTCATCCCAGAGATGCAAGGCTGGTTCAACATACGCATCTATAAACGTAATTCACCACATAAACAGAACCAAAAACAAAAACCACATGGTTATCTCAATAGACGCAGAGAAGGCCTTTGACAAAATTCAACAGCCCTTTATGCTAAAAACCCTCAATAAACTCGGTATTGATGGAACGTATCCCAAAATAATAAAAGCTATTTACGACAAACCAACAACCAATATCATACTGAATGGTCAAAAACTGGAAGCATTCCCTTTGAAGTCTGGCACTAGACAAGGATGCCCTCTCTCACCACTCCTATTCAATATACTACTGAAGTTCTAGCCAGAGCAATCAGGCAAGAAAAAGAAATAAAGAGTATTCAGATAGGAAAGGAGGAAGCCAAATTGTCTCTATTTGCAGATGACATGATAGTATATCTAGAAGACCCCATCGTCTCAGCCTAAAAACTCCTGAAACTGATAAGCAACTTCAGCAAAGTCTCAGGATATAAAATCAATGGGCAAAAATCACAAGCATTCCTATACACCAATAACAGACTTAAAGAGAGCCAAATCAAGAATGAACTGCCATTCACAATTGCTACAAAGAGAATAAAATACCTAGGAATACAACTTACAAGGAACGTAAGGGACCTCTTCAAGGAAAACTACCAACAACTGCTCAACGAAATAAGAGAGGACACAAACAGATGGAGAAACATTCCATGTTCATGGTTAGGAAGACTCAATATCGTGAAAATGGCCATACCGCGCAAAGTAATTTACAGACTCAACGCTATGCCCATCAAGCTACCATTGACATTCTTCACAGAACTGGAAAAAACCACCTTGAACTTCATATGGAACCAAAAGAGAGCCCGCATAGCCAAGTCAATTCTAAGGAAAAAGAACACAGCAGGAGGCATCACACTACCGAACTTCAAACTATACTACAAGGCTACAGTAATCAAAACAGCATGGTACTGGTACCAAAACAGAGATATAGACCCATGGAACAGAACAGAGGCATCGGAGGCAACACAACATATCTACAACCATACAATCTTTGATAAACCTGACAAAAACAAGCCATGGGGAAAGGATTCCCTGTTTAATAAATGGTGTTGGAAAAACTGGCTAGCCATGTGCAGAAAGCAGAAACTGGACCCCTTCCTGACACCTTACACTAAAATTAACTCTAGATGGATTAAAGACTTAAACATTAGACCTGGCACCATAAAAACCCTAGAAGAAAATCTAGGCAAAACCATTCAGGACATAGGAGTAGGCAAGGACTTCATGACCAAAACACCAAAAGCATTGGCAACAAAAGCCAAAATAGACAAATGGGACCTAATCAAACTCCACAGCTTCTGCATGGCAAAAGAAACAGTCAGTAGGGTGAATCAGCAACCAACAGAATGGGAAAAAAAATTTTGCAGTTTACCCATCTTACAAAGGGCTGATATCCAGAATTTACAAAGAACTCAAACAGATTTACAGGAAAAAAACAAGCCCATTCAAAAATGGGCAAAGGATATGAACAGACACTTTACAAAAGAAGACATACATGAGGCCAACAAACATATGAAAAAATGCTCATCATCACTGGTCATTAGAGAGATGCAAATCAAAACCATATTGAGATATCATCTCATGCCAGTTAGAATGGCGATCATTAAAAAATCTGGAGACAACAGATGCTGGAGAGGATGTGGAGAAATAGGAACACTTTTACACTGCTGGTGGGAGTGTAAATTAGTTCAACCATTGTGTAAGACAGTGTGGTGATTCCTCAAGGACCTAGAAATAGAAATTCCATTTGACCCAGCAATCCCATTACTGGGTATATATCCAAAGGACTATAAATCGTTCTACTATAAGGATACATGCACACGAATGTTCATTGCAGCACTGTTTACAATAGCAAAGACCTGGATCCAACCCAAATGCCCATCAATGATAGACTGGACTGGGAAAATGTGGCACATATACACCATGGAATATTATGCAGCCATCAAAAACGATGAGTTCGTGTCCTTTGTAGGGACATGGATGAATCTGGAGAACATCAACTTCAGCAAACTGACACAAGAACAGAAAATGAAATACCGCATATTCTCACTCATAGGTGGGTGATGAACAATGAGAACACATGGACACTGGGAAAGGAGCACTACACACTGGGGTCTATTGGGGGGAATAGGGGAGGGACGGTGGGGTGGGGGAGATGGGGAGGGATAGCATGGTGAGAAATGCCAAATGTGGGTGAAGGGGAGGTAGGCAGCAAAACACACTGCCACGTGTGTACCTATGCAACTATCTTGCATGTTCTGCACGTGTACCCCAAAACCTAAAATGCAATAAAAAAATGGAGATTAATCAATGGTTTGCAGAAATCAGGAAGTGTTTATTCAGGAAAAATGGCTAAGTAAGAATGATGAGCTCACTGTCCTCTTAATTTGCTTTAGTCCTGTTCCCCTTTATCCACTTCCCTAACATCTTTGAAAAACCACTTCCGATTTCCTCATCTGCGCAACCAATAGAGGGGGCAGAACAAATCTGGAGCTCTTTCAAACACTCCTTCCAAAGAACTGTCATTATTTGACCTGTCCCGTGGTTCTCTGGAAGAACCCACTTGCAAAGGTGTCTGTATTTGGCCTGACACAGGGCTCACTCAGTGTGGTAGTTGTTTCCCCAGGAGATGTTTGTCAAAAGCAATTTCAGGCAATTGTTAAATATCCCAGCTGTCTGAGAAGGTGGTAACACTTGGGGAGAAGCAACAAGCTAACCAAAATACTTTTATTGGAGGAAAAAAAGCTAGAAAATAAAATGTGTACATTTATTTATAAAACTCTACAAGGTCATGTGCATGCCCATGGTGGTACACATGCTTAGGAAAGACTTGAGAAGGTCCTAAACTTTCCCTGCTGGCTGACCTTCAGTCTCTGCAAAAGCAGAATATAAAGGCTAAAGCAAGAGTTTTAAACTACATGTTGGAACATTGAAAGAGTGCCCAAATATACACACAGAGCCCTTCAGCAAAGATTGGTAGGTTTATTGATTCAAGGAGTTTAAGGCAACTTCCATCCAATCATTAATGAGCCATTAAGCTAACTAAGCAAAGAGTTTAGTGGTCACACAAGAAAAAAAAATACAAACTTTTATGGAATTGCTTCAGGAAAATCACAGGGAAAACTGGGATTCTCCTGAGAAAAATACTCAATAGGCAATATATGGATATACAGAAAGAGATTTAGTATAAGGGGTTGACACATATGGTTATGGAAGCTGAGACATCTTATAATCTGCTATCTGCAAGCTAGAGGCCCAGGAAAGCTGGTGGTATAGTTCCAGTCCAAGTCTGAAGGCCTGAAAATTAGTGGGGCATGGGGGTAGAGGGCAGTGGTATATAAGTCCTAATCTGAGTCTAAAGGCCTGATAACCAGAAGTTTTCATGTTCAAGGTCAGGAGAAGATTAATGTCCCAATTCAAACAGAGAGTGAATTCACCCCCCTCTGCCTTGGATGATAACCACCCACATAGTTGAGGAGAATCATCTTTTTTTACTCAGTCTACTGATTAAAATGCTAATCTCTTATGAAAATGTCCTCACAGACACACCCAGAAATAATGTTTTATCAGGTATCCAGGCATCACTAAGCTCAGTCAAGTTGACACATAAAATTAAACATCACAAGTCCACCCTTGTAAAATTGGCATCCACACACATTCCTTAAACCATACCTAATCACTAAAGACAATAACAAGGTGATAATTTCACCAAACATGATACAACCATACTGCATACAACCAAAAATGCAGTAATTCCTTCCCCAGAAGAAGAGGTAAAATCTGAGTGATGTCGACTCTTCTTTTGATACTCTGTAACTTTAATGCTATGATATAAAGTTAACAGTACTTAAAAACTGATATTAAGTCACTACATCTTACATTATATGAGAAGAAAATAAGAGAAAAAAGATATTTGCTTTATATAGATAGGTAGGTTGATTGTTAGACACAGATGTACTTATTAAAAAAGAAGAAATATTTATGACAATTACAGTCCTTGTTTCTGTAACTTGTATTTATAACTACCTTTTCCTACTACCCATTCTGCATTGCCTTTGCCCTTCAGCAAGCACCTCAGCTGGTCATAATTCTTTACCTGGCAGGGTGACCCAAACCTTCATTTCTGAAGAGTCTAGGCCATTAGTAATGCTCCCTGGATTGAATTGGTATAGTTTTTCATTGACCTTAATCACAGGACACATACTAAGAGACACCCTAAGGGATCTCCTGTATATCAGGCATACTCTTTTTTTTCTCCATTGTGAAGCAGTAGTCCAGTTTTCTCTTGGTAGTACCAATCACTCCACCCAGCATAGTAACTCTCTTCTGTCTGCTGACTCAGAGGAGCCCAATGTGGCGAGGCAGCAGTCTTAATTCCAGCGCAATGGGATTATTGTCATGTCTCTTGGTAGAAGCATTTTTCCCTCTAAAGCCAGATCTCTATGTCAGATCTCCAAGCCAGCAGAATATAAAACTGCAGAGAGAGGCATCACAAGTTGTGCTAGTGAGTCACTAGGGATAATAGTGATGAATGCCAATCCTATTTCTACCCCTTGATTCCTAGACCTGTGAGTCCTGGCTATCAGAGAAACAGCAACTTCTATTGGATGCCAATTCAGAACATATATAGCCTTCTGGAGAACCTTGCAGGTCTGGATTCAGCTATTGTCACCTAGAGGGTACTGTAACTGAGTTTTCAAAAGGCCAGTCAAGAGGTCTAAGTCAGTTGCTTCAGGATAGTAGGGGACATGGTAAGACTAGGGTATTCCATGAGATGAGCACCATTGTTGCACTTCCGTTTCTATAAAGTGAGTTTCTTGATCAGAAGTAATGCTGTAGGGAATATCATAACTGTGGACAATACTTTCTGTAAGTCTGCAGGTGGTAGTTTTGGCAGAAGTGTTGTATGCAGGGAAGGCAAATCTGTATCCAGAGTATCTATTCCAGAAAAAGCAAAACAATGTTTCTTCCATGATGGAAGCAGTCCAGTATAATCAACCTGCCACCAGGTAGTCTGCTGATCACTCTGGGGAATGGTGTCACACTGTGGGCCTAGTGTTGTCCTTGGCTGTGGCAGATTGGTCACTCAGTAGTGGTTATAGCCAGGTTGGCTTTGGTGAGTGTAAGTCCATGTTGCTGGGCCCATGCATAACCTCCATCCCTGCCACCATGGCCACTTTGTTCATGAGCCCTTGGGCAATGACAAGGGTGGCCATGGAAGGCAGCTGAGTGGTATCCACAGAAGAAGTCACCCTATCCTCTTGATTATTCAAATCCTCCTCTGCTGAAGTCATACTCTGATGAGCATTCACATGGAACACAAATATCTTCACTTTTTGGCTCATTCATAGAGATCTATCTACATACATCTTCCCCATATTTGTCACTAATTTTCCAATCATTTTTCTTCCAAGTTCCTGACCACACAGTCAAACCATTGTTTATAGTCTATGAATCGGTATATGATCATATGTCTGGCTATTTGTCCTTCCAAGCAAAGTGCACAACTAGGTACACTGCCCAGTATTCTGCCTATTGGGATGATTTCCCATTACCAGTGTCCTTCAGGGATGTCCCTATAGTATGGCAACTTCTCACATTTGGGTGGTGCCTGTATATGGCGCAGAACCATCTGTAAACTGGGCCTGAGTCTTCTCTTCCTCTGTGAACTTATTGTAGGCAACTCCCCCGTGAAGCCAGAGGTGAAGGGTTGGAGAGAGAAGTGTAGCAGTAGTGGGAACCATGGGGATTTGGGCCTCTTTCTCATGTAACTTACTTGTGTCTTCAGGTCCTGCTCCAGCCCAATCACATATACACCACTTCCATTTGATGATGGAGTTTTGCCACGCATGCCAAACTTACGGCTTGATGGGTCAGATAACTCCCAGTCCATGATGGGCAACTCAGGCTGCATGGTAACTTGGTGGCCCATGGTCAAGTGTTCAGTCTCTATTCAGGCCTAAAGGCATATCAAGAGCTATTTCTCAAAATGAGAGTAGTTATCTGTGGAGGATGGCAGCGTCTTGCTAGAAAATCCTAAAGACCTGTGCTGCTATTTCCTATAGGAGCCTGACAAGGGCTCCAAACAGCATCCCTGTCTGCCATTGAAACTTAAGGCACCACTGGATCTGCTGGATTGTGATGGTCCAAGTGGCAGAGCAGCTTGTACAGCTGCCTGAACCTGTCACCAAGGCTTCTATTACTCTGGTCCCCACTCAAAGCTAGAAGCTTTCAGATTAATTGTTAAATGGGTTGGAGTAACACATGCAAAGAAAAAATATGTTGACTCTAAAATTCAAAGAGGTCCACTAAGTGCTGTGCCTCTTTTTTAGTTGTAGGAGGGACTGATGCAACAACTTATCATTCACCTTAGAGAGCATATCTCGACATGCCCCACATCACTGGATCCCTAGAAATTTCACTGAGGTAGAAGGCCCTGGAATTTAGATTGATTTCCCACCCTCTGACACATAAATATTTTCCAACAAAGTCTAAAGTAGTTGCTACTTCTTGCTCACTAGGACCAATCAGCGTAATGTCATAAATATAAGGAAGAGTGTGATATCTTATAGAAGAGAAAGGTGAAGGGCCGGGTGCGGTGGCTCACTCCTGTAATCCCAGCACTTTGGGAGGCCGAGGCGAGTGGATCACGAGGTCAAGAGATCAAGACCATCCTGGTCAACATGGTGAAACCCCGTCTTTACTAAAAATACAAAAAATTAGTTGGGCATGGTGGCGCGTGCCTGTAATCCCAGCTACTCAGGAGGCTGAGGCAGGAGAATTGCCTGAACCCAGGAGGCGGAGGTTGCAGTGAGCAGAGGTTGCAGTGAGCCGAGATCACTCCATTGCACTCCAGCCTGGGTAACAAGAGTGAAACTCCGTCTCAAAAAAAAAAAAAAAAAAAAAAAAAGAAGAGAAAGTGATTAAGATTCCTGTGAACTAAATTATGACATAGAGCTAGAAGGTTGATGTACTTCTGAGGTAGGACAGTGAAGGTATATTACCAGCCTTGCCAGCTGAAAGCAAACTGCTTCTGATGGCCTTGTGGACAGGAATGGAGAAGAAGGCATTTGACGAATTAAGAGCTTGCATACCAGATACTAGGGAATGCATTAATTTTCCCAAGCAATGAAACCACATCTGGCGTAACAGCTGCAATTGGAGTCATCACCTGGTTTAACTTATGATAACCCACTGTCGTTTTCTAAGATCCATCTGCCTTCTGCACAATCCAAAGAGGAGAATTGGATGGGGATGTAGTGGGAATTACCACACCTGCATCTTTGAAGTTCTTTATGGTGGTATTAATCTCTGAAATCCCTTGAGGAACATGGTATTGCCTTTGGTTTACTATTTTCCTTAGTGAGCCTGCCATTCTGGTGGCTTCCACTTGGCTTTTCCCACCATAGTAGCCCTCAGTCCACATGTCAGAGAACCAATATTAAAGATTCTGCTAGCTACTATCTATTCCAATTATGCATTCTGACACATAATTGCAAGCATCAATTGCGAGGTCATCACGGCTAGCTACTGAGCATATCTATTCCAATTATGCATTCACAGTGGGTTGCATGAACCCATGTGGCAGTTATTTTGCATCTGGCAAATACAACTGCCACATGGGTTCATGCAACCCACTGTGAAATGGGTGGCATTTAACCCATTTTAACCTCAGTTAAAACTCTATTGATCACCAGACTTCTGTAAGCCCCTACTCCGACTAGTAGGCCACATTATGTGTTGGGTCTCCCGGAGTAGTGTCAGTTCAGAACCAGTATCCACTAGGCCCCCAAATGCTGATTATTTCCTTTTCCCTAATGTACAGTTACCCTAGTAAAAGGCCGCAGGTCCCTTTATGGAAGGCTGGGAGCAAGAGTAATAGCACAAATTTTTGCCAGTATACTGGGGTTCTTCCTTGAGTTGATATAACCTCCCCTTCATTAAAAAAGTACTGGGTCTATAAACGGGTTCAAGTCTGGAAATTGAATGAGATGCTATGACTTTCTGTTTTTATGATTTGAGTTAGGCTTTTGTTCCATTGTCCTAGAAATGTTCTGCTTATAACAGATCAAGGGGATTTCCTGTCTATTTCACTTCTAGGAAATGAAACATCGTGACTAACTAGTCAATGCCATAGGTCTACATGAGTCAGGCTATTCTGATTGCCATGTGACTCTGCTGTCCATTATGATAACTATGCTCATTTTGCCTTTGGTGGTTGAGTGCTGCCACTTGATCTTTGCTATTCCATGATGCAATTACTCCCATTGCATTTAGGTTTTCCAATTCAGTAACTGCAATTCCCATTGTGAGGTCTGGTCTACAGAGAACAGAGAACACAGAGCACTTCAGGAATCCTGTGGTTGCCCTCATACATTTATTTCTCATGATGCTGGCAATAGGTATATCTTCTGAACCCTCCCAGTGTGGATGAATAGGTTTTAAATGGCAAATCCACTCTAACATTCCAATCTTCTTAAGCCTTTGAATCTGTTTCTCTGCATTAAACCAAAGCATATTTAGCATTTCCAGTTTGCCCACTGTGGGCTACCTTATGGTTCATGCATCAGCCAACCAACAAAACAAACTTTTAGAACCCATTCTAATTCCCCAAGCTGTAACATTAAATGCAGAATTTCTGCTTAGTGAGCCTGTGTCAATAAATTCAGCCTGATCCAACTTCATATTCCTTCTACCATTATACCAATGCCTTCCAAGCCATTCCCATATGTGCTTCTTGGATTTCTGTCTGTATAAATTAGAAAAATATAGCAGTTCTTTTGGAATGTAGTAGACCTGCTCATGGGTCAAACATTGTATCTCACTTTTAGGGAACTGCTGGGACTTAAGTCTAGTTATGGGTCTAGCAGCAAAGAAGGCTGGTGGTGGTTGAGGGGGTCCTGGACAGACTCGGCATGGTCTTGTACGGCAACTGCCTCAGAGGAGGCCTTTACAGTTCCTTAAGGCAGTGCAGGATTAATTCTCTCAGAGGAAGGTGGAAAGACCAAGACTATTATGGGTGAAGAGGCTGACAGCACCAAGGATATAAATGCAGCTGCCACTGTTAGGGGGAGGCCACTTTTGCTTGGGGGGGTGTGTTCTCTTCCACTGGCAAAGAAGACTCAGAATTTAGGAGCTCAATGTCCCCAGCTTCATCAGGGTCTTCCTACACATCCCCATTCTAATTTATAAGATCCCATTCTTTCCCAATTGATGTCGTCCCTTTAACAGGAGACACCGTGCGAGGTTGAGAATTTAATCTAGCCAATAACAAGATGAGGTTCTGTTTGATTTGCAGCAAACACAGAGCTTGGAATTTGAATCCCTGAGCTCATCCTTTTCTTTCATCAATTTGTCCAGCAACATTAGGAGCAACCAACCATTGTCTTTATATTTCTTAGTTTTAAAGAATTTTGAAAAGGATTATATACAGAGTCACTCAGCTACTTGCTTCTTACGAGTGGTTGATTAGGAGTATCCAATGCAGATATTTTGCTTATCTCTATGCACAGTTCATGCTATGCTATGCAATATGTGTGCTCTCTTTACTACCGGAAATAGAGTTATTAGTATCTTTAACTCTATGTTCCATGAAAGGGCCATATATGCAAAGTGACCCTCAAACCTGGAAGGAGCCAAGAAACCAAAGGATGAGTCAGACTGCCAGTTTGTCAGTACAGGGTGATGTATTGGGGAATTTATGGACAGAAGCATGGTCTTTGGTGGCTGCAAGACAGACAGATCTCTGCATCGCAACCCTCCAGACCCAGGGCTTATATCTTGGGGGAAAAGTATAAATGCTGTGGAAGAAATGTGTAGCCGATGACAGATATCACAGCATATGATATATACAATTATCCTTCATAAAATAAGAAGACAGTAAGGCATTCTTGGAGGAATAAAAACAAATAGTTTGTCCCTAGCAGAACTTCCCTCCAAGAAATATTAAAGGCAGTCCTTCGGGCTAAAATAAAAGGACACTAGACAGGACACTCGAATCCACATGAAGAAATTACACCAGTAAAGGTAGCTACATAGATAAACAAAAAGACAGTATGGTTGTATTTTTTGTATGTAACTTGTTTGTTCTCCTATCTGATTTAAAAGATAACTGCATAAAGCAATAATTATGTCCATGTTCACGGGCATACAACGTATAAAAATGTAACGCATAAAGGAAGGGAGAAGAAATGGAGTTTTATGGGAACAATATTGTTTGTATACCATTGAAATTAAGTTAATACTAATTCAAATGGGGTTTTTATAAATTGGGGTGCCAATTATAATCACCAGTGCAACCACTAAGACTATAGCTTCATGTCATTATACCAAGCAAACAATGCTGGGTTGCTCTCTTTACCCTGCTGTCCACCCGTGGCATGGTTTGCTCTCTCCCTTACTCAGTTGTTTGTGTTTTCCTCTGGTGCAGCTAAGTTAGAGCCTTTACAGGGCTGGGATTATGGAGTGAGGGAGATGTTTAATTTGTCTTATGCACATCTGAGGTCAAGGAACTCATTATGCTCAATCTTGTATTAGTCACAGGCTATCTTCATCAGAAGTGAATTGAAGTAACAAGATCATTCTTTTGGAGAATTATCTTTGATTGGCAAGTCACTTTCAGCGGAAGGAGTCACCCTCCTGGCCCTTCTTCCCACCTCAGTCAGGCTGGCCACACGCAAGACATCCGCAAACTGTGAGTCTATTCTTTATATACAAAGTTTATAGCACGTCTGTGAACGTGATCATTCACTTGAAGGAGCCTGGGGGCTAAAGAGGGATTTTTCAGAAACAGCATCTATGTAAGGTAGCCACTAAATCATAGTACAGCTTAAGTAGACAAAATGAGTTGATGAGAAAATAGGAATTCAGACTTTTCTTCACATACCTTAGTTGTGCCTACAATGTTTGTTAATTTCTTCCCATTCCATGTTCGTTTTTTCCTCCTTACTCTCCTGTGCCCTCTCATAATGCTGTGTTAGGTCAGGTGCAGTGGCTCAAGCCTGTAATCCCAGGACTTGGGGAGGCCAAAGTAGGCAGATTGCTTGAGCCCAGGAGTTCAAGACTGGCCTGTACAGCATGGCAAAACTTTGTCTCTACAAAAAAAAAAATCCAAAAATTAGCTGGGCATGGTGGTGTATGCTTGTAGTCCCAGCTACTTGGGCGGCTGAGGTAGGAAGATTGCTTGAGCCGGAAAGGTCCAGGCTGCAGGGAGCTGTGATTGCACCACTGCACTCCAGCCTGGGCTACAAAGGAAAACCCTCTCTCGAAAATAAAAAAAATTAAAAAAAAAAAAACTGGGTTAGTGATTTTGGAGATTTGTTTCTCCTAAAATTAAATGCACTTTCTACCCTAAGCCTGCATTATTTTACATGCTACCCTCCATTTTGACGAGAAAGGGGAAGAAAATTGTTGTTTCTTCCCTTTCATCTCTCCCTGCCATCCTTCCCTTCTTTTCAAACTTGTGAGATTTTCTCAGCCTTTAAAACAACAGGCTGTAGCTCAAATGTAGGCAGTCTGGCACCTTGCCACGGATATGAGGTTCTGAGGAGCACCAGGAAGAAATCACACTGAGATCAGATAGGGCCACAGACTAGGCAGCAGGTAATACTTGCAAGTGTTTGATGTGAAGGCATCTGCTTTTCTTTACTTCAGATCTGGTGCAAAGGCCAGAGCAGCACCACAAGTGTGATAATAATTGGCAGTCAGTGTGGGAAAAGGAATGGTTGGTACGTGTAGCAAAATAAATGGGAGGCATTACAGGTAAGATATGTGAGAAATCAAGGTAGGCTGACAGTAGTAATCTCTTAATAGGTATCGAAGTCTGGAGGTGAATGAGATTTCATTTCTTAGGAGGGGAGCCAGCAAGGCTAGTGTTGTGGGATCATAACCAGGCACAAGGAAGGCCTGAACTTTGGGATACAGTGTGTGAAGAATGATAAAGAACACAGATTTGCAACCCTTTATTCACCCTGAACTTTCATAATGTGACTGGAGCAGGGATTGGGCTAGGTGCTGGGTACAAAATGTGATAGAGTTTAGATGTTTGTCCCCTCCAAATCTCAAGTTGAAATGTAATCACCAGTGTTGGAGGTGGGGCCTTATGGGGGGGTGTTTGGACCATGTGGTGAGTCCTTAATGAATAGCTTGATGCTATCCTCACAATAATGAGTGGGTCCTGGCTGTGAGTTCACATGAAATCTGGTTGTTTAAAAGAATGTGGCACCTCCTCCCCCTTCTTGCTCCCTCTCTCACCATGTAACCTGCCTGCTCCTGCTTCACCTTCCACCACGAATAAAAGCTCCCTGAGGCCTCATCAAAAGCATCAAGCAGATGCCAGCACCATCATTCCTATATAGCCTACAGAACCATGAGCCAATTAAACCTCTTTTCTTTATAAATTACCCAGTCTCAGGTAGTTCTTTATAGCAATACAAAAATAGGTTAATACACAATGAAAGTTAACGCCAGATGATCCCAGCCTTTGCAAAATTTGGAAATAAAAATGGCTGAAGCTCTACTACTAGCTATGTGACCTTGGGCAAGTCACTCAACCACCCTATGACTCCATTTTCTCAACTGTAAAATTTTTTATTTTATTTTAGATTTGGGGGTATGTGTGCAGGTTTGTTACATGGGCATATTGTGGGATGCTGAAGTCTGAGCTTCTAATGATCCCATTGCCCAAGAATTGGACAGAGCACTCAATAGGTAGTTTTTCAACCCCTGTCCCCTCCTTCCTTCCTCCCTTTTGTAATCCCCAGTGTTTATTGTTCGTTCCCATCTCTGCATCATTGTATAACCAATGCTTAGCTTCTACTTACAAGTGAAAACGTGGTATTTTGTTTTGTTTCTACATTGACTTGCTTAGGATAATGGCCTCCAGCTGCATCCATGTTGCTGCAAAGAACATGGTTTCATTCATTTTAATGGCTGCTTAGTATTTCATGGTGAATATGTACCACATTTTCTTTATCCAATCTACCATTTTTGGACACCTAGGTTGATTGCATGTATTTTCTATTGTGAATAGTGTTTCAACAAACATATCAGTACAGGTATCTTTTTCGTAGAATGATTTCTTTTTCTTCGGGTATATACCCAGTAATAGTTGGATGGTAATTCTATTTTTAGTTTTTTGACAAATCTCCAAACTGCTTTCCACAGGGGCTGAACTGAATTCTAATCCAACCAAGTGTATATAAGCATTCCCTTTTCTCTTCAACTTCACCAACATCTGTTAGTTTTTGACTTTTTAATAATAGCCATTCTGACTGGTGCAACATGGTATCTTATGTGGATTTGATTTACATTTCTCTGAAGATTAGTGACATTGGCCATTTTTTCATATGCTTGTTGGCCACTTGTATGTCTTCTTTTTAGAAGTATCTGTTCATGTCCTTTGCCCCCTTTTTAGTAGGGTTCTTTGTTTTTTCTTGTTGATTTGTTTCAGTTCCTTATAGATTCCAGATATTAGTCCTTTGGTGGAGGCAGCTTAGAAGTATTTTCTCCCATTCTGTAGGTTGTGTGATTTCCATCTTGACAGTTTCTTTTGCTGTGCAGGAGCTTCTAGTTTAATTAGGTCCCAATTCTCAATTTTTGTTTTTATGCTTTTGCTTTTGAAGACTTAGTCATAAATTATTTGTCTAGGCCAATGTCTAGGAGAGTATTTCCTATATTTTCTTCTAGGATTTTTATAGTTTCAGGTCTTGGATTTAAGTCTTTAATCCACGTTGTGTTAATTTTTGTATATGGTGAGATATAGGGGTCCAGCTTCATTCTTCTGCATAGTGTCAGCCAGTTTTCTCAACACCATTTATTGAATAGGGTATTCTTTCCCCATTATTAATTTTTGTCAACTTTGTCAAAAATCAGTTGTTTGTAAATGTGTCGTTTTATTTCAGGAGTCTCTATTCCGTTCCATTGATTGATATTTCTATTTTTCTACCAATAGTGTGCTGTTTTGGTTACTGTAGCCTTGTAGCATAGATTGAAGTTGGGTAGTGTGATGCCTCCAGCTTTGTTTTTATTGCTTAGAATTGTTTTGGGTATTCAGGTTCTTTTGGGTTCCATATGAATTTTGGAATAATTTAGTACAAATGTTACCCATGTAAAAAACCTGCACATGTACCCTCAAATCTAAAATAAAATAAGAAATAAAAAATTTTATTGTGAAAGTGGCATTGATAATTTGATAGGAATAGTACTGGATCTGTAGATTGCTTTGGGCAGTATAGACATTTATTATTGTTTCTTCCAATCCATGAGCATGGAATGTTTCTTTACTTGTTTGCATCATCTATGATTTCTTCAGCACTGTTTTTTAGTTCTCTTTGTAGAGATCTTTGACCTCTTTAGTTAGATGTATTCCTAGGTATTTTATTTTTTGTGGCTATTGTAAATGAGATTTCATTCTTGATTTGATTCTTAGCTTGAACGTTATTGGTATATAGAAACACTACTGATTTTTGCACACCAGTTTTGTATGCTGAGACTTTGCTGAAGTTGTTTATCTAGGAGTTAGTTTATCTGAAGTTAGTCTAGGAGTTTTTTTGGTAGAATCCTTAGGGTTTTCTAGGTATAGAATTATATCATCAGCAAAAGACAGGTAATTTGACTTCCTCTTTTCCTATGTAGATGCTTTTTATTTCTTTCTCTTGCCCGATTGCTCCAGCTAGGACTTCCAGTATTACATTGAATAAGAGTGGTGAAAGTGGACATCCTTGTCTTCTTCCAGTTCTTGGTGGAAATGCTTCTAGTTTTTGCCCATTCAGGTTGATGTTGGCTGTGGGCTTGTCATAAATGGCTCTTATTATTTTGAGGTGTGTTCCTTAATGCTTACCTTGTTGAGGGTTTTTTTTTTCATGAAGGGATGTTGGATTTTATCAGATGCCTTTTCTGCATCTATTGAGATGATCATATGGCTTTTGTTTTTAATTCCGTTTATGTGGTGAATCACGTTTATTGATTTGTGTATGTTGATCTATCCTTGCATCCCAGGAATACAGCCCACTTGATTGTGGTAAGTTAGCTTTTTGATGTGCTGCTGAATTCAGTTTTCTAGTATTTTGTTGAGGAATTTTGTTGAGGATCCAAGATATTGGCCTGTAGTTTTCTTTTTTTGTTGTGTCTTTGCTAGATTTTGGTATTAGGATGATACTGGTTTTATAAAACGAGTTAGAGAGGAGTCTCTTCTTGAAGTTTTTGAGTAGCTTTAGGAGATAGCCAGTAGGAATGATTCTGGCTCTTCTTTGTATTTCTGGTAGAATTGGGCTGTGAATCCATCTGGTCGAGGGCTTCTTTTTGTTTGGTGGGTTGCTTTTTTGAACTACCATTTTATTGAACTATTACATTTTATTACTTGCTATGGATCTGTTCGAGATTTCTCTTTTATTTCCTGGTTCAATCTTGGGAGGTTGTATGTTTCCAGGAATATATCCATTTCCTCTAGATTTTCTAGCTTGTGTGCTTAGAGAAGTTCATAGTAGTCTCCAAAGATCTTTTGGACTTTGATGGAATTGGTTGTGATGTTACCATTGTCATTTCTGATTGTACTTATTTGAATCTTCTCTCTTTCTGTTTATCTACTTAGTGGACTGTCAGTCTTGTTTATCCTCTCGAATCCATTTTTCTTTCCTTTTTTCTCTGAAAAATGAAATGTATGGTCTTTTGTGTCTCGATTTTATTTAGCTCTGCTCTTATTTTTGTTATTTCTTTTCTTCTGCTAGCTTTGATTTTAGTTTGTTCTTGTTTTTCTACTTTCATTAGGAACAAGTTTAGATTGTTAGTTTGAGATCTTTCAGTCTTCTCAATGTAGGCATTTAGCACTGTAAAGTTTCCTCTCAACATTGCTTTTGCTACATTCCAGAGGTTTTTGTATTTTGTGTTTCCATTTTCATTTCTTTCAAATACTTTTTAAATTTCTGCCTTAATTTTGTTATTTACCCAAAAGTCATTCTGGAGCAAGTTGTTAGGTTGTGTGGTTATATATTTCTGTGTTTTTGACAATTCCTCTTGGTATTGATTTCTGCTTTTATTCAAATGTGGTCTGAGAAGATGCTTGGTATGATTTCAGTTTTTAAAATGTATTAGAGACTGGCTTTATGATCAAGCATGTGGTCAATGTTACAGTGTGTACTGTGTGCAGATGAGAAGAATGTATATTCTGTGGTTGTTGGGTGGAATATTCTGTGGATGTCTGTTAGGTCTAATTGGTCAAGTGTTGAATTTAAGTCCAGAATTTTTGTGAGTTTTTTGCCTCAAAGATCTATTTAATGCTATCAGTGGGGTGTTGAAGTCCTCCACTTTCATTGTGTGGCTGTCAAAGTCTTTTCTTAGCTCTAAGAAGTAATCGTTTCATAAATCTGGGTGCTCCAATGTTGGGTGCATATATATTTAGGATAGTTAAATTTTCTTGTTGAATTGAACGCGTTCTCATGATATAATGCCATTCTTCGTTCTTTTTTACTGTTGCTGGTTTAAAGCCTATTTTATCTGACATTAGAATAGTGACCCCTGCTCTTTTTTGTTTTTCATTTGTGTGATAGATCTTTCTCCAACCCTTTACTTTAAGCTTATGGGCATCATTACATGTGATCTAGGTCTCTTGAAGACAGCAGGAGGATA
This sequence comes from Callithrix jacchus, assembly GCF_049354715.1. Classification (NCBI taxonomy): domain Eukaryota; kingdom Metazoa; phylum Chordata; class Mammalia; order Primates; family Cebidae; genus Callithrix; species Callithrix jacchus. Next base: position 129,645,841 of record NC_133524.1, on the reverse strand, counting down.
GGTCTGGTTTTTTAATGCAATTTGCCACTCTATGTCTTTTAATTGGAGGGCATTTACATTCAAGGTTAATATGGATAAGTGAGGTTTTGTTCTTGTTGGATTGTTGTTAAGTTGCTTTGTAGTCTTTAACATGTAGCTGCTTTATAGGGTCTGTGGGCTATATGCTTGCATATGCTTTCAGGATAGCAAGTATAATTCTTTCGTTTCCATGTTTAGCAGTCTCTTAAGCATCTCTCAAGGGCCAGTCTGGTGATGAAAAATTCCCATAGTGACTGCTTATTTGGGAAAGACTTTATCTCTCCTTCATTTATATAGCTTAGTTTGGCAGGATATGGAATTCTTGGCTGGCATTTCTGTTCTTTAAGAATGCTAAAAATGGGCCCCCAATCTCTTCTGGGTTGTAAGGTTTCTGCTTAGAAGTTCGCTGTTAGTCTGATGAGTTTCCCTTCATATGTAAAATGACCCTTTTCTCTGATTTTTAGGCTTTTCTTCTTTTTTTTTTTATTAAATATTATCTTTTATTTCATAGACTTTTTGCTAAATTTGAAAGGTGTTTATTGTTGGTTGCTCTTATGCTGTAGTGAATTCTCACATCACCTATTAAGTTTATTTGCTTTATTTTAAATTTTTTATTGGATTTTAGGTTTTGGGGTACATGAGCAGAGCATGCAAGACAGTTGCGTAGGTACACACATGGCAGTGTGGCTTTTTTTCTTTTACATTGACCTTGGATAGTCTGATGAATAAATGTCTTGGAGATGGTCATCTTCTAAGTATCTTGCAGGAGCTCTCTAGATTTCTTGTATCTACCTCTTGTTGACTTATCTAGCAAGATTTGGGAAATTTTGCTGAACTATATCTCAAATATGTTTTCCAGGTTGCTTACTTTCTCTTCTCTCTTGCAAGTGCTGATACGTCATAGATTTGTTTGCATAACAAATCTATGTTTTTACATAGCACATGTTTCTCAAAGAGTTTGTTCATTTTTAAAAAGTTCTTTTTCCTTATTTGTGTCTGACTGGGTTAATTTGAAGGACCAGTCTTTGAGCTCTGAAATTCTTTCTTCTACTTGGTCTAGTATGTTGTTAAGACTTCTACCTGTATTTTGAAGTTTCTGTAGTGAGTTTTTCAATTTCACAAGTTCTGTTTGGTTGCTTCTTAACATGTCTATGTTGTCCTTCCAATCTTCAGTCATTCTTCTGGCTTCTTAGGGTTGGATTTCAACTTTCTCTTGAATCTTGTTGAGTTTCTTTGCCACGACTAAAGTGCCTGTTGTGGCTGCCACTGCCAGGTCACCAAACAATGTCTCCAAACTCTCAAAATGGTCCTAGCCATGGGCTTGTGACCAGAGAGGGTTTTACTCCTCTCAGGTGGGCAACATAGACAAGAAGCTGTGGGGAGAATGGGCCGCTTGAATCTCGGTCTCACAGTAGCCCACAGCAGGGCACTGGGTATTGTCTTGGGTAGACATAGGAAAGTCTGCTTTCCCTGTCCCTCCTTGGCTAGGCAGTGGCAGCAGTTGTGTCAGCCCAAACTCAGGCTGAGGGTATGATACATTTCAGCATTAAACTCTCAAAATGACACCTTGGGCATGTGACCAAGGAGGCAGGGTATTATCCAGGCAAGCAGCATGGGCAAAGAGCTGTTGAGAGTGTGGTTCATTTGCATCTCAGTCTCACAGCAGCCTGTTGCAGAGCTGTGGCTATTGTCCTAGATATGCATAGGATGGCCTAGTCTCCGTATCCCTCCTTGCCCAGGCAGAGGCTACAGCTGCATCAGCCTGAACCCAGACCTCAACTGTCAAATGTTCTGAGGCACTGGCAGCTTCTGAATTTCTTACCTCATCGGAAGGGGCAGAAGTATGGTGGGATAAGGAACTTGTCTTGAAGATACTTTCACATAGCAAACAGTTTGTATTTTTCGATAACATTTTATTAGAAAAACTTTCAAATACATAAAAAGTTGAAAGATGTATATAGCAAACACCACACACCTACCACCTAGATTCTACAGTAATTAATATATTTCTGTATTTGCTTTGTGACATATCTGTTTGTCCCTCCATCCATCAATCTGAGTAAGTTGCAGACATCAGTCACTTCACTCCTAAACACTTCAGCCTGCATAGTGTTAAATAGAACTCAATATTTATTTATGGTGCTTTTTCTTTCTGAGATAAAACATATATATAGTGACATGCACAAACTTTTGTACTGTTAGATAAGTTGATACAAATGCATACATTCATATAATTCAAACCCCTATCAAGATATAGAATATTTCCTTTACCCCAGAAAGTTCTATAATGCTCCTTCCCAGTCATCCCTACCCCAACCATCCTGTGTTAGTTTACTAGGGCTACAGTAACAAATTACCACAAGCTGGTGTCTTAAAACAACAGAAATTTATTCTCTCACAATTCTGACAGCTAGAAGTCCTAAATCAAGGTGTCATCATAGTCCTGCTCTCTCTGGAGGCTCTAGGGAAGAATTTGTTCCATGCCTGTCTCTTAGCTTTTGGTGTTGCTGGCGATCTCTGGTGCTCCTTGGCTTGTAGACATGCCATTCCAAGCTGTCTCTGTCATCAAATGGCATTCTTCTTGTGTGTGCCTTTCTCTGTGACTCTTACCTTCTTAAAAGGACTTCAGTCATATTGAATTAGGGCCTACCTTAATGACATCCTCTAAACTTAATTACATGTACAAAGACCCTATTTGCAAATAGGGTCACATTCATGGATACTGAAGGTTAGGGCTTTAACATATCTTTTGGGGGGACATAATTCAACCCATAACACACTCCGAGATGCAGCTGCTATTGTGATTTTTTTCCACCACCTATGTTTGCATGTCCTAGAATTTTATATAAATAGAATAACGTCATTTACTTTTACTTATTTATTTATTTTTGAGGCAGGATCTTACTCTGTTGCCTAGGTTGGAGTGCAGTGGTGCAGTCATGGCTCACTGCAGCCTCAAACTTCTGGGCTCAAGTGATCCACCTGCCTAAGCCTCCCTAGTAGCTAAGACTACAGTTGTGCACCACCACACCTGGCTAATTTATTGATTTTTATTTTTGTAGAGACAGAGTCTCGCTGTGTTTCCCAGGCTGGTCTTGAACTCCTGGCCTCCAGTGATCCTCCTGCCTTGGCCTTTGAAAGTGCTGGAATTACAGGCATGAGCCACCACACCTGGCCTATCGCAGAGTTTATACTTTTTTGTGTCTAGCTTCTCTCACTTAGTATGTTTTGAGATTCATTTATGTTGTTGTATATATCCGTTCTTTTTACAATTTTTTAAGGCTAGTCTAGTGAAGCAGTTGGAGTGACAAAGGAAGAAAGAGATTGTAACTGGTTGTGATTATTTCCTGTTAATTGCTGAGAAGTATTCCATTGTATGATGTACTACAGTTTGTTTATCGAATGTTCTGTTGATGGACACTTAGACTGTCTCTAGTATTTAGCTGTTACAAATAGAGCTGCTAAGAATATTGATATACAAGTCTGTTTGTGAAGATATTTCTATTGGGTAAAAACCTGGGAGTTAAATTGCAGGGTGATGGGAAGGAAGAAAAGGAGAGAGAGAGGGAGAGGGAGGAGTTCCTTTTAAAAAACTGGGTCATAAGGATAGGACTTGTAGCAAGCTGATGTTGAGTCTTAGAGTGTTGGAGTGGAGCTTCTTAAAATTGTGTTGACAAAGTTGTGTCTGAGGCTAGCACTGAGCTTGTAATTGAGATCAAATTGTTATCTCAGCTGTGGGTAGAGAGGAGACCTACAGAGACTAGAATCAGGCCCTTGTAAATTACTTTAGAGCCAAGTCAAAAATTGGGATTCATTTGTCTCAGGCTGTACCTATTCCATCAGCCTTCTCCTAATTTTTATGGATACTGCGTGTTGTGACGGGAGTCCATGTGTTTCAGTTGTTGTTTAAAAAACACTATTACTGTTTCTGTTACTGTTTCTGTGTCATACATTTTTTTTAACCCAAGGTCCTGGGACTTAAAATAAGTCATATTCTGATTTCCAGATTTCATATTAGTGGCCCTATTGTGGCCATATTCTTACAAAAGAAAAAAGCCAATAAAATTAAGCAGACGTAGAGAGCCCAGTTCTCTAGGAATCACATCTTGGTACTGTCTAGCCACACTGGAGTTGAGTGATCTCTATAGATGATTTGGATGCCTGGTCTATCCAACTGGCCAAGATCCAGTTGTTTGGCTGCAGCCAGCTCTTGCTGCAGACCATGTTTAGTTCATCTGTATGTCTGGGTAGCATTCCTCTGACTCCATTCCTGGATTTATTCTGAGCGGGTGTCTCTCTTGTTCTTAATGAGTTCCAGGAAAACATATTCCACAGCCTCCTTTGACAGTTTATATTACAGTACTTTATGATATTTTCAAGAAATGCCTTTTCATTTCTACTACAACTCATTCTCTTTCTCCAAATTAGTGAAAATAAAGATGCCCTTAGTTCCTATGAAGGTATTTTAGTGTATTAGCTCTCAAATTTCTTTCTAGGAAGAATAGAGAATACATCTTATCATGCTCCTAATCTGAGGTACCACTAAGGATGAGTGAATCAACTCCCTTGAGAGCTGAAATGACTCTTTTGGGAACTTGTCCCAACTGAACTGTTATCACACAAAGACTTTTTTCTTCCTTTTGTTCAGATTCAATTAATACTTTACACAAAACTGAGGAGGGCAGCTAATTTATTCCTCTGATGACTGGTTAAAACACATTGTTCTGACACTAATCTGTCTGTTCCTGCTTCTGCTTAATGTTCGGGTCTCTGGGCCCATGTCCTATCCCTAATTCTGAAGCCTTGCCTGCTGTCTACAGTATGGTCACCTCAATGTCTGTGGCTTATATTGGCAATGGCTTTTACTTTTACTTTGTCTTTCGTTTTTCTGTGAATGGATCTTGTAGATTATTACAGTATAAAGACCATGATCAGCCTCCAAGTTTAGACTATAACCAGAACTAATACGTTTTGGCCATAAAGGCAAAACATATTTGGTTTAGAGTATAGCTAGGTCTTTTTTATTATTTATTTTAATTTTTATTTTTTTTCTTTTTCCCAACTTCCTTTTAACTTGAATTCTGCTTTTTTTTTTTTTAATGGTGCTTCAGTGCTTTTTCTTTCTTTCTTTTTTTTCCAAGACAGAATCTCGCTTTGTCACCCAGGCTGGAGTGCTGTGGCACGATTTCGGCTCAACCTTCGCCTCCCAGGTTCAAGCAATTCTGCTCCTCAGCCTCTGAGGAGCTGAACTTAATTTTTGTATTCTTAAGTAGAGATAAGGTTTCACCATGTTGGCCAGCCTGGTCTCAAACTCTTGACCTTGTTATACATCCACCTCGACCTCCCAAAGTGCTAGGATTATAGGCGTGAGCCACGGTGCACAGCCTAGAGTACAGCTAGGTCTTTTCAGTTTGGAAAGATAGTGTAGCATACTGGTTAAGAACATTACTTCCAGCATTGCACAGACCTGGATTTGAATACCAGATTTATCACTTACTTGCCCGTGATTGCAAACAAGTAAGTGAACTTTTCCCCATACTCCACTTTTTCTTTTTTGTAAAATGAGTGTAAATATAATATTACCTGTCGGAATGGATAAAAAAATTGTGGTAGCAATGGAATACTATACATCAATAAAGAGGAAGGAACTAGAATGGCAAATTTTATGTTATATATATTTTACTGTAATTAAAAAAATGTTATATATCAAAAACCTTTGAATTGTACATTTTAAGTGGGTGAATGGTATTGTATGTGAGTTATCTCTTAATGAAGGTATTTTTAAAATGGACTGTTGATACATGCAACCACTTGTATGAATCCCAAAATAATTATGTTGAGTGAAAGAAGCCAGACAAAAAAGAATATGTACCATATGATTCCAGTTATATAAAACTCTAGAAAATGCATACTAATCTATAGTGACAGAAGCAGATCAGTGGTTGCCTGGAGAGGCAGTGTGGGGAGGGATAGGATGGGAAGGGTCAGGAAGGAGGGGTTGCAAAGAGGGGCAAGGAAACTTTTAGGGACGATGGATGTGTTAATTATCTTGATTGTGGTGAAAACGTGCATGCATATGTCAAAGATCATGAAATTTACACTTTAAATATGTCTGGTTTATTATATGTCTATTATATCTTTCAAAAGTTGTTTGAAAAATAGTATTTTTTTCAAAAGACTGGTAAGAGATTGAAATCAAACAATAAATAAAAATGGTCTGGTATATAGTAATTGCTTAATAAATTGTAACTTAAAAAAACAACTGGCAGGGAAGAGATGCAAAGAGTAGAGGTACCTAAAAATCATTCAAGCACTCATCCTGGTTTTTCTGAACAATGATTTATCTGACACTTACTTTCCCCATTTCCCAGCGGGAGAACTTCACCTAAGCTCAGTTACCCACCATATTGGTGAAGTTCTTCCCCCATCAGGGAAAACTGCACCTTCTTGTGGTTTTCGAGGTCACAGGCTCAGGGTAGCTGGCTTTCTCATACCAGTACCCTAAACTGGTGGCACACCAATTCTAAGCAACCTAGTGCCAAACAGCCCTGTATGTTCCCCACAGACAAGGCCTATCCTAAAAAAGAAGGAGATATAAATGGAAAGGGGTCTGTCTTAGTCCATTCTGTGGTGCTATTATAGAATGCCTCAAACTAGGTACTTTATAAAGAACAGAAATTGATTGCTCACATTTCTGGAGGCTTTGAAGTCCAAGATCAATGTACCGGCAGGTTTGGTGTCTGGTGAGGGCAGCTTTCTGCTTCCAAGCCAAAGCCTTGTTGCTGTATTCTCAACAAGAGGAGGGGAAACATTGTTCCTCACATGGCAGAAAAGTGGAAGATTTAGGAGAGAGAACTCACTCCTGAAAGCCCCTTTTAAAAGGCATTAACCACACCCATGAAACCAGAGCTTCCATAGTATAATCATGTTTTTAAAAGTCCCAACTTTTAATACTGTTACAATGATAATTAAATTTCAACATGAGTTTTGGATGGCAAATATTTAAACCATAGCAGGGTTTCACTACAGGAATTCAGCCCTGCATTGACCCAAGGAAAACCTGAACCCATCATTCTTGCATTTGTTTTCTATGTTGCACAGATTCACAAACTTAATGGCTTAAAACAATAGCCATTTATTATTTCATCATTTATATTTATCAAAAGACAGCACAACTTACCTGTGTTCTCTGCTCAAGGTCTCACAAAGCTGATGCCAAGGTGCTGACTAGACTGTATTGTCATTTGGAGACTTGAGAATGGGAAAGATCAACTTCTAAGCTCCCAGGAGTTGTTGGAAACATTCATTTCTTTGTGCCTCAACTCCTAGGGACTACCCTTTCCATAGGCAATTCACAATATCCTATTTGTTTCTTCGAGACTAGTAATCGCTTTGCTTTCTTTTTTACTTTATTATTATTTTTTTGTAGAGACAGTGTCTTGCTATTTTGCCCAGGCTTGTCTCAAACTTCTAAGCTCAAGTGATCCTTTCACCTTGGCCTCCTTAAGTGCTGGGATTACAGATATGAGCCACCACACCCAGCCATTAAGTGTTTTTCACCTCAGATAGTAGAGTCCCTGCCATCTGATTAAGTCAGGTCCACTCTCAAATTCCCATGTAATTAACCGAAAAATTAACTGATTTGAGACATTAATTACATCTGAAAATCCCCTCACCTTTTCCCTATGACATAACCTAATCACTGAAGCAACCTTGCATTGTAATCACAGCCCTTCACCCATACCACAAATTGAGGTTGTAAAACAAGAGGCAGGCATCTCAGAGGCCATCTTAAAAGTGGGCCTAGTTCAATGATTTTCTGTGGTAGAATGGGCAGATTGGGAGGACTTATGCCTTCTTTCTCTTGCTGTCTTTTGGCTTACATGTCTCCTTTCTTCAATAAGTCTACTTATTAACCTATTCATTGTGAAATTCAAACAGGATCCTGATGTATCCATGCCAGATAGAGCACCATGTGGGCCCCATTTTCTATGGTAAGTTGACACCTTGCCCAACCAGGAGGTTCATAGTATCTTCTCACTTTGTTTTGAGAGGGGTATGTACTAACAAAAATAATGTTTACAATATTTTTCTCAACTCTATCTGCCTTATAGATTGGAGAGATTAAAGTATAGCGATATAGATTATAAGCAAAACTAATCAGATAGGTAAATGGCCAAAGCACATGAAAAGATGCTCAACATTATTAGCTATCAGAGAATGCTAATCAAAAAGACAAATGAGATATCACTTCACACCTACTAGTATGGTCATAATGAAAAACAACAGATAGTAACAAGTGTTGACCAGATGTTGAGAAATTGGAACACTTGCCCATTGCTGGTGAGAATATAAAATGAAGCAGGCACTCTAGAAAATGAGTGGATCCTCAAAAAGTTAAACATAGAATTAACGTATGAGCCAGCAATTTCACTCCTAACTATATACTTCAAAAAATTAAAACACACGGCCAAGTGCAGTGGCTCACACCTATAATCCCAGCACTTTGGGAGGCCGAGGCAGGTGGATCAGAAGGTCAAGAGATCGAGCCCATCCTGGTCAACAAGGGAAACCCCGTCTCTACTAAAAATACAAAAATTAGCTGGGCACGGTGGTGCGTGCCTGTAGTCCCAGCTAATCGGGAGGCTGAGACAGGAGAATTGCTTGAACCCTGGAGGCAGAGGTTGCGGTGAGCTGAGATCGTGCCATTACACTCCAGTCGGGGTAACAACAGCGAAACTCCATCTCAAAAAAAAAAAAAAAAATTAAAACACACACATCTATCCAAAAAATGTACATAGAAACGTTCATAGTAGGATTGTTCCTTATGGCCAAATGTAGAAACAACTCTATGTCCATCACCTAATGAGTGGATAAACAAATTGTATATATCTATACAATAAAATATAATTGGCCATAAAAAGGAATGAAGTACTGATACATGCTGCAATATAATGAACCTTGAAAGCATTGTGATGTGAAAGAAGGTAGGCACGAAAGACTACATGTTAAAAAGGTATATCCTTAGGGACAGAAAACTGATTGGTGGTTGCTGAGAGCTAGAGGGCTTAGGAGGAAATTCGAAGCCACTGGTAATGAGTATTAGATTTCTTTTTGGAGGGATGACTATGTTCTAAAATTAGAGAGTGGTGATGGTTGCACAAATGTGAATACGCTAAAAAGCACTGGATTGTATAAAAAGAGTGAATTTTATGGTATATTAATTATACTTTACTATATCTGTTACTTTAAGGGCTCAATCAGCCAACAAGTATTTATTATCCTCTTTGTGTTTGATATGGGGTTAGCATTCCTAAAGTCAGTATCTAATAGGCAGCAATGTGAATGAAGAATATTTCCACCTAAAAGAAATATTTTTAACTTCTGTTGAAATTGCTAGAAGTATGAATTTTAAAAAGTAGAGTCAAAAACATTTGTTATAAAATTTCTTATAGTTTAAAAGAAATTTTGCTCCTCAAATTGTGGTCCAGCAGCATTAGCACCACTTGGGATCTTGTTGCAAATGCAGAATCATGGGTCTCATTGAGACTTACTGAATCAGAATGGGCATTTTAATAAGATTCACAGGTGTTTGGCATGCACATTACAGTCTGAGAAGCACTAGCCTGAAGGTTAGCAGGATGACTTCATGACACTTTAATTTTCCCTTTAATCAGTCTGAAAGTAAGGTGGTGGCAGCGTATTTAATATCACATTATGTTGAATGTTCTCTATAGAGACTCATCATAGATGTAATCATAATCTTAAAAAGTGAAAGTCAGTCCATTTAATATAATTTCTGCCCTTACTTATAATCTATTGCTTTCCAAAGCCTTTTGTAAAATCCTATGGTACATGTTTTTTCAGTGATATTTTAATGTTAATTTGCCATTATTATGAATAGTTCTATATATTTCAAGGAGACAAACCTGCTTAGTGCACTTTTTTAAAGTATTGAAATTTTAGTTAAAAGTATAGTACAAAGCTAATTTGTAATTTTTAAGTTAAATTCAATAGTAAAGAAAACTACTTAGTGTATTATTTGATTAATGTGCCAAGTAGGTAAGTTACAATACTTAGTTAGAAGCTGTTTGTTTTCAAAGGATTGTTGTGTCATTGTTGGTGCTAAATTACATTTTTAGTCTTATGAGACTCTGCTCTTTCATTTATGTAAAAAGATGACACAATGCACCAGTTTCATAAAACAAAACTGTTATGTACATTAATTTCAGCAATATTTAATAACTGTATATTGCATGTATTTTGTGATTACCATATCATAAACTTTGAAAGCATTTTATGTAAATAATTACACATATGAATTTAGTAAAACCCAAATGATTCTATTCTTGCCTTCCTGAAGCAATATTATGTCCTTTGAATATCCATTTTGATGATAAAATGGTTTTCTTGATCTTCGTATATAGCTAGAGATTTTATTTTACAGTTCAATTTCAGACTCTCTCAAGTATGGGCATCTGGTCATTCATAATCACTAAGTTAGCCATAACCTGTGTTCATTGTCTTCCTAAGTCATTGTGGCATACGTAAAATGTAGTTTGTTTGTGTTGTATTCAAGCTTCCTTCATTAAAATAACTTGGTAGTATATATGGTTACATTTCTTCTTCCTGCCTCTGTTCTCTTCTGGCCTATCACTTTTCCAAAAAAGGGACAACTTGCTCTTTATAAATTACTCATAATCAGGAATTGAGAAAGCAATCTCATTTGCCATAGCTACCAAAACCACAACATACCCAGGAATAAATGTAACCAAGGAGGTGAAAGATCTGTACACTGAAAATTACAAAATGCAGATGAAAGGAATTGAAGAGAATATTAAAAAATGAAAAGACATTCCATGCTCATGGATCAGAAGATTTAATATTGTTAAAATGACCATACTATCCAAAGCAATCTATAGATTCAATGCAATCCCTATCAAAATACAAATGATATTCTTCACAAAAATAGAAAAAAATTAAAATTTCTATGGAACCAAAAAGGGACCGTGAAGAGTCAAAGCAATACTGAGCAAAAAGAACAAAGTTTGAGATGTCATACTACCTGGTTTCAAAATATACTACTAAGCTATATAGTAACTGAAATAGCATGTTATTGGCATAAAAACATACAGGTAGACCAATGGAACAGAATAAAGAACCCAGAAATAAATCCATGTATTTACAGGCAACCAGTTTTCAACAAAAGCACCAAGAACACACATTGGAGAAAGAACAGTATCCTCAGTAAAGGGTGCTTGGAAAACTGAATATCCATATGCAGAAAAATGAAGCTAGATTCCCTATCTCTCACTGTGTACAAAAATTAACTCACGCAGATAACATGACTATATATTTAGAAAACCCCATCGTCTCAGCCTCAAAACTCAATAAGCTGCTAAGCAACTTCAGCAAAATCTCAGGATACAAAATCAATGTGCAAAAATCACAAGCATTCCTATCCACCAAAAATAGACAGGCAGAGAGCCAAATCATAAGTGAACTCCCATTCACAATTGCTACAAAGAGAATAAAATACCTAGGAATACAACTTACAAGGGATGTGAAGGAATTCTCCAAAAGTACTACAAACCTTGCTCAAGGAAATAAGAGAGGACACAAACAAATGGAAAAAAATTCCATGCTCCTGAATAGGAAGAATCAATATCATGAAAATGGCCATACTGCCCAAAGTAATTTATAGATTCAGTGCTATTCCCATCAAGCTACCATTGAGTTTCTTTGCAGAATTAAAAACAAAAAACTACTTTAAATTTCACATGGAGCCAAAAAGAGCCTGAATATCCAAAATAATCCTAAGCAAAAAGAACAAAGCAGGAGACATCTTGCTACCTGACTTCAAACTATATTACAAGGCTACAGTAACCAAAACAACATGGTACTGGTACCAACACAGATATATAGACCAATGGAACAGAACAGAGACTTCAGAAATAACATCACACATCTACAGCCATCTGATCTTTGACAAACCTGACAAAAATAAGCAATGGGAAATGGATTCCCTATTTAACAAATGACGCTGGGAAAACTGGCTAACCATAGGCAGAAAACAGAAACTGAACCCCTTCCTTATACCTTATAGAAAAATTAACTCAAGATATATTAAAGACTTAAATATAAAACCCCAAACCATAAATACCCTAGAAGAAAACCTAGGCAATACCATTCAGGACATAGATATGGGCAAAGACTTCCTGACTAAAACACCAAAAGCAACTTCAACAAAAGCCAAAATTGATAAATGGGATCATGTGAAATTAAAGAGCTTCTGCACAGCAAAATAAACTATCATCAGAGTGAACAGGCAACCTACAGAATGGGAAAACATTTTGCAAGCTATGCACCTGACAAAGGTATAATATCCACAATCTACAAGAAACTTCAAATAATTCACAAGAAAAAAAAACATCAAAAGTGGGCAAAGGATATGAACAGGCACTTCTCAAAAGAAGACATTTATGTGGCCAACAAACATATAGAAAAAAGTTCATCATCACTGATCATTAGAGAAATGCAAATGAAAACCACAATGAGATACCATCTCATGCCAGTTAGAATGGTGATTATTAAAAAGTCGGGGGCCAGGTGCAGTGGCTCATGCCTGTAATCCCAGCACTTTGGGAGGCTGAGGTGGGCGAATCACGAGGTCAAGAGATTGCCCATCCTGGCCAACGTGGTGAAACCCCATTTCTACTAAAATACAAAAATTAGCTGGGCATGGTGGCGCATCCCTGTAGTCCCAGCTACTTGGGAGGCTGAGGCAGGAGAATTGCTTGAACCCGGGAGGCAGAGGTTGCAGTGAGCTGAGATTGCACCACTGCACTCCAACCTGGCACCTGGTGACAAAGCAAGACTCTTTCTCAAAAAAAAAAAAAAATCAGGCAACAACAGATGCTGGTGAGGCTGTGGAGAAATAGGAACACTTTTACACTGTTGGTGGGAGTGTAAATTAGTTCAACCATTGTGGAAGACAATGTAGTGATTCCTCAAGGATCTAGGAGCAGAAATACCATTTGACTCAGCAATCCCATTACTTGGTATATACCTAAAGGAATTTAATCATTCTACTATAAAGACACATGCACATGTATGCTTATTGCAGCACTATTTACAATAGCAAAGACTTGGAACCAGCCCAAATGCCCATCAATGATAGACCGGAGAAAGAAAATGTGGCACATATACACCATGGACTACTATGCAGCCATAAAAAAGAATGAGTTCATGTCCTTTGCAGGGACATGGATGAAGCTGGAAGCCATCATTTTCGGTAAACTAACTCAGGAACAGAAAACCAAACACCACATGTTCTCACTCATAAGTGGGAGTTGAACAATGAGAACACAAGGAAACAGGGAGGGGAACATCATATACCAGGGCCTGTCAGTGGGTGGGGGACAAGGGGAGGGAGAGAATTAGGACAAATACCTAATGCACGTGGGGCTTAAAACCTAGATGACTGGTTGATAGGTACAGCAAACCACCATGGCACATGTATACCTATGTAACAAACCTATATGTTCTGCACATGTATCCCAGAACTTAAAGCAAAATTAATAATAATAAAGAATTGTTCAGTTTGCCTTAATAATATCGATTAAACTTCAATGGAAAAGGCAGAACTTAACCTTGTCTTCATCTATGTGTTAAATTTGTAGGCAAAGTATAAAGGGGAGGCATTTTTCGATGTAAGAGAGATGGTAGAATGAGCAAGTGTGTGGGGATGCCCACGATGCCTTTCTAGCCATGAGAGAAGTTGTATTTTGGAGAGTCAAGGAGAAAACTGTAGATGAATAGGATGAGATTTCTGTGCAGAGGCCTGAATTATATGTTTAGAATATAAAACTTATTCATCATACATAAAAATCTTCAGAGGTTTTTGAGAAGGAAGTACATAGAAAACCACTGAAAGTTTTTCAGTAGGAGGTAAACTAAGTTTAAAGAAGATTAGTTCAAATTATCACAGACTAGACTTTTAAAATAAACTATTTGTAGCATATATTGGGTTGGCTCAGTTTAAATAAAGACCAATTACATTTCCAAACCAGTATTTCAAACAATTTTACAGCACACACACACACACACACACACACACACACACACACACACTTAGCATTAAAAGTATTATGTACAAGAGGGCAAACTCTTTTTGGTTAAGAATCAATACAAATTAGTTTAGTTTTTAACTATAATTTTTGAACTGAAAAAGACAATTCCAACAGCTGTTAGTCCATTTTCAGACTGAACCTCTACGATGACTGCTTAGTCCCTCAGAAAAAAAGTATTTTGTGTGCTTATATTCACAGCATACACACATATAACAATGTTTATACCTGATTCTACATTTTGATGGAACTTATGCCACTGTTGTCAACTATCATGTCTTGCAGAGACTGCATAAGCATAATTACATTTTAAAATAAATTTATGAATTATCTGGCTAGAAACACAAATAGCAGTTGTGAAATATATTGAAGGTTTGAAGCAAAAAAAATACCTGTAGATCAGAATGCACCAAACAGAATAATTCAACCACTGAGTTTCTAAGCAAAATGCATAGGCTTAATTAAGTAACATCTATTAAGATAAATGGGAGCCATGCAGCAAAAGCTACTTTAGAGAGAAAGAGGGAAAGAAACAGGGGGTGATGAGGGTGGGGTGGGGGGAAGGAGCTCTCTTTGATGAGAAGGAAACCAAACCAATATTGAAATCTTACAGTGACTTGGGAGGTCAAAAATCATTGTAAGTCACTCTTTCTTGCAACTATTCATTGAGTTCCTATTGTTAACGTGGAGTGTATATATTTGTAATATTTTAAGAATATGGTAAAATCTAGCTATAAAGAAACTCACTTGTACATACACTGGGGAAATGACAAGCCTAATCACAATTCCTTTAATATAATTTTCTATGACAGAATTTGTTATTCAGATATTTATTCTGTCAAAAACATAAAAGGATTCAAATTAAAAAATAATTAACTCAAATTGGATTAAAGACTTTAAGTGTAAGACTCAAAACTATAAAACTACTAGAAGAAAACATAGGGGAAATCACTCCAGAACATTGGTCAAGGAAAAAATTTTAGTGGTAAGACTTCAAAAACACAGGCAATAGAAACAAAAAGAGACAAGTGGGACTATATCAAACTTAAAAGCTCTGCACAGCAAAGGAAATAACATAGTGAACCGATAACCTGCGGAATGGGAGAAAATATTTGCAAACTCATCTGACAAGCGACTAATATATTCAGAATATATACGGAACACAAACAACAGCAAAAAAAAAAAAAAAAAAAAAAACCATCAGTTAAAAGATGGACAAAGGATCCAAATAGACATTTCTCAAAAGAAGACGTAAAAATGTCTAACAAGCGTATGAAAAAAATGTTCAACACCACTAATAATCAGGGAAATGCAAATCAAAATCACAATTAGATATCATCTCACCCCAGTTACAATGGCTATTATAAAAAAATTAAATAACAAATGCTGGTGAGGATGCAGAGAAAAAGGAACTCTTATACACTGCCAGTAGGAATGTAAATTAGTGAGCCATTATGAAAAGCAGTATGGAGAAAACGAAAAATAGAATTATTATAGGATCTAACAGTCCCACTTTTGGGTATTTATCCAAAGGGAAGGAAATTGGTATGTTGAAGAGATATCTGCACCCCCGTGTTTACTGCAGCACTATTTACAATAGCCAAGATATGGAAGCAGCCTAAATGTCCATCAGTAGATGAATGAATAAATAAAATGTATATATACAAAATGGAATACTATTCGGCCATAAAAGGAATGAATTCCTGTCGTTTGTAGCAACATGAATGAGCCTGGAGGACATTGTGTTGTTTAATATAAGTCAAGCACAGAAAGGTAAATACCACCTTCTCACTCATCTGTGGGAGCTAAGAAAAGCTGAGTTCATAAAGGTAAAGAGCAGAATTGTTATTATTAGAGATGAAGAATAGAATAGGGAGGAGGAAATAGGGAGAGATTGGTTAATGCATACAAAATAAGAGCTAGATAGGAGGAATAATTTCTAGTGCTCCCTAACACTGTAGAGTGAATATATTTAATAATAATTAATTGAATATTTTCAAAAAGCTAGGAGAAGGGATTTTTGAATGCTCCCAAGACAAAGAAATAATAAATGTTTGATGTGATGGATATGCTAATTGCCCTGATTTGATCATCACACATTGTATACATGCATCAAAATATCACTCTGGGCTGGTCGTGGTGGCTTACGCCTACAATCCCAGCACTTTGGAAGGCTGAGGTGGGTGGATCACCTGAGGTCAGGAGTTCAAGACCAGCCTGGCCAACAAGGCAAAATCCCATCTCTACTAAAAATATGAAAAATAGCTGAGTGTGATGGCAGGTGCCTGTCATCTCAGCTACTCGGGAGGCCAAGTCAGAAGCACTTGAACCCAGGAGGCAGAGGTTGCAGTGAGCCAAGATTGCACCATTGCACTCCAGTCCAGATGAGAAGAGCAAAACTCTGTCTCAAAAAAAGAAATCACTATGTATTCCATATATATGTACAAGTATTACATGTCAAGTAAAAACTGAAAGATGGAATTATTCTGTTGGAGTAATCTATGGAAACTGTGAGATAAGAGTTCAAGTGTGAAAGAGAATGGCTATCCCAGCAGAAGCAAAATCAGAGCTGTCCACTAGTATTTGCTTGTTGAAAACATTTCTCTGAGTGTTAACTGCCTTGGGAAGAACAAAATTTTTAGCATGCCCTGCAAAGTCCAGCTTAAGCTGTTTGCATATGCTATTCCCTCTAAATGGAAAATCCATTCCCCTCTTTTAAACTGGCCAACTCCAAGTCATCCCTCCAACTTACCTTAAATGTTGCCTTCTTGGGGAATTCTTCCTTCCTTTGAAACTAAGTTAGACTCACCTATTATGTCATCTCATAGTAAAGAAAAACTTGTATTTTCCCTTTATAGCATTCATCACAATTCTAATGCATTTTTATATAAGTTGGAGGGAAGGACCATATTTGCCTTTTTCACTGCTGTTTCTCAAGTTCTAACACTGAGCTTAGTACATAGTCATTAGCAAATATTCATTAAATGATCGAAGGGATAAATAGGATTCTTAGATAACTGGTAAATGCTGCATGTTCAAAAGACTGCATAACAAGTGAAATAGTAGCCTATATGCCTCTAAATATTTGAATGCTCAGGTTCATATAGAGGGAAATACCCATATTTCAGTTCAGAGAGGGAGATGGGTCTTCTCTTGCCCTTCTATTCACAATGTAGGCTATGGCCTACTCTATCTCTGATGGGCCTTACAGGTCACTGCATGGCCAGCAGGTATCCACATCATTCCTGCCTTCCTGGAACCTCTATTCTTTTGTGAACAAACTTCCCTTAATAATAAATGTTTTTCATGAGTCTTCACTGTCATAATTAAACTCTGGCCTTCTCTTGCAAATCTCAAAATAGATACCACTTTTTTTCTTGCCTCTAAACTCACAGAGTAAGGATTTGGGGTTGACAGTCTTTTTGCTCTTGTTTGGCATGCTTTCCACTGTCTCTCACGAGCCCTTCCTTTTTTGAAGTCCACACCATCCACTTGTACCAACTTATACCACACTCTTCCCATTTTGTAGCTGTTATCTATAATCCCCTGGGGTACATTCATTAATATTAACACAGAATCCCAATTTTTTTTTCACTGTGTAGCTTGTCCTTGGAAATTTTAACATTTAATGCAGCTAACTCTTCCGGCAGAATGGGCTCACAGTTACTTGTTCTCCTCTTGATGATCTTTATTTCCTACTTTATTTCCTTCCTCCTTTATTTTTACTCATACACTGTACTTCATGCCCAGTTCTGGCCATCTCTCTAAAGTTTTTCCACTTTGGCCAGGCACAGTGGCTCACGCTTGTAATTCCAGCACTTTGGGAGGCCAAAGCAAAGGGATCACTTGTACCCAGGAGTTCAAGACCAGCTTGGAGAACAAAGTGAGACCCCCTGCCTATATTTAAAAATTTTTTAAAATTATCCATGCATGGTGATGTGCACCTGTGACCCCAGCTACTCAGGAGGCTGAGGCAGGAGGATGGCTTGAGCCTGGGACGTCAAGGATTCAGTGAGCTGAGTTTGTACCACCACACTCCAGCCTGGGCAACGGAGCAAGACTGTGTCTCAAAAAAAAGAACTTTTCCATCTTTAAGATCTCATATTTTTACTAGAACCCCTTACCCTTTAACTTCTCTCATTCCCTTACTTCTATTCTTCTTCCTTAGTATCATTTTTATTATACTTAGGAGGAAATATAAATTTTTCCCTTAAACTGGAATGCTTTTGAAGGTGAGAGGCAGGTTATATTAATAATTACACTAAGAAAATAAAAAGAAACTGGGATTATATTAGGAATATCAACATGTATGTTTGTTTTACTTTTAGTCTCTCAGCTGTTCCTATTTTGACTGTCAGCACTTTTGGGTCCCACTTGGTTCCCTCCCCAAGCAATTTTTAAGGAAACTAACCATGTTATATGATTTTCAATTGTTTTATGTATATATAAGATAAAAAAGAGTATGTAGCATGTATATATTCAATTTGTCATATTTATACATAATACAATAATACATGTTGTGTAAACACAAAAATAAAAACAGTAATGTACTATAACACTGTATATGTTTAATTTTTAAACTAATAAAAGGAATAATTGTGTACCCATCATTTTGCATGTTCTATGTAGATAATCATATATTTTTTTTAAATTTTGAGACAGGGTTTCGCTCTGTCACCCAGGCTGGAGTGGAATGGCACAATCATGATTCATTGCAGCCTCAATTTCCCTGGGCTCAAGTGATCCTCTGACCCCAGCCTCCTTAGTAGCTGGGACTACAGGCATGCACCACCATGCCCAGCTAATATTTTTTGTGTTTTTGTAAAGATAGGGTTTCACCACATTGCACAGGCTAGTCTCCAACTCATAGGTTCAAGTGATCCACCCACCTCAGCCTCCCAAAGTGTTATGATTATAGGCATAAGGCACTGGGCCTAGCTGATAATCCTATCTTTGAATAATGACAATTTTATTCATTCCTTTATAATCCTTATAACTTAAATTTCTGAAATTACTCTGCCAGTTAGGACCTTCAACATGTTGAGAAAAAGTGATAACATTATCTTCCCACTGATGATTTTAAAGGGAATGCTTCTAAAACTTTCCCGTTAGGAATATTTGTTGCAGGTGTTCTGTAGTTACCCTTTATCACTAGTTCCGTTATTGAAATAATCATGTTTTTCTTGTCTATTTTGTTAATGTGGTAAATGACATTTATAGATTTTTCTAATGTTGAACTAAACTTGCATTTCTGGGATAAACACATTTAGTCATAGCATATTCTTCTACACTGTCTTAGTCCATTTCTGCTGCTATAAAAACATTCCTTAGACTGGGTAATTTACAAACAGAAATTTCTTGCTCACAGTCCTGGAAGATGGGAAGGCCAGGATCAAGACATGGGCAGAATTAGATGGTGCCTTCTTGTACATCCTCACATGCAGAAGGGCAAAAGAGATGAATGCTGTGTCTTAACATGGCAGAAGAAACCGAACGTCCAGGCAGCTCTCTGAGGCCTCTTTTGATAAGGACATAATCGCATTCATGAGAGTGGAGCCTTCATGGCCTGATCACCTCCCAAAGACCCCAGTTCTTAATACCATCATGTTGGGGTTTAAGTTCCAAAAACTAGATTTTGCAGAGACACATACATTCACATCATTGCATGCACCTTTACTGATTATTTCTGCTTGTCTTATCAATTGAGACAAGTAAAATATTCCATTATTTTGTTGAATGTATAAATTGCTTGCCATAGTTCTATAAATTTTGTTGAACTTGTTAACTCCTCCTTTTGGTTCTATAATTTTTGCTTTATATAGCTTGAGGTCACTGTTTTATGTGCATGCAAGTGAGGAAAGTTATATCTTCCTGGTGAATTAAATGTTTTCTCATTATATAAAGACTCTAAGGATGCTCTTTGTCTTAAAGTATATTTTAATATTAATTCATTGCTTCTTAGCTGGTATATCTTTTTCCATCCTTTTACTTTCAACACTTCAGTAACTTGTAAATAGCATACAGCTAGCTTTTGTTTATAAATCCTCCCTGACAATCTGTCTTTTAGATAGTTTAGTCTGTTTGAATTTACTGTGATAATATCTTTGAAGTTGTCTCTTCTATCTTACCTTTTAATTTCTTCTCATTTCACTTTATCTGTGTGTCCTTTTTATTGTAAACTTTTGGATTATTTGATTTTTGTTCTTTGGGTTTTTTTCTCTATTTCCTATTTTTTCTCTTTGTGGGTTTAGAATTTGTACAGATTGCTCCTGGAATTTTACTAGGCATATTAGTCTTAGGTGAATACGTATAATTTTTTTCTAAACAGTACAAGTGCTTTAGAGCACTTTAAATCCAATCACCTCTTTTTTGACTTGCATGCTATTTTTGCCCTATCTTTTAGTCTGTCCTTTTTGTAGCCCCACAAATTAGACATCGTTATTATTTTTATTTAATACAACCAGCATTTATTTAGGTTTACATGCGATTGCCATTTTATATACTCACCACTTCTTGCATCTCAGAAAGACCATCAAAGCAAATATTCTACTGTTTTTATTTAGTTATTTATTTTTGTAGAGACAGGGTCTCTCTATGTTACCCAGGCTGGTGTAAAACTCCTGAGTTGTTGGTTTTTTTTTTTTAATTTAGTTTTCATTTTAAGAAATTCTATTTTTCCAAAATCGACCTGTTTATTCCTAATAGTACCTTATTGCTTAATCAGCTTTGTTATTGTCCTTTATTCTATAATCTGCATCTAACAATTTCAATATCTTTTTCCTTAGGTGGCCAGAATTCTTTTTTTTTTTTTTTTTTGGATGGAGTTTCACTCTTGTTACCCAGGCTGGAGTGCAATGGCGCGCTCTTGGTTCACCGCAACCTCCGCCTCCTGGGTTCAGGCAATTCTCCTGCCTCAGCCTCCTGAGTAGCTGGGATTACAGGCACGCGCCACCATGCCCAGCTAATTTTTTTTTTTTTTTTTTTTTGTATTTTGAGTAGAGACGGGGTTTCACCATGTTGACCAGGATGGTCTCGATCTTTTGACCTCGTGATCCACCCGCCTTGGCCTCCCAAAGTGCTGGGATTACAGGTTTGAGCCACCATGCCCGGCCAGGTAGCCAGAATTCTTTTGTATTTATTTGTCCCTAGTTGACCCTCCCTTATAATGTTTTATTTTCTTGTGTAATTTTAATTGTGAGCTCACTGATTGATCTTAAACTATAGGGGTTCCATGGATCTAAATTTGGGAAACTTTTCTCTGGAGTGGATATTATTATCCTTCTGCATATGGTCATTGGGCACTATTTTCCCAGAACAATTCAGCCCATTGGATCTCAGCTCACTTAAAGATTCCAGGCTCAAACTTTTCTACTTGCACTGGCCAAGGCTTAATATCCTGATCGCAGTGCTGCTGTAGCTATCTTCTCTACTGAAAATGCCATAAATCCTGGATGTCATTCATCACTCAGGCCCAAGTTACCAGTTCCTTTGTGTAATCTATTGGTTAATCTAGCAATTATGTTTTAGTTTTTATTCTATTGTGTTTTTCATTTCTATATGCTCTATGTGCATTTTTCAAATCTGTTTATTTCCTTTCAAACTTCTCTTTTTTAAAATAAATAAAATATTTTCTTTTTTTTTATTTTATTTATTTATTTTTTTTTTTTTAAATTTTTTATTGGATTTTAGGTTTTGGGGTACATGAGCATAGGATGCAAGACAGTTGCGTAGGTACACACATGGCAGTGTGCTTTGCTTTTCTTCTCCCCTTCACCCACATTTGGCATTTCTCCCCAGGCTATCCCTCCCCACCTCCCCCTCCCACTGGCCCTCCCCTTTTCCCCCCAATAGACCCCAGTGTTTAGTACTCCCCTTTCTGTGTCCATGTGTTCTCATTTTTCATCACCCACCTATGAGTGAGAATATGCGGTGTTTCATTTTTTGTTCTTGTGTCAGTTTGCTGAGGATGATGTTCTCCTGATTCATCCATGTCCCTACAAACGACAAGAACTCATCATTTCTGATTGCTGCATAATATTCCATGGTGTATATGTGCCACATTTTTCCAATCCAGTCTATTATCAATGGGCATTTGGGTTGATTCCAGGTCTTTGCTATTGCAAACAGTGCTGCAATGAACATTCGTGTACATGTGTCCTTATAGTAGAACGATTTATAGTCTTTTGGATATATACCCAGTAATGGGATTGCTGGGTCAAATGGAATTTCTATTTCTAAGGCCTTGAGGAATCGCCACACTGTCTTCCACAATGGTTGAACTAATTTACCCTCCCACCAACAGTGTAGAAGTGTTCCTTTTTCTCCACATCCTCTCCAGCATCTGTTGTCTCCAGATTTTTTAATGATTGCCATTCTAACTGGCGTGAGATGGTATCTCAATGTGGTTTTGATTTGCATCTCTCTGATGACCAGTGACAATGAGCATTTTCATAAAATATTTTCAACTGTTCCCCTTTCCCTTTCTTTCCCCAGGTCCCTGACATTTATTATGGCAGCTTTTTAACCAGTCTCCTCATTTATATGTTCAAGGAATGACTAGTGGAAAATAAGATAGATAAAATAGGTGGTGGTTAGATTATGGAGGGCTTTAAATGCAGGCTTGAAGAAGTTGGCCTTTACTCTAGAAACGAAGAGGAGCTATTGACTGTTGTTGAGCTGAAGAGTCATATAACCAGAGCTATGTTTTTAGCACATTTACTCTGGGTAAGATAATTTGGAGAGGGGTAACTGCTTTCTTTCATACATCATATATAAAGAAATTTAAACTACTTAAACTTCCATATTTCATTGATTCTCAAATGCATATTTCCCTTACATCTTTGAAATTGGAATGAACCTTGCAATCACTGTCAGCCTTGCTGCTTTCATGATGTAGTTGTCACGTGCATATGAGTAAACAATCCAAATATCCTCTGGGACATTCTGGTAAGATCAAGAAAGCACTAACATCCAGATTTGCAGAATAAGTCTGAACAGCTTGGAAGATAATCCTAGAGAAAATAGTGAAACATTCCTCTAGCATCCTCAATGCTCTTGACAGCACAGAGGATGATACCATGTGGAAAATCACACAACTCAATGGCCGTAACTCAAAGACTCACAAAAGTTGGACTTAATGAAAAGTTTTAGAAATATCATAATCACTTTATTTTGCTTTGTCTATGTCTAAAGTCTAAAAGAACTCTTTCAATAAATATAGAATAAAAATTCTGAGTGAATAGAAAGCATTGAGTTGTCATTTCATTGGCAGTCTTTATCTTTTCTTAGGATTACATAAAGTAGCCATATGTCTTATAATCATAGATGTCTTAGATTCTCTGAAATTTAGTACTTGCTATTCTTATATACACCTCAGTGAATTTTCCATGCAGTTGCACCTGCGTGGAATCCTGTTTCCCTTTCTATGCATACTAAAACCTTTCCTATCTTTCAAGCTCTAGAAGTACTATCACCTTCCTTATGAAAAACTATCACCTTCCTTATGAAGGCTCTTCTAATATCACCAGCTAAAAATAATATTCTGTTTATGATTTTCCATATCATTTCATCCCATTTATGGTACTTATTTTCATCATTTTACTATAGTTGTTTGGGTACATGGCTTATCTTTTTTTAGTCTGTAATTTTTCTTAATATTTACATATTTCATAATGCTTTGAATTTAGTAATTAAATACATTTTTAGATATTAATAGATACCTGACAGATACTGTCTCTTCTCTCCATTTCCAGAATGGCCTCTCCTTTTCCAGCCCTGAGATTGAACTGGATCAAAGTGTCCATTCTCATCTATTTATTTCTTTGGGTTAAAATTTACCACCCCTACCTGACTCTCTAAGTCCTCTTACCAAGGAACTTCAGTGTAAGTGAATTTCTAAGGTCTTTCTGATAGTGACTGGAGGTTCTAATAAACATGGAGATCAGTGGAGGAGCAGATCCTAAAGTGGGAAAAGGAAACCAAAAAGGAAAAGGAAGCTTTGGTGATGATGAGAAGCATGCATGTTGAAGGCCGGCTTTCCCCAGGGCTTTGCAGAACTATTGGCTTAGCCTAGAATCTAATTTTTTAAAAGTAGAGACAGGTTTTTATCATGCTGGCCAGGCTTGTCTCAAACTCCTGACATCAAGTGATTCGCCCCGCTTGGTCACCCAAATTGTTGGGATTACAGGCCTGAGCCACTGCACCTGGCCCTGAGAATTTGATTTTATTCTTAGAACACATATACTTCTAAGGAATTTCTTAGTTGTCTTTGGGTTGTTACCCTTTGATTTTAAAATTTATTGTAAATACTGTAAAAAATTAAAGTCAATTTTAGAAGGGAAAATAATGACAATTCCCCTACCTAAATATGACAGTTTTCATCTCTTCAAGTTCCATTCCAGGACTAGTATACCAGAATTTTATATGATTACAGATTATATTATGATTATTAGATATTATAATATTAAATGTGATATACATATCCTCATGTCATTATATATTTTATAATTATTACACTTAATAGTTACATCATAATCCATGGAGTATTGATTTACATAACATGCTTTAAAAATATTTCTCAGTATTTGTGCATTTAAGTTTTTATAGTGTTTATTGCTATAGGTAATAAAATTATTCATATAATGCAAAGATAAAGTAAACATTGATACATGCAGCTTTACTTCATTTGAATCTGTTCCTTAGGATAAATTCTCAGAATGTAATTACTAGGTTTAAGGCTCTTGATAGGTATATTCAAATTACTTTCTCCAGTGGACATAGCTCCTAAGCTGCCTGTACTGGTCCATTCTCACACTGCTAATAAAGATATACCAGAGACTGGGTAATTTATAAGGGAAATAAGTTTAATGGATTCACAATTCCACATGACTGGGAAGGCCTCACAATCATGGCAGAAAGCAAATGAGGAGCAAAGTCACATCCTACACGGTGGCAGGCAAGAGGAATGAGAGCCAAGTGAAAGGGGGAAACGCCTTATAAAACCATCAGATCTCTTGAGACTTATTCACTACCATGAAGACAGTGTGAGGGAAACTGCCCCCATGATTTAATTTTCTCCCACCAAGTCCCTCCCACAACATGTGGAAATTATGGGAGCTAAAATTCAAGATGAGATTTGGGTTGGGACACAGTCAAACCGTATCACAGCCATTTGATGGGTGGAATTGATTCCACCACCACCACCTCCAATCATGAGCCCTCATTAGTCTTAGCCAATCTGGGCAATCCATTCCTTTGCCATAGTATTTGGTTGCGATAACCCAGGCTTAAGTTGTTCAGCATATAGTATTCTCCTGGCCAAAGAAATTGATTCAGTGGTGGCCCCGTCAGTGTGGAGCCCAGAGCTTCTTTCCTGGTTTTAGAAGGCGGCGTACTCTTTTCCCCCAGATATTCAAGAGGAAGAGAATAGTTGCTTTACCAGCCATTTTGCAACAATGAGGGTGGCAAAGTGAGGATGAAGCAAACACAGAGAGGCAGGCAGAGCTGAAAGAAACAGAGCTAGAACCAGGATTAAATTGTGCCTTGAATCCTCCTTACCCTAAGCCCTTAGTTATATGATTCAATAAATCCCCTTTTGTTTCAGTCAGTTTAAATTGGGATCCTATTGCTTCTAAGCAGAAGCATACTGACATATATTTTTTAAAGAGTTCTATGAATTTATATTGCTATTGGTTGAATTGAAACTTCTTCATTAAGTATTTTAAATTGCTAATTTAATAAATACCTTATTATCGCCTTATTTTTTAGTTGAATACTTGCCCATATGTATGCTTTCTATTTTTATTTTCTCATATGAATTGACTGTTCATGTCCTTTATCCATTTATATGCTCATTTATTTGTTCATTCATTCATTGAACATATTTTTCTTCAATGTCTACTATGAGCCTAGTCTTGATGACATTTTTAAAATAAATTCTTTCTTTCTTTCTTTCTTTTTTTGAGATGGAGTTTGACTCTGTTGCCCAGGCTGGTGTGCAGTGGCGTGATCTTGGCTCACTGCAATGTCTGTCTCCCAGGTTCAAGTGATTCTTCTGCCTCAGCCTCCCAAGTAGCTGGGATAATAGGCACCTGCCACCATGCCAGCCTAATTTTTTGTATTTTTAGTGGAGACCGGGTTTCAACATGTTGACCAGGCTGGTCTTGAACTTCTGACCTCAGGTGGTCTGCCCACCTCAACCTCCCAAAGTGCTGGGATTACAGGTGTGAGCCACGGTGCCTGGCCAGAATTAATCTTTTACTTTAATTTCTGTGGGAGTTAGTGGCAGGGGAAGATGCAGCACCTCCGGGTGTAAAACTGAAGAGACTGTCATTCATTCAGTCAACAAATATTTGTTGAATGCCTCCTGTGTGTGCTAGGTCCTAGGAGCACAACAGTGAACAAAAGAGACAAAAATCCTTGCTATCTTGAAACTCATAGTCTAATCATGTAGCGGTTAATGATCAATGCTAGCAATTGAAATACTTGTTCACAGGATGCAGCAGATTTTACTGGAAAATGCTAGAGGATTGCTTGTCCATATTTAGTGTGCTTTCTGCTTGTTTCCTGTGGATCTGATTCTGAAGTTTTGCCAATGATGGCTGGGAACGACTTATAATGATATTGGGTAGTATTCAGAATGTAATGTGAACATGGAACTGTCATTGAAAATGATTCCCCTGTACCTGTATTGCAGCTGTGCCATGAATCTATTCTGAGAGGAATGGGTTTCTTGTTAGGCCTTAAAGGAGTTTGTGATCTCATGCTCATTGACCTAGGCAATATTCTGAAGGTTGTATTAAGTTTATGGAACTTTTTTAACCTGAACTGTTTGATATATATTTTCCCTAACCGTTTTTGATATTTGATTTAGTTCTTCAGTCTGAAAGTCTTGATTGGCTATTTTTAACTGCTTAGGGACTTGGGGTAGTTGCAAACAAAGGACAAAATCTGAAGGCAAATATTAGAAGCCTTTATAGAAGAGATTTGAAGAACAGATGGTATCCTTATGTAGTGATAGCTAGTATGAGAACATAGGAAGGTTGGGAGAAGATCGTAAAAAAGTACAAAGTAAGATAAATGAAGATTTCCTAAACCTCCAGGTCACTGATGAAGTTAGACCCAGTCTAGAAATTAATTAGAACATACTCGGTGGTCTGAAAAAATTTATTTTGGCATGGGTCTAGTCTGAACAGTTTGAATTTCTCAAAAACAACAGTTGTGGTAGAACAGCTGTTATTTTAAATCTGAAAATCTCTGCAGCACGCACCCTGTGCCCTGGATTTGGCTATTTTTCATTAATAAGGCTGGAGCTCCTGGAAGAGAAAGCAATCTTGAATCTTGGCATGGTAAAAAACACTGAGAGGACACTCCACTGCTTTAAAAGCAGCTTGCAAAAGGGCATTTTGCAGGGAGGGGAAGTTTGAAGAGGCTATAAGAAGAGCCAAAGAAGAAGGAAAGGGGGGAGGGAATCAGCAGTGAAACTGCCTGTGACAAAAGGACAAGCGATTGAATCAGTGCAGGAAAGCATGAAAGAAGAAGGAACCATAGAGGTTCTGGTAGGGAAGGCTGGGTTTCACAAGTAATTGTTGTTAACAGTGTATCCATCACCTTATACATATTATCTTATTTAATCTTCACAGCAACTCTATGACATGGTTACTAATATTACCTCATTTTACAAATAAGAAAGCCAAGGTATAGTGAACTGAAGTAATTTATGCAGTTCCCCAGTTAGTTAAGTGGCAGAGCCCAGACTCAAGTCCATGCTCTTAACTATTACATTACATAGTCTTTTACAAGCCATGTACAAAGAGCTAAAGCAGGAGTTTGACATCATCCCAAGGCTAATTTTTTTCTTTTGTTGTAGGTCTTATTATTCTGTGTTTAGTGTGTGGGGATTTATTTTGTAATATGAAGTGCTTTGAATCATTTGGGGTACCTCCGTGAATGAGGGCTAATTTTGCTCTTTTGTTCAGATTATCCAGTGGAGAATGTTTGAATCTCTATATACCTGAGCCAATTCCAGGATTAAATCCATGGTCACTAGGCTAGCCCACGCTTTCAATGCTCTGCGTTTTATTTGTGAACACCCCCACCTCCAATCTCACAGAAGCCCAGCGTGTGTGGGGGCAATAACTGTCTTGGGGTGATTTAGTCAATTTCAGTGGTTTCCATCAGCTAAAAGTGACAGGCTTATAAAGAAAATAAAAAGGGTAGGACTATTAAAAGTGATTAGAAAAAGGAGAAATTCTTCTGAGAAGAGAAAGCCGTGAGAAAAGATGGAAAAAGCACAGTCAAAACTCACCAAGGCCTTTGGATTGCATTCTTGTCTCTTAAGGAGAAGGGAGCTGAGATATGGGTGATGGGGCCTAACTGAGTCAAGTACAAAGATCTTGCGATATTCTGATGAGCTCTGGCAGGAAGTTATCGGGGAGAAACAAGAGCTTTGTAACTCTCTATGTTTGGGGCAGAGTTTAGAAAAGACAGCATCCCTACTGTACTTTGAAGTATCCCTTTTAAGAATGTCAAAATATACAATATTAATAAAAATTACCTAAGGATTTGCTTTTCATAAGCAACCTAGATTTTCTGCATCTGTGGAGTTATTTTTACTCTGGGAGGTGGTGCTAAAAAGTGATGAATTAACTCAAGGAAAATGGCTATCTTTAATATTTAGCACTCCATCTATGAACATGGCATGAATTTCATTGACTTAATGTATCTTTCATATCTCCTGAAAGGAAAACTTCTACCTTTGGTGAGCAAATGAAATCTAGAACCCTTAACTCTTGTCCCCTAGAATTGACTCCCCCTGGGGTCTCTTGGAGTAGCTAGTGGTTAAGAACATGGAGTTTTGAGTTGGATAGATTTGAATCTCTATTCTACTTCTGCCATTTTCCTTGCTGTGTAATTTTGGCTGAACCAGTACACCTCTTTTAGCTTCAAGTTTCTCACTTGTAAGTAGAGGTGAGAAATAACAGTGCCTAACTTACCAGGCTGTTGAGAGGGTTGGATGAGCCAATGTGTGTAAAGCAGTGCCATACCTGGCTCAGGCACTCAATTATTAATAAATACTGACAACCCCACTCACGCCTACCAGTGAAGAAAGAGGTCCCACCCTCCCTTCAGCACTTTGGCCTAAATGTAGACACAGTAACTGAATACCTTTTAGTATAGTTGAGGTAAGGCTGGAACTTTGGATAATATTGTGCTGGAGACTACGGAGAACGGTAAATACATAAACATGCAGAAAAACATAAAAGCAGAAGACTGTGCGTTATAACATAAGGCTTCCTTTTCAGAGCCCCATCTCATCTAGGTCTCTACCTATCACCACAAGTTGGATATCATCTTAGCAACCCACCACCACCCAAGAGCATGAGGTGAGAATTTTTGAATCCCTCAGTGTCTGAATCCAAGAGAGCTACACTTAGAGAAAAACAAGCAATTCATTTTCTTGCCAACTTCAAAATCCTGTCTTTTTTGCTCAAATGATTGATAATCTGGAATAATTACTGTTTTCCAGGGAAGCTCCATCCATGCTTCACCTACATGAATGTGGCCTTTCCCTACAGTTGTAATTAGGCAAGAATATTAGAAAGTAACACACTGTATCAATAGTCATACAAAACACGTATATATGGGTGACAGTGGAGGCTTTTTGTTATATCTTCCAATAGTTTTGTAGTTTTCTTTACATAGGTAATATACATAATATACATGAGAATAGACATATTCTTAAATTTTTTATATTTTCTATGGTAATTTAATACTTATATCTTATTTCCTTTTTATATCTTATTGAATTGACCAGAAGTTCAAAATGATATTAAAAATGATAGAAGATGTCTATTTTGCTTTTAAAAACAGAAATGTTTTTCTTTCTTTTTTCCTTTTTTTTTTTTTTTTTTTTTGATACAGGGTCTCACTCTATTGACCAGGCCAGAGTGCAATGGCAGGAACATGGCTCACTGCAGCCTTGACCTGGGCTCAAGTGATCCTCCCCCTTCAGCCTCCTGAGTAGCTGGGACTTCAGGCATATGCCACCATGCCCAGTGAATTTTTTTTTTTGAGAGACAAGGTTTCACCATGTTGCCCATGCTGGTCTTCCACTCCTGAACTCAAGGAATCCTCCTACCTTGGCCTCCCAAAATGCTAGGATTATAGGTGTGAGCCACCAAGACTGGCCATTAATATTTCTTCAATTACATAGAAGTTTGCCTTGTGTTTTAAATCAATGTTCTTAATCATGCTATCCTTATTATTTTCATGTGTAACCTTATCATGCTTAGCCGTCCATTCCTAATTTTACAGAATGTGTATTCAATGTTATGGTTTGCTCTTTTGGATATCTCTTGGAAATGATTCTTGATCCATCTGGCAAACATTTATTAAGTTTCTCCAAGGCGTCAGATACTGCGTGAGGGTGCTGGAGAGATGAGGATGAATAATATCACAGGCTAGCCAAAAGAAGGACAAGATGGCAACCATGACAATACAGCATGACAAATGCTAAAACAGACAGAATGCAATTTAACTCAGAGCTTCCTAACTGATGCCACTGACAGATTGAGTTGGGGTTGCAGGCAGTGCTGACGTTCAGCAGGTACACACCAGAAGGTGGTAGACCCTTAAAACGTTGAAATACTTCCATAATAAATCACTATTGCCCTAAGCACACTGAGTGCCCTCTCACTGACCCAGCTATTCCCTGGGACACACTCCCAGAATCCACCAACTGAAGCAGTAACACCTGGCACAGCAAGGGACCATCAGGACCCTGATGTAATGCTGCTACCCAGTGTCTTTTCTAATTGGTCCATCCCTGTGCCTCTCCACTTGATAAACACTGTGAATAGCATACCTGGTTATAGATCTGCCAATATATCCATCCC
Source organism: Callithrix jacchus (assembly GCF_049354715.1). Taxonomy (NCBI): domain Eukaryota; kingdom Metazoa; phylum Chordata; class Mammalia; order Primates; family Cebidae; genus Callithrix; species Callithrix jacchus. The sequence continues at coordinate 129,614,799 of NC_133524.1, read as the reverse complement.
CTCAACTCTTAGGGTGGCCAGTGGCATTGGGAGAGCCAGAAACCCTTCTCTCCACCTCCAGCTAAGAGCAGCCTTGTTTGAATACCTCAGTGGCCCATACAAATTTATTTATTTATTTTTCTTGAGGCAGAATCTCACTCTGTCTCCCAAGCTGGAGTGCAATATCACAGTCACGGCTCACTGCAGCCTCGACCTCCTGGGCTTAAGTGATCCTCCAACCTTAGTCCCCCTGAGTAGTGAGGACTATGGGCACAAGCCACTACTCCCAGCTAATCTGTGTATTTCTTGCAGAGACAGGGTTTCACCATGTTGCCCAGGCTGGTCTCAAACTCCTGAACTCAAGCCATCTGCCCATCTCAGCCTCCCAAATTGCTGGGGATTACAGGCATGAGCCACTGCACCCAGTCTCATTTTCTATGTATGCCATAAAAGTGTTGTGAAAACTGATTTAACCTATGGTTAGTATTATTCTAGTAGACTGCTTTAGGCCAAATCATTGTTGTTTTCTGAGGATTAATTCTTCATGATTGTGATGCTTTGCTCCCTTCAAGCTTTGCTAAACTATGTTTGCTTGTATTGGGGCTAAATTTTTGGACCTATCAACTATAATATAGTTTATATTAGTCTCCGGTTTCCATGTTAAATTTTATGTTTATCGGGTTTTGGGATCAGGACCGTATTTGTTTTGTGGGATGAAAGGTACACGCTTTTTCTATGTTTTCTTCTTTGAAGGTTTAAAGTTAGTTATCATTATGTTTAGGAACTTTGTGTGATAGTTTCTAAATTTATTCTTCAGTTATTAATTTATTCAGCTTTTCTCTATCATATGAATTTTAGTACTTTATATTTCTGTAAACAAAAAGGATCTGTTGCACTATATTTTAAAATTTTATTAGCGTACAGTTGTGCATAGCATTTTCTTACAGTTAAAAAATACTGTTTATACTGGTTGTTATAACCCCGTTCTAATTTCTAATTTTATGTGTGTTTCTTGCATAGTTTTGCCAGAGTTTTATCTACTTTATTAGTCCTTTCAAGCAGCCAGCTCTTGAATTTATTTATTAATTCCACTGTTTTTACAACCTCTGATTTATTTATTTTTGCTTTTATCTTTATTATTTCCTTCCTCCTATTTTCCTGTGCAACTTTTTGCCATTTTTGGAAAAGGTTAAGCTCAATGTTTATTTTATTGACCTTAAATCTTAATAAGGAGAGGTAAAGACCACGTCGTTGTATGTGTGTCAAAAGCCTCTTTCTCTGGGCTAGATGGATGCTGGAGGAAAAGGGAATGAGGACTGCCAGGAGTCCAAAGTCAAAAGAGTATGGCAGTGAATGCTCCTCCACAGTAATTCGTTCCTGTCAACATTTTCACAAAGCATTTCTCCACAGTGGGGCAGTAGGGAGTAAGAAGTGTTGCAACTAGCTTTCCGGAGAGGCAAAGGTATTCTGCTATGCTCTGAAACCTGTGCGTGTGTTACGTTGGGAGTCTTCCACCCAGCCTGTTTGCTGCTGGTGCCGACGTGTGCTTGTAATTCTTGTTCCCTGGTGTTGGCTTTTTCTGAGTCTTGCCTTCCTTTCTGTTCGTCACAGTAGTTAGGTAGCTCAACTCTCCGGAGTTGCTGTATTAGCTAAGCTAAAATCGCCTGACTCCCTCCAGGACAGAAGCAGCCTTTGAGCTTTGAGCTTAAGCTGGGATGGATGTAGCTGCTGCCCCTCTCAGCACGGCTCCCTCCTCTTATCTGGCACAAAGGTTTTGGCATTAGAGGCTTAAGGCACAGATTGGCTGTCTAATGGTCCCAGGAGGAGTTGATGGGAAATGGCTTGTATGTTAAAATTGTTCTAGAGATGTGGGGGTGAGGGAGGAAGAAAAAGAGGAGGAGGAGGAAGAAGAAGGAGGGTAAAAAAAAATGGGAGTAGCCTACAAAGGAAGGGATTCCCAGGGGAAGAGGAAGCAAGTACAAGGAAAGCCCATGCTTTTCATCCCAAAGCTCAGGCATCCTGCCTCTGAATCTCCTTCAGAAACCTGTTTATTCCACCCTGGCTCTTGTTATGAATCAGTAGGGGGCAGCAGCCCCAGTTTTAAGTGTAAGTATAATAGGAGGTCCCTTTGGCCTACAAGGCCCTATAAGATCTGACACCTCTCATACGCCCCTTCACTTCCTATGCCCCACCCACATTTGCCTTCTTTTTGATCCGTAAGCCTGCCAAACCCTTTCCCACCTTTGTACTTTCTAGTACCTCTGCCTGAAACGTGCTTCCTCTGGCTTTCTCATGGTTGACTGTTTCTCATCATTTAGGTCTCAGCTCAAATGAATTGTCACCTATTTGCAGAAGCCTTCCCTGAGCACCTTAGCCTAACAAAGCACTGCCCCCAACCCCAAACTACTCTTAATCCCATTTTCTTGCTGTATTTTCTCCATAGAAAATCTTATTTTCTTCTCTCTCTCTTTGTTTTAGCGACCAGGTCTTGCTCTGTCACCCAGGCTGGAGTGCAGTGGCAGGATCATGGCTCACCACAGCCTTTAACTCCCAGGCTCAAACAATCCTCCTGCCTCAGCCTCCTTATTTGCTGAGACCACAGGTGTGAGCCACCACACCTGGCTAATTTTTGTACTTTTTGTAGAGACGGGGTTTCACCATGTTCCCAAGGCTGGTCTAGAACTCCTGACTGCAAGCAATCACCCCATCTCGGTCTCTCAAAGTGTTAGGATTGCAGGCATGAGCCACTGTATCTGGCCTTGTCTGTCTCTTTCACCTGGTTGTGAGCTTTACTAGGCCAGGGAATCTTACTGCCTTGTTCACTGCTGTATGCCCAGGTGCTCATAACCAGTGGTTAGCACACGGTATGCATTTGATCAATCTGTTTTGAAGGAATGAATGAATCAATGTGCCAAGTATTATGCTAGGTGCTGGTGGCACAAACCCAAAGGGAGTTCACAGAACAGTAGGAGAGAAATATATATAAGTGAATAATTGTTAAATAATGGGAGGCATGTATACTGTACCAATATAGGCTTCAACTCTGTATTCAGAACAGTCTGGTTTAAATCCTGGCTCTACCATGTACTAGTCGCATGACTTTGGGTGATTCCTCAACCTCTCTGTGGCTCACTTTCCTTATTTGTAAAATGAAAATAATAATATCCTTACCCCATGGAATTGTTAAGAACATTTTATGAGATGATTTAAAGAGTCAATACAGAGTTTGATAGATAGGCGTTATTATTGAATCCCTTGAGTGGTATCTACAGCGTATGCTGTGATTCTAATTTTTTTTTTTTTTTTTTTTGCTTCTGCCTATCTTGGCTTTGGCGGCTCTAATGGAGAGCAGTCCAGATCTAGAAGGAACTGCAGCGATACTCATTAACAGCAAGCTTGCTCAGAATAGGTTGGGCCTGGCTGATGGAGCTGGAAAGTGCTTCTCTGAGAGGGAGGGGTGCCTCCTACTTTCCATTCCATCTTAGAAAGCCAGGCCAGTGTAGGGAAATTAATTCAGGCCTTTAAAAGCTGATAAATGCAGAGGCACTTACCACTAATATTTCAATCAAGTGTCAAGATCGAACTGATTAAAAGAGGATTCAAAAGCCTCTGGTTGATGGAGGCTGTATTCCTTAACCACTGCCATGTAAGACCTCATTTTATTTTGTTTTTGTTTGACCACAGCTAGTCCACATTGCTAATGGTTTAAGGGAAAAAATGTCCGATTTTGCCCAGTGTTACTATACCTTAATTTGGAGAAATGTATTTTAATGCACTTGCCATACTTTTGGCTCTCCTCCCTAATTATGAGACTAATTAAACATACACTTGGAAGCAATCAGTGTCAGGGCTGAAGAGGATTATAAGGATTAATCAGGTGGACCTGTCATTTTTTAGAGTAGAAGCAGGCCTGCCATCTCGCTTGAAGACATATGCTTGAAGAAAACAGTGTTTTAGAAAGTTTAGTCTGGTAGCACAGCAGAAAACCTTCATTGGCCTGCTACCAATTGAGCCTCCTCTTTTCTGTTCTGGCCCTGCTCCTCCTGTTCCTGCTTCATAATTCAGCAAAGTAATTGAGTGCCTAGTGGTTCCCACATCCTCTGCTAGGTACTGGATACGAACAGTATACATACATGGCCACAATTGTTCAGCCAGCAGTTGAGGAGAAAGACAGATAAATAAACAAGAAATAGGGGAAGTGTAGGATATTGAGGGGAGCACCTAGGAAGCTTACTTAAGCCATTCTAGGTGGGGTGGGGATGGGAGGGGGTGATCATCAAAGGCTTCCAGGAGGAAGTTTTGTCATTCCATCTAAACTACAGGGCTGAAGTTTGAGTGGGACTTAATCATGTGAGTAAAGGGCGGAGAAAAGGAATGGATTACTGACAGGATTCCCTGTACAAAGGCTGGGCAATGAAAGAGAACATGGTGCAGCCATAAAAAGGAATGAGGCACTGATCCATGCTGCAACATGGATAAACCTTGAAAACGTTATGTCAAGTGAAGGAAGTCAGACACAAAAGACCGCATGTCGTATGATTCCATGCATATGAAAAGTCCAGAATAGGCAAATCCTTGGAGACAGAAAGTAGATTAGTGGTTGCCTAAGGCTATGGCGTGTGAGGCTTCTTTTTGGGATAATGAAAACGTTCTAAAATTGATCGTGGTGATGAATGCACAATTCTGTAAATATAGTAAACACCATTGAATTTTACAGTTAAATAAGAGAATATGGCATGCTGTAGGAACAAAAAAAAAAGCATATGATGTGGCTAGAGAAGGGGAGGGTGGAGAGAGAGAGGCAGGCACTTGTAGTCGCAGATATGTAGAGGCTAAGGCAAGAAAATCACTTGAACCTCGGAGGCAGAGGTTGCAGTGAGCCGAGACTGAGTCGCTGTGCTCCAGCCTGAGTGACAGAGCAAGACTGTCTAAAAACAACAACAACAACAACAACAAGAAAACAGCTAATATTTATAGAGCACTGTTCTGAATACTACACATATATGAACTTATTTAATATTCAAAGCAACCCTAGAAGGTAGGCACTGTAATTACTCCATTTTATAGATGAGAAAACTGAAGCATAGGGTTAACTTGCTCCAAGTTACACAGTTACTAAAAGCATTAAAGCTGAGATTTGAACCCAGCCAATCTTGCTCAAGTCTAATGATTACACAGCACTGTCAAAGCTAGATCTGATTATGAAGGGCCTTGGAAACCATGTTAAAGAGTTTAATTTTTTTCTTGAAGGCCTTTGAAGTGTTTTAAACAAAGGTGATAAGATCACATCTGTGTTGAAAAAAAATCAATGGCATTCTTTTGCAATGTGACCAACTGAATTGGAGATGAGAGGGGGTGGCAAGATCAGAAACAGTGAGTTCAGTAAGTTGGTCTGAACTTGAGAGCCTGAAGTAAGGATGGCAGTTGCAATGAGAATGGAGAGAAGTGGATGGATCTCAAAAATCTTTAGGAGAATTAATTGGCAGGACTTGATGACTGACTGAATGTGAAGTGGGAGAAAGAAGGAACAGAGGTTCAGTCCCAGAATTTTCACTTGGGCAGCTGGGTTGATGGTGGTGCTACCTTCCGAGATCAAAGAGGATGAGTTCAGCTTCAGGCATGTTGGTACCCATGGGGCATTCAAGTATAAATGTTGAGTAGGAAGTTGGATATACAGATCTGAAAAAGAGAAAAGACCATGCTATAAATACAGATTTGGGGAGTTATCAGTCTATAGATGGCATTAGAAGCCGTGGGAGTAGGTGACAGTGTTCAGGATGATGTGTCAGGTGAGAAGAGAACGGGGCCTAGGACACACATCAAGTGAACACCCCAGTGAACACCTTAAGGATTGGCAGATATGAGGAGACTGAGCTTGAGGAGCCAGAGGAGTAAGACAAAAAAAACAGGAGGGTATGGTCTTATAGAAGCCCAACAAAGAGAGTGTTTCAAGAATGAGGAAGGGGGCCGGGCGCAGTGGTTCACGCCTGTAATTTCAGCACTTTGGGAGGCCAAGTCAGTGTATCACCTGAGGTCATGAGTTAGAGACCAGCCTGGCTAACATGATGAACCCCATCTCTACTAAAAATACGAAAATTAGCTGGGTGTGGTGTTGGGCACCTGTAATCCCAGCTACTTGGGAGGCTGAGGCAGGAGAATCACTTGAACCCAGAAGGCAGAGGTTGCAGTGAGCTGAGATCATGCTATTGCACTCCAGCCTGGAAGACATAGCAAGACTCCATCTCAAAAAAAAAGAGGAAGGGAAGAGTGCATCAGATACATCTGAGAGTTAAGGACTGAAAAAATGCCCATTGGGTTTTGCAATAAGGAGTCCACTTGTGAGTGCAATTTCAGTGGAGTGTGGGAAGAAAAAGACTGATTATAGTCATTGCGAGGATGATTCATAAGAAGCTTGATTTTTTCCTTTTCACTCAGATCAGTACCTGATTTTCTCCTTGAGTTTCCCTCTGCCTGAGCCCATCTCTCAAGCCTTTTACCCAACCCCAATTTTAGTAGCTCCTATTGGGCACTCAAGGTCCTTTCCCTTTACATCTCTATTTTGTTTTAAGGATTTTGCTGGCAATGACTAAATGGAAGTAGATAGAAGGAAGGTAATTTTTTAAAAAACAAATCTAGGGAAGTGATTTCAAGCTTCTAGAAATCTGATAACTTTCTCATCATGGTTATGTCCTAGACTAGTATTTTCTAAAATATTTACGGCAGGTATTATATGATAAAAGGATTCCATAATTAAACTAGTTTCTTTACTATCTGACATCCCAGAGCCTTTAATATGCTAATATACACTGCAAATCTCTGTGTGCACTGAGTGTGGAGTTAATCATGCAGTGTTTCTCAAACTTACTTGACCATAGAACTCTTTTGTTGAAAAGCATTTGTAGGATTAGCTTTCCACAGAAAACACTGGGAAAATCTACCCATGTTTTATCGCTTCCAATATACTTTTAAAGATGGTTCTAGACATTTTAAGACCTCTTACTATTACTCTACCACTCCTGTGGGTGGAGCTCATGCTCCTTCACCACCTTTTCAAAGTCTACATCCCCGTACTTTTTTTTTGTTTTAATTGCATTTTAGGTTTTGGGGTACATGTGCAGAACATGCAAGATAGTTGCATAGGTACACACATGGCAGTGTGTTTTGCTGCCTTCCTCCCCTTCACCCACATCCCTGTACTCTTACTACACCCAGGTAAAGCTTGATAGGAGGGTGCATACAGAATTGGAGAGACTGGAGGATGGAATCTAAGCAAGAAGCCACTATAGATGTTCACTGATGCATTCATTTATTCATCCATCCATTTATTCAGAGATTTACTGAATGCCTACTATGTGTCAGATATGATGAAAAGTACTGGAAATATATTAATGAATTTAGCAGCCAAAAAAAAAAAAAATAACCCAAACCAAAAAAATCTGCTCTCATGGAGCTTACATTTATAATATGGGTGACAGACAGTAAACAAGTAGACAAAAACATAGAGACTAATTTTAGCCCTAAAGGGATGAACTCCTAAGCCAAGTAAAGTAGGGGAAATAAGAATAGAGCAGCCAAACCTCAGAAGTGGGTTAGGAAATAGGAAGAGAAATTTAAGTTTTGCAAAGCTGAATGAGAAACCCAGTCCAGAGCTTGGCATCACCAGCTTTTTTTGCTTATCCTTTTGTTTTTCTTTTTTGTTTGTTTGTTTATATGAAATGGAGTCTTGCTCTGTCACCTAGGCTGAAGTGCAGTGGTGCGATCTCGGCTCACTGCAACCTCCACCTCCCGGGTTCAAGTGATTCTCTTGCCTCAGCTTCCCAAGTAGCTAGGATTACAGATGCCCACCACCACATCCAGCTCATTTTTGTATTTTTAGTAGAGATGGGTTTTACCATGTTGGCCAGGCTGGTTTCAAATTCCTGACCTCAGGTGATCCATCCACCACAGCCTCCCAAAGTGCTGGGACTACAGGCATGAGCCCTTTGTTTTGTTTTGTTTTACTCAGAGAAGCTTTGAGTAGCTATTTCTCTGCCTACCTATGAGACCAGCTATTGCCTGGGCAAGGGTATCGGGGAATGCATAGAACACTCTGAAAGGCATCAGAGAGGTAGTTTTAGACTCCTAAAATGATACAAGTTGAATAATGATAACTTGTCAAATGTTTCATAGTTTTCAAAATGCTTTCTCACCCAATGAATGATTTCTTGCCCCCATTATATAGAACAGAAAATTGAGGTTTAGAGGCTGACTTCCTTAGATTGCATAGCCCTTCAATGGTGGATCTAAGATTTGAATTCAGGTCATTAGCTGGCACACCATCCACACGCTGGTTACATTATTGCTTGATTTTCAATTCTCATGCTCATGGGCATGTCTGGATAATTCTTGTATGTGTGTGTTGGGGGAAGGGAGAACACAGAGCAGGAGATCGGAGTAATGATTAACTATCCTTAGGGAAAAAGTGGTCCCTGCTAACGTTTTTGGATTGAATGAAAGAGTTTTCAGGGCAAGGGCCAAGTAGCGATTAGATCTTTTTCCCTCCAAGTAATCCCCATTCAAGGCTGCATAAATTGAAATCCTGAGGGGGAGGAACTGTGAAGCAACAAGCCCTTTAGTCTCTCTCCGAACTAGTCAGCCCCATTCAAATTAAAGAATTTGGATGGCATTTGTGTGAAGTTTTGGAATTTCAGCTTAAAGACAGTTGTAGTAAAGTTGAGGAAGGCTCAAAGGAGATGATGAAAGGATAGAAGAATATAACTTGCATTAAAAAGGTTGCAGGGAGCCAGGCGTGGTGGCTCACACCTGTAATGCCAGCACTTTCGGAGGCTGAGTTGAGGCGGAGGTTGCAGTGGGCTGAGTTCGCACCACTGCACTCCAGTGTGGGTGACAGAGTGAGACTGTCTCACAAAAAAAGGGGGGGAATTGTTTGGTTTTGGAGCTGCCTACCTCTCACATGATCTCTCATTACTTCCTGCTTTGCACTTTGTTCCAGCAATACTGAAATGCGTATAACATTTTACATCCCTTCCAATATTTCTATGGTATTTCTCACCATCATGCCTATGTACCATGGTATCACTCTACTCAAAGCACCTCTTTCCCCACATAGCCGTTCTTTACTAAAAGTCAGCTCTTACTTGCTACCTAGCACCATGCTAAATATCTTAAATCCAGTAGTTCATTTAATGCTCCTAGCAACCTTCTAAGGTTGATACCATTACCGTCATTTTACATATGAGTGAACTGAGGCTTAGAGAAGTATGGTAACTTGCTTAAGGCTACACAGCTAATAAGGGGAACCAGGATTTAAATTCTGATGTTTCTGATTTCAGAGTCTAACCTCTAATGTTAGTGTGGGTTCTCTGAGAAGCAGAAAGCAAAAAGGAATTAAATGTTCAAGGATTTCAGTAGGGGAAACTTCAGTATGAGAGAAAATGGTGGGGGGAGCCAGAAAAGGCTGAGACAGCCATCAGACTGATGTAAATCTGACCCCTGGTGAAGGGGGAAGAAAGAAATGGTGGATGGGGGCATCCTAGCCTGTCATGCAGTCAAAGAAAGGTTTGGTGAGGTTAAGTCCTTGAGCCAAACTCTGCATCTTCCCACAATAATACTGCCTTAGTATCCCTGCTGTGCTCAGTCCCTTGGCTAGAAGCAGCCCATGGGAAGTGTGGCATTGTGTGAAAACAGCAATGAATTTCAGAGCACAGCAGTTGGGACTCTTGATCAATGATGTTCCTGTAATTTAGTCGTTCCTAACCAGCTGATTTTGTCCCCACAGGGGACGGTTGGCAGCAGCTGGAAACATTTTTGCTTGTCACAAGTAGGGAGAAGATGGCTCCCGGCATCCAGTGAGTAGAGGCCAGGGATACTGCATAGTATCCTAGAATGCACAGGCCAGCTCCCCACATCAAAGAATAATCTGGTAAAATGGTCAATAGTGACAAGGTTGAGAAACCCTGCCATAGTTGGAGGCTTGCATGGTGTGTTCTCAGGGCCACCGTAGTTCTCCACCTCTCTGTCATACCACCTCTACCAGCAAGCTTGCCTTGCCTTTCTCTTTTATACTCATTCCAGTAGCTGTTCTTCCATTCTTGCCTTCATAGCACTCTGCATACATCCACCATAGCACTTATCAAACTGTATTACTGCATGTTTACTTGTCTGTCTCCCTCTATGGATTATGCGAACCTTACAAACAGGAGCTTTGTCTTACTTTTCTTTGTATCCTTTGCACCCAACCTAGGTATTGGCACCTAGTAAATGCTTATGAAATGAATGAAAGTGAGAGAAGGCTCTGAAGCAGTTTAGTACCTTCATATGGTAGTGGTTCCAATGACCCTCTGCTTAATGCCCACCAGTGGAGAAAATTCCCTACTGACATTTTCCCTGGAAAGTCCCATGGTAGCTCAAACTCAGCATGTTCCTTTCAAAATGTGTGGTTCTCCTCAAATCTACAGAGACTTGTCATGTTCTCTGTATCTGTGAATGGTCCCATAATTTATCTTATTATTGAAACTAGAAGCCAGGCACAGCGGCTCATGTCTGTAATCCCAGCACTTTGGGAGGCCAAGCTGGGAAGGTCACTCAAGCTCAGGAGTTGAAGACCAGCCTGGCCAACATAGTGAGACTACCCCGATCTCTACAAAAAAATTTTAAATAAATTAGCTGGATGTAGTAGTGCACACTTGTGGTCCTAGCTACTCAGTAGGCTAAGGTGGTAGGATCACTTGAACCCAGGAGTTCAAGGCTGCAGGGAGGAGTGTGGTGGTACATGGCTGTAATCCCAGCTGCTTGGTAGGCTGAGGCAGGATAATTGCTTGAACCCAGGAAGCGGAAGTTGCTGTGAGGCAAGACGAGATCATGCCACTGCACTCCAGCCTGGGCAAAAAGAGCGAAACTCCATCTCAGAAAAAAGGAAAAGAAAAAGAGAAAGAAAAGAAAAGAAATTACAAACCTGGGAGTCAAACTTTTTTCTTTATTCCCTAACATCCGTAAATCACTAACTCCTAAGCATTTATCTTTTCCTAATATCTCTTCAACCTTCTTCCTTCGCACCATTCCCACTGCCATTGCCCTAACACTGCCTCTTTTTGCTTCTCTTGTAGATGATTTCAAGAGTCTCCTAACTCATCACCCTGATTCTAGTCTTGCCACCCAACCCCTTCAAACTTATACTCTATACCGCTGCCAGAGTGATGTTCCTAACATACATCTGAAATCCTCCTCTTGCTTGAAATCATTTAAGGGGTCCTTGTGATCTTTAGGATAAAGTCCAAACTTGTTATCACAGCACACGTGACTCCCATGACCTGGACCATGACGGGCTTTCCAATCTTGTTTTTCATCACTTTCTCACACATACCTTTGGCTCTATTTCTCAACTGGGGGCAATTTTGTCCCCTAGAGAACATAGCTAATGTTCATCTAGAGAACATCCTGCAATGCTGGTGATATTTTTTTGTTGTCACGACTCAGTGAAGTAAGGTGCTACTGACATTTAATGAGTAGAATTCAGAGATACTTCCAGTAAATATGCTACAATACACAGGACAGTCTCCTACAACAAAGAATTATCCAGCTCAAAATATCAGCAATGACTGTATTAACTACTTTGGAAGCATCATGCTGGTTTTACTTGTGTGCTTCCAAAATGTGCTTGGAATGCCTTTCTGCCCCGTTTTCATCAGGCTCACTCCCACTTGCCCTTCAAAACACCATTAAATTATCACCTCTTTTGGGAAGCCTTCCCTGACCTCCCAGTGTAAATTAGATGTCCCTCCTTTGTCTCTCATGACGCTCAGTGCCTGCCCTCTCATAACAATTATTAGATAGCATTGTAATTATTTTATTGTCTGTTCCCTGGAGAGACTGAATTCCTTGACAGCAGATATCACAGTTTAGTCACCATTGTATCCCCTGTATGTAGCACATGGTACGTGTTTCAATAAATGTTTGTTACATGAATGGCCACAAAACCCATCCAAATGACTGCTTAGATCCCAAAGAGTAGAAGTTGTTGCTTGACATCACTGTCACCACTGGTATTTCTTTAAGATGGTGCCTAAAATATTTACTGTGTTGCCGGGCGCGGTGGTTCATGCCTGTAATCCCAGCACTTTGGTAGGCTGAGGTGGGCAGATCGCTTGAGGTCAGGAGCTGGGGCAGCAGTGGAATAATGAAAAGCTCACTAGTGCAGAAACAGTTAATGTTCACAGAAACATTTAACATTAACTTTGGCACTGTGTATCAAGCTAGGCCTAGGCCTGTTATCTCCTCTTTCCCAAGAGTCTCTCGAACTCAACTTTAACACTAAGGTATCCAAATGCAAAGAGGTAAATCTCTACATTTTAAAAAGTGTTCTATTGATATTTATTCTACCTGGCTGAATAGCTTTAAGCTGAACCCATGCCAGGAAAAGACTCATTTTGACTATGATTGAAAAAAATGCTGTGGGAAAGACAAACTTCTAAACTCCAATATGAGAGACAATGGGAGGACAGTATTCTCCAGATGCCCAGAGAAATTTCCAATTGAGATAACATCAGAAGGCTGGGTGCAGTGGTTTACACCTGCAATCCCAGCACTTGGGAGACTGAGGTGGGTGGATTATCTGAGGTCAGGAGTTCAAGACCAGCCTTGCCAACATGGTGAAACCCCATCTCTACTAAAAATACAAAAAAAATTAGCTGGGCATGGTGGCCGGCACCTATAATCCCAGCTATTTGGGAGGCTGAGGCAGGAGAATCACTTGAACCCAGGGTGTGGGGGTTGCAGTGAGCCGAGATCACACCACAGCACTCCAGCCTGGGCAACAGAGTGGGACCCTGTCTCTCTCTCTCTCTCTCTCTCTCACACACACACACACACACACACACACACACACACACACACAAAGATAACATCAGGAGTTTTTATGAAATGTCTGGATAGCAGAGGAAACTTCCCGTTTCATTGATCTATTCATTTAACAAGTTTATTAAGTGCCAACTACACACCGAGCATCTGGGTACTAGACATGCAGCACTGGGGAGGAGAGGAGCAGGCAAAAATCTCCAACCTAATGGAGACTACGTACTGTTGGGTATGCATTTGGTGAACAAAGGTTGGGAGTGCTTACTCTTCTTATGTTCAGCTCCCCAAGGAAGGTCTGGCAAGTAAACGTGCTGGGTTCCTTCCAGATTCCGTAACTTCTGAGGGGAGCTGTGATAGATGGATATATCAAATCACTGATGAAACTGCTTTGACCCTTAGGAGCAGTTTGAGTTTTCCCCCAAACACCTACCTTGCCTTTCAGGACTTAACGGCTGTAAATGGAATCATTCTGGTTCCTGGGAACCATAATTAAGCTCCTCTGGTTGCATGTTCAAATCTTGAGGGTGCCCCTTGGGCATTTGGAGAGCATTTAGCACACTCAGCAGCCTCTGCAACAGAAGCCAAAGTGGCAGCAGGAGGGCGTTCTATAAAAGCAGCTCTCTTCCTAGAGCCCATTATTAGAATGTGTTAACTACATCCTCTTTGCATCTGGTACATGGGAATTCAAGGGTGACAGAGGCAGAATGGAAATGGAACCCATAAAAATGTTCTGCTATCTGTAAAGTTAAGGAGTTGGTCTTTATTCTCACTTGTTCCCTGCAAGGCAGGTTTTTTCCTGCCTGAGTATTAGACACTTATGGAAGCCACACAATTCTCAGAATGAGGCATTATATGCAAAACACTTACTACAGTTTCTGGCAAATTATAAGAATTCAGCAAATGACGGCTATCATTATCATCATCATCCCTATATTAGCACTTCACCGTCTTACAGAGAATAAGGCACTATAGAAGAAAACACTTTGGACTGATATTTAGAAGTTCAGGTCTGTAATCTGGTTTTGTGAGTAATTAGTCATGGGATCTGTGGGGAGCTCACTTAATTTTAAGACTGGGATGACTCATGTGGCATAACAAGCTGAGTCTTTGGCAGTATGAGTTAAGGAGGAGGGAGGAAGTAGAAAGAATCATGAGTGGGACAGACTGGGGCTAGGAAGTAAATCATCTCGTTGCATAGTGTTACTGGATATTCAGAGTCACTCCTCAGCCTGCCCTGTGCTACTGCAGGCTGACCTATATGGATTGCATTAATGGGCTCCCTTGCTTCCCGACTCCTGATTGTGTTTGGCACCAAATGGAGATTGGTGGGTAGGAGGAGAATGAAGTTGGAGTGTTTATTTCCCAGGCTCTTTCTGGATGGGCCAACTATTGGCAGTGGCTACGTCCCTCTACCAAAGACCACAGTTCTTATAAAGCCACTCTCTTCACACAGTTCCCTCTTCTTGGCCCTTCAGGCCCAGAGGGGTAATAGCTGCCTGCTGTTACTATCTCTAGGGTACCACCCCATCTCTTGTGGGGTTCCTATACTCTACCCATGCTTTTCTAAATACCCTCTTTATGAAATGCTCCCCGAGTTACTCAGTTTGTGTGGGCCATCCGTTTCCTGTTCAGACCTTGATGGATAAACCTTGGTATTTTTAAACTATATCCCAAGCCCCTAGCACAGTGCTTGGTACATGGTAGGTACCCAGTAAAGATAAGTTAAATGAATACAGTAATGAACTTTGATTAGGATAGTGGAGTGGTCCAAAGGACATAGGTAACTAATGTATAAGTCTAAGTATCATGAGTTCTAAGACCACCAGTCTGGTACATGGAACAGCCTTAGGGCAGTGGGGTAGGATTTTGAGGATCCAGCTTTCAGAAGAAAGCTGGCAAAAACTGAGTAAGGATACTATTTAAGATCCTAGTCACAGAGGGGGTTCAAGCGGGGCCCAATTATTTGTGTTTAAAGCCAGAAAAAGCAGCAATGCAGAGTTCAACTTAACCATTGAAGTTTTGAGGGGGAAAGAGTATACTGACTGGTCAACTTAATGTCTGGGATCTATGGTGAAGGGATGAAGGAGTCTAAATCACTGGGCTAGCATAGTTTGTGGACTCTAAAGTATTCATTCATGTAAGATCCTTATTGAGCCCTTTGTTCTGATTTTCACACTCATCAAACAATATTCAGTTTCCATCATCTTCCTACTTGGTCAAAGAATGCACAAAGCAGCCAACAGCTCTGTTTTTCAGTATAAAACAATGAGGGGCTGTGAGTGTAGGTGTTAAGGACATTGACATTAGAATCAGACAGACTTTATTATAAGAATCCTAACTTGACCAGCTTGGACAAGTCATAACCTTTCAGAGCCTCTGTTTATTTAAAAATTGAAGGTGGCAATACTACTTTACTCACAGTGTTGCCATGAGTGTTAAATGAGATAATTCATGTAAAGTACTTAGAACATCTCTTGGCATATAGTAAATACATAATAAATCAATTTTAGTTTATCTTTTTTTTTTTTTTTTTTTGAGACAAGGTCTTGCTCTGTCACCCAGGCTGAAGTGCAGTGGTGCGATCATGGCTCACTGCAGCCTTGACCTCCCGGGCTCAAGTGATCCTCCTGCCTCAGCCTTTCAGGTAGCTGAACTACAGGGATGTGCCACCAGGTTTCGCTATTTTTGTATTTTTGGTAGCGACGGGGTTTCACCATGTTGCCTAGGATGGTGTCAAACTTCCGGGCTCAAGTGATCTGCCTACCTCTGCCTCCCAAATTGCTGGGATTACAGGTGTTAGCCACCATGCCCAGCCCCTAGTTTATCATTTACATTAATATGTATCTTTTTGATTTATCATGGGTCAATCCCTTGGAGTTTGATTAGCCCTATAGCAACATGTACAATTAAGTTTCTACCTGCGCAAAACTGAGAAGGAGCCCCACCACCTGCGACAGCATCTTCACGATGCTACTGCAGTCTTTCCCTGCCATATTTCTGGGCTAATAACTAGCACTGGCCAGTGAAGAACAGTTATCTATCCCCTGGGCTTCCCCCAACCTTTGGTTTATGCTTCTGTAATAGTACTTATCACTTTTTACATGTCAGTTTTCCCTACTGGACAGTGAACTATGTGGAGGCAGGGCTAGGCACAAGAGTAAGGGCTCAGAATGCTTGAAAAATTTTTAAATTAAGATTTCATTTGCAAACATCTTCCTAGGACCTCAGCTTCTTCTGAAGAATAAGCTGGGCACTTCATTGAGGATGTTGGGGCACCTGCTTTTCTCCTCTTATTCCAATACCCATTTCTTCCATTCCCAGACACCTGCCCCCTGCTCTGAACAAGTGTTGGAAAGCAAATATGACAGAATTAAATACAATTCAAGCAGTGCCTACTCTACAGGGAGCCCATAAAGGGAGAAGGCCCCTCTAAACTGGAGATCTGTTTATTTTGCAATTAGCAAAAGGTCAGCAGGCCTGGTATAGAATCCAAGTGTTACTCTGCTCTGTTAGCAAGAATTGCAGGGTTGGGAAGTTATTGCTGGGGATTTGGATTTTTTATTATGAATCCAGGAACCCAGAGGTTTCTGGGTAATACCTGAATCACAGGAAAGTACTCTGCCATTCTTTTACCAAAAGTTAGCTCCTTTTTGGTGATATAACAAGGTCAATAGGTCACAGGAGCTATACTGGGTTACCTTACAATGACCCCTTTTGAGGATGTAACAGATTATTAATCAGGAGCCGTATCAAGGAGCTATGGCTAGGGTGGGGCAAGCCTTCAACCTTTGATTTAGAAGCTGGGAATTTACAGTTCTCTTTTGTCTGCAGGGCCCTAAATTGGCTTGACATAACTCTAATAGGAACATTTGTTTAGCTGTTGCTCTTTTCATCACAAGGAATCATGGGATATCATCCATTCCAGAAAGTTTATTGAGCACCTACCTTGTACCAGTTATTGAGCTAGGGTGAATACATACTTATAAATAAGACCCTGTCCTCAAGGTACTTAAATTCTTGTGGGGCACACAGACATGAAAACAAAAAGATACGATTGTCACAGGTGACATGATGGAGTATGTTGAGGGCATAGTGAGACCTAAAGATAGGAGTAGTCCATGTAGCCAGGGAAAGAGTGAGGAATAGGAAAGGCTTCATAAAGGAGGTGGGCCACTTCAACTGTACAAATAAAAAGAACCATTTCAGTAAGAAAAGTGTCTCTAAGATTCACTCACACTTGCTTTGGCCACAGCATTTTTGATTCCGCATTTATTTGAGCCCTCTTTTACTGACTTAGATCTACTTGTACTTTTAAAATTAGTTTTGAAGTCTTAGTTGTAACATTGTGCATCTCAAATTCATTGAATTTGCCTTTGAAGCTAAAATGCTGATGCTCTTCTGTCCGTCCATTAATGCATATATTTGGTTGCTTGACAACAGAACATTTCTGTACTACCTGTGTCATCTCAGACCGGAAACCTCTTGGAAGGGGAATCCCCTTGTTGTTATAAACTGCCTGGTAAGCTTTGAAAGCTTATTTCAAGAGGTGCAAGCTGGGAGGTGAGGGATGAGACAGTATTTGGGCTGCAAAGCCCAGTTCAGAATATCTTCCTCCTAGCATCAAACTGCCTCAGAAGGAACTTCATATCACTACAACCTTGACATTCCCTCTCTATTGATGAGAATGAAAACCAGAGTAGCATCTCTGTTCCTATTTTTATTCCTGGGTCTCTCAAAATGTTTTCTCAACAGCAAGTCACAATTCCTGTGATGAAGAAAGAAAATGCAACTATCAACCTATACATATACATATATATATATATGAAACCAAAGACCTTTTATCGTTTCTGAACCTAGCTTGATATCTTCCTGGGAAACTGACTGTTCCACACACCCTGGAACCCTTGGTGTGATGGGCTTCTACAGGCCTTTACAGCTGAAGTGCTCTTTGTCTGATTAGAAAAACTAGGCTCTCATTTAAATATTCTCTTTCCACATATCCCTCAAATATCTCACAGCTATATTTTCTTGAGCATGTGGCTTATAGCTTGATGATCTTGGAAAATACTCAAAAGTAGCAAATAACAGGTATTGTAACTAAGTGAGGTTTCAAAGAGAGTGACTGGCCAGAGCATCTTCTAGGATACTTCCTTTTTAAAAAAAGTTTTGGAAAAAAATTAATTGACAAATAAAAATTGCATGTATTCGAGGTGTACAACGTGAAGATTTGATATGCATTTACATTGTGTACCGATTACTGAAGTCAAATTAACACATCTATCACCACCTGTAATTGCTATTCTGTGTGGGGTGGCGGGGTGAGGACACTTAAGATCTGCCCTTTTACCAAACTTCAAGTAAACAATGCAGTGTGTTATTAACTATAGTTACCACGCTGTACATTCGATTCCCAGAACTTACTCATTTTATAACTGAAGGTTTGTACCCTTTGAACAACATCTCCCCATTTCCTCAAGCCCCCCACCCCAACCTCTGGCAATCATTGTTTTACTCTCTGCTTCCATGAGTTCAACTGTTTTAGATTCCACATATAAATGCCATCATAAAGATTTGTCTTTCTGTGTCTGGCTTATTTCACTTGGCATAATGTTCTCCAGGTTCATCTATGCTGTGGCCAATGACAGGATCTCCTTTTTACGGCTGAATAATATTTTGTTGTATGTACATATATGTCAGATTTTCTTTATCCACTCATCCTTCAATGCATGCTTAGACTGTTTTCGAGTTTTGGCTCTTGTGTATAATGCTGCATGAACATGGGTGTGCTAATATCTCTTTGAAATACTGATTTCATTTCTAGGATCCTTCTAAGCCATCTCACTGATGAGCATTTGTGCTTCCTATACACGTTGAATGTCAGCAAATTCAATTTTACATTAGCCTAATAATAACTTTCATGAAACCAAAAGAGAGTCAGTCTAAGGAAAACAAAGCTGTTGAGCACTAAGCGAGAAAGTCAGCATCCATTCTTGTTGTAATGCAACTTTGTAGTGAGAACCAAGGTAAATAATAAATCAAGATAAATTGTCACCTATAAGTGATGTGTTTCGTGGGCGGGGGGAGAGAGAGAGAGAGAGAGATCCCTTCTTCGTGTTTACCATTTGCAAACTACTTGAAAATCTGCCTCAGCAAAATCTCATCTATTTGGACTAATGGGGGTGGGAGCACTCAGGCCAATCTGAATTAGTGACAGGTTGGAATTCTGGAAAGTTTTAAAACATGCCCTTTTACTAGTTGAAGTCTATGTGTACCATAACTCAAACTAACTGCTCACAGTGGTTCCCAAGAGAGATCCTCAGAGACTTGCTTTCATGAATAGATAAGACCCATTTGTTATTGGCAGTATTCATTGACTCATAAACAACGTGCTAAAGTCCTTAGAAACAGTTTGTTCCTTTAAGATGAAAAGGCATTTATGATGTGATTTAAAGAATCCTGCCCAACAAACTCTACCCCCATGCCCCCATGGAGAATGCAAAGATCTCTAGATCTCTCTTTCTAGAATCTCACACACACAGTTGGTGGCACCTGAGGGATTGAGGTATGACTGTACTGATAGAGTAAGGTAAAGGGGGTTCACCCTGCTGTCTTTTTTTTTATTTTTATTTTTTGAGACAGAGTCTTTCTCTGTCACTCAGGCTAGAGTACAGTGGTGCGATCTCGGCTCACTGCAACTTCCACCTCCCACGTTCAAGCAATTCTCTGGCCTTAGCCTCTTGAGTAGCTGGGATTACAGTCAGGCGCCACCATACCTGGCTGATTTTTGTATTTTTAATAGAGACAGGGCTTCACCATGCTGGTCATTCTGGTCTCGAACTCCTGACCTCGTGATCCACCCCCCTCAGCCCCCTAAAGTGCTGGGATTACAGGTGTGAGCCACCGCGTCTGGTTCTGCTGTCTCTGTTAAGAGATGCAGAGAATGTAAAGTTAGGAGAAACATCCTATCCCCACCCCAGCTTCTGCTCGTGTACTTCCGGCAGCAGGAATAGAGACTACTACTTGAGGAGGCTGGTCAGTACTCGTGTTTGGAAATGGTTTTCCTTGACTCTCCATTACTTGGTGGGCAAATAGCTCCTTTAAGTCTGTGAGTGTGGACTTGCTACATCAATATCCCTTGCCTCCCCAGCCTCCTCCACTTGAGTGTGAGAGGAGGAAGTTGATCTAGGTTCCCCACCCATCTCGTTTCTTCTCTCATTGCTTCCTCTCTCATCTTGGACCCCAATAAAAAAAATAGGAGGCTAAATGCTAGCTAGAAAACAATCTTGTCCCTTTCTCGGTTCTTTGTCTACTAATAAGGAATTGCAGAAGTTCCTAATTCTTAAAGAGTCAAAAGAAAGAGCTAAAATTTCAGAACGTATGACAAGCAATGGAGTTGATAAATTTTTGAGAAATGAATCGCCAACAGTATTTAATCAAATCATGCTGTGTGGACAGCCTGCCCTCCCTCCATCCCAAAATGTACTTACCTTTGCTCTGTTAGGTAATGTAAATATTCAGCCGCCTCTCCATATCTAGGCTGAATGTTTGTCTTCTCTTGTCTGTATGGCCTTGACATGCCTGGCCACATCATGAAGGGTCTGTATTACAATGCAAACTCCAGCAAAGGATTTATGTTTGCTAATCTTTGTACAATTCTCCAAAAAAAAAAGATTTAATAAGTGGCTTTAAAATTTTTCTAACTGTGGCAAAATACACGTAACATAGAATTTACCATCACAACCATTTCTAAGTGTACAGTTTAGTAATGGTAAGTATATTCACATTATTGTGCAACCAATCTCCAAAACTGTTTATCTTGCAAAACTGAAACTCTATACTCATTACACAGTAACTCCCCATTCCTTCCTCCCCCCCATCCCTGGCAACCCCCATTCTACTTTCTATCTCTAGGAATTTGACTATTCTAGATAACTCATATAAGTGGAGTCATATAGAATTTGTCTTTTTGTGACTGGCTTATTTCACTTAGCATAATGTTCTCCAGGTTCATCCATGTTGTAGCGCGTGTCAGAATTTCCTTCCTTTTTAAGGCTGGATAATATTTCATTGTATGTATATACTATGTTCTGTTTCTCCATTCATCTGCTGATGGACACTTGGGTTGCTTCCACCTCTTGGCTACTGTGGATAATGCTGCTATGAACACTGACATACGAAAATCTATCTATTTGAGTTTCTGCTTTCAACTTTCTTGGGAATATACCTAGGAGTGAAATGGCTGGATTATATGTTAATTCTATTTTTAGTAGAGACGAGATCTTGCTATGTTGCCCAGGCTGGTCTTGAATTCCTGGGTTCATAAATCTATTTTTAATTATTTGAGGATAATGATGTTTTTCAATAAGACTGAGGAGAAACATATACTATATGCATTATTATATTATAGTGTCTCTCATTTCCCCACATATCTATTGAGTACCTATCATGTGCTTAGTGCTGTGTCTAGTAGGACTTGGGACCCTACGGTTCCTTCTTTTCTGTCACTAGAATCTGACCTCCATGGGGGTAGGGATTTTTGTCTATTTATTTCTTCTTTAATACTGCATGCCCAGGACCTAGGATAGTGCCTGGCACTCATTCATTCCTTTGTTCAGCAAATACTTACTGGGTACCTACTATGTATCACATACAAAATGATTATGAAAGTGATTAGGAAAGTCAATTAAGAAACCAGTGTATCTCTTCTGCTTGGCTAACGAGCAGAGTTGATGAAAGGAGGCAGCAAGGTCTTTTCTGATCACTTCGTGCCCCATCAACTAAATGTTAACAACCCCTTTACTTGCAAAGGAAGATGGGATAAAGTTAGGACTGGAAGAGAGGAGCTCAGCTAAAAGAGAAGATCAGTGGAGGAAGAAGCCTTTTCCACCTGACGCTGGATAGACAACTGTCCATTCACCAATACTGAAGCCATTTTTGAATTTGGAGGAGAGAGCAGAAAGTAGTGATTTTTTTTTTCTGTTTTGCCTTAAATCTGGGTGCAGAGGTGAGGAACCACTATTGTCTAGGCAGCAACTTCAAATTAGAAGACTGAACAAACTCACCTAAATGTTACCTGGTACCCAGTCAATCCCACTTAGTTCAATAAGGTGGTATTTACAGAATATTCTCATTGCTCTCTGGGGTTCACAAAATGGTGCATTCAGTTAACAATGTCCATTTAAGTCTCCTCCTTTAAACCAGCATGAGGTATTACTTTTGGAGAAATTCAACAGGTTAAAGGGCTGGCAGGAACTATCTAGGATTCCTTCCAGTTAAGCCCTCAAAGGCATTTTGCAGTCCCGCGAGGGCCCTCAATATGCCACATTTTCTTTCCCTTCTGTGAGCTCCAGAGATTGTTTATGTCCATCTTTCTACTTTAAAACCACTGCCACTTACCATTTTTTAGGGTTATTTTAATCTCCAGACTGGCCTATGTGTTAGGACATAACTTGCCAGCTATCCTTTTCTTGCTGTCCTCCCAAACAACACTGATACCACGGAGATAACAAAGTTACAAATACGGGAAATAGTTATGCAAACTTGAGACATTTCACAAAAGTTCTTGTAATCAATGTCCTTGCTTCTTTTGATTGAAGGTACTCTGAAGCTGGAGTGGTCTGCTCTTTTATCTGTGAGAGCCGTGTGCCTTATAGCTTATAGGCTAAAGCTACACTAATTAGCCTAGCATTCAATGCCCTCTACAAGCAGACTATGGTCTACCATTCCATTATTCACTCCTACTCATCTTCCAGTCCACACAAACTGTCTGCTCCCATCAAATGGTCTACTAATTATTTTACCCCAAACTATTTTCATTCCTATTTCCTGGTCTTTGTTCACATTAATTCCCTCAAGCTCTCTCTACCCTTTCTTTGGGGCCTGGAGCCCTACCTTTTGTGACTACCCCAGCCCTTGGGGCAGAATTGCTCCCTCCTTGGAATTTTGATAATCCTCCTAGTCTGCACCATTTCTCTGGATTTAACACATGGGAGTCTGTGTGTGTGCATGTGAGCCTAAAAGCACGCATAGTTTTATATTTCTAGGGCTAATACAGTGCCGTACACTGAGTAGGGACTCCGTGAACATTCATTTTTTAATGATGATGTCATGTTCTTGAAGCCTGTTCTTTCTTTTCCTAGGTAATGTTTACTAAACGTGAATGAAGTGCTGCTGAGACTTGCTCATGTTTTTTAAAAAGATGAAGATGGTGATGACTCAGTGGTAAGACCTTTGGCAGATAATTCATGTCGAAAATACTTGTACTATCCTAGCAACACACGTGTAACAAGGGGAAACTGCCAGAAAAGTCCTAAAATAAAAGCAGGGCAGATTATAGGATTTTAATAGGCAGGATTCTCTCTCTTCTCTTTTCTTTTTTTTTCTTTTTCTTCTTTCTTTTGTCTCTTTTTTCTTTTTCTTTCTTTCCTTCTTTTCCATCTTCTCTCCTTCCTTTCCTCCATTCCTTCCTTTCTTCCTTCCCTCTTCCCTTCCTTCCTCCCTTCCTTCTGTCAAAGTGATTAAACACTGGAATGAACTACAGAGGGAGATTACTGAGAAAATCTGAACAATTTACTCATTCATTCAAAGGAAAACTGGGAGGCAAAATAAAGGAAGGGGGAAAAGTTTAAGTATGAGAAATTTGGCATGTATCCATAGAAAACAGAGGAAGGCAGATAAAACCTTCCTTCCTTCCTTTCTACCTTCCTTCCTTCCTTCTGTACTTTTTGGTCTCAACTCTGTGTGGTTTCCCCAGAACGATGAAGAACCTTGTGGTGGGTGGGGCTCCTTCTTCACTGTGTTGTAGAGCCGTCAAGCAGGCCAATAAAAATTTTAAAAGGCACAGATGTTTTTCTCTGTGAAGCGGTTGAAACAGTGACTGGGTAATGTGGATATACCTTCAGTCCCCAATAGACCCAAACAATCCAACAACTTTAGCTCTTAAATACTTTACCCAAAGGAGTGCTGGGGTGAGGGGTGGGAAAAGACCTACAATTGCCTCAGGAGTTGGAAAAAGACAGACTCACACAGTGGCAGGACAAGAGGTAACAGAAAAACCAAAATAAAAAAAAAAAGTAGCATAAAAACTTACTGAAGGGAAAACAAGGAAACAAAAATCGAAACGTTAAAGGGATACTGCATAGGAAGCAAGTGTGGAAATTTGTCTGTGATTAGATTCTTGGAGAAAAGTATAGACAATGTGGTACAAAATACTTTAGTCCAGAAACACTTAATCTAGAGCTATTCGTTTATAAAATAATTTTAGGTGTTTAACACGAGAAGTCTGGGCTGGGTGCGGTGGCTCACGCCTATAATCCCAGCACTTTGGGGGGACAAGGTGGGTGAATCATGAGGTCAGGAGTTTGAGACCAGACTGGCCAACATGGTGAAACTCCATCTGTACTAAAAATACAAAAATCAGCCAGGTGTGGTGGCTCACACCTGTAATCCCAGCTATTCAGGAGGCTGAGGCAGGAGAATCGCTAGAATCCGGGAGGTGGAGGTTGCAGTGAGCCAAGACTGTGCCACTGCACTCCAGCCTGGGTGAGTGAGACTCCGTCTTGGGAGAAAAAAACACTAGAAATCTGTATTTAAAAAAAAATAGACACAGAGTCTCACTTTGTTGTCCAGGCTGGTCTCAACTGCTGGCCTCAAGCATTCTTCCCACCTTAGCCTCCCAAAGTGCTGGGATTACAGGTATGAGCTACCATACCCAACTGAAATTTGTATTTTTAGTAAGTGCTTCTGCTGATTCTTAAGATCGAATAAGTTTGGGAAGCACTTGCCTGTAACACAGTAGGGGGAGTTTCATTAAAGTGCAGAAACAGCAGCAAATAATTTGCTTGAAAGACAATTCATGCCACAGGAAGAGGAAGAGCAGAGATAAAGATTGAACATTTGAAATTGGAGAATAAATAATTATATTTCTCTTTTGCCCCCTTGCTCCTGAAATGATTTAAGGTAGCAAAGTTACCATATTAATCATGAACATATCTCGAGTACTTACTGTTGGCTTGGCAGTACGTATGTATTTTCCCATTTAACACTCACAATAACCCCATGAATACTATTGTTTTCTCCATTTTACAGATGAGGAAAATGAAAGGTTAAGATAGGAAAGGGCAGAGCTGGGAGCCAAGCATTAAGTACACTGGTCCCCAGAGTCTCTGCTCTTGCTTCACTGTATTGCTTCCAAACATCAAAACAAAACAGAAAACCAGAAAGCCGAGAAATAACATGAAAGCCAAAAAGCACAACTAAGTGAAGAAATTTAGATGAAGGAAAATTAAAGAAAGGCAAACAGGTGAAGTTGGGGTGAGGCCCTGTGAATTGATTAGAAGCAGGGGGAACACAAATTTGGCTGTGGGCTTCCTAAGAGTCAAAGCAAAAAAGGAAGCGTGTCTTGATTCAGGGTATCTGCAAGATAAAAGCAAACCCACTTTTTAGAAGAAACATAGACATTTCTGGTAGAATTTTCTAGGAGAAATGACCCTTGTAGTACTTCAAAAAGAGGAGAAATGATTCTATTGAAAGGATTTGAAAGAATTTTTTTTTCAAAGAACTTTACTGTTCATTTTTTAAAAATTGATTAAGCAAATGTTTTAAAAAGGAAATCATTTAAATATGGATGATAATATCATTCCCTTGTAAACATGTTTTTATAGTTCACACTTTTATAATAAAATAACTGCATGTGGAGTTTTTGTCCTTGGAGATCTTAAAGAAAAGAGTGTCTATTCCTCTGGCTCAGCTGCCTGAAGGCAACGACGGGGCTTAAAGGGGGCCCTTTCTAACTCTGGGGCTGTGATTCTATACTTCTGTAGCTGTGCAAACATTTCTACCTGGGGCAGCTTAACTAGTCTTAAACCTAAAGACTCAGCCACAGAGATGGCAATGAATGCTTCCATTGTGGAAATCCTTTCTGATAAAATAAATGTTTAAAAAACACACACAGAGACAATAAAACAAAACCTCCTCAACACTTGGGATTAAGACACACCCAAGTAAGACATTTGCAGAAACAAAAGTTTTACTTAGTAAATTCTTGTCACTGGGGATGGAGAGTCAGCACTTAGGCACCACTCATTTAACTCTGAGCGCGTTTGCTGAAGTCCTTTGTGTCTTAGACGTCAAAGAAATCTTTTCTAAGGGCGCCATCAGCACCACCTCGGGGGTGATGTTTTAAGCCTAATGTGAAAAAGAGCTTCGCTAAAACTTCTTATATGATTAACACGCCTGAATGCCCTTTATGACAAAGCATGAGGAGTGCAAATAAAATTCTCTTCAGGAGGAGACCTTCTCCCCCTCTTTTTCTTTTTTTCTTAGATCATTTCTTCATAATGTAGCTCAAGAATTTAACGTTCACATTTTGGGGCGGGGGGAGGAAGCCCGGGGAGGTATAGCTGTGCAGTTCAAACTGACCGAACTCATTACAAATTGCGTCAAATGGCTCGGAGGAGGCTTCCTTGCTGAATGTCCTCAGACTGCAACCCATAAAAGGTGAGAATCAAGTTAACATCATTGTGTGCATTAGGAAATGTGGTGCAGCAATAGCTAATACAAGCACATTTGTCCTTTATAGAGTCTGTTGGGATCCTTGGCCTTCTGGCTAGCATGGGCTGTCCAGGAAAAAGACACACAGGCGGCTTCTCTAAAAAGGAACTGGCCAGGAGCAGTGAATAACGCCTGTAATCTCAGCACTTTGGGAGGACGAGGTTGGGTGGATCACATTAGGACAGGACTTTGAGACCAACTTGGCCAACATGGTGAAACCCTGTCTCTACTAAAAATACAAAAATCAGCCGGGCATGGTGGCAGGTGCCTGTAATCCCAGCCACTCAGGAGGCTGAGGCAGGGGAATCACTTGAATCTGGGAGACGGAGGTTGCAGTGAGCTGAGATCATGCCACTGCACCCCATCCTAGGTGATAGAGTGAGACCCTGCCTCCAAAAAAAAAAAGAACTGAGTTGCTTGCCTCTGCAAAGAAGGGCATGGTTATCCTGCTGTCAAGTGAAAGACTTCATCCTTGCCACAGAAGGCGTCACCCTCTGGAAGGCTTGATGGACTGCTACCCAACCAGGTTTCCCATTTATAAACAGAGTCCAGCCGCCTTGGCCTTATCTCCTTGATTCCAAAATAGCTCGTCAATTTAATAGCATTCAGGTTGTTTATGCACACACAAGGTCCTTTGAAAATAACCCTTTTCATGTCGCCAAACAGGCATTTTGAAATCAACTAATTGGATGGTTGTCTGAATTCAACTCATTGTTTTAAAAATAACCAGTTGTTCCACTGAATTACATTTTTTTTTACCCCCAAGCCAATTGGTGTGTGTAGACAGAGTTTGAGTCAATCCAGATGGCTGGCTGCATTTTTGACTTAAACTGACTGACTGGATGTTTTGTGGTCAGATATATACAGCTCTTGATAGCCACTAGGGAAATGGAGTAAAAGGGAAGGAAGGTGTAGGAAAGTTAGGAGAAATTATATCAACAAAAGTTTCCATCCTTGAGTGCTGGGGATCCAGACATTTTCAGCAATCAATCCTCCCTCCCCCTCAAAACACACGCACGCGTGCGCGCGCGCACACACACACATAGTTAAGAAAACAGAAATAAAGTAATAACATCCCTCCCAGCTGGCTCTGCTCACGGCTGTGGGTCTTTTCTTTCTTTCTTTCTCTCCATGAATTTCTTTGCTGCTTGGGTGGCCTGTGGAGGGATTCTGGCAACTCAGCTTCATGGGTTTCGCTCCCTCTTAGGCTGACTTTTCCTTCCTGTGGGGAGCTCTCCTTTGAGGAGCTCAGTGTTCCTCTCAGTCTGCTAAAGGCAAGGCAGGAATGAGAGGGATTCAGTCAGACCAGTACCCCGTAATTCCAAGCATGAGGCCTGACGCTGACCCATGTAAACACTTTTCTTGAGGGAATCTGGGAGTTTCCTGTTAAGCGTGTAACCAGTTCTCTCTACCCAGACAATTACTGGCATATTTTGAGAAATTCCGGATTTTGTACCATCTATAGTTCCCATAATTAGCTGTCAAATTCCACTGGCCTGAGGAAGTGCAATTCAGATGCTTTCAAAGGCTGCTTCTTTCAGACTTATCATTTCAGTTTCTTCATTTATCTTACTGATAACAGGATGAAAATAGAACAGAGACAGACTTTCCTTGAATGACTTATCCTTAGGTTTTTCACTTGTGAACAAGAAAAGGTTCTCTAAACATTTAAAATTGAACTGTAAGGGTGATCTTGAAAATGTCTTCGACTTTTATTTTCACAAATTCTGAATGAACTTTATGACACCAACTCATTTTTCTACTGCCCACATTGTACCTTTCCTATGTGTACAAAGGTCACTGTTTGCAGCGAGGAGAAGAGCACAAGAAATATTCTGGAACTTGGCCTGTCTATATTGTTCTCAACTTTTCTCTCTCATCCAGTAAATCCCAAATTGGCATGTTTTTCATAACATGTCTTTTTTCCTGCCTAGCTCTTTAAGGTGAGTATTGATTCCCATGAGCTTTCCATAGACATCTGGATAACATTCAAAAGTTTTTGCCTATGACATTTAGGTTTTAAAGCACTGCCACATGGCTTGTTGGGATTTTTTTCTTTTCTGTTAGACTTAGGGTATGGTCCTGTCTTTATTGCTGACCTGCTATGCATCTTTGGGATCATCACTTTATCTCTCTCAATCTCAGAGGCTTTCCCATCAATATTATGGGGGTAATAATGCTTGCTTGCCTAGTCTATCTGATAGGGCTGTTGGAAAGAACAATCGGATAAGGTATCAGGAAGTCCTTTGTGAGAAGCAGGAAGTTTTAAACAAATATAAGAGGTTCTGAAAGTAGACAATTTAACTGGGATTATTAGGCTCTTCCTTCTCAGATTAAGAGGTTTGCTATCAGATCCCCAAATTTTATTGTGTGTTACCATTACTGTGATTCCTGTTTGTTGAATTGAAAGACCCCAAATGATCAAATTCTAAGGAAAAAATGCTATGAGTGGATGGATATACTGCCTAAGATTTGAGAATCAGTAATATTAGTACAGGGATAAAGGACATTTGGCAGTCTTGATTTTTTTTTTAATGTAATACTGTGAATATGTTAAAGTACATCAGTATTATGAGTTCTGTTTGCAGTAAAACGAAGGTGAGAAATAGAGATCTCTGGATTTCAGAATTATGGCTGCTTTAGGTGTGAATACAATGCTGCTCATAGGCCAGGCAAGATGGCTCACACCTGCAATCCTAGCACTTTCGGAGTCCGAGGCAGGTGGATCACCTGAGGTCAGGAGTTCAAAACCAGCCTGGCCAACATGGTAAAACCAAGTCTCTAGTAAAACAACGACAACAAAAACTAGCTGAGCGTGGTGGCGGGCACCTGTAATCCCAGCTACTTGGGAGGCTGAGGTAGGAGAATCACTTGAACCCAAAAGGTGGAAGTTGCAGTGAGTCAAGATCACACCCTGGCACTCCAACCTGGGCAACAAGAGCAAAACCCTGTCTCAAAAAAAACAAAAAACAAAACAAACAAACAAACAAAAAACCCCAAAACCTGAACTGCTCACAGAATGATATTTTGCTGATCTTAACAAGAACTAAACCATTTTTGTGAAAATACACGGAAGAAGAGTAGATGATTCCATCCTTCGTTCTTTGATGTTTCTTTTAAACGGGCTCATCCTTGAGTGGTGTAGGGCATTCGATAAGCCCCAGATGGTTTAGAAGCACACAGACAATATATCTGCTTTATATTATCATCTTGTCTAGCTGCTTGCATGTGACTACATGACTTCTTTGCTATAGGAGCAGTTACACCAAGGAAGATGGACTTTCCCTTCCATATATGAGGTAACTGTTTTCCCTCCACACTATAGAGTATTAGCTGAGAGACTGACATTGTTTCCATTTACCAGGAAATCATTGGCCTTTTGCCTCTGAAGAAGAGTCACTTCATTACCTAGTACTGAGCAGAAGAAAAGAAAGTAAATATGGCAGGATATTTCCATAAGGTGATAAATTAGAAATGGTGTGAATGTGTGTGAATTTGATGGTGAAGTTGAAAACTAGGGTAGATCTGGCTGTAAGCTCACGTTTGAAAATTTTTCTTCAGAGGTGAATTGGAGCTCCTGTAGTTACGTCCAGGAAATATGAGCCATTACTAAGATCTGGGAATTGAGGGTAAGGCCAAAAGGAAAAAAAAAAAAAGGTCTGGAAATGTAATTGTAATTGGGGAGGCCAAATGACAGAGGTTAAGCCCTGGGAAATGTAAAGTCAAATCGGTGTCTGAGAATCCCTGGGCCTGTGGCAGGTCTCTTGCTGGACCCAGGCCGTCACTGAATACCGCCTAGCTCCTGTACTTTCCACACGGACTTGTTTTAAGGAGTGGCTAGAGGAAAACTAAGCCGGAGCCACGACTGCGAAGTTAAAGGAGACCCTCTGAGGGCATATGCCTGCCTTCGAACTTACAAATCTGCAAACCTTTGGTAATCTGGCACTCCCAAAAGCTGGCATGGTGGCAAACCTGGCAATGAACTCACAACTAAAAACACAAGAGCTCAGTCATGTCTGATCACTCCGGAGGTTAAAAACAAACCCGGCTAAGGACCATGAGGATGAGAATTTTGCCCTTATCACTGTATCACCAGTGCTTAGAACACAGTGACTGCTGAGTAAATGTTAGCAATAAATGAAAAAGCAAGAAACAAGTAAATAAAGTAATGTTTGTTAAAACAAACAAAAACCAAACCTGGTTTCCATGGCCTTTAAAGAAGCAGCCTTAAGGATCACACAATAAAGTGAGTACCTGCAATGTGCCAGACACTTTACCTATATGATTTCTTGTCACCTCAAAGGTTTTGCAAGATTGTATTTTTCTTAGCATACAGAGAAGCTGTACGATGCATTGTACTATATGTGTATTTGGTCTATTTATCCATCTATGCAATGACCAAGATTACGTTTAGAAAAAAATTGTGGTAAAAACACTTAACATGAGAGCTCCCCTCTTAACAAAATTGTAAGCGTATTATACACAATTGTTGACTATGGGTACAATGTTGTACAGATTTCTAGAGCCTATTCATCTTGCTTGACTGAAACTTTATGTCCTATTCTTCCTTACCCCAATCCCTGATAAACACTATTCTGCTCTTTGCATCTATGTATTTGACCATTTGAGATACTTTATATAAGTGGAATTGTGCACTATTTGTCTTTCTGTGCCTGGCTTTTTTTTTTTTACTTAGCATAATGTTCTCCAGGTTCATCTATGTTGTTACAAATGGCAAGATTTCCTTCCCTTTGAAGGCCAAATAGTATTCCATTGCATGTGCATGTGTATACCACATTGTCTTTCTAAAAAACTTTTATCGTAACTTCAGGGTTACATGTGCAGGATGTGCAGGTTTGTTACATAGGTAATTGTGTGCCAGGGGTCTGTTGTACAAATTATTTCATCATGCAGGCCTTAAGCCTAGTATCCATTAGTTATTTTTCCTGATCCTCTCCCTCCTTCCACCCTCCACCCTCTCATAGGCCCCAGTGTGCGTTGTTCCCCTCTATGTGTCCATGCGTTCTCATCATTTAGCTCCTGCTTATAAGTGAGAACATGCAGTATTTGGTTTTCTGTCATATTGTCTTTATCTATTCATCTGTCCATTGTCATTGAGGTTGTTTTCACATCTTGGCTATTGCAAATAGTGCTCCAATGCACGGTAGGGGGTGGGGTGCTAATATCTGTTTAGGTTCCCGATTTCAATTCTTTTATGAATACCTGGAAGTTAGATTAGGGGATCATCTGATAGTTCCATTTTTAATTTTTTGAAGAGCCTCCATACTGCTTTCCATAGCAGCTGTACCATTTTATATTCCTACCAACAGTATCCAAGGTTTCCAATTTCCACATCCTCACTAATATTTGCGGTCTTTTTGAAGGTTAAGTTTTTAATCCTCATTTTGTAAGTGAAGGCTTAGACCGATAAGGCTGCTTGCCCAAGGTTATCTAGCTAGTAAGTAATAAAGTTGGAATTTGGACCCAGGACTATCTGACTGTGGAACTCATGTCCATTCCACAACACTATGCTGGCTCTTGTGATCACTGTGTTGCAACATAAGTTAAAGTGAGTCAACTGGAGAGCAAGTTGAAATAGCTGTTATTGAAAATGATTGCTATTTAACTGAGGTTAAACCAAAGGGATGACCTAGGAAGGGCTACTTTAGCCTTTGATTCCAGAATTACAGTTTTTAAAAAGCAGACTAATGCAGGAGAGCATGAATCTATATATACTGAATCATACATTAAAGAGGAAGAGAAAACTCATTTCAGAGGATTTGTTGTTATTTTTTAAAAATCAAATTTCATGATGTGTAGTAGACGCAATACAGATTCAGCTCATCGTCTCACCATTTTTGTATATTTTCAACAGCATGCAAAACTTGAATATGATAAAACAGAGAATCAAGGATAGGTTATATTAGATTTCATATGCTTTGTTTACTAAGGCAGAGAAATAGGCAATACATTTTGGAAGGATTTCCAAAGCAGTGATTGACACAGATTTTCCAGTAGGAAAAAATTAATAATAAATCTTCCTAAAACATTACTGTAATCATTTCCAAACAATAAAATAATTCACTAGACCCCCTATACAGTGAGATTTAGATAAATATAGTCTGTTACCTTTAGTATTTTATAATCTTAAAGAATCAATTTCAAAGTGTTGGTTATTTAAAAATATTAATGAAGTAATTTAAAAATTCTCTGACTTAGATTGCTGGAGATAAAATATAATATATCTGTTTATATCTCCACCCTTGCAAAATTGCTTACAACAAATATTACTATCCTGCTTGTTAGGAGAACATTTAATTTTTTTTTGAGATGTCTTGCTCTCTCGCCCAGGCTGGAGTGCAGTAACACGATCTTGGCTCACTGCAACCTCTGCCTCTGGCTCTCAGGTTCAAGCGACTCTCAGACCTAAGCCTCCCAAGTGGCTAGGATTACAGGCACATGCCACCATGCTCAGCTAATTTTTGTATTTTTGTAGAGACAGGGTTTCACCATGTTGGCCAGGCTGGTCTCGAACTCCTGACCTCAAGTGATCCACCCGCCTTAGCTTCCCAAAGTGCTGGGATTACAGGCATGAGCCACCACGCCTGATGAGGAGAAAAGTTAAATTTTAATGTTATTATGTGGTACTTTGATTAAGATGAGCACTGATCGATGACTAATATTTCTTGAGCATCTTCTGTGGAGCCATTACTGGGCTCTGTGTCATGAGGAATGCATTTTGTCATGTCTTCAACAATATGTATTGGGGGCCTACTGCATTATAGGCAAGGATTTGGAGGCTATATACAGAAATGTAAGATTCCTTCCCTCAGGGAGTTACACTGACATAGAAACACAGATGACCAGAGGTAGAAGGAATTTTAGAAAGCATGTAGTCCACCATTCTCAATTTACAGTTAAGGAGTCTGTAGTTCAGAAATGTTAAGTTACTGATCCAGATTCGCAATGCTCAGAGTGACAAAACAAGAACTAGAAATGAGCTCTTTGACTGCTCATTTCTTGGTCTTCCGTTCTTCTCATTATCCCAATCTACTTGGGAAGACAGGATACTCCCACGTGAAACAACTGCTAACTTCAAAACAATACCAGACAAAAAGCTGCTAACAAAACATATGGTATTAACCATAAGTTTAACAGGAGTTAGGGAAGAACTGGAGACATCCAACAGAGCGTAAATCTTCTGAGTAATGACATGCAATTTATTTACGGCAGGGGAGAGTTGCTATGCTTCTGACATGTTGTAAGGATGAATGAGATGAAGGCATTCCAAGGAAGCAGTGCTTCCCTCTGAATCTTATCATCTTGCTCTTAAAAAGATATGTTTTGCTACACAGGCTAGTATCTCTTTCATATACAACAGAAAACATGATATCAATTAAGAGGGAAATAATTGATAAAATAAAATACAAAGGCTATGGAGTTCAACCTCTGTTTGTAATTTATACCAAGATCTGAGATACACAACCTCATGTAGGCCATATTTAGTCTCTTCTCAGTGCTTCTTGAATATAAGTGAGCTGAAGAAGAAAAGCATCCTTATATGAATTTTTATAGCAGGAATATTTTAGCTAGAAATTTATCTTTAAATAAGCCATTTATTATTGGAAAAAGTTTTTACGTGTTATGATCTTAATAGGAGCTCTCCACAAATCAGGATGTATGGATTTTTTTTTTTAAGGAAAAGCATCACAGAGCTTCATTGAAAAACATTTACTAAGTGACTTCTACAGGTCAAAGTACTGTGCACATACTGGGGCAATGCTTCTCAAACTATCTGTAGTAAACTCAGTTTCTTTTATGTTTTTATTTTCTATCTGGCATGGACAAATACTTTGGGAAAACGTCATAAAAAATGGCTTACTGAAAAAGAAATACAAAATAAAAGGCTATTTTAAAACAATTACTTGACTAAACAGTGCAGCCAACTCTTCATGTACTTACAAGTGGAAGCAATATAAAAGTGCTATAAAAGTTTCTAGGGACCAGGTATAGTGGCTCACACCTGTAATCTCAGCACTTTGGGAGGTCGAGGCAGAAGGATCCTTTGAGTCCAGGAGTTCAAGATCAGCCTGGGAAACATTGTGAGACCCCCATCTCTGCACAAAATTAAAAAAAAAAACAACTAGCCAGGCATGGTGGTGTGTTTCTGTGGTCCCAGCTACTTTGGGAAGGGCGCTGAGGTGGGAGGATCACTTGAGTCCAGGATGTCAAGGGTGCAGCAAGCCAGGATCACACCACTCCAGTATAGCCTATGCAAGACCCTATCTCAAAAAAAGAGTTTCTAAATGTTTACTCAGTAGCAGTCACAGATTCACAGACTGGTAGCAAACAGGGCGCCGACCAGCACAGGTACATGGACTGCACCCTGAGTAGCACTGCACTACAGGAAGTACAGAAAAGAAGCATATGAATTCCTACTCATTTAAAGCTCATAAGTTATTGTGGAGATACATAGGAAAACATACATTTGCTACACAATGTGGCAAGTGTAGTGGTCACCCCAGTGTTGGTACTGCAAGTTAGGCAGCCCCTGGGCCTGGTTGGTAGGGTGTGTAATGGCTTGGACCTGCTCTCTGTCTTTCCTTTGACTGCAGGTCCCAACCATACTGCCTCTCAAGAACATAATTCAAGAACATAATTCTTGAGAGGCAGTATGGTTGGGACCTGCAGTCAAAGGGTCACGCCTGTAATCCCAGCACTTTCAGAGGCCAAGGCGGGTGTATCATAAGGTCAGGAGTTCGAGACCAGCCTGACCAACATGGTGAACCCCCATCTCTACTAAAAATACAAAAATTAGCTGGACGTGGTGGCATGTGCCTGTAATCTCAGCTACTCAGGAGGCTGAGGCAGGAGAATCATTTGAACCTGGGAAGTGGAGGTTGCAGTGAACCAAGATCCCACCACTGCACTCCAGCCTGGATGACAGAGTGAGACTCATCTCAAAAAAAAAAAAGAACACAGTTCCTAAGGGATAGCTACTATGGAGTTACAGATGGTGCTGGGGATGGCGTTTTCTTATGAGATGCTACTTTAGGAGTGTGGATGGTGTTTGGGAAGGGGAAGGGATAAGTTATCAAAAATATGAGCTGTTATCTGTGGTGGTTGTTGATTTCCCATCATATGTTGCTTGAAATTCAAGGAGCTCTGGTGATAGGAAAGGACCTTAATGGACGCAAACATGAGATGTCAAATGTTAAATGCCAGTTGGCTTACTGGGGACCCAGGCTCCACAGCATAAAGACCCAGAAAAAACTTAGTGAAATTATTAGGGGTTCTACACACCATATATCAAAACAGATATGTTACATTACCTGAACCCCTGTGTTTTTTGGTCCAAAATAATTCAAAGCAAAACAAAGTATGTGTGAATTGCCATGTGACACATAAAGCTGTGCCTCAGGCGTCACTAGCATTTGGATTTAAAGCTACTGTGCTCTCAATCACCAAACTACAGACCCCTTAAATTTTTATAGAAAACCAAATATCCTATGCAAGAGACACAAAATGTTAGATTTACATACACTGCATCTGCCCAATCAAAGAGAAAATCAGTGGACTGGGGTGTGAAGAAATATGTTAGAAATCTAGGTCAATATCCCTTATACAAACAAACACAGAATAGAATGACTTTTTATTTGTAATAATCAATGTGATGCCACAAATAAAATTTTCAGTAGTTTTTTTCAAGTCTTGGACTCTGACTTACAAGAAGCTCAGTGTATTTTGTGGATTTAGTGAGGGAAAAGCATAGTCCCTGGTCTGAGGAGAGGCTATCCATCCACAACTCACAATGCAAGCATCTCAGCTGGGTCTATTAATTTTCCGTACACACGAAGCCAAATTCTGCCTGGGATTATTATGCAATTTTCAAAATGGCTCTAAGTCTTTCAACTTACAAAGTTACCATTTACATTGCGCTGGCCTGCTGGCTGGGATGAATGAATGAACACTCTTTCCCAAAGGACCATAATTCATTCTCTGATCATAGCTTATACATTTGGGAGCACTGGGATCAGTGTGCCTGGCGCCTCCCCTCCCCTCTGCCCCACAAAGGAGTCATACACTGCAAGAGAAGGGGAGACAAAGTGGCTGTGTGCCATAGAGAGCAGAGGTGTGGCCAGGGAGGTGTTGACTGTGAGCAGCACCAGTCTAACATATAAGCAACTGTCTACATGATGTGATTTCAGGTGCACCAAAAAAGGCCTCATTGCCCCTCAGTTTAAACACTCCCTTCCCACTGGTAGATGCCTGGAATTCCACAGTTTTTAGAGCTCTGTTCCTTTGGTTTAAAGCTTTGATCCTGTTAAAATACTCATACCCCTGGGTGGGCAGCCCCATTATAACCTATCAACCATATACACTGTAAGCGGATAAGTTCTAAAGTTTCTTCTCTGAAAGCCGGTTTTGAAAGTGGGGTTCAGGGCAGAAGATACTGTGTACCTGAGTGAGATGGGGAGAGGAGAACATCACCTGGGGGGCAAAGGAAACTGGGCCCAAGACAAACAGTGTGTGCGTGTGTGGCCATGTGCACGGCTGTGTATGAGCTCCTCCCATGGCGGCAGCTGTTGAACACCCTTTCTTAACCCTCTCCCAGAAAACTTGATTTATGCTGCTTTTGGAGCCATGGAACTAGACTCTCCTCCCAGCTACAGCAAGATAATAGCTGCTGGCTACAGCTGGGAATTCTCGAATTCTTTCAAACTGGAGACTAGGAGCAAAAGGTGAAGAAAAGTTCTTCTGGGCCTGCGGTGCTAGGTAGCCTTCCTCTGGGGTCCAAAGAAAAAGATGGGGCCCAACAGTGTTATCTAAATGCTTCCAACTTGGTCTGAAAGCACAGAATCATGAATTGTCAAAAGTGAACACTGACTCAATCAGCACATCCTTTTGTGTTTCTAGACTGATTGTTTCTCTTTGTCTCTTCTAGCTGAAGAGTAAGGATCAATCACTGGGCTTACTTCTAACACAAGGAAGGGAGCCTTGAAAGGTGAGACAGTTGTTTGTGTAAAAGAGAAAAAGAAAACCCAGTCTTAATTCACCAGTCGCCCATCTGGGCAGTATATAGTACGTAAAGTAACAGATTGTATGCTTTAGTTAAGGAACTGGATTTTCATCAGTAAAATTCCAAGTTACTTTGTAGGCAGAGCGGGCAGCTGCTCATGGCTTTCTTGCAAGCTTTCCTCCATGTCAGTTTCAGTGCCTGAAATTCCGCTATTAGAGTCATCACTTAGGAACTGGAAGGTTAGAGTCTTTGAGAGGCACTTATAAAAATGGAACCACTCCTTAAACTAGCAGGTTTTATTAACTCCTACCTTAGGTTGGCTAAAAGCCCTGAAGTAGCTGCTTGGAGTGGGAGCAGAAGCTTTTAGGCCAAAGAAATATTTTTCAAAACCTCAGGGCCAGCTTGCCTATGACATGCCCGCATCCTAGTCATTCACATATCCACACATATTTTGTTGTATCTTCATATTCCCATTACTATTAAGTATTTTTCTTCAAACCCACTCATATTTTTATTGAAATTTATCATGGCACCAGTTACTTAGCTTTGTCCTAACAAAATCATGGGTTGGATGTACTAGTTACATATATTTCTTCTAATCCACCATTAAAATAGATATTTACTAAAATGAAAAGCAAAAACTTCAGTGGTTCACTTCAGTGAACCCAGGGATTCACACACTGCACTTTGGGAAGCACTGCCCTAGCTCATACAAAGTGTATTATATAAAAAAGCGTATATTAAAAATAAGTCACAGTCCTCCTTTTCCAGGTACGCAGTACCCAGTAGTTGGAAACAACTGTTGCCTTTGTAGTTAGTTGCATGAGCTCTGGAAGATCATGAATTTATGGGAGGTCATGTCTTCCTCTGCAAGGTCATGAAATTCAATCAATGCTTGCCTTCCAATCTGCCCTTTGGTCACAGGGCTCCACAGGTGGAACATATCAAACTCACCAGCCAAATTATGACTCTTAATTGGTGTTTCTTTTAAAGTGGATATGTCATTTGTCAAATGTTCAATGCAGGCGCAGGCCTAGCCCCAGGCAAAATTATGAAGTAGGAGAAGAATACCAGATACATTGGCCACACTGAAATGTTTGTTGAAAAAAGAGTGAATGAGCCCTCCGTCCTTGACTCCTTCTCTCCCATCCCCCATATCCACTAGGTCATCATGCCCTTTTAACTCTATATGCTAAATATTTCCAGTAATTTTTTTTCCATTTCCAAATCTTCTCTGCTACAGGACTTTTTCATTTCTTGTCTGGGTTATTTTCACAGCCTCTTAACTGGTCTCCTTGCTTCCAATCTTTTTCCTTCTCCAAGCCATTCTCCACAGTGACTGCTGCTGGAAGGATCTTTTAATCAGGCAAATATGATCAGGGCACCTCCCCCAGTGCTGAAAATTTCCTTAAGTGGTTCCCCAGGCTCCTCCACATGGCTCCAGGACTGCATAATCTAGCCCTTGCTTACCTCTCTCATCTTGGCTCTTCCAACTCCCCAAGCTGGAATCATTACTTGCACCTCCCACCCTCCAACTGGGCCATGCCAAGCCCTATCCTGTCAGTGTCTTTATTTATGCTGCTTTCTTTGCCTCAACACCCTTCTCCCCATCTGCTTGTGTCCCCTAAACTTCTACTGGTCTTTTGAGTCTGAGTTTGGGGCATCATTACCTCTGGCACACTTTCTCTGATTCCTCCAACCCTTAGAACTTTATCTAAGCATTCACACAGTGGGTTAACATTCTACTTGGTTGTTTCCCCTATTAGTTTGCAGTTCTTTGAGGTCAGGTACCACGCGGGTTGGTTAATCTTTGTATCCTCATTGTCTGTTTGTAATCTACAGGGCCTGGAACACAGTAGGAGTTCAAATATTTGTTACCCAATGAATAAATGGATGAATGAACTTCCCCGTGACCTTCCTCTCTCTTTGCTTCCCTTCTCAGCTCCCGGGTCCTGGAGCACAACCTCCTCTCCCTAGACCTTGCATACCCCAGACAATTTCCTGGTGCTGAGGTTTTCCCTCAAAACCTACTTTCAATTAGGTCAGAAACAAGACCATCAGATGACAAACTACTTTATGTTGAGGTGTTAAGTAATTTCATCATACAAATACTTATTGAGTTCTCTACTGGACTAGAGTGTGGAGGGTCATAAAAAGAATCCACGCTAAAGATCCCTACTTAGCAGCATATAGGTAATGACTAAATGTATTCCTCCTTGGAGAGATATGTGATTCTCAAAGAACTGGACTTCTGATAGTGAAATCTAAGCAGGAGAGGTGGGATTTGGGTGTAGGAGACCTTTCAAATAGCCTTCTACTCCATCTATGAAATAGGCTAGCTTTGGCTCAATAAATTTGCTGTGTTCTACATTACCATTACATCATTACGATTTTCTAATGAGTGAGGCTGGCTTTAAGCCCCTGGTTATGAGTTGTCACCAGTTATGCTTTGCTTCATGAAGGGCCACCTGGGACTATCATGCAGTAGATTCTTTTAACACCCCAGGATCAGGTGCTTCCTCTGACTTTGTACGGCTTTATAGAATCAAATCTAGCAAACCACAGGGGTTGTCAGACTTCTTAGACACAGTATTCAAAGGTAAGGCAGGCTATGAAAAGCCCGGTGGTACCTGGCTACCCCTGAACGTGACTATTTGTGGGTTGGCTTTGAGAACCCGGTCAGGGCTGCGTTAGGAAAACGGTTCGCGGGAAGCTCCTCAGAGAGCAGAATGAGGAGGTGGATTTTGTGTGGAGAAGGAAGACCTTGTGTGGTTCTGGTGGCCAGGAAAGAGCTGGAACGGGCTGAAAGAAGGCCTGTGGCGAAGCGGAGGGGCACCTAAGCCAGGGACCCCCACCTGCCCCTAGGAAGGATGAAAAGGTTGTAAAAATCCTAAAGGGAAAAGCCCTCCAGGTTGTAGACCAATGAGCGGCGTGAAGGAGGAGTGAGGCTGGGGAACTTCTCCCAGAGCCAGTCAGAGGACGGCTGCTGGGAAGCCAATCAGCTCGCTCGAGCCTGCAGCCTCTCTGCAGTAGTTATGCCAAAGCGCCCTGTGTGGAGCGGCGGCGAGCGGACAGCTGGGCTCCGCTGCCGGGAGCGTTCGCGCGCGCCCCGCAACCTCCTCCAGCACTGCCCCCGCCCGGTCCCCGCGCTGCGGTGCCCCAGTGGCCCCTGCCGCGCTCCACGCCGCGGCCCCCGCACTCCGCAGGCTATCAGCAGCAGGACCGCCACCGCCCCCTGGCAGCACGGCTCGCCTCGCCCCGCCCCGTTCCTCCTCGCCCCGCCCCACCCCAGTCAGCCCCGCCCTGCCCCGCGCCGCCAAGCGGTTCCCGCCCTCGCACAGCGCCCAGGTAGCTGCGAGGAAACTTTTGCAGCGGCTGGGTAGCAGCACGTCTCTTGCTCCTCAGGGCCACTGCCAGGCTTGCCGAGTCCTGGGACTGCTCTCTCTCCGGCTGCCACTCTCCCGAGCTCTCCTAGCTCCCTGCGAAGCAGGATGGCGGGGACCGTGTGCACCGCGTGCTTGGTGGTGGCGATGCTGCTCAGCTTAGACTGCCCGGGACGGGCGCAGCCCCCGCCGCCGCCGCCGGACGCCACCTGTCACCAAGTCCGCTCGTTCTTCCAGAGACTGCAGCCCGGACTCAAGTGGGTGCCCGAAACTCCTGTGCCAGGTGAGGAAGGGTCCCGTGAGCGTTCCCTGCACCCAGCGGGGAGCAAGGGGCGTGTGTGGTGGCTGTACCCAGAGCGCGCTAGCCCCACCGGCCTGCAGTCGTGCGCCCTGAAGCTGGGCAATTGGGAGTGGTCGGGTGCCTGGGGCCTGGCTGGATGTACTGAGGGAGGGAGAGAGGGTGTGTGTGGACAGAGTCCATATCCCCCAGTCTCACGCTGCTGTCAGGGAAGGTGCGAGTTGGAGG
This sequence comes from Callithrix jacchus, assembly GCF_049354715.1. Lineage (NCBI taxonomy): Eukaryota > Metazoa > Chordata > Mammalia > Primates > Cebidae > Callithrix > Callithrix jacchus. Next base: position 129,573,488 of record NC_133524.1, on the reverse strand, counting down.
AACCGTGGGGATTGCCTTCTTGTGAGCGCCCATTTTATGGAAGGGCAAGAAGGTGGGAGCTATTTTCCTGGGTCTTGGAGAACTGGCGCCCCATAGCCGAGCTAGTGCCTCGGGAATTTGCCATCCTTGCTCACACATACATGTCAGAATTTCAGCCTTAACTGGGCCACAGCTCCAGCCGTCTTTTCCCCAACGTGCCCCCCATGTTCTCTTTTACCCAGCCTGGGTTTCCTAAGCTCACGGGCCCAAGTGCAAGCAAAGTTGAAGACAGATTTCTGAATTTGCAGTGGTGGGTGAAGACACACTGAGGCAAACTTTTGAGTAAGAGGATAACCAAAATGAGGAGGACTGATCCTTTTCCTTCAGAACAGCGTCCCTTAAATAGGTTAGCGAAATTGCTTTTAAAAACGGTGCTGCTGGCCCCGGGAGCAGGAGTCCAAAGATGATTTAACTCCTCCCCCCTCCCAAATTCATCTGCCTTCTTGACAGGCTGGACCATAAAGGGGAGATGATTTTAGGTGGAGGAAAGTTTCTGAACGCCTGCCTTTTGTTCTCACAATCAGATCGTGTGGTAAGGACATATTTTAACATTAGTCGAGGTCTGCCGCTGTCAACAGATGAATATTAATGGCCCTGTGCGAATGACTGTCCAGCGGTTGGGCTCCTAACACCCGCCTTAGTATCCAATTAGAACAAGTTGCTACACTGACAATACGGACAAGAATAGTCAATTTCAAACAGGTTAATTTGTCAGGGGTGCACTGAGAAGAAACGGCCAGTCGTATTCGCTAACCGTGAGACGTTGGTGGCCTCCAGGGTCTCTTCTCAACTCAGGCATCCAGTGAGGCGCGCCTCCCGCGCTTCTGAAGGATCAAGGAGCAGCCCTAGCTAAAACTTGGCTGGTGGCTCTCAGCAAGTCATGGAGGCGGGCTTGACGGTTGGTCCAAGTTGTGAATGCGGATGCGCGCCCCGTGGGCGCTGCCAGCCAGTGTTCACTGGTGGGAGGTTACCTAGGTAGCCAGCGCGCCCTCAGCCTTTTCTTTAGGTTGATGAAAAGAGCCGAGTGAGCCTGCTGTTTAGTTGCAAAGGTAATTGGTCACCCTTTTTGGTAACTGAAATGCATTTGCGCATACGTTAAATATTGCTTTGCAGGATTTCACTCTAAGGGAGGGTCGGACTACCTCATCTGCTGTTAAGAGTTAATAATGTACCACGTGGGCGTGTGCAGGAGCTGTAAGGGGCAACCTATGAATCAGTTCTGTAGAACTGAAACAACCAGTGAATCTCTCTGCCCTGGAAGTGCCATGGTAATTAGATTGTTAAGGCTAGAGAACATGCTTTTGTTGGTAATGTAAAAATTGATCCTCACAGGCTGAGCCCCCACAAGATGAATGTGTCCAGGGTTGGGATTGGGGCCACATTTGGCTAATTTGAAGCCGGGAGGTAAAGGTAAAGGCCAGAGGACAGCACAGATAGTCATTTAGCAACCCCCCTCTACACACACACACACTCATGCAGGCATTCACCCTCTCTCATTCTCCCCCAGCTCTCTGACTGCCTGCCTCTTTGCAGCAGTATTGGGAGGGCCCACACACTGTGTGTATGAGATTTGGCCTGGGCTCCTTCCCTCCTTTTAGGCCTAGGGATGGCCATACTCTTATAGAGAAGAGGGACTTGTAATAAAGACTTTTTATTTTCCTCTACTATTTCACAAACTGTATAGGAGAAATTGCTTTTCAAGGGTTTCATCATATAAACCCAACATTTCCTGCTTCAGTTCTATTTAACAAACACAAACACTGTTGAGCATCTTCTACATGGGAGACACTGTCCTGACTCACACTGGAGCCAAGCCAAACTTCAAATATGGTGATCCCCATACAGCTACCATTATGTATCCTGGCTTTTCTGGGGCAGTGCAGGTTTCTAATACTGTGTACTGGCATGAAACCATGTGTCCTAAATTTTAGTGGGACAAATATGGTCACTGTAGATATGGAAAATGTGGAAATCCTAATGTTCGTGTGTAGAAAGAGCTCATCAATATTTTAGGGAAGAGACAATAATGGCAGAACAAATACAATGGTAAGTGCATAATTTCAAAGTGAATAAATCTGTAATTTGCTGCTGTCGTTCAGTGGTTGGAAATTGAAAGCTGAAAATTATTTGATAGTTATGAACCTTCATGATGACTGCTTGACTTTCCCCCCTCCGCATTCATATTTTAAGCCATGTTCAGTTTGCCTGCTGCACTATATTAACTGCATTAAAGCTTTCTTTGTCCCAGATCAAATGAGATTCAGTCACAGTAAGGAGAAATCCTCAAGAATGTCCTGTTTCACTTAGGGGGAGCATTTGGGATTGACTGCTAACTTCGGCTATTAGCAGAAATGGGTTAGCCTGAATAAGGTACATTTCTTATGCTAATATGGATGAGACTAAATGGCATTTGAGATCAGCCAGGCTAAAAAATAAATCACTGGTGCTGAAGGACTACACTAGACTTCCACAAAGCTGATCTAAAGCCTTACAATCTCATGTTCCCATTTCTTTTGGAGTGTTCAGGTCACAGGATAGCAATTCTAAATAGCATGTCCCCAAAATCCATAGATCTCTTCATACCCCACTTATTTTTTTTTTAAGGATTTGTAACTTGGAAAGCACCACAGATGGAAACCAGGCGCACAGAGTTAGCATTTGGCAGAAAAATCCATATAACTGACTTTCAGTACAGCTCTTTTGCCCTTATTTAATTTAGAAAAATTCAGAATAGAGCCAATGAGCTCATAAGTCTAGATGTTTATTTTGTTTTGCTTAACCTACCCACAGGCGCAATCAAGAATGGATACAATTTTAGGCAAGGAAAGTGAGCTAGTAATCAGACAATGATGTTTCCAATTGTCTCAAGGGAATGTTACAGAAGTCTGGAAAAAAATTCCTCCAAACAAAAATCAAGTGTAATTCACTTTAAGAATGCCATACACCACTTTTGTCGGGGGAGGGAGTAGAGTAAGGGATGGATGGAAATGAGAAAATCAAACAAACCGTGGTAGTGTTGCAACTCCCAAAAGATTGAGGGCTCTTGCCTTGGAGGGTCTTGGAAAGTGTGAGAACTGATCCAGAAGGCCAAATGCCTGTATGGGTAAAAGGCAGCCTTGAACAGCCAAAAGTGACTTGGAGTTTCTTGAAATAGAAGAAACAACATAAATATAAAAAACAACATGCTTGAAACACAGAGATAGTTTGGTTTTTGTTGTTAAGTGTGAGAACTAGCCTCCATATCTGGGTTGCCAGCTGCAGTCCCCCAATTAGTTTGAAGCAGTTAGCGGTCCTAATGAGAGAGAGAAGTGAGGTGTGGAAGGGTTTCTCTCCTTTGAGATTGCACTAGATATTTGGGCGACCAGGTGATTTGTTAAAACTTTGAAACTTTGAACAATGTAAAAACCTCTGTATTGTATACTAACTTGGAACAGTTAGAGAATTCTTTCAAATGTGGTCTGAATAGTACACGAATCCTGATACTGATACCAAGCCATGCTTAGAGGGAGCCATCAATCTGATGGAGGACATGGCTGATGATTTGTGGGGCACCTTGGGCTGAAAGGAGTCTAACACTGCCAACTCCTTGGCAGCCTCTGTAATAGGTGCTGGGGGTGCAGAGAGGAGTGAGACGCAATCCCTTTTGTCAAGCAGCTCACAGTCTAGTGGGGGAGCATACAAGTAAACAGGCTTCCCAGGAAACTTGTAGGATTAAAAGGGTGAAAAGGGCTAGAAAATACCTCCAGGAAATTGGCTGAAATGGTCACAATAGCCAGCCTGGGTAAGGGTAAAGAACTGAAGAGATGAAGTGGGAGATATGGAGAAGTCTCTTAATAGGGCCGCCATCTTAAAAAGAGTTTCTTAATTCTTGGAGCAAATTCCATGTTGAGAGCATTAGGAAATACAGACATAAGAATTTTGATGGATGCTAAATGACGCAGATGGTGTCAGTTTTGCAATATGTTTTTTTTCTTAAGGGCTGGTAGGTTGTATCCAATATTTTGATGCAATATTTGTGAGCATTCTGCTACTTCCATCTTTAGAGTTGCAATGTTTGCTGTTCACTGTAGCCTAGAAAAAGGCAGCTTATTACCGATCTGGGAGAAGAGTCCTGGATTTGTCTGGTATGAGACAAGACAGCAAATATGTTTTCTCTTTAAACGGCAGCTATCAATGACCACGCCAACTTTAGTATTTGATGCATATACAAAAGCATGTGTCTTAAGAGGTATCTTATTACTCATTTCTAAGAAAATTGAAGATAATCACTTATAACTTGTGCACACGATACATCATTTGGAAAGAATTTCACTGGGGATCATGTTGCTCAACTGAAAAGTTCTGGCATGCTGAATTTGTACATTTTTTTGTGAATGCTTCCTTTTACTCTGATCTCTAGCTTTTTTCTGCATATGGTTATTTGTATGTTTTAGATTATAAGCCTCTTAAAGGGAAAGCACTGCTTTTGAGCAGTGTCGAGCACAAGGCCATACAGCATTAGTAAATAATTGACAAAAATAGAATTTCTAGATCATTATGTATTCCCTATGAACTCTCACATACCTTCTTAAGCCATATGTCATCTTACATATTTTAAAAACCTAAGTCTAAATTGTTACATTGCATTATTGGGGCATGTGGACAAACTTTTCAGCCTACATGTATTTTGGCTGGAGACAGTTGTAGGCTTACCTCAGTTAGCTGGCAACTCTCACCATCAGCAGGGCTTATTAAATTGTTGAGTACCCAAATAACAAATTGAAATTAGCAGCATTGTTATGACTGGCTTAGTATAATTAACGATCAACAATTATTATAGCACATAAATTGTAGGACATCTATTAAATCAAGCCCTCTTTGATTTAATGTCAGCTAGACCTTTCTTGCTAAGATTGATATTACCATATTTGGGAGTTGAGCTATAACACATGCATGGACCTGTTGAAGTACCTCACAGGTTTTTGTAACCTGGGATCAGAATTCACGTACGGGCTCAATTCAAGAGCCTATTCCAGGAGCCAATATCTATTCAGTTCTAGCCAATCTTGTAAATGGGTTTGATGTTTTTGGTAATCTAGGATCTAATGGAAAGTGTGGGCAGAAAAATCTCACACTCATCTACCCATATTTAGCAAATTGTCTGGCTTGAAACAGGATCCCTGGCACTCCATTAAGAAATGAGCATCAGAAAATAGAATCCAAGTTACAGGCACCAGACTGGCTTTAGAGACAGCATAAAGTAATGGGAATTAACCTTCTGAGACATAATGACAGGGAGAATGCTGTTCAAAAACCAAGATGAAGGTGGGTATATTAGCAGAGAAAATGTGTGTTTTGAAATGCTACCTGCATGGGGTGGAGGTGAGACTGTTCACTGGAACATTGTAGTCTTACTTGAATATCTTGTTGAATATACAAAGTAAAGAAGATTTAGTTCTATACTTCCAATTAGGGCAATTAAAGTTCAATTAGGCAAGTGTTAATTATCAGAAATACTTGTTTGCAATTTTTTAAACAAAAATGAATCCAAATTGATTACTAAGAGAGGCATTTTCACTTTTCCCTCTTTTTGTGTGTAGCTGGACAAAGCCGAATTTGAGAGTTTGTATTTTTCCTCATGAATAAAACGGAGGCAGTGTTATGACCAAAATGCATTGCTAGTGTTCTGAACAGTTAATTACTTCTAGTAGCTGAAATTGTATTTATATGCTAGATTAGTCAATCTACTAAGCTCTTTGAAGCATACTTAATGGGCTTATATTGATAAATAATTGATAGGAAGGGAGATAAAATACAAGTGGAAGTGGCAATAAGAAGGGGATCAGGAAGTCAAAGCTATTATAAAAGAAACTTCCACCGTCCAGCCACCTGAAAGCTGGAAGATGTACATGTCTCAGGTGAAGTGACGATTTTGAAAATATTCTGTATTTTTCAAAATTTTCATTCCGTAAATCTAGAAGAAGGCATAACTTTAGAGTAAAATTTTAAATGGCCTTTTGAAACTAAGTTTATTACTGGAAAATTAGAAATCCCTGATTATGGCAACTATGAAGTTCATGTTGCTAATGATATCTTCCATACTAGACTGTGATCATCTTGAGGTTAGGGGCTATATCTTACTCATCTTTGTATCCCAGTATCTGGCACAGTACAGGGTACAAATAATAGGTACTCAATATATATTTATAGACTTAATGGAGTTAGAAAGGTATTACAAGCATAACATTTCCATAAAACCAATATTTAAGTAGTTGATTTATTTTTACCAATATACTAAGGTTCCTAAAAAACTAACCAGTTTTTTTTAGGTCAAAAATCCATTTGTTGTCTATAAGTAAGTGATAAAGGATATTAGATTCATTCATTTGGCTGTACTATAACTGTCTAGAAGAAGTAGACTAGTCAAATTTTATGAGGTATTTTGTGCTTGTCTATAAAGCTATTATAAGTAATTTCAAGATAAAATTGAAGATAGAGTATACATATATATATAAATTCATGTGTTTATCTTCACCTTATAGATCTGTGGTATTTAGGTTTGTGAAAATAATGCAACTCGGTGCCAGTTATGGGAACATAAACTGAATGTATGTAAGTTTTTCCCCAATGTTTGGCCTTTCTTACCTAAGACATCAAGCTTCATACATGTACATTAAAAAGGACATAATCCAGGCTGGGCATGGTGGCTCACACCTGTAATCCCAACACTTTGGCAGGCCAAGGCGGATGAATTGCTTGGGGCCAAAGTTTCGAGATCAGCCTGGCCAACATTGCGAAACCCCATCTCTACTAAAAATAAAAAAAAATTAACTGGATGTAGTGGTGCATGCCTCTAACCCCAGCTACTCAGGAGGCTGAGGCAGGAGAATCACTTGACCTTGGAGGCAGAGGCTGCAGTGAGTGGAGATCACACCACTGCACTCCATCCTGGGTGACAGAAGAAGTCTCTGTCTTAAAAATAAAAGAGAGAAAAAAAAGGAAAAGGACATAATCCAAAGTGGATTTTCAGCCATGGACATTTCATTTGGGTAGGATAAAGGGCTTCATGAGCGTTCTCTTGATTTCTGTCTGCATTAGGACAAACTTTCTTTTTTTTTTTTTTGAGATGGAGTTTTGCTCTTGTTACCCAGGCTGGAGTGCAATGGTGCGATCTCGGCTCACTGCAACCTCTGCCTCCTGGGTTCAGGCAATTCTCCTGCCTCAGCCTCCCAAGTAGCTGGGACTACAGGCACGCGCCACCATGCCCAGCTAATTTTTGTATTTTTAGTAGAGACGGGGTTTCACCATGTTGACCAGGATGGTCTTGATCTCTTGACCTTGTGATCCACCCGCCTCGGCCTCCCAAAGTGCTGGGGTTATAGGCATGAGCCACTTCGCCCGGCCTCAAACTTTCAATTAATTGCCTAGGTCAACTAATTGAAAGTTGATGGGAAGTTCTTTCAAATAGAGGTCCAAGTAGGAAAAAGAATAAGGAAGAAAGGGATGATGTTCATTTGAAAACAAAAATCAGAATTCTATTTGCATACCCCTCTCCTTCATGATGGCTCTTGCTCCCTCTCTCCCAAACCCTGTGTATCAGTACTTACAGTGTGTATCATGTCACCCTGGGGTTCTTCATTGTTCTTTGTCAAATTTTGTTTTGAATGATTGAAGCTGACGGAAACATGGTGAAGAGAGGACAAGTTAGAGTGACAGATATAGGGAGGAGATTAAAAGCCTTCACTTGGTATATATTAGAAAGTTAACTGGCACACGACAGACGGAAAGGATTGGAAAACATTCGGATATGGAAATTTGCATGTGTGCAGAGATAATACAAAAGGGTGTCCCAGTTGCATTTGGTTCAGAGAAATACTTCATCTGTACTTTTCACTTAGTTATCCATGGTTTTTGACATACATAGCTTATTCATGGCCTCTTCCAGACCCTATGCTTGTTGAATGCATGAGCCATGTTTGATTCATCGTGATATCTCCTAGAGTGGTGAGTAGAGTTCCTTGTACAGAGTTTTTAATGGAATTAATTAATTAGTTTGGATGAATGTAAGAATAAAACTTAAAGACATAGTCTAGAAAACTTGACCACTGTCCAGTGAGATCCTGGGGTGGCATGTAAGTATGGAATATTGATTCTCTGAATGTATCATTGTCTAAACTGATTTGCAGCAGAGACCGAAGAAGGGATGGCGAATTTGAAACAGATTTACATATTTTCTGTGGCCCTGGAAGCCTTGTTGCACCTCTCTTATTTTATTTTATTATTATTTTTTGAGATGGAGTCTCGCTCTGTTGCCTAGGCTGGAGTGTGGCACAATCTCAGCTTACTGCAACCTCCGCCTCCCGGGTTGAAGAGATTCTCTTGCTTCAGCCTCCTGAATGAGTAGCTGGGATTACAGGCATCCACCACCACACCCGGCTAATTTTTGTATTTTTAGTAGAGATGGGGTTTCACTACATTGGCCAGGCTGGTCTTGAACTCTTAACCACGGGTGATCCTCCTGCCTTGACCTCCCAAAGTGCTGGGATTACAGGCGTGAGCCACTTTTGCACCCGGCGAGTTGCCCTTCTTTTAAAACTGAAAATTGCAGAGGAGGTGACAAGTAAAAGAATATTGTTTAACTATAGCTTTACCTAAGTGTCATGTTTGGATATGTTTTATATATTTATATTCATGAATTTTATTTATAGAAATATTTTTATTGTTTAGATGGCAATAATACATATTTATGTTATTTAAACCATTTGAAAGTTAATTGTTACTCTAAGCAGTAGGTGGTCTTTCACAATCATACCTTCCATTTGTCTCATGAAAGCCTTGCTTTCATATATCTCATGTACACACAAGGCAACCACTCGTAAAGTGTCTGTCACTTCTGACTTCCAGCAACCTGTCTGGTTCCAGCACGTATACACACACGTATTTGTACACTCATACATACACACATATAATATCCTTACATCTGTTTGCCTTTAATAATCTAGAAACTAATCCTAATTTATGCTGGGGAGAGCTAGTAGGTACAGCTTTCAGAGATTGAGTAAGCCATTTTCAGTTGGATTAGTCTGAAATGGTTTCAGAGCTAATTGTCACTGATACCATAGAGCTACTACTCTTAAAATCAAGTTCCCTCATTTCCCCATGTACACAGACGTTATCCTTGTTAAGTAGTGCCAGTCACCAATAATGTGAATTTGGCCCACTTTGGAGAACTACTTCTAGCACTGGCAGCTTTCCATGTTGAGCGCCGTAGAAATGAGAATGTGACCCAAGAGGCAGTTTCCAGTTTAAGTTTCATGGAGTGATTGCACTGAGGACCACAGTTATCTGTTTTGGAAAACAGATGGAAATTTACAGAAAAGGAACTCACTAATAATGAACTTTATATGCCATTTCTGCATAAATACTTAAAAGTTTTAAAAATTTATTATTTACTTTTATTGAGCACTATGCCAGGTACTGAGCTAGGAGCTGATGAACAATAGAAAAATCACTGCCAGCAAGGAGCTCCCTGCCTAGCGAGGGATCCAGACAAAGAAAAACGTAGATGTCAAGGCAGCGCAACTGTGGCCTGCCATAGAGCTGGGCACCATGTGGAGGCCTGAAGGCTCTTGAGCTATGAAGGAAGTGTGCCTAGTTGTCTTAAGAGAGCTACATTCAGGGCTACAGTGAGCTACCATCATACCACTGCACTCCAGCCTGTGTGGCAGAGCGAGACCCTGTCTCACAAAAAGGGGGGAGGGGCTATCATGTAAGGCATGTACAAAGGTACAGAGTTAAGAGACAAAATGGCAAATTTGTTGCAGTGGAATAGTTGAGATTGCTCAGAGCACAGATGTGGAAGTGAAGGGAAGATGAACTAGAAAAATAAATGGGAAATGCTGAGGAGTGTGAGTTGTATCCAAGGATGATGAGGAGCCTTGAAAACATTTTAAGAAGGGAAACATTCAGTTGGAGGATGACTGGAGAGTAAGCGGTGGCAGGGAGTTTTAGTAACACAGGTGATAGGGCAGGGGAACATAAATAGGAGAATAAAAGCTCAACTTGAGAGAGTAGAGGGAGTAGAATAGACATGACTTAGTGACTGGATATGAGGACAGAAGGAGAATCTAGAAATTTTGGGTTTTCTGGGTGGTGGTGCTGTGGCACATAATAGGTGCTTGGGAAATTTTTTTTTTTTTTTGAGACCGAGTTTCACTCTTGTCACCCAGGCTGGAGTGCAATGGTGCGATCTCAGCTCACTGCAACCTCCACCTCCCAGGCTCAAGCGATTCTCCTGCCTCAGCCTCCTGAGTAGCTGGGATTACAGGCGCCCACCACCATGTCTGACTAATTTTTTGTATTTTTAGTAGAGATGGGGTTTCACCGTGTTGACCGTGGCTGGTCTCAAATTCCTAATCTCAAGTGATCCACCTGCTCAGCCTCCCAAAATGCAGGGATTACAGGCATGAGCTACCGTGCTCGGCTGGTAAATATTTGCTGAACGAATGAGTATGCTTGAAATATAGGAGGAACATGTTTTTAAGGGCTGAAATAGTTAGTTTGGTTTCAGACAGGTTGAGTTTGAAAGGTCCTTTGATGATGGAGGTAGAAAATGTCTGCTAGGTAGTTCAAGTAACGTTTTGGATTACAAAAGAAGGAGAAATCAGTAATGGAGATATATACTTGGAAATTATCAGCATATAGATGGTAACTGAAGCCCTGGGAACAGATGAGATCACTGGCAAAGAGTGTATATATTCTTTTGGAGTTAAGGAGAAGCGCATAGTTGGGACTCATCAGCACATAGACTTAAGTTGGAAGTCATAAGTGTGGATGATATTTTCCAGGCTTTTGCATGTGACATGTATTAAAATGTATTTTGCCAACATCTGGTGATTTTTGCAAAAAAACTGCCAAAGATTTCAATAACCCTCTTGATTAAGAGAAAGTATGAGTGTATGTTGTCATGATCCAAGACTGCAAATAAGATAATGTACTACCAAACACACACACGTGCATGTGCACACATGCATATACATACACATCTCTATGTAGAGGAATATATTAGAATCAAAGAATCAGACTTCTATTATTCTTGATAGTAATAATTAATAATTATGCATGTTATTTAAACTGAAAATCTGGTCATGGTAGCTCATAGGTAGGCCAAGGTGGGAAGACCGCTTGGGCTCACGAGTTCAAGACCAGCCTGGGCAACATACTGAAACCCTACCTCTACAAAAAATACAGAAATTAGCTGGGCATGGTGGCATGTACCTGTAGTCTCCACTACTCAGGAGGCGGAGGTTGGAGGATTGCCTGGGCCCAGGAGGAGGAGGTTGCAGTGAGTTGAGGTCATGCCACGGACTCCAGCCTGGGTGACAGAGGAAGACTGTCTCAAACAAAAAACAAAAAAACATGAACGTTGTTAGCTGTTACTCTTAGCAGTAGGTGGTCTTTCACAATCATACATTACATTTGTCTTGTGAAAGCCTTGCCCTCATATATCTCATGTACATACAATGCAACCACTCATAAAGTGTCTGCAGCTTCTGAGTTCCAGCAACTTTAGTGGTTCCAACATGGTGGCCCCCCTGTCCCTCCCCCAGGGGAGTACTTTCCCAATGTAAAGAATGAGAACTGTAACAATGTGTAGCTTTTGAAGCTCTGGTGTGTATTCTACTTCAGACTTGGCCCTGCTGGCTGGTCTCTGAAACATGTGGTTCCAAGTAAACGCCAGGAATACTTGTGTAATTGGGCTGATCTTTCATAAGTGTCTATGGAGATGTATTATTTTTTGGTTTGGGGGTTGGGGAGGGTTTTATAATTTTTTGTTTCTCTGGCAAAAATGGTTTCTTTAATTTCTCTGTTGTTTAAGAGATTGTTGTCATCAATGTTTCATTCAACAAAAGCCTGAAACTCCTTGTATTCCAGTCGATTTTTTGACACCACTTTCAGGTTGATGTAATAGTTTAGAAGGACCACCAGGGAAGATTATGGAAAATAACCCTTTCTGAGTGCCTACTATATGCCAGTTGCTTTATATTTAATCTCTCATTTAATCAACACAGGAAACCTGAAATGTAGGTGGTGTTATCTCCATTTTACAGATGAAGAAACTGAGATTCAGAAAGGTTTACTTTCCCAAAGGTTGTATAAGTGGCGGAGCTGGAATTTTCACCCAGGTTTGTCTCACTCCATAGCTCATGCTGTTTCCAGAATACCTGCTAGAGTATGAGGTGAAGGAATACAGTCTGAATATAAAGTGTTTGACTTAAATTCCCATACTCTGTCAACTTCTGTGACATTATGTACTCTGGGTTCCCTTCCTACTTGCTTCAGTCTTTGCTTATTTGCCCTCTTCCTCCTACACTTTAGATGTAAATGTCCTAGTATTGGTTTGTCTTTTGCCCTTTCCGTTTTCTCTTTGCTTATTCCCACATCCATTCCCATGACTTCATTATCTTTGCTCTTTGAATGATTCCCATATCTCTTTTCAACCTGACCTTTTCCTTCCTCTTCAGTTCAGTATTTCCCAATTGCCTGCTGGACATGTCCATCTGGAAGTCCTGCCAATGTTTCATTTTCAATAGAGTCAAAAATTAGTCCATTATTTTCTTTTCCCATCCACAGAAACCTTCCTCTCTTTAATGTTCTATATTTCTGGTGATGGTATCTCTGTCTGGCACGAACTCGAAACCTTGAATCATCTTTGATTTCTTCTTTTATACATCCCACACCCAGATTAAGTGACTGTCTTGCAAGTCTACCTCTATCTATTATATGTCTCACTCTTTTGGCCTTGGCATGCATGCCCTCTGTTTAAGTATAACAGACTAAGCCAATGAATGAGAATGTGATAATGAATACGCTTAGGGAGAGCCAGTAGGATCTCTGCTTACTGACTAATAACTTTGTAACTAGTTGGAAAGTACTGCCTTTGCTGCCTTAGATGGGTAGAACCTCTAGTCTTGCCCTTGGCTTAATTTAATGTGGCCAGAGGCAGCTATCTCCTGAGATCATTTCGCTCTTCCCCTAGGGAACTAATGGTTTCCTACTTTTTCTTTTTCTGGCATTCTGGAGTATATCTTACTTGGCCATCTCCAGAATTTCGAGTGGAACTGTTGAAGAGTTTCAAAGAGTTGTAGAAGAACTGTGCTCGGTGTTTCAAATAGTCCTTTCTGTTTTCAGAAACAGGTTTTCTGCTTTGTTTTCAAACTTCAAAGATTATTTTTGAATAAATGTTTATTTTTCCCCATGGTATTCTGAAGGTTTTATACAAGTGTTAATTTCTAAAACCTAAGTCATTTCTTGGCTTTAAAACTTCAGTGCTGTGGGTCAATTTAATAAAGTTGCCTGAAGGTTTTTTTGGCCTTCAAAAGCTGTTAGATTGCTTTTCCTTTGTTCTTTGAGAGTGTAAGGTTGCCTCGGTTATGAAGCTTGAAGGAGATGTTGGAACCAGCATTTATTCAATCATTCAGAGTCTTTTCCCCACAATATCCAGTTTTATCTTCAAATTAGATCCTAGTGACAATGAAACTTATTACCAACTAATAATTCTGGGTAAAATGGGTAAAATTCTTGAGAAGCTACTCAACATTTTATAGCGTAGTGATAAGAAATAGCCTAGGTTACTCTGACCCCCATAGTTAAGGGGAACTACGGATGTTCTGTGCGCTCTCATCACAGCCCTCCTGGGGCTCAGTATACCTCAGAAGCTACTGAGGACCCTCCTTCATCTGTTGGACTGTTCTCTAAGTCTTTCCTTTTCCCCCTCCTCCTACCCTCACACCCTCTCTCAACTGGTTATAATTTAGAACAGAAGGTGCTTTATGGTTTGTTATATTTATTAAATGGTTTTGTGTTTCTTGTTCTGTCTTTAAAAAAAAAGATGAGTGGAATGTTTTATATTTTCCTCTACATTTTAGTTTTAAGCTGTGTTTTCTTTCCCTGTAGGTTCTGATTTCCATCTCTCCTCTCTCTTCCTCCATTTTCCTCCGCCTCTTATACTTCTGTCTGTCCTCAATGGAGAAAACACAGGCTATTTCTGTCCACATATTTTGTTTGGGTACCTGGTTTCCTTCTCTTGGGATATTGTAAAGTTCTTTTCTTTAGTTTGAAAATGAAGAGCTCTAAAATATACACCAGTGAATTTACATTCCATTTTCTAAGAACTGAGTATTTAAAAAGCTTTCTGTACAGATAGGACAAGGCTAGATAGACCTGCTTTGAGTACCTCAGATCATTGCTATGTAGCTTACATTCTCTCTCACCTTGTCATAACTCTTAGTAAATGAAAATTGTATCTTTGTTCTTAGAAATCTCTTTTCTTACATTGAATGCTTTCTTTTTTTCTAAAGATAAGGGAGCCCCTTTGAAACAGCAGCTAGTGAGGGTTAGAACTGACACCTACCTTGTAAGCTAACCAAATTATAGCCTGCTTTTCCCTGATGAAGTTATCACACTTCAGGGACATTGTTTTGCTTGTGGGGTTTTATTGTCCCAGTTTCAATTTTGACTGCAGGTTAGAGATTGTATTCCAATTGGACTATTCCTTGGTATTTTTCTCTTTGTCTTTATCCTTATGGGGCTCTTTTGTTTGTCCTGTATCTATTATCTCTTCCAAGCTTGGCCAAGGTTGTTAGGTTATGCACTTATGTATAAATATTTAACAAGATAAGTTAGACAAAATGTGCTTGAAGACATTTCAGCCCTGCCCCCCCTTCCCACCCCTGCCCCCCAACTCCAGCTCATTTTTTGTGTAGAGTCGCAGATGGTTGCTTTATCTCAGATGTTTAGATTTGGAGGACATTCCTTTGCACTCTGCTTGATGAACACAATTAAATGAAAGCTTTTGAGTCAATCTTGACTACCAAAATAGTAGCACCAACTAACAGATAACATTAGGTTCTTCTTCCTATTTTTTTTTTTCTAACTGGTTATCCAAACTCCTCTAAGCCAGAGAGTTTTAGGTATGAGATTGTGTGTTTTTTAAGAAAATATTATGGATAAAGACTAATGTTCTCGAGTCAGGAATAACAATTAGTACCATTCATTAATCAGGGGGCATGTTTTGACTTTGGGTTCTGGCTAGGAAATATAAACTGTGAAAGTCACACATATATATGAACCTCAAGCAAATTTATGACTTGTCAGCCTTTTAAGGTTAAATTCTTAACCCCAAATCGGAGCTGGCTTTATATGTGGAGTCCGGCACATTCCTCTGGGCCACTGAACACGCCCCTCCCCAGCCCTTTGCTTAACAGCCGCTAGTGGCCTAATGAGCAAGAAGGATTTCTGCCTCTTATCAGCTGCCTAAACAGCAACAGGAAGGCTGATATACGGAGTACAGGTCAAAACCTGAGTTCTTGAACCAAAAAGCTTCAAGGTCAGTTTAAAACTCTAGATATGTGGTATCTCTATACTCATCAATATCTGTCAGTAAAGGAGTTAGACACTTGAGTTCAAACAAATAGTAATAGTTGTCAAAAGTATGAATCGTCTAATTAATTTTGCTGATAGTTATTTCCTTCTTTGTTTGGTTCTTCTATAAATAGCCTTCATATACCCTTTAATGAGCTTTTAGTTTGTGCCTGGAGGTTGTTATGTTCATGTAGGAGTGTTTGTCATCTAGTGATGATGATGGAGGTGAGGATATTTATATTTTGGCCCAGATTTTGGAAGGGGCTGCCAATAAAGGTAAATAGGTATCTACTACTATTTTTATTTCTTTGTAAACTGGGGAGTTTTTTTGCACATGCTTTCAACTTGCCATGGCGTCAGATAAATCTCTGTGCCTCCTCATATCGCACTCAAACTTTTCTTAAAGGAGAAATCCTCATTGCGTGTTTCTTAGATCCACTTGGATTCCAGGCTCAGATTCATGTAGAATAAATATTTTAGTGTATTCAGTGCCCGTCATAGTGAAAGCCCCTTGACTTTCATCTTCTGCATTTGCATGTTTTCAGAGACAATAATGAAAACAGTTTTTTCAGACTCCGTTGTGTTATTGAAAATCCTATTTACATAAACAGGCATTGTTGTGGCTTAGGGAAGAATGTGGGGTCTCATTCTTCAGCTCCTTGTATGTCTTTGCTAAGGCTCCTCTAAATAGAAGTAATGACGTTTTAGTCTAAGCAGCTTTTCCCATTTAGGTAAGCAGGGTGGTTTGAAATTTCAGTTTACTAGATAATTGAGTCTCTTCTTAATTATTTCAGGCATGCAGGTTGCTCTCTTTATCGTAAAGACCCTAAAATCTAGTAATCTCCTCAGGCATCCACTTGGTAATAAAATCCTGTGCATTTTCTTGGGTTAATTTTCATGACAATTGTGTGTTGCCTCTCCACCCCCACCCCTGAAAAAAATCTGCTATGTTTTAGAACCTTGGTCTCCTCACAGTTGCAAAAATGCACTTAAAAATATATTAGGATGTTGCTGGAATTACTGGATCTAGAGGAAATTTAAATGTATTCAGATTCATGCTCATTATACAACTTTAATTTAGGGTTTTTAATAGCCTTGTCATATTTCTTGGAAAATCATGTGCCTGACTTTGCCAGACTTGGTTTTCTGCCCTGAATGAAAAATGGATATCAGTGCAAAAGTGCAGCCTAAGTATCCCCTATTCTATCATTTTTTTTTCTTAAAAAAATTTCACAGAGGTCATCTGGTGCCGTGAGGTGGGAAAAACTAAAACTTAAAAAAAAAAAAAGCCCAGGTCGCCTTCACATCTGCTAGTCATTCCCACTAGTGTGACTTCAATTCAGCAAGTTTTTATTGAGCACCTGTAGTGAGGGCGGTGCTAATAATCATTAACATTTATTGAGCCAGGCGCTGTGCTAAGCCCTTTATGGGCAACATCCCACTTAGTCCTCACAACAGCACTACCAGGTGGGTAGCATTATTCCTCCATTTTACAGATGAGGAAACTGAGCCTTAGAGAGGTTTAATGACTTGTTCAAGGTCAAATAGTTATGAAATTAATCAAACCCAGTTAGTCTGGTTCCAGAGCCAGGTTCCTAACAATTACCCTTGTGATGGGTTCAGCATTTGTAGGAATTACTCCTCAAATAATTCAGTTTTGAGAACCCAGTATATGTGAGATGCTAGGTATTCAAATTCAAATACTCCCCCTCCCTGCTCTTGGTGGGAGAAGCAGACATATAGACAGATGATGGCCATATATGGCATGGTCCCCACATTGGTTGAGGGGAAAGAGGAAGGAATGAGAAGACCAGTGGCTTGAACCTGTGGGAATGCTATATCACGAAGGCATCCCAGCAGCCTGGGATTACAAGCATTTCTTTCCTGTTTGGTGAAGGTCATCCTCTGAGTCAAACCGCCTCAATGCTTGTGTGAACCTGTTTCCATCATTGCCTCAGTGCAGTGTAGCATCAGCTACCTTGAACCCAGCACTCCTAAGACATACATAGTTTGGGACAATTGGCTTCATAGTGTCACCATTTCCCTTAATTTCAGTTTTTCCTTAAAAAAGAAAAACAACAAAAAGCAGGCTGGGCATGGTGGCTCACACCATCCAGCATTTTGGGAGGCTGAGGTGGGTAGATCACTTGAGCTCAGAAGTTCAAGATCAGTCTGGGCAACATGGCAAAACCCTCTGTCTCTATTAAAAAAAAACAAAGTTAGCTGGACAGGGTGCTGTGCACCTGTAATCCCAGCTACTTGGAAGGCTGAATGGGGAGGATCATTTGAGCCTGAGAGGTGGAGGTTGCAGTGAGCTGAGATAGCACCATTGCGCTCCAGCCTGGGCAATGGAAGAGTCAAACCCTACCTCAAAAAAAAAAAAGGAAAAAATAAAATGAGGCGGATATTCCTGAACCAAACTGCTGTCCTCTCAAGAGCTGGTGATTTTCTGAAGACAAGTTATGTAAGACTGGCAAGCCACAGGGAGACCCTGGATCCAGGTTTGGTTCATTCAGCTTGATCTAGAGCCCTCCTGGTGCTACCTCTTGGATCCCACACTGGGCTCTGGAGACCTCTGTATCTGAATCAGCCACGATTTGATGGGAGAATGAAGTTACTCTTACCAGTTTTTTGGTTTTTCGGTAAAATTATGGGAATGGAAGGAAAATCTCCAAATCACCTGTTTGGATAATTTGTGTTTTTCATAGTTCCTGAAGAAACCAAGGAGTAAAAGTTATTACTGAGCATCATTGAAAAGTCTTTTATGTGTTGCATTCATAACCTAAGATTTCCTTCAATTTTAGGAAACATTTGGTTCAGAGAAAAGTGAATTCATTAATGTACATGTGGGTGTTCTTGAAACAATATCCTCTACCTTCCAACCTCAGCTTACCAAGAACTCTCTTGTCTCCAAGTTTCTTATAGTTGCTCTGCAGTGGTTTGCTTGCCAACTCCCCTCCTGTGTACTTTCTCCTCCATTAAATCTCTTCCACAGAAAAGGGTTGCCACCAAGTCTAGACTTCAGTAACATGCAAGAGGAGGGCCAATTAGTGAGGAGTCTGATGCACATTACATGAGGGTAGGAGGAGGAGAAAATCTGTCCTTCCCAGTCCTTCAGATACTCAAGTTCTAACATAACAGTATGTTGAAGATGTATAAAATTACTGGAGCGTTTACACAGCTATTCCCCAAGATGGCATAAATGCCACAGCACTAGAGCATGTCAGTGTAGACACGCGGATAAGCTGAAGAATAGGAAAAAGGAAAAGATCAATAACAGCACTTCTCACTCAGGGATCAAGAGTGAATGTTTGATTTTCTTTTGGTTGCATTTTGCTCAGGTGCAGTGTGTATGTTGTACTGACAAGGCAACTGACTGCTTTTTCCACAGGTTCCTATCATAGGGAAAGGGGGAAGATATCATAGAGGGCACGGATTATTTACAGTGGCTGAGAATGTAATTACAAGGTGCAATGGCTTGAAACTGAAATTTAAGTTAGCCATTAGAGCTGGGAGAAGCATCTTAACAGTAAGGGCAATTGGGCATTGGAAAGATTTGCCTGGGAGCTTGTTAAACAACATCTCCAGGAATGCTGAAGACCAGGGCAGGGGGAATGTGAAGAAAAGCTCATACCAAATTCAGAGTTGTGCTGGAGGCCCGCATTGATCCACTGATCGCCATCTTTCATTATTGCCTAGCTCCCTTTGTGATTATTCAATTGCTAATAGCTTGCAACATTTTTTTTTCACGTATTCAAAATATGCCTAATTTGCTAAGCATAAGAAAAGAGATGCCTTTGAGCAGTGAGAATGAGGCGTTTAGATTGGCCTCAGCATTCTTCTAACAGACTTTCTGGAATATGGGCTAACAACAGAGACAATATTATTAGTCTTTTTTGCTTCTGCAAGGCTTTTTCCTTCTTATTATGTGGGCCTATTGCTGTTAAAGTAATATTCGGCCTCTGTCAATATTACTTCCTCAGAGCCGACCCTACAGAAACTTTGGTTTTGGTCCATGTTTGTCTTTTTCTTGATCTTTCCTTCCTTTTTGACACCTTTCCAGTCCTATCCAGGTGTTCTGGGTTGCCTCCCTCCCCCCTACTCCCTCCTGTACTAAAGGAAGATTCCTAGTAAAGTCTTTAGCCGTGAGATATGAGGGCATTACTCATGGAGTGCTGTACTTGAAGACAACACCTGATTAAATGGCTTAACCAAAGTACTAACTCACCAATGATGAAACATTGACATTATTAGGCAGAAACACTTAGGTTGGGTAGAAGGGGAAAGAGAGTATATTAGTTTCCTAGGGCTGCCATATCAAATTACCTCAAATTGGGTGGCTTAAAACAACTGAAATGTATTCTCTCACAGCTCTGGTGGCCAGAAGTCCAAAATCAGGGGGGACTGTGCTCTCTCCAAAGATTCTCAGAGAGAATCGTTCCTCACCTCTTCCAGCTTCTGGTGGCTACAGGAATTTTTTGGTTTGTGGTTTTATCTTTATAGTCTCTGCCTCCATCTTCACATGGCCTTTTACTCTTGCTGTGTCTTTCCTCTGTGTGCCTCTTATAAGGGCACTTGTCTTTGGATTTAGGATCCACTTAGATAATCCAGGAGGATTGGCACCTCTCCAGTCCAGTCCTATCCAGGTGTTCTGGGTTGTACCCCTTCCCCCTACTCCTTCTGTCCTGTGCTGGAGGAAGATCGCTAGCCTGATCCTTAATTACATCTGCAGAGATCCCTTTTTCCAAATGAGGTCACATTTACAGGTTCCAGGGATTAGGACAGGGACATATGTTGGCGGGGGGAGGGTGACACCATTCAACCCACCACACAGAGGAGAGCTTTCTGGGGCCTTCTGAATCATATCAGTTTACCAGAACTCTCTACTCTAAGGGAGAACTTGTTCGAAGAAATCTTAAAGTTAGTTATAAAGTGTTAAAAATGTCAGTGCGCTTCCTGAGAGGGATGTGGGTGGCAACTACTGTTAACTCATTTTTTTAAATAGTTAAATTGAGGACCTGGGAAATAAAATGACTTACCCTAGTCGCTGGATCAGAAGAAGAGTTCTGAGATGAGGCAGCTATACTTCTGGCCACCAGAGCTGTGAGAGAATAATTTTTAGTTGTTTTAAGTCACCCAGTTTGAGGTAATTTGATATGGCAGCCCTGGGAAACTAATGGACTCTCTTTCCCCCTCTACCCGACCTAAATGTTTCTGCCCAATGTCTAAATGTTTCACCATTGGTGAGTTACTACTTTGGTTAAGCCATTTCACCATGGGCTTTAGGTCTTACCTCATCATTCTTGTTGGACTTTTCTTCTGAAAAAATACAATATTTTTTCTAAGCAATTTTTTCATGGGAAGGCAATTGCTGCTTATTGTGCACCTGAAAAACCTTTTTGCAGGATCTGTAGGATCAAGGCAGTGGTGCACTTTTAATCTACTGCAGCTTTCTACCTGGTCTTTGTGGTTTGTTGAAATATCAGCTGCAGGGAGTTTTAGAAGCCAGAAACATCTGTGAAGCAAAAGACTTCCTTTTCAGGTTCAGGTATGCTGAGTTTTAGGTACAACTTGCATGTAAAGTGGTAAATATATAGTTTCCGTAGATGAGATATTCGCTGAAGAAATGCTTTCAGACTTGCTTATGACAAAAAGATTGGTTCTAACATTTATGGCTGTGGGGCATCTCTCTTGTGATGCATTATCAGAGCATACCAGTGACATCTGTGGTGTATCAAGAGATTAGTGAGTTAGAGTGTGGCCTTCATGGAAACAGAGAGAAAGGAACCTGGAGGTCATCAGATTCAGCCTTCTACCTAGTGTAGGAGTCCATTCTGTGGTATATGATATTGCTACCCAAATTATGCTTGAGTGCCTCAAGAGACAGGGAGATTATGTATAGGAAGTAGGCTGTCATTGTTGACTAATATTTGTTCATTAATTCAGCCATTTATTAAGTGTGTACTGTGTACTGGACGCTATGCCATGTCAGTGAGTATAGAGATGGCCAAAATATAGCTCTTGCTCACAGAAATTTACTACTTAATAGTATGGATAAGAAAGGTATACCAATGACTACAAAACCTAGATTGCAAAACACATTGTTAGAGAAGTACTAAGTGTTCAGAAAATTCTGAGAGATAACAGCTCAAAGAGTTCTTTTGGAGGGGAGGGGAGAAAAAACGTGAAAGACACTTGAGAGAGAACTTATGGATGAGAAGATTTTAATAGCTGAAGCTAGGGAAAGAGCACTCCAGGGACAGGAAAAGCATGAGCAAAACAGGGAAGCAGGAAATGGAGGCACTTGTTTGGGAAACATTAAATAAGAGTTTAATTTAAACCCCACAACCACCTTGACAGTAGGCGTTATTGTCTCCATTTTATAGGTAAGGAAGCTGAGGCTTAGAGATTAAGTAACTTGATTAAGATCACACAGCTAAGTGGGTGGCCAAGTTGGGGTTCACACTCTGGTCTGTCTGATTTCAGGCTTTCCCCCTTTGCTACTGCATGCCATCCATCAGGAGGATATCTGCCATTACTGGCCTTTGGGGATACAGGGGCATATGTGTGTATTTGTGTGTATGGACATGTGGTTATTACTTGGGATACAGTGCTATAAAGGCCAACTTTTTGGTCTTTGCCTTAGCCCCATATCCATGTTCATGTATATTCAACTGATATTGACGAAGCCTTCCTAAAAGGGCAAAAGCAAGTCCTTTGCTTCTTTTGTGTCTTCCCAATGCCCAGTCAAGAATGGGCTCAGTGAATATCGATTACCCTACAGTTGGGGAACTTAGACTTGCTAGTCCAATCCCTTTGAGGAAAACAAGCCTAGATTTGGGAACACAGTTGATTAAGTCACACAGCTGATTTGGTAGCAGAGCAGATAATAATATTTTAGCTCTGATAGGGAAGAGCTCTTTTCCCTCTGATGTGATTTCATACGTGGAGGGGAGGAACCTAGCACTTAGATTGGGCCTAGGGTGTTGAAATTCTCAGCTATGCCTCAGGTCTGCATATTTAAAGATTGTATCTGAAAAATAAAAATTATACATCTCCTGAAAGACAGGATCTCAGCTACTTATCTGAGTAGAATAACAATTAGTGAAGAAGTGACTAGGGGAGGCAGGAAAATTACCTTAGCTTAGTCCCTCTGGCAGAATTCTAAACTAAAAGAATTCTGCATCCCAACTCCAGCATAGCTGGCATTGTTCCCCAATCCAATTTTCTTTTTATTAGGGTGTTTCCCCTCATCTAATCAATGATGTGTATGTGTGTGAATACTTTCGCTTTTCTAAAAGTTGCTCTAGTAGCATCAATTAATCAGACCCAGTTCCTTTAAAACTGAACTCTCTTGAAGTTCTGGCATTAACTCCCAAGTAAAAGGGTAGAACATCAAGCCCAAACTACAATGGGCCCCTTGAGACACAAAGATGAATCAGTCAAGGGTCCTTCCCTCAAGGAACTTAAATCTAGTGGAAATAAGGCATGCATATACAACTTGGTTGCAAGTTAGAGAGTGTGAGAAGTGCCTATATAAAGACTGGAAAGTTCCATGGGAATTCAATGGAGAGAAAGCTTTTGGAGTTCATCTCCTTCTGCTCCCATAAACATTCTTTCCCGTGGGAATCCAATCCCAAGATAACGAGTAGTCATCTTGTAGCAGGGCTCATATAGTTTCTTGTCATCTGGCTTCTGCCACTCTCCACCACTTCACTTTTCCCTCTAGCTTTGCCAGGTTCCTTGTCAGTGCCTGAAGATGTCACCCACTTTCACACCCCTGTGCCCTTACTCCATTTTCTTGGAGGTTTTTAAAGTAGAATGACATAGTCAGATATGTAGTTTAGAAATATCTCTCTGGGACTTGGGTGGAGGAGGATGTAGAGGCAGGAAGGCCAGTTTAGAGGCTATTGTTAGTTGTCCACGTGAAAGAAGGTGAGGTGATGAGGCAGCAATGGAAAGGAGGGGAATGATGACATTTAGAAAGCACAATCAGTAGCATTTGGTGACATTTGGCTATAGCAGATGAGGGTGTGAATGAGGTATCCAGAATGAATTAAAGGTTTCTAGTTACTTTGAGAGTCCATTTTCTACACCAATTCATGAACTCCAAGGCATGGACCATGTTCTGTTCATTATTCCTTGGGCTGGGCATAGTCCTTGGCACAAAGTAGGCATTCGGTAATGTTGGATGAATAAATTGTTCACCACTTTGGCAAGCTGGATATAATCAGTGAATTTGTATTCTCAGAGCACATGTTGACCTCTGGTTGGGAATGTGGTCCAGAAAGAACCTCTTTGTGGGAGAGTGTAGTGATCTGGGGATTCAACCTTTACCAGGCATGAAATGATAGGCAGTTAATTGACAGTTGGCAGTAGAGGTAAAGATAATTCATTCTTTAATTCTCGGGCTTAGAGAATGGCTTATCTCCAGGGTTGCTTTAAACTCCCAGTATTCCAGTGTGGTAGCGACATTTTGGCCTGCCTTTTACAGAGGCAGAGTCCATGGTGGTTCCACGCACGGTCTTTTATTTAAAGTCTGGGCTCCTGATACCCGGGTGCACCCTCTGCAAGGTTATGTTCTTTCAGGCTATATAACAGCCGGGTAATCTTCAGCTGGGTTCTCTAAAGTGGTTTCTTTCACCAGCAATCATCACTTTCCCCACCGGTTTTTAATGCTGCCATTTTTTTTCATCTGTATTCCTCTCTTGATTACTGAGAAATTAAATGAGCGTGTAAGATTTGATTTAGATAATGATTAATTAGGGGAAAAGGCATCATTCTAACAGCAAGTCACTATTATATGCTAAGGAAATTAGTTCATATTTTTGGATGGCAAATTGACTTGTCCTGAGTTTTAAAAAATACCTTTTAAAAAATGCCTGAAATGATTTGTTTTGGTTCATTAGTAGAGCAACCTGTGCTTAATTCTTTGGATGATTTTAATAGGCATCTATTATTTTCCCTAGAAGTCATGAAGCAACCAGTTTGGGATATCATTAATTCCTTTGTTTAATATTAATTTAATGATAATATTGCATTATTATTTTCAGCACAAAGTACCTTTGTTAGCAAAAAAAAAAATCTGCCATTCATAAAGCAGACCTTGGCAATGAAATGTGTCAAATCATATATATATATATATATATATATATATATATATATATATATATATATATAAAAGATTTCAATTTTCATTGTTACTGAGCTCCGATGATTCATTCTCTTCTGTTGCTGTTTGAATGTGCTTTATCTGCTCCTAGAAAAGTGTAAGGATCAAGATCTACATTAATAATTCTTCTGTTATTTAATGTGTTTTTTAATGTGATTTTTGACAATTTATAGTCATTAACCAAAACTGCAGTCTAGTAAAATAACCAACATATAAAACATAATAAAGGTAATTAGAGAATCGGAGACCTGGAAGTGACCGTAAGGGATTATTTAGTCCATTTTCCAATTTCAAGCTGTATGACTAATCTTCCTAAATAGCTCTCTTCATTATAATATGCCTCTGCTTGAGAACCTCCAGTGGCCCATTACTACCGAGGAGTCAAGCCCACAGGTCTCGGTCTGCATTCAAGGCCCTTCCAATTTGGGTCCATCTTACCTGATACATCCCAGGGTCTAACCTATCTCCAGTTATGTTAGCCTTGCCCTGTTACTCCACTGGTGCCAAACACATTTCACCCATTGGCCTCTTCAAATTTTTTTCATTGTTTATGGTCTACCTCAAGCCCCACCTTCTCCTGGAAGTCTTCTTTAACCCCTAGAGCCTCTTGTGAGCATTCCCTTATCTAGCATATGTTGTCTATATCACATGTTTTAAAAGTCAACTTTATTGGCCAGGCGCGGTGGCTCAAGCCTGTAATCCCAGCATTTTGGGAGGCCGAGGCGGGTGGATCACGAGGTCAAGAGATCGAGACCATCCTGGTCAACATGGTGAAACCCCGTCTCTACTAAAAATACAAAAATTAGCTGAGCATGGTGGCACGTGCCTGTAATCCCAGCTACTTAGGAGGCTGAGGCAGGAGAATTACCTGAACCCAGGAGGCGGAGGTTGCGGTGAGCCGAGATTGTGCCATTGCACTCCAGCCTGGGTAACAAGAGTGAAACTCCGTCTCAAAAAAAAAAAAAAAAAAAGTCAACTTTATTGAGATATAATTTACAAACAATAAGATGCACCCAGTTTAAGTGAAGAGTTTGATGAGTTTTGACAAATGTGTACAACCATGTAACTACTACCCTAATTAGAATATAGATTATTTCTTCCATCTCAGAAAATATACTGCATATTTTGTCACATAACCAATATACCAACTTTTACTGTTCTCTAGCTATTATTTTGTGTGAAAGTCTGGTCTCTCAGCATGAATTTATTTTTGGTTTACTTTTAATTAACACATATTGAATATTTACTTTGCATCAAAAAGGCTAAGAGCTTCACATGCATAATCTCACTTAATTTTTGTAATAACTCTATAAGGTAAGTACTGTTGATGATCCCATGTTACAGATAAGGGCAAAAAGTCAGGTAGAGGTTGAATAACCTACCTTTGCTTGTGCAGCTAGCAAATGATAGGGTTAGGATTGAATTATAAGCAACTTGACCTGAGGAGTCATTAGTGTTTTGCTCTTTCCTGCCCACTAGTGCCTGTGATGATGCTAACTTCAAAGCCATTAATGTTGACTTGGAATAAAATCCAATATAACTGACATGTTTAATTAAATTTTTTTTTTTTTGAGACAGAATGTCACTCTGTCACCAAGGCTGGAGTGTAGTGGCACGATCTCGGCTCGCTGCAACCTCTGCCTCCCAGGTTCAAGTAATTCTCCTGCCTCAGACTACTGAGTAGCTGGGATTACAGGCACACGCCACCAGACCCTGGCTAATTTTTTGTATTTTTAGTAGAGACTTGTTTCACCATGTTGGTCAGGCTGATTGCGAACTCCTGACCTCATGATCCACCCACCTTGGCCTCCCACAGTGCTGGGATTATGGGCATGAGCCACCTCGCCTGGGGAACTGACACATTTAAATAGCTCCATACACACTGTTGGCTTTCCTCTTCCAAGTGTGGACAGGGATAAGGCCTGGAATGGGATCTCCAAGTGAATGTGGTAAGCATAGGACTTCATGGCAAAGAGAAGCTGAAGTCCCAGTCCTGGGGAAGGTGGCTAAAGGAAACCAGGAGCAGTCTAAAAGGTCAGATCTTTAAATGGAGCCAACAAAGAGAAAGAAGTGGGCCCAAAAGGAAAGAGTCTGTGATGGAGGTCAAGAAGGCCAAGCCACAGGTAGCCAGGCCTGAAGAGGTCTCCTGACACAAGAGTATGCCTCGGGAGGGAGCCTACTGTGGACCATCTGTGGTTAGACTCTGGGATGGGAGTAATCCCCCAGAGAAAAACTTCCGTAGCTCAAATATCCCCTTTTACGACCTGAAAATGGACCCAATGTGCGAGAAGTTGTCTTAAAATAATTAGTAATAAATTACTTCATAGTCCCTTCAAGTGGAACATCTATTTGTTGTATCTTCAAGATATTTGGAAGTTTTGTTTGTTTTGTTTGGTTTTTGCTTGTTTTTTCTTTTTTTTTCTTCTTATTTTGAGACACTCTGTCACCCAGGGTGGACTGCAGTGGTACAATCTTGGCTTACTGCAACCTCCGCCTCCTGGGTTCAAGTGATTCTCATGCCTCAACCTCTTGAGTAGCTGGGATTACAGGCGTGGGCCACCATGCCTGGCTAATTTTTTTTTTTTTTTTTTTTAGCAGAGATGGGGTTTCACTATGTTGGCTAGGCTGTTGGAAGTTGATTTTTTTTTGGTATTTTAAAATATTTTTCCAAGATCAAAGTTAAGTGTACAGATGTAACATTTTCGGGGTCATCTGCCTCCACTTGATTTTTTTTTTCTTTTTTTTTTGAGATGGAGTTTCTCGTTGCCTAGGCTGGGGTGCAGTGGCATGATATTGCCTCATTGCAACCTCTGCCTCCTGGGTTCAAGTGATTCTCCTGCCTCAGTCTCCCGAGTTTGCTGGGATTACAGGCGCCTACCACCACACCCACGCCCAGCAATTTTTAAAATATTTTTAGTAGAGACAGGGTTTCACCATATTGGGCAGGCTAGTCTCAAACTCCCAACGTTGTGATCCACCTGTCTCAGCCTCCCAAACTGCTGGGATTACAGGCATGAGCCACTGTGTGTCCGGCCCTTTTTTTTTTTTTTTTTTTTTTTGAGACTAGGTCTCACTCTGTTGCGTAGGCTGGAGTGCAGTGGTGCCATCACG
Source organism: Callithrix jacchus (assembly GCF_049354715.1). Lineage (NCBI taxonomy): Eukaryota > Metazoa > Chordata > Mammalia > Primates > Cebidae > Callithrix > Callithrix jacchus. The sequence continues at coordinate 129,545,764 of NC_133524.1, read as the reverse complement.
GCTTACTGCAGCGTTGACCTCTGAGCCCAAGTCACCCTCCCTCCTCAGCCTCCTGAATAGCTGCGACCACAGGTATGCACTGTCATGCCTGGCTACATTAAAATTTTTTTTAATAGAGACAGAGTCTCACTGTGTTGCCCAGGCTGGTCTCAAACTCCCGGGCTCAAGGGATCCTCCCACCTCAGCCTCCCAAAGTGCTAGAATTATAGGTGTGAGCCACTGTGCCCAGCCTCCACTCCCTCTTCTTAAATACAGACAGACACAAAGTTCCTTATTAGTGTTCTCAGTCTGCAGCCCTCATTAATTCAACACTGTGTGCACAGGGCTGAAAGGCAGTGAAGGAGTATCCCAAAGGAGATGGCAGTCATTCGCTGCTCTTGAGGAACTTACAGTCTAGGGGAGGAGATTATAGTATGAAGGTACTTTTTAATCCTTCAAAATAAATGGGAACTAGCAGCCCTGTAATGACTTCAGTTAATTTTTTTAGTGTCTGGGAATGCAAGTTATTAAGCCCTAAAGAGCTGAACCTTTCTGGCTCATTTGAATAGTCAATTTCTAAGTCTTCTCCTTGTCCCCATTCCAGGCTATATTGCTTGTCTCTATTTCCTTTTCCCAGCTTAATTCCATTTTTTCCAGAAATAAAATAATAATTATAAAGTGAGAACCCCTCTTTGATAGCTGGGATCCACGATTACTTTTCCCTTATATCTAATAAAGGGGTTATTTTTCTTTAGCTTTCCTTTGTCCCTCGTATATTTGAAGAGTGTTTTATTTAGCATGCCTTTTGTAGGTGGCATCTTATTTCTTGAATTTCCCTTTCTGCTTTTAAGCATGCAAGTATGTACCATTTTTTGGCTTATCTCCTAAGTCATCTGCTTTTAGTTTTAGTTTTTCTTCATTCCATTTGGGATTCAGTTCCCAGGTTAATTCCTTGTTTACTTGATGAGGATTCCCTCTAGATTTGTTTTCTGTTTCTTTCTATTTTCTCTATTCTGTTTTGTTTCTTTCGTGCACATGTCCATACATTGAAATGGTTGTATTTTATTATTGTCATTTCATTTTGGCATGTCTAGCTTGCCTAGGCTTCTTTGTTCCTTGTGCTGTCTTGGGATGGGGCTTTCCATAAAAGCTGGTCTGTGAAATTTACTTAATACAAAATATCTTTTCCTTTGGCATGTATTTCTCTCCTTCCTGGTTTGGAAATTCTGAATTCTTAATCAGTTTATGGTTGTTTTATTTCCTTAAATCTATAGCTAACTCTTAGCCCATAGATCAATTGTACCAGTTCACTGATTAACCAAGCAGTAATAACTGGGAGGGAGGATAAATACTGCAACATATCCACTTATATTTGGATATAACATATACCTTTTTTCATGACAACTGACATGTTTTCCCAAAAGTTCTCATTTGAAGTTTTATTCTTTTAAAGATTTTCAGCTTAACTGATTCTTCAGGTGGTAGGAATTTATAAAATGATGAGACTTGACCAACTCGGGGAAGGGACATACTGCATGCAAGCTCTAAATTACTATATGAATTATCATATCAAAGGCAAACCAAACTGGTGTCATGGTAATTCAAAGAGTCATTCCCAGACCCATGTCGGTACATCAGGCAACAATTTGTTACCTTCTAAGATCTGAAACACTCATAGCAGTTCACAGAGAAAAGATCTGAGCCTTTTTATTTTATAACTCCAACTACCTAGAGCTGGTGGGAATAGGACCAGTACCAACAGTCACCCTGCCAAATAAATTAAACCATTCCTGAAAACTGGAAGTCATCCTCAATGCAAATTTAGAAACACATAGGATTTTATCTATAACAATTAATTTTGTGAACTTATTTAAATATGATATTTTAAACATGTACTACTTAGGCATAGGTTTACCAAGAAAGTAAATAAAGCCTTGGTAGATGAACAGGAATTTAGTATGTGAAAGTACCTGCCACATAGGATTTTCCATGTCTACATGTGTGTCTGAACCAGCATTGTTTAAATTTAGATTAGCCACTCTTTCCCAAGGGGACTCTTTCCCTTCTTGGTCCAGTAAACTGTATCAGTTCCTATTCCTAGAATAGCATTACATGTGGTAACTTCATGTAGTAAGAACACAGTGAGCTAGAACTAGCTGTTTCTTTACTTTTTCTGAAGATAATCATAAAGGCTTTAAAGCTTAAACTATATTTAAAATCAGTCTAAGGCTTGTATACGAGATTGCCATTTATAGGAGATAAATCTGAACTCTGTGTCTCCAGACCCCAAATTGTAAGGGTGAAGTGGAGAGTGTGGAGTCAATACCTTCGACCCCAGCAATGATGTCATATGAAGCAAAACTTGATGAATTTCATTCTTAAATTAAGAAAACTTGGACACATAAGTTAAGGACAAGATCAACTGAAATTCCGAAATTCCTAGGGAAATAAGATGTTGTAATAACAATAAATTTTCTGGTGACTTAGGACTAACTAGTCTCCCTCCAATTTTTTGTTTTTGTTTTTGTTTTTTTTTGAGACGGAGTTTCACTCTTGTTACCCAGGCTGGAGTGCAATGGTGTGATCTTGGCTCACCGCAACCTCGGCCTCATGGGTTCAGGCAATTCTCCTGCCTCAGCCTCCTGAGTAGCTGGGATTGCAGGCATGCGCCACCATGCCCAGCTAGTTTTTTGTATTTTCAGTAGAGACGGGGTTTCACCATGTTGACCAGGATGGTCTCGATCTCTTGACCTCGTGATCCACCCGCCTCGGCCTCCCAAAGTGCTGGGATTACAGGCTTGAGCCACTGCACCCGGCCCTCCCTCTGATTTTAAAAAATAAAACACACAATTATTGAAAAGCTGTCTAAAATGTCTGAATATGGTTTCTAGTATGACCTCAGTAAGATTTATTAAAACTTGCTTTTCTGAAGACCTTATAAAACGTTGGGGGTATCATCCTTATATCCCATATACACACTTTTTTTTTTCATTCTACCTTCTTAGGTCGCTTTATTACACTCATTTAGTATGTACTAGATATTTATCTCTGCAAGTCCCTTTAGACAGTGAGCTTCTTTGGAGAAGGGGTTAAATTTCTCTTGTTCAAAGTTGTACCTCCAGTATGTAGTACAGTGCCTGGCATATAGAAGGTATGTTAGACTGAATCCTCTGAGAAGCAAATGCCAATTGGATTCATATCTAATCCAATATGCAATAGACATACAAGGCATTCATTGGGGGAAAACACTTATGAAGGAAAACGAGGAGGGAGCTGAAGGAGGCTGGAAAAGCCATCAGATCATGGTGCAGGAGCAAAGTCCTTTGTATCTTTGCCTTGCTCAGTCATTGGCTGGGAGCAGACCCAGGGAATGTGGCTTAGGCACAGTGTGGTGGTGAATTCAAAGGGCAGCAGCTGGGACCATTAGTCAATACACTCCCCCCAGTAGGAGATCTGAGATGCCCATTTTCACAGCCACAGCAGAAGATCAACAAATGCTAATTCAATAAAGAGTTTGAGTAAGACAGGAGTTGAAGAGAGGAAGATTGGTCTTAATATTCACTGAGCCCTAACATTTGCTAGTATTGGTGGAGGATATAAAATCGGATTCTCACTCACCTCCCTCATCCACATTCTGTATCTCCCTTACTTTACTTTTTAAATCTTGAAAACAAGCCAGGTGCCATGGCTCATGCCTGTAATCCCAGCACTTTGGGAGGCCAAGGTGGGCAGATCACCTGAGGTCAGGAGTTCAAGACCAGCCTGGACAACATGGTGAAACCCTGTCTCTACTAAAAATACAGAAGTTAGCCGGGCATGGTGGTGCACGCCTGTAATCCCTGCTACTCGAGAGCCTGAGGCAGGAGAATCACTTGAACTCGGGAAGCGGAGGTTGCAGTGAGCTGAAATAGTGCCACTGCACTCCAGCCTGGGCAACAAGAGTAAGACTCCATCTCAAAAAAAAAAAATTAAAAACAATGGAAAACTGTATTGAGATATAATTGATGTATAATAAACTGTACATATTTTAAGAGTACAATTGATAATTTTGACATGTGTATATACCCGTGAAACCATCACCACAATCAAATAATGAATATATCCATCATTCCCCAGAGTTTCCCCACTACTCTTTATAAACCCTTCCTCCTACCCTTCCTGCCCACCATCCCTGCTTAACAACCACTGAACTGCTTTCTGTCATTTTAGATTAGTTTCCATTTTCTAGACCTTTATATAGACAGAACTGTAGAGCATGTGCTTTTTGTTTTTATCTGACTTCTTTCACATAGCATAGTGTTTTGAGTTTTGTCTCTGCAGTAGCATGCATCAATGGTTCATTCCTTTTTATGGCTAAATAGAATTTCATTTTATAGATATACCACAGTTTGTTTTCCTTTCCTTACTTTGTTTTACTTTCTCTATAGTATTTATCACCTTTTGACATTATGTATATATTTTTGTTTGTTTGTTGTCTCCCAGAATGTAAGCTCCATGAAGACTGGGACTCTGTATACTGTTACAGCCACAGTGCGTGGCATATAGTAGGCACCTAATAAGTATTTGTTGAATGACTTGTATCTTGCTTCAGACCTTTAGTTAAAACAACAACACAGCTTTGATATGATGTTGATGTTTTGATCATTTATCCTGGAAAGCAATATTGGGTTGGCCAGAGACATACATTTCAATTGGAAGTCATAGCTGGAATTTTGAGAATTGTTTCTTGGCTGTCTTCTCATTCATATATTATAATCAGGAAAAATCAGTTATAGGAGTGAAGACTGATCTTTTAAAAGACAAATTGTTCTTAATATTCACTGAGCCCTAACATTTGCTAGTATTGGTGGAGGATATAAAATCTGATTCTCACTCACCTCCCTCATCCACATTCTGTATCTCCCTTACATTACTTTTTAAACCTTGAAAACAAGCCAGATGCCATGGCTCATGCCTGTAATCCCAGCACTTTGGGATTATATAAATACCGGTGTTCAATGATGTGTTTTTGCTGCTATAAATTAGTTTATGCAGAATTTATGAGTCAAATCTAGGCAATTAATTCTCATGGTTTTTCAAAAATAGTCAGTCATAAGGACAATTGGGAGAAAGCAGGGATTAGTTAAGATGAAACACTAATTTTAAATAATTAAAATTTTACTGTATATCAGAAGAAATGGATGTTTGCTCTGTTTGCCATGTGTGAGTGTGTGTGTGTTGGGGGTGTGTGGGTGTTGGTGTGTGTGTGAGAGGGAGAGAGATCCTGCTTACTGAAACATGAAAACCTTGTTTGTTTCAGGATCAGATTTGCAAGTATGTCTCCCTAAGGGCCCAACGTGCTGCTCAAGGAAGATGGAAGAAAAATACCAACTAACAGCCCGATTGAACATGGAACAGCTGCTTCAGTCTGCGAGTATGGAGCTCAAGTTCTTAATTATTCAGAATGCTGCAGTTTTCCAAGGTGAGTTCTGGGGATCATTTTAGATGTGCTGCTCAATGGCATCATTATTTGGGCACAAGGCTTTCAAGTGCTAAGTATAATTTATAAATTACCATTCCAGCATTAATGCTTGATATTAAAAACCTCCCAGTGAGAGATTCTGGTTAAACAAAACAAAACAAAACACATTTTCAGAGAAGCTTCATTTCAATCTTTGGAAAGGTGGGTATTATCAAAAAATCGTTGTCCAAGGACATTATGTTTACCTGTATATAAAGATTATAAATCTCTACAGAAAGAATAAATAATATTTTCTCACAGCTTGATTAAAAAACAAACAAACAAAAAACTTTCCTTAAATACTGAGCCTAGTTTTCTCCAGAAATGAGTTAGATGCTTGTGGGACACATGTGAACTCCTTCTGACCACTAGGACCATTTCCATTTAAGAGGGAGACACTGGCTTGTTGGCTCAACATTTTCCCATTTGTGTGAGTGGTGACCTCTCCTCTCTTTGTGACTTTCACTTCTTACCATGTCTGTGAATGATTGTGAAAGAAGCTGTTGTGGCATTGCCAGAATGGGTAGGAAATGACACTTCTCCTTGCTAACTCTAGGACTATCATAGCAGGATGGGGAGTACGTCCCTCAATTCTAACACCCAGCTAGGAAGATGATGGAGGTGGTGGTGGTAGTGGTGATAGCAAGCACTTATATGGCACTATATACTAGGTACTCTTTTAAGTGGTTTACGTATATTAATTCATCTTTTTTTTTGAGGCAGAGTCTTTCTCTGTCGCCCAGGCTGGAGTGTGGTGGCTCAACCTTGGCTTACTGCAACCTCCACCTCCTAGGTTCAACCGATTCTCCTGCCTCAGACTCCTGAGTAGCTGGGATTATAGGAACCCGCCACCACGCCCGGCTAATTTTTGTTTGTATTTTTAGTGGAGACAGGATTTCACCATGTTGGCCAGGCTGGTTTTGAACTCCTTACCTCAAGTGATCTGCCTGCCTCAGCCTCCCAAAGTGCTAGGATTACAGGCACGAGCCACCATGCCCGACCATATATTAATTCATTTAATCCTCACATTATAATTATGAGTGATTATTAGTAGCCTTATTTTGTTGATGGAAATCTAAGGCACAGAATGATTAAGTAACTTGTTCAAGGCCACAGAATTAATAAATAAATGGCGAAGGCAAGATCTGAACCCAGGTGGCATGGCTCTTAGAGTCTATTCTTTTAACTCTCCCCATTGGCTGTCTCTTGTGACTGGGAAAACTAATTATGGATATTCACAATTAATTAATTAATTAACTATCAGGTTTTCTTCTATCCCTCCTCAAGCAGACGGAATCAGCTGCTTTTTTCTTGCCTCACCAAGAGAGGATCAGGGTCAGATAGAAAGATAGCACTTCTGACTGACATTGCAAAGCTTGACATTTATGGCACTGTTACAAGAATTAACCTCTTTGAATTGTAAGGTAGGTTGATTATAGCTTATTTTGTGTAATACAATGAAATCATTAGAATTAGCTAAGAAAATCATTCAGATTAGTCAATAAAGGCTACATTCACAACAGTTTCTTGGGTCAAAGTCTTCGGGGATGTTAGGTTGATTACGTGAAGTATCATATAAGCCTGAGGTATTTGTTAACGTATTTGTGCAGTCAGACTCTTGTGAAGAGTTTGTTGAGACTAATGATTTGGTGATAGAATGAATAATTTAGGCAGATTTTAAAAATACATGTAGCGTTCATGAACTTCTTAGATTGGTTTTAGAGTTGATCTATTGGATAAAAGTGGGGTGATAAGAAATGATGTGACATGAGAATTGAGTTGAAGCAGAGAGCTGAATCTTACTCTTTGGGGCATCGTCCGTTTTTAGAACAGAGTATTAGTGATTTGTTTAATTCCCAGAATAACCAAGCTCACAGATATTACCTTACAATCCTTGTCTAGCTGGAGGGGAGTGGTAGAGTGATCATACTGGTATTTTAATATGCGCAGTAGCTGACATGGCTATCTATCTGAGGGCCCCAGTTGTCAGCATTTACATCTCTGTCCAGTTCTGCACTTTGCATACTGTGTTTTCTCTCTCTGGAAAATCATGAGACTAGGAGAGAAAAGAAGTACTGACAAGATTTTGGTTGGATTAGCGTCCAGATAAGCCTGCTATAGCTTGGAGGCTGAATACTAGTCCTGTGAACAGAGTATAGAAAATGAGGACAGCATCTACTAATTGTATCTCTCTCTTGCTTTCTATCTCTCTTTCACCTACACACATACGCACATACACACACACTTTCTTTCTTGAATTGTGGGAATAGACAGAAGGTCAACCCTAGCAAAGGAACATGGAGACAATGAAATGATGCCTGAGCTCATTATTGCTAGTGCCCTCTACTTTGTCACCATCTGTACTCATTATTTATCTTGTTTCACTCCCTCCTCTCATTCTTTTCCTGCCTCACTTTTAGAAAAAATAAACCGCACAAATAAAAATAAACCATGGTCCTAGACCTCAAGGCACTTGTACAATGTTTCAGAAGACATTGCCCCTAAATCCTTCTGTAACAAACATTTTGAGAGACAAGACTTCAAACGAGACCACTACAAGATGATGTATTATTAATTGCTAAGAAAAAGAAAGCATCCACTTCTTTTTTTCTTATGACCGTTTATTATTCCAATGAATTGAAATTAGGAGACACGATTGTTTTCCTCCTAAAATACATCCCCTCCTCAATATTCTGGTAGGCCAAATTAGTGAGAAAACCACCCCAATACTTGACTCGTATGAAATTTGATGTGACAGCTTTTGCTAGCTATTTTCTCCATCACATGAAGTTGAAGAAAGCTCATCTTGATCTTGGCTTAGATCCACAATCTCTTTAGCATTCCTTCACTAGTCCACATTGGGGGTATTTAAGCAGTGAGTGCTTTCTGCAAAAATATGTGCACAGTTCCACGAGTAATCCTTACTGCCTCGATTTGGATTTTATGTCTTCATTTGCAGGAAGCCTTTGCCCTCATAAATGAGCCTGGGGCCCTTTGCTACAGTGGTTGGAGTACTCTATTGCTAATGTTGTTTTGATAATGATTGAAGCATTTAAAAAAGTTGTTCTTTATTTTCAATCTTTGCATTGCCTCGTTTCCTAAATTTAATTTACTTAGATGTGCTTAGTAAAATGGGGCAGCACAATCGTTTTTTGTTTCCGCTTAATTAATTCTTTCTGAAAAACTACACTAAAAGTAGATTTTCCTTTCTCTTTTTCTGTTTCTTCTCCTGTACCTTAAAATAATTATGATGATAATAATAGTGCTTTCTATACGATGCTGACTTTTACATGATTATCTCATTTAATTTTCCCAACAGACCTACAAGGTCTGTACTGTAATTATTTCCATTTTACAGATGAGGAAACTCATTGATGCCACAGCTTCTTCTGAGCCGTCATGTCACATGACTTTCCTTGTTCTTAGTGTGCTTGAGGTAAAACAAAATTGAGAAGTTGGATTTGTGAATCTTGTGAAGAAAAATGGAATAGAATTCTGAAATTTTCATCATCTCACTACCACGTCTATACCTTCTAGCCTTGAGTTCTATTTTCTTTGTAGAATTTTATTCTGATTTTCAGCCTTGTACTATCAAGAAATATTTGGAGTACATCCAGGTTTTTCTAGATGTTGTATGATTCTAGTCTTTCCCAAGGTACCACTGACTCTGAGTGATAACAAACTCTTTTATACGCGGCAATACCTTGCTTTTTCTGGAAGTTGCCTATCCCACAACTTGAACTCTCCTTATCAGAGAGGAAAAATAGTGGTTACGCAGGAAAACATCTCATCTGGAAGGTCTTTAGGTCCTTGCTTAGAGCCTACTACTGTTCCATGTTTATGCGTAGTCTTTAGACATTTGATTTTCTGGCTTTCTAGTCAGTAATAGAGAAGCAGTTAAATAGAAGGTGGTGGAAGGCTGCTAGGGGAAGGTACATATGAGCAGCAAGAAGTTATAAGCAGCATTAAGGGTGGGGGACCTAAAAGTAGACTTACGAACTCACTAAATGTGGCAGTTGGAGACATTTAATAGAGGACCATACTGCTACATGCCACAGTGGCTCCTGTATTACATTAGGTCCAAGTGACGTTCACAATGATGGTTACAAGTAAATCAGGAAAGTTCAACTTACGTTCACTGTCTTTTTCTTAATATTTCTGTTTTAAATGGCTAAAATGAATTTTTTCAGTGCTTAAGATCACTGAAAGAAACAATGGACTTAGAGTCAGAAAATCTAAGTGCAAATTCTAGATCTGCATTTATAAGCTTTATAGTTTGGGGCAGTTATTTAGACTCCAGTAGCCTCAGTTTTCTTATCTGCAAAATGGGGATAAAAATTGCAGTCCTGCTTACTTTTGTAAAGTAGAAATCATGAATGTGAAAGTGTCTTGAAAACTCTAAAACACTATATGCATGCATTATCTAGACAGCTCATTTATGTGCACTACTTCACCCCAGGTGGTGCCAAATAAATGATGCATTATCATTACAGACATTAACCTCAACAAGGCTGGAGTTCATGATGTACTCTAACAACTTTTGCCACATATAGATGATATATATGCAAACAGCTCCAGTGCACAGGCGAAAGCGTATTTAGACAAAAGACTCTTTGAGAAAGGGGTTTATTTTATGCATGCTTGGATGTGAAGCTGTACTGTTTGAAGTGTCAATACTGCCAGGAGCAATCCTTTTTTCAGCTTCCTGAAGCTTCCCTTCTGGCTAGTATCTGGTATATTTCGTATACGAATAAGTGGCTCAATCAGGAAGGGTTTGTTGGTTCAGGCCATATTTTAATTGCATTTTTTGGTCCACACTATTATGGCAGAGAGGAGGAAAAGGTGAGTATATGGGAATATATGTCTGGAGACCTTCAGTTGATCCTCATTCAGTATTGGCAAACTTGCTTTCTTCTACCTGCTTTCTGTGGAGATAAAAAAGACATCTCTGCATGGGGGGCAGGGTGGTGTTTCTGTGCCTCTTCTGTTGTTTCTCTCCCTTATTTTCTGTTTCCATCAGCTCTTGGCAGTTTTTAGACCTTTTCTGTCAGATTCCTGTCTCTCCCACTCCCCCTAAATAAAATTGACCTTGGTTCGAATACCCTTTTACGTCAGCTCACAGCAATTTCTCCAGTCATTTCTGCTTGAAATAACTGTTTAGGGACATTATTCAAGCAAAGCTTTTTTCCTTCACAGTTAATATGTGACTCAATAATTGCTTGAATGTTGATAAACATGTTTTTGAGATGCAATCATTTGCTAATTTAGGTTTTATTATGTAGTGGGGGTTTTAAGTGAGTACTGAGCCATTTTTCTCCATTTCACAATTCTTTCCCCCTGACTAGCCTGACAGTTCAGCCCACACTCCAGCTCTGTGCAGGCTGAGCCCCATTGCATCCCCAACTCTAACTGGCTGCCAGTCTCTCACAACGCTTTTTTGGTTAAAAATAATGTATGGGAGAGAATAATTACCTTGATATAAACATCAATTTGCCAGTGCTAAATATAATAGCATTAAACCGAATAGAAGAATTTTAGGAACGCAAACCATGACCATGAGTGAAGTGATATATCCTCAAAAATGTAAATTATTAATCACACGGCTCATCTGTAGAGCAAAGCTCTAGTAATCCCATTATAAAAGGGTGAATTTCTCATCAGAGCCCAGAAGATGCTGGCTTTAATTAGTGGACTTCTATGGCACCAACTCAAAGGCATATTTTGGTTACAAAGTTTTTAAAACTGTAATTCTTTAATTATTAGGGCCATTGGAAAAACAACTGGAAACTGAGTGTTTAAAGCCAGTTCACTTTTAAAGTAAAAACTTTTGAGTTCAATTCAATCTTAAAATTCTGTGGCTCCAGTAGAGCCAGAGGCTGGGGGAGTTACAAACCTTTCTTGGGCCCTCTATTGATTTAGAAGTCAGTCATTAGGCTGAAAACTGTTTAATGAAAAGAGCTTAGAAAAACGACTCAGTGTGCAGCCAGGACTATTCTGAGGCCAACCATGAGGTGAGGAGATCATGCAGATTAACTCTTTTACCCCAGCCCATCACCCTTGATTTAACAGGGCTCTGAACTCACCTTCTCTTGCCGTCATCGTCACTGCTCACCTTTATCACTAGTGGGCTCAACAAAGCACAGTAAAGGACATTGTTCCTGCCCTCTAGAAGCTTCCAGGAGAAACACCACTTTTGCCTAGAGTGCTTACTCTCCACCTCCCCGCACCAACATGGATCTGTTTACTTTCTGAAAACATACATTCCTCCTCCTCTTTCTGTCTCACTGAGTTGCAGTGCCTGATACTGGACTAATGAAGCATATGTTTGAGAGATTTGAATTCTCCTGTCAGTAGAATGGAGGTAGAAACAGTTTACCTCTAAACTGGAAGTGGTAACATAGAAATTAAAAGTCCCTTTCCTTCTATTGACTGTGAGATGCTTCCAGAGGCTGAGGCACCTGTTTGTCTCCTTTTCCTTTATTGCACTTTTTGTCACCAGGTCTCATTTCTTCCTGCGTACTTCCTCATGTCATTTTCCTACATTCCATTCCCCTTTGTCCTCTATGGGTCACAGTCGTCTCATTTATCGTATGCAAATGCCTTCTGATTTTAGTTCATCTCTGATTTCAGTTCCAGGCTCCATCAGCTCACATCTAGACTACCAGCAAATGCACACCTGGGTTTCATGCCTTTAGTCTCCCTTGCTTCCTGGTTCACCAATGGAGTGTAATGATTAAGAGTGTAGGTCTAGGGGGCATTTTGGCAGGGTTTGAAGGAGTCTGGGTGAGGGTAGGCAGGCCGGTGTGGAGAGAAGAAAGTGGAGGGCTTGGGTGAAGATTAGAAACCTCCTCTCTGAACATGTACTGCATCGGATAGAGATGAATGAGAAGTTTCCTGTTCCAAAGTGTTTTACTTATATTATCTCATTTGAATCTCACAACAACCCTAGGAGGTGGGTACTTTCATTAGCCTCATTTGACCACGGACAAAATAGAGGCTTAAAGAGATTAGGTGACTTATTCAAACTAGCAACCCAATAGATGGCAGAGACAAGAATTGAACACAGCAAGTACAGCTCCCCAGCCTGTGCCCTTAAAACAGTGCTATATGTGTTATATAACTGCCATGGATTTTGTCTCATAGTCATAGGTGGTCTCCTCAATTCTAGCTTTCTTCCTTGCAAGGGAACTTTATTGTATTTAATTTAAAAACCTTTGGCTGAGCAAGTGGCTAGCATGTCTAAAGGCAGTTACTGTGGGGGACTCAAAGAGAAAAACTACCTCATACCTACCTTCAAGTAGATCAAAATTCAGAAACCAAGACATTTGTATACAAATAACTTGGGTACAAGGCATCTTAAGAGAAATGTACGAAAAACCTTAGCAGTTTTCTAAGGGGACTAGAGGTGAATCCAGGTTTTGTAGAGCTCAAAGCTTATATATTGGAGGACCTTCTTTAAGAAAAAGAAGACAAAATAAAAAATACTAAATGGCCATGGCTATTCTGTGAGTGTGTGTACAAATGTGGGGTCTCTGTAGCTTAAGTTTCATTGTTTAAAAGAAAATACTTTTTTTTTTTTTTTTGAGCTGGAGTCTCACTCTGTCACCCAGGCTGGAGTACAGTGGCCTGATCTTGGCTTACTGCAACCTCTGCCTCCTGGGTTCAGGTGATTCTCCTGCCTTGGCCTCCTGAGTGGCTGGGATTACAGGTGCCTGCCATCATGCCTGGGTAATTTTTGTATGAAAATTCACTTTTTAATGATAGGGTTGGAAAAGATTAACTCCAGTCAGAGGGTAGAGGTTCTTGGAAGAGATTGCCTGTATGAATTCTCCAGATAGTCATGCTGTTGATCAAAGAGAAGAGATGAGGGAATTGGGTAAATCAGTACACATCTTTTTCTCAATTAAACTCAAACTGAAATTATTATTATTATTTTTTGAGATAGGGTCTCACTCTGTTACCCAGGCTGGAGTGCAGTGGCATTATCTTGGCTCACTGCAGTCTCCACCTCCCGGGCTCAAGGGATCCTCCGACCTCAGCCTCCTGAGTAGCTGGGACTACAGGAATGTACCACCACACTCAGCTAAGTTTTGTATTTTTTGTAGAAATGGGGTTTTGCCATATTGCCTTGACTGGTCTCAAATTCCTGGGCTCGAGCAATCTGCCTGCCTTGGCTTCCCAAAGTGCTGAAATTAGAGGTGTGAGCCACCATGCCTCGCCAAATTCAAATTATGAATTGCCTGTTAGATACTAGCCTTTCTGGACTCCTTGGCTATGCTTATAGTCTATCACTTAGACTCCTTCTTGAAAGGGCCAAACACCTAGGAGGCAGCAAGGGGCATAGTGTGATGGCCATGTGGTCTGGCTTCAGGCAGGCTGGTGTCTAAGTCCTAATTCTGCCCTTTCCTCTCTTTGTGACCAAGGGCAGGCCACTTCTCTCTGAGCCATTCATTAAAGAAAATTAAATCAGATTAGTGCTGTGAAGAACTCAGCTCTATTGTGGCCTGTAGGAATCAAATACACAGTAGCCATTGCTTATATTATTCCCTCTTGTGCATTTATAAGCATAATTATGTCTGAAATATAGTATCTTTGCTTTACAGTAATGAATGTCACGTATCTGGCACTTAGACATTTTAAGATCCTTTTTTATGTTTTAGTATAATTATAATTAATGTCAAAATGCTCTAAATACACACTCATAATCCTATCACTCAGAGATAACCACTTGTAACATTTTTATGTGTTTTCTTCTTTACCTCCTCTGTGTGTATGTGTATATTTTAAACCCTACAGTATACAGTTTCTAAATGGTCCCCTAGTGGTCTGAATGACTTAATGTAACCTCTAGATCTAACCAGCAAAGGGAGACTGATTCCATTGGATTACATTAGGAGAGGAAGGAAAACAAAACTGTTGAAAGGAAATTGGAATGCTTACGGCACTCCCCTCCTTTGGTCAAAATTCTTTAGCATTACTTCTGAACCCAATTAACTGAAATGTCATAATTGGATTGCATTTCTTCCTCTTCTGGGAACCTGTGCTTTTCTTTTCTAGCACTCATCAGGTTGCAGTGGTACATGACTATGTATGCTTCTTTGATTAACATGGGTGTCCTTTACTAAAGAATGGACCTTCTGTGGATAGGCCTTTTGTCTATTCTACCATATCCCTCTGTCTCCAGATGAGACAGTAAACTCTCAGTCGATGTTTGAATGAACACATATACATGCACACATACACTCTCACACAAAATTAAAATAAATAGTATTGATAGAAATAGATTTCTGACTGTTCCCCTTCCCCTGCAATAACTTCCAGTATGACCAAACAGAAAAGAAAAGATAGATCCTGTTGCATGCAGCATTTACTTCTAGGTTTTAAAAGCTGCTCAGATATAAGATCTTAAAAGTCTGGATAATGGGGTTTTGCTTGCCCATTGAGATGGAACATCTATTTCTCTAAGCCTCTGCCTCAGCTTCTGGCCTCATCACTCTGAGGCTTGCTGGATGTCTTTTCTTCCAGGATGACCTAGGCTCTTCCCAGAACATTGTGAACTCTAAGATTCAGTGCCACAGATTTGCACCTTGTGAACAAGAATCATGAGAATGGTGACATCTGTCACCTTGTCAAAACACATTCTTTTGTGTCCAGCACCCTTTCACAAGGACCTGAAGGGAAGAGAAGCTTGCTTTTCTTGAAAGACTTGTGGCAAGCAGACATACTTGTATTTATTTTAATTTTGCCAGCTTCCCTTCAAAAAGGTGGTATTAATCCCATAAGGAAACTAAAACTAAGAGAGTTTGGTAAAGTAGGCAAGGTAACCCAATGCTAAATAGTTGAGTTGCTAGACCTGTGACTGCTGAATTTAAATCGTGCTATTCTCCTCTATTGCTATGTGTTCTCTCTCAATAGTGTTGCTAGTGCCTCAAATCTGGAGACTATTCACATAATCTTACCTTTCCTTAGAGTTTTATATTTGATATTTTAGTGGAAGGCACAGTGGCGGAACAGATAGTCTTTTGAGTCCAATAGTCCTGTATTCACATATTCTTGTTGCTCACTAGTTATGTAACCCTGTTTTACAAAATGAGGATAATAATTACAACCTTACAGCACTGCCGTGAAAGCAAGCCATATATTATGTCAAACATTTACCATATTGTTTGGTATAGAATAGGTGCTTAATAAATGGCAACTGTTGATACTCTTCTAAGTTAAAAATTAAGGTTCTCATTCTTTCTTATATCTGTTTATAGTTGTTTGTCTTTTATCAACTTTAATCAGTTGGAATTTGACATGGGTATGGGAATTTGATTAGACATAGGTAGGACTAAGGTTGACAAATTAAAAAAGGACTTGTCAAATAAATGAATAGTTTAAACAGAATTGTAGGGAGGAACTATTACCTGATTTAAAAGAACAATTTTTAAAATAAACTTTTTAGTCTGCATTAAAAAAATCAATAATCATAGGTTCATTGAAAAGTATTCTTGTCTATTTGTTAAGACAGATTTCTAGAAACCAGTGGATTATTTAATCATTCCTGATTATGTGAGACCTTGAAAGTAATAGAGAAGTATTTATTTCAGGGTAATCTTTTTTAAAAACAAGTTTTTACTACACAAATAAGTATTTCTTTTTTAATTAGAGAAAATGAAAAAAACACAAAGAAATAAAAAAGTGGAAAATAAAATGATCCTGAGTCTATCCACGAGGGGATAACTACTATTAACATTTTGGCATATCATCTTGCATACTTTTTATTCATACATAGGCATATGTATATTTCTTAAAAAAATTGACTATACTGCTTTTTCAAGTAGCCATCTTTCCATGTCAATAATATACTTCTGTAACACAATATAAATATAGCATGTAGGAGCTACCCTTTACTTAGTAATGTGAATATTTCATATGTTACTAATCCAGCCCTCTCTATTGTTGGAAATTTAGGTTGCTTTCAGTAAGCCACAGTGAACTAAATAATGTCCATGTAATTAAATATTTATGCACATCCTTAATGATTTCCTCAGGATAAATTATTGGAAGAGGAATTGCTAGGTCAGAGGCTGTGCAGTTTTTAAGGTTTCTCATGTTTATTGCCTATTTGATTTTAATGAAGTTTGTATGTGCTTTCATTTTATTTCTTTTTAAAATTTTTCTAAGTTTTAATTTTTGTAGGTACATGGTAGCCATATATATTTATGGGGTACATTAGATGTTTTGATACAGGCATGCAATGTGATATAAGCACATCGTGGAGGTTAAGAATGTCCATTTTCCTATTTGCCATTTTATCATAATCCCAGTTTGGGTGAAAAAAATAGTACTGTTTGGTTGCCAGTGAGATTTGTTGATCACTTGTACCTTTTATTTTGTGATTTTTCTCACTAAATTTTTTTCATCATTTGGAAAAATTTAAGTATACATTGTCCCTTACTAGATGCCCTTTTCTTATTGATTTCTAATGGCTATTTATATATTCAGAATGCTAGCTCATTTTGTATAATAAGTTGCTTTAATTGATTTGTTAATTCAAGTTTTCTTTTTTGTGGGAGGAATACTTTTAGTCAAATGTATCAATATCTTAATTTGGTTTCCAATGTTTTCTTTGATTCTTTACTAATTGATATTGGCCTTAGCATGAATCAAAGATGTGATCTATTTCCTGTTCTGACACCAGCTGCATGGAAATAGGTAGGTAATTCAAAGTCTCTAAGTTTGTTTTCTTATATGTAAGATGGTAACATCTGACCTGCCAACCTGCTGGAGCTCTTGAGGATCAAAAGAGGTAATATATATGAAAATGTTTTGAAAGTTTAAATGACTATTATAGTTGTTATTCAGCTGTCCCCTGGCACTTATCAGTCTGTACTATATCAGCATTGCCTTTCTTCCTCTGGATCTGAAACCTTCTGGCCTTGTAATGGGAAGTAATTTTGGTCTAGAAATGCCCTGGAGCGTGTGCCCTGGTACCTAGAAGGGTGCTCTAGAGGTTGGTGAAATGTAGGCTGCCACCAGTCTTTTTGTTTGGAGTGTGAATTCTGGGCATCCTTCCCAACTGGGGAAATGGGCCCTGGAACTATTCTTTGATGTAATATGTGTTTACTCCTACATGCCCCAGTCCTTGAAGGATGGCTTAAGAAACCCAGCCAGTGAGGCCAAAGTGCTTATTCTACCAACAGAGTAGTAGGTGGGGGAAAACCCCTAAGATTGCTATCCATACTCCTCTTGTTTGGTGCCTGGAAAAACAGTACACTTTCTAGCAATTAACATTTGAAACAGATATACTGGCCTGTCAGATAAATCTGTGGCTTAGCATTGTTTTGTGGTACAAATTCTGGAAAGAGTTGTTTATTAGAAAAACCTTTTTAAAAAAATTGTGAGAGGACCACAGTTCTCCCTGTCTAAATGCCAGATTAAAAAAAACAGACAGGAAAAATAGTTAAAGTATCTCATACATCAAAGTAATCATTAGTGGAAAACTAAGTATGTTCTTTCTGGCAGTCTCTGCCAGATGGTTGAGATGGCTTATAGTGGAAGAAGAGGCTTAAATGCTACACATATTATTTCAAATATAACCTTGAGGGTTTTTTTTTTTTGATGGGAGGGGAAGATAGTGTACACTTGCAAAGAATTTAGCCTTCTTGAAGGTCAGAGACCTCTGAAAGGTTGGTGAGGTCAGACATTTGAACTTACCGGATTATTTAAGTGAAAGAGAAATAAAGTTAACTAAGCTTACTAAAAGTGTGCCATGTGCTAGACTTCAGTAATCTTCATAACATTAATAACACCATTATTATCCCCATTTTACAGATGTGGAAACTGGGGTTAAGAGCTATTAAGCAATTTGTCCAAGACCATGTAACCAGTAAATGGTAGCATTAAGTTTCTAAGTTACTGCCCTTTTCATTGAGCCACACGGTCTCCCTTGGAGTTAGAAGATAAAAATCAGCTTTAAAACTCATCAAAATGATCATAGAGGGTTTTGAAAAATAGAAAACACTGTTAGGAATCTGTACAGTAATAGAGAAATAAACAAAACACCCCAAGAATGGCCCCAAACTTTTATTTGGCAGAAGGCTTCAAATTCCATTGATATGAAACAATTCTCTGTAGGGACATACTAGGGTGAGTTAATTGTACCCTGGGTATTCTATGGCAAGGTGGCAGCCTTTCCTATTGCCTCATAAAGAATTGCACACACACCCTTCAGAGTTCATTTTAGTACTCTGCAGCCTGACATCTAAAGGGGCTGCTACCCTGACAAACACAATCTGGCCAGATGTTATTATTTTCACTACATTTAATTTCTTCCTGCCAAAGATTTAGGCTGCTTTTCCCTGATAAAGATCAGGGGAAATTGTCTGGTATTTACAAAATCCCATCCAGGCGTATCTGTTACAATGTTCACTTAGCAAAGTTTATTAGATTATTAGGGCTTTAAACCCTTGGGCTCTTTCGTTATTGAAATTAAAAAAAGAAAATCCCAAACATCTTCAACAAATTTAAGTGGTATAATTAGACCCTGGACTTGTCTTACAGGCATTTTAGAATTATGAAAATGATTTAAATAGTATTTGCCTCCTGAGAAACTTGCTGCATTTGACAGGGATGAAAGGAAAGTGGTTATGCTCCTTTGGTCTCCTGAGTTAATGGGGAAAGTGATATCTTGAACTGAAATAAATTTGCTATAGTTGTATGGCAAAATTACTCCCATAAGTAGTGAGCCATGCCACACAGGGCCTCTCTTTCTTGGCTTAGTTAAAATGTAGCCACTGTAGTGTTAGAGGAACATGTGGGTCTGTCATTTCCTTGCTCATCAAATCTACTTAGATTAAACACTGAGCTAGACTCCTGAAGCTCTAATTTTTGTTTATATACACTATACTAGACATGTAAAGAAGATAGTAATAGAAATAGTCAATGTTTTTCAAGGTATAATCAATTATGATTTATATACACTGCAGTTTTCCTTAAAGGATTTCAATGTGCCTTGCATGCAATAATTATATTTTCAGTCATTTCCAGTTGAAAGTTGGTGGCATAATTGTTATTTTCTCTAGTGTCTGAATGTAGACATGGAAGAATTTAGATAGTGACCTGACTTAATTAACATAAGGTAGTACATGGTTTGGAACTTGAGCTAGTAGGATGTGCATGAGAGAGGCAATCTAGTAGAAAGCAATGTAATTATACTTATTTGTTTTGGGGAGTGAGGTAGGGTGGCTACTAATTCAGGCACCCAAATCCTGTAACATTAAACTTTGCTTAAGAAAGAAGAACTATTTGGGAAAATTAAATGGAAATTTGTGTTACACATGCCAACTTGAATATTTTCTTCTATTGTACATTTACTTGGTGCCAGAAAAGGTTTTTAACAAATTGTGAAAGCTCAGATCTTTGGAGACTACGTTAGAAATGTCTCACAATTAAGCAGGACCAGAGCCAGACTTTTTCTTCTTATTTTGAAGGCAGTCAGAAGTCTTATGTAAAAACTGTAACGGTGCAAACATATGTTTGTACATTAACTATACAGACAATAAATGCTGAAGTAGCAGAAGTGAACTCAAGGCAGGAGGTAAATATTTTGTTAAAAAATGATCTAAAGTGAACTCTCATTAACTTGGGCTCTGTTAATTTGAATATTGTGATAGTTTGACCAGGCTGAAGTTTACTTTCATCTCATTTATGAAGAAAGAATCTGCTAACAAATTAATAGTGTATATAAGATTGCAGGAAGTCATGTTTAACTTGCTTGAAGGACTTGAGCAAGCCCATTAATTGAGGCTGCTAATTACAATGAGTTTTGCTTCTTAAAGCAAACCTGATAGAACCTCTACTTGGAAACACTTTATTAGCAGTGAGTTTAAGTTACTCTAGATATGCAAAAATAATAAAATGCAGTGTAGTGTTGAAGAGAATGGATTCTGGAATAAATTGACTTGAGCTTGAATCTTGTTACCTGGGAGAGTCTACCAAACGTCTCTAACTCCCAATTTCTTCATCTCTAAAACAATAATAGGTCTTTGTGAGAAATAAATGATATGATGCATATACAACTTAATTTAGGGTGGTACCTAGTATACAGTGAGTGCTCAATGAATGTTAGCTGGTGTTTGTTATTTTTGAAAAGTAATTATAAATCACACTTCACCATCCTTTCCTTCATCAATTTGGCTTAGTGAAGATCCAGGAAAATATCCTATTTGTTGAGCTAGTTGTTCCTGATTTTGAATGAGCAGTCATCTGGGGACAGTAACTTCATAAATTGGCTTACCTGTTCTGTGGGCCAAATATGCACATGGAAAGAGATGATCATTGGGTCTATAAGTCTTTTCAGTTTCCCAGGAGGGAAATTCGAATTGAACAGGTTTTATGTTATAAGCTTA
This sequence comes from Callithrix jacchus, assembly GCF_049354715.1. Lineage (NCBI taxonomy): Eukaryota > Metazoa > Chordata > Mammalia > Primates > Cebidae > Callithrix > Callithrix jacchus. The sequence goes on along the minus strand of NC_133524.1, from coordinate 129,524,890 downwards.
GTTGACCATGAATTGATACTGTGACATTATTATGGAGCCTGAAAAATACCAAGAGTTTATATGTCTGAATATTTTATTACAACATTTCTTATATTGTTCCTCTTCTGCTGTCTTGCTGATAGGGACACTTTCCTACATAAATAATAGGTGTTTGTTTTAGAAGAGAAGTTACTAATTTCTGATAAATATAAAATAGAGCATAAAAATCACCCAGAATCCTAATATCCAGAGGTAACTATTGTTAGCATAGGCTATCTGATTTTTTCCCACATATGTCACACATATAAAACTGTACTATATACATTCAAAGCAGTGCTCCAAAGAGTGTGCATACTTTCTTCAGTTATTTTCTTTTTCTTTTTCGTGATTTTTTAAAATTATTTTTTATTGCATTTTAGGTTTTGGGGTACATGTGCAGAACATGCAATACAGTTGCATAGGTACACACATGGCAGTGTGTTTTGTTTGCTTTCTCCCCTTCACCCACAGTTATTTTCAGATGTGTTTTAAAATAGGGATATTAATTTGTAATCACAAAATGGACTTCAAGTTGAAAAATTGCACATAATTTTATATCTGAGAGTATGCCTCATTGAGGCCAATAGAAATTTAGCCCAGAGAATATAGCTTCAGTTAACTTTGTAGGTTTATTATAATTAAGAATGGATGTATATGTGTGTGTCTGTGTGTGTGTACATGTGCCTGCATGTCTCAGGTGGAGACTTTTTCCTGTTGTGTAGTCTAGTGACAAGAGCATTAGACTGGGAATAAGAGGACATGGCTTGTGGCCCCGATGCTATCATGACTCACTGGATGACCTTGGGCAATCAATTTCATTTCTCTGAGCTTTAGTTTTCCCATATATAAAATGTGGGGTTAGACCAGATAATTTCTACATCCGCTCGCAGCTCAGAGTCTGAGTGTTAAAGAGAAAAAATGAAAAGTCAAACCTGTCTGTCTTCCTGGAAGAACCCGAGGCTCTGTGGATATCTTCCTAAAGAGAGGAGAGGTGACGAATTTCAACAGTTTCTTTGGCGCCAGATAGACCAAAGGCTGTAATTTTTACCCTATCAGGCATTTGACTTTTGAAAGTGCTAAATTCTCCATTAGGAATAAATGTGGAAGCTCCAGGTTATTTATTGTTATTTACACTTTCCATTCATAACTGTCAGTGTCAGAGGCTCTGTCAACATAACTGTGTCAATCAGGTTAGCTTTAATCAGTTTAGTGGCGGCTAAGTCACAAATATATCAAATAGCCAATCAAAATGCAGGAGCCCTCTAAAGCCCGACTGAATTATTTATTTTGTTATGATGAAAATGTCTGGGCTTTATTGGGTTTTCTTTGAAGAACTTGATTCAGCTTGAAGTATAGAAGATAAAAGATCAGTGATTGTCTCTCAGATTTTTATTCTGCCTTCCTTCAAGGCTTTTCATTTTTCACAAGCCGTTGTTAGCACTTTTAAGTCAAGGTGAGAGAGCTGTGATATTTTTTATCCTAGGGGTTTAAGCACGTGTGGAAAACTTTTACCTTTGATTTCTTGTCCTGTTTCTTCTGTCTTGTGGAAGGTGTGTGACCTTGAGCTAACCACTTAACCTGTGTGAGCCTCATTTTCTTCATCTATAAAATGGGGACAATTCTAATCTTATCTAATCTCAAATTGTTATGAGATTCAGGCCAGGCAAGGTGGCTCACGCCTATAATCTCAGCATTTTCAGATGCTAAGGCGGGTGGATCGCTTGAGCTCAGAAGTTTGAGAATAGCCTGGGCAACATGGCAAAACGCCATCTCTACAAAAAAAAAAAAAATTAGCTGAGCACGGTGACATGTTCCTGTAGTCCCAGCTACTTGGGAGGCTGAGGTGGGAAGATCACTTGAGCCTGGGAGGCAGAGGTTGCAGTCAGCCGAGATAACACCCCTGCACTTCAGCCTGTAGGACAGAGCATGACCCCATCTCAAAACACAATTGTTATGAAACTCAAATATAATAATTCTTTAGCTGTCATATAAACATGAGGTTTTATTATTATCATTAGTACTGTTATTTAGGCCTTCTGTAGGTAGGTCTGATATGATATAACGTATATAATCCTGAAAAGTTAGTTGAAAGTCAGTTTTGTAAATCAAAACTCTTCTGTGCTTTACATGATACTCTCATATATTATCACAGAAAATTATGTCCTCCAGACATCGTGAAAAATTAAAGCATTCAACAAACTTTAAAAAATCATATTCAACTGAAAAAGAATGATTTTCAAATATAACATGAACACTGCAAATCATTAAATACAATGCTTAGAAAAAACAGCAGTAGTGACTCTGAAAAGGGAAATAATTCATCTTGCTTCCAAAATGCTCATGGCCTTTTGGGGGGTAGAATGGATGGGGGAGTGGGCGGCTGGCAGTGGGAGGTCAGAGAGAGGAGAAGACAGAAGAAAAAGACATTTAAAATATAGCTGTCCTGCACAATTCTTTCTCTGTCAGTCCAAGTAGCTGTTTCCAACCCCCACCACGCACTTATTATTCCTTTCCCAGACATCTTTAATACAGACGGTGAAACTGTAGTAGAAATGTGCCTTTGTACTTACAAGAAAGTTGTATGGCCCCTCTAAGAATCACTTTTGTCTTCTTTATTCTGCCGAGCCATTCAGAGGCCCTGATTACCAGCATAGCAGGAAAGAAAAGAGATAAATACCTAGCTCGAAAGCAAAACACAAAGGAAGCAAGATTAGAAAATTGAGAAGTGTGGAGGGAGAACATTTGAGTATAGTAATATGGTCACTAGCAGGAATGCAGCATTTCAGATTTACCTACTAAATTATCTCATGTTTAAGTTGAGTCATGGCTAATTAACTTCCATGTGCTAAAGCAAATTTGTATGTACTGTGCATGTTCTGAGAGTGACTTTTATAGAAAATTGAAGAGCTAGACATTTTCTATAATATTCCTGATGTGATTGAAGCTGTGTCTCCAGGAGTGATTTTTCAGCCCCCTCTAGTTGCAAGGCTGTATTAGGTCCTTCTTGCATCACTACAAAGAAATACCTGAGACTGAATAATTTTTAAAGAAGGCTGGACATGATGGCTCATGCCTGTAATCCCGGCACTTTAGGAGGCTGAGGGGGAGGATCACTTGAGCCCAGGCATTCAAAGACCAGCCTGGGCAACATGGTGAAACCCTGTCTCTATGAAAAAATACAAAAACAAAATAAATAAGCTGGGTGTGGTGGCACACGCCCATAGTCCCAGCTACTAGAAAGGCTGAGGTAGGAGGATTTCCTGAGCCTGGGAGGTCAAGGCTGCAGTGAGCTGTGATCACCCCACTGCACTCTAGCCTGGGCAAGAGAGTAAGAGCCTGTCTCAAAAAATATACACGTGCATATAAAGAAAAATAAAATTTGGCTGGGCTTGATGGCTCACACTTATAATCCCAGCACTTTGGGAGGCCGAGGCATGTGGATCACCTGAGGCCAGGAGTTCGAGACCAGCCTGACCAACAAGATGAAACTCTATCTCTACTAAAAATAGAAAACTAGCCAGGTGTGGTAGTACGTGCCTGTAATCCCAGCTACTTGGGAGGGTGAGGCAGGAGAACTGCTTGAACCTGGGAGGCGGAAGTTGCAGTAAGCCGAGATTGCACCATTGCACTCCAGCCTGGGCAACAAGAGTGAAACTCCATCTCAAAAAAGAAGAAGAAGAAAAATAAATAAAAATAACATTCATAAAGAAAAGAGGTTAATTGGCTCACAGTTCTGCAGACTGTACAGGAAGCATAGTACTGATTTCGCTCAGTTTCTGGGGAGGCCTCAGGGAGCTTTTACTGATGGTGGAAGGTGAATCAGGAGCTTGCACGTCACATGGCGAAAGCAGGAGCAGCAGAGAGAGAGAGGGGAGAGGAGGCGCACACTTTTAAATGCTCGGCTCTCCAGAGAACTCGCTATGGTGAAGACAGCACCAAGCCATGAGGGGTCTGCCCTCATGATTCAAACACCTCCAACCAGGCCCCACCTTCAGCACTGGGGATTACAATTCAACGTGAGATTTGGCCCAGGACAAATATCCAAACTATAGCAAAGGCCTTTGGGAAGCTCAGCCCATAGAGAAGTCTTAGAATACTTAGATTCCAGTTCCCAGTTGGTCATTTTCAGGCTTTGGGTCCTGCAACAAGCTGTCTGAACACCTTAGAGATTCTTTTTGAAACCTGCAGGTGAGGCTCGGTCTCCTTGCCATACTGCCTAGTCCCCATCCCGCCTGCCCCACACCATGCTGCCTTCCTCTATGTTGATATCTCTAGGTTGCAACCAAGCTAGAAATGATGTACTTTGGATGGGGTAGAGAATATCCCCTTCACAGGACTGAAAGCAACTCATGGGTCTTTCTCTGTTTTGAATTCATCTCTGTCTCTGCCTCCTTACTCAGTATTGGTATGTAGATACGTGTAGTAGATTTTCCAAATGTTTGTTGAGCTTTAATTTCCCAAAACCTTGGATTTCTCACCTATGAAATGGAACTATTAAATTCCAGTTTATATTCTTATATTACTTATAAGAATATGAAGATGTATATGTAAAATTGCATATTAAACCAAATAGCGCCGTATGCACACTTATATAAGGCACTCTTATTGATTAGGGTTATTATGTGCGATTCACATTTTAAAATATAAGGCTGTTTTCTTTTTTTCTTTCTTTTCCTTTTTTTTTTTTTTTTTGAGATCAAGTCTCACTCTGTCTCCCAGGCTGGAGTGCAGTGGCACCATCTCCACTCACTGCAACCTCCGCCTCTTGGGTTCAAGTAATTCTCCTACCTTAGCCTCCCAAGTAGCTGGGATTACAGGCACGTACCACCATGCTCGGCTAATTTTTTGTATTTTATTTTTAGTAGAGACAGGGTTTCACCGTGCTGGGCAGGCTGATCTCGAACTCCTGACCTTGCGATCCGCCAGCCTTGACCTACCAAAGTGCTGGGATTGCAGGCATGAGCCATTGTGCACAGCCAAGGTGGTTTTCTAATAGAAGATCAGGCAAATTAATCTTCTTTGTCTGTCCAAAGAGATGAATAGACTAGCACATTGGTTCTTAACTGGGGTCCATTAATAGGTTGCAGTGGTTCCTTGAAGCCCCTGAAATTGTATGTAAAATTTTTTGTATATGTGACTTTTTTCTGGTGAGAAAGCACAAAGTCAGATTCATAAAGGGGTCTATGCCTCCCAAACAGTTAAGGACCATAGGGCTAGCTAGTCTCTAAAATTCCATTCTGCTCTAATTTCATTTTATGAAAAATCCCAGTCTGAACAAATAGATTCAAATTTATGATTATTTAATGGACTCAAATAAGCAGTCTCAGTTATTTTAACAGCAGTAAACTCAGGATTCTTAGATTTAATAATATCCATTTGGGTACTGATTGCTGGCATATTCTGCCTACATTCAGATTTCTACTTGGCTTGAGGGAAGAACTATTATTTTACATGTTGCTTCCCATGTCTTTTCTCAAACATAGTTATTTCACCTTACCTATGTTGCTTTTAAGAGGGGCTGGTTTGGGGCATGCAGAATTAGAAGCTTTATCCTTGTTTGTCAACTGAATATTATAAACATCTTTTAAAGAAACCAACAACAATAGCAAAGCTATAGCCCAGTGGAGGCATTAAGAGAGTTGCACCATTTAGAAATCCAGCTGTGTTTGTTCTGATTATAATCAGGCTACTGTCTACCATTTTGTTCTCTTGGGAAGCGATACAGTTAAAATCCCAACATCTGTAGAAATAGCAAGTTTATTCACTCAGTTATGTACACTGAGCAGAGGGAAGCAGTCCTCCAGTGTGTTTTAGAATCCTGTTCATTGCTGACACTGGGAGAAGACTACTGGCAATATGGGTAAGCTCACCTTGATCATTTGGAGGTGAGCATCCTCCAACCATTTAAAACAGTACAGTGGGAGGAAAAAAACATACCACAGAGTAGGAGGTGGAAAATAGTTTGTATTCATGGCTCTGCTATGAAGCCAATAGTGTAACACCAGGAGTGTCTTTTCCTGATGCTGAGCATTGTGGGCTAGCCATCATTTAGGGCTTAGCCCTTCCAGGGCTATTGTAATTGTTGTTAATAAGAATTCGGAATAATAATGACGGTTTCCATTTATTGTTTACTATGTGCCACTATGCTAGAGGGTTTTAATACATTTATTTAATCCCTGCAGTAATCCTGTCAGGTGGGATTATCTTCATTTGATGGATTAGGGAAACAGAAGCTCAGAGAGGTTAAGCAACTTGTTCATGTCCTATCTTATTCTCCCATAGCCAGTGGTCACCAAGTCCTGCTGGTTATCACTGCCCTGGTTTCAGCCCTCAGCTCTATCCTGAGGATTTAATCACTTTCTAACCAGCCTCTCTGCCTCCAGTTTTATACCCTTCCTTTAAAATCTGTCGGGTTTTAAGATGTAACTGAAGTACCATTTTCTCCAGGACACCTTCCTTGACTTCCCCCTCCACTGGATTAGGTTACCCTCCTTTGTGTCTCGTAATACTTTGTATATCTCTAGTCTGCTTCACTAAAAATAATAATAGCAAATATTTAATGAGTACCTACTATGTACCAAGTACTGTTAGAAGCTCATTATATGCATTAACACATTGAATCCTCACAACAACCCTATGAAGTAGGCACTGTTAGAACCATGTTTTACAGATGTTCAGTAACTTGCCATGATCTGCACCCCAGACATACTTACTTGAGTGCCTGGTCTCTCTCAGTCTCTGCTCGATACTATCCATTGCCTCGAGTACTACTTTCACCAGGAAAATTTCTATGGCTCATTTGTAAATGACTTTAAAAAATAATTTGTAGTTGTAAAAGTCCACATTAAAGTTTCAGACTGAAAAGGATCAGTTCTCAAGCATTTCTTAATACACTTGAAGTATTAAAATATAACGCTGGGACCAGATACTCCCATATTTATATCAAACTAAATATTTTAAAACATTTCTGCTTCCATAAGACACATAGTTCCTGTCTTCCAGGAAGGAAAACCAAGAATAGAGTGATATGAAGTGATTTGTCTGAAGGAGGGTTTTTCAACATCGACATTATAAACATTTGAACATTTGGGACAAGCTAATTCTTTGTCATAGAGGTTGTCCTGTACATTGTAGAATGTTTAGCAGCATCCCTGGCCTCTACTCACTAGATGCCAGGAGTACCTCTCTCCAGCTGTGACAACCAAAAATGTCACCAGACACTGTCAAATGTCCCCAGGTTTGGGGCAAATTGGGGAAGCTTAAATTCATCTTCCATTCAGAACCACTGGCCTAAAGTCTTGTGTTGGCAAGTAGCAGTTTGAAAACTGGCCTTCTAGTTCTAAATCTAGTTCCCTTTGATTTTTCTGAGTTGGCTCACATTCTCATTCTGATGAGGAAAACTGTGGTCCATGAGACACGTTTGTACATGAACCTTTTTTTCATGGAATGCTCTTTGTATAGTGTGGAAATTATTTGGTGACTAACCAAAGAGGAGTTCACAAGTGGTTTACAGGAGTATTTTGTTGATTGAATCTAGTTATTCAGTGCTGCCCAGTTTTGTTTTCCTAAACAACTTATTGTGTGTACATGGCATCTGAATGGATTTGCTAGAAAAGAACATGTGTGTCAAGGTTTTTATTGTCTTTAGGCTTATGTGAATCAACACTTTTATTTTACTAAGTTTCTGTTTGCCTCAAATTCCAGATTTTCTCCACCAGAAGTATTTGGCACATAGATTGTGTAATCTTCCTTGTGGGCACTGCTGCTGTTTCTTATGAGAAGGCTGTGAAAAGGCTGAAGGTTGTTGCTTCTCCCAGGGTTTTGAACTTCTGAGAGAATTGCTTATTCATAAATTATCTCCCATTTATGTCAATGTACTACCCTAAGAACTAGTCTCCTTGCAACCTGTGACCACCTGCCACCAAAAAGAAAGAATAGGAATGTCTTGGATGGAGCAAGGAAAGTAGGGAAGCAAAGCAGGCCTGGCTGGACTCTTTACCAAGTCCCTCTGTGGATTCCCAGGATGCTGGGTGAAAGGGTAGGGGTTTCTTCCTTTTCCATTTTTGATATTTTTTCAAATTGCAAAGGTAATTTTCTAAGATGGAGAAATGCATACAATATTTAGACATGCTTAGTGAAAAAAAGAAACAATACAGAAATATATTGAAAACCAGTGGAACAGAATCGAGACCCCAGAAAGGAACCCAAACATATATGGTCAACTAATTTCCCACAAGGGCACTAAAAAAGACACAATGGAGAAATAATAGTCTTTTCAATAAATGGTGGTGAGGAGACAGGATTTCTACATGCAAAAGAATTAAATTGGACCCTAAACTGTACATAAAAATCAACTTAAAATGGATGAAGACCTAAAAGTAAGACCTGAAATCACAAACCTTCTAGAAGAAAACATAGGGGAAAAGCTCCTTGGCATTGACCTTGGCAATTATTTTTTTTTTGAGATGGAGTTTTGCTCTTGTTGCCCAGGCTGGAGTGCAATGGCACCATCTCGGCTCACCGCAATTCTGCTTCCTGGGTTCAAGAAATTCTCCTGCCTCAACTTCCTGAGTAGCTGGGATTACAGGCATGTGCCACCACGCCCAGCTAATTTTGTATTTATAGTAGAGATGGGGTTTCTCCATGTTGGTCAGGCTGGTCTTGAACTCCTGACTTCAAGTGATCTGCCCGCCTCAGCCTCCCAAATTGCTGGGATTACAGGCGTGAGCCACTGCACCCGGCCTGATTTTATGCGTATCACACTGAAAGCTCAGGCTACAAAAGCAAAAAAAAAAAAAAAAAAAAGGGACTACATCAAACTAAAAAGCTTTTGCACAGGAAACAATCAGCAAAATGAAAAGACAACCTCGAGATTGGGAAAATGGTTGCAAATATTTGCAAGTCTTACGTCTTTTAAGGAGTTAATATCCAAGATTTATAAAGAACTCATACAACTCAATAGCAAGAAAGCATATAACTTGATTTTAAAATGGGCAAAGGGCATGAATAGACATTTCTCCAAAGATGACATAAAAATAACTAACAGATACATGAAAAGGTGCTCAACATCACTAATCATCAGGGAAATGCAAATCAAAACTACCATGAGATACCACCTCATACCTGTTAAGATAGCTGTTATCAAAAAGACAAGAGATAACAACTGTTGACAAGGGTGTGGGGAAAAGAGAACCCTTGCACACTGTTGATGGGAATTTAGATTGGTGCAACCATTACAGAAAACAGTATGGAGGTTCCTAAGGAAATTAAACTAGGACTACCATATGGCCCAGCAATCCCAGCAATTTTTAGTAGGTATATACCCCTCAAAATGAAATCAGTCTGTCTAAGAGATATTTGCACTCTCAGTGTTCACTGATGCATTATTCTCAATAGCCAAGATATGGAAACAACCTGGTTGTCCATTAATGGGTGAATGGATAAAGAAAATGTTTCATATATCTATATATATGAGAAACATTATTCAGCCTTTAAGAAAAGGAAGAGATCCTTCCTTTTGCCACAACATGGATGGGCCTGGAGGACATTAAAGGGGAAAAAGGTCAAATATGCAGAGATATACAGAGATAGAGAACAATCAGGGTAGGGGAAAGGCTATGGGGTGATGTAGGTTAGAGGATACAAAATGGCAGATATTTAGGATGAACAAGTTGAAAGATCTAATATGTAATACACAAGGACTATAGTTGATAATAGTGTATCATATGCAGTATTTTTACTAAATGAGTAGATTATTGCTGTTCTTGCCACAAGGGAAGTGGGGAATAGGTATGTGAGATTAAGGAGATGTTAATTTGTTCCACTATAGTAACTATGTATGTGTGGAGATATATATATATATCTTATTACATCACATTGTATATCTTAAATATACACATTAAAATTTATTTTATAAAAGAAATATAGAGAGCAAAATGCGTAAGTAGCCTGGCATGGTGTCTCACACCTGTAATCCTAGCACTTTGGAAAACTGTGGCAGATGGATTGCTTGAGGTCAGGAGTTCAAGACCAGCCTGGGCAACATGGCAAGACCTTGTCTCTACAAAAGATAAAAATTAGCCGAACTTGGTGGTGCACACCTGTAGTCCCAGCTACTTGGAAGGCTGAAGCAGGAGGATTACTTGAGCACCGGGAGGATGAGGCTGCAGTGAGCCATGATTGTGCCAGGACATTCCAGCCTGGGTGACAGAGGGAGACTCTGTGTAGGAAAAAAAAAATAGCGAAAGTCCCTCCTTTATCCTTCACTCTATCTTATTGATTTTGTCAACTGCATACACTGTAAAGAGTTTCATGTGTGTATCCTTCTGAAGTTTTTCCCATATATTTGTGTACATACATGCACACAGTCACTACTCATACAGTTTTTTCCTACATAAATGGGGTCATACTATATATACTGTTAGGTAACATACCTTTTACACTTTATATATCTCTGGCATCTTTCAAAACAAGTACTTAAATACTTTGTAACTAAAAGAAGCAGCTGTATAATATTCCCACCGATCTGCTTCCCTGTTGTCAAACTTTTAGGTATGTTCTTTATTTTTTCTTTTCTCTTGGGCCCAGTGCCCAAGGGAGTATCTTTATTACTGTGTTTCATATACTGGAGCAGAACCCCTTACGGTTTCCAGGGGCAACAGGCCAGAATTGCACTCTCTGCTGCCTCCTAATGTGCAGAAAGAGCCAGTCCTTTCCATAGCTCACTAGGGAAGTGAGTGTAATTGGTGGTTCCAGAGAAGTGACCCTGAGCAGTCTGCCTAGGAAATTGTGTTCTCCCTTTCAGCGTTCCAGAGGCCAAGGAACACCAACCTCCAGGCCCAGTCTGGTTAAGCTACCTTGAACAAAATACCTGAATCCTGCTGTCATATTGCAGGCTTGAATTTGCCAGAGGAGTTATTTTTTTGTTAGATGCCTCAAACATTTTAATTTTTCTGTTACTGTCAGCCAACTATTTAGTGAGCACTTAACTGTGTATCAGGCACTGCTGGGTACTTTCAGGCATGCACATGGTAGTATATTTCGCTATATTCCTCAAACATTTAGGTCAATCTGTCTATGGACATGATCTCTGTGTTATTTTTATATCTCAAGTAAGGGGTCATAGAAGAAATGCTTTGCTTCAGATTCTGTTTCAATTATATTTCACAAATAATCCACATTTAGAATGTGGTTTAGTTCATTGTTTGTTTGTATCCCTATCCATATAAATTACTCTATAGAAAAACATGAAATTCTGTTTTCACAGAAGGCAGGGAAATAAGTTGTTTACACATCACCATTTGACTCCCTTCACCCCTGTCCTCATAACAAACATCTCAGCCTCCCAATGAAGTTTATTTAAACTCCCAAGCAAATAAGACCCCTACAGCTATGGAGTTTGGAGGAAGAAAGGACTGGGATTGTCTGCCACTTCCTTATTCTCTCTACTGGGTTCAGAACATTTCTTTTCATGAATTAATTCACTACCCAGAGGCTTGGCTTTAGTTGTGTGTCCTTTTTCAGTTTTGTAAGTTAGGAAGGTGGTTATAGTGTCACAGCATATTAACATTGTCAGGGAGCTTTAGAAACACCATCAAATGCAACCCTCCTACCTCTGTGTGACTCCTCTGCACAACATATTTTGGGTCAGTGGTCATTTGGTTTTGGAGTGCAAACCTCTTCTGATCAAGAACTCACTCCCCTAAGAGGCAGCCATTTAATTTTTGGTCAGCTTTAGTTTTTAGTTCTTATGTTTCTTGGGTCACAAGCCATCTCCATGTAACTCTTTTACCATCCCAGTTGCTCTCATGTGGCTTCTACTCAAATAGGTTTCTACTTGGTTATTTTCCTCCTAAGTTGTGGTACTCAGAACTGCCTAGTGTGATGCACAGGGTAGCAATTACCTCCTATTATCTGCATAGTATTACTTTTATTGAGGCAGCCAATTTAACAGCCACTCACAGTTGAGTCAGCAAGTGTTGAATTTATAATCAAGCAAAATTCTCTAAACTGTTGTCACTGGCCTTCATCTTACCTTTGTGGATTTGGCCTTATATTGTTTTGACATCTTAATAAATTTGAGCCTAGATTTTAGGGTTTCAAAATTAGTTAACTGTTCTTCCAGCTTTCGTAATTTGTAAATTCGATCAGTGCATCATTTATGCCGTCACACCAGTCATTGATTAAAAATATTGAGCAGAGAAGATCCCTTAGGATCCTGATTAGAGACTTCCTTTTCGATTGACATTAATCTATTAACTAGCACCGTTAGTCCTGCCATTAAATCAGTGAGGGAACCAGCCAGTGGTATTCTTTGCAGTCCAGAGCAGTCTCTTTTAGACATGACTGTTCACTTTGTCAAAGGCCCTCTTGAAATCCAGAATCCATATATCCACTGGATTTCTCTGCTTTTCAGCCCAGTACTCCTGTCATAAAAGAGAATGAGGTTAGTCTGGCATGACTTCTTCTTATAAGACTGTGCCAGTTTCTTTTGAATGCCTTTTCCTTTTTGAAATGCTCACACATCTACTGCTTGGTGATGTGTTCTGAAATCCCGTTTGGGACTGATGTTAGACTAGTGGGGTTATTATTTGTGACAGCCACCTTCTTCTTCTTTGAAACAGGGTCTCACTCTGTTGCCCAGGCTGGAGTGCAGGGGCATGATCTTGGCTCACTGCAACCTCTGCCTCCTGGGCTCAAATGATGACAGCCACGTTCTTTTACTCTTTAAGGAATATGGAAACTAGATGGGCTGTTTGCACTCACCTTACCCACCTCTTCCACACACACCTCTGTTTCCATGAATACTTCTCTCTGTCACCTTTCCCCAAGCAGGACCTACTCTCTTCTTCCCATTTTGTCAGAACACTGCCCTCAGTTTTCCTAGGTGAGAGCTACTTAGTGTGGTAATAGGTCCTAATGGGCTAACGTGTTTTTGACAATGAGTTTCTTTATCCTATTTGCTTTTTGAGCAGGGCCTAAGTCCCAAGGTGTGATTAGAATAGTGGTAATTCGGGGCACCATGGCAGGTTATTAATGTAGTGTGGGTGGTGAAACTTTTTGTTTTCTGTCAAATAGGTGACTGCCCATTTCAACTTCATGTATGGCTTTCTGCCAATTGTATTGGGGCGATTTCAAGTCAAATTGATTGGCTAATTGCTTGTGGTCATCTGGCTTTTCAGCTGCTTGTATGGCATCCCTGGAGGTAATTAGCACTTCCAGAATTGGGGGTGAATTGGAGTTACTCATGGTCATGGCTTTTGGAGTGGGAGCAGGGGCCGCACTAGCTTCTAGTTATGAGTGAATCATTTTTACTTTAAAATGATTACTGAGGATTGATGAGTTTCTTTAGGAATTTTAAAAATCCATTATGGAGGAGTTTGATATACAATTGCCTTCTAGAGTCATTTAAAGTGGCCAGTTGGGTTCTATATATTGTGCGATAAACTCATTGGTAGGAAATAGCTTCAAAAGTGTTGAGCATTTTCTAAAAGCGACTGGAATTTCAATTGCAGCCCTGTACCAGCACACATAGTGGAATTTTTCCAGCCAAGTGTTAGTGTTAAAGAATATATAATGCATTTTTCATTTTAAAATTTCTTCATATGTAAATGTCATGTAAAAGCCATTGGTATCTGACAGTGACCACAAATTTAGAATCATCAGAATGTCAAGGTGATTTCTCCCTTTTAAAAACAATGTTCCTGAGCGATTTATAGGACAGAGAACAACCAAGCAGAACATCTCAGGACTCTGCCATTTCCTCACGTACCTGGCATTTGTCAGTGTCAATCAGCACTGAAATTCAACCTGTGGCAGTAAAGCAAGGCTCAGAATCATCTGCTTATTTTGACTGTTCCTTTTTCATAATTAAATGGGAGCTGATGTTATCATCTTTGGAAGATCCAGCTTGAGGGTGACATGCTTTTGCAAGGCAAATAAACAGTAGGCCTGGGCCACTGCCGAGCCTAGGGCTGGGAAGCCTTCGCCCAAGCAGCTGTTGTATTCCAGTTGTTCCCATGCTATTCAGGGTGGTCCTCCAATCCTTTGACCTGCTGGCTGGGTTGTACAGCCCTCCTCTTAGAGGTTCTTCCAGTTTTCCCTCTTTCTGTATTAGGTTCTCAGCCTTGACTAATGGCTGGAATTTATGGAAGCCTAGAAGAGAAAGGCAATAATTTCTCTCCTCTGTCCTCCCGGTGATCAGGCAAGACCTACCCTCTCTTTCAGGATGAGGGTGGGGTGGGGATTTAGAGAGGACATGTTTTAGATGATTGTCTCTTGAATTCTTGCTTTAGGGTATCTCAGAAATGAGGGAGCAGTGTCTGAGACCTACCATGTCCTATCTGTCTGATCAGAGCTTCCAGCCTGCCTCCTCCACTTCCTGTGTTTAGCAAGTTCGATTTTTACTTTCACTTGCTTTTCTATTCTCAGCTTGTCTCCTCTCTCTGACTAAATGGGTCAGATTTTGTTTCCTAAAAGGAGATTAAATTGCTCTTTGCCGGAAAAGAGAAACAATCACTTGGCATGCTGTGTGTGTGTGTTTGCACATGTATGTGTGTTGGTAAAGGGTGCTTGGATGGATGGGGAATGTAATGCTTCTTGTCTGAAGTCTGTTTTCAATCCTAATGGCTCTTTTAATTCTAAAACTGTTTGGGTTCAAATCCTGGCTCTGCCTCTGTGTGACCTTGGGAAGAGACTTATCCTCTTAGGGCTTCATTTTCCCCATCTTTAAAATGGGGCTAATAGAAGACTCTACATCATATAGTTGTAGTCAAGATCAAGTAAATAAGCTGGGAAAAGGTGGGATGGGGTGGGCAGTGGTACCTTTATTGTCACCCCCTATCATCCTCACCAGCAGACAGAACTGAGGAAAGCTTTTTTTTTTTCCTCCTGAGGACTCAGTATTTGATCCAGAGGAAGTTGCGCAACCTGTTTAATCCCAAACTGTTTCTGTCCCTGGAGACCAAGCTAGATCTTCTGGGGGTGGGGGGTGGGGGGGTGGTTGGTGGTGAATCAATCAAAGAGCTGTCTTCAGCAGTGGGAAGTGTCATGAGAATAAACAGCTGCTCCTTCCACCCTGCAACCCCTCCTGCTGCTAAATGACTCTAGGGAAGAGGAAACCAGTCATCAAAGGCTTCTGCCACCTGTGCACAGCTGGTAGTTCCTGAGGTCACCCCTATAGTGGCTAGAGGAGTTTAGAAAGTATCCACTGGGTCAAGACACTGATATATCCATTTCCCAAAGGCCGTAGGACTTTCTGCCTCCTCCAACCTCCATTCTCAGAGCTGGAAAGCTCCTTTGTAAGCTAGGACACAACTAGTACAAATGCACTTTGTAAGAGGGACACACAAGGTCTTCCACAGTGCCATTTTGGTAACAGCATCCCTTAAGAGATTCTTAGTGGGAAAGGCACAGGACCAGGCTTTCTTCCTCCATTCCCTCTAGCCTTATCTTAAAAAATAAGAAGAGAAAGTCATTGTTCTTGAACTACTTGCTGCCAAGTGTCATTCTCCCAGGGGATCCAGGCTGTTTCAGTCAGACTTCCTTTTTCCTGGCTTTAAGGTTACCAGGCCAAGTGGAAGTGTACAGGGCCCAAATGTAAAGTTCCTGTTCTAGATGGGGCAGAGTAGCCGGTGACTGCTAGAGGGCAGCAGAGAACCAGGAGCAGGTCTGGAACTGCTTAGTAGCCAAATGGCAACCAGACTGGCTGACAGAGCAAAGGATACCAGAGGCCCTTCATTGTTGCGGGGAGAAGTAGGATGGTCCCTAACCAGGAGAGGCAGGCACATCCAGGAAATGTTAACAGAACATGTCAGAGACACATCACAGAGCAGGCAACTGGGTTGGTATACAGTGCAAGATATCAGGGTAGGCAGGGCCAATGTTTTAGTAAAAGAAGAAAGAAAGCATATTTGCCATAAAAATCAAGTCAGAACCAGAGCTAGGGTCAGAGTTCAATTCAAGGTTGGAAAAAAAAAAAAATAAAGGTTCAAAAGCTAGAACTGGACTGATTCAGCTCAGTTATTTATTGAGTGTCTTTCAAAAAAGGCACAATAATGGAATAGTTAAGATCACAAACTTTGGAGTCACATAGAAACTGGGGTTTGAATCACTGCTCTGCCATCTATTAGCTAAATGACTTTTTGTCAAGTTACTCAGCCTGTCTGCACCACTCTGAAATCATATGTATAAATGCTAAAGAAATGTTTATTGAGCAAATCACTTTTATCCAGAGGTGTCTCTGATTGTAGCTCCCCACCTCAAAGTTCTATTCCATTTGGTTTAGTACTTGTTTTCGTCCCTTGTTTAAGATGAGTGGAGTGGCTACTGGTGCTGCCTTGGTTCCCCAGCCAGCAAGGGCCTGATTGGTAGTGGGCATGAGTAGAGCTAAGAGGGGCCCAGAGACCAGAGGAGAGAAACAATACCAAGGTTTCTGGGAAGAATTCTGAGATCAGTTAATTCATATGCAAATCAGGAAAACAATATTCTGACTTATACCAAAATGGTATTTTCTCTATATTTTTATAACCTTGTAATAGAAATAGCTAAGCTAAAAGAAAACCTGATTAAATGAAAAGGCGCTTTATGAGTCTTGAGTGAGGAAAAGATTTGGATTATCTTGTTAAAGTTAAATGAGCAAGTTAAATGAAATGTGGTATTCTGAATTAGAGCCCAGGACAGATAAAGGATATTAGTGGAAAATCTGGGGAAATCCAAATAAAGGTAATAGTTTAGTTAATCATATTATACCCACGTTGATTTTTAAATTTTGACAAATAGTCCATGGTTATGTAAGGTGTTAATATTAGGGGAAGCTGGATGAAACTAATTTTGCAACTCTTCTGTAAACTTAAAATTATCTTAAAATAAAAAGTTTTAAAAATTAAGTGGCCAAGCTCTCTAACTATCAACAGTGATGAGCTCTGTTTTGGTTTTCATTTCATTGCACTGTGTCTGAAGACGTTTTTGAAAAGATACAGGATTGGGATAGGAATTAGCATGTTTCTACTATATACTCAGTTTTGAACTCTGCCCTTTTCCCTCTTAACAATATGCATGTGTATTTTCATATTCCAATAAAAGCTTACCTAAATGTGATTGTTAATATGTATAATGTATTTAACCAGCCCCTTATTGATATACGTGTAGGTCATTCCCAATTTCATGCTAGTGTAAATAATGCTGCAATTATCACCGGTGTACACATATTTTTATGCTCATTTCTAATGTTTTCTTGAGGCGAAAGACCTAAAAGTAAAATAAAAGTAGAATATGAACTTTTAAAAAGATCTGATGCTTAATATTAAATCATTCTCCAGAAGAATTTGACCAATTTATATTCCTGTGAGCAGTGTGTGGTGTCTATGCCACTACCTCCTTTTTCCAAAATGAGTCTTACTATTAGGAAAAAGCATCTTTCTGCTTCATGTACTTGCTTTTAACTTAGTTCTCTTCTAGGAATCTCAGTTTCTTTGTTTTTTATTTTTCTTTTCTTTTCTTTCTTTTTTCTTCTTTTTTTTTTTTTTTTTTTTTGAGGCAGGGTCTTACTCTGTTGCCCAGACTGGGCTGTAGTGGTGTGATCAAACTCACAGCAACCTCGATCTCCTGAGCCCAAGTGATCTTCCCGCTTCAGCCTCCTAAGTATCTGGGACTACAGGCATGTGCCATCACACCTAGCTTCTTTTTTTTTTTTTTTTTCTTCAGTAGAGATGAGGTCTCCCTATGTTACTCAGGCTGGTCTTGAACTCTTGACCTGAAGCAGTCCTCCCACCTCAGCCTCCCAAAGTGCCGAGATTATAGGTGTGAGCCACTGCACCTGGCAAAATCTTAGTTTTCAACACAGATTTTTTTTTTTAAGACAGGATCTTGCTCTGTCACATAGGCTGGAGTGCAGTTGCATGAATACACTTACACATCAAGGTCAAGGTTCACTGTAGCCTCAACCTCTTGTGCTCAAGCAATCCTCCTGCCTCAGCCTCTGAAGTAGCTGGGGCCACAGGGGCAAGCCACCCATGTTTGCCTAATTTTTTAAAAAGTGTTTCATAGAGATGGGATCTCCCTGTATTTCCCAGGCTGGTCTTGAACTCCTTGGCTCAGGCAATCCTCCCATCTCAACCTCCCAAAGTGCTGGGATTACAGCTGTGGACACCATGTCCGGCTAACCCAGATTTAGCCCTCTCTTCCTTTACCCTTTTACCATTTTTATATGTAATTCCTTAATGTGGTAGCTATGTGGGATAATTATCTTTTTAAAGAATGTATCTTACATGTCACAGGAGATTCTCTTTTACATTATTTCTGGTAATATGAAATTTACAGTCAATGTTTTTATATTTACATACACACTTACACTTTACTGCCACTGAAGGGAGAGGGTTATGAGAACAAGTGAAAGTTGAAGTTTAAGAAGTCACTGCCTACAGGAGTTGGAGAGCACCAAGTTGGCATGACTTGGATTTACTAAATGTACCATTGCCTAGCATATGTGCTACTCACAGGTAGTAAGTACCTTCTCAATAAACAGGATGAACAACTGAAATCTGCAGTGGTGCAATGGAGGCAAAGGGCCTAGAATGTTCTTGGTGGTGGGAATGCCATTTCTGCTCCTAGTTCACTGTATTGGGTCTCATTTGAATTCAGGGACCTCACTTAGCACCTGTGCTTCTGGAGGAGTGTATCCTAGCCGGGGTGCTGGCGTCTTCTTCTGCAGCAGGGACTGCTCTGTCACAAAATGAGCTGCCACTGCAAGGGAGGTGGTTCTTTCCGCTTCTGTCGCCCTTCACAGTCTCAGCTCCTCTTGTATTTATAAGACTGCTTTAATAGTCTTGTCTTGTAATTACAATTGGAGACAGGAGACAGCGTCTTTTGATAGTTCAAGTCCTAACGCATTTAAATTGCCCTCCTAATGCTATAAAAGAGTCAAATTATATATTCTGGTTTGCACTAGACAGCAATAAATGTCAAGGTGCCATCCACTCTGGTATTTAACTCCTTGCTGCCATCTGTTTTGGTGCTCCTCACATGGACCATACACTAGTGCTTTTGTATCTCCTGGCACGAAAGGATCAAGTTGGGAGATAAATCTCACTATTCAAAATATATTAAAAGGCAGAGGCAGTTTGTAAACATTGCTTTGGAAAGCTAGGCGTAGCAATAAAGTCAAGGACAGGAACCTGATTTAGTAAAGGAAACATTTCACTAGATTGTCATCTACTTTATTTTTAAAGCTGCAATAAGATGTAACGATAAAAAGGCCAATGATGCATTTCAGCCAAGTGATATGAACTCTTGCTAAACCAATTAAACTGTCAGTATACTATGGTTTCACATTTTCTATAACATACTAGGTCACCTTAGAACACTTAGTCACGTATGACTTTTTACCACTGATGCAAAATCAATTTGGCAATTTATAATCTTACATTTCATTATGAAAGTATATTATTCTGCAAGAAAGCTGCTGGAAAAATGAGATATTTCTGAAGCCCATTCACTCCTCTCTTGCTCAAGTAGTCATAAAAGAATAAAACCAATCATGTTATCTGATGTTTTGAGACTTCTAGTTTTTTATTTATATGATTTCTTATAAAAAGATATATGAAGTATACAGTTTCCAACCCTGGACACAATTTTGAATGTTAGACAAAATTGTGGACATTAAAAAGTAAAAATTTTGACTAAAGAGTTCACTTTTTCACCTACCTCTTTCAATTTTTTAGTGTATGGACAGATAGAAAACTGCTTAAGTATGCCAGAGGGTGGGCTTTTTTAGTGTCCCATATTTGAGGTTTTGAGATCCAGCTCTCCTCAAAGGGATAGAGCATATGGTTATTCATATTTAATACCATCACATTTTTCAATATGGTATTTGGCAATTGTGAATTATGGAATGATGAACCAGTAGTATTTGAGAGGTGGTGGGGAAACAGAAAATGAAAGAGTTGGAGACTTTTACTGTTATTACTATAAGTTTTCTTTTTAAAATATCTTTCCTTTTTCTCTCTAGGACAAATATAACACTGCTTTTAGAAAAACCAATGACAGTCATAAAATACACATGACAGATCCTTAGTTTTAGGTGCTCATTAGCACAGTAGGGGACAGATCTGTTCTCATATTCTCATATAGCAAACAAGAACATAATTAACATTGACTGTATAGCCCTTTTCTTCTGTTATGAACTCAGTGAGGATTTTCTTTAACCCTCCCTTATGAGGATTAATCATATTTGTAAATACGATTAATCATATTTGTAAACACATTCCCCACCAAAACTTAAATTAGATCTGTACCTCTGGTAGATGTGGCTGCATTAACAGTGGACCATTTAAACTTGAGGTTTTCTTCTTTTTTGGTTTAAGTCATGGTTACAGAGTTGGTAGGGATATCTACTATATTAATTTAGATTCAATTTGGGATCAAGCATGTCTAATTTACATATGATATGAGGACTGTGCGCCACTCAGACATTTGCCTGCCTCCATTGTCTCAGGTAATTCCACTCTTGTTGTTATCTCCTTTATGTGTATATTCCTTCTCAGACTCCAGTCTGAACACATGGAATACGTTGAACAAAAAGAGAAACACAGAGCAGGAATTGACTAATTAAAATGAGAATCATTTCACTCTTTCTTGCTGAGAAAGGTATTAGAACTGACTCTGTGTGATAGGTATGGAGATAGGCACTTGCACCTGCCCTGTCTCATTTAAACTCACAACAACCCTGTAGGGTAGGTAATATTATTCTCTACTTTAGAGATGAGGACTGAGACCCAGGGAAATTAAGGAATTTGCCATGGGCATAATGCTTGGAAATGGTAGAATTTAGTTTCCAAATCAGGACTTTCTCTCTAATTTCAGTGTTCTATTTGCTCCATTGGGGTTATTTATTATTATGGTCATTATCATCATCATTGAAACAGGATCTCACTCTGTCACTCAGGTTGGAGTGCAGTGGTGTGACCACAGCTTATTGCAGCCTTGACTTCCTGGGCTCAAGTAGTCCTCCCACATCAGCTTCCTGAGTAGCTGGGACTACAGGCATGTGCCACCACACCTGGCTAAATATTTTATTATTTGTAGAGACTGGGTCTCCCTGTGTTACCCAGGCTGGTCTTAAACTTCTGGGCTCCAGTGATCTCCCTGCTTTTGCCTCCCAAAGTCCTGGGATTATAGATGTGAGTCACCATGCCCAACCTATTTATTATTGTTGATACAGTGAAGTCTTGATAAGCCCGACTACTTAGGGAATGGTAATATATATACCCTATCAGAGGGTGTTAGATGGTGGGAAAAGGAACAATTTTGGCTGTTTTTTAAAAAAATTAATAATGATTGGCCAGGTGCATTGGCTCATGCCTGCAATCCTAGCACTTTGGGAGGCCAAGGCAGGAGGATCACCTGAGGTCAGGAGTTTGAGACCAGCCTGACCAACATGGAGAAACCCCGTCTCTACTAAAATGCAAAAATTAGCCAGCTGTGGTGGCACATGCCTGTAATCCCAGCTACTCAGGAGGGTGAGGCAGGAGAATCACTTGAACCTGGGAGGTGGAGGTTGCAGTGAACCGAGATGCACTCCAGCCTGGACAACAAGAGCAAAACTCCATCTCAAAAACGAAATTAATAATGTATTGGTCTAATACCTGTTAATCTTAGAAAATTCAAAGACACAGATAAGAAAATTATTCATCCATAATACTAAGACCTAGATATAACTACTCTTAACAGCTTACTTAACAGAATGTTTAACAGAAAAAAAATGTATATATACTTTTTAAAAAGGCTTGTAGTGTACATACCATTTTATACTCTGCCTTGTAAACATCCTAACAATATATTGTGAACATTTTTCCATATTATATTGATGCCAATGCCATTTTAATGGCTATGCAATGTTGAGTGTACTGTAATATATTTAACCAATACATTTTTTTTTTGAGATGGAGTCTCACTTTGCCACCCATGCTGCGGTACAGTGACATGATCTCAGCTTACTGCAACTTTCGCCTCCCAGATTCAGTTGATTCTCCTGCCTCAGCCTCCCAAGTAGCTGGGATTGCAGGTGCATGCCACCACACTGGCAAATTTTTTGTATATTTAATAGCGATGGGGGTTTCACCTTGTTGGCCTGGTTGGTCTTGAATTCCTCACCTCAAGTGATCCACCCACCTCGGCCTCCCAAAGTGCTGAGATTACTGGTGTGAGCCACCATGCCTGGTCAACTAATTCATCATAAGTATCGTACTGAGAATTAGTCGGCTGGTTTGAGAATATCTCTCTGATGTCACAATGTCTGGCAAAGTAGTGGCTTCTTAAAATGTTCAGAATATGCATTTCATTATTAGGTAGCTATGGTTGAATGTACATAATGTTGCATACTTCTTTTTCAAGATGGTGGTTTCCTAAGACATGGCCCAAAAGCCTAACTTTTGAAACTTTTGCTTAGGCATCCACAGGTAACACTAATCCTGAAACCCTTGACAGAGGGAGTTAAATGCATGATGACCAAACATGATGTGTATATTAGGGGAAACAGAAACACTTTTTTCCTTGAATTTTAATTGGAAGTGTCCTCTGGTTTGAGGTACCAAAGATTCAGGTTAAAAGACAATTATTTTTGTTAAATCAGTGTGGTG
Organism: Callithrix jacchus; assembly: GCF_049354715.1. Classification (NCBI taxonomy): domain Eukaryota; kingdom Metazoa; phylum Chordata; class Mammalia; order Primates; family Cebidae; genus Callithrix; species Callithrix jacchus. The sequence continues at coordinate 129,502,238 of NC_133524.1, read as the reverse complement.
ACTGTTAATCAATGACTGTATATCCATACAATGGAATATTATGATGCTGTTAACAATTATGTTTTCAAAGAATATTTTATGATAGGAAAAAGGATCTCTTATGAGCCAGATGATGATACTTGTTAAAATTTTATAAATAAAAGAATATAAAATTATATGTGTGTGTGTGTGTATCCAGTTTGATGAAAAAAACACATAAGCATCTATGCTGCAGTATCTGGTTGGGCTTTTTTTTTTTGGCATGGTGGGTTAAGAGTTAATTTTTATTTCCCTTTACTATTTTCTGACTTTTTCAAAAAATGACAGTGATATATATTTTTTGCTATGAAAAACAAATAATCGTATCTGAATGAGGAAAATATGAAATCATTACTTAATGCTAAAATTTTTAAAAAGTAACATTTTTGATTACTAACTAAGTGCTAACTATACTGTACTAGCGTATTAGTCTTTACAACACCTTGAGGAAGATACCATTATGGTCCATTTGAGGGTCATTTGCCCAAGACCACACAGATTGGATGGGGCAGAGTCAGGATTTCAACTTGAGTCTGTTTATTTCCAAAGACTGTGTGAGACAAAATATAGTGGGGTCAAGATACAGGAGGCTTATATTTTCTTAACCAGTTGCAAACCAAGCAGTCCAAGCAGTACTAGGATGAGAAAGTACAAATTGAGAGCCAGGGTATAGGTATAGGGCATTTATGCTAGTGAAACATGGGAGGTCCTTTGGTGACAGAGGTTAGCCCAGAGGCTCTGAATCCCTGGGGCTGATAATATCTAGCCTCATAGCTCTATTGTGAGGATTAAATGAGACAATTCATGTAAAGGGCACATGGTACAGCCTTGCTCAATAAATAGTAGCTAGTATTATTATTTCCCTTATTTAGGACCTTGCTTGTTATAGGGATTAGAGGCTCCCAGAAGCCTGAGGCAAGACGTGTTTACCCTAGTGAATCCTGTCACATCTTAATAGTCCTCAAACATTCCTCACCATTGAAATGCCTTTTATTTGAACCTTTCAAATAAACAAGCCCTAATCAGCTTTGTGGGCCCTACCAGCTTTTTCAGAAAACCTCTCCACTTTTGGGGTGGGGCAGTATTTATTTACTCACTGAAAATAGGGACTTTGTGTAATACAAGGGAAGCAGGAGGTGATTGGTTTGGAGTTAATAGGCAAGCTTTTTTTTCTCTCTCTCTCTTTAACTTGAGGAGGCTTGATTGGGTTATGCTCCCTTAAGACTCTTGGAGAGTCTGGGAATTTTGAGAACAAAAGCTCTGCAGGGAGGCCACCAAAGAGAGCAGGCTCTCCACCAATCTTTGTATGTTCTTAAATTTTTCATTCTATTTCTTTCCTCTCTTCAGTCCCTAGAATAGAGTGGCATTATCTTGAGGCCATGGAGATTTACGAAACAACCAAGGTTGGCCTCTCTTTGTTGAGCTTATGAAAGCCATATTTAGATTGAGGAGGAATGTGTTTTTCCCTTGGGAGGCCCCTCTATACCTGCAGCCATCAGAAATTCCATATTAAAATCCCACATTTAAGTCTTTACGGGTAAAGTCTGTTCTTGCGTGTCTGGACCAGGTCCAGCTGTCAGACTGAGATATTATTGACTTTTTCTTCTTAAGTGAGTGGTTTACATCTGTTGGCTCCATTTCTTTACGACTAATTCTGAAACACCTTGTAATCTGACTTCTGCTGCTGCCTCTCTGCTAAAATTGTGCCCTTGCAGGTTACCAGCAACAGACTTTTTGCTAAATTCATTGGGACTTATTTTTCTTCATCTCTTTATTCTCCACAGATGTTTCTCTTCCCTAGGTTCCTGACACCACATTAATTTAACTGTCCCTCTACCTTTCTGAGTATTCCTTCTCTCCTTTGTAATGGAAAGTCTTTTTCCTCTGCCTCTCCTATGGAAATATGATTGTTCCCCAAAGGGGTGCAATGCTCCCGTGTCCCTCTACTCTTCATTCATTCTCAGAGCTTCAACTGCTACCTCAATGCAGTAAACTCTCCAATTCTGACTTCTTATCCATGCTTAGTCCTAAATTTCTTTTCTTTTCTTTCTTTTTTTTTATTTTTTATTTTTTGAAGTGGAATCTCGCTCTGTCACCCAGGCTGGTGTTCAGTGGCACGATCTCAACTCACTGCAACCTCTGCCTCCTGGGTTCAAGCAATTCTCCTGCCTCAGCCTCCTGAGTAGCTGACACTACAGGCTTGTGCCACCATACTCGGCCTAGTCCTATATTTCTTACTGCCTAACAGCAATTAAAATGATCTTTTATGAGCCAGACATTGTGCTATTTGCTTTATTTTCATTCTCTGTAATCCTCACAACACTCTTAAAAGCAGGTGGACTTAAGCCCATTTTATAGACAAGGCAACTAGCTCAAATAAATTATATATGTTTTTACTTTTCCATTTCAGTCTCCTAACATTAACTGAAACTCAGCAAGTCCAAAACAGAATTCCTCCCTCTGTGTGTCCTAACTAGCTGCCCTTCTCACTTTAAGGCAGTGTCATTCTCCCATCTTCTGTTGTATCACTCACAGGCTGAGAGGATTGAAAATTAGTCAGGCAACTGCTTTGGAATAACATGTGACTCCCCCCAAAAAAACCACCCAATTCTTTCAGAATACCCCAAGCCCAATTCATTGCAACCCCAAATCTTGAAAATTAAACTTTAAGCTATCATACGGATGAGCAATCCTCAACCATTATGAGTGCTAAATCAGATAGTTTTCACACACTGCATACTCTGGGCTGCCTTGGGTTAAGCGTAATTCTCAGGATTTAGCTGTGCTTTTCTTCAATCCTCAGAACTTGCTCTTCCCAAGCGGGACCTTCCCATAGGCGGGGCTGCCCTAGGTTCTGTGTGGTTCCCCTTGCACAGGCAATAATCCCACCCCTCCTGTGTTGAAGCTAGAAAGCCTATTGGAATGTGAGTGATTTAGCAATGGTATTTCTGTATATAGGAGTGACTTTCAATTCACTTTTTTTGGTAAAGAAAATTACTTACAAATGGTGGTAGTTCAGTATTCATAACAGCTGATGGAGAACACATATTCACAGCTGATCTGGACATACCAATGTGTTGAGACAATGATTCTGAAAACCACTTCCACAGATTTTTAGGGAAGACCCAAATGCCCATCAGTGAGGGTCAGATTTCATTTCTGTGTGGCATATTTGCCTAATGCCACAAAATTTTAAACTTGCTAGTACTCAAGAGTCAGAGAATTGAGAAACTGAACATATTTTTTTTTTTAAGCCTATGACATGATCACCAGGTGACGATATTGCATTGAGGATTCTGCACAGGCCAAACCAAATGCTTTATCTGGGCTGTTTTTACTCCACTAGCATCTGTGACTGCTTCAATTTTAAAAGCGGAACTCTACCATAGCTGCCGTTATTTTCAATGGGAGGAGTACAAAAGGTCAAAAGTTCAGTTATATACTGTTCCTGTGAAGTCAAGCTACAAGGAAGTATAGGCCCATTGAGAAATTTCTGTTCTCTATTTGGCATGTCAGTTTCTTCTATTAGTCAGGTATCGGTGCCCCAAATTGTAGTGACACTACTATTTAATCAGACTTGACTAGGATAGCAGCATAGAATTGAAAGAGAAACTCAGATTAGCCTTTGGTGACTTGTCTTCTTAATAAGGAAATTAGAACATACCTTTTTAAAAAAATCTGAGCGCCTGGATATTTAATCACTGTCATGAAAGAAAGATAAAAGGCTGATGTGTTTTCCAGGATGTTAACCTGTATCTAGTTGAACAAATGTGTACATTTGTCCTGTGTGTACTGCTTATAGACATGATTTGTTCACAGCTAGCACAGTGCCTAGCATGTATTTGGGGCTCAGTGAAAATCTATAGAATGTTAATTTGTCACTTTAGCAAAACAAAGATTATAAAGTACTGAATTATTAAGAAATGTCTCCCATAGTAGTTAGCATAAATAAAAATTTGATCAGAGCAAAATCTAATTTGCAAAAAAGATCACAGAAATGCTTATGTTTTAAGGAAAGCTTTATGCTTAAAAGTAAGATATTAACAATGTCTTACAGGCCACTTTTTTCTTCCTGAACATAGTATAGAGAGTGTTTTTCACACTTAGCAGACACCAATTGGATGAAAGACGAGAGGAGGTGAGGCGGAACACAGGGTCTCTTGGAAGCATCACTCCATCTGGGCATGGTGGATCATGGAGGACCCTGCATCAGATTCATTTGGGGACTCAATATTCTCTTAAGCTGTCCCTGGAATTCTTGACCTTTAAGCAAAGAGTTAGGCCTGATGCTAGTTAGAATCTGATCAGTAGTTAGGGTTACGTGTGATGTTCTATGCTCCTCAGAGAAAAGTAATTGAATAGAAGCCTAGTAACAACTAGCTTTCCCCGTAAATTGGTAGTGAATGAAATTGACAAATGGTTGTAAGTGCCTACTTTGTGCTTAGATTGTGTGATGCATTCTGTGGAAGTGTGACATGTGGTCCTTGTCAGAGAGATGCTTAAAGGCAAGATACTCACAAAGGAAATAGTTAAGTAACAGTAGAAGGTAGTCTGAGAATCATAGTTTGAGAAGGAACTATGCAGATCATTTAGTCCAAAATTTCCATTTTCAAGAAAACTAGGCTCAGATTAGGAAGTAGAATTTCCCAAGTTCTGGAAGACAATTGGTAGAAGTTAGAACTCACACTCAAGTCTGCCTTTTTTTTCCATCCTATTATATAGGTGGTTATATGATGTTTTGACATGCTTATATTGATCTACCATTTTTATGCTGGGAACTTTCTGATGAGATTGTTTTGATATGGGGGTGCTTCTACAACAGCTGCAAAGCAAACCAATTAAACATTCCACTACTTATTTTATTACCAAGTAATGTGCAAAACAGAAAGACATGCCCCACCCCTCAGTTTCACCTCATCCCTCAGCCATGAGGATGGAGATCAGGGATGAGGTGGGAGTAGGGGTCAAAAATGGAATGGGTGTAATGGTTGGAGTGAACCTCAGAGAAGAGACGAGGGATGGAGGAGGGGGTCAGACACCATCTGGCAAGCAAAGCACACATCGCCAGGAACCATATGTTTCCCACACTTGCTCATCTTTGAAAGGCCATTAATCATTTTGGGCATAGTATCTGCTCATTCTCTGAGAATTCTCTTATTTCTTGAATAGTCTATGTCTTAAAATTTCTCATTCCAAACCTTCAAGAGACAAGATTCTGGAGTAGGAGAGAATGTTTGCATCATAGTATGGTTTCATAGACTCAGATCCAGGCTTCATTGGGAGTCCTTGAGTCAATGTCTTTCAGTTCTATTATTAACATTCCCTGTAAAATCCTATGAAAAGGTAATAAGCATCTGCTATTTTTAAAATCATAAAACTTTGTTATCCTGGTGGTTTGAGGGAATAGGCCTATTAGGCTCTTTAGAGGTTTATCTTTTTTTTCAATACCAAACAAACTTAAAAATACATGTTTTTCTGATTATACATATAAGAATTTTTCACTTTCTCAATGCAGTTTTTCATATGAAATTATTCTTTAAAATTTACTCCCAAAATACGGAGAATCTAAAGGCAAAAAGGAATGTATAGTCTAAAAATTTTACATTGAAATAAGTAGAAAGTGAGAGTTCCTCATAATTTGGATAAGGATTGAGGAAAAAGCATTAGGCAGGTAAATGATAGACAGCTCCTAGTAGTCTGTTTTTGTCATGGCTGCATCAGAACAGCCATGCCAGAATGTCAAATATAAATATGTCTTGATTTTAGCAGAACATTTGAGAGTCTTCTGTAATATTCTTGTGCAGAGATTTTGAAATTTGACTGCATAACTAGTAATTAGGCAAATTCACAGCTGGTGGATCAGCTGATTCAATGTCAACCTGGAAGAAGATGTTTTTAGTAAAGGGTCACAGGACTGTTTTTTGGCTCTGCCCAGGCATTCATTTATTTAACAAATGCCAGACACCTACTATATACAGGGAACCCTACTAAGCACTGTGAGGAATACACAGCTGTCCAGATCAGGGCCCCTGCCCTAAAGAAGCATATTGTTGGTCATAATTGATCACAAAGACAGGCTTTTTGCATTGCAGATAACACAAAGCTGGGTGGCATAGTTTAATACATAGGATGACAGACTCCAGATTTAAAATGATCTCAACTTGTAGGAACTCTAGGTCAAAACCTACAAGATGAAAGTTAACAGTGATAGATGTAAAGTCTTGAATTTAGGTTAAGAAAATTGCATATGTACAGGATATGAGAGATGTGACTTGGCAGCAGTTTATGTAAAAAGTTCTTGGGGATTTAGTTGATCACAAGTTTAATATGAGCCAACAATGTGGTGTAGCTTATTTTTTTTAAGCAAAAACAATTTTAGGCTGTATTAGAAGCATGTGTGCTGCTCAGACCACATCTGGAGTATTATGTTCAAGTATAGTCACCACATTTTACGAACATCGACAAAGTTGAGTATATCCAGAAGAGAGTGACCAGGATGGGTCTGAAAATCATGTCACATGAGAAATGGTTAAAAGAAAGAACTGGGGATAATCAGCTTTTACTTTAAGCCTCGGTTTGGACCCTCCAAGTCTTGGTTAGGTTCCCTTGCTATGTACTCCACAGTCCTCTGGACAAGCCTCATGCCTTGCCCCCACTAGATTGAGGACTTCGTTAGAGCAGGGTGGGGGTTTTGTGTTAACTAGGATATCCACAGGATCTAGCATGGGACAGGTGTATCCTCAGCAATGTTCAGAGAATGAGTGAGTGAAATTTCCAATTGTGAGGACTTTAGGTAAAAATGGTAAAGAACTGTAGTGCCTGGCATCTATCATCATTACATTAAAAAATGAACAAGGAACTTAGAAGAGTTCCTAAAAGGTTTTGAATGGTACCCTTTTCTCTAAGGCCTTTCTGCCTTTCTTTTGACCTTTTATAGTACTCGATGCTAGACTTGCATGTGTGGTTTAACAGGAATCTTCAAAAGCCATCTCTCCAAAAGGAGCATTTTTTTTTTAAATGGGAGAAAGTTCTGGCACTAGTATCAAGCAGATTCAAGTGAAAACAACGAGATGCCATTTTTTACTCAGAAATTAGCAAAGGAATATATATATCTGCTATCAGTAAGCATTTAGTCAAACGGACACATTTGTACATTTCTTGTATAACCCTTTTGGAACAGCAGTCTGGCAATATTATCAAGGGCCTAAAAATATTCATTGTTCGATCCAAGAATTTGACTTCTGGGACCTTCTCCTAAGAAAAGTCATCCTGAATACCGGGGGGAAAAAAGCTTTATGAACAGAGGTGTTTTATGACAACAAAAATTGGAAACAATCTAAATGTTCCATAGTAGAGGAGTGAATGGTTTTATAAACTATGATATGTCCATTTGATAGAATGTTATAAAGCTTTGTAGTTTGTAGCTTCTGAAGCATATAAAGCTGTGTAGATAGTATGATATAACTGTGTGAAAACAAACAAACTGAAATCTGTACATAGATAAAATTCTGGGAAGTCTTATACCACAATGTGAACAGTAGCTGTTTTTCAGTGATGAGATGATCAATTATTTTTGTTTTTTTCTATTTTCTATTTTTTTCATTAAAAGATTTTATATTGAAGACAAATTTCCTAGTATATTTCCAGTTTATAACAATGGCCTTATGAAATTGGGAGGAAAAAACAAACCCAAGCATCTTCATAACAAAATTTATTTTAATCCTAAAGTTAATTGAAATTAATTTTAATTCACTTTAATTTAAAACATACATGAAAACATACATCATGAACACTTTTAGATCCAGGGGTATGTTAAGGAGCCTCACAAATTAAAGATGATGCAACTTTTAAAAATGAAAAAGCAAGCATCCCAGATTCTGCAAAGCCAGGCACCTTTTGCAGATGGAAATGCAAAAGTGCCTTGCAGGTAGCAGGCACTTAATACAGTTTTGAATGGCTGGCTCCTGGAGGTGAGAAGGGAAGAATGAGAGATTGATTGTAAATGGATACAACCAAGTGGCTGGATGTATACTGTAAGAATCTGGAAATCAGGTGTTACCTTATTACATCGAATCTGTTTTAATGGATATTTATGTATTGCTCAGATACATCAAAGTTCTAGCTGTCAGACCTCTGTAGACTGTGAAAATGCATCCATTACAAGTAATTTGCACTAACCAGTGACTCTGGACATTCAATCGAGTTCAATTTATCTCTTTTATCAAAATTACTAGTTGCTGTTTCAATATCTATATTTTAATTTAATACACAGTTTACCTCCTACAATGTAGAAGGCATGTTCACAGGCACATTTGCTACAAACTTAATTTCTTACGTTTTTAAGTCAATTCTGGGCTGCATTAATATGTCCTCTCTTCTTTCCCTAATAATGGCAGAGATGTCTTGATTCTTAAGTCACTTGCATTTTTTTTCTCTTCTTTTCCACTTAGATAAAGAACACTGCAGGTTTTAGGAAATGGAATGGTTTTGAGTTTTGTCCGTGATGTTGTGGGTATCAGCATTCTAGTAGGGGTAAAGGCCAGGCTAGATCTTAAAGGCCAGGTTTCATTAAGAATGTTTGAAGATAAAGGCCGGGCGCGGTGGCTCATGCCTGTAATCCCAGCACTTTGGGAGGCCGAGGAGGGTGGATCACGAGGTCAAGAGATCGAGACCATCCTGGCCAACATGGTGAAACCCTGTCTCTACTAAAAATACAAAAAATCAGCTGGTGCATGCCTGTAATCCCAGCTACTCAGGAGGCTGAGGCAGGAGAATTGCCTGAACCAGGAGGCGGAGGTTGCGGTGAGCCGAGATCGTGCCATTGCACTTTAGCCTGGGTAACAAGAGCGAAACTCCGTCTCAAAAAAAAAAAAAGAATGTTTGAAGATAATCTAGGTTTGAAGAAAGTAGAGTTTTTAGACATGTTTACATTGCATGACGCTGACTTTTGTGACTTGCACTTCTGCTTAGCATGTAGATCTATCTCTGTGAAAGTAATTTTCTCCTTTTTTCATGTTTACAATGTATTAAGGTTATTGCAGACAATACTATTAAGAAGATGAATTTAATAAGAACTATTTCTGTTTCTTAGCTACTTTTTGCCTTTTTTCTCTCTTCCTAGTCCACCCTCCATTTTGTTTTAAATATATTAATTCATCTTGTGTCACCTTGTTTCTGTCTCAACACAAGCAAATTATTCTTCAGAATTGGTCAAATCCCCTTTTTAAAAATTTTTTTAAATCCCAAATCCCCACTAAATGAAAAGTTTCGTATGGGATTGGATTGACACCTTTACAAAGCCAAGAAAAGCAGAATCTTTGGGAAAAGATTTGTAAGATGTCCTAGACTGGTGTTCTGCAGATTCAATTGACTGAGAGATTTTTCCATATGATAACCTGAAGGTGTGATCTCCCGGGGATGGGTATTCTTAAATGAGGGATCTGGACAACTTGAAAGAAAGCTGTGAACTTCAAAGCTCCTTACACCTCAACTACAGTTAACTTTATGGTGTCACTGGTCTGGCAAGTGTTAATAGCTTGATCATCTGCCTGCAGATAACTCCATTGGAAACAGAGTATTTCAGTGGGGAATAGCCAGTGGGTCTTTGATCTCCATATAGATAGAGATAGAATAATTCAGAAAGAATTCTATTGGTGTCATTTATGGCAGAGGCAGCACAATTTTGTGAATGTTTCCCTCCAGTATGTCCAAAATATGTTGGCAAATATCTGTAGAAGATGTACTCTTTCCATCATTCCAACTTCTCTATGAAATGGGGTGCGTGATTACATAGTTTTCTAACCTCTCATTTTTCTTTAATACAATGGTTTTAAGAATAAATATCTACTGCCAGTTAAACATGTAAACTGTTGGTGCTTGGTGAGTGGAGACTTACTTTGGAAAGAGCAGATGGTGCCCCATGGGGTAGAGATTATGTGGTAAATTTGCTTTCTTTGCTGTGTGCATAAGGTCATGTACAAATGGCCAGAAAGCAAATGAAAGGCATCCTTGAAGCCATTTGCACCTAGATGTCAACTTTCTTTCAGGAAAGACTATTTTTTTTTTAATTTTTGCTTTTATATAGATCTAGGTCTCGGTGTTGTTTGTTGGTTTTTCTTTTTTATTGCTACTTATTTGGTTCTGCTTCATCAACGACTTAGGTTTCTCTTTGAAGTGGCTGAATCCCACCTCTATAATTCAGTTTCGTAAAGACTTCAGTGATAAACTAGACTTGAATCAGTAACTTAGTCAGCATATTTTTCCTAAATGCCTCCTGCCTTCTCATCAGCATTTTAATCTGTGTGAGGAAACATGCTAGAATATCTATTGATGGGGTCCTAAGTGGCTTCTTTGTTGGTTTTGGGAATCTTTCCTGTCTCTCTGGGTAGCTAAAGCCTACCCATCTTCACAGCCAAGTCCTACCTCCTCCTCTCCAACCCAGACTGGCCTCCGTCCCATTTCTGACTTCTCAGAGCACTTACTCTCAGCCTGATAATAGTTTTAGCACTTAATTTTATTATTCTTTGGTTCTTTCTGGTGTTTTCCTTTTTACTTCCCAATTCGTTTGCAGAGCTCTGTAGGGAGAGACCATGTTTCCCAGAAATTATTCCTTTATTAACAAGAGGTATATGGTCCAGTTTTCCAATTGTTTGCTGACACAACAATTACTCTGACACAGAGTACTTATTGACACACTTGCTGTGTCACCCAGGTTGGAGTACGGCGGTGCCATCTCAGCTCACTGACACACTTTGTTTTTACACAGTTTGTGACCAGAGGAAGAAATGATGTAAGAAACACAGGGCTCCCAGAGTTCAAAGGAAAAAACATGATGAGAGAGTGAAGGGGTTGGCACTAAGCTCTCTCATTATATATGAATTAAAATCATGTCAGATATATCAGAAAACATCAACTGGATATTGATGAGAATGTTAATGTACACTGAGATACTTGAAACACTTCAGCTGTACTTCTGTGCTGTCCTGTAGATTGTATTGAGGATCTGTACCTTGGTACTGGCAGCAACTACCTGGATGAAGCTCTCTCGTGGCCCCATTGCTACCATGAGCCAAGGTACCTGTGGCCCAGGTATTTGGCGACTTTTCTGCTCTTCCAATCACAGTCTTGTGTGCTTTTACCTGTTTCCTCAGCTATTTCTGCTCAGTACATCACAGTCAGGGTCGATAAGAAACCAGAACCAGATTTAGGTCAGTAAGGGAGAGGAAGACTGTGCCAGAAAGACAAGCAAGAAAGGGAAGGAGTGGGAATGATACAAGTGCGCTCCCACTTAGCTCCCACAGTATTCCCCTTCCCTTCTCTGCCAGTGACTTGCTGCAAAGTACATACAAGTCTCTGTTCAGTGATGGAGATGTACATAAAAATGTATTTATTTATTTATATTTTATTTATTTTGAGATGGAGTTTTGTTATTGTTGCCGAGGCTGGAGTGTACTGGTGAGATCTTGTATGACTGCCACCTCTGCCTCCTGGGTTCAAGCAATTCTCCTACCTCAGCCTCTCGAGTAGCTGGGACTACAGGTGCACACCACTGTGCCTGGCTAATTTTTACATTTTTTCTTTTAAGTACAGACGGGGTCTCACCACGTTGGCCAGGCTTGTCCCGAACTCCTGGCCTCAGCCAAATTGCTGGGACTACAGGCTTGAGCCACTGTGTCCAGCTGTAAAAACATATTTATAAGGGGTTCATTGCAGCATTGCTTATGTAGTAAGAGCAAACAATTGGAAAACAATCTAAATGTCTAAACATGGGGGAATGGTGTGTAGAGGATGCCATGAGAAAGCCATTAAAATGGGGGATATTTTTTGAGACAATGTCTTACTCTGTTGCCCAGGGTGGAGTGCAGTGGTGTGATCTCAGCTCACTGCAACCTCCATCTCCCAGGTTCAAGCAGTTCTCCTGCCTCAGCCTCCCGAGAAGCTGGGATTACAGGTGCACACTACCATGCCCAGTTAATTCTTGTATTTTTACTGGAGACAGGGTTTCACCATGTTGGCCAGGCTGGTCTTGAACTCCTGACCTCAAGTGATCTCCGGCCTTGGCCTCTCGAAGTGCTGGGATTACAGGCTTGAGCCTAAAGTGGTGTTTTTATTTATTTGTTATTATTTTTGTTTTATAGAGTTGGGATTTCACCATGTTGGTCAGGATGGTCTTGAACTCCTGACTTTGTGATTCTCCCACCTCGGCCTCCCAAAGTGCTGGGATTACAGGCGTGAGCCGCCACATGCCCACCTAAACTGGTGTTTTTAAAGACTTTTAATGACAGTGGAAAATACTCACAAAATAATACATGGAAAGAAGCAAAACATCAGGCAATGTATCTAATCTCAGTTGACTATAGTATACAGATAGAAAATGCTATAAGGAAATATACTAGAATATTCATGGAGGTTGTTTTTATGTGGTGGAATCATGGATAGTTTCTTTTTTGTTTTACATATTCTGAAATTTATTTTTTTTTCTTTTTGAGACAGGATCTTGTTCTGTCACCCAGGTTGGAGTACGGTGGTGCAATCTCAGCTTACTACAAACTCCACCTCCCGGGTTCAAGTGATTCTCGTGCCTTAGCCTCCCAAGTAGCTGGGATTATAGGTGTGCACTACCACACTCGGCTAGTTTTTGTATTTTTAGTGGAGAAGGGGTTTCACCATGTTGGCCAGTCTGGTCTCGAACTTCTGACCTCAAGTGATTCTCTTGCCTTGGCCTCCCAAAGTTCTGGAATTACAGGTGCACATCCTAAAATTTCGATAATGCAGACTTATTTTTACAATCAGAAAAATGAGAAGAAAAATTTTGGGGCCATAATCTTCAACCTCCAACCCAAGCCATCTCACATGCCAAGATGTAAATAATTATTTTTTTGGAGAACAAAAGTAATATATTTGAATTATTAGACCTTTTAAAAATATGAAGGAAAAAGAGCAATGAATTGTCTTAAAGTGTCCTTCTTTAAATAAAACTAATTTCTTTTTCAGAAAAGTTTATTGGAAGTATCGCTGTAGTTTATGTTACCTAATAAAATAACAAAGGCTCAAATATTTGGTTAACACAAAATATTTTAAAGCAGATTCTTTTATTTAGATGACGTCTTCATCCATGAGTTTTAGAAATGGAAAGGACCTTAGATATCATCTGCCCCAGCCCCTGGGTAAAGTTCAAGAGTAGGTTTTGACAGTATTCTATATCAGGCACAGTTCTAACATCCCTGAGACTCAGCGAGTCTAAGTGACTTGCTTCAGGTCACACAGCCAGCTCTAGAAATCTGAAGATAGTCAGTACCTGGCTCCATCAGTTATACTTCCAACAGGGAAAGACATTTTTGACATTCTGTAGATGGTACCATTCTTAAAAACACATACCTTAAACCTATTCTCTGAAATAAGCAATTACCTTTCCACGCCTTCAGGTATATAATTTTAACTCAAAACTATCCAGAGACAAGTTAAAAAATGTGTCTATGGATGTGATATGAAATGTGCAAAGTTTTCACTTTCATGAAAAAATGGTACTCGTGTTCGAGAGTGTTTTTAAATTAAGGTTTGCTCTAATATTAAGTAAATATTTGGTATAAAAATTCACCTAGATTAATGTAGTTTAAGATTTTTTTGGTCTACCCTCTTGCAAAGAAATAGTATTTGATTTATAGTTAACTTCCGAATCAAATGTTAACATTTCAGATGTCATTTAATACATCTATTACAGAAATGGTTCTTTTGATGAATTTTTATAGTGGCATGCTATTATATTAACCAGAAAATACAACATTCTTTTTATTATAGCTGCTTCAGAAACAGAAGCAGTTAGTTTGATTCAAACAGAAATTCTTGGAAAACCTGTGTGGTTTTCTTTATGAGCAATTTAAGGAGAGAAAGATGGGTAATATAAAACATAATCCACTTTTTTTTAATTGCATTGTAGGTTTGGGGGTACATGTGCAGAACATGCAAGATAGTTGCATAGGTACACGCGTGGCAGTGTGTTTTGCTGCCTTCCTCCCCTTCACCCACATCTGGCATTTCTCCCCATGCTATCCCTCCCCAGCTCCCCCACCCCCACCGTCCCTCCCCTGTTCCCCCCAGTAGACCCCAGTGTGTAGTGCTCTCTTCCCTGTGTCCATGTATTCTCATTGTTCATCACCCGCCTATGAGTGAGAATATGCGGTGTTTCATTTTCTGTTCTTGTGTCAGTTTGCTGACAATGATGTTCTCCAGATTCATTCATGTCCCTACAAAGGACACGAACTCATCATTTTCGATGGCTGCATAATATTCCATGGTGCATATGTGCCACATTTTCCCAGTTCAGTCTATCATCAATGGGCGTTCGGGTTGTTTCCAGGTCTTTGCTATTGTAAACAGTGCTGCAATGAACATTCGTGTGCATGTGTCCTTATAGTAGACCGATTTATAGTCCTTTGGATATATACCCAGTAATGGGATTGATGGGTCAAATGGAATTTCTATTTCTAAGTCCTTGAGGAATCCCCACACTGTCTTCCACAATGGTTGAACTAATTTACACTCCTGCCAGCAGTGTAAAAGTGTTCCTATTTCTCCACATTCTCTCCAGCATCTGTTGTCTCCAGATTTTTTAATGATCACCATTCTAACTGGTGTGAGATGGTATCTCATGTGGTTTTGATTTGCATCTCTCTGATGACCAGTGATGATGAGCATTTTTTCATATGTTTGTTGGCCTCATGTATGTCTTCTTTTGTAAAGTGTCTGTTCATATCCTTTGCCCATTTTTGAATGGGCTTCTTTGTTTTTTTCTTGTAAATCTGTTTGAGTTCTTTGTAAATTCTGGATATCAGCCCTTTGTCAGATGGGTAAACTGCAAAAATTTTTTCCCATTCTGTTGGTTGCCAATTCACTCTGGTGACTGTTTCTTTTGCTGTGCAGAAGCTATGGAGTTTGATTAGGTCCCATTTGTCTATTTTGGCTTTTGTTATTTATTATTATTATTATTATTTTTTTTTTTTTTGAGATGGAGTTTCGCTCTTGTTACCCAGGCTGGAGTGCAATGGCGAGATCTCGGCTCACTGCAACCTCCGCCTCCTGGGTTCAGGCAATTCTCCTGCCTCAGCCTCCCGAGTAGCTGGGATTACAGGCAAGCGCCGCCATGCCCAGCTAATTTTTTGTATTTTTAGTAGAGACGGGGTTTCACCATGTTGACCAGGATGGTCTCGATCTGTTGACCTTGTGATCCACCCACCTCGGCCTCCCAAAGTGCTGGGATTACAGGCTTGAGCCACCGTGCCCGGCCCGGCTTTTGTTGCCAATGCTTTTGATGTTTTGGTCATGAAGTCCTTGCCTACTCCTATGTCCTGAATGGTTTTGCCTAGATTTTATTCTAGGGTTTTTATGGTGCCACGTCTTATGTTTAAGTCTTTAATCCATCTGGTGTTAATTTTAGTGTAAGGTGTCAGGAAGGGGTCCAGTTTCTGCTTTCTGCACATGCTAGCCAGTTTTCCCAACACCATTTATTAAACAGGGAGTCCTTTCCCCATGGCTTGTTTTTGTCAGGTTTATCAAAGATTGTATGGTTGTAGATATGTTGTGTTGCCTCCGATGCCTCTGTTCTGTTCCTTTGGTCTATATCTCTGTTTTGGTACCAGTACCATGCTGTTTTGATTACTGTAGCCTTGTAGTATAGTTTGAAGTCCGGTAGTGTGATGCCCCCCGCTGTGTTCTTTTTGCTTAGAATTGACTTGGCTATGCGGGCTCTCTTCTGGTTTTATATGAAGTTCAAGGTGTTTTTTTCCAGTTCTGTGAAGAAAGTCAATGGTAGCTTGATGGGGATAGCATTGAGTCTGTAAATTACTTTGGGCAGTATGGCCATTTTCACGATATTGATTCTTCCTAACCATGAACATGGTATGTTTCTCCATCTGTTTGTGTCCTCTCTGATTTCGTTGAGCAGTGGTTTGTAGTTTTCCTTGAAGAGGTCCCTTACGTTCCTTGTAAGTTGTTCCTAGGTATTTTATTCTCTTTGTAGCAATTGTGAATGGCAGTTCGTTCTTGATTTGGCTCTCTTTAAGTCTGTTATTGGTGTATAGGAATGCTTGTGATTTTTGCACATTGATTTTATATCCTGAGACTTTGCTGAAGTTGCTTATCAGTTTCAGGAGTTTTTGGGCTGAGGCGATGGGGTCTTCTAGGTATCCTATCATGTCGTCTGCAAATAGAGACAATTTGGCTTTCTCCTTTCCTATTTGAATACCCTTTATTTCTTTTTCTTGCCTGATTGCTCTGGCTAGAACTTCCAGTACTATATTGAATAGGAGTGGTGAGAGAGGGCATCCTTGTCTAGTGCCAGATTTCAAAGGGAATGCTTCCAGTTTTTGCCCATTCAGTATGATATTGGCTGTTGGTTTGTCATAAATAGCTTTTATTACTTTGAGATACGTTCCATCAATACCGAGTTTATTGAGGGTTTTTAGCATAAAGGGCTGTTGAATTTTGTCAAAGGCCTTCTCTGCGTCTATTGAGATAACCATGTGGTTTTTGTTTTTGGTTCCGTTTATGTGGTGAATTACGTTTATAGATGCATATGTTGAACCAGCCTTGCATCCCTGGGATGAATCCTACTTGATCATGGTGGATAAGCTTTTTGATGTGCTGTTGCAATCGGCTTGCCAGTATTTTATTGAAGATTTTTGCATCTATGTTCATCATGGATATTGGCCTGAAGTTTTCTTTTCTTGTTGAGGCAGAAATATGCCTTCATTTCTGCCTTCTCTGCCGGGTTTTGGTATCAGTATGATGTAGGTCTCATAAAATGATTTGGGAAGGATTCCCTCTTTTTGGATTATTTGGAATAGTCTCAGAAGGAATGGTACCAGCTCCTCTTTGTGTGTCTGGTAGAATTCGGCTGTGAACCCATCTGGACATGGGCTTTTTTTGTGTGGCAGGCTCTTAATTGCTGACTTGACTTCAGACCTTGTTATTGGTCTATTCATAGTTTCGGCTTCCTCCTGGTTTAGGCTTGAGAGGACACAGGTGTCCAGGAATTTATCCATTTCTTCCAGGTTTACTAGTTTATGTGCATAGAGTTGTTTGTAGTATTCTCTGATGATGGTTTGAATTACTGTGGAATCTGCGGTGATTTCCCCTTTATCGTTTTTTATTGCATCTATTTGGTTGTTCTCTCTCTTTTTTATCAATCTGGCTAGTGGTCTGTCTATTTTGTTGATCTTTTCAAGAAACTAGCTCTTGGATTTATTGAATTTTGAAGGGTGTTTCGTGTCTCTATCTCCTTCAGTTCTGCTCTGATCTTAGGTATTTCTTGTCTTCTGCTAGGTTTTGAGTATTTTTTGGTCTTGCTTTTCTAGCTCTTTCAATTTTGATGATAGGATGTCAATTTTGGATCTCTTCACTCTTCTCTTGTGGACACTTATTGCTATATATTTTCCTCTAGAGACTGCTTTAAATGTGTCCCAGAGATTCTGGTATGTTGTGTCTTCATTCTCGTTGGTTTTGAAGAACTTCTTTATTTTTGCCTTCATTTCATCGTTTATCCAATCAACATTCAAGAGCCAGTTGTTCAGTTTCCATGAAGCTGTGCGGTTCTGAGTTCGTTTCTGAATTCTGAGTTCTAACTTGATTGCAGTAGGGTCTGAGAGACTGTTTGTTATGATTTCAGTTGTTTTGCATTTGTTGAGGAGTGCTATACTTACAATTATGTGGTCGATTTTAGAGTAGGTGTGATGTGGTGCTGAGAAGAATGTATATTCTGTGGATCTGGGGTGGGGAGTTCTGTAAATGTCTTACAGGTTTGCTTGTTCCTGGTCTGAGTTCAAGCCCCAGATATCCTTGTTAATTTTCTATCTGGTTGATCTGTCTAATATTGACAGTGGAGTGTTAAAGTCTCCCACTATTATTGTGTGGGAGTCTAAGTCTCTTTGTAAGTCATTAAGAACTTGCCTTATATATCTGGGTGCTCCTGTATTGGGTCCATGTATATTTAGTATTCTTATCTCTTCTTGTTGTATCTATCCTTTTACCATTATGTAATTACCTTCTTTTTCTCTTTTGATCTTTGTTGCTTTAAAGTCTATTTTATCAGAGACGAGAATTGCAACTCCTGCTTTTTTTTTGCTCTCCATTTGCTTGGTAAATCTTCCTCTATCCCTTTATTTTGAGCCTTTGTATATCCTTGCCTGTGAGATGGGTTTCCTGGATACAGCACACCAATAGGTTTTGGCTTTTTATCCAATTTGCCAGTCTGTGTCTTTTGATCAGTGCATTTAGCCCATTTACATTTAGGGTTAATATTGTTATGTGTGAATTTGATCCTGCCGTTTTGATGCTAGCTGACTGTTTTGCCCGTTAGTTGATGCAGATTCTTCATTTTGTTGATGCTCTTTAGCATTTGGTATGTTTTTGGAATGGCTGGTACTGGTTGTTCCTTTCTATGTGTAGTGCCTCTTTCAGGATCTCTTGTAAAGCAGGCCTGGTGGTGACATAATCTCTGAGTACTTGCTTGTTTGCAAAGGATTTTATTTTTTTATTCACTTATGAAGCTCAGTTTGGCTGGATATGAAATTCTGGGTTGAAAGTTCTTTTCTTTAAGGATGTTGAATATTGACCCTACTCTCTTCTGGCTTGTAGGGTTTCTGCCGAGAGATCTGCTGTGAGTCTGATGGGTTTCCCTTTGTGGGTGACCCGACTTTTCTCTCTGGCTGCCCTTAGCATTTTCTCCCTCATTTCAACCCAGGCGAATCTGACAGTTATGTGCCTTGGGGTTGCTCTTCTTGCGGAATATCTTTGTGGTGTTCTCTGTATTTCCTGGACTTGAATATTGGCCTGCCTTGCTAGGTTGGGGAAATTTTCCTGGATAATATCCTGAAGACTGTTTTCCAGCTTGTCTTCATTCTCTTCGTCACATTCGGGTACACCTATCAAATGTAGATTAGGTCTCTTCCCATAGTCCCACATTTCTTGGAGACTTTGTTCATTCCTTTTTGCGCTTTTTTCTCTAATCTTGGCTTCTCGTTTTATTTCATTGAGTTGATCTTCGACTTCTGATATCCTTTCTTCTGCTTGCTCAATTCAGCTGTTGAAACTTGTGTATGCTTCGCGAAGTTCTCGTGTTGTGTTTTTTAGCTCCTTCAATTCATTTATATTCCTCTCTAAGTTGTCCATTCTTGTTATCATTTCCTCAAATCTTTTTTCAAGGTTCTTAGTTTCTTTGCATTGATTTAGAACATGTTCTTTTAGCTCACGGAAGTTTCTCATTACCCTTCTTCTGAAGTCTGATTCCGTCATTTCATCACACTCATCCTCCGTTCAGCTTTGTTCCCTTGCTGGTGAGGAGTTTTGGTCCTTTGTAGGAGGCAAGGTGTTCTGGTTTTGGGTGTTTTCCTCCTTTTTGTGCTGGTTTCTTCCCATCTTTGTGGATTTATCCACCTGTGTTCTGAGTGGTTGCTGATTTTCTGATTGGGTCTCTGAGTGGACGTCCAGATTGTTGATGATGAAGTATTTCTGTTTCTTAGTTTTCCTTCTAACAGTCTGGCCCCACTGCTGTAGGACTGCTGAGGTCCACTCCAGGCCCTGCTTGCCTGGGGAACTCCTGTAGCAGCTGCGGAACCGTGAGGGTTGCTACCAGGTTATTATTCTGCTATCTTTGTCCCTCAATGATGCCCGCCAAATGTCAATCTGATCAGTCCTTTGTGAGGTGACTCTTTGGACATACGGGGCTCAGGGAGCTGCCTGAGGAGACAGTCTGTACTTTATAGGAGCTCTAGTGTTGAGCTGTGAGCTCCATTGTTTATTCAGGGCTGCTAGGCAGGTATGTTTAAGTCTGCTGCAGCAGAACTCATATAGCTCCCCCCCTTTTTTTTCCTCAGGTGCTCTGTCCCGGGGAGTTAGGGCTTTATTTATGAGTATCCATTGCACTTTCCTGCCCAGCGAGGAGGCAGTCTAGTCACTGCCTGCCTGTAGTGGATATCATGAGCTGCCATTGGCTCTGCCATTGCCATGGGCTCCGCCCTGTTGCCATGGGCTCCGCCCTGCTGCCATGTGTAATTCCCTGTAGCCCTGTTTATATGGGTGCGGTTAGAACTGCCGTGGTAATGGTGGTGCGCCTCTGTAGTGGCCAACTCTCTCTGTTATGGCAGGTTGCCTTGGCAACAGCAGGCTGTGTCAGCAATGGCAGCGTACCTCCATAGGTGTCGCATGCCTCGGTAGTGGCAGACGCCCCTCCCCCACCAAGCTGCACTGTCCTGGGTTCAGCTGTCCTTGCTGTGAAACTCTCAACCCCGAGCGTTTACAATTGCTGTTTTGTTTGTTTTTGTGGGGGTGGGACCTGCCGAGCCTGATCACCTGGCTCCCTGCCTCAGAGTCCCTTTTTTTTTTTTAAGTTGAACAGTTGACTCTCTCCCAGGTGTTCCAGTCACCTGCTGCAAGGGTGCCGTGATCTGTGTGATTTCCCGTGCAGCGACCCACTGCGCCGGCTCAAACCACGTTGCTGCCTGGGAATCTCCTGGCCTGGCTTTCTGTTTAAGTCCCGTTTAATCAGATGAATGTGCTCATCTGCCTTCCGAAATCTCCAATTGCCGGTTTAACAGGGCAACCAAACCAGTGTATTTTGTACAGAGTGGCGCTGCGCTGCGGCGTTGGCCCAAACAGCCGCACCAGCCCATACTGCCATGCTGGCGGCCCATGGGGCTCTTACACCTGGGAATCTCCTAGTCTGTGGACAATAAAGATCTGTATGGAAATGCGGAGTCCACTCACCCTCTGCAGATTAACTGGGAGCTGCAGTTCTGAGTTGGTCCTACAGCACCATCAATATAATCCACTTTTAAAAGTAAATGCTATTTTATGAAAAAGTTCCCTGTGGTTGGTGCTCAGTAAACCCTTTGGTATGAGTAGTTTGTTCTTTGTCAACTCTGGCACAATTGGAGTTTGTGTGGGAAGGCTGTTTCACTCAGTGGTGGTTGCTCTGCCACTACCAAGAAGCCAGAGAACATGGGCTGTAACTGAGGAGAAGGATAACCATGAGAGAAGTTTCCGGCAAAGTAATAAGCAGACCTTAGAAAATCTTTGAAATGGTCCTAGGTAAGATCTGTTCTCATGGGATAAGATTCTCCTTATCATTTTGTTGGAGGAGCAGTTGAGAAAGGAATTGATTTTCAGTTGACTAGGAAAATGTAAGTCGATCAAAAAAAGTTTAAAGAAGATGAATCCTTGTATGGAAAGAAAATGAATTCTTGTATTTTTGTTTTGTTTAATCCTCAGATCTTTTACATGGAGTAAGAAATAAATACCTGGTATTTTCTCAGGGACCATAGCAGTTCAGTATGGATGAGCTCTGACTCTCAAGAAAAAAGTGTGTAGAGTTGCTGCTGTATTCTTGCTACCATCACTTGATTGTACTTCTTCATTGAAAACTCATTTGTTTTCTCAGGGACTTTTTGCACAGGGACCTCTATGTGCCAGGCAGTCAATAAATATTTGATTGATTGTTATCTTCTAAATGCAAATTCGACATTTAACATGCAAATATTGAAGTTTCCCTGTGCGGAAAAAAAAAGGAATCTCTGCTAGGAGGATGCCTTCTTGAATACTTGGAGCCTGCTCCTATAGGCCAGTTGGCATGTGTGTGTTCTTCTGCGATTTAGTTTAAGTTGAATTTAAACACCATTAGACCGGCCGAGTGCGGTGGCTCACACCTGTAATTGCAGCACTTTGGGAGGCTGAGGTGAGTGGATCACCTGAGCTCAGGAGTTCAAGACCAACCTGACCAACATGGTGAAACCCCATCTCTACTAAAAATACAAAAATTAGTCAGGCGTGGTAGCAGGTGCCTGCATTCCCAGCTACTCAGGAGGCTGAGGCAGGAGAATCACTTGAACCCAGGAGGCAGAGGTTGCAGTGAGCTGAGATCCTGCCACTGCACTTCAGCCTAGGTGACAGAGAGAGACTCTTGAAAAAAATAAAAAATAAAAACCATTAGACCATTGGTCACATCACTTACCAACTGCCTAGAGATTCAGAATCTTCCCATACCTGGTGGGAAACTTGAATCCTGGAATTCAGTTAAACTTTATTGAGCATTCCTTTAACTATAGGCTTCTGGGTTGGGTGGTGGTGGATTGTGGGAGGTAGAGTTTACATACAATAATGATTCAGATATAGTCCCTGTTCTCTGGGATCTTACAATCTAGTAGAGTGGGATTCATTGAAGAAGACTGATGATATGCAGTTTGAGGAAGAGACACTTTGACCACCAGAAGAAATGTGTACTGGAATTGGTTGGTAATTTCTGTGACTGTCAGGATCCTGTGGTGCTAGAACAAGGTAGATGTGTGAGTAGAGGGAGTAGCAATAAATGAATGGAGATGCAATGGAGCAATAAATGATAGGAAATGTCCAGCGGAAGGTAAATGTGGCCTCAGAGAAGCAGGCCTCTGTTCTGTAGTATGTGCTGATGTTGGTCAGGGATATCATGACGTAGATATACACCCAACTCTGTGTCCCACAGAGTCTGATGTTCATTATAATAAACTAGAGCCATTAAATGGTTTATGTTTCATATACAGTATTTCATTTACAGAGCCAAGCAAATGTAAGAAATGTCTATACAACAATGTGTAAGTGTTTTAAAACTTACTTTTTATCCAGGAGATCTCAATCTGCAAATACTTAACAAGGTCAGACATCATGGGGATATTTAAAAAACACATGTGTGCCTCTGAGCAGTTTACTTAGTTGAGAAGACCAGACGTATACAAATGGGAAGTTCACTCTCAGTACCAGGCAGTACAGTCCAATACAGTTCACAGTAGCTGCTGTGAACTTCAGGGATGGCCAGCTTGCTGGGATCTTAGGTAGTCCAGATATCTTTTCAGGTTCTTGAGCTGGCCTGAGTGGTTGAGCAGGATTTAGGTGGGCTCAACATAATGCCAGATCTGCAGAAACGTCTTTTGCCCTCTGGGAAGTTGCAGTGTCTGACCTGCTCTCATAAACTCCTCCCCTAAACAGGCTTGTGCACTTAGTAGTAATAGATTGAACCATCAACTCCTTAAAGCACACCTGGTTGATAATTAGCTCAATCACATTGTGTTTCGGTCATTACCCTTGGATTTCCCAAGGATGAGTTAATTCATCTCCCACATTAAAGTGAGTGCCTGCATGACCCAAACTCAACAGAATAGAATTTCTGTCTCTATTATGTCAATTTAATGCTGTGGTAATTTTATTGCAAAATAGGTATCAGGTTACAATTTGCCACCCAAATATCTGCACAGAAATTGTTAGTGTAGGTTGTAAAAAGATCTTTGATGGCAAAAGGCTCCCGTTTTTCCTAAACAGTACTTCATCTGAAGGAAGACAGAGGAAATGAGCTGAAACAGTGATTTGAGGAATTTGGGGTTGATAAGATCTAATATTGCTTATTCAGAGATGACTTACTCTGGTTTTATGGCTTTTAAACATATTGATGATACATACAGCCCCTTGCTTCCAAGGTTTTACAGAGTTGATTTTGTGTTTTAACCACGCTCCCTTTGCTTCTGACCTGCTGCTGGATATGAACGATAAACTGGTGGTGCATATGCTATATTACCAAAGTGGGAAGGGAGAGGGGCACCTTTATTATATCAGATTATTGCCAGATGCCTGGAATGCTCAAATCTACTCACTGGTTGCTGTTTAAAAGGGAAAAATACAAATATAACCACTTCTAGGAATGGTGCCAGATGTCTGTACTAAGGCAACCCAACTCCAGAAGGCTATAAAAATAGCCCCCAAGTAGTAGGTTCTGATTTCCCACTGAGCTGACCAATAAATCCAACAACCAGTTAATTAAAAATGCTGGGAGGGAATGTTCATCCTCCATTACCCACCTGTCCTTGTGAATACGCATCGGTTACAAATGGGAGGCTACCACTTAATGTTTTGATGTCTGGCTTAGGAAACTCTGTCCTTCTTTTTCACAGCAACCCAGAGGTATAAATGGCCTGTGTGGTTGCTTGATACCCCTACTCGGGTGTCAAGGTTTATTTGAGGCTAAAGTGATTTCAGACTTCCAAAGAAGCACCAGATATTTTACTTGTGTAGGGGCTTCCTGGCACCATCCACAAGAGCATGTTTGGAGAGACTGCCTCCTTTCTTCCTTTTTCAGGCTTTGAGTTTTATTACAGTCTGCTGAAATCTGATAGAAAAAAAAAAAAAAACACACACACACCTTGCTGCCCTGACTGCTGCTATAGGCAGAATAGCACACTATCCTTATATACAAGGGGAGTGCTGAAACTGGATCTTTTGTTCCTTTTAACAAGAAATTTCAACTTGATAAAACTAAAAAAAGAAAAATCAGTTTGCGATGCAAGCAAAAGCATAGACAGAATACACAGTCAGTATCATCCTCTTTGTTAAAGTCATTAAAAGGTGCACAAAGAGGCTGGACTTGGTGGCTCACGCCTATAATCCCAGCCCTTGGGAGGCCAAGGCGGGAGGACGGCTTGAACTTAGTAGTTCAAGACCAACCTGGGCAACACAGTGAGACCCTGTTTCTATTTTTTTTTTAATTTTAAAGCTCACAGAGAAAGTAGTAGAGAGAGTATTGGAGTTGGAGTGAAAAGCTCTGGGTTTGAATCCTGTAGGTACTAGGTGTTCTCTATGAACAGAGCTCCAGCAGCTCATCTGGAAAATAGGTGTAGTAGCACCTACCTCAGGGTGTTGTTGTCAAGAACATATGAGATCATGTGTGTGGAAATGCCTGACACTTAGTAGATATTCAGTAAATATTGAGTCTGATTTAGTTTATGGACTTAATATTCTTTATTGCCTTAGATAGATACATACAGAAAGTGCTCAGGTAAAGAGAGCTCAAAGAAGGAAAAAGGTGGTGTTAGTGGGAAATTAAAACTCACTGAATACAAATTTAATTACCAGGAACCTTTTTCTCAAGAAACCATTATTAATGAATTATATTTCTCTTGATGCTTTTTGCCAACTTTTTTTTTTTTTTTTTTTTTTGAGATGGAGTCTTGCTCTATCACCAGGCTGGAGTGCAGTGGCACAGTCTCAGCTCACTGCAAACTCTACCTCCCGGGTTCAAGTGATTCTCCTGCCTCAGCCTCCTGAGTAGCTGGGACTACAGTCACGAACCACCACACCCAGCTAATTTTTGTATTTTTAGTGGAGACAGGGTTTCACCGTGTTGGCCAGGATAGTCTCAATCTCTTGACCTCATGATCTGCTCACCTCGCTTCCCAAAGTGCTGGGATTACAGGCGTGAGCCACCGCACCTGGCTGCTTTTTGTCAACTTTAAAAAAGGAAGTTAAAGACATTTTGATGGAGAACCAAGAAAAGAGATGGAACTTGAGTTTTAGTTCGGTCTGCCACCTACAATTGACGTTTCTTTTTTAGGGCTGTTTCCTCTATCCAATAAAAGTTGGACTAGAGAAGCACTGTGATTCTTTGCTCACACCCTAAATTCATGGGGAAGGTTGGATTTTGGGTCTGTATTAACTGGGAATAAAAGTTTTTATATAGAATAAAAAGTTTGGGGAGGGACTGCTGAGTCCGAGGGTGGAGAACTTTAGCAAGGACAGAAACTTTTCTTGCCAGCCAGGAAACTCTCTTCAGTAGTCAGAGGGCCCTGAGTAATCATGATTGATTGGGATGGATATACAGATTGCATTTATTCATGCTTTTGAGAGGTGTGTATGCCTGTGTGTGTGTGTGTGTGTGTGCTGTTTAAAGACTTTTCTAAAGCTGAAGCTCTTATGTGATTTGCTGTGCATTAGCAGGATATGAATTATTAATTCTGCTTATACTTAATAATGAAGGCCACAAACTGGGACCCTGTTATCTGAGGGCCTAATGCATTCCTTTTTCTTCATCAAAATAGGTTTGTAAATTGTCATCAGGGCCCTGCTACCAGCCCCCTAAATAACACTCTATCTGCTGCTAACTGTGATTTCTTTAATAAGCAATGGCAGGGATACTCAGAATCCCATTCTATGAGAAAACGTTCATGGAACCAAATCTTTTTAACTTGTAGTGGGTGGAGATTCAGGGTACCTTGGTGGCTGTTCTCAAAAACATGAAGGGTGTTCAAGTCAAAGTAACAATAAACTAGTTTTGGTGGCTTGGGGTGGGAGGAGGCAGACTTGGATCAGTAGAGGAGAGATATAGGAAGACATCTTTCTCTCAGTCCAGGCAATAACTTTCCAATAACGTAACTGCCCAAAGAGAGAATAGACTACCCCAAGGAGGTAGTGAAATTTCCTTCATCAGTCCCCATTCACAGTTGTAGCTGGAGTGAAAAATTAGTCTATTTGAATGGAATCTAGATTCACTTTCCTAGAATAGATCTATAGGGATCCAGTGGTCTGGTGATCCCTTCACTGTACTATGAACACTTCTAGCAGACTATATCTTTCTTATTTGTGTCCTTAACACTTAGGATACAGCCTGATCATAGTAGGATCTCAGAAGATGTTTGTTGATGGACCAATTGTCTAAAAATGCACTTGAAAGTAAATAATAGATGCTTTTGGCCCCAAGATCAAGTGTACTAAATTGGCTTCCATCTAACAACAGTGTCCCTGTCCCACTTTTTCTTCAGCCATTAATTTTTTTTTTTTGAGACACAGTCTCTGTCTCCAGGCTGGAGTGCAGTGGTGCTATCTTGGCTCACTGCAACCTTACCCTCCCCGGTTCAAGCGATTCTCCTGCCTCAGCCTCCCAAGTAGCTGGGATTACGGGCGCATACCATGATGCCTGGCTAATTTTTGTATATTTAGTAGAGACAAGATTTCACCATGTTGGCCAGGCTGGTCTTGAACTCCTAACCTCAAGTGATATGCCCACCTTGGCCTCCCAAAATGCCACCACACCCGGCCTCTTCAGATGTTTCTGTGCATTTTCAGTCATAGCAAACTGCTCATTGTTAGAGAACTTAAACAGTTCTGTTACCAAAAGACCCTTCCATATTAATATATAGAGAGAAAATATTATTTTAATATTGGATAAGCATTATGAGAGTGACATGCATGTAAAGTAGTATAAAAACAACTACAAAATCTGGAAATAATTTCACGTACATTCATACAAAAAAAGTAGAAGAGAGAACAATTCAAAACTTCCCATTTTCTTGAGATACAAGAGGATGCACATTGTGCCTGTCTCGCTTATTCTTAGGAGAGAACCCTGAGCAAATTACAAAGGTGAGTATGCGCAGTTCCAAGGTTCAGAGGCCCATGAACTTGCAATGTAAAATCAAAAGGTCAAGACTTTCAATTAGGCCAGGCACGGTGGCTCACTCCTGTAATCCCAGCACTTTGGGAGGCCGAGGTAGGCAGATCACTTGAGGGCAGGACTTTGAGACCAGACTGGCCAACATGATGAAACCCTGTCTCTACTAAAAATGCAAAAATTAGCTGGGGGTAGTGGCAAGTGCCTGTAATCCCAGCTACTTGGAAGGCTGAAGCAGGATAATCACTTGAATCTGGGAGGCAGAGGGTGCAGTGAGCCAAGATCGTGCCACTGCACTCTAGTCAAGGCAACAGTGTGACCCTGTCCCCCCCCTCAAAAAAAGCAAAAAACAAAAAAAACTTTTCATCAGACATATTACGTTCTGGAGACATCCCACAGAAGGAAGGGTGGGTAAACAGGGACTTCCTTCCCCAATAAAAATTTCATCATTGGACACTTATATCATCTGACATGATCAGGTGGTGTGCGTCCTGCACAGGATTCTCAAGCTTCCTGAGCATAACTTCTTGTGTGCAGTGAAACATCTCTATAAGAATGCCACTACCTGGCTGGGCGCGGTGGTTCACGCCTGTAATCCCAGCACTTTGGGAGGCCAAGCTGGGCGGATCATGAGGTCAAGAGATCGAGACCATCCTGACCAACATGGTGAAACCCCGTCTCTACAAAAAATTCAAAAATTAGCTGGGTGTGGTGGCGTGTGCCTGTAGTCCCAGCTATTCGGGAGGCTGAGGCAAGAGAATTGCTTGAACCCAGGAGGCAGAGATTGCAGTGAGCCGAGATTGCGCCAGTGCACTCCAGCCTGACACCTGGTGACAGAGTAAGACTCTGTCTAAAAAAAAAAGAAGAAGAAGAATGCCACTACCTAGGAGCTGGAAACCTGCGTGTCATCACTTTATTGGTTGACCCTACAATTGTTATCTTTTTAAATGAAACACTTTGAATGAGGCCTCATTTAAAACAGAATTAAGTAAGTTTCAGGAAATGGTAAATGTAATTATGTAAGTTAAATTTTAACAACAATAAAGAATAAATAAAAGACAAAAAATAATAAAAATAGAGTGAAGATGGTCTCAAAGGATGAAATAGGTTAACCCTAATGGGAAAATTCAGTCTGTTTCCCCAAATACCTCACAGATAGTGCAATGACTTTAGAAATCATTGAGAAATGGTAGACACTTCAATATTACTTGACTGAGAGCTTAAGAAGGTGCCCATGGTTCTCTGAAGACTGAGGCTCTGAGAGATATTTGGGCAAGTACCTAATAAAGTAATTCAAGATGCATATAAATCTCTGATTTCTTCTAATTGGTGTCTTATGATTGTGGCTTTTACTTAACTTAACCTGCACCCTGATTGCAAAGGTTTTCCTGACTAGCCAGTTGTGTGGACACTGCCTGTTCACCTTCCTTTAGTTCTCTGTGAGGTCTGTAAAGTTCCTCATAGGAACTTCCAAATGCTATCTCCCTCCTTCCAGCTTGACCTTCTTTCCCTTTTGGTGTGCGGTGGCTTGAGGGTGTCACCATAGAAATACTGTTTTTGAGCCACCCTGATCACTATTTAGTTAAAAAAAAAAAAAAGTCCAAGCATCCTGTTTGGACAGGTTGTAAGCTGTGACATTAGACCTTCCTGGTATGCAGAATGGCTTTCATCACTCTCCCACCCCATTCAGCAAGGTTAAAGGTCTCAGGAAGGTATTTGACTTGTGGCTCTAACTTGCCCTGACTGCTGAGCAATGATGGGTCTTTTGCTTGAACCACTTAGGAGGCGCCCATGGGAGCAGCATACCAGAAAGTAGTGAAGGAGCAAAACTGAGTTCACTACAGCACTTGAAACAAAGAGGTCACCAAGAGGAAAGTAGAATGTACAATGAAGGGTTTGTTGATAGTTTTGGTTTTTTGAAAACTCTGCTCCAGAAATAAAATGGTTTTCATGGTGTATTATTCAAAGACAGGAGAAGAAAGCTGGAAAAAAATGTAACATGTCTCAGATAAGAAGACCCTCAGAGTCAAGGGACTACATCTGATGCAGCTGTTAAGAAGGGCTTTGTGCCCAGGGACACTGGGCTAGTAAATGATCTGGGTGCATTTGTTTAACACTTGTGGAGTTTGTATGTGTCAGGCACTTGTAATTACACAATCTCATTTAATTCTCATAACAACCTGGTGAGGTGGGGAGCCATTTTCCAGATGAAGAATCTAAAGCGCCTAGTATTTAAAGCCCTCACACAGATTCGCTACTTAAAGGAAGATCTTTAAAACTAATTTTAAAATTAATTTTTGCTTACTTTAATAAATAGTTCTTTTACCTCAAAAGATTAAAATTTTTAGCATGCCTTGGAATTTTTTTTTGAGACAGAGTCTTAGCTCTGTTGCCTAGCCTGGAGTGTAGTGGCATGATCACGGCTCACTGCAGTCTCCACTTCCTGGACTTAGGCAATCTTCTCCACTTAGCCTCCCAAGCAGCTAGAACTACAGGCATGCACCACCATGCCTGATTCTTCTTCTTCTTTTTTTTTGTAGAGACAGGGTCTTTCCATGTTGCCCAGGCTGGTCTTGAACTCCTGGCTCAGTCAGTCCTCCTGCCTTGGCCTCCCAAAATGTTGGGATTATAGGTGTAAGCTCCCATGGCTGGCCCAGATTTTTTTAAATGACAACTTTATTGACATGTAATTCAAATACTATAAAATTCACCTTTTTAAAGTATACATACAATTCGATGGTTGTTAAGACATTCACAAAATTTTGCGGCTATTGCCACAGTCAATTTTTTTTATGGGACATTTTTATCACCTCAAAAAGAACCTATACACTTTAGCTAATCACCCTCATATGCCCCTATCTCTTTCACCCCTAGCCCTACGCAACCATTTATCAACTTGCAGCCTCTATATATTTCTGTATTCTAGACAGCTCATGTGAATAGAATCATATGATATGTGGGCTTTTGTGTCTGGCTTATTTTGCTTAGCATAATGTTTTCAAGGTGCCTCCATATTGTAGCATGTATCAGAACTTCATTCCTTTTTATGGCTATGTAATAATCCATTGTATGGATACCTGTAAATACATTTTATTTATTTTTCTTTATTTTTTTTTTAAGAGAAAAGGTCTCTTTGTGTCATCCAGACCGGACTGTAGTGGTACCACATGTCTTACTGTAACCTTGAGCTCTTGGGTTCAAGTGATCCGCCCATCTCAGCCTTCCAAGTAGCTGGAACTACATGTACTGGCAACCATGCCCAGCATTTTTTTTTTTCTTATAGAGACAGAGTCTCTCTATATTTCCCAGGCTGGTCTTGAGTTCCTAGGCTCAAGCGATCTTCCTGCCTTGGCCTCCCAAAGTGCTGGGATTACAGGGGTGAGCCACCACACCTGGCCTATATATTTTATTTATTTGTTCATCAATTGATGGACATTTGGGTTATTTGCATTTTTTTGCACACCCGAGAATTTATCCTGGGGAAATAATCAAGGTGATATATAAAGAATGGATTATAAGGATCTTTATTGTGCCATCAAGAAAGTGAAAAACTAGAAATAACTACAATCTCCAACATTAAGAGATTAGTTCCATTATGGACACCTATATGATAGAATACTGTACAGCTCTTAAAATGATATTGTGAAAGAATTCATAATGACATTGAAAAATGTTGACAACTTATTAAGTGATGAAACAGTACATAAAGTGTGACTCAATTTTAATAAAAATGTATTTATATACATTAAAAGAATGCTAGAATCATAGGTAATAGGAGACAGTGGGATGGGTTATTTTCTTCTTTTTTATCTGTATTTTCTAATTTATCTAAAAAGTGTTCCATAATTACTGAGTATGTGGCAGACATTGTTTAGTATATATTTATTGTGTAGTAAAAAATAGAAAAAGTAATGTTATGGTTAAAACAATCCAAAAAGGGAATGTGTGGGATTATGTATTGTATACACACATACACATGCACCAACTTCTGAGGATCTAACAGAATCTTGCAAGTAGCACTAGGGTGTTATGCTTTAACTCCAAATAGATTAAGATTTACAGATGACATATTTATCGATAAGAAAGACACTGAATCACTTTTTTGGAGTGGTTCTGTGCATTTCTCCCTTCTCAATGGAATGTCTAGCTATTCTTTCCCTGCAGGAAGTGATTGGAAGTGGAATGCAGAGTTTATTTCCGCTTATATGGTCTGACATTTTGACATTTCCTAAACTGCAGGATGTTTGAGAGCAAACAACTTGGCTTTTACTGAAAAAAAATAATAATTATACTGCCACTTTCACATAGTGATGGGCCTTTGTAAGAGGACAAAGCTATTCAAGTGGGGAAAAATGAGATGCTTAACGGGATGACAGTAACATAAAGGTCTTGAGTCTGGAGAAAAGGACCTCATTAAGCATTGATTATCAGCATGGTGTAAACTCTTTCAGAAAGTGTTACTACATTCCATGCCATTGTTGTGTAGAGGAAATTTAAATTTGTGTTCAATTTACATCATAAGTGAGATTTGTGTATTCTAATAATAGGCTAGTCTTGCCTTCTGCTACATCAGTACACACAAATTCACTTCATTGCTTTGACTGGCTTGTCACATCAAGCCATCCAGCTAGTCACCAAAAGTCAGTCACAAAGAGTCAAACTAGTTTGTGTGTTGACATACAGCCATCCTGACTGCCTGTTTGGAGATGAAGTCAGCTTGGCCCAATAGGAAAATGTATAGTTCCTTATGAATATACTTGAGTTACTTTTGTGAGCAAGATATAATGTAGGATTGAAGCGAAGAATTATGTCTAGAGACAAAGTATATGACATTGGTCTGGGCAATGAGTGTTTAGATTTGACCTCAAAAGCTCAGGCAACAAAAAAGAGACAAATAAAATCAAACTGAAAAGTTTCTGCAGAAGGAGGAACCGATCAACAAAGTGAAGGAGCAACCTACAGATTGGGAGAAAACATTTGTAAGTCATGCATCTGGTAAGGGGCTAACCCATATATTTGCTAGAGGTTGCAATTTTTTTCTGTGAAAAACGAAACCTTGGCAATGACCTTGAGCAGTAGGATATAAAAAACTCCCACAAGCTTAGCGTTCCAATGATGGAACACTAGGCATAAATGGGTTTTAATATCCGGAGTACATGAAGATCTCAAACAACTCAATAACAAAGTAGATCACCCAATTAATTCGTAAATGGTGAAAGAACCTGAATAGATATTTCTCAAAAGAAGACATACAAATGGCCAACAGGTATATGAAAAAATACTCAACATCACTAATCATTGGGGAAATACAAATTAGAATCACAATGAGGTGTCACCTCACATTTGTCAGAATGGCTGTTACTGAAAAGATGAAAGATTAGTGTTATTGAGGATGTAGAGAAAATAGAATGTAAATTAGTATAGCCGTTATGGAAAACACCACGCAGGTTCCTCAGAAAACTGAAGATAAGCCTGGACAGCATGGTAAAACCCTGTTTCTACAAAAAATACATAAATTAGCTGGCACTGGTGGCACACACCTGTAGTTACAGCTACGCGGGAGGCTGAGGTGGGGGGGATCATCTGAGCTTGGGAGGTGAAGGCTGCAGTGAGCCATGATTGTGCCACTGCACTCCAGCCTGGGCAACAGAGCTGAGACTGTTTCGAAAAGAAACAAAACAAAACAAAAGTGAAGATAGAATTACCATGTGATCCAGCAATCTCACTTCTGAGTATATACTGAAAGCATTTGATATTAGTATGTTGAGGAGATACCTGTACTCACATGTTCACTGCAGCATTATTCACAAAAGACAGGATATGGAATGGACCTAAATATCCATCAACAGATTAATGGATAAAGGATAAAGTAAATGTAGTACATATACACAATGAAATCCTATGCTGCCACACAAAAGAGAGAAATTATATCATTTGCAACAACATAGATGAAACTGAAGGTCATTATGCTAAGTGAAATAAGCCAGATACAGAAAGACAAAAATACCACATGATCTCACTTATATATAGAAACAGAACTTATGGAAGGAGAGAGCCTTACCAGAGGCTGCAGAGTGGGTCTTGGAATGGGAAGATGAAGGTCAAAGGGTACAATGTTTCAGTTAGGCCGGAGGAATACATGATAAGTATTTGAGGTGATGGATATATTAATTAGCTTGACTCAATCATTCCACACTCTATACATATATCATAACATCACTTTGTACACCATAAATATATGCAATTATAATTTGTCAATATCTAATGAATTTTTTTGAAAAAAAATTCTACCTCATGTTGGACCAACCTGAGTTCTTTTCTACCCCAACCTCCTTTTTTTTTTTTTGAGATGGAGTCTCGCTCTGTCATCCAGGCTGGAGTGCAATGGTGCGATCTCGGCTCACTGCAACCTCCGCCTCCCAGGTTCATGCAATTCTCCTGTCTCAGCCTCCCAAGTAGCTGGGATTACAGGTGCCCCTCACCATGCCCAGCTGATTTTTGTATTTTTAGTAGAAACAGGATTTCACCAGGCTGGTCTCGAATTCCTGACCTCATGATCCGCCTGCCTCAGCCTCCCAAAGTGCTGGGATTACAGGCGTGAGCCACCGCGCCCAGCTATTTCCCCCTTTTAAAAAAAATAGAGACAGGAGTCTCACTATGTTGCTCAGGCTGATCTTGAACTCCTGGGCTCAACCAGCCTTCCAACCTTGGCCTCCCAAAATGCTGGGATTCTAAGTGTGAGCCACTACACCCAGCCCCCAATCTGAGTTCTAATCTCTGATTAGATTAAGACTATCTGAACCTCAATTTTCTATCAATAAAACGGGGATAATATCTCTCACAGAGTTGATTGAAGTAATACTTCAATTAGATAATTGAATGAAGATTGAATAAAATCATCCTTCCCATATGCTTATCATATTTCATGGTATATTGTAAGAGCTCAATAAAATTTAGTGCTTTTAATAGGTATGCAAAGGAATTTAAAGGGGATATGGAGACAATTCCTGTACTTTTTTCTTCTCCTCTTCAGTACATTTCAAATTTCCTTGGCCTTATTTTTTGTCTAAAATGGATTGTTAAAATTGCTAAAACTTGAAATTTTAAATTTAGGCTTTAAGAATATTTTATAGTACAGTAATGAAATACTGACATAGGCGCTATTGGCATGTAACAAAACAAAATGCAGTCATACAACATTTATACCCCAAAAATTCTGTAGCAATCATAAAACCATACCTACTTATGGTCACCTGATTTTTGTGTTTTTCTTCCCAGTCTTCGGACTTTTTTTTCAGACGGAGTTTTGCTCTTGTTGCCCAGACAGAAGTGCAATGACACGATCTCAGCTCACTGCAACCTCTGCCTCCCAGGTTCAAGCGATTCTCCTGCCTCAGCCTCTCGAGTTGCTGGGATGACGGGTATGCACCACCATGCCCGGCTAATTTTGCATTTTTGGTAGAGATGGGGTTTCTCCATCTTGGTCAGGGTGGTCTTGAACTTCTGACCTCAGGTGATCTGCCTGCCTCAGCTTCCAAAGTGCTGGGAGTACAGGTGTGAGCCACTGCATCTGGCCTTGGACTTTTATAGTGATATACACATATCTAGATCTTAATAGATTTGGCCTCTTCAAATATAAGGCTTTTGTGGCTTTTTCTGTAATTCTCATCAGAATACTGTAAGTCTATTAATAATACTTCATTCTTCCTCTAACTTGCTGCTTTTAATCTGTTGGGGGCTTGAAAACTAGTTTACAAAACTTATTTGAGTTCTGTTGGTAATACAAAATTATTCAGCTCTGAATGAGGCCTGGAGTTGGGGAAAGACGGGTCCCCATTTTTGCCACTGAGATACCTTTTCCTTTATTATATTTTGATTGTTCTCTACATTCTTTTTCTGGACATTTGAGGATCAGGTATAAGGGAAATCCAAATAATATTTCTCAGTAAAATGTGTGACCCTGATAACTTATGAAAAGAATGTTCTTTTACTCATTAAAAGGAACTAGTCAGTAAACAACATGTAATAATCCTATGACAAGTAACCCAGTGCTGTAGTGAATTGTTACATTGGGTTAGGCATTACCCAAATCACCAGAAACTAGCTGACCAATAGTGATAGATAGGTGATATGGAGTAAAATGTCTTGGAGAGGGGGATCTTTTGAAATTAGGTTAAATGACATGTGATTGCAAGAGCAAAATATTTAGTGCCATGGTCACAATGTCATCTCGATAGACAAAGGAGAACTATTTATATCCAAAATGTCTAGTTCATATTTGTCAATAGAACCAATGCACAATAGTCAGAGTGGTGGACTAATGTTTTGAGAGTAAACAAAAAATTTCAGAGATTAGTCAATTTAGGTTTGAACAAGGTTTTGACTTTGTGATTAGTCGTGTGGTTTTCCTAATTTGCCATGATTAATCAATAGTTCATATCTGATAGACTTTCTGGTGAATTTTCTGGTAGTATGTTTTATGTCAAACATTGATTGGACTGTCAAGTGAATGTCAGATGTTAGCTTTGACATTTGTATGTTTAAATAGAGGTAACATCATTTTCATTCAGGAAAATTCTGGTCTATTAATATTTCTGAAGTTGTCTCTACAGACACACAATTACAACATTGAAACTGGGGCTCTATGGCTTGTGATCTGGGGCAAGCTACTTAATCTCAGTGTCCTAATTTCCTAGTATGTATAGTGGAAGGAGTAATAACTATTTCAAAGGGTTGCTATGTGTATTAAATAAGATTAATATGTGCAAAGCATCTAGTACACTGCTTATACATCATATTAATTCAATGACAAGTTAATATTACCACCTAAAGCTAGACTTGGCTTTGATGACTGGTTAAGGAGACATCCAATATTTGAGCTAGCTATATCTTTTTCTTGCAATTTGATAAATCTCTTGAAGGCCTAGAGGCTTGTTGCAGTCTGGAGGAATGAGACTCTGGAAGTAGAGAGGACTTGCTCACAGAAAACTGATAGATAATCATAACGGAGAATTCTTGACTCACCAAAATGAAAACTTCTTAGGGCAATTGATAAGTGCAGTTAAATGGTTGCACAGCTTTTGCTCATAAAACTTTGAAATTTGGTTCTGTTTCTCTGTCTCTCTCTCTCTCTCTGTCTCTCTCTCTCTCTCTCTCTCTCTCTCTCTCTCTCTCTCTCTCTCTCTCTCTGTCTCATCCTTTAGATGAGCATCCTTAGAAACTTATCTTGACTCTGGGATCTCAATGAACTCTGGACTGTAGACTTAATAAACTTCATCTATGAATGAGCCATCATAACCATTATAAAAGCTCACTAATTACTGTTGAAAGCCACATGTTAATCATTGCATAAGGATTATACAATGTAATTTCAGGAACTAAATAAAGAAATTTAAAAGGCCATTTGACATATCTTTGACAAAGAGCCAGAAAATAGAAGACAGCTTTACTTTAATGGTTTAAAGGGATTTAACAATTCATGTAACATCCCTAAAGCAGTTAGTATGTGATGGTTGCAGTGTTGAAGAATAAAACTTCTTCTGGACAAATGGAATTCGGTAATGAAAGTGAAACTGAACACAAATAAAAGAAGAGTAGAGTACTGGGGAAAGAATATCAGTAACGAGTGCTTTAAAGTAGACTTGATAGTATTCAGAATTTGAGTGTCTGGATTCTAGAACATATCCTGGTCTGCTTTTAATTTCTATCCCAATAGAGTTGCTTAAAGCATTTCTTCAGCTTAATTGCCGTCTTTTATACTATTATTCTATAAAACTTGACTTTAAATTCCCCTGTTGTTCTGTGTCTTTTAGTATATATACATTCAGTGTAATTGCAAGTAAAATTCTATTTAATGGCAGGACGGCAAAAACGACGGTGTTTTAGTAACAGTCTTCTTTAAATAAATGCCTACCACAAAGCCTACAGAAGTTTGATTTGGCCATGCTAAGCCTGGAACTGCAAATGCTTATGGAAAAGAAGATATAGAACAGATTGTACAAAGGGGGCTATTTTGCTGATTCCAGAGCAGTGGTGTTTCCGAGTAAATACCTCTATAACCTTTTGCTGTAATTGTATTGGAAAGCAATAGAAGCAAAATCTATAAGTATTGAAAGGCCCAGAATAAAGGCAGAGTCAGAATAAAGGTATTTTCCAAAGGTATTTAATAAAAATTAAGGGTTTTAAAATTTGTTAAAAAGGTGGTTCGGGAAAAGCTCTATATACACATATAAGCATTCAAACACAAATATATTTCTAAATTTAGAGTGGAGGACTTTGAAGGCATTTGGGGCAAAGTTCAGAGTCTATCTTTAAGTAAGTGATGCTCAGTTTGAGGTATTTTGGCTGGGGCTGCAGGGCCTATTTGAGCCCAAGATGGATATGATCTTAGGCCATCTGGGGAAGGGAAAGTGGGAGCAGCTGTGGGCCAATTTATTTAGAATTCTCTGACCTACTGAGAGTCAGATTGGAAATAAGATTCTCAAGGGATTGGATAGACCTTTCTCCACTGTGCTTCCTGCTTCCTTCCCATTTCGAACCCTGTTCTCTGCATCATTCCCTTCCTCTTTGCAGAAGTTGCTCGGAGTTACAGGATGAGTTAATGGCACAGTCAGATTTTAAATTCCCTGCAGGCATAGACTTGGTCAGTAACTTTTCTCATGATTTGGGGCACAGTTGCAAGGGCATGCTTCAGGTTTCCAGTAAACTCTCTCTGATGGGTACCACAAGGGCAATTCCTTGTTAATGCAACTTACAGTTAAGCCACAAAGAACTGCAAAAAATGTCTGGTGGCCATTTAAATAGAAATCGAGCCAAAATTATGTTTTTCATTCTAGGGGGAAAAACAATGATACATCGAAACAGTTGTTTCTAAAGAGCATATCCATGGTCCAGTGTCTTTCAGAAGCAAAAATAGGCAAATTCAAGCAGGGTCATTTTGCTAAGGGTCATTTTGCTCAGCAGCACCTAGAAACAATTTTGGTCAGGGTCCAGATTTAGAGTTTCTACTCAGGTCAAGCTAGAGATTAGGGAAAGGTGGCAGATGAAATCAACTCAGGGTCTGGCACCAGTTACAAAAGGAAGCAGGTCACTGGGTTGTGTTTATAGAGGAAAGAGAATGGATTGCAAGATTGTTATCACTTGAATCATTGTGGGGAAGGGGGAGACCCTCATTTGAAGCCTTGGCCCTCAGACTAAAGGAGCTCAGAGTGCTTTAAGGACTCACACGTAATTGGCCATACATTCCACAGGAAGAAGTCCTGCCTGTGGCTACACCCTTCTGCCTTGAAGCAACGGAAAAGGAGGAGGGATAAGGGTGGGAGCAGGAGGCATGGGTCGGGGATAGTAGGGGAAGAGCCCTTCTGGCCTTCTTTCTAAAGCATCTCCAGATTTTCTAGCCTGTTTCAGGCTTTATATTGAAAACGAGCAGATCTTTAGAAGCCTCAGCTAACAACTTGGGGAAGAGTTTTTTACTGGTATGTCAGTAAACAGTGGCATGTGAAGTTTGTGCAGTCCTGGTTTGTTGGAGCTGGATGATCTCCTTGCTCTTTGACAAAAATGTTTTGTGCTGCTTTATAGTTTGCAGCAGATATCGTCCCTGACCCTAGAGGGAGGGGGAAAAAAGGACTTAGTTCTTCATTTTACACTTTCAGAATTCAGGTAACAGAGTGACAAATAGAAAGCATGGTTTCACCAACCAGAAGTGTGGGGTGTAGTTCACCCAGGTGAAACATACATCATGATCAACATGAAAACAAACAGCTAAGTAGTTTTCATTAGTATCCAATTAGTAGCTGATTTGGTTGCTAAATGCATTTGCTAATTCATTAACAATTAGGTAAATTAAATTTAATAGAAATGATTTAAATTTGAACAGAAAATGCCACATGTATTAATTTTTACTTCATAGATTGAAATCCATTTGTTTCCTCCCCCAACACTCCTTCACATTGTGTACAGTATTCAGTCAATTAGAGCACGCAGGATAGATTGTTTTCCCCGTTTGAAGTATCTCTCCTCTCTGGAAATCGGTCTTCCAGTGGAGCACGTCTGTCTGTGTCTCTAGATGAGTGTCAGCGACAAATGGTGCATGTGCACATAATACTGATGGGGACTGTGGGTACACAGTGAGAGCAGGAAAAGCCCTTTGCAATACCATGAGGAATTCAGGAAGGTATTTTAGAATTTGAAGACGTTTAAGGCTTCATTCCACTGCTGATATTGAATTGCAGCATGACCGAATGATTAACAAACTTGGCTTTCTGGAAATATCTCAGGGCAGAGAGATTCTCAAATGATTGCAAATTGGTTAATTACTTTAAAAAGCATGTTACTTGATGTAAACAAGGAGCTTTGCTGGGTTTTTCTAAACAACTGGCTGTGTTTAGAAGATAGCAATATAGACCAAGTAAAGATATACAGAGCTGGAAAGCTGATTTATTATTGTTATTATTTGGTAAATCTTAGAATAAGCTTTGTAGTTTAGGATGATGTTTTGAAGACTACTGCTTCATCTTATTTTAAATTACTTCACGGCCAGGCACGGTGGCTCATGGCTATAATTTCAGCACTTTGGGAGGCCGAGGCAGGCAGATCACAAGGTCAGGAGTTCAAGACCAGACTGGCCAACATGGCGAAACCCCGTTTCTCCTAAAAAATACATAAATTGACTGGGCATAGTGGCTCTTGCCTGTAATCCTAGTTACTTGGGAGCTGAGGTAGGAGAATTGCTTTAACCGGGACATGGGAGGCTGAGATCGCACCACTGCACTCCAGCCTGGGCTACAAACCAAGACTCCATCTTAAAAAAAAACAAAAAAAACCGACAACGACGAAAAACCTTCATTTCAGCATTATGGTCAGTGATTTTAAAAGCTGAAACACGGCCGGGCACGGTGGGTCATGCCTGTAATCCCAGCACTTTGGGAGGCCGAGGGCGGATCACAAGGTCAAGAGATTGAGACCATCCTGGCCAACATGGTGAAACCCCGTCTCTACTAAAAATACAGAAAAAATTAGCCGGGCGTGGTGGCACGTACCTGTGGTTCCAGCTACTCAGGAGGCTGAGGTGGAAGAATCGCTTGAACCCAGCAGGCGGAGGTTGCAGTAAGCCAAGATTGCCACTGCACTCCAGCATGGCGACAGAGCAAGAATCTGTCTCAAAAATAAACAAATAAAATAAAAATAAAAGCTGAAACACTTTCCTGTTGTTACAATTTGTGTTAATTTTATTGTCTTTCTGACTTTTTCCCTGATCTTTGGATAGATCTCATTCACAATTTCCTGGAGAAAGAACCAGTCTTTTACCGTGGTGGATCACATTATATCATTTTTTCTTGTTATCAAATAGAAGATTGAATGAGCAACACTAAATAGCTGGGCAAGATAAACATCAATATGGAATGGTCTTTTTAAAAATCAATATTCAAATAGGCAAGGTGGCTGTTGTAATCTCTTTAGTGTATGTAGCTGAAAACAATAAGATGCTGCCTCTAGATCTTTGATCTTTACTATGAACCTGTGGGAGAGAATGTGTGGCCCATTGTGTTTGGTAACTTGCCAGGGTAGGTTCACATTTCTGAGAAAGTAGCTGCGGTCATATAGCAACATCCGTATTTCGCTTTCAACTCATATTAATAGGCTGATGAAAGTTCAAGTGAATGTTGTTGAGGTTGAGTGAGTGAAAAATTATTTAATAGCATCTGTTAAGTATAAGAGATCATTCACTGCTGGCTTCCATCAGGATATCTAATTTCTCCATGAGGACCTGACCTGATTTTCTATCACATGAGGGTTGGATTACCATTTACCTCAAAGTCAGCTACTGTGCTCATAAAAGTTGTGTTTATTTTCTCTCTCTCAGATAAGTGGCCATAAACATTGAAATAGAAGAATCATTGGAGTTTTGTCCTCCTTTTACAGTGAGTCTCCTAGTGGACTTCTGTTTTCTGCCTTTCCCTTATATTCAGTTTTAGGGGGTTGTATAAAAAAATCCTCTTAAAAGGAAATGGTTGATGTCTTCTAAACAGTTTAAACTATGTAAAAAGAAAAAGCCTTTCAGTGCAGCAAGATAGCAATAGCGGATTTGAAAACTAGTAAGGGTTTTAATAAAAATTGCATATTTTTTTGAGATGGAGTCTCACTCTGTTACCCAGAATGGAGTGCAGTGGCATGATTTCAGGTCACTGCAACCTCCGCCTCCCAGATTCGAGTGACTCTCTTGCCTCAGCCCTGTGAGTAGCTTAGATTACAGGTGCCCACCACCACACCTGGCTAATTTTTGTATTTTTAGTAGAGTTGAGGTTTCACCATGTAGGCCAAGGCTGGTCTTGAACTCATGACCTCAAGTGATCTCCCTGCCTCAGCCTCTCAAGGTTCTGGGATTACAGGTGTGAACCACGGCACCTAATCAAGGGTTGCATTCTTGTTTTTTTGGTATACATTGATTGGATTGTCCCTGTCATTTCTATTCATCAACTTTCTCAGTTGAGCATTTGACAGATACACCTCTCAATGTCACTAATTTTAGAATTTTCATTTAGATGTTACAGTTAGTCCCTGAGTTGTTTGAGTTTTGCACTTGGAGTATGTTAGGTAACATCAAGCACCCTAACTGCCCTCTCTGGAAACTTGGACTCTACATAGAATGAAACCTTAAAAGCTTTGGATGGAAATTTGGGTATATTTTCTTATCTCTCAGGTTACAGAAAGCAGTGGGGAGAGAAAGGACTTAACCCTATGTAATAATTTACTGGTATACCTGGTTTCCTCAGTTTTAAAAGATATACTCTGACACTTTCTCTCTGAGGCAGATGTAGCCCAGCAAAGCCACAGTAATCCATCAAACACACTTTAAAATTCTGTGTTTTATACCTCGATTCCCTATATTTGTCTTATATGCCCCCATGCTCCTGTATTTTCCCAAGCAGACATTTGACATGTACAGTTTTCCAGCATTACTCTCTTCCTTTTCAGTTTATAAATTCCAAGCTTGTTTTATGGACTGAAGCCTTGCCAGAATGAGATATAGATATGTGTGCTGCATCCTCATTTATTATACTTACTAAACAGATGCTTTTTGACTTGACCATGTCTTCCTGGCTTTTCTTTTAGCCCTTATTTGTCTCCCAAGACAACTGGACATTTTAGCTGTGTATCTAACTGAGCAGAGTAGTGGCACATCCTTTTTCACGTTATAAAACCAAGATGTTGTGCAGCTGAAATAGCTAGGAAGTTTGCAGCAGGCTCTGACCCCTACTGTCAGTTACTGAAGTGTATGTAAAAAAACAAAAAGAAGAAAACAGCAGAAGCATGTTTTGGGTGTGGAAAAGTCAATTAAGGCCAAAAGAATTAATTCAGCACAGTTCTTTTCAGAAACACATTTTTTGGTCTTTGCTCCACACTTGGATTATTGAATTTTTGTCTAGTGACAGTGGACCTCTCTAACAATGATAGTGTGATCTTAACTCTCGTAATATTATCTTAGGGTTTACAAATATACATTGCCAAATATCTCATATAATTTTCAAAATAGAGTTAGAGAAAAAAGTTAATTAAACTTCTTTTCTCTTCTGATTATAAATTCAATATATGCTTTAAAAGAAACTTTGAAAATGCAGAAGGGTATTAAACCACAAAAGTCACCCACACTTCTCCCCAAAGATAACAGTGGTTCAGTGGTTAATATTGTTGGTGTATTTCCCTCTAGTCTTTTTTCTGTGTGTGTGTGTGTGTGTGTGTGTGTGTGTGTGTGTTTGCATTATATGTACTGCTTTGAAACTTTTTCCCACTATTTACCGTTACCAGTATTATGAACATCCTAGTTCAATACATTTTTTATAAAACTTAATTTGTATGACTGTATAGCCTTCATTATATGAATATAGAGTAATTTGTTTTGAGTTAATCATCTATTAGATTGTTTCTGACTTTTGCAATTAGAACTCATGCTATAATTAACATTCTGGTGCGTAAATATTTGGGTGCATTTCTGATTCTTTTATTAGAATAAATTATTAGAATGTCAGCACTACTAGGCCAAATAAACATGTATAAAGATGTAAAAATTCTTCGATGCATTTCCAAATTGCACTTTGAGAAGTCTTTCTGTTTAGTCTCAATAGCAGGGTATGAGTAGAGAACGGTTGGCATTATCCTCATTTTATAGATGCAAAGGCTCAGGTCTAGAGAGATTCAAGACTTGTCTAAGGTCACATGATGATATTATCCTTTGGTTTTCTGAGCCAGTTCTGTATTCTTTCTACTCTAACACTGTTGTAGTAAAACTTGATGACAGATCTATAGTGATTTAACTGTGAGGGGAAACTTAATGCAACCATGGCCTTAAAATAAATTTACTCTTATTATTATTATTACAAACTCTAATGTGTAGAATTTGATATATAGTGAGGACTCACTTCCCAAAGGCATTCTTTTATATCTTCAATATGTTTTCTGACTCACATCTAAAATATCCACTACAGAGGTTATGTTTAACTGAGAAATAATAGCCTAAAGTCATTTTGTTGTAGGTTTTTGATCACCAAACCTGGTTTACAGTATTATTCTTTATTAACTAATAGTCTTTCCAGTGCAGCATCAAGACATTGAAAAGATTACTTCTGTCAGGATTAAATTGCTCTCAAACCATCATAAGTCACTCTTAGCGTCTACAAAATGGACTGAAACTTTCGTTGACTCATTTTTGGAAGAAGAACAAGAAGGTAAAAATATAATTTTAATGTCAAGAATCCAGAATGAGATGGGATATAAGAATTAAAGGTGATTTCCTCCCAATGAAATGTAATCAAACCAAGTGTGGGAAGTAAAACAAACATTAACCCCATGCCCTCAAACAAAAAACAAAACAATACGGTCAAAAGGACTAACCACATTAGTAGTCTTCATTTCTTTCACATAGCACTTAACTTAATTGTTAGAACAAGGAGGCACCTTGACCTTTTTGTTTGACGATAGCCCGTGCACAACTTCCAGGTCCACCAGGGAGCCATGTCTGGCCTCTGCTGAAGAAGGCCTCTTACTCTTTGCCTTAGAGAATAAATGCGATAACATTGTTTTGCTCTTGATTCTCGGGTAGATAGGACATAAGTTGGA
The DNA here is from genome assembly GCF_049354715.1 of Callithrix jacchus. Lineage (NCBI taxonomy): Eukaryota > Metazoa > Chordata > Mammalia > Primates > Cebidae > Callithrix > Callithrix jacchus. The sequence goes on along the minus strand of NC_133524.1, from coordinate 129,457,876 downwards.
ATTAAAACATTCAGATTCTGAAAGCCAAGATAACACTTTATCTTATTTGAGGCTGTGTTTTCTTTAGTATCACCTTACCCTGGGAGCCCTCCTAAATGTTTGATAGTTACCATTACTTCTGGGGTTAGGAGTGCATTGCTAGAAGCCTTCTTATTGTATCCTGATATGCCTTTGGGAAAAACAAAGCCCTTCAGGTGTTAACAGGGTCTATATTCTGTTTTAGGCCAGTGTCATTGTTATTTCAAATCATACTGTCCTAACGAAATAGGAGTCTATGCAATATGAATTTTGTTGTATTTGACAAAAAATTAAAGATGCCTAAGAATTATGATTATGTTATAGTAATTGCCTAAAATGTGGTGCTAGAGTTCCTCATTTCAATTGTTTTGTGTTGATTGAACAACCTTTGGGGTAGATGGTAAATCTCAATGGCTTTAGTAATAAAGATCTAAATAGCCTAATAATGTTTCTAAATGAAGCAGTTTTTCAGTGTTTCAGGAAATGACAATTTTTTAGCAAGGTACTTATACTGAATTCAGATAGTGGTAATAGTGTAAGTTCTTATTGCTTAACTGTTTTCAGACAGCAGGGACTGTATTTTGAATGAGTGTATCTGCTGGTTAAATTCTCAAGAGTGTTCATGTTATGGTAGGCATTTTGAAAACAGATGATTGGTGGGTTCAGTCAATCCACAAGTATTTATTGAGCATCTACAAAATACCAAGAACTCTGTTAGGTACTGTGGGGCTAATATTTAAGATCCAATTTCTACTTAAAAGGGAGTGTATAGGCTGAGTGACAAAGAGACCATGCACATACTATTCCTTTTTGAGCTAAACCTGAATGGTGGGGATGCTATTGATAAAAGAATATAAGAGACTTGGATATCCATTGTAAGTAGATATAATAGCCTAAGCAAAATCTTAAAGACAGGAAAAATGAGCTTGGTGAATGCCAAAAAACTATTTGAGCTGGAATAAAAAGATTCCTTAAAGGAAATAGTATAGTGGAATAGAAAGTTGAAAAGGCAGGCAAGGGATACAATACTGTCATTTCCATTTGCCAGCTGTGTTCTAGGGCTGTCTGCCGAGAACTAAATAAATACGAATAAATTTAAAATTTTGTCCAATTTAAAGCAACACCCAAAGAACAAAATCTCAAATTAATTTGTACAACATGTGGCATTGTAAAATAACTCTTCAGGGTGTCCTAATTTAAACTGCCTCCTCTTTCGTCTCTGTGTGTATCATGTGGGCCACCCAATGATGCCAGCTGGAAATGAGACACTAGGATTAGAAAATTTTGCCAGGGTGATTCAGATCTTGTTGGCTCAAGCTAACCGGCTTTGTGATTTCAAACTCACTGCTCTCTAGTTAAATGATGTAGTATGCATTTCTAGATGTTTGGAAGTAAAAGTCATTGATCAAATGATCTCATGTAAGAGCCCTTCATCTGAGGCACTCCACTAGCCGGTTATAGCCCAGAATCTGTCCTTGACACATTATCTTGTTTTCTTTTGTTCTGTCTTGGCCACCATCTTCATCTGTCATGTTCTTTTAAAAGCAAGACCCTAAAACTTTACCTTCTAAATCAATACTCTGAGGTGAATTTTGTGATGCTTTGAATTAGCTGCAGAGAACCAGAAGTTTGGGCAATTGCAAATGGAAGATGATGAATAACTCATCTATACATGAGTTGGAAAGTCTGTTTATACTTACATTTGACTAAGGGTGAGTCTGTTTTTGAAATTCACTTTCAAACTAAATAATGAAGTCATACGTAAAGGTCTGACTCGAGCTGAGAGGCTGGCCCAATTTCCTGCAACCTGCTGCATGCTGGGGAGAGAGTACAAACATCATCTGTTGTCCAACCTGTTACTGACATAGCATCATTCTAACTGCTACTGACATGTGTAACTGAAATATTTTATTCTGTGGATTACAGCTATTTCTTCTTAGTTTGTCCTCAATAAATATGGAAGGGATCATCACGGTCAAAGGACTTAAAAAGGAAAAGTAGTATGATTGTGTATAGGAAACTATAGCAAAAAATATATATATATGAGCATAAAATGGAAGAATTGGAGTTCAATGACATAAACAAATCTTTAAAGATTTCATGAAAGAAAGGAGTTGACATAAAAACCAAGATAACATCACAGTTAATACTAAAGAAATTATTGGTCAAACTGAAAAGTTCACACAAAATGAGAAAAATAGTTTATCTGAGATAAAGAAATGAAATGGTTTATGCATTCCCAAAATGAAACTGCAAAATGTTTGGGAGACCAGGTGGCTAAAGTACACGGAATGGGAGAATTGTAAAGTTAAAGCAGATGAGAATAATCTTGTTTCTCAACTGGTGCCTTAACAAGAAGAAAGATGGGATTTGTGATTTTTTTTTTTTTTTTTGGTGCAAATTGGATCCCAGATAAACCTTAGGAGCTCTTGGGAGCTCTTCGTGGGTACCATAATTAGAATTGTATTGTTTCTGTGCTTTCCAGTAATCTGCTCCTGAAGAGCAGAGTATGCTTTGAAATTGTTCTAATTCAATAAACCATCGTGGATTTCAATCTTACCAACATATTGAACCCTGTTTTGGGGAAACTATGTATTTTCAACGATTAGCAGCCTTGTTTTGAGTAATATAGAGTGCCATATATTTAAACCAGCTGTTTCTCATACCATTACCCATTTTAATCTGTTTTAAGCTTATCTTTGTTTAGTTTTAAGAAGTCCTTATCTTTACTGTATTAGGATTTGGGAAATACATTCAGTTCACCTTGCCAGTATCCATTCGTATTTGACAAATTGATTGCATCCCTTTTTAAACTTCTCTGTTTAACCTGGAGGGCTTGAGGTCTGTAATATGTCCTTATAGAGCAGCATCTCCACCCCTAAGAAGGTAACAGCTAACATTCTCAAGCTTTGTTCTGTCTCATCACCCATGGGGCCTAGAATAGTATGTTGTAACCCAGGAGGAAAAGTACCTTGCTTAAACTCCTGGACACAGTTTTGTTTATTTCAATACTTTGTGGACAATTTACATCTCAGCAACATTCTTCGGGCTTGGGGGATGCGGAATATATGCATTGGGACTGGCATAGTACTCTGCATTTCTTGTTGGCTGGCCTGCCTGGGAGCCTGCAGAGTTGCCTGTGATAAGCTTTCATTGGCAAAAGAATGCCAAAGGATAGTGTTTATGCCTGGCACCATTTTTAATTCATTTGCCTTGTATTTAACTTTTGTAGTAAACTTCTGGGATGGCAGCCTTCCAGGGCCCATTTACCAGAGCTTAGAAGACTGTGTGGTAGAGGTCCTAGCCGTCTGTTACCTGTACAGTTCCTGCCAGTTAGATGACTTTCACTAGGGCTACTTTATGAGGGTATAAAAACTTCTTAGTAAATTCAGCTTTTTATTAGGCACTGCACAGCCCCTATTTCAGGAAAACAGTCTGTACTAGGAAATATAAGGGAAAGGAAAGACTTTCAAGCTCTCTTTGTAGTTCCCTTTTAAACATGTTAGCCATCTTGGCACTTGGCACTAAGTAAGGGAGGCAAACATCATTCAGAAGAGATGGTTTTAACATCTGTGGTTTGGGGATACAAAATGAGACAGCATAGTAATAAATATCCTAACGCCAGGACATTTAGGTCAGGCATGTTTCTTCCAGCATTGGTGCTGGTCCTGCCTGAGACTGCAGGAATCAGTGGCATCAGGAGCTTTTTCAGCTCATACAGAAAAATACAACTAAAGGGAAAAAAAGAGGCAGACTTTGAAGCCAGTAGACAAATGTTCAGTCTAAGTAGTTGTGAAAACTTAGAAATAATATCTGTATGTTCCTTCCTTCCTCCTTTCCTCTCATCTCTGGTTTCCCTCTATTCCCATCCCTCTCAAGATTTCACCAAAGGCCCAAAGCAATACAGGAGTGAGGAAAAGATGGCTGGGTGGAAGGAAAATCAATTTTTATTTGAGTTACTTTCTCCCTTACCCCAACTTCAGCACTGTTTGTTGCATGAACAGTTTGAGATCCAAAGGACCATAAGTTATACTTATGAAAACAGGAATGTGTCCTTAAATAATATTAAAAGTTTTATTGACATCAAGATGCTTACAGGGCTAGTCAGGCAGGTAAGCATACAACTAGCTTTCTTCTATAAGAAGTTATATTTGTGTCTTTTAACATCCCCTTGACATTTATATACCAAGGTAGAATGCCTGAACCTCAGAGAAAAAAATACATGGGGTTTATGGGTAATTGAAATGAAAAATTGCACTTTTTCTTCCTGTCATGTTCCTTAAAAGCCTTTGAGGAAAATGTTATGATGTGACCAAAGACATTTAACATAATAGGTAACTGGTGCTGGGTGGGATGGTGCATGCCTGTAGTCCTAGCTACTTGGGAGGCTGAGGTGAGAGGATTGCTTGAGCCCAGGAGTTCGAGGCTGCAGTGAGCTATAATTCTGCCACTCCACTCCAGCTTGGGTGACAGAGGGAGACCCTATCTCTTAAAAAAGCGAGGAGGGTAGCCATGGTTACCTGCCATCATCTTTAAGTTTCTTGGGCATTAAGCAAGCTGGAAGCCAGTTTGATAGCTGTCCTTATGTCTTATGTCTTACTTCGCATCCTTGTGGATGCCTTTGGGAGGAAGCAAATGTGCTGGCAGCATTTTCACCATCCTAGAGTTTTCTTGTTTTTTTTAATGTGAGGTGGTAGGATTCTATTTACCATGTACTGTACAGTTGCACTATTGATAATGATGAACTGCCACTATATATCACCTAATCACTTCTTCCATCCTACTTTGTATGTGGTTAAAAGTATAATCTCTTGCCTGGTATTTTTAAATGGTGGCTTTTACATTTTCAAAAGGAAGTTCTTTTGGGGATACCAGTTTGTGGTAATGGTTGATAATATCTGCCTAGCATCATTTGTAGGAAAGGATAGTATAATGAACAAATATTTATTGTGCACCTGCTATGTGAGATGCATTATGTAAAGCACTGAGCACAGTGTCTCTCACATAGAAGTAAGGCATGAAGATCTTAACTAGGGCTGTAGCAGTAGAGGTAGGAAAAACTGGAGGTGATGTAAGAAACATCGAGGGAAAGAGAATTGATAGACTTTGTGACTATATGGATGAGGGTGAGCAAGAGGAAGGAAGGAAATATTTTTGGCTTTCAGGGCTGTTAGTAAATGGGAAGGAGCAGAGTGATGTCAGGAGTAGAAATAAGAAAGCTGAAGCAATAAGGATTGTGGGATGATCACTACAAGAGGGAAAATGAATTGGAATTTGGTCATGTTGAGTTTTTAATACAAGTGACCTGCTTACGGGGAACTGTCCAAGAGGGAGTCAGAAATACAAGCCTACAGTTCTGGAAAAGATTGAGACTTATTCAGAAATCCTGGAGTTATCCACATAAGACATCATAATGGAAATCATGAAAGTAGGAAAATTTGCCAAGGAAGAGATTTTAGAAAAAAGATCCAGCAAAGGAATAGTAAGCGCATGAGAATGAAGACCTTGAGGGTATGTTAGGGTGGAAGGCAGAGAAATCGAGGAAGAAACAGTGTAAAATACTCCATTGGCGCGGACAAAGGATGGAGGTTAGAAGTGACCATCACATTTAGCCACTCTGAAGTCATTGGTGACATTTGAGAACCAAATGTCATTAGAGTGATAGGAATGAAAGTCAAGTGATTGGAGTTGAGGAAGTGAATGCAGATTCCTCTTTTAATATATTTGGGGGCAGGGAGGAGAAGAGTGTGGTAGTTTGAGATGGGAGGGAAGGAGAGATCAGGTGACAAAAAAGAGACAAGACATCATAGGAAATCACATTTAATATCTTCATTTTATCATAGAAATATCATTTGCTAAGAGTGAAAAGGACAGGATTATGTTTGGGACTTGGGAAATGTGGAACAAGTGGAAAGTGGGAAAGGTTTAGATTGGCTGCCCTGGGAAATGATAGTTAGTCAGCAAAGTGCAAATAAAAAGGCTTGTTAAACACTAACCAGGGCTCAGCTGAAGTTATGCTATACTATAAGTTTATACCATCAAAATGGCAAAATTACATTACTTTCTCCAGTAACACTTGGCACTTACTAAAAAAAGTCATGAAATTGGGAATGGGAGCAGAGAAGGTACATGATTTGGGGTTTGTCAGATTGAGAATAAAGTCACACAGTAAGGAACTTTAGGAGACTACTGAGAACATTGAATATTTGGAATAAGAAAAGTGATAATTTAAGTCATCAATTTTTTGACTATTCCCTTTGCAGCAAATACGCTCAATTATCTTTCTAAATGTGGCTTAACTAACAACAAAGGATTTGCTCCACCCACTAGCTTATTGCTGTTAGAGTGATGATTGGTACATCATCACTAAAAAATCAGAGTTGAATTCTTGTGTGTGAGAATTCATTGAAGTCATATGAAACATACAGTGGCGATTTCTGTAGCTGCCCAGTACTCTTAGAAGCAAAATTTTAAAAGTTACTCTCCTTTCCCATCCTCAGAAATTTCATATTACTATTCTGTGCTTGTTGTTAAAGTAGGCTGTGTCACTCAACCTTGAAATGTGTTTGCGTTGCCATGGTTTGTGTCAATAGTCCCTCCTCATCATGCTTATAGTTGCTTGTGCTCACTGAACCCCAGCAGGTGTGTGACTTAATGTAGATGCTAAAGAAAGATACAAGAAAGTATCTGTTAGCGTTAGATTCTGGGTTCGCTTTCGGTGAAGTTATACTTGCGACATTTGCTATTACTTACTAGGATTGATTTTGCAAGTATTATGTCTAAAACCACTGTGTTCTTCCTAGGTGCCATGTATCTGATCTAAGATGACTCTTTTTGTGAGCCGCATAAGAAGATATTAACGTGGCCTATATTTTCTGAAGTGTAGAGTACTGTTATGTTTACCTCTAGAGACACGTAGTTTCCTATGGTAACTTTTCCTCTACGTGTTTTAAGTGCATGAAAGAAAAGGATGAGAACAAGGAAAGAAAGACAAATAGGTACTTCTGACTACTGGAGGAAGACTTGAGCTCGGGGAAAGGAACTAGGAAAATCAGGCCTAACTTCATCTACATTCCACTGAAAATCTGTGAGAGCTGTTTCTAGAGGCTTTTTCGGTGTCTTACCACTTCTCTGTGTGTGTTATTAAACCTTGTCTGTTCCCCTTTAGTTATTAGCTCTAAAACCCCTTACAAAACCTCAAAAGGGTTTCTGGGCTTAAGTAGACACAGATGGAGAGGAGGGGAAACTATATAGCTGTATTCTACTTGGCAGTGGCCCAAGAGAAAGCAGAGTCAAAGAGTAAGTGTTGTCAGCAGAGAAAGGGAGGAAGGAGGCCCGCCCATCGAAGAGAAAGTGAGGGTTGACTGGAGAGACTCTGGAAAGAGCCCAGGGGAGGATGCCCTTTTCAAATGGCACCTTATCATGAGGTCTTCTCCTTTTCCTCTGGCTGGAATTCATCCTCCCTTGCTCTGGACTTTACCTGTACCCCTTTAAAAGAGCCTATTATTTAGTATTATCTTATATTTGTTGCTGTTATCTTATATTTTCGCAGCTAATTGCAAACTTGCCTTATCTCCCCAAGTAGACTGTGAGCTCCTTGAGGAGAGACATCCTCTGGTCCTGCAGCTTTTGTTCCAGTGCCTTGCCCATAATGACCACTTATTTCATCTTAGCTGAATGAACAAATGAATGTAGCCTATGGTCTACCATTTTCTGCACTGATTCCACAAGTATTATTTGAGCACTGCTGATGAAAAGGGAGAGTTCTCTGATCGCCCTCACAGGACTTGTGACAGGGCATTGGCCTGTCACAGCTCAAACCCCTGACAGGAGGGGGAGTATGCAGATGGTCAGGAACAGGAGCTGGGGTGAGTGCTTTGGGCTCTGGCCCTGTGGTAGTGTCTAGGGGTGGGTGCCTGCAGCCTCAGTGTTGTAGTGCTCTTTTAGCCTTGCTCTCCACAGATGGCTTAAGTGTTAACCAGCTCAGTGGACCCTCTGCCTTTTCTCAAAAACAGAGGGCCAGCGTGACAGCTTTCTGTATCCCAAGCTCTTGCCCAGCATCCTGGAAGAATCGTGTCACACACGGGCTTGAAGGATGAATGCAGGGTTTTATTGACTAGTGGAGGTGGCTCTCAGTAGGATGGATGGGGAGCCTGAAGGGGGATAGAGTGGGAAGATGATCTTCCCCTGGAGTTTGGCTCTCCAGCAGCCGAACTACCCTCCCACCTCCCCCAGCTGAACTCTTCTCCACGCTTAGACGTTCCTCCCCTTCTCTCTTTCTCTGCTGCACCATTCTGCCATTCATCTGCTTGTCTCCTCATTTCATCTCCTTGTGTGCCCCTGGAGCCTGGGGTTCAGGGTTTATATGGATACAGGATGGGGGCATGATGGGCCAAAAGGCAACTTTTTGGGCACAAGAACAGGAATGCCTGTCCCCATCTAGGGCCACGGGTCTTCAGGCTTGATGTTGGGGCCTTTGCCAGGGAACTACCCTCTACTACCCAGTATTTCCTTGCCTCCTTTCTGTGTCAATATTATGGGGATAGGGAGGATGTTTGATATAGAGGCCTGTTCTCCAGCAGCTGCATATCTAGGTGGGAGACTAGATGCCAAAGACTGCTCTGCTTGTGATTCCATAGGATCCTGCTAGGAGCTGATTTGTTCATGTGTCTTTCTCATTTCCCTAGTTGCAATTTTAGCAAATATTCTCTTTGCTCTGAAAATTGTTATCAATTCTCCTTCAGCTATTTCTTTTCTGGGACTAGTAATCCAATAATTCAATATCCAGTTCAGTGAAGACTCATTGCTAGACCTGATAGTGATGGTAACAAACTTCTTCCTGGGAGCTACTCAGCCATTTCAAGGCATGAAGGAATCTTAGAGTAAATATATATACATATATTTTTTTAGATGGAGTCTGGCCTTGTCACCCAGGCTGGAGTGCAGTGGCATGATCTTGGCTCACTGCAAACTCCACCTCCAAGGTTCAAATGATTCTCCTTCCTCAGCCTCCCAAGTAGGTGGGATTACAGGCATGCACCACCACACCCACCTAATTTTTGTATTTTTAATAGAGACAGGGTTTCACCATGTTTGCTAGGGTGGTTTCAAACTCCTGACTTCAAATGATCCACCCGCCTCAGCCTCTCAAAGTGCTGGGATTTACAGGTGTGAGCCTCTGTACCTGGCTGTAAATGATCTTATTCAGGCACTAAATGGTAGGCTAGGAGCCTGAGAGAATAATTTGTTCTTTCCTCAGTACATTTGGCCCCACAGGGCCACTTCTATCTCTTATTTACCTGTGTCTTTTTCTAGTCTTGATGATTGACAAGAGAGGTTTTGGGGCCATTGCTTGATCTCCAAAAAAGGAAAAAAGCCAGAAGTTCTTTGAAAATGACTTTAGTATTTTTCTTAAGCATAAAATATCAGATTAGTTGGGATATTCTTTAAGCAGGGAAGCTGTATTTCCTGTATTTGCTAAGAATATTATGAATGAGTTAACATGTTACTGTAGGTTAAGATAATCTAGAAATGTATCTGGAAAATCTATTTCAATTACCTTTTGGGTGCTTTTAGCAAAAATAATAAATTTCAAAGAATTAAGAGAGTCATAAAAAGAAGTGTTATGAGGGGAGTATGCCTCATTTTTCACCTTCAAAATTAAATATTCACTGTGGAATTATGTACTGCCAGGGTCACTGCATTGCTTATAGGCATTAATAGCTGCCATAGGTAACTGCTGAAGGAGGTGAAGGGGACCATTTCCCATAACACAGAGATTAAAGCATGCAGTTTACTGAAAATCCCCTAAATAAATAGCAACCTAATGCTCAGCTGTGCACTAAAAGGGATGCTGCTTCATACTTGCAATTTGCATATGGATACCCTGTTGAAACTTGCATTTGCATATATAAGGTATTGATTTTGGCTAATGGAACATGAGGTCATTTCTCTTTAGTTTCCCTCAATTTAAGTATCATTTTCTTTCTCTCCTTATTGCTCACATAGAGGAAGGCAGAAAAATAGCTTCAGATGATTGTGTCTGGAAATGCTAGATATTGTGTTCTATTTTTATTTCAATTTTTTGTCTTTAAATTGTCTGTATACCTTAGTAATGTCAGTAGCTGGCTACCGCTTAAAACTAGAAATTTGCATGACAAGTAATAGTTACTTTAAAGAGCTACTTAAGCTGTTCAAAAATGCCTGCAGACATCACTGTTGCTTTGTCTACTAAAACCAGTGAGGCCCAGCATTCTTGGTCGACATGAAGTGGCTTGGTTGAACTTGTTGGTATACAATAGGGTGAATTGCCTGACCCTCCTAATTGTGCTTCAGATTTAATGCCAAAATGGTGCATTAATTGGATGTGGGCTTCAGGTTTTTGTTAACTATCAGCTTTGTTGCTGACCAATTACCACATGTAGGAAAAGATTAGAAAGCACTCTATTTTACTGAGACAACAAAATCAACTGATTTACATCTACCCATACATTTTAAAGTAAGCAATCTTTGTATAGATTTTTGTCGCATCAACCAAATCCAGACTGATTCCCCTTCTATCAGTATATTTTCCTGTGTGAAATGTTTCTTGTCATTATTTTTCTCCTATTTCATTTAATAAGAACATACGTAGCTCATTATTAAGTAGGTACCCTATGGAGAGGATTGCCTATGATTTCCGACATAAAATCACAATATTTTATATGCATCGATTTTATTAAAATTGCAAAAGTCATTTATTTGGCAAAATACCACCTGCAATAGTGTAACCTTAGTTAAACAGTTTTGTTGGTTATATGTAAAAAAAGGATTCTTGTTGCTTCCCAGTACCCAAATTATACAATGTGATTAGTTATCCCCTTTTAGAAACTATGGTTGCAATGATAGGCTTGAATTTCTAACAATAGAAGGAGAAAGCATAAATATTAAAATAGCTTTATTTTTGTGTGGGATACAAATAAAAGAACATTCCACAGATAACTGTAATTGAATTTTATTGAAGGAAGAGAGCTTGTAAATAGGGCAACAGCTGGACATGCTAAATTTAAAAAAAAACCAGAAAACAATATCACATTTAAAGTATGAGTGTCTAAGAGGAAGTTTATAGTGCATGCCTCACATTTTAAAATTCAGCAAGAAACAACAGGGGCATCCTTTTTCTCACTGGCAAGTTAAAATCTATGTAAAACACCAGGTATGTTTCCATAAGCTATTTAAATGCAAGCGACATTCAGAAAGAAGATCCAGAATGAACACTTGTCATTTGAGTTTCATTTCATTCACACTTTGAGAGTTGTGTTTCACACTCATATTTGAATAAGAAGCCTCCTTGCATCATGAATAAATGTTTTCAACAACAAAAATGTCAAATGTTGGTAAATTGTAACACATTTTTCCATAAATTTTCACCACAACTTTAGAATTGTACTCCCAAGAAAAAATACGGTTAGATCGGGAAACACAGCCAATCGGTCAGTTACACTTGAGTTCAGGACAGACAAGGCTGCTGGGGCATGTGAGCATTGGGCATTCATAGAGATTAGGCATGGGGCTGAACGGTGATGGGGCCAGGTGGAAAGAGAGGTGATGGGAGTTGCAGCTGTTTGTTTCTACCACCATCATGATATGCCAGCAGCTGGAGAACAAATTTGGTATACATTCCCAGGACCTTACTGTCAGTTAATGTGAGCCTTCCAGGAACACATACCAAATAATAGCTTACTTTCCTAATTCTGTGATGGGAAATTTCTTCAGAGTCAATCCCTGTGAAATGGGATCAGGAACGGTTTTAGTCAAAACCATAAAGTGCGTACAGTTTGGGTTTCGTGCCCTTTAACCTTCCCTTCATCTGTCATCCCTTCTTCTTCCTCCTCCCAAGGTGCTCAGTATCCTATACCTTTAAAATATTATCCCAACTGTTTTTATTCCTTCCTGTCCCCTCTCTCCCCACACCACCACCTACTGCACCCTTTCCAGAAAATACCCTGTGAGCAAGGTTTTGAATCTGTTGCTCGATCCTCTTCGTCCTCTATGTAAAATTAACTGAGTATTCTTATCCTTCTAGACACTGTCTATGGGAAGAGAAATTTGCCAGTAATCAAAAAGGCTTAATGTGTTATCTTTCTTAGGAATATTTTCATGTCAACTAAGAGTGTATGTGTGTGTGTGTGTGTGTGTGTGTGTGTGTGTGTGTGTGTTGATGCTGGTGATGAATGTACAATGTCCTTAACACAATACAAAGGAATGAAACATAAATGATAGCATTTATTAGTTCTGTGGCCTTCTCAGCACTCTTCAAATCCCATCACTTGGGTGCCTCCTTCTCTGCCTGCTGAGGCTGTCCCTGAATTGGTGAGGTTACATCCATTTCTTTACTGCCTGCCAAAACCACAATTTAAAAATGTTCCTGATGCCCAGTGGAGCCAAGAAGAAACTTTCAAGATTATCAAAATGTTCTTTCTTAATTAGAGAGTGAGAGATTACACTGTTCTTCAAAATGTTTTTGTTACTATGCTTAAAGAAAATATTTTTTCCTTAGAGCATTGGTTGGAGTATTGAGACTCAGATTTATGCCTATGCTATTGACAAGGGGTTATTGCACAGATGTTTTATTTGCTGTTTCTAGGGGCTTATCAAAAATAATTGACTAGCTGTCATTTTCTACATAAGACCAATTACTATTGACCCAACTTTGCTTATTGTTTTCATTAATGTCTAATAAAGAAGGAAAATATTGTTGAATGGTTTTAGAACTGACAAGAGAAAAGCAGTGCTAAGAAGTGAGTATGTATCTCTTGGCTTTCCTAGTGCTACTAAGCAGAGCCAAATTTCAATGCCAAGATGTTGTGTGTGAAAAGGCATCTACAGTATGCAAACTCAAAACTACCCCACATGACATTTGGGAGAATGGAGAACATGGAGAGGTAGTAGCCTGCTATGTGCAGTTGTGCATGTTGCTCTCTGCAAATTCACATTGCGGTCCATGTCAAAGGCATTCTGTAGAGTTGCGCAAGGCACACAATCATATGTGGAAGGCTGGGAGGCAGTAGATAACTTCTGTGCCTTCTGTAATAAATGTAGTCAGCTTTTTTTTTTTTAAAGGAAGAGATAGTTATGAGATGGCTGTCGTTTATGACTTGGCACGTTTTAAAGGTGAAGGTGGCTTGTTTTACCTTTGTTATATGGTCTATTGGCTGAACATTAACCACATATTTATGCATCTTTGTGCTGGCATGTAGGAATGATTGCATTTCTGTAGTGGGAGGAGCCTGGTAAATGATTTTTTGGCATATGCTGATTAGACAGGAAGACAGGTATGACTTAGTAAATAAGTGTTCCATTCTTCAAGAGTAGATTGGAAAGTAACATTCCTCAATTATTGAGTAGCCAAAAAAAATTCCCCCTTTTCTAAAATACCAAGATAATAGTCAATAAAGTGGAAATGGAGATGCAAACACCATAACAACATGCAAAACTACTTTATGATTTTGGTTTAAGTAACTTATATTAGGCTGTTCTTGCATTGCTATAAAGAAGTACTTGAAACTGGGTAATTTATAAGAAAAGAGCTCATAGTTCTGCAGGCTGTACAGGAAGCACTGTGCCAGCATCTGCTTCTGGGGAGGCTTCAAGAAGTTTACAATCATGGTAGAAGGTGAAGGGGTAGCAGGCATGTTACATGGCCAGAGCAGGAATAAGAGAGAGGGAGAGGAAGTGCCACACACTTTTAAACAACCAGATCTTGTGAGAACTCAGTGTCAACTAGGACAGCACCAAGCCATTGAGGGATCTGCCCTCATGTCCCAAACACCGCCTACCAGGTCCCACCTCCAAAACTAGGGATTACATTTTAACATGAGATTTGAGTAGGGACAACTATCCAAACTATATCAGAGCTAAACACTTCCCATATGAATTTGGGCTTTCTAAACCTCTCAGTTTCTTTAAGCATCTCCAAATATATTTAGTATCATTTATGATCCAGACCCCATTTAAAATAACAGGGAAGATTTAACCAATTTCCAGTTGATCAATCTTTAGGATTGTTAATCTTGTGGAAACAAGAACCCAAAGTTGAAACTTTACATAAAAACTGGCCAAATTGTAGCTCCTAAGATCCAAATTCAAGATACTCCTGAGTCAGTTTCATTCTTGTGATTTAAATTAAATGGTCATTGCCATAGATCCTCTGCTTTTGAGAGCCCAGTGACCCCAAGTTACCATAAATTAAGGATAACCAACCTAGATGCAGATAGATCATTTACTAGGAGGAGATTATCTATAACTAAAATTTTAAACCCATGCAGTTTTATACCTATGCTGATAATGCCCCTTCCCAGTTGTATTAAAATGGAAATTCAATTAAATCAATTTTGGTTTTTGAGACAGGGTCTCACTTTGTCACCCAGGCTTGAGTGCAGTGGCGTGACCACTGCAGGTTCAACCTCTCAGGCTCAAGCAATCCTTTTACCTCAGCCTCCCAAGTAGCTGGAACTACAGGTACATATAACCATGCCTGGGTAATTTTTCTATTTTTTGTAGAGAAAGAGTTTTGCTATGTTGCCCAGGCTGGTCTCAGACTCCTGAGCTCAGGTGATCCACCTGCTTCAGCCTCTGAAAGTGCTAGGATTACAGGCATGAGCCATTGCACCTGGCCAAACAATTTTTTGAAAGATGTATTACCATATGTGCTAGAATATGATGATGGTTAAGATACTCCTCACTATTGATTCCATAGGACCTTCTACAGTGAACTTTGTAATTAACAACAGATCTACTGTCAAAGAGATTTGAGTTAGAATCCCAGCTCCACTCTCTCCTAGCTGATCAACTCCAGAGTAGTCAGTTCATCTGTCTCAAGCTGAGTTTATTCATTTTTGGAATGAGAATAATGATAGAGTCTTCCTCACAGAAATGTTAGGATTAAATAATATAATGCATTCAAAGCACTTAGCACAGAGCCTGGACATAAGTACTCATTATGCTAACTATTAACAAGATTTTTAGTGGTCACAGTTTTTCACTCGGTGTTCTCCGAGTGCTGCTTAGTTGCTGTTCTCCCTCAAGAGGGATGTGAATACTTTGAGAAAGGTACTTTTTTTCTGCTGATTCTCCTTTATATTCTTACCTTAGCCCAGTGAGTGTTATGAAGTAGGAATACTGAGCCTCAGTTTCAAAATCTGGGGGAAAAAAACGGTACTAGTAACGGCACTTTACCACACAGGGTTGTTATGAGGATTTAAAGTATTTGCTAGGATAACACATGAGCAAAAGCCTCAGTGATTCACATATCCTATCATGCAGCGGTTAGATATGATTTCTTTGGTCCGTGCCAAGTCTCATGTTGAAATTTGATCCCCATTGTTAGAGGTGAGACTGGTGGGAGGTGTTTGGTCCATGGAGGCAGATCCCTCATGAACAGGCTTGGTGCTGTCTTCAAGGTAATGAGTGAGTTTCATTCTGTTAGTTTCCAGGAGAACTGATTGCTAAAAGAGCCTCCTCCTCTCTTGATTCTGCTCTTGCCATGATCTCTCCTCCCCTTTACCTTCCACTGTGGGTGGAAGTAGCCCAACCCAAGTCCCTTTCCAGAAGCAGTTACCAGTACCATGCTTCTTGTACAGCCTGGAGAACCACAATCCAAGTAAACCTCTTTTCTTTACAAGTTACTCAGCCTTTATAGCAGTAGAAATGGACTAACACACAAAGTATTCCGTATTTACTTCCCTTTCTTAACTCTCAGAATTACCAATAAGATGATACTGATGATGCTTTGCAAACTCAAAATCGTGACATAGGTTTGTGTGATGGGTGAGGAGAGTATCTGTAAATGTCTCTCAAAATTTTCTCTTTGTCTGGAACCTGAAACCTGCCCAGACTCGCACTGTATTTTCTTTCACAAGCCCCAGCCCTTGTTTGCTTAAGTCATTCAACACAATCTATAGCAGCTGGAAGTTTCCCCTTTACCTCTTTCCACCTACCCACACATAACCAAAGTGGGCCCTGAAGTCCCTGCAGAGCAAATTTCCTTGACCATTGCTTCCCGCCCCCCCTCCCCAGGTATACACATGGGCCTTTTGAGGGAATTCCCAGGGAGACCCCAAGCTTGGGAATTTTAGTCTGGAATTGCTGCAGTCCAGGCATCCTTCCCTCAGGTCCTAATAGCTGTGCCTTGTGAAGTCCTTTCCAGGAAGGCTGGCTCAGCAACCTTTTATGGATGGAAAAGTTCCAAGAAATGGAGCCTTGAATAGAGGATGAGGGCTTCTGGGTAGGATTCCATGGTTAATGTGTTTGGGAACTGGTAGGTCAGACAGAGCCTTAATTCACTATTGTGTGATTTTAATCTCTGAGAGAGATAATCCATAGGGTTTGCTAAACTTATTAGACCAAAGGACAGTTATTTTCTAAGAAGTATTCATAGGACAAAATGTTACATGGAACTTGCTTTTGGAAATATGATTCCCAACCCCCAAACCAAATGAGATTCATTCTGGTTTCTGTCTTCTAAAATGATAGCCTTTTCATTAAGATGAATCTGGTCCCAGTCCAAATTGCAATGAGAACTGACAATAGTGTCTAGTATAATTGGAGCATGATAGAGGTGGGGCAGGTAAATGAAAGAGTGACAGAAATTAATCTGCAGTCAGAAATTAATCTGACCCCATACTGATGCTGGGGCAGGAGAGAGATATATATGAGAGTGCCAGAATATGGTAGGTATGGTAGATACCATGGCAGGGTGAAGGCATGCAGGTGGGAGCTGAAATCCAGCCAGGATACTGCTAGACAAGCTGTTTTTCTAATTACTCCAGCCACAGAAAGTACCTTTGACAATCCCTCTATCTCTTTTCTAGGTGGATTGCCCAGAGGGGGCACCTTTTAGCACCAGAAGGGAAGCCTTTTCTTAATTTACATAATGGTGCCCTATGTTTTAGTAGTGACCTTAAGGGTGGTTACAGCAGATGGTGCAAAGACAAGAGTGTCTATTTGGTATGGGTGTAGGGAAGATTAGTGATAATTAGGAAATTTCTCCAGATAATGGCAAAGTACTCCTTTGGCAACCCCCTTTCCTGAGTTTCCCATTATTCCCCTCATTAAACACTGCCATATGTCATGCCCTGTGTACCCAGATATCCATTCATCCTGATCACAACCTGATCTACCACTTACCACACCATCTCAGAACATTGTCTGGCAGATTAAAATATCTCCACAGCTCTGCTAACCCACTCTTATATAACGACTAACTCCTCCTTCCCCTCTTTATCCCTTTATCTATAAGTGCATTTAAAAATAAGGGCTGACAGGTTTATTGTTCAGGAATAATTGTCAAAAGGCTTAGTGGACTGTACTTGCCAGTAAAAGGTTATTTGCTGGCTTGGGATGTGGGCTCCTCGGCTGTCCTGTGTCATTCCAATTATATTGTCACATAGTGAGCTCCCGATTTGTGCATGATGTTATTGTAGGTGAGGATATAGTAGAGACAGCTCATTTGTACGATGGTGCTTCCCAGTTCTCCATTTGTGAGATGCTTTTATCATCCAGACCTTTGACATGATCCAACCTACTTCCTTCATCTTAAAGGTGAGAAAATGGGCCCAGAAAGGGAATGTGATCTACCCCAAATCATGCTATGTATTGGTGGTGGGACCAAGATGGAACCCAGCTCCCCAGGACTCTGGCCAGGACTCCTGAACTCATAGGTTTGGGCACTGATCTCATAGGATGAAAAGGGAGATTATGTTTCTATTTGAATGTTTTCTAACACATGAAATTTATATATAGCTATACCTAGCAGGAGCCAAAGAACAATAATTTTAAAATAGTTCTGTAAACTTCATATTCAATTTAATTAAACAAACATTTATTGATTTAAGAGAAACTGGTTAATCAAGTTCATGATTCATTCATAATCAATTTAACTTAATATGAAAATATTTGTGGTATGAGCAAGAGATGGAGGAATCCAGAGAGCAAGAATAGGGAAGAAAAAGGGGGATTTAGAGAGAAGTGTTATGTGTATGGTGGAGAGGGGTAGATAGAAATTAGGGAGTTGTCTATAGGGAGATGACAGTTGAAGAAATGAGAATGAGTGAAATTGCTGGGGACAATTTAAATAGAAACATTACATGGTAGGTAATTAAAATATCCATTACCACTTGCTGCATATCCTTCTTTCCTGAGTTCAAAGCCTTTCACCAATGCTATCACATTTACCATCACAGTATTCGTTAGAAGCACGCAATAATTATTGATTCTCTAAAGCACACACAAGTTAAGTGAACTGCTCCAAACCGTAAGTAGTGGAGATAGGGCCTAAAAGTATTGCAAAGTTCTGTGGCAGTACATCATACTCATTTGAATAATATATGCCTGTTCACGTTAGTCTTTGCTAATTCATGTGATAGTCCAGTTCTTCTGAATCAAATTTTAGTTTGTAGCTATAACGTTAGTACATGTTACTGTAGAAAATTGTAAATATATGGAAACCATAACAGAAAACTCATACCATCATCCTGGTATTTGAGAAAAATTGCTATTAACATTTTAGTGTAGATTGCTTTTTCTATGCATTTTAATACCTTTTTATAATTAGAAAGATACACAATATTATTGCAGAAAATGTGGAAAATTCAAAAATATATTAAAAAGAACAGTAAAATCACCTGTAACTTTACTGTTCTTTCTAATTTTTTTTTTTAATTTTGGCCAACTGGTATCTGCAAGGTACTCAATGACACTAATCATTATGGAAATGCAAATAAAAACTGCTGTGAGATACCACCTCATACCTGGTTAGGGTAACTATGATAAAAAGATAAGAGATAACAAGTGTTGACAAGGTTATAGAGAAAGAGAAACCCTTCCATACTGTTAGTGGGAATGTAAACTAGCACAACCATTATGGAAAACAGTATGGAGATTCCACAAAAAAACTGAAGCTAGAATTACCATATGACTCAGCAGTCGCTCTTCTGGATATATGCCCAAAGGAAATGAAATCAGAAGGTTGAAGAGATATCTGCACTCTCATTTTCATTGAAAAATTATTCACAATAGCCAAGATATGGAAATATTGACAGACAAATGGATAAAGAAAATGTGCTGTGTGTGTATATTTGTGTGCGTATGATGGAATACTATTAATATTCAGCCTTAAAAAAGGGGAGATCCTGCCATTTGCCACAACATGGATGGACCTGGAGGACATTATGATAAGTGCAATAAGGCAGGCACAAAAAGACAAATATTTTATGATCTGATTTATATGTGGAGTCTAAGAACTAAAGGTCAAATATATAGAGATAGAGAATAAAACCGTGGTTACCAGGATTGGAGTAGTGGGGAGAAAATGGGGAGATGTAGGTCAGAGGATACAAAGTAGCAAACCTGTAGGATGAAAAAGTCAAAAGAGTCAATGTACGACATAAGGACTATAGTTACTAATAGTGTATTATACTTAGGACTTTTGCTGAATGAGTAGATTATAAATATTCTTGCCACGGAGAAAGAAGATAACTCTGTGAGATGATAGAGATGTTAATTTGTTCCACTCTAGGAATCATTTTACTATATCTATATCTATGTATATCTCATAACAGCATATTGTATAATTTACATATACACGTTAAAATTTATTTTAAAAAAGGAGAATCTGTCTGGGTACAGTGGCTTATGCCTGTAATCCCAGCACTTTGGGAGGCTGAGGCGGATGGATCGCTTGAGCTCAGAAGTTCGAGACCAGCCTGGACAACATGTAAGATCTTGTCTCTACAAAAAGTTAAAAAAAAAAAAAAAGTCGGGTGTAGGGACACACACTTGTAGTCCCAGCTATTCAGGAAGCTGAAATACGAGGATCACTTTAGCCCAGAAAGTTGAGGCTGCAGTGAGCCGTGATCATGCCTCTGCTCTCCAGCCTGGGTGACAGAACAGAACCCTGTGTCAAAAAAGAAAAGAAAAGAAGAAAACAACATCTGGAATATCCCAAAAAATTAAAAAGAAAAGTAAAATTACTTGCAGCTACTCCCTAAAGTAATAATTACTGTTAACATTCTGATATATTTCCTTTTAGTATGTTTTCCTATGCATTCACAAAGAAAATGTTGGCCGGGCGTGGTGGCTCATGCCTGTGATCCCAGCACTTTGGGAGGCCGGTGGTTGGATCACCTGAGGTTAGGAGATTGAGACCAGCCTGACCAACATGAGAAACCCCGTCTCTACTAAAAATACAAAAAAATTAGCCAGGCGTGGTGGGGAGTGTCTGTAATCCCAGCTACTGGGGGGCTGAGGCAGGAGGATCACTGAAACCTGGGAGGTAGAGGTTGCAGTGAGCCGAAATTGTGTCACTGTACTCCATCCTGGGCAATGGAGTGAGACACTGTCTCAAAAAAAAAAAAAGAAAGAAAAGAAAAAATGTTTTATGAAAATGTGATTATGCTGTATAGTTTGATACATGCTATTTTCACTTAGTATTGGATCATTTCACCATATCATTATATATAGTTTAAAAACATTATCTTGGATGGTTGCATAGAATTCACCTGTGTGGATGTACCATTATTTCTTATGGATGCACTATAGTTTCTTATTTTCACTAGCAGTGTGTGTATAAGAGGACCTATGTCACTACGGTCTCATTGTCATTGCATTTTATCTTCTATCTCTACCAGTTTGCTAGAAGAATGATGGAATCTCATCGTTTGAACTTTCATTTCTTTGCTAATGGGATTGAACACTTCTTGAACAACTCGGTTTTTGACATGTGGCTTTCAACGCCTACCGAATGCACAACTTCTAGTCAAAACCACATATACATGTTTAGGACTCATGGCTCCAGTTGTGACAGAACAGTGATTGCCTTGCTAATATGTTTTATATAGCACTGGGCTCAGTGCCACAGCCGCTAAATAAATCATAAGCTCCTTGACAACCAGGCCCATATCTTAATCATTTCTGCATCCCCCATAACCCCCAGCATATTGCCTGACACAGAGAAAGCTTTAATAAATGTTTGTTAAATGGATTTGGAGGTGGAGCTTTTGTGAGGGTCAATGTTAAGTTACTAAAATAGCTTTTGAAATGTCATCACGTGAAAAAAGAATCCATGGAGTCAAAATTTAAAATCATTGCTCAGGCATCAACCTATCATCTCATGTGATCAGAAACAATAAAGAAACAGATTTTTCTATAAAAGGGGACATTTTTTGCCAAAGGACCCTTTTTCTAGCCATAGTATCGAATCCACAAACACAGCACCATTATGATAGAGGAGAGTCAAAAGTAAAGCTACTAGAAATGAGCAAATGGCTACAAATGAATGAATGAGAAGAAATATGGGGGGGAGAAAAAATATGCAATCTAGAGCTATTTTTACATCACTTTCCCACTTGGTAAATAGAGCATGAAAGCTGCAAAGACTAGTGGAAAGTTTTTTGGATAAGGAAACTGAGGCTTAAAGAGGTGAACTGACTTGTTTAAGGTGATGTAGCTTCTGTGAGAGCATAGGTAGGACCGAGATGAGTGTCTTTTTCAATGAGATCCTACCCCCCACACCTCACAGCAGTGCAGTAAAGCAGTTTGGATTTCTCCATTCTCCTTACCAGCTCTATACTTTAAACATCTTTCTCTTCTTGCACTTTTTTACACTCTCTTCTCACACTTCTTACACTCTACCACAATTATTTGTTTTTATTTTTGACTCCCTCAATAGATTCTGTTCTTCGAGGGCAGCAACTGAGTCCTCATCTCTATAACTTCAGTATCTAGCATTAGCTTGATATTAGCTTCAATCAAGCATTAGCTTGATTCGTCTAGATGCTTAATGCTAGCTCATGAAAGATATCATGTTAATTACCAAAGCTGTGTTGTTATATTTTGGCATTCAAACCCTGAGTGTCTGGAAATCTTTCTAGTTGAATAAATTTGCCAAGTATTTTCTGCTAATTGTTAGGGTTTTGCCATAAGTAAGGGTGCACTTGGAGAGAAGGGACATGACTATTGTAGAGAAATGACAACTGGCTATGGAAGGAGAATATGAGGGAAACAGAGCAGATTAGGGAAAAAAAACTGAGGAGGCTAGAGGAGGGAGATACTGGGTAGAAGAGGAAGATCTTATGGGAAATGAGTCATTAGTGTTAACCATGTGCCTTTGTGGTATGTGTTCTCCTGTGCACACATGTCTCACAGTAATTCTTTGTGTAGTATCATACCCACTTTACAGATGGGACAACTGAGAGATGTTAACTGACTTGCCCAGAGTCACACCATTAGGAAGTGGCAGAGGTGAAATCTAAATTCATGTATGTCTAATTAATTTCAAAACCTGTATTTTTTTCCTTATGTCTTTCTCATTCTCCATGCTGCTTCTCACTGGCATTAAAAGGAATAAAACAGAAGAAAACTTTTTTTAAAAGACTTTTAAAAATTGCATGTCAAATTAACCAAATATTAATGATAAGCTGTGCATTCTTTTGAGACTTGTCCCTACATTTCCCTGATAGTTCTTTCACTTAGTTTATTTATGTAACATTACCTGTGAAGTGCTCTACAAAAGAGGGTCAAGGAGAAGTTATAGGTGGCAATGGTACTGTGATATGTATGTATAACTTTGGTGCTTTCAAATACTGCTGTTGTCTTTCAACAACTTTGGTGCTTTCAACAGCAGTATTTGAAAGCACCAAAGTTATACACACATTACCTTGCCTCATCATCGAAGCGATAAAATGCCAGCCTGTGTGCTGCTGTTGGAAGCCTGACCACCTTCAGTTAACCTTCTGCATTTCTTTGCCACTCTCTTGGCTTTTTTGAACTTCCTACAAGCTCCATGTTTCCCATTTCATCATGCTGCTTGTCTCGTGATTGGCAAAATTCATATTTTTTAGTTTCTTACAAGCAGTTGGCAGCTCCTTAGAAGTGATTAGTTTCTTTCCAGGATTTTAAAAGTGTAGAATGTATTTAGTTCCCCAAGAATGAGGAGGTCTTCCCTGGATCTTCAAAGAATCCTATTTTAGCTGCATGTTCTCAAAAGTAAAGTTAATATCCATAGCAGTTGATTGCACCTAGTTGTCTAAACAATGTTCCAGATCTAAAAGATTTTCTAATTATTCCCATCCTTTTTTTCTGGAGGCAGCCTGGTACCAGCTTTGAGAGAAGGCAGGAAGATGGGTCTGTCTCACCCCTCTGCTCCTCAAAGGCCTTATGAAGTTACAAATTCCATCTGTTCTGGAGAGGAACTCAGACTGAATAAAATATTGGGTCATTTGGTAGAGTATCTTGACTTGGTTTTGCCCAATGCATTTTATCATCATTCTACAAGAATCTAAAGCTTTCTTAGAGAAGTTTGTGAAATATGGTTAGGTTGAACATGTGGGATCTAAGACCTGGAAGGGATACAAATAAGCCATTTAATTCATCCCTCCACTTAGGTGCATCGATACCTAAATCATAAATGAGCGATGATTTTTTATCCATTTGAAAATATTTCTGAATGTAAGTATTTTGTATCTTTTTAGTCAGTAGTATGTTCTGGTGATTAAGTCTCTGGCATGGTCAAGAAGTTCTCCCTAATGTTTGAATTCTTTTCTAGCTATGTTTTTATGCTCAATTGATATGAGTAATTTAGAAGTCCCAGGGAGATGCATGACATTGAAATTTGCTGAAAAGTACTCAGAGTTCGATGACAGGAAACAATGAAGAATCGTGCCAGCCTGCAGAGATGTAAGCAGAATAGGAAAATGTATAGCTGATTTCATCATGGATTTGCATGCAGATAAGGATGAAGCAGTGTATGGGAGGAGGAAAACAACAGGTACAGAAAGTAGAACTTATACTAATGTCATTGGAAATGAATCCGTAGAGGAGAAAGATTTTAGGGCAGTAATGTGAAATAATTGGAAGAGATAGGTCCCATTTCAGAGAGATTTGAGGGGATAGATTTTAAATTGAAAGAACAAGATTGACTGTATAACCCATGCAATCTATACTATAACAAGTATACTGGCAAATAGGGAAGGGAGGTAGATATAGGAAAATACTAACTGGTTTATCCGGAGGGTAAGATGGTGGTATCCTATCTAGAGAGCTAAGTAATCCACTGATTTCGAAGCACAAGTAAAGAATAACTCTGGTGATGGTGTGATCGGAGTGATTTGCCTTTATAAGGCCTTGGCACAATGAGAAGTTACATTTGAGAAATATCTATTTTGAATGGGTATTCATGTAGGCCAGGATAAAGATTTTCCTAGAGAACAGCTGAATATAAATGAGTAATCTTTGAGGAGTAAATTTTGGAATAGTTCATTTAGACAAATGAAAAGTTCATGTTTAATCCTGAATATGATCACTGTTTCACTTGTAATTGGAGATTCTGCCTAAGGAAAGAGGAAGTTAGAGTAGGTAAAGACTATTGTCACTCAAAGTACATTCTTTTGACCCTAAGCTGAGAAGTTGCCATTGATGAGGAAGGATGAACTCACCAAATAGATATGCCTTGTACATACTTAAAATTGCATGATCATTCTGATAGTTATGAAATGGAGCTTGCGTGATTCTGAGCCCACTGCCTCAGCTAGCATTCCTTTGTACTGGTGTTGGAAGTTTCTGACCAAGACTGGCCGCTGTTATAGTAAGGATTACCAAGTAAACACTATTTCTGTGTTTGGTAGTGATATTAGCTATTGATCTTTACCTCCCTCAGAAATTTGGCAGTAGTGATCTCTTCTCATTCATCATGATACTTCCCAGGCTTTGGAGATTCTCATAATTGTGTAAAGTTCTGAACCTTTACTCTTCAAAACATTTTACCAGTGACTGTAGAGAAGCTAATGAGAAACCTGTGAATTTGCTGGGTTTGAACAGTAAAGTTTGAATTTTTCTTTTTCATCTTAAACTGTAAGGAAGAGCTCAGCTAGCTGTATATACAAAAAAAAAAAAAAAAAACCCACAAAGTCGGATCATAAAGATAAACATATCTAATGAACAGAATTTTAGTATCTTGGGCCTTAAAGTTATAATCTCATGGCTTAAAGTGAAGGTTATTGATTTCATCCATCTTAATATTTTGCATAATGATCCAAACTTTAAATGAAAGAAATAGAGAATTAGGTAAATTCCAATCAGTGAGCTACTGATTAGGTAATGGTGTCTTTAAACCCAGAAGATAGCTGTAGTTCAACTCATTAAACATTAGCACTCAGGCAGTTTCCTTGGAGTCACAGGGATCTAGAGATGAGTCAGTCATAACCTCTGCCCTCAAGGGACTTGTTGTCTAATAGGAAGGAGAAGCCCAATAATAATCTAAAGTGGAATATGTTGAATATGGTTAAGAGAGGTAAAGACAGCACTCTGGAATTTAGGCTTGGTAGAGATTACAGTTGAGTTGAGGTAGGGAGATCAAGTGAGGACTGGATCAAAGGATCAGGTGACAGTTTAGTGGATCCTGTCTCCAGCAAGGATCAGGCAGGCTGGCCACAGGAAATGAGATTTTTCTGTTACTTTTTTATCAGATGGAAAAGATTTGAAAGTCATTAAAGGGAAGCTTATAAAAAATGAAACAGTAAGCTAATGAAATAGAAATGGTTATCTCTTTAGCCGAATACTGATATTATGGCGAATTATGGACTTTTTTTTTGAGACAGAGTCTCTGCCGCCAGGCTGGAGTGCAGTGGTATGATCTTGACTCTCTGTAACCTCCGCCTCCTGGGTTCAAGTGATTCTCCTGCCTCAGCCTCCTGAGTAGCTGGGACTACAGGCGTGCCCCACCACGCTCAGCTAATTTTTGTATTTTTAGTAGAGACAGGTTTTCACCATGTTGGCTAGGCTGGCCTCGATCTCTTGACCTCATGATCCACCTGCCTCTGCTTCCTACAGTGGTTGGATTACAGGCGTGAGCCACTGTGTCCGACCAGGCATATTATTATTATACATTGACAGGCCAGTATGGGGTATACCTCCTTAGTCTATAAAATTTGCATTTGAATTTCAGAGTTCTTACTAGAATCGATCAGGAAGTTATTATAGCCTTATGGTGCTTCTGTGAACTCATTTAATCTGTTGTCCAGCCTAGTTTGTCATAGTTAGGTGAGAATACATTTTATTTTAAAACATCTTTAGTTTTCCTTAGTAATCTGTTCAAGCATTTGCTGTCTGTTTAACCAAACTCATGTAAAGGGTATTTTATCTTGTTCTGTCTTCAGTACAGATGGAGATCAGCCATGTGTATAATATCCTGCAAGACTTATTAAATGTTTCCCCCATTTGTATCTAGGCCTATATAGTCCCACTCTCGTCGTCTGTACTCCCAACCCCCTTACTCTCCATCGCTTTGATGATCTTTCTTTTTCTCTCAACCTCTATATTCTATGCATCTTTCCTTATTCTCTTCTTCCCAGAGATATTTAGGGAGTGGCTCAGCCACCATGCTAAGTGCTGCAACATATCAGCCCTCCTTCTCCCACAACACTGATTTATACCTTGCTGGTACTGTGCTTATGAGACTGCATGGCCCTTATAGAGACTATATACCATAAAGGAAGGGCATGCCTTTGAACCTCATGCTTTTAATGACTTTCATGAAAAAAATTCATCAGTGTCACTAGAAAATGCTAGATTTGTTGTCTCTTTCCAATTGATTTCAGTTTCCTATGGGAATGTGATCAGCATTGATATTCTTGCAGTCTATCAGCATGCATGCTTCAATGCTGCTTTTTGTTTGGTATGGCCACTTCAGTTGGTTTATGTGAAGATTGTGTATCTCCTAGTTCATCTTCCAGTCCATTACCCTTCTCTATCTGTGTGCTCTATGGGATGAATGCCATAGAGTGTTTTAGGAAACAGGGCTATGATGGATTTCTTTTAAGATAAAAAATTATTTTTCTGTTTTTTTCCTTGAATCCCTCCCCTGAATTTCTTTACCCTACAAAACAAGCATAGTCAGTAACCATAAAGTGTCATTAGTCTCTGATTTAGGTTTGAGTCTGAACTAATTTTGAATTCTTGGCTGTAATGGATGCTTTGATAATGATTATTGGCAGCATCTCTTTCCACTTTAGTTTTTATTAATACTGACTGACCTTGTATAAGAAATATGAAAAATATTTCCCTTTGCTCTATCACTTCATGTATTTGAAATGACATCCCTTCTCTCTTCCTTCATTGAACTGGCAGCATTGATTTTCTTTTGTTAATCTCTGCTTCTGTTTTCAGAAAAAAGCAATCAGACACACATCCCTGCAAATAGCTGTTTCTTTTGTCTCTTCTAAATAGTATTTTTTGATACAAATTTCTTTTCTTACGGTCAACTTCTCTTGTACATTAACGGAAGAGGGCACCAGAGAAATAACTCAAAATATTAGCCGTGATTTCTGA
Organism: Callithrix jacchus; assembly: GCF_049354715.1. Taxonomy (NCBI): domain Eukaryota; kingdom Metazoa; phylum Chordata; class Mammalia; order Primates; family Cebidae; genus Callithrix; species Callithrix jacchus. The sequence goes on along the minus strand of NC_133524.1, from coordinate 129,430,498 downwards.
CTCCCACCCAAGTCAGGCACTCAGCATTGCACCTTTTTTTCTGTAAGTGGGCAAAACCCTAAGGATTAACCAGTTTTAGTTTAGAAAACAGTTCGTTCATATTTTTGAGCATGACTTATGAAAATTTCTTGTTTGTAGATATGTGCCTGTGCTCACTGCTGTAAAAGATCTTTCTTTCAAATTTGAAAGCCTTGAGCTGGAGAGCTGTCATGGAAAATAGGCAATGGAAAAGTCTCCTAAAATTGTTCCAATTTAAGCCAACTGGCTCCATTTATAAAACTATTATGTAGGCAGTCGGATGTCTGCTTTCAGCAAGTGCATGCGCAGTGAGATCTGAAATTGAGAGCATATGAAATCCACAATTCATACGATAAGATATTCTTCCTGAATAATGAAAATTGCGGTAGGGAAAGAAATCTTCAAGCAGGAATCAGTGTTTTAAGCATTTGTTTTTCTTTTAAAAAAAGAGATCTGTGCCCATTGTGAAGTAAGAGAGCATAAAATATACCCTTTGGCAAGAGAAATAAAAATACTCCTCACTACAGATGGCAAACTGTAGACAAATGCCCTGTATGTGGTATCATGTGTAATTATGTCATTTCATCTTGAAACATTTTATAGGTTTGCCTTGCTGGATGTCTGTTGTCTTAATCTTGTCTCATACGCATATACTCAGTTGTATGTATGTATACATATAATTTGATTAGATAAATCCATCTAAATCAACTACTCTTGACTTTTTCTTTACTATGTGGCTGGAGGGGTCACATACTTGAGATTTCAAAATAAAGAACACTTAAGGTATCAGTGGGAAAAAAGTCTTAGGGAAAAAAATCTATTATCTGTTAGTTCCTGTAAGGAAAAGTTCAGGTAATGGAAGATTCAGAGTGAATTCTATAAACAAAGCTGGTTTAGGTGATGAAGTTTCATTTGATACAATGACACCAAAGCTTGTTGTAGCAAATCTTAGAATTCCTCTAGAACTCACAGGCACAAAAACAATATAGCATGCTTTTATTAGTACTGATTAAACTGCAAATATAAGCAATTCTGGTGGCAGTTAGAAAGCACAATGTAAAGAAAATAAGAGGAACTACTTTTTTTTAGGATTTCAGAAGGAAGGCAGTTTTACAGAACTGAGTGAATTCTGCCTTTTCATGTTGGACATCATTCTGGTTCTCATCCAGACTAGTTCACTAGTTCAGTATAATAAATTTATAATGACTGTGAAACCAAACCATTCCTTCAGGTCTTTGGAGAGAAATATGAAAAGAGTAGTGGGGAATACTAATATGTACTTTCATTAGCTGTGTCATGTATAAAGGAGGTAAATATTAGAGTATTCATCATTCACTTCAGAAGGTTGCCATTAGAAAATGAAACTGGCAAGAAGTCTTCAGCAACTCCCAAAAGAAAAGTTATGTTTTTGAGGTCCAGTGTATCACTGGAGTGGGAGGAGGATTATTTCCATATGTGTCAGGGTTAGTTTGTATTTGAAGTTATTTAAAAAGAAAGCAGTTGAACCTCATTAATTCAGTATTCTGTTAATTTGTAAACAAGATTCCCTGAGGGAGCTTTTAAACTGCTTAAAAGAGCAAACTTTTCAACCACTTTAGAGGTAGAGCCTGGTGTACTAATTTCAAACAGTTATTTGCAAGTGAAGCAAACATCCTCTCTGGGCAACATTTTGTTCACTTTGCTCTAGCTGTGGTATGCACAGTAATCCTTTCCTAAGTCTGAATTCCTTTAATCAAAACTATAGACTAGGCGGACTTACACTCATGTACTTTTTTCCCCACCATCACCTCAAGAATTTTGGGTCAAGATTATACAAACCTCCACTCACTCCAAGTTTTGAATTTGGGAGCATTATCAAGGTTCCCAAAATCAAACACCTGGATGGAGGATTGCTAAATGAAAAAATGTCTCTTAATATTTTATTTCTAACATGAAAAAGTGAATTTGCAAGGATCTCATTATAACTGTGAGAGAGGAAGACCCTGGGAAGTTTGTAATCAGCAGATTATAGTCAATGAAAGTTAATTCTACAGCATCCTTTAGCGCTCATTTGCCAAACACAATTGATATTCTTTTTACTTAATGTGCTGTTTTTGTTGTTTTATTTGGATGAGCATTAACAAATATATCTGAGTTCTCTTAGGGTCACTTGTAACCACAGTCTCCTAAACTCCAGGGAATGTGGCATTGTTCAGCTCGAGAGAGAATTCTGAGGGAGCCCAAGGCCTTAGGTACTTATGTTTAGCTACTGGGACTCACTTTGATCCCAGAACACTGGGAACTTTTTCTGAGTGTCTGAGGAGTGGACTTTCTCTTTCTAGTTCTATTCTATTATTCTTGCTTGAAGGCTAAACTTTTCCTAAATTCCCCTCATATTTGATGAAAGAAAAGCTTTCACTCAAACCCCCATTTTCTATCCTCAGCCAGCCACATTGTTACCTCAAGCCTAATTCTCATTATTTTGAGTCAGCAGGGCTCGACTAGTTTGCAGCTATGCGCTCTCCATACTTTATTTTACACTTTTGTCCAATTCCTCACAGTTTTCAGCTCCTTTCAGGCCGGACTTCCCCTTTCATTTCATCTGATCTATTTTAAGTGTCATTTGTGTTTCTCCTGACCAACACCTTATGTATTCCAAATTAGCATATACAAGAAAGTTGTTTGTCTAAACTTGGAAGGTTGCTTCCTACTCCCACCAAGGAGGACTCTGAGGGGAGTGCAAAAAGGGAAGTTTTTATTTCTGTTCCTTGCGCTGTTACCTACAACCTCCCTGTCTTCTAAAGTGGGACCCTCAGGCTTTGGCCCTGGATTAAGCATTTTTTCTATAGCTTCCACCAGCTGCCAACTGCTGAGTTTTTACTCTTTTTCTACAGGGAAGATATTTTTGAAGTAAACATTGGTAGGGGCATGTGGTCTAAAAATGGGACCAAATATTTAAAATCAGAATTTTTCCTTATATGCGGTTATTCTTGTAACTTATCTATATCTTTACTCTGCTTTCTAGAATCTTCACTGTAGGTAACAGCAGAGGGTTAGGGGATGTGGGGAGAGTGAGAGTGTTTTGTGAAACAAGTTTTGCCTCCCCTACAATGTGAAGAATAAGTTCTGGTTTATTCTTTTGTTTACCTTTCTTCTTTTTTCTTGAAAGCAAAACGGATTTGCCAAATAAGGTTTTACAAATAACTATACTCAGCCTCTCATTGATCTAGGGCCCCTATACAAACAGGCCTGGAGTTGTATGGCTGGTGACCTCCTGCTTTTTCTTATGAAGAATAAGTACAATCTACCTCACTAGGGACTGTCCAGTCATGTGTTTTCTTTCCAACTCTGTTAAAGTGTGATTGAATGTGTATGTTTAAGTGTACAGTGTAATCATTTGATACCCATTGTGAAATGATGATAATCAAGCTAATTAACACAACAATCACCTCAACTAGTTACCATCTGTGTGTGTGTGGTGGGAACACTTAAGATCTACTCTCTTCGTAAATTTCAAGTATACAGTTTTATTAACGTAGTCTCTATGCTGTACATTAGATCCCCGGAACTTATTCATCTTATAACTGAAAGTTTGTACCCTTTGACTAGCTATTCCTCATTCCTCCTGCCTCACACCTCCTTTTCTCCCTTCACGGAGTCATGTTTTGAAGACTCTACTGGCCTTAGCTGCCATGGTTAACTTGTCTTTCCTCACAGGTATATTCTGCTAGCCATATTTTCTCTTTCAGAAGACATGTTGATTACTCTTTTTGTTTTCTTGGGATGATTGTCTTCTGTGAGATCTATTATGTAAGACTTTATCTCTTGCTAAAAGGCTATATAAGCTAAGGAAAGATTCCTGGCAACAGCTATGTAACAAAGGACAGGAGGAAAAATGTGCAATGAAATATATTAAAAATGACTGTGGAAGACATTTTTTGGTATCAGGAAATGCATAGTTACATAGTTGCCACAAAAGCTTTCCAGATTTTTATTTATTTATTTATTTATTTTTTTGAGCTAGCTGAGATTTTATTTTGGACCAAAAAAAAAAAAAAAGCAATTGAATTGTTTTGCAGCTGGAGGCATGAGTAAGGGGGGTCCCCAGGAAGTAAACTCCCCACCAGTGGGCTGAGGGCTAGGGCTGAGCATCAGGTGGGTCTCCTGTTCCCTGAGCTCCCCTGCACAGCAACCTCCCTCCTGGGCTCTGGGGCAGCCTCAGGAGGGGCAGGCTGGGAGGGGCTGTTGCAGCTGTTCACTTGGGCAGGACATCAGAGGACTCGGACACCAGCCTCCCATCACGGGTCTCAGTCTTCTTCACAACCACAGCCTTGGTGGAGCTGGTGTGGCTGATGGAGCTGGAGCCCATGACAGAGCCAGAGCTGGAGCCCAGGCCATAGCTGAGGCCGGGGCTTGTGAGGCCCCCATAGGCAGAGCTCAGACCACCTGCATAGCCGCTGGTGGTCTTCGTGTGGATACTCATGTTCTGCATCCCGGACTCCAGCCGGCTCTCCTCGCCCTCCAGTAGCTTGCGGTAGGTGGCGATCTCGATGTCCAGGGCCAGTTTGACATTCATCAGCTCCTGGTACTCACGCAGCTGCTTTGCCATGTCCTGCTTGGCCCGCTGCAGGGCGGCCTCCAGCTCCTTCTGCTTGTCATGAGCATCCTTGAGTGCCTGATCCCTGCGCTGCTGAGCATCTACAATTGCGGCGTCCAGGGAAGCCCTCTGGCCTTTGAGGCCCTCGATCTCAGCCTGGAGCCGGCTGATGTTCCGGTTCATCTCGGAGATCTCAGTCTTCGTACGCCGCAGGTCATTCCCGTGCTTCCCAGCCAGCATCTGCAACTCCTCATACTTGATCTGGTATATGCTCTCCGCCTCAGCCTGGCTGCGGTTGGCGATCTCCTCGTACTGCGCCTTGACCTCGGCAATGATGCCATCCATGTCCAGAGAGCGGCTGTTGTGCATGGACAGCACCACAGACGTGTCGGAGATCTGGGACTGCAGCTCCCGGATCTCCTCTTCATACAGCTGCCTGAGGAAGTTGATCTCGTCAGTCAGTCCTTCCAGGCGAGACTCCAGCTCTACCTTGTTCATGTAAGCTTCATCCACATCCTTCTTGATGAGGACAAATTCATTCTCCATCTCTGTACGCTTATTGATCTCTTCCTCATACTTGTTCTTGAAGTCCTCCACCAGCCCCTGCATGTTGCCAAGCTCCGCCTCCAGCTTCAGCTTCTCCTGGCGCAGAGTCTCCAGCTGCCGCGTCAGGTTGTTGATGTAGTTCTCAAACATGTTGTCCATGTTGCTCCTAGCCATTTTCTGCTGCTGCAGGAGGCTCCACTTGGTCTCCAGCATCTTGTTCTGCTGCTCCAGGAACCACACCTTGTCGATGAAGGAAGCAAACTTGTTGTTGAGGGTCTTGATCTGCTCCTTCTCCTGGGTACGCACGGCCTGGATGTTGGGGTCCACATCCACCTTAATGGGGTTCAGCAGGCTCTGGTTGATGGTGACGGCGGTGATGCCTCCCATGCCTATGCCGCTGGCCCCAAAATAGCCTGCACCCAGGCCATCCCGGAAGCCACTACTGCTCACTCGGGAGAAGCTCAAGCGGCCACTGGGCCCACTCGTTAAGGAGCGGCTGCTGAAGGCCCCAGGGCCAGAGGTGGACACCTTGTAGGACTTATGGGTCACCCTGGTGGACATGGTGGAGGCAGGAGTGGAGGCAGGCGAGCTGAACTAGGGAGAGATTCCAGAAGGAGCGGAGAAGCTGCTTCTGTCCAGATTTTTAAATCATTGTCTAGATTCCTGAGACGTAACTATTTGTATAGTTATCTATTGCTGCATAACACATCATCCCAAAACTCATTTGCTTAAAACAGCAATAATAATTTATTATCTCTTATGGTCTCTGTGGGTTATGAATTTGGGAATGGCTGGCTAGGTTGGATGATTCGTGCTGGAGGTCTCTAATGGGGTTGTGTGTTAGGCTGTTCTTGCATTGCTATAAAGAAATATCTAAGACTGGACAATTTATAAAGAAGAGAGGTTTGATTGAATCATGGTTCTACAAGCTGTACAGGAAGCATGCTTCCAGGATCTGCTTCTGGTGAGGACTTCAGGATGCTTCCAATTATGGCAGCAGGTGAAGGAGGAACAATTGCATCACACAGCAAAAGTGGGAGCAAGAGAGAGGTAGAGGTGTCAGGCCCTTTTGAACAACCAGATCTCACCTGAATTAATTGAGTGACAACTCACTTATAACCAAGGAGATGGTGCTAAACCATTCATGAGGGACCCGTCCCCACGACCCAATCACCTCCCACCAGGCCCCACCTCCAACATTGGGAATCACATTTCAACATGAGATTTGGAGGGGACACACTTCCAAACCATATCAGGTTGCGATCTAATCTTGGCTGGGGCTGTAGTCATATGAAGGCTTGTCCGGGGCTGGAAGACCTGTTTCCCAGTGACTCACTAACATGGCTGGCAGGTTGGAGCTGACTGTAGGTGGTGGCTCTCAGTTCCTCTCCTTGTGGGTTTCTACCTAAGGTGTTCTGTAATAACCATCCTGGCAACCGGTTTTTCCCAGAGCAAGCAATCCAAGAGACCAAGATGGAAGCTAAAATGCCATTTTTGGCCTATACTTGGAAGTCACACATCACCACTACCGCAGTGTTTTATTGACCATGCAGGGCTAAGCCTGATTCATTGTGGAAGGAGACTATCCAAGGTCAAGAATATCAGAAGGTGTGCATTATTGGGAACCATCTTGGAAGCTGGCTATCGCACCATCCATATGAATGAGGAAAAAATGTTCTGAGTATTAAAAAAATAGTAATAATAACAATAACAGAAGTTGCTACATTATGGCTTAATAGTTTCTGTATAGAAACCCCTGTTGTAATTTCTGGGCTGGCATGTGCTCCTGGCCCTATTCTTTCCTCCTTGCCATATTTTGTCTATGACTTTAATAAAGCTCTTTCTTCAGTCTGCCCTTTCAACATGTTTCCTCAGGGGCTTATCTTTATCTTTAGCTCTTTATCCTCACTGTATATGCTTTACCTGGGTGACATCAAGGACATTGTATTAGGGTTCTCTTAGAGGGACAGAACTTATAGGATACTATATATATATATATATATATATATATATATATATATATATATATATTCAATGAAGCTGATTAGATTGTGTCCACCAGATATCTATATCTATATATCCTATAATGTAATATATATGTCTCTTAGAGGGACAGAACTAATAGGATATAATATATATACTACAATGTTATATATATATATACACACACACACACACTACAATGTAATATATATATATGGGGCATTTAAAAATTTTTAATTTAATTTTTTTTTGAGATGGAGTCTCACTCTGTCACCCAGGTTGGAGTGCAATGGCACAGTCTTTGCTCACTGCAACCTCCATCTCCTAGGTTCAAGCGATTCTCCTTGCCTCAGCCTCCTGAGTAGCTGAGACTACAGGCGCCTGTCACCATGCCCAGCTAATTTTTGTATTTTTAGTAGAAACAGGGTTTTGCCATGTTGGCCAGGCTGGTCCCAAACTCCTGACCTCAGGTGATCCACCCACCTCGGCCTCCCAAACTGCTGGGATTACAAGTGTGAGCCACTGTGCCTGGCAGGGAGTTTATTAAATAATAACCTACATGACACAAGGTCCCACAATAGGCTGCCTGCAAACTGAGGAGCAAGGAGAGCCACACTCCGAGTCCCAAAACTGGAGAACTTGGCGCCTGATGTTCGAGGGCGGGAAGCATCCAGCACAGGAGAAAGATGTAGACTGGGAGGCAAGGTCCATCTCTCCTTTTCATGTTTTTCTGCCTGCATTATATTCAATGGAAGCTGATTAGATTGTGTCCACCAGATTAAAGGTGGATCTGCCGTCCCCAGCCCACTGGCTCAAATGTCAATCTCTTTTGGCAACACCCACACAGACACACCTAGGATTAATACTTTGTATCCCTCAATCCAATCAAATTGATACTCAGTGTTAACCGTTACAGGTGCCCACTGCTGAGGTCTCACATCCGTATTTTCTGCCTAAACTTCTTTTGTTTGAGGCACCTATCTCTAAAACGTATTGCAAATTGACCATTTTCAAATTCTAACTGCTCACTTTTCTCTCTAAGCCTACTCTTCCTGTACCCCCTTTCTGATATCTGACGTGAAGCTGACATTGGAGTGTTTGTTGAATGAATCTTTCATGCATTGTAACATCTCTAATTATAGGCATCTTTATGCTTTTCAGTGTGGGTGAATACGACACTGGCAAAAATAAGTTATAAGAAAGCTTTGGGGCCGGGCATGGTGGCTCACATCTGTCATCCTAGCAATTTGGGAGGCCAAGACAGGAGGATTGCTTGAGCCAAGGGGTTTGAGACCAAGCCTGGGCAACATAGGGAGACCCCATGTCTACAAAAAAATTTTTTTAATTAGCTAGGTGTGGTGGTGCTATTAGGTCCCAGCTACGCAAGAGGCTGAGGTGGGCAGATCACTTGGGGCTGGGAGGTTGAGCATGTAGTGGGCCATGAATGTGCCACTACACTCCAGCCTAGGTGACAGAACAAGACCCTTTCTCAAAAATGAAAAAAATAAAACTTTGACAGAAGAATGTTTTTAAAATATAGGCAATACATTAGGGATAAATGGACAAAAGTAAACATATACATAGATATAATATTTATGGCTTGTTGCAAACACTTATTTATGAACCAGAAAAGACGCCTGATGGTCATTGTCATCAACTATTCCTTGAAGTCTCAATGCCCAATACTGCCATAAGGGGTTCGTAATCCGAGGTATCATCAGGATAGAAACAAAGCTCTACCTTTTCAAAAATTCTTTTATTGGGTATTCTTCAAATGTGGCCTTTTAAACCACCTCTTGCTCCAACCCCAGCATAACTCCAGCTTTCTCCTTTGACCTACGCTGTCTATATAATGCACTGGTTCTGAGAAGCTTAGACTAAAACTTTTGTCAAAGAATGGGAAAAGAGTGGTGATGATGATGAGAATGATGATAGTTGACATCTATGAATTTTCTTCTATGTACCAAATAATGTGCTAAGTGGGCTGTATGCATTATCTCATTTAATTATCACAACAACCCCACAGGATAGGTACTATTATCTTTAACCCCGTTTTAGAGATGCAGCAACTGAGGCTCCCAAGATCACACAGTGAATAAGTGATGCATTCAGGTTGAGATTGAAACCTGTCTGACTCAAACTCTCTTTGTAATTCCCTCTAAGCCCCCTCCTCTAACCTCAATTACCTTAATAGTGCTGTATGCCTTCTTAGAGGATGTAATACTGCCTAAAGTCACTGACAGGGAACTCCAAGGGTCATACATATAGCCTGTAAACTTATATGTAAGATATAAGACACTATAGCTTCTGTTATTACTTTAGTGTCCTCTCTAAGTTGAAACTCTCGACAGCTCAGTGAAGTATCTATAAAGGATATTATCACCACTTAGGGGAAAATAGTGACTCAAGCAGCTAAGTGACTTGTCAGAAATCACCCAGTTAAGCTTGTGATAGAGCTGGAACTAGAATCTAGACCTCCTAACACCTAGTTCCTTTTTTTTTTTCTATTTTAGTGTTCAAGGTTATGAGTGTAGAGCCACATTTCTAATTATCATTAGCCAGAAGATACACATGACTGTTCTGAGATATCGTAAATGATACAGATTTTTATAACTGGGGAGAAGAAAGGGCAAAAACCAGTCATGTGCTTGAGAATTACCCTATCAGTGTGGATGACTCATTTGCTTTCACCCAAGCGTCCTCTTGAGTACTTTAAATTTTTCTCCCTTTAGTTTTATTGAGGTATAATTTGGCTCAAAAAATTATATATATTTAAGGTGTACAGCATGGTGATTTGATATATGTATACACTATGAAATGATTACCACAATCAAGCTAATTAAGACATCCAACTTGTTTAAAATAAGTTTACCAAGATACCCAGACCCCACTGATAAAAGTCCTGGGTCTCTAATGCTTTCTGTGGTGGAAAACAACCACTCTGCGTGGTTCGAGACTCTCAGGTGCTCTCCGGCCTTAAAAAAAAAAAAAAAAGTCCTGGGTCTCCCTGCAAGGTATGCTTTAATACAACTTCTTCCCAGAAGGGGGAGCCAAAAATGCTTTGGGGGCTAGGAGATGAAAAACACTAACAGGTTCTGAAACTCCTGCTTCCTTTCTGGTTTCTTTTGCCAGTAAGGCCCTCCCAGCGGTCTTCAGAAAGGAAAAGCAGATGGTGTTGATGCTGATGGTAGTGTTTTTGTATATGCACATGGGATGGAGGTAGGGGACTTTCATCTGAAGAAACTTGATCCTGAGAGATAAAGTCCTTCTGAGCAATCAGTCAGCTCTGTGTACTCATCACCTGTTTCTTTCTCCTGCTGGAACTTTGTCCTGAAAAGCTGCCTTCTTTTGCCACTGTGTGGGGGAATTGGATCAGCTGCCTGTTGAAGCCTGCTCCCTTAACACTGGGTCAATAATCTTGCCCAATCAGCCCATTGGAGCTGCTTCTGTCACCTCCCACTAAGGGTGTTAAAGAGGACCTGGTAAAAAGACTTCTACTGCTTTCTTCACAGAAGGTGGGTAGATGTTGGGGGAGAAAAATCCCACGTGATTATGGCCTTTAGCACTGCTTTAACCTTGGTAGTACCAATATTTCAGTTAGGCCAGGAGCAAGAAGGGTTGCTGTGGCTTTGACAGATAAAGCAAACTTCTGAATTCACATTTGAAGAAGAAATTTGGCCCCAAACCAGTAGTATGTATAAGGGATGGGGAAATTCAGGCTTATTCAGAATGTAAAAATTAATTAAACTATTGTTTTAATTGATACCCTGCAGATCTTTTTTCTATCAGAAATATTTAAGAAATTTACATGTGATAATAACTTTCAAACACGATATTTCCAAATGTCAAGTTAATGTGCTCAGGGAGCAAAAAGACTCAAGCACTCAGTATGAGGCTCACGTCACATCTGTTTCCGCAAGTACTTTTGGGACCCTTTGAGGCAAAGACAGTGGGGGACCTTGACTTATTTGTAAGACATGGAAGAGAGGATGGAAACATCCCTTTCATCTCCCTTCATCTTTATAAATGGAGATAAGGATTGGTTGGCATAGTCTAGTATATCAGGAAAAAATAAATTATGAGTCATTTTAATTGCAGAAATAACAATATTCATAAATGAAAAATGGGGTTATGTTTTAGAATGAGAGAAGTAGGCTATTAAAATGACATATTTTGAATAATATAACTTCCCAGAAAGATGTAATTACTGATTTTTTTTAAAGAGTAAAGCAATAATCTAGCAATTCTCAAAATCCATTCAGTTTTCTATAGACATTTAAGAATTACTGTTTGTTTTTTGGAGTGGAAGTAACATCTTTTGCAGTTAGTTTTTGGAACATGGCCACTGCTGAATAAAGAGTTCCAGTCGTGCATTATATTTCTTTTGTATAATTGCACTAAGAGAATACATTGGCATATTGTATAGTTTATAATGAGCTGGAAATAAAAATGAAAAAGGGGTGGCCAAGGCAAGATGGGTCAAAGTCAGAGTGGTGGTCACGGTCCAGGAGGTGGCAAGGATGACAAGGACAAGAAAAAGAAATATGAACCTCCTGTACCAACTAGAGTGGGGAAAAAGAAGAAGAAAACAAAGGGACCAGATGTTGCCAGCAAATTGCCACTGGTGACACCTCACACTCAGTGCCGGTTAAAATTATTGAAGTTAGAGAGAATTAAAGACTATCTTACCATGGAGAAAGAATTCATTAGAAATCGGGAACAAATGAAACCATTAGAAGAAAAGCAAGAGGAGAAAAGATCAAAAGTGGATTAAATGCCGGGCACCCTGATGTCAGTAGGAATCTTGGAAGAGATCATCGATGACAGTCATGCCATCGTGCCTACATCTGTGGGCTCAGAACACTATGTCAGCATTTTGTCATTTGTAGACAAGGATCTGCTGGAACCTGGCTGCTCAATCCTGCTCAATCACAAGGTGCATGTCGTGACAGGGGTGCTGATGGATGACACGGATCCCCTGGTCACAGTGATGAAGGTGGAAAAGGCCCCCCAGGAGACCTATGCTGATACTAGGGGCTTGGACAACCAAATTCAGGAAATTAAGGAATCTGTGGAGATTCCTCTCACCCACCCTGAATATTATGAAGAGATGGGTATGAAGCCTCCTAAGGGGGTCATTCTCCATGGTCCACCTGGCACAGGTAAAACCTTGTTAGCCAGAGCAGTAGCAAACCAAACCTCAGCCACTTTCTTGAGAGTGGTTGGCTCTGAACTTATTCAGAAGTACCTAGATGATGGGCCCAAACTCGTATGGGAACTGTTTCGAGTTGCTGAAGAGCATGCACCGTCCATCCTGTTTACTGATGAAATTGACGCCATTGGGACAAAAAGATATGACTCGAATTCTGGTGGTGAGAGAGAAATTCAGTGAACAATGTTAGAACTGTCGAACCAGTTGGATGGATTTGATTCCAGGGGAGATGTGAAAGTTATCATGGCCACAAACCAAATAGAAGCTTTGGATCCAGCACTTAACAGACCAGGCCGCATTGACAGGAAGATCAAGCTCCCCCTGCCCGATGGAAAGACTAAGAAGCGCATCTTTCAGATTCACACAAGGAGGATGACGCTGGCCGATGATGTAACTGTGGACGACTTGATCGTGACTAAAGATGACCTCTCTGGTGCTGACATCAAGGCAATCTGTACAGAAGCTGGTCTGATGACTTTAAGAGAACGCAGAATGAAAGTAACAAATGAAGACTTCAAAAAAATCTAAAAAGAAATGTTCTTTATAAGAAACAGGAAGGCACCTCTAAGTGGCTCTATCTCTAGTGAACCACAGCTACTATCAGGAAAATGGGAGATTTCTCTATCCCTGAAAGGGATGAGGTTGGGGGAGTTGCCCAGAGGAATCCCTGTTCCCATTGGTTTTTATTAGCAAAACATCCTGTGTCTGTTGGAGTACAATGTGTGTGCCCATTGGGTGGCCTTCGTCTGTCAGTCACTGTGGAGCAGTCTGCTTCTCAATAAAGTGTGCTTTTCAATAAAGTGTACTTTTCACACACACACACACACACACACACACACACACACAAAGAAAAAAGAAAAAGGTACCACCAACCCTCAACAATGAATTAGTTATTCTGAATATTTTATTTTTCTAACAATGATGCTATGTAAATTGAACAAAATGTCAAAAAATGCTTGTTGGTATTTGGTCTGAGAGTTAAACTAAAGTGAGGTACAGAACTGATCAGTGGTGACTGATTTCTTGGTTTTTATAAGGAGTTCCTTCACAGGGCAGTTTAACTTCTGCCTAAACCTGCCTTCGAACATGTTGCATTAGGTGTTCTTTTATCCGTCTATTAGGTGGATAAACCTGTTCTTTGATCACTATTACTCCCAATCAGGCACTGAGGAGGTTCTGTGACCCTGAGGCCCCAGTTGCAATTAAAGTCGTTAATAATAATTGTCAAAAACATATGTGGTTATTACACAAGAATGCTTATCTTGAGCTACTAGCAATCCTTTAACCTTTAGGCTGTAGGTTCCTTACTTTCTCTCTAATTCCTCCCATGTATTTCATATGACTCCAGTCAGAAATTATAGTCTGTTAAAAACTGTGAAGGGTCTGGGATTTTTTGACATACTTGCAAGCCAGTAAGTTAGCTAAGACAGTTTCTTGGTTGCTGGCAGGAGGTACAAGACTCTTGGATCAGAGTCTACTACTCACAACAGTAGCAGTAGCCAACGTTTCAGCATCTTCTCTGAGCCTTGGTACCCACAAGATGATGTGAAGAGGGCCACATGACATCTGCTCACTCAGTGGGTTGCATTATAGAAGAGGAACCCCAAGCTTAGGGGGCTCAAATCTTTTATAACAGGCAGTAAGCATGCCAGCCCTTTGCTCCAGAGAGGGACATTAAATGTATTATACTGCCCAGTAGTCATCTATATCTTCAAGGGCTGTAAGCAAACCTGCTTTTTCCCCCCAGAGTAAGACACTATCTCTGTCTAAACAGTATTGAAGAGAGTATTCCAGAACAAAGGCACTCAGTGCGTCTGCTCACAACACGTACAAAGACACAGGAGATCCACCAGGAATTGTCTCCCAACACAGACTAGGGCCAAGATGGCCTCTGAAGAACTGTTGGCCTAGTCCATGCTTGGGAGTTGCTGCTGACAGGGCAAAGCACCATAGTCACCGCCATTATTACTATTACTGAAGAGTTTTGTTCTCATCTTCTGTACTTGGCTGGGCACAGTGGCTCACACCTGCAATTTCAGCACTTTGTGAGGCCAAAGTGGATGAACCACCTGAGGTCAGGGGTTCAAGACCAGCCTGGCCAATATGGTGAAACCCCATCTTTACTAAAACTGCAGAAATTAGCTGGTCATGGTGGTGGACCCTGTAATCCCAGCTATTCGGGAGGTTGAGGCAGGAGAACCCAAGAGACAGAGGTTGCAGCGAGCCGAGATCACGCCACTCTAGCCTGGGTCACAGAGTGAGACTCTGTCTCAGAAAAAAAAAAAAAAAAGTTTGTACTTTGCACCTGCCTCTGTGTTTAACCAGCAGATTTGGGAGGATGTAACTTAGTCACCAGAGTTTGGCTTGTGACTTGAGATTGGGGGCCAGTGGTCCAGAAGTTAACATGCTAGTTTGATTTACTCCTATCCCTCGCTAAAACAACCAACCAACCACAAAAACAAAAACCGAAGTAACTTGATAGAGGCTTTAAGTAGCTCCAGCTCAGTGGTTCAAAGCTTTGAATGGAAAGACCATTCTGTCGGAAGGAAGGATGTGGAATTTGGAAGCCCAGGCCAACTCCCAGTCCCTGAAGAAAAATGGTTCTCCTGACATAGCCTTTAATGAGCTTCTGAACCAAGGGGCCACAAAGGTAGCCAAAAGAGCTCTGTTTATCTGCCACATTTTCTTCACATAGGTAGAAATATTATCTTTAAATCAGCAAGCTGTACCATCTGAAATTAACAAAAAATATTGAATTATAGAGCTGTATTGTCATTGAAGTCCAAAAATTATTGTCTTCAAAATTTTGCCTTAAAAATCCTTTTGTTTTCTTGCCCGATTCTAGGAAGTTCAACCTGAGAGAAGGCTGTATAGCCAGATTATATTTCATAGACTCTTAAAGTTGCAAGGAACCTTAGAGCTCTGCAGTCCACCCTGGCCCCCAGCACTAAGTCCTTGGTGTAACCTCTTGCCAGAGGATCATTGTTCCTCTCAGAGAGGAAGGTGGACTGGGCAAAGCTCTGGTTCTGTTCTAGGCTCTGCTACTGATTGGTTGTGAGATTTTGTGGATTATCACTTGCCTTCTCCAGCCTAGGTGTCCTCAGACCTAAAGAAGACAGGAGCCAGATGGTCTTTTAGTGTTCTTCTAGCTCTGGTATTCTCTAAATTCTGGAATGTGTGAATATTTGAACATCTTGAAAGGATGATTTATTTTCCCTGATAATTGAAGTAACACATGTTTATTTTAGAAAAATAAGAAATTATATTTTTTAAGTAATTTCTAATTTTATTACCAATTTCAGTGCATATTGTAGACTATTTTGTATATGTAATAAAATTGGAGTCATACTATTCTGTAATTTGCCCCTTTTACTTATCAACATAGCATGCACATCTTATCATAGCGATTGGACTGTATCCTGAAGGAATTAGATAGCCAGTGAAGGGTTTTAAGTAATTTTCTCTATAAGTCATCCCTCTCCAAATCAGTGGTAGAGAAGAAAGGAGATAACTTTCATGCAGTTTTGATATTAATTCATTCCATTCTTTATTGCTATTTGTGCAGCAAAAGGATGGCTCATGGTTATCTTCATTGAATATGGGGGTTACAGATTATTTTAGAAGTTTAGACATCATGAGATGCTATATTATTGGCACTGTCTGTGTACATTTATCTGCTATAAAAACAAATTAAAATGGCCCATTTCAAGGCACTAATTATATGAAGACTACTTAGTTATACCACAGTCAAAACTATCAACTATGAATATCAACTCTCACAGCTCCAACACACATATTGACAACCATCAAGCCAATTTTTAGTAACATGTGGGCCAATTGTTACAAAACAGCTTTTAGTGACCAAATTTATTTAAGATTCTTTCATTCCTTACACATTCAAGAGAATTGGAGGTAGTGTACAAAATTAGACACTGTGAAATATAGGACTTTTATATTTAAAAAACCAGGGATACCAACTAAGGAACCAAAAAGCTTGGATGCCATGAAGTATCTAGATAAATCAATCCAAGTCTGTTTCCTAGCAGCAGAAGTAAACAGGAAAATATATTGGCTTGCACGGTTTTATTGTTGCAGCAGAAAAATATGTATTCTTCTTTTCCCCAGATAAACTTTATTCTGAAATTTATTACATATTCCCTCATGTGAAAGATAATAGGTAATAGTAGAAATCTTCAACATAGTTTTGCAAAGGAACAATAACCCTGTTAAAATGGATAATTCCTCTATTGACCTTCTACATAAGGGGTGAGCATGTAATATTAAATCGTAATTCAGTTTAGACACTTCTTTGGAGGCTGAAATAATACAGTCCTGGTATGTGGCTTTCAGAGGATTTAAAATATAGAAATAGAACTTGGAGCATGTGGTTGATAATCTAGCTATCATGCCCACTTTATTCTTTCTTTCTCAAGGGTCAGATGCCTCAAGGGAACCATTGCTGACTATAGCTTGCATAGGAATCATGTTGGAAATCTTGGTCAGGTAACTTTAGGACCCAGGGTCTAGGTTTATCCACATGTTTTGAGTAGGTGTTCAATGAAGTTTTGTTGAATGCATAACTTAGCAGGATCCACAGCATGGGCAGACACTTCCCTCTCTCTTAGTGTTCTCTCTCTACTAGGAAGCACCTTACATGAATCTGCTTTTTTCTCCATATACTATCTGACGACTCTCTTATTCATTCCTCAGTTAGCTCCTCTTCTTCCTTCTCTTTTTACCATTTCTACCCTTGTGCAGTCAACAGCTGCTGTGTTTTTGGACAACAGCTGCCACAAATACAATTACATTTCAAAAGTAGCTCCTGCCATATTGCAAAAAATAGAAAACAGCAATCAAGAAAAGACTGGTTAAATTATGAAACAGCGATATAATGGAATACTATGTAGCTATTGAAAAGATGTTGAAAATATTTAATAACATGAACAAATATCCATGATATATATTTAAGTGGGAAAAACTATGTGTGTGTGTGTGTGTGTGTGTGTGTGTATACATGAATTTCTTTTGATACCTATTTATCCACCTATCATCTATTGAGAGAATGAGCCATATACACACAAAGACATACACACACACACACACACACACACACACACACACAGCTACGCACAGAGAGTGTACAGCTTTAGGTGGCAAAATTAAAGGTGATTGCATTTCTTTACATTTTGCTTCTCTGTACTTTAAAAATTTTCTATAGTAAACTTGGATTATTTGTGTTTAAACAAAAAATATAAAACTCCTTGGCATGGCATACAAAGCCTTTCAATAGGTGGTCACTTCATATTCCTCTAGCTTCTGTTTTGATAGTCCCCCATCAATTGTTATATGCCTTACAAACTCCAGTCACATGGGGCCACTTGAATTTCCCCCCCGCCCCGAAGCTCTTAGATCTCCCATAGTACATTGTGGGCTCCTAGTGGCAGTGGGTGACTGGGTTGTAGCCCTATCTGTATCTTCTCAACTTAGTGCAGTGCCTGTGCTTAGCAAGTGCTCAGCGTCTGTTTGTTGAATGAATAGCCAATGTATCATATACTCTTCTCTCAATTTGATTTATTATTTATTTATTTATTTTTGAGGCAGAGTCTCACTCTGTTGCCCAGGCTGGAGTGCAGTGACACAATCTTGGCTCATTGTGTCCTCCACCTCCCGGGTTAAAATGATTCTCCTGCCTCAGCCTCCTGAGTAGCTGGGATTACAGGCGCCTGCCACCACACCTGGCTAAATTTTTTTGTATTTTTAGTAGAGACGGGGTTTCACCATGTTGGTCAGGCTGGTCTCAAACTCATGACCTTGTGATCTGCCTGCTTCGGCCTCCCAGAGTGCTGGGATTACAGGCATGAGCCACCTTGCCTGGCCTTCTCTCGACTTTAATCAGACCCTCCCTCCTCCTTCCTGGTCACTGGAAGCACTTCTGCTGTTCATTTATCAAATTATGGACCTTATATGGTATGTTAATGGAGGTTTGGAGATAGTCACTGAACATGTCCAGAGTTATTTAACCGTGAACCTTATATATGTTCATGCCTTTATACATTCTTTAGCCTCTAATCAAACTCATTCACTATCTACTTCAGGAAAGCACATCATTTTAGGACTTATTTTGAACACATAAAAAGAGATGAACCAAAGACATCCTACTATAAAAACCTGCAAGATCCATTTCCCTCCTGAAAAAACATATCTGGTTCTGTTTTCTTCTAAAAGTAAAATTAGACCTTGCAGAGTTAGTACAATTTAAATGGTACCACCCAATTAATTTTTCCGGCCAATTTTATTTTTAAAACAATAATTAAACATGGTTTTCTGTAACATCTAATCTTTCTTTCCCCCAAGGAGATACTTTATATTATTTTCCTTTTGTCTTTGCTCAGCACTTTGGCATGTGTGAGTTTTCATTAACTATTCTGAATGCAGGCAAAGGCAATGTGGTAGGAACAAACACAAATCAAGGCCGCATAAATTAGTAATCTTTTTAGTACTATCGTCCTGCATGCCTTTAGAAATTAATTTTAATACCAGCAAACAAGTTCAAAAATTACTCCTTCTTTAGCTACTGTAAGAAACTCAAACTTCCTTTGGCAATTTTGTGAATGATAAAAGCTCACTTTTGCCTATTTTTATGTAGCAAGTATCATACGGATTTATGAAAGGAGAACAAAAAATGAGTAGAGAGAGACCAGCTAGCTGTGTTAATCAGTATAGTATGTGGGAAAGTGTGGTATAAATTATGACAAGTAAATCTTTGGATTTCTCTTTTTGTCTCTTTCTGACTAATTGGGTGTATGAATTTATCTTCCTGAATTGTAAGGGATTTCTCCATAAAATATCAGTTAATAAGTATCTCAGATAGGTTCATTCGTGGGTAGTGTCTTCTAAACATCTAGTAGCCATAGAATAGAGTGCAGCGTGTAGTTTGATGGTTAACAGCAGAGATTGGTGTCAGACTGAAGCTGGCTTTAACCCAAGCCTCACTAGTAGTAAGCTTTGTCATTTTATTTTATTTTATTTTATTTTATTTTATTTTATTTTATTTTATTTTATTTTATTTTTTTGAGATGGAGACTCACTCTGTTGATCAGGCTGAAGTGCAGTGGTGCAATCTCAGCTCACTTCAACCTCCACCTCCCAGGTTCAAGTGATTCTCCTGCCTCAGCCTACTGAGTAGCTGGGACCACAGGCACGCACAACTATACCTGGCTAATTGTTGTATTTTTAGTAGAGACAGGGTTTCGCCATGTTGTACAGGCTGGTCTTGAACTGACCTCAGGTGATGCACCTGCCTTGGCCTCCCAAAGTGCTGGGATTATAGGCATGAGCCTCTGCGCCTGGCCTGCTCCGTCATTTTAAATAGATTGCTTAACCTCAGTGTATGTGACTTGTTTGTAAAATGAGGTAAATGTTGATATTTACTTCATAAGATTATTGTGAAAATTAAATAAGTTAATAGATGTTTTAGTTTGTACTCCCCTAATGGCTAATGATGTTGAGCATCTTCTCAACATCATGTGTTGTGCCATCTACATATCTTCTTTGGCAAAGTGTCTGTTCAAATCTTTTGCCCATTTTTAAATTGGATAATTAATTTTTTTACAGTTGAGTTTTTAAATACAACTTTTTATTTTGAAATAGATTATTATTCACAAGAAATTGCAAAAATAGTGCTGAGAATTCCCAAGTGTCCTTTGCCTAGCTTCCCCCAGTGATAATATCTCACAAAAGCATATATATTGTTAAAACCAGAAAAGTGACATTGGCACAATCCTACTAAGTCAGGTACAGACCTAAATTTTACATGTACTTTAAAAATATATTTTGTTAAATCTTTTTAAATGTGTAGATTCAAGTACAAATCATGATAATCAGGATATAGAACTGTTCCATCACCACAAATCAACTCTCTCATGTTACCCCTTAGCAGTCACACTCTTCCCTCAAACCTAATCCCTAGTAATCACTGCTCTATTCTGTATCACTATAATCTTTTTTAACTTAGAGAACATTATATAAATGGAATTATATGCTAACCCTTTGAGAGTGGCTTTGTTTTTTCACTCAGTATGCCCTCGTTGATTCATTATATGATAGTTCTTTGTATATTATTGGTATAAGTCCTTTGTGGAATGTGTGATTTGCAAATTTTTTTTTTTTTTTTGAGACAGTGTTGCTCTGTCACCCAGACTGGAGTGCAGTGGCTGTGATCTTGGCTCACTGCAACTGCCACTTCTCAGGTTCAAGTGATTCTCCTGCCTCAGCCTCCAGAGTAGCTGGGACTACAGGCCTGTGCCACCATGCCCAGCTAATTTTTTGTATTTTTAGTAGAGACTATGTTTCATCATGTTAGCCAAGATAGTCTTGATCTCCTGACCTCGTGATCTGGTCGCCTCGGCCTCCCAAAGTGTTGGGATTACAGGCATGAGCCACCACACCCGGCCTGATTTACAAATATTTTCTTCCAGTCTGTAGCTTGTCTTTTCTTTGTCCTGTAAGTGTCTTTCTCAAGGCAAAAGTTTTTTTTTTTTTAAATTTTTATTGCATTTTAGGTTTTGGGGTACATGTGCAGAACATGCAAGACAGTTGCATAGGTACACACATGGCAGTGTGTTTTGCTTCCTTTCTCCCCTTCACCCACATTTGGCATTTCTCCCCAGGCTATCCCTCCCCACCTCCCCCTCCCACTGGCCCTCCCCTTTTCCCCCCAATAGACCCCAGTGTTTAGTACTCCCCTCTCTGTGTCCATGTGTTCTCATTTTTCATCACCCGCCTATGAGTGAGAATATGCGGTATTTCATTTTCTGTTCTTGTGTCAGTTTGCTGAGAATGATGTTCTCCAGATTCATCCATGTCCCTACAAACGACACAAACTCATCATTTCTGATTGCTGCATAATATTCCATGGTGTATATGTGCCACATTTTCCCAATCCAGTCTATCATCAATGGGCATTTGGGTTGATTCCAGGTCTTTGCTATTGTAAACAGTGCTGCAATGAACATTCGTGTGCATGTGTTCTTATAGTAGAACGATTTATAGTCCTTTGGATATATACCCAGTAATAGGATTGCTGGGTCAAATGGAATATCTATTTCTAATTCTAATTCTAAGGCCTTGAGGAATCGCAAAAGTTTTTAATTGTGATGACATCTTCCAAATTATAACTGCTGTTATGGATTGTGCTCTTGGTGTCATGTAAAATCACTGTTTGCCTAACCCTCCAGGTCAAAAAACGTCTCCTGTGTTTTCTTCCAAAAATTGTATAGTTTTGCATTTTACTTTTGAATTAATTTCTGTAAAAGGGTTGATTTTAGGGAGAGATTTATTTTTTTCACAAGTAATTTTTCAACACTATTGTTGAATCTTTGCTCCATCCAATTGTCTTTAAACCTTTATTAAATTCATTTTCCCCTGTGCGGGTATATTTCTAGACTCTCAGTTGCATTCTGGGAATGTATATATCTATCCCTTTAGCAATACCATGTTGTCTAATCTTTACAGTACTGGAGCTTTACAATAAGACTTAAAATGGTGCAATAGGATTCCTCCAATTTTCTTCTTCTTTTTCAAAATAGTTTTGGTTATTCTGGGTCTTTTGGATTTCCATAGGGATTTTAAGATCAATTTGTCTGTATATCAAAAATATCTTACGGGGATTTTGATA
The DNA here is from genome assembly GCF_049354715.1 of Callithrix jacchus. Lineage (NCBI taxonomy): Eukaryota > Metazoa > Chordata > Mammalia > Primates > Cebidae > Callithrix > Callithrix jacchus. The sequence continues at coordinate 129,408,487 of NC_133524.1, read as the reverse complement.
GGAATTGTGTTAATTAGATCAGTTGTGTTAATGTAGATCAATATGGGGAGATTACATCTTTACTGTGTAAAGTCTATATGTATTTTAAGCTCTGTCATTAGGTGCATACACATTTAGGTTTGTTTCACCTTCTTTGTGGACTGACTCTTTATCATTAAGTAATGTCCTGTATCCCTGATAATTCTTTTTGCTCTGTAGTCTACTTTGTCTGATTTTAATATAGCTAGCCCAGCTTTCTTTTGATTCGTATTTGCATAGTGTATTATTTTTCCTCTTTGCTTTTAATCTCCATGTTTGTGAATTTCTTAAATTCCCTTCTGTTAATGATTTCTAATTTCATTCTACCATAATTAGAAAACATCCTGTGTGTGTCATTTTAATCCTTTAACATTTATTTAAAATTGTTTTGTGGCCTGACTTTTGGTCTGTCATGGAGAATGCTTGATGTTCACTTGAGAATATGTGTTCAGCTCTTGTTGGAAAAAGTATTCTGTAGATGATTACTAGGTCTACTTGGCTTATCGTGTTATTCAAGTGTTCTGTTTCCTTGCTTATCTTTGTCTAGTTATACTATACATTATTGAAAGTGAAGTGTTGAAGTCTTCAACTATTACCGTTGAATTGTCTATTTCTTTCTTCAATTCTGTCAACTTTCGCTTCATGTATTTTGGGGCTCTGTTGTTAAATTCATATATGCTTATAATTGTTCCATCTTCTTGATGGAATCACCCTTTACCATTATAAAATGTTTTTTGTCTCTAGTAACGTTTTGGTCTGATATTAGTATAGCCACTTTAGCTCTCCTTTTCATTACTGTTTTCATGGTATATCTGTGTTTTTTTCCCACCCTTTTATTTTCAACCTATTTGTGTCTTTGAATCTAAAGTATGTCTCTTGTTGACAGCATATAGTTGGAATATTTCTGTTTTTTAGTTGGAGATGGGTTTTTATTGTTTCCCTATCCAATTTAATTAAGTTACTTTACATATATATATATATATATATATATATATATATATATATATATATATATATAAAGAAAAAGGGGGAGAGAGAACAGGAATCTTGCTCTATTGCCCAGGCTGAAATGCAATCTAAAAATAGGTATTAAAAACCTCTTTTATGCTGATAATTGCGCTTAACAGTGGAGACAGGAAGGAATAAGAAAAGAAAATAACAAACAGCCAACCAGTATTTTATTTAAGTCTGTGAAATGCTATGCAAATGCTGAAGAGTAATTTACTTCCAATTATGTGGTCGCTTTCAAAATAGGTGTAATGTGATACTGAGAAAAATGTATGTTCTGTGGACCTGGGGTGAAGAATTCTATAAATACTCACTGAGTTTACTTGTTCCAGGTCTGAGTTCTAATCATAGATGTCCCTGTTAATTTTCTATCTCATTCATCAATCAAATATTAACAATGTGGTGTCAAAGTCTCCCGCTGTTATTATGCGGGAGTCCAAGTCTCTTTATAAGTCATTAAGAACTTGTCTTATATATCTGGGTGCTCCTATATTGGGTGCATATATATTTATAATCATTGACTCCTGTTGTTGCACTGATCCTTTTACCATTATGTAATGCCCTTCTTTGTTTCTTTTAGTCTTTGTTACTATTAAAGTCTATTTGTCAGAGATGAAAGTAACAACTCCTGTTTTTCGATTTTTGTTTTTTGGTTTTTTGGTTTTTTTTTTTTTTTTTTGCTCTCCATTTGATTGCTGAGTCTTCCTCCAATCCTTTGTTTTGAGTCTTTGTGTGTCCTTGCTTATGAGATAGATCTGGATACAGCATACCAATGGGTTTTGACTTTTTATTCAATTTGCCTGTCTGTGTCTTTGATTGGGGCATTTAATCCATTTAAATTTAGGATTAATATTGATATTTGTGATTTTAATATTGTCATTTAATGCTATCTGGCTATTTTGCCCATTAGTTGATATAGATTCTTCATTATGGAGATACTTTTAGCTTTTGGTAAGTTTTAGGCATGACTGATACTGGTTATTTCTTTCTGTGTGTAATGCTTCTTTCAGAAGCTCTTGTAAAGCAGGCCTGGTGGTGATGAAATCTCTGAGTGCTTGCTTGTTCGTGAAAAATTTTATTTTTCCTTCATTTATGAAGCTTAGTTTGGCTGGATATGAGATTCTGGGTTGAAAATTTAAATTTCTTTGAGGATATTGAATATTGACCCCCACTCTCTTCTAGTTTGTACAGTTTCCACTGAGAGATCTGCTGTGAGTCTGATAGGCTTCCCTTTATGGGTAACCTGACCTTTCTCTCTAGCTGCTTTTAGAATTTTTTCCTTTATTTCAACCCTGGCGAAACTAACGATTATGTGTCTTGGGGTTGCTCTACTTGAGGAATATCTTTGTGGTGTTCTCTGTATTACCTGGAGTTGAGTATTGTCCTGCCTTACTAGGTCAGGAAAGTTTTCCTGAAGAATAGTTTCCAGCTGGGATTTATTCTCTTCATGACATTCAGGTACACCTATCAAACATAAATTATGGGACTATTGTCTTTTCACATAGTCCCATATTTCTTGGAGACTTTGCTCACTCCTTTTTACTGTTTCTTCTCTAATCTTGTCTTCTCGTTTCATTTCACTAAGTTGGTCTTTGACCTCTGATATCTTTTCTTCTGCTTGATGAATTCGACTGTTACAACCTGTGCATACTTTTCAGAGTTCTCGTATTGTGTTCTTCAGTTCCAGTAATTCACTTATATTCCTCTCTATATTGTCTATTCTCGTTAGGATTTCGTCAAACCTGTTTTCAAAGTTCTTAGTTTCTTTACATTGGGCTAGAACATGTTCTTTTAACTCACAGAAGTTTCTTTTTATCCACTTTCTGAAGCCTAATTCTGTTAATGGAATGCACTCCTTCTCCATCAGGCCTTGTTCCCGTGTTGATAAGGAACTGTGATCCCCTATAGAGGGAGAGGCATTCTGATTTTGGGTATTCTCGGCATTTTTACGCTGGTTTCTTCACATCGTTGTAAATTTATCCACCTGTCGTCTTTGTAATTACCAACGTTCAAGTTAGGTCTCTGAGTGGACCTTGTCAAACTTGTTGATTCTCAGTGCCGGAATCTCAGCAACCCATTGCACTGGCTAAAACAGCAGCATTAAGATTCATTGTGCTTTTCTACCTGGGAAACTCTGGTCTGGCTTCCTTCTTGAGTCCCTTTTTCAATCAGCTGAATGGGTGACTCTGCCTTCCCGGAGCTCCAAACGTCAACCAAAAGGGGACCCAGTCCCGTTTACTCTGCATGGAGAACCACTGTGCCAAGGTGCCGGCCACAAGGGTCGCGCTAGCGACCCGTGGGGCTCCTCCCACTGGGAATCTCCTGGTTCATGAGCAACAAAAATTCGTTTGAATGTGTGGCATCCTCTTGTTCTCTGCGCTTTCACTGGGAGCTACAATCCTGAGCTGCTAGTAATCGGCCATCCTGGATCTCTCTCCTTATTTATATTTTTAATTGACATATGTTCTATATATTTAGAGAATACAATATAATGCTTCAATATATGTATACATTGTGGAATGATTAAATGAAGCCAGTTAACCTATCTATCACCTTACCTATTTATGTTTTTTTATTCTGGTAAGAGCATTTAAAATCTATTCTTAAAGCAATTTTGAAAAATGCAATACTTAATTTTTAACTGTAGACACCATGCTGTGCAATAGGTCTCAAATACTTCTTTCTCCTCTCTAACTGAATCTTTGTAAGCTTTGACCAGCATCTCCCTTTTGCCTACTCCTCACCCCAGGCTCTCGTAACTGTCATTTGATTCTGCTTCTATGAGTTCAACCTTTTCAGATTCCACATATTAAGTGAGATTAATTGGAGACTTAAATAAATCAGGGAAATTTTCAGCCTGTATTAATTCAAATATGTTTTTCTGCACCACACTCTTCCTTTCATTTTTTTCTTGAACTCTGATGACATGAATATTAGACTTCTTGTCAGATCCCCAAGGCTCTGTTTATTTTTCAATCTTTTTTTTGTTTTGTTTTGGTCTGTTATTCAGATTGTTCTGTTACTTTGTCTTTGGGTTTACTGACTTCTCCTTTGTCATCTCCATTCTGCTAGTGAGTTTTAAATTTTGGTTATTGTATTGTTCAGTCCTAAAATTTCCATGTGATCCTTATTTATAGCTTCTGATTTTTGGCTAAGACATTCTATCTCCATTTTTTTCAAGACTCTTTGCCCTTATATGTTGGAACATTTTATAATAACTGCTTCAACATTTTGTCAGGTAATTCCATCATCCGTGTCACTTAGTGTTGGCAACTATTGATTATCTTTACCAATGTGAGTTGAGATTGTTGTTTAGTTCCTTTTTTTTTTTGAGATGGAGTCTCACTCTGCCACCCATGCTGGAGTGCAGTGGCACAATTTTGGCTCACTGTAACCTCTGTCTCCGAGGTTTAAGCATTCTCCTGCCTCAGCCTCCCAAGGAGCTATGACTACAGGCATGCCTGGCTAGTTTTTGTATTTTTAGTAGAAACAGGGTTTTGTCATGTTGGCCAGGCTGTTCTCAAATTCCTGGCCTCAGGTTATTCACCCAGCCTCAGCCTCCCAAAGTGCTGGGATTGCAGGCATGAACCACTGCGCCATGCCGTTTAGTTCCTTTTATGCCAAGTAATTTTATGTTTTCCGGACATTTTGTACATTATGACACTGTGGGTCTTGTTTCTAGTCTGTGGTAATTAGTTTGATTTCATCTTTTAAACATGTATAAGTGTTTGGCATATGACATTATAGTGGCTCCTTATCCATGGGCATACATTCAAGATCCCTAGTGGATGCCTGAAATCTCAAATCTTAGTTCAGTCAAACAGTACTGAACCCTGTATATACAACATTTTTCCTATACATGCACATCTACGATCAGTTTTAATTTATAAGTAGGGCACAGTAAGAGATGATCAAAAATAACTTAATAATAAAATAGAACACAATTATATACTCACAGTTTCACCGATAGATTTGTCTTAACAACCTTAGCATATGATTTTTTTTCTTTCCTTATTAAGAACTTTCACCTCTTCACTTAAAAGAAGCATTTTCTGATGCCTCTTTGGCATATGTGAATTGCCAGTACCACTACTCTTGGAATTTAGAGCCATTAGTAAGTAAAATAAGGGTTACATGAACACAAGACACTGTGATACTATGACAGTAAATCGGATAACTCAGAGACTAAGTGATTAATGGGTGAGTAGTATATACAGTGTAGATATGCTGGACAAAGGAATGATTCATATCCCAGGTGGGATGCAGAAAGACAGTGTGAGATTTCATCATGCTACTCAGAACAGTGTGCAATTTAAAACTTATGAATTATTTCTGGAATTTTTTGTTTAATATTTTCTGACTGTGGTTGACCACAAGAAACAAACCACAGATAGCAAAACTGCACATAAGGGGGAAACTACTGTATTTATGCATGTCCTTTAGGACAAACCACAGATAGCAAAACTGCACATAAGTGGGGAGGGGGAGACTACTGTATTTATGCATGCCTGTTAGAAAGGTAAAAATGCACAGACTCTGCAGTATACAGTTACCTGCTTTCTGGGTCACGTGATGCCAATTCAAAGATGACTCTTCAATCAGACCAAAGCAATCTATTTCAACAAAACGATTTTGACTGTGATTGACAATTATAGAATTATTGTAACTTTATTTGTAACATGTTTTCTTAGCAAATGCAAAATCCCAGGATCAAAAATACTATATTTTCCTGAAAGTTTTATCACTAAGTAACAAATGTTTCTTAGGCATTTGCTCACTATTTTTCTACCACAATTTTCAGGCCCGTGATGGATATAAAGATGAATAATACCTCCACTAGGTATTATTACCTTTGTTATGTAGATGAGGGAGCTGAGACCCAATCAGAGGTTACTCACCTAGTAAGTGGTAGAACCGGGCATCCATTTCAAGTATTCTGACCATGTAGGTATCTCTATAGCCTCAGGTTACCTCTATCAAGCATATAATCTGAGACAAAAGGAAATAAATATTTCAACAGTTTGAATGGAACTATTCATGTGCTAGTATACCCAAATGATAGATAAAATCGACTGTGTAAAGATTGTGACACTGTTGCTCTTTATTTTTATGGACCACTTATGAATGTGCCAGGATTTTACAGAAGTTCGAAGTATTAATAATTGGCTATAGTATTTACCAAAGTTCTTATTCCTTCTGATGGCATCAAAATGCTTATTAGTTAACGGAGTACATATGTCATTGGCTCGTGACTTTTGTGATAATTAGCGTACATTTATGCTTCCAAAATAAGCTATTTTGAGGTTACCTTTGATCATTAATTTACTTTCATTGTTCATTCACTAGGTTTTGAAAAAAACGTGATTCTGTTGAAAATGTTGCTATACAGGTGTGTGGCTAGAAAGATCGCTTTGTACATACTTGAAGACTTTCATCCTTTGGCCTTTAGGCACAACCCCTTTTATGGGACTTTAAAGAAATGTGTGGAGCTCTTGCTATGTGCTGGCCATTGGACTAAGTTTCTGGCATACAGTTCCTCAGTCGTACCTTTGAACACAGTCAGTTTGAGACCCTAGTGCTAGATGGCCATATCACATTTTGTACTGTCGCCCATCTACCAACTAGTTGCTCCTCTGACTTTTTTGCTTATTATTTTACAGCCTGCCCAGTACCTTCGAGAGCCCTTGCTAGCCAGACATCATTACTCTTTTGCTGCTAGCTTAGGACAGTTAGTGTATTCTTTCTGTGAGAGAAACTACGTGAGAGTATCAGGTTCAAGCTAGGTGCCCTGATTCATAATTTTTTGTATGGGCTTCCTCCCATTTGCTCTACCCAAACTTATGATCCAACTGGCTGCTCTGATTTGTGGTACCTACGTATTTCTTTATCTCAGTCTGACCTCTTTGGCTTTCTGAGTTCCTAACTGTGCTAACTCTAACTACTAGGATGGTCTTACCAAACCTCACAGTCCCACAATCATCTGGTAACACAAATTTTCCTGCTACTCAAAGTCCCAGTATGACATTTTCTTCAAAAGGAAGTATCCCGTTTCTGATTGCTTCACGTCAGGCTAAACTGCCTGCTTCTGTTGCCCACAGCTAAACTGCATCATCTAATGTTATGATCAGTAATATTGCACTAATTTGCAAGAAAAAAATGCATTAGCAGCACTAGTAGAAAAAAATCAAGTCAAATTGATTGTGTAAGGTATATGTCTCATGCTGCCCTTTGCATTCTTGTTACAACTTTCATTCTTGTCCTTAGGGCTGGGACACTTATTTCTCTTCAGTTATGTATATTATAATGGTGACACTGGTAACAAAGGCGCCGTGAAAAAGTGAGGTTTCCATGTTTGATTTTTAAGCATTTCCTGACCAGGCATCTAAGTTGTTATTGGCTGCTTGCATTTTTGATGGGATTGTACAGTTCTGTTATGGTTAGCTATGTGGCCCAAACTTTATTTCTTAGTGACTGGAGACACAATGAAGGCAATAACTCAGGTTTAGGTTAGACTGAAAGGACTATATATAGTATGATGGAAGTAATGGTAAGAATTGATTTTGGAATCATGTAGATTATGGTTTGAATCTAGATTCTACCCCTAACCATGTATAACCTTGAGCAAGTTTACTTAAACTCATTGAAAGTCAGTTTCATTATCTTTAAAATAGAGATAACAAACTTACAGGGTTGTTGTGAGAATCAAATGCAATATTGTTTATAGCACACTTGTCACTTAGCCTGCTACTGATTTACAGAGAGGCTAAGTAACTGGCCCAAGATTATATTGCTGGTAAGTGGCAGAGTTCAGTCTGGAGTCCAAGTCTGCTAGATTTCAAAGACCCATGCTTATTCTACTGTGTTTTGTTTTGTTTTCTCATTTATAGGGTATTTGATCTGTTGTTACTTAGAAATATAGATGCTTAGTACTGGAAGGAACTCAAATGTCATCTATTATACCACTGATCAGATATTCAGGTTTCCTTCACAGCATATCTCACAAAGCCCTGACAAGATTCAAGCTATTCTTGAACACTTTAGTATGTCTATAGTTTGCCCAATTTTGTTGATATTGTACTCTATGTCAAAGATTGCTGTCATTTAAAGTGTCTAACCATGTTTATGTTGTGTTGGAGAGGACACCAGTAGAAGGGAAGGGACTGTCAGAAAGTATGCAAGTAGAATGGGAGTCTAGTTTAATGAGAAGCCCTTGACGCTGTAAGTGTTGGTAGCAGGTTAAAAAAATCCATCAATAGAGAAAAATCACCAAGAGTCTCCTGTCTAGTATTCTGCTGAGCTGATTTCATCCTAACTTTCCAAGTTATGATAAATGCGGTGGATGGTTTGGGGTCATGGCACACCAGTTTCAGAAAGAACTGCTTTGACCCTCACCCACTTTTATTTTTACTGAAATAGAGAGTCTTCTCAGATTCCCACAGGGACTGGGCAGCCATTCATTGCCATAGTGCAGATAGCTATAACTTTACAACTTGCTCAGAGTTTATATGACTTACCACTCTACTGGGCTTCTTAAACTGTTTGGGTAATTTGCTTTTTAGCTTACTACAACACATATTCTATTCTGGGGGGCAACCAATCTATTTCACTCTTCATTACCTGTTGCTCAGTAACAACACCTAGGGAATTCAAGGTGTTTGGTGCTGGAGTCCTGGTTTAAATCCTTATCATTTGGATTATACAGCTGATCAGTGCTCTGACTTCTAATAGACTAACTCTGGAAACACCCAGCTGCTTTTAGACCAAGGTGCAAGGGTGGGTGGCTCTCCATTCTCAGCTCATTTCAATTCCTTATCTCAAGGAGAGGGCTATGCAGACTTGTTGGATGTCGTAATTTTAAACCACTTGGAATAATATTCTCCTTTGCTTTAATGTTATACATCCCTGTGCATGTTCTTCAGTAATTGAAAGGGATATCGGGCAAATTTGATCTGTCTAGCTTTGACTTATGCTGTCCTTATCTTGGTCTTTGTGTCATTAAGAAAAAAATTGGTATTGATCTTGGACCATACCACTACACTGTGCTGCAATTTTTCTTCCTTGCTAGTGGAATATAAATCGATAAAAGGCAGCTGCTTTAGACGAGGGCCAGATATGGTGCTGTCATTTATATATTGTAAATCCAATGATAGCTGATCAAATCAGTGCCTCTCCTGTTCCAAACTTGACATGATTGAATTGTCAATAAAAAAGATTTTACAGTAAGAGAAGGAAAGCTGACAGTGTAAATGTCTGAAAACCCAATGAAGCTCAAAATAAAGTAAAACAATGAGCTAGGATATCATTTCATAATTTCCAATGGGAAAAAGTGTTTAGTGAATCACAGCTGAAACTGGGGGTGGTCACAGGAAGGGGGAAGCAGGAATGAAAAGCGAGCTAACTTGCATTATAATTTTTGAGAAATCTGAAAGGCAAATTTGCAGATGCAAATTTTAGGAATTATGCATCATAGTCACTGAGTTGTTTATCTATGGAAATGGTTCAAATATTCTCCACCTCTTTCCTCCTTCATACACATATTTTTTTCAGTGATAATACCCAGTTGCTGGGGAGAAATAAGGATATCTTTCCCCAGGAGTCCTGCTGACTTCTAATAAGTGGCCTGGGAACAGATCTCTTAGAACTTATCTTTGCATTCTTAAAGTCAACCAGTAGAGCACTAGTTTCATTTAAAAGATCCCCAGAAGGAGTCAGGGTTTTCTGTTTGTTTGTTTGTTTGTATTGAAAGGAAAAGCTATAAATAAGAAGCTGCAGAACTTTCTCAGATATATACATCTTGCTTCACATGTGGCCAACCAAATTTCACTTAGGAAAACTAAAAAAGCTCTACTACCCCTTAAAACCTGTAGAACTCGTGCCAGTTTTTTAAGAGACCTGATTTGTCTGTTTGCAAATATAAGAGCATAGTACTTATTTGTATGCTGAGAAGCATATGATATCCCATAGGGAGAGACCAGGTTGCGAACTGGTAAGAGAATGCTGTTTCATTTCAAAGCAGACAGAGCCTCGTTTGCATGATGTTCTTGCCTCAGTAGTTTTTCTAAATGCATGGGACCTGATTAGGGGAAAATTAGCTTCTGAGACATGGTTGGTTTCTGAGTTTTCAACTTGAAAACTATATTCTGATGTCATTGGAGCATATTTTTGGAGACATCTTTAAATATAAATGAAATTCAGCATTATTCTCCTCCTTGTGGGTGTGGCACATTACACCACTGACCATCCTCTCTCTCCTTCTATGATGCGCTCTTCTCTCAGGAAGATTCTGTAGTATTACACTTTTTATTGTATTTATGTATTTTGTGAGATGGGATCTCCTTCTGTCACCCAGGCTGCAGTGCATTGGTGCAATCATAACTCAGTGCAGCCTTTGCCTCTTGGGCTCAAGCGGTCCTCCCACCTCAGCCTTCCAAGTGGTTGGGACTACAGATGAACGTGGCACCATGCCTGACTAATGAAAAACCTTCTTACAGAGAGCAGGTCTCACTTTGTCACCCAGGCTGGTCTCAAACTCATGGCCTCAAGGGATCCTCCTGCCTTGGCCTCCCAAAGTGCTGTGGTGACAGGTGTGAGCCACTGCACCTGGCTTAATATTGCTCTTTTTTTTGAAGCTTCTCAAAACTTGTTCTTGTTGGCATGTCCTTTGTCTCATTCAACCAACTTCTTTCATCTCTTGTCCTGACAGTGGAGTTCTTATGAAGTTCAATCAGTTGCTCTCAATTTATTATCATGGCTACCCTTTACTAAGTGCTTTTTACAAGTCAAAGACTGTGCTGTTCAATTGCATGTATTATTTCATTTAATGCTCACAGAGTCTCTATAAAAATCAACCAACTGAGCCTGCAGAGAGAAGAAAAACAGGGCAAAAAAATACTCTAAATTCTTGGTTAACACCCAATTTTACTGGACAAGAAAAGAGTAGGAGCCAACAAAATAAATGGAAAAGTACTGATCAGAAAGGAAGGAGGGGAACCAGGAAAAACAAGATCCTGGAAGCCAAGAGAAGTTCATGTGACACCCACCATGAATTACACTCTGCAATCTGTATATCTCCATCCTCAGCTTATTGCACATGCTCTGTCTCTGTACTAAAGATGCTGCTGTAGGTGGGTTTGGGACATCACTGATCCTCTGAAATGTGATGCAAAATTTCATGCATGTGCATGTATACATTTTCTGGGGAATGAGTTCACAGCTTTATTTAGGGACTCATAAACAAAACAAAGACATATCTTCAGGCTCATGCCTTCAGTTTTCCATTGCACAGTTTCCATTGTACCCTGAAACTCGACATGTCTAAAACTTCATTTAACATCTTTTGTATCACCTTGCTGTAAACTGGTTTCTGATCTCACCTCTGCTCACTTTTTGCTAGTATAATACAATTATTCCCCTGCAAGCCATCCTCTGTTTTCCCTCATATATCTAGTACATGACCACTGCCTCTAGGATTTATCCCTCCTCTCTGGCTTTCCCCAAGCCACCCAGCTTTGTTATAGGTTCTAAGTTTCCAAATACTGAGTGCAGAAAATAAGTGATGGTGGCAGGTTGTTAATAACACATCTGCCTCCAAACTTGGATAGTTTGATGAATTAACCAAATAAACCAACAAATGTACCGAGTAATTACATAGTAGCTAGAAATTATTATAAGTCATGGAAAAGAGAATAAGAGCAAACCTGATCCCTGTTCATGAGATACTTTGATTGAATAAAAAAAGACACAAAAATATTAAATGGGCAGGGAAAAAGACAGCCTCATATTTTACAATACTATAAATCCACAAGTAAAGCACAAACCATGCAGGACTGTGTATAAGGGACTAATTACACAGTATAGACAATAAATATAAAAGAAATTCAAAAAACGGCAGGATTCATGGGGGTGGTGCTTAGCCTGGGCACTGCAGCTGATAGGGAAGGTACAGGAGCTTGTACGGCTTGAAGGAAGACAGCATGAATGGGGTCAGACATTTCTGGATGAGGAACAATCATGAGCAGCAATTCTAATGGGAGACCATTGCCTCTAGGGTTTATCCCTCCTCTCTTCTTACACCACTTTCTCTTGGGACCTTTTCTTCTAGTGTTTGGACTTTTGAGGTTGCTTCCTAACCCTCTTTGTATTACAGTGATATCAGATTTATTGTTTGGAAAATTTCCTTCACCACATAGAGTACAGTATTTAAGAACTAGTATGGCAGACATATCTGGGTAGTAATCCTGATCTCTCTATTTGCTGTGTAATCCTAGTCAAGTTGTTTAACATTTCTGATCCACATTTTCCCCATTCGAAAATAAGAATAATGACACCACTACCTCATAGGCTTGTTTTGAGGAATAAATGAGATAATGTGTAAGGAGCTTAGCACAGTTCTGGCATATGTCAAAAATTACAATGCAAGTTAGCTGGCTTTTCATTCCTGCTTCCCCATTCCTGTGATCACCCCCAGTTTCAGCTGTGATTTACTAAACACTTTTTTCCCCATTGGAAGTTATGAAATGATATCCTAGCTCATTGTTTTCTTTTATATTGAGCTTCATTGGGTTTTCAGACATTTACACTGTCAGCTTTCCTTCTCTTACTATAAACTCTTTTTTATTGACAATTCAATCATGTCAAGTTTGGAACAGGAGAGGCACTGATTTGATCAGCTATCATTGTATTTACAATATATAATGCCACAAGAGTGGGCCAGGCATGGAGGCTCATGCCTGTAATCATAGCACTTTGGGAGTCCGAGGCAGGTAGATCACCTGAGATCAGGAGTTCAAGACCAGCCTGACCAACATGGTGAAGCCCCGTCTGTCTCTAACTAAAAGTACAAAAATTAGCTGGGCATGGTGGTGCATGCCTGTAATCCCACCTACTTGGGAGGCTGAGGCAGGAGAATTCCTTGGTCTCTGGGGGCGGAGTAGCCAAGATCATACCATTGTACTCCAGCCTGTGCAACAGAGTGAGACTCCATCTCAAAAAAAAAAAGGAGTGAACTCGCTAAGTCCTTTCCAACACTGACATCCTGGGATTTTGGAACTCTGATTTTGACAGACTGTACCATCTCAAACAAGGCTTACAAGGCTTATGTGCTGTCCTTAATTGAAACTGTTTCTCTCCTAGTGAGCATACAAGTGTCAGTTTTCGGAAACCACATCAGCAGATTTCATTCCAGGGTGGGGAACTATTTCTGACAAGCAGACCGGCAAAGTATGTGTGCTTCAGAGAAAAGGGAAAACTGAGTAAACAAATACTCCCTTTGCTGAAGGAGGATGTGGGTTGAAAATCATATTATAGAGGAGGTATCCTGGAGTGTCCTGGGTAACTAGCCAAAAATTTGATCTGGTTTCTCTTAGCATGGGGTAACTCACCATGCCAACTGACATATTTCTCCAGTGACCTCGACATCCTAAAGTGTCCCCTGAAAGCACAGCCGTCTGTTCTCCATGCTTCATACCTCACTATTTGCCCTAACAGCCTGCAAGATGCCATTCTGCAGATGTTTCTTCGGCATTTCTTAACGCAAGGGCATATTAGGCTTCTTTACATTTCTGACATTTGGACAATTGAATCCCCTCCTGGAGATCCAGGGTTGCTTTTATATGATGCAGGCCATCCATACTTGAGAAGCCTGGGCCTTGCCGAGCAGCATCTTAATGCCATTCACCCACCATTTCCACCAACTGCCCAAATATGGGTCGACATTAAGTTGCAATTTGCTTTCTCAGGATATTCTAGTGAGCAGAGTGAAAAGAAGAAACATTGGCATGTCCTCCAGAATTTTAACTAACCAGAGGACTCTCTGCTGATGGGTGCTTCGTGCACCACTAGCTCCAAACCCTTACTAATTATGCAAACTCATCAGGAATGTCACCTGATGTTCTTCCATTTAATGAGTGGTTGTGCACCACACTTTAATTCTGCATCAGAATTATTGACATGATATTGACATTCATGAGCAGGCTGGTTTTCTAATGCTTGCCAGAGTATCAAAGTTTTTTTTATTTCTTGACTTTACCTATCCTTTCAGAAAAGCTGAGCGTGTCATTAATACTTAATGCTGCCTATAGTGTTTCCACCAATAATACTTTCCCCGGAGGTTAGTCTTCGGAGTACATAGGACAGGGTAATTAGGTCTATTGATCTTTGCTACAACCAGTGTTATCGGAATGGTGATCAACTTTATAAGTAAGATGTGGATATTCATTTTAGCTAAGGAGCTACGACAGGTCTTGTTTCTTGGACATTCTTTGCCCTAACAGAAGCATGGCTAAGCAGCTACCAGGACATCCTAAAGAGCTGAAAGCTCTCATTCGTAGGCCCAGTGTTAGGGGCCAGAATTAGTAGGCACTTGCTGTGCCAAGAAGGGGAAAACCTTAAACTTAAATAGGCCCATAGGGCAAGATTTGTAAAGTCAAAAACTCTGTCAGGAGCTTCCAACCCTGCCATTTTAGGTTGCCAAGTGAATTCTCTGAAAGAGTTTCTCAGGTAAAATGTTCAGCATAGAACCCTTTTTGGGAGGCTTTTCTTTCACTTCACCAAGCCGTAGAGTAGGGCAAGTAATAGCTTAGCTTGCAGCTGGAGAGAAACCTTAAACAGATAGCTTTGACAATTGTACTGGAACCTAGATAAACATCTACCTAGAGACCTAGAGAGTCTGGGCACTGGGAAGGAGTGTTTTCTGGATTGTCTGGTGGATAATTCCTAGAGTCAAAGGATTTGAGCTTTGCTGAGCCAGAGAGAGGCTCACAGGGAGCCAGGAGACCTTGTGTTTATCACATGTAGTAGCCACCCTACTTTTCCATTTGTGCTCCTAAAGAGGGCTCCTTTTAAGAAAACTGAAGCTCACATATTCAGAGGCCATAGATTTAGTTCTTTGGCTGGCGGGAATAGGGTAGGTGGAGGGGTTGGAGATTAAACTGGCAGGCAGGCATACAGTCAAGGAAGCAAGAGTCCAGTTACAAGAGAATCCTAAGTCAGGACCTAGGAAGCAAGATAATTCACAGTGAAGGCAGGAAGATCTGGACTGAGGACTCCTTATTCCTCCTCACCTGTTCCCCCTCCCAGTTTTCTATAGGGCTTATGGAAATCATGGCTACTGCTTTCAGAACACATCTGTATATCTGTATACATAGCCTGAGTCAACTACAGTGGCATCCAAACACATTCCAGTTTAAATATTAACAGCAATTTGTTTGTTCATGTGGCTTTGGAATTTTAAAAGTAGATCCTTCTGACTAGAATGGTAAATGGTTTTGAGACTAGACCTATCTGTCAGGAACCTCTTCACCAGAGTATTTAAATATTTTTATATGATAAGTCCTTTAGACCCATTTATATCAGTCTTTAGCTTGAAAAATAATTTAAATATTTAGCTTTTTATAAACTTTCAATAAAATTTTATCCAAATAATATGAATGTTTTTTGAAGTTTGGGACTACTTCATTAGTTTAAGTATGGCTTTGGGTCTTCACAATAGTTTGCTGTAGCCTTTTTCAGTCCCAGAAAAAGAGGATGTCAATCTTTCATCACTCTTTGTAACAAAATCTCCTTTCCTGATTTGGTTTTTAACTAACACTTTTTGTAGGACTTCTATATTTCAACTAGGTCCAAATACTTGTCTAAGGACTTCTTTTAAGTTGCCCTCAAGTTAAAGAAGTTATTAAAGCCTGAGATTTTCAAGACAAGTTTAAACTAGCACCCTAAACTCTGATTAGTCTGGTGGGAATTGTCTGTGGAGACCTGAGGGTAGATTTTGACCTACATGAGCAGCTTTGTTGGTTATGTGGCTTTAAAATGGCTAGTTTTCAGAGTTAGACATTGTTCTCTCAGTTTAATTTATGTAAGTTGACCTACTGTCTGCAAATGATGTTTGATGACAAAAGAGTGAGTCACACTTAGGCAGCAACATCAGTGCTCATTAAGCAGAATATAAATAACTGTCTCTAGATATGCAATAGAGATTTAAAATGGTCCCATGGGAGCCAAATTACATAGGAGAGTTTCCTGTGCAATTATTCTGAAACAAACAGAAAACAAGCAAAAAACAAACAAAAAAACCCAGCCCCCATCAATTTCAGTTGGGACAGTCCTTATCTCTCTTTAGCCAAACAGCTGAATCTCAACTGTGTGCTCCCCTACTCAACCTTGTTTTTTGTTTCACTGTTTGTACAGTTTCTTCCTCCCACCTTCCCTCCCACCCTTCTTACCTCCCTCCCTTCCTTCCTTAAGGAATGAAGCTCTGTAATTTTAAGTATGTTAGCTAGAGAGATGTAATTAACTAGAGCTGTATACCAAAGAACAAAACTTACATTTAGAGATGACTCACAAATAGAGTGACTATAATATAAATTATTGTCCAAACAGGGACACTTTTGAGAGGGAAAGAAAGTGCTAAAAATAACTAACAGGTTAATTGCTCTGCAAGGTATAAACCAAGCCTGTAGCAGGCTAATCAGGATCTAAGGTCACCCTGTTCACACAGATGAGTTAGGATGCTAAGGTGGAAGAGCCTTCAGAAAGCAGGAAACAGAGCCTGAACTAGTAATGTCTGGTTCTGATTTAGGTCTTCTGTCTTCTAGCCCAGGCCTCTTTCAACTACTCTCCCTGCCTCACCTCTCTACCAAGATGGAAGTACATATAGCATAGACTTGCTTCATTTTTTTGCAGTTTTTTCCCCTGTACAATGAATAGCTCTTAGATGTGAAACATTTCAGATGTGAGAATTCCAGGCTCCTCTTTCCTTCAAATCAGTGCTTCACAGTTAAGTAACTACACTGATACTCGCTGAATCCCACTGCTTACTCATTTTTGGTCTTTCCCCACTTTTCTGTAATTTAGGAAGGATGATAAATTCACAAAATCCAAGTCAATTAGATATTATAGAAAGATTCAGATATTGAGATTCAAAAATATTTTTCCTTTTAAAATTCAAAACCAGTGAATCCTTAATTGATTTTGAGGCAGACTTTTCAGACTAGCCATACTTAAATGATCAACTGCTAACCAACAAGGTTAGGCAATAGAGTACAGTTTCTTCTGCGATAATGAACTTCAGTTTGTACTTCTGGGTGAGAGGTAAGAGTGAGTGAAACTCTCAGCTGTGGCTGACTTGTGTTTTGAAACTGAACAGAACATAGCTGAAATAAAATGGGCCAGAAACTGGGATTAAGTTTATAAATGTAATGCTCACTGTCTCATATTTTTATTATCCTGTGTGTCTCCTTTCATCTCTGTTCACACACAAGGTTTGTTTGCCCTGGTGATAGGTAGCATGATGAATCTCTCATTAATGAAGAGGATGGATTCCCAAAACACACTTTGTTGTTAGAAACTTTATTACCAGTAGTAGAGATAACAGAGAAAACATACAGATGAGTTTGAGGACACAGGAAAACAAGGACTCATAGGATAAAAATACTGTCAGATCCTAATGGAAATATGGATGTGACTGATACAAGGCCCTTAATGTTGAGATCAATATCTCACTCCCCTTTTATGTATAGCTCAATAATCATTTGTTGACTGAATAGCATTGCTGGATGCCGCCATTGATTCTGCAGGCCAATGTGAGTTCTTCCTTTCATTTGTCTAATGACTCAGAGTAGGAGGATGTTCTATGGCCAGCAGTAACACTGTTGATGGTTGTTTTACCAGAGAATGGAAATTGGATTACAAGGATCAACTAGGAGGCTGGGAAGCTGCAACAAGGATCAACTAGGAGGCCAGGAAGGATGAGAGAGGGAAGTATCTCTAGCTCTTTCTCATTGTCCTTCCTGCTTTTCTTCTTCCTAGTGGGTCCTTATAGTGAGTTGATCACCCTGATACTTTTCCCTCTCCCTTTCAAATAAACCTGGATGTCTAGGCAAACTAGACATTTGACTTAACAAGTTTATAAAGTTTAACAAATGATTAAAAAGAAGCACCAACATAACTCACTTCATTGGAAGTGAACTTCCTAGAAAGTTTGTTAATGGAGGCGTATAAAATTTCCTAAGTATAGCTGTGGGTTGGTCATTTATTTATTTCCCTGAGTCATTTCTTCTGTGCTCCTGTTGCACACTTTGTATAGTTGATGTTTTACTATTTGGCCCTTATTTTGGTTCTCCTTACTCACATGCTTAATGGTTTTTCTCCATTGTCTGTCTATCCTCCTCACCATTGACCTTATAACAAGGATATGAATAGGAAAAAGAGAATAACTTGAAAGATGGATTTGAAAACAACTTGTCCAATGCATTTGGAACATAGCTTTGTCTATATACGTGTCTTGTCTTTGTATTTGAGAATACTTGAAGTCAAAACTACCTTTTTATTGTGTATGAAATTTCATTTTGTGCATTATATATTTTTTGTAGGGGAGGATGTACAAGAATACAGTAGAAACTGTGGGTGGTGGGATTATACATTTTCAAAGTTACAACAGGTATTTGTTTATTTTCTGTTTTTTTTTTAAATACTTATATCCTGAGTTCTCTAAATACGTCACCTCATTTGATTCTCACAAAAATGCCATGAAGATGTGGCATCTTGCTCATAGTCTCACAGCTAGTAGGTGGTGGAAGTGGAATTGGAATATAGATTTGTCTGGCTGCAAAGCTCCAGACTTTTTCCATGACACCATACTGCTTCAAAATGTAAATAATTCTGGGTCTTCCTACTTCCTGATAGTAGAGCATATAAGGACCAGGCCATATTTTCCCACTGAAATCAGTGTTCTTATATTGAATTTCTTTATATACCAAAGTCTGTTCACTAGTTTTTCTATTTGCAAAGCATGCTAAGCTTTGATTTGTATTTTGGGATGGGATAACCCCCCATTTTATTTCCCCGAGACATATGGATTTCTTTGAAAAATCAAACTGTCATTTGAGACTAAGAAGGAAAGGAAAGTCAGAGTGTATTAAATTGCCCTTTGTCTCAAGGGCATGGTTTTCATTAAGCTCTTTGCCTTTTTTGTAGGGAACAACCCTGTGGGTCTGGGCTTATGTTTAATGTTTGCCTTTTTGTGGACATGGTCTTCTCCCAGTTCTCAGGGTCCTGTCATGATTGCTTCATAATAGTGTACCTAAGTCATGGCAATGTCATGGTAGTGCCTTCGCCTTTGGCATTTGGCCAATGTTGTTAACAGCATTGTCTGATGTTTATTCTGGTGTTGCTTTGGTCCAGCAGAAATGCATGGGAGGTAGGGAAGCTGGAGATGACAATGCACTAGAATAGTGGTTCTTCAATTTGATCTTGCCTCAGAATCCTCTGGAGGGCTTGATAAAACACAATCTCTAGGCCATACCCCATATTTTCTGATTTGGTAGTCTAGGCTTAGGCCGAGCAATGTACATTTCTAACAGGCTCCCAGGTGGTGCTGATGCCGCTGATCCAGAGACTGCACTTTGAGGATCATGGCAGTAGAGAATGAAGGGAAATTAGCTTTACCACCTGATACTATTTTTTGCAGATTTGTACATCTCTTGAGCATAGTGTCTGGCCACATAATAAGTGCTCAATGCGTGTCAGTGTTGCTTATTTTGGTGTGTATACAGTGATGCATATTCACTGTGCTTTTCCCTTTGCCAGGCTTTTTTATTCTAGAAAGGGTTACCTGTGCAAGAGCACTTAACAGTGTTTGTCTGGTTTGGCAAGCTCACCCTCTAGAGACACATGTTTCTTTCTTTGTCTTATGCCTGTGATTCAGGCAGCTGTGCCAAGTTCATACCACTTTGTTTCCCCTGGTTTCTTAGTCCGTTTGTGTTGCTATAAAGGAATACCTGAGACTGAGTAATTTATAAGGAAAAGAGGTTTGTTTGGCTCATGGTTCTGCAGGCTGTGCAAGAAACATGGTGCCAGCATCTGCTTCTGGTGAGGGCCTCAGGAAGCTTCCACTGGTGGAAGGTAAAGGAGAACAGGCATCATATGGTGAGAAGTGTAGGAAGAAAGGGGCAAGGGAGGTGCGGGGCTCTTTTCAACAACAGCTCTCTCAAAAGCCAATAGAGTGAGAACTCACTCATTACTGTGAGGATGGGATCAAACCACTGATGAGAGATCACCCCCCATGACTCAAACACCTCCTACCAGGCCCCACCTCTAACACTGGGGATCCAATTTCAACATGCGATTTGGAGGGGATAAATATCCAAACTGTATCACCTGGTCTTGGTGATCTGAGAACATGTAGTATGATGCTTTTTTTTCACTCATTTATCCTTTCCTGGAAGTGAACTCTCAGAATTCCTTTAAAATAGGTGATCTCAATTTCAACAAATTGCATATTATCTTATTTTTAAATCTTCACAATTTACTGATGTATGTCTTCATAATTTACTGATGTATAAACAAAAGCATAGATCAGGATGCTAAATCAAGACCACGTCTTTCTTCAGGCTTGTGCAGCATACAACTTTCTAAATTAATTTGAAGACTGACTTACATTAACATCAAATGAAGAGTGTTCTGCTTTGGTCACTGTTCTGTTACCTTGCCTTTATTTTCACTCCCAATATAGGCCCAAAGAATTCTAACTTAGAGATAAATTTTTAAGTTTTTTGTGATCTTATCACTTACAATTACATCTGGTAATAGTCTCTGTGTCTCTTTTCTTTGTCTTATTGCAAAAGCAGAGAGGGGGATGACGCTGTTAGGGTCTTGGCTTAACCACAATAATAACAATGAAAACAACTAAGCAAAATACCTGTGGTGCTCTATGCTACGTGAAACAAGTGAAACAAGTAGAGCAAGTGTTGTGTCACGTAGCATAGAGCACCATAGGTATTTTGCTAAGTTGTATTAAGTGCCAGATAATTGCTCTTCAATGGCATGAAGTCATTTACTTTCCTTAATTCCATAGGACCAGGTTTTATATTTTCCACATATAACTGGCTATTAAATATACTGTACTCTTACCCCTGGACATACTTCAGTTGTGCCACATAAAATTGTTAATTTCCCTTTTTTCGTCAGTGAAAATGGTTATTTGTTAAGGTTCAATCAAATACTTTTAAACAATAGTTTTTAAATGGAAATATAAAGTGAGTCTTTAAGGTACTTGACGATGATGATGATGATGATGATGATAAGAATAATAACTAGCATTTACACAGGGCCTGCTATGTGACATGTGCTTTATATGTGATGAATCTCAGAGAGGTTAAGGGACTCGCTCAAACTCATACATTAATTAGCAAAACTGAGACTCCAACGTAAGTCTAGGTGATTCCAAAGCTTGGGCTTTTTTCAACTGTGTCACCACTCTCATGTTGTCATTGAGTATCGGGAGTTGTATATGATAAGGCATAGGCGGCAACATTCACTGGTGACCACATTCAAAGGTAAGCTCCTTTGCATTCAGCTCTAACTTTGGCATAGAACTTGACTTTATATTCCACTGTCCCCCAGTCCTGGTCTGCCCCTACTCCCTTTTACTGGTTCAATTCCTTTCCTGAGGTATTCTGGGAGAGGGAGTTCCAGGACACAGCCTTTGTTTTCTTCCTAGTGTGAGCTGGAGAGGGGGATAGTTAGAGGGGTGGAGAGTGGGGTGGTATAAAGTACCATAGATGGTCCAGTTTTTGGCATTGCCATAACTTTGTTTGATTTTTGCCCACTTTAGATCTCTCTTTGATTTGCAAGACGAAATAATCAGATAATTAAACAAAGTCTACTGCTTCAATTCTGTTCTCATGTACTCAACACAACTCCAGGACCAATTTTGACCCAGATATGCCTGCCTCTGTGTAATCTAGTGAATAAGAAGTTTCTCTGAAGAACTGATGATGGAATTTGCATCTTATGTATGGCACCACTGATACTTTAATCAGGACCTATTTTAAATGGACACCATATAGTATCTAATGGTAATATTCCATCTCTGCATATAGAGAATATACCTATTAGATTTTTGTAAATAGAGCAGATATTTGCTAGGGTTCATTACTTTTATTTTTACTATTATTGTTTTTTTTACCTCCACCACCACCACCAAGGGTTCATTACTTATAAAAAATGGTATGTAGTGTGAAGAAAAATGGCAAATGCAGAGTAGTAAAGTTTTATAACATATTTTTGGGTGAGTTTTTAGAAATTATTTTTAAAAGAAGATTGAGGCATAAGATAGGGAACATGTTAGAATTCTAGTTTATGGAAATGCAAGGGATCTTGACATGTCCTTCTTTGAAATATTATGTTAATAAAAAACAGCTTGAAATTTAGACTTAAAGAAGGAACAGGTTGGAGAGTAAAAGAGATGAATTTGGTGTTTTGGCCTTGGTATATTTGAGATGCTTCTGAGATATCCTATGGTCTTGCCTGGAGCTCAAAAAAAAAAGGGTCAGGGCTGGGGAGAGATTGATGAATCTTCAGAAGACAGCAGAGATGATACCCGAGGATGGGATGAGTTAGTACAGATGTTTTGAAACTAGTTAAAAATACAGATTCTTTGGGTCCTGTCTTTGGAGATTCTGATTCAGAACATCTGGGATGGGGCTTGGTTCCCCTCTTCCTTTTATTTAACAAGCTCCCCAGGCCATTCCGATTTGCAGCCAGGTTAGCTCGTTGGCTCATCCATCAACTCAGGTCTTGGCTGTTGCTCTGTTGCCTCTAAAGGGAATCATAAAATGTGAAAGATTCTTCTCTTGTTCTTTCAAAAGAGGGTAGTTTCCAAAACAAAGCAAGTTTGTGAAATATACTTTGAAGGAAATATTTATGAAAACACCAGAAATAGTGGAGCCACTTCCATTGCAATCCTCTGGATTTGATTTGTTTGTTTGTTTGTTTGTTTAAAATAAAAAGGGTGGGAGGAGAATCGTTTGTATGTGTGTGGATTTAACCTAGACAATGAATGGGTCATTTTTGCATATTTTCCAAAGTCACATAAATAATAATAATTTTTAAAATTCAGGGTGCTGGGATAATTTTGCTACATAAATAAAATATACTTAGCTGCTATTACTGGCTTCTCCACTGAAATAGAACCCTGTAGATATGAAAATCATACCTGGAATTTGAGAAAAAGGTTGTTTTTGCACAGTAATATAGGGTAAATTATAGCTCTGAAGAAATAACCTGAATGAAGTTAAATGAATGCTGGGTGCTGTTTGAGGTTGACTTTTGGATTTTCTTGTAAGGATTATCTCCAGATCTAAATGTAAACTCAGATCACTCCAGGCTTCCTGAATCAGACATATTTTTCATTGCAGACAAATGGAACCATCAAGTATTTTTCCCCCTTTGACTATGTCTTGGGAAAATAGGGTACCATTCCCTTCAGGTATACTTAAACCCAACCCAAGTAGTCAAATTGAAGAATGGAGAGAGCAACGGCTATTACAGGCCTCAAAGAGTCCGAATCCTTTGCAATGGCCGTGAACCAGTCTTGCCTTTTCAGATAATCTATAAGCCTAGAACAGGACAGTTTTGGACCGTGGTAGGGAACTTGGAAATGTTAGTTGGTCTAAATTCCTGGTTATGGATTTAAAACAAATTGTATCTACTTTGGTTATTAATCCATTATTTTTGTTTTGACTTAATCCTGTTAGTGTCACAAAAATGTGACACTTTTAGAATATCTTCCATTGTAACCTTGCATCTTTTACACATCTCCTTCTTTTACTCTATCTCATTCTCTTTGCTGATCTAAACAGATATTTCCTGGTGGAGCTGGACACAGTCCCTATTTTCTGGGCAGAAAGTTTCATCAGATGGGAAAACTGGGAAGACTTTGGAATGATCAGTCACTAGTGTGTGGTGTATAAATTGTTTATATTGGTAAAATTTTATTCTAGCATCATTTCGTGGGAAGTTCTCAGAACAGTTGTATATGTGTTATCTCACCCTGTGAGATAGAGAGGGTCGGGCCAGTTTAATTCCACCATTTTATAGGTAAGAAACATGCTTGGAATGATCTCCGTCCAGTGTCCTTGACATTCAGCCTTCCTGCAGAATCAGGAAGGAGGTGTGATGGACAAGAGAATATATGTACATGGTTATGAAACAGTTCTGCAAATCTGCAGGCAGGTGATCATCATTATGAGTTTTCCCATGGGGCAAAAATAATAAGCACAGTCTTGAGAACTACACAGTTCATACAAAAGTGTTTGCAGTCTGGACTGAGTCACAGAGTTGGCTCTTAATATATTATGTGCTTTTGAATATAATGTCTCCTCCTAAAATGCTATTAATTTTTTATGAACTGATGGGGGAGCGTGTGTGAATGTGTATACAAACTGCAGTTCCTTGATTTTCCTCTCATGATAGATGGCTTTTGCACTTAAAACTGTACGCATTTTATGTACCATGTTTAAGATTAGAGTACATGATTGCATGAAATGATGCTTGTGTCCAGACCTTCAAAAAAGTTAATTATTTATCTGTGTGTTCTATTTGTATTGACTCTGATGTTGGCAAAGGAGTTCCAAGGCTTGGGATTTATGATTAAGAGTGTTAGACTTTATAATTAAGAGTGTTAGGAATGGTGAACAGAAATGAAAAAGGTAGTAAGGTTTTTTTCTTTCCTCTTTCCCAGGCCCATTTTCTGTTTCTCAGTTGCATTTTCTCACTATCTTTAAACACACACACATGCATGTGCACACACACACCACTAGATGGTTAATTAATTCGTGTGCAATTAAACTTAGAATGCAGACTTCATGGAGACAACACATAAAAAACTAAAGCTTAAGAGACCTATTAGTGAAGTTCATTTGAGTGCCTGAGGTATAAAGAATCTTTACAGCCTTGACAAAATGTATCTCTAAGTGTTCTTTGTTTAACTGAGATGTGCTAATACATGTTGTACTGTATTTTAGTGTTCTTGACCTTTTAATTTAAATCCCTTGAAATGAAACTTTCAAGAGATGACATAGATTTAGTTGAATTTACCAAAGATTGGCATTTGTTTAAGGGTAATGGCAGTTTGGTTGACAGGTTTTTAAAAAACACACTTGCTATTTCCTTCCATAGAGGAAGGGCGATAAGTTATTTTTCCTGCATGGTTTTATAAAATTCATTAGACTTCATAAGGCCTCATTGGATTTGTAAGTAGGAAGATGCATGTATGAACACATGTTAGCAAGCATATCCTAATGAAAAATAAGACCTGTGAACCCCCATTTACCAAAGTAGGGAAGGAAGTAAGCAACAGTACCATTGCTTAAAATACTTTCCACGGAACCTGATCAAAAGTAGAAAATGTATTTCTAAGAGCATCTCTGGCTGGGACCACCTGTCTATCAATTTCTATGGCTGTTTCAGATGGAAAGCTCTTGGTGGTAGACATTTCTCGTTAAATAAAAAGAAAACCCCTTTGTGAACTCTGTTGCTACAATTAATTTTCTTATAAGGTGTTCCTTACAAGAAGGTTTCAGAATTCATTGGTCAATTCTGTGTTTCCTGCTAACTTTGATTACTAGTGCTTGGATATCCTAATTCATTTACTGGGGGGGTAGGTGGATTTTTGTTTTTTCTGTTTGTTGCTTTTGAGGGATGATGTCTTACATGAGTAGACTTCAAATGAAAGCAGAGACAGTATCATTGCAGCTTAGACTATTTGAAATGGACTAGATGTGCTTAAACGGAAGACTTACCTCTCTCATTAAATGGCTGTTTAATAGTTTCCCTGGTGAACGAGGTGGACCTCGGTTTGATTTGGTACTCTTCCTCATAGACATTGGTGGTCTTCTTCTGTGATGCATTTCAATCTGGTTGAACTCCAAACAGACTACTGGTACTATTTTGTCCTCAAATTGGACTTTCCTTCTGTACACAGCTCTAATGGCTCTCTCTAAACAGTCTTTCCAGAATGTACTTAGGAACTTTTCTATTTTTGCTTTTTGAATTTGCAGCTCACCGTATTATTTACAAAGCCATTCACAAGTGCTTTGTTTCTTTCATTCTTTTAAAAATGACAACCAAAAGCAATTTCAGGGAAAAAAATGAGCCAAAGAGGCTAGATTGACAGTACTCATCAAGTTACTACCCATCTCCTGACACCATAATAACCGTATTTCAAGGTTGTGCATGCTTGATTGTTACAACACAGTAGATGAAATCAGGTTTAGAGTGGGGCTTGGAATTCTCTGCTCAAGTTCACAGAAATCTGAAATTCCTGAATGTAATTTCTAATATCTGTCTAGTCTGGAATTCATAAAACATTGCCTATTCTCTATGTTGAAGAAATGGACATTTCTGTGATACATTTAGTAAAATCCTTTGGCTCTGGGGAATACGTGGATGATGGAGGAGGTCACGTAAAGCCAAAATAGTCTTTCAGTCACATGACAATGTAATTATTTTTATCTGATCCAAATGCTGAATTTGGCTATTTGGTCATGCTTTGGTTTAAGTTTTTTGCACCGTCAGTTTGCCCAAAGCAATCAATCTTTGGGAAGCCAAAGAAAGAATGGGTTGAAGGTCCTACAGATCAAATGAAGTACAAGGTTAATCAGCCATCTCTGTTTAAAAGGGTGCTGCAATTCTAGATAACTTTTTATATCAGTCAGAAAGCACGGGCTTCCTTCCAAAGTCATTCATGTTCCTTTCTGTTGAGACATTGACTCATCAGGACATCTGGAGACCTGGAGAGCTTATCCTTCTAGACAGGGGGCTAGATGAAGGTCTAGAAGAGGATTCTAGAAGAAGACTATAGTGCTACATAGTCTCAGCTAAGTCTCTTTCTATGCCAGACTTAGAAAGATGAATATGATACGAAGCTTGTAAACCTCACAATCAGTAGGCTACCTAGTCTGACTTCCTTTCCCAGTGATTAAGTTGGCTTTGTCCTGATGGTGGATTCAGCTTCGAGCCTTCGGCCCAGAACTAGCTTCAGAATTGTTTTGGGAGGCAGGGTCTGGATCTGTCACCCAGGCTGGAGTGCTGTGGTGCAAGAATGGCTCACTGTAACTTCTGCCTTCTGGGCTCAGAGGATTCTCCCATTTCAGCCTCCCAAGTATCTACAGGCATACACCAGCACTCCCAGCTAATTTTTGTATTTTTGTAGAGACAGTGTTTCACTGTGTTGCCCAGACTGGTCTCAAACATGTGGCCTCAAGTGATCCTGCTGCCTTGTCCTCCCAAAGTGCTGGGATTACAGGCATGAGCCACAGTGCCCAGCCCAACTTCAGGATTGTGCAACTTGTGCAGTCACACAAAGCGCTGCGCTCAAAAGGGCCCAGTGCTTGGTTTAATGTTCTTGAATGGTTTTAACCATAATGTTAAATATGGTTTAATGTTTAGGCCATTGCCATCTTTTAAAATTCTAGGCCAGACGCGATAGCTCACACCTGTAATCCCAGCACTTTGGGAGGCCGAGGTGGGTGGATCACAAAGTCAGGAGTTCAAGACCAGCCTGACCAATATAGTGAAACCCCATCTCTACCAAAAATACAAAAATTAGCCAGTCATGGTGGCACGCACCGGTAGTCCCAGCTACTCAGGAGGCTGAGGCAGAAAAATTGCTTGAATCCAAGAGGTGGAGGTTGCAGTGAGCTGAGATCATGCCACTGGACTCCAGCCTGGGCTACAGAGCAAGATCCCGTCTCAAAAAAATTTGAAATATTTTTTGAATAAAGAGACCACATTTTTATTTTGCACAGGACCTACAAGTTATGAAGGTGGTCCTGCTGGTGTCCCATGCTACTTTAATGTGCTGACCTGAGGCAAAACACAAATATCCACTGCCCTTTCTAGTACCCTTTTGTCTTCTACATACCATTCCAGCTGTGTCCCAGTGAGGGAAACTTCAGATAGACTTACTCCTACCCAAGTTTACAGGACTTAATGGCTTTTCCTCCCAAGGACTATTTGCCTTCTAAAAGAAGATAGCAGACAAAGGGTGTAGTGCTCAAAGGAATGCATTTAAGGGTGGATTTTTAAAAAATTAACTGTTCATCACAGTTACAGCCACAAACAGCAGCAACAACAACATTTGAACTAAATGCTTACAAAGCTGACTCTCACGTGTTTTTCCATTGTCAAAGCACAGGGAGTCTGATGGTTTCTGTGTTGTATTCATAAAAGATAAATCAACAAGTTAGATGGATGGGGTAAGCTCCCTAAAACAAGCATGTTTATCTTGTGACCCATGAGAGACAAATGCTTGCACTGAGTATCTAGCAATGTTGGTGGTGGCTGTACCTCGTTCCTTCCTTCCTTGCCAGCATCAATTAAGGGGAGCATTTTGAGTACCAAAGCATAAAAAGAAGGGGAGATTGTGTCAGGCTGAGGGGTCCCGCTCATCATGTGGGCATTTACTATACAGACCCATCTAAGACAGCTGACCAAAAGATGCGTGGATCTCTCTCTCATGAACACCATCATCACCCCATCTGCCTGACTGGGTCCTCTTTTAATTATTTACAATCTGATCTTTTGGGGGAAGGAAAACTGGTTTGCTCTGTTATTTTAGCTTGATAAGCTTAAAATGAAGTATAAAATCTTAATGTGTTACTGAGCCCTGGTTGAATTTAAAATTGACCTTTCTTCACTTGTGTTAAAGAAGCATTATAAGAAGAAATGTCGTGAAGTTTTGACAAACTTGCTCTATTGAGAAAAGAATTGTCAACTTGAGACTTCAGGAAACATAATTTTCCTTCAGAAAGACAGCTTTTTTTTTTCTTAACAGCTTTGGGGAATTGAAAGAAGGCTGAAAAGAAAGAGAAGAAATTAGATTTAACAAACATTTATGCACTTTATTTTTATTTTATTTATTTATTTAGAGACAGAATTTCACACTGTCACTCAGTGTGGAGTGCAGTGGTGTGATCTTGCCTTACTACAACCTCTGCCTTCTCAATTCAAGTGATTCTCCTGCCTCAGCCTCCTAAGCAGCTGGGACTACAGGCACGTACCACCATACCTGGATAAGTTTTTTGTATTTTTAGTAGAGACAGGGTTTCGCCATGTTGGCCAGGCTGGTCTCAAACTCATGGCGTCAAGTGATCCACCTGCCTTGGTCTCCCAAATTGCTGGGATTACCAGTGGAGCCACCGAACTTGGCCCGTTTATGCACTTTAGAAACAAAGCCTAATAATACACTTGTCCCCTAGTCTTTAAGGAATCTCAGGGAGGTAGAGCTGGTGATCAGGGAGAATTCTAGAGATGGATAATAGGAAAAGGTTTTAGTTTTGTGGACACAAAACTAAAGGTTCAAGCAAGCATGGCAGCATGTGATAACTATGGCAGAAGTCTAGTCATCCAATCACCTCTAGTCTTTCTTTATACTGGGCATTGTATTCTCATGTATAGAATAAAGATGAATATGATAAGGTCTTTGCTCTTGAGTTCAAAGTCTAGGTAGGGAGACAAACATGTATCTAGTCTGTTTGTCTGATTGTGGCTGAGACCACTGAACTGTGGTTAAAAGCCTGGATTCCGAATCCAAGATTTAAGGGCAGGACTCTAACAGCAGCAGCAAGGCCGTCCACAAGAGCCAGGGTTCTGGCCAAGAAAACAAGACAGAGACTCACGCAAGATAGAGTATCAAGACAGGGGCAGAACTGCTGGAACTGACGAAGGTATATAAATCCCAAGGGATTACCAAACGCCCAGTTATTGCAATTGGGTAAAATGTGAGAGCAGAACTTGGTGCTGAGGGGCGACTTGATGCTGAGCACCGTGTCCTGGAGCTTCCCCAGGTTTGGAGATTACCCTGACCCTAGGTAGGGCTGGGATACTAGGGGAAGTAATAAGTAGGCCTCATCTGTAGTCATTCAAGAAAAGAGTGGGAATGAAGTTGAGTTAGTTTAACCATAAAGGTAAAGCTAAAAAGTATTATGATTTCTAGGAGACTGAAAAAAAGAAAAGGTTATTTCTGACAGTTTGTAAATTGTACCACTTAAGCTGTTGGTTAGTTTGGACCAATGTGTCCTCTAAAATCCGTATTGAGTATTGAGTCCCCAAGTGATTGAGGCAGAGGATGCTAGAGAAACCTCATCTAAATAAGCACAGAGCTGATCTATGGGAGCAGAGAATGTTCCAGACTTAGAGAAGGCTGCCTTTTAAATAGTTTCTGTTTTGAGTCTCAGATCAGTATACCCAATTGCTAATTACTGTGCTTTAACTGAAAGCCATTTGTCTTCTCCCAGTTACTCCTTTCTTAGTATTACTATAGTCAAGGTCTAACGTGTCGGCACATTTCTCTTCAGGATTTGTCATACATGGTAGAAAGTCATATTTTTCAACTGTGGTACTTTCAACTGTATCAGCATAGAGTTGATTTTGTACTTATACACAGAAATGAAATTTCATTTATGTGTGTTGAAAATGGCTCTTATAGCTTTTTAAATTTAAAGGAGAAACATCTAAATTAGTAAAATATTAAACTGTGAAAAATGTAGTCACTGCCCATGAGGACTTTTGTTCTATAGAATATACTGTATTGATGATGATTGTTTACTTGGAGACTCTTATGAGAGGGCCAGTTCACCATTTTTCATACTGTAGCTGTTCAGGGAAATAGGGTAGGATTCTAGTACATAATATGCTTTTCAAAAGCCTCAAATAATTTATGTTACCTGTAACGTAACCTTTTAAAACAGATTTTAAGTCCGTAGGTATTTAGATACATACACAAGATAGTAAAGTTGTTTTACTGTTTTTTTTTTCTTTTGAAGATTTGAATGAAAAATTACACTTTACTGGGTGGTTTTCATGACAATCTATCTTATCGAACCTAAGCCAGGTTGTTGAGAATAGAAGCTGGACATTTTCGCTTGTCTCACCCCACCTTGACCAGGCACTGCAACATGAATTTGGAATTGGGACCATGTGTGACCCTTATCCATTTATTTAATATCTAATGCTAGCACAGCATAAGCAGACTCTCTGCCTTTGTAGTTTTTCATGGCTATGACCACTTTATGTGAATTACCACAAGGGGAGGACATGGTCCCTGACAGGCAGATAAAGGATAGGCGTTCCAAAGGACATTGTTCCTGAAAAATAGAATGGCTTTTTAAATGTTCCTTGCTTCTTTCGATTATATCAGTTGTTTTCTGGTTGGAATAGCCATGTGTGTCTTAGCAACTTAGTTTTCAAAAACATTCCATGATCCACACATCATATTTTTTCCAGTTGGCATATCTTAGGCTGAGACTACCATTTTTGTTGATTGTTGATATACAGCTTGGTTCAGTCAAACAAATGCTTCTTAAATGCCCCCTTCTGTGTCAGGCTCTAGGGTAAAGACTGAGACACAAAGATGAGAAAGACACAGTCCCGACCCTCTAGGGGTTCTCAGTCCAGTGGGGAAGAAAAACGAACAAACAGATATTTTCAACATATTATGATAGACTCAGATAGAAGCACACAAAATGTGCTATTGGAGCCAATACAAAAACATGGTCTATGACTCTCAGAATCTGTTTTTCCCCTTGCTACTCACTAAATAGATTTCTAAAAACTTCTTCAACTAGCATAGGAAGCCATTGATACCTTCAGTCACTTAGTAGTCAACCTGTCATAAGGAAGTGCAGTTAGTGGGGGTTCTGTTGAGATCATGGGAGGCGGTTGTGGAGGCATGTTTACAGCCCCAGTTGATGGTAGTTACTTTTGGTCTTTCTCTTCCTCCCCATGGGGAAGAAACAGACAATGAATAGAGACCAGAGGAGGAAAAAGAAGCACTGCCAGGAAGCTAAAAAGGCACACATGGCGCTCCCTTCCTCCCCTAAGCCAAATGTGTGCCTTTGAGGCTAAAAAGGTGACCAACCCTGGTGTTAACGTTGGATATTTTCAATAAGCTATCTTCAGCTGTGTACTTGAATGTCTTCTTAGCAACTTAAACACAAACGAGGCCTCCTTTGTGCTCAGGGACATTCTCAAGCACTTACGTTTTTTCCCTGGAATTCACAGGCCCTATTCTGTTCTCTCTTTTATTGCTCTCAGCTTATTTCCTGTTCTCTTGATTAAAAACTAAAGCCTCTGTAGACATGATGGGTTAAAAACAGAACGGACACCAAGCATTGCTTACTGGTGTCCACACCCTGGACCAGGTGAAGTGAATCCAGGGCAATTGGGATAAAAACACTATATGGGATCAGCCTTTTGCACGTCCTGTTCAAGGGAAAAAGAAGTACTTCAAAGGTCTTGCTTTTTCGAATTCTCTGTGGAATTATTTTGATAAGTTTAGAGCTGTTTGTTTTTTCCTTCATTCTGTTGTCTCTTGTGCAGATGGAGAAGAAGCCTCCTATATTAGCTTGGTTTAAGTGATGCTAAAAGGGATACATTTGCCGGCACTATCAGGGGGCCCAACTGAAAATGATTACCTCTGACAGCACAAGATGGACCAGCTCTTTCTTTTCACCTCCTGAGGGTTTAAACACTCTCAACTTTTTTATTAACAGGAACTTGCAGGGACAAGCCTGCTAAGCTTATCTCGTTCCAAATGAACACTTTAATTTATCAAAAGCTTACAGTGAGGCTATGCAGGTTTATAGAAGAAATACCATACAAAAGGCTCTCAGAGGTCCAAGGCAGTGATCTGGTTCTGAAGCTAGAGATTGTTGGTTTTACACACAAATATATAGGCTATTAGAATTGTGAGCAGCCGTGTAGTTGTGGCCCGAGGGGTTGTGTGCAAGATTGGAGTTCATAAAAGGACATCACCCAGGGTGCAGAGTTAGGTTATTTCTGGGTTTGGTGACTTAGGGAAAAAATATGAGGAAAATCTGTTTTGCTTTAAGTGTTGGAGTACATTTACTAAGGGCATCAGACCTTTTATTTCACAAGAGGCTATTGTCAAATGTCAAACTTAACTGTATACATCACAGTAGCCGAAACCTATGCCATCACAATAAAAATTCATATTAAATGGTTTTGGATATTCATTAAGCTCTTACATTTCTTAATGCAAGTTATATGCGTCGCCCGTACACGTTGACTGTGGTATGTTTTTCTTTATATATTTTCTTGCACACCTTTAATACTATAGCAAGGCGTTCAATTTTTGGCTTTAATTATACTCTTTTGAAAAACTCCCCAACTTATAACGTGTATAGTGTTTTAATTAAAATGCATTTCCACCAAGTCACAATGATAAATTTCTTGGAGCGGCAAATAAGCAACTTGTAATGTCAGCCTACTTGGATGCTAGGAGTTGGCTTTTTGTTTTTGTTTTTTGGTGTTAATTCAGGATAATCATAAACCAAAATATTATCATTTTCATTTTATTACATTACTCGAGTTATACAGAAGACATCAAAAGGAAGATTGCATTAGGCAGTCCTTTGCATAATGGCCTTTTGTTAGAAGGAAACGTGGTTCCCTCCCCTAGCGTGTATAGAACAACCCAGGCCAATTCTGGCAGCTGGCCATGGAGTCCGTCCTGGCTCTGGCAAGAACAGATGGTTTTGGGGTCTGTTGTTCACATTTGATTTCCATGTTACAAATTTTGAATGAAGTCTTTACTGAACCCTTTGTCCTGCAGTCTGCAGCTCCTCACATCAGCGGGCAGTTAGGCGCCGGTCCTGACATGCCAATTTGACACCCGAGTACTGCCATTTATCCAGAACTTGGATTCCTCTTACCTCTGGCCCTCTACTGGATGGAAGCAGTAAGTGTGCGTATACCGCCCTCTGGTGTCCAGCTCGAAGAGGTGCCGAAAGCTGGAGTTCTGAACTCCAGGAACTTAGTGGAAGACAAATGCTTGAGCCCTCTGTCAGGTACTTGGGAGCAGCTATGGAGGTGCCTGTTTGAATGCCGAATCCTTATCAGAAAAGCCCCCAAGGTGTGACTGCCATGGTCCATAGACTTTCAACTCTGGGAAGGACCTTGGGGCTTATCCATTTCACCACCTTCCTTGTCCCATTCTATACCCATTTATTGAGCATCTATTATGTTTGTAATTTTTAATTCAACAGATACTTAGTAGCGCCTACTGTATGCTAGGCACTCTGCCTTGAAGCAAAGAATATAACGGTGAAGAAGATATACAACAATCCTTGTCTTAATGGAACTTCCATTCATTTGGGGCAAGGGTGAAAGGCGAGGGAAGAGCAAACAAGAACATGAATAAATAAGGCAAATGTAAATGTGTAGTAAGTACTATGAAGAAAAAGTAACAGCACCTGGGGAGGCTGGGGTGGCTGGGGTGGGCAGCTTGCTTGAGGCCAGGAGTTTGAGACCAGCCTGGCCAGTGTGACGAAACCCTGTCTACTAAAAATACAAAAATTAGCCAGGCATGGTGGCACATATCTGTAGTCCCAGCTACTCAGGAGGCTGAGTTGGGAGAATCACTTGGACCTGGCAGGCAGAGGTTGCAGTGAGCCGAGATGGCCCTGCTTTCCTTTTTCCTTTTTCTTTTCTCTGTTTCTTCCTTTTTTTTTCTGTTGTTTGTTTGGTTGGTTGGTTGGTTTTCTTAGGTATGGTCTGGATCTGTCACCCAGGCTGGAGTGCAGTGGTGCAGTCTCATAGCTCTCAGATAGTAGAAGTAGGACTAGAATGCATGCTCCCTGATTCCAAAGCCAATCTTCTTATATCTGAGCTGCATGTAAGTAAGATAACAGCAACAAACAATTATTGAGTTACTTCTATGTATCAGGTAGAGAGCTAGACCCTGGGTCGGCAGGAGACACACAAACATGAACGATGGTGAGTTCCCTGTTTTAAAGGAACTTAATGTCTAAATGCGTATGCCTGGCAGGTATCTTTTGCCTAGAAAGTTGGCAATCACCTGCACTAGTGACACTGTATTGCTCAAATATGACATTGCTAACCTGTGGTGTCTAGGACTAGCCAGTTGAGTGTTAGGTATCCTGTGTGCCAAAGGATGAGTTTCCGGGGAAGCTGCAGCATCAGGTCACTTGCTGTCACCCCAACCCCTTCCCCAGCAAAATGGCTCCTCCTTATATTCTCCTGAATTCTGCGTTGGCCGTGGGGAGAGGCTATCCTTGCTTTGAAAGAAGTCAAGTCAGGAGAACTCTGTGGTAAGAGGGTCTCTTTTATTCACAAAGTGGTGGTGGTGATGCTCAAAGGTAATCAGATTCAGAGACAGCGTCACAGCACTAACGAACTGAAACCTTCATCCACATGGTAGACCAGTCACTTAGGACAGACTGAGGAGGTGCTGCCTTTGTTGAACCCTGCCACACCCACACCATCTGTCATGCCCCTGGCTCTCCCAGCTTTGAGAACCCAACTCCTATTCCTTACGTGGGGTGATTTATACTGTGCCCAGGATCTTTCTTCAGAAGAAATAGCTGCCTGTCCTCATTTTTTTAACATAATGGTCCAGAGATTGGATGGGAGGATTTCTCCAGTTGACCTTTACAGCCAGATTTTCATCTTTCTAAACTCTGTTATCATATGTACATATGGTATCATATCTGACAGCCTAATTGTGGACAGGCCTTTTAACAAACACACCAGTAGGCTGCACAGGGGTAGACGGGGTAACTGGTTTAGCATTTATTTACGTCTAATTTTTCTACAACTATAAGAGAAATTTTTAAGTCAGTATTTTTGGAGTAAGGAGCTACAATTTGTAGCAGAAAATATGTTCCTTTGAAAGATATGCATATTTCATCTGCTACAGTGAAATACCATTTTCTGTCTTCCCCCAACATAGAAAATGATGCATGTGATAATCAAAAAATGAGAGTTTGAAATGAAATATGATGAATATAATCTGAGGTCAACTTTTGGGATGGTCTGTGTGAATGTCATCAATCTCCAGAGGAAACAATCACCTCCTCTTCCCAGGGAGAGAAATGTTCCAAGAGGTCTTCCTTTTACCTCTGGTTTCTGCCAATCGCCAGAACCTCTTTGCTACTCTTCATTCTCTGGACCTTCAAATTCTTTCTCATCCTCTCTCCCCTTCGTCCTCTCACTTTCTCTTTCTTGCTCGTAAATCAGCCAGTCTGTCTTTTTTTTTTTTTTTGGCTGATATCCATTTCTTCCATGTCATCCAACCAATTGACTCCTCATTTATCGGTTAACAACTAATTGTGCACTGATTACCCTAGCCTTCTCCCAGCCTTGGCTGGGGAGGAACCTGCGTTCACTGACCTCATTTCATAGCATATCTGGCATCAGCACTGTTTTGGAAATAAGTGATAGCCTTGGGGAGCTAAAGGAAAGGAAAAAAAAAACGGTAGTTAAGTAGGAGTTCCTCAAGTTTTTAGCTGACTGAGAATTTTGCCCTTCTGGAAATCCTTCCGCTAAGTGCTCTCTGCTCTCCTTTACCACTTTATTTGGCAAAGTTGAAGGGTAGCAAAATGATTCACTTGTGAGGATTTAACCATGATAATAGATAATAGCTTATATTTGCAGAGTGCTTTAAAAGCATTTTTGTATTTGTCTCCTTTTTCTCCTGTAACAACCCTGGGAGGGATGTGGCATCATCCCTGTTTGATCATGAGGCAGCAAAACGTAGTTGAAAGCATTGCAGATTCAGAATCGGAAAACCTGGTCTCTTAGTTGTCCACAGAGGTGACACATGTCCCCTGGAGATCCTGGAAGTAGGTTGTTCCACGACAGTTAAACTTAAGAAGCAATATATCAATGCAGAGAGCTGTCTCTGGAAGATATTAATATAAGTTAAAGCAGTGATGTGTCAATTAGAATGGAGACTGGAGAGATAGCAGAGCCCACTTTGAAGGGCCTGTCCAGTTCTGTCTGAGGGAATGGGTGTCTAAGGGCCAGTTCCCATAGCAGGTTTAGTTCCATTTCAAAGACTTGATGCCACTGCACATGTACATGATGTAACTAACTCACTTGGTAATGCTTTCAGGTTTGCCAACCAACCTTCTGATTATGTCATCTTTTCATGTAACTTATCTATTGGAGAGAGTGTGGCCAGAGAATGTGTGAATCTAGTCCCCTTAGTAGTAATATGTAATACTGCAAATGAATACTTTGGCTTTCTGGTTGCATATGATGGTCTCTCGAGAACTTAGCATGAGTCAGATGAACACTGGGACGCTGTCAAAATCAAATTTCCTGATGGGCAGAACTGAGGACCAAATTTCAGACTATAGAAAATGTATCAAAGGGAAGCCTCTCCTGTGTAGCCTTGTAGTGGCTGCCTGGTCTGTCAGCCTTCCTTGGTGACATCCTTCATTATCATCACATGTATGTTCTTTTGAACCTCTAAGGATTCCTGCTTTCATAGGCTATGTAACCTTGGGCAACTCAGTTCTCTTCTCTGAGTCTCAGTGCCTGCATGCTTAGCGTGCTTTGGAAACTGTCCAAAAATAAGGTAGTAATATTCTGAAGAAAGAGAAGAAGAAACAGAGAAGAGGAGGAGGAGGAGGAGGAGGAGGGAGATGAGAAGGAGAAGTTTGGCATCAAAAGCAATTTGCCCAACACCATAGCTGATGGTAGCCAAAAGTAGCATGGCAGCCATCATTGTATTCTTTTCTACCAATGGAGATACGGAGGCCTGAGAAGTGGTGATCTTGTGAGATGGGGCATAGGAAGGCAAGAAAGGGGCAACCTCTTGAATAGGTAAGGGGTGTGTGGCTCTCATGTCAGAGGTGAAACAGTGAGGCTGAATTCTACCTGGGAAAAAAGGATTGATCACACATCATTGGAGAATTAATAATAGTGAGAAAACATGTTATCCCACAACTGGGTCTTTTGGTGCTGTCTTAAAGGATCCTAGAAATAGCTCTTTTAGCTCAAGTTTTTGCATCTCTCCACCTTCTACATATTTTCCTGGAGCCCAGGAGCAGAGTTTTCACCTGAAATTTTTGTCATGTCCTCTATGTGGTGGCTAGGTCTCTTTACCTAGGAAGCTGGATGCGGGGACGGGGGGTTTATTATGAAGCTAATGACATTAGTTTTGGATCACTGCAGATATTTCTGTATCATACACACACACACACATATACACATATATAATCATATATATATATATATATATATATATATATATATATATATAAACATCTATGAGGGTAGACACATATTCATCTTTAATCCCCTGGGGCTAACACAGTGCCTGGCAATAATGTTAAGGAAAGCCTAAATCACTACTATTGAATGAAGGTTTCTTTGAGAGGGGTTGTGTCCCGTCTTCATTTCAAGTCCTGATGTTGATGAGAGCAGAAGAGAGAGTAGCGAAGTGCTTTGTAATTGAACTATGGCATGCTCAGAAAAGTAGATCATTTAGGTCCACTTTCACATTTTACAGGCGTAGACATGGAAGCCCAGGAGACTGAAGCCACATCCCAAGGTTGTACAGTTAATGGCAGAGGTGGGGCAAGAAGCTAGATCAGTTGATGAATAATTAGAACAGAACAGAACAGAACAGAATAGAAGGAACTGAGCAGTTGACTGACTTGGGAATAGCCTGGGGCCCTGCCACT
Source organism: Callithrix jacchus (assembly GCF_049354715.1). Classification (NCBI taxonomy): domain Eukaryota; kingdom Metazoa; phylum Chordata; class Mammalia; order Primates; family Cebidae; genus Callithrix; species Callithrix jacchus. The sequence goes on along the minus strand of NC_133524.1, from coordinate 129,370,166 downwards.
CTCTGGTGCATTCTATTCAAAACTTCTTTGTGCTGGAGGGAAAGGGCTAGTTGAATTCCTAGGGGTTCTTCACTACTTGTCCAGTGTTCTTCCCTACTTGTCCAGTGTTCTTCCTGTCTAGAACCAATGCCTGATTGTTAGAAGAAGTAAAGACCACCCATGACAGTGGGTGGAAATCCTGAAAGTTCATCATTGCTTCATGCAATAATGGGCCTTGGCACAGGCTCCCCAGAACCTAACTAGCATCCAGGGCTGTTTCCTTTAGACGGCTGTTGCTAATGAGCAAGAGGGAAAACATATACCTTCCGATATCAGGTTAATGATAAACAATTGCGTCAGACTCCTCATTCCTTTGACATTAATAAATGTTAGAGGTTCTAATCTGTTCTCTCTGGATATGATTTTGTGAGGTTTGAATTCTGTCATGGACCAGGGATTAGAATAGCCCAAGTTTTTTAAGATTGTAGGAAATCCTATAGAAATGGAATTGTATTGAGAATCTACTGCTTTGTGATTATTTTCTATTACTATAAATAGTATAAAGTGTGGTGTTATTATCCATCAAACTGAGAAAGGAGTGAAATACCATAGAGACCTGTGGCAATTTCCTTGTTTTTGTTCACCTACAAGATCAACTATGTGTGCAGTTATACTATATTTGACTTTGAACTTTTTATTAGGGAAGATAGATGTTCTATTGTGTTGCAGATTTTTGCTCCTTAGTTCAGCTGAAATCTGGATTCTTGTCACCCGACCAGGAAAATTTAGGCACACAGACACATTGAAGGGTGAGTAAAGCACAATTTGATTGGGCAAAAAGGAAAAAAGAGAAAAACAAAACTCAGCGAAACAAGATGCAGTCCTGCTAACAGGCCCCTGACCTCACAGATTGAATCTCAGGCCACCACACAGGAACCGATGAGGCCAGGCTCTTCCCCTACATAAGCTACAATTCCTCATGGCTCCACTGCCTTCTCCCAGTGCATGTCTGGCTCCAGTCTGCTGTGGGCATGCCCAGACAAGCCCTGGGTAGGTTCCCTTGTTGGCACAAAAGCATCGAATGTACACTTGTGGGGCGGGTCGGAGATTCTCCTGGGACCCCTTTTTGTCTGTCTAGGCATTTGGCTGTCTCAACTGTGTTTAAAAACCCTATCTAAGTTTTCACTTTCCCTCCCTCCCTCCCTCCCTCCCTCCCTCCCTCCCTCCCTCCCTCCCTTCCTTCCTTCCTTCCCCCCTCCCTCCCTCCTTTCTTCATTCCTTCCATCCCTTCCTTCCCTTCCTTCCCCTCCTTCCCTTCCTTCCCCTCCTTCCCTTCCTTCCCCTCCTTTCCCTCCCTCCCTCCCTCCCTCCCTCCCTCCCTCCCTCCCTCCCTCCCTCCCCCCTCCCTTCCTTCCTTCCGTCCTTCCTTCCTTCCTCTCTCCCTCCTTTTTACCTGTCTAGGCATTTGGCTGTCTCAATTGTGTTTAAAAACCCTATCTGGATTTTCACTTTCCTTCCTTCCATCCGTCTGTCTATCTGTCCCTCACTCCCTCCCTTCCTCCCTTTCTTCCTTCCTTCGACAGAGTTTCACTCTTGTTGCCCAGGCTGGAGTGCAATGATGTGATCTCGGCTCACTGCAACCTCCTCCTCTCAGATTCAAGCGCTTCTCCTGCCTCGGCCTCCCAAGCAGCTGGGATTACAGGTGTCTGCCACCATGGCCAGCTAATTTTTTTTTTTTTTTTGTATTTTTAGTAGAGATGGTTTTGCCATGTTTGTCAGGCTGGTCTCGAACTCCTTACCTCAGGTGATTCACCCACCTTGGCCTCCCAAGGTGTTGGGATTACAGCCATGAGCCACTGTGGCCCAGCCTCATTTTATACTTCATAAAATAAGTCTTCTTTATTTTGACAGGGTTATGTTTAAGGTAGCCTTTAATGACAGACGTTTGTCTTTTCTAGATCTTTTGTCCCTGATGATTTGTTGTAATTTTTTATAAATCAAAGGTCTTATTGATCTATAGATTTCCTATGATACTGTGCGTGAATAGCTATTGCTGTATTACTGAGGAAACTGCCATATAGTCAGGGTAAAGCATTGATTTGCACGGACTGTGGTATTCTTGGCGGAAACAATACGTTGAACTTTAATTTCCTGAGAATGTCAACTTGCTTTGCCTGTCAAGAAATTAATCTGTGGCTAGAGTTTACTGATATGATATATCTGTCTCACATACTTGATTAGACATATGTCATTGTATTACATTGATATCTTTCAGAGGCATTGCCAATACTTGTATTCAGAATCCCATCTTTCCTTTTGATGAAGTGCACTTAGCTCCAATAAGTAAGCAGTGAGTAAATGCAAAAACCAGTACCTGCCATACAATAGGCATTTAAGTTTAGATATAATTTGTTGAGATCTTACCAATGCCTGGCATGGTACCAAGCTGTCTATCTGTCTCTATATTTATATTGGTACCTGTCTATCTACCTATCTATCTATCTCTCATTTAGTCCTCAAAATAAATCCTGTGAAGTAGGTACTATTATTTACCTTTTACAGGAGAGAAACTGAGACTGAGAGGTCATGTAAACTTCCCCATAGTCACACACACCATAACTTGCAAAAAAGTGGTAGCGTTATGGCTCAAAAGCTGGCTTACCTGACACTCTAGTCTACTCAGGTATACTGCTTTTCACAGACAGGCTGGAACTGGCTTTAAGATGCTCAGATCTGCCCTGCCTCTGACAAAGAGCAAAGCAAGACCCCTCACTTCCCCGACCAAAAGAGGAAGAGAGAATCAGACCTGGGGTGAAAGTCAGTACTCAAGCAGTGCTATCTGTCAGCAGTTATATACGTCCACAAGTAAAGCCCCCAAGGGACGGTTCTTCCAAGAAACTTTCCCATCCTGGTTTATTCAAAGACCTGAATTTTAAGTGGGAACACCTTAACATTTCCCCTGATCTGTTTCCTGCAGGAAAACACACACACACACACACACACACACACACACACACACACACACAAATTAATAAATAAAAAACAAAACCCTATGCAAAAAGAAGTGACTGTCCAGAATAGGCAAATCCATAGAGAAAGAAAGTAGAATAGTGGTTGTCTAGGGCTGGGGGAGGAACGAGAGGAAATGGAGAGTGACTGCTACTGTATACGGGGCTTCTTTTGGGAGTGATGAAAATGTTCTGGAATCAGACGGGCGCGGTGGCTCACGCCTGTAATCCTAACACTTTGGGAGGCCGAGGTGGGTGGATCACCTGATGTCAGGAGTTCAAGACCAGCCTGGCCATCATGTTGAAACCCCATCATTAAGAAAAAAGAAAAGAAAATGTTCTGGAATCAGATGGTGGTGATGGTTGCACATCTTCATGAACATGTAAAAAAAAAAACCAATGAATTGTACACTTTAAAGGAGTGAATTTCATGGTATGCAAATTATATGTCAGTTTTTTAAAAAATGAATGATCATGCCCCTCTCCTTTTCTAACAATGGCAATTTCCTCAAATTCTCTGTGCTACAAACAGTCTGCTCTTAACGGGGAGCGCTCCTAAAAATGGAATGTCCGTTTAAAGCATCCATGTCCTTGGGGGTTCACAGTGCTCTGGGATGCCATTTGTGGCCTATGACCTTTGACTAAAGAGCAGTGGTAACTTTGAAATCAGCCCTGCCCAGGAGCTCGTCAGTATGAACTCCTAGTTTGCGGTGGGGATTTTTAATTCTCTGGTTACAAATTTCCCATGGAAGTAGGAGACCCAGTTTGGGTTTCTGCCTCTCTGCATGATACTCAGGTAAAGGCTGCGGGTTTTCCCCCTTAGGAGAAATGTGAATCGTTAAAGTGTAAGTTCTGCAAATAACTTGATTTATCTTGAAGTGCAGCAATTTGCTACACGTGCGTTTTTCAGAAAGCACTAATCAATTCCAGGTCAGAATCAGTTAAAGCACCCCACAAATTGATAGTGAGGTCTTAAAAAGGCTCAGCAGCTTTGGAATGTTAAATTTACTTGCTGTAAATTTGGAATAAGAACATAAAGAATCACTTTCCAGCAAGATGATGAAAATTCATCATGTTCATTATGTGTTTCTTTAGAATCACACTACATTAATTTTCCAGCTCAGCTAAGTGGAGGAAGTAAGGTTTCTTGTTACTAAAGAGTTGCTCTGATGTTTAGAGAGGCAGTCCAGTTTCATTAATGAATCCAATCTGCTCTGATGTGAGATACTGTTTAATGTGTCCCCAAAACTCGAATATGGATAAATGTCATACAAACCAACATCAGGTTTTCTCCCTTTAAAACAATGGCCGGAAGGTATTTATAAAACTTACTTTTGTTTTCCAAGGATTCAAACGAAATAGCTTGCAGTCAGCTCCTGATTTTCCATGATAATGAGGGAGAGCAATGGCATGGCTCCTTTGAAAATAGTACCACTTTGCTTCTGGAGCATGTATAGGTACTCATTTGACTCTAGAGAATGTGTCAGAATGAAAGAAAGGAAAATAAAGAAGTCCCACTGGTGACAACCTCCTCCTGGAAGTCCTCTTCAGACATTTGTCCCACTCTAGGGCATGCTGGAGACTTACCGCATCACCTCTCAGCCCAAAGGGGCCTTTTGCTAGCTAGGGGGAAAGCATAAAGTGTCTTCGTGTTTAAAAGCCATCCTGCTCAGCTGCAGGCCAGCATGAAGTGAACGGAGAAGGAAGGAAATCAAGTGTGTCAACATCAAGTGTCCCGCCACCTACTTTGTTCAACTTAACTAGTAAGAACTTGAAAGCAAGGTCATTTGCCCAAGGATACCTGAGATATACAGGCTCATGTTTCTAGGCCTTGTAAAACACATTTTCTATCTCATCTGTAAGAACCTCAAAAAAGCTTTGCAAACTACACAGTGGTCTAGAATTGCTTGACACCTCCTGAAATGCAACCTATGTTGTGACTGGCAGCAGGTGTTAAATAGCTGCTAGAAATTCTGCCCAGAAGTTCAGATCTGGGATGGGGAGTTTGTACGTTGGGTTGCTGTGGTTCCAGCACCTCCTGACCTTGGATCTCTAGCTCTCTGTCTGGCCTCTATCTGCTTGGGCTCTCCTGAGCATGCTGAGTCCTAGGACACCTGAACCTTGGACATCGTTTTTGGCCTTCCTTATATCTGTTGTGATCACACATGCCTCTCTGTCCATCCCCTGCCTACTGGCCTCTTGACACCTACCAAAGTCTGCTAGCCTAATGAAGTCTCTGAATTGGCCCTTGCTAACCTGTCTCCGTGCCGCCTGAATCAAAAGCTTCAGCAGCCTGTTTGCATAGATATAATACCTATTCTTGTGGCAGATCTCTATCTGTAACCATGGGAACTAGGCACAGACGTTTATATGATAAGCATCCAGGCTAAATCTCTATGGTCATCTCTTGTTTGTCAGTGCTAGTGGAGAGTAGCAGAAACATAGGTAATCTGATAGTGTGGGTGATCTAAAATTAATTCGTATTTGAAGTTGAAATGAACATACACACTTCATCAGGCAGTCATTCATAAAGAGACTGCTCTGAGTCTGGTTCTACTGTTTTATAGTAAGGTGCTAGGAACAGAGAAGGAAGGGGACATGGGAAAAAAGAAAAGAACAAGAAGGAGGAAAAAGGATAGAAAGGGAAGAGGGTGGAAATACAGGATAGGAAATGTGAAGAGACACACTGAGAGGTGAGAGCTTCTTTGAGTTAAAACAGGTGGAGTGCTGAGTGCTTCCAAAGGTAACTGGCTTGCTCGGCTGGCTTTGTTTTTTCCTTGTGTTCACTAAATGCTAACCTCAGATTCACATTTCTATCACAGAGTTTCAGGCTTGATTACTCTAACAAGTGCTTCTCAAATAGTCACCTTTTTATTACACTTTCTGTAGAGATGAAATTTAGCAACTGGTAGAGAGTGTGAGTTTGCAAGGTAGTCACAAATTATGTTGCTTTGGTGCTGGGCCAGGGCTTTAGGGTTATCACTCTGTCTCCTACAGAGGACATGGAAGGGAATGCCTGGGATCTTCAATAAGTAGATTCCCACCGGTAGCTTCTCAGAGCAATTGCTAGTTTGGGAATGGGCTCTCTGATGAGTCACTGCGGTCTGCATGATTTGTAGAGGTCTTCGCAAATGGCAGTGCTTCCAATCCAAAAGAAGTTACAAATTTCTGTCCTCAGAAGTGCTGGGGAGATTAAAGCCCCAGGAACCCCAAATAAGCTGTTGAGGGCATAGTAAAGATTGGATTTCACACCAGACAGCAAGTTTCTTCAGGAAAGGAATTGTGCCTGATTCTCTTTCAGGCTCCCGGCACCCTTAGTATGGTATCTGGCACAGAGAGGACACTCACTGGACACAGGAGTGGAGACTAAACAAGGAAAGATAGGAGTAGCTTTAGCCATTGCAGCTGCAGGCCTTGTGCAGTTTCCTGACTTCCAATGTGCCTCTTCCCCACCTTCCCACTAGGCGTGCTTACACCTAGTTTCTACTTCATCAGCCTTGTTCAAAGGCTTTCAGAAAAAGAAGTCTGCTCTAATGTACCTCTTCTGCCAAACTATCTGGAGCTCACCTTTGCAAATAGAACTCAATCAATGAAGATAGTGTGGCAAGCTGTTTTTTCAGTTTGTAGAAAAAATGCTTTATTAGTCTCCTGACAGGCTGGCCTTAAAGTCATTTCATGGCGTCCCCAGTTGCTGCATTTTGAGCCCTGACACCTGGCTCAGCTCTATCCTCTGTGATCCCGGCAGTGTAGCGTGCCAGCTGTGACAGTCACCATATGGCCTGGTCTCTCACTCTTCCTTCCTCAGGATTGACTAATGTGGCAGAAAAACACTCCCATTACATTTTTGTGGATGAGGCAAACAAGTGGATTTACTTTTGAAGTGAAGGAAATGAGACTGAAATTTCCTTCTAGCCTGTGTTGCCAGAGAACTCTTCATCAGTGAGGCAGTTGGGAGAGAAAATATCGAGCTACCTTTGTAGATACAGAAAGAAAAATAATAAAAGAAATACAGAATTAAAAAGAAACAAAATGTAAGGCTGTAATGGGGAAGGAAATACAATATCTCACATACTGAGAACATCATTTCTGAAATAATTTTCAATAAGTCGGTGAAAGCAGTGCAATTCCACAGGGCTTAGAATATGAGAAAAATAAAAGTAAATATTTGGAATAAGCCATTATGGAGAAAGGTCTCAGATGAGTTGCTATTCACTATGACTAGACTATAATGCTACTAAACAGAAATGCTTTGGTGCCTCATATTTGGGAGTTTTTACTGAGGTACTCAACATCATCGTTCTCTTTCCCTTTGGGATAACAGCATCCCAAGCACACTGTACAGGGTTTGATCGAGGTGGTGATATTGCCCATTGATCTCCTTCTACACCACTAGTAATAGGGCCTGCTTCATCCCTAAACTAGGCACCACATTTCTGAAGGGTGGCTGTCACAGACTACAGGTCCAGCATTGTGAAAGCAAGTTGATAGGTAATTATATGGTCCCATGAATTACTTTAGGAGCTGGGTAATTATTGTGAAACTGACCAGCTGGAACTCACATTTAGCTCAGGTCCAGGTTTCCCAGGCCACCAGCCATTACCTTTGAGTCAGGGTAATCTAGGACACAAATCGTTTCTTTTAAATTTTATAAGACAGAAAAGCATTTAAAATGTGGAATGACTAGGCCTTCTAGAAAACCAAAAAATATAAAGGATAATATTATATCTTTAAAGAAGCCTCCTTGTGAGAGGCAAAAGGAAAAAAGGGATACTCTGAAATAGTTTTCACAGGGGAAATTTCAAAATTTAATATAATTTAAAAATATTACTTAGGATTAAAGAGAAATGAACTGTAATATTGAATGGTTGGGAAGCTATAACCACTTTTTCTAGCTTCCAAATAGCTTTCTCTCCAATCCCATGTTTATAAGAACAAAAAAGTTTTTGTGACTCTTTATAGCCTACAAGATCAAACCTAAACCTCCTAGCATGGCATCTAGGTAATTTCCCAGGCTGGCCCCAGCCTGCTTTCAGCCTCTTCTTCCATATGGACCCCATAACCATTTCATTTCATCCATCCATATGGCATTTATGGAAAGGTGCTGTGTGCAAGATACTTCTAGATGTGTTTGATCTAACGCCACATTACACCACCTTGGTGGGGACTTTATTAGTTCACCATACTCCTATTTGGGCCCCATTTAAAAAAAATTATGAGGTAGTGAGTGCCTGGGCAAGGATTGTAGCCATGGCTTGGGGGTAGGGATAGTCAGGGAGGACCTGGATGTGGTAGGAGAGGAAAGAAAAACCTTGAATAACAAAAATGATGGATATGATCCACCCTCTGTTTTTGTTTTGATTTCAGAGATTTTCCAAACTCCATGAATCATCTAAAACCATGCAAGATGAAATTGGCTAAACAAGGTGTTATATATTAACATTTCATAGCTACATGAAAATGTGGATATGGAATAATGCTATTAATAACAATGAACATTGATTGAGCTTATTATATCTCAGGAACTGTTCTAATCATTTTGTATATATTTTATCATGTAACCCTGACAACAACCCTCTTAGGGCAGGTACTGTTGTTACCCCAATTTTACAAGTAGAGAACCCAAAGTACAAGAAGGTTAAGTGACTGGCCTAAGGTCACACAACTAGCACGTGGAAGAACCAGGATTGGAAAGGTTTTATTCTGGTTCTAGAGTTCATATTCTTAACTACTATACTACAACTGTCTCTGTACAGGAATAAGAACATTCAGAAGTATGTAAGCATAGCTACCCACATATAAATACCTTGTTAAAGACAATTTGCAGTGATGCAAATGCTTGGATTTAATGTTAGATGCATTCTTCTGTAAAGAAGCTTAAATTCATAAGAAGAGGAAAAGACTGAGAATAGTTTAGTGTCACAGGGGTCAAGGGAAAGCAATTTAGGAAGGAGAGTGTCAACGGTGTCAAATGTTAACCGAGCCAGGAATTAATAACTTGAAGCAATCCTTAGTAATTGTTTCCTCATCAGTAAAATTTCCTATTGCCTTACAGCTATCTTTCGAAGATTAATAAGATAATGTTAATAAAGTCCTTGTGATTTCCTTTGATAATACTTTCTCAAAATAGTAAGCATAATTGCAGACCATATTTTTAGAGGGTAAGAAAACACTAAAGGCAGAAAACATATAAATATTTTCAGGTGTCGTGCAGTAATCTAAAGTGTTTCCTGTCCTTCTACTCTGGTTGGGTAGCAGCATTAACCCCAAATGTCTTGGTATTTGAAGGGAGGAATCAGCCATGGGCCCTGTACTGTTAATATATTCAAACCAAGCTCTCAAAGTCATCTAGGCAATCCCACGTCAAGAAGACAACTTGACCGCATATTCTCACTCATAGGCGGGTGATGAAAAATGAGAACACATGGACAGAGAGAGGGGAGTACTAAACACTGGGGTCCATTGGGGGGAAAAGGGGAGGGCCAGTGGGAGGGGGAGGTGGGGAGGGATAGCCTGGGGAGAAATGCCAAATGTGGGTGAAGGGGAGAAAGCAAACAAAACACACTGCCATGTGTGTACCTATGCAACTGTATTGCATGCTCTGCACATGTACCCCAAAACCTAAAATGCAATAAAAAATAAAAAATAAATTAATAAACAAACAAACAAATAAATAAATAAATAAAAGAAGACAACTTGATATTCCCAGTTGAATGTCTCTTGCATGTCTTTGGCTACCATATTTAACTAAATCTGCAGTGACATTTTATATTTTTGCCAGGAGGGAGATCATGATGATGCTATAATAGGCTTTATGTTCATCTTGGCCAGACCTAACAGTACTTGAAAACTATCTCAAATTCTCAGTTGTTTATAATATCTAATAATCACACTGCTGTTTCAATTTGTGTCAGTTGCTCAGTGGGTCCATTACTAATTTTGTTTCCAAAATATTTATCTATAATGGAAAAAATTATTCCTGAGAATCTATTCTGATGGTTATATGTAAGTAATAACGATAAGCGACTAAAGAAGGGGGCTGTCTGAGGGGCCAGGCTCTTTCTCTTTTATTGCTTCTTTTTCATTCTGCTTCCGACTTTTTGGTTTGCCTTCTACCGTCTTCATAAAGAAATGGTAACAAGCAGTTCAGATAGCTCAAGTAATCATCCCAATATAACTCTCTCAAGCTCCGATGCATTGCTGAAATGTTCAAGTCTCTCCTGCTTTTGACCCATGTAATTTTGGAGGGAGAAATCATAAATCTTCAGTAGCTAATGTATGTCACCACAAGATGACTGTCTTCAGTAGTATGCAACCCTTTTTAAAGCACAAGTTTGAGCGAGTTCAACAGATAGGCCACTGTGTTCTTTACAAAACAAGGTTTTATTGCTAATGGACTTTATAACTTGCTCTTATTCAAGGCAGTTCTAACACATTTCCTCCAGGAGGAGAGAAAGTGGGTGACGGAAAGAACAAAAGACCAGGGCTCATGAGGCTTGGGTTTTAGTTCCTGCCCTGTCAGTTTCCTCATCTGTGAATTGATGGGCTTTGATCATCAGAGTGCCCAGACTTGGCTTTGCATCAGATTTGCCTGGGGAGCTTGTTAAAATAAAGATTCTTGGGACCAATGCCTAGAAACTCTGAATTGACGGGTCTATGGTAGGGACTAAGAATCTGTATATTTAACAAGTACCCCAGGAGATTCTAACGTAATAGGTTTGCAGACCAACAATAGTTAGAAGTCACTGACTTACATTATTTCTAAAGTTCCTTTCAGTTTTCAACATATGTAATTCTAGTATCAAAGATTTCTAATCTAAACAATAGATGAAAATAAACAGAATGGAGATGAGAGGAAATGTATATTAATAGTTTCATGCTGAGTTTTTGTATTCTGAAACCAGAATTTAGGGTATCAGGCACAACTAGAAGATGCTGGCAAGGTTGTGGGTCCAGCAAGTGTGCTGAAGTCAGAGGTCAGAGTTCTACCTTGAGAAAAGGAGGTGGGCACCGTGAGATCATAATGTCATGTCAAGAATTTGGGCTCCAGAGGTCCAGGGAAGATAAGCAGGAACAGAAGCTTACTAAACAGGAATTGCTTGAGATTTAGAATTAAAGTGAAAAGTGAATAAAGAGGGAGTGGAGACCAAGAAAGGAGTGGAGAAAGAGGAGTTGAAACCAGGAGAATAAGATCTCTGTTCTTGGAATAGCTGTGGTCCGTGTATTAAGAAAGAAAGGATGTGACTACTTACTTTCTGTACTAATTTTTGAGTATATTCATTGCTGTAAGAGAATGAGAGCAAGTTCATGGACTGTGATTGGAACAGAAGTGTCTCTTAGATCATAAGGTGTTGGGGATGCACCTGACACAGTATTCTTCTGACCTTTGGATTATCACTGTCAAGGCTATGGGAAATGACTGTGATTGGAAAAGGATAATAGCCGGTGTGGGCAGAGACAGGAAGATGTAGGTGGATGTGAAGTAACCTGAGATGTCCCTCTCAAATGACTCAGAAAATTGATAACAAGGAGTAATAAACAATAGTGAAGGATTTTTGGTGTCTGTGGCTGCGTTTAGTGGAGAGGCTCTTCAACTGATTTTCCACATACAAGCAATGACCTGTATGTACATTTTGTCACTCCAGTTGAAAGTAAAAAAAATATATAGGCATCACATTTTGATGGTCTCGAATACTAGCAGCAGGTCTCACTGTGGATCTATGCATAGTTGAGATAGACCAGGTGGTGCTAGAAAAGGGGTCTGTGAAGGGCTGAGACAAGGGGATTGTTTTGTCATTCTTAGGAAGGCCAGGAGGGGGCGCCAGTCATTTGGTTGATACCCTATAATCTGTGTAATGAGATTCTTGAGATTGTGTTTTGATCAGAAGTAGCAATGAATTTAGTTAACAATATCTCCTCAGTTTTCTGCTATCTATATTATTAGAAAGATATATTTAGAGTAAACTATAAAAATAACTCCATAATTACAACCCTAGAAGTTTAATGTGTTACAGACTAAAAAAGGCTTCTTTGATTTGATAGAAAAGATGTCTTTGACCATTGTTCACTGTGCTCACGTGTTGATATTTGCTATGCACCACAGTTTTTCCTTTCTGGGAGGCTTATTTTACATTAACTTTGCAGTCTTATCTTTTCCACTGATAACCTTTTAAAATAGTTTCGGGTATGCACCTTTCTTTAAACTCATGCCTCGTTTAATTTTTCATTTTGAAATAAATATAGACTTAATGTTGTAGTTCTCAGATATCATGAATTAAGCTTATGATTCTCAGAGATGTCCAGAGGTGTCTTCTTCATAGGTTACATTTTTGTTTCCAAGGTATCTCTTTTTCAAAGTGATGCTCTCAATTCTGCCAAAGTCCCTCGTGTAGTGAATCATGTCCAATCCTGTAATTTCCTTGCTAATATACACATCGTTTTGCTGTGTTGGGGAAAGACTATGTAATTACTGACCCCTGCGTGATACCAATTTTTACAATCGTATGCTGAAATAGATTTTTCTGACAATTAGGGCAGTTAGACAGCCTAGACAGAGTGCATGATCTTGGGTTCTAATGTTAATAAGATGGCTGGGCTATCTGCCTGTCTGTTCATATTAATCTCACCATATCTTTGAATGCATAGTTGGGACATGGAAGCAACTTACAGGGGACTCTCCAGGACCCTGAAAATAAGGAAAATGAAATCGCTACCTAAAAGTTAAGCTAGAAAACCAACAAGCTATGGATGAGAACAGAACTATTCAAATTCACTTTGAAGAGACTGAATTACAAAAGAACAATGTAGTCACATATTAGTTGTCTAATTTTGTGAAGTATAAATGTAGCAAAAAAAAAAGCTGGCTGCAAATTGACAAAAGTTAACTCTTGTTGACAACAGTTGGTGGGGATATGGGTGACTATTATTTTATTTCTTTGAACTTTATTTTTTTTAATTTCAAATAAAAAGAGAGAAAACAAGACTGAGACAGAGAGAGACAGACTTAATGGCTGCTGGGAAAAAAGACCAGTGTCCTGATTGACAGTGTTAACACAGTTGAAGAAAGAATGTGTCCGTCAGGGCGTGGGGGCCGTGGGCTGTCAGTCATGAAAGCAGATGAAAAGGAGAAAGTCACAGAGAAAGATAGTAAAGCTGATCAGTGCCCTTCTACCAAGAAAGAAACTGCCTTCTTGGACTCTGGGATAGGCACAGAGGCAACACAGCAAAGTGGTTATAAGTGAGATCCCAGATCCAGACTGATTTGAGTTCATATCTCATGCCCACAAAACCCCAGCTCCATGACCCTGGGCAAGTGGTTATACCTTTCTGAGCCTCAGATTCAGTCTATAACATGGAAAGTTTAATGACGGTACTTACCATATAGGGCCATTGTGAGAATAAAAGGAGATAATTTAAATATTCAGTATGGTGCCTGGTACACAGTAATGTCTCAATAAATGTTAGCTATTGTTATAATATTTTATTTATAATACCCTATTTATAGAGACATATTTTAACATGATGTCATAATTAGATATTCAAAGCTTAAATACCTTGGGTTGACATTGCTTCCATGGTCGCTAAGCGAGCTTTCGATTAGATTTTGTCTCCTATGTTATTTATCAGTAGGGAGGTTATATGAGGATCCATCACCTCATGAATTATATGTATCACTATAAGTGGGTTACATATATTATATATGTCATTATAAATGGGTACTCTGGTGTTCAGCTGTATTCCAACAGTTTTTGGAGGGTTTGATAGTGTGGGTTCAATCAATCTGGAACATTATTAAATTGAGTTTTGAGCCTCCAAATCCTGGGCATTTTAAAATTTTAAACATGGCCCTCTGCAAGCTCGGTTGAAGTGAATCCACCTCTGAGGGCCAGAATCCGGACCTAATGAGGTTTCCTAGCAGCCAGTCTGCCAGCATCCTCCCGCCAATTAACTCCCTCTGTTTCTACAGAAAATTGTGCAGGATAAAGTCAGAAACTCATTTCGTATTTTCTGTGTATGTTTGCTTGACTCCGATGCTTTGTGCATGTTCTATGGGAGTTTGTACAGTGCTTTAGTAAGATACTACATTATACTGTTACTGGAGTTGATGCATAATATCAGCCAACTAGTAACTATGGAGAAATAGCACAGAATTATGGAATTACAGCATTTGAAGGGAACTTAACACTCAGGTAGTCCTATGTCCCTGAAGACCAGAGAGGAAAAATGACCTATCCAGAGTGACAGGTGATTTATTTGAGATAGTACTGTACTCATATAAAAGCATAAAAATTCTTCTGAATTACTTATTAAAGCAGAGATACAGGACTGAAAGATTTTATCAGAAACCCAAAACAACCTGAAGATGAAGGGTCCACCTCATTATTATTCTGCCACGTGGAAAATATTCCATAGCTAGAGTCCGTCACTCTGCTCTTTCATGTTAACTTTATTGCCTTTTTCCTTTGTTCTGATATTTTTTTCCTGGAGAAATAACTGTCAGTAGTGCTCGAGAGCTGACTCTTCATGAACTAGGTCAAATTAAAACATGGTTCTGCTCATTTTCCAAAACATTTTGTTCATCCTAAAATGCTTTTCTTTCTTCTTGTTTCTTAAAAGAGGACTTCCTTCTACATAGTGCTCCCATTTCATTTGCATTTCCCTCTCAAGTTTCAGGCAGTTCAGTTACTTATTTATTGAGTCCTTTCCTTTGTCTAGTTTGTGCTTCTTAGTCGGTGCTGTTCTTCACATTTGGTATGCAGGCTGCCTGGACTCTGCCTTCATGCCTAACTCATGCACTCTTTTAATAAAAATAAACATTTTCATGGTGAAACCCCATCTCTACTAAAAATGCACTAATTAGCTGGGCATGGTAGTAGGCACCTGTAATCCCAGTTACTCGGGAGGCTGAGGCAGGAGAATCAATGAAACCCAGGAGGTGGAGGTTGCAGTGAGCTGAGATCACGCCATTACACACCAGGCTGGGCAACAAGAGCAAAACTCCATCGTAAAATAAATAAATAAATTTCTACCCCTTTTCTGTTATTTGAAATTTTAGTAACAGTGAATATCCCACTTCAAACTGCCTTCCCCTTTCTTTATCCAAGGACAAAGTCTAGTCTCCCATATCAGGCATTAGAGATGAATACTTCAGAGCCCATTTTGAATTCCAGCTGTGCACCACTTACTAGTTGTGTGGCTTTGAGGAAGTTGCTTCTGCTCCCTGAGCCTCAGTGTTCTCACCTATGAAGTGGGAATAAGCATAATAATGACATAATAATTTAATTAATTAATAAAATGTAAGGGGCACTTGGAATAGTACCTAGTCAAATGAATGTGCTCTGCAGATACTAGTTTTTGTTACTATTGTCGTTATTGTTCTTGTTACTGTTGTTTAGTCATCGTGATAAAACTGGTCTGCTGACATCATGTTAACTGTGATACTCAACCCCGATTGTCGATATCAGCACTGTCTCCAGTAATGCCATGGGATTCTTAGTACAAAATAAACTTTCATTTCAATTTGTTGAAAAAGCAGCATATGACATTTTTAGGGGGTGGGAGATGATGCCATTAACCCAAATGAGCTGATGAAAGAGACATGATTCCAGGGAGGTCAGGACCTATCATGGTGAATGTCTTCACCTGGTTGCTTGTTGGGAACAGACCTTTCTCCGTGTTGGTATGTGCTGGCATGATGCACCACACCAGCACCTTTGTTTATGGTCAGCAGTGACATATGTCTGCTCAAATAAATTAACATTCTTGTCAGGTCCAACTCATTTTGAGAAAACATATTTGCAAGCCGGTGTGTAAGCTGACCCACATAACCCCTTGGCTTAATAAAAAGTACTGTATACCACTGTAGTTTTACTCTAACAAGCATTGAGTGATGGCAGGCAAACTTTTCTTTAGTTTTGTTTTTTTCTTTTTATGGCAGCATCGACTGACCTCTACCTGGCGTTCTTTGAGAGGTATATGAAAAGAGACTGAAAACCAAATATAGGAGGGAAAAGGACACAGGGAAAAGAGGCGTATTGGAATTTGTCAGCGTCTCTGAATGCTGGTGACTTGTTCTATAGTAAAACCTCAGATCTGAGCAATTCTGAAGAGCTTAAACACAGCATAGGAATGGAACAAGCTAATTACGGGTCTATTACAGGAGTGATTTGAACATCATTTACATTAGTATTCCAATGACACATTGACATAATGGTGTGCCAAGACCACACAGCACTAATATTTCCTTCTTCCCTCTCTGCTCAGAGAATATATAGCCTAAGGAGAATATAATAGAAAACAGTTTACTTCTCTAGTTTGGTTTCGGTCATTCCGGGCCAGAGGTGTTGACTGTAGTGACTTCCACATGCAGATTTGGGAAAGTGACAAACTTGAATTTTAATTCATCTCTTTGTGGTGCATTGTAAACCTAAGCAATACCATTCTGAGGGGTTTGGCCCCATCTTTCTTTCCTTAAACAAATAGAATTTTTAGTGATGTCAACTTCACAGTTCTAGACCCCGTGAGATGGAATGTAGTGTTTGGGTCAAGCTAGTGAGGTCAGTTGAGGCGGCACAGTGCAATTGTGCTGTGTCTTCCTTTGCACCGGAATTGGGGATGCCTCCAGGCCCACACAGGGGCCTCCGGGCATGTTTAAGGAAAGCGCTAAGTAACAGGATCAGTCTACCTCATTAGGGAAAGTGACTGTAACTTGTATTTTAGAGATTTAGAGATTTTGTTTAAAATGCCCAATCTCAAATTCAGCCTTTCCTAGGCACATTGCCAAATTATAGCAATGGACCATTTTTCAAATGCTCATTTAAAATAAGCTGTCTTGAATGTAGCACTGTGACAAAGGATCCTTTTAGCAGAAAGCCACTTTAGATATCAGATTACTCCAGGCATTATTTTACAATAGTGCCCAGGCCTTTTAGCAATGCAGGTGCAGTTTTCGTTGAACCCAGAAAATGTCAGTGTACTGAGAGCAGACCTAAATGGGGAAGGCCTGGCCACAGCTGGATTTCCTTGTCCACAGATGGATTGAGCCTTCATAGTATATACTGTTCCTTGTCCATCTGTCCGAATGGAGCTTCCTCTGATTCACTCCTTCTCCCCATTACCTCCCAGATTTAAATATTAATTTGAGTATGTGGGGGTGAGAGATGGGGCAGTCACAAGGAAAGACATTTATTGTGAGGTATTGAGGGTGAAACTCCTAGAAGAAAATAGAAAAATAATCCTGCTACAAGGTGGATTCTGTGCTTGCTCTTCCCTTTTTATCTGGAATCGCCATTGGCAGGCAGTGACAAGAGCTGTCAGAGGATTTTGCTAAAGAGAGTTTTGAAATAATAGGTTTTGGTCTTGTGCAAATAAAGACCCATAGTTTGTTAGGAGCTTGGGGACAAATGGTAGCAAATGGACAGACGGCCCTGTCTCTGATCCTGCAAGTCACCGAGGTAGCAGTGGGTGGCTTGCTTTCTGTTTCTAGCTTTCAACTTGGGACTTTCTAAGAGATTCTAATATTGTGTATGAGCCTTGCTAGAGGTGCTCGGACAACACAAAATAGAGAAACTGAATCAAGCATTTATACTTGTGGGAGTGGTTGTTTGTCCTTCTGACCATACCCACCCTTCTTGCAGGTTAATTCTAGAATTATTTTCATTGCTGGCTCTCCATTTTTATAACTTCTTGTTAAACTGGTTTCCACATTTTGTTAAAATAATAGTGTTCAAGAATGTTCAGAAGGTCCAATTTCATTAGGTCACCTGGTCCTTAAACATTAACCTCACATGTGATTTTTTTTTTAAAGACAGGGTCTCACTCTATCACCGAGGCTTGAGTGCAATGGTGGGAATGCTGCTTACTGCAGCCTCAACCTCCTGGGCTCAAACAATCCTCCTGGCCTGGCCTCCTGTGTAGCTGGGACCCCAGGCATGTGCCACCAAGCCTGGCTAATTTTTTGGTTTTTTTGTAGAGACGGGTCTTACTATGATGTCCAGGCTGTTCTCAAACTCCTGGGCACAAGTGATCCTCCTGCCTTGGCCTCTCAAAGTGCTGGGATTACAGGCATGTGGCACTGCACCCAGCTGTGATTGTTTTATAGTACAATACATGCAGCTGTTGGGGCTAGCCAAGTCACTGCTCTGTGCAGAAATGTTTCTTAAGCTAGGCACCCTGCATGTATGCTCTTACATGCAGGGTATCTGACATTTCCTATACAGAACTGTTATTTGTATGTCCTTTGTATATTTGAATCTTAATAAATCTTGTCCCTTTTAAAAACAAATCCAGTTAAGCTTTTAATAAAAAAAGATGTTTCTCTAACTCATTTCTTTGAATTTGCACTAGGCTGTTAGGCTCTTCAGATAGTTGCTGAAGTCCCTAACAATTGCTGTAGCCCAGCACTAAGGCGGTAACCAAGCCTCAGAATTTAGCTGGTTTGGTGCAAATAGGTACCAAGTAATATTTTATTCAGGCCTACAGAGATTAGATTACCTGCCTCCAAATCAAACTGGTATTATAGTATTTTTTCCAGTTTATTGAGGTGTACATATTTAATGTGTGCAATTTGATGAATTTGGAGCTAAGTATATACCTGTGAAGCCTTCACCACAATCAGTACCATAAACATATCCATCTTCTCTAAGACTTTCCTCCCATCCTCTTAATTTATTATTTTCTTTATGATAATAACACTTGATGTAAGATTACGCACTTGGTAAAAGTTTAAATACATACAGTATCATCGACTATAGGCTCTATTCTGTATGATAAATCTCTAGGACTTCATCTTGTGTAACTGAAACTTTGTATCCATTGACTTACACCTCTTTGTTTTGCCCTCTCCCCAGGCTCTGACAGCCATCATTCCACTCTCTGCTTTGATGAGTCTGACTATTTAAGATTCTATAACATAAGTAGCATCATGTAGTATTGTTTCTAGCTTATTTCATTTAGCATAATGTTCTCCAAGTTTATCCATGTTTTTGCAATCAACAGAAAGTTCTTCTTTTAAAAGGCTGTGAAATATTCCATTATGTGTATATGTGAGTGTGCGTGTTCATGTACATGTGCGTGTGCGTATGTGTGTATAACATTTTCTTTGTACATTCATCCATCAAAGGACACTTAGGTTGTTATCTGTGTCTTGGCTATTATGAATAACACTGCAGTGAACATGGGAGTGTGGGCATCTGTTTTTCTACTTCCTCTCTCCATTCTAGGTATCAGTAGAACTGGCTCTTTATCCAAAAATTAAGGAGGGGAGAGGTGGGTATGGCGGGGCATGAAGGAGGATAGACGTAATAGGCAGTGTTCAGGTACGTACATGTGTATACTCCAGTTTTGCATACATGACAATAATTTTCTTTTTAAACAAAGGCAATGTGAAAAAGAGATTGCAAACACCTGCTGGAAAAGGGAGAAACATTTTGCTTCATGAAAAGGTCCATGGAGTCAATCTTAACTCTTGAGTTCTTCCTGGAGAGTGAATTCTTTAGCTGCTTAATTGTGAAACCCTCCCCTCTGCGTGTGGGCATTAGAGACTTTTGGAGATGCATCCAGAATTCATCAGACTCCTCAGCAATCAAATAATAATGATAAATCACATGGTTGCTTTAGTGCCTTGATGGCCTTGTAAGACAATTGGGGGAAACTAACTAACATGCCCAGCTACACCAGGAACTTCATTAGAGCCACACGGCTATTTTCCTACCAGCTGACTTATTTTTTCATGCTATAACCTTAATCACGGAGATTTACCTCTCCTGCCACCCTATTCTCTCACACAGACTCCCTAACATACAACTCAGTTCTAATGTGGAGGCAAAAATCATTTTATAATGTTCATAGAATATAAGGGCAGTTGCCTGAAGGTGAAACATTCCTTCTTTTGGACAAGCTCAGGGGAAAGCTACATGGTTGAACTTTGCTTGTGTGCCACCCCTGCCTACATGCCATTGAATTTGGCTGAAGTCCCTGTGGTGGTGGTGACCTTCCTACTAAGTCTTTGCCTGCTTCTGGAGCCCATTGAGTGCACCTGAGCAGCTTTCTTCCCCTGAGTTATTCATGCCAGGCTTCAAGAATCCCTGGCCTTCATCTTCTCTATGTTTCATGTGTTGGAATACCCTGCAGAAAACTTGAGTCCTAAGAAACTGTCAAGATCTTGGCCCTTGAGCCTTGTTTCTGCCAGTAGCCCTTTGAATGAACTGTGGCTCAAGGGAGCACCTGGCCTTTTTGCAAAGGCTAGCTTTCCAATTAAATAGCAGAGTTTTATGGTTAGAGTTGAGAGCGCTGAGATTTCATACCTGTGTCAACAATCCCTGAGAAATGCACAGTATTGCATTTTTACTTATTTTCTTATAATTTCCATTTCATCATGACTCTAAGGCAACACAGGTAATGCATTTCTGGGGAATTACTGTTCTTGGTAAGTAGTTGGAATCATTCAGATTTTTGCATCGTTCATCACATCTTACCCAATTTGTAGAGTTATTTTTCTGAAATATTTGGTAGACCCAGTGTAGCCAAACAGCTGAGGTATTAAGTTTGCTTAGAGTCAAACCAAAAGGAAAAGAAAAAAGAAAAATAGACAAGCTACCTGTATCTGGTAGCATTGTTACATAGTGATATGGTAGGTGAACTCTGGATTCAAACTGCTTGTATTCAAATCTTGGCTGTTCTACTTACTGTCTGTGTAAGCTTTAAGTAGCTTAACCTCTCTGTGCCTCAGTTTTCTTATCTGTAAAATGAAAACAATACTATACTCACTTCATAGGGTGTTTCTGATAATTACATGAATTAAGTCACATAAAACGCTTGAAACACTGCCTGGCAGATGGTAAATGCTCCAAGGATGCTAGTTCTTAATATACCTAAAGCTAATCTTGAAGTGCTCTGCGGTATTTGCCCTTGAAGAAGATGGACATTATGGAAAAAATATTGGACAAGCAGGAGTTCTTTGTTTCATTGCTGCCACCATCCACTACATAGCTATGTGATTTGGAGGCAATCTTAGTTTCAGTTACCTCATCTGCGAAATTGGGATAATAATGTTTCCCTTAGCGACTGTTCAAACGCATGTATGAGTGCACATACGCACACACTTACATTCAGTGATACAGAAAGAGAGAATTAAGTTAGAACACAGATTTTAAAATCTGGAATGACATAAGAAATTTTGCAGATATGGTGATCTGTTGCCATGTATACTATGTATACTTAAGCTATAAGAGAGTCCCAGAACCAAACAGATTAATACTTTCGTATCTATATGATATTTTAGGCTTTTCAAATGAGATAGCCCATCTTGTCATTATCACAGCTGGCTATTGCAAGCCTTTAGGGCCTCGGGACATGTTGTTTGCATGTTTTATTCATAGTCTAGCAGATAGTGTACATTCAGTAAATATTAAATGGAAAAAATGTATTTTACGGAAGTGCAATCAATCTAATTAGACAGCAAAGTTGTCTCAAAAATGGTCTTTAAATAGTTGTTAGCAAGTGGTTAATGTTGCTGACTTTACATAATGTCAGGGACCTGTGATAATTTAGATCCCAAACAAGATGAAATTTGTACTGGACACATCTTTAGAACCTTTGGGGCTTGGGATTGCTCATCTCAGATCTAGCTTATCAACAAGAGTAGGCAGTGAGTCTTATGGCACTCTGTCTGTAAAGAGTCAAAAGAAAATGTTACAGTGAGTGCTTAGTTAGTACTTGTTGAGTGTAGGAATGAATAAGGCCTTGGGAGGGGGTGTGTGTATAAATGTTAAGCCAATCCAGATATGATACTTCTCATTAGTGATGGAAAGCAGGGCTGGAATGCACCTTCCAATAACAATGGGGAAGAGGAGTCTGTTGCTTTTGCAATCACTGAAGCTTTGGCTGTAGTGCACTTGCAGAAATAAAAAGTGCTATGGAAATCTTTAATAAGTTACAGACACAATGCTCTCAATAACAATGGTTGCATACACTGCTGGCAACTGAGCTTTCTTGGGATACTAATTTAGCGTCTAAGTGGTTTAAGAGGGAAAGAAGAACATATAAGAGCAAGACTAGGTAAAATGCACACATTAATTATCCTAACAATAACACAAAAGATCCTCTAGATGTTTTGCTCATTCTTTTCAATAACTACAGGTATATTGAAAAGAAATACAGTTTGTTTTAACTAGATAAAGACACTACCAGAATGTTTACATTTAAGCCTTTAAGGGCAGCTATTCCTTCTTTATGAAACACAATCTTTTGTTTAATACTTACTCGAAAGCCTATTTTTATTTTTCTAAGCTATGGTGTGTAATATTAAATGCTTGACAGAAGAAACTCTTTAACCTTGATTTGTGGAATTATGGTCATACACTATTAAAAATTCACAAGTTGAGAAAACAGTAGCCAGATGTAGAATATATGTTAGTGATGCTTTTGGTCTGGCTAAGATATAATTCACTCTTTGCATGGCTGTCTGAAGTAATCCTTGTCCTCTCCTCGTAAACTCTTTGGAGAATGACCTTTTTTTTAAAAAAAGAAAAGTTTTTAATTAAATAGAATGATTTGGTGAGTCCTGGGGGCCTTTTAACTATTCAGCATGTGGATTATTGGAAGAACTGTAGAACTTCTTTGGGTACCATTAGACTTTCCTTTTTAAAGAATGAACTAAAAAAAATCCAAGAATGTGATCCTGATACCTCTTTGTAGGTGTCATTTCTTAGCCATGAGAATGTTGAATAAGTAAGAAGATTTTCCAGTCAACCAAGAATTAGCTGGTCCAAATGAAATCCTGGGAGAGAGAGAAGAATGAAAATAAGACTAAGGATCATAACTTACAACAGAAATAACTTATCAAGATGACAGCACAAACAATATCGGCCCACCAAATTCTCTTACAAGAACCAGAGTTATTCATGGTGTGTCCACAGTAAAATGGGTTTCTAAACCCCAGTGGCTTTTACAAGACAAAACGTTCTTAAAGTTTTCTCAATTTAAGAAACAAGTTTTCATGCGGGATTCTCCTACACTGTTATGTTTAGCTTCTTTCCTGTTTTTTCAAGGGCGTTTTTTTTCCCCCTGAATCCAGTGTGAAAACACATTCTGAGCCATGATGAAGGTAGTCTTATTACCACCTCCCTAATTTTAACATTGTTACATTTGACCCACATTTTTAAGATGTGGAAAAAGGTAAAAAGATGGAAGATTTTAGAAGAATCATATACATAGATTCAACCAAGGGCTTTTTTTTCAAATTTCAACTTTTATTTTAGATTCAGGGGATACATGTACAGGTTTGTTATATGGATATATTATTGTGTGATGCTGAGGTTTGGGGTATGATTGATGTCATTAGCTATGTAATGAGTATGGCACCCAATAGTTAGTTCTTCAACCTCAACCCCTGTAGTTCCCAGTTTCTATTGTTGCTATTTTTATTTCCATGAGTACCCAATTTTTAGCTCCCACTTATAATTGAGAACATACGGTATTTGATTTTCTGTTCCTGTGTTAATTTGCTTAGGATAATGACCTCCATTTGCATCCATATTGCTGCAAAGGAAATGATTTCATTCTTTTCTATGGCTGTGTAATATTCAATGGTATATATGTGACACATTTTCTTTATCCAGTCCACCATTGATAGGCACCTAGGTTGGTTCCAAGTCTTTGCTATTGTGAATAGTGCTGTGATGAACATTTGAGTGCATGTGTCTTTTGGCAGAATGATTTATTTTCTTTTGGGTATATACCCAGTAATGATTACTGTGTTGAATGGTAGTTCAACTCTTAGTTCTTTGAGAAATCTCCAAACAGCTTTTCACAGTGTCTGAACTAATTTACATTCCCACCAACAGTGCATAGGCATTCCCTTTTCTCCACATCCTCACCACGTCTGTTGTTTCTTGACTTTATTTTTTTTTTGAAATGGATGTTTACTTTCTGTCAACCTTATTTCCATGTTACTTAAGAGCTGGTACAAGAACAGCTTAAGACCAACCAGTTGTTGCTCCTACCCATTCAGTGGCCTGAGCAGTGGGAGCTGCAGACCAGCCTTCCATGGCGGGCCGAGCTCCCCAGTCTTCAGTAGGGAACTGCTGGATAGGCACAGAGGGCACCTGCACGCCTTCAGACCAGTCTGCAACCTCAGGCTGAGTAGCAGTGAACTTAGTAGCTGGAACAGTCCATTCGCCCTGAAATTCCTCCTTCATCACAGCCTTTTCGGCAGCAGCCTCCTCTTCTTTTTCAATCTCTTCAGGATCTCTGTAGAAGTAGAGATCAGCATGACCTCCCATGGGCGTTCACAGGAAATGGTACCACGCATGCACACAATTTCCCAGGTCAGCATCCACCACATCAAACCCACTGAGTGAGCTCCCTTGTTGTTGCATGGGATGGCAATGTCTACATAGCACAGAGGAGAATCTGTGTGACGCAGAGCAATGGTGGGAAGGTTAACCTAAGATGCCTCTGGGAGAGGCTGGTGGTTAGTCCTGGGGTCAGTAACCACAAGAAGCTGTGGCTCCTGGAAGGCTACCTGGATCTGGTTAGTGAAGGTTCCAGGAGTAAAGCAGCCAGCAATTGGAGTGGCTCCAGTGGCAGCAGCAAATTTCAGCATGGCCCTCTGGCCAGTATTCCTGGAGGATATGACACTGACATCAGCGGGGTTTTCAATGGCAGCAACGGCACGAGCTGCCAGCAGAAGCTTCTCCCAGGTCCTCTTCAGATTTAGGATGTAGATGCCATCATTTTTTTTTATATAGATGTACTGTTTCATTTGGAGGCCAAGGTTGGTGCCACCTGAGTGGGTTCCGGCTGCAAGAAACTTAAGGACATCCTCCTCTTTCATTTGCAGGACATGAAGGGCTCCAGATATGGGGAAAGTTTCCCTCTAAGTTAGGACAGGAATCCAGAACAAAGCTGTATGAATCCCTTTGTGGGTAGTGCAGAAAGGCTGTTGTTTTTTGACTTTTTAATAATAGCCATTCTGACTGGTATGAGATGGTATTGCTTTGAAGTTTTGATTTGCATTTATCTGATGATTAGTGATATGGAGCATTTTTTTTTGTCATATGGTTGTTAGCTACTTTTATGTCTTCTTTTGAGGAGTGTGTGATCATGTATTTTGCCCATGTTTTAATGGGGTTGTCTTTTGCTTGTTCAAATGTTTAAGGTCCTAATAGATTCTGGGTATTAGACCTTTGTCGATGCATAGTTTGTGAATATTTTCTCACGTGCTGTAGGTTGTCTGTTTACTCTGCTGATAGTTTATTTTGCTTTGCAGAAGCTCTTTAGTTTAATTAGGTCCCACTTGTCAATTTTTGTTTTTGTTGCAATGGCTTTTGAGGACTTACTCATAAATTCTTTCCCAAGGCCAGTGTCCAGAATGTCAACCAAGGGCTTTGACCACTACTAGGAACGACAGTGTTGAACTGCTAATGAGTCCCTGACAAGGTGTTTGCCATTTATAAACATAAACATTTCTATAGCTGCTACTCATACTTGTGAAAAAACATTGTTGAAATGGTATTTTTTCTTAAATTGATAGGTATAGCCCCCTCTCTCCTTCTCTATATTTATTTACCTACCTATTTGTTTGCATCCTTCTTTGTCCCCAGAGGAATTCAAAGTGCTAGCAATGTGCATAATAAAAGTAAGATGCAATGCAACTGAAATACATAGGAACTATGAGGCAAAGGGGAGAGTAAGATGAAGCCAGGTGTAAGGTTATGACACAAAGTGCATATGAAGTTTATTATGCTCGATAGAAGCAGACCGTAAATCTGGCCCTAAGCTTTCTAGTAATAAAGGTGAAAAGGAAAAAATGATGAGTTACCCAAATTACAATCTCCAGAAGGTTAAACTAAACTAGTTGTTCAGGAAACTAATGGTGGGTAAATGGGAAGAACTCGTTGGGCCAATGAGGCAAAGAGTTGGTTAACTGTTGTAGACTCAAAAATGTTCTAGTAGTTAGAGATATTCATTTCTCATTTCTGAGGACCGTTGAGTTAATTATTTTAATTGTTCTCTCTGATTTGTAATAGCCTTTAGGGAAGTACCTGTATCTATCTCTCTATCTATCTATCAAATGATATACTTAATAGCCTGTGAAAAGCATATATTTCTTTCATTCTTTCTTTCACTCATTTCTCTATTCTTCAATGATGTATGTTGTATTTAGAAGCTTGGTGTGTGAAATTTTAAAAGGAAGACTATATATATTTACAGGCGGGTCATGGACCTGCACAAATAAATTGCTTACATTTAATAGCAACTTATTTCTAAGCTTGGTCCATTCTAGTTAAATTAATGTCAAACATAAAATGCCAGAAAAGTCTGACAGAAATTGGAGCAACACTTTTACTGTCTTCTCTATTATTTAGTTTTTAAAATGTGAGGCTTTTCTTACATACTTAACTTGCAGTTTCTATGTGGCTGATTTCTAAAAAATCATTTAGTATTTAAAAATAACATTGAAATGTGTTACCTTTTTGGGTGTTTTGGCCCATTAACCTTTTCCAGTGTTTTTTTTTTTTTTTTTTTTTTTCAATTAAAATTACATTGATGCCACATGGCATCTATTGTACGTGAAAACTCCGTAACTCATGAAAGAAATGGCAAAGCAGATTGAGGGAGAAAAAGAGGGAGTGATTTAATACTCTTCAGTGGTTCTAGTCACTAGTTCCATCAAGGGCTAATTTCCAAGGTCCAGTTATTATTTTTTTTTAATTTTTAAAAGATTAGTAGACTATTCATTTGGAACAGTTTTGGATTTAAAGAAAAATCAAGCAGTTATTTCAGAGTTTCTTTCTGTGTGCTCCGTCTTCCCTGCACAGGGCCTATTCTATTATCAACATTATTAGCATTAGTGTGGTACATTTGTTATGATTAATGAATCAATATTGATACATTATTATTAACTAAAGCCCATAAGTTTACATTAAGATTTATTCTCTGTATTGCACAGCTCTATAATTTTTTACAAATGCATAATGTCTCGTATGTTTTGTTAGAATCTCATACGGTATGGTTTCACCGCCCTGAAATCTAATGCTTCACTTAATTCCCTATGCCCTCCTCTCCCTTCTCAAATCCCTGACACCATTGATCTTTTTACTGTCTCTATAGTTTTGCCTTTTCCAGAATGTCATATGACTGGAATCATACATTATGTAGCCTTTCAGACTAGCTTCTTTCATTTAGCAATAGACATTTAAAATTCCTTCATGTCTGTTGGTGTCTTAATCACTTATTTCTTTTTATTGCTGAATAGGATTCCAGTGTATAGATGTACCACAGCTTATTTATCCTATTTAAGGGCATCTTGCTTGCTTCCAGTTTTGGTAATTATAAATAAAACTGCTATAAATGCTAGGTTTTGTTGTAGACATGAGTTTTCAAATCAATTGTGTAACTACCAAGGGGCACAGCTGCTGGATCACATGGTAAGAGTATGTTTACTTTTGTAAGAAACTGCCAAACTGCTTTATAAACTGGCTGTACCATTTGTATTAATATTCCCTCCAGCAATGCATGAGAGTACCTGTTGCTCTGCCTCTTTGCCATCATTTGGTCTTGTCAGTGCTATGAATTTTAGCCATTCTAATAGCTTTGTGATGGTATCTCATTGTTATTTTAATTTGCAGTTCCCTAATAACATATGATATCAAATGTCTTTTTCTAGTTTTTTTTTTATTGTCATCTGTATATCTTCTTTGGTGAGATGTCTGTTCAGGTCTTCTGCCCATTTTTTAGTTGGGTTATTTGTTTTCTTACTGTTGAATTTCAAGTGTTCTTTGTGTGTTTTGGAAACGAGTCCTTTATCAGATATATGTTTTGCAAATATTTTCTATTAGTCTGTTTTTGTACCAGTACCATGCTGTTTTGGTTATTGTAGCCTTGTAGTATAGTTTGAGGTAAGGTAGCATGATGCCTCCAGCTTTGTTCTTTTTGCTTAGGATTGTCTTGGCTACACAGACTCTTTTTTTGATTCCATATGAATTTTAAAATAATTAACTGACTTTTGAATGTCAAACCAGCCTTGCATATCTGATTTAGTCCAGAAATGCACTGGTCATGGTGTATAATTCTTTTCATGTATTGTTGGGTTTGATTTGCTAATATTTATTATGGAATTTTACATTTATGTTCATGAGACATGTTAGTCTTTAACTTTCCTTTCTTGTAATAGTTTTACCTAGTTTTGATATTAGGGTAATGATGGCCTCATAAAATGAGTTAAGAAGTGTTAACTCTGCTTCTATTTTCCAGAAGAGATTGTAGACAGTATCCTCTTTTCTTTAAATGTTCTGTAGAATTCACCAATGAGCCCATTTGTGCTGGGTCCTCTTATTGTTTTGAAGATGATTAATTATTCATTCAATTTACTTAATAGATATATGCCAATTAATATTACGTATTTTTCCTTGTGTAATTATTAGTAGCTTGTGTCTTTCTGGAAGTTGGTCCATTTCATAAATTTTATAAAGTTCATGGGGATAGAGTTGTTTATAACATTTGCACATTATCCTTTTAATATCCATTGACTCAGTAATGATAATTCTTCTTTTATTTCTTATACTAGTAAATTATGTCTCTCTTTTTTCCTTGGTTAGCCTGGATAGATATTATTTTATTTTATTCTTATTTTTAGAAAACCAGCTTTCAGTTTTGTTAGATTTTTCTATTGATTTTCTGTTTTCAGTTTCATTGATTTTTTTTGCTCTAATTTTTATGTGTTTTCTTATGCTCACTTTAGGTTTATAGTGCTCTCCTTTCTCTAGTTTCTTTTAATGGAATCTTACATTAGTCATTTCAGATATTTCTCCTATTCTAATACATGCATTCAGTGCAATAAATTTCTCTTTAAGCACTGCTTTGGCTGTATTCCACAGTTTTTTATAAGTTGTATTGTCATTTTTATATAGTTAGAAATACTTTAAATTTCTCTTGAGACTACTTATTTGTCTCATATGTTATATTGAAGTGTGTTTTTTAACTTGTAAGAGATTGAAAATTATCTTGTAATCTTTCTGTTATTGATTTGTAATTTGATTCCTTGTAGCTTGATAACATTCTTTGTATGGTTTTTATGCTTTTAAATTTATTAGTGAATGTTCCATGTGAGCTTGAGAAGAATGTGTATTCTGCTGTTGACAAATGAAGTATTCCTTAAATGTCAATTAGATCCAGTTGACAGATTGTATTATTCAAACATATCCTCACTAATTTTCTGCCTGATGGATTTGTTAGTTACTGATAGAGGAATATTGAGGTCTGCAATGATAATAGTGGACGTGTACACTGTAATGGTGGATTTGTATATTTCTCCTTGCAGTTATATTAATTTTGGCCTCACATGTTTTGATGCTCTGTTGTTAGGTACATACACATTAAGGATTGTCGTGTTTTGTTTTGCTTTTGGAAAACTGACCTCTTTGTCATTAAGTAATGGCCCTCTTTAGCCCTCATAATTTTCCTTCTTCTAAAGTGTGCTTAGTCTGAAATATATTTGGCTACTCTAGCATTTTTAAAAATCAGTGTTAGTGTTGATGTCTCTCACCATCCCTTTATCTGTGTCTTTATATTTAAGATGTGTTTCCGGTAGACAACATAAAGTTGTCTTGTTTTTATATCCAAACTGACAGTCCCTATCTTTTAATTTGTGTAATTTTTTTTCTTTTTTTCTTTTACTTTAAATTCCAGGATACAAGTGCAGAATGTGTAGGTTTGTTACACAGGTATATGTGTGCCATATATGTGGTTAGCTGCATCTGTCAGCCTGTCATCTGGGTTTTAAGCTCTGCATCAATTAGCTATTTGTCCTAATATTTGCATTTAGACTATTCACATTTAAAGTGACAATTGATGTAGTTGGATTAACATCTACCATGTTTATAACTGCTTTCTATTCACTGCACTTGCTCTTAACTGAATATTTTGTATGATTTCATTTTTTAATCTCTCAGCATATTAATCATACTTATTTTTTAAAAAAATTGATAGTTGCACTGTTTGTAATACACATTGACACCTATTCTAAGTCTACTTTAATAATACTGTATTGCTTCACTGATATTGTACCTTATAACAGAGTATTCCCAGTCCCCCTCCCCAGCACCTCATCCTTTGTAGCATTGCTGTCATTCATTTCATTTATTCATATGCTATAATTACAAATACATTGATGCAATTATTACTTTGACCAAACACTTATCTATTAGATCAATTAAGACAAAGAAAATACTTCATTTTAACTTCATTTATTCCTTCCTTAACACTCTTTCTTTCTTTATGTTGATACAATTTCTTGACTTATATGATTTTCCTGAAAAACTTTTTTTTTAATTGTTTTTATTTTTTGTGATGGAGTCTCACTCTGTTGCCCAGGCTGGAGTACAGTGCCATAATATCGGCTTACTGCAGGCCTTCGCCTTCTGGGTTCAAGTGATTCTCCTGCCTCAGCTTCCCTAATAGCTGAGATTACAGGCACACACCACCACACCTGGCTAATTTTTGTACTTTTAGTAGAGACAAGGTTTCACCATGTTAGCCAGGCTGGTCTCGAACTCCTGACCTCAGGCAATCTACCCATCTCAGCCTCCCAAAGTGATGAAATTGCAGGCATGAGCCACCATGCCTGGCCAGAAAAACTTTCTTTTAACACTTCTTGCAAAGCAGGTCTACTGGGGACAAATTTCCTCCATTTTTGTTTGAGAAAATGTTTATTTCTCCTTCACATATGAAAGTTAAATTTGCTGGATAGAGAATTCTAAATTGGTGACATTTTCTTTCAACATGCTAAATATTTCACTTTACTCTTTTTGCTTGGATTATTTCTGTTGAGATATTTGATATAATTGTTATCCTTATTCCTTTATAAGTAAGGTGGGTTTTTCTCTCTGGCTTCTTTTGAAACTTTCTTTTTGTATTTTTCTTTCTACCGATTGAATATGGTATGCCTGAGAGTAGATATTCTGATATTTATCTTGCTTGTTGTTCTCTGAGCTTCTTAAACCTGTGGACGGTATACATCATGAACTTTGGAAAATTTTTTTCACTATATTTTCAAATATGTCTTCTGCTCCATTCTTTCTTTCTGGAATTGCAATTAAACATATTTTATACCTTTTGAATTTTTCTCAAAGCTCTTGAATATTCTCTTCATTTTTTATTTTTTAGATATGAGGTTTTGCTATGTTGCCCAGACTGGTCTTGAACTCCTGACCTCAAATGACCCTCGGGTCTCAGCCTCCCAAAGTAATGGGATTGTAGGCATGAGTGAGCCACTGTGGCTTGGTGGATATTATTTTCTGTTTTTCTTTTTCTTTTTTTCATTCTTTTTCTCTCTCCCCATTTGAGTTTGGGAAGTTTCTATTGACATGTCTGCAAACTCACTGATTGTTTTGTTTGTGTCTGGTATTCTGATGAGCCCAAGAAAGGCGTGCTTTATTTCCTGTCAATGCTTTTGACTAGCATTTTTTGAAATTTCTTAGAGTCTCCATCTCTGTTTTTAATTTATCCATCTTATGGCATGTTCTTAATTCCATTAGTACCCTTATTATATTTATCATAGTTATTGTAAATTCTCTCTTTGATAATTCTGAAATCTGTGCCATATCTGAATGTGGTTATGATAATTGCTTTGTCTCGCCAAAGGTTTTGTTTTGTTTTTTACAAAAAGGTCAGGTTTTTTTGATCTTTTAATATGGCTTGTAATTCCTTGTCAGAAACCAGGCATAATATATTGAGTAATAGAAATTTGAAATAATTAAACCTTTAATGTGAAATTTTATGTTAACCTGGCTAGTAGCTGAGCTAGTTAATGTTTTCTGTAGGTGTAGATGCCAGAGAGTTTAGTTTCCTCTATTGCCCTTGCTTTAGTTTATCTCACCTATTGTTTTGGTGTTTCCCTAAAATCTCCTTCTTAAATAGGTCTGTGTCTTGCTTCCCTCTCAGTTGTAATGTGCTGTTATCATACTTTAGATCTAATGATGTGGTGGTAAGGTGTAGGGGGAGTGGAAGTTGACTGTAATCTTATCATGAATCTCAGTATATTATTGGGTGTAAGTCCTTGGGGTGTGACCTTCAGAAGTTTATCTTAGCTTAGCTTGTTTCTTTCTACCCTTAGGTATGACAGGGAAATTAGAGGAGGCTGAAGTTCTCTATTACTTTTAATTACAAAAACCGCAGTTGTTTTTGCACCAACCTAATAATTGCCCTTCCTCCAGTTATATCAGGCTTTGGTAAAGTTGTGTCCCCCTGGGAGATTTGGCATTTTTTTTAATGGAGAATGCTCATGATATATTTCAAAATTACTACTTTTTGTCTTTCTCTGCCTGAAAAACAAAGATATTTTTCTTGCATCTTTGCTGTGAGAACTTCGTGTGGTTTTTAGATATAAAACCCATAGAAGTGTGGGGATCCATAAGTCTGGGGCCCCTGGAGTTTATAAGTTTAGAGCTAGTCCACATTCAGCCTCTAGCAATTTGTTAAAATTATCTAAGTATTCCTATGAGTTTGTGGCTTCAGCGGCTTCTGCTCTGGGCAAATTAATCTCAGATGTGATTCTCTGTATTTGCATGTCTCCTCAGATTTCAGGGTTGCAGTTTGCCCTGACCTCGACTCTCAGATGAGTCTGAGAAGAATCATTGATTCTGTTTCTTTGGCTATTTTCTCATTGTTGAGGATGGGCACAACAACTTCTAGGCTTTTTACATGTTAGAGCTGAACCCAGAAGTCTCTCAGCATCCAGTTTTCAAATCTGAAGCACATTTTGGTATTACCAAGTGCTTTGGTTAGAATGACTTAGCATTTAACTAGAGGTATTATCTTCTTTGAGTCACATAACCTCTTGGAGCCTGTTTCCTTGCCAGTAAAATAAAAATAATTACAAACACATATGGTTATGTTAAAGTTGAATGAGAAGACAGATATGACCAATTTTACCACAGATCCTGGCATGTACCTTGCAGGTACTTTATAAGTATTACTTTTCTTGTTTCTGTTAAGGTACCTAAGCTTGAAAATAAGGACCATTTTTATTCTAACCCATTGTGAGGCATTTATACCAGGAACGTAAAAAAGTTCTTAAGTATTTCCCTTTCTTACAGTACTGGAAAAACTGCCTTGAAAAAAAAAATAACCTGCTTCTATAAGGACTGCCTTATCCTAAAGGACTTGAAAGAGATTCCATGGTTCATTTATTCCTCTCTTCTTCCAAGCACATATATACTCTCCTTTTTTTTTTAATACCCAGCTTACTACTGAAAAGGCCCATAAAAACACGTTTCTTCCTGTCTGTGTCTGAATACAGGGACATCAGTATCAAATAGTAAGGACAGTCATTTTGCTGCAGTGATAGGTTATATGTCCTGGGGGGTAGTAGAAGTTATTGAACCATTTAAAGGGAGGTAATAGCCTGATTGTACACTTCACTATCAAACCACATCAGGAGAATTGTATCCCTTTTTGAACATCATAATTTAAGGAGGACATTGACAACACTGGAGCATGTCCAAAGGGTGGTGACCAGAATGATAATGGGGACATCTAGAAATCTAGAAACCTTGCTATATTAGGACTGTATTAACCCAAAATTATTATATCTACTTGTCTGTACCATTTATTTCTCTTTATGTTGTAAACAATTAGAATATGCTCTATTCAATGCCAAAACGTCCATGATAGCTCTGATTTTACACTGTTTGTTCAAATTTTTCCTAGATATAATGCTTGATTTCTTCCCAGGAAGGAGGCAGAGGAAAACCTCCCCTAGTTGAAGTTTACATTATTATCTGACCAAAAAAAATCAATGAGCTGAACGTCTTTGCAGTAATTCTAGCCCTTGACTTCATTTCATGAGACCTCAAGTTTCCAAGAAAAGCTGAGCATCACTTTTCAACTAGTGTTGGTTTCTATAAGTCTCCCAGGAGCCTGTAGTTGAGCAGTTATGATTTAGTTTGTTGTCCTGTGATACAGAAGTAAGTGGGTTGGGCAAAGCCCAAAAATGTGCTAAGTGAATTCTAAGCGGTAGAAGTTGGAGCAGGGAGTACATATGAGCTTGAGGTTCAAAGTAAACCCATAGCCCTTTCCCTTTCAGTATGCATTGTGATTATTCTTTCTGCAGAAGAGTTCATGATCTTTTATCATTTTCTCTTTCTATCGATTTAGGAGTGCTAGTAACAGAAACTTTAAAGAAAAAGGTTATGACAGTACTGTCTATGGAATCTCACTGTTATAAATCTTGTACATTAGAGAATGAATGCACTATACTTGAGATAAAACTCGCCTTGTATAGAGTTCATTTTAGGGTTGCTTGGATGATTGAGATCTACAGGAGTGGCATATCCACAGCAATCTTTTCCCTTCTCTTCATTCTACACTAAGGCAAAGGTGAAAGTGTGACTCTGCCTTGTTGGCCTTTGGGTTGCAATTTCTCCTAGTACGTTTCCATTTGAAGATGAGAAGCCAATGGGAAAATAATGAGTTTAAAATAGAAGTTTACTTTCTGCCAAAATTTTTGAGAATATGTGTATTGGTTGTAAGTCGGAGGGCAGCAAGAGCGTAACTGTTACGGAAGACAATAGTTTGTGTTGATTGCTTCTACTTTCCTGTGTGACCACTGGAAAATGCTTTAACTCTACTGAGCCTCTATTTTGTAATATAAAACTTAAAAGATTGTTGTAAAAAGTAGATGCTATAATATACTTGAGAATGTTTTGTAAACTCTAAACCATATAGCTTGTGAATATTTCTAAGACAATGATGGGCTATCGTTTCTCTTCATCTACCCAGCACTTACGTACCTATAGCAGCTAGCACAGAGCCTGATATATAACAAGTGATTGCTAGCTGAAATTAAAATGAATGAATAGTTTCAAATCTCCAAATTTCTGATGATTTTAATGAACTTATTGACTGGTCTTCTGTATTGGGCTAGATAATCACTTGGCCTCATACAGCTTTTATAAAACAGGAATTGAGACTAAAGTAGCATGTGGAGTTTAGAGAGTTGTTATAAGATAGAGCAACTTTCTAGGAATTGCTTAATGTTCTAAACAAACAAACAAACAAACAAACAAAACAAATGAACTTTCGATAACTTAATGGATAGGCAGAATTTTTTCCCCAGGGACACACAGCTGTAAAGTAACTCTCCCTGCCCTCAGACCTGCAGCCAACACACATACACTCAAAAACCTTTGTAGGAAGTTAAGTTCTGTCTTAAACTTATTATTTTCTCAAGTGGGCTTAGAAGCCCAATAGAATTACACTGGCAATTATTCAACATTGCTGGGCATGTCATAAGCACAAAGGAAGAATCTAAGGAGCATGTTCTACCCTGGGAGGGGTCTGAGGCAGATGGTGGCGCAACCTGGAGCGTACTTCTGCCACAGATAACTGAAATGTTGGACTAAGAGATCCCAAGGAACTGCTGGAATATGATCTCTCTGGTAGTCTAAAAGTGGTAATAATTTGATTCTTCAAGGCTCATGAACTGGCATCATTTAGAGTGCATCTGTCATGGACCTTTGCACTTTGGAAGGAAATGAAAGGAAGGACTAAGTTAATTGCAAGTGTCTCAGGAAACTTGGCTATTTTTGTTTGTTTTTAAACTCTGTTTTATTTCTTCAAAAGCCTATTTTGGTTGTTTTTCCTTCCCTCATATCAATGTAGAACTCTGATTATTTGAAATAATTTGGGTCTGGGATGTTTCAGTTTGGAGAAATGAGATGGTGACATTACTACTTTCTCTTTCAAACCAATGACACTGATTGGGCTTTATGCCAAGGGGTTGGGGCAGCAGATGTAATCATGAATTTGTGGTCTCTGTAGACCAGATAAGGCTTCCAAGCCATGTGGAAGCTGAACTTAGCAAGGAAGCTTAGTAGTTATCCTTCCAGATGTTCAGCTTGCAAATGCTAGAGGTGTTATTTTCAATACCAAATGATAGATAAGTACATGGATTGTTTTTCCACCCAGATACAAATGCCTTGGATAAATTCCATTTCCAGGTCTGGCAATCTGTCAGAAAGCTCCCTTTAAAGTTATCAGGAGAAAATCTACCAAAATGATTAAATTCGTGATAGCTTTTATTCTTGGCTAGGAACTTGCCTCCCCTCCAGGGCTAAACAGGCTTAAACTATTATGTGAGTTTTTATACAATATATGGTTTGTTGTCAAATATTTATCTCTGTCTAAAAATGAAATGTGCTAAAATACAGTTTTTTAACTGAATCAATCAATGTAAGAAAAAGAAATAACTTCTCATTTAGCCAATTTTAATCAGTATTTTCATGAAAGGCTGAAATGTTAACCGAATCTTGGCTTTTGTCATTTGAAATATAATTTGTGTGTTTAAGAATTTATGTGCACGTCAGAATCTGGACTTCATGTTCAGAAAGGAAAATTGATTTATAGGAGCAAACAACTGCAAGAATAGAGGCAGTATCAGAAATGAATAAAAGTCAATTATTTAAGGTAAATGGGACTTTAATCACCACAGCAACAGAGAAGTCTCAAATTTATTTACACCCTGGATTTTCATGTTTTAATTTGTGCACATTTTTATGTCTCTTTTTTTTTTACAGAGGCCTTTGAAATTGTTGTTCGCCATGCCAAGAACTACACCAATGCCATGTTCAAGAACAACTACCCAAGCCTGACTCCACAAGCTTTTGAGTTTGTGGGTGAATTTTTCACAGATGTGTCTCTCTACATCTTGGGTTCTGACATCAATGTGGATGACATGGTCAATGAATTGTTTGACAGCTTGTTTCCAGTCATCTATACCCAGCTAATGAACCCAGGCCTGCCTGATTCGGCCTTGGACATAAATGAGTGCCTCCGAGGAGCAAGACGTGACCTGAAAGTATTTGGGAATTTCCCCAAGCTTATTATGACCCAGGTTTCCAAGTCACTGCAAGTCACTAGGATCTTCCTTCAGGCTCTAAATCTTGGAATTGAAGTGATCAACACAACCGATCACCTGAAGTTCAGTAAGGACTGTGGCCGAATGCTCACCAGAATGTGGTACTGCTCTTACTGCCAGGGACTGATGATGGTTAAACCTTGTGGCGGTTACTGCAATGTGGTCATGCAAGGCTGTATGGCAGGTGTGGTGGAGATTGACAAGTACTGGAGAGAATACATTCTGTCTCTTGAAGAACTTGTGAATGGCATGTACAGAATCTATGACATGGAAAACATACTGCTTGGTCTCTTTTCAACAATCCACGATTCCATCCAGTATGTCCAGAAGAATGCAGGAAAGCTGACTACCACTGTGAGTACCAGTCTATAGTTTTCAGAGGATTTGAGCCTTATTGGGGTGAGGTAGTCAATAGCAGGTGCTGATGGAGAGAAATGAGAACAAAATTGGAAGGGGAGGGAAGGGATGACCATGGACTGAATGACCTCACAGAGTTAGGCAGCATATTAAGATCACAGAGTATGGAATCATAAAACCTGGCTCCACCCATTTCCTTACTGTGGGATGTTGGGAAGTCATTTTATCTTTATTAGTTCATTTTTCTGATTCATGAAATAGAAATAAAAAGAATATCTTCTTCATAGGGAATGATGTTTGATAAAGCACTTAGCATGTGTCTGGTATGTGGTGTCTTCAATAAATGTTGGTTATTATTAGCATTATTGTCAGTTATCATAATCCTCATTATTGATATACAATAGATGACAAGCCTATGAAGTGGGAGCTGTTATCTTCATTTTATAAATGAGGAAACTGAAGCCTGGTGAAATTGCACCTTGCCAAACAGCGCCCACCTATAGTTAGTGGAAGAGCCATGCTTCAGAAATTGACCAGGTCTCCCTTTCATTTGGTTATCACCAATTTCTCTGATTCTGATTTCCTCTTGACATTTTCAATCATGTATATCACATTAGCATTTTGCATGGTGACTTTAAACACAAAAGATCCAGCTAGAGTTCACTAAACTTCACAAGCACATAAGCAAGGGAAACATCCATGTTCTCCAATGGTTTTGTTTATAGCGTTGATTATATCAGCCTAAGCCTGATGAAATTCGCAATGGAGGAAGGGAAATTCTGTAAGTGAGGCAGTAGTTTGCTTGGTTTCAGTCAGATATTGTTAGTAATGGAACCACGGGAGATAACCACATCCAATGTATAGCAGAACATATAGCCAAGAGCTACCAGTCAGTTCCCCTAAGGTAATATCTGATTCCTGAATGCTGCCAGCTTTGTAGGAGGAGGTGGCAGAATAGTCTATTACACTACTATTGTTGAGCTTCCACTACACCTCAAGTGCTATGCTGGCCAGTTTACATAGTATTATTTCACAGTAACCCATGAAATCAGTCCTAATAAACCTAGAAGCTGGGTTTTGTTTTGTTTTGTTTTTCTGTTTTAGAAATATTCTATTTATGCTAATTGCTTTTTATGGATACACAATAGATGTACATATTTTCAAGGGACATGTGGTAGTTTAATACATTCATATAATTTGTAAAGGTCAAATCAATATAATTGGGATATCCATCACCTAAATATTTGTCTTTATGCTAGAAACATTCAAATTCTTCTTTTCTAGCTACTTTGAAATATACACAGCTGGGTGCTATGGCTTACACATGTAATCCCAACACTTTGGGAGGCCGAGGCAGGAGGATCATTTGAGGCTGGGAGTTCAAGACCAGTCTGGGCAACACAAAGATCCCATTTCTACAAAAAAAAAAATACAAAAAATATCCAGGCATGGTGCTGTGCTACTGGGGAGACTGAAGCGGAAGGATCACTTGGTCTCAGGAGATCAATGCTGCAGTGAGCCATGATCATGCCACTGTACCCCAGCCTGGGTGAAAGAGTGAGACCCTGTCTCAAAAAAAAAAAAAGAGAGAGAGAGAGAAAGAAATATGTGGTAGATTACTATACATTATAGTCACCCTACTGATCTATCAAACACTAAGTCTTATTTCTTCCTCAAAGCTAGTTAAGTTGGAGGAGCTGGGATTCAAACCCAGACTTGGTTCACTTAGTTGACCCACACCCTTAGCATCTGTACAGTGCAACTGCTGTGCACTCTGAACTGTTGCTTATCCAAAATGTGGAGGGTGGATTAGGCTATTTCAGCATGTCTTTAAACTCTAGGAGTAATTGGTTTCTTTGGTGAATTAAGCTAGGAAGGAGGACAAAAATGATGTAGCCCTCAGCATGGCTACTTATGGAGTTGCTGTAATTGCCCCATTCACAATGTTAGTCATTTAAAACACATTTCCTGGAAAAATATTTTATAGTAAAATGAACAAAAATGTCCTATCTAATTACAGTGTTCTTCAGTGGCTAATTATTCCCTTGACTGCTTCACAATTTGAGGCCAGATTCTGGGGCCTTCGGCAAAAGTAAATTTTACAAAACTAGTAAAAGTAAATGCATTCATATGTTCATTCACCTAATACTGATTGAAGGCCCACTGTGTGTAACAAACGAAGAAAGCATGCCAGGGGCATAGAAATGCTTTCAGTAAGAGGAAAATAAAGAGACAACATAAAAGACAGGGTGTAGGAGTGTTTAAAGGTTGTCTCTGATATTGGCCGTGTCACAGCAACACAATTGATCTTGAAAAAAAGTATCTTCCTGTGGTGCATTTATTTATTTATTTACTTACTTACTTACTTATTTTTGAGACCAAGTCTCGCTCTGGCGCCTAGGCTGGAGTGCAGTGGCATGATCTCGACTCACTGCAACCTCCACCTCCCAATTCTAAGTGATTCTCCTCCCTCAGGAGGAGCCACGTGCTACCATGCCTAACTAATTTTGTATTTTTCGTATAGACAGGATTTCACCACATTGGCCAGGCTGGTCTCAAACTTCTGACCTCAGGTGATCCACCCACCTAGGCCTCCCAAAGTTCTGGGATTATAGGCATGAGCCACTGTGCCTGGCCATGTGATGCTTTTAAACACATGAAAAAATAAGGCAAGAAGCTTATAAAGAATTAAGTGCACTGTTTTGATCAGGCACTAGACATGAAGGTTCATTTAGGAAACATTTATTAAACATCTGCTTTGTGTATGGCACTTTGCTAGGTGCTGGATATTCAAAACTACCCAAGACATAGTTCTTAAGTCTTGAAAAGGTCACAGTCTAATTGATAGACAGACATGCAACTGAATACATTTCACCATCGGGAACATTTCACCATGATGTGAATGTTGAAAGGGCTGTGGGAGATTAGTTAGTCCAATCCCATTGATTTGCAAAGGAAGAAATAAAGTTCAGGGAGGCTTACCCAAAGTTATACAGTTAATGGAGGACCCAGAAGTAGAATGCAGGGTCTTTTGCTGCTACAGTCTAATACTTTTTCCATCATACCATTCTGCCCCCATTAGACCCTCCTAGAGTTTTACTCTAAGAGCTCCATTAGGATTTTGCAAACACGTAGCGAACCTAAATTGGATAGCTATTTCTGGCTGTCAAACCGGCTACATTTTAGGTACATGCACACACCTGTGTGTCTGCACGTGCACATGCACATGCGTGCAGGAGGAGTGCATTTCATGTCATTATCATTCAGGAAGAAAGGCTTTGGCTGTCAGGAGGTGCTCAGTGATGCAAGCCCTTTCTGTTTTGGCCATTAAGTGCCTGATTGCTCCCAGCTCCCAGCTGGTTATGAGAGCGTGAAGTCTGCCATCCCCAGGGAATGCCTGAACTAAACCAGAAAACATATGTAAACTCTTCCTTGTTCATGTTTTATGATCACCAACTCTAAGTAATATGT
This sequence comes from Callithrix jacchus, assembly GCF_049354715.1. Lineage (NCBI taxonomy): Eukaryota > Metazoa > Chordata > Mammalia > Primates > Cebidae > Callithrix > Callithrix jacchus. The sequence goes on along the minus strand of NC_133524.1, from coordinate 129,329,435 downwards.
ACCAAATGATGGGGGTGGGGGAAATCACTGGCCAGCTGTGATCCAGCCCATACTCACTACGGGTCAGAAAGGGACTGGGCATTTATGAAGGCTAGGGGAAGTGGGAGCTGCAGAGCTCTATTCACATTAACAAACCCACGGAAGCCCCAAAGCAAAAGCTGGTTTAAAACTAAAGCATTAATGAGATTCTCCAGTAGCCCCCTCACCTTCCTGTTGCGATAAAATGTAAAACCCTGCCAGTCAGTCCTGCTTGAGGTTCAGTTGTGGTGAGAGACTTCTTTAAAAATATTCTATTCCTGAGCTCTGTTGGGATAACCTTTCAAGCGGGCTTTAAGCCATGCCATGAGGTCTGTCGCACAGAGACTTTGCCTGGTTGTTTGTGTGGCTGTCATCCACCTAGATTATGAAAGTTGTTTCGGTCTTCTAAGTGAGTGTGGAACTGTTCAGTTTTTTAAGTGTGGCTGGTTGGTGCTTTAGTTTACTTTCGGATAGTTCTCAATACTTTGGACTACCAAGTGAAGGCAGGTAGGCAAGTACTGGGGTGTTGTCGCTGGCAGCACCACTGGAGGTGGTGAAGGATCCTGTTCTCAAACTCGGCTCATCATCACAATCACCTGGGTTACTTGTAAGACACATTCCTGGAGTCCACCCCTGCAGAGTTTCTAATACAAAAGGTGTGTGAAGAGGTCAGATGATTTTTTTTTTGAGACAAGGTCTCACTCTGTCATCCAGGCTGGAGTGCAGTGGTGCGATCTTGGCTCACTGCAACCTCCGCCTCCCAGGCCCAAGCTATTCTCATGCCTCAGTCTTCTGAGTAGCTAGGATTACAGGCTCGTGCCATGACATCTGACTAATTTTTTGTATTTTTGGTAGAGGTGGTTTTGCTATGTTGGCCAAGCTGGTCTCGAACTCCTGGTGTCAAGCAATCCACCTGCCTCAGCCTCCCAAAGTGTTAGGATTACAGGCATGAACCACTGTGCCCAGATGATTTTTTATTTAAAAAGTGTCCCAGTTGATTCTGATGCTCCCTTGGGAGCAAATCCAGCCACCTAGTTTGGAAGATAAAGACAATAAGCCCCAGAGGTTGGGAGTGAATGGCCTAAGTTCCACAGGCTATTCGTGGCAAAGTTAGGACACTGAATTCTTCATCTATAAAATACGGTCCAGATACGGGGATTAAATGCAATGTTAGGTTTTCAGGAACACGGCAAGTACTAACTAAGTCCCAGTCCAGTACTCTTTCTTACTACAGTGATCTAAGTGCCAAATGAAAAATGAGTTTTTCTTAAACTTATTTTTAGGTGCCCAAATCTCTTAATGTTATTTTAGTCTAATTAAGTAAATAAAAATAGTAATTGTGTGAAAATATATGTGTTTGAATATATGTGTGGAGGGGAGAGGGAGGGAGGGAGAAAGAGAAGATTTGTGCTGAAAAGTCCAAGAAAGTATTAATGATGAGACTATAAATAAATCCATTTTGCAAACTGAGATAAATATCTATACAAACTAGGATAAATATCTTGGCCCCAAGTGAGAATTGAATAGCTCTTTAATAGTATTCGGGTGAAAGTATCACTGTTAAATTTATCAGTACATTATTGAATTCCACATCTTATACCTTAAAGCAACTACAAATATGTACTATTTTGCAATACATATATTTTCAGTATTGTTACACTGAAACTGCTGAATGCCACAGCTTCTTTTTAAAATACAACTGTTTTTATCCTGAAAACCATTTTGATTGCTGTTACCATATACCGATGTGTGGACTATATGCATAGCCATTGCCCATTTCATGTATAATTCATCCATTTACTAAATGATTAACAATTAGCATGTTGGATGTTTATCCCTCTCCCAGAAACTTTCCCAAAACTTTCTGTAATTTTGTTTACTTCCTTTAATCCCCGAAGTAACTGCTCACATGGCTGTTTGCACTTGTATTTCTCTACTTGGATGCACATACATACTTTATTGCTTCATCTCAGCATTTCGCAGAGTTAGTGCTTCCTTTCGCACAGTTTCATTACCTTGGCTTTTTCTATGCTTCCCTGAATATTGTGTAGAATTGCAGCCTTTTCTACCACCATTATGTATTCCTTTCTGTTTTCTGTTGTGATATTCACTTTAGCACTACCTGAAACAGGGTTCATTGCAGGAAGCATTTACTGAACATCTAATAGTGAAAGCACCATGATGGCCACTGGGGACCAGAAGGAGTAGCTGGAAGGATGCATGTGGCTCTGTTGTGTTGCTCTCAGGGGTCACTTGGCTAGCAGGTGGCAGAACTAGTATTCAAAGCTGAATCTGTCTGACTTCAAAGCTCATGCTCTTAACCATTACTCTATATTGCTCTCTCAAATAGTTCCATTCTCTTCAGCAGAATCTTTATTCCCCAAACACATAGTAGGTTTTTATTATATTATTTAATATCCTGTATTACTCCCTACTGTTTTTCCAGCTGCACAGTTTTTAAATTCATTCTCCCTCCTTGGAGACTTTTGCTCTAGTATTTCCCAATGAAATACTAAAAGGTATGAGATTTTTTCATCTTCATAACACTTAAAGGAACAAAGTAGTTTCAAGGAGAAGAAAGAATGTGTTAGTTGATGGAAAGTCCAGTCACACAGTCAGATGACTTGGTCTAGAATCTATCTATGTGAGCAGTGCCGGTAGTGAGAAAGAAGTTCTCTTCCACTTGCAAAGTTGGAAATCTGCTGATTGGACCAACAGATAGTTTTTAATGCATCTGCCTTTGATTCTGGACATTAGAAGAGCATCAGATCTCCAGCATGGAGTGTCCTTAGTATTTAATAATAGTAACATTGCCTACTGAGAACCTAACATTTCCAAATACATCCATTTCCTTTGCTAGGATTTCTGAAGAAGTCAGTATTTATTTTTGTGTGCTGGGAAGCTCTGGGGAAGATTCTCTGTTGATCCTCAATAATAATTAATTCCATCACACTCTTATATTTTGCTGTCTATGTGAGTGACTGTAACTCATAAGAATTTCCAAGATTAGCCTTACCTTCCTCTCCGCGTTTGAAGGCTGAGGTTATTTCTCAGGTGTCAGAATGTCAGTGTTTTTCTCCTCATGCTATCACTTTGGACTTTCATTTTTCGGTTTCAGATAGAGATACCATGTCTGAATTCATACAAGCTGTTTTCAGTACCAAGTAATTTGAAAGTGATACAAACAAGCAAATGGCTTACTACCTAATTCGTGTCTGCAAGTCAGCATCTAGAACCATGGTAAGCAGAGTTACTTCCATGAAGTTTATTTCCGGAAAGACAAAAACTGTTTACAGGCTGCCATCAGTTTTTCATTTGCAATCAAAATAGCGTCAGTGACAGTTTTAAAACACAGATTACTTATTTATTGCAAGAACACAATTGAAAAAATTGGTACCATGTTTTAGGCAATAAATGTTTACTTCATGGTAAGTTTCAAAAAGTGGTTACATAAGGGGAGCTTTTTTTACTGTTTCATCCTGAAATTATATATACATTATAGGTCATATTAAGAAATTAGATAGGTTCTTCATACATCTAGAATTGCTTGCCTTTACCTTGGCATGATTGCCAGTTGCTTATATGTTCTGAATTTTTAAAGAGAAAATTTACATCCTTTCTGTGGTCAGTGGACTGATGTGGCAGGAACACATCCTCAAGAGCTGTGAAAGGTCTGAGATTTTTACCCTGATTTCAAGCAAACAAGTTAGCCTGCTGCAGTGCCATCAATGTTAGTTAATGGTATGAGAACCCTGTGTCAGAGATGAAGGACAGTTTATTGCTTACAGCAATAGCAGCACCCAGAGTATGAGCATTTGTGCCAGATGCCTGAGTCCCAAATCCCACAAGGGAAAGCAAAGAGAACTGAATGACTCCTGTACACTTAGTGAGTTGCATTATAGGAGAGAAACTTTAAACTTAGGAAACTCAAATCTTTATAGTAGATGGTAAGCCCACCTGCTCTTTACTCTAAAGGGAAATAGTATTTCTGTCTTCAAAGGCTGTTCACTATACAAAGATGCTTAAAAAGGATAATCTGGAACAAAGGGTAGTCAGTTTGTCTGTTCCTGAGACATGCCAAGAACAAGAGATCCACGGCGAATTGTCTTCCAACACGTGGTCCCCCACCCTTGGATGGCTACAAGAACTTTTCAAGTTCTCAATGCTTTGGGAGGATCTGGCAAGGAAATTAGAAGTTAGTAAAAGACAATTAGCTCAACCCTGACTGAATGGCCAAAAAGCAGGCCCGTGTGCCACCTGTTGGAGGGTAGCAGAAGCCACATCCAAATACTGAGAACAGTGGCAGTTTTCTCAGCTCTTCAGAGAATACTTTAAAAGGAAAGTTTCAAAGGGGCACCTGTTCGTTGCTTCTCATTAGCAGTAATCTCTGCTACTCTGGGCCTCCAGCTACTCCATTGCTCTCTTTCTGTCTCTAAGCTGTCATTTCTTTCCTGCTCTGTTCAGGCTATAGGGTTGGGAGTTTTGTGTTGCTAAGTGACTTGGCTGAATTAAGTTTTCTCTTTTATTGCACTTCTAGGGTGAAGCATTGTGATAACCACAGAGTAGTAAGCAGATACTTACCCACACCTGAAGCAGTGACGGAGAGGACGGATTCGTCCTCAGAGTATATTCAGAAAGGTTAGAAAGCCAGGGATATTTGCCCAAGTAGGCGGAAGTCCAGGAAGATGTCACCATGATCTGATATTCTGAGTACCCCTGTGCTCCCGAGACAACAGTGAGGGAGCCCACAATGCCTTTAAAAAAAAAATATATATATATATATACTTTTAAGTTCTTGGATACATGTGCAGAACATGCAGGTTTGTTACAAAGGTATACACATGTCATGGTGGCTTGCTGCACCCATCAAAATGTCACCTACATTAGGTGTTTCTAATGCTATCCCTTCCCTAGCCTCCCTCTCCTGACAGGCCCCGGTGTGTGATGTCCCCCTCCCTGTGTCCATGTGCTTTTATTGTTCAATTCCCACTTATGAGTGAGAACATGCGGTGTTTGGTTTTCTGTTCCTGTGTCAGTTTGCTGAGAATGATGGTTTCTAGCTTTATCCATGTCCCTGCAGAGGACATTAACTCATCCTTTTTAAAGCTGCATGGTATTCCATGGTATATGTGTGCCACATTTTCCTTGTCCAGTCTATCATTGATGGGCATTTGGGTTGGTTCCAAGTCTTTGCTATTGTGAACAGTGCTGCAATAAACATTCGTGTACATGTGTCTTTATAGTAGAATGATTTATAGCCCTCTGGGTATATACCCAGTAATGAGATTGCTGGGTCAAATAGTATTTCTGCTTCTAGATCCTTGGGACATTGCCACACTGTCTTCCACGATGGTTGAACGAATTTACACTCCCACCAACAGTGTAAAGGCATTCCTATTTCTCCACACCCTCACCAGCCTCTGTTGTTCCCTGACTTTTTAATGATTGCCATTCTAACTGGCGTGAGATGGTATCTGATTGTGGTTTTGATTTGCATTTCTCTAATGACCAGTGATGATGAGCATTTTTGCATGTTTGTTGGCCACATAAATGTCTTCTTTTGAGAAGTGTCTGTTCATATCCTTTGCCTACTTTTTGAAGGGGTAGTTTGTTTTTTTCCTGTAAATTTGTTTAAGTTCCTTGTAGATTCTGGTATTAGCCCTTTGTCAGATGGGTTTAAGTTCGTTGTAGATTCTGGATATTATCCCTTGGTCAGATGGTAGATTGCAAAAATGTTCTCCCATTCTGTAAGTTGCCTGTTCAGTCTGATGATAGTTTCTTTTACTGTGCAGAAGCTCTTTAATTAGATCTCATTTGTCAATTTTGGCTTTTGTTGCCATTGCCTTTGGTGTTTTAGTGAAGTCTTTGCCCATGCCTATGTCCTGAATGGTATTGCCTAGGTTTTCTTCTAGGGTTTTTTTTTTAATGGTTTTAGATTTTATATTTAAGTCTTTAATCCATCTTGAGTTAAGGTGTAAAAGGGGTCCAGTTTTAGTTTTCTGCATATGGCTAGCCAGTTTTCCCAACGCAATTTATTAAATAGGGAATCCTTTCTCATTGCTTGTTTTTGTGAAGTTTGTCGAAGATCAGATGGTTGTAGATGTGTGGCATTATTTCTCAGGCCTCTGTTCTGTTCCATTGGTCTGTGTATCTGTTTTGGCATCACACTACCTGACTTCAAACGATACTACAAGGCTACAATAACCACATGCCTTTTTAAAAAGATGTCGAGTGGCTAGGGAATCAGAGTACAATGAAAGTAGCCTCCTACCTTGTGGGGGCAGAAAAGCCCCTGGATACTTGTTCCCTTCATTAGAAAAGCTGAAATGTTGCACAAAACATAGAGTCATATACACTGTGATTTCCCTGTGTTTCAATTTCCCCTACTTGGAACAAGGTTCCACTTGGCAAGCGTTGTTCTACATTATTCACTCACAATGGCACTACAAGTAACCTTGGCTCACTGACCTCTTATGCCTATGTATTTTACTATCTTGCTCAGGTATCTGGCAGAAAAACACTTTCTAATTTGACTGTTTCTTAAAAGGACCAAACACCATATGTTTTCATTCATAAGTGGGAGTTGAACAATGAGAACACATGGACACAGGGAGGGGAATATCACACACCATGGCCTATTGTGGGGATGGGAGGTAGGGGGCTAGGGGAGGGATAGCATTAGGAGAAATACCCAATGTAGATGACAGGTTGATGGGTGCAGCAAACCATCATAGCACATGTATACCTATGTAACAAAACTGCATGTTCTGCACATGTATCCCAGATCTTAAAGTATAATTTAAAAAAAAGAAAATTATAAGGAAGAGAAAAAAATGACAAATCCTCCTGCCCCCACCTTGAAAAGGGAAAACATATTTGAACATCACAGAAGCATTTTTTAATGAAGTTGGAGTGTCATATAGTAATTTCCTCAAGAGAGGGGGAATTTTAATACTTGCTGTAATAAAGAATTTTACAAAAGGCCAAGATAAGGGAATTCTGAGCAGATGTCTTTCAGCATGTTGGAGCCTTTGGAAGATAAAATACAAATTTCATCATTACCGGCAGCCATGATTTTCTGGGTGCTGAGTGTTGAGCACTGTTCTAGGTCTTACGGTATAACTTTCCCTTCCTTGTTGGGGGGAATGTTAATGGGATAAAACAAATAGCCTTTGTTTTGGGGAAATGACAGATTTCTCAATGTCCTTCTAAAATATCCCTTCAGGAAGTACGTAATCTGGCAAGGCTGCTTTCTTATTTCATATGTGGGGGTGAAGGGAGAGTTGTCGCTGCCTCCTTATTACTCAATTCAAATTCTTTCTGAAGAATATTCAGAAAGTGAATTAATTTTTCCCTTTTCATTCCACTCAGAATGCCTAAAACAGATAAAGTGGGAAGCAGAGTCATTATATTTGGGTGCTGTCTATTATCATTTACTGACTGAGAGTCTAAGCCTTTCTGCTTTTTGTAGATAATTAATTTTCTTCCTAAATGTAGGGAAGAGTGATTGTAATCAGTGTGTTTGTACTTTCAGCCACAAATAGAGCCCATCAAAGATATGCAGTACAAATAAACCTCATAAAATATGCAGCCCAAGTGCTGCTCAAAGTTAATGTCCTATCTTTTTTTCCAAAGAAAAAATTTTATACACAGTACATGATTTTTTAAAGACATTCTTGGTATTTTCATATAGTTAATAGATGGACCCCTCTTTTTCAAACTCAACCCATGCTGTTAATTATTTTTTATCATTAAATCTCATGCAGTAGAGCTGAAGGAGACTGATTTGGCATAGAAATCATCTCAGCAACAGATACACATTACTGAGTTCTGTGTACGGGTTTCTCTTATGCTTCCAGAAAATAATGAATGATCACATCTGAGTTACGGGCTTGGTTTCATGGATGAAACCTAAACACATAGTGTTTGCAAAGGAATTCCTCTGAACTCTTTTGGAAAGCTTTTGCCCTTCTTTCCCAGCTGCCTGTCTCCAACCTCTGGCCAATGCCTATACCAACCCCATCCCTTTTCCTTCTGCTTCAAATTTGTACCTTGCTCTGTTCTGTTCATTCAAACCTTGCACTTTATTCAGAGTAATGATGTGTGATTATGGTTTAGTCATCACAGGAAACCCATTTCTGTTTCTACCAGTTCTGTAATGCATTCCCTCTCATGACAAGCAAATTTCATTAGCAAAATTATTGATCGCTAGAAAACTCTTAAAAAGGATTATCAAAAAAGGTAGATCTCAGGCAGTTGTAGGGAGAAATATTTAAGTGTATGTGGGACCTTATGAAATTACCTGCTATACATTGTAAGATATAAAGAACATTCATTCAGAATTTTGATATAGGATCTCTGCCTTCTGCTGCCACTGGCACATGGCCTGCAAAAAGCAACTTCTTAGTGTCTGTTCCTTAATCTATACGATGAAGAAGATGATCATGATGGTGACGAGAGTAATTATTTATTAAGCACTTGCTATGTTCCTCTCACAATTCTAAGCTCTTAACATGGATCAACTCATTTAATGTTTACAATACTAATGAGAAGGGGATTATCATTATTACCATTTTCCTAGTTAAAGAACTCAGGCAGAGAGACTTGGAAGCAGGTGCCAGCAACAAGGCAGCTTCAGCTAGTTGCTCTCTACTGCAGCAACTTTTGAGATTCATCTCCTGCCCAGGGCCAGACCCAGTCTTAGAATATATGGGCATTGCCTTGCCTTGTCTGCAGATGGATATAAGCTGACTCAGTTGTCTGTAATGAGGGCGTTTGGGGAGCCAGAAGTTACCAAGGGTCTTTCATTCTTGCCTACTCTTTCAGTTACTATTCATCCTGTTTTCTACACGTGGCCTTGAGAATTGCATGGAAACTTCCAATGGGCTTAGCTTTCTTCTCTGCTTTTCCCCATATTTGCATTAATTAATCCTAATTAAAGTTTTCTTTTCTTTTCTTTTCTTTTCTTTTCTTTTTTTTCTTTTCTTTTCTTTTCTATTGGCTTAACAGAAGTTTATTTTCCCACAGATCTGGGGGTTAAAAGTCCCAGATCAAGGTTCTGGCAGATTCAGTCTCTGGTAAGGCCTTTCTGCTTGGCTTGCAGATGGCTGCCATATCATTATGTCTTAACATCATTTTCCCTTGGTGCATGTGGACCCCATAGGGAAAGAAGGGACATAGAGAGAGACAGAGAGAGAGAGCATAAGCTCTCTGGTATCACTTCTTGTGAAGACACTAATCCTATTGGATCAGGGCCCCACATTTATTCAGAGATGAGGCCTCTAGTGACGTGACTAAGGTTAAATGAAATAATTAAAATTTTCCAAATTTGTTTGGAGCTCAGGACTCCCCCAGAATCAGGGCCTATTTCATTTACCTTTTTTTCTATAAAAAGAAAATTCATTCTTGATGAGCTTTTTGAAAAAATACTTTAAAAGATATAGGGCTTCTACGTTTTAGCTTTTTCAGATCAGAAATGCGAAGAATGGTGAAATGTCAAGCTCTGTGACTTTCTTATTCTGCTTTAAATCCTTTAAAGTAATGATCTTTTTCCAAACATGGAAGGGGTTCCCTGTTAACTAAGTTGCTGATTTACTCAACTGCTCATTCCTCTTAACCAATTCTTAATGCAAAATCGATGAGTTTCTTGACTGTAGCAACCTGCTAGCATATTTTTAAGAAATTGTGAACACTTTAAATCATCTTTGAGTGGTTTCTTCACAAGTTTTCTAAACCTAAAGTATTCTAGACAAAAAAGCAGGGAACGAAAGTAGTGTCCCTACTTTGATTAAAAATAAAGCAATAATTGTGACAAATTGGTATAATCAGACTTGACAGAGAGAAGCTATAGAATCCGTGTTAGATTTCCATCAGTCTGAAAAGGATGTTAACAATCCCCAGATCACAGAGAGTGAAAGAATACACACTGGTGAAAACATTTCCCTCACACATCTGTGTTTATCAAGTTTTAAAGTCTGTTTCTCCTCCCCTACCATTTCTCCTGAATCTGTAATACATTGATTTAAAAACCATTAATGCATGACTCAAACTGCTGTGCTCTGAAAGGCCCCATTCAGAATTGTCTCAACTCTGGTTAGCATTGACCGAAAACTCCATGAAATACCAGGAATAATAAATTACAACAAAAATTCATTTTTAATGGTACCACAGAGATTTTTAAGAGCAAAGTTTTCTAGATAGAAAGCTGAGTCAATACCCTGCACAGGAATGGATCAGCCTGGCGTTGCAAGGAGCAGAGGAAGAAAAGATTGTGTGATGCGATGAAAAGAACACAGGCTTCAGGAGTCACAATGTGAATTTCTCTCTCTCTCTTTTTTTAAATTTATTGAGACGAAGTCTCACTCTGTTGTCCAGGCTGGCATGCAGTGGTGCCATCTCGGCTCACTGCATCCTTTTCTTCCTGGGCCCAAGTGATCCTCCCACCACACCCCCTGCCCCGCCCCATAGCTGAAACTAGAGGTGTGCACCAGCACACCTGGCTAGTTTTTGTATTTCTTTTTTAGTAGAGACAGTGTCTCACTATGTTGTCTATGCTGGTCTTGAACTCCTAGGCTCAAGTGACCCTCCCACCTCAGCCTCCCAAAGTGTTGGGATTAGAGGCGTGAGCCACTGCATCTGGCCAGAATGTGAATTTCTGTTCAGCCATTCTTTATCTTAGTGACCTCGGCATGTTATACAATCTCTGAGCCTTGGTTGCCTCAACTATAGAATGAGGATAAAAATACCACCCTCACAGAACTACTATGAAAATTCGCAACAATGCCTGGCATATGGCAGCACTGTAAAATCTGACATGCAACATGATCTATTTCACCCGCTGTGAGGCAATATAGCCTTTTTTTCCTAGCCCTTCTCTCACATGGAGGCACTCATTTTTGGGGTACTCTCATTAATAGCACCATCGATAAATATTTACCCCACTCCAGTGACGAAGACCCTGTGTCAGGAGCTGACAACACAAATATACTAATACCCCCATATCCGCAGAGAGATATGACCCCCAGTGGTTGGCTGAAACCACAGGTGGTTCCAAACCCTAATGTACTGTGGCTCTTTTCCCTATTCATACATACCTATGATAAAGTTTAATTTGTAAATTAGGCACAGTAAGAGAGTAATAACAGTAACTAATGATGATAAATAAAACAATTTCATCCTTTCCTATTGAAGTTCCTGCTAGTCACTGCATTCAGAAATTGCTGTGTCTCTAAACGAGTTTATCTAGCCCATACGGCTAGAGTCCTCTGCTTCTATTTGTCCAACCTTTGCCACTAATAACCAGGAGAATCAATCATTTCCCCAGATGTTGAGGTAGATTGATTCACAGCCAAGCAGACCAAGTTGAACACACAAGTTTTGTAACTACTCACAGTGGTCTTCACAGAAGACTCATGAATAAAGGGCAGTGTGATATATCTGGATTCCCTATGGGGATTTTTAGCATTCATCTTCTTTTGCTCAGATTTAGTGCTGAAATTGCTGGGAGTAGAGGGAAGGCTCAAGCTGTGTTTATGGCTCCTTTGTTTTGGAGTGTGAATTGTGCAGTATAATGCTAAATTGCTTTTGCTGGGTACCACTGTTAAATGATGATTAAATTTAGGTTTGGTATAAAAATTAATAGATGTCTATTACAAATCTTTGGGATAATTTAATGATATCCCCTTGTTTTACATATTTTCCTTTTATTGGATCCCTAAATTTTCTGTTCTGTTCTTAGCTATCCTGCCTACTCAGAATCTTTCCTCTTTTATAATGAATTACAACTACCTTTCTGATTCTTGGGATTTGGGTTATCACTGCTTCTTTGATGGAAGAAAAGGGAGAAAGCAATGACAGTGGGAGTGAAGGGAGTTTAAAAGGAGTACAAGGAAGATGAAATTTGAATGAGAGGCCTGGTGCAATGGCTCATGCCTGTAATCCCAGCACTTTGGGAGGCCAAGGCAGGAGGATCCCTTGAGCCCGGGAGTTCAAGACCAGCAGCAACATAGTGAGACCTTGTCTCTACGAATAACAACAACAACAAAGATTAGCCGGTGTGGTGGTACATGCCGGTGGTCCCAGCTACTTGGGAGCCTGAGATGGGAGGATTGCTTGAGCCTGGGAGGTCAAGACTGCAGTGAACCGTGATCACGCCACTGCACTCCAGCCTGGGCAACAGAGCGAGACCCTGTCACAAGAAAACAAAAAGTGAATCAGATCATTTTGGAAATGATTTTTTCCAGATATATGTCTTCTGCAGTATTTACTTAATATAATCATTTGCCCACTCATGCTGGCACAATACAAATGTCACAAATTCTAGATTTTAAAAATATAGAAAACCTTTATGTCTTGCCATTTTCATAAATCTAACAGCAGTTTTAGTATGTAAAACTACTATTCTCTCTTCATCCCCTAGTATACATCATCTTACACATATAGGTATTTACTTTTTCTCTTAAATCAAGGAATTAAGCTAAAGGGGTGTGGAGTTCATCCTTGGGAGAGTGAGGAGCCTTGAGAGCATAGAGAATGTGGATCTCCACTTACAAAATTAGAAGTGTAAGAAAGAGTACTCTTTTATTTATTTTGGGGCTTCTTTTTTGTTTGTTTGCTAATAGAATTTATTTTTCACAGTGCTTTAGGTTCATAGCAAAATTGAGCAGAAATTGCAGTGTTCCTTTATACCTCCTACCTCCTCCACACACACAGCCTCCCTCACCAGCAACAACCCTCACCAGAGTGGTACATTTGTTACAATGGATGGACCTCTGTTGATACATCATTATCACCCAAAGCCTGTCATTTACATTAGGTTTTACTCTTGGTGTGGTACATTCTTTGGGCTTTGACAAATGTATAATGGCATGTATCTATCATTCTAATATCATGCAGACTTGCTTCACTGTTATAAAAATGTTCTGTGCTCCACCTGTTCATCCCTCTCTCTCCACTCATCTCTGATAACCACCGACCTCTTTATTGTCTTTTCCCAGAATGTCACATAGTTGGAATTATACAATTTTCACATTGGCTTCTTTTACTTAGTAATATGCTTTTAAGTTTCCTCCATGTCTTTTCATGGCTAGATAGTTCATCTCTTTTTAGTTTAAATAATATTTCTTTGCCTGGAGTGTCTTTTACTTTTATATTAATTTAATTTCAAGTCCAAATCATCATTCCCATTGCATTAGTGGTAAATTATACCTTATTACTTCTTTTTTTAAAACAGTTTTATTGAGATATAATTTACATAGAATACAGTCCATTAATTCAAGTATTTCAAATGTGCAATTCATTGGTTTTTTAGTATATTCATGGAGTTGTGCAACCATTACCACAATCAGTATTAGAAGATTTTTGTCACCCCAAAAGGAACTCAGTACCAGTTAGCTATTATTCCCCTATTACTCCCCAACCCCTGTCCTCCACAGCTGTAGAACACTAATCTGTTTTCTGTCTCTATAGATTAGTTGGTTCTGAACATTTCACATAAATGGAGTCATGAAATATATGGCCTTTTGCATCTGCCTTTCAGTTAGCATAATGTTTTCAAGGTTCATTCACATCGTAGCACGGATCACTACATTACTTTTTATGGATGGATAATATTCCATTGTATGTATACACCACATTTTGTCTATTATCAATTGATGGACACTTGGGGTTTTTTCCACTTCTTGGTTATTATTAATAGTGTTGCTATGAACATTTGTGCACAAATCTTTGTGTGGATATTTCATCTCTCTCGAGAATTTGCCTAGCAGTAGAATTGTGGGTCATGTGGTAACTCTATATTTACCTTTTGAAGAACTACCAAACTGTTTTCCAATGAAGCAGAGCTATTTTTCTTTCCCACCAACAATGTGAGGGTTCTGATTTCTCTACATCCACACCAGCAATTATTATTATCTACCTTTTTCTATTACAGCCCTTCATAGTGGATTTTAAGTGGTATCTCTCATTGTGGTTTTAATTTGAATTTCCCTTATAATTAATGATGTTGAGTGACTTTCATGTGCTTATTGGCCAGATCTTTTTTTGGTAAAAGTTCTATTGAAACCTTAGTTTTTAAACTGGGCTATCTATCATTTCATTATTCAATTGTAAGGATTATTTACCTATTCTGGATACTAGACCCTTATCACATGTATGATTTACTTTTCTTTTTTTGAAACAGGGTCTCACTCTGTCATGCAGGCTAGAATGCAGTGGTGTGATCACATCTCACTGCAGCTTCAACCTCCTGGGCTCAAGTATTCCTCCCATCTCAGCTTCCAAAGTAGCTGGGACTACAAGCACGCACGGCCACAGCAGTCTAATTTTTGTATTTTTTGTAGAGATGAGGTTTCGCCATGTTGCCCAGGCTGGTCTTGAAACTCATGGGCTCAAGCCATCCACCTGCCTTGGCCTCCCAAAGTGTTGGGATTACAGGCATGAGCCACTGGGCCCAGTCTATAATTATTTTCTCCTATACTCTGGGATGTCTTTTCACTTTCCTGATAATGTCTTTTAAACTCAAAAAATATAATTTCAATGAAGTTCAATTTATATATATATAATAAAAAATATATATATATTTATTTATTTATTTATTTTTTTATTTATTTATTTTTTTTTTTTTGAGACGGAGTTTCGTTCTTGTTACCCAGGCTGGAGTGCAATGGCGCGATCTCGGCTCACCACAAACTCCGCCTCCTGGGTTCAGGCAATTCTCCTGCCTCAGCCTCCTGAGTAGCTGGGATTACAGGCACACGCCACCATGCCCAGCTAATTTTTTGTATTTTTAGTAGAGACGGGGTTTCACCATGTTGACCAGGATGGTCTCGATCTCTTGACCTCGTGATACACCCGCCTTGGCCTCCCAAAGTGCTGGGATTACAGGCGTGAGCCTCCGTGCCCGGCCCCAATTTATATATTTTTTATGTGTCATGTCTAAGAAATAATTGCCTAATCCAAGAGCATAAAGATTGACATCTATGATTTCTTCTAAGAATTTTACAGAAATTACTTACGTGTAGGTCTATGATTCATTTGAGCTAATTTTGTATATGGTATGAGGTAGTGGTACAACTTCATTCTTCTGCATGTGGATATCCTTTTGTCCTAGTTCCATTTGTTGAAAACACTATTCTTTACCCCAGTGAATTGTCTTGGCACTATCATCAAAATTCAATTGACCATAAATGTCTGTAGGTTTTTTCTGACTCTCAATTCTATTTCATTGATCTCTATGTCTGTCATTATGCCAGTTCAAAGCCATGCTGCTTTGAATACTTTGTAGCGAGTTTTGAAAATGGAAAGTGTGAGTTCTACAACCTTGCTCTTCTTTTCAGATTGTTTTGGCTATTTGCAGCCCCTTGCAATTTCATATGAATTTTATGAGCAACTTGTCAATTTATGCAAAGGATCGGCTGAAATTTTGATAGCGTTTGTGTTAAATTTATAGATGATTTAGGAGGTATTGCCATCTTGACATTAAGTCTTCCAATATATGAATGTCTTTTCACTTATTTAGATCTTTAATTTATTTCAATGGTATTTTGTAGTTTTCAATATAAAAGCCTTGCACTTCTTTTGCTAAATTTATTTCTAAATATTATCATCTTCAAGTTATTGTAAATGGAATTGTTTTCTTAATTTCATTTTGGGTTGTTCATTGCTAGAGTACATAAATTGATTTTTGTATACTGATCTTGTACCCACTAGCATTGCTGAACCTATAAGTTTTAGTAGAGTGTGTGTGTGTGTGTGTGTGTGTGTGTGTGAGAGAGAGAGAGAGAGAGAGATTTTGTCAGTCTTTGGTGTTTTGTATACACAAGATAACATTATCTGCAAATACAGATGCGTACACAGTTTCATTTCTACCTTTCTGATCTGTATGCCTTTTCTTTCTCCTCCCTCCCTCCCTCCCTCCCTTCCTCCCTCCCTTCCTTCCTTCTCTCTTTTTTTTTTTTTTTTCCTTCTTTCCTTTCCTTTTGTCATTGTCCTGGCTTGAACCTCCAGTACAACGTCAAGCAGAAATAGCAAGAACGGGCATCATATTTTTCTTGATCTTAAGTGAAAAGCCTCAGTCTTTTCCCATTAAATATAGTATTAGCTGTGACTTTTTTTATGTGTATAAATGCTCTTTTTCAAGTTGAGGAAGTTCTTTTGTTTGTTGATTGTTTTTATTATCAAAACATGTTGGATTTTATTAAATTCCTCTTTAGAAACTGATGAGATAATCATGTGGATGTATCCTTTATTTTATTGATATGATATACTACATTGACTACCAGATGTTAAACCAACCTTGCATTTCTGGGATAAATCTCACCTGGTCATGGTATATGATGCTTTTTATATTTTGCTGGATTCAATTTGTTAGGAGGTTGAAGATTTTTATTTTTGTCTTTATAAGAAGTATTGGTCTATAATTTTCTTGTGATCTTTGTCTGCTTTTGGTATCAGGGTAATACTGGCTTCATAGAATGACTTGGGATGTATTCCTTCCTCTTCTAAAGATCTGCTATTTAGAAAAGTTTCAGAAGGATTGGTATTAACTGTTCTTTAAGTGTTTTGTAGAATTTGCCAGTAGGGTCATCTGATGCTTTGCTTTTCTTTGTAGAAAGTTTTAAAATTACTAATTCAAACTCTTTGTTATAGGTTCATTCTAATTTTTTATTTAAGTAAGTTTTGATAATTTTTAATAATCATTTTGGAATTTGTCCGTTTCATATCTGCTATCTGATTTGTTGCTATACAGTTTTTTAAGTATTCTCTTATAATTCTTTTTATGTATATAAGGCCAGTAGTAATGTCCCCCTCTTTCATTCCTGATTATAGTAATTTGAGTATTTTCTCTTTTTTTTCTTGGTTAGTATAGCTAAAGGTTTATCAAGCCTGTTGATCTTTTCATAGAACCAACTTTTGATTTTGTCAGTTTTTCTCTATTGTTTTTCTATTCTAGATTTCGCTGCTTTCCACTCTAATTTGCTATTTCCTTCCTTCTGCTTGATTTATGTTTAATGTGCTTTTCCTCTTTCTAGTGTCTTAAGGCAACAATTTAGATTTTTAAAAAAATTTTATTTCAATAGCTTTTGGGGTGCAAGTAGTTTTTTGTTACATGGATGAAATATATCGTGATGAATTCTGAGATTTTAGTCCACGAATCACCAGAGTAGTGTGCATTGTACCTAATGTGTAGTTTTCTTTTTTATCTCTGGCCCCGCTTTCACCTTCCCCCTTTTGAGTCTCTAAAGTCTATTATATCACTCTGCATGCCTTTGTATATACTCATAGCTTACCTCACTCACACTTATAGGGGAGAACATAGGGTTTTTGGTTTTCTACTCCTGTGTTACTTCACTTAGAATAATGGCCTCCTGCTCCATCCAAGTTGCTGTAAAAGATATTTCGTTCCTTTTAATGGCTGAGTAATATATTCAGGTTGAGACCGACCTGGGCAACATGGTGAAACCCTGTCTCTACAGAAATACAAAAATTAGCCAGGTGTTGTGGTGTGCACCTGTGGCCCTAGCTATTCATGAGGCTGAAGTTGGAGGATCACTTGAGGCTAGGGGGTTGAGGCCTAAGTGAGCCATGATTGTGCCACTGCACTGCAGCCTGAGTGACAGAGTGAGACCCTGTCTCAAAAAAAGAAGAAAGAAATGTGAACTCTTGATACCAAAGGACTGAACTAGAGGCCCAAGCAAGGGGAAAGCTACACAGGGAATGGAGGAATCCAGTCATTTCAGATGCCAATTTTTCTGATTTAGATCCTCTACAGACCTCTTTCTCCTGACATGTGTATTTCTTTTTCTTTTGCTTTTTGGCCAGAAATTAGGAGGTGGTAAGACGAGTGAAGCCATCTGTATATCTGCCCTAATCTCTCCATCATTTTTCTTGACTAGACTCATCATAAAGATGATTAAAGGTTTCTCAGCACTTGAGAGCTGGTTACTTTTTACCTCACCTTTGCCTTTTAAAGAAGAGTTAGAGTTATCATTTGCTTTCCCATCCAATTCTTCAGTTTCCTTAGTCAATTAATTCCATGCCTACCCTATTTGTTTAAGGTTTGGGACAGTCCAGATGAACTAACCTAGACCTCTGTTTTTTCTCAGGTTATAAATGCTCTGTTTCCAACTTTGATTTCCACCTGTTACTCTGGCTTTGACAGTAAGTGGCTTAGGATTCAAGTTCCCTTTTTTTCTACTTCCATGAGCCTGCCAATCAGACTGTGTGGATGCTGATTTCTTCTTTCCCAGATTTTGTGATTGGGTCCTTGGTCTCATGTATAGTAGATCCTTATCTGGGTCTCTGAACCTTGGATCCTGATTGTACAGGCCGTCAGTCTTCCCAGGATCTAAATTACCTACCTGTTTCTCCTTTATTTCCTTCACACACTTCTCTTAATACAGCGTCTAGACTTCCCAGCTTAGGTATTAGCCAGAAACCCTATCTCATGTCTACCACAGCCAACTATCCTGGACCCTGGCCTTGGATTTGAAAATGACAGCAAAAGAGGAAGAACAAAATACTCATTGAATGCAGTTTGGAAGGCAGTGCGTAGTTTTCAAGAAGCAGCAAGTGAAGACATCTATTGGGGGAGCTCTACTCTGCAGAATGAAAGAGGCTATTGAATAAAGAAGGAAACAAATCTATCAGCCCAGCAGCCAGGAATGCTTAACATAGACAGGACAGACATTTCCTTGTTTTATCTTTTCAAGGCAGAATAGGGAGATTTCATTGATTGAATGTAGTAGACAAACCAGCAAGGTAGAAAAGTGAGGGTTAGAAACATGGCCAAGTAAGCAAGTGAGATATGGCTGCCTTTTGTGAAGACGAGAAACTAATACTAAGTGGATACTTTTGTAGCATCTACAAGTTCTATGATCAAAGGAAAAAAATCTGTAAATACTTCAAGAAGTTTGCTTTTGTACTATATGGCTAATTGAAAAATCAACTTACAGGGGAAAGTGAAATGCTTAAGTCTGGAACTATAGATAAATAGTCCAATGTAGCCCATGCACACGTGTCCAAGAAAGGCCACACAACCTGAAACAATTTTTTGGGATTAGCTCTATGGCATTTATGAAAACCAGGCTTCTTCTCTGTTAGGGGTGCCACGGGAAGTATCCTCTGATTACAAGTTTCCCTTAATGGTCTGTTCTTCAAAACATCCTAGAGAAATACTGTCCTTGGGGTAGGATCTTTGTTTTTGTTATCAAAATTTTCTCTTCATGTCTGATCCTATAGAGAATCCTCACTTATCATTGTCTCTCCTTCCTCTTACCTGAAATTTGTGGTTTTAAAAAAATCATTTCTTACTTAATTTCCATTTAGAGTTAAAGAAAGAGAAAGACATTTGGAATGGACCTCAAATATCTAGCTTTGTTTCTTCATTTTGAAGGCAAGAAAACTGAGGCATATGATTTGAGGCAAAGGAATTGCCAAAGATCAACCAGTTAATGTCAAACCAGGACTAAAACAGGGCTTCTGACAATAACGCCGGTATTCTTTCTGCCATGCCTTCCTCTTTTTTTGTATGACATTGTATGCTTCTAAGGCTTGCTTTTAGAATTATTGTATCTTCTGCTACCTAAAAATATTCAAATTAGCATCTAAAATGCTTCTTGATTTTCTCTACTTTTTGATTGTAGGATTCCTAGAAATCACAATAGATGCATCATTAGTATGGATTTCAATGCACAGACTGTTATGAGCATTTTTATGTGAAAAAGAGAAATAAAATAGGCAGAAAATGAAATTTCTTGCCAAGATATTTTTGGATCTGTGTTTTTACAAGTTACCTGAGAAATTCTTTATGAGGAAGGAATCAAATACAAATATGCAATTGAGACTAGGAGAACCTCTGAAATATGGCTCACTATAGAAATAGTGAATAAAACCTGTCAGTCTTGTTTCTCCCAGCTTTGAGTGTCACACAAATCTAAGCAAATTAATATAAAAGTGTTGCTCAAAATGTGCTTCAGTTATAGCCAATTAAAGGTCAACATATATAATTTACATGAAATTGATGGGCAGGAACAAAAGATATCTGTTGGACCATGAGGAATGATTCTATTTCATTTGCAGATGAGTACTATAAAGGTCATTGAAAATGTAAGATGCAAATCATTGTTTTTTTTAATAAAGCATCTTTTCTAGGTTTGGTCTCTCAGCCTGTTTCATTCTGTTGTTTGCATGCATGCGAGGGTCATTAGTACAATTGAATTATAGAATGACCTACGCTATTAGACTGTTAGGCTGCTTGATTGAAATTATCTTTATAATGGAAATCAGAGAACACTTTTAACCTTGTTAGAGCACCACTGTACCATTGATTAATGTATAAAGCAAGTCATAAATTTCACAGTGAGCTATTTATTTCCAGACAATCTTCTGAAAGCAGTTTGGTCTATATTACAGAAACTTTCTTTATACCTTTGTCAGGCTGACACTAATGATTCTGATTATTTCTAAGACTTTCAAAGTGTCAGTGTTAATTAAACTAATGCTTAAAAATATGGGTAGAAAAGAACCTTTGAATGTTACATTTAAATGTTTGACAATGTGTATGAAGATTCTTTTGTTACCTGGTTAATTTTAGAGAACTGACTTCATTTGATAAGGTTTCTCCCCAGTAGCAAATGCTTAGCTAAGTAGCAGTAGCCAATATTACTAAGGTTACAGCTTCATCAATATACTCAATATGTATTTGTTGAGTACTTTTGATATATCCTGCACTAAATATGTAATATGGATAGAGAGATGAAAAAGCCAGCACCTGCCCTGAAGAGAGAGAGTTCATAGTCTAGAGAGAGATAGTTACAGAAACAGAGATCAGCCTATGCACAGGCATTATGATAGCACAGATTAAGGGAATATTATTTAATTCAGCCTGAGTAGGACAGGGAACTTGTCCTAGAGGAATTCCCCCTGAATGAAAGCTCTTCTAACCACTGAAGGGGTGAGGGAAGGGTCTGTGAGAAATAGATGACTACTGGCAAGGAACAAAGGAAACTTAGGGCTTAGGTGGAGACTGAGGAATAATGGAGGAAGAGAGTTCTTTTTGCTCCAGTCCAGAACTCATTTGACAGGCCTGATACGTGTTCTTAGCAGTACCAAACCACCCAGATCCTGAGACCTAACATTGACCCTGGGAGCAAGTATGCTATTATTCTGCCTTCCCTGAAGCCCCACTAAAGATGGCTCTGGCAGCAAGAGGGTAACATGGTGGCTGGAGAAGACAGGCCTCCCACACTGGACCAGCCAGTTGCATATATGGGAGGTTTGGACATAGGAGCTTATACGTCTGGGAGGGTCTGGACTAGTTCCAGAAAAGAAAATAAAAGGTTTAGGAGCAAAAAAAGAAATGGTTCTGTTTCTAAAGAAACTGTTTTTGGTATAAGTGTACCTTTGCTTTTAGACTATTAGGGAGATGTAGAACTAATTAAGAGACCTGAACATCATCAATATTTTTCTACTTAACTTTTATGAGTGGTTAATTTTTTAAAAAAGCCTTTGTGAAGTCACTGGTGAGAAAGCTAATGCACAGCTTTTTAGCATATTGCCCTTCGAGACTCAGGTTATGTTTAATCATAAATTGCATACAAATAGCTAATTGCTAGCTTCTGCAGTAAAATATTCTTGTTATCGCAAATTGGATTCATAGCCACAAAAGTCAACTGTAGCAGTCTTTGTAGAGAACATTGCTAAAGGAGGTACTCAGCCAAATGACCTGTGGGTCCAGTGCTGAGAGGCCACTAGGCTGGATTGGTGGACTTTTATTTAGGCGGAATAGAGTTGGGTAAACATGTTGAGTAGGGGGTGTTCTAAATCAACCCTTTGTGACAGCAGAGATTCATATGATGACTTCTGCCTCATATTTGAGAATAATATATCTTAGAAGGTAACTATATTTCCTATCTAAATTTTCCTCCTTCATCTTATCTTTCTTTCCTTTACTCCTTTTTTCCTTCTCTCCTCCACTCCTTTTTTCCTTCTCTCCTCCTCCTTTCTCCTTCTCCTTCTCATTTTCTTCAGGAAAAATGTATTAGTAAGAGCAGATTGCAATGTCCTTTCAAGGGAAAACCTGCTACAGGGTGTTTTGTCTCCAGAAGCAGATCTTTAGCTGATCTGAGAAGTGAAGCCAAAAGGGTCTTCATTGACACATAGGCCACTGACATAGTGGGGAGAACTGAAGCCAGCCTTGCACCTTTCCCTGGCCTTTATGATAGGTTGCAGGATTTAAAGTGGAAACTCAATAAAACTTTCAGAAGGAAATAAATGGAACCTAGAAGGCTTGTTTCCTTGGGCATGGGGAGGCACCATATGTCAGTTTCACATTTTTAATCAAAAGGCCAAGGCTTCATCTAGATTGAAGTAATAAGTATTTGCTTTTCAGAGATTTTCATTGAAATGACAAATGCCTTTCCTTTAACTATTTCTCATGCTCTTTCCCCTGATCGGAGACAAATTCAGAACAAAAAAAAAATTGCCCTTTGAAATTTTCTATAATTTCCTTTATGACATCCTATCATCATCTAACCTATTTATGAGGAAGTGGTTATAACATTTGGTTGCCTAAGAAACATTGGAACCCAGGCTGTGGGCACAGTGATGCTACTAGCAAGATCCTTAGAGATTATTTAGTTCATTTGCATTATTTTTACCAATGAAAAAACAGAGACCAGATGGGGAGATGCATGTAGAGGAGAATAGGGATCTGGAAATAACCATGGCAAAGAGTCAAAAGGAAGAATATGAAGTATGTTAAGAGTTACCACATATCACTCTTTTTTTGAGATGGTGTTTCGCTCTTGTTGCCCAGGCTGGAGTGCAATGGTGTGATCTCAGTTCACTACCACCACCACCTCCCGGGTTCAAGCGATTCTCCTGCCTCAGCCTCGTGAGTAGAGTAGCTGGTATTACAGGCACCTGTCACCATTCCCAGCTAATTTTTAAAGTATATATTTTTAGTAGAGACAGGGTTTCACCATGTTGGCAATGCTGGTTTTGAACTCCTGACCTCAAGTGATCCCCCCACCTCGGCCTCCCAAAGTGCTAGGATTACAAGCATGAGCCACCGCACCCGGCCCATGTATCACTTTTTAAAATTTTAAAAGATGGTGTGAGAAGATTGGCATGTAGTAATGATGGGGGAAAGGGGAACTGCTGCTTATTAAGTGCGTTTCATGTACCAAGCTTTGTGCTAGACACTTCATATATATTCATTCATTTAACCCTCATCACAACCACATAAAGTAGAACTTCTTATTTTCCTCATTTTATAGATGAGGAAACTGAGGCTTAGAGGAGTGAAATATTGCCTTTCCTTTTGAGAAGAAGCAAGAGACTTGGAAACAGATATCCATGTTTCAGGGATTCAGGTCAAGCATCTTGCTTCCTAGCCCATGTTCCTTAGTCTGTAACCTAGGAGCAAATACAAGGAACATACACGTGTCAGTCATGAAGTCATTATGCAGAGAGGAGCAAATGAGAAAGTAGGAAATCTAGGCGTGGAAGGAGTTTCCTGATAGGAAGAGCACATGGGTGCTCCAGCTTTTACAGTGGCCAGTGTACAGGGCCACTCGGTTTTTTTGGAGAAATGAGAGCCAACAGAAAGATTTATGAACTTGGAAGCAGGTGGGAAGAAGACGAGAAGGAATATTTGACCATATGGGATCAAGAGTAGGAAGGTGGAGTGATACAAGAGTGACTGCCTGCTGAGAGGGACCCCGTGAGAAGAGGTTGGGAGACTTGGAACATTGGGTAGATGAGTGATTAGGAAAGTGAATAATTAGAGGACAGCAAAAAGACTCCAGGGAATTCCTAACAGGCTGGTGTGCTCTTTAGACATTTGTACAAGGAGTATTTTTACGGAGTAATCCAGACAGCTGAATACTAATTTCATGTAGTCATTGTTACTTCCTGTGTCTTTATTATCATTATTTGCTTTTTCAATATTTATGATGACCTATTAATCTGGATTCCCTGTCTTACAGTTGATATTTGAGACAATGTCCTAAGGGAGCCCTACCCAGCAGCCTTTTGCAGAGGAGTTGTAACCTGAATGCTAGGTTCTTTTGTTACAGAGCTGCCAATGTTTGGATCAAAACAATCAGTTTCTGATCCATGTATGTTATTAGCTCTGGCAGGATGGCAAGACGTGAGGCAGATACTGTTTTGTATATTACAGAAACCTAGATAAGCAAACAGAGAATGAAGATATTGCCTTTATTAGAAAAGCAATTCTTCGTGATATTTCTTAGCACCAAGCAAAGAGTTTTTAATAAAACTGAGCAGATAGAGCATTCATGTGTCTGGTTTCATTCCCCCTCTTTGAATCTAGATATATGTGATTTCATGATGCTAGCAAGAGGCCTGCTGATTTGTCAGTTCATCAAAAGTTGCTAAAGGAAAGTCAACACAAAAGAAACTAATCATCATCTTGTCTTTCTCAGTGACTCTATTGGACTTTCAGTGTATGAGCTGCCTGTTCTCCATGGCAGTGTTACCAATAGTAGTACCCGTGCCCGAGTTATAGGTGAGAATCTCATTTTGTCTCTCTTCCTCTTGATAATACGCTGAAGGCTGATTCCTTGAAAGAGCTGCAAGAATTATTAACACCAGTTTTGTGTAGCCAAGTGTTGCTTTTCCTCCCTTGTTTGGTCGTATTCACCTTAACTCATTTCTTTATCACACTTGCCCTCTTCTAGACCTATGTCTTTGAGGCTCTATTCTCACTCCCTGTAAGTTAACTCTAAAATGAAGTAATTTGATTTTCTTCAAGTGGAATAATGTGTTTCAGGTGTCCCTGGTCCAAACAGAATTGTGCAGCTGCCATGCAAACTGTAGAACCAGCATAATTGTGTCTACCAGTATTTTCTAATAGGAATCACTGATATTGTTCAGGCATTCCCCACATGGGAAGAATCTGATGTTATGATAGTAATTTTTTCTTTTTTTATTATAATAGAGACAGGGTCTCCCTATGTTTCCGAGGCTGGTCTCAAACTCTTGGGCTCAAGTGATCCTCCTACCTTGGCCTCCCCAAAGTGCTGGAATTATAGGCATGAGCCACTGTACCTGACCCGAATTTTTGCTGAAAGCACCTTTCCTTCTTGGAATCAACTTGCTTTGAGACTTCTCTTGTGCTATGTGATTTGTCCACATTGAGTCAGTAGCAGAACTGAGATTATTTCTATTTTCAATATTCTGGGCATCATAAAAGGGCATCTGAAATCAGTGGAAGACTCTCTGTTGCTTGATCCTCAAATCTGCTCTGGACCCCAACTGCCTGAGGTAATGTGCTGTCCTAACAGACTGCAGCCTTTCCTATCTGATAATCTTATCAGGAGCCCCACCTATGGCCTCCAAACTTCTATTTCTTTATTTTCCATTTGTCTCATTACTATGCTCAATTATGAAGACTGTTAAAAGATTGTGGCATAAAGAAAAAGCTCTTGTCCAAGTCTTACTCAACTTTATTATGGCTACTGCAAAGTCTTCAGGAACAAAATGGCAGGGTGATGGGAAAAGGAGACATACTCTATTTTCTTTTTTTTTTTAATTGCATTTTAGGTTTTGGGATACATGTGAATGAAGAACATGTAAGATTGTTGCATACATGGCAATGTGGTTTGCTTCCTTCCTCCCCATCACCTATATCTGGCATTTCTCCCCATGTTATCGCTCCCCAACTCCACATCCCCTGCTGTCCCTCCCATAGTTCCCTACCACAGAGTCCAGTGTGTGATGCTCCCCTCCCTGTGTCCATGTGTTCTCATTGTTCAACACCCACCTATGAGTGAGAACATGTGGTGTTTTAATTTTCTGTTATTGTGTCAGTTTGCTGAGAATCATGGTTTCAGTTTCATCCATGTCCCTACAAAGGACATGAACTCATCATTTTTTATTGCTGCATAGTATTCCATGGTGTTTATGTGTCACATTTTCCCTTTCCAGTCTATCATCGATGGGCATTTGGGTTGGTTCCACGTCTTTGCTATTGTAAACAATGCTGCATTGAACATTTGTGTGCATGTGTCCTTATAACAGAACAATTTATAATCCTTTGGATATATACCCAGTAATGGGATTGCTGGGTCAAATGGAATTTCTATTTCTAGGTCCTTGAGGAATCGCCATACTGTCTTTCACAATGGTTGAACTAATTTACACTCCCACCAACAGTGTAAAAGTGTTCCTATTTCTCCACATCCTCTCTAGCATCTGTTGTCTCCAGATTTTTTAATGATCGCCATTCTAACTGGTGTGAGATGGTATCTCAATGTGGTTTTGATTTGCATTTCTCTAATGACCAGTGATGAGGAGCATTTTTTCATATGTTTTTTGGCCTCATATATGTCTTTTGTAAAGTTTCTGTTCATATTATTTGCCCACTTTTGAATGGGCTTGTTAGTTTTTTTCTTGTAAATCTGTTTTAGTTCTTGACATCCTCTATTTTCAAAGGGAAATTGCTTCCCATTCCTTGCACTAGTCCTGCTCTTAAAATCCACAGAATTGTAAGATGCCAGAGTTGAGAGTGATTATTTAATTTAATCCCTTTCATTCTATAGTTGAGGGAACTGGGACCCAGAGAAGAGAAAGGGGCCTTACCAATGGCATGCAATCTCAGTAGCAGGCTAGCACTTTAGAGTTTGACATTCACATCCCAAATTCAGTGTCTCAGAAAGAATAGTGTCTTTTAAATTTCAAATTGGGGGCCCCTAAGATACGTTTCAAGCAAAGTCTTCATTATTCTTCAGCATAAAAAAATAGACCCTACTCTTTAGCCCCCATGTCCAACTGGAGATTCTTATAATGTAGGTACCACTTGAGACCATTCATTCTTAAGGTAGGAATAGAGAAAACACTTGGTCAAGTCTGTTTCTCTTTCTATTAATTATTATTTCCATCTTCCTGAAGTTCATAGCTTCTTAGGCAATTAACCTTCAGCTCGTTGAATCTTTGATCCTCAGTTATTCCCAAAGGGTTTCCTCAAGTAAAGACTGTGAACAAACGCATAGGCTTTGAAGTTGTAGATCCTGGTTTCAGGGCCCTATTTTGTCCATTACTAGTTGTGTGGCCTTGGGCAATCACTTAACCTCTTGGAACCTAAGTTGATAAAAATAGGCATGATATCTTGCTTCACAGGGCTGGTTATAAACCTCCATGTGATAACGTAATGTGGACAAGTGCTTTGTAAAGAATAAAGGACTTTGTCCAGCCTGTTAGTTATGAGAATACCTACTATACATATTTCACGAAAGTAGTCTGGGGTGCCCTCAGTTCCTGAATAGTCTGCATAGCAATAAAATAGCTATCTCTTGATTATTCACACTAATGGTAAGGGGAATGTGTTAGGCCACTTACATTGCTATAAAGGAATACCTGAGGCTGAGTAATTTATAAATAAAAGAGATTTAATTGCCTCACAGTTCTGCAGACTGCACAAGAAGCACGGCACCAGCATCTGCTTCTGATGACGGCCTCAGGAAACTTCCACTCCTGACAGAAGGTAAAGAGAGAGCAGGAGATACCACGTTGCAAGAGAGGGAACGAGAGAGAGAGAGAGAGAGAGAGAGAGAGAGAGAGAGAGAGAGAGAGAGAAGGTGACACACTCTTTTAAACAACCACATCTTGTGTGAACTCAGAACAAGAATTCACTCATTACCTCGAAGAGGGCACCAAGACATTCATAAAGGATCTGCCCTCATGACCCAAACACCTCCTATCTGGATCCACCTTCAATATGGGAGATCACATTTCAACATGAGGTTTGGAGGGGACAAACATCCGAACCATATCTGGTGAGGAGCACAGATAATACAAAACAGAAACTCATTCTACCATTTGTGTTTGTGTTTAAAATACATTTTGTTTGGGGAAGTCTCATACTCTGCTGAAGATGAAATTCAGCTGAGGTAGAATCCCAAAAGCTGGCCATGTGCAAGTCCCTTCCCTATTCTGGGCCTCAGTTCCCTACCTGTAGAAGGGAGAATTGTCCTACCTTGTGACACAGTCCCTGCCAGCTCTGATGTCCATGTGTCTGTGAGTCTAGACACATGGAAGGCACAGGGGAAAGCTAGTTTCAGATGATGCACAAAGTTTTGTCGGGCTGCTGAAGTTGTGCAAATACCAGCGGGAAAATCACAAGCTTCCAAAAATAGTATCGCCTCATTAATAGAATGGGCAAAGAGAGAAGTCAATTCTGAGTGTAAGAAACCACGACTGACATTTTAGGAACTGATCAAAAGAAGCGATTGGAAGAAAGTGAAAATAACATCTGCAGACAGGAAGGCCTGCGATGATAGCAATGTGTAATGCTGCTGTCACAGAGGGAAATGTGCAAGATGAGTCTCTGTGCTGTTTCTGTTCGGGGGTCACACTCTTCTCAATTCACCTGATTCCTCTCCTTTCAATCATGTACTTTTTCAAAATTCATCTCACAAGTATTTCTGAGCCATTCTGATTACAACTTTTGCTAAAACCAATCAGCAGAGGTCTGCTTACAATGCAGGGCAATCAGCAGAGACCCAAGGTATTAAATTAAGAGATGTATCTTAATTTAGATGGACTGTGGCTAACTGGTTTGGCAGAAGTTACAATCAGAGCAATTTTGCAACAGCACTGCTGCCTACCAGGTACAAAGCTTCCTGTACAATTTTAGGAATGATGCCTGGTTAAATATAGTGTTTTGTACTATTTGCATGAGAAATGAACTATGAAAATGACATATATTGCACTTTAATATTTTCTATTAATTCATACAGTACTTCTTTAGCCAGTAATGAGAATGACAGTGAGAAAATAAGATCCAAAGTTGGCTTCTTCTAACATACTGTGCTATGTGGTGGTATCCTGTACTCTGAACCTTGTAAATTGGAAAGACAGTGGCATTGTTGTATGTAATTTGGGGTTCTGTGATAGGGTGGTATGTAATGTTCCATGATAGTCAATCCTGGTTTTATATGCCATGCATTCCAAGAAAAAACATTTTTAAATAATACTCAAGTCTTAATTGTATATAATAAATAGGAACAGACATGTGAATAGTAACAAACTTTGAAAAATGGAGTACAGGTGCATATTAGTCAATATCAGATAAGTTACAGACTATAAAGGGGCCTATTAGACTGTATCCATCTGTATAATAATATGATTTTATTGTTGAAGTGTAAGGGTTATTTTTATAGAGTATTAGACCTTTATTAGATATATGATTTGAGAATATTATCTCTCATACTGTGGGTTGTCTTTTCCTTTTCTTAATAGTGTCCTTTGAAGCCCCAAAGTGCTTTAATTTTTATGAAGTCCATTTCATCTATTTTTTGCTTTGGTTATTTGTGCTTTCAGTGTCATATCTAAGAGAACATTGTCAAATCCAGGGTTACAAAAATATACACAATTTTTCATTAAGAGTTTTCTAGATTTAGCACTTAAATTTAGGTCTTTACCCATTTTTATTTAATTTTTATTTATGGTGTGAAGTAGGGGTCCAAATTCAGGGATATGTGACTGGAATAGGCTTGCTAGTATTCTGTTGAGGATTTTTAAATCTATCTTCATAAATGATATTGTCTGCAGTTTTCTTATGATGTCTTTGTCTAATTTTGGTGTCAGGGTAATACTGGCCTCAGATAATGGGTTGGAAAGTGGTCTATCTCTTCTATTTTTGAGAAGAGTTTATGAAGGATTGGTGCTAATTTTTTAAAAGTTTGCAAAACTCACCAGTGAAGCCTCTGGACCTGGGCTTTTTAAATTATAAATTCAGTCTCTTTGTTTATGGGTCTATTCATTTCCTATTTCTTCTTGAGTCTTTCTAGGAATTTGTGCATTTCATCAAATTTATCTACTTTTTTGGCGTAAAGTTGTTCATAGTATTCCCTTATGATCCTTATTTTATTTCTGTGAGGTTACTAGTAGTGTCCTCTCTCATTCCTGATTTTAGTAATTTGGGTCTCTTCTCTTTTTTCTTTATCAATCTAGCTAAAGGTTTATCAGATTTTTTTTTAGTCTTTTCATGGAACCAGCTTTTATTTTTATTCATTTTCACTCATGTTTTTCTATTCTCTATTTTAGTTATTTCCATTTTAGTCTTTATATTTCTGTCTACTTGGTTTGGGGGTTTTCTTTGCCATTCTTTTTGTAGTTTCTTAAGGTAGAAACTTAAGTTATTGATTTGGAATCTTCCTTCTTATTATTTTTAAAGAAATTTTTATTTCAATAGTTTGGGGGATCAGGTGGTTTTTGGTTACATGGGGAAGTTCTTTAGTGGTGACGTTTTAGATTTTGGTGCATACATCACCTGAGCAGTGTACGCTGTACCCAATGTGTAGTCTTTTATTTCTCACCCCTCTCCCACCTTTCCCCCGAGTCCGCAAAGTCCATTATATTATTCTTATGCCTTTGCATCCTCATAGCTTAGCTCCCACTTATAAGTGAGAACATATGATGTTTGGTTTTCCTTTTCTGAGTTAACTTCACTTAGAATAATGGTCTTTAGTTTCAGCCAGCTTCCTGCAAATGTCATTATTTTGCTTCTTTACATGGCTGAGTAGTATTCCATGCTGTATATATACCATATTTTCTTTATCCACTTGTCGGTTGATGGGCATCTTATTAGTTTGTTTTAACACTGCTGATAAAGACATTTCCAGGACTGAGCAATTTGCAAAAGAAAGAGGTTTAATGGACTTACAGTTCCATGTGGCTCTGGAAGCCTCACAATCATGGCCAAAGGCAAGGAGGAGTAAGTCACCTCTTACAGGGATGGCAGCAGGCAAAGAGAGAAAACTTGTGCAAAAGAACTCCTCTTTATAAAATCATCAGATCTCCTGAGACTTATTCACTATCATGAGAACAGCATGGAAAAGACTTGCCCCCATGATTCAATTACCTCCCACCAGGGCTCTTCCACACATGTGCAAATTGGTGGGGATACAGCCAAACCATATCAGGCATTAAGGTGTGGTTCAATATTTTTGCAATTGCAAATTGTGCTGCTATAAACTTATGTGTGCAAATGTCTTCTTATATATTCGGTAGATACCCAATAGTGGGATTGCTGGATCCAATGGTAGTTCTACTTTTAGTTCTTTAAGGAATCTCCATACTGTTTTCCATAGTTGCTGTACTAGTTAACACTCCCACCAACAGTGTAGAAGTGTTCCTTTTTCACCACATACATATCAACATCTATTATTTTTTGATTTTTAAATTATGGCCATTCTTGCAGGAGTAAGGTGGTTTCTCATTGTGGTTTTAATTTGCATTTCTCTGATAGTAATGTTGAGTATTTTTTCATATGTTTGTCGGCCATTTGTTTATCTTCTTTTGAGAACTGTCTATTCATTCATGTCCCTTGCCCACCTTTGGATGGGACTATTTATTTTTTCTTTGTGATTTGTTTGTGTTCCTTGTAGATTCTGGATGTTAGTCTTTTGTTAAATGCATAGTTTCTGAAAATTTTCTGCCAATCTGTGGGCTATTTATTCTGCTGATTATTTCTTTTGCTGTGCAGAAGCTTTTTGGTTTAATTAGATCCCATTTATTTATTTTTGTTTAAAGTCCTCTTTAATTTAGGCATTTACAGCTCTAAATTTCTAAGTGCTGCCTTCTCTACACACGATAATTTTTGTTAAGTTGTGTTTTCATTTTCATTCATCTCATAGTGTTTTCTAATTTCCCTTTCATTTCATCTTTGGACTATTGGTTATTTAGGAGTGTGTATGTTTAATTTCCACATATTTGTGAATTTCCCAAATTTCCTTCTGTTATTGTTTTCTAATTTTATTCCATTGTGGTCAGGAAATGTACTTGTATGATTTCAAACATTTTAAATTTATTGAGACTTGTTTAATAGCCTAACATGTACCCTGTACAGAGGAATGTTCCATGTGCAGTAGAGAATTGTGTTTTACTGCTGTTGTATGGAGTGTTCTATAGATGTCTGTTTGATCTAGTTGGTTTATAGTGATGTTCAATTCTTCCATTTCCTTTATATTCTGCCTACTTGTTTGAACTATCCATTATGGAAAGTGGAGAACTGAAAACTCAAAATATTGTTGTCGTATGATCTGTTTCTCCTTTCAATTCTGGTAGTTTTACTTCATGTATTTTGGACGCATATACATATATTTTTATTATTATTCTATCTTCCTGATAGATGGACACATTTATCATTATAAAATGTCTTTCTTTGTCTCTAGTAACAGTTTTTGTCTTGAAGGCTGGTATTTTCCCCAATATTAGTACAGCCACTCTAGATATCTATTGATTATAGTTGGTATATCTTTTTTTTTTTCTTTTGAGATGGAGTTTCGCTCTTGTTACCCAGGCTGGAGTGCAATGGCGCGATCTCGGCTCACTGCAACCTCCGCCTCCTGGATTCAGGCAATTCTCCTGCCTCAGCCTCCTGAGTAGCTGGGATTACAGGCACGCACCACTATGCCCAGCTAATTTTTTGTATTTTTAGTAGTGACGGGGTTTCACCATGTTAACCAGGATGGTCTCAATCTCTTGACCTCGTGATCCACCCGCCTCAGCCTCCCAAAGTGCTGGGATTACAGGCTTGAGTCACTGCACCCGGCCCGGTATATCTTTTTCTATCCTTTACTTTCAACATATTTGTGTCTTTGAATCTAAAGTGTGTCTCTTGTAGACAGCATCGACTTGCACCATGTTCTTTTGAATCTATTTTGCCTATCCCTTCCTGCTGATTGTAGTGTTCAATCATTTGTATTTAATGTAATTAAACAAGTAATTAACAATGAATAAGTAATGAAATAAAGTAGGATTTATATCTGTCATTTTCTACTTGCTTTCTAAATGACTTATGCTTTATTTGTTTGTCAATTTGTCCAGTATTGCCTTCTTTTGTGAGACAGAGTTTTGCTCTGTCACCTAGGCTGGAGAGCAGTGGCATGATCTTGGCACACTGCAACCTCCACCTCCCAGGTTCAAGCGAGTCTCCTACCTCAGCCTCCTGAGTAGCTGGGACTACAGATGCCCACCACCATGCCCAGACAATTTTTGTATTTTTTGTAGAGGCAGGCTTTCACCATATTGGTTAGGCTGGTCTTGAACTCCTGATCTTGTGATCCACCCACTTCAGCCTCCCAAAGTGCTGGGATTACAGGCATGAGCCAAAGATTATTTTCTTATTGGTTACCCTGGAAATTGCAACTAACATTTTATAACAATCTAATTTGGATTAATACCAATTTGATTTTAATTGCACTTAAATCCTTTTTTTTCTATAAAGCTTAATTCCCTAACCCCTTCACGTGCTGTTACTGTCATATAAATTACATTTGCAAACATTATATTCCGATCACAGATTTATAATTATTGCTTATGTAGTTGTGTTTTAAATCAGATAGGTAGAAAAAAGAGTTATAACCAAAAATATATTTATGCTGTTTTCCATATTAACTTATATAGTAAACTTTGTGATGTTTTGTCTTTTTTGTTTGTTTGTTTTCTAGAGACAGGGTCTCACTCTGTTGCCCAGACTGGAGGGTAGTGGCACAATCATGGCTCACTACAGCTTCCGCCTCCTGGGATCAAGCAGTCCTTCCACCTCAGCCTTATTTCTTTATGTGAATTAAGTTACAGGATGCATACTGAAGGACTCTTGCTAGTGTTCCCTGTGGTGTATGTTTGCTAGTGATAAGCTCTCTCAATTTTTCTTTACTGGGAATGCCTTAATTTCACTTTCATTTTTCATGGATACTTCTGATGATCATGGAATTATTGGGTGACAGTTTTTTCCTTTAAGTGCTTTGAATTTATCATCGCATTGCCTTCTTGTGTTTCTACTTTCTGAAGAGAAAGCAACTATAGTCAGGTGTGGTGGCTCATGCCTGTAATCACAGCATTTTGGGAGGCTTAGGCAGGCAGATCACTTGATGCCAGGAGTTCGAGACCAGCCTGGTCAACATGGTGATCACCCCATTTCTACCAAAAATACAAAAATTTGCTGGGCGTGGTGGTGCACGGCTGCAATTGCAGCTACTTGCTAGGCTGAGGCACGAGAATCACGTGAACCTGGGAGACAGAGGTTACAGTGAGCTGAGATTGTGTAACTGCCTTCCAGCCTGGGTGACAGAGTGAGATTTTGTCTCAAAAAATTAAACAGGAAAAAAAAGCAACTGTTAATCTTACTGAGGTCCCTTTTAATGCAATGAATTACTTCTCTCTTGCTGCTTTCAAGATTCTCTTTGTCTTTTTACAGTTTGATTATTATGTGTCTACTTGGAATTCACTGAGTTGCTTGTATGTGTGGATTAATGTTTTCCATTAAATTTGGGAAATTTTTAGCCATTTTTTCTTCAAGTACTCTTTCTGCCTTTTTCTTCTTCTCTTCTCTTTCTGAAACTTCCATTATATGTATGTTGGTACACTCACTGGTGTTCCATAGGATTCTGAGGTGCTACTTATTCTTCTTCATTCTTTTTTCTTTGTCTTCCTCGGATAGATCAATTGATCTTATCTTGAAATGTGATTATTCTTTCTTTTGCATACTCAAATTTCCTGCTAAGCCCTATTAATGAACTTTTAATTTCAGTTATCATAATTTTCAATTCCAGAATTTCTAGTTGGTTCTTCTTTTAAAAAATAATTTCTATTTTAAATTTTGATGCCAGGAGGTCAAGACCAGCCTGGTCAAAAAATAATTTTGCCTATCAAGGCATCATTCTCCTACTGTCTTTTAGTTCTTTAGGCATTGTTTTATTTACGTGTTCGAACATATTTAAAATGGCTAATTTGAAGTTTTTGTCTAATAAAGCCCATATCTGGGCTTCCTGAAAGATAGTGTCTGTTGATTGATTTTTTTCCCTGTAGATGGGCCATGCTTTCTTATTTCTTTACATCTCTTATAATTTTTTTGATCAAAAATGAGATATTTAAAGAATATAATGTAGTATCTCTGGAAATCAGATTCTTCCACTTTCCTCAGGGCTTTGTTATTGGTTTTTGTTATTGTGGTGGTATACTTTGTTATTATTGTGTTATAGTTCTTCTTTCTTTGTAACTTTTCTGAACCAATTCTATAAAATCTGTATTCTTTGTTATGTATAGCCACTGAAATCTTTGTTCAGTTAGCTTAGTGGTAGTGAGTTAATGATTACACAGTGTTTTCCTTAACTTTCTGAAACCAGTAAGTCTCTCAGTCTTTGCTGAAGTGCTCTTTGTGTATGCTGGGTACACCTTGAACATTCAGCCTAGCAGTCAAAGACCCTGCCTTAGCCTTCAGTTCCTGCTTGCACAGAACCTCAAGGTCAGTCAAAGGTGAGGGAATAGGGCCTTCTCATATCTTTCTTGAGTATGAGTATAGCCTTGGGCATGCACACAGCTCTATGCTTGAGTATAACCTACTAGATCCCCAGGAATATGTAGCTTTTATAGCCCTTACGGACATGTTCCCCAGATTTTCCTTTAAATTTTTTGGTTAGCCTATTATTTGCTCCAACTGTCTTCTTCTTGCTTCAGGCAGCTACAAAGTTAAATAATTACCTCTAATTGAGTTCCACAAATGTCCCCAGGGCAAAGGATTTTTCACAGGTGAGCTCAATATCAGTTCAAATAAAAACAGCCTTGCAAATGGGGTATTTTAGGTAACCATCAGACAGGTCAAATTATTATAGTTTACTGAGAGTATAGCTCTGAAAGGACTCCAACCTGTATTAATCAGGACTCTCTAGAGGGACAGAACTACTAGGATAGATGTATATATTAAAAGGAGTTTGTTAAGGAGTATTGACTCACATAATCGCAAGGTGAAGTCCCACAATAGGCCATCTGCAAGCTGAGGAGCAAGGAAGCCAGTCCGAGTCCCAAAACCTCAAAATTAGGGAAGCTGACAGTGCAACCTTCAGTCTGTGGCTGGAGACCCAAGAGCCCCTGGCAAACCACTAGTTTTAAGTTCGAGTCCAAAAGCTGAAGAACTTCGAGTCTGATGTTCAAGGGTAGGAAGCATCCAGCACAGGAGAAACACGAAGGCAGGAAGACTCAGCTAGTCTAGTCCTTCCACATTCTTCTGCCTGCTTTATATTCTGGTCATGCTGGCAGCTAATTAGATGGTGCCCACCCAGATTGAGGTTGTGTCTGCCTCTCCCAGTCCACTGACTGAAATGTTAATCTCCTTTTGCAACACCCTCACAAGCACACGCCCAGGAACAATGCTTTGCATCCTTCAATCCAATCAAGTTGACGCTCGAAATTAACCATCACAAACCTGATTCTGCTCCCTCAGTCGCTACCAGGATGCTAGATTTCACCCTGAATGTGAGCTGTTAGTTTTCAAAAGTACTTCAGAGCTGGAGAGGAGGGATGAGAATAGGGAAGTTAAAATGCCATAATGCTCACTCTTCTTACCGACATTCAGCTATTTTCTTGAATAAATGCTTCTTGGATTGCTGCAAATACTTTTATTAAATTCTGGAGCTCCAAAGAAGTTGGTTCTGAACGTTTTTGCCAATTTTCTCATTGCTTTTAGGGAGGAGCACTTAAAACATTGTCCAGCACATAGTAGGTGATGAATTAATATATTATTATTCATAAATGCCATTTTATTTATATTTATTTATAAATAATTTAATTATAAATTATTATTTTCAGATTATTTTGGATGTTAGTGTAGAGCAGAGATTGTGGTATCAGGACCCCTTTACATTCTTAAAATCTTTACAGGACCCCAAAGAGATGTTAATGGAGTTATTTGCTGCATTAGACATGAAAACCAGGGATATTAAAAGCATTTACTTAATAATTCATTTAAAGTTAATACTAACGTAATCAGACACTCATATATATTTTTTCAAGATATGCTTTCCAAAACAAAGTACTTTAGTGGGAAGAATAGCATTGTTTTACAGTTTTGTGAATCTCTTTAATTTTTTACTTAATCGTAGACAACTGGATTCTTGTATCTTCTACTCTCAATCTTGTTTGAGGAAAATTTGGTCTCACAAATATATACAGTTGAAAAAAGAAGTTCTAATAACCCCTTTTGATAATTAGGGATATTTTCTCTGATACTACACAAGAAGTTGGCAAGTTACAGTTTCCTAAAGGTTAGTTTCAATAAAGCTGCAAAGATATCACTTGACTTTCAGTTCTTGTTATGTTAAAATCAATCTTACATTTTGGGTGAATTACTAGTCATTGTGTGATTTTTGCATTACAATGATGCCTGGGTCATTTGAAAAATTTTGGCTTTCTGAGTTGTGCAGATTTTCCAAATATTAACACACTTCATTATATAACATCAAAACTCATATTCATTATTGTCAGCACTGTTCTCATCAGAAAAGCCTTTAAGTGCTGGGAAGCTGTCAGGTTTTATAGTGGAACATAACAAGTTTTCCCAAATTCGAATTTTTGTGTGAAAGTGCAAGTTCTATCATTGACTATGAACGCTGTCCGTTTTTTTTCCTTGAAGTAACAAGCTTGCTTTGTTCATTTCTAAGGAAATGCCTACAAAATACTTGAATTTGAATAAGAAGTACCTGGGATTACAGGTGCCTGCCACCACACCTGGCTATTTTTTTTTTATTTTTTATTTTTAGTAGAGATGGGTTTCACCATGTTGGCCAGGCTGGTTTTGAACTTTTGATTTCAAGATCTACCCGCTTCCGCCTCCCAAAGTGTTGGGATTACAAGCGTGAGTCACTGTGGTGGCCTCTATGGGGATTTATTAGTTTTTCCACTATTTCATGTACTTCTACAGCTAATGTAATGCAGTAACTTACCCTGCAGCATGTTTCAGTGCCTTTTTCATTTCTATTTGGAAAAGCCAGAACAAACACTTTTGACTTTTAAAGAGCTCATAACATTTACTTTAAGTGTTTAATTTCATTTCCTTTAAACTTCAAATAATTAATATCAAGATGACTCTACAATTTAACTTACACTCTAATATCCTGTTCCAAAATGTTCTTCTGCATCAGAAAAATAAGATAAATTATACATGTCTGTAAGGTCAAGGAAAAGACAGCTTTTATTGTATTTTTGTTTCTTAATTACAATTGTAATGAGCCCTCTCTTCTATGAGCCAGAACTCTCTGATAAGTTGTTTTGACACCTCTTTATGAGTTTTATACATAGACATTGCCACTGTGAGTTGGTGAAGTAAGTCTTCTATTCTCCTTTTTCAAAGCCAATCATTCATTCTTAAATATCAGAAGAGCACGTTGCAAATAAATTTTATCTTATCATATAATATCTGCAATAAGTTATAGATGAGTTTTAAAATTTATATTCAAAAATATTTTAAAGTGTTATTGCAAAATAAGACTACAAAGTGTATTCACTTCATATATTTTCACATAGATACACAACTTCTAGATTTCCAAATAACAATTGATGTGATAAGGTTACAAAGATTGTTATGCATAACCTAAACAACCAGTAAGAGCACTAAGTTCTGAGTATAAGTTAAACTCTGAAAATGCATGTATTTGTACTTGCTCCCTTAGAACATTCTAGAATACACAAATACATGTTTCAGAACAGTGATATCACTTTACATCATATTGCCTCTTGAAATTTCCTCTGTATACTTTTGAGAGAATAAGAGTAAAAAGGACAAATAAAGTCTTAGTAGTATTATGAAAATAGGTCTGCCCTTTAGGACCTCCCGAGAGGTCTCAGAGAACTGGAAGAAATGGATTGGAGGAGGTCAAACCTAGAGCTTTGGAGACCAATTAAGAGGCTGTAGGGGGATGGTCTGTGTGGCAATGGTTCTCCGACCTGTGCTCATCAGAGCCCCCTGGAGGGCTTGTTAAAAGCTGGGCTCCGCTCCTAGGATTTCTGATTCAGTAGGTCTAAGTCTGGCCCCAAAACGTGTATTTCTATCAAGTGCCCAGATGGTATTGATGGTGCTTGTTTTAGGACCACGCTTTGAGAACCACTATGCCAGGGCCTTGCTAATCATCTCAGACTTTGCCCCCAGGTCTGTTGAAGATGAAACTCTGGGAATGAAATTTTCAGGTTACTTGTATACACATTAAAGTTTGAGAAGCACTGCTCTAAGAGACAGTTGATGGAATCCTAGACCTAAAGATAGAGAAAAGTTCACAAATTGAAAAGTTATTTATACAAGACAATAAGCAAGACTTCATGTCTGGATGTAGAGAAGTTAGAGGGAAGGAGAAATCACCAGAAATTCTTTGGTTCCTTCTGGCTTGAACAATTGAGTAGGTGGTCATTCCTTTTCATTGGGAAAAAGGACACAAGGAGATGAGTAGATTTGGGGGAGTGGTATTTGAATTCAGTATTGAGTTGATTTACTACACAAAGTTCTCTTTTAACTCTGACATTATTGGTCTTGTGTGATTAAATAATAATGTCATGGACTCCTGGTGCTGCAAAAGGATTGGTAATGCATAAGAAGTGTTAGGCACACATGCAATATTCTGCTTTTAGCTGAGACTCCATTTTGTGGCAGATATAAATCAGCAAAATATAAATCTCTTCTACAGAAGGAGCATTTAAAACCTGTCTCCCATCCCTACAGCATTCAGCCCCTCAGACACCAACATGGGGGTACGAGACACAAGGTAAACAGCCAAAATCATGTACCACCTATTGGTAATTCGGGATTAGAAAAACAGAAGAGGATATTCTAGAACAGACTGAACCAGACTGTGTGACTGCCAGCCATGGGCAAATTCCATGTGGTTGTCTTTCGGGGACATATAGCTACCCATGTTCCTGACCAGCTGACCAGGATTATGACACACAAAGCAGGCTGCAGCAGGAAGTAGTCCCCACTTAAGAAGGAGTCACATTTCTATCTGGTTGGAGGAGACATTACACTTTCAACCATTGTTTCATTTGATCTTCACATTACAGCCAGATCCAGCAGGCATTTTAATGATCTCTTTTGCAGATGAGGAAGCTGAGATTCAAGGAAATAAATGACTTGTCTAGAGTTATTGAAAGGGTAGTAGGATGAACTGACACTTGGCCCCAGGTATCCTGACTCCAAATTGTGCCTTCCTTTCATGATAATACCGTGCTGTAGTTCAATTTAGCAGCAGGCTGATGTGTAGGACATTTGTTCCTTTTTTGGATTCCAGTTTACTTCAAGAGCTGACTTGTATGAAATGTTCAAATAATAGCACTTGATTTCTTAAAATAGCTTGATTCATAATACATTACAGATTATTAGTGAGCTTTTATCTTAATGGTCAAGCAATTCATAATGAGTCACAGCAAAATGTTTGAAAGGTGAGGAAAAAACACACTTACATTGTCACCAGGTCTGTTCATTATCCTCTGTGCTCTATATCAGATCAATCAGTAGTTAATGAATAATGATGTTCTTCCTGAAGTACAAGGTTATAAATTAATTTAATGCTCATATGCATATTTTCTGTAGGAAAAATGAGAGGAAAATGCCTGCCATGCCCATCCCATTGTAAGAAAATGTATGTAATGATTACAAGCATATAATAAGAATGGTTTGCTTAGCCAAATGTTTGTTCATTTCTGTTCATCAGTATTCATTTGAGCTACCTCCATGCAGTTTGTGGAAGCAGTGCAATCAGTTGAGTAGTGTGGCAGATTTAAATCAGTAATAAAAGCCCTGGGGAAATTAACAAGACAAAACATTAACCACAGACTAAACATTAACATATATTAGCATTTTTATTATACCTGTAGAATTGTTAAATGGGCACGGTTGCTACTATTAAAAAGTTTATGTTGTATATCACATAATTTCAATGTATATTTTGTTTTTAAACTTTTAAGATTTAATTTAATGAAATTGTATAGTGGTATAATAGATGATTCAAGAGAATGAACTGAAGTTCATCATTTTATTTTAACTGAAAACCTGTGAAATTCCCACCCAAATCTGCCTTCCGCCCCAAGGTACCACAAAGCAAATGCCACAGGTAATACTCATCCAAAGTAGACAACTAGATCAGAGTTGATAGTTAAACTGCATAACCGTCAGAGAAAGTTTTGGTTTTAATTCTTCAGGGTTCTGATGAATCCATCAGTGATCCAAGACTAAATTTAAATCATATTTGGCAACATTTCTTAGAAAAGCGCTTTTTTTCCTATGTTGGATGGACTTTTATTAGCTGAATTTGAGATGTTATAATAATACTTCAATTAAGAGAATGATATATTTGCATAAGCACAGACATTCAAATCAACAGAATAGAGTTCAGAAATAGATCCACAATGTGGCCAATTAAACTTAAAGAAATAAAACATTGAAGTAACTAAGTGAGAAATGATCTTAACAAATGGTACTGAAACAATCTGATAAATATTTGGAAAACATAATCTTTATTTCTTAAGTGTTAAATAACTATTGGAAAGTTTGACGAGTTAATCAGATAAACAAATGGATAGCATTCATGACAGATAAACGGAGCACACACATTATTTTTAAATACCAAAGGAAAATATTTAAAAGGAAAAGCACTAGGCTTAAAAATGTAATTAACTTTGTGAAAGTAGAAATCCAGCAGGTCATATGATTTAAGCACTGTGAAATGAAGTAAAAACGTCAGTGAAAGGGAAATCAACAAGTAATATCTAGTCATGTACAAATTTTATTTAAGGGCATTTTCTTTTTAATAATCTCAGGCTCACGCCTGTAATCCCAGCACTTTGGGAGGCCAAGGCGGGTGGATCACGAGGTCAAGAGATCGAGACCATCCTGGTCAACATGGTGAAACCCCGTCTCTACTAAAAATACAAAAAAAAAAAAAAAATAGCTGGGCATGGTGGCGCATGCCTGTAATCCCAGCTACTCGGGAGGCTGAGGCAGCAGAATTGCCTGAACCCAGGAGGCAGAGGTTGCCGTGAGCCGAGATCGCGCCATTGCACTCCATCCTGGGTAACAAGAGCGAAGTTCCGTCTCAAAAAAAAAAGTCAGCTTTTATTACAGATTAAAGGATGCACTTGCAGGTTTGTTATATGACACTGAGGCTTCGGGTCCCAATGAGCCCATCACTTAGGCCATGAAAATGTCAATCTTTACATCACATAATATACAAAAATTAACATAAAATGGATCAAATACCTCATCATAAATGAATGAACTATAAAGGTTCTAGAAGAAAATATGTTTGTGACATTGCCATGTGGAAAGGCTTCTTATGGTGGAAAAAAGCATCAATCATAAAGCTGCAAAAATAGATAAAATCAAGTTCATCAAAAATTTTTAAAAGTATTCTGTGCAAAAGACATCACTAAGAAAAGTGAAAAACCAGATACTGGGAGGGAGTATTTACAAAACATGTACTTGAAAATGAAATGACAAGACTTGGGTAAACAGTGCAATTTTATTCACAAAAGCAAAACCGTGGAAACTATCCAAATGTACAAACATATTTGGTATATTCGTTCAGTAGTTAAAAGAACTACTGGTAAAATTATCCTGAGTTCCTGAAAGAAAAAATTATCCTGAGCAAAAAAGCCACAAACACAAATGCATAAATACTGAATCTACTCATATTTATTATTGATATTTCTATTCTTTTTGTTATTAATCTAATTCTAAAAAAGACAAATCTCATCTTTAGTGATTAAAATGTCAGTCACTATAAAATTATGACAATATTTATACATTATGAGGTAGTGTGTATACATGTGTATAAATTTACAAATCTCATCAAACCACAATTTAGGGATGCATTTTATTTTATGTATATTGGGTCTTAAAACATTTAATTTAAAAAAGTGAGTATGTCAACCAAGACAGCTAATGTATTGCAGCATAAACTCTGACCCCCCATAAAAATTATCTCCAAAAATTACTAACACACCATTAATTCTATCAATTATACTTAATAAGATACATGGCATAATCTTTATATAAAATAGCTGCCTATGCTTTGCATCTATTTGCTTAATCTCCATATATTCTGCATCTTTTTTTTGAGACAGAGTTTCGCTCTTGTTACCCAGGCTGGAGTGCAATGGCACGATCTCAGCTCACCGCAACCTCCACCTCCCGGGTTCAGGCAATTCTCCTGCCTCAGCCTCCTGAGTAGCTGGGATTACAGGCACGTGCCACCATGCCCAGCTAATTTTTTGTATTTTTAGTAGAGACGGGGTTTCACCATGTTGACCAGGATGGTCTCGATCTCTCGTGATCCACCTGCCTCGGCCTTCCAAAGTGCTAAGATTACAGGCTTGAGCCACCGTGCCCGGCCTTATTCTGCATCTTATGATTGTGATTTTGAGAACTTCTCTACTGAAGTCACTCATGCCATCATTATCAATCATCAAAATTTAGTAACACAGTGCATCCTAGGTCATTATCTTGCTGAATCTCTCATCATTGTTAAACCCAGAATATTCACGTGGGTTTTCTCCCTTTGGATGTTTTAACTACACTGGTGTTATATAAGGACAGGATTCTCCTACAAAATATTAAAAATACATTTCAGAAACAAAAACATCACAGTTTCAAATAACTTTTTTTTGATTCAAGGAGAACATGTGCAGGTTTGTTATATGGCTATATTGCATAATGCTGAGGTTTGGGATATGGATGGTCCCATCACCCAGGTAGTGAGCATAGCACCCAATAGGTAGTTTTTAAGCCCATGCCCCATTGCCTCCTCCTCCCTTCTTGTAGTTCCCAGAGTCTGTGATTCCCATCTTTATGTCCATGTGTATTCAACAATTAACTCCCACTAATAAGTGAGAACATGTGGTATTTGATCTCCTGTTCAGGCATTACTTTGCATAGGAAAATAGCCTCCAGCTGCATCCATGTTGCTGCAAGGGGCAATATTTCATGCTTGGTTATGGCTGAGTAGTATTCCATGATGTATATGTACCACATTTTCTTTATCTAGTCCACCGTTGTTAAGCATCTGGGTTGATTGCATGTCTTTTCTATTGTGAATAGTGCTGTGGTGAACATATGGGTGCAGGTGTCTTTTTGGTAGAATGATTTGTTTTCCTTTGGCTATATATCCAGTAATGGTATTGTTGAATCGAATGGTAGTTCACCTCTTAGTTCTTTGAGAAATCTCCAAACTGCCCTCCATAGTGGCTGGACTAATTTACACTCCCACCAGCAGTGTGTAAATATTCTCTTTTCTCTATATCCTAACCAGCATCTGTTGGTTTTAGACTATTTAACAAAAGCCATTCTAACTTCTGTGGGATGATATCTCATTGTGACGTTGATTTACATTTCTCTGATGATTAGTGACAACAAGCATTTTTTCATATCTTTATTGGCCACTTGTATGTCTTCTTTTAAGAAGTGTCTGTTCATGTCCTTTGCCCACTTTTTAATGGGGCTATTTGTTTTTTGCTTGTTGATTTATTTAAGTTCCATATAGATTCTAGATATTAGGCCTTTGTCAGATGCATAGTTTGCAAATATTTTCTCCCATTCTGTAGGTTGTCTGTTTACTCCTTAATAGTTGCTCTTGCTGTGAAAAAGCTCTTTAATTTAATTAGGTTCCACTTGTCAATTTTTGTTTTTGTTGTAATTGCTTTTGAGGATTTAGGCATAAATCCTTTGCCACGGGTGATATCAAGAAGTATATTTCCTTGGTTTTCTTCTAGGATTTTTATAGTTTGAGGTCTAATGTTTAATTCTTTAATCTATCCATCTTGAGTTAATTTTTATATATGGTGAAAGATAGGGGTCCAGTAGCACCATTTATTGAATAGGTTGACTTTTCACCATTGCTTACTTTTGTCAACTTTGCCAAAGATCAGATGGTTAGACATTAAAAATTTTTTTTAGTGTAGGAATTACAGAAGATTTTG
The DNA here is from genome assembly GCF_049354715.1 of Callithrix jacchus. Classification (NCBI taxonomy): domain Eukaryota; kingdom Metazoa; phylum Chordata; class Mammalia; order Primates; family Cebidae; genus Callithrix; species Callithrix jacchus. Next base: position 129,284,654 of record NC_133524.1, on the reverse strand, counting down.
TAACCAACCCAATAATCTAAATTCTGGAGCCAGGGTCAAGGGACATCCTGCAGGCAGCAAGTGGCAGGCTGGACCTACTTGGGAGCCTTCTCTTCTGTAGAACTTGACATGCAGTGCTTTAGTATGGTTACTAATTGACTCTTACTTGGCAGACCAAAGAGTTTAAATCATCCCATTATTGACTTACCACCGCTTGAAATACTACCTGAAACCTAGGTAAAAATTGTGTCAGTTTTCTGTTGAACAACTTTAGCCATTTCTTGGAATATGTTTGGAGAATTTTTCCTCATTATTACTATCCTCCAATTATGGTAAGTTGTCCACATAACCACAGACCTGAGCCACACCCAGTACTGGGAAGCCCCAGAGCCTATGCTAGTGACAGAAATCCATGACACAGGAAAAATTAAAAACAAAACATAGGTTCAAAATCAGACAGACCAGCATTCAAATCCGAGCTCTACCGTTTACTAACATTGTGACCTTGCTTTTAAGTTCCTCAACTTTTGTGAGACTCAGCTTCCTTATATCTAAAATGGGGCTAATGATACCCACTCTGTGTAATCCCAGTGCTTTGGGAGACCAAGGTGGGCAGATCACTTGAGTCCAGGAGTTCAAGACTAGTCTGGGCAACATGGTGAGATCCTGTGTCTAGTTACATTAGGCGGGCGTGTTAGTGTGTACCTGTAGTTCCAGGTGCTCAGGAGGCTGAAGTGGGAGGATTACCTGAGTCCGGGGAGGTCAAGGCTACAGTGAGCTGTGACCACACCATGGCACTCCAGCCTGGGCAACAGAGCAAGACCCTGTCTCAAAAAATACATAAATAAGTAATACCTGCCCTGTATACCTCAGAGGGTTGTTGGTAGGACTTAGTGAAGAGAATGGAGAATGGATGTAGAAGTTATCTGTGAAGCACTAGGTTGGAATAGGTTATTGTGTAACAAACGTGAAGTGTTCGGTATTGTTGAAAAGCTTTCAATATAGGCTCTCTTTCCTGCTCAGCCATTTGGAGTGAAAGATCAAGTCTGAATTTATTTGTCATTTGAGAATTCCCGAAACCAATAGTGAATAGGGGCCTGAGAATGAATACAGTTAGATTTTAACCAACAGAGTAGCTGCATTTCTTAACATGTTCATTATAGGGTGTAGGAGTGAATTGTATCAGACCAAATTTTTGCATGATTTCAAAATCTTTGGTAATGATGGGGTTCAGGACACAACACCCTAAAATACAGCACCTTGGCATTTAAGAAAACCACAAAAACAAGAAAGTCACTCTGACCTTCCCCTCACCCCTTCTCCCCTAAAGCAGGTCATAGAACCTGACTGACCCCCTTCTGAAATATGTCATAAGACCATCATGTGAGAGGTGCCCACTCTATACCCAAAAGAAAGAAACACTTTACCTCCAAAGATACAGGGACACAGAGAAAAATCTAAAGAAACTGCCCTGGCTAAGTTTCCCCAGTTTATTACCATTCAGTTATACCCTCTTTGTCCCATCACACTTCACCACTCTCCATTTCCTTAACAAACTTAGCATAAAAATCCACAGCTTTCCCCATTTCTTTGGGTCTTCCTTTCTAAAGGATCTTGGGTGACATAAAGCTTATATTAAATATATTTATATGGTTTTCTCTTTTTAATCTGTCTTTTATTACAGGTGTCTCAGCCATAGGTCAAGAAAATAGAATTTTCCCTGCCCTGCAATAACATACTCCACTCAGAAAGTAATTTTCACCTTTTTTTTTTTCAAGGAAACTGAGAAGACAATATGGCACTTCAAATATCCTATCTTTCTCCTGTGTATAGGGCAAGAGCTACAGCTAGAGTGAAGCTATGGGACCAGGTCACAATAAAGTCCTGCTGTGGGTGAAAGGTGGAAGTGGGGTGGCAGGCCAGGTCTCCTGATGTCCAGCCTACTGGGTTCTGCGTGATCTAGACCAAGCTTGTCCAACCTTCAGCCTGCAGGCTGCACGCAGCCCAAAGGGCTTTCGATGTGGCCCAACACAAATTCATAAACTTTCTTAAAACATTTTGATATTTTTTGGTGATTTTTTTTTTTTCTAGCTCATCAACTATCATTAGTGTTAGTGTATTTTATATGTGGCCCAAGACAATTCTTCTTCCAACGTGGCCCAGAGTAGTCAAAAGATTGGACACCGCTGATCTATACCATGCTGGGCCCCAGCGGTGCATTTTCCTTATGTAGGTACAAGGATGGCGCTTCTGGATCCTGGCAGAAAAGACTGATGCTAAGGTTACTAAAATGTCTTCCTGGCCTGGATATGGTCAGAGGCCCTGCCTTCTTATGTATCAGGACTTGTAACCCTGCAGAGCACTATTGCTTTCCCTGTCACAGGTCTGGCACATAAATAAAAACACCATTAGGAATCATGGTCTATGAAAAACAAAAAGGTTTTATATTCCAGTCTTTTGGTAGAGACACTCACCTATCCAATAAATTCCCTCCAACTAACCAAATTTACCGGTGGCAGCATCCTTGACTAGATACATTAGTCTGTGAAAGGACATTGGATTATACTTCTTATTTAAGAGCCTAAAACTCCTGGGCAGGATACTGATTTCTAAAATGCCACTTGGGAGGCTGGCTTCTTCAGTAGGGGCTGCTGAAGAGTAAGACCCAAGTCTCCCAGCATAGCCTGACATTTCCCAAGTGTGAAGCTGAAAGGACTTCTTTAGTGTGAATGCTGCATCACTTTATTAATTATGTTTTCCTTTAGTGTCCAGTTCTCAAAATGAGCTTATAATATTCCTCTACAGCTCGCGTAGTGTGGAGGTGAAAGATGTAGTGAGAAGGACCCAAAGAAGGGAATGTATTTGACAAATGCTTTGTATGTGAGGAGAATTTGCTTCATGGTAGATTTGTGGAAGAAAATACAGCCTGTCTGATAAGATGTGGCACATTTCAGATGGAGGAGTGGGGTTATTGGCAGGACACCATTGTGTGCCCCTTACCCCACACAGAGCCTTGGAAAGTTGGCTTGATAATGTTACACTGGGTGACTTGGGAAGAAAGATCAGATTGCTGACTGGCTACACTGTCATTTGTTCTTAACCTTCCTACTTTTGCCTCAGCTGTACCCCTTTCCAGGGAATGTATTTGACAAATGCTTTGTATGTGAGGAGAGGGGGCTAAAAACCCCGCAAGTGGCAGGGAGGGGGCTAAAAACTTTCAAGTCTTGCTGTGGACCAATTAGTATTCATTGATAGAAAGGGCGGCCTTTCAATGGGGAGGGAAATTTCACAGCTGTGGGTTGCAAGTAGACAAGTTACTGTGAAAGATGTTTGAAAGATTTGATTTTGGTGCTGGACTGGGAACAGGTGTAGGTCAAGACAATGTGTACTGTGTTCCTGAATGTGTTAAAAAATACTTTGATCTTAGTGAAATAAGCTCTCACATAAATGTTTGTTCACAGAATAATAGATATTTATGGAACAAACACCAAGGCTTTGTTCCATGAAATTTCACCTGCATTTTCACAAAGTAAACATGTATATGTCTTCAGATAGAAAGTGGTGATACATAGTCTGCCCTCAGTTATTTGGCGTCTGCATTCTATGCTTTGAAAATGATTGAAACTCAACTCCATAGTCCAGCCAGGCAGCCCCTGACCTAAAAGCACCCTACCAGAGTACTAGTTAAGGCATATTCATGGAATGCACACACTTTGAAGTTAATATTAGCCCAAGTCAAATAGCATTATGTAAGCACATCTGAAAAATTCAGTATCATGCATTCCAAAGCCAAATTGAATGTCTTTAAGTGTCTTTGGCTTTTGTTTTATTCCCATTAATGTAAACTATTGAGTATAGCTAATATGAATATAAAATTATAGATACTCTCTTTTATAAATGAAGATGATGCTACTCTGATTCTAAATTTTTTTCTAATTTGAGACTTTATTTATATGAATAACCTTCCAAAGCTGTATAAATAGATAACTTAGTAAATGCTGTCGGGGCCATCTTGAGAAATCCAGAAGCTGGGATTACCACACAGAGTCCGTGGCTTATAAGTAGAGTGCTGATCTGAGCCTGATGATATAAGATTCTTTCAATTCACTTCAATTAATTCACCTAACAGTGCACAAAATCCAGTCTGAATAGCATGGAGGTACAAAAATGACAAACATACAACCCTTCTCCTTGCCAGATATTCCTAATATTTTTCCTGAAGGTTAGAGTCTATATATTCACCTTGGCTATGTTGGGTGACTATGTTTTTGAGGATTGGTAATTCTTTGTATTTTTCTACAATGTAGAATGTAAGCCACTGGAAGTCAAGCATCATCTGCTAGGGAGGCAATGTTGCATAAGCTTTGAAGTCAGACAAATGGGTTTGAAATCAGACAAGTGAGTTCACTGTTTATTTTCCTTATGCAAGTCACTTAACTTCTTAAGCCTCAATCTCCTCATCTCTAAAATGGGGGTGATAATAGTTGGCATAGTGTCTGGCACAAGGGAGATATATAAGAATGTTCATATTCATATTTCTTTACATGAAAGTTCATTTAGGCTTTTACTTGAAAGCAAACAAAGTTGCAAATCTACTAATAAACAAAAGACATCAAGTAGAACAGAGCTAAGAAATATTATACCATTTTTAAAAAAATATTGCTATATGTGTGTAAAAGAAGTCAGCTTTAGAGGGATCCAATAAATATTTTTGAATGAATGAATGAGGAAAGCTGGAAGGAAGAAAGGGACGGAAGAAAGGAGGAAGGAAGGAGACAGGGAGGAAGGGAGAAAGGGAGACTCTGAAGCACCTATGTTTTTGAAATACTTTTAATCCTGGGCTTATTTAATGATATCAGTTTATAGATGATGACACTGGCTAATTAATTAATTAGAAACAGGATCTCCCCCTATCACCCAGGCTGGAGTGCAGTGGCACAATCATGGATCACTGCAGCCTTGACGTCCCAGGCTCAAACGATCCTCCCACCTCAGCCTCCTGAGTAGCTGGGACTACAGGTGTATGCTACCATGCCTAGCTAATATTTTACTTTCTGTAGAGACTGAGTCTTGCTGTGTTGCCCAGGCTGGCTTCGAGCTCCTGGCCACAAGTGATCCTCTGGCCTCAGCCTCTGAAACTGCTGGAATTACAGGTGTGAGACACCTGTCACTGGCTACTGATTGGTTGACTTGCCTTCTTCCCTTGGGCATTTTTAGGAAAGCCAGATGAGCAACCACACTTTTTCCAGAGTACCTTAGCTTGGGTCTTATAACAAAATACTCATAGAAATTGGGAGCACTCTGTGCTTGGGAGGCTGCTCTTCTATTAACTGGCTACACAACCCACATCTCCTGCACCAGTTCTTCCTAAATTGTGCAGTTCCCTTTTGTGAACTTCTTCGCATGCATTAACACCTTTCTTCAGCCTTCTTTCCACCGATGGTTCTTTGCCTTACAAGATTATCACCTTTTTTGATTCTAGTCATAGCTTTGTTCTTCTATTTAAAATTGGGGGAAGAAATTGAAGTGTCTTTCAGAATTTGTTTCTACTATCGTATCTGTGCAAGTATCATGTAATTATATTGCCTTTCTTTTTTCAGATTGGCAAGTTATGTGCCCATTCTCAGCAGCGCCAGTATAGATCTGCTTATTATCCTGAAGATCTGTTTATTGACAAGAAAGTATTAAAAGTTGCTCATGTAGAACATGAGGAAACTTTATCCAGCCGAAGAAGGTGAGAGGTTTCATTTTTCTTTATTCCAGCATACAATTAGCAATTGTATTTTAAGGTCAAAAAACCACTGGAGTGAAACTTCTTAAATATGTGTTATTTAGTTCTTCTGAGTAGAGTGCTTGATTAATTAAATTTTATCATCTGTCAGTGTTTAAAAAATATATAGTATTATATTCCAAGCCATATTTAAATATAAATATACTTTTCATAAATATCTAGTACAGCAATATGTGTGGAAAGGACTTCCCTATTCAAGAACTTTTATTGATTAAGCAAAATAGTTTCTGCTTACAATCTGATCTCACAATTTCATGGCTTGCTTCGTAGCTTTTCCCATTATTAACAGTGAGTCAGAGTCAAATTCACCAGCGAGAAGCTGGTGAGACACATTCATGTGTATATACACACACACATACACAGACACTGCACACTTTACATGCTCTTTTAAAAATGATAAAATGAAGGATCCTGTCCTTAGTTCTTAAAACATTAGTCAAGGGACAAAATTCCAGGTTTGTTTCTTATTTTCTTCATCCCTTCTCCCCGATCCAGAGTCCCTCTGTCCCCATTCTGGTTTTTTTTTATTATTATTACAACAAATGGGTAGAAAGTGGATCAGAAGCCCAACACAACTCTAGAATTGCTTTACCTGAAAAGACTGCACATGTAGCCAGCCTTGCCACTGGCTCAAGAACATCTAGACATGAGTTGTTCCTATTGACCTTGAGGGGGTTAAGTAAGATTGGCCTATAGATAGAAAATGAAGAAAGGAATTAAGTAACATCCCAGATTTGGGCTAAACTCTTCCATTTCTCTCATTTTCCTATAAAGGTTTCTGAGATGGTAATTCTTAGCATTTTATGATACAATAAAGGATAAAAGAAGGCAGTAATGCAGCTTGAAAGAGTTCCCCCACTGAAGCATTTTAGAAAGTCCTCATTTGTTTCTCTTTTGTTGACTTCCAAGCTAATGGATTCCTAGTTTCCCTGTAGCAGCTGTTTCAAAATGTGATTTCAGGACTGCTGGGAGTCCCAGCAACACTTTCAGGGCATCTATGAGGTTTTCCTTTTGCTCATTACATATCTGTGTAAAGCTGGATATTGTTCATACACTTGAACCAAAACAATGTGTTGCAACAGATTAAATGGAGAAATCAATAAAGACTCTACCTGTCCCCCATCAAGCCAGAGAGCAGAGACAGCTTGCAAAAATGAAAAATGATACCATTTTTCTCACTGTTTTCATGAAATGTTATTAATGTTTATCTTAACACGTAATGAGTCTCTAATTGCTAGTTTCAAATTAGTAATAAATTTAATTTTTAAAAAAATTTCTAAAACAGTAAATATCGACAGATATATATCATATAACCGAAAACTCTCTGGGATCCTGAGGCTGCAGTTGATGGAGGCTGGAGGACCATCTTCCAACGTGGCTCACTTGCAAGTGTAGCAGGTTATTTCTGGTTGTTGGAAGGAGGTCTCAGTTCCTCACCACATGGACCACATGAATGGCCTCAGGACATGGTAGCTGGCTACTCCACAATAATGATCCATAGAAGAGAGCAAGGAGAGAGCTATAGTGTCTTTTATGACCTAGTCTTGGAAGTGACACACCATCAATTTTGTCATATTTGATTTATTAGAAGCGAGCCACTAATTCTTTGTGGTTTTTTGTTTCATTTTGTTTTTTGAGACAGGTCTCACTCTGTCATCCAGGCTAGAGTGCAATGGTGCGATCTCAGCTCACTGCAGCTTTCACCTCCCAGGTTCAAGCTATTCTCCTGCCTCAGCCTCCTGAGTAAGCTGTGATTACAGGCTTGCGCCACCACACCTGGCTAACTTTTGTATTTTTGGTAGAGATAGGGTTTCACCATGTTGGCTAGGCTGGTCTCAAACTCCTGACCTCAGGTGATCCAGCTGCCTCAGCCTCCCAAACTGCTGGGATTACAGATGTGAGCCGCCACACCCAGCCAGTGTGCCACTAATTCTAATCCACACTCAAGGAGTGGGAGGAAATTAAGCTCCACCTCATGAAGGGAGAATTAAGGGGCTTGTGGACGTATTTTAAAACTGTTTCAGGGCTCCCAACATCAAGAGGTTTGACAAGCATTTTCCTATAGCATAGGGGTTCTTCGGGAAATGTTTGTCTTTTAGGCCATTTATTAAGGCTCTCTTTTGCAGCTGCTTGTCCTTTGTCCATTTTTCTCCATTGGATTCACTCTTGGACTGAACCACCTGAGAAATAAACTTCAGTTCATCTAAGCCATCGACCTTAATTTAATTTATTTGTTTACTTTCGTATTCCCCAAGGGGGTGCACCATTCCTGGTACTGCAATACCAGGTTGATGCGTGGAGTGGATGGAGCATCTCCCTGCTCCAAAAATCTGCATTGACCTTTAACTAGTGGCAACCCCTTCCATATTTGACTGAAGTGAAGATGATAGATGATAGACGATAGATAGATAGATAGATAGATAGATAGATAGATAGATAGACAGATAGATAGATTGATAGATAATCCTCACTTAACTATGTCTATAGGTTCTTGGAAACTGCAATTTTAAGCGAAACAACATATAACAAAACCAATTTTTCCTCATCATCCTTGTAACAAAATGTTGAATGAAACCACATAATTTGAGGACCTGCTGTACATTTTTTCACCTTAAGTTTCAGTTTCCAAGAACCTATCAATGACATTAAGTGAGGACTTACTCTGTATGTGTGTGTGGGTGGGATGTATCTTTATTCAGTTCAGCAAAAATTTAGTAAACACTTGTTAAGTACCAGAATGTATACTGGGCACTGAAAATAAAAAGACACAATCTATGCTCTCCAGCTCAGTTTAATGGGGAAATAGACTTAAATACACATAATTCCAAAACAGATTTGTAAGTGCTAAAGCAAAAGAATGTCCAGAGTACAGAGGCAGCCTCCAAGAAAGACAGAACCTTGAGACTTGATGGACGAAATGGTATATGAATTTGTAGCCAATTCACATGTGGAGCTTTTTCAAAATTAACGCACCCACTCAGTCCCATTTTGAAATGACTCCGCCAACCTAGACACATTTATAAGTAGGAGGTTTATCAAGACCTGCTGTTATGACTTCCGTCTTGGGCTCTGGGAGACTCATTCCCTTTCACCTTACCGGGGACAGCTGTGTGTGTGTTGATTCCTCCAGGGAAAGAAGAAATTGATAAATGAAGTTTTGGCTGGGTACTGGATTTCGTACTTAGTTTGTATTTATATATATATATATATATATTTGAGACTGGGTCTCACTCTGTCACCCAGGCTGGAGTGCAGTGGCATGATCTCAGCTCACTGTGACCTATGCCTCCCAGGTTAAAGCCATTCTTGTGAGCCACCACACGTGGCCTAGATTCATTTTTGAACTTGTAGCTAATCTCCAAGGAAAAGAAAGTATAGTAAAAAAAAAATTGACAAAACCTGTAAAGTTGAGTAAATGATGGTCAGGCAGAACTTCTTTGGGTGTTGGGAGCCTGAGCCTGCCCAAAGATGTTTCTCACTTTTATTGAAACTGAAGCATTAGAATCTGAGATGGAACCTTTCTTTGTGAATTCTCTGGCAGAAGAAGAAAACAAAACAACTGGAGAGTATCTGATTTTATATAACTCCCTCAGATAGGCATTGTAAATCCTCTTAGGGAGAAAGAAGTGGGAATTAAGATGATCTCTTGCTAAATGCATTGCCCCCTGCAATCTGATGTTCTTAAGAGGGTTTGTTCTGGCAGTGTTAGTACCTCTATAAATCTCTCAGTATGTTCTGCACAGCATCTCACACTGTCCAGAAAAATACATGTGCCTCTACCACTCCTCATGCCCATGCCCAAGCTCTGTCCTCTGTGGTTAAAAATATGATAATTGCAAAGGAACCCTATTGTAGTATTCAGTCTGTGGGGATTGTGACAAGCTGTCTGAATCTGATTATGAGTTGAAAAGCCCTTTGCCTTCTTAAAATAACAACACATAATGAAATGCAGGATTCCTTTGGTAGCATTCAGAAGTCATCTGTTTGTTTTGTCTGCCCCCAACTGGGTAGTTTGCAACACACAACTAATCGTAGAAACAGCTTAGTTCAATTTCAAGGCGATTTGGTACTTAACTTGTGGTCTATGTATGGGACTCGGTGTTCCTTTAAGGGATAAGTATTGAAAATATCTGTCATCAGATTTAAAACAGTGAGTGAAGAACAAGATGCACAACTAGTACAATCAGGATAGAAGAAGTCAGATCTTCACAGCCCCTTCCAGCTCATGTCAGTTGTTAGCTTCTCCCTTCTTTGTCCTCCCAAATGTCTACTTCACTGCTTCCTTTATGATACTGTTTACCTTGCCATGTTTACACAATATACTGTTTGGTAGAGTACATGAACAATATTTTTCCATTGTTCAAATGCGGAATCTATGGTTGAACAGTCCATCTTGCCTCTATATATACCAAGCTTTTGGACCAACTGCTAACCTGTGAGAAAGTCACACAGTCCCTCCACCCTTGTGAAATTACATCTACATATTCCAGCCCTCTTCTCCCTGTGCTCCCCCTCTTCTACTCCTCTGACTTGGTCCAAAGGGGCAATGGATTAGGTGACACTAGTAAATGAACTAGAAAGAAAAGGACAAAAGCTGATCTCAGCTCCCCTAGTCCAAAATCAATGCCTACTCCCACCGCCTCTGAACAAAACAAAGTATGTCCTGAGTGAATCAAGGAGTTCTGGATCTGGTACAAGTCATTCTGCTCTAAATAAGACTCTACTTCTTTCAACATTTGTCAACACCATTTCTATGTTTCGCACTGTGTAAGGTTAGGCCCTGATGAATGGAGGAACACCTAGCTTAGTTAGGGAGGGAAACATGCAAACGAATAATTTCCATACATTGGGGGTGAGTGGCAAATCGGAGCTACGTGCAAAAGAGTGGCAGTGTCACAGATGGGGAACATAGCCCCTCTCCTGGGAGCATTAAGAAAGACTTCTTGGAAGAGGTAACTTTTGAGTTCAGCCTGAAGATAAGTTCAAACAAACTCAGCAGATGGAAGAAGAAAAGGAGGGTGTTCTGGGAAAAGGGAACAGTATGAGAAAAAGCATGGGTGAGACTTTAGGATGATAGAAAACTCTTGTTTTGAATTAAATTGTGAAAGGCTGTCTCCAGCAGAATTAAGCGTGTTCTTACATCATTCCAATTTTCATTATTTTAGTTTAGGTAACTCTTTTGCATTGTGAACTTTTAAAAATAATAAGCTCATATTACTTTACATGAAGAGAAAAAAAGTGAACCTTAATAATACAGAAAAAAAGTTCCAGATCTGCAGTCAGGGATGAAAGGCTGTTTTTACTTGCAGTGATTTCCAGTTAGTACTGCTTTGATGCCTGCCCAAGCAAATCATTGCGAGAAAGCAAAGGCAGCCTCCTCTCCTGCAACCAAAGAAGGGGAGGGGTGATCCTCTTCAGGATGATGGAAGCCCTCCAGGGAAGATGCTGAGCATCCAGCTGCCATATTTCAAAATGGCTCATGCAAGCAAAGGGGCTCTATCCTTTAGTTCCACACTTAACACATTGAATGGAAACCTTTATGATGAGACTCTTTTTCCTGACCGGGCTACCATAAGCAAATGTTGGATTTGTCTAATTGAGAGCCGTAGGCTTCGCAATTTGTATGTCAATGGTATGTTTGACATGTATGTATTAGAATAAAGTGGAATTCGAATCAAAAAACATTCCCTTCAATCAAATTGTTTTTTCCATCCCGGGCAACTAATTGTTCGACCTTTCTATCCTTTTTTTTTTTCTCTAGGAACAATTCAGTTGAGCAGACTGTCTTAGTTCACAGGTGGAGATTCTTTTGTTGTCTGTCATGTGCTACTAGCACAAAGGAAAAAATCTGGACTGAGTCATACATGGGTAATTAACATGTCACTTAGTTTCAGGTGTCTTTCTTTAAAGAGAAAAATAGAAATATTCAGCTCCTCTTTTAAAATGATAAGCAGAGGAATATAAACCTTTATTTAAGAAAAGATTAAAGTTCACTTAATTCCTACACTGGAACAAGTTTAGAAAGAAATGGCAGGAAGAGAAAAGAAGAGGAGAGATGAGAGAGGCCTGGTAAACTTGGTAGGAGGTAAACTACTCTTGTCACACTCTGCTGCTGTAGTGGCGATGGACATTATCACCTGTTGTCACTGTCCTTTGAAAAGCTCATTAACTCTCCAACAGTTTCTAAAATCTTTTTACCCAGCCTCCAAAAGAATATGTTTGCACTATTTTCATGAATCAGCTTCTTTTAGAGACAAAGATTTATTTTCTCACAGTAATTCAGAAGGTTTTGGATAAAGGAATGGCCTTCACTATAACACTGTCCTTTGAGACTCTAAGATATTGGCCAGTTTGCGAGCTGTGCTGGAGACCTACTCTTTGTTCTCCAAAAGGCAGGTACTGCCTCATCCCACAGGGCCTCATCCTACAGGGCCTGGGAATTGTTTGAGAACCAGGATTTATTTAATTCTGAGGTCGTTCTAGTCGTATCTACCTTGGACTCTAATGGAGATAATATACACTAAGAACCAAAAAGAATTCAGGTAACAAGACTATGAAAGAAATAAGTGTAAGTGTTTTAAAGAAATAAGTATGAAAATTTACTCAAGAAAAATATAGGACAAAATATATTGAAATATTAACTGTGGTTATCTGTGACTGGTGGGACAATGAATTTTTTTCCCTTTCTATATTTCTTTATTTTCTAAATTCTCTATAGTGAGCATGTGTTTCTTTTACACTGAGAAAGAACGGCAAAGACTTTATTTTAGAAGATGGAGGAAGAAATATATTTGAATTGTTTACAGCTGTTGCAGTGCGGAAGCTGCAGCTCTTACATATTTCCCTTTTCATCCCTTGCCTAATCTATTTGCATCTAACCTGTCTTTTCCCAACTCTCCTCCTTATCTCCTTTTATTCTTCCAAGGGGCATCCCTCCCCATAGTAGAAAAGCCTCTCTTTCTCTAAAACATATTTCTCACCTCTTCTCTACCCGTTCTGTTGAGGGGCAGGGGTAACACCTTAATTGAGATTTAATCCACATACCATACAATCTATCCATTTAAAGTGTATACTTCAATTTTTTGTAGTATATCCATAGAGTTGTACAACCATCATCACAACCGATTTTGGAACATTGTCATCACCTCAGGAAGAAACTCTGCACTCTTTAGCTATCATTCCCCAACCTTCATCTCCCCAGTCTTAAGCAACCAGTAATCTACTGTATATCTCTATATATTTGCCTATTCTGAACATTTGCTATACCATATTAGTCAAAGGGATTACCCACCCCAGTAGCTAACTAGTTTAAGAAGAACACCAGGAAAAATCTGTTGAAAGAGACAATGGTTGTACTTATTAACAACCACCTCAAAAAATAAGGGATTTTAATTATTTTATTGCACATAAAATTATGTAGAACTTGAAAATTTTTTAATTATCTGGCATACATAAATTTATCTGGACTATAATATATGTATTTCATAAATATGACTGTATTGGTCCATTTTCACACTGCTGATAAAGACATAACCGAGACTCGATAATTTATAAAGGAAAGAGGTTTAATAGACTCACAGTTCCACATGGCTGGGGAGGCCTCACAATCATAGTGGAAGGCAAAAGGCATGTCTTATGTGGTGGCAGGCAAGTGAGAATGGGAGCCAAGCAAAAGGGGAAACCCCTTATAAAACCATCAGATCTTGTGAGACTTATTCACTACCACAAGAACAGTGTGGGGGAAACCACCTTCATGATTCAGTTATCGCCAACCAGATCCCTCCCATAACACATGGGAATTATGGGAGCTACAATTCAAGATGAGATTTGGGTGGGGACACAGCCAAACAGTATCAATGATATATTCTATTCTACAGATTCATGATAATAGTAATATTGGCAATGGCTAACATTGTAGAGTGATTACTCTGTGCTTCATTCTGCAGGTACTTTGCTAAACACTTTACATGTATTATCTCATTTAATCATCACAAGGTTACTGTAGAATAGAATATATCATTGATACTAAAAGTCAGAGAAGTTTAGAATTTGCCTAAGATTTCACTGCTCAGTAAGTGAGGGCATAGCCGACATTTGAAATTCAGCTGAGTCAGACCCCATAATCAGTGCTTTTAGCTACTACTCACAACAGGTTTGAAGGGGCTGTTCTGAGAACTGAATCATTCTAACATGGTTGCAAAATAAAACTGTGTTCTAAATTCAAAATAACTAATTTAGAAGGAAGTTTTTAAAACATAGTCTCTTTCTATGCCCATCCCATATGCCCTGTGAAGTTAATAAAGTAGGATAACCTTTTATTTTTCCAAGTTACCTTGTTCAACTTTCAAAGAGATTCCCTGAGTTCTAGAACATGATAACCCAGACCATGTTCATACTATTCACTGATACGGTTTGGCTATGTCACCACTGGAATCTTATCTTGAGTTTAGTTCCCATAATCCCCACATGTCATGGGAGGTACCAGGTGGAGATAATTGAATCCTGGGGGTGGTTTCCCCATCCTGTTCTCATGATAGTAAGTTAGTTTTCACAAGGTCTGATGATTACATAAGGGGCTTCCCCCTTTGCTGGGCACTTATTTTTCTCCTTCCTGCCACCATGTGAAGAAGGACATGCTTGCTTCCCCTTCTGCCATGATTGTGTGTTTCCTGAGGCCTCCCAAGACATGCAGAGCTATGAGTCAGTTAAACCTCTTTTCTTTATAAATTACCCAGTCTCAGGTGTTTTTTCATAGCAGTGTGAGAACAGACTAATAATATGTTCACATTTTTTGTGGTTTTCTGAGACTTTTGTGTTGACCCTTCCAGGTAATATCTTTCTATACTAAAATGAGAGGTCTTATGTTTATTGCAGCCCCTCATACCCTTGACAGTTAGATCGAACCTCATCTGGATCTTCTTCAAATTGTCATTAATCTTTATGATCCACCAAGAAAACTGCAAGGGTTGGGAGAAGTTCAGGGTTTTGTTTTTTTTTTAACTTCTATGGAAATCAAATTGGAAGGTCTTACCATAGGTTCAATTTTTCTTGCCATGTGCTATGTTAGTGAGAGGGAATTTGGAGGTAGGGGGAGGCCTAAGGGAAATTCTTTCCTTAAAGAGAGGGCCATCGTTTACCACAGACTAATGGCCATATTCCATTTCCTTATGGAGTCGGGCGGCGGCGGCGGGGGAATTACTCAGACTCAGCCTTTACTCTTTCAGCTTCCACTTTTGGGAACTGTATTATTACCTTGTAAAATGAGCATCTCTCCTATTAGCTGTTAATTGAACCCATCTTTTTCCTCTATTAGAAACTGTAATGATGACTTTTATTTTCAGAGCTCTGTATTGAGCCTCTTCTCTTTGGAGATTGATGGTACTCAGACACCAGGGGTAGGCTGTGGGGTGGGAGGTACAGGCATAACAGCAAGCAACTCGTGGGGTATCAGAAGTTATACATGTCCCAATAACCTTACTTGAGTTGTTCTGTCCATCACGTTGACTTTGCTGTGACCCAAGCCTTTGTGAATCTGTGCTAAGAGCCCTCTCTCTCCCTCCCCCACCTCTTAAATCATTAGTTGAAATGAATAGTTTTATGGTAATTGTCCTAGTTTGTTTTTATGTTGCTGTAACAGAATTCCTAAGACTGGGTAATTTATAAAGAAAATAGGTTTATTTATCAGGCTGGGAAGTTCAAGATTGGTCTCTTCTGGCAGCTTTTAAGTGAAGGCCTCATACTGTGTGAAAACATGGCGGAGAAAAGGAAAGGGAACTGCGCACAAGTGAAAAGAACAAATATGAGAGGCAATCTTACTCTGTAACAACCTGCTCTCCTGGAAACAAATCCATTCCCTGGAGAACCGACCCAGCCTAGCATGGCAAGCATAAATCCATTTTCACCTCTTAAAGGCACAAACCTCCCAACACTGCCACCTTGGGGACCACGCCTCTACATGAGTTTTGGTAAGGGCAAACCATCTTAAACCACAGCAATAATAAAAAGAAGAAGGGGATTAAGTACAAGAGGATAATTTCACCAGTCTTCCTCATTTGGCCAGATCTGAGAACAACTCCCAGAAGGCATTTCTGGGCTAAGGACTTCCACCAGTGTCCAAATGATATTCAGGCCTCTGGTTCCTATAGAGGTCTGTATATGAGGCCAGTTCATTCTTAGTCTGGGGACAGTGTTGATTAATTACTCCACTGCCAGAAAATTCCCTGAATAGAGTCTCCACAACTTAGCATAGACATAAGGTATATTTGGATGTGAAAGATGCTTTAATTTTCTATCAGTAGCATTGCTTTAGAAAATAAAGTGTGTTTTAGTGGCTGGGCATGGTGGCTCATGCCTGTAATCCCAGCACTTTGGGAGGCCGAGGCAGGCCGATCACTGGAGGTGCAGAGTTTGAGACCAGCCTGACCAACATGGAAAAACCCCTTCTCTACTAAAAATATAAAAAATTAGCCAGGTGCATGCCTGTAATCCCAGCTACACGGGAGGCTCAGGCAGGAAGATCGCTTGAACCCGAGAGGCAGAGGTTGAAGTGAGCTGAGATCGCGCTACTGCACTCCAGTTCAAGCCACTGCACTCCAGTCTGGGCAATAAGAGTGAAACTCCATCTCAAAAAAAAAAAAAAGGAAAGAAAAGAAAATATGTTTTATTTATGTTTGCTTACACTGCACATCTATTACATAGATATTTTATTATTTCTTTTTAAAGATATCCACTTCTCTCCAGTCTAAGGCATATTACTTTGTATATCCATGTACATCTCAAAATAGATAATAGACCTGAAATTATTCTGGTATTTATGTGTGTGTTTGCATATAATTGCAGACATAATATAGTCTCTCTTTCACTGTCTCTTTCTTTCAGACACACACACACACACACACACACACACACGTCTTATCATGTGTAGCACAAAAATAAAAGCAAATAAATAATAAAATATACTAGAATCACCCCCCACCCCGCTCCCTCTCCCTCACAGGAGCCACACATACAAAGAACAAAGAAACCTTCCTCTTCTGGCAGATGTGAGTTGCTCTGACCATATTGCCAGGAGAATTTCGTCGAGCTTACACTGTTCTGAGCACCCTGCAATTCTGATCTGCAACCATTACCCAGAGTCTACATGGAAGCGGGCCATCTCTAGGGTAATAGCATTGTAAATTACAATCAATGCACCCAATTACACTCAGAAACCAAAAGTTATGTAGTGCTCCAGTGTGCCTTGTAATCAGCACCTTTGGAAATGTAAGTAACAGCATTCTGAACAACAACAAAAATAGAAGCAGAACATGTTAGAAAATGGATGTTGGAATTAAATCATCCTTCTGATAGGAACAGCACCTTATATGGCAGGCAACTTTTTACTAATATAATTTTATTGATTTTTTTTTTAAACTAAACTGTGGCCTTCTAGCCAAGAATGTCTTTAAAAATCATTTATTGCTCTAATCAGCCTGGCATAGCCTTTCTGTCATGCTGATAAGGAAATTAAACTTTCCTCATACTGGGTTTACTTGCCTCTTATGCGCAGATGTTTTGTTTTTCTTTTAGGGAACTAATTCAGAAGTTGAAATCTTTCATCAGCTTCTATAGTGCTTTACCTGGCTATATCTGCAGCCATAGCCCTGTGGCGGAAAACGACACCCTTTGCTGGAATGGACAAGAACTCGTGGAGAGGTGATCTTTTTTGAAAGTTACATATAGCAATATTTGAGGAATAACTGTATGTTTATTTAAAGGTTAATTATGACTTCTCTCTGTCTCCATTAATTTCACAAGAAAAATTCTAGAAAAAACATCTATGAGGCTGGGTGTGGTGGCTCTTGCCTCTAATCCCAGCACTTTGAGAAGCTGAGGTGGGCAGATCACCTGAGGTCAAGAGTTCGAGACCAGCCTGACCTATACAGTAAAACCCCATTTCTAGTAAAAATTCAAAAATTAGCCAGGCATGATGGCACATGTCTGTAGTCCCAGCTACTTGGGAGGCTGAGGCAGAAGGATCATTTGAACCTGGGAGGTGGAGGTTGCAGTGAGCTGAGATAGCACCACTGCATTCCAGCCTGGGTGACAGAGTGAGACTCTCCAAGAAAAACAGATAAAACATCTATGATATTCCAGATGATGTCTATAATTTATAGCCCTCCTAGAAGCTGCAAAGTTTGAAACACACAGAGACTATTTCTGAAGGCCATTTTACAGAATTTAAAGCATTAATGAAATTTTCTTTTTTCTTTCATTCTTCCATCTCCTCATTATGTAGGCCCTTATTTATTTGATTTGAAGAAATCGCATTCATCTTAATAGCTATCATTTATTGACAATTAATTGTGTATTAAGTATCATGCTAAGTGCTTTGTCTGTATTATTTATCTTTATAACAATCCTATTACATGAATAATGTTATTTCCCCCATTTTACAAATGAAGATAGAGAAAGGAAGAAAAGGAAGGGAAAGAGGAATACCATTTCACTGAGCAATTTTACTGAAATATTTTATTGAGTTTTTTTTTTTTTTTTTTGAGTTGGAGCGTCACTTTGACACCCAGGCTGGAGTGCAATGGTGCGATCTTGCCTCACTGCAATCTCTGCCTCCCGGGTTCAAGTGATTCTCTCACCTCAGCCTCCCAAGTAGCTGGGATTCAGGCACTTGCCATCATACCCGGGTAATTTTTGTATATTTAGTTGAGACAGAGTTTCACCATATTGGCCAGGCTGGTCTCGAAATCCTGACCTGAGGTGATCTGCCCATGTCAGCCTCCCAAAGTGCTGGACTTATAGACGTGAACCACTGCACCAGCCAAGTATTTGTTAATATAATCTATGCTATCATTATCTGTGAAGAATGTGCTCTTCACTGAAAAGGAAATCACGTATATTCATTATATTCATTTATTCAGCAAGTATTTACTGATCACCTTCTAAGTGCCAAGCCTGTTGATATGAACAAAACAGACGTAATTTCCTGTCCTCACAGAGTTTCATTCTGGTGTGCTAGTGGTATTTCTAACCTCCATTGCTTTGCATTTGGGAAGAATAGCTTGCAATTAAAAAATTAAATCTAAGGATAGAATGCATAGGAAACCTCAAGGAGTTGATGAACCTGCTTTAGAAAATGTTTGTACACATAGTAGCATGTTGTAGAGCAGAATCGACCCAAAGTCAGGTTCCGAATCTTTCACTAATTAGTTGCTTAACCAAAGGCAAGTGACTTAATCTCTCTAGGCTTTGGTTTCCCCTGTCTAAAAAAGGAAATGGTTGGATTAGAGTCCTTCCAGGTCTAACAGTATCCGTATGTTTTTCCTTATTAATTTATTCACTCATTCATATCTTCAACATTTATGTTTTCAGATATTATGTGTTAGGCACCAAGCTAGGTGCTAGGGATGCAAGCCAAGGGCGAAAAGGGCAAGTTAGCTGGTTTGAAGAGCTTACATTCTAGTTGGACCCAATACCAGGACATGGAATGCTCAATGGAATTTATTAGCAGAATAATGGAGTGAAAAGAGGAAGGCTTTGGAGCCAGATGAATTTGAGTTTCCCTCTCAGTTCTGCTAGTAACTGTGGCCTTGGGTGAGTCACTTAAGCTAAAAAGTCTCAAGGTCCACCTCCTCTGTAAGGGAAGGGCTTCTCACAGGATTGTTATAATTATTAGGAGAGGTATAATGAAAAGCCCCTAGCAGACTGGCAGATACTGGATACTCAATTTATATTACTTCTCTATTTTCCCCCTTTTTCCTTCACTCCTCCTCTTTCCAACTGAAAGACATGCCTGAAAATAGGTTGTTCCTCATCTCAGCAATTTTACTAACATGGGACAATGAGAATGAGGTTGTATGTCACCCTGGATGAGGCACTGAAATTGTATGGAGATAGACTTCCCTCTAGCAAATGTAAATCAGCCTGGAAGGATTAATGGCTCCATGCACTGGAGAAATAATATGTATTTGTCATCCTAAAAGCTTATCAGGTACTAAGAAGAATCATGAACATATTTTTTTTTAATTTTCAGAGAAAAGCAGTTGGTATTTGGCTTTATAAAAAGCTGATGCTTTAAAACTGATACAAACAATAAATATTTGAAAAAGAAACTATCCGCAGGTCAAATATGTGGTTCTTACATAAACTTGATGAGAAACCATTCCAGTGCCTTGTCCAGTGTTATATTACTACAGTGAAAAGTAAACGACTCCTGAATATTTGTTTTAAGCAGCTTGTTTTCTAACCACGGTCTCTTATTAAAGAGGATATTTTACTTTACAAATATATTTATTTGCTAATGTGTTCATTCATTCACATATTTATTCTGACAAATATTTGAGCACTTATCAAATATCAAGGACTAATATTGGTTTCTTCATTGTGACTGTTTGAAGCAAATATGATAACCCTGCTGGATTTATCTTCTGTTGTTTATGGTGAGAATATCAGATTGATCCAGCTTTAGTTAACTTTAAAATAATTTCTTCCTAGGCCTATGTATTTTGAATTAGTGAAATTTCTGTTGAATTTTGCTCATATTAACTACTTCATGTTTGGTACACTTTTGTGAAGGATGTTGCCCTAGAACCAAGAAATGTGTCCTCTATCAAATGGTGGAATCCCAAGCCTGCTAAATTTGAGTGAGTCCAAAAGTCAGCCAAATGTACTTTGATTATCATTAAAAGAATTGTGTAAACTGAAATATTTTTGTTTCATTTGCTAGCTTTAAGCCTTAGGGTATTGAACAAAATAATAAAATAAATATTGTAATATGGATAAAAGCTATTATTCCAAACTCCTATTTATATTTCTGGAAAGTCTGTTTTTTTCAAAACGACTTTTATTGTTCATATACACTATCCAGGAAAGAAAGAAAGGCAAGAAGGGAGGGAATAAGGAAGGAAGGATGAAGGGAAGGAAGGGAGGAAGAAAATAAACGTATTTTCAGACAGAGTGAGGGTAGTGTAATCCAGGAAGTGATTCCTTCTTGGTTAGTAACCTCAGGTTATAATTAACTTGGATTACTGACCTAATGCAATGATGACACTAGGGAATAATGTCAAACTAAATTTTTAAAAATATGTTACTCAGAAATATATCTTTAGTAATATGTAGTTCTTTAGCCTGAAGACATGTATGGCCTCTATTTGTACCATCTATAGTGGAAACCTCTTTCCAGAGCTTTTCCGTGAATTTCTCATTTAATGTAGTCTTAAGTAACAGCTACCACTTCCTGTTGTCCAATGGGTCGTAACTTTGTTATCTTTCTAGGTTAAGTTTGTGTCCCTGTAAAAAATTCTACTTTTAGCCAAGACAAATTATAAAAAATTGGCTGGGTGTGGTGGCTCACACCTGTAATCCCAGCACTTTGGGAGGCTGAGGCGGGCCGATCACCTGAGGTTGGGCGTTCAAGACCAGCCTGACTAACATGGAGAAACCCCATATCTATTAAAACCACAAAAAAATTAGCCAAGCATGGTGGCTCATGCCTGTAATCCCCGCTACTCAGGAGGCTGAGGCAGGAGAATCACTTGAACCTAAGAGGCGGATATTGTGATGAGCTGAGATTGTGCCATTGCACTCCAGCCTGGGCAACAAGAGCAAAATTCTGTCTCAAAAAAAACAAAGAAAAAGAAAAAGAAAAGAAAAATTATGAAAATCAAGGATCTTGATAGGAAATGAGACTTGTCAGTGGAAACACTTGATCAAAAAGAAAATATTGATGTTGAGGGAAATTTTTTTTTTTTTTGAGACGGAGTTTTGCTCTTGTTATCCAGGCTGGAGTGCAATGGCGCGATCTCAGCTCACCGCAACCTCCGCCTCCTGGGTTCAGGCAATTCTCCTGCCTCAGCCTCCTGAGTAGCTGGGATTACAGGCACGCGCCACCGTGCCCAGCTAATTTTTTGTATTTTTAGTAGAGACGGGGTTTCACCATGTTGACCAGGATGGTCTCGGTCTATTGACCTCGTGATCCACCCGCCTCGGCCTCCCAAAGTGCTGGGATTACAGGCTTGAGCCACCGCGCCCGGCCTGTTGAGGGAAATATTGAGCAATATCCATGTCAGCTGAGTTATTAGAGCTGTTTGTAGCCTACTACGGATGTATAGATCACTCAGCTTTTAAAGAGTTAAACAATTCATTGTCTCTCTAAATGAGGTCATATTTTTCATCCTTTCAATTTTTATCTCTTATGAATGCAATCAATTGAAA
Source organism: Callithrix jacchus (assembly GCF_049354715.1). NCBI lineage: Eukaryota > Metazoa > Chordata > Mammalia > Primates > Cebidae > Callithrix > Callithrix jacchus. The sequence goes on along the minus strand of NC_133524.1, from coordinate 129,262,678 downwards.
TATGAAGAGAATGTTTCACTTATCCAATCTTAGGGAGTACCACATAAGCCTGTCATTCATCCTCCTCAGCTTCCCACCATCACCCCCATTTGAGCTTGGATAAACATTGGTTTGTCTATCAGGGCTTAGCTGAGAAACAATCAAATCAGCAAACTGGGCCCATGTGAGGTATCCTCTTTCATGTGAGCCACCCACGTATCCTACAGGCAAACATTTCCTACAATTGCCAAAGGCAGAAAGATCCTCCAGCTTCTGTCTTTGTCAAACTACAGAGAATTTCAATTAGAGAGTCCTTGGGACCAACAGAAAGATAAAGGAACACAAATTGCTGAGTTAACACTGGGCTTAACAATGGGTAAATGTCGGCTTTACCCTGATAACACCCAATTGAAGAGTGAACATTTTTGTAAATCCATTTTCAATCACCCTTTTTTGCTGGGCCGAATATCTGGACAATTGACTGAATTTTCATTCATCTTCTGGATAGTTTGATACTTTATAAATTAGTATAACAGAGAAATTATAAATTTGTTTTAGTTTATATAAATTAGAATCTATAAATTAGTAAACAGTTTGATACTTGTTTAAATTAGTGTAACAGAGAAACTGTTTATACATGTTCAAAAATCCCTAGTTTGAGAGAAAAAAATCCTGTTTTGTGTTTACATTTAATATTTGATAATTCAGGCTCATTCCACACAGATTGAGCACTTACTATATAATAGGGCATACCTTGATAAGTAGAATCCAACTCCTGCCCTGCTAAGGAGTTCACAACCTAATGAGAAGGATGAGGAAAGAAAATCAACCTGTCTCTTCCCCAGCATTCCAGGGAGAGCTCCTCTCAGAGGTATCAAAACAGAGGCTCCATCCATATGTAGTGTGTGTGTGTGTGTGTGTGTGTGTGTGTGCAGGTGCAAGTGTGTGTGTGTCTTTTCTTGAGGTAAAATTTGCATGCCAAAATTAACCATTTTAAGGTGTACAATTCAGTGGCATTTAGTCCATTCACAATGTTGTACAACCACCATCTCTCTCTAGTTCCAAGACATTTCATCTCTCCAAAAGGAAACCTTTTTGTACATTAATGGACACACCCCATTTCCCCTTTACTCCAGCCCCTGGCAAGCAACAGTCTGTTTTCTGCCACAACAGATTTACTATTCTAGGGGTTTCATGTAAATGGAATCATTCACTTAGCATTATGTTCTTGAGGTTTATACAAGTTGTAGCAGGTATCAGTACTTTATCATTTTATGGCCAAATAATATTTCATTGCATGTATGTAGCATATTTTGTTTATCCATTCATCAGTTTTTATCCATTTTTATATAAACCCCAAGCAACTACTTCTCTGTCAGGTCTCTCTCAGTACTTCTGCATTCAGCTTAGCTCACCTTTATCCTTGAAGACAGGTCAGCCAAACCTATAGGCCTCCCATCCCCATCATCCTTGAGCACCACCTAAATGCTAAATGCTAGCCTATCACCAGACCTCATCTCTGTAATCCTTTGTAATGATTCTCCCCTGGGTCTTTGTCTCAGCCTTCTGTTTGTAGTCAGCGGACCTCTCCTACAATTAGCACACCTCCCATAGGGGTTTATATTTCCCTAGTGACTTTGAGGCTTATCAACTCTGCATAGACACCTACTTGTACTTTACTTTGTGGCATGTTGCCTTAGTTCCCTTTGTGATTCAGCTGGAGCTGCTCATGCTACCCCTTTATCATGTTGCTGGGTCGGATTGGCCTGGCTCTAGAAGTCAGCTCCAGGATAGTGCTGTTATCTTCTGGCTGACAGTTTCTACATAGCCACTTCTGTTCATTATGAATGGGAGCTGGCCATGGTGACTCGTGCTTGTTGTCCCAGCTACTCAGAAGGCTAAGGGAGGAGGACTGTTTGAGCCCAGGAGTTTCAGTCCAGCCTGGACACACAGCAAGACCCCATCTCTTAAAAAAAACTATGTTATGAATGCATATTCATCTTTAATTTTCCCATGATGTCTCTGAGACTCTCATATGGGGCAGCTGGCATTACTAAACAAACTCCCTAAGATCTGCAGGGGCAAATTGCAGTGAATCTGCCTCTTTATCTTATACAATTTTACCTCTCATTTCACATGAGAAATTATTCTCTCTCTCTCTCTCTCTCTCTCTCTCTCTCTCTCTCTCTCTCTCAGAATTCTCTTACACTGATCAGACAAGTCTTCCAGTGTTTCTAATGCCTTTTCAGAATTTCTCTGCTTAATTGAGAAGGCAGAAGTGGGAATATGCAAAGCAGTTTTTATTCTCAGAGCTTTGTTCGTTGTCTCAAAACCTTCCGGATGTTTCAGAAAAGTACAGTAAGAAAACATTTTTCTCTCCTTTCTGCTGGGTTGGAAGGATAAACTGGCATGTCAGCAAGTTGAAGTGAATGAGAGAACCATGAACACCCAATTCCTGACATGCAAAATCATACAAAAAATTAGATGACCAAAATGGCTTGTTTTTTCCCCTACGCCTTAATCCAGGGAAGGCAAGGGAGAATAGTTGATTCTGCTTTCATAATGCAATTACTTTAAGAACACAGTATGTTTGGAGGACTTTGGTTGGGGGCACAGTTCTTTCTTTTCTTTTCTTTTTGAGATGGAGTCTCACTCTGTTGCCTAGGCTGGAGTGCAGTGGCGCGATCTCGGCTCACTGCAAACTCTGCCTCCCAGGTTCAAGTGATTCTCCTGCCTCAGCCTCATGAGTAGCTGGGATTACAGGTGAGTGCCACCACACCCAGCTAATTTTTGTATTCTTAGTAGAGATAGGGTTTCACTGTGTTGGTCAGGCTAGTCTCAAACTCCTGACCTCATGATCCACCTGCCTTGGCCTCCCAAAGTGCTGGGATTACAGGCATGAGCCACCACACCCAGCCTCTTTCTTTTCTTTAATTTTTTATTTCTATAGCTTTTGGATTACAAGTGGGATTTTGTTACATGGATCAATTATATGGTGGTGAATTCTGAGATTTTATTGCATCTATCACCCAAGTAGTGTATGTTGTACCTAAAAATTTCTAGCACACGAAAGTCTTTCACTGGTTTACATAGCAACAAGGAAAGACCTTCACAATCTTCAGTCTGGTAGTAAAGAGATTAAGTAAAAACCTATATGCCAAAGTGCATATACACTCAGGCATACACATAAAACATACACATCTCATTCTAGTCACATCAGAAGAGGCCACTGGTATGCAGCAGTCGCTATACTTGCTCCCATGCTTTCATGCTAAAATAGGTTGTTTATTATTTGTTGTTTGGATTTTTAAAAAAAATTATAGGGTGGCTCTTCTCCAAAGGGCAGTATCCATACAATTTTAAATATAGGATAGCCAATGCAAACAGCAATGGGGACACAAAGAAGATAAATACAGAGCCAAGAGGAAGAGGGTATAGAAAAACGTAAACAATGGACAATAGAAATAATATTCAGTAGCATTGAGTCAGGTCCTAAAGTCTATTGATTGAGGCACAAGTCAGACTAAAGTCAGGCTGAAGGTGAGACTCAGTAGCTCTTCTCAGTCACTGGCATGATGTTTTGAGGTTAGAAACTGAGGTATAGTGTTCAGTCTCCCAGCTCTCTCTTCTCATGACTAGTTCTTCCTTTGCCCCCTATACTGCAGGAAGCTCTGCTTATGAAAGGCTGGTAGGAGGGAGAGAGACAAATAGGGCTTCGTTGTTTGATTTATCACTATCTATCTCCACAGTTCCTGGTCCCCCACAGACACTTTTGGATTTCATTTCTACTTTAGTTTTCCCAGGAGCAGAAACATGACATTTCATTCTTTCCAGTTTGGGGAACTGTGATGTTAGCCTGAGTGTGTGCCCAAGAATGAACGTACTGAAGTATAATGATGCTTTGCTCGAACGGCAGTTTACATATTCTACCTTGCCTTAGATAAGTCGAGATTGCTCTTGGAAAGCCTTTGAAGGAGAAATGGATTATGTAGAAAGTGACTTAATTTGGTATAGCATGAAATATTTATGGTAGCTAAGCATTTTTTAAATCCTGGTAAGCCAGAGCAGATGCGTTTGGAGAGCACCCCCATGTCATAATCTCGCTATGAGCTTAGATTGGCATATTTTTCATCAGCAATTTATCTTAGAAGTAGTCTTTAGTGAACAGCTATTTATCAAGACATATTCTTGTGGCAATACAGTAACATTTATCCCTTAAGATTATGGTGTCATACACGGTAGCTTTACCTTCAGAATTGAGTGAGAAAAACACAGCTTATCCTGCTGACGAATGGCTTAATACGGTGTGCCCCATTCAGGATGGGTCAGACTTGGTTGACTGTCATGTCTTAAGTAGCAGGAAGAAACATTTTCGTGGCTCAACATTGATATGTCTGTAGATGACTGGTTGAATACTGGATAGCTTATTACTTTAAGCAAATTGTGTCCTATTAGTATACAATGCCAGCTCTGTTGAGCTCAGTTGGATCATTTTATGATATGAAGAGCATTTGGGGGCCTCCAAGGGAGGGTCCCAGCATATCCACACCCTCAACAAATTTCTTCTTGGAAATGTGATTCTGATGGTTGCATAAGACCTGTCTCCTTTTACCATTACTGCGCCATGAATCAGAAATCTTCTGTTTTAGCCTGGAAAGCTTAGGAGATGGAACCAGAAAGAAACATATTTGCTTTTAAGAAATGAGTAAATTAACATACTAGAGCTTCTCTGCCCCTTAAGTATTATTGCTTCCTTCAAAGGTAATGCCTTGGTAAGTGGCAGATGGACTCCACTGATACTGCCAGTCTTCCGGATAACTTTTCTGCTTCCTCTTTGGAAAAAGCCTTGTGGGTTTATGGCTGATCCCTGACATCTGCAGGTTGTTGATTCTCAGTCAGTTGATCGTTGAAGTCTTCAGTGAGAAGACCTTGAAACATCAGGAAACATACACCAGATGATTAATACATATTAGGAAGAGTATAGTCTTTAGAATGATCCAGTTGGATTTTTTTAGTCAGAGTCTAGCTCTGTCACCAAGTCTGGAGTGCAGTGACACGATCTTGGCTCACCACAACCTCCACCTCCGTATTCAAGTGGTTCTCCTGCCTCAGCCTCCCAAGGAGCTGGGATTATAGGCATGTGCCACCACTCCCAGCTAATTTTTGTATTTTTAGTAGAGACAGGAGTTCATCGTGTTGGCCAGGCTGGTCTCGAACTCCTGACCTCATGTGATCTGTCTACCTCGGCCTCCCAAAGTGCTGGGATTACAGGTGTGTGCCACCAAGCCTGGCCCCAGATGGATATTTTAATCCTGGTTCAGACACCAACTTTGTGCTTTCGGCAGGTCATTTAATGTGAAATTCTGTTATATTATTTGTAAGATGGGAGTAATGATACCTACCCTACAAGGCTGTTGTGAAGATAAGTTCTGGCACATAGGCACTTAAATAATTGATAGCCAGGTGTTGATGTTGTCATTGTCATTATACCATGGTTGAGCAGACCATGTAAATGTCCAGAGTAAGGGTGAAGAGGTGTGGGCCGTGTTTCTTCCTATAAAGGTAAACTGGAAGTTTTTGGGAAATCTGTGAGTTTTTGGGAACCAAACTACTAAATGAAGTGGCTGATCAAGCAGGCTGTTACTATTTGCGGTACATTTGGAGTGAGAGCATGAAATAACAGTGCTGTTTACTTCTTCTGACACTTATATTGGCTTTAAACGGGATTTCCAAAGAGGAGTTCCAGGAAATTTTTTATAGATACTGGGTCTTACTGTGTTGCTCGGGCTGGTCTGGAACTCCTGGGCTTAAGGGATCCTCCTGCCTCAGGCTCCTAGGTACCTGAGATTATGGGCATGTATCACCACTCCCAGAAAGACATCGGCATAATTAATGCAACAACATTTGGGCTGCATACATTCTGGTAGATTTATACAAATTTGAAATCTGTCATAACTTCATATCCACTTCACAGAGAGCATGTAAGTTGAACACTGATTGAAACAAGGCTGTCGAGTGTGATGTTTCCTGACCTTTCCCTGGTAAGTTTCTTTTAGTGTTATCAGTATCACTGCCTCTGACCTCCACAAACAGAAACACCTCCCTGAAACATTTTTGTCCAATTTCTCTGACTCAGAAAGTTTGTTTCTGATAGTCAATCACTGAGCATCAGAGAAAATGGACTCTTGGGACTTGGAGTGTGAAGCACAGCAAAAATTTATGTTAGGGAAGCCTGTTTCTTGGGAGCTTCCTGCTAGTGGCCCTGCTCTTAGAACACCTCTGGCAGTTGTCATTGTTGTGGCTGTGATCGTTGGATTGTGGTGGTGGTTTTTCTGTTCCATGGGCCACAGGAAATGGCTTGCAGGTGCCACTTTCTTTGCTGCTGCTGGCACAGTTCTTTCCCTAGGGTAGAAGCTCTTGGTGACTTCTTTGAAAGAAATTTAGCTCTCCTGTTTTTTTCCCTTTCTTCCTATACTTCAGCAAGTACAAAATCTTGTTTGAGTTTTTCTGATGATTTTTTTACTGATGGAAATGTAGCCAAACAGTTGGGGGATTAAAAAAAGCACAGAGTTCTGTGGCAACCTAACTTACAACTTAGAGTCAGCAAAGCCTGCGCTTGAATGCCTCTTCTCTGATCCTCAGCTTCCTCATATGTAAAATGGAGTTAATAGTTTCTCCCTTAACAGATTACGGAAAAGATTCCAAGAAATTGTGAAGTGTGGAGTATCGTGCCTGGAACACAGTTAGCCTTTCCAAAATGGTAGCTATTACTGCTGTTATTCAAAAAACCTATAAAAACAGCCCTGCAGGTCTTTACTGGGAGATAGATGGAGCTAGGCCTGATACTAGCTCCCTTCAATTACCCATTCTTCACTTTTCAGGAGCAGCCTCACCTACCTCCTCTTATTTTTTTTGTTATTTCTTCTCCCTTTTGCAAAAACATCAAAATCCCGATCTTTGGTCCTGGTTGGTACAAATGGTGGGCATTTGAGTCCACTGGGGATCAAGTGAGTTATTTGCATCTAAGGGTATGCTCTAGGCTGGCCTTCTTACCTTCAGCATCTTGTTTCACAGCAAAGACATTTTAAACCATTTCTCCTAGGACTGCTTAATAGAGATTTACTCGAGCAATCTTCCTAAATTACATTACAAACCATGATGAGTCTAGTTGCCGGTCAAACCTAGTTGCTCAGTGCTCTAAATTCCTTTCTGTCACCCTTGAGTTAGCGTTTGTAGAAAAGGAGAAAGATAATTAAAATCAGTTACGATTTCTCAATTTCTCAAGCCAATGAATTTTATTCTTTTACATGAGTATGGCTTTGATCCGTGTGTTTGTCTACTTTCTCATGTAGTTTCATTTCCCTGTGAAAGGAAGTTTGTTTTAATTTGTAACTCCAGTGTCACAGGAGTTTCCTGTTTTTTGCCCCTTCAGATCTTAGTGATACATATGGTCCAATGGATCTTAAAAACCCCAAATGAACTCTTCCTTGGTTTAAGCCACTTGTTGGCTCATTTTGTCATTGTTCTCTTTGCTTCTAGGCACAGCCTCACGCCTAGAGCTGGGATGAGTCCCTGTTCAGCAGGAGCCAGAGTAAGGTGTTCCTACCTGGGATAGGGATACAGTAGTTTGGAGTTGGAGGGATGCACAGAGGATTGCACTGTGTAAGAACTCATGCTGAAAGCTAATTTCCAAGTACTATTAGGGAGCATTAAGACAAGGGCCATGTTAGAATGGGCTAGAGAAAGAGCCATTGGCTGGCTTACACCTGTTTATCCTTAACATCATCTCTTCTGAGGACCCTGAATCCTTCTGTCCATGCCTTTTTCTGGGTTAAGGCTTGCTGCCATCTCAGCTTCTCTCTAGCATGTCCCCAGTGACACTCTATTGAGAGTTTTTACATGTCTGTCTCTAATCTTCTAGTAGCTCCTTAGTGACTAGTACTGTAGGCTGGGCATGGTGGCTCATGCCTGTAATCCCAGCACTTTGGGAGACCAAGGTGGGTGGATCGCCTGAGCTCAGGAGTTTGAGACCAGCCTGGGCAACATGGCAGCACCACATCTCTACCAAAAATACAAAAAATGAGCTGGGCGTAGTGGCGGGTACTTGTAGTTCCAACTACTTGGAAGGCTGAGGCGAGAAGATCGCTTGAACCTAAGAGGTCGAGGCTCCCATGAGCATTCTAACCTGGGTGATAGAGTAAGACCCCATCTCAAAAAAAAAAGTAGAACTGTGTCTTCCATCTATAGAACTTCATGGCTTAGCTGTACCTGCTGTACAGTAAACTCTGTATACATGTTTGTTGAATTCATTGGATGAACCAACAAACATAGTTGTGGGTTGCAGAGCTGAGTACTAAGCCTAGCTTCCCATGGTATCATTGTACCATTAGGCAGATTACTTAAACTCTATTTTGCTTTCTCCTTCTGTGAAATTAATGCCTCCCCTGCCTACCTCAAAGAGTTGCTCTGAGCCTCCAGTAAGACAATGCATATGAAATGTTTTTGAAAGTTCTAAATTACCCTCCGTTTACTACATGTTAGTGTAGAAGAATAGATAGATTTAGGGGGGAAGTTTTACCCTGAATAAATGGAACACTGGGTAATCAATACAGCATTACTGGGCTCTCTTTACAAACATGGACCCATTAGCAGCTTCCTGAGTATCTCTCCCTATACCTCTCTCCAGGAATATTACTTTAAAATATTTTTAAGCAAATCCACCTATCCCCATAAATTTTATTTTTAAACAAGTCAGCCCATGTTGATGAATAATCCAATTGGCCCTGGATAAGGAAATACTTTGAGCGATTGGTAGCATCAGTTTAAATTAATGAAAAGTCTGAGTGACAGATCATTTTAAAGTAAATGCAGTTTTATTACTTTCAAGCACATATAATAACAATGCTGGGAATTGAACTTGCAGAAAGACAGCATGCATCAGAGAATCAAAGCATACAAATATGGATCATTGATAATGAGGCTATTGCTGTGTGGCTGTCCTTCTGAAGACTATCCTCCTCAAATTGACTGATGTTCCCCTGGAGAAACTCATCTATTTAAGAAACCCCTATTTTTTTTTCATTTATAAGCATGAAGAAAGTACCATTAACAATTCCTATACATGGCTTCTGGATCACCCAGCTTTTTCAAACCCCAGTGGATAGCATCGAGCAGCAGTGCTGTGCTCTCTGGTTATAACAAATAATAATCTCCAACAGCAAACACCCTCTGGCCCCTACAGTGATCAACTTTTTCCAGGTTGCCTAGGACTTCCCAGGTTTATCACAGAAGGTCTCACATCCTAGGAAACCCCTCAGTCCCAGCAAACTGGGGTGGTTGGTTAACTATTGGTACCCATGACCCTTGTTGCTTCTAAATATAGGGCAGAGATGCAGTCATGGGGGTTTACACTGGAGGGATTGAGCAGCGCTGGGATACAGCTTACCCAACCATTGGTTTATCTGCCTTCACTTTTTTTTTTTTTTTTTTTTTTGAGACGGAGTTTCCCTCTTGTTACCCAGGCTGGAGTGCAATGGCGCGATCTCGGCTCACCGCAACCTCCGCCTCCTGGGTTCAGGCAATTCTCCTGCCTTGGCCTCCTGAGTAGCTGGGATTACAGGCACGCGCCACCATGCCCAGCTAATTTTTTTGTATTTTTAGTAGAGATGGGGTCTCACCATGTTGACCAGGGTGGTCTCGATCTCTTGACCTCATGATCCACCCGCCTCGTCCTCCCAAAGTGCTGGGATTACAGGCGTGAGCCACCGCGCCCGGCCTGCCTTCACTTTTTAACTCCTCTTACCTTTTCATCCCTGATGCATTTTGATCACTGCTCTCTTCCCTTTACTCCCTCAAATCCTGTCTAAGTGTACAGTGGGACTTCAGAAAGCAGGATTGAGACCATAGAGTGGCTATTAATAGTAATAACTAACCATTCTATGGAGCTTCCCAAGTGCCACATGTGCTCTCAAGGCTGTAAGGCAGCATCCCCTGGAAGAAGGTGTTCTTTTTAGAGATAGTTAAGCCCCTTGCTAAAAAAATGGCGTTCACCTGCCTCTGAGGCTAGCTCTCCATTTAATCTCCTCTACGCACATGCCTCTTATAATAAAGCCATTGCCTGTGCATCCACTGTGGGGCTTTGAAGTCCATGCAAAACAGACAAACCTTTTGCCCTAGGCTGACAGTCCAGCCTGAGTCATAGCTCTACTGTGAACTTGTCGCCTGACCTTGGACAAGTCACTGCACTTCTGCTTTTTACTTATAAAACAATGGAATTTGACAAAATGACCTCTAAAGCACTTTCCACCTCTAACAGGCTATGAGATCCTTTAGCAAAGATACTTAGAAGGGGTGGGAATGTGGAAGGAAAGGGAATACTATCAAGCTACCTTAATGACTTTGAATTTGATGCCTTCCCAAGTAGACCAAAGAGAAAGTGATTCAAAAGGAGCCCCAGGGTATAATCATTCTGATGAGGACAGCAGCGAGCTCTTCATTTTACTCCTCCAGGTATTATTGGAGCTACAGGGGAGCAGGTAGGTTGGCTGTTTGAGATGTCAGAGTTGTTCTCGATTTGTAATGTTGGAGAGTTTGGGTGTAACTCACATAATTAAACCTTAAAGAAAACGTTTCCCCCATAGCACTGTATAACTCCAATGGGGCTTCTGAGCAGGAAAAAAAGAAAAATGGAATTCAATGTCTGTTGTGTCATATTTGACACAACTGTCCAGAATGAAAAGTAGAGGCCCATTAACCACAGAGATGTTTCAGTGACAGTAGAGAGACATCGGGGGAGTGCCAAGAGCTGAAGGGCATGTAAGAGCAAAGGAATACAAAGTGGCTAAAACAACAGAGGGAGAGAGACAATTTCCAGTCTTTCCAAGACCCCCCGGGCTAGAGCGCTTGGGCAAATTTTGACCTAGTTGTCCTTGTGTGCAAGGCTGTGAGCTTTTATTAAGTATTTATGTAGCAGTTATATTTTACCAAGTGCTTTACAATCACTTTTATTTGGCTTAGTAAAGTTTTCCTGGAATCCCATATACTTTATGATCAGGAGAGTCATTTCTTGTTTGCTTAGCACCTCCATGTGTACAGCCTCACACAATAGGCCACTTGTTCCAGCAGGAGAGCAGGTGCAAAGAGTCGAGCAGCAGAGGGCACCTGCAGCTACCAGGGCAGTTGGAGTGGGGGTAGCTTACACTTCAGTTCACCTTTTCTCCCCCTTTGTTATTCTTTCTTGTTATGTTATTGCTGGCAACTTGAGAGCAGCAGGGCAAGGCTTGAACCTGCTGAATACAGGGCTGTCCTGACATGCAGACACTGGCAGAGATAGGCTCTTTCCCCTGTGCCAGTGTCTCCGCCCATGCCCAGCATGGCCACGCACTTCCACAAGGCAAAGGCTTGCTGAGTGTGTTTCTGCTGCTTTGGGGCTCTTGCTGCAGCCTTGGTTCTAGGTCTCTGGACATGACTTAAGAGAAGACTACAGGAGGCTGGGCGTGGTGGTTCATGCCTGTAATCCCAGCACTTTGGGAGGCCGAGGCAGTCGGATCACCTGAGGTCGGGAGTTCAAGACCAGCCTGAACAACATGGAGAAACCCTATCTCTACTAAGAATATAAAAAATATGGCCGGACGCGGTGGCTGAAGCCTGTAATCCCAGCACTTTGGGAGGCCGAGGTGGGTGGATCACGAGGTCAAGAGATCGAGACCATCCTGGTCAACATGGTGAAACCCCGTCTCTACTCAAAATTCAAAAAATTAGCTGGGCATGGTGGCGTGTGCGTGTAATTCCAGGAGGCTGAGGCAGGAGAATTGCCAGAACCCAGGAGGCGGAGGTTGCGGTGAGCCGAGATCGCGCCATTACACTCCAGACTGGGTAACAAGAGCGAAACTCCGTCTCAGAAAAAAAAAAAAAAAAATGCCTGTAATCCCAGCTACTCGGGAGGCTGAGGCAGGAGAATCACTTGAACCTGGGAGGCAGAGGTGGTGGTGAGCTGCAATCGTGCCAATGCACTCCAGCCCTGGTACCAAGAGCAAAACTCTACCTCAATAAAAAAAAATAGAGAAGACTACAGAAGGAGCAGTTATACTCTCTGCAGACAAGACTACCCAGTGTTCTTGGACAGATCTAATAGTTAGCTACCTTATTCTTGGTAGTCCCTTCTCCCTCCCATGGCCACGGCAGCCCTCTGCGCCAGCACTCTGGATTTTGTGATGTAGGATGGTGTGGCTATAGTTGGCCACACACTCTCAATCATCAGAACGCAGTGGGAATCCAATACAGTCATCAGTTGGATGTTTCCTTTTGTGAAGACCAGATTTGCCAAGGCGGAAACTAAATTCTGGTCCATGAAGTCCAGACTGGAATTAGTGAGCCAGAACATTGGCAAATTCAGGACCTCCAAGTACTAAAATTCTATGACTCAGGACAGGGCTATGTACATGCGTAATAGGTAAGTGTCGAATAGATGATGGCATTTGGTGGCGTACAAAAAAGGAACTCTTCTATTCTCTAAGCCACTGGTTTCTAAAGTGGTGCGATCTGGCAGGTGGGACACGTTGACAAGTTACCTTGAAGGGCTCAGTGTAATGCCGGTCCTCAGTCAGTGGCTGCAGATTTGGGGGAAAGCCCCCAGGGGCAACAGATTGACAAGGGTTAGGCATAGTAGCTTCGAGTCTCCACCACACAAACTGAGCATTGGTTGAGGTCTTTTATCTCAGGTCAGTTCAGTAGACATTTACTGACTGTGTACTGGGTGCCAGGTACTGGGTAAGGCAGTGGGCCTAGAAATGAATACAGACAAGAGCCCCAGCACAGAGTTTAGCCCAGGAAAACACAGCTGGCAAGAGGAAATCATACCTGAACACGCAGGGCTCACTCAAAAAAAAAAAAAAAAAAAAACATGAAATACTGGCTTGGAGGAACAAGACTAATTCCAGAGCCCGGGGCCTGACAGGCGAGTCAGTTAAACTAACACCTTCCTGCCCTTGTCACTACTGGCTTGGGACCTGGGTAGGGCTAATTCTGCAGGTTGAAGATTTGAGACCTGCAAGTGATCATGGCTAAGGCCAGACGACCCAACAGCAAACAGTGGCAGGGATGTTTAGCTGTCTTTTAAGGTGTATCAGGAGTACGAAAACAGCTTGTTCTTTGAGTCTGATCCTTGGCAATTCTTTAACCACAGTTCAGCCAGACATTCGAAACAACACTGAGGGCCCTTTCCTCTGTTTACTACATACTCTAGAAACGCCGCACACGAGCAAAATTCACCAGGCGCACTCTTCCCTGTTTCAGACTTGCCTCTCTCCCACGTGTCTGGAGTCAGTTAAGAGTGATTGTCCAGGTGGACTTTGAGAGTCCGATCCTTCATTTTGAAGATCACTACATTAAAGAATGGATGTTCGTTGTGAGCCATGAAGACACAGACAAAAGAAAGCAGCGTTCTCAACAGAGAGATTTGAAAAAGCATGTGGGCGTGTTTTCAAGAGTCATCTAATCCATTACTTGCGACACTTATCCAAAGTGGAAGCAGAATATTTTCTATCACCGAGAAGAGGAATATGAACTATGGGAGAAGGAAGGAGGGGAACGGGCTTCGGACACCCAAAGCTGGTCATTCGGGAAACTCGGAGGGTGGTCCTGGGCCACAGGTGAATGATGACTTCTTCCATTCACTAAAATTAATTCAGAACCATTTGAAGCCCTTTCTGATCATTTTCCCCTCAGATGCCCTGTCTTCCAGAAGGTTTGGGAGGGCACCTTTGCTAAAATTTCCTCTCAGCTAGGCTTAAATGCTCAGGGCCAGCCATTCACACATCGTTGCCCAATCGCAATGGCAAAGAAAGTTCCAATGCTTTGTCCCTTGCCCATTTTACCTGATGATAAACCATTCCTACTCCTGCCTTGACCCATACTTTACTGAGAAGCAAACTAAAGAGAAGTGAGACTCTTCAGTTTCTTAATGTGGGGTTGAAGGGATTTGAAGCTTCCCTTGGCTATTCATTGCAAGGTTTATTTCTTCTCTCTCAGGAAGCTGGGGTTTTTTTTTAATACTTTTTGAGACTGGGTCTCCTCTGTCACCCAGGCTGGAGTACAGTGGCACCATCATGACTAACTGCAGCCTCAGCCTCCTGGGCTCAAGTGTTCCTCTTGCCTCAACCTCCCAAGTAGCTGGGATCACAGGCATGTGCTAGCATGCCTGGCTAACTTGTTTTTACGTTTTGTAGAGATGAGGTCTCCCTATGTCACTCAGGCTGGTCTCCAACTCCAGGGCTCAAACAATCTGCCCACCTCTGCCTCCCAAAGTGCTGGGATTACAGGAATTAGCCACCGTGCCTAGCAGGGGATTCTTTTCAAATAACATTTATTGAGCTTCTACTGGATTTCAGATGCTGTGTTTGGTGCTTTCACGTGATAAAAATAATAACAGCAGCCCTCATATAGAACTTTCTATGTACCTGGCATTGTTTTAAGCACAGGTTATCTCAATTTGCTAACATTCTTATATCAAATAATTCTTCAAACGGTGCAGGTGGGATTATTCCTATTTTATAGATGAGGAGACTCAACTTCTCCAAGGTTTAATTATTTGTCAAATGTCACACAGCACGGGGGATACCAACTTTGAACCCACGCCTCTGACTCCAAGGCCACTGCCCTTTCCACCACATGACACTGCCTCTCTGAAATCTATTCTATACTTGCTGCCTCAGTAAGGTATGATTGCCAAAGTGAATTGAATCTCTTAAAACAATCATTGATCATTATTTTGAACATCAGTTACCTTCATGCAATGCCCTCATGTTAAGGTACATGACTAGTTCCTTGCCCCCTTGTTCTTTGCTCTTCTGTTTTGGGGAAGTTACAGCTTCATTCCTGTCTCACTAGTAGTGATGCCAATAATAACTTCAGTTGCTGTTGTGTGGCCTCTGGGCCTCAGTTTGCCCCTCTGTAAGAGGAGAACGTTGGGTTGAATGACTTTGAAGGTCCTTTCTAACCCTGATATTTTCACCAACTAAAATCTAACTTAAAAACAGGTGAAGATCGTGTCTTTATGGTTGAACTTCAGTAGGACAATAAAATGTCTGGTTCTAGTTTTCTGGACTAGAAGGCCTTGATAAATGAGTTTGGGGTGATTGAATAAGTAGTGTCTACCACACTCCTTGTTCTGTTATTCCCCAGGCCCCGATTATTGAGCTTTGAATTACACCTTTTTCTTTATCTGTTTTTAAACACAGTTGGAGTCCTCTCCTCATTTGTATGTTCCCCTCATGTTCTGACCACCATGCTTAGTTCTCACCTGCTTGCTTACACTTCGGGCTCTGCCTAGCTTGCAATTCTTACAAGAATTACTTTTGCTGTGCTTATTTACTTTTCTCTCTCCTTATCTCTAGCCTTTTCTACAAAGTCAGTTTCTTCAGACTAACATTCAGGGGACCTAATCTCAGGCATTTTCTAATCCCCTTCCCCTTTCTGCTGGGGAACTATTCCCCACAGCCATGGACTCTTCTCCCTGTAGTGTGTGATACTAACTTCTCACTCTTTCCTCACCATCTGTAAAATATTCTTTGCTCCTCTGGCTTTAAGTGACTTCTTGATTATACACCGAGACAAATCTTTCGTCCCTCCTCAAAGTAAGGTTGGAGACTGTACTGAAAACGGATTGTAATGCAGTTATTCCCTCATACAGCTAATGGCTGCTAACTGAGAAATAGCAATGGATTTACACACCTGGGTTTCTTTCCTAGATTTTTGCTTCCTTTCTACTGAAATCTATTTGTTATTTTCAAAAGTCTGTTGTTGGAGAACACAGGTACTTCTTGGAGTAAAGTGGACATATCTGTTTCTAGCACTCTCCTAGCTTAACATTGGCTCTGAAGTAGTATTGCTATGCAGACAATTATGAAAGACATTTTTTTTCACGTGACAGTTTTCAGTTTATAAATCTTCTCATGAAAAATCCACAACGGCCGCAGATAACATCATTGCACTACCTTCACTCCTTCGGCTTTTTGCTAGCACCAACATTGGCCTTTGCAGTCCCCCTGACTTCCTTCATTTGGTGCTTGCGTTCTTTTAGTTGCTTTCTTGAGGTCTTCTTATTCTCATGCAGGCCATGTCTTGCAAGTCCATATTTGGGTTCCTTTTTCTTTGTATAATCCAGGGACTCATCAATCATCCCAAAGCCAGTTGTCTTGCCACCACCACAATGAGTTCTAAATCCAAATACGAAGATGACATCCGGTGTGGCTGTGTACATTTTGGCTGGTTTTTCCTGAATTTCTGTCTTAGGCACTGTTGCCTTCCCGGGGTGAAGGACATCAATGACCATTTGTTTCCTCTGAAGTAGTTGGTTGGTCATGAACTTTCTAGTTCGGATAGTTCCTGTGTCATTCATGATGGCCATCCATCCTCAGACAGCCAGGGAAGAGAAACATTTTTATTTACATATGTTCACAAATAAAGAAGAAGCTAATTGTTGCTGTCTTTATTAAGCACATTTACAAATCTCAGCTCTTTTCACCTTTGCTTTATTTTATTATGTATTTATGTTAATTAACATGGCATCATGGGCACAGAAAAGGACATTTTCATAGGCCTCTTACTAGGATGGTTTTCCTACCCTGTTTTCTAGTTTGTCTTTAAAGCTATTTGTGCTCTTTAAATTATCCAGTTTTTCCCAAAGTAATTATTGTGGCCAGAAGGGACTACATGCAATACTGAAGTTTGTCCATAAGATGGCGCACTGAGAATGTGCGATCTAACATATTTAACCATCTATAGCTGGGCAGCATATTAAACTTTGAAATCAAGTATTTTTTGGTGGGGACCTAGTCCTTTGAGATTGTCTCTCAAGTACTTGAAACCACTCTAATACCTAAGAGAAGAAGGAAAGTGAATATTCTACAGTTCTCTTGTCCTA
Organism: Callithrix jacchus; assembly: GCF_049354715.1. NCBI lineage: Eukaryota > Metazoa > Chordata > Mammalia > Primates > Cebidae > Callithrix > Callithrix jacchus. The sequence continues at coordinate 129,245,778 of NC_133524.1, read as the reverse complement.
AATCAGTACTAGCAAGTGTCAAAAATCAGCAAGATCTGTTTGAGGGTCCTTTTAAAGAAAGAGATTTATTCTAAAGTGGAACTTGTGATACTTACCGTATGTGTTGTTAGAAAAGTCCCTGTCTGGGTATCAGATTCTTCATCTACACAGTGAGTGGACTGGACCAGATGATCTCTAAGCGTGCTTCCATTTCAGATGATCTACATTTGAATTTGTTGATTTCCTTCCACTACACCATTGCTGCTTCAGCCGAAACAGATATGAGAAGAAAAGATTGTCCATTTCACGCTAGTTTGACTCCATTCCTCTCCTACAAGTGCTCTCTTTGCTTCAACCGTCCCAAGACAAGCATGCACAGATGTCCTGTTTTAGTGAGGTTCCTTTTCTCCTTATGGCTTCTGCACAGGTTTCCCCCCTTCCCCTACCTGCTCCCCAATCCCTAACCAATCTGCCTGAACAGAAGCGTGCCCCCCTTTTCACATGATGAATAGGATTTTCTTAGTATTATGACAGTCATTTTTGTGCTAAACAGATACAAAACTGGATAAGGAAGAAGACGCCACCTGTAAGGTAACACTTCTAACATCCTACATAGCATGTCCAGTTAAGAAAACATTACATTTGGGAGGTAGGAGATGGCAGTTTATTTAACTCTGTCAGTTTATTTTTCCTCCTCCACTTGTTGGTATTCGTTACCAGAACCATGTCAAAGCTTCAGGAGAGAATCAGCGTTTTGCAGAGCAGGATTAATTAATTTAATTACAGATGAGTATTACTA